>NC_141463.1:38185000-43185000 GCF_015680905.1 Coptis chinensis
CATTCTTCTTGGTAACTACAACTATGTTTGATAACCATTTAGGATATTCTACTGGTCGAATAAACTTAGCCTTGAAGAACGACTAACCTCTTTATTGACTTTTAGCCTTTTATCGGGTGCCATGCGCCTTGGTCTTGCACGGCGAGGTTTTCTTTGTATGATCCACATCAAGATGATGACATGCTATATGCGGGTGATGCGGTCATGTCATCATGCTCCATGCAAAAGTTGTGCTATTTTTCTTTAACAATTCTGTCATGTCTCTTTTCTCAACTTCGAAAGCTTAGTTGATATGAAAGTGGCATGTTCGGACTCATTCAATCTGAACTTCCTCAAGTTTATCAACGATTGGGAAGGTCCTTTTGTTTCTACTTTGAAATGGATGTGGAGGCATCTTGTAATTGCTACTTACGTGGAGTGTCTTGAATGACTCTATTGGCATGAATTCCGGAAGGTTTGTAGTCATCTAGTGCTTTGTCATGACATCGTGGGATTCCATCCGATCACTCCGGATTTTTCTGATTCCTTGACTACATGGAAACTTATTTGGTGGAAAGTAGATATAGCGCCTACATCGATGGATCAATCTCGCCCGAGAATTGCATTATATGGAGAGTGGCAATTCATGAGCAAAAATTGATTTCAACCCACTTGTTTCGATTTATTCTTGGTAGGCGTCACGACTCTATCGGAATAGTTCTTTGTTCCATCGAACCCAACAATAGGGTTTTCTTCGGAATGATAAGCTCCACGTGGCAACTTCATTTCTATATAAGCTCTAGAAAATAACACTTCTGAGGCTTCCGATTATCTAGCATAATTTTTGAACCCTCCACATTCCAATGAATGCTGATATCATAACAACATCATAATGTGGCTGAAATACTCCATATAAGTCACGATCACTGAAGGATAAGGGTTCAGGTTCATATATTTCTGCGTTGTCACCTTTAAGAAAATCAATGCCGTTGACTCTGTTCCAATCCATTAGAAAATTGAATTTTTGTTTTTTCTCAAACTTGCGCTGATTGTTTGAAATGGAATCTAGACGGGCATGTCCAGCCCTGATGACCATATGTTCGGCAAACTTCACTTGTGCAGCTTTCTGTATGAATCCATCCAACTTCTTGTCATCAACTAAGCGTTGAATAGCACTGCGAAGAATTCTGCAATCGTCAATAGTGTGGCCAAAATCATCATGAAATTTGCATCGTTTGGATTTATCTCTGATATTGGCTGTATCTTCAGGTAATGGCCTTGGCTTATAAAGAAGATTTCGCCCTTTTATTCTTTCGTAAACTTCAGAAAGTTTCATCGACAAAGGAGTGAAAATCTTTTCCTCTTTATTTGGCTGGGTAGGCTTAGAGTTCTGTCCGGACTGGAAGTTGTTCTGCTTGTTTTTGTCCTGTCCTTTATAGTTGTTGAAGTTCCGTCCGGGACTTTTTTTGTTTTGAAGATTTTTCTTCGAGAAGCTGCCTAGCTTTGAGATCATCCTCAACTTCGTGCAAACTCTTCAAAGACGATCAAGCATTTCGGACTTGGAGAAAAGTACATGTCTAGTGAGCGAATTGTATAGACCACTACGATCATAACCTATGGCATCTTTGAAAGCTTGGATGATAAACCGGGTCGTGAGGAGGGAGGATCGGTAACATTGAGTAAAGTTTGAAACCTTTTGCGAAAATCCACGATAGATTCTCGAATTTTTGTGAGATTAAATAAGGCAGCAGAATCTGTTTAATCTCGGCAGTTATCTTGATAGTGATCAACAAACTTCTTAGCTAATTCTGGGAAGTTTCTAATTGATTTGGAAGTAAGAGAGTTGAACCATACTAAAGCATCACCTTTGAGAGTGGCTGGAAACAACTTACAAAGTAGTGCATCATCATTTTCCATAGCCATTTGTGACCTGTAGTAAAACAGATGAGTGTATGGATCTCCATTCTCTTCATCATACATTTCGAAGTCGGGCTTCTTGAAGTTCGTAGGGCGACGATAGTTACGAATATAATCTGAAAATGGATAATGTTGAAAACCCATTACGGCTAAGTCTCTGATTTGGTCATTGCGAGTACTTCTTCCTCTGATTGCTCTTGCTACAATATCTTCGACAGTCCTTCGATCGAGTCCAGCATTACTTTCTTCCGGGAAATCATGTCGGTGTGAATGAGTAGGCCGATATCTGTGAGCATATGGGGGAGGAGTCAGAACTCGATGTCGATGACCGCGTGAATCAAAATTTACCCATCCGGAATGACGGGATAGGGAGTAGTCAGGAGTCCGGGCTCCATGTCCGGAATCTGTCCTTCTGGTTGAATGATGATCATGAGTCCGGACTTTGTCCTTCTGGGTGAACGATGATCATGAGTCCGGACTCCATGTCCGGACTCTGTCCTTCTGGTATTATGGCGAGAATCTAAACCTAATTTGTCCTATACATTGGATTGTGCTGGAGGAACTGGTTCTCGCCTATCATCAGTAGCATTTCGATGCCTTCGTGGTGCTGATGAATGTTGTTCAAAACTATTTGGAGAGGGAATTCTAGGCCTTTTCCCCCTAGCATTCCGGAGTCTTTCATTCTCTGCAATAAGCCTCAGGATTTCTAATTGGAGTTCATCCGGATTGGGTTGAACTTGTTGCGGATGGCGTGAAGATTCCGGAACATCCTGGACAACATTTTGTGGGATGTGATAAGAGCCCAAAACTGTAGTTTTAACTCTGTAACAGTCATACTTTTAGACCAATTATGTGAGTAATAATTAAGAGTTAATACTGATTACGTGTTTTTCTATGTTTCAGGCTTCAAAGTCAATTATGTGCAGAAATGTGCCACTTTGATGAGATAAATGAGCAATGGTTGGTTGCTAAGGAGTTCTGTGAGTAAAGGTCAAGATTCAAGAAGACAAAGCCTTTGTAAAGCCCGTTCAAAAGCTGAAAAGTCGACGCGGGCAGAAACAGCACACAAAGTCAGCAGAACTTCCGAAGGCCGTATCTTTGAACTAGAGCTCGGAATTGGGCCTACCTTATGTCAAAACGACCGGCTCGGAAAGAGCTTTCCAATGGTTTAAGCCTTGACCCAATCAGAGGAGCAAAAGTGGACGAAAAGTCTGTTGAAGCCAGCTGCAGCTGAAGAGGCCTTTTCAGACTGGAAAAATTAGGTTTTGGGCCTGATTCTCTGGCCCAAAACATGGCTCCAAGCCCATGTACAATTTTTGGATCTGAAAGTATAAAAACAAGAGCTTGACTCTTTGTTAATGGTAGATAGTTAGACCTAGATTAGTTAGCCTCCATTAATTAGTTTTAGAATTTCAATTAGTTAATTAATTAGTTTTTCATATCTTGTTTTAGATTTAGTTTCATGTTTAATTAATTACTTTAGAACAAAGTAGATTATTAATTTAGTATTTGAATCATTGTTTTATTATTCATTAGATTAATAAAATAGTGTTCTTGGTAATCTAGTTTCATTTTCTATTTACATATTTAGTTCAATTCTTAGATTCAATTATTGCATGAGTAGTTTTGAATTGAGTTTAAACAAGTAAAGTTCAAATCTTTATATCATGTATTGTTCAAATTTGATTGGGAATGATAGCGTGATGATTCTCGGCTAAACCTACATTAGAGGGGGTTGAGAAGCCTTGATGAAAGCTTGATTCTGATTATCGTAGAGTCGTCGTAATTTTCTTTCCACTCTAGAAATGATTAGTTCACCATGAGAATGGGTGTAATCGTTCACATGCTAGTTATGAATTGGTAGAAATGCTATGTGTAATTAGGGATTAGGAGTAACCAGATTGTTCTGCAAAGCAGTTCAATTCGGATTACAACGATTCTTTGTTAGTAGGATTAAGTCGAGTTAAGGTGGAATCAATCCCCCTCTAACTCCTTATCATAGAATCGACGTAGCATTCCCATAGTTGTTCAAATATTCGACTAGTTGCATCTTGTGGGTAGTTGCATCATAGTCTAGTTATCATTTCGTAATTCTCTCATTAGACTTTAAGTTAAGATTACTTATACGTAGAGAACATTACCATGCGGAAGGACTAGGAGTGGAACGAACTTCCTACTCCACTATATCTGTTCAATAGATCGAGAGTAGAACAATCTTTGATAAATTAGACACGTAATTAAGTTTTAGTTTACTTACGTTTTGAGTTTTATAGTTCATTTTGTAGGTAAACTATCATTTTTATATTTATCAAATGGCGCCGCTGCCATCTTAGTTTCACTTTCGCATTGTTTTCGTAGTATAAGTACTCTTCTTAAAGTCCCATTTCACCCACCCACCCTTTGTTCGATTCTAACTCAGGTTGTCTTTTCAGCATTAAACTTCCTCGAACAAAAAAAAAAAAAAATTTGACACCGGCACTGCTTCCAAAGGGCGTGCTCGCTTAAAGTTCTTTGGAAGTAGAGCGACCAGCAAAACCCGAAGGCGACCAGCTCAAACAACTGTAACATGAAGTTTTTTGCGCCTGCGCCCAAAGTGAGCCGCATACCCGACCGAGCTAAATTTTGCGGATTTCCACTGGGTTTGATTCGAACCGATTTTTCAAGTTTTTCGGTGTTCTAACTTGTTATATACACTCGAACACGCCGTAAACAAGACGCTATTCATAAGCGAAGCAAGGGCCTTGAATCAGGTATTCCTTTCTTCCACACCTCGCGTCTCTGTTAGAGGTTTATACTAGTATATCAGGATTGTTTGGAGGTTGTTGTGTTTAGTTAAGTTTGGTCTTAACCTTGTATGAGATTAAGGTGCGGTCGAACAAAACACCTAACATAATTACGGCAACATCAACAAGCACGCCTATCTAGTATACCACTCACTACACCTCTAGCTACTATTTCACACACACCACCGATATAATGCTCAAGAAGAAGGAGACTCCTCTCTCGACTTCTACAAAAAGCCTTGAGCGATAGCCCCAAATCTTGCATCGTTCTAGCGGACCGATTGGGGGATTTCGAATCCCCAAATATTTTAATTTGTTACCCATTTTTCATGGTTTAGACCATGAAAAACATTATCAGCATATGCGTAGGATTGAACAAGTCATAACAACATTCCACAATCCTACGGTTGGTGCAGAACAAATTAAATTGAGGGTATTCCCTTTCACCTTAGCCGATAAGGCGGCGTCTTGGTTAACTGCCCAAGCGCCTAATTACGTGGACTCGTGGGCTAAACTTGTTCAATTTGTTTATGGAACATTTTTACCCACCCCTAAAGACGGATGAGATGCTTTCCAAGATTCATTTCTTTGGAGAAAATCCTCATGAATCATTTTCAGAGGCTTAAAATAGTTTCACCGATCTCCTTATAGAGTGTCCACATCATAACCTAGTGAAAGACACGTTAGTTCGGTGCCTTTTCAAAGGACTTCTACACCACCATAAAGAAGTCCTTGACATAATGAATGGGGGTAGTTTCTTAAGTAAAGGAGCCACCGAGGCTTATAAATTTTTAGAGGATCAAACTAAAGCGAAATAACAACTGGGGGTAGACGATATCCACCGCTCGCTAGTTCTTCTAATCTGATTAAGGCCGCCCGGTATGTTTGAAATTAAACACGCATCCCGAGCTTAAAACTCTAATCAAATCACTCACTAAAAGATAGAGGCCATTTACGTTCAACAAAAGCATATCCCCGTCATGAATGTAAATTCAAATCCATGTAGTTTTCGTTGGAGTCCCGAAAGCATCCGACTTCCCACCGTCCTATAGCCTCCATGAACAAAGTGTTCCATTAATAGTGAACCTAAGCCCTTGGAGACAAAATCCCAACTTCGGTTGGAGAAATACCCAATACGTCACACCTCCAGGGTACAATAATCAATATGTTAGGCCAACGCACAGTTTTAACCAAGCTCCACCACGACAAGGACAGGGTCAAGGTAATTATAATAATTATAACAACCAAGTGCAACCTCGACAAGGTCAAGCACAAGGCCAAGGTAGTTATAATAATTATAATGCTAATAGAGGTATCATTCCGGTAAATAATAACTATCAAAATCCGCCCATAAATAATTCACGCGAGATAGTTCCAGTCACACCACCCGTGACTACTACACCCACACAACCGGATCGTCTTGACACCTTCATACAAGTGAGCCAAAAACTTTTCCAAACCATGGCTCAATCTAACTAACAGCTTCTACAATCCGTTAATAATTTAAGCCAACAGTTGGCCCAAGATAAAGCCCAACCCAAAGGTGTGTTTCCAGGTCACGCAATACCTAATCCTAAAACAACAAACATAGCCTTTGAGGTAACCGATAATACTAGTAATAAATATGAAAATGTAGGTGAGCTAAATGCCATCACCACTCTCCGTTCTGGCAGAGTGGCTGATAACAAAGTAACTATGCCTATAGTTACCCCACCAGTAACCCCTACACCTGCTATTTTACTAGATACCGAAATAGAAACTGAAGAGCCTACCACTGTAGAGGTACCAGTTACAACACAACCTAAGAAACAGAAAGCCAAGGTTAAACATCCAGGTGATACTATTGCTAAATATAGAGAGAAACCACCGTTTCCACAAAAATTAGCCATGTTAACTAGGGATACAAATTATGAGGAGATTAGGAACGTTTTCAAGAATCTAACTATAAACCTCCCCTTCCTCGAAGCTATTAAAAGCTACCACACCATGCTAAGTTTCTTAAGGAGTTGTGTACTACTAGGCGTAAGACCAATATACCAAAAGGCGCTTTTTAACGGAACAATTCCCAACTCTATCGAACATAATGGAATTGTTAAGTACAAGGACCACGGTAGATCCCCATTGCACAATGCACCTTAGGAGATTCCTATCGACGACGGCGTAATTAGACACGGGGGCTAGTGTTAACTTACTCCCGTTTTATTTGTATAGACAAATAGGTCTAGACGATATGCAACCCACTAAAATGACGTTGCAATTAGTCGATCGGTCTATTAAGTATCCTAAGGGTGTGGTCGAAAATGTCGGTAAAAGTTCAGGATTTCTACTATCCGGCTGATTTTGTCATCCTCGATCTGAAAGTAAGCTAACGACTCTGTCTCGATCATCTTAGGGTCCTTTTTCCCTGCTGCCAACGCGCTCATTAATTTCAGCGATGGTTCGATGTCCATGTCTTTTGGCATCATCTTGTCATTTGAAGTAAATGTTTTTAAAACAAAGACACATTTACCGATTCGCCTATGGATGGAGAGGTTAGCATGATCGAGAGCTTAAATTTCGAGATTATTTCAACAACACGTTCCCTGATAATCATATGCCCAAATTTCTTTCCTTTGGAAGTTCAAACTCCAACATTTTCATCCCTACACTAGTCGATACACATATTATGGATGAGAACGAGATAGATGACTTTCTCAAAGATATAGAAGACTATCATAGTAATGTGGATATGACCAATCTAGATGAGAAATTCGATGAGTTTCTTAGAGCAGGTGATGATTCACCCTATCAAGAACTACTTTGCACAACATCCACCTCGACTCCCCTCTTTCCACCCTTTCAAAGGAATCTCGAGTTTGCACTCGATCCTTTTGTTTCTCCTATACTTCATATTTTTTTAAATCCACCTAGTAAACAAATACTTCAAAAGGACAAACCATTTGACACCTTCATTTTCAGACTTGAGACAGTCCCTACCTACACTATGAATAAGTTTGGTGCTGAACCCACATCCTTATTGTTTACATGCTTTCCTTCTACAACTTATCCATATCCACCATATCTTCCACAACCATTCACTTTTCCACACTTATTCACTAGGACACCCTCTCGTTCAAAAATGAAAAAGAAGGTGAATGCTAGGTTACGTTATAGGTCTATCCGACCCATTTGTCATTTCACTAGGTTGCGTCATAGGAAATCTTGGTGCTTGATTGTGTTTGGATATGTTTTTTCTGTGATATTTATTTATGGAATGATCCACAACTATTTAGGTTGTTGATATATGATAAACCTGCATGTTCATACATATGTTTAAATAAAGTCTCGAGTATCGACTATAAGCGACTCAACTTTTTGTGTTTGGTGCATTTCCTTTCATTTCCATATATTGGTGAGTGCACCATTAAGGTAACCGGGCCCTCCCTATGGAGTGTGTGGATGTAAGTACGGATCCCAAGACCACGCGTTTAACATAATTCACGTTTTTCCACTCTTGCATGTTTTTCGGATTTTTAGTCATGTTTCTCTATGGAGTGAATTATGTCCTTATTGCTTATTATTTTTCCTTATAAAAGTAAAAAAATATTAAATAATAAACATAGTAATCTAGGAAGTCTCGGGAATCTGACTTTAAAATACCCACTTTTTAAAAAAAAAAAAAAAAAAAAAAAATTCTACACTCTGTTGTAAAAAATTTTATTTGGGGGTGGGGTGTTCGTGTTCCGTCCTAGTATGTTTTATGTCCCATTAGAGTTGCTTAGGCCGTTTAATTGTAGTTCGATTCGGATTGACATAATCTATGAATTTAGAGTTCATTCATTCGCATAACGTACGTCATGCATGCACTTCGAGGCGTTTTCCACTATCTTATATGTCATCCATAGTCTGAATAGAGTTTTTTATGGATCATTGGATTGGAAATTCTCTCATGATCATTTCCATATCTCATTCGCAAAAATCGGACCGGTAACGAAGCGACAATATTAGTTTGAAGTCGCGCTAAAAATCGCAAAATTTGAAAAATTCGAATTGGGCTTGGGCCCAACCCGCACGCACCGGCAGGGCACCTGCGCCCCTATGTTTCCACCAACAGTCGCGTTCTTCATCTTCTCAAACCGCCATAACAAACAAAAACAAAAAAAAAACCCTAACTAAAAAATAAAATTAAAAAGAAAACCAATACACCCACGCCAACCATCAAAAACCCACTCCAAATCTTCTCAAAACCGTACCACCACTACCTCCACCAATTTAAATCATCAAAAACCACCGAAAAATAAAAAAAATTCAAGTCTGCCACCACCACCACCACCATTGTTGTTCAAGTGAGGTTGTTCCTCATTGCTTCCTACACCTTCTACAAACCCTAAATCAGTTCAAACTCCAATGGCTCAACAATGTCGAATTTTGCCGGAGCAAGCATTTACTGGCGACCATTTCGCGCCGTTTTACGGTGACGAAATGATTAGTAGAGATTGGAATAGCTTGTGGTACTCGACCGAAGCCTTTTACCACGAATAGTTAGTCCGACGGTTTTACAACACGAGGGAGTTGGAGGGGAGTAGAATTTTTGTTACGGTGGCAAAGAGGAGGAAGGAAGTAACTGCTGGGTTGTTGGCTGAGATTCTAGGTATTCCGCCTAGAATCCATCTGGATGCCACGTTACAGGAGTCCCAATATAATGGGGTCGAGCCATTGATGAACGCGACAGTTACCGAAGGGAACTACAATGCGAGCTCGCATTGTGTTCGCCAGTATCTCGAATCCAACCAACCGGTAGCTGCAGACTCGATGGATTGGTCTAACGCCCTAGGGAAGGAGAAGGTCAGCGACATCAGTCTGAACTGCCTCCACATTCTATGGATACTCCAAGAGCAGAAGTACGAGTTCTGTATCTTGGAGTTTTTGCTTAACATGATTAGGGGAGTAGGGAAGTCTATTGCACCTCTCCCTGTTTTGATAACCAAGATCATGCTGAAGTTGAGAGCGACTCCGACGTCTGATAGGATTTACCTCACCCTACACCGAAATCCTCGTATTTATAAGGATTGTGTCCAACAAGTTTGGAGGTTGCCTGAGGATAGGGTAGAGGATGAGGAGGATGGTGGAAATGAGAATGACTTGGAGGATGAGGAGGACTTGACTTGTTTTGATGCTGATACTTTGGAGAGGTGTTGGTCAGATGCAGAACGCATGGCTGTGATTCATCGTGGCATGCGTTCACTCAATACTATCTGCGAAGACCTCCGGACTCGACAGGCTACTATCCACCATAACTTCGAGATCCGTACCCAGCGAGAGGATGAGCGGTGGGAACAGATGAGGGCTGAGCTAGAAGCTCAGCGCCAGTTCCAGGCTGATATGCTTGCACGCTTCCCACCTCACGGGGATTCTCCTTCTGAGGATACATCATCGAGGCATGAGCGTCATCGCCGAAAGACGAATGGTGCTGGCCCATCAAGAGCTCAGGAGCCATCTCCTGAGCGTGTGCTCTCCGCTACCAGTACCGACGTGTTTAGGGATAGTATAGCTTGATGATTTTTATTTGTAGTTTTATTATTGTTAGTTATTTTAATGTAAGTTTTAATTCCGTAATTTGAATTTTGTAGTGAAAGGGCATTTAATGCCAATTTTAATATAATGCGGTTATTTTCATTGTGTGTGGTTGTTTAATATTGATCCCATCTTATCAAATTGTTTGGGGGTGGTATTATCTATTCCAGCATGATTTTTATATAACCCTCATTTTTAGAAGTTATTTCGGAGTCAAGGTGAGAATATTGCCGATTAGGCATATCTGTGAATAAATATCATGGTAGGATGAAATCTCGATAAAATAGGTAGGTTCTATCCTAAATTCAACCTAAAAGATAATAGGGTTGTTTTAGAATCAAGAATATAAGTTGTTTCCGTTTTCGGGTTTGGAAATTTTAGTATTTCCGGAAACTGCCGTAAATTTTTTTTGGCAATTTCCCGATCCGTTTTAGCAACTTAAAACCTATATAAACTTCATTCATTCTACACTCACAACCCACACTACACCTAACTTGCATCAATCACCTTTCACTCCCACGTTTCGTCTCATTTTTCAACCATCAGCACCTCGGAGCGCACCTGCGCCCCAGAGGAGCGCACTCGCGCCCTACTCATTTTTCTAAAATTTTGCACAGAGCGCACCCGCGCCCAAGGTGAGTGCGACTCGCACTCAAACACTGGAACTCAAAAATCATCAGAGCGCACCTGCGCTCAAGTGGAGCGCACCTGCGCCCTGACCTCCGTAAACACAAAAATTTCCAGTTTTCTGCGGGTTGTTTCCGGATCATTTGCAGCTGTTCCAGAGCATCGTTTTGAGATGACATCTCCTACAATAATACCGGAACAGTCTTTCGAAGATTTGTTCCAAAGCACTACTTATAGTGCTTGGTTTCGCGAGGCAATCACATACGTAGGCTGGTAACCGCTTATGGTAAGACCTGCTGAACTTTATTCTCCAACACTAGCATCTTATTTTTACGATAACTGCATGTTCTTTGAGAGACCATCAACATTGATGATGAACCAATGGAAATTACCAGGTTCTTGCTAGCATTTGTTCTTGGACTTGCTATGCCCGCTGAAATACAAGACCCATGGTGCTATTGGGTAGATAATATGCATGTCTACACTTATGAGTTTTTGCATGAGTCGTATGGGGCAGGCATTTTCCGTATCGAGGACCAAAAGGAATATAACGTCGCCTTTGGTAGCCTGTCCATGAACATAAGAATTGTTAAGTTTTGGATCATGCTAAACATTTTAGGGGAGTGACGTTTTTCTTCTGTGAATGAGGCCACTTGCGTTTTTCCTTGCTTTTAGCCGGGGACGTATGTGCCATGACCTTCCCTTAACCTTGATGTCTAGTTTAGCTCGAGCCCATAGCATGAGGCATAAATACCTTCTTATGCCCTGTTCTAATTTCTGTATTATGCTATATGTTTCTTTCCTGTTTTTTGTACACGTTTCACGGATTGGATTACGGCCGATTAATCGCACGACCCACCAATAGTATTATTCGATCTTTCCGTGCAATGACTTGGCAAGGGTGGAGGATACAACCTCATCAGGTTGCATGAGGCATAAATAGCATTTGATGATGAACCAATGGAAATTACCAGGTTCTTGCTAGCATTTGTTCTTGGACTTGCTATGCCCGCTGAAATACAAGACCCATGGTGCTATTGGGTAGATAATATGCATGTCTACACTTATGAGTTTTTGCATGAGTCGTATGGGGCGGGCATTTTCCGTATCGAGGACCAAGGGGAATATAACGTCGCTTTGGTAGCTTTGTCCATGAACATAGGAACTGTTATGTTTTGGATCATGCTAAACATTTTAGGGAATGGCTTTTTTTACGTGAATGATGCCACTTGCTTGCGTCTTCCTTGCTTTAGCCCGCGGGACGTATGTGCCATGACCTTCTTCTTAACCTTGATGTCTAGTTTAGCTCGAGCCCATAGCATGAGGCATAAGTACCTTCTTATGCCTGTTCTAATTCCCCGTATTATGCTATGTTTTTTCCTGCTTTTTGTACACGCGTTTCACGGATTGGATTACGGCGACCGCATGCGACCCACCAATAGTATTATTCGATCTTTCCGTGCAATGACTTGGCAAGGGTGGAGGATACAACCTCATCGAGGGTTGCACCCTACACCCGTCCGGACCACCAAGTGACGCTTTAATAGGTTAGCAATAGTAGATGATAAATGGCGGGAAGCCTGGCAAATTATCATGGCATGGCAGGACGCGAAGGAACCTCACTTCTTTATAGAAGAAGAGGGTGAGGAGGCTGATGAATAAAGCGGGAGATAAGGTAAGTTTTCATTCTAGTTAGTGTCTGCTTATGTCCCAAGCAATTTGATTCTTGTTAACCCCATAATGGGTGGAACTCTTATAGAGTTCGTCGGTTTTATATTAGTATGTTTTAACCTTGTTTTGCGGATGTTCCGAATTCCACGCGTTTCCATGATATTTTTCTACCCTCTTTATTTAAATGCTTTGAGGACAAAGCATGCTTCTTGTTTGGGGGGCATAGAAACACGTGTAATTAAGGCATTTGTTAGGATATAAATATGTATAATATGCATTTGTTTTCTAGTTAATATTTCAAAAATTCAAAAAATATAAATAAATAAGTTCATGCTATACACTTAGGAATATTGGTATTGTTTTCCTTCTCTATGCTCTTAATAATCTAGAAGTCTCACGTAGCTTTTGCATTAGAATAATTTTTAGAAACTTAGGCTAATATGTAGGTAATAATCTTTGCATCTATTTATAAATACATTACATGAGTATCTATGATTGTTAGCATTAAGTTTCTGAAATCTATGCTAGAGTACTTTTTCTACAAATCCTGTGAGAATATAGCCTAAAGCCTTATATGAGCGAAACATTTGAGAAATGACACAAGGGAGAAGTAAAATCTGGAAAGAGAAATCACGTGTCCACTTGCTTGATCACTAAACCATATCCTAAGCGAGAATTTAGGCCCTCTTTGGATCGATATAGCCAGAAATTCAAACCTATGAATTATTTTTCGCTAGTCGCCCCTCTAAGCCTTTCTTTAGCCTTTCATAAACCACAAATCCTTTACCCTGTTACAAAACAAAACAAAATAAAAATTCAACCTACCCAATTTAGATAAGTCTGAGAATAGAATGAGGAAGAAAGAAGAAGAGAAAACACGCGGTAAACAAAAGTTAGTTAATTGCTTGGAAAATAAAGAAAAGAAGTTTCCATCCAAAGAAAAGAAAAATAAAAATAGAAATAAAATAAAAACTCCAAAAAAATAGAATAAAAGGAGTCAAAAGCCAAAGAAAAAGAAAAATAAATATATGGCTAAGGATGGAAACAAAGTGTACAAGCAAAAGTAAATAACAAGGTTTTCTCTAGTTACATAATATGAAGACTCTATTATCTCAGACTTGTCCTTTTTGAATAACCATTTCCTTCCTTCTTAAACCATCTCCTAATCCCCGCAACACCTAATAAAGACCTCTAGCTCAATTAGGAATAGGTTAGTGTGATAGTAAGTGGCAGATGTGTTTGATCGACTCGGCTTCCTTGTTGTCATTGAGATTGTAAGGTAAAGTGTGCCCACCGCATTAATCGGAGTAAATAAACTTGAGTGGAAAAATCAGAGTGTTGTATCTTGACTATTATTGTGAGAACCTACTTAAGGAAGCTATTCCGAGTTTCAGAAACGAACCTGCTAGGCATTTCATAGTATTAGTCATTGTATATATGTTTACTGTAGATGATTGATTATTATGCATATATTAGCTTAGGTTTCGACTTGATTACTCTATATGTATTGCTAGTGAGAAGTATAGTTAATTTAGAGCATGAATAAGGAAACAATAGTTTTATTTCTTAGTCGTTGTAGTATAGATGAAGTTTGTGAGTACCTTCATCGGAAAACTCTCACGAGGCTATAACTCGTCCACTAGGGAATTCCTAGTGGTTTAAGCGCCTTGTCATGTATGGTCAATGCAATTGCACTCAAGTAAACGCTTGAGTAGATAGAACTCCATTTTTGGTCACTTATTCTAATTTCTCATCTTTGCTTGAGGACAAGCAAAATGCTGTTTGGGGGTGGTTTGATAAGAGCCCAAAACTGTAGTTTTAACCCTATAACAGTCATACTTTTAGACCAATTATGTGAGTAATAATTAAGAGTTAATACTGATCACGTGTTTTTATGCGTTTCAGGCTTCAAAGTCAATTATGTGCAGAAATGTGCCACTTTAATGAGATAAATGAGCAATGGTTGGTTGCTAAGGAGTTCTGTGATTAAAGGCCAAGATTCAAGAAGAAAAAGCCTTTCTAAAGCCCGTTCAAAAGCTGAAAAGTCGACGCGGGCAGAAACAACACACAAAGTCAGCAGAACTTCCGAAGGCCGTATCTTTGGACTCAGACCTCGGAATTGGGCCTACCTTATGTCAAAACGACCGGCTCGGAAAGAGATTTCCAATGGTCTAATTCTTGACCCAATAAGAGGAGAAGAAGTGGATGAAAACTCTGTTGGAGCCAACTACAGCTGAAGAGGCCTTTTTGGACTGGAAGAATTGGGTTTTGGGCCTGATTCTCTGGCCCAAAACATGGCTCCAACCCCTATGCACGATTTTTGGATCTGAAAGTATAAAAACAAGAGCTTGACTCTTTGTTAATGGTAGATAGTTAGACCTAGATTAGTTAGTCTCCATTAATTAGTTTTAGAATTTCAATTAGTTAATTAATTAGTTTTTCATATCTTGTTTTAGATCTAGTTTCATGTTTAATTAATTACTTTAGAACAAAGTAGATTATTAATTTAGTATTTGAATCATTGTTTTATTATTCATTAGATTAATAAAATAGTGTTCTTGGTAATCTAGTTTCATTTTCCATTTACGTATTTAGTTCAATTCTTAGATTCAATTATTTGTCATTATTAGTTTAATTCAATTATTGCATGAGTAGTTTTGAATTGAGTTTAAACAAGTAAAGTTCAAATCTTTATATCATGTCTTGTTGAATTTGATTGGGAATGATAATTGATGATTCTCGGCTAAACCTCCATTAGAGAGGGTTGAGAAGCCTTGATGAAAGCTTGATTCGATTATCGTAGAGTTAAGTAATTTCCTTTCCACTCTAGAAATGATTAGTTCACCATGAGAATGGGTGTAATCGTTCACATGCTAGTTATGAATTGGTAGAAATGCCATGTGTAATTAGGGATTAGGAGTAACTGCATTGTTCTCGCGGGGCAGATTCAATTCGATTACTTAATTTGACGATTCTTTGTTAGTAGGATTAAGTCGAAGTTAAGGTGGAATCAATCCCCCTCTAACTCCTTATCATAGAATCGACGTAGCATTCCCATAGTTGTTCAAATAGTCGACTAGTTGCATCTTGTGGGTAGTTGCATCGTAGTCTAGTTATCATTTCGTAATTCTCTCATTAGACTTTAAGTTAAGATTACTTATACGTAGAGAACATTACCATGAGAAAGGACTAGGAGTGGAACGAACTTCCTACTCCACTATATCTGTTCAATAGATCGAGAGTAGAACAATCTTTGATAAATTAGACACGTAATTAAGTTTTAGTTTACTTACGTTTTGAGTTTTATCGTTCATTTTGTAGGTAAACTATCATTTTTATATTTATCAGGATGTTACTGGCGTGTGTGGCATTGACAGGAATCATTCTACGCTGAGTAGATCTTTGGGAGACTACCGGATGTTGTTTGCCATTTTGGCCATTGGTTTGTGCTCTTCCCATTGGTGTGGATTTGAAAAGCACAGACGGCGCCAAATGTTTGGACTAGAAATTCCCAAACACAGTTAGGGTTGTAAAGAGTGGATTGATTGATGAAGGAAATGAGACTGAACCTTAGAAGGCTGCCTACGTACCCCAGTCCGGAAACAGGGATCAAGTCTCAGCAGTTTTTGCTTGCGTAGTTTTGAAAGTGAGAGCAGACTCTTATAAGAAAGATCCAGATTCCAAGATCCGGATCCCACTCTAACCCCCAAATCTCTGAAGATTTTGGTTTATCTTCTTTTTTCCTTCTCTGTCTCTCACTTGCTGACCGTGATGCTGTTTTCTCTTTTAAACACGTGCGGATGCACTGTAAATATTTGGATCTGGACCTAGTTCAGAATCATGTTGGGTTGAATCTAGAATGTTGGGCCAGAGTCCGAAAAGGTGATGGGCCGGATCCGAGTCTGGGAACACACCGAAGGTGAGGCCCAAACATACACTAAGTGCCAATGGCCTCAAGCGCATTCTGAAACCTCCAACAAGAATAAGTGCCTTCATCTTTCAAACTCTGGGTTAAAAACAAACAACAATTCTAGTACACAACCGCAACAACAACAATAAAATCTAAGAAGAAACTGCAAATGTAAGAAACCAATTAGAAAATGTATCACATCTATTTTTTTAAACACATGAAAAACGAGACTAAAAGTCTAAAACCCTTTATAGTAGCGTGTTGGAACAAGTTTGACACATCACAAAGACGCAAGCGAGAAAACGAAAACAAGTAAGGTTAACACAAGTGTTGCATGCATAGTTTTTCAGTTTATGGACGAAAACAAACCAGGTTTCAAATAAGATGGGCAATATATATGAAATTACGCTTGTGACAGGATCAAATATGTGTACATAAAGTGAACGAATTAAAACTACCTTTTAAAGTAAAAAATGGTATATTTGTGTGTTGTAGAGATGATACCAGAATAATATTGAATCGTTAGTTGTTGTTGGGGATGTTGGTGCGTTGAGAGTTTTTTTTTATTATTATATATATGTAGTTTTGATGAAGGGATTTGAATTGTAATTGGATTTGAAAATTGTCTTCCACGCGGGATTAGGCCTTCAACGTGCATTCCAAGACACCAGCATTTTGGAAGCCGTTTTCTTTGTGGTTTGAAGTACTATACTGCCCCCATTTTAGTAGACCTAGCTAGTATTCTTTGAACGTGCTTTTATGCCTCTTTTCATAATCGAATTTCCCTTTTTATTTCTAACAACTAGTCCACCAACTTAAAAAAGTGATACATCCACATATTTTTCTCTAGCGACAAAGAATACTTTGTCAGTGAGAGTTGTGGATTCGGCCTCGAGGAAGTTCATCCCCTTTAAGTTCATGTGGGAGTTGCCTTAATGCACTATCAGTGGGTCACATTTTTTAGGCTTTAGAGGGATGGCTATCTCTCTTGTTCAATCGAGAAGGCTCATGATCATGCTACTTTCCTAGTTCACTCACTCAACCAACATTAGTTTGAAGAACAATATTGTAAGTACCCTCCATTCTCAAACATATCACTACAGCACACGTGTCCATACCCCAGGTCGTATCTTCACAGCTCGTACATCACCAGCTCATACCACGCCACCAGGACATAATAACGACTCAGACTCAGGTCGTCCCAAATATCAAACACAGCCATATATGAAAGCAAATGATCAACCGCGATCCTGAAACTCAGTCAATGCACCAATCAAAGAAACATTTACTTTGTAGCATCAGAAGTAATGACGAATCATCAAGATAGCACAAAATATGGATCTATACTTGACAACGGCCTGGAACAAATAAGGAAAGTCAACTAAAATATCTATAAGTAGAGAGAGATAAACTACATAAGGCTAGATTCAAATTAACCCAAGAAACTTGATACGTAGGTAACTCTTAACCCCAAGAAAGAGTGCAACCATTCCCTATCAACTTCACCATCAGGTCATAGATACAAATCCACACCTCTACATTGGCGCCGTCTGTCGGTTCGTTTCCTTAAGAAAAACACAACATTTCTCAAGCCCACAAAGCTAGTTAGAAAACCACCATGGAAGCACAACTACAAGCTATAGTAGATCAAGTCAAGTTTCTCCACGAATCATTTACCACGTGTAGAGGTGTGGATTTATATCTATGACCTGATGGTGACGTTGATAGGGAATAGCTGCACTGTTTCTTGGGGTTAAGAGTTGCATACGTATCAAGTTTCTTGGGTCAACTTGAATTAAGCCTTACGTAGTTCATCTCTCTCTACTTATAGATGTTTGAGCTGACTTTTCTTATTTGCTCCAAGACGTTGTCAAGTGTAGATCCATATTTTGTGTTATCTTGATGATTTGTCATTACTCCTAATGTTACAAAGTAAATGTCTCCTTGATTGGTGTGTTGACTGAGCTTCAAGATCGTGGTAGATCATTTGCTTCCATATATGGCTGTGTTTGATATTTGGGACAACCTGAGTTTGGGTCGTTATTACGTTCTGGTGGCATGATATGAGCTAGTGATGTACGAGCTGTGAAGATACAACCTGGGGTGTGGACATATGTGTTGTAGTGATATGTTTGAGAACGGAGGGTACTTACACATCCCCATTTATTTTATTTATTTTTTTGGACAGCTGTGTTGTGAAAAGAAAAAATAAAATAAAGCTTTCAACACGTGTGTCACACAGCTGGTTTTGTTTGAACAAGTTTGGAAAATGTGTGGGAACTGTTGGATCTGATCCATGGGCCCAAATTATGGCGGTTTGTGGGCGAGGTTATGATTGTGTTTTGTAGGGAAGGCAAAATGTTTTGACTTTTTCGAGGTTTGTGCAACTAAAGGGTTTAGGGTCTGTCGGTCTTTCATTTTTTCACTCTATCAACACAAAAGAAGGAAAAAAAGCAAAGAGAAAAGAAAACCAAAATCTTTTCGACTTTTCGTCTTTAGGTGCGTCTCTTTCAATCTAAAAAATTTAATCTTTTGTTTCCTTTTTGCTTTTGCCATGTCGATTACTAGTGACAGTTTGAGTAGGGAAGTTGAGTTGGATCAGTGGAGATAGAGAACTGTAAGTGATGAAGATGGTGATGTTAGGGCTCATAGTGGAGGTGAAGCGTCATCGTCTTCCTTATTGGAGACGATGGCTGAGGAGGCGGTACTTAGGTCGGTAGATTGTATTGCTGCGTTGAGGGAGGAGTTCGGTTAGGTGGACTCCGATCTGACTGTATACAACTTAGGTGAAGAGAGGAATGTGTTTGGATTAGATTAAGTTCCTCGAGATGGGGGTGTTATGGTTTGTTATGGTCAATTAAAGGCTGGGATGAGGTTGTCATTCTCCCATCTTACTGCGGAGGTTTTGAACTTTTGTGGAAAGGCTCATTGTCAGTTCGTGGGGAATAGTTGGAGGGTTTTTTATGTGTTGGATTTGTTAAATGATGAGGGGTTATAACATCTGTTTATCAGATGTGCTTGAGCATTTTTCTGTGAAGAGGTCGTCTGCTATGAATTTTAGTTTGCAAGTGGTGAAGGGGAAATCCACTGTGATTGTGGGTGTGAGTAAGGAGGATTGGGGGCATAGGCCTTTACTGGTTGTGGATAATTACAGTCTTTCTGATTGGGAGTTGGATAATCGTACTATAAAGTGGGATGGCAGGTCATTATGTTATAAGTCGTAGTGTATGTATGGTAGTTGATATTTTGAATGTTCTGACCACTTTATTTTGTTTTTGCAGAGGTTTCTATTCATGGGCGTACGAGTACCGGGACTATAGAAAAGTTTGCTTGTTTGAGTTGGGAGGAGAAACGATCTGTCTTGGGAGAGGTTGTGCATTACTTCAAGAAGCGCGGAGGTGAGAAGATCAACCGAAAGAAAGTTGAGCAGAAGAAAAGGGCCCAAAATTAAAGTTAGTCTTTGACATCTCTGATTTTAGCTCGGATACTGAGATAGAAATAGAGGATCAAAGGAGGGTGCCTGTTTCGAGTGAGAACGGTTGGAGGAGGCTCTGGTAGCCGTCCTGTGTCTAGACGACCTAAGGGGGGTGAAGGTGATAGGGCTGGTCGTGGAGGTGGGAGTACTGGGGGAGGTGGTGATGCTCTCGCTCCTTTTCGTAGGCCTCAGCTGAAGAGGCAAGCTAAGGTCAGTGAGTCTGAGGGGGCGAAGAGGACCCGAGCTGAGTCGGAGGAACGACCTGTTGTAGTGGAAGGTCATTCTTTATTAGGTCGGGCTCCTTTGAAAAGGATGAACTTGAAGGAGCTGGCGGTGGATGTGGGGGTGGCTGATGCTAGGGGCAAGAAGAAGGCTAGTGAGACTGAGCCAACTGCCCAAAAATGTAAGAAGTCTGGGAGTGCGGTCCCAGGTGACAAAGCAGGTGATTCTGACGTTCTGGATAGAACTGTCACCTACTATGACCTCGTGAGTGGGTTAACGCGGTTGGTGAAAAATAGGGACTGTAGTTTCAAGTCTTCACTAGTTGCGAATGGGTTGCTAGAGAATATCACCCTGGATGGAGATAAGCATTAGTTGGAGACTGGGAAGGACTTGGAGGCGAACTTGAAAGACATGGATCGCTCACTGTGTTTTGTAAGTGTCTTTTCGATCTGAGTTTTTGTTTTGTGTTTTGTGATGTTGACTCCTGACTTACTTTGATGGTTTGTCAGGTTCTGGCTATGTACATGAAGCTGAGAGAGATGACAATTATCTCCGACCTGTACAAAAAGGAGCTGGAGGTTGCCAATGAGGCTTATGACAAGTTGTTGGCTGTGCAAGTGGTTGAATGGGCTGAAGTGGTAGGGCTGAGGGCTCAAGTAGGGGATTTGGCTGGGAAGGTGGCCTTGTTGCAGCCATCTCTTGATGCTTCAAGTGTGGAGGTAGCGCATTGGGTTGCTGAAAGCAAACAATCGCAGATCGTTGTTGAGCGAGCTCAAAATGAATATAACAACCTGATCGATCTGGTAGAGAGTGGGGATGTCTATATTCTGGTGGATGATTACATGGAACTAGAACGTAAGTACAAAACCCTCAAAAGGTTTGTTGAAAGTGGGGCTGCAATAGTAACTGTAAAAAAGTGATGTTGTAAATGCTAGTAGACGATCTGATCTACCAACCGGTCCTAGGTGCTGCTCCAGATGCTCAGCCCACTGAAGATGCTGCCACTAAAGTGCTGAATGCAAGCGGTGCTCCGGCTAGTAGCTCTGTTGGTGAAGAGGGCTGCCAACTGGACCCCTTGAATGTGGAGAATCTGCCCCATGTTAACTGATTATGCTCTTCTTGTAATTTTGCTTGATAATGAATTAAGTTTTTGAATTATATTTTATTTTGTGTTGATACGTACTGATAACTTCTATTTTTGATGGGGATGCTGAGGTCGTTTTTCCAGGATAACTTGGGGGGCTCTAGTATCTAACCAAAATTGTATTAAGTAAAAATATTTGAATTACTTACTTGTGTTGAAATGAGATTGTCTGTGAATTTTGTATGAATGTGATTGCTTATCTTGCTTTTTGTTTTGTTATTTGACGACCTGTGCTGCATAGTAGTAGGCTCGACAATCTGTCATACTTTGGTAGGTCGTTCGATATTTGTAGGTCATAAGTGTTTGCATACGATCTGATAGATGTGCGTAGTTGATTGGCACCTAGGTTTCTTCGTGTCCTTAGGTGTGTGTATTGATTGAGTGGTTCCTTTTGGGGGAATTTCTTATTGATTTTTGACTGATAACTAGCCTTTGAGTGGTAATTATAGTTGAGTCAAACTTAACCTTTTCAAAGGCCTTAAGTTGACTTGTGGTCCTTTTGGGGGTACCTTGGATTGTATTTGACTGATAATTAGCCTTTACGTGACAATTACAATTGAATCGTTCTTAACCCTGGCGTTGGTGTTAAGTTGATTTGCGGTCCTTTTGGGGGACCGTGGATTGAATTTGATTGATAATTAACCATTGCGTGGTAATTATAGTTGAGTCGTGCTTAACCCTGGCATTGGTGCTAGGTCGGTTGCTTTGATATCCCAGATCGAGCAGCGAGTGCAAGATGTGTGGTACTCATGTAATGCAAGGACAACATTTATACGCGAAATACTGATGAAATTTTATTCATATTGATTGATACATCTGGAGAAAAAAATTATTGGTAAAAGCGCTTGAGCATAGCTGTATTCCAAGGTCGGCGAAGCATATCACTGAGCTGAGTTTTGATCCAGTAAGCTCCATTTCCAACGACTTTGTGAACTATGTAGGGGCCTTCCCAAGTTGGGTTAAGCTTGGTTGGTGCTAAGGTCTTTTTGAGGACTAGGTTGCTAGCTTGGAAAGATCTTGGGACGACCTTCTTGTTGTAAGATCGTTGGATGGTTTGGTGATATCAAGCTAGGGATATTGCGGCAGTTTCCTTCGCTCCTTTAGGAAGTCGACTTTTTTGGCTAAGATGTTGTCATTTTCTCCTGATTCGACGATGTCAGAATGTGTGGTTGTGATTGTAAGTTCTGATAGTATGATTGCTTTTGTTTTGAAGCAAAGTGTGAAAGGAGACTCGTTGGTACTGGCTCGGGCTGTTGTTCTGTATGCCCATAAGATGTTCTCGAGTTGTTCTGGCCATTGGCTTTTCTTGCTCTCCAACTTCTTTTGGAGATTTTCTTTGATGGATTTGTTTGTGGCTTCTACTTGGCCATTGCTTTGTGCATATCTAGGTGTAGAAAATGTTTGAGTGATGCGCCACTTTTGGAGGAATGCCTTGACTTGTGTGCCAACAAATTGGGTTTTATTGTCCATGATGAGGGTGTGGGGCAGACTAAATCTTATGATGATATTAGTCCATATGAAGTTGATGACGTTGACTTCCTTGACTTGAACAAGTGGGGTTGCCTCCACCCATTTGGTGAAGTAATCTGTGGCTGCAAGGACGTATTTGAGTCCTGTTTTCTTTTGTGGGATAAATGGTCCCATGATGTCTAGCCCCTACATATGAAAAGGCCACGGGCTGGCTATGTTGATCAACTCCCGTGCTGGACTTAGGTGGTTGTGACCAAATGCTTGACATTGGTGGCATTTGAGAACATATTTCTTTGTCTCGATGTGCATGTCCGCCAATAATACCCTTGGGCGATTGCTTTATGAGCCAGAGATCTTGCTCTTACATGGTTGCCACATTCGCCTTTGTGAATTTCGTCGAAAATGAGTTGGCCTTTGTGTGGAGTTATGCACCTTAGGTGGGGTCCTCCTACGGATTTACAGAACAATCGTCCGTTGATCACAG
Source organism: Coptis chinensis (assembly GCF_015680905.1). Classification (NCBI taxonomy): domain Eukaryota; kingdom Viridiplantae; phylum Streptophyta; class Magnoliopsida; order Ranunculales; family Ranunculaceae; genus Coptis; species Coptis chinensis. The sequence goes on from NC_141463.1 coordinate 38,208,236, forward strand.
TGTATCTGGGAGCTCGAAATTATATGGCACGAGCATTCCTTACCTCTGCTGGGAGCTCGCCATGTAAGATAAATTTTAGAAATGGGCCTATCTAAGATTAAGTGATCTCTTCTTCGGATGAGGGCTGGAAGTCCGTGAGGCTGTTGACACTTTCTTCTTGGTAGGCGGGCCTCTCTAGGATGTCAATGTAAACTGTGTTGTGACATGCATCTTGGGTTTTTGAGGCTAAGAAAGCCAGGCTATCGGCATCTCTGTTATCCTCTTGGGGAATGTGTTCTAAAGAGAATGTTGTGAATGAGCTGATGATATCATTAACGACCTGAGTGTACTTGGCTAAGATTGCTCCATTTGTCACATACTCTTTGGTGATTTGTTTGCTGATTAGTTGTGAGTCACTGTAAACTTTGAGCTTTCGGACTTGTAGTTGTTGTGCCATGCGGAGGCCTGTGACTAACGCTTTATATTCCACTTCGTTGTTGGATGTTGCGAAATTGATTATGATTGAATTTTGTAGCTGGGTTCCTTCTGGTCAAGTTAACACAGCCCCCAGTCAACTACCGCTGTTGTTGCAAGCTCCATCTACGTAGAGGTGTCATGTGTCTGGGGTGGTTGGTTGATGGAGTGAAGTAATGGGCTCGGGTTCCCAATTGATATCTTCGACAGGGAAGTCAGCAAGGAAGTCGGCAACAACCTGACCTTTGCGAGACGTTCTGGGAAAAAATTTGATGTGATGTTCTCCAAGTTCTTCAACCCATTTGGCCATGCGGGCTGTTTTGTTGTTAGAACTCAAGATCTGCTTGATGGGTACATCTGTTATGACCTTGATGCTATGAGCCTGGAAGTATGGTCGAAACTTGCGAGCAGAGTATAACAAAGATAACATTGTTTTCTCAATTTGAGAGTAATGCTTTTTTGAATCTGCCAATGTCTTGATGGTGAAATGGATTGGTTTTTCAATTCCCTCGCTTTCGCAAAAAAGGACCGAGCTGATAGCAAAGTCGGTAGTCGCAAGGTAAAGCCCCAGTATTTCTCCTTCATTTGGTTTAAACAGGACGGGCGGAGTTGATAGGTAAGCCTTTAGGTCGTTGAAAACTTTGTGGCATTCGTCTATCCATGTGAATGTTGCGCCCTTCTTTAATATTTACAGGAACGGTTTGCATTTGTCTGATGCACGTGAGATGAATTTGTTGAGGGCTGAAAGTCTGAAACCATGCCAGATAGCTTGTGAATTTGTTGTTTGGAAGTTGGCTCTGGCATTTCAAGGAGAGCTCGTATTTGTTCCGGGTTTGCTTCAATACGTCTTTGTGAAACGAGGTGTCCTAAAAATTTCCCTGAGGCTACCCCAAATACACACTTTGATAGGTTGAGCTTCATCTTGTTTTGGCACAATCTTTCAAAGGCTTCTTGTAGGTGAGAAATGTGATCGCCTGCCTTTGCGCTTTTGACTACCATGTCGTCTATGTAGACTTCCATAGTGTCGCCCAGCAAGTCTTTGAACATTTTTGTGACAAGTCTCTGGTAGGTCGCACCAGCATTCTTCAAGCTAAATTGTAGGATGTTGTAGCAGAACGTTCCTTGTTCGGTTATGAAAGACGTTTTTTCCTGGACTTTTTTTGCAAGTGGTATCTGATTGTATCCGCTATATGCATCCATAAATGATAGCAATTTATGACTGCAAGTTTGATCTACTAGTATGTCAATCCTAGGTAGGGGGAAGCTGTCCTTTGGGCAATGTTTGTTGACGTTGGTTAAGTCTATGCAGAGTCGTACCTGGCCATTTTTCTTAGGAACGACTACAATGTTAGCTAACCAGGTTAGGTACTCGACCTCTCTGATGAATCCAACATTTTTTAGCTTTTATATCTCTTCATTGATGACTTTTTGAAATTTGAGTGCTAGTTTTCTAGGTCATTGTTTGATTGGCTTTATAGTTAGATCTACATTTAATTTGTGGCAAGCGACCTGAGGGTCGATTCCTAGCATATCGATATACGACCTAGCGAAAACATCTTTATTGAGAAATAGAAAATTGATAAGTTGCTCCTTGAGCTTGGGTCTAAATCAGCCCCTACATAGACCAATTTGGGGTCATCATTTGTGCCTAAATTGACTTTCTCTCCAGGTTCGATTTGTGCTTGTTTTTACTTGAGCTTGTCTGTTGCTGATACTAGAGGGCTGGAAGTTTGAGGATCTTGCAGCTTTGGGATGTCTTTCATCTGGATGACCTGAGTTTTAGTCTTGGTTGTTTCACTTACTTGATTGCATCGATGGGCTTCTAGTTGGTTGCTTCTGAGCTCCATGATGCCTTGGGGTCCGGGGAACCGCATGACTTGGTGTAAGGTTGATGGAACTGCTTGGATCTTGTGAATCCACCTGTGTCCTAAGATGACAGTGTATGATGACCTGACATCAATCATACTAATAGCGTGTTGAGGTCTTGACCATGTCCTCTTTTTCTCCAATGGAGATTGGCAGGATGACGTCTCCAATGACATCTGTGTGGTCTCCATTGAACCCGTAGAGTGGTGCATTTGACTCTATCATCACCGAGTCTGGCAGGTGCATATCCTTGTATGTTTGGTAGAAAATGAAGTCACAGGAGCTGCCTGGATCGATTAAGACCCTTTTAACTGTCCATCCGTTGATTTTGACGTGCACTACTAGAGCATCATTATGAGGTAGGCACACCTTATCGAGATCTTCCTTAGTGAATGATATCGAGGTTGTAGACTGAGCGCTGGTAGGAGTGATCACTTCGGCTTTGTGAGATAAGTGGTAGATTTTTGCAGTGCTCCTACGCGCCTGCGCTTTTCACGACTGGAGGTCTCGTTGCTGGAGGTGTCTGTAATCATGTTGATTATTTTTTCCTCATCATGGTTGGAGGAGTGCTGTCTTTTGTTGTGCTTCGACCGACCTGGAGATTTAGATCGTCGGGCCATACTACTTCTACTCTTTCTGCGAGTAGGTCGCTCATGACTACGACTCCTGCTTCTATTGCGGTTGGCATTCAGTTTATGCCTGAGGTCGGTTTCTGGCAGGAACTTTTTCAGGTTTGCCTCTTTGACTAAGTCTTGGAGGTAGTGCTTGAGGCTCCAACATTCATCGGTGTCATGGTGGTGGAGTTTGTCGAAGTGATAGTATGGACGTCCTGATATGGCGCGCGATCACCTTGTTGATGTTTGGTTTGAACTAAGGTGTTGTATATATCTTCTTAAGGATATAGCTTGGCGTCCTGGAGAAGTTAGATAATTCTCTCTTGGTGTACGATGGCTTGTGGGATTGGTGCCCTTGTTGTTGCCTGAGTACTGGTTGCTTTCTTTGGGTCCCTTTTTGTCGCTGACTGTGAGGACTTCTTTGCCTTTGTGTTGGGCCATCCATTCTTCGTACTTCATGTACTTGTCAACTCTGTGGTATAGGTCATCTAAACGTTCTGGCTTGTTGCGCATGAGAGACCCTCCTTGGTCAGAGTCATCTAGGAGGGTGTTGGTGAATATAAAGGTTGCAAAGCTGTCCTTGAGGCCTGGTTGATAGGAGTTCCTTTTTTAAACGTCCTAGGAAAGCGTGGATAGTCTTGTCGTGTGCTTGCTTCAGCTGGAACAACGATACTAGGTCTGCTTGTTTTTTCCTGTTGTGGACGAACTCTGCTGCAAACGTCTCGGCCAGCTTGTCGAAGTTGTTGATTGAATCAAGAGTTAGCGTGTAGAACCAGTCTAAAGCTCTGTTATAACACCCCCTTTTTTTTTTTATTTTCCTAGTACAATAAATAATAATAAAAATAAAAATAATAAGAATAGATAAAATAAAAAAGGATAAAGATTAGTGGAGATAGGAAAGGTAAAGAGATAAACCTTCATCCCTGTTTTCGGGGGGTTTAAAAAAAAAAGGACACAGAGAGGAGTTTACACAGGAGTTCACACGGATAGTTTTTTTTAAAACAGATCGAGGGAGTTTAACACAGAGAAGAAAAAAGAAAGTTTTACACATAGAGGATAAAAGAGGCTTCTTGTTGAAAATCTATTGATAGCTGATAGCATGAGTGTATCACGAGTGAGTAGATATTTTTTTATCTTTCACTGAACCTAGATTTTTACTTCTGTTTAAAAACTTTACGGTTAAATATATATAAGGTTTCTGCACAGTATTCTTCTATTCATTTATGTGTTATATGTTATCGAATTTGGAATGATCATATGGTCGAATATATGGTTTAACCAGTGTTCGTGATTCCAAACGAAACCTCAGAATTCCGCCTAATATTTTGGTTTTTCAAAAAACAGGAATTCCGAATATAGAGTCGAAATATTGGTTATTCTTAAATCAATCGAAATTCCGAATATGATAGGGGTCGAAATTTGATGAATTTCGGTTTTTGGATTTGTCGAAATTTCGAGAATTCTGAAATCCCAAACTATGGTTTTAACTACTGTCCCTATTACCATTTTTGGTTCTATTGTTAAGATTTGGATCAGTTGGTCTTTGAATGACTTGGCGTGCTTTAGATGTCTTAGCGTTGGTCTGATTTCAAGCTAAATTTTGATTTAGTTAGAGTTTGAACTAGATTTTTATGAAAACATGAAAAAGTAAGATTTGGAAGTCTTCTTTCTATTTCAATTGGCCTCATCGCATTTTGAGGCCCGTGGAAATAATTATGGCGTCTAGAAATTTGACTAGCAAAGAACAGTGCGTCAGAAATCAGTTTCTGCGCACTGTGTTCGAACCTAGTTTTTGTACATTTAGAATGAGATTTAGTATTTTGTGTTAAACATAAGAAAGTAAGTTCTGTGTGTTAGCTTTTCAACACAAAAAGCTTCAATATATTTGGATACTTGTGGAAAGAGTTATGCCATTCGGAAGATAGTCCGTCAAAAATCTAATTTGTTGAAATTAGGATTTTTACCGTTTTCAACATAAGTTTTCTTCTAGATGGGCTGAGGTTGGGACTTCGAGTTCTACATGAAAAAGTTATGTCTACATACCCTAGTTTCTAAATAATTAAGTTACATGTCATTTGGATGAATGTAGGAAAAACTAAAGCATTGACAAGTTAGCTAGAAAACTTACCGTGTTACCCTTTATGTGCATGAACCTATTTTGGGAAATATGTCTAGGACTGAACTAAGTGATAGGGTTATATACTAAAAGCATTACTTTTGTATTAACTCTAATTCTTTATATTTTGAATGAAAATCATATGGGCAAATGTTATGCATATTATATATGTTATTAGTTATATGCATACGTCTAATACTTTATGTTGTAGATGATATGGTGTGTGGTGACACACAGAAGATCATATCATCAGTACTTTATAAAGTATAAGTAAATGTTCACAACCTAGATGGATTTGGACAAACCATTGGTACGATTGTAGTATAATCTGGTATTAGTCTATCTTGACTACAAGATTACACTAGTACACTTTGTGTGTATTGAACAGGACCAAGTGAGGTTGTTTCTCTTTATACTGACTATATAAGAGAACAAACACCTCTGTTATTATGGATGCTTGTCCTCTTAATCTGGATATAATAACGGGCACTTGCATGCATTGTACATTGCTTTAAATCATCAATGAGTGAGATTCATTTGTGAATCAACAAACTCGATGGATTGGGTAATGACATTGTATGCAAGGTGTGTTGTTGATTATAGAAGGAATCCGTGACCCACAGGAAGTCGGACTGATGATGTCCCCTTGAGGAGCTCATAAGGATTATCATGTAAACCCTGCAGGTGGATTTAATCCGACATGACAATGAGGTTGAGTGGTACTACTCAAGAACATAAGAAGTTGATTAATGTAGTTGTCAGTAACTTGACTTAATCAACGGGCATTCGATATCTTAAACACAGGGAGATCAACAAGCATATAATATGGAGCCCATAAACGCAACACGTAATTTGGGATTAGGGCAGTAGTGCAATAATGGCCTTTAGTGGAATAAGCTGTTTATTAACGGACTTGGGCCGTGTGTTGGGTGAACATGGGAAGCCCAAGCCCGTCAGGAGACCTAACCCTGATTTCTCCTCATAGTCCCTATTGTAGCCTATAAATAGAAACCTCTTTCTTTGGCCGTTTTTTACACAAGAAAAACTCAGGTTTTGCTCAAGGAAAGATAGATCCAAAATCTGTTCTAACTTTGTGAGTGAGAGAGGCCAAGAGAGAAAGAAGAGGCTGGAAGATCGTTGTCCACACAACGTCCATTTTAAGGATAGAAATATAACAGAAGATCAAGAGGTTGCTGATTCATAGATCTTGTATTCTCAGAGTTATCTTAGCCAATCTAAAGGTATGAATTTCTAACCAAACCGTGAACACCCTTTATCCCGCTGCATATGGTGTTTCACGGTTTGTAAATCATTTAGTGAAACCATAACGGTTCCAACACTAAGAGCCTCTTAAACTCTTTTTGGGTGTTTTATATAGTGTTTGCAGTCTACTTTTAGACTGTGGTTTTATTTGGAACCGACATGGTTCATAAGATCGTTTTTTTAGAATAAAAAGTAGAGAAATATTCATTTGTGAGTTTTTGAATTTAAAGGTTCATAGTGTATCTCTAGGTATGAAACTTTACGTATATGATTGTGGGAGTATTTGAAACTTATTGTATGTGATTTTATATAGTATAAATTATTGTTTTCCTTAAAGGTACATACAAGAATGTTGATATTTATTGGTTAAGAGCTACATAATGCTTCATTCTAATCTTGAAAGATTGAATACGTAGACTTATGTACAGGTGTAGCCACTATATTATATATTATATATTAGTTTTTAGTGATAATTATATGTATATAATATTAATATTTAATTGTGTACGTGATTGTCAATCAACATGTCCGTTTTGACCTTCTTTTCCGTCCTAAAGTTCCGGGTTGGACCAGATATTTTAAAACCTGGGCTTTTAACGGATATCTGAAAACCTTTTCTTTTGATAAATCAGAACAGATACGGAAGCCTTGAGTCTAAAAACCTCATAACTCCTTCTCGTTAATGCTGCTTAAACTCGCTCTCTAGGATCTATGTTTACCCAATAGTTGAGGAATTATCGACCAACCCGGGAAGAGCAGGGATAGAAGACTAAGCATTGAATCCAACCTCTTGCCTTGATCGACTGCTCCATTCATCGCCTACCACGGACACCTCAACTCCCCCCCCCCCCCCTTTTGATTGGGTTTACCATGAAATAAATATTTTGTAATGCCTCTGGGGGCGCCCCATCTTACTAATAATAATGAAGGGCTTTGAACTCGACCTTCCCCTGCCTCTGCAGAACCTATAGGGAAGTCCAGAACAAGCTATCCAAGAATCAATGTTTTGAGAGACGACTGATCTTTTAGAACTATTAAAGCAGGTATCCAAGAAGGTTCCTTCATTCCTTCCTTTTAGTCTTTTGCTTGCCTCTGGAAACCCCAAATGCAAGAGATGGACGGGCATGAGCCTTCTTCATTCACTGATCAACCTGGATTTTAGATCCTTTGTTTTCAACCTCAGATGGATAATGTTTTTGAACTGCTGCCAAATCAAGATCAGGAGAGAGACCTGAGAAGGATTCTCTTTGCTCTTGCTCGGGCTTCTTACCCAGAAAAAAGAACTAAATCATTATTGCGTAAATAAGTGGTTATCTTCAAGAGAGGAAAGAGAGAATCGAAAAACCACCGCCCCGCGCTGATTTATTGGCAGAAAATCCAATATCAGAAGATTTATTGAAGAACTGCCAGATGAGAAAGTATTCGTAGCGGAAGCCTCTTTTTGGGTGATGTTTTTTGATGGGTCTCCAAGAAAAAGAGAAGATAGAGCTGATAAGAGAAAGGTGAAAAGGAAATCTGCCTGAGTATTCTGAAAAAACTGGTGTTGGTTTGTTTTCATGTCTCCAGAAGGGGAAGTAGTTTCATTCTCGTTTAAGTTGGTATTCGATTGCACGAACAATTTGGCCGAGTATTCAGCACTATTGATTTGCACTAATAAGAAATAAAAAAAGACTGACGTCAAGTAGGTCGAAAAAGGGCCTTGATGTACTAATGTCCCCAAAAAACTACGAAAAAGGTTCTATCCGCCCCTAAACAGCGGTCCGTGATATGATATAAAAGTCTGTATAAACGGAAATAGCGTTGTTTCCCGAAGCAGTGGTCTGTGACACTTGACTGAATCGACCGAATGAAGTCTTGCATTCAGCTATTATACCAAAAGAAAAGAAATCACATAAGTAGGCGGGTATGAACTTCGATTGATCTCTTCGCTATGATGAAAGGACGGTGTGAACCAAAGGCTAGGCTCTCCGGTAGCTGTTGGAAGTCTCCTCTACTCAAGGAAAGCTGTATAAATAATAGAATATAGAAAGATGTGCTACCAAACAATAGAGGTTCTCACCAAAGGTGAAGCTCGAAACACACAGTCTGTCGTTCTACTGAACTTAAGGGGAGCTTCTAAGATAAGAAACCGATAACACATCAATACCAGTTGCGGCACTGTAATCGCTATTGCCTCCCACCTCCAGGAAGAGCTTTAATAAAATAAAAAGAACTCGAAAAAGACAAAAATACCAATTCGCTGCTCTGCAGCTCAGGAGAGCAAATCTCAATTTGGAACATGGGCAGACAGAGTTTTCCATGGGAACAAGTCTAAGGCAGAATGATTGGAACCATTTCGAGCTAGGTTCGGGTATATTGGATGTATGATATGAGGGGAACGATCAAAGAGATTATGGTGTTGAGTCTAGGGTTCAGTGTCCCTATCGCGGATGAAGTTATTCTATCAAACCCCCTATTTGCTTTCATTCCAGAACATTACAAAAATGAAGATTTCAAAATGTAAAAACTTCTCAATATGGATGAGCAAGATAATGTTAAGGTTTATTAACAAACGGGCATTCTCAGAGCAAGCCTTGGCCATTGGCCTGTCCAAGAGAGCGTTGCAACTTCACCTGGTCGAAGAGAAACTCATAGAGGAAAGGGCCAAGATCAAAGGATCAAAGAAACCCGATAGGCTCTTACCGGAAGAACTCAACGTCCTAATCGGATTCCTACGCTCTAGCGGATGTAACTGACCAAGGTGCTCTTTTCTCGCCTCGCACAGGGCAATCCGCAATTCTTTGGCTCTTAGTGCGGGTGTCTTTCTCTGACCAGCGCTTTCTCTACTACACCTCATAGACGGAACTTCTTCCTCTCGGCTGTCGAGATAGGTCCTGCCTGTTCGAGTTGTAAGAGAAGAGGAGCTCCTTCCTTTTTGCACATATAATGGTTATGTGTCTTTCTAGGAAGCCTGACGGTACGGAATAGAACTAAAGTTCGGAACAGAACTATAACTAAGTCACGGAATGAAACCTAAGTGTGCGCTAGCTAGCCCTGGAGTGTTGTTTTGAAGCGGGACACAATGGCTGATAACATAGCCATAGCTCAAGAGCGGATCCATTCAATGAAGAAAAGGAAAAAGGCTTCTAAGGGCCGGATGGCTATTCAATTTGACATGGCTAAAGCATACGACAAGGTTGAGTGGAGTTTTCTAACCAAAGTAATGAAGGCCCTAGGTTTTTGTGATGGTTTTGTTAAGTTCATCCTAGAATTTTTGGCCTCTACTTCCTTTTCATTGCTGCTTAATGGTTCCCTATGGCTTTCATTAAAGCCACAAGAGGCCCTCGACAAGGCTCTCCCCTTATTTGTTCCTCATATGTGTATAAACTTTTTTGAGACTGGGGGAGGAGCAAAATCACATTCATGGCATAAAGGTTAGGAGGAGAAGCCCCCTATCTCTCACCTACTATTTGCAGATGACCTTTTTGTTTTCTGCCAAGCCTCACTTGTTGAAGCTAGAAATGAAAAAGACATAATGGAAAACTCTTTTTATTTCTCTGGCCAACAGGTTAATTATTCAAAGTCTAGTATCTTGTTCAGTTCCAATTTACCTAAGAAATTCCAAAGAATCTTAACTAGAGTTATGGGGGTTAGAAAGTTCTCTAAGAATTAAAATATATTGGGGCTTTGGGAATTAAGGACTTTGAATTGTTAGTTAATAGAGTGAGTGACAAAGTTCAGAGCTGGAAAACTAGAGTTCTTTCCCAGGCTGGTCGAACTACACTTGTCAAGTCTGTGGGCATGGCCACTCCCATTTACATCATGTCAAGTTTGATCCTTCCCACAACCACATGCAAGATGGATCAGATTCTTTGTTCTTTTTGGTGGAGAGGTTCTAATGAAAGAAGCAGTATGAACCTCAAATCTTTGGCATCCTTATGCAAGCCGGAGGCATTGGCTTTCGTGAAAGTAAACTGATGAACTTAGCTCTCATAGTCTCATTGCCAAGTTGGGCTGGAGAATCATAAAGGAACTAGAGTCCTTATGGGCAAGGTTTTAAAAATCTATCTACTTTCCATTGGAGTCCCTTTTTAGTTGCAAGACTTGCTCTAACCCATCATGAACCTGGAGAAGTATTAAAAAATATTTGGATACTCAAAAGTTGGGTTGCTTGTGACAGGTTGGTAATGGGGAGCAGATTGACTGCTAGACGGACCCGGGGATTCAGAATGACAGAGTTACAGATCCCGTTCCTCATAATAGTTCTATAATCTTTGTTAAAGATTTCTTTGTAGAAAACAGAAACGACTGGAATTTGGACTTAATTGACTCTTTGTTTGATGTAGTTACAGCACAAAGCACCAAGGAGATCCCTCTTAGATAGAGACCATTTTGATGAAGACAAAATGGTTTGGAATATGCTTTTTATTAAGGGGTGAGACTTTTTCACAGCCTTTAAAGCTTTGTGGAATACTGCTGCTAGCAATCAAGGTATGTCATCAAGCATCAATAAACCAACTTTGAAAGCCTGCTAGAGTTCAGTTATTTCTGTGGAAGGCATGAACATGGTGCCCACTAAGGCCACTATTGCTTTGAGAATGCATAAATGAAACCCAATGTGGCCCTTATGCAAGAAGGAAGCTGAAACTATTTCACATATCCTTCTACTTGTTCATTCTCTAGCAGATTGTGGTATGCATCTCGATCATGCATCAAACCGCCTACTTGGACTTGAAGAGAATGGGTGGATTTGGTGGTACTTTCGGTTCCGGCCTTAAAAGCATGAAAGAGAGAGCTTTATCAAATATAAAGCTATTACGATCCGGGAAATAATGAGGCATAGAAATGATGTTGTCTTTGATCGATCTAAACTAAATCCTTACGTGATCCTCGAGAACACTTTCGAATTATGTGGACGGATATTTAGAACTTTGGTGCAGGCAATGTATATAAACCTATTAAGAAATCTAATGGAGGTGTTGTAGGTTGGTGTCCTCTTAGAATTCATTGGGTCAAAGTGCATTTTGATCAGCAGCTCGTGTTATCAATGGCAAGGGTAGTGTCGCCATCTTTGAGCGAGGAGGAGGATGGCGGTTTGATAGCGGCTAGAGCTAAGCCTTTCTTAGTCGGATCTAGTGAGGAGCCCGAGTTGAAGGCTGCAGAAGTTCTTTGTGGACCTCGCGAATTGACCTTCACTTGGAGAATGTCTTGTTTGAAGGGGATGCGAAGAGTGTGATCAACATGTTTTCAGAACGGGAGAATCATGGGACTCCTTGGATTGGGACCCCTATTATAAATAGTTTTAAGATCCAGATGGATGGGATCTTTCAGTAACTCAGCTTGAACCTTTGTTCCTAGAACCTAGGAAGCACGGATACCGACACGGATACGACATGACACCTGTGTTGCATGGGTACGCCTATATTTTCGTCACGTCGCGTTTCGTGTCGACACCGACACCAATTCGACACAGATTCGTGGTCGAACTTGAGAGAGAATAGAAGTAGAGAAGAGAGAGAACAGAAGTGGAGAAGAGAGAGCAGATCGAACTAGAGAGAGAGAGAGGCAGAACTGTTGGAGAAGAAGACTAGGGATTGTTTTGTTTTCGGGCTTTTTTAATTGGTATTTGGGCTTGTAATTTAAATGTTTAATTGGGCTTTTATATTTCTTTTTATTTGGACAGCAAATTGGGCCAAAAAACTTAGAACATTGTTTTAACTTTTAAACTATGCAACAATTACAAATCGGGCCTTCTTTATTGGGCCTACTTTAAAGGTTTATAACTAACCTATGGTTTTAAAATGGACCAGTTAGGCTTTTAGAGTATACTTGTTAAGACTATGCTTTTTAAATAAGGATTGAAATAATTATTTTTTGAGGATGGAAATAATTATTTTTAATAAAAAAAATTAATAATAATAAAATATTAGTCGTGTCCCCGTGTCTTGATATTTAGAGCTTGCCGTGTCCAAATCTGACATTCGTACCCGTACCCATGCAACACAGCACGACACGGATACGTGGACACAACATTTTTCAAAAATATGGATACGTCATGGACACGTTTTAAATAATATATATATTAAAAATTGTCAAACAAGTTGAATTTTTGTAGAGATGTTCTTTATGGTTAGTAGATCATATGCACAAAAGATTAGGTTTTAAATCATTTTGTAAGTGAAGTTGTGGGCATTTTAGATTTGGTACTTATTTAAGGTCCTTTTAGGAGCCGGGCTGTATATATATATATATATATTTCGCCGTCACAGAAGGGGCACGGAGCCAGCGGAGGGGCTGAAACCTAACTAAGCCGTCCTCTTTTTGGGTTTTCTATATTGTAAACTGATTATTTTCTTATATAAGAAAAGTGTGAGGAGGGGCTGAAACCTAACTAAGCTGTCCTTTTTTCTCTCTCAAAAATTTCTTGTATGCGTGAGATTACTATTTGGCGTGTCCCCGGTGTGTTCCTTGCGTGTCCCCGGCGTGTCGAAAATTAAAAAAAATAATTATAAAATCGGATACTCCAAATCGCGTATCGGATGTGTATCGGGGCGTATCCGTGTCGGACACATATCGGACACCGATACTTCACCCTTAGAGACGCATCGATCCTTCATAGCCTAGAACAGCCCATTCGGTGTCCCACCACCTAGCCAAGTGGGCCTTTATTCATAACCAGTGTGTAAATTGTAACTATGATCCTCCTGATTTGTTTGTTGGTTTGCTAAGGGGACTCTGTATCTCTTTCTTGTGTTTCATTCAATTCCTTTCCCATAAAAAAAAAAAGTATGCCAACAGAACTACTTACTTCACAGCCTATCGACAGGGAACTGGCTGAAGCTAGTTAAGGAGTTAAGAGCGATCCTAAACAACGATAGCTATGCCACCTCTCTCCAGAGGTGGTTAAAGGAAGCCTACAGGAACTACACCTATAAAGAAGCCGCTTTCAAGCGGAGTGTGCAGGTTCTAAAAGATCTCGACGTAAGGGGCCTCGACCAATAGGGAGAGTAACGCTTATCGCATGATAGTGGAGTGGAGTCGCTTCTACCATTCAACCGGATCTTATCGATTTTATTCTATATCCGCCTTGAGCAATCCTTCCGTCGAGATTGTGTTCCGTTATTGGTCCTTGTTTGGTCATAAGGAAAATCATTCTTTTTAGGTCAAAGGGCGGCGGAATACATTGGTAATGACACAACCAAAAGAGGGGTAGGGGAGACAAGGTTACGTCTTTGAGTAGTGCGGTGCATCCGCTGTTTCAGGTATAGCGACGGCAAAGGGACCCGCCACCCAACTCGCCAGGGGGGGCGGACCGGACCCGCCATAGGTTGAATCCAGCCACCTTTCTTGTGGATCATCTTTGTGGTTACCGGATGATGGGAATAACAAAGCAGAAATTTTGAAATGAACACGAAATGTCAATAAATGAATTCTCTCATTATTCGTTATTTTCGGGTCTTTTCGTTGCATTCACTTACAACAAGAAAGAACCACCAACATTTGGTGCAAAGACCTGCATTTTGGTGCATTCTTCTTCCTTTCCTTGGTCTTTCGTTCCGTCATATTCCTAATAACTTATCCAATTACAACGTATTAACCGCTAATGCACCTTTCTTTTATCAAATCTCAGGGTCATGGTCTAATCATGAGGGTAGTATTTTATCATGGTGTTGGATCCCAAGTTATTATGGATTCCTTCTTTGTTACTGGGGTCGACCCCAAAGCCATAATGTCTCAAAACAAGGAGGCCATAGAGAAACTCTTTTTGTTCCTTTGTCTAGAACTTCGTGAAGAACTCCCATTCTATCTCCCTTGTTATTTAACAAAAACGGGGCTGCGGCCCCGGTTGTACACTCCCTTCGTTTTGCGAACCCTTGTTGATTCTGAACTTCGTTCGCGAAGGAACCAAACTTTTGATGGGCCATCCCTTTTTTTATGCGTCGCTTTACCCTGGAAGGGAAATGAGCTTTGCTTCTCTGGGCGCTAGGCCCCGTGGTTCGCAAGAAGGAAAAAGGACTCATATTTTGTTGCATCTGCCACGAGATGAAAATGAGAGAGCTTCGTCTATCGATGAACAGCGGATTGACTCCGTTGTTGGCATTGCTTTGTTTTCTCTCCTTTCCTATTAGCGAGTTCTCATCCTTTTGTTCGAAATATCTTCGTTCATATCGAACCGCTTGCAGAATCAAATCCTGTTCCACAAGATCCTATATCAGCTATACATCATCCTCGCATTTATGCCGGAGACATCGCTAGTGCTATGGGCTTTGGCTTATGTAGATCCAAAATGATGAATGGGATTGTCGCACTCCACTCGCCGCCAATGCATAAGGATGCCGCCGAAAAGAATGGAACGCTGCTTCGCTCTGCTGGATGCGTCGGATCCCGTATAACAAGTGAGCTCTTTACCCTCAAATTCAAACATGTGGACGTAAAATGCTATCCTGTTCTATTGTTGCGTAGCAATAAAAGCCTGATCATGCAGCTTCGGCGACGCTTTTTTGCCTTCTCTTCGCTCGGACAGGGCTAATGGACACGGGAGGGAGCAGCAAAGCGTGTCGTTAAGAATGGAAAGAAAGATACAACCACTTCACCTTTTGTTGGATCGCCGGCGCGAACACGATGGTCTCGACGTGACCGGGGAACCAATTTGAATTTGGATCTTGACATGTCGGTGGTTTTAACCGTAGGCATCTTGCCGAGGAAGTTGGTGGGCTCATCATGAATTAGGTCGGGTGGTTGGTGGTTTCGGGATCCCGTAGAAAATGCTTCTTTTTTATGCCTCGGTATTAGCCACATTTCGTATTCATTCAGTAATTCTACCCCTTCTGAATTCTTGGACCTCGCTTCTTAATATTGTGACTCTTCCATCTTTGGTCTCGGGAACCTCTTCAATATGATCCGGATTGCTAGCTCCCCTCGTTCATAGTTTTGCTTCTGATGATGATACACGAGGAATCTTTTTATGGTGGTTCTTCCTTCTAATGACCGGCATATCTATGATTCTTTTCTCCCAGATGAAGCAGCAGACATCGGTCCGTAGAACCTATAAAAAAGAGATGGCTGTGGCGCGAAGTACTCTTGTGCACCTACGTCACCCGGCTCGCTCTCAACCCCACCTTGTTAAGTTATGTAAGAATTGAGCTTATTGATGGGCTGGTTATTCAGAGCTAGCAATTGGCTGCCGAATTTCGTCCCTGCAAACGTAGGAGCAAACTACGACGCAAATGGAGGTGTTGCGTTAGCAACCGTCAGGTTGTTCTGGCCGGGCCAAAGAAGGAAGAAAACGGCTGCGCGTTAGCGCAACGACTTTCGTGCGTTGGGCACTCAGACGTTGCTTCATGGTTAGGAAGGGCAGGGAACCTCCCTTCCCTTTGCTTTCAATCTATCTTGCGCCACTCCAGCTTTCACTCAAGCCATTCTTTGAACTTACTTAATAGGGGCGACCTTCACTCTTCTTCTCGCTTCCTAACCCTAAAAGCTCACTCCTTTTGGTGTTGCTCCACAATCAGAAAGTGGAACTACGAGATAAATAAGCGGTGGGCTGATCGACTGACCGGCGTCGCCTTTGTTTAAATCACTACGACTTGGTTTGAAGGAAGGCTTTCACTGGACCAAAGACCTCGAAGATTGCCCGCCGAGAATTCACAGGTTCGTTTATTTACCGGTAGCTTAGTTCATACCTTAGCAAGCAAGCCGCCATGACCTCCGGTCCGCAAGCACCTCGGTCCTAAGCACCCCGGTCTCCGGGATCAAGGCAACGGGAAACAAGCTTGAAAGCCACACTTGCACACGACACTTGCTTGTTTCTTTCCGACTTGGTGCGGCCCTGTCGAAATTCTTTTTCCACTAATTTGGTTTGTGTAAGCCTTCAAGCCAAGTAAAATGGAGAGTTTTTCGATTTGATTGGTAGATCGGTCCGGTTCTTGCTTGAGTTTCTTTCTTGCGCGACTCAACCATCCCCTAGTCAAGCTCACGGACGAAGCTCGCTTTCGCCCCTCGGTGACCTTTTCTCTTTCGTTAAGGAGACTTATCAACGGTGGTGGTTCGCAAAGTGGATCGTTTCCCTTTATCTTGAGCGACAAGTGTCACTACCCTCCCGGGTCCACACCTGGTCCGGGCGGAGCGATGTCACGACTGTATGAAAATCACTATTTTTGGTGAGGCACAATTTGGAGGAAGAGATAGATCCAGCTTTTAGGGAAGTAAAGGAAAGGAACGGATAGAAAGAGCTCGTTTAGGGAAGGTAGGTGGGGGAGGGGAAGCGGAACAGCTGTGTTGGTTCAATCGGGAATGGCCGATCATGCTTCTTAGGGTTGAATGCTTCGGGTTTCAGATTCAAGCAGCTCATTGCTACACGATCAGTCAAGCTAAGCTAAGAGAGAAAAGCGGCAGTCCTTCCAATCAAGCAAGCGACCAACCAATTCCAACGATTGCAGTGACAACCATCAAAGCAAAAAGTATAGGCTTGCAGGATCAAGTGGGAAGAGCGGAACTTGACGGGTCTCGTGATCTACTAAGCTAACGGCCACTTTCTAAAATGGCTATCGCATTGCGCTTTGCTACGATTTGGAGCGAACCGAAGCTTAAGAAAGCTTAACACAAGCTACATAAGTAATCAAGCAAAGAATCGAGAGCGAAGGTCTGATTCCATCTAATGGCGAATTCAACCAACAGAGAAAGCAACCGCCCATCTACTTGCCCTTTTTCTCTTATTTCCTTGTACTGCTAGTCGTTGTTCTTCCCGCTAACGAACGAATTTATCTGCACCTTAGTGTACAGTCATACTTTCTTCCCTTTTCCACAGTATCTAATAAGTATTTTATTTCTCGTATGCATGCAAATATCAATTTCAGTTGTTGCTAATGGAGCTGTGGATTGTGATTGAGCTTAGCTTAGCCGACCTTACTCGAAGGGGATTTGTTTTCAATGAGAAGGGGTGTATTTATTTCTGTAAAGAGCGCTCTACATTGATCCATGAGCCGCCCCTCATTTTATCATAATAGAGTTGTCCATATAGAAATTTAGGTCAAGCTCGGTGAATTCAGACTTGTTTATGAACGCACGGAGTCATGGGTTTATGAACAATCAAAGAACAAGGGAAATTCTTATTATTATTATTATTATTGTGATTTTATTATTGATATTGTTAGTTTTGTTTTCTTTGTTTGAGAAAGTTATTATATGTTTATAGCTAACTAGTTAAGTTACATTGTCACGGATATCAACGGCGAAATATCAAATATTAGTTTTCAAAATGTAAGGTTGATTTATAGTGATGAATGTATTAGAGTGTGTTTGGTTCGTTCTTTCAGGGTTCTATTGTTTCTACTTTTGGCCTTCCTATACTTGATACTTGTTAGTGTGAGCCTTCCTTCACTGAATAGAATTGTTCTTTGTTAAACATTGACAAGAACTTTGGATTTGATCACTTTTAAATAGTTAACCATAAGTTATATCTATTTGGTCCATCATATCTTAATTGGATGGTTTCCATATCATTCACTCTCTATTTTCTTGAGTTGAAATATTTGCTATTGCATTTCAAAGTTGTCTCAAACTTGAATGGTTCAATATGCTCCTTTTCATGAATTTCCTTTTGCTAATTTTCTATGATACTTTTAAATTTGGTTTACTGTTTATCTGGTTTACTGTGTATGTATATTTTCCTCATTACCACTATTCATCTTTCCTTGGATCATTCTAGACTTGGTTTTAAATTTTAAGAGATTTCCTGCCTTTTGTAGGTAGCAAAACCGGATGAAGGCAAAATTGGGGAGATCCCTGTCAAATCTTGGGAAAGGCGGGTCTTTGTTCTCATGGTTTGCGGGACATGTAGTAAGAGAGGTGATCTTTGGACTGCACGCAGTGCCCTTTCAAGGATCTTGCTCAACCACCGAAAGCTTTGTCGACAAACCTCCAACTTCTGAAACCGCAGCATCTAGTTCTGGCACATCAAAGGGAGCTTATGTTCCTCCTAGTCAGAGGGCTGGAGCTGACAGAATATGAGGCGTAGGAATGATGAGAACTTGGTTCGTGTTACCAATCTCCTAGAGGACACGCGTGAGCCTGACCTACAAAATCTCTTCAGCACTTTTGGTCCTGTGAGCCGTGTTTACATTGCTTACGACCAGAAAACTGGCATGAGCAGAGGCTTTGGTTTTGTCAACTTTGTACACAAAGGTGACGCAGAGAAGGCTATTGCAAAGCTCAATGGTTATGGTTATGACAACCTCATCCTTACAGTAGAGTGGGATGTGCCAAGAACAAATTAGATTGTTAGTTACTCCTTTTCTAAGTCAGTATGAGGTCTGTTGGTAAACTATCTTTTCTTATATGTATGGCACTATCAAGTTTTGAGAATGTGATCGTTGTTTTTATGTCTTGGAGGTTTATGACTACCTTATGTTATTTGCTTGCAAAGATATTTGAGATGTCTTTTCGGATAATAGATTGAATGTTTTAATTACTTGAACTATTAAAAGCTTAAATGGTTTGCTTTCAAGTGTCATTTAGTTAGTTCCCCTTCTTGCATGAATTGGTGACAAACTTATATTGTTTGGCATCTTGGTCTGAAAACCATCTCTTAATGTTTAGCTCAGATTAATGGACACCTAACGTTAGTCATACATTCTTTAATTTGTTTCCCAAAAGATTAATCCAGTCTAAAATATTATCATTTATTTCTACCGATTGGACCGAAAAATTGCTAAGCTCATAATCATCTCTCCATATTATTAACAAATTATACATTAGGAGACAAAGAAAACCTCACTACCTCACTAATCGTTCTCTTTAGAAATTATATTCACAGTCTACCTCTTCAAAGTAGTGTGCATTGCTTCAATTTGAAGAAGGAATCAATAATATGTGTTTTTAAGTTTCATCTGTACCAGTTTGCTCCTTATTGCCAACTCTGATTTTGGAGACGTTCTTAAATTCCTATTCTGCATTCAAGCGAATGCTTGGAAATATTTATATAATCGTCCCCATGCATTGCTCACATACCCTTTACTTCTTTCCACTTCCAATAATCTCCTTCCTTTTTAGAAGAGATGTTCCTTCTTCACAATTATACTAGAGATGAACTCTCCCTGTGTAAGGACCCTTTCTTCTTCCAATTTCTGAAGCTGCTCAATGATGCTTACTTTGTTGAAAATGGTTATGAATATGACTCGACTGAAGTTTCTATAAACAAGTTCCGAAGTTTTTGTGCAGGTCACAGCTGATGCTTGTTTTTTTTTTTTTCTATAAGAAATGCTTGTGTTTCTAGTTATGCTTGTATCAGTGAATTTGTCGTCAGTATATTGGGGTTTCTTATGCATCAGTATCACAATGTGGTGCATTTGATAGACTGACTTTAATGCTTGATCCCGTGAGACAGACAACAGTAATTTTTAGTCAATCCAGTGCTTTGGAAATAGGGCTGGAAATGGAGCGGGTTCGGGTCGGATTTTCACTCAAAACTCTTTACCATATTTGTATCTATCCGGATTCAGGTTGGATTTCGGATATCCATATCCATTAAAAAACACCAAAAAATATACTATTTTAATGATTTTCATATATAAATGTAAGATATAAATTAATTTTTAGGTATCAAAATATAAATCTTGTTAAAATGATTCGGGTTTTTGGATATTCGAGTCGGATTTTAGTCACAAACATAAAAACCATATCCGTTTAAATGGATTCGGATATGGTCGGATTCGGGTTGCATCCGGTACCATTTCCAGCCCTGTTTGGAAACACCTGTTCACTTATTCTCAATGGCATAAAAAAGCAGGATATTTTTACGAGGGTTCGGTTTTTTCTTAAAATCACGTGTTTCTTGGCATTGGTACCTAGTTCTTTTACAGCGCTAAGTTGTGATGAGTTTATGCAAATCCAAAGGACTTATGGGAGCAACCGTAGGAGCTTTTAACAGTCACAGTGTTCTCCGTGAGACAGTATTAGCTGCAGTGGTAAATCCAGCAACGCCACACTCTCCCTTAATTAGCTGCAGTAGGTAGATCATATTTCCGAAAAATCAACACCTTGACATGTAAGCTCCAAATGCTCCATTGACATCTTCCAAAGTTGATATTAATTGACAGCACTCGGCGCCAGCATTACTTCAGTCAACTTCCAGTGCTTAATCAAATACTTTGGTGGACTTTAACTTTCTTATGTAAAGCAAATCTTTTGTACGCTGGAAGCAACATTTATTTTTATTTTTATTTTGTTTTTCTGCTTTCTGTTTCTTTCAGGCCTTTTTAAAAGTCATAGGCAACAGGCAAGTAGGCAACTTACTTATTTTATGCATCATGTTTTATAATTATTATGCATATTAATATTGTTGTTGTTATCTTATTTCCGGTTGACCCTTTGTAGTTGGTAGAGTAAGTAAATTTCTGCCTTTCACATGCGCACACAGGAAGAAATATGCGGCTTTAACCAAGTTGAATCATTATCCATTGCCTAATCCAGAAATGATGATGTGCTAAAAAATAATACGGAGAAGCTTGAAAGTTGCTACGTCTTGCAGTCATTGTTTAAACACCAGTTTACACAGCTTGAGTTCAGAAAAGGAGAATAATTAAAGCAGTGTAAGCTGCGAATCCAGGGGACGTCTCAAGACTTTCCAATGCCAGATGGGAACGAAATCATATATAAACAAATGAACTAGGTAATGCAATGCCGAATATAGGAAATAAAACAAGGTTCCATAGATTAAATTTGCATAGAATACATCATACATGAACTTCTTTATTGGCCATGGAACTTGGAGATCTGACCCACAAACATCGTCCATGTTCACACCCCTTACCAACCACTATAGTTTTGCTGATGAACGGCACAACTGAGAAGGGCTGCTAATTTAGCTTAGCCCACTCTTATTGATTCGAACTATGAAAACCATACAGTTTTCTACATACAACACTAATTCACACCCCACCAACATTAGTGCGCGCCTTTGCGTTGATACTAATAAAGGCACGAACAATCAACACGACATGCCCATATCGCTATGATTAGCTGACTAGTCGACGAGAAGTGGTACAAGAGAGGGGTGATTGGGCTGTTGCTGAAAGAAGTTGAGATGTAGAAGCTGTAGGCACTAAAGAAGAGGGTGTGGATGAAGAGAAAATGTTATGAGTTCTGAAAAGTTCGATATCTGGCGCCTGCAATCGGCCAGAATCACCAGGCAATCTCATGTATGAAGCTGAAGGTGATTCATCAAACCATGAGCCTGTTATGGGGGCTCGCTTATACTGGACTATTACTTTATAGACAAAAGGTATCAGACCCTCCATTTTTGTGCACAGAGAGAAAGAAGGGCAGAGAGTTTTCTTCAGTTCTTACTTAAGAGTCATTAAAGAGGCATAAGGGAATTGGTTTATAAGAGGAAGGAGAGGGGGATGACGTTGGAGTGTGGAGTTGGAAACAGAGAAACTTCAAAGCAATCCAGATAAACTCCTGAAAGCTCTGTTGAAAGTAATAGCCTACCCATAAGCATTTCACCAAATCTCACTAATCAAACTATAATCTAGTATTTTCTTAATTTGGTTTGGTGATTTTTCATTATCTTAGAGAGAGCCAGTTGGTTGATTACAAATTTTGCCGTCTAATCATATGTTTTATGGCTAATGGCCCTACCTTTCTTGTAATCTCAAAATATTTTTTTCCACAAGAACATCAATCACAGATCTTCAGATGTCGTAAAGCATTTAATTTGCTCTATCCCACGGAATCGATACTTTTATTTCAAACTGTATTGAATAATATAGTTCTAACTTCTAACTACTAACCGAGTCTCCCTTCTAGTCTAGGCTTCTATAAGAGGAGTCTTTTACCTTCGAAAGGGTATAAACATTATATCTGCGAAGAAGAAAATTTCCCACTAGAGCATCGAATTGCTCCACTTCATATTATTTTGCTCTTCGCAAGACGAGGACTTAATTTTTTTTTTCTAGAATGCAATGTTCTAAGTCCTAGTTTGGATGATTGACATTGTCTAACAGCATATATATATTTTACCTTTTGTAATCATTAAGTACATACAAGATATTCACTTTTGTTTTTTATAATTTGAGATGATGCCAGGGATTACAATATTTTATTGGATAAAAATGATAGTGTGGTATTGTTAACGTTATTATCATTAATAATGTTGACTATGACTCAATGAGTATGTCCCTTGAATCGCAATAACCGACTAATAAAAGAATATATGAAATACTAGTACCGGTGGAAAACTAGTGACTGATGAGTAGGCGGATTAGTACTTAGTAGTTTTGTGAATTAAGATCGAAAGTGGTTTGATAAAATGTGGAATAATTCACTTGTTCTGTTATATTTCTCCTCACAACAACAAACCAGCTTTGTCAAAGTCTGCGTAGAACTGTAGAAGTACATTTTTCTTCCCTAGATATATTCTTGGTGTAGACATATCCTTTAATCTGTTTTAGCTTGAAGAATAAGAATATAGGCAAGCAACGAAAGGAAATCTTGCATAGGCTCCCTCAAGAATATTGGTAGGAATAGCTAACGCTGTTGAGACGAATGGCGGAATGGACAATGCTTGGGCATCGAGTAGAGCCATGAGCCCCTGGCATTATGTCAATGGAAGTTCCTTGCGAATAAACGATCTAGGATGAGTTAGAAGTTAAGGGAACAGTCAAACTTCAAAGTGGGATGCTAGCAGGTAGCACACTTGCGATATAGGCATTATATAAGATGGGAACATGGCATAGAATGCACACAATGCAAATTTTCTGAGAATAGCTAAAACAATAGTACAATACCTTGACATTTTCATGATATCTTAGATTCACGAAAAATTCTCTAGGACCACATATTTTAGTTGAGAACCCGAGTGAAATCCATATCAGAAACTTTTATCACTTTGGAACTTAGGAACCACTTTCAACTTCACTGCCACCTCAAGGAGATAATCAGGAGGTGATAAAAGCTCTTGCCAGTAGTGCAGCCAAATGTAACTGGAATCTCATCTCTGTCAGGGATTCTATTTGTATGACTTCACTTTTAAACTTTTCTTTATGCAAGTTAAGTTGGATTAATAAGATTTTCAATGGGGAGGCCCATGACTTGGCTAGATGGGCTAGCCACAACCAAGGGATGGGACCTCTTCCGAAGTGTATGCTGCACTTTAACATTGTTCCTTTTAAGTTTTAAGTAATGGCCAGTAAGAGTTCTAAAAAAAAAAAAAAACAAAACAAAAAACAAAAAAGGAACCACTTTCATGAAATTATGTCTGAGTGAATATGACAATTTATTATAGATTGCAACTTTTCTAAGATAACTCAAACATAGAGATTACATGCCATGTGAAAGTTTGAGACAAAGGACCTGTTCCAACCAGAACAATAGCAGAGTTTGGACTGTTAATTGTTACAGGTTTCACGAATATAGGTCAAACGTAATAACATGAAGAAAGCACGACCCAAATATACTTACTCTTTATCAATTACCACAATAGTACAAAATTTTTTCTTAAATGTACCAAGTACGAAAATATCAATCCGAGCACAGTGAAGACAAATTTTCCTCCTCAGAGTGTTTCAAGGTTGGATGGGAAACTATCTCCCAAAATAGAACGGATTTTTCTTTATATGGAAAACAACACTTCAATTCTACAGAATCAGCGAACTCAACATTGTATTTTGACTAAGAATAGAGATGAGAAGAGATGCAGAAATGAATTTCTTTTCATGTAAAAAGTCTGATATTTATAGGAGAGTAGTGCCTTTTCGAAACAACAATGCAACTTTTCGAACAGTCGCAACTTTTCGAACAGTCACAACTTTTCGGCATAATGCAACGTTTTGAATTGTCACACTATTTCGTTTTTTTTTTTCTCTTTACTGTTTCAAACAATGTTCTAAAAAACATTAGGCGGTAGTAAGGTGGTGGGGGAGCACCTAGGCCTTTTAGACGGCGCTAAGCGGTTTTATTTATTTATTTAGCTTTATATACTTCTTAAAAATACATATTAGTGATCCAACCACAAAAATTAAGTAAAATCAAAACATGTATCATATGTACGTATGGCATTTGCAATTGAAAATAACTAAACAAATAACTTATACTATGATCATAATTTATGCTTTCGGTGGTGCAAATAAAAGGACTTGGAGGAATATGGAAATGAAGTTTGAAGTTCCCTGAAGAGTATAAAGATCAAATAAAAAAGTCCTATTACTGCCGGACCCCAATTTGTTTTGGGCAGACTCCCAAAAAAAAACAATTATTACAAGTGTGCCATTGGTTTCAAAAATCAAAAAAAACAATTATTACAAATATGTCATTGCTCCAAAAAAAGTTGGATTCGAAAACCCTAAACTTAAACGACCCGGCTAGGTCGTTTGGACTAAGTCCCAAACGACTTGGCCACATCGTTTGGGACTTAGTCCAAATGATGTGCCCACACCGGTCAAGAGCCCAAAAAACAGAATTTTATATTTTTCGAATTTCAAATCCCAAACAACATGGCCATACCGTTTGGACTTGGCCACACTGTTTGGACTGAGTCCAAAACGATGTGGCCATGTCGTTGGGGATTTTTCTAAGTTCAAATCCTAAACGATCAAGTCCAAACGGTGTGGCCATGTCGTTTGGGATTTGGATTTTGAAAAATACAAAGTTTTGTTTTTTGGGCTCTTGACCGGTGTGGACACATCGTTTGGACTAAGTCCCAAATGGTGTGGCCAAGTCGTTTGGGACTTGGTCCAAACGACCTAGCCGGGTCGTTTAAGTTTGGAGTTTTCAAATCCAATTTTTTGTGATCAATGGCATACTTGTAATAATTGTTTTTTTTAAAGATTTTTTGAGACTAATGGCACACTTGTAATAATCATTTTTAACACAAATTGGGGTCTCAGTAACAAATACCATAAAAAATTATCATGTTGAATCTTATAAGCCTTATTCGGCCTTATTAACTTAAAGCCTTATTGGGCTTAACAACGTAAGTCTTTATATCCCATGGATTATGTGCCTTCTTGGGCTTTTATTATTATTTTTTTCAAAAAACATAAATGGGCTCGACTTGACAGACTAGCCCGCCCAGAACCGCCTACCCAGCCCACTTAACCCCGCCTAGTTATTCCATTGATTTGTCCACCGATTATAGCCTTAGGTGAGTCGCCTAGGCACTGCTTAGCGCCTAGCCACCGCCTAGACCGATTTTTAGAACACTAGTTTCAAGAGAAACTATTAAGCCTTATAGGCCTAAACAGATTGGGTCTTGTTAAGAAATTGGTTCTCCAAAAAGAATATACACTACACACCACCTAGCCATGCCCATGCCCATGCCCAAGCCCAAGCCCAAGCCCAAGCCCAACCCCAGCCCAGCCCAGCCTAGCCAGCCGGCCGGTCGGATGGTGGCGATGCGCACACGAGTGTGTGTTTCTTGTTGAGCTTGACTATGTTCCATCTCCACGGAAAATTAGTGGTACTCCTTGGGGCCCAACCCAAGTAGTCACAATTAAGCTTTATAAACTCAACAACTCTTTGGTGTTTTTCTTATGTGTGACTAAGTGTTTTTACACTCATGTCTCAACCATTTCATCTCAAGTGGGGTAACTTGGGAGACAAATTAATCATTCATTTCTTAATGAATTTGTGCAAATCCAAGTTCCATATGTTCACAACACTTTGAACTTTCAATTGCACACCCATTTTTCTAACATTCCCCCACATGAATGAAAATTTGGTTTTTTCAATCATAAACATCGGATAGTTGTAGAACAAATGAAAAGTTACCGCATCAGGTCAAGTAGCATGGGAGGCCTTGAGCTTGCATTAGTGAAAAACGATTGGATTTAATTGGGCGATCAGTAGAGACTTCAATTAATGTCCTTGAACTGTCAGCCATTTGTATAACAATCATCTTCACACAATACCTTCTCGAACACAATTAGTTCTCACGTTTGTGTTCATTTTGGCCTTAAACATTTGTTGGGTTCAGATAGTGCTTCTGAGACATTTGCCTTTAAAATTTTCATAGAAGGGGCCCAACTTTGCACTAACATAAGTGATTTCTATATAGAGTATCCTGCAATACTCCACTTGGATAACATAACTTTTCAAGATATAGTAAATCATTAAAATGTTAACTTATATATCTTGGTTCTCGGGACAGATATGCACTGTCTTATCATAGGAATGGGTTAGAGTGTAATATTACTCTCCAGTGCTAACTGAGTCACAGACATAATTCAATTAGCCCTTTGAACCTAGATCTTGGGATCTCCAGTAAACTAAGGTTGGTTTTTCCATTATGAGGACTCTTGGTTTATTATCTCAAAGCATTCAAGCTCATTCCTCTGAATAATCTTTCCACTTTCTCTCTTGTTAAACCTTTTGTAAGCGGACTCACAATATTATATTTAGACCTTACATAGTCGATTGAGATAACTCCATTTGAGAGCAATTGTCTAATGGTGCTATTTATATGACGTATGTGTCGAGACTTCCCATTTTACATGCTACTCCGTGCTTTACCAATAGTAGATTGTCTATTACAGTGTACACACATTGCTGACACATGTTTAGCCAAGTTTGGAATATCTTCTAAGAAATTTCGAAGCCACTCTGCTTTTTCTCCATCCTTGTCCAATGCTATGAATTATGATTCCATAATGGGCCTAGCTATGCACATTTGCTTTGAGGATTTTCATGAAATAGTTGCACCTCCAAGTGTAAAGACATATCCACTTGTGGACTTTGAGTATTTAGTGTCGGATATCCAATTAGCATCGCAGTACCCTTAAGGAATTGCTAGATATCATGTATAGTGCAAACTATAGTTCTGAGTATACTTTAAGTATTCCAAAACTCTAAGTATGGCTGTCCAATGAGCTTTGTCGATCAGGATTACTCGTATATCGACTTAGCTTGCTCATAGAGTATGTTATGTCAAGTCTTGTACAATTCATGACCTAAATTAAACTGCCAAGTTTATGTGAGTACTCTAATTAAGATATGTTATTACCAGTATTTTTGACTAAATGAAGATTTATGTCAACTGGTGTCATTTTTGGAGTAATGTTATATTTTTTAAACTTTTCAAGAATTTTCTTAATGTAATGAGATTGTGATAGAACAAGTCCATCTTGCATCATAGAAATCTAAATTCCTAAAATAACATCCACGACACCTAAATCTTTCATGTCAAACTTACTAGACAACATTTGTTTGGTAGATTTTATGATATCCATATTACTACATACCCAAAATTAGCATATCGTCCATATAGAGACAAACAATGACACATCCTTTTTGAGTGCTTTCAACATAAACACATTTGTTACACTCATTTATTTTGAAACCATTTGACAACATTGCGTTATCAAAATTTTCATACCATTGCTTTGGTGTTTGCTTTAATCCATATAAGGATTTAACAAGCTTGCAAACTTTCTTTTTTTTTTGTCCAAGAGCAATAAAACCTTCGGGTTGTTCCATGTAAATTTCTTCATCTAACTCATCATCTAAGAATACCGTATTTACATCAATTTGATATATCTTAAGTCCATGTATCGATCCGATGCTATTGCAATATATTAACATTCTTATAGACGTTATTCTTGTAAAAGGAGAGTAAGTGTCAAAATAGTACGTCCAATCATTTTTTTTGTCTAAAGCCTTTGACAACAAGTCTAGTTTTATACTTGTCGATTGATCCATTAGTTTTAAACTTCTTTGTGAATATCCACTTGTATCCTAAAGTCTTGGAACCAGATGGTAAATCCACCAATTTTTATGTATGATTTTGCAATATGGATTCAATCTTGCTATTGATAGCTTCTTTCTAATAAGGAGCTTCTGGAGAGGACATTGCTTCATTCCTTGAACGCTTGAGGATCATTTTCCAACAAGTATGTTAGAAAATCAGGTTCAAAAGACATTGACGTCGTTGACCTTTTGCTACGTCTAGGTTCCTCCTCAATTTCTCTTTGTGTAAGATGGTAATTAGTTGTAACATTTAAAGTTCTCTTTGTTAAACTTGGTTTTATACACATGTTATACGGAAATATAGTTTCAAAGAATGACGCATTCCGTGACTCAATAATTGTATTAACATGTATATCTTGAATCTCTTATTTATAAACCAGAAAACGATATGCACTACTATTATTTGCATATCCAATGAATACAATATCAATAGTTTTGGGTCTTATCTTCACCTTGTTAGGTTTTGGGACTTCCACTTTAGCAAGACACCCACACACTTTCAAGAATTTGACGGAAGTCTTATAACCTTTCCGGAATTCATAAGGTGTTTTAAGTGTCTTATTGTTAGGAATCTTGTTGAGAA
Organism: Coptis chinensis; assembly: GCF_015680905.1. Lineage (NCBI taxonomy): Eukaryota > Viridiplantae > Streptophyta > Magnoliopsida > Ranunculales > Ranunculaceae > Coptis > Coptis chinensis. The sequence goes on from NC_141463.1 coordinate 38,236,851, forward strand.
TGTAATTGGCGGAAAGTAAAGTTTTCCCCCTCCCCACAAATTCTAGGGTAAACTAGAACTTAACAACATCGCATTTATTATCTCTTTTAGAGGTCGGTTTTGTGCTCACCAATACCGTTTGATTGAAGTGAATAATTAAAGCTAGGGTCGTAGTTTGATAAATTATTATATACCATGCATGTTCAAAACAGAGACCTTCAAAAGGTGATTCATATTACCATCTGTCACTCCTTATTGCCTTAACCTTCTTGCTTAATTGATTTTCAACTTTATTTTTATAGTGCTTGAACACTTCAATTGCCCCATATTTACTTCTCAACAAGTAAACATAACAATATCTAGTGCTATCGTCAATAAAAGTAATGAAATATTTTTTACCACCTCTAGTTTCTTCAAATTTAATATCACATATATTTGTGTGTATTAAGTATAGAGGTTCAATACTTCTTTCAATGAAATAATGAAAAGATGATCTGATCAACTTTGATTCTACTCAAGTTTCACATTTATGGTGTGGGTCTATTTTTATCTTAGGTATATAGTCCAAATTAATTAATCTATGCAAAGTATCATAATTAACATGCCCTAGTCTACCATGTCATACATGTGAAGACTCAATCAAGTAAATAGAAGATTCAACTTTATTAGCGCTCTTTGGCGCAATAGTAAAACAAGAAATCCTAAAGAGCCCATCACTTAGATAGCCCCTTGCCCATAGATACATCATTCTTAGTAAGTACAAACTTATCAGAAACAAAGACCAACTTAAAGCCATTCTTGCTTAGCAGCGACCCAGAAACTAAGTTCTTGTAAATATCAGGCACATAGAGCACATCATTCAAAGTTAGTTCCTTCCTATAAGTCAACCTCTCATCACCACCTTTTCTTTTCCTTTAACCTTGGACGTAGAAGAGTTTCTCATAAAGAGTTGTTCTTCCTTTTCCACAGCATGATAGGTGGTGAATATTGACTTGTTGGAGCATATGTGGCAAGTGATAAAACATAAAAATGATAGTTTACCTACGAAATGAACGATAAAACTCAAAACGTAAGTAAACTAAAACTTATTACGTGCCTAGGTTTATCAAGTTTTCTACTCTCAATTCTATCGAAATAGAGTGGAGTAACAAATTCGTTCCACTCCTAGTTCTTTAGCATGGAATGTTTTCTAGTCTAATTAATTGGTCTTAAGTCTAATGAGAGATTTACGAGGGGAATTCTATACTACGAGGTGAATTCAATTAACAAGTTACGAATAATCTAAATGATAGAATGCTAAGGGGTTGAATCTAGATAAATAATTAAAGGGAATTGAATCCACCTTTAACTTCGACTTAATCGTACTAACAAAGACTCGTCGTGATCCAAATTGAATGCTTAGCATATCAAAATAGTAATTCTAATCCCTAATTATACATGGCATTTCTACCAATTCATAACTAGCATGTGAGCGATTAAACCCATTCTCATGGTGAATTAATCGTTTCTAGAGTGGAATAATTATCACGATGATTTCTAAGTTTAACAAGGATCAAGCGTCATCAAGGCTTCTTCAACCCCTTTAATGGAGGTTTAGCCTTGATTCATACTACTATAATTTCCCATTGATTTAAAACTAGACATCATATAAAAATTCTATCTTTATGCAACTTATCTAAATAATAATTGAAATCTTAGGTAATAACTAGAAAATGAATAACAAGTAATAAAGGAATTTAGATCTAAACAATGGTAAATGACAAAAATCGAAATTGACAAACTAACTATTTTATTTATCAAACTAATGAAGAATAATGATTCTAAGAGTTTAATCTAAAACAAGAATTGAATTTAAATTAAACTTAATTTTTATTTAATGAAAACTAGATCTAGAATTATCTATAGTTTTAGGTCTAACTAGCTACCCTTAACAAAGAGCTAAGCTTTGGTTTTTATATGTTCAGATCCAAAAATCGTGCATGGGCTTGGATCCTTGTTTTGGGCCAGAGAATCGGGCCCAAAACCCAATACTTTCAGTCCAAAAAGGCCTCTTCAGCTATGGTTGTCTTTCACAGACTTTTCATCCACTTTTGCTCCTCTGATTGGACCAAAGCTTAGACCATTGGAAAGCTCTTTCATAGCCAGTTGTTTTGACATAAGGTAGACCTAATTCCGAGGTCTGAGTCCAAAGATACGGCCTTCGGAAGTTCTGCTGACTTTGTGTCTGCTTTTACGCCGCGTTGACTTTGACTTTTCAGCTTTGACCGGGCTTTAGAAAGGTTTTGTCTTCTTGAATCTTGGCCTTTAATCACAGAACTCCTTAGCAACCAACCATTGCTCCTTTATCTCATCAAAGTGGCACATTTCTGCACATAATTGACTTTGAAGCCTGAAACGCATAAAAACACGTAATCAATATTAACTCTTAATTATTACTCACATAATTGGTCTAAAAGTATGACTGTTACAGGGTTAAAACTACAGTTTTGGGCTCTTATCAGCAAGTAGCACCAGTATCCACCTACCATTCCATTTCGTTTCCAACCATGAGACATTCAGAAACCACAGTAGATAGGTTCATGTCATTCACATTATCAGAAAGCTTCTCCATTCTCACATTTGCTTTAGTCTTTTGTTTCTTGTACTTCTTTGCCTTGCGACATTCACTTGCCTTATGTCCAACTTTGCCACAGTTGAAGCACTTGCCTTTGAACTTGTTAGGCACATACACTTCTTTCGCCTTGATTATCATCTTGGCACTTCCTACTTCCTTTTGTACTTATGCCTTCCACAACATTGGTTTTTTCCACCATGAGATCTTTGCCTTTTTTCTCAAATAAACGGTTATCTTCCTCAATCCTTAGATGGACAATCAGTTCTTCAAGATTCATCTCTTTGCGTTTATGCTTGGGATAGTTCTTAAAATCTTTCCAAGATGGTGGTAATTTTTCAATCATAGCAGCCACTTGGAAAGATTCACTCATGGTCATTCCTTCAACAATAACATCATGTAAGATTATTTGAACTTGGCTTATGACGGTCTTAAAATTTGTCATTTTGAAATCAAGAAATCAGCCAACTATGAATTTCTTCATACCAGCATCTTCAATCTTATATTTCTTGTCCAAAGAATCCTAAAGTTCTGTAGCCATCTTGAACACACTATACACATTGTACAATGAGTTGACCAATCTGCTAAGGATATAATTTCTACACAAGAAATCAGCATAAAACCAATCATCTTTTGCCAACATGTTTTCCTTATCAGTTTCATCATGGCTTACTTCAAGAGTTTTATCCCACAGAAACCTTGTCAAGTTAAGGGTGGTCAGAAAGAAGAGTATCTTTTGTTGACAACGCTTGAAATCAGTTCTAGTGAACTTTTTAGGCTTCTCCCCATGAGGAATAGAATGGGGAACAACAATAGGAACTGCAACAAGAACAGGAACAGGAACAGGAACGTAACAACAGAATTAACTGGTGGTATTTCTGTTTCGGCAATAAACTGCTTCAATACAACGAGAGCAATGGTAAAGAACACACTAAGAAACAAAGGAATTTGATGTTGAGGGCGATGAAACTGAACCAAATAATGGCTGCCTACGTACCCAAGATCTATTCTCTAGGGATCAAGTTTCAACGTAGTTCCTTATGAAAAATAATGTGGTATTTATATAGGTAGAGTAGAGAGTCCTTGTAGCTCAAGTAATCTTGTTGCTTGAGTAATTGTGATAGAATATAACTGTCAACTGATAATTATTTCTTTGATAAGAAATGAATCTGGACATAAATCAATGTACATTAGTGGCAAGCCATGTGGCTAAGGTTCAGCCTTAGACACATGAGTTAATGGCCATGTACATTGATCCATGGTATTGCAAATTGGACATTAGCCTGGCCTGTCGATTAAACGAATAAAATAGACCCCTAATAATGGACGTTTGCCACGTATGTGGGGGTCGAAACACCGCCCCCTCTTTGTCATGCGAACAAAGTTCACATGGCAAAGAAGAGAAGAAAAAACAAGGAAAAAATGGAATACGAAAAGAGTAAATGGAATGTATAACAAAGTGTCATGTGAACGTAAACGATAGGAAAATGGACAATCGGAAAAAATTCATGAATTATCGGGACTATGCCATGTGAACGAAGTTCATATAGCAAATAAGAGAAAAAAAATCAACGAGAAAAAATAATGAGAAAAGAATAAAAAAGAAATAACTAAATTGATGTATCTACCATGGTAGCAATGAATTATGAAGGATGAAGTGACAAATAAATAAGTAAAGAGTCCTCATAACTAAATAAGGAACAAAATACTTAATAACAAATTGACTTGGAGCGCACATGCAGGAAGAGTGTTATATAAGCAAATTGACTTGGAGGCGTGGAGCGCACATGGTAGCAAGAACGTACGTGACTATAAGCCAAACGTTGTGCTGGCTCACAAACATGTTGATGAAGTCAACAAGTCCAATACTCGTCTGCATACATAGTCTAGCTGTCCAGGGCTCAAGGCTTTTGAGTTGGGTTCGACATGCAACTTTATTTCTTTTAAATTAAATTTTAGTTTCCTAAGTCAGTTAGACTGCTTAATTACCGGAACCTTGTTTATTAGTAGCAGTTTCCTAAATCTTTACAATCCTTGAAGTTTACCATCGACCATGTTTGTTAATCCTAAAACCTTGGATGAAGTTAATCTAATGGCAGATGATATGCAAGGCATACCAAAAGAGATCGTCTTAACCATATTACAAAGAGTTCCCCCAAAGGCCATTATCAAACTGAAGTACATATGCAAACTCTGGTCCAACTTGATATCTTATCCTTACTTTACGCATGCATATCTCAAGCGTTGGAATAATTCACAAGAAGAATGTGTTATCCTTCATCTGAACCACGGTCCACGGACGATCTGCCAAAAATCAGTGTTACCTCTTCATCAATTTACAAGTGGAAGATCTCGAACTGAAGGAATTCAAGTTACCATACTAGCAGTAAAGAAGGTGCAGGCAGCGATTGCTGAGAAGCGGGCGGCTGAGATTTTGTTTGGACTTGGGTTCAACAAGAAGATGCAAGCTAAAAAACTTCGGGATTTTCTCGGTGGAAAGTTTAATGAGAATTGCATTGGCGTGCCTTGTTCATGAATCCGACCATACTTCTCCTTAATGAACCTACAAATCATCTTGACTTGGAAGATTGTGGAGTTGGTTGGAAGAGAGATCTTTGAAGAAATTCGATCGCATCCTCGTCGCCGCGGCTGGTATCATTGCTCAGAAACTGTCATAGGATGACAGGGTTTCGATCAAAATTGAATTTGTGTTGCCGAAGAAGACGGAGAAAAGTGCGGAAAATATGACAAAGCGGTGTCAAAGATTTTCGACAGCATGAAACAGGTATGTTAGTATTTTTTATCAGTTATCTTAAAATTTTGGTTAAGTCAGAAAGACTGATGAAAATATTTGTATATTTGTTGCAGGTTGAAATGGAGGAATTACGAGCAAAAGATATTGACGAAAAATTTCGAGCGGAAAGATCACAATGCCGTAGAAAAATAAATAAAAAAGCTGAATAAATTTTTCGCTTAGAAAGTTAACGTAATGCGAATTTTTACCGCACGGAAAAATGACGGTTGTACGAACCTTAGAAAGTTTCGCTCAGAAAGTTCGACTTAATGCCTTAGAAAGAATAATGAAGCTGTCAAAAATTTTCATTTGGAAAATTTCTCGTAGAAAGATCGGCACAATGCCTTAGAAAAAATAATGACGTTGACGAAAATTTTCGCTCGAAAATTTTTTGGTAGAAAGATCGGCACAATGCATTAGAAAAAATAATGAAGTTGACGAAAATTTTCGCTCGGAAATTTTTTAATAGAAAGATTGGCACAATGCCTTAGAAAAAAATAATGAAGCTGACGAAAATTTTCGCTCGGAAATTTTTTCGTAGAAAGATCGGCACAATGCCTTAGAAAAAATAATGAAGCTGAATAAAATTTTCGCGAAGAAAGTTGACGTAATGCGAATTCTCGCCGCACGGAGAAACGGCGGTATTACGAGAAAATTATATTCATAAAGAGTTGACGGAGAAAAGCGTCAATTAATGTCGTAGATGAATTAAAGAAGCTGACAGAAGTGTCGTTGAGAAAGAGCGGCACAATGCCTTAGAAAAAGGAATGACTGCGGAAAATAGTTAACCGAAAAGCTAAAGCCGGGAATAATGCAGATTTCGAAGATGAAAATTAAGATTTAATCGAACAACCGTAAGACAATTGACAGAGACAATTGATTAGGTAATCATGTAAATGTAATACCATAGAGCTAAAATTTCTTTTGATGAAAAATAAAAACAAAGATGGGTTTGTTATTGAATATTGTTGTTGTGTCAGATAACATACCTGCGGAAAAGTGACAATGTTGTAGATTTATGCAATTGAAATGAAATAGAACGAGACGCCCCCATGTAGAGAAAAATGCCCCCAATGCTAACTTAACTCGGCAAAATTAGACTAAGCGAGTGTAAAAACGTTCGAACTTCGACTGACAAAACGAAACGCGATGACTTAGTTGGATATTGTCGTAGTGATAGTAACGGACTAAGCGAGCGTAAAAGTATTCAAACTTAGACTGATAAAGCTAAACGTGGTAACTTTGTCAGATTTTGTTATAGTGATAGTAACGAACTAAGCGAGCGTAAAAGCGTTCAAACTTAGACTAGAGAAGTTAAACGTAGTAACTTCGTCAGATTTTGTTGTAGCGATAGTGATGACTAAGCGAGCGTAAAAAGTGTTCAAACTTAGACTGACAAAGCTAAATGTGGTAACTTCGTCAGATTTTTTCGTAATGATAGTAATGAACTAAGCGAGCGTAAAAACGTTCAAATTTAAGCTGACGAAGCTAAATGTGGTAACTTCGTCAGATTTTTTCGTAATGATAGTAATGAACTAAGCGAGCGTAAAAGCGTTCAAACTTAAGCTGACGAAGTTAAATGTGGTAACTTCGTCAGATTTTTTCGTAATGATAGTAATAAACTAAGCGAGCGTAAAAACGTTCAAACTTAGACTGATGAAAAGATAACTGCAAAAGTGATGTGTCAGGCCCTTCGCTTCTAACGGCGGTGGAGAGATAAGCCAATGAATCTGCATGACGTAAGTCATTTCGGAGTCTTTGAGTGATAGAGATGCTATCAAAATATCGAGCAAGACTATGTATCAAACTAAGATAAGCCGCCATACGCTCATTTCTTCCTTCAAAAGACCCACCAAACTGATTTGCAACAAGGCGAGAATCCGTGTATAACTGGAGCTTTCGCGCCCCCAGTGTCAAAGTTGTTCTCAAGGCACAAATGGCATCCTCATACTCGGCTTCGTTATTTGAAGCGGCGAAGCCAAGTCGCACAGATTTCCCAATCTTTTCTCCGCCGGGTTTAACAAAAACACATCCAATTCCAGACCCAGATTTACTATGGGAGCCATCTGAGTAAATAATACATAGGTCAATGGGATTAGAAATTGCGTTTTCATGTTGGTCTTCGTCACCCCCAGTTGGCGGCGGCAGAATGTCTTCCATAGATTCTTCCCTGCGCAAGAAATCGTCAATAGGATAATCATCAATCGAAAAATCAGCTATCAAAGAAGCCAGAGCATATCCTTTTTCAGTAGTACGACTTTCAAAGACATTGCTATATGCATTAAGATAACTTTCCCATTCGGCTAATCTACTTGATTCTGAAAAAAAGACGGGTCTACCATCATCAATGAAAAGAACAAAGACTAACGGCTTGAGTTGTAGTAGCGCCGGTATATGCCACTAGGTTGACCGTTGAAGGACTTGTCAATATAGGAGGACTGACCAAGTATTTCTTCAGTTGTTACAATGCCATCTCATAATCAATGTTCCAAGTTGCCTCCCTCTTTAAAGTCTGGAAGAAGGGATGACAACGATCGGAATATTTAGAAATAAATCTATGAAGAGCAGTAAGCCGACCAGTAAGTCGTTAAATTTCCTTCTTATTTTTGGGTGATGGCATATCAATAACGGCGCGTATCTGATCAGGATTACCCTCAATACCTCTACGAGTCATGAGGTATCCCAGAAATTTTCCAGAAGAGAGGCCCAAAAGAACATTTGGCGGGATTGAGTCTCATGTTATACTTGTTAAGCCTATCAAAAACAAGTTAAAGATCAAAAAGATGATCACCCGTATCCTTCGATTTAACGACTATATCATCGATATAAGCCTCCATTATTTTTCCCAGCAGATCGGAAAAAATTATATTGAAGAGTGAAATCCATTTCACCCAGAAGATTTAAACAGACAGATGCCCCCGGTCGAGCCTATGTGGAAGATGACACCTGTCATTACCTCTTACAACAGTTAGAGATTTTAGGCGTACACACTTCGGGTCCGACTGGAGATTGTTTTTCTTTGCGTGTAACCAACCTATCTAGCTCGGTAGTCCATGCGGGATTGTGGTCTTCCCCTCTAGTTTCGTGACACCTTCCATCCCCTGCACGGGTGGGACTTATGCGGGATGGCGTTTTTCTCAAATCTGCGAGGTCGGCCTTCCTTCCGGTAGGGTCGGTCCGTCCTAGGATGAAGGTTTTCCTTATACTTTCTTCCGTGGACGCTTTTTCCCTATGCGGACGGACTGTCTAAGATGGCGATTTTTTCGCAAATCTGCAAGGTCGGCCTTCCCCGTCAGTCGGTCTAGTCGGGATGAAGTTTTTCCTTATACTTTCTTCGCGCTTTATTTTCGAGGCGTTTTGTACCGCATGCGTTCGCGGTGTAGCGGCGGCGGTCTTCTTTGCTTTCGAAACCTAGTAACAAAAGTGCGTAACGTTTCGTCCGCGTTGTTGCTTGATGTTCAAAAGTGAGTCGACATCCTTTGGCGTCTTGCAATTGTGGCGGAAACGATTAACAAACTGATTTTCTAGTTCATTGTATTGGTGAATTGATCTTGAAGGCAACTCACTAAACCAGCGTAATGCTTCTCCTTTTAAAGTTGATGGAAAGAGCTTACATATGAGCGGATCATCTCCACTCCATAACACCAACTTATTTTTGAACGATAGAACATGCAAGCCAGTATCTCCTTCCGACTCATCATAAAGTTCAAAATCGGGTTGTTTGAAGTCGGGATGGTGGTAAGCTTCACGAATGTCGTTTAAAACTTATCAAAAGTACGCCATCATTTACTGTCAAGTTTTTCATTCTTACATCCCTTGACTCTCTATCGTTAAGTTCTTTTGCAATCAACTCTTTCAAATGTTGTTCTGTTAGAGTTAAAGTATTGGCTCGAACATCTGGACGCCCGATGCCGTGCCCATGTGGAGAAGGATACCTTCCATTATCTCTTATTGGAGTTAGAGATCTTTGGCGGACATACGATCAACTCCGACCGGTGATTGTCTTTGTCTATCCTCAGTAACCGGCCTGTCTGTAGGTCGATAGTCACCCCTCGGCGGGTGGTCGGTATAATTATACCACTTCTCCATGTTTTGTTGCTCTTATGCGGGATGCCCCCTTCCTTCGGTCATGTCGGACATATCTCGGATGGCGGTCTTCCCGAAATTGCTTTCTCGAGGTAAATCTTCCATTTGAGATCGGACATGTCTAGGGTAGTAGTTATCCCCGCCAATCGATTCTCCCATAAGTACGGGTAATAGGGTCATTACTCTTAGAGTGTGCACTGGTTGATTGTGTTTGAGAAATAACACGTTGTTGAGGACGATGAAGTGGATCTTCAAGACGGTCCCATACACTGGAATGGCCTGCATCCCTTCGTGGTCGCCTGATGTTGTTGAATTTGCAGCCTCGTCCACCGGCCTTTGCCTCTTTGCCAGCTTCCTTCTCAAGTTCCTATTTTAAATTTTTGATTTGTCGTAACTCACGCTCAACCGTATTAGGAGTGGCGGTAGCGGAGGCGGTGGTGGTGGTGGTGGCGGTGGCGCTGCTACGGTTGGATGTTGAGAATTGATCTTACCACTATGAGCAACTTGATTGTTCAACGGTTCTTGCATTGGCCGATTTGAATTTCGAGGGTTGCAATTCCTATTAGCAGGAGGAATATGTTGACTATTTGGTCTGCTTCTTGTGCTTACCATCTTGATTGTTTCACGTGATAATGAATTCTAAATTCCCCACAGACGGCGCCAATTATGTTTCGGCAATAAACTGCTTCAACACAACGAGAGCAATGGTAAAGAACGCACTAAGAAAAAACAGAGGAATTTGATGTTGAGGGAGATGAAACTGAACCAAATAATGGCTGCCTACGTACCCAAGATCTATTCTCTAGGGATCAAGTTTCAACGTAGTTCCTTATGAAAAATAATGTGGTATTTATATAGGTAGAGTAGAGAGTCCTTGTAGCTCAAGTAATCTTGTTGCTTGAGTAATTGTGATAGAATATAATCTGTCAAGTCCGATAATTATTTCTTTGATAAGAAATGAATCTGGACATAAATCAATGTACATTAGTGGCAAGCCATGTGGCTAAGGTTCAACCTTAGACACATGAGTTAATGGGCCTGTACATTGATCCATGGTATTGCAAATTGGGCATTAGCCCTGTCGATTAAACGAATAAAATAGACCCCTAATAATGGACGTTTGCCACGTATGTGGGTGTCGAAACAATTTCCATTTCTAAAACAGAAACATACTTTGTTAATTCTCAAAATCAAAAAAATAATAAAAAACAGAAACAGATTCTGCGTGGTAAGGAAAAACTGCACTAAAACTTGATTGATATGTATAATCTAAAAAGAAAATAAATGTCTTAAGTTGTTAAGAACCACAACCCAAATATACTTACTCTTTACCAATTACCATAACAGTACAAACCTTTCTTTCAAATGTACCAAGTACGAAAATGTCAATCTGAACCTAGTGAAGATTCACTATGTTCTTAAGACAGATTTTCCTTCTCACGATACTTTAATGTTGGATGGAAAACTGTCTTCCAAGATAGAACGAATTTTTCTTTCTACGGAAAGTAGCATTTTAATTCCACAGAATCAACAAACTCAACATTGTGTTTTGACTAAAAATAGAGAGGAGAAGAGATGCATAAAGAGATTTCTCTTCATGCAAAAAGTCTGATATTTATAGGAGAGTGGTGCATTTTCAAAACAACAATGCAACTTTTCGAAAGAATATACCTTTTCGACATCATACAATGTTTTGAATGTTTTGAACCGTTGCATATTTAGAAAGGTCGCACCTTTTCGACATAATGCAACGTTTCGAACCGTTGCACCATTTTGAAAAGGTTTTTCTCTCTTTACTGTTTCAAGAGAAACTGTTAAGCTTTATGGGCCCAAACGGATTGGGCCTTGTTAAGAAATTGGTGTCCAAAAAGAAGATATACTACACACCACCTAGCCACACCCAATCCCAGCCGAAGCGGTCCGAAAATAGGTGTATTTCTTGTTGAGCTTGACTGTGTTCCGTCTCCATGGAAAATTAGTTGTAACCCTTGGGACCCAACCCAAGTAGCCACAATTAGGCCTTATAAACTCAACAATGTTTTGGTGTTCTTCTCATGTGGGACTAAGTGTTTTTCACACATTTCTTAACCATTTCATCTCAAGTGGGATAACTTGGGAGACAAATTACTGATTCATTTCTCAATAGATTTGTGCAAATCCAAGTTCTATATGTTCACAACACTTTGAATTTTTAATTGCACATCCATTTTTCTAACATTACATAAGGGAGGAGGGGATTAATCATTTTATTTAGCACATGGACATATATCTAAACTATCTTAAAAATCGCGATTTTTATCTACAGTCTTGCAATAGTGGAATAATAGTTTTTTTATGTACCTCTAGGTCTCTTCGTCACTTTTTTTTTGAGACTGTTTTGTCCCCATTAAAAAAACTAGCATAATGCATGTGCGAACCGCACATGATGTTTTTGTTTATAAGGATGTTCATTAATTTGGAACATCTGTTGATGCTCTTAGTTCAACTAAAATAGTTTACCAACCTAAAAAGTAAACAAGACTAAATTTGTAAATATGCAATGGTATATGGGTAAAATTATATTAAAATATTCTATATAAAACATAAAGTAAACATAAAAAATAATATTTTAGTAATCCATTAGTTTAGAATTGACATACAGAGTTGTTTTTGATTATTTAGTTTTTGATGTAAAATTATTAAATTAAATCTAACCAAATTTGTTTAAAATGATAAATATCAAATACAAATGTAATTATAAAATATTCTATATTAAACATTTAACTATCTTAAAAATCATTTTTATTTAACAATAGTGGAATAATAGTTTTTTTATGTACTGCCTAGGTCTCTTAAGTTTTTTTTTTGAGACTAGACAACCCCATTAAAAAATTAAACTCTAAAACCAACCCATTAGTTTAGAAATGAGTAAATATCTAAATTTTTGAGGATACAAATGTAATTATAAAATATTCTATATTAAACATTAGTCAACATTCAACAATAACGGCTTTAGTGTTCCCACCATTTCGTTTCTTTGTCAAGTCCTTAGAACACACGTGCTTGTCAAGTCCTTAGAACACACGTGCTTGTCAAGTCCTTAGAACACACGTGCATGAGCACGTGCCACATACTAGTTTATATAAATGCACAATCATCTTTGCAAGCGACGTTGACATACAGAGTTGTTTTTGGATTATTTAGTTTTTGATGTAAAGTTTAGAATACACCACATGAATTAAAAGTTGCAAAATTTGTTATAAAATGATCAAAAAAATCCAGTACTTACGTTCATTAGTAGAGTACTTGAGGAATATGCTAGCAAGAAGTGATGGGTCAATCGGGGTGGACATTTCAACTTATAGTGAAATTGTTTTTATGTACTGCCTAGATCCGAAATTAAGCCCCAGTAGACAACTAACGCTAGCCTAATTGCCTAAAGCCCTAAAAGCTTTGTAGACGGTTAGTTCTGGTGAACCTCTCGCTTCAAGCCCACAATCATCTGGCGTGTAACGGGGTGTGTGCAGTGTGCACAATGCTTAGAAATTTGGAACTTTTAAGTCATTTATTTATGATTTTTTTTTATAAGTTTAATTTTATTGATGGGTCAAGTGCAAAACACCCCAGTTACAAAAGGTGAGTGAGTTCCTCACACTATAGGAAGAAGAGAACTAAACATTTGCACCCCTACTGAAACCTAAAAACAAATTAACTCCCCAGTAGAACTCCAGGCCAGCCCAGATGGCTACTGGTACAAGAAAGTTGAACAGTGTGAGAGCTAACCTCAGGTCGTTTGTTTAAATATTTGTAATCAAAATAGCTTCGGGATGAACATAAGTTATCTACAAGACGACAACAAAAGAAACGACTCATTACTTTCTTTATCCACTTCGGTTAATATATCTCAGAAGAGCATAAAGCAATATAACACTTTGATAGTTTGATTACCAAAAAAAAACTCTTTGATAGTCAACACCCATCTCACTCTCATTCAACATGCCACAAGGCTTTTTGCAGATAGGCATATAAGTAATTGCATAGCTCACTGCTTACCAAATTATGCTGGAAAAAAGAACTCTGATTAACACCTCTTAGGAAGCAACTTCATACCTCGAACTGGTGTAGTACCTCTGAAACGACTGGAAAACAAACAACGTTTAAAAGGTCAAATTTTAGCAGCACTGAGCATCCGTAAGTCCATTAGAAAAGCCTTCAAAACCACAAAATAAATCAAAGCAATCTAGTGACCGCTTAACCATTAAGAAAAATTCAAGAAAGACTTCAGAATGTTGCTCCCCACAATGTGAAATTTTACTGTTTAAGATATTCTAAACTATTAAGAAAGACCTGTCTGACTACATAATTTACAGATACACAAAAGGGATTATATATGTCCTACATCTGGAGACACAACGTCCTTACTAAACCAGCAATATAAACTAGATGGTAATGGTCTTCCTTGACCATGAAAGAATGAACACATGTATATATGTATATGCGTACACATACGTACATACACATACAAAATGCATACATGGAAACTGCATCTATCAAAGGGAGGGAAGAGTCTATTCTAACAAAACTGTTGACCATTGCTGGATTTTGTTGACCAACTCAAGTAGGCGATTCAGCCAGCAAGAGTGTATGCCACCAGCCACAAGCGACATTCTTCGAAAGGTGACCATCCATAGGAACTTGGGAGGGGGTATTGCGATCGATCAAATCACCTAAGCCAAGCTGTGACACACAAACAACCTGCTTAGTACTGGTTGAAAAAGAAGTAAACTCTTGGCGAGTGGTGCCAGATTTGGCTGCAAACATACCTGCCCATACTTGTTCCATCCCCAGCAAAACACATTTCCATCATCTTCAAGGATCACAAACAAAGAGTGAACAATGTATTAAACTACTACTCGCAACAACCAACTATTACATGTGTATTTTCTATTGACACTTCATGCGGACCAGTAGAATACGTTAACTCACTTCCACCGAAAGATGGGAGGGGCACTCGAAGACTTTAAAGCGTATACACACATAACCCAGATAGGCATGATAAGAAAGATATGATGATGCCACAGATCGTGCCAGGGACATATGACATAGGAGTCTGAACTAGTCAACCGAGATTCAAGAGTTTGTTCCTTGGTCTCTAAAGCGGGTCTACAGTTGGATAGACCACAATCACATTTATACAGATATAAATGCATATCTTTTTTTGATTAAGTATTTACAGTTGGATAGACCACCATCTCATTTATACAAGTTTTTGAACAAAGTAGTTGTGGGGTTAGGCAGACATATCAACTGAAACTTGAATAATTTGTTTGATTAAGTAAATAAGTAATTGAAACCAAAGTTAACTTTAGTCTGTTGTTTTCTAATTCAAAGGACCATCTTGATGGTCCGCATAATAAATAGAGGAAGCACAAAAAAGCGAGTCTCGAAGTTGACACGGTCGCTGCAGCTTTTAAGCTGATGCATACTGTGTTTCAGAGGACTGCCCCAAGACGTACAAACTCCCAGATCAGCTGATCCACGTTTACCAGCATAACGTTATAACCACGGGTCAAGCCGGGCATATAACATTTAAGTATTAACCCGATAAGAGAAACAAGGGTATGTGTGTGTGTCTCCTAGTCCTAGTGTGCCTTCTCCATATTTAACTTGAAAAGAGATTTCCACTAGACAGCTGGGTTCAATAAATGCGAATGTAGTCCGGTATTAACAAGATTACAATCACATCTCAACATATTGAAATCTTCCAGTGATACAGCGATTAGGTGTACCTGTGACTACAGCAGTATGACGAGCACCACAAGAGACAATTTTTGCATGCTTATCTTCCATACTTGCAGCTTCCAATACCCTAGGTAGTGTCTGTAACAAGGAAGTGAACGAAAGCTACGTTAGCCACAAAGTCGAAAAAAGAACAATTTCAAAAACAAAGAAACCAGGATGACCTCAGGGGTGGACCACAAGAAGAGTATACCAACAGCAGAGGAGTTAACTAAGAACTGATGGACCTCGGATGGGCCTGACCGTCATGTATCAACTTTGACAGGATATATAATTTTGAGTTCCTTCTGACCATAAACAAAAAGAGCTTTAACCAACTGAGTGGGTCAGGCGTGTGTCACACAAGTTCCTATGCCATTGGAACACTTTTCTTGCAGAGCCCCTACAGGTACCTTATATGTGTTGTTGCTATCTTCCATGAAACAAAGGCAGCATTGCACAAGTATGATGGTTTTGAACTGTACCTCAGCTTGGTCTGTACCAGTTCCCAGCTGCCCGAACTGATTGCCACCAAATGCATACACATCACCTTCAGCAGAAATGCAAACCGTATGCCATAACCCAGCAGCAACTCCTTCTATCTGGATACCCAACAGAGAGGAGACACAGGTTGGGCTCAACTCATCGTCTGTACTTCCTTGTCCACACTACAAAGGGAACACTTCCATGAAACAATGCAATACACAGTACAGTAATCCACTATATATTACAACCCAAACAAAGAACTCTCAATACATTTTTTGATATTCTACGAAAAGTATTACATTACTCGAGCTTATACAAATTTTACCTTTCAGAATTGTTGTGAAGTGACCCTGATCAATTACGAGCCATTAAAAGTACCAACAATTTACAAGGAGCATAGTGACTACAAAGATGGATTCTATCTATTCAACTTGTAAATGAGGAATGTCACTTTTATAAGTTGCAGAAAATACCATGTTTTCTTACTGGAAGGATTACACTCGTTTTCACTGTGAAACCTCAAAGGATAACACAAAGATGAGGTACTCAGGGAGGATATACGAGTCATTTGACATCTTTCACCAAACAAAGGTTACTAACTAGTGTGCAGCGAAAGACCAAGTCTTTCTTATTTAATTAGAAGAAAAGAACACATAACTAGTTTGCCTCCTTATCGTCTTTATCTTGGGACTTTCCTGAAACACTATTAGATTACTGGACACTAACGGATTTCCAGCCTCCAGTCTCGATCACAGTTCTCCATCACTCTCAAACTCTGTCATCTCGCGAGCTTCTTCATCACTTGGGTACTGCTCTTTCGGTTGCTTTCAGCGAAGAATTATCATGTAGTTACTGATTTGCCAAGATCAAGTTAAATGAGAGAGGAGGGTCGAGATGAGAGAGGAAAGGATAGATCTGATTTAGATTGTGTTTTCAACAACATACGCAGCATGCCGCACAGACAAAGAAATGCCCACGATCCCCATACGACACACAAGCTCATCTCTTCCTAAAAGATTCGTTGGGTAGCTAGAATACGATAATACTCCCAACTTCCCAAGTCATGGTTTCATTTTCATGCAAATTCACTCGTGTTACTGTTTCCCTCTTATTTAACCAGATTGAGTCAACCTTTGAACCTTGCACATAGAGCATTGTTACTACTAGGTGCGAGTCAAAGACCGAGCTATTTTTTCCATTATTTGTCGGTCCAGAGTGAGATATCTCATTAAAGGAGATCAAGTGTAACCCCTCAGACTAACAGCCCACTCAGACTTATCCACCACCTGTGGGTCTAGCTGTGTGGGGAGGCAGTCTATATTTTTTCACACATGACAGTGAACATCACTGTGTTGTCTACTTCCAACTATTCTCATTACTGTTGGGTGTTCCAGGTTTCTGCCATTATCAAGTGCATCCGAACTCACATAGGGTGAAATAAACATCAGTAGCTTCTCTTATGCTAGACTGTGATGTAAATATACGCCAGCCTTCATGCCTGAGCAAAATGGTGTTGTAAACAAACACTGTTAGCTTAGGGAGACTGCACGATCTCCTATGATTTCTCCTTCAATTCAAAGCATCCTTTGGCAGAAAGCGGTCCTTACAGACATGCATCTACTCAATTGGTTCCTAGCAACAGTTGTGGTCACGTTGTTTCACCTTTTGAATTCTACGTGTTCTCCCACTAACTACTCCTTGTTGTGTCTTTACTCTTTAGATGTATCAACTTTGTACTTCAACACCCCCTCCCTTGATATTTCAAGGAAAGTGATAAATTTTGGCATCCAACTCGAAACCAATTGGTTATGAGTTTGGTTATGAGTAGAGCGCCTAGGAGTACTATATTTAATTGCAGCTTTAGAGTTTACACACCTGATATGGGATTATAAATCTCTATACGCCCTCTCAAGTGTCAAGTGTGGCATTTCTTGGGCCAAACACGCGCACAAATTTTAAATGAGTATCAAGCAGTAAATAGCCCACTTTGATACCATGCTACATTTGGTGATCCAAGAGGATCTAGAGCGCCTCAATATAATGATCCTCAAGAGAAAAAGGATGAGTTTCTTCTTAAAAAAGAGGATCCAATATCCAGGAAGATGAGCATGGCGCACGACCTGCTGCATATTACGCCATATTTCTTGCGCCTTCTGCTAACAGCCCTTGCACTTACCGCTCGTTGCACTAGCTACGGTTTGGGCCTTGAGGCCAAAAATCTCTAAATCTAGAAAGGTTTCCTTAAGTCAGTTCATATAAACCCTAGATAGTCATGGGAGATAGTCAGAAAGAAAGAATAGGAGAAAAGAGAAAAGAGGGATTGAGAGTTAGAAACCCTAGAAGGAGGGATGAAAGCCCTTCCATTAGAGAGTAGGTCGTTTCCCATCCTCTAGAGGTATTCTAATTGGTATTCTGTAGAAGAGAAGCACAGGTTTCTCACCTTTAAGTTGAACCTCTTGTATCTTAAAGTTGTTTTTGCATTGTTCTAATGGAATAAAGTCAATAAGCAAAAAGAAGCAGTCTTCAAAGAATTCTATATCGTTCTTTTCTATCCATTGCTTGTATACGTGTTCTTCAATTTTCTATCTTCCACCTTGGTTTGTGATCCTGATCATTTGGTCATATATGAATGGAGCGGTCCCAAAACCAGACCTATAACCCCACCATTGCTTAAGAATGGTGGAGCCGCCCCATGAATTATATATATATTTAACTGCGAGCTTTAGACATCTTACATGGACCTCAACATGCACCCTCACGATGTGGCATATCTTGAGCCAACCACATGGCCAGATTTTAAATGGGTAACATGGAGTAAATGGCCCTTTGGGAAAGAGAAATATCCCCCCATGATACTATGTTAAATTTGGGCATACCCCTCGAAACAAATTGGCTATGAGTGGAGCGCCCCCAAGACTTATATATATAATTGCAAGTTTTAGACACCCTATATGGGGCAACAAATCTCAACAGAAAGCTTCCAGAAGGTCCACAATTGGTATACTTATGGGTTAAACTAATGCAGAAACATGAAGTTACATCATATCAACCATGGAGGAGTCATCATTGCTTTTGATGCTCAAGATGTACATAACCTTCTTTGTTTTAATGTATTCTAGTTTTCTAAACGAGTTATATGACTAGGTTTTCTATTCAAAACATCTTGTAGCCACCTTTGTTATAAGGTTATTCTGGAATTGATTAAATATTAGTGATATTGGTGTAATGAGTGAGTTCGTGCCACCAATAATTTTGTTATCAAATTTATATCAGAGCTAACAGGGACAGTGATAACAATCTGGATATGAGTCACAAGGAAGCATTTGGGTGAATGATATGGTTGAATTTGCAGAGCATATACTCGATCAAAAGTGACAAAACTGTTTCTCAACCATATAACTCCTGCCCTGGTCAACCATTAACTTCAGAAAGTTGATACAACTCAAGCAAGATAAACTTCAATGCAAACAACTACAAAATAGAAACTTACTTGTCCGTAGAGTCCCCAACCAAATGTAACTACTGCTCCAGCATCTGTTAGTGTATTAAAGAAACCAAGGAAAAAATATCATGAGCTGATGAGAAATAGGAATTAGGTAATTAATTAGAAGTCGCATTGATTTCTTCGGAGAATGCAGTCCTATTAACTAAATGGAGTGCTTCTGGACTAAAACAGAGGATTACACATGGATTAAATTTTAATCTTGAATTTCATAGCATTGAATCATGATAAAGATTAAAATAAAATATTCCCCCTAACGTTTTACAAGCAAAAAACTCCATAACTTGACCAATGAAGCATCTGCTTACTCCATTGACTAAGTAAAAGTGGCATTGATCCATTAAATCTACCATCAGACACTTACCTGTAACTAAAGCACTGTGCCGACCACCGCAGGCAATGCCCTTAACATAATTTCCAGGAGCTTTACAAGCCCGCACTTCTGAAATCACGCTTCCCCGAGCAACTCCTGAGGATCGATCTTTTCCATATGACGACGACTCAAAGCAAGGCACAAGATGAGGAGAAGACACCATGCGAATACGAGAACCCAGACCTAGCTGTCCTTCACCTCCATAGCCCCAACCCCACACCTGACCGATATCTGAAACTTTCGGGAACAGAAGAGCATCAGATTGTTGTGACTTGAGCAATTGGTCTTCCAAAGGCTTCATTCTCCATAAACGACCAACAGAAGTACATGGCAGCTATAAAGCACAGATGGCTACATGTTATAACTGGGGAGAGGGATTTGAGCACTCAACCAAGTGAAAGCGCAATTACCTGACAAAGCTAGTGTATGACGTCCACCAGCTGCCACAGTTGCAATCTTCACTCCTGGATTCAATGTCACAATACATGGCAATGCTGCTTGAGTTTCATCACCAGAGGTTGAGCTTTCAGGTGCATGCTTAGCCGATGATATTCTTCTTCTTTTTGTATTCTCCTCAGCACCTCCTCTACTATCAAAACCAGATACAGATCCAGATGTTTTCGAAACCTGAGACTGTGGACTCACTATAAAATAGAGTGACCCTTCAATACATTAGCTTAAATAACAAAATGAAATAAACAGCAGCTAATATTCAAAACTTGTTCACTGAAATCACCTTGTTCAGTCAACAAACAAGTATTCCTCTCCAGTACATCATTCTCCATAGACGGACTACCAATCATCATCTTCCCAGTCGGAACACATTCCTTCCATCCCCATGTATATACTTGTCCAGCATCTGCACTCGATAATTTCACACTAAATAAGTAAATCACTCTAAACAGATAAAAACTAACAAAAAATTACAACACCTGTCACTGCAACACAATGAGCCCACCCGGCAGCCGCCTTTACAATAGAAGCTTCCGTTGGCAAAGGGAACGGTTCGGGTAATTCCTATAACACATCAAATAATAGTAGAACATAACACTTATTAAAGTTATAAAGTAAGTAATTCAATGCAAAGAACATAATGAAGTACCCCGTGCTTTCCAGATGTCACGTAGCTAAGACCCATGTCATCTGTTGAACCCCATGTTATCAACTTCCCCGACTCTGATAATTCAATTCAATTAGCTATGAAATTGAACAAGTAAAAATAAATAATAAATGTGACATACCAGAAATTGCCATGGCAAATCCACAGCCACCACGAGACACATCTTTCCAGGAATCATTATAAACTTCTGGAAGTCTAACAACAACTGGTGTAACAAGTGGTGACCTTTGTGGAGAAACTCCAGGTAAGTATCCACACATCATTACCAACTTACTACTCTCTTTCATTTTGCCACTGTTTTTAGTGTGACCTAAATTTTGTTTTATCATTTTCTAACCGAATATTGTGCCCACGTAGATGCCAACATTGCTCATTTTTTTACACGTGGGCACTTTTTAGCCGCTAGATGGTTCGCTAAATACCGACCTAGAGTTCCCTCGAAGTTTCTCGAAGCTTTCTTTTTCTTTTTTCATGCCGTGGCGGATTCATTTGGTGACACGTCTTGCTTTGTTGTGGTTTTTCTAATGATTGTTTTTGTGGCGTGGCAAGTGTACAGAACAAGTTTGTGGGTTTGGAGTTTTGGACTTTCGACTCTGGATCCTAAGAGGCCAACTCAGCAATTTCGTACATTTGCCTGGTATAGTTGTATACTCGTATGCTGTGTACAGTAATATACCGCTCATTTTGGGCAGTGTGAATACAGAGTCAATATTCAGGAATGGGTGACGTGGCAATCATGTTTATCTTTTATAGGTGTTTAGTGTGTCTAGGCTATTTGTTTTTTTAGATTAAGTTATAAGAGGGTCTTATAAAACCATGTGTTATAAGAGGGTCTTATAAGATGGTCTTATAAAGTGGTTTGTTTTTAATTTTAAGTTCCTCTTATAAGCACTTGTAAAAATAGAAAAAACAAATACATGACATCTTATAGATGGTTATTTGACAAATATAACCCTATTTTACATCACATTTAACTTGAATATATTAATTTGAAATAAACCTATAGTTTGATTTTCGGTTTCAAATCAATTTTGATAATTAGAATATCAATTTTAGGAAACTACCTTAATTGGCGGTGGTAGTGGTAGTGGTCTTAATATAGCGGTGGTGGTGGTAGTGGAGGTGATGATATTGGTTTTAATAAGCATGGTAATGGTGGTGGTAGTAGAAGTGGTGGATGTCTTAATAGCCGTGGTGGTGGTGGTGGTGGTGGTGATAGTTTTAATAAGTACGGTGGTGGTGGAGTGATGATATGGTCTTAAATGCGGTGGTAGTGGTGGTAATGGTGGTGGTGGTGGTGGTGGTGATTTAATAGATGGTAGTGGTGGTGGAGGTAATGATGGTGGTGGTGGTAATGGTGGTGGTGGTGATGGTGGTGGTGGTCGGTGGTGGTGGTTAGGGTAATAGAGTTATTTGGTGGTGGTGGTGGTGAGTCGGTGGTGGTTAGGGTAATAGAGTTATTTGGAAAATAAGATAATGAAAATGGAGCCTCTTATAAAGAGATAAATAGTAAATGCCTCTAGGGGTATAACAAACCAAAAAATGTGTTTTAGTCATTTTTTGAGTTGTAAAAAGACTTATAGAATTGAAGTAGATCTAATTTTACACCTTATATAATTGGAGCCTCTTATAAGACATTTATAGTAGTGTAAAAATGTCTCTTATAAAGAAAAACAAACCAAAAATGTCAACGCGTGTGTTGAAAATTTTAACTTCAGACGTTATTTTTTAAGGCGTCGGGCTTTTTATAAGATGTTATAAGCTAATACACTATTACCTACGAGTCTTATAAGTTTTTTATATTTGGGGTGTAAAATTTCTTATAAGAGAGCCCCTTATAAAACAAATGGCCCCTAAATAAGTGGATGGCCCCTAAAAATTCTAAATTCCAAATTCGCTAAAGCGTGTTTTCTATCCATGAGAGAGAAAAAAATAATAAGAAGAAAAACACCTAAAGAATGCTCTCCCACTCTCTTTCTCCCCTTCCCTCTCTCCATCTCTCTTTCTCTCCATCATGGGAATTCTAGTAATGGAACCATAAGCCTTATGTGTTTTCTCTTTCTCCGCCTTATTTATTTCTTCTCATTAAAATTTTTTTTTTTTTCTTTTATTATTTTTTCTCCAAAAAATAGTGTTTAATTCTTCACATTATTCATCAAATTGGGATTTTCTTTCTTTTGGGATGTTTTTTGTATAAATCAATTAGGTGTTTATGTATTCAATATTTAATTAAAGTTTTTTCCTTTTATTTGTTTTTAAGTTTTTATTTGCAAATTTTGTTTATGAGTTTTTTTTTTATGGTATAAAAAATGAGTATATAGGTGTGAATGTCAACCAAACAGTAGCGAAGTAAAACATGTGACAAGATAAAGGGCATATGTACAAGTAGTTCATCTCATGACTTGTATCACCTAATCATAGTTAAATAATACAATATCTCTTGCAGCCAAACAAAACTGTACAAGTATACAATCATAGTTCGGGATTTTGGAAAACTAAAATAATAGGATCCTTAACAAATAAATTGAAGAACCCTAAATCGATCTTTTGAATTGGAGACCAAACCACCTAAGATTGGAGATCACAAACCACCGAATTCTTATTGAATTAAATAACTGCTTGGGCAAAACCCATTACAATGATACCTTTAAATAGATAACAACCTCCTAATTTCACTAGGACTCAACTTAAGCAACTTTCCTAACTAGACACAACTCAATTAGAAATAACCAGTTCTATTGGATTCCTAATAGTAATTAAGTATTGGGTCCTAACATCCTACACCCCTTGAATGACGGCTTGTCTGCAAGTCGAAAATTCAAGAAAACGAACACAAAATTCATGATAATCTTCCCAAGTAGCTTCTTCGACAGGATGATCCTTCCATTGAATTAGCCAGTACGTGACAGCTCTGTTCTCTTTTTTGAAAATACCATGATCTAGAATCTTCTCAGGTTCCCATGCGAAAACATTGGCTAGAATTGGTAGATTGGTGTTGGGAGTAATATTGTCACCCAACTTCAATTTCAAGGCAGAGACATGAAAAACAGGATGGATACGACACCCGTCTGGAAGTGCCAACTTATAAGCAACAGAACCAATCTTAGCAACAATTAGAAAAGGCCCGTAAAAATGAGGAGAAATCTTAGAATAACTTTGAGATGCAGCGGTGGACTGATGATAAGGTTGCAACCCTAAAAATACCTAATCATTTACCTCAAAATGGTGTTCAGTACAATGAGAATCTGCATAGACTTTCATACGAGCTTGAGCAGATTGTAGAAAGCCCTTCAGAAGTTGTAAAGTTTGATCACGATCTCGTAAAGCCATATTAACAGCATGGACAACAATTGTACTAGGAAGGTAAGCAAAAACTGAAGGTGGGGGCCGACTATAGACAACCTAAAAAGGGGTCATCTAAATTGCAAAGTGATAAGTGGTATTGTACCACCATTCGGACCAAGTTAAGGCAACCACTTCATCCAATCATGAGGTTTATGACCAGGAAAACACCGAAGGTAACATTCTAAAGTACGATTTATAACCTCAGTTTGGCCATCTGTTTGAGGATGGTAGGCAGAACTCTTACATAATTTAGTACCCTGCATTTGGAAGAAACCTTCCCAAAAAGTACTAATAAAGATGGGATCTATGTCGCTAACGATAGTACGAGACATACCATGCAAACGGACAATATCTCTCACAAAAACATCAACAATAGTAGTGGCAGTATAGGGGTGAGAAAGTGCAGTAAAGTGAGCATATTTGAAAAGACGATCTACAACCACCAATATCGTAGTCTTCCGATTCAAAGAAGGCAACCCATCAATAAAATCCATAGATAAGTCGAGCCAGACGTCCTCAGGAATCGGCAAAGGGATGAGAAGGCCAAGTGGAGAGATAGTTTCAGCCTTATTGCGCTAACATACATCACAATGAGCAATATAAGATTTGATTGCTCCTTTCATACTAGGCCAATAAAAATTCTGTTGTAGACGCTTATAGGTGCGTAAGAAACCCGAGTGACCACCAACCGGAGTTCCATGAAATTCATGCAATAATTGAGAGCACCACAAAGAAGTAGGGACAACCACAATCCGACCCTTATAACGAAGAACACCGTCAACATAAGAATAATGTTTCTTAGGTGCAGAGGAAGAGTGGAGATTACTAATAATAACACTCATGGAAACATCAGAATTGCATTCCTAAATAATCTCATCAATACTTGAAAAAATGGGGGAAGAAATTGCATGGATACTTGAGCAATAAGAAACACGAGATAGAGCATCGGCAGCTTGGTTGTCATGTCCAGGACGATAGATAATCTCATAATCGTGCCCCAATAACTTAGGTAACCACTTCTGTTGTTCCATGGAAGAAAGGCGTTGTTCTAGGAAATACTTAAGACTACGGTGGTCGGTAAAGACTTTAAAGTGGCGACCCATGAGGTAAGAACGCCATTTCTGAATAACTGAAACAACGGCGAACATTTCCATATCATAAATGGAAAAATTTAAATTTGGGTTATTTAGGGATTGCTCCTACTTATTTAGGGGTATTTAGGGATAGGTCCTAAAATTATCGATTATTAGGCTTTAGTCCTACTTCTATCGATTGACCTTGAGTCAATACAGTTGACCGTGGTCAACCCATTTTATAATAATATAATTTTCATTTTTTATGAAAATGACCAAACTACCCTTCAGCGTTCGTATGTGACTTTATATTGGACCGTTGGAACACCAAATTAAACAATAGACACGTTAATCTTAAATCTCTCTTTCTTAATCACAATTCCTTCTCTGGGTACTTCCCATTTTCAATTATATTTCTCTCTAGACTTCAAATACTAGATCTTTCTTACAATAACTTCACTGGTTCGGTTCGGTGAGTTAACTTCGTTTAGACTGGGTTTACTATCTTAAACTGAATTCAAACGGTTCAATGGAACTATTCCTCCATTTAACCAATCTCTTTCTTCTAATTTTCAATGTTTATGATAATAATTTCACCGGTGCAAAGGCCGGTAACACTTGCTTTGTTAAAATTTGATGCCTCTGCATTTTCGGCGCAATCCTTTGCTATGTGGTGAGATTATAAACAAGGTTTGTAATGCATCAAAGTCCCCATTTTTTGCGCCATGGAATGCGCCACCCGCCACCCAAGACAATGGGGCAGACCCAACAATTAAAAGGAGGTTTCTCATCACCCCCATTAGTTAAAAAGCACAATAAAGTTGGTCTAGTTTTGGGTTTTAGTTGGGATTGTTTTAGTAATTGGTTTTGTTTTGAGTATTTTTTGGGTTGTGAGGAAAAGAAGAAGAAAGGAGAAAGTTTGATTGCCATTGACATTCTTGTCTTCTCGAGTCTACTACTACGTACATGTAGAAGAGAATAGTGATTTGGAATTGAAAGTGGAGGAAATGGATACTGAAGAAAAGTGGGAATTTAGTGTTTTGTGGAGGTGAGCAGCAGGTTTATTCATTAGATCAATTGATGGTGGTTCAAATTTGAAATGCTTGGAAGATGATCAATTGGGACCACTTATAAAGCTGTTTTGGATAATAATTTGATTGTTTGTGTTAAACGTCTTGATGTTAATAAAACTGCAAATGCAAGTCAAGAAGTGTTTGATTGAATGATTGAGAAAAAAGAGTATCCATTTTGTTTTTATATGGAGGGTAGTTTGGTCATTTTCATAAAAATGAAAATTATATTATTATAAAATAGGTTGACCACGGTCAACTGTGTTGACTCAAGGTCAATCGATAGAAGTAGGACTAAAACCTAATAATCGATAATTTTAGGACCTATCCCTAAATACCCCTAAATAAGTAGGACCAATCCCTAAATAACCCTTTAAATTTTTACCAAATAAATCTTTGTTGAAATAAGTGATTGGACGACCACCTTGCATAAGGACAGCGCCTAAACCAGTACCAGAAGAAACACTTTCAATATAAAATTCCTGGGAGAAATCTGGAAGAGCTAATACGGGTGTAGTAGTTAGGGCAGACTTCAATTGAGAAAAAGCATTAGTAGTAGCATCATTCCATATAAAAGAATCCTTCTTCAATAATTGGGTTAAGGGTGTTGCGATTTTCCCATAGTCCTTAACAAATTTGCGATAATATCCAGTAAGACCTAAAAACCCACGAAGACCCTTAAGAGAAGATGGAAGTGGTCAGTCCACAACACTACTAATTTTGTCTGTATCAACTGACACATCGGAAGCAGAAATAGTATGACCCAGATAACCAATGGAGTGCTGAGCAAATGAGCATTTAGATTCTTTCACAAACAACTGATTGGTGTGCAAAATGCTAAAACCAATATATAGATGGTGAAGATGATCAGATAGAGAAGCACTATAGACCAAAATATCGTCAAAGAAAACCAACACGAATTGGCATAAGTGAAGGCGAAAGAGATCGTTCATCAAACTCTGGAAAGTGGCAAGGGCATTGGAAAGACCAAATGGTATGACCAAAAATTCTTAATGACCATCATGTGTGCGAAAATCTGTCTTATATTAGAAATATCATCTGCATCCCCAAGAACTTGATAAAATCCATGCCGAAGGTCAAGTTTGGAAAAAATTAGTGCACCATGTAACTCATCCACCACTGGAATTGGGAAACGATCCTTGATAGTAATGTTGTTGAGAGCTCGATAATCAATACACATACGCCAAGACCCATCCTTTTTGCGAACTAACAAAATGGGGGAAGAGTAAGGACTTGAGCTAGGACGAACAAAACCTGCCTCAAGTAGCTCATTAACAAGCTTTTCAATTTTAGTCTTTTAGAAGTGAGGATAACGATAAGGACGAACATTCACTGGGGAAGAACCAGGAACAAGAGTGATATGATGATCATGGGATCTACTAGGTGGAAGAGTAGTAGGTTCGTTGAATATTTCAAAAAATTGAGAAACAAGGGCAACCATCTCATGCAGTACTGATGAAACTATCGACATTGGGGAAGAAGCATAAACCAATTGTAACAAAACACCCTGGTGCTCACGCTGAAACAATGCACTATCCATATTCATGATCGCCGGAGAATTATCACCAATCAAAGTAAACTTTGTATCACCCACAGTAAATCTCATAATTAAATTAGCAAAATCCCAAGTGATCAAACCCAAATGAGCGTAACCACTATGCGCGCTCCCAAAACCGTATTGCACCACTTATAGGCAATATAGAGAATTATGCGGAAAATATGTAATTTTGCAACTTAAGACGAACATCAGAACACATGCCAATACTAGTTAA
Source organism: Coptis chinensis (assembly GCF_015680905.1). Lineage (NCBI taxonomy): Eukaryota > Viridiplantae > Streptophyta > Magnoliopsida > Ranunculales > Ranunculaceae > Coptis > Coptis chinensis. The sequence goes on from NC_141463.1 coordinate 38,264,840, forward strand.
ATAGCCACCATCGGCTACCATAACACGGAAGTTCTTCCCTTTTTCAACTTAGTAACCACATTGTTTAGCAATCGAGGGGTGGAGAAAATTATGTGTAAAACCAAAATCGATTAGTATAGTAATTGGTCATTTTTTAAGACTGCCAGTGATATGCATAGTCTCAGGACGAGTGGAACCCAGAAGAGCATGCAAGGAAATTCCAAATGGTGCAGAATCAGGTTCCTTAATGTGGACACCTTCGGAGTCGGGATCCGCAATCTCATCAGTAGGTTCAGCATCCAAAAGGGATAATTGTGGCTTCTGACATCGGTGGCCAGGCTTATAAATTTCATCACAATTGAAATAGAGGCCCTTCTCACGTCGTTCCTTCTGTTCCACCCAAGATAATTGTTTAACACCTGGAAGCAAAGAAGATAACAAAGTAGTAGCCTTTGGTGCAGGTGGTAGAGCAAGAGGCCGAGAAAAAGACGGTCGAGAAGCAGACTTGTTGCGGTATGAGTGACGGTGGCAGTAATGGCATCTTCATGACAGAGTGCCAATTCAAAAGCCTTCGTTAAACTTAACGGCCGAAATAAGCGAACACCAGCCCCTATATCAGCACGAAGACCAGATAAGAAAATACTAACTTGATGTGATTCAATCAAATTTAGGATCATATTAACAAGGCTCTCAAACTCACCGATGAATTCCCGAACAATACCAGTCTGAGAGAGTTTAGCTAGTGAACTGCAGGGGTCTGTATGTTTTCACGAACTAAAAGGAGAGCATAATGCAAGAGAAAATTGCTCCCAAGTTGAAGTGCCAAGAGATCGTTTCATTCGACGATACCATGGGATAGCATCCCCTTGAAGGTGAACAGCAGCCAAAGGAACCATCTGTGCAGCGGTAACTTTATTAAGATCTTGATATTGCTCCACTTGAAACAACCATCCCTCAAGATCCTTACAATTAAATTTTGGGAAATCAATACAAAAAGTCTGACCTTGAATGATTGGATCACCCCGTTGATGCATGGGGTCTTGCTGTGGAGGAAAGTTGGTGCCACCTTGATGTTGAGGTTCAATGGGACATTGGGCACGCCTTTCTTTCATGACATCTTAAATTTCTTAAAGGATGGTGCTATTACTTTGGCGATCTGTAGCGAATCCCAAATAGTTGTCGACATCCCATCTACTTGAGAAGAAAGATCAGTAACTTGCTCTTTTAAATCTCTAACAATCATCACTTTTTTTTTTTAAGGGAAATTTAGAAGTGGATGAATTAATCAAAGGAAAATAGAATTATTACTGATGAAGAGGAATGCCGAACCGAATGCTCTGATACCAGATAATAGGATTCTTAACAAATAAATTGAATAACCTTAAATCAATCTTTTGAATTGGAGATCAAACCACCTAATGACCTTTTGATTGGAGATCACAAACCACAGAATTCTTATTGAATTAAATAACTACTTGGGCAAAACCCATTACAATGATACCTTTAAATAGATAACAACCTTCTAATTTCACTAGGACTAAACTTAAGCAACTTTCCTAACTTGACACAACTCAATTAGAAATAATCAGTTCTATTGGACTCATAATAGTAATTAAGTGTTGGGTCCCTAACACGAAATTGACAATATTGCGGCTAATTTCGAAATCATCAATAATTCAACCCTACGTTGTTTTTTTCCATTTTTTTTGAAAAACCAAAATATCCGGTGGAATTCTGACATTCCGTTCGGGATTGTGAACACTAGTATACTTGGGAGTCCAAAACGTTCCAATGGCAGTTTTTTTTAGCGTGTTTACGATAGAAGAACAGACGGATTATGGATTATCTCATTTTTAGCTGTGTTCGCCATTATTTCCAGTTTGAACTTGGGGTAGTGTGGGATTAACGGTCGGAAGATTGCCGGTGGTATATGATAATTAGCACCCAAAATTGTAGTTTTAAACCCCTAATAGTATTACATTTAGGCCAATTATATTTATAATAAATGAGAGTTAGTATTGTTTATGTGTTTTTGTGTATTTTAGGACTTGAAGCCGATTAGGTGACTAAAGACACCATTTTTGCATGGAAAATGAGTCAAGATGATTGTTGAGCGAGTTCTATGTTTAAAGCCCAAGAACAAGAAGAAAAAACATTTTCAAGCCCAGTCAAAGTCAATTCGGGGAGAAAAATGACAAAAAGCTATCAAAACTTCAAAAGGACATATCTTTGGACTCAGACCTCAGAATTAGGTCTTCTTTATGTCAAAACGACTGGCTCGGAACAAAATTTCCAATGGATCTAGCCTTGCCCTAATCAAAGCTCTAAAGGTGGACAAAAAGAGTATTGAAGTATTTTCCAGTTGCATTAGCTCTTTTAGACTTAACCTAATGGACCTTTGGCTCACATTAGAGGATCAATGGCCCCCTTCCAGGCCTATGCACGAAAATGTAATATAATCTTCTCATATATAAAGAATACTAGGGCTAGACTCTCATATAAAATATACAACATAGAGAATAATTGAGTAGTTATGTTTAGTTAATTAGTTTTGTAGTTAGCCTCCATTAAACCTTGCAATAAAAAGCTTTAGTTATTATTCAATTCTTTTCTTTATTTTAATATTTTTTATTCATTGTTTAATTAGTTTCAATCCGATGACACAAGGCTAAACCCTCAAATAGAGGGGGTTTATGAAGCCATGTGAGGATTAGAACTGTTTATCTTGGTTATTGTGTATTAATTAGTGTTTTAAGATTGATTCTCATAATTGTTTAGAGATAAAAATGATAAGAGTTGAACTAGATATTAGAAACTCCATTAAAGAGATTTGTGGAGGTGCTAATCTCTCATGCTAGTATATTCATGCTTAGAGATAACTTGGATTTACTATGGATCAATCCAAGGCTTGAGACTTTATATTGAAACCTCGCGTTTCATTGTAAAGGTTATAGTTTTATATTCAATAAGTAAGTTAAGTAGTTTTATGAATCATATAGGTGGATTAGCTTCGTCTATATTTCATCCCTGCATAAAATCAATTGTTTCTTGAGTAGTTTAGTAGTTAAATCATAATTTCAGCACTATTTCATATTAGTATAGTTAAAAATCATTACTCTCACTGAATTTCCATTAGAAACCATTGTTTGAAATCACTAGTGTCTTGATAACTAAGAGTGGAACAATTCCTTACTCATAATTTTGTTGCATGATATGTTGAGAGTAAGAAAATATTAATTGATAGCGTAAGAATAGTTAGTAGGTTCATTAATTGTTTTTATTCATTTTATCAAATGCTGCCACTACCATCTTAGTATCATCAAGAATGATATCAACCTATGAAATCTATTGGAAAAACCCATTTACATCCCGCCCACCCTTTTAGTTTTACATATTGCGTTTTGTCATTTTTTGACTTATTTATTGGATTCGTTACTGAGATTTTCTTCTATGTTACTGTCTGAACGCATACAAGTTGACAATCCAACTCCTTGCACCACAGTGACCTTATTGGAAAAAATTCAACCGACTGTCTTTACTTGAGAGCGCGCCGCGCCCTTATTTTGTCTATCACGAGCGTTCCCCACGCTCCTCACCTTGGCTCGACCAGTGCCATTATTCCCCTGTTTCAAGGCGCTACTGCCCCCTAGTTCTCATAGAATAATTTACTATTTTTACATAAATTGCAATTAATATTTCCTCACGAGTACAGTACAATACTCGTATGCCCACCCATTATAGTATTTCATAATAAATTTTCATACTATACAATGTCTAGAAAACTTAGAGGATTGGGGTTATTTAATTAAGGAATGTGCACGCATGGGCAACCTCCCTCAATTCTTAAGTGGCATGGCCATTGGTTTGAAAATATTTTAGTAGTAAAATTAGTAAGCCCACCCACTACTAAAGCCCGTTTCACCATCTGACCATAGGCCTGACATCCAGGCCCAACACGAAGCCCACAGTAAAAGGACTGACCCTTATTATTAAACTCTAGGTAATACTAATCAATTTAAGTTTTTTATAGGACTTCACAATCTACCTCGTGGACCTGGACCAATACTCGTATAAGTGTTCCAGTAGCAAAAGACGTGTTTCAAGGCTATTGAAGGCACTATTATTTATACGCGTAGCAAGGACGCTCCAGGTAACACCTGTTTAAATCCTCAAATTTATTGGTTAGAGGATTATATTTCTAGCAATAATCAGGCTATTTTTGCATGCTCATTAGGTTGATTGCATATTAGACTTAAAATTTGTATGAGATTAAAATCTGGTACGCATAAACCTGCCGTATTATTTTATCATAGACGTCAAAAACTATCGCCAATCTAGAAATTCACACAACAACACACCCACACCACCTACACCCACCACCACTACATTTGTAGCAATGGGTGAAGAAATAGCAGAGAGACCCCTCTCTAATTTTTACAAGGCTTTGAACAATGGACCTGAGTCCTGCATCATTCTTGCGAATACAACATGAGATTTTAGAATCCCCCCTAATATATTTAATATGCTACCAGTTTTCCATGGTTTAGACCATGAGAAGCCATATTAACACTTACGTAGGATACAACAAGTTCTCATTATCTTTCATCATCATAACGTAAGACCAGAACAAATAAAACTTAGGGTGTTTCCTTTTACCCTAGCTAAAAAAGTGGCTGCTTGGCTAACAGCACAAAAGCCGAACTCTGTGGACACATGGGAAAAACTAGTTGTGTTATTCATGGAACAATTCAACCCACCACAGAAGACTAATGAAATGCTTACAAAGATTCACTTCTTTCGCCAAAACCCACATGAATCTTTTTCTGATGCTTGGAATCATTTCACCGATCTTCTGATAGAGTGTCCCCATCATAACCTTGGAAAAGACACACTTGTTCATGCCTTTTTCAATGGTCTATCTCAACACCATAAGGAGACTCTAGACATTATGAATGGAGGTAGTTTCCTAAGTAAAGGAGCCATAAATGCTTATAACTTCTTAGATAATCAATCCTAGAAAAGCAGCAACTGGGGAGGTAACAATTACTCTCGATCCACTTCGTCTTCTTCAACAGTTAAGGCAACCAGTATGTTTAAGGTAAAACCATATCTTGAACTTAGAACTTTAATTGAACCCCTCACTCGAAAGGTCGATGCCCTCTCTATGCATAAACAAGAAGCGAAACCCACTCCTGTCATGAACATAAACTCTCCTCATTGTAATTTCTGTTTTAGTCTTAAGCATTCCGACTTCTATTGTCCTCTTGTTTATGAACAACTACCACCACAGCTAGAAAATGTCCATATTTTTAATAACAACCCTAACACACAATGGAGGCAAAACACTAATTATAATCCACAACAACAAGCTACACCTCCAAGTTTTAATAATCATAACGTTAGGCCTACTATAAACTTCAACCCATTTAATTAACATCAAGGACAAGGACATCTAGGTAACCAGAATAGAAGTTTAGTGCCCGTGACATAGAACTATCAACAAAAAGACATGAACACTCAACAAGCCTTTGTTCCAGGCACTCCTTTTATGGCCACTCACCCAGTTAAACCATCCATAGAGGAAGTAGTAGTGACTTTGTTACAACATTAAAATCAAATTATGCAATAAAACTCCAACTTGATGAAGGAACAAAATGAACAAAACTCCATATTTATGAAAGATCAACATGATCAAAACTCTAACATGCTACAACAAACAATGCAAATGATGCAATCTTTATGCCAAAAGGTTATTGACATATCTCCTAACCAAAATAATAACCAAACCGGCGTGTTTCCAGGTCAAGCAGTGCCTAACCCTAAGTCAACAAACACCGCCTTTGAAGGAAACAATATTCAGTATAATGGTAATATAACCCTAAGGGAACTATAGGCAGTCACTACCCTTTGTTCAAGAAGAGTAGTTGATAACAAAGTGACTATGCCTGAAGATTGCCCACAAACGGAAGTTGAACAAGAAACCACACCTAATACTGTCATAGGAACTAACAACCATACAACTGTAGAAGTTCTAGTCCATCCACAACCACCAGGGACAACCTTACCCCATAATATAATAGAAACTGAATACCCTAAACATGTAGAAGTACCAGTTAAACCACAACCAAAAGGGAATCCACCAAAAGATAAAATAACGGTTCATAAATATGTTCACCCTCATGCTAGGTATATAGCCAAGGTTAATACTAATGTTGACCCCATATGCTAAGTATAGAGAAAAAACATCGTATCCCCAGAGACTAGTTGTGTCTAAAAAAGACAAGAATTTTGATGAGATTAGGGAAATGTTTAAAAAACTGACTATAAACCTACCTTCTCTACATGCTATAAAAAATTCTACCTGGACACGTTAAATTTCTGAAAGAGTTGTGCACCACGAAAAGGAAAATGAACATACCCCAAGAAGCAAGCCTTTTTAACAGACCAATACCCATCTTTATCTGAACATAACGGAATCATTAAGTACAAGGACCCTGGTTGTCCTATTGTACAATGCACCTTAGAAGATACTTTCATTACAACTGCTCTATTAGACCTGGGGGCGAGTGTTAACTTACTATCTTTTTATTTATATAAACAATTAGGTCTACATGAACTCCAACAAACCAAAATGACTTTGCAGTTAGCCGATCGTTTTATTAAGTACCCTAAGGGTATCATTGAAAATATTCTCGTAAATGTTCATGATTTCTATTATCCGATTGATTTCGTCATCTTTGACACTGCCGTTGCTCATGATTCTATTACCATCATCTTAGGGCGTACTTTCTTAGCAACCGCGAATGCCCAAATCAATTGTCAGGATGGATCAATGACTCTTTCATTTGGAAATCTTTCTGTGGAAGTTAACATGTTTAAACTCAAGCATGGACAACTAGGTTTGCCTATAGAAGGAGAAGTGAAGTCCATTGAGAGTTTTGTATCCCACGTTAGTGCGACCGACCTCGTCCCCACACTAGTAGATACCCCTCTTAGGGAAGAAGACAAAGATCATAATTTTGACTCTCTGCACATAACTGAAATAGAGGAAGAATTTTCCACCCTGCCTTCCGACCATATGGGAGATAAAGTTAATCTCACAATGGACGAGATAGATGAATTCCTCAAAGATGCAGATGACTACCATAATTATGTGGATGTGAACAACCTAGATAAGGAATTTGACGAGTTTCTAAGAGCCTATGATGATCCACCCTCTCAAGAATTACCTAGAGCACCACCCGACCATCATCCACCTGAGCTAATCCCTCATAAAATCCAATCATTGCCATTAAGCTCTTCCAGTTTTCTACCGCACCTTCCCCTCATCCTCCCCTATATATTCCCCTAGTCGTATTCCTATTTCAACCTCATGATGGCTCGACCAGCAAAAATCATGCCAGAATTCGCATTCAATGCAGAGCAATTTTAGCCACTCTACGGTACAGAGATGTGTACTTAAGGGTGGGATAGAATGTGGTACTCTACTGATGAGTACTACCATAAGGATTTGGTTTTGCAATTGTATCAGTTTAAGGTGAAAACTTCGGCAGGGAGGCTATTTGTAAATTTGAACGGAGTTCAAATGGATGTGTCACACGAGTTGCTAGCATCCATCACTGGGATAACTGCAAAATAGGTCACCTTGACCTTACAAGGATCTTAGTATGATGGAGTCCATCAGTTGATGATGGAGATATTGCTCGAGGGCTTCTACAATGCACGTTCTCACTGTGTGTGCCAACAATTGTTAAGGATTAACCAGTTGGTTGTGACGCAATTGTTGGGCAAGAACGTCTGTGGTTATTCTAAGCCCAGTGACATCAACTTGTCCTTCCTACACGTCTTTTGGATTATGCAGAACAGGAGGTATGGTTTTTGCCTCATTGATTTTTTACATGAGGAGCTTATGGCTGTCGTTACAATTACTGTACCCCTACCTATTTTAGTTACTAAGATCATGTTATCTTAGGGTTGTGTGCCGGAGTCGAATAGGACTTATATTAAGCTTCACTCGAACGCCAAAGCGTATAGTAGGTGTGTCCAAAGGAACTGGACATTGCCTGAAGAAAGGGCTGTTGTTGTAGATGACCAAGAGGAAGAAGATGTATATCCTGCCTATTTTGCTGAGGATGCTATAGATCGTGCAACTTTGGGCTTTGCACATTTTTCATCACTCCATAGCGGAATGCATACACTTTATGATAACCAAAGAACCCTACATGACCTTTATGAATTGATTCATAAGCATCAGGGTATCATTCAACGTAATCAGCAGTCCATAGAATAGCACGTCCAGTGCCTGAATGATAACCAGGTTGACATGATAAATTATATGGAGACTATGGACATGGAATAACAACAACGGGATGCGTAGGCAGAGTTTCAGGTCGAGGTCTTGAGACGTTTGCCCCAACCCAGAGGTTCATCTTTTTCTGCTGACTCTAGGCGTGAACGTTTTCCTAATGATGGTTCTGGACCGTCTACTGCTTAGGGATAAATCCTTTAATCTTTTTGTTATGGTGCATTTGATTTCCATTTATTCTGTTTTGTAATAACTAGTTAATTTTCATACTTGTTTTATTTTTAGTACCATAATTCAATTTCTGTTCATTGCATGTTTAGGTTTTTATTGAACTATTTTATGAACCCCCTCTCAAATTGTTTGGGGGTGGTATATGTATGTGTGTATTGTGGTAAGTAACTTCAAAAGAGTGGTAGAAGTGGGGTTCATCCTAGATTGTTTAGAGTTTGAATGGTTGGGAGTTGAAGAAAGGAAGGTAGGATCTTTAGCTTTAGGACTAGTTGTTCTAAGTTATGAAACACATTGAAAAATAAGTTGTTGAAGATTTAAATGACAAAAACTTGAAAACAATTGAAAGACAATGATTGCTTGAAGAAATAACAAGAAGGAAGTAGATTGATTGATTGAATATAAAAGAAAAAACAAGATTGAATTGAAAAACAATAAATTAAATGACTTGAATTAAAAGACTAGATAAGAAAATAAATCCTACATGACACTAGAATAAGTCTAGGTGTGTTTCTCTCTCCCCAACTTTTAGACTATATACCCCTACTTTTGCCTTTTACTGATTTGCCCTTCTCTATTATAATTGAGACACCTCACACTTTAATTTTGCTTTTGCTTTTTGATTTCTTCTCGATCAAGATAAGTTTTGAGAAAACCATCTTTTGAGTTAAGGACATTTATCCATCTTTGGTCTTCAGAGTTGCAGACTTGACTTTTAGCTCATTGGTTCTGAGTCTTTGACCTTTGACTTTGACTATTGACATTTTCAGCTTTTTTTCATGGCAGCTTCGGATCTTCATAATAAACATAATTAATGCTCATTTTCATGCTAATATGCAGCTTTCATGATAAGTGGTCTGAATTTCTCTGTAACTTGAAAATTGTAATAAAAGCTATGAGTTATCATTTCATTCAACATAAGAACGGCTGTACTTCAATTATATAAAGGTAATAAAATGCACATTTGGGAGCTGATCACCACCCCCAAATAGCATCTTGCTTGTTCTCAAGCAAGGATGAGAGAAAAACAAAGATCACAAATGAGTGATTTATTATAAGTTATACTAATCTCGTTTCACTGAGTGCGATTGCATTGACCAATATACAACAAGGCTTTAAACCACTAGGAATTCCCTAATGGATGAGCTTTAAGCCTCGTGAGAGTTTTCCAGTAAAAGTACTCACAAACTTCTTCTATTTAGTACGAATGTCTTGTTTCCTTATTTATTCTCAGAAGTCTATACATCTCATTAGCGGTGAATAAGGAAAATCTCCTTTGAACTTAGAATAACATATGTACAGTAATTTAAACATCTAAAGATAATTGCACAAACCATGGGCGGTGAAATGCAAAAGCAGAGTTGTTTTCGAAACTTTTGGAGAGTGTCCTTAAGGTGGGTTCTCACAGGGGTGTGTTGCAATCACAACTCTCTGATAAATTCACTCAAGTTTCGTTCTTTCAAGTGCAGTAGACACTTATATTCCTCACATACTCAAATGATGTTCAAAGAAACCGGGGTCAATTGATTACGCTTGCCACTTACTATCACATCATCATATTCCTAATCGAGCTAGAGGTATTTTATTAGGAGTTATGGGGCTAGGGTGATGGTTTAGAAAGAAAAATGAAGGGAAAAACAAAATCTGATAAGTTGAGAACTGGGTCTTCAAGATATTTGTAACCAGAGAAGAACCTCGTTTTGTTCTTTGCTTCCGTATTGTGATACATTCTTTTAGCCCATTGGCTTTGTGACTCCATATGATTTTGAATTTTGGGAGTTCTAACTTGATTTTGTTTCTTTTTGCTTTTGTTTTTGATATCGCCTCCTTTTTATTTTGAACTTTTGGGAGATTTCATTTTTGACTCTTTTGAATTTTTTGAGCTTTTGGGTTTTGATAGGGGGTTTTTTTTTTGAAGCAACTAACTGATCTGTTTTTGTACAAGATCTTCTCTTCTCTTTTCCTGATATCCATCTAATTCGTAACTCGTCAGCTGGGTAATTTTTTTTTGGGTGTTGTAACGGGTCAGGAATTTTATGGTGAAGAATAAAAAAGGCTTTTAGAAATGGTGAAGGCTTAAAAAGGTCCTAACATGTCTCTCACTACGTGGGAGTGCATCTCTAATGCTATGTAGTGTTTAGTGACACTGTGTTGAAAACGTCGCTACTCCTGTTGGAAAGACTGCTACTCCTCTCTATAGTTATGCTGAGCTGCCATGATGACTTGTTGTGTATGCTTGAGCTGGTGGATGTGCTGAGCCAAAACTCTCTAGCCTCCATGGAGAAAATGAATTCCATCTATTGGCTGAGTGAACTATCTAGTGACACCTTCTGCAAAGTAGTCCACTCTATTTGTAGGGCGTGCTTGCTTGGCGGCTCTGGCGGCAGGTGGATACCAAAACTTATAGATGCAGTGGGCATAGATGGGAACTGTGGTAACATTCATGACCTCCACTAAGGCGTCTGTGGCATTGAACCCCCAGTGCTGCATGATCCTTGTGACCAGCATTGGTAGAGGGGTTGTTAACTTCTTGGGTTTGCAGAGTTGCTCGAAGATAAAGGATATGATACAGAAGCTATTCTTCTGTTCTTGAAGAATCCATAAGATATGAAGCATCGCCTTACCTATGTATGAAGGCTTGACTGAGCCTAGCAGGTTGAAGGCTATCCACTGAGATACTGCTAGCTGGTTCCTTCGCAGCGAACTCTGAAACGCGCAGTGAGACTTGGGGTTTTTCACCCCCTCAAGAAGAATCTCAGCCATCATCACGTCGATGGTCTTATCGTCTGGGGACTGTTCTGTCTGAGCATTGAAGAAGAGTATTTGGTTATGGTGGAAAGGGTTTTGTTGTTCATCTAAGACTCTTTGTTTAGATGATGGTTTTTTATGGATGAAACACTAAACTTTGTAACTTTTCTCTCCTATTTTCTTATGGATATTAGAATTACTCTCAATCTTAAACTTGTACTAAAATGATTAAGAAAACTTGTATTGAAATAATTAAGAAAACTTACATGGAATTGATTAAGAACTTGGTTTACACTAAAGCTTGAAGAACATGAAAATGGAAAATAAGTAAATAACAATTTAAATTAAAAACATTTAACCTACTCCTAATGACCAAAGATTATATCTAGGATAAAAATCTTTCTCTACAACTTTGGTTTATATAGGACACCATTTACAATTATACCCTTCCTTTTAGAAACAATCACATGGGCTTTTGAGCTATGCCCACATAGCAGAACTCTTGAATTTGGCTTTCGGCCCCTGGGTCAGTAGCTTTCAGTCTTGAGTTTTTGAGTCTCTGACTTTGATAGTTGACTTGACTTTTGACTTTGACATTTTGACATTGACTTTGACTTTGACTTTTGACTTTTCTCCTAAGTTGAAATCTTCCCAAGCAGCATAAATAGCCATTCTTTTTGTGCCAAAATGCACGTATTAGGAATATGCGTCCTAAATGGCTTGTATCCTGCAAATGATAACAAAAACTATAAGTTGTCTATTCATTAAGCATAAGAAGGGCATATTTTAAGCATTGTAAAGGTAATAAAATGCACATTTGGGGACTGATTAACTACCCCCAAATAGCATTTTGCTTATCCTCAAGCAAAAGATGAGAGAAAAAACTAAGATGACAAATGTGTGATTTATTATACTAGTCTCGTTTCGCAAAATGCGATTGCATTGACCATATACAACAAAGCCTTAAACTAATAGGACTTTCCTAGTACATGAGCTTAAGCCTCGTGACAGTTTTCCAGAGAAGGTACTCACAAACTTCCTCTATTTAGCACAAAGGGTCCCGTTTCCTTATTTATTCTCAAAGATTTATACATCTCATTAGCGGGGGAATAAAGAAAAGCTCCTTTAAACTCAGAATAATATATAAAGATAAACGTGCAAAACATGAGTGGTAAAATGCAAAAGCAAAGTTGTTTCCGAAACTTTTAGAGAGCGTCCTTAAGCTGGGTCCTCACAGGAGTGTGTTGCAATCACAACTCTCTGATAGATTCACTCAGGTTTCATTTTCTCAAGTACAGAGGACACTTATATTCCTCACATACTCGAATGGCATCCAAAGAAATCGGGGTCGATTGATCACAATATCCACTTACTATCACACCATCCTATTCCTAGTTGAGCTAGAGATCTTTTATTAGGAATTACGGGGCTAAGGTAGTGGTTTAGAAATAAAGGGAAGGGAAAACAAACTCCGATAAGTTGAGAAATTAGGTATTCAGGATATTTGTAACTAGTGAACCTCATTTTGTTATTTGCTTCCGAATTTGTGATTCATTCTTTAGCCCTTTGGTTTTGTGACTCCATATGATTTTGATTTTTGGGAGTTCTAACTTTTCTTTTGCTTCTTTTGAATTTGACTCTTTTTTATTTTGAACTTTTGGGAGATTTCGATTTTTGAATGTTTTCTTTCTTTTCTTTTTCTTTTGAAGCTTCTAACTATTGTATTTTTGTACAAGGTATTCTCTTCTCTTTTTCACAGATCATCCAATTCTCAACTCGTCAGCTGGGTAAGTTTTTTATTGTGTGTAGTAACGGTTCAGGGATTGATGGTGAAGAAATATAAAGGTTTTTTGAAATTGGTGAAGTCTCAAGGGGGGTAACTATAGGAAAACTATCTTTTTGGGTTTTTAACATTTATTTGGCTATATTGATCCAAAAAGGGCCTAAATTTCCTCCTAGGATATGACATGGTGATCAAGCAAGTGGACATATTATCTTTCTACCCGGACATCCTTGTGTCATCACTCAATAATCATTCAGATGAGGCTTTTGGCTAGATTCTCACAGGATATGGAACTTAACTGTTCTAACCTAGCTTGGTCTCGGAAACTCACTGCTATATACAATCAAATGCTGATGCATGACATTCATGAAAAGGTGCAGAAACTATTGTATGTATATTAGTATGAGTTCGAAGAACGAATCTTTACTCTATTACTATAATGAGACTTCTAAACCTTTTATTCATCATAGAAAAAGGAAAACAAAACTTTTGGTACTAAACAGAAAAAATATTTTTGGTCTTTCCAAAATATTTTAAGAAATAAATAAATATAGAATATGTGTCTAATATAAGAAATGCTAATAAATAAATGCCTAGGTTTTGCAAATGTTACTATACCACCCCCAAACAGAAATATGCTTTGTCCGCAAAATATGAAGAAAAGGAAAGAGATTACTATAGGAACATGAGCAAAAACAGCAGGAACCTGTACTCTGTTCTTCATTATAAAATACACCACCCCTAAACAAGTTTGGAGCGTGGGTTGATAGGTATAGAATGAGAAATACATGGTTTATCTAAAAGGTAAAAACATAATTATTCTAACATGAATTTTTTAGGGTTTTTTTTGTTTTTTTGGTGGTTTTTCACAAAAGGTATCTCTAACCATATAGAGGTTTTAACAAGAAGATAAAATCATACGTTTATCTAGTATCATTTTGGTTACTCTGGGACGTAAGATTTTTATTTTTATATCCTCAAGTTTTGAAAATGATGTAGAGATATTTTAAGATACTTGTACTCAAAAGCTATGATTTCTAATACTAAGTTTGAAAAATAAATAAGTTATCTTAAATTAGGCAACTTTCGTGTCGGCTCTTTATTGAACCCAATCTAGTCAGATTGTGGCTTCAGTTATGTGTGTTGCAGAATTTACTGTGTAGAGCGAAGTAGGATGGTTTATCTAATTGGACACTAGTGGATGGTGGAACTAGGTCTGTTTGGTGGATTTTGGTAGTTCTGGTTAAAATGGGGTGGAACTAATGCTCTGTTATGATTGTTGTAGGTACTTTGTCCTTGTCTGAATGTAGTTGGTGGTTTGACGAACCCTAGAGGTGGTTGGGTTTGTAGCTTTGGGTGTTGCCTCCATGGTGCATTTGGTATATTGAAAGCGCACATACTTCTTGATGGTATGTTGGTGCACAAGGGACAATTGGTATCTATGTGGTTTAAGCTGAGACAGAAAGTGCATGGTGATATGGGCGACCCTTAGTAACACATAACTGATCATCAAACTGCCATTAGAAGAATGGAGATTATGTATTTCTAAGGGTTGGTCTATGTGGAATCCATTGCCCATTTTGTTTTTATTTTCAAAAAATCACATGACTATTGATGTATCGAGAACCTTCTATTATGAGAACGGAGAAAACAACAATTTTATTAATGAAAGAAAGAAACATTTGTTTTTGGATATATTTTTGGTTTTTATGTTCCTAAATTACTATGATAGAAAAATATAAACTATAAAACTACTAAGAAAAAATCACTATGACGATAGTGATCCTCCCAATAAAAGGTGCTTGAAATTAAATGATTATAATTGAGAACCTGTGTGGAGTTTGGCTTGCCCTAGATTGTGCACTTCCTTGTTTTGCAAGAAAGCGAATCTAGTGAAGAGGACTAGTTCTATTGCTAGATAATCTAGTCTTTCCTTTCCTAGTCTCTAGTTAGCCCTATTTTGTAGCTATTCCAACCAGAGAGAAAGACGAAGCTCGAAACAATTAGAAATCACCCATAGAAGGAAAAAGTTTTTGAAATCAAAGGCTATAGTTGCCAACCATCCCACGGTATGGCATGCCTATGGAAGACGAGACATGCTAAACAACCATGAGGGATAGCTGTAAGACACCTTCACTTAATCCCTATCGCCCTCTGCTTTGTTTCACATCTCTTCTTTATAGAGGAAATATTACTCAGCGTCAAAGGTGAGGATGGAATGAAAGAACTTATGTAAGACAGAAAACTAGGAACTAACAGAAAAAAGGAAATGTAAAGTAAATGACAGGAAAAGAAATCTATTTTTAACAAAAATAGTGTAAAATAAAGAAAAAGAAAATTGTATACTTGCTCTGTAGGGGTACACTACTCAAATCACGAGTAAAAGTGCTAACAAGGAATATGCAAGGTATACGTGGACTCAAGACTCCAGAACTTACAACCACACACTCTAAGTGAAGTGGTCCGGTTACCTTTATGATGCACTCCCATGGAATGCATCAAGAAAACACGTTGTGTCTTTTATAGTCAAGACTATATGTGTGGTCGTTTTAAGTCAGATTCCCTAAGACTATATGCATCTGATGGATGATACGTTATTAGTTATATACTAATAATCTAAACAGTTGGGGATCTTTATAGAAAAACGTGTAAAAGTATACACCCCCAAACAGAATGAAATGATGTATTTCGAGTGTAAGATGCAGAATGATAAGAGAAAGCTTATGTAAACCATCATGGAACTTATGCAGTAACCTGTCATTGAATTGTCCAAGAGGGTGTAAGTGTGGTAGTAGTTGTTCTTCATGAGGCTTAGATGATACGACATATGGCAAACTGGGTTTTTCAACCACTTGAATAAAGGGAACATCGTATGCTCTCAAGAACTCATATTCCACCTTAGATTCTATTTCCTTTTTTTTATAGCACTTCAATCAATGCGGGGCTATTCTCAACTGGAATGATAGTCTCAGGAGTTTGTATGTTGGGCAACGTCTATTTACTGGGAAGGTTTAGAAAATTATGAAGGATTTCAAAGGCAATTGGCTTAAGTGCGAGCTTGAGGTTTCTTTGAAATGGTTTAATGGTGAAGTCCTCAGAATCTGGTGGATTTTTTATGAATGGAGGTTGGTTTTCGAGAAGTGTTAACTCGGGGGAATGATAGTTGGGTGGTGGTTCTTCATATGATCTGGAGGATGCAGTGAACTCTTCATCTAGCTTTAGCATTTCCACAAATTTGTGGTTCATATCGGTAATATTAAGGATGTCACAAATTTGTTCCATCAATAAGCTTTTAATGGCCAAACTAAAATTAGATCCACTTTCCACTATAGAATTTATATCCTCTTCTTCTAGACACTTGATTTTCTTTGTCCTCTTTGCCTAGAACTTCATAAATTTTCTCAATGTCATCATCCAAGTTTGTCGAGTTACTCTCTAACACAGGTTCTAGATTTTCTTCTGCCGGAGTGGTCTCATCCATGGGTGTATTAAGACAAATGGGAGAAACTGTAACTCTAGGTGTGTAATCATCATAAGAACTGGAATTCATACGATAGTCAGGTGGATAGTGATGTGGTTTTAATTGGTCATAAATATCAGGATGGACTTTAGCAATTTGCTTTGTTATAGCAACACCTTGTTCCTCTTGTTGGTTGGGTTCTGAACTGGTGGGAAGAATATTAGTCTTAGATGTGGTATCGATTGAAATAGATTGGAGATAATAGAAGGTTTTTGCTATTTGTTGTATTTGAATTGTTTGCTCAACCATTGTTTGGTAAAGTTGGTCTATGATAGATGGTGGAGTAGAATATGAATTTGATATGGATGGTGATGGAGATGGTAATGGGCTTTGGGTGAAATCGCACTTTGACTGACCATATGGATACATGAGTGGTGGTTGACTATTTGTGGTGAAATTCCATGAATTATTTGCATGATTAGGAAACTCTGGGGTGTATTGGGTACTATGGAAATTTGAAAATTGAGGTTCGTAATCGTAAGAATATTCCATAATATAGGAGGCTCGAACTCGGTATATGATGTGCATTGAGACGCCTAATGATACGGACTACCACAACAAGAACATGGCTCTGCGTTTACATTATAATTCCATGACGATTGCGATGCATATTGATAAGACATGAATGCTCAAACAAGAATGATGCACAATCTGCAGAAATTCATTTGTGACCTTGAAGTTTTTGAAAAGTTTGCATGCAATGTCTATAGATT
Organism: Coptis chinensis; assembly: GCF_015680905.1. NCBI lineage: Eukaryota > Viridiplantae > Streptophyta > Magnoliopsida > Ranunculales > Ranunculaceae > Coptis > Coptis chinensis. The sequence goes on from NC_141463.1 coordinate 38,282,116, forward strand.
GGAAACTATGCCTTGTTTGAATTCAAAAATGGGCGCGAAACTGGGTTTATCAGATGGGGTTGGTCCACTGGAATCTGGTAGTTTACTACTCTCTTTGTTCGTGCTAGATGTTTGTCCTGATGGACGTGACTAATTTGGTTCTGCTTGATTGATTTTATCTTTTTAATTTGGTCTATGTAACAAACATTTCACGCAACGTCCATTCTAAAGTGGGGCTTAATCCCACTTTTTGTTCTTTTAGGGCTTTGGTTTAGCTTTAGCGTTAAATGTAAAGACAAGATTGAAATATAAATCACACAATCATCCAAGCATGCTTAGTAATACACAAGTATCCTTTTACACTTTGCAGCGAGGAGGTTTAGAAATTACTGTCCAAGGTGTGCGTACACGGCCCTAGGATGAAGGCGACGTGGTGGGGTTGACGAAGTGTTTGGTGTCGTGGGTGTCAACACACCATTCGAGCTTTCCCTTACGGTTACAAATTTAATCTAACTAAGACCCATAAGTCGGGTCAAAATATTGGCAAAGCCAATAAATTACAATTGATTGCCTTTGTGGGCCTAAAACAAATTTGCCTTCGTGGGCTTAAAACTATGAAAGTGGTAAATACGAAAATTAACTACGTTTAACTAATTAACTATTTACTTAATTAAACAAAATACGTAAAAGTTTGGAAAGTGTTCATCAAATATTAGAACTTCAACCACCAAGTTGGGTTGTGATGTGCGTGTGTAGTACTACTCTTTTGTGCCACGCACATCCAACTGGTCCAAGTTGGTTGAATCCCCAACCCTTGGTAAGTAAACTTAAACCAAAAGACTAAACTTCCAAAGCTTAAACTATTTTGTATTTAACCTAATTTTTTTTTGGACTTACTTATATGATATTATCTTAATCTAATCATGCATAAACAACAATTAATGAAAACTAAGACCTAAACATGCTACTAAACTAATTATAATATTTAACCTTGCTGATGATTACTAATTCATTTTAATTAATAAAAACTTTTAATTTTTAAAATGCTTTTTAATTGAATTTTTGGTTTTTGAAAACTCAAAAACTTATAAATCTATCTACTTTTTATCTACTAATAGTTGGACTAAACATATGAAGATTCCTGGCCAACGAAATCTTCATTTGTTAAAAATGAGGTGCAACACGAGTCAAAGGAGGTGCAGTCGCTAGGGCTGTTCACAAAAACCGGAAAACCGAAAAACCAAACCGAACCGCACCGAACCGGCCGGTTCGGTTGGTTTCTAACATAGCCGGTTCGGTTATCGGTTTGTAAAATAAGAACCAACTGACTCCGGTTCGGTTACAGTTTGTAGACTCGGTTAACCGACTTAAACCGAACCGAACATATATTAAACATATTTTACCATTTATAGCCTGCTGAATGAATAGTTGGTTAACCAATTTCAGAATTTAGCACGTGAAAATAACTTGAATCGATACATTTATTGAGACTTTATTCTCTGATGGATTCATATGTCTCCCATGTGGGACTAAATTTACGTTCTACTAAAGTTAATTCCATATTTCCATCTCTATAATCCGCCATTGAAGTTTTGTTAGGACTTGAACCAAAACAAACACATTCTCTCAAAGTCTCTATAACCTTTCAAAACAAATGTAGACTATCAATATTCTCATTATGAAGCTCAGTAGCTCTCAAGTTCACACTATTAGTTCATTTCTTTAGGCAATAGTTGTGTCTACTTTTGCTAGAAATGATGTGCCAATTAATGGGTTCTACAATTGAAGCTTTGGTTTTGGGGTTTCCCCTTCAATGCATGTAATAATTTTTTCCTCGTCACCATCAAATTACCATTTGGTTAATGGAATTGAATCAATTGGAGCAAAACCCAAACTCATACAAGACCCATCACCCGTGTTAACAATAAAATTGTGTATGTAATTGAAATTGAAGGTGGAAGAAAGAAACAATAGAAACTATGTTAAAATGGGGTTGGTTAATAAGTTGGTTCAATTGCAATAATTATAATTGAATGAATGTTTGATTGATGTATTAAGAAGATAAAGAGATAATTGAATTATAAAGTACTAGATGTGCGTTGACACTTCCAAGCAAGTGTGAAACACTCATAAACTTCAAAGGCGAACTGCCAACCGCCACCGGGTTCACTTTAGTCCCACATTCTCAAAAAAGACAACACTAGAACACAAGTAGTTATAAATATTGAGGGCCTTAGTTTTCATTTAACGTTACAGTCCAAGACTTGTCTAAAGTGGACGCCGATGGGCTTGTTTTCCGAGGCCCATGTAGTTGTAACATAATATTAATGGGAAATTTCATAACGCCAATTTAGAACCGAACCGACCGAAATTTCAGCTCGGTTTAAAACTGGTTTTTATAAGTGGACGGTTTGGTTTCGGTTTTAAATGTTAGAAACCGATTACTTTGGTTCGAGCTACAATTTTGTGGACACCCCTAGCAAAGCGTGTCATCATCGCGGGGGCTGGGAAATGGTTCGCGAAGCGCAGTAGTATTACCTGAGTGGCGTGTCGACATACGCGGTGCATTTCGATTCGTGGGATGTGTGTGTTAAAGCAAGTTTAGGTGATCTTAATCGGGTTCGGTTCCGCTTTAAGAAATGTACTGGAAACACACAAAAACGTGAAACATCAGTAACGAAAATTAGAAAAAAAAAACTAAAAATTTGAAATAAAGATTGAGAAGAAGGGTTCAATGATTGTTGCTTTTCACCATCTTCCTCTTCCCATATGAATTCATGATAGCGGCGCCATTTGAAGAAATGTATTTGGTTGTGGTGGAAAGGGTTTTGTTGTTCATCTTAGACTCTTTGTTTAGAGGATGGTTTTTGATGGATGAAACACTAAACTTTGTAACTCTTCTCTCGTATTTTCTTATGGCTATTAGAATTACTTTCAATCTTAACCTTGTATTGAAATGATTAAGAAAACTTGTATGGAAATGATTAAGAAAACTTGTATGGAATTGATTAAGAACTTGGTTTACACTAAAGCTTGAAGAACATGAAAATGGAAAATAAGTAAATAATAATATAAATTAAAAACATTTAACCTACTCCTAATGACCAAAGATTAGATCTAGGGTAAAGATCTTTCTCTACAACTTTGGTTTATATAGGACACCATTTACAATTATACCATTCCTTCTAGAAACAATCTCATGGCCTTTTAACCTAAGCCCACATAATAGAACTCTTGAATTTGGCTTTGGGTCCCTGGGTCAGTAGCTTTCAGTCTTGAGTCCTTGAGTCTTTGACTTTGACAGTTGACTTGAATTTTGACTTTGACTTTCCTCCTAAGCTGGAATCTTCCCAAGCAACGTAAATAGCCATCCTTTTTGTGCTAAAATGCACGTATTAGGAATATGCGTCCTAAATGGCATGTATCCTTCAAATGGTAGCAAAAGCTATAAGTTGTATGTTCATTAAGCATAAGAAGGGCATATTTTAAGCATTGTAAAGGTAATAAAATGCACATTTGGGGACTGATCAAGCATAGACTTTTAAAGGAATCCCTAGAACAACACTCACCATCTCCTTGGTGAGCTCCACAGTGTTCTACCATCCTTGACAACCTCAATGCGGTCATCCTCCTCTCTAAGCATGCAGTTGTAAAATGAAAGAGTGAGGGAAGGAGAATAAGTCGCACCTCCCAACAAAACCAAAGCTTCTCATCCTCTTCTCCTAATCTCAGCCTTGAAGTGCACTTCAAATATATTATAATTGAATATGGGTTAAATTTTTTGCTCCGGCATGATTTTAAGAACTCGAGCCATTTGGAGTTTAAATTGGTGAAATATGGGTTTTTAGCTAGGATGGGGGTTGGAAATGGAGGAGGCTGTAAAATTTTTGAGTGGTGGTGTTTTGGGGTGGTTGGGCGATCACGAGTCGAACAGGGGCGAGCGTGAGCTGAATTTGGGTGGCTAGGGTTTCAGATAATTGGGAAAGATGAATTGGGACAAGAAATCGCGAGTTATATATATGAATGGATGGCACGTGCGAGGCACGTTTCTTTTTAAGTTGAATCGAAATTTTTGCCCAAGCCCAAAAGAAATCAAGAAATTCCAATCTTGTCCTCAGTGCCTTGCCGACTTCAAGAGCTGATCCGTGCTTCGTTACTCGTCCGATCTTGACCCGTGAGGTACTAAAACGATCAGAATTGAAAATTCAACGTAATGGAATGGGGTACACTCACATCCAATAGTGGAAAAAGAACAAATTAAGGAAAGAAATGAAAAGAAACTGTTGGGAAATATGTACAAACAAGAGAAAGAAAATTTTAATTCATTTTTTGGGTTTTGAATAAGTTTGATTGAAATTAAAAAGGTGAGTTGTTTTAAGTCAAATTCCCAAAACTTGAAGTTTTTCAAAAACTTAAGTCAATCCCAACCAGATGGTTGGATTACTCTCTTAGACTGTACGTAGTGCACTGGAGGATAACACGTGTAGACTTTATAAACAAAATTATTTTTAGGTTGAAGACCAGGGCAAGTTGGTGTTTGACAATTCAAGCACCAGCCTTCTCTCATAGCTCATCTCTTACATGCGTATGAACTCTTACCCAAACCAGGTATGGTTTTTGGTATAAGTATCCATATCTTCAGCTGCAGTTCTCTGGAAAGTGTTTGCATACGGTTATTAAAACTTATCAATCTAGTCTTACTAGGTGGATAATTTTTGTTTTACACAGAAGACATTTTTGAAAGTTTTTTAGAAAGGGAGATTGAGAAGGGGAAAGATTTTGAGAAGAAAGATGAAGATTTTTGAAAGAAAGGAAAATTTTAAAAAAATTTGTACAAGTTTGAGTCTTTTAACGTCAGATTCTCGACACAAATATAAAGGTGGAGGCAAAAAGATAGAATTAAATAGAGAATAGTATCACTTTGGGTTATTCTATTTGTTTAATTCTCGTTTGGAGATGCCTCGTTTTTTTTAGTTGATTTTCTCAACCAAAGATATCTTTAACCATATAGAGGTTTTGACAAGAATATAAGAATTATACGTGAGTTTGGTATCATTTTGGTTACTTCGGCATATAATTATCATTTTTATATCCTCTAGTTTTGAAAACGATGGTGAGATGTTTTAAGAAACTCGTACTTCAACAGTTGTGATTCTAACTCTAATGTTCTTTTTAGAAAACAAACCATGATAGATAATCTTAGGCAACTTTCGTGTCGGCTCTATGGCGAACCTAATCTAGACAAACAGAGCTTCAGCTACACGAGTTAGGGAATTTACTGCGCAAAACATGAAATGTCGTGACCCGGCGAATAGCTCAATGATATAGGCGACCCTTAGTAAGCAATGCTTATCTCAAACTGCCCCTAGATTGTGTTGTTCTAGGGGTTGGTCTGGGTAAAATCCATTGCCCATTTTTGGTTTTGAAAATATCATGTAACTATTGATGTATCGAGAATCTTGCATTAAAAGAACAGAGAAACTAACTATTTTTGAAAAAGAAGTGTAAAATAAAGAAAGGAAAAATTGTATACTCGCTCCACAGATTCACACTTACTCAAATGATGAGTAAAATGTGTTTTACAAAGAATATGTGAGATATACGTGGACTAAGGCTCTGACACTTACAACTACACCCTCCAAATGGAGAGGTCGGTTACTTTATTGATGTATTCCCTTTTAAAGCAAAAGATAGAATGAAATGGGAAAGGAATACATTGGGGAAAAGAGGATTTAATCCTCGTAGATGGGATGATTAAGAAAGATTTGTTAGCACTCCAGCTTCGTTCGTGTCACTTGTTGCTTCAAAGGCTGTGTTTGTTGGTTTAGGATTTGGAATAGCTTGACCTGGGAACACACCTTTTTGGGTTTTGTTTTGGGCTAACAAGTTTAGAGACTGTTGCATGGATGCTAGGATCTGGGTTTGTTGTTGCATGACAGATAGCATTATTTCAGTGGGCTTATTTGTTTGGATGCTAGTTGATGGTGTAACTGGAACTAGGTATCTTTGGTTGTTAATAGGTAGGTTTTGATAGTTCTGGTTAAACTAGGATGGAACCAATGCTCTGTTCTGATTGTTATAGGTACCTTGTCCTTGTTTGAATGCATTTGGTGGTTTGTTGAAACCTGGAGGTGGATGGGTTTGTGGATTATTGGTCTATGTGAAGATTGGGTGTTGTCTCCATAGTGCATTTGGTACATTGAAAGCACACACTTCTTCTGGTTGAAGTGATGATAGGTTTGTGATCAAGAGACAAGTGAAATCTATATGATTTAGGCTTAAACATAAATTGCATGGTGTGATATTTATGTTCATGACAAGATAAGAAGTTTGGTCTTTTGGTTTGGTTGTGAGGGCATCTATTTTTTTTGCAAGGGTTTCAATTAAAGTTTTGATCTTATGATCGGATTTCACCTCAAAAATACCACTAGCCTTAGCTGTACTGGGTTGGGTTGTTCTGGAATTGTTTATGCATGTCTCCTCAATGGGTACTCTTTTCGGCTTGGTTTTCAAGAAAGGTTAAAGCTTCGGTTGCACCTCTACCCAAAAAATTACCATTACTCATAATGTCAAGGGTTACTTTGTGTTCTTAGAGAAGACCTTTGAAGAAACATTGGACAAGAGTGGATTTTTCTAGTTTATGGTGAGGACATGAATGGATTAGGTCAGAGAATTTATCCCATTCTTCGGAAAATGTCTCACTTGGATTCTGTCTGAAGAACTGTATTTGACTCCTTATCTCTTCTGATTTCTTCGGCGGAAAATACTTCTTCATAAAGGAGAATACAACCTCTTCCCATGTATCAAAAGAGTTAGCCTTCTAAGAGAGAAGCCAAGCATGACTCTTACCAGCTAGAGTGAAAGGAAACACTCGTAACTTTACTTGATTGTCCGTGACACCCGGATGATGGAAAGTATTACATACTTCATGTATCCGGCGTAGATGTTCGTACGGTAGCTCGTGTTCAAACCCGTGGAAGATGGGTAGCAGATTGAACACGTTCGGTGGAATGCAAAAGTCGCTCGTGAGCGGTGTGAGTCGTATACAAGATGGAGGTCCATCTTGCAATGGTGTGTAGAAGTTGGAGAGAGGCTTTCAACTTGTATTACCTCGTCTGCCATCTTATTAGGTGGAGGACAAGAAATCGGAGATTGTCTATGACGATGTGTTCTCCTACGTGAGTATGTTTTATTTATACTAATACTAGAAGTGCCTGAACACAGTATCATGCACTTTCATCAAAAAGCAAAACTATCCTAACATGCGCAAACGATGCAAGGTATGCTCAAACAATCGATAAGGTGATGTCGGTTGGCACGTGATCTGAGAATTAGGCCCAACCTTTCGAGCTTTACCGTGTTTTAGGCTACAATTAAGGTTCTTAACAACTTTTTAAGGACCTTTTAATAATTAAACAACTTTGCCTTCAAGGGCCCAAACTTAAAATAACTAATACTAAGCTAATCTAATACTAAACTAATATAATAGTTTTAACTAGTTTTAGATTGATTATCTAGATTAACTAGAGTCAAATATACTTAGAGTGTTGATTACCAAGTTGATTCAAAGTGTGTGAGCTATGATTCACAACTTGCCTCATACACTTGAACTTCCCAAGCAATGAAAACTCTAATCCCTTGGCAAGTGTAGAACTTCAACCAAATTCAACCCATGTTCATCATAAGAAATCAATCAAAAACCATATTTTCTATTTTTTTTTTTCCGTTTTTCTTTTTATTCTTAACTATTACAAACAAGTTCCACTGGTTTATCCTACTTTATTACTAAATCCAGGCTCTTAGCGTAACTCAATATCAAAAAACATCTGGATCTAGAAAAAATTGGACTCGACATGCTGAGGTGGCTGGGCGGTCATGCAAAATACCTAGCGTGGATGCGAGAGCGGTCGCCCGTCCGGTTCCGGCCAAGTTGCATCGGCTTCCGGCGGCAAGTTCAGCTCCTCTCCATCTTTTGATTGCTGAACCTGGTTTTGCAAACAAGCAAGTCAGTAGAGAAAAATAATGAAATAAAACAATGAAAATAAATAAAACAAGAAATGGAAAGATGAGAAGGATGCTTCCCTCCTTAGATGCGCAACCAAGCATTCTTTCTCCTTTAATCCATGACGGAGGCGCCATTTGATGTTTGTATTGTGGTAAGTAACTTCAAAAGAGTGGTAGAAGTGAGGTTCATCCTAGATTGTTTAGAGTTTGAATGGTTGGGAGTTGAAGAAAGGAAGGTAGGATATTTAGCTTTAGGACTAGTTGTTCTAAGTTATGAAACACATTGAAAAATAAGTTGTTGAAGATTTAAATGAGAAAAACTTGAAAACAATTGAAAGATAATGATTTCTTGAAGAAATAACAAGAAGGAAGTAGATTGATTGATTGAATATAAAAGAAAGAACAAGATTGAATTGAAAAACAAGAAAGTAAATTACTTGAATTAAAATACTAGACAAGAAAATAAATCATACATGACACTAGAATAAGTCTAGGTGTGTTTCTCTCTCCCCAACTTTTAGTCTATATACTCCTACTTTTACCTTTTACTGATTTGCCCTTCTCCATTATAATTGAGACACCTTACACTTCACTTTTTCTTTTGCTTTTGCTTTTTGATTTATTCTTGATCAAGATAGGTTTTGAGAAAGCCATCTTTTGAGTTAAGGACATCCATTTTTAGTCTTCAAAGTTAAGGACTTGACTTTCAGCTACTTGGTTATGAGTCCTTACCTTTGACCTTTGACTTTGATCGTTGACTTTTTTAGCACTTTTTAATGGTAGCTTAGGATCTTCATAATAAGCATAATTAATGCTCCTTTTCGTGCTAATACATAGCTTTCATGATAAGTGGTTTGAGATTTCTCTATAACTTGAAAATTACAATAAAAGTTATAAATTGTCGTTTCATTAAACGTAGGAAGGGTTGTACTGTAGTAATATAAGGGTAATAAAATGCACATTTGGGAGCTGATCATATATTTAAATTTAGCACCATGTATGTGCACGTATGAAATTGCATGCCTAAATCACATATATAGAAGTCTTGGGCCAAAATATAAGACTCCTTGGGCCTTGATTTATACACATGGGATCCATAATGTAATTAGGTACCTTAAATTTCGTGGATTTTCAATATTTTGTGGAATTTCATAAACTAATCCTATATAGAAATCCCTTTTGTATATCACCTATGGGCCTTGTTTGATCCCATTAGGATCCATACTGTTTTAGGCACCCTAATTTTGAGAAATTTCAATATTTCATGGAATTTCAAACCTTAATCAGAAATAGAATTCCCGTGTTTGGAAACTATTCCTAAAAATGGTTTTTGCATATCTTTTTATTTGGGAAACATTCGCCCTTAATTAGACTTAGCAATCACACACTATAAATACAATGCCTCAGCATGTAGTTTCATTCCTCAAAACCCTAAACACATCGCTGCAACTCAGAGCACAACTGCCCCTTCCCCAAGACCAAATAGAGCACGACCCGCCCCGTTTATATATTAGCAGTTTATACTTAAGCGCGACCCGCACCCTTGTAAGGACATTTGTGAGCGCGCCCTCCCCTTAACTTCAGACACTAAGGATCAGATTTCGAGGTTGTTCTTCTACCACTTCCAGTAGTTCTTTTCTTTGCTCGGTTGCCATGAACACTCCACGCATGCATAATACCAGAACAATCTTTTGAGGATCTATTTCTTAATGACAAGTATGGGTTCCACTTTAACGAGATGATGATGGAGCATGAATGGTTCACCCTACTGGTACGTCCTGACGAAACTTATTCTCCTGCACTTAATTCTTATTTTTATGAGCATGCTAATTTCTTTGCACGCCCCAATGGAGAACAAGCCATTAAAGTGATGTTAGATGACGAACCTTTTGAATTATCTAAGTACTTAATTTCTTTTTCCTTAGGAATTCCTATCCCTGGCCAAGACACCCATTTAAATTATTTTGATGATAATACAGACCATTATGACTGTGTGCACTTCCAGGAGACTTATGGTGTGGGTATTTTACAAGTAGACGAACAAGGCCAACTTAACGTATCCCTAAGAAGCATGGCCCTTAATACGGGCCTTGCAATGCTTTTCCTTAAGTTGAATGTCCTAGGAGATTGGCACTTTACATCTGTGGATCCTTCCACATGCAACGCTTTCCTTGCTTTTGTTGAAGGACGTTGGTTTTATGACTTACCCAAAACCATGGTAGCTAGTCTTGCCAGAGTACAGACTGTAAGGCATATGTTCCTTCTTATGCCAGTCACAGTCTCTCGTATTATGATTTTCTTCTTCCCTGAATTTTGTCAACGTTTCACTGATTGGATTCAGGTTGACACCATGCACATGACCAATGCTATAATCCGTTCTCTATGTGCTATGGTTTGGCCTGGCTGGTGCAGTCAACTTCACCTAGTAGCCCCATATACCCCGCCCGACCAAATAGCATTAAATAGGTTAGCAAGGGTAGATGATGATAGAAGGAAGGCATGGAAGATAGTCATAGATTGTCAAGACCTGAAGGAGCCTCATTTCTCAAGTGAGGAGCCAAGGGAGGCGAATGCTTGATCCGCGCAATTATATGGTAAAATTTTAATTTTCTGTTAGAGTCCGCTTATGTCCCAAGCAATATTTCATTCTTGTTATCCCCATAATGGGAGGAACTCATATAGGAGTTGCGTCTGCATTTTATTTCTTTCTATTAGTATCGTTTAACTTGTTTTTGCAGGTGCTCTAAAATTCTTGTTTAGGCACACACACACACACACACACACACACACACACACACACACACACACACACACATATATATATATATATATATATATATATATATAATTGATTTACCTAATAATAATACCTTAATTAATAAGGAGAATGTACCTAATAAAGAGGTAAGTTATAATCAAGTACAAGAAAAGGTTATTTATCAACCCATAGTTTCTACAAAAAAGCAGACTACTACTATTGAAAAATGTACTACTATAGACAATTATATTAGTGTTTTAGAATTTCATAAAAAAAAGTGGACTACTTTTGATGAAAAGGAGATGACAATTGTTTATCCTCCAATGACACATTTAAAGCTGAAAGATAGTCTTGAAACTATGGCTTATATTAAATCACCTAAAAAGCAGGACATATTGGTCAAGAAGGCTGATAATAATTGTAAAACTTATAAGAAACCAAAGAGTCTTAAAGAAAAACAACATTGGAAGAGACTCAGGCCTAAAGCCAAAGCTCTGCGTTTCTGCCATAAATGTGATTATTATGGTCATAAGACTAGTCAATGTTCCACTAGACCATAGGACTATAGTAATCTTTTGAAGATAAGAAAATTTAAGATTAATCCACAGGATAAGATTTATAATCTTAATTATCTTCAGAACTTTATGACTTTACAGAACCTTGGTTCTTATAATAATATGAGACTTCCTAATACTATTTATTTTAAGGGTAATTCTCGTATTACTAATGTCCCTGATTTACAGTATGAGGTTAATAACCTTAAAATAGAAATAAAAGAGTTAAAGATTAATAAAAATCTTGTTTCTACTTCTAGGTCCCAGCATAATAAGATATCCCGGGATAACTTTGTTTTCCAAAGATGGAATGTTCTTATTACTTTGGTTATTAAGAATGAGTATACTCTCGCTAATCATATTGCTTTAATTGATAGTGGGGCTGATTTAAATTGTATTCAAGAAGGCTTAATACCTACTAAGTATTTTGAGAAATCTACTCAAAACCTTTCCACTACTAGCAACACCCCTATGCATATTGCATATAAGTTAACAGATGTATTCATCTGCAAAGAAGGACATTGTTTATCTTCTACTTTCCTTCTGGTTAAAGATCTTTCTCGGCATATTATTTTAGGAAATCCTTTTCTTAATTCTATTATGCCTATTACCAAAATTAATGAGAAAGGTATTTATTCTACTATTGCTAATCAGAAAGTTATTTTTGAATTTATAACTCCTCCTATACTTAAGCAGATTCAAGTGATTAATAATAATTTAATTGCTAAAGAAAGTCAATTAAACTTTCTCAAAGAAGAAATAACTTCTTTAAAATTAAAACAAAGACTTAACACTAAGGAATTTCAGGTTGTTATAATTAAAAATATAAAAAATCAGATTGTCTCTGAAGTTTGTAGTGATGTCCCCAATGCTTTTTGGGAAAGAAAGAAACATATTGTCTCTTTACCTTATGAATCAAGATTTAATGAAAAGTTTATTCCAACAAAGGTTAGATCTAATCAAATGAAATCAGATTATTTGACTTTATGCTAAAAGGAGATCTAGAGTCTTCTGGATAAAAAAAATTGATTACTCCAAGCAAGTCTCCTTGGAGTTGTACATCTTTCTATGAAGCTGCTGAAAAGGAGAGAGGAGTTCCGAGATTAGTTATTAATTTCAAACCTCTCAATGATGCGTTACAATGGATTAGATATCCTATTCCTAACAAGAAAGATCTATTAAATCGTTTATCTACATCAATCATTTTCTCTAAGTTTGACCTTAAGTAAGGATATTGGCAAGTCTAAATTGCTCCTGGAGATAGGTATAAAATTGCTTTTACCGTACCCTTTGGACATTATGAATGGACTGTAATGCCCTTTGGATTAAAAAATGCTCCTTCAGAATTTCAGAATATTATGAATGATATTAGCAATTCTTATTTGGATTTTTCTATTGTTTATATTGATGATATTCTGATTTATTCTAAGTCTTTAGAACAACATATTAAATATCTAAAGATATTATTAAAAGAAATGGTTTAGTAGTATCGGCACCTAAAATGAATTTGTTTCAAACAACTGTTCATTTTCTTGGTCATAATATTACAGAAGGAAAAATAATTCCTATAGACAGAAGTATTAAGTTTGCATCTAAATTTCCTAATGAAATTTTAGACAAAACTCAGTTACAGAGATTTCTTGGTAGTCTTAATTATTTAGCATACTATTATAAAAATCTTTCACAGGATACCTCTATTCTATACTCCAGATTGACAAAGGTTCCAACAGCTTGGAGTCCAGCTCATACTTTTGCAGTACAAAAGATTAAGCTTAAAGCAAAGCAATTACCTTGCTTATCTTTACCTAATTTTGAGTGGTTTAAAATTGTTGAAACAGATGCTTCCAATATTGGTTATGGTCGTATCTTAAACAAAAGAATCTTATTTCTAGTAAAGAAGAATTAATCCGTTTTACTTCTGGAACTTGGAAGAAAGCACAGATTAATTATTCTACTATAAAGCAGGAGATTCTATCACTGGTAAAATGTATTCATAAATTCCATGATGATTTATTAAATCAAAAATTCTTGGTTCGTATTGATTGTAGTGCTGCTAAACAGGTATTACAAAAAGATATCAAGAATATTGCTTCTAAACAGATTTTTGCAGGATGGCAAGTTGATCTCTCTGCCTTTGATTTTGATATTGAGTATATCAAAGGTGACTTTAATTCTTTGCCAGATTTTCTAACTAGAGAATTTTTGCAGGGATCATGAGCACCTCTCAACGAGGCAAAGGTCGTGGTTATACCACTAAAGGTTGTGGAAAAGGCAAAGGAAAATATAATTTCCTTGACAATGCGGAGCAATTTCCTCCCTTATCTCAGCAGAAAGGAAAGTCAATGAAAGAGGCAGTTCTTACTCCTCTGACTCCTTATGTCCCTAATAAAAGGGCAGATCAAACAGTTATTTATCTTCAACCAGGTGATGACTAGTGGATGCCTGATCCTTAGGAAATTCAAAGAAGATATTTTGACACACAACAGTATCCGGTTGTTGACAGCAAACATAGATATATCTATAAAGAAATTTTAGCTTCGGCTACTTCCACTATGGATATTAACCATACGTTACAGAAGCCTGATTCGAAATATAGTCCGATCTCTTACAGCAAACCAATATTTAAGAGAATTATCTCTTATAACGAATGGGGTTTGGATCCCAACAAGTGTCGAAAATTGAGTTCGACAAATATCCTTTATAATTACTGGGATTATATCTCAGCCTTTACTAATGTGTTTTTCTATCAGAATGCTCACAGGAAACATTCATGGTTTATTAAACTATGTCCCCAGTCCATCAAGACTGACTATCCATATTGGATTTTCCAATGGTGGGAGTATTTTGGTCCTGAACTTGATATTCTCCCTGAGAACCTTTTTGATATTTTTCTAAAATAGATGGATTATCATCCTCAGCTGAAAAGTGATGACAAGATGCCAAGAGGTTTATCATCTTTAACCTTTTTTTACCATATATGGTATACCATGGATATTCAAGTGGGATTTTAAATGTGAATATAATCACCTTAAAATTCCAGTTCTCAAAAGAAAGTTTTATTCAAGATGGTGGATTACTTTCCCGACAGAAGACGCCATTATCAGCATTGAGAATGATTTGAAATCATTCATTGAGCAAACTCCCAGAATTAATCCTGTGGGAGATATGGATATAGGAAACCCTTTTGATATAATGAAAAATCTTATCAAATTTCAGAATCCAGGTTTCTCAGAAAGTCAAATTAATGACTTATGTATAGAGAAACTTAAGAGTCATTTTTTGAATTCCTTCAAGCTACCTACCCCTGGAACTAATTAAGGAGATTTCATCTTCATAAAATGCAATAGTATCTTCCCAACATGATGATGTTTCTATGACATCAAATAATAGCCAAGAAGAAGCAAATCAATTTGCTTGTCTAGCAAGCGAAAGTCAGCCAGATGAAGACCTGGGTGACAATTTTGATCTTACTGAAGCTTTGACTCAGATATATCTGAGTTCCTCTAAGCCTCTAGCCGAACCTATTGACATATGGGCCAAATTCAAAGAAGCTCTTAAGGCTAAGCAGGAGCCCAAGCCCACTTCCTCTAAAACTTAGAGGAGTCCATGTCTCCACAACATATCTTCTAGAATCTCTAGAAGAAATCAGGACCACGTACGACCCATGAAGAGGACATAAAACATCATTATTCTCAATAAAGAGAAAACATTATCATAGCTTCTTGGCCCATGATAAGGACCAGGACTAGGACCAGTATCAACATTATTTTACTTTGGATTCTTATCCTTACAACTGGAATTCCAATGCTTTGTCCAAGGCGGACCCTTGAGAGTGATATCCTACCTTTTGCTTTTCTCCAAAGTCAAAAGTTGTATAGGATTTAAGCATTATAAGAATTTTTATCCTTTCAAAACAAAAGTAAAAGACAAGTATGCCTTGTCATGGTGGCCCAGTCGAATGTGACTAATTTAGCACACGTAGCCACTTCCTGTGCGGACTCCAAATTATATTTTGAGATCCAACTAGTATAAAAAGGATACCTCACCCTTGTTGAGGGATATCTTTTCATTTTACCTTTCAATTTTCTTTGTATTTAGTCCAAAGTGTTCTATTTTCTCCCCCCTGTAATATAATTTCCCAAATATAAATAAAAGTTCAGTTTATATCAAGTGTTCTTGCTGCTGATTGATTACTTCCGCATTAATCAGGTGTTTTACCTGATCTCTCTTTTTCTTTGGTATCAGAGCCAGGTTAGCTTAATTTGAGGTTAGTGCATTAATGGTGAGGAAATATCTTGCAATTATATTTAATTGTTTTATTTCCTAAGAAAAGATGTAAGTAAGAGATATTAGTATGATTAAGGAAAAAGGCATGAGGATTACTCTTTAGGACTACTTGCTAAATGTTCGATTTTCCGACCACAAGAATGTCTGCCTGGATCCTAAAATACTGTTGACTCTTCCTTTCCAATATTATGAATAGTATCTTGTTAGAAATGAAGTTAGGATTACTTAATTTCATTCTTGTTGATATAAGACTATTTGCATAAGCAATAAGTCATTATTGTTTCTTTACGTTTATATTGGTAACTCTGGGACGTCACCCAAGTCGCGTAGGGTATATGCAGTGCTGTTTAGCAGGAAATGCATTTTGGTCATTTGCTCCTCGTAAAGCGTTGACAGATGTGGTTTTACTTAATATAAACAATGAAGACTTGATTTTGATTGTACTATTTATAATATTTGGAGAAGAAGACGATATATCTATGATTGCATCATGAATAGTTTTAATACTGTTTGGTATGATTATAATTCATTATACTCTACCTGTTATTGCACTAACACCTCAACACCCATGGCATAGTCATCAAATGATGATCTGAGTTCAATTAAGAACACATAATTAATCGAGTATGATCTCGACACACAGGACAAAATGAATAAATAGACGATTCCTAATATGGATCCCGAAACCATATATAGATATGGTAACTGGATTGAAAAATTAACCAGTAAAATTACTGTAAAAACTATGGAACAAACTATTAGTTTACATTCCATGAGTAATAATTTGCATCTTTTAAGTCCCTGTGATTTATATCCTTATATGAAGAATTATAAATTTATTCATGTAGGATTAATACAGGTTGCTTTCAGACCTTTGACCCTTTTGGGTATGAATGCTTGTATTCAAGCAACTCTCAGAGATGCTAGGTGTCTCGATTATTTACCATCCCTTATGGGAGCAGTAGAGACTAGTCTTTGTCATGGACCAATCTATTTTGATGTATATCCTAATTTAAGTTTATCATTATCGGATAGAAATCTTTATGATTTTTTATCATTACAAATTCAAGCTAAAGGTTATAACTTTTTACCTGATCTGAGGTGATTGGAATTACCTACAGAATTCACTATAAGGTGTTATAGACTTTGACTCCTAATGCAAGGAATCAATCTACACCAGGTAAAACTGTGTTAATTGATACAAATCTTTTAACTTCTAGTGTAGCAACACCTAGTAACACCTAGGATGATTCTAGTATATATATATATATATATATATATATATATACTAGCTTTCTTTCTAAAAAATGAAAATATATATATATATATATATATATATATATATATATATATATATATATATATATATATATATATATATATATATATATATATATTTATACTATACACTTAGGATAATAGTATTATTTCCCTTTTCTGTGATGATATTAGTCTAGAAATCTCAAGTAGCAATAGAATTAAGTGTAGTTCTTAGAAACTTAGGTTAATATGTAGGTAATAGTCATTGCATCTTTCCATTAATATCTTGCATGAGCATTTATGGCTGTACTTGGCAGTACTTTTCTGAGACTTAGGTTAGACTACTTAATTCTACATATCTGTGTGAATCTAGCCTAAAAACCTCATATGAGTGAATATCTGAGTGATGCCACAAAGGAGAAGTAAAATCCGAGTAGAGAAATCACACATCCATTTGCTTGATCACCATACCATATCCTAAGCGAGAATTTAGGCCCTCTTTGGATCGATATAGCTAAAAATTCATACATATATGTAATTATCCGCTAGTCGCCCCACTAAGCCTTTCATTAGCCCTTTCGCAACCACAAATCCTTTACCCATCTTTAAAACCAATAAAAATAAAAAATAAGCCTACCCATCTTGAATGAGTCTGAGAAATAGGATAAAGTAAATAAAAGAAAGAGAAAGACCTGTGGAAAACCAAAATTAGTTAGTTGCTTCAAAAGAAAAATAAAAAAAAAAGAAAAGAAAGTTTCCATCTAAAGAAAAGAAAAATAAACTAAAAATAAAATAAAACTCTAAAAAACAGAATCAAATGAGTCAAAAGCCAAAATAAAATGACTAAGGATGGAAACTAAATGTAGAAGCAAAGTAAGAACAATATTTTCTCTAGTTACATATTTTGAAGACCCTATTATCTAAGACTTGTTTATTTGAATATCCATTTCTTTTATTCTTAAAACATCACTTAAGCCCCATATCACCTAATAAAGACCTCTAGCTCAATTAGGATTAATTTGGTGTGATAGTAAGTGGTAGATGTGATTGATCGACCTCGGCTCCCTTAGACAACATTGAGATTGTAAGGAAACGTGTGCCCACTGCACACTAAAGTGAGCAAAACTTGAGTGGAAAAATCAAAGTGTTTTTGTCTTAACACATTTCTTGTGATGACTTACTTAGGGACGTTATTCCAAAGTTTCAGAAGCAGACATGCCATTGCATTCCATAGCATAGTTCATTGCATGTATGTTTATCTTTAGATTATTTGACTATTATATATGCATATATTAGTGATAAAAGTAAAACAATAGTTTTACCAACGAATAAGCAACGAGACTCAACCGCAAGTAAAACTAAAACTATTTTGTGCTTATGTTATCAAAGTTTTCTACACTCTCGATGTTATTGCACTAAGTGGAGTAGAGAATTCGTTCCACTCCTAGTCCTTTAGAATTAACGTTAACTACGATTATCAGTCTTATATCAAAGTCAATGAGAGTATGGATTATCTAATTATGTTAACAACGATGGGAAATAACGTAATCGAAATGTTCTAAATAATACAATGGCAATTTAAATACTAAAGTTCGAATCTAGATAAAAAATTAGGGGAATTTGATTCCACCTTAACTCAACTTAATTTACTAACGAAGAATTGTCGTAATCCAAATTGTAATGCTTCCGCATAACAATTGGGTGTTTCTAATCCCTAATTGGTCATGGTAATCTCTACAAACTAACAACTAGCATGTGAAGCAATCAAACCCATTCTCATGGTGAAATAATACTTTCTAGAATGGAATAGAATATTACGAACTATTCTATGCTAACAACAATCAAGTTTTCATCAAGGCTTCTTCAAACCCCTCTAATGGAGGTTTTAGCCTTGAATCATTATACTATCATTGCTTAAACAAGAACAAATATAACAACTCATTATTGAATATATGATTAAACTTTATAATCTAATTTAACAATAGTCTAAGATTCAAAATGAATTAAACTGAATTATACTGAATTTAAAACTAATTTAGAACTAAGATTATGAATACTAATTATCAAATTAAAACAAACTAATTATGAATTTAAGACAAATAAATCTAAATAAGAATTGAATCAATAAACTAAATTGAAATGAAAAACTAATACTTTATTATAAAACGAAATCTGATTCTAAATAATAATCTACTTTGTTCTAAAACTAATTAATTGAATATAAAAACTAGATCTAAAAAACAAGTTCTTGGATTAATTGCTAACTCCAAAAACTAGATGCTTAAAAGCTAAGTCTTATGTCTTCAAATGGAGGAGACAAGATCCACTTTTTCGTGCATAGGCTGAGGAGCCATGTTTTGGGCCGGAAAATCGAGCCCAAAACCCAATTTCTTCAGTCCACAGAGGCCTTTTCAACTGGATTTGACTTCAATAGATTTTTCATCCACTTTTGCTCCTCTGATTGGGTCAAGGCTTGGACCATTAGAAAGATCTTTCCGAGCAAGTCGTTTTGACATAAGGTAGGCCCAATTCTGAGGTCTGAGTCCAAAGATACGGCCTTCGGAAGTTCTACTAACTTTTGTGCGATGTTCCTGCCTGCATTGACTTTGACTTTTTAGCTTTGATCGGGCTTTAAATGGGCTTTTTCTCCTTGGATCTTGGCATTTAATCATAAAACTTCTTAACAACCAACCATTGCTCCATTATCCCGCAAAAAGGGCGCATTTTTGCACATATTCGACTCCAATGCCTAAAATATATAAGAACACGATAACAGTACTAACTCTTACTTATTAATCACATAATTGGTCAAAAGCCATATTGTTAAAGGGGTTAAAACTACAGTTTTGGGCTCCTATAAAACCACCCCCAAACAGCATTTTGCTTGCCCTCAAGCAAATATGAGAAATTAGAATAAGTGACAAAAAATGGAGTTTTAACTAATCTCGTTTCACCGAGTGCGATTGTATTGACCATATGCAACAAGGCCTTAAACCACTAGGAATTCCCTAGTGGACGAGTTATAGCCTTGTGAGAGTTTTCCAGTGAAGGTACTCACAAACTTCATCTATACTACAACGACTAAGAAATAAAACTATTGTTTCCTTATTTATTGCCTCAATTATCTATACATCTCACTAGCAATGAATACAGAATAATCAAGTCGAAGCCTAAGCTAATATATGTATAATAATCAATCATCTAAGAATACACATATATATAATGAGTAACACTATGAAATGTACTAACAGGTCCGTTTATGAAACTTTGGAATAGCGTCCTTAAGTAGGTCCTCACATAAATGTCAAGACAAAAACACTCTGATTTTTCCGCTCAAGTTTCGCTACTCCAGTGTGCAGTGGGCACACTTTACCTTACAATCTCAATGACACACAAGAAAGCCGAAGTCGATCAAACACATCTGCCACTTAATATCACACTAACCTATTCCTAATTGAGCTAGAGGTCTTATTTAGGTGTTGTGGGGATTAGGTGATGGTTTAAGAATGAAGGAAATGGATATTCAAAAAGGACAAGTTTGAGATAATAGAATCTTCATATTATGTAACTAGAGAAAACCTTATTCTTTACTTTTGCTTCTACACTTTGTTTCTATCCTTAGCCATTTTTTTTCTTTTTCTTTGGCTTTTGACTTATTTGATTATGTTTTTGGAGTTCTATCTCTTTATTTATTTGTTTTTTTTTTAATTTATTATTGTTTTTTTTTAATTTGGATGGAAACTTTCTTTTCTTAATTGAAGCGACTAACAAATTCTTGATTTCAAAGGTCTTTCTCTTTTCTATTCTTCATCTCTATTCTCAGACTCATTCAAAGAATAGGTAGGCTGATTTTTATTTTTATTTTATTTTGTAAAAGGTTAAAGGATTTGCGGTTTATGAAAGGCTAAAGAAAGGCTTAGAGGGGAGACTAGCGGAAAATAATTCATAGGTTTGAATTTCTGGCTATATCGATCCAAAGAGGGCCTAAATTCTCGCTTAGGATATGGTATAGTGATCAAACAAGTGGACGTGTGATTTCTCTATCCGGATTTTACTTCTCTCTTATGTCATTTCTCAAATGTTTCACTCATATAAGGCTTTAGGCTATATTCTCACAGGATTTGTAAAATAAGTACTCTATTCTAGATTTCAGAAACTTACTGCCAATACAACATAGATACTCATGCAATATGTTTATAGAAAGATGCAAAGATTTTTACCTACATATTAACTTAAGTTTCTAAAAACTATTATAACGCAAAAGCTAACGTGAAACTTCTAGATTATTTAGAACATAGAGAAAGAAACAATACTAACATTCCTAAGTGTATAGCATAAACTTTTTATTTATATTTTTGAAATTTTGAAATTTTTGAATTTTTGAATTTTTCTAGAAAACAAGTGCATATTGTACATATCTATATCCTAATAGATGCCTTAATTACACGTGTTTCTATGCCACCCCCAAACAAGAAGCATACTTTGTCCTCAAAGTATTGAAATAAAAAGGGTAGAAAAATACCATGGAAATGCGTGAAATTTTGGAACATCTGCAAAATAAGGTTAAAACATACTAATATAGATAAAGAAAAATAGACACAACTCTATATGAGCTAGTTCTATCCGTTATGGGGATAACAAGAATCAAATTGCTTGGGACATAAGCAGACATGAACTAAAACTAAAAACTTACCTTATCTCCATCGTTTAAGCGTCATCTTCCTCCTCATCCTCTTCATAGGACCAAGGCTCTTTTGCATCCTGCCACGCTATGATAACTTGCCAAGCCCTTCGCCGTGTGTCGTCCACCTGTACTAACCTTATCTAGTGTTACTCGGTTTGATGGGGTGTAAGGAGCAACCAAATGAGGTTGCACCTGCCATCCCGGCCAAGTCATAATGTGAAATGAATGAACCACGCAATTGGTGGGTCTCATGGTTTCAACCCTAACCCAATCCGTGAACTGGGTACAGAATATAGGTAAACAACCGCGCATGATGCGGCAAACCAAAACAGGCATAAGAAGATACTTATGCCTCATGCTATGGGCTCTCTTTAGACTAGCCACTAAAACTCTGGGAATGTCATATAGGCGACGTCCCTCAGCTAAAGCAAGGAAAACGTCACTAGTGGTACTATTTGCAGAAGTAAACTGCCACTAGCTCCCTTAAAATATTCATCAGAATGAATAACATGGTGGTTCCTACATTCAGGGACAGGCTACCAAGGGCTATGTTATATCGCCCTTGGTCCATTATATGAAACACCCCTCCCCCATAATACTCGTGGAAATATGCATAGTCATAGAGGTATGCATTATCAGTCATATATTCCCATGTGTGTGTAGGATTAGGCAAAGGCAATCCCGAAACCAAAGCTACCAAATTCTTACTGAATTCCATTGTCGTGTCGTTGACTACGATGGAGAATTTTTGTTCTCCATCTTGGTTACAATAGAATTTAACATTATTGTAAAAATAAGCAGTAAGCTGAGGTGAATACAAGTCATATCTACACCAGAATAGACGTTTACTAACGGTTATATCCGTTACTAATATTTTTACTAACGGTTATATCCGTTAGCTCTGGGGCGTCACTCTCACTTAGGCCAAATTTAGTAACGAATATAACCGTTAATAATAATAATTTTAGTAACGGTTATATCTGTTACTAAAATTCTTTGTAACAAATAGCCAACTGTTGGTGACGCGATTAAATTTGTCATTTCCAATTGATGTGCTATTTACTAACTATTGTTTGTAACGGAAATATCCGTTAGTAAACTGTAGCCACTAAAAAAAAAATCCTGGGTCAAATAATGTCCACCATGCACATCTAGTTCTAACATATATGATATAAAGATCACATTCTACAAACTTAATCAACAAATGAATAATAAACAACAAAACCACTAATCAATTAAACATTATTATAAAAATATAGCCATCAATCTAAATCCAAATTTACAAATCAAACTTACATAGACCTAATCTTGGGATGTCAGTCATAAAAGATCACATTTATGACCTAACTCATTTATGTGCATGCTCACATCAAAGTTGGTTAGAACATTAATCCCTCTGTTCAATTGCTACAATGTCGTAAACATGAGCAACATTTTCTTGAGTACCTACAACAAATAAGAAATCAATAAAGGCACATTCAATTAAAAGAATAGGGCTAAACAATAAACAAGTGAATAACAAATAAATTGCCAACTTCCATGCACTAATACAAACCTAACCCCCTAGGTAAATAAACAAGTAAAAGTCTACAAGTATTATTATATCTAGAACAAAAGACCGGTGACAGTCGTACTTGTAACATTGGACTTCTTTAGTCAATCATATTAATTACAAAAAAAAAGATATTCACTGGAGCCACGGACTCATTATGAGGATCATCCAATGACTGTTCCAAAAATCCAACTAGACCCACATGATATGAATGGCATCAAATTACCATCCCAATTACATTGCCTTGTCCACAAAACTAAAAGATGATGCACAATAGCCAATCTCCACCCTCATCAAGTAGGGAGTTTGACTAGATAAACCACTACCCCACTACCACTTCTAATAGGCTTAGTACAGCTATACACACATGGAGAGACTCCAAATAGACAGTGCAAGGGGGACAAGTCAGAAGGAAACATTCCTCCAGAATATACTTATTCTATACCGGATGTTTTATGCTCAAACATGGTCCTTTGGAAACATGGTGCTATGGAACCCACAAGAAGCTGAGTTCCGAAAATGCATTTCATTTAGGAATTTCCCTCATCATGAGAAATATCATTGACAAATTCAGCCAGTCTATATACCAAAACATTGAGCCAACAGTTTTACTTTTGCAATTTCAATCTTGCTTGATCTATAGTGAGGATGATCCCAATAATTGTCAAGATCAGTTTGGCAATGTGAGCAACTGAGCACTCTATCTCTATTTTTTAAACTACACCTATATACAGTACTACAAAGCAAGTATAAATCAAAGTCAATTATAATACTTGCCTTGTCACTCAAATCCCCTAGTGGTGGACCATGAATTTTTCCTCCTACGCAAGGTGCACCCATTGGGAACCGTTCCACAAAATGATGGGCCATCAAGTCATCAAGACCATGCTTCTCAAAGCATAAAAGCACCCAAAGCCCCTATAAATCCCTCATGCTATAATGACATTGCTTTTGCCTCACCTTTTGACTTGAACATAAACGGTGTTGAGTTCGACATTATAAGAGGAGCTAAATAAATAAATAACAATGACACTCAATAACAAAGAAAATGACAACAGAAGAAGTTGAGCAAAAACCAAAGGGAGTTGGCGGGGTATCTGTGTGGGTGGGTGGGTGGGGTGGTGTAATAGTAATAATTCATGAACGTCTCATGTCTTATTACAACTTGCATAGTTGCATACATCACCAGTACACGAAAAATGGAGGAGAAAATATATACATATTCAGATTTCCCACCAACACATCTATACTAAGACAAAATTGTTAGTGCAACATCTAGTATTTATATGGTTATAGTGGGAGGTCACGAGTATCATTTAATTTACTTACAAGAAACAATAGAAATTTCAAAGATTTCAGACAGGCATACACATCAGTTGACATCAATTTAATAACCATAAGTTGCCAGAACAATAGGCACAAAAGTGAATAGCTAAATATTCCTTACCGAAATGAGCAAAGAAAGGAGATGGTGTCCATGGTATAAGCATGCCCCCTTATAAAAAAAATCCTCCAAAGAATATCCTCTTCAGTCCAAATCTAAGCGCATTCAAGTAGGCGATCTATCACATGTAGTCACTCATAATTTCAATATTCTATTAGAACAGACCGAAGCATATCCCGGAAAAGGAATTCATAGCAAGATGATATAAGTATAATACATGGGATTGTTATTTGTATTAAATTAAGTCTTTTCCCAACTCTTCCCAATTGAAAAAATCAAATAAATTGAAAATGAGTGGTAACCTATGTTCTTCCAGAACCTCTATCTTCACTTGAACTATGTTCTAAATACGATTTTGACATTTGAAAACCTTGTCAACTGCATTCGATTATTCGGAATTGCTATTTAAGTCTTAAGATCGCAGCAAGCTATTTCACACCACCTATGCTTACTATTTCAGTAGTATCCTATTATTTCAAACTGAGAAATAACATCAACACCTAGAATTAGCCAGCAGGTAATACTAGGACCAGGACTTGATACACCAAGATGCCCAATACCCTACTAAAATGAAAGAGGAAAGAGTTATAGATATGAAAATCCTTTAGTTTGTACTTAGAAAACTTAGTAGTTTAAGTTTGAACTTAGTTTCATAGACACTATTCTATTGGGGAAGTCTTGTTAAGTGGCCAGCCTTAATATACACACTTTTGGAGAAACAATATGATATAAACACACATATTGAAAGTGAAAATAGGAAAGAGACACACGAAAAAAAAAAAAAAAAATAGAACAAAAAAATCTTAAGGACCCATATTGCACATGTTGGGATGTTGACGTTCCATTTGTAGGATCGATGCATTTTGGGTTATAAGCCTCAATAACCTCTCCCCTTCCCTTTAGTTTTTTGGGATATTACTAACTTAGATATATTTTTTATTTTTCTTATTTATCAACAAGTAATCTGGTAGTGTTGTCCATATCACATCCCCTGTGGAAGTTTTATCAATACCCAAAAAAGAAGAATCATTCTTTGTAACTCACCTCTCCAATATTGTACAAAATCATTCGCAAGAGGGATAGAGAGATATCTTCAGGCCTGTAATCTTCAAGCTCCATATTTTCAGAGATTGTTTTTCCAAAACTTGAAGCAATTGTCGATGCTGAGAGACCAATCTGTTACCATCTGAATATTTAGAGCGCAAATTGCAGAGAATAAAACAATAATACCTAAAATTCTCATGCCACCTTGGAAAAGAAAAAGGGTCAATGGTAACCTCTGACTTTGATCTGGAACCCAACCAATAGTTTACTTGTTACAAGATAAATAAGCATAGATGAAATGACCCCAGAATTACCAGGCAGATAAATGTCTGTCCTATTTAAATATCTTAGCATCCCAAACAGTCTTTCAACAAGTTTTCCTGGAATAGGAGCATAAACTGAAAGTGTGGAACCTAAGAAAAGAAAAACATGAAAATCACACAAGTCAGCTGGACAAACTCCAATGTGCTTGCAAATTCTATGCAGTCCGGCCTCAACTGCAACAACATCAGATAGAATGGTAGAACTGCCCCCCAAACACATAACTTTCTCCTGCATAACAAAATTAAAAACACTAAAAATAAGACCAACCATCGCCAACTTCACTCAGTTCCTAATAGCAAAGTATGAGAAGAAATAGAATAAGGCTTCAATAGTCAGTATAACAATCCCACTACAAGAATACTTGGGATAACAAGATTTAAGAGCTGATGACAATTAGAACAAGGTACAAGACTATGACAAAGTAATTGTGCAACCTAAAACATATGAATGACAAGGCAAGATACACATGACTTCCATTAAATTTCTTAAGCATATTCTACATAGTCGTATACGCAAAATAGTTATTAAATGACAAACCTGGAAAGCTCAAACTTGCTAACTAACACTATAGAAGTATACATAACTAACTATGACGAAAGAATCCCAGTGAGCAAAGAAGCAAAACTCATCTATTTTCCTGAACTAGAAAGAACTACCTATTCTACTTTATTTTCTCCATATGTATAGGCTAAACCTAAGAGCCTATTTCTTAGTAACTAGATCAACATCAATTCACTTAGAACTGAAAACCCCAAAGCAACCCTTTTTCTTAATATTTATATCTCAAATCTAACAATAACTAATGAAAACAGATAAAAAGTAACGAATTGCTACCGGGCATCTTGAGAAGAGATTCTGAGCCAACTTGACGGAGTTCTCTTATATGGAAAAGAAGAAAAACCCAATTGTAAACACAAAACCAAATAAATGAGATGAATCATTCAAAATTAAGTGAAAAAACAGTGAAGAATAAAGTTACCTTTGAAAGTGCATTCACAACAACATATCTTCTTCTACCTCTGAATGAATGCACCACCCCACCAAAAGAAATAAAAATAAATTGATCTCATGAGAGGAGGCTTTGGTGAGAAGAAGATGGGATGAGTGTTTATTCACCCAAATCTAGAGTTAAGTTGGGCGGCTTCAGCAGAGAGGGAAAAGTTGAGTTTTTTGGGTTGCTTTGCTGAAGTTAAGCAAAACACAGGTGTATAGAAAGGGGGAATTTTCATGGCCAACGAAAAAAGGTACGTTCTAGGATCAATCAATGGGTAGAGAAGCAGCTTCTTATTACGAAGGTTTTGATCTAGAAAAGAAATAATTGTGGCCAAAGATTGAGAAACCCATGTTTGAAAGAAGCGTGAGAGACTAAGAGAGACCAGCAGTTTTGATCGGAGTATCGGACCATCGAAGGTCAGTCAATTTTATTTCTCGTATCATTCTTATGTTTTTGGGTTTTAACGAGTAAAATAATGATGCGACCAATTCGCTGTACTCTCACTTGTTTTCTAACGGATATTAACGTTAGGTGATATTTGAAAATGTTTTATAAAATAATTTAAAGAATAAATTGAATTTTAGTAATGAATAACTTGATCACTAACGCTTATATCCGTTATAAAATTAGTAACGAATATATCCGTTAGAAATGAAAATTTTGGTCTGTTATAAATTGACCATTATGGTGTAGTATCATCACTTACCAGTAGATGCCGCCATCCTAACTGCAAGATCCTGTCGCGGAACCAACCTCCGTAGGTTTCGCTTCCCAACAAGTCTTCGAAAGACTGCTCAAGTATGACCGTAGGAGATGTCATCACAATAACTATTGATAAGCACCCAAAAGTGTATTATGAAATCCCGTTGAGACATATAAATTTGGTTAACTATGTGTTTAATAATCATGAAATAAATATGTTTTCATACTTTTGCAGGTATTCGCAGTAAACATGGAAATATGGTTTAAACCTGCAATAAAGCACAAGGAACGACATGTATATGAATTCTTCCAAATCCGCACAGAAGCATCAAACTTCCGAAGCTCCTACCTCTTGAACCAGGACTCCGAATGTGATAAGTGAGTTGCTCAGAAAATCAAGGCAATGAACTCTACGCATAGGCGGGAAGTTGTAAAATTGCCCAAAGACCGGACCGCCACTGGACTGCACATAGGACCCACTATACGAGCCCGCAAGATTGGATGAGTCATCAATCAGGGAGCATGTCAAGACAAAAATAATAAATTATTGGTGCAAAGTTGACACCTTGCATGTAATTAATTAGATTAGGTGTTAATAGTGAAAAAAAAGGCAAGGTATCACTTTGTTTTAATGTGGTGGATAAAAATGGAGTAAATGTGGTTTGATGTTTCACATGGAAGAAAATGAGATGTCTCTCAAATGAAGAAGAAAACAAAACAAGGGGGGGGGGACACTCCATTTACTCCCTTGACTTCTTTTCCCTACCTTGTATTATTTTAGTTCCTTAGTCATTCATATTATTTAGTTTTTTGTTTGGTAAGAAAGCTTGTAATAGTTTTAATGGAGGAAACCTTGGTTTTCTTCTAGGAAATAAATAAAAAGCAAGTGAGTTTAGTTAGTTTTTCTTCTTCTTCTTTTCTCTCTTTTTGTTCTTCTAGCTTGTAATTCATCATCCCAAGGATCATGAGCTAACTTCTCTTTTGGGGAGTTAATCCATCTCATGTGAGGGAGAATGTTTGTGGTTGGCTTGGTAGGTTGTTAGGAAAAACAACTAGACCTGCATCCTATCCCAAAATGATAGTTGGTGTAGTGTGTAGTTAGGAATCAAAGTAATGAGCTTAGAGATAAGTCATTGCTTGGTTCCACTTGCTAGCATGTATGAACTCTTTAATGAGCCATACATGTTAGGGATCAAGTTTTCTTCTATTAGAGCTTGTCTATGAGTCTAGGAAGAATCAAATGAACCTGTTCAAATCAACAACTAAATGTTATTTTCACATGAGGAGGATTAGCTCTCCACCTTTTCTTTAGTAAATTGAATTTTGTATTAATTACATGATTTCAAATCTTAATGTTTTTTCTTTAATGTTTGTATAGGAAAGAAACCTAGCAATAGTAGTAAACTTACTCACTAGTTCCCTAAGAGTAACGACCAATTTGTAGTTGTCCTAGACTTTAGGTTGGTTCGAATCCTTATTACAACTTTACGAAACGAAGATTGTGAGTAAGGAACTTTGAGTTCGCTTTCGCATCAAATTAGAGAGTCAAATCTCTAACGTAGTAAAAAAAGCTAATATCAAAATGGCGCCGCTGCCATTCTAAAAGACCAAGGACACTTGCACAAAACCTGGAATTGCTCCAAGGGAAACCCCCACGCTCATCCTTTCATATATTTCTTTTTCTTATGTTTTCTTCGTTTTTTTTTTAAATTTCCGCATTTTTTGCTCTTGATAAACATTCGGTTTTGGTTGAACTGCCGGGTTCCAAATGCTAGGACTGGAAACTAGGCTACAACAATCACTAAGCTTCTTGTGAAATATTTGGTGCATTGTGCACGTTTTTTTATTTGGTGGACTTCGCGGGAAGCTTGCGGGTTCCAAATTTTAAATATTTTTGCATGCTTCACATGTATGTAGTTATTATGTTGTAGTTAATGGACTATATTTTGCGTATTAGGTTAGTAATATGCATGAATCATGTGAATACACCTGCGAATATATATATGTGGTTAACTGGTCATGAATTACATATTAATGTATATATACATACAAATGGAACTATTTTGCATGGTTTTATATGGTTATATATATATATATATATATATATATATATATATATATAAGTCACATGTTTAGCATATATATTACCGAATGAGTGATTATTTGCATGTTAGCATCTATAACTTAGGAGTTATACATAGTAATTAGGATGTGTTTTGGTATTTTGGCCATAACTTTGGCTACGGTTCTCTGAATCACGCGTGTGAGCTCAATTCGGAAAGATCTCGATGGCGCGCACACTGTCTCCACTAAGGTCATTTTCGAGGTCAAAATCAACTGTTTTCCCCTCCAAAATCATCATTTTAGAAAATGGTGTTGTTTAATAAATCGATTTTGTCAAGAAAGAGGAGAACATTCCAACGAGGGTTAAAATCTGAGTTGGGTAAGTTGTTTCTAAACCCTACGGGGTAAAGCTGCTCTCTATATGAAACTCACAATCTCAATGAGTATTGTCGAAATCGAATTATTATGCAATACAAGAGTCGTATTTTAGTTTAGGTATAATACTTTGCATGTTTAGTTTTGTCGTATTATTCTGCGTATGTATACTATATTCGCATGCTAATGTATTTAGATACGTATGAGTGATTCACATTTTCCTGTTACTGTTGATATACGTTTACATAATATCGATTTACAAATTAGCGTACATATACGTATTACTGATGTATATTTTCCTGTACGTATGGAAGTATTTATCGATGACACAAGCTTGCCTATTCGTATAGCTATATGTATGAGTAGAGTATCTTCACATGCTACTGCACCTAGTATTGTATGAGTAGATCGTATTTGCATGTTTGTATTTTAACCCTTGCATAAATCTAAAAAAAAAAAGTTAAAAATTAAAAAAATTAAAAAAAATTAAAAAAAAATTAAAAATTAAAAAAAATTAAATTAAAATTAATACCGCCTTTGCATAAATTTTAATTCCATAAATCTTAATCATATTCCAATGGTGTCTAGGAAACTTGAAAGATTGAGGTTACTTAATTAGAACCGTGCTTGCACGGAAAGCCTCCCTCATATCTCTATTGTGACCTGGCTGTTGGTTTATGCACACGTATTCCTAGCTTTACTGCTACGTTAGCAGCAGCTTAGGCATATGTTCTTCAACTCTAATGCTTAAGATAATAATAAAATTTGAGTCCTACTAAATTCCTTTTGTAAGTTAGATCTAATTTTAGGCTTGCATGAGATTAAGGTCTGGTTCCACTAAATAAATTGAACATACCTATCGTCGAAAAAAATACGAGAAGCACTTGCGTAAGTTTTCACCTAAAAATTGTTCTTCGTCTGCTAATTACCTTCATCATGATCCTTCATTGCCATCAACTTCTGTCATTATGGCCGACGATCCTCCACCAGCAGAGAAGCCCCTCGGACTTCTATATCTTGCATTCTGGGGAAGGACCTTCTTTCTGCGATCAAACTTGAGGACATTATGCGTGATTTTTATTATCCCACCAAACGTTTTCAGTTTGTTACCTATATATCATGGTTTGGAGCACGAAAAACCTTATAATCATCTTCGAGGCTTCAACAAGTGGCAACAACATTTCACCATCCAGTGATCTCTAAGGAACAACTCTTTTCCATTTGTTTCCATTCACTTTAACGGAAAAAGCGTCAATTTGGCTAAGCGGGACAATGTACCAAATCCATAGACACATGGAATAAACTAGTTCAAGCTTTCATGCTTCAATTTTTACACTCAGAAAAAAAACAACTGAAATGTTTCAGAAAATTCAATTCTTTCGTCAAAATCCTCATGAATCCTTTACTAAGCGTGGAGTCGCTTTTTCTTGATCTTTCGTTAGAATGTCCTCATCACCAATTTGGACAAAACTGTCCTTGTTCGTTCATTCTTTAATGGTCTTTTCGATCATCAAAAGAAACTCTTGATATAATGAGCGGCGGTTGCTTCATGGACAAAAGGCTCTTGAAGCTTATACTTTTCTTGAAAAACAAGCGAAAAAAGGTACACACTGGGGTAACACTGAGTCATCTAGGTCATCAAAGGACAATATTACAAAGGCCACATCTATTTTTGAGGTAAAACCCGATCCCAAAATAAAAAATTTGATAGAATCTGATAAGAGCCTAAAAATGTAGTTTTAACCCAGTAACAGTCATACTTTTAGACCAATTATGTGAGTAATAATTAAGAGTTAATACTGATTACGTGTTTTTATGCATTTTAGGCTTCAAAGTCCATTATGTGCAGAAATATGCCACTTTAGCGAGATAAAGGAGCAAAGGTCAGTTACTAAGGAGTTCCATGATTAAAGGCCAAGATTCAAGAAGACAAAGCCTTTCTAAAGCTCGGTCAAAGCTGAAAAGTCAAAGTCAACGCGGGCAGAAACAGCACACAAAGTCAGCAGAACTTCCGAAAACCGTATCTTTGGACTCAGACATCGGAATGGGGCCTACCTTATGTCAAAACGACCGGCTCGGAAAGAGCTTTCCAATGGTTTAAGCATTGATCCAATCAGAGGAGCAGAAGTGGACGAAAAGTCTGTTGAAGCCAACTACAGCTGAAAAGGCCTTTTTGGATTGAAAGAATTGGGTTTTGGGCCTAATTCTCTAGCCCGAAACATGGATCCAAGCCCATGCACGATTTTTGGATCTGAACATATAAAAACCAAAGCTTAACTCTTTGTTAATGGTAGATAGTTAGACCTAGATTAGAATTAGATTAGTTAGCCTCCATTAATTAGTTTTAGAACTTAGTTTTAGAATTTCATTTCTTGTTTTAGATTAATTTCTTGAATAATTGAATATCATTCATTAGATAAATAAAATAGTTATTATTCTTGTCATTTCGATTTTTGTTATTTCAATCTATTAGATCTAGTTTTAATTATTGTTGGTTACCATTTCTTAGTTGTTAATTAGAATTTAATTATTGTTTAATTTAGATTAGTAAATTTCGAATCTTGATATTATGTTTAGTTTAGATTCATATGGAAATGATTGCGAAATGATTCAAGGCTAAAACCTCCATTAGAGGGGTTGATGAAAGCTTGATTCCGACTATCGTAGAGTCGTCGTAATTTCCTTTCCACTCTAGAAACAATTAGTTCACCATGAGAATGGGTTTAATCGTTCACATGCTAGTTATGAATTGATAGGAATGCCATGTGTAATTAGGGATTAGGAAGAACCAATTGTTCTGCGAAGCAGTTCAATTCGGATTACGACGATTCGTCGTTAATAGGATTAAGTCGAGTTAAGGTGGAATCAATCCCTCTCTAACTCCTTATCATAGAATCAACGTAGCATTCCCTTAGTTGTTCTAATAGTTGACTAGTGCATCTTGTGGGTAGTTGCATCGTAGTCTAGTAGCCACTTCGTAAATCTCTCATTAGACTTAGAGTAGAATACTTATACTTAGAAAACACAACATGCGGAAGGACTAGGAGTGGAACGAATCACTCTACTCCACTATATCTCATAGGATTGAGAGTAGAATTCTTTGATAAACATATAGGCTCATAAGAAAGTTTTAGTTTACGTACGTTTTGAGTTCATCGTTCATTTCGTAGGTAAACTATCAATTTTACGTTTATCAAATGGCGCCGCTGCCATCTTAGTTTCACTTTCGCATTGTTTTCATAGTGTAAGTACTTTTCTTAAAGTCCCATTAAACCCACCCACCCTTGTTTGATTCATACTGTGGTTTTCCGATTGAGCGTTGAAAAGTTCCGAAAAAATACACTGAGCGCGACCGCGCCTATAAGGAGCACCACCTTCTATAGCCTGGAACTCGAGCGCGACCGCCCTAAAAACACTGTAATTTGAAAATTACACGGAGCGCGACCGCGCCCTATGAGAGCGCACCCGCGCCCTTTGTTAATTTTTCCGGAATTCTGCAGCTGAAGAGGCCTTTTTGGATTGAAAGAATTGGGTTTTGGGCCTGATTCTCTGGCCCAAAACATGGCTCCAAGCCCATGCACGATTTTTGGATCTTAAAGTATAAAAACCAAATCTTAACTCCTTGTTAATGGGAGATTTTTAGGTTAGAAAATAAAGTAGCTTAGAATAGAAAGTAGCCATTAGAATAGCTTCTAGATCTAGATTTAATTGTTTTAATTAAGTTTAATTTCAAATCCAATTCTTGTTTTAGATTAAACTCTTAGAATCATTACTCTTAATTAGTTTGATTAATTTCGATTCTTGTCATTTACATTTGTGTTAGATCTGATTCATTTATTACTTGTTATTCAATTCTTAGTTTAATTAGATTTTAATTATTGTTTAATTTAGATTAGTAAATTTCAATTCTTTATATCATGTTTAGTTTAAATTTAATCGAAAATGATTGCGTAATGATTCTAGGCTAAACCTCCATTAGAGGGGGTTGAGAAGCCTTGATGAAAGCTTGATTCCGACTATCGTAGAGTCGTCGTAATTTCCTTTGCACTCTAGAAACGATTAGTTCACCATGAGAATGGGTTTAATCGTTCACATGCTAGTTATGAATTGGTAGGAATGCCATGTGTAATTAGGGATTAGGAAGAACCAATTGTTAGCGAAGCGATTCAATTCAATTGACGACGATTCGTCATTAATAGGATTAAGTCGAGTTAAGGTGGAATCAATCCCCCTCTAACTCCTTATCATAGAATCAACGTAGCATTCCCTTAGTTGTTCTAATAGTTGACTAGTGCATCTTGTGGGTAGTTGCATCATAGTCTAGTAGCCACTTCGTAAATCTCTCATTAGACTTAGAGTAGAATACTTATACTTAGAAAACACAACATGCGGAAGGACTAGGAGTGGAACGAATCACTCTACTCTACTATATCTCATAGGATTGAGAGTAGAATTCTTTGATAAAATATAGGCACTTAAAATATCGTTTAGTTTTACTTACGTTTAGAGTTTCATCGCTGTATTTCGTAGGTAAACTATTCAATTTTATGTTTTATCAAACGGCGCTGCTGCCATCTTAGTTTCACTTTCGCATTGTTTTCATAGTGTAAGTACTTTTCTTAAAGTCCCATTAAACCCACCCACCCTTGTTTGATTCATCTTTGTGGTTTTCGATTGGCGTTGAAAAGTTAAAAAAAATACACTTGGCGCGCCGGCGCTTTATAAGGAGCACTGCAGCTCTATAGCTTGGAACTTCGGCGACCGCCCCATGTGGAGCGACCACCCTAAAAACACTATAATTTGAAAATTACACGCGGGCGACGCGCCTTATGAGCACACACCCGCCCTTTGTTAATTTTTCCGGAATTCTACAGTTTTGACTCGAACTTTGATTTTTCAAATTTTTCAGTGTCCTAACTTGTTATACACACTGAACACGCGTAAACAAGACACTATTCATAAAGCGAAGCAAGGGCCAATCAGGTATTCCTTTCTTCGCACCTCGCATCTCTGTTAGAGGTTTATACTAGTATATCAGAATTGTTTGGAGTGTTGATATGTTTAGCTAAATTTGGTTTTAGCCTTGTATGAGATTAAGGTCTGGCCGAACAAAAACACCGAACGTAATTAAACAACAACGTCAACAAACAAGTCTATCTAGTATACCACCCACTACACCTCTAGCTACTATTTCACACACATCACGACCACAATGCCCGGCGAAGAAGAGACTCCCTCTCTAACTTCTACAAAGCCTTGAGCGATAGCCCCAAATCTTGCATCGTTCTAGCAGACCCAGTGGGGGATTTCCGAATCCCCCCAAATATATTTAATTTGTTACCCGTTTTTCATGGATTAGACCATGAAAAACCTTATCAGCACATGCGTAGGATTGAACAAGTTCTAACAACATTCCACCATCCTACGGTTGGTGCGGAACAAATTAAACTCAGGGTATTCCCTTTCACCTTAGCCGATAAGGCGGCGTCTTGGTTAACTGCCCAAACGCCTAATTCTATGGACTCGTGGGCTAAACTTGTTCAGCTGTTTATGGAACATTTTTACCCACCCCTAAAGACGGATGAGATGCTTTCCAAGATTCATTTCTTTCGACAAAATCCTCATGAAACATTTTCAGAGGCTTGGAATCTTTTCACCGATCTCCTTATAGAGTGTCCACATCATAACTTAGCAAAAGACACGTTAGTTCGTGCCTTTTTCAAAGGACTTCTACACCACCATAAAGAAGTCCTAGACATAATGAATGAGGGTAGTTTCTTAAGCAAAGGAGCCTCGGAGGCTTATAAATTTTTAGAGGATCAAACTAAGCGAAATAACAACTGGGGGGGTAGTGATGATATCCACCGCTCGCTAGTTCATCAAATACGATTAAGGCCACGGTATATTTGAAATTAAACACGATCCCGAGCTTAAAACTCTAATCGAATCACTCACTAAAAAGGTAGAGGCCATTTCTATTCAACAAAAGCCTATCCCCGTCATGAATGTAAATTCAAATCCATGTAGTTTCTGTTGGAGCCCTGAGCATCCCGACTCCCACTGTCCTATAGCCTATGAACAGGCTTGTTCCATTAATAGTGAACCTAAGCCCTTGGAGACAAAATCCCAACTTCGGTTGGAGAAATAACCCACACGCCACACCTCCGTGGTATAATAATCAATATGTTAGGCCAACACAAAGTTTTAACCAAGCTCCACCACGACAAAGGCGTGGTCGGGGGTAATTTTAATAATTATAACAACCAAGTGCAACCTCGACAAGGTCAAGCACAAAGTCAAGGTAGTTATAATAATTATAATGCTAATAGAGGTATCGTCTTGGGTAAATAATAACTATCAAAATCCACCCATAAATAATTCACGTGAAATAGTTCGGTCCACCACCACCCGTGACTACTACACCCACACAATCGGATCGTCTTGACACCTTCATACAAGTGAGCCAAAACTTTTCCAAACCATGGCTCAATCTAACCAACAAATTCTACAATCCGTTAATAATTTAACCCAACGGTTGGCTCAAGATAAAGCCCAACCCAAAGGTGTGTTTTCAGTCACGAAATACCTAATCCTAAAACAACAAATACAGCCTTTGAGGTAACCGATAATACTAGTAATGAATATGAAAATGTAGGTGAGCTAAAGGCCATCACCACTCTCCGATTCTCGCAGAGTGGTTGATAACAAAGTAACTATGCCTATAGTTACCCCACCGATCGCCCTACACCGCTATTTTACTAGATGCGAAATAGAAACTGAAAAGCCTACCACTATAGAGGTACCGGTTCATAAACACAACCTAAGAAACGAAAGCCACGGTTAAACATCCAGGTGATACCATTACTAAATATAAATAGAAACCGCCGTTTCCACAAAAATTAGCCGTGTTAAATAGGGATACAAATTATGAGATTAGGGATGTTTTCAAGAATCTAACTATAAACCTTCCCTTCCTCGAAGCTATAAAAAAGCTACCACACCATGCTAAGTTTCTTAAGGAATTGTGTACTACTAGGCGTAAGACCAATATACCAAAAGACGCCTTTTTAACATA
Organism: Coptis chinensis; assembly: GCF_015680905.1. Lineage (NCBI taxonomy): Eukaryota > Viridiplantae > Streptophyta > Magnoliopsida > Ranunculales > Ranunculaceae > Coptis > Coptis chinensis. Next base: position 38,319,216 of record NC_141463.1, read on the forward strand.
ACAATTCCCAACTCTATCTGAACATAATGGAATTGTTAAGTACAAGGACCCTGGTCGTTCTACTGTACAATGCACCTTTGGAGATTCCTATACGACGATCACGTTATTAGACTTGGGGGCTAGTGTTAACTTACTCCCGTTTTATTTGTATAGACAAATAGGTCTAGAGGCGAGATGCAACCCACTAAAATGACGCGTTGCAATTAGCTGATCGGTCTATTAAGTATCCTAAGGGTGTCGTCGAAAATGTTTACGGTAAAATTCAGGATTTCTACTATCGGCCCGATTTTGTCATCCTCGATACTGAAGTCGTTAGCGACTCTGTCGATCATCTTAGGGGCGTCCTTTCTGGCAACTTCAATGCGCTCATTAATTGTCGCGATGGTTCAATGTCCATGTCTTTTGGCCATCTTCTTTGTTGAAGTCAATGTTTTTAAAACAAAGAACCACGATTACTTTCGATTCGATCTATGGATGGAGAGGTTAGCATGATCGAGAGCTTTGCTTGAGATTATTTCAACAACAACACGTTCCCACGATAATCATATGCCCAAATTTCTTTCCTTTGGAAGTTCAGGACTCCAACATTTCCATCCCTACACTAGTCGATACACATATTACGGATGAGGATGAGATAGATGACTTTCTCAAAGATGTAGAGGACTATCATAGTAATGGGGATATGACAAATCTAGATGAGCAATTCGATGAGTTTCTTAGAGCGGTGATGATTCACCCTATCAAGAACTACTTTGCACAACATCCCTCAACTCCCTCCTTCCACCCTTTCAAAGGAATCCGAGTTTGCACTTTCGATCCCTGTTGTTTCTTACGTGCTTCATAATTTTTTAAATTCACCTAGTAAACAAATACTTGAAGAGAAAAAAGCGTTCGACACCTTCATTTTTCAGACTTGAGGCAGTCCCTAACTACACCATGAATGAGTTTTGTGCTAAACCCACATCCTCATTGTTTACATGCTTTCCTTCTACAACTTACCCATATCCACCATATTCTCCACAACCATTCACTCTTCCACACTTATTCACTAGGACACCCTCTCGTTCAAAATGAAAAAGAAGGTGCATGCTCGTTATGTACTAGGGTTATCCGACTTCGCTTTCATTTCACTAGGTTTTCGTTATAGGAAATCTTGGTGCGTGATTGTGTTTGGATATATTTTCTGTGATATTTATTTATGGAATGATCCATAATTATTTTAGGTTGTTGATATATGATAAACCCTGCATGTTCATACATATGTTTAGATAAAGTCTCAGTATCGACTATAAACGACTCAACTTTTGTGTTTGGTGCATTTCCTTTCATTTCCATATATTGGTGAGTGCACCATTAAGGTAACCGGGCCCTCCCTACGGAGTGTGTGGCTGTAAGTACCGGATCCTAAGTCCACGTTTAAACAGAATTCACGTTTTCCACTCTTGCATGTTTTTCTCGGATTTTTGAGTCATGTTTCTCTATGGGGTGAATTATGTCTTTCTTGCTCATTGTTTTTCCTTATAAAAGTAAAAAATATATTAAAGAATAAACATAGTAATATAGGAAGTCTCGGGAATCTGACTTTAAAAGACCCACTGCTAAAAACAAATTTTCTAAGCTTCGTTGTAAAAAATTTGTTTGGGGGTAGGGTGTTCGTGTTTCTATCCTAGAATGTTTATGTACCATTACAGTTGCTTAGGCCGTTTAATTGTATTACGATTCGGATTGACATATTCCATGATTTTAGAGTTCAATCGTTCGCATAACGTACGTCATGCACGCACTTTGAGGCGTTTTCCACTATCTTATATGTCATCCATAGTCAGAATAGAGTATTTTATGGATCATTGGATTGGAAATTCTCTCCTGATCATTTCCATATCCCATTCGTAAAAATCGGACCGGTAACGAAGCGGCAATTTTGATTTGAAGTTTCGCGAAAAAATCGAAAAATTCACAAATTTCGAATTGGGCTTGGTCCCAACCCTCGCCCACAGGCAGCGCACTCGCGCCCTTACCTTAGCCCAACAGTCGCGATCATCTTCTCAAAACCGCCATTAACGCCACCAAAGCTCCAAAAACCTAAAACAAAATAAAATTAAAAAGAAAACTAAATTTACCCACGCCCACAATCAAGACCCAACCCAAATCGACTCCAACCGCACCGCCCCACAACCTCCACCGATTTACATCAACAAAAACCACCGGAAAATCAAAATAAAATAAAAATTTTGGTGCTGTCGCGCCACCACCACTGTTTGCTTCAGTCGGTCAATACAAATTCCACCACCACATCCCATTTAAACCCCCACTACATTCCAAACACTAAAATGGCTCAACAACGTCGAATTTTGCCGGAGCAAGCTTTTACTGGCGACCACTTTGCGCCATTTTACGGTGACGAAATGATCAGTCGAGACTGGAATAGCTTGTGGTACTCGACTGAAGCCTATTACCACGAGGACTTAGTCCGACGGTTCTACAATACGAGGGAGTTGGAAGGGACTAGGATTTTTGTTGTGGTGGTGAAGAGGAGGAAGGAAGTGACGACGGGGTTGTTGGCTGAGATTCTAGGCATTCCGCCTAGAATCCATCTGGATGTCACGTTGCAGGAGTCCCAATATAATGGGGTAGAGCCATTGATGAACGTGACGGTTACAGAAGGGAACTACAATGCGAGATCGCATTGTGTTCATGAGCATCCTTAGGACCAACCGTTGGCTGCATTTCGGTGGATTGGTCGGGCGTCTGGGGAAGGAGAAGGTCAGCGACATCGGCCTGAACTGCCTCCACATCTTATGGATACTCCAGGAGCATAAGTACGAGTTCTGTATCTTGGAGTTCTTGCTTAGCATGATTAGGGGAGTAGGGAAGTTTGTTGCACCTCTCCCTGTGTTGATAACTAAGATCATGCTAAAGTTGAGAGCAGCTCAGGCGTCTGATAGGACGTACATCACCCTACACCGAAACCCTCGCATCTATAAGGAGTGTGTCCAACGGGTTTGGAGGTTGGTTGAGGATAGAGAAGAAGACGAGGAGGACGGTGGAAATGAGAATGCTGAGGAGGTTGGGGGAAACGAGAATGCCTTGGAGGATGAGGAAGACTTGACTTGTTTTGACGCGGATGCCCTGGAAAGGTGTTGGTCAGATGCAGAACGCATGGCTGTGATTCATCGTGGCATGTGTTCGCTCAACACTATCTGCGAAGACCTCCGGACTCGACAGGCAACGATGCATCATAACCGAGATCCCATTACACGAGAGAGGATGAGAGGTGGGAACAGATGAGGGCGAGCTAGAAGCTCGGCGCCAGTTCACGGGAAGAGATGCTTACACGATTCCCACCTCACGGGGACTCTCCTTCTGAGGGCACACCATCGAGAGGCCACGGCGTCGTCGCCGAAAGACGAATGGTGCTGGCCCATCAGGAGCCCAGGAGCCATCTCCGGACCGTGTACCCTCCGCTACCCGAGACGGAGTTGTTAGGGATAGCATCATTTGATGTTCTATGTTTATTTGTAGTTTCATTATTGTCATTTATTTTAATGTAAGTTTTATTTCCGTAATTTGAATTTTGTAGTGAAATGTACTTCGAATGAAATTTTTAATATAATGCGGTTATTTTCATTATGGTGGTTGTTTAATATTGATCCCACCTTCCCAAATTGTTTGGGGGTGGTTTTATCTATTCCAACATGATTTTTATATGACCCTTGTCTTAGAATTTACTGCGGAGTCAAGGTGAAAATATGGCCGTTTAGGCATATCTATGAATAAGTATCATGGTAGGATGAAATATCGATTAAATTGGTAGATTCTATCATAAATTCAACCTAAAAGATACTAGGTTTGATTTAGAATCAAGAAAATGATTTGTTTCCGTTTTCAGGTTTGGAAATTTTAGGATTTTCGGAAACTGCCGTAAATACTTTTTGGCAACTTCCCGATCCGTTTTAGCAACTTATAAACCTATATAAACTTCATACATTCTACACTCACAACTCACACTACACCTAACCTCCATCACTCACCTTTCACTCCCGCGATTCCCTCATTTCGGCTCATTTTCCGAGTTTCAAGAACTCCGAAAGCACTTTCTCGCTCTCTGAGGCGCTTCAAGGCTCTGCAACTTTTTTTCTGAATTTTTGTCGAGCACACTTCGGGCCAAGCTGGAGCGACCAGCGCTCAAACACTGGATTTCAAAACTTCCGGCGCTTTTCTAAGAAGAGCTTTTCTACGACTTCCCGGACCAGAAAAATTCCGTTTTTGCGGGTAGTTTCGGATCATTCGCAGCTATTCCAGGCGTAATTTTGAGATGACATCTCCAACATTGATACCGGAACAGTCTTTCGAAGATTTGTTCCAAAGCACTACTTATGGTGCTTGGTTTCGCGAGGCGATCACTTATGTTGGCTCGGAGCCGCTTATGGTAAGACCTGATGCACTTTATTCTCCAACACTAGCATCTTATTTTTACGATAACTGCATTTTCTTTGAAAGACCAGATGGAGAACACTACAAGTGTTCTCCATCAACATTGATAATGAACCAATGGAAATTACCAGGTTCTTGCTAGCATTTGTTCTTGGACTTGCTATGCCTGTTGAAATACAAGACCCATGGTGCTATTGGGTGGATAATATGTATGTCTACACTTACGAGTTTTTGCATGAGTCGTATGGCGCAGGCATTTTCCGTATACAGGACCAAGGGGAATATAACGTCGCTTTTGGTAGCCTGTCCATGAACATAGGAACTGTTATGTTTTGGATCATGCTAAATATTTTAGGGAATGGCGTTTTCTTACGTGAATGATGCCACTTGCAGCGTCTTCCTTGCTTTAGCCACGGGACGTATGTGTCATGACCTTCCCCGCACCTTGATGTCTAGTTTAGCTCGATCCCATAGCATGAGGCATAAGTACCTTCTTATGCCTGTTCTAATTCCGTATTATGCTATGTTTCTTTCCTAGTTTTTGTACACATTTCACGGATTGGATTACGATTAATCGCATGCACGACCCAATAGTATTATTCGATCTTTTTCGTGCAATGACTTGGAAAAGGTGGAGGATACAACCTCATCGGGTTGCACCCTACACCCGTCGGACAAAGTGGCTCTTAATAGGTTAGCAATAATAGATGATAAATGGCGGGAAGCCTGGCAAATTATCATGGCATGGCAGGACGCGAAGGAACCTCACTTCTTTATGGAAGAAGAGACTGAGGAAGATAATGAGTAATGCGGGAGATAAGGTAAGTTTCATTCTAGTTAGTGTCTGCTTATGTCCCAAGCAATTTCATTCTTGTTAACCCCATAATGGGTAGAACTCGTATAAAGTTGCATCAGTTTTTATTACCTATATTAGATGCGTTCTAACCTTGTTTTGCAGATATCCTGAATTTCACGCGCGTTTCAATGGTATTTTTTCCTACACTCTTTATTTAAATGCTTTGAGGACAAAGCATGCTTCTTGTTTGGGGGCATAGAAACACGTGTAATTAAGGCATCTGATAGGACAAGCAAAATGCTGTTTGGGGGTGGTTTGATAAGAGCCCAAAACTGTAGTTTTAACCCAGAACATACATACTTTTTAGACCAATTATGTGAGTAATAATTAAGAGTTAACACCGACACGTGTTTTTATGCATTTCGGGCTTCAAAGTCCATTATGTGCGAAATGTGCCACTTTAGCGAGATAAAGGAGCAAATGTCGGTTACTAAGGAGTTCCGTGATTAAAGGCCAAGATTCAAGAAGACAAAGCCTTTCTAAAGCCCGGTCAAAGTTGAAAAGTCGGCCTGGGCGTAAAATAAAGACACAAAGTCGTGAGAACTTCGAAGGCCATATCTTTGGACTCAGACCTCGGAATGGGGCCTACCTTATGTCAAAACGACCGGCTCGGAAAGAGCTTTCCAATGGTCTAAGACTTAATCCAATCAGAGGAGCAAAAGTGGACGAAAAGTCTGTTGAAGACAACTGCAGCTGAAGAGGCCTTTTTGGACTGAAAGAATTGGGTTTTGGGCCTGATTCTCTGGCCCAAAACATGGCTCCAAGCCCATGCACGATTTTTGGATCTTAAAGTATAAAAACCAAAGCTTAACTCCTTGTTAATGGGAGAGTTTTAGGTTAGAAAATAAAGGAGCTTAGAATAGAAAGTAGCCATTAGAATAGCTTCTAGATCTAGATTTAATTGTTTTAATTAAGTTTAATTTCAAATCCAATTCTTGTTTTAGATTAAACTCTTAGAATCATTACTCTTAATTAGTTTGATTAATAAAATAGCTAGTTGTTAATTTCGATTCTTGTCATTTACATTTGTGTTAGATCTGATTCATTTATTACTTGTTATTCAATTCTTAGTTTAATTAGATTTTAAATCCACCTAGTAAACAAATACTTCCCAAGGATAAACCACTTGACACCTTCATTTTCAGACTTGAGACAGTCCCTAACTACACCATGAATGAATTTTGTGCTAAACCCACATCCTCATTTTTTCCATGCTTTTTCTCTAAAATTTATCCCAATCCACCATATCTTCCTCAACCATTCACTTTTCCACACTTATTCACTAGGACACCCTCTCGTTCACAGATGAAACATAAGGTGCATGCTCGGTTATGTTATACGTCTATCCGACTTCGCTTTCATTCCACTAGGTTGCGTCGTAGGAAATCTTGGTGCTTGATTGTGTTTGGATATGTTTTATGTGATATTTATTTATGGAACGATCCACAACTATTTCGGTTGTTGATATATGATAAACTGCATATTCATACATATGTTTAGATAAGTCTCGAAAGTATCGACTATAAAGCGACTCAATTTTGTGTTTGGTGCATTTCCTTTCATTTCCATATATTGGTGAATGCACCATTCAGGTAACCGGCCCTCCCTATGGAGTGTGTGGTTGTAAAGTACGGATCCTAAGTCCACGGTTCACATAATTCCGTTTTCCACTCTTGCATGTTTTCTTGGTTTTGAGTCATGTTTCTCTATGGTGTGAATTATGTCTTTACTGCTTATTGTTTTCCTTTATATTAAACCTAATTCATAAAAAAAAAAAAAAGTTTAAAGCTATAAAAATAGTAATCTAGCAAGTCTGCGGGGAATCGACCTTAAAAGACCCGTTTTAAAACAAATTTTTACAAACTGTTTTCAAAAATTTGTTTGGGGAATGGGGTGTTGGTTTTTCCATTCTTGATCACTCAAATTCCTATTCTTACCCCCACCTCGCTCCCTTGTCAAAAAAAAAAAAAAAAAAAAAGTGGAAGTGGAAGCGCGCTACGACTTCGTAGACCAGAAGAAAATTTCCAGTTTTCTGCGGGTTCTTCGGGTCATTTTGCAGCTGTTCGAGGCGTAGTTTGAGATGACATCTCCTACAATAATACGGAACAGTCTTTCAAAGATTTGTTCCCAAGCACTACTTATGGTGCTTGGACTCATGAGGTGATCACACACGTTGGAATTTGGGAACCGCTTATGGTTCTTGCTAGCATTTGTTCTTGGACTTGCCATGCCCAGCTGAAATACAAGACCCATGGTGCTATTGGGTAGATAATATGCATGTCAGGGAGATAAGGTAAGTTTTAATTCCATTTAGTGTAATGCTTATGTCCCAAGCAATTTAAGTCTATTAACCCCATAATGGGTGGAACTCTTATAGAGTTCGCGTCGGTTTTATATTAGTATGTTTTAACCTTATTTTGCAGATGTTCGAATTTCCATGGCGTTTCCATGGTACTTTTCTACCCTCTTTATTTAAATGCTTTGAGGACAAAGCATGCTTCTTGTTTGGGGGTGGGAATAGAAACACGTGTAATTAAGGCATCTGTTAGGATATAGATATGTATAATATGCACTTGTTTTCTAGTTAAAATTTCATAAATTCAAAAATATAAATAAATAAGTTATGCTATACACTTAGGAATATTGGTATTGTTTTCTTTCTCTATGCTCTTAACAATCTAGAAGTCTCACGTAGCTTTTGCATTATAATAATTTTTAGAAACTTAGGTTAATATATAGGTAATAATCTTTGCATCTATCTATAAATATATTATATGAGTATCTATGATTGTTAGCAGTAAGTTTCTGAAATCTAGGTTAGAGTACTTATTCTACAAATCCCGTGAGAATATAGCCTAAAGCCTTATAAGAGTGAAACATTTGAGAAATGACACAAGGGAGAAGTAAAATTCGGATAGAGAAATCACACGTCCACTTGCTTGACCACTAAACCATATCCTAAGCGAGAATTTAGGCCCTCTTTGGATCGATATAGCTAGAAATTCAAACCTATGAATTATTTTCCGCTAGTCGCCCCTCTGAGCCTTTCTTTAGCCTTTCATAAACCACAAATCTTTTACCCTGTTACAAAAACAAAACAAAATAAAAAAAATCAACCTACCCAATTTAGAATAAGTCTGAGAATAGAATGAGGAAGAAAGAAGAAGAAAAAAACCTGTGTAAACAAAAATAAGTTAGTTGCTTCAGAAAATAAAGAAAAGAAGTTTCCATCCAAAGAAAAGAAAAATAAAAATAGAAATAAAATAAAAACTCCAAAAAATAGAATAAAAGGAGTCAAAAGCCAAAGAAAAAGAAAAAAAATATGGCTAAGGATGGAAACAAAGTGTAGAAGCAAAAGTAAATAACAAGGTTTTCTCTAGTTACATAATATGAAGACTCTATTATCTCAGATTTGTCCTTTTTGAATATCCATTTCCTTCCTTCTTAAGCCATCTCCTAATCCCCGAAACACCTAATAAAGACCTCTAGCTCAATTAGGAATAGGTTAGTGTGATAGTAAGTGGCAGATGTGTTTGATCGACTCCGGCTTCCTTGTGTGTCATTGAGATTGTAAGGTAAAGTGTGCCCACTGCGCACTAGAGTAGCGAAACTTGAGTGGAAAAATCAGAGTGTTGTATCTTGACTATTATTGTGAGAACCTACTTAAGGGGCTTATTTCGAAGGTTCAGAACGGACCTGCTATTGCATTTCATAGTATTACTCATTGTATATATGTTTATTGTAGATGATTGATTATTATGCATATATTAGCTTAGGTTTTGACTTGGTTATTCTTGGTCATAGCTAGTTAGATGTATAAATAATTTGGAGCATGAATAAGGAAACAATAGTTTTCTTTCTTAGTCGTTGTAGTATAGATGAAGTTTGTGAGAGTACCTTCATTTGGAAAACTCTCACGAGGCTATAACTTCGTCCACTAGGGAATTCCTAGTGGTTTAAAGGCCTTGTTGCATATAGTCAATGCAATCACACTCAGTGAAACAAGAGTAGATAGAACTCATTTTTGGTCACTTATTCTAATTTCTCATCTTTGTTTTGAGGACAAGCAAAATGCTGTTTGCGGGTGGTTTGATAAGAGCCCAAAACTGTAGTTTTAATCCCTTAACCATCATACTTTTAGACCAATTATGTGAGTAATAATTAAGAGTTAATACTGATTACGTGTTTTTATGCATTTCAGCCTTCAAAGTCCATTAGGTGCAGAAATGTGCCACTTTAGCGAGATAAAGGAGTAAAGGTCGGTTGCTAAGGAGTTCCGTGATTAAATGCCAAGATTCAAGAAGACAAAGCCTTTCTAAAGCCTGGTCAAAAGCTGAAAAGTCAACGCGGGCAGAAACAGCACACAAAGTTAGGAGAACTTCCGAAGGCCGTATCTTTGGACTTAGACCTCGGAATTGGGCCTACCTTATGTCAAAACGACCGGCTCGGAAAGAGCTTTCCAATGGTCTAAGCCTTGACCTAATCAGAGGAGCAAAAGTAGACGAAAAGTCTGTTGAAGCCAACTGCAGCTGAAGAGGCCTTTTGAATTTGAAAAAGAATTGGGTTTTGGGCCTGATTCTCTGGCCCAAAACATGGCTCCAAGCCCATGCACGATTTTTGGATCTGAAAGTATAAAAACAAAAGCTTAGCTCTTGGTTAATGGTAGATAGTTAGACCTAGATTAGAAATTAGATTAGTAGCCTCCATTAATTAGTTTTAGATCTCAGTTTTAGAATTTCATTCCCTGTTTTAGATTAAAACTTTAAATCATTGTTCTTTATTGATTAGATAAATAAAATAGTTATTCTTGTCAATTTCGATTTTTGTCATTTACAATTTATTAGATCTAATTTCAATTCTTGTTATCATTCAATTCTTAGTTATTAATTAGATTTGATTATTGTTTAGTTAAATTTCATAAAGTTAGAATCTTTGTAATATGTTGTATTCAATTTCAATGGGAAATGATGGTTTGATGAATCAATGCTAAAACCTCCATTAGAGGGGTTGATGAAGCCTTGATGAAAACTTAGTTGTATAATGTAGAAGCGTTGTAGAGTCTATTCCATTCTAGAAGGCCGTGTTTCGCCATGAGAATGGGTGGACGACCTCACATGCTAGTTATAATTGGTAGAAATGCCATATTAATTAGGTATTAGAACGAGCAATTCTTACCGTAAGAACATAAGAATTGGATTACAGCAGTCTATTCTAGGTGATTAAGTTGGATTCGAGGTGGATTCAATTCCCCTCTAATTCTTTATCTAGATTCAAGAACATTAGTATTTCCATATATTTCGTAGTGACATTCACCATATTGCTTTTCATATTGCATCGTAGTATAATTCCCCTTCGTAAAGCTCTCATTAGACTTAAGACCGATTAGTTAACTATGAAATCATTCCATGCTAGAGAACTAGGAGTGGAACGAACTTCCTACTCCACTATATCTGTTCAATAGAAAGAGAGTAGAAACTTTGATAAATATAGACACGTAAATAGTTTGTAGTTTTACTTTCGTATAGAGTTTCATCGCTTTATTTCGTAGGTAAAATTATTCAATTTTATATGTTTATCAAATGGCGCCGCTGCCATCTTAGTTTCACTTTAGCATTGTTTTCATAGTATAATTTGTCATTTTTAAGTCCCATTTCACCCACCCACCCTTATTTGATTCATACTGTGGTTATCCGTTTCAGCGTTGAAAAATTCCGCGACAAAAAATTACATTTGCGGCGATCGGCGCTATAAGGGAAGCCCACGCCCTATAGCACGGAACGAGCGACCGCCCCATACAGTAGCGACCAGCTAAGTTCTTGGAACATAGAGCGCGACCATGCCCATACGGCGCGACCAGCGCTAAGTTTCTTGGAACACGGGCGCGCACCGCCATATAAGCTGAAATTTGCGGATTTCCACCGGTTTGTTTCAAATTTTTTTTTTCAAGTTTTTCAGTGTTTTAACTTGTTATATACACTTGAACACGCGTAAACAAGGCGCTATTCATAAAGCGAAGCAAGGGCCTTAATCAGGTATTCCTTTCTTCCACACCTCGCATCTCCGGTTAGAGGTTTCTACTAGTATATCGAGAATTGTTTGGAGTGTTGCATGTTTAGTTAAGTTCGACTTAGTCTTGCATGAGATTAAGGTCTGGTGAAGAAAACAAACAACTAACGTAATTACACAGCGTTAACAAACAAGTCTATCTAGTTTCCCACCCACTACACCTCTAGCTACTATTTCACACACACCACGATATTATGGATGAAGAAAAGAGACTCCTCTCTCGACTTTTATAAAGCCTTGGCGATAGCCCTAAATCTTGCATCGTTCTAGCGGACCGATTGGGGATTTTCGCATCCCCAAATATATTTAATTTGTTACCCGTTTTTCATGGTTTAGACCATGAAAAACCTTATCAACTACATCGTAGGATTGAACAAGTCCTTACAACATTCCACCATCCTACGGTTGGTGCGGAACAAATTAAATTGAGGGTATTCCCTTTCACCTTAGCTGATAAAGGCGTCTTGGTTAAGCGCCCAGCGCGCTAATTCTGTGGACTCGTGGGCCAAACTTGTTCATTTGTTTATGGAACATTTTTACCCCCCTAAAGGCGGATGAAATGCTTTCCAAGATTCACTTCTTCGATAGAATCCTCATGAATCATTTTAGAGGCTTGGAATCATTTCACCCGATCTCCTTATAGAGTGTCCACACCATCACCTAGCAAAAGACCGTTAGTTCGTTGCCTTTTTCAAAGGACTTCTACACCACCATAAAGAAGTCCTAGACATAATGAATGGGGGTAGTTTCCTAAGTAAAGGAGCCTCAGAGGCTTACAAATTTTTAGAAGATCAAACTAAACGTAATAACAATTGGGGGGGTAGTGATGATATCCCCCGCTCTGTTAGTTCTTCTTCAACAATTAAGGCCGCCGGTATGTTTGAGATGAAACCCGATCTAGAACTTAAAAATTTAATCGAATCTCTAACTAAAAAGGTTGAGGCTATTTCTATGCAACAAAAGCCTATCCCCATCATGAATGTTAACTCCAACCCATGTAATGTCTATTTGAGTCCTGAGCACCCTGAATCCTATTGTCCTCTCGCCTATGAACAACAACAATTAGAGCAAGATAATGTTTACTCCATTAATAACTATCCTATTCCTAATGCCCCATGGAGACAACATCGACTTTAGTTGGATGGGTCAAAACAATCAACAAGTTTCACCTCCGTGGTCAACAATAACCAAAATGTTAGGCAAAGCGAACAACTATAATCAAGCTTTAGGCAAGGCCGGGGGACTAAGTCAGGAAAATTATAATAATTATAACAACCAAAGCGCCAAACCACGACAATGTTTAGCACAAGGTCGGGTAATTATAATAGTTATAATACCAATAGAGGTATCGTTCGGTTAACAATAATAACTATCACAACCCACCCATAAATAATCAGCGTGAGATAGTTTCGCACCACGTGACTACTACTACACCATCACATCCGGATCGTCTTGACACCTTCATACAAGTGAGCCAACAACTTTTCCAAACCATGGCTCCATCTAACCAACACATTCTACAATCCGTTAATAATTTAAACCAACGTTAGCCCAAGAGAAAGCTGAACCAAAAGCGTGTTTTTCGATACTGACCCTAGAGCAGCAAAAACCTTTTGAGGTAAAGCGGTAATACTAGTAATGGAAACTACAACCGTAGGTGAGCTAAATGCCATCACCACTCCGGATTCGGAAGAGTGGTTGATAACAAAGTAACTATGCCTATAGTTACCCCATCAACACCGGATATCGAACTAGATACCGAAATAGAAACTGAAGAACCTACCCTTTGTAGAGGTACCGGTTAAACCACAACCTAAGAAGCGTAAAAGCTAAGGTTACACATCAAGTCGAGCCATACGCTAAATAGAAGCGAAACCACCGTTCCCTCGAAATTAGTCATGTTAACCCGGGGATACTAACTTTGAGGAGATTAGGGCGTTTTCAAAATCTAACGATAAACCTTCCTTTTTTTCGAAGCTATAAAAAGCTACCTAACCAGCTAAGTTTCTTAAGGAGTTGTGCACTACTAGGCGTAAGACCAACATACCTAAAGACGCCTTTCTAACTGAATAGTTCCCAACTTTATCCGAAAATAATGGAATTGTTAAATACAAGGACCCGGTAGATCCCCTATTTACAATGCACCTTAGGAGATTCTCACCACGACGACCCGGCTACTAGACCTGGGGGCTAGTGTTAACTTACTCCCATTTTATTTGTATAAACAAATAGGTCTAGAGGAGATGCAACCTACTAAAATAACATTGCAATTAGTTGATCGGTCTATTAAGTATCCTAAGGGTGTGGTTGAAAATGTCTTTGGTTAAAGTCCAAAATTTTTACTACCGGCCGACCGTTATCCTCGACCGCGAAGTCACTAACGACTCTGTACCTATCATTTTTAGAGGCGTCCCTTCTTGGCTACTTTGCCAGCGGCTCATAAACTGCCGTGATGGTTCGATGTCCTTGTCCTTTGGCCATCTTTTGTTGAGGTAAATGTTTTCAAAGCGAGGACCACGATATCCCGATTCATCTACAAATGGAGAGGTTAGCATGATCGAGCTTAGCTCAAGATTACTTCAAAAACATGTTTTTGGAGAAACAGTTAACAAATTCCTTTCTTTCCGGAAATTCCGACTTTAACAATGACTCCACGGTAGTAGGCGAAATCGAAGAAGAATTCCTGCAACTCTTTTGCACCGCTTCTTTACCACCAGCGAGTCCCCTTGCCAACAACCATTCATCCCTTGATGCTATATGGCGGAAGATGAATTTTTCAATCTCTATCCGGTGATCCTTTTGACCCACCTATTGAGGAATGTCTTGCATATATCACGATTTCGATGATATGGACTTGAGAGCTCTAGTTGAGAATCATTCACCTTCCATCACCAATATTCCCCACCCTCCACCTTTTCAAAGGAACCTCGAGTTTTGCACTTTCGATCCTTTAGTTTCTCGTGCTTCATGATTTTTAAATCCACCTAGTAAACAAATACTTGCCAAGGATAAACCACTTGACACCTTCATTTTCAGACTTGAGACAGTCCCTAACTACACCATGAATGAGTTTTGTGCTAAACCCACATCCTCATTTTTTCCATGCTTTCCCTCTAAAACTTATCCCAATCCACCATATTTTCCACAACCATTCACTTTTCCACACTTATTCACTAGGACACCCTCTCGTTCAAAGATGAAACATAAGGTGCATGCTCGGTTATGTTATAGGTCTATCCGACTTTGCTTTCATTCCACTAGGCTGCGTCGTAGGAAATCTTGGTGCTTGATTGTGTTTGGATATGTTTTCTGTGATATTTATTTATGGAACGATCCACAACTATTTCAGTTGTTGATATATGATAAACTGCATATTCATACATATGTTTAGATAAGTATAGGGAATCGACTTTAAAAGACCCAAGTTTTAGGTACAATACCAACTTTACGGGTATAGGCCAAACAAAATTTTCAAACCTAAAAAGAGTTTTCCAATTTTGTTTGGGGGTGAAATATTTTGGTATCCATTTCAAATCATGTTGCCACCCTAAGCTTTGTCATGTTTACTCGGTAGAGTTTGTGTTAGTTAGTGCGATACCGGTTTAATTGTGCTTCATATTATCATATCATCTTTACAATATTTACATTACAGTCTTGCCAATTTTTGCCACGTTTCTATGGTAAATTCTTTCCTTATCTCTTTACACTTTGAGGACAAAGCGTTCGATTGTTTTGGGGTGTGATAGAAACATTTGCAAAAATTAGACACTTTTAGGATGTAAATTACGCACTTTTATTTATAAAATGTTAAAAATTATAAAAATTAGTTAGTTACATAATTTAATTGTGCTATTGAATTGTTTCATGAACCCCCTTCTCCCAAATTGTTTGGGGGTGGTATAGAAACACGATGTAAATGTTAAGCACATATTAGGTTGTATATTACGTATTATTTGTCTTAAAAAATAAAAATAAAAATAAAAAGTTTATACTATACACTTAGGAATATTGGTATTGTTTCTTTCTCGCTCTTAATAATCTAGAAGTCTCACGTAGCTTTTGCATTAGAATAGTTTTTAGAAACTTAGGTTAATATGTAGGTAATAATCTTTGCATCTATCTATAAATATATTACATGAGTATCTATGATTGTTTGGCGGTAAGTTTAGAAATCTAGGCTAGAGTACTTATTCTACAAATCTGTGAGAATATAGCCTAAAAGCCTTATATGAGTGAAACATTTGAGAAATGACACAAGGGAGAAGTATATTCGAATAGAGAAATCACCGTCCACTTGCTTGACCACTATACCATGTTCTAAGAGAGAATTTAGGCCCTTTTTGGATCGATATAGCTAGAAATTCTGACCTAAGTATATTTTCCGCTAATTAAATCGAGCCTTTCATTAGCCCTTTCATAAACCACAAATCCTTTTACCTGTTAAAAAAAATAAAACAAAATAAAAAAAAATTCAACCTACCCAATTTAGATAAGTCCGAGAATAGAATAAGGAAGAAAGAAGAAGAGAAAACACATTGTAAACAAAAGTTAGTTAATTGCTTCAAAAAAAATAATAAAAAAATAAAGAAAAGAAGTTTCCATCCAAAGAAAAGAAAAATAAAAATAGAAATAAAATAAAAACTCCAAAAAAATAGAATAAAAGGAGTCAAAAGCCAAAGAAAAAGGAAAAAAAAATATGGCTAAGGATGGAAACAAGTGTAGAAGCAAAAGTAAATAACAAGGTTTTCTCTAGTTACATAATATGAAGACTCTATTATCTCAGACTTGTCCCTTTTGAATATCCATTTCCTTCCTTCTTAAACCATCTC
Organism: Coptis chinensis; assembly: GCF_015680905.1. Classification (NCBI taxonomy): domain Eukaryota; kingdom Viridiplantae; phylum Streptophyta; class Magnoliopsida; order Ranunculales; family Ranunculaceae; genus Coptis; species Coptis chinensis. The sequence goes on from NC_141463.1 coordinate 38,335,401, forward strand.
CTAATCCCCGCAACACCTAACAAAGACCTCTAGCTTAATTAGGAATAGGTTAGTGGGATAGTAAGTGGCAGATGTGTTTGATCGACTCCGGCTTCCTTGTGTGTCATTGAGATTGTAAGGTAAAGTGTGCTCACTTAGACTAGAGTAGAAAACTTGAGTGGAAAAATCGAGTGTTGTATCTTGACTATTATTGTGAGAACCTACTTAAGGGCTTTATTCGAAGTTTCAAAACGGACTGCTATTGCATTTCATAGTATTACTCATTGTATATATGTTTATTGTAGAGGATTGATTATTATGCATATATTAGCTTAGGTTTCGACAAGATTACTCTATATGCATTGCTAGTGAGAGGTATAGTTAATTTAGAGCATGAATAAGGAAACAATAATTTTATTTCTTAGTCGTTGTCAGTATAGATGAAGTTTGTGAGTACCTTCACTGGAAAACTCTCGAGGCTATAACTTCGTCCACTAGGGAATTCCTAGTGGTTTAAGGCCTTGTTGCATATGGTCAATGCAATGTCGCACTCGCGAAACGAGTAGATAGAACTCCATTTTTTGGTCACTTATTCTAATTTCTCATCTTTGCTTGAGGACAAGCAAAATGCTGTTTGGGGGTGGTTTGATAAGAGCCCAAAACTGTAGTTTTAACCCTGTAACAGTCATATTTTTAGACCAATTATGTGAGTAATAATTAAGAGTTAACACTGATTACGTGTTTTTATGCATTTCAGGCTTCAAAGTCCATTATGTGCAGAAATGTGCCACTTTAGCGAGATAAAGGAGCAAAGGTTGGTTACTAAGGAGTTCCGTGATTAAAGGCCAAGATTCAAGAAGACAAAGCCTTTCTAAAGCTCGGTCAAAGCTGAAAAGTCAAAGTTAAGGCAGGCAGAAACAGCACACAAAGTCAACAGAACTTCCGAAAACCGTATCTTTGGACTCAGACCTCGGAATAGGGCCTACCTTATGTCAAAACGACCGGCTCGGAAAGAGCTTTCCAATGGTCTAAGCCTTGATCCAATCAGAGGAGCAGAAGTGGACGAAAAGTCTGTTGAAGCCAACTGCAGCTGAAGAGGCCTTTTTGGACTGAAAGAATTGGGTTTTGGGCCTGATTCTCTAGCCCGAAACATGGATCCAAGCCCATGCACGATTTTTGGATCTGAATATATAAAAACCAAAGCTTAACTCTTTGTTAATGGTAGATAGTTAGACCTAGATTAGAATTAGATTAGTTAGCCTCCATTAATGAGTTTTAGAACTTAGTTTTAGAATTTCATTTCTTGTTTTAGATTAATTTCTTGAATCATTGAATATCATTCATTAGATAAATAAAATAGTTATTATTCTTGTCATTTCAATTTTTGTTATTTCAATCTATTAGATCTAGTTTTAATTATTGTTGGTTACCATTTCTTAGTTGTTAATTAGAATTTAATTATTGTTTAATTTAGATTAGTAAATTTCGAATCTTGATATTATGTTTAGTTTAGATTCATATGGAAATGATTGCGGAATGATTCAACGCTAAAACCTCCATTAGAGGGGTTGATGAAAGCTTGATTCCGACTATCGTAGAGTCGTCGTAATTTCCTTTCCACTCTAGAAACGATTAGTTCACCATGAGAATGGGTTTAATCGTTCACATGCTAGTTATGAATTGGTAGGAATGCCATGTGTAATTAGGGATTAGGAAGAACCAATTGTTCTGCGAAGCAGTTCAATTCGGATTACGATGATTCATCGTTAATTGGATTAAGTCGAGTTAAGGTGGAATCAATCCCCCTCTAACTCCTTATCATAGAATCAACGTAGCATTCCCTTAGTTGTTATAATAGTTGACTAGTGCATCTTGTGGGTAGTTGCATCGTAGTCTAGTAGCCACTTCGAAAATCTCTCATTAGACTTAGAGTGGAATACTTATACTTAGAAAACACAACATGCGAAAGGACTAGGAGTGGAACGAATCACTCTACTCCACTATATCTCATAGGATTGAGAGTAGAATTCTTTGATAAACATATAGGCTCATAAGAAAGTTTTAGTTTACGTACGTTTTGAGTTCATCGTTCATTTCGTAGGTAAACTATCAATTTTACGTTTATCCGAATCCCTAACTAAAAAAGTAGATGCCCTTGCAGTTCAAGTAAACGATCAACTACCAAAACCAGTCATGAACGTTGACATCGCACCATGTGTCCTTTGTCTTAGTCCTGACCATCCTGATGCATATTGTCCCATGTTATATGTTTCCCATATTCAACCATCGGAGGAGGCATGTGCATTCAACATTCCCAATGCACCGTGGAGACAACATCCGAATTTCGCTTGGCGCCAAAATAATCAACAAATGGGGGCTCCTCCGGGTTAATCCAGCTAATCCGCTGTTGACCTACCAATAATTTTATTCCATACCGCCAAGGAAATAATCAACAATACCAACAAGGTTAATTTCAAAATAATTCCAATGCTAACTATCAAACCAACGCTGACCTTGTTCCGGCTAATCAGATCCCAACTATAATCAACAACTTACCGGCAATAGTCGTGAACTACTACCATGTTTGCCAACCTGCGACAACCCGTTACGGATAGGACAAAGCGAGACTTTCTTGGCTTACATGAACCAACAAATCTCAAATTTTAACGTCTATCCAACAATCACTTCAACAATTGGCACAAGTGATAAATGTAAATTGACTAGTCTACCTACGAAATGAGCGATGAATTCAAGGCGTAAGTAAACTAAACTAACTTTTACGTGTTTGATTATCAAAGCTTCTACTCTCAACGCTTTAATTGCACTAAATGGAATAGATGAAGTTCATTCCCTCCTAGTTCCCTAGCATGGATTGTTTTCTAAGTCTAACTAGTAAGCTCTTAAGTCAATGAGAGCTTTCTGAAATATTATACTACGATACTTAATTAAGATGATTACTAGAAATTAACTACAAATGCTATGGAAATACTATTGTTTGACTCTAGATAAAGGAATTAGAGGGAATTGAATCCACCGAGAATCAACTTAATCACCTAGTACAGATTGTGGTATCTCGATTCTTACGTTTTTCCGGCAAGAATTCGAGTCTAATCCCTAGTGTTCATGGCATTTCTACTAAGTACTAACTAGCATGTGAGGTCGCCCACCCATTCTCATGGCGAAACACGACCTTCTAGAGTGGAATAGATGCTAAAACGTTTCTATACTAAACAACTAAGTTTTCATCAAGGCTTCATCAACCCCTCTAATGGAGGTTTAGCCTTGAATCATCAATCTAAAATTTCCCATTGAATCTAAACTAAACATAATGTGAGAAATTGAGATTTACTTAATTTGAACAATAATGAATCTAACTTAATGGCTGGAATGAAGTAGGAACAAGAATTTAATTTAGATCTAGACTGGAAATGACAAAATTCAAACTTGATAAAAATGACTACTTTATTTATCTAATCAATCAAGAACAATGATTCAGAGATTTAATCTAAAACAAGAATTTAAATGGAACTAAAACTTAATTTAATTAATAAAACTAGATCTATAATTCTATATCTTAATTTAGGTCTAACTAGCTACCATTAACAAAGAGCTAAGCTTTTGTTTTATACATCAGATCAAAATTCGTGCATGGGCTTGGAGCCATGGTTTGGGCGGAGAATCGGGCCCAAAACCCATTCTTCGGTCAAAAAAGGCCTCTTCAGCTGCAGTTGGCTTCCACAGACTTTTTGTCCACTTCTGCTCCTCTAATTGGGTCAAGGCTTGGACCATTGCAAAGCTCTTTCCGAGCGGTCGTTTTGACATAAGGTAGGCCCAATTCCGAGGTCTGAGTCCAAAGATATGGGCATCGGAAGTTCTGATGGCTTTTGCTCCTTTATCTCGCTAATGTGGCACATTTCGCACATAATGGACTTTGAAGCCCTGAAATGCATAAAACACGTAATCAGTATTATCTCTTACTTATTATTCACATAATTGGTCTAACGGTATGATTATTAAGGGGTTAAAACTACAGTTTTGGGCTCTTATCAAACCACCCCAAATAGCATTTTGCTTGTCCCTCAAGCAAATATGAAAATTAGAATAAGTGACCAAAATGGAGTTCTAACTACTCTCGTTTTGAGTGCGCGATTGCATTGACCATATGCAACAAGGCCTTAAACCACTAGGAATTCCCTAGTGGGCCGAGTTATAACCTCGTGAGAGTTTTTCGATGAAGGTACTCACAAACTTCATCTATCTTCTGGCGACTAAGAAATAAAACTATTGTTTTCTCCTTCATGTCTCAACTATCTATACATCTATCTAGCAATTACATAAGAATAACCCGGTCGAGGAACCCTAAGCTAATATATGCATAATAATCAATCATCTAAATTAAACATATAACAATGAGTAATCTTATGAAATGTAATAGCGAGGTCCGTTTACGAAAACTTCGGAATAAGCGATCTTAAGTAGGTCCTCACATAAATGTCAAGACAAAACCACTCTGATTTTTCCACTCAAGTTTCAGCTACTCCGATTAATGCGGTGGGCACACTTTACCTTACAATCTCAATGACAAAAGGAAGCGGAATTCGATCAAACACATCGCCACTTACTATCACACTAACCTATTCCTAATTGAGCTAGAGGTCTTTATTAGGTGTTGCGGGGATTAGGAGATGGTTTAAGAAGGAAGGAAATGGATATTCAAAAAGGACAAGTCGAGATAATAGAGTCTTCATATTATGTAACTAGAGAAAACCTTGTTATTTACTTTTGCTTCTACCCTTTGTTTCCATCTTAGCCATTTTTTTTTTTCTTTTTCTTTGGCTTTTGACTCCTTTTTATTCTTATTTTTTTTTTTTGGAGTTTTTTATTTTATTTTATTTTTTCTTTTCTTTGGATGGAAACTTCTTTTCTTTATTTTCGGAAGCAATTAACTAACTTTTGTTTTACAGGTTTTTCTCTTCTTCTTTCTTCACTCATTCTATTCTCGGACTTATTCTAGATTGGGTAGGTTGATTTATTTTTTTTTTTTTTTTTTTTTTTGTAGCGGGGGTAAAGGAATTGTGGTTTATGGAAGGCTAAAGAAAGGCTCGAGAGGGGACTAGCGGACAATAATTCATAGGTTTGAATTTCGGCTATATCAATCCAAAGAGGGCCTAAATTCTCGCTTAGGATATGGTTTAGTGATCAAGCAAGTGGGCGTGTGATTTTCTATCCGATTTTACTTCTCCCTTGTGTCATTTCTCAAATGTTTCACTCATATAAGGCTTTAGGCTATATTCTCCACGAGGATTTGTAGAATAAGTACTCTAGCCTAGATTGAGAAACTTTACTACCAAACAATCATAGATACTCATGTAATATATTTATAGATAGATGCAAAGATTATTACCTACATATTAACCTAAGTTTCTAACTATTATTACGATGCAAAAGCTTCATTGAGACTTCTAGATTGTTAAGAGCATAGAGAAAGAAAACAATACCAATATTCCTAAGTGTATAGCATACTTTTTATTTTTATTTTTGAGTTTTGAAATTTTAACTAGAAAACAAGTGCATATTATACCTATCTATATCTAACGGATGTCTTAATTACCGTGTTTCTATGCCCCCCAAACAAGAAGCATGCTTTGTCCTCAAAGCATTTAAATAAAGAGGGTAGGAAAAATACCATTGAAGCGGCGTGAAATTTAGGAACATCGCAAAACAAAGTTAAAACATACAAATATAGTAATAAAAATCGGCCGCTGCTGACTCTATAAGAGTTCCACCCATTATGGGGTTAGCAGAATTAAATTGCTTGGGACATAGCGGGACACTAACTTAACTAAAACTTACCGCACCCCGGCATCTACTTTCGTCATCCTCCTCTTCTATATGAGGTTCTTTCGCATCCTGCCATGCCATAACAACTTGCCACGCCTTACGTCGTGTATCATCAACTAGTGCTAACCTCTCTAGTGTTATTTGGTGCGATGGGGTGTAAGGGGCAACCAAATGTGGTTGCACCTGCCATCCCGACCAAGTCATGGCTCGGAATGATCTTACCACGATTGGTGGGTCTCATGATTTCGACCCTTTCCCAATCATTGTAATGCGTATACGAATCACGGGTAGGCAAAGGCGTAAAGTGACAAACCAAGGCAGGGCATAAGAAGGTACTTATGCCTCAAGGTATGGGCTCAGAGTAGCAACTAAAACTTCGGGGAATGTCATACCACGGCGTCCCTCGGCTAAAGCAAGGAAAGCGTCACCAAGCGATATTATTGGCGAAGTAAACTGCCGTTCCCCTAGAATGTTCATCATGATGAACAACATGGTTATGCCTACATTCAGTGATAGGCTACTTTCGAGGCGATGTTATATTGGTCTTGGTCCATGATCTGAAATACCCTCCCCATAATACTCATGGAAATAGGCATATTCATATAGGTATGAGTTATCGTCATATATCCCCGTGTGCATAGGGTGGGGTAATGGCAATCCCGAAACCAAAGCTATCAAGTGTTTATTGAATTCCATAGTCGTTACCATCAATAGTAAGGGAAAATTTTTGTTCTCCTTCTTCGGTACAAAAAAAGTAATATTATTATAGAAGAATTCGGTTAGCTTAGGTGAAAAAGTCGTCATCATCACTTACGGAAGATGCGCCATCCTAATTACACGATCCATTTCGCGGAACGATGCTCCATAGGTATAGGTTCCCATCAAGTCTTCAAAAAGGCTGTTCGGGGAATCACTATAGGTGGTGTCATCTTAACACTACTTGTAGAATAGCTGCGAAAACCTGGAAGAACCTCGAGAAAATCGAAAAATTTCTGTGATTCTTGGAGGGCTGGGCTTCATTATAGTGGCGCGAAGTCAGCTCTTTGGTTTTGAAATTCAGATGTTTTTTGGCGGCGCTCTACTTGAAGCGTGGTAGTCGGTGATTTTTTTCGATTTTTTGTTTGGCCGGTCGCTCTACTTGAAGCTTGTGGCTCTAGGGGATTTTTCGATTCTGATTATAATAGAGGCGAAGTCAGGCTCTGCTTGAAGCGTCTAAATCGAAGGTGCAGAAAGTGAGTTTCTAAGAAAAACAAGGAAAAAGGTTGGAGTGAAAAGTGAAAGATGATTGTGGTGTGTAGTGTGGGTTGTGAGTGTAGTATGATGGAAGTTTAAATAGGTTACGGGTTTCAAAAGCGAATCGGCAAATTGCCAAATTGTTTTAAGGCAATTTCGAGGAAATAGAAAGCTGCCAAACCCAAGCGGAAACTAACCATAGTTTTGATTTCCTAACAACCACGGTATCTAAACTCTCCTACACATATCATGCTACCACTATTTTCAACTTTTACTCCAAGACAACCTTCACGAAGATGATCAAAATAAATTATATTAAAATAATATGAAATCCAAGCAATCTAAAACAAACAACTTAATATTTAAATCTAACTCTTGAAATAAAATTCCACTAACTAAACAATAAAAGCGATAAGATATGAGGACTGGTGATGGTGAACACCTAGGCGTGTGAAGAAGATGGTCCACGAGATGGAGACTGGCTCTGTGGTGACGAATGGCTTGAGCCATCGGCTGCGGCGGCGACGATGCTCATGCCTCTCGGACTTCGGTGAGACGGACTCATCCACAGTGGCATCGTCGTAGCATCTCTATCTGAACAATGACGTGCTTCCATCTCGGTCTTGAGTGCGCATCTTGGGCTTGGTGATTCTTGTGGATAACCTCCAAGTCGGACAAGATATCTTTCGACCCCTTTCGAGCATTTCAACTCTCGTCCGAAAGTTCGTTTGCTTATTCGAATTACAATTTGTCTATGTCTATATCTTCCACAGAATCACGATAAGCGCATCATAAACCCGGTTTGCGGCATTATCATTCGTTCTAAATTAGAAGTATGACTATCAAAATTATCCTCAACCAACCATGTCATATCTTCCCTACATTATCCGACTCAACTTCCTTCTCTGCGGACAAGCGGCCAAGTCTTTTGGATGCATTCCTTATAAATACTTGCATTAGAAGGCAATTTGATCTTAATAGGAACGAGATCTAGCGGCGGCTCTAAATGAGAGCATAATCTTAGTGATCAATATGGGATCTATGAGTTGGCGACCGGGCCTCTCCTTTGCTCAAAACCCAAAAATCACATTCAAAATTAAAAAAAAGGATGAGAAGAAATTATAGCCCCGTTTGTTGAAAATCGAGGAGCATCGTCCGGAAGTGATCAATATCGGGGAAGACTTTGTCTTTCAGGGGCGTTCAAAATTAAATCAAGGATGCAGAAATTATACCGGTTCGTTTGCAAAATCGAGAAATCGATTAATCGAGCGCCAATTGATGAGACTTTGTCTTTCCGGGGCGTTATTCACCCTCATGACCGGTTATCTTTCATCAAAGCGAGGCAATGAGATATCGTATTGGGGTTCATGAATCTTGGGGTTCTGAAATATCTAGGTTGGTTCTGGTGATTCCTAATAGCTCGACCAACAACTGTCTCGTAACTTCCCTCGCGTTCTGCTATCCTAATGAAAATCCTATTTCCCTCCACTTCGTTTCTTATAAAACTGTTCTACCAAATCATAGTGATAGAAATCCTCTGCCGAATACCCAGTCCGTTCAATTTCTCTTAAACATCTCAGCGTCATAAAATGAAAGCTATCGGTATAAGCGCGTTTTTCGGCAGAATTCTCGTCGTAAGCGCCATTGAAGTTTGAACTGATTTGGGGTTTGTAGATGGTGGTGGATTCGAGTTTGATGAAAACTAACTAAACCAACATGTGGTGGTTATGGTAGGTTCGTTGCAGGTTCGAAAACTTCGAATTGGTGGGTGGTTTCTTGGTGGAAGCGGTTGGATTGTGTGGAAGATTGGTGTTTCACAATGAAGTGGGTGGGTGGTCTTCTTATTGTGATGTATTCTATTTTATTTATATTATTTTTTTATTTTTGGTTGATAGGGTTTGGATTTTTAATTTGTGTCAAGCGGCTGGAGAAGATGAAGGTCGCGATTTGTTTTTTTTTGGCGGGCAATGTTGAGTGAGCCTTGAGTTGGCCCAAGCCCATTCGTATATTTCGACTTTTCGTCGATTTTTAAGCGCAATTTCAAACTAGATTTCCAGCCGTTATCGGTCCGATTCTTTCGAATGAGATATGGAAATGATCAGGAGAGAATTTCCAATCAATGATCCATAAACTACTCTATTCGACCGGGGGTGACTAATAAGATAGTGCAAAATGCCTCGTAGTGCGTGCATGGCGTAAGTTATGCGAACTAATGAACACTAAATTAGATGGCGTCAACCCCAATGAACTATACTAATGGACCTAAACAACACAACTAGAAAGTTCGAGCAATCGGATGGAAAGACTGATTTCCACCCCAAACAAATTTTTAAACACAAAATTTGTTTACAGCGTGGGTCGTTTAAAGTCGATTCCCAAGACTTGTTGGATTGCTATGTCTATGATTTTTAAAATTTTAATTTATTTTATTTGTTTATTATGAGAAACACGAAAAACAATAAATACATAATTCACTCCATAGAGGAACATGACTCAACAATCGAGAAAACATGCGAAAGTGGAAAGCGTGAATTATGTGAGCTGTGGACTTAGGATCCGGTACTTACAGACCACACACTCCATAGGGAGGGGCCGGTTACTGAATGGTGTACTTATCGGTATATGGAAATGAAAGTAAGTACACCAAATGACAAGGTCGATCCTCATAGGCGAGGGGTCTGTAAAGGACTTCCTCCACATCGGGGGGACAAAAGTTAAGTGAAAATGTTTTAACCGTTGACCATTAACTTGAAAGATACTTGTTGTCCTTGGGATTTACCAAGGTAATTGCCCCGTAAGGGGTGACTTGATAACGAGAAAAGGACCCGGACCAGCGGGTTTTAGTTTCCACAGGGGAAAATATGTAGGCGGGAGTTGTAAAGCAAAACCTTTTGTCCGACCACAAACTCTTTACATAAGATATGCTTATCATGAACCGTTTCATGTTGGCTTTATAATCCTTGGCGAGATCGTAAGAATCGCTACGGATTTCTTCAAGCTCATTTAATTGTAACTTGTGTTTGGCCCCGCCTCATCAATATTGAAGTTAAGGCTTTTTATAGCCCACGAGCGCGGTGCTCTAATTCAGCGGGCAAATGACATGGTTTCCCAAATACAAGTCTAAAGGGAGACATACCTATAGGAGTTTTGAAAGCAGTTCTATATGCCCATAAGGCATCCGATAGGCGCCGACCCGATCTTTCCTATCGGGGTTTCTTTGTTGTTTCTAAAATCTTTTTGATTTCCCTATTAGAAACTTCTACTTGTCCGCTAGTTTGTGGATGATAAGGAGTTGCTATTTTGTGTGTAACTCCGTACTTTTTAACTAGGGATGCAACAACTCTTTTGCAAAATGTGTTCCACCATCACTAATGATGGCTTTAGGAATGCCAAACCGACAGAAAATATATTCTTTAATAAAAATACAACGGTCTTATGGTCATTGCTACGGCAAGCTAGGGCCTCTATCCATTTAGACACATAGTCCACGGCAACTAGAATATAAATATAACCGTGGGAAGCGAGGGAAAGGGCCCATGAAATCAATACCCCAAACATCAAAAATTTCTACTATTAAGATTGGATTTAATGGCATCATATTACGCTTTCGTGATTAAGCCCAAGTTGTTGGCAGCGAATACCGTCTTCAATGCACTTGGGCATCCTTAAAAGGGTAGGCCAATAAAATCCACATTGAAGAACTTTAGCGGCTGTTTTCATTCCACTAAAGTGGCCACCACACTCTTTGTCATGGCGAGCGATAGAACTTCATTATATTCCCTTTGGGGAATGCAGCGGCGAATAATCGATCCGCACAATACTTAAAAGGTAGGGCTCATCCCGGTAGTATAACTTGACTCGGCCAAGAACTTCTTACGTTCATTTCTTGACCAATTATAAGGCATAACATCAGCCGCTAAATAATTTCACGATGTCCGCGATACCATGGTGATGAAAAATAGCATACGAGATGCTCATCGAGGGAAAAGAGTCGGTATGGACTTCGGAATCACTACTATCGTCATTTGTAAAGTCTAGATAAGTGGGCAACTTCGTTTTCGACCCCTCTTTTGTCCTTTATTTCTAATGTGAATTCTTGCGGGGAGAAGAATCCATCGGATTAATCTACGCTTAGCATCCTTCTTTGCAAGAAGGTACCTAAACTGCATGGTCCGTGTAAACTAAAGTTTTAGAACCAACCAAATAAGGGATGAAACTTATCTAAAGCATAAATGACAGCTAAAATTCTTTTTTCAGTAGTTGTATAATTCCGTTGAGCGTCGTTTAATGTTTTACTAGCATAATAAATAACCGTGGACTTATTATCTATTTTACGTCCCAAAGGCGGCACCAACTGCATAGTCACTAGCATCACACATGAGTTCAAAAGGTTTAGACCAATCGGGGAGGCTGTATAATAGGTGCGATGGTTAGAGCGGCTTTTAAAGGTTTCAAAAGCCTGTTTCTGATTAAAATTAAAATCAAAAGATTGCATCCTTCAAAAGCAAGTTAGTTAAAGGCCTAGCTATTTTTGAAAAATCTTTAATGAACGCCTATAAAACCCTGCATGGCCTAGAAAGGCTCTAATCTCCGCGGACGATCCGTGGGTTTAGGTAGAATTAAGCTATCTTATCTAGTTTGGCTTTATCTACCCGATGCCATCACTAGATACAATATGACCTAATACTATGCCCTTTTGACCATGAAATGACACTTTTCCCAATTTAAAGCGAGGCTCTTTTCTTCACACGTGTCAAAACCTTAGGCGGGTTAGACAAGCGATCGTGAAGGAGTCTCCATAGATAGAAAAATCATCCATGAAAACTTCCATAAAGCTCTACCATGTCACTAAATATATGAAGCATACACATTTGGAAGGTACGGGGAGCATTACAAAGGCCAAAAGGCATTCGTTTATAGGCATATGTTCGAAGGGACATGTGAAGGTTGTCTTTTCTTGGTCATCAATATCAATAATAATCTGAAAATAGCGAGTAGCCATCGAGGGAAACAATAAAAGGCATGACCAGCTAGGCGTTCTAGCATCGATCTATAAATGGTAAGGGAAAGTGATCCTTTCGTGTCATAGCATTTAAGCGTCGTAATCAATACAGATTCTCCATTTCATAGGACGCGAGTGACAACATAGTCACCCTTCCGTTCTACGATACCATGGTAATTCCGATTTCTTAGGAACTACATGAATGGGACTTACCCATTAAGCTATCGGAGATTGGGTATATAATACCGCGATCAGTAATCATAAAGACTTCTTCCCTAACCACCTCTTTCATGGCGAGGGTTCAAAGCGGCGAGGTTAGCGAGAAGTCTTGGCGTTATCCTCAAATGGATCACGATGAGTGCGGACATTAGGGTCAATGCCCTTAATGTCAGCTAAGGACCAACCAATCGCAGACCGATGTTCCCTAATCACCCTTATTAAAGATGTCTCTTCATCTTTAGTTAAAGAAGATATAATTATCGGGTGACTACCATCGGATCAAGTTGAATATATTTTAACTCGGGGAAGAGGTTTAAGCAATTTGTGTGGATGAGAATGTCCGTTGATGTTTCATAAGTGTCCTTATCTTGCGTAATGAAAACTTGCTTAGGTAGCAAGTCTTCATACTCGATTTATGGAGCAACCGCCCGGGTCTACAATTGGTGTGGATTCGGGATGGTGTTTACCTCCTCTAAGTAGGAGTCATTCACAAAATCAGAAGTTCCAAAAGAAAGGAATTTGTACATATTGTTTTCGGGAAGCGTGTTGTTAAAATAATCTTGAGCTAAACTCGATCATGCTAACCTCCCCATCTATAGGCGAATCTGGTAACTGTTTCATCATTTTAAAACATTTACCTCGGCGGAAAAGATGACCAAAAGATAAGGACATCTTTCCATCGCGACAATTTATAAGCGCATTGGCGGTTGCCAAGAAGGGGCGCCCTAAGATGATGGGTGCAGAGTCATTAGCGACTTACGTATCGAGGATAACAAAATCAGCGGGGATAGTAGAAATCCTGAACCTTAACAAGCACGTTTTCCACTACACCTTTAGGATACTTAATTGACACGTCCGCTAATTGCAGCGTTATTTTTGTAGGTTGCATTTCCGTAGAGACCTATTTGTTTATACAAGTAATAATGAGTAAGTTAACACTTCCCCGTGTCTAATAAAGCGGTCGTCGTGTAGGAATCTCTAAGGTGCATTTGTGATGGGACGACCGGGGTCCTTGTACTTAACAATTCCATTATTTTCGGATAAAGTTGGGAACTGTTCAGTTAAAAAGGCGTCTTTGGGTATGTTCGTCTTACGCCTAGTAGTGCATGATTAACGTAAAATGAATAGTCTACCAACGAAATGAACGATGAATTCAAAACGTAAGTAAACTAAACTTATTACTGATGCTATCTGTTTATCAAAGAATTATTCTACTCTCAACCAATTGAGATATAGGGGAGTAGATAGAGTTCATTCCACTCCTAGTGCTCTAGCATGGATGTTTTCTAATCTAACTAGTCGTTTTTAAGTCTATGAGAGTTTTATGAAGGGAATTATACTACGATGCAACTACCCACAAGATGCAACTAGTCGGTTATCAGAATACTAAGGGAATGCTACGTTGATTCTATGATAAGGAGTTAGAGGGGGATTGATTCCACCATAACTCAACTTAATCCACTAACGACGAATCGTCGTAATCCGAATTGAACTGCTTAGCAGAACAATTGGTTATTCCTAATCCCTAATTATACATGGCATTTCTACCAATTATAACTAGCATGTGAACAATTAAACCCATTCTCATGGTGAACTAATCATTTCTAGAGTGGAATAGAAAATCTGACGGCGACTCTACGATAATCGGACTCAAGCTTTCATCAAGGCTTCACAACCCCCTCTAATGGAGGTTTAGCCTTGAATCATTCATAATCATTTCCATTTATATTAAAACTAAACATAATATAAAGCATTGAAATTTATTTAATTAAACAATAATGAAATCTAATTTAATGACTAAATTGAACTAAGGACATGAATTGAAATTAGATCTAGAATTGGAATTGACAAAATCGAAATGGATAAAGAATACTACTTTATTGATCTAATCAAATGAAGAACAAGATTCAAAGGTTTAATCTAATAAAGGGATTTGAAACTAATTAAAGAAAAACAATTAAATCTAGATCTAGAAGCTATTTTAATGGCTACTTTCTATTCTAAGCTATGAACCCTAATTCTCTACTAATTAATCTACCATTAACAAAGACTTAAGCTTTTGTTCTTATACATTCAGATCAAAATTCGTGCATGGGCTTGGAGCCGGGGTTTGGGCAGAGAATCGGGCCCAAACCCAATCTTCGATCCAAAAGGCCTCTTCAGCTGCAGTTGACTTCCACAGACTTTTCGTCCACTTCTGCTCCTCTGATTGGGTCAAGGCTTGGACCATTACAAAGCTCTTTCGAGGCGGTCGTTTTGACATAAGGTATGCCCAATTCGAGGTCTGAGTCCAAAGATACGGCTTTTCGGAAGTTAAGCGACTTTTGCTCCAGTATCTCGCTAAAGTGGTACATTTATGCACATAATGGACTTTGAAGCCTGAAATGCATAAAAGCAGCGTAATCGGTGTTAACTCTTACTTATTATTCACATAATTGGTCTAACGGTATGATTATTAAGGGGTTAAAACTACAGTTTTGGGCTCTTATCAAACCACCCCAAAACTTGACATTTTGCTTGTCCTCAAGCAAATATGAGAAATTAGAATAAGTGACCAAAAATGGAGTTCTAACTACTCTCGTTTATTTGAGTGCGATTGCATTGACCATATGCAACAAGGCCTTAAACCACTAGGAATTCCCTAGTGGGCCGAGTTATAACCTCGTGAGAGTTTTTCGATGAAGGTACTCACAAACTTCATCTATCTTACAACGACTAAGAAAATAAAACTATTGTTTCCTTATTCATGCTCAACTATCTATACATCTCTCTAGCAATTATATAAGAATAACCAGTCAAAACCCTAAGTTAATATATGCATAATAATCAATCATCTACAATAAACATATATACAATGAGTAGTACTATCAAATGTTTAGCGAGGTTTGTTTACGAGAACTTCGGAATAAGCGTCCTTAAGTAGGTTCTCACAATAATAGTCAAGAAACAACACTCTGATTTTTGCACTCAAGTTTAAGCTACTCCGATTAATGCAGTGGGCACACTTTACCTTACAATCTCAATGACAACAAAGGAAGCGGGGTCAATCAAACACATCTGCCACTTACTATCACACTAACCTATTCCTAATTGAGCTAGAGGTCTTTATTAGGTGTTACTGAGGGATTAGGAGATGGTTTAAGAAGGAAGGAAATGGATATTCAAAAGGACAAGTCTGAGATAATAGAGTCTTACATTATTATGTAACTTAGAAAACCTTGTTATTTTCTTTTTGCTTCTACACTTTGTTTCCATCCTTAGCCATATTTTTTTTTTTTTTTTTTTTTTTTTTTTGGCTTTTTGACTCTTTTTTTTATTCTTTTTTTTTTTGGAGTTTTTATTTTATTTCTATTTTTCTTTTCTTTGGATGGAAACTTCTTTTCTTTATTTTCTGAAGCAACTAACAATTTTTTTTTGTTTACAGGTTTTTCTCTTCTTCTTTCTTCACTCATTCTATTCTCGGACTTATTCTAAATTGGGTAGGTTGATTTATTCTCTTTTTTTTTTTTTTTTTTTTTTTTATTTTGTTTTGTTTTTGTAACAGGGGTAAAGGAATTGTGGTGTATGGAAGGCTAAAGAAAAGGCTCGTGAGTGGTGACTAGCGGAAAATAATTCATAGGTTTGAATTTCTGGCTATATCGATCCAAAAGGCGGCCTAAATTCTCACTTAGGATATGGTTTAGTGATCAAGCAAGTGGGCGTGTGATTTCTCTATCCGATTTTACTTCTCCCTTGTGTCATTTCTCAAATGTTTTGGCTCATATAAGGCTTTAGGCTATATTCTCCACAGGATTTGTAGAATAAGTACTCTAGCCTAGATTTTGAAACTTCTTGCTAACAATCATAGATACTCATGTAATATATTTATAGATAGATGCAAAGATTATTACCTACATTATTAACCTAAGTTTCTAACAATTATTACGATGCAACAACTATGTGAGACTTCTAGATTGTTAAGAGCATGGGAAAGAAAACAATACCAATATTTCTAAGTGTATAGCATAAACTTATTTATTTATATTTTTAAATTTTTGAAATTTTAACTAGAAAACAAATGCATATTATATATATCTATATCTAACGGATGTCTTAATTTACGTGATTCTATATGCCCCCAAACAAAAGCATGATTTGTCCTCAAAGCATTGTAAATAAAGAGGGTAGGAAAAATACCATTGAAAGCGTGAAATTCGGAAACATCTGCAAAACAATGTTAGAGCGTACTAATATAGGAAATAAAAGCTGGACCTTAACTCTATAAGAGTTCCACCCATTATGGGGTTAACCTAATTAAATTGCTTGGGACATAGCGGACACAACAGAAACTAAAACTTACCTCCACTCCCGTTGTTATTCGTCATCTTCGTCATCCTCTACTTCTATAAAAAAGTGAGGTTCCTTCAGCGATCTGCCATGCTATGATAATTTGCGGGCTTCACGCCATTTATCATCTATGATTGCTAACCTATTAAGTGCCACTTGGTGCGATGGGGTGTAGGGTGCAACTTTGGTGAGGTTGTATCCGCCACCCATGCCAAGTCATTGCGGAAAGATCGAATAATACTATTGGTGGGTCGCGCCGTGTCTACCTTAATCAATCCGTGAAGCGTGTACAAAAAGCGGGGAAAGAAACATAGCATAATCATTGAAATTAAAAGCGGGCATAAGAAGGTACTTATGCCTCATGGTATAGGCTCGTGCTAAACTAGACATCAAAGTCACGGGAAGGTCATAGAACCGGCGTCCATTGGCTAAAGCAAGGGAAAGCGCTGCAAGTGGCGTCATTCACGAGGAAAAACGCCATTCCCTAAAATGTTTAGCATAATCCAAAACATAGCAGTTCCTATGTTCATGGACAGGCTACCAAGAACAGCGTTATAGTCCCCTTGGTCCTCAATCTGGAAAATGCACGCCCCATAAGCCTCGTGCAAAGACTCATAAGTGTAGACATGCATATTATCGACCCAATAGCACCATGGGTCTTGTATCTCGGCCGGGCATAGCAAGTCAAGAACAAATGCTAGCAAGAACACGGTAATCTCCATTGGTTCATTGTCAATGTTGATGGAGAACACTTGTTCTCCATCCGGTCTCTCAAAGAAAAAATGCAGTTATTATAAAAATAAGATGCAAGTCTTTGAGAATAAAGTTCAGCCCGGTCTTACCATAAGAGGTTCCCGAGCCAACATATGTGATCACCTCATGAAACCAAGCACCGTAAGTAGTGCTTTGGAACAAATCTTGAAAGACTGTTCGGTATCAATATTGGAGATGTCATCTCAAAATTACGCTTTGGAATAGCTCACGAATGATCCGGAAACTACTTCGAAAAAACTGGAAAATTTCTGGTCGAGAAGAAGCGGTGGCGCCTCAACTTAGCTGGCGCTCTTTGTATTTTGATTTCCAGTAACTTAAGCGGTCGCGCTCGACTCGACTTGCGCGGTGGCCTTCGACCAAATTTTTCCGACAGAATTTTTAGGGGCTGATGGCCAACTAGAAGCGCTATCGGAGTTCTGCAGAATGCGAAAATGAAGTCGAAGCGTGGGAATCGCGGGTTTGAAGGGTGAGTGATGGAGTTTAGGTGTAGTGTGAGTTGTGAGGATAGATTGTATCAAGTTTAAATAGGCTTAAAGTTGCTAGAATGGATGGAAAGTTGCCAAAACTAATTTCGGCGGTTTCAGGAAATCCTAAAATTTCAAACTCGAAAGCGGAAACAACTCGTATCACGGATTCTAATTCAAACCGATTATCTCTTATTTGGATTTTATGGTGAATGTACCTATTTAATCTAGATTTCATCCTACAATGATTCTCAATCATAGATATGCCTAAACTACCATATTTTCACCTTACTCCATGATAAATTCTAACACTAGGGGTTTTATAAAAATAAAGCGTGAAATAATCAAACCACCCCCAAACAAGTTTGGAAGGTGGGATTAATATGAAACAAGCACACAAATATGAAAATAACCCCTTATATTAAAATTTTCATTGGATTATCACTACAAAATTCAAATTCTTGAAATAAAAATTACATTACAATAAAGACACTGAAAAGTAAATAAAACAACAACTACTAAAACATAAATAACGGGACTATCACTCCTCATCCTCTCTAAACACCACCTTTGGTGGTGGCGGAGGGAGCCTGAACTTTCAGTGGTGGCTCACGGGCTCGGAAGGTCCGGTGGCGAGTCGATCGCCGTCGGCGGCGGCTCATGCCTAGTATTTGTGTCCTCGGAGATGCGTATATGGAGGTGGGAAGCGTGCTAGCATCTAAACTCTAAAGCGGTATTTGGGCTTCCATCGGCCCTCGCTGCTCCCATCTCTCATCCTCCCTGCGGGTCGCGGAGCTCGAAGTTGCGATGAATATGGTGGCTGTCGAGTCGGAGGTCTGCTGAGAGAGTGTTGAGTGAGCGCGCCCCTATGAAGCATAGCCATGCGCCACCGACATCAGACCAACACCTCCGGAAGGCATCCGTATCAAAGCAGGTGCCATCCTCCTCATCCTCCTCCGAATCATCCTCATCTACCCCCTGCCTCCTCCTCCTCGGCTGTTCCCTATCCTCGGCAATTTCCGGACTTGTTGGACACACTCTCCTATAAATACGCGGGTTCCCGATGCGGGGTAATGTAAATCCTCGAAGCGGAGTTGCCTTCATCTTGACATGATCTTAGTGATAAGCCGCGGGGAAGAGGTGCCAAGCGACCGTCGAACCTCGATCATGTTCAGCAAAAACTCGGATACAGAAATCGTGCTTCCGCTCTGGAGTATCCATAGGGCGTGGAGGCAGGTCGGACCGATGTCAGCGACCTTGTCCTTGTCCTAGGACATTCCGACCCAATCCAGCAAAACGTAGCCGGTTGGTTGGTCCTCGAAAGCTTTGGCGCACACAATGGGAGTTTGGATTGTAGCTCCCATTGATGGCGATGCGCTCCATCAGCGGCTCAACCCGTCAAACCGGGGATCTGTAAAAGCGGCATCAGATTGATTCTAGGCGGAATGCCTAGAATCTCGACCATGACCCAAGTAGTCAACTCCCTCCTCTTCTTCTTCACCAAAACAAAATCACTCTCCCTCAACTCCGGGTGTTGTAGAACCGTCGACCAAGTCTTCATGGTAGAAGTCTTCGATTAAAGTACGAGAGACTATTCAGTCTCTACTAGCCATTTCGTCACCGTAAAAGCGGGCGAAATGGTCGGCGTGAAAATCTGCTCGGTATAATATCGGCGTTGAGCCATTTAGAGTTTGATTACGGTTTGGGGTTTGTAGAGGGTGTGGTAGTGGTGGTTTTACTTGACCGACTTGAAGAACAGTGGAGGTGGTGGAGTGGTGGCGGCGGCACCAATTGGTTTGATTTTTGGTGGTTTTGAGTTTTAAATTGGTGGAGTTTGTTTTGATTGGTGTTTGCAAAACAAAATGGGGTTTGGATTTGCTTTTGGCGTGGGTTTTTTAGTTTCTTTTTTTTTTTTTTTTTTTCTAGGTTTGGAGGTTGTTAATGGCGGTGGAAGATGAAGAAGCGATGAACTGTAGCTGAAAAGGTAAAATGGCGCTCTCCATCTCCATGAAGTGGTAGTGAAGTTGAGCCAAGCCCAAAATCAAAATTTTCGATTTTTTTTGATTTTTTTTCGCGAATTTCAAATCAAAATTCCGGCCGTTACGGTCCGATTTTTGCGAATGAGATATGGAAATGATCAGGAGAGAATTTCCTATCAATGATCCATAAAACACTCTATTCCGACTTCGGATGACATATGAGATAGTGGAAAACGCCTCGAAGTGCGTGCATGGCGTAAGTTATGCGAGCGAATGAACTCTAAATTAATAGATCATGTCAATCCGAATCGTAATACAATAAAGCGGCCTAAGCAACTCTAGTGGGACATAAAACATTTGAAATGCGGAAACCACGAACACCCCACCCCCAAACAAATTTTTACAAGAATTTTAGAAAATTTGTTTTTAGCGATGGGTCTTTTAAAGTCGATTCGAGACTTCCTAGATTACTATGTTTATTTTATTTTTTATTTTTTATTTTAGTTTTAGAAGGAAAAACAATAAGCAATAAAGACATAATTCACACCATAGAAACATGACTCAAAATCCGAGAAAACATGCAAGAGTGGAAGCGTGAACTATGTGAACCGTGGACTTAGGATCCGGTACTTACAGCCACACTCCATAGGGAGGGCCGGTTACCTTAATGGTGCACTCACCAATATATTGGAATGAAAGGAAATGCACCCAACCACAGAAATTTGAGTCGTTTATAGTCGGATACTCAAGACTTTATCTAAAACATATGTATGAACATGTAGTTGATCATATATCGACAACGAAATAGTTGTGGATCATTCCATAAATAAATATCGAGGACAAACATATCCAAACACAATGAAACACCAAGATTTCCTCACGACACAGCCTAGTGGAATCAAGCGAAGTTGGATAACCTTATTGTGTAACCTATCATGCACCTTCTTTTTTCATTTTGAATGAGTGGGTGTTCTAGTAAATAAAGTGTGGAAAAGTGAATGGTTGTGAAGGATATGGTGGATATGGATAAGTTTTAGAAAAGACAGCGACTGTACCACAATGAGGTTGTGGTTTTAGCACCGAACTCATTCATTTTGTGTGTGTAGGGGCTCTCAATTCTGAAAATGAAGGTGTCAAAAAGTTTGTCCTTACGAAGTATCGTTTGCTAGGAGGATTTAAAAATTATAGAAGCCGAAAGAAACAACGGGGATCGAGTGCAAACTTCGGGGTTCCTTTGAAAAGGGTGGAAGGAGGGAATCGAGGTGGATGTTGTGCAAGTTAGTTCTTGATAGGGTGAATTGTCACCTACTCGAAGAAACTCATCAAATTCCCATCTAGATTGGTCATATCCACATTACTATGGTAGTCTCTACATCTTTGAGAAAGTCATCTATCCGTCCTCATCAATAACATGTGTATCGACTAGTGTAGGAATGAAAATGTTGGAGTCGACTTTCCAAAGGAAAGAATTTGGGCATATGACTATCGGGGAGCGTGTTGTTGAAATAATCTCGAGCAAAGCTCTCGATCATGCTAACCTCTCCATCCATAGGCGAATCGGATGCTGTGTCCTTGTTTTAAAACATTGACTTCAATGACAAGATGGCCAAAAGACATGGACATTGAACCATCGGCAATTAATGGCGCATTGGCGGTTGCCAAGAAGGGCCCTAAAATGATCGGGATGAGTCGTTAGCGACTTACGTATCGAGGACTACAAAATCAGCCGGATAGTAGAAATCCTGAACTTTTACCAACACATTTTCGACTACACCCTTAGGATACTTAATAGACCCGATCACTAATTGCAGCGTCATTTTAGTGGGTTGCATTTTGTCTAGACCTATTTGTCTATACAAATAAAATGGGAGTAAGTTAACACTAGCCCCGGTCTAATAAAGCGGTCGTCGTATAGGAATCTCTAAGGTGCATTATCTGATGGGGCGACCGGGGTCCTTTATGCTTAACAATTCCATTATGTTAGGATAAGGTTGGGAATTGTTACATTAAAAAGCGTCTTTTGGTATATTTGTCTTACGCGCCTAGTAGTACCACAATTCCTTAAGAAACTTAGCATGGTGTGGTAGCTTTTTTATAGCTTCGAGGAAAGGAAGGTTTATAGTTAGATTCTTAAAACATCCCTAATCTCCTCGTAATTTGTATCTCTAGTTAACATGGCTAATTTTTGTGGAAGCGGTGGTTTACGTCTATATTTAGCAATGGTATCACTGGATGTTTAACCAAGTGGCTTTTTGTTTCTTTGGTTGTGTTATGGCTGGGACCTCTACGATTGGTAGGCTCTTGAGTTTCTATTTGGATTATCTAGTAATATAGCGGTGTAGGGAGACTCTTGGTGGGGTAACTATAGGCATAGTTACTTTGTTATCAACCACTCTGCCCGAGCGGAGAGTGGTGATGGCATTTATCTCACCTACATTTTCATATTCATTACTAGTATTATCCGTTACCTCAAAGGCTGTGTTTGTTGTTTTAGGATTAGGTATTGCGTTACTGGAAACACACCTTTGGTTTGGGCTTTATCTTGAGCCAATTTGTTGGGTTAAATTAGTTCACGGATTGTAGAATTTTGTTGGTTGGATTGAGCCATGGTTTGGAAAAGTTTTTGGCTCACTTGTATAAAGGTGTCAAGGCGATCGGTTGTGTGGGTGTAGTGGTCACGGGTGGAATTCTTTGGAACTATTTCCGTGAATTATTTATTGGTGGATTTTGATAGTTATTATTTACGGAGCGATACCTCTATTAGCATTATAATTATTATAATTACCTTGACCTTGTGCTTGACCTTGTCGAGGTTGCACTTGGTTGTTATAATTATTAAAATTACCCGACCATCGTCCTTGTCGTAGTGGAGCTTGGTTAAAGCTCTGCGTTAACCTAACATATTGATGATTGTACCGCTTGAGGTGTGGCGTTTTGGTTATTTCTCCAACCCGAAGTTGGGATTTTGTCTCAAAGGGCGTTAGGTTCACTATTAATGGAACAAGCTGTTCATAGGCTATAGGGCCGATGGGATTCGGGATGCTTTCGGGACTCAACAGAAACTACATGGATTTGAATTTACATTCATAGCGGGGATTGGCTTTTGTTGTAGAAATGGCATCTACCTTTTTGTGAGGGATTCAATTAGAGTTTTAAGCTCGGGATCTGATTTAACCTCAAACATCTTGGTAGCCTTAAGCGTGGAAGAAGAACTAGCGGGATGGGAGTAATCATCACTACCCCCGATTATTATTTAAGCTTAGTTTGGTCCTCTAAAATTTATAAGCCTCAGAGGCTCCTTTGTTTAGAAACTACCCCGTTCATTATGTCAAGGACTTCTTTATGGTGATGTTGAAGTCCTTTGAAAAGAAACCGCGAACTAGCGTGTCTTCGCTAAGTTATGATGTGGACACTCTATAAGCGGTCGGTGAAAGCGATTCCAAGCCTCACGAAAATGTTTCATGAGGATTTTGTGAAAGAAATGAATCTTAGAAAGCATCTCATCCGTCTTTAGGGGTGGGTAAAATGTTCCATAAAATTGGTGAACAAGTTTAGCCCACGAGTCCTGAGGAATTAGAAGCAGGCGAGTTAACCAAGGCGCCTATTATAAACTAAGGTGAAAGGGAATACCCTTAATTTAATTTGTTCGAACCAACCGTAGGATGGTGGAATGTTGTTAGGACTTGTTGATCCTACGCATGTCTTTGGTAAGGTTTTTCATGGTCTAAACCATGAAAAGCGGGTAATAAATTAAAATATTTGGAGGGATACGAAATCCCCATTTGGGTTTGCTAGAGCGATGCAAGATTTGGGGCTATCGCTCAAGGCTTTGTAGAAGTCGAGAGGAGTCTCTCTTTCTTCCCCGTTATACTCGGTATGGTGTGTGTGGAATAGTAGCTAGAGGTGTAGTGTGTGGTATACTAGATAGACTTGATTGTTGATGTTGTTGTGTATTTCGTTGGTGTTTTTGCGACCGGACCTTAATCTCATGCAAGACTAAATTCGAGCTTAACTACATGCAACACTCAAACAATTCGATATACTAGTATAAACCTCTAACGGGGAGATCGCGAGGTGTGGAAGAAAGGAATACGATTCGTCCTTGCTTAAGCTTATGAATAGCGTCTTGTTTCTGGCGTGTTAGGTGTATATAAGAGAATAGAACTGAAAAACTTGACAACTTTCGAAGTTCAAATCAAGCTGGAAATCCACGGAATTTCGAGAAAAGGCGGAAGGCATCTATCTTAAATTGGTAGCTTCAAAGAGCAAAGTCGAGCTCGATAAGAATGGCGAATTGGCGCTCTCTTTGAAGAATGGTGGCTTCGGTATAAGCGAGCTCGATTAAGATAAAGTGGCGCTCTCTTTGAAGCGGCGTTCGATGTATAAGCGAAGTCGATAAGATGGCGGGTGGCTCTCTCTTTTTGGCAAAGGTGGCCTTCGATGCGTTTTTCGCGGAATTTTTCCAAAGCTGAAGCGGCAACCACGGTATGAATCAAACAAGGGTGGGTGGGTGAAATGGGACTTAAAATTACTAATTCTATTATGAAAACAATGATAAAGTGCAACTAAGCAACTAAGATGATAAATGATAAAAATGATTTTGATAAGCGTGAAAATGAAAAAGTCTACCTGACGATTATGAGCGATGAATGAATCAAAGCGTAAAAAAATGAATAAACTAAACTATATTCAAAGCGTAAGTAATAAACTTTCTTGGTTTGCCTAATTATCAAATATTTTTCTACTCTCAATCCATTGAGATATAGTGGAGTAGATAAGTTAAGTTCCTCTAGTGCTCTAGCATGGATGTTTTCTAATCTAACTAGTAGTTTTTTAAGTCTATGAGAAGTTTTACGAAGGGAATTATACTACGATGCAACTACCCACAAGATCTGACTAGTGGGTTATCGAGAATACTAAGGGAATGCTACGTTGATTCTATGATAAGGAGTTAGAGGGATTGATTCCACCATAACTTCAACTTAATCCACTAACGACGAATCATTAAGTAATCGAATTGAGCTGCCCGAAACAATTGGTTATTCCTAATCCCTAATTATACATGGCATTTCTACCAATTATAACTAGCATGTGAACAATTAAACCCATTCTCATGGTGAACTAATCATTTCTAGAGTGGAATAGAAAATCGGCGACTCTACGATGTCGGAATCAAGCTTTTCATCAAGGCTTCACAACCCCCTCTAATGGAGGTTTAGCCTTGAATCATTCATAATCATTTCCATTTATATTAAAACTAAACATAATATAAAGCATTGAAATTTATTTAATTAAACAATAATGAAATCTAATTTAATGACTAAATTGAACTAAGGACATGAATTGAAATTAGATCTAGAATTGGAATTGACAAAATCGAAATGGATAAAAGAATACTACTTTATTGATCTAATCAAATGAAGAACAAGATTCAAAGGTTTAATCTAATAAAGGGATTTGAAACTAATTAAAGAAAAA
Source organism: Coptis chinensis (assembly GCF_015680905.1). Classification (NCBI taxonomy): domain Eukaryota; kingdom Viridiplantae; phylum Streptophyta; class Magnoliopsida; order Ranunculales; family Ranunculaceae; genus Coptis; species Coptis chinensis. Next base: position 38,360,696 of record NC_141463.1, read on the forward strand.
CAATTAAATCTAGATCTAGAAGCTATTTTAATGGCTACTTTCTATTCTAAGCTATGAACCTAATTCTCTACTAATTAATCTACCATTAACAAAAAGACTTAAGCTTTTGTTCTTATACATTCAGATCAAAATTCGTGCATGGGCTTGGAGCCGGGGTTTGGGCGAAGAATCGGGCCGAAAACCCAGTCTTCGATCAAAAGGCCTCTTCAGCTGCAGTTGACTTCCACAGACTTTTCGTCCACTTCTGCTCCTCTGATTGGGTCAAGGCTTGGACCATTACAAAGCTCTTTCGAGGCGGTCGTTTTGACATAAGGTATGCCCAATTCAGTGCGAGTCAAAATCGGCTTTGAGGAAGTTCTGGCGACTTTTGCTCCTTTATCTCGCTAAAGTGGTACATTTTACGCACATAATGGACTTTGAAGCTGAAATGCATAAAAGCAGCGTGTCAGTGTTAACTCTTACTTATTATTCACATAATTGGTCTAACGATTATGATTATTAAGGATCTAACCAACAAATTCTACAACTGCTAATAATTTAACCCAACAGTTGGCTCAAGATAAAGCCCAACCCAAAGGTGTGTTTTCAGTCACTCTAAATACCTAATCCTAAAACAACAAATACAGCCTTTGAGGTAACCGATAATACTAGTAATGAATATGAAAATGTAGGTGAGTTGTTAGCCATCACCACTCCGCTCGGGCAGTGGTTGATAACAAAGTAACTATGCCTATAGTTACCCCACCAGCCTACACCGCTATTTTACTAGATACCTAAAATAGAAACTCCAAGAGCCTACCACTTATGAGGTACCCGCCACAACACAACCTAAGAAACGTAAAAGCCACGGTTAAACATCCGTGATACCATTACTAAATATAAATAGAAACGCGCTTCCACAAAAAAATTAGCAGTGGTTAAATAGGGATACAAATTATGAGATTAGGGATGTTTTCAAGAATCTAACTATAAACCTTCCCTTCCTCAAGCTATAAAAAGCTACCACACCATGCTAAGTTTCTTAAGGAATTGTGTACTACTAGGCGAAGACCAATATACAAAAAGACGCCTTTTTTTAACATAACAATTCAACTCTATCCGAACATAATGGAATTGTTAAGTACAAGGACCTCCGGTCGTTCTCTTTGTCACAATGCACCTTTTGGAGATTCCTATACGACTCCATCCGCTATTAGACTTGGGGCTAGTGTTAACTTTACTCCCGCTTTATTTGTATAGACAAATAAGGTCTAGACGAGATGCAACCCACTAAAATGACGTTGCAATTAGTCGGATCGGTCTATTAAGTATCCTAGGGTGTCATCGAAAATGTTCTCGTAAAAATTGATTTCTACTATCCAACCGATTTTGTCATCCTCGGATACGTAAGTCGTTAATCCATTCTGTTCCATCATCTTAGGACGCCCTTTCCCGGCAACTTCCAATGTCGCTCATTAATTGTCGCGATGGTTCAATGTCCATGTCTTTTGGCCATCTTGTCATTGAAGTCAATGTTTTTAAAACAAAGACACGCTTTATCGATTCGCCTTATGGATGGAGAGGTTAGCATGATCGAGAGCTTTGCTTGAGATTATTTCAACAACACGCTCCCTCGATAATCATATGCCCAAATTTCTTTCCTTGGAAGTTCAGACTCAACATTTCCATCCCTACACTAGTCGATACACATATTACGGATGAGGATGAGATAGATGACTTTCAAAAGATGCAGAGGACTATCATAGTAACGGGATATGACAAATCTAGATGAGCAACCACGATGAGTTTCTTAGAGCAGGTGATGATTCACCCTATCAAGAACTACTTTGCACAACATCCAACTCCCTCCTTCCACCCCTTTCAAAGGAATCCCGAGTTTGCACTTTCGATCCCGTTGTTTCTTCAGGCTTCATAATTTTTAAATTCACCTAGTAAACAAATACTTGTAAGACAAAAGCGCTCGACACCTTCATTTTCAGACTTGAGAAGGTCCTTAACTACACCATGAATGAGTTTTGTGCTAAACCCACATCCTCATTGTTTACATGCTTTCCTTCTACAACTTTACCCATATCCACCATATTCTCCCACAACCATTCACTCTTCCACACTTATTCACTAGACACCTACTCGCTCAAAAATGAAAAAGAAGGTGCATGCTAACGCTATGTACTAGGTTATCCGACTCTCGCTTTCATTTCACTAGGTTTGCGTTATAGGAAATCTTGGTGCGTGATTGTGTTTGGATATATTTTTCTGTGATATTTATTTATGGAATGATCCATAATTATTTCGTTGTTGATATATGATAAACCGCATGTTCATACATATGTTTAGATAAAGTCTCGTAGTATCCGACTATAAACGACTCAACTTTTTGGTGTTTGGTGCATTTCATTTTCATTTCCATATATTGGTGAGTGCACCATTAAAGTAACGGCCCCTCCTACCGAGTGTGGCTGTAAAGTACCGGATCCTAAGTCCACGTTTAAATCGTAATTCACGCTTTTCCACTCTTGCATGTTTTTCTCGGATTTTTGAGTCATGTTTCTATGGGGTGAATTATGTCTTTCTTGCTCATTGTTTTCCTTATAAAAGTAAAAAATATATTAAAGAATAAACATAGTAATATAGGAAGTCTCGAATCGACTTTAAAAGACCATCGCTAAAACAAATTTTCTAAGCTTCATTGTAAAAAATTTGTTTGGGGGTGTTCGTGTTTCTATCCTAGAATGTTTATGTACCATTACAGTTGCTTAGGTCGCTTTAATTGTATTACTTATTCGGATTGACATATTCCATGATTTTAGAGTTCAATCGCTCGCGATAACGCACGCCATGCACGCACTTTGAGGCGTTTTTCCACTATCTTATATGTCATCCATAGTCAGAATAGAGTATTTTATGGATCATTGGATTGGAAATTCTCTCCTGATCATTTCCATATCCCATTCAAAAATCGGACCGTAACAAGCCGCAATTTTGATTTGAAGTTTCGGAAAAATCGAAAAAATTCACAAATTTCGAATTGGGCTTGGTCCCAACCCCCACGCAAGTAGAGACTCAAGGCTACTTATTTTAGCCCAACAACATAAATCATCTTCTCAAACCGCCATTAACGCCACCAAAGCTCCAAAACCTAAAACAAAATAAAATTAAAAAGAAAACTAAATTTACCCAATTTCACAATCAAGACCCAAACTTAAATCGGCTCCAACCGCACAGCCCCACAACCTCCACCCATTTACATCAACAAAACCACCCGAAAATCAAAATAAAATAAAAAATTTTGGTGCTGTCGCGCCACCACCACCGTTTGCTTCAGTCGGTCAATACAAATTCCACCACCACATCCCATTTTAAACCCCCCAATACATTCCAAACACTAAAATGGCTCAACAACGCTTAATTTTGCCTCGAAAGCAAGCTTTTATCGGGCGACCACTTTGCATACCATTTTACGGTGATTTAAATGATCAGTCGAGACTGAATAGCTTGTGGTACGACTGAAGCCTATTACCACGAGGACTTAGTCCGGACGGTTCTACAATCTGAGGGAGTTGGAAGGGACTAGGATTTTTGTTGTGGTGGTGAAGAGGAGGAAGGAAGTGACGGGGATTTGTTTGGCGAGATTCTAGGCATTCCGCTTAGAATCCATCCGATGTCACGCTTTGCGGAGTCCCAATATAATGGGTAGAGCCATTGATGAACGGACGGTTCTGAAGGGGAACTACACGCGCAGATCGCATTGTGTTCGGCCAGCATCCCCTTAGGACCAACCGGGTTGGCTGCTTCGATGGATTGGTCCAACGCCCCGGGAAGGAAAAAGGTCGGCGACATAGGCCTGAACTGCCTCCACATCTTATGGATACCCAGGAGCATAAGCACGAAGTTCGTATCTTGGAGTTCTTGCTTTAGCATGATTAGGGAGTAGGGAAGTTTGTTGCACCTCTCCCCTGTTGATAACCAAGATCATGCTAAAGTTGAGAGCAGCGCCTCGATGGGGCGTGACATCACCCTTACAATTTGAAACCCCTCAAGAGATCTATAAGGAGTGTGTCCAACGGGTTTGGAGGTTGGTTGAGGAGAGAAGAAGACGAGGAGGACGGTGGAAATGAGAATGCCGAGGAGGTTGGGGAAACGAGAATGCCTTGGAGGATGAGGAAGACTTGACTTGTTTTGATGCGATGCCCCGGAAAGGTGTTGGTCGATGCAAACCATGGCCGCGTGATTCATCGCGGGCATGTGTTCGTTCAACTTTCAAATACTATCCGCGAAGACCCTCCGGACTTCGACACAACAACGATGCATCATAACTTCGAGATCCGCGACACCACGAGAGGATGAGAGGTGGGAACAGATGAGGGCCGAGCTAGAAGCTCAGCGCCAGTTCTGGGAAGAGATGCTTACACGATTCCCACCTCACGGGGACTCTCCTTCTGAGGACACACCATCGAGGCACGAGCGTCGTCGCCGAAGGACGAATGGTGCTGGCCCATCAGGAGCCCAGGAGCCATCTCCGGACCGTGTACCCTCCGCTACCAGTACCGGAGTTGTTAGGGATAGCATCGTTTGATGTTCTATGTTTATTTGTAGTTTCATTACTGTCATTTATTTTAATGTAAGTTTTATTTCCGTAATTTGAATTGTGTAGTGAAATGTACTTCGAATGAAATTTTTAATATAATGCGGTTATTTTCATTATGGTGGTTGTTTAATATTGATCCCACCTTCCCAAATTGTTTGGGGGTGGTTTTATCTATTCCAACATGATTTTTATATGACTTTGTCTTAGAATTTCATCATGAGTCAAGGTGAAAATATGGCCGTTTAGGCATATCTATGAATAAGTATCATGGTAGGATGAAATATCGATTAAATAGGTAGATTCTATCATAAATTCAACCTAAAAGATACTAGGTTTGATTTAGAATCAAGAAAATGATTTGTTTCGTTTTCAGTGTTTGGAAATTTTAGATTTTCGGAAACCGCCAGAAATAAATACTTTTGGCAACTTCCGATCCGTTTTAGCAACTTATAAACCTATATAAACTTCATACATTCTACACTCACAACTCACACTACACCTAACCTCCATCACTCACCTTTCACTCCCGCGATTCCCTCATTTCGGCTCATTTTCCGAGTTTCAGCAACTCCGAGCGCACTCGCGCTTCTACAGAGCTTTTCGCGGCCTCGCAACTTTTTTCTGAATTTTTGTCGGAGCACACTTTAAGCCGAAGCTGAGCCGACGAATTCGCCAAACACTGGATTTCCAAAACTTCGAAAAGACTCGCGACCGACTTCGACGGACCAGAAAAATTCCAGTTTTCTGCGGGTAGTTTCCGGATCATTCGCAGCTATTCCATAGCGTAATTTTGAGATGACATCTCCAACATTGATACCGGAACAGTCTTTCGAAGATTTGTTCCAAAGCACTACTTATGGTGCTTGGTTTCGCGAGGCGATCACTTATGTTGGCTCTGAGGAGCTTTATGGTAAGACTGATGCACTTTATTCTCCAACACTAGCATCTTATTTTTACGATAAGCGCATTTTCTTTGAAAGACGGATGGAGAACACTACAAGTGTTCTCCATCAACATTGATAATGAACCAATGGAAATTACCGTGTTCTTGCTAGCATTTGTTCTTGGACTTGCTATGCCTGTTGAAATACAAGACCCATGGTGCTATTGGGTGGATAATATGTATGTATGTCTACACTTACGAAGTTTTTGCATGAGTCGTATGGCGGGCATTTTCCGATATCTGAGGACCAAGGGGAATATACGCGTCGCTTTTGGTAGCGTCCATGAACATAGGAACTGTTATGTTTTGGATCATGCTAAATATTTTAGTGGGAATGGCGTTTTTCTTCTGTGAATGATGCCACTTGCAGCGTCTTCCTTGCTTTAGCCACGGGACGTATGTGTCATGACCTTCCCCGCACCTTGATGTCTAGTTTAGCTCAATCCCATAGCATGAGGCATAAGTACCTTCTTATGCCTGTTCTAATTTCCCGTATTATACTATGTTTCTTTCCTAGTTTTTTGTACACATTTCACGGATTGGATTACGGTCGACACTGTACGACCCACCAATAGTATTATTCGATCTTTTCGTGCAATGACTTGGAAAGGGTGGAGGATACAACCTCATCAGGTTGCACCCTACACCCGGACAATTGTGGCTCTTAATAGGTTAGCAATAATAGATGATAAATGGCGGGAAGCCTGCAAATTATCATGGCATGGCAGATTTTGAAGGAACCTCACTTCTTTATGGAAGAAGGACCGAGGAAGATAATGAGTAATCGCGGAGATAAGGTAAGTTTCATTCTAGTTAGTGTCTGCTTATGTCCCAAGCAATTTCATTCTTGTTAACCCCATAATGGGTAGAACTCGTATAGAGTTGCATCAGTTTTTATTACCTATATTAGTACGTTCTAACCTTGTTTTGCAGATATCCCTGAATTTCACGCGTTTCAATGGTATTTTTCCTACACTCTTTATTTAAATGCTTTGAGGACAAAGCATGCTTCTTGTTTGGGGGGGCATAGAAACACGTGTAATTAAGGCATCTGGTAGGACAAGCAAAATGCTGTTTGGGGGTGGTTTGATAAGAGCCCAAAACTATAGTTTTAACCCTGTAACATACATACTTTTAGACCAATTATGTGAGTAATAATTAAGAGTTAACACCGACGTGTTTTATGCATTTCGGGCTTCAAAGTCCATTATGTGCGTAAATGTGCCACTTTAGCGAGATAAAGGAGCAAAGGTCGGTTACTAAGGAGTTCCGCGGATTAAAGGCCAAGATTCAAGAAGACAAAGCCTTTCTAAAGCCCGTCAAAAGTTGAAAAGTCGACCTTGGCGTAAACAACAGACACAAAGTCGCCAGAACTTCTCAAGGCCATATCTTTGGACTCAGACCTCGGAATGGGGCCTACCTTATGTCAAAACGACCGGCTCGGAAAGAGCTTTCCAATGGTCTAAGACTTAATCCAATCAGAGGAGCAAAAGTGGACGAAAAGTCTGTTGAAGACAACTGCAGCTGAAGAGGCCTTTTGGATTTGAAAGAATTGGGTTTTGGGCCTGATTCTCAGGCCCAAAACATGGCTCCAAGCCCATGCACGATTTTTGGATCTGAAAGTATAAAAACCAAAGCTTAACTCCTTGTTAATGGGAGAGTTTTAGGTTAGAAAATAAAGGAGCTTAGAATAGAAAGTAGCCATTAGAATAGCTTCTAGATCTAGATTTAATTGTTTTAATTAAGTTTAATTTCAAATCCAATTCTTGTTTTAGATTAAACTCTTAGAATCATTACTCTTAATTAGTTTGATTAATAAAATAGCTAGTTGTTAATTTCGATTCTTGTCATTTACATTTGTGTTAGATCTGATTCATTTATTACTTGTTATTCAATTCTTAGTTTAATTAGATTTTAAATCCACCTAGTAAACAAATACTTCCCAAGGATAAACCACTTGACACCTTCATTTTCAGACTTGAGACAGTCCCTAACTACACCATGAATGAATTTTGTGCTAAACCCACATCCTCATTTTTTCCATGCTTTTTCTCTAAAATTTATCCCAATCCACCATATCTTCCACAACCATTCACTTTTCCACACTTATTCACTAGGACACCCTCTCGTTCAAAGATGAAACATAAGGTGCATGCTCGGTTATGTTATATGTCTATCCGACTTCGCTTTCATTCCACTAGGTTGCGTCGTAGGAAATCTTGGTGCTTGATTGTGTTTGGATATGTTTTATGTGATATTTATTTATGGAACGATCCACAACTATTTCGGTTGTTGATATATGATAAACTGCATATTCATACATATGTTTAGATAAGTCTCGAGTATCTGACTATAAACGACTCAATTTTTGTGTTTGGTACATTTCCTTTCATTTCCATATATTGGTGAATGCACCATTCAGGTAACCGGGCCCTCCCTATGGAGTGTGTGGTTGTAAGTACCGGATCCTAAGTCCACGGTTCACATAATTCACGTTTTCCACTCTTGCATGTTTTTCTTGGTTTTGAGTCATGTTTCTCTATGGTGTGAATTATGTCTTTACTGCTTATTGTTTTCCTTTATATTAAACCTAATTCATAAAAAGTAAAAAGTTTAAAGCTATAAAAATAGTAATCTAGCAAGTCGGGAATCGACCTTAAAAGACCAGCGTTTTAAAACAAATTTTTACAAACCTGTTTTCAAAAATTTGTTTTGGGGAATGGGTGTTGGTTTTTCCATTCTTGATCACTCAAATTCCTATTCTTACCCCCACCTCGCTCCCCTTGTCAAAAAAAAAAAAAAAAAGGCGACCTCAAGCTTTAAAGTGGAGCGCCGCTGGCCACTGCTCCGACTTCCGAGAGACCAGAAAATTTCCAGTTTTTCTGCGGGTTCTTCGGGTCATTTGCAGCTGTTCCAGAGCGAGTTTCGAGATGACATCTCCTACAATAATACCGAACAGTCTTTCAAAGATTTGTTCCCAAGCACTACTTATGGTGCTTGGACTGCAGGTGATCACACACGTTGGGCGGGAGCCGCTTTATGGTTCTTGCTAGCATTTGTTCTTGGACTTGCCATGCCCGGCTGAAATACAAGACCCATGGTGCTATTGGGTAGATAATATGCATGTCAGGAGATAAGGTAAGTTTTTAATTCCATTTAGTGTCTGCTTATGTCCCAAGCAATTTAAGTCTGTTAACCCCATAATGGGTGGAACTCTTATAGAGTTGCGTCAGTTTTTATATTAGTATGTTTTAACCTTATTTTGCAGATGTTCCAGAATTTCACGCGTTTCCATGGTACTTTTCTACCCTCTTTATTTAAATGCTTTGAGGAGAAAGCATGATTCTTGTTTGGGGGTGGGCATAGAAACACGTGTAATTAAGGCATCTGTTAGGATATAGATATTTATAATATGCACTTGTTTTCTAGTTAAAATTTCATAAATTCAAAAATATAAATAAATAAGTTATGCTATACACTTAGGAATATTGGTATTGTTTTCTTTCTCTATGCTCTTAACAATCTAGAAGTCTCACGTAGCTTTTGCATTAGAATAATTTTTAGAAACTTAGGTTAATATATAGGTAATAATCTTTGCATCTATCTATAAATATATTATATGAGTATCTATGATTGTTAGCAGTAAGTTTCTGAAATCTAGGTTAGAGTACTTATTCTACAAATCCGGGTGAGAATATAGCCTAAAGCCTTATAAGAGTGAAACATTTGAGAAATGACACAAGGGAGAAGTAAAATCCGGATAGAGAAATCACACCCACTTGCTTGATCACTAAACCATATCCTAAGCGAGAATTTAGGCCCCTCTTTGGATCGATATAGCTAGAAATTCAAACCTATGAATTATTTTCCGCTTAGTAAGCCCCTCCGAGCCTTTCTTTAGCCTTTCATAAACCACAAATCCTTTACCCCTGTTACAAAAACAAAACAAAACAAAAAAAAATCAACCTACCCAATTTAGAATAAGTCCGAGAATAGAATGAGGAAGAAAGAAGAAGAGAAAACCTGTGTAAACAAAAAATAAGTTAGTTGCTTTTAAAAAATAAAGAAAAGAAGTTTCCATCCAAAGAAAAGAAAAATAAAAATAGAAATAAAATAAAAACTCCAAAAATAGAATAAAAGGAGTCAAAAAAGCCAAAGAAAAAAAAAAAAAATATGGCTAAGTATGGAAACAAAGTGTAGAAGCAAAAAGTAAATAACAAGGTTTTCTCTAGTTACATAATATGAAGACTCTATTATCTCAGATTTGTCCTTTTGAATATCCATTTCCTTCCTTCTTAAGCCATCTCCTAATCCCCGAAACACCTAATAAAGACCTCTAGCTCCCAATTAGGAATAGGTTAGTGTGATAGTAAGTGGCGGATGTGTTTGATCGACTCCGGCTTCCTTATGTGTCATTGAGATTGTAAGGTAAAGTGTGCCCATCAGCAAGACTAGAGTAAATTAAACTTGAGTGGAAAAATCGAGTGTTGTATCTTGACTATTATTGTGAGAACCTACTTAAGGACGCTTATTCGAAGTTTTAAACGGACTGCTATTGCATTTCATAGTATTACTCATTGTATATATGTTTATTGTAGATGATTGATTATTATGCAGATATTAGCTTAGGTTTTTGACTTGGTTATTCTTGGTCATAGCTAGTTAGATGTATAAATAATTTGGAGCATGAATAAGGAAACAATAGTTTTCTTTCTTAGTCGTTGTAGTATAGATGAAGTTTGTGAGTACCTTCATTGGAAAACTCTCACGAGGCTATAACTCGTCCACTAGGGAATTCCTAGTGGTTTAAGGCCTTGTTGCATATAGTCAATGCAATCACACTCAGCGAAACAAGAGTAGATAGAACTCCATTTTTGGTCACTTATTCTAATTTCTCATCTTTGCTTGAGGACAAGCAAAATGCTGTTTGCGGGTGGTTTGATAAGAGCCCAAAACTGTAGTTTTAATCCCTTAACCATCATACTTTTAGACCAATTATGTGAGTAATAATTAAAGAGTTAATCGATTCGTGTTTTTATGCATTTCGGGCTTCAAAGTCCATTAGGTGCGAGAAATGTGCCACTTTAGCGAGATAAAGGAGTAAAGGTCGGTTGCTAAGGAGTTCCGCGGATTAAATGCCAAGATTCAAGAAGACAAAGCCTTTCTAAAGCCTGGTCAAAAGCTGAAAAGTCAACGCTGGCGACTTGAAAGACACAAAGTTGGGAGAACTTCGAAGGCGTATCTTTGGACTTAGACCTCGGAATTGGGCCTACCTTATGTCAAAACGACCGGCTCGGAAAGCGCTTTCTAATGGTCTAAGCCTTGACCTAATCAGAGGAGCAGAAGTAGATGAAAAGTCTGTTGAAGCCAACTGCAGCTGAAGAGGCCTTTTTGGATTCGAAAGATTGGGTTTTGGGCCCGATTCTGCGCCCAAAACATGGCTCCAAGCCCATGCACGATTTTGGATCTGAAAGTAAAAAAAACAAAAGCTTAGCTCTTGGTTAATGGTAGATAGTTAGACCTAGATTAGAAATTAGATTAGTAGCCTCCATTAATTAGTTTTAGATATCGGTTTTAGAATTTCATTCCCGCTTTTTAGATTAAAACTTTAAATCATTGTTCTTTATTGATTAGATAAATAAAATAGTTATTCTTGTCAATTTCGATTTTTGTCATTTACAATTTATTAGATCTAATTTCAATTCTTGTTATCATTCAATTCTTAGTTATTAATTAGATTTGATTATTGTTTAGTTAAATTTCATAAAGTTAGAATCTTTGTAATATGTTGTATTCAATTTCAATGGGAAATGATGGTTTGATGAATCAAGGCTAAAACCTCCATTAGAGGGGTTGATGAAGCCTTGATGAAAACTTAGTTGTATAATGTAGAAGCGTTGTAGAGTCTATTCCATTCTAGAAGGTCGTGTTTCGCCATGAGAATGGGTGGACGACCTCACATGCTAGTTATAATTGGTAGAAATGCCATATTAATTAGGTATTAGAACGAGCAATTCTTACATTAAGAACGTAAGAATTGGATTACAACAGTCTATTCTAGGTGATTAAGTTGGATTCGAGGTGGATTCAATTCCCCTCTAATTCTTTATCTAGATTCAAGAACATTAGTATTTCCATATATTTCGTAGTGACATTCAACATATTGCATCGTAGTATAATTCCCCTTCGTAAAGCTCTCATTAGACTTAAGACCGATTAGTTAACTATGAAATCATTCCATGCTAGAGAACTAGGAGTGGAACGAACTTCCTACTCCACTATATCTGTTCAATAGAAAGAGAGTAGAAACTTTGATAAATATAGACACGTAAATAGTTTGTAGTTTTACTTTCGTATAGAGTTTCATCGCTTTATTTCGTAGGTAAAATTATTCAATTTTATATGTTTATCAAATGGCGCCGCTACCATCTTAGTTTCACTTTAGCATTGTTTTCATAGTATAATTAGTCATTTTTAAGTCCCATTTCACCCACCCACCCTTATTTGATTCATACTGTGGTTATCCGTTTCAGCGTTGAAAAATTCCGCGACAAAATTACACGAGCGATCAGCGCTATAAGGGCGCACCGCCATATAGCCTGAAACACGACCCAGCCCCATACCGAGCGCGACCCGCTAAGTTACTGGAACATAGAGCGACCCACCCCCATACTGAGCGCGACCCGCGCTAAGTTAACGGAACATCGAACGACGCCGCGCCTACGGAAGCGCCGCCATAAGCTGAAATTTGCCGGATTTCCACAGGTTTGTTTCGAATTTTGATTTTTCAAGTTTTTCAGTGTTTTAACTTGTTATATACACTGAACACGCGTAAACAAGACGCTATTCATAAGCGAAGCAAGGACGCAATCAGGTATTCCTTTCTTCCACACCTCGCATCTCCAGTTAGAGGTTTCTACTAGTATATCAGAATTGTTTGGAGTGTTGCATGTTTAGTTAAGTTCGACTTAGTCTTGCATGAGATTAAGGTCTGGTCGAAGAAAAACAACTAACGTAATTACACGGCAACGTCAACAAACAAGTCTATCTAGTTTCCCACCCACTACACCTCTAGCTACTATTTCACACACACCACCTGATATTATGGATGAAGAAAAGAGACTCCTCTCTCGACTTTTTATAAAGCCTTGGCGATAGCCCTAAATCTTGCATCGTTTCTAGCGGACCGATTGGGGATTTCCGCATCCCCAAATATATTTAATTTGTTACCCGTTTTTCATGGTTTAGACCATGAAAAACCTTATCGCTACGTCGTAGGATTGAACAAGTCCGCCTAACATTCCACCATCCTACGGTTGGTGCGGAACAAATTAAATTGAGGGTATTCCCTTTCACCTTAGTTGATAAAGGCGGCGTCTTGGTTAACCGCAAAGCTTAATTAATTGCGTGGACTCGTGGGCCAAACTTGTTCACCTGTTTATGGAACATTTTACCCACCCCTAAAGACGGATGAAATGCTTTCCAAGATTCACTTCTTCGGCGTAATCCTCATGAATCATTTTCAGAGGCTTGGAATCGTTTCACCGATCTCCTTATAGAGTGTCCACACCATCACCTAGCAAAAGACACGTTAGTTCGTGCCTTTTCAAAGGACTTCTACACCACCATAAAGAAGTCCTAGACATAATGAATGGGGGTAGTTTCCTAAGTAAAGGAGCATAGGAGGCTTACAAATTTTAGAAGATCAAACTAAACGTAATAACAATTGGGGGTAGTGATGATATCCCCGCCTGTTAGTTCTTCTTCAACAATTAAGGCCGGTATGTTTGAGATGAAACCCGATCTAGAACTTAAAAATTTAATCGAATCTCTAACTAAAAAGGTTGAGGCTATTTCTGTGCAACAAAAGCCTATCCCCATCATGAATGTTAACTCCAACCCATGTAATGTCTGTTTGAGTCCTGAGCACCCTGAATCCTATTGTCCTCTCGCCTATGAACAACAACAATTAGAGCAAGATAATGTTTACTCCATTAATAACTATCCTATTCCTAACGATAAACCTTCCTTTTCTCGAAGCTATAAAAAAGCTACCTAACCACGCTAAGTTTCTTAAGGAGTTGTGCACTACTAGGCGTAAGACCAACATACCTAAAGACACCTTTCTAACTGAACAGTTCCCAACTTTATCCGAAAATAATGGAATTGTTAAATACAAGGACCCTGGTCGTCCTACTGTACAATGCACCTTAGGAGATTCTCACACACGACGACGGCGGCTACTAGACCTGGGGGCTAGTGTTAACTTACTCCCGTTTTATTTGTATAAACAAATAGGTCTAGAGGAGATGCAACCTACTAAAATAACATTGCAATTAGTTGATCGGTCTATTAAGTATCCTAAGGGTGTGGTTGAAAATGTGCTGGTTAAAGTCCAAAATTTTTACTACCCAGCCGACTTCGTTATCCTCGACACAGAAGTCACTAACGACTCTGTACCTATTATTTTAGGGCGTCCCTTCTTATCTACTGCCAACGCGCTCATAAACTGCCGTGATGGTTCGATGTCCTTGTCCTTTGGCCATCTTTTTGTTGAGGTAAATGTTTTCAAAACGAGGACACAGTATCCCGATTTATCTACAAATGGAGAGGTTAGCATGATCGAGAGCTTAGCTCAAGATTACTTCAAAAACATGTTTTGAGAGAAACAGTTAACAAATTCCTTTCCTTCGAAATTTCGACTTTAACAATGACTCCGGTAGTAGGCTAAATCGAAGAAGAATTCTCGCAACTCTTTTGCACCGCTTCTTTACCACTTCGCGAGTCCCCCTTGCCAACAACCATTCATCCATTGATGCTATGACGGAAGATGAATTTTTCAATCTCTATCCCGGTGATCCTTTTGACCCACCTATTGAGGAATGTCTTGCATATATCAAGATTTCTCGATGATATGGACTTGAGAGCTCTAGTTGAGAATCATTCACCTTCCATCACCAATATTCCCCACCTCTACCTTTTCAAAGGAACCTCGAGTTTGCTTTCGATCCTTTAGTTTCTCCCGTGCTTCATGATTTTTAAATCCACCTAGTAAACAAATACTTGCCAAGGATAAACCACTTGACACCTTCATTTTCAGACTTGAGGCCGGTCCCTAACTACACCATGAATGAGTTTTGTGCTAAACCCACATCCTCATTTTTCCATGCTTTCCCTCTAAAACTTATCCCAATTCACCATATTTTCCCACCATTCACTTTTCCACACTTATTCACTAGGACACCCTCTCGTTCAAAGATGAAACATAAGGTGCATGCTCGGTTATGTTATAGGTCTATCCGACTTTGCTTTCATTCCACTAGGTCGTCAGTAGGAAATCTTGGTGCTTGATTGTGTTTGGATATGTTTTTCGTGATATTTATTTATGGAGCGATCCACAACTATTTCAGTTGTTGATATATGATAAAAGCGTATATTCATACATATGTTTAGATAAGTCTAGGAATCGACTTTAAAAGACCCAAGTTTTCCGTACAATACCAACTTTAACGGGATATAGGCCAAACAAAATTTTCAAACCTAAAAAAGAGTTTTCCAATTTTGTTTGGGGTGCATGATTTTGGTATCCATTTCAAATCATGTTGCCACCCTAAGCCCTGTCATGTTTACTCCGGTAGAGTTTGTGTTAGTTAAATGCGTACCGATTTTAATTGTGCTTCATATTATCATATCATCTTTACAATATTTACATTACAGTGCTTGCCAATTTTTGCCACGTTCTATGGTAAATTCTTTCCTTATCTCTTTACACTTTGAGGACAAAACGTTGATTGTTTTGGGGTGGGATAGAAACATTTGCAAAAATTAGACACTTTTAGGATGTAAATTACGCACTTTTATTTATAAAATGTTAAAAATTATAAAAATTAGTTAGTTACATAATTTAATTGTGCTATTGAATTGTTTCATGAACCCCTTCTCCCAAATTGTTTGGGGTGGTATAGAAACACGATGTAAATGTTAAGCACATATTAGGTTGTATATTACGATTATTTGTCTTAAAAAATAAAAATAAAATTAAAAAGTTTATGCTATACACTTAGGAATATTGGTATTGTTTCTTTCTCTATGCTCTTAATAATCTAGAAGTCTCCGTAGCTTTTGCATTAGAATAGTTTTTTAGAAACTTAGGTTAATATGTAGGTAATAATCTTTGCATCTATCTATAAATATATTACATGAGTATCTATGATTGTTTGGCGATAAGTTTGGAAATCTAGGCTAGAGTACTTATTCTACAAATCCTGTGAGAATATAGCCTAAAGCCTTATATGAGTGAAACATTTGAGAAATGACACAAGGGAGAAGTATATTCGAATAGAGAAATCACACGTCCACTTGCTTGACCACTATACCATGTTCTAAGAGAGAATTTAGGCCCTTTTTGGATCGATATAGCTAGAAATTCTGACCTAAGTATATTTTCCGCTAGTCGCCCCACTGAGCCTTTCATTAGCCCTTTCATAAACCACAAATCCTTTACCCTGTTAAAAAAAATAAAACAAAATAAAAAAAAAAAATCAACCTACCCAATTTAGATAAGTCTGAGAATAGAATAAGGAAGAAAGAAGAAGAGAAAAACCTGTGTAAACAAAAGTTAGTTAATTGCTTCAAAAAAAATAAAAAAAAAATAAAGAAAAGAAGTTTCCATCCAAAGAAAAGAAAAATAGAAATAGAAATAAAATAAAAACTCCAAAAAAATAGAATAAAAGGAGTCAAAAGCCAAAGAAAAAGGAAAAAAAAATATATGGCTAAGGATGGAAACAAAGTGTAGAAGCAAAAGTAAATAACAAGGTTTTCTCTAGTTACATAATATGAAGACTCTATTATCTCAAACTTGTCCCTTTTGAATATCCATTTCCTTCCTTCTTAAACCATCTCCTAATCCCCGCAACACCTAATAAAGACCTCTAGCTTAATTAGGAATAGGTTAGTGGGATAGTAAGTGGCGGCAGATGTGTTTGATCGACTCGGCTTCCTTGTGTGTCATTGAGATTGTAAGGTAAAAAGTGTGCTTGGCTAGACTAGAGTAGCTTAAACTTGAGTGGAAAAATCGAGTGTTGTATCTTGACTATTATTGTGAGAACCTACTTAAGGACGCTTATTCGAAGTTTGAGAAACGGACTGCTATTGCATTTCATAGTATTACTCATTGTATATATGTTTATTGTAGAGGATTGATTATTATGCATATATTAGCTTAGGTTTCGACAAGATTACTCTATATGCATTGCTAGTGAGAGGTATAGTTAATTTAGAGCATGAATAAGGAAACAAAAGTTTTATTTCTTAGTCGTTGTAGTATAGATGAAGTTTGTGAGTACCTTCATTTGGAAAACTCTCACGAGGCTATAACTCGTCCACTAGGGAATTCCTAGTGGTTTAAGGCCTTGTTGCATATGGTCAATGCAATCGACTCAAATAAACGAGAGTAGATAGAACTCCATTTTTGGTCACTTATTCTAATTTCTCATCTTTGCTTGAGGACAAGCAAAATGCTGTTTGGGGGTGGTTTGATAAGAGCCCAAAACTGTAGTTTTAACCCTGTAACAGTCATATTTTTAGACCAATTATGTGAGTAATAATTAAGAGTTAAACGACACGTGTTTTTATGCATTTCAGGCTTCAAAGTCCATTATGTGCAGAAATGTGCCACTTTAGCGAGATAAAGGAGCAAAGGTCGGTTACTAAGGAGTTCCGTGATTAAAGGCCAAGATTCAAGAAGACAAAGCCTTTCTAAAGCCGGGTCAAAGCTGAAAAGTCAAAGTTAACGCAGGCAGAAACAGCACACAAAGTCAACAGAACTTCCGAAAACCGTATCTTTGGACTCATACCTCGGAATAGGGCCTACCTTATGTCAAAACGACCGGCTCGGAAAGAGCTTTCCAATGGTCTAAGCCTTGATCCAATCAGAGGAGCAGAAGTGGACGAAAAGTCTGTTGAAGCCAACTGCAGCTGAAGAGGCCTTTTTGGACTGAAAGAATTGGGTTTTGGGCCTGATTCTCTAACCCGAAACATGAATCTAAGCCCATGCACGATTTTTGGATCTGAATATATAAAAACCAAAGCTTAACTCTTTGTTAATGGTAGATAGTTAGACCTAGATTAGAATTAGATTAGTTAGCCTCCATTAATGAGTTTTAGAACTTAGTTTTAGAATTTCATTTCTTGTTTTAGATTAATTTCTTGAATCATTGAATATCATTCATTAGATAAATAAAATAGTTATTATTCTTGTCATTTCAATTTTTGTTATTTCAATCTATTAGATCTAGTTTTAATTATTGTTGGTTACCATTTCTTAGTTGTTAATTAGAATTTAATTATTGTTTAATTTAGATTAGTAAATTTCGAATCTTGATATTATGTTTAGTTTAGATTCATATGGAAATGATTGCGGAATGATTCAAGGGTAAAACCTCCATTAGAGGGGTTGATGAAAGCTTGATTCCGACTATTGTAGAGTCGTCGTAATTTCCTTTCCACTCTAGAAACGATTAGTTCACTATGAGAATGGGTTTAATTGTTCACATGCTAGTTATGAATTGGTAGGAATGTCATGTGTAATTAGGGATTAGGAAGAACCAATTGTTCTGCGAAGCAGTTCAATTCGGATTACGATGATTCGTCGTTAATAGGATTAAGTCGAGTTAAGGTGGAATCAATCCCCCTCTAACTCCTTATCATAGAATCAACGTAGCATTCCCTTAGTTGTTATAATAGTTGACTAGTGCATCTTGTGGGTAGTTGCATCGTAGTCTAGTAGCCACTTCGTAAATCTCTCATTAGACTTAGAGTAGAATACTTATACTTAGAAAACACAACATGCGGAAGGACTAGGAGTGGAACAAATCACTCTACTCCACTATATCTCATAGGATTGACAGTAGAATTCTTTGATAAATATATAGGCTCATAAGAAAGTTTTAGTTTACGTACGTTTTGAGTTCATCGTTCATTTCGTAGGTAAACTATCAATTTTACGTTTATCAGAATCCCTAACTAAAAAAGTAGATTCCCTTGCAGTTCAAGTAAACGATCAACTACCAAAACCAGTCATGAACGTTGACATCGCCCCATGTGTCCTTTGTCTTAGTCCTGACCATCCTGATGCATATTGTCCCTTGTTATATGTTTCCCATATTCAACCATCGGAGGAGGCATGTGCATTCAACATTCCCAATGCACCGTGGAGACAACATCCGAATTTCGCTTGGCGCCAAAATAATCAACAAATGGGGGCTCCTCCAGGTTTCGCTAATCCACCTGTTCGACCTACCAACAATTTTATTCCATACCGCCAAGGAAATAATCAACAATACCAACAAGGTTAATTTCAAAATAATTCCAATGCTAACTATCAAACCAACCGCAGCCTTGTTCCAGCTAATCCAGATCCCAACTATAATCAACAACTTCTCAGCAATAGTCGTGAACTATTACCTGTTGCACAACCTGCACAACCCGTTACGGATAGGACAAACGAGACTTTCTTGGCTTACATGAACCAACAATCTCAAATTTTAACGTCTATCCAACAATCACTTCAACAATTGGCACAAGAAAAGAGTCAGAAAGGCGTGTTTCCTGCACAAGCAGTTCCAAACCCTAAACCAGCAAACACGGCCTTTGAACTCACCAATGCACCTGGTACAAGCACCTCCAATCAAGGTGAGGTATATGCAATCACTACTCTACGATCTGGAAAAATGGTAGACAATCAAATACATTATGCGGATGATCAACCAAAGGAATCGAAGGTTCCAATGAACCCATTTCTAATAATTAACCTACGGACGATTCACCGGATCAAACAAAGTCAACAACATCTCAGAATTTAGGAAATAAGCAAGAAGACCCTTTTCCAAATTCTGTCCTAAGGCACCATTTCCTGCGCTTTGGCAAAGAATAAACCCGATGAGAATTTTTTCAAATTCGAGAGACTTTTAAAAATTTGACGATCAACTTGCCTTTTCTCGATGCCTTAAAACTATTACCAAAACATGCAAAATTTCTGAAGGATATGTGCACCACAAAAGGAGAACTAATGTTCCTCAACAAGTGTTCCTCATTCCAACGGTTTCCTTCCATCACAGACCACAATGGTATAGTCAAATACAAAGACCCTGGTAGACCAACGGTTCCATGCACCTTAGCTGACAAATATACGGCTACTGCACTACTAGACCTAGGAGCTAGTGTGAACTTACTTTCATATTACTTATTTAAACAACTAGGTCTTCATGAGCTCAAACCTACCACCATGACTCTACAGTTAGCCGATCGTTACATAAAGTATCCAAAAGGAATTGTGGAAAATGTCCTTGTAAAAGTCCAAGACTTCTTCTATCCTGTAGACTTTGTTATTTTGGATACAGAAGTTGCATGTGATTCCATTCCTATTATCTTAGGACGTCCGTTCCTAGCAACTGCTAATGCTCTTATTAACTGTAGGGATGGTTCAATGACCATGTCCTTCAGAAATCTATCGGTAGAGGTAAATGTGTTCAAATTGATGAAACAAATTCCAGAGCCTGACATTGATGGTGAGGTGAACAGGGTTGACAGCATTCCACAAGAGTATTTAACAAACTCGTTTCCAGAAGATGAAGTGTACCAATTTCTTTCCTTTAGCTTAATCCGAAGTTTGAGGGCGATGATTATACACAAGAAGTAAATGAGTTATTAGAGTCAATACCAAGATTTGACCCTCACGACCGTAATGTCCAAGAACTTGGATGAACATCAATCATTTCTTCGCATGGATGATGACTTTCCTCAAGAATCTTTAATACCCAATCCGCCACCCCCCGATTTAAAACCTCTTCCTTTGGAATTAAAATACGCATACTTTGATCCAAATGGTCATCACCCGGTTATCATTTCTTCACAGTTAACCGACGATCGAGGGAAGCTCGTTTAATTAATGTCATTCAACAACATCGTTCGCTATTGGATGGTCCCTCGATGACATTAAAGGCATTGCACCTCACTGCGGTGCACCCATCGTGATACACCTTGAAGAAAATGCTAAGGCGTCGCGTGAACCGGTACGTCTAAACCCTACCATGAAAGATATGGTACGAGAGGAAGTTTTAAAATTACTCAATGCGGGTATTATTTACCTTATCTCTGATAGTGTTTGGGTAAGTCCAATACATGTTGTTCCCAAGAAATCTGGCATTACAGTTGTGAGAAATGATAAAGATGAATGCATTTCCGCTCGTATCCCAGTAAAATGGCGAATATGCATTAATTATCACAAACTTAATGCCGTCACTCGTAAGGATCACTTTCCACTCCCATTCATCGATCATATGCTCAAACGTTTAGCTGGTCATGCATATTACTATTTTCTTGATGGTTATTTAGGTTATTTTCAGATAGTCATAGACCCTGCTGATCAAGACAAGACCACGTTCACCTGTCCATTTGGTACATTTGCATATAAACGAATGCCTTTCGGCCTTTGTAATGCACCTGGTACTTTCCAACGCTGCATGCTTCACATTTTTAGTGATATGGTTGAACGTTTTATGGAAGTGTTCATGGATGACTTCTCCATATATGGAGATTCTTTCGATAGTTGTCTATCAAATCTTGAAAAAGTCTTTACACGTTGTGAAGAGAAAAACCTTGTTCTTAATTGGGAAAAATGTCATTTCATGGTGACAAAAGGAATAGTTTTAGGACATATCGTTTCATAGGACGGAATCGAAGTCGACAAAGCTAAGATAGAAAAAATTGCTTCACTTCCTATACCAAAATCAGTTCGAGACATTCGCGCATTTTTAGGACACGCAGGTTTCTATAGGAGATTTATTCAAGATTTCTCAAAGGTTGCTCGACCTTTAACCAATCTCCTGCTTAAAGATGCCGTTTTTTATTTCAGTTTCAATTGCAAACAAGCCTTTGAAATTTTAAAAAACGCATTAACTACCGCTCCCATAATTCAACCACCTGATTGGTCTAAACCTTTTGAATTAATGTGTGACGCGAGCGACTATGCCATTGGAGCTGTACTAGGGAAACGCCGAGAAGATAAGCCAGTTGTCATTTACTATGCAAGTAAAACCCTTAATAAAGCTCAACGTAACTATACCACCACTGAGAAAGAGTTTCTCGCCGTTGTATATGCTTTGGATAAGTTTGGTCCTTACCTAGTGGGTTCTCCAACTATTGTCTACACT
This sequence comes from Coptis chinensis, assembly GCF_015680905.1. Taxonomy (NCBI): domain Eukaryota; kingdom Viridiplantae; phylum Streptophyta; class Magnoliopsida; order Ranunculales; family Ranunculaceae; genus Coptis; species Coptis chinensis. The sequence continues at coordinate 38,382,438 of NC_141463.1, forward strand.
GACCATGCGGCACTTCGTTATCTATTAGCAAAAAAAGTTGCAAAACAAAGGTTGATCCGATGGATTCTCCTTTTGCAAGAGTTTACTCTAGAAATTATAGATAAAAAGGTTGCGAAAATGTGGTTGCGGACCATTTATCACTTAATTTGTCGCTGATGTTGATAATCGATGCGTAACCTATCTATGATTCTTTCCGGATGAACACTTGTACTCTATTTTTTTGTCTCCTTGGTACCGACATAGTAAATTACTTAGTTACCGAAGAAGTCCATTCATCTTGGTCTCAGAATGACCGGAAAAGTTCTTATCCATCGCGGAAATTTTATTTTGGGATGATCCCTACCTCTTCAAATATTGTTCGACCAACTAATCCGCCGTTGCATCCCCGATTGGGAACACAATGACGTGTTATCCTTCTGTCATGAACAATCTTGTGGTGGTTATTTTAGTGGTAAGAAAACTGCAGCCAAGGTCCTACAATGTGGATTCTATTGGCCAACACTGTTTAAAGATGCACATGAGCATTGCAAAGCATGCAATCGCTGCCAGCAGCTAGGACGCATTACTTAACGCAATATGATGCCCTTAAATCCCATTTTAATTGTGGAAATCTTTGATGTATGGGGTATCAACTTCATGGGTCCATTTCCAAATTCACATGGCTTCCTATACATACTAGTAGCAGTTGACTACGTGTCAAAATGGATTGAGGCATTGGCATGTCATGCTAACGATCATAAAACGGTCGTTTTGTTCGTAAAAGAAAATATTTTCTCTCGATTTGGTGTTCCAAAAGCTATAATTAGTGATGGGGGAAAACATTTCTGCAATAAAAATTTTGAATCATTAGTAAAGAAATATGGAGTCACGCACAAAGTGGCAACTCCGTATCATTCTCAAACCAGTGGTCAAGTAGAGGTCTCTAATAGAGAGATCAAATCCATTTTGGAAAAAACTGTCAATCCATCTAGAAAAGACTAGTCTCTATGATTATTTGATGCCTTGTGGGCATACAGAATAGCTTTTAAGACACCTATAGGGATGTCTCCTTATCGCCTCGTTTTTGGAAAACCTTGTCATCTGCCGGTTGAACTTGAGCACCGTGCTTTATGGGCCATCAAAAGCCTCAATTATAATACTAACGCCGCAAAAGCAAAGAGAAAATTGCAGTTAAATGAGCTTGAGGAAATTCGGAGTGATGCCTATGATCTCTCGAAATCCTATAAAGCCAACATGAAAAGAGTGCATGACAAGCACATATTGAGAAAAGAATTCAAAGTGGGTCAAAAGTTTTGTTGTACAAATCAAGATTACATTTTTCCAGAAAATTAAAGACTTCGATGGTCCGGTCCTTTCACAGCGATCTCTCTGTCACCCTTTACGGGGCTATTTCTTTGAAAACGTAAATGATGACAAATAATTTCAAGTAAATGGCCAACGCCTTAAACATTATCATGAGTTGCGCTCTCCAGATGTCGAAGAGACTCTTCTCAATGACCCAGTCTACATAGACTAATAGATTCGATGGTGTACTTCTTTCCATGTGTTTAAACAGAGAAAGTACGCCATTTGGGTAGCCGGGCCCTCTTCTATTTTCTTTTCTAAAAATACCTAGAGAGTGTGGTTGCAAGAGCCGGAACCATAGTCCACAAAAACTCTACTTTAGAACTGAGTATAAATGTCTTGAGGATCTGACGTTAAAAGACTCAACATGTATATACTCGTTTTTCCCTTAGCACCAAGCATGGTGCCCAAAGAAAGTCGTGATATGCAACATTGGACATTTCCTAGTTCGTGCGGGCAATGGATTCCACCAGGCCAACCTCGATCAGTTTTCTATGTGACTGTATCAAGGGGCAGTTTGAGGCTATACCATATGTACTAAGGGTAATATTATTACTAGACCATTGCACATTGGTCAGGGATGGTACCGTCCTAAACCCTAGGCCCCTATAACATAAAGGTTAAGCCCACGATCGGCAGGATTGGGTTAAGCCCAGAGCCGACATGAAAGTTGCCTGAGTTAAGCTGTTGTGATGTGTTGTTTTATTTGGATTTCCGGTGTTGTTGACACGTTCCTTTCGTCTTGTACATTTGTATATAAAAGTGTAAATAAATAAAAACCAAAAAAAAAAAAAAAAAAATGAGTTTGAATGTGATTATGTCATATTCCAGTGGATGGAATTTTTAATGCCGATCGGTTGATTTCTCATAAATTTGTATCTCCAGACGGTTTGAATGAGAAATTATTTAAGTTATGCACTTATTGTAATTCCTACTATATTAGTTGTCCCTTGATGCATTGGGCCTACTCTCAAAGCCCAACGGTCAGAACCAAACGGACTGATTCCAACGGTCAGAAATCAAGTTATAAATCTAACTCTCCTTTTCCACTTTCACTCATTCCCTTCTCTCCCTCTTCACAAATTCTTTTTCACAAATTCTCAGTTTTTTGAACATAATGAATCAAATAGAGCGATGGGAAAAGGAGCAACGCGAATGGGCTATCATAGTATTCGCGGATAACAAGTGTTTATCATTATTCTCTTGTCACTCATGCATAACATGATCCGTAACATCTAGATCTATGTAACGTCTCTTTTTCTGATTTTCATTTTGTATATTAGTATGGTGTGTTAAATAATTCTCACACATTTGTACGGGTTACGTATTAAATGGAGAAGTTCCATATTAAATATTTGTGTATATTAGTTGTCTTTTCCTCTCTAAAAAAAATAAAAAATAAAAAAATAATAATAAGTAAATAAATAAACAAACCATAACAAAGAAAGGCCATCCAAAACTCACCAAAATAATTAATGGATACACATGGTGTTCAGAGAAAATCGCGCACGCTACAAGGTACGCATAACACTTGTCACACATGCAACTCGATTATTCTATCAATATTCTATTACTAAGTTATGATCATCATTTCTGAAATTACGTGTAAGTCTAACTACCCTGTGAAACTTTCCTCCGTATTTTCTAACATTGAACCATCTCATTAATTGTATTTGGATATCTGACATGACATGACTTACTGTGGATCCCCTTTGATGATGTTCATAATCACATGGGTCATTAACTACACTTGGAATCCAGATGGGTACAGACTCATAAATTGGCTATAAATCTCTTCTTTTTCAGCCATTCTTATTCAAACAATTTTCACTATCCTTCCTTCAGTAATACTATCAATGGATCAACCAAGAAAAATAACGGCAGAGAAGACTACCTGAAAACTTTCGAAGATGGCCGGTTTTCTCCTTATTTTGACACCGAAATCATACGTTACGGATGGACGCCTCTTCTATATCATTCAGCAACTGGTTATTCCCGAGAATTGGTTTTGATGTTCTCGGGACAACGTTTGGAATTGACTAAGAAAATGATCTCCGACATACTTCAAATCCCAGTGAATACCCAGGGGTCCCTTTTTCAAGAGTTATCATTTGATTCCACCAAAACTTTACTACGAGCTACCGTATCTCATGACGAAGTCGGAAATACACATCACATGGTTCTTCAACGCTCTTTGAAACAAAATCAACTTGTTGTGCTCCACTGGTTGGGACACAATGTGGTAGGTACATCACACCAATCAGAAGTCACAAAGCCTCAACTTCACCTACTTTGGATTTTGCAGACTCAAAGAGATGACTTTTTGTCTAATCCAACACCCTCGAATGTAATCACAAAGAAAAACAAGAAGGTCAAGACCTACCCACTTTAGTAACGCAGATTATGATGCGTTGGGGTAATCCAGTAATTTCTCCAGAGACACCCCTTCAAAGAGCACAAATAAAAGTACTCCAAACAGATTAATCCGTTGGTTTTTGGACTCCTGATACTCTGATAGAGGAACAGAACGACCCAAGCTCAAATACTGACCATTTATTTGATGAGAATGCCATGCTGAACATTATTAATCCCATGGAAGGCATTAAACTTCTTCATCGGGGTTTGAGGGAACTACACGCTCGTCAGAATATCATCATCACAACTCTTCAGGATTTCCAAGATCGTCAAGCAATGCATGATGTTGAATAGGAGGAGATCTTGGAAAATCATTCTCAGTCCTTGCAAAATCACGCTCTCCTAATGGAAAATCAAACTGTACTCTCTGCCAGCCAAAGGGACATTCAGATGCAACTCGGCCAACAAATGGAAGAACTAAATAGTCTGGTGCACGATATGCGTCTCCAAGATCAACATAACAATCCATAATTTTCTACTATTACTAAGTCCATAAATAAATACTCATATATGTTATTACATTTTTTTCGTCGTATTATGAATTTTGTCTTACTTTTGTGTCTTCTTTTGTATGAAATGCTTAATAGGATTGTCATCATTTGCGTTGTGACTAATATAATTTAACATGTGCTTACAGGAAGGTCTATTCTCTTACATACTCATTTATCCATCCAGTTTGCCTTTGTCATTACCTATTTCTCTACTTTATCCACTATGGCATCTTTATCAATTGCATCTTCATCAAACGTGGTACCTCCCAAACTCATTCCTGAGCAATCCTTTCAGTCTATGATGGATTCCAATACCTATGGTCATCTCTTCCGTGACTACATTACAAACATCGGATGGTCTTCCCTAATTCTTCAACCCGACCAAACTTATTCTCCGAAGTTTGGCTGCATACTTTTATGCTAATATGGGACGACACACCAAAGATTCAACCATGCGCATGGTTTCTACTTAGACGGGTTCACAATCCAAGTTGGTGACACACCTCATATCTTTTCTGAACAACAACTTGCACTAACTTTGGATCTTCCATATCACGATCCTGTTGCATCATGACATTACATCTATCATAATTCTTACCATGCCTTTCAGTGGCAAGCGTTTCATGAAACTTACGGTGATGGTCTTGAGATTAAACGAGAAGGAAATGGACATGTGGCATGGCGTGACGTCACCATTCCCTTGGCAAGCATGACCATGAACATGGGGACTGCGATGTTATTTGTACTCCTGAACATTATGGGAGATTGGCATTTTTCATCGCCAATGAGGTCGCTTGCATTGTATTCGTGCCCTAGCTCAAGGTCATACATTATTTAACATCATAGGTTGTGTTATCTCCAACCTAAAACGAGCTCGCACTTTTCAGGATCAGTATATACTCTTACCGGTCACCACTTGCCGAATCATGAAGACACATTTCCCACAGTTTGCAGCTACTTTTCATGACTGGGTCAAGGTAGATTCTATGTGCCCAGCAAACATAATCATTCATTCATTAAGGTTTAGGCAATGGAAGCGTCCCGCTCGGTACCTGAGGCATGTTCGTTGTTACCCGAAGGATGAAACTATGAAGACACATTTGAGGAAAGTTGGAAACGAAGAATGGGCAGAAATTTGGCAGACTATTATCTTTTGGCGTGATGCTAAGGAAATGCATTTCCTTCAAGAGGAGGCCAGAACTTCACATCCTGCTGGATGGTAAACTTGAGTTTGCCATTGTACATATATCTAGCTAAACCTTATGTTTGGTGTGCTATTGTTTTTCATGTTTAGTATGCTATTGTTTTTTATTTCGTGTGCTATGTTTAGTGTGCTATTGAACATTTTCTTGTTCTTTCTGAATAATATATTATGTTCTCCAACCTTTCTGTTCCAGCAACCTTTCTGAATAATATATTATTGATACTTCGAGGACTAAGCATCATTCTGTTGGGGGTGCTTTAAACCTATAGCAAATATTAGGCAAATTGCAACCTGTATATAGTTTTTATTTCATGTTAATAATTGTACTTAGTGACAAAGTCTTGTTTCCTCTTCAATGATGAAAATTGTCTAGAAATCTCACATTAGTATCCGAATTAGGATTTGTTTTTTAAGAAACTTAAGATAATATGTATGCAATAGTTTATACATCTTTTTCATGAACATTCATGTATCTTGAGTATCATTGATTGTACATAGCAGTAAGTTTCGAACCAACGGTTAGTTACTTAAACTATAAATCCTATGAGAATCTAACCAAAAACCTTGACATGAGTGATTTGTGTGTGATGACACAGAGGAGTAGTTTTCCCAATTAGAGAAAATCACGCATCTACTTACTTGATCACCACCAACCCTAAAGAGAATTTAGGCCATCTTTGGATTGACATAGCTAAAAATTCTTACCTGTTACAAATTTTACCGCTAGTCACTCCACTGAACCTTTCATCAAACCTTTCACTTTCACAAAAAAAAATTCCTTACCCATCTATTAAACCAAATAAAAGAACCTACCTAAGTGATGAGTATGAGAAATAGGATGAAATGTGGAAAGAATAAAGAGAAAGATTTGTCCCAAATAAAAGTCAGTTACTTGCTTCAGGAAAGAAAAATAGAATCATGTTCTTAAGCCATCTAAAAAAAAAACCATTAGAGGCTTAAGAACAAGGTTGGAAAACTCAGTTAGAAGAAGGAAAGAAAACAAAGATTTTCTAGTGTAAATATATGAAGACCCTATTCTCTCATACTCGTGAATTTTAATTATCCATTTCCATTTTCTTGTACACTATCACCTAAGCCCCACAATACCTAATAAAACCTCTAGCTCAATTAGGAGTAGGGTGGTGTGATAATAAGTAGTAGACGGATTGATCAACATCGGCTCCTCCGACCGGTCATTGAGATGTGAGGAAACGCGTGTGCCCACCGCACACCGGAGTTAACAAAACCTGAGTGGAAGAATTTTGAGTGAAATTGTGTTTTGACACATACCGTGAGAACCCATTTAGGTACACTCTCCAAAGGATTCAAACGACCCTCGCTAGTACATTTCAATGAAAAGTTCATCGCATGCATGATCATATGTAGATGTTTTAATTATTGAATACATATTAACTTGAGTTTCAAAGAAATCAATCCTCGTTCCCCTGCTAAGGAGATGTATGGATATCCGAGATTAATTTAGGAAACGAAGTTTCGTCCATCGAAGTCGTTGTAGTATAAATGAAGTTTGTGAGTATCTTCTTTGGAAAACTCTCACGAGGTTATATAACTCGTCCACTAGGGAATTCCTAGTGGTTTAAGGCCTTGTTGCATATGGTCAATGCAACCGCCATCGTGGAAACGAGAATTAGTTAGGACTACACATTTTTGGCCACTTATCCGTTTTTATCGTCTCTTCTTTGCTTCGAGGACAAGCAAAGTGTTGTTTGGGGGTAGTGTGATAAGCACCCAAAAGTGTATTATGAAACCCCATTGAGACATATAAATTTGGTTAATTATGTGTTTAATAATCATGAAATAAATATGTTTTCATACTTTTGCAGGTATTCGCAGTAAACATGGAAATATTGTTTAAACCTGCAATAAAGCACGAGGAACGACATGTATATGAATTCTTCCAAATCCGCACAGAAGCATCAAACTTCCGAAGCTCCTACCTCTTGAACCAAGACTCCGAATGCGACAAGTGAGCTTCTCAAACAATCAGGGCAATGAACTCTACGCATAGGCGGAAAGTTGTAAAATTGTCCAAAGACCGGACCGCCACTGGACTGCACATAGGACCCACTATACGGGCCCGCAAGATTGGATGAGTCATCAATCATGGAGCATGTCAAGACAAAAATGACAAATTATTGGTGCAAAGTTGACACCTTGCATGTAATTAATTAGATTAGGTGTTAATAGTGAAAAAAAGGCAAGGTGTCACTTTGTTTTAATGTGGTGGATAAAAATGGAGTAAATGTGGTTTGATGTTTCACATGGGAGGAAATGAGATGTCTCTCAAATGAAGAAGAAAACAAAACAAGGGGGGGACACTCCATTTACTCCCTTGACTTCTTTTCCCTACCTTGTATTATTTTAGTTCCTTAGTCATTCATATTATTTAGTTTTTTGTTTGGTAAGAAAGCTTGTAATAGTTTTAATGGAGGAAACCTTGGTTTTCTTCTTGGAAATAAATAAAAAGCAAGTGAGTTTAGTTAGTTTTTCTTCTTCTTCTTTCTCTCTCTTTTGTTCTTCTAGCTTGTAATTCATCATCCCAAGGATCATGAGCTAACTTCTCTTTTGGGGAGTTAATCCATCTCATGTGAGGGAGAATATTTGTGGTTGGCTTGGTAGGTTGTTAGGAAGAACAACTAGACCTGCATCCTATCCCAAAATGATAGTTGGTGTAGTGTCTAGTTAGGAATCAAAGTAATGAGCTTAGAGATAAGTCATTGCTTGGTTCCACTTGCTAGCATGTATGAACTCTTTAATGAGCCATACATGTTAGGGATCAAGTTTTCTTCCATTAGGGCTTGTCTATGAGTCTAGGAAGAATCAAATGAACTTGTTCAAATCAACAACTAAATGTTATTTTCACATGAGGAGGATTAGCTCTCCACCTTTTCTTTAGTAAATTGAATTTTGTATTAATTGCATGATTTCAAATCTTAATGTTTTTTCTTTAATGTTTGTATAGGAAAGAAACCTAGCAGTAGTAGTAAACTTACTCACTAGTTCCCTAAGAGTAACAACCAATTTGTAGTTGTCCTAGACTTTAGGTTGGTTCGAATCCTTATTCCAACTTTACGAAACGAAGATCGTGAGTAAGGAACTTTGAGTTCACTTTCGCATCAAATTAGAGAGTCAAATCTCTAACGTAGTAAAAAAAAGCTAATATCAACTACTCTCTAGAAGAGCTGCAAATGACCCGAGAAAACTCTCAAAAAATCAGAAAATTTTAGGGTTTGCGGAGGCCAGGGCGCGTGGTGCGCTCCAAAATGGCCTTTGTAGGGCGCGGGTCGCACTCTTGTCCAACTCGAAGTTACAGCGCTTCAAAGCTAGGGGCTTCATAATTGGTCTTGCTAAGCTGGTCAGCTCGTGTGTGTGAAAAAATAGGGTGCAGTGAAAATCAAGAGGAAAAATTGGAGGTTTAAGGTGAGAGATGAAAGTGAGATGTGTGGGTTTTGAGTGTAGAAGAAATGAAGTATATATAGGGTTTTAGTTTCTAAAACGAATCGACAGGTTACCAAAAAAATTTAAGGCAATTGCCGAAAACAAAATATTTCCAAAACTTAAAATGGAAACAACCTATATTCATTATTCTAAAACAAACCTAATATATTTTAGGTTGAATTTAGAATAGCAACTTCCTAACTCATTGAAATTTCATCCTACCACAATATCTAATCATAGCCATGCCAATATCGGCAACATTCCCAACAATTATCAAAATATTACTTCTAAAATGGTTGATCATATCAAAACAATGCTAAAAGAAATAATACCACCCCCAAACAATTCGGGAAGGTGGGATTAATGAAAAAAATCATCGCATGCGTTGAAAAGAACCAAATTAAATTAAAATAACAATTAACTACCGAATTGAAATTTAGCTACTGAATTCAACAACTTAACACCAAACTAATAAAAACAATAAAACAAAATAAATAACATCAAAACAACAAATTTTTCTAAATAGCTAGCCACGAGATGAAGATGGTCCTTGAGATGAAGAAGGGCCAGAGTCAGTCGTCCTTTTTCGACGACGCTCATGCCTCACAGACTCCTATGAGGAAGAACTCCCCATGGTTGGCATGCATTCTAGAATCTCTACTCGGAATCGGCGTTGTGCTTCCATCTCTGCCTTCATTTCTACCCAATGCGCATCCTGACGCTGGACGAGAGTCTTCATGTTATATTGGAGATCCTTCCCACCATCGTTGAGCTGTTCATAACTCGTCTGAAGGTTCTTTTGTTTATTTTGAATTATAATCTACCTAGTCCATAAATCTTCACAAATACCATAAACGCAACACAAGCCAATATGCAGCACTGACATGCGTTCTAAATCAGAAGTACACCTCTCCAAGGCATTTTCATCCAAACATGTCATATCTTCCATCTCCTCATCCGAATCAACCACCCTATTCTGTGGAAACTTCCAAGTCTTTTAGATACACTCCGTATAAATAATTGCATTTGAATGCAATTTTAACATAATATGAACAGATTTTGTAACAGCTCTAAAAGACATCATAATCTTACTGATCAATACAGGGAAGGGCACAATACTCTTTCCAACTCCTCTAATCATATTTAAAATAAACTCGAGGATGCAGAATTTATAACTCTTCTCCTGTAATATCCAGAGAACGTGCAAACATGTCAGACTGATGTCGCTGACTTTCTCCTTTCCGATGACGTTTTTACCAATCCACTGAGCTACAGCAAGCTGGTTGGTTCGCAGAAATGACTGTCGAACACAATAAGAATTCAGATTGTACTGACCCTCCATGACAGTGTCTTTCATCAATGCAGGAACTCCAGTATACTGGAATTCCTGCAAGGTGGCGTTCAGGCGTAATGCCTAAAATATCAGCCAACAACTCTCTAGAAACTTCTCTCCTCGTCCCAGCCACCTTCACAAAAATTTTCTGACCCTCCAACTCCCTCTTCTTATAGAATTGTTCGACCAAATCGGAGTGGTAGAAATCATCTGTGGAATACTACAACCTATTCCAATCCCTCCTAATCATCTCATCATGAAAAAACGGCGCAAAGCAGTTGGCAGTAAAAGCTTGTTCCGACAAAATTCTTCGTTTTTGAGTCATTGAAGTTTGGAGTCAATTTGTGGGCTTAAGATAATGTAGGGAACGATTTTGAATCCAACTCACTCAAAAATTGGGAGTGGGCGCGGTGTTCGCGGTTGTGGTTTGAATTTGTTTGGATTTTTTTGTATTTTTGGTGGTTTAAACTATTGGTAATGGTGGTGGAGACGTTGTGGAGAAGTTTTGGAGTGGGGGAACCCTAATTGGCGTGGTGGGATATATATATATATATATATATATATATATATATATATATATATATATATATATATATATATATATATATATATATATTGGTTAGATTTTGTGGGTGCTAATGGCGGAAGTGAGAAGATGAACTCAACTGTTTTTAGTTGGGGAGGAGATGCACGCGGCGCTGTACACATGCGCGTGCAATATTTGGGTCCAAGCCCAATTCGATTTTTGAAAATTTCCGATTTTATGCTACAAACTTCAAACTAAAATTGCCGATTCGTTATTCGGGTCCGATTTTTTAATGAGATATGGAAACGATCGAGAGAGAGAATTTCCAATCCAATAATCTATAAAACACTCTATTCTAACCGTAGGTAACATATAACATGATGGAAAATGCCACAAAGTACGTGAATAACGTAAGTTATGTGAACTAATGAAGTCTAAATTTATAGATAATGTCAACCCAAATCAAAATACGATTAAACGGCATACGCAACAAAAAAATAGAAAGTTGAACAGTCAAGGACGGAAATACCAACACCCCACCCCCAAACAAATTTGATAAACAGAGTTTAGAAAATTTGTTTTAACGTGGGTCTTTTAAAGTCAGATTCCCGTCACTTCTTAGATTACTATTTTTATGATTTTAAAATTTTTTACTTTTTATGAATAAGATTTAATATAAGAAAAATGAAAAGCAATAAAGACATAATTCACATCATAGAGAAACATGAGTCAAAAACCAAGAAAACATGCAAGAGTAGAAAACGTGAATTATGTTAAACGTGGACTTAGGATCCGGTACTTACATCCACACAATCCATAGGGAGGGCCCGGTTACCTGAATGGTGCACTTACCAATATATGGAAGTGAGAGGAAGTACACCAACAACAAAGGTCAGTCCTCATAGACAGGGTCCTGTAAAAGGACTTCTTCCACAGCAGGGGACATTAACTCGTGAAAATGTTTTAACTGTTGGCCATTGACTTGAAAGGTCTGTTGTTCTTGGGATTTACCAAGGTGATTGCCCCATAAGGGGTGACTTCAGTAACCAGAAAAGGACCGGACCAACAAGTTTTTAATTTCTCTGGAAAAATATATAGATGGGAGTTGTAAAGCAAGACCTTTTAACCTACCACAAACTCTTTGTGCAAGATTTGCTTATCATGAATATGTTTCATGTTAGCTTTATAATCCTTCGCGAGATCATAAGAATCGCTACGGATTTCTTCAAGCTTATTCAATTGCAACTTGCGCTTGACACCCGCCTCATTAAAATTGAAGTTAAGGCTTTTTATAGCCTACATAGCATGGTGCTCCAATTAAACGGGAAAATGACAAGGTTTCCCAAATACAAGTCTAAAGGGAGACATACCTATAAGAGTTTTGAAAGCAGTCCTATATGCCCATAAGGCATCAGTTAGACGCTTAGACCAATCTTTCCTATTAAGATTTACAGTTATTTCTAAGATTTTTTTGATTTCCCTATTATAAACTTCTACTTGTCTACTAGTTTGTGGATGATAAAGAGTTGCTACCTTCTGGGTAACTCCATACTTTTTTACTAGAGACGTAATAATTCTATTGCAAAAATGTGTTCCACCATCATTAATGATGGGTTTAGGAATGCCAAATCGACAGAAAATATATTCCTTAACAAAAAATACAACTGTCTTATGGTCATTGCTACAGCAAGCCATAGCCTCTATCCATTTAGACACGTAGTCCACGACAACTAGAATATGTATAAAATCGTGGGAAACAGGAAAAGGACCCATGAAATCAATGCCCCATACGTCCAAAATTTCTACCACCATGATTGGATTTAATGACATCATATTATGCTTCGTGATTCGCCCAAGTTGTTGGTAACGAACACACGTCTTGAAATGCACCTGGACATTTTTAAAAAGATTAGGTCAATAAAACCCACATTGAAGAATTTTAGCAGTTGTTTTCATACCACTAAAATAGCCACCACACTCTTTGTCATGGCAGAATGAGAGAACTTCATTATATTCCCACTGGGGAATACAACGATGAATAATCTGATCCGCACAATACTTAAAAAAAGTAGGGCTCATCCCAGTAGTATAGCTTAACTTTGGCCAAGAACTTCTTACGTTCATTTCTTGACCAATCATCAGGAAGAATATCAGACGCTAAATAATTCACAATATCCGCATACTATGGTGCAGAAAAAATAGCATACAGATGTTCATCAGGAAAAAAGTCTGGTATGGACTCAGAATCACTATCATCGTCATTTGTTAGTCTAGATACGTGGTTGGCAACTATATTTTTGACCTTTCTTTTGTCCTTTATTTCTAATGTGAACTCTTGCGGGGAGAAGAATCCATCGGATTAATCTCGCTTAGCATCCTTCTTTTGAGATGGTACCTAAAAGGGCTACATGGTCCGTGTAAACTAAAGTCTAAGAACCAACTAAATAAGGATCTAAACTTATCTAAAGCATAAACGGCAGACTAAGAATTCTTTTTTCAAGTAGTTGTTTCCTTTGAGCATCGTTTAAAGTTTTACTAGCATAATAAATGACAATGGACTTATTATCTAGTTTCGACCCACAAAGCAAAGACAACGCATAATCACTAGCATCACACATAAGTTCGAAAGGTTTAGACCAATCAGGAGGTTGTATAATGGGTGCAGAGGTTAAGGTGGCTTTAAAAGTTTCAAAAGCCTGTTTACAGTTAAAATTAAAATCAAAGATGACATCTTTTAAAAGCAAATTAGTCAAAGGCCTAGCTATTTTTTAAAATTCTTTAATAAAACGCCTATAAAAACATGCATGGCCTAGAAAGGCTCTAATATCATGGATAGTCTGTGGTATGGGTAGAGATATTATCTTATCTAGTTTGGCCTTATCTACTTCGATGCCATCACTAGATACAATGTGACCTAAGACAATTCCCTTTTTCACCATGAAATTACATTTTTCCCAATTTAAAACCAGACTCTTCTCTTCACACTGTGTCAAAACCTTGGACAGGTTAGACAAGCAGTCAGTGAAAGAGTCTCCATAGATAGAAAAATCATCCATGAAAACTTCAATGAAGCGTTCTACCATGTCACTAAATATATAAAGCATACACCGCTGGAAGGTACCAGGAGCATTACAAAAGTCAAAAGGCATTCGTTTATAAACATATGTTCCAAACAGACATGTGAATGCTAGGTAGTCTTTTCTTGGTCATCAATATCAATAATAATCTGAAAATAGCCAGAGTAGCCATCTAAAAAACAATAAAAAGCATGACCAGGTAGACGTTTGAGTATCTGATCTATAAATGGTAAAGGAAAATGATCCTTTCATGTCATGGCATTTAAACGTCTGTAATCAATACAGATCCTCCATTTCATGGGACCATATGTGAAAACATATTCACCATTGGCATTACGTACCATGGTAATAACTGATTTCTTAGGAACTACATGAATGGGACTTACCCATTCTGTAACGCCCGTATTTAAAATACATATTTATTTATTTATTTATTTATTTAAAATTTGTTGGACTAGATTTGGGATACGTGGGCCAGATTTCTGGGTCCGAGTCTGTGTTGGGCTTAGGTTTGAAACCCAGGTATATATACATATTTTTCCAGATAATAGGGTTTTTTAGATAAAAAATAAAATAAAAAAATGGAGGTGGCTTGATTGCTAGAGCGTTGGAGCGCGACGGTTCGGACTAGTAGGGATTCGTGGAGCTTTTAATACCGGTGAGTAATTATATTATTTTTAAATCGATTTCACCAAAGCTTTACTGTTAGAGTTTTGGTTCTCGCTCAGTTTTTCTGCTTTCCCTATTTTCGTTGTTTTGCTCCTCCTGTGAAATATTTGGACTAGTTAGGTTAGATGGTAGTATAGTTATTTACTAGATCCTTGAAACTCTGGATTTAACTGTTGGAACTCGGAAGGAGTCGTTAATGGCGTCGCGAGTCTTACAGCAAAAAACCGTCCTACATTTTTGGTGGAACTCTTCTGTGGTGGTGTTGATATTGTAGTTTTACTTGTTATTTTGTATTGTGGATTGGTTGATTGATGAATGGTGGTAGTGGGGAATTTGGGTGTGGTTGAAAGCTTCAAGGATGCGACATTGGCGGTCAGATCCAAGGTTGATACTGCGATACTGTGGTGGTGTTGATTTTGTAGTTTGAACTGTTATTTTGTATTGTGGGTTGGTTGATTGATGAATGGGGGTAGTGAGGAGGTTTGAGTGTTGATTGAAAGCTAGAAGGAGGCGTTAATGGTGGTCGGATCTTGGTTGGGAGTGATTTTCGAAGTTTATAGGTTAAAGTTTTATATGTATTAAAGTGGCGGGGGTTTTCACAGGGAGTCCAACCACTGGGATGAAGAGGAGAGATAGGGGTGGCCGGCACGCGAGCTGGTGTGGTGGAAGGAGCTGGTGAGCTGAGGGAGATGAGGAAGACGACCTGTTGGGGTTGGGCCTTGGGCCTTGGGCCTTAGCAAGTTTAAGTTGTTGGGCCTTAGCTAGTTTAAGTTGTTAGGCCATTTCATTTTAAGTTGTGTTGGGCCAGTTCATTTCTTTTTGGTTTGGGGCCAGTTTCTATTTTTATTCTAGGCCGACCCATTTGACTTCAAATAGGTCAAAGTGAGTCTTTAAGGGTTTAGACTTTTGGGCCTTGGTTTCGGCTTGGTTTTGGGCTTTATTTTGGTTAATTGGATTAGGACCATGGGTTGAAGTGTTTTACCTACGAGTTTGCGTTAGGACCTGTTTGGATGAATGCCGAACTGGTGACTGTTGGGTTTGACCATTGACCGTTGACCGTTGACTGTGGAATGTTGACTTTTTTCTAGATTTTCACATACTGTATACTCAAATATTACAACCTATGAACTCACTAGTATTAGGGTCTCTTTTCTTTTCTCTCTCTCTTTTCCTCTCTCTTTCTCCTTGTCCCCTCTTTCTCTATATCTCTCTCTCTTTTCATCTAACTCCCTCTCTCATCTGGTTCGTCCATCTCTTCCTCTCTCCCTTCTCTCTTCTCCACCTGTCCTTCTCTATATATGGCAGTTCTCGGCAGTTAGGTTACCGCGGATCTGATCCGTTGCGTCATGTATCCTCTTCATTACTCAAAGATCGACCTACTAGCCACATCACCTCCATCTCCATCTGGCTCGTCCATCTCTTCCCATCTCATCTCCCTCTCTTTCCACCTGTCCCTATCTATATATGGCAGTTCTCGGCAGTTAGGTTACCGCGGATCTGATCAACTGCATCATGTATCCTCTTCACTTCTCAGCATACGACCCCCTTGCCCCATGTAACATCCTACGTCATGAATATGTCCACTACAGATGCCCTCTCTCGGTCCTGTTGATAGTCCACAGACAGACAATGGTGCCGAGACCTAACGTCTATCGTCTGAGGTCTATTTCTATTATTTACCATTGTTTTCTCTACTATGTAGCACGTGCTCCATCTGTATCGACACATGGGAATAGCGTATGCAACTCTACCTCTGACTTTGCGAATATCAAGACCCCACGTGTCCCCTTTTCTCTGGTTTCTAGCTTTGCAATTACCTCTTTACCCCTGTCCCTTCAAATCCCGCTCAAACTCCTCATTCCCCTCAAACCCCAAACCCTTAACTCCCTTCTCTCTTTTATTCCCTTCACCTCAACTTTTCTTTTTCCTCCGCATCTCTCTCTCCTTTTCTACAGTTCCTTAATCTTGTGGATCTAGCTTGCCTCACCTGAGCTTCTCTTTTGGTCACTCCATTTATTTTAGCTACTGCATATCTCAGGTTTCTTTTTCACCGTCACTCTTCCTTTCTTTACTGCTATATTCCTGTATTGGTATTGTTCTGGCGCTCCTTCCTTCTTTCATAGCATATATTCTTCCCCATTGTTTCAAGTTACCACTGTTATTGTTAATTTTAGCATGTCGGGATCGGAATCGGTGGATACCTCCGCCACCAGATCCGATAGATCTGAGACTTCCACTTCCAAGTCTAGTCATCCCACCGCGGATCAATCAGGATCCCCGGCCTCAAATTCTACCGGTCCGACTGTTGTCCCCTCTACTTCAGGGAGGAAGGCTTCTCTTCTGCCCCCTCCATTTCTTTAAGTGGTAAGTCACACCCTTTAATCCACCATACTTTTGTATAACTTTGTTTTTTTAATCTGCCCTTTTCTCTGTGAATCAGGTTGGACACTAGATTCGCGATCTCAACTATACACCGGCATCTTCTCTGCAATCTTTCAAGAGCTCCGTGATCTAGGAAACACCCAGTGCGAAGTTCTCAGCATTGACCCTGAAAAAGGAAACCCTCTCTTGCTTGACTCCTCTCTACAAAATATCGGTAAGTACCACGGTCCCCTCTATAGGTTGCCGCCCCCCAAAGAACGAAAACCAAAATCCTCTCCACCTCCCCAATGAAAACGTAAAGCCCACAAGTCATTTAGATACACAACCAAGATCTCCCAATCCCGAGCCACCACCCAAAGAGCCCAAAAAGCCCAAAGAGTCGTTGCTCCATCAAACGCCCCCCCCATACCTCCCCCTCTTCATATTCTGTGTTAGCAGATTGGAAAGACGATTTTGCACATCCCTCTTCTATTCCATCCTCCACCATGGCCTCCAACAAATCCTCTAAACTCAAACTCTGGGATAGCGACTCAGATGGTGATGATTCTATTGAAATCACTGTCAAGAGCCCCCCAGCCAAAAAGGCCAGAACTGACCCTGTAGGTCCCTCTGCACCTCAAACTGGATCGACGCGGCCATCAACTCAGACCCGTCATCATGGGAAAGACCCCCATACGTCTGGTTCCCTCTCCTCTGGTGCCGTTGACATATGGCACCCAAAATTCAAGGCTAGAGATCACAAAGTTAACATCCGTGACTTGGCATTGGAAAACCCAGCGGTCGCAGCGTCTTTGTTTTTCAGCTCTCACCTTCCCCGAGACCAAGCTTACGGCGATTCTGGCTCGTTCGCATCTCACCGCGCAGCCATATATACTGGATGGGAAAAGGTGTGTTAGTGTTCCTTTCCCCTTCCTTTTCCTTGTAACTCTTTCTAACAAGTATCTGTCCTCAGATGAGCTTAGACATCGGCTATGTGGTACGCGGACTGACTAACACCTTGGAGGCTCTGGATGTTGCGAAGAAGGATATTGATGGTCCTGATGGTTGGAAAGCCAGATATACCAAGTTAGAAAAGGACCGAGATGATCTTCGAATCAATGCGGTGAAGGCCCAGAGAGCTTTGCAGCAAGCTGAGGACAAGCACCGTGACTATGTTGCGGGGGTCACGTCTAAACTGGATAGCCAAAAGGAGTTGGAGAAGATTGATATTCAAATTGCAGTGGATAAGGCTGTAAAAGAGGCTGCTGACAGATTCCGAAGCTTGGCAAAGAAGAAGATAGCCCGCCAACTAAGTCAACAACTCTAAGAACTCTCTGCTGCTGGTCGTCTGCTCCCCATTGCTCCTTCAGTCCCTTCTATTTAAATTGCATCACCATCCTCAATTGCTCCTGAGGTCGCCTCTCTCACACCAATTGCTCCTGAGGCCGCGATACCCCCGTCCCCTCAAGCCACTCCCAGCGCGGTCACCTCTCCGATTGAAGTGGATGATGACATCACCACCGCGGTGGAGGCTACCGAAGTGTCTTCTCAAAGGGATGTAGTTAAAGGCCAAGAATGATGCATTGAAAATTTTATTTGTATTTTTATTCATCCGACATGCACTCATCTTGACATTTTGATATTTTAGGTTTGTATGTTTATACTCTAGCCTGTTTTTATGGGTATGCCCAGCAGGTTTTTAAGCAACTTGCATTTGCCTCTCATATGTTGCTCAACTTTCTATCTTTCAATATGTGATGCCTATCCTCATTTGAATTACCTCGGTTTTATTAAACGCTGTGAAACTCTGTGGGGGCAAGAATTGCCCCCAAGTTGATTTGGATATGTATTCGACGAAGGTTCGCTCACCTTAGTATTTGGACGGCTGTGATGCCTTGTAGGGGCAATTCAGATTGCCCCCAGTTTGATTCAGACATAGAGTCCACGAAGGGTTCATCCCCCTCGCTGTCTTTGGATGGCTGTGAAGCCTCTTGGGAGCAGTTCCTTCTGCCCCCAGTTTGATTTAGATTTAGTCCGCGAAGGGCTCATCCCCCCTGCTGTCTTTGATCGGCTGTGAAGCTTGATGGGGGCATCTATTTTGCCCCCAGTTTGATTTGGACCTTAGTCCACGAAGGGCTCCTCCCCCCCGCTATCTTTGATTAGCTGTGAAGCTTGATGGGGGAAACTCATTTTGCCCCAGTTTGATTCGAACTTAGAGTCCGCGAAGGGCTCATCCCCAGCGTTGTCTTTGGACGGCTGTGAAGCCTCTTGGGAACAGCTCAATCTGCCCCTAGTTTGATTTGGACCTTAGTCCACGAAGGGCTCACCCCCCTCTTTGTCTTTGATCGGCTGTGAAGCCTCTTGGGAGTAGCTCATTTTGCCCCCAATTTGATTTGGACCTTAGTCCACGAAGGGCTCATCCCCCCCGTTGTCTTTGATCAGCTATGAAGCTTGATGGGGGCAACTCATTTTGCCCCCAGTTTGATTTGGACCTTAGTCCAAGGGCTCCTCGCTGTCTTTGACCGGTGTGAAGCTTGATGGGGGTAACTCATTTTGCCCCCAATTTGATTTGGACCTTAGTCTGCGAAGGGCCCCCCCCTGTCTTTGATCACTTTGGAAACGATGGGGGCAACCTTAGTCCGTGAAGGGCTCATCCCCCCTACTGTCTTAGATCAGCTGTGGAGCCTGATGGGGGCAACTCATTTTGCCCCCAATTTAATTTGGACCTTAGTCCGCGAAGGGCTCCCTCGGTATGTCTTTGATTAGTTTTCATTAAGCCTGATGGGGGCATCTCATTTGCCCCCAGTTTGATTTGGACCTTAGTCTGCGAAAGGCTGATCTCCCCCGATGTCCTAACTCTACCATTATTCATGCCATGTTTGGAAGAAAAGCACTCTTTATTTCATTGAATTAGAATTCGAAACGCAATACATATTCTTATCACTCTACATAAATAAAGACTTTTCTTGTCCCACTAGAAAGTCAAACACCGCTTTTTTCATGGAATTTCTTCAGCATTCTGATATTCCATGGTTTCTCAATCTCTGCCCCTGCCGGTGTCTTAATCTTGTATGTTCCAGAAGTTCTCTTCTCTGTCACGACATACGGTCCTTCCCAATTGGGTCCCAGTTTGCCATTGTTCTCCTTCTTGGTAACTGGTGTAACTCTTCGCAGCACCAAATTCCCAACCTTGAAAGCACGCGGCTTTACTCGTTTATCATACTGTCTCTGTAGTTTTCGATGGTACTCCTCCAGTCGTATGCGAGCTATATCTCTTTTTTCCTCTATGACATTCAACTCGATGGCTAATATCTTCTCCTTTAGTCCCATTTCCACAGCCCTGGTTCTTGTCATTTTCTATATCATTTCCAACTATATCCAGTGCCGCTCGCCATGGGTAAGGGCCCAACTATATCCAGTGCCCACATGGTGAATGGCCATGGACTAAAGACATTATGCGTGGCCGGCTCGGTGGGAATGTATGAGTTGTGCAAACCTCTGGCATTTTTCACATGTTACTGCATACTCTGTCGCATCCCTCTTCATATGGGGCCAAAAATACCCCTGAGATATCAATCCGTGGGTTGTCGTTCGCCCAGCTGAGTGACTTCCGCAATCACCTTCTTGGACCTCGGCTAGCACTTCTTGGACCTGCTGAGGCCCTATACACCTTAACAGTGGTCCGCTGAAATTTTTCCTGTACAAATCCCCCTTTAATAGAACGTATCTCTGACTTACTTGCTCCATCCTTCGTCTCTCCTGTTTATTCTCTATCTTTACTCCCCTCAGAAAAGTTTTTATTGGCGTCATCCAACACGCCTCCTTCTCAGTGGTGAGCAGTACACATTCCTCTTCTGATGTACTTGGTTTGCTCAACACCCTTATTTCAATCGAACGACTCTCCGTTCCTGGAAGTACAGCAGCCACATATGCTAAAGCGTCAGCATGTTTGTTTTCCCCGTGGCCCAAATGGGTGAATTGAATCTTTTTGAACTTGTTTGCTTTTCTTTATAGAACCTCTAGATACCGCGCCATCCTTGGGCAGCGTGCCACAAACCCCCCATTCATCTGACAGATAACTAAGTTAGAGTCAGAGTACACTGATAACTCGCTTACTCACAGATCTTGTGCCAAATCCAAACCTGCTATCACTACTTCATATTCAGACTCATTATTAGAAGCCGCGAACCCCAGTTTCATTGACAACTCCAGCCTTGTGTTTTCAGGAGTCACCAAAACAACGCCAATTCCATTCCCCGTATCGGTAGCGGATCCATCCGCGAGTACTCTCCATCCATTCCGCATATCCCAAGGATTCAATGGATCACGGTTAGGTTCTCCCTCCTGGTCCATGACCATTTCCTCTCCCCAAGTTGGATCCTCGGCGGGGAATTCAACCAGGAACTCCGCCATGGCTTGCGCCTTTTCTGCCATTCTGATCTGATATTGGATTTCGTAACAACTAAGCATCACAGCCCATTTTAGCATTATGCCTGACTTTTCTGCCTTCAACGCTTATTTGAGGGGTAGATTTGTTATCACCACTACTGAATGAGCCTCAAAATAGGGCTTCAACTTTAACGCAGAGAAAATCAACGCCAATGCGAACTTCTCAATTTTACTGTATCGCGTCTCCGCATCTAGCATGGTTTTACTCTGAAAGTAAACTGGGTTCTCTATTTTTTCTACAATTCGCACTAGGACTGAGCTTATCACATATTCCGAAACCCCCAAATATAGATACAGTTTCTCTCCCTGTTCCGGTCGCGACAGTAACGGTGCTTGTCCTAAATAAACCTTCAACTCCTGAAAGGCTTCTTCACACTCCGCGGTCCATTGGAAATCTAGCATTTTCCTCAACAAACGATACAGTGGTCTACATTTGTCCGATGACTTAGAAATAAATTTGGTCAATGTCGTGACTCTTCCAACCAACCGTTGCACCTCTTTCACACACTGAGGAGACGTCATCTCCACCAATGATCTAATCTGCTCAGGATTCGCCTCTATTCCACGATAAGTAACTATGTAACCCAAGAACTTTCCTGAAGTGACCCCGAAGGTTCATTTCTCGGGGTTGAGTTTCAACTTATGCCTCCGTAGTATGTGAAAATTTTCTTAGAGACCCTTCAAGTGTTCCTCCTCTGACATGTTTTTTTCCACCATATCATCAATATATATTTCCATGCCCTTCTTAATCTTGCCTTCAAACATTTTCTCCCCTAACCACTGAAATGTAGCCCCCGCATTCTTTAAACCAAAAGGCATTCTTGTATAACAGTAAGTACCTCCTTCCACCATAAAGGTTGTTTTTTCCTGATCTGGGCCGAACATCGTGACCTGATTATACCCCATGGATGCATCCATGAAAGAAAACACCTTGAAACCTATAGTTCTGTCCACTAACTCATCCACTCGCGGCATAGGATAACAGTCTTTTGGACACTCTTTATTCACGTCTGTGCAGTCAACACACATTCTGACCTTGCTGTTCTTTTTTGGAATAGCGACGACGTTGGATAACCATTCCGTGCATTCCACATCCCTGATAATCCCTGCATCTTTCAGCCGTATAACTTCCTCGCGAATCCCTTCTGCGTATTTGGGTCTAACGCTTCTCCTTTTTTGTCTTATAGGCTTCGCGTCCTCCTTCATATGCAAGTGATGACAAGCAAACTCTGGGTCTATCCCTGTGATATCTTCAATCGCCCATGCAAATATATCCACATTCTCTGTTAACAATTGTACTAACTTGATTTTCCATTCCTCCGGCAAGTCCGACCCGATCGATGTAAACTTCTCTTCCTCGCCCACCCCCAGGTTCACGACCTCAAGCTCATCCAAAGTTTTCGGTCCCTGAGTGGGTTCGTATCCTTCTGTCGACTCCGCCTCCTGTGATTGCTATGTTGCTACTTGCTCGGGTATCAACTTCTCCCCTACTGTTCCGCTGACCATATTCTTTACAACCACCTGATGTATGTTCTGCGCGGCCACCTGATCCCCCCTTATTTCATATATCCCCCCCTTTGTGGGGAAGCAGATCATCTGATAATATGTCGACGGAATGGCCTTCATTTCATGGATCCATCTTCTCTCCAAAATGGCATTATATTAGGACCCCGTATCTACCACCATAAACCTAGTGAATATCGTCGTCGGACCTGCTGTTACTGGTAGTGTTAACTCCCCCATGGGCTCTGTCATGCTACCATTGAAGCCATACAAATTGGTCTGAGGACCCTTTAACTGATTTTTATCGATGTTCATCTCTTCCATGGCCCCTTTAAATAATAGATCCACCAAACTTCCACAGTCTATCAACACCCTCTTCACTAGATAGTTACCTATTGCTATGGTAATCACCAAAGCATCCTCATGCGGCGAGATCACAGATTCCAAGTCTTTCGGGGTGAACACTATGTTTCACTCACCTATCGCGGTTCCCAAAACTAACTGCAGCGTGCTCGCACCTCATTTACCTGCTGTAAGCTAGCCGTCTTTCTCATCTTGTCTCGGTGTGCATTTCTGCCGAGTGTCTCTCCACTGAAAATGACATTTATAGTTCCTAAGATCCTGGTAGGAGCATGTGCTCTCTCAGCATGACGCACCTTCGCGACAAATTCTCTGAGCATCCCCTTCTCAATCATTCTTTCCACCAGCCACTTCAAAGCATAACACTCATTAGTGGCATGGTTCCTAATCTGATGATAGGTGCAAAAGGGTTTCCCATCTATCTCCCCAAGTGTATTCTGCGGTCCTTCATAATGTTGCAACCCTTTTATCAGCGGCAAGATTTCCTCTAATAGCCTGTTAAGAGGTGTCTGTTCTATCTCACAGTATGGCTTTCTTTCGCGTATATCTCTCCTTCCCCAATCTCCAGTTCTTTCGGGTCCACGACTCTCCCCTCTATATGATCCCCCCTCTCTCTCTTCTCTCTTACCTTTATCTTTTCGATCATCCTTATCCACAGCCTGTATTGCCTTCCCGGATCTTTTTTGTTCCCTTGCATTTCTTTGCATGATGTCCTCGTACCGAATATATTTCTCTACCTTTGGGTATAGAGCATGCAAAGTGGTGATTTCTATCTTGGACACTGACTCGTGGACTCTGGTTCCTTGTCTCAAGCCGTGCTGAAAGGCAATGACCGCTGTATGTTCATCTAGATTCTCCACTCTCAAGGTCTCTTCTTTAAATCTACACAGAAACTCCCTTAACGCGTTTCGGCGACCCTCGCTTGATGTTGAATTGGGCCGCGATATCCACAACCCTCCGTTTCTAGTGGATGAAATGATCCACAAAGGCACGCTCTAGCTCTTCAAATCTACTGATGCTCCGCGAAGACAATCGGTAATACCAATCCGAGGCTCCCCCCTTAAGGCTGGCAGAGAACATCATGCAACGCAGTCCATCATACTTGCTTTCCTGCCACAACGGCATCTATTGCCTAAAGTGATGCAAATGATCTGTTAGGTCACCTTTCCCATCATACCTTTCAAATCTTGGTTGACTGAATCTCTTAGGCACCTCTGAATTCCATATTGAATTGGCCAGCGGATTCTTATTGAGGTTAGCAACTTCCTTTTGAGCGGCACTTTGGTTCACTTTTTTAGCCACACGGTTCACTTCTCTATCTTTCTTAATCATCGCCTGTACTACCTCCAGCATGATGCCCTTTACTGGATCTACTCCCCGGGGATGATACTCTTCATTTTCCCCTTCCACTTCACTGCCTCGATGATCCATACGCTCCATTTCCTCTTGTGTGGTCTCCCTTTCCTTTCTTAACTCTATATTCTCGTTCCTCAACCTAACTATTTCCTCTTGCAGAAGTCTAGTACCGTCTGCCGCCACATTAGATATCTCTTCCTCTCCACCCACCTCCCTTTCTTCGCTCACAACCTCCTCCACTATTTCTCGAACTGCTTTTTTCCTAGGTCTTCCTACTCCTTTTCTTGTTACGGTGGCCATTTTATTTCTCTCTCCCCACAGACGGCGCCAAAATGTATACTCAAATATTACAACCTATGAACTCACTAGTATTAGGGTCTCTTTTCTTTTCTCTTTCTCTCCCTTTTCCTCTCTCTTTCTCCTTGTCCCTCTCTTTCTTTATATCTCTCTCTTTTTTCATCTAACTCCCTCTCTTATCTGGTTCGTCCATCTCTTCCTCTCTCCCTTCTCTCTTCTCCACCTGTCCTTCTCTATATATGGCAATTCTTGGCAATTAGGTTACCGCGGATCTGATCTGTTGCGTCATGTATCCTCTTCACTACTCAGCATACGACCCACTAGCCACATCACCTCCATCTCCATCTGGCTCGTCCATCTCTTCCCATCTCATCTCCCTCTCTTTCCACCTGTCCCTATCTATATATGGCGGTTTCGGCGATTAGGTTACCGGATCGATCCATTTGCATCATGTATCCTCTTAACTACAAAGATATCTGACCCCCCTTGCCCCATGTAACATCCTACGTCATGAATATGTCCACTACACATACTTAAGAATATGGACAAATGTAGTAATAAAATGTTGTCGAAAATTGTATAACCTTGTTTGTCATTATCTAATTAAGATTTGGCCTTAAGTAGTGTGTAAAAGCATATAAATATTGGGCACGTAACAAGAGGGGAATTCTTATAATAAGACTTAGATATATCGTTTTATGAGAATTAAATTATATCGGACTTAGATTCATGGACTTTAGTATTGTGCTTTGATGGTGAATTGAGTTCACACAAATATATTGAACGAATACATTACATGATTGATTGCTATTATGAGTTGCTACTTAAATGAATTGTAGTATTTATGAAGGCTTGAGATATTCCATAGGGTGTAGTGCAATATATGATTGGCACATGAAATGATAAGTTTTGAGATTTGATATAGAGATACTTGGATATCGTGTAATGAATAGTATTGGCACGTGATAATGTGGATTGTATTATAATGAGAAATGTTGAGCTTCAGTACAATTAAGTATACTGGCATGAGATAGTATAAGAATTATTCTGAGATATAAATGTATGACACCTGAATAAATTACGTAACAAAAATCCTAGAACCTAGCTACCACAACTCATGAGATTTGGCCCTAGTGATGGGCGTATGTGATATGATTGGCCCTTCGGGCGTAAGTAATTTGATTGGCCTTTCTGGCATTTCAGTGAATCTAAATGGCCCTTCTGGCGTAGCCGAATAGTGGCTTAATTATTCCGTTCACAAAATTAGAACGAGATGCGCGATATTTTATGTCAAATAGTGGCAGTACTCACATAATGGCTTTCGTGTGAGGGTTACCTGGTATGCAATATCCCGCTTAGGGTGGCTACGCACGGAGTGGTTCATTATGTGAGGGGAGGCATGTGGATGTACATGTTCAACGTTGGGTAGCGATTGTGGTAGCCAGGGAAACTGGGTAAGACATAGAGACGACGTGGTTCCAGAGACACTTAAAGAAACTCTAAACAATAATTGTGATGATAAATCAAAGTGTACGTTAAACCTATAATAAATTATTGATGGTGGTTGTGAAATTTGGTTCAATGAGATGATTGGAATTAGGTATATGATATGATTGTTTTATTATAATTTATGTTGCATACACAAAGGTTTGGCAAAAGGGTGGGTCAAAATAATTACTTGTGCAGAGACGACCCACTCTGTCATTGAGCATGAAATGCGATAAGTATAGAATATGTTTGGCTGGTTATTAGTTTAGTTAGAACCTAAGGCGCCTCGGTGGAGGAACTAAATGCCTTTGTATTATTGTTGGGAAGCTAAGGCGCCTCAGTGGAGGAACTACATGCCTTAATTATTGTACTTAAGGATGTTGTATTATTCGTTGGATGTTAAGGCACCTCGGTGGAGGAACTAACTACCTTATTTAGTGTGTAAATATATGTATAAGTATATGTTGTATTTTAGGGCTACTCATACCACCATTGTTTATAATGCTGACCCGATTTACATGTTTGCTTATCGGGTGTGTTCATTAAATGAACATAGTTCGTTGATAAGTCTTAACAGGTTTAATGTTGAAGAAAGTTGGTTGCTGCTTGTGGTTTGCATTAGCGTTGCATTTCAGGATATGTTTTGTTTTCCCTTAAGGTGAAATAGATTTTCAGTTGAGACAATGTTTTTGTATTTTCATTTGTAATTTTAATTAAAGAGTTATTGAAAGGAGATTTGTGACCTAATCTTATTTCTGAATTTTTGTAATGAAGAGGACTTTTGTTTATCTTAAATTTTTATTGGTTTTTAATTATCCGTATATTTAAACTAATTATGGGTTTTTGGGAGTTGAGAGTGCATCACACCTCGAAAATCGAAGAGTCGGGAACAAATATTGTTTTTCCAAATTCTGTCAAAATTCGGGGTGTGACACATTCACTATCAGAGATTGGGTATATGATACCCGTATCGAGTAACCATAAGACTTCTTCCCTGACCACCTCTTTCATGGCAGGGTTCAAGTGACGCTGAGGTTCGCAAGAAGTCTTTGTGTTATCCTCCAAATGGATACGATGAGTGCAAACATTAGGGTCAATTCCCTTAATGTCGTCTAGGGACCAACCAATCGTCGAACGATGTTCCCTAATCACCCTAATCAAACGTGCCTCTTCCTCCTCAGATAATAAAGAAGATATAATTACCGGATGACTACCATCCGGATCAAGTTGAATATACTTTAACTTAGAAGGAAGAGGTTTAAGCATCGGGGTGGAAGGAATGTCGATTAATGCTTCTGGAGGGTCCTCATCTTGAGTAATAAAGACTTGTTTATGTAGCAGGTCTTCAAACTCAGTAGATGGAGCAACAGAAGGGTCTAAGGTAGGTGTAGACTCGAAAATGGTGTTAACTTCCTCTAAGTAGGAGTCATCGGCGAAATCTAAACTTCCAAAAGAAAGGAATTTATGCATTTGGTTTTCTGGAAATGTGTTATTAAAATAGTCTTGAGCTAAGCTCTTGATCATGTTAACCTCCCCATCGATAGTCGTATCAGGTAATTGTCTCGTCATTTTAAAAACATTTACCTCAACAGAAAGATGGCCAAAAGACAAGGACATCAAACCATTGCGCCAATTTATAAGCGCGTTGGCAGTTGCCAAGAAAGGACGCCCTAAGATGATCAGAACAGAGTCGTTAACGACTTCCATATCGAGGATAACACAATTAGCAAGATAGTAGAAACTTGAACCTTAATAAGCATATTTTCAACCACACCCTTAGGATACTTAATAGACCGATCCGCTAATTGCAACGTTATTTTAGTAGGTTGCATCTCCTATAGACTTATTTGTTTGTATAGATAATACGGGAGTAAGTTAAGACTCGCCCCAGGTCTAATAGCGCGGTCGTTGTGTGGGAATCTCCTAAGGTGCATTGTACAGTAGGACGACCAGGGTCCTTGTACTTAACAATTCCATTATGTTCGGTTAAAGTTGGAAATTGTTCTGTTAAAAAGGCGTCTTTAGGAATATTTGTCTTACGCCTAGTAGTGCACAACTCTTTAAGAAACTTAGCATGGTGAGGTAACTTCTTAATTGCTTCAAGAAAAGGTAGGTTTATCGTTAGATTTTTAAAAACTTTCCTAATCTCATCGAAATTCATATCATTGTTTAACATTGCTAATCTCTGGAGAAACAATGGTTTCTCTCTATATTTAGCGTATGGATCAACAGGATGTCTAACCTTGGCTTTCTGTTTCTTAGGTTGTGGTTTAACTAGTACCTCTACAGAGGTAGGATCTTCAGTTTCTATTTCGGTATCTACTTCAATATCTGGTGTAGGGACTACTGGTGGGGTAATTATAAGCATAGTTACGGCGTTATCAACCACTCTACCAGAACGGAGAGTGGTGATGGCATTTAGCTCACCTACGTTTGCATTGTCCTTACTAGTATTACCATTTACCTCAAAGGTTGTGTTTGTTGTTTTAGGATTAGGTATCGCTTGACCTGGAAACACACCTTTTGGTTGTACTTTCTCTTGTGCTAACTACTGTAAGAAAAGTTGGATGGCTTGTAAAATATGTTGTTGGGATTGTATAAAGGCGTCAAAATAATCCGGTTGTGGAGGAGTGTTTGTTACAGGTTGTGTGACAGGAACTATGTCACGTTGATTATTAACAGGTAGGTTATGATAGTTATGATTAACCGGAACGATACCTCTATTAGCATTATAATTATTATAATTACCCTGACCTTGTCCTTAACCTTATCTTTGTCGTGGTGGAGCTTGGTTGTAACTGTTTGCTGGCCTTACATTTTGATTATTATACCCTGGAGGTGTCACTTGTTGATTATTTCTCCAACTGAAGTTGGGATATTGTCTCCAAGGGGCGTTAGGAATAGGATAGCTATTAATTGAGCAAACATTATCTTGTTGTGATGTTTGTTGTTCATAAGCGAGAGGACAATAGGAGTCGGGATGCTCAGGACTCAAACATAAATTACATGGATTAGAGTTGACATTCATGATGGGGATAGGCTTTTGTTGAACAGAAATAGCTTCTACCTTTTTAGTTATAGATTCGATTAAAGTTTTAAGCTCAGGATCAGGTTTAATCTCAAACATACCGGCAGTCTTAACTGTTGAAGAAGAACTAGCGGAGCGGGAGATATCATCACTACCCCCCCCCCCCCAGTTATTATTACTCTTTGTTTGATCTTCTAGAAATTTATAAGCCTTTGAGGCTCCTTTACGGAGGAAACTACCCCCATTCATTATGTTAAGGACCTCTTTATGGTGGTGTAACAGTCCCTTGAAAAAGGCACAAACTAACGTGTCTTTGGCGAGGTTATGATGTGAACACTCTATAAGAAGGTCAGTGAAATGATTCCAAGCCTCTGAAAAGGATTCATGAGGATTCTATCGAAAAAATGAATCTTGCAAAGCATTTCATCTGTCTTCAGTGGTGGATAAAAATGTTCCATAAATAGTTGAACAAGTTTGTCCCATAAGTCCACATAATTAGGCGTTTGGGCATCGAAGACGCCGCTTTGTCAGCTAGGATGAAAGGAAACACCCTCAGTTTAATTTGTTCAACACCAACCGTAGGATGATGGAATGTCGAAGGACTTGTTCAATCCTACACATGTGCTGATAAGGTTTTTCATAACCCATGAAAAACGGGTAACAAATTAAATATATTTCGGGGATTGGAAATCCCCCACTAGGTCTGCAAGAACGATGCAAGATTTTGGGCTATTGTTCAAGGCTTTGTAAAAGTCAGAGAGAGGAGACTCTCTTTCTTCGGCCATTATTTCAGGTGTAGTGATACTAGCTAGAGGTGTAGTGAGTGGTATACTAGAAAAGCGTGTTTGTTGACGTTGACGTTTGATTACGTTAGGCGTTTTTCTTCTACCTGAGCTTAATCTCATGCAAGGCTAAGACCAATCTTACTAAACACAACAAACGTCAAAACAATCATGATATGCTAGTATAAACCTATAACAGAAGATGCGAAGAGTGGAAGAAAGAAGTACCTGAATGCCTCCTTACTTCACTTATGAATAGCATCTTGTATACGCGAGCTCATTGTGTGTAACAAGTTAGAAACAATGAATAACTTGAAGTAATGGAAGTTTGAACTGACCTGTGAAAATCGGGCTGCTCCAGAAGAGGGCGCGGGTCGTGCTCAGAAATAGCCTAGGTAGGGCGTGGGTCGCGCTCTTGTCCAACTCGAGTTCCAGGCGCTTCAGCCCAGGGGGCACTCGAAATTTGCCTTGATAGGGCGCGGGTCGCGCTCAGGTCCAACTCAAGCTTCAGGTGCTTCAGCGCAGGGCGCACTCAAAGTTAGCATTGGATGGGCGCGGGGCGCGCTTAGTCTTTTCCTGGGAAATATTTTTTAGTTTCTGAACCAGACAATCACGGTTAGAATCAAACAAGGGTGGGTGGGTTTAATGGGACTTTGGAAAGATTAACAATACTAATATAAACAATTCTAAATGGAACTAAGATGGCAGCGGCGCCATTTGATAATAGTAAAACGATAGTTTTACCTACGAATAAGCAACGAGACTCAACCGCAAGTAAAACTAAAACTATTTTGTGCTTATGTTATCAAAATTTTCTATACTCTTGATGTTATTGCACTAAGTGGAGTAGAGAATTCGTTCCACTCCTAGTCCTTTAGAATTAACATTAACTACGATTATCAGTCTTATATCAAAGTCAATGAGAGTACGGATTATCTAATTATGCTAACAACGATGGGAAATAACGTAATCGAAATGTTCTAAATAATACGATGGCAATTTAAATACTAAAGTTCGAATCTAGATAAATAATTAGGAAAATTTGATTCCACCTTAACTCGACTTAATTTACTAACGAAGAATTGTCGTAATCCGAATTGTAATGCTTCCGCATAACAATTGAGTGTTTCTAATCCCTAATTGTTCATGGTAATCTCTACTAACTTACAACTAGCATGTGAAGCAATCAAACCCATTCTCATGGTGAAATAATTACTTTCTAGAACGGAATAGAATATTACGAACTATTATATGCTAACAACAATCAAGTTTTCATCAAGGCTTCTTCAAACCCCTCTAATAGAGGTTTTAGCCTTGAATCATTATACTATCATTGCTTAAACAAGAAAAAAAATATAACAACTTATTATTGAATAAATGATTAGACTTTATAATCTAATTTAACAATAGTCTAAGATTTAAAATGAATTAAACTGAATTTAAAACTTATTTAGAACTAAGATTATGAATACTAATTATCAAATTAAAACAAACTAATTATGAATTTAAGACAACTAAATCTAAATAAGAATTGAATCAATAAACTAAATTGAAATGAAAATCTAATACTTTATTATAAAACGAAATCTAATTCTAAATAATAATCTACTTTGTTCTAAAACTAGTTAATTGAATGTAAAAACTAGATCTAAAAAACAAGTTCTTGGATTAATTGCTAACTCCAAAAACTAGATGCTTAAGAGCTAAGTCTTATGTCTTCACATGGAGGAGACCAGATCCACTTTTTCATGCATGGGCTGAGGAGCCATGTTTTGGGCCGGAAAATCAAGCCCAAAGCCCAATTTATTCAGTCCACAGAAGCTTTTTCAGTTGGATTTGACTTCAATAGCATTTTTGTCCACTTATGTTCCTCTGATTGGGTCCAGGGTTGGACCATTAGAAAGCTCTTTCCGAGCCGGTCGTTTTGACATAAGGTTGGCCCAATTCCGAGATTTGAGTCCAAAGATACGGCCTTCGAAAGTTCTGCTGACTTTTGTGCGCTATTCCTGTCTGCGTTGACTTTGACTTTTTAGTTTTGACCAGGCTTTAAATGGGTTTTTTCTCCTTGGATCTTGGCCTTTAATCATAGAACTTCTTAACAACCAACTCTTGCTCCATTATCCCACAAAAAGGGAGCATTTCTGCACATATTCGACTCCAATGCCTGAAATACATAAGAACACGATAACAGTACTAACTATTACTTATTAATCACATAATTGGTCAAAAGCGATATTGTTAAAGGGGTTAAAACTACAGTTTTTGGCTCTTATAAATTAGCTTAGGTTTCGAAAAAATTGTTCTTATTTTATTGTTATTGAGATGCATAGATATTTGAGATTAATTAG
Source organism: Coptis chinensis (assembly GCF_015680905.1). Classification (NCBI taxonomy): domain Eukaryota; kingdom Viridiplantae; phylum Streptophyta; class Magnoliopsida; order Ranunculales; family Ranunculaceae; genus Coptis; species Coptis chinensis. The sequence goes on from NC_141463.1 coordinate 38,414,928, forward strand.
GAAACATTACTTTTATCTTTTAGTCGTTGTAGTATAAATAAAGTTTGTAAGTATCTTCTCTGGAAAATTCTCACAAGGCTATAACTCGTCCACCAGGCTTTAAATGGGTTTTTTCTCCTTGGATCTTGGCCTTTAATCATAGAACTTCTTAACAACCAACTCTTGCTCCATTATCCCACAAAAAGGGAGCATTTCTGCACATATTCGACTCCAATGCCTGAAATACATAAGAACACGATAACAGTACTAACTATTACTTATTAATCACATAATTGGTCAAAAGCGATATTGTTAAAGGGGTTAAAACTACAGTTTTTGGCTCTTATCAATTAGCTTAGGTTTCAAAAAAATTGTTCTTATTTTATTGTTATTGAGATGTATAGATATTTGAGATTAATTAGGAAACATTACTTTTATCTTTTAGTCGTTGTAGTATAAATAAAGTTTGTGAGTATCTTCTCTGGAAAACTCTCACAAGGCTATAACTCGTCCACTAGGGAATTCCTAGTGGTTTAAAGCCTTATTGCATATGGTCAATGCAATCGCACTCTGCGAAACGAGATTAGTTAGGACTACATTTTTTGTCATTTATCTGTTTTTATTTCTCATCTTTGCTTGAGGACAAGCAAAATGCTGCTTGGGGGTGCTGTGATAAGTACCAAAAACTGTAGTTTTAACCCCTTTATAGTATTACATTTAGGCTAATTATACCCTTATGTTTATAATAAATGAGAGTTAGTGCTGTTTACGTGTTTTTATGTATTTTAGGGCTTGAAGCAGATTAGGTGACTAAAGACACCATTTTTGCATGGAAAATGAGTCAAGATGATTGCTGAGTGAGTTATATGTTTAAAACCCAATAATCAAGAAGAAAAAATATTTTCAAGCCCAGTCAAAGTCAATTCGGAAAGAAAAATGACAAAAAACCATCAGAACTTCAAAAGGGTGTATCTTTAGACTCAGACCTCAAAATTGAGCCTACTTTATGTCAAAACGGCTGGCTCGGAACAAAATTTCCAATGGACCCGGCCTTGTCCCAATCAAATCTGTAAAAGGGGACGAAAAAGGTACTGAAGTATTTTCCAACAGCATTAGCTCTTTTAGACTTAAGCTAATGGACTTTGGTCTCACATTAGAGGTCTAAAGTCCCCCTTACAGGCCTATGCACAAAGATGTAACCTAATCTTCTCATATGTAAAGAAGATTAGGGCTAGCCTCTCATATACAATATATAACATAGAGAATAGTTGAGTAGTTAGGTTTAGTTAATTAGTTTTGTAGTTAGCCTCCAATAAACCTTCCAATAAAAAGCTTTAGTTATTATTCAATTCTCTTCTTTACTTTAATGTTTTTTATTAATTGTTTAATTAGTTTCAATCCAATGACACAAGGCTAAACCCTCAAATAGAGTGGGTTTATGAAGCCATGTGAGGATTAGAATTGTTCGTCTTGGTTATTGTGTATTAATTAGTGTTTCAAGTTTGATTCTCATGATTGTTTAGAGATAAAAATCATAAGAGTTGAACTAGATATTAGAAACTCCATTAAAGAGATTTGTGAAGGTGGTAATTTCTCGTGCTAGTATATTCATGCTTAGTGATAACTTGGATTTACTAGGGATCAATCCAAGGCTTGAGACTTTATATTGAAACCTCGTGTTTCATTGTAAAGGCTCTAGTTTTATATTCAATAAGTAAGTTAAGTAGTTTTATTAATCATATAGGTGGATTAGCTTCGTCTATATCTCATCCTTGCATAAAATCAATTGTTTCTTGAGTAGTTTAGTAGTTAAAATCATAATTTCAACACCTTTTCATATTAGTATAGTTAAAAATCATTACTCTCACTTAATTTCCATTAGAAACCATTGTTTGGAATTACTAGTGTCTTGATAACTAAGAGCGGAATGATTCCTTACTCATAATTATGTTGCATGATATGTTGAGAGTAAGAAAATATTAATTGATAGTGTAAGAATAGTTAGTAGATTCATTAATTGTTTTTATTCATTTTATCAGTATATATAGTGCAATCATGATTTTTGCCAAGAGGATAACCAGAAAGACAAAAGAGTTGGAGGTTTCGAATAACCGGATTGTCGTTGCAATGATCTTCTCCTGACTTAAAGAGATGTTCAAGTGGGTATGTAGTAGATCCAACAATTAGTTTCTTGTCAAAACTTTTAGGGTTAACTAGTATTACACCCCCTGGGGAATTAGGGTCTCTATAACACCCCGTGTTTTTATACGTATTTTTATATTTATTAATTAATTAAATTATTTATTTAAAATTCGTCGGATTGGACTCGGGATACGTGGGCTTGGTTTTGGGCCCGAGTCGGTGTTGGGCTTGGGTTTGGACCCAAGTATATAAACACATTGTTGTTAGAGAATAGGGTTTTGGAAGAGAAAAATAATATATATAAAAATGGAGGAAGAGAGAAGTGGTTTCTTTGGAGAGGTGGAGCTGACGATTCGGACGACGAGGGATTCGTCGGGGTTTTAATACAAGTGAGTAGAGTTAACTCTCACCACTACTAGAACTATGATTTTTTATATGTTTAGAATTTACGAATTTCTTTGTTTATAGAAACCGATATTGTGTGTAGTTAGATTTTCTTTTCCGAAACTTCGAGTGCGCTCACATTATGAATCCTTTATTGTCAAAGTTTTCTTCTTGTTAGATTTCTTTGGTTAGTTCTTTTTTTTCGTGTTGTTATTTTTCTTATAAATGGAAAAGCTCGTTGGAACTGTTGGAGTGCTCGAACTCCGGAGGTCGGCATGATGGTTTAGTGGAAGCTTGGAGCAAGTTGTTGATGGAGGCCCAAGTAAAATCATTTCGATTTAAAATCGTCGATGCAGTTTATACAACCTGTTATTGTTGGTTTTCGTTTTTTTTTATTGTGGATGATGGGGTTGAAGTGTTGTGGTATATTGGGTTGTGTAGTCGTGATGTCGGGCGGTGAAGCTTCGAGGGAGGCTTTAATGGCTAACGCCATTCGCGGTTCTTGATGGTTTTGATTTGTGATTTTTTGTTGTTTGAATTGTTTGGATATTGTTGTGGGTGGTTTGATGATGTTTTGGTGGTAGTAGGGATGGATGGGGTGTTGGAAGCTCCCAAAACTCATTAATGGCAGCCCAAAATTTGTAGATCTAGGTTGAGAAGAGTTTTGATTTACTAAGATTTGTGATTTTCAGTTTCATTAAAGTTGTATGGGTTGTTATGGGGAGTAAAACCGCTGGGGTTTTTTTGGGTGACGATCGGTATTTGTGGTGGCGGATTTGGTGGAAGAGAGTTGGAGAAGATGACTTTAATCGCTCATCTTAGTGGGCTTGGGCCTGGGTCGATTTCTTTGGGCTGAAATTGATTTGTTTAGTTGGGCCGTGGACCTTAGCAAATTTTGAGTTGTGTTGGGCCAGTTCATGTCTATTTGGTTTGGGCCAAATTCTTTTAGCTACTTGGCCTCGGTTTGGTTTAGTTGGTTTGGTCCATTTTCTTTTAAGTCTTTGGGCCAGAACTTAGATTGTTTTGTTGGGCCGGTTTCAGTTTAATTTTCGGGCCGAATCCAATTATGTTTCGGGCCAGGTCAGTATAAGTTTTTCGGCCTGTTTCTGATATTGCTTGGGCCAGTCCATTGGACTTAAAATAGATCTTCTCGGGTCTTTACATGTTTGGACTTTCGGTTCTAAGGTTTGGGCTTGGCGGTTGGGTCCGAACCATTACCTTAGTCGTGAGCCCTTGAGCCATGCACTTTGACCTTAGCCATGAACCATGGCTATGACCATGAACCTGTCGAACATGAAAACGACAGTTTGACTTTGACAATGACGTGTTGACTTTGACCAAAGTTGACCAGAGTTGACTTTTAACTCGGATTATGATTTGGGTTATTAAGATAGGTCTAGGGCTATTAGCATACTTGACTTTAGGCTAAGACCTCTATATATCGTGTGTATGTGTATTAAATACTATGTGATTTTCTTTGTATTTTATGATATGCAACGTTATGACACTAAGATATCCACGAAATTAATAACGCCGTAAATAAAAAAACGAGGAACCAAGATCGATTCGTTATCTTAAATGATATATAAAATAAAGTTCAATAATCGTAAAATAAAATTACCGCGACTCTTTTAGAATTCTCCACCTCAAGTTTTGGAATTGAGTTTTTATGACCGATGATGTCATATGTTAGGTGGGCATTTATTGAATGTGTCATAAATGGCCCGTTAAGCGTTATATAAGGGTATTCATTGAATGTGCCATGAATGACCGGGTATTCATTGAATGTGCCATGAATGACCGGATTGTAGTGGACTGCCCTAAAGAGGAACTAAGGTATTAAGCCATGGGTTATTAGTTGTATTCCTTGAGTGTGTCACGGGAATGTAGGGTTGGGTATTCCTTGAATGTGGCAGGAATGACCCAGGGCATTCATTGAATGTGCCATGAATGGCCCGTTAGTTGTATTCCTTGAGTGTACGGGAATGTAAGGTTGGGTATTCCTTGAATGTGGCGGGAATGACCTAAGGTACATAGGTTGTGAAATATGTGTATAAGAAAAGTAATTGATTAATTAATAAGATAAATTAATTTGATTATGCGAGTGTATTTGGGCTTGCATTGGAATACCTATAGGATATCTACACATATTATATAAAATTGCTAACTTTCTTTTGCAGGAGGGTAGGACTTAATAATATTTTTGTGCAGGGACGCGGTCCTACCCTTATACAGCAATGGATATCGGTAAGTTTTAAATTCAATGGTTTAGATATTAAAACGAGTGATTTGAATGAGTTAATAAGATGGAAGTCTTGCTTGGGAAGAAGCTATGCCGGTTGAAATGACGGAACTACCTGTCTTCCAAGCTGTGAATGATTAGGTTATGATAGATATAAAGTGATTGTTTGGATTATTAAAGTATGATAATGTTTATATGTGTTTAGTCTACTCATACCAGCAAATTCAATTTGCTGACCCATGTTTGCTTTGTTTTGGCAACGTGGGTGTGTTCTTGGGAACATAGGTGGAAGGCAGTGGAACCGTGGCGTGTGATTGAGGGTTCGTGCCTGGAGCAGTCCGGGAGTTTATTCTATTAGGTCTGTTCTTTTGGAAGTATGTAATAACGTAGTTTCCTTTTCATATGGAATAAGAATACGATGTTGAGGACCTATTATTCTTAGGGTTTTATATGATGTTTTTGAATGGAAGAAAGTTTTTAATAATGTGATAGTTGAGGAATTTGGAGGTTTTTGTTGTTAAGTTGATCCTATTGTGATGTGGGTTTTAGGTTTTGATATGTGTTGTATCCCCCCGTCATAGCCTGGGTTTTTAGACAATTGCATATAGTGATGTTTGAGATATTTATATTTCAAATATTCACTTTGTTATTGTTTAGAAATTGGAACGTGGACATACAATATCGAGCTTAGGTTAGCCTAGATAGTGAAGGTCTAGGTGATCCCTCGGATTGTGGTGAATGGGTAGTAGGAGTGTTTCTTTGTGGTATTTGGTTTGGCTTGTTGTTTTGTGTGTACTTTTATAGTGGAATGTTGGGATATGATTAGGAAAATAAAATGCTTGTTTTAACGGTTAATTTCTTATGAAATTTATAATCGAAATTTTTGCATGTTATAGTGTTGTTTTCCTAACGGAGTTTTCTATTTTTAAGTAAGTATTGACTAAAGAAGAAATGGTTATTTTAAAATTTCATAGTTGAGTAAATTGGAATTATCCAAGGAATAAAGAAACCCTTTCGATAAAGATTGGATTTGAAATATTTAATATTGTCCAAGTTATGTATATCGTTGGTGTGTGATCCAATATACATAACATCTCTCTGTATGCATCGTTGGAGTTTGATCCAGTGTGTACATGTACATCGTTGGAGTGTGATCCAGTGTGCATACCACACATCGTTGGTGTTTGATCCTATGTGATGGTAGAGAGTAAGTATGCATCGTTGGTGTGTGAACCGGTGTATACTTGCATATCGTTGGGTGTGTGAGCGGTATGCATGCATCACATTGTAGGTGTTTGATCCTATGTGATAATGGACATAGTATAGGTCGTTGATGATATGAATCAGCCTATATACGTTTATATTTTATTTTTCGAACATGTGGTGTTTATGAGACACTGAGAGAAATGTTGATATATGTGTAAACACTAAGGTGGTGGATGAAAAATATGAGTTTTTAAACAAATAGTTTTGACAGAGAAGATCGTTAAAAAGGAAATTATAATATGTATATTTTTTTAAACGCCTTGGATTAGTTGGGAAATACTAAGAGTGGAACTAACTGCCTCGGTGTGAGAGGTACTACATTGCCTTCTTAGTATGATTTAACTTGAAGAATATGGGTTTACTTAAGTGTTGGCAATTGAAGAAATTAATTACGTTTATTCTTTTGAGTTGTGTATGCTAGCGTATATACGTATTTCTTGGGTTCAATACGTATATAGACACTTTCAAAGTATGTGATTTGAATATTAGTATGTCTATCTATATGATATTGTATGTGTATTCCTTTTAAGGTGTGTATACTTGCGTATACACGTATGTCTTATTTTACTTGTTTGACGTACTGTTTGTTTGGTTAATCTACACTCTACCTTGAATCTCGGGACGAGATCCTTTTAAGGTGTGTATATTATAACACCCCGTGTTTTTATACGTATTTTTATATTTATTAATTAATTAAATTATTTATTTAAAATTCGTCGGATTGGACTCGGGATACGTGGGCTTGGTTTTGGGCCCGAGTCGGTGTTGGGCTTGGGTTTCGGACCCAAGTATATAAACACATTGTTCTAGAGAATAGGGTTTTGGAAGAGAAAAATAATATATTAAAAAAATGGAGGCAGAGAGTTCGGGTTTTGGAGAGGTGGAGCGCGACGATTCGGACGACGAGGGATTCGTCGGGTTTTAATACAAGTGAGTAGAGTTAACTCTCACCACTACTAGAACTATGATTTTTTTTATCTGTTTAGAATTTACTGAATTCTTGTTTATAGAAACCGATATTGTGTGTAGTTAGATTTTCTTTTCCCAAACTCGAAAAGTACGGCTCATTATGAATCCCTTTTCTTGTCAAAGTTTTCTTCTTGTTAGATTTCTTTGGTTAGTTCTGTTTTTTACGTGTTGTTATTTTTCTTATAAATGGAAAAGCTCGTTGGAATTGTTGGAGTGCTCGAACTCGGAGGAGGTCGGCATGGGCGCTAGTGGAAGCTTGGAGCAAGCTGTTGATGGAGGCCCAAGTAAAATCGCTCAGTTTAAAATCGTCAGTAACAGTTTATACAACTGTTATTGTTGGTTTTCGTTTTTTTTTATTGTGGATGATGGGGTTGAAGTGTTGTGGTATATTGGGTTGTGTAGTGCGTGATGTCGGGCAGTGAAGCTTCGAGGGAGGCTTTAATGGCGCCGAACGCCATTACTGTGTTACTGATGGTTTTTGATTTGTGATTTTTTTGTTGTTTGAATTGTTTGGATATTGTTGTGGGTGGTTTGATGATGTTTGGTGGTAGTAGGGATGGATGGGGCTGTTGGAAGCTCCCAAAACTCATTAATGGCAGCCGAAAATTTGTAGATCTAGGTTGAGAAGAGTTTTGATTTACTAAGATTTGTGATTTTCAGTTTCATTAAAGTTGTATGGGTTGTTATGGGGAGTAAAACCGCGGGGTTATTTTTGGGTGACGATCGGTATTTGTGGTGGCCGGATTTGGTGGAAGAGAGTTGGAGAAGATGACACTGTTCATCTTAGTGGGCTTGGGCCTGGGTCGATTTCTTTGGGCTGAAATTGATTTGTTTAGTTGGGCCTTGGACCTTAGCAAATTTTGAGTTGTGTTGGGCCAGTTCATGTCTATTTGGTTTGGGCCAAATTCTTTTAGCTACTTGGCCTCGGTTTGGTTTAGTTGGTTTGGTCCATTTTCTTTTAAGTCTTTGGGCCAGAACTTAGATTGTTTTGTTGGGCCGGTTTCAGTTTAATTTTCGGGCCGAATCCAATTATGTTTCGGGCCAGGTCAGTATAAGTTTTTCGGCCTGTTTCTGATATTGCTTGGGCCAGTCCATTGGACTTAAAATAGATCTTTCTGGGTCTTTACATGTTTGGACTTTCGGGTTCTAAGGTTTGGGCTTGGCCAGTTGGGTCCGAACCATTACCTTAGTCGTGAGCCCTTGAGCCATGCACTTTGACCTTAGCCATGAACCATGGCTATGACCATGAACCTGTCGAACATGAAAACGACAGTTTGACTTTGACAATGACGTGTTGACTTTGACCAAAGTTGACCAGAGTTGACTTTTAACTCGGATTATGATTTGGGTTATTAAGATAGGTCTAGGGCTATTAGCATACTTGACTTTAGGCTAAGACCTCTATATATACGTGTGTATGTGTATTAAATACTATGTGATTTTGCTGTATTTTATGATATGCAACGTTATGACACTAAGATATCCCTGAAATTAATAACGCGTAAATAAAAAAATACAGGAACCAAGATACGCATTCGTTATCTTAAATGATATATAAAATAAAGTTCAATAATGCGTAAATAAAATTACCGCACTCTTTTAGAATTCTCCACGCCTCAAGTTTTGGAATTGAGTTTTATGACTGATGATGTCATATGTTAGGTGGGCATTTATTGAATGTGTCATAAATGGCCCGTTAGCGTTATATAAGGGTATTCATTGAATGTGCCATGAATGACCCGGGTATTCATTGAATGTGCCATGAATGACCAGATTGTAGTGGACTGCCCTAAAGAGGAACTAAGGTATTCGCCTTGCGGGTTATTAGTTGTATTCCTTGAGTGTACGGGAATGTAGGGTTGGGTATTCCTTGAATGTGGCAGGAATGACCCAGGGCATTCATTGAATGTGCCATGAATGGCCCGTTAGTTGTATTCCTTGAGTGTACGGGAATGTAAGGTTGGGTATTCCTTGAATGTGGCGGGAATGACCTAAGGTACATAGGTTGTGAAATATGTGTATAAGAAAAGTAATTGATTAATTAATAAGATAAATTAATTTGATTATGCGAGTGTATTTGGGCTTGCATTGGAATACCTATAGGATATCTACACATATTATATAAAATTGCTAACTTTCTTTTGCGGGGAGGGTAGGACTTAATAATATTTTTTTGTGGAGGGCCGGGTCCTACCCCTTATCAAAGAATGGATATCGGTAAGTTTTAAATTCAATGGTTTAGATATTAAAGCGAGTGATTTGAATGAGTTAATAAGATGGAAGTCTTGCTTGGGAAGAAGCTATGCGGTTGAAATGACGGAACTAATTGTCTTCCAATTGTGAATGATTAGGTTATGATAGATATAAAGTGATTGTTTGGATTATTAAAGTATGATAATGTTTATATGTGTTTAGTCTACTCATACCAGCAAATTCAATTTGTCTGACCCATGTTTGCTTTGTTTTGTAGCGTGGGTGTGTTCTTGGGAACATAGGTGGAAGGCAGTGGAACCGTGGCGTGTGATTGAGGGTTCGTGCCTGGAGCAGTCCGGGAGTTTATTCTATTAGGTCTGTTCTTTTGGAAGTATGTAATAACGTAGTTTCCTTTTCATATGGAATAAGAATACGATGTTGAGGACCTATTATTCTTAGGGTTTTATATGATGTTTTTGAATGGAAGAAAGTTTTTAATAATGTGATAGTTGAGGAATTTGGAGGTTTTTGTTGTTAAGTTGATCCTATTGTGATGTGGGTTTTAGGTTTTGATATGTGTTGTATCCCCCCGTCATAGCCTGGGTTTTTAGACAATTGCATATAGTGATGTTTGAGATATTTATATTTCAAATATTCACTTTGTTATTGTTTAGAAATTGGAGGTAATGATCTCCCCGTGTATTTTGTTTTTTGTGTGTATTTGGGGAGACCCTAATTTGGGGGGGTGTTCTTGATATCAATCTCACCTGCCTCAAGGAAGAATTGTTGGTCCCATACTGGACTAGTTGAGGTGCCTTGTTTCGTTATCATTTAACTGGAAGTAGTACTAATTGGTCGTATGTGTATAGTTCTTGCTTCAATCCACAAGACAATGTAGGGTTTGAGATCACCTTTTCAAAAATTCACGTTCTTCAAATGATTTCTTTGAGATGATTCTAACAATTAGATAACTCACCATCCTTATACGCTTTTTGCGCAATGCTTGAGAGAACCACCTAGTGACTCACAGATTTTTCCCGCACAAATTAGCACAGAAAGGTGTCATTCAAATTAATTAATAAGACAAAATAATGGGATATTCAATAATCTTACTTTTTCATATAGATGAAATACTCAGATTATCTCTGTTATATATTGTGGTTACGTAAAAACCGAGAGATTTGCTATTCTTTTTATTTCATGAATTGTTTTGTAATGCGAATAGCAGGATGAGAACAAAACTGATAAGGACAAAATTCCAAAATAATTAACCCAAAAAACCAACTTCATTTTTTTTTAAAAAAAAACTCTAAGGACAATAATCCTAAAAAGACAATAGTACCCCTAAAACTAATTAGGAACCCATGCATCCAACTCCCATCTTCTCTCTTAAAACCGAAATCCTAGTTTCCAAAATAATAAGAAACCCATTTTTTTACAATTCTAAAAACCCAACTCTCAATAGAATTTCTTCTCCATGAATTTCTTGTTTAAGATGAGATTGTTCTCCTCAAACTTTTAATTAAAAGTTTAAGATTAGATAATCAAGTTTTTGCATGTGGTGTTCATTTTGAAGAAATTCATCCAAATTTCAAATTAGTTTCAATTCTTTGTAAATATCATCGTGAAGAAGATGAAATTGAAGAAGAAAATAATGGAGATCGATCAAGAATTAATATAAAGTAGAAGACTATAAGAGATCGAGAAGTGAGTTTATCACATTTGGTATGCACATGTGTATGTGCATACTAAGCATCATCCATATTGTCAGAAGAAATTGGTATGCAAGTGTGTGCATACCACTGATAAGAGCCCAAAACTGTAGTTTTAACCCTTTTAACGATATTGCTTTAGACTAATTATGTGATTAATAAGTAAGAGTTAGTATTGTTATCATGCTTTTGTATATTTCAGGCATTGGAGTCGAATATGTGCAAAAATGCGTCCCTTTTGTGAGATAAAGGAGCAAGGGTTGGTTGCTAAAAAGTTCTATGATAAAAGGCCAAGATTCAAGGAGAAAAAGCCTTTTTAAAGCCCGGGTCAAAAGCTGAAAAGTCAAAGTCAACGCTTAAAACAACGATAAAAGTTAGCGAGAACTTCGAAGGCGGTATCTTTGGACTCGGACACCGAATTGGGCCTACCTAATGTCAAAAGGACCGAATCGAAAGCGCTTCTCAATGGTTCAAGCCTTGATTGTCGAGGAGGAGCAAAAGTAGGCAAAAAGTCCGTGGAAGTCAAATCCAGCTGAAAAGGCCTCTGTGGACTAAAGAAATTGGGTTTTGGGCTCGATTTTCCGGCCCAAAACATGGCTCCTCAGCCCATGCACGAAAAAGTGGATCTGGTCTCCTCTATTTGTATGGAAAAGAGTTAACTCTTAAGAGAGCCTAGATCTAGATTAGAAAATGAGGTTAGACTCCATTAATTAGTTAGAATAGTTTGTTTTAGATCTAGTTTTTACCTTCAATTAATTAGTGTTAGAACAAAGTAGATTATTATTTAGAATCAAATTTAGTTTTATAATAAAGAATTAGTTCTTCATTTCAATTTAGTTATTGATTAAATTCTTATTTAGTTTTAATTTTTTTAAATTCATAAATTAGGTTGTCTTCATTTTGATTCTTAGACTATTGTTAAAATTAGATTTATAAAGTTTAAATTAGTTATTAAATTATGACTTGTTATTATTGTTCTTGTGTTAGGAATGATAGTATAATGATATTAGGCTAAAACCTCCATTAGAGGAGGTTAAGGAAGTCATGTGAGGATGATTGCTTGTTAGAATAGTCGTTATTTAGAATAGAAATTTCACATCTCATTACTCTCACCATTATCCCTTGTGTTTGATTAGTTAAATTCGTTTAAGTCTAGAGAGTTAAGAGTGGAACAATTCTGTACTCTATATATCGCATGAATATATATGTGAGAGTAGGAAATAAAATAATTGATACCGTAAGAACAAGGTTAGAGTAATCTAATTGAGTTTTTACGGGTTATCAACCACCTTAGGTATGCACGTGTCTCTACATACCACCTTCGGTATGCACAGACGTCTCTGCATACTGATAAGCACCCAAAACTGTAATATAAAACCCCGTAGGGACATAACATTTTGGTTAATTATGTGTTTAATAATAATTAATTAATTATATTTTCGTCCTTTCACATGTTTGAGCAATCAACGTAAAATGGGGATATAAGCCAGTATTTAAGCACTAAATAGTGTGTCTATATGGAGTATTCCGATTTAGCCCACGAGAAGCTCAATGAAGCCCGACTAAAACCCAGGGAATCAAAAAGGACAGTTCCAAGTCAGAACAGGATTAAAGTGCCGAAAAAGCATCAAATTTCCGAAGCTTGTATCTGCTAAGCCTGGACTCCAATGGAAGAAAATGAACCATCAGAAAGATCAGTGCGGCGAGCTCTACGCATAGATGAGACTTTGTAAAAAGTCAACTTTTTAGACCCACCACTGGTCAAAGTATTAGGGGCCCAGTCTGTAGACCCACATAAATTGGTGATCAAGTTCATACGTAAAGCTTCATCATTGCTTTTTCACAAGTCAAGGCATTTAAATTAGGAAAGACTTTTGTCCATGCAATTAGGACACAAAGTCCTAATTGGTGGCCTGATTAGGTGGAAAATCAATTGGAACATTAAATGATGCAGTTCAGCATTGGAAATTCACATGATGAATGAAGCCACAGAGCACTCTCATTTGTTTTAAAATGATGTCTTCACAGGCAAGAAACAACTTTTGCTCCATTAGCTAGTTTTAGTCCGAAGTAGAAAGTTTTCACATTTGTATTTTTTTTGTTTTGTTAAGTTAAGTTTATAATATGTTTTCGATTCTAAGTTATTAATTAAAGTCATTTATAAGTTGAGTCTTGCAATATTAAGTAAACTAGTAGAATCTTCTTTTTCTATGTTTCTCATTTTTATCTCCTGATCAAGTGCTTTAACCAAACCTAGTGTATCTAAGTTGAGTAACTTGCAAATTACGTCACTTAGGAAAGTAGGTTAAAAAAATATTTGTAAAATCCTGCTCACATAATTCCCTTATAGAGAAATTTTCATTTGGTTGTTAACTAGAGTTCTACCCTTTTGGTTTGGAACAAAACCCTTGCTCGAAGTAAATTACAATGTGCACGTGAGCGAGGTATTTAAACAGTCGTATTTGAGTGTGTGTGAGAACGAGTTCTTTACACGTGCAAAAGTGCGATTAACAATTGGCACCGCTGCCATTCTAAAGGCTAGAGAAACAGTATACCAAGTGGGAAAAGCTCCACGGGGAACCTGATAGGGTTATATACTAAAAGCATTACTTTTGTATTAACACTAATTCTTTATTTTTTGAATGAGAATCATATGGGCAAATGTTATGCATATTATATATGTTATTAGTTTTATGCATGTGTCTAATACTTTATGTTGTAGATGATATGGTGTGAACACACAGAAGATCATATCATCAATACTTTATAAAGTATAAGTAATCGTTCACAACCTAGATGGATTTGGACAAACCATTAGTACGGTTGTAGTATAATCTGGTATTAGTCTATCTTGATTATAGGATTACACTAGTACACTTTATGTGTATTGAACAGGACCAAGTGAGGTTGTTTCTCCTTATACTGACTATATAAGAGAACAAACGCCTTTGTTATTATGGATGCTTGTCCTCCTAATCCGGATATAATAACGGGCACTTACATGCATTGTGCATTGCTTTAAATCATCAATGAGTGAGATTCATTTGTGAATCAACTAACGAACTCGATGGATTGGGTAATGACATTGTATGTAAGGTGTGTTGTTGATTATAGAAGGAATCCGTGCCCCGCAAGAAGTCGGGTTGATGATGTCCCCTTGAGGAGCTCAAAAAGATTGTCATGTAAACCCTGCAGGTGGATTTATTCTGACATGACAATGAGGTTGAGTGGTACTACTCAAGGACATAAGAAGTTGATTAATATAGTTGTCAGTAACTTGACTTAATCAACGGACATTCGATATCTTAAATACAAGGAGATCAGCGAGCATATAATATGGAGCCCATAAACGCTGACACGTAATTTGGGATTAAGGCGGTAGTGCAACAATGGCCTTTAGTGGAATAAGCCATTTGTTGACGGACTTGGGCCGTGTGTTATGGGCGAACATGGGAAGCTCAAGCCCGTCAGGAGGCCTAACCCTAATTTCTCCTCATGGTCCCTGTTGTAGCCTATAAATAGAATACTCTCTCTCTGGCCGAAATTCACTATTCAATTGGATTAGAAAAGAGGCAGGAAAGATAGATCCAAAATTGGATCTAGCTTTGTGAGAAAGAAGGGATTTGTAGATCGTTGCCCACCTGGCGTCAATCTATTCTAAAGGAATACAACAGAAGATCAAGGGGTTGATTTCGGATTTGATAAAGCTTTGATTCTCAGAGATTACATTTTAGCCGATTCTAAAAGGTATGATTTCTATCCAAAACCATGAACCCCATTAATTCCGCTACGCGTGGGTTCTCACGGTTTGTAGAAATATTGATTCTGAAAATAACGGTTCTTACAGAACCCCCACTCCTACCTTTTCATCTCTTTTAGTTTTCGTTTTGCTTTGCGTTTCGTTCAAATTTTCTTTATGTTTTCATACTGATCCAGTATTGTTTTTTTTTTCTCACTTCTAGGTTGCATACAAGTTGAAAAACCCACTACTTGAACCATTGGAACATCACTGGAAAAATTCCAGCTCAATGCAAATAGTTGAGAGCGTGCACGCGCTCTAAATTGCCCTATCTAAAGCACGCTTCGCGATCCAATACAATAAAAAGTCTACCAAAATAAAAGTACAAATTGCGACCTGCACCTTGTCGTGCCTATTTCATAGCGCGCCCGCGCTCAAACTAATACTGATCAGGTCGAGTTTTGGTGTGGACCATCCAATTCACTTCACGGACCTGGAACAGTACTCGTATCGTGTTCCAGTAGATTACGAACGTGCTTCAAGGCTGTTGAAGAAGCTATTTATAAGCGTAGCACAGGCATTTCCAGGTTTCAACTCCTAACACTCGTGTCTTTGTATATTACCATGTATTATATTATTGTTTGCATGTTTAGCATATATATACGTATCAGTGGACGTTGTTGCATGCTTAGCATCTAGATATATATGAGTGTACTGTTTTGTTCAATAATTTGATTTTGTCATGAAAGAGGAGAACAACATTCCAACGAGGGTTAAAATCTGAGTTGGTTCAGCTGTTTCTAAACCGTTCGGGGTGAAGCTGCTCTCTATACGACATTCATAATCTCACTGAGTATTGACGAAATCAAATTATTATGCAAAACACGTGTCATTTAGAGAGGTATATTTTTATGCATATACTACGTTGCATGTTTCGCTTTTACGTATGTAATATGTCTTTGCCTATCAGTATATGTATACGTCTACGTAGAATATATCCGCCTATTAACATATATAGCTACGTATGAGTAGAACAGGTTGCATGTTTAGGATATATATATACTATTAGTATAATACATTATTCGGTATGTAATACGTCACATGTGTCCATGCTTAGATTTTGTATCCAAAATTAATAACTCAAAAAAAAAATATTGACTTATTCTACATAATTCGTAAATAACTTAAAAAAAAAAATCATAAGCATGTTCCAATTAATGGTGTCTAGGAAACTTGAAAGATTGAAGTTCTCTAATTAAGGAACGTGTTTGACCGTAAACCTCCCTCATATCTCTCATGTGACTGGTTTGTTGGTTTTATGCACACGTAGTCCTCGCCTTCACTGCTATATTAGCAGCAGTGTAGGCCTACGTTGTTCACTTCTAATGCTTACATAGATGATACAATTCTTGTAAAAATAAGTTCCCTTTTGTGCCTTAGATTTAATTTTATGCTTGCATGAGATTAAGGTCTGGTAATAATAAAGAATTTAAATATACTTATCGTAGGCGAAAATACGATAAGCATTTGCATAAGTTCTCACCTCAACAAAGTTCTTCATCTGTTAATAAAAATCAACAAAAACCTTTGACGCCATTAACTCCATTCGTTATGGCCGACGAAACAAATCCTCCAGCGGAGAAGCCCCTTTCAGACTTCTATACTGCCTTACAGGAAGGACCTTCTTCCTGCATCAAACTCGAGGAGATTGCGGGTGATTTTCGAATCCCGCCCAACATTTTTGGATTGTTACCTATTTATCATGGGTTAGACCATGAGAAACCGTACAATCACCTTCGTAGGATTCAGCAAGTTGCCACCACTTTCCAACATCCATCCGTCTCCAACGAAGAAGTCTTGCTAAAGTTGTCTCCTTTCACCTTAGCTGATAAAGCTTCAGTTTAGCTAGCAGGTTAATTGCCACAGTCCATCGACATATGGAACAAACTTGTGCATTCTTTCATGGTAAAAAAAAAAAAAAAAAAAAAAAAAAAAAAAAAAAAAAAAACTACTAAAATGCTTCAGAAAATCCAATTCTTTTGCCAACATCCTCCTGAATCGTTTACCGAAGCATGGAGTCGATTTACCAATCTTCTTTTGGAATGTCCCTATCATTAACTTGACACCGCTGTCCTCGTCCGTTCATTCTTTAATGGCCTTTCCGATCATAAAAAAACAACGCTTGATATTAAACAATAAAAAACAACACTTGATATTCTTTAATGGCATTTCCCTAACCAAGAAGGTAGATGCTCTCACAGTTCAAGTAAACGATCAAAACTCCAAACAAGTAATGAGCGTTAATACTTCCCCATATTTTCTTTGCCTAAGTCTTGACCATCTTGATGCATATTGTCCCTTGTTATATAATTCCACTGCCCAAACATCAGAAGAAGCTTGTGCATTCAACATCCTTAATGCACCATAGAGACAACATCCGAATCTCGCTTGGAGACCAAATACACAACAGATGGCTCCTCCAAGTTTCACCAATCCGCCTGTTCGACCATCCACCAACTATACTCCATACCGTCAAGGGAATAATCAACATTACCAACAAGGTCAAAATCAGGTTCCGAGCAATTTAAATCCTACCTACCAAAACAACCGCAGCCTTGTTCCCGTGAATCAAAATTACGGATATCATCCTCAGCCCACCAATAATAACCGTGGCCTAGTTCCTATTGCTCCACCTGTGCAACCTTCTACTAATAAGAAGATTGAGACTTTCCTGGCATACATGAATCAACAATCCTAAATCCTGGCGTCAATCCAGCAATCTCTTCAACTTTTAGCATAGGATAAGAGTCAAAAGGGCGTGTTTCCTGGACAACCAGTTACAAGCCCTAAGCCAGCAAACACTGCCTTTAAACTCAACAATACACCAGGTACAAGTAATCCAAACCATGGTGAGGTCAATGCAGTCACTACTCTTCAATCTGGCAAAATCGTAGATAATCAAATACGTATGTCGGATGATCACCCAAATACAACTACACCTCCCAATGTACCTATTTTTTATGTTAAACCTACACGGGATGCAGCACTTCCAACTAAGTCATCATCTACCACACCGGAATACAAGCAAGCTGATCTGTATGCCAAATTCCGACCAAAGGCACCGTTTCCTGGACGTCTGGCAAAGAACAAACCTGATGAAAATTTTGATGAGATTCGAGAAACGTTAAAAAATTTGACCATTAACCTTCCGTTTTTCGATGCTCTCAAACAATTGCCCAGACATGCTAAGTTTCTTAAGGATATGTGCACTACCAAAAGACGAACACAGGTTCCTTAACAAGCATTCATCACAGAACAATTCCCTTCCATGACGGAGTTCCATGGTATGATAAAGTACAAAGACCCCGGACGACCCACCGTTCCTTGCACTTTGGGAGACAAGTACACAACTACTGCACTTTTAGACCTAGGAGCCAATATTAATTTACTCCCTTACTATCTGTTTAAACAGTTAGGTCTTCATGAGCTAAAGCCTACAACCATTACCTTGCAGTTAGCTGATCACTCTACCAAACATCCCAAAAGGAATTATTGAAAATGTCCTTGTCAAGGTCCAGGATTTTTACTATCCTGTTGATTTTGTCAGTCTGGACACAGAAGTTGCATACGACTCCATTCCTATCATCCTAGGGCATCCATTTCTTGCTACCGCAAACGCCCTCATCAACTGTTGTGATGGCTCCATGACCATGTCCTTTGGAAATCTCACTGTAGAAATAAATGTTTTCAAACTGATGCCACAAACTATGGATGGTGAGATCAACATGAACACCAGTTCGGTTGATGTCTTAACTCCAACGTTGGTACCCATTCTTCTTATGGAGGATGACAAAGATCACAATTTCTTTGCCAAGTTCATTACCGAGGATATTGAAGATTTCCTTAAGGATGTACATACTTTTGTAGATAAAGATTATCCTGTAAATCCAAACAAGCTGGATGACGAATACTTCGAATTCTTGAAAGCCTATGATAAGTTACCACCTGTCGAAACCCACCCACTTTCTACCACCATGATTTCCCATCCTCTACCCTTTCAACAGAATCTTGTGTTTGCACTCAAATTTCTCGCCTCTCCCATTCTCCACAAGTTTTTAAATCCTTATGGCGAGAATGTCATACCCATGAACGAACCACAGGAGCATTTCTTTTTCAACCACGAAACAGTAGAGCTCCACTCATTCAAAGAGTTTAGTGCTAAACCCACTTTCTAATTCCTGCTAAAACATCTACATCCTAAGTGTGCTTTACGAGCATCGTTTTTCTCATCGTCATCTACTCGAATACCGTTCTGTTTGAGAAAAACAAAGGTGTGCGCTCGTTTCGATTCTTGATCTACTAAAGCTCGGGGTAACGAATCTTGGTGTCTGAATCTGTTGTTTGGGAGTGAACAACATGTTAATTGGACAGACCCACAACTTTTTCGGTTGTGGATATATGATAAGTTGTGTGTTGATTTTAAAGAACTCGCCCGTTTAATTATGTCTTGAGAATCTGACTTTAAACGACTCATCCTTTTATTTCGGTGTACTCCATTCCATTCTTATATAAAAGGAGTGCACCATTTTGGTACTTGGACCCTCCTTTCTTTTCTTCTCTAAATAGTATCTTGGGGTGAGTAGTTGCAAGCGCCGAAACCTTAGTCCACGATAACTCTATTTCAAAACTAAGTATAAATGTCTTCTGATAATCGAGCAAACGTTCTTTCAGGTACATGATGGGTACCTAAAATTTCCCCTCCTTCCTTCTCTACCATTTTCTACTATCTTCCTTCCGACATTCAGCTCTTCATTTGGTGTAAGTCTCACCCATCTTGAGATAGATAATGGTCATAGTTCTTTTGCTCATCAACATAGTGCACGAAAAATGGGAAGGTGTATGCCTTGTCAAATGCCTGTTTGCCCGGGTCTTCAACCGCTAAGAGATGTTTGCCAATACAAGGTGTACACTTACCCTACACTAGTAGAGCGGGATCAACTTCACCACCACGATGTTTCTCCCACGAAATGGGAATAGTCTTGAGGATCTGACTCTAAAAGACTCAACATGTATATACTCATGTCTTTTACATTTCCCCTTTGCACTAGCACTGTGCACAATGAGATTCGTGTTCAACCTTGGATGTTGCCTACTCGGGACACGAGCAATAGATTCCACCAGGCCAACCCCTAGTTGTTTGCTATTTGATTTCGTTTCGGGGCAGTTTGAGACTATACCATATGCAATAAGGGTAATATTAGTATACCGTTGCACCCTCGCCGCGATTAAGGATGGTACCGATCCCCGCACCTAGGCCCCCAAACCATAAAGGTTAAGCACGGAATAATATGTCTACATGAAGTATTCAGATTTAGTCCACGAGAAGCTCAATGAAGCCCGACTAAAGCCCAAGGAATCAAACATGACAGTTTCAAGTCAAAACAGGATCAAAGTGCCGAAAAAGCATCAAATTTCCAAAGCCTGTATCTGCTATGCTTGGACTTCAATGGCAGAAAATGAACCATCAGAAAGATCAGTGCGGCGAGCTCTACACATAGATGAGACGACTTTGTAAAAAGTCAACTTTTTGGACCCACCACTGGTCGAAGTATGAGGGGCCCAGTCTGCGGACCCACAGAAATTGGTGATCAAGTTCATACGTCAAGCTTCATCATTGATTTATCACAAGTCAGGACATTTAAATTAGGAAAGACTTTTGTGCATGTAATTAGGACACAAAGTCCTAATTTGTGGCCTAATTAGGTGGAAAGATTAGGTGGCAAAAATTAGGTGGCAAAAGTTTTCGATGCATTTTGTCACAAAGTCCAAATATGGTTTGCACAAAGTCTTGATAGTAAATGCAACTTAAACTTTGGCACCAAGTCTTGACTGGTGGATACAAATTATGCTTTGTTAACATAAAGTCATATGTATGGTTATTTAGGTAGGAAGGAAAAGAAAATCAATTGGAACATTAAATGATGCAGTTGAGCGTTGGAAATTCACGTGAAGAATGAAGCCACAAAGCACACTCTCATTTGTTTTAAAAGTATGTCTTCACAGGCAAGAAACAACTTTTGCTCCATTAGCTAGTTTTAGTCCAAAGTACAAAGTTTCCACATTTGTATTTTTTTTTTTTTTTTTGTTTTGTTAAGTTAAGTTTATAATATGTTTTCGATTATAAGTTATTAATTAAAGTCATTTCTAAGTTGAGTCTTGCAATATTAAGTAAGCTAGTAGAATCTTCTTTTTTTATGTTTCTCATTTTAATCTCCTGATCAAGTGATTTAACCAAACCTAGTGTATCTAAGTTGAGTAACTTGCAAAATACATCACTTAGGAAAGTGGGTTAAAAAAGTATTTGTAAAATCCTGCTGACATAATTCCCTAAGCTTATAGAGAAATCTTCATTTGGTTGTTAACTAGAGTTCTAGCCTTTTGGTTTAGACGTGCGTGGCGAGGTATTTGAACGATAGATTCGAGGGTGTGTGAGAACGAGTTCTATACATGTGCAAAAGTCGCGATTATCACATACTAAGTATCACAAAAAATATTACCACCTTAGGTATATATGCACTAACGTTTGTACATACCAAGTATTATAGTAAACTTGTATGCACGGTTGTTTGTGCATACCTTCATAATACCCAACTTGTATGCACGTTTGTCTATGCATACCTTCATAATACCCAACAATAAATTCAATCTCGAATTACTCAAAAAACTCGATTCTTTGACGAACCTAACAAAATCTAAGTTAAATTGAGATGGAATCCAACAGAGAAAGTAGAGTTGGGTAAAATCTAACCTAAATTGAGATTAAATCCAACAAAATCTATTAAAACATAGAGAAGGGTAAAATTGGAAACAGTGAAATATAAATAAGTCAAGTCAATCCTTATTAATAATTAAACCTTAAATCAGGTTTTTCTAGTAGTTATACTCGAAAAAATGTCCTTAACAATAGTTTCAAAATCGGCTGTCCTAGACTATGTTTAAAATTGGAAATTGGGCCTTTTGGCTTATTTCTTGTTTGATTTATAGCCCTGATGTCACGGACACGTCCCGAAGCATGTGTAGAGAGGGGTCCGTGCGGCATACATGATCGTGTAGCTCAATCATGCACAAGCCCGATAAGCATTCGGTGCTCGAGTAACTCACGGATAGTCAAGACTGAGGGTTACGTACCCCATTTGCCCATAATCGAATCCTTTGATATGTTCAAGAGGATACTAAGCACACCTGTGTCATATCTTTGAGACAGGATAGGTAAATATATCATTGGGACGAATATTTAGATGTTCCCTTGACCAATCAGCATAACGTAGCGTGAAGCGCTAAGATGTGGGATTTGGCAACCTCTTTTCCCAACAGTACCATGTATGCATGCTCCAATGTGATACGTCTCTAGACCCATCCTAGAGTCATCATGAACCGGCCCTGATATTGCACCAAGGAAGTTCTTAGCTGATAGTTCGGAGACTATGAGGAGTGATGGGAACTCATCCCTCCCTAATATAGTGAATACGGATTTTCCACTAAAACTAAAAAGGAATATTAATTCAGGTGTGAACTTCTCCTAGACATAACTCCTTGCTCGGTGCTCCGAATTAGCCGTTCGACCACTCTATTTAGTGTGTCTCAAAACGTACTAAAAGATGGAAAGGTAATTGGGAGCACCCGACTCATGGTTTGACCATGAGTTAACTTTTGTTGACTTTTCTCGGCCCGTGATGTTTGGATAGGTTTGGACCTTCTATTTGGAATATATAACTTGACCACTTATCTAAATTTTGAATTCACAAGTGCACATGCTATGACAAGCCTTTGACTTTTAGTCTACAAAATTTTTAAACTGTCAGCCCTATCTTTTTCTATACACAATTCTATTTACCAAACTGCCATGCACTAACACTAACAAATTATGAAACTGCCGATCCTTTAGTCTTTTCTTCTTAAACAATATTTACCAAATTGCCATTATATTTTACCAAATAACTTAGAATTTTTACGGGCCAATTTAATATCCAACTCTCTCCAAGATATTTGCCTACCGGCTACCACTTTTATTTATGAACATACAAAAAACAAAGCATTATTACTTCTTTGCCACATGGGCCTTGCCCATCTAACAAAGAGAGGGCGATGTTTTGGCCCCCACAAATGTGGCCCAATAAAAGCCCAATTCAATACAAACCCATACTCAGAGCCCACACTCATAACCAACCTACTTACCTACCTACAATAAAGTCTATGCTCATTGCCTAAAAAGCCCACGCTCATAGCCCATGCTCAGACCCAATTTGACCCTAACTACAATAACACAAATTCTATATATTTGATATTCAATTAAACAAGTGTCTTCACTTGGATGAGGAAATCGTTTGACCAATTCAAACAACTTCCACAACTTAATTTGTCCATCTTCAAGATTCGTTTACAAAACTTCCATCAACTTCATATTATGTGATAGTTCTCCAACCAGTTCTCCAACTTCATCCCACGATTGGAATATTGGAGAACGAGAAAGTAACTATCACCAATCCTACCTATAAAATCCAACAATTGCCATTCTTCAGAACTATGCATCGAGACTTCATCCCAAACAATACAACATTTGTGTACGTAGGCAACTTCAAACCAAGTCTAGTCTCAACTTTCCCCAACAACCATCTCCTTCGCAATCTCCTACTAAAAATATCACTTCAGCCTAACTGGTGTGTTTTGGCAAATCTCTTCAAAACAAAGACTAATAAACACAAATCACATAAACCTTATAAGATAAAATATTCTCAAAAAATAAACAAGATTTTAACAAAAATTGGAAATCCAATAAAGAGTTTCTGAGAATTCGATAAAAAATATAAGAACTAATGTTACTTGTTTAAAATGCAGAAAAGTTGGTCATTATGCTAGCAGGTGTAAGACTAAACAAAAGTTAAATAGTCTTCAAATTGATGAAGAATTATTAAAACTCCAATTAAGTAAAATTTTACTTAATACTAGTGCTTCTAAGTCTGCAAATAGTTCAACTAATGAATTATTTGATTCATACTCAAGTTCTTCTGAATCGGATGAAGAAAATTCATGTCATTGTAACATGTTACAATCAAAATGTGATAGCATGGAATCTATCTTAAAGATGAATGGTTTAAGCATAAATGTTTTAACCAAAGATCAGCAATCTGTTTTAGATCTCTTAGAGAATATTACTAATCCAAAAACAAAAATTAAGTTAATAAAAACTTATTTTAAAGCTGTAAACGGTGATATTATTGACCCTAGTGGGTACACTCTTAAAGAAGTTTTGAATATATTAGGAAATAATAAACCTAGTACTTCAAAATCTATTGTTTCTTCTGATCTAACTCTTTTATCAGATTTAATTAAGCCAAGCAGTTAGTAATTTAGAAAATAATATAATTCAATTAAAAAACAATCAGAGTCTTTTTAGAATTGAATTAGACAAATTACAGCACACATAATCGGTGATATTAGAAGTGACGTCAGACAATAACTTTGAACATTGTAATTTTATATATTTCTAGTATCTTTTCTAAAAAATGGAATGTTTATATAACCTTAGTCATTAATCAAGATTATATATATTCTTATTGATTATATTGTTTTGGTTGACAGTGGTGCAGATATGAATTGCATGTAGGAACGTTTATTACATCAAAAGTATTTTGAAAAAACTAAGCAAAGCAAGACTAGTGCTAATGGTATCAAAATACACATTCAGTATCAATTAAGAAATGTTTCCGTTAATACAAATGATATTAGTATACCTTTATTATTCTTATTAATAAAGGGTCTTTCTCAGCAAATTATATTGTGAACTCCTTTTTGAAATTCTATTTTGCCTATTAGCAAGATTGATTCTATGGGTATTTATACTAATTTTAATAATCAATCTATTGTTTTCGAGTTTATAACTCTTCCTTTGCAGAAACAACAAACACGAACAATGAAAAAGCAAGATTGTGAATTAAATAATATTCAGGAATATATTCATTTACATTCACAATAACATCATACACAAAGATCCAAATATTTTGGAAATGACATACTCAAAAGATGAAATATATTTATTTTATCTTGTTATGAGAATATTTCTCAAGGATTATATCCTATACATATTCTAAGATGCTTTTGGACATCTTTTTACAATGCAGTATATATATACAATGCTACAATTTGGCTTATTGGAGACTCCATTGTATGGACAACTTACAGAGCATCCAACAGAGGACTCTGGATCCTTACATGATAAAGTTATTGTTGCTAATAACAACAATAATGAGGATAATTTAGACCTCCAGAACTGGAATCCTATCCAGGAGTCTGTTAACTATATTAACATCATTAATAAGGATGAATCTTTGGAGTCAGATTATATCAGCAACAACAATTTGAATATTTATTCAAATGGTAATATTGCAAGTTCTTCGCAATCATCTACTAGAAAATCCAAAATTACTAGTAAAATAACAGTAAGATATGAGGATCTAAAGTTACCAAGTTCATGATAATAAATATAGGTTCTTTACACATAGAAAGTTTCAAAGCTTTTAGAATTCAATTTTGGATAATGTTATCAAATCATTTGAACAAAATGATAAGAGAAATCTTATTCAGACTCTCAGGGTTACTGACAAATATTTTGGTAAGTTTAACTAGACTGAAACTTGGAATTGGACTAATCTTAACAAGTTAAAACTGTTGAAAGAATCTCAATATCAGAAACAATCTAAAGATTGTGTTTCTTAGAGTACTCTCTCCAGAGACTTTTCAAAATCCTTTTGGAATAAATCTTCTTCCATCCCATTATCAAAAATGGATTTACAATTGGAATTCCATTATTCTTAGTACTTGTCCTTTAATTAGAAAAGGTATTGCTCAAATTACATACCACCGAAACACATAATATGCATCCCACTCTTTGTGTTATTATTCCTGATACCTTTTGGCAACAATTCTGTCAATGAAATGTATCTTCTAGATGGCTTTTAGAGACGGGATTTATTAAATCCATTACAGTACGTAGGCATGGCTATATCCTTTAAAGCAGGATATACAAGGAAAACATTTTTACCTTTACCAATCGTTAATGCTATTGCGACTGCCATGATGAAATGACATCAACCTATTTACTGTGAATTCACCACAGCATGTCATGAATATCATGAGTATGGAACTCATCCAGCTGTACATCTGGTCCGTTTATATCGGAAGAAACCTTCTGAAATATCAAAGGTCTATACTAGTTCGGAATCTGAAGAATTCTTCAGGACTATTATTGTAGCAAACATACATAAAGAAATGGTAGATACACGTGCCAGTGGACTTCATCAGATCAAATGGATGATCAAACTAAACTCTATACAAAAGAACCCCCAATTCAGTTTTTTATCTGAAACTGACAGGTTTCTTATCCAAACAGAAGCTTTGGACACTTCCTCTAGTACACATGTTTTTCAGAAAATATGTCAAAGATATATGAGTCCTTCTTGTCAAGAGACATTTAATCTCATTAAAGACGCCCCTGGAGACTTCCTAAATCATTTAAGAAATTTTACATCTGACTCTCTGACCCTGAAGTTGAAGATGATCCAGTTTTTACTCAAGTTGTTGAGGATCTACTGACCCATAACAAGGACTTATGGACATAGACTTGGTCCTTATCCACAAACAGAATTTTATGCCTATGGCCCATAATGACGACCTCATGGCTATTTAATCGCTTTAGTAAAAAAGGTGACTAGTTTAAATACATTATATGGATTCTTATCCATATATAAAGTAGAAGTAATGAAAGGCATAATTTGTCAAGGTGGCCCAGCCGACTGCAACTACTTCAACACACATTGTCACTTTCTATGCGGACTTCAAATTATGTTTTGAAATCTGACTACTATAAAGAGATACCTCACCCTTGCTGAAAATTACCTTTCATCTTTTTCACTTTTTTGTCTACCTTTCAATTCCAGTACTAGTTTAAGAGTGCTCTCTCTCTCTCTCTCTCTCTCTCTCTCTCTCTCTCTCTCTCTTCAGTTTGCTTACAAATGTTTTTGTTGCTGACTGATCTCTTATGCAATCATCAGGTTTTTACCTGATCTTGTTTTCTTAAAACATATATTTATAGAATAAATCAATATGACACCCTAATCCTTCTCCTTAATTTTAGTCATTTACTTTAGGTAGTTGGGATGATGAGATCTTAAAAAACAAGGAAACTTATCTTAAAACAGGTTATACAGGTTACGGGTTGATGACCCTCATTAGACCCCGAGAACAAATTGGGTCTACTAACAGGTTACTTGAGTTAACATATGTCACCCTAATCCAACTCATTTATTTGACGGGTCCGGCGGGTCAATCTTTAAATGACCCAAAACCTTTTTTTCCAACCCGAGCCTGCTAATTTAATGTCGGATTCGTGTGGATTAGCGAGTTGTGTACCAAAAACTGTCACCCGGAATCAAGTGGGGTTTATGTATTTTAGTGAACGAGTGGTTTTAAATATGGTTTGATTATTATTTTTGGTACAAGTATGCAAATCGTGCTACGCCATCGGTGTTTTTTCAAGTCTTTAAACTTGTCGCTCTAACATCTCTCAGATAGTATGATTTTTTGAATTCTAGTTCTAATTTAAAAAATAATATAAAAACATTAGGAGGGGTTGAATATAATTTTAGTAACGTGAATGAAATTTTCTAAATTATTTTAAATAATATGAAGCTATTTCTAATTTAAATAAAGTGAGGGAGTTTTTTCGCAAATTATTTAAAAAAGGAGAGAGCAGATTAGAAATACATAAAGCAAGTCGACTGGAGAAATGAAGACATGACATATAGTCAACTCCAATCTGAAAATCAAAAGAGTTGAACTAGATAATGAAACAATCCTCCTCAATGTTAACAAGAATCTGTGCATTCATAATAATCTTCTTCACATTCTTATTATATCTAGTTAAACACTATACAGATGGTTATCTTTCTTTCTTCCAAAATCCTCAGTCTTCCCAGTACACTACCTTACATAATAATAATAATAATCTTTCCTCTATATTACTACCCTCACTAGCTCCATCCCCTTCCCCATCAGCACTCCACACTGATCATACAAATCCGTTGTTATTCGACCCTCTGCCGCCACCGGTACAGCGAACTCGGGGTGTTATAAAGTTGTTTGGTGTTGTAGATGATAATGGTATAATGATGGATGACTTTGAGGTCGGAGAATTTGACCCTCATTTTGTTGAAGAGATTAGTACTGAGGAACTCAACAAAGAGCGTAGTACTAGAATAAGGGTAAGGAAATTTTCTATGTGCCCTATGACTATGGCAGACTACATTCCTTGTTTGGACAATGTAAAGGAAAGACACTGCCCAAAAGGAGGTGAGAAGTTGAATTGTTTGGTTCCAGCACCAAAGGGTTATAGACCTCCAATTCCATGGCCTAAAAGCCGATCCGAGGTATTTTATTTTTTTCGATTCCTAGTGTAAATTACAGTGGTTTGATGCCAGCCTTAAAATGAGTATAGTGGTTTGAATTACATGACAGGTGTGGTTTGCGAATGTGCCCCATACGCGTTTAGTTGATGATAAAAGAGGACAGAATTTGATTACGAGAGACAAGAACAAGTTTAGGTTTCCTCGTGGAGTGGAAAAATACGTAAATCAGATTTCTAAGGTTTGTCAATTTAAATTGAAAAGGATAAATAACTTTACACTGCTACTTGTATCTGAGTAAGTTGAATTATGCAGATGGTTCCTGGAATTCAATTTGGTGTTCATACACGAGTTGTCTTGGATATTGGATGTGGAGTTGCAAGTTTTGGTGCTTTTTTACTTTCTCGTAATGTTACTACTCTGTCCATAGCACCACAAGTTGATCAAGAGAACCAGGTTCAATTTGCTCTTGAACGTGGTCTTCCTGCTATGGTAGCAACTTTCACAACACGCCGGTTATTGTATCCAAGCCAGGCTTTTGACTTGATACATTGTTCAAGATGCATGATTGATTGGATCCGTGATGGTAAGTTTGTCTCTTTTTTGTAGTTTGTTCTAAAAGGTCTGTTCATTTTGAATTGATCCAAGAACTCTCAATTTTTAGCAAGTTTATGGTGCGGTTTTAGTCTATTGTATTGCATTGTCAGAGTGTATATATTGTCTTACACGTTAACATACATTTCTATCTCTGACATCTAAATACCATCAAGGGTTAATATCCCTGTAAAGTGTAGTGTTCACTTTTTGAATCCATATATTTGGTTCTAAAACGTTACTTTTTGTTTGGTTAAAATCTGTCTGTTTGGATTCTTATACCAAGCATATTTATGTTCTTTTGTTTTTTTTTTTGGCAAAGGTGGAATTTTACTGCTTGAGGTCAACAGGATGCTTCGTGGCGGAGGATACTTTGCTTGGGCGACACAACCAGTGCATAAGCATGAAAAGGCCCTACAAGAACAATGGAAAGGTATTACCACGTGAGACTATTTCATACTAGAACTACTGAAAACAAAGTGGTCTAAATTCATTCACAGTCATCATATTTGCTCATGTATCGGTGATTTGGTTAATTTTGTAATCATGTGCTTTGTTTGAGTCTGCATTTCTTTTTATTTTGTATGTTTATTGATTTATTATTATTATTATTATTATTATTATTATTATTGTTTTACTTGTAAGTCTATTAACTTGCATTTGTACTTCACTTGGACCTGTCTGCACACAGAAATGGAGGACCTTGCCGGTCGTCTTTGCTGGGAACTTGTAGCCAAAGAAGGGTATATTGCTATGTGGCGTAAACCTTTAGATAACACCTGCTATAATAATCGTGATACTGCGTTCAGACCCCTACTATGTGATCCAGATGATGATCCAGACAAAGTTTGGTATGTGTGTTACCTACATCTTTGAGCTTTTATAATTTAAATTTAACTTGGTAACTTGTGTGATAAGTTGGATAATCTTGGACCACTGATGCATATTAGTCCAGTGAGGATTCGATAATAATAATAATACTAATAATAATATTAATAATAATACTAATAATAAGAGGCCTCTAATAATAATTATATTAACTTAAGGAGATGGAGGAGAAAGACTTAGGACCTATACCCCTACACGTGAAATTCCACTCTCCTTCCCTCAACTGCTCTTTTTTTTCACCTTTCTCTCCGCTCATTATTATTATTATTATTATTATTATTCTTATTATTATTATTGTTGTTGATATTTTTACTGTCATTTTACATATATATATATATTATTACTACTATTATTATCATTCTTTCTTTTTTCACTACTAGGAGTTCAATTGTTCTTAGCTTATTTCTGGTTGTTTAGGGCTTTGCATGTCCAGTCCCAGATTTATAAAACAGAATCGAATCTCTATATACATGCATGAAGTTAACTGTATAGACCCTGACCTTTCACCCCAGTTTCTTCACCTGACACCTGAGCCTACCTTCTAACTCTATTCACATTGTACTTCCAGCTTATTAAGCATCTATGTTTCCTGATTTAATATTCTAATCAACTCAACGGTACAGGTTTAGATTTTTGTGGGACCCATTGTCATTCAGGTCAGAATTGATAAAACAAATTTACCTGCTGAGCTCACTCA
Organism: Coptis chinensis; assembly: GCF_015680905.1. Lineage (NCBI taxonomy): Eukaryota > Viridiplantae > Streptophyta > Magnoliopsida > Ranunculales > Ranunculaceae > Coptis > Coptis chinensis. The sequence goes on from NC_141463.1 coordinate 38,445,190, forward strand.
GTAATATTTGACTTTGATCCTTCTCGTTCCCATTTACATCTTGTATATTCACTCTTTCCTTTAATTTCATTCTGACGCTCTAATTGCCTATATTGTGATATGATTCTTAGTTTATTCTGAAAGGGGTTGAATTGCTCCCTTTGTGCTGTTGAGACTTGAGACATATTCTTAGTTAGTTATCACCAAGACGTGTGTTCCTACAAATGTAGGGGGTCATTATTTTGGGGCAAGAAATGCACTCTTCGGTGTTCTAAAATAGAGGGTAAATATCTTGTAAAGGAGATGCAACCATTTGGAGTTTGTGCATCGTTACCCACTGTTCATGTTTAAAGAGTAGAGATCTTGGCCTGAGGCTTTGCTAAGCCTTTGTATTGAGGTGTAAACCTCAAGGCAAGAGTTCTTCAATAGTAATGTATACATGGTTGGATCTCAAAAAGATATCTTCAATAAAAAATATGTAGTAACAACATAAAACAAGAATGAGGAACATCTATATTATGTGAAGGGTGTAGGCCCCCCACCATAAGGCGAGATCCAACAAATAGAGCCAACTGTCACTTTTACTTAGATGTAGGCTATGAAGCAAGTACATGGCTCAACTTTTCTGTGGTAGTTGGACGCATTGGATTGGATTTGGTGTCCTGTCCAATGCAGCAGTTGGCATCTCAACTCTCACACTACTTTTAGATGTGACAAGGAAAAAGAGAAGGAAAAATTCAAACGACAAGATGAATCAAGGCTTTCCTCAATAACTCAATCTATGTTTAGTTCAATATGGCTATAATATGGGAAGGTTCATGCCCCCTTAGCTGCCTATGTTATGAGCAGGACTTATATATCATGAATATTGATTTTGTATTTAGTTATGAATCTTCATTCGGTGGTGTATGCCGCATACTTAGGGTCTGTTTGACCCCAAGCACTCAACCAAAATGAGAATAACCAAAAGGGCCCACTCAAACCATACCCAGACCCTGAAAAAAGAATGAAATAAGAAATAAACTCTCGTAGCTTAATTTATTACACTTTTTCATGCTATTTGCAGGTACGTTGATCTGAAGTTGTGCATCAATCATCTACCAGAGAATGGATATGGAGCGAATATCAGTCCGTGGCCTTTACGCATATATAATCCACCAGATAGGCTTCAGAGCATACAAATGGATGCCTACAAATCTAAGAAAGAACTTTTCAAGGCAGAATATAAATACTGGTTAGATGTATTAGCACGGTATATTCGTGCTTTCCACTGGAAAAAACTAAAAATACGGAATGTGATGGACATGAGGGCTGGATTTGGAGGGTATTGTATTTATTATCATTTCCAGTTCGAAATATGCACTCACTTATACACACACATTCATAGTTACAGTAATATTTCATTCCATTAGAATTAAGTTAATCCTTTAAGTTATTGTATCTTGGCAGATTTGCAGCAGCGTTGGTGGATCTTCAGATTGATTGCTGGGTAATGAATGTTGTTCCTGTTAGTGGCCCCAACACTTTGCCTGTTATATTTGATCGTGGATTTATAGGAGTTATGCATGATTGGTATGGCACCGGTTTCCTTTTATCTTTTCAATTATAAGCTTCCAATTATTGGTGTTTGTTTATTTAGTTTTCGGTCTATAGTGTTGAATAGGTACATGATGTGTAAAACACCATTGAAACTTTTAGAGTTTTAGTGTAGCTAATGCAGACACAGATTAGATTTGAATTCCTCTAATCAGCTGTAGCTGCACGTCTGACTACATGTGGTGCGTAGAATGCTTTTTCTAAAATGCTCTCTTTGGCTCAAATGAGTTAGGCATTTGGTTTTTGTTGATTTACAGATAAGCTATTTGCAAAGTTTATCAGTGCCATGAGCTTTCTTATAATGATGATTTTTCAAATAGATTTATAATCATGCACACCTGCATAAAGGGTTTCTTAATTTTTGATGAAAATAACCTTATTAGAAAAGAGGTACAGGGATATGACAAGTTCGGCGTAATATAGCATATCTACATCCTACATAGGTAGGCATTCCCTTGGGCATTGTCTATATGAACAGTGAGGGTGGGGTTCAGTAGAAATGATATAAAACAAACTTCCTGAGATGTTTAGCATAGTCTCACATGGTTGAAGTATAGTATAGAAATTTTATAGACCTCTCCACTCATCGTCAATTAGTTCAGGTTGAATGCTCCTTAAAGTTTAAGATGGTATATGATGCGGATAATAATTAGCGGAATCAACTGTTAAACATCATGAGCTTCCGACTTAAAACCAATTGATGATAAGTGGAGTGGTTCAGGAACATTTATACTATATTGCAATGCTTCACACATTCCATCGGGGCCTATAGAATACATCTCCACACACCCCCTCATCTGTGGCATTACTTGAGCCTAACACGTGGACAACACACTTGGGTGACTTGGAGTCGTGGAGTAAAGTGGCCTTTGGCCAAAACACTATAGCCTACTCTATTACCATGTTAAACATTATGAACATCCAACTTAAAACCAATTGGTGTTAAGTGGAGAGGCTTAGGAACATTTATATTATAGTGCAAGGCTTCACACATCCCATGTGGAACTATAACAAATATCACAACAACAACAATTTAGAAAATGATAAACTAAGGTTTTGTCCTTATACTTTTAGTCAACTTTCACTCACCCCTTGCACTAAATTATCGAGTAAAAAACTATGTACTTTAAGTCTACTTTTCATATATTTTACCCATTTTCCATTGACTCCGGCCCCATTCCATCACCCAAATCTTAAATTGTTTAATTTGTCAATTTATCTCTTCTTTAATTTGTGATTCCATCACCCTCTGTATCTCATATAAAAAAATTGTTAAGTTCTCTCTCTCTAATTTCACCAAAAACAGTTTGATTTCATCATATTTGGGACTTATGGTTTTTTCTTTCCCTTGAAATTGAAATGAAGTTGTGAAATTTAGGCCAGAGTCAATGGGAAGAGGTAAATTGAAAGTAGACTTAAAATACAAGGTTTTTTCAGTCAATAATGTAGTACAAAGGGGTGAGTAAAAGTGCAAGGGGCAAAACTTTAGTTTGTCCTTTAAAAATTCCACACTTCATTAAAAGTAATCATGATTTCTAGTTCTTCATAAACCCTTAAAATCACACCTTTGATCCTAGTCTCAATTAACTCAGTAGCATCAACTCCCCTAAATCTAATTACAAGCGTTGCAAGCCCTTTATAGGGTTTACCGTTTACCATGACAACAACACAAACCAATCAAACTATGTCACATGGCTGTCACTAATAAAAGTAAAAGAAACCAATTAAAAAGGGAGGGGAGCTCCTAAAAGCGTGCACACCCTAGGGCTTGACCATGGCTCGATGTCTACATCAGTATGAGAATAGCCTATTGTGTTTAGCCCAAAGGACCCGTTTACTCCATGCTACCCAAGTATGTTGCCCACGTCTTAGGCTCAAGTAACACCATTCCTCAGGGGACATGTTGAGATGCTTACTATGGTCTCATATGGGATGTTTAAAGCCTTCAGTATAGTATAAAAGTTCTCCGGCGTCTCCACTAATCACCAATTGGTTTTGAGTTAAATGCTTCTAAAGTCTTAAACTCAATAGCATCAAAAACATCTAAGGATTTGCACCAACTCAAACTCTTCAATTTGCCAACTTCTGTGCTTGGCACAAATTGAAATCCAATACCAAAAACGTTCTTTCCCTACTAATGTCGTCAAACATAGCTTGTTTACCTCTGAAGAGAACCATGGAACTGCTGAGGGAGTGATGGAACCTCAGGAAGATTTGATTTTACTTTTCATTTTAATTTCTCCCATGTATTTATGTCATTATAAAAGGAATTTGGGTTAACTAGTATTACACCCCAAATACACTGAAAAAAACACACGGTCAACCCAATTTGACTTTTTTTTTTGTGTGTACTTGGGGGGAGAGGGAGACCCTATTTCCCATATATTGGGGGTGAAATCCTAATTGGCTCATCTAGTGGGGGTGTAATACTAGTTAACCCAAGGAATTTTATTAGGGTCTTAGAGCTCAGTAACTTGGGTTTTTGACTGTTCTAGACACCGTTCTCCGTGGAACATTGAAGGTAAAGGTGCAAAATGTGCTCCTTCAGGTACAGCTGTTGATTCGTGTATACCCTTGTTTATACAAGATCTTATGCAAAGTTAAAATGCTATAGAAACTGCCCACTTGCCTCCACTGTAACCAAGTGACTGCAATAGATACTAGTATAAAAGAGGAGAGGAGCTTTGCCACCATGGAAATCCCAATCATTCAAGTGTAGTTAAGGTGAAAGTTCCCAAGCAACAGAGGTTCCAAGCACATATGATATGGGATTAACTGATGCCTCCTCTTCTCAGTTGCTGATGATTAGAACTATCCTTCTCCTTTTTGAGGTGGTTTCGGGCCTGAAAGCTAACCTGTCCAAAACTTTGATTGTGGGTATTGGAGAAGTGGAGAATTTGGAGAGTTTGACTAGGGTTATTGAATGCAATGTTGGACAGCTTCCATGCAAATATTTGGGGCTGCCTATTGGAGTGAAGTATAAGAACAACATATGACACCTTATTCTTGAACTATTTCAAAAGTAATTGAACGGGTGGAAAAGAAAACTACTTTGTAGGGACTAGGGAGGAAGACTTATGCTAATGAAAAGTACCCTCTCGAATCTTCCAATGTTTTATTTGTTTCTTCTAACAATCCCGGTTAGTTTTGGTATTCTGTTAGCATTTGTGAGAGGTTTCTTATGGTGATCTTGCAAGGTAAAACACAAGTATCTTCTGGTGGCGTGGGATACAATTAAGGAGGGTGGTTTGTGGTTTCAGCATTTCAAGGAGATGAATCAAGCCTTGCTTGGGAATGGATTTGGAGGTTCAGCCATCTAATATAATGTTAATGTTTTATGGATGGATGTAATTATGGCCAAGTAAGGGGTCATCAATAATGGGTGGTGGACTAAATAAGTAAATCCTTCTCATGGATGTAGTTTATGGAGTGGAATTTGGGCGAATCTCACCTATTCAAGGAAGAATTGGCAAAGTAGGGGACGTAAGTAAAACTTTCTTTTGGCAAGACCGTGGTGTGTGGAATCCAATCTTAAGATTGTGATTCCAAGCATGAATCAACATTTTTGCAAGAAAAATGGCATGGGAAATGACTTTCTTTGTCATGGGGAGAATGGAGCTGCATGGAATCTCAGGAGAAGTTGATTGGGAGGTGGAAGAATGTCGTCGACCATTAAGTACTCTTGAACAATACAAAGGAGGGAATGGTGAACACGAGTAAATTGGAACAAGAAAGGGTTCTATTTTGTGAGGTCTTTTTATAAGAGAATAGTGGAAGGGAATCGTATGGCTAATTGCTACACGAGTCACATTCCCACAAGATTGTATGAAAGGAACTTAATTAAACCTTCGAAAGTAAAGTTTTTTCTATGGTGTGCATTCTTGGAGAAATTCTTATTGTTGATAAGTTGCAGCTTAGGGGTTGGAGCATCCCGAACAGATGTGTGTAGTGTGGGCAAGAGGAACAAACAATCAATTCACCCCTTTCCATGATGTGCATTTGTGGTGCAGGTGAGGGAAATTCTCAATACGGACATAGCTTCTTTCTCACCAAACAGTGCAGCTGTAAACTATGCAATCTTAGGCAGGGCGACATGGCCTAACACCGTCACAACTAGATTTGGGAAACTGGTTTAGGGTCGTTCTCCTTACGCTGTGTGGACTCATTTGGGAGCTGCTTAATTAGTGTATTCTCAGAAATCAGGCACCTAATTCAGAGAACAAATCAAGGCGATCAAGGAACACATTTTGTATTGGAATATTATGAAGAAATCAATTTTAAATAGATGTATACTTTACAAGGTCTTTTGTTTTTATCATATTCTTTGGATCAAAACAAATTGATAATTTCCGCTCTGGAGCTATGGGCCGTGGCCCGTGGGTTACCAGATAAAATTTGTCCAATAATAGTTCTCAAATAACATCTGCATTATGAGTACAAAGGATAAATGATAATACTTAAATTTTGATTTTGATTTTTTTGTTTTTTTTGGGGAATCGCACATATCTGTATTTAGTGTGGCATTCATGTTTAAAAGGAAATTAAGGGAGATCTATTAATCTTTAGCCTGGGAGACTGAGTCTGCACTTTTGTAACAAGATGTTCCAGAAGCTCTCAAAAGTCAAAACTCATTCTTGTTAAAAAGGAAGGGCACTCTCGTCGTAAAATCTTGCCATCTAAATAGTAGTTTTACTAACTGATATAAGTATGTGTTTCTGCTTACTGAAACAGAGTTGTTGGTGGCAACAGAGAATTTCCTCTGTTATCTTGCAGGCTTAACTGTGATACACCTGAAGCATTTTAGTTTTGCATTTGAGTTCCTTAAAGTTTTAATTCATCTCTTTTATGCTTTAGAAGAATCTACTGATTTGCTGTAAAGAGATACCTTGTTCTTGTTCAGGTGTGAGCCGTTTGATACATATCCCAGAACTTATGATTTAGTGCATGCAGCTGGCCTATTCACCATTGAACGAGAAAGGTATCTCAGTATCTTTGTCCTTCTGTTCTGTTATTGTGTCCATTATTTCTTCAGTTCTTAATTAAGAGGTGCAAATGTTCGACTTAAGTAATGTCTTATTCGTTTAAAACTTGGAAGGATTCGTTAGTTTCATACTATTGTTTCTGGAGGAAATTCATTGACATCCTCTTTACCCCTCACCATTTCAGATGCAAGATCTCTTCAATCATGCTTGAGATGGATCGAATATTGAGGCCTGGTGGTCATGCATACATTCGTGACTCCTTATATATTATGGATGAACTTCAGGAAATCGCAACAGCCATGGGATGGCAGACAAGATTACGTGACACAGCCGAGGGGCCGCATGCAAGTTATCGGGACTTAATTTGTGAGAAAAGATTATTACATACTTAAAAGTCACCAATAAAAAACCAGATTTAGATTTTACTACTCACGCGCCCAAAAGAGAACAGAGCTGAAGGAAAGTGATTTTCATTCACACAAACCACACGTAAAGCCTCTTGAAGAGAAATTGTTTGATTCAAAGTCTGTTACATCTGATGTTGTAGTGTTGAATCTAATTTGCTTCTTGTTCTTGTATAGTCCGCTTCATTCTTTGATGTAATTAATTTGTTGAAATATAGAGGGATTATCTATGGTTAGCTTTGTTGCATTTTTCACACGAAATGTTTGTTATGATGTAAATATGTATAAATCGTTAACACGACGGTGTATTTTTCTTTCTTTTGACGTACGAAAAATGTTAGGCCTGTGATATATGGGCTTCTGCTTGCTAGAAAACCGTTCTTTGCTTATGAATAGGCCGCTTTCGGAACTCCAGGAAAAACAGTGGAAGCCTCGACAAGATATATCCTTCCAGCTGGACAAAGGTAAGATGATGCAGGAACATGTCTTCTTCATTGTTGCAGGAAATTGCAGAGATCTCGATACCCTGGCAAGTTTGGTCTCTGAAATAGGTCTTCAAACCAGCCTAAATGAACGGAAACATTGGACCATTAAGAGCATTCCCAATGCAATGTAAGCAGTTTTGAGAGGAAATAGCAATTTGTCACTCTTATAAGCCAAAAACAATGGCCCAATACAAGAGTGACAATGAGGGTAGTTTTTCACTAAATTGTAATGAGGGTAGCACTTACTATTGACATAGTTGCCGACTTGTGATTTTCAGACCGAAACGTGTTTTTTCGATTTTTTTTTTTTTTTTCAAACGGGCATTTTTTTTTTTTTGATATTTTTTTATTTTAAAGTCACATTTACATTGGACAACCCCTAGTAGCTTCTCACCAATAAAATAACTATGAGAGGAAATAGTCTTATGTGAGTTTATGTGGGAGTAACAAGTTGTTGTTTGTATTGGGAATACTCTTAGGTTTCTCTGACAATGTGTTAATTGGACGGACCAATCGACCCCTTTGTTCGATTCTCTAACCTCCTACCCTTAATCTTCTAATTTTGTAATGTGTAAGTAAAAATTGTCCGCATTTCTTCTAACTGCCAAAAGAGATCTGTCACAACTCACGCCACCTTTACTTTGCCTGCCAATCTTTGATTCTTTTCAAGGACACTACTGTAGAAATTCAGCACTCAGTACATACATTTCCTTCCGCGGCATATAGTGGTCTATGCCATGTCCCCCAAGCCCTAGCAACATCCCCTGTGGTGATTCCGTGATTCATACTGAGGCCTACCTCCTTTAGTTGCGTAATGCGTATACGCAATCCATTTCAGTTCTTGTGCAATCAAACTTTATCCCAAATGAAATCCTTCTTCCCGTTGTGCAATCTGCAAACTCAAAGTCCCATTGGGCGCATTTCCATCAATTCACTCACTGTCAACATAAAATTTGTGAAGGTCACCTCACAGTCAACCCAACTTTGAGGGAGGCCATAAACAAAATAGGGTTTTTAAGACATACCCACCCCCACCGGTTGAGTGCCTTCATTGGTTTATGCTTGTTAAATTTACGAAATAGAACTTATTGAGGGCATATTTAACATTTCATACCGGAGTTTTATTTTTTTTATTGGAAGAAAATAGAAAACCTTGACTAACGGTCAATGAGAGTCAAATCTAGTTTACCGGCATAAGGGGAGACACATCTAAAGAAAATTAGAGTGTGGCTGGGCCAACGAATACGTCGTAATGTGTTGGGTCAAAAGCTAAATAACCCTAATTTTAACATAGGAAAGGAGATAAACTCGACATAGTGTGGCCTAAAAATTTAGCATAAACCCAAATAACGAAAGATTGGTTCAACTTTATTTACGCTAATACACAACACTAAATCTTTAGCTTCTTTAGGTCTTTAATGATTCGGGCTCCCACCTACAGTACTCAATAGTACTTTAATATTTTTTTATGTGTGACTATTAGTCTATTTTTTGTGACAATTTTACTATTGTTTTGCTCTGATCTTCTTTTATATTGACGATTTAGCCCCTGTTATTTATTGATTTTTTTGCCCCTACTCTTTTTAATATATAGATAATTTCACCCCTAACTTTTTTATGACTGTTTTGCTCTACAGTATTCAATAATACTTTAATATTTTTTTATGCGTGACTATTGGTCTATTTTTTGTGACGGTTTTGCCCATCACTTTTTTTTTTTATGATTGTTTTGCCCTAATCTTCTTTTATATTGACGATTTAGCCCATGCTCTTTGATGACTTTTTTGCCCCTATTCTTTTTATTATATAGACAATTTTACCTCTAATTTTTTTATGGCTGTTTTGCTCCTGTTATTTGATGACTTTTTTTGCCCCTCAATCATTAAATTTCATAGGAGAATGTTTAACCCAGATGTGTGTAGCACGTGTATGATACAAATTTTAGGGTTATATTGACATACCCCAGTTGCAATTAGGATTAACCCCACCCCCCTCCAAATAACTAAAATTAGGATTTTCCCTCCAAATTGACAATCAATTAACTTTTCTGTCCTTTGACCAAAAAAAAAAAAACACACACACACACACACATGAAATGACATTAATATCTTTTTACTCTCTAATATATTTTTTTTTTCTTTTTATTATTCTGTGAGCCCCACAAAAAAAAAAAAAACGAACAAAAAAAAATGTCCTCAATTTATTTTAATAAGTGAATAAAAAATAAAGTAGAGACCAGTCAAGGCACATGAAATGACATTAATACTTTTTTACTCTCTCATATTTTTTTTTTATTATTCTTTGAGCCCCACAAAACAAAAAAACACCTCATACTTAGAAAATACTTACATCTTACAAATAAAAAATAATAATTTTTCTAAAAAAATGTGGATCCCACAAACACTAATTCCCCACTTTATTTTTTATTCACTTATTAAAATAAATTGAGGACATTTTTTTTTTTTTTTTATTATTCTGTAGACCCCACAAAATAAAAAAAATATATAGAAAATTAGTATTTGTGGGACCCACATTTTTTTATATTTTTTTTTTTAATTTGTGAGATGTAAGTCTACTATCTACTATCTATATACTAAAGTAGAGACCTTTAAAAGAATATTTTCTCTCTCATATGTGGCACTCTAATATGAGAGTTAGCATTTTCTCTATCCTATGTGGCAATATGAAAGATAGTATCTTCTAATAGCCTACAATTCCACGTACATGGAATCTCTTTAGAGAGTTTGAGTATATTTCTAATTCTTATATTTGGAGAGTTTGAGTGTATTTCCAATTCTTATATATTTGATCAATAAAAAAAATTACTAAAAAATAAATGATTTGTAGAAAATAATTTTCTATTACGAATCAAACACTTTTAGTGTTCAAATTCTTATATATTTGATCAAATAAAAAAAATTGCTAAAAAATAGGTGATTTGTAAAAACTAATTCCCTATTACAAATCATACAATTTCAAATATATCCTTAACACAGCATCAAAACATAGTTAAAAACAATTATACAAAAAATAACATCACAAAATATATAATAGAAAATGAAAATAATAATAATAATAACGGCAAAACAATAATGACAAATATTTTAAAATATGTATAATACTGAATAAAACTAACATCAAAAAACAATTAATGGGGAACTGAAAACTGGATGCAAATGTATCGAACTAATCTCAAATAATATTTAACGGAAAATCGGAAACTAAATGTAAATACAATCATTAAACAAATCTTAAAAAGTAATTAATAGAAAATTGAAATATGGATACAACTGCATTAAACTAACCTCAAATAATAATTAATATAAAATCAAAACTTGGATGCAAATACATCAAACTAACATCAAAAAATAATTTTCGGAAAATCGAAAACTGGATGCAAATGCATTGAGCTAACCCTCAAAGATTAAATTAACGAGAAATCGGAAATTAGATGCAACTGCATTAAACTAATCTCAAAGAAAAATTAATTATAAATTGGAAACATAATGCAAATGCGTGGAACTAATCTTAAAAAATAATTAACGAGAAATCGGAAACCGGATACAATTGCATTGAACTAATCTCAAAAAATACACTGGATGCAAAACCTCAATAAATAATTAACGGGAAATCGGAAACTGGTTGCAAATTCATTGAACTAACCTCAAACAATAATTAACAGGAAATCAGAAACTATATGCAAATGCAACTTTATCAAATAATAAACGAAAAATTGGAAACTGGATGCAAATGCATTAAACTAATCTCCTGAGAATAATTAATCTGAAAAAATCGAAACTGGATGCAAATGCATTGAACTGACCTCAAAGAACAATTAACAGGAAATTGGATGCTAATGTATTGAACTAACCGAAAAGAATAATTAACGAGAAATCAAAAACTGGATGCAACTGCATTGAACTGATCTCAAAAAATAAATAACGGGAATAGAAAATTGGATGCAACTGCATTGAACTAACCTCAAAATATAAATAACGGAAAATCAGAAATTGTATGCAAATGCATTGAACTAACCTCAAAATATAGTTGGGTTATATATTATGGGAATGTCTCGATAAGTATAGTTTTGCATTTAAAATGATATTTATATTATATCTTTCCGTATGATTGAGAACTCCTTGCTATTCGAGTAGCTTCAATATATATGAACTTCTTCTTATTAGGCAATCTCATAAAACTTCAATCAAACTTCTATTATTAAACAACAAAATAAAGTTGAAGGGTTTTATCAAAGGCGAGTTATGTTTTTTTTAATGGAGAGTGAGATTTTCACGTTATAAAAAATTTGGTTCAGTGATCAATATAATATCAACATATAATAGTTTTACATATTTGCAAATATTTTTCAGAATAATTAATATAATAGCACCCGTTCGTAGATAATCTTTGAAGATTTCACATAATGAGTCATGCATAATTTAAAGAATAATTAATGAGAAATCGAACTGGATAATCTTCGATGATCCCACATAGTAAATTAAACATAATTTATTTTTTATGTCATATTTGCAAGGACACTACAGATAGATCAGTAGAAGTTTATATTACACACCACATTGGATAATTATAAGAAAATCGAAAACTGGATTCAAATACATAACTGAGTTCAATGAGTAATTAATGGGAAATCGGAAACTTTATGCAAATTGGATTAAACTAATGACAGAGAATAACTAACGGGAAATTATAAATTGGATGCAAATCTTTGAAAAATATTTAACGGAAAATCGGAAACGGTATGCAAATACATCAAACAAACCTCAAATAATAATTAATGGGAAACCGAAAACTGGATGCAAATGCATTGAACTTAACTCAAAAAATAATTAACATAAAATCAAAAACCGAATGCAACTGCATTGAACTAACCTCATAGAATAATTGGTGAGAAATCGGAAACTAAATGCAAATGCATTGAAATAACTTTAAAGAATAGTTAGCGGGAAATCAGAAACCGGATATAATTGTATCGAACTAACCTCAAAGCATAAATAATTAGAAACTAGATGTAGATGTATTGGACTAACCTTAAAGAGTTATTAACAGGAAATCGGAAACTAGATCTAAATGCAATGAAGTAATCTCAAAGACTAATTAATGAAACATTGAAAAATAGATGAAACTGCACTGAACTAACCTAAATGAATAATTAACGGTAAATTATAAATTTGATGTAACTGCATTGAACTAACCTCAAAAAATAATTAACGAGAAATCAAAAACTTGATACAAATGCATTGAACTAACCTCAAAGAACAATTAACATAAAATCAGAAATTGGATGCAACTGCATTGAACTAACCTCAAAGAATAATTAACGGAAAACCAAAAACTGGATGCAACTGCATTAAACTAAAATCATAAATTAACTAACGGGAAATCAGAAATTGGATGGAAATGCATTGAAATAATCTAAAAAAATAGTTAACTAGAAATCGGAATTCGGATGTAACTGCATCGCACTTACCTCAAAGCATAAATGTCCACTTTTTTAGCATTCTCACATTAGTAATTACGAGTAATTAGGAACCCAAAACGAAAGTGAGTTTATAAAAATAGACTCTTACATGTATGCAAACAAATTATAAACTATCGAACTAACCTAGAAAAGCAATTAACGGAAATCAGAAACTGGATGCATATGTATTGAACTAACCTCAAAGAGTAATTAACGGGAGATTGGAACCTGGATGCAAATGCAATGAACTAATCTCAAAGACTAATTAACGAAACATCGAAAACTTGATGCAACTGTATTGAATTAACCTTAATGGATAACTAACGGGAAATCATAAATAAGTGGATGCAATTGCACTAAACTAACCTCAAATAATAATTAACGGGAAATTGAAAACTTGATGCAATTGCATTAAACTAACCTCAAAGAATAATTAATGAGAAATTGAAAACTGGATGCAACGTACTACATTAAACTAACCTCAAAGAATAATTAATGGAAAATAAAAAGCTTGATGCAAATGCATTGAACTAATAATCCTAAAACATATTTGTATTATATGTAGGGGGAATAAATGTCTCAACAAATATAGTTTTGCATTTTAAATAGTGTTTATTATAATTCTTTTATTGTAATTGAGAATGTCTTGCTATTCAAGTAGCTTCAATATTATCTTCGTCATATTGGGCATTCTCACAAAGCTTCAATCAAACTTCTATTATTAAACCTAACAATAAAAAGAAGTCGATGAGTTTTATCAAGGCTTGGTGCTTCCTTTTTATAGAGAGTGGTCAATAAATTTAAATGAGTAATTAGTATAATTTTCATATCTCATAGCTATGCATAGTTGCTAATATTTTTTAGAATAATTTAATATAATGACACCCGTTCGTAGGACACGTTCATGTGAAAAATCTTTTCAAGTGGGAGTAGTGTATTCTTTGAGGATATGGAAACAATCAATCTGTTTTAGTGATTTGTACACATTACGTAAGCCGAATGGTGATGATTTACCGCTAAATCACCATAAATCTAATAAAACTATTATACAAGCTAGATCGAGTTTAAGATAATTTTATTTGAAAATTACGGATTAGTATTCTAAACCATAATGTGAAGAGGCTATCTCAATTTGATCCCTTAGTTTCCAAGTACTTATACACTATAATCGTTGCTCATTAACGTATTTCGGTTTATTTTCAATAAAAATATATTCTTATTCAAAAATTTGCCGCTAAATCACCATAAATCTAAGAAAACTATTATACAAGCTAGATAGAGTTTAAGATAATTCTATTTGAAAATTATGGATTAATATCCTAAACAACAAAGTGAAGAGGCTATCTCAATTTGATCCCTTAGTTTCCAAGTACTTATGCACCATAATCGCTGGTCATTAACGTATTTCTATTTATTTTTAATAAAAATATATTTTGATTCGAAAATTTGTGTGAGACATTTTGTAAAGTCTTTTCAGCACATAAAATATTTAATAGATCCCGAGCGTATGCCCGGGTCCAAAATCTAATCTATATACTAAAGCAGAGACCTCTAATAGAGGATTTTCTCTCTCCTATGTGGCACTCTAATATGAGAGTTAGTTTTTTTTCTATATACTAAAGCAGAGACCTCTAATAGAGGATTTTCTCTCTCCTATGTGGCACTCTAATATGAGAGTTAGTTTTTTTTTTCTCTCTTGTGAAACTCTAATATGAAAGATAATCTTTTCTAATAGCCTACACTCTTATGTACATAGAATCTCTTTGGAGAGTTTTAGTGTATTTCTAATTCTTATATTTGGAGAGTTGGAGTGTATTTCCACTTCTTATATATTTGATCAGATAAACAAAATTGCTAAAAAATATGCGATTTATAAAAGGTTATGAATCAAACATTTTTAGTGTTCCAATTCTTATATATTTGATCATATAAAAAAATTTGCTAAAAATATGTGATTTGTAGAAACTAATTCCCTATTACAAATCATACAATTTTAATAAAGCACCGACTTATTTCGAATATATTCTTAACACGGCCTCAGAACATACTTAAAAACAATTATACAAAAAATAACATCACAAAATATATAATAGAAAATTAAAAAAAAAATAACGGCAAAGCAATAATGACAAATATTTAAAAAAAAATATATAATAATGAATGAAACGAACAAAAAAACAATTAATGGGGAACCGAAAACTGGATGCAAATGCATCAAACTATAACCTCAAATAATATTTAATGTAAAAATCGAAACTGAATGCAAATGCAAGTATTAAACTAATCTTAAAAAGTAATATATAGAAAATTGGAATATGGATACAACTGCATTAAACTAACCTCAAAGAATAATTAACGGAAAATCAAAACTTTGATACAAATACATCAAACTAACATAAAAAAATAATTGTCAGAAAATCGGAAACTAGATGCAAATGCATTGAGCTAACCCTCAAAGATTAAATTAACGGGAAATCGAAAACTTGATGCAAATGCATTGAACTAACCTCGAAGAAAAATTAATTATAAATTAGAAACATGATGCAAATGCGTGAAACTAATATTAAAAATTAATTAACGGAAAATCGAAAACCGGATGCAACTGCACTGAACTAATCTCAAAAAAATAAACTGGATGCAAAAGCATTGAACTAACCTCAAGAAATAATTAACGGGAAATCGAAAATTGGATGCAAATTCATTGAACTAACCTCAAACAATAATTAACGGGAAATCGAAAACTAGATGCAAATGCAATTTTATCAAATAATAAGCGATAAATCAAAAACTTGATGAAATGCATTAAACTAATCTCACGAAATAATTAATGGGAAATCAGAAACTGGATGCAAATGCATTGAACTGACCTCAAAGAACAATTAACAAGAAATTGAAAAATTGATGCAAATGTATTGAACTAATCGAAAAGAATAATTAACAAGAAATCAGAAACTGGATGCAACTACATTGAACTGATCTCAAAAAATAAATAACAGGAATTGAAAATTGGATGCAACTGCATTGAACTAACCTCAAAATATAAATAACGAAAAATCAAAAACTATATGCAAATGTATTGAACTAACCTCAAAACATAGTTGGGTTATATTGTGGTAATATCTCGATAAGTATAGTTTTGCATTTAAAATGATGTTTATCTTATCTCTTTTCCGTATGATTGGAAACTCCTTTCTATTCAAGTAGTTTCAATATATATAAACTTCACCTTATTAGACAATCTCACAAAACTTCAATCAAACTTCTATTATTAAACAACAAAATAAAGTTGAAGGGTTTTATCAAATGTGAGTTTTTTTTTTTTAATGGAGAGTGAGGTTTTCATGTTATAAGAAATTTGGTTGAGTGATTAATATAATATTAATATATAATAGTTATGCATATTTGCAAATATTTTTCAGAATAATTAATATAACAACACCTGTTCATAGATAATCTTTGAATATTCCACATAGTGAGAACACCCGTTCATAAATAATCTTTGAATATTCCACATAGTGAGTCATGCATAATTTAAATAATAATTAATGGAAAATCGGGAACTAGATAATCTTTGATGATCCCACATAGTAAATCAAGCATAATTTACTTTTTATGTCATGTTTGCAAAGACACTACAGATGAATCAGTAGAAGTTGGTATTACACACCACATTGAATAATTAAAAGGAAATTGGAAACTGGATTCAAATACATAATAGAGCTCAAAGAGTGATTAACGGGAAATCGGAAACTTTATGCAAATGCAATAAACTAAACTCAAAAAGTAATTAACTAGAAATCGGAAACTGTGTGCAATTGCATTAAACTGACGTCAGATAATAGCTAACGGGAAATTAGAAATTGGATGCAAATCCCTGAAAAATAATTAACGGGAAATCAGAAACAGTATACAAATACATCAAACAAACCTCATATAATAATTAATGGGAAATCGAAAACTGGATGCAATTCAAATGCATTGAATTAAACTCAAAAAATAATTAACAGAAAATCAAAAACCGAATACAACTGTATTGAACTAACCTCATAGAATAATTTGTGAGAAATCGGAAACTAAATGCAAATACATTAAAATAATCTCAAAGAATAATTAATGGAAAATCAGAAACAAGATATAATTGCATCGAACTAACCTCAAAGCATAAATAATCAGAAACTAAATGCAAATGCATTGAACTAACCTTAAAGAGTTATTAACGGAAAATCGGAAACTGAATCCAAATGCAATGAACTAATCTCAAAGACTAATTAATGAAACATTGAAAAATGGATGAAACTGCACTGAACTAATCTAAATGAATAATTAATGGAAAATTATAAATTTGATGTAACTACATTGAACTAACCTTAAAAAATAATTAACGGGAAATTGGAAACTTGATGCAAATGCATTGAACTAACCTCAAAGAACAATTAACATAAAATCGAAAATTGGATGCAACTGCATTGAACTAACCTCAAAGAATAATTAATGGAAAACTAAAAATTGGATGCAACTGCATAAAACCAAAATCAAAGATTAATTAATAGGAAATCATAAATTGGATACAAATGCATTGAAATAGCCTAAAAAATAGTTAACTGGAAATCAGGAGTCGAATGTAACTGCATCGTGCTGACCTCAAAGCATAAATGTCTGCTTTTTTAGCCTTCTCACATGAGTAATTAGGAACCCAAAACGAAAGTGAGTTTATAAAAATAAAGTCTTACATGTATGCAAAATGTATAGAAATTGTAAACTATCGAACTAACCTAGAAAAACAATTAACGGGAAATCAGAAACTGGATGCAGATGCATTGAACTAACCTCAAAGAGTAATCAATGGGAGATTGGAACCTGGATGCAAATGTAATGAACTAATCTCAAATACTAATTAACGAAACATCGAAAACTAGATACAATTGTACTGAATTAACCTTAATGAATAACTAACGGGAAATCATAAAGTGGATGCAATTGTATTGAACTAACCTCAAATAATAATTAACGGGAAATCGAAAACTTGATGCAACTGCATTGAACTAACCTCAAAGAATAATTAATGGAAAATCAGAAACTTGATGCAAATGCATTGAACTAATAACCCTAAAACATATTTGTATTATATGTAGGAGGAATAAATATATCCACAAATATAGTTTTACAATTTAAGTAGTGTTTATCATAATTCTTTTATTGTGATTGGGAATGTCTTGCTATTCAAGTAGCTTCAATATTATCTTCGCCACATTAGGCATTCTTACAAAACTTCAATCAAACTTCTATTGTTAAACCTAACAATAAAAAAAATCGATGAGTTTTATCAAGGTTTGATGCTTCATTTTTATAGAGCTATGCATAGTGGTGCAAGAAATTTAAATGAGTAATTAATATAATTTTCATATCTTATAGCTATGCATAGTTGCTAATATTTTTTAGAATAATTTAATATAACGGTACCCGTTCGTATGACACGTTCATGTGACAAATCTTTTCAAGTGGGAGTAGTGTATTCTTTGAGGATATGGAAACAATCAATCTGTTTTAGTGATTTGTACACATTAGTACGTAAGCTGAGCGGTGATGATTTACTGCTAAATCACTATAAATCTAATAAAACTACTATACAAGCTAGATCGAGTTTAAGATAATTCCATTTAAAAATTACAAATTAATATCCTAAACCACAAAGTGAAGATGCTATCTCAATTTGATCTCTTAGTTTCCAAATACTTATGCACCATAATCACTGCTCATTAACGTATTTCGGTTTATTTTTAATAAAAATATATTGTGATTCAAAAATTTGCCGCTAAATCACCATAAATCTAATAAAACTATTATACAAACTAGATCGAGTTTAAGATAATTCTATTTAAAAATTACGGATTAATATCCTAAACCACAAAGTGAAGTGACTATCTTAATTTGATCCCTTAGTTTCCAAGTACTTATGCACCATTATCGCTGCTCATTAATGTATTTCGGTTTATTTTCAATAAAAATATATTCTGATTCGAAAATTTGCTGCTAAATCACCATAAATCTAAAAAAACTATTATACAAGCTAGACCGAATTTAAGATAATTATATTTGAAAATTATGGATTAATATCATAAACCACAAACTGAAGAGGCTATCTCAATTTGATCCCTTAGTTTTCAAGTATTTATGCACCATAATCGCTGCTCATTAACTTCTTTCGGTTTCTTTTCAATAAAAATATATTCTGATTCGAAAATTTGTGTAAAACATTTTGTAAAAACCTTTTCAGCACACAAAATATTTAATAGATCCCGGGCGTATGCTCGGGTCCAAAATCTAGTATTATCTAAGTATAAGTTTTTTTTTGTTTTGTAGGACCCATAGAATAATAAAAATAAATAAATAAATATGAGTGAATAAAAAAGTATTAATGTCATTTCATTTTTATTTTTATTTTTATTTTTTTCATGTGTTTTGACTGGTCAAAGGACAGAAAAGTTAGTTTACCGTCAATTTTGAGAGGAAGGGGGAATCCTAATTTCAGTTATTTTAGAGGGTAATCCTAATTGCAACTACTGGTAGGGAGTATGTCAGTATAACCCTAAATTTTATGTCAAGAGATTAGAAACAGTGACTTGTTAACTTAGAAGTTTAGCTCCTCAAAGTGAAGGAGGATTAAACTTAACAAAATCTAATTTAAGGAATTTAACTCTACGTCTCTATAAATACTAAAATACGGCTTTTGGAGCTTAAAGTCAAAACCTTATGGTGAAATTATTACGTCAAGAATCTATGTAGAGCTATTGAAATCACTATAAGTTTACAAGTATGGCAATACCGGTTTTTTTAAGTCTTCAAACACATCGCCTCGAACATCTCTTACCTATTAGAAATTCAGAATATAGAAGAACATTGTAGTCTAATTTTACATAGTTTTAAAATCGGGAGAACCCAACCCTGAAATCATTTCACTGGTACATATTACATAGACTAGAACCAGTGCACAAGTAATCACAAAGCAATGAAGAGCTTATATAGCACACTTTTTCTTTTCAAAGTTCTGTCAGTGCAAAACCTCGTGTTGGCTTCTTTAGTACATAGTCGAGAACTGTGCGAAAATCCTAAAAGCAATTAGTAGCATAGCACACTTTTTTCTTTCTGAATTTTTTTAAGTGCATGGCCTTGTGATATTAGGTCTAATATCGATCTTTGGGTCTAATTTTCAGAGGACAAGCTCCATCTCGAGGAAGCTTTCCTACAAAAAGCCAGTTAGGTTGACATTCATGACGGGCCAAAAATCTTTACCCTAAAGAAGCAGCTTAAGGGCAGTACACTGACAAGCACGGGAAACACATTCCACTCGTTTGATTTCAAGGAAAGGAAATTGAGATGACTAGATGAGTACATGGGATAACATCCACCTGGCTTTTGTAATACAAAGGATTAACATCAGCACCTGTTTGTGTTTCTAATGACACGAAACTTTAGCATATCAGAGTTCAGCAAAACTATTGGAACCCACCCAAACTGCCTGTGGCTAGCTTTTTCCTCTGAAAGTAAAATAAAGCAGATAAAGTATTTCAGCTCACATCTATCATCTCTCAGAGTGCCTTGGCCTCCAGACTTGTTGACCTTGACCATGAACTGCCTGTCCTTGTCTTGGGAGGTAGACATTCGGCAAGGATGGAGATTCCATTTGCCTATTCTCGTAATGATTTTGTATTGGGCGCACTGTACTGTAAGATAGATGCCTTTGTGATGAGACAACAGGTGAAGGATGCAGAGTTGATTGCCAGTTTTGAAATCGATTCTCAATTGGATGCACTGGGCTGCGAAATTGTTGCCGTTGTGAATATACAGGAGAAGAGTAACTATCCAATGGCATGCCCTGGTATTGGCCTCGAACTGGACGTGTTGTACTGGATACATCTGCACGATGTCCAAAACCTCCACTCCGGAAAGTAGAATTCCCTTTATTTGGAGAAAATTGTGATCTGATTTGGGGCCTTACGAGACTGGTAACCAAAAAGCTTTGTTCCTGATTACCTAAGAGCATACAAGAGGTTTCGTTGAATGCTTCAGATATCATAATAAGTTCTTTCTTGCCTACAGCTCTTGCAGCATTTTCAGCTTGTTCAAATGGATCTCCAATCTACACAGCAAAAAATCAGCACGCGGGTTCATGGTGAATAATATCAAGAAATTTAATTTTGTTTTCTATCTACATATATAGATCCAAAAAGAGAGAGAGAGAGAGAGAGAGTATATTACAACCAAAGGGTGTGATTTGGCCATCCAACTCTCTTTGCTCGTTATAGGTTCCCATTGCCCGGTATACGTGCAAATTGCATATTTTGATGCCATTGTGTTGATTCTAGAAAACTGCAAAGCATACAAAATACAAATTAACAAGATGTCATACTCCCTGTTATGGAGATACAAACACAAATTAAGAATAGGGAAATACAAATTAAGACCACCACTAACGCACTAAATTTGATGGAATTACGCATGGCAAGAAAGAATTCAAAGAAACAACATTTCAACCAATAAACCAATAATATTGAATAAGCTAAAAAGCTTGCTTGGAAGCAATCAAAAGACAAACTTGAACAAAAATAATTATTATTTGCTGGTGAACTTTTTTCCACTTACCCTTTTAACTTGTAGATATTACCAGATTTCAAGAAACCATCTTATACATTTTAAGAAGGAAAAGCTAAACAACTACTTCTGAAGAATTTCCTTATAGCGTTTTCTTAGTTAAAATCAAGTAAGAAAAGCACTTCTAAATGGGACAAGTAGAACCACCTACTACTAAAAATAAATATATGGTACATGTCACTATTCTAATTTAGGTATGCGCGAGAATGAGTTTATTTTGATCGTAATCTGGCGCTATCTCATAAACTTTTCAACAAAAATTCAAGCATTCACTTTCAAAGATTCGTACAGATTATAATTCTGTTTATATATCTACAATATCCGTGTAAAACCATGTTACATGGACACTCCATATTTCAAAATATTCTGTGTTGGATACATATCAACACACACGACAGATATTGTATGTGATATACCTCCATTTTTATATTTTGCCGTGTCAGACACTTCGTACGTATCCATGTCAATGTAACTTAGACATAAAATTAAGACCCCTAGACCACCCTATTTTTTTGCAACATTTATTAAAGAAGTAAACATTATAAAGTGTAGAAATTGTTTGAAATAATAAAGTTCCAAAAAAGATGAGGAAAGAACACATGGAAGACCCTACATTAGATCAACTAACACTTGATCCACATACTTAAAAAGTGCCTCGTAAAAGCATAACTAAAATACAACTATCAAACAGTACTCTAAGAATAACATTGGACTGGGCTAAAGACTCCTATTCTGGTCCAAATCCTTGTAAGGGAGCCATGTGAAGAAGTAACCATTTCCTAGTTCCTCCTTTTAAATAGCCAATCCGGTCCGGTCCCACCATGTGTCTAGTGTTTTTGGGGGTTGTTTGGCAAATAATAAGGGGATTCCGATCAATTTATGCATCACTATGCAACTTTAGAAATGTCGTGACATGAGGTGACATGCACCATCCACCATTTCTGGACGAAATTCATACGTTAGTTGTTTTTATGTTGTCAAATTGTCAAATTCTCCATAAGCTTGAACTTGTAGAGTGTGCAAATTCTATGAATACGGAGAGGAGGTACAGGGATAGCTATGTTACATGACACACCATGTTTCAAAAATAATCCGTGTCAGATAAGCATCCACGTGTCCGTGTCGGGAAAACATGGACACATTGTAATTTATCTCAAATTTTCATATTTCACCGTGTTAGACACTTTGTATCCGTGTGACACACGTGTCCGCGCCAATGTAACTTGGGGGGATAGACATAAATATAAGGGTTTTTTAGACTTTGGTCCTATGCATAGTTGGTTTATTAGACTTTGGTCCAGAAAAACTTGAATATTAGACTTTAGTCCTAGTTCTGTTTATTGACTGTCAGACGTATGTAAGAAAATTGACCACGTTGACAAGTTGACAAACAGAACTATGACTAAAGTCTAATATTCAAGTTTTTCTGGACCAAAGTCTAATAAACCAACTATGCGTATGACCAAAGTCTAAAAAACCCTATTATGGGGTGAAATAATCTCAACACTCCCCCTCAGCAGGACACATTGGAAATAAACACACAAGTAGTCACTAGTTTTAATTTTTGTGCAAATGCACGTGGAAAGACTTGCACCCGAGACATCTTATAATCCGAAAACTGAGTTTTTACAAGTCATTTAGATTTTCTTCTCCTTTCTAAGCCATCTTAGGTTTTAGTTGATAAACAATCCTAATTCAAAGCAATCTTTACTTATTCAACTAAGAACTAAGGCTTACTTTTGTGCAACTGTAGATGTAATTTGGAAAGAGAGGAATGCTCGTGGGTTCAGAAACAACCAGAACAATGCAGATTTGATTTTACAAAAGATCAAGAGAGATATGAAAAACTATTTACAGGTAAAGATATCTGAGATTCCTGATTCTCAATTAGCTAGATCTCTATGCCATAGAATTGGTCTGTAAGTTCTTTTCTCAGGTCAAAATACAAGGCCATGCAATTGGTGGCCACCTATTAGTTCAAATATCAAGTTGAATGCAGATGGTGCATTGTCTTCGGATGGTACAGGGTATGGGGGTCTGACAAGGGATTGCAATGGTGAGGTTCTCATGACATATACTGGAAATGAGGGTCTCAAATCTGTGCTGTTTCAGGAGCTCAAGGCTATTGAAACTGGACTGATCAATTGCTTACAAATGGATCATAAATAAGTGGAAGTAAATTCTGATTCACTCAGGGCGGTACAAGTTATAAATAAGATTGAAGCTCCATCGTGGTATTGTGTGGATTTGGTCACATCAATCCAAACTTTGAGTAGGTCTTTTACTTTTGTTTCATTTTCACATGTATATAGGCAGTCAAATAGAGCAACAGATTATTTGGCTAGCCTATGTTTGGTAGAATGTAATTGTCTAAGATTTGTTGGTCCTCTCTTAGAGAAGGGTTTATATGACATTGTAAAGGAGGACGCAGCAGGTATAATCTATGTAAGAACTTGATGGTAATATACAGGTGGGGGTCTGCCAAACCTCAGATTATTTCTAAAAAAAAACTAAGAACTAAGAACTGGCGTAGTGCTTTATGTATTATAAAGATTTGGGCACAATGGTTGAAAATGATGGAATTTTTTTACCATACATTAATAATATACTAATATTGTACATTATAAACTATATTTATGTATATTCGTGGATGAAACTTACATACACATGCAGAAACTCACATAAAACTATAGAATATTTATTTTAATCATATCATACAATTCGATATAATAAAAAAGAAAAATGATATATGACAGGATATATGATTTGATGACTATGGTTCTGATGGTGTGGTGGCATTTGCATTTGTATAGATGGTAGTGAGTACCTAGTATAGACACCCCATGGCATGGGTTTGTGGCGAATTTGTGGAACATAAAAGGAATAACCAATTTTGTTATAGCATTGACTGGAAAGGGGAGCCTTTCCACTCCCCAAAATAAAAATCTTAGTATATACGACATACCTAACAATAAAGTTAGTTTAGGATGACAGTATTCAGTAGCAACATGGCACTTTACATGGAGGTGCATCATGCAACTCTTCAAAACAGGTTGCTTATTGCATACATTAAATAAAAAGACTGTCATCCTTTGTTGTCAAAAGTCAAAACTATGTTTAGAAGATTTTCCTAAAACTATTCCGACTAAAGTTTAGATAGACCAGGCCGCTGCCACTTTGGGGATCCTTATAATGGTAAAATAGTAATTCCTGTGGGGGCATTATACCAATACAACAGACAAATTCAAAGCTTTAAAAAGTGTTACATTACTTAAAGAAAAAGTCCAAATCAACATTATAAGATGTTACCTTATTGAAAAAAGAAATAAAAAGCTCCGAAAGAGTGCTTCTATTTATGTTTCCCATTTTGTTTGTCCTGAACCTTGCTATATTTGTAAGACATATATCCTGGATCTGTCTTTCAGCAGTGACCCTAACACCTACAGAAAAGAGATACACTGTCAAAAAATGTATCACATATAGTGCATGATAAATAAAAGATCATTTCCATATGAAAAGATAATATATATATATATGGACATCTTTCCCAAGGTCGTAATTTGCACGAAAAATGGAGTTCTACAAAGCACCATGGAGGATAAAGAATCTAGAACCCATTCCATGAGCTAATGAAGCTTAAGATTGCATGCACCTGTAAGATCATGAGCGATATTCCCAGCATAGAGTTCCTGAAGTGGAGGTAAAATTGCAGGTTCACAAGTCTGAAGCAAGCAGAAACAGAAGTAGAATATCAATAACAGAATAATAAATGATTGAAGAAGAAACTAAATGGTTACATAAAATTAGACCACTTCTAGCTTAATCACCAAGATACATATACAACCACATAAACATATACAACCACATAAAAACTACGAAGAAAATAAAGAATAGTCAAAAAATAAATGGCTGGTATTCAGAGGCATGCATGAGGTAATTAGGGATGTGGGGGCATAAGAGTCATTTTATATTATATAAAATCCCTGTCTTTCAGTCTTCTACTTCATTTTACTTACCTACAAGAACAATAGGTAAGAAAACAGAAAACTAGCTATACACAAATGGGCAGTCTGCTGTAGTTCGATTGACGCCGCTTAGATCCCTATTACTACAGCCTCGTCAACTCCTCAAGGAGAATCTAGCACACAATCTACTAGAGAAACAATCACCAAAACCTTTTTAGGCATGCATTATTGCTCCTCAAATGCCTCCAACACCAGTGATCTGTAACTTGACTTACCAATTGCTCTTTGGAAAGGTACCCTTAACTGCATGAACTCCCTCTACTAGATCTTTTGCTTTATCCCTGTCTACTATTTCAGCTCTTTCAGAAAAAGGTCTTACTCTTCTGCTGGTGGTGGTATCATTCCGAGCTTCAGAAGTAAAAGTCATCACCATTCACCATCCAGGTTTGTAGGTCTTACTCTTCTGCTGGTGGTGGTATTATTCTGAGCTTTGGAAGTAACAGTTATCACCATCACCATCCAGTTTTATCTATCACAGCTGTCAAACCTGGATGGTGAATGGTGATAACTTTTACTTCCCAAGCTCGGGATGATACTAGTCATACCACCATCAACAGAAGAGTAAGACCTTTTTCTGAACGAGCTGAAATAGTAGACAGATGTGACTAGATACATGGAGTGGGCTCAGTCTACTTGTATGCACATCAATGGTCGAGGGAAGATTGACCATATTAATGGAATTATTAAAGAGGTGGGCGAATGAGTGAGTCCACATAATATATGAAAGGTGGAGAATGTTGATATTGAAATTTCTGTTAAATTTTTTCCCATTGATAGTAGTGTTGATAAAATAACCTAAAACATACTAAAAAATCCTAACAATAAGAATTCCGATTTCAGGCATACATTAACTGGAAACCCTAGATGGAATCACATACATACTGTCTCATTGTTACTTACATTTTAACTAATCAATCACGGAGAAAGTAAAAAGCTAAGCACCTCAGCTGTTACAGGAGACCAACTAAACTCCCCTTGCTGCTTACAACGGACATTGACACGTGACACGGATATGACCAACAAGGACATGCGGATATGGCACTTAACAAAACAGATACGGATACGTGAAGGGCACGTTACATAAAAAAAAAATTATATAATTGAACATTAACATCCTCCACCAAATAAGCATCTAATTTAAAGCATGTCCTTCTCACATTTAAGCAATAAGCAGCAACCTATGTTACATGGACAATCTGTGTCAGATACGTGTCCGACCCATATCGGACACATACTGTATGTGATATATACCTCAATTTTTTATATTTCTCCGTGTTAGAGAGTTCGTATCCGGACACACCTACCTGTGTCAATGTAACTTAGGCAGCAACATAAATTTTCCGACACGTATCTGACACATACTGTATGTGATATATACCTCAATTTTTTATATTTCTCCGTGTCAGAGAGTTCGTATCCGGACACACCTACCTGTGTCAATGTAACGTAGGCAGCAACATAAATTTTCCGAAAGTTCAAGCAACACCCCTAAATAAAAATAAAATAAATAAAATACACACAAATATAGTCAAAATACCAACATCAAAACAATTCGAATACTTCAATTGGAGTAATGGACACATGTAGGACGCATATCAGGGGGTATCGGTATCCGATACATATCGGGCACCAATACTTTGCGTTTGGAGAAGTATCAGTTCTTTAAAAACCACGGATATAGGTAGGCAATCAACAACCTTAGATTGCAATTTAATGTTTAACTTTCTGAAAATCGTAAACTCTATTTCGAAAAGAAGAACATAATTAAAATCTCAGGAAGAAAACCACATGAATCGAGGCTACACTTGACGATTTGGAAATGTACAAACTAGAGTCACTGTGAACCTGAAAACAACCACAAACTATTTAGTTCTAGTCTATTCCAGTCTTGCGGTAAATAGGCCCTATGAGGGATATACAAGTATACAACTACTCAAAACTCAGGATTCTGTCGAATTGCATAGAATCTTCATACAGTATGTGGGTCCACCTAAAAACAAGCATTGATGGATGCTAAGAAATGATTACATCAAATGGTCTCAGTAAAGATCAATATTTTTGTTTGGGATGGTCATGAACAGAGCATGCAAAAAATTGTGTTAGAGTATGTTATTCTATAATCAATCAAGAGTTAGCTGTTGCTAAAACACTATGTTACATCGAGACGCCATATTTCAAAAATAATGTGTCGGATACGTATCCACTTGTCTGTGTCAAACGCCACTAGGACACATATTGTATGTGATATACCTCAACTTTTTATATTTCACCGTGTCAGACACGAACACACGTATCCATGTCAATGTGACTTAGCTAAAACATAAGAATGAGTTATGCACAGAAATAGTCCTCGCATCCCAAGTATGTGCGAAATGTAAACGAGCAAATGATTATACGTCACCTGAAAATGAAAAATAACAAGCAGAGAAAGGGAATATGAATTCAAAGTTCCGGTCTTTGGACTGTTTATATCTTGTGATTTGGCCCATTCCTTGACCTGCATGCAAGAATCAAATATAAGAGAAACATAGTGATGATCAAAAGTCTAGCACCAAGTACCGATATCATACTAAAACGTACCAGTAAAACCATATCGCGGAACCGCTCATCTATCTGGGTGATCCACAAAAGGAACTTGGATTTAACTTGGCCCACAAGATTACTGATAGATATATCGCAAGAGATACTCTGGTAGTTGCTCTCAAAGATGAGAAGAGGAACTCTCGCATGCGGAATAAATTGTGTGCTACGAACTACACCTGAAACAAATATCCTTAGATTAAGCAAAGCAAAATGCAAATCAGAATGTTCACTAAAAATGAGAAAAGATACATTTTAGACTGTCTGATAGTATTAGTTCCAAACAAAATATAACTAAATGTTGTATTCAATCAATCAAAAAAAGGTAAATGCTGTTGTATTCAATATCATTATAACTTCTGCAGTTGGATGATGCACTCAACATAACCAAATGCAGTAGTAAAACTGTACTGTCCCACCTTTCTGTTGATCTTAATGTCGGTGGTTTAAATTATTCATGCACACACTGTTAAGTGTAAAAATTAGTCAATTTGACATGTGACAACTCATTGAACAAGGCTGTGGACATGTTATTCAGTTTGTTTAAAAATCATGTTTGCTGAACAAACATACTAGAAACTGAGTGAACTATTAGTGATACAGGAAAATCAGGAAGTAAGGCTTGGTGAAAGATATCTGATATCTTAGACTATAAATGAATGAAAAGTTGCAGGTTTAATTTTAGGGAGAAATGAAAGCAGAAAAGGAATTTAAAATACTTGAATAGCTCTGGCATGCAAGAAGTCAAAAGCAGTAGGACATGTCTTGTTTGCATATTAAATTGAGAGAGAACGAGAGGAAGAAAAATGGTTTAATTGTTAATTGTCACAGAGTGTAAATCACTAAAATGGTTACCCTTCATTTTGACGTGTTACAGATTTTCCCGTAATCGTGGTAAACAACGTAAAACTCGACACAGTGCAATAGTCCTTTCTCACTCATATCAAACATGGACAAACACGATGAGCGATTTTTATCCCATGAATTTTCCACAAATCAAACCCAGCCTTGGTATCAAAGCGACCTCATGCCCAAGGTTTGAACAACAGGAGAGACGATAAAG
The DNA here is from genome assembly GCF_015680905.1 of Coptis chinensis. Taxonomy (NCBI): domain Eukaryota; kingdom Viridiplantae; phylum Streptophyta; class Magnoliopsida; order Ranunculales; family Ranunculaceae; genus Coptis; species Coptis chinensis. The sequence continues at coordinate 38,474,432 of NC_141463.1, forward strand.
AGCTAGACTAAAAGCCTTTGTATTATGTATGAACACGGTGTTAAATCATTGAATACTACTAGGAGAGTGGAGCCGCCAAAGAGTGTTAAGTCATTGAAAGCTGTACCATCAAGTCAGCGTGGCCAAATGCTAGGATCCTGGTTTAAGTAATTAGCTCTCTACTCCTTGACAACTCAAGCTTTTTCAGGAGTATTAGCTTCGGCACATATGCCTAAATAGTTTCGAATGCAAAGCCAATAAGGCAATAATATCTTGTACTATGCCATCAACAACAAGAGCTCATAATCTAGAGGCAGCACAAATGAACGGAGCACATCAAATGGTGGTGAAGCTTGAACAACAATGAAAATAAGAGTGGGCTTTGTTGGAAACAGGTTATACCTTCACCATAGAAAATAGCAAGAAGAGAGAATAAAGATATTTTGAACAAAATTTCCTTTTAGAGTTTCGATCACCGACTGCCAGAGTTGTCAATGCCTTTAATCACCCAAATGCATTAACACCCAAGGTTGAACCCTAAGGCTCTGATACAGCCATACGATGTTAAACTCTAAGAATAATTATAATGAAGCAAGTTAAATTTACATTTTTCTCTATAAATAGGAGGGGTAACTCGTCCACCATCTTAGATGTTCAACATGAGACTAATTGCAGTACCCATAAAATATAAAAACTAACCTCTATTACTCTAAAATTACTTGTTTTCTAACAAAGCGATGTATTAGTTTGAACTATTTAATTTGGTTAGTACATATTTGGGCATCTAATATAAATCTGACATTGTGGTGTGTGTATTTGCGAATGTGTTTGCTCCTTGATAGACCTGTAGTCCTTCTGATGTGTTATTGTCCTTGTGCCGCTCTCCAGCATCTCGGGATTTTGGATTAAAGTGATTCTCAACATACCATCAGAACAGTTAATCCTAAGAGGACATGTGGATTCAAGTGTCCACTCCACCCCTGATGAGGGAATTCTGTTGTAATGGTTGATCACTAGGGTGTTGTAGTGTGTGTTTTTGACTATTTTCAGGCGAATGTTCCTCACACCAGTGTCCCTTTCATATGCATTGACGCTCCCTGTCAATGCTAGATTTTTCAGGGAATTATAAGTGGCCCAATCATAACTGCCACAAGAAGTGGTCTTGTACACTAAATATAGTTAATACTTGTGTCATGTATATTTTATCCATTTTGTAAATCTAAAGTTTTAATAAAGCAGCATGAGAAAGAGAAGAATAAAAGGATATAACTATACAACAGAGGTGAGAAAAACTCTCACCAACAAACAAAGAAAAGATCAAACCTATGTGCAGTATGCTAGTCTTAAGATTCTACTCAAGCTGAACACAAAGTCGTATTAGAAACTGACAACTGCCAAGTCGACCGATAGATCCCCATAATAGTGTAAATAAGAGAGATCTTAAAAGACGGTATGTTATTTATCCATCCTTTCATTTTTTTATCGGTGCAGTAACAGAGTAATAATGCATCTTTCGCATTATGTATGATAAAAGGGAAAGAGTTTTTGCATGAGTACAAATGTTTATGACTAAAGCAATACCTAATAGACAACTTGTACCTATATGTGAAATATGTATATGATGTTAAATGTAGACAAAGAATGATGGCACAGTCGATATCTTTTCTGACCAGATCAAACATTCAAATCAAACAAATATGCCCTAAAGGAAATACAGAACCAAGAAAGGAAAGTTAAAAAAATGGCACTGAAATACATTAATGATGTTACGCACTCTACCTCTCCTTTGCAAAGCCCTGAGTATATCCCTAAGCAACCTCTGTTTTCGTTTCTTCCCCGTGGGTGAAACTAAAGAACCACTTGGTAACTCAATGGATATATCCAGATCACCCCATCTTGAGTATAAATTAGAAACAAAAGAGCCAAATGGTTCAACAGTCGCACCTGTTTGCACAATTACAGTTAGAACACGCATAAAGTACCACAGAAGAAATAGAACCCACTGCCCCAAGTTTTTTTCATCTGTACTAGATAGAATTATAGAAAAAACCCAAGGGATTACGACATGATATAATAGACATTGAAGTATCATTTTGACTGAGCATTCTCTTTAAACAATAATAATACAACAATTTTGAGTATGACAATGAAAATAATAAGCTTTTCCATCATGTCTATGTTATCCGGTTGTCCTTCCCACTCCTAGAGTGGAAGGTCCTAATCATGAATGAGCACCTAAAGCCAACATCCCAAGAGAGAACTTCATTATCCTGCCCCATGTTCTCCTTTACCATTGACATCTTCCTTCATATGGCTGTACAATCTTCTTTTAATGATCGATCTCTATACCAAACATCCTACCAAAACAAAAACGTCATCATTGTATATTCTAACATGTTAGAATATATAAATATATTCTATAGGATACAGCTGCATTATATGGATATATTTTATAGGATACAGCTAGAATATATTATTATATTCTACAGGATATTCTATTATTCTACTTTCCAGTTTTTTGTAATTTCTGAATCTAAAAGCTTAATATAAAATGTGTTGCTCTCACATAGAGTGCAACACAACCTTCTTTGCAATTCTTCTTGGTATCGGAGCCAACCCTGATCTGGTTAACCACTACCACCATTGTGGCTGCTACCGCCATCTTCTTCCACCTACCAATCTCCATATTAATGAGATCTATTAATCTTTTTTTTTTTCCTTTCTCTACTTTTTCCTAAAATCTTTCCAATGTTTAAGTTTTGAGATGTGATAAATATAATCCATTGATTGTGTAAAGCCGTGTGATCTAGTTATTCTTTTGTTTGTGAGATGACTGAACCAAACAATAATGAAACTTCTAGAGGGGCTGGTTTGGGGAGCATTGATGGTTTGTCTTCCCAATCCAATGAAAATCCTATGATGCAGATTACCACGGCTAAGCTAAATGGATTAAATTATGTGGTGTGGTCACAGTCTGCCAAAATGTATATGGGTGGGCAAGGAAAAATTGGCTACCTAACCGGTGCTACAAAAGAACCGAAGGAGACTGATGCTAATTATCCCAAATGGTTTGATGATGATTCGATTGTTCATACCTGGTTGGTTAACTCTATGCAGCCACAAATCTCAGCAGGGTATTTATTTACACAGACAGCTAAGGGGATTTGGGAATCCTTAAAGCATACATATTCTCAGCGTCAGAATAATGCACATATCTTTCAGCTGGACTAGGAAATTATGCCTTTTAAGCAGGGAAATCTGACTTTGGGCGAGTACTTTGCGCAATTGCGATCAGTTTGGGAAGAACAGACTTATTATGATACATATATTGAGTGGCCTGCTGGGGTTACATCAAAGGGTCAATCTGCAGCAGAGATCTATGCAAAATTGGTGGAGAAACAATGGGTATTTAAGTTTCTGGGTGGCCTTAATCCTGATTTTGAATATGCTTGTGTTCAATTACTTGACAGGGAGCCATTCCTGACTCTTGAGGAGGCTTATGCATACTGTCTTTCTAATCTTAGTCGCCGAGCACCCGCACCTCCTGTAGTTATGACTGATACTATGGCCATGGTTGCCAAATATACAACAGCACCACCTTAGTCTTCTAGACCACCTTTGTTGCCTCTTCCTGCCTGACTGCCCATTTTCTGCTCATCCTAGGAAGCAGTGTAATCATTATCACAGGTGGGGCCACTTGAAGAGGGACTGTTGGGAACTTAATGGTCATTCTGGACAGACATCAATAGGTCGCCAACAACTTGGTCATACTACCCCTCCTTCTGCACATATGGCATCTGGTCAACCCATGTCTGGGGAAGCCACTCTTACTGAGGAGGAACTTCATAAGTTTCGACAATTTTTTGCACAGGTTCATGGGAGTTCCTCCACCCCGACATCCACTTTTGCACAATCAGGTAGCGTGCCAATAACGTTACTGCATCTCCATCTAAACCATGGATCACCGACTCTGGTGCATCTGAGAATATGACTGGTATGTCCTCATTTTTCCGGTCATACACTATAGATTTGGGTCAGAAGAAAGTACACCTAGTGAATGGGTTTTTTAACTCTATTGCTGGGAAAGGACATGTTCCAGTTACATCCTCTCTCACATTGACATATGTTCTACATATTCCTCAATTAGCCACTAATTTAGTCTCACATTGACATATGTTCTACATATTCCTCAATTAGCCACTAATTTAGTCTCTGTTAGTAGCGTAACTCATGCCTTAAACTGCAGTGTGACCTTTTACCCTTCTTACTGTGTTTTTTAGGATTTGGTGTTGCAGAGGGCAGTGGGCGTGAAGAGAATGGCCTCTACTTATTAGATTTAAATGCAGCTCCAACAATTCCGTGTGCCTTACATTCTCAGTCTCAATCCCATCTTTCTAATAAAATGCATGTGATGCAGTGCCATCTTCGTCTTGGTCATGTTTCTTTTTCTTATTTGCTCGTGCTATCTGTATTGGCATGAATGTCCCTTCCACTTATTGGCCAGATGCAGTCCAAACTGCTGTGTATCTAATCAATAGGACACCATCTCGGGTTCTTGGGTTTAAGACCTCTTTCTCTATCTTATATCATAATCAATCACCTTTCCTTTTACCTCCTCAAGTGTTTGGGAGCACCTGTTTTGTATAGGTCTTAGGTCAAGCTCGCTCTAAGCTTGATCCACGTGCACTGAAGTGTGTGTTTGTGGGTTATTCTCATACTCATAAAGGTTACTATTGTTATCATCCCCCTAGTCGTCGTCGGTACATTTCTCGTGATGTAACCTTCTTTGAGCATATTCCTTATTTTACAGGTCCTACTCAGCCTCAGGGGGAGTGGTTTCCTTATGCTCTTGGTTTGAGTATTCCAGAGTTGCCTAAGTCGTTGGTTGACCCCATCCCTCTTTCTACCGTCTCTAATGATTCTCCTTTACATGTAGATTCTTGCAGATCAGATATCCCACCTCCTCTTTTAAAGGTATATTCTCGCAAATTACGTGCTACACCTCCTTTGCCCAAATGCCAATCTTCCTTTGCTCCGCCAAAGCCATCCAAGCCTACATCATCCAGTTTGCCCGAGTCTTCATGTACAAATCCAGCAGTTATTAATGACCACCCTATTGCTCCACGTAAGGCGAAACGGTCATTCACTCATACTTCAGGTACCAATCCAGTGGTTATTGATGATCACCCCATTGCTGAACGCAAGGCGAAACGTACTTGTACCATCGGTTGTCACCTGCATATCAATCTTTTCTAGCTTCACTGAATTCTGTATCTTTACCTAAAACAGTTGCAGATGCACTTGGTCAACCACATTGGAAGGCTGTCATGATTGAAGAACTGAATGCTATTGAAAAGAATGACACTTGGGGGCTTGTTCCTCTTCCTCCTAGGCGTCGTGCAATAGACTCTATGTGGCTTTTTAATGCAAAAGAGAACCTTGATGGCACAATTAGTCGATATAAGGCTAGATTCGTCGCCAAGGGTTATGCACAGACTCGTGGCATTGATTATCTGGAAACCTTTGCCCCTGTTGCAAAGATGAACACTATACGTGTGCTTCTCTCCCTTGCTGCTACTAAGGGATGGCCCTTGTTCCAGCTTGATGTTAAAAATGCATTCCTCAATGGTAACTTGCGGGAAGAGGTATACATGACTCCACCACCTGGTTTTCGTTCCTCTGCACATCCTGAGCTTGTTTGTCGCCTTGAGAAAATCTTTATATGGGTTGAAACCGTCACCTCGTGCTTGGGCTGATTGGTTTCGTACAGTTATGGTTTCTTATGGGTTTAACCAAAGTGTAGCTGACCACACTTTGTTTGTTCGCCACTCTGTTAGTGGGACTGTTGCACTCATTGTCTATGTGGATGATATCGTCATAACTGGGGATGATGCAGCTGGAATTGCTTCTCTCAAGAAGTATCTTGCATCTAAATTTGAGATCAAGGACCTTGGGCAGTTACGTTACTTCCTGGGTATTGAAGTTGCCCGTTCCAATTCTGGTATATTCATTTCGCAGCGCAAGTATATTATGGATTTGCTATCTGCTTCCAGTCAGCTAGGGTGTTGCCCTGTAGACACACCTATTGAGCAAAATCATCGTTTGGCTGATTCTGAGGGAGAGTCTGTTGATGATGTTGGTCAATATCAAAGGCTTGTGGGAAGTTACTCTAGCTCTCTCATACCCAACCTGATATTGCTTATGCAGTTTGTGTCTTGAGCCAGTCGTGTCCCTCATCTCCATGCTGTTATTTGAGTACTTCGCTATCTCAAAGGATGTCCTGGCCATGGGTTATTGTTTTCAAATCACGGCCACTTGAGAGTTGAGTCATGGATTGATGCTGATTTTGCTGGTTCAGTTTCTGATTGACGCTCTACTTCAGGTTACTGCACTATGGTTGGCGGTAATCTAGTGACTTGGTGTAGCAAGAAACAATCAGTTGTTTCTAGATCTAGTGCAGAGGCCGAGTGTCGAGCTATGGCTCATGGAGTATGTGAGTTGATTTGGCTGCGTATTCTTCTTAGCGATCTACGGGTTCTGGTGTCTTTACCGATGTCATTGTACTGTGACAACAAATCAGCAATAAGCATTGCTGCTAATCCAGTCCAACATGATCGTACTACGCATATTGAGATTGATCGACATTTCATCCGTGAGAAACTTCTGAATAAAGAAATATGCACACCATATGTACCTACGTCTCAACAGACTGTTGATGTTCTTACGAAGGCGGTTTCTGGGCAAGATATTTTCTGGTGTACGATCCAAGCTGGGCATGTCTGATATACATGGCCCTGCTTGAGGGGGAGTGTTACAATATATGAATATATTTTATAGGATACAGCTGCATTATATGGATATATTTTATAGGATACAGCTAGAATATATCATTATATTATACAGGATGTTCTGTTATTCTACTTTCCAGTTTTTTGTAATTAATTAATCTAAAAGCTTAATATAAAATGTGTTGCTCTCACATAGAGTGCAACACAACCTTCTTTGCAATTCTTCTTGTTCATTATGTTCATGAAGAAGCCTTCCTTGTCTTTCATTATTCCCCTCCATATGGCACAAACATAAGGAGAAACAAACGGGTTCTTGAACCATCCCACCCTTCCAACCCATGTTTGGCTTTGACGAGATCTTTCTAAATCCCTCCTTCCTCATTAGCTATCTCCAGATCCACTTGCAAAACAAGGAAAAGTTATCTATGAGCTTCCAAACGCACAATCCCTCTCTCTTTTGGCATACACACCTCATGACAAGATATTAAGTGATATCTTCTCCTTTCACCGATGGAAACATGGAACCCATAGGACGGCCCTCATGATCATTTCAAGGGTGTTAGTAAAACTCATTGAATAGGGAAAAGATGACTAGATAGTGGGCTCCTAATGAGTATGATTCTTCATCTTCTCTTTTTGATTGGTAAACTGTGTCTACACATATACACTCGTAATATCAATATTATAATAAGAATCGAGAGGAACTATGAAAACAACAGAATTACAAGGAGAATACAGATAAATAAATAGAGAACTCGAAGCTTTGATCATGCTTGTCCGAGCAAGGATTCCATCTGAATATAAAGTCCTCAAACAGTGTGGCTCTCCACTCTCAAAATTGACATAAAAAAAAAAAAAAAAAAATCTTTGATCAATATAACCTCTTCCATAGACACCACTCAACAATCAAATGTCTCCTATTCCTCACCGGCCACAAACACTACACATGATAGCAAAGGGTAGAATGTTTGACATACAACACCCTTTAAGAGGATGGACCATTAAAACCCAAGATGCCAACAAATCTTTCACTGACCAAGGAACAACCCAATACACTCCAAATTGACTCTCGATCTCCCATGAGAAGGGACAATTGATGAGAGTGTGACTAACTGACTCGCAATCAGCCATACACAAAGGGCAGAAATTTACAATTATTTTTGTTCTCCTAATCAATTTATCTATAATCGAAATCTTATTCCAAGTTGCAAGGCATTTTTGTTGACCCAATATAAGAAAGTAATGCTACCTTGACGGTTAACGGGGATATTAGAGGTTAGGGAAGAAATAAAAGGATTTGGTTGAGAACTCTCATCCTTGCCTATAGCCCAAATCCAAAAGTCTCTTTCCATCCTTATAGCTGAAATCGCCTCCAACCTCTATATGAGGGCGGCAAACTCAATGTCGCAATTCGACAAGGAAACATAAATGTCCAAGTCCCAACCAAGATTACCAATATTTAACTGCGTGAAGTTGCAGAAAGGTCAACTTTTAATAATTGAGATGGCAGAGTCAAGAGCAACAAGTCTTTCTGCTAACCATTTATCCTCTCCCAAAATCTAATCTAGCCCTGTCTCCTAGACCATACCTGATCTCTCTCAAAAACCCCTAGATACCTCTCTGGATACCCTTCCACCCCAGAAGGGTATGAACTATGACCACTGTATCCTCCTAGGTTAGTCTCAGCAAATCTAGATTTGACACTCGCCACCACAACCTGTCACGCTCCTCTCCAAACCTTCAGAGCCATTTGACCATTAAGGCCATATTGAACTCTTGGATCCTCCCCAAATCCCCATCTCTCTTGGACAAGCACACTCATCCAACTAACTAGGGCATACAGAAAGTTCTCATCAGAATCGTCCCCCAAAAGTCCCTAATAGTCCTCGCTATCCTTGCAACCACGCTATGAGGGCACCATAAAAAGGGACATAAAGTAAACTAGCAGGCTAGAGAAAGAGCTCTTAATCAAAATAACTCTTGCCCCTCTCGATAAATAGCAACATTGCCACCTTTCCAACTTCCGACAAAGGTTCTTAATCTGTCCATGCAGTAAAAAAAATAAAAATATGATGTATGTTGGTGTTTATTGCTTAATCTGTTAGAGTTAGACATTCTTGATAATTAAATGATTAAAACGTTTGATATCATCCATTTACATGTAATCTTAAAGTAAAACATATAATATATTACCTCTCAAACTTTCGACAGATGCCACAGCAGCTCTAAAGTCATTAATGACATAATAGCGTGACTGTACATCTTCTTCAAATGGTTTAATCACAGACAAAATCTCCTTAAGAAGAAGCTCCAATGCACTCATCTCCCAAACCTGTGTAACCATAATAATAAGCTTAGTTCATATACCAATAATAATAAATAAATAAATTGACGAGTGTACCTCTAAATCGACGTTGATAAAAAAAAATCGACGGTTTTTAAAAATTTGGGTTACTTTGCTTAGTGATCAAGTATTTTATTTCTTTTTCTATTACTTTTTAAGAATTGGGACAATTATTATTAGTGTGGGGACGCGGGAAAAAGGAAAGAAAGAGAGAGAGTGAGACTGCAGTCAATGATTCCAATCTCACCTTTAGATATACTGTACAGCTTTGTATATAGTATAATATACTGTACATCTGTACTACTAGTGTGACGTTTTCGTTGACTTCACGGCATTGAAAGTTAAATGCCGGCACACTGTCGAAATATTGCCAATGTTTCACAAATTGGAATTTTGGCGTTTAGCACTATTTGTTTTCGCCTCTACGTAGTCACGATATAATGATATAAAGCCGTTAAAATTGGTTTTTGGAACTAATCGGTCAAATCCGTTATATGGATGTATATATTTGACACTTTCAAAATATATAATAATATAATCATATAAGATATTTCTAAATAGTTATCTGAGATCCAACAAAAAATAAATAAATTCTCATAATCACATCTAACCAACTCAATTTTAGAGTACTACAGAAATGTCAAACACAACAATTATGTTAAATGTTTAAAAGAATAAGAAGAGAGAAAGAGTCAGAAAAAAAAAAATACAATAATTTGTGTATTTAATATTCATTAAGAGGAGAAAATAAATAAACTCTTAATTTTGTGTGTTAATTAGGTTCCATTATTATTAATATGATTTGAGAATCCAATTTGTTAATTTTACGTATTTTTTTTGGGTGGAGAACCGATATTTTCAATAAAGTCAGCTAATTAATCGGTCAATTCGGTAATTAAATCGGTTCAGTGAGAAAATTTTAAAAATCGTTAAAAATTAATTGGGTAACAAGATTAATCGGCCGATATAGCATAGGTCATGATTCTGATTACTGTGATGGCTAGGGTCTAGGAACCATTTCACTTTATAAATCGTGGACAATTATACAATTTTGAATGTGTGAGCAGTAACTATATCATCATCAACCTGCTTTATCAAGCACTAGTACTTTTATGGGATTTCTTCAACACTAAATATAATAAGCAACTGAAGGTGATGCAGAAGCCACCTAAAGCCAAAATTTATTCCTTAGTTAAACCTAGTCTTGTGTAGGGTAGAATCCATTCACTGTCAACCCACCGTCAACAGAAATAATCTGCCCAGTTATGTACGAGGCAGCAGGTAAGCAAAGAAATGCAACCAAAGACGAGACTTCCTTTGGATCACCAACACGACGAAGAGGAGTTCGAGAGATTATTCTTTCCACCAATTCCTTGTCGTCAAGAAACTGCATAGAGAGAAGGAGAAGAGTGAAATCAAAAAGAGGAAAAAATGAATCTGCTAATTCAGTGTCCACTGCAAAATCTTGTCTCATAGTGTTGCTGAATTATGTGTCTAAGCTAGATATTCTGGATTCCCTAGGATATTTTGAATGACAATGTGTTATTGAATTGGCGTTGGTTTACAAACAAGTCTAGTTTATAAGATCTACAGAAGCATCGACAGCAATGGCCATGTTCATAGAGAACAGGTGAGATCATTAACCTCATAGCAAGTGAACTACAAACTTATAAAGAGTTGATACTGCTAAACCCATGCGGATATCTTGTTTTTCTCTAGAGGGAACTACATCATCCAGTATCTATTTTTCTTTTTCTTTTCGATCAATTTCATTTTGAATCCTGTTATATCTTTCCCGTCCTGATTTCAACACATATATCGCTTGGAAGTTTCACTAACATCTTTATAGGAATCAAAACCGCATAAACAGATACTCCGACATTTTTTTTTTATAAATAAAAGTTCCAAAAAGTAAAAGAGGCTACAACCCCCAAAATACCACCCTGACAGCCTAACCAATCGTTCAATCCATAGATCAGAAACCACCAGAGCAGTACACAGCACAACTACTCCTCCGTCCCCACCTCTTCCTAACAGCAGAAGTCATCTTCCCTAGTCTCTTCAGGTTCCACTACTCTGCGTTCCTCCATCCTCCTCTTATCATTCTCATTGATCAATTTGACAAGTTTTTTCTTACTCTTGTTCACCTGAGCAGCCCACTCCAACCTGAATAAGGATTTCTTTCTCGTCTTTGTTCATTGGTCCCAACATTAAATTAAGTCCAGTCCACTCCCCCCCACTTTAAGAGCAAGTCCAATGGAATGCTATATGGGCTGCTAAATGGCCATATAGTACCCCAACCACCAAAATGTCATTCCAACGGGGTTGCTAAAAGGGTCTCAAATTTGGAAGTTGTTATAAACCCAGCCAAAGTTAAGACCTTCGCTAGCAGCTGCCATAATAAGTTGTCAGGAGACGAACAACATAGTTTCTGCCGTCTGTTGGTAATTTGTAGAGTTTCTGCCGTCCGTATCCCGAACTTAACAGCTGCTAAAAAGTGTGATTGGATTGGTTTTTTTGTTTTGGGATGCCAAATATGGCTGGGCATGCTAAAAAGCCTATGTGGCACCTTTTAGCAGCCCATTATAGCAGCCCTCCATTGGACTTGCTCTAAGATAGAGGAGTTTAATTTGTTATACAACTCCAAAAATGATTCAAGTGCCACACTCCCACCTTATATAAGAGTTGATGTCTCTTAAATGGAGTTTATTTTGTTGAGCAACACCCAAAGTGCTTCAAGCCACCTATAAGAGGTAACTCTAGTCACTTGACTCTGAAGTGTACAACTAAGTTTTCTACTCTTCTGATCTTGATGTCGTTAGCAGTTTACCTTTTCGTTCCCTCATCCCTTACATTAATGTTTTGCTTTAATTTCAATCTACTTTATTAATTGCTCAGAATTTACCAAAGATCAGCTTTTGTCCAGTTCAATCATTTCTGTTATGTAACATTGTCAGCGATACGTAGTGTCTGACACGGCAACCTAGATGAAATCGGATAGGGGACACAACAAAGACGGGGAAAAAGCTATTACTGTTCTTTAGTTTCTTTAGTTATACATCTACTTCTTGGGCTCAAGACCTTATAAACTATTTACTATGCAAGTGGCATATCATGGAGTTGTGACTACGTTGATAGATTGTTTTCTTAGTGAAATCCTGGTTTGAAACCGTATGCATAATGTGTACATGTATCCGATACGGATACATATAGGAATAGGATTGAGAATACATAATTCTAGAAAGAAAAAAATGTAATCCGAACGAGCAATAGCAAGCGACTCTTAGAGACAAAAAAAAAACATTGTCTTGTCCAGTCAGTCTGCAAAAAAAAATAAAAAAAAAAATAAAAATGCCTCCCATCACCTTCTTCCTCCCTCCCTCCCTCCCTCTTTCATTCCCTTCCCAGATTCTTATTCCTCTACTTATTCTTCCTCAAGTCTCACCCTTTGTGTTCTTTCTTTCCCTGTTCATCTCTTCCCCTTCTCTACTAGTCTCCCATCTTTCTTCCTCAAGTATTTGATCTACTATTTCTTTTTCATGTGATCTCCTCTTTCCTACTTCTTCTTCTTCTTCAAATTCTGATTGCCACATTCCGGCATCAATTGCGAGTTCACCCACATCTTACAGTATAATTCAAGACACAAGACTATGCATATGTGCCAAGGCAAGGTACTCACTCCAAGACACGCCTTGATATGCACCCTCAAATGCCTCTCTGAACTGTTTTCACAGTCACAATATTGACAAATGCTATTTCACGGACAAGGTCAGGACACAACCAGACACAGCATGATCACGATGCCTTAAGTTTAAAAAAGATAATATAGATATAGTTGTCCATATGAAGGGGATTGATGCTATTGTTACTTGTAACAAGAAAATAAACTAGAACGTCCATCCCAATCAGACTGGACAAGGTTGGCACACAACCATACACAGCATGATCACGACATTTTTAGTTCCAAAATGACAACACAGATATGTAGATTCCAATTTGAAGTGTATATACTGCACGGGATTGATCCCATTGTTACTAGTGACAAGAAAATTAAATAAATTATCCTAATCATGATAACTTTCACAAAATATGAGAAAAGAGGATTGAACACAAAACTGAAAAAAATTCCTGTGAATGCATTTCCCGACAATATAAACTTTGTAGACTGACTCTTGATATATATGGGTTCTCAAAACTGGAATATAGTATCTGAAAGAGGAAGAGAAACTTATACCTTTTCAACAAATGAGGTTCTAGTATACCACGGCGAAACAGAATTAGTCCGAATGTTGTCTTTCGCCCACTCGCATGCCAAATTCTTCGTAATCTGATTGATAGCCGCTGGAAAAAACAAGAAATATCATTACACAAACTCTTAAATTACACTTTCTTACAAACTTATACAAAAAAAGGTATAAAATGATGTAGACAAGTTACCTTTACTAGCAGCATAAACAGTACCAGAATCCATTGCCATCACACCAGAAACAGAAGAAATAAACAAAATACTTCCCTTTCCAGACGATTTCAAAAGCGGGTGTGCAAGTTGACACAGATGGTAAGTCGACTCAAAATTAGTGTTCATAATAGTGGAAAATTCCTCAGCAGAATATTCTACCGTCGGTTTCCGTGTATTTGTTCCCACATTATTTACCTACAGGCAACCAAATAATCAAAACATGCCAACATAAATGTAATAAAAAAGGGTGTGGAAACATTACAAGGATATTAAGCTTGGCATTGAAAAGAGAGGACACTGTTTGCATGAGCTTTTCCCGTTCGGCTCGAGACAACACGTCACAAACTGAACCAGTGACTTGGAAACCTTTTTGTTTCCAATCATTTAAGCAGTTATTGAGATCGGACTCGTGACGAGAACACGTGTGTACTATTGCACCTAGTCCAGCTAGTTCTTCTACCACAGCATACCTTATTATAACACAGATAATACAAAATTTTAATTTTATGATACATACATACTAGAATTTGAGAGAGAGATAGAGAGAGAAAAGGACTAACCCGATCCCTTTGGTTCCACCAGTGACGAGAGCGGTCATACCACATAGAGACCATCTTCCACTGTCTTTCGTTGCCATAATAATAATGTCAAATTCAGTATGGCTTGTGTTGGAATCTCTATTGTATTTCTAAATAATAGTGTCTACAAAGTGGAGGGAGATAAACAAAGAGTGTTCTCTCCACTTTAGTGATAAGAATTGATGTAAAACAAGTGGGTTTAGTGTTTGCAAGTTAGTAGTCTAAATGTTAGTGTATACAAGTTAGTAGTCCAAGTGGTCTATGTAATTGGCCATAGTGTTTGAGTGGTTTAGAAGTCTGTTAGCTATACTTCACGAGTTGTGCTAGTCTTAAGGAGTCTTAGGTTGTTGTACAAGTATAGCCCACGTAGGCTATGCTTCTCTTATAAATAAGTCAGAGAGTCAGTACAATGCAGGTATGGAGTCTTTTAGTTTTCAGAATTCAAGTAACACTTGCAGTCTATTCTCTCTGTTTTTGTACTTGTTCTTTAGCTTTCTACTACATTATTCCAACATTTAGTGCATAGAAAATAGTTTCATATTGATTATCCACCACTAGCAACTGAAGTATAAGAAATATTCCTCTACCATAAATGTGTGCCGTTAGGGTACAAATTATAGTATTCACCTCTTTTTGGTGCAAAACCACCGAGATAGTGGTTGACTTGTGAACTTCAGACGGGATGTTGGATTCCTCTCATGTGTTTTTTTTTTTTTTAAATGGGTTTTTTTTCGGACAAAATGTTTCATTCCGTTTCGCATGATTTTTTTATTTTTTTTCGGTTTTTTTTTTAATTTCAGACAGAATGTTTCATTCCGTCCGAAACATTCCGTCCGGAGTGTTTTTTCGATTTTTACGTCCAAACTGAATCTAACATCCCATCCGAGATTAATATTAACTTTTGCATTGGGCTGCTTCACCTTGTTTTTCACCAAAACGGTGATAAGAGGGGAAAAAACTACCTACGTAGAGGTGATAAGAGGGGGAAAATATTGACTTGCATTAAGAATGCTCTTAGGAGGGAGGACTCACCCAAAGCCACATGCCCGCCCACACCGAGCTGGGCTCGGGCTCGGGCTTACTGTCTAGTGGGGGTAGTGGCTTGACCAATTGCCGAAACTTTCAGTGTTCTACTTCAAGTTGGTTTATCTCTTTTGGAAACCGACTTAGAGTAACAGTATGAGTCCTTTTCATATCTGGAAAACCGACAACCTTACCTCTATAAATTCAGGACCATGCGTCCATATAGAGATCATCCCAGAGACAACAACTCACACATCCAGAGAAACAGAACTCACAAACCCCAGCCTATTCTTCTTCTCTTCTTACTGTAGCCGCCAGAGAGAGTTATATTGTTGTTCTAGAGAGTAATTTGTTCTAGTGCAAGTCAAACTGTTGTACACCATTGTATCCTGTGAGGAAGACGCCACTGCTGCCTTTCTGTACCACTGGAAGGGGCGAAATCTTTCCTTAAGGACAGTTTAATCTGCGCCTTGGTTGTTCCATGTTACTGCTGTTTTTGTCTCTTAATTGTTTTCTTTATTCGATTACAACAATCTTAAAGAAATAATCGAGATGTCTACACCAGCAGACACACCGAACAAATAAACCAATTATGGAGTCATGGAGGTTACTTCGACTATGAGAGATGTTGCACCTCTACTGAATGCTCGCAACTTACCCAATGTGTCAAAGATTGAATCCTTCAACGATTCACACTTCAAGCGATGGAGAGAAAGGGTGTTCTCAGCCCTAGATGTACTCAACTATGCAAAGTATCTCACTGATACAACACTCGTGGAGGGTTCTAATGATTTCGAAATAAATCAAGCTGCTTGGCTCAATGGGAATAAGGTCTGTCGTCATGCTATTTTGAGTACCTTGTCCAATGAAATTTTTGATATTTATTGTTCAAATAAGAATACACATGATATATGGGAGAGTTTGAACAAAAAATACATAATAGAGGATGTTGATACTCAGAAATATGTTGTTGGGCCTTTTCTAAAGTTCCAGATGAGAGAGGATAGAGATGTAACGTCTCAAATCCATGATTTTCATGTGCTAATTAATGATTTGAAAACTGAGGGTATTGATTTACCTGAAACTTTTGTTGCTGGATGTTTGATTGAGAAACTCCCCGAGTCTTGGAAACACTATAAGAATAGTATGAAACATAAGCGCAAACAGATGACTCTTGAGGATGTGATCATTCACATTCACATAGAGGAAAAGAACAATACTCGGGATGATGTGTTATCTAAGGAATTTCATTCCAAAGCCAATATCGTTGAAGGTAATCCCAGCAAATCCAACAAAACCTCTAAAAAATAAAAGTACAACAAAAATAAGAATTTCAAGGTCAAAGGCACTTTTTTTAAAAAGAGTGGTACTGGCAATGGTAATTGTTATGTTTGTGGTAAACCAGGACATATGGCTTTTCAGTGCATGCACAAGAAAGACACTGATGATCCTCCCAATGCTAATTTAGTTGAGGGAGATGATATAATTGCTGCTATAATGTCACAAGTGTTCATTGCCCTGGGAAGAAGACATGGGTACTAGATTCTGGTGCAACCTGCCACGTCTGTGGTGATGTTGAAGCCTTCTCAAACTACATACTAGTGAAAGATAAAAAAAGTCATCTATATGGGTGACTCAAGGTCTGTTCCTATTGAGGGAATAGGCAAGATTCTTCTGAAGTTAACTTCAGGGAAAACTCTTTCTCTTAGTAATATTTTCCATATTCCTGAGATTTGTCAGAATTTGATTTCTGTGTCATTACTGGGAAAAGCTGGCGTCAAGGTGACTTTTGAAAGTGACAAGTTCGTTGTAAGTAAGAATGAGAGTTTTGTTGGGAAATGTTATTGTAATAACAGTGGTATTTTCATGTTGAATGTATTTGACAACATTATTATTAATAAGAATGAATCTGCTTCTACTTACTTGCTTGACTATTTTAATATATGACATGGTAGACTAGGACATGTGAATGTTCAGTATATGAAAAGGATGAAAGCATGTGGTTTATTGTCTGATATTTCTGATTTTTCTAATGATAAATGTGAGATATGTGCTGAGACTAAAGTCACAAAGAAACCTTGCAGAACTGTTTCTAGAGATAAAAATTGGATTACTAACTCTTATTCATACGGATTTGAGTGAATTCAGAAGTACCATGTCTAGAGGGGGGAAAGTTTTATTATCTTACATTCATAGATGACTTCTCTAGGTACACCATGGTATATTTACTTAGAAATAAGCATGAGGTAGGTGAGATGTTTCTCAAGTACAAAGCTGAAATTGAAATTAAACTAGCTTAACTGTAAGATTAAAAGACTTCGGTCTGACAGGGGTGGAGAATATGAGTCTAACCCCTTCCAGGACTTTTGTGACAATAATAACATTATTCATAAGACTACTCCACCATACTCTCCTGAGTCTAATGGAGTAGCTGAGCAAAAAAACATAACACTAAAAGAGATAATGAATGTTATGCTTGTAAGTTCTGGAGCTTCCTTTAACTTGTAGGGGGTAACAATCCTATATGCTTGCTATATACAAAATATGATACCCAACAAGAAAACAGGGAATAAGACACCATATGAATTATGGAAAGGTCATATACCTAACCTGAAATACTTCAAAATGTGGGGGTGTTTTGCAAAGGTTCTAGTGAACGAACCTAAAAAGAGAAAATTGGGACCTAGAACTGTTGATTGTATGTTCATTGGTTATGCTCATAATAGTACTTCATATAGATTTTTTGTAGTAAAACCTGATAATAACCTTGTCGATGCTAACACTATTATAGAAAGTAAAAATGCTAATTTCTTTGAGAATATGTTTCCTTTGAAAATTGGCATTGAGAGGTTGGTTGCTCCTAGTGAACAACAATCAACAGATCCTGAAATTTCTGAACAAGAAATTCGGAAAAGTAAAAGAAATAGAAAATCCACCAATTTTAGTGATGACTTTTACACGTTTCTCGTTGATGATGATCTTGTGACGTATAATGAGGCAATCAATTCTAGAGATACACCTTTCTGGAAAGATGCTATAAACTCATAACTAGATTCGATTATATCTAATCACACATGAGAGATAGTTGATCTACCTCCTGGGGCGAAACATATACGTTACAAGTGGATCTTCAAAAAGAAACTGAAGCTAGATGGTTCCATTGATAAATATAAGGCTAGACTAGTAATCAAGGGATTCTCCCAAAAAAAAGGCATTGACTATTTTGATACTTATGCTCCTGTAACTAGGATTTCTTCTATAAGAGTTCTAATGGCTCTCGATGCTATTCATAATTTATTTATTCATCAAATGGATATAAAAACTACATTTTTGAATGGTGATCTTGATGAAGAAATATATATGATGCAGCTTAAGGGTACTATAGTACCAGGGAATGAGCATAAGGTATGCAAATTAGTTAAGTCTTTATATGGGTTGAAACAAGCGCCAAAACAATGGTATGAAAAGTTTGGCAGTGTCATGATGTCCAATGGATATCAAATAAATGATGCTGATAAATGTATTTACTTTAAATCTTTTGATGTGAATACATATGTGATTATTTGTTTATATGTGGATGACATGTTAATCATGAGTTCTAGTCTTGATGTTGCGAGAAACACCAAGATGTTCTTATCCTCCCAATTTGAAATGAAGGATTTGGGAGAAGCTGATGTGATTCTTGGAATCAAAATCATCAGAAACTATGATAGTTATACGCTTTTACAAGAGCATTATGTTGAGAAGTTTAACTATTATGATAGTAAGCCTGTGTCGACACCTTATGAGGTAAGTAGTGAACTTCAGAAAAATAATCAACATAGTGTCCTTCAGTCTAAATATGCCCAAATTATTGGTAGTCTCATGTACTCAATGAATTGCACTATACCTAACATTGCTTATGCAGTTAGCAAGTTAAGCAGATACACTCATTGTCCTAGCAAGGAACATTGGAGTGCGTTAGAGAGACTAGCAAAGTACTTGAGAGGAACAATGAATTATGACATACGTTTTAGACAAACTCCACCTGTGATAGAGGGTTATTGTGATGCAAACTGGATATCTGATTCTCATGATATCAAGTCCACTAGTGGTTATATATTCACCCTTGGTGGAGGTGCAGTCGCTTGGAAATCTTCTAAGCAGACCTTGATAGCTCGTTCAACCATGGAGTCCGAGCTTATTGCTTTAGATAAAGCAAGTGATGAGGCTGAGTGGCTTAGAAACCTCTTGGTAGATCTTCCTATTGGTACAAAACTGCCTCCAGCTGTACCTATGCATTGTGACTGTCAGGCTGCAATAGCAAAGGCAAAGAGCAAATTGTATAATGGGAAAATCAGACATATCTGTCTGAGACTACAGTCTATAAAGCAGCTGCTAGAATCTGGAGTTGTGGCTCTAGATTATGTGAGGTCAGAGTTAAATTTGGCCGATCCTCTGACCAAACCGCTTAGCAGGGAGGCAGGTGGTTGAAACATCGAGGGGGATGAAACTTTTGCCTAAGATAGAAGGCGACACTGACGGCAACCCCACCTATGTGATTGGAGATCCCATGAAGTAGGTTCAAAAGGAAAAACAAGTCACCTAGTCGCTCTGATATGTTATCATCTTTGTTGAGACGTCCCACCCTATGACGAGATAGTATTGTTGTATACTTTGTATACTTGAAGTGCAATGAGGAAGGATGAATTATTTTACTCTTATTGGAATCCATAGTTCATTTTATAATGAGATACATGCCTTGGTTGTTCCCTGTTACTGCTGTCCTTGTCTCTTAATTGTTTTCTTTATTCAATTACAACAGCATGTATATCTTATCTATATCCCAATTGAAGCTTTTATATCAAAGGTTAATAGAAAATAGTCTTTATCTTAGGGGGGTGTTTTACATCAAGAATTTTCAACATCGAAAAATAAAAACTCGGTAGACAATATTTAGTGTGGGGGACGCGGGAAAAGAAAAGGTCTATGAATGATTCGAAGAATCTCATATTTAGATACGGTATACTGTACGAGTGTGTACGTACTACCTATCGGATACAAGTATGCAAATCGTGCTACACATCGGTTTTCTTAAGTCTCACCCGCCCCTCTAGATCGATAGTTAGTATGGTTTCTTTGGATTATAATTGTAAATCGTAATTGTAATTATATAGGAGAGACTCATCTATTTATTTTTTTAAAACAAAATGAGAGATAATTATGTTATTTAAGTGATATTAGGGAGGTTATTTTAAATTATCAATAATAAAATAGGACTTGTTTTAATTTCAATGTGGGAAATGGGAGTAATTATTTAATTTAAGTGACATTAGATAGGTGTTTCTAAATTATTAATACAAAAAGAACTTTGTTCAAATTATATTAATTAGCAGTTATTTGTTTCCGTTGATTTAAGGAGCGAATGAAAGAGTTTTTTTTCGCGGTTGTAATTTAAGGGGTTTATTGGGTGAAGCATGTTTACTAATTTACCCTTTCAGCGAAGAGCAAAAATAAAATGGCTGTCTAACTTTCCGGTACCCTTCCCATTAAATACTTTGGTCTAAAACTGGGAATACAGAAACTAATGGGAAGATCTGGTATCCGCTTTATATATAAGATAAAAGTGGGGCTTATTCTAAATTTAGTAAGGGATAAATTTAATGAGGGAGGTGTTTCTAAATTAAGTAAATAAGGAGATCTAAATTAGCCTACTCGGGAGGGTTCCTCAAAACCCGGCTATCATATAGTCTAGAGATACATCGATATTTCATAGATTATATTCACCTTCACGGTGTTGAAAGTCAAATGCCGGCACACTGTCTAAAATATGTCAATGTTTCACAAATTGAAACATAGGAGGCAAAACTATATGCCGCTAACACCACTTGAACCTGACTTCCTAATGATAGAGGCAGCGTCTTCACTTGATTTATAACTCTCCTCAGTAACCAATGACATTTAATATTGGGGACAAAACTAAAAAGGACAAAATTCCGAAATAATGAACCAAAAAACCCACCCGCATTTCAAAAACACTCTCAAGGACAATAGTTGACTTTTGTCCGAAAAAGACAATAGTACCCTGGTATGCACAGGTGTCGGTGCATACCACCTTAGTATGCACAAACATCAATGCATACCAAACATCACAAAGAAAATGTTATGCACAAGTGTCATTGCATACTACCTCTTGGAATGCGAGGTATGCACAAACGTCAGTGCATATCAAACATCACAAAGAAAATAGTATGCACAAGTGTCAGTGCATACTGCTTCTTGGTATGCGAGATATGCACAGACATCAGTGCATACCAAACATCACAAAGAAAATGGTATGCACAAGTGTCAGTGCATACTACTTCTTGGTATGCGAGGTATGCACAGACATCAGTGGATACCAAACATCGCACAGGAATTTGATTGTGGAAATGTATGTTGGTCAAATGGATGAAATTGTTAGTTGCAACTTTCAAGTGCCACTGATGTATGTTTTTGTTGGATAATGAATTTAAGTTGAAAACAAGTACTTTTTTAATGAATGTTACAATCTTTGGTTTACATTATATATTTTTCTTTTAATGAATTTAATTCATGCAATTGAATATAGTATAAGTATTAATTGTGCATTAACCAAGTTTACATGTTGTGGTTTTGTACAAAACAAAAAAAAAAATCTCTGGTGCATACCATGTCAGTGTAGGATACATTGTTTCTGAATTAACTGGTAATGTTTCAACCACACTACTTGTCTCTCCTCATGGATTTGCTTCAATGCAGCTTGAGATGGTTGTGTGTATGTATTGTGGTAGCTGACAATTAGTTTTTGTTGATGAACTACCACCACCAAAAGGCAAAAACTGTCAGTGCACACCCAAAAGAGGGTATGCACCAAAGTCCCGCATACCCTTCAAGTGTAATCGAAAACTACGCGATACCCTCTCACATACAAAAATAATGTGGACTGACAGGAGATGAAATTCGGGATAGATCGTAAAACAAAAAAAAAATGGAACCAACAAACTAAAATAAACTTTTATTGAATTCGACGAGAATATCCAATAGAGAATCATGTATGTTTACTTGAATGTATGTGCAACTTCCTCTCTGTTTCATCGACATTGAAAAAATAATTGCAACATCGTAATGCCTCACTCCTTTCCCCTCATTCCATCGCCATTCATTCTTTTTGTCTGCATTCTTTTTCCCAGTGCAAGTCTTGCGATTGTGGTGGTCGGTCGAATGACATTTTCGGCACTTATGACGCTTGTTGCGCATTGCACCTGTATTCTCAATTCTCTTAAAACATGGTCTACCAGGACCCCTCTTGACATTTGGTGGTAGCACACTAAAATCCATAGCACTGCAAAATCAACCAACCACATCATTAAAAAAATGTGGTATGCACAGTTGTTAGTGCATACTCAAAAAGTTAGATCCATAATGAATCAAACAAAAAAAAAATCGAATCAAATCAAAATAAACATATATTAATAAAATAGTTAACAAAAACAAACAGTAAAAAAACCTTCTAATTCAACAAACAAATAAAATGAATCAAAACAAACATCGAATCGAATCAATTTCGATTTGAATAATAAAGTTGAGACAAACCTTCAAATCGAATCAAATGAAATATAGAATCTCTAGATTCAGCTTTAATATTCAATCGAAAACGATTGATCTTGTGTTTCCTTTTTGCTTCGCTCGATGGTTTTTCCAATTTTTTTGTTTTTAGTTCAAATGAATGATGACTTATATACTACGAAACATAGAAGGGTATAATTGGATATTAAAAAAAAAAAAAAAGTCAAGTCAACATGGACTTGTCCTTTTGAATGATTAAAAACCAAAAACCAGTTTTATTAGTGATTATGACGTCTAACTTGTCCTAACCAATGATTTGTAAATCCGGTTGGTTTTATCAGTGATAAAAACTGGAATTAGGGCCTTTTGGCTTATTTCTTGTTTAATATTTTCTCCCATCATTGCTCCAAACAATAGTTGGTTAACTTACAGGGTTACAGCAGCATATTTCACCCCTATTGTACACGTCTTAGTACTTGATTAACGCATAAGCTAACCATGAAACACCTTATTACCATAAAAATGCACTCAGACAACACATATCGGAAGCTCAAATGATGATTACTATGCTTGGAACCATTTCCCCTTTAAAGTGGTATCTTGCAAACCATGCATTTAGGTACACTCATGCCACATATATATATAATGACCAAGCAGCCACCAATAAGTAGGTAGGGCTGACAATGGGTTGGATCGGTCCGGATACAGGCAAATCCAAAACCGATCTGCTTTTCAACAATACAGACCCAGAACCGGACTCGATCCGAATAGATATTTGAGTTAGAAAACCAGAACCGAACCGAAAACTTTTTTTTTTTATTCGGATCCGATCCGTTCCGAACCAATAAGCTCAATTTCAACCCGGTGAACCAAGTTTTTAATAATTGGATCCTAATTTTCGTTATATAAATATTAAATAATTTTTTTTTGCTAAACACAAAAACAAGATATACAAATAAAAAAGGCATAATGAATGATTTGAAATCCAAATTTGTAATAGAAACCATCTTTTTATTATATAAAAAAATATCGTAATATTACATATATATTTTGCATATCTTATTTTGGAACTTTAAATATTGCAATGTTGTATAAGGTAATAGAAATATATAGTGGAGGAAAATTAGAAAGAATAAGACTAAAAATTTTAATTGGATTAGTCCCATAACGGTTCGGTACATACTTAATCCAGAACCAATCCAATAAGAGTTCGGTTCTGATTTTCAAGACCCAAAACCGGTCCAATATGCTAACTACCTGTCCCAGACCCGTTTTTATTGGTTCGGACCGGATCGGGTATCGGTTCTTACCCGACCCATTGCCAGCCCTACCAATAAGGTTGCAGGTCAGACTTAAAGTCATGGACAAATATACAACTTGAAGTTGTAATATGTGGGGATATTATGGGGCAAGCAATAACAATATCGTCAACAGCCTGCTCTATTGAAGGCAAGGATGTTTGAAGCACGTTTAACAAGCACTAGAATATGCGGGATTTTGCTAACAATAAACACAATAAACTGAAGGTGATGCAGAGGCCACCTAAAACCAAAACTTTTCATTAGTGAAACCTAATCTTGTGTAGGGTAGAATCCATTCACTGTCATCCCACCATCAACAGAAATAATCTGCCCAGTTATGTACGAGGAAGCCGGTAAGCAAAGAAATGCAACCAAAGACGAGACTTCCTTTGGATCACCAACACGTCGAAGAGGAGTTCGAGAGATTATTCTTTCCACAAATTCCTTGTCGTCAAGTAACTGAAAAGAGAGAATGAGAAGAGTGAGATAAAAAAAAAAAAAACAAATCTGCAGATTCAATGTCCACTTAAAAATCACATACAAGCAAAAACTTGTCTCATAGTCTAGCTGAATTATACGTGTCTAAGCCATATTCTCTGGATTCTCTAGGATATTTTGAACGACAATGTGCTATTGGTGTCAGTATACAAAAAACAAGCCCAGGCTATAAGATCTACAGAAGCATCGACAGCAATGGGCATGTTCATAGATTATATTTCGTCGTTTTGGATAAGCATGTCTACCAAATTCTCTAGAGAGACATACATTAATTGATATCTCTTTTTCTTTTTTCGATCTCCTATTGTTCCTCAGTTCCAATTTTGAATCCTGCTATTTTTTTCCCGTCCCGACATCGACACATTAGGCCGCTTGGAAGTTTCATAGACATCTTTATAGGAACCAAAACTGCATAAACAGTTTCTCAGACAATTTTTTTTTTTTCTTTTGATACATAAAAGTTACCTGTGGTTTGGCCTATTTCCCAACAAAACAAAATACAAAAAAGAACCAAAAAGAACAAAAGTAAAGGAGCCTAAAAGCCCAAAACAACACCCTAACCATTCCATAGAACGGAGACCACCAGAGCAGTCCACCGCACAACTCCTCCGCCCCCACCTCCTCCGAACAGCTGAAGTCAACATAACCGTCTTCGTACTCCTATCTCGTTGCTGATGTCATCAAAGTTGTCACTATTTTCCCTAGTCTCTTGAGGCTCCACCATATTGCCATCGTCCACCCTAATTTCCCATCTAGTGGGGGGTTAATACTAGTTAACCCTAAATAGTTTGATACCCAAAAGTCCAAATGTCCAAATTCAATGAAGCTAGTTACCACCTCAATCTGTAACTAGGTTGACAGTTGACACAAAAATCCAAAAGTCCGAAACAGTAAGAAAGATAATAACTCTCTGATTTTTATTCTACTCATTCATTTTCCTCACTCTCTTCTCTTACTTTTCTATTTGTTCCCAACATACATAACCAGTAGCACATCCAAAATCTAAAGTCAATAAATCCCCCAAATCTTTATATATCTCATCCCAAACAGAACTAGATGCCTCAATATTAAAACATGTGAAGATAAAACTTGGGTTATAAATGGTTTGTGCACTTTTTTCATAGTGAAAGATACGGTTTTCCTAAAGAATTAGGGAAGCGCGGTCTCGAATAACGAGAGTGCAGTTTATGGTGTCTGCTCTCAAACTGCGAGAGCGAGGTTTGAGAGCGGGGGCCATGGGTGATGCACATTGTTTGTGTGACTAATGTCCCACCCTATCTCTTCTTTCTTTCTATGTTCATCTCTTCCCCTTCTCAACTCATCTCTCCTCTATCTTCCTCAAGATTTTGATCTACTACTTCTTTTCCAAGTGATCCCATCTTTCCTTCTTCTTCTTCAAATTCTGATTGCCACTTTCAGGCGTCAATTCACGAGTTCACTCACATCCTATTGTATACTATTATAATTCAGAACACAGACTATACATATGTGCCAAGCCAAGGTGCTCTCCCCAAGACACTCACTCCTTGATGTGCATCCTCAAATGCCTCTTTGAACTTATTTTACAGTCATAATGGTGATAAATGCTATTTCACAGACAAGGTCGGGACGCAATCAGACACAGCATGATCACGGCACTTTAAGTTTAAAAAGACAACACAGATATAAATTCCAACTTGATGTCCATATGATGGGGATTAAATCCTATTGTTATTCGTGACAAGAAATAAACTTGAATGTCCATCCCAATCAGACTTGACAAGGTTGGTGCACAACCATACACAGCATGATCTCAACATTTTGAATTCCAAAACGACAACAAGGATATACAGATTTCATTTTGAAGTGTGCATACAAAAGGGGATTGATCCCATTGTTACTTGTGACAAGAAATAAAATAAAATATCCTAATCATGGTAAATTTCTACGTATGCATTTTCCGATAACACAAACTTTTTAGACAACTCTACAGTCTACACATATATGGGCTCTCAAAACTGGAATATAGTATCTGAAAGAGGGAGAGAAATTTATACCTTCTCAACAAGTGAGGTTCTAATATACCACGGCGAAACAGAATTAGTCCTAATGTTGTCTTTCGCCCACTCACATGCCAAATTCTTCGTAATCTGATTGATAGCCGCTGGAGAAAAAACAAGAAATATCAATACACAAATTCTTGAACTACAAAGAAACAAGACGACATAGACTAGTTACCTTTGCTAGCAGCATAAACAGTGCCAGTACCCATTGCCACCACACCAGCAACAGAAGAAATGAACACAATGCTTCCCTTTCCAGACGATTTCAAAAGGGGGTGTGCAAGTTGACACAGATGGTAAGTCGACTCAAAATTAATGTTCATAATAGTGGAAAATTCCTCAGCAGAATATTCCACTGTCGGTTTCCTTACATTCGATCCCACATTATTTATCTACAGCCAACCAAATAATAATCAAAACATGCTAAATTATAGAATAATATTGAACATAATAAAAAAGGGTGTGGAAACATTACAAGGATATTAAGCTTGGAATTGAAAAGAGAGGACACTGTTTGCACGAGCTTTTCCCGTTCGGCTCGAGACAACACGTCACAAACTGAACCAGTGACTTGGAAACCTTTTTGTTTCCAATCATTTAAGCAGTTATTGAGATCGGACTCGTGACGAGAACACGTGTGTACTATTGCACCTAGTCCAGCTAGTTCTTCTACCACAGCATACCTTAATATTATCATAACATAGATAATATTATTATCAAATTACAATACTAAATTTCGAGAGAGAGATAGAGAGAGATGGGAACTAACCCGATTCCTCTAGTGCCACCGGTGACGAGAGCGGTCATACCATTTAGAGACCATCTTCCAGTGTCTCGACTACTAGCGCTGATTTCTTTTGTTGTCATATTAATGTCCACTGATGAGTACGGGAAATGTCAAATTCAGTATGCCTTTCTTCTTCTTTTTTCGAGTTTACAAAATGAGAGAGCACGCTGCCACTTCAATTCAATGCCAGTATGCAACACTCGTGTAAAAGGTCGCACTAATGCAACGTCGAGGGCATGCATGAAGCAACGAAAAATACACCAAAAAAGGGACCGGTTCCTAAGAGGGCACGCTCCGACCTAGGAGCCGGTTTGGGTTAACAGAAAACCGCCCGGTCCACAAGAAAATTTCAGGGCACGCTCCGCTGGGTGACCTAGTGTATTGGTTTTTTCAATATTCTCACTTGGTTACCAACTTCACTATTCTCCAACAGAAAAAACCCACTCCACTTTCCTCCTACCACACCCCTCATCATATTCTCAAGGAAACAAAAAACCCTAATAGTATATAGTTTTTTTTTTGTGCACTGAGTACTAATGTGAAATGGGCGATTGAAATTTTGCAGTGTATCAAATTCAGTGACTAAAGATTGTAATAATTACGTTGTTTTACTTGGGTCGCATGGCTGTTGGCACATTGAGGTAAATTGTTTCCTTCAACTGTTATGCCGGTGATTTTGTACAGTTTTAACTAATACCCAATTTAGTTAAAGTCATAATATTTGTAAAGTTTGATTTTCAGTCAAATGTGTGAGGGGAAGTTATGAATGATTGATTAGACAATTTTATATGAGAAGTCTATCAAATTAAATTAAAAAGTTAGTTTTTCTCAAAAAAACAAAAAAATAATATGAGAAGTCTGTCAATTTGCTCACATTGCAGTGTGAGGAGTTGGATGAGGATACATTAATACAATATAATACCATACAACTTTGTTTTGTCAAATGCTCACAACAGGCAATACTAGTATAATTTAGCGAAAAGAAAAAGAAAATTAATGATGTGCAATGGCTGTTCTAATTTTTTTATGATTGAGTTCAAGTTTTTCAGTGCAATGAGTTTTTTCATGGGAAAATGACATCTCTTTAGAATATTGGCCTAGCATTCATCACTACTAGCTATGGGGTGTGAGGTTTTGTTGTTTCATATTGTATCTGTATAATCCCGTTTTGCACTGTTTTAATACCCTGCTAGACTTAATTCTTGATTTGTTAATATTTTATTTCCAACTTATTGTTTTGTTTTAATCTAAGATCTATTTACACAATAGAACAACTTGAATTCTATTTGTAGTGGTGTGGATGTGGTTTGAGCAAAAACGTAGGGAAGGATGTGGTTTTCATTTTACTTTTCACTGGCTAGTTTGCATCAAATCTCGATTATTGATTGATTTAATTTTCCATTAGCAGTGAAAAAGGTGGTCATCAAATACGTGATTGATAGTAGACTCTCTTTATACAATCATTAGCGGCGGTAAAAATTCACCCATTCTCTTTTATTTTTCTTCTTCATTGCTTAAATAAATGTTTATCAAGTAATCTGTAGTTTTGATCGATCAACTTAAAATGTTCACGTTTGATGTATTGTCGACATGGTTGATGTCTTCTCTTTTATTGAGGTAAAAATAAAAACAAAATATTATTTTCACTTTTCAAACATTTACAATTCTTCTTTGGTTGCTACTGAACATTTTTAACAAAGGTGTCACAGAAAAATCAGACACATTTACAGTGCTTACATGTATTTTTAAATTGCTTGTACATGGCAATAGATTGGCATCTACACTGTTGTGGGAGCATTTTCTATTTTCATATGACAAATTTGGTAAGTACATCATCGATTCTATCTGAATGGTGTTTGAATGAAAGTCAGTGCCTGATATAGTCACACCATTAGCTTATAATTATAGCCATCTGAATGGTGTTAGTTTGAAAGTCAACTCTTGAGAAATAAGCCTAGACTTGCACCTCATCTAGATAATAGTTCATATTGGGAGTTGCAAACTTTGGACGAAACACTAGCGTACGTAGTTCTCTCCAATTATTGAATTGGGCATTTTAGATTCACCTTTTTTTTGGTGTTCATTTGAATCTTAATGATGTTAGAGCTTATCCATGGATTAACAAGTGGCATATATAGATATAACACTAGCATATATGTGCATTATGTAGGTGGATGATAGAATGAATTAATAGTGCAGATAAATTAAACTGTAGTTCTCAAGTTGTCCTTTTGTTAAGTATATGCTTGCTTTTTGCTTATGGCTTTGCCTTTATTAATCTGTTTAATTGTAGGTTTGGTGTGGATACGTACTTGAATATTGGTACATTGCATTTGTGCAGCTGTTATGCTTCATGCCTCCAGTACCTTGAAAATATGAAAGCAAATTTGCTGCTTGACATCCATTTGTATGATCATGTTGAGACGTTGTACACTCATATCCGGCACAAAACCCTCATCCAGTATACAGCCCCCCTCTGCAACTGCCATCTCTATTGCTAGTACTATAGTATAGCTTTCGGCCTCATAATTGGTCCAACACCCCCTCTTCCAGGATTGAGTTGTTTTATTTCTTTGACAAGTTTTGGCTTACATTTGATTTGAAGAGTCTGAAGAATTTCTAGCTCTTTCGAATTGTTAAACATGAAACTCTTACTAAGTCTGCCAATTACTTGAATTCCTTGCAGTACTTTTTGTGCTTTGGAGTGATGGGTGTTCTTTTTAACAAAGATATGTCAGAGTCAAAGGAGTAGAATTGTAGAAGTGGTGGAATGAATTAGAGAATTAAATTCATTAGTGGTGGCAGTACACTAATTGCTAGTTAGTCTTAAACTTGACACTTTTACTGAGTAGTCCAAGCACATGGAGTGTCCCTTTTCGGAGCATTACCAATCACTTTAAATGTGGAGCATTGGCAGTGGTAAGCTTACTATCTCCTGAAAATGCTACCTATACTTCACCAGCAATATATCTCCTAAAAATGCTACCTATGCTACCTTTGATGTTGTAGGCAAGAAGACAATCACGTGTTCTTGATGAAGTGTCACATGTTCCACCATCCACACACTGTTTTTTAAAGAACTTCAAGAAAAGAACCGTTGCACTTGGAAGCGTGTCTAGTGATCTACATTTCAATGGGAGATACAATCACATGGCCCATGTCTTTTGTAGAGCCAATTTGATGTGTGTTGGTTAACTTTTTTTGTCCATTTTAGTTGGTTCACGTTTTTTGTGTAGCCTAGGTAGTTTCACATACACATGATGATGGTTGTACATGGAGTATACGGAAACTCATTTAATGTAATTTGCTACAATATATATTTTGGAGTTTTGGAGAATGAAGTGTGTGTGTTTTGATGGAAGAATCTACTTACGTGTCAATTGTTTTGTGTCAGATAGTTTAGTTTTTGCAGGATAAATGGATATGAAATGTAGATTTTGGCCTTATTTCTAAGAAAAATGTCTCAAGTTGTTTTTTTTAGGAATGGTATCCAGCTGTTGAAAATTGCTCAAATTTTTGGTGTTCAGTTGCTTAAAATTGTTAGTTAGTCAGATTGTTTTCTGTGAAGTGTTAACCAATCACCGAAATTAAAACTCAATTTCGCTATCCAGTTGCTATTTTGACAAATGGTATCCAGTTACTGAAAATTGCTCAAAAATTTGGTGTTCAGTTGCTGAAAATTATTAGTTAGTCAAGTTGTTTTTAGTAAAGTGGTAACCAGTCACCGAAATTGAGTTTTAATTTCGGTATCCAGTTGCTATTTTGACAAATGGTATCGAGTTGCTGAACATTGCTAAAATTTTTGGTGTTCCGTTGCTGAAAATTGTTAGTTAGTTAGGTTGTGTTTTTGTAAAGTGGTAACCAATCACTGAAATTGAAACTTAAAATTTGGTATCCAGTTGCTGAAAATTGCTCAAAAATTTGGTGTTCAGTTGTTAAAAATTGTTAGTTAGTCAAGTTGTTTTTGTTTTTTGTGATGAAGTGGTAACCAGACACCGAAATGAAAACTAAAATTTGGTATCCAGTTGTTAGTTTTTATGAATGGTACCTCGTTGTTGAAAATTGCTCAAACATTTGAAGGTAAGTTGCTGAAAAAAATTGCTAAAAAATGTGGTACCCAGTTAATGAACTATATCATGTTAGGTGAATTATTGCATAATCATAATATGTGAAAACCAATGGCATATGTTAAAACGATTGAGAAGATTACATCAACATTGCTAAATCACATAAACTAACTTAAGATTAAACTAACATAAGATTGAGAAGATTACAACATTCTACGATTCCTCTAGTTTTTTACTTCCTTTTCCCAATAACTTTTGTCGCAAACCCATGACATATGTTGTCAACTTCCACTTCCAATTCTAATGTAAACGTGACCTTCTCATTCGCCTTGCCTGAACTAGAGTACTCACCGTCTTCTTGAGCAATGTTGAGCAATTCACTTTTGAATCAATCAAAGTGTCCACAACTTGGACACTTCAAATAATTTTCGATTTTGCTATGTGGTTAGAGGGACATACGAACAAGTCTTTTAGTACAACACCTCTTACAAGCTCTCAATAAGGATTTGTAAACCCAATGATCCATGCGACCACAACAGAAACACATACATTTATTTGTTATTGGTGGTGTGCTTAAATTAGACTAAAATTCAATAGCAACATGATAGTTAGACATACCTAAGCCAAAGAAAACAAAGCCAGTGGAGAAAATAAGTGTTTCAAACAAATTACCTTGTAAGGAGAAGTTTTCAATGGGCAATTGTCAACCCAATGATCCATATGACCACAACAAAAACACCCACCTTTATTTGTTGTGCTTAAATTAGACATACCCAAGTTAAAGAAAACAATTGAAATGGAGAAAATAAGTCAAACAAATTACCTTGCAAATGTGTGGATTGGGTAAGTTTACATGCTCACCACCTCCCATAGTTTTGAGTTTTGGTATGTTTCTATATTAGGAATGGAGAAAAAGTGTTTGAAGAGAAGTAGATTTGAGGGTGGGGAAATAAAGAGAGTAGAAAA
The DNA here is from genome assembly GCF_015680905.1 of Coptis chinensis. NCBI lineage: Eukaryota > Viridiplantae > Streptophyta > Magnoliopsida > Ranunculales > Ranunculaceae > Coptis > Coptis chinensis. The sequence goes on from NC_141463.1 coordinate 38,506,830, forward strand.
TGGTTAAAATTTAGGTTTGAATTTGAGGGGGAAGCCAAAAAGTTGAAAACTGATAACTGAAAATGAGTTGAGTTTGATTTTGGGAGGGAAATTCAAATCGACCCAAAAAGAGAATAAATTGATTTTGAAATTTCAGAAAAACAATTGGGCAAAATATTGAAATAGTATTGAATTATTGAAATAATTGGTCGAAATACCAAAATTGTTTTGAAATATTGAAATATCGATATGTCTAACCCCAAACCCCAAAATAGAGACTATTAACCGAAATAAAAACCGAAATGAATGGTATCACGTTGCCATTTTGACGAATAGTATCTAGTCATCGAAATGAAAACTCAAATTCGGTATCCCGTTGCTATTTTGACGAATGGTATCCAATCACCAAAATAAAAACTCAAATTCGGTATCCCGTTGCTATTTTGAAGAATGATATCTAATTGCTGAAAATTGCTCAAACGTTTGGTGCTCAATTACCTTGGGATTTGAAGGTCTTGTTGGTTGAGAACGTTGAACATTCATCGGAATTTCAATTACTCCACTCATTATGTCATATTCATTATCCATGTCTATTACATCTTTAATATCCTTTTCCACATGTTCAATTGGTTTTTCTAACACTATATATATATATTCATCAATTTCTTCAACATTGAGATATGGGTTGTTATATTGTGATGAATCACCCACATGAGAGTTGGATAATGATGGATCTTCCATTTGAGATGAGATAATAGATGAATGTATTGAGAGTTGAGAAGTAGATGAAAGTTGAGTTGAGTTAAGAGTGTGGATGTATATGATTTGAGAAGAAGGAGAGTGTAGTTGTATTTAGGGTGTGTATTTTGATGTATTTTAAAATTGTGTATTTTGATAGTGTATATTAGTTAAGGACAATAGGGTGAAATATTGAATTTTTATTGAAATAATTGGGTAAAATATTAAATTTATATTGAAATAATTGGGCGAAATATTGAAATATCGAGATGTCTAACTCTAAACCCTAAATTGGGAATATCGAGAAATCTCAAATTTTGATACCATTATGATAAAACATAAAATGAATAGTTTTACCTACGAAATAAAGCGATGAAACTCTAAACGTAAGTAAAACTAAACGCTAAATATGATGCCTATATTTTATCAAAGATTTTTACTCTCAATCCTATGAGATATAGTGGAGTAGAGTGATTCGTTCCACTCCTAGTCCTTCCGCATGCTGTGTTATCACGTGTAATTACTCTACTTAAGGTCTAATGAGAGATTTACGAAAAGGCAACTAGACTACGATGCAACTACCCACAAGATGCAACTAGTGGGTTATCAAAATAACTAAGGGAATGCTACGTTGATTCGATGATAAGGAGTTAGAGGGGATTGATTCCACCTTACTTCGACTTAATCCTACTAACGGCGAATAATCGTCGTAATCGAATTGAATCGCCCAGGCAGAACAATTGGTTCTTCCTAATCCCTAATTACACATGACATTCCTACCAATTCATAACTAGCATATGAACGATTAAACCAATTCTCATGGTGAACTAATCGTCGTTTCTAGAGTGGAAAGGAAATTACTTACGACGATTCTACGATAGTGAATCAAGCTTTCATCAAGGCTTCTTAACCCCTTCTAATGGAGGTTTAGTCGAGAATCATTACGCAATCATTTCCGATTAAAGTTAAACTAAACATGATATAAAGAATTGAAATTTACTAATCTAAATTAACCAATAATTAAAATCTAATTAATAACTAAGAATTGAATAACAAGTAGTAAATGAATCAGATCTAACATAAATGTAAATGACAAGAATCGAAATTTAACAACTAGCTATTTTATTAAACTCTAAACCCTAATTAAGAGTAATGATTTTAATAGTTTAATCTAAAACAAGAATTGGATTTGAAATTAAACTTAATTAAAACAATTAAATCTAGATCTAGAAGCTATTCTAATGGCTACTTTCTATTCTAAGCTCCTTTATTTTCTAACCTAAAAATCTACTATTCTCTACTAAAAAATCTACCATTAACAAAAGCTAAGCTTTTGTTTTATACTTTCGGATCAAAAATCGTGCATGGGCTTGGAGCCATGTTTTGGGCCGCCAGAGAATCAGGCCCAAAACCCAATTCTTTCAGTCCAAAAAGGCCTCTTCAGCTACAGTTGGCTTCAACAGACTTTTCGTCCACTTCTGCTCCTCTGATTGGATCACGGCTTATACCATTGGAAAGCTCTTTCCGAGCCGGTCGTTTTGACATAAGGTAGGCCCCATTCTCGAGGTCCGAGTCCAAAGATATGGCCTCGAAGTTCTCAGCGACTTTGTGTCTTTGTTTTACGCCCGCGTTGACTTTTTCACTTTGGACCGGGATTTAGAAAGGCTTTGTCTTCTTGAATCTTGGCCTTTAATCACGGAACTCCTTAGTAACTGACCTTTGCTCCTTTATCTCGCTAAAGTGGCACATTTATGCACATAATGGACTTTGAAGCCCGAAATGCATAAAACACGAATCGGTGTTAACTCTTAATTATTACTCACATAATTGGTCTAAAAGTATATTCATTCTGGTGGTTAAAACTACAGTTTTGGGCTCTTATCAAACCACACCTAAACAGCATTTTGCTTGTCCTCAAGCAAAGATGAGAAATTAGAATAAGTGACCAAAAATGGAGTTCTAACTACTCGCGTTTCAATCGAGTCGATTGATTGCATTGACCATATACGACAAGGCCTTTAAACCACTAGGAATTCCCTAGTGGACGAAGTTATAACCCTCGTGAGAGTTTTCCGATGAAGGTACTCACAAACTTCATCTATACTACAACGACTAAGAAATAAAACTATTGTTTCCTTATTCATGCTCCAAATTATCTATACCTCTCATTAGCAATGTATATAGAGTAATCAAGTCGAAACCTAAGCTAATATATGCATAATAATCAATCATCTACAATAAACATATATACAATGAGTAATACTATGAAATGTAATATCAGTCCGTTTCTGAAACTTCGGAATAAGCGTCCTTAAGTAGGTTCTCACAATAATAGTCAAGATACAACACTGAATTTTCCACTCAAGTTTTTATTTACTCTAAGAAATGGGCACACTTTACCTTACAATCTCAATGACAACAAAGGAAGCCTGAGTCGATCAAACACATCCGCCACTTACTATCACACTAACCTATTCCTAATTGAGCTAGAGGTCTTTATTAGGTGTTCATGGGATTAGGAGATGGTTTAAAGAAGGAAAATGGATATTCAAAAGGACAAGTCCGAGATAATAGAGTCTTCATATTATGTAACTTAGAGAAAACCTTATTATTTTTTCTTTGCTTCTATACTTTGTTTCCATCCCATCCTAGCCATATTTTTCCTTTTTTCTTTACTTTGGCTTTTGACTCCCTTTTATTCTTTTTTTGGAGTTTTTATTTTATTTTTTATTTTTATTTTTTCTTTTCTTTGGATGGAAACTTATTTTCTTTATTTTCTGAAGCAATTAACTAACTTTTGTTTACACAGGTTTTTCTCTTCTTCTTTCTTCCCCATTCTATTCTCAGACTTATCTTAATTGGGTAGGTTGAATATTATTATTATTATTATTTTTTATTTTGTAACAGGGTAAAGGATTTGTGGTTTATGAAAGGCTAAAGAAAGGCTCAGAGGGGCGACTAGCGGAAAATAATTCATAGGTTTGAATTTTTGGCTATATCGATCCAAAGAGGGCCTAAATTCTCGCTTAGGATATGATTTAATGATCAAGCAAGTGGACGTGTGATATCTCTATCCGGATTTTACTTTTCCCTTGTGTTATTTCTCAAATGTTTCATTTCATATAAGGCTTTAGGCTATATTCTCCACAGATTTGTAGAATAAGTACTCTAGCCTAGATTTGAAACTCATTGCTAACAATCATCGATACTCATGTAATATATTTATAAATAGATGCAAAGATTATTACCTACATATTAACCTATGTTTCTAAAAAAATTATTCGATGCAAAAGCTACGTGAGATTTCTAGATTGTTAAGAGCATAGAGAAGGAAAACAATACCACTATTCCTAAGTGTATAGCATGAACTTATTTATTTATATTTTTGAATTTTTAAAATTTTAACTAGAAAACAAATGCATATTAACTCTATCTATATCCTAACAGATGCCTTAATTACACGTGTTTCTATGCCCCCCCCAAACAAGAAGCATGCGTTGTCCTCAAAGCATTTAAATAAAGAGGGTAGGAAAAATACCATTGAAACGCGTGAAATTCAGGGATATCTGCAAAACAAAGTTAGAACGTACTAATATAGGAAATAAACCGACGACGAACTCTATACGAAGTTCTACCCATTATGGGGTTAACAAGAATGAAATTGCTTGGGACATAGCGAGACACTAACTAGAATGAAAACTTACCTTATCTCCCCGCGATTACTCATCATCTTACTCATCCTCTTCTTCCATAAAGAAGTGAGGTTCCTTTGGATCTGCCATGCCATGATAATTTGCCAGGCTTCCCGCCATTTATCATCTATTATTGCTAACCTATTAAGAGCCATTTGGTTTGATGGGGTGTAGGGTGCAACCTGATGAGGTTGTATCCTCCACCCTTGCCAAGTCATTGCACGGAAGGATCGAATAATACTATTGGTGGGTCGTACCGTGTCGACCGTAATCCAATCCGTGAAATGTGTACAAAAAACAGGAAAGAAACATAGCATAATACGGGAAACTAGAACGGGCATAAGAAGGAACTTATGCCTCATGCTATGAGATCGAGCTAAACTAGACATCAAGGTTCGGGGAAGGTCATGACACATACGTCCCGTGGCTAAAGCAAGGAAAACGCTGCAAGTGGCATCATTCACAGAAGAAAAATGTCATTCCCCTAAAATGTTTAGCATGATCCAAAACATAACAGTTCCTATGTTCATGGACAGGCTACCAAAAGTGACGTTATAGTCCCCTTGGTCCTCGATACGGAAAATGCCTGCGCCGTACGACTCATGCAAGAACTCGTAAGTGTAGACATACATATTATCTACCCAATAACACCATGGGTCTTGTATTTCAGCGGGCATAGCAAGTCCAAGAACAAATGCTAGCAAGAACCTAGTAATTTCCATTGGTTCATTATCAATGTTGATGGAGAACACTTGTTCTCCATCTGGTCTTTCAAAGAAAATGCAGTTATCGTAAAAAAATAAGATGCTAGTGTTGGAGAATAAAGTGCATCAGTCTTACCATAAGCGGCTCCCACTAACGTATGTGATCGCCTCACAAAACCAAGCACCATAAGTAGTGCTTTGGAACAAATCTTCGAAAGACTGTTCGGTATCAATGTTGGAGATGTCATCTCAAACTTACGCCTGGAATAGCTGCGAATGATCCGGATACTTCCCCAGAGAAAACTGGAATTTTTTCGTCCCGCGAAGTCGGTATGAAAGCTTCTGAATAGTTGGAATTTTGTTTGGTTTGGTCGTGGTCGCTCGGCAAAAGCGCGAAAAGGCCTCGACAAAAATTCAGAAAAAAATGCATGCGAGGGTGCGCCTCTGTAGGGCACGAAGTCGCTTCGGAGTTGCTAAAACTCGGAAAATGAGCCGAAACGTGGGAATTGTGGGAGTGAAAGGTGAGTGATGGAGTTTAGGTGTAGTGTGAGTTGCGAGTGTAGAATGTATGAAGTTTATATAGGTTTTAAGTTACTAAAACGGATCGGGAAGTTGCCAAAACTAATTACGGCAGTTTCCGGAAATCCTAAAATTTCCAAACCCGAAAACGGAAACAACTCATTATCTTGATTCTAATTCAAACCTAGTATCTTTTAGGTTGAATTTATGATAGAATCTACCTATTTAATCAAGATTTCATCCTACCCTTATACTTATTCCTGGATATGCCTAATCGGCCATATTTTCACCTTGACTCCGCAATAAATTCTAACACGAGGGTTATATAAAAATCATCTTTGGAATAGATAAAACCACCCCTAAACAATTTGGGAAGGTGGGATCAATATGAGACAACCCACGATAATAAAAATAACCGCATTATATTAAAATTTTCATTCGGAGTACATTTCACTACAAAATTCAAATTACGGAAATAAAACTTACATTAAAATAAATAACAATAATGAAACTACAAATAAACATAAAAACATCAAACGATGCTATCCTTAACTACTCCGGTACTGGTAGCGGAGGGCACACGTCCAGGAGAATACTCTGGGCTCACGATGGGCGATTACCACCATTCGCCCGGCTACGACGACGCTCGTGCCTCGATGGTGTGTCCTCAGAAGGAGAGTCCCCGTGAGGTGGGAATCGTGTAAGCATCTCTTCCGGGGGCGGCCGAGCTTCTAGCTCGCCCTCATCTATTCCCACCTCTCATCCTCTCTGCGGTATGCGGATCTCGGTTATGATGCATCGTTGCTGTCGAGTCCGGAGGTCTTCGCAGATGGTGTTGGCGAATGCATGCCACGATGAATCACAACCATGCGCGCTCGGCCCGACCAACACCTCTCCAAGGCATCCGTGATCAAAACAAGTCAAATCCTCCTCATCCTCCGAGGCATTCGATTTCCCCGGCCTCACCGGCATTCCGATCTCCACCATCCTCTTCTTTTTCTTCTCTATCCTCAGCCAACCTCCAAACTCGTTGGACACACTCCTTATAGATCACGAGGGTTACGGTGTAGGGTGATGTAAGTCCTATCGCCGCGCTGGCTGCTCTCAACTTCAACATGATCTTGGTTATCAACACGGGGAGAGGGCAACGGACTTCCCTACTCCCCTAATAATCATACTAAGTAAAACTCCAAGATCAGAACTCATACTTCGCTCCGGAGTATCCATAAGATGTGGAGGCAGATTCGGGCCGATGTGCCGACCTTCTCCTTCCCGGGGCGTTAGACCAATCCATCGAGCTGCGCGGCCGGTACCGGTTGGTCCTAAAGGAAGCTCGACAAACATAATCGCGACCTCGCATTGTAGTTCCTTCCGAATGGCTTGTCTCGTTCATCAATGGCTCTACCCTATTATGTTGGGACTCCTGCAAGCGTGACATCAAATGGATTCTAGGCGGGATGCCTAGAATCTTAATAACAACAATCGTCACTTCCTTCCTCCTCTTCGCCACCACAACAAAAATCCTCGTCCCTTCCTACTCCCTCGTATTGTAGAACCGTTGGACTAAGTCCTCGTGGTAATAGGCTTAAGTCAAAGTACCACAAGCTATTCCATCTCGATCGATCATTTTAAATCACCGTAAAACGGGAAGTGAGTGGTCGCTGTAAAAGCTTGCTCGACAAAATTGGCGTTGTTGAGCCATTGGTGTTTGGAATGTAGTGGGGGTTTAAATGGGATGTGGTGGTGGGTTGTTAATCGACCAACTGAAGCAAACAGTGGTGGTGGTGGAGTGGTGGTGCGGCAGCAACAAAATTTGGAATTTTCGGTGGTTTTTGCTTATTTAATTTGGTGGAGGTGGTGGTAGGGCGCGTTTGCAGTCAATTTGGGTTGGGTATTGATTGTGGGCATGGGTTAATTTAGGTTTTCTTTTATTATTATTGTTTTTTAGGTTTTGTTTTAAGCTTTGGGCGTTAATGGCGGATTGTGGAAGCTGATCGCATTTGTTGGTGAAGGTAAGGCGGGCGCTTAATGTCGGTGAAGCGGGTTGGGCCCAAGCCCAAATCGAAATTTGTGATTTTTTTCGATTTTTCGCGAAATTTCAAATCAAAATTGCCGCTTCGTTACCTGTCCGATTTTTGCGAACGAGTTATGGAAATGATCAGGAGAGAATTTCCAATCCAATGATCCATAAAACACTCTATTCCGACTGTGGATGACATATAAGATAGTGGAAAATGCCTCGAAGTGCGTGCATGACATACGTTATGCGAACAATTGGACTCTAAAATCATGGATTATGTCAACCCAAATCGTAATACAATTAAACGGCCTAAGCAACTGTAATGGGACATAAACATTCTAGGACGGAAACACGAACACCCCACCCCCAAACATTTTTTTTACAACGGAGCTTAGAAAATTTGTTTTTAGCAGTGGGTCTTTTAAAGTCAGATTCCCGAGACTTCCTATATTACTATGTTTATTCTTTTATATATATATATATATATATATATATATATATATATATATATATATATATATATATATATATATATATTTATTTATTTTAATTTTAAAAAGAAAACAATAAACAAGAAGGACATAATTCACCCCATAGAGAAACATGACTCAAAAATCCGAGAAAACATACAAGAGTGGAAAATGTGAATTATGTTTAAACGTGGACTTAGGATCCAGTACTTACAACCACACACTCCGTAGGGAGGGCCCGGTTACCTTAATGGTGCACTCACCAATATATGGAAATGAAAGGAAATGCACCAAACACAAAAGTTGAGTCGTTTATAGTCAGATACTCGAGACTTATCTAAACATATGTATGAACATGCAGTTTATCATATATCAACAATCGAAATAGTTGTGGATCATTCCATAAATAAACATCACAGAAAACATATCCAAACACAATCAAGCACCAAGATTTCCTATGACGCAACCTAGTAAAATGAAAGCGAAGTCGGATAACCCTATTACTTAACCTAGCATGCACCTTTTTTTTCATTTTTGAACGAGAGGGTGTCCTAGTGAATAAGTGTGGAAGAGTGAATGGTTGTGGAGAATATGGTGGATATGGGTAAGTTGTAGAAGGAAAGCATGGAAAAAATGAGGATGTGGGTTTAGCACAAAACTCATTCATAGTGTAGGTAGGGACTGTCTCAAGTCTGAAAATGAAGGTGTCACACGCTTTTTGTCTTAAGTATTTGTTTACTAGGTGAATTTAAAAATTATGAAGCTGGAAGAAACAACAGGATTGAGTGCAAAACTCGAGATTCCTTTGAAAGGGTGGAAGGAGGGAGATGAGGTGGATGTTGTGGAAAGTAGTTCTTGATAGGGTGAATTATCACTGCTCTAAGAAACTCATCGTAATTGCTCATCTAGATTGGTCATATCCTCGTTACTATGATAGTCCTCTACATCTTTGAGAAAGTCATCTATCTCATCCTCATCCGTAATATGTGTATCGACTAGTGTAGGGATGGAAATGTTGGAGTCTGAACTTCCAAAGGAAAGAAATTTGGGCATATGATTATCAGGGAACGTGTTGTTGAAATAATCTCGAGCAAAGCTCTCGATCATGCTAACCTCTCCATCCATAGATCTAATCGGGTGCTGGTGTCTTTGTTTTAAAACATTGACTTCAACAACAAGATGGCCAAAAGACATGGACATTGAACCATCGCGCAATTAAATGAGCATTGGCGGTTGTCGGGGAAAGGGCGCCCTAAGATGATCGGGGTCGAGTAATTAACGACGGTCGGTCGAGGATGACAAAATCAATGGGATAGTAAAAATCCTGAATTTTTACGAGAACATTTTCGGCGACACCCTTAGGATACTTAATAGACCGATCGGCTAATTGCAACGCGTCATTTTAGTGGGTTGCATCTCGTCCTAGACCTATTTGTCTATACAAATAAAATGGGAGTAAGTTAACGCTTAGCCCCAAGTCTAATAACGCCGTCGTCAGATAAGAATCTCCTAAGGTGCATCAGACATGGGGATCGACCCGGGGTCCTTGTACTTAACAATTCCATTATGTTCAGGATAAAGTTGGGAATTGTTCTATTAAAAAGGCGTCTTTTGGTATATTGGTCTTACGCCTAGTAGTACACAATTCCTTAAAAACTTAGCATGGTGTGGTAGCTTTTTATAGTTTCGAGGAAGGGAAGGTTTATAGTTAGATTCTTTAAAACATCCCTAATCTCCTCATAATTTGTATCGCTAGTTAACACGGCTAATTTTTGTAGAAACGGCGGTTTCTGTTTATATTTAGCAATGGTATCACCGAATGTTTAACCGTGGCTTTTACGTTTCTTAGGTTGTGTTGTAACCGGGTACCTCTACACGATTGGTAGGCTCTTCAGTTTCTATTTCGTATCTAGTAAAATAGCGGTGTAGGGCGATTGGTAGGGTAACTATAGACATAGTTACTTTGTTATCAACCACTCTGCGAGCGGAGAGTGGTGATGGCCTTTAGCTCACCTACATTTTCATATTCATTACTAGTATTATCGGTTACCTCAAAGGCTGTATTTGTTGTTTTAGTATTAGGTATTGTGTGACACTGAAACACACCTTTGGGTTGGGCTTTATCTTGAGCCAATTTGTTGGGTTAAATTATTAACGGATCAGAAGCCGTTGGTTAGATTGAGCCATGGTTTGGAAAAGTTTTGGCTCACTTGTATGAAGGTGTCAAGACGATCCGGTTGTGTGGGTGTAGTAGTCACGGGTGTGTGGATTTGGAACTATTTCACGTGAATTATTTATGGGTGGATTTTGATAGTTATTATTTATGAACGATACCTCTATTAGCATTATAATTATTATAACTATCTTGACTTTGTGCTTGACCTTGTCGAGGTTGCACTTGGTTGTTATAATTATTGAAATTCCCACGACCCTCGCCCTTGTCGTAGTGAGGCTTGGTTAAAAGCCGTCGCGTGGGCCTAACATATTGATTATTGTACCCTTGAGGTGTGGCGTGTTGGTTATTTCTCCAACCGAAGTTGGGATTTTGTCTCCAAGGGGTTAGGTTCACTATTAATAGAACAAGCTTTGTTCATAGGCTATAGGACGATGGGAGTCGGGATGCTTTCTCGGGGCTCCAACCAGAAACTACATGGATTTGAATTTACATTCATGACGGGATATGCTTTTGTTGTACGTAGAAATGGCCTCTACCTTTTTGTGAGGGATTCAATTAGAGTTTTAAGCTCGGGATCTGATTTAACCTCAAACATACGGGGTAGCCTTAATCGCTGAAGAAGAACTAGCGGAGCGGAGTAATCGCCACTACCCCCAATTATTATTACGCTTTTAGTCGATCTTCCAAAAATTTATATGCCTCCTCGAGGCTCCTTTACTTAGGAAACTACCCCCATTCATTATGTCTAGGACTTCTTTATGGTGGTGTAGAAGTCCTTTGAAAAGGCACGAACTAACGTGTCTTTTGCTAGGTGATGGTGTTGACACTCTATAAGGAGATCGGTGAAAACGATTCCAAGCCTCCGAAAATGATTCATGAGGATTCTCGCCGAAAGAAGTGAATCTTGGAAAGCATTTCATCCGTCTTTAGGGTTGGATAAAATGTTCCATAAACAATTTGAACAAGTTTGGCCCACGAGTCCACGTAAATTAGGCTTTGGGCAGTTAATCAAGACGCTTTATCGGCTAAGGTGAAAGGGAATACCCGAGTTTAATTTGTTCGCACCAACCGTAGGATGGTGGAATGTTGTTAGGACTTGTTCAATCCTACGCATGTGCCGATAAGATGAAAACGGGTAACAAATTAAAATATTTAGGGGATTCGAAATCCCCAATCGGTCCGCTAGAACGATGCAAGATTTGGGGCTATCGCCAAGGCTTTGTAGAAGTCGAGAGAGGAGTCTCTTCTTCTTCGGGCATCAGGTCGTGATGTGTGTGAAATAGTAGCTAGAGGTGTAGTGGGTGGTATACTAGATAGACTTGTTTGTTGACATTGTTGTGTAATTACGTTACGTGTTTTGTTCGCCGGACCTTAATCTCATACAAGGCTAAAACCAAACTTAGCTAAACACATCAACACCGCAAAACAATTCGATATACTAGTATAAAACTTCGAGCGGGAGATGTGAGGTGTGGAAGAAAGGAATACCTGATTCGCCCTTCCTTCGCTTATGAATAAGCGTCTTGTTTTTGGCGTGTTCAATGTATATAACAGGTTAGAACACTGAAAAATTTGAAAAATCAAAGTTCGAGTCAAAACCGGTAGAATTCGGAAAAATTAACAAAAGCGGCGATGCGCTCGCATAGAAGCTTGATGGTCGCCCTAGTAATTTTCAAATTACGGTGTTTTTTATGGCTGGTCGCTTCGGCTATAGCTATAGGGTAAGCGCTTACCTGAAGCTGGCCAAGGTAATTTTCGAAATTTTTCAACGATGAAACGGAAAGCCCACGGTATGAATCAAAACGGGTGGGTGGGTGAAATGGGACTTTTAAGAAAAGTACTTACACTACGAAAACAATGCGAAAGTGCAACTAAGATGGCAACGGCGCCATTTGATAAAACATAAAATGAATAGTTTTACCTACGAAATAAAGCGATGAAACTCTAAACGTAAGTAAAACTAAACGCTAAATATGATGCCTATATTTTATCAAAGATTTCTACTCTCAATCCTATGAGATATAGTGGAGTAGAGTGATTCGTTCCACTCCTAGTCCTTCCGCATGCTGTGTTATCACGTGTAATTACTCTACTTAAGGTCTAATGAGAGATTTACGAAAAGGCAACTAGACTACGATGCAACTACCCACAAGATGCAACTAGTCGGTTATCAAAATAACTAAGAGAATGCTACGTTGATTCGATGATAAGGAGTTAGAGGGGGATTGATTCCACCTTAACTCGACTTAATCCTACTAACGACGAATTAATCGAATCCGAATTGAACTACTTGCAGAACAATTGGTTCTTCCTAATCCCCCTAATTACACATGGCATTCCTACCAATTCATAACTAGCATGTGAACGATTAAACCTATTCTCATGGTGAACTAATCGTTTCTAGAGTGGAAAGGAAATTACGACGATTCTACGATAGTCGGAATCAAGCTTTCATCAAGGCTTCTCGACCCCTTCTAATGGAGGTTTAGCCGAGAATCATTACCTTAATCATTTTCGATTAAAGTTAAACTAAACATGATATAAAGAATTGAAATTTACTAATCTAAATTAAACAATAATTAAAATCTAATTAATAACTAAGAATTGAATAACAAGTAGTAAATGAATCGGATCTAACACAAATGTAAATGACAAGAATCGAGAAATTTAACAACTAGCTATTTTATTAAACTCTAAACCCTAATTAAGAGTAATGATTCTAATAGTTTAATCTAAAACAAGAATTGGATTTGAAATTAAACTTAATTAAAACAATTAAATCTAGATCTAGAAGCTATTATAATGGCTACTTTCTATTCTAAGCTCCTTTATTTTATAACCTAAAAAATCTACTATTCTCTACTAAAAATCTACCATTAACAAAGAGCTAAGCTTTTGTTTTATACTTTCAGATCCAAAAATCGTGCATGGGCTTGGAGCCATGTTTTGGGCCAGAGAATCAGGCCCAAAACCCAATTCTTTCAGTCCAAAAAGGCCTCTTCAGCTGCAGTTGGCTTCAACAGACTTTTCGTCCACTTCTGCTCCACTGATTGGATCACGGCTTAGACCATTGGAAAGCTCTTTCCGAGCCAGTCGTTTTGACATAAGGTAGGCCCCATTCCGAGGTCTGAGTCCAAAGATATGGCCTTCGGAAATTCTCGACTTTGTGTCTTTGTTTTACGTCGACTTTCGACTTTTTGGACGGGCTTTAGAAAGGCTTTGTCTTCTTGAATCTTGGCCTTTAATCACGGAACTCCTTAGTAACCGACCTTTGCTCCTTTATCTCGCTAAAGTGGCACATTTCTGCACATAATGGACTTTGAAGCCTGAAATGCATAAAAACACGTAATCAGTGTTAACTCTTAATTATTTCTCACATAATTAGTCTAAAAGTATGTCTGTTACAGGGTTAAAACTACAGTTTTGGGCTCTTATCACATTACAAATTAAATATATATATATATATATATAATAAAATAGGTGTTAGATTAGATAATGAATATTAACTTCTAAATATACTAGATGTTAGATGTTAGATTCAAAATATAGTTATAATTATATTGGTCTAAACCCTAAATATATGCACAGTTGCTACATACCAATTCTGAAATCATAAATAATAACCAAAATGTTTTATTATGGAATGAAAAATGGGTTTAAATTATATTATCTAATCAAACTTTAATTTATTGGTAAAAATTTAGATGTTAAATTCAAATAAAATTTAGTTAGAACTGTACTGTTTCAAACCCTAAACCTTAGACATAATAAGTAAAGTAGCGCTACTAATTCTGAAATAACAAATTACAACCCAAACGTTTTATTATAGATTGGAGAACGGGTTAATTTAAATAATTATATTGTCTAATCCAATTTTAATATGTTGGTAAGACTTTAGATATTAGATTCAAAGTGTAGTTATAATTGTACTAATTCAAACCTTAAACCCTAGACATAAGTATAGTTGTTACCAATTCCGAAATAAAAAATTATAACCTAAACGTTTTATTATAAATTGGAGAATGGGCTTAAATTATATCATATAATCCAATTTAATTTGTTGGCAAAAATTTAGATGTTAGATTCAAAGTCTAGTTAGAACTGTATTTATTCAAACCCTAAACCCTAGAGACATTTACAATTGCTACCAATTCTAAAATAAAAAATTATAACCTAAATGTTTTCTACTTGTTGGAACTAAGTTATCACCTAGCTAAAACAACTACAAATAAGTTAAAATATGCTAATTATTAATCAAATTATTATCAAATAGATGATGAAACATTTAAATATTAGAATTTGACAACACAACAACAAGATACCGAATAGTTTAAGATTTTTCGGTGTCTATTTGTTGCATCTTGACTTGGTAAATGGTAACCCGACGATGTTATTTACAATTATGTTTCAGCAACCTGTTACCGTGGTTTATGATATTTTATGGCAATGTGCTACCGTTCCTCAAAATAGTAGCACACACATCAAGATTACACAAAATTTATTTTGAAATCTAGGATTCAAACTATCGTAATCCATTTAGTTTCAATTACATTAATCTCTAATTTATTCCTTTTCATGTTCAATTGGTTCTTCTAACATCATATAATCTTCAATTTATTCGACATTGAGATATGGGTCGTTGTATTGTGATAAATCGCTCATTTGAGAGTTGGGTAATGATACATACTCCATTTGAGAGTTAAAATGTAGAGATATTGAGAGTTGAGAAGTGGAGAAAAATTGAGCTGAGCTGAGTTGAGTCAAGAAAAATTTAGTTGGATATAGATAATTTGAGAAGTAGCTAGAATGTATTTTGATATTGTATAGAGTTGCATAATGCATTTTTTTTTTTTTTTTTTTTTTGAAATAGCTAGGGGTTAAGGGTGCCCAACCTTTTATTAATGGAAAATTCTCAGATGCAGTTTTCCTTTCTTATCCCCCTTGACAAGTTCATATAGTTTTTAGTCCATATGTGGGATATAGTACAAAATATCATTACTTCTCTCTCTACTTACTTTAGCTAGGTAGTCTGCCACTTGGTTTCCTTCCCCAAAAACATGTTTGAAACTTACTTCCTCAAACTTTCTTACCACTTCTCGAATATGAGAAACCAAGTTTCTGCAGTACCAAGGTGGCTCCTCTTTTATACTCATTATCTGAATGACCCTCGTTGAGCTTGATTGCACTTGCAGACGCTTGATATTCATGGCTTCCATCCCTTCTAGTCCTTTTAGCACTCCAAGTAACTCCTGGTACAACACTGATTTTTGATGGGGCAATATGAGGTTACCACTATTTTTGATGGGGAGTGCCCTCTTAGAAAACATGGGCTTTAAGTTGGGACACAAATGTAATAACAAATTTCCGGTCGGAGAGTGCTCTCTTAGAAATGGAGAGTGTATTTAAGATTACCCCCAAAAAATTGTCCAATATTAATGTTCAAGTTTTTGTTTTTCTCTGTAATTATTCGATAAAATTATTGACATGGGTACTAAACTATAGTGGATTTTACATTATGAGTACTATATTATATTTTTTGCAAAATAGGGTACAATATATTTCAAATATTGCTAATATGGGTACTCGTTATGTATGTTGTTAATTATTTATACGTATTTGATGATTTGACAAACGGAGTTAACTAATTTCAAATTTGGACTGTTATCAATTTTGACCGTTGATAAGCACCCAAAACTGTAATATGAAACCCCATTGAGACATATAAATTTGGTTAATTATATGTTTAATAATCATGAAATAAATATATTTTCGTACTTTTGCAGGTATTTACAGTAAACATGAAAATATTGGTTAAACCTGCGTTAAAGCACGGGGAACGACGTATATATGAATTCTTCCAAATTAGCCATGTAAAGCCCAACAAATCCGCACAGAAGCATCAAACTTCCGAAGCTCCTACCTCTTGAACCAGGACTCCGAATGCGACAAATGAGCTGCTCAGACAATTAGGGCGATGAACTCTATGCATAGGTGGGAAATTGTAAAATTGCCAAAAGACCGGACCGCCACTGGACTGCACGTCACTATGCGGGCACGCAAGATTTGATGAGTCATCAATCATGGAGCATGTCAAGACAAAAATGCCAAATTATTGGTGCAAAGTTGACACCTTGCACGTAATTAATTAGATTAGGTGTTAATAGTGAAAAAAAAGGCAAGGTGTCACTTTGTTTTAATGTGGTGGGTAAAAATGAAGTAAATGTGGTTTGGTGTTTCACGTGGGAGGAAATGAGATTTTTCTCAAATGGAGAAGAAAACAAAACAAGGGGGGGGACAATCCATTTACTCCCTTAACTTCTTTTCCTTTACCTTGTATTATTTTAGTTCATTAGTTTTAGATAGTTTTGAGTTTTTGTTTTGGAAAAAAAAGCTTGTAATAGTTTTAATGGAGGAAACTTTGTTTTCTTCTTGCGGAAATAAAATCTAAATGCAAGTGAGTTTTTATAGTTAGTTTATTCTTTTTGTTCTCTCTCCCTCTTTTTACATTCTACATTAGTCATCTTTTAGCCCAAGGACCATGAGCTAAACCTCCCCTTTGTGGGGAGTTAATAATACTCATGTGAGGGAAAATCTTTGTTATTTGGTTTAGTAAGTTGTTTAGAAAGAACAACTAGACCTACATCCTATCCCAAAATGATAGTTAGTGTAGTGTCTAGTTAGGAATCAAAGTGATGAGCTTAGAGATAAGTTATTGCTTTGGTTCTACATGCTAGCATGTATGAGCTTAGAGATGAGTCATATAGGTTAGGGATCAAGTTTTCTTTTATTAGGACTTGTCTAAGAGTTCTAGGAAGATTAGATGCACTTATTAAAATCAAATAACAAAAGTTATCTTCACATGAGGAGAATTAACTCTCCACTTTTGTTTTATTAAAATTTTATCTTGTCTTAGTTGCATGTTTACGTAACTTAATGTTTTAAATTTTTGTGTAGTAAAGAAACTAAGTATTTAGTATTTATAAAATCATAGCTAAACTTACTCATTAGTTTCCTAAAAGAGTAAAACCAAGTTGTAAGTGGTCCTAGAATTTAGGTTGGTTCGAATCCTTACTCCAAACAATATGAACACGAAGATCGTGAGTAAGGAAAAATATCTTTGAATTCGCACTTTGGCCAAAGAAGAGATTCAAATCTCTAATATAGCAAAAAGGTGAATATCAACCGTGATACAATTATGAAGTAAACAAATTTTGACCATTGCAAAATTAGTTGACTGAAAAAAAGTCTTCCTCAAAAAAAAAAAAAATAGAGAGATCTGATCCAATGGAACCACGTTCATCGTTCCACCGTCACCACCGCCACCACAACAATGAAAACAGGTATGCTACACTTCGACCACCACCTAGATTATTTCCAAATGACCGAAATTTTCACAATCACCAACGTCTCCCACCTCCACCTCCATAATACCACCTTGACTGCCCAAATTATGATTTACCCCATCGACCTCCTTTTTGTTATATTGAAGACCATCATCCTCATTTTCCAACAACTGATTTTATAGAACAACCAATTAAATGGGAGCCAGCTAGGGTTTCACCACCACCAGCATGTCCGTTATATGAGTATCAGTTTAAAAACCATTCCCCTATGTCACCTTATCATCGACATGGATGAGGACAAGATGGTAATAATTTTGTTGTTAATTTTAATAATACTAATAGATTATGTAACGATGATCATGATGTTGATAATAATACTAATAATATTGTTGGTTAAAAAAAAAACTTTTTTGGTGAACTTGTTGATGTTAAAAAGGAAGATTTTTTATGGGGTGACACGGAATTTTACTAAGGAAATTATCGTAGTCAGCGAAGTCGTCGTGTTTCTATTGATACTAGTGTTGGTATTGAGGAACCTACTGTAAATTTCGGTTTAGCATCAAATACGTATAAATACTTAACAACGTACATAAATACTTAAGAATGTATATAATGAGTACACATATTAGCAATATTTGTAATATATGGTACCCTACTTTGCAAAATAAAATAAAATACAGTACCCATAATGTAAAATTCACTATAGTTCAGTACCCATGTCAATAATTTTTTCTAATTATTCATCCTCTCTCCCGCCATTAACAAATCATTATAATATGGACAAAAAACAGCGAGCCTTTCTTATCGAATAAGCTTCTCGTTTTTAAGAGATCATATGTCCATATATATGCTGTTGCATTAAAAGAAATTCATGGATTTTATTGTCTCATTTTCGTCAGTTGCTTAGTATGTAAGAAATGATTATATTAATGGTCGATATTAATTAATGAGCAATCTAATCAAATCATTCTCATAAGAGCATTATCAATGCGCTGCTAAAAAAAATTGTGACATATCAGCATTTTAACTCGGTTGAAATTGCTAAAACCAGTTTATGTACCAATGCAAAATTTTGATATTTTGGGTTTCTATTTCGGACGGCTAAACTTGTCTCGTGCCACTTTGGACCAAATTTTAAATGGGATAATTTGTCCCGTCCCACATTGGACCAAATTTCTTTTAAAGCGCGAGTGCCGAGCACGCATTCACCTTCCATCATCCAGTAAACTCTCAACAGATGAAATAAATAAACCCCATCACTTCAATCACCTTATCAAACCTCGTTTTTGTATCAAATTTCATTTCGTTTTTTTGCAATGGATGACCATTGTCGAGTTGGACGTAAGATGAATCTTTTGTGTGGGTCGAGGAGTTCAAATCCTCGAGAAAACGAGGGTGAACTTATACCGAAAAATGATTTTCAATTTCCACCAAGAATGAGTATTGTGGATCATCCATCGTTGGCTACCGATCCGAATAACCATGTCTCGTGTTTATATAGTAATGAAAGAGTAAATATGAGTTTATGAACGTTGTTCAATTGATTTTAATTTAAAATCGTGTTTAGAATATATCGTATACTAACTGTTTGATTAAATGTCTCAACGTGTGAAGGAGTAAATATGAGTTTATGAACATTGTTCGATTGATTTTTATTTAAAATTGTGTTTAGAATATATCGTATATTAACTTTTTGATTAAATGCCTCAACGTGTAGAAAATGAATAACACCAAATGGAGATGCGCAATGCCAAGCGTTAAAGACTTTTGGAGATGTAGTTGTGTGTAGTGAGAGAGTAAATAAAAAATTATTGATGAGGTTCACCATAGATTGTTTGGAAGATGGACTGGTGGGAGTTGTGAAGGAGAAAAGGTAGTATTCTTAGCTTTAGGACTTGTTTGTATTGACTCAATTTGTATTGAATGAACAACTTAAAGGAAACAAATTGATTGATGAAAGAAAACTTGTTTGATTAAAGATCGAAACATAAACTTGAAAGAAATAACTTGATTGAATGATTGAAACATGAACTTGAAAGAAAAATGATTAAATTCAAGAACAAAAAGTAAAACAAACTTGAATGTAAATGAGTTGAAAAATAAATCCTACATTACTCCTACATGACACTAGAATAAGTTTAGGTGCTTTCTCTCCTCATACTTTTTGGTTTTTATACCCCTACTTTTACAAAAGTTTGATTTGCCCTCTCCCTCTACAATTAAGATACCTCACTATAGTTGCTTTATGCTTTTTCTTTTGCTTTTGCATATCTTCTTGACCAAGCTAGGTTTTGAGCAAGTCTTCTTTTGTATAAATGCCATCCATCTCTAGTCTTATGAGTGAAGGACGTGACTTTCAGTTTTCTGGTTTTAAGTATTTGACCTTTGACTTTGACTTTGACTTTTTCAGCACTTTTTTCATAGCATCTTAGAGTCTTCATAATAAACGTAAATAAGGCCCATTTTGGTGTTAAGATGCAACTTTTATGATAAGTAGTATGAATTGCTTTGTAACCTGAAAAATGCAATAAAAACTATGAGTTGTCTTTTCATTTTGTGTAAGAAGGGCTGTAATGCAGCAATATAAGGGTAATAAAACACACATTTGGGAGTTGATCAGGAGACACCTAGAGGAAATACAAGACGATATGGCGCACGTTAGAGAACGAATATTACAAACACTTTTTGGTCCTTTGATATCGTGTTCGATTATTCGGACTAATCGTCCAATCATATTTGCATTGGCGGAGCGATGGTGGCACACCACGCACACTTTTCACCTTCCATGTGCTAACGCCACTTGACTTTTCAATGTTGACAGGTTTAAGGGTGGGCGAGAAGAAGCCCATTTTGTTTGATTCAAGTATTGAAGAGGATATAGGAAGATTGAGGACTCTACTGCCTTTGTTGTTTGATTTTGATGGTGAACTTGTACTCGAGAATATTGGTGATAGATACATTTTGAACCTGCCCTTCGGAGAAATATACATGTACCGATTAGATGAGGATTATTGTCTGGAATATCAAATTGACGCCTTATACTTGGAGCCAAACTCAGAGGCGGAGGATGAGTTTGTCAAGGCTTTACTGTTATATTTTTTGGGCCAGTGGGTTTCACAACTGGAAAATCTGGGGTTCAGGCTGGTTGGTTAGCATCTTTGGTAGACCTTGATAACTTGGATGATTTTGACTAGGGTGGTGCTTTCATGGAACATTTGTATACTGGGCTTGATTTGTTTGTCTAGACAAATGAAATGGGAAAGCAATGCAATGAGATTACGTGGATACTACAAGTAAGAGGATTTAAGTTTTAAGATATAAGATTTTATTTTGTTAGTTAAATATTATATAATTTAAGTTAAAATACACTTTCATTTGATTATTTTAGTACTAGTGGTTCGAGTATTTTGCTTGTTTAAACCTTATACTGAGAAGTGATTAGGATAAGGACTTATGGCCTCGCCCACAGGGATGGGTTACTGAGGGTCATGCTAGAGTCAAAGAAGAGGTCCATAATGATCTCCAAGCTGCTAGGAGCCAATTAGAAACTAAAAGTGTGAGATCTATTGTTTAGAGTCCATGGCAAGGTTCTCAATATGAGCATACACGTACATATCTTTCAGTTAGTTCGATAATGTTGTTAACAAGGTTCATACTAAAAGCCCTTGATATGTGTGCTTGGTTCCTTGGAGATAGAGTGATCATGCAGACCATTGAATTTAGATATGTTCCCCTCCCCTACCCACAGACATGCGTGCTATAATTGTGCCCACCTCTTTGATTGAGTGGTATCGCGTTGCGAATGCATGGCTGAGTTTTATTGATTATGTTAATGTGAACTCCACTCTTGAATATGAAACTTATTGGAGGAAAGTTTCTAGGGGAAGCCTATCTACGGGTCTACTTTATAGAGGTGCAAACATGGATGTGGCAACTAGTTAGAGTTTTAGATGAGACATCGAATTCCCATAACCTGCAAGTTCCAGCAGAACATCTGGAATATATCATGGTTATCATGCACCCCTACCTAGTGATCCATATGACACATGATCATACCGTGTTGTTAGTTCTCAGGGAATGGAGAGCACCATCTCTTTTGAGCGTCCAGATGACAACATCTTGCCTGGGCTTGTACTTGATTTCCAATAACTTAATGAGGTATATTTATATTTTATTATGTTAATTTCAACGCACTATATAGATTTAACTTAGATAAAATATTGACACAATGCAGGAAACAATGCGTGGTCGCTTAGCAAATGAAATCTTACTCAACCAGGGGTTTCGAGTTGGTTTAATTGGCCAAACTCAATAGTATTATGGGTATTTAGACCATGAACGGGCTGAAAGAGCACATCGCTGAGCAACAACTTCATGAACGTGCCCAGACGATAGCAGATTTAACAAACCAAGTGGAAGCCTTGGTAATTTCATTAATTATATGTTTTACATTTTCAAATATTTATTTTATAACTCAAATTTTAGATTTTAATTACATACATTGCGTTAGATTCTAAAATTTTAATTAGATTTTAGAAACTTGACTCGTCCAACATCTGGACGGCTAAACTTGTCCCGTGCGAGTCGCTGCTAAATTTCTGAGTATTTTGGTCAAGAATTTAACAATTACTGAGATAGAAATAGCTGTTTAGCAGCGTGTTGGTGAACGAAATTGTTAGAAAAATTGCGACCTGTCACATTGGTAATAAAAAATAGTAGTGCGTTGATGATGCTCTAACGATGGTCCATAATAAAACTAAATGACGTTTTGATTTTAAATATGTGGGTTAGTAGTTATTGAATCCTGTATCTACATGTCGTGCCCCTCGTTATTGGTTCGAGATTAACGTTTCTCCTCATTTATGGGATGATGAGTAACTGAAAAATAATTATGAGAAATCCGTCCTCTCTCCTGCCATTATTTAAGTTTAGAATCCCATTATTCTAAATAATACTTGAGTTTAACACGCTGAAAGTTAACTAATGGTTAAGGAAGAGAAACGACTATGTTGAGAAAATCATTCAAGTTATTATTGATTTTATATTCCGTTTTATTGTATTCATCGACATGGATCAAGATAAGTCATTTTGTTGATTCATTATTCAAGTTCAATATATATGTGAAATAACTTGTGATTTAGATCATTACTTTTTTTTTAGATAAAAGGAAGACACTTCCAAAACTAGGAAGAGCTCCCTATAGTTGTTACATCCATACATAAACTAATCAGCGACTTTGTCGTATCAAGGTTCAAAGTAAAATGTGGAGGGGCTTGGTAGCCCCTAGCCCCGAGTACATGAGCAATAATGTTCGAGTCTCTGCAAATGTAAAAGAAATTACAATGATCAAACAAATAGATATTATAGTAAATATCATGTGCGGCTGATCTAGCTCCCCAGGATAAATTCATTCCTTTTTGCTTTACAACTTCAGCTAGGTGTTTGCAGTTCGTCAAAATGGCGACACGTCGGAGCTGTAAACTTTAACACAAGTCTACTCCTCTTACGTATTACTGCATTACAATCCTTCTTACGCATAATAAAAAGACGACTCATAATTTTTATTGCCTTTTTCAGGTTATAGAGTAATTTAGACCGACCACTTATCATAAAAGCTACGTCTTAGTACCAAAAGGAGCATTATTTACGCTTATTATGAAGACTCGAAATTGCTATGAAAAAGTGCTGAAAAAGTCAAAGTTAAAGGTTAAAAGTCAAGGGCTCCAAACCAAAGAGCTGAAAGTCAAGTCCTTAACTCAAAAGACCAGAGATAGATGTCCTTAACATAAAAGAAGGCTTTCTCTAAAACCTAGCTTGATCAAGAAGAAATCGAAAAGTGAAAACGAAAAGCATAAAACAAACTTGGTGAGGTGTCTTGATTGTAGAGGAAGAGGGCAAATCAGTCTTTTGTAAAAGTAGGGGTATAAGAACTCAAAAGTAGGATAAAAGAATGCACCTAGACGTATTCTAGTGTCATGTAGGAGTAGTGTAGGATTTTATTTTTCAAGTGATTTACATTCAAGTTGTTTACTATTTGTTATTCAATTCAATCAAGTTATTTCTTTCTTTGTTATTTCAATCAAGTTATTTCTTTCAATATTTGTGCTTTCAATCTTTCATTTAACAAGTCTTTTCTAATGTTCTTCAATACAACTAGAGTTACTAAACAAGTCCTAAAAACAACCTACCTTCTTTCCTTCTAAACTCCCATTCTTCAAGCTCCAAATAATTTATGGTGAACCTCACTCAAC
Source organism: Coptis chinensis (assembly GCF_015680905.1). Lineage (NCBI taxonomy): Eukaryota > Viridiplantae > Streptophyta > Magnoliopsida > Ranunculales > Ranunculaceae > Coptis > Coptis chinensis. The sequence goes on from NC_141463.1 coordinate 38,530,722, forward strand.
AACTTTGAGATACTCAACACTAGTACTACTTCAAATGGTGCTACCGTCATGGATTGGAGGAGCATGGAGCTTTAGTTAAGCATATAAGGAGGGAAGCATCACTCTCACCATTTCATTTCTTGTTTTTTTTTAAAAAAATTTTGTTGATATTTTTCGTTATTTTTCACTATTGATTTGTTTTATTCCAAATCCAGGTTCAAGATTCAACCGTGGGAGAGGAGCTGAAGCTGTTGCTGGAAGACGGAAGCTTTTGGCCGGAACCTACTGGGCGACCAACCGCGCGTCCGCCCTAGTGGTGGCGCCCGATTGCCCAGCCACCTCAGCACAGTGGTGTCCAATTTTTTTTTATAGTTCGAAGATTTTTTATTCTTGGTTGAAACTAAGAACCAGGATTTTGTAATAGAGTAGTATAAATTAGTAGACTTTGTTGTAATAGATAGCGATAAAGAAAGAAAAAGAAAAAGAAAAACGAGTTTTTGTTGACTATGTGGGTGAACATGAGTTGAAACTTGGTTGAAGTTGTGAAACTTACCAAGAGTTAGAGTTTTCATTGCCTTGGGAAGTTTAAGTGTGTGAGGCGAGTTGTGAATCATACGCTCGCGCACTTTGAATCAACTTGGTAATTAACACTCTAATTACGTTTAACTCTAGTTAATCTAGATAAAATAGTTAATCTACTTGTATTAGTATTAGTCTTAGTGTTAATTTACTTTTATGTTTTGGGCTTTTGAAGGCAAAGTTGTTTAATTATCCAAAACTTGGATTGTATGCTTTTTAAGTGGACTTTTTTATTTTTGTAACCTAAAACAGGAAACGCTCGAACGGTTGGGCCTGATTCTCAGATCACGCGCAAACCAATGTTTCCTTCTCCTCAAGCAGCGTGTAAGCACGGCTTGAGAGGTAAATTCTAATCCTCCTCAAAGCCCATGTTAGAGGATACCGTGTGTATTCAAGCATGCTTACGTGATTGTTTGAATTTTAATTTCCGTACTGCAATTTACATTCACGCATAAAGCTGAACCTGGGCCATATAACAACCATTGGGAAGTCATTCCCTAATGTCGATAAATCGGATGTTGCTTGATTCTTAAAGCCCTAGACCAAACAAACAAATTAAAATCAATCAACTAGTGCCCAAAGTAGTCGCGCTCCTCTAGAAAAGGATAAAAATATAGCCACGAGGATTTAGAGTAATCAGTTACCATATTCCGATGGATCAACTACCTTCCTCACTCCCTTCCCCAGATTCATCATGAGTGAGATTCTTGGTAGCACATCACTTGGTGAAGTAATTGCCTACTCTTCTGAGCTGGGTAGTAGATCCATCCTAGTCTCACCCCAATTGTTCCCTTGAACAGGGCATAGTAAATTATAGACCCAGCAAAGATTTTCAAAACTCCATACTTGCAAAAATGAATTTCAATTGCTTGAGCATACACTGCATAGTTTGCGCATGTTAAGATAGTTTTGTTGTCTTGCTAAAAGGGCATGATACTGCATTTAGGCACTACAAGTATTAGCGAGAATAAAACTTACTCACGTAGGAGAGCACATCATATTGTCCTAGACAATCTCCAATTTCTCGTTCTCCACCTACTAAGATGTCCGACAAAGTAGTGCAAGTTGAAGAGCTTCTCTCCAACTTCTACACACCGTTACAAGATGGACCTTCATCTTATAAACGACTCACGCTGCTCAAGAGCGATTTTTGCATTCCACCAAACATGTTCAATCTTCTACCCATCTTCCACAGGTTTGAACACGAGTTAACGTACGAACATCTACGTCAGATAGATGAAGTATGTAATACTTTCCATCATCCGGGCGTCATTGATGATCAAGTGAAGCTACGAGTGTTTACTTTCACTCTAGCTGGCAAGAGTCACACATGGCTTCTTTCTCCGAAACCCGATTCTTTTGATACATGGGAAAAGGTTGTGTTCTCCTTCATGAAGAAGTGCTTTCCGTCAAAGAAAATAGAAGAGATAAGAAGTAATATACAGTTCTTCAAACAAAGTCCGAGTGAGACATTTTTGAAGCATGGGATAGATTCTCTGACCTACTCCATTCCTGTCCTCACCATAAACTAGAAAAATCTACTCTTGTCCAATGTTTCTTCAAAGGGCTTCTCCAAGAACACAAAGTAACCCTCGACATCATGAGTAATGGTAATTTTTTGGATGGAGGTGCAACCGAAGCTTTAACCTTTCTTGAAAACAAAGCTAAAAAAAGTACCCATTGGGGCGATATAAACAATTCCAGAATAGCCCAACCCATTACATTTAAGGCTAGTAGTATTTTTGAGGTGAAATCCGATCCAGAAATCAAAACTGTAATCGAAGCCCTCACAAAAAAGATAGATGCCCTCACAACCAAACAAAAAGACCAAAACCCTCATCCTGTCATGAACATAAATACTTCACCATGCAATTTCTGTTTAAGCTTAAATCATATAGATGCCACTTGTTCCTTGATCACAAACCTATCATCACTTCAACTAGAAAAAATATGTGCTTTTAATGTACCAAATGCACCAGGGAGACAACATCCAAATTTCACATGGACTAATATTCCACAAATCCAATGTTAAACCCCAAATTTCTAGAAAATTTAAAATAGGGAATTTTCCAAGATATAAATATCTCAATCATCACCCTATTCAATCATCTGAAAACTCAAGATGAAATGAAACCCTAATAACCCATTTTCCAAATTAACTCACAATATAAATACCACTAACATTCCACTTATTAAATACACATATGATAACTTATTTAAATATGAGTTTGATACACTTTACCTTTAAGCCATCACATCGTCTTAGGGTAGGATATTTATGTCCCTGCATACAAGATTAACGGATCCTACCCTCCTGATTGGGTCATTCCAGCCACATTCAAAGAATACAGGTTATACGCTCTTTCAGTATCTCCAGCAAAAAGCCTTCCTTTTTCCTCTCAGTAAAACCATTTTTTTCTTATTTTTATTCCCGTCTTTTTCTCCCACTCCTTCTCCCTTCAAACTTGTGTCTTTGTTTCCCCTTTTTGAAAACCCCCGAAAATAGGGAATGGAGTTTATCCTCTTTACCCTATCTCTTTCTAATCTTTATCCTTTTTATTTTTATCTATTATTATTATTTTATTATTTTTTATTTATTATTATTATTATTATTATTATTATTATTATTATTATTATTATTATTATTTCTTGTACTAGTAAATATATAAAAAAAACGGGGTGTTATAATATACACAACTCAAAAGGAATCTTGTCCCGAGATTCGAAGTAGATAGAAGCAAGCATGCAATTAGTAATATCATAGCAACTTAGTTGTATAATAGAAATGATAAAAATTAAATTCAGTGACATACATGCTCTATTAATGTAACATATCTAACATCAGGAGTGTATATATATTAACCTTGAAAGTGTGTCCATAAACGGATAGAACCCAAGAAACACGTGTATACGCTATACACAACTAAAAAGAATAAACGTAATTAGTTTCTTCAATTGCCAACACTTAATTAAAATCATTCTTTCTTAGTTCAACAGATTCATATTTTTCAAGTTAAATCATACTAAGAAGCCAAGGTAGTTCCTATCACATCGAGGCAATTAGTTCCTCTCTTAGTACTTCCTAACTAGTCCAAGCGTTCCACATTTAATATACATCTAATAATTTCATTTCCCAACAATCTTCCTAGTCAAATCTTTTCACTAAAAAAAAACTCACAAATTCCATCCACCATCATATCTTGGTGTTTAAAAAAATATTAACCTTTCTCTCAGGGTCTCACAAATACCACCTGTTCAAAATGAATATATAAAAAGTATAGGCTGATTCATATCATCAACGACCTACACTATGTCCACCACATAGGGTCAAACACCTACAATGTGAGGCATGCACACTGGCTCACACACCAACGATATGCAAGTATACACTAGTTCTCACACCAACGATGCATACAAGCTCTCTACCATCACATAGAATCAAACACCAACGATGTGTGGTATGCACACTGGATCACACTCCAACGGTGTACATGTATACATTGGATCAAACTCCAACGATGCATACAGAGAGATGCTATGTATAGTGGATCACACACTAACGATATACATAACTTGGACAATATCAACAATTCCAAATCCAACCTTTACCAAAAGGGTTTCTTTATTCCTTAGATAATTCCAAATTACTCAAATATGAAATTTTAAAATAACAATTTCTTCTTTAGCCAATACTTACTTAAAATAGAAAACTATGTTAGGAAAACAACACTATAACATGCTGAACAATTTCAATTATAAATTTCATAAAAAACTAACCGTTAAAACAACAAGCATTTTATTTTCATAATCATATGATAAATTCTTACATGCTAAGTACTAATAGAGGAACTAGTAAATAACAAATTCAAACATAATGTCACACCCCAAATTTTCAGAAAATTTTAAATAGAGAATTTTTCAAGATATAAATATCTCAATCGTCACCCTATTCAATCATCTGAAAACTCAGGATGAAACGAAACCCTAATAACCCATTTTCCAAATTAACTCACAATATAAATACCACTTACATTCCACTTATTAAATACACGTATGATAACTTATTTAAATATGAGTTTGATACACTTTACCTTTAAGCCAGCACGTCATCTTAGGGTAGGATATTTATGTCCATGCATACAAGATTAACGGATCCTACCCTCTTGATTGGGTCATTCCCGCCACATTCAAAGAATACAGGTTATACGCTCTTTCAGTATCTCCAGCAAAAAGCCTTCCTTTTTCCTCTCAGTAAAACTTTTTTTTTCTTATTTTTATTCCCGTATTTTTCTCCCACTCCTTCTCCCTTCAAACTCATATCTTTGTTTCCCCTTTTTGAAAACCCCCGAAAATAGGGAATGGAGTTTATCCTCTTTACCCTATCTCTTTCTAATGTTTATCATTTTTATTTTTATATATTATTATTATTATTATTATTATTATTATTATTATTATTTCTTGTACTAGTAAATATATAAAAAAAATGGGGTGTTATAATATACACAACTCAAAAGGAATCTCGTCCTGAGATTCGAAGTAGATAGAAGCAAGCAAGCAATTAGTAATATCATAGCAACTTAGTTGTATGATAGAAATGACAAAAAGAAAATTCAATGACATACATGCTCTATTAATGTAACATATATAACATCAGGAGTGTATATATATTAACCTTGAAAGTGTGTCCATAAACGGATAGAACCCAAGAAACACGTGTATACGCTAGTATACACAACTAAAAAGAATTAACGTAATTAGTTTCTTCAATTGCCAACACTTAATTAAAATCATTCTTTCTCAGTTCAACAGATTCATATTTTTTGAGTTAAATCATAATACGAAGGCAAGGTAGTTCCTATCACACCGAGGCAATTAGTTCCTCTCTTAGTATTTCCTAACTAGTCCAAGCGTTCCACATTTAATATACATCTAATAATTTCATTTCCCAACAATCTTCCCAGTCAAATCTTTTCGCTAAAAAAAAACTCACAAATTCCATCCACCATCTTGGTGTTTAAAAAAAATATTAACCTTTCTCTCAGGGTCTCACAAATACCACCTGTTCAAAATGAATATATAAAAAGTATATGCTGATTCATATCATCAATGACCTACACTATGTCCACCATCATATAGGATCAAACACCTACAATGTGAGACATGCACACTAGCTTACACACCAACGATATGCAAGTATACACTGGTTCTCACACCAACGATGCATACAAGCTCTTTACCATCACATATAATCAAACACCAACGATGTGTGGTATGCACACTGGATCACACTCCAATGGTGTACATGTATACACTGGATCAAACTCCAATGATGCATACAGAGAGATGCTATGTATAGTGGATCACACACCAACGATATACATAACTTGGATAATATCAACAATTCCAAATCGGACCTTTACCAAAAGGGTTTCTTTATTCCTTGGATAATTCCAAATTACTTAAATATGAAATTTTAAAATAACAATTTCTTCTTTAGCCAATACTTACTTAAAATAGAAAACTCCGTTAGGAAATTAACAGTATAACATGCTGAACAATTTTGATTATAAATTGCATAAGAAACTAACCGTTAAAACAACAAGCATTTTATTTTCATAATCATACGATAAATTCTTACATGCTAAGTACCAATAGAGGAAGTAGTAAATAACAAATTCAAACATAATGTCATACCCCAAATTTTCAAAAAATTTAAAATAGGGAATTTTCCAAGATATAAATATTTCAATCGTCACCCTATTCAATCATCTGAAAACTCAGGATGAAACGAAACCCTAATAACCCATTTTCCAAATTAACTCACAATATAAATACCACTTATATTCCACTTATTAAATACACGTATGATAACTTATTTAAATATGAGTTTGATACACTTTACCTTTAAGCTAGCACGTCGTCTTAGGGTAGGATATTTACGTCCCTGCATATAAGATTAACGGATCCTACCCTCCTGATTGGGTCATTCTCGCCACATTCAAAGAATACATGTTATACGCGCTTTTAGTATCTCCAGCAAAAAGCCTTCCTTTTTCCTCTCAGTAAAACTTTTTTTTTTCTTATTTTTATTCCTGTCTTTTTCTCCCACTCCTTTTCCATTCAAACTCGTATCTTTGTTTCCCCTTTTTGAAAACCCAAAAATAGGGAATGGAGTTTATCCTTTTTACCCTATCTCTTTCTAATCTTTATCCTTTTTTTTTTTTTTTATTATTATTATTATTATTATTATTATTATTATTATTATTATTATTATTTATTGTACTAGTAAATATATTAAAAAAAATGGGGTGTTATACCCAACCACCTCCAGGTTTCAATAAACCACCAAATACATTCAGACAAGGATAATGTACCTATAACAATCCGAATAGAGCATTGGTTCCATCCCAGTTTAACCAGAACTACCAAAACCTACCTATCAACAACCAAAGAGACCTAGTTCTGGTTACACCATCAACTAGTGTCCAAATAGATAAATCCACCAAAATAATGCTATCTGTCATGCAACAACAAACCCAAATTCTAGTCTCTATGCAACAATCTCTGAACTTGTTAGCCCAAGACAAAATCCAGAAAGGTGTGTTCCCAGGACAAGCTATTTCGAATCTTAAACCAACAAACACAGCCTTTGAAGCAACAAGTGATGCGAACGAAGCTGGAGCGTAAAAACTTCTTTCATGATCATCCTATCTACGAAAATTAAATCATATTTTCCATAATGTATTCCTTGATTCACGTATAATTTTATCTTCTTGTCAAAACCACTATATGGTTAGAGATATCTTTTGCTTGAGAGAAAACCAAATACAAAAAAAGAAAAAAAAAAAAAAAAAAGAGTAGACGAGGCGTCTCTAAATGGGAATTAAACAAATAGAGTAACCCAAAGTGATACTATTATATATTTAATTCTACCTTTTTCCTCCACCTCTCTATTTGTCTCAAGAATATGATGTTAAATGACTCAAACTTGTACAAATCTACTTAATTTTTTTTCCCTTCTAAATCTTTCTCCCTTCTAAATCTCTCTCTTTCGAAAAACTTTCAAAAAATTTCAAAAATGTTTTCTGTAACGAACAAAAACCCTCCACCGAGCAAGACTAGATGGATCAGTTTCAATGATCATGTGCCATCACTTCCTAGAGAACTACAGCTAAAGATATGGACACATATACCAAAAACCATTCCTGGTTTGAGTAAGAGTTCATACGCACATAAGAGACGAGCTATGAGAGAAGGGTGGTGCTCGAACTGTCAAACACCAACTTGTCTCGGTCTTCAACCTCATAGTGAAAATTTAGTTTTTAAGGTTTTTATGTACTAGCCACTTGCGCACCGAGCACAGATGAGGAGAGTAATCCAACTATCTGGTTGGGATTGACTCAAGTTTTTAAAAACTTCTAAGTCTTGGGAATTTGACTTAAAATGACCCACCTTTTAAAATTTCAGTCAAACTTATTCAAAACCCAAAAAAATTAATTAAATTTTTTCCTTCTTTTGTTTGTATATATTTCCCTTTAGTTCTTTTATGTTCTTTCCTTTGTTTGTTTTTCATCTACCATTGGATATGAGTGTACCCTATACCGTTTCATAGCATTTTCAATGCTGATCATTTTGGTACCTCACTAGTCAAGATTGGACGAGTAATGAAGTGCGGATCGGCTTTTGAAGTTTGCAAGGTACTGAGGACATGATCGGAATTACCTAATTTCATTTGGCTTTGGGCCAAAAATTTGTTTAACTTAAAGGAGGCACGTGCCATCAAACCTTTATATACCTTGCGACCGCCTAACCGACATCATTATCCTCAAACTTCCCAAAACCTAGCCACCCCAAGTCAACTCCCACTCGCCGCTCTTAAGCTCTCGACTGCCCACTTACCTAGACACACCACCACTCCAATTTATTTTACAGCTTGCTCCATTGTCAACCCCCATTCCAACTAAAAACCCTAATTTCATCATTCCTTTACTCTAAATGGCTCGAGTTTGAAAAATCGTGACGGAGCAAAATTTTCAAAACCTTTTCAATTCCGATATGTTTGTAGTGGACTTCAAGGTTGATAATAAAAAAGAGGATGGGAACCTTTGGTTTTGTTGGAAGGTGCGAGTTATTCTCCCTCTCTCACTCTTTCGTTTTATAACTATATACTTAGAGAGGAGGATGACCGCATCACAGTTGTCGTGGATGGCCAAACGTTTGAGCTCACTAAGGACGTGGTGAGTGAGGTTATAAGGATTCCTCTGAAGGCTTATATTCAGACAGAACAGCCCCTAGACAACAAGACCATCGATGTGATGATGGCAGAAATGCTTCTCGAGGGTAGGAAAAACCGTACGTCACACTGTGCGTTTCAGAACTCGATACAAAGGAATCATTTGGCAGTATCTTAGTAGATAGCCTTCAACTTGATATGCTCAGCCAAGCCTTTTGATATCGGTAAGGCGATGCTCCACATCCTGTGGATTCTTTAGAAACAAAAGAACAACTTCTACATCGTCACCTTCGTTTGGGAGCAACTCTGTAAACCTAGGAGGTCCACTGCCCCTCTACCAGTGCTAGTCACTAGGATCATGCAACACTGGGGGTTCGATGCTATAGATGCTTTAGTGGAGGTAAAAGACACTTCTATAGGTCCTATCTATGCCCACTGCATCCAGAAAATTTGGCATCCACCTGCAGCTAGAGCCTACTGATCAAGTGAACTACTTCGCTGAAGGAGCCACTCGACATTTCACTCTGCCCATAGACGGAATTCACTTCCTCCATAGAGGCCAGATGATTCTACACCAGCACGTTCACCAGCTCAGGCAAACGCAAGGAGTCATTTTAGTGGCTCAGCAGAACTTTAGAGAGGAGCAGCAGTCTTTCCAGCAAGAGCAGCGACGTTTCCAGCATAGTGTCACTAGAACACTGTAGAGCATTAGAGATGCACTCCTGCATAACGATAGACACGCTAGGACCTGACGTCAGCCAGGAGAAGGATCTTCTTGACGTCGTGACAAGTCACGCAGGGATTCTGACTAAGCAGCTCTCTAGTATCCGTATAGATAGTTTATAGTTTATGTTTTATCTTTAGTTTGATATTTGTTTTCTTTTCATCACTTATGTATAATTATAACTAGCTAGTAGTATAAATTTAATATTGTCTGCTTGTTTTATTAGTTTTCTTGTGGAATTTGGTATATGAGTAGAAGGTAATATAAATACATCATGCCAAAATTTTCCATTTCTGCATTTCATGTGCTTTCAAAAATACAAATACCCAAAAAGTTAATAGTAGAATAATTATCCCTAGTACAATAAACCATGTATTTCTCATTCTATATCAAACAACCCACACCCCAAACTTATTTTGGGTTGACGTATTTTCATCATGAAGAATATAATACAGGTGTATCGCCGTTTTTGCTCATGTTTCCATGATAATCTCTTTCCTTATCTCTTCATATTTTGAGGACAAAACATATTTCTATTTAGGGGTGGTATAATAACATTTTGCAAAAACTATGCATTTTCTATAGTAGATATAATAGTATATTTCTTCCTTTCTAAATTTTTTTTTCTAAAAAGACCATAAATATTTTTCTGTTTAGTATTAAAAGTCTTGTTTCCTTTTTCCATGACGAATAAAAAGTTTAGAAGTCTCATTATAGCAATAGAGTAAGGATTTGTTCTTCGAACTTTGACTAATATACGTACAATAGTATCTACATCTTTTCAAGAATGACATGCATAAACATTTGATTGTATATACTAGTGAGTTTCCGAGACTAAGGTTAGAACAATTAAGTTCCATATCATGTGAGAATCTAGCCAAAAGCTTCATCTAAATGATTATTGAGTGATGACAGAAAGAATGTCTAGATAGAAAGACCACACGTAATACTAAAAACCCATCTTGAGCCTTCACCAATTCCTTAAAGCCTTTTTATTCTTCACCATAAATCCCTAACCCGTTACAACACACAATAAAAAGTTTACCCAGCTGACGAGTTGAGAATTGGATGGATATCAGAAAAAGAGAAGAGAAAACTGATATTCTTTTAAATAACAACTTTTTATCCTAATGAATAGTGATTTTCTAGGAATAAGAAAACTAAATTATTCTACGTTTAGATCAAAGTTCTACTCTCGATTATCATACAATAACTTGAGTAAAGATTCGTTCCACTCCTAGTTGCTTAGAACGTAACAATTTCACTAATTTAACAATTAACCAATATGATGAGAGTAATTATTGTGACTATAACTAATATGGTGAAAACTATGATTTAAGATATTCTAATTTAAACTATGACAATTGAATAATAAGATTGAATATGAGAAGGAATTAAGGAGATTTGATATCCACCTTGATTAATCCCTAACATGCTAGTATGGAGCTTGTTGTAAATCCTAATCTTTATGTTTTCACACAAGGTTTAACATAAATGTTAGGTCTTTTTATCCCTAATTATTCATGGCATCTCTAACCAACTAATAATTAGTATGAGAGGAAGTTGAAATCCATTCTCATGGTGAATAAACTACCCTATATAATTGAAGCTCTTTAATACAACTATTCTATACTAACACATCAAGTCTTCATCAAAGCTTCAATCAAACCCCTATAATGGAGGTTTAGCTATGCTTCATTAGACTATCATGGAATACATAAAAAGAAGAAGAAGACATAATTAAAGAACTACTTTATTAAAAAGAACTTGAATTGAATTAATGGTAGCTAGGCTAATAAAACATAAATTAGGTTTATTAAAGAGAAAAACTAAGAGACAAGAGATAGGAGAGGAGAGTTTTTGAGTTTTGCCTTAGTCCTCTCTATATTGGAGAGGGCTAGATTTACAATTTCATGTATGGGCTTTGGAGCTATATTTTAGGCCACTAAATCAAGCCCAAAACCTAATTACTTAAGTCGAAAAAGGGTTTTTCTGCTGGAAATTACTGTAACAGATATTTTATCCACTTTTACTCCTCTGATTGGATCAAGTCCTCGACCATTAGAAAGCTTTTTCCGAGCTAGTCATTTTGACATATAATAGGCCCCATTCCAAGGTCTGAGTCCAAAGATACGGCCTGTGAAAGTTCTGTTGACTTTTATGCTCTATTTCTACCCGCGTTGATTTTGACTTTTCAGCTTTGACAGGGCTTTAAAAAGGTTTTTTCTCCTTGAAACTTGGGCTTTAACCATAGAACTTCTTAGCAACCAACCTTTGCTCTTTTCTCTTGCAAAAGTGACATATTTCTTCACATATTTGACTCCAAGACCTGAAATACACAAAAGTACATAAACAGTACTAACTCTTATTTATTATAAACATAATTGGTCTAAATGTAATATTATTAAGGGGTTAAAACTACAATTTTGGGCTCTTATCAAACCACCCTAAACAGCATTTTGCTTGTCCTCAAGTAAATATGAGAAATTAAAATAAGTGACAAAAATGGAGTTCTAACTAATCTCGTTTTGGCGAGTGCGATTGCATTGACCATATGAAATAAGGCCTTAAACCACTAGAAATTCCCTAGTGAACGAGTTATAGCCTTGTGAGAGTTTTACAGAGAAGATACTCACAAACTTCATTTATACTACAATGACTAAGAAATAAAATGATTATTTCCTTATTTATTCTCAGATATCTATACATCTCATTAGCAATAAAATAAGAATAAACAATTCAAAACCTAAGCTAATACATGCATAATAATCAATCATCTACGGATAAACATATATATAATGAACTATGCTATGAAATGCAATAATAGATCCATTTCTGAAACTTTGGAATAACGTCTTTAAGTAGGGCCTCACAAATATGTCAAGACAAAAACACTCTGATTTTTTTCCACTCAAGTTTCGCTCACTCCAGTGTGCAGTGGACACACTTTTTCTCACAAACTCAATGATATACAAGGAAGCTGAAGTCGATCAAACACATCTGCCACTTACTATCATACTAACCTATTCCTAATTGAGCTAGAGGTCTTTATTAGGTGTTGCGGGGATTAGGTGATGGTTTAAAGAAGGAAGGAAATGGATATTCAAAAGGACAAGTCTGAGATAATAGGATCTTCATAATATGTAACTAGAGAAAACTTTGTTTTACTTTGCTTCTACACTTTGTTTCCATCCTTAGCCATTTTTTTTCTTTTTCTTTTGGCTTTTGACTCATTTGATTATGTTTTTGGAGTTTTATCTTTTTATTTTATTTATTTATTTATTTTTCTTTGGATGGAAACTTTCTTTTCTTTTCTTATTTGAAGCAACTAACAAATTCTTAGTTTTCCACAAGTCTTTCTTTTTTCTTTTCTTCATTTCATCTCTATTCTTAGACTCATTAAAAAATGGGTAGGATGATTTTATTTTTATTTTGTTTTTGTAAAAGGGTAAAAGATTTGTGGTTTATAAAAAGGCTAAAGAAAGACTCAAAGGGGCGACTAGTGGAAAATAATTTCATATAGGTTTGAATTTCTGGCTATATCGATCCAAAAAGGGCCTAAATTCTCGCTTAGGATATGGTATAGTGATCAAGCAAGTGGACTTATAATTTCTCTATTCGGAATTTACTTATCTCTTGTGTCGTTACTCAGATATTTCACTCATATAAGGCTTTTAGGCTATATTCTCACAAGATTTGTAGAATAAGTACTTTAGCCTAGATTTTAGAAACTTACTGGCAATACAAACATTGATGCTCATGCAATATATTTATGGAAAGATGCAATGACTATTACCTACATATTAACCTAAGTTTCTAAAAACTATTCTAATTTAAGAGCTAAAGTGAAATTTCTAGACTACTATCATCACAGAAAAAAAAACAATACCAATATTCCTAAGTTCATAGGTTCCGTATACAATAACTTTTGTATAATGGTTTTACAACAGATCTACACCAGATAACATGGTAGATCTAATGGTTCATAAAGAGGTGAGTTGGCAGCTATTATTAGTGTTTAAGTTGTTAAAAGACGTGGCTTGAGCCAAGACAAATAAAAAGAAAAGTAACCCATATATTATACCCCACTATACCAAAATAGGATATTAGTAACGCTCCAGTTTTTTGCTTAGTAACGGTTTTAAAGTGTAACTAGGTTCCTAACGTTTTATAAGCGTTACAATTATATATAAAGTGTTATGCTAATTGTTTTTTTCTAGTTCTTAGTAATTTCATTATTTTCCTCCAATGTGGTCTTTGCAGCCTCAATATCTAAAGCAGCTATCCTAGGAATTGCTTTAGGTGCACTGGTCATCCTTCTCATGATCTTAGTGGCAGCATGCAGACTGCACAATCCACCTCCATTTTCTGAAGGAGCTCTGGACAAACCAGGTGCATCCCCACTCCACATCTACTCGATAACAATCAATTCCATAATATATGAAATATCCTGTTCACAAGAGCGCAGGGATTTTGCTCATGTATTTGCTATAGACATTTGTTTTTGTTTTCTAAACTTGAAACTGGTCGTGCAACGATTGTCAACTTGAATGTTGAGGTTTCCGTTTGACACTCACTGTTGACATGAGTTGGATGCCCCATTGGCCCATTGTTTAATATGGTATAATAGCAGACTATTGTTGTGGCCCAAATGGCTTGTTTACTCTCGGTCACCTAAATATGTTGTCCAATGTTTAGTGTGCACCAAGATGATTAAGAGTCTTAATTAGCTAATTGTTCCGAGCTTTTGGTCCTGATTTTGATGAATAGCAGTAATGGCAGCTTGTGGGTTGACCACTTGGGTAAACAGTGGGAGTATTCAATTCTCTCTAAAGGTCTAATATTGCAAGGAAATTGCTCTAATACATTTAAGATCAGAAGATTAAATATGTTATCCTCTTTGTAAGCACATATTGCATATAAAATGATAATACATTCTTTATCTAAGTCCCCTTTGGCCTGTGGAACTTCAGTTATCTTGTAAAGTTTATATCATCAGTATTGAATCAATCTTTGGTTTATGTAATTAACTAATTACTATGTGCTTTGAGAAAGATACCTGTTCACTAGTCGATACTTCTTTTTCTCTCCTTTTTTGAGCTTCAGTTTATCAGATCACACCAAAGCTGGTGATCCTTAACATGAATATGGCTCTTCACGTGTACGAGGACATCATGCCATTGATCTTTCCAGCTAAGTGAATTTAGTATTCAGCTGGTATTTATCAAGTATTTGTTTAATCGTATTGCAGGCTAACCCGGATTATAAAGGTATGTCATCATTGTAGGCCTGGGGAGGTGCCTCTCTCTCTCTCTCTCCCAATAGGCTTCTTTTATTTTTGTGGTCCCTTTTATGACTTTATTTAATTTGCTTGCAGGTCCTGCTTGGTACTGATTTACACACATGCAATGCTGGTGCATTTGGCTAGTTTGCCAGTGGAATTGGAAACACTGATGCCGGTTTTGTTATGGGTGCTGGAAAACTCCTTAAGGTATGTTCGTGATTTCTTTGTAGCTTATTGATATTCCAATCCCATCCAGTCAAGCTATGTATGAAAGCATAAAAACAGTTTAAACCTAAGTAAGATGGACATTTCATATTCTTGACCCCCCCCCCCCCCCTTAAAAAAACAATCTTCCCCGCTCCGCTCATGCCCCCACTGCAATGCAGTATACTAGCGTATATAGTGTCCTTTTGATTCGAGGATTAGTTATTTGACTTAACTGGCATTGGTCGAGATGGTTAAGTAGTTGGTTTTACGAATCAATATATATTTGAGTAGTTACGTTTACGACCGAGGTATGAGGTTTTAATATATGTTATGAAAGTATATTATTTGATTTTCAGGTTATGACGGGATTTATGTCTATGAAATGTTGAAAATACAAAGGAGATTTTGTCAAAAATTTTATGTCTTTCGTCAAGGTGTCTGACAAGGTTATAGGGTTTTGGGGCGTTACATAAACTTTGCTTCTATTGCTACTAGTCTATTACCATACTCTCTTTTCCGAATTTTGTAGTTTAAGTATAAGGAGCTACTACTTAAGAATAAGATATAATGATATAAGTATATATCTATACATATTTGTTTTCTACTGCCTGACTCCTTTTTATTTATTTCTATTGGTGCATATGATGAAAAAGACTTTTCTGATGATACCATCCCAAAGTCATCCCCTGATGCTTGCAACTATTGAAAGTGGGAGTTCTGTACAAATGACGTGAGAGCTTGAGTTTAGGGACAAGTCCCATTTATTTGGAAAACAATGTATATTTCATTCGTGGCAAGTCGTATTTATGAAAAGACGTTTTGGTGATGTTATTTTAATAAAAGATTATGTGATGGGATGTACTTGTGAGATTTCTTGTTTATGTTATGGACGATTGTAGAATACCCAATAAGTGGGGATATTTTTATGTAGATTAGTAGTCTCCCAAAAAAGGTGGTTTTGGGGGAAATTATTTTTTTTACATATGAAATAGTTTTGTAATGGTGGAAAACCGTAACTAAGCTTTGTAATAAGTAACGCTTACGAAGCAACAAAACCGTTACCAAAACGTTACAAATTCTATAAATCAATTAAACAAAAAAACATTACTAACTTTCTAAAACCGTTACTGTTGTTGGAAAAGAGTAACACAAAAAAGCGTTACTAATTCTATAAAACCGTTACTGTTGTTAGAAAAGAGTAACAGTAAAAAAGCGTTATTAACTCTATAAAAGCGTTACTATTGTTAGAAAAGAGTAACACAATTAAACAAATAAAACCGTTAATAAATATTTTTAGTTACGAAAAAAATCGTTACAATAAATAATTATGTAACGGTTCTAAACCGTTACGAATATTAATAACGAATTAGAAACGCCAAAACTGTGATGCAAAAAAACCGTTACAAATATTTTTAGTAACGGTTTCTGACAGTTAGGAATGTCCTGTTTTGGTATAGTGCCCCATTCCTTCTCTTCGTCAGAAAAAAAAAAAACTCTTTTTCTCAACTTATTTTCTCTTGTTAATTCAATTAGATACCATTATACCAATAAAAAAATAATTAAACAAGAGTGCCTTTCTCCTGTCTCGTTCTATTTTCTCTCTTTTAGTGTTTCGGCGAATGCACGTGAAACAAGGATTTGGGTGCTATGAACGGAATCAAAGATGAATTTGGTTGTTGCTCAAGACAGAGAACTTGTAAATCTACGTTTAAGGGTTGATGAGCTAAAACCTTGCGACTGTTTATATTTAACAAAAGAATCTAAAGCTCTTGTAAATTTGGGGTGTTGTTTTTCTTAAAATTTTGTATTTTTGGTGGTGAGATTATGCCAATTTTTGTACGGGCAAAATGTGTTTGACAAATTGTCATTTGCTTCAATTAATATGAAAGGTTATGTTGGAAGTATTACGTTTGACTATTGTTTTAGTTGTCATCTACGACCTCATTTGTAGTATGTTGCATTACATTTTTGTTGGCAACTTGGCACAACGTTGGTATGGAAACCATTGTATACGGCATACTTTCTCACACTAGCAGCCAACACTGTCCATCAACTACATTTTTCTCATTGTAATGTTTTGCTCTGAAGGAGGCAATGAAAGAGATTGCTCCAAATACACGTCTACTTTACTGTAATGGAAAACAAGGCAAGCTAAAAACAATTCAAATTACTTGACAACTGCAGTTACAAGATAGATAAAAATGATTTAACGACCTGGAGCATTCATCTTAGAAACTCGCCACTAGAAATTACAAGAAAAAATCACCCATTGATGTGCCTCGCTGATTCAACTTTGAATTTTTTTGAAGAAGGATTTTGAGGACAATTGTGACTATCATGATCAGCATATGAGTTACAATAACGACACTTTCTTTTATTCTTACTTCCTGCTGCTTCTATAAGATGCACATATCTACCATGTTTTCCTCTTGCACAATCTTTCTTTCTACCTTTAGTTTGTGATACATTAGGATCTAAAATCGGTTGAGGTGAAGAACAATCATCCCCTGAATCACATGGAACAATTGATTCGCTTGAAACATCTTCCTCAACAACTTTATCAGGAATGATTTATGAAATTTTTGTACCAAGTTCTCTTAAACCATCCAAGAACACTTTGTAGCTTGCCGGAGTTTGGGAGGCCACACACGCCCATTTAGTGGCTTCTTGGCACAAGTAACTAAGGTTCATAACATCAACTTGTTCTTGGCAAAGAGACCCTTCCTTGTCACCCATCCTAAATCGGTTAGCCCCTTTCAACCATCTTTCATTAATGAAACATTTTGGAATTTTATAGACATCAAGTTTGGATAACACCTTAAGTATGCGGGCACAGGGTATTCCAACAAACTCATAAAGATGACACTCACAAGCTCCTTCACACATCTGTTGATTCCATTTCACAATCCAATGCTCACCTTCTTCATTGGTCTTGCTACGGATGAATTTCACATCATATGTCATTAACTCACTAGATACCATGCTAGCTTTATATAACTCAACATTAAAGAACTGAGTCCTAAACTTTTCAAACATTTTTCTTGTATATATCTTCGCCCCATGTTTTAAAATGAAGCTTCTCCCAATGATAATGCGATTCTTCTGTTCAGATTCAAAATCCTCATTTCTCTCTTTTACTTCGTAGTCTTCAAGGCTTGTTCATACTTTTGAACAAAATCCATTAAATTGGTTGTACAATTGATATGGTCTTTAAAGAAATCGTTGACTCCCTCACTACGACCAGTAGTGTTCAAACCAGCAAAGAAAGTAGTTCGATTGTACACAGGTACCCACACCTCACGATCTTCATATAATCCCGTGAGCCAAGAATTTTCACTTAACTCATACTTTTCAATCAATGTGTCCCACCTTCTCTTGAAATCCTCAATTCTGATAGTAAATCGTATATCTTTTTTCACCGTTCTTTTGAAACTTAACTTTTTATAGTACAGCTGGCCTAACTTTTCTCCAAACTTCCTTTTGATATGCTAATAGCATAACTTATGGCGTGTAGTTGGGAAAACTTTAGGAACTGCAGCTCTCATAGCTAGATCTGAGTCAGTAATTAATGAAACTAGATCCCTTCCCTCCATTGTATTTTTCCAAGTCTAAAATAGCCATAATTAAAAAACTTTCTTTTGTCTTATCCTGTAACAATCCACATCCAAATTGGATTGTTTGAAAGTGGTGATTCACACCGGTGAATGGTGCAAACGGCATATTATACTTGTTAGTCTTGTAAGTGGTATCAAACAAGACTACATCTCCAAACTGTTCATATGACATACGTGACCTAGCATCAACCCAAAAAAAATTTACTACTCTCCCTTCTGTATCACATTGCATCGCATAGTAAAACTGAGGATTCTCAACCTGTCTTCTTTGAAAGTGGTTAAAGACCCACTGAGCATCCCCAATATCAATTTTTTGTCTTATGTCACGAAGGTGATTCCAACATCTACAGTCATTGAAACCAATCACATCACCTCCAAAAATATCTTTGACTTTGTTTATTTGTAGGTTTGCATCACGAAAACGTTCCACCATTCCCTTCATTCCCTTCACTGCGTCAGGCATGTTTCGGTTTGACTTGAGGAGCACTCTTTTTGAGGGTGAGACAAAGGTGTGATTGTGTTCATCACAAAATTGTCCAATCTCCCACTTCATTGTAGTTTGACCAAGCTTTACATACATTTGAGCTTTGCATTCCCTTCTCTGGGTTGACGTATTCAAACGCGGTTTATCCACATCTTCATTTATTTTTTTCTTGTGAGACCCAAAATGCGAGCAAACAAAAGAGATATTTGTCACTTTATCACAATGCCTCCAGCCTTTGTTAGATGATCTCGTAATGGTAGAAAAACCTTTGCTTACAACATACCTCTCGTAATACATTTTAGCTTCATGACTTGAACAAAAAATCATCCCTACATAGGGTGTCTCTATGCCATCATGGGATCTTTTACTTTCTTCTACTCCAACATAGTGCCTTGTAAACTCAAACTCGTCCATATGTGACTCTTCCATTTATCACAGCACCTATAATATATATATCATTCATTTGTATTCATGGTCATGGATGATAAGAAAGTGATCAACAAAACATAAAATATTCATGAACTTTCGACAAGAATTACAAAAATAGTTAAAAAGAATGAGTTTGTAGATACAAAAAGCAAAACAAAGTTACTATTTTTCAGCTTTTTGAGGTGTTTCGAGAAAAGCATACCTTTTTTTTCGTTGAACTCTGTATATATCGTCGTCGAAATCCTTGTTAAGTTGTTGGTCACAATGCCCACTTCACAGGGGAGATAATAAGTTCAAGAGGGGGGAGATAAATCTGGTTTGTTAAGATTATTATTAATAGTACGTTTAATCCGTATGAGATAAGAAAGGAAAAAAATAAGAGATTATTAGAATAGTACGTTTAACTCGGCCTTCCTTTGTTATTTTCCGGCGAAGATCAAAGTGAAAGGAGAAAGAAAAATTAATGGAGTGTAATACGTGGGTTACTTTTCTTTTTATTCGGCTTGGCTCAAGCCATGTCTTTTAACAACTTAAACACTAATAATAGCTGCCAACTCACCTCTTTATGAACCATTAGATCTAGCATGTTGTATGGTGTAGATCTGTTGTAAAACGATTGTACAAAAGTTATTGTATATGGAACCCACCTATATATGGGTCAGGTTAGCTAGACAGCCATTTCGTAAACAGAAAAAAAAAACAGCCAAATTTGGGCCGTTGGATTACAAAAAAATCAAACGCCTATATCTAAACACCGAAAAATCAAATTACGAAGGGTTTCTATTGCTCTCTCCAAGCAAGACATAAACTCTGGATTTGAATTTGTTCCAGAATTATCGATGAATTTTTTTTTGATGTCGATGAAAATCCTTTTGTACCATCCTATGGCGGAGTTGCATGGAGAGAGTGGGTTGAAGGAATGGATTACCGCTATAGTTAAGATGGAAGTGAATGGGGATGGTGGTAATGATGTGCATTTTGAAGTGCTTCAGTTGAGTGATGTGTGTTAGGTTGTTTAAAGAAGGGTGGTTTGAGACTAATGTTGGGGAAGCAAGGGTTTGATCCAAAGCTATCGAGGATGAAGAAGGAGGTTGTTATTGGGTCTAAGGATGTTAAGGAAGTTGATAATGATTTTTTCTTGGTTGTTGTTAAGATATTGGATCATCAGGTTTGCTATTACTTTATGTTCGTTGTTTTAATGTTTTTCACTTATCATGTTTTGCACTCATGTTATATAGTATCTGTTAAATACAATTGCTTTTTTTTTTTGTTAGATTTAATTTTGAAGTAAAAGTTTATTTTAGGGTAATTGACACACCGTTACTGAGGTTTACAGAGATTATATTTATGTAGATGTAGAAATCAATGTAAAAGTTAGTAGCATAATAACTTTTTGATTGATTCTAGTACATTTCATACTGTAAACTTCACCAATCACACAAGTTGCAGTAGTCTTCTTTTTTTACAACTTACATTGACACGGGTAACGTGTGTCGGTGTCCGACACAGGTACGGGTACATAGTGTCAGACACGACGACGTATATGACATAGGACACGGCAACGTATCTATTTAAAAAGAAAACAATTACTATTAATTAGTTACACAACTAATTCTTGGTTCAAAACCTTACACAACGCCTCCTTGCATATCATGGAGTTGTAACTATGTCAATAGATTTTGCTCTTAGTATTTTAGGTTTTAAGAGAAGCGCTAGCCTAAAATCGTATGCATAACGTGTATGTGTTAATCTCCCCCCGGTGAAGAGCCCATCCCCGAGGGTTGAAATTGAGAATCTTCTTTACGGTTCTAATCTTATTATAATAATTTATCATAAAGACCTTGAGGGTGGAGGGGGTAGAAATACATGATGCCCTTCTTTTCCTATATGGTAGAGTATGCGATAGTGACGGACCAAACACATGAACCGTAAATTGGTGAAGTTTACAGTATGAAATGTACTAGAATCAATCAAAAAGTTATTATGCTACTAACTTTTACATTGATTTCTACATCTATATAAATATAATCTCTGTAAACCCCAGTAATGGTGTGTCAATTACCCTAAAATAAACTTTTACTTCAAAATTAAATCTAACAAAAAAAAAAAAGCAATTGTTAACAGATACTATATAACATGAGTGCAAAACATGATAAGTGAAAAACATTAAAACAACGAACATAAAGTAATAGCGAACCTGATGATCCAATATCTTAACAACAACCAAGAAAAAATCATTATCAACTTCCTTAACATCCGTAGACCCAATAACAACCTCCTTCTTCATCCTCGATAGCTTTGGATAAAACCCTTGCTTCCCCAACATCAGTCTCAAACCACCCTTCTTTAAACAACCTAACACACATCACTCAACTGAAGCGCTTCAAAATGCACATCATTACCACCATCTCCATTCACTTCCATCTTAACTATAGCGGTAACCCATTCCTTCAACCCACTCTCTCCATGCAACTCCACCATAGGATGGTACAAAAGGATTTTCATCGACATCAAAAAAAAAAAAAAATTCATCGATAATTCTGGAACAAATTCAAATCCAGAGTTTATGTCTTGCTTGGAGAGAGCAATCGATGAGAAGAGGAACCCATGAGAGATTGGAGAGAGGAATAGAAACCCTTCGTAATTTGATTTTTCGGTGGTTAGATTGGGCGTTTGATTTTTTTGTGATCCAACAGCCCAAATTTGGCTGTTTTTTTGGCTGTCTACCTAGCCACCTATCAAGACCGTGTATATATATATATATATATATATATATATATATATAGGGTAGGTTCCGTTTACAACACTTTTTATACAACGTTTTTGTTTCGGCAGTAACCTGTTTCAACACAACGAGAGCAATGGTAAAGAACACACTAAGAAATAGAGGAATTTGATGTTGGGGGAGATGAAACTGAACCAAATAAAGGCTGCCTACGTACCCCAGATCTACTATCTAGGGATCAAGTTTCAACGTAGTTCACATTATTAGAATAAGTAGTTTTTATATGAATGAAGAGATTGAGTCCTACGAGGACTGTGTTTGTTTTTGTCAAAAGAATTCTTATCCCTTTGAACCTCTATCCTTATATTCTACAATAATGAACCTGGACATATCCTTACATAGACCAGTTGTTGGGTGTAGCTAGGATTAAGCCCTTGGGCTTAATTGAATTGGGCTGGATCCGTGGGCTTAATGAGCCACAAAGTGGGGGTCTATACAGCGCCCTCTCTTTGGTGGATGGGCAAAGCCCATGTGGCAAAGAAGTTAATATAGAAACAAGAATGGAAGAACCTCGATTTAAAAGAAAAAAATAAAATAGAATAAATGTTACCAAGTATTGGCGGCGTAATCTCATTGTCAGAAGCGATAGTAGGCGATGACAGGAGACGAAAAATTATTGGCGACAAAAGACGGAAATAATTAGCAAAAATTATTGGTGGAAATAATTGGCGAAAATTATTGGCGGAAGGGCGGAAGTTATTGGCGGAAATAATGTCTTAACTTAATTAATTGTGTGAGGTCAGCTAAAAAGGTAAGAATAATAGAGCTGTAAAAGTAATAATATGGGTTTGGAACTTGTTTGGTTATAAGAAAAAACAAATGAAATAGGTGAAAGAGTAGTAAGACCGGCCTAGATGATTTGTTTTGTGTACTCTTGTTTGACCAGCCTTGATAAGTAAACGTGAGTAGAATAGGAATAGAACCGTTGAAAAAGTTGGAGCGCTAATAAAACCAAAAAGAATTGGTATTGGTATTGGTAGGACCGGCTTTATGACAAAATGTTTGTTGGAAGAGGAGTTATATTACGTAAGACCGGCTTTAATTAGTAAGAAGGGCTAAAAGTTTGCCCATGTGAAAAGAGTATGACCGGGACCCATGTGAAAAGAGAATGAAAAAAGCAATAGCAATAGGATCCATGTGAAAGTGTAGGGCCTTCTTATCATGCGAATTTCTTGACTAAGTTGACGTAGAAGTTGGTGTTGGCAAAATATAACAAAACAAGGAAGTGAATAAAAACAAAACAAGGAAGGGAATCAAGAAAAGGCGGGCACGCTGAGGAGTCCTAATACACAAGGGAATAGTATTTAGAATTGTTGTTTAGCTAAACTATCAGAAACCACTATAAATACAACACACCAGGTGGGGTTGGAGAACCAAACTAAATAGAAAGAAAGAGAGAAAAGAAAAAAAAAATTTGAGAACAAAACCGGTAATAAAGATTATTATTATTATTTGTATATAGTGCGAAGTGGAAGCGAAAATTTGAAACGGTAATGGCGAGAATTCAAATTCAACGAAGATGGACCAAAACAAAAGGTACTCTATACATTCGAGGTCAACCAAGGAAGACTTCAATAATGGAGATGAAGAAACGGTTTGCATTACAAGAATTCAATGTGGACAGTGTGAAAAGTGTTTTACAAAAAGCCAAAGAAGATGAAGTAGTAGCAACATGGCACCAATTATCATATGGTTTGAAATTTCCCTTGGATAATACTGTTTCAAGGATCTTAGAATGGTGGCATGTTACACCTGCACAGATGTCAGTTCCATTTTGGTTAATAGTCTCAAGGATGCGAAGATTACAATTACGATACAATTACGATACTATATTTGTGTTAGGAAAGGAAGGCTTTGTAATAACTTAATTACTAATTGTGTTTTTGGTGGTGGCTGTATTTGTAGATGAAATTCCACCGATTGACATGGTAGACATGGATAGCAAAACACAGGATAACTTAAAATTTTACTTCCATGGGAAAATACTAGTTGAAGTATTTGACCTAAGTTTCCCAGATGATATAGTGGACTTCTTATGTGAGGTGGAGGAAGAGGCGGAAAAAGAGGATGAGAGTGAAGGGCAAGAGAGTGAAGAAGAAAGTGATGAGGGAGAAGAAGAAAGAAGTTTTGAAGGAGAGGATGAAGATGAGAGTTGTAAAGTTGTAGGAAGGAAAAATAGTAAAAGAGGTGTGGAGGAAAAGCGAACTAAAGAATTTGAAGTGATGAGTGGACAATTAATTAGACAAAATAAGGTTAAAGATCAAAACAAATTATTAGGAATAAGCGAATAATCGTAGAAGATGAAGATAGTAATAGTGATATAGAGGAAGGAGTGAATACTTCAAAAAAGAGGAGAACGTTAAGAAGAAAAGATTATGAGTTACCGTTGAAGGACGACGGTGAAACTTATAAATTTTTAGAAGATGGTTATGGGAGAGAAGAGAGCGTAAAAGAAAAGGAAAAAACTGTGGCTAAAAATTTAGAGAAGAAAGACGATACTATACAGGTTGGAGTTGACATTTTAGCATTGAAGGAAAATCACAAAACGCAAGGTGAATCCAACAATTTAATTCATGTGACAACTAGCATGCAACGGGAGAAAAGGAACGAGGTAAATTATGGTTACATTTGTTTATTATTTATCGGTAACATGCGTTTTAAGGTTACGTTAATGTTTCAGGTAGTGAGAATAATGGAAGAATTAAATGAGATGGAAGAATAGGAGCGGAACACCGCTATAAGGACCGAAGAATTAGAAGATTTGAAAGCCCAGGTGAAAACGCAGGAAGAAGAAAACGAAAAGATGACTACAAAAATATTGGGGTTAGAAAAAGAATTAAGTGCTGCTAAGAAAGAGAATGTGGAAAACAAGAAATTGTTAACACAAGCTTCTCTAGAGATAGGAAATAAGGAGATGGAAAGGATGCAAACAGTTATGCAAAAGGCAGATGTTCTAGAAGCGAATGAAGAGAGAAAGAAGACCTATAATAAATTATATCTAATGTATATGGAGATTGTTAAAGTTGCTCCGAAAGGTGTGCCTTTCCCAGAGGAAACTTAATAGACTGTTGATATTGAAATAAATATAGTAAAAATACTACCAACCTTGAATGAACATGCATCGACGGCAATAATTTGATAATAATATATCATCTTGCTTTTGATCTTGCGTTCTTTGCTGCATGTCGATACGTAGTATGGATAGAAAAATATGGTAGCGATATAACGAGGGGAAAGGAGACGCCCCCAATATAAAATCTATTGGAGAAAGTGTGATTGAAAAGCAGAAGGGCCATGATCGTCCTCTATGAACCTAGCTATTCAGGTGTCAAAATATTTGTACCGAATGTTAGGCAAGGCCTGACAACTATTGGAGTTGCACAGGTGCAAGGTCGTCACCCGTGCACTGGGACCAAACTAAAACACAACGCCGTTGCCTTAGTAGTGGAATGTGCACGGATATTGTAATTTGGGAGTATATCAATAATTGTACCAAGCAAGAATAACCATCTTATTGACTCATATTTCTTTCAAGTAAGCATGAATGCGACTTACTCAGACCGAAGAAGCCATAATATGGATGACCTCTCCGGAATTAATGTTAATGAATGACATTGTTGAAAGGAAAAGTACAGACTAATAGAGTAATATAAAATGATAGCCAAACATATGGGAATGGAGTTTGAATGCCTTTATTGATGGATAAAATAGAATGAACTACATAGATGGATAGATTTGTTATTGATGGAGTAATGTAAAAATGCAAAAGAGTTCCTAACGGTAAAACTTGCGAAGGTGGTAAGCATTACATGGCTTCTCTATCATTCTTCCAGAAATAGTACGAAGGAAATATGACCCCTTAGATGCTGGACGATCTATGATGTAGGGTCCTTGCCAATTTTCTCCAAACTTTCCTTATTCTATAAGCTTTGGGTTTCTACAGAGAACCCAGTCCCCAGGAGCAAAAGACTTAGGATGGATCTTCTTGTCGTAGTTCCGTTTCATGTCAGCTTGATACTTAATAAGCTGCTGTAGTCCCTCAGAGCGAACCTTATCAATAAAAGCTTTTGACTGAGCCAAAGTATTGTCATTGAAACCTGTTTCAATAGCAATTGACCGAGATGTAGTAGAAATCAGCTCTGTAGGTAAGACTGCTTCAGCACCATATGCAAGGTTAAAAGGTGATAATGCAGTTGAATATTTTGGCGTTGTCCTATAAGCCCACAAGACAGCTGGTAACTCTTTGACCCAATTTCCTTTGGTGCCAGTCAAACGTCTCTTTAGGTTGGCCAAAATCACCTTATTGGTGGCTTCGACCTACCCATTGGCTTGCGGATGATAAGGTGCAGAGAAGTTATGTCGTATCTTCAAATTAGTACATAACTGACGAATTTCTTCAGTATCAAATTGTTTACCATTATCTGATACAAGTGCAGTAGGGATGCCAAAACGACAAACAATATCTCTCCATAAAAACATCTTGACGTTGGAAGCATGGATTTGAACCAAAGGTTTCGCTTCTACCTATTTGGTAAAGTAATTGGTTGCCACAAGTAGGAAGTGTATACTACCTGGAGCTTTAGGTAAAGGGCCAATAATGTCTAAGCCCCATTTGGCAAATGGCCATGGGCTAAGCATGGGATGCAACTCAGTAACATGGAGTTTACTCATATTGTCGTGCTTTTGGCATGGCTCACACCTCTCAGATAGGTGTTTTGCATCCTTTTGCATCTCTGGCCACTAATAGCCCTGTGTCATAGCCTTATGAGCTAAACTTCGTCCCTTGGAGTGGCTTCCACATAAGCTGAAGTGAATCTCTTCCAAAACTTGAAGTCCTTCCTGTTTTGAGAGGCATCGCAACATAGGGTTTAAGTCTGAGCCTTTGCGATATAATTGCAAACTTTTGTCAGTAGCAGATATCACCAAAAACTTCCATGCATCACGTTTGATTCTTTCAGCAAGTTTTGGTTCTAGCGGAAGTGAAGAAACTTGCAAGTAGTGGATATAAGGAAGACGCCAATCTTGCTCATTGGAGATCATCACTGGCTTTGATAGTATCATATCGGGAACTTTAGGACTACCATTTGATTCATGTACCAACCCACGATATGTTTCGAGAGCAAATTCAGGAGGAACAAATAGATCTATAGATTCTAATGGAAGATCCAAAGTATGGTCATGTTGTGAATTTTCCATCTCCCTTTTCCGCTTCCGAGTCATGATTGGTGCGATTATACGTGGGTCGTATTTTGCTGTTGCGTACAAGCAAAACAAGTAATTGCTTTCATGTACATACAAGTCATGCAATTCTTTTTGGTAAAGTCAATGCTTGGCTCTTTCTGGAACTCCACAGTGATGTGTCTTGACTCTTCGCTTCTAACGACGGCGGAGAGATAAGCCAATGAACCAGCATGACTTATGTCATTTCGGGGTCTTTGAGTGATAGAGATGCTATCAAATTGTCGAGCAAGGCTATGTATCAAACTAAGATAAGCCGCCATATGCTCATCTCTTGCTTCAAAAGACCCACCAAACTGATTGGCAACAAGGCGAGAATCCATGTATAACTGGAGCTTTCGCGCCCCCAGTGTCAAAGATGTTCTCAAGGCACAAATGGCAGCCTCATATTCGACTTTGTTATTTGAAGCGGCCAAGCCAAGTCGCACAAATTTCTCAATCTTCTCTCCACCGTGTTTAACAAATATGCATCCAATTCTAGATCCAGATTTATTATGGGAGCCATCTGAGTAAATAATCCATAGGTCAATGGGATTAGGAATTGCATTTTCAAGTTGGTCTTCATCGCCCCCAGTTATTGGCAGCAGAATGTCTTCCATAGATTCTTCCTGGTGCAAGAAATCGTCAATAGGAGAATCATCAATCGGAAAATCAGCTATCAAAGAAGCTAGAGCATGTCCTTTTTCAGCAGTACGACTTTCAAAGACAATGCTATATGCACTAAGATAACTTTCCCATTCGGCTAATCTGTTTGATTCTTGTGCATTACGAAAGATCTTTCGTAAGGGATACTCAGTATAAACTCTGACCAATCGCCCCTGGAAGTATAGTTTCAATCGACGAGCGACATGAACCAATGCAAGTGCAATTTTTTTCATCTTTGAATAACGAGACTCAGCTTCGGTTAAAGTCTTACTGATAAAAAAGACGGGTCTACCATCATCGACGAAAAGGACAACACTAACAGCTTGAGTTGTAGCTGCTAGGTATATGCCAATAGGTTGACCCGTTGAAGGACTTGTCAATATAGGAGGATTGACCAAGTATTTCTTTAGTTGGTGTAATGCCATCTCACAATCAACATTCCAAGTTGCCTCCCCCTTTAAAGTCTGGAAGAAGGGATGACAACGATCGGAATATTTAGAAATAAATCTATGAAGAGCGGCAAGACGACTAGTAAGCCGTTGAATTTCCTTCTTATTTTTTGGTGATGGCATATCAATATTTTTTGGTGATGGCGTATCTGATAAGGATTAGCCTCAATACCTCTACGAGTCATGAGGTATCCCAGAAATTTTCCAGAAGAGAGGCCAAAAGAACATTTGGCGGGATTGAGTCTCATGTTATACTTGTTAAGCCTATCAAAAACAAGTTGAAGATCAGAAAGATGATCACCAGTAAGATTTGATTTAACGACTATATCATCGATATAAGCCTCCATTATTTTCCCCAGCAGATCGGAAAAAATTGTATTGACAAGCTTTTGGTAGGTTGCACCGGCATTTTTCAGACCAAAAGGCATAACAGTGTAGCAGAAAATGCCTTGGCCGGTGATGAAGGTGGTGAACTCTTGGTCATCCACATTCAAAGATATCTGGTAGTACCTTGAAGAAGCATCCATGAAAGATAGGCGTTGGAAGCTTGAAGTGGCGTCCACCAGTTCGGAAATTCGTGGCAATGGATATGGATAAATCGTACAAGCTTTGTTAAGGTTTGTAAAGTCAATACAAATTCTGATTTGTCCATTCTTTTTCGGCACTGCGATGACATTAGCAAGCCATTTTGGGTAAGTAACTCGTCGGATAAAGTTAACTGCAAGTAGCTTATCAATCTCCTCCTTAACTTTGAGCTTCCGATCAAGTGCCATTCTTCTTGGTTTTTGGCGAACTGGCCTGAAACTTGGATCAATGCCAAGTTTATGACAGGCAACAGAAGGATCTATTCCCGGCATTTCCTCAATTTTCTAAGCAAAGATCGCATTTATTTTCTTTGTAAAGGAAACCAACTCTTTTTGCTCCACGCTCGAAAGTTCGGGAGAAATAAAAGTGGTTTCTTCTGTTGAATCTCCTACTTGCACTTCCAAAAGGCGATCCACTGTAGGCGGCCCTTTCACTTGAGTCTCAATATTATAGATGGAGGGCACACCACTAGGTAACTGCAACTTGGGCGGGGCACTTATAAGGATGGTATTACCACGAACTTCAGATTTTTTATAGTCATCCATTGCTTTGTCATGATAGGCATGGGCAGATACTTGGTCACTACGAACCTTGCAAATATGCCCAGAGAATGGGAACTTGACACACTGATGAAATGTGGAGACTACAGCCCCCATGGAATGTATCCAATCTCTGCCCAAAATTGCATTATAGTGGGAACGACAGTCCATCAATAAGAAATCGAGCTCAACTTCTTTGTTCATTAATTTGATTGGTAAGGTAATTCTTCCAACCGCTGAAGACGTTGTCCCGTCAAAACCGATAATAGGATTGTCTTCGGCGATGATCATACCCTCGCGAAGTTGCATCTGAGAATAACATCCACTGAAAATGACGCTGGAAGTGGCCCCTGTGTCGATCATTACCCGTTGAACACGAGAAGCACCTATAGACACAGTAATTATGACGCATGAGGGTGATATACACCAAGGAGATCGTCATCAGTGAATCGAAGGGGCTCTTCTTCAGATGTTTCAGTCTGGATTCCTTTGACAAAATCGACTTTGTTAACACGGTTAAACTCACCAACATAACTAACTTTCAAACGCTTTTGATTCTTACTCTGACTTTTGGAAAGAGACTCAACATGAGAATGGGAAACATTAATGACATGCTCATAAGTTGTAGCAACTGCCTATTGAGAGTTTTTAGTAAGATATTCGTTTAAAAGTCCTTTCTCCACTAATTTCTGAATCCGACCCGAGAGAGCGACAAAGTTCTGTCTCATGGCCATAGTCATTATGGAATTTACATTGCAAGGATTTGTCCCTTATACCTTTGGTATCTTCTGAAAGTGGATAAGGCGGGGAAAGAAGATTCCCACTTTTCAACTTCTCATATATAACAGAGTACTTAGCATTGAGCGGGGTCGTTTTAGCTCGGTAGAGTCTTTCCATCACGATTGAAATTGACTTGCTTCTGATTGTCATTCTTTCCATCGTTATGTTGTTGATCTGACTGTCCTTGCTTCGGCTTAGAATTCTTGTTGTCAGAAAAATCTTTATTCCGAATATCTTTGTCTCTTCTGCTTTTCGCCCGATAGGTTCTCCTCGATAACGGATGTGTTGTTCAGCCCTAACATACAGATCATATTGAGTTTTAGGGACATCTTTAATTAGAGAGTGGTAAAGATCCCTTACAATGAAATTCGAACTTCTGTCTCTTTCATAATATAATGCTTATTTAAAGGCGAAAAGAAGCATTCCATCAGAAACTTCTGGAACATCTGCTGCTGCCTTTCGGAACCTAGTAACAAAAGTACGTAACTTTTCGTCACGTTGTTGCTTGATGTTCAGAAGTTAGTCGACATCCTTTGGCGTCTTGCAATTATGGCGGAAATGATTAACAAATTGATTTTCCAGTTCATTGTATTAGTGAATTGATCTTGAAGGCAACTCACTAAACCAGCGTAACGCTTCTCCCTTTAGAGCGGATGGAAAGAGCTTACACATGAGCGGATCATCTCCACCCTATAACACCAACTTATTTTTGAACGATAGAACATGTAAGCTAGGATCTCCTTCCGACTCATCATAAAGTTCAAAATCAGGTTGTTTGAAGTTGGGATGGTGGTAAGCTTTCTGAATGTCGAGCGAAAACTTATCAAGTACGCCATCATTGACTATCAAGTTTTTCATTTTGACATCTCTTGACTCTCTATCGTTAAGTTCTTTTGCAATCAACTCTTTCAACTGTTGTTCTGTTAGAGTTAAAGTATTGGCTCGAACAACTGGATGCCCTTGGTCGTGCCCATGTGGAGAAGGATACCTTCCATTATCTCTTATTGGAGTTAGAGATCTTTGGCGGTACACACGATCAGCTTCGACCGGTGATTGTCTTTGTCTATCCCTGTAACCAGCCTGTCTAGGGTGGTAGTCACCCTGGCGAGGTGGTGGTCGGTATAATTATACCGCTTCTCCATGTTTTGTTGCTCTTGTCTGGGATGCCTGCCTTCCCAGTCATGTCGGACATATCTCGGATGGCGGTCTTCCCTGAAATTGCTTCTCAGAGGTAAATCTCCCCTTTGAGATCGGACATGTCTAGGGTAGTAGTTATCCCTGCCAATCAGATTCTCCCCATAAGTACAGGTAATAAGGTCATTACTCTTAGAGCGTGCACTGTTTGACTGTGCTTGAGAAGTAACACGTTGCTGAGGATGATGAAGTGGATCTTCAAGACGGTCCCATACACTAGAATGGCCTGCGTCCCTATGATAAGTGCTCAAAAGTAATGATTTATAACCCCAATTATGTGTATGTTAGTCTCCATTTTATATTTAAATATTCTAATATGATGCAATTTGAGTTTTTGCAGGTCAAAGAACCTAAATGTGAAATATGGAGGAAAAGAAGTCAAACAAGTCAAAAAGGAGTCTTTGGGAATTACTGACTAAAGGCCTGGGGCAAAAATGTCATATTTGTCTCCATAAGTGCCAAGCCTAATGGGACTCTAAAAGAGGATAATAATTGAGTTAGAAGAGTCTTCAATCTGATCTCAAAGCCTTAATTTCGACTTCATAGGAAGATGAGATTAACATGGAAAAAGTCGAGTTTCACAAGAATTAGGAAACCGAAGCTATCGGAAGTGCGACTTTACGAAATAGCTCCAAGAGAACAAAGTGGGCCACGTCCAACTTTGGCCCAACCGAATCCAACTTTATAAGGATTGCTTCTAGAAAGATTACAGAGAGTTTGACACCAAATAAACATGGGATTAGGATCTTTATCCGGGCGAGCATGTAAGCCAATATATAAGGCACAAAACCTCGGTTTAGAATCATCTAGGAAATTTAGTGTTTTGCATCTTAGATCTAGAATTAAGAGAGAAAGTTCAGACCTTTTCACCATTAATAGTTATAAAGATTATTCCTTTTCATATTGTGTTAATAGCATAGTATGAGGAGCTAATCTCCCTTCTCTTGGGAGGGAGATGAAGCCTTTTTCAGTATGTTTTAGTTTAGTTCTTCTTCTATCATGTTTTAGTTTAAATCCCTCATTGAGTTTCTTCTTATTCGTCCATTGATCTAACGCCTCTGTGGAGGTTAGGAGGTCTTAGGGTAATCCAAGATTGTGTAGAGCCAAATACCACAAACCCTAGATTCTTTTCTTCTAGTTTTTAGTGTTCTAGTGTGATGATTGGATTCTTTATGGCACCTCAATTAGTTGTATGGTTAATGCCACATGTGGATTTTCCATGGCACCTAGAGTTGTATATTGAATGCCACTTAAAAGCACAATTTAGTTAGATAGAAGATATCATTAGAGATTGAAGAAGTATTTAATGGAAAGATAGAAAGCACGTTGAAATCCACATATTATCATCATGGTTATGAGCATCGAGGGTTTGTAGGTATGGTGAGTTTCTATTGGTGATTTATATTAAGCATGATAGGTAGATCTATTAGACTAATTCTATGATTTTGGTGGATTCATCTCTCCCAAGATATTCTCTCTCTTGATTCATATTCATATATTTAATTTATTTTATTTTATGCATAGTTTAAATCTCAAATCAAATCAACCATATATTACTTATTACTTAGCCACATCTTTTACTTGCATCCATTAGAGTAATTTAGATTAGGAATTTCTATTACTATCAACTAGTTATTTAGAGAAGGATTGATACCTTGCTAGCCACTATACTAATCAATATATATTAGGCTAAGTAAGATTTGCAAAAGATACGTAACACAAACACGACATAAATAATTACGTGTTGCGTACTTTCTCAATGGCGCCGCTGCCGGGGATAAATTAATTAGGTGATAGAATATTTAGTTTAGATTACTTTAATTTAGGAATTCATATAGTATAAATTGTATATTTAGCATAATTAGATTAATTTAGTTTAATTCAATTAGATTTGCATAGTAGAAAGTATTTGCATAAAGTTTAGTGTTTGTTTAACAGAAAAGAATAGTACAGAAAACATATTTATAAATTTCAAAAAATTCTGAAATTTTACAGAGTTGATCTGTACAGTATCGGTAATTTATTGAAATTTTATGGAATTTTTAGTACTTGTCTTACCTGAGTAACTAACATCGTCTTTGCAGTACTCCGTTTTCAGTTTTCAGGACGCAAGCATCTGTAAAAACAGTCGAGCAGAGTTATTTACACATTATCAAAAATTCTAAATTTTTTACAGGAGGAACCTCGACACGTCAGGAGCTTCCAGAAAAAATTTGAGTACTTTTTGACCTGTTTTGACCCCTTAACTAGTTGCTTGTTTTCAGTGTGTTTCTGCAGCTTTTCAGGACCAAGGTCTCTGGAAGAACAGTCGAGAAGAACAATCTATAAAATTCTAAATAATCCAAACTTTTTACAGGATCATTCCTGATACGTCAGGAGACTTCAGTAAAAATTTCGTGATTTTTAGTGCTCTTTTACATATTTATTTAATCGATTGTTTACAGTGTGTGCAGAAAACTTATTCACTGGACTCTGCAGGATTTAACAGTACAGAAGAGGAACTTAGCAAGCTCCGATTGCTCTGAAATTTTACAGGCTACTTTCTGGACGTATCAGGTAGCTTCTATAAAAATTTCAAAATTTTTGGACTTGTTTTGCTTGCTGTAACAGTAAGTGCTTCTCTTCCACCGTGAATCCCCTGTTAGCGGTTTCATAATTAGCATTAATAGTTAGCATCATATAGTTTAATAATATAATTTAGTTAATTAAGTGCATATTAGATTATTTTACATAGCTTTATTATCTAGTGCATGAAAACTTGGTTTCGTGATTCACCTAAAACGTTTAATCAGAAGAGCTAATTCTTGCAACAATCTTCCAATTCTGATTTTGGAGAATACCACACCATCAAACTCAGGATCTGATTCTGATTCTGAAACACACACACCACTAGTAAACTTAGAAGATACACCAGAGAGAGTACCATTAGCCGCCATGGCTGATCAAAGAACTCTTAGCACCTTGTTTCAACCTATCGCTAGTTCAACCACCGAGGCGCATAGTGATGCCTGACACAATAACAATAACTATGAGATTAAACCCACCATTCTTAATATGTTGCCAAGATATTATGGCAAAATAAATGAAGAACCATATAATCATCTGAGTAAATTCTTGAGCATATTAAGTACTTTTAAAGCACCTCATCTTTCCCCTGAAGAAACTAGATTAAGGTTGTTCCCATTGACTTTTGAGGATGCACTCACGTTGGTATAGATCCCTACCCTCTAATTCTATAACTACTTGGGAGCAACTATCACAAAAGTTTATGAAACAATATTACCCTTTACGAAAACTGAGGCCATGCAATTGGCTATTTCAACATTCAAAGGAAAACCTAATGAAGAGTTTCATACAACATGGGATAGATTTAATGATTTACTTGTCCGTTGTCCACATCATGGTTTTGACATACTTAATATAGTACATTACTTTATAAAAGGTCTTTCACCTATGAACCGTCAGTTAATTGAATCAATGAATGGAGGAAGATTTACTAGTCTTACTCCCGGATGAAGCATACACTTTTTGCAAAACTTTTCTGAGAGTTCTAAGGATTGGGCCAATAGTAGTGACCATGAGGACATGGCACGGGTAGATGGGGGGATAAGTTTTAGTAAACCAGGTATGTATGAGGTTAAAAATGAACTCAATGAGAAACTTGAAGGTGCCATTGCTAGTTTAACCACAGGAATCGAAAACTTAAACAAGAAATTTGATTCATTCACTTTAAACCCTTCAAAGAATAATCAACCTCAACAAGCAATGAGTGTCAATCAATTTTGTGAAAATTGCCTTACTACAGATCATGACACTTCAGTTTGCTCTATGTTTGTTGCTCAAGGTACTGATGATGTTTGTGCTTTTAATACATTCAAAAGACAGGGTTATCAAAATAATTTTAACAACAACAACAACTATAACCCAGATCTTAGGAATAACTCAAACAATTCATGGAGACAGAATATGCCTCCACAACAAAACCAATATGGTTTTCAAGGTAATCAAGGGAACAATAGGCAACAATACATGAATAATAGAGGAGGTATTATCCACAACCACAATCCACAACAACAACAAACAAACATGAATAGAGAATTAGCCATAGATCCTATGGCTAATTACCAAACCCAACCCAATACCATAGATGAAACCATGAAAGCTTTAGCTACCAAGACCGAGAATGAATTCAAAAGGATTGACCAAAAATTTGATGTTATGACTCAACAGATGAGCCAACAATTCAATCAGATACTAGCTAGTCTAGCAGACAGACCCAAAGGAACCTTACCAAGCCAACCTGAACAAAATCCAAAAGGTAGAAATGTTTATCAAGTTGAAACTACTCCTTCATCCAAGATCCACAGAGGAGTTAACTTCGATATCTACCCTTAGGTCGGAAAGAAAATAGATAACAAAGTTGACATACCCGATTTCGATGAAGTTGTTATAACAAAAGATAAGGAAAACCGGTTTGAAACTGAGAAAACCAAAAAGCGGTAAACTAAAAAAATTCCACCCGCACCATTCCCTCTAGGTTAAAAGATAACAAAAAGGAAGCACAATATAATGAGATCATGAATATTTTTAAAAATCTACATATCAATATTCCTTTTCTAAGCTTAATTAAACAAATGCCTTCCTATGCCAAATTCATAAAAGACCTAGTAAAAAGAAAACAAATATCCCAAAAAGAAGTTTTCCTTGCACAAGGTTGTTCATCCTTTCTACTGAGAACCAAGTCGTAGTAAAACATAAGGACCCCGGTAGTCCTACGGTTATGTGTAGAATAGGAGAGGACTACACCGATCAAGCATTATTGGATTTAGGTGCTAGTGTGAATTTGTTACCTTACTCGGTTTATAAACAACTAGGGTTAAAAGACTTGAAACCAACAAATGTTAGACTACAAGTTATCGATAGATCTGTTAAGATTCCACGAGGGGTAATCGAGGATGTGATTATCAAGGTCTCGATTTTTATTACCCGTTGATTTTATAGTTCTTGACACCTTACCTACAAATGGAAACCAAATTCTATCATTTTGGGTAGACCATTCTTAGCTACGCCAGAAGCTTTAATAAATTGTAGGAATGGGAGCATGACAATAACATTTGGGAATCTAAAATGGAAGTAAACGTTTTTAAGCTTATGAAACATCCCCGATGATACCGGGCGGGTAGACGATATGTGTATGATTGAGGAATTAGCATCCGAAACATTTGAACAAACCTATCCAGAAGATCCACTGTTAATGTGCCTATCACAATTAGTTACTGATTATGAAAAGGATAGTGTTAGATGTCGTTAATCGTTGCTAGATGAGAACATTCCAGGTGCATCTAATAAATTTAAAGAAAAGACACAGGATATAATTGAACCACCTATATTAACGGAACCACCTAGGCGTGAGTTAAAACCTTTACCTGCAAACTTAAAATATGTGTTCTTAGATGAGGCAAAGGAATTACCCGTTGTGATAGCTTCCGGACTTAACTAGTAAACAAGAAACTAAACTATTAGAAACTCTAAGAGAAAACAAAGAAGCTATAGGATGGTCCATAGGTGACATAAAAGGATAAGTCCTTCAGGTTGTCCAACATAGAATTCACCTAGAAGAAAATGCCAAAACTTCTCGCCAACCCACAACGACGCCTAAATCCTAACATGAAAGAAGTGGTACTTGCAGAAATAATCAAACTTCTAGATGCTGATATTATATACCCAATATCAGATAGTAAGTGGGTTAGTCCAAGACAAGTAGTACCGAAGAAATCGGGTATAACGGTTGTAGCCAACGATCACAATGAGTTAGTGCCTACTAGAGTGCAAACCGGATGGAGAGTATGCATTGACTATAGAAAGCTAAATAGTGTTACTAGAAAGGATCACTTTCCTTTACCTTTCATAGACCAAATGCTAGAAAGATTAGCCGGCCAAGCATTTTACTGTTTCTTAGATGGATACTCGGGATATAACCAAATCCCTATTCATCCTGACGATCAAGAGAAGACTACATTTACATGTCCCTTTGGAACATTTGCTTATAGGCGTATGCCTTTTGGCTTATGTAACGCACCTGCTACCTTCCAGCGGTGTATGATGAGTATTTTTAGCGACATGGTAGAAAAATTCATAGAAATCTTTATGGATGACTTCTCTGTTTTTGGATCTACATTTGACGATTGTCTACACCATTTATCTGTAGTCTTAAATAGATGTCGTGACACTAACCTAGTACTTAACTGGGAGAAATGTCATTTTATGGTAAAACAAGGGATTGTTTTAGGTCATTCCGTGTCTGATGTGGGTGTTGAAGTGGATAAAGCAAAAGTTGAGTTAATAGCTAAACTCCCTGTCCTAAAATGTGTAAAAGATATTCGAGCCTTCTTAGGACACGCCGGTTTCTACCGTAGGTTCATTAAGGATTTTAGCAAAATTGCACGGCCTTTAACAAATCTTTTAGTCAAGGATAATGATTTTGAATTTGGGGAAGATTGCCTTACCACATTTGAACAACTTAAACATGCACTCACAACTGCACCAATTATCAAACCTCCTGATTGGAGATTACCTTTTGAAATTATGTGCGATGCATCCGATTATGCCGTAGGAGCTGTTCTAGGCCAAAAAGTGGACAAAGTACCTTATGTAATATCCCCACGCGAAAGTAAAACACTTAATGATGCTCAAAGAAACTATTCCACAACTGAAAAAGAGTTGTTAGCTATCGTCTTTTCCCTTGACAAATTTAATTTCGCTTTGTACCTTATTGGATCTAAAGTTATAGTTTATATCGATCATGCGGCGCTTTCGCCACTTATTAGTTAAACAAGATGCTAAGCCACGTTTAATTCGTTGGATCCTTCTTTTACAAGAATTTGACTTAGAAATCCACGACAAACAAGGAAAAGAAAATGTAGTTCTTTGACCATTTATCTAGGCTAGTGTGTGAGTCTCTCGTAGAATCCCCACCTATTCAAGAAAACTTTTCCCGACGAACACCTCTATAATATTTCACAAGTACCATGGTATCTTCGACATCGTGAATTATTTAGTGACAAATCAAATCCCATCTCATTGGACCAAACCAGAGAAGGATATTTTCTTCGTCAAAGTAAAAGATTATTTTTGGGATGACCCTTACCTATTTAAGTATTGCCCAGATCAGATAATCCGTAGATGCATCCCGGAATTTGAGCAACAATCTATTCTATCTTTTTGCCATGACCAAGCTTGTGGTGGGCATTTTGGTTCAAGAAAAACCGCTGCTAAGATTTTGCAGTGTGGATTTTATTGGCCCACCATGTTTAGAGATGCTATAACCTATTGTAAAGCCTGTTCTAGATGCCAACATTTAGGAAAAATAACCAAACGAAATGAATGGCCCCAACAATCCATTCTCATATGTGAAATTTTTGACGTATGGGGTATAGACTTCATGGGCCCTTTTCCTCAATCTAATGGTTTTCTATACATCCTAGTGGCAGTTGATTATGTGTCCAAATGGGTTGAAGCCATAGCAACAAGGACCGCTGATCATAAAGTGGTCGTAGATTTTCTTAAAGCGTATATTTTACCTAGGTTCGGAACTCCTAGAGCTATAATTAGTGATAATGGCTCGCATTTTTGCAATCGGGTATTTGGAAATCTAATGTCCAAGTACGGAATAACACATAAAGTTGCTCTTCCATACCATCCACAAACAAATGGGCAAGCCGAAGTTTCGAATAGGGAGATTAAAAATATTCTAGAGAAAACAATTAACCCTTCGAAGAAAGATTGGTATTTTAGACTTAATGATGCCTTATGGGCTTATCGTACTGCGTTCAAAACTCCTATAGCTATGTCCCCTTATCGTATTGTCTATGGCAAGACTTGTC
This sequence comes from Coptis chinensis, assembly GCF_015680905.1. NCBI lineage: Eukaryota > Viridiplantae > Streptophyta > Magnoliopsida > Ranunculales > Ranunculaceae > Coptis > Coptis chinensis. Next base: position 38,570,353 of record NC_141463.1, read on the forward strand.
ACCCACTGGGTCGAACTAGAACACCGAGCCTATTGGGCTGTTAGAGCCATGAACTTCGAATTAGATAAGGTGGAGAACAAAGAAAGCTACAACTAAACGAAGTTAGAAGAAATACGGGAGGCCTATGAAAGTTCAAAGAACTATAAGAAAAGAACAAAGCTAGCCCATGATAAACAAATTTTAAGGAAAGATTTCTACTCAGGTCAGAAAGTTTTACTCTATGACTCTAGATTAGAATTATTTCCAGGAAAATTGCGGTCTAGATGGTCAGGTCCTTACTTTGTAAGAAACGTTACACACCATGGTGCAATAGAGTTAGAGGATCCAAAACGAGGTACTAGTTTTAAAGTAAATGCACACCGTTTAAAACCATTTTTAGAGCTACCTACACGAGATATAGAGGAAACTTTACTTATAGAACCAATATACAAAGACATACCTGATCCGGAAAACAATCTATGGGATAAACTACCCACGGTGTTGCAAGATTATATCCTTGTACTAGCAGAACCAGTTACAATAAGCTCCATTCAATTCTTATTTTCTGCCGCTAGAAAACGAAGGATAGAGCAAATCAGACCACATTAGAAGATGAGCCTAATTTAGTTAAGAGGGGTAAACTTAAGTTTCCCCCTCTATGTCGGCTGGCGACATTAAACTTAGCGCTTATGGGAGGCAACCCAAGTAGTTTAAATAGATAGTAAAAATTATTCATTAAAAAAAAAAAAAAAAAAAAAAAAAAAAAAAAAAAAAAAAAAAAAAAAAAAAAAAAAAAAAGCACATTGTCTTTGAAAATTCATAGCAAAATCCTCACTAAACTCACATTGCTTCATCTATATAAGAGAAGATTTTTTTTTTTTTTCCTACTTCTACTTCAACTCTCGTTAGCTTTATACTAATTCCATTTTAATTAGGATTAGAGGACTTAGGATAGTCCAACATAACCCAAAAGACTAAATATTTTCGTGCAAAGAAAAGAAGAGAGAGTCGAGTCTATAGAATTCAAGTTAAAAAGGAATAGAAATCTACCCTAGCGTCAGGGAAGTCAGTAGCTTTCTTTATTTTCGACTAGGAGAGAAGTGGAGCACGCCTGAAACTTCTCCTATAAAGCTATACTTTTGTAGCATCTCCTGAGTTCACTATTTCAATACTTCTACATCTCTTTCGTTCTGTATCTCATAGCCAAAACATGTCAGAAGAAATCGACCCATACTCTCCATATTTCACCGCTTTCACCGCAAATACCTCTCAAAGCATAAACCGGCCATGTGCTACAATGAATTACATAAACTTAGGAACATTCCAGACTGTTGAATTCACCCAAATCAATCTCTCTCCAGATGCCAAGATCATACCAGAGAAGTGCTATCAAGATTTGTTTAATGCCCCTTTAGGACATTACTCGAAATCAACTAGAAGTTAGAAACTGGATCGGGTTTGTTTTATACACCGTAAGACACTTACTCTCCTCGGATGGTTCGTGAATTCTATTCTTGTCTTCAAACCTTCAAGTACTATGGGATACCTAGTAGGATCTCTTAAAACCATGCACTTCTCGCATAAGCCCGAAGTGATTTCAAGGATGTTTGGAGTAGAAGATGAAGAGATTAGGCGTGAACTAAGGATTGGTGGAGGATATGAGTCGAGGAGTCAATAGAAACTTTCTAAACCAAGAACCAAAGAATGGGGCTCTCACCTAGAGAAGCAACTAGGACCAGGTTTGAAAGTAATAGATCGCAAGTTTATCCCTATAAACACCTTTGCTCGGAACCGTGCCTTAGCTTTGATGTGGATCTCTACCAATATCTTCGGTGATCCTAATCTATTTTCTGCTGATAAATATAGCCTACACTTACTAAAGGCTTTGGAGAACGGTGAATTCTACAACGTATTCTATAGAATGCTAACACAAATCGTATACGTCTTTCTTAGGAACACCAATAAGCTAGTGCTCCCCGTTTTTATTTGCAAGATGGTACGTTACTTGTGTCCAGGCTTAGAGAATCACTACAAAGATTGGGTCCCAATTCAAACAGTTAATGCACTACACATCACTCTTAGGCGCTCTAGACTCTTGACTTGGGATTATAAGGTTAAATTGGACATCAAATCACGAGGAAGAGTTGTTGTCGAGATGTTATTGGAGTGATGAAGATATTTACAAAAATTGTACCGACAAGAAAGTTTGGAAGATAATTTTTGAGCACATTGATAGCAATGACAAGGTTCGGGAAGGAGCTTGAAGTATCGAGAGTACGGATAATTAATTTATTTTTACTCGTTAAGGTATAGTATTTGGAAGAATTTACGTAGAAGTTAATTTTATTTTCTACTGTCATGGGATTAGTTGTTTTTTTTTTAATTTCTTAAAATACCAATAGTTTATGGAGTGAGTGATTAGTTTTTATGAATAAGAATGAAATTGATATGAGCTTTGAAGTATATGCGCGACACATATATATATGTTAAGTTGTGCTTTAGTAAGGTGGAATTCTTCTCCATTATGGACTAGATCTATATTCCTGACCAGTAAGTTAGAATCCCACTTTGTTTTAAATCCCAATCCTAGAAAAACTCTCTAAAATCGATTTTGGGCCTTAAAAAAAAAAAAAAAAAAGCCCAACAACCAAAAAATAAAAAAACCGACTTCATCTTCTTCCAGCCGCACCCTTCCACACTTTTACTTTTTCTTCTTCTTCCAGACACACAAACAGCCGCACCCACCACGAGTTGCACACTTCCAGCCGCCCCCACCACAAGTTGGACACCTCCAGACACACTTCCAGCCGCCCCCACCACAACCCGCAACTTCCAGCCGATCAGACGCACTTCTAGTCGTGTTCAACACTTGCTCACCGGCAAGATCGACCGCCGGTCAAGCATAATGGGACGTCCTGATTCCCCATGATGAATGTATCACCGCTCAGCTTCGATTCTGGGTGGCTGAAATTCGCGATTTGAATTAATCTTCAGTTTGTTTTCTTTTTTTTTTGTTGGTTGTTGATTGAGGAGAATGGGAAAAAACGTGAAGGTATTAATGGGTGTTGAATTGTGAAGAAGGAAGGGTGTCCGCGAGTTAGGCTTGAAAAAAAATTTTTTTTTTTTCGTGAGAAACAAGTTTTTTTTGTACGGGGGCTAATTTTGGGTTTCTTGAGCAACTGTTTGCGATGTAGTGTTCCAAAGAGTGTTGTTGTGTTATTTTACCCTCTGTTTGGCCATCTCCATTACGACAGCTCTAGGATAAGTTCGCAAACAGTCGAATATGACGACCGAACGAAAGATTCACGCCGAACTCTGTTATGGAGAGTTGTTTGACAACAATGCCATGAACGGATTTTTTAAAGAAGAATGTGAAACTCGGGGTTGGGACTGTCTATTTTATTCTAATGGAGACAAATATCATGAAGGCATTGTTAGACGTTTTTATGACTGCAGAATTGATTATGAAGAGGTGAATGGGAAAATGACATTGTATTGGGATAATGACTCTGAACCCACCATTATCACTCCTGATTTTCTAGTCGAAAAAATGGGAATTTCAGCACACTATGGACCACAAACAAAGGCGAAACAATCATGTGATTATAGAGCCGTTCTTGGAGAAAGAGTAGAAGTAGATTCTGCAAATCGCGGTCCGAAGTTTGCTCCCTTAAAGGTGAATCAAATTTTGACATATCGTTGGATTTGTGATAATGTCATTGGGTCGAAAGTAATTTTTCTACGATCTATGAACACGGTGGTCATATCCTTTTTATGCTAATGAAGAGGGATAGCAAAATTTGTTTGGGAAAGACTATAATGAAGAATATTATGGAGAGGAAGAATGCAAATCATGGGCATCTCATCCTTCCAGCTTTTATCACTAGCTTTTTGTCGCGAAGTTAGAATTGTTTAGTGCAGAAATAGTTGAAGCGGAAGGAATAGAACTTAGAGAAGGACAGATTCCTAGGCAGATTTTATTAATCGTCCACTGGATTTTGGGAGCCTAGTTTATTGACGACGAGGGTGAACCAGTTTTTTGGTATGACACCACTCATCCGACCACGATTCCCCACCTCCTTATTTTGAAAACACTAGTGTCTTTGATGCTCGGATGGATCCGAATGTGCGAGACATGGGTTTAACACTTGTTTAGGGGTATGCACAAATTGTATAATTATCAGAAAAACAAAGGAGGAGATGAGTATTCAAATGACATAAGGAGTTGATGGAACATATTCTTACGCTCCAGAATAACAAAGCTGAAACATCCGTTCAAAAGAGAGGTCGTCCAAAATCGAAATAGAATCCTTTATCTAAGATTATGTATTCCAGTACTTCTTAAATATAATCACTCATGTACTTGATTGTCTATTATGGTTTTATCACTCTTATTTGTAGCCTTGTAGGCAGAGACAAATCTTGTATTCCGTATTTTAAGTTATTATTATTATTATTATTATTATTATTACTATTATTCATTGTTTAAAATTTTCAGTCGTGTCATTTGTACATGTGACTCTTAAATTCTACATCTATTTTTTTTGGAGACGTATAACTCTATGGACATGCACATGACAAATATTTAGTCGTTGTAGTAATTTTAATCCTCACGAATCATTACTCCTATTTCTTTTGTTAAGGATATAAATTCTACAGATTTTAGCTGATGTAATTTTGCACGCATTTAAGGTAATATCTCTCCTTCTCTGATTATTTCAATTATGGTAAGCTTTAAGTTATTTTATTTAGTCATTGAGGACATTGCCTAATTTAGTTAGGGGGGTGAGAATTAAAATTTTGCAATATTTTAATTACAATATTTGGGAAGTTTATATGTGAATTATGGTGATTCTAGGTGAAAAGTATATTTTTATCATTTAAACTGGCTAATGAAATAGGAAATTATAAGTCATGACCAGGATTAGTAAGACTTTTAGACTAAGTTTCTATTACTAGAAATAGATCTCACTGATAAAAGTCTTAGTCTAAAGTAAGTTCATATAATACACCACTAGAGGAATTTCAAATGAAAGAGCAACTTAAACTTCTACCAAACTAGATGATTAGTACAGAGACTTGACCTGTGAGACTTGAGCCTTTCAATTTTAATTCCTTGGAGAGTCTTTACGTAAATCTGAGTCCAAGTTGACTAAACCATTTTTCAGTGCTTAAATTCGTTGTATAGTCTCATTTATTCTTGATTTGGTCAATCACGAGGTGGCATCAACTGGGGAGATAGCCATTAGGTCTTGTAGTCTATTCAAAGCGGAATATCATACTGATAAGTCAAGTAGTAACCCAATCAGCCTTTATCCCACCTAGTAGGATTATCATATTAACCACTTTTGAGCCTTATATATTAAACCTTTTATTCTTAAACCAACCATCTTAAACCCAACTCGGATAAGGAGTATATCCCATATTATCACTTTTATCCATATTTCCGAGGATTTCTAAAGACTAAAGAGAAAGCTAGAATGAAGAAGATTTTTGAAGGAAATTTTACTAAAGTCAAATGAAGAAAATCATTCCTTTTGCTCAAAAAAAAAAAAAAAAAAAAAAAAAAAAAAAAAAAAAAAAAAAAAAGAAAAGAAATATAAATAATTGAGCAAAAGTAGTGATAGAGGTCAAGTGTTGCAGTCTACAAGTGAAGAAAATTTCCAAGAAGGTCAAAAGCAAAAAGTCTTTAGTATATTCTCAGAAAATTTTGAATCCTTTTTACCCTTTTCTTGTTAACTTGTCCTAAGCCCCATTTTAATACCCGGACTTATCACTAAAGTATGATATGAAGTGTAGAATAGGTGAGAGGATGCTAAAGTGAAGGACCCGACACTTCAAATGTGATTGACATTCTTTCCATGAGACTTTATTTATATATTTGAAAATTTCCGTCTTTCTGACTAAATGTGTGGGATGTTCTATTTTTTTACTCATTTCCCTACATATGGAGGTAAAATAGAAAACTTATCTGAGAGAGATTTTCTTGTGAGTGTATGAAATGGTGAGATTTGAAGTCAAAATACTAATCCAAAGGTAAGGTAGAAATTCCGTTGCTTGGAAAAAAGAAAGAAATCAAAATGGTTAAAAATGAATAAGCTCTAGTTAGGATGATTAATCAGTCTTTTCTATCTTTATGAATAGAACCTTAACCTAATGTTTTATGATCATGGGTGTGATAAGTAGTAACCTTTTGATTTAGACATTTTAACTGAAAAAAGTTGTTTTTCTAGATTTCACCATAGTTCATATGTAAAATTGATTTTGTGGGTATATCAACCTAAAACCCTCACGAGGCTATAACTTCGTCCTTTAAGGGTAACTTAAAGGTTTAAGGCCTTGTTGCATATGGTAAATGCAACCGCATGATGGTCTCTTGAAAAGTGAGTTAGTTTATTATTTAATTAGTATTGTTAGCTTTGAACACTTCTCTAGTATAACATATATTTACTAAGAGACTAGCAAAATGCTAGTTGGGGGTTGTGATAAGTGCTCAAAAGTAATGATTTATAACCCCAATTATGTGTATGTTAGTCTCCATTTTATATTTAAATATTCTAATATGATGCAATTTGAGTTTTTGCAGGTCAAAGAACCTAAATGTGAAATATGGAGGGAAAAGAAGTCAAACAAGTCAAAAAGTCCTTTGGGAATTTACGGCTAAAGGCCTAGGGCAAAAATGTCATATTTGTCTCCATAAGTGCCAAGCCTAATGAGACTCTAAAAGAGGATAATAATTGAGTTAGAAGAGTCTTCAATCTGATCTCAAAGCCTTAATTTCGACTTCATAGGAAGATGAGATTAACATGGAAAAGAAGTCGAGTTTCACAAGAATTAGGAAACCGAAAAGCTATCGAAGTGCAGTACTTACTTAAATAGCCACAGAACAAAAGTGGGCCACGTCCAACTTTGGCCCAACCGAATCCAACTTTATAAGGATTGCTTCTAGAAAGATTACAGAGAGTTTGACACCAAATAAACATGGGATTAGGATCTTTATCCGCATCGAGCATGTAAGCCAATATATAAGGCACAAAAACCTCAGTTTAGAATCATCTAGGAAATTTAGTGTTTTGCATCTTAGATCTAGAATTAAGAGAGAAAGTTCAGACCTTTTCACCATTAATAGTTATAAAGATTATTCCTTTTCATATTGTGTTAATAGCATAGTATGAGGAGCTAATCTCCCTTCTCTTGGGAGGGGAGATGAAGCCTTTTTCGTATGTTTTAGTTTAGTTCTTCTTCTATCATGTTTTAGTTTAAATCCCTCATTGAGTTTCTTCTTATTCGTCCATTGATCTAACGCTCCTGTGGAGGTTAGGAGGTCTTAGGGTAATCCAAGATTGTGTAGAGCCAAATACCACAAACCCTAGATTCTTTTCTTCTAGTTTTTAGTGTTCTAGTGTGATGATTGGATTCTTTATGGCACCTCAATTAGTTGTATGGTTAATGCCACATGTGGATTTTCCATGGCACCTAGAGTTGTATATTGAATGCCACTTAAAGCACAATTTGGTTAGATAGAAGATATCATTAGAGATTGAAGAAGTATTTAATGGAAAGATAGAAAGCACGTTGAAATCCACATATTATCATCATGGTTATGAGCATCAGGTTTGTAGGTATGGTGAGTTTCTATTGGTGATTTATATTAAGCATGATAGGTAGATCTATTAGACTAATTCTATGATTTTGGTGGATTCATCTCTCCCAAGATATTCTCTCTCTTGATTCATATTCATATATTTAATTTATTTTATTTTATGCATAGTTTAAATCTCAAATCAAATCAACCATATATTACTTATTACTTAGCCACATCTTTTACTTGCATCCATTAGAGTAATTTAGATTAGGAATTTCTATTACTATCAACTAGTTATTTAGAGAAGGATTGATACCTTGCTAGCCACTATACTAATCAATATATATTAGGCTAAGTAAGATTTGCAAAAGATACGTAACACAAACACGACATAAATAATTACGTGTTGCGTACTTTCTCACCCTGCGTGGTCGCCTTGATGTAGTTGAATTGGCAACATCGTCCACCAGCCTTTGCCTCTTTGCCAACTTCCTTCTCAAGTTCCTATTTAAATTTTTAACTCGTCTTAACTCACGCTCAACCGTATTAGGGGTGTATTGGCTGTTTCTATCCTCTTTTTCGTTAATTGGTGTGAGAGTAATGTCCACGTCCATATCCATGTCAACTGAAGGATTGACACAGACGGATGGCGGACCACGTGAGGGATTACCGACTTGCAAAGTTTTCTTGTGGCAAGACTGTTAGGGGGGTGGCGGCGGCGTTTGTACTTCCGTTTGCGGTGGCGGTGGCGGCGGTGCTGCAGTTGGATGTTGAGAATTAATTCTACCACTAGGAGCAACTCGATTGTTCAACGGTTCTTGCATTGGCCGATTTGAATTTCGAGGATTGCGATTCCTATTAGCAGGAGGAATATGTTAACTATTTGGTCTGCTTCTTGTGCTTACCATCTTGATTGTTTTACGTGATAATGGATTCTAAATTCCCCACAGACGGCGCCAATTATGTTTCGGAGTAACCTGCTTCAACACAATGAGAGAAATGGTAAAGAACGCACTAAGAAACAGAGGAATTTGATGTTGGGGGAGATGAAACTGAACCAAATAAAGGCTGCCTACGTACCCCAGATCTACTATCTAGGGATCAAGTTTCAATGTAGTTCACATTATTAGAATAAGTAGTTTTTATATGAATGAAGAGATTGAGTCCTACGAGGACTGTGTTTGTTTTTGTCAAAAGAATTCTTATCCCTTTAAACCTCTATCCTTATATTCTACAATAGTGAACCTGGACATATCTTTACATAGACCAGTTGTTGGGTGTAGCTAGGATTAAGCCCTTGGGCTTAATTGAACTGGGCTGGATCCGTGGGCTTAATGAGCCACGAAGTGGGGGTCTATACAGTTTTATACAATACCCCCCACCGGACCTTTCAAGATGTTTTAAGGGCTAATTTTTTGTGGATAAGATGTTCTCACCATGGATATGACCTCCATAAAAAATCGGGTCCTTCGAACATTTCTAAGTTTGCCAAAAAATAGTTACAAAATCGATATTTCTGAACCGTAGATAAAAATTCATAGATTGAGAGCAATTTTTCTCATCGTTAGGAGTTTTCAAATGAGTTGAATTTTTGTGGAGATGATCTCTTTCAAATGAGTTGAATTTTTGTGGAGATGATCTCCATGGTGTGAATATCATATCTACAAGGAATCAATGCTTAATTCATATTTCCAAGGGGTATTGTATAAAACGTTGTATAAAAAGTGTTGTAAACGGAACCTACCCATATATATATATATATATATATACTAGCTTGTAGGCCCGTGCATACGCACTGGCTATTTTGAAAACATTTAGATTTTTTTTAGAAAATTGGGACTATCATTTTAGTCGCTAACCCGTTTTAATTTTCTAACAAATTGTTTTAAATTAAGTTTTAATTGAGTTTTAAAAACCCGTTTTTTCAATAATTGGGAGAGAGATCATGTTTTAATAGGAGAATAATTTTCGTTTTAATTAGATATGTTAAATTTTCCCTTTTCAATTTTCAATAGAGGAGGAATTCCCATTTTAATAGGAGAATGATTCCTGCTTTAATTAGAAGTGCTAGAATTTGTTTTAATAGGAAAGGAATTCCCGTTATAATAGGAGAGAAATTTCCGTTGTAAAAAAAGATTCCCGTTTTTCAAATAGAAGAGAAATTATCGTTTTAATAGGAGATGACGTGGAATTTTAATAGAGCTCGAAAAATACCCCTTGTGGGAGCTTTAATATTAAGACTAGCTTGTAGGCCCGTGCATACACACCGGTTCTTTAGAAAACATTTAGATTTTTTTTAGAAAATTGGGACTACCGTTTTAGTCGCTAACTCGTTTTAATTTTCTAACAAATTGTTTTTAATGAAGTTTTGAAAATCCATTTTTTCAATTGGGAGAGAGATTCTGTTTTAATAGGAGAAGGATTCCCGCTTTAATTAGAAGTGCTAGAATTTGTTTTAATAGAAGAGTAATTTTCGTTATAATAGGAGAGGAATTTCCGTTTTTCAAATAGGAGAGACATTTATGTTTTAATAGGAGATGACGTGGAATTTTAATAGAGCTCGAAAAATACCCATTGTGGGAGCTTTAATATTAAGACTAGCTTGTAGGCCCGTGCATACGCACCGGCTCTTTTGAAAACATTTAGTTTTTTTTTAGAAAATTGGGACTACCGTTTTAGTCGCTAACCCGTTTTAATTTTTTAACAAATTATTTTAAATAAAGTTTTAATTAAGTTTTAAAAATCCTTTTTTTCAATTGGGAGAGAGATCATGTTTTAATAGGAGAATAATTCCCGCTTTAATTAGATATGTTAGATTTTCCCTTTTCAATAGGAGAGGAATTCCCATTTTAATAGGAGAATGATTCCCGTTTTAATTAGAAGTGATAGAATTTGTTTTAATAGAAAAGAAATTCCCGTTATAATAGGAGAGGAATTTCCGTTGTAAAAAAAGATTCCCGTTTTTTAAATAGGAGAGAAATTCCCATTTTAATAGGAGATGACGTGGAATTTTAATAGAGCTCGAAAAATACCATATATATATAATTTTTACTAGAAAACAAGTGCATATTATACATATATATATCCTAATAGGTGTCTTAAATTATGCGTGTTTTTATGCCACCCCCAAACAAAAAACATAATTTGTCATCAAAGTATAGAAATAAGAAGGATAGAAAATACCATGGAAACAACTGAAAATTGTAGAGCACCTGCAAAACAAAATTAGAACATACTAATATAGATAAAAAAAAATAGACGCAACTCAATATGAGTTCCACCCGTTATGGGAATAACAAAAATTAAATTCTTTGGGGACATAAGCGACACACTATGTAAAAGTAAAAACTTACCTCATATCCAACACTAAGCGTTGTCCTCCCTTCTATAAAGAAGTGAGGTTCTTTCTTTTAAGGCCCCGCATGGGTATATATATATATATATATATATATATAATATATGGTATATATATATATATATAATTTTTACTAGAAAACAAGTGCATATTATACATATATATCCTAATAGGTGTCTTAAATTATGCGTGTTTCTATGCCACCCCTAAACAAAAAACATAATTTGTCATCAAAGTATAGAAATAAGAAGGATAGAAAATACCATGGAAACAACTGAAAATTGTAGAGCACCTGCAAAACAAAATTAGAACATACTAATATAGATAAAAAAAAATAGACGCAACTCAATATGAGTTCCACCCGTTATGGGAATAACAAAAATTAAATTGCTGGGGACATAAGCAGACACTAACAGAAAGTAAAACTTACCTCATATCCAACACTAAGCGTTGTCCTCCCCTTCTATAAAGAAGTGAGGTTCTTTTGCGTCCTGCCAAACCATGGTAATTTGCTAGGCCACACGCCATTTATCATCTATCTTTGCTAACCTGTTAAGCGCCACTTGGTCGGATGGGGTGTAAGGGGCAACACAATTAGGTTGTAGCCTTCACCCCGGCCAAATCATCACACGGAAAGAGCGAATAATGCAATTGGTGGGTCTCACAATGTCAACCCCAACCCAATCCGTGAAATGGGTACAGAACTCAGGAAAGAAACATAGCATTATGCGGCAAACCAAGACAGACATAAGAAGGTACTTATGCTTCATACTATGGGCTCATGCTAAACTAGACACTAAGGTCTGGGGAAGGTCATAGAGCATACATCCCTCAGCTAGAGCAAGGAAGACGTCACAAGTAGTGTTATTCTCAGAAGAAAACTGCCATTCCCATAAGATATTTAGTATGATAAAGAACATAATAGTGCCCATGTTAAGGGACAAGCTACCAAGGGCTACGTTATATTGCCCTTGGTCCTCTACACGAAAAATCCCTACCCCATAGGTTGCATGCAAATACTCATAGTTGTAAATGTATATATTATCAGCCATATAACCCCATGAGTTTTGGGTAGCAGGCATAGAAAGTCCAATAGCAAAGGCTAACAAGAACTTGCTTAAATCCATTGTTACATCATCAATGGTGACAGAGAACACTTGTTCCCCATCTGGTCGATAAAAGAACTTACAATTATCATAGAAATAAGTAGTAAGTTCAGGAGAATAAGATTTGTCAGCACTTACCATTAGAGGCTGCCATCCTGACTGCACAATCATGTGGCGGAACCATAACCCATAGGTGTCACTCTCGAGCAATTTTTCAAATGATTGCTTTGGTATGATTTGAGGAGATTTCATTACAAATAAACACACTACTGAACTCTTGGAAGTGACTACATAAAACCCTAGAAAAAAGAATTGGAGGTATGTTGAAGTAAGGGCGCGGGCGCACTTCTCTTCTGACAAAAAGGAAATCTGCGATATTGGAAGTTGGGCGCGGGCACGCTTTGTGTCAATGCAAAATAAGGGCGTGCACGCTTTGAGCAATGCCTGTGGTATGAAATTGAGAGGTGCAATGTGAAGTATATGGTGTGCCATGTATTTATAGAGCACTAGTTTCTTAAACAAAGGTCTTCAAGGTTCTCTAATTGATAAGGAAAGAGATGGAATAAGAAAAGGGTTGCTAAAAACCAAAATAGAAACAACCGAGAGTAAGCTCACAGCAGCAATTCTATATGGTTGTAAACAGCCTATCAAATAGCAATCTCAATGCCTTTAACCTTTGAGGTTGCACCAAACAACAGTAGCTAATTCTAGCTACACCACATTAGCAGCATGCTTATATATAAACTATATTCTTACAATCTTGCAATATTAACTTCCAAAAACATGTGGATAGGGTAAATACAATGCTAAACAAATAATGCCACCCCCAAACAAGAAAAAGTGGGATTCATGAAAAATAGATAGCATGCTTGGACAAAATTTACACTAACTTGAAATTCAAATAACAACCAAATACATAATCCAATATTAACTACTTAACTAAATAACTGGGAATAAAAATTCTACTAAAATAGGGAAATATTCTTAAGCATAATACAATGAAACTAGCCACGAGATGAGGAAGGGCCAGAGCCATCCGTCCTGCGTCGACGACGCTCATGCCTTCCAGAGTCAGCAGGAGAAGAACCATCATGAGATGGTAGGCGTCGTAGAACTCTTTCTTGAAATGTGCAGTTAGCCTGGAGATCCTGGTGACTATCACTGAGGAACTGAATATTGTTCTGAAGGTTAGTTTGGTTACGTTGGATGTTACTTTGCCTAGTCTGGATAGTCTCACAGAGGTCACTAAGAGAACGTTGGCCTGTACGAATCGTCTCATACTGGTTATGGAGAGTTCGCAGGCCACGATGAAGTAATGAGACATGGGCTACATTCGTAGTAGCCCTTTCCAAAGCTCCAATATCAAAACAGGCTGTATCGTCCTCTTCTTCCTCATCCGATTCCATCTCAACAGCCAAAACCTCAGGCAAATTCCACTCCTTCTAAATACACTCCCTATAAATACGTGCATTCTCATGCAACTTTAACTTAACCCTAACAGACTCCAGCACACATCCCCAAAACAACATAATCTTCGTAATCAATGCAGGTAAAGATGCGGTAGTCACTACACCACAAATAATAGTGACTCCAAAAATTTGTGACGTCATTTTGGCGTCACTAATCTAATTTTAGATTTAAAAAAAAAATAATTATTATTTGCTCTCATACATACACCCTGTAGAACTGGCCATCTACATGTAGACAAACAAAGACAACACATTTAAAAAACAAATAGCTCCATAAAATGCAGAAGTACACCATCATTCTCATTCAAAAATATAGCATTCAATCTATCACTATTAAAATTCTCTAGTCACTAGCAAACACAAACACTAAGTACTTACATTTTTCAAAAGAAAAGGACAATGCAAAAAGTACATTACATTTTGCATCTAATTTACTCTTGGGAGATGTATTACTGTTGCAGTTGAAGCTTTCCAACCACCCATTTTCCTTCTGCAATGAGGATAGTGTCTCCACCACAGAGTTCACTGGAATGGCACTAGCTGAGATTGGCTGTTGTGGAGATGCTGGAGAGCTAGAGCCTTGGGGAGGCAGGAAAACTTCAGTACCAGGAAGTGGGAGTCTCGGCAGAGGGTGCCTTGGAGGTAGAACAGCAGCCCAGCCAGATGATGCAGTTGGTAGTGGAACTGGTGCAGGATACAGCATGGCTGGTGCCACTGGAGAAGTAATGAACATTAGCTACATACTGTTAGGTGGTGGAAGGTGCTGCTGATGTATGGGTGGCATCGGCAATACCCCAGTTGTTGCAGCAACTCCAAAGTGCTTAGCTCCAAGTGGATATCTTAGATGACTTGACTGTCTTGGTGGCCTACCTGGTGATAGCGAAAGCTTAAGAGAACCTCTAAATTCTCCCGGATGACCTCCTCCAATAACTTTGCCAAAGGTCATGTCACATTCTGTCAAAAACAGAACACAGACAGGCCTTCCAAACCAAGGTAGAGATATATAAGGCTGTGAGTGACCCCCCTGTGAAAAAGAGCAAACATATGTATCGTAAAGCATTCAAACAGTTATTCAATTGACTATTTTCTATTCTGAATTATATTATCTACCTGAGGAATGCAGAGACTTGCAATTGTGAGGCATGCAATGAGATCTCCCTTAAATTTACTAAAGTCATAGTTTCGCCCCCACTCGAGAATAGGAATGAGAGTCTGGAGTCCAAGAATGAACTTTCTAGACCCTGGTTGGTGCTTGAAAGGACGTAATGGATCATCTGAGAAGAAAGTTTCTTTCACTTGGCTCTTGAATTCCTTAAACAAATTCTGCTTTGCAGGCAATCCAACCTTGTGCATAAACGCTGCTTGGTCTGCATGGCGGTGAGAAGATGACATACTTCTAATATTGACCTCTTTCCTTTCAAAGTTTTCACCAGAAGGATGAGCTATTGGAATGTGTGATAGGTGCGGAGATGATCAAAGAATATTATACTGGCCTGTAGGAAACAAAAACACAATGTCCAAATCAGGAAAACAGTGACAATAACAACAACGACTGATGCTTGAAATAAAGTAGTACACCTTGCCAATGGTTATTCTCAAATCTCAAATAAAGTACGTAGTACACCTCAAATAAGCTTCTCAAGGATATCATTGTCTTTCAGTCTGTAAATTTGTCTGGCAAAACAACAATACACCGCATTACTTTCTCAGTTAATTCGATGAAATATGACAAACAAGAGAAGCCAAACAATAATTGTTGAAAACAAGAATGTAATTTTCACAATGAATAACTTATTAGTGAAGTTCAAGTTTTTCCATTTGAGTTTTTATTATAAACTTGTTGTTGCTTTCTCAAGCACGATTTTTTTTTCCGATGAATATCTCAAGCATGATCAGTAAAGAACTTAAGATATATAAATATAGAGTATCAAAAAATCCACAAGAAACTAATTAAAAACAATAACTAAGGAGACAAATCTATTTCTTAATTATACTTTAACTTGACAAAAAATAAAGTGCCATTAAACAATTCTGAATTTGCCCAAAGAAATACAAAAACAATAGTCAGAACAACACTGGCTCTGCATTGAACCGAAGAGCCAATGTTACAAATTGATGCAAACAACATAATGATTAATTGACTGCCAACCAATTATTAGCTATTGAAACGAAAATTTACTTCTTTCTGCACCTGGGTATTTCTGCTATGTAAGTAAAAGAGAATGAGCAAGAACAAAAAACCAAAAAGGGAATTACTCACCTCCTGTTTTTGTTCATTGTCCTTGATGTGGCCCACAAGCTTTACATGAACACCATCAAATGTGCTCAGTCATATGGGACCTACAAAAGGCTTTTCTAACTCAAAAATCACTTTTGAATCCTAGGAAATTTTTGGGAAGAAGTTAAACCAAATTTTTTTGGAAACTACTAGTGACAACTCACTCCCCCTTTCCAGCAATCTCTTGTCAACTCACATTATGGGAATGCACTAACTCTACTCAATCCTAGGATACAATTAAGATGTTCACATAATTTAAATTGACATCCAAAAAATAAAAGATGAATTAATGTAAAGGTGCAGCCTATAAAATACCTTGAAGACCCGTTCGACAAACCCACTTTGCATAGTGAAAGGCATTCCTCAAACAATAGGAGTTCCACCTGCCCTTGCTTTGAACAGTCACTCCAAGAATCACTAATGTAAACAAATAGATTACTTTTTCATCAAAGCACCTAAAAACAAATATACTACATAAAAATTTCATTCACCACTGGGCCGGAAACATTTTTCCAAGCTAATCCATTTCTGAATTTTGGTATCCTACCTAATAACACCATTCATATATTAAACACTAAAATCAAATAATTAATACAAAAGGACAAAAGGCCGCACTACTGAAAACATCAAGGTTTAAGTATCTAGTAGGCTACTTACCATCCAAACTATGCGACTTCCATCAAATTGCCGACCATTTAAGCTATATCTTGCATCATTAGCATTGTGCGGATCACTAAATTCCTATATAGAAAAGGTAAGAAAAAGGAGAAACATATGAGAAGAAGCTTATAGCTGCGTAATGTTCTGCCTAGAGATGTGATATTCACCTTTTGATATGTTAGAGATTTGAATATCTTCCTTGGCCAAAATGCGAAAACAAAGTATTTCCTTACTCACGATCTTCATGTTCGTATATTTTTGAGTAGGGATTCGAACCAACCTAAATTCTAGGACCACTTACAACTTGGTTTTATTCTTTTAGGAAACTAGTGAGTAAGTTTAGCTATGATTGTGTAAATACTAAATATTTGGTTTCTTTACTACACAAAAATTGAAAACATTAAGTTACGTAAACATGCAACTAAGACACGATAAAATTTTACTTAAAATGAAAGTGGAGAGTTAATTCTCCTCATGTGAAAATAACTTTTGTTATTTGATTTTAGTAAGTGCATTTTAATCTTTCTAGAACTCTTAGACAAGTCCTAATAAAAGAAAACTTGATGCCTAACATATATGACTCATCTCTAAGATTCATACATGCTAGCATGTAGAACCAAAGTAATGACTTATCTCTAAGCTCATCACTTTAATCCATAACTAGACGCTACACCAACTATCATTTTGGGATAGGATGTAGGTCTAGTTGTTCTTCCTAAACAACTTACTAAACCAAATAACAAAGATTTTCCCTCACATGAGTATTATTAACTCACCACAAAGGGAAGGTTTACCTCATGATCCTTAGGCTAAAAGATGAGAAGTACAAAATATAATTGTAGAAAGAGAGAGAGAACTAAAAGAAGAAAAACTATCTATATAAACTCACTTGCATTTAGATTTATTTTCAACTAGAAGAACACAAGGTTTCCTCCATTAAAACTATTTGATAAGAGCCCAAAACTGTAGTTTTAACCCCTTAATAATTATACTGTTAGACCAATTATGTGAATAATAAGTAAGAGTTAATACTGATTACGTGTTTTTATGCATTTCAGGCTTCAAAGTCCATTATGTGCAGAAATGTGCCACTTTAGCGAGATAAAGGAGCAAAAGTCGTGAGAACTTCGAATGCCATATCTTTGGACTCGGACACCGGATTGAGGCCTACCTTATGTCAAAACGACCGGCTCGGAAAGAGCTTTGCAATGGTCCAAGCCTTGACCCAATCAGAGGAGCAGAAGTGGACGAAAAGTCTGTGGAAGCCAACTGCAGCTGAAGAGGCCTTTTTGGACTGAAAGAATTGGGTTTTGGGCCTGATTCTCTGGCCCAAAACATGGCTCCAAGCCCATGCACGATTTTTGGATCTGAATGTATAAGAACAAAAGCTTAACTCATTGTTAATGGAGTTAGGTTAGGTAGATAGCTTAGAATAGAAAGTAGCCATTAAAATAGCTTCTAGATCTAGATTTAATTGTTTTATTTAGTTAGTTTCAAATCCTGTATTAGATTAAACCTTTGAATCTTGCTCTTCAATTTGATTAAATCAATAAAGTAGTATTCTTTATCAATTTCGATTTTTGTCATTTCTATTTCTAGATCTAATTTCAATTCTTGTTCTTATTTCATCTTAGTCATTAATTTAGATTTCATTATTGTTTAATTAAGTAAATTTTCTTTGCTTTTATATTATGTTTAGTTTTAATCTAAATGGAAATGATTGGGGAATGATTCAAGGCTAAACCTCCATTAGAGGGGTTGAGAAGCCTTGATGAAAGCTTGATTCCGTTTATCGTAGAGTCGCCGTAATTTCTATTCCACGCCCGAGAAATAATTAGTTCACCATGAGAATGGGTTTAATTGTTCACATGCTAGTTATAAATTGGTAGAAATGCCATGTGTAATTAGGGATTAGGAAGAACCGATTGTTTCGCGTGGCGATTTCAATTCAATTCGATTACTTACAACTTAAGCTAGTGGATTAAGTTGAGTTAAGGTGGAATCAATCCCCCTCTAACTCCTTAACATCGAATCAACGTAGCATTCCCTTAATATTCTGATAACCGACTAGTTGCATTTCGTGGGTAGTTGCATCGTAGTCTAGTCCCCTTTTCGTAAAGCTCTCATTGACTTTAAGTAGAGTATTGAGACTAGAAAACAAGCATACGGAAGGACTAAGAGTGGAACGAATCACTCTACTCCACTATATCTCATAGGATTGAGAGTAGAAGAAGAATTATTGATAATTGAGACTCGTAAAAGTCGAGTTTTAGTTTACTTACGTTGTGAAACCATCGTTCATGTCGTAGGTAAACTATTCATTATTCAGTTATCAAATGGCGCCGCCGCCATCTTAGTTTCACTTTTTCGTATTGTTTTCATAGTGTTAGTACTTGTTTTTAAAGTCCCATTTCACCCACCCACCCTTGTTTGAATCATCGTGGTCTGTCCATTTTAAAGTTGAAAAATTCGAGCAAAATTTATTGACCGAAGGCCAAGGCTCTCCTCCTTGCGACCGCCCTATGTTTCTTGGACCGAGCGACCCGCCCCCATGTGGAGCGAGCGACCCTAAAAAACACTGTAAATTGAAAATACCTCGGAAATGCCATACGTGTTAAATTTTTTTCGGATTTCGGCAGTTTTGATTCGAACTTTGCTCTTTCATATTTTTTCAGTGTTCTAACACGCTATATACACTGAACAAAGCGTAAACAAGGCGCTATTTATAAGCGAAGCAAGGGCCTAATCAGGTATTCCTTTCTTCCACACCTCGCGATCTCTGTTAGAGGTTTTATACTAGTATATCAGAATTGTTTGGAGTGTTGCATGTTTAGTTAAGCTCAACTTAGTCTTGCATGAGATTAAGGTCCGGTCGAACAAAAACACCGAACGTAAATACACAACAACAACAACAAACAAGTCTATCTAGTATACCACACACTACACCTCTAGCTACTACTACACACACACCACCGATATAATGGGGAAGAAAGAGAGACTCCTCTCTCGGACTTCTACAAAGCCTTGGCGATAGCCCCAAATCTTGCATCGTTCTAGCGGACCAGTGGGGATTTGAGAATCCTCCAAATATTTTTAATTTGTTACCGTTTTTTCATGGTTTAGACCATGAAAAACCTTATCGGCACATCGTAGGATTGAACAAGTCTTAACAACATTCCACCATCCTACGGTTGATGCGGAACAAATTAAATTAAGGGTATTCCCTTTCACCTTACCCGATAATAAAGGCGTCTTAGTTAACTGCCCAAAGCGCCCTAATTCTATGGACTCGTGGGCTAAACTTGTTCATTTGTTTATGGAACATTTTTACCCCCCTAAAGACGGATGAGATGCTTTCCAAGATTCATTTCTTTCGACAAAATCCTCATGAATCATTTTCAGGAGGCTTGGAATCGTTTCACCGATCTGCTTATAGAGTGTCCACACCATAACCTAGCAAAAAAGACACGTTAGTTCGTGCCTTTTCAAAGGACTTCAACATCACCATAAAGAAGTCCTTGACATAATGAATGGGGAAGTTTCTTAAGTAAAGGAGCCTCGGAGGCTTATAAATTTTTAGAGGACCAAACTAAGCGAAATAATAATTGGGGGTAGTGATGATATCCCCGCTCCGCTAGTTCTACTAATACTGTTAAGGCCGCGGTATGTTTGAAATTAAACACGATTCGAGCTTAAAACTCTAATCGAATCACTCACTAAAAGGTAGAGGCCATTTACGTACAACAAAAGCCTATCCCGTCATGAATGTAAATTCAAACCCATGTAGTTTACATTTGGAGTCCCGAGCATCCCGGCTCCCAGCGTCATATAGCCTATGAACAGGCTTCTTCCATTAATAGTGAACCTAACCCCTTGGAGACAAAATCCCAACTTCGGTTGGAGAAATAACCAACAAGTCACACCTCAAGGGTACAATAATCAATATGTTAGGCCGTATACGGTTTTAACCAAGCTCCACTACGACAAGGATGTGGTCGGGGTAATTTTAATAATTATAACAACCAAGTGCAACCTCGACAAGGTCAAGCACAAGCACAAGGTCAAGGTAATTATAATAATTATAATGCTAATAGAGGTATCGTTAGGTCAATAATAATTATCAGAATCCACCTATAAATAATTCCATTGAAATAGTTCATCCACACCACCGTGACTACTACACCCACACAACCGGATCGCCTTGACACCTTCATACAAGTGAGCCAAAACTTTTCCAAACTATATGGCTCAATCTAACCAGCGGCTTCTACAATCCGTTAATAATTTAACCCAAACGGTTGGCTCAAGATAAAGCCCAAACCAAAGGTGTGTTGCCAAGTCGCATAATACATAATCCTAAAACAACAAACACGACCTTTGAGGTAACGGATAATACTAGTAATGAATTTGAAAATGTAGGTGAGATAAATGCCATCACCACTCTCCGTTCGGGCAGAGTGGTTGATAACAAGGTAACTATGCCTATAGTTACCCCCACCATAACCCTACACCTACTATTTTACTAGATACATGAATAGAAACTGAAGAGCCTACCCTTTGTAGAGGTACCGGTTACAACACAACCTAAGAAACAGAAAGCCGCGGTTAAACATCCGGTGATACCATTTCTAAATATAGACGAAACCACCGTTTCCACAAAAATTAGCCATGTTAACTAGGGATACAAATTACGAGGAGATTAGGGACGTTTTCAAGAATCTAACTATAAACCTTCCCTTCCTCGAAGCTATTAAAAGCTACCACATCATGCTAAGTTTCTTAAGGAATTGTGTACTACTAGGCTAAGACAAATATACCAAAGGCGGCTTTTTAACAGAACAATTCCCAACCTTATCCGAACATAATGGAATTGTTAAGTATAAGGACCACTGGATCCTCTTGTCACAATGCACCTTAGGAGATTCCTATCTGACGACCGGCGTTATTAGACACGGGGGCTAGTGTTAACTTACTCCCATTTTATTTGTATAGACAAATAGGTCTAGACAAGATGCAAACCACTAAAATGGCGTTGCAATTAGCTGATCGGTCTATTAAGTATCCTAAGGGTGTAGTCGAAAATGTGTTTGGTAAAGTTCGGGATTTCTACTATCCGGCTGATTTTGTAGTCCTCGATACTGAAGTCGCTAACGACTCTGTCCGATTATTTTAGGGCATCCGTTCTTGGCAACTGCCAATGCGGCTCATTAATTAACCGCCGTGATGGTTCAATGTCCATGTCTTTTGGCCATCTAACATTTGAAGTCAATGTTTTTAAAACAAGGACACAGCTATTACCCGAATCGTCTATGGATGGAGAGGTTAGCATGATCGAAAGCGTTGTTCGAGATTATTTCAACAACACGTTCCACGATAGTCATATGCAAAAAATTCTTTCCTTTGGAAAGTCGATTCAACATTTTCATTCCTACACTAGTCGATACACATATTATTGATGAGGAAGGGATAGATGATTTTCTTAAAGATGTAGATGACTACCATAGTAATGTGGATATGACCAATCTAGATGAGGAAGTCGATGAGTTTCTTGAGTAGGTGACAATTCACCCTATCAAGAACTAACTTGCACAACATCCACCTCGATTCCCCTCCTTCCACCCTTTCAAAGGAATCTCGAGTTTGCACTCGATCCTTTTGTTTCTCCCGTGCTTCATAATTTTTAAATCCTCCTAGCAAACGATACTTGAAGGAGGACAAACTATTTGACACCTTAATTTTTTCAGAATTGAGGCAGTCCCTACACACACAATGAATGAGTTGATTGCTAAAACCACATCCTCATTGTGTACAAGCCATCTTTCTACAACTTATCCATATCCACCATATTCTCTACAACCATTCACTTTTCCACACTCATTTACTAGAACACCCACTCATTCAAAAATGAAAAAAATAAGGTGCATGATAGGTTACCTAATAGGGTAATCCGACTTAGCTTTCATTTCACTAGGCTGCGTCGTAGGAAAACTTGGTGCTTGATTGTGTTTGGATATGTTTTTTCGTGATATTTATTTATGGAATGATCCACAACTATTTCGGTTGTTGATATATGATCAACTGCATGTTCATACATATATTTTAGATAAAGTCTCGAGTATCGACGACTATAAGCGACTCAACTTCGTGTTTGGTGCATTTCCTTTCACTTTAATATATTGGTGAGTGCACCATTAAGGTAACCGCCCCCTCCTATGGAGTGTGTGGCTGTAAGTACGGATCCTAAGTCCACGGTTCACATAGTTCACGCGTTTCCAATCTTGCATGTTTTTCTCGGATTTTTGAGTCATGTTTCTCTATGGTGTGAATTATGTCTTTATTGCTTGTTGTTTTTCCTTCTAAAAATAAAAAAATAAAAAAAATAAAAAAAATAAAATAAAAAAATAAAATAAAATAAACATAGTAATCTAGGAAGTCGGGGAATCGACTTTAAAAGACCATTTGCTAAAACAAATTTTCTAAGCCGTTGTAAAAAAAAATTTGTTTGGGGGTGGGGTGTTAAATGTTTCCGTACTAAATGTTTATGTTCCATTACAGTTGCTTAGGCCGTTTTATTGTATTACGATTCGGATTGACATAATCTATTAATTTAGAGTTCATTCGTTCGATAACTTTACGTCATGCACGACTTCGAGGCATTTTCCACTATCTCGTATGTCATCCGAAGTCGGAATAGAGTGTTTTATGGATCATTGGATAGGAAATTCCCTCCTGATCATTTCCATATCTCATTCGCAAAAAATCGGACCCGATAGCGGCGGCAATTTTGATTTGAAATTAAAAAAAAAAAAATCGAAAAATCAAAATTTCGATTTTGGGTTTGGGGCCCAACCAGCGCCCACGACCGGTAGCGCTTCAGCCCCTTACCTTCTTCAAAGAACAGCGGTTCATCGTTTTTCATCTTCCACCGCCATTAACAAAGCTCCAAACCTAGAAAAATAAAAATTAAAAGAAAATACCATAAACCCACTTTTCAAAAAATCAAATCCTAACCCCAAATCTTCTCTAAAACCAAACCACCACAACCCCCACCGATTTAAATAACTAAAACCACCAAAAATTCAAAATTTGGTCTTTGCGCCACCACTCCACCACCACCACCACTGTTCTTTCAGTCGGTCAAGTCAAACCACCACCACCACATCATATTTAAACCACCACTCCATTTCAAACACTAGATGGCTCAACAACGCCGAATTATCCGGGAGCAAGTTTTTCGCTGCCGACCATTTATTTCTCCGTTTTACGGTGTGAAATGGCTAGTAGAGACTGGAATAGTCTCGGTACTTTCGACCGAAGCCTTCTACCACGAAGACTTGGTCCGACGGTTCTACAACACCGGGGAGTTGGAGGGAGTAGGATTTTTGTGATGGTAAGGAGGAAGAAGAGGAGGAGTTGACTACGGATTGTTGGGTGAGATTCTAGGCATTCCGCCTAGAATCCATCGGGAGGCCACTTTACGAGAGCCCCGGTTTGGCGGGTAGAGCCATTGATGGGCGTTCGTCATCAATGGGAGCTACAATACAAACTCCCATTGTGTTCGCCGGGCATCCTCGGGACCAACCGGTGGCTACTGACTGGTGGATGGATTAGTTGGAATGTCCTAGGGAAGGACAAGGTCGGTGACATCGGTCGACTGCCTCCACGTCTTATGGGTACTCGAGGAGGCGAAATGCGATTTACGTATCACGGAGTTTTCTTTGAAAGCATGATTAGGGGGTCGGAAGGTCTTTGGCACCTCTTTCTGTGTTAATCACCAAGATCATGCCGAAGATGAAAGCGACTCCGCGCCCGATAGGATTTACATTACCCCGCACCGTAACACGCGTATCTATAGGGAGTGTGTCCAACAAGTTTGGAGGAGGGCTGAGGATAGAGAAGAAGAAGAAGAGGATGGAGGAGCTGAGAATGAAGAGGAGAAGGATGAGGATGCCTCAGAGGATGAGGAGGGCGTGACTGCTTTGATCTGAGATGCCTTCGAGTGTGTTGGTCGATCGCGAAACGCATGGCTATGCTTCATAGGGGCATCGCGTTCACTAAACACTATCTGCCACGAGACCTCCGGACTTCGACGGCGACTATTCATCACAACCGAGATCCGCACCGGAGAGAGAGGATGAGATGGGAGCAGGAGCGAGGCTGAGATGGAAGCCAGGCCCCGGTTTAGAGTGGATATGCTTGCACGCTTCCCACCTCATACGGACTCGCTTCCGGGGACGGCTACTCACGAGGCATGGCGTCGTCGGCGAAGGACGGCTTCTTCTTTGGACCTTCGGAGCCCAGGGAGCCACCACTAGAAGTGTGCCCTCCACCAGTGGCGAAATTTTTAGAGAGTCGAGGATTGATAGTGGTTGTTGTTTTATTTACTTTTGTTGTTTTTATTGTAATATAACTTTTATTTCCGTAATTTGAATTTTGTAGTGGTACTCCGAATGAAATTTTAATATAAGGGCTTATTTTCATTATGCATGGTCGTTTCATATTGACCCCACCTTCCCAACTTGTTTGGGGGTGGTTTTATCAATTCAAGCATGATTTTTGTATAACCTTCGTATTAGAATTAATTGCGGAGTCAAGGTGAAAATATGGTTGTTTAGGCAGAAATATGATCAAGTATCATTATAGGATGAAATCTAGAGTAAATAGGTACATTCTATCATAAAATCAACCTAAAAGATACTGGGTTTGAATTAGAATCCAGGTTATGAGTTGTTTCCGTTTTCGAGTTTGGAAATTTTAGGATTTCCGGAAACTGCCGTAATTAGTTTTGGCAACTTTCCGATCCTTTTTAGCAACTTTAAACCTATATAAACTTGATACAAACTATTCTCACAACTCACACTACACCTAAACTCCATCACTCACCCTTCACACCCGCGATTCCCCGTTTTCGACTTCATTTTGCAAATGCAGAATCGGGCTTTTCGGGCGAATGTAAGCCTCGGGCGGCTCGCTACATTTTACGACGAGAAAATTTTTTCAGGCGCCGCCAAAATACCAAGCGACTTCGCGCTAAAACACTGGAATTCCAAAATACAAAAGAGGCGACTTCGGCGCCCTAGTTAGCGCTTCGGCGCTGCGCGACTTCCGTGGACCAGAAATTTTCCGGTTTTTCGTAGCGTAGTATCCGGATCTTTCGCAGCTATTCCAAAGCGTAATTTTGAGATGACATCTCCAACATTGATACGGAACAGTCTTTCAAAGATTTGTTCAAAGCACTACTTACGGTGCTTGGTTTGTGAGGTGATCACATACGTTGGCTGGGAACCTCTTATGGTAAGACGGCTGAACTTTATTCTCCAAAGACTTGCATCTTATTTTTATAATAACTGCATTTTCTTTGAGAGACCGGATGGAGAACAAGTGTTCTCCATCAACATTGACGAAGAACCAATGGAAATTACCGAGGTTCTTGCTAGCATTTGTTCTTGGACTTGCTATGCCTGGGTGAGATACAAGACCCATGGTGCTATTGGGTCGATAATATGCATGTCTACACTTATGAGTTTTTGCACGAGGCTTATGGGGCAGGCATTTTTTCAGTTATTGAGGACCAAGGGGACTATAACGTTGCCCTTGGTAGCTTGTCCATGAACATAGGAACTGTTATGTTTTGGATTATGCTAAACATTTTAGGGGAATGGCGTTTTTTTCTTACGTGAATGGCGCCACTTGCAGGCGTTTTCCTTGCTTTAGCCACGGGGCGCCCGGTTCTATGACCTTCCCGAACTTTGATGTCTAGTTTAGCACGAGCATATACCATGCGGCATAAGTACCTTCTTATGCCTGTTCTAATTCACGTATTATGCTATGTTTCTTTCCCTGTTTTTTGTACACGCGTTTCGCGGATTGGATTAGGGTAGACGCGGTGTGACCCACCAATAGTCTTATTCGATCTTTCCGTGCAATGACTTGGCAAGGGTGGCGGATACAACCTCACCAGGTTGCACCCTACACCCCATCGGACCAAGTGGCACTTAATAGGTTAGCAACCATAGATGATAAATGGCGTGAAGCCGGCAAATTATCATAGCATGGCGGGGGCGAAGGAGCCTCACTTCTTTATAGAAGTGGAGGATGGCGAAGATGATGAATAACGGTGGAGTGGAGGTAAGTTTTATTTTACGTTAGTAATGCGCTTATGTCCCAAGCAATTTCATTCTTTTAACCCCATAATGGGTAGAACTTCGTGATAGAGTTGAGTCGGTTTTATTTCCTATATTATGCGTTCTAACTTCTTTTTACAGATGTTTCACGATTTTCACGCTTCAATGGTATTTTTCCTACCCATTTTATTTAAATGCTTTGAGGACAAAGCATGCTTCTTGTTTGGGGGCATAGAAACACGTGTAATTAAGACATCTGCTAGGATATAAATATGTATAATATGCATTTGTTTTCTAGTTAAAATTTCAAAAATTTAAAAATATAAATAAATAAGTTATGCTATACACTTAGGAATATTGGTATTGTTTCTTTCTCTATGCTCTTAACAATCTAGAAGTCTCACATAGCTTTTTGCATGAGAATAATTGTTAGAAACTTAGGTTAATATGTAAGTAATAATCTTTGCATCTATCTATAAATATATTACATGAGTATCTATGATTGTTTGGCGATGAGTTTTGAAATCTAGGCTAGAGTACTTTATTCTACAAATCTGTGAGAATATAGCCTAAAGCCTTATATGAGTGAAACAATTGAGAAATGACACAAAGGGAGAAGTAAAATCTGGATAGAGAAATCTGCGTCCACTTGCTTGATCACTAAACCATATCCTAGCGAGAATTTAGGCCCTTTTGGATCGATATAGCCGAAATTCAAACCTATGAATTATTTTCCGCTAGTCGCCTTAATTGAGCCTTTCATTAGCCCTTCCATAAACCACAATTCCTTTACCCATTTTACAAAAAAAACAAAAACAAAAAAAAAAAAATATATATATAATAAATCAACCTACCCAATTTAGAATAAGTTCGAGAATAGAATGAATGAAGAAAAAGAAGAAGAGAAAACCCTGTGTAAAACAAAAATTAGTTAGTGCTTCAGAAAATAAAGAAAATAAGTTTCCATCCAAGGAAAAGAAAAAAAAAAATAGAAATAAAATAAAAACTCAAAAAATAGAATAAAAGGAGTCAAAAGCCAAAGAAAAGAAAAAAAAAAAAATATGGCTAAGGATGGAAACAAAGTGTAGAAGCAAAAAGTAAATAACAAGGTTTTCTCTAGTTACATAATATGAAGACTCTATTATCTCGGACTTGTCCTTTAGAATATCCATTTCCTTCCTTCTTAAACCATCTCCTAATCCCGTAACACCTAATAAAGACCTCTAGCTCAATTAGGAATAGGTTAGTGTGATAGTAAGTGGCAGATGTGTTTGATCGACTCCAGAACTTCTGTGTGTCATTGAGATTGTAAGGTAAAGTGTGCCCACTGTATTACTGGAGTAGTGAAACTTGAGTGGAAAAATCAGAGTGTTGTTTCTTGACTATTATTGTGAGAGAACTACTTAAGGATTATTTATTAGAAGTTCTCGAAACAAACACCGCTAAACATTTTATAGTACTACTCATTGTGTATATGTTTATTGTAGATGATAGATTATTATGCATATATTAGCTTAGGTTTTGACTTGGTTATTCTTGTTCATAGCTAGTGAGGCGTATATAGATAATTTGGAGCATGAATAAGGAAACAATAGTTTTATTTTCTTAGTCGATTTTTGTAGTATAGATGAAGTTTGTGAGTACCTTCATGGAAAACTCTCGCGAGGCTATAACTCATCCACTAGGGAATTCCTAGTGGTTTAAGGCCTTGTTGCATATGGTCAATGCAATCGCACTCAATGAAAACGAGATTAGGTAGAACTCCATTTTTGGTCACTTATTCTAATTTCTCATCTTTGCTTGAGGACAAGCAAAATCTTTGTTTTGGGGGTGGTTTGATAAGAGCCCAAAACTGTAGTTTTAACCCGTAATAATTATCTTTGTTAGACCAATTATGTGAATAATAAGTAAGAGTTAATCTGATTACGTGTTTTATGCATTTCGAAGGCTTCAAAGTCCATTATGTGCGAAATGTGCCACTCTAGCGAGATAAAGGAGCAAAAGTCGTGAGAACTTCGAATGCCATATCTTTGGACTCAGACCTCAGATTGAGGCCTACCTTATGTCAAAACGACCGGCTCGAGGAAAGAGCTTTGCAATGGTCCAAGCCTTGACCCAATCAGAGGAGCAGAAGTGGACGAAAAGTCTATGGAAGCCAACTGCAGCTGAAGAGGCCTTTTGAATTTGAAAGAATTGGGTTTTGGGCCTGATTCTCTGGCCCAAAACATGGCTCCAAGCCCATGCACGATTTTTGGATCTGAATGTATAAGAACAAAAGCTTAACTTATTGTTAATGGAGTTAGGTTAGGTAGATAGCTTAGAATAGAAAGTAGCCATTAAAATAGCTTCTAGATCTAGATTTAATTGTTTTATTTAGTTAGTTTCAAATCCTGTATTAGATTAACCCTTTGAATCTTGCTCTTCAATTTGATTAAATCAATAAAGTAGTATTCTTTATCAATTTCGATTTTTGTCATTTCCATTTCTAGATCTAATTTCAATTCTTGTTCTTATTTCATCTTAGTCATTAATTTAGATTTCATTATTGTTTAATTAAGTAAATTTTCTTTGCTTTATATTATGTTTAGTTTTAATCTAAATGGAAATGATTCTTGGAATGATTCAAGGCTAAACCTCCATTAGAGGGGGTTGAGAAGCCTTGATGAAAGCTTGATTCCGTTTATCGTAGAAATTCGCCGTAATTTCTATTCCCCGAGAAATAATTAGTTCACCATGAGAATGGGTTTAATTGTTCACATGCTAGTTATAAATTGGTAGAAATGCCATGTGTAATTAGGGATTAGGAAGAACCGATTGTTCTGCGTAGCGATTCAATTCGGATTCTGACGACTAAATCGCCGCTAGTGGATTAAGTTGAGTTAAGGTGGAATCAATCCCCCTCTAACTCCTTAACATCGAATCAACGTAGCATTCCTTAATATTCGATAACCGACTAGTTGCATTTCGTGGGTAGTTGCATCGTAGTCTAGTCCCCTTTTAAGTAAAGCTCTCATTGACTTTTAAGTAGAGTATTGAGACTAGAAAACAAGCATCTGGAAGGACTAAGAGTGGAGCGAATCACTCTACTCCACTATATCTCATAGGATTGAGAGTAGAAGAAGAATTATTGATAATTGAGACTCGTAAAAGTCGAGTTTTAGTTTACTTACGTTGTGAATTCATCGTTCATGTCGTAGGTAAACTATTCATTATTCAGTTATCACTATTACAAGCTTTCTACCAAAACTAAAAACTAAAATAAAATCTAAGACTAAGAAACTAAAATAATATATGGTAAAGGAAAAGAAGTCAAGGGAGTAAATGGAGTGTCCCCCCCTTGTTTTGTATTCTTCTCTATTTGAGAGAAATCTCATTTCCTCCCACGTGAAACACCAAACTACATTTACTTCTTTCTTAACCACATAATCCACAACAAAGTGACACCTATCTTTTTTCACTATTAACACCTAATCTCATCTAACTTTATTAACTACATGCAAGGTGTCACTTTTGCACCAATTATTTGCAACTTTGTCTTGACTTGTATGATGACTCATCAAATCTTGTGAGCCCGCATAATGGGTCCACGTGCAGTTCAGTAGCGGTTCGGTCTTTTAACAATTTTATAACTTCCCGTCTATGCATAGAGTTCATCGCCCGATTCTCGGAATTTTTCACTTGTCGATATTGAGTCCCGGTTCAAGAGGTGGGAGCTTGAGGAAGTTTGATAGTTAAATGTATGGATTTGGGCTTCACATGGCTGATTTGGAAGAATTCAAATACACATCGGTTCCCGTGCTTTTAACGCGGAGTTTAACCAATATTTTCATGTTTATCGCGAAAACCTGCAAAAGTACGAAAACATACTTATTTCATGATTATTAAACACATAATTAACCAAATTTATATGTCTCAATGGGGTTTAATATTATAGTTTTGGGTGCTTATCACACTACTGATAAGTGCACAAAAAGTGTTATTTAACCCTCGATTATGCCTTTTGTTTAGCCATCTTAGTGGACTAATAGTATTTGTAAGTTATGTTTTATGATTCTACAGGTCAAAGAGAGAGTTTTGTAGAATATTAGAGAAAAAGGGGTAAAACGGAGCAATTCGGAGCATTAAGGATCACATGGGAGGCCCGTGAGAAGGCTAAGGAATTGGAGCTATTAAAGATGCGACTTGGACATATTTTAAAGTCTATTTGGAAGCCCAAGGCCAAAGGATTCGTTACTTGGACCAAAGCCCGCAAAAGAGGATAGAAGGATAGAGCAGAAGAGACAAAATCGGTTAACGCGTTTGGGACGCATGGATCGAGCGTCCAGTCGCATTGCTTGCGTCTGAGACGCATGAATCGACACTATACCCAATTCCTTCTCAATTTTGGAGACGAAGTTGGACTCTGAAAGAAATCTATTTGTATTAGGAAATAAATGACGGTTTGGAATGCTTCTAGAGCTCATTGTAACCTCTATAAATAGAGGACCTAAGTGCCTTATGTAATTTTCCAATTCACTTATACTCTTGTCTCCAGAACTTGAGGCAGAGAGAGATTAATAATAAAAGATCGGTTTTAACTAGCTGAGTCTTAATAAATTAGTCTTCTAGTCTTATGTTCTTCGACTTTTCTTCTTCTCGTTTTTCGTGTTCTTCCTTCTTTATGGAAGGCTAATCTTCTCCTTCAAGGGAGAAGATGAAGCCGGTGCTTAAGGTTTAATGATTCTTCTG
Source organism: Coptis chinensis (assembly GCF_015680905.1). NCBI lineage: Eukaryota > Viridiplantae > Streptophyta > Magnoliopsida > Ranunculales > Ranunculaceae > Coptis > Coptis chinensis. The sequence continues at coordinate 38,601,637 of NC_141463.1, forward strand.
GTTCATGGTGTTCTTCAATCAGGTTAGTTCTTTATGTTTTTAGTTATTAGTTCTATTGCCCAGACCAGGGGATGGAAGTATATATTAAAGTTTTTATTTATTGCAATCGAATATCATGCAAGTTTAGGGTTTTATTTATTGTAATTGAATATTTGCTAGTGACATGCTTTTATTTATTGCAATTGAATATAATGCTAGAATAGGATTTTATTTATTGTAATTGAATATTATACTATTATTCTCTACTTTTCTTCTAGTTGTGTAATGTTTTAGAGTAAGGAAAGTATTCCTTGTGTTTGCCTTAGATGGTGATTCATTGAATAGCTACACAAGCTCACATAAAAGGAAAGAAGATACTAGTAATATGAACATAGGAACAACCTTAAGAAGAGTTATTTGTTAACGATGTTTCGTCCAAGAGGGCATCGGCACTCGCTCGATTGCCTAATTGTAGTCTACTTGTGAGAACAACAATGAAGCAAAAGGTCATTGAATCCAAAGTATTGGTGGATTCTAATTTCTTGAATTCCCTCTCTTATAAATTCTTAATAGTTTAGTTTAGTTTAGTTTAGTTTAGCATTAAAATCTATAATATCTATAATAATAGTTTTTAATCCCTTAAACCCCCTTTCCAGTCCTGTCCTTCATATAAACATACACTTAAAAGTGGAACGATACCCTACTCATCCTTTACTTATTGAGGGATAATTAGGTTTTGATACACTTCTGTTTTGTTCAATGACCATACACCATCTACACACAAAAAGAGGCAAGGTCAAATGGCGCCGTTGCCGTTTTAAGTTGTTTATGTTTAACGTTTTCTTTCAAGATTAGAATTTTGGATCTTGAGGTAATTTTAGCCGCATCATCCATCCTTTTAAGAAAGAAAGAAGCTTGAAGGACATCTCGAAGACAAGATCTACCATCCAGGTTAGTCGAATCTTCATTCTTTTTATTTCATTCTTAGTATAGTTGCATCGTAGTTTAGTTTTATTGCTTTCTAGCATAATTGCATTTAGGGCCTTTTCAACAATTGAAGTTGTAAGCCAACACAGCGAAACATCAAACTCTAGTATTTCTTGTCTGAATCTTGACAAACGGACTATCGTCTGTGAGCCGTGGTACTTAAGCAATCCAAGTGATTCACCATAACCCTAGAAGAGACAGCTCTAGACAACGGGCGAGATACTAGATTCAAAGCCTAACCCAGTTGAAGGAAAGTAGTTTTGCATATTAGTATAATTTAGAATAGTTGCATATTAGTTTAATTGCATTCAAGCATAGTAGGATAGTTTTTCATCATCTTCACATAGCAAGAATATTAGTCAAGATTGATACAATGGCCACACGCAATGATGGAGGTGTTGTGAACACCAATAATCCTAAAGCTATCCTACCCATGCAAGCACAACAGAGGAAGAAGCTGAGTGATTTCTATTCACCAATCATTGGAGACCCACGAAGCAGTATTGTTTTTCCAGAGACAGAAGCTAACCAGTTTGAACTTAGAGCATCAGTAATCTCTATGCTTCCAAAGTTCAATGGTTCAGACAATGTTCAGCCTTATGTCCACATGAACAAATTTCTATCAGTCCTCAGAACTTTCAAGAACTAGAATATCAGGGATGAGAGTATCAAGTTAATTCTATTCCCACTCTCACTCGAAGGTAAAGCATCTGAATGGTTAACTGCACAGCCGATCAATTCAATAAACAACTGGGAGAAGTTGAGAACAAAGTTTATGAACAAGTTCTACCTACCCCAGAAGACAGATGCCATGCAAGAAGCTATCAGCAATTTCAAAGGAAAAGTGACTGAAGAATATCATCAAAGCTGAGAGAAATTCAATAATCTGCTAGTCTCATGTCCACATCATGGATATGACAATAAAGACAATTGGCTCATTTTTTTCTATCGAGAACTCTCGATGATGAACAAGCAGATGATACAGTCAATGCATAAAGGCAAGTTTACATCAATGGATGGAGAGGAAGCTTACAACTTTCTCGAGAATTTAGCTGAAGAAACACAACAATGGACTACTAGCAACGAGGATGTAGCTAGAATGGAGGGGGAGCTAAGCAATTTGGTTACCAAGCACATGAACAATCAGATCAAGAATTGAAGTCTACATTGGCCAGCCTGGCCACCAGCATTGAAACTTTGAGTAAGAAATTCAACCAGTTCTCCATGAATCCCTCCAAGATCAACAAGTCTCAAGCTAAATCTCTCCCAGTCATGCAAGCTAGCCGATACTATGAAGTTTGTTCGGACACTTCCCATGCAACTCTAGAATGTCCGGTTACTATCAACATGCATCAGTTGGAGAGTACAATGTGAACTCATTTCCAGAGGCCCAACCAAGGTGGTAATAACTTTCAAGGTAATTATTGGAGGCGAGTAACTGGACCCCGTGTTCTTAAGATCAAAGTTATATTCCACAGACAAGTCAAGTTTCATAGTTGGTTCCTCAACAACAATTATACTCTCAGCAGAATTCCAATACAAGTGGAGAGTTAATGCCTGATCCTATGAGAAATTATACCGCACCTACCAACCTGGAGAATGCTATTACTTTGCTATCACAAAAAAAATCAGAAGTTTGAAAGTGTTCTAGAGCTTCTTGCAGAGTCTCAACTCAATCTCCAGCAATCTCAGGTAAGTCAATGTTCTAGAATGGAGTCTCTAGAGGCTAACGTCGACCAACTCACCACTGCTTTGTCTGTAAAGACACAAGCCACTCAACCTAGCTTATTGGAACAAATATTGAAGAGTGAAGATGTATGCCACATTGGGACAACTTCTAGTACTAATCACCTCCATGATCATGTTAGCTCAGTTACTACTCTCAGATCAGGATTGAAGATAGACAACAAGGTTGACTTACTGATAAGAGCCCAAAACTGCAGTTTTAACCCCTTAACAATCGTACTTTTAGACCAATTATGTGAATAATAAGTAAGAGTTAATACCGACACGTGTTTTATGCATTTTAGGCTTCAAAGTCCATTATGCGCAGAAATGTGCCACTTTAGCGAGATAAAGGAGCAAAGGTCGGTTGCTAAGGAGTTCTGTGATTAAAGGCCAATTTTCAAGAAGACAAAGCCTCTGTAAAGCCCGGTCAAAAGATGAAAAGTCAAAGTCCACGCGGGCAGAAATAGTGCACAAAGTCAACAGAACTTCCAAAGACCATAGCTTTGGACTCAGACCTCGGAATTGGGCCTACCTTAAGTCAAAATGACCGGCTCGGAAAGAGATTTCCAATGGTCCAAGCCTTGGCCCAATCAGAGGACCAGAAGTGGACGAAAAGTCTATCGAAGTCAACGGCAGCTGAAGAGGCCTTTTTGGACTAAAAGAATTGGGTTTTGGGCCTGATTCTCTGGCCCAAAACATGGCTCCAAGCCCATGCACGATTTTTGGATCTGAACATATAAAAACCAAAGCTTAGCTCTTTGTTAATGGTAGATAGTTAGACCTAGATTAGAATTAGATTAGTTAGCCTCCATTAATGAGTTTTAGAACTTAGTTTTAGAATTTCATTTTCTTGTTTTAGATTAATTTCTTGAATCATTGAATATCATTCATTAGATAAATAAAATAGTGATTATTCTTGTCATTTCGGTTTTTGTTATTTCAATCTATTAGATCTAGTTTTAATTCTTGTTGATTATCATTTCTTAGTTGTTAATTAGATTTTAATTATTGTTAGTTAAATTAGTTAAGTTAGAATTTTAATATGATGTGTAGTTATAATTCAATGGGAAATGATGGGTTGATGATTTCAAGGCTAAAAGCTCCATTAGAGGGTTGATGAAGCTTTGATGAAAACTTAGTGGTATAGTGTAGAAGCATTGTAGAATCTATTCCACTCTAGAAGGTCGTGATTAAGCCATGAGAATGGGTGGGCGACCTCACATGCTAGTTAGTATTTGGTAGAAATGCCATGAACACTAAGGATTAGAACTCGAAATTCTTGCCGTAAGAGAGCGTAAGAATTGAGATACAAGAATCTATACTAGGTTATTAAGTTGGATTCGAGGTGGATTCAATTCCCCTCTAATCCTTTATCTAGATTAAAAAACAATCATATTTCCATAGCATTCGTAGTTTAAATTCAACATAATCAATTTCATATTGTATCGTAGTATAACACCCTTCGTAAAGCTCTCATTAGACTTAAGACTGATCAATTAGATTAGAAAACACTCCATGCTAGAGAACTAGGAGTGGAACGAATTTGTTACTCCACTCTATTTCGATAAAATTGAGAGTAGAAACTTTGATAAATATAGACACGTAAATAGTTTTAGTTTTACTTGCGTTTGTAAGTTTAATCGCTTTATTTCGTAGGTAAAACTATTATTTTTACGTTTACCACTTACCTTCTCATGATGACATTGCTACAGAGTAATCGGTTAAGATTTCAAATGAAGTTCAAAAGGAAGTGGGGGAAATCCTTTCAACTCCCATTTGTCAAGATGACCAAGACAAGATATGCAAGAATGCCGAAGAGAAAGAAGAGCAGACACATGCTGATGTGTTTGTACCAAAGGCACCTTTTCCTATGTTTTTTGCTCAAAGAAAAAAGGACAAGCAATTTTTAGAGATGAAGGAGGCATTTGAGAAAGATAACATCAATATCTCCTTTCTCAAAGTGATCAAGCAGTTGCCATCATATGCCAAATTCTTGAAAGATGCATGCAACATAAAGAGAAGTACTCATGTTCCAAAGCGTTTCTCTATTTGGACAAACAACATCTATTATCCATCAGCAAGCTCCAGTCAAGCTCAAAGATCCAGGAAGTCCTACAATATCATGCAAGATAGGAGAAAAATTCACGGGTAATGCTCTTTTAGACCTTTGTGCTAGTGTTAATCTCTTGCCATATCATGTGTACTAAGCGTTGGGCCTGGAGAACCTAAAGCCTACACAAGTCAAATTGAAGTTAGCTGACCGCTCTACCAAGATTCCCAGAGGCATAGTTGAGGATGTTCTTGTTCAAGTAGCCAATTTCTACTATCCAGTGGATTTCATTGTGATAGACACCAAAGAGGCCTTTGATAAAATTCCAATTATTCTAGGCCGACCTTTCCTCGCTACCGCAAAAGCTTTGATAAATTGTCACAATGGTGAAATGAAGATCAACTTTGGTAAGATGTCCATAAACATAAATATCTTTCACCTGTTGCATAAGGATTGTGATGACGCTGAAGGTGGAAAGGTGTACTTCCTTGAGAGCATGATATAAGAATCCTTCCCATTCGAAGATACAATTGAGAGTGCTCAATCTACAGAAAACTGTGATGAACCTGAGAACCCCACCACAGAGGCGTTGCTAGCCATGTTCTTGGAATCTCTACAGAAAATTCAGGATTTAAGTGAGCATAATGGAAAATTGGCAGAGAGAGTATCATACCTTGAGAAGATGAACTCTACATTTCAGAATGAACAACAGACTTCTGCCCAGAAAAATCAGTTACTAGAGAATCAGCTTAAAGAAGTTTTGGAAAAATAACAGAATCTAGAAACTGAAATGAGTCTTCTGAAACAGAAAGTGGACCATATTGATAAGAAGCATTACATTGTTGAAGCCTCTTCTACACTATCATTGTCTGAACGAGAGAAGTATGTGAACCAGTCTACCACCTACCTTGAGCGTAGTCAGCCAGATATCTATTATCATCACTGTGGTGGTAAAGGGAACATCAGATACTATTGTCCTGTTAGAAAGAAAGATTTTCGTCAATCTTCTACACAGAGGAACCACAAGACCTATCACACAATCATCAGACCTAAAATAGTTCAAGGTAAAGAAGCAACTTCACCAGCAATCTTTCCAGCATATCAAGGAGTATTTTTGACAAACCACAAGGTGAGACTTCCTCGTCCTCCAAACATCCGTCAGATTTGGGTAAGAAAATCTGATATCCTCACTCCAAATTGATAATGCATGATATATCGTCTTAGGGATCTGACTTAAAAAGACTTAAAAAAAAATGGTAAAAGGAAATGTTCTTATTTTTGGGATTAATTTTGATATTCGGCATCAATGGTAACATCTTCCCTTTTTCTCATTCATTTCATTTGCTTAATTTCTATACATTGAGGACAATGCATATGTTAAGTTGGGGGAGGGTGTACTTGAGAAGTACTTGAGAAATGAATTTCGAAAATTAGTTTTCAAAAATAAATATATTTTTGTTTCTATATCAATAGCATGAGAAAAACTCTCAAATCCCCAAACAACATTTTGCTTGTCCTCAAGCAAAGAAGAGACATTAAAACAGATAAGTGGCAAAAAATGTGTAGTCCTAACTAATTCTCGTTTCGTAGAGTGCGGTTGCATTGACCATATGTAACAAGGCCTTAAACTACTAGGAATTCCCTAGTGGACGAGTTATAGCCTCGTGAGAGTTTTCAAGAGAAGATACTCACAAACTTCATTTATACTACAACGACTCAGTGACAAAAACTCGTTTCCTAAATTAATCTCAGATATCCATACATCTCCTTCGCAGGGAACGAGGATTGATTTCTTTGAAACTCAAGTTAATATGCATTAAATAATTAAAACATCTACATATGATCATACATGCAGTGAACTTTTCATTGAAATGTACTAGCATGGTCGTTTCTGGATCCTTTGGAGAGCGTACCTAAATGGGTTCTCACAGGTCTGTGTCGAAACACAAATTCACTCAAAATTTTTCCACTCAAGTTTCGTTAACTCCAGTGTGCAGTGGGCACATGTTTCCTCACATCTCAATGACAGTCAGAGGAGCCGAGGTCGATCAATCACGTCTACTACTTATTATCACACCTTCTTACTCCTAAATGAGTTATTAGGTATTGTGGGGCTTAAGTGATGGTGTAGAAGAAAATGGAAATGGATAATCAAAATTTACGAGTATGAGAGAATAAGGTCTTCAAGATATTTATACTAGAGAAATCCTTGTTTTCTTTCCTTCTTCTAACTGAGTTTTCCAACCTTGTTCTTAAGCCTCTGGATACTGATGATGTTTTTTTTTTTTAAAAGAGCATGATTATATTTTTCTTTCCTGAAACAAGTAACTGACTTTTATTTGGGACAAGTCTTTCTCTTTATTTTTCCACATTTCATCCTATTTCTCATACTTATCACTTAGGTAGGTTCTTTTATTTGGTTTAATAGATGGGTAAGGAATTTTTGGTGAAAGTGAAAGGTTTGATGAAAGGTTCAGTGAAGTGACTAGAGGTAAAATTTGTAACAGGTAAGAATTTTTTTTAGCTATGTCGATCCAAAGAAGGCCTAAATTCTCGCCTAGGGTTCTGGTGGTGATCAAGTAAGTAGACGCGTGATTTTCTCTAATCGGAAAAACTACTCCTCTATGTCATTACTCACATATCACACATATCGAGACTTTTTGGTTAGATTCTCATAGGATTGATCGTTTAAGTAACTAACCGTTGGTTCCAGAAACTTACTGATATGTACAATCGATGATACTCAGTACATGAATGTTCATGAAAAGATATATAAATTATTGCATACGTATTATCTTAAGTTTCTTAAAAACGAATCCTAATTCAGATACTAATGTGAGATTTCTAGACCATTTTCATCATTGAAAAAGAAACAAGACTTTGTCACTAAGTACAATTATTAATAAGAAAATAAAAACTATATACAGGCTACAATTTGCCTAATTTTTGCTATAGGTTAAAAGCACCCCCAAACAGAATGATGCTTAGTCCTTGAAGTATCAATAAATAAAGAGAGAAATTACCTGAGAATTGTCAGCAAAATTAGGGCTAGATTGCTGGAACAGAAAGGTTGGAGAACATAATATATTATACAGAAAGGAACAATGAAATGTATAATAGCACACAAAATATAGCGCACGAAATAATGAAAGACAATAGCACACAAAACATAATTTTTAGCTAGATATATGTATAATGGCAAGCTCGAATTTACCATCCTGCAGGATGTGTAGGTCTGGCGTCCTCAATAAGGAAATGCATTTCCTTAGCATCGCGCCAAAAGATAATAGTCTGCCAAATTTCTGCCCATTCTTTGTCTCCGGATTTGTTCAAATGTTTCTTCATATTTTCATCCTTCGGGTAACAACGAACATGCCTCAGGTACCGAGCGGGACGTTTTCATTGCCTAAACCTTAATGAATGAATGATTTTGTTTGCTGGGCACATAGAATCTACCTTGACCCAGTCATGAAAAGTAGCTGCAAACTGTGGGAAATGTGTCTTTATGATTCGGCAAGCGGTTACTGTGTAAAAGAATATAATCGATCCCGAAAAGCGCGAGCTCATTTCAGGTTGGAGATAACACAACCTAAGATGTTAAATAATGTATGACCTTGAGCCAATGCACTAAATACTACGCAGGCAGCCTCATTGGCAGTAGAAAAATGCCAATCTCCCATGATGTTAAGGAGTATAAACAACATCGTAGTCCCCATATTCATGGTCATGCTTGATAAGGGAATGGTGATGGCGCCATGGTACATGGCCATCTCCTTCTCGTTTAATCTCAAGACCATCACTGTAAGTTTCGCGAAAAACTTGCCACTGAAAGGAACGGTAAGAATTATGATAGATGTAATGCCATGATGCGGCCGGTTCGTGATATGGAAGATCTAAAGTTACGACGAGCTGTTTTTCAGAAAAAATATGATGTGTGTCACCAACTAGGATTGTTAACCATTCTAAGTAGAAGCCATGCGCATGATTGAATGCTGGTGTGTCCTCCATATTAGCATAAAAGTATGCGGCCAAACTCAGATAATAAGTTTGGTCAGGTTAAAGAACCAGGGAAGACCACCCAATGTTAGTGATGTAGTCATGGAAGAGATGGCCATAAGTATAGGAATCCATCATAGACTGAAAGGATTGCTCAGGAATAAGTTTTGGAGGTGTCATGTTTGATAAAGATGCCATGGTGGATGAAGTAAAGAAAAGGGCAAGGAGAGAGGCAAACTGGATGGATAAATGAGTATAGAAGAAAATAAACCTTCCTGTAATGACATTGAAAATCACATGTTAAAATTAGTTAGTCACAACGTAAATGATTTTAGCAAACATTTCTTACAAAAGAAGGCACAAAGATAAGAACAAAATTAATAATACGATGAAAAACATAATAATATATACGATTATTTATTTATTCACTTAGTATTATTATTCTATTTTTATTCAATAAGAAAATCATGGATTATTATGATGCTACTGGAGACGCATATCGTGCACCACAGTGTTTAGTTATTCAATTTTTTGGCTGAGCTGCATCTGAATGTCCCCTTGGCTGGCAGAGAGTGTAGTTTGATTCTCCATTAGGAGAGCGTGATTTTGAAAGGACTGAGAATGATTTTCCAAGATTTCCTCCTGTTCAACATCATGCATTGCTTAACGTTCTTGGAAATCCTTAAGAGTTGTAATGATGATATTCTGATGAGTGTATAGTTCCCGCATGCCGTGATGAAGAAATTGAATGCCTTTTAAGGGATTAAAAATGTTTAGCATGACATTTTCATCAAAGAAAAGTTCAGAGTTTGAGCTTGGGTCGTTCTGTTCATCTGTCAGAGTGTCAGGAGTCCAAAAACCAACGGAGTAGTCTGTTTGGAGTACACTAATATTTGCTCTTTAAAGGGGTGTCTCTGGAGAAATTATTGGATAACCCCAACGCATCATAATTTGCTTGACTAAAGTAGGTAGAGGTGCTGACCTTTTTGTTTTCCTGGTGATCACGTTCCAGAGGTGTTGGATTAGACAAAAATCATCCCTTTGAGTCTGCAAAACCCAAAGTAGGTGAAGTTGAGACTTTGTGACTTCTGATTGGTGTGATGTACCTACCACATTGTGTCCCAACCAGTGGAGCACAACTCGTTGATTCTGTTTGAAAGAGTGTTAAAGAACAACGTGATGTCTATTTTCAACTTCGCCATGAGATACGGTAGCTCGTAGTAAAGTTTTGACGGAATCAAATGATGTCTCTGGAAAAAGGAATTCCTGGGTATTCATTGGGATTTGAAATATGTCGGAGATAATTTTTCTAGTCAATTCTAATCGTCATCCATAGGCATTGAAATAGCATTTTCCATTTTCAGGTCCGCTAAATTGGAAGAACATCATAACCAATTCTCGGGAATAACCAGCTGCTGAATGATATAGAAGAGGCATCCATCCTTGACGTACAATTTCAGTGTCAAAATAAGGAGAAAACCGGCCATCTTCAAAAAAATTCAGGTAGTCTTTCTCAGGCATTATTTTTCTTGGTTGGTCCATTTGGAAGTATTACGGAGGGAAGTATAGTGAAGAATGCTTGAAAGCGAATGGTTGAAAAGAAGAGATTTATAGGCAATCTATGAGTCTGTACCAATCAGGATTCCAAGTTTAATTAAATCCAGAATTAATATATGAAAACACAAGTGACTCATGTGTTGTTGTGACACCGACCTTTATGAACAACAACAATGGGTATCCATAGTAAGTCTTTTCATGTCAGATTTCCACAAACAATTAATGAGATGTTAAAATGATAGATGGTATGGGGGAAGGTTTCACATGGCAGTTAGACCTACACATAATTTCAGAATTTATGATCATACCTCAGTAATAGAATATGGATAGAATAATCGAGCTGCGTGTGTGACAAGTGTTATGCGTACCATGTAGCGTGCGCGATCTTCACTGAACACCATGAGTAGAGATAGAATTATTTTGGTGAGATTTGGATGGTAATTTCTTTGTTATGGTTTTCTTAGTTGTTTATTTTTTTATTTTATTTATTTTATTATTTTTTTAATAGGTAAAAATACAACTAATACACACAAATACGGAACTTCTCCATTTAATACGTAAACCGTACAAATGTGTGAGAATTATTTAACACACCATACTAATATACAAAATGACAGAAGGAAAGAGAGTTGTCGGTTACATAGATTTAGATATTCTGGATCATGTTATGCATGATCGACAGTAGTATAATGATAAACACTGTTATCACGAATACTGTGATGGCCCATTCGTGTTGCTCCTTTTCCCATCGCTCGAGTTGATTCATTATGTTGAAGAAAATGAGAATTTGTGAAGAGGAGCATTTGAAGAGTGAGAGAAAGGGATGAGTGAAAGTGGAAGAGGAGAGTTGGATTTATAATTAGAAATCTGACCATTGGGCATCTGACCGTTTGGATTAGTCCGTTGGGTTTTGACCGTTGGGCTTTGAGAGTAGGCCCAGTGCATCAAGGAACAACTAATATATTACGAAGTACAATAATTTCATATCATAAACAATTTCTCATTCAAACCGTCTGGAGATACAAAATTATGAGAAATCAAACGATATATAATTTTTTTATCACTAGAAAAAGAAAAATGCAATGCATAAGGGAAATAAATGACATAGTCATTTCTAAACCAAGGAAAATAAACAACTACTAGGAATCCCCAGGGTTAGCAGAAGATGAACCAGGGTTTCTACTTCGTCAGCCACGACGAACTCCTGGCTGAGCTGACTGGTCTGGAATGTGGGCCAAAAACTGTAGCAGTTGATCTTGGAATTGCTGCTGATTTGCCATCATCATTCTCTGGAAACGGCCTTGGCGATTATGCATTTCTTGCTGGAAGTCATTTTGGGAAGTAAGCATCTCTTCCTGACGAAGAAACATCCTGTGCATGCTAGTGTTCATGTGTCTCAAAGTTCCATGGGAGTGCTGATTCGGCGCATGGTATCCTCATTAAAACAGTTGGGTGGTGAAGGAGGAGAAGGAGGTACGTTATCACACTCAATATCATCTCTCGCTATAGGGTCCCAGTGATCCATAACACAAGTCTCGAAAATCGTAAAATTTTCAAAAGACCTTGTTGGAGTTAAAGGACTAGCGGACTGGACCCTAAGTTAAGCATAAGATAAGTAACAAGTACAGCAAGAGGAGCTGACTTGGTTGACGCAGACGTAAGAACATGGCCCAAGAAATGGACCATACAGAAGGTATCCTTCTTCTCCTGGTGGATCCACAGTAGGTGTAAGAATGTCTTGTTCACGTCAGACATTTTTGAAGTTCCAATGACGTTGTAAGCCAGCCACTGAGTAACAGCTAGTTGGTTATGTCTGAGCTAGTACTGGTACACGCAGTTCGAGGTAGCATTGTATTTGCTCTCGAGAAGCGTGTCAAACATCAACTCCATTGTATTTGGATACTCTGAAATCAGCAGTGTCGCACTATCGGAGTTGATTGGAATATTCGTCGTTGTCGATATCAATTCCAACGTGAGTTCACATTCCAACCCATCCGCCGTAATCCAAAAGTCATTCTCCCGAAAACCTCCATTGTTATAGAACTTCAACACTAAATCTTCGGAATAATGAGCTGGAATTCGATGCAAAAGATATTCCCACTCTCTACTAGCAATTTCCCCATCGAAAAATGGATGAAACATTCCGGAATTATAGAGATTTGAAAATTTTCTCTCAACTGTGATTTTCCGATTTCCAGCCATAGAGGGATCGAGTTGGATTTTTGAGGGCCTATATTGGTTGTGCGGAGGGAAGGGATGTTGGTGTAAAATAATTGGATGAATTGGTGGTGTAGTGTAAAGGTGTCTTGTTGATCAAATTTAGGGGCTGTGATGCAGCGTCTTGAAAAGGATTTCTATGGGGGACCAAGATCCGGATTTTTGGGGGAAAGAAAAGTGAGAGGTTGACGCGTGGGATGCCCCGCGTGTAGGTTTTTGTGACCGGACACGTGATTTGGGGTCAGGTCCAATTTTTTTTTTTTAAGAAATAAGCTAAGGTTAGGCAGACCCTCACCTGTATTAATTAAACTCGCTCATACATTTTTCCCATTGCATCATACTCTACTAGCCTATGGAGCTCTCTACTTAGAGGATTCCAATGATGCATGCAACTAATACAATTAGAGATGCTTAAACCTGTTAGCAAGTCAGTAGGCTTATTGCACTCTCTGTAAACATGAGAGAAAGTACAAAAAACAAAATTTGTTACTAGTTCTTGGATATGAGTGACAATGTCCAGACAATACCAAGGTATATCAACAACTTTCTTGATAATTTGAATCGCCCAGAGAGAGTCTGATTCAATTTCCACCTCCTGAACCTCTAGTGCACGACATCTGATCATTCCTATCTCAATAGCTTTAAGTTCTTGAAAAATGACCGACTGCATCCCCCCAGAGCCTGTGAAGGCTTCAATCACTACACCTTTACTATCTCTGATCAAACCACCATGCCCTATTCCTAGTGGTGTCAAAGCCCCATCGACATTCAATTTTATCCTTGGTTCTGCTGGAGCATGCCATCTGCACCACTTCCTTTCTAGAGTCTTAAACTGAGTTTGGATACCTATTCTCTGACAGAGTACTCGACTCTCAGCTGTGTCTGGCACCATATCGACTTGAGTTTGGATATAGGCCTTCATCTCCCTTATAATTCTTCCCAAGACCACTGGCGCAGGCTTTGAAGAGTTCTTGAACCTCCTAGCATTCCTCTCTTTCCATATCGCATCCACTGCAGCGCAAATGAAGGCTTTATATATCTCACCGATCTTTTCTTTCCTTTTATAGAGCTTCAGCAGCGAAGACCACTCCCTATTTGACGATCTTGTGTCCGACTTAATATCCAAAGCTGTCTTGATTCCTTCAATAATTTCTCGCGAGAATCCACATTCAAAAAAGAGGTGATTTGAGTTTTCCCGACTTTGGTCGCATAGACAACAAGTAGAGTGATTAAGAATTTTCTTTTGGACTAGACGATCTTGCATGGGCAAGCTGTTCGAGAACAACTGCCAACAAGTAAATGAGTGTCTCGGGATCACTAGTTTGCCCCAGACCAATCTTTGCCATCTAACTATCGGTCTTGTTGGAGCCAAAACTCTATATGCACTGCTGGCTGTAAATCTCTCACTAGGGTGCGGCATCCAAATGACTCTATCTTCCGACAAATGAAAGTTGATATGAATACTCAATATTGCTTCCCTTAGATTGTTGCTTTGTATATCTCCCATTATATTATTCCAGCTTCCATTCCCAATCAAAGTGCTTACCTTAGCATCCAAAGGTAAGTGCAACTCTGCTACTGCTTGAGCATTATGTATCAATGGACTGAGTGGACACCAAATATCATGCCATAGAAGAGTGGACTCACCATTTGCGATACTGTAGAGGACAAACTGCTGTACTTCTTTTCTACTCTTAAGAATACTCCTCCATGCCCAAGCACAATCACTTGGAATCTTCATAGTCCAAAAAAACTTTTGTTGTATCAGATTCCTCCAAACCCACTCAACCCACACACTTTCTTCCCTAGCAGCTATCCTGTACACTAGGCCGCAATATGCCCCTTTGTTCCACAAACCCATATTCATGATACCCAAACCACCTTCTTCCTTTGACTTGCATAAGGTAGAGAAACTAGCTTGGTGATGGCATCGTTTAAGCTTAACTCCGCTCCATAAGAATCGGGCGCACACTTTTTCTATCTGCTCAATCACTGTCTTTGGTATAATGAAGGTTCTGTACCAATATATGGGCATAGCAGTGAGAACGGATAGAATAAGTTGAAGTCTTCCTGCGTGTGACAACATTCTAGCTTTCCAATCCTTAAGCTTGGCTGTAATCCTATCCACCAGCGGTTGACACTCTTTGATCCCAAGTCTTCCTGCAAAGAGAGGCAATCCCAAATATCTGACCGGGGGTCTAACCAACTCAACTTCCAAGATTGTTGCCAGCTCTTGAGCCTCATAAACACTAATGGATCCTGTCATTAGTGTAGTCTTGTGTTTATTAATTTGCAGCCCAGTTGCCTGCCCAAACACCTCTATACATTCTTTTAGGCTTCTTATAGACTCCGCTTCCCCTCGACAAAAGAACAAGACATCATCTGCGAACGCCAGATGGGACAACCTGCTTTTTTTACATTTGGAGTGGTACTTGATTTTCTTTGCTTCTATCTTCTCTTTCACAATACTTTCAAATATTTCCATGACAAGCACAAACAGGTACGGAGACATTGGATCCCCCTGCCTCAATCCTCTTTTTCCCTGGAAAAAACCCTCTGGAGCCCCGTTTACTAATACGGAGAAAGTAGGAGAACTTATACACAATTTTATCCACTTCTTGAATTTCTCAGGCCAAATCTCTCCATCATGAACTCAATAGTCTCCCAGCTGACTATATCATATGCCTTCCTGATGTCTAGCTTCACCGAACCCCTAGAAGTTCCATGTTTTCGTTCATACCCTCTAAATAACTCATGTGATAAGAGTATATTGTCTTGAATGTATCTATTTGGTATGAATGCAGATTGATTTAGATGAACTAGATCATTGATGCATATTTTGAGCCTGTTGGTGATGACCTTTATAACACACTTGTAAATAGTGTTACACAGCGCTATAGGTCTAAAATCTTCCACCTTAGTTGGGTTATCAACTTTTGGTATGAGACACAAAAAGGTTGCATTTACCGCCCTTGGAAGCTTGTTACTGCCGAAAAAATTCTTTACTGCTCTAGTGAAATCTTTCCCCACTGTTTCCCAGCTGTCCTTAAAGAAAAAAGGATTGAAGCCATCAGGCCCAGGCACTTTATTATCATCCATATAAAAAAGCGCTACTTTGACCTCTTCATCAGTGATCTCTGCCTCCAGATTTCTTGCCATAGGTTCTGAGATGCCATTTCTTATCTTCAGGTTTAGGAAGAACTCTGCATTACTCACTGGCATTTCATTTGTACCCAGAAGTTGAGTATAGTACTCTACTATTGTCTTCGCTACTTCACTATGCCCTTTGACTGTGAGTCCATTTTCATTTGCCAGAGCTTATATACCTCTTCTTGATACCTTTTCCTTAATACAATTGAAAAAGTATTTCGTGCACTTATCCCCATCCTTCGTCCACATGCCTTCGCTCTTCTGTGCCATATCCATAGCTTCAGCTCTCGCTAAAGTGTTGTATCTATCCATGCAGAACCTTTCTCGATCCCCCAATACTGTATTCCCTGGGCTACTATATAGTAAAATCTGCACATCATGCAGTTCTTGCTTAGCAGCTTCCACTCTTTCATGAAGGTGGGAGAAATTTGCTCTGGCCCATGGTTTGACCTTCTGTTTCAGCATCTTTAACTTCTCGACCAAAACATACATGGGATTGTTATAAATGGGCGTTTTCCACACTTCTTCCAAAATACATTTAAACTCGCCCTGTAAAGCCCAGTAATTACAGAACCTAAACGGGGGAGCTTTCCTCTTATAGTCACTCCCACTCAAGAGGATTGGAGAGTGATCAGATATGCCGTATGGTAGAAACTCAGCAAAAGAATAAGGATAAGCAGTGTACCATGCTTTATTCACTAAACATCTATCAATCCTTGACATAATGCTTCCGATACCCACTGATTTATTCCACCAAGTGAAAAAGAAACCAATGGAGTTTATATCTGTCAATCTGGAGTTCTGCAAGCAAAGGCTAAAATTGTACACTTCTCTAGGATGCATAGGGTCACATCCTACTCTCTCATTTGATTCTAAGATATTATTAAAATCCCCTGCCATGCACCATGGGCCCTGAACAGTTCTGCTTAGTCTAATAAGGTTAGCCCACAAAACCATTCTCTCTTTGACACTGTTACTTGCATACACCACTGTCAGACAAAAAACTTCATTACTCGGCATAAACTTCACCTTACAGTGGATAAACTGATCCGACTCCTTCAGTTTTTGAACATACACGACTCGCAGCTCCCAACATACCCATATTCTACCAGCAGGGCTCTGAGCATAGTTATCAACACTATTCCATTGAGGACAACAAATATCTCTAATGGATTCACTCTTCTGCTCTTTAACCTTCGATTCCAACAACCCAAAAATAATAATCTTCTTATCTACTCGAACCTTATTAATCTCCGCAGCTTTGTGAAGGTCATTTGTACCTCTCACATTCCACACACTTATTGGCGCTATCATCGATTAATACTTCTTATTTTTGGATCCCTTGGGCCTACCCCTACTCCTCTTCCCATGTTTGTTCTTTTTGTTACTACCTGAGCCCTGTTTGTGACTTTGTTTTTCATTACTTGGCAGCTCCTTGTCTCCTCTGCTTTCTGATTCCTTAGCCATATGGATATCCTTTTGTTGTCTTGGGGTATCCATAATAGCCAATACCCCTTCTGTTCTGTCACTGAAATATGGAGTCTCCTCCACAGACACAGCATCATCCTCAGTTGAAGCCCCTTCCCTGATATCTTCCGGTAAGTTATCAAACCCAAACTGTGCCTCCTCGAATTCGGATAACAAAGCTGGTTCTGCTGTCATAGGGGCACACCCCATTACTTCCACATAAGACACTAGCACTAATTCCGCTGCTTCAACATTTACAGCCCCTTCCACCTGATCCCCTTCAACCCGTTCCCCTTCTACCTCAAAAGGCTGGTTACTATCCACTAGAGTACCATCCCTTTCTCCCATATCAGTCCTAGGACTACTATCCCTAGTTTCCCTATTCTCCTCCTGCCCTGTGCTTATTTGAGCTGGGATTTCCATTTCACTTCTCCTCTCATGATTTTCTCCCACCAAATTCTCTATTTCCTCATCTTTGGTTTCTCTATTACCAATTTCTGTTTCTATAACACTGTCTACTGCCAATACTCTTCTCCTCGGAACCCAAACAGTTCTCTGATCATTCACAGTAATTGTAGTTGTCTATGTATTCCTTGGAACTCTGTAGTATTTGTCCGTGAGGTGTCCAAAAGCCTTGCATCTATCACATTTCTTTGGGACCCATGAATACTCCACCCTAACAGTTCTGACATCGCCTTTTTCCATTTCTATCTCAAAATCCTTTGGTAACTCTGAAGATATCTTTATTTCAACACATACTCTGGCAAACGCAATCCTTCGTCTTGAAGCAGTCGCCTCATCCATGAGTAGAGGTTTTCCCAAGCTACTAGCCACCACTCCTAAACCCTCCTCCGACCATAATTCTTTTGGAACATCGAAGAGATTGACCCATATCGGAATGCCTTTGATTGTTTTCCTCCTTCTCTCCACATCCTGAGTCCATGGCGTAACTATAAAACAGTTTCTAGCCATGTACATAGGCCCTGCCTCCATGACAGACAATTTGTCTTCCGCATTTGTGAACTTAAAGTAAAACAGATCCGAGTCTGCTATCATATCAAAGTCCCCTTTGATTCTCCATTTCTTTATCAGATACTGTTTCACATATGAGAATGACATACGTTGTTCCAGAAAAAAACCCACTAGATAGTCTTCCCACAAACTAACTCCATTTTCAATGATTTCCTTTGGGATAATGTTGACCCCATTGATAAACTCTGGATTATGTTTTTTCAAAATGTTAAAGGCGACAGCTTTGCCTTTGTTGAACAGCGAACTCCAAGATTTGTGCTGATTTGATGCGGCTTCACAAGCCTCTGCTCGAACAGCTGGTGGTTCATTTTCAGCGGAACTTTGTCCTCTCCCTCCATCGTTAATGAGTGGTGGAAACTCTTGGGCATTTGTTAGAGGCAAATTCATGTTTGCTTTCCACTATAAACTCTCACTATTGACAATGGAGGATTTTACCAAAAGTGAGAAAGAAACATGAAAGTTTGTAGATAGGGAGCTTTTTCCTAATCGTTTTTTCTATTCTAGGAAAGAAAGGCGCACTAGATCAACCCTCAGTAACTTATGTTATATCGAGACCCATCACACCTAAAAGGGTCCCCATGAGAGTACATCAGGCCCAAGTCCAAATGATTTCCAGAAATTCCCCTTATGTCCCGAAATGTCCTGAAATTTCAAACGTGGAATTTCAATTCGTTTTAACTCCAAATTGAATGAATGAGATATCAAAACGATCGGCATTAAAAATGCCATTTATTGGAATATGACAAAATCACATTCAAACTTTTTTATTTTTATTTGGGGGGGATGAATCTTGTAAAAACACAACGCAACCCCCCATTTTTTTTTATTAGGTTTTTATTTATTTACAAATTTTACATACAAATGTACAAGGGGAGATGAATGTGTTAACAACACCGGACTTCAAGAAGAAAATCATTACTGTAAAATCAGGCAACTGTCATGTCGGCTCTGGGGCAAACCCAATCCAGCTAGACTGTGGCTTAACCTTTATGTTTTGGGGGCCTAGGGTTCAGGATGGCACCATCCCTGGCCAATGTGCAATGGTCTAATAATAATATTACCCTTAATACATATGGTATAGCCTCAAACCGCCCCAAACTGTCATCAAATAGAAAACTATTCGGGGTTGGCCTGGTGAAATCCATTGCCCGTGCGAACTAGGAACCATCCGATGTTGCATATCACGACTCTCTTTGTGTACAACACTTAGTGCAAAGGTGAAAATAAAAGACACGAGTATAAACAAGTTGAGTCTTTTAACGTCAGATCCTCAAGATGAATGTGAGTTTTTTAACGTCAGATTCTCAAGATGAATGTGAGTCTTTTAATGTTAGATCCTCAAGACTAATGTGAGTCTTTTAACGTCAGATTCTCAAGACGAATGTGAGTCTTTTAACGTCAGATCCTCAAGACGAATCCCAACCTGTGGGAGCAACGGGACGACGACGAAGTTTATCCTGCTGAGCTGGTGTTAGACAATAATATACCTTATACCGGCTCATATTGGATAGTAGATCAAGACCTGGACAGAAAGGTGTTTGACAATTCATACACCACCCCATCCTTTTCGCACGTCGCTTTCGAGCAAAAGCACTATGACCATTACCTATTCGAGATGGGTGAGATTTACACCAAATGATTAGATGAAGTTCGCTGGAAGAGAATAGAAAAGGGAAAAGAAGGAGGGAGTTGAAATTTTTGGTACCCATTGTTTACCAGAAGGCACGTTTGCTCGATTAACAGAAGACATTTATACTCAATTCTGAAGTAGAGTTTTTGTGGACTAAGGTTCCGGCGCTTGCAGCCACACACTTTAGGGATTTTTAGAAAAGAAAATAGAAAAGGGCTCGGCTACCCTAATGGCATACTTTCCCTATTTATATCACATGGAAAGAAGTACACCAGTGAATCTATTAGTCTGTGTAAATTGGATCTTTGAGAAGAGTCTCTTCGACATTTGGAGAGTGCAACTCATGATAATGTTTAACGCGTTGGCCATTTACTTAAAATTCGCTGTCATCATTTATGTTTTTCAAAGATATATCCCCATAAGGGGTGACAACAGAGATAATGAAAGGACCAGACCATCGAGTTTTTAATTTTCTTGGAAAAATGTGTAATCTTAAGTTGTACAATAAAACTTTTTGACCAACTTTGAAATCTTTTCTCAATATGTGCTTGTCATGCACTCTTTTCATGTTGGCTTTATAAGATTTCGAGAGATCATAAGCATCACTACGAATTTCCTCAAGCTCATTTAACTGTAATTTTCTCTTTGCGCCTGCCGTATTAGTATTATAATTGAGGCTTTTGATGGCCCATAGAGCACGATGCTCAAATTCAACCGGCAGGTGACAAGGTTTTCCAAAAACGAGGCGAGAAGGAGACATCCCTATAGGTGTCTTAAAAGCTGTTATGTATGCCCACAAGGCATCAGATAATCGTAGAGACCAGTTTTTTCTAGATAGATTAACAGTTTTTTCCAAAATGGATTTGATCTCTCTATTAGAGACTTCTACTTGGCCACTGGTTTGAGGATGATACGGAGTTACCACTTTGTGCCTAACTCCATATTTCTTTACTAATGATTCAAAAATTTTATTACAGAAATGTTTTCCCCCATCACTAATTATAGCTTTTGGAACGCCAAATCGAGAGAAAATATTTTCCTTTACGAAAAAAATGACAGTTTTATGATCATTAGCATGACATGCCAATGCCTCAATCCATTTTGACACGTAGTCAACTGCTACCAGTATGTAAAGGAAACCATGAGAATTTAGAAAGGGACCCATAAAGTCGATGCCCCATACATCAAAGATTTCCACAATTAAAATGGGGTTTAAGGGCATCATATTGCGTTGAGTAATGTGTCCTAGTTGCTGGCAGCAGTTGCATACTTTGCAATGCTCATGTGCATGTCTAAACAGTGTTGGCCAATAAAATCCACATTGTAGAACCTTGGTCGCTATTTTCTTACCACTAAAATGACCACCACAAGATTGTTCATGGCAAAAGGATAACACGTCATTGTGTTCCCAGTCGGGAATGCAACGACGGATTAGTTGGTCGGAACAATACTTGAAGAGCAGGGATCATCCAAGAAATAAAATTTCACAGTGGATAAGAACTTTTTTCGGTCATTACGAGACCAAGATGAAGGGACTTCCTCGGTAACTAAGTAATTTACTATGTCAGCGTACCAGGGGGATGAAAAAATGGAATATAAGTGTTCATCCGAAAAGGAATCACAGATAGGTTCGGTATCAGTATCAATATCACTGACAAGTCTTGATAAATGGTCTGCAATCACATTTTCGCAACCTTTTTTATCTCTAATTTCTAGAGTAAATTCTTGCAAAAGGAGAATCCAGCGGATTAACCTCTGTTTTGCATCTTTTTTCGCTAATAGGCAACGAAGAGCTACATGGTCAGTGTAGACAATTGTGGAAGAACCCACTAGGTAAGGACAAAACTTATCCAAGGCATATACAATGGAAAGAAACTCTTTCTCAGTGGTGGTATAGTTACGTTGAGCTTCATTAAGGGTTTTACTCGAGTAGTAAATGACAATTGGCTTATCTTCTCGGTGTTGCCCTAGTATAACTCCAATAGCATAGTCACTCGCGTCACACATTAATTCAAAAGGTTTAGACTAATCATGTGGTTGAATTATGGGAGCGGTAGTTAAGGCGGTTTTTAAAGTCTCAAAAGCTTGTTTGCAATTGAAACTAAAGTAAAAAACGACATCTTTAAGCAAGAGATTTGTTAAAGGTTGAGCAACCTTTGAGAAATCTTGAATAAATCTCCTATAGAAAACTGCATGTCCTAAAAATACACGAATGTCGCGAACTGTTTTTGGTATAGGAAGTGAAGCAATTTTTTCTATCTTAGCTTTGTCGACTTCGATTCCGTCTTTTGAAATGATATGTCCTAAAACTATTCATTTTTTAACCATGAAATGACATTTTTCCCAATTAAGAACAAGGTTTTTCCCTTCACAATGTGTAAAGACCTTTTCAAGATTTGAAAGACAGCTATCGAAAGAATCTCCATATATTGAGAAGTCGTCCATGAATACTTCCATAAAACGTTCAACCATATCACTGAAAATGTGAAGCATGCAGCGTTGGAAAGTACTAGGTGCATTGCAAAGGCCGAAAGGCATTTATTTATATTCAAATGTACCAAAAGGACAGGTGAACCTAGTCTTTTCTTGATCAGCATGATCTATGACTATCTGAAAATATCCTGAATAACCATCAAGAAAATAGTAATATGCATGACCGGCTAACCGTTCAAGCATCTGATCGATGAAGGGCAGTGGAAAGTGATCCTTACGAGTGACTGCATTAAGTTTGCGATAGTCAATGCATATTTACCATTTTATTGGAATACGAGTGGAGATGCATTCATCTTTATCATTGCGCACAACTGTAATGCCAGATTTCTTTGGAACAACGTGTACTGGACTCACCCAAACACTATCAGATATATGGTAAATAATACCTGCATCGAGTAATCTTAAAACTTCCTCCCGTACCACATCTTTCATGGTTGGGTTTAGACGACGCTGCGGTTCACGTGACGTCTTAGCATTAGCAGGAAAAGTGTTTGTTAAATACTCTTGCACAATGCTGTCAACCCTGTTCACCTCACCATCAATGTCAGGCTCTGGAATTTGTTTCATCATCTTGAACACATTTACCTCGACCGAAAGATTTTCGAAGGACATGGTCATGGAACCATCCCTACAGTTAATAAGAGCATTAGCAATTGCTAGGAACGGACATCCTAAGATGATAGGAATGAAATCACATGCAACTTTTGTATAAAAAATAACAAAGTTTACAGGATAGTAAAAGTCTTGGACTTTTATAAGGATGTTTTCCACAATTCCTTTTGGATACTTAATGGAACGATCGGCTAACTGTAGAGTCATGGTGGTAGGTTTCAGCTTATGAAGACCTAGTTGTTTAAATAAGTAATATGGAAGTAAGTTCACACTAGCTCTTAGGTCTAGTAGCGTAGTAGCCATATATTTGTCACCTAAAGTGCATGGAACCGTTGGTCTACCAGGGTCCTTGTATTTGACTATACCATTGTGTTCGGTGATGGATGGAAACTGTTCGGTGAGGAACGCTTGTTGATGACATTAGTTCTCCTTTTTGTGGTGCACGTATCTTTCAGAAATTTTGCATGTTTTGGCAATAGCTTTAAGGCATCGAGAAAAGGTAAGTTGATTGTCAAATTCTGAAAAGCCTCTCGAATTTCATTAAAATTCTCATCAGGTTTATTCTTTGCCAAGCGTGCAGGAAACGGTGCCTTAGGGCGGAATTTGGCAAAGGGGTTCGCTTGCTTGTTTCCTAAATTTTGAGATGTTGACTTTGTTGTATTTGGTGAATCCTCCGTAGGTTCATTTTTGGAAATAGATTCATTGGAACCGTCGGATTCCTTTGATTGATCATCTGGCATACGTATTTGATTGTCTACAGTTTTTCCAGATTGAAGAGTAGTGATTGCGTGCACCTCACCTTGGTTGGGAGTACTTGTACCAGGTGCATTGGTGAGTTCAAAGGCAGTGTTTGCTGGCTTAGGGTTTGGAACTGCTTGTCCAGGAAACACGCCTTTTTGACTTTTTTCTTGCGCCAATTGTTGAAGTGATTGTTGGATAGACGTTAAAATTTGAGATTGTTGGTTCATGTAAGATAAGAAAGTCTCACTTGTCCTATCCATAACGAGTGGCGCAGGTTGTGCAATAGGTACTAGATCACGATTATTGCTGAGAAGTTGTTGATTATAGTTGGGATTTGATTGGCTGGAACAAGGCTGCGGTTGGTTTGATAGTTAGCATCAGAAGTATTTTGAAATTGATTATGACTTTGTTGGTATTGCTGATTATTTCCTTGGCGGTAAGGAATAAAGTTGTTGGTTGGTCGAACTGGTGGATTAGCAAAACCTGGAGGAGCCCCCAGCTGTTGGTTATTTTGGCGCCAAGCGAAATTCGGATGTTGTCTCTAAGGTGCATTAGGAATGTTGAATGCACATGCCTCCTTCGATGGTTGAGTAGAGGAAGCATATAACAACGGACAATATGCATCAGGATGGTCAGGACTAAGACAAAGAACACATGGGGAGGTGTCAACGTTCATAACCTGTTTTGGTAGTTGATCATTTACTTGAACTGCAGGGGCATCTACTTTTTTAGTTAGGAATTCTATCAAATTTTTTAATTCAGGATCGGGTTTTACCTCAAAAATAGATGTAGCTTTTGTAACAGTATCCTTTGATGACCTAGATGATTTAGTCAGTGTGTACCTTTTTTCACTTGTTTTTCAAGAAAAGTATATGCTTTTGTAGCTCTTTTGTCCATGAAGCAACCGCCGTTCATTATATCAAGAGTTTCTTTTTGATGATCAGAAAGTCCATTAAAGAAGGAACGAACAAGGACGACTTTGTCTAGTTTGTGATGAGGACATTCTAAAAGAAGATCAGTAAAGCGACTCCATGCTTCCGTAAATGATTCATGAGGATTTTGACGAAAGAATTGAATTTTCTGAAGCATTTCAATTGTTTCTTCCGAGTGTAAAATTGAAGCATGAAAGCTTGAACAAGTTTATTCCATGTGTCTGTGGATTGTGGCTGTTGTCCTGTAAGCCAAATTGACGCTTTTTCTGCTAAAGTGAATGGAAATAGCCGAAGCAAGAGTTGTTCCTTAGAGACAGCTGGATGGTGAAATGTTGTGGCCACTTGTTGAAGCCTACGAAGATGATTGAACAGTTTTTCGTGATCCAAACCATGATACACAGGTAACAAACTAAAAACATTTGGCGGGATACGAAAATCACCGACAATGTCCTCAAGTTTGATGTAGGAAGAAGGTCCTTCCTATAATGCAGTATAGAAGTCCGACAGGGGCTTCTCAGTTGGTGGAGAATCGTCGGCCATAACTGCAGAAGTTAATGGCGGCGAAGGATCTTGATGAAGGTAATTAATAGAAGAAGAACAATTTTTAGGTGAGAACTTACGCAATTGCTTATCGTATTTTTTTCGACGATAGGTATGTTCAAATTCTTTAGTGGAACCAGACCGTAATCTCATGCAAGCATAAAATTAGATCTAATTTACAGAAGGAACTTATAATTACTTGAGTTTTATGATTCTCTTGAAGTATTAGAGTTGACCAACATAGGCCTAAGCTGCTGCTAATGTAGCAGTGAAGCGAGGAATACGTGTGCATAAACCAACGACCAGGTTACAAGAGAGATATGAGGGAGGCTTTCCATTCAAGCACGGTTCTAATTAAGTAACCTCAATCTTTCAAGTTTCCTAGACACCGTTGGAATATGATTAAGATTTATGGAATTAAAATTTATTAAAGACCGTTCTTATTTTTTATTATTATTTTTTTTATTTTTTTATTTTTTTTTAAGATTTATGCAAGGGTGAAAGTACAAGCATGCAAATACGATCTACTCATACAATACTAGATGCAGTAGCATGTGAAGATACTCTACTCATACGTATAACTATACGAATAGGCAAGGTTGTATCATCGATAAATACTTCGATACATACAGGCAAATATACATCAGTAATATGTATATGTACGCTAATTTGTAAATCGATATTACATAGACTTATATCAACAGTAACAGGCAAATTTGAATCACTCATACGTATCTAAATACATTAGCATGCGAATATAGTATACATACGCAGATAAATACGACAATTCTAAAACTAAGCATGTAACATATTATACATAAACGAAAATACGACTTTTGTGTTGCATAATAATTCGATTTTGGCAATACTCATTGAGATTGCGAGTGTCATATAGAGAGCATCTTCACCACGACTCTTGTATTGCATAATAATTTGATTTTGGCAATACTCATTGAGATTGCGAGTGTCATATAGAGAGCATCTTCACCCCGTAGGGTTTAGAAACAACTTACCCAACTCAGATTTTAACCCTCGTGGGAATATTCTCTTCTTTCTTGACAAAATCAAAGTATTATACAAGGACGTGTACTTATACGTAGAGAAATATTAAACATGCAACAATAGACACTTATACATAGAAAGACAGATAACCATGCAAAACAATACCATTTATATGTATATATACATTAAGTTGCAATTCATGCCCAGTTAATCGTATATAAATATTTACAGGTATATGAACATGATTCATGTATATTTCTAGGCTAAACGTAAATAATAATCCATAAACTAGTATATAATGACTACTTACATGACATTCAACAAAAATAGTAAAAATTTGGAACTTGTTGCGTCACACTAGTCGCCAAAGAAATGAAACAGACGTTTCAATCCGTCGACGTAATGAATCCCAGAAGATATTTGACTTTTCTATTACCATTCCAGAGAATTAGGCCTGGATATGGATCAAGATATATCAGTGGATGCTGGAGTTAGAGCATGAGCAGCAAAAAAGGTATGACACCCGCGGATGCGGGTTACACTTGCGGATGCGAGTCCAGTACCGCAGACGCGGAGGATTCTCCCACTTTGAGCTAAAATTTTCACAGCAACCTTAGATTCTTGTGTAGTTTACTTTCCCGGTCTTAACTTTTTGTTCCTTGACATACAGCAAAAAATACGATAATCGTCAGGTCTTTTGCGAGGCAAAAAAAAAAATGAAAATAAAACAAAAACGTAGAAAATAGCAAAAAGGAAGGAAATAAGAGGGTGGGGGTTCCCCTTGGAGCAATTTCCAGTCTGTAGCACAAGTCCTTGGTCTTTAGAATGGCAGCGGCGCCATTTTGATATTCACTTTTGATTTGTTAGAGATTTGAATCTCTTCCTTGGCCAAAATGTGAAAACAAAGTATTTCCTTACTCATGATCTTCGTGTTCGTATATTTTTGAGTAGGGATTCGAACCAACCTAAATTTTAGGACCACTTACAACTTGGTTTTACTTTTTTAGAAAACTAGTGAGTAAGTTTAGCTATGTTTGTGAAAATACTAAATATTTGGTTTCTTTACTACACAAAAATTGAAAACATTAAGTTACGTAAACATGCAACTAAGACACGATAAAATTTTACTTAAAACGAAAGTGGAGAGTTAATTCTCCTCATGTGAAAATAACTTTTGTTATTTGATTTTAGTAAGTGCATCTTAATCTTCCTAGAACTCTTAGACCAGTCCTAATAAAAGAAAACTTGATCCCTAACATATATGACTCATCTCTAAGCTTCATACATGCTAACATATAGAACCAAAGCAATGACTTATCTCTGAGCTCATCACTTTGATCCCTAACTAGACTCTACACCAACTATCATTTTGGGATAGGATGTATGTCTAGTTGTTCTTCCTAAACAACTTACTAAACCAAATAACAAAGATTTTCCCTCACATGAGTATTATTAACTCCCCACAAAGGGAAGGTTTAGCTCATGATCCTTGGGCTAAAAGATGAGAAGTACAAAATATAATTGTAAAAAGAGAGAGAGAACTAAAAGAAGAAGAACTATCTTTATAAACTCACTTGCATTTAGATTTATTTTCAACTAGAAGAACACAAGGTTTCCTCCATTAAAACTATTACAAGCTTTCTACCAAAACTAAAAGCTAAAATAAAATCTAAGACTAAGGAACTAAAATAATACATGGTAAAGGAAAAGAAGTCAAGGGAGTAAATGGAGTGCCCCCCCTTGTTTTGTTTTCTTCTCTATTTGAGAAAAATCTCATTTCCTCCCACGTGAAACACCAAACTACATTTACTTCATTCTTAACCACACAATCTACAACAAAGTGACACCTATCTTTTTTCACTATTAACACCTAATCTCATTTAACTTTATTAACTACATGCAAGGTGTCTGTTTTGCACCAATTATTTGCAACTTTGTCTTGACTTGTATGATGACTCATCAAATCTTGCGGACCTGCATAGTGGTCCATGTGCAGTCCAGTGGCATTTCGGTCTTTTGGCAATTTTACAACTTCCCGTCTATGTGTAGAGTTCATCGCCCTGATTGTCTGAGTAGCTCACTTGTCGCATTCGGAGTCCTGGTTCAAGAGGTGGGAGCTTCAAAAGTTTAATACTTCTGTGCGGATTTGTTAGGCTTCACATGGCTGATTTGGAAGAATTCATATATACATCGTTCCCCATGCTTTAACGCAGGTTTAACCAATATTTTCATGTTTACTACGAAGACCTGCAAAAGTACGAAAATATACTTATTTTATGATTATTAAACACATAATTAACCAAATTTATATGTCTCAATGGGGTTTAATATTACAGTTTTGGGTGCTTATCAAGATGCTTGAAACACAACTATGAGAGAGAGAGCAAAAACACTTACAATAAAGGCAAAATTGTGCTTCAGATCCACATCGCGTACTCAGTAGAAATGGTTGCCAGAAACAGTAAGGCCATCATGACTTAAGTACCAAAGGCTTTTGATACTTAGTCCTTCACAGAAGAACTAAAACACCGGGGCACCAAAGAAGAAGAAGAGGGCACCAAGCGAGGTCCATGGCGGCAGCAAATGAGAGACACCGGCAATAGTAGGTACTAGGTGCAGCAAGAAGAACACCCAGAAGAAGCAGGCACCAAGAGGGTCCATGGCAGAAATAGGTACCGGTGGCGGCAGCAAAGAAGCAGGCAGGTACCCAACACACACTCCACCCCAGCAAGACACCCCAAAGACACAAAGACCACAGTCACTCACCACACAGTACCACACTCACTCACCACACTAGCACTTGCACACACTCACACACTACCACCTACGTACACACACTCACACGCTACCACCACCAGCCAACACGTACTCAGACCATGTGCCAGCACCACCACCATACTATGACTGGTAACAACAACACCCCGACCATATGCAGTTGAGCACCAAGACTGGTGTGGCTATAAACACACATGTAATCCTACAAAAGTGTTTTTATTAGCTAGAAACCTTGCTTTCTATGCAGATAATGCAATTTAGATCATAAAAGCATCACAATCAATGTTCAAACACCACGGAAATGTCAGATGTTCTCAAGTAACTTGAAGCTAAAGTACAATCAAAATTTTAACAAACGAAAAGTCGACATCTAAGTCTAGCAGACCAAAGGATAGACATAACAAAATGAAATATTTACGGGAAACAGCAAATACGTAATCATGCACCAGTCAATAACAATTCATATGCAGAATGCTAAAGAAAATGTCCCCAAGCGAATCATAGTTCTTCATTCAGTTTTTGCAAAAGCCACATCTTATACTAGTACTAGCACCTCCATACGTTTTCACCTCCTTAAACCATGCCTCTTTCAGTTACTCAACTAGAATTGTTAAACAAGCCTAGTGTAAATTTAGTGTGAGCATGATCAAACCATCTCATTTTTCCTCATTACTCAATAATGGATTCACAATTAAAGGGAAAAAAATCCCTATTATGCATATAATTCTAACATTATCAGGATCATTAAAAGAAACTAAACTATAAACGTTCAAGGTTAAAAAATTACCTTCGGCAGCATCCATCTCCTTCTCAACCTTTGCCTGCATCTCACAAAGAGCTCCCACAACCTTTTCCTTCTCAATCAGTATTTCTATACCATACAACATATATATCCACAATTGCACAGCTATAAGAATCTTTAAATGCATTGGAGCCATAAATTTTATGAATAAAATATGTCTAAGAGAACCCACAATGTAATGTAGACCCTGGCGTACCAGTTACCACAACCAATTGGTGTATCAAACATCAAAAAAAAACATGAAAAAATATATGAAATATTATTAGAGCAGAAGAACTATGAAGCTTACAAACACTAACCACGTTCACTAAGTTAGAATTAGTTCAAAGACAATAAAAAAAAAAAACTCCATGGGAACAAAACTATAAACCCTAGAAAATGAAAATCATGGTGTTAGAAATCCCAAACACCTAAATCAAGACAAACAAAACTTATCTTCATCGACTGTAGCAGCATGGAAACCTTATAAGATCGAAAAGAGAGTACAAAACTGTTGGGATAAACAAAATTGCGTCCTTTATTTCACCTTCGTCAAAATTAGGGAATATAAAGATGGAAGAAACAAAACTACATTTTTTATGCTTGGGAGAATAATAAAGAGGGACAAATTGAACAAACAAATTTAGGCATTGAGATGGAAGGGTTTCTCTCTTTCTTGTGTTGAGTTGAGATCGAGAAAAAACCCGATGTCTTTAGAGATTGACACCTGATCTTGTGGCACATGCGAACACGTGCACTGGTTTTAATTTTTTTATTAACTACTATATTCATACCTTTCACGCCTATATGCCGTCAGTTTTTTTTTTTGAGCAATTACTTTTAAAAAACTAAAATAACTTTTTGATTTATGGTGACGCTAAAAAATGAAAACTGACGCTTAATTGTCGTGACAAAGTTTCTGACACCATTTTGACGTCACAAAACCTCAAATGTCCCTGTCACAAAATTCCAGTTATGGTGTAGTGAGTTTGACCAACTGCTATAATCTCATTCAATAAAAATTTGAGGGTGCAAAACCCATACCTTATATTCTGAAGGGTCCAGAGAATGTGCAGACAACTCAAATTGATGTCACTGGCTTTCGTGGTGGCAATAACATTCCTGCTAACCTACTGAGCCACTACCAGTTGGTTTCTTCTCAGAGACGTCTGTCTAACACAATGCGACCCAGAATTATAACGTCCCTCCAATACTGTCTCTGTCATCAATGGACCTATACCCCCGAGCTGAGATTCCTGCATGGTGATCACGATGTCTCGTTCCTCAATGCCAGTAACCTCAGCCAACACTACTATAGTCAACTCCTTACGACTACCATTCACATCCAGAAAAATCCTATGACCATTAATCTCCTTCTTCTTGTAAAAAGCCAGCACCAAATCAGTGTGATAAAAATCCTCAGTAGAATACCACAACCCATCCCACTTCCTAATATCCATCTCGGTATCGAAGAAGGGTGCAAGCTTTGCACTGGAAAAAACTTGTTCAGGAAGAATTGTTGGGTTTTAGGGGCCATGGAGGTCTGGAAATGAAATTTGTGGTGATGGTTATGGTGTAGAAGAGTAAAACCTAACTCGGTTGAAATTGGAACTGCCGGAGTGTGGAGGTAAGGGCATGGGCGCGCTCAGGTTGATCTGAAAACGAGAGTGTGCGCGCTCAAGGTTTTCTGGGTTTAGGCGGTGTTCTTGAGTATGGAGGCAAAGAAGAAAAGAAGAAAATGCGTGGGGTTATTTTAAATAGGAAGTCACGTGTGGGGCACGTGACCGCGTAGGGTTTTAAAATTTTGGGCCTAAGCCCAAAACAAATCTGTAATACCCATCCTATCCTATGCCTCATATAACTTAAAACAAAAATTCCTGATTCGTTAACGGTCCGATTTTTGCGAATCCCCCCCAAAACAAATCTATAATACCCATCCTGTCTTATGCCTCATATAACTTAAAACAAAAGTTAACAGTCCGATTTTTGCGAATGAGCTATGAAAATGATCAGTAGAGAAATTACAATCCAATGATCTATAAAAAAAACTCAAATCTAACCGTGGTTGACATATAAGAAGATAGAAAATGCCACGGAATGCGTGAATGGCATAAGTTATGTGATCAAAAGAAATCTAAATTCATAGATAGTGTCAACCCGAATCAAAGTACGACTAAACGGCATAAATAACAAGAATAGGAAGTTGACGATCAAGAATGGAAAGACCAAACACCCCACCACAAACAAATATTTGAAAATAGGGTTTAGAAAATTTGTTTAAAAATGTGGGTCTTTTAAAGTCAGATTCCCGAGACTTACTAGATTTCTTCAAGCTCATTTAATTGCAATTTGCGCTTGACACCCACCTCATCAATATTGAAGTTCAGGCTTTTTATAGCCTACATAGCACGGTACTCTAATTTAACGGGCAAGTGACAAGGTTTTCCAAACACAAGTCTAAAAGGAGACATTCTTGTAGGAGTTTTAAAAGCTATCCGATACCCCCATAAGGCATCTGTTAGATGCTTAGACCAATCTTTCTGATTAGGATTTACTGTCGTTTCTAATATTTTTTTAATTTCCCTATTAGAGACTTCTACTTGGCCACTAGTTTACGGATGGTAAGGAGTTGCCACCTTATGGGTAACTCCGTACTTCTTAACTAAGGAAGCAAAAACTTTATTGCAAAAATATGTTCCGCCATCACTGATGATGGCTTTAGGGATGCCAAAATGACAGAAAATGTATTCCTTAACAAAAAAACACAACTATCTTATGGTCATTGCTATGACAAGCCATGACCTCTATCCATTTGGAAACGTAGTCCACGACAACAAGAATATAAATAAAACCGTGGGAAACAGGAAAAGGGCCCATGAAATCAATACCCTATACATCAAAAATTTCCATTACCATAATGCGATTTAAAGGCATCATATTACATTTAGTGATACGCCCAAGTTGTTGGCAACGAACGCACGTCTTGTAATGAACTTGGGCATATTTAAAAAGAGTAGGCTAATAAAAACTACATTGCAGAACTTTAGCTGCCGTTTTCATACCACTAAAATGGCCACCACACTCTTTGTCATGGCAGAAGGATAGAACCTCATTTTATTCCCACTGGGGAATACAACGACGAATAATCTGATCCGCACAATACTTAAAAAGATAGGGCTCATCCCAGTAGTATAGCTTAACTCTAGCCAAAATTTTCTTACGTTCGTTTTTTGACCAAACATCATGACTAATATCAAAAGCTAAAAAATTCACAATGTCAGCATACCAAGGTACAGAAAAGATAGAATAAAGATGCTTATCAGGAAAAGAATCAGGTATGGACTCAGAATCACTATCACTGTCATTTGTTAGTCTAGATAAGTGATCAGCAACTACATTTTTGATCCCTCGTTTATCCTTAATTTCTAAGGTAAACTCTTGTAAGAGAAGATCCATCGGATCAATCTCTGTTTAGCATCCTTCTTGGCTAGAATGTACCTAAGAGCTGCATGGTCAATGTATACTAAGGTCTTTGAACCAACCAAATAAGGATGGAACTTATCTAAAGCATAAACCACAGCTAAAAATTCCTTTTCCATAGTAGTATAATTTCTTTGAGCATCATTTAAAGTTTTACTAGCATAATAAATAACAGTGGACTTATCATCTATTTTCTGGCCTAACACAGCACCAACAGCATAATCGCTAGTGTCACACATAAGTTTAAAAGGTCTAGACCAATCGGGAGACTGTATAATCGGTGTAGATGTTAAAGCGGCTTTTAATATTTCAAAAGCTTGTTTCCAGTCATAATTGAAATAAAAGATGACATCTTTTAAAAGCAGATTAGTTAAAGGCCTAGCTAATTTTGAAAAATCCTTGATAAAACGCCTATAGAAAACTGTATGGCCTAAAAAGGCTCTAATGTCACGGATAGTCTGTGGTATAGGTAGAGATGCTATTTTATCTAATTTGGCCTTATCTACTTCTATGCCATCACTAGATACAATATGACCTAGCACTATTCCTCTTTTACCTTAAAATGACATTTTTCCCAATTTAAAACTAGATTCTTTTCCTCACAACGTGTCAAAACCTTGGAAAGGTTAGATAGGTAGTCACTGAAAGAGTCTCCATAGATAGAAAAATCATCTATGAAAACTTCCATGAAGCGCTCTACCATGTCACTAAAGCTATGAAGCATACACCGCTGGAAGGTAGCAGGAGCATTACATACAAAGGCCGAAAGGCATTCGTTTATAGGCATATGTTCCAAAAGGACATGTGAAGGTAGTCTTGTCTTGGTCATCAGGATCGATAATGATCTGAAAATAGCCAGAGTAGCCATCTAAAAAACAGTAATAAGCATGACCAGCTAGACGTTCGAGCATCTGATCTATAAAAGGTAAGGGAAAGTGATCCTTTTGTGTCATGGTGTTTAAGCATATGTAGTCAATACAGATCCTCCATTTCATAGGAACTCATGTGGAAACATATTCACCAGCAGTATTACACACAATGGTAACCCCCGATTTCTTAAAAACTACATGAATGGGGCTTACCCATTCACTATCGGAGATGGGATATATGATACCTACATCGAGCAATCGTAAGAATTCTTCCCTGACCACCTCTTTCATGGCAGGGTTCAAGCGACGCTGATGTTCATGTGAAGTTTTCGCATTATCTTCCAAATGTATGTGATGTGTGGATATACCAGGGTCAATCTCTTTAATGTCATCTAGGGACCAACCGATCGCAGAACGATGTTTCCTAATCACCTTAATCCAACGTGCCTTTTCATCAATAGATAACTGAGAAGATATGATCACCAAATGACTACCATCTGGATCAAGCTGGATATATTTTAACTCAGCAGGAAGAGGTTTAAGCACAGGGGTGGGAGGAATGGGTAGAAAGGCTTTCAGAGCGCCTTCGTCTTGAGTAGTAAAGGCTTGTTTAGGTAAGAGGTCTTCAAACTTAGAAGATGGAGCTACAGAAGGATCTAAGATAGGAGTAGAATGGAAAAGGGCGTTGACTTCCTCTACGTAGGAGTCATCGTCGAAGTCAGAACTTTCGAAGGAAAGGAATTGATGCATCTGATTTTTTGGAAACCTGTTGTTTAAATAATCTTGAGCTAGGCTCTCGATCATGCTAACTTCTTTATCGATAGTCATATCAAGTAACTGTTGCATCATTTTGAAAATATTCACCTCAACAGAAAGGTGTCCAAAGGACATGGACATCAAACCTTCGCGGCAGTTTATGAGCGCGTTAGCAGTTGTCAAGAAGGGACTCCCCAAGATGATAGGAATAGAGTCATTAGTGACTTTTGTGTCGAGGATAATGAAATCAACTGGGTATTAAAAATCTTGAACTTTAACAAGCACGTTTTCAATAACACCCTTAGGATACTTAATAGAACTGTCAACCAATTGCAACATCATTTTAGTTGGTTGTATCTATTATAGACCTATTTGTTTATATAGATAATAAAGGAGTAAGTTAACACTCGCCCCCAAGTCTAATAGAGCAGTTGTTGTGTGGGTAGCCCCTAAGGCGCATTGTACAGTAGGACAACCAAGGTCCTTGTCCTTAACGATTCCATTATGTTCAGATAGAGTGGGAAACTGTTCAATTAAAAAGGCATCTTTTGGAATGTTCATTTTCCGCCTAGTAGTGCACAACTCTTTTAGAAACTTAGCATGTTGTGATAATTTTTTAATAGCTTCAAGAAAAGGTAGGTTTATCGTTAGATTCTTAAAAACTTGCCTAATCTCATCAAAATTTGTATCCTTGTTTAACATGGCTAGTCTCTGGAGAACGGTGGTTTCTCTCTATATTTAACATATGGGTCAATAGGAGTTTTAACTTTGACCACTTTTTTCTTGGGTTGTGGTTTAACTGGTACCTCTATAGGGGTAGGATCTTTAGTTTCTATATCGGTATCTAATAAATTTTTATTTTCAATGACCACTGGTGGTGTATCAATGGGCATAGTCACGGTGTTATCAACAACTTTGCCAGAACGGAGAGTGGTTATGGCATTTAACTCACCTACGTTTAAATTTCCGTTACTAGTATTACCAATTACTTCAAAGGATGTGTTTGGCATTTTAGGATTAGGTATAGCTTGGCCTGGAAACACACCTTTTGGTTGGGCTTTCTCTTGGGTTAACTGCTGTATGGATTGTAGAATCTGATGTTGAGCTTGCATGTAGGCATCAAAACGATCCAGTTGTGAAGGTGTAGTGGCCATAGGTGGTGTGACAGGAACTATCTCGCGTTGATTATTAACAGGTGGGTTATGATAGTTGTTATTAACCGGGATGATACCTCTATTATTATTATTATTATAATTATTATAATTTCCTGGTCCTTGTCCTTGTCGTGGTGGAACTGGATTATAGTTGTTTGCTGGCCTAACATTTTGATTATTAAACCCCGGAGGTGTAACTGGTTGATTATTTCGCCAACTGAAGTTGGGGTTTTGTCTCCAAGGTGCGTTAGGCATAGGTAGGCTATTTAACAAGAAAACATTATCTAGCTGTGCGGGTGGTTGTTCATAGATGAGAGGACAATAGTAGTCGGTATGCTCAAGACTAAAACATAAATTACATGGAAGAGAATTGATGTTCATGACAGGAGTAGGCTTATTTTGAACAGAAATGGCTTCTACCTTTTTTGTGAGGGATTCGATTAGAGTTCTAAGTTTGGGATCATATTTAATCTCAAACATACTGGTAGCCTTAGTTGTGGAAGAAGAAGAAGTGGAGCGGGGGATGTCGTTACCCCATCCATTTATTATTACGCTTAGATTGATCTTTTAAAACCTATAAGCCTATGAGGCTCCTTTACTAAGGAAACTACCCCCATTCATTATATCAAGAACCTCCTTATGATGATGTGAAAGCCTCTTGAAAAAGGCATGAACAAGCGTGTCTTTCGCAAGGTTATGATGTGGACACTCTATAAGAAGATCAGTGTACCAATTCAGGCCTCTAAAAAGGATTCATGAGGGTTTTAGTAGAAGAAATGAATCTTTTGAATCATCTCATCTGTCTTAAGCCGGGGGTAAAACTGTTCCATAAACAATTGAACAAGTTTAGCCCATGAGTCCACAGAATTAGGCATTTGGGCCGTTAACCAAGACGCCGCCTTATCGGCTAGGTTGAAAGGAAACACCCTCAGTTTAATTTGTTCAGAACCTACATTAGGATGATGAAATGTAGTGAGAACTTGTTCTATCTTACGCATATGCTGATAAGCCTTTTCGTGGTTTAAACTATGAAAAACAAGTAACAAATTAAAAATATTTGGGGGAATTCAAAAACCCCCCCACTGGATTGGCAAGAATGATGCAAGACTTTGGGCCATCGTTTAGGGCCTTGTAAAAATCAAAGAGAAGAGTCTCTGCTTCTTCAGCCATTGATGCAGGTGTAGTGTGTGATATTCTAGATAGGCATGTGCATTAACGATTATTATAGATAACGTTAGATGGTTTTCTCTTACCAGACCTTAATCTCATGCAAGGCTAAGTCCAATATGAAAGAACACTAACAGCAGTCAAACAAAACCTGATATACTAGAATTAAAACTCCTCTTACAGAAGAAACGAGGAGTGAAAGAGGAGAACATGAATGCCTCCTTACTACGCGTATGAATAGCGTCTTTTATACGCAATCTCAGTGTACTAAAAAATCTTGGAACACTGAATAAAAAATAATTTTAAATGAAAAGAAAACCTGTAACTAACCTGTGAAATCGGGCTTTCTTCAGAAAGGGCGCGGGAACGCTCAAATATAAGGCAACCAGGGCGCGTGCGCGCTCTGTGATTTATTTAGAAACAGGCATTCACGTGGTTCCTTAATGGGCTGGGCCTTAATAATGGAAATAAAATAGGAAATGACTTACTATAGGAAGGGCGCGGGCACGCTCAAAGACAGCGTAAATAGGGCGCGAGCACGCTTTGAGTACAATTCCGAAAATTTCCAGTAGACTTACAGGAGCAAAATCCTGTTTTCTGAAAATAGAAAACACAGTTAGAACACAAACAATCGGGTGGGTGGGTGAAGTGGGATATTGGTAGAATTGAAAACATGAAGGGAAACTATTCTAAAGATAACTAAGACGGCAGTGGCACCATTTGATAGTTTTTTAAATAGCAGCTTTTTATCCTAACTAATAGTGATATTGCTAGGAATAAGAAAACTAAATTATTCTACGTTTAGATCAAAGTTCTACTCTTGATTATCATGCAATAACTTGAGTAAAGATTCGTTCCACTCCTAGTTGCTTAGAACGTAACAATTTCACTAATTTAACAATTAACCAATATGATGAGAGTAATTATTGTGACTATAACTAATATGGTGAAAACTATGATTTAAGATATTCTAATTTAAACTATGACAATTGAATAATAAGATTGAATATGAGAAGGAATTAGGGAGATTTGATATCCACCTTGATTAATCCCTAACATACTAGTATGGAGTTTGTTGCAAATCCTAATCTTTATGTTTTCACACAAGGTTTAACATAAATGTTAGGTCTTTTTATCCCTAATTATTCATGGCAACTCTGACAAACTAATAATTAGCATGAGAGAAAGTTGAAATCCATTCTCATAGTGAATAAACTACCTTATAGAATTGAAGCTATTTAATACAACTATTCTATACTAACACATCAAGTATTCATCAAAGCTTCAATCAAACCCCTCTAATGGAGGTTTAGCTATGGTTCATTAGACTATCATGGAATACATAAAAAGAAGAAGAAGACATAATTAAAGAACTACTTTATTAAAAGAACTTGAATTGAATTAATGGTAGCTAGGCTAATAAAACATAACTAAGAGACAAGAGATAAGAGAGGAGAGTTTTTGAGTTTTGCCTTAGTCCCCTCTATATAAGAGAGGGCTAGATTTACAATTTCGTGTATGGGCTTTGGAGCTATGATTTAGGCCACTAAATCAAGCCCAAAACCTAATTACTTAAGTCCAAAAAGGGTTTTTTTGCTGGAAATTACTACAACAGATATTTTATCCACTTTTACTCCTCTGATTGGATCAAGTCCTCGACTATTAGAAAGCTTTTTCTGAGCCAGTCATTTTGACATATAATAGGCCCCATTCCAAGTTTGAGTCCAAAGATACAACCTGTGAAAGTTTTGTTGACTTTTATGCTCTATTTCTGCCCGCGTTGATTTTGACTTTTCAGCTTTGACTGGGCTTTAAAAAGGTTTTTTCTCCTTGAAACTTAGGCTTTTACCATAAAACTTCCTATCAACCAACCTTTGCTCCTTTCTCTTGCAAAAGTGACATATTTCTTCATATATTTGACTCCAAGACCTGAAATACACAAAAGTACGTAAATAGTACTAACTCTTATTTATTATAAATATAATTGGTCTAAATGTAATATTATTAAGGGGTTAAAACTACAGTTTTGGGCTCCTATCAATGACCTTATACCAAAATAGATCATTTAGTTGCTTTGAAAAGAAAAGAAAGAGAAGAAAAGAAAGACCCATCAAAAACCAAAACTCCAAAAAAATCAAAGGAGTCAAAAATCGAATCTCCTAAAAGTTCAAAATCAAAAGGAGACGATATCATAAACAAAAACAAACTTAGAACTCCCAAAATTTCAAAATCATATAGAGTCACAATGCCAAAGGGCTAAAGAATCACAACTTGGAAGTAAAAAAAAATGAGATTCTTCTCTAGTTACAAGTATCTTGAAGACCTAATTTCTCAACTTATCATATTTTTGTTTTTCCCTTCTTTTTTCTTTCTAAACCTTCACCCTAGCCCCATAACTTATAATAAAATACCTCTAGCTCAATTAGGAATAGGATGGTCTGATAGTAAGTGGCAAGTGTGATCAATCGACAACGATTTCTTTGGACGTCATTCGTGTATATGAGGAATATAAGTGCCCACTGCACTTGAGAGAACAAAACTTGAGTGAATCTATCAGAGAGTTGTGATTGCAACACACCCCTGTGAGAACCCACCTTAAGGATACTCTCTAAAAGTTTCAGAAATGACTCTACTTTTGCATTTCATTGCTCATATTTGCTCATTTATCTTTAGATGATTAAATTAATGTACATATATTATTCTAAGTTCAAATGAGCTTGTCCTTATTCCCCGCTAATGAGATGTATAGACTTATAAGAATAAATAAAGAGACAAGACCCTTTGTACTAGATAGAATAAGTTTGTGAATACATTTTCTGGAAAACTCTCACGAGGCTTAAAGCTAGCTCGTCCACTAGGGATTTCCTTGTGGTTTAAGGTCTTGTTGCATATGGTCAATGTAATCACACTCTGCAAAACGAGATTAGTATAATTAATAATAATTCACTTATTTGTGATCTTAGTTTTTTCTCTCATCTTTGCTTGAGGACAAGCAAAATTCTATTTGGGCGTGGTGATCAGCTCTCAAATGTGTGTTTTATTATCCTTACATTACTGCATTACAGCCTTTCTTACGCATAATGAAAAGACAAGTCATAACTTTTATTGCTTTTTTCAGGGTACAGAGTAATTCATATCACTTATCATAAAAGCTGTGTCTTAGCACCAAAATGAGCTTTATTTAAGCTTATTATGAAGGCTCGAAGATGCTATAAAAAAGTACTAAAAAAGTCAAAAGTTAAGGACTATAAACCAGAGAGCTGAAAGTCAAGTCCTTAACTCAAAAGACCAGAGATAGATGTCCTTGACACAAAAGAAGGCTTTCTCGAAAACCTAGCTTGATCAAGAAGAAATAAAAAAGCAAAAGAAAAAAGCATAAAGCAAACTTGGTTAGGTGTCTTGATTGTAGAGGGAGAGGGCAAATCAATTTTTTTATAAAAGTAAGGGTATAAGAACTCAAAAGTAGGATAAGGAAATGCACCTAGACTTATTCTAGTGTCATGTATGAGTAGTGTAGGATATTATTTTTCAAGTCATTTACATTCAAGTTGTTTACTTTTTGTTCTTCAATTCAATCAAGTTATTTCTTTCTTTGTTATTTCAATCAAGTTATTTATTTCAAGTTCTTCCTTTCAATCGAGTTGTTTCTTTCTTTCAATGTTTGTGCTTTCAATCTTTCATTCAACAAGTCTTTTATAATGTTATTCAATACAACTAGAGTTAACTAAATAAGTCCTAAAAGAAACCTACCTTCTTTCCTTCTAAACTCCCATTCTTCAAGCTCAAACAATTTATGGTGAACCTCACTCAACAACTTTGAGATACTCAACACTAGTACTACTTCAGTCAGCGACACTGGTTCTGTCATGTCCTGCTCTAATACAATATCCAAAGTTATTCCATATAGAAAAAACTGAGGCTTGCCTGGTTAGTGTTACTATTCTAGGAGGCATCTGTAGTAAGGTAGTGACAATCATTTTCTATCTCGAGCCAACGGTCTATGTAATAGCATAAGGTTCTTTCTTGTTTGTTATGAAGGTTGAACCTCTATGAATTATATTAACTGCATCTGTTTGCCTGTTATTAATAATTAGATAATTTATACTAGTCTATATTGGAAACATGATAGAAACAAGATTACTCAGAGTGTCTCTTATCTCAGTTTTATTTTTGATTCTAGCGATAATGGTGGTGATAATGGAGGTAAGGGTAGCATCTTTATTCCAATGGTCTGTCCTAATGGAAAGGTTAGAAGCATACCAGACATGTCTAAGCAAATTACAGTGAAAAAGTGCATGAGTAGTAGATTCCACCTGGTTATTACAATGCGGGCAAATTCTAGAAGGGATTATATATGTTTCTATTCCATAGGTTTTCTCTTGTGGGAAGGTTGTTGCTAATGGTTTTCAAAATTTTTTTTTTTACTCTTTCTGCTGTGTCTAGGTTCCATGAGTGATTCCAAAAATTTGGATTGTGGTTTTGTTGTCTTCTGTGCTTTTGCTCAGATACTTATAAACATATTTCATTGTTAGTTCACCATCTTTTTCACCCATCCATCTTATGGAGTCAACATGCTCGTTGTGACTGAGCGGTATTTTCATGATTTCTGTCACAATACATGCGATAAAGATATTGCGTAAAGCGGCTATTCTCCAAGTTCGAGTTCCACTATCAATGAGGTCTTCCACTCTCTTGTATGGGATTGCGCGTGGCGGAGGCCCTATTGGTTTTCTACTTGGTAAGGTTGGTATCCAAGGATCTAGCCATATGTTAATATTTCTTCTTGTTCCAATATGCCAGCAAAGTTGGGGGAGGATATCATCCCTTGCTTTGATAATGTTTTTCCATATCTTTGTGGTGCCTTTTGGGCACATAGCTCTAACCATTGATTTTCGTCGTGCATACTTCTTCAAGAGACTAGCGGGCCATGGTTTTTCTGGCTCTTTGATTATTCTCTAGAGTAATTTTGCTTGTAGAGCAGTGTTATGATGTGAAGCAAGTTGAACTCCTAGTCTACCACATGACTTTGGTTGGCAGATCTTGTTCCAAGAAGTGTAATGCACCTTATTTGTGTTGTTGTCTATTTGTCCCCAAAAGAAGTTCGAGTTTATGGAATCCAGGTTTTTTTGAATTGAAGCTGGCAAAGAAAAAATCAACATAATGTATGAGGGAATTGTTGAGGTTATGGTTTTTATGAGGGTATGTTTTCTAGCTTGAGAAAGGAGTTTTGCTCTCCACCCTTCCATTCTTTGGAAAATTCTCTGTAAAACTTCTTCAAAATCAATTTTGTTTTTGTGTCTCAGAAATATAGGAGCTCCCAAATATTTGTCATGGGTAATGGTCTTCCTAATTTTAAGGATTCTTTTGATAATACGTTGATGTTAGTGATGAATATTGTGGCTGAAGAAGATACCTGACTTATGAAAATTGATTTCCTGTCCCGATACATTTTTAAAAGTTTGGAGGATATCTTTAAGGACGTGTGTTTCAACTATAATTTTTTTTGCAAATGAGTAGGTGAGATATGGGGGTATCACTTCTACTGATTTTTATTCCATGGAGATGCTTCTCCTTTTCAGCATTGGTGAGTAGACGTGAAAGAACTTCCATGCAGATTATGAACATAAAAGGTGATAAGGGGTCTCCTTGTCTGATACCCCTTTTTGGCTTAAGGAAGCCCATGGGTGATCCATTAAGTTTGAAAGAAAGAGATGTGGTGGAGAAACATTGTTTTATCCAATTCCTCCACTTCTCACAATACAAAAATCAAGTGCTTCCATAGTTTCCAGAACAAAATCCCATTCACCTTTGCCAAAATCTTTGTTTAGATCTAGGTTAATAGCCATGCATCCAGCTGTGCCTTTTTTCCTTTTCATAGTTCGGATAATTTCATGGGCAAGGGCAATGTTGTCGAAAATTTGTCTTCCTTTTACAAAAGCACTTTGGGATGGTGAGATGAATTTCTCCAAAAGCAGTTTAATGTAGTTGGCAAGAACTTTTGTGAGTATTTTTAAACTGACATTGCATAAGCTGATTGGGCGAAAATGGTCTAGAGTTTTTGGTTTTTAGCACTTTGGAATGAGGGTGATATTTGTAGGGTTCAACTCAGTCAAGAGGTGGTTAGAGTTCATGAAACTTTTAATAGTGTTTAGGAGATCAAGATGTATTATGTTCCAATATTTTTGGTAAAAGGCAGGGTGAAACCATCAGGGCTAGGGTCTTTGTGTGGGTCCATGGAGAAAAAACGCTTCTTTTATTTCATCTAGAGTAACTTCTTTAGTGAGCTTCTGATTCTCTTCTGTCGTGACAACATATTCAAAGACATTTACGTCACCGATTTTGGTATCCTGATTAGATGAAGTGAAAAGATTTTTAAAGTGTTCCTCAATGGTTTTACCAATTGCGTTGCGCTCCTCTACCCATGGTGCCATCAGTTTTTCTGGTCTTGTTAATCTTAATGTGATTCCTTCTAACAACAATCGATAGGTGAAAATAATGGGAGTTTGTCCCATCACAGTGTAGCATTGTATCTCTAGATTTATCCCTCCAGAGTTTTTCTTCGAGTTGGGTAGCTTGATTAAGGTCCTCCATCAGGTTGTTCTCGTAGGTATGGTCTGAATTAGGGTTCAATTGGCACTTTCAGATCACCTCTCGGATGCCTTTGATTTGAAAATGGATATTCCCAAAAATATCTTTATTCCATTTGTTTAGATCTCTTTTAACTCCTTTTAGTTTACTGCAGACTAAAAACGATAAGGTTGTGAGCCCTAGGAATCTATATTCCAAGCTTTGGATATTGATAAATATAAAAATAATAGTTTTACTACTATTAATGCTAAGAACACTAATAAGATGTAATCCTACCGTTCTATGTTTGTATCAAGGTTTTCTTACTCTCTAAATATAGACATGCAATATACGAGTAAGGATTCGTTCCACTCTTAATTATCTAGACGCATATAAACTCAACTAATGGAACACAAGGAAATAATGGTGAGAGTAATGTTGATAGATGTGAATTAATTTATACTACGAAACTAAACTTATGAATTTAACTTATACTAGTTTATCCAAGCAATAAAATATGTGATTCAATGAAAGGGAAAATATAAAGTGAATGAATAATCCACCTAATAAGTTATCTAGATATAAAAATCAAGTTATTTCATTGTAAAATTATAATCTTTTGTCTTCCCTTAATGTTCCAATAAAAGATTCGAACTTTATTAATCCCTAGTAATAACCTACATCTTTATAGTCATTACTACTAACATGGATGAGAATTATAGTTAAACATTTCTATCTAACCCTAATAATCCTTGGTTTAATTCAATATACACTTTATTCACAATGAACAACCATCCTTACACATCAAAACTCCTCATTAGGTTTCATAATCATCCCCTCTAATGGGGAGATTAACCTAACTTCATTGGAATAACAACTATATTATAATTAAAAGAAGACATAATTAAAGAGAGAAATTGAATTAGCTAAAAGCTTGGTGTTTAATGGAGTTGGAGGCTACAATAAGAAAATCTAAATTATATTAAACTATTTGGGGGAGAAAATCTCTTTCTTTGCCCTAAACTTTTTTATAAAACAAAGGTTTAGGTTACAATTTCGTGCATGGGCTTGGGAGCTGTGTTTTGAGCCACTAAATCAAGCCCAAAACCTAAATACTTAAGTCTAAAAAGATCCTACTGCTAGAATTTACTACAATATCCTTTTTGTCTAATTTTACTACTCTGATTGGGTAAAGGTCTAGATCTTTATAAAGCTTTTTCTGAGACGGTCGTTTTAATATAAAATAGG
Organism: Coptis chinensis; assembly: GCF_015680905.1. Taxonomy (NCBI): domain Eukaryota; kingdom Viridiplantae; phylum Streptophyta; class Magnoliopsida; order Ranunculales; family Ranunculaceae; genus Coptis; species Coptis chinensis. The sequence continues at coordinate 38,646,547 of NC_141463.1, forward strand.
TTCAATTATGAGGTTTTAGTCCAAAGATACGGCCTATTGAAGTTCTATTGACTTTATCTTCTTTTTCTGCCCGAGTTTACTTAGACTTTCCAGCTTTAACTAGACTTTAAAATGCATTTTCTCCTTGAAACTTAAGCTTTAACCATAGAACTTCTCTAGCAATCATTTTGACTCATTTCTTTTGCAAAAGTGATGTATTTACGCACATATTTAACTCAAAGACCTGAAATACACAAAAACAAGTAAACAGTAATAAACTCCTATTATTATAAGCATAATTGGCCTAAATGGAATACTATTAAAGACTTTAAACTACATTTTTGGGTGCTTATTAGATATCACATTCTTGCACTCTAGCTCGTTTGTCCCCCTGGAAATGAAATTGTTTCGGTGTACGGACTTGAGGTGGTGTTACATAAACCTCTATAGGCCCATGGTTAGATATGGTGATTGGCAAGTTCACTGTTCTAGCATTCGGAAAAAGTGTTTTCCAATCTGAGTTCGCAATGGCTCTGTCTATGCGTTTTTTTATGAGATTGGCTCTGTTACATTTAAATCTTTTATTACTCCAAGTGAAAGGGACTCCTTCATATCCCAGGTCAACAAAATCTGCTGCAAACATGAAACCAATAAAGTGGGAAGCTTGAGTGACATGGAAGAGGTTACCCCCATATTGTTCTTCTTGACAAGTGGTTTGGTTTAGATCCTCGACAATGAGCCAGGGAGAGGAGTGATTTGCAGCAAGGTCAGTAAAGTTGTTCCAAAGTTCTGATCGATGAGAGTAGTCTAGATAGCCATAGATGAAGGTGCATAGCCATTCAGTCCCAAGAGGATTGTTTTTAACAATAACTGCAATGTATCTTTCACAACAATGAAGAATGTCGAGATCAAAACTGTCATTCCAGCCGAGCAGAGACCACCACTACAGCCGTTCGATAGGAAGTTTGCAGAATGTTGGAAACCAAGGGAGGAGAAACGGTTGAGACTAGTAGACGTATCTACTTTTGTCTCAGAGAGGAACATATATCGGGTTTGATAGAGTTCATATGTGTTTGCAATTCTCAAATTGTTGCGGAAACCCTACTTCCACGACAATTCCAAGCAAAGATACTCATTGTTGCCTGCGGAAGAAAGATCACATACAAAAAACTACCATTGGATGCTAGTAGTATATGCATTCACATCTCAAAATAAAAACAAATAACATGTGAGAAAAGAAATAGTAGCAGCACGCATAGATTAGTAACAATTAGAATGCATAAATCAGTAGCAAACAATAGTAATTAGTAGCTAGCAATCAGTATGCAAAACTCAAACCTAAGTAACGCAGGATGAACTACTTTAGAGAAAATATAGTGCCGCCACAACTAAATCCACAGAAGCCGATAAAACTGAAATACTTAATGTGGTATGTGCCAGTGTACCATTGAGGATTGGGAGCTCAGAAAACTATTTTCTGCTATCCAGTCAATCACGATACTGTAGTAATCTTCCTTTTCAGCAAGATGGACAAAGAGAGTATACAAATTAAACTCCCCAAAGTTTAACTAAAAATTCAATTCTTTCTACTTATACTTGAGTGTATAATTTCTTCTAGAAACTTGAGAAAGCACATGATGTAGTCCCACTTAGATTCTCAAGGAGGTAGTCCACAAGTCTATTCTTCAAAAGCAATAAAGGTCTTGACTTTGAGATTATGTGTTGTTGCTCAAAGAAAGAAAACCTTAAGGGTAGGATAATCTCCAATTCCGCAGGTGCCGACTAGCAAAGTTGGTAAAACCTTTGGGTGATGATACCAGAGGTCTGGGGCTCGAACCCCGCTAGCATCAAAGAGTTACTGATCTCATTTAAAACAAGCTTACCAATCAAAAAATAATAATAATCTCTAATTCCAAAAGGTGATCAAGAAGTTTCTTAGTTGTGTCAATATTTGCCACCAAGTAAAAGAAGTATGGTGGGGGCTGTGATACTAAATTACTACAGCATAAATAGGTGTTCAACAAAATATGGGTTTTCCTCCTCTTGCTTTTAGTAGTAAGATAGAAAGAAAAGAGGTAAGAGGCTAAGAGCATAAAAGGGCAATCAGATCTTCAACGCTCGACAACGACGTCACACACGATAGTTCTCAACTACTTGAAAGAGCAAAAGGGCAGTTTGGGCTTGATTCTGATAGTTTGTACAAGTCGAAAGATTGTAGCTCAAGGATCGCCTTTGGGTTTCTCACCCAGCAAAAAGAAAAAATATATATTTTTCTTTTTATTTATTTTTTTGGGAGAATTTCTCTATAGAATAAGAGCAGATAGAGGTGCCACTAGGGCGGTGGAACGGGTTCTCGAAGGAGATCGTGGTATGTCACCGTGAGGCCACCAATGAGCACTGGCGAGCACAACGACTCAAAATTTGACTGTTAAGGTTTGTTGTAAGGTGGAGACTCGAAGTCGCCAAAAACATCACCCATGACATCACGAGAGAGAGCACAAGTAACCTCCAATTGTTCTTTATTTAGATAATTACTGCACTATTAAAATACTTACATGTGGTATCAAAGCATAAGAACGAATCACTCTTATTTCTATTATATTGATCGATTAAATTCAAATGAAATGGGATAATTTATTTTCGTCAAATTTGACTATGCATAGTTACATGATTGCATGTAATGAATAAACATGCAATATTAATTGAGAAGTTGTTAGAATCATTATAATTAAATGAGTATACTAACGTTACATTGCATGTCCTGTAATATTAAATAGAATTTGTTTTTTCTTCAATATTAAAGTTTATGCTTATGCTTAAGTTATCAAGTTTTCACATGAAGAAAATTATTAATACATCATCTAATGTATATGTTTGTCGTGTGTTGTTAATGTATTCATGATATAATATTATTTCCGCTGTATATTTGATAATAATGGTTAATGTCATTTAACGTTATGGTTTTTCGTAATTGTAAAGAGTATTGGTAGCCGCCAAAGTGGCCGACATACTTGGGAAATTATGATTATTATGACACTAATGCTAATGACATTACAATTAATTGTAGTTTCTTTATTATGTAAATGATAATTAACCCAAAGGTTAGCTGTTACTAAAGTTTAAGAAACTAAAATAAGATAATTGATATGTAATAAGAATTTAGAATAAGAATTGGATACCCAAAGGTAACATACCTATCTAATTTGACTTGCATATATCATTAATTAGCCCTATTAATGAATGATAATGAGTGAACATTTTTGTATGTTATGATATCGGCCCAAAGATTATATCGTAATGCTACATACTACCTTGTTCATCATATAATTTTGGTTTTATGCGCGTTAATAAATTTCAAAACATTAAATAATATAGTGAGCATTTATCTTTATTGTAGTATTTGTTCCCGTTGCGTTGCAATCCCATGCTTCGTCTGTACCTATCCTAAATGGGACAAACTTTTCAGACTGGAATGAACATATTTAGTTCCACTTAGGTCTTATGGACATTAATTTGGCACTCCAGTTTGAAAATCCTAATGAACCACTAATGAGGAGGACAAGGCCTTTTATAAAAACTTGGCCTTGGGTTTATGAAAACAACTATTGCTAGCAACATTAAGACATCACTTCCTAAGACTGATAACGCGAAAGACTTCCTTAAGGCTATAGAAGAACTTTTCAAAACCACTGACAAATCCCTTGCGGGGACCTTGATGGCCCAACTTACCACAATGAAATATGATGGGGTTCGTGGGATGCAAGATCACATCCTAGAAATGACAAACTTGGCTGCAAAACTTAGGATCCTAAGATAGATCGTTGATGAATCTTTCCTTATTTAGTTTATTATGAATTCATTGTCTTCTCAGTATGGTCAATTCCAGATCCATTATAACACCATTAAGGACAAATGGAATGTAAATGAACTGACCAATATGGTCGTTCAAGAAGAGACAAGGCTTAAGCAACAAGGATTGCAAACTGCCCATCTTATGACTCAAGGCTCAGGATCAGTACATAAAGGTAGGAAACCTGTAAAAGGCAAGAAATGAGTATCTTCCAGGAATGAGTACTCATGCTTCTCAGGCTCAAAAGAAGGACAATGACATAATGAAGTGCAAATTCTGTAAGAGGGAAGGACACTATTAGAAAGATTGTCCGAAACGAAGGAATGACTCGAAAAGAGAGGTATGTTTGTTTTCATATGTTTCATATCAAACCTTACTGAAGTTCCTTCTAATACTAGGTGGGTTGACTCTGGTACTACTGTCCATGTTTCAAATTTGATGCAAGGATTCATTACGATCCAAACCACAAACCCAAATAAGCGATTCATTATGATGGGGCTGGGAATCGGGTTAAAGCTCCTGTTAAAGTTGTTGGGACCTTTAGGCTTATTTTGGAAAGTGGTTTCTATTTGGACTTATTTCATACTTTATATGTACTGTCAGTTCCCAGAAATCTTATTTCATTATCTAGACTTGATGTCGATGGCTATTCATGCTCATTTGGTAATAAATGCTTTAGTTTATTTAAGAAATCATGTCTTGTTGGTTCTCGAGTAGTATGTGATGATTTATATAAGTTGGAACTTAATGACCACTTTGCTAAGACTCTTATGATCACGCATCTTACAGTTGGAACTAATCGTAGCTTTACAACTGAAATGTCCTCCTTCTTGTGGCATAAAAGATTGGGGCATATCTCCAAAGAAAGAATTCAGAGGCTAGTAAGAGATGAGATTCTTGATAATTTGGATTTTACTAATCTCGGAGTGTGTCTGGACTGTATTAAGGGTAAGCAAACCAAACACACAAAGAAAGGTGCCACAAAAAGTGCAAATCTTCTTGAGATCATTCATACGGACATTTGTGGACCATTCACCACTTCAAGTTTTGGTGGTGAGAAATACTTGATATATACGTAAAATGAATAGTTTTACTAATGAATAAAGCGATGAAACTCTAAACGAAAGTAAAACTAAAACTGCTTTGTTACTAGATTTATCAAAGATTTCTACTCTCAATCCTATTGAGATATAGTGGAGTAGATGATTCGTTCCACTCCTAGTTCTTTCACATGTAATGTTTTCTAAGTCTAATCAATCTTAACTAAAGTCTAATGAGAGATTTACAAATTATAAACTACGATGCAACTACCCACAAGATACGACTAATTAACTACGGAATGCTGCGTTGATTTTATGATAAAGAATTAGGGGGGGATTGATTCCACCTTAACTCAACTTAACTTACTAACGACGAATCGTCGTAATCCGAATTGAACTGCTATGCAGAACAATTGGTTCTTCCTAATCCCTAATTACACATGGCACTTCTACCAATTCATAACTAGCATGTAAATGATTAAACCCATTCTCATGGTGAATTAATCGTTTCTAGAGTGGAATAGAAATTACGACAACTCTACGATAATCGGAATCAAGCTTTCATCAAGGCTTCTCAACCCCCTCTAATGGAGGGTTAGCCGAGAATCATTACGCAATCATTTTCGATATGAAATTGAATACGACATAACATAAAGATTCTAACTTTATGAATTTTAACTAAACAATAATCCAACCTGAAATCAATAACTACGAATGAATAATAAACAATAAATGAAATTAGATCTAACAAATTTAAATGACAAAATCGAATTTGATCAATAATAAACTACTTTATTTATTTAATCAAGCAATAACAATATTTTAAAGGTTTAATCTAATACAAGGAATGAAAAGAACTACACTTAATTAAAAACCATTAAAACTAGATCTAGAAGCTATTCTAATGGCTACTTTCTATCCTAAGCTCCCAGATATCTTAAGAGTTAACTCTTCTTTGTTGATAAGGAGGAAATCAGATCCAAAATCGTGCATGGGCTTGGAGCCATATTTTGGGCCGGAAAATCGGGCCCAAAACCCAATTTCTTCAGTCCAAAAAGGGCTTTCCAACTGGATTCGGATTCAATAGACTTTTAGTCCACTTATGCTCCTCTGATTGGGCCAAAGCTTGGACCATTGGAAAGCTCTTCCCGAGCCAGTCATTTTGACATAAGGTAGGCCCAATTCCAAGGTCTGAATCCAAAGATACGGTCTTCGGAAGTTCTACTGACTTTGTGCACTGTTTCTGCCCGCGTGGACTTTGACTTTTCAAGGTCTGAGTAGGCTTTACAAAGGCTTTGTCTTCTTGAATCTTGGCCTTTAATCACAGAACTCCTTAGCAACCAACCATTGCTCCTTTATCTCATCAAAGTGGCATATTTCTGCACATAATTGACTTTGAAGCCTGAAACGCATAAAAACACGTAATCAGTATTAACTCTTAATTATTACTCACATAATTGTTTTAAAAGTATGATTGTTAGGGGTTAAAACTATAGTTTTGGGTTCTTATCAAACCACCCCCAAACAGCATTTTGCTTGTCCTCAAACAAATATGAGAAATTAGAACAAGTGACCAAAAATGGAGTTCTAACTACTCTCGTTTGCTGAGTGTGATTGCATTTACCATATGTAATAAGGCCTTAAACCACTAGGAATTCCCTAGTGGACGAGTTCTAGCCTCGTGATAATTTTCTAGTGAAGGTACTCACAAACTTCATCTATACTACAACGACTAAGAAATAAAACTATTGTTTCCTTATTCATGCTCCCAATTATCTATATATCTCACTAGTAACGCATACAGAAATATCAAGTTGAAACCTAAGTTAATATATGCATAATAATCGATTATCTACGAATAAACATATATACAATGAGTAATACTATGAAATGCATTAACGTGTTCGTTTCTGAAACTTCGAATACCGGCCCTTAAGTAGGTTCTCACAATAATAGTCAAGATACAACACTGATTTTTCCACTCAAGTTTATTTACTCCGGTCTTGTGATGGGCACACTTTACCTTACAATCTCAATGACACACAAGGAAGCCGGAGTCGATCAACACATCTGCCACTTACTATCACACTAACTTATTCCCAATTGAGCTAGAGGTCTTTATTAGGTGTTGCGGGGATTAGGAGATGGTTTAAGAAGGAAGGAAATGGATATTCAAAAAGGACAAATCTGAGATAATAGAGTCTTCATATTATGTAACTAGAGAAACCCTTGTTATTTACTTTTGCTTCAACCTTTTGTTTCCATCCTTAGCCATTTTTTTTTTCTTTTTCTTTGGCTTTTGACTCATTTTATTCTATTTTTTTTGGAGTTTTTATTTTATTTCTATTTTTATTTTTCTTTTCTTTGGATGGAAACTTCTTTTCTTTATTTTTGAAGCAACTAACTAATTTTTGTTTACACATGTTTTTCTCTTCTTCTTTCTTCCTCATTCTATTCTCAAACTTATTCTAAATTGGATAGGTTGATTTTTTTTTTTTTTTTTTTTGTTTTTGTAATAGGGTAAAGGATTTGTGGTTTATGAAAGGCTAAAGAAAGGCTCAAAGGGGCAACTAGTGGAAAATAATTCATAGGTTTGAATTTCTGGCTATATCGATCCAAAGAGGGCCTAAATTCTCGCTTAGGATATGGTTTAGTGATCAAGCATGTGGACGTGTGATTTCTCTATCCGGATTTTACTTCTCCCTTGTGTCATTTCTCAAATGTTTTGCTCATATAAGGCTTTAGGCTATATTCTCACAAGATTTGTAGAATAAGTACTCTAGCCTAAAGTTCAGAAACTTACTGTTAACAATCATAGATACTCATGTAATATATTTATAGATAGATGCAAGAATTATTATCTACATATTAACCTAAGTTTCTAAAGACTATTCTAATGCAACACTACATGAGACTTCTAAATTATTAAGAGCATAGAGAAAGAACAATACCGATATTCCTAAGTGTATAGCATAAACTTTTTTATTTATATTTTTGAATTTTTGAATTTTTTTTTTGAAATTTTATTAGAAAACAAGTGCATATTATACATATCTATATCCTAACAGATGCCTTAATTACACGTGTTTCTATGCCCACCCCCAAACAAGAAATATTCTTTGTCCTCAAAGTATTTAAATAGATAGGGTAGGAAAAATACTATGGAAACGCGTGAAATTCTGGAACATCTGCAAAACCAGGTTATACATACTAATATAGAAAAGAAAACTGACGCAACTTTGTACGAGTTCCACCCATTATAGGGTTAACAAGAATAAAATTGCTTGGGACATAATCAGACACTAACTAGAATTAAAAACTGACCTTATCTCCCACTTTTATTCTTCATCCTCCTCATCCTCTTCTTCTATAAAGAAGTGAGGTTCCTTCGCGTCCTGCCATGCCATGATAATTTGGCAGGCTTCCCGCCATTTATCATCTATTATTGCTAACCTATTAAACGCCACTTGGTTTGACGGGGTGTAGGGTGCAACCTGATGAGGTTGTATCCTCCGGCCTTGCCAAGTCATTGCGACGGAAAGATCGAATAATACTATTGGTGGGTCGCGACGATTGTCGCGGCCCGTAATCCAATCCGTGAAACGTGTACAAAAATAGGAAGAAACATAGCATAATACGGGGAAATTAGAACAGGCATAAGAAGGTACTTATGCCTCATGCTATAGGCTCGTCTTTGAACTAGACATCAAGGTTAAGGAAGGTCATAGAACATACGCCCTATGGCTAAAGCAAGGAAGATCTTTGCAAGTGGCATCATTCACGTAAGAAAACGCCATTCCCTAAAATGTTTAGCATGATCCAAAACATAACAGTTCCTATGTTCATGGACAGGCTACCAAAGGCGACGTTATATTCCCCTTGGTCCTCGATACGGGAAATGCCTGCCCCATACGACTCATGCAAAAACTCATAAGTGTAGACATGCATATTATCTACCCAATAGCACCATGGGTCTTGTATTTCAACGGGCATAGCAAGTCCAAGAATAAATGCTAGCAAGAACCTAGTAATTTCCATTGGTTCATCATTAATGTTGATGGAGAACACTTCCGGTCTCTCAAAGAAAATGCAATTATCATAAAAATAAGATGCAAGTGCTGGAGAATAAAGTTCATCAGGTGTTACCATAAGCGGTTCCCAGCCTACATATGTGATCACCTTGCGAAAGCAAGCACCATAAGTAGTGCTTTGGAACAAATCTTCGAAAGACTGTTTCGGTATTATTGTAGGAGATGTCATTTCAAAACGACCTCTGGAGCAGCGAAATCGATCCGGGAACAACCCGAGAAAAATGGAAATTTGTGGTCTACTTGAGGTCGCGAGTGCAGCGCTCGGGGTCATTTTGGATTTGATGTTTTGGCCGAGTCGCTCAACTTGGGGGCAGGTGCGCTTAGTGTAAAATTTCTGACAATGGCTAGGGCGTAGGTGAGCTCCACTGGGGCACAGGTGCGCTCCGAGGTGCTGATTTGTGAGAATGGTGAAGAACAACGGGAAACGTGGGAGTGAAAGGTGAGAGATGGAAGTTAGGTGTAGTGTGGGTTGTGAGTGTAGAATGAATGAAGTTTTTATAGGTTTTAAGTTGCTAAAACGAATCGGGAAGTTGCCAAAAAGCTTTTACGGCAATTTCCGGAAATACTAAAGTTTTCAAACCCGAAAACAGAAACAACTCATATTCTTGATTCTAAAAACAACCCTAGTATCTTTTAGGTTGAATTTAGGATAAAACTACCTAACTTATCAAGATTTCATCCTACCCAATATTTATTCATAGATATGCCCATATCGGCAATATTCTCACCCTAACTCCGAAATAACTTCTAAAAATGAGGGTCATATAAAAATCATGCTGGAATAAATAATACCACCCCCAAACAATTTGGGAAGGTGGGATCAATATGAAATAACCACGCACAATGAAAATAACCACATTATATTAATTTTTTCATTCAAAGTACATTTCACTACAAAATTCAAATCTACGAAATTTAAAACTTACATTAAAAATAAATAACAACATCAAATATCAATCTATACCATCCCTAAACACGTCGTTACTGGTAGCGGAGGGCACACGCTCAAGAGGTGGCTCCTGAGCTCCCGATGGGTCATTTCCCTGCGTCTTCCGGCGACGACACTCGTGCCTCACAGCTGTATCCTCATAAGAACTCCCGTGGGGTGGGAAGAGTGCAAGCATATCGGCGCGGAATTGGCGCTGAGATTCCAGCTCAGCCCTTATCTGTTCCCACCTCTCATCCTCGCGCTGGGTACGAATCTCGAAGTTATGATGCATAGTAGCCTGTCGAGTCTGGAGGTCTTCGCAAATAGTATTGATGGAGCGATGTACCCGCGATGGATCACAGCCATGTGTTCGCGTGATCGACGTACATCTCTCTAAGGCATCGGCATCAAAACATGCCATGTCATCCTTATTCTCCGAGTCATTCTCATTCTCCGAGTCATTCTCATCGACTACCCTATCCTCAGGTAACCTCCAAACTCGTTGGATACACTCCTTATAAATACGAGGATTTCGGTGTAGGGTGAGGCAAATCCTATCAGACGTCGGAGTCGCTCTCAACTTCAACATGATCTTGGTTATCAAAACAGGGAGAGGTGCAATAGACTTCCCCACTCCCCTAATCATGTTAAGCAAAAACTCCAAAATACAGAACTCATACTTCTGCTCTGGAGTATCCATAGAACGTGAAGGCGATTCGGACCGATGTCGCCGACCTTCTCCTTCCCTATGACATTCCTACCAATCCATCGAAGTGCAGCGCGGCCAAACTGGTTGGTTCTGAGGGATGCCTGGCAAACACAATGTGAGCTTGCATTGTAGTTCCCTTCGGTAACAGTTGCGTGCATCAAAGGCTCTACCCCAGTATATTGGGACTCCTGTAACGTGGTATCAAGATGGATTCTAGGTGGAATGCCTAGAATCTCAGCCAACAACCCAATAGATACTTCTTTCCTCCTTTTTGCCACCGTAACAAAAATTCTATTCCCCTCTAACTCCCTCGTGTTGTAAAACCGTCGGACTAACTCTTCGTGGTAAAAGTCGTCGGTCGAGTACCACAAGCTATTCCAATCTCTACTAACCATTTCGTCACCATAAAATGGCGCGAAGTGGTCGCCAGTAAATGCTTGCTCTGGCAAAATCCGGTGTTGTTGAGCCATTGGAAGTTTTGATAAGGTTTGTGGGTTTGAATAAGGTAGGGGGAAGCAATGAGGGACAACCTCACTAAAAAACGATGGTGGTGGTGGTGTGGTGGCACGACAGCTCCAGGCATGTTGTTTTTGGTTTTGTAAATTGATGGAGGTGATGGGACGGTTTTGAGAAGATTTGGAGTGGGTTTGGATGTTTGGCGTGGGTGTAGTTAGTTTTCTTTTTAATTTTTATTTTTGGTTTAGGGTTTGAAGTTTTGGTTTTTCTTTTTTTTTTGTTAATGGCGGTTTGGAAGGATGAAGATCGCGACTGTTGGAGTTAAACAAAGGGGTGCAGGTGCGCTGCCGTGCGCACGAGTTTTGGGCCCAAGCCCAAATTTGATTTTTCGACGTTTTGTCGATTTTTAGTGCGACTTCAAACTAACATTGCCGTTTCGTTACCGATCCGATTTTTTCGAATGAGATATGGAAATGATCAGGAGAGAATTTAAAATCCAATGATCCATAAAACACTCTATTCCGACCGTGGATGACATATAAGATAGTGGAAAACGCCTCAAAGTGGGTGCATGATGTAAGTTATGCGAACGAATGAACTTTAAATTCATAGATTATGTCAACCCAAATCGGAATACAATTAAACGGCCTAAGCAACTCTAATGGGACATAAAACATTCTAGGACGGAAACACGAACACCCCACCCCCAAACAAATTTTTTTACAACAGAGTTTAGAAAATTTGTTTTTTAAAAGTGGGTCTTTTAAAGTCAGATTCCTGAGACTTCCTAGATTACTATGTTTATTATTTAATATTTTTTATTTTTATAAGGAAAAACAATAAGCAATAAGGACATAATTCACCACATAGAGAAACATGACTTAAAAATCCGAGAAAACATGCAAGAGTGGAAACATGAATTATGTTAAACGTGGACTTAGGATTCGGTACTTACAGCAACACACTCCATAGGGAGGGCCCGGTTACTTGAATGGTGCACTCACCAATATATGAAAATGAAAGGAAATGCACCAAACATAAAAATTGAGTCGTTTATAGTCAGATACTTGAGACTTTATCTAAACATATGTATGAACATGCAGTTTATCATATATCAACAACCGAAATAGTTGTGGATCAGTCCATAAATAAATATCACAAAAAACATATCCAAACACAATCAAGCACCAAGATTTCCTATGACGCAACCTAGTGAAATGAAAGCGAAGTCGGATAGACCTATAACGTAACCTAGCATGCACCTTCTTTTCCATCTTTGAACGAGAGAGTGTCCTAGTGAATAAGTGTGGAAAAGTGAATGGTTGTGGAAGATATGGTGGATATGGATAAGTTGTAGAAGGAAAGCATGGAAAAAATGAGGATGTGGGTTTAGCACAAAACTCATTCATGGTGTAGGTAGGGAACTGTCTCAATTCTGAAAATGAAGGTGTCAAATGGTTTGTCCTTCTGAAGTATTTGTTTGCTAGGAGGATTTAAAAATTATGAAGCACTGGGAGAAACAAAAGGATCGAGTGCAAAACTCGAGATTCCTTTGAAAGGGTGGAAGGAGGGAGTCGAGGATGTTGTGCAAAGTAGTTCTTGATAGGGTGACTCATCACCTGCTTTTAAGAAACTCATCAATTCCTCATCTAGCTTGGTCATATCCACATTACTATGGTATTCCTCTATATCTTTGAGAAAGTCATCTATCTCGTCCTCATCCATCCATAATATGTGTATTGACTAGTGTAGGGATGAAAATGTTGGAGTCTGAACTTTCAAAGGAAAGAAATTTGGGCATCGATTATTAGGAACGTGTTGTTGAAATAATCTCGGTTTAAGCTCTCGATCATGCTAACCTCTCCATCCATAGATCTAATCGGGTAGATGTGTGTCTTTGTTTTAAAAACATTTACTTCAACAGAAAGATGGCCAAAAGACATGGACATCGAACCATCGTGGAAATTTATGAGCGCATTGGCAGTTGCCAGGAAAGGACGCCCTAAGATGATCGGGACAGAGTCGTTAGCAACTTCTGTATCGAGGATGATGAAATCAGCCGGATAGTAAAAATCATGAACCTTTACCAGCACGTTTTCAACCACACCCTTATGATACTTAATAGACCGATCAGCTAATTGCAACGTCATTTTAGTGGGTTGCATCTCCTCTGGACCTATTTGTCTATACAAATAAAACGGGAGCAAGTTAACACTAGCCCCCATGTCTAATAATAACGCGTCGTCAGATAGGAATCTCCTAAGGTGCATTAGACTGATGGGGCGACCGGGGCCCTTATACTTAACAATTCCGTTATGTTCGGGATAGAGTTGGGAATTATTCTATAAAAAGTCTTTTGGTATATTAGTCTTACACCTAGTAGTACACAACTCCTTAAGAAACTTAGCATGGTGTGGTAGCTTTTTAATAGCTTCGAGGAAGGGAAGCTTTATAGTTAGATTCTTGAAAATGTCCCTAATCTCCTCATAATTTGTATCCCTAGTTAACATGGCTAATTTTTGTGGAAACGGTGGTTTCTCTCTATATTTAGCATATGTATCACCTGGATGTTTAACCTTGGTTTTCTATTTCTTAGTTGTTGTTGAACCGGTACCTCTACGGTGGTAGGCTCTTCAGTTTCTATTTCGGTATCTAGTAAAGTAGCAGGTGTAGGGGTTACTAGTGGGGTAACTATAGGCATAGTTACTTTGTTATCAACCACTCTGCCAGAACGGAGAGTGGTGATGGCATTTAGCTCACCTACGTTTTCATTTTCATTACTAGTATTACCGGTTACCTCAAAGGCTGTGTTTGTTATTTTAGGATTAGGTGTCGCGTGACCTGGAAACACACCTTTGGGTTGGGCTTTATCTTGGGCTAACTGTTGGCTTAAATTATTAACGGATTATAGAATCTGTTGGTTAGATTGAGCCATGGTTTGGAAGAGTTGTTGGCTCACCTGTATGAAGGTGTCAAGACGATCCGATTGTGTGGGTGTAGTGGTCACGGGTGGTGTGACTGGAACTATCTCGCGTTGATTATTTATGGGCGGATTGTGATAGTTATTATTTACCGGAACGATACCTCTATTAGCATTATAATTATTATAACTACCTTGACCTTGTGCTTGACCTTGTCGAGGGTTTTGCTTTGGTTGTTATAATTATTATAATTACCCATTCCCTCTGTCATTGTCGTGGTGGAGCTTGGTTATAAGCGCGGCGTTGGCCTAACATATTGATTATTGTACCTTGGAGGTGTGACTTGTTGGTTATTTCTCCAACCGAAGTTGGGATTTTGTCTCCAAGGGGCGTTAGGTTCACTATTAATGGAACAAGCAGGTTCATATGCTATAGGACAGTGAGAGTCGGGATGCTCAGGACTCCAACAGAAACTACATGGATTGGAGTTTACATTCATGACGGGGATATGCTTTTGTTGTACAGAAATGGCCTCTACCTTTTTAGTGAGTGATTCGATTAGAGTTTTAAACTCGGGATCGTGTTTCATCTCAAACATACCGGCGGCCTTAACTGTATTAGAAGAACTAGCGGAGCAGTGGATATCGTCACTACCCCTCGGTTGTTATTTATTCGCTTTAGTTTGATCCTCTAAAAATTTATAAGCCTCGAGGCTCCTTTACTTAGGAAACTACCACCATTCATTATGTCAATGACTTCTTTATGGTGGTGTAGAAGTCCTTTTGAAAAGGCAACTAACTAACGTGTCTTTTCGCTAGGTTATGATGTGGACACTCTATAAGGAGATCGGTGAAACGATTCCAAGCCTCGAAAATGATTCTTGAGAATTTTGTCGAAAAGAAATGAATCTTGGAAAGCATCTCATCCGTCTTTAGGGGTGGGTAAAAAAATGTTCCATAAACGGTGAACAAGTTTAGCCCACGAAGTCCACGTAATTAGGGCTTTGGGCAGTTAACCAAGACGCCCTTATCGGCTAAAGTGAAGGGAAATACCCGAAGTTTAATTTGTTCAAAGACCCACCGTAGGATGGTGGAATGTCGTAAGAACTTGTTCAATCCTACGCATGTGCTGATAAGGAAACGGGTAACAAATTAAAAATATTTGGGGGGAATGGTCTAAACCATGAAAAACGGGTAACAAATTAAAAATATTTGGGGATTCGAATCCCTTTAATCGGGTCCGCTAGAGAACGATGCAAGATTTGGGGCTATCGCTCAAGGCTTTATAAAAGTCAGAGAGAGGAGTCTCTCATTCTTCGGGCATTATGTCAGGTAGAGTATGTGGAATAGTAGCTAGAGGTGCAATGAGTGGTATACTAGATAGGCGTGCTTGTTGACGCGTTGCCGTGTAATTACGTTAGGTGTTTTGTTCGACCGGACCTTAATCTCATACAAGGCTAAGACCAAACTTAACTAAACACCGACAACACACCAAACAATCCCGATATACTAGTATAAACCTCTAAACGTAAGATGCAAGGTGTGGAAGAAAGGAATACGATTGACAAGGCCCTTGCTTCGCTTATGATTAGCGTCTTGTTTGGCGTGTTCGAGTGTATATAACAAGTTAGAACACTGAAAAACTTGAAAAATCGAAGTTCGAAACAAACTTGTGGAAATCCGGCAAAATTCAAATTCGGAGGCGCTTTCTCCTTGAAGCGCTTTAATGTAAACTTCGAGTTCCAGTGATTTGAGCGCGTGTCGCGCTCGGTTTGGGCGCGGGTTGCACTTAGGGCTCCAGGCGTGTGGGTGCGGGTTGCGCTCCTTTTTCAAAGCGCCTGCGGTATTTTTCCAAGGAACTTTCAATTGCTGAAACGGACGACCACAGTTAGAATTAAACAAGGGTGGGTGGGTGAAATGAGACTTTAAGAAAAGTACTTATACTACGAAAACAATGCGAAAGTGAAATAAGATGGCAGCGGCGCCATTTGATATATACGTAAAATGAATAGTTTTACTAATGAATAAAGCGATGAAACTCTAAACGAAAGTAAAACTAAAACTGCTTTGTTACTAGATTTATCAAAGATTTCTACTCTCAATCCTATTGAGATATAGTGGAGTAGATGATTCGTTCCACTCCTAGTTCTTTCACATGTAATGTTTTCTAAGTCTAATCAATCTTAACTAAAGTCTAATGAGAGATTTACGAATTATAAACTACGATGGAACTACCCACAAGATACTACTAATTAACTACGGAATGCTGCGTTGATTCTATGATAAGGAATTAGGGGGGGATTGATTCCACCTTAACTCAACTTAACTAACGATTTAATCGTCAGAATCCGAATTGAACTACTACTGAGAACAATTGGTTCTTCCTAATCCCTAATTACACATGGCACTTCTACCAATTCATAACAAGCATGTGAACGATTAAACCCATTCTCATGGTGAATTAATCGTTTCTAGAGTGGAATAGAAATTACGACGACTCTACGATAATCGGAATCAAGCTTTCATCAAGGCTTCTCAACCCCCTCTAATAGAGGGTTAGAAGAGAATCATTACGCAATCATTTTCGATATGAAATTGAATACGACATAACATAAAGATTCTAACTTTATGAATTTTAACTAAACAATAATCCAACCTGAAATCAATAACTACGAATGAATAACAAACAATAAATGAAATTAGATCTAACAAATTTAAATGACAAAATCGAATTTGATCAATAATAAACTACTTATTTATCTAATCAAGAAATAATAATATTTTAAAGGTTTAATCTAATACAAGGAATGAAATGAACTAAACTTAATTAAAAACCATTAAAACTAGATCTAGAAGCTATTCTAATGGCTACTTTCTATCCTAAGCTCCCAGATATCTTAAGAGTTAAGTCTTCTTTGTTGATAAGGAGGAAATCAGATCCAAAATCGTGCATTGGCTTGGAGCCATGTTTTGGGTCGGAAAATCGGGCCCAAAACCCAATTTCTTTAGTCCAAAAAGGGCTCTTCAGCTGGATTCGGATTCAACAGACTTTTAGTCCACTTCTGCTCCTCTGATTGGGCCAAAGTTTAGACCATTGGAAAGCTCTTCCCGAGCCGGTCGTTTTGACATAAGGTAGGCCCAATTCCAAGGTCTGAATCCAAAGATACGGTCTTCGGAAGTTCTACTGACTTTGTGCATTGTTTCTGCCCGCATGGACTTTGACTTTTCAAGGTCTGAGTAGGCTTTACAAAGGCTTTGTCTTCTTGAATCTTGACCTTTAATCACAGAACTCCTTAGCAACCAACCATTGCTCCTTTATCTTATCAAAGTGGCAAATTTCTGCACATAATTGACTTTGAAGCCTAAAACGCATAAAAACACGTAATCAGTATTAACTCTTAATTATTACTCACATAATTGGTCTAAAAGTATGATTGTTAAGGGGTTAAAACTACAGTTTTGGGCTCTTATCAATACTTTATCACTTTCATTGATGATTTTTCACGTTAAGGAAATATCTAATTGTTGAATGAAAAATCTCAATCAGTGGATGCTCTTGAGGTATAAATTACTGAGGTTGAAAGGCAATTAGACAGAAAGGTTAAAATCATAAGATCTGATAGAGGTGGTGAGTTCTATGGTCATTGATAAGCACCCAAAATTGTGTTATAACCCCCATAGAGATACTACATATTGGTTGATTATGTGTTTAATAAATATAAATTAATTGTATTTTCATGCTTTCATAGGTTTCGGCAATTAACGAAAAAATTGTAGCAAAACCTTCGTTTTGGCATGAAAAAATTGTACATAATAGTGCTTGAACTTGAAGTCTTTTCTCTTGGCCCATTGGAAGCTCAAAAAGGCCAAAATAAAGCTATGTACTCAACACCGACTATTTCCGAGTCAAATCAAGACAACGATGCAAAAAAATCGTGGAACTTCTGACGATCATATTTTCTGATTTTGGACTTTGAATTCGGCACGTGAACTATCAAAACGATCAGTACGGTGAGCTCCTAGCAAAGACGAGAAGTTGTAAAAATCACTAGGTCCCACATGGACCCACCATTGGTCAAATCACGTGGGCCCATCACTTAGTGGTTTCTCCATTATTTGAGCACTTATAAAGTGGAGCACTACCAAGTGGAGCAATACCAAAGTGGAGCACTTGTGATTTGCACTCATTTCATTTTTTTGATTCATAAGTTAGTTTTTGCAAAGATAGTTTTTTTGGTTTTTGTTTTAGTTTTGGATAGCTTGTAACTAATTAATAGAGTCTCCTCCACTCTTGAAATAAAACTTCTTCTTCATCTTCATCTTCATCTTCTTCTTCTTCTTCTTCTCTTTTATGTTTTAGCCCTTTGATTTCATAGGATCATGAGCTAAACCCTCCCTTGTGGAGGGTTATAAATGATGCTCATGTGAGAAACATGTTCCATTTCTGGGGACTTGAGTCATTTGCTTAGGTAAAACAAGTTTTAATTTACATCCTATCACAAAATGACAGTGAATGACCAAGTTTGAAGTCTGGAATGCAAGATAAAGTAGCGTGCGTGACCCAGGTGACACGGGCTAGTCGCGTGCGTTACTCCCTAGTAGTAACAAGTTTTGAATTTTGGATGACTAGTGTAAAGTAAAACTAGGCATTGAATGGATATGAAATATCACTTAAATTCCTCATACTAATAGGGTGTTCTTAGAAATGAGTTCATGTACTTCTAAGATCCGGATTGATATATATATATATATATATATTAGTCCTTCTCTAAAAAGTAGCTATTTGAGTTAACTTAAAATAAGTATGTAAGTAAAACTTAACATAGAAAATGAATTCAATCCTACTTTTTTTGTAGATATGATATACTCACCATAAATATCATCTCCACAAAATTTTAGCTCATTTGGTTACCTCTAACATTAGCAAAAAATGATTGCAAAAACTCAACATTTCTAGACCGTTAGATTTCTTTTTAATGATGACAACAATTTTTATCTATGTTAGAGGTTTCCAAATGAGCTGAAATTTTGTGGAGATAATTTTTATGGTGAGTTCTTAATAACCACAAAAAATTAGGTTTAAATTCATTTTCTAGATGAAATTTTAGTTATGTACTTATTTTAAATTAACTTAAGTAGCTACTTTTTAGAGAAAAAGTTTTAGTTACGTACTTATTTTAAGTTAACCTAAAGTAGCTATTTTTTAGAGAAAAACTATATATACATATATATAGCCACTCCCAAAATGTATAAAGCCATATCTCATCCTACAAGTTGAATTAAGGGCTGATATTTTGTAGATATTATCTCCCCACCATGAATAACATGCCCACCATATTTCGGCTCATTCAAATATGTCTAACCTAATAAAATGTTATTATGAAATCAAAAAATTCTGGACCGTTAGATAAATGTTCAAAATTGAACACTGGTTTTCGTAAACTTGGACATATCTAAATAGGATGAAATTTTGTGGACATGCTATCCATTTTGAGAAGATCATATCCACAAAAAATAGAGTCTTAGTTCAATTTGTAAGTCGATGGAGTGGCTCCATCCCTCCTAAAAAGCGACGCGCAACAGGTGTATGTTTTTGAACGAATGTCCATAAGAATCGTTTTATCATGTGATGTTGAAGGAGGAACAAATTCTGTAAGAGGATGTCTTTCTCTTTGCGGTTCCCACTTTGGATCTTGTGGTCATTGTATGAGATGTAGTTAGTTTAGAGTTTCTGACATAATCTCTAATAGGTTGTGTTGAGGTTATATTTGATGTGTTACACTGACACAGTACATTCAATAGAGAACTTCATAATTCCTGCAACTGCTACAATGTCTCTCGGGTTGTTCCTTTCCTAAGGATGTTTACGCTGCTTTTAGCCAATCAATATCCAATTATTCCCAAGAATTTAAATTCTGGTTACAATATAATGTGGTTTATCATTAAAGAAAACAAATAAACAAATTACATGGCAACACAATCAACAAAATTATATCCAATAGTAATATAGTGAGTTGAATGAGCTTCGACATTGGTAACTGATCAACTCCCAAATGTGTGTTTTATTACTATAACATTACTGCATTACAACTCTTCTTACGGATAATGAAAAGACAACTCATAGTTTTTATTGCATTTTTCATGTTACAGAGCATTTCAGACCATTTATCATAAAAATTGCATCTTAGCACCAAAAGGAGCCTTATTTACGCTTATTATGAAGACTCAAAGCTGCTATGAAAAAGTGCTGAAAAAGTCAAAGTCAAAGGTCAAGGACTCAAAACCAGAGAACTAAAAGTCACGTCTTTAACTTAGAAGGCTAGAGATGGATGGCCTTGATACAAAAGAAGGCTTGCTAAAAACCTAGCTTGATCAAGAAGATATGAAAAAGGAAAAAGGAAAAGCATAAAGCAACCATGGTGAGGTGTCTTAATTGTAGAGAGAGGGGGCAAATCAGACTTTTGTAAAAGTAAGGGTATAAGAACAAAAAAGTAGGAAAAGAGAATGCACCTAAAGTTATTCTAGTGTCATGTAGGAGTAGTGTAGGATTTATTTTTCAAGTTATTTACATTCAAGTTGTTTTACTTTTTGTTCTTCAATTCAATCAAGTTATTTCTTTCAAGTTTATGTTTTAATAATTCAATCAAGTTATTTCTTTCAAGTTTATGTTTCAATCATTCAATCAAACAAGTTTCTTTCAAGTTTTCTTTCATCAATCAATTTGTTTCCTTTGAGTTTTTTCAATACAAGTTTCGTCAACAAAAAAAGTTTTAAAGCTAAGAATACTACCTTTTCTCCCTCACAACTCCCATTCCATCCAAGTTCTAAACAATTTATGGTGAATCTCAATCAAATAATCTTTGAAATACTTACCCAAATTGCTTCAAATGGCGCTGCCGTCATGGATTGAAAGAACATGGATTCTTGGTTGAGCTCTAAGGAGGGAAGCACCATTCTATCCCTTTCCTTTCTTTTTTTTTTTAAATTTTTGTTGATATATTTCATTATTTTTCAATACTGATCTGTTTTATTTCAAATCCAAGTTTGAGGTTCAACTGCTGGAGAGGAGCTGAAGTTGTTGTCGGAAGATGACTAAACTTGGCCGGAACCGATCGGGTGACTGCCGGCGCGACCGCACGTCCACCGGCCCGCAACCGCCCAGGCACCTCAGGACACTCGACTTTCGTTTTTTCACAGTTCATTCATTTTTTATGTGTGGTTGTAACTAGAGATCCAAATTTTTTAATAGAGTAGTATAAATCAGTGGACTTTGTTGTAATAGATAGGGATAAAAAAAAATTGTTAGTTATGTGGATTAGCATAAGTTGAGCATTTGGTTGAAGTTGTGCAACTTACCAAGGGTTAGAGTTTTCATTGCCTTGGAAAATTTAAGTGTGCGAGGCGAGCTGTGAATCATAAGATCGTGCACTTTGAATCAACTTACTAATCAACACTCTAATTACAATTAGTTCTAGGTAATCTAGTCAATATATTAGTCTTAGTATTAGTGTTAGTTTACATTTATGTTTTGGGCTCTTGAAAACAATAATTATTATGAAAAACGACTAAAAAAGGTATCAAACTTTACACCTTTTGATAGTTTGCGGACCAAACTTTTTTTCTTGACAGTTTGGGGACCAAACTGTTTGATTTTTGCAATTTAAGAACTTCTGTCAAATTACTCTAACACTGTTTCTAATTTGTATTATTTTTTTTTTGAAAAATAAAAAACATGCTGACGTGGTACTGATAAGCACCCAAAAGTGTATTATGAAACCCCATTGAGACATATAAATTTGGTTAACTATGTGTTTAATAATCATGAAATAAATATGTTTTCATACTTTTGCAGGTATTCGCAGTAGACATGGAAATATGGTTTAAACCCGCGATAAAGCACGAGGAACGACATATATATGGAATCTTCCAAATCTGCACAGAAGCATCAAACTTCCGAAGCTCCTACCTCTTGAACCAGGACTCCAAATGCAACAAGTGAGATGCTCAGACAATCAGGGCGATGAACTCTACGCATAGGCGGGAAATTGTAAAATTGCCTAAATACCGGACCGCCACTAGACTGCACATAGGACCCATTATATGGGCCCGCAAGATTGGATGAGTCATCAATTATGGAGCATGTCAAGACAAAAATGACAAATTATTGGTGCAAAGTTGACACCTTGCATGTAATTAATTAGATTAGGTGTTAATAGTGAAAAAAAGGCAAGGTGTCACTTTGTTTTAATGTGGTGGATAAAAATGGAGTAAATGTGGTTTGATGTTTCACATGGGAGGAAATGAGATGTCTCTCAAATGAAGAAGAAAACAAAACAAGGGGGGGGGACACTCCATTTGCTCCCTTGACTTCTTTTCCTTACCTTGTATTATTTTAGTTCTTTAGTCATTCATATTATTTAGTTTTTTTGTTTGGTAAGAAAGCTTGTAATAGTTTTAATGGAGGAAACCTTGGTTTTCTTCTAGGAAATAAATAAAAAGCAAGTGAGTTTAGTTAGTTTTTCTTCTTCTTCTTTCTCTCTCTTTTGTTCTTCTAGCTTGTAATTCATCATCCCAAGGATCATGAGCTAACTTCTCTTTTGGGGAGTTAATCCATCTCATGTGAGGGAGAATATTTGTGGTTGGCTTGGTAGGTTGTTAGGAAGAACAACTAGACCTACATCCTATCCCAAAATGATAGTTGGTGTAGTGTCTAGTTAGGAATCAAAGTAATGAGCTTAGAGATAAGGTCATTGCTTGGTTCCACTTGCTAGCATGTATGAACTCTTTAATGAGCCATACATGTTAGGGATCAAGTTTTCTTCCATTAGGGCTTGTCTATGAGTCTAGGAAGAATCAAATGAACCTTTTCAAATCAACAACTAAATGTTATTTTCACATGAGGAGGATTAACTCTCCACCTTTTCTTTAGTAAATTGAATTTTCTATTAATTGCATGATTTCAAATCTTAATGTTTTTTCTTTAATGTTTGTATAGGAAAGAAACCTAGCAGTAGTAGTAAACTTACTCACTAGTTCCCTAAGAGTAACAACCAATTTGTAGTTGTCCTAGACTTTAGGTTGGTTCAAATCCTTATTCCAACTTTACGAAACGAAGATCGTGAGTAAGGAACTTTGAGTTCGCTTTCGCATCAAATTAGAGAGTCAAATATCTAATGTAGTAAAAAAAGCTAATATCAAAATGGTGCCGCTGCCATTCTAAAGACCCAAGGACTTGTGCTTGCAAACTGGAATTGCTCAAGGGGAAACCCCCCACGCTCATCCTTTCATATATTTCTTTTTCTTATGTTTTCTTCATTTTTTTTAAATTTCCGCATTTTTGCTACATCTTGATAAACATTCGGTTTTGGTTGAACCGACAGTTCCAAATGCTAGGACCTGGAAACTAGGCTACAACAATCTCTAAGCTTACTGTGAAACATTTGGTCTGTTATGCACGTTTATTTTATTTGGTGGACTTGCGGGGAGCTTGCAGGTTCCAAATTTTTAATATTTTTGCATGCTTCACATGTATGTAGTTATTATGTTGTAGTTAATGGACTATATTTTGCGTATTAGGTTAGTAATATGCATGAATCATGTGAATATGCCTGTGAATATATATATGCGGTTAACTGGTCATGAATTACATATTAATGTATATATACATACAAATGGAACTGTTTTGCATGGTTATATATATATATATATATATCTAAGTCACATGTTTAGCATATATATTACCGAATGAGTGATTATTTGCATGTTAGCATCTATAACTTAGGAGTTATACATAGTAATTAGGATGTGTTTTGGTATTTTGGCCATAACTTTGGCTACGGTTCTCTGAATCACACGTGTGAGCTCAATTCGAAAAGATCTTGACGGCGCGCACGATGTCTCCACCCAACTTTGCTCGGTGGAGGTCATTTTCGAGGTCAAAATCAACTGTTTTCCCCTCCAAAATCATCATTTTAGAAAATGGTGTTGTTTAATAAGTCGATTTTGTCAAGAAAGAGGAGAACATTCCAACGAGGGTTAAAATCTGAGTTGGTAAGTTGTTTCTAAACCCTACGGGGTAAAGTTGCTCTCTATATGACACTCGTAATCTCAATGAGTATTGTAGAAATAGAATTATTATGCAATACAAGAGTCGTATTTTAGTTTATGTATAATACTTTGCATGTTTAGTTTTGTCATTATTTATCCGCATGATGTATACTATATTAGCATGCTAATGTATTTAGATAATTATGAGTGATTCAAATTTGTCTGTTACTGTTGATATATGTTTACGTAATATCGATTTACAAATTAGCGTACATATACGTATTACTGATGTATATTTGCCTGTATGTATGGAAGTATTTATCGATGACACAAGCTTGCCTATTCGTATAGCTATACGTATGAGTAGAGTATCTTCACATGCTACCGTACATAGTATTGTATGAGTAGATCGTATTTGCATGTTTGTATTTTAACCCTTGCATAAATCTTAAAAAAATAATAATAATAATAATTAATAATTAATAATTACAAACAAATTAAATTAAAATTAATACCGCCTTTGCATAAATTTTAATTCCATAAATCTTAATCATATTCCAATGGTGTCTAGGAAACTTGAAAGATTGAGGTTACTTAATTAGAACCGTGCTTGCACGGAAAGCCTCCCTCATATCTCTCTTGTGACCTGGCTGTTGGTTTATGCACACGTATTCCTAGCTTCACTGCTACGTTAGCAGCAGCTTAGGCATATGTTCTTCAACTCTAATGCTTAAGATAATAATAAAATTCGAGTCCTACTAAATTCCTTCTGTAAGTTAGATCTAATTTTAGGCTTGCATGAGATTAAGGTCTGGTTCCACTAAAGAAATTGAACATACCAATCGTCGAAAAAAAATATGATAAGCAATTGCGTAAGTTTTCACCTAAAAATTGTTCTTCTTCTGCTAATTACCTTCATCACGATCCTTCATCGCCATCAACTTCTGTCATTATGGCCGACGATCCTCCACTAGCAGAGAAGCCCCTCTCGGACTTATCTTTGCAGACAGGGAAGGACCTTCTTCCTGCATCAAACTTGAGGACATTGTCGGTGATTTTCGTATCCCACCAAACGTTTTCAGTTTGTTACCTATATATCATGGTTTGGAGCACGAAAAACCTTACAATCATCTTCGTAGGCTTCAACAAGTGGCAACAACATTTCACCATCCAGCAGTCTCTAAGGAATAACTCTTGCTTCGACTGTTTCCATTTACTTTAGCGGAAAAAGCGTCAATTTGGTTAGCAGGACAACAGCCACAGTCCATAGATACATGGAATAAACTAGTTCAAGCTTTCATGCTTCAGTTTTACACTAAAAAAAAAACAACTGAAATGCTTCAGAAAATTCAATTCTTTCGACAAAATCCTCATGAATCCTTTACAGAAGCATGGAGTCGTTTTACTGATCTTCTGTTAGAATGTCCTCATCACCAACTGGATAAAGCTGTCCTTGTTCGTTCATTCTTTAATGGTCTTTTCGATCATCAAAAGAAACTCTTGATATAATGAACGGCGGTTGCTTCATGGACAAAGGAGCTATGAAGCTTATACTTTTCTTGAAAAACAAGCTAAAAAAAAGGTACACACTTTGGGGTAACACCGAAGTCGCCTAGGTCATCAAAGGACAATGTTACAAAGGCCACATCTATTTTTGAGGTAAAACCCGATCCCAAAATAAAAATTTGATAGAATCCCTAACTAAAAAGTAGATGCCCTTTGCGGTTCAAGTAAACGATCAACTACCAAAACCGGTCATGAACGCGTTGACACCGGCCCATGTGTGTCCTTTGTCTTAGTTCTGACCATCCTGATGCATATTGTCCCTTGTTATATGCTTCCCCTACTCAACAATCGGAGGAGGCATGTGCATTCAACATTCCCAATGCACCGTGGAGACAACATCCGAATTTCGCTTGGCGCCAAAATAACCAACAAATGGGGGCTCCTCCAGGTTTCGCTAATCCACCTATTCGACCTACCAACAATTTTATTCCATACCGCCAAGGAAATAATCAACAATACCAACAAGGTCAATTTCAAAATAATTCCAATGCTAACTATCAAACCAACCGCAGCCTTGTTCCTAATCCGGATCCCAACTATAATCAACAACTTCTCAAGATAACTGCAGACAAACCTCCGTTGCAACCCGTTTCGGATAGGACAAACGAGACTTTCTTAGCTTACATGAACCAACAATAATCAACAACTTCTCAGCAATAATCATGAACTACTACCTGTTGCACAACCTGCGCAACCCGTTTCGGATAGGACAAACGAGACTTTCTTAGCTTACATGAACCAACAGTCTCAAATTTTAACGTCTATCCAACAATCACTTCAACAATAGGCGCAAGAAAAGAGTCAGAAAGGCGTGTTTCCTAGACAAGCAATTCCAAACCCTAAACCAGCAAACACAACCTTTGAACTTACTAATGCACCTGGTACAAGCACCTCCAATCAAGGTGAGGTGCATGCAATCACTACTCTACGATCTGGAAAAATGGTAGACAATCAAATACGTATGCCAGATGATCAACCAAAGGAATCCGAAGGTTCCAATGAACCTAGTTCTAATAATGAACCTATAGACGATTCACCAGTTCAAATAAAGTCAACATCTCAGAATTTAGGAAATAAGCAAGAAGACCCCTTTTCCAAATTCCGTCCTAAGGCACCGTTTCCTGCACGCTTGGCAAAGAATAAACCTGATGAGAATTTTGCTGAAATTCGATGGACTTTTAAAAATTTGACGATCAACTTGCCTTTTCTCGATGCCTTAAAACTATTACCAAAACATGCAAAATTTCTGAAAGATATGTGCACCACAAAAAGGAGAACTAATGTTCCTCAACAAGCGTTCCTCACCAAATAGTTTCCATCCATCACAGAACACAATGGTATAGTCAAATACAAAGACCACGGTAGACCAGCGGTTCCATGCACCTTAGGTGACAAATATACGGCTACTGCGCTATTAGACCTAGGAGCTAGTGTGAACTTACTTCCATATTACTTATTTAAACAACTAGGTCTTCATGAGCTCAAACCTACCACCATGACTCTACAGGTTAGTCGATCGTTCCATAAAGTATCCAAAAGGAATTGTGGAAAACGCCATCGTAAAAGTCCAAGACTTCTTCTATCCCGTAGACTTTGTTATTTTGGATACAGAAGTTGCATGTGATTCCATTCCTATCATCTTAGGATGTCCATTCCTAGCAACTGCTAATGCTCTTATTAACTGTAGGGATGGTTCAATGACCATGTCCTTCGGAAATCTATCGGTAGAGGTAAATGTGTTCAAGTTGATGAAACAAATTCCAGAGCCTGACATTGATGGTGAGGTGAACAGGGGTTGACAAAGATTCCGCTAAAGAGTATTTAACAAACTCGTTTCCAGAAGATGAAGTGTACCAATTTCTTTCCTTTAGTGAATCCGAGTTTGAGGACGATGATTATACACAAGAAGTAAATGAGTTATTAGAGTCAATACCATTATTTGACCCTACGACTATAATGTCCAGTAACTTGGATGAACATCAATCTATTTACTGCATGGATGATGACTTTCCTCAAGAATCTTTAATACCCACTCCACCCACCCCTGATTTAAAACCTCTTCCTTCGGAATTAAAATACGTACAGCTTGATCCAAATGGTCGTCACCCAGTTATCATTTCTTCACAATTAACTGACGATCAGGAAGCTCGTTTAATTAATGACATTCAACAACATCGTTCTGCTATTGGATGGTCCCTCGATGACATTAAAGGCATTGTACCTACTGTGTGCACCCATCACATACACCTTGAAGAAAATGCTAAGACGTCGTGTGAACCGCAGCGTCGACTAAACCCTACCATGAAAGATGTGGCACGAGAGGATGTTTTAAAATTACTCGATGCGGGTATTATTTACCCTATCTCTGATAGTGTTTGGGTGAGTCTAATACACGTTGTTCCCAAGAAATCTGGCATTACAGTTGTGAGAAATGATAAAGATGAATGCATTTCGCCAGATCCCAAAGAAATGGCTTAATATGCATTGATTATCGCAAACTTAATGCCGTTACTCATAAGGATCACTTTCCACTTCCATTCATCGATCAGATGCTCGAATGTTTAGTCGGTCATGCATATTACTGTTTTCTTGATGGTTATTCAGGTTATTTTCAGATAGTCATAGACCCTGCTGATTAAGACAAGACAATGTTCACCTGTCCATTTGGTACATTTGCATATAAACGAATGCCTTTCGGCCTTTGCAATGCACCTGGTACTTTCCAACGTTGCATGCTTCACATTTTCAGTGATATGGTTGAACGTTTTATGGAAGTGTTTATGGACAACTTCTCCATATATGGAGATTCTTTCGATAGTTGTCTATCAAATCTTGAAAAAGTCTTTACACGTTGTGAAGAGAAAAACCTTGTTCTTAATTGGGAAAAATGTCATTTCATGGTTACAAAAGGAATAGTTTTAGGACATATCGTTTCAAAGGACGGAATCGAAGTCGACAAAGCTAAGATAGAAAAAATTGCTTCACTTCCTATACCAAAATCAGTTCGAGACATTCGCGCATTTTTAGGACACGCAGGTTTCTATAGGAGATTTATTCAAGATTTCTCAAAGGTTGCTCGACCTTTAACCAATCTCCTGCTTAAAGATGCCGTTTTTATTTCAGTTTCAATTGCAAACAAGCCTTTGAAATTTTAAAAACCGCATTAACTACCGCTCCCATAATTCAACCACTTGATTGGTCTAAACCTTTTGAATTAATGTGTGACGCGAGCGACTATGCTATTGGAGCTGTACTAGGGCAACGCCGTGAAAATAAGCCAGTTGTCATTTACTATGCAAGTAAAACCCTTAATGAAGCTCAACGTAACTATACCACCACTGAGAAAGAGTTTCTCACCGTTGTATATGCTTTGGATAAGTTTCGTCCTTACCTAGTGGGTTCTCCAACTATTGTTTACACTGACTATGCGGCACTTCGTTATCTATTAGCGAAAAAAGATGCAAAACAAAGGTTGATCCGATGGATTCTCCTTTTGCAAGAGTTTACTCTAGAAATTAGAGATAAAAAAGGTTGCAAAAATGTGGTTGCAGACCATTTATCACGACTTGTCAGTGATGTTGATACTAATACCGAACCTATCTGTGATTCTTTTCCAGATGAACACTTGTACTCTATTTTTTCGTCTCCTTGGTACGCTGACATAGTAAATTACTTAGTTACCGAAGAAATCCCTTCATCTTGGTCTCGTAATGATGGGAAAAAGTTCTTATCCACTGTGAAATTTTATTTCTGGGATGATCCCTACCTCTTCAAGTATTGTTCCGACCAACTAATCCGCCGTTGCATCCCCGATTGGGAACACAATGATGTGTTATCCTTCTGTCATGAACAATCTTGTGGTGGTCATTTTAGTGGTAAGAAAACTGCGGCCAAGGTCTTACAATGTGGATTCTATTTGCCAACACTGTTTAAAGATGCACATGAACATTGCAAAGCATGCAATCGCTGCCAGCAGCTAGGATGTATTACTCAACGCAATATGATGCCCTTAAATCCCATTTTAATTGTGGAAATCTTTGATGTATGGGGCATCGACTTCATGGGTCCATTTCCAAATTCACATGGCTTCCTATACATACTAGTAGCAGTTGACTACGTGTCAAAATGGATTGAGACATTGGCATGTGATAAGAGCCCAAAACTGTAGTTTTAACCCCTTAATAATCATACTTTTAGACCAATTATGTGACTAATAATTAAGAGTTAACACTGATTACGTGTTTTTATGCATTTCAGGCTTCAAAGTCCATTATGTGCAGAAATGTGCAACTTTAGCGAGATAAAGGAACAAAGGTCGGTTACTAAGGAGTTCCATGATTAAAGGCCAAGATTCAAGAAGATAAAGCCTTTCTAAAGCCCGGTCAAAAGCTGAAAAGTCGACGCCGGGCGTAAAGCACACAACAAGTAATTGAGAACTCCGAAGTGTATCTTTGGACTCAGACCTCGGAATGGGGCCTACCTTATGTCAAAACGACCGACTCAGAAAGAGCTTTCCAATGGTCTAAGTCTTGACCCAATCAGAGGAGCAAAAGTGGATGAAAAGTCTGTTTAAGCCAACTACAGCTGAAGAGGCCTTTTGATTTGAAAAGAATTGAGTTTTTTTGGTTCGGCCCAAAACATGGCTCCAAGCCCATGCACGATTTTTGGATCTGAAAGTATAAAAACAAAAGCTTAGCTCTTTGTTAATGGTAGATAGTTAGACCTAGATTAGAAATTAGATTAGTAGCCTCCATTAATTAATTCTAGATCTAGTTTTCCTTAGATTTAATTAGTTTAATTTAATTAGTTTTATATCTTGTTTTTATTTAATTCCTTGAATGATTGTTCATCATGTAATTAGATAAATAAAATAGTTATTATTATTCAATTTCGATTTTTGTCATTTGCATTTATAGATCTAGTTTAAATTCTTGTTCTTATTTCATTCTTAGTTAATTAATTAGATTTCAATTATTGTTTAATTTAGATTAGTAAAGTTAGAATTTTGATATGATGTGTAGTTATAATTCAATGGGAAATGATGGGTTGATGATTCGAGGCTAAAACCTCCATTAGAGGGGTTGATGAAGCCTTGATGAAAACTTAGTGGTATAGTGTAGAAGCATTGTAGAATCTATTCCACTCTTGAAGGTCGTGATTCGCCATGAGAATGGGTGGACGACCTCACATGCTAGTTAGTATTTGGTAGAAATGCCATGAACACTAGGGATTAGAACTCGAAATTCTTGCCGTAAGAACGTAAGAATCGAGATACAAGAACATATGCTAGGTTATCAAGTTGGATTTGAGGTGGATTCAATTCCCCTCTAATCCTTTATCTAGATTCAAAAAATAATCATATTTCCATAGCATTCGTAGTTTAAATTCAAATAATCAATTTCATATTGCATCGTAGTATAATTCTCCCTCGTAAAACTCTCATTAGACTTAAGACCGACTAATTAGACTAGAGAACATTCCATGCTAGAGAACTAGGAGTGGAACGAATTTGTTACTCCACTCTATTTCGATAGATTCGAGAGTAGAAACTTCTTTGATAAGCATATAGGATCATAAATAGTTTTAGTTTACTTACGTTTTGAGTTCATCGTTCATTTCATAGGTAAATTATTCAATTTACCTTTTATCAGCATGTCGTGCTAACGATCATAAAACGGTCGTTTTGTTCGTAAAAGAAAATATTTTCTCTCGATTTGGTGTTACAAAAGCTATAATTAGTGATGGGGGAAAGCATTTCTGCAATAAAATTTTTGAATCATTAGTAAAGAAATATGGAGTCACGCACAAAGTGGCAACTCCGTATCATCCTCAAACCAGTGGTCAAGTAGAAGTCTCTAATAGAGAGATCAAATCCATTTTGGAAAAAACTGTCAATCCATCTAGAAAAGACTGGTCTCTAAGATTATCTGATGCCTTGTAGGCATACAGAATAGCTTTTAAGACACCTATAAGGATGTCTCCTTATCACCTCGTTTTTGGAAAACCTTGTCATCTGCCGATTGAACTTGAACACCGTGCTCTATGGGCCATCAAAAGCCTCAATTATAATACTAACGCGGCAGGCGCGAAGAGAAAATTGCAGTTAAATGAGCTTGAGGAAATTTGGAGTGATGCCTATGATCTCTCGAAATCCTATAAAGCCAACATGAAAAGAGTGCATGACAAGCACATATTGAGAAAAGAATTCAAAGTGGGTCAAAAAGTTTTGTTGTACAAATCAAGATGACACATTTTTTCAGGAAAATTAAAGACTCGATGGTCATCTGGTCCTTTCACAGTCTCTGCTGTCACCCTTTATGGGGCTATTTCTTTGAAAAACGTAAATGATGACAGCGACTTTCAAGTAAATGGCCAACGCCTTAAACATTATCATGAGTTGCGCTCTCCAGATGTCGAAGAGACTCTTCTCAATGACCCATTCTACATAGACTAATAGATTCGATGGTGTACTTCTTTCCATGTGTTTAAACAGAGAAAGTACGCCATTTGGGTAGCCGGGCCCTCTTCTATTTTCTTTTCTTTAAATCCCTAGAGTGTGTGGTTACAAAGCGGAACCATAGTCCACAAAACTCTACTACCGTAAATCGAAAGTATAAATGTCTTCTGATAATCGAGCAAACGTGCCTCCTGGAAAACAATGGGTACCAAAAATTTCAACTCCTTCTTTCTCCTCCCTTTTCTATTCTCTTCCTTGCGAACTCCAACTCATCATTTGGTCCAAATCTCACCCATCTCGAATAGGTAATGGTCATAGTACTTTTGCTCGAAAGCGATGGGCGAAAAGGATGGGGTGGTGTATGAACTGTCAAACTCCTTTCTGTCCAGGTCTTGATCTTCTATCCGAGATGAGCCGGTATAAGGTATATTATTGTCTGACACCAGCTCAACAGGATAAACTTTGTCGTCGTCCCGTTGTTCCCACAGGTTGGGATTCGTCTTGAGGATCTGACGTTAAAAGACTCACATTCATCTTGAGGATCTGACGTTAAAAGACTCAACATGTATATACTCATTTTTTCCTTAGCACCAAGCATGGTGCCCAAAGAAAGTCGTGATATGCAACATCGGACATTTCCTAGTTCGTGCGGGCAATGGATTCCACCAGGCCAATCCCGATCAGTTTTCTATGTGATTGTATCAAGGGGCGGTTTGAGGCTATACCATATGTACTAAGGGTAATATTATTACTAGGCCATTGCACATTGGTCAGGGATGGTACCGTCCTGAACCCTAGGCCCCTATAACATAAAGGTTAAAGCCGGTCAAACGGCAGGATTAGGTTAAGCCCCGTGAGCCGACATGAAAGTTGCCTGAGTTAAGCTGTTGTGATGTGTTGTTTTATTTGAATTTTCGATGTTGTTGACACGTTCCTTTCGTCTTGTACATTTGTATATAAAAGTGTAAATAAATAAAAACCAAAAAAAAAAAAATTGAGTTTGAATGTGATTATGTCATATTCCAGTGGATGGAATTTTTAATGCCGATCATTTTGATATCTCATTGGTTCAATTTGGAGTTAAAACGAATCGAAATTCCAAGTTTGAAATTTCGGAACAATTCGGGCATAAGGGGAATTTCTGGAAATCATTTGGGCTTGGGCAAAAATATTGGACCTAACCCAAAATCATTGACCCGGCTACAAAACCCACACGCGGGGCCACCACGCGTCCACACCTCTCATTTCTTCCCCCTCAAAATCCGGATCTTGGTCTCCCCATACAACCCGCTACAAGACGCCGACTTCGCCAAGATGAATTCAACCACAAGACGTGGGCCAAACTCCACCAAATTGAAAATCCTTCCTCCAGCACCATCTCCTCCACCAATCCTAGCTATTTCAACCCTTAAAATATCATCTACACCGCTTATGGCAAAGACGAAGGAGAATCACAGTTGAGAGGAATTTTGAAAACCTCTATAATTCGGGATGTTTCACCCATTTTTCGATGAGGAAATTGCTAGTAGAGAGTGGGAATATCTATTGCACCGAATTCCAGCTCAGTACTCCGAAGATTTAGTGTTGAAATTTTACAACAATGGAGGTTTCCATGGTGATGAATTTTCGATTACGGCGGATGGTTTGGAATGTGAACTCACGCTGGAGTTAATATCGAATACAACACAGATTCCGATAAACTCTGATAGTCCGACACTATTATTGTCGAGTATCCGACCACGAGGGATTTTATGTTTGACACGCTTCTCGAGGGAGAGTACAATGATGGCTCGAACTGCATGTACCAACACTCGCTCAGACGAAACCAACTAGCCGTCACTCAATGGCTGGCTTGCAACGTCATTGGAACTTCAAAGACTTCTGACGTGAACAAGACATTCTTGCACCTGCTGTGGATCCTCCAGGAGAAGAAGCACACTTTCTGTATGGTCCATTTTCTAGGCCATATTCTTACGACCGCGTCAAACAGATCAGCTCCTCTTGCTGTACTTGTTACTTAGCTTATGCTTAATTTAGGGTTCCAGTCCGCTACTCCTTTCATTCCAACAAGGTCTTTCGAGAATTTCGGAATTTTTGAGACTTGTGTTCTGGACCACTGGGACCCAGTAGCTAGAGATGACATTGAGTGTGATAACATACCTCCTCCTCCCCCTTCACCACTCGACTGTTTTAATGAGGCTACCATGCACCGAATCAACACTCCCATGGAAGCCTTGAGATACATGAACACTAGTATGCGCAGGATGTTTCTTCGTCAGGAAGAGATGATTACTTCCCAAAATGACTTCCAGCAAGAAATGCGCAATCGCCAAGGCCGTTTCCAGAGAATGATGTTGGCAAATCAGCTGCAATTCCAAGATAAATTGCTTTCTATAGGCCACATTCGCACCATTTCGGTTCGGCGGGTTAAATATTGGCGCGGCAGAGAGAAACCCGAGTTCATCTTCGCTAACCCGAGGATTCGGTAGATATTTATTTCCTTTATGCATTGCATTTTTAGTTTTCTTGTGATAAAAATATTATATATCGGTTGATTTCTCATAATTTTGTATCTCCAGACGTTTTAAATGAGAAATTATTTATGTTATGCAATTATTGTAATTCCTACTATATTAGTTGTCCCTTGATGCATTGGGCCTACTCTCAAAACCCAACGGTCAGAACCAAACGGACTGATTCCAACGGTCAGATGCCCAACGCTCAGAAATCAAGTTATAAATACAACTCTCCTTTTCCACTTTCACTCATTCCCTTCTCTCCCTCTTCACAAATTCTTTTTCACAAAGTCTCAATTTCTTGAACATAATGAATCAAATAGAGCGATGGGAAAAGGAGCAACTGAATGGGCTATCACAAGATTCGTGATAAGCGGTGTTTATCATTATTATCCTGTCACTCATGCATAACATGATCCGAACATCTAGATCTATGTAACCATCTCTTTTCTGATTTTCATTTTGTATATTAGTATGGTGTGTTAAATAATTCTCACACATTTGTACGGGTTATGTATTAAATGGAGAAGTTCCGTATTAAATCTTTGTGTATATTAGTTGTCTTTTCCTCTCTAAAAAAAAATAATAATATTAATAATAATAATAAAAATAATAAAAATAAAATAAATAAGTAAATAAATAAACAAACCATAACAAAGAAAGGCCATCCAAAACTCACCAAAATAATTAATGGATACACATGGTGTTCAGAGAAAATCACGCACGCTACAAGGTACGCATAACACTTGTCACACATGCAGCTCGATTATTCTATCCATATTCTATTACTGAGTTATGATCATCATTTTTGAAATTACGTGTAAGTCTAACTACCCTGTGAAACTTTCCTCCGTATTTTCTAACATTGAACCATCTCATTAATTGTATTTGGATATCTGACATGACATGACTTACTATGGATCCCCTTTGATGTTGTTCATAATCACATGGGTCATTAACTACACTTGGAATCCAGATGGGTACAGACTCATAGATTGGCTATAAATCTCTTCTTTTTCAGCCATTCTTATTCAAACAATTTTCACTATCCTTCCCTCAGTAATACTACCAATGGATCAACCAAGAAAAATAACGGCAGGGAAAGACTACCTGAAAACTTTTGAAGATGGCCGGTTTTCTCCTTATTTTGACATCGAAATCATACGTCGCGGATGGACGCCTCTTCTATATCATTCAGCAGCTGGTTATTCCCGAGAATTGGTTTTGATGTTCTACCAATTTAGCGGATCTGAAAATGGAAAATTCTACTTCAATGCCTATGGACAACGCTCGAATTGACTAAGGAAATGATCTCCGACATACTTCAAATCCGGTGAATACCGAGGGTCCCTTTTTTCAAGAGTCATCATTTGATTCCGCCAAAACTTTACTACGAAGCTACCAGATCTCATGACAAAGTCGGAAATACACATCACATTGTTCTTCAACGCTCTTTGAAATAGAATCAACGTGTTATGCTCTACTGGTTGGGACACAATGTGGTAGGTACATCACACCAATCAGAAGTCACAAAGCCTCAACTTCACCTACTTTGGATTTTGCGGACTCAAAGAGATGACTTTTGTCTAATCCAACACCTCGAACGTAATCACAAAGAAAACAAGAAGGTCAGCACCCCTACCCACTTTAGTAACACAGATTATGATGCGTTGGGGTTATCCAGTAATTTCTCCAGAGACACCCCTTCAAAGAGCACAAATAAAAGTACTCCAAACAAATTACTCCGTTGGTTTTGGACTCTCGATACTCGATAGAGGAACGAACAACCCAAGCTCAAATTCGACCATTTATTTGATGAAAATGCCATCTTGAACATTATTAATCCCATGGAAGGCATTAAACTTCTTCATCATGGTTTGAGGGAACTACACATTTCGCCGGAATATCATCATCACAACTCTTCAGGATTTCCAAGATCGTCAAGCAATGCATGATGTTGAACAGGAGGAGATCTTGGAAAATCATTCTCAGTCCTTGCAAAATCACGCTCTCCTAATGGAAAATCAAACTATACTCTCAGCCAATGAGGGACATTCAGATGCAACTCGGCCAACAAATGGAAGACCTAAACAGTCTAGTGCACGATATGCGTCTCCAAGATCAACATAACAATCCATAATTTTCTACTATTACTAAGTCCATAAATAAATACTCATATATGTTATTACATTTTTCGTCTTATTATGAATTTTGTCTTACTTTTGTGTCTTCTTTTGTATGAAATGCTTAATAGGATTGTCATCATTTGCGTTGTGACTAATATAATTTAACATGTGCTTACAGGAGGGTCTATTCTCTTATCCATCCGGTTTGCCTTTTGTTGTTACCTATTTCTTTACTTCATCCACTATGGCGTCTTCATCAATTGCATCTTCATCAACCATGGTACCTCCTAAACTCATTCCCGAAAGCAATCCTTTCGGATCTATGATGGATTCCGATACCTATGGCCATCTCTTCCGTGACTACATTACAAACATCGGATGGTCTTCCCTAATTCTTCAACCTGACCAAACTTATTCTCCGAGTTTGGCTGCATACTTTTATGCTAATAAGGAAGACACACCAGCTTTCAACCATGCGCATGGTTTCTATTTAGACGGGTTCACAATCCAAGTTGGTGACACACCTCATATCTTTTTTGAACAACAACTTGCACTAACTTTGGATCTTCCATATCATGATCATGTTGCATCATGACATTACATCTATCATAATTCTTACCGTGCCTTTCAGTGGCAAGCGTTTCGTGAAACTTACGGTGATGGTCTTGAGATTAAACAAGAAGGAAATGGCCATGTGGCATGGCGTGACGTTACCATTCCCTTAGCAAGCATGACCGTGAACATGGGGACTGCGATGTTATTTGTACTCCTGAACATTATGGGAGATTGGCATTTTTCTACTGCCAATGAGGCTGCTTGTGTTGTATTCGGTGCCCTAGCTCAAGGTCATACATTATTTAACATCATAGGTTGTGTTATCTCCAACCTAAAACGAGCTCGCACTTTTCAGGATCAGTATATACTCTTATCGGTCACCGCTTGCCGAATCATGAAGACACATTTCCCACAGTTTGCAGCTACTTTTCATGACTGGGTCAAGGTAGATTCTATGTGCCTAGCAAACAGAATCATTCGTTCATTGAGGTTTAGGCAATGGAAGCGGCGTCCCTCGCAGTACGAGGCATGTTCGTTGTTACCCGAAGGATGAAAATATGAAGACACA
Source organism: Coptis chinensis (assembly GCF_015680905.1). NCBI lineage: Eukaryota > Viridiplantae > Streptophyta > Magnoliopsida > Ranunculales > Ranunculaceae > Coptis > Coptis chinensis. The sequence goes on from NC_141463.1 coordinate 38,684,355, forward strand.
TTTGAGGAAAGCTGGAAACGAAGAATGGGCAGAAATTTGGTAGACTATTATCTTTTGGCGCGATGCTAAGGAAATGCATTTCCTTCAAGAGGACGCCAGAACTGCACATCCTACTGGATGGTAAACTTAAGTTTGCCATTGTACATATATCTAGCTAAATCTTATGTTTGGTGTGCTATTGTTTTTCATGTTTCGTATGCTATTGTTTTTTATTTCGTGTGCTATGTTTAGTGTGCTATTGAACATTTTCTTGTTCTTTCTGAATAATATATTATGTTCTCCAACCTTTCTGTTCCAGCAATCTAGCCCTAATTTTGCTCATTTGTTCTCGTGTACTTTCTCTCTTTAATTATTGATACTTCGAGGACTAAGCATCATTCTGTTGGGGGTGCTTTAACCCTGTAGCAAATATTAGGCAAATTGTAACCTGTATATAGTTTTTATTTCATGTTAATAATTGTACTTAGTGACAAAGTCTTGTTTCCTTTTCATTGATGAAAATTGTCTAGAAATCTCACATTAGTATCTGAATTAGGATTTGTTTTTTAAGAAACTTAAGATAATATGTATGCAATAGTTTATACATCTTTTCATGAACATTCATGTACTGAGTATCATTGATTGTACATAGCAGTAAGTTCCTGGAACCAACAGTTAGTTACTTAAACTATAAATCCTGTGAGAATCTAACCAAAAACCTTAACATGAGTGATTTGTGTGTGATGACACAGAGGAGTAGTTTTCCCGATTAGAGAAAATCACTCATCTACTTACTTGATCACCACCCGAACCCTAGGCAAGAATTTAGGCCATCTTTGGATCGACCTAGCTAAAAATTCTTACCTGTTACAAATTTTACCGCTAGTCACTCCACTGAACCTTTCATCAAACCTTTCACTTTCACCAAAAAAATTCCTTACCCATCTATTAAACCAAATAAAAGAACCTACCTAAGTGATGAGTATGAGAAATAGGATGAAATGTGGAAAGAATAAAGAGAAAGACTTGTCCCAAATAAAAGTCAGTTACTTGCTTCAGGAAAGAAAAATATAATCATGTTCTTAAGCCATCTAAAAAAAAAAAAAAATCCATTAGAGGCTTAAGAACAAGGTTGGAAAACTCAGGTAGAAGAAGGAAAGAAAACAAAGATTTCTCTAGTGTAAATATATGAAGACCCTATTCTCTCATACTCGTAAATTTTAATTATCCATTTCCATTTTCTTGTACACTATCACCTAAGCCCCACAATACCTAATAAAGACCTCTAGCTCAATTAGGAGTAGGGTGGTGTGATAATAAGACGTGATTGATCGACATCGGCTCCTCTGACTGTCATTGAGATGTGAGGAAACGTGTGCCCACTACACACTGGAGTTAACAAAACCTGAGTGGAAAATTTTTGAGTGAAATTGTGTTTCGACATATACCTGTGAGAACCCATTCAGGTACACTCTCCAAAGGATTCAGAAACAACCCTACTAGTACATTTCAATGAAAAGTTCACTGCATGCATAATCATATGTAGATGTTTTAATTATTGAATACATATTAGCTTGAGTTTCAAAGAAATCAATCCTCGTTCCCTGCTAAGGAGATGTATGGATATCTGAGATTAATTTAGGAAACGAGTTCTGTCACTGAGTCGTTGTAGTATATATGAAGTTTGTGAGTATCTTCTCTGGAAAACTCTCACGAGGTTATAACTCGTCCACTAGGGAATTCCTAGTGGTTTAAGGCCTTGTTGCACATGGTCAATGCAATCGCACTCTGCGAAACGAGACTTAGTTAGGACTACACGTTTTTGGCCATTTATCTATTTTAATGTCTCTTCTTTGCTTGAGGACAAGCAAAGTGCTGTTTGGGGGTTGTGTGATAAGCACCCAAAAGTGTATTATGAAACCCCATTGAGACATATAAATTTGATTAACTATGTGTTTAATAATCATGAAATAAATATGTTTTCATACTTTTGCAGGTATTCGCAGTAGACATGGAAATATGGTTTAAACCCGCAATAAAGCACGAGGAACGACATATATATGAAATCTTCCAAATCCGCACAGAAGCATCAAACTTCCGAAGCTCCTACCTCTTGAACCAGGACTCCAAATGCGACAAGTGAGTTGCTCAGACAATCAGGGGGATGAACTCTACGCATAGGCGGGAAGTTGTAAAATTGCCCAAATACTGAACCTCCACTAGATTGCACATAGGACCCACTATATGGGCCCGCAAGATTGGATGAGTCATCAATCATGGAGCATGTCAAGACAAAAATGACAAATTATTGGTGCAAAGTTGACACCTTGCATGTAATTAATTAGATTAGGTGTTAATAGTGAAAAAAAAGGCAAGGTGTCACTTTGTTTTAATGTGGTGGATAAAAATGGAGTAAATGTGGTTTGATGTTTCACATGGGAGAAAATGAGATGGTTCAAAAATGAAGAAGAAAACAAACTCCAGGGGACACTCCATTTGACTTCTTTTCCTTACCTTGTATTATTTTAGTTCCTTAGTCATTCATATTATTTAGTTTTTTTGTTTGGTAAGAAAGCTTGTAATAGTTTTAATGGAGGAAACTTTGGTTTTCTTCTAGGAAATAAATAAAAAGCAAGTGAGTTTAGTTAGTTTTTCTTCTTCTTCTTTCTCTCTCTTTTGTTCTTCTAGCTTGTAATTCATCATCCCAAGGATCATGAGCTAACTTCTCTTTTGGGGAGTTAATCCATCTCATGTGAGGGAGAATATTTGTGGTTGGCTTGGTAGGTTGTTAGGAAGAATAACTAGACCTACATCCTATCCCAAAATGATAGTTGGTGTAGTGTCTAGTTAGGAATCAAAGTAATGAGCTTAGAGATAAGTCATTGCTTGGTTCAACTTGCTAGCATGTATGAACTCTTTAATGAGCCATACATGTTAGGGATCAAGTTTTCTTCCATTAGGGCTTATCTATGAGTCTAGGAAGAATCAAATGAACCTTTTCAAATCAACAACTAAATGTTATTTTCACATGAGGAGGATTAGCTCTCCACCTTTTCTTTAGTAAATTGAATTTTGTATTAATTACATGATTTCAAATCTTAATGTTTTTTCTTTAATGTTTGTATAGGAAAGAAACCTAGCAGTAGTAGTAAACTTACTCACTAGTTCCCTAACAGTAACAACCAATTTGTAGTTGTCCTAGACTTTAGGTTGGTTCGAATCCTTATTCCAACTTTACGAAACGAAGATCGTGAGTAAGGAACTTTGAGTTCGCTTTTGCATCAAATTAGAGAGTCAAATCTCTAACGTAGTAAGAAAAGCTAATATCAGGTACAACCATAAGTACGTGGCTCACACGCACACACTTCTCACATGATAACAATAGGTCTTCCCCAAATTAGAGCTTCGGTAATTGAAAAAAACTTTTTCAATTGGAATCGTGGGTGGAACTTAAACCTAGCATCATGGGTGGAACTCAAATTGTAATTGTGGCTGCTCCAAAGGTGAGTAATTTGTACCCAAAAGAATAGATATTTTATATATTTCATTTTTCTTTTTGTTGTAATTCTGATAGTGTAACATCCACAAATTCTTGGTTGTTAGAAATTTTGTTTTGGTTGTTAGAAATTTAGCTACGATTGAATGATTTTGAACTTAATTATGTGAATGACCTCCTGTACGGTTCAGAGAGTGAGAAGACTAAAGAGACAAATTAAAACAAATGTATTTTCTCCTTAACCATTTTTTTCTGACAAATGTGATACCAAAATATTTAGGTGGATTCAATAGGGTAAACATCATTTAATTGTTTATATTATCGTCTGTTTCAACTTAAACATCACTTAATTGTTTGAAAATGACAAAGCCAAGTGCATCCTTGTCTTAGTATTCTTTTGACATGCAATTTAAACTTTATCTAATTCAATTCGAAAATATTTTAGGTTATTCTCAATTTTGTAAAAAATTGTTTTGCATAATAATCTTTGTAGAAAATAAATATATGACTATTTTGTTGTTAAACATCAACAGGTATGTCAACTATGCTATGGCGAGGGCCATTACGCTTCAACATGCCCGTATTTTGGTATTTATTGCCCTCGTTCTTGGTGTTGCGGATTCATGAAAGTTGAAATAGGCTATTCTAATGGTGGAACTCTTCAACGCAAATATCTCAAGTGTTCTCGTGATGGTTGTAGTGTTGTAACATGGATATACTTTGATAAGAAAGTATATAACAAAGCACGTAACTTGGGCAAGGAAGAGTCTGAAATCTGTGCATTGTGTGGTATGTGCAATGGTTGTCATATAGATCATGGTAGCTAAACGTGAGGTTTTGTTCAAAAAGGCTATCAGGGCTGACAATGTAGGAGAGTTGTTAGGTTGTGGTTTTAAATGTGTAGCGACAAACATGTTCTAGTATTTTGGCTTGTGGTTTTACAAGTATTTTTTGTTGATCTGTGCCCATGTTTATTTACCCTTTTTCTTCTTTTCATCTCAAGTTCATTGTGCTTGTCAATGATATCTTGGTACATTGTGCTTATAAACTCTCATGACAGAAGCTGTTATTCTAAAAAGGTTATTCTAATAGTAGCCACCACATTTCAACAACTCCATGCAGGGCTAGAATTCTCTGCTCTTGTCATGATTTTAATAGCACTCAGAGTCACGACAAAATTCATCAACAGGTTTGAAGTGATACCGAACATTAAAAAAGGTCGTGAAAGAATTGTGGCATGATGCAAAAATTGAAGTTATTCTATTATGTGGGTGGACAAGAATATAATAAAAGAGTGAGAAGCATATAAGAATTATAAGTGAATATATTCTCCTGCTTAAAATCACATGCCACATCATTCCACTTTAGTCAACTTTCTGGACATTTAAACGAGCAAAAATAATCTCTGACAGTCAAAAATCAGAATACGAACAAAGGTTCACTTATAAATACGAACAAAAGGTCAATTGCATCTTCTGAACTTGAATCTTTTTAAAAGAGCTCAAATAATCTCTGACAGTCAACAGACCCACATATCTACCTATTCATTTCTGAACATCGGCAACAACTCTACGAATGTAGAAAGGGATCACTGTTACAGGAGCAGTCCAAAATATAGCAAAAAAACTATGCAAAATATACATTAAAAGTAGTATTTCGATTCCAGGGACTTTTTGAGTGAACCTTTTTTGTAACCTAAACCAGGGAACGCTCAAACGGTTGGATATGATTCTCAAATCACGCGTCAACCAACGTTGCCTTCTCCTCAAGTAGCGTATAAGCACGGCTTGAGAGGTAAATTCTAAACTTCCTCGAAGCCCATGTAAGAGGATACCTTGTGTGTTCAAGCATGCTTACGTGATTGTTTGAATTTTAATTTTTGCAGTGCAATTTTAATTCACACATAAGGCTGAACCCGAGCCACATAACAATTATCGGAAAGCCATTCCCCAATGTAGATAAATTGGACGTTTCTTGATTCTTGAAGCACTAGACCAAACAAACAAATTAAAATCAATCAACTAGAGACTAAATTAGTCACACTCCTCTAGAAAATGACAAAAATATAGCCACAAGGATTTAGAGTAATCAGTTACCATATTCCGGTGGACCAACTACCTTATTCACTCCCCTCCCCCAGATTCATCGTGGGTAAGATTCTTGGTAACACACCACTTGGTGAAGTGATTGCTTACTTCTGAGTCGTGTAGAAGATCCATCCTAGTCTCTCTCCCAATTGTTCCTTTGAACAGGGTATAGTAATTTATAGACCCAGCAAAGATTTTCAAAACTCCAAACTTGCAAAAATGAATTTCGATTGCTTGTGTATACACTGCATAGTTTGCACATGCTAGGATAGTTTTGCTATCTTACTAATAGTGCATGATATTGCGTTCAGGCACTAAAAGGATTAGTGAGAATAAAACTTACTCATGTAGGAGAGCACGTCATTCTAGACAATCTCCAATTTCTCGTCCCTCACCTTCTAAGATGGCTGACGAAGTAGTGCAAGTTGAAGAGCCTCTCTCCAACTTCTACACACCGTTGCAAGATGGACCTCCATCTTGTATATGACTCACATCTCTCATGAGCGATTTTTGCATTTCACCAAACGTGTTCAATCTTCTACCCATCTTCCACGGGTTTGAACACGAGTTACCGTACGAACATCTACGCCAGATATATGAAGTATGTAATACTTTCCACCATTCGGGCGTCACCGACGATCAAGTGAAGCTACGAGTGTTTCCTTTCACTCTAGCTGGTAAGAGTCATGCATGGCTTCTTTTTCAGAAGCCTGATTCCTTCGATAAATAAGGAAAGGTTGTGTTCTCATTCATGAAGAAATATCTTCCACCGAAAAAGACAGAAGAGATAAAAGGTAAGATACAGTTCTTCAAACAGAGTCCGAATGAGATATTTTCCGAAGCATAGGATAGATTCTCTGACCAACTCCATTCATGTCCTCACCATAAACTAGAAAAATCCACTCTTGTCCATTGTTTCTTCAAAGGTCTTCTCAAATAACACAAAGTAACCTTCGACTTCATGAGTAGTGGAAATTTTTTGGATAGAGGTGTAACCGAAGTCTTAACCTTTCTTGAGGTGAACATCTAAGGCTAGTGCTATTTTTGAGGTGAAATCCGATCCATAAATCAAAACTTTAATCGAAACCCTCACAAAAAAGATAGATGCTCTCACAACCAAACAAATTAAAAAGACCAAACTCCCCATCCTGTCATGAACATAAATACCTCACCATGCAATTTCTATTTAAGCTTAAATCATATATATGCCACCTGTCCCTTGATCACAAACCTAACATCATTTTAACCAGAAGAAGTATGCATTTTCAATGTACCAAATGCACCATGGAGATAACATCTAAACTTCGCATGGACTAATAATCCACAAACCCAACCACCTCCAGGTTTCAATAAACCACCAAATACATTCAGACAAGGACAATGTACCTATAACAATCAGAACAAAGCATTAGTTCCATCCCATTTTAACCAGAACTACAAGAACCCACCTATCAACAACCAAATAGACCTAGTTCCAGTTACACCATCAACTAGTGTCCAAACAGATAAGCCCATCGAGATAATGTTATCTGTCATGCAACAACAAACTCAAATCCTAGCATCCATGCAACAATCATTGAACTTGTTAGCCCAAGACAAAACCCAAAAAGGTGTGTTCCCAAGACAAGCTATTCCAAACCCTAAACTAACAAACACAGCCGTTGAAGCAACAAGTGATGTGAACGAAGCTGGTGATAGGGTTATATACTAAAAACATTACTTTTGTATTAACTCTAATTCTTTATATTTTGAATGAGAATCATATGGGCAAATGTTATGCATATTATATATATTATTAGTTATATGCATGCATCTAATACTTTATGTTGTAGATGATAGGGTGTGTGGTGACACACAGAAGATCATATCATCAGTACCTTATAAAGTATAATTAAACATTCACAACCTAGATGGATTTGGACAAACCATTGGTACGGTTGTAGTATAATCTGGTATTAGTCTATCTTGACTACAAGATTACACTAGTACGCTTTGTGTGTATTGAACATGACCAAGTGAGGTTGTTTCTCTTTATACTGACTATATAAGAGACCAAACACCTCTGTTATTATAGATGCTTGTCCTCTTAATCCGGATATGATAGCAGGCACTTACGTGCATTGTACATTGCTTTAAATCATCAATGAGTGAGATTCATTTGTGAATCAACAAACTCGATGGATTGGGTAATGACATTATATGTAAGGTGTGATGTTGATTATAGAAGGAATCCGTGACCCGCAAGAAGTCGGGTTGATGATGTCCCCTTGAGGAGCTCATAAAGATTGTCATGTAAACCCTGTAGGTGGATTTAATTTGACATGACAATAAGGTTGAGTGGTACTACTCAAAGACATAAGAAGTTGATTAATGTAGTTGTCAGTAACTTGACTTAATCAATGGGAATTCGATATCTTAACATAGGGAGATCAACGAGCATATAATATGGAGCCCATAAATGTAATACATATAATTTGGGATTAGGGTGGTAGTGCAACAATGGCCTTTAGTGGAATAAGCTATTTGTTGATGGACTTGGCCCGTGTGTTCTAGGTGAACATGGGAAGCCCAAGCCCGTCAGGAGACCTAACCCTAATTTCTCCTCATAGTCCCTGTTGTAGCCTATATAAAGAAACCCCTCTTTCCTGGCCGAAATACTGATTGATTGCTCAAGAAAAGTGAGTTCCAAAATTCGGTTCCAACTTTGTGAGTGAGAGAGGCCAATAGAGAAAGAAGAGGCTGGTAGATCGTTGACCACACAACGTCCATTCTAAGGATAGGAATACAACAGAAGATCAAGAGGTTGCTGATTCGTAGAGCTTGGATTCTCAAAGATATCATAGCTGATCAAAGGTATGATTTCTAAACAAAATTGTGAACACCCTTATTCCGATGCGCATGGGTTTTCATGGTTTGTAGTCGATGACATGCAACCATAACGGTTCCTACAGCTGGAGCACTAAAAATTCTTTCATGATCATCCTATATACGAGGAATAAATCCTCATTTCTATTATGTATTCCTTCCCCATTCCATTCCACCTTTTTCCTTAAAGGGAATACATCAATAAGGTAACCGTACCATCCATTTGGAGTGTGTGGTTGTATATGCTGGAGCTTTAGTCCAAGTATATCTCACATATTCTTTGTAAAACACTATTTACTCATCGTTTGAGTAAGTGTGAACCTGTGGAGCGAGTATACAATTTTTCTTTTCTTTATTTTACGTTTCTTTTTCAAAATAGTTGTGTTCTCTGTTCTATTAATGCAAGATTCTAGATACATCAATAGTTATGTGATTTTCCAAAAACAAAATGTTCAATGGATTCTATACAGACTAACCCCTACAACAACGCAATCTAGGGGAGATTTGAGATCAATTTTGCTTATTAAGGATCGCCTATATCACCGCCCTATTTGCACAGGTCAGGTTATTCCATGTCTTGCGCAGTAAATCCCCCAACTCATGTAGCTTAAGCTCTGTCTGTCTAGATTGGGTTTGCCCCAAAGCCGACACGAAAGTTGCTTGAGATTACCTGTTATGGTTTGTTTTCAAAAATTAGCATTTAGAATCACGGCTTTTGAGTACGAGTATCTTAAAACATCTCTCCATAGTTTTCAAAAATAGAGGATATAAAAATGAAAATTATACGCCCCGGAGTAACCCAAATGATACCAGATTCAAGTATAATTTTATCTTCTTGTCAAAACCTCTATATGGTTAGAGATATATTTTGCTTGGGAAAACCAACTAAAAAAAAAAGGTGAGGCGTCTCCAAATAAGAGTTAAACAAATAAAGTAACCCAAAGTGATATTATTCTCTGTTTAATTCTATCTTTTCCCTCCACCTCTCTACTTTTGTCAAGAATCTGACGTTAAAAGACTCAAACTTGTACAAATTTTCAAAAATTCTTCCTTTCTTCTCAAAAAATTTCCCTTTTTAATCTCTTTATTTCTAAAAACATTCAAAAAATTTCAAAAATGTATTTTGATACAAACAAAAACCCTCCACCTAGCAAAATTAGATGTATCAGTTTCAATGATCATGTGTAAGCACTTCCAAGAGAACTGTAGCTGAAGATATGGACACACGCATATGCCAAAAAACCATTCCTGGTTTGGGTAAGAGTTCATATGCACGTAAGAGACGAGCTATGAGAGAAGACTGGTGCTGGAACTGTCAAACACCAACTTGTCTCAGTCTTCAACCTCATAGTGAAATTTCCATTTTCAAGGTTTTCATGTACTAGCCACATGCTCACTGAGCACAGCTTGAAGAGAGTAATCCAACCATTTGGTTGGGATTGACTCAAGCTTTCAAAAACTTCAAAGTCTTGGGAATCTGACTTAAAATGACCCACCTTTTAAAATTTCAGTTCAAATTTATTTAAAATCCAAAAAAATTAATTAAAATTTTTCCTTCTTTTGTTTGTATATATTTCCCTTCAGATCTTTTTCATTTTTTTCCTTTATCTGTTTTTCATCCATCGTTGGATGTGAGTGTACCTTATACCCTTATGTAGCATGTTCGATGCTGATCGTTTTGGTACCTCACGGATCAAGATCAGACGAGTAACAAAGCATGGATCAACTATTGAAGTTGTCAAGGCACTAAAGATATGATCGGAATTACATGGTTTCAAAGGCTTGGGCCAAAATTTCAAAACAACTTAAAATGCACGTGCCATCAACCCTTTTTAATCCATGTTACCACCTGACCGACCTCATCTTCCCCAAAATTTCCCAACCCTAGCTGCACCTAACCGCACGCGCATCCGCCCCATACCACCGCGCGACTGCCCACCCACCTTTAAGCACCACCACTCCAAATTTTTACAATAAGCTCCATTTTCAACCCTCATTCCAACTAAAAACACCAATTTTATCAACTCCTACTCTAAATAGCTTGAGTTCTAAAAATCGTGCCGAAGTAAAATTTTGAACCCCTCTTCAATTCCGATCTATTTGAAGTGCACTTCAAGGCAAAGATTAGAAGAAGAGGATGATAGTCTTTAGTTTTGTTTGAAGGTGCGAGTTATTCTCCCTTTCTCACTCTTTCATTTTATAATCACATGCAACGAGGGGAGGATGACCGCGTCATGGTTGTCAGGAATGGCCACACGTTTAAGCTCACTAATGAGGTGGTGAGTGAGGCTTTGGGGATTCCTCTGAAGGTTTATACTTAGACAGAACAGTCCCCAGACAACAAGACTATCGATGTGATGATGGCAGAAATACTTCTCAAGGGTAGGAAAAACCCCATGTCACATTGCGTGTTTTAGAGTTCGCTACGAAGGAATTGGTTGGCAGTATCTCAATGGACAGCTTTCAACTTGATAGCTAGGCTCAGTCAAGACTTTTGATATCGGTAAGGCGATGCACCACATCCTATGGATTCTTTAGGAGTAGAAGAACAGCTTCAGCATCGCCACCTTCGTTTGGGAGCAAATCTGCAAACCCAAGAGGTCCACTGCCCCTCTATTAGTGTTGGTCACTAGGATCATGCAGCACTAAGGGTTCGATGCTACAGACGCTGTAATAGAGGTAAGAGACGTTACTATATGTCCTATTATGCCCAATGCGTCCAAAAACTCTGGCATCCTCCTGTTGCCAGAGCCGCAGAGCAAGCACGCCCTACCGAGCCAGTGTACTACTTCGCTGAAGGTGCCACTCGACAGTTCACTCAGCCCATGGATGAAATTCATTTCCTCCATGAGGGCCAAAGGATTCTAAACCAGCACGTCCACCACCTCAGGCAAGGTTAGCAAGTTATTAGAGTGGCTCACCAAAACCTCAGAGAGGAGCAACAGTATTTCCAACAGGAAGAGTGAAATTTTCAGCACAGTGTCACAAGGACCCTGCAGAGCATTAAAGATGCACTCCCACGTAGCAATAGACACCATAGGACCCGACGCCAGCAAAGAGAAGGATCTTCTCGACGTCGTGACGAGTCACGTACGGATTTTGACTAGGCAGCTCCCTAGTGTCTGTATAGATAGTTTATGTTTTATTTCCATTTCGTTTGTTTTCTTTTCTTTTCGCACTTATGTATAATTATAACTAGTAGTGTAATTTTAATTTTATCTTCTTGTTTTATTTGTTTCTTATGTGGAATTTGGTGTATGAGTATAAGGTAATATAAATACATCATGCCAAAATTTTCCATTTTTCTTTTCTGCATTACATATGTTTTCAAAAATACAAAAACCCAAAAAGTTCATAGTAGAATAATTATCCCTAGTACAATAAACCATGTATTTCTCGTTCTATATCAAACAACCCATGCCCCAAACTTATTTGGGGGTGACATATTTTCATCATGAAGAACATAATACAGGTGTATCATTATTTTTGCTCATGTTTCTATGGTAATCTATTTTCTTATCTCTTTATACTTTGAGGACAAAACATATTTCTATTTGGGGGTGGTATAGTAACATTTTGCAAAAACTAGGCATTTCTTATATTAGATATAGTAGTATATTTCTTTATTTCTTAAACAACAAATCGAAAAAAGACCAAAAATATTTTTTTGTTAGTATTAAAAGTCTTGTTTCCTATTTCTATGATGAATAAAAAGTTTAGAAGTCACATTATAGCAATAGAGGAAGGATTCGTTCTTTGAACTTAGGCTAATATACGTACAATAGTTTCTATATCTTTTCATGAATGGCATGCATAAGCATTTGATTGTATATAGCAGTGAGTTTCTGAGACCAAGGTTAGAACAATAATTAAGTTACATATCCTATGAGAATCTAGCCAAAAGCCTTATCTGAATGATTTTTTTTTATTGGTATCTGAATGATTATTGAGTGATGACACAAAGGATGTTCGGATAGAAAGATCACACGTCTACTTGCTTGATCACCACGCCATATCCTAGGAGAGAATTTAGGCCATTTTTGGATCGATATAGCCAAATAAACGTTAAAAACTCAAAAGGACAGTTTTCCTATAGTTACACCTTTTGAGCCTTCACAAATTTCTAAAAGCCTTTTTATTCTTCACCATAAATCTCTAACCCTTCACAACACACAATAAAAAGCTTACCCAGCTGACGAGTTAAGAATTGGATGAATATCAGAAAAAGAGAATAGAAGACTTTGTACAAAAATAAATCAGTTAGTGCTTCGAAAATAAAAGAAATAGAAGAAAAGAAAGACCCATCAAAAACCAAAAGTTCAAAATCAAAAGAAGACAATACCAGAAACAAAAGCTAAAAGACGATACTGGAAAATTCTCACGAAGCTTAAAGCTCGTCCACTAGGGAATTCCTAGTAGTTTAAGGCCTTGTTGCATATGGTCAATGCAATCGCACTCCGCAAAACGTGATTAATATAATAAATAATAAATTACTCATTTGTGATCTTAGTTTTTTCTCTCATCCTTGCTTAAGGACAAGCAAAATGCTATTTTGGGGTGGTGATCAGCTCCCAAATATATATTTTATTACCCTTACATTACAGTCCTTATTACACATAATGAAAAGACAACTCATAGCTTTTATTATACTTTTTCAGGTTATAAAGTATTTTAGACCACTTATCATAAAAGCTCTATCTTAGCATCAAAAGGAGCCTTATTTATGCTTATTATGGAGACTCGAAGCTGCTATAAAAAAAGTACTGAAAAAGTCAAAGTCAAAGGTTAAGGACTCAAAACTAGAGAACTGAAAGTCATGTCTTTAACTCAGACGACTAGAGATTGATGGCCTTGATACAAAAGAAGGTTTGCTCAAAACCTGGATTGATCAAGAAGATATGAAAAAGGAAAAGGAAAAGGAAAAAAGAAAATCATAAAGCAATCATGGTAAGATGTCTTGATTGTAGAGGGAGAGGGCAAATCAAACTTTTGTAAAAGTAGGGGTATAAGAACCAAAAAGTAGGATGAGAGAATGCACCTAGACTTATTCTAGTTTCATGTAGGAGTAGTGTAGGATTTATTTTTCAAGTCATTTACATTCAAGTTGTTTTACTTTTTGTTCTTCAATTCAATCAAGTTATTTCTTTCAAGTTTATGTTTTAATCATTCAATCAAGTTATTTCTTTCAAGTTTATGTTTCAATCATTCAATCAAACAAGTTTCTTTCAAGTTTTCTTTCATCAATCGATTTGTTTCCTTTGAGTTTTCTTTCAATACAACTTTAGTCAACAAAAACAAGTCCTAAATCTAAGAATATTAGATTTTCTCCTTCACAACTCCCATTCCATCCAAGTTCTAAACAATTTATGGTAGTGAACCTCAATCAAATAATCTTTGAAATACTTACCCAAACTGCTTCAGCAACCAAGAAGCTTCCCCATTCAGGATTTGAGTCCCTGGTAACTTGAAAAGTCAAACATTGAATGCAAACATCTTCTCCTTCATCTTCAGAAGATTCATTAACATAGTCATGCCAAATAACAGACAAAGATCGATTTCCAATGTGTATCACATGTCCCTCATAAAGTTGTTTACCAGATACCTTCCATCGGTCTTTCAAACCATTTCTCTTTAGCAAAATCATAAGCATATACATCTCCTTGGGAATAAGTAAACATTAAATCTATTTAGCCATAACTTGTGTTGCTATATTAGTGAAAATATTGTATTTATTCTTCATACTCTAATTAGGATTGTATTAGTGTAATTACCATTATACCCGTGTAATTATCTACTTATACTTCCTTGATGAGAAAAATAAACATTGGAATATTATTCTCTTCATAGTATCATATTAGGTTTTGATCCCCATAAACCCTAGTCGTCACCTTCTAGTCACCTCTTTCTCCCTCTCTCATTCTCAAGTTATTTTTCTTTAATTTTTCGTCATTGAAAGAACTCGGTATTATCAAGTACTTTGTTCGATCCATCGATCTATATTTGGCATCTTGCTTTCTCTCTGATGGTCTCGCGCTCAATCAGTTGTGACTTGTGAGAAAGAATATTGTGGTTATACAAAGGTGGAGCCCTTGCTGCATTCAAGACAAAGTTCAATTTGACTTCTTTTGATTGGTTTCATTATTAAACCTGGCTTTGGTTTTGTAACTAGCCAAATTCTAGAGTATGCAGGTTGTACCTGCGCTATGACATCTGGGCCCTCCATTAGGCAAGGGGTGAGGGTGTATTGCATGGCAGAGTCTATAACCAAGGCTCTAAATGCAAGCGCACCCATAATCCCGCATACTCTAGCAGCTCTATTGTAACTAAAGACAAAGTTTAGTATAAATAAATTATTTAAAGCTTCCACATTTGTACTGTGCACCAGCAATGAAGCACTAGTCTTGTCTTAGTAGCCCTTTATTTTTTTCCATATTCTACTTTACAACCAGGAGCCTTTTCTCTCAGATGGAGGCACTCACGCAAACTTTTTCTCTGGTATGATTTACTTCTCGCAGCGATTTCGTTATTACAGATAAAGTGAACATGGGGTTTGTTAAATTGGTTGAAAGCAGTTCTTTTTCATATCTATTTTACCTTGTGCATACGCCTGTAATCGGTTAGAAACTCAATTTTCACTCATCTTTTTATGCGTGACAGTAAATTCACAGCTCACTTTATATTTGGTTGATTTGTTTAGCTGGCTGGTATAGCATAAATTTTTATCCAATGTCAACTAATAGTGCAACCGCATCTGTGGTTTCGGTTTTTGCATTTGTTTCAACTACCACGGTGCCGATATTTTCTATTCCTACCATTACAAATCATGTCACTGTCAAACTTAATGATGACAATTTTTTGTTATGGTCTCATTAGATCGAGGCTTTTCTTATTGGCAAAGATCTTTATAAGTTTGTTGATGGTTCACACCAATGTCCTGCTACTGTGGATCCAGGGTATAGTATTTGGCTACACACTGATAAGCATTCTCTTTGCCACTCTGTTTGTTCCTATTCTCTCATCTGTGATTGGATGTCAGACTTCCGCTGCTATCTAGTCTAGCCTACATGAGTCTTTTTCTCAAAAATCTACTGACAATTCCTCCCAGATTAGGAGAAATTTGAACGACATATCTCATGGTACTCACACTATCTCTGAATATCTTCAGGAGGCCAAAACATATGATGATGTTTTATCTGCTATTGGTGAACAGGTAAAAAACACTTACTTGGTTAATGCCATACTCTGCGGCGTAGGTTCTGAATATGAGATGTTGGTTATTGCTCTTGAGAGTCTTGAGACCTTGCCTCAGTTCTCGGCACTTCGCTATCGGCTCCTCAATTATGAGTCTCGTCACCGTTCATCCCCTCCCTTGGGGCCTTTAGCACTGCTGGCTTCTCATGCCACTTCCCAAAATTCTTATAAGGGTAAGAAAGGTAAAAAGGCCATAAGGGTCCTTTTCAGTACCGGACAGATGCAACTGATTTTTATAACTAGGGGCCTTCCACAATGCCGCACAGGTGCACTGGCCATTCTTGGAGCGCCTCCTATTGCTGGTTCTTGCCAGCTCTGTCATGACACTGGGCATCTTGCTGCTACTTGTCCCATGTTGCCTCGTTTTGCTTGACCTCAGGTCCCTGACTCCCTGCACTCTACCTTTGCTGGTTTACAGATTGCTCCTCCTGCTCTTCCACAACCTTATTATTCTAGAAGTCCATCTAGTTATACTGCACAACAATCATATGATCTTGCTTACTACTTGGATACAGGAGCCTCTATTCACATGATTGGTGACCCGGCTTATCTTCACCAGCGTACCCCTTACACTGGCCCTGACTCTGTACTTCTTGGCAATAGTGATAAGTTGCCCATTACTTACACTGGTAACATATATGGCACTTCCTATTGGTTCCTCTCAGTTTCGTCTTAATAATATCTATGTTATCCCTGCAATGTGTAAAAACTTACTATCTATTACTCACTTTTGTCGTGATAAGAATGTCTTGTGTGCATTTGATTCTCTCCCCTTCTTTATCTTTGATAAATCTAATGGCTGCCTCCTCTTTCAGGGTGAATGTAGAGATAGTCTTTACAAATTACCTCTGCTTCCACCTCGTTCCTTAGCTCTACATGCATCTCACCATTTTTCGTCTTTGTGGCACAATAGGTTAGGTCATTGAAGTATCTAGTGATTAGTATTCCAAAGTTTGTTGAGTAAGGTTCACCATAAATTTTTTGGAGCTTGAATGAATGGGAGTTTAGAAGGAAGGAAGGTAGGTTTCTTAGATTTTAAGACTTGTTTTGTTAACTTTAGCTATATTGAAGAACATTAGAAAAGACTTTGTTGATTGCAAGATTGAAACACAAACTTGAAAGAAAGAAATGACTTGATTGAAAGGAATAACAAACAAAGAAAGAAATAACTTGATTAAAATGAAGAACAAAAAAAGAAATAACTTGATTGAATTGAAGAACAAAAAGTAAACAACTTGAATGTAAATGACTTGAAAAATAAAATCCTATACTACTCCTACATGACACTAGAATAAGTCTAGGTGCATTCTCTCATCCTACTTTTGAGTTCTTATACCTCTACTTTTACAAAAGACTGATTTGCCC
Organism: Coptis chinensis; assembly: GCF_015680905.1. NCBI lineage: Eukaryota > Viridiplantae > Streptophyta > Magnoliopsida > Ranunculales > Ranunculaceae > Coptis > Coptis chinensis. Next base: position 38,701,398 of record NC_141463.1, read on the forward strand.
TCTCCCTCTACAATCAAGACACCTCACCAAGGTTGTTTTATGCTTTTCCTTTTTGCTTTTTCATTTCTTCTTGATCAAGCTAGGTTTTAGAGAAAGCATTCTTTTGTATCGAGGACATCTATCTCTAGTCTTCTGAGTTAAGGACTTGACTTTCAGCTATCTGGTTTTGAGTCCTTGACCTTTGACTTTGACTTTTTCAGCACTTTTTTATAGTAGCTTCGAGTCTTCATAATAAATGTGAATAAGGCTCCTTTTGGTGCTAAGACGCAGCTTTTATGATAAGTGATCTGAATTGCTCTGTAACCTGAAAAAGACAATAAAAGCTATGAGTTGTTTTTTCATTATACGTAAAAGGGACTGTAATGCAGTAATGTAAGGGTAATAAAACGCACATTTGGGAGCTGATTAGTCATCCCTCCTGTAAGGTCATATCTTTCTTGGGGTCGAGTAAATTATTGTCAAAATAGTTTAAGTTTAATCAGTTTTTTTGTAAAGGTTGTACCATGGGTAAATCCACACACCTTCCTTTTTCTATTTCTAATAAAATAAGTATTGTTTCACATTTTACTCTTGTTCATTCTGATCATTGGGAGTCTCCTACTGTATCTAATTATGGCTACAAATACTATGTGTAAGGGGGATTTCCCATCATTGGATAGATGACTCGTGTATGGGAAATAACCTAAGACTATAGATGTCTAGAATGAGACGAGGACCACCGGATTAGTTCTATGAATAAGTGATCTTGTGCTTAGCACGAGTGTTTAGTGGACATGTGCTAGGCACGTGATTGACCGCCTCTAAACATAACAGTTTTCCAAGTCGTTAGGAACTGATATGGACAGTTCCTGAACATAATGAAACTGAAGAGGGCGATCTTTGATGATAAGGAAGGAATTGTGATGGCATATCTTTAAGAGTTACCTTTTAGATATAATCTTCCCATATATGATGGGACATTATGATCAGCAAGGAAACATACCTCTCATAAGATATGGTCTAGATTAAGACTTCCATAAGGAGAGAATTCCTAATAGGAAGGTAGAGTCCAAAGATGGAAGGGAACTCACAAGCGGTGAGGACGGCCCTAACCCTAGGACTCTCAAAGCTCTTTCTATATAAACCATAGGGATTTGCTCTTAGGAACTATGTAAGATAAGGTTTGATTCTCCAAAATAAACAAGGAGATACGTAGGCAGCCGCTAGGTGGTTCAACCCTGAACTCATAATCATCTCATCACTTCTCCACTCAGTAAAAGCTTCTAGATCACAAGGCACAGAGAAAGATCAGGGGATACTTGGAAATTCCCTTACACTATGTGTTATTTACTTATGACTTTACGCGCTTTACTTGGTTGTATTTTATGAAACACAAATCTGAAGTGTTTTTTCATTTTGAAAATTTTCTTGCCTATATCAAAACTCAATTTGCCTCTACCCTTAAAAACTTTCAAAGTGACGGAGGTGGGGAATTTGATAATGGTAACTTCAAGAAACTTTGCTCAACTTAGGGCATTCATTATCACTTTTCTTGTATTCAAAGTGACGGAGGTGGGGAATTTGATAATGGTAACTTCAAGAAACTTTGCTCAACTTAGGGCATTCATTATCACTTTTCTTGTACACACACTCCAGAACAAAATGGCTTGGCAGAACAGAAACATCGCCATATTGCTGACATGGCCTGTACTCTCCTCCTTAGTAGTCATGTTCCTTTGATTCATTGGGTTGATGTGTTTTCCACTGTTGTCTATCTCATCAACAGTCTTCCTTCTCCTACTATTTAGTGGTCGTCCCATTTTTCTTGTCTCTTTAGGAAGTTCCCCACTTACTCTGAGTTACGTGTCTTTGGTTGTGCTTGTTACCCCCATTTAGGAGCTTATATGACTAACAAACTTTTGCCAAGAACTACTGAGTGTGTTTTTCTAGGTTACAACATGCAACATAAGAGGTACAAGTGTTTTGATCGTTCTTCTCGCAGAGTATACATCTCTCGACATATCCGTTTTGATGAGCAGACTTTTACCTTTAAGTCTTCGTCCTCAGGCTCCACTATTTCTCCTATAGATTGGGTTTTGGCTCCTATCTTTTCTCTACACTCTGAGCAGCTCTCTTAACAGGTTATGGCTAGTACTCCAGCTCATGTTCCCCTAACAGTGAGTGTGCCCCCTACAGTGGTTGCTCAGGTTCCTTCGACAGTAGTTATGCCCCTACCAGAGCCTTCTCAGATTATTGATCCAGGCTTATCTCAATCACCCACCGCTACTACAGATATGGGTGGGTACTCTTTTGATCCAAGGTTAGGACCTCCTCCTATCGGACATACTATGGTCACTTGTCACAGAGATGGCATTCATTGACCTTTAGTGCGCACTAATGGAACAGTTTAGTACCCTCTCCCTCATGCTATAGCTTCCCAACTTACCTTCTCTATCGAGGAACCCACTTGTTATTCACAGGCAGTTCGGTTTCCCGAATGGCGTCAGGCGATGACCGATAAGTTTAATGTTTTTCTGAAGAACAAGACATGGACTCCTGTCCCTCCTCCTAGAGGTGAGCTTGTTATACCAAAAAAATGGGTGTTCAAACTTAAGCTGAAATTGGATGGTTCTATTGAGCACCCTAAGGCTCAGTTAGTGGCTAAAGGCTTTCATCAATAACCTGGAATTAGTTATGGCGAGACATTCAGTCCAATTATCAAACCCACTACTATTCAGACATTATTGAGCCTGGTTGTATCTTATGGCAGGTCTTTGCGACAGCTGGATGTCAAGAATGCCTTTCTCCATGGTTTTCTTAATACTACAGTTTTTATGCGTCAACCATCTGGCTTTGTTGATCCTACTCGTCCTGATCATGTATGCCAACTTCATAAAGCTATTTATGGTCTTAAGCAGGCTCCTCGAGTTTGGTTTCTACGTCTCAGTACCTTTCTTCTTCATTACAGATTTCTTCAGAGTCGTGTAGATCCGTCAATGTTTGTTTTTCGCCGCTCATTAGAATTTGAGATGAAAGACCTTGGCTCTCTCTCATACTTCTTGGGAATTGAGATCACCTCCACTACCACTACCACTGGTCTTCATCTGTCACAGACCAAGTACATCGTTGATCTACTTCAGCATTATTCTATGACGGAATGTAAACCCTGTGGCACCCCTATGTGTGCCAAGTCTCAGCTCTATGTCTCGAGTGGAGATCCCTTCTCTGTGATAACCTTAGTGCGATAGACATGGCCTCCAATCCTGTCTTTCATGGTTGAACCATGAGCTGGATTATCAGTTTATTCGCAAGAGGCTCACTGCTGGGACTCATCAAGTTCAGTTTGTTCCTTCCCCTAACCAGCTTGCTGATATCTTTACTAAAGGGCTACACAAGCCTGTTTTCAACTTCTACGCTCCAACTTCGTCTCTCCAGGACAATCGAGTTTGCGGGAGAGTGTTAAGCCATAACTTGTGTTGCTATATTAGTGAAAATATTGTATTTATTCTTCATACTCTAATTTGGATTGTATTAGTATAATTACCGTTATACCCTTGATCTACTTATACCTCCTTGATGAGAAGAATAAACATTGGAATATCATTCTCTTCAAAATCATCAACAATAGCGGCTCTATCAAACCAAAGGTTTGGCCTGAAAAGAGACGACGTTGAGATTTCAGTTCACGAATTCTGTATCACATCAAAAGAGAATAAGCAATTCGATAGACACAAAAGAATCTTATTCCTATTATCCAAAAGAGCAGTAAGAATGATATGACCTGCGTCTTGAGTGATCTTACGAGGAGGCTCGGCAAGAGGGGTGCATGTGTTTAATTCTGGGTCGAAAACTTCAGCCCAGGGTTGAGGGTGAAATAAATTATATCCAAACACATAGATTTTGCCTTTAGCAGCAACTAGTGCAGGGCTAGCCCTCTTGGCAAGCAAGCGAGTACGCTCCTTTTGCCATACAAGTGAATCTTGATCATTACTTCTCGTACTATTATCAAAGGCAAAGATATATGCAGAACCATCAAAATATATAACGATATTGAACACCACCGTAAATACAACCCATCATATAAATCTTGGACCCTAGAGCTATGGAACCAAAACATCTACCAACTTCAGGGTAAGGATCGGAATTGTGCTCACGGATCGAAAAACTCAAAAACAACTGCTTAACCTGCTTGAAATCCGAGCTGGGGCAGTGATGATGCGCAGACGAGGCAGACACATCTCTTATGCCTTTCTCAGCCTCCATCTTCTGAACCACTTCGTTGCAGCTATCATAACACTGTTTGTTATTTTCTCTCTTTCCTATCTTCATTAATGAGGTTCAAGAAAAGTTTTTCGGTTTAGTGTTTTGTTGATTAGATGATTTTTTTGTTTTGGTTTCTTTACATATAAACTAGTAGAGGTATGTTTTGATTCGGACAATTTCACAATTTTAATTCTTTCCTTTTCCGAGAAGCCTTTTTTTTTATGACTATAAAGGACAGGGGGCTGCTCACCTTTTGGAAACTGAGCTACTTAAGTACTAGTCTCCTAGAGTGCATCGCCAAGACCAGACTAGTTCTCCCTCGCTGTGCCGATGGCTGGTTCCTCTTATTCTACGATGATCCAAGCTTTCAGGTCTGGTACATTTATATATTGCGAGTAAAGTCCATGCACACGAACAAACATATATAATTTGACCAACAAACATTCACACTCTTTCGTTCCATCGAATAATGTCCAGTGACTACTGATGAGTGCGGAAACTGATCTAGACTATGCCTATCTATTATCTACAAAAGGAGATTACTTTGAGTGAATTTCCGCTCCTCATCCTTCACTACAGGGGACAACCCACAGAGCTACCCTGCTAGCAAAGGCATGAGTAATGTTTGTGCATGGCCTATATGACACAGAAGAATAGAATCTGTCCATCCAAAGTAACCAAACCAATCTCTTTGCGAGTGTTCTTATATATTGCCTACTATATTGAACTTCCATGAACAATAATTGAAAATGGACAAAGATATGGTTATTTACCAAAGAAAAACAATCAAATAGATAAACCAATAATGTGATGAACTATTACATTTTTATTTTTGAATAGCATGTGGAAGTGGCAAATTGCTCTTTAACATAGACAGTAATGTCGCACATACTTTGGGCTGCCACCTGTTTCTTGAAGATGTTAAACGCATTCACTTTCCCCTTCAAGTTGGTGGAAGATGAAAAGTTTAAGGATCCAGAATTTACGTCCATCCAAAAGTTAGGATTTATTATCAACTTGTCAGCAGTGATTTCAATAGTAGAGCTAATATTGAGCCTCCCACGAGCTGGCATCTTGTCTCCTATGATTGGAGCTTCCCCGACAAGACCCCCACGATAACTAACATAAGCAGTAGCGTTCTTGTATGCAAAGCTTCCATAGTTCTGGTTGATAATAGTAACCACAAATCCAAATGTTATGTTAAGCTTTAGTGCAGGGAAGATACTGAACTCAATATTTTTAAGTGTAGCAGGATATGCAATGGATTGTGGTTGTTTTGGCTTTAGAACAGTGAAGTATAGAATTACTAATGTTATTATCAAAATACCTAAAACAAGTGCAGTCCAAGCACAGCACAGTTTGAGACATCTGCGAGATTTCTTACCGGTTTCCATGATTTTCGTTTTTGGATTGAAGGTAATTGATGTGAACAGAAATGGGGGATTAAATTGGATTAAAACACATTGAGTAGCTGTGAATGATTCAAGGTGAATGAATCTTTATATATAGAGTAATCAATGTAATTTTATAAGGAGATGAAATCAATGTTGAAGAGCAGTTTTGCCGTGTTATGAACAATTAAAAGTAGGGTTAATTAGTGTTACCCCACTAGATGAGCCAAACGGTCAACTCAAGTTGACTTTTTTTTTTGTGTACTTTCCTAATTGGCTCATCTAGTGGAGGATAATACTAGTTAACCCTTAAAAGTATCAATTATGTATGTGTGCTTGTATGACTGCTGTATTGTTTTGCTTGAATGAGAGGTCTATTTCAAGAGCAATGTAATTCTTCTTCTTTTTGTGCTCATACGAAAGATGTGTTTATTTGTTTGTTAGTTTGTTAGTTGACTGTTGAGGACTTTAAGCTAGCCGAGTGCCAGACAATTAGATAACAATACCCGAAACAGGTAAAAATATGTGTTTATCAGTGAGTGGGTTACTTTAATAATATATTCATGAGAAATTAATTGTTTTAAGAGAAACTAAATGTGCTAATCTCTGTCAATCCTTAACTATGCTATCAATATCGGATTAATCGGCCGATTAATTGCATATCCGATTAATTGCGTATCCTTAATATCGCTCGTAAACCAATTAGTTTTTACTGATTTTTTAATTTTTTCTCACCGAACCGATTTAATCACCGAATTGACCGATTTAATTACCGAATTGACCGATTTAATCGGCGGAGATAACCGATTTCTCGTTAAACCGAAAAAAAAAATTATTGAAAATATCGGTTTTCCATCCAAAAAAATACGTAAAATTAACGAATTAGATTATTAAACCGTATTAATAATAATAGAACTCAATCAATACACAAAGCTAAGAGTTTATTTATTTTTTCCTCCTTAACAAAAGTTAAATATACAAATTATTGTATTATCTCTCTAATAAATATTATCGCTTCTCAATCCCCCTATTCATTTAAATATTTAACGTAATTTTTGTGTTTGACATATCTGTAGTACTCTAAAATTGAGCTACTTAGATGTCATTATGAGAATTTGATATTTTTTGTTGTATCTCGATTACTGTTTAGAAATATTTGATATGATTATACTAATATATATTTTGAAAATATCAAATATATACATCCGATATAACCGATTAATCGCATATCACTCCTCGTTTCGAAAACCGATTTTAACTGTTTAGATCCTTAACCAGAGAATATGCATATTGGAAATTGAATAAAGCGCAGGTTGACTGGACGAGAGTATCGAAATGGAACCGGAAATTGGGGGATGCTTTTTTTTTTTAGGGGTAGTGCAAACGTATAGGCCCTAATGGGAAATGTTGCCCAAAGCATTACCCAAAGATGAAATTCTAAGCCAACTAAAGGACTTGAGTCCATATTCCGTCTCTCTGTAACTGTTATAAACTTTGTGCCACCTTTCTACTTTAACTTTAACAGCCCATAACTTCCATTAGTTTCCTTTCTTATTTCATGTATTTTCTTTTTTTCTCTTTTTAATATCTAACAAAAAAACCCCATTCCATATATTTCCTTTTTTTTTATCTCCTTTTAATATCTAACTAAAAAATACCCCACGTATCATAAGTTCATAATTTAAATAAAAAAAACCCGACCCATCTCAGCAGGGGCGGATCTAGGGGGCGGGGGTGGTATGCAGTCAGTGTTCATGATTCCAAACGGAATATCGGAATTCCGCCCAATATTTTGGTTTTTCAAAAAACCGAAAAAACAACAACATAGGGTCGAAATATTGATGATTCTGAAATTATTCAAAATTTCGAATATGACATGGGTGGAAATATTATGAATTTTGGTTTTTGGATTTGTCGGAATTCCGATATCTAGAACTATGACTGCAACACAACCAAATTTTCAAACCAGATGATCAAATGACTAGTATGGTTTGTCTTAACTTAAAAATGACATGAATCCTAAAAAAAATAATAATGATATGAATGGGGTTGTACGTGGGGTGGAAGTTAACTGGATTTAGAGGAAAAATAAGAAAGGTTAAGTCACTAAGATAGAGGGGCGGATCTAGGATTGCCATTCAAAGGGGCTGCTACAACTAACATACACTATAAATATTTTTTTTTAGTGAATTATACACTATTATAACTAGTATTTATCTTTTTCGACGGAAAAGTGGGGTGTGCTGTAGCTCAACTAGGGGTGTAGATGGATATCCAAAAATCCGAATCCAATTTGTATTCATATTCGAAAAATATGTTATTATCCGAAAATTTCAGATATTGGATTTAGATTGAAGAAGTTTCAAATACAAATGCGGATTTAGGTGATATCCGTCGAATAATATCCAATCTGATTTCTTATAACATAAATGCAATATTTTATTCTTATATACTGACACACTTAACTACATAAGTATTATTATAAAATCTGGTCCATTATCCCAGTAATAGTAGCTATTAATGCCAGTGTTTTAGAAAGATAAAGTGTGAAATTCTAGGTTCATTCAATACGCTAGTACACCACTCTGTCTCCCTTTTTCCTCAAGTTCTGAAGTTCTCAAAGGCAACACCACCACTACACGACACCACCACGGCTCACAAGAGCATCTCTTTTCTCCACCTCTTTTCTCTATCTCCCCGTGTGAATCAAATACACCCACCTCTTCTTCCTCTATCAAATTCTCAATCTATTAGTAACAAGAACAAGCAAGTCTGGATCTAGTTCAACAATGAATTATTCCAAATGTTTTTTAAAATAAATTAAAACTATGATACCACTACCACAAGCATGTTCAATAATAATTTAGTAATTGTTATTGAATATGGTAATTGTTACTACTTGTTGAAAGTGGAGGTGGTAATTGCTCTTGTGCTGTTAATAATTTAGTGTCCTTATTTGAATGAATAGACAAATCTAACTTTGGAGTTTTATTAATTTTAATATTATTTTGAGTTTTTGTGATTTTTTTTATCGGATCGGATATTATCTGATATCCAATTCGGACATCGGATTTGGATTCAGATACTATTGTTCTACATTCGTCGGATTCGAATTTAGATTCGGATATGAGTGCATAAGTTTGGATTCGGATACAGTCATATCCGAATCCGAACCTATCCGTCTGCACCCCTAGCTGCAGCTATAGTTCGGGATTTCAGAATTATCGGAATTCCACCCAATCCAAAAAATGAAATTCATAATATTTCAACCCATGTCATATTTGGAATTTTGACTAATTTCAAAATCATCAATATTTGACCCTATGTTGTTTTTTCCAGTTTTTCAAAAAATCGAAATATTGAGCAGAATTTTAATATTCCTTTCCGAATGATGAACACTAGTTGCAGTCCACCCCCACTCCCCTTGGATCCGCCCTTGGTGAGATGGGTCGTTTATTTATTTAAGTTATGAATTTTTTTTTAGTAGATATTAAAGAGAGAAAAAATGGAAATATATGAAATAAGAATTAAGAAAGGAAACTAACGGAAGTTATGGGGCTGTTAAAGTAGACAGGTGGCACAAAATTTATAACAGTAGTTACAGATATTCCTGTACCGGTTATAGAGGAACCGGACTCAGAGGACTCGGCTGTCACAGCCTTACGGGAATAGTAGGTGATAAACCATTTCTTAATTGATATTGCATCAGAAGCAGGACTTAGCGTCCAACCAAATGAGATTGTAACAGGAGATGGTAAACGTAAACCACAGTGGATCACGTACAAGATTGGAACATTTCTAAATTGGATATCTGTCTTTTTAAGCTTGAAAATTGTATCTAGGCTTCTACAGTACACAGTTGTACTCGGTTTTTTTTTTATCATCTTTATTGCAATTTTATCTCTACACAAAAAATTGACACATTTATCCGACCCTGTGATGTAGCAGATGATATATGTCTTGTATCATCGTGCTACACGTTATGTATCATCATAATACATGTCATGTATCATTGTGTAAGAGAGTGACACATGTCATATATCATGATGATACATGACATGTATCATCTGCCACATCACTGGGTCGGATGAATGTGTCAATTTTCTGTGTCAGTGTAGAATTATTGGTTCGGCACCCCTTTGGCTTTATTACAATTTTATCTTGTTCGGCACCCCTTTGGCTAAAGGATAGAAGAATAATGGTTATTCCAAATATGTCCCAGCTTAAGCACCTCGTGTAAAAAGAGTTACGGCAATCAAGTGCTGCGAGAACCAAGTTCTCACAGTATCTCTCTGCCGCAAGAACCACATTCTCACAATAACTCACTGCCACGAGAACCACATTTTTACGGTAACTCGATGCCATGAGAAATTTTGAGATTTTAGTTATTGTTTTGCCTACCCACGGTAGCCATATCCCACGAGAGCTGAAACCTTGCAGCCAACCCCATGGTAGCCATATCCCACTAGAGCTGAAACCTTGCGGCCAACCCCTACCGTGAAATATACATATTTACGGTAGTCATTCGCGGTAGACTACCGCGAGACACTTTAAAATGGGTGCTTGTGTATTTAAATTTTAGGAGTGTATTGCAGAATTAGTTGTTAATGGAGGGGTGTGATTATCACGAAATTTTTAAAAGGGGTGTCAATCCCATTAAGTGGTGTGTAAATACGGCTAACCTTTTTAAAATTGCAGAAAAAAGTTCGTCCATTTTCGACACAAACTATTCATTAGAAAAGTCAAAGAAATTCAATTAATGCACTGGTGAATTATTGATCATGCTTGATTTCAATGGAACAATAGTACATTCTAATAGATCTTAATAACTGGTGGAGCTCAGGATAATCGAAGGACAAGCACTAGCTACAAGGTGGTGGACCAGAAGCTTGGTGTAAGCAATGAAGGCCAAAACAATTGCAGCTGAAACACAGCTGAAACACAGTACATATAGAGACAAGCCAAGAGTGCTGGTTATATGGCAAGCTAGCCAGACTAGGGTGAAATTATATATTTTTCCCACCCATGATGGAGATGGAGATGGAGATGGAGATATAATATAAATATGGATCGGAAATCTGGAAATCTAGCAACAACGACCCCATTGGGACTTGGTCGCCTAGTACCCCAGGTTTAACCTGAGGTGTGTTAACACTTAAACAACACGTAGCTACTTCAGTTCTTACATGTATATATATAGAGAGTTTGAGAGTATTATAGTAGTTGCTGTTCTCTCAATTGAGAGGCTACTGCACTGAGAGTCTGAGAATACCAAGTCGTAGCACATACTACATCATTCGCTGAAAAAATTGACAGATTAACTTAGGTGAATGTACTGGACTACTAGTTCTCTGTGCCACCAAACGTGAATATGAAGCACGGACCAACTACATATACAATGCTCAAATAAAAAACTCGAATTGAGGACAGAAGCTTCTTATATCTAGTTTTGTATTAAACAATCAAACTTAACAAAAAAAGTTTATTAGTTAAAGCTTAAAAATTAACATATTTAAGTTTTGCAGAGAGGTGATTTTGTCCCTCATAAATCAATAATTAATTCTGTTTTTGTACTTAGCAATCACAGGTCCACTATTCAAGATTTATCAATTGCAAGCTAATAAGTCCACCTCCCTAATGTAATGATAATTCAAATATACAAAGCATATGAGGTTACGTTAACCGACCAGTGACCGACCTTACTTACCCTCCTTACTGATCGTCATGTTAAAACGTTTCTCGTAGTTCAACAGTGTTGTGAAAATGGAGAGTGATCCCCCAAATTTAGAAAATTCAGATCATGTCGAGATTTGGGCTACAGTAGAACATGAGGGCCCAAGTCACCTTAGGTGCTACCAGTGCAACTTCTGCAAGAGAGGCTTCTCTAACGCACAGGCACTAGGGGGACACATGAACATCCACAGAAAAGATAGAGCCAAGCTCAAATCACCCTTCTGTGATGACAGTCAACTCTCTTTAGATATCAAAAAAGATGATTCCTCCAATTTCCCTCCACTTTTTGAAGAATCGGAATTAGAGTCTAGTAAACAAGTAATATGCACCCTTGAGTACCCAGGGGCATTTCCCAGAGGAGATGATGTTGTTAAAGAAGGTGAAAGCCATGCAGTAGAACTTCAGAAGCTTCCGTTGTTTGCTGAGACACCATCAAGCAGCACTCAAACAGTAAGCAATGAAGGTGGCAGGATTGAAGATGGCACGAAACAGCCCAAGCACATATCCAAAAATGACGGCAGTCTGGATCTTGAGCTTCGGCTGTGAACTGATGTTCAGGACTCAGAAGACATGGACCACGAGTGCCAAACGCTTCTTTTGAATTTAAATCTCATCAGTGATGATCGGTGCGGTTTACTAATTAAGCTTTTCTAGTTCTGTACATATTCTTCTACACATAATTAAGTTATTGCCAAATGACGAGTGAACCATCTGCTTCTTGCCAGAGTGAAACCAAGAATATAGTTATACTTTTTGTTTTTTTTTCTCTTTTTCCTGGTACTTAAAGGGTTCGCTTCTATCCTACAGGGGTTTTAATGATTTTCACCCATTTTCATCTGAAATTTGTGGTGAGCAGTGAGGAATAGATTAGTTATATCATTCAATTCCAACTTTCAACAAAACACTCAACAACTCCAGGGAATTAGTGTTCATAGACAATAAGATTCATGGTAGAAAAACCCAATGTCATTTAGTCGTATGCATAAATTTCTCCCTCCTGGATGAAAGAGGCATACATGAAATTTCAAGGCTGTCTTTCTCAATTATGCAACTATCTCGCCTTTCATGCATCCCCTAATCTTAACCTCAGCAATATTTCCGTCCAGTGTGCGTTTAACCTCACAGCATTCCCTTCTTCCATCCTGAGAAAACAGAACAAAAAAGAATTTGGCAACATAAGTGACAGTAAGGCATCCAAATGCATTAACTACCAAAACTACTAATGTTTATATGTATACTCACCCAACTGAATCCTTTTGCTGGGGAGAATACCCGAATTTTCGTAATATGGTCAGCAGAATGGTTACCGCTTGATGAGCAAGCTGGCAGCATGCGTGGGGACCAACGTGCATAACTGCTAACAATTTGAGATCCACTAGCTTTCTCTATTGAGTCAAAGAAGAAATGTGGAGCTTCACACGGATCTCTAGTTACTGGTCGAGTGTGGAACATGAAATGTGGTCTTCCGGTGCCTTTCCATGGGAAGAACGTCTGAAGAGGTTTCTCTAAGAAGCTTGGAGGGTGAATCTTTTCATATATTTGAGCAGAATATCCCCATGAGATGGAGAAGGTCCAGTTGATTTGCTTGTGGTAGCAAATGCTTTGTTGTAAAGGACTAGAGGAATCAACCTTAGCTGCGTCCATGAGGTGGTTGAGAGCTTGAAAACGGTTCATAGAAGGGAAAATAGGAGCTACATAGTCGAGGTGATGGAGAGAGAGTAAAGGAACTGGCGGATGCGCTGATAACTTGCCTGATATGTCACCATGCAGATCAATCTGTAAAGAATTAGAACAACAGTGGAGTTTATGCCACCATGCCGGTAGTGTACTAGATGTGTAGATGAGTAGAAAGTAAGTGTACCTGATGAAATCCTCGTTCATGAGTTAAAGAAACTCCCAAGTCAGCTACACAAGACTAGAATATGATCACTCCCATATAGTGTTGGGTACCTCATGAGGCAGTGGTCTAGATGCTTTGCCAGTGCCTCTGCAAGAGGATAGCTCAAAGCATAGCCAGCTCCTCCAAAAGCCATTTGGAATGAGTAGTCGTAGTTTGACGCTACACATTCAGAATTCTCTCCAATATAGTAGTACTTGTTATGATCGTAACTAGCAAGAACATCCACTAGATTATCAACAAACAAAACTGTGTCATCGTCAGCCATCACATACCATCTCTGTAGAATTTCATATTAGTGTTGATGCTAGGAGAGTTATGACATTGTTTTAATGAGAGAAAACCAAGAAGAAGAATTTAGAAGAGAGTAGGCTAGAATAATAGGGTTAGAGTTTTTGTATCTTGATGTTCTCTACCCAGAGTTATATACTTATACTAAAACTAAAACATGATAATAGAAACTACTAGATATGGATGTCCACACTTATAGAAACGTGGGACTTTCCATCTTGAACATATTTTAATACTGACATATTCTAATACTCCCCCTCAAGCTGTAATGCCGCAAACTTGCAAAGTGCAGCTTGAATGGCAGAAAGAAAAGATAAGAATACAGCTCCCCTTTTGCATAGAACCGTCTTTAGTTGACGAACTCGAACAACTGTTGAGACTATGGAATGTGAAACTGTAGGTTTAGACAATGACAAACAATAACACTGATTTGATGTGAGCTTCTTGGCTGCTACTACCAATATCACTGTTGAAGTCTTGCATAACATAAATTGCAAATAATAACAGTGATTTGATGTGAGCTTCTTGGCTGCTACTATCAATATCATTGTTAAAATCTTGCAAAATACTGTTATGGGTACTCCTGAATACCGGAAAATGGAAACTGCAGTTTAGGCTTGACTGCTACCAGCTGAATGCTGAAGAGTCTATATTCTCCTTGACTGCTACCTGTTGAATATGCCTTGTATGAGGGGCGAACGCCCTCATGAAGTGAGTTCGCCAAGACATGATAGAATATGGAGACATGAGTACTCTTCCACATACGTCTCCATATTCTCTTTGTATCTCCATATTCTCCCCCTCAAGTTGGAATATACAAGACGGAGTTGGAACACACAAAGACTTGTCTATTCCGACTTGAACTGAGCACCGAGCACCACTGCGGCATAAAAGGCAAACAAAATAATGATAAATGCGAACTGGATAACCCCAAACATGATGAGGATAACCAAAAAACCACGGACATAATAACCCCAAACATGATGAGGATAACCAGAAAAAAACCGCGGACAAAATAACCCCAATTTGATTCAAAGAAGTCAAGCCGTCTGTCTATGAAAGAGTAATAGGCATACAACCATGAAAGAAATAAGAAATTGAGCGCTTTTCCAATGCAAGGTATATAACCTGCAGTAGAAATCTGCAAGAAAAAGAAGGTCAACAAAAAGATTGAATAGACCAGCCCGCCAATTCCAATCATTATCCCCCCCAAGGCCAGCAGGCTTATCCACATGAGCTGAATTTTGGGACTTTGATAACTCCTTTTGGTTGTGTTCATCTGCTACAGGTCCGTCTCTCCCCATGGCAACATAAGCATACTTTGCAATGTCATTATACCACATGCTGTTGAGTACGAGGCTCAGACATACAACGGATAGAACCAAAATATATAAAAGAGTTGAATAAGCCCATGATGTAAAAAGGAATACAATTTCTCCACCCTTCCAATAGAACATGGATCCTGTGACCCAAATTGTTGGCACTGATAAGGCAATATCCATTGTAGTGTTGGAATAACAACCGAATTAAATACGAAGATACTTCCTAAGAAAATAAAACCGTTGAAGAGAAAAGACTGGCCAGTTCGTTTAGAAAGTTGCTTCGATCTTAAACAGAATAAGACAACTCTGTGAAGACAACAAGCTTCTCTGAAACCGAGAAACCACAGTACAATTGCTTGTTTAGCTTTTGTTCTCAAACTATCCATTGATTTTATCAGACAGAGACAGAGACAGAGAGAGAAATAGAGACCTCCTAGAATGGCAATAGCTTAACGTGTTTTTCATGAGATAGAGGTCGTGTGCCCCTATAATACTTCAAACAAACAACTTGATCTGAATACTAAAAACTGAAAAAGAATTGATTTTTTTCTTCTTCTTGTATACTAATTTTAGGAAATACCTCTCCTAGCTAGCATACCACTAAACATATATTTGAACCTGGCTCTGATACCATGTAGAATTTCATATTAGTGTTGATGCTAGGAGAGTTATGACATTATTTTAATGAGAGAAAATCAAGAAGAAGAAGAATTTAGAAGAGAGTAGGCTAGAATTCTTGTATCTTGTTTTTCTCTACCCAGAGTTACATACTTATACTAAAACTAAAACATGATAATAGAAACTACTAGATATGGATGTCCACACTTATAGAAACGTGGGACTTTCCATCTTGAACATATTCTAATACTGACATATTCTAATAATCTCACATCCTTATTGATTTCTCTGTAGGTCTCCAAGATCACGCGTACCATTCTAATCACATGTGGCATTCCATGTTTATTGTATTCCTTGAATTTTTCAATGCCTTCAGAAACATGAAATGGAGGTGAAGATGAAGACCATGGGAGGAGCTCTCCTCCCAGAGACCTATCTAAATATAACAGTCCTCTAGTTACATTCGGCCCCGACCATGCTTCTATGTAAGGTCTTTTAGCTCTTCAGGTGTTAGAAGAGCCCACAATCCCAAACACAATATGGCTAATGTTCGTAGTCGTATATGTATAACTTCCATGTATTAAGGTACTAAAAAACTTCGTAGATTGGCTATAATAAGGTTGGTTAAACAGTGATATGTAGATTAAAAACAATACTAATCCTCCAATCAACAGTGCTTTGCATAGCTCCCATTTAAATTTGTCTAAGAAAGTACATAACTTTTGCCTAGCTAAATCAAGTTTAGCAAACCAGGCACCAATAACAGGCATCCTTAACTGCTCAAGGTTACTTGGCAAAAGGAAATGAAAACAGCTTGAATGGAAATTAAATAAACTGTAAAGAAGGATGATGTATAGGACGTATTCATGACATGTGGAGTCTTAGGTGGCAAAGGGGTCGTATGGAGAGTAGCGAAGAGGAGACATGATGTAGCGGATCATGTCCACGGTAACCTAACTACCGAGAACTGCCATATAGAGAGTGGGACAGGTGGGGAGATGAGGAGCGCGAGATGGGGGAGAGATGAATGAACTTGATGAAAAGGGAAGTTAGAAAAAAGAGAATAGATAAAGAATAGAAGGTGAAAAAAGAAGGGGAGAGGAGAGAGGAGAGACCCTAATACTAGTGAGTTCATAAGTTTTAATATTTGAGTATACATTTTGGTGCCGTCTGTGGGGAGAGCGAAATAAAATGGCCACCGTAACAAAAAAAGGAGTAGGAAGACCAAGGAAAGAAGCTGTTCGAGAGGTAATAGAAGAGGTTGTGAGCGAAGAAAGGGAGGTGGGCGGAGAGGAAGAGATATCTGATGTGGCGGCAGACGCTACCAGACTTATGCAAGAGAAAATAGTTAGGTTGAGGAACGAGAATATCGAGTTGAGAAAGGAAAGGGAGACCGCACAAGAGGACATGGAGCGTGGGGATCATCGAGACAATGAGGTGGAAGGGGAAAATGAAGAGTACCAGCCTCGGGGAGTAGATCCAGTAAAGGGCATCACGTTAGAGGTAGTACAGATGATGATTGAGAAAGATAGAGAAGTGAACCGTGCGGTTGAAAAAGTGAACCAAAGTGCCGCTCAAAAGGAAGTTGCTAACCTCAATAAGAATCCGCTGGCAGATTTGATATGGAATTCGGAGGTGCCTAAGAGATTCAGTCAACCAAGATTTGGAAGGTATGATGGGAAGGGCGACCCAACTGATCATTTGCATCACTTTAGGCAACAGATGCCGTTGTGGTAGGAAAGTAAGTATGATGGGCATGATGTTCCCTGCCAGCTTTAAGGGGGGAGCCTCGGATTGGTATTACTGCTTGTCTTCGTGGAGCATCAGTAGATTTGAAGAGCTAGAGCGCGCCTTTGTGGACTATTTCATCCACCAGAAAAGGAGGGTTGTGGATATTGCGGCTCTGTTCAACATCAAGCAGAAGTCAGCGGAATTGTTAAGGGAATTTCTGTGTAGATTAAAAAAAGAGACCCTGAGAGTGGAGAATCTGGATGAACATACAGTGGTCATTGCCTTTCAGCACGGCTTGAGACAGGGAACTAGAGTCCACGAGTCAGTGTCTAAAATAGAAATCACCACTTTGCACGCTCTATACCTAAAGGTAGAAAAATATATTCGGTACGAGGACATAATGCAAAGAAATGTGAGGGAACAAAAGAGATCTGGGAAGGCAGTACAGGCTGTGGATAAGGATGATCGAAAAGATAAAGGCAAGAGAGAAGAAAGAGAGGGGGGAATTGTGGACCTGAACGAATTGGAGATCGGGGTAGGAGAGATATTCGTGAAAGAAAGCCATACCGCGAGATAGAACATACTCCTCTTAACAGGCCATTAGAGGAAATCTTGCCACTGATCAAAGGGTTGCAACATTATGAAGGACCGCGAAATACCCCTAGAGAGATAGAGGGGAAACCATTTTGCGCCTATTATCAGATTAGGAACCATGCCACTAACGAGTGTTATGCTTTGAAATGGCTGGTGGAAGGAATGATTGAGAAGGGGATGCTCAGAGAATTTGTCGCGGAGGTTCGCCATGCTGAGAGAGTGCAGGCTCCTACCAGGATCTTAGGAACTATAAATGTCATTTATAGTAGAGAAACATGATAAAAGTGAAATTGAATAGTTTACCTACGCAATGAACGATGAAACTCAAAACGTAAGTAAACTAAAACTAGATTATGTGTCTATATTTATCAAAGTTTCTACTCTCAATCCTATGAGATATAGTGGAGTAGGAAGTTCGTTCCACTCCTAGTGCTCTAGCATGGAATGTTTTCTAATCTAATTAGTCGGTCTTAAGTCGATGAGAGCTTTACGAAGGGGAATTATACTACGATGCAATATGAAAAACAATATGTTGAATGTCACTACAAAATATATGGAAATACTAATGTTCTTGAATCTAGATAAAGAATTAGAGGGGAATTGAATCCACCTCGAATCCAACTTAATCACATAGAATATATTGTTGTAATCCAATTCTTACGTTCTTACGATAAGAATTGCTCGTTCTAATCCCTAATTAACATGGCATTTCTACCAATTATAACTAGCATGTGAGGTCGTCCACCCATTCTCATGGCGAAACACGACCTTCTAGAATGGAATAGACTCTACAACGCTTCTATACTATACAACTAAGTTTTCATCAAGGCTTCATCAACCCCTCTAATGGAGGTTTTAGCCTTGATTCATCAAACCATCATTTCCCATTGAAATTGAATACAACATATTACAAAGATTCTAACTTTATGAAATTTAACTAAACAATAATCGAAATCTAATTAATACCTAAGAATTGAATGATAACAAGAATTGAAATTAGATCTAATAAATTGTAAATGACAAAAATCGAAATTGAATAATAATAACTATTTTATTTATCTAATTAAATGACGAACAATCATTCAAGGAATTAAATAAAAACAAGATATGAAACTAATTAAATTAAACTAATTAAATCTAAGGAAAACTAGATCTAAAATTAATTAATGGAGGCTACTAATCTAATATTTAATCTAGGTCTAACTATCTACCATTAACAAAGAGTGAAGCTTTTGTTTTTATACATTCAGATCCAAAAATCGTGCATGGGCTTGGAAGCATGTTTTGGGCCAGAGAATCAGGCCCAAAACCCAATTTCTTTAGTCCAAAATGGTCTCTTCAGCTGCAGTTGGCTTCAACAGACTTTTCGTCCACTTCTGCTCCTCTGATTGGGTCAAGGCTTAGACCATTGGAAAGATTTTTTCGAGCCGGTCGTTTTGACATAAGGTCGTTTTTTCCGAGGTCTGAGTCCAAAGATATGGTCTTCGGAAGTTCTGTTGACTTTGTGTGCCTTTGTTTTACTGCGTGGACTTTGACTTTTCAGCTTTGACCGGGCTTTAGAAAGGCTTTGTCTTCTTGAATCTTGGCCTTTAATCATGGAACTCCTTAGTAACCGACCTTTGCTCCTTTATCTTGCTAAAGTGGCACATTTCTGCACATAATGGACTTTGAAGCTTGAAATGCATAAAAACACGTAATCAGTGTTAACTCTTAATTATTACTCACATAATTGGTCTAAAAGTATGACTGTTACAGGGTTAAAACTACAGTTTTGGGCTCTTATCAAAACACTTAGAAGAAATGCACACCGAGACAAGATAAGAAAGACTGCGAGTTTATAGCAGGTAAATGAGGTGGCGAGCACACCACGGTTAGTTGTGAGAACCTCGATGGGTGAGGGAAACATAATGTTCACCCCGAAAGACTTGGAATCAGTGATTTCGCCGCATGAGGATGCTTTGGTGATTACCATAGCAATAGGTAACTATCTAGTGAAGTAGGTGTTGATAGACTGTGGAAGTTCGGTGGATCTGTTACTTAAAGGGGCCATGGAAGAGATGAACATAGATAGAGATCAGTTAAAGACTCCTCATACCAATTTGTATGGCTTCAATGGTAGCATGACAGAACCCATGGGGGAGCTAACACTGCCAGTAACAGCAGGTCCGATGACAGTATTCACAAGGTTTATGGTGGTAGATACTGGGTCTCAATATAATGCCATTCTGGGGAGAAGATGGATTCATGAAATGAAGGTCATTCCGTCGACATATTATCAGGTGATCCGCTTCCCCACGAAGGGGGGATGTACGAAATAAGGGGGGATCAA
This sequence comes from Coptis chinensis, assembly GCF_015680905.1. Taxonomy (NCBI): domain Eukaryota; kingdom Viridiplantae; phylum Streptophyta; class Magnoliopsida; order Ranunculales; family Ranunculaceae; genus Coptis; species Coptis chinensis. Next base: position 38,721,546 of record NC_141463.1, read on the forward strand.
GTGGCCGCGCAGAACATACATCAGGTGACTGTAAAAAATATGGTCTGCGGCACAGGTGGGGAAAAGTTGACACATGAGAGAGGAGAAGCATAGCAATTACAGGAGGCGGATTTAACCAAAGGAAACGAACCTCCTCAGGGACCGAAAACTTTGGATGAGATTGAGGTCGTGAACCTGGGCGTGGGAGAGGAAGAGAAGTTTACATCGGTAAGGTTGGACTTGCCGGAGGAATGGAAAATCAAGCTAGTATAATTGTTGACAGAGAATGCGGATATATTTGCATGGGCGATTGAAGATATCACAGGGATAGACCTAGAGTTTGCTTATCATCACTTGCATATGAAGGAAGATGCTAAGCCTGTAAGACAAAAGATGAGAAGCGTAAGACCCAAATACGCGGAGGGGATTCGCGAGGAGGTTTTATGGCTTAAGGGTGCGGGGATAATCAAGGATGTGGAATGCACGGAATGGCTGTCCAACGTGGTCGTTGTTCCAAAAAAGAATGACAAGGTCAGAATGTGTGTGGACTTTACAAACGTGAATAAAGAGTGTCCAAAAGACTGTTATCCTATGCCGCGAGTGGATGAGCTAGTTGACAGAACTGCTGGTTTCAAGGTGTTTTCTTTCATGGATGCGTCCATGGGATACAATCAGGTCGCGATGTTCGGCCCAAATCAGGAAAAGACAACCTTCGTGGTGGAAGGAGGTACTTACTGTTATACTAGAATGCCTTTTGGTTTAAAGAATGTGGGCTCTACATTTCAGCGGTTAGGGGAAAAAATGTTTGAAGACAAGATTAGGAAGGGCATGGAGATATATATTGATGATATGGTGGAAAAAGCACATGAGAGGAGGAACACTTGAAGGGTCTCCAAGAAACTTTTCATATACTACGGAGGTATATATAAGCTGAAACTCAACCCCGAGAAATGCAACTTTGGGGTAACTTCAGGAAAGTTCTTGGGTTACATAGTCACTTATCGTGGAATAGAGACAAATCCTAAGCAGATTAGATCGTTGGTTGAGATGTCGTCCCTTCAGAGTGTGAAAGAGGTCCAGCGGTTGGCGGGAAGAGTCGCGGCCTTGAACAGATTTATTTCTAAATCATCGGACAAATGCAAACCGCTGTATCGTTTGTTAAGGAAAACGCCAGATTTCCAATGGACCATTGAGTGTGAAGAAGCCTTTTAGGAGTTGAAGGTTTATTTTGGGCAAGCACCTTTACTTTCGCGACCGGAACAGGGAAAGAAATTGTATCTTTATTTGGGGGTTTCAGAGTATGCGATAAGCTCAGTCCTGGTGCGAATTGTAGAAAAAGTAGAGAAACTAGTTTACTTTCAGAGTAAAACCATGCTGGACACGGAGACACGATACAGTAGAATTGAAAAGTACGCATTGGCTTTGATATTCTCTGCGTTAAAGTTGAAGCCCTATTTCGAGGCTCATTCAGTGGTGGTGATAACAAATTTGCCCCTCAAGCAAGCATTGAAGGCAGAAAAGTCAGGCAGAATGCTAAAATGGGCAGTGATGCTTAGTTGTTACAAAATCCAATATCAGATCAGAATGGCGGAAAAGGCGCAAGCCATGGTTGAGTTCCTTGCATAATTTCCAGCCGAGGATCCAACTTGGGGAGAGGAAATGGTCATGGACCAGGAGGGAGAATCTAACTGTGATCCCTTGGATCCTTGGGATATGTGGAATGGAGAGTATTCGCGAATGGATCTACTACAGATACGGGGAATGGAATTGGCGTTGTTTTGGTGACTCCTGATAACACAAGGCTGGAGTTGTCTATGAAACTGGAGTTCATGACTTCTAATAATGAGTATGAATATGAAGTAGTGATAGCAGGTTTAGATTTTGCACAAGATCTGGGAGTAAGCGAGTTATCGGTGTACTCTGACTCTAACCTGGTTATTTGTCAGATGAATGGGGGGTTTGTGGCGTGCTGCCCAAGGATGGCGCGATATCTGGAGGTTCTACAAAGAAAAGCAAGCAAGTTCCAAAAGATTCAGTTCTCCCATTTGGGCCGCGGTGAAAATAGACATGCTGATGCTTTAGCATATGTGGCTGCTGTGCTTCCAGGAACAGAGGGCCGTTCGATTGAAGTGAGGGTGTTGAGCAAACCAAGTACATCAGAAGAGGAAGGTGTATGGCTCACCATTGAGAGGGAGTCAGGTTGGATGACGCCTATAAAAACTTTTCTGATGGGGGTGGAGATAGAGAATAAATAGGAGAGACGAAAGATGGAACAAGTAAGTCAGAGATACGTTCTATTAGATGGAGATTTGTATAGGAAAAGTTTCAGTGGACCACTGTTAAGGTGCATAGTGCCTCAACAGGTGCAAGAAGTTCTAGTCGAGGTACACGGAGGTGATTTCGGAAGTCACTCAGCTAGGCGAACAACAACCCACAAATTGATATCTCAGGGGTATTTTTGGCCCCATATGAAGAGGGATGCGATAGAGTATGCAACAACATGTGAGAAATGCCAGAGGTTTGCACAACTCATACATTCCCTAGCTGAGCTGCTGCATAATGTGTTTAGTCGTGGCCATTCGCCATGTGGACACTGGATATAGTTGGGCCCTTACCCATGGCAAGCGACAAAAGAAGATTTATGCTGGCCGCCACTGATTATTTTACAAAGTGGGTGGAGGGAGTGGCACTACAGCAAGTCAAAGAAGAGAATGTGAAGAAGTTCCTTTGGGAGAACATCATATGCAGATTCGGATTGCCATATACAATCATCGCAGATAATGGAACACAATTTACTGGGGGAAAGGTGCGCCTAATTCCTTTAAGCCTACAAAGTGAAACAAGGGTTCTTGGCGTCATACAATCCGGAAGGGAATGGTCAAGCGGAATCATCAAACAAAATCATCATGGACAATTTAAAGAGAAAGTTGGAGGACCGGAAGGGAGTGTGGGCCGATGAATTGAATCATGTTTTATGGGCTTATTGTACAACACCGTGAACCTCCACAAATGAATCACCATTCGCAATGGTATATGGGGTAGAGGCAGTTATACCTGTGGAAATGATAGAGAAAACAACAAGAACTAGGGCTGTGGAAATGGGACTAAATGAGAAGATATTAACAATTGAGTTGAATGTTATTGAGGAAAAAAGATATATAGCTCGCATGCGACTGGAGGAGTACCATCGAAGGCTACAGAGACAGTATGATAGACGAGTAAAGCCACAAGCATTCATGGTTGGAGATTTGGTGCTGTGAAGGGTTACCCCAGCCACCAAGAAGGAGAATGATGGCAAACTGGGACCTAACTGGGAAGGACCCTATGTCGTGACAGAGAAGGGAACTTCTGGAACATACAAGTTTGAGATGCCAGCAGGGGCAAAGATTGAGAAACCATGGAACATTAGAATGCTGAAGAAATACCATGAAAGAAACACTGTTTAACTTTACAGTGGGATAAGAAAAATCTTTATATATATATAGTGATCAGAAAATGTATTGTGTTTCGAATTATAAGTCAATGAAATAAAGAATGCATTTCTTCCTAACATGGCATGAATACTGGTTGATCAAAGACAGCCAGGGTGAGCTTCATGACCAAAGGTCCAAATCAAAATGGGGGCAAAATGACTTGCCCCCATCAGGCTTCACAGCTGATCAAAGACAACGGGGGGGATGAGCCTTTGCGGACTACACATCCGAATCAAATTGGGGGCAAATTGAGCAGCCCCCATCAGGCTTCACAGCTGATCAAAGAGCGGGGAGGATGAGCCCTTTGCGGACTACACGTCCGAATCAAACTGGGGGCAAAATGAGCTGCCCCATCAGGCTCATCAACCCGTCCAAAGCGGGGGGGGGGGAATGAGCCCCGCGGACTACACGTCCGAATCAAGCTGGGGGGGGGCTGCAAAATGAGGGCCCCCATGGGTTGGGGAATGAGCCTTCACAACCGCCCAAAGAAAGCGGGGGGCAAAATGAGCTGCCCCTTCAGGGACTACACCATCCAAAAAGGCAGTGGGGGGAATCAAACGTCCGGGGGGGCAAATTGAGCTGCCCCCATCAGGGCTCACAGACCATCCAAAGACAGCGGGGGGATGAGCCCTTGGCGGACTACGTCCGAATCAAAGCGGGCAAATTGAAATTGAGCTGCCCCGTTCACAGCCATCCAAAGATCAAAAGATGATTGGGGGGATGAGCCCTTCCGAACAAACTCGTCAAAATCAAGCTGGGGGGCAAAAAGACAGTGGGGGATGAGCCCCCCAGACATCCAAATCAAACGGGGCCTAATTGAGCTGCCCAGGGATGAGCCGGGAAGGGAGGGGATGGACTGGACTACATTCGAATCAAACTGGGGGCAAAATGAGCTGCCCCCATCAGGCTTCACAACCGTCCAAAGAAAGCGGGGAATGAGCCCTTCGCGGACTACACGTCCGAATCAAATTGGGGGCAAAATGAGCTGCCCCATCAGGGCTTCCACAACCGCCCAAAGACAATGGGGGATGAGCCCTTTGCGGACTACACATCCGAATCAAAGTGGGGGCAAAATGAGCTGCCCCCATCGGGGCTTCTGACCATCTAAAGAGCTGGGGGGTGGGGATGAGCCCTCCTGCCGGACTACGGCGTCCGAATCAAACTCTTGGGGCAAATTGGTGCCCCCATCAGCTTCACACCCGATCAAAGGCGGTGGGGGGATGAGCCCCTTCCTGCACTATATACGTCCGAATCAAACTGGGGGCAAATTGAGCTGCCCCCATCGAGATTCACCGCCGTCCACAGATAGCGGGGGGGATGAGTCTTCGCGGACTAAACGTCCAAATCAACTAGAAAGCAAAATTAGTTGAGACAAAAACTAACTCCAAAGCTAAAGATGGATATCAGAAGTACATTCAATGGGAATTAGGCTTGCTAATAAAGAACTTTAGAATGAAAAACAATTGACATTGAATACCTGCTGGGCATACCCAGAAAACCAGGCAAAAGACATAGTACAAAAAGTGCCACCAGTCAAAGTATGTGGATTACAAACACACAAAGGTACAAAAACAAAAGTTTCACTTAGACAAAGACACAAATTCTATGGAGTTATTGCTGCCCTTCAATAGCGTCCTTCTGAGAGGACGCCAACTCCCCTTCACCAGAAGAAGGAGGATCGTTATCCACGTCAATGGGAGAGGCGACCACACTGGGTGTGGGTAGAGGCATCACTTGAGTAGCAGCTTCAGTTGGGGAGGTGACTGGAGAAGGAGCGGAAATTGGAGCAGAGGTTGGAGTATCCGCTACTGGAGGGGGAACGAGAAGAAGGCGGCCAACCACAGCAAGTTCTTCGAGCTGTTATTTAAGTTCGTGGCCAATCTTCTTCTCAGCTAGACTGCAAAAACGCTCTGCAGCCTCCTTCATGGCTTTATCTACAACGGCTTGAGTGGCGATCTTACCTGCCTCTTTTTGGCCCTCCAGTTTGGATGTCACACCTGCAACATAATTGCGATGCTTGTCTTCAGCCAGCTAGAGCGCCTTTTGAGCCTTCACAGCTACAATTCGAAGATCATCACGGTCCTTCTCTACCTTAGCGTATTTAGCTTCCAGCCATCAGGACCTTCAATCTCTTGTTTCATGGTCTCCAACGATTCTAGCGAGTTGGTTAGGCCGCGCACCACATAGCCGATGTCCAAACTCAGATGAATAGAAAGATTGATTACCAAACTATCCAAAGAAACAGATAAAAAAAAAAAAAATAAAAAATAAAAAATAAAAAAAATAAAATTAAACCTTTTCCCAGCCGTGGTAAATGGATGCTCTATGCGAGGCAAACATGCTAGAATCTCCATACGCTTTATCTTTGGGAAGATGCGAGCTAAAGAAAATAGAAGCCGCAACAGCAGTGTTATCTAGGGCCGAGTCGCGAATCGTTATATCGCGATCTCTGGCCTGAATTGAGGGCGCCATATGTTAATTGCACCAGAGGACAAGGGCCCAGAGGGGTAAGGGTCTTTTCCAGGGGGGAGCAATAGGCCGTACCGGTGCAGAAACGGTTTCAGTGAAGACCGGAGCCGCGGTCATGGCCTTTTTGGCTGGGGAACTCTTGGCTGCAACTTCGGTGGGCTCATCCCCGTCTGAGTCACTATCCCAAAGTTTGAGCTTGTTAGTGGCCATGGCAGCTTCAGTTATAGTAGAAGAGGGTTGAGCAAAGTCGTCTTCCCAATCTGCCACGGCAGAGTAGGAAGAGGGGGCGGTATCTGGAGTAGTGGTATGGGATTGGGCGGAAGCTCGTTGGGCAACGACTTTGGAGTGGTATATCTTGTTGGTGTACCTAAAGGATTTGTATGCCTTTCTTTTTGGGTGATGGGAGGATTTGGGGAGTCTTTCTTTGGGTGGTGCTAGGTGGTAGAGTGGACCTTGATATTTACCAATGTTTTTCAACGAAGGGTCGAGGAGAAGAGGGTTGCCCTTTTCTGGATCTATGCCGAGAACTTCACACTGGGCACTTCCCAAATCGCGGAGTCTTTGGAAAGTTGCTGATGAGACGTCGGTGTAAATTTTAGATCGCAAATCAGGGCTCCAACCTGTGTCACAAAAGAAAGACAAGTTAAAAGCAAGTTAGGAAGGGGCACTGCGAACCAAAAGATTTTACGTACCACTAGTAAGGAAACTAAGATGCCTTAGAGAAACTTCAGATGAAAGATCCATGGATACAAAACTACCGGACACATATAACGGATAATAATGCCACACTTTGTCAGAGGTAGTAATGTGGAGGACAAAGGACTTCTTCTGCGGACGCGTACAGAAGGACTGATATCCTACACTACCAAATTTGGTGCTCTTCTTGATATAATAATGAGCTATTATATCGCAGAGTTGGATTTTGGGAGAATTGGTTTCGCTGTAATGATTCGCGGCATACAGGATGCGCCAAAAGTTACCAATGTCTTGGCATGGGGGGATGTTGAAGTGGTTACATACCTCGACGACAAGAGGAGTTAAGGGAAACCGCAAGTCTGCCACTATCTGACCTACAGTAGCGATGAGACAACCAGGCCGCGGTTTGACTAGATGCGGGAAATGGGTGACGCCAGGTGATAAATATAAAAATGATAGTTTACCTACGAAATGAACGATGAAACTCAAAACATAAGTAAACTAAAACTTAATTACCTGCTTAATTTATCAAAGATTGTTCTACTCTCGATCTATTGAACAGATATAGTGGAGTAGGAAGTTCGTTCCACTCCTAGTCCTTTCGCATGGTAATGTTCTCTACGTATAAGTAATCTTAACTTAAAGTCTAATGAGAGAATTACGAAATGATAACTAGACTACGATGCAACTACCCACAAGATGCAACTAGTCGACTATTTGAACAACTATGGGAATGCTACGTCGATTCTATGATAAGGAGTTAGAGGGGGATTGATTCCACCTTAACTCGACTTAATCCTACTAACAAAGAATCATCGTCCGAATCCGAATTGAAGCGCTTGTAACAATATGGTTACTCTTAATCCCTAATTACACATGGCATTTCTACCAATTCATAACTAGCATGTGAACGATTACACCCATTCTCATGGTGAACTAATCATTTCTAGAGTGGAAAGGAAATTACGACTAATTTCTACGATAATCGAATCAAACTTTCATCAAGGCTTCTTACCCCCTCTAATGGAGGTTTAGCCGAGAATCATCACGCTATCATTCCCAATCAAATTGAACAAGACATGATATAAAGATTTGAACTTTACTTGTTTAAACTCAATTCAAAACTACTCATGCAATAATTGAATTAAACTAATAATGACAAATAATTGAATCTAAGAATTGAACTAAATACGTAAATGGAAAATGAAACTAGATTACCAAGAACACTATTTTATTAATCTAATGAATAATAAAATAATGATTCAAATACTAAATTAATAATCTACTTTGTTCTAAAGTAATTAATTAAACATGAAACTAGATCTAAAACAAGATATGAAAAACTAATTAATTAACTAATTGAAATTCTAAAACTAATTAATGGAGGCTAACTAATCTAGGTCTAACTATCTACCAATAACAAAGAGTCAAGCTCTTGTTTTTATACTTTCAGATCCAAAAATCGTGCATGGGTTTGGAGCCATGTTTTGGGCTAGAGAATCAGGCCCAAAACCTAATTATTTCAGTCCAAAAAGGTCTCTTCAGCTGCAGTTGTCTTCAACAGACTTTTCGTCAACTTCTGCTCATCTGATTGGGTCAAGGCTTAGACCATTGGAAATCTCTTCCGAGCCGGTCGTTTTGACATAAGGTAGGCCCAATTCCGAGGTCTGAGTCCAAAGATACGACGCCCGGAAGTTTAGCGACTTTGAGTCTTTGTTTTACGCCCGCGTCGACTTTTCAGCTTTTGACCGGGCTTTTGAAAGGCTTTGTCTTCTTGAATCTTGGCCTTTAATCACAGAACTCCTTAGCGACCGACCTTTGCTCCTTTATCTCGTTAAAGTGGCACATTTCTACACATAATGGACTTTGAAGCCTGAAATGCAATTAAACACGTAATCAGTATTAACTCTTAATTATTATGATAAGAGCCCAAAACTGTAGTTTTAACCCCTTAATAATCATACTGTTAGACCAATTATGTGAATAATAAGTAAGAGTTAACACTGATTACGCGTTTTTATGCATTTCAGGCTTCAAAGTCCATTATGTGCAGAAATGTACCACTTTAGCGAGATAAAGGAGCAAAAAGTCGTGAGAACTTCGAAAGCCGTATCTTTGGACTCAGACCTCGGAATTGGGCATACCTTATGTCAAAACGACTGGCTCAGAAAGAGCTTTGCAATGGTCCAAGCCTTGACCCAATCAGAGGAGCAGAAGTGGACGAAAAGTCTATGGAAGTCAACTGCAGCTGAAGAGGCCTTTTTGGACTGAAAGAATGGGGTTTTGGGCCTGATTCTCTGGCCCAAAACATGGCTCCAAGCCCATGCACGAATTTTGGATCTGAATGTATAAGAACAAAAGCTTAAGTCTTTGTTAATGGTAGATTAATTAGTAGAGAATTAGGGTTCATAGCTTAGAATAGAAAGTAGCCATTAAAATAGCTTCTAGATCTAGATTTAATTGTTTTATTTAATTAGTTTCAAATCCTTTATTAGATTAAACCTTTGAATCTTGTTCTTCATTTGATTAGATCAATAAAGTAGTATTCTTTATCCATTTCGATTTTGTCAATTCCAATTTTAGATCTAATTTCAATTCATGTCCTTAGTTCAATTTAGTCATTAAATTAGATTTCATTATTGTTTAATTAAATAAATTTCAATGCTTTATATTATGTTTAGTTTTAATATAAATGGAAATGATTGCGGAATGATTCAAGGCTAAACCTCCATTAGAGGGGGTTGTGAAGCCTTGATGAAAGCTTGATTCCGATTATCGTAGGATCGTCGTATTTTCTATTCCACTCTAGAAATGATTAGTTCACCATGAGAATGGGTTTAATTGTTCACATGCTAGTTATAATTGGTAGAAATGCCATGTATAATTAGGGATTAGGAATAACCAATTGTTCTGCGGGGGCGATTCGATTACTACGACGATTCGTCGTTAGTGGATTAAGTTGAGTTATGGTGGAATCAATCCCCCTCTAACTCCTTATCAAGAATCAACGTAGCATTCCCTTAGTATTCTGATAACCGACTAGTTGCATCTTGTGGGTAGTTGCATCGTAGTATAATTCCCTTCGTAAAACTCTCATAGACTTAAAAACGACTAGTTAGATTAGGAAACATCCATGCTAGAGCACTAGGAGTGGAACGAACTTATCTACTCCACTATATCTCATAGGATTGAGAGTAGAAAGATTTGATAAACTTATAGCATCATTAAGTTTAGTTTTACTTGCGTTGAGAATTCATCGAATATCTCGTAGGTAAAGCTAGTCATTTTGAGTTTATCAAATGGCGCCGCTGCCATCTTAGTTGCACTTTAGCATTGTTTTCATAATAGAATTAGTAATTTTTAAGTCCCATTTCACCCACCCACCCTTGTTTGATTCATGTGGTTGCCGTTTGGTTTTGGAAAAATTCGAGAAAAGCGACTTTGGCCAGCGCATGCAAAGAGGCGCGACCCGCGCTATCTTCTTGGACTTCGTTTATACATTGAGCATTTCAAAGAAAAAGAGCGACCAGCTATCTTACTGAGCTTCGACTTTGCCTTGGAAGCGCCCACTAAGATAAGAAGCGCCAGCGCCACTCTACGAAATTCGGGATTTCCCGGTTTGATTTGAACCCGAGTTGTCAAGTTTTTCGGTGTTCTATTCTCTTATATACACCGAACACGCAGCGTAAACAAGGCGCTATTCATAAAGCGAAGCAAGGGTAATCAGGTATTCCTTTCTTCCACACCTCGCATCTCTCGTTAGAGGTTTATACTAGTATATCGAATTGTTTGGAGTGTTGCATGTGTAGTTAAGCTCGACTTAGTCTTGCATGAGATTAAGGTGCCGGTCGTACAAAAACACCCGAGCGTAAATACACAACAACATCAACAATCAAGTCTATCTAGTATACCACACACTACACTTCTAACTACTATCACACACACCATACGATATAATGGGGAAGAAAAGAGACTCCTCTCGGACTTCTACAAAGCCTTGGCGATAGCCCCAAATCTTGCATCGTTTCAGCAAACCCGGTGGGGATTTGAGAATCCCTCCAAATATTTTTAATTTGTTACCCGTTTTTCATGGTTTAGACCATGAAAAACCTTACCGGCTACATCGTAGGATTGAACAAGTCTAACAACATTCCACCATCCTACGGTTGGTTGAACAAATTAAATTAAGGGTATTCCCTTTCACCTTAGCCCGATAAAGGCGTCTTGGTTAACTTGCCCAAGCGCCTAATTACGTGGACTTCGTGGGCTAAACTTGTTAAATTTGTTTATGGAACATTTTACCCCCTAAAAACGGATGAGATGCTTTCTAAGATTCATTTCTTTTCGACAAAATCCTCATGAAACATTTTTTAGAGGCTTGGAATCGTTTCACCCGATCTGCTTATAGAGTGTCCACATCATAACTTAGCGAAAAGACCCGTTAGTTCGTGCCTTTTCAAAGGACTTCAACATCACCATAAAAAGTCCTTGACATAATGAACGGGGGGTAGTTTCTTAAGTAAAGGAGCCCCGGAGGCTTATAAATTTTTAGAGGACCAAACTAAAGCGTAATAATAATGGGGGGGTAGTGGCGATTACTCAGCTCCGGCTAGTTCTTCTTCCACGATTAAAGGCTACGGTATGTTTGAGGTTAAATCGGATCCCGAGCTTAAAACTCTTATTGAATCCCTCACTAAAAGGTAGATGCCATATCACGTACAACAAAAGCCAATCCCGTTATGAATGTAAATTCAAATCCATGTAGTTTACATTTGGAGTCCCGAAAGCATCGAATCAATCACCTATAGCCTATGAACGGGCTTGTTCCATTAATAGTGAACCTGCGCCCGCGCGGAGACAAAATCCGATTTAGGTTGGAGAAATAACCAAAGCGTCACACCTCAAGGGTACAATCATCAATATGTTAGATAACGCCAGAGTTTTAACCAAGCTCCCTCGACAAGGGCGGTCGGGGTAATTTTAATAATTATAACAACCAAGTGCAACCTCGACAAAGGTCGAGCACAAGGTCAAGGTAATTATAATAATTATAATGCTAATAGAGGTATCGTTAGGTAAATAATAACTATCAAAATCCACCAATAAATAATTCACGGAAATAGTTCGGTAACACCACCCGTGACTACTACACCCACACAACCCGGATCGTCTTGACACCTTTATACAAGTGAGCCAAAACTTTTTCAAACCATGGCTCAATCAATGGCAACCTGCAATCCGTAACTAATTTAACCCAATGATTGGCTCAAGATAAAGCCCAAACCAAAGGTGTGTTTCAGTAGCGCAATACCTAATCCTAAAACAACAAACCGCGCCTTTGAGGGTAGCGGATAATACTAGTAATGAATTTGAAAATGTAGGTGAGATAAATGCCATCACCACTCTCCGTTACGGCGAGTGGTTGATAACAAAAGTAACTATGCCTATAGTTACCCCACGATAACCCTACACCTTATATTACTAGATCTTGAAATAGAAACTGAAGAGCCTACCCTTTGTAGAGGTACGGTTCAACCACAACCAAAGAAAGAAAGCTACGGTAAAACATCCGGTGACACCATTGCTAAATATGAGAGAAACCACCGTTTCCACAAAATTAGCCATGTTAACTAAGGATACAAATTATGAGGAGATTAGGGATGTTTTTAAGAATCTAACTATAAACCTTCCCTTCCCGAAGCTATTAAAAAGCTACCACATCATGCTAAGTTTCTTAAGGGTGTGTACTACTAGGGCATAAAGACAAATATACCAAAAGGCGCCTTTTAGCAGAACAATTCCCAACCTTATCGAACATAATGGAATTGTTAAGTACAAAGGACCACAGGTCGCCCTCTTGTACAATGCACCTTAGGAGATTCCTATCGACGACCGGCTTTATTAGACACGGGGGCTAGTGTTAACTTACTCCCATTTTATTTGTGCGGACAAATGGGGTCTAGACAAGATGCAACCCACTAAAATGGCGTTTGCAATTAGGCGTCGGTCCTATTAAGTATCTAAGGGTGTAGTCGAAAATGTGTTGGTAAAAGTTGGAGTTTCTACTATCCGGCTGATTTTGTAGTCCCTCGATCTGAAGTAATTAGCGACTCTGTCCGATTATTTTAGGGCGTCCTTTCACGGCATTTTGCCAATCGCTCATTAATTGCGTGATGGTTCAATGTCCATGACTTTTGGCCATCTAGTACTGTTGAAGTCAATTTTTAAAACAAGGACCACGGTTACCGATTCGTCTATGGATGGAGAGGTTAGCATGATCGAGAGCTTTGCTTTCGAGATTATTTCAACAACCGTTCCATGATGATAGTCATATGCCCAAATTTCTTTCCTTTGGAAAGTCAGGACTCCAATATTTTCATTCCTACACTGATTCGATACACATGTTATTGGCGAGGGATGGGATAGATGACTTTCTCAAAGGCGTAGAGGACTACCATAGTAATGTGGATATGACCCGATCTAGATGGGGAATTAGATGAGTTTCTTCGGTGGGTGACAATTCAATTTATCAAGAACTACTTTGCCTGACAACCACCTCGATGCCCTCCTTCCACCCTTTCAAAGGAACCCGAGTTTGCACTCGATCCCTTTTGTTTCTTTCGTGCTCTATAATTTTTTTAAATCCTCTAGTAAACAAATACCGGAAGGACAAACTTTGTGACACCTTCATTTTTCAGACTTGAGACAGTCCCTACCACCTGATGAATGAGTTAGGTGCTAAACCAACAACCTCATTGTTTACAGGCTTGCCTTTCTAAAACTTATCCATATCCACCATATCCTTCCCTGACCATTCACTTTTCCCACTTATTTACTAGTACACCCTCTCATTCAAACATGAAAAAAAGGTGCATGATAGGTTACACAATAAGGTTATCCGACCGTTTTGGATTTCACTAGGGTTCGTCGTAGGAAATCTTGGTGCTTCATTGTGTTTGGATATGTTTTACGTGATATTTATTTATGGAATGATCCATGACTATTTAGGTTGTTGATATATGATCAAGCTGCATGTTCATACATATGTTTTAGATAAAGTCTTGAGTATCATTATAAGCGACTCAACTTTTTTGTGTTTGGTGCATTCCCTTTCATTTCAATATATTGGTGAGTGCACCATTAAGGTAACGGACCCTCCTATGGAGTGTGTGGCTGTAAATTACCGGATCTAAGTCCCGTTTAACATAGTTCCGTTTTCCACTCTTGCATGTTTTCGGATTTTTGAGTCATGTTTCTCTATGGTGTGAATTATGTCTTTATTGTTTATTGTTTTTCCTTCTAAAACAATAAAATAAAAAATAAAAAAAAAATAAAATATATAAATAAAAATAAACATAGTAATCTAGGAAGTTTAAATCGACTTTAAAAGACCGGCTGCTAAAAACAAATTTTTCTAAAATTCTTGTAAAAATTTGTTTGGGGGTGGGTGTTGCGTGTTTCCGTACTAAAATGTTTTATGTCCCATTAGAGTTGCTTAGGCGTTTCAATTGTATTTTGATTTGGTTTGACATAATCTATGAATTTAGAGTTCATTCGTTAAGCATAGCGTATCGTCATTCGCACTGGGGCATTTTTCCACTATATCTTATATGTGTCAAAGTCGGAATAAAGTGTTTTATGGATTATTGGATTGGAAATTCTCTCCCTAATCATTTCCATATCTCATTCACAAAATCGGACCCGATAGCAGGCGGCAATTTTTGATTTGAAGTTAGTCGCGAAAATTGAAAAATTGAAAATTCGATTTGACCAGCGGTTGCAATGACGTACCATGGCTTACCTGCGCACCAGCGATTCAGCGTTCTTCATCTTCAAAAACCGCCATTTCAAACAAAACCAAAAATTTAAAAAAAAAAATTAAAAAAAGAAACATAATTAAACCCGCCAACCTGAAAATCAAGTTCCAAAATCTTCTGCAAAATCAAACCTTCCCTCCAAATCCACCAGTTAAATCACCAAAACAATCGAAAATTTAAAAATTTGTAGTATGTCACCTATCCATTTGTTTGTTTCGACCGGTTGATTCAATTTCAACCCATCCAACATACAAACCCAGGAAGAATCATTCCAAACAAATGAAACCGGCAAGCGTGAATTTTAGAAATTGACATTTCTTGGCGACCACTTGGCGCTACGTTTTCACGGTGTGAAGAAATGGTTAAAGTAGAAAGCTGGAATAGCTTGTGGTACTCGACGAAGCCTTTTACCGCGAAGACTTAGTTGACGGTTTTAACAAGGGAGTTGGGGACTAGAATTTTTGTTATGGTGGAAGAAGGAAGGGAAACTCTTGGGTTGTTGGGCGAGATTCTAAGGCATTAGCCTAGAATCCATTTGGATGTCCATTACGGAGTCGATATAATGGATACCGTTGATGAGCGTGGCGATTAGAAGGGAACTACAATTGAATTCGCATTGTGTTATGCCGAGCGTCCACCGGAACGACCGGTTGCTCTATTCGATGGATTAGTCGGAATATCTTAAACAGGAAGGAAAGATCCCGGCGACATCGGTCGACGCCTCCACATTTTATGGATACTCGAATTAGAAGTCTGAGGTTACGTATCTTGAAGTTTTGCTTAACATGATTAGGGAGTAGTTGATTATTGGCACCTCTCCTGTGCTTATCACTAAGATCATCTCTGCGAAGTTGAGGCAACTTCGAAGTCGATAGGTCTTACATCACCAACACTTTGAAATCTCGCATTTATAAGTTGTGTGTCAGCGAGTTTTGAAGGAGGTTGCCTGGGATAGGAGGATAGAGAACGAGGAGGATAGTGGAAATGAGATGAGGATGAGAATCGGAGGAGGATGAGGGGCTTGACTTGTTTTGATCTGAGGATGCTTTCCCGGCGGTGTTGGTGATCTGAGCGCATGGCTGTATTCATTGTGGCATCGTTCACTCCAGCTGTATCTGCGCAGACCTCCGGACTCGGCGGTACTATCTATTCTTAACCCGAATCATTACCGAGGAGGATGGCGATAGGGCTTGGTGAGGCTGAGATAAGCCAAAGCGCCGATTCGGTACGACATGCTAAGCACGATTCCCGCTCATCGGGGATTCTCGCCTCGAGGACCGTAAATACGAGGCACCTGGCGTCGTCGGTAGAAAAGGCGAATGGTGCTTTGGCCATTAAGGGCTTCGAGAACACCGGTTGAGTGTGCATTACCCTACGATGGCGAGGTGTTTAGGGATAGTGATCGTCATTTTTATGTTTTATTTTTATTTGTTTAGTTTCTTTTGTTGTTTTTATTTTAATGTAATTTTTATTTTACGTAATTTGAATTTTGTAGTGAAATGACCTCAGGAATGAAAATTTTAATAAAAGGAGGTTATTTTAGGTTGTGTGGTTGTTTCATATTAATCCCTTCCAAACTTGTTTGGGGTGGTGTTATCTATTCAAGTTGATTTTTAATAAAAACCACCGTCTTAGAATTTATTGCCGGTCGAGGTGAAAATATGGTAGTTTAGGCATATCATTGAATAAGTATCATTGTAGGATGAAATATCGATTAAATAGGTACATTTCCTCATAAATTCAAATAAAATACTAGGTTTGTTTTAGAATCCGAGAAAATGAGTTGTTCCGTTTTCGGGTTTGGAATCTTAGTATTTCCACAGCTACTTCCGTAATTAAAACCTGTGACTTTCGATCCATTTAGCAACTTTAAACCTATATAAACTTCATACATTAATCCTCGCTGACTCACACTACACCTAAACTCCATCACTCGCGCTTTCGCTCCCAGCGATTCCACGTTTTGACTTCATCCCGATTTACGAGTTTCGGCTACTCGGCATGCCGCCTAGTTAGAGGCCTCAGCGCCTACCAAATTTTAGATTTTTGTAAGATTTTTCGGCGAATTGGCCTGATGTGACCCTCAAGGATTCTTCAAATTCAAAATCTTACAAAGCTGGCGCCAGCATCTTAAGTTAATCCCGACTGGCTTGGGGCCGAAAAATTTCAGGTTTTCGGGATGTTTCGGATCATTAAGCTATTCCAAGCATAATTTTGAGATGACATCTCCACGTTGATCACCCGGAACAGTCTTTCAAATTTTGTTCAAAAGCACTACTTCACGGTGCTTGGTTTTGGCGATCACATATGTTGGCTGGGAACCTCTTATGGTAAGACCCGATGCACTTTATTCTCCAATACTTAGCATCTTATTTTTTATAATAGCGCATTTTTCTTTGAAGACGGATGGAGAACAAGTGTTCTCCATCACCATTATAATGAACCCGATAAAATTACCGAGGTTCTTCTTTAGCATTTGTTCTTGGACTTGCTATGCCATTTGAAATCAAGACCAATGGTACTATTGGATAGATAATATGTATAATCGCACTATGAGTTTTGCGTAGGGCTTATGGGGCGGGCATTTTCAGTATCGAGGACAAGGGGGAATATCATTTTCGCGCTTTGTTTGCTTTGTCCATGAACATAGGGCCCATTATGTTTTTGGATCATGCTAAACATTTTAGGGAATGGCGTTTTTCTTCTGTGAATGATGCCACTTGCGGCGTTTTTTCCTTGCTTTTAGCCACGGGCGTATGTTCACGTGACCTTCCAGAACCTTGATGTCTAGTTTTATTTCGAGCCTATGTACCGCATGAGGCATAAGTACCTTCTTATGCCCTGTTCTAGTTTCGATATTATGCTATGTTTTTTCCCTGTTTTGTACATGTTTCGCGGTTGGATTCGATTCGGTATTTGTATGCGACCTTGTCGTATTATTCGATGCTGGAGTGCGATGACTTGGCGAGGTGGAGGATCTATTCTCGTCGGGTTACTTACACCCGTCAGATAAGTGGCTCTTAATAGGTTGTAATAATAGATGATAAATGGGCGGAAGCTGGCAAATTATCATGGCATGGCGGGCCGAAAGGAACACAAAGCTAACATGGAAGAAGAGGGATAGGAAGATGATAGTGTCTGCGGGGATAAGGTAATTTTCGATTTAGTTAGTGTCTGTATGTCGAAGCAATTTCATTCTTGTTAACCCGTAATGCGTTAGAACTTCGATATAGAGTTAGGTCGGTTTATTCACCATATTGAATGCGTTGGCTTGTTTTGCAAATGTTCACGAATTTCCGCAGCGTTTGATGGTATTTTTACTGCTCTTTATTTAAAATACTTTGAGGACAAAGCATGCTTCTTGTTTGGGGGTGTATAGAAACCGTGTAATTAAAACGCTAGGATATAAATATGTATATCAGCATTTGTTTTCTAGTTAAAATCTCAAAATTCAAAAATATAAATAAATAAGTTATGTTATACACTTAGGAATATTGGTATTGTTTTCTTTCTCATGCTCTTCTAGAAGTCTCACGTGGCTTTTGCATTAGAATAATTTTAGAAACTTAGGTTAATATGTAGGTAATAATCTTTGCATCTATCTATAAATATATTACATGAGTATCGATGATTGTTGATGGTTTTAGAAATCAGGCTAGAGTACTTATTACACAAATCTGTGAGAATATAGCCAAGCATATATAGTGAAACATTTGAGAAATGACACAAGGGATAAAGTAAAATCGGATAGAAATCACCGATCCACCTTGATCACTATAGCCATATCTAGCGAGAATTTGGAGCCCTCTTTGGATCGATATAGCCAGAAATTCATACCTATGAATTATATTAGTTAATTAAGCCCCTCGAGCCTTTCTTTAGCCTTCCATAAACCCTGATTCCTTTACCTGTACAAAAACAAAACAAAATAAAAAAAATTCAACTGCGATTTAGATAAATTAGAGATAGAATGAGGAAGAAAGAAAGAAAGCAATTTGACTTGTGTGCTAACCTAATCCCTAGTGAGCTAGAGGTGCTTTATTAGGTATTTAGCGGGGGATTAGGAAATGGTTTAAGAACGAAGGAAATGGATATTCAAAGGACAAGTCGAGATAATAGAGTCTTCATATTATGTAGCTTAGAAAACCTTGTTATTTTCTTTGCTTCTATACTTTGTTTCCATCCTTAGCCATATTTTTTTTTTTTTTTTCTTTTCTTTGGCTTTTAACTCCCTTTTATTCTATTTTTTTGGAGTTTTTATTTATTTCTATTTTTTTTTTTTTTTTGGATGGAAACTTCTTTTCTTTTTCTGGAACAACTACTAATTTACGTTTACCAGGTTTTCTCTTCTTTCTTTCTTCCGTTCTATTCTGGGACTTATTACATGTTGGGTAAGTTGAATTTTTTATTTTGTTTTGTTTTGTAACGGGGTAAGGATTTGTGGGTTATGAAGGCTAAAAGAAAGGCTTAGAGGCGACTAAAGCGGAAAATAATTCATAGGTTTGAATTTCTAGCTATATCGATCCAAAGAGGGGCTAAATTCTAGCTTAGGATATGGCATAGTGATCAAGCAAATTAGCGTGTGATTTCTCTATCCAGGGTTTTTCATTCATATAAGGCTTTAGGCTATATTCTCCCGAGTTGTAGAATAAATACTCTTGCCTAGATTTCAGAAAACTTCTTGCTAACAATCATAGATACTCATGTAATATATTTTATAGATAGATGCAAAGATTATTACCTACATATTAACCTAAGTTTCTAACAATTATTACGATGTAAAAACTCATTGAGACTTCTAGATTGTGAAGGCATAGAAAAGAAAACAATACCAATATTCCTAAGTGTATATCATAAACTTATTTATTTATATTTTTTGAAAATTTTTGAAACTTTAACTAGAAAACAAATGCATATTATACATATCTATATCTAACGGATGCCTTAATTACCGTGTTTCTATGCCCCAAACAAGAATCATGCTTTGTCCTCAAAGTATTGTAAATAAAGAGGGTAGGAAAAATACCATTGAAGCGTGTGAAATTCGGGAATATCTACAAAACAAAGTTAGAGCGTACTAATATAGGAAATAAAAGCCCGTATGACTCTATAAGAGTTCCACCCATTATGGGGTTAACTTGAATTAAATTGCTTGGGACATAAGCGGACACTAACAAAACTAAAACTTACCTTATCTCGGCAAGCATCCTCTTCCTTTGTTAGTGAGGCGAGGTTCCCTAGCATCTTGCCCGATCCATTTGTAATTTGCCAAGCTTGCAGCCAGTTATCATCTACTAATGCTAACTTTGTTAAGTGTTATCATATCTGATGGGATGTCTGGGGGCAACCAAATGAGGTTTGCCTGCCATCGGCCAAGTCATTATTAGCATGACGAAGGCGAACCACCCGATTAATTGGGTCTCATGACTTCAACCCTTTTTCGATCGTGAATTGTGCGCGAGAATCTGAATTAAACAACTACCGCGTGATCACGGCTTACTAACACGGCATAAGAAGATACTTCGCCTCATGGTTTGGAGCTCTCTTAAGACTAGCGACTAATACTTCGGGGAATGTCATATCGGTGGCGTCCACCATTCGCGAGGAAAATGTCACCCGCCGATCTTGTTTGCATAAATGAACTACCATTCCCCAAAATATTCATTAGGATGAATAACATGGTGGTGCCCTCATTTAAGGAAAGGCTACCAAGGGCAATGTTATATAAGCACAGTCCATTACTCGAAATACCCTCCCCATAATACTCATGGAAATATGTATAATTATAAAGATATGCATTATCGGTCATATATGCCCATGTGTGAGCGGGGATCGGTATTGGTAATCCACGAAACTAAAGCAACCACATTTTTTATCGAATTGATGTGCGTGTCTTCCCGACTCTGACGGAGAATTCTTGTTCTCCATCCCGATTACAATAGAATTTAACATGGTGGTAGAAATAGCGATGGTTTGTGGTGAATATGAATCGTCATCACTTACCGATAGATGGCGCCATCCCTAACTGCGGGGATCACGTAGCCGGAACCTAATGTCCATAAGTCTCCGATTTGCCCACACATCTTGAAAGACTGTTGGGTATGACTATAGGAGATGTCATCTTAACTACTCTTTGAACAGTTCAAAAATCTTGGGTGACCCTCTGAAAATTGGAATTTCCGCGTTAGCGAAGGCGGATGGAATTAATCACATAGAGTGCGCGATCGCTCGTGTGTTAATGCTTTTACGATGTGTTTTGAAGCGGGTTGGCTTTTTAACAAAATTTTGTGAAAATGTAGAAACGCTTTGACAAAATTTTCATTGAAAATGTAGAGAGCGCGAAGCGCTCGTAAATCTTCTTGGCCGGGTTTAGAAGCAAAAGAAAGAAAAACTTGGAGTGGAAGGTCTTGGGATGATGGGTGGGGTGTAGTGTGGTTTGTTAGTGTAGAAAGAAAGGAGTTTAAATAGGTTGAGCTACCAAAACGAATCGGGGAAGTTCCCAAATTGTTTGAAGGCAATTTCGAAATAGAAAAATTCCAAACCCGAAAATCGGAAACAAACCATTTCCATGATTTTCTATAAATCCACGGTATCTTTCATACTTGATTTAGAATAGTAACTTCTAAACTCTCCTAGATTTCATGCTACCACCACACAAATCATAGATATGCGATATCGGTAAATTATCAACCTTTCCTCCAATACAACTTTTTTGATGATCATATAGCGACTTATGCTCGGTATAAATATTTCCACCCCCAAACAAATTCGGGAAGGTGGGATTAATGATAAAACAAAAGCGATACTAAAAAATAACCAATTATATTAAAAATAAAATTTAAATCCAAACAACATTAAATAAACACATTACTATTTAAATTTAACTCTTGAATTAAAATCCAACTAATAAAACAAAATTATGAAATAACGTGAACCACAGTGATGGTGAACACCTAGTTACGTGATGATGATGGGCCCTGGGATGGAGATTGGCTTGAACCATCTGTCGCTTTGGCGACGGCGCTCATGCACATTCGGACTCGGTGAAACGAGTCCTCCACGGGTGGCATCGTCGTAGCATCTCTATTCGGAACAAAGCTGGGCTTCCATCTCCGATCACCAGAAGTACTACATCTTGGTTTGTTGATCTTTGGTGGATAGTCTCCATGTTAGACAAGATATCGTCGGAACCCGCCGAGAATTTCAAATCTCCTCACGAAGGTTCCCTTGCTTCTTTTGAACTACAATCTGTCTATCTCGGATATTTCCACAAATACCATAAACGCCTTGTATGAAGCGGTTTGCAACACTTGCATGCATTCTAAATTAAATTACAATTATCTAATGCATCTTCATCCGGACATGTCATATCTTCCCTTTCATCCTCGACTCAACCATTTTTTTCTTGAACAACAGCCAAGTCTCTTGGATGCAATCCATATAGATACTTGCATTAGAATGCAATTTGATCTTAATAGAGTCACGGATCTTGCGGCGGCTCTAAAGGAGAGCATGATCTTAGTGATCAATCTGGGAAGAGGCGTAAGCTCTTCCCACTCCTCGAATCACATTAAACATTAAATCAAGGATGCAAAATTATAGTTATTTGTTTGCAAAATCCAGGAGAACGCGGACATTGCGGGCCGATATCAGCGACTTTGTCTTTCGAGGGCGTTTCTACCAATCCAGCGAGCTCTGGCCCGGTTGATTGGTTCGAGAATGGTGGCGGACGCAATGAGATGTCGGATTGTATTCACCCTCGGGACGGTATCCTTCATCAAAGCGGGAACTCCGGTATCTTTTGGGATTCCTGAATTATGGATACTAGGTTGCTTTCAAAGCGTAATTCCTAACGATTCGGCCAACAATCGCCTCGTTACTTCCCTCCTCGTTCCTCCTAACTTTATGAAAATCCTATCCCCTTCTAATTCTGGCTTTTTTAAAACTGTTCTACCAAATCATAGTGATAGAACTCCTCGATCGAATTACCACAGTTCGTTCCAATGCCTCTTAATCATCTCCGTCGTAAAAATGGCGGCTAAACTCGGAAACAAACGTGCTCGGCAAAATTCTACGTCGTAAGCGCCATTGAAGTTTCTTAGACAAGTAATGGTTTTGTAGACTGTGGGGGAGGCGAGTGTGAAGAAAAACTACTAAAACCGCGGTGGTGGCGGTGGTTACTTGAACTGGTGGCTGTTTTTTTTTTGAGTTAGGGGTGGTGGTGGTAATGGTTTAGAAAGATTTAAGTTGGCTTTGATTATCTTGGTGTAGGTCTAGTTAGGTTTCCTTCTCTCTCTCTATTTTTTTTTATTTTGGTTTTCAAAGTTTGATTTAACTTGTAACCGGCCGGGATTAAAAGGGAAACAACTCAGACGTCGCGGTTTGGGAAGGAAGGAGAGCCTTACGATCGTCGCGTCGCGGTTTTGGACTGAAGCCCAATTTGAATTCGAAATTTTCGATTTTTTTCGCAATTTCAAATTGAATTTGCAGCTTCGTTCTTTCTGGCCCGATTTTGGCGAATGAGTTATGGAAATGATCAGTAGAGAATTTCCAATCCAATGATCCATAAAACACTTAATTCCAACCATGGGTGACGTATAAGAGGGTGGAAGAACGCCTCAAAGTGCGTGTGTGACGTAAGTTATGCGAACAAAAGAATTCTAGGTTTAGATTACGTCAACCCAATTGAACTACAAGTAATGGGCCTAAGCAACACCAATGGAAAGTTCGAGCAATCCCGATGGAAAGATCGACTGCCCACCCCCAAACAAATTTTTAAACACAAAATTTGTTTAAAACGTGGGTCGTTTAAAGTCAGATTCCCAAGACTTGTTGGATTGCTATTTCTATGATTTTAGAATTTTTATTTTATTTTTATTTATTTTTATTTTTTATTAGTTTATTATAAGAAACACGAAAAATAATAAATACATAATTCACCCCATAGAGGAACATGACTCAAAAACCGAGAAAACATGCAAAAGTGGAAAACGTGAATTATGTTAACCGTGGACTTAGGATCCGGTACTTACAGCCACACACTCCATAGGAAGGGCCCGGTTACCTGAATGGTGCACTTACCACTATATGGGAGTGAAAGGAAGTACACCAAATGACAAGGTCAGTCCTCATAGAGAGGGTCTGTAAAAGGACTTCCTCTACATCGGGGACGAAGTTAAGTGAAAATGTTTTAACCGTTGACCATTAACTTGAAAGGTACTGTTGTCATTTGGATTTACCAAGGTGATTGCCGTGTAAAGGGTGACTTGATAACGAAGGGGGCGGACCAGCGGGTTTTAGTTTTCTGGGAAAATATGTAGGCGGGGAGTTGTAAAAGCAAGACCTTTTGACCCGACCACAAACTCTTTCGCGCAAGATATGCTTATCATGAACCGCGTTTCATGTTAGCTTTATAATCCTTCCGCGAGATCGTCGCGAATCGCTCACGGATTTCTTCAAGCTCATTCAATTCCAACTTGTGTTTGACACTGCCTCATCAATATTGAAGTTAAGGCTTTTTATAGCCCACGAGCCGCGGTGCTCTAATTCAACGGCAAATGACATGGTTTCCCAAATACAAGTCTAAAGGGAGACATACCTATAGGAGTTTTGAAAGAAATTCTATATGCCCATAAGGCATCCGATAGATGATTTGACCAGTCTTTCCTATCGGGGTTTCACAGTTGTTTCTAAAATCGTTTTGATTTCCCTATTAGAAACTTCTACTTGTCCGCTAGTTTGTGGATGATAAGGAGTTGCTACTTTGTGTGTAACTCCATACTTTTTCACTAGGGATGCAACAACTCATTTGCAAAATGTGTTCCACCATCACTAATGATGGCTTTGAATGCCAAACCGATGAAAATATATTCTTTAATAAAAAATACAACGGTCTTATGGTCATTGCTACGACAAGCTAGGGCCTCTATCCATTTAGACCGTAGTCCACGGCAACTAGAATATAAATGAAACCGTGGGAAACCGGGAAAGGACCCATGAAATCAATGCCCCAAACGTCAAAATTTCTACTATCAAGATTGGATTTAATGGCATCATATTACGCCGTGATTCACCCAAGTTGTTGACAACGAATACCGTCTTGCAATGCACTTGGGCATCCTTAAAAGGGTAGGCCAATAAAATCCACATTGAAGAACTTTATCGGCTGTTTTCATCCCACTAAAATGGCCACCACACTCTTTTGTCATGGCGAGCGATAGAACTTCATTATATTCCCACCGGGAATACAACGGCGAATATAATCGATCCGCCTGAATACTTAAAATGATAGGGCTCATCCGGTAATATAACTTAACTCGGCCAAGAACTTCTACGTTCATTTCTTGACCAATTATAAGGCATAACATCAGCCGCTAAATAATTTACAATGTCGGCATACCATGGTGCTAAAAAATGGCATCTGGGATGCTCATCGGGAAAAAAAGTCCGGTATGGACTCGAGAATCGATCGATCGTCATTTGTGAGTCTAGATAGGTGGTCGGCAACTCGTTTTCGACCCTCTTTTGTCCTTTATTTCTAATGTGAACTCTTATACGGAGAAGGATCCATCCGGATTAATCATCTGCTTAGCATCCTTCTTCGCAAAGAAGGTACTTAAAGAAGCTGCATAGTGCAGTATAAACTAAGGTTTTAGAACCAACCAAATAAGGGCCGAAACTTATCTAAAGCATAAATGGCGGCTAAGAATTCTTTTTCGGTAGTTGAATAATTCCGTTGAGCATCGTTTAATGTTTTACTAGCATAATAAATAACAGTGGACTTATTATCTAGTTTTTGTCCCAAAGATCGCACCAAGCCGTGCATAGTCACTAGCATCACACATGAGTTCGAAGGTTTAGACCAATCGGGTCTGTATAATTGGTGCAAAGGTTAGAGTGACTTTTAAAGTTTCAAAAGCCTGCTTACAATTAAAATTAAAATCAAAGATTGCATCTTTCAAAAGCGGATTAGTTAAAGGCCTAGCTATTTTTTGAGAAGTCTTTAATAAATCGCCTATAAAACCCTGCATGGCCTAGAAAGGCTCTAATATCACGGACAGTCCGTGGTTTAGGTAAAGTCGCTATCTTATCTAGTTTGGCCTTATCTGCTTGATGCCATCACTAGATCTGATGTGACCTAGTACTATGCCCTTTTTCACCATGAAATGACACTTTTCCCGGTTTAAAAGCGAGGCTCTTTTCTTCACACCGTGTCAAAACCATAGAAAGGTTAGACAAACAGTCTGTGAAGGAGTCTCCATAGATAGAAAAATCATCCATGAAAACTTCCATAAAGCGCTCTACCATGTCACTAAATATATGAAGCATACATCGCTGGAAGGTTCCAGGAGCATTACAAAGGCCAGAAGGCATTCGTTTATAGGCATACGTTCCAAAGGGACATGTGAAGGTAGTCTTTTCTTGGTCATCAATATCTATAATAATCTGAAAATAGCCTGAGTAGCCATCCAGAAAACAATAAAAAGCATGACCAGGAAGGCATTCGAGCATTTGATCTATAAAAGGTAAGGAAAAGTGATCCTTTCGTGTCATAGCATTTAACCATCTGTAATCAATACAGATCCTCCATTTCATAGGACCTTGTGTGACAACATAGTCACCCTTCCCATTTCGTACCATGGTAACTCCCGATTTCTTAGGAACTACATGAATGGGGCTTACCCATTCGCTATCGAGATTGGGTATATGATACCCGCATCGAGTAATCGTAAGACTTCTTCCCTAACCACCTCTTTCATGGCGGTTCAAGAAGGCGCTGAGGTTAGCGAGAAGTGTTAGCGTTATCCTCCAAATGGATCTGATGAGTGCAAACATTAGGGTTAATTCCTTAATGTCGGCTAGGGACCAACTAATCGCGACCGATGTTCCCTAATCACCTTGATTAAACGTGTCTCTTCATTCTTAGATAACGAGAAAGATATAATTACGGATGACTACCATCGGATCAAGTTGAATATATTTTAACTCGGTGGAAGGGGTTTAAGCAGGGGTGGAAGGAAAATCAATAGATGTTTAAAATTAGGGGTCCTCATTTTGCATAATGAATACTTGCTTAGGTAGCAAGTCTTCATACTCAATATATTTGGAGCAACCGAAGTGTCTACAATTGGTGTGGACTCAAGGATGGTGTTGACTTCCTCTAAGTAGGAGTTATTTACAAAATCTGAAGTTCCAAAAGAAAGGAATTTGTACATATTGTTTTCAAGAAACGTGTTGTTAAAATAATCTTGAGCTAAGCTCGATCATGCTAACCTCCCCATCTATAGAAGCGAATCCGGTAATTGTTTCATCATTTTAAAACATTTACCTCAACCGTAAGATGGCCAAAAGATAAGGACATCTTACCATCGCGGCAATTTATAAGTCGTTGGCGGTTGCTAAGAAGAAGGCCCTAAGATGATCGGTCTGAAGTCATTGGCGACTTACGTATCGAGGATAACAAAATCAATCGAGGGATAGTAGAAATCCTGAACCTTAACAAGCTTGTTTTCCACTACACCCTTAGGATACTTAATTGACTTGTCCGCTAATTGCAACGTTATTTTTGTAGGTTGCATTTCTGTGACCCTATTTGTTTATACAAGTAATACGGGAGTAAGTTAACACTTTCGCCCGTGTCTAATAAAGCGTCGCCGGGGAATCTCCTAAGGTGCATTTTACATGGGGATCGACCGGGGTCCTTGTATACTTAACGATTCCATTATTTTTCAGATAAAGTTGGGAATTGTTCAGTTAAAAAAGGCGCCTTTAGGTATGTTGGTCTTACGCCTAGTAGTGCACAACTCTTTAAGAAACTTAGCGAGGTTAGGGAGCTTTTTAATAGCTTCGAGAAAAAGGAAGGTTTATCGTTAGATTCTTGAAAACGCGTTCCTAATCTCCTCAAAGTTTGTATCCCTGGTTAGCATGGCTAACTTTTGAGGAATGGTGGTTTTGCTCTATATTTAGCGTATGGCTCGACTTGATGTGTTACCTTGGCTTTCTACGTTTCTTAGGTTGTGGTTTAACCGGTACCTCTACGGTGGTAGGCTCTTCGGTTTCTATTTCGGTATCTAGTTCGATATCCGGTGTAGGAAGTATCTTGATGGGATAACTATAGGCATAGTTACTTTGTTATCAACCACTTCTTCCGCTTTCACCTCTACTATTGTCGTTTCCGCTAGTGTTTGTTGTTTTGTTGTTTTAGGGTTGGGTATGGCTTGTCCCGAAAACACGCTTTGGTTGGAGCTTTCTCTTGGGCTAACTGTTGTATGCCCTGATTTATGGATTGTAAGATCTATTGGTTTGATTGAGTCATTGATTGGAAAAGTTGTTGGGTAACCTGTATAAAGGCGTCTATACGATCCGGGTGTGATTGTGTAGTAGTCACAGGTGGTGTGACTAGAACTATCTCACGTTGATTATTTATGGGTGGGTTGTGATAGTTACTATTGTTAACCGGAACGATACCTCTATTGGTATTATAACTATTATAATTACCCTGACCTTGTGCTAAACCTTGTCGTGGTTGTGCTTGGTTGTTATAATTATTATAATTTCCCTGACTTAGTCCCTGGCCTTGCCTAGGTGGAGCTTGATTATAGTTGTTTGCTTGCCTAACATTTTGGTTATTAGACCCTGGAGGTGAAACTTGTAGATTGTTTCGCCAACTAAAGTTGGGATGTTGTCTCCATGGGGCATTAGAATAGGATAGTTATTAATGGAATAAACATTATCTTGCTCTAATTATTGTTGTTCATAGGCGAGAGGACAATAGGAGTCGTGGTGCTCGGGGACTCAAACAGACATTACATGGGTTGGAGTTAACATTCATTACGGGGATAGGCTTTTGTTGCCCGTAAATAGCCTCAACCTTTTAGTTAGAGATTCGATTAAATTTTTAAGTTCTAGATCGGGTTTCATCTCAAACATACCGTGCGCCTTAACTGTTGAAGAAGAACTAGCAGAGCGGGGATATCATCACTACCCCCAATTATTATTACGTTTAGTTTGATCTTCTAAAAATTTGTAAGCCTCCGGTGCTCCTTTACTTTGGAAACTACCCCATTCATTATGTCAAGGACTTCTTTATGGTGATGTTGAAGTCCTTTGAAAAGGCAATCGAACTAACGTGTCTTTTGCTAGGTTATGGTGTGGACACTCAATAAGCACATCGGTGAAACGATTCCAAGCCCTCGTAATATGATTCATGAGGATTTTGTCGAAAAATGAATCTTGGAAAGCATCTCATCCGTCTTTAGGGATGGGTAAAATGTTCCATAAACAGCTAAACAAGTTTAGCCCACGAGTCCATGAGTTAGAAGCTTTGGGCGCTTAACCAAGACGCCGCCTTATCGGCTAAGGTGAAGGGGAAATACCTCAGTTTAATTTGTTCCACCACCAACCGTAGGATGATGGAATGTTGTAAGGACTTGTTCAATCCTACGCATGTGTTGATAAGGTTTTTCATGGTCTAAACCATGGAAAACGGGTAACAAATTAAATATGTTTGGGGGAATTCGAAAATCCCCCACTGGGTCTGCTAGAACGATGCAAGATTTAGGGCTATCGCTCAAGGCTTTGTAAAAGTCGGAGAGAGGAGTCTCTCTTTCTTCAGCCATTATGTCAGGTGTGGTTGGTGGAATATTAGTTAGAGGTGTAGTGATTGGTATACTCGATAGATTTGTTTGTTGATGTTGACGGTTAATTACGTTCGGTGTTTTTCTCCGACCAGACCTTAATCTCATGCAAGTCTAAGTCTAAACACGACAACAATCCAAACAATCTTGATATATTAGTATGAACCTCTAACCGAGATCAGAGGTATGGAAGAAAGGAATACCTGATAAGCGTCCTTGCTTCGCTTATGAATAGCGCCTTGTTTACGTTGTTGTAAATAACAAGTTAGAACACCGAAAAACTTAAAAATCGGGTTTGAAACAAACCCGTTGAAATCCGGGATTTTTGGCTTAGAAGCAGTGCACTTCGCATAGAAGCGGGTCGTCGCCCCTTGTTCGATGACTTTGCGCGGTCGCTCGGTGGTGTGAGGGGGTCGCTACTCGTGCTCCAAAGAAAATCAAAGGCGGGTCGCTTCGTGTTCCGACTATATAAGTGCGAATGCGCCCCTTATAAGCGCCGGTCGCTTCGGTGTAATTTTGTAGGGGAATTTTTTCGACACTGAAACGGATAACCACAGTATGAATCAAACAAGGGTGGGTGGGTTTAATGGGACTTAGAAATGACTAATTCTATTATGAAAACAATGCTAAAGTGTAACTAAGATGGCAGCGGCGCCATTTGATAAAACATAAAATGAATAGTTTTACCTACAAAATAAAGCGATGAAACTCTAAACGTAAGTAAAACTAAACGCTTAATATGATGCCTAATTTATCAAAGATTTCTCTACTCTCAATCCTATGAGATATAGTGGAGTAGGAAGTTCGTTCCACTCCTAGTGCTCTAGCATGGAATTGTTTTCTAATCTAATTAGTCGTTTTTAAGTCTAATGAGAGCTTTACGAAGGTGTGTTATACTACGATACCTATATGAAATTGATTATGTTGAATCTAACTACCAATGCTATGGAAATATGATTTTTTTGAATCTAGATAAAGGATTAGAGGGGAATTGAATCCACCTCGAATCCAACTTAATAGCCTAGCATAGATTCTTGTATCTCGATTCTTACGTTCTTACGGCAAAAAATTCGAGTTCTAATCCCTAGTGTTCATGGCATTTCTACCGAGTACTAACTAGCATGTGAGGTCGTCCACCCATTCTCATGGCGAATCACGACCTTCTAGATTGGAATAGATTCTACAATGCTTCTACACTATACCACTAAGTTTTCATCAAGGCTTCATCAACCCCACCAATGGAGGTTTTAGCCTTGAATCATTCCTCAAGAATCATTCCCATATGAATCTAAACTAAACATATTATCAAGATTCAAATTTACTAATCTAAACTAAACGATAATTAAATTCTAATTAACAACTAAGAAATGGTAACCAACAATAATTAAAACTAGATCTAATAGATTGAAATAACACAATTCAAATTGATAAAATAACTATTTTATTTATCTAATCAATCAAGAACAATGATTCAAAGACTTAATCTAAAACAAGAATTGAAAATGGAACTAAAACTTAATTTAATTAATTAAACTAGATCTAGAATTATCTATATTGTTTTAGGTCTAACTAGCTACCATTAACAAAGAGCTAAGCTTTGGTTTTTATATGTCCAGATCCAAAAATCGTGCATGGGCTTGGAGCAATGTTTTGGGCGAGAAGAAGAATCGTGCCCAAACCCATTATTTTCAAATCAAAAGGCCTCTTCAGCTACAGTTGGAATCAATAGACTTTTCGTCCACTTCTGCTTCTCTGATTGGGTCAAGGCTTGGACCATTGAAAAGCTCTTTCCGAGTCGGTTGTTTTGACATAAGGTAGGCCCCATTCCGAGGTCCGAGTCCAAAGATACGGCCATCGGAAGTTCTCACGACTTGTGTCTTTGTTTTACGCCTGTTGACTTTTCAGCTTTTGACCGGGCTTTAGGAAGGCTTTGTCTTCTTGAATCTAGGCCTTTAATCACGGAACTCCTTAGTAACCGACCTTTGCTCTTTTATCTCGCTAAAGTGGCACATTTCTGCACATAATGGACTTTGAAACCTGAAATGCATAAAAATACGTAATCAGTGTTAACTCTTAATTATTACTCACATAATTGGTCTAAAAGTATGATTGTTACAGGGTTAAAACTACAGTTTTGGGCTCTTATCAAAGTGGAAAAAGAATTAACATGATACTCTTATCCCTGATATTATGGTTCTTGAAAGTTCTGAGGACTGATAGAAATTTGTTCATGTGAACATAAGGCTGAACATTGTCTGAACCATTGAACTTTGGAATCATAGAGATTACTGATGCTCTAAGTTCAAACTGGTTAGCTTCTATCTCTAGAAAAACAATACTGCTGGGTGGGTCTCCAATGATTGGTGAATAGAAATCACTCAGCTTCTTCCTCTGTTATGCTTGCATGGGTGGGATAGCTTCAGGATTATTGGTGTCCAAAACAACTCCATCATTTTGTGCGGCCATTGTATCAATCTCATCTAGTATTCTTGTGAGTCGGTTGTTAAACCTTGCCCACTGTTGTGTTATTACCGGACGATGATATGGACGACGGGGCATACACTAGAAAATGCTATGCAAAAATAACGAAAAACTATCCTACTATGCTTGAATAGTATGCAATTATTCTAAGTTATACTAAAATGTAGAACCACTTTCCTTCAACTGGGTTGGGCTTTGTAGCTAGTATCTCGCCCGTTGTCTAAAGATGTCTCTTCTAGGGTTATGGTGAATCACTTGGATTGCTTAAGTACCACTGCCCACAGACGATAGTCCGTTTGTCAAGATTCAGACAAAAAACACTAGAGTTTGATGTTTCACTGTGTTGGCTTACAACTTCAATTGTTAAAAAGGTCCTAAATGCAATGATACTAGAAAGCAATAAAACTAAACTACAATGCAACTATACTAAGAAAGCAGTAAATATAAGGAAGATTCGACTAACCTGGATGGTAGATCTTGTCTTCGAGATGTCCTTCAAGTTTCTTTCTTTCTTAAAAGGATGGATGATGCAGCTAAAATTACCTCAATATCCAAAATTCTAATCTTGAAAGAAAACGTTAAACATAAACAACTTAAAACGGCAGTTGCACCATTTGACAAGCCTCTTTTTGTGTATGTAGATGGTGTATGGTCATTGAACAAAACAGAAGTGTATCAAAACCTAATTATCCCTTAATAAGTAAAGGTTAGTAGGGTATCGTTCCACTTTTAAGTGTATGTTATGTGAAGGACAGGACTGGAAAGGGGGTTTAAGGGATTAAAAACAATGATTGTAGAGATTTTAGATTCTAATGCTAAACTAAATTAACTAAACTATTGAGAATTTATAAGAGAGGGAATTCAAGAGATTAGAATCCACCAATACTTTTAATTTATGACCTTCTGCTTCATGGTTGTCCTTACAAGTAGACTACAATTAGGCAATCGAGCGAGTGCCGATGCTCTCTTGGATGAAACATCGTTAACAATTAACTATACTTAAGGTTGTTCCTATGTTTATGCTATTAATATCTTATTTCCTTTTATGTAAGCTCGGGCAACCATTCAATGTATTACCAAGAATAACATCAAGGAGTACTTCCTAATAGGACGGCCATTCAATGAATCACCACTTAAGGCAAACACAAAGAATACTTCCCCTAGGCAGCCACTCCCTGAGCTACCCCTTCTAAGTCAACACAAAGAATACTTCCCTAACTCTAAAGAATTATACTACTAAAAGAAAAGTAAAGAACACTAGCATGATATTAATATTGCAAAACATAAACCTTATTCTATACTTCCATCCCCTGGTGTGGGCTGATAAGAGCCCAAAACTGTAGTTTTAACCCTGTATACTTTTAGACCAATTATGTGAGTAATAATTAAGAGTTAACACTGATTACGTGTTTTTATGCATTTCAGGCTTCAAAGTCCATTATGTGCAAATATGTGCCACTTTAGCGAGATAAAGAAGCAAAGGTCGGTTGCTAAGGAGTTCTGTGATTAAAGGCCAAGATTCAAGAAGATAAAGCCTTTCTAAAGCCCGGTCAAAAGCTGAAAAGTCGACGCTTGGCGTAAACAAAGACAATAAGTCAGAAACTTCCGGCGCCGTATCTTTGGACTCAGACCTCGGAATGGGGCCTACCTTATGTCAAAACGACCGGCTCAGAAAGAGCTTTCCAATGGTTCAAGCCCTGACCCAATTAGAGGAGCAAAATTGGACGAAAAGTCTGTTGAAGCAAACTGCAGCTGAAGAGGCCTTTTGATTTGAAAAGACTGGGTTTTGGGCCTGATTCTCTGGCCCAAACCATGGCTCCAAGCCCATGCACGATTTTTGGATCTGAAAGTATAAAAACCAAAGCTTAGCTCTTTGTTAATGGTAGATAAGGGTAGAGAATTAGGTTAGAAAATAAAAGTAGCTTAGAATAGAAAGTAGCCATTAGAATAGCTTCTAGATCTAGATTTAATTCTTTATGTTAAGTTTAGTTTCAAATCCAATTCTTGTTTTAGATTAAACTCTAGAATTATTATTCTTAATTAGATTGATTAATAAAATAGCTAGTTTGTTAATTTCGATTCTTGTCATTTACATTTGTGTTAGATCTGATTTCATTTATTACTTGTTATTCAATTCTTAGTTATTAATTAGATTTTAATTATTGTTTAATTTAGATTAGTAAATTTCAATTCTTTATATTATGTTTAGTTTTAATTTAATCGGAAATAATTGCGTAATGATTCTCGGCTAAACCTCCATTAGAGGGGGTTGAGAAGCCTTGATGAAAGCTTGATTCCGATTATTGTAGAGTCGTCGTAATTTTCTTTCCACTCTAGAAGCGATTAGTTCACCATGAGAATGGGTTTAATCGTTCACATGCTAGTTATGAATTGGTAGGAATGCCATGTGTAATTAGGAATTAGGAATAACCATATTGTTCTGCGAAGCAGTTCAATTTGGATTACGACCATTCGTCGTTAGTAGGATTAAGTCGAGTTAAGGTGGAATCAATCCCCCTCTAACTCCTTATCATAGAATCAACATAGCATTCCCATAGTTGTTCTAATAGTCGACTAGTTGCATCTTGTGGGTAGTTGCATCGTAGTCTAGTTGCCACTTTGTAAATCTCTCATTAGACTTTAGAGTTAAGAGTACTTATACGTAGAGAACATTAACATGTGGAAGGACTAGGAGTGGAACGAACTTCCTACTCCACTATATCTCATAGGATTGAGAGTAGAATCTTTGATAAACATATAGGCTCATAAGATAGTTTTAGTTTACTTACGTTTTGAGTTCATCGTTCATTTCGTAGGTAAACTATTCAATTTTATAATTTATCAAATGGCGCCGCTGCCATCTTAGTTTCACATTCGCATTGTTTTCGTAGTGTAAGTACTTTTCTTAAAGTCCCATTTCACCCACCCACCCTTGTTTGATTCATACTGTGGTTTTCCATTTCATCGTTGAAAAATTCCGACAAAAATTACACCGAAGCGCGATCAGCTTATAAGGAGAGCGACTCGCTTCTATAGCTCGAACATGAGCCGACCACGCCCCCATACGAAATTCACCAGCCCTAAGTTACTGGAACACGAATGCGACCCGCGCCCTATGAAAGCGCACCCGCGCCCTTTGCTAATTTTTCCGGAATTCTACAGTTTTGACTCGAACTTTGATTTTTCAAGTTTTTCAGTGTTCTAACTTGTTATATACACTGAACACGCATAAACAAGACGCTATTCATAAGCGAAGCAAGGACGCAATCAGGTATTCCTTTCTTCCACACCTCGCATCTCCTATTAGAGGTTTATACTAGTATATCATAATTGTTTGGAGTGTTGACGTCTTTAGCTAAGTTTGGTTTTAGCCTTGTATGAGATTAAGGTCTGGCCGAACAAAAACACCGAACGTAATTACCCAACAACGTCAACAAACAAGTCTATCTAGTATACCACCCACTACACCTCTAGCTACTATTTCACACACATCACCTGACACAATGCTCGACGAAGAAGAGACTCCTCTCTCTGACTTCTACAAAGCCTTGGCGATAGCCCCAAATCTTGCATCGTTCTAGCGGACCGATTGGGGATTTCGAATCCCCCAAATATTTTAATTTGTTACCCGCTTTTCATGGATTAAACCATGAAAAACCTTATCGGCATTACATCGTGGGGATTGAACAAGTCCTAACAACATTCCACCATCCTACGGTTGGTGCGGAACAAATTAAACTCGGGGTATTCCCTTTCACCTTAGCCGATAAAGCGCGCCTTGGTTAACGCCCAAACGCCTAATTCTCATGGACTCGTAGGCTAAACTTGTTCACCGTTTATGGAACATTTTTACCCACCCCTAAAGACAGATGAGATACTTTTCAAGATTCATTTTTTTTCGACAAAATCCTCATGAATCATTTTCGAGAGGCTTGGAATCGCTTCACCGATCTCCTTATAGAGTGTCCACATCATAACTTAGCGAAAGACACGTTAGTTTGTGCCTTTTTCAAAGGACTTCTACACCACCATAAAGAAGTCCTAGACATAATGAATGGGGGTAGTTTCTTAAGCAAAGGAGCCTCGGAGGCTTATAAATTTTTAGAGGATCAAACTAAGCGAAATAACAACTAGGGGGGTAGTGATGATATCCACCGCGCCGCTAGTTCTTCTAATACAGTTAAGGCCTCCGGTATGTTTGAAATTAAACACGATCCCGAGCTTAAAACTCTAATCGAATCACTCACTAAAAAGGTAGAGGCCATTTCGGTTCAACAAAAGCCTATCCCCGTCATGAATGTAAATTCAAATCCATGTAGTTTCTGTTGGAGCCCCGAGCATCCCGACTCCCATCGTCCCTATAGCCTATGAACAGGGCTTGTTCCATTAATAGTGAACCTAACGCCCCTTGGAGAAAAATCCCAACTTCGGTTGGAGAAATAACCAACACGCCACACCTCCGTGGTACAATAATCAATATGTTAGGCCAACACAAAGTTTTAACCAAGCTCCACCACGACAAGGACAGTCGTCGGTAATTTTAATAATTATAACAACCAAGTGCAACCTCGACAAGGTCAAGCACAAGGTCAAGGTAGTTATAATAATTATAATGCTAATAGAGGTATCGCTCGGTAAATAATAACTATCAAAATCCACCCATAAATAATTCACGTGAAATAGTTCCAAATACACCACCCGTGACTACTACACCCACACAACCAATTAAATCTTGACACCTTCATACAAGTAAGCCAAAACTTTTCCAAACCATGGCTCAATCTAACCAACAACTTCTACAATCCATTAATAATTTAACCCAACAGTTGGCTCAAGATAAAGCCCAACCCAAAGGTGTGTTTCAGTCACGAAATACCTAATCCTAAAACAACAAATACAGCCTTTGAGGTAACCGATAATACTAGTAATGAATATGAAAATGTAGGTGAGCTAAAGGCCATCACCACTCTTCTCGGCAGAGTGGTTGATAACAAAGTAACTATGCCTATAGTTACCCCACCAAGAGTCTCCCTACACCTGCTATTTTACTAGATACCAAAATAGAAACTGAAGAGCCTACCACTGTAGAGGTACCAGTTACAATACAACCTAAGAAACAGAAAGCCACGGTTAAACATCCAGGTGATATTATTGCTAAATATAGACAGAAACCACCGTTTCCACAAAAATTAGCCATGTTAACTAGGGATACAAATTATGAGGAGATTAGGGATGTTTTCAAAAATCTAACTATAAATCTTCCCTTCCTCGAAGCTATTAAAAAGCTACCACACCATGCTAAGTTTCTTAAGGAGTTGTGTACTACTAGGCGTAGGACCAATATACCAAAAGACGCCTTTTTAACAGAACAATTCCCAACTCTATTTGAACATAATGGAATTGTTAAGTACAAGGACCCTGGTCATCCCCTATCAGTACATTGCACCTTAGGAGATTCTTATCTGACGACCACCGTTATTAGACTTGGGGGCTAGTGTTAACTTACTCCCCGCTTTTATTTGTATAGACAAATAGGTCTAGGCGAGATGCAACCCACTAAAAATGATGTTGCAATTAACTGATCGGTCTCATAAGTATCCTAAGGGTGTGGTCGAAAATGTTCGTAAAAGTTCAGGGATTTTTACTATCCGGGCTGATTTTGTCATCCTCGATACAGAATTCGTTAACGACTGTCTCGATCATCTTAGGGCGTCCTTTCCTGGCAACTGCCAATGCACTCATTAATTGCCGCGATGGTTCAATGTCCATGTCTTTTGGCCATCTTCCTGTTGAAGTCAATGTTTTTAAAACAAAGACACCGCCATTACCGATTCGCCTCTATGGATGGAGAGGTTAGCATGATCGAGAGCTTTGCTCGAGATTATTTCAACAACACATTCCCTGATAATCATATGCCCAAATTTTTTTCCTTTGGAAGTTCAGACTCCAACATTTCCATCCCTACACTAGTCGATACACATATTACGAATGAGGATGAGATAGATGACTTTCTCAAAGATGTAGGGACTATCATAGTAACGAGGATATGACCAATCTAGATGAGCAATTCGATGAGTTTCTTAGAGCAGGTGATGATTCACCCTATCAAGAACTACTTTGCACAACATCCACCTCGACTTCCCTCCTTTCAAAGGAATCTCGAGTTTGCACTCGATCCTTTTGTTTCTTCATTGCTTCATAAGTTTTAAATCCACCTAGTAAATAAATACTTGAGACAAAAAGCGTTTGACACCTTCATTTTCAGACTTGAAACAGTCCCTACACACACCATGAATGAGTTTTGTGCTAAAACCACATCCTCATTGTTTACATGCTGTCCTTCTACAACTTATCCATATCCACCATATTCTCCACAACCATTCACTTTTCCACACTTATTTACTAGAACACCCACTCGTTCAAAAATGAAAAAGAAGGTGCATGCTAGGTTACGTAATAGGGTTATCCGACTTCGTTTTCATTTCACTAGGTTGCATCATAGGAAATCTTGGTGCTTGATTGTGTTTGGATATGTTTTCTGTGATATTTATTTATGGAATGATCCACAACTATTTCGGTTGTTTATATATGATAAACTGCATGTTCATACATATGTTTAGATAAAGTCTTGAGTATCTGACTATAAACGACTCAACTTTTGTGTTGGTGCATTTCCTTTCATTTCCATATATTGGTGAGTGCACCATTAAGATAATCGGGCCCTCCCTATGGAGTGTGTGGCTATAAGTACCGGATCCTAAGTCCACGTTTGACATAATTCACGTTTTCCACTCTTGCATGTTTTCTCGGATTTTTGAGTCACGTTTCTCTATGGGGTGAATTATGTCTTTCTTGTTTATTGTTTTTTCTTTTTACAAAGTAAAAAAAAAATATATATAAATATATATATATATATATATATATATATATATATATATATATATATATATATATTAAAGAATAAACATAGTAATCTAGGAAGTCTCGGGAATCTGACTTTAAAAGACCCAATGCTAAAAACAAATTTTCTAAGCTTCGTTGTAAAAAAATTTATTTGGGGGTGGGGTGTTCGTGTTTCCGTCATAGAATGTTTATGTCCCATTATAATTGCTTAGGCCGTTTAATTGTATTACGATCCGGGTTGACATAATCTTGAATTTAGAGATCAGTCGTTCGCATAATGTACGTTATGCACGCACTTTGAGGCATTTTCTACTATCTTATATGTCATCCACGGTCGGAATAGAGTGTTTTATGGATCATTGGATTGGAAATTCTCTCCTGATCATTTCCATGTCTCATTCGTAAAAATCGGACTAGTAACGAAGTGGCAATTTTGATTTGAAGTTTCGCGAAAAAATCGAAAAATTCACAAATTTCGATTTGGGCTTGGGCCCAACCCGCGCCCTTACCTTCACCATCAGTTCATCGTTTTTATCCACAAACTGCCATTAACAAAGCTTCAAACCCGACCAAAAAAATAAATTAAAAACAAAACCTAATTAACCCACGCCCCACAACCTCCACCAATTTACATCAACAAAAACCACCGGAAAATCAAAATTAAAAAAAAAATCGGTGCTGCCGCGCCACCACACCACCACCACCATCATCTTTTTTTAGGAGGTGTCCTCATTGCTTCCCCCTACCTTCTACAAACCTCAAACCGTATTCAAACTTCCAATGGCTCAACAACGCCGAATTTTGCCGAAACAAGCTTTTACTAGCGACCACTTCGCGCCGTTTTTCGGTGACGAAATGATTAGTAGAGACTGGAATAGTTTGTGGTACTCGACTGAAGCCTATTACCAGGAAGACTTAGTCCGACGGTTCTACAATACGAAGGAGTTGGAGGGGACTAGGATTTTTGTTATGGTGGCGAAGAGGAGGAAGGAAGTGACTACTAGGTTGTTGGCTGAGATTCTAGGCATTCCGCCTAGAATCCATCTGGATGTCATGTTGCAGGAGTCCCAATATAATGGGGTAGAACCATTAATGAACGTGACAGTTACCGAAGGGAACTACAATGCGAGATCGCATTGTGTTCGCCAGTCATCCCTCAGAACCAACCAGCTGGATGCAGCTCAGTGGATTGGTCGGAACGTCCTGGGGAAGGAGAAGGTCAGCGACATCGGCCTGAACTGCCTCCACATCTTATGGATACTCCAGAGAGCGAAGTACGAAGTTCTCAGATCTTGGAGTTTTTGCTTAGCATGATTAGGGGAGTAGGGAAGTCCGTTTGCACCTCTCCCCGTGTTGATAACCAAGTTCATGCCGGGTTGGAGCAACTCAAAGCCCGATAGGTCTTACATCACCCTACATCAAACCCTCGTGATCTATAAGGAGTGTGTCCAACGAGTTTGGAGGTTGGCTGAGGATAGAGAAGAAGACGAGGAGGATGGGGGAAACGAGAATGCCGAGGAGGATGGGGGAAATCAGAATGCCTCGGAGGATGAGGAGGACTTAACTTGTTTTGATGCGGATGCCCCAAGAGGTGTTGGTCGATGCGTAACGCATGGCCATAATTCATCGTGGCATGCGTTAACCAACACTATCTCGCGAGACCTCCGGACTCGACGGTGCAACTATCCATCATAACTTCGAGATCCGTATTACCGAGAGAGGATGAGAGGTGGGAACAGATAAGGGCCGAGCTAGAAGCTCAGCGCCAATTCCGGACCGACATGCTTGCATGATTCCCACCTCACGGGGATTCTCCTTCTGAGGACACACCATCGAGGCACGAAGCCGCCGCCGGCGATCTAATGGTGCCGCCCATCGAGCTCGAGGAGCCATCTCCGGACCGTGTGCCCTCCGCTACCACTACCGGAGTGGTTAGGGATAGTATCATTTGATGTTTCTATTTTTATTTGTAGTTTCATTATTGTCATTTATTTTCATGTAAGTTTTAATTTCCGTAATTTGAATTTTGTAGTGAAATGTACTTCGAATGAAAATTTTAATATAACGCAGTTATTTTCATTATGCGTGGTTGTTTAATATTGATCCCACCTTCCCAAATTGTTTGGGGGTGGTTTTATCTATTCCAGCATGATTTTTATATGACCCTCGCCTTAGAATTTATTATGAGTCAAGGTGAAAATATGGCCGTTTAGGCATATCTATGAATAAGTATCATTGTAGGATGAAATCTCAATTAAATAGGTAGATTCTATCATAAATTCAACCTAAAAGATACTAGGTTTGTTTTAGAATCAAGAAAATGAGTTGTTTCCGCTTTGAAGTTTGGAAATTTTGGTATTCCGAAAACCGCCGTAAAACCTTTTGGCAACTTCCCCGATCCGTTTTAGCAACTTAAAACCTATATAAACTTCATACATTCTACACTCACAACTCACACTACACCTAACCTCAATCACTCACCTTTTCACTCCCACGATTCCCACGCTTCGCCTCATTTTTCGAAGTTTCATCAGAACTCCGGGAGGTTTAGCGAGTTTTGAATCTAAACTTTTCATAATGTGATATTGCTGTTTAGCAGAATCTAATTTAATGATGCTATAAAACCAGAATTTAGATCCAAACACAAATAGTGGAATTCCAAATCTTCAGAGCAAGGATTTAATCGCTAAAACTTAAGTTAATTAATAAAACGATCTATAATTCTATATCTTAATTAAGGGACCAGAAAAATTCCAGTTTTCTCATGGGTAGTTTCGGATCATTCGCAGCTATTCCAGGCGTAATGTTGAGATGACATCTCCAACATTGATACCGAACAGTCTTTTCGAAAATTTGTTCCAAAGCACTACTTATGGTGCTTGGTTTCGGGTTATACTATACTAAACAACGATCACATATGTTGAGTTTACCATTGAATCTAAACTAAACATAATGGGAGCCGCTTATGGTAAGACCTGATGCACTTTACTCTCCAACACTACCATCTTATTTTTACGATAATTGCATTTTCTTTGAAAGACCAGATGGAGAACAACACTAGCATCAACATTGATAATGAACCAATGGAAATTACCAGGTTCTTGCTAGCATTTGTTCTTGGACTTGCTATGCCCGCTGAAATACAAGACCCATGGTGTTATTGGGTAGATAATATGTATGTCTACACTTATGAGTTTTTGCATGAGTCGTATGGGGCGGGCATTTTCCGTATCGAGGACCAAGGGGAATATAACGTCGCCTTTGGTAGCTTGTCCATGAACATAGGAACTGTTATGTTTTGGATCATGCTAAACATTTTAGGGGAATGGTGTTTTTCTTCTGTGAATGATGCCACTTGCAGCGTTTTCCTTACTTTAGCCACGGGACGTATGTGTCATGACCTTCCCCGAACCTTGATGTCTAGTTTAGCTCGATCCCATAGCATGAGGCAGAAGTACCTTCTTATGCCTATTCTGATTTCCTGTATTATGCTATGTTTTTTTCCTGTTTTTTGTACACGTTTCACGGATTGGATTATGGTCGACACTGTACGACCCACCAATAGTATTATTCGATCCTTCCGTGTAATGACTTGGAAAGGGTGGAGGATACAACCTCATCAGGTTGCACCCTACACCCCGTTAGACCAAGTAGCACTTAATAGGTTAGCAATAATAGATGATAAATGGCGGGAAGCCTGGCAAATTATCATGGCATGGCAGGACGTAAAGGAACCTCACTTCTTTATGGAAGAAGAGGATGAGGAAGATGATGAGTAATGCCGGAGATAAGGTAAGATTTCATTCTATTTAGTGTCTGTTTATGTCCCAAGCAATTTCATTCTTGTTAACCCCATAATGGGTAGAACTCTTATAGAGTTGAGTCAGTTTTTATTTCCTATATTAGTACGTTCTAACTTTGTTTTGCAGATGTTCCTGAATTTCACGCGCTTCAATGGTAATTTTCCTACCCTCTTTATTTATATGCTTTGAGGACAAAGCATGCTTCTTGTTTGGGGGGAGGCATAGAAACACGTGTAATTAAGGCATCTGTTAGGATATAGATATGTATGATAGGCATTTGTTTTCTAGTTAAAATTTCAAAAATTCAAAAATATAAATAAATAAGTTATGCTATACACTTAGGAATAGTGGTATTGTTTCCTTTCTCTATGCTCTTAATAATCTAGAAGTCTCACGTAGCTTTTGCATTAGAATAATTGTTAGAAACTTAGGTTAATATGTAGGTAATAATCTTTGCATCTATCTATAAATATATTACATGAGTATCTATGATTGTTAGCAAGAAGTTTCAAAATCTAGGCTAGAGTACTTATTCTACAAATCCTGTGAGAATATAGCCTAAAAGCCTTATATGAAATGAAAACATTTGAGAAATGACACAAGGGAGAAGTAAAATCTGGATAGAGAAATCACACGTCCACTTGCTTGATCACTATGTCATATCCTAAGCGAGAAT
Source organism: Coptis chinensis (assembly GCF_015680905.1). Lineage (NCBI taxonomy): Eukaryota > Viridiplantae > Streptophyta > Magnoliopsida > Ranunculales > Ranunculaceae > Coptis > Coptis chinensis. The sequence goes on from NC_141463.1 coordinate 38,764,479, forward strand.
TTAGGCCCTCTTTGGATCGATATAGCCAGAAATTCAAACCTATGAATTATTTTCCGCTAGTTAAGCCCCTCACGAGCCATTCTTTAGCCTTCCATAAACCACAATTCATTTACCCCTATTACAAAAACAAAACAAAATAAAAAAAAATTCAACTTACCCAATCTAGAATAAGTCCGAGAATAGAATGAGTGAAGAAAGAAGAAGAGAAAAACCTGTGTAAACAAAAATTAGTTAGTTGCTTCAGAAAAAGAAAAGAAGTTTCCATCCAAGAAAAAAAAAATAGAAATAAATAAAAAACTCCAAAAATAGGATAAAAGGGAGTCAAAAGCCAAAGAAAATAAAAAGAAAAATATGGCTAAGGATGGAAACAAAGTATAGAAGTAAAATAAAATAACAAGGTTTTCTCTAAGTTACATAATATGAAAACTCTAATATCTCAGACTTGTCCTTTTTGAATATCCATTTCTTTCCTTCTTAAACCATCTCCTAATCCCCACAACACCTAATAAAGACCTCTAGCTCAATTAGGAATAGGTTAGTGTGATAGTAAGTGGCAAATGTGTTTGATCGACTCCGGCTTCCTTGTTGTCATTGAGATTAAAGGTAAAGTGTGCCCACCGCATTAATCGGAGTAGCTTAAACTTGAGTGGAAAAATCAGAGTGTTGTATCTTGACTATTATTGTGAGAACCTACTTAAGGACGCTATTTCGAGTTTCAGAAACGAACCTACTAGACATTTCATAGTATTACTCATTGTATATATGTTTATTGTAGATGATTGATTATTATGCATACATTAGCTTAGGTTTCGAGTTGATTACTCTATATGCATTGCTAGTGAGAGGTATAGTTAATTTAGAGCATGGATAAGGAAACAATAGTTTTATTTCTTAGTCGTTGTAGTATAGTTGAAGTTTGTGAGTACCTTCACTAGAAAACTCTCGAGGTTATAACTTCGTCCCACTAGGGAATTCCTAGTGGTTTAAGGCCTTGTTGATATGGTCAATGCAATCGCGACTCAAATAAACGAGAGTAGTTAGAACTCCATTTTTGGTCACTTATTCTAATTTCTCATCTTTGCTTGAGGACAAGCAAAATGTTGTTTGGGGGTGGTTTGATAAGAGCCCAAAACTGTAGTTTTAACCCTGTAACAGACATACTTTTAGACCAATTATGTGAGTAATAATTAAGAGTTAACACTGATTACGTGTTTTTATGCATTTCAGGCTTCAAAGTCCATTATGTACAGATATGTGCCACTTTAGCGAGATAAAGAAGCAATGGTCAGTTGCTAAGGAGTTCTGTGATTAAAGGCCAAGATTCAAGAAGATAAAGCTTTTCTAAAGCCCGGTCAAAAGCTGAAAAGTCGACGCGGGTAGAAACAGCACAAAAGTCAGCAGAACTTCCGAAAGCCGTATCTTTGGACTCAGACCTCAGAATGGGGCCTATCTTATGTCAAAACGACCGGCTCGGAAAGAGCTTTCCAATGGTCCAAGCCTTGACCCAATCAGAGGAGCAAAAGTGGATGAAAAGTCTATTGAAGGCAACTGCAGCTGAAGAGGCCTTTTTGGACTGAAAGAATTGGGTTTTGGGCCTGATTCTCTGGCCCAAAACATGGCTCCAAGCCCATGCACGATTTTTGGATCTGAAAGTATAAAAACCAAAGCTTAGCTCTTTGTTAATGGTAGATAAGGGTAGAGAATTAGGTTAGAAAATAAAAGTAGCTTAGAATAGAAAGTAGTCATTAGAATAGCTTCTAGATCTAGATTTAATTCTTTATGTTAAGTTTAGTTTCAAATCCAATTCTTGTTTTAGATTAAACTCTAGAATCATTATTCTTAATTAGATTGATTAATAAAATAGCTAGTTTGTTAATTTCGATTCTTGTCATTTACATTTGTGTTAGATCTGATTTCATTTATTACTTGTTATTCAATTCTTAGTTATTAATTAGATTTTAATTATTGTTTAATTTAGATTAGTAAATTTTAATTCTTTATATTATGTTTAGTTTTAATTTAATCGAAATGATTAGAATGATTCTCGGCTAAACCTCCATTAGAGGGGGTTGAGAAGCCTTGATGAAAGCTTGATTCCGATTATCGTAGAGTCGTCGCAATTTTCTTTCCACTCTAGAAGCGATTAGTTCACCATGAGAATGGGTTTAATCGTTCACATGCTAGTTATGAATTGGTAGGAATGCCATGTGTAATTTGGGATTAGGAATAACTATATTGTTTTGCGAAGCAGTTTAATTCGGATTACGACCATTCGTCGTTAGTAGGATTAAGTCGAGTTAAGGTGGAATCAATCCCCTAACTCCTTATCATAGAATCAACGTAGCATTCCCATAGTTGTTCTAATAGTCGACTAGTTGCATCTTGTGGGTAGTTGCATCGTAGTCTAGTTGCCACTTCGTAAATCTCTCATTAGACTTTAGAGTTAAGAGTACTTATACGTAGAGAACATTAACATGTGGAAGGACTAGGAGTGGAACGAACTTCCTACTCCACTATATCTCATAGGATTGAGAGTAGAATCTTTGATAAACATATAGGCTCATAAGATAGTTTTAGTTTACTTACGTTTTGAGTTCATCGTTCATTTCGTAGGTAAACTACTCAATTTTATAATTTATCATGGGCAATGGAACTAATAACTAAAAACATAAAGAACTAACCTGATTGAAGAACACCATGAACCAGAATAATCATTAAACCTTAAACACTGGCTTTATCTCCTCCCTTGAAGGAGAAGATTAGCCTTCCATAAAGAAGGAAGAACACGAAGAACGAGAAGAAGAAGAGTCGAAGAACATAAGACTAGAAAGAATAATTTATTAAGACTAAGTCTCCTTGTACTGGTCTTCCTTCCTAGTATTCACTAGTTTCGAAGGAAACGGTGCTGGCGGATTCTTCAATATCGGTTCTTTTTTTTCGGCTTCGGTTGGCTTGGTAACAAATAGTGGAATGACAGGTGGAGTTACTCATGCTGGCTTCTTCTTACTTACGTCCACAGTAGTTCCTTCAACTTCTTTTGCAACAGTTTCTTCAGTAGGTGGCACAACACAAGATATATCTGGAATGCTAGAACTGGGTGGGATGGTGGGGACATAAGTTACCTTAAGCTCCGCAGAATCTTTTCCTGGTTCATAGAAAATCTTGTTATCAATTTTCTTGCCTGACCTCAAAGTGGTGACAGGATTAACTTGGTCATTCGTCTGAGTAATCTCCAGGTTATCCACCTGCAGGACACCTCTTCCTTTCGGATTTGGCTCCGGCTGCCTTGGTAATGCTCCTTTCGATCTTTCCGTCAAGGTGGCAGCGATTTGACCTATCTGGCCTTGAATGACACTAAAGTTACTCTCCAACTTCTGGGTTCTTTGATTTGTCTGTTTCAGCTCATTGACAATGGTGGTGATAGCTTCTTCCAGATGTGGGATAACTGCTTTGCTCGACTGAGGCGTAGGGGCAATATATCCACTCATAAGATCTGGTACTAACTCTCTGTTTGTGTTGGCTTGGTATTGTTGGTTCTGGTATGACTGTTGATTTCTATATGGTTGCTAGGCGTTTTGGAACTGATTTGACTGATTTTGGAATCCTAGGGGAAAATTCCTCTGATTTGTATTTTGTGGCTTCCAATAATTATGTCCCTGATTGAACTGGTTATTTCTTCCTAAAGAATTAATACTACATGCCTCTGCATTAGTATCCAAATAGTACGAACACTCTTCAGTGGTGTGGCCTTCATCAAAACATAGCTCACAAATGGCATAACAAGGCTTGGTTGGCTGAAGTTTAGCTTGGAAATTGTTTGGAGGATTCATAGAGAACTGATCAAACTTCTTGTTCAGAGTTTCAAGTCCTGTTGATAGGCTTGCCATAATTGATATCATCGCTTGATTTGGGTCTTCTTGAATTTGGTTGCCAAATTGCTTCTAACCCTCCATTCTAGCTACGCCCTCCTCCTTGCTAGTACTCCATTCTTGAGTGTCTTCAGCTAAATTCTCGAGAAAGTTGTAGGCTTCCTCTCCATCCAATGATGTAAACTTACCTTGATGCATTGACTGTATCATCTGCTTGTTCATAGTAAAAAGTTCTCGAAAGAAAAAATGAGCCTGTGTGCTCCTAACATAACCATGATGTGGACATGAAACTAGCAGATTATTGAATTTTTCCTAGCTTTGATGATATTCTTCAGTCACCTTCCCTTTGAAATTGTTGATGGCTTGTTGTATGGCATCTGTCTTCTGGGGTGGGTAGAACTTGTTCATAAACTTTGTTCTCAACTTATCCTAGTTGTTAATTGAATTGATCGGCTGTGCAGTTAACCATTCAGATGCTTTACCTTCGAGTGAGAGTGGAAAAAGAATTAACTTGATACTCTTATCCCTGATATTCTGGTTCTTGAAAGTTCTGAGGACTGATAGAAATTTGTTCATGTGAACATAAGGTTGAACATTGTCTGAACCATTTAACTTTGGAAGCATAGAGATTACTGATGCTTTAAGTTCAAACTGGTTAGTTTATGTCTCTAGAAAAACAATACTGCTTGGTGGGTCTCCAATGATTGGTGAATAGAAATCACTCAGCTTCTTCCTCTGTTGTGCTTGTATGGGTGGGATAGCTTCAGGATTATTGGTGTCCAAAACACCTCCATCATTGCGTGCGGCCATTGTATCAATCTCGTCTAGTATTCTTGTGAGTCGGTTGTTAAACCTTGTCCACGGTTGTGTTCTTACTGGACGATGATATGGACGACGGGGCATACACTATAAAATGCTATGCGAAAATGGCAAAAAACTATCCTACTATGCTTGAATGCAATTAAACTAATATGCAACTATTCTAAATTATACTAAAATGCAAAACTACTTTCCTTCAACTGTGTTGGGCTTTGCAGCTAGTATCTCGCCCGTTGTCTAAAGCTATCTCTTCTACGGTTATGGTGAATCACTTGGATTGTTTAAGTACCACGACCCACAGACAATAATCCGTTTGTCAAGATTCAGACAAGAAACACTAAAGTTTGATGTTTCGCTGTATTGGCTTACAACTTCAATTGTTGAAAATGTCCTAAATGCAATTATACTAGAAAGCAATAAAACTAAACTACAATGCAACTATACTAAGAAAGCAATAAAAATAATGAAGATTCGACTAACCTGGATGGTAGATCTTGTCTTCGAGATGTCCTTCAAGCTTCTCTCTTTCTCAAAAGGATGGATGATGTGGCTAAAATTACCTCAAGATCCAAACTTCTAATCTTGAAAGAAAACGTTAAACATAAACAACTTAAAACGGCAGTGGCGCCATTTGACCTTCCTCTTTTTGTGTATGTAGATGGTGTATGGTCGTTGAACAAAATAGAAGCGTATCAAAACCTAATTATCCCTCAATAAGTAAAGGATGAGTAGGGTATCGTTCCACTTTTAAGTGTATGTTATGTGAAAGACAGGACTGGAAAGGGGGTTTAAGGGATTAAAAACTATGACTGTAGAGATTTTAGATTCAAATACTAAACTAAACTAAATTAACTAAACTATTAAGAATTTATAAGAGAGGGAATTCAAGAGATTAGAATCCACCAATACTTTTATTCTATGACATTCTACTTCATGGTTGTCCTTACAAGTAGACTACAATTAGGCAATCGAGCGAGTGTCGATGCCCTCTTGGACGAAACATCATTAACAATTAACTCTACTTAAGGTTGTTCCTATGTTTATGCTATTAATATCTAATTTCCTTTTATGTAAGCTCGGGCAGCCATTCAATGTATTACCAAGAATAACATCAAGGAGTACTTCCTAATAGGGCGGCCATTCAATGAATCACCACTTAAGGCAAACACAAAGAATACTTCCCCTAGGCAGCCACTCCCTGAGCTACCCCTTCTAAGGCAACACAAAGAATACTTCCCTAACTCTAAAGAATTATACTACTAGAAGAAAAGTAAAGAACACTAGCATGATATTAATATTGTAAAACATAAACCCTATTCTATACTTCCATCCCCTGGTGTGGGCAATGGAACTAATAATTAAAAACATAAAGAACTAACCTGATTGAAGAACACCATGAACCAGAAGAATCATTAAACCTTAAGCACTGGCTTCATCTCCTCCCTTGAAGGAGAAGATTAGCCTTCCATAAAGAAGGAAGAACACGAAGAATGAGAAGAAGAAGAGTCGAAGAACATAAGATTAGAAAGACTAATTTATTAAGACTCAGCTAGTTAAAACCGATCTTTTATTATTAATCTCTCTTTGCCCCAAGTTCTGGAGACAAGAATATAAGTGAATTGTCAAATTACATGAGGCACTTAGGTCCTCTATTTATAGAGGTTACAATGAGCTCTAGACGCATTCCAAACCGTCATTTGTTTCCTAATACAAATAGACTTCTTTTAGAGTCCAACTTCGTCTCCAAAACTGAGAAGAAATTGGCTACAGTGTCGATCCATGCGTCTTAGACGCGATCAATGCGTCTGGACACTCGATCCATGCGTCCCAGATGCATAAGCCTATTTTGTCTCTTCTACTCTATCCTTCTGTCCTCTTTTGCGGGCTTTGGTCCAAGCAATGGAATCCTTTGTCCTTGGGATTCCAAATTGGCTTTAAAATAGGTCCAAGTCGCATCTTTAATAGCTCCAATTCCTTGGCCTTCTTCATGATTGTCCACGGGCTTCCCATGTGATTCTTAATGCTTCGAATTGCTCCGTTTTACCCCTTTTTCTCTAATATTCCACAAAACTCTCTCTTTCACCTGTAGAATCTTAAAACATAACTTACAAACACTATTAGTCCACTAAGATGGCTAAACAAGAGACATAATCGAGGGTTAAATAGCACTTTTTGAGCACTTATCAGCAAGCCAGGCAATACATGCTTTGGAACAGCAAATAAGCAATCTTGAATGATAAGTACAGCTGCTGAGGCATTTGTATCAATTTGACATAGGGAAGGCGCCACTCATCGACCTTGATGATGGCGACCTTCCAGAAGGTGGTCGTGTAAGGAACCCAAGGCGTGGGGGTCCAGCTCGACACAAGACATCTGAGTTGGAATAAAGTAACTCAGATGAAGACTCGGATACAGCATCCAAACCAGAGTCAACTGACTAGGATCGTGACGTCGACCCTTGACATAAGAAAAGAGCTCAGACCAAAAAGCATTCTACCAAAGAAACTGCATAGGAAACTGATCGAGAAGAATGACCTGATCCATCAAGATGCATCAGATGACAGGAAAGGGGAGAAAAATGCAAGACTCCCTTGTTCAATCTGCCATAATGGGGGCAAGACATCTCCTTTCGCATTTCGAATAATAAGAAAGCCTTACCCCCGCGGTTATCGGCAATCGAAGTTTAGTGTCTTCAATGGCAAGTCAAATCCGGTGGATCATGTGTTCCGATATCAAGCAACTATGGGATAATATGAAAGGTATGACCACATCATGTGTCAAGAGTTCAAAGCTTCCCTGTCTGGATCTACGCTCTAGTGGTACCATAGGTTACCTGAGCGATAGATCGGGTCAATGGAAGAAATGTTTATGACCTTCATATACAGGTACTCATGCAACAAGCACCAACCAAAGCGGATCGACACATTGTTCAACATCAAGAAAAAGGATAGAGAAGCATTGAAGTCCTACATGTAACGATTCATGGAAATTTCAATCCAGATAGAGTCTTGCGGCGAACAGACTGCCATAATAGCTTCCAAACAAGGGTTGGATGAAAACAACGCCTTATTTGGATCACTCTCCAGGAAACCACCCCGTGATTTAGAGGAACTCCTAGACAGGGTTGAAACTTATACGGGGTGGGACAAGGATGTCCTGAACAGACGTCAGGAAGCAAAAAAGGCTAATCGGACAACTAATGTGGCCCCTTCGAGAAGGGAACTTTTCCCCTCAAAATCTGAAGAGAGACTATCATCATGGACGCCAAAGGGCTGAATCTCCATCAAAGGGACGGATGACCAAAGGACAGTACCAGAATGTAACCAGTAGTGCAGATGGAAAACCATAGAAGAAGCCACATGTGGAAGGAGCTGAAGAAGCTTTTCCCTCGATGGACAGAAAATTTGCCCCTTTAAACAAAATGCCAGATGAGGTTCTGGACTCAATCAAGAATCAGAGTTACCTCAAATGGCCAGCTCTACTTAAGCTAGGCTCCCTGGGTACCAAAGACCAAAGGACCTACTGCAAGTTCTATAAGAGTAAAGTGGTCACAAAGACTAGAGCCCGCAGACTCAAAAAATGAACTACAAGATCTGATTAAAATGGGGTATTTGAAGCAGCTTTGTAGCACACCTAACAGCTTAACGCAAAGATCTGACTGAGGAGATCGGCACGCCGATTCAGATCCCCTAGAAACTGAACCGCTCAATGGCCGCCTACAGATAAATATGATTTTCAGAAAGGCAAGCAAACGAAGTGGGCAGATCACTAAAAAGGGTGTACGATATCAGATATGCATCGCTAAGCAAATGAGGATCATAAACAGCGAACTGACTACGGGCGCACAGGTTAATGTGGTACCCTACAAAGATCCGCTTATCTTTTTCACTGAGGCTGGCTGTCGTAGCATCCAGAGCCCACATGAGAATGCACTTGTTCTAACACTTCCTTTTGGAGGTTATGATTCGCAACGCATATTTGTTGATCCAGGCAGCTCAGCAGATGTGTTATACAATGACGCATTCAAAAAGCTAGAAATTCCTAATTCTGAGATGATCGCCACCAACTCCAACCTATATGGATTCAGTGGGGACAAAGCTTTAATAGTTAGGGAGATCCAACTACCCGTTGTTACTGGTCCGATAACTCTCATCATAAATTTTGTTGTGGTAAAAGCTAACACACCCTATCACATGATCTTGGGCAGGACTTGGCTACACAGACTCTGAGTTGTTCCCAGCACCTATCACCAATGTCTAAAGTTCCCATATAACAAGACAATTGAGACAATCAGAGGGGATCAGGTGGCTGCCAAAGCATGCTACACTCTGGCGACAAAGCAGGCCCCACTCCCTTTTGAACCAATAGAGGTGGGGCAACCCACCAAATAGTAATTACAGTTGGATCCCCCTCTCCCGAACTTGGTCCCAAGAGAGAGGGAGGGTCCCCCCTCACTAGAGCCGTTAGAGGAAGTGGAAATTATGGGAGGCAGCTCGTCAAAAACCACTTTCATCGGCACCTTATTGAGTTTTGAAAAGCGTCAAGCTCTAATACACTTCCTTCGAGAACACAAAGACGTGTTTGCTTAGTCGTTCGAAGAAATGCCAATGATTGACCCCCATGTGGCATGTCACTAGCTCAATGTCCGCAGTGATACAGTAGTGGTCAAGCAAAAACCCAGAAGGATGTGCTGAAAGATCCAAAGCAACAAAAGCCGAAGTTGAAAAACTAAAGGCAGCTAACTTTGTCAGGGAGATCAATTTCCCCACCTAGCCGAATTTCTAATATTGTCCCAGTACGTAAGAAGAATAGGTCATGGAGAATATATATTGACTTCATGGATCTAAACCGCGCATGTCCAAAAGACAGTTACCCTCTACCTCAGATTGACAAATTGGTAGATGCGACGGTTGGACATGAACTATTATCTTTCACAGATTGATCATTTGGCTACAACCAGATCCCATTGCATGAGGAAGACCACAAGCATGCAAGTTTCACAACCAAGGATGGCATGTATTGTCATCAGGTCATGCCGTTCTGACTTAAAAATGCGGGGGCACGTACCAGCGTTTGGTAAACAAAATGTTTGAAAGATTGATAGGTGACATTGTGGAGGTGTATGTAGATGATCTCTTGATCAAAAGCCTGAAATAGGGAGATCATCTCTCCCACTTGAAATGTGCATTTGACATTCTCCGAGGGTATCTGATAAGAGCCCAAAACTTTAGTTTTAACCCTTTAACAGTCATACTTTTGGACCAATTATGTGAGTAATAATTAAGAGTTAACACTGATTACGTGTTTTTATGCATTTCAGGCTTCAAAGTCCATTATGTGCAGAAATGTGCCACTTTAGTGAGATAAAGGAGAAAAGGTCGGTTACTAAGGAGTTCCGTGATTAAAGGCCAAGATTCAAGAAGATAAAGCCTTCCTAAAGCCCGGTCAAAAGCTGAAAAGTCGACACGGGCTGAAAAACAAAGAGACAAGTCGAAAAAACTTCCGAAGCCGATCTTTGGACTCAGACCTCGGAATTGGGCCTACCTTATGTCAAAACGACTGGCTTGGAAAGAGCTTTCCAATGGTCTAAGCCTTGACCCAATCAGAGGAGCAGAAGTGGAAGAAAAATCTGTGGAAGCCAACTGCAGCTGAAGAGGCCTTTTTGGATTGAAAGAATTGGGTTTTGGGCCTGATTCTCGGGCCCAAAACATGGCTCCAAGCCCATGCACGATTTTTGGATATGAAAGTATAAAAACAAAAGTTTAGCTCTTTGTTAATGGTAGCTAATTAGACCTAAAATAATATAGATAATTCTAGATCTGTTTTCATTAATTAAATTAAGCTTTAGTTCCATTTTCAATTCTTGTTTTAGATTAAGTCTTTGAATCATTGTTCTTGATTGATTAGATAAATAAAATAGTTGTTTTCTCAATTTCGAATTGTGTTATTTCAATTTATAGATCTGATTTTAATTCTTGTTGATTATCATTCCGTAGTTTAAATAGATTGAACCATTGTTAGTTAATTTAGTTAAGTTAGAATTTTAATATGATGTGTAGTTATAATGAAATGGGAAATGATGGTTTGATGACTCAAGGCTAAAACCTTCATTAGAGGGGTTGATGAAGCCTTAATGAAAACATAGTGGTATAGTGTAGAAACATTGTAGAATCTATTCCAATCTAGAAGGTCGTGATTCGCCATGAGAATGGGTGGACGACCTCACATGCTAGTTAGTACTTTCGGTAGAAATGCCATGAACACTAGGGGATTAGAACTCGAATTTCTTGCCGTAAGAACGTAAAAAATCGAGATACAAGAATCTATGTTAGGCTATTAAGTTGGATTCGAGGTGGATTCAATTCCCTCTAATCCTTTATCTAGATTCAAGCACAATCATATTTCCATAGCATTAAGTAGTTAAATTCAAGTAATCAAATTCAGTAAGTATCGTAGTATATCACCTTCGTAAAGCTCTCATTGACTTAAGACCGACTAATTAGATTAGAAAACATTCCATGCTAGAGCACTAGGAGTGGAACGAACTTCCTACTCCACTATATCTCATAGGATTGAGAGTAGAGAAACTTTGATAAATATAAACATCATAAGATAGTTTTAGTTTACTTACGTTTTGAGTTAATCGTTCATTTCGTAGGTAGACTATTTCATTTTATCATTTATCAAATGGCGCCGCTGCCATCTTAGTTGCACTTTAGCATTGTTTTCATAGTAGAATTAGTCATTTTTAAGTCCCATTAAACCCACCCACCCTTGTTTGATTCATACTGTGGTTATTCGTTTCAGCGTTGAAAAATTCCAGGACAGAATTACACGGAAGCGATCGCGCTTTTATAAGGAGCGCCGCTGCTCTATAGTCTGGACTTCGAGCGACCCACCCTCATACCAAAGCGCGACCAGCTCACTTATCGGACAAGGAGCGACCCACATTATGCAAAGCGCTGACACGCCCTATGCAAAATTTTGCAGATTTCTACAGACGTTATTCATAAGCGAAGCAAGGACGCTATCAGGTATTCCTTTCTTCCATACCTCGCATCTCCAGTTAGAGGTTCATACTAATATATCAAGATTGTTTGGATTGTTTTTCGTGTTTAGACTTAGACTTGCATGAGATTAAGGTCTGGTCGGAGAAAAACACCGAACGTAATTAACCGTCAACAAACAAACATATCGAGTATACCAATCACTACACCTCTAACTACTATCCCACCAACCATACCTGACATAATGGCTGAAGAAAGAGAGACTCCTCTCTCCGACTTCTACAAAGCTTTGAGCGATAGCCCTAAATCTTGCATCGTTCTAGCAGACCCAGTGGGGGATTTTCGAATTCCCCCAAACATATTTAATTTGTTACCCATTTTCCATGGTTTAGGCCATGAAAAACCTTACCAACACATGCGTAGGATTGAACAAGTCCTTACAACATTCCATCATCCTACGGTTGGTGTGGAACAAATTAAACTGAGGGTATTTCCCTTCACCTTAGCCGATAAGGCAGCGTCTTGGTTAACTGCCCCTGCCTAACTCTCAATGGACTCGTGGGCTAAACTTGTTCAGCTATTTATGGAACATTTTTACCCACCCCTAAAGACAGATGAAATGCTTTCCAAGATTCATTTCTTCCGACAGAACCCTCATGAATCATTTTCTGAGGCTTGGAATCGTTTCACCGATCTGCTAATAGAGTGTCCACACCATAACCTAGCAAAAGACACGTTAGTTCGCGTTGCCTTTTTCAAAGGACTTCAACATCACCATAAAGAAGTCCTTGACATAATGAATGGGGTAGTTTCCTAAGTAAAGGAGCCTCGAGGCTTATAAATTTTAGAAGAACAAACTAAACGCAATAACAATTGGGGGTGATGATATCCCCGCCTCGCTAGTTCTTCTTCAACATTAAGGCCGCCCGGTATGTTTGAGATGAAACCCGACCCGGAACTTAAAAATTTAATCGAATCTCTAACTAAAAAGTAGAGGCTATTTCTATTCAACAAAAGCCTATTCCCGTCATGAATGTCAACTCCAACCCATGTAATTTCTATTTGAGTCCCGAAAGCACCCTCGACTCCTATTGTCCTCTCCTATGAACAACAACAACAATTAGAGCAAGATAATGTTTGCTCCATTAATAACTATCCTATTCCTAATGCCCCATGGAGACAACATCCCAACTTTAGTTGGCAAAACAATCAACAAGTTACAACTCCAGGGTTTAATAACCAAAATGTTAGGCAAACAAACAACTATAATCAAGCTCCACCTAGGCAAGGACAGGGACAAGGTCAGGGAAATTATAATAATTATAACAACCAAGCGCAACCACGACAAGGTGTAGCACAAGGTCAGAATAATTATAATAATTATAATACCAATAGAGGTATCGTTCCGATTAACAATAGTAACTATCAAAACCCACCCATAAATAATCAACGTGAGATAGTTCCAGTCGCACCACCTGTGACTACTACACCTACACAACCGGACCGTATCGACGCCTTTATACAGGTTACCCAACAACTTTTCCAATCAATGACTCAATCAAACCAATAGATATTACAATCCATAAATCAGGGCATACAACAGTTAGCCCAAGAGAAAGCCCAACCAAAAGGCGTGTTTCCAGGACAAGCGATACCAAACCCTAAAACAACAAACACAAACCTGGTAAACGGTAATACTAGTACGGAAACGACAATAGTAGGTGACCTAAATGCCATCACCACTCTCCGCCTGAAAAGTGGTTGATAACAAAGTAACTATGCCTATAGTTACCCCATCATCCCCTCCCTACACGGATATCGAACTAGATATTGAAATAGAAAACTAAGAACCTACCACCAGAGGTACCGGTTAAACCACAACCTAAGAAACAGAAAAGCCAAGGTTACACATCAAGTCGAAGCCATACGCTAAATATAGAGCTTAAACCACCATTCTCTCAAAAATTAGCCATGCTAACCGGGGATACCAACTTCGAGGAGATTAGAACGCGTTTTCAAAAATCTAACGATAAACCTTCCTTTTTTTCGAGCTATTAAAAGCTACCTAATCACGCTAAGTTTCTTAAAGAGTTGTGCACTACTAGGCGTAAGACCAACATACCTAAAGACGCTTTTAACTGAACAATTCCCAACTTTATCCGAAAATAATGGAATTGTTAAGTACAAGGACCACGGTCGCCCTCATCAGAAATGCACCTTAGGAGATTCCCACACGACGACCGCTTTATTAGACACGGGGCGAAAGTGTTAACTTACTCCCCGTATTACTTGTATAAACAAATAGGTCTACAGAAAATGCAACCTACAAAAATAATGTTGCAATTAGCGCATGTGTCTTTTAAGTATCCTAAGGGTGTAGTGGAAAACATGCTTGTTAAGGTTCAGATTTCTACTATCCTGCGGATTTTGTTATCCTCGATACGTATGTCGCTAATGACTCTGTACCCGATCATCTTAGGGCGACCTTTTTTAACCGCCAACGACTTATTAATTGCCGCGATGGTAAGATGTCCTTATCTTTTGGCCATCTCACGGTTGAGGTAAATGTTTTAAAATGATGAAACAGTTACCGATTCGGTCTATAGATGGGGAGGTTAGCATGATCGAGAGCTTAGCTCAAGATTATTTTAACAACACGTTTCCTGAAAACAATATGTACAAATTTCTTTCTTTTGGAAAGTCAGATTTTGTAAATGACTCCTACTTAGAGGAAGTCAACACCATCCTTGAGTCCACACCAATTGTAGACACTTCGGTTTGCTCCACATATTGAGTATGAAGACTTGCTCCTAAGCAAGTATTCATTATGAAAAATCCCCGACTTCTATTGATTTTCCTTCCACCCCAAATCTTAAACCCCTTCCCCCAGAGTTAAAATATATTCAACTCGATCCGGATGGTAGTCATCCGGTAATTATATCTTCTCTGTTATCTAAGGATGAAGAGACACGTTTAATCCGGGTGATTAGGGAACATCGGTCTGCGATTGGTTGGTCCCTAGCTGACATTAAGGGAATTGACCCTAATGTTTGCACTCATCGTATCCATTTGGAGGATAACGCGAAGACTTCTTCGCGAACCTCGCCGCTTTGAACCCCGCCATGAAAGAGGTGGTTAGGGAAGAAGTCTTACGATTACTTTCGATCGCGGGTATCATATACCCCATCTCTGATAGCGAATGGGTAAGCCCCATTCATGTAGTTCCTAAGAAATCAGGAGTTACCATGGTTCGTAACGGAAAGGGTGACTATGTTGTCACACAAGGTCCTATGAAATGGAGGATCTGTATTGATTACAGACGTTTAAATGCTATGACACGAAAGGATCACTTTCCTTTACCCTTTATAGATCAAATGCTCGAACGCCTAGCTGGTCATTCTTTTTATTGTTTTCTGGATGGCTACTCAGGCTATTTTCATATTATTATTGATATTGATGACGAAAAAAAGACTACCTTCACATGTCCCTTTGGAACGTATGCCTATAAACGAATGCCTTTTGGCCTTTGTAATGCTCCTGGAACCTTCCAGCGGTGTATGCTTCATATATTTAGTGACATGGTAGAGCGCTTTATGGAAGTTTTCATGGATGATTTTTCTATCTATGGAGACTCCTTCACAGACTGTTTGTCTAACCTGTCTAAGGTTTTGACAAGGTGTGAAGAAAAGAGCCTCGCTTTTAAACCGAAAAGTGTCATTTCATGCCGAAAAAGGGCATAGTACTAGGTCACGCCAGTATCTAGTGATGGCATCGAAGTGGATAAGCCCAAACTAGATAAGATAGCGACTCTATCTAAACCACGGACTGTCTGTGATATTAGAGCCTTTCTAGGCCATGTAGGTTTTTATAGGCGATTTATTAAAGACTTCTCGAAAATAGCTAGGCCTTTAACTAATCTGCTTTTGAAAGATGCAATCTTTGATTTTAATTTTAACTGTAAGCGGGCTTTTGAAACTTTAAAAGCCGCCTAACCTCTGCACCAATTATACACCTCTCCCGATGGTCTAAACCTTCGAACTCATGTGTGATGCTAGTGACTATGCAGTTGGTGCAGTCTTGGGACAAAAACTAGATAATAAGTCCACTGTCATTTATTATGCTAGTAAAACATTAAACGATGCTCAACAAAATTATTCAACTACAGAAAAAGAATTCTTAGCCATCATTTATGCTTTAGATAAGTTTCGTCCTTATTTGGTTGGTTCTAAAACTTTAGTTTACACGGACCATGCAGCCCTTAAGTACCTTCTTGCAAAAAAGGATGCTAAGCGAGATTAATCTGATGGATCCTTCTCCGCAAGAGTTCACATTAGAAATAAAGGACAAAGCGGGGTCGAAAAAGCGTAGTTGCCGACCACTTATCTAGACTCACAAACGGCGATCGGATCGATTCTCGAGTCCATACCGACTCTTTTTCCCGATGAGCATCTCAGATGCCATTTTTCAGCACCATGGTATCTTTGACATTGTAAATTATCTAGCGGCTGATGTTATGCCTTATAATTGGTCAAGGAATGAACGCGTAAAAGTTTTTGGCGGACTTAAGTTATACTACTAGGATGAGCCCTACCTTTTTAAGTATTGTGCGGATCAGATTATTCGTCGTTGTATTCCCGGTGGGGAATATAATGAAGTTCTATCGTTCTGCCATGACAAAGAGTGTGGTGGACATTTTAGTTGGATGAAAACAGCCGCTAAAGTTCTGCAATGTGGATTTTATTAGCCTACCCTTTTTAAGGATGCCCAAGTGCATTGCAAGACGTGTATACGTTGCCAACAACTTGGGCGAATTACGAAACGTAATATGATGCCATTAAATCCAATCTTGATCATAGAAATTTTCGACGTTTGGGGCATTGATTTCATGGGTCCTTTCCCAGTTTCCCACGGTTTCATTTATATTCTAGTTGACGTGGACTACGTGTCTAAATAGATAGAGGCCCTAGCTTGCCGTAGCAATGACCATAAGACCGTTGTATTTTTTATTAAAGAATATATTTTCTGTCGATTTGGCATTCCTAAAGCCATCATTAGTGATAGTGGAACACATTTTTGCAACAGAGTTGTTGCATCCCTAGTGAAAAAGTATAGAGTTACACACAAAGTAGCAACACCTTATCATCCACAAACTAGCAGACAAGTAGAAGTTTCTAGTAGAGAAATCAAAAAGATTTTAGAAACAACTGTAAACCCTGATAGGAAAGACTGGTCAAAGCGTCTATCGGATGCCTTATGGGCGTATAGAACTACTTTCAAAACTCCTATAGGTATGTCTCCCTTTAGACTTGTATTTGGGAAACCATGTCATTTGCCCGTTTGAATTAGAGCACCGTGCTCGTGGGCTATAAAAAGCCTTAACTTCAATATTGATGAGGCGGTGTCAAAATGCAAGTTGCAATTGAATGAGCTTGAAGAAATCCGTAGCGATTCGTACGATCTCACGAAGGATTATAAAGCTAACATGAAACGTGTTCATGATAAGCATATCTTGCGCAAAGAGTTTGTGGTCGGTCAAAAGGTTTTGCTTTACAACTCCCGTCTACATGTTTTCCCAGGCAAACTAAAAACCCATTGGTCTGGCCCTTTTCTAGTTACTGAAGTCACCCCTTACGGGGCAATCACCTTGGTAAATCCAAATGACAACAGTACCTTTCAAGTTAATGGTCAACGGTTAAAACATTTTCACGAACTTCTGTCCCCTGATGTAGAGGAAGTCCTTTTACAGGACCCTGTCTATGAGGACTGACCCTTGTCATTTGGTGTACTTACTTTCATTTCCATATACTGATAAGTACACCATTCAGGTAACCGGCCCTCCCTATGGAGTGTGTGGCTGTAAGTACCGGATCCTAAGTCCACAGTTTACATAATTCACGTTTTCCACTTTTGCATGTTTTCTCGGTTTTTGAGTCATGTTCCTCTATGGAGTGAATTATGTATTTATTGTTTTTCGTGTTTTTTATAATAAACATATAAAAATAAAATTAAAATTCTTAAAATCATAGAAATAGCAATCCAACAAGTCTTGGGAATCTGACTTTAAACGACCCACGTTGTAAACAAATTTTGTGTTTAAAAATTTGTTTGGGGGTGGGCAGTCGATCTTTCTATCGGGATTGTTCGAACTTTCCATTGGTTTTGTTTAGGCAAATTAGTTCAATTGGGTTGACGTATTCTAAACTAAGATTTCCTTCGTTCAGATAACTTACGTCACACACGCGCCGAGGCGTTCTTCCACCCTCTTATACATCACCCATGGTTGGAATTGAGTGTTTTATGGATCATTGGATTGGAAATTCTCTACTGATCATTTCCATAACTCATTCGCCAAAATCGGGCCCGATCTTTCAAATTGAGTTTCAATTTGCGAAAAATCGGAAAATTTCGAATTCAAACCGGGCTTGGGCCCAACCCGCGACGCGACGCGTTAGCGTCTCCCTTCCTTCCCAACCCCCAGACGCCGCGCGGTGTTTCCAATTCAATCCCAAACCGCGGTTACATGTTAAATTAAATTTTGGAAACCAAAATAAAAAAATAAATATAGAGAGAGGGAAGAAAACCTAACTACACCTACACTAAGGAAATCAAATCCACCTAAATCTTCTCTAAACAATCATCACCACCAACCCAACTTCGATAAACAGCCAACAATTATAGTTTCCACCACCACCACCAACGCCACCAACGCCGTTTTTAGTATTTTTCTTCAAAACTCGCCTCCCCCACAGTCTACAAACCATTAGTAGTCTAAGAAATTTCAATGGCGCTACGACGTAGAATTTTGCCGGAACACGCGTTTGCTTCCGACAGTTTCGCACCATTTTACGACGCGGAGTTGTTCTAGAGACATTGGAACGGACTGTGGTACTCAACTGAGGAGTTCTATCACTATGATTTGGTAGAACAGTTTTATAAAAAGCGAGAATTGGAAGGGGATAGGATTTTCATAAAGTTAGGAGGAACGCGGAGAGAAGTAACGCTACAGTTGTTAGCTGAACTGTTAGGAATTACACTTGAAAGCAACCTAGTAACGACAATTCAGGAACCCCAGTATACTGGAGTTCCTGCTTTGACGAAAGATACTGTCGTGGAGGGTGAATACAATCCGACATCCCATTCGACCGCCCGGACACCACGAGAACCAATCAACCGGTCAGAGCTCGGTGGATTGGTAGGAACGCCCCTCGGGAAAGACAAAGTCGATGATATCGGCCTGCAATGTCTACCGCGTTCTCTGGATTTTGCAAACAAAGAAGTATAATTTCTGCATCCTTGATTTAATGTTTAATGTGATTCGAGGAGTGGGGAAGAGTTTAGCCTCTTCCCGTATTGATCACTAAGATCATGCTCTCCTTTAGAGCCGCCGCAAGATCTGCTCCTATTAAGATCAAATTGCATTCTAATGCAAGTATCTATAATGGATTGCATCCAAGAGACTTGGCCGTTGTCCGAAGAAAAATGGATGAGTCGGAGGATGAAAGGGAAGATATGACATGGATGGATGAAGATGCATTAGAGAAGTGTAATTCTAATGTAGAACGATGCAAGTGTTGCAAAACTGCCTTTGCGGTGCGTTTATGGTATTTGTGGAGATATCCCAAATAGACGGATAGTAGTTCAAAAGAAGCAAGGGAACCTTCAAAGGAGATTTGAAATGCTCGAAGGGGTTCTGGACGATATCTTGTATAACATAGAGACTATCCACCAGGAACAACAAACCCAGTATGCAGTACTCGGTACTAAGATGGAAGCCCAACGCTTGTTCCGAATAGAGATGCTACTGACGCGATGCCACCGTGGAGGACTCTGTTTCAACCGAGTCCGGCGGGCATGAGCGTCGTTATGACGAGGGTTCAAGCCAATCTCCATCTCAGGGTCCATCATCATCACAAAACTAGGTGTTCACCCCAGTTGGAGTTCGCTGTTATTTCATAAATTCGTTTTATTAGAAGGATTTTAATTCAGTAGTTAAATTTAAATAGTAATGTGTTTATTTAATGTTGTTTGGATTTATATTTTATTTTATTTTTAATATAATTGATTATTTTCGAGTACTGCTTGTTTTATCATTTATCCCACCTTCCCGACTTGTTTGGGGGTGGAAATATTTAGACCGAGCATAAGTCGTTATATGATCATATATATGTGAAGTTGTCTTGGAGGAAAGGTTGATAATTTGGCCGATATCGGCATATCTATGACTTGTGTGGTGGTAGCATGAAATCTAGGAGAGTTTAGAAGTTCCTATTCTAAATCCAGTATGAAAGATACCAGGATTTTTAGGAAATCATGAAAATGGCTTGTTTCCGTTTTCGATTTTGGGAATTTTCCTATTTCCGGAAATTGCCTTCAAATAAATAGGGAACTTCCCGATTCGTTTTGGAAGCTCCTAACCTATTTAAACTCCATCCTTTCTACACTAACAAACCACAATACATCCCACCATCATCCCGCACCATCCACTCCAAGTTTTACCTTCTTTTTGCTCTAAACTCCGGTTTGATTTACTACTGCGCCGCTTTTGTCGAGCGCTACCGCGCTTTTTTACTTTTTTTGAAGAATTTTGTCGAGCGCCGACCATTCCTCATACCAAAGCGTGACCAGCGCCATAACACTGTAATCGCATTTACACAAGAGCGACCGCGCCTATCTGAAGGCCAAGACGCTACCGCCTTTCCTCGTGAACGCGGAAATTTCCAATTTTCACAGGGTCATTCCAAGATTTTTGTGGAACTGTTCAAAGAGTAGTTAAGATGACATCTCCTGTAGTCATACCTGAACGATCTTTTCGAAGATGTGTTGGGCACCGAGACCTATGGACACTGGTTCCGACACAGGATCCTGCAGTTAGGATGGCGTCATCTACTGGTAAGTGATGACGAGTCATATTCACCACAACTTACTGCTTATTTCTATGACCACGTTAAATTCTATTGTAATCGGGATGGAGATCAAGAATTCTCCGTCGTGTCGATGACACGACACATGAATTCAATAAAAATTTGGTCGCCTTTAGTTTTAGGAATACCAATACGATCCTGTTCACACATGGGCATATATGACTGATAATGCATATCTTTATGATTATACATATTTCCATGATTATTATGGGGGAGGGGTATTTCGAGTAATGGACCAGGGGCGATATAGCATTGCCCTTGGTAGCCTTTCCTTAAATGTAGGCACCACCATGTTATGCATCCTGATGAATATTTTGGGGGAATGGTAGTTCATTTCTGCAAACAGTACTGCTGGTGACATTTTCCTCGCTTTAGCTGAGGGACGTCGCCGCTATGACATTCCCCGAGTTTTGGCCACTAGTCTTAAGAAAGCCCAAACCATGAGGCGTAAGTATCTTCTTATGCCTGTGTTGGTAAGCCGCATCATCGTAGTTGTTTACCTCAGTATTCGTGCACAATTCACATTGATTGAAAAGGGTTGAAGTCATGAGACCCACCAATAGGGTGGTTCGCTCATTCATGAATAATTACTTAGGCTGGGATGGCGGTGTAGCCTCATTTGGTTAGCCCGCACATCCCATCGGACATAATAACACTTAACAGGTTAGCATTAGTAGATGATAAATGGCGGCAAGCTTGGCAAGTTATAATGGACCGGCGGGGATCTTGAAGGAACCTCATATCTTTAATGAGGAGGAGGATGCTTAAAGCGGGAGATAAGGTAAGTTTTTAGTTTTTAGTGTCCGCTTATGTCCCAAGCAATTTCATTTTTGTTAACCCCATAATGGGTGGAACTTCGTGATAGAGTTCGTCGGTTTATTTCCTATAGTAGTATGCGTTCTAACTTTGTTTTGCGGATGTTCCCGAATTTCACACGTTTCAATGGTATTTTTCCTACCCTCTTTATTTGCAATACTTTGAGGACAAAGCATGATTCTTGTTTGGGGGCATAGAAACACGTGTAATTGAGGCATCTGTTAGGATATAGATATGTATAATATGCATTTGTTTTCTAGTTAAAATTTAAAAAAAAAAAAATCAATTAAAAAATATAAATAAATAAGTTATGCTATACACTTAGGAATATTGGTATTGTTTTCTTTCTCCATGCTCTTAACAATCTAGAAGTCTCACGTAGCTTTTGCATCAGAATAATTGTTAGAAACTTAGGTTAATATATAGGTAATAATCTTGCATCTATCTATAAATATATTACATGAGTATCTATGATTGTTAGCAGTAAGTTTCTAAAATCTAGGCTAGAGTACTTATTCTACAAATCCTGTGAGAATATAGCCTAAAGCCTTATATGAGCGAAACAATTGAGAAATGACACAAGGGAGAAGTAAAATCCGGATAGAGATATCACACGTCCACTTGCTTGATCACTATGCCATATCCTAAGCGAGAATTTAGGCCCTTTTTGGATCGATATAGCCAGAAATTCAAACCTATGAATTATTTTCCGCTAGTTAGCCCCCTCGAGCCTTTCTTTAGCCTTCCATAAACCACAATTCCTTTACCCCTGTTACAAAACAAAACAAAATAAAAAAAAAAAAAATCAACCTACCCAATTTAGAATAAGTCTGAGAATAGAATGAGTGAAGAAAGAAGAAGAGAAAAACCTGTGTAAACAAAAATTAGTTAGTTGCTTCAGAAAAAGAAAAGAAGTTTCCATCCAAGGAAAAGAAAAAAAAATAATATAGAAATAAATAAAAACTCCAATAAAAGGGAGTCAAAAGCCAAAGAAAAGAAAAAAAAAACTATGGCTAATGATGGAAACAAAGTATAGAAGCAAAAGAAAATAACAAGGTTTTCTCTAAGTTACATAATATGAAGACTCTATTATCTCAGACTTGTCCTTTTGAATATCCATTTCCTTCCTTCTTAAACCATCTCCTAATCCCCGCAACACCTAATAAAGACCTCTAGCTCAATTAGGAATAGGTTAGTGTGATAGTAAGTGGCAGATGTGTTTGATCGACCCCGGCTTCCTTGTTGTCATTGAGATTATAAGGTAAAGTGTGCCCACTGCACACTGGAGCAGCGAAACTTGAGTGGAAAAATCTGAGTGGTTTTGTCTTGACATTTATGTGAGGACCTACTTAAGGACGCTTATTCGAAGTTTTCAAAACTTAACCTGCTAGGCATTTCATAGTATTACTCATAGTATATATATTTGTATCATAGATGATTGATTATTATGCATATATTAGTTTAGGTTTTTGACTTGGTTATTCTTATTCAATTGCTAGTGAGATGTATAGATAGTTGGGACATGAATGAGGAAAACAATAGTTTTATTTCTTAGTCGTTGTAGTATAGTTGAAGTTTGTGAGTACCTTCATCGAAAAACTCTCACGGGCTATAACTTCGTCCACTAGGGAATTCCTAGTGGTTTAAAGGCCTTGTTGCATAGGGTCAATGCAATCTCACTCAAATAAACGAGTAGATAGAAACTCCATTTTTGGTCACTTATTTTAATTTCTCATCTTTGCTTGAGGACAAGCAAAATGCTGTTTGGGGTGGTTTGATAAGAGTCCAAAACTGTAGTTTTAACCCTTTAACAGTCATACTTTTGGACCAATTATGTGAGGAATAATTAAGAGTTAACACTTGATTACGTGTTTTTATGCATTTCAGGCTTCAAAGTCCATTATGTGCGTAAAATGTGCCACTTTTAGTGAGATAAAGGAGAAAAGGTCGGTTACTAAGGAGTTCCGTGATTAAAGGCCAAGATTCAAGAAGATAAAGCCTTCCTAAAGCCCGGTCAAAAGCTGAAAAGTCGACACGGGCTGAAACAGCACACAAGTCAGCAGAACTTTCGAAAGCCGTATCTTTGGACTCAGACCTCGGAATTGGGCCTACCTTATGTCAAAACGACCGGCTCGGAAAGAGCTTTCCAATGGTCTAAGCCTTGATCCAATCAGAGGAGCAGAAGAGGCCTTTTTGGACTGAAAGAATTGGATTTTGGGCCTTATTCTCTGGCCCAAAACATGGCTCCAAGCCCATGCACGATTTTTGGACCTGAAAGTATAAAAACAAAAGTTTAGCTCTTTGTTAATGGTAGCTAGTTAGACCTAAAATAATATAGATAATTCTAGATCTGTTTTCATTAATTAAATTAAGCTTTAGTTCCATTTTCAATTCTTGTTTTAGATTAAGTCTTTGAATCATTGTTCTTGATTGATTAGATAAATAAAATAGTTGTTTTCTCAATTTCGAATTGTGTTATTTCAATTTATAGATTTGATTTTAATTCTTGTTGATTATCATTCCGTAGTTTAAATAGATTGAACCATTGTTAGTTAATTTAGTTAAGTTAGAATTTTAATATGATGTGTAGTTATAATGAAATGGGAAATGATGGTTTGATGACTCAAGGCTAAAACCTCCATTAGAGGGGTTGATGAAGCCTTGATGAAAACTTAGTGGTATAGTGTAGAAACATTGTAGAATCTATTCCAATCTAGAAGGTCGGATTACGCCATGAGAATGGGTGGACGACCTCACATGCTAGTTAGTACTCGAGAAAATGCCATGAACACTAGGGATTAGAACTTCGAATTTCTTGCCGTAAGAACGTAAAAATCGAGATACAAGAATCTATGTTAGGCTATTAAGTTGGATTCGAGGTGGATTCAATTCCCCTCTAATCCTTTATCTAGATTCAAGCACAATCATATTTCCATAGCATTCGTAGTTAAATTCAAGTAATCAAATTTAGTAAGTATCGTAGTATATCACCTTCGTAAAGCTCTCATTGACTTAAGACCGACTAATTAGATTAGAAAACATTCCATGCTAGAGCACTAGGAGTGGAACGAACTTCCTACTCCACTATATCTCATAGGATTGAGAGTAGAGAAACTTTGATAAATATAAGCATCATTTCGTAGTTTTACTTTACGTAGATAAAACTGTAGTTTTGAGTTCAATCGCTTTATTTCGTAGATAAAGCAATTCATTTCATTTTATCAATATCGCATGAAACTCAACCCTGCCAAATGTGCTTTCGTTGTCTTATCAGGGAAGTTTTTAGGGTATCTGGTTACTAAGCGAGGAATTGAGGCAAACCCAAATCAGATCCGGGTGCTCATAGAGATGTTTTCACTTAAAAACATGAAAGAGGTTCAAAAAGTCACAGGCAGGCTAGCAACCCTGAACAGGTTCATCTCTAAGAGTTCAGATAAGTGCAAACCTCTATTTAAGTTACTACGAAAGAATACCTCATTTTTATGGACAAAGAATGCCAAAAAGCATTCGATCAACTCAAAATATACCTGGGGGCACCACCAATCCTTTCCAAACCAGTTGAGGTAAAAGTTTTGGGTCTTTATCTCTGTTTATATGACTACGGTATTAGTTCTATATTGATACGTGTGGATGAAAAGAAGGTTGAAAAACCTATATATTTCTTGAGCCGAACGTTCATCCCTGCAAAAACAAGATATCCTAAACTCAAAAGAGTCACTTTGGCCCTTGTTTATGCAGCAGAGAAGTTACAACCATACTTCCAGTCCCACACTATTTGGGTAATCATGGAATACCAGTTACAATCAGTTCTAGAATGGCCGAACAGGTTAGGGAGGTTAGCTAAATGGTCCATACAACTATCAAAATATAACATTATCTATGTCCCACGAATCTCAGAGAAGGCTCAGGCACTAGCAAAATTCTTGGGAGATTTCTCAATAACCTACACTGGGTACGACTCAACTACCCCCAGTTCAGATGATGGCATCCTGCCTGAATCTCCAAATACCAGTCCAGACCCATAGGAATCGAACTCCGGATGGCGACTATTTGTGGATGGATCTTCAAATGACAGAGGCGCCAGAGTAGGAGCTATGCTAGTTACTCCTGACAACATGTGACTTGAGAAGTCCATCCGATTAGGTTGGAACGCCTCTAACAATGAGGCAGAGTATGAGGTGACACTTGCTGGCCTCACAATGGCTCTCGACTTAGGCCTAACACACCTCATAGTTTTTATTGACTCACAGCTAGTTATGTTCCAAGTTAATGGAGGATATGAGGCCAGGGACGAAACGAATGGCCAAATATCTGGAACTGGTAAGGGTCTTCAGGGCAAGTTTGAGAACATTTAGTTTTATCAACTGCCTCAATCCAAAAATTGGCACGCAGACGCTTTGGCGTATGTTGTCTCGATGTTGGGCAACAACGAATCTCACTCCATCCCTATAGAGTTCGAAGAGAAATCAAGCATCCAAGCACTCACAGTTACAATAGTTTGTGTTATTCCAACTACCACTCCAAATTGGATGGATTCATACAATTCCTACCTCAAAGACGGGACACTCCCTGAGGATAAAAATATAGCCAAGAGTCTGCTTGCAAAGATACACATATTCACCCTCCTTGAAGATGATCTATACAAGAAGTCCTTTTTGGGACCTCATCTCAGATGTCTCTCCCCAGACCTCGCTGAACAAGCTATGCAAGAGGTTCGTGAAGGAATTTGTGGCAACTGATAAACGTAAAAAGAATAAAGTTTACATACGAAATGAACGATAAAACTCAAAATGTAAGTAAACTAAAACTTATTACGTGCCTAATTTATCAAAGATTTCTACTCTCAATTCTATCGAAATAGAGTGGAGTAACAAATTCGTTCCACTCCTAGTCCTTCCGCAAAGTAATGTTCTCTACGTATGAATAATCTTAACTAAAGTCTAATGAGAGATTTACAAAATGATAACTAGACTACGATGCAACTACCCACAAGATGCAACTAGTCGACTATTTAAACAACTATGGGAATACTACGTCGATTCTATGATAAGGAATTAGAGGGGGATTGATTCCACCTTACCTCAACTTAATCCACAAACGACGAATCGTCGTAATCCGAATTGAACTGCTTCACAGAACAATCTGGTTACTCCTAATCCCTAATTACACATGGCATTTCTACCAATTCATAACTAGCATGTGAACGATTACACCCATTCTCATGGTGAACTAATCATTTCTAGAGTGTAAAGGAAATTACGACGACTCTACGATAATCGGAATTAAGCTTTCATCAAGGCTTCTCAACCCCCTCTAATGGAGGTTTAGCCGAGAATCATCACGCTATCATTCACAATCAAATTCAAACAAGACATGATATAAAGATTTGAACTTTACTTGTTTAAACTCAATTCCAAACTACTCATGCAATAATTGAATTAAACTAATAATGACAAATAATTGAATCTAAGAATTTAAGCTAATAAATAAATGAAAATGAAACTAGATTATGGAGAACACTATTTTATTAATCTAATGAATAGTAAAACAATGATTCAAATACTAAATTAATAATCTACTTGTTCTAAAGTAATTAATTAAACATGAAACTAGATCTAAAACAAGATATAAAAAAACTAATTAATTAACTAAATGAAATTCTCAAACTAAGTTCTAAAACTAATTAATGGAGGCTAACTAATCTAGGTCTAACTATCTACCATTAATAAAGAGCTAAGCTTTTGTTTTTATATGTTTCAGATCCAAAAATCATGCATGGGCTTGGAGCCATATTTTGGGCCAGAGAATCAGGCCCAAAACCCAATTCTTTCAGTCCAAAAAGGCTTCTTCAGCTGCAGTTGGCTTTGACAAACTGTTCGTCTACTTCTACTCATCTGATTGGGTTAAGGCTTACACCATTGGAGAGCTCTTTCCGAGCCGGTCGTTTTGACATAAGGTAGGCCCAATTCCGAGGTCTGAGTCCAAAGATACGGCCTTCGGAAGTTCTGCTGACTTTGTGTGATGTTTTTGCCCGCGTCGACTTTTCAGCTTTTGACCGGGCTTTACAAAGGCTTTGTCTTCTTGAATCTTGGCCTTTAATCACGGAACTCCTTAGCAACCGACCTTTGCTCCTTTATCTCACTAAAGTGGCATATTTCTGTACATCATGGACTTTGAAGTCTGAAATGCATAAAAACACGTAATCAGTATTAACTCTTAATTATTACTCACATAATTGGTCTAAAAGTATGATGGTTAAAGGGTTAAAACTACAGTTTTGGGCTCTTATCAAACTACCCCCAAACAGCATTTTGCTTGTCCTCAAGCAAAGATGAGAAATTAGAATAAGTTACCAAAAATGGAGTTCTATCTACTCTCGTTTCGCTGAGTGCGATTGCATTGACCATATGCAACAAGTAGGGCTGGCAATGGGTCGGGTAAGAACCGATACCAGATCCAGTCTGAACCAATAAAATCGGGTCTGGGACAGATAGTTATCATATTGGACCGGTTCTGGGTCTTGAAAATCAGAACCGGACTCTTATTGGATTGGTTCTGGATTAAGTATGTACCGAACCGTTATGGGCCTAATCCAATTAAAATTTTTAGTCTTATTCTTCCTAATTTTCTTCCACCATATATTTCTATTACCTTATACAACATTGCAATATTTAAAGTTCCAAAATAAGATATGCAAAATACATATGTAATATTACGATATTTTGTTACATAATAAAAAGATGGTTTCTATCTAGAGGAAAATCCTCTTTTACAGATTTGGATTTCAAATAATTCATTATGCCTTTTTGATTTGTGTACCTTGTTTTTTTGTTTAGCAAAAAAAAATTATTTAATATTTATATAACGAAAATTAGGATCCAATTATTAAAAACTCGGTTCACCGGGTTAAAATTGAACTTATTGGTTCAAAACGGATCGGATCCGGAATCAAAAAAAAGTTTTCAACTCGGTTCTGGTTCTCTAAGTCAAATATCCGTTCGGGTCGGGTCTGGTTCTGGGTCTGTATTGTTGAAAAGCAGATCGGTTTTGGATTTGCCTATATCCGGACCGATCCAACCCATTGCTAGCCCTAGCAACAAGGCCTTAAACCACTAGGAATTCCCTAGTGGACGAGTTATAGCCTCATGAGAGTTTTCTAGTGAAGGTACTCACAAACTTCATCTATACTACAACGACTAAGAAATAAAACTATTGTTTCCTTATTCATGCTCTAAATTAACTATACCTCTTACTAGCAATGCATCTAGAGTAATCAAGTCGAAACCGAAGCTAATATATGCATAATAATCAATCATCTACAATAAACATATATACAATGAGTAATACTATGAAATGCCTAGCAGGTTCGTTTCTGAAACTCGAAATAGCGTCCTTAAGTAGGTTCTCACAATAATAGTCAAGATACAACACTCTGATTTTTCCACTCAAGTTTTCATACTCCGATGCAGTGGGCACACTTTTTACCTTACAATCTCAATGACAACAAGGAAGCCAGAGTCGATCAAACACATCTGCCACTTACTATCACACTAACCTATTCCTAATTGAGCTAGAGGTCTTTATTAGGTGTTGCGGGGATTAGGAGATGGTTTAAGAAGGAAGGAAATGGATATTCAAAAAGGACAAGTCTGAGATAATAGAGTCTTCATATTATGTAACTAGAGAAAACCTTGTTATTTACTTTTGCTTCTACACTTTGTTTCCATCCTTAGCCATATTATTTTTTTTTTCCTTTTCTTTGGCTTTTGGCTCCTTTTATTCTATTTTTTTGGAGTTTTTATTTTATCTCTATTTTTATTTTTCTTTTCTTTGGATGGAAACTTCTTTTCTTTATTTTCCGAAGTAATTAACTAACTTTTGTTTACACAGGTTTTTCTCTTCTTCTTTCTTCCTCATTCTATTCTCAGACTTATCTAAATTGGGTAGGTTGAATTTTTTTATTTTGTTTTGTTTTGTAATAGGGTAAAGGATTTGTGGTTTATGAAAGGCTAAAGAAAGGCTCAGAGGGGCGACTAGTAGAAAATAATTCATAGGTTTGAATTTCTGGCTATATCTATCCAACGAGGGCTTACATTCTCGCTTAGGATATGGCATAGTGATCAAGCAAGTGGACGTGTGATTTCTCTATCCGGATTTTACTTCTCCCTTGTGTCATTTCTCAAATGTTTTGCTCATATAAGGCTTTAGGCTATATTCTCACAAGATTTGTAGAATAAGTACTCTAGCCTAGATTTCAGAAACTTACTGCTAACAATCATAGATACTCATATAATATATTTATAGATAGATGCAAAGATTATTACCTACATATTAACCTAAGTTTCTAAAAATTATTCTAATGCAAAAGCTGCGTGAGACTTCTAGATTATTAAGAGCATAGAGAAGGAAAACAATACCAAAATTCCTAAGTGTATAGCATGAACTTATTTATTTATATTTTTGAATTTTTGAAATTTTAACTAGAAAACAAATGCATATTATACCTATCTATATCCTAACAGATGCCTTAATTACAAGTGTTTTATGCCCCAAACAAGAAGCATGCTTTGTCCTCAAAACATTTAAATAAAGAGGGTAGAAAAATACCATGGAAACACGTGAAATTCTGGAACATCTGCAAAACAAGGTTAAAACATACTAATATAAAAACTACGCAACTCTATAATAGTTCCACCCATTATGGGGTTAACAAGAATCAAATTGCTTGGGACATAAGCGGACACTAACTAGAATTAAAACTTACCTTATCTCCCCATTCTATTCATCATCCTCCTCCTCATCCTCTTCTTCTATAAAGAAGTGAAGTTCATTCATTCATCTGCCATGCCATGATAATTTTTCCGGCTTCCCGCCATTTATCATCTATTATTGCTAACCTATTAAAGCCCACTTGAATGCGGCGGGGTGTAGGGTGCAACTGATGAGGTTGTATCCTCCACCCTTGCCAAGTCATTATTACGGAAAGAGCGAATAATACTATTGGTGGGTCGTGCGATTAATCGACCGTAATCCAATCCGTGAAACATGTACAAAAAACAGGAAAGAAACATAGCATAATACGGGAAATTAGAACAGGCATAAGAAGGTATTTATGCCTCATGCTATGGGCTCGAGCTAAACTAGACATCAAGGTTCTGGGAAGGTCATGGCATATACGTCCCGTGGCTAAAGCAAGGAAGACGCTGCAAGTGGCATCATTCACAGAAGAAAACGCCATTCCCCTAAAATGTTTAGCATAATCCAAAACATAACAGTTCCTATGTTCATGGACAGGCTACCAAAAGCGACGTTATAGTCCCTTTGGTCCTCGATACGGAAAATGCTTGCCCCATACGACTCATGCAAAAACTCATAAGTGTAGACATGCATATTATCTACCCAATAACACCATGGGTCTTGTATTTCAGTGGGCATAGCAAGTCCAAGAACAAATGCTAGCAAGAACCTGGTAATTTCCATTGGTTCATCATCAATGTTGATGGAGAACACTTGTTCTCCATCTGGTCTCTCAAAGAAAATGCAGTTATCGTAAAAATAAGATGCTAGTGTTGGAGAATAAAGTTCAGTAGGTCTTACCATAAGCAGTTCCCAGCCTACTTATGTGATCGCCTCGCGAAACCAAGCACCATAAGTAGTGCTTTGGAACAAATCTTCGAAAGACTGTTCCGGTATTATTGTAGGAGATGTCATCTCAAAACGATGCTCTGGAACTGCTGCAAATGATCCGGGAACAACCCACAGAAAACTGGAAATTTTTGCATTTACGGAGGTCAGGGCGCAGGTGCGCTCCACTTGGGCGCAGGTGCGCTCTGATGATTTTCGAGTTCCAGTGTTTGGCGCGAGTTGCGCTCACCTTGGGTGCAGGTGCGCTCTGTGCAAAATTTTAGAAAAATGAGTAGGGCGCAAGTGCGCTCCTCTGGGGCGCAGGTGCGCTCCGAGGTGCTGATGGTTGAAAAATGAGACGAAACGTGGAAAACGTGGGAGTGAAAGGTGAGTGATGGAAGTTAGATGTAGTGTGGGTTGTGAGTGTAGAATAAATGAAGTTTATATAGGTTTTAAGTTGCTAAAACGGATCGAGAAGTTGCCAACAAGTTTTTACGGCAGTTTTCGGAAATACTAAAATTTCCAAACCCGAAAACGGAAACAACTCATATTCTTGATTCTTAAACAACCCTAGTATCTTTTAGGTTGAATTTAGGATAGAACCTACCTATTTTATCGAGATTTCATCCTACCATGATATTTATTCATAGATATGCCTAATCGGCCATATTCTCACCCTGACTCTGAAATAACTTCTAAAAACGAGGGTCATATAAAAATCATGCTGGAATAGATAACACCACCCCCAAACAATTTGGGAAGGTGGGATCAATATTAAACAACCATGCACAATGAAAATAACCGCATTATATTAAATTTTTCATTCAAAGTATATTTCACTACAAAATTCAAATTACGGAATTAAAACTTACATTAAAATAACTAACAATAATAAAACTACAAATAAAAATCATCAAGCTATACAATCCCTAAACACGTCAGTACTGGTAGCGGAGGGCACACGCTCAGGAGATGGCTCCTGAGCTCCCGATGGGCTTGCACCATTCGTCTTTCGGCGACGACGCTCGTGCTCGATAATGTATCCTCAGAAAGAGAATCCCCATGAGGTGGAAAGCGTGCAAGCATATCGGCCCGGAACTGGCGCTGAGCTTCTAGCTCAGCCCTCATCTGTTCCCACCGCTCATCCTCTCGCTAGGTATGAATCTCGAAGTTATGGTGGATAGTAGCCTGTCGAGTCCGGAGGTCTTCACAGATAGTATTGAGTGAACGCATACCACGATGAATCATAGTCATGCGTTCTGCATCTGACCAACACCTCTCCAAGGCATCAGCATCAAAACATGTCAAGTCCTCCTCATCCTCCGAGTCATTCTCATTTCCGACGTCCTCCTCGTCCTCTACCCTATCCTCAGGCAACCTCCAAACTCGTTGGACACAATCCTTATAAATACGAGGATTTTGGTGTAGGGTGAGGTAAATCCTATCATCGTCGAATTAGTCTCTCAACTTCAAAGATGATTTTGGTTATCAAAGCGGGGAGAGGTGCAATAGACTTCCCTACTCCCCTAATCATGTTAAGCAAAAACTCCAAGATCACAGAACTTCGTATTCGCTCTGGAGTATCCATAGAATGTGGAAGGCAGTTCGGACCGATGTCGTGACCTTCTCCTTCCCTAAGACGTTCAACCAATCCACCGAAATGCAGCTAGTAGGTTGGTTGGTTTTGGGATGCCCGCGAACACAATGCGAAGCTTGTATTGTAGTTCCGCCCGGTAACTGTCGCGTTCATCAACGGCTCGACCCCATTATATTGGGACTCTGTGGCGTGGCATCGGATGGATTCTAGGTGGAATGCCTAGAATCTCGACCAACAACCAATAGATTACTTCCTTCCTCCTCTTTGCCACCGTAACAAAAATTCTACTCCCCTCCAATTCCCTCGTGTTGTAAAACCGTCGGACTAACTCTTCGTGGTAAAAGGCCTCAGTCGAGTACCACATGCTATTCCAATCTCTACTAATCATTTCGTCACCATAAAACGGTGCGAAGTGGTCGCCAGTAAATGCTTGCTCCGGCAAAATTCGACGTTGTTGAGCCATTGGAGTTTGAACTAATTTGGGGTTTGTAGAAGGTGTAAAAAGCAATGAGGAACAACCTCACTGGAACAACAATGGTGGTGGTGCGGTGATGGCCCGACAGCTTGAAATTTTTTTATTTTTCGGTGGTTTTTGATGATTTAAAATGGTGGAGGTGGTGGTGGTACGGTTTTGAGAAGATTTGGAGTGGGTTTGGATGTTTAGCGTGGGTGTATTGGTTTTCTCTTTTTTTTCTTTTTTTTTAGTTAGGGTTTGAAGCTTTGTTAGTCGTTAATGGCGGTTTGGAGAAGTGAAGAACGCGACTGTTGGTGTGAAGGTAAAAAGTGCGCTTGCAGAGTTTGGGTTTGAAACCCGATTCGAATTTTTCAAATTTTGTCGATTTTTAGCGCGACTTCAAACTAATATTGTCGCTTCGTTACCGGTCCGATTTTTGCGAATGAGATATGGAAATGATCAGGAGAGAATTTCCAATCTAATGATCCATAAAACACTCTATTCCGACTATGGATGACATATAAGATAGTGGAAAATGCCTCAAAGTACGTGCATGACGTATGTTATGCGAATGAATGAACTCTAAATTCATAGATTATGTCAACCCGAATCGAAATACAATTAAACGGCCTAAGCAACTCTAATGGGACATAAAACATTTTAGGACGGAAACACGAACACCCCACCCCCAAACAAATTTTTTACAACAAAGTTTAGAAAATTTGTTTTTTTTTTTTTAAAGTGGGTCTTTTAAAGTCAAATTCCCGAGACTTCCTAGATTACTATGTTTATTATTTAATATATATATATATATTTACTTTTATAAGGAAAAATAATAAGAAATAAGGACATAATTCACCCCATAGAGAAACATGACTCAAAAATCTGAGAAAACATGCAAGAGTGGAAAACGTGAATTATGTTAAACGTGGACTTAGGATCCGGTACTTACAACCACACACTCCATAGGGAGGGCTCGGTTACCTTAATGGTGCACTCACCAATATATGGAAATGAAAGGAAATGCACCGAACACAAAAAAAATTGAGTCATTTATAGTCAGATACTCGAGACTTTATCTAAACATATGTATGAACATGCAGTTTATCATATATCAACAACTAAAATAGTTGAGGATCATTCCATAAATAAATATCACAAAAAACATACCCAAATACGATTAAGCACCAAGATTTCCTATGACGCAACCTAGTGAAATGACAGCGAAGTCAGATAGACCTATAACGTAACCTAGCATTCACCTTCTTTTTTATCTTTGAATGAAAGGGTGTCCTAGTGAATAAGTGTGGAAAAGTGAATGGTTGTGGAAGATATGGTGGATATGGATAAGTTATAGAAGGAAAGCATGTAAACAATGAGGATGTGGGTTTAGCACAAAACTCATTCATGGTGTAGGTAGGGACTGTCTCAAGTCTGAAAATGAAGGTGTCAAATGGTTTGTCCTTCTGAAGTATTTGTTTACTAGGTGGATTTAAAAAATTATGAAGCACAGGAGAAACAGAATGATTGAGTGCAAACTCGAGATTCCTTTGAAAGGGTGGAAGGAGGGGAGTCGAGGTGGATGTTGTGCAAAGTAGTTCTTGATAGGGTGAATCATCACCTGCTCTAAGAAACTCATCAAATTCCTCATCTAGATTGGTCATATCCACATTACTATGGTAGTCCTTTATATCTTTGAGAAAGTCATCTATCTCGTCCTCAACCATAATATGTGTATCGACTAGTGTAGGGATGAAAATGTTGGAGTCTAAACTTCCAAAGAAAAGAAATTTGGGCATATGATTATCAGAGAACGTGTTGTTGAAATAATCTCGAGCGAAGCTCTCGATCATGCTAACCTCTCCATCCATAGACGAATCGGGTAAATGTGTCTTTGTTTTAAAAACATTTACTTCAACAGCAAGATGGCCAAAAGACATGGACATTGAACCATCGCGGCAATTAATGAGCCGCGTTGGCGGTTGCCAAGAATTGGCCCTAAAGATGATCGGACAGAGTCGTTAGCGACTTACGATCGAGGATGACAAAATCAGCGGATAGTAGAAATCCACGAACTTTTACCGGACATTTTCGACTACACCCTTGGGATACTTAATAGACCGATCAGCTAATTGCAACGTCATTTTAGTGGGTTGCATCTCGTCTAGACCTATTTGTCTATACAAATAAAACGGGAGTAAGTTAACACTAGCCCCCAGGTCTAATAACGTGGTCGTCGTATAGGAATATCCTAAGGTGCATTGTACAGTAGGACGATCAGGGTCTTTGTACTTAACAATTCCATTATGTTCAGATAGAGTTGGGAATTGTTCTGTTAAAAAGGCGTCTTTTGGTATATTGGTCTTACGCCTAGTAGTACACAACTCCTTAAGAAACTTAGCATGGTGTGGTAGCTTTTTCATATCTTCGAGGAAGAGAAGGTTTATAGTTAGATTCTTGAAAACGTCCCTAATCTCCTCATAATTTGTATCCCTAGTTAACATGGCTAATTTTTGTGAAAACGGTGGTTTCTCTCTATATTTAGCAATGGTATCACCTGGATGTTTAACCTTGGCTTTCTGTTTCTTAGGTTGTGTTGTAACTGGTACCTCTACAGTGGTAGGCTCTTCAGTTTCTATTTCGGTATCTAGTAAAATAGTAGGTGTAGGGACTCTTGGTGGGGTAACTATAGGCATAGTTACTTTGTTATCAACCACTCTGCGAGCGGAGAGTGGTGATGGCATTTAGCTCACCTACATTTTCATATTCATTACTAGTATTATTGGTTACCTCAAAGGTCATGTTTGTTTGTTGTTTTAGGATTAGGTATTGCGTGACACGAAACACACCTTTGGGTTGGGCTTTTATCTTGGGCCAACTGTTGGCTTAAATTATTAACGGATTGTAGAAGCTGTTGGTTAGATTGAGCCATGGTTTGGAAAAGTTTTTAGCTCACTTGTATGAAGGTGTCAAGACGATCCGGTTGTGTGGGTGTAGTAGTCACGGGTGGTGTGTGATAAAACATAAAATTGATAGTTACCTACGAAATGAATGATGAACTCAAAACGGAAGTAAACTAAAACTATTTATGATGCTATATTGTTTATCAAAGTTTCTACTCTCAATTCTATCGATATAGAGTGGAGTAACAAATTCGTTCCACTCCTAGTTCTCTAGCATGGAGTGTTTTCTAATCTAATTAATCAGTCTTAAGTCTAATGAGAGCTTTACGAAGGGTGTTATACTACGATACAATATGAAATTGATTATGTTGAATTTAAACTACGAATGCTATGGAAATATGATTGTTTTTGAATCTATATAAAGGATTAGAGGGGAATTGAATCCACCTCGAATCCAACTTAATAACCTAGCATAGATTCTTGTATCCCGATTCTTACGTTCTTATGGCAAGAATTTCGAGTTCTAATCCCTAGCATTCATGGCATTTCTACCAAATACTAACTAGCATGTGAGGTCGTCCACCCATTCTCATGGCGAATCACGACCTTCTAGAGTGGAATAAATTCTACAACGCTACTACACTATACCACTAAGTTTTCATCAAAGCTTCATCAACCCCTCTAATGGAGGTTTTAGCCTTTAGTCATCAACCAATCATTTCCCATTGAATTATAACTACTCATCATATTAAAATTCTAACTTAACTAATTTAACTAACAATGTTTCAATCTACTTAAACTACGAAATGATAATCAACAAGAATCGAAATTGATAAAATAACTATTTTATTTATCTAATCAATCAAGAACAATGATTCAAAGACTTAATCTAAAACAAGAATTGAAAATGGAACTTAAACTTAATTACTCTACTGAAAATTAGATCTAGAATTCTATATAGTGTTAGGTCTAACTAGCTACCATTAACAAAGAGTTAAGCTTTTGTTTTTATATGTCCAGATCCAAAAATCGTGCATGGTCTTGCAGCCATGTTTTGGGCTAGAGAATCAGGCCCAAAACCCAATTCTTTCAGTCCAAAAGGCCTCTTCAGCTATAGTTGACTTCAACAGACTTTTCATCCACTTCTGCTCCTCTGATTGGGTCACAAGTTAGACCATTGGAAAGCTCTTTCCGAGCTGGTCGTTTTGACATAAGGTAGGCCCAATTCTGAGGTCTGCGTCCAAAGATACGGCCTTTGGAAGTTCTGCTGACTTTGAGTGTTGTTTCTACCCGCGTCGACTTTTTAGCTTTTGACCAGGCTCTTAGAAAGGCTTTGTCTTCTTGAATCTTAGCCTTTAATCACAGAACTCCTTAGCAACCGACCTTTGCTCCTTTATCTCGCTAAAGTGACACATTTCTGCACATAATGGACTTTGACGCCTAAAATGCATAAAAACACGTAATCAGTATTAACTCTTAATTATTACTCACATAATTGGTCTAAAAGTATGACTGTTACAGGGTTAAAACTATAATTTTGGGCTCTTATCAAACCACCCCCAAACAGCATTTTGCTTGTCCTCAAGCAAAGATGAGAAATTAGAATAAGTGACCAAAAATGGAGTTATATCTACTCTCGTTTCGCTGAGTGCGATTGCATTGACCATATGCAACAAGGCCTTAAACCACTAGGAATTTCCTAGTGGACGAGTTATAGCCTCGTGAGAGTTTTCCAGTGAAGGTACTCACAAACTTCATCTATACTACACGACTAAGAAATAAAACTATTATTTCCTCATTCATGTCTCAACTATCTATACATCTCACTAGCAATTGAATAAGAATAACCAAGTCAAAAACCTAAACTAATATATGCATAATAATCAATCATCTATGATACAAATATATATACTATGAGTAATACTATGAAATGCCTAACAGGTTTGTTTCTGAAAACTCATAATAACGTCCTTAAGTAGGTCCTCACATAAATGTCAAGACAAAAACCACTCTGATTTTTCCGCTCAAGTTTCGCTACTCCAGTGTGCAGTGGGCACACTTTACCTTACAATCTAAATGACAAACAAGGAAGCCGGAGTCGATCAAACACATCTGCCACTTACTATCACACTAACCTATTTCTAATTGAGTTAGAGGTCTTTATTTGGTGTTGCGGGGATTAGGAGATGGTTTAAGAAGGAAGGAAATGGATATTCAAAAGGACAAGTCTGAGATAATAGAGTATTTATATTATGTAACTTAGAGAAAACCTTGTTATTTTCTTTTGCTTCTATACTTTATTTCCATCCTTAGCCATATTTTCTTTTTCTTTTCTTTGGCTTTTGACTCCCTTTTATTCTATTTTTGGAGTTTTATTTATTTCTATTTTTTCTTTTTCTTTTCCTTGGATGGAAACTTCTTTTCTTTTCCTCAAAACAACTAACTAATTTTTGTTTACAACGGGTTTTTCTCTTCTTCTTTCTTCACTCATTCTATTCTCGGACTTATTCTAGATTGGGTAAGTTGGAATTTTTTTATTTTGTTTTGTTTTTGTAATGTGGTAAAGGAATTGTGGTTTATGGAAGGCTAAAGAAAGGCTCGAGGGGCTTACTAGCGGAAAATAATTCATAGGTTTGAATTTACGGCTATATCGATCCAAAGAGGGCCTAAATTCTCGCTTAGGATATGGCATAGTGATCAAGCAAGTGGACGTGTGATTTCTCTATCCGGATTTTACTTCTCCGTTGTGTCATTTCTCAAATATTTCGCTCATATAAGGCTTTAGGCTATATTCTCACAGGATTTGTAGAATAAGTACTCTAGCCTAGATTTCGTAAACTTCATCGCTAACAATCATAGATACTCATGTAAGATATTTATAGATAGATGCAAAGATTATTACCTACATATTAACCTAAGTTTCTAACAATTATTCGATGCAAAAGTTAATTGAGACTTCTAGATTGTTAAGAGCATAGAGAAAGAAAACAATACCAATATTCCTAAGTGTATAGCATAAACTTATTTATTTATATTTTTGAAATTTTTAACTTGAAAACAAATGCATATTATACATATCTATATCCTAACGGATGCCTTAATTACACGCGTGTTTCTATGCCCCCAAACAGAAGCATGCTTTGTCCTCAAAGCATTTAAATAAAGAGGGTAGAAAAATACCATGGAAACGCGTGAAATTCGAACATCCGGAAAAGAAGGTTAGAACATACTAATATAGGAAATAAAAATCTTGACGCAACTCTATAAGAGTTCCACCCATTATGGGGTTAATGTAATTAATTTGCTTGGGACATAAGCGGATAATAACAAAACTAAAACTTACCTTATCTCCCACTTAAGCATCCTCCTCCTCGTCAAAGAGACGAGGTTCCTTCGCATCTCCCGCCACCATTATAATTTGCCAAGCTTGCCACCATGTATCATCTACTAATGCTAACCTGTTAAGTGTTATTATGTCCGATGGGATGTACGGGCGCGACCAAATGAGGTCGCACCCCTTTTCCAATCCATCCCGCCAAGTCATTATTCGCGAACGAGCGAACCACCCAATTGGGGTCTCATGACTTCAACCCTTTTCCAATCTGTGAATTGTGCATAGAATACGTAAACAACTACGCGTGATGCAAAGCTTTTTACGAATTTATGTGTCGCATAAGAAGATACTTATGCCTCATCATGCTTTAATGGGTCTTAAGACTAGCGACTAAAACTCATCGGGGATGTCATATCGGCGACGCCCCTCACCTAAAAGCGAGGAAAATGTCACCAGCGAAGATTGTTTGCGAAAAATGAACGCCATTCCCCAAAATATTCATCGGGATGAATAACATGGTGGTGCCTACGCTTTAGGGAAAGGCTACCAAGGGTAATGCTATATCGCCTCGGTCCATTACTCGAAATACCCTCCCCATAATACTTATGGAAATATGTATAATCATAAAGGTATGCATTATCGATCATATATGCCCATGTGTGAACGGGATCGGTATTGGTAATCCAAAAAGCCAAAAAATAAAGTTAGTTAACTAAAGCGACCACATTTTTATTGAATTTATGTGTCGTGTCATCGACTACGACGGAGAATAATTGTTCTCCATCCCGATTACAATAGAAATTAACGTTAGGTCGTAGAAATAAGTAGTAAGTCGTGGTGAATATGAATCGTCATCACTTACTAGTAGATGACGCCATCCTAATTCATAAAGGATCCCGTATTATGTTTAGTCGGAACCAATGTCCATAGGTCTCCATTAGAGTGCCCAACACATCTTCTGTAGAAAGACTGTTCGGGTATGACTATAGGAGATGTCATCTCAACTACTCTTTGAACAGTTCCAAAAAATCCTAGAATGACCCTCCAAAATTGGAATTTACCGTTCACACGTTAAGTTCAACGTAGACTCATTTTAGTTTCATGGGTTTTGCAATAACAGTGTTAGTTTGAAAACAATCCATGCTAGCTAGAAAAAACTTAAGCGGGTCGTCGCCTTTGATAATAGAAACGAAAAAATTTCGGAAGTGTACAGGCATTTCTCAGGGTGACTTTGACACTAAGACGAAGCAGCCGTAAGTGCTCGTAAAAAAAAAGTTTGGAGGAAAAAAAAGGAAAAACTTGGAGTGAAAGGTAAGGGATGATGGTGGAGTGTAGTGTGGTTTGTTAGTGTAGAATGAAGGGGGTTTAAATAGGTTCTGTGCTTCCAAAACGAATCGGCAAGTTGCCAAATTATTTAAAGGCAATTTCCGGAAATAGAAAGATTCCAAACCCGAAAACGGAAACAAACCATCTTCTTGATTTTCTAAAAATCTTGGTATCTTTTATACTGGATTTAGAATAGTAACTACTAAAATCTCCTAGATTTCATGCTACCACCACACATAATCATAGATATGCCGATATCGGCCAAATTCTCAACCTTTCCTCCAAGACAACTTTACAACAGATGATCATATAACGACTTATGCTCGGTATAAATATTACCACCCCCAAACAAGCTCGGAAGGTGGGATTAATGATAAAACAAGTAGTACTTTCGAAAATAACCAATTATATTAAAAATAAAATTTAAATCCAAACAACATAAAACAAACACATTAATATTTAAATTTACTACCAATTTAAAATCCAACTAATAAAACAATCAAAACAATGAAATAACAAATAACACAACTGATGGTGAACACCTAGTTTTGTGATGATAATGGACCCTGAGATGGAGATTGGTCTTGGGATGGAGAATGGCTTGAGCCATCTGTCCTTCGGCGACGATGCTCATGCCTCTCAGACTCGGCTGAAACAGAATCCTCCACGGGTGGCATGCGTCGTAGCATCTCTATTCGAACAAGCTACCATTTCCATCATCTCACCCCCCGAGTCGATATCTTGGGCTTGTTTGATGCTTTGGTGGATAGTCTCCATGTTAGACAAGATATCGTCCTGAACCCTTTCGAGCATTACAAGTCTCGTCTAAAGGTTTGTTTGCTTATTTCGAACTACAATCTGTCTATCTTGGATATCTTCACAAATACCATAAACGCAACGCAAGCCAGTTTGCAACACTTGCATGCGTTCTAAATTAGAACTACAATTATCTAATGCATCGTCATCCGGACATGTCATATCCTCCCTTTCATCCTCCGACTCAACCACCTTTCCTTCGCATAACGCCAAGTCTCTTGGATGCAATCCATTATAGATACTTGCATTAGAATGCAATTTGATCTTAATAGGAGCAGATTTTTGCGACACTCTAGAGGAGAGCATGATCTTAGTGATCAATACGGAAGAGGCCAAGCTCTTTCCCTCCTCTAATCACATTAAACATTAAATCGAGGATGCATAAATTATACTTATTTGTTTGCAAAATCCGGAAACGTCACGCATATTGCGCATCGATATCGCCGACTTTGTCTTTGCCTAGGGCGTTCCTACCAATCCACCGAGCTCTGACCCGGTTGATTGGTTCTCGGGTTGATCAAGGATTCAATGAGACGCCGGATTGTATTCACCCTCCACGACCGGTATCTTTCATCAAAGCGGGAACTCCAATATACCGATTCCTGAATTGTCGTTACTAGGTTGCTTTCAAAGCGTAATTCCTAACATTCAGACCAACAACCGCCTCGTTATTTCCTCCTCGTTCCTCGCTAACTTTATGAAAATCCTATCCCCTCAATTCTCGCTTTTATAAAAAATGTTCTACCAAATCATAGTGATAGAACTCCTCAGTCGAAAGTACCACAGTCCGTTCCAATCCCTCCTAATCATCTCCGCGTCGTAAAATGGCGTTCGCAGGCGGCGAAACGCAAGCGTTCTCGGTAAAATTCTTCGTCGTAAGAAGCCATTGAAGTTTCGAGACAACTAATGGTTTTGTAGACCGTGGGGAGGCGAGTTTGAAGAAAACAACTAAAAACAACGGTGGTGGCGGTCTTTGGTTACTTGAATTGGTGGCTGTTTTCGGAGTTGGGGTGGTGGTAGTAATGGTTTGGAGAAGATTTTAGTTGGATTGAATTGCTTGGCGTGGGTGTAGTTAGGTTTTCTTCTCTCTCTTTTTTTTTTTTTTTTTTATTTTGGTGTTCAAGGTTTGTTTTAAACCTTGGTAACCAGCGGGATTGGAAAAGGAAACACTGTGCGTTTTTGGGAAGGAAGGAGACGCACAGACGTGCGTGCGGCTTGGGCCCAAGCCCAATTTGAATTCCGAAATTTTCCGATTTTTCGCAATTTCAAATTCAATTTGCCGCTTCGTTACTGGTCCGATTTTGGCGAATGAGTTATGGAAATGATCAGTAGAGAATTTCCAATTCAATGATCCATAAAACACTCAATTCCAACCATGGGTGACGTATAAAAAGGTGGAAAATGCCTCGAAGTGCGTGTGTGACGTAAGTTATGCGAACGAAGGAAATCTAAGTTTAAGATAACGTCAACCCTATTGAACTACAAGTAATGGGCCTAAGCAACACAAATGGAAACTTCGAGCAATCCAAATAGAAAGACGGATTGCCCACCCCCAAACAAATTTTTAAACACAAAATTTGTTCTAACGTGGGTCGTTTAAAGTCAGATTCCCAAGACTTGTTAGATTGCTATTTCTATGATTAAGAATTTTTTATTATTTTTTTATTTTTTTATTTTTTAGTTTATTATAAGAAAAATGAAAAACAATAAATACATAATTCACCCCATAGAGGAACATGACTCAAAAACCGAGAAAACATGCAAAAGTGGAAAACGTGAATTATGTTAACCGTGGACTTAGGATCCGGTACTTACAGCCACACACTCCATAGGGAGGGCCCGGTTACCTGAATGGTGCACTTACCACTATATGGAAGTGAAAGGAAGTGCACCAATGACAAGGATCAATCCTCATAGACAGGGTCCTGTAAAAGGACTTCCTCTACATCAGGGGGACAGAAGTTCATGAAAATGTTTTAACCGTTGACCATTAACTTGAAAGGTATTGTTGTCATTGGGATTTACCAAGGTGATTGCCCCGTAAAGGGTGACTTCAATAACTTAAAAAGGACCGGACAACGGGTTTTAGTTTCCACCGGAAAATATGTAGACGGGAGTTGTAAAGCAAGACCTTTTGACCGACCATAAACTCTTTGCTCAAGATTTGCTTATCATGAACACGTTTCATGTTAGCTTTATAATCCTTCACGAGATCGTAAGAATCACTACAGATTTCTTCAAGCTCATTCAATTGCAACTTGCGTTTGACACCTGCCTCATCAATATTGAAATTAAGGCTTTTTATAGCCCACAGAGCACGGTGCTCTAATTCAACGGGCAAATGA
Source organism: Coptis chinensis (assembly GCF_015680905.1). Classification (NCBI taxonomy): domain Eukaryota; kingdom Viridiplantae; phylum Streptophyta; class Magnoliopsida; order Ranunculales; family Ranunculaceae; genus Coptis; species Coptis chinensis. The sequence goes on from NC_141463.1 coordinate 38,808,310, forward strand.
CATGGTTTCCCAAATACAAGTCTAAAGGGAGACATACCTATAAGAGTTTTGAAAGCAGTTCTATATGCCCATAAGGCATCCGATAGATGCTTCAACCAGTCTTTCCTATGAGGGTTTACAGTTGTTTCTAAAATCTTTTTGATTTCCCTATTAGAAACTTCTACATATCCGCTAGTTTGTGGATGATAAGGAGTTGCTACTTTGTGTGTAACTCCATACTTTTTCACTAGGGATTCAACAAGTCTATTGCAAAAATGTGTTCCACCATCACTAATGACGGCTTTAGGAATGCCAAACCGACAGAAAATATATTCTTTAATAAAAAATAGAACGGTCTTATGGTCATTGCTACGGCAAGCTAGGGCCTCTATCCATTTAGACACGTAGTCCACGGCAACTAGAATATAAATGAAACCATGGGAAACAGGGAAGGGACCCATGAAATCAATGCCCCAAACGTCAAAAATTTCTACTATCAAGATTGGATTTAATGGCATCATATTACGCTTCGTGATTTGCCAAAGTTGTTGGCAACGAATACACGTCTTGCAATGCACTTGGGCATCCTTAAAAGGGTAGGCCAATAAAATCCACATTGAAGAACTTTAGCGGCTGTTTTCATCCCACTAAAATGGCCACCACACTTTTGTCATGGCGTAACGATAGAACTTCATTATATTCCCACCGGGAATACAACGACGAATAATCTGATCCGCATAATACTTAAAAAGGTAGGGCTCATCCCAAGAGTATAACTTAACTCGGCCAAGAACTTCTTACGCTCATTTCTTGACCAATTATAAGGCATAACATCAGCCGCTAAATAATTTACAATGTCAAAGATACCATGGTGTTGAAAAAAATAGCATACGATGCTCATCGTGAAAAGAGTCCGGTATGGACTCGTAATCACTCGATCGTCATTTGTGAGTCTAGATAAGTGGTCGGCAACTACGCTTTCGACCCTCTTTTGTCCTTTTATTTCTAATGTGAACTCTTGCGTGAGAAAGATCCATCGGATTAATCTCTGCTAGCATCCTTCTTTGCAAGAAGGTACTTAAAGGCGGTGCATGGTCCATGTAAACTAAAGTTTTAGAACCAACCAAATAAGGATCTAAACTTATCTAAAGCATAAATGACGGCTAAGAATTCTTTTTTCGGTAGTTGAATAATTCCGTTGAGCATCATTTAAGGTTTTACTAGCATAATAAATAACAGTGGACTTATTATTTAGTTTTTGTCGCAAAGATCGCCCCAATTGCATAGTCACTAGCATCACACATGAGTTTGAAAGGTTTAGACCAATCGAGGTCAGATAATTGGTGCAGAGGTTGCAGGCTGCTTTTAAAGTTTCAAAAGCCTGCTTACAGTTAAAATTAAAATCAAAGATTGCATCTTTCAAAAGCAGATTAGTTAAAGGCCTAGCTATTTTCGAGAAGTCTTTAATAAACCGCCTATAAAAACCTGCATGGCCTAGAAAGGCTCTAATATCACGGACAGTCTGTGGTTTAGGTAGAGTTGCTATCTTATCTAGTTTGGCCTTATCTACTTCGATGCCATCACTAGATACAATGTGACCTAGTACTATGCCCTTTTTCACCATGAAATGACACTTTTCCCAGTTTAAAACGAGGCTCTTTTCTTCACACCGTCAAAACCTTAGACCGGTTAGACAAACAATGCGTGAAGGAGTCTCCATAGATAGAAAAATCATCCATGAAAACTTCCATAAAGCTCTACCATGTCACTAAATATATGAAGCATACATCACCGGAAGGTACCGGAGCATTACAAAGGCCAAAAGGCATTCATTTATAGGCATACGCTCCAAAGGGACATGTGAAGGTAGTCTTTTTCTTGGTCATCAATATCAATAATAATCTGAAAATAGCCCGAGTAGCCATCCGTAAAAACAATAAAAACATGACCAGCTAGGCGCTCGAAAGCATTTGATCTATAAAAGGTAAAGGAAAGTGATCCTTTCGTGTCATAGCATTTAAACGCCTCAGAATCAATACTGAGATCCTCCATTTCATAGGACCTTGTGTGACAACATAATCACCCTTCCCGTTACGTACCATGGTAACTCCCGATTTCTTAGGAACTACATGAATGGGGCTTACCCATTCGCTATCAGAGATGGGGTATATGATACCCGCATCGAGTAATCGTAAGACTTCTTCCCTAACCACCTCTTTCATGGCAGGGTTCAAGCGATGCTGAGGTTCGCGAGAAGTCTTCACGTTATCCTCTAAATGGGGCAAAAAGGCAGTTTTCACCCTCGAACTTGTCAAGTTTTACCACTTACCCCCCTGAACTTCACTTCAGGCAATTTTAACCCTGGACTTGTAAAACGTATCTAGCTCCATTTTTCCAGTTCATTTCGCACCTGAAGTGACGTGGAATTATATTTTCTGACGTGGCAAAATTAGAATTTGACACGTGGCAAAATTAGAATTCCACGTCATAAAATATAATTCCACATCACTCCACGTTACTCTTCAGGTGCCGAAAATGTACCGGAAATATGAAGGTGGATACGTTTTACAAGTACAGGGTTAAAATTGCCTAAACTGAACTTTATGGGGGTAAGTGGTAAAACTTGACAAGTTCGAGGGTGAAATATGCCAATTTGCCTATCGCCTCTAAATGGATACGATGAGTGCAAACATTAGGGTCAATACCCTTAATGTCGGCTAGGGACCAACCAATCGCAGACCGATGTTCCCTAATCACCCGGATTAAACGTGTCTCTTCATTCTCAGATAACAGAGAAGATATAATTACCGGATGACTACCATCCGGATCAAATTGAATATATTTTAACTCCGGGAAGAGGTTTAAGACCGGGGGTGGAAGAAAATCAATAGATGTTTCATCTGGGTCCTCATTTTGCATAATAAATACTTGCTTAGGTAGCAAGTCTTCATACTCAGTATATGGAGCAACCGAAGGGTCTACAATTGGTGTGGACTCAAGGATGGTGTTGACTTCCTCTAAGTAGGAGTCATTTACAAAATCTGAAGTTCCAAAAGAAAGGAATTTGTACATATTGTTTTCGAGAAATGTGTTGTTAAAATAATCTTGAGATAAGCTCTCGATCATGCTAACCTCCCCATTTATAGACGAATCTGGTAATTGTTTCATCATTTTAAAAACATTTACCTCAACTGTAAGATGGCCAAAAGATAAGGACATCTTACCATCGCGGCAATTTATAAGTGCGTTGGCAGTTGCTAAGAAGGGGCGCCCTAAGATGATCGGTACAGAGTCGTTAGCGACTTCTGTATCAAGGATAACAAAATTAGTAGGATAGTAGAAATCCTGAACCTTAACAAGCACGTTTTCCACTACACCCTTAGGATACTTAATTGACCTGTCCGCTAATTGCAACGCTATTTTTGTAGGTTGCATTTCACGTGTACCTATTTGTTTATACAAATAATATGGGAGTAAGTTAACACTCGCCCCGTGTCTAATAACGCCGTCGTCGTGGGGAATCTCCTAAGGTGCATTTTACAAGAGGGATCGACCAGGGTCCTTATACTTAACAATTCCATTATTTTCGGATAAAGTTGGGAATTGTTCAGTTAAAAAGGCGTCTTTAGGTATGTTGGTCTTACACCTAGTAGTGCACAACTCTTTAAGAAACTTAGCGTGATTAGCTAGCTTTTTAATAGGTTCGAGAAAAGGAAGGTTTATCGTTAGATTTTTGAAAACGCTTCCTAATCTCCTCAAAGTTAGTATCCCCGTTAGCATGGCTAATTTTTGAGGAACGGTGGTTTCGCTTTATATTTAGCGTATGGCTCGACTTGATGTGTAACCTTGGCTTTCTCGTTTCTTAGGTTGTGGTTTAACCGGTACCTCTATAGTGGTAGGCTCTTCGGTTTCTATTTCGTATCTAGTTCGATATCCGGTGTAGGAGTATGGGGGTAACTATAGGCATAGTTACTTTGTTATCAACCACTCTTCCGTAATCCGGAGGTGGTGATGGCATTTAGATCACCTACGATTGTAGTTTCCGTGCTAGTATTACCGCTTACCTCAAAGGCCGTGTTTGCTATTTTAGGGTTTGGTATAGCTTGTCCCGAAACACGCCTTTTGGTTGGAACTTTCTCTTGGGCTAACTGTATGCCCCGATTTTTATGGATTGTAAGATCTGTTGGTTTGATTGAGTCATTGATTGGAAAAGTTGTTGGGTAACATGTATAAAGGCGTCGATACGATCCGGTTGTGTAGGTGTAGTAGTCACAGGTGGTGCGACTGGAACTATCTCACGTTGATTATTAATGGGTGGGTTATGATAGTTACTATTGTTAACCGGAACGATACCTCTATTGGTATTATAACTATTATAATTACTCTGACCTTGTGCTACACCTTGTCGTGGTTGCTCTTGGTTGTTATAATTATTATAATTTCCCTGACCTTGTCCCTGTCCTTGCCAAGGTGGAGCTTGATTATAATTGTTTGCTTGCCTAACATTTTGGTTATTAAACCCTGGAGGTGTAACTTGTTGATTGTTTCACCAACTAAAGTTGGGATGTTGTCTCCATGGGGCATTAGGAATAGGATAGTTATTAATGGAGCAAACATTATCTTGCTCTAATTGTTGTTGTTCATAGGCGAGAGGACAATAGGAGTCAGAGTGTTCAGGACTCAAACAGAAATTACATGGGTTGGAGTTTACATTCATGACGGGGATAGGCTTTTGTTGCACAGAAATTGCCTCAACCTTTTTAGTTAGAGATTCGATTAAATTTTTAAGTTCTTGATCGGTTTCATCTCAAACATACCGGCGGCCTTTAATCATTGAAGAAAAACTAGCGAGCGGGGATATCATCACTACCCCCAATTGTTATTGCGTTTAGTTTGTTCTTCTAAAAATTTGTAAGCCTCCGAGGCTCCTTTAGTTAGGAAACTACCCCCATTCATTATGTCAAGGACTTCTTTATGGTGATGTTGAAGTCCTTTGAAAAAGGCACGAACTAACGTGTCTTTTTCTAGGTTATGGTGTGGACACTCTATAAGCGGATCGGGTGAAACGATTCCAAGCCTCGAAAAAATGATTCATGAGGATTCGGCGGAAAAAATGAATCTTGGAAAGCATCTCATCCCTCTTTTAGGGGGTGGGTAAAATGTTCCATAAACAAATTGAACAAGTTTAGCCCACAAGTCCACAGAGTTAGCGCTTGGGCGCTTAACCAAGACGCCGCCTTTATCGGCTAAGGTGAAGGGAAATACCCTCGCCTTTAATTTGTTCCGCACCAACCGTAGGATGATGGAATGTTGTAAGGACTTGTTCAATCCTACGCATGTGTTGGTAAGGTTTTTCATGGTCTAAACCATGGAAGACGGGTAACAAATTAAATATGTTTGAGGGATTCGAAAATCCCCCACTGGGTCTGCTAGAACGATGCAAGATTTAGGGCTATCGCTCAAGGCTTTGTAGAAGTCGGAGAGAGGAGTCTCTCTTTCTTCAGCCATTATGTCAGGTGTGGTTGGTGGGATAGTAGTTAGAGGTGTAGTGATTGGTATACTCGATAGATTTGTTTGTTGACGTTGATGGTTAATTACGTTCGGTGTTTTTCTCCGACCAGATCTTAATCTCATACAAGTCTAAGTCTAAACACGACAACACTCCAAACAATCTTGATATTTTAGTATAAACCTCTAACTGGAGATGCGAGGTATGGAAGAAAGGAATACCTAATAGTGTCCTTGCTTTGCTTATGAATAGCATCTTGTTTACGCGTGTTCAGTGTACATAACAAGTTAGAACACTGAAAAACTTAAAAAATTGAAGTTCGAAACAAACCTCAGTAGAAACCGAAAATTTAGCTTAGTAGCGCTAAAAGGGTCGCTCGCCCCAAGTATTTCCAAGTTACAGTGTTTTAGGGCGGGTCATGCTCAAGATGGGGGCGAGTCGCACTCAAGGTTCCAGGCTTATGGGCGCAAAGCGCTCCGTCTCGGGAGCCGATCAAGGCCAAAGTGTAATTTTGTCGCGAAACTTTTCAAAGGTTAAAACGGACAACCACATTATGAATCAAACAAGGGTGGGTGGGTTTAATGGGACTTAAAATGACTAATTATACTATGAAAACAATGCTAAAGTGCAACTAAGATGGCAGCGGCGCCATTTGATAAAACATAAAATTGATAGTTTACCTACGAAATGAACAATGAACTCAAAACGTAAGTAAACTAAAACTATTTATGATGCTATATTGCTTATCAAAGTTTTTACTCTCAATTCTATCGAAATAGAGTGGAGTAACAAATTCGTTCCACTCCTAGTTCTCTAGCATGGAGTCTTTTCTAATCTAATTAATCAGTCTTAAGTCTAATGAGAGCTTTACAAAGGGTGTTATACTACGATACAATATAAAATTGATTATGTTGAATTTAAACTACGAATGCTATGGAAATATGATTGTTTTTTAATCTAGATAAAGGATTAGAGGGGAATTGAATCCACCTCGAATCCAACTTAATAACCTAGCATAGATTCTTGTATCTCGATTCTTACGTTCTTACGACAAGAATTTCGAGTTCTAATCCCTAATGTTCATGGCATTTCTACCAAATACTAACTAGCATGTGAGGTCGTCCACCCATTCTCATGGCGAATCACGACCTTCTAAAGTGGAATAGATTCTACAATGCTGCTACACTATACCACTAAGTTTTCATCAAAGCTTCATCAACCCTTCTAATGGAGGTTTTAGCCTTTAGTCATCAACCCATCATTTCCCATTGAATTATAACTACTCATCATATTAAAATTCTAACTTAACTAATTTAACTAACAATGTTTCAATCTACTTAAACTACGAAATGATAATCAACAAGAATTAGAACCAGATCTATAAATTGAAATGACAAAAATCGAAATTGACAAAATAACTATTTTATTTATCTAATCAATTAAGAACAATGATTCAAAGACTTAATCTAAAACAAGAATTGAAAATGGAACTTAAACTTAATTACTCTACTGAAAACTAGATCTAGAATTCTATCTAGTTTTAGGTCTAACTAGCTACCATTAACAAAGAGCTAAGCTTTTGTTTTTATATGTCCAGATCCAAAAATCGTGCATGGGCTTGGAGCCATGTTTTGGGCCAGAGAATCAGGCCCAAAACCCAATTCTTTCAGTCCAAAAAGGCCTCTTCAGCTGCAGTTGGCTTCAACAGACTTTTCGTCCACTTTTGCTCCTCTGATTGGATCACAGCTTAGACCATTGGAAAGCTCTTTCCGAGTCGGTCGTTTTGACATAAGGTAGGCCCAATTCTGAGGTCTGAGTCCAAAGATACGGCCTTCGGAAGTTCTCACCGACTTTGAGTGTCAAGCATTTACGCGGCGACTTTTCAGCTTTTGACCAGGCTTTAGAAAGGCTTTGTCTTCTTGAATCTTAGCCTTTAATCACAGAACTCCTTAGCAACCAACCTTTGCTCCTTTATCTCACTAAAGTGGCACATTTCTGCACATAATGGACTTTGACGCCTGAAATGCATAAAAACACGTAATCAGTATTAACTCTTAATTATTCCTCAAATAATTGGTCTAAAAGTATGACTGTTACAGGGTTAAAACTACAGTTTTGGGCTCTTATCAGTGTGACTGGAACTATATCGCGTAAATTAATTATGGGCGGATATTGATAGTTATTATTTACCAGAACGATACCTCTATTAGCATTATAATTATTATAACTACCTTGACCTTGTGCTTGACCTTGTCGAGGTTTGCACTTGGTTGTTATAATTATTATAATTACCCTGACCCTGTCCTTGTCATGGTGGAGCTTGGATAAACCGCGTCGCGTGGCCTAACATATTGATTATTGTACCACGGAGGTGTGACGTGTTGGTTATTTCTCCAACCGTTGGGATTTTGTCTCCAAGGGCGCTTAGGTTCACTATTAATGGAACAAGCCCGTTCATAGGCTATAGACGATGGAAGTCGGGATGCTCGTGGCTCCAACAGAAACTACATGGATTTGAATTTACATTCATGACGGGATAGGCTTTTGTTGAACGTAAATGGCCTCTACCTTTTTAGTGAGTGATTCGATTAGAGTTTTAAGCTCGGGATCGTGTTTAATTTCAAACATACCGGCGGCCTTAACTGTATTAGAAGAACTAGCGGAGCGGTGGATATCGCCACTACCGCAGCTTGTTATTTCGCTTAGTTTGATCCTCTAAAAATTTATAAGCCTCCGAGGCTCCTTTACTTAAGAAACTACCCCCATTCATTATGTCAAGGACTTCTTTATGGTGGTGTAGAAGTCCTTTGAAAAAGGCACGAACTAATGTGTATTTCACTAGGTTATGATGTGGACACTCTATAAGGAGATCGGTGAAACGATTCTAAGCCTCTGAAAATGATTCATGAGGATTTTGTCGAAAGAAATGGATCTTGGAAAGCATCTCATCCGTCTTTAGGGGTGGGTAAAAATGTTCCATAAACAGCAGAACAAGTTTAGCCCACGAGTCCACGTAATTAGGCCAGGGCGCTTAACCAAGACGCCGCCTTATCGGGCTAAGGTGAAGGGAAATACCCTCGGTTTAATTTGTTCCGCACCAACCGTAGGGATGGTGGAATGTTGTTAGGACTTGTTCAATCCTACGCGATATCGATAAGGTTTTTCATGGTCTAAACTATGAAAAACGGGTAACAAATTAAAAATATTTGGGGGGATTAGGAAATCCCCCAATTGGGTCTGCTAGAACGATGCAAGATTTGGAGCTATCGCTCAAGGCTTTGTAGAAGTCAGAGAGAGGAGTCTCTCCTTCTTCAGGCATTATATCAGGTGGTGTGTGTGAAATAGTAGCTAGAGGTGCAATGAGTGGTATACTAGATAGGCGTGCTTGTTGATGTTGCCGTGAAATAGTTAGGTGTTTTTGTTCGACCAGACCTTAATCTCATACAAGGTTAAGACCAAACTTAACTAAACCCGACAACCTCCAAACAATCCTGATATTCTAGTATAAACCTCTAACAGGAGATGCGAGGTGTGGAAGAAAGGAATACCTGATTGCGTCCTTGCTTCGCTTATGAATAGGATCTTGTTTACGCGTGTTCAGTGTATATAACAAGTTAGAACACTGAAAAACTTGAAAAATCGAAGTTCGAATCAAACCTGTGGAAATCCGCAAAATTCAGCTCGTATGCTGGTCGCTCGGCTTGGGTGCAGAGTGCGCTCGGTGTAAACTTCGAAGTTACGTTTTGAGCTGGTCGCCTTCGGTTTGGTTCATGCCGGTCGCTCGGCTTCCAAGAAACTTTAGCGCAGGTGCGCTCCTTTGGGGCGCAAGTGCGCTTTTTTTTTTTTTTTTTTTTTTCTAGGAAGTTTAATGCTGAAAAAGACAACCACAGTTAGAATCGAACAAGGGTGGGTGGGTGAAATGGGACTTTAAGAAGAGTACTTATACTACGAAAACAATGCGAAAGTGAAACTAAGATGGCAGCGGCGCCATTTGATAAACGTAAAAAGAATAAAGTTTACCTACGAAATGAACAATAAAACTCAAAACGTAAGTAAACTAAAACTTATTACGTGCCTAATTTATCAAAGATTTCTACTCTCAATTCTATCGAAATAGAGTGGAGTAACAAATTCGTTCCACTCCTAGTCCTTCCGCAAAGTAATATTGTTCTCTACGTATGAATAATCTTAACTAAAGTCTAATGAGAGATTTACAAAATGATAACTAGACTACAATACAACTACCCACAAGATGCAACTAGTCGACTATTTAAACAACTATGGGAATACTACGTCGATTCTATGATAAGGAGTTAGAGGGGGATTGATTCCACCTTAGCTCAACTTAATCCACTAACGATTTAATCGTCGTAATCCGAATTGAATCGCCGCAGAACAATCTGGTTACTCCTAATCCCTAATTACACATGGCATTTCTACCAATTCATAACTAGCATGTGAATGATTACACCCATTCTCATGGTGAACTAATCATTTCTAGAGTGGAAAGGAAATTACGACGACTCTACGATAATCGGAATCAAGCTTTCATCAAGGCTTCTCAACCCCCTCTAATGGAGGTTTAGCCAAGAATCATCACGCTATCATTCCCAATCAAATTCGAACAAGACATGATATAAAGATTTGAACTTTACTTGTTTAAACTCAATTCCAAACTACTCATGCAATAATTGAATTAAACTAATAATGACAAATAATTGAATCTAAGAATTTAAGCTAATAAATAAATGAAAATGAAACTAGATTATGGAGAACACTATTTTATTAATCTAATGAATAATAAAACAATGATTCAAATACTAAATTAATAATCTACTAGTTCTAAAGTAATTAATTAAACATGAAACTAGATCTAAAACAAGATATAAAAAACTAATTAATTAACTAAATGAAATTCACAAACTAAGTTCTAAAACTAATTAATGGAGGCTAACTAATCTAGGTCTAACTATCTACCATTAACAAAGACCTAAGCTTTTGTTTTTATATGTTTCAGATCCAAAAATCGTGCATGGGCTTGGAGCCATGTTTTGGGCCAGAGAATCAGGCCCAAAACCCAATTCTTTCAGTCCAAAAAGGCCTATTCAGCTGCAGTTGACTTTGACAAACTTTTTGTCCACTTGTACTCCTCTGATTGGGTCAAGGCTTAGACCATTGGAGAGCTCTTTCCGAGCCGGTCGTTTTGATATAAGGTATGCCCAATTCCGAGGTCTGAGTCCAAAGATACGCCTTCGGAAGTTCTGCTGACTTTGTGTGCTATTTCTGCCCACGTCGACTTTTCAGCTTTTGACCGGGCTTTACAAAGGCTTTCTCTTCTTGAATCTTGGCCTTTAATCATTGGAACTCCTTAGCAACCGACCTTTGCTCCTTTATCTCACTAAAGTGGCACATTTCTGCACATCATGGACTTTGAAGCCTGAAATACATAAAAACACATAATCAGTATTAACTCTTAATTATTACTCACATAATTGGTCTAAAAGTATGATGGTTAAAGGGTTAAAACTACAGTTACGGGCTCTTATCAACAACCACACTGGGGGCAGAACACTAGCTTTCAATATCCTAAGGCAAGGATACTTTTGGCCTTACATGCAAAAGGATACATAGGTGTTTGCCCGCAAATATGAAAAGTGTCAAAGATATGTGCCACTTATCCATGCTCCAGCAACAAAGCTGCACCCATTGGCCAACCCATGGCCATTTGCACATTGGGGAACTGACATTGTATGACCTCTACCACCCGCTCCCAGCAATGTCAGATTCTTACTTGTCACAACAGATTAATTCACCAAGTGGATAAAAGCAGTTCCCCTTGTCTTCATTCAAGAACAAAATGCTAGAAAGTTCATTTGGAACAATATTGTCTACAGGTTTGGCATACCCAAGGTTATCATCTCAAATAATGGGCAACAGTTTGCCAGAGGAATGGTCGCTGAACTCTATAGGAAGTTTCACATTACCCATTTGTTCTCAACTCCAAGGTATCCACAAGGCAATGGTCAAGCTAAAGTCTCTAATAAGGTCATTTTGGATAACATGAAACGTAAATTAGATGACACAAAAGGATTATGGGTCGAGTAACTACCTAAAGGTCCTATGGGCATACCGAACTACACCAAGACAATCAACTGGTGAGTCCCCATTCTCACTGACATATGAAACTGAGGCCGTCATACCTCCTTAACTGGTAGCTCCCACTCAAAAGTTAGACATTGTGCACTCTCTAGACAACGAGGAGTTGTTATGTAGATAAATGGATCTCCTAGATGAAAAGCGAGAAGGTGTTGTACTTCGCTTAGCCACTAACATGCATATTCTGAATAAATCATACGACAAGAGAGTCCGGATTTGATCTTTCAAATCTAGAGATCTAGTTCTGCACGAGATCGCAGAGCCCAACTGGGAAGGACCATACATCATCGACAAGGTTTGTCGAACTAGTTTTTACTATATACACACTGTTGAAGGGGACATTCTTGTCAAACTATGGAACGCACAGCACCTTGGCAAATACTATCAGTAAATTGTTATTCTATGCTTCTTTATGCATTGTTCACTCCTCTCCAAGTCATCAATAAAGTTCTCCACATTGCCATCAAATTTATTTTGTACATCAGTTCTTTATTTATGATCTACAATGGACTAAGCCTTTAGAGAATTATCTTCTCACTATCTGTTCAAGAATATTGTATGCCAATTTGCTTTAGAACCAGTGATACTGAGTATGGAAAAGTTGGACTATGTGCCAGATCCTTTCTCATTCCCACACAGCTGGAACTGTACGCTAGTTCTTTCAAACTGCGATTATCCTCGATGGGTTAAGCCTTTAGGGAATCGAACCACAATAACTGTTCAGTAAAGTGTACGCCAATTTGACTTAGAACAAGTGATAGTGTTCTTGATAGCTTGAACTGTATGCCAGTTCCTGGAGCTCTCAAAACATCTAACATAGGGGTTACTGGGAAGATCTGGGTTGGATCCAGATCCTAGCATGCAATCATTGACCTGGAACTATATCGGCATAATAGCGCTGAGGAAGACTCCTCCAATGTTGTTCTGGTGATAACCTATTCATTTTTTAAATAAATAGGACCTATCATTATTAAACACAGTGTCGTGCTCATGGCACCAAGTTACTTTCGTAAAGACATATGTCTCTATTGCGATCAAACTCTCAGTTATAGTTAACTTGAATAGCTTCCATGATATCCTGATTATGCCTCATTTTAATCTATTTAGCCTGCTAGGGTTGCCTATTGTTGTTCCAAATGAACTTTGGGGGCATCAGGGGTAAAGTATGCATAATATTACATGTCATATAACATAAAATGCCTTAAATGCATTCATAAACTAGAAGAGTTGCAGAGTTCAGTAAGTAAGTAGTATGCATGCATAAGATAGAAGAGTTGTAGAGCTCAGTAAGGAAATAGTATGTGAGCTATATAGCTCAATATTATAGACCTATAGAATAATTGTTTAAAAATAATTGTTTATGTGAATCATCAACTGAAAAGCTTATGAAGTAGGGGTATAATCAAACTTTGGTTCACCATCAGTGCTTGCTGCTACACCATTGTCAAGAACTCTTGTTTCACTCTCTTAAACAGACTGTGTGATTGGATTAGCTGGAACAGTTGAAGGTTGAACAGAACACTGACCTAAAGCTAGAACTGGCAAAAAAGGAAGCTGAATGGGAGGCATGTCGTCATCGATGTCTTCTTCAGAAGATGAGGAGGCATCAGGCATAAGTTCATCCTAGATAGCTGAGATACTGGTGTCTAGATTAGGAAACAAGATGAAAGGATTGGTCACGCACCCCTGATCATCCAACTGAGAAACATACCCAGTAGCCTCAATAGCTTCCTCAAACTTAACTTGTCTGGCTACATTGAAGGACTCTTCAGAAACATCAAGCACTCTCAGAGCAAAGCGAATGGAATTTTCAGCTGACCTCTTCTTCACCTCCTTCACCACTTGGGAATATAACTCAGAGGTCTCCGCCAAAAGGTCACCATCCTTCTTATTAGAGCGAAGATGTTTTTATTTTAGAGCCCCCTCATAGCCTGACATGACCTCATTTGCATGGACAATGGCTTGGACAAGGGTTCTCATCTCGGTGTTCCTACGGTGAAGTTCCCCTTAGACCTGGTCATGCTTTGTTTGCAGAGTGGTGAAGTGGGAGAGCATGTTCCAAGAACTTCACTTTCCAAGTGGCAGCATCAGCAGCTCTTTTTTGGGCTTTTTCCAGAGAGCTACGGAGGTTGGAGATAGTGTCTCTCATATTCTTGAAGCCATTATCAGATTTCTTCTCTTTTGCCAAGAGTTGGTCAACCTAGATCTGCAGCTCCTTAGTTCTCTTCGTAGCAGCCTCTTTCACCCAGATCAGCTCACCGGTAGCCATGGCATCAGATGATGTATCGGCAAAGGCTGCAAAGATAGGTTCTTTCATGGCCAAAAAGTTATTCACTAACTGGAAAATAATATAGGATGTGTAAGCAACACAATGAGAGAATGGAACATTGAATAGAGAAGAAAGTCTTACCTTGGCAAGGTAAACAGCAGATCAGTGAAAGGACAGGTCCAGGCTCCCAGCCATGTTGGCTTCAGCCTTGTCAATAGGAAATCGCGCAACTTCTAAAACTCCAAGCGCGATATCAACATCATTAACAGAGTGTTTGTTGGTAACAGATAGTTCATCAGTTCGTCCCCAACGCCTCATCTTCACGATCATCTCCCTTTCAGTGGAATCTGGAGATCTCGGTGAAAAGGGAATGTCGTCACTCACCCCCCCCCCTCCTATCACTGAATCGAGGAAGAAAGAGAGCGACAGTTACAACAGTTGTCTCAGCAATGCCCTTCCCTTTGCGATTATCAATAAGGGAAGGGTCAACAGTCAGGGGGACATTGTCACCAGTTTGTTCAGAACCTGTGGGAGGATCTAGAACTGGTAAGGGTACAACTACTTTCTCAAAACCAAAACGGGGAATAGTCACAGGAATCTTAAAAAGTATTTCTTCATTAACAAAGAGAGGGCAAAACTTTATTTTCTTACCAGACATGGCAACATCAGAAGCAGAAGCAGGGTCAGCTCTCTTCAATCTAGAATGATTGGACGCACATACTCCCCTTTTAAAATTGCTTGCTGCCAGCAGTTCAGGGCCCCTCCCGCCAATGATCACACAATCATCACTGACTGTAGGCTCCTGAACTGAGCCCAATGTCACAACATCACCGGAGGTAGCCACAGAGCTCTTCTCCTTACGGTCCCCTCTTCTTCTAGTACTCAAAGAGGATTCATCCTGAACTGGAGGACGAAAAAGTCCAGCATCCTCTGGTCCAAAGGAGGAATAAGTGTTGTGCTCTCAGAATTCATAATACTTATCCCAAAAGGGGAAAAGCCGGGGACAAGTTGCAGCAATTCTTCAGCAAACATGTTGAAATATTCAAAAAGACGGGTGGGATCAGGAACTATCACCCAAGGCATCCTCTCTTCCTTGGGGATCTTCTTGATGAAGTCCACTGTAGCAGCATCAGTTGAAGTTAGTCGATTCCAAGGGGAAGAGTCATCTAAGGAAAAATAGCAAAGAAACTCAGTCGAAAGACTCTTATAGTGATTGCAAAATTCATAAGAAAAGAGACTTACTGGTTGGAGCATGAGTGTGTTTTCTGGGAATAGGAATTCCCACAGGCTCACCATCAGCATCAGAAAGACGAACGTCCCATGCATCACCCAACACACGGAGATGGTGATTAGCCCAGCCTTCGTCACTCTACTTCCCCTCGAAAAAGACAATCGGAGAGTTCTTGTCCCTGGTCATGAGATAGTAGTATGATTGGTCTCAAATACGCCGGACCTCATAAAAGTACCCAAACACCCAACGATTCAAAACGAATCCATGCCTCTTGACCAATATGGCAGAGTACATGACAGTTCTGTAGAACAAAGGTGCTGCTTGACCAATTAAGAGCAAGATTGAAGTGAATCAGGCACTCTCTTAATAGTGGGTGTAGGGGAAGAGTGAGTCCAGCCATAAGTTGACCAATGGTGATAAGCACCACTTCTTTATAGGCTAATTCATCTGACAACCTCCCCTACTCCAAGCCGATGTCATCAGAGATGTGAAATTTTTCTCGGATCAGTTCCAGAGAGGAAAGATCTCCAAAGTTTACAAGTGACCAGTTGGGATTTATGATTGGAAAAGACAGAAAGTTTCAAGTTTTGGTTAAACCGTAAGCGGGGTATCAAAAGGTTCAGTATACAGAGAAAAAGTAGTGGAAGACGTAATGAGGATTCTCTCACTAGATCATTTATATACAGATAAGATAGACGGTTATGATTAGCCCAAGCATTGCATCTTTTCAGGATGGAACTGCCATCATTACCTTTTTTGGGAAACGGCGTGTCTGTTTAAGCCGTCTTTTCAGAGCCTTAATTAGTTGGATACGTAAGCAGTTCTAGCAACAGTTTAGGAAAAAGATTATCGCACCAAAAGCAGTGTTGCTTCAAGCGCCCACATGCCATATGGCACGATAGGGGGCATCTGTAAGGGGGATTTCCCGTCATTGAACATATGACACGTGTATGGGAAATAACCTACGACTATAGATGTCCAGAATGAGATGAGGACCATCAGATCAATTCTGTGAATAAGTGATCTCGTGCTTAGCATGAGTGTTTAGTGGACAAGTGCTAAGCACGTGGCTGACCGTCTCTAAGTATGATAGCTCTCCAAGTTGTTAGGAACTTATATAGATAGTTCCTGAACATAAGGAAACTGAAGATGGCCATCTCTGATGATAAGGAAAGAATCGTGATGACATATTTTAGGAGTTACCTTTTAGATATAATCTTCCCATAAACGATGGGACATTATGATCAACAAGGAAACTTACCTCTCATAAGATATGGTCTAGATTCAGACTTCCATAAGGAAAAGAATCCTAATAGGAAGGCAGAGTTCAAAGATGGAAGGGAACTCACAAGCGGTGAGGACAGTCCTAACCCTAGGACTCTCGCAGCTCTTCCTATATAAACCAGAGGAATTCGCTCTTAGAAAATATGCAAAATAAGGTTTGATTCTTCTAAATAAACAAGGTGATACGTAGGCAGCTGCCAGCCAGTTCAACCCTGTGCTCACAATCATCCCATCTCTTCTCTACTCAGTAAAAGCTTCTAGATCACAAGGCACAGAGGAAGATCAGGGGATACTCGAAAACGCCCCTACAGTATCCATATGGCAATGGCCAAGCTGAGGCCTTTAATAGACTAATTTTGGATAACATGAAGCGCAAACTAGATGATGCGAAAGGGTTATGGGTCGAAGAATTACCTAAGGTCCTATGGGCATGCCAAACTACACCCAGACGATCCACTAGTGAGTCTCCATTTTCACTGACTTACAGAACTGAAGCTGTTATCCCTCCTAAACTAGTAGCCCCCACCCAGAAATCAGACGTAGTGCACACACTAGACAATGAGGAATTATTATACAGAGAAATGGATCTCCTAGATGAAAAGCGGGAGGTCGCCACATTGCGTTTGGTTGCCAACCAACAGATTCTGACGAGATCATACGACAAGAAAGTCCAAACTCGGGCATTCAAATCTAGAGATCTAGTCCTTCGTGAGATCCCAGAGCATAACGACAAGATTGGGCCCAACTGGGAGGGAACCTACATCATCAACAAGGTCGGATGAACTGGTTTTTACTACTTACACACTATTGATGGAGAAGTTCCTGTCAAACCATTGAACGCAAAGCACCTCTGCAAGTACTTTCAGTAAATTATGATTTCATGCTTTCTTATGCATAATTTATTCTCTCCAGTTATCAATAAAGTTCTTCAATTTGCAATCGAATCTCTTCTTTGCATAAGCTCTTTATTTTTTATTCTTAATGGACTAAGCCTTTAGGGAATTTGATACTCATTATTTGTTCAAGTATATTGCCTTGGAACTAGAGATACTGTGTTTGGGGATGCCAAACTGTATGCCAGTTCCTTTTTTTGTCCCCATGAAACCTGAACTGTACCGCAATTCTTTAAGATTGAGATAATCCTCGATGGGTTAAGCCTTTAGGGAATCTAACCACACTAACTATTCAATAAAATGTATGCCAATTCATTGAGTTCCCATGACATCACTACCGGGGTTGCTGGGAAGATTTGGGTTAGATCCAGATCCTAGCACACAATCACTAGCTTGGAATTATGTCGACATGATTGCGCTGAGCAAGACTCCCTCACTATTGTTCTAGCGATAACCTATTTATTTTTTAAATAAACAGGACCTATCATTATTGAACATAGTGTCATGCTCAAGGCACCAAGTTACTTTCGTGTAAGACATTCGGCTCCCCTAGGATGTTATTTCTCTACTACGATTGTACTCCGTTACGGTTAAATATGAGTGGCTCCCATGACATCTTGATCAGATTCTGGTTATGCCTCTATTTAACCTGTTTAGACTATTAGGGTCACCTATTGTTGTTCCAAATGAACTTTGGGGGCATCAAGGGTAGAATATGCATAGTAGTTCATGCCATGATATGATGTATAACATAGAGTGTTTTAAATGCATGCGTAAATTAGAAGAGCTGCAGAGCTTAATAAGTAAATAGTATGTGAGCAACATAGCTCAATATTACAGACCCATAGAAATATTGTTTCAAAATAAATGTTTTCTAATCATGAACTGAATAGCTAAGTCTTTACTTAGCTTGTTTAGCAGGGGTAGAATCAAATTTTGGCTCAGTATCACTACTTGCAACTGCACCAGCATCAAGAGCTCCTATGCCACTCTCAGAAACTGACTGTGCGGTCAGATTGATTGGGACGGTTGAGGGCTGAATAGAACATTCAACTTAAATGGGCATAGGCAAGAAGGGAAGTTAGACGGTAGGCATGTCATCGTCGGTGTCTTCTTCAGAAGATGAGGAAGCATCGGGCATGAGCTCATTCTGAATTACTGAGATACTGGTAGTCATCTCAGTTCAAGGAATAAGATGAAAGGGTTAGTCTATCCACCCTGATCATCCACCTGAGAAATGTATCCAGCAACCTCAATGGTCTCCTCAAACTTAACTTGTTTGGCTGCATTGAAGGAGTCTTCAAAAACATCAGGTACTCTTAAGGCAAAACGAAGAGCATTGTTAGCAGACCTCCTCTTCACCACTTGCACCACCTTGGAATAGAACTCAGAAGCCTCTACCAAGAGACCATCAGCCCTCTTTACAGAACGTAGATGCTTCTCTCTGAGATCCCTCTTATAACCTACCATAGTTTCATTAGCATGAGTAATGGCTTGGCCAAGTGTCCTCATCTCGGCATTCCTACGGTTAAGCTCACCTTGGACTTGGTCATTATTTGCTTGAAGTGTGGTGAATTGGGAGTGCAGCTCCAAGAACTTCACTTTCCAAGAGGCAGCATCAACAGCTCCTTTTTGGGCATTATCTAGAGAGTTTCAGAGATTGGCAATCATCTCTCTCATGTTACTGAAACCAGCATATCTGACTTTTTCTCTTTTACGAAAAGTTGGTCAACCTGGGTCTGCAGTTCCTCAGCTCTTTTCTTAGCAGCTTCTTTCACCCAGTTCAGCTCACTAGTAGCCATCAGTGGCTGTACTAGCTGATTTCATGAAGATTGGTTCTTTCATGGCCAAGAAATTATTCACTAACTGAAAAAAGAATATAAAACATGTAAGAAACACAATGAGATAAACATGACATAGTACAGAAAAAGAAGTCTTACCTTGGCAAGATAAATGGCAGACATGTGGAATGACATATCCAGACTACCAGCCATACTGGCTTCAGCTCTATCAACAGGAAGTCGCTGATAAATGTGAAATGAATAGTCTACCTACGAAATGAATGATGAATTCAATCCGTAAGTAAACTAAAACTGGACTTTTACTAGTCTATTATCAAAGCTTCTACTCTCTAAATTGCACTAAGTGGAGTAGGAAGTTAGATTCCACTCCTAGTTCCCTAGCATGGATTGTTTTCTAAGTCTAAGAAATCGCTTCTTAAGTCAATGAGAGATTTACTTTAATTACTTAACTAGACTACGATGCAACTACCCACGAAATGCAACTAGTCGACATCGGACAACTAAAAGGGAATGCTACGTTGATTCGATGATAAGGAGTTAGAGGGGGGATTGATTCCACCTTAACTCAACTTATCCAATAACGACGAGTCGTCGTAATCCGAATTGAACTGCTACACAGAACAATCGGTTCTTCCTAATCCCTAATTACACATGGCATTTCTACCAATTTATAACTAGCATGTGAACAATTAAACCCATTCTCATGGTGAACTAATTATTTCTGGCGTGGAATAGAAATTACGACGACTCTACGATAAACGGGATCAAGCTTTCATCAAGGCTTCTCAACCCCCTCTAATGGAGTTTAGCCTTGAATCATTCCGCAATCATTCCCATTTAGATTAAAACTAAACATAATATAAAGCATTGAAATTTACTAATTTAAACAATAATGAAATCTAAATTAATGACTAAAATGAAATAAGAACAAGAATTGAAATTAGATCTAGAAATGGAAATGACAAAATCGAAATTGATAAAAAATACTACTTTATTGATCTAATTAAATGAAGAACAAGATTCAAAGGTTTAATCTAATAAAGGATTTGAAACTAATTAAATAAAACAACTAAATCTAGATCTAGAAGCTATTTTAATGGCTACTTTCTATTCTAACCTATCTACCTAACCTAACTGCCATTGACTGCCATTAACACTGAGTCAAGCTTTTGTTTTTATACATCCAAATCCAAAAATCGTGCATGGGCTTGGAGCCATGTTTTTTGGGCCGAGAATCGTGCCCAAAACCCAATTCTTTCAAATCCAAAAAGGCCTCTTCAGCTGCAGTTGGCTTCCACAGACTTTTCGTCCACTTCTGCTCCTCTGATTGGGTCAAGGCTTGGACCATTGCGAAGCTCTTTCTGAGCCGGCCGTTTTGACATAAGGTAGGCCTCAATCCAAGGTCTGAGTCCAAAGATATGGCATTCGAAGTTATCTTTGACTTTTGCTCCTTTATCTCGCTAAAGTGGCACATTTCACATAATGGACTTTGAAGCCCGAAATGCATAAAAACACGTAATCAAGATTAACTCTTAATTATTATTCACATAATTGGTCTAACAAGATGATTATTAAGGGTTAAAACTACAGTTTTGGGCTCTTATCAAACCACCCCCAAACAGCATTTTGCTTGTCCTCAAGCAAAGATGAGAAATTAGAATAAGTGACCAAAAAATGGAGTTCTAACTACTCTCGTTTCGCTGAATGCGATTGCATTGACCATATGCAACAAGGCCTTAAACCACTAGGAATTCCCTAGTGGACGAGTTATAGCCTCGTGAGAGTTTTCCAGTGAAGGTACTCACAAACTTCATCTATACTACAACGACTAAGAAAATAAAACTATTGTTTCCTTATTCATGCTCCAAATTATCTATACATCTCACTAGCTATGAACAAGAATAACCAAGTCAAAAACCTAAGTTAATATATGCATAATAATCTATCATCTACAATAAACATATACACAATGAGTGGTACTATATAAAATGTTTAGCAGGTTTGTTTCTAAAACTCGGAATAGCGTCCTTAAGTAGGTTCTCACAATAATAGTCAAGAAACAACACTCTGATTTTTCCACTCAAGTTTAATTACTCCATTAATACAGTGGGCACACTTTACCTTACAATCTCAATGACACACAGAAGCGAGTCGATCAAACACATCCGCCACTTACTATCACACTAACTTATTCCTAATTGAGCTAGAGGTCTTTATTAGGTGTTACAGGGGATTAGGAGATGGTTTAAGAAGGAAGGAAATGGATATTCTAAAGGACAAGTCTGAGATAATAGAGTCTTCATATTATGTAACTAGAGAAAACCTTGTTATTTACTTTTTGCTTCTACACTTTGTTTCCATCCTTAGCCATATTTTTTTCTTTTTCTTTTCTTTGGCTTTTGACTCCCTTTTATTCTATTTTTGGAGTTTTATTTATTTCTATTTTTTTTTTTTCTTTTCCTTGATGGAAACTTCTTTTTTTTTTCCAAGCAACTAACTAATTTTTGTTTACACAGGTTTTTCTCTTCTTCTTTCTTCACTCATTCTATTCTCAGACTTATCTTAATTGGGTAGGTTGATTTATTATATATATATTTTTTTATTTTGTTTTTGTTTTTGTAACAGGGTAAAGGAATTGTGGTTTATGGAAGGCTAAAGAAAGGCTCGTGAGGGGCTTACTAGCGGAAAGTAATTCATAGGTTTGAATTTCTGGCTATATCGATCCAAAGAGGGCCTAAATTCTCGCTTAGGATATGGTTTAGTGATCAAGCAAGTGGACGTGTGATTTCTCTATCCGGATTTTACTTCTCCCTTGTGTCATTTCTCAAATGTTTCGCTTCATATAAGGCTTTAGGCTATATTCTCACAGATTTGTAGAATAAGTACTCTAGCCTAGATTTCAGAAACTTATCGCTAACAATCATAGATACTCATGTAATATATTTATAGATAGATGCAAAGATTATTACCTATATATTAACCTAAGTTTCTAACAATTATTCTCGACGCAAAAACTCATTGAGACTTCTAGATTGTTAAGAGCATGGAGAAAGAAACAATACCAATATTCCTAAGTGTATAGCATAACTTATTTATTTATATTTTAAATTTTTGAAATTTTAACTAGAAAACAAATGCATCTTATATCTATCTATATCCTAACAGACGTCTTTAATTACACGAGTTTCTATGCCCCCCCAACAAGAAGCATGCTTTGTCCTCAAAGCATTTAAATAAAGAGGGTAGGAAAAATACCATTGAAGCCGCGGAAATTCGTGAACATCTGTAAAACAAGGTTAGAACGCATCTTAATATAGGAAATAAAACTGACACAACTCTATAACGAAGTTCTACCCATTATGGGGTTATCGAATTAAATTACTTGGGACATAAGCGCATTACTAACGAAACTAAAACTTACCTCCACTCCCGCCGTTATTCGTCATCTTCGCCATCCTCCACTTCTATAAAGAAGTGAGGCTCCTTCAAGCGGCCTGCCATGCTATGATAATTTGCCGCTTCACGCCATTTATCATCTATGGTTGCTAACCTATTAAGTGCCACTTGGTCCGATGGGGTGTAGGTGCAACCCGGTGAGGTTGTATCCGCCACCCTTGCCAAGTCATTGCACGGAAAGATCGAATAAGACTATTGGTGGGTCGCGACGCGTCTACCCTAATCCAATCCGCGGAAACGTGTACAAAAACAGAAAGAAACATAGCATAATACGTAAAATTAGAACAGGCATAAGAAGGTACTTATGCCTCATGGTATGGGCTCGTGCTAAACTAGACATCAAAGTTCGAAGGTCATAGAACCGCGCCCCGCATAAAAGCAAGGAAAACGCCGCAAGTGGCGCCATTCACGTAAGAAAAAAACGCCATTCCCCTAAAATGTTTAGCATAATCCAAAACATAACAGTTCCTATGTTCATGGACAAAGCTACCAAGGGCAACGCTATAGTCCCCTTGGTCCTCAATACGGAAAAATGCCCGCCCCATAAGCCTCGTGCAAAAACTCATAAGTGTAGACATGCATATTATCGAATCCAATAGCACCATGGGTCTTGTATCTCAATGGGCATAGCAAGTCCAAGAACAAATGCTAGCAAGAACCCGGTAATTTCCATTGGTTCATCGTCAATATTGATGGAGAACACTTGTTCTCCATCCGGTCTCTCAAAGAAAATGCAGTTATTATAAAAATAAGATGCAAGTCTTTGGAGAATAAAGTTCAGCCGGTTTACCATAAGAGGTTCCCAGCCAACGATGTGATCACCTCACAAACCAAGCACCGTAAAGTAGTGCTTTGGAACAAATCTTCGAAAGACTGTTCCGTATCAATGTTGGAGATGTCATCTCAAAATTACGCTTTGGAATAGCTGCGAATGATCCGGATACTACGCTAAAAAATTGGAAAATTTTTGGTCCACGGAAGTCGGCGCCGAAAGCTTTAACTAGGGGCGAAGTCGCGCTTTTTGTATTTTGAATTCCAGTGTTTTAGCGCGAAGTCGCTTTTTGCCTTGAATGCGCCGCGCCAGCCTCGAGCAAAATTTTCATCGAAGTGTAGGCGCTGAAGGCGCTCCTTCCGCTGGCCCGAAGAAAGCGCTTTTGCAAAAATGAAGTCGAAACGGGAATCGCGGGTGTGAAGGGTGAGTGATGGAGTTTAGGTGTAGTGTGAGTTGTGAGGATAGTTTGTATCAAGTTTATATAGGTTTAAAGTTGCTAAAAAGGATCGGAAAGTTGCCAAAACTAATTACGGCAGTTTCCGGAAATCCTAAAATTTCCAAACTCGAAAACGGAAACAACTCATATCCTGGATTCTAATTCAAACCCAAAGATCTTTTAGGTTGATTTTATGATAGAATGTACCTATTTAATCTAGGTTTCATCCTACAATGATACTTAATCATATTTCTCGCCTAAACAACCATATTTTCACCTTGACTCCACAATTAATTCTAATACGAGGGGTTATACAAACATAATGCTTGAATTGATAAAACCACCCCCAAACAAGTTGGGAAGGTGGGCTCAATATGAAACAACCATGCATAATGAAAATAAGCCCTTTATATTAAAATTTCATTCGAGTAGTAAAAAATTAAATTACAATAAAACAACAAAAAACAAATAAAAAAAAACAACCACTATCAATCCTCACACTTCTAAACAAATCGCCAAATAAGTGGCGGAGGGCACACTCTCTAGTGGTGGCTCCCTGGCTCCCGAAGGTCAAAGAGCAGCCGCCCTTCGCCGATGACGCCATGCCTCGTAGCTGTGTCCTCGGGCGAGTCTCCGATGAGGTGGGAAGCGCGCAAGCATGTCCACTCTAAACCGGGCGCCTGGCCTCCATCTCACCGCTCCCATCTCTCATCCTCTCTCCGCGTGCGGATCTCGGTTGTGATGAATAGTCGCCTGTCGAAGTCCGAGGTCCAGACAGACAGATAGTGTTTAGTGAACGATGCCCCTATGAAGCACAGCCATGCGCTCGTCGATCGCACCAACACCTCTCGAAGGCATCTCGCATCAAAGCAGTCAAGTCTTCCTCATCCCTCGAGGCATCCCGATGTCCCCCACCTCCTCTTCTTCATTCTCACTCCACCATCTTCTTCTTCTTCTTCTCTATCCTCAGCCCTCCTCCAAACTTGTTGGACACACTCCCTATAGATACGCTGTTACGGTTGCAGGGTAATGTAAATCCTCTCGACGCCGGAGTCGCTTTCATCTTCAAAGATGATCTTGGTGATTAACACGTAAAGAGGTGCCAAAGACTTTCCGACCCCCCTCTAATCATCATGCTTCAAAGAAAACTCCAGGATACAGAAATCGCATTTCTGCCCCGAGTACCCATAAGACGGGAGGCAGGTCGACCGATGTCACCGACCTTGTCCTTCCCTTAGGACATTCCGACCAATCCACCGGGTCAGAGCCACCGGGTTGGTCCCGAGTGATGCCCGGCGCACACAATGGGAGTTTGTATTGTAGCTCCCATTGATGACAAACCACGCCCATCGAGGCTCTACCCCACCAAACCGGGGCTCCTCGTAAAGTGGCCTCCAGATGGATTCTAGGCGGAATGCCTAGAATCTCAGCCAACAAATCCAAAGAGTCAACTCCCTCCTCTTCTTCCTTACCATCACAAAATCCTACTCCCCTCCAACTCCCTTGTGTGTGTAGAACCGCCGGACCAAGTCTTCGTGGTAGAAGGCTTCGGGTCGAAAGTACCGAAGACTATTCCAGCCTCTACTAGCCATTTCACACCGTAAAACGGCGCCGAAATGGTCGGCAGAAAAAACTTGCTTCCGGTATAATTCGGGCGCTGTTGAGCCATCTAGTGTTTGGAATGGAGTGAGGGTTTAAATATGATGTGGTGGTGGTGGTTTAACTTGACCGACCGAAAGAACAGTGGTGGTGGTGGAGTGGTGGCGCGCAAAGACCAAATTTTTGAATTTTCGGTAGGTTTTGTTATTTAAATCGGGGGGGTGTGGTGGTTTGGTTTTGGAGAAGATTTGGGGTTAGGATTTGATTTTGGGGCTGGGTTTATGGTATTTTCTTTTTAATTTTTATTTTGTTTAGGTTTGGAGCTTTGTTAATGGCGGTGGAAGATGAAAAAAAAATGATGAACTGTTGCTGAGAATGTAAGGCGCTGAAAGCCACGTGGTCGCTGGTTGGTTAGCCCAAGCCCAAAATCGAAATTTTTGATTTTTTTCGATTTTTTCGCTAACTTCAATTCAAAATTCCCGCCGCTACCGGGTCCGATTTTTTGAATGAGATATGGAAATGATCAGAGAGAATTTCCTATCCAATGATCCATAAAACACTCTATTCCGACTTCAGGTGACATACGAGATAGTGGAAAACGCCTCGAAGTGCGCAATGACGAAGTTATGCTTAACGAATGAACTCTAAATTAATAGATTATGTCAATCCGAATCGTAATATAATTAAACGCCTAAGCAACTCTAATGGGACATAAAACATTTTAGTATCGAAACATTTAACACTTCCACCCCCAAACAAATTTTTTACAACGGCTTAGAAAATTTGTTTTTAACAAATGGTCTTTTAAAGTCGATTCCCGAGACTTCCTAGATTACTATGTTTATTTTTTTTTTTTTTTTTTTTTTTTTTTTTTTTTTTTTAGAAGGAAAAAAAATAAGCAATAAAGACATAATTCACACCATAGAGAAACATGACTCAAAAATCCGAGAAAAAAACATGCAAGAGTGGAAAACGGAACTATGTGAACCGGGACTTAGATCCGTACTTACAGCCACACACACTCCATAGGGAGGGGTCCGGTTACCTTAATGGTGCACTTACCAATATATTAAAGTGAAAGGAAGTGCACCAAACACAGAATTTGAGTCGCTTATAGTCGATACTCGACTTTATCTAAAACATATGTATGAACATGCAATTGATCATATATCAACAACCTAAATAGTTGTGGATCATTCCATAAATAAATATCACAGAAAACATATCCAAACACAATCAAACACCAAGATTTCCTACGACTCAACCTAGTGAAATGAAAGCAAAGTCGGATTACCCTATTGTGTAACCTATCATGCACCTTATTTTTCATTTTTGAATGAGTGGGTGTTCTAGTAAATGAGTGTGGAAAAGTGAATGGTTGTGGAGAATATGGTGGATATGGATAAGTTGTAGAAAGACAGCTTTGTACACAATGAGGATGTGGTTTTAGCAATCAACTCATTCATTGTGTGTGTAGGGACTGCCTCAATTCTGAAAAATGAAGGTGTCAAATAGTTTGTCCTTCCCAAGTATCCGCTTGCTAGAGGATTTAAAAAATTATGAAGCACAGAGAAAACAAAAGGATCGAAAGTGCAAACTCGAGATTCCTTTGAAAAGGGTGGAAGGAGGGGAATCGAGGTGGATGTTGTGCAAGGTAGATCTTGATAGGGTGAATTGTCACCTACCGAAAAACTCATCGAATTCCTCATCTAGATTGGTCATATCCACATTACTATGGTAGTCCTCTACATCTTTGAGAAAATCATCTATCCCTTCCTCATCAATAATATGTGTATCAACTAGTGTAGGAATGAAAATGTTGAGTCCGACTTTCCAAAGGAAAGAATTTTGGGCATATGACTATCGTGGAACGTGTTGTTGAAATAATCTCGAAATAAGCTCGATCATGCTTACCTCTCCATCCATAGATCGAATCGGGTAACTGTGTCCCTTGTTTTAAAAACATTGACTTCAACAAAGAAGATGGCCAAAAGACATGGACATTGAACCATCACGGCAATTAATGAGCGCATTGGCAGCCGCCAAGAAAGGACGCCTCCTAAAATAATCGGACAGAGTCGCTAGCTTACTTCAGATCGAGGACTACAAAATCAGCCGGATAGTAGAAATCCCTGAACTTTTACCAAAGACATTTTCGACTACACCCTTAGGATACTTAATAGACCGATCAGCTAATTGCAACGCCATTTTAGTGGGTTGCATCTCGCCTAGACCTATTTGTCTATACAAATAAAATGGGAGTAAGTTGACACTAGCCCCCAAGTCTAATAACGCTCGTCGTCAGATAGGAATCTCCTAAGGTGCATTGTACAAGAGGATCTACCGTGGTCCTTGTACTTAACAATTCCATTATTTTCGATAAGGTTGGGAATTGTTCCTCGCTAAAAAGGCGCCTTTTGGTATATTTGTCTTACGCCTAGTAGTACACAATTCCTTAAGAAACTTAGCATGATGTGGTAGCTTTTAATAGCTTCGGTGAAGGGAAGGTTTATAGTTAGATTCTTGAAAACGCCCCTAATCTCCTCGTAATTTGTATCCCTAGTTAACATGGCTAATTTTTGTGGAAACGGTGGTTTCGCCTATATTTAGCAATGGTATCACCGGATGTTTAACCGCGGCTTTCTCGCTTTTAGGTTGTGTTGTAACCGGTACCTCTACGCTGGTAGGCTCTTCAGCTTCTATTTCGGTATCTAGTAAAATAGTAGGTGTAGGGTTATCGGGTGGGGTAACTATAGGCATAGTTACCTTGTTATCAACCACTCGCCGTAATCGGAGAGTGGTGATGGCATTTATCTCCCCTACATTTTCATATTCATTACTAGTATTATCGGTTACCTCAAAGGCCGTGTTTGTTGTTTTAGGATTAGGTATTATGCGACTCGGCAACACACCTTTGGTTCGGGCTTTTTATCTTGAGCCAACCGTTGGGTTAAATTATTAACGGATTGTAGAAGCCGCTGGTTAGATTGAGCCATGGTTTGAAAAGTTTTTGGCTCACTTGTATGAAGGTGTCAAGGCGATCCGTTGTGTGGGGTGTAGTAGTCACGGGTGGTGTGACTAGAACTATTTCACGCGGAATTATTTATCGGTGGATTCTGATAATTATTATTGACCTAACGATACCTCTATTAGCATTATAATTATTATAATTACCTTGACCTTGTGCTTGACCTTGTCGAGGTTGCACTTGGTTGTTATAATTATTAAAATTACCCCCGACTCGCCCCTTGTCGTGAGGGAGCTTGGTTAAAGCCGCTCGCTGGCCTAACATATTGATTATTGTACCCTCGAGGTGTGACGGTTGGTTATTTCTCCAACCGAGTTGGGATTTTGTCTCCAAGGGCTTAGGTTCACTATTAATGGAACAAGCCTGTTCATAGGCTATAGACAAAGGGAGTCGGATGCTCGTGACTCCAAATGTAAACTACATGGGTTTGAATTTACATTCATGACGGGATAGGCTTTTGTTGTACAGTAAATGGCCTCTACCTTTTAGTGAGTGATTCAATTAGAGTTTTAAGCTCGAATCGTTTTAATTTCAAACATACCGCCGCCTTAACTGTTGAAGAAGAACTAGCGGAGCGGAGTAATCGCCACTACCCCCCACCATTATTTCGCTTTAGTTTGGTCCTCTAAAAATTTATAAGCCTCCCGAGGCTCCTTTGCTTAAGAAACTACCCCCATTCATTATGTCAAGGACTTCTTTATGGTGATGTTGAAGTCCTTTGAAAAGGCAATTTAACTAACGGTCTTTCGCTAAGTTATGGTGTGGACACTCTATAAGCAGATCGGGTGAAACGATTCCAAGCCTCAAAATGATTCATGAGGATTTTGTCGAAAAGAAATGAATCTTGGAAAGCATCTCATCCGTTTTAGGGGGGGTAAAAATGTTCCATAAACAAATGAACAAGTTTAGCCCACGAAGTCCACGCATTAGGCGCTTTGGCAGCAGCTTAATCCAAGACGCGCTTTATCGGCTAAGGTGAAAGGGAATACCCTTAATTTAATTTGTTCCGCACCAACCGTAGGATGGTGGAATGTTGTTAGGACTTGTTCAATCCTACGATGTTGATATAAGGTTTTTCATGGTCTAAACCATGGAAAACGGGTAACAAATTAAAAATATTTGGAGGGATTCTCAAATCCTCACCGGGTCCGCTAAAACGATGCAAGATTTGGGGCTATCGCCAAGGCTTTGTAGAAGTCCGAGAGGAGGAGTCTCTTTCTTCCCCATTATATCGTGGTATGTGTGAAATAGTAGTTAGAGGTGTAGTGGGTGATATACTAGATAGATTTGATTGTTGATGTTGTTGTGTATTTACGCTCGTGTTTTGTTCGGCCGGACCTTAATCTCATGCAAGACTAAGTCGAACTTAACTAAACATGCAACACTCCAAACAATTCTCGATATACTAGTATAAACCTCTAACAGAGATGCGAGGTGTGGAAGAAAGGAATACCTGATTAAGGCCCTTGTTTCGCTTTATGAATAGCGCCTTTGTTTACGCTTTGTTCAGTATATAGCAGGTTAGAACACCGAAAAATATGAAAGATCAAAGTTTGAATCAAAACCGTGGAACCGAAAAATTTAACACGTGGCAAGCCAGATAGCGCTGTCAAGGCCCGAAAATAATTGTCAAATTACAGTGTTTTTAGGGCGGTCGCTACCCAAATGGGGCGGTCGCCAAAGGTGAAGTCGAAGTTCCAGTGTTTGAGCTGGTCGCTTTTGGTATGGGCGCTGGCGCCTTTTGGTAGACGAAATTCCAAGAATTTAGCGCTGGTCAGTCGGCTCCTTTGGCTGCCTCCGTATTTTCTCGAATTTGTCAACGCTGAACCGGCAACCACAAAGATGAAACAAACAAGGGTGGGTGGGTTTAATGGGACTTAAAATGACTACTTCTACAAGGAAAACAATGCTAAAGTGTAACTAAGATGGCAGCGGCATTTGATAAATGTGAAATGAATAGTCTACCTACCTAAAATGAACGATGAATTCAACCGTAAGTAAACTAAAACTAAACTTTTTTACTAGTCTATTATCAAAGCTTCTACTCAATGCGAATTGCACTAAGTGGAGTAGGAAGTTCGCTCCACCCCTAGTTCCCTAGCATGGATTGTTTTCTAAGTCTAAGAAATCGCTCTTAAGTCAATGAGAGATTTACTTAATTACTTAACTAGACTACGATGCAACTACCCACCTAAAATGCAACTAGTCGATTATCGACAACCAAGGGAATGCTACGCTGATTCGATGATAAGGAGTTAGAGGGGGATTGATTCCACCTTAACTCAACTTAATCCACTAACGATGAGTCGTCAGAATCCGAATTGAACTTCTACACGTAACAATCGGTTCTTCCTAATCCCTAATTACACATGGCATTTCTACCAATTTATAACTAGCATGTGAACAATTAAACCCATTCTCATGGTGAACTAATTATTTCCTCGGCGGAATAGAAATTACTTACGACTTCTACGATAAACGGGATCAAGCTTTCATCAAGGCTTCTCAACCCCTCTAATGGAGTTTAGCCTTGAATCATTCCAAGAATCATTCCCATTTAGATTAAAACTAAACATAATATAAAGCATTGAAATTTACTAATTTAAACAATAATGAAATCTAAATTAATGACTAAAATGAAATAAGAACAAGAATTGAAATTAGATCTAGAAATGGAAATGACAAAATCGAAATTGATAAAAAATACTACTTTATTGATCTAATTAAATGAAGAACAAGATTCAAAGGTTTAATCTAATAAAGGATTTGAAACTAATTAAATAAAACAATTAAATCTAGATCTAGAAGCTATTTTAATGGCTACTTTCTATTCTAACCTATCTACCTAACCTAACTGCCATTGACTGCCATTAACACTGAAATCAAGCTTTTGTTTTTATACATCCAAATCCAAAAATCGTGCATGGGCTTGAGCCATGTTTTGGGCCGAAGAATCGTGCCCAAAACCCAATTCTTTCACCAAAAGGCCTCTTCACCGGGTTGGCTTCCACAGACTTTTTGTCCACTTCTGCTCCTCTGATTGGGTCAAGGCTTGTACCATTGCGAAGCTCTTTCCGAGGCGTCGTTTTGACATAAGGTAGGCCTCAATCCGAGGTCTGAGTCCAAAGATATGGCATTCGAAGTTCTCACGACTTTTGCTCCTTTATCTCGCTAAAGTGGCACATTTCGCACATAATGGACTTTGAAACCCGAAATGCATAAAACACGTAATCAGTATTAACTCTTACTTATTATTCACATAATTGGTCTAACAGTATGATTATTAAGGGGTTAAAACTACAGTTTTGGGCTCTTATCAGTCGCGCAGCTTCCAGAACTCCAAGCACGATGCCAACATTATTAACTGGGTGTTTATTGGTAACAGGAAGCTCATCAAGTCGGCCCCAATGCCTCATCTCCACGACCATCTCCCTTTCAGGAGAATCTGGGGATTGTGAAAAGAAGGGCATATCATCTGTCCTCCTCCTCCTATGTCCATCCCCAGATCGAGGAGGAGGGAGAGCAACAGTTATAGCGGTCGCTCAACGATGCCTTTCCTCTTTCGGTCATCTTGGAGGGAATGATTAATAGTCAATGGTATATGGTCACCAGCCTATTTAGAACCTAAGAGAGGGTCTGGAACTTGTAGAGGTGCAGCAACTTTCTCATAAAACTTACCAGAACTAGGAATAGTCACAGGAACCTGGAAAGATGTTTCTTCATCCACAGATATAGGATGAAATTTGGTTCTCTTACTTGAGGGTGCAACATCGGGAGCAAGAGCAGAATTAGTTCTCTTCGACTTTGAATGGTTAGACGCACGTACTTCCCTCTTAAAATTAGTAGTAGCCAGAAGTTCATGAGACAGTTCAAGGCCCCTCCCACCAGTGATTACACAATTATCACTAACATCAGACTCCTGAACTGCACCGATGTGGTAGCATCACTGGAAGTCACAACAGAACTCTTTTCTTTGTGATTTCCTTTTCTTCTAGTACTGAGAGAAGATTCATCCTGAGCTGGAGGAGGAAGAAGACCAGCATCTTGATCCATAGGAGAAAAGCTGGGGGCAAATGCCAGCAATTCCTCGGCAGACATGTTGAAATACTTAAGGAGGAGGGTGGGATCAAGAACTACCACCCAGGGCATCCTCTGGTCTTTGGAGATCTTGTTGATGAAATCCATAGTAACAGCATTAGTTGCAGTAAGTTGGTTCCATGGGAAAGAGTCGTCTAAGGAATAATAACAAAAGAACTCAGTTGAAAGCACTTATAGATGATTTGTAAAATTCATGAGAAAATATACTTACTGGTCGAGGCATAAGTATGTTTTATGGAAATAGTAATCCCCACTGGCTTGCCATCATCATCTTGAGGATGAACATCCCACCCATCACCCAACACCCGAATGTGATGATCAGCCCAACCATCATCACTGTGTTTCCCCTCGAAGAAGACAATTGGAGCATTCTTGTCTCTGGTCATGAGGTAGTAGTAAGACTTGTCCCGAATGCGACAGACCTCATAAAATTACCCAAACACCCATCGATTCAAGACTAATCCATGTTTCTTTGCCAGTATGGCAGAGTACATGACAGTTCTGTAGAACATGGGCGCTGCTTGACCAAGGGCAAGATTTAAGTGTATTAGACACTCCCTCAATAATGGGTGGAGAGGAAGAGTGGCACTAGCCCTAACTTGACCAATTGTGATGAGCGCAACCTCCTTGTAGGCCAACTCGTCAGATAATCTCCCCCACTCAAGCCCAATATTAGCAGGGATGTGAAATTTCTCTCTGATCAGTTTTAGGGAAGAGAGATCCCCGAAGTTGATAAGTGACCAATTTAGATTCGTCATGATCAGAAAAGATAGAAAGTTTGAATTTTTCGTTTAAACCCTAGCGGGAGAACGAAAGGTTCAGTGTACAGAGAAGGCTAGCTGAAGAGATAATGAGGACTCTCTCACCAAACTCTTTATATACGGACAACATGAATGGTTGAGATTGTCCCAAGCATTGCATCTTTTCGGGATGGAACTACCATCATTACTTTTTTTCAGGAAATGGCATATCTACTCAAGCCGTCTTTTCAGAGCCTTAATTAGGTAAGCCCATAAGCAGTTACGACAACTGTTTATGGAAAAGATTCTCGCGCCAAAAGCAGTGTCGCTACGAGCACCCATGTGCTAGATGGCATGAGAGGGGGCATCTGTAAGGGGGATTTCCCGTCAATAGCTAAATAACACGTGGATAGGTAATGACATGGAACTATAAATACCCAAAATGAGACGATAACTATTGGATTAGTTATGGGAATAAGTAATCTCGTGTTTATCACGAGTATTTCATAAACATGTGATAGTCACGTGACAAACCACCTCTGGAGATAACAATTAGCCAAGTCGTTAGGAACTAATATAGATAGTTCCTGAACATAAGGGAATTGAGGAGGACGGTCCTTGATTATAAGGAAGGAATTAGGATGACGTATCTCTAAGAAGTTACCTTTTAGGCCTAATCTTCCCATATATGACGGGTTATTATGATCTAAAAAGATACATATCTCTGATATGATATGGTCCAGATTCATACTTCCAAGGAGAGAGGATTCCTAATAGGAAAGCAGAGTCCAAGGAGGGGAGGAAACTCAAAAGCAGTGAGATTATCCCAAACCCTAGGACTCCTAAAACTCCTCCTATATAAACAATAGGAATTTGCTCTTAGAACTACGTGCAATAGGGTTTGATTCTTCTAAGCAGACAGGAAGATACGTAGATAGTTGAAAAGCAGTTCAACCCTGATCGTTCAATCATCTCATCTCATTTCCCTCTTCCATCCCAAAGTTCTTCATCACATGGCACAGAAGAGGATCGTATGATACTCAAAAATTCTCCAACATAGCCGGTGAGCTCAAGTGAGCGTTTTAGCTTGAGTAAGCGTGTTGCTCTTAGAGAGCGTTCTGGACTGAGTTGACCCTAGAAGTGTAGTGATAAACTTAAAAACAAGACGTTTACCTAATTTTAACTAATTATGTTAAGAATAAGTAAACTATATGGATTACTCTATTTATTATCAAAGTTTTACTCTCAATTATCATGCAATAATGGGGGTCAGAATTCGTTCCACTCATAGTTGCTTAGACGTAATAATTATCCCTAACTTAAACAATTCTAAAATATCAATGAGAGCAATGGTTTAATTATACTAATATGGTGAAATTAACTAATTAATATATTCTAACTTAAACTATGGCAATTTAATGAGAAGATGTGAATAAGAAGAAGAGTATTAGAGGGATTTGATTCCACCTTGATTCATTTTTAATATGCTAACATAGATTTGTTGTAATCCTAATCTTTATGTTTTCATATAAAGGTAAAGTCTTTTTAATCCCTAATTATTCATGGCATCTCTACAAACTAATAATTAGCATGTGAGGAAATTTAAACTCATTCTCATGGTGAATTAACTACCTTCTAGAGTGGAATATCTTACTACAACTTATTCTATACTAACACATCAAAGCTTCAATCAAACCCCCTAATAGAGGTTTAGCTATGATTCATTAGACTATCATGATTAAAAGAATAAGAATAAAACATAATGAAGAACTAATGTATTAAAGATAACTTGAATTGAATTAATGGTGACTAGGCTAATAAAACAATAACTAGGGTTTAAATAAAGAAGAAAACTAATTTATTATCTAATTGGTTCTAGCTAATTAACTAAATGGTGAGATTCTTAGAGTTTTATCTTAGTCCTCTTTATATAGGAGAGGGCTAGGTTTACAATTTCGTGCATGGGCTTTGGAGCTATGCTTTGGGCCACTTGATCAAGCCCAAAACCTAATTACTTAAGTCCAAAAAGGGTTTTTCTATTGGAAATTACTGTAATAGCCTTTTCATCCACTTTTGCTTCTCTAATTGGGTTCAGGCTTGGACCATTAGAATCTCTTTCCGAGTTGGTCGTTTTGACATATAGTAGGCCCAATTCTGAGGTCTGAGTCCAAAGATACGACCTGCAGAAGTTCTGTTGACTTTTATGCTCTATTTCTGCTCGCGTTGACTTTGACTTTTCAGCTTTGACTAGGCTTTAAAACGGCTTTTTCTCCTTGAAACTTGGGCTTTAGTCATAGAACTTCTTAGCAACCAACCTTTGCTCCTTTCTCTTGCAAAAGTGACATATTTATTCACATATTTGACTCCAATACCTGAAATACATAAAAGCATGTAAACAGTACTAACTCTTATTTATTATTCGCATAATTGGTCTAAAAGTATTATTGTTAGGGGGTTTAAACTACAGTTTTAGGCTCTTATCAAACCACCCCTAAACGTATTTTGCTTGTCCTCAAGCAAATATGAGAAATTAAAATAAGTGACCAAAAATAGAGTTCTAACTAATCTCGTTTCATCGAGTGCGATTGTATTAACTATATGCAATAAGGCCTTAAACCACTAGGAATTCCCTAGTGGATGAGTTATAGCCTCGTGAGAGTTTTCCAGAAAAGGTACTTACAAACTTCATCTATACTACAGCGACTAAGAAATAAAATTATTGTTTCCTTATTTATTTTTAGATATCGGTACATCTCACTAACAATGAATACAGAATAATCAATTCAAAACCTAAGCTAATACGTGCATAATAATCAATCATCTACGGATAAACATATATATAATGAACTATGCTATGAAATGCAATAACAGGTCCGTTTCTAAAACTTTGCAATGGCGTCCTTAAGTAGGTCCCACAAATATGTCAAGACAAAAACACTCTGATTTTTCCACTCAAGTTTCGCTCACTCCAGTGCACAGTGGGCACACTTTACCTTACAATCTCAATGACATACAAGGAAGCCAAAGTCAACCAAACACATCTGCCATTTACTATCACACTAACCTATTCCTAATTGAGCTAAAGGTCTTTATTAGGTGTTGTGGGGATTAGGTAATAGTTTAAGAAGAAAGAAAATGGGTATTCAAAAGGACAAGTCTGAGAAAATAGGGTCTTCATATTATGTAACTAGAGAAAATTTTGTTCTTACTTTGCTTCTACACTTTGTTTCCATCCTTAGGCTTTTCTTTCTTTTTCTTTTAGCTTTTGACTCATTTGATTCTATTTTTGGAGTTTTAACTTTTTATTTTTTTTCTTTTCTTTAGATGGAAACTTTCTTTTCTTATTTGAAGCAACTAACAAATTCTTGGTGTTCCACAGGACTTTCTCTTCTCTTTTCTTCATTTCATCTTTATTCTCAGACTCATTCAAAAGTGGGTAGGCTGATTTATTTTTATTTTGTTTTTTTGTAAAAAGGTAAAGGATTTGTTGTTTATGAAAAGGCTAAAGAAAAGCTCAGAGGGGTGACTAACGGAAAATAATTTCATATAGGTTTGAATTTCTAGTTATATTGATCCAAAAAGGGCCTAAATTCTTGCTTAGGATATCGTATAGTAATCAAGCAAGTGGACGTGTGATTTCTCTATTTGGAATTAACTTCTCCCTTATGTCATTACTCAAATATTTCACTCATATAAGGCTTTTAAGTTATATTCTCACAGGATTTGTAGAATAAGTACTCTAGCCTAGATTTCATAAACTTACTATCAATACAAACATAGATGCTCATGCAATATATTTATGGAAAGATGCAATGACTATTACCTACATATTAACCTAAGTTTCTAAAAATTATTCTAATTTAAGAGCTAACGTGAAACTTCTAGACTATTATCATCATAGAAAAAGAAACAATACCAATATTCCTAAGTGCATAGTATAAATACTTTTTAATATTATTTTTTAATTTTTTTTTAATTTTTTACTAGAAAACAAGTGCATATTATACATATATATATCCTAATATATGCCTTAAATTATGCGTGTTTCTATGCCACCCCCAAACAAAAACATGTTTTGTCCTCAAAGTATTGAAATAAGAAGGATAGAAAATACCATAGAAATGCGTGAAAATCTTAGAACACATGCCAAACAAATTCAAAACATACTAATATAGGTCAAGAAAATAGACGCAACTCTATATGAGTTCCACCCGTTATGGGAATAACAAAAATTAACTTGCTTGGGACATAAGCAGATACTAACAAAAAGTAAAACTTACCTCATATCCATCATTTAAACGTTGTCCTCCTCTTCTATAAAGAAGTGAGGTTCCTTTGCATCCTGCTAAGCCATGACAATTTGTCAGGCCTCCCACCATTTATCATCTACCTTTGCTAACATGTTAAGTGACACTTGGTCGGATGGGATGTAAGGTGCAACCCAATTAGGTTGTAACCTCCACCCCGGCCAAATCATCGCATGGAAAAAGCGAACAATACAATTGGTGGGTCACAATGTCAACCCCAACCCAATCCGTGAAACGGGTATAGAACTTAGGAAAGAAAAATAGCACTATGTGGTAAACTAAGATAGACATAAGAAGGTATTTATGCTTCATACTATGGGCTCATGCTAAACTAGACACTAAAGTCTAGGGAAGGTCATAGAGTATACGTCCCTCAGCTAGAGCAAGGAAGACGTGACAAGTGGCATTATTTGCAGAAGAAAAATGTCATTCCCCTAAGATATTCAACATGATAAAGAACATAATAGTCCATGTTAAGGGACATGCTACCAAGGGATACGTTATATTGCCCTTGGTTCTCTATACGAAAAATCCCCTCCCTATAAGTCTCATGCAAATACTCATAGTTGTAGATGTACATATTATCAGCTATATAACCCCATGAGTTTTAGATTTCAGCAAGCATAGACAGTCCAATAGCAAAGGCCAACAAAAACTTGGTTAAGTCCATTGTTACATCATCAATGGTGACAAAGAACACTTGTTCCCCATCTAGTCTATAAAAGAACTTACAATGATTATAGAAATAAGCAGTAAGTGCAGGAGAATAAGTTTCATCAACACTTACCATTAGAGCCTGCCATCCTGACTGCACAATCAAGTCGCAGAACCAGTATCCATAGGTCTCTCTTGAGCAATTCTTCAAAGGACTTCTCCAGTATGATTTGAGGAGATTTCATAGCAACCAAATATACTACTAAACTCCTAGAAGTGAGTGTGGAAAACCCCAGAAAATAGAATTGGAGGTGTGTTTAGGTCAAGGCATGGGCGTGCTCAGAATAGCCTATGGAAGGGGCGCGGGTGCTCTCAACTCTGACTCTGAGTTCTAGGTCCTTGGGAGCAGGCGCGCTCAGTTATAAGGCAAAAGAGAGTGCGTGCACGCTTCAAGTGTTATTTGTGGTATGAAGTGAGAGGTGTGGTGTGAAGTGTATGGTGTGTCATGTATTTATAGAGCACTAGTTTCTCAAACAAAGGTCCCCTAAGGTGCCCAAATTGATAAGGAAAAAGATGGAATAAGAAAAGGCTTATAAAAACAAAAATAGAAGCAGCTGAGAGCACATGCTCAGCAGCAATTCTAGATGGTTTTAACAGCCTATCAAAATAGCAATCTCAATTCCTTTATTCTTTTAGGTTGCACCAAACAACAATAGCTAATTCTAGTTATGCCACATTAACAACATGCTCACATAAACCATATTTCTAAAACCTTCCAATATTAATTTCCAAAAACAAGTGGATATGGTAAAATATAATGCTAAACAAATAATACCACCCCCAAACAAGTCAGGAAGGTAGGATTCATGAAAAATAAATAGCATGCTCGGAGAAAAATAAAACTAACTTGAAATTTAAATAACAACCAAATACATAATCCAATATTAACTACTTAACTAAACAACTGGGAATCAAATTCTACTAAAAATAGGGAAATTTCTTAAAACAATAATAATCTAATCAACAAACTAGCCACGAGATAAGGATGGGCCAGAGCCATCCGTCCTACATCGACGACGATCATGCCTTCCAGAGTCAGCAGAATAAGAACCCTCATGAGGTGGCAGGCGTCGTAGAACTTCTACTTGAAACGTGTCGTTGTTGCTCTATAAAGACATCCATGGCTTCCCAACACTCCGTATGAGTACGAGCTAGAGTCTCCATGTCAGCTTGGAGATCCTCGTGACTATCACCAAGCAACTCCATATTAGACTGGAGCTTATCTTGGTTACAGAGAATGGTACCTTGCCTAGTCTAAATAGCCTCACAAAGGTCATTTAGAGAACGTTGGCCTGTACAAATTGTCTCATGCTCGTTATGGAGAGTTCGCAGTCCACGATGAAGTAATGAGATGTGGTATATATCCGTAGTATCCAAAGCATCAGCATCAAAACATGTCGTGTATTCCTCATCCGATGCCATCTCAGCACCCCTATCCTCAGGCAAATGTCAATCCCTCTGAATACATTCCTGATAAATACGTGCATTTTCATGCAACTTCAAATTAATCTTACCAGTTTTCAGAACACATCCCCAATATAACATAACCTTCGTAATCCATGTAGGGAAGACTGCAGTCAATTTGCCAACTACTCTAATCTCATTTAACAAAAAAATCAAGAATGCAAAACCCATACCTCTTTTCTTGAAGGGTCTAGAGAATGTGCAGACAACTCAAATTGATGTCACTGGCTTTCGTGGTGGCAATAACATTCCTACCAACCCACTGAGCCACAGCCAGCTAGTTTCTTCTCAGAGATGTCTGACGAACACAATGCGAACCAGCATTGTACTGTCCTTCCAATACAGTCTCCGTCATCAAAAGACCGATTCTACCAAACTGAGATTCTTGCATTGTGACTACGATGAGTCTTTGCTCAATGCTAGTAATCTCAGACAACACTGCTGTAGTCAATTCCCTCCGACTACCATTCACCTTCACAAAAATCCGATGACCATCAATCTCCCTCTTCTTGTAAAAATCACACACAAAATCAGTGTGATAAAAATCATCCGTAGAATACCACAACCCTTCCCACTTCCTAATACGCATTTTGTGACAGAAAAAGGGTGAAAATTGTTGAAAAGTAAAAACTTGTTCTTGGAGAATCTTTGGGGTTTGAGGAGCCATTGAGTTTTGGATTTGGAAATTGGGGTGAATGCAAGGTTGGGGGTAGTAAAGACACTATTTTATCTAATTTGGCCTTATCTACTTCTATGTCCTCGCTAGATACAAAATGACCTAGCACTATTCCTCTTTTTACCATAAAATGACATTTTTCCCAATTTAAAACCAGATTCTTTTCCTCACACCGTGTCAACAACTTGGAAAGGTTAAATAGGCATTCACTGAAAGAGTCTCCATAGATAGAAAAATCATCCATGAAAACTTCCATGAAGCGCTCCACCATGTCACTAAAGATATGAAACATGCATTGCTGGAAGGTACTAGGAGCTTTACAAAGGCCAAAAGGCATTCGTTTATAGGCATATCTTCCAAAAGGACATGTGAAAGTAGTCTTGTCTTGGTTGTCATAATCGATAATGATCTAAAAATAGCCAGAGTAACCATCTAAAAAATAATAATAAGCATGACCAGCTAGACGTTCGAGCATCTGATCTATAAAGGGTAAAGGAAAGTGATCCTTTTGTGTCATAGCGTTTAAGCGTCTGTAATCAATACAGATCCTCCATTTCATAGGAACTCGTGTGGAAACATATTCACCCACATCATTACTCACATATTCACCCACATCATTTAGCATATGGATCAATAGGAGTTTTAACCTTGGCCGCTTCTACCTAAATTTGATAAGAAGCATTGCATTGTTGAAGCCTCTTCTACACCATCATTGTCTGAACGAGAGAAGTATGTGAACCAATCTACCGCCACCTTAAAAAGCTTGATCGGCCGGACATCCATTATCATTACTGTGGTGGTAAAGGGCACATTAGATACTATTGTCCTGTTAGAAAGAAAGATTTTCGTCAATCTTCTACATAGAGGAACCACAAGGTCTATCACATAATCATCAGACCTGAAATAGTTCAAGGTAGAGAAGCAACTTCACTAGCAATCTTTCCAACATATCAAAGAGTATTTTTAACAACCCACAAGGTGAGACGTCCTCGTTCTCCAAACATTCGACAGATTTGGGTAAGAAAATCTTATCTCCTCACTCCAAATTGATAATGCATGATATATAGTCTTAGGGATCTGACTTAAAAAGACCTAACGAAAAAAAAAAAAAAAAAAAAAAAAAAAAACTTGGTAAAAGGAAATGTTCTTATTTTTTGGGATTAATTTTGATATTCGGCATCAATGGTAACATCTTCCGTTTTTCTCATTCATTTCATTTACTTAATTTATATACATTGAGGACAATGCATATGTTAAGTTGGGGGAGGGTGTACTTGAGAAATGAATTTCGAAAACTAGTTTTCAAAAACAAAAATATTTTTGTTTCTATATCAATAGTATGAGAAAATTGAATTTTAATGATGAGTCTAGGATATATATTCTATACTGCTTAATGTTGAGTTTGATAGATAGTTGATATTATTGATTTCATTACCGCTTAGACTATTTATTATGCTCGGATATAGTTCTTGTTGATAGAATTCTTTATCAAGGCATCACCATAATACTTGGTCAGTTTTGTGTACTTTTGCTAGAAGAGAGATTTAAACCCCTAGTAAACTGGAAGTAGAATTTTTAGACTTATCCCGTGAGACTTGAGCTTTATACCCATTCTTTGCGAGTTCTTACTTAAAAATCCGAGTCTTAGTGACTCAACATCTTTCGATTCTTTATGTCGTTTGTAATGATCTCATTATTCGTTGATTTGGTTAATCACGAAGTGACATAAATTGGGGAGATAGCCATTTTAGGTCTTGTAGTCTATTCGAAACAGAGTATCATACTGATAAGTCAAGTAGTGAACCTATTCAGCATTTATCCCACCTAGTAGGACCATTATGTTAAACCCTTTTTTAGCCTTATAATAAGCCATTTTCTTTCATAAAACCCTTTACCCTTTACCCAACTCCAGACAAGGAGTATAGCCAAAATCTTTATCAGCCATACCCATATGTTTCTGAGAATACAAGGGGAACAAGGAGGAAGAAAGAGCATAAAAGGAATATTACAAGGAAATATCAGAGAGATACAATGAAAACCATCATTCTGTTCCAAGTGAAAGAAACTAGTGGAAAACAAGCATATCCAGTACTAATCAAGGATATACCACTAAGTTAAAAAAAATAAAATAAAATAAAAAAATAAGTTGAACAGAATGGATGGAAAAGCTAGGACAAAGGAAAAATTTTCTCTGCAATACAAAATTTGAAGAAATCTTCCAAAGAATGAAGAAAAACCCTTAGTGTTTTCAGAAACAACCTCAGAATCCTTTTTACCTTTCCTTCATAAACCAATACCCAAACCAAGTTACAACCCATGACTTATCACTATAGTATGGTATGAAGTCTAGAATAGGTGAGAGGATGCTAAAGTGGAGGACCCAACACTTCATATGTGATTGACATTCTTTCCATGAGACTACTGTCATCTAGAAATCTATTTTTCAAGGTAGTATATGGGATGTTCATATTCATTATTTTTTTCCCTACATACATGAGGTAAAATAGTAGACCATCTTCTGAGAGATTCTTTTCTGAGAGTATGACCGGTGAGGATTGAAAGTTGAGATTATCTGTCTAAAGGCAAACTAGGGATTACGTTTCTTGGATAGGAGAGTATAGGAGATTGACTAAGTACAAACATAAGCCTTGATTGAGAATTTTGTCAATTTTTACTATCTCCTATCATAATCTATGAGTCTTTGCAGTAATGTAGTTAGTAATGGAAACCGTCAGTTGGAGTAAGCACTAA
This sequence comes from Coptis chinensis, assembly GCF_015680905.1. Classification (NCBI taxonomy): domain Eukaryota; kingdom Viridiplantae; phylum Streptophyta; class Magnoliopsida; order Ranunculales; family Ranunculaceae; genus Coptis; species Coptis chinensis. Next base: position 38,851,474 of record NC_141463.1, read on the forward strand.
GTGGGTAAGGAATTTCTCTCTCTGAAAAATATTATCATTCTTGAACATGTTATTAATTGATTTTGTGGGTATATCACCTAAAAACCCTCACGAGACTATAACTCGTCCTTTTGGGGGGAACTTAAAGGTTTCAAGCCTTGTTGCATATGGTAAATGCAATCGCGATGCCTGCGAAAGTGAGTTAGGATTTTATTTTTGTTATTAGGATGTGATTTTGATCACTTATCTATTTTTTATCTTATTTGCTAAGAGACTAGCAAAAGGCTAGTTGGGAGTTGTGATAAGTGCTCAAAAAGTGCAATTTAACCTCGATTATGCCTCTTGTTTAGCTATCTTAATGGACTAATAGTGTTTGTAAATTATGTTTTATGATTCTACAGGTAAAAAACGGAGCAATTCGGAGCATTAAGGATCACATGGGAAGCCCGTGGACAATCATGGAGAAGGCCAAGGAATTAAAGTTATTAAAGATGCGACTTGGACCTATTTTAAAGCCTATTTGGAAGCCCAAGGCCAAAGGATTTGTTGCTTGGACCAAAGCCCGCAAAAGAGGATAGAAGGATGGAGCAGAAGAGACAAAATAGGCTTACGCGTCTGGGATGCATGGATCGAGCGTCCAGATGCATTAATCGCTCCTGAGACGCATGAATCGTGCATCCAGATGCATGAATCGACACTGTAGCCAATTCCTTCTCAGTTTTGAAGACGAAGTTGGACTCTGAAAGAAGTCTATTTGTATTAGGAAACAAATGACAGTTTGGAATGCTTCTAGAACTCATTGCAATCCCTATAAATAGAGGACCTAAGTGCCGCATGTAATTTGCCAATTCACTTATACTCTTGTCTCCAGAACTTGAGGCAGAGAAAGATTAATAATAAAAGATCGGTTTTAACTAGCTGAGTCTTAATAAATTAGTCTTTCTAGTCTTATGTTCTTCGACTCTTCTTCTTCTCGTTCTTCGTGTTCTTCCTTTTTTATGGAAGGCTAATCTTCTCCTTCAAGGGAGAAGATGAAGCCGGTGCTTAGGGTTTTTTTATTTTTATGGTTTATGGTGTTCTTCAATCAGGTTAGTTCTTTATATTTTTAGTTATTAGTTCCATTGCCCAAACCAGGGGATGGAAGTATAGATTAAGGTTTTTATTTATTGCAATCGAATATCATGCTAGTTTAGGGTTTTATTTATTGCATTTGAATATTTGCTAGTGACATGCTTTTATTTATTGCAATTGAATATAATGCTAGAATAGGGTTTTATTTATTGTAATTGAATATTATACTATTATTTTCTACTTTTCTTCTAGTTGTGTAGTGTTTTAGAGTAAGGGAAGTATTCCTTGTGTTTGCCTTAGATGGTGATTCATTGAATAGCTACCCAAGCTCACATAAAAGGAAAGAAGATACTAGTAACATGAACATAGGAATAACCTTAAGTAGAGTTATTCGTTAACGATGTTTCGTCCAAGAGGGCATCGGCACTCGCTCAATTGCCTAATTGTAGTCTACTTGTGAGAACAACTATAAAACAAAAGGTCATTGAATCAAAAGTATTGGTGGATTCTAATCTCTTGAATTCCCTTTCTTATAAATTTTAATAGTTTAGTTTAGTTTAGTTTAATTTAGCATTAGAATCTACAATATCTATAATAAGAGTTTTTAATCCCTCAAACCCCCTTTCCAGTCTAGTCCTTCATATAAACATACACTTAAAAGTGGAACGATACCCTACTCATCATTTACTTATTGAGGGATAATTAGGTTTTGATACGCTTCTATTTTGTTCAACGACCATCATCTATCTACATCATCCATATACCATCTCACACACAAAAAAGAGGCAAGGTCAGAAGGGAGGAGCCAAGTTTTGTTTAGCCTTAACCCTCTTTATATAGGAGAGGGTTAGGTTTACAATTTTGTGCATGGGCTTTGGAGCTATATTTTGGGCCACTAAATCAAGCCCCAAACCTAATTACTTAAGTCCAAAAAGTGTTTCTCTGTGGGAATTTACTGCAACACCATTTTCGTCAACTTTTACTACTCTGATTGGGTCAAGGCTTTAACCATTAGAAAGCTATTTCCGAGTCGGTCGTTTTGACATATAATAAGCCCAATTCTAAGTTCTGAGTCCAAATATACGGCCTGCGAAAATTATGTTGACTTTTCTACTCTTTTTCTACCCGCGTTGACTTTGACTTTTAAGCTTTGACTAGGCTTTAAAAAGGTTTTTTCTTCTTGAAACTTGGGCTTTAATCATATAATTTCTCTAGCAAACAATTTTACTCATTTCTGTTGCAAAAGTGACACATTTATTCACATAATTTATTACAATACTTGAAATACACAAAAACATGTAAACATTACTAACTCTTATTTATTATAAACATAATTGGCCTAAATATAATACTATTAAGGGGTTGAAACTACAGTTTTAGGCTTTTATCAGTTTCAAAATGCTATCTTAGTTGTGATATGGAAGAAGATTTGCAACATGTTATTTGGGAATGCAAGTTTTCGAAACAGTTTTGGGATTGGCTTGCTGGAATGTTTAACTTCAATAAGGTTTTCTCAAACTTCAAAGAGGCCTTATAGATGAGCAAGGATCAAAGCCCGATCATTAAACACATATGGAATGCAGCAAGCAGTAACTGGCATGGTTTCAATGTGGACTCATATAAATGGAATTATGTTTTAGGACAAAAAGATAAATCTGATAGGTTGCAAAGCTGAAATTCGAAGATAGATTCACTACTCTTATGCTCTATCTAAGGGACACAGTTGGCACTCAGACAAGGAAATTCTTCAAAGATGAAATTTGGCGCCAAAATTTGCAAAAGTTCCTAGAATAAATGGGACCCCCAGATGAAGACATCATTAAGGTAAACACTGACAGGGCTTCACATGGCAATCCAGGACCAGCTGGTTATGGGGCAGTTTATCATAATAGTAATAATGAGGTTTTGTTGGTGTTATGCAAGAATATAGGAACCTCAACATGCTATATGGCCGAGGTTATGGGAATTATTGAAATTATAGAAGTAGTCATTGACAAAGGTTGGTACAAGCTATGGATAGAGTCTGACTTTAGAGCAACAATCATGGCTTTTGGCACATCTAAACTTCCATGGGAAGTGAGACCGCAATAGGAAGCTTGTAAAAGGATTTTGAGTTATGTGATGATCGATCTCACATACATGCATGGCGCGAAGTTAACTTATCCACTGACCAAGTTGCAGCACATGGTCTGTCCCTAAATTTACAAGAACAAGTTCTATACCAAGGAAAACCTTTATGGATTTCCAAGTGGGAATCTCCAGACTTTGTGTACTTTAGGTTTGATAAGGGTTAATTGGGCAACATAGACCTAATTAAGCTAGCCTTTATCCATAGCTATGCCTTGGCTTCCAAACACAACTCCCCGACCTATCCTTGCAACCTGAAAACTGGAACCATTCTTAAAGCTTAAAAACCTTAATTAGTAATCTAATAACTCAACCAAATAATAATAAAGACTATCATTCAAAACATCTCACATCTTTTAAACATTGCTGATTTCATCTGGTTAGTTAGAAATAATAATGTTTTCAACAGTAATCACAAAGTTTTGAATGTTGCTAATATTTGAAGTAATGCAAAAATATATAGGGTTAGTTACACCCCCCCCTCCATTATTTTCAAATATTAGTGATACCCCATTTGCAAACTTCATCTCGTAGCTGTTGGATCTTGGAATTTGGGGGTATCACTAATATTTTTGAAAAGAGGGGGGGAGTCTAACTAACCCAAAAATCTATGCTTCCACCAACTAAACCCTCTCCCAGTGGTGGAGGCAGGGGGACTGATAAGAGCCCAAAACTGTAGTTTTAACCCCTTAACAATCGTACTTTTAGACCAATTATGTGAATAATAAGTAAGAGTTAATACTGATTCGTGTTTTATGCATTTCAGGCTTCAAAGTCCATTATAACTAACCCAAAATGTATGCCACTTTAGCGGGAGATAAAGGAGCAAAACAATCGGTTTTTAGGAGTTAATAATAAGTAAGATTAAAGGCCAATTTTCAAAGAATTACAAAGCCTTTAGCTGTAAAGCCTGGTCAAAAGATGAAAAGTTTTCAAGAAGACAAAGTCCACGCAGTCAAAAGATGAAAAGTCAAAGTCCACGTGCAAAAAGTCGAACAAAACTTTCGAAGACCATATCTTTGGACTCAGACCTCGGAATTGGACCTACCTTACGTCAAAACGACCGGCTCGGAAAGAGCTTTTCAATGGTCTAAGCCTTGACCCAATTAGAGGAGCAGAAGTGGAAGAAACATTTGTCAAAGCCAATTGCAACTGAAAAGCCCATTTTGGACTAAAGAAATTGGGTTTTGGGTCCGATTTTCCGGCCCAAAACATGGCTCCAAGCCCATGCATGATTTTTGGATCTGAAAGTATAAAAACAAAAGCTTGACTCTTTATTAATGGTAGATAGTTAGGTTAGAAAATAAATTAGATTAGGATAAGAAAAGTGGCCATTAAACCTTAGTTCTAGATCTAGTTTTAGATTAATTAATTACTTTTTATTCTTGCCTTAAATTCAGTATTAAATTATTGTTATTGCTATTCATTAGATAAATAAAGTTAATTAGTTCTCCATAATCTAGTTTCATTTTCATTTATTTATTAGCTTAAATCCTTAGATTTACTTATTTGTCATTATTAGTTTAATTCAATTATTGCATGAGTAGTTTCGAATTGAGTTTAAACAAGTAAAGTTCAAATCTTTATATTATGTCTTGTTTAGATTCCATGAGAAATGATAGTCTTATGATTCTCGGCTAAACCTCTATTAGAGGGGGTTGAAAAACCTTGATGAAGCTTTATTTCGATTAGCGTAGAATAGTCGTAATTTCCCATTCAACTCAAGAAGTAATTAGTCCACCATGAGAATGGGGTTGAATACTTCACATGCTAGATGTTAGTTGGTAGAGATTACCATGAACACTAGGGATTAGGAAGAACCAATTGTTTCAAGGCGATTCAATTCGGATTCTGACGATTAATTCGTTAGTAAATTAAGTTGAGTTAAGGTGGATTCAAATCCCCCCTAATTCCTTATCATTGAATCATTTTAGTTCATACCTTGTGATAAGAGCCCAAAACTGTAGTTTTAACCCTGTAACAGTCATACTATTAGACCAATTATGTGAGTAATAATTAAGAGTTAACACTGATTACGTGTTTTTATGCATTTCAGGCTTCAAAGTCCATTATGTGCAGAAATGTGCCACTTTAGCGAGATAAAGGAGCAAAGGTCGGTTACTAAGGAGTTCCGTGATCAAAGGCCTAGATTTAAGAAGATAAAGCCTTTCTAAAGCCCGGTCAAAAGCTGAAAAGTCGACGCGGGCAGAAATAGCACACAAGTCAACAGAACTTCCGAAGGCCGTATCTTTGGACTCAGACCTCGGAATGGGGCCTACCTTATGTCAAAACGACCGGATCGGAAAGAGCTTTCCAATGGTCCAAGCTTTGACCCAATCAGAGGAGCAGAAGTGGACGAAAAGTCTATTGAAGCCAACTGCAGCTGAAGAGGCCTTTTGAATTTGAAAGAATTGGGTTTTGGGCCGATTCTGCGGCCCAAAACATGGCTCCAAGCCCATGCACGATTTTTGGATCTGAATGTATAAAAACCAAAGCTTCACTCTTTGTTAATGGTAGATAGTTAGACCTAGATTAGAATTAGATTAGTAGCCTCCATTAATTAATTCTAGATCTAGTTTTCCTTAGATTTAATTAGTTTAATTTAATTAGTTTCATATCTTGTTTTTATTTAATTCCTTGAATGATTGTTAGCCATTTAATTAGATAAATAAAATAGTTATTATTATTCAATTTTGATTTTTGTCATTTGCATTTATAGATCTAGTTTAAATTCTTGTTCTTATTTCATTCTTAGTTAATTAATTAGATTTCAATTATTGTTTAATTTAGATTAGTAAAGTTAGAATTTTGATATGATGTGTAGTTATAATTCAATGGGAAATGATGGGTTGATGATTCGAGGCTAAAACCTCCATTAGAGGGGTTGATGAAGCTTTGATGAAAACTTAGTGGTATAGTGTAGAAGCATTGTAGAATCTATTCCACTCTAGAAGGTCGTGATTCGCCATGAGAATGGGTGGACGACCTCACATGCTAGTTAGTATTTGGTAGAAATGCCATGAACACTAGGGACTAGAACTCGAAATTCTTGCCGTAAGAACGTAAGAATCGAGATACAAGAACCTATGCTAGGTTATCAAGTTGGATTCGAGGTGGATTCAATTCCCCTCTAATCCTTTATCTAGATTCAAAAACAATCATATTTCCATAGCATTCGTAGTTTAAATTCAAATAATCAAATTCAGTAAGTATCATAGTATATCACCTTCGTAAAGCTCTCATTGACTTAAGACTGATTAATTAGATTAGAAAACAATTACATGCTAGAGTAGTAGGAGTGGAACGAATTTGTTACTCCACTCTATCTCGATAGAATTGAGAGTAGAAACTTTGATAAATATAGGCTGATAAGAAAGTTTTAGTTTACCTACGTTTTGAGTTCATTGTTCATTTCGTAGGTAGATCGACTATTCAATTTACCTTTTATCAAATGGCGCCGCTGCCATCTTAATTACCTTTAGCATTGTTTTCGTAGTATAATTAGTCATTTTTAAGTCCCATTTCACCCACCCACCCTTGTTTGATTCATACTGTGGTTATCCATTTCAGCGTTGAAAAAGTTCCGACAAATTTACAGAAGAGCGACCGGCGCTGTAAGGCGCATCTGGCCTATAGTCTGGAACACGAGCGCGACCCGCCCTATTTTACTGGACCACGAGCGGGGGGCCCTCATACCAAGCGCGACCCGCGCTAAGTCACTGGAACAAGGAGGCGATTGCGCTTATCGCGGCGCACTGCGCCCTAAGCCAAAAATCCCGGATTTCAACAAGTTTGTTTAAAACTTCGATTTTTAAGTTTTTCAGTGTTCTAACTTGTTATTTACACTGAACACGCGTAAACAAAACGCTATTCATAAACAAAGCAAGGACGCTATCAGGTATTCCTTTCTTCCATACCTCGCATCTCCAGTTAGAGGTTTCTACTAGTATATCAGAATTATTTGGAGTGTTGCATGTTTAGTTAAGTTCGACTTAGTCTTGCATGAGATTAAAGGTCCGGTCGAAGAAAAACAACTAACGTAATTACACGAAACGTCAACAAACAAGTCTATCTAGTTTCCCACCCACTACACCTCTAGCTACTATTTCACATACACCACCGATATTATGGATGAAGAAAGAGAGACCTCTCTCGACTTTTATAAAGCCTTGAAACGATAGCCCTAAATCTTGCATCGTTCTAGCGGACCGATGGGGATTTCCGCATCCCCCAAATATATTTAATTTGTTACCCGTTTTTCATGGTTTAGACCATGAAAAACCTTATCGGCTATCGCGTAGGATTGAACAAGTCCTTACAACATTCCACCATCCTACGGTTGGTGTAGAACAAATTAAATTGAGGGTATTCCCTTTCACCTTAGGCGATAAAGGCGTCTTGGTTAACTGCCCAAGCCTAATTACGTGGACTCATGGGCCAAACTTGTTCAAATTGTTTATGGAACATTTTTACCCACCCCTAAAGGCCGGATGAAATGTTTTCCAAGATTCACTTCTTTTCGACATAATCCTCATGAATCATTTTCGAGGCTTGGAATCGTTTCACCGATCTCCTTATAGAGTGTCCACACCATCACCTAGCAAAAAGACCGTTAGTTAGTGCCTTTTTCAAAGGACTTCTACACCACCATAAAGAAGTCCTAGACATAATGAATGGGGGTAGTTTCCTAAGTAAAGGAGCCTCGAGGCATATAAATTTTTGGAAGATCGGACTAAAGCGTAATAATAATTGGGGGTAGTGGCGATTACTCCCGCTCAGCTAGTTCTTCTTCAACAGATTAAGGCTACCAAGTATGTTTGAGGTTAAATCAGATCCCCGAGCTTAAAACTCTAATTGAATCCCTCACAAAAAGGTTGAGGCCATTTCTATACAACAAAAGCATATCCCGTCATGAATGTCAATTCAAATCCATGTAGTTTTACGTTGGAGTCCCGAGCATCCCGAACTCCCACCGCCCTATAGCTTATGAACATTCTTGTTCCATTAATAGTGAACCTAACGCCCTTGGAGACAAAATCCCAACTTCGGTTGGAGAAATAACCAACAAGTCACACCTACGAGTACAATAATCAATATGTTAGGCCAACGCCGCAGTTATAACCAAGCTCCACCACAACAAGGGCGGGGATCGGGGGTAATTATAATAATTATAACAACCAAGTGCAACCGACAAAGTCAAGCACAAGGTCAATGTAGTTATAATAATTATAATGCTAATAGAGGTATCGTTCCGGTAAATAATAACTATCACAATCCGCCCATAAATAATCAACGCGAGATAGTTCCAGTCACACCACCCGTGACTACTACACCCACACAACCGGATCGTCTTGACACCTTCATACAAGTGAGCCAACAACTTTTCCAAACCATGGCTCAATCTAACCAACACATTCTACAATCCGTTAATAATTTAAACCAACAGTTAGCCCAAGAGAAAGCCCAACCAAAAGGAGTGTTTCCAGGCCAAGCGATACCCAACCCTAGAACAGCAAACACAGCCTTTGAGGTAAACGGTAATACTAGTACGGAAAACTACATCCGTGGGTCATTAAATGCCATCACCACTCTCCGCTCGGAAGAGTGGTTGATAACAAAGTAACTATGCTTATAGTTACCTCATCATACTCCTACACCGGATATCGAACTAGATACGAAATAGAAACTCAAGAACCTACCACCGTAGAGGTACCGGTTAAACCACAACCTAAGAAACAAAAGCCAAGGTTACACATCAAGTTGAGCCATACGCTAAATATAGAAGCGAAACCACCATTCCCTCGAAAATTAGCCATGCTAACCGGGATACTAACTTTGAGGAGATTAGGAACGTTTTCAAAATCTAACGATAAACCTTCCTTTTCTCGAAGCTATAAAAAGCTACCTAACCACGCTAAGTTTCTTAAGGAGTTGTGCACTACTAGGCGTAAGACCAATATACCTAAAAATGCTTTCTAACTCTGAGCGGTTCCCAACTTTATCCTAAAATAATGGAATTGTTAAGTACAAGGACCCTAGTCGATCCCATTTGTCTGATGCACCTTAGGAGATTCTCACATGACGACCGCTATTTACTAGACACGGGGCTAGTGTTAACTTACTCCCATTTTATTTGTATAAACAAATAGGTCTAGAGGAGATGCAACCTACTAAAATGACATTACAATTAGGTGATCGGTCTATTAAGTATCCTAAGGGTGTGGTTGAAAACGCGTCTTTGGTTAAAGTCCAAAATTTTTACTACCCGGCCGACCGTTATCCTCGACCGCGAAGTCACTAACGACTCTTTACCTATCATTTTAGGGCGTCCCTTCTTGACTCTCGCCAACGCGGCTCATAAAAGCTGCCGCTTGATGGTTCGATGTTCCTTGTCCTTTGGCCATCTTTACGTTGAGGTAAATGTTTTCAAAGCGAGGACCGAGATATCGATTCATCTACAAATGGCGAGGTTAGCATGATCGAGAGCTTAGCTCAAGATTACTTCAAAAACATGTTTCGGAGAAACAGATTAACAAATTCCTTTCCCGAAATTCCGACTTTAACAATGACTCCACGGTAGTAGGCGAAATCGAAGAAGAATTCCTACAACTCTTTTTGCACCGCTTCTTTACCACTTCGAGTCCCCCTTGCCAACAACCATTCATCCCTTGATGCTTTATGACGGAAGATGAATTTTTCAATCTCTATCCCAAAGTGATCCTTTTGACCCACCTATTGAGGAATGTCTTGCATATATCAAGATTTACGATGATATGGACTTGAGAGCTCTAGGCGAGAATCATTCACCTTCCATCACCAATATTCCCCACCCTCCATCTTTTCAAAGGAACCTCGAGTTTTGCACTCGATCCTTTAGTTTCTCCCATGCTTCATGATTTTTTAAATCCACCTAGTAAACAAATACTTCCAAAGGATAAACCACTTGACACCTTCATTTTCAGACTTGAGGCCCCCACCTAACTACACCATGAATGAGTTTTGTGCTAAACCCACATCCTCATTTTTTCCATGCTTTCCCTCTAAAACTTATCCCAATCCACCATATCTTCCACAACCATTCACTTTTCCACACTTATTCACTAGGACACCCTCTCGTTCAAAGATGAAATATAAAGGTGCATGCTTTCGGTTATGTTATAGGTCTATCCGACTTAGCTTTCATTCCACTAGGTCGCGTCGTAGGAAATCTTGGTGCTTGATTGTGTTTGGATATGTTTTCTGTGATATTTGTTTATGGAACGATCCACAACTATTTAGGTTGTTGATATATGATAAACTGCATATTCATACATATGTTTAGATAAGTCTAGGGAATCGACTTTAAAAGACCCAAATTTTCGTACAATACCAACTTTAGGAGTATAGGCCAAACAAAATTTTCAAACTTAAAAATAGTTTTCCAATTTTGTTTGGGGGGCATGATTTTGGTATTCGTTTCAAATCATGTTGCCACCCTAAGCTGTCATGTTTACTCCAATAGAGTTTGTGTTAGTTAGTGCGTGCCGGTTTAATTGTGCTTCATATTATCATATCATCTTTACAATATTTTACATTATAGTGCGCCAATTTTTTGCCAAGTTTCTATGGTAAATTCTTTCCTTATCTCTTGACACTTTGAGGATAAAGCGTTCGATTGTTTGGGGGTGGGATAGAAACATTTGCAAAAATTAGACACTTTTAGGATGTAAATTATGCACTTTTATTTATAAAATGTTAAAAATTATAAAAATTAGTTAGTTACATAATTTAATTGTGCTATTGAATTGTTTCATGAACCCCCTTCTCCCAAATTGTTTGGGGGTGGTATAAAAACATGATGTAAATGTTAAGCACATATTAGGTTGTATATTACGTATTATTTGTCTTAAAAAAAATAAAAATAAAAAGTTTATGCTATACACTTAGGAATATTGGTATTGTTTCTTTCTCTATGCTTTATAATTGTAAAATGAATAGCTTTACCTACGAAATAAAGCGATGAACTCTAAACGTAAGTAAAACTAAACTTTTCCTATCGATCTATATTTATCAAAGATTCTACTCTCAAGTCTATGAGATATAGTGGAGTAGAGTGATTCGTTCCACTCCTAGTCCTTCCGCATGCTATGTTCTCACGTGTTGTACTCTCTACTTAAGGTCTAATGAGAGATTTACGAAAAAGGCAACTAGACTACGATGCAACTACCCACGAAATGCAACTAGTCGACGATGGGAATAACTAAGGGAATGCTACGTTGATTCGATGATAAGGAGTTAGAGGGGAATTGATTCCACCTTAACTCGACTTAATCCCATTAACTACAAATCGTCGTAATCCGAATTGAATCGCCGCGAAATAATTGGTTCTTCCTAATCCCTAATTACACATGGCATTTCTACCAATTAATAACTAGCATGTGAACGATTAAACCCATTCTCATGGTGAACTAAACGTTTCTAGAATGGAAAGGAAATTACGACAAATCTACGTTAATCGGAATCAAGCTTTCATCAAGGCTTCTCAACCCCCTCTAATGGAGGTTTAGCCGAGAATCATTACGCAATCATTTCCGATTAAATTTAAACTAAACATGATATAAATAATTGAAATTTACTTAATTAAACAATAATGAAATCTAATTTAATGACTCAAATGAAATAAGGACAGGAATTGAAATTAGATCTAGAAATGGAAATGACAAAATCGAAATTGATAAAAATACTACTTTATTGATCTAATCAAAATGAAGAACAAGATTCAAAGGTTTAATCTAATACAATAATTGAAATGGAACTAAACTTAATTAATCTACATGAAAAACTAGATCTAGAAGCTATTTTAATGGCTACTTTCTATTCTAAGCTACCTTTATTTTCTAACCTAAAAATCTACTATTCTTTTCTAAAAAATCTACCAATAACAAAGAGCTAAGCTTTTGTTTTTATACATTCAGATCCAAAAATCGTGCATGGGCTTGGAGCCATGTTTTGGGCCAGAGAATCAGGCCCAAAACCCAATTCTTTCAGTCCAAAAAGGCCTCTTCAGCTGCAGTTAGCTTCAACAGACTTTTCGTCCACTTTTGTTCCTCTGATTGGATCAAGGCTTAAACCATTGGAAAGTTCTTTCCGAGCCGGTCGTTTTGACATAAGGTAGGCCCCATTCGGAGGTCTGAGTCCAAAGATATGGCCTTCGAAGTTCTGGCGACTTTGTGTTTTGTTTTACGCCCAGCGTCGACTTTTCGACTTTTGGCCGGGCTTTTGGAAAACTTTGTCTTCTAGAAACTTGGCCTTTAATCACGGAACTCCTTAGTAACCAACCTCTGCTTCTTTATCTCGCTAAAGTGGCACATTTCTGCACATAATGGACTTTGAAGCCTAAAATGCATAAAAACACGTAATCAGTGTTAACTCTTAATTATTACTTACATAATTGGTCTAAAGGTATATCTGTTACAGGGTTAAAACTACAGTTTTGGGCTCTTATCAAACCTCTTAATAATCTAGAAGTCTCACGTAGCTTTTGCATTAGAATAGTTTTTAGAAACTTAGTTTAATATGTAGGTAATAATCTTTGCATCTATCTATAAATATATTACATGAGTATCTACGATTGTTTGGCAGTAAGTTTCTGAAATCTAGGCTAGAGTACTTATTCTACAAACCCTGTAAGAATATAGCCTAAAGCCTTATAAGAGTGAAACATTTGAGAAATGACACAAGGGAGAAGTAAAATCCGGATAAAGAAATCACACGTCCACTTGCTTGATCACTAAACCATATCCTAAGCGAGAATTTAGGCCCTCTTTGGATCGATATAGCTAGAAATTCAAACCTATGAATTATTTTCCGCTAGTCGCCCCTCTGAGCCTTTCTTTAGCCTTTCATAAACCACAAATCATTTACCCTACTACAAAAACAAAACAAAATTAAATAAAATTTAAAAAAAAAAAAAAAAAAAAATCAACCTACCCAATTTAGAATAAGTCTGATAATAGAATAAGGAAGAAAGAAGAAGAGAAAACCACGTGTAAACAAAAAGTTAGTTAATTGCTTGGAAAATAAAAAAAGAAGTTTCCATCCAAAGAAAAGAAAAATAGAAATAGAAATAAAATAAAAACTCCAAAAAATAGAATAAAAGGAGTCAAAGCCAAAGAAAAGGAAAAAAAAAATATGGCTAAGGATGGAAACAAAGTGTAGAAGCAAAAAAGTAAATAACAAGGTTTTCTCTAGTTACATAATATGAAGACTCTATTATCTCGGACTTGTCCCTTTTGAATATCCATTTCCTTCCTTCTTAAACCATCTCCTAATCCCATGACACCTAATAAAGACCTCTAGCTCGATTAGGAATAGGTTAGTGTGATAGTAAGTGGCGGATGTGTTTGATCGACTCTGGCTTCCTTGTGTGTCATTGAGATTGTAAGGTAAAGCGTGCCATCACTAAGCACTAGAGTAAATAAACTTGAGTGGAAAAATCGAGTGTTGTATCTTGACTATTATTGTGAGAACCTACTTAAGGACGCTATTCCGAAGTTTCGAGAAACGGACCTGCTATTGCATTTCATAGTATTACTCATTGTATATATGTTTATTAAGTAGATGATTGATTATTATGCATATATTAGCTTAGGTTTCAACTTGATTACTCTATATGCATTGCTAGTGAGAGGTATAGTTAATTTAGAGCATGAATAAAGGAAACAATAGTTTTATTTCTTAGTCGTTGTAGTATAGATGAAGTTTGTGAGTACCTTCAATTGGAAAACTCTCACGAGGCTTATAACTTCGTCCACTAGGGAATTCCTAGTGGTTTAAAGGCCTTGTTGCATATGGTCAATCAATCGACTCAAATAAACGAGTAGTTAGAACTCCATTTTTGTCACTTATTCTAATTTCTCATCTTTGCTTGAGGACAAGCAAAATGCTGTTTGGGGGTGGTTTGATAAGAGCCCAAAACTGTAGTTTTAACCCTGTAACAGTCATACTATTAGACCAATTATGTGAGTAATAATTAAGAGTTAACACTGATTACGTGTTTTTATGCATTTCAGACTTCAAAGTCCATTATGTGCAGAAATGTGCCACTTTAGCGAGATAAATGAGCAAAGGTCAGTTACTAAGGAGTTCCATGATTAAAGGCCTAGATTCAAGAAGATAAAGCCTTTCTAAAGCCCTGTCAAAAGCTGAAAAGTCGACGCGGGCAGAAACAGCACACAAGTCAGCAGAACTTCCGAAGGTCGTATCTTTGGACTCAGACCTCGGAATGGGGCCTACCTTATGTCAAAACGACCGGCTCGGAAAGAGCTTTCCAATGGTCTAAGCCTTGACCCAATCAGAGGAGCAGAAGTGGAAGAAAAGTCTATTGAAGCCAACTGCAACTGAAGAGGCCTTTTTGGACTGAAAGAATTGGGTTTTGGGCCTGATTCTCTGGCCCAAAACATGGCTCCAAGCCCATCCACGATTTTTGGATCTGAATGTATAAAAATCAAAGCTTCACTCTTTGTTAATGGTAGATAGTTAGACCTAGATTAGAATTAGATTAGTAGCCTCCATTAATTAATTCTAGATCTAGTTTTCCTTAGATTTAATTAGTTTAATTTAATTAGTTTCATATCTTGTTTTTATTTAATTCCTTGAATGATTGTTTGTCATTTAATTAGATAAATAAAATAGTTATTATTATTCAATTTCGATTTTTGTCATTTGCATTTATAGATCTAGTTTAAATTCTTGTTCTTATTTCATTCTTAGTTAATTAATTAGATTTCAATTATTGTTTAATTTAGATTAGTAAAGTTAGAATTTTGATATGATGTGTAGTTATAATTCAATGGGAAATGATGGGTTGATGATTCGAGGCTAAAACCTCCATTAGAGGGGTTAATGAAGCTTTGATAAAAACTTAGTGGTATAGTGTAGAAGCATTGTGGAATTTATTCCACTCTAGAAGGTCGTGATTCGCCATGAGAATGGGTGGACGACCTCACATGCTAGTTAGTATTTGGTAGAAATGCCATGAACACTAGGGATTAGAACTTGAAATTCTTGCCGTAAGAACGTAAGAATCGAGATACAAGAACCTATGCTAGGTTATCAAGTTGGATTCGAGGTGGATTCAATTCCCCTCCAATCATTTATCTAGATTCAAAAACAATCATATTTCCATAGCATTCGTAGTTTAAATTCAATAATCAATTTCATATTGCATCGTAGTATAATTCCCCTCGTAAAACTCTCATTGACTTAAAGACCGATTAATTAGATTAGAAAATAATTCCATGCTAGAGCACTAGGAGTGGAACGAACTTCCTACTCCACTATATCTCATAGGATTGAGAGTAGAGAAATCTTTGATAAAGCATATAAGCATCATAAGATAAGTTTTAGTTTACTTACGTTTTGAGTTCATTGTTCATTTCGTAGGTAGACTATTCAATTTACCTTTATCACCTTGTTATTTGAATTATCGCGTCTTGTTAGTATAAATTGAATCCGTAGTATAATCGTAAAATAGAAATTTCACATAACACATTACTCTCACTATTGTTCTTTGTGTTTGTTCAATTGAATTTGTTTAAGTCTTGAGAGTTAAGAGTGGAACGATTCCGTACTCTATATATTGCATGAATATACATGTGAGAGTAGGAAATAAAATATTGATACCGTAAGAATAAGGTTAGAGTAATCTAATCTAGTTTTTACGGGTTATCAGGGACCCAGGATACGCCCTAGCTCACCCTCAATTTTCGGCAAAAAAAAAAAATGTAGTTTTACTGTTTGCATAAACTAAAAAGCACAACAAACTAAATGACAAAAGTTCATAAAGTACTAAAGTACATAACCGACTCAATAGTGTCTTTTAGACAACTTGAATTAGAATTTAGACTATTACCATGACTCAACAGTATTCAACTTGAATTAGAGTTTAGACTATTACCGTGACTCAACAGTATTCAACTTGAACTAAAAACCGACAAAAGACAAAATAAAAGCACAGCACACACACCGAAACCAAAAAAAAAACCCCCAATACTCAAGTTTGACTCTTTGCCTCATCAAAAAGTTAAACAAAATTACAAAATCCACGCCCCCACTTACCCCACTTTTCCACAATTCCACATTTCTCTATGTTATTCTAATTAGCTATCCATAATTTGATTAATTTCTAAAGTTTGCTATGTAAGCCTAATATTATTAAATTCCTTGTCTTATTTTTTATCTTTTCATGTTAAGTTGATTCCTAAACCATGTTTTGTAGTTTTTTTGTATTCTTTTTGTGAATTCATTAAACCCACATATTTTTATTTTATTTTATTTTGTGAATATCATAATAATATTTGTGGTTTATTTTAATTAGTGCAATTTCAATTCAGTTGATTAATGGTTTATTTTAATTATTTAAACAGATATGTTAAAGTATTTGATCAAAGGAAAGTCGTTGCCCGATCAACCTACCCAACAACCTAATAACACAAATAATGTTGCCAGTGTTGAAGTAGGATCCTCCTCAAAGCGAAGTCACCAAGAAACTGAGGATGGTGGTGTTGAACAACCCACGTCAAAGCGGGTTCAACGTGAAAATCGTGAAGAACTTGACTTGTCTAGTCTTCAGGGAGACTCTGCACTGAGGAAAAAGATTTCATATTATCATCCTAATGATCAAGACTCAGTGAGAAGAACATATTTGCTTAGGGGCCTTGCCAGCCTAATCATGCTTTTCCTCCAAGAACAAGAGGCAAGAGAATCTGACGCTTTCAGAAAGAGTGGTATGAGGAGTTTAGTTGGTTGGAATATAGCATTCACGGGGATGCCGCGTTTTGTCTATATTGTTATCTCTTTAAACCTAATAAGAGGGCACAAGGAGGTGGAGATGTTTTTTCTCACAAGGGGTTTAGTAATTGGGAAAGAAAACCCAAATTAAAAGAGCACGTTGGAGGACCAAATAGTGCTCATAATATTGCTTACAGGGCAGCACAGGCCTTGTTAAATCAAGAGAAACATATTGAGATATTTCTTCACAGACAATCTGACCAAGTTCGAAGGGATTATCGAATACACCTAACTGCAATAGCTGATTGCATTAGGTTTCTTTTGAGACAAGGTTTAGCTTTCCGTGGTCATGATGAATCAGATGAGTTGATCAATAAAGGTAATTTTCTTGAACTTATACGATTTCTAAAAGATCATAACGAAATCATTAAGAAAGTTCTTGATAATGCTTCTAAAAATCAAAAATTGACCTCGCCTGATATCCAAAGAGATATTGTGAATTCAGCTGTTGTGGAAACTACAAATGCTATTCTACAAGATTATGGAAATTAATTGTTTGCTATTTTAGTTGATGAAGCACGTGATATATCAATTAATGAGCAAATGGCAGTTGTTTTGCGTTATGTCGACAAGAAAGGTTGCGTGATTGAGAGATTTTTTAGAGTTGTGCATGTTAAGGAAACTAGTGCAGTAACACTTAAAAAGACAATCAATGAGTTGTTCTCCAAGCATGGGTTGAGCATATCTAGACTGCGTGGACAAGGGTATGATGGGGCCAGCAATATGCAAGGTGATTTGAATGGACTAAAAGCACTTGTAATGAAGGAGAATGAGTCTGCATTTTATATTCATTGTTTTGCCCATCAGCTTCAGTTAGCCCTTGTAGCAGTTGCAAAGAACCATGAGTCAATCACTAACCTTTTTAGTATTCTCTCTAATATGGTAAATACTGTTGGAGCATCATGTAAGTGACGGGATATGTTGCGATGCAATGAAGGCTAAAGTTGTTGCAACGTTACAAAGCGGAGAAATTTCAAGTGGCAAAGGGTTGAATCAAGAGACTAGTCTTAAACGATCTGGTGACACTCGATGGGGCTCACACTATTATACACTTCTTGGCATGAGAACCACTTATGGTTCAGTAGTTTATGTGCTTGATAATATAGCGGAAAATGGTTCAAGCTCGGAACAAAGAGGTGAGGCTTACGGATTATTGGATTCAGTCTTTTGAATTTATCTTCAATTTGCATTTGATGAAAGTGATACTAGGAATTAGCAATGATTTGTCAAAGGCTTTGCAGCGTGAGGACCAAGACATTGTCAATGCCATGGCTCTTGTTAAAATAACAAAGGTATGCGCTTCAGGGTGATGAGAGATGATGGGTGGGATAGTCTCATGACTGAAGTTTCTTCACTATGTGCCAAACATGATGTGGTTATTCCAAATATGGAAGAGAGGTATATGGCTCGAGGGAGGTCTCGACGAAGAGCAGAAGGAAATACCAATTTACACTACTATCGTGTTGGATTATTCTATCACTATATTGATTTGCAAATTCAAGAGTTAAACGACCGGTTTAATGAAGCAAACACAGAATTACTTCTTTATATGGCATGTCTTGATCCTAGTGAATCGTTTGTTGCTTTTGATAAGCAAAAGTTGATCCGTTTTGCTCAACTTTATCCCGATGATTTTTTAGAGATAGATCAGATGGAATTAGCGGATCAGCTTGAGAATTATATCATTGATGTACGTTCCGATACTAAGTTTGGTGAAATAAATGGAATTAGCGGCCTAGCCAAAAAAATGGTTGAGATGAAGAAAGACATTGTGTACCCACTTGTTTATTTGTTGATTAAGTTGGCGTTGATTTTACCTGTTGCTACTACCACTGTAGAGAGAGCATTTTCTGCTATGAATATCATAAAGAATCGTCTGCGCAATTGGATGGCGGATGAATGGTTGAATGATTGTTTAATAACATACATTGAAAAAGAAGTTTTTGATAGCATTGATACCGAGTTGATCTTACAACGCTTCCAGAAGATGAAAAAGGATAACGAAATAGAAGGCCGCCGAGGACAACTATGAACAAGTACTTGTTTAGATTTGATTTTTTTTTTCTAATACATTAATATATATAATTATTATTATTATTATTATTTTGTATGCTTGGTTTTTGTCTGGCTAGCTCACCCTCACTTACTTTCCTGGCTCCGCCACTGCCCTCTCCTCTTATTTGATACTTCATACCAAAAAATATAGTTATTGATTTACACCTCATTTCAATTAATGGGGGATATGATCTAGTGAGAAATAAAATTGGCATTGGATTCACTATTAACAAATGGTGTGATAAATTATTGTTTGCAGGAAGCAAGCAATGCGAGCTAAATGGAGCAGATGAAGCAAAGTTTTCATGCTTTAAGGTGGGCACTACAAAAAGGCAGTCCGAAAGGAATTAATCGAGTCTTAGTTTGCTCTGATTATCAATGTCTAGTTAAGAGTCTCAATGGTCAACTTGAAAATGTTCCCTGGCAATTTTAGAGAGTTTTCGATGGAGTTAGCAGAAATGCAGAAGTCTTTTGGTTTTTGTAAGGTAGTCTTTTTTATCCAACATGCTCATTTGCTGAAAGAACTAGAAAAGAGTACGTAATCTTCATCTGGGTTGTAATATGTTTTTCCCTATAAGTATCTATCAAATTCTCTTTCGATCAAGTCAAAGACAAGTTGTACGATCTCTTTGCTTTAATGAAGGTATTGTTTTCAAAAAGAAAAATAGTGTTTTTGGTGCTTCTAGAAAGGAAAATCTCCTCATGGTGTCGATGATCCGATTCCAAAAATTTGGTGTTTTTTCAACTTTAGGAGAGCTACATGTTAATGAAAACACCAAAAAAACATCAAACAAAACACCAAATCGGCCAATATTTGGTTCCAGGTTTGATGCTGTATCAAATTACTCACGCGGTTTTCCCAACACCGCGTAGCCTTGGGCTTCTATGGGCGCGGTGTTGGCAAAACCGCGTACGCTTTTTATGAAAATTAGAACTTTGAAGCTGTTTATATAGAAGTAGCATGCGGTGTTCTGAACCGCGGGTTTTCTGAAAATTGCATAGGCTTGGGCCTGTCAGCTGGGCTTTAGTGGCGCGGTTTTGGCACAACCGCGTAGGCTATATAGCGTGGTTTTGGCAAAACCACGTAGTTGCTTGGTGAAATTTTGATGTTGCTCTTAAAGTTGTTTGGCGTTTTTTTGGTTTGGTGTTTTTTTGGTATCTCTTCTAAATATGCTATTAGAGTGTAATCATGTCATTTTAAAAGAAAATGTAAATCAATTGATAAGATGAACTCTTGGAAGTTCCAACTTGTACAACCAACGCATCTTCAATCTGCTTCAACTCCATGTGTAATTAACCCTTTATTTTGATTCAAATCAACAAGCCGAACCTTTAGTTCTGCTTTAATTCAACGTATAATCAACATATTTTCCAGATACTGTACGTAGGTCGTACAAGCGCAAAAAAAAGGTACATTCAGTAAACACACAACCCCGCACTATCCGCAGAATATGCTCTCCCTCGAAACCAATAAACCCCAACCTTGCTTCAACGTCAGTTCTCTGCTGTCAAACAAATCGACCCCACCCAAAACATTACGACCGTTAGTTACTCCATCTTTAATCTTTATACATCACGGACCCCACACTAAATCTTTTTAAACCAATATACAAACTACACGTGTCACCCTTTCCATTTCTAGAATCAATAAAATTCCCTTTAAAAAGGCAGAAGCGGGAATAGGAAATTAGGAATACATTCTTTTCTCTCTCTAGCTTACTTTTGCTTTTTCCTCATTTCGAATCAAAGCTGACACAAGTTCTTGTTTTTGAAGCAGGTATATTGTTGTTGTTATTGATTATTTAGTTGCATTATAATTAATCATTGTAGATCTAGTTATTGATGTCTATTTTGTTTCTTTCCCTTTTTAAGGTTGATTTATAGTTTGAAATGATGATGATGATTATTGAAATATAAATATGTGAAGTTTTAGATCTGGAATTAGATGCAATTAAAAACAATCAAGTTCCTTTAAAGAATTGATGGTAACGGGCTTTGATCAGTTTCGATTTGGTAAATTGGGATTAATGAAGTGCATATACGTTTCTGAATGTTTAGAGCTTGTTTTGTGAAAACTTTTATTATAATTCAGTTTTGTTACGACTGGATATGTTGTGCTAAGGCTCTAATTGGATAACAGGTATTAGCTTTAGTTTGGTAGATCTTCTTTTTTTGTTTTTAGTTTCGTATAAGTTTTGTATGAACTAGGTTTTAGTTAAATAAGACGGAGATCTGTGAGTGTTAGTTGAGTAGTACTGTTATTTGTGTGAGGAACGCTAGGATATTTTGCAATGGTCGGCAATCATTTTTCTCCAGTGTTTTGAGAATAACTCAGTTATAGTCCTCTGTGCTTACACTCGAGTTGCAGATTAAATGAAATAAAGAAATGTATATTTTGACTCTGATTTAACATGTTCTACTCATCTGTAAGCACAAGGCACTATGATGTGCAAGTTTCCTGTACTTTTAGTTTGACCTTGCATGGTCAGGCATTGATTTCATAAATTTAATTGACAGTTGGGTTTGTGGACCCTGTACGTCCCTAAAGTATGTAGGGAAATGGAAGCAAGTGCTGTTATTTTATAAATAGGGTGGTCGTGGCCATATATAAAGGTTGAAATGGACTGCTGGATCAGTAAAACCTATATAGTTATGCCATATACATAACATTTAGTTTTAATGTATGAAAACAGCCCATCAAGGGAAATACACATAATTTGTTCCCTCCACTCTGTAACTGAGTGGAGGTTTCCCTGGAAAAGGATTTGAGAAACCCCGAGTGGAAATCTAAGCTGGAGTTAGAACCTGAGCCTAAGAAGAATTTAACCACTCTTAAAGTTGAAGAGATGTAGCAATGATGCATATTTTTACCTCTTGATTGATTTATTCTGTATTTTGCCCAATACCTTATTGTCTAAATAATTTAGAACTTTGACATCTAGGAGACCTAATTTACGCCTTTTGGGGCATTACAATTTTGCAGCTATGGCACCACCTACTGAGACAACCATTGAGACAACTAATGAGACAAAGGTGAAGCTTGATCACCATCCAGCACATCCCCCTCTGAATGAAAGAATACTTTCATCCATGTCCCGAAGGGCAGTTGCAGCTCACCCTTGGCATGATCTTGAGATAGGTGTGTGAGTCATAGTAGAGCATAACAACAGCTTTTAATTTCATTTTCGTTTTGTGTGGTTTAATTGAATGTTTAGATCCCACTCCCCACCCTTTCTTCTTTGTCTGAGCTAATAAGATGTCATTCTGTTATTAACTTTCTGTTTTGTAATTTGATCAGGACCTGGAGCTCCAACTATATTCAATTGTGTGAGTACTCTGAACTGTATCTATTGGGGTGCATCAAGCTACAAAATGATTATGTGATGTGTAAATTACTTGTTCAAAATTACAGCTGTTTTGCATAGAATTGAAAATTTTGGATAATAGTTGGCATACCAGAACATAATCTAGAGATTGATTGTGGAAATGTGTATTTGGTTTCAGCTCATCGTTGTTTATTAATTTTTTGTGTGGCACATGCAAGTAGGTAGAAACCCCATTGACTGTTCTCCTTGAGCCGTCTGTCCTGGAAAATAGTGATTATATGACCATAGCCAATTTAAACCTTGCTTCATTTATGGTTATTTGTGAAATCTTGTGAGTGGGGCCCTTGAATTGGCGATCCTGTGGTCAGCATATCCCGTGTAATTATCTACGATGTTATGGACTGTACTAGTTGTCTATAAGATGCTGTCTAGGCATCTATACCTATTAATCTATCATGACTAAAGACAAAAGGTTGCAGATGGCTTGCTTAACTCTGCCTTGTTTGCAGCCTTGCTTTTTTTTCTTTTATTTTTTTTCAACTAAAAAAATCCTCTGAATGCGTTCTTTTCTGTGAAATGATGATCAAAAGAATGACTTTTTTCATGTATTTGCTTCTTGCTTATCGTAGGCCCTGTTTATGTTTTTCGGGCAATGGTTGGTCCGCTTTATATAAAGACATGTATGTTCTCTGCATGATATTTATGAGAAGTATATGAATATTCTCTGCATGGTTCAGTTAATACAATTTGTTTTTTACAAAGTACTCTGTGAAGGTATAGGCTAAAGAAGGACACAGTTGAAAGACATAATTAGTTTCATTGTACTGATTCATGTAGCTGGGTAAGATGTAGAGAATAATATTCTCCATTTCACTGAAAGCCTTTCTCAGTTTGTAGGAATGGAAGAGGTGTGTCTGTGCGGTGACAAGAGCACTTATCTGCAGGTGCAGACTAGCAAAGTCGGTAAAACCTTTGGGTGATGATACCAGAGGTCTGGGGCTCGAACCCCGCCAGCATCAAAGAGTTACTGATCTCATTTAAAACAGGCTTACCAATCAAAAAAAAAACAAGAGCACTTATCTTCTTAATATCAAAGTAACCAAAACGGAAACTGATATATAAAGGAAGTAAATGTTAGAACTTTTCATTGTGTCCTTTTGTTTGAGGCAGCTGAATTTAAGACAGTATCTTAATCACTTAATGACCTAGATATGGTCTACATCCAAATTTCACTTTTATAATTATTATAATTAGTACTTTTGGCGCAAAATGTTCTGTTAGTTATCAGTTTCATAGTTCATGATAATGTTGTATGTATGAAAATGTAGCTTTTGTAATTTTAGAGTTTGGAGACCTTCGTATGTCCAGAATTTGAATTGCTTTCATTAAAGTATTATATAGATATCCTTTGAACTCTTGATGAAAAGGTGTTCCCTGCAGGTGGTAGAAATAGGCAAAGGAAGTAAGGTGAAATACGAACTGGACAAAAAAACTGGTCTTATCAAGGTCATCCATAAACCTCTGTTCATTCTTCCATTTCCTTCCTGAGTTGCCTCTATTGTGAGGGTTATCATTCAACTTCTTTAAAACTTATGTCTGCAGGTTGACCGTGTACTGTACTCATCAGTTGTTTATCCTCACAACTATGGTTTCATCCCACGTACTCTCTGCGAGGACAATGACCCAATGGATGTTTTGGTCATTATGCAGGTATACTGAATTAGTTATTTTTAATAAGAAAATTCACAGTTAATAGTAAGCAACATATGCACATAATAAATGCCTACATAGAAAAGTCTCATACTCAAGTATTTTATTTTATTTTTTATTTCTTTTTCTTTTTCTTTTGGGTGGGTGGGGGGTGTTGGCAATGATGTTTTCGATAGACTTCTCTATCTCTTTGACACGCTGGGTGGGGGTCTGTTTAGGAATTTCTTCAGAAGAAAGAACAATTTCCAGAGGAAACATGCTATGAGTTGAAAAGCCCTTGTTAAACATATTTGTTTCTGCAGAGTGTTTCGATATACTGGAAATGGAAAACATTGTACTTGAATAAATGCCTTTTCAAATTTTTGCAAACATTTTCAGGAACCTGTTCTTCCAGGATGTTTTCTTCGTGCTAAAGCCATTGGTCTCATGCCTATGATTGATCAGGTATATGTTTTTCCATATACAAAATTCCTTGCTCATTGAGAGAATAGAATGAGTTTTGATGTGCTTAAATGCTGATGAATGCAGGGCGAGAAAGACGACAAAATAATTGCAGTGTGTGCGGATGATCCTGAATACAAACACTACACTGATATCAAGGAACTTCCACCCCATCGCTTGGCTGAGATCCGTCGTTTCTTTGAAGATTGTATCCTTCTAATGATAAATAGTCTGAGAAGACTTGAAGGTTTCCACTTTTTATAGCCAACCGTTAGTTAAGTTGGATTCATAATTTTCTTTTCCTTGACCAATGAAAATTCAGACAAAAAGAATGAAAACAAAGAAGTTGCAGTGGATGATTTTCTGCCAGCATCTAGCGCCTATGAGGCCATCCAGCACTCCATGTAAGGATTTTCGTTTTGTTGTTCCATGCAATACTAATATAGCATACGGTACAGACTACAGAGCCACTCGTAAAAGTGCAATCCTTGTAACACCCATTAAAGACTTAAACTTGATTTTTGTCCTCAAAAATCGTTAGCAAATCCCTACTTTGGATCCCAAAAAAAGTTATCTTTTCGTGGCTGCTTTTCTGAGTTGCTGGTTTCTCCTTCGGTTCCTTGTAGAGAGAAGGCACGGCCTAGTGGATTCACATTTAGAAAAGAGTAAGATATGGAGCCAAAGTAATAAGGATGAAAGGAGATGAACACAAATAATACTCGCACACACATGCACATGAACAAGAGAAATGCTAAGGAGCTACAGTCCAAAGAGAAGCATGGTAACAAATAGAACAGCACAGAAATGCTAAGGAGTGCTACCTCAATGCTTCTCTTCCAGTGGCTAGCTCCTCAGCATTCCTCTATTAGATATATGATGATAAAGTATGACATTTACTCTCCTTCGAGAGCAATCAAGATCAATCCATTACACTTGTATAGACACTACTTCACATGTTCAGACAAAAACTAAGAGGCACAATATTACTGTAATGAGAAGCCGGTAGAATTAAGAAGAACCCAGGTACATGTGTTTGTGCCATAGAAAATAGAATAAAAACTACTGGAAAAACTATAAGGAAGAATGAAAACTGTGATGATAGATGCGGTGCACATGTATGGTTTGCATGGATAGTTTTTCATTGGCATGCTATGTTGCTGCTTAATAGAATAGTTTGACATGTAAAAAGTCCACAAATGCACTTGGATGTGTGTTACTCTAGGTGTTCTAGTTTTGCTTGTACATTTCCACGAATATCATTGCTGCTTTTCATCTTATTGTTTATATTGATATTAAGTGTGTTTTTATGTTTTTTTGCTTTTGAAGGACTCTCTATTGCGATTATATAGTCGAGACCTTGAGGAGGTAGACTGGTTTGCTGTGGCATTCATCCCTTAGTATGAGGGTGCCAAGCCATTTTAGGACTTGTTCTCTGAATTCGCATGTCAGTATCACTGAACATGTGCATATATTTGCTTCTGTAATGAACAGGTTTTGTAAGAGACTAGATTTGTATAATTTCTATAAAAATGGTAAGAAAAAGAACATACCTTAAATCTCTAGTTTTTCTTGTAGTTTTATTCATGTTGGCCTAATAGATTTGAGTTACTATACCAATTCTATTAGGCCAATATATGGGCATTGTTGCCCATATAATCTTGATAGTGAAAATGAGTGCGTGTTGTTGCATTGTGCATTATTTTCGATTTGAAATCGGCTGTCATAGTGATTGCACTAAAGAGTGAATGTTTCTGTTTGTCGAGTTGAATGAAAGTGATAATGCACAGAATCTAGCTTTTGTAAATGCAAGTTGTGGATTATTTTGGTAAGGGTGAAAGTACAGAGGTTCTAAACTGCAACTGAACACCATTATAACATTACTTGGATAATCTTTTCAATTCTATAAAAAAAATGTGACCTGCATGCCCGCCCTTGTAACTTACTTTGATCATGTGTTTTACATGGATTAGTAGTACAAGTAGTGGTACCTTACAAAATTTTATCAAGACCGGAATGCTCAAAGAGTAATGCAGAATATGAGTAGGCACGTTTTGCTGGAAGTTTGTTCGGAATTTGGTTATCTTATATTTTCTGACATCTGTTGTATATGCTAAGCTTAAGCTGAGCCATGTATGTATGTAAGCTGTAGTCTTAGAAATAGTTCGAAAAGCCTCTGATACACAGATTTTGATCACTTCTTAAAATTATTCACTGACTGCAGTTACAAAATTTGTAGAGCGTGTAATGGAGTTTGTGTCGGGTTATATAAGCTTTGAAGTTGAATAGAAAACAGTTTAAAATTGGCTAAAAACTAAAAGAAGCATGATCTGCCAAGTACTATTGCCTCTCTCCAGTCATTCAAGTGTTAGGTCCATTTTCTCTGTGTATCACCTACGTACTGTTACGTGTTTGGTCACCCATTAATGATTCAACTCTCCTTCCATCTCTGTGTTCTATTTGTTACCATGATTTATGTTATTGATTAAAAAATTAGTAGTATATGCATCCAGAAACCCGTTTGCTGGTTATTTTGCCATTTTAATTTGTGAAACACAATTTTGGGGTCTTTCAAGATACTCGGATAACCCAGTCAAGTTCTGAGAAGTTTCATAGAAAGAGAACGAATGTTTAGATCGGTCAACTTTTTGACAATGTGAAAAGTTTGCGCGCGCCAACTGATCATTGCTTTCGGCTTCTAATCTGAACACATACAAATATACAATTGCAAGTACCAATCCTTGTACGATATAGCAGATATGTCCCTAAAAACGAAGTTCATATTCTGTAATAATTGGACGAGACCAGTTCAGAAAAACGTGTAGTAATGAGCACATCACCACCCACTGTTGATTGGTGAGTGTATGCTGCGTTTTCAGTGCATCATAAGTTGGGCAGAGCGAAGTTTCATGTCCAAACCCCAAAGGCAAGGGTACACAAAAGTCCATGAAAGTGAATGAGTAAACTTATGTGCATGCCACAAATGCCACGTTTAACTTTAAAGATAAAACTAATAAAAAGAGAAAGAAAGAGAATGGTGCTCAAGCATATGCGCTTAGAACTTTAGAAGATCCTCTTTTCCCCCACAACTACAAAAAGCATCCACATTCGATACCATCTTCTCAAGGCTCACAAAGACACAAACAACTCCATTTACATCCATGCTGAGATAACATTCCCTTTCTCAGTTGGGTGTCTGAGTGTGAACCTTCTTTCGATGGGGTCCCAATCTGATGGCTGGCGAGTTAGCAAACACACGTAAGTGAGCGATCCT
This sequence comes from Coptis chinensis, assembly GCF_015680905.1. Lineage (NCBI taxonomy): Eukaryota > Viridiplantae > Streptophyta > Magnoliopsida > Ranunculales > Ranunculaceae > Coptis > Coptis chinensis. The sequence continues at coordinate 38,879,284 of NC_141463.1, forward strand.
ATGATGATGTTCAATTTGTGGTGGTGATCAAATCATATGGGCAACTAATTACCTTTGGCAATGTCTCTAGCAATAATTGTTGCAACTTCATCAGTATAAGTTAAGCCGTCGTTTTGGTGGTGTTCTTATTTTTCATACAGTATAGTATAACTTCATTCAGTTCATGATGTATTTCTGCAATTGATTAATCCATACTTTGCTTACACAGCTACGTTCTAGCAAAGGTTGTCATGTAGATGTATGTATAGTTAGTATCACTCCGACATTACAATTACCGTTCGGAGATTATGAGAATATATCAATATTACCAAGTGAATTCTGTGATTGCCAAGTGTATCTGCGACCGCAAAATCTATTATCACAGCAGGTTCTTCGTATTTGTCTCATGCACATTAGACATAACCAAGTTAATGGAGCAACTCCAAATCTCTAATGATATTAATACCAAAATAAAAGATTAGCAAACTTTTGATTGAGTTTGACATAATGTTTTACAGTGACTGACCTTGCTAAACTAATAACAAAACATGAATTACATGATCTTCAGAAACAAGATACTACGTCCAACAAAAACTCGATTTTTTTATATCATTTAACTTTGTATGTTATTTAAAAAGGACTGCAAGATCTAGATTACAGGTTTCAAGAGACCGGTGAAGTACTTCAGAAGAGTATTCTACCTAGCATAATCCAATGGCATCTACCCGACGCCAGCATGCGGGAACGAGCTTTGGAAGGCCATATCCTCGCTAACGCACTTATGCTCCAACAAAATATTGCGAAGTACATATAGTGATGTCTATTATTACTCGTCTGCATTGTATAGAAAGGGAATATTATTTATATAAACAATATACAGAAAGAGACGTGTAAAACAGAGCAAGTGCCACTGCAGTTGCTTTCGAAATGGTTATCTCAGTGCATCTATGATGACTTTAGAGTCCATGCTAATCTCTACAGCCTACTGAACTTCCTTTCAAATCCCTCTAATCGTTTTCCTACAATTTATGCCATTGCTGTGAACGGAAAAAGAAAATAGATACGTTAGATATATGATGTTGATGGTAATGATGTTAATGCTGTAGTCAGCACGCTAGATATATGAAGCTTGCTGTGCACCAGGATATTGATTGCATTTGGAAAATGAAAAGGTCTTCTGCAGAAGACCATTCTATGGAATCCTTAGAGCATAACGACTCTTCACCTGCAATGTTTATTTGTAGTTTTGTACCCTTTTCAAACCAGTCTGTGAAGGACCAATCCCTCCTCAAACGCTTCTTAATTACAGTATGAAGACATCTAAATTCTGAACACCACAATATGATCTTTGACCAAACTGACAGAATATGCAAGTTTTCCAACCTCGCCCTGGCTTTTGAGGCAGATATGAAAACAGCCAGGAAATAAGACTTACTAAGAGCTGACACGGAGATATGGACGATAGAATGCCCATTAAGTTTTTCTCCATATTGTTTTCCAGACTCTTGTACTATACATACTGCTATCGTTCTTTATCTTCGTCTCTTTTACAGATGACCCCTAAAAATGTGGCAGTACAATGCCCAGGACCGTCTCTCGCCTCAAAAATGTAACTTATGAGTTGAACAATTACACAAAGATGTGCCGCGCCATAGGTCCCTCGAATACTTGCTAGGACTACCATGTTGCAATGCACTCTCTGCTTCTCACAACGTGGAAAGGCCAATCTCTACAACAGAATCTACAATGCAGTAAGCATTGTACAGGCATCTCCATAAGCAAAAACCAGCTGCTCAGATATTTAATTCAATTGAACACACCATCTAATAAGCCTTTCAGTATCTAACTGTGAACAGGCAGCAAACAAATAGCCAGCCCGTTACCACATTGCCAAAAGCACAAAAACACATTGCAGCACAACTGTGTACATGAGAATATCTTTATAAACAAGGTCTTCCTGCTTGGATATGCATACACTCAATTATACCACTGTTAATAGACACTGACATTGGAGCCAATCCATTCAGATTCCAATCAATCTTGGGACTAAGCCAAATGTGGATCTACTATTGAATAGCTTTCGACCACACGGGGCCTGTTTAACTCATAATTGTGACCCCTACACCGAAGGGACAACTTTCTTATAATCATCTAAGTGGAATAATCGAAAAAAATTGTCCAGAAAAAAAAAAGTTAAAGCCCCAACCAAGTGCCAATGGCCTATTTCAAAAGTCTGCTTAAAGTAAATATCAAAAAAGTTGATTTCGGGTGCCTAAGAGTCTAAGACTACCTTTTTATACTAATAGAGGACTTATCTGTGGACAAGATTTCGATCCTCTTTTGAAAATGACATGGTTCTCCAAATATATCTACTATGAGAGCTCGGTGGAGCCAACCAAGATAAAACCGATCCAAGAGCTGTCTCATAATCGTTTTCATCTTGCATTATGACACAAACGACTCAAAGGTCGGTCATGTAGAAGGATGAAGTCGCATCTAATAAGGAATGTCCCTAAAATTGTAAGCAAGAATTGTAGTCGATAAAAAAATTAAAAACATAAGAATAAGTTCGAACCGCTTTAATTAATTTTGGGCATCTCCAGAAACTATTAAAAAGAAGGTTACAGCAAAAAACATAAACTGAAAGTAACTTGAGTTCCACAAAACTCCAAAATCTTTTCCAACAGCAATACCAATCCAGAACAAAACTCAGACATACTCCACCTAGTAAAAGAACCCAAGTACTTTACCACCAACATTCTTCCTTCTAGCCTCTTCATGATCCATGATGCCAGCAGAAGTTGTCAGCACAATATATCCAAACTGCAGTGTCCAACAGACAAACAATTTTAGACGCTTCACATACAGCATGATCTAGAGCTAGATCATTCTGTCACTGTATTGTTAATGGCTCATGCAAGGAACTCATAACTTGTCTAGACTCTAGATGGAAGCAGCACATGTAAGGACTAAACAAGAGGATCAGACTAACCTGTCTAGATGGAAGCAACCTTGCAGTCCAGGGCTCAATGTCTTTAACACCAACATCAAAACGAGGACTAATGACTCCACACTTGTTAAGTCGCCCATTGAGTTCAACCACAATCTTTCCAGATCTGTGATCATCAACATACTCAAACTCCCCAATATAACCTGCATTAAAATTCAAAAAACCCAACGATAAACAAACAACTACTACCAAGATGAATGAAACCAAAAGGAATAATACATATAGGATTACAAACCATGCTTCTGCATAACAAGAAGGAACTTGATGATGACTTTTGATGATGGCCTAATCATGACCTGCCTCTTCCCCCTCTTTTCCGCATTGTACATGCTCTTAAGAGCATCATTCAGAACACTGATTCTCACCATCCTAACAGTTGGTTGCTGCAACAAAAACACATACATACTAAGTTTAACTTAAAGCATTCATTATCAATCAATCTGATGGCTCCCTCCTGTTTATCGAATTCACAGTCGGAAATAAAAGTGTTGTAAAAGGGGTCTAATTATGTATTTACAATCAGCACCCCACTAAAAAAAAGTCACATATTGCAGAGCCACTTAACTCAGTTCAATGCTTCATATATTCGAAGTCTCAAAATAAACTGTCCCAACAGTATATATTTCAGATTTTATTGCACTTACCCAATATTTTTTACCGTCATAGAAAAAGACATAGTAATAAATTGATCTAAAAGAAAGAAGAGAAGAGAAGGAAGCTTCACCTCACAAGCGGTTCCTGTTTCGTGCCGACTTGGTTTTTTGAGAGAGCAAACAAAGTTTAGGGTTTTGGGGGAAAGAGCTGAAGCGAATTTACTTAGTTGCCCTTAATTTTGTTTTCGGTTTCCCAAAATACGCTTCAATTTCCAAACATTTTCTTCGGATGTTGGCTGGGCTGGGCCGATTAATTGTCGGGCTACTCGCGTTGACGGGACACGTCTTAAGACCTGATATCCTGATACAAGTATACAAACGGTTCAAATCCATCCCTCGAGATCCATAGTTAGTCTGGTTTCTCTCGAGATCCATAGTTATGGTTTTTTTAAATTCTAATTGTAATTTAAGAAATGATATAAAAACGTTAGTGGGCTAATTATATGGCTAAATCTATGGTGCGCGAGATGTATGGTGCGCCATTACATCTCGGCCACTTATACCAAGGGGTGCGTGTGTATTTAATGGCAAAGTACTGATCCAAAGGCCCAATATTACCTGCGCACTGAAGACATGCTCTAATTATATAACTTGTAGGGGAGGCTCATCTAAAATTTTTAAATATGAGAGATAAATTATATAATTTAAGTGACATGATCATGGAGAAACCTTCACCACTCTTAGGCTAAGTACCTTCCTGTCTATAGCGTGGTGCAAAAATCCAAGTTCGACCTTTACAACTCTTGGGCTAGGCATTTTTGCAGAGGTTTCCCTTGGGTCTCACTCTCATGCTTTCAAGGAGTGAACTCAACAGAGGACTTGCGAGATCTAGGTAGTTGGGGAAACTTTGCTATATGGTATTCTTTTGACTGCAACATTTATTATTTACGAGTGGGTATTTCTTCTAAGAGTCTTAGAATAGCTGCTCTTACAACATTTGTGAGTAGTTAGATGCTCTGTTTGGTTCGCTGTAATGGGTTGCATTTGCACCCATTTCCCTCTAACTTCTCATTTACTGGTGTTTGGCCCGCTATTGCTTAGAACCCGTTACAGCAAATGGGTATCTCCACTTCCCGCGTATAAATAGCTCGCACAACACTCATTTGCAACCCAAAAACCCATGCATCCACTTGCACGATCTCTCTTTTCTCTCTTTTCGTGTAACACAAACGAAAAATTGTCTCTCTATACTGGAACTCTAAGCAAAATCACCTGGATCTTATCTTCTCTTGATCTCAGCTATTGTTGTGTTTCCATTGGAGTTTGATTCTGAAAAGGTAAGCCCTTGCCCTTCACCTTTTTCTTCTTCTTCTTCTTCTTCCTATATCTCTCTCTGATTGAATTTGGTTGGATAGGTAGACTTTTATGTATTTTTTCTCCTCAATTTATTTTGCTTCACATCCCATCGCCCATCAGTATAAATAGACTACACTCAACTCCAAAAAAAATCTCATTGTATTACCATCTACCCACGGAAGTCAGTTCCATTCTTTCCCTATCAGTAAAACGTTATGGACTTGATCTATTTCCCTTGCGTTTATTTCTGTGTTTATTTCAAAGTTCAAACTAATGTTTGCAAGAACAACCAGCGTGCAGTGTCTGGTACTCTGGTTCTCCTTTTTTATGTATATATGAAGTATGAACATAATATTTTTATGAAAATTGGAGATGATTTAGGAATTTTCTCTGTTGAACTGAGTAAGATAGATATTGCTTTTGAAAAGCGTTTGAACTGGTAGCTCATCCACTTTGAGTAATAGCAAAAAGTTAAGTTAGGATCCCTAGTTTATCTAGGTGAGGTCTTCCCATTTGTTTTTAGCCACTCCTCTATTCTATGTATAATCCGGCTTAATAACAAAATAAAAGTATATACACTTTTGGTACATCACTGAATGCGTCACATGATAGATTAGGTAAGAAGAATTTGACTATTATAGTATTGCATGTAGATGTAGGTTAGTTGAAAATTGCTATTTCAACTCTGGAAAATTGCATTAGAAATGATGCGATGTCTTATCTCTTACAGCAGATTGTTAATAAACTTAGGAATTCCTACGTGAGAATATGTTTGCTGTCTATTTATCATATTCCTACGTGGTCCTTTTGTATTACTACTTCTAGAACAAATCTCCATGAGTTAAAAAACAGGAGGCCCTGAAACCCAAAGTGTTTACTACTTACTTTTATATATGATAATGTTAAATACTCCCCTTAATCAATTTTTTTTACTAACAGATAATAGTATAGAAGTTATGGATAATTATGAAGATGAGGAGCGAATTAGAGAGGTTGTTGCTGTCACTTGTGCAAGCGTTGCACATGTAGCAACAATATTTACTGCATACTTTTCTTTTAACTTACCAAGAGAACCTTATGTTCGTCATATTGCCGAACGAAATGTATATATCGACTCGATCATATATAATGATGAAAAGTATCGTAAAAATTTACGAATGGGAATGGAGTCATTCCATCAACTCTGTTTGTTGGTTAGGGAAAAAGGTCTTTTGGAAGACACGCAAAATTGTTAAGTTGAGGAAATACTAATGAGATTCCTACATTTACTTGGGCACAATGTGAGGCATAGTGTGATGTCGGGTCAATTTTTCCGATCACAGTCGACAATTTAATGAAGTACTTGTTGCTGTTTTGAAATTGTACCCATGCTTGGTAGCTAACCATGGAGAAGCCATGAAGTACATGGTGGAGGAACCCCATCTGTAATCGTAAGTGATGTTAGATATGCACAATATTTCAAGGATTGTTTGGGAGCACTAGATGGTACTCATATTAGAGCTATTGTTCCAGAAGAGGATGTAGAAAGATTTAGGAGTGGTAGGAAGGACTTTACTTCTCAAAATGCGTTAGCAGCTTGCTCATTCGACTTGAAGTTCACATATGTACTAGTTGGATGGGAAGGGACTGCACATGACCAAAGAGTTTTGGATAACACTCGTACTAGACCTAATCCATTTGTTATTCCTTCAGGTAGATATCTATAACATTATATTTTTGGTTGATTGATACTACCTAAAGTACATGTAATAACTATGTAATAACTTTGATTTTTATTTTATAGGTAAATACTACTTAGGTCTACTTAGGTGACGCGGGATATGGTAATGAGCCTGGGGTCTTAACTCCATATCGGAATACAAGATACCACATTAGTGAATACATTACTAATCGTGAGCCTCGAAACTTTAAAGAGTTGTATAATAAGCGGCATTCGCAACTTAGAAACACAATTGAGAGGGCTTTCGGAGTATTGAAGAAGCGGTGGCCCATGTTATCAGCTCGTTCTCATTATTCATGTAAGTCACAAATTAAGATAGCTATGGCGTACTTCATACTCCACAATCACATAATGGGTGTTGACCCAAAGGATCCGATTATTGAGGAAACAGACAAGGAAATCCTAGCATCTCGACAACAAGTTGGTTCTTCATCAAGTCGTAATAGCCAAGAGCAAGAAGATCCGTCAAGTAGTAATAGCCAACGACCTACATTTAGGGCTGAACAAGCTCGATGGCTACAATTTAGGGACAACACTACTAACAAAATGTATATTGACTATCAAAACTACAAACAACGTAGAAATGCGGGAAGAAATGCATAAGTATATATAGTTTTTATTTTTTTTTTTATTTTTTGTTTTATAAGAGATTGGTAGCAGACTTCTATGTATACTCATTGTTTCATTTGTGTTTGTAAATTCGCTTTATTGAATGTGTGATTTTAATTGATATTTTCTTTAAGTGCACTTGTTTCTCTCTCACTCAGTGTGTACAATTGTTGTGAATTTGTTGCTTAATTTATATTACAGATATGGCCAACAAAGTACCCGAAGTAAAGTCTGAAAAGGAGAAGAAGCAAATAAGTTGGACTTTTTCTATGGATGATGCACTAACATAAACTTTCCTTGATGCATATGGGCAAAACAAGAAACATGGTAGGGTTTGGGATGAAACAGTGTATACATAAGTCCAATTGGCAGTATTGGCCAAAACTCATGAGCAAGTTGAAAAGGCTCATTTCACGAGTCGAATGCGTATAATGAGGAAAGAGTACAACTCTTTACTGATTTGGCGACAAGAAGTGGATTCGGCTGGGACCCAATTAAGCAAACAATCACAGCTCCTCCTTCAGCTTGGATTGAGCTCCTAGCTGATCCGGTAAGTTGCATTTGTACTTGTTTCTTATGTTATCCCTCTTCTGGTAAAATCCAGCTAACTGTTAGTTTTACTGAGTAAATAATAAACTGATGAAAAAAAAAATGGGGCCAAAGACATTTCTTCTGAGAACCTTGCCAAGTCTTTGAGGTTAAAATGGTTGTAGCATATCTATTTTACCGTATTGATTGCGTAAGCTACTTCTACGGTTCCTCGACAATGAACTATGACAAAAATGAGGCGGAACAATGTCAATGTGGTTGTAGACCACTTTGACGCCAAAATACTGACCTGAAATAAGTAATAGGTTGAAACATATAACTCAATAATTTTGTATGCTTAAGCCTGATAGTGATTCGTATAACCAAACAATTAAACAAAGAAAAAGAAAAAGAGAAATAGATATGCCATTTTTAGTCTCTCTCATGCATTGGTCCCAGTTAATGATGCATGTGGCAGTGGGATATTGAGCCTTCTTAATAGATATTTAGTTGATTCACATGTTTTACCTGTCTCTGAGCCTTTGTCTAGAAAATTTTGCCAAGGTATTAGAAAGCCAAGGATATGACAGCTAATTAGCAACATATTGGGTTCAATTCCAAACAATTATTCTCTGATCAATTCAGTCCTGGAATCATGCTATGGTCCATCTCTTCTACCCGAAAACTATGGTGATCTAAAAGATCTAGTTGACTTTGTCGAGACTCTTATGGACTTATTTCCAACAAACTATTCATTAGCCTTTGCAGTTTGTAAATTGATAACTGTCAAATCTGTTTCCAGTGGCATTGCTTCTGCTAGTGTTTCTTTCTGGGCATGCTCACTCCTGATGATTGTATCGCAGTATCACTGTAGAAATAACGTGTAAGTTTATCATTCTATTTATTTATTTATTAGTGTGTGTTTTTTTTGCAGAAATCAAATGAAAAGTATAAGGGATTTCGCGATAGGGGGCCAAAGTGGCCTCTTGATCACTTGGCTATCATCTTTGGCAACACATACGCATCGAGATCCTACTCAGTTGGAGGCATAGACTCTGTTGATCTAACCCATATGAATAGTGTGCCTAACTTGAATGTTGTAAATGAAGATAATGATCCCGCTGGTTTAGGAGAAGGTGAAACAAAAAATGGTACTGAAAAACAAAAGTCCTTGGCCATGTCAGAGAACACATCGGAGGAGAAAAGGCCACATGGTAAGAAAGTGAGAGTGGTTGATGAAGTGAAAGAGATTGTTCAAGATATGACAAGTGCAATAGGTGATCTTAAAAAAGTTGTTGATCCTACAGCTCGTGCGGAGTATGTTTGTGAGCAAGTTATGAAGATTGAAGGTTTTACTAAACGATACTTAAGGAAGGCTTACACAATCCTAATAAGGAACCCTATTGAGAAAGAAATCTTCTTAGGCGGAGATTTGGAGCTCAAACAAGAAATGGTAGAGGAACTTCGTGATCTAATTGGAGATATTTGATTTCTTGTTTTTATTTTTTAGTTGGGAGTTTAGAAATAAATTTGTAGGATATGTAAATAGATGGGTATAGTAGTTTTTTTCCCCTGTTTTTTGTGTGCTTAAGCTAGGATTTTAACAAATGTGTCCTTCAATGCTTAGATTCATTGAATTACATTCTTCAAATATTTGTTTGTTCGTTATAAAATTGTTATTATTTCATTTTTTTAAGTAATTAATGATCCAATGTTCATGTGCATAGAATTATTTTGTTTACTCAAAATGTAAACCAATTCAATCACAAAATTTGAATGAGTGATAAAAAAAAATAAAATGCAATAATATGTATTTTGCACTGATTTATATGCATTGCAGTGAACCAATCACAAAATGCTTATTTTGCATCCATTTGCAAAAGGTGAACCAAACAACTGTAAATGAAGTACCTTCCAAGTTGATGCATTGCAATAAGATGTATTTGCATTTTTTTGCAAATTGCATTCAGGTCCAACGAACCAAACAGAGCATAGAGTATAAGCATGATTCCTCTATGTTGTTCCTGGACAAAGCTAACGTGTTCTTTAAGTGTCAAGTATTGACTAATACAAAGGAGCATAGTGCAACTACTTTGACACCATGACTTTTCATTCCAGGGTATCATGTCTCCTCAGCTTTCATCTTTGCTCTTTTTGGTGGTTGGGATTTCTATGGCTCTCCGCCATGGTTAGCTGCTGGAGGCCAGTTAACTAATTGCAATTGCTTCACAATTTGAACAGCATGACGTGCAGTGGCGGAGCCAGGAATTTGTTCCAGGGTGAGCCGATGTTAGGGTTACAAGTTTGTAACACAATTTAAATAGTTTGTTTGTTCACACACCGATTTGCTTGTTTCTTTTTAAGCTTTTTTCTATGACATGTTTTTTTTAATGAATTTAAAATAATTATTTTTTACGTAAACAAACAATTGTTAATTTATCCAATAATCAATTTACGTTAATTTACATAATAATAGAGATTTCCAATATTGAAAGTGTAGAATCGCAACTACTAGTTGAATAGGTTAATTAGTTTATTGGACTACATAATCTCAATTAGTATAGTACACCATAATTAACATGAGCTTTTAAATTGGACCAACCTTTTTTCTACCACTAAATACCCTTGATAAAATATTCAAACAAATTATTCAATGCCTTTAAAAAAGACTATTTGGTCATTTCAATTTTTACTACCGTTTATACCCTTAACTTTACATAGGAAAAAAAGGGCGTTTGTATAAATTCAAGTCGAAAACTAAATGCTCGCAATATATGAATTATACGTTTATATTAATTATTCATAAATTAGACTTTAATTACCATAAATACATTCTGCTCCTTTCCCCTTCCGTCTCCCCTGTTTTGGTAAACAATAAAAAATAAAAAAGGTTTTGCAACAAAAAAGTCAAGTTTCTCACTCCAATCTCATCGGCTTCTATTCAGAAGAAGGCCTTAGTTTATCAAAGAGGCAGTGAGACTTTTCAATAGGAGCAAAACTAAAAGTCTCAAAAACAGCCAAGCTATAACTCTCCCTCAACATACACTGATATACTTCCTCTTTTTCTTTCAGTCCTTGGTGAATTATTATAGCCAAACTACAAATGGGGTTGTCTCGGATTTTCAGATACAAGAATCATGAGGCCATATTTCTGCATTATTATCATTGATTAAATGGAGTCATTTAAAAAAGCTTTTGGGGGAATACGTTGTCATTAGACAAGAAATAGGAGGGAACAGTTTCAAAAGGACTTCAGCTATGTTTCAACTATTTGATTTTGAATCTGCACAGAAAGGTATGTCAAGAAAAGGGGACCATTTCTTTAAGGCTACTTCTAATATGAATTATTTTTTGCTTTTGCTTTTTCCTCTTTCAACTAGCAGCAAACTTTTAATGTGTTTGTCCATTGAAGTGATTTGCAAAAGCTTGCAGTTTGAACACCTCTAATAGTTTAAGCACAATTCCAATGCTTAAACATACTGAAGTATGTTTGTAGGCAATTTTCAGATTGATTGAACGTCCTCAAAGCCTCTGTGGTAGACCGCCTTCTCATTGTAACTAACATACACAAACTTTGGATGGAGAAGTTTTGTCACCCTTCTTCATCTCCTGGGGGGCAGATTGACCAATCTAATGTAGATATGATTCGTTTGCATACTGTTGTACAAGCTCGAAGATATCAGCTTTTTCTGCACCTACAGATGACAACAGATGTGTTGATGGAAACTCCCCTTTGCGCTGGTCAATTTCCAAGTCAGTGGCAAGTAGTCAGGCAATCCTTACGAGAATAGAAATGAAGCAGCACATTGATGCTATAAATAATAACTCCCATGATCACGACGCAGTCGATCCAGGTTAGTTCATTTAGTGTAGGCTATCTTATTTAGAAGCAAATGATATCCCTCATGTAATTATTTGCGTATTACTTTAGACAGCTTGAATAGATTTTCTTTCAGATTTTGACATGATGAGGGAAAGATTTTCGAAGTTGTTGTTGGGTGAAGACGTGTCTGGAAGTGGGAAGGGTGTCTGCACAGCAGTTGCAGTTTATGGACTCTTCTTTCTCACTGAAAGCTTAGGTTTCAGGTTACTGCTTCGGTTTGCTTAAATAATCTACTCATCTGACTGATAGTTCCCCTATCGCCTATTTTGAACTTAACATTTTTTTTTTCTTTTTTGAATTGCTTCAGATTGCAGAAGAAGTGGATTTTTTGCTAATGATAGTACTGCAGCTGGATTAAAAGCCTTTGATGGTGTTCTTCAGTCAAATATTTTATCAAAAATCTCAATCTTTTTGGGAATCACATCGGATATGAAGAGCTAAGGTTAGATGAAGGCCGTATATTTTCAATTGGGGTAAATATTGTACTTGGAACAAATGCAAAGCACCATGTCAACAAGTTTTCATATGTTGCCCTCCTCCATCTGTGTACCGAGTGCCAATGGTAATGATACTAATGTTGGAAGGCTTAGACCAAGAGTAATGTTACTTCCGTGCATGGTCAGAGGGGTTGAGGAGTATTTAGTTGTATTTTTAATTTTGTTAACTGAATTGTTTGTGATCTTCCTTTTTCGATACCTTGGATGTCTTGATGTGTCTTCTATAATTCTATAATTGAATGTTCCTTCCTTCCTATTTGTAGGGTCTATTTGCTTATGGTTCTAACGTGAGATGCTTCGAAACTTAGCACACAAACTGAAGGTACTAGGTAATAATGGGTGTTGCCCATCATCTTCTCTGGCATTCTAATTCCCACGATACTCACAATGGTAAGGAGCGGTTTCCTTTCTGCACATGAACAAAAGGTAATGATGGTATTGAACAAACTATCATTAGCATTTATTGATTTTTATTCCAGTTTTTTCAAGATCTCAAGCTTCATATTAGTATTGATGTATTGTGATTTTTAGCTTTATATTTTTTTTTTATAATGTGCTTTGAGATGTTTAACTATTTCGAGTACCATGTTATTGCATAGGTACCCTTAAATGAGCCATCCTTTGCCGAACCTATGGAATTGAAGATCCATATATTTCTCTCTAAGTGCATGATAAGTAAATTTTTCATAAGTTTATTGATTTTTCTTTGATTGATTTCTGCTTAGTTATATGAAAACTTTGATAGTTATAAAGTATTTTGGCTGATGTATTTAAGACAAAACTTTATAGGAATGTAGATATGCTAAATCACCGTCAATCATACATCACAAGACCACCAAGTAACTGCTACCACCATTTACTTTACAGTTCTAAATTTCTAATAAGCAGAATCAGGGATCTATATGATTCTAGCTGGCCTAGAGATGCAAGGATGAGACTTATGGAGCATGATGGTACTACTGTATCTTATTTTCTCAATAAATACCAAATAGCGCCAAGCAAGTTGATAACCTTCCTTAAATCGATATATGGTTTGTTTAGAACTACAACTTCTTTAAAACATTAAGCTTCTTCTTTGCATACATATTAAATTGGCCAGAACCTTCTTTTCTTTTAAAAGCGTCAAAACCTTATTTTTTTTAAAAAATGGTCGGAGCCTTCTTCTATGCATTTCTCCCTATAATGGTAGCTAAGTGCACTCATGCATAAGGTGAGGTTAAAGTTCAGCAAGGTTTCACGATCAGAGTCGTAGACGTTTGTAAGTCTATTTTCCTTTGTATATATGAGATGATGTCCTCTGATGATTTATAGCCAATGTGTTTTCCTATAATCTTGGACTTGATTGTGTTTAGTTTTGTAGCATACTTGAACTCCAATTCCATTCACTTGCACACCTTCACGTTTGGGTCTACGATGGGAGGCGACAAATATGGAAATTTAAATGTGGTGGGAAAGGTGAGGAATTTGTAGATTGTGTTCTAATATTTCTTCTTTTCTCTCTCCTTTTGCTCCATCGTTACTAAAACATAAACATTTACTCATTATATAAGCCATTTCCTGAATTAGTTTGATTAAACTATAGCTTTCTTGCTTCGTTTTTCTTTGTGTGTTTTCTCAATTTGTACAATTCTGCATTCTACAGTTCCATCTATACTTTATAATTTTTCATTATTTATGTAAATACGCATTGGTTGCCAGTAATTTCTCTCACTTTATTGGTATTTGTTTTTGTGGAACAAGGAAGATCTTCGGGAAATATTTGAAATAGTGCCAGTGGAGAAGCCCTACTTTGATCCTCCAGTGAGTAATCATATCTTTACATTAGATTAGCTTTCATGTAAAATGTTTGTAACTGTTCTTTCCTTTTTTTTCCTACATTTTATACATATCTATTGTTCTTGAGTTAGTTTTGGTGTGCTTAGATATTTCATTTTGTGTTCTTAGAAAAATTTGGTATATGCTTGGAAGCCTTTTGAAGATTTGTGGGTTTTTTTAGAAGCGTGAAATTGGGTTTCGGGTTTTGTTTGCAACCTATTGTATTTGAAAGTTTTTCCTCAATTTTTTTTTCTCGATTTTTTGTTTTTGGATTCTATTGTGTTCACTGCGTGAGATTTGAGAATGTGAAGTTTATGTGTTTTTGTTGGTTTGTTTGGCAGTTGAGGTTAGTAACTACGATATTACTTCTGAGGAGGACTTTGTTGCTCTTGGTGAAAGGTATGTTTGTATGCTATTTTATCTTAGCTATAGACTGTGGTTTTCATTGGAGTTGCTTAATTTTCATTGGAGTTGTTGTTTACATACGATATCCTTGCGTGAATTTGAAATTATAGTGTGTGGGTTTTGGTTATTTTTTATTTTTAATCTTTTTTTGTCGGGTATGGTTTTGCTGATGAATTCTTAATTAGGTTGTATTGAGTTTTGCTACTATGGTTTCTTTTGGTATCTAAGTGTTAAAAATCCATGATAACTATATGACATTATGTGTGGGGTACCGCTTGTGCATATGTTCTGCTACTAATGCTTACCAATATATTTTATGAAAGTAGTGTGTAGAATGTTTGAATATGTAGCTTCATTTTTATTACAAGACTTAGTACTTCATGTAGTATTCGGGTTTTTCTTAAAAGTTATTAGGTTTCAGGCTGGTTTATGTGTTCTATTGTTTGTATCTTCTTGATTCATATGTTAATGTATTGGAAGTGTTTGCAAAATAACTATGCCATTACTTATATATTAAGTCGAAGTTGTTGCAATAGTAGCATACAAAAACTTTTAAAAAAGAGAACACCTAAAGAGCCTCCGATCTATCACCATTCACCAACATTTGTCTTTCTTGGCAACAGTTGTTGAGCTACCAAAGCATTCCTCCTACTAGAAAGAAAAAATAATGGAAAAGCAGATGGAAAGGTAGAAAAAATAACCAAATAATCATCATCGTGTATTCGTGTCTTTAGACTCCAAACTAATACGAAGAGATGGATTTAAAAAAACTCTTCAATTTGCTCTTTTATAATTTATTTTCTTCATCTATTTGGTGTTCTTTTAAGACCTTTTTCTTTGTCTTCTGATGATTAGGATGACATGAACTACAAAGGTGGAGATGATCAATGATGGTGTGCAATAGTTTTGTTTGATTTCCAAGGACCGAGTGACAGTAAATATTCAAACTCATATATCTTTTTATTTATTGATATTTGTCTGTTTTAGTGTGCTTCTTTTGGGTTTCGAATACAAATATGAACTTTATCTTATCATATGAGGTTGTTTACTTATCCGTTAAACAATTGTGTTATGATTTTCAATTGCGTGCGAGTTTCCTCCAATTTTTCTACTTCCAATTGTGTGGAAATTGTATTTGTCTTTGGTAATTCAACTCCACTTTTAGTTATTTGATTCAATTGATTTTTAGTAAAAGTTTGACACCATTGAACATTAAAGATGGCCTGGTTAAGGTCTTTGTGTTTAAACTGGTTGAATGCTCCTAAGTAGTGTTTTCATCAATATGTCAGTATACCTCCAATCCAAAGATGTTTGAGCTATTAGATTTGTGTAATTATAATTTGTATTTGGCTTTTGTTCCCTTAGATATTGCAAGAGAGATTGGAAGATTGCAACAATTAAATTTGGATTTCAGTAATAGTATGTTGGTAGGCTCGCTTGCTCAGGAGATTAGCCAATAATGTAATTGATCTTAGTATAAATGAGCTTATATGTCAGATATTGAATTACTTATAACTTATCAAGAAATCGTCTCGATGGTTGTATTCCTAGCTTCTTTGATTGCAATATGAATACGCAGACACTAACGTGGCACATATAGGTGAGGCCGAACAATTCAACTGCTTCCTTTAAGGAACGTGATAAGTGCTCAAAAAGTGTTATTTAACCCTTGATTATGCCTCTTGTTTAGCCATCTTAGTGGAATAATAGTGTTTATAAGTTGCGTTTTAAGATTCTACAGGTGAAAAAGAGAGTTTTGTAGAATATTAGAGAAAATGGGGTAAAACGAAGCAATTCAGAGCATTAAGGATCACATGGGAGACCCGTGGACAATCATGGAGAAGGCCAAGGAATTGGAGCTATTAAAGATGCGACTTGGACCTATTTTAAAGTCTATTTAGAATCCCAAGGCCAAAGGATTCGTTGCTTGGACCAAAACCCGCAAAAGAGGATAGAAGGATAGAGCAGAAGAGAGAAAATCGGCTTATCGTGCAGGGGGACGATATCGGCGCCCAGACGATTGATTGATTGGCGTCGGACGATTGATCGAAAGGCCCATGAATGAATGGACGATGAACAATGCGTCCGGATGCATGAATCGACATCAGAGCCAATTCCTTCTCAGTTTTGAAGACGGTCGACTGGAAGAAGTCTATTTGTATTAGGAAACAAATGACGGTTTGGAATGCTTCTAGAGCTCATTGTAACCCCTATAAATAGAGGACCTAAGTGCCTCATGTAATTGGCCAATTCACTTATATTCTTGTCTCCAGAACTTGAGGCAGAGAGAGATTAATAATAAAAGATCGGTTTTAAGTAGCTGAGTCTTAATAAATTAGTCTTTCTAGTCTTATGTTCTTCGACTCTTCTTCTTCTCGTTCTTCGTGTTCTTCCTTCTTTATGGAAGGCTAATCTTCTCCTTCAAGGGAGAAGATGAAGCCAGTGCTTAAGGTTTAATGATTCTTCTGATTCATGGTGTTCTTCAATCAGGTTAGTTCTTTATGTTTGTAGTTATTAGTTCCATTGCCCACACCAGGGGATGGAAGTATATAATAGGGTTTATGTTTTGCAATATTAATATCATGCTAGTGTTCTTTACTTTTCTTCTAGTAGTATAGTTTTTTAGAGTTAGGGAAGTATTCTTTGTGTTTCCTTAGAAGGGTAGCTTCGGGGAGTGGCTGCCTAGGGAAGTATTCTTTGTGTTTGCCTTAAGTGGTGATTCATTGAATGGCCGCCCTATTAGGAAGTACTCCTTGATGTTGCTCTTGGTAATATATTGAATGGCTGCCCGAGCTTACATAAAAGGAAAGAAGATATTAATAGCATAAACATAGGAACAACCTTAAGTAGAGTTAATTGTTAACGATGTTTTAGTCGAGAGGGCATCGACACTCGCCGATTGCCTAATTATAGTCTACTTTGTAAGAACAACCATGAAACGAGGAAGGTCATAGATCAAAAGTATTGGTGGATTCTAATCTCTTGAATTCCCTCTCTTATAAATTCTCAATAGTTTAGTTAGTTTATCTTAGTTTAGTATTTAAAATCTCTACAATCATAGTTTTTAATCCCTCAAACCCCCTTTCCAGTCCTGTCTTTCACATAACATACACTTAAAAGTGGAACGATACCCTATTCATCCTTTACTTATTGAGGGATAATTAGGTTTTGATACGCTTCTATTTGTTCAACGACCATCATACATCTACATCATCCATACACATCTACACACACAAAAAGAGGCAGTGTCAAATGGCGCCGCTGCCGTTTTAAGTTGTTTATGTTTAACGTTTTCTTTCAATATTAGAATTTTGGATCTTGAGGTAATTTTAGCCGCATCATCCATCCTTTTAAGAAAGAAAGAAGCTTGAAGGACATCTTGAAGACAAGATCTACCATCCAGGTTAATCGAATCTTCATTCTTTTTATTTTTTTCTTATTATAGTTGCATCATAGTTTAGTTTTATTGCTTTCTAGTATAATTGCATTTAGGATCTTTTCAACAATTAAAGTTGTAAGCCAACACAGCGAAAAATCAAACTCTAGTGTTTTGTCCTGCGAATCTTGACAAACGGACTATCGTCGTAGGCGTGGTACTTAAGCAATCTAAGTGATTCACCATAACCCTAGAAGAGACGGCTTTAGACAACGGGCGAGATATTAGCTGCAAAGCCCAACCCAGTTGAAGAAAAGTAGTTTTACATTCTAGTATAATTTAGAATAGTTGCATAGTAGGATAGTTTATTGTTATTTTCACATAGAATTTTCTAATGTATGCCCCGTTGTCCATATCATCGTCCAGTAAGAACACAACAGTGGACAAGGTTTAACAACCGACTCACAAGAATACTAGACGAGATTGATACAATGGCCGCAAGCAATGATGGAGGTGTTTTGGACACCAATAATCTTGAAGCTATCCCTCCCATGCAAGTACAACAGAGGAAGAAGCTGAGTGATTTCTATTCACCAATCATTGGAGACCCACCAAGCAATATTATTTTTCCAGAGACAGAAGCTAACCAGTTTGAACTTAGAGCATCAGTAATCTCTATGCTTCCAAAGTTCAATGGTTCAGACAATGTTCAACCTTATGTTCACATGAACAAATTTCTATCGATCCTCCGAAACTTTCAAGAACCGAATATCGGGGATGAGAGTATCAAGTTAATTCTTTTTCCACTCTCACCGAAGGTAAAGCATCCGAATGGTTAAACCGCACTGACCGATCAATTCAATCAACAACCGGAGAAGTTAAGAACAAAGTTTATGAACAAATTCTACCCACCCCGAAGACATGATGCAATGCAAAGCAAGCCATCGCAATTTCAAAGGGAAGGTGGTCAAGAATATCATCAAAGTGGGAGAAATTCAATAATCTGCTAGTCTCATGTCCACATCATGGTTATGATAAGAGCACAATCGCTCATTTTTTCTTTCGAGGACTTTCTACTATGAACAAGCAATGATACCAATGCATCAAGGTAAGTTTACATCATTGGATGGAGAGGAAGCCTACAACTTTCTCGAAATTTAGTCAAGACACTCAACAATGGAGTACTAGCAACGAGGACGTAGCTAGAGTGGAGTGGGTGCTTAGAAGAAATTTGGCAACCAAATTCAAGAAGACCCAAATCAAGCAATGCTATCAATTATGGCAAGCTTATCGACAGACTTGAAAATCTAAACAAGAATTTTGATCGGTTCTCCATGAATCCTCCAAAACCAAACAATTTCCAAGCTAAACCTCGACCATCCAAGCCTTGTTATACCATTTGTGAGCTATGTTACGATGAAGGCCACACCATCAAGAGTGTTCAGATTATCCGGATACTAATGCAGAGGCATGTAGTATCAACTCTTTAGGAAGAAATAACCCGGTTTAATCGGGCGTAATTATTGGAAGCCACAAAATACAAATCGAGGAATTGTCCTCCGTGATTTCGAATCGACCAAATCGGTTCGAATAATAACCCGATGATCGGTTCCAAAACCGCCAAAGAACCATACAAAAATCAACAAATCATACCGAAACCCGGCAATACCAAGCCAACACAAACAGAGAGTTAGTACGAGATCTTATGAGTGGATATATTGCCCCTATGCCTCAGTCAAGCAAAGCAGTTATCCCACATCTGGAAGAAGCTATCACCACCATTGTCAATGAGTTGAAACAGAACAAATCAAAGAACCCGAAAGTTGGAGAATAACTTTAGTGTCATTCAAGGCCGATAGGGCAAATCGCTGCCGCCTTGACAGAGATCAAAAGGAGCATTACCAAGCCAGCCGGAGCCAAATCCGAAAGGAAGAGGTGTCCTGCAGGTGGATAACCTGGAGATTACTCAGTCGAATGCCCAAGTTAATTCTGTCACCACTCTGAGGTCAGGCAAGAAAGTTGATAACAGGATTGTCTATGAACCAGAAAAGATTCTCGAACCTAAGGTAACTTATGTCCCCACCATCCCACCCGGTTCTAACATTCCGATATATCTAGTGTTGTGAAACCCGCTAAAAACTGTTGCAAAAAGAAGTTGAAGGAACTACGTGGAATTAAGTAAGAAGAAGCCATCACGAGTGACTCCACTGTCACTCCACTATTTGTTACCAAGCCAACTCAGTTCGGCCCGAAGAGAACCGATATTGAAGAATCCACCAAGACCGCTTCCTTGAAACTAGTGAATACCGAAAGGATGACCAAGATCTGGAGATTTGCGATGTATTTCAGAATTTACAGATTAATATCCCATTTCGACCGCCATCAAGCAAGTTCCCTCATATGCCAAGTTCCCCAAAGATCTAATAAAGAAGAAGACCAACATTCCGAAAGAAGAAGCTTTTATCGCTCAAAGATGTTCATCATACCTACAGAATCTATCGGTTGTGAAACTGAAAGATCCTGGAAGTCCAACTGTTATATGCATAATTGGAGATTCTTTGGAGGAACAAGATTTATTAGATTTGGGTGCTAGTGTGAATCTTCTACCATATTTCGTCTACGAGAAGTTGGGCTTGAAGGATCTAAAACCGACTGATGTTACTTTACAGTTGGCAGATAGATCAGTGAAGATACCTAGAGGAATCATTGAAGATGTCATAGTCAAGATCGAAGATTTCTATTATCCGGTTGATTTCATAGTACTAGACACAGAACCTACATCTGGTAGGCAGATACCAATCATTCTAGGCAGACCATTCTTGGCCACTGCAAATGCACTCATCAACTGTCAAAACGGTAATATGACATTATCCTTTGATAATATGATAGTCGAAACCAATATTTTCCATACGTTACAGCAACCACAGGAGGTGTGTGCTGTGAACAAGGTTTGTATGATTGAAGCGTTAGCACAGGATTATCTGACTCATTCATATCCTACTGACGAAGTATTGAAAGCTCTGACAAACTCAGACTGTGAGGAACTTAGTGTTGGTGCAATGCCTAATGGACCATATAAAGAGCTTAAGAAGGAGCCACCTAAGTTAGAATTGAAGCCTTTACCGTCTACACTCAAGTATGTTTTCTTGGGAGATTTGGGAACCTACCTAGTAGTCATTGCATTAGATTTGACTGCGGAGCAAGAATCCAGGTTAGTAGCACTTTTAAAGGAACACAAGTCAGCTATAGGTTGGACAATTGATGATATCAAGGGGATCAGCCCTATGATAGTTCAACATAGGATTCATCTGGAAGAGGATTCCAAGACTTCTAAGCAACCACAGAGGAGGCTTAATCCGAAAATGAAGGAAGTAGTTAGAGAAGAGGTCGTCAAACTCCTTGACGCCGGCATTATCTACCCTATTTCTGATAGTCAATGGGTTAGTCCAGTTCAAGTTGTGCCAAAGAAGTCCGGAACCACAGTGATCGAGAACGAGAACAATGAGTTGATTCCAACCAGGATTCAGACTGGATGGAGAGTTTGCATCGATTACAGGAAGCTGAATAGCGCATCAAGGAAAGACCATTTTCCATTGTCATTCATCGATCAGATGTTAGAAAGATTAGCTGGACAAGCTTACTACTGCTTTCTTGATGGTTACTCAGGATATTTTCAAATCCATATTCACCCTGAGGACCAAGAGAAGACCACATTCACATGTCCGTTCGGAACATTTGCCTACCGTCGTATGCCTTTTGGTCTATGCAATGCACCGGCCACTTTTCAGCGATGCATGATGAGTATTTTTGACGACATGGTGGAGAAATACATGGAAGTTTTTATGGACGATTTTTTAGTGTTTGGATCATCTTTTGAGGATTGCCTACACCATCTCTCCTTAGTCCTTAAACGTTGTTGTGATACCAACTTAGTTCTGAACTAGGAAAAGTGTCACTTCATGGTAAAGGAAAGGATAGTGCTAGGTCACCAAGTTTCAAAGGAAGGAATTCTAGTAGATCGAAATTAAGATTGATATTATAAAGGATCTACCCAAACCGAGAACTGTCAAAGATATTCGTGCCTTCCTAGGTCACGCGGATTCTACCGTCGATTTATCAAGGATTTCAGCAGAATTGCAAGACCGCTGGCCACATCTGTTAGGGAAAGATATTGTCTTTGATTTTGATACATCATGTGTTGAAGCTTTTATGAAGTTAAAGGAAGCACTCACTTCAAAGACCAATCATTAGGCGCCCGATTGGAGCCAGCCATTTGAGATCATGTGTGATGCATCTGATTATGCTATAGGAGCCGTTCTAGGACAAAGAGACAAGAAAGTGCCGTACGCAATCTATTATGCTAGCAAGACTCTAAATGGAGCACAGATTAATTATTCTACCACTGAGAAAGAACTCTTAGCCGTCGTCTATTCTCTTGACAAATTTCGACAATATTTAATAGGTTCAAAGGTGATTGTCTATACTGACCATGCTGCTTTGCGTCATTTACTCGCTAAGTAGGATGCCAAGCCAAGATTGATCCGATGGATACTACTTTTACAAGAATTTGATTTGGAGATACGTGATAAGAAAAGAACAGAGAATGTCGTTGCTGATCACCTTTCTAGATTGCTAGTGGAGAATACGGAAGACAATTTACAAATTTGTGAGACTTTTCCTGATAAATAGTTGTTCAGAATATCAGAAGTGCCATGGTACAACCACATTGCAAATTATCTTGTAACCGACAAGGTACCATCACATTGGAGCAAGCAAGAAAAAGATTTATTCTACTCAAAGGCCAGATATTATTTTTGGGATGAATCCATACTTATTCAAGAAGTGTTCGGATTAAATTATTCGAAGATGCATCCCAGAATTGGAATAAGAATCCATTCTATCATTCTGTCATGATCAGCTTTGCGGAGGACACTTTGGCCCGCAACGTACTGTAGACAAGGTATTACAAGCTGGATTCTATTGGCCTACTCTTTTTAAAGATGCAAATATTTATTGCAAAGCATGTCCGAGATGCCAATTTTTGGGTAAGACCTCGAAAAGGTTCGAGTGGCCTCAACAACCGATCCTTATCTCAGAAATCTTTGATGTATAGGGTATAGATTTCATGGGACCATTTCCTCCTTTTTTTGGTTACACCTACATTCTACTTGCTGTGGACTATGTTTCAAAATGGATTTAAGCAGTTCCTACGAAGACCGCCGATCATAAAGTCGTCGTGGACTTTCTAAAGAAGAATATTCTACCAAGATTTGGAAC
Source organism: Coptis chinensis (assembly GCF_015680905.1). Taxonomy (NCBI): domain Eukaryota; kingdom Viridiplantae; phylum Streptophyta; class Magnoliopsida; order Ranunculales; family Ranunculaceae; genus Coptis; species Coptis chinensis. The sequence continues at coordinate 38,902,332 of NC_141463.1, forward strand.
ACCGAGAGCCATCATCAGTGATAACGGTTCTCACTTCTGTAACCGTGTATTTGGGAATCTTATGGCAAAGTATGGAGTAATTCACAAGCTAGCTTTACCATATCATCCTCAGACTAATGGTCAAGCAGAAGTTTCGAATAGGGAAATCAAGAGTATTCTGGAGAAGACAGTAAATCCATCTAGGAAAGACTGGTCTCTTAGACTCCAAGATACACTATGGGCATACAGAACAGCATTCAAAACACCCATAGGGATGTCGCCCTATCGCTTGGTATATGGAAAAGCGTGTCATCTACCTGTTGAGTTAGAACATAAAGCCTATTGGGCAGTGAAAGAGATGAATTTCAACCTAGATCAAGCAGGAGAAAGGAGGAAGCTTCGGATCGTGAATTAGAGGAATTGAGAAGTGATGCTTATGATAAGTCAAGGATTTACAAGGATAAGACTAAAGCATTACATGACGTAAAAATTCAAGAGAGAATTTGAACACGGACGAGAAGGTTACGGTCTACAACTCGCCTAGAAATTTTCCCCGAAAATTGAGATCTAGATGGATGGGACCGTTTATAGTAAGACATGTCACACCTTTTGGAGCTATTGAAGTAGAAGACATAAAGAGAAGAACTCGTTTCAAAGTCAATGCTCATCGACTGAAGCCTTTTCTGGAGTTACCTACTGGAGACATGGAGGCAATTTTTCTCAAGGATCCGGTTTATCAGACCATTGTTGAAGTGGAAAATTGGGGTAAGTTACCTACACACCTTAAAGATTACATTTTATGTCTTGCTGAACCTGTTACTCTGTCTAGTTTAAGTTTTTTGCATGAAGAAGTCAAGCGTCGTAATCTTGACTCCTTAAGATCGCATTAGTATAAGTGCCACTGATAGCCGGGCCCTCAGATTTTCATAACTTTATCCTTTACTGAGAGGAGTTGCAAGCGCCGGAGTCAAAGTCTCATAACTCTAGTAGACCAAGTATAAAATGTCTATGGGAAGTAAGCATGTTGTTGAGAGATCAGTTTTGGAGTGAGAATTCTAGTCTTGAGGATCTGACTTTAAAAGACTCACATTACGTCTTGGGGATCTGACATAAAAAGACCTAAAAATTTGTTTCTTGAACTAATTCTGATATTCGGCATCAATGGTAATATCCTACCTTTTTCTCATCCATTTCATATACTTCTTTATACATTGAGGTCAATGCATGCTTAAGTAGGGGGAGGGTGTACTTGAGAAATGAATTTCGAAAATTAGTTTTCAAAAACAAAAATATTTTTGGTTTCTATATCAGTAGCATGAGAAAAATGAATTTTAATGATGAGTCTGGGATATATATTCTATACTGCTTAGTGTTGAGTTTGATAGATAGTTGATATTATTGATTTCATTACCGCTTAGACTATTTATTATGCTCGGACATAGTTCTTATTGATAGAATTCTTTATCAAGGCACTACCATAGTACTTGGTCAGTTTTGTGTACTTTTGTTAGAAGAGAGATTTAATCCCTAGTAAACTGGAAGTAGATTTTTTAGACTTAGCCCATAAGACTTGAGCTTTATACCCATTCTTTGGAGAGTTCTTACAAAAAAATCCGAGTCTTAGTGACTCAACATCTTTCAGTTCTTTATGTCGTTGTAATATAGTCTCATTATTCGTTGATTTGGTTAATCACGAAGTGACATCAATTGGGGAGATAGCCATTAGGTCTTGTAGTCTATTCGAAACAGAGTATCATACTGATAAGTCAAGTAGTAAACCCATTCAGCCTTTTTTATCCCACCTAGTAGGACCATCATGTTAAACCCTTTTACTTTTACAATAAGCCATTTTCTTTCATAAAACCCCCTACCCTTTACCCAACTCCGGATAAGGAGTATAGCCAAAATCTTTATCACCCATACCCATATGTTTCTCGAGAATCACGAGGGACACAAAGAGGAAGAAAGAGCACAAAAGGAAGATTACAAGGAAATACCAGAGAGATACAATAAAGACCATCATTCTGTTCTAAGTGAAAGAAGCTAGTAAAAACAAGCATATCCAGTACTAATCAAGGATATACCACTGAGTAAAAAAAAAAAGTTAAACAGAATGGATGGAAAAGCTAAGACAAAGGAAGAATTTTCTCTGCAATACAGAATTTAAAGAAATCTTCCAAAGAAAGAAGCAAAACCCTTAGTGTTTTTCAGAAACAACCTTAGAATCCTTTTTACCTTTTCTTTTTTATAAACCAATACCCAAGCCAAGTTACAACCCATGACTTATCACTACAGTATGGTATGAAGTCTAGAATAGGTGAGAGGATGCTAAAGTGAATGACCCGACACTTCATATGTGATTGACATTCTTTCCATGAGACTACTTTTATTCAGAAGTCTATTTTTCAAGGTAGTATGTGGGATGTTCGTATGCATTATTCTTTTCCCTACATATATGAGGTAAAATAGTAGACCATCTTCTGAGAGATTCTTTGTTGAGAGTATGACTGGTGAGGATTGAAAGTCGAGATTATCTGTCTAAAGGTAAACTAGGGATTCCGTTTCTTGGATAGGAGAGTATAGAAAATTGACTAAGTACACACATAAGCCTTGATTGAGAATTTTTGTCAATTTTTACTATCTCTCATCATAATCTATGAGTCTTTGCAGCAATATAGTTAGCAATGAAGATTGTCTATTGGAGTAAGCACTAAGTGGGTAAGGAATTTCTCTCTCTGAAAAATACTATCATTCTTGAACATGCTATTGATTGATTTTGTGGGTATATCACCTGAAAACCCTCACGAGACTATAACTCGTCCTTTTTGGGGAACTTAAAGGTTTAAAGTCTTGTTGCATATGGTAAATGCAATCGCAATGCCTACGAAAATGAGTTAGGATTTTATTTTTGTTATTAGGATGTGATTTTGATCACTTATTTATTTTTTTATCTTATTTGCTAAGAGACTAGCAAAAGGCTAGTTGGGAGTTGTGATAAGTGCTCAAAAAGTGTTATTTAACCCTCAATTATGCCTCTTGTTTAGCCATCTTAGTGGACTAATAGTGTTTATAAGTTGTGTTTTAAGATTCTACAGGTGAAAAAGAGAGTTTTGTAGAATATTAGAGAAAATGGGGTAAAACGAAGCAATTCGGAGCATTAAGGATCACATGGGAAACCCGTGGACAATCATGGAGAAGGCCAAGGAATTGGAGCTGTTAAAGATGCGACTTGGACCTATTTTAAAGTCTATTTGGAAGCCCAAGGCCAAAGGATTCATTGCTTGGACCAAAACCCGCAAAAGAGGATAGAAGGATAGAGCAGAAGAGAGAAAATCGGCTTATGCATCTGGGACGCATGTATCAAGCGTCCAGACGCATTGATTGCATCTGGGACACATAGATCGAGTGTCCAGACGTATTGATTGGACGCATGAATAATGCATCCAGATGCATGAATCGATACTGTAGCCAATTTCTTCTCAGTTTTGAAGACGAAGTCGGACTCTGGAATAAGTCTATTTGTATTAGGAAACAAATGACGGTTTATAATGCTTCTAGAGCTCATTGTAACCCCTATAAATAGAGGACCTAAGTGCCTCATGTAATTGGCTAATTCACTTATATTCTTGTCTCCAGAACTTGAGGCAGAGAGAGATTAATAATAAAAGATCGGTTTTAACTAGCTGAGTCTTAATAAATTAGTCTTTCTAGTCTTATGTTCTTCGACTCTTCTTCTTCTCTCGCTTCTTCGGTTCTTCCTTCTTTATGGAAGGCTAATCTTCTCCTTCAAGGGAGAAGATGAAGCCAGTGCTTAAGGTTTAATGATTCTTCTGATTCATGGTGTTCTTCAATTAGGTTAGTTCTTTATGTTTGTAGTTATTAGTTCCATTGCCCACACCAGGGGATGGAAGTATATAATAGGGTTTATGTTTTGCAATATTAATATCATGCTAGTGTTCTTTACTTTTCTTCTGGTAGTATAGTTTTTTAGAGTTAGGGAAGTATTCTTTGTGTTGCCTTAGAAGGGGTAGCTCAGGGAGTGGCTACCTAGGGAAAGTATTCTTTGTGTTTGCCTTAAGTGGTGATTCATTGAATGGCCGCCCTATTAGGAAGTACTCCTTGATGTTGCTCTTGGTAATACATTGAATGGCTGCCCGAGCTTACATAAAAGGAAAGAAGATATTAATAGCATAAACATAGGAACAACCTTAAGTAGAGTTAATTGTTAACGATGTTTCATTCCAAGAGGGCATCGACACTTTTCGCCGATTACCTAATTGTAGTCTACTTGTAAGAACAACCATGAAGCAGAAGGTCATAGATCAAAAGTATTGGTGGATTCTAATCTCTTGAATTCCCTCTCTTATAAATTCTCAATAGTTTAGTTAGTTTATCTTAGTTTAGTATTTAAAATCTCTACAATCATAGTTTTTAATCCCTCAAACCCCTTTCCAAATCTCGCCCTTCACATAACATACACTTAAAAGTGGAACGATACCCTACTCATCCTTTACTTATTGAGGGATAATTAGGTTTTGATACGCTTCTATTTGTTCAACGACCATCATACATCTACATCATCCATACACATCTACACACACAAAAAGAGACAGTGTCAGAACGCTAATTAAGATATATGTCAGAATTATTGGAACACAAGGTGCAAACATTACAGACATATGGTACCACATTATCCACACAACTAACATTGCTTTTGGTGAGTTATCTTAGGGCTATTATTTTCCTCTGAATTTGGCAACTTAATTGTATAACCTCACATTCAGCAATAGTATTGCACTGAGTTACTACACTTGGAATCATGAATATATATTGCTTTTAAAACTTAACATGGATGCAATCATGTAATGTTCTTAAAGGTGAGTCTCATATTATAGGTTTATTCATGATTGACTTAAAAATGTTCTATTCAACTCCACTTCATTCTATGTAAATACGGTTAGATTTATGGGTGAAGCAGTAACACTTGAATCAAAAACCCAATTACTTGATTATAAGACTTGAACTTAGTTTTTTTCCTGAAATTTTAGATTGAATCATGCAACCCGTTTGCTCTAGATAGGAGATTTATCTACGAGAGCAGCTTGGTTTTCATGTTGTGGCTACCTCTTGCCTTGCAAATGAGTGTATCATCCCTTTGGTAAGAAAGTTATTATTGACAATCTTTGTTAAAACACAGTTTTTGTTTGTATTGTCAGTAGACTTGCACACAAATTGCCAGGTATTAGTCATTGTCAATGTCTTGCATTCCATAAAGGATAGGGGATTGATCATTATGATCAAGCCGTCTATAATGCTCTTGCTTTGCTTATGGGTTTTGAACCCTGATGTATGACACATGAACCTTCATGTTCATTAGTTAATGTTTTGCTATTCCAATGTTAAGGCTTAGGCTTTACTATTCTTGGATGCTTGATTATCATACCATGTTTGCATATACATCTTCTAAGATCACACCATGTTAGTAGCAATCTTATACAAATGCATTAATAACCAAATTATATGCAAAAGTAAAGAGATGGAAGAAGCCAAGAATCTGATTATACTTTTTGTAAATATCTATGAAAATAGGTCGGGACCTATATTTTGCATCCTTACGGACCACTATCAAACATTATGATATAGAAGAGCTTCAATTTTGTGTTTATGATTGCAATTGTAAGATTTATTAGAAATTTAGCTGTTAGTATGCTTAAATATCAACCAATTTCCCAAGTTTTTACTCAAGTTTTGGTGCAGTTGTTCCAATACTTTAAACTTATGTATTTGCATATTCAAAAAACTTTTTTGTGCTACACTCGAAGAGGTTGACTGGATTTGTTGGGTTTGGTAGTCACTAAAGCTTCAGTTTCAGAATTGTCCTTGATGCAAATAACATATTAGCATGTCACCCTGGCTGGTTTTTTAGATTACTTGAGAAATTGAACACTATTTTAGCAGAATGTTTCAACTTTCATTATGAAGTTAGTTTTCTTTTCTAACTATTGCTAACTTTTATTCGACACACCAACATTCTTCGAGAGTTTGTAATGAAGGGATCGGAAACTGCTTCAAAACCTCTTCAAAGACTCATGCTCTTTTTGGGTATTTCCACTTTTTGTATTTATCATTAACTACCTTCTTAAATAGAAGAAGAAGAAACGAAACTTTCGTATTTGTATTCTGTTTGTATGTACATGCGATAGTGCATCATATTTTTATGAGCATGTCCATCACTATGAGCTCCAATTGGATTTTGTATTTTTTTTTTCTCTCATTATTATTGAATATTTACTTCTCTAATGAGAAAATTGTCTTAAATTGATTTTGGATGTGTACATGCACTATCAAGTGAATCTTCAATGTAGGACAATGGTTCACTTCATTTGCACAACTTTCTATTAAGTGATACCAAATGAATTTGCATTGGCCAAATTACCAAGAAATGTCAAATGTGTGGAATGTCCACAATTTTGTTGTATATATTATGTTCAATATAAGTTTAACTTGAATATAAGGTTCAACGCTAGCTAGATTTGGGTAAAATATAAAAGTTCCCTATTGATTCAATATATTTTAGATAAAACAATTGGGGAATATGGAAATTTGAAACACTTTCCAAGATTTGGTATTCAAATTATGGATTCAATTATGTTGGCTCTTGATGTTTGAAGGCATGGTACTCTGGCCTCGAAATAATGTACCTATTGATACCGTCCATCTTCATTTTAATGAGAATTCCATGGACTATCATGTTGTACTCTGATATTTGTTTGTTTGAGTTTAGACAAACTCTACAAAGATTTCATGTTTTAGTGCAGAGTTGAGAGTTAGGCAGTATTTTCATATACTCCATGTGCAGAACACGTGCATTTTGCTAGTATAATTAATTGGATATGATGTAGTTCTAAGTATTTGTTACTCTTGTTTTATCAATTTATATAGTAAATTTTGAAGAAGTTGTCTATTTTCACTCTATGATTAAATCAAAGGTAACTTGTGAACACTACAAAAAAAGTGATTTTTAGCATCGGGTTTTTTTGCCACGGCCAGGGTTTGGTTGCTAAAACATAGTTGTTGCCACGCCAAGTAGTATTGGTGGCAAGAAGTACTTTTAAGCCGCGCCTTTCACAACCCGTGCCCAGAAGTGCACTTCTTGCAATCGGTTCAGTCTAACCGTGGCTTTAAGTTACAGCTCTTGCAACAAGTTAGTGTTGGCCGCAGCTTTAAGTACTTGTTTTGCGACCACAGTGGAAAAATCAATTTTAATATTTATTTTCTTCAAAAAAAAACATAAAAAATACGTCTTGGTTCCCGCTGCTGTTTTCATTCTTTCCCTCCGTTTATTTTGGTAAAAATTGAATCTTGAAACCTCTCAAATGAGTGAATAACAAAAGAAAAAGAAGAAAAGAAAACTAAGATATCTTCACTGCTTCTGCTTCTGCCTCGTTCTTCATCTCACAGCTTCATCGAACTTTATCACTCCTTTGCTGCACTTGTAGGTAATCAATCTCTTTCTTTGCTGTACTTGTAGAATTGTAATAAGATGTTTTTTTTTTTGATTTGGTAGAAATTGTTCATTAGTAGAAAAAATAGAGTAGCTTTCTTTTATCGATCCTTTTCTTAATTGTATGTAGATGTGTAAGGACATTTGATCTGATCTTTCGGTAAATGATTTGAATTTTCTAGTGTTAGAATATTAAATATAGATGGGTTTCTAATCAAATCGATATTATTTTTGGGTAAAATGTTTGCCTTTAAGTTTAAAGCTTTAGCTTTCTTCTTATGTAAAGGTAAAGTTTAGAACTTGTGCATTAAAATTTTACATATAAACAATTTCAGTCAAAGGCCGTTGTCCAGGAATATGTCAAATCCTATTAAGATGTGGGTGTAGTTTCAAAGGTGCTACATTTTCAATAGTTTCTGAATGACCTAAGTTTTTGTTGCAACGAGGGCTTTTAGTCGGTGTCTTAGTTCTATAATTGAGAGTTGTGAATGCAATTTTTGAACCAATTACATATGTTTTTTTTATTATTTATAATTTGCTACTACTTGTGAGTTATAACTTGTCGTTTATGATTGATTCAACTATTTGTTAATTGCTGAAAGTCGGGAAAAACACATACCAATTTTACTTACATCTGCTCTATGATTGAGCTTTATGATAATGCAGTCAACCATGCTTGGCTTAGGTTATTGTGAGTTGTTCAAGGTGCTATAACTACCTCATCTCTTAGTCCTTTTAGACAAATGAATTATGTTTAATTTCTTAGTTCCTGTAGTGAGACCTCATCTCTGATGATTCATCTTTAGGAATACTTTGGAGCAACACCTTGAAGTGTTGAACTTCCAGTTCTAGCATCAATGTTTCCAATTACTGACTGGACAAAGTCTTCCAACTCTTGTTCAGCTTAGCATTTTCATAAGTATGGATCAAGTTCTTTAGCATTATTTTTATTTAAAGGTAAATTTTAGAACTTGTGCATGGAAACTTTATATATAAACAATTTCAGTCAAAGTATGAGATATCAAATATGAGGATGGAGCCAACCAATGTTTGAGTGTTCATAAAACAGTAGCACATAAAACAGTAGCACTGAATATAATGTGTTCCAAGGGTTAAAACTAGTTGTATCAAATTTAATTTCCTGAAATTTTAGATGTTTTTTGCTTCAGTTTAATCTTATTTTGTATTTATAGTTTGGTCTACATGTTTCTTCTTATATTTTGGCCTATAACTTTTGGATCTTGGTACTTTATCTCTTCTCGAGTTGGTTCAATCTCATATAACAATTGAATTTTTGCTGTATTTCTCAGGTTTGGCGTCAACATTGACAGGTCAAGAAAGTAATGGGATTTGACTGTATTTCATCTCTTCTCGGGTTGGTTCAATAAATGTTTCTTTCTATGACTTATTCAAGTTCTACATTTCTTAAACTGAATGCAATCTTCTATTCCTTAGTTGAATGCCATCTTGTAATTCTTGGTTAGTTATTTTATGATTTTGACAATAATATCATGTTAAGTTTGTCAAAGATATATATATATATATATGTTGTGTTAGACGTTTGTACATCTAAATGGTGTTGCATATGTCTCTTTTTAAGTTAAATTGTTTATCTTGTCCAAGTTTAGTAACACAATATTTATTTTATCTTTCTTTTTTTTCTTTTTTTTTTTTTTTTTTTTTTTTTTTTGAAAGAAAGAAACTAGTGCGTATTAAATAGAATAGACATTGTGGTGTGCTTCTAATATGCTTGTGAAACTCAGTTATTGTTGGGGAATGTTTCAGTTTGGGTCAATCTTTAGGGTTCATTCAATTCTCAGTTCTCAGTTGCAAAATTGTTGTGGACTTGTGGGTATTAAGGGCTTTGTTGCTTGTGAGCATTGATAATTACTTTCGTTGATTAGGTACTTCAAAAAATCCTTTTTGTGTTTAAGTATTACCAATTCAGAATGGTGCTCAAGTATTTCCAATGCAGTCTAATCATTGATGGATTCTGTGAAGGCTCAGAAGATATATGGTAACAGATAGTTAATTTTGTAAAGGTGGTATGAAGCAGGTATGTAAACATGTTCATTTGTCTATGGATGTTCCTTTTCTAGTTAAGCCCTGTTCACAACTCTAATTCACATAACTTTGTTTCATAAACCTTTTTGGAATGTAATTTTCTTCTTCCACACACGTGTCTTTTATTGGCTTTAGGATTCTCTTAGTGATGTTATTTATTGTGTTACTTTGAAGGCAATAGATGAGTTTGGTAGTCAACCTAAGTTTGGGAGATGTTAGTTTGATTTGTCTTTGGTATAAGTGAGATGTTAGTGCTGGCCTGCTGGGATCCTTTTTTACTTGCTTGATAAACTCAGTTATCAAAGTGTCCAATAAGCCTATGAAGCATTTTAGTTGATTTCCATTTATTTGCACAATAGCTTACCTCATGCCCCTGGTCCAAATCTCGCCTCCCATCGAGTACAATAGCCTAATTTATTATTCTCGTCATATTTTACTTTCATATATTATTTCTTCACTTTTTTTGAAGTGCGAGCGATGTTAATTTTTGGACTGATGAATTAGCTTGTGTTTTTGCAAAAAATTAGCAGGTTGGCAACATGTATACTACTTACATGGTTGATTTCGAAGATCGATGGATTTTGCGATTTTGGGGCTGATGATGTGTTGAATATAGTATGGCTAGACTAAAATATTGTAAATAATGTTAATGCATCATTCTAGACATGTTACTGTACTATAGGAAATGGTTGTTGGTTATCATTCTAGACATGTATTGGAATTTTGTTTATCTACCTTGTGAAATGAAATTTTAATTTAGAATCTCTTCACTTCTTTGTGATGGTTTCAGTACACAAATTGTATCTCTCTAATAATAAAATAATATATATATATATATATATATATATATATAAAAAAAAAAAATGGACACTTTTGCCACGGCCATTTCATGCAAAAAGAATCGAAACTAGGATTTGAAGAAACATTTATTGCTACGACTGTATGTGGCAAAATATTACTTTTTGCCGCGGTCAAAGCCGTGACAAAAAGAAATTTATTTATTTAAAAAAAATAAAACTAATTCAAATAAAAAAACAATGTCTTGCCACGACATAGTTGAGGCTAAATGTTCATTTTCTTGCAGCGGTGGCAAAAGTCGTGGCAACAAACTTCTTTCCACACCCTTTTTTGCCTCGAGCGAGGCTAAAAGTTTTTTCGTGGCAAAACACATGTTGACACGAATTTTAGACTTTTTGCCACCACAACTGACCGCGGCAAAAAATCATATTTTTAGTAGTAAATGTTCTAATATATCCATTTCCATAATAATTGGAGGAGCATGCAAGGAATAGTAGGATATGATAGGCTTACCGTGGCAGTTCCTTATTTGCACATAGAGCTGCTCATAGTTAGGGCAGGGATCGAATCGGTCGGGTTCGGGTTGGATATGGCTATATCCGAATCCAAATCCAAATAATTTCACAATATCTAAACCCGAACCTGAACCCGATTATATCCGAAATTTAATATCCGAACCTGATCGAACCCGACTAACCCGATCGGATAACACTAAAAATTCAAAAAAAGCCCAAAAATTATATCCGAACCCGAACCCGAACTTGACATACCTGAATTCGAATTCAACCCGAATACATAAACGGATATGAAAATCGACCCGAACCCGATGTATTTGGTAATCGGGTCGGGTCGGATTTGGGTCTACCCAACCCGATTCCCTACCCTAGCACATACAGTACAATTTTTTTTTGTTTTGGTAAAGGTACATAACTTTACATGTGTGGACCCATGTGTTGAAAGTTGAAACATGTTGAAATTAATTGGACGCGTTGAAATTACAAGATCCCCTGTGGGCACACCTAATATCAACAAATGAGAAGTTTAATTCTATGGATAAAAGGGACAATGCATAGTTGGTTATTGGTCCAAGTTTCACCAAGAGACTAGTAGTATTTGGTTTTGGTGGAAACCAGGGTGAGTCATGGCATACTCTGGGCCCCCTAGCTCCACCACTGATGACGTGCGAAGCTTATTGCATGTGGATAGTGAGGTACAATGCAAAGTTGTAGTAGTTCATTTATAGAAGCATAACTATTTATGAAATGATTTGCTTGAGAGTTAACATTTCACATCTGGTTGCAAAGATACCTATCACTCCAGCATTGCTAGCATGAGTTTCTTTTTTTCCTTTCTTTTTGTATTTTTCATTGGTAAAGTTGAATGTGCTAAAGCATAAAAGGAAATGTTGGAGGAACCCTTTGGAGTTAAGATATCAACCCATTGCATATACAATTTAGGAGAAAGATATTTAAGGACAGCTAAAGTTCCACCAAACATTTATTCAACCTTTTTAAGGTGTAATATGATGATTTACCAAGAAAAAATTCGAATTTAATTATGTTGAGGTGGGCTTTCAAATTCTAAGTCTTTCCACGGGGAGTGGACTACCAGACAAAATCCTAATGTAACAGCAAGCACTTTCTAATGGTCATTACCTCTCTTTGGAAGGAGTCTGAACTTTCTTCTTGTTAACAGGTCCTCCATTAAGCTAGGAAACAGGGGCGGCTCAAGGCCATTGGGGGCCCTAAGCAAAACTCAAATAAGGGGCCTTCTACAATTAATACCAATAAAAATTGTTTACAACTTATTGCTTTATATATTTACATTATTTCATCATATGAATGCAAACCCTCATCCTTTATCCAGGCTTGGGACCGGCAATGTATTATCAAAATACTTTGGCAGACTTTAAAGTTTTTTGTTTCATTTTGTTTTTTTTAACACGAAGAAATTATTACATTTCACAAACTTCAATTAAATTTCATTTTTCTTACTTTTTGAGTTGCAAAATCACTAATTAAATCTTTGTATTCAAGTTCTTCTAGAAAATCTCTTTCTATAGATAATGTAGCTAATCCACTTAATCTTAGTTATGTATCAATTTTATCTCATCGTCTGTGGTCATAAATATCTTGAACTAAAGAGTTGAATTGTTCATTGAGGTTCTCATCAATACTAGCAAGCTGCAAGTCTACTGTTGAGTTATCATTTCTTTCATTTGTTTGATTTTCTTCAATGTTATCTTGAACATAAACACTAGGAACAAAATTTACATTAGGATCAGTATCAATGTGTTCTATATTTTCATTATTATCCACTTCTATTGGTTGGTCAGGTTGTTCATTTGCTAAATTATCACTTAAACTAACCGATTCACTTTGTTTATAGTTTTTTATAAATTTAAATATAGCTCCTCTTTGAGATTCAATTGCCTCATCTGCTTTTCTCTTTTCTTGACGTTTTTTATTATCGGATTTATACTTTCGGTTCATATCGAAACGTAAAATAATATGCAAGCAGCAAGCAATAAGTCCTCACATAGTCACATAACATGCCAAAATAAAAAATAAAATGGAAACAATCACCGTGAGATGAAGCTTTATTGATAGCCGAAGTCGCATTGGAACTTCAAAAGAGTAGACAATCCACGAGACCACGACAACCACTTTGACTAAGCAACTAGTCCAATTATACCTGTTAAAACCACTATCCATTATCCACAAAAAGAAAATAATGAGTTTGAGTGTAAATATAAAATGATCAAATTAGAATTTAGATGATAACAAATTAACAATTAAAGTAAAAAGACCCTAACCTTTTTTTTTCCTTTCTTGAATAATCTTCTCACAAGTCACAAACTTTAAACTTTAATAAATTGCTTAACAAAGAAGCAAATAGAGAGACAGAGAAGAAGAAGAATATAGAGAGTCAAAGAGAATGAGGGATTATAAAACCAAAGAAAGCAAAAAAAAAAAACAGATGATAGAGGTAAGAGTGTATTGTTGGCTTTATAAAGGGGTGATGAAGAATGTTGATTAGTTATGGAGGCGTGTATTTTTTTGTTTGAGAAGGTGTGGGAGAGAAACGGTGGAGAAGGCTGAAGGCGAGAGAAACGAAGGGTTTGTTTCTCTGTATACCGTTTTTTTTTCTAGTTTCCATAAAAACATTTTTTTTCTCTCTCTACCGGTCTGAAAAAAAATGAGAATGCAATAATGGGCTGGACCACTGGAAAATATTGGGGGCCCCTTGGGCTGCGGGGCCCTAGGCGGCTGCTGATTTTGCTCTATGGATGAGCCGGCCCTGCTAGGAAAACCTGATAAGTGATTACTGCTAAAGTAGGCAAAAATACACGAGTTCTCCTTACTTAAAGAGCATTTTACAAAATCATTTCTATGTGGATTCTCGAATTATTGTTTGTGAGGCTTAGATAGCATTCAAGAGAAAACAAATGCGTTTTGGAAGTGATTTTCATATTTGAAAATTTGAAAATTTGTTTCATGGGAAAGATATGAAGTGATGTTGTAGTAAGACTTTAGGAGGCAAATGTAAAAGTCACGCAGATGAACGACGTTTTCTCCACATTTGCATAATTTGCCTAATTGGTATTGGGACACTAAAGAACGAAGCAATCAGTACTAAAAAAATGACAGCTAAAAGCTGTCATGAAATATATATGACACTTTCTAGTTGAAAAAATAGTCGTCTGGGGTGTCATAAAAAGTCTACCAAAACCATCATAAAATCCATGACAGTTTTAGTGGAAGTGTCAAGAAAAATCCTTCTTTCATGTCAAAAATTAGGCAAGAAACATCATAAAGGGACATTGTTTATGACCGTTTTTCATGAACCTGTCAAGGTTTAATAACAGAAAGTGTCAAGATATAGTTCGCTTAATGACATTTTTACAACAACCGTCATACCAAGTTTATGATTTTTCAAAAAAAAATAATACAATATATATTGTAATTCCTCTGCTGTTGTTCTAGATATTCAACCTTTATGTCATTATCAGAAACTTAAACCATAACACCACATCAAGTTTAGAAGAAACTTCAATTCATTCCATAAATATTGTCATAAACAAGATAATAACATAACATTCAATGTGAATGATCTGTAATATAAATTCTTTTCTTACATTTGAACACACGTCCTAAAATAAAAAATTTAAACAACTGCATCCAAAACGCTTCGGCCAGCATCTAGTATTTTCCCATTCTTGCATGCCAATTACGAGCAATGACATGCACACAATGTATACAAACCAGGGAACTTGATCAATGCCCCTAAATAATTTGCAAAAACCTATAGGAGAACCAAAAGATAATATATAACTATCGATGCCACTAAAGGATAAAATTTCATAAGACGAAGAACCAAAATATATATCTAATGGGGAACTAATTTTCAAATGAATGCAATATTATTTATTGAAGCTGATCATGTGGAAAATCAAAATTTCGTAGTCATTTCCCGTATAAAAATAGATAAAAGGCATACTCCTACCGCGTTAGAGGTAAACTCTTAATCACAAGTTGCATTAGTTCTGGCTTGCTACCTGTTCATTAGGCTGCAACAAGTCAAGTATAACGACTACAATAAGTCTTAGAACAAAAAATGACTGCAAAAGAATGGAATGGTCGATGGAGGTAACTTACATTGTAACTTAGTTCCATACCAGAAATGCAAGTCATGTATAGTTATCTCTAGAGCTGTCTCTTTTGTCCTGTTAGTTTGTTTAAATATACACTTTTTTTAATGTGATAAAAGTATTTTCTCCTCAGATCATTGCACAGCTTCTCTCTGAACGTTTGATTCAGTTTGTTGCACTTGTCGTCAGAAGGTAAGATTGCCAACTTTTACCCTTACAACCTGAGAAACAATTGAATCTTATTGATTAAGTTTTGATGAATGATTACATCTCTATTTATATGCAAGCTTACTCACCATAACTAACTCTGAAACAGACTAACTGAATTACAGCTGTCTATAACAACTGTCACACCCCGAATTTTGACAAAATTCGGAAAAACATTATTTGTTCTCGACTCTTCGATTTCCAAGGTGTGACGCACTCTCCACTTCCAAAAACCCATAAACAGTTTAAATATGTGGATAATTAAAAACCAATAAAAATTTTAACTTAAACAAGAGTCATCTTCATTATAAAAATTTACAAAATGAAAATGCAAATAACCTTATCTCAACTAAAAATCTATATCACCTCAAAGGAAAACAAAGCCTATCTTGAAATGCGACGCTAATGCAAACCACAAGCAGCAACCAATCTTCTTCAACACTAAACCTGTCAAGACTTATCAACTATGTTCATTTAATGAACACACCCGATAAGCCAACATGCAAATCGGGTCAGCATTATAAAAATGCTGGTGTGAGTAGCCCTAAAATACAACATATAATTATACATATATATACAAAATCCATAAGGCCGTTAGTTCCTCCACCGAGGCGCCTTAACTTCCAACAACTAATACAACATCCTTAAGTACAATAATTAAGGCAGGTAGTTCCTCCATTGAGGCGCCTTAACTTCCCACTAACCACACAACAAACTATACTCATAATAAATAAGGCATGTAGTTCCTCCATCGAAGCGCCTTAGGTTCTAACTAAACAAATAACCAACCAAACATATTATATCCGTACCGCATTTCATGCTTAATTACAGAGTGGGTCGTCTCTGCCCAAGTAATTAGTTTGACCCACACTTATGCAAAACCATATACAATCATATATTTCAAGATATATTATTAACCAACACATTACCATAATTATATTAATTAAGGCTTTCTTTGTGTGTCCCTAAAATCACGTCGTATCTATGTCTTACCTAGTTTCCCTGGCTACCACAATCGCTTCCCAACGCTGAACATGTACATCCACATGCCTCCCCTTACATAATGAACCACTCCGTGCATAACTATCCCGAAATGATGCCGCGCACACCGTAACCCTCACACGAAAGCCATTATGCAAATCATCACTATTCGGCATAAAATATCACGCGTCTCGTTCTATTTTGCGAACGGAATAATCAAGCCACTATTCGGCTCGCCCGGGCGGGGCATTCAGATTCACCAAAACGCCCGGAAGGGCCAATCACATTACTTACCGAAGGCCATTCAGATTCACCAAACGCCGTAAAGGGCCAATCACATTACTTACGCCCGAAGGCCATTCAGATTCACTGAAACGCTAGAAGGGCCAATCACATTACTTATGCCCGAAGGCCATTCAGATCACATACGCCCACACAGGGGAAATCACATGAGTTGTGGTAGCTAGGTTCTAGGATTTTCGTTACGTAATTTATTCAAGTGTCATCCATCTATGACTCCTAAACATTCCACTATATCACGTGCAGGTCAAATACCTTATTGCACTAAGCCACAATATTTAGAAATATCTTAATTATATCTCATAACCACTTTCATTCTTTCACGTGCCAATATATTATTGCACTAAGCCACAATCCCGTGGGAAAATATCCACCAATACTATACTACCTCATAGTAGCATATCACATATATAATAATGAAGTGTCTATACATTTATTTCTCCACAACTATTGCATTTAATATATATATATATAATCCCAACATATTATATAATGTCACAATATCAACGTCAAATCTTAATTAGATAATGACAACCAAGTTTATATAAGCTTCCACAGCATTTCAACATTTGATTTGTCCATACAATTTACAACATAAAATGTAGTACAATTAAACAATCCACAGTCCACAATCAAAGCCCAATATATATATGCTTTACACACTACTCACGTCAAATCTTAATTAGATAATGACAAACAACGTTATATAATCTTCGACAATATTTTATTATTATATTTGTCCATATTCTTAAATATATGAAAAACTGGAAAAAGTCAACATTCCATGGTCAACGGTCAAAGTCAAAGTCAACACATCATTGTCAAAGTCAAATTGTCGTTTCTATGTTCAACAGGTTCATGGTCATAGCCATGGTTCATGGCTAAGGTCAAAGGTGCATGGCTCATGGGCTCCTGACTAAGGTAGTGGTTCGGACCCAACTGGCCAAGCCCAAACCTTAGAACCCGGCCCCAAAAGTCTAAACCAACTTATTATTCAACCCGACCCAAATGGGGACATAAGGATCAACCCATATAAAATTAGAAACCGGCCCAAAGAAACTAATTGGAAAAGGCCCAAACAAAATAAAATAGAACTAGACCAAACTTAACAAAACTAGTCTGGCCCAACAACTATAACTAAAGCCCAACAATTTAAAACATAACCGGGCCCAGTCAAAACAAAACAAACCGGCCCAACCAAACAACCCAAACCCAAGAGAAACTGACCCAGGCCCAGACACAACAACAGTGTCATCTTCTTCCCTAATTCTCTCCTCCACTAGCCACCAAATCGCCACCACCTCTCACCTCCTCCTTTTAACCCACTGATTTTTCTCCTTAAGAGAACCCCTACAACTTTTACAAAAGCCAAAAACCTATAAGCATTAAATCAAACTCTTCATCAACCTAGATCTATAAATTTCGGGCTGCCATTAATGGCTTCTCCGAGCTTTGACAGCCCTCATCACTCAACCAATACCACAACAACCCAACATTCATCCATCCATCTTCAATCAACAACAACAAAACAACAAAAATAGTTAAAATCAATTTACTGGAGAACGTCTGGGCGTGCCGCCATTGATGCTCCTCTCCGAGCTTCCAACAGCACCCAATCTCCAGCACGCCCTCACCTACAACAATACCCCAGTATCACAGTATCACACTCGCGCCCCATTAATGCACCTTCAAGTTTTAACAATCTCGTCCAATCAGTACTCCCACACCCCCCACTACAACCAAACACCATTCCACCAAAACCACAACAAAAGCAGAGTTCAAAACCGAAATACAAAAAGAGTTTAACCCAAACACAGTAAAAATAATCATAAGTGTTCAACTAAAAACTGGACGATTTCTTGCTGTTGGACTTGCGACGCCACCATTGACGACTTCCGAGTTCCAACAGTTCCGACCGTTCAATTACAATTCCGATATTTCACTAGAGTTTTAACAACCCGACGAACACGATGCCGAATAAAACAAGATAATGAGCAGTATAAAAAACAGAAATCTATACACCGATACACGAAAACTATAAATTCGGTGAAATAGCAAAAATACGCTACTCACCTTTATTAACAAATTTAATTCCTCCGAAGTCCGAAGTCGTCAAGCTCCACCCTCCCGATCCAAATTTTATCTCTCATCTTCCATTTTTATTATTTTTTTATACTTTAAAACCCTATTCTCTAGAACAATGTGATTATATACTTGGGTCTGAAACCCAAGCCCAACACAGACTCGGGCCCAGAAACCAGAAACCAGACTCACATATCCCAAATCCAATCCAATCAAATTTTATATAAATAATTAAATTAATTAATTAATAAATACATATTTTAAATACGGGCGTTACAACAACTCTAACTGCTTTGACTTGACTTTGTTATTCTAAAAGCTTTTTCATAATCTTCTTATGTTTTATCTGTCTAATATCCCCCCTCAAGCTGAAGTTTCTTTAGGAACAATTGAAAGCTTGCTCTGGAGGTAGATGTGTCTCTGCCTTGAAAGACCTTTGGTCATAATATTTGCTAGTTGATCTTGTGTAGAGACATAACTTACTTGAAGTGATTTACTAGTAACAAGATCTCTGACAAAGTGATAATCAACTTCAATGTGCTTAGTTCTGGCATGGAACACAGGATTGGATGCTAAAGAGATAGCATTGATGTTATCACACCATAGAATTGGTAAGTGATACATAGGAATCTTTAGGTCCCTGAATAGATGTTTCACCCAACTTAACTCAAAGTTGTGTGTGTGTGCAAGTGAACGGTATTCGACTCTGTAGATGATCTTGCAACAATATTTTGCTTTTTAGTGACCAAGCTATTGGAGTAGTACCATAAAACAACAAAGCCACTAGTTGATCTTACTCATTCCGATGGTGATCCAAATCCCAATCAACATCAGAATACGATTGAGTGTTGTTGAGCCTTTTCTTATTAGTAAGCCAATACTAATAGATCAAGCCTTTTAAGTACCTTAGAATTCTTTTAGTGTAGCCATGTGAGTAGTTCTTTGAGTCCTGTAAAGTATGCTTGCGGACTTGATTCACTGAATAAGCAATGTTTGGTCTTGTCCATACTAAGTCTTGAAGAGCTCCAACAATCGATCTATAACTTGTAGCATTTGAAAGTAGTTCCCCGAAGTATTGTTGAAGCTTTTCTTCGATGAGGAAGCTGGAGTAGAAACTGGTTTTGCTCCATCCATATTGTGTTTCTTTAATAGATCCACAATATATTTTGTTTGTGAAACAAACATTTGATTCTTCTTCCTACAGACTTCCAAACCTAAGAAGTAATGCAAGTAGCCCAAGTCTTTAAGTGTAAACCTTCTAGTCAATGTTGAAATAACATCCTCACAATGTTTTGAGGATGTACCAGTGATTAACATATCATCAACATACACTAGAATATAAGTTACACATCCTGAAGTGGACTGGACAAACAATGAATTGTCAGCTCTTGAAAGTTCAAACCCCATTGATATTAAAGTATCCATCAAAGACGAGTACCATATCCTAGGTGCTTGTTTCAGCCCATATAATGATTTCTGCAGTTTACATACATGGTTTGGTTTGTCTTTATCAATAAACCCAGGTGGCTGAACCATGTAAACTTCTTCTCTTAGAGTACCATGTAAAAAAGCATTACTAACATCTAGTTGCTTGATAGACTAATCATGATGAACTGCAATAGTTAGAATGAGTCTTATAGTTGCAGCTTTAGCAACATGACTAAATGTCTCAGAGTAATTAACACCTTCTTGTTGACTATAACCCTTAGCAACCAATCTGGCCTTAAACTTACCAATATCACCATTAGCTTTATGTTTCAATCTGAATAACCACTTGTTGCCTACTATCACCTGGTTTGTATAAGGCACTAGAACCCAAGTTTGAGTTCTCTGTAATGCATTAAACTCTTTTTCCATTGCTTTTCTCGAGTTCGAATCTTTGACAGCTTTAGTGAAACATTTTGGAACCTCAGGGAGTGTAGTGGTTGCAGTGTAGCATTTTGGTAAAGGATGTTTTGTTGTAGACATGGATACTATTCTCTTTTGCTTTGTGATACCACACTTAGCTCTTGTGTTCATGACATGAGAATTGGTATTAGTTTGAATGTTCTGAGAAGAAGGTAAGGCTTGAGAGGCTAGTGTGCATGTTGTTTTCAGAAACACTTGGAGTAGATGAGTCATGATGCGTCTAAGTTTGTGAGTTAGAGTTTACATTTTCATTTGACTGATGAATAGGACCGTTGTGAGTTAGAGAAACTTGGACAGAGTGTTCTGTATGATGATTTGAAGGAACATGACTGGAATGCTGAGATTGAATAGGAATAGAGGATACAAGATGTTGAGATGAATGTAAAATATCATATGGTAGATGTACAAATGTTGATACAGGTTGGGAATTACATTTTTCAAAAGCTTTGTTTTGAAAAGGGAAGTGAGTTTCATTGAACACCACATTTCGAGACACATAAACCCTACCACTGACAGGATCAAGACATCTATAGCCTTTGTGGTTTAAGTTGTAGCCTATGAAGATGCATTCCTTACTTCTTGCTTGGAATTTGTTTGTTGTATATGGTTTTAACCAGGGGTAGCATGCATAACCATATGTCTTAAGGTAATTGTAATTTGGGGGTTTTATGAAACAGTTTTTCATAAGGTGACATATACTGAAAGTTTCTAACAGGTAATCTGTTAATAAGAAAAATGGATGTTTGAAATACATTAGGCCAATAAGTATAAGGTACTGAGCTTTGACAAAGAGAGTTCTTCCCATATTTGTGATGTGTCTGTGCTTTATCTCTATAACTCCATTTTGTTGTGGAGCGTAGGGACATGAAAACTGATGTTTTATCCCATGATTAAGTAAAAAATTTCAAAACTATCACTAGTAAATTCACCACCTGCATCACTTCTGAAAATTTTAATTTTTAAATCCAAGAGATTTTCTATTTGAGATTTGAAATGTTTGAAGATTAAGAAGAAGTCAGACTTAAGAAATAAATGAAAGATCCAACAGTAATGGGAGAAATCATCCACTATGCTTGCATAGTATTTAAAACCTGAAATAGAGATATAAGGAGAAGGTCCCCACAGGTCTACATGAAGTAGTTGCAGTGGACCACTTGTTCTTGAGTTTGACAATTTGAAAGACAACTGTGAACTTTTGCCAAATTGGCAATTCTTACAGAGAGTATTTACAGATGCTTTATTCAAAGGAGACTAAACTGATGAATGACTTTGTTGAAAACTGATGATGCAGGGTGACCCAGTCTTTGGTGCCATGTTACTAGTCCAATTCTTTCACCAATATAGGCAGCCTCTCTATTGCCAATGAAAGTAGATGATGATGCAGAGTTGATAGGAAGTGTGATAGGGTAAAGGCCATGCTTATGAGGTCCCTGGAAAAGGGTCCTCTGTGTTTTGTTGTCCTTGACAATGAAGTAAGATGAAGTGAATGTCAGTGAACAGTAATTGTCTTTTGTGAATTTGTGTATAGACAATAAGTTCTGAGATATTTTTGGTACATGTAAAACATCCTTAAGTATGAAATGTAAGTTTGACTGAGGAGATTTAAGGATTATATTACCAGTATTGGCAATGTTTAAAGCTTCTCCATCTCCCACTGTTACGTGATCAGATCCATGATAAACATGAGGAAAGCTGAGATTGTTGTAGTCAGCAGTCATGCGGTTTGAGGCCCCACTGTCAGCATACCAACTAGTATTCCTTGAGGAAGATGCTTCACTCCTATTTGCAACCATAACCTTTAGAGTCCTTGGAGGTATCTTACCCTGGAATGCAAAGTTCATCTTGTCATAACAGTCAATAGCATAGTGGCCCACTTTGCCACATATTTGACATATACGTCTATTTCCAAGCTGAAATCCTTGTCCAATTTGAGGTCCATTAGCTGGTCTTGACTGAAAACAATTGTTATTGTTTCCATTTCCATAGTTAGTCTAATTGTTCCCTTGAAACCCATTTCCACTGTTATTTCCTTGATGATTTCCTCTGCCACCAAATATACCTCTTCCATTTCCTCTGCCTCTATAACCATTATTGTTACCACCTATATTGAAGTTACCAGCATATGAGGTATTACCACCATTTGAATTCTCATACCTTCTTCCTGCTGCATATTGATTATTCTCATACCCTCTTCCTGCTGCATAAGCTTGAGGTAAGTTCTCAGTATGAAGTAGAGTCTGATGAGTTTCACCCATACTTATTTCTTCACTCATTAATAGTCCATGCAATTCATCAAGAGAGACATCTTCTTTTCTGGTGCGAATTGAAGTACAAAATGGTTTGTACTCAGCTAGTAATCCATTAAGTACAGTTATTAAGATATCTCCATCATTAACTATAATTCCAGTTGCAGACAATTGATCAGTCACCTCCTTAATTTGATGTAAAAAGTTAGCCATGTTCTGATTTCCTTTTTTCAAAGATTGTAGCTTGAGCTTCGATTGATGAATATGAGACCTTGACACAAATGAAAACCTTTTCTCAAGTGTTTCCCACAAGTCTTGAGACGTTTTAGCCCCAACCACATATGCAAGTAAGCCTTCAGATATGGTAGCATTTAACCATATTAATAAGTTTTGATCTTTTTCTAACCATTCACTATACTCTGGATTGATGATTTGATCACCATGTTCATCAATAGCAAACTTATATGGACACAAATTTGAACCATCTACAAATCCCATTAGATCAAAACTTTGAAGAATTGGTAAAAACAGTGATTTCCAAAGTACATAGTTATCCTTGGTGAGCTTGATTGTTACAAGATTCCCAATATTACTAAAAAACTGAGTAAACATCTTGAACTGATATTGAACACAGGTTCCATTGAATATTGAAATCAAAAGCTTGATTTCTTTATAACTTGATGATATATGAATCACAGATTGAATGAAGAGAACTTATCTTTGATTCAATATATTGAAGATATGATGAAAGATACTTGAATGATCACCAAATGAAATGAATCTTTGAAAGAATGAACTTGAATCACTGCTGATGAGGTTTTGAGTTTAATCAATGTTGATGAGGTTTTGAGTTTTGAGGATTGGGATCGTTTTTAGTCGCAAGACGATATGCTTTGATACCATGAGAAACAATTGAATCTTATTGATTAAGTTTTGATGAATGATTACATCTCTATTTATATACAAGCTTACTCACCATAACTAACTCTGAAACAGACTAACTAAATTACAGCTGTCTATAATAACTCTAACTGCTTTGACTTGACTTTGTTATTCTAGAAGCTTCTTCATAATCTTCTTATGTTTTATTTGTCTAATACAACCCACTTGGGGTTTCCAAGCACGACCTACAAATTTTCTTTGCTTGATTTTCAGTTGGCATAGGGGCTAGACCGCTAGACATCAATCGTATCTTGGAGAAACCCGGGTAACTTAGTCCTGGAGAAACCTTCACCACTCTTAGGCTAAGCACCTTCCTGTCTACAATGTGGGGCAAAAATCCTGGCTCAGCCTTTTGAAGTAATTGTACAGTGGGAGTGTTCAAAGTTTAGTTTGATGAGGTTCACCATAGATTTTTAGAGATGGATTGATGGGAGTTTATGAAGGTGAGAAGGTAGTATCCTTAAAGTTCATGACTTGTTTTTGAATGAATGAAACTTGTATTAAAACTTGACAAACTTGAATGTAAAACTTGGATTGAAAAACATTTTGTATTGAAGATTAAAGAACAAACTTGAATTGAAAAGTTGAATTGAAGAACAAAAAGTAAATAAAAAAAAAAAAAAAACTTGAAAATGTAAAGGACTTGAAATTAAAATCTACTCTACTCCTACATGACTATAAATTAAGTCTAGGTGCCTTCTCTCCTCCTACTTTTTGGCATTTATACTACACATTTTGTCAAAGACAAATTTTCCCTCTCCCTCTACAATCAAGACACCTCACTATGTTGCTTTATGTTTTTCCTTTTGCTTTTGTTTTTGCTTTTTCATATCTTCTTGAGCAAGCTAAGATTTTTAGCAAGTCTTCTTTTGTAGTAAGGATATCCATCTCTAGTCTTCTGAGTTAAGAACGCGACTTTCAGTTATCTGGTTTTGAGCCCTTGACCTTTGACTTTGACTTTGACTTTTTCAACACTTTTTTATAGCAGCTTGAGTCTTCATAACAAACATTAATAAGGCTCATTTTGACGCTAGAAAGCAGCTTTTATAATAAGTGGTCTGAAATTGCCTGTAACTTGAAAAATGCAGTAAAAGTTATGAATTGTCTTTTCATTATGTGTAAGAAAGGTTGTAATGCAGTAATGTAAAGGTAATAAAACACACATTTGGGAGCTGATCACCTTTACAACTTTTGGGCTAGACATTTTTGCAGAGGTTTCCCTTGGGGTCTCACTCTCATGCTTTCAAGGAGTGAACTTAACAGAGGACTTGTGAGATCTAGTTGGGGAAACTTTGCTATATGTTCTTCTTTAGGCTACAACATTTATTATTTAAGAGTGGGTATTTCTTTTTAGAGTCTTAGAATCTTTGAGCAGAGTACTTTAATTTTAGCATTTTGTTGTTCTAATTGTTTCTTTATGAATACATTGGCGCTTGTAAAACATTTGAGTGGGAACCTACAAGAATGTAATTGGTGCAGGAAAGAATGTAATGTTGGGATACCTGAAACAATTATCATAACAAATATTTTTTGTTGTGGAAGTTAGATGATTTTAGAAAAGATGTGTTGCATAAATATTCCTTGTAAGTACCCTCCGTTCTACATTTCATATCACTACAGCACACGTGTCCATAACCCAGGTCGTATCTCCATCAACTCATACCACATTGCCAATACATCGTAAGGATCCAGACTCAGGTCATCCCAAATCTCAGCTACAACCATATATGGAAGAAAATCATCCAACGCAGTCCTGGAGCTCAGCCAACACACCAATCAAGGAGACATTAACTTTGTAACATCAAGAATAATAGTGAATCATCAAGATGGCACACAATGTGAATCTACACTTGACAAACAACCTGGAGCAAATATGGAAGATCAGCTCAAATATCTATAAGTAAAGAGAGATGAACTACGTAAGGCTTGATTCAAGTTTACCCCAAGAAACTTGATACGTAGGCAGCTCTTGTCCCAAGAAGAGTGTAGCCATTCCCTATCAAATAGAACATTAGATCGTTCAACCCAAAACACCAAACCTCTACATTGGCGTCATCTGCCGGTTCATTTCTTTAACAACACACTCTTTTCTCAAGCCCACGAAGCTAGTCAGAAAAACCACCATGAACCCATCACTTCAAATGTTAGCAAACCAGATGAAAATGCTCCAGGAGGCCTTCATAACCCTGCAACAAGAAAACCAAACGATGCGCGAGCAAGCCACCTCCAACGCCAACAATGGCACTCCAGACACATTGGAGAACAACGCCGTCACAACCCTCACCACCACCACCAATCAAAGACTAGAAGACTTTGCCCAAAGGTTGGAGAAGTCAAACAACAAAGCCAGCGTGATCCAGATCGCTCAGAAGATAGTCCACACGTACAAGGCGTCACCATTCACCACTAAATCAGGGACAAGTAACCTCCCTCAGAATTCATCCAACCAAAGTTCCCGCTGTACGTAGGTAGCTCGTGTCCAGGCCAGCACGTAGCTCGTTTCACCCAGATCCTCACAATATACAGCGCTCCAGAGTACGACTACCTGAAGTGCAAACTCTTTCCAACTAGCCTGAAGGACGGAGCCTTAGAATGGTTCTACACGCTCACTCCTGATTCAATCAGCAACTTCGACAAGCTAGCTGAGACGTTCACAGCAGAATTCATCCACAACAGGAAGAAACAAGCCAACCTGGACTCCTTGTTTCAACTCAAGCAAGCACATGGCGAAACGATCCGCGCTTTCCTAAGACATTTCAAGAAGGAACTCCTATCAATGGAGCCAGGCCTAAAGGACAGTTTTTCCACTTCTGCATTCACCAACGCCCTCCTGGACGATTCCGGCCTAGCAGGGTCTCTAATGCGGAATAAGCCAGAGCGCTTAGATGACCTGTACCACAGAATAGACAAGTACATCAAGTATGAAGAATGGTTGGCCTAACGCAAGGGCAAAGAAGTCATCGCAATGAGTGACAAATGAGGACCCAAAGAAAACAATCACTACTAATGCAACAACAACAAGGGCTCCAGCTCCCACAAGTGCTCCTACATAAAACGGGAATTCTCTAACTTCTCCAGGATGCCAAGCCAGACCCTGAAGAAGATTATACAGTACCGTACTTTAAGCCTAACATCAACAAAGTAATAGCAATCCAAGGACGTCCATACTACCACTGTCACACCCCGAATTTCGACAAAATCAGAAAACAATATTTGTTCCCGACTCTTCGATTTTCAAGGTGTGATGCACTCGCCACTTCCAAAGACCCATAACCTGTTTAACTATTCCAATAATTTGAAACCAAATAAAAAAATTTAAATAAACAAAAGTCCTCTTCATTACAAAATTTTTACAAATATGATTAAGTAACAAATTTCCTTTCAACAACTCTTTAATCATAATTACAACTAAAAATACAAAAAACATTGTCTCAACTGAAAATCTATTGCACCTCAAGGGAAAACAAAACATATCCTGTAATAAGTCGCTAACGTGAACCACAAGCAGCAATCAACCTTCTTCAACACTAATCCTATCAAGACTTATCAACTGTGTTCATTTTATGAACACACCTGATAAGCAAACATGCAAATCGGGTCAGCATTATAAACAATGCTGGTGTGAGTAGCCCTAAAATATAAAATATACTTATACATATATATACACAATTAATAAGGCAGTTA
Organism: Coptis chinensis; assembly: GCF_015680905.1. NCBI lineage: Eukaryota > Viridiplantae > Streptophyta > Magnoliopsida > Ranunculales > Ranunculaceae > Coptis > Coptis chinensis. The sequence continues at coordinate 38,929,678 of NC_141463.1, forward strand.
GTTCCTCCACTGAGACGCCTTAACTTCCAACGAATAATACAACATTCTTAAATACAATAATTAAGGCAGGTAGTTCCTCCACTGAGGCGCCTTAGCTTCCAATTCAATAATAATAAGGCATTTAGTTCCTCCACTGAGGCGTCTTAGCTTCAAACCGTACTAGATCAACTACATCTAATAATAAAATAACAAAACTAAAACTTACTTTATACTTACACTGGTGTAAGCCTAATCACAGAGTGGGTCACACCTACATAAATAATTAATTCAACCCACCTTTCGGCAAAACCATTGTGAATGCAACCTAAATTACAATAAATAATTTATTATAGATTTAACGTACACTTTGATATATCATCACAATTATTGTTTAGAGTTTCTTCAAGTGTCTCTAGAATCACGTCGTCTCTATGTCTTACCTAGTTTCCTTGACTACCACAATTGCTTCCCTATGCCGAACATGTACATCCACATGCCTCCCCTCACGTAATGAACCACTCTATGCGTAATTACCCTAAGTGGGATATCGCATACCAGGTAACCCCCACACGAACGTCATTATGTGGGTACTACCACTATTCGGCATAAAATATCGCGCGTCTCGTTCTAATTTTGTGAACGAGATAATCAAGCCACTATTAGTCTACGACTGCCCTACACAAGGGTCAATCAACATCTCACATACCCTACGTACACAAGGGCCAATCATATCACATATGCCCTACAAAAGGGCCAAATCACATGAGTTGTGGTAGCTAGGTTATAGGATTTTGGTTACGTAATTTATTCAGGTATCATACATTAGTATCTCATAACCATTTCACTCTATTAAGTGCCAAATAAATTATTGCACTAAGCCACCATATTTGGAAATATCACAATACCTTTTATTTTCATTCTTTCACGTGCCAAATAAAATTTATTGTACTAAACCACAATCCCTTTGGAAATATCCACAAATACTATAATACCTCATAGTAGCATCTCACAGATATAATGACGGAGCGTTTACATTTATTCCTCAAAAATATTGCATTTAATATATATCCTAACATATCATATCATTTAACAGAATAACAATTTCAACATACCACATAATGTCACAATTGCTCCAAACGTGCCACATAACATTTTTATAGCGTTTTAAGAATATTATATGTCTTTTAAAATTTCAATCTCGCAACGTGTCAAAAATTGCACAATATCAACGTTAAATCTTCCTTTGATAATGACAAACCAGTTTATACAGGTTTCCACAACATTCTACCATTTGATTAGTCCATACAATTTAATATATACAAATGTAACACAATAAATAGTCAACAGTCAACGGTCAACAGTCAAATGGTTGACGGGTCAACAGGTCAAGCCCAACAGTCACCAGTCCCAAGCCCAAAAGTCTAAAATCAACCTATTTATCCAACCTGACCCAATTAGGGACATAAGGACCAACCCACATAAAAACATCAAACCGGCCCAAGAACAACTAATAGGTTTTGGCCCACCAACAGCTAATAAGTTTCTGCCCAAAACAAAAATAGATACTGGCCCAAACAAAAGACATTATTCCGGCCCAAAGAAACAAAACTAATGTCGTCCGGCCCAAAAACAATTAATAAGTTTCGGCCCAACCAAAAAAAACTAAAATTTCGGCCCAAGGCCCAACTAAGAGGTCGTCTTCCTCACCTCACCAGCAGCTCTCCTCCACCACCAGCCACCACGAGTTCTCCTCTTCCTCCACTTTCATCCCAGCGGTTTTCCTCCCTGCGAAAAAGCCTCACACTTTAACAAACACAAAAACCCCATACATTACATCGATCCCCTTCCTCCAAACTAGATCTGGATTGCCATTAGCAAATTTTCGGAGCTTCAACAGCACCTCTGCCAACCACCAACCGCCACCAAACGGTTCGGTTTTGATCCCCATCAAAAACCAAACCTTTGGGTATAATCAAAACCCAATATCCTCACTTCTCACAAAACTCTATCTCGTCGCCGTTAACGCCCCCAACCTTCAACAGCACCATTCATTAGTACTCACACGCACCCACTACAACCAACCATTTGTCAACCAAAACAAAATATATTATGACCACCTGTAAAGTTCAATTAATAGTCCTAACAATTTTTGGCTCGCGCCGCCATTAACAATCACTTTAGAGGTTCAACAGTTCACTCTCAGAATTTCGAAGTTTCAATAGTACTAAAAATTTAACAAGTTTTAACAACGACAGAACGAAGAATAATGGCAGAAGAATGAGCAGAAAAAATGAGCGGAAAACCTTAGACAATAAAGTTATCTCTATATAGACATGAAATAGAAAAAACTAAACTACTCACCTCTCGTATCGCCGAAACAGAATATATAGAAAATTATGTGAGAAAACCAATCCCAAGCTAGCTTGCACAATCCGCCCTATCTCCGTTCTTCTTTGTTTTAGCTCGTGTGTGTGTGTGTGTGTGTGTGTGTGTGTGTGTGTGTTTTTAAGAAAAACCGTATTTTTCCGGAGACCATTCTAAAGAATTTACCTACCATATATTTGGCTTAACTTTTTAGAAACTTCCCATTTTACTAAATATCCTTATACATAACTATGGAAATATCATTCTCCATTATAAGTACTATATTTATTATATACCTTATATTAATATATCTTTTAAAAACTTTCCAAATATTAAAAATGTCTACACAAAAATTCAAAATTCAAAATACTAATTTTCCCTCTTTTATCTTTCTATCAAAAAGTTAAGCCCACATTTACTAGCACGTTGACCAAGAAATAAATATCAAATTTCGAAATGCTAAATATTGTTACGAAATAATGAAAAAAATAATTGGGGTCTTACAGCCACTTCCACAAACTCCAACACCATGACACAGATGAGTGTTGGAGCCTCAAGCACTACCTCCAAGACTTAGTCGAAGAGGGAAAACTGAAAGAGTTCCTGCCAGAAAGCTACCTCAGGCATCAGCTGAATGCCAATCGCCACAGAATTAGGAGCCGAAGCCATGAACAACCTGTTAATAACATGAGTAGGAGCAAAACAGCCCGATGATCTAAATCTCTAGGTTAGTCGAGGCACAACATGAGACAGCACTCCTCCGACCACGTCAAGGAAAAGGTAATCAACATGATTACAGACACCTCCAACGATGAAACCTCAGGTCGGGAAAAGCGCAGACGTATAGGCGCGCTACAAGAAATCTACCACCTCTCCACAAAGCTGAAGTCATCACTCCTACCAGCTCTCAATCAACGACCTCCATAGCATTCACGGAGGACGATCTAGACAAGGTGTGCCTACCCCATAATGATGCCCTAGTAGTACATGTCAAAATCAATGGGTGGACAGTCAAAAGAGTCATCATCGATACAGGCAGCTCCTGCGACCTCCTTTTTTATCAAACGTACAAAGACATGCACCTGCCAGACTCGGTGATGATAGAATCAAACGCACCACTCTATGGGTTCAACGAAAAGCGCACAGATTCCATTGGAGACGTCATCCTACCAATCTCCATTGGATAAAAAGAGGACATGGTCAAAACCTCAACATGTTTTAGCGTGATTGATGTCAACTCGTCTTACACTGCCATCCTAGGACGTAGGTGGATCCACAAGATCCAAGCAGTTCCATCTACCTTGCACCAAGTGTTGCGGTTCCCCGGACCCCGAGGCATCATGGAGCTCAGAAGCAACCAACTAGAGGCTCATCAATGCAATCAAGTCAGCACAACAACCACGGCCAGACCTCAGGTCGTCCAAGCAAAAGAAAGCCCAAAGCTGCAAGAACCTCAAACATCCAGCTCACAAGCACAAGCTACGGGCAAGCTCAAAGAGAAGCAAGCGCAAATCGAGCCAGGAGAAAAACTCAATTTGGGCACAAATGATAACCCAAAGTTTGTTTATGTAGGGGCTGATCTAGACCCCAAGCTCAAGGAGCAACTTGTCAAATTTCTATATCTCAATAAAGATCTTTTTGCTTGGTCATATATCAATATGCCTGGAATCGACCCACAGGTCGCTTGCCACAAATTAAATGTCAATCCTAATGTAAAGCCTATCAAACAACGACCTCGCAAACTTGCACTCAAATTTCAGAAAGCCATCAATGAAGAGATAGAAAAGCTCAAAAATGTGGGATTCATCAGAGAAGTCGAGTACCCAACCTGGCTAGCTAACATGGTAGCTATTCCTAAGAAGAACGGCCAGGTACGACTATACATAGACTTCACAAACGTCAACAAACATTGCCCCAAGGACAGCTTCCCCCTACCAAGAATTAACATACTGGTAGATCAAACTTGCGGACACGAACTATTATCGTTCATGGGCGCATATAGTGGGTACAATCAAATACCACTTGCAGAGGAAGACCAGGAAAAGATGTCCTTCATAACCGAACAAGGAACGTTCTGCTACAACGTCCTACCATTCGGCTTGAAGAACGCAGGTGCAACCTACCAAAGACTTGTCACAAAGATGTTCAAAGACTTGCTGGACGACACTATGGAAGTCTACATAGATAACATGGTAGTCAAAAGCGAAAAGGCCAAAAATCACATTTCCCACCTACAAGAAGCTTTTGAAAGATTGCTCCAAAACAAAATGAAGCTCAATCTAGCAAAATGTGTATTTGGGGTAACTTCAGGGAAATTCCTAGGATACCTCGTTTCACAAAGGCGCATCAAAGCCAACCCAGAACAGATACGAGCTCTCCTTGAAATGCCATAACCAACTTCCAAACAACTAATCTACAAGTTATATGGCTTGGTTTCAGCCCTCAACAGATTCATCTCACGTGCATCTGATAAGTGCAGACCATTTCTACAAATACTAAAGAAAGGAGCAACATTCACATGGACAGATGAATGTCACAAAGCTTTCAACAACCTGAAAGCTTACCTATCAACTCCGTCCGTCCTGTCCAAACCAACTAAAGGAGAGACGCTGGGGCTTTACTTTGCAACTACCGACTTTTCCATCAGCTCCGTCCCTCTTTCGCGAAAGCGAGGAAATCGAAAAGCAGTCTACTTCACCAACAAGATGTTGGCAGATGTAGAAAAGTATTACTCAACATTAGAGAAAACAATGTTGTCTTTGTTGTACTCTACTCAAAAATTCTGACCTTACTTCTAGGCTCACAGCATCAAGGTCATCACAGATGTACCCATCAAACAGGTATTGAGTTCTAGCAACAAAACAGCCCGCATGGCCAAATGGGCTGAAGAACTAGGAGAGCATCACATTGACTTCATTCCCAGAACGTCTCGCAAAGGTCAGGTCCTTGTTGATTTCTTGGTAGACTTCCCCGTCGAAGATGTCAACTGGGAACCTGAGCCAATTACTTCATTTCAGCAACCACCCACCTCAGACATATGGCACCTCTACATAGATGGAGCATGCAACAATAGCGGTAGTGGACTGGGGGCTGTGTTAACTTCACCAGAAGGAACGCAGCTACAGAAGTCAATCAAGATCAGTTTCGCAACATCAAACAATGAAGGGAAGTATGAAGCATTAATCACAGGACCTCCGCATGGCACATCAACTACAAGTACAAAAACTCAAAGCTCACAGTGACTCACAGCTAATCGTCAAGCAAATCACCAAATAGTATGTCACAAATGGAGCAAACCTAGCAAAATATGCTCAGGTCATCGATGACATCATCAGCTCGTTCAAAACATTCTCCTTGGAACACATTCCCCGAGAAGACGACAGACATGCAGACAGTTTGGCTTTCTTAGCCTCAAAAACCCAAGAGGCATGTCCCAACACAGTCTACATTAACATCCTGGAGAGGCCCGCCTACCAGCAAGAAAGTGTCAACAGCCTCACAGACTTTCATCCCTTATCCAAATAAGAGATCACTCAATCTTGGATAGGCCCATTTCTGAAATTTATCCTACATGGTGAGCTCCCAGCTGAAGCAAAGAACGTTCGTGCCATAAAATTCTGAGCTCCCAGATATAGCGTAATCAACGGATGATTATTCTGTAAATCCACAGGAGGACCCCACCTAAGGTGCATAACTCCACTCGAAGGCCAACTCATCTTCGATAAAATTCACAAAGGTGAATGTTGCAACCACGCAGGAGCATGATCTCTGGCTCATAAAGTAATCGCCCAAGGGTATTATTGGCCAAGATGCACATAGAGGCAAAGAAGTACGTTCCCAGATGCTACCAATGTCAAACATTTGGACACAACCATCTAAGTCCAGCACAAGAGTTGATCAACATAGCCAGCCCATGGCCCTTTCATATGTGGGGGCTAGACATTATGTGACCATTCATTACACAAAAGAAAACAGGACTCAAATATGTCATAGCAGCCACAGATTACTTCACCAAATGGGTTGAAGCAATTCCACTAGTTCAAGTCAAAGAAGTCCACGTCATCAACTTCATATGGACCAATATCATCACAAGATTTGGTCTACCCCACACTCTTGTCATGGACAACGGAACCCAATTTGCTGGCTCACAAGTCAAGGCATTTCTACAAAAATGGAGCATCATTCAATCATTTTCTACACCTAGATATGCACAAAACAATGGTCAGGCAGAGATTACTAACAAATCAGTCAAAGAAAATCTCAAAAAGAAAGGAGAGCAAGAAAAGCTAATGGACAGAACAACTTGAGAACATTCTATGGGCATACATAACAACAGCCAAAGCCAGTACCAATGAGTCTCCATTCATACTATGCTTCGAAACAAAAGCAGTCATACCATCAGAGCTCACAATCACAACCACACGATCTGACATCATCGAATCAAGAGAAAATGACAACATCTTGGCAAAAGAAGTCGATCTCCTAGAAGAGTGAAGGGAAACAGCTGCAATATCCCTAGCTCGATACCACCAAACAATCCAACGATCTTACAATAAGAAGGTCATCCCAAGATCTTTCCAAGCTGGCGACCTAGTCCTCAAAAAGACACTCGCACTAGCCAAGCTCGACCTAATATGGGAGGGCCCCTACATTGTTGACAAAGTCATTGGAAATAGAGCATACTGGATTAAAACTCAGCTCGGTGATGCACTTCCCCGACCTTAGAACACAGCTCTCCTCAAGCGATTTTATCAATAATCTTTCTCCAAATGTATCAGTCAATATGAATAAAATTTAATCAGCATTTCGCGTACAAATGTCATATTTGCATTACATGAGTACCACGCATTTTACACTAAGCTACCTGATCTAGGACATCACAATGTCAAGTCGTATACCAAAGCCAGAGTTAAGAGCAACTCAACTACAATTACTACACAGTGGTTAATTACCAATCAAATCCAACCCAAGGTCCCCAAAAAGGACCCTAAATCAACTTAACACCAATGCCAGGGTTAAGCATGATTCAACTATAATTGCCACACAATTATTAGTCAAATACAAATATAAGGGACCCCCCAAAAGGACCCAAAGCCAACTTAAGGCCTTTGAAAAGGGTTAGGTTCGGCTCAACTATAACTACCATTCAAAGGCTAGTTATCAGTCAATAAGAAGTTCCCCAAAAGGAACGACCCAATCAACACACACGAGGAGACCTAGGTGACAGCTACGCTCATCTATCAAGTCGCGAACATTAGACGACCTACGATAGTTCAACAGGACGTCGAGTCCACTACCATACAACACAAGTCGTCAAACAACAAATCAAATAGCAATAAAAGCAATCACAGGCATGCAAACTTAAAACACAATCTCAACAAGTAAGTAATTTAAATATTTTTACTTACAAGTTTGGTTAGATACTAGAGGCCCCGAGGTTATCCTAGGAAAACGACCTTAGCATCCCCATTAAATAAAAAATAGAAGTATTAGTATCAATCAAAAAAGAGAATATTGTTTAAACACTTCATCCACCATCACTCAAAATAACTTACAAGAAGAACAAGATCAATTAACACAAGGAAGATTCTCCACATTCAAGGGATCCAATTGGCAGCCCTCTTCACCAACAGAGCTGCTGGCCAGATCACCATTTGTATTCAGCACTTCGGTGGTAACATCTTCAATGAGCTGAGCAGCACCAAGGTCGGATGGTAAATCAAGTCGTCTACTAGCATCTACAACAACACTATCCACAGCTACTATTGTAGCCCCACTTTCGACCGACCTCTTGAGGGTTTTGTAGTTATGTTCTAGTTCCATGTAGTCATCCACTAGAACGTAAATATCCCCACTCTCTACCAAATCAACCAGGTCGTTGTATTCTTTTTGAGCTCTTTCAGCAACGTCCTGCGCTCACTTGGTCTCATTAACCCAATGTTGAACCTCCACCTTAGAAACATTAAGTGTGGTTGCACCAAGGCCACCTTCCTAGCCAGATCCCCGACCTGCAACCTCAGCCCCGACACTTCAGCCCTCTCCACCTCTTGCATAGCCACCAACTTGTCATAAGCCTCCTTGGCCGCATCCAACTCTTTCTTGCACAGATCGGAGATAGTGGCCATCTCCCTCAGTTTCCTGTACATGGCCAGAACCTAACAAACCAAAAAAATAAGTCAGATCGAAAAGATACTAGCAAAGCACAAACACAGATCGGATGAACACTTATGAAGCACAAGGAGCGATCCATATCTCTCAGGTTCGCCCCCAGATCCTTCCCAGTCTCCAGCTGGAGCCTGTCCCTATCCAGGGTAACACTCTCCAGCAGCCCTCCAGCAACTAATGAAGACTTGAAACTATAATCCAAGTTCTTCACTAGCTTGGTCAACCTATTCACCGGTCGTAGTAGCTAACCACCGGTCCAAAACGACATCACCACTCTTGTCACTTAGGGTCGCACTCCCCGACCTCTTGCACTTCTAGACAGCTGGCTCAGTCTCACTAGCCTTTTTCTTGCCCCGAGCATCAGCTACCACCACATCAACCTCCAACTATTTCAGGTTCATCTTTTTCAAAAGAGCCCGACCTGAAGAGGTACGACCTTCCCCAGCACTAGGTTGTTCCTCAGACTCAGTTCGGGACCTCTTCGCCCCCTTAGACTCAACCACCTCGGGCCTCTTCAGCTGAGGCCTCCGAAAAGGAGCAGGATCATCACCAGCTCCCCCAGCACTTCCACCTGCACCACGACCAGATCGGTCACCATCACCCCCTTCAGCACATCTAGGAGTAGAACGGCTATCAGTAGCTCCTCCAGCCGTTCTCACTCTAGAAACAAGTTGCCTCTTTTGGCTCTCCCTCTCCATCTCAGCGTCCGAGCTAGAATTAGAGATGTCAAAAATGAGCTTACGATCCCTCTTCTTTTGCTCCACCTTCTTCCGATTGATCTTCTCCCTTCCACGCTTCTTAAAGTAGTGGGCAACCTCCCCCAAGACAGCTCGTTTCTCCTCCCAACTCAAACAAGCAAACTTTTTTATAACGTCAAGCTGGGGACGACCCCGAATGGAAACCTCTTCACAAAAGGAAACAAAAATATTAGAACGTACAACATATCAAATACAATAATTACATACGACCTACAAAATAACTACCTACCATCCCAATTTACGGAACGGGTAATCAGCTCATACCCAGAGGGGGTGTAATTACCCATAACCAACAATGGCCTACGCCCTCATTCCTCCTTACTCACCCCCACAATCACATCAGACTTTCCCCTTACGACCTGCAAACTAAAGTTCATTGCAGATGATCTCTTCACAGAGAAATGCTCCAACACATCTCCTAAGCGGCTGTTATAACCCCTCTCATTCAACAAATCCAACACATGAAAAACCCTCCAACTATTCCCTACGAACTGACAAGGGGCTTTTCCACAAAAACTCAAAACCTCAACAATAAGATGGGAAAACGGCAACCTCATCCCAGCTTTCAACTGCCCATAACAAACCACCACTCCCCTATCCCGAGGAACATATTCACTGTTATTCAATCTCCTCTACTCACTCAGGTCGTACATCTCCAGGTCGAACTCTACCCAACCAAACTCCTCCCTCAAAGCAGCTGATAAGAGCCCAAAACTATAGTTTTAACCCTGTAACAGACATACTTTTAGACCAATTATGTGAGTAATAATTAAGAGTTAACACTGATTACGTGTTTTTATGCATTTTAGGCTTCAAAGTCCATTATGTGCAGATATGTGCCACTTTAGCGAGATAAAGAAGCAAAGGTCGGTTACTAAGGAGTTCCGTGATTAAAGGCCAAGATTCAAGAAGACAAAGCCTTTCTAAAGCCCGGTCAAAAGCTGAAAAGTCGACGCGGGTAGAAACAGCACACAAAGTCAGCAAAACTTCCGAAGGCCGTATCTTTGGACTCAGACCTTGGAATGGGGCCTACCTTATGTCAAAACGACCGGCTCGGAAAGAGCTTTCCAATGGTCTAAGCCTTGATCCAATCAGAGGAGTAGAAGTGGACGAAAAGTCTGATGAAACCAACTGCAGCTGAAGAGGCCTTTTTGGACTGAAAGAATTGGGTTTTGGGCCTGATTCTCTGGCCCAAAACATGGCTCCAAGCCCATGCACGATTTTTGGATCTGAAAGTATAAAAACCAAAGCTTAGCTCTTTGTTAATGGTAGATAGTTAGGTTAGAAAATAAAAGTAGCTTAGAATAGAAAGTAGCAATTAGAATAGCTTCTAGATCTAGATTTAATTCTTTATGTTAAGTTTAGTTTCAAATCCAATTCTTGTTTTAGATTAAACTCTAGAATCATTATTCTTAATTAGATTGATTAATAAAATAGCTAGTTTGTTAATTTCGATTCTTGTCATTTACATTTGTGTTAGATCTGATTTCATTTATTACTTGTTATTCAATTCTTAGTTATTAATTAGATTTTAATTATTGTTTAATTTAGATTAGTAAATTTCAATTCTTTATATTATGTTTAGTTTTAATTTAATCAGAAATGATTGCGTAATGATTCTCGGCTAAACCTCCATTAGAGGGGGTTGAGAAGCCTTGATGAAAGCTTGATTCCGATTATCGTAGAGTCGTCACAATTTCCTTTCCACTCTAGAAGCGATTAGTTCACCATGAGAATGGGTTTAATCGTTCACATGCTAGTTATGAATTGGTAGGAATGTCATGTGTAATTAGGGATTAGGAATAACCATATTGTTCTGCGAAGCAGTTCAATTCGGATTACGACGATTAAATGGTTAGTAGGATTAAGTCGAAGTTAAGGTGGAATCAATCCCCTCTAAATTCCTTATCATAGAATCAACGTAGCATTCCCATAGTTGTTCTAATAGTCGACTAGTTGCATCTTGTGGGTAGTTGCATCGTAGTCTAGTTGCCACTTCGTAAATCTCTCATTAGACTTTAGAGTAAAAGTACTTACACGAAGAGAACATTAACATGCGAAAGGACTAGGAGTGGAACGAATCACTTTACTCCACTATATCTCATAGGATTGAGAGTAGAATCTTTGATAAAATATAGGCAGCATAAGATAGTTTTAGTTTACTTATGTTTTGAGTTCATCGTTCATTTCGTAGGTAAACTATTAATTTTATGTTTTATCAAATGGCGCCGCTGCCATCTTAGTTTCACATTCGCATTATTTTCGTAGTGTAAGTACTTTTCTTAAACTCCCATTTCACCCACCCACCCTTGTTTGATTCATACTGTGGTTTTCCGTTTCATCGTTGAAAAATTCCGCGACAAAATTACACTGAACGCGATCGTGCCTATAAGGAGCGACTGCTTTATAACTGGAACACGAGCGACGACCAGCCCATCCATACCGAAAGCGACCAGCCTAAGTTATTTGGAACACGAGCGACCACCGTCTATCTTGGAAGCGCACCAGCCTCTAAGATATATTTTTTAGGAATTCTACAGTTTTGATTCGAACTTTAATTTTTCAAGTTTTTCAATGTTCTAACTTGTTATATACACTTTGAACACGCCAAACGAAACAATACGCTATTCATAAGCGAAGCAAGGACGCAATCAGGTATTCCTTTCTTCCACACCTCGCATCTCCTATTAGAGGTTTATACTAGTATATCAAAATTGTTTGGAGTGTTGATGTGTTTAGCTAAGTTTGGTTTTAGCCTTGTATGAGATTAAGGTCTGGCCGAACAAAACACACCGAACGTAATTACACAACAACGCCAACAAACAAGTCTATCTAGTATACCACCCACTACACCTCTAGCTACTATTTCACATACATCACGACCTGATGCCCGACGGAAGAAGAGACTCCTCTCTCGACTTCTACAAAGCCTTGAGCGATAGCCCCAAATCTTGCATCGTTCTAGCAGACCGATTGGGGATTTCGAATCCCCAAATATTTTAATTTGTTACCCGTTTTCATGGATTAGACCATGAAAAATCTTATCAAAGACATCGCGTAGGATTGAACAAGTCCTAACAACATTCCACCATCCTACGGTTGGTGCGGAACAAATTAAACTCGGGTATTCCTTTTCACCTTAGCCCGATAAAGGCGTCTTGGTTAACTGCCCAAATGCCTAATTCGTGGACTCGTGGGCTAAACTTGTTCAAATTGTTTATGGAACATTTTACCCACCCCTAAAGACGGATGAGATGCTTTCCAAGATTCATTTTTTCGACAAAATCCTCATGAATCATTTTCAGAGGCTTGGAATCGTTTCACCGATCTCCTTATAGAGTGTCCACATCATAACTTAGCGAAAGACACGTTAGTTCGTGCCTTTTTCAAAGGACTTCTACACCACCATAAAGAAGTCCTAGACATAATGAATGGGGGTAGTTTCTTAAGCAACGGAGCCTCGGAGGCTTATAAATTTTTAGAGGATCAAACTAAGCGAAATAACAACTGGGGGGGTAGTGATGATATCCACCGCTCCGCTAGTTCATCAAATACAGTTAAGGCCGCCGGTATGTTTGAAATTAAACACGATCCCGAGCTTAAAACTCTAATCGAATCACTCACTAAAAAGGTAGAGGCCATTTCTGTTCAACAAAAGTCTATCCCCGTCATGAATGTAAATTCAAATCCATGTAGTTTCATTGGAGCCCCTCGAGCATCCCGACTCCCGCATCCCTATAGCCTATGAACAGGCTTGTTCCATTAATAGTGAACCTAACGCCCCTTGGAGACAAAATCCCAACTTTGGTTGGAGAAATAACCAACACGTCACACCTCCAGGGTACAATAATCAATATGTTAGGCCAACACAAAGTTTTAACCAAGCTCCACCACGACAAGGACAGGGTTAGGGTAATTTTAATAATTATAACAACCAAGTGCAACCTCGACAAGGTCAAGCACAAGGTCAAGGTAGTTATAATAATTATAATGTTAATAGAGGTATCGTTCCGGTAAATAATAACTATCAAAATCCACCCATAAATAATTCATGTGAAATAGTTCCAGTCACACCACCCGTGACTACTACACCCACACAACCGGATCGTCTTGACACCTTCATACAAGTAAGCCAAAAACTTTTCCAAACCATGGCTCAATCTAACCAACAGCTTCTACAATCCGTTAATAATTTAACCCAACAGTTGGCTCAAGATAAAGCCCAACCCAAAGGTGTGTTTCCAGGTCACGAAATACCTATTCCTAAAACAATAAATACAGCCTTTGAGGTAACCGATAATACTAGTAATGAATATGAAAATGTAGGTGAGCTAAAGGCCATCACCACTCCGTTCGCGAGTGGTTGATAACAAAGTAACTATGCCTATAGTTACCCCCACCAATAGCCCTACACCTGCTATTTTACTTACTAGATACGAAATAGAAACTAAAGAGCCTACCACTTTGTAGAGGGTACCCGTTACAACACAACCTAAGAAACGAGAAAGCCACGGTTAAACATCCAGGTGATACTATTGCTAAATATAGAAAGAAACCACCGTTTCCACAAAAATTAGCCGTGTTAACTAGGGATACTAATTATGAGGAGATTAGGGACGTTTTCAAGAATCTAACTATAAACCTTCCCTTTCTCGAAGCTATTAAAAAGCTACCACACCATGCTAAGTTTCTTAAGGAATTGTGTACTATTAGGCGTAAGACCAATATACCAAAAGACGCCTTTTTAACAGAATAATTTCCAACTCTATCTGAACATAATGGAATTGTTAAGTACAAGGACTCTGGTCGTCCTACCGTACAATGCACCTTAGGAGATTCTTATACGACGACCGCGTTATTAAACTTGGGGGCTAGTGTTAACTTACTCCCGTTTTATTTGTATAGACAAATAGGTCTAGACGAGATGCAACCCACTAAAATGACGTTGCAATTAGCTGATCGGTCTATTAAGTATCCTAAGGGTGTGGTCGAAAATGTTCTGGTAAAAGTTCAGGATTTTTACTATTCGGCTGATTTTGTCATCCTCGATACATAAGTCGTTAACGACTCTGTCTCGATCATCTTAGGGCGTCCTTTCTTGGCAACTGCTAATGCGCTCATTAATTGCCGCGATGGTTCAATGTCCATGTCTTTTGGCCATCTTGCTGTTGAAGTCAATGTTTTTAAAACAAAGACACAGTTACCCGATTCGACTATGGATGGAGAGGTTAGCATGATCGAGAGCTTTGCTCGAGATTATTTCAACAACACATTCCCTGATAATCATATGCCCAAATTTCTTTCCTTTGGAAGTTCAGACTCCAACATTTCCATCCCTACACTAGTCGATACACATATTACGGATGAGGATGAGATAGATGACTTTCTCAAAGATGTAGAGGACTATCATAGTAACGAGGATATGACCAATCTAGATGAGCAATTCGATGAGTTTCTTAGAGCAGGTGATAATTCACCCTATCAAGAACTACTTTCCACAACATCCACCTCGACTTCCCTCCTTCCACCCTTCCAAAGGAATCTCGAGTTTTGCACTCGATCCTTTTTGTTTCTTCCAGTGCTTCATAATTTTTTTTAATTCACCTAGTAAACAAATACTTCCGATGGAAGACAAAAGCGTTTGACACCTTCATTTTCAGACTTGAAACAGTCCATACACACACCATGAATGAGTTTTGTGCTAAAACCACATCCTCATTGTTTACATGCTGTCCTTCTACAACTTATCCATATCCACCATATTCTCCACAACCATTCACTTTTCCGCACTTATTTACTAGAACACCCACTCGTTCAAAAATGAAAAAAAAGGTGCATGCTAGGTTACGTAATAGGGTTATCCGACTTTGCTTTTAATTCACTAGGTTGCGTCATAGGAAATCTTGGTGCTTGATTGTGTTTGGATATGTTTTCTGTGATATTTATTTATGGAATGATCCTCAACTATTTCGGCTGTTGATATATGATAAACTGCATGTTCATGCATATGTTTAGATAAAGTCTCGAGTATCCGACTATAAACGACTCAACTTTTGTGTTTGGTGCATTTTCTTTCATTTCCATATATTGGTGAGTGCACCATTAAGGTAACCGGGCCCTCCCTACAGAGTGTGTGGTTGTAAGTACCGGATCCTAAGTCCACGTTTGACATAATTCACGTTTTCCACTCTTGCATGTTTTCATTTTTTCACGTTTTTTAGTCAATTATGTCTTTCTTGTTTATGAGGTGAATTATGTCTTTCTTGTTTATTGTTTTTCTTTTAAAAAGTATATATATATATATATATATATATATATATATATATATATATATAGTAATCTAGGAAGTCTCGGGAATCTGACTTTAAAAGACCCACTGCTAAAAACAAATTTTCTAAGCTTCGTTGTAAAAAAATTTTGTTTGGGGGTGGGGTGTTCGTGTTTCCGTCCTAGAATGTTTATGTCCCATTACAGTTACTTAGGCCGTTTAATTGTATTACGATCCGGGTTGACATAATCTTGAATTTAGAGATCAGTCGTTTGCATAACGTACGTCAGGCACGCACTTCGATGCATTTTCCACTATCTTATATGTCATCCACGGTCGGAATAGAGTGTTTTATGGATCATTGGATTGGAAATTCTCTCCTGATCATTTCCATATCTCATTCGTAAAAATCGGACCCGATAACTAACGGCAATTTTGATTTGAAGTTTAGCGAAAAAATCGAAAAATTCACAAATTTCGATTTGGGCTTGGGCCCAACCCGCGCCCTTACCTTCACCATCAGTTCATCATTTTTTTTCCACAAACCGCCATTAACAAAGCTTCAAACCTGACCAAAAAAATAAATTAAAAATAAAACCTAATTAACCCACGCCCACAATCCAAGACCCAACCCAAATCTACTCCAACCAGCCCCACAACCTCCACCAATTTACATCAACAAAACCACCGGAAAATCAAAAAAAAAATAAAAATCGGTGCCACCACCACCCACCACCACCACCATCGTTCTTTTTAGCAAGGTGTCCTCATTGCTTCCCCTACCTTCTACAAACCTCAAACCGTATTCAAACTTCCAATGGCTCAACAACGAATTTTTGCCGGAGCAAGCTTTTATCGGCAACCACTTCGCCGCGCTTTACGGTGACGAAATGATCGATAGAGAGATGGAATAGTTTGTGGTACTTTCGACCGAAGCCTATTACCACGAAGACTTAGTCCGACGGTTCTACAATACGAGGGAGTTGGAGGGGACTAGGATTTTTGTTATGGTGGAGAAAAGGAGAAAGGAAGTAACTATTGGGTTGTTGGCGGAGATTGTAGGCATTCCGCCTAGAATCCATCTGGATGTCATGTTACAACAGTCCCAATATAATGGGGTAGAGCCATTGATGAACGTGACAGTTACCAAAGGGAACTACAATGCGAGATCGCATTGTGTTCGTCAAGCATCCCTTAGAACCAACCCGGTAGGCCGCAGCGATGGATTGGTCGAAACGTCCTGGGGAAGGAGAAGGTCAGCGACATCGGCCTGAACTGCCTCCACATTTTATGGATACTCTAGGAGCAGAAGTACGAGTTTTGTATCTTGGAGTTTTTGCTTAGCATGATTGTGGGAGTAGGGAAGTCTATTGCACCTCTCCCTGTATTGATAACCAAAATCATGCTGAAGTTGAAAGCAGCTCAGGCGTCTGATAGGTCTTACATCACCCTACACTGAAATCCTCGCATCTATAAGGAGTGTATCCAACGAGTTTGGAGGTTGCCTGAGGATAGGGTAGAAGACGAGGAGGATGGTGGAAATGAGAATGCCTCGGAGGATGAGGAGGACTTGACTTGTTTTGATGCGGATGCCCTAGAGAGGTGTTGTTTAGATGCAGAACGCATGGCCGTAATTCATCGTGGCATGCATTCGCTCAACACTATCTGCGAAGACCTCCGGACTCGACAGGCAACTATCCATCATAACTTCGAGATCCGTACCCAGAGAGAGGATGAGAGGTGGGAACAGATAAGGGCCGAGCTAGAAGCTCAGCGTCAGTTCTGGGCCGACATGCTTGCACGATTCCCACCTCACGGGATTCTCCTTCCTCGGACACACCATCGAGGCACGAGTCGCCGCCGAAGGGCGATCGAATGGTGATGGCCCATCGGGGAGCTCAGGAGCTATCTCCGGAGCGTGTGCCCTCCGCTACCAGTACCGAAGTGGTTAGGGATAGTATCAGTTGATGTTTCTATTTTTATTTGTAGTTTCATTATTGTCATTTATTTTAATGTAAGTTTTATTTCCGTAATTTAAATTTTGTAGTGAAATGTACTTCGAATGAAAATTTTAATATAATGCGGTTATTTTCATTATGTGTGGTTATTTACTATTGATCCCACCTTCCCAAATTGTTTGGGGGTGGTTTTATCTATTCAAGCATTATTTTTATATGACCCTCGTCTTAGAATTTATTGCCGAGTCAAGGTGAAAATATGGCCGTTTAGGCATATCTATGAATAAGTATCATTGTAGGATGAAATCTCGATTAAATAAGTAGATTCTATCATAAATTCAACCTAAAAGATACTAGGTTTGTTTTAGAATCAAGAAAATGAGTTGTTTCCGTTTTCGGGTTTGGAAATTTTGGTATTTCCGGAAACTGCCGTAAAAACCTTTTGGCAACTTCCCGATCCGGTTTAGCAACTTAAAACCTATATAAACTTCATACATTCTACACTCACAACTCATACTACACCTAACCTCCATCACTCACCTTTCACTCCCACGATTCCCACGTTTCGTCTCATTTTCCGAAGTTTCAAGAACTCCGGCGCACTTTCGCTTCTAGAGGAGCCGCGCACTCAGCTTCTGCAATTTTTTTTTTCAGATTTTTGTCGAGCGCGCACTTTCGCCCAAGGTGAGAGCGACCCACGCCAAACACTGGAATTCAAATCTTCGAGCGACTCGCTACCGACTTCCGTGGACCAGAAAAATTCCAGTTTTCTGCGGGTAGTTTCCGGATCATTCGCAGCTATTCCAGAGCCGTAATTTTGAGATGACATCTCCAACATTGATACCGAACAGTCTTTCGAAGATTTGTTCCAAAGCACTACTTATGGTGCTTGGTTTCACAAAGCGATCACATATGTTGGCTGGGAGCCGCTTATGGTAAGACCTGATGCACTTTATTCTCCAACACTAGCATCTTATTTTTACGATAACCGCATTTTCTTTGAAAGACCGGATGGAGAACAAATGTTCTCCATCAACATTGATAATGAACCAATGGAAATTACCGTGTTCTTGCTAGCATTTGTTCTTGGACTTGCTATGCCCGGCTGAAATACAAGACTCATGGTGTTATTGGGTAGATAATATGTATGTCTACACTTATGAGTTTTGCATGAGTCGTATGGGGCGGCATTTTCCGTATCGAGGACCAAGGGAAATATAACGTCGCCTTTGGTAGCCCTCCCATGAACATAGGAACTGTTATGTTTTGGATCATGCTAAACATTTTAGGGGAATGGCGTTTTCTTTCGTGAATGATGCCACTTGCGGCGTTTTTCTTGCTTTAGCCACGGGCGTATGTGTCATGACCTTCCCGAACCTTGATGTCTAGTTTAGCTCGATCCCATAGCATGAGGCATAAGTACCTTCTTATGCCCGTTCTGATTTCCGTATTATGCTATGTTTCTTTCCTGTTTTTGTACACGTTTCACGGATTGATTGGCTCCATTAATCGCATCGTCCTTTGTCGACCCACCAATAGTATTATTCGATCCTTCCGTGCAATGATTTGGCAAGGGTGGAGGATACAACCTCATCGGGTTGCACCCTACACCCGTCGGACAAGTGACTCTTAATAGGTTAGCAATAATAGATGATAAATGGCGGGAAGCCCGGCAAATTATCATGGCATGGCAGATCTAAAGAACCTCACTTCTTTATGGAAGAAGAGGATGAGGAAGATGATGAGTAATCGCGGGAGATAAGGTAAGTTTTCATTCTAGTTAGTGTCCGCTTATGTCCCAAGCAATTTCATTCTTGTTAACCCCATAATGGGTAGAACTTCATTATAGAGTTCGCGTCGCCAGTTTATTTCCTATGTTAGTACGTTTTAACTTTATTTTGCGAGATGTTCACGAATTTCACACGTTTCAATGGTATTTTTCCTACCCTCTTTATTTAAAATACTTTGAGGACAAAGCATGCTTCTTGTTTGGGGGGCATAGAAACACGTGTAATTAAGGCATCCTGTTAGGATATAGATATGTATGATATGCATTTGTTTTCTAGTTAAAATTTTAAAAATTCAAAAATATAAATAAATAAGTTATGCTTAAAGGAATTTGTTTCCTTTCTCTATGCTCTTAACAATCTAGAAGTCTCAAAATTGTTAGAAACTTAAAAATATGTAGGTAATAATCTTTGCATCTATCTAAATTTCTCAAATCTAGGCTAGAGTACTTATTCTACAAAATCCTGTGAGAATATAGCCTAAAGCCTTATATGAGATGAAACATTTGAGAAATGACACAAGTA
This sequence comes from Coptis chinensis, assembly GCF_015680905.1. Taxonomy (NCBI): domain Eukaryota; kingdom Viridiplantae; phylum Streptophyta; class Magnoliopsida; order Ranunculales; family Ranunculaceae; genus Coptis; species Coptis chinensis. The sequence goes on from NC_141463.1 coordinate 38,949,482, forward strand.
AAATCTGGATAGAGAAATCACACGTCCACTTAGGGGTGGGAATTTGGCCTTTCCACTAACCCGACCTCGACCGACCACACTAAAGCCCTATAAAGCCCTCACAACTAAAGCCCTAACAATCTAGGCGGCTAGGGCTAAGATTCTAAAACATAGGCCCTACCCTAACCAAGCCCTAACCAAGCCCTAACATACTTTCACTATAAATACACAATTAATTGTCCAACTCTTTGTTAAATATTTTCAATTAAAATAACATTATCTTTTGTAATTTATCACTTACACCCAAGGGTACTTCCAATAACTTGTTTTATATAACAAAAACTTGTCAACTTAGCAGCCAAAGAACAATGAGCACTAGCCTAATAAAAATAAGACTTTATTCCTTTGATCATCAAGTCAAAGTCCATAACTTATTATTCTCAATTTCTTTTTCTCATTTATTTCTTATAAATTATATTTTTATTCACATCCAAGCCAAGTCTAAAACTAAAGGTTTCCTTCCACACCATTAAAGCAAAATACGAATACATTTGTAACATAGAAACCAAAAACACCCTTTGTCGAAAAAATGACATTTGTAATCTCAAACCTTTCTCCATCACTTGTTCAAAAGCCAATATTTTCATTTCCATATACAAAGCTTGAATCACTTTTAAATTAGAAGAAAGGTAATATTATATTTGTTTGAATCTATTATAGAAATAATTTATGATATTACAAATAGTTTAACAACTTCCATGACCCTTAACCAAAACTATTATGTTTCTTCTTTATATCTATTACTTCTTCCTTTAAAATGATAATATAATTATTTGTCTATGTATTTCAATGTTAAATGTAATTTTAGTGAGGTTTGAGTACAAGGAAGAACAAATTCGAACTCTCGATGTACTTTAGTTCATTAGATTGTGGATGTGCATTTTAAATTTTGGACTTATCTGAGGATTATTACTAGATTGGTTGGACTTTGAGTTTGTAGATTATTGTACATTTTTGTAATATAAATGAGTTTTAAAACCGATGTAGTAAAAAAAAAAAAATATATAGGCCCGCCCTAAAAGCACCCTAAAGCCCTAAAATAGGGCTAGGGTCGTGTCGTGGCTTGAGATTTAGACTTGTGATTCTTATCTGAAGGGCTTTAAATGTTTAGGGGTAGCCTGTTTATCGCCCATTGCCCACCCCCCACGCCCACTTTAAATGTTTGATCACTATGTCATATCCTTGCTTGATCACTATGTCATATCCTAAGCGAAATAGGCCCTCTTTGGATCGATATAGCCGAAATTCAAACCTATGAATTATTTTCCGCTAGTTTATCGAGCCTTTCTTTAGCCTTCCATAAACCACAATTCCTTTACCCTGTTACAAAAAACAAAACAAAATAAAAAATTCAACTTACCCAATCTAGAATAAGTCTGAGAATAGAATGAGTGAAGAAAGAAGAAGAGAAAAACCTGTGTAAACAAAAATTAGTTAGTTTCTTCAGAAAAGAAAAGAAGTTTCCATCCAAGGAAAATAAAAAAAATAATAATAAATAAATAAATAATAAAAAAAACTCCAAAAATAGAATAAAAGGGAGTCAAAAGCCAAAGAAAAAGAAAAGAAAAATATGGCTAAGGATGGAAACAAAGTATAGAAGCAAAAGAAAATAACAAGGTTTTCTCTAAGTTACATAATATGAAAACTCTATTATCTCAGACTTGTCCTTTTTGAATATCCATTTCTTTCCTTCTTAAACCATCTCCTAATCCCCGCAACACCTAATAAAGACCTCTAGCTCAATTAGGAATAGGTTAGTGTGATAGTAAGTGGCAGATGTGTTTGATCGACTCCGGCTTCCTTGTTGTCATTGAGATTGTAAGGTAAAGTGTGCCCACTCACACTGAAGTAGCGAAACTTGAGTGGAAAAATCATAGTGTTGTATCTTGACTATTATTGTGAGAACCTACTTAAGGACGCTATCCCGAGTTTTAGAAATGAACCTGCTAGGCATTTCATAGTATTACTCATTGTATATATGTTTATTGTAGATGATTGATTATTATGCATATATTAGCTTAGGTTTCGACTTGATTACTCTATATGCATTGCTAGTGAGAGGTATAGTTAATTTAGAGCATGAATACGGAAACAATAGTTTTATTTCTTAGTCGTTGTAGTATAGATGAAGTTTGTGAGTACCTTCATCGAAAACTCTCACGAGGCTATAACTCATCCACTAGGGAATTCCTAGTGGTTTAAGGCCTTGTTGCATATGGTCAATGCAATTGCACTCAAATAAACGAGTAGATAGAACTCCATTTTTGGTCACTTATTCTAATTTCTCATCTTTGCTTGAGGACAAGCAAAATGCTGTTTGGGGTGGTTTGATAAGAGCCCAAAACTGTAGTTTTAACCCCGTAATGCATATACTTTTAGACCAATTATGTGAGTTATAATTAAGAGTTAACACCGATTACGTGTTTTTATGCATTTCGTGGCTTCAAAGTCCATTATGTGCGATATATGCCACTTTAGCGAGATAAAGAAGCAAAGGTCGGTTACTAAGGAGTTCCGTGATTAAAGGCCAAGATTCAAGAAGACAAAGCCTTTCTAAAGCCCGGTCCAAAAGCTGAAAAGTCGAAGTCGGCGTAAACAAAGACACAAAAAGTCGAGAAAAACTTCCGAAGTCAGATCTTTGGACTCGGACCTCGAATGGGGCCTACCTTATGTCAAAACGACCGGATCGGAAAGCGATTTCCAATGGTCTAAGCCTTGATCCAATCAGAGGAGCAGAAGTGGACGAAAAGTCTGATGAAGCCAACTGTAGCTGAAGAGGCCTTTTTGGACTGAAAGAATTGGGTTTTGGGCCTAATTCTCTGGCCCAAAACATGGCTCCAAGCCCATGCACAATTTTTGGATCTGAAAGTATAAAAACCAAAGCTTAGCTCTTTGTTAATGGTAGATAGTTAGGTTAGAAAATAAAAGTAGCTTAGAATAGAAAGTAGCCACTAGAATAGCTTCTAGATCTAGATTTAATTCTTTATGTGAAGTTTAGTTTCAAATCCAATTCTTGTTTTAGATTAAACTCTAGAATCATTATTCTTAATTAGATTGATTAATAAAATAGCTAGTTTGTTAATTTCGATTCTTGTCATTTACATTTGTGTTAGATATGATTTCATTTATTACTTGTTATTCAATTCTTAGTTATTAATTAGATTTTAATTATTGTTTAATTTAGATTAGTAAATTTCAATTCTTTATATTATGTTTGGTTTTAATTTAATAGGAAATGATTGCGTAATGATTCTCGACTAAACCTCCATTAGAGGGGGTTGAGAAGCCTTGATGAAAGCTTGATTCCGATTATCGTAGAGTCGTCGCAATTTCCTTTCCACTCTAGAAGCGATTAGTTCACCATGAGAATGGGTTTAATCGTTCACATGCTAGTTATGAATTGGTAGGAATGCCATGTGTAATTAGGGATTAGGAATAACCATATTGTTCTCAAGCGCGCTTCAATTCGATTACGATGATTCGTCGTTAGTAGGATTAAGTCGAGTTAAGGTGGAATCAATCCCCCTCTAACTCCTTATCATAGAATCAACGTAGCATTCCCATAGTTGTTCAAATAGTCGACTAGTTGCATCTTGTGGGTAGTTGCATCGTAGTCTAGTTGCCACTTCGTAAATCTCTCATTAGACTTTAGAGTTAAGAGTACTTATACGAAGAGAACATTAACATGCGGAAGGACTAGGAGTGGAACGAATCACTCTACTCCACTATATCTCATAGGATTGAGAGTAGAAACTTTGATAAACATAGGCACATAATATAGTTTTAGTTTACTTACGTTTTGAGTTCATCATTCATTTCGTAGGTAAACTATTTCATTTTATGATTTATCAGCAGCATAACAACCTACCGACCTAGATTCCACCTCCTTAGCCATCGTCTCCAATGGAAAAGATGATGACGCACCAACTCCACTACGAACCCTAACTTCAACATCTTCTTCACTTACAGTTCTTTCTCTCCACTGATCAATCTCCACATTACCACTCAAACTATCACTGGTCATAGACATTGCAAAAATAAAAGAAGCAGAAAGATCAAATTTTTAAGTTCGAAAGCACGCACCTGATAACAAAGGCGAAAAAGTTTTTTTCTCTTTTTCTTTCTTTCTTTCGCTCTGCCTTTCCTTGGTTGATAGAATGAAGAGGTGAAAAGCCTTTCGCACACCAAAACCCATGAGCTGCCCAAACATCGAGAAGAGATAAATGTTTTGTATTCCCAAAAATACAATCATAACTCGCCCACAAACCGCCATGATTTTGGACCCATGGGTCAGATCCAACTGTTCTCGCACATTTTTTCAAAATACAAAAAACTCATCAAACGGACACATGTTAAAAAGCTTTGTTTTAACTTTTAGTTTCACACCCCAGCTATCCAAATAAGAAGTAAAACAAAAAGGGATGTGTAAGTACCCTCCGTTCTACATTTCATATCACTACAGTACATGTGTCCATAACCCAGGTCGTATCTCCATCAGCTCGTACCACATTGCCAGTACGATATAACGACTGAGACTCAGGTCATCCCAAATCTCAGCTACAACCATATATGGAAGCAAATCATCCAGCACAGTCTTAGAGCTCAATCAACACACCAATCAAGGAGACATTAACTTTGTAACATCAGGAATAATGGCGAATCATTAAGATAGCACATAATGTGGATCTACACTTGAAAAACGGCCTAGAGCAAATATGGAAGGTCATCTCAAATATCTATAAGTAGAGAGAGATGAACTACATAAGGCTTGATTCAAATTTACCCCAAGAAACTTGATACGTAGGCAGCTCTTGTCCCAAGAAAAGTGCAGCCATTCCCTATCAAACAGAACATCGTTCACCCCAAAACACCAAACCTCTACATTCCTTGGAAGTCAGTAAAATAGCATGTTCTAAAGCTAAGAAGAATGCATTATGTGAGGTTGAGAGCACTTTGAAAGAAGTGTTTGATAAACTTTGGAGCTATGCAGTAGAAATACTAAGGTCTAATCCTGGAAGTACATGCAGAGTATATGTCATTGAAGATCCTCGAAATGATAAAGAAGTAACATTTGAGTGAATGTATGTGTGTTTTGATTTAATGAAAAAGGGGTATAGATATGGTTGCAGATCTGTCATAGGTCTTGATTGGTGTTTCTTGAAGGGATTTGCAAAGGCTAGTTGTTGACTACTGTAGGAAGAGATGAGAATAATCAAATATTCCCAATTGCTTGGGTTGTAGTGGAATATGATAATAAGGACAACTGGAATTGAAGTGGTTTTTTAGCTTTGGTTATCGGTGACCTTGGAATTATTGATGATAATTTTTTAGAAAATATTATATAGGTATTTTATGCAATTTAATATACTGTTCTAATTTATAATATCTCAGTATTATGCTCAACTTCTATAATAATTTGTTATATAGGAGTACAACTCAAAGTAATGTTTTGGAGAGCTACTAAGAGTTTTACACCTAAAGAATTTAAGAATGTGATGAAGGAGGTAGAAGGATTATGTCCTGATGCAGCTACCTATCTGAGGACCACACAGAATCCTATGTAGTAGTATATGGGTTTATTTGGATTTTGGAGTAAGTGTGATGTTGTAGAGAATAACATATATGAGATCTTTAATTTCACAATTCTTGAAGCGAGGCAAAAGTCAATTATTGGAATGCTAAAAGAAATAAATTAAAGATAAAAAATGTGGTTAGAATGCAGAAGAAAAGAGATATATTCAGAACTTGGACCAACAATTTAACTCCTTATGCTAGGAAGAAGTTGGAAGAAAACAAAACAAAGTCAAGGTTTTGGGAACCCTTGTTTCTTGGTGATGGAAAGTTTGAAGTGCACAAGAGAGATGGTGGTGGTTTAATTGTTAATATGGGGTCAAGGAGTTGCACTTGTAGGATGTGGGAGCTTAGTGGAATTCCTTGTACTCATGCCATATCAGCTATGTTCCTTAATTATGAATAAGAATCCAGACAACTTTGTTGCAAAGTACTTTCAATTGGAAAAATATAAGAAAACATATGCACAATATTTACAGCTTTTAAATGGAGAGAAATTATGGCCGAAGACTACTTTTTAACCAATCCTACCTCCTAAGGCTAGGAGGATGCCAAAGAGACCTAAAAAAAATAGGAGGAAGGAGATGAATGAGAGGCCAAAAGTTAGCAATCAAGTTAGTAGAAAGGGTTTTCAAATCGGATGTGGGAGATGTCAAGTACTTGGGCACAACATGAAGAAATGTACAATTGATGAAGTTGCACCAAATCCAAGTGCAAATATTACATAATTTTTATGTAGTTACATCTTTATATATATATATATATATATATATTATGTTGTATTTTTTTAATTTATAAATATACTTGTTATGTTGTGAAGGCGAAAAGAAGAAATTATTCAAAGCCAACAAAGATAGGAGGTAAGCAACAAAGTAGAAAAGGAATTCCAAGAGGAACAAAATTAGTTGCAACTGCACTACCATCACATGCTCCTAAAACAACAAAGAAAGGAAAGAAAGCATCAACACCACCACACCACCACCATTTCAGAATGCACATTATTCAACAATTGCACCACCATCACCTGCTCCTAAAACATCAAAGAATGGAAAGAAAGCAGCAGCAGCATCACCACCCCTCCTAAAAGATCAAGGAAAGGACATGAACCACCACCACAGCATGGCAATGCACCTAAAGCTAAAAGAAAAAGGGGTAGGAGAGAGGTAATCCCAGAAGGTTATTGGTATTATGACTCTCCATTCACTAGTTCTTCATTTATAAGGGTATGTAAATTACTATTCTTAGGGTTTAATGATGTATATTATTAGGTGATTTTTCTATATTAATATATATGTAATCTAATCCACAAATGCCAAGCTAGAAAGAAGTTGTGATGATAGAAAAAGAAAACAAGTATAAACCAAAAGGCAAAACACATTCTAAAAAGAGTTCAACACCACTAATTTATGTCTCGAGTTCAATAACCCAGTCAGTCTCCACTTCAGCACCAACAATTGATCCTCCAAGTTTAGCACCACTCTCACCAACTAAGAAGAAGAGTACCAAAACTTTCGGTATGAATACTAGAACACGGCCAAAAACATTTTCAAAAAGTGGAGTGATATCGTGGGTTTGAATAAGTGGATATCTTTGTTATGTTGGCATGTCAGTCATTTTGTTTGTTTTGTATGTCTTTTGGATGAAATTGGAAGGCAAAAAACATATTGTTGGATGTTATGTAAAGTGTTTGCAATGAACCCTTGTTTTAATATGAATGCATGCCCTTTTTTTTACTACCCAATTTTCTGACATGTTATTTTTGTGGATGCATTTTTCTATTTACAACTTTGTTTACAGATAGGGCCAATAACTAGTTCTCTAACTCGTCAGTGTATTAGGAGTTAGTAACAAGTTTGTTTAGTTCAATGTTGTGCATTATTCTATTTACAATTTTGTTTACATATTTCTTCTTTTTTGTTTACAATGTAGGCTGGAATGCATATGGTCCTTTGTTCTAAACAAGAAACCCAATAACTAGTGCTCTAACTTGTTAGTGCCATTGGTAACAAGTTTGTTTAGAGTTCAATGTTGTTTAGTCTGTAACTTGTTTAAAGCATCTCTAATGGGGGTGTAAACCATATACAATGTAGAGTTTATACCCTAAGTGTCAAAAAAAAATATTTCCAATGGGGGTGGTATATCGTAGGTAATATAGCCAATTAGTTGATAGAAGGGGTGGGGAATTCCCCATCTCGCTATTAGTTAATAAAGAACTCGGGCGACACTTGAACACACGTCTGAACAAAAAAAACGTTCGGACGTTACTTGGAGACGTCCCTATCTAGTTCTAAAGTTACAATTTGAAATTTTTAAACTCAGACGACACTTAAAGTGACGCCCTAGTTTAAATTAAATAGGGATATCACTTTAAGTGTCGTCCGAGTTTAAAATCAAACTTTGTTTACACTTCTCCGTTAGGAACAATAGAGAGTGGATATTTATGGGCTATACAATAATTTACAATTAGAGTTATAAAATCCTAATGGCATCTATGTGGAGCCTATGTGGAGGTGTAATTTTACCACTCCCATTGGAGATGCCCTTAATAACTAGGAGTCATTTTGTTTGTTTTGTTTTACATATGCACATTGTTACTAAACCTGTAAACAATGAGATTTGAATACAACAACACAAGTACACAACTTGATTTTTTTAAAATAATAATAATAATAAATCAAAATCAAAATCAAAGACAGCACAAATGCCAAAGACAAACAACTTTTCATTAATCAATTTCTTCACTATAATATCTTATATAGCACTCCATTACCACATTTCAGACAAAAACTCTATTATAATCACTTAAACCAATTAAAACATATGAAACAAACAAGAACAACTATTATCAATTTCTTCATTTCATTCGTCTTCTTCAGCTCAGAAACTTGGTTCTCCAGTTATTCCTTTTCCTTCTCAAGTGCTTTGACCTTTTTTGGTGGATCATCGACCCAATCAAAGAATTCACACCTTTTCGGATAGTATTTACACCCTCTGAATCGTCTTCCTAGATTTTTTTGGTGTACCCGACCTTCTTATTTTGGTCTCAATCCCACATAAACAATAACCTACTGAATTCACCGATGCAGATGACATCTTTGCAAGAAAATTGAAATTGAAAAAAAAAATGGAAGAGAATTGATAAGAATTAGTAATAGAATTGATACGAATATAATTGTGGAGTATTTAAGAGAAGATGATGGCTAAGGTTGGAGTTAGAGTTAGAGAAGAGATTGATGTTCATCGTTATTGAGATGAGATTATAAATACAAACAAGATTATGACTGTTGTTCAGATGACTGGAGAGTGACCGTTGTTGGGTTGACTAGAGATTTTGGAGTGTTTTTGCATAACACGTGTTAGAGTTGAAATTTTCTGTTTATTTTCTTTTTCTGTGTTGAAAAGTTTTCGTCCACATACGTAATTAAGTGTCCACATAAGCTTCTGTTAGTGAATTTTGGATGGCAAACAAACAGAGTGCCTACATTGTTACACTCAAAATCTATGGTGCCTATTTTGTTACCAAAACAAAAGTTGGATTCCCATTTTGTGAATTGTTATGTTACAATAACTGGGAACATAATCTCGATAATTTCTATCAGTTTTCCCCAAGCTTTGATAGTACTACATGTGTGGCACTTAACCTTGATCTAACCCATAACAAAATAAAGAGAGCCCTCTGGAAAATTGGAACAAGGAAAAGTCCTGGACCAAATGAGCTAAATGCCCATTTCTATAAACATGCCTGGTCTCATATAGGACGTTTGGTAGAGGATATCATCAAGTCTATCTTTCATAATGGTAAATTACCCAAGAGCATCAATCAGACTAACATTATCCTCATCCCAAAAGCCAAATTTCTCACTTCAGTCAAGCAGTTTAGACCAATTGGTCTATGTAACGTGTTGTATAAAATTATATCTAATATTATGGTTGCTAGACTTAGGCTGATTCTACATGAACCATCTCACCTTTTCAAGGTGCTTTTGTCCCTAAGCGGCAAATATCGGACAATATGGTGGTGGCACATGAATTGTTCCATACCATTAAGAAACATAGAGGCAAACATGGTCTTATGGCTATTAAACTAGACTTCGAAAAGACTTATGATAGAGTGAACTGGCCGGGTTTTCCTTGAATACTGCCTAAAATCTTTGGGGAATGAGGAGAAGTGGTTAGAGCTAGTCATGCAATGTGTTACAACACCAACACTAACGGTGACTATAAATGGTACCCCCTACTCAAGCCTTTCAACCTTCTCAAGGTTTTCGTCAAGGGGATCCACCATCCCCTTTCTTGTTCACGTGTGTAATGGAATACCTCTCAAGGATCCTGATAAACAAAGCGAAAGAGATTAAAAATATCGGTGTGAAAGTGTCTAACTCTTGCCCACCCATTAATCATCTTTTGTTTGCGGATGATTGTCTTTTATTTGCTCATGCCGATAAAGAATCAGCAGTTCAATTAAAAGGCATTCTCGATCACTTTTGTGACATTTCTGGTGCAAAAATCAACTATGAAAAATCATCCATTCTTTTTAGTCCTAAAACAATGCACAGTTCTCAGGTGATAGTCTCTAAGATTTTGAACATACCATTTGACAGGAACCATGGTAAATATCTAGGTACATCAGTGTATAATGGGAGGAATGCTCATACCACACATAGTGTTATCATAGACAATTTAAGGAGTAAATTGGATATGTGGCAGTCTAAGGTGTTATCAAGGGCAGGAAGAGTGACCCTCATTCAAAGTACCTTAAACTTGCTCCCCTCACATTACATGAAAACTTTCAAACTTCCCAAGAGAACCTTGAATGAAATAGATAAAATCTATAGAAACTTCTTATGGGCCGGGTTCAACTACTGAAAATAGAAAATTTCATTTACCAAATTGGGATACATGTACCCTCCTAGGGGAGATAGCTCATGGGTTTGGTGAGGGATCTTGTTGGGTCGTGACATGTTCAAGGATAGCTTATGTTGGGTGATACATAATGGAGCAAAACCCAAATTCTGGACAGATAAATGGTGTTCTACCCAACCTCTCATTCAGCTCGTAACCTCAACCCCACCTCCTGAACATTTAGACAAACTTGTTAACAAGTACTTCGTACACGAAACCCTATCATGGAAGTTGGATATCATTAAACCTTTTCTTTCTGAGGATAGTATTGATCTGCTTCGACCATATATGGTCTCATGTGAGGACACTGAGGATGAATTGGTCTGGACTGAAAACCCATCTGGTCAAGTAACAATGAAATCAACGTATCATACTTTGAGTTTAAAGAAAAAATCTCATATTGTTAAATTTCTTGGTAAGCCAGTCTTTAACCCTTTAGTCCCAGCCAGAGTTAAAATGTTCCTATGGTTGTGTAGACACAATTGCTTACCTACTAAGGATCTCCTTAGAAAAAGATAGCTCACTCAAGATTCTTCTTGCCCACATTGTGTTTTTCCAGAGGAATCATTAGGACACTTACTATGGGCCTGTCCTTTTGCTTAACAAATCTAGATTGTTGCCACCACCAATAATTTGGCCATTCCACCTTTCATTAACTCCTTTGACCAATGGACAAAGGATGTGAAAGAATGTAATAAGACTGTCTCACCAAAACTCTTCTCCTCCTTTGCTTTGTACTGCTGGTTCATATGGAAAGCGAGATGTGAACAAGTCTTTCAAAATAATACCCAACCAATTCCAACTTATATTAATCACCTGAAATGCATCATCAATAACTTTTTCCCATTCAACTCACAAAAACAAAAAAAAAGAAAGAACTCCTTGTTAGATGGAAATCACCACCTGAAAACTGGTGGGTCTTAAATACGGATGGTTCTTGTCTTGGAAATCCAGGGAAGATTGGAATTGGTGGAGTTATTAGAGATCATTTTGGCAGAGTTATTACAGGTTTTAATTTCTATATGGGGGTGGGAACAAATAATCAAGCTGAAACACTTGTTATTTTATTTGGACTTAACCTTGCTAGTAAATTGCAGCTCTAGAATTTGCAGATCCAAACAGATTCCCAGGTGGTGATACAGAGCTTGGAAAAGACAACTTTGGAGGATTGGAAGCTAAAATCGATCCTATCCAAATGTAGGAATGGGTTCATGAGCTTCTCCATGGTTCATATGAGGAAGATATATAGGGAGGCAAATGTAGTAACAGACAAGTTGGCGGTGATGGGCTCTAGAGATCAGGCCACTAGCTAGTTTCTTTTTTTATTTACCTAATGATGAACTTAAAAAACTTGCCTTTGAAGATATCATTAGGAAAAGTTCAATCAGGATGTGTATATGTAATGACGATATTCTAAGACAAATAAATAAAAGTCTTTACTGTCAAAAAAAAAAAAAAAAAAAATTGGCCTAAAGTTTTTTTTTTTTTTGAAGAAATTAATGGGTTAAGGAGACCCAAACCTTCATTACTAAATTATTGTCATACATAATCATTCCTTTGAGCATCCTCATTAACAATACTATCTATAGTATAATCTAATGGGGAACAAAATACAAGACTTGGTTAGGTACATAAAGCTTCACTAAGTAGTCAGCCACTGGGTTTATCTCTCTGTAGCAATGACTAAATCTATATAGCTTAAGCATGTCTCCCTTCATTCTTATGGCTCTCAGTACGATGAGAAAGTACCATGGAGGTGCAACCATTCTTGACACTATATCCACTACAAGAGAGGAGTCAGAGTTAACATTTTTTTTTTAAACAATAAGCTGGGGTTTTGGCCTACCCCTAACCTGCATTAATTAATCCTCATATACATATTTCCCTATATATCTTTCTTTACAATAGTCTGCAACATAACATTTCAGACAATAGAGGAGTGAAGATAATACACACAAGAGTCATCTAGCATGTGCTCTGAAGGGTCAGCCAAGGATATTGTGTTGAAAGCATCCTTTCAATCCAGCTTCAATAGCCTTCAATTCTTGTACAAGAATGGACCTGCTTTTGTCATATCCACTATAAGCAAATATTACTTTCCCTTCAGAATCCCTAGCAGCTCCACCAAAATCATTGTTCTGAGCACTCACTAACTCATCAGTATTTACTTTAACAATACCCGATTCTGGCGCGGCTTGAGCCATTGACATATAATAGAGGTCTTGATTTTGAAATTGGCAACCAATCCCCAATATGTATAGCAAAACTCTTAAACTGATGCACTTAGGGACTTCTTTAGCTGCATACTCTAAGCATATATAGTTTTTCATATCATCAAGAATCCTCACCATAACAAGTTGATGAGGTCTATTCTAACCCAGCCTTGAAAATTCTGGAATTTCTTTCTTGCCATATAACACTGATAGTGGCACAAATATATGCTCTCCTTACCTCAGTTTTAAAAGAGTTACTACTACAAGTTTAGAGTATATGAAGCCACTCATTGTTAGAGTTAGCTTATCCATTCTCAGTTGTGATTTCACTCCTTGCCATACTAAACTTGTGTAAGGACAGTCGAAGAATAAATGTTGCGAGTTTTCCCTACTGTGTCCACAAAAGCAACAATTTAAGTGGTGGAGGATGCCTTTGCTCACAAGTCTATCATGTGGTGACAAGCTCCCTGATAGTAACTGCCAAGTACTAAATGAGTGCTTAGGAATAACCATCTTACCCCAAACTAGCTTAGACCATACAACCTTACAATTGGCCTAAAGTTGGATACCCACAGATTCATTTTTTTCCTTATTCATATCAACAAATATCTCATGGTTTATAGGTATATTGAATAGAGTCGTGATATCATGAGTATATAGGACCCTGTTGGGCCTTGTTCTAAGCTAATTTCGGGCTTACAAGTGAGGTTTGGACCATATGTCATGATGTGCCCGGGCTAAGGGCATCACCAATACAAGCCCTCAAAATAGAGAGGGTCACATCAGCGTTTTGAAGACATGAATAAAGAAGAGAATGGACATAGAGGACCCTTATATTTTGTGTCCTACAATACTGACATTTAAAATTAACTTTAAATCTTGTATTAACCTTTAATTCTTGTGAAATTGGTATGGTGGAAAATAGCCCAAGACTCGTAGGTTTTCTGGGTTCGAGTCCCATTGTAAACATTTCACTGTGATTTATTTTCCCTTTTAAATTTGGTACAAAAAGTTGAAAAAACTGACAAAATGTTCGGGTGGTGGGGTTTCGAACCCAAGATATTTCCCAATACATGAACAACCTTGACCAACTTCGCTGCCCATCACTCAACTAAAGTTACTATGACCATTGTTTTTTTATTTTGGGAAACGGATCGAGCCCTCTATAAATGTGATAGAAATAGAGACACTTTTAAAGGATGGTAACTATAGGGGGCCATATAGAGACTGCATTGGAATCCTATTTTTTGTATCGTTCCCTTAAATTTGAAGATAGAGGGCCATATAAAGGTCCCATTGGTGATGCCCTAAGCCTGCAGATATAAAAAGTCCATCTAGTCCGGGTGCCATGTCCAGAGAACATGTCGAGCTGGTCCACAAAGATGTTGTGCTGCTGAGCATTCCATCAAGCTGGATGTCTCATTGTCCACAATTAGTCCAAGGAGGCCACATAATATGAGGATCAAATAATGCCATGCTTGTGAACCATTTATGAGGGTCCATACACAATCGTCTTTTAGCCCAGAGAGAGTTGAAGTGTTAGGTACGCCGGTGGTGGGGATTGTTGAATGGTGGTGGACACGGGGCTTATTGAGTGGTGGTGGAGGGATAGGTTGTTACAAGGGATGTGAAGATAAATTCTAATATTAGGACGTGTATTCAATCTATCTATGGTCAATTATTGAAATGTGGTGGGAAGTAGATCGTTAGAGCATTTTTAGAAGTGATATCAACCTAGCATCAAACACCAAATTTCCAACAATTTGGTGTTTTTTTCAACTTTAGGAGAGTTATATGTTGATGAAAACACCAAAAAAACACCAAACCAAACACCAAATCGGCCAATATTTGGTTATAGGTTTGGTGTTGTATCAAATCACTTACTTGGTTTTGCCAACACCGCGTGGGCTTGGGCTGCTAAATGGGCTTCTATGGCACGGTTTTGGCAAAACCGCGCGGTTTTCCTAAAATCGCGTGCTCTTAATGACAATAACGGGCAAAAAAAGGCTATATCTTTCTAACCCTATAAATTGAAACACTCACACCATAGTTTTACACTCACTTCTTTTCTCTACTCTCTACTATTTACTCTCTACTCTCTACTCTTAAAACAACAATGACTAGTCAATAACCAAAATTGATCAAAATATAGAGGGGCTTCATGGATACAAGAAGAAGATGTTGCTCTCACCAATAGTTGGCTACAAGTTAGTCAAGATGGTGTAATAGGAAATGAGCAAAAGTCGAACGATTTTTGGGCTAGAATTCTAAATGCATTTCATGCAAATCTAGGAAGAATGACCGAATGCAACTTGACTGGCATGAAACACCGTTAGACTCTCATTCAAGCTAATATCAACAAGTTTCATGCTATTTTTTCTAAGATTCAAGCATCTCCTCCAAGTGGCTATAATGACAATATGATGGTAAGTATTTACTTTTTATTTGTTATTTTGATTCACAAATACATTTTTCAATTCTAATTTAGTTTTTGCTTAATTGGTAGGTTGAGGAAGCAATAAGTGCATATGTGATGCATAATAGGGTTTGGAAGTGGATGCAATGCTATAATATGGTGAAAGACTCACCCAAATAGAAGAGGCTACAGTTGAGAAATGATTTGCATCCCACTAAAAAGTTGAAGTCAAACAGTGGGGAAGGAGGTTCATCAGTTCCAATATCAACTGCGACAACTTAACCAATGGATTATGATCCACACCAAGTTCATGGGCTTGAGGATAGGCCTCTTGGAAAGAAAGAAGACAAGAAAAGAAGGCAAAAAGAGAAAGAAGAAGGTGATTCTAAATTGGAGGAATCCCCTAAGAAACTTGATGATTTTCTGATGGAACTTTTAAAACCACCAAAGAAGGCTATGAATTTTAAGCTCAAAGACAATTGAAGAAAGATGATATGGAATTCTAAAAACTTCAGTTGAAGAAAAGTTCGATGGATTGGAAGCTCCAAATCCAAAAAGAAAAACTCCAATTGAAGAAAGATGTGCTCCAAGTTCGAGAAGATGAAAATGATGCGAAAATACTAGGAATGAAATTAGAATGATTACCCGAAGACGAGCGTGAAATTTGGCAACTCAAAAGGGCAAATTTTTTACAAAAAATGAAAAATTGACTTGGCAATATCACTGGTAGTAGTCAAAGTAGTGCATAGTCTAAATTTGAGTTTGTATGTTTTTTAATTTGAGTTTGTATGTCTTTTAATTTGAGTATTTTAATTTGTCTTTTAATTTATGTCTTTTAATTAATGACGTACTTTAATTTGAGTTTGTATTTTGATTTTAATTAAAATATACTTTAATTGAATATTTTCTTTTAATTTGAGTTAAGTTACCTTAATTTAAAGTTGATACTTTTTATCATTCTAAAAAAAAATTGGCGGTCTACTTTGTATTTTCAAAATTCTCATATACACAAATCCTTTAATAAAACCACAAATACATAGAAATTGAAACGATAAATAAACACAAAGTCCAAATGAAGTGCAAATAGAAATAGAAATCAAGTCTGACCACGCCACCCAGGCCTACTCCACAAATGTTCAACCAAGTCATTCTTCAATCTATTATGAACAACTTTTGAACGAACCCTCTCGACGCCAGATGCCCAACAAGATAGAACAAATTGACGTTGATCTTCAGATGCACCTTCTCTACTTGGTATTTCCAAATCAGGAATATACTGCAGGATATCCGTTTCGCGTTCATCTTCCACAATCATATTGTGTAAAATGATGCAAGCCCTCATAACAGTAGCCATGTTCTCCAAATACCATAACCTGCACGGATTCGCTAAAATAGCTCAACGCGACTGTAATATACCAAACGCCCGCTCTATGTCTTTTCTATCAGCTTCTTGCTTCTTTGCAAAATGTTTGTCTTGTGCAATAGTCGGTTTAGCAATCGTTTAAATCAAGGTGGCATAATTAGGATAAATACCGTCAGCCAAGTAATAGCCCATATCATAATGATGGCCATTCACAGTGTAGTTACAAGGAATAGCTTCATCATTGACTATATCATCAAATATTAGTAAGCGGTCAAGCACATTAAGATCATTGTGAGAACCCGCCATTCTAAAAAAAGCATGCCAAATCCACGCGTCATGATCGGCAACTGCCTCCAAAATCACTGTTGGTTTATGTTTATGGCCAGTGTGAGACCCTTGCCATGCGGATGGACAATTCTTCCATTGCTAGTGCATGTAATTAATGTTTCCTATCATTCCAGGCCATCCGCGTTCCTCAGACTCTTTAAGCAAACGTTGAATATCTGCAGCATTTGATTTGCGCAAGTATTCACCTCCAAAAATTCTAATAATTCCATCACAGAAATAGCGCATGCATTCATGAACAGTTGGCTCAGCAACATGTAACATATCATCTACTAGATCAGCTGCAGTCCCATAAGCAAGCATTCGTATAGCAGCAATTACTTTTATTTTTGGGTTAATCCCAAACTTACCTACACTATTAACTTTTTGTTGAAAATATGGTACATTATGATTAAGATGATTGAAAATACGCGTAAATAATGACTGACCCATACAAAATCGGCATCAAAAATCATGGTCACAAAATATAGGATTTGCGCCGAAGTAGTTAGCGTTTACACGAGCCAATGTTGCCTCGTACTGACGATTCTTACTTTTTCTTCTTTTCTTCGAACCACCATTTGGTCTATAAGAAGACTCCGCTTCTTGCTGACACAATAAACTCAGACGATGTCGAACCAAAGGTAGAGCAATAGCCAATAATTTACGAGTTTTAACTGCAGTGTTATCATTTGAAGAGCTCGAGCTCGATGAAAAATCAGAAAAAGATGAATCAGAAGAAGATGAATGATCTATTGAAAAATCGTCAAGAGTTTTGGTAGTGTTTTTTTTTTTTTTTTTTTGCAAGGAGATGAGTTTAGATGAGAGGGAACATGAAAAATGAAGAGAACCTTGCATGACCAAAAGGATTAAATGGTTATAGCACGCGGTTTTCTCAAAACCACGTGGGCTTGGGCCTGTCAGTTGGGCTTTAGTGACACGATTTTGGAAAAACCGCGTAGTTTGATAGCGAAAATTTGATGTTGCTCCTACAGTTGCTTGGTGTTTTTTTGGTTCAAAATTTTGGTGTTTTTTTGGTAGCTCTCCTAAAGATGCTATTAGATTCAAAACTAGTAGTTAGTTTATGGTTAGGGCAAAATTGTGGTCAAAATTTAGACGGGCTACAGCAATTTTTACCAATATCGCTATTACTCTTATTTTAACACTCCATATAACATCCGCCTCTCCATTTTAGCATCCAGTTTGACAAAATTACAAATACACCCCAACAAGATGTAAATATATACCCTTTTATTCAGAAGTTGAGATGAGTCCTGATTTCTCCTTTTCCGTAATAAAGCCCTTGTAAAACCCTCTCTCCTTTCCACTCCACTCTACGCCGAACAAGAAAAAAAATAAAAATGAGCTCCTTCAATAACCCCAGCACGAACAACAACAGCTTCGACAGCCTCCTTCTTCAAAGTCTAATGGGCAGATTACAACTTCGCCCTCCATACCTAAACACAAACTCATACCTCTCACAAAGCTTAGAAGACTTTCTCCTCGACGCCAACAACAACAACAACGACCAAAACGAAGATGATGATGATGATGAACTCAACGAAGACGAAGAAGATGAAAGGACACTTTTGTCCAAAGAAGAATCAAAACTAGAAAAAGATATTATTAGAGTTATACTCAGTGGGAAAATAGATACACTTAAGCCAAATTCAGGACAAGCTGTTACTATAGGTGAACATCATATCTGTGTTGGGTTTCATCACGAGACCGACTCTGATTACCGTGTTTGGGAATGGCATGGTCATATTATGTTGTTTGATGAGGAGAATGGGTATACTCCTGAGTATATTTATGGGAATTATTTTGAAAGGGTGGTTGTCAAGCCAGGGACGGTGAGGGTGGCAGCCGCGAGTGTTGTGGAGGAGGAAGAGGATGAGGAGGAGAAAGCTGGGAATGTTGGGCTTAGGGAACTTATTGATGGAGGGGATTCGAATGGTGGGCGGATTCTTCATCGTAATATCAATGCTGGGTCTCCTAGGTAAGGATTTATTTTTATTTTTTATGTTTTCTGTATGCATTGGAGAAATGTTTATGAGTTTTAGTTTAATTTTTTTGATGGATGCTAGAATTATGGTCTAAATATGATTTGGGGTGTTTGTGTAGTTTGTTTATGAACTCTATGAATTATTGTGCTATACTTTAGTGAAACTATTTGATCCTATGGTTGAGCCTAGGGTAAACTACTGTTACACACATAGTTTAACTTTTATGTTTGTAAGTGTATGACTAACTGTGTGACGCAAGATAGTAGACTAGTGAGGTGAAACTTGAAAGGCTATGTGCAGTTTAGTGCTTATTGAAGACCCCTTTTGTGGATGTGGCCTTGTGGTGATCCCATCATTTAGATAATTGATGATAAAGTCAAATGCTTTTTGGAGTGCCACTAACATTGGATGACTTCCAATGTGTTGTTTTGAATTTAACTTTGAATGAATTTCAAATTGCTATTGCCTAACGTGAGAAGGCTAATGGCTTAGGGTACTAGTACCCAAGCGTTATGCTTAAAATAAATGCATTAGGCATGCTATCACAAGTTGTAGTCTACTCATCTTATTTATTTCACAGACAACAGTTTGGCTCGGATCAAATTCAGTGCTTTGGGTTAGATTTGGTTATCTTTCACTATTAGCAACCAAATGTGATTTTCTGAATCTTTACCCCCCAAACTGCAGAGTTTATTTTTCTCATTTCAGCACATCCTCTGGATCGTAAACCATATCTCTTGGTGTGGAGTGATGTAGAGCCATTTTATATTAATAATGGTATACTCTTCATTGTTAATTCGCTTACAACCGAATGGAAAGAGATTATACAACCTGTTCTGATGTTTCCGTAAACCTCACATGCCCGTTGTTCTGGAGTCATTTCATTACAAATGTACCTGTTTAAAAGATTACTGTGTTTGATTTATCCAAGAGAATCTGGTAATGCATGTACACACAAACTAAAGTGTATATCAATATTGTATTAGAATTCTATAATTTTAGGCATAGAACAAAATATCGTGCCAGAGCAATATATTGGATTTCTCAAAATCTGATATTTTGGGCTTATATACCACCTAATGCACTGGCAAGTTAAGGTTTGGTAAAATCGAATTCCTGATAAATGGTCTAAACTATTGTAATTTATAAAAAAACTTTCGGCATAAGATGAGTTAGTAGAAATTTAGTGAATTTCACATGATGCTTTCTGTCTAACTAAATCGAATGGAATCTGGCTGCAAACATGTTGTGAATGAAAAATAAATTCATCGCAGTGAAACGTCTAGCCAACACCCATATTGAAATTTAGAGTGAAAAATTCAACTACAATGAAATTTAGAGTGGAAAATTTCATCATCCCAAAACACCCAAATGAGAGCAACAACGTCAGCTCAAGTGTGTGCTCCTCTAGTGCTTGTATTGGTGCATCTACTTGCTCAAGCTCGTTAATCGTCTTGAAGCGCCAATCCAAATCACAAGGCTTCAACTCCTTGAAGAAACTCCATAAATTGGATTGGTAAATTTCACACCCCAAAGTGGGTAAACGATGGAGATAATTTCATGCCAATCTATATGAAAGAGTTTTCATTTCTCGGTGAAAAGACACATATAGAGTGGACAGCGGAGAGTTTAAGCTTGAGAAGAAGAAGATAGAAGCTTGGCTAATGGCTATGAATTTGATGATTTTGATCCACATCATGTGAGACATGTAGAGATGGATAAAAAAATAGATGAATCACTTGATAAAGCCCCCGGGCCTGCATTTTCAATTTTTTTTTGTTAGTCATGCGCTATTGTTTGTTGGATTGATGCTAGAAAGGCAAACTGAATTTAGCAACAGTTATGAGCCAGCATAATCTTTTTAGGATATGTTTCAGCTAATATCGAAGTATTAACTATAAATACACGATAAATACTCGGTAAGATGAGTTTTCTCTACTAGGGATATATCGCCTACATTTCGATGCCGGTTAGTTAGATTTCCGATATATATCGCGGTAAATTGCGATATTTTGTGGCATTTTGTACTATGATTTTAGGTCATCTTTGTTAATTCTAAAGATGTGCTCTGCTCTGACATATGCTGCAACAAGCGGCATCAAAAACATTTTGACAATGTCAAAGGATGAAAACCTAACATATGAAAATTTCTATTACAACATAGTTATTTATTTGCTTGTTTCTTGTTTCGTTAGTGATTTGATAATAAATATCCCAGGCCAAAAAAGTTGTTTGGAATTTGGATTGCAAAATTGAAGGTAGATCTGAAACTCTAGACGTTGATTTAGGCTCACAATTATCACAAGAGTACAAGAAAGGAGTGTAAGCACAAAAAGAACATAAGTACAAAAATAGGCTGAAGTGATATATGAGTGTGAAGGATACTTATCCTACTTTTTTATTTGTAGAGAATATAGATAGTATGAATTAATACCAATTGTAATGATGTAAGGACATATGGGTAGGATAGGAATTTTACCTTTAGGGTCTCACTATTGTTGCTTGTTGCCTGTATAAAGGCATGTTAGGGTTTGTATCATTCATGAAGTTCTATTCTCCGTTTCTTATTCTACAAGTCTTTCCAAATGTAGTCTCTAGTACTTCTCTCCATTAATGTATATTAAAATAAGGATCATCCAATCCGTGAAATTCTAGTTGGTATCACATATGTTATTCACAAGGAAAGAAAAGTTCTTACTATTGTTTGTTTGCAAAATCGTGTTGGTATGTTTCAGAGTCATGTTGGTGGGGGTTCCTATCTCACTAAATTGGTTTCTTTGTTGGGTTTATGTCGTATATGTTACATGAACTCCTCATCTACGCTGGTGTATGTTATACGAACTGCTTCACCTAGCTTTCTCATGTAATTGATTCTTGAATAAATGCAAAGGTAAAAGATGCGAGTTTTTTCTTTTGATCTATTTGTTATTGTTGTTGGGTTTTTGTCATTCCACATCAATCTTGAACAAGTGTTTATGTCAGTAGCATAGCCTGCACATTTCGTTTCCTTTTGACTAAGTTGGTACTCTGTTGTTCAACACTCATTCATGGCCTTACAATGCAAGGTTAACACTTGTTTGAGCATCCGTTCTGATTTCTCTTAATGTTCAGTTCATTCATGTACCATCTTGCCATGGCTAGACCCTAATCGGCTCTTAGTGTACCACATGTATTTGATCAAACGTTTCACCCAAGTTCTTCCTTGGATTTGTCAAGTTTTGATTCTTCGAAGTCAAGACTTAATTAATCAAAATATAAGCTCCTCATGGTCTCCTTATTGTACTGAGTGCCAACTCTCACTTTGGTATCAATATTTGTTGTTATTCCTGCTATCTTCATAGTGGCCTGTCAATGTTTTATATACATGTCAACAATGAGTTCAGCAATAGTAGATGGTAATAACATGAGTAGGAATAGTTGCTGAAGCATCTCCACCGCCCACAGAACAATCGGCTAGAAGACACTCTCTCTGGCAAATGTTTGTTGGAGTACATGGTGGTATATCAGAGATTCAATTTGATGAACCTCCTTCCTTGCTAGAGTGCTGTATTTGATTACCAGAGACCAGATTCTCAAGGCTTTGGCATCTCCACCTTGTTTTGAATTTGTTACTTATGGTGGTTTGAAAGAGGGTTTAAAATTAGAGTTGGAAAAGTTGTCTCACCTCCCCAGGTTGTTGATTTTTGCTCTATATGCTCAATTTGTTTTGTTTGTTTTGGTGTTTCCTTGTGTTGCTACTTTTTGCCATGGTTTGAGGCCCTTTGCTTTTTTTTTTTTTAATTTTGGAAATATGTGTGTAGGTTAATCGGGATTACTCGGGCGATTTTTAAACCTTGTGTCTTAATTTTATGTTTTATATGTAGCATGTTTCTAATATGGTACAAAATTTTGCCAATATGCTATAGAAATGTTGACATTGTCTATAGTTATTTGACCACTAAAGTTTTCAAATATCATTGTTTTTCAATCTTTTCTTTTCTTTATATGCTGGGTCAATTTGTTGATCATAATACACCACATAGTGTTACCTCTAATTGAGGTTCATTTTTTGTTTTGGTGTTTCCTTGTGTTGCTACTTTTTGCCATGGTTTGATACTATAGGCATTTCACAATGCTTGTTTTCTGAGATGTGTTTATGTTTGGACCTTTTTTTTTGATTTTTGGATGATTGGTTGGTCGGGTCGTTCCTCACCGAAAGTACTCACCGAGTACTCGCCGATTTAATAGCACAGATTGTTCGTGGATGTGGCTTGTGCATTGAAGCTTGGAGTCGAGTTTAAACTTGTATTTGCGTTAGGGGGAGTGCTATCTTTGACATATAAGGAGATTATATAATACACTGCAAGCCTAAAATAAATAGTCTTGGTCTACATATTCGAGTTTATATATTTCGGCTTGAAGGGGAGTGTAGAGAATATAAATAGTATGGATTGATACCAATTGTAATGATGTAAGGGCATATGAGCAAGATAGGAATTTTACCTTTAGGGGGTCTCACTATTGTTTCTTGTTGCCTGTTTAAAGGCACATTAGGTTAGTATTTTGCATGAAGTTTTTATTCTACAAGTCTTTCACAATGTAGTCTCTAGTACTTCTCTTTGTTGATATATATATTAAAATAAGGATCATCCAATCCATGAAATTCTAGTCTATCTTTTACCGGTCTCCAAAAAAGCAGCTCTTCCCAAGAAGGCGGCAGAACTCAGGTGGAAAGCCGAGATTCAGGGATGATGGAACTTTAATATGTGGGACCCTTTATCTTTCATTGGACTATTGGAGTAACGGTTACTGAGTTAGTGTCTTTGGCTGTTTAAATGGCGCAAGGGATTGGTTATAGCTCAGGCTCGGAAGCCCAAGAAAGTAGAACGGGTCTGGAATGTTGAATATTGATTTGTGTATTTAATAGTTTAAGATCTAAGGTCCTGATTGCGAGTTAGAGCTTGAAGGTCCCTCATCCTATATTTATCAGTTCAAATAGACTAGTAGAAATTGGGAATATCACTGTATCCACACTGAAAATCAAATTTGAAAGGTAGTATGGTAATTTTTCAGATGTTGATATCATATTTTGAAATTGCTAACTGTTGTGAAGACTATTCGGTTCTAGAGTGTTGGCCTTTTTCGCTAGACAAACCATGAATGGTGTGTGTGATGTGATCTCTAGTTGTGTACAGTGTTGTTGAAAATTTGTGGATACAGTTCCTCAGGTAAAGATTGAGTATTGGAAGCATCTTGAAGGCATCTCCATCGTCGTATTTGGACTATTTAACTACCATATCGGGAATGCAAATGACCTACTCATTCATGTAAGAGATCGTAGGTGGTTAGGTTCTACTGCCACGGTTGGAATTAAGCTTACTCTGTCTTGCTCTCTAATTGGCTCCATGTTTGACTATTATCAACTTTAGAGCTGATTGACCGAAGTTCTGCATGTACACAGTCTGCAGATTACGTATTAATTTGTGGCCAAGTCATGAAGTGCTTTGTATAGATTGCTCTTTAACTAAGTTACATTGACACGGATAGGTGTGTCTGTATTCGACACGGCAAAATATCAAAAATTGAGGTATATCACACACAATATGTGTCCGACACGGACATGTGGATACATGTCCGACATGGATTATTTTCAAATTATGGCGTGTCCATATACCATAGCTATTTAAAATGCTGATATATCTATGCCTTATGGAGTTATTACTGTATAAAGTTCCTCAAGATTAGGAAGTTCTTGGACATTGTTGTCCATGATGATATCAGAGTATCACCATAGTCTGAGAAAGAGAGGGATGATTATTACCAATATATACGTCATGTGTGGGCTAGTCAAAGAATCGATTCACCACCTTTTTAGAGTGCTATTTCACTAATGCAGTTGGTCAGCTTTAGGTGTGTTAATGCCTAGGGGTGCAAACGGATAGGTTCGGATTTGGATATGCCTGCATCCGAATCCGAATCCGACGAATATTAAAATTTTTATCCGAATCCGATTTCGGATATCGGATAAATATCCGATCTGAAAATTAATATTAATTAAAATTTTATTTGCTTTGAATAATTCATTTTACCAATTTAAAAACTATTTTATATATATTTGTCATTTACTATTATTATTTTGTTATTATAGTTTTATATTATTAGTTTATGATTTTATATAATATTTTATACAATAATAAATAAATAAATAAATTATATATAATAACTATTAATTTTTTAAATCGGATCGAATATTTTCGGATGCGGATATGGCAGTATCCGAATCCATATCCGAAACCAGTTCGGACATAAAAAATTATCCGAATCCGAATCCGATATCCGAAATTTTCGAATAATATCCGATTTTTTGAATACGAATTCGAATCGGATTCGAATATTTGGATATCCACTTGCACCCCTATTAATGCCTATGAGGGCACACTTTTGGATTCCATGTGATTATGTCAATGTAAAATCCTGTGCCCCATTGGCGAGCTTTTCTAGAGACTGGTACTACATGCCTTGTGCTGATCCATCTGGCTAGAGAGAAATTCTCGGATTTTTGAAGATAAAATCTCCACTCTTGATAGAGTTATTTGTGACATTAAGTTGTGTCTTTGGAATTGAGCATCCATTACAGTAGGGTGAGATGCCTGAGACTAGAATATCTGTTGTTTGAGTGGGAGAAAGTCATTATGGGTTAGCCCTCGACATTTGTAACCTTGTTTTTGTGCCTTGCTAAGGAGGAATACCTTTCTTTTTGGATCATTAATGAAATTTGTTTTACGGATGGAAAAAAAAATGTTTCCAGAGTATATCGCCTGCAACCTTACCTGCTTGTTTAATCAGCAAAGGCATTGTTGTGGCTTCCATGGGAGAGTGAAACCTTGCGCTGCTTCAAGCTTTTCAAAGAAGCACCACAGTAGTGGCAGCACACTTTCCATGTGTATCTGACGAGACCACTCCTTGTTTACTGAACTGTGGCACCTCTCACCAATCAATGGTTTCATTTGGCTAGAGAAAGAGATTTCTAGGTTAGTGGCCAGTTTAAATGCTCATGTGGACATTGTTGGTGAAAAGATTAAAGATTCATCACTGCTGCTTCACAGTGGCATCTATAATTATTAAATACTAAAGAACTCAATATATTAATTGCATGATTATTTTGGAGCATATTTGGAGATTATGCTCCATTAAGAACAAACTTTAATGAAAGACTTTGCCCTGGAAAAGATAAAATGAAACATCAAGATTTCAACTGTCATTCTTCGGTTGTTCCTTGATGGTGTTGAAGACCATGATTAGGTTTTAATCTTTGTGGGTGTATATGGCGGCCTCTAGTTGCATTGGGGCCAAATATTTCCCCTTCCAGATTCTACTCAGGTCATACACTTTCATGGTTGTCGAAGAAGGTAGAAAGAGGAAAGAGGAAAGAGGCAATAGTTTTTATTTTTTATGCTTGATGAGGCTACATGGTTAGTGACCAGTTTTTAGCTGAATCCAAGTGAAAAGAAGATGGTGCTTTTACATGGAACATTGTAATAGCATGTGTATTTCTAGCTTTGAAGTTTGATCCTTTTCATCAGTAAGTACACACTATCGCGAAGGAGTTTCTAGCTACAGCATCTTTGTTTGGATGCGGCAGCTTGCACCGTTGCCAATGAAGTTGGTGCCCTTTCTCTCATGTGTTCAAAAGCAGAGCAAACTGTGATTGTACCTTATCAAGTGTTATTATAACTTATGGACTTCCATGTTCTGATTGGAAGCAGTAGAGCATTAATATGGATGTCTTCCAGCTGCAAGTATGGTGTGAACAACCAGGCGGAGGGAGTAGCTCCATAAGTTGTTCCAAATACATGAACTGACCTTGAAAAGAAAGCCAAAACGGTCTGCTTTCAATGTCAGGGAGCAAGTCTAAGACCTTTATCTGCTGTCCAAGCATGTACCAATAGATGCTGTCACCATTTCCAGTAACCAATTATTTATGTTGCTTTATCTGTAAAAGTGTTGTTGTCGACAAGGCCGTATATTGGAGAACCTGCAGCCATGCCATTACCCTGCAGTTTGTTTCTATTTTCTCCTTAGGTGGATTGATTATTTTCCTTTTCCTTCAATCTTTTGCCATGTTTATTCACACCTCTAAGCTTTTTAGGGCCTGGCCTAAACTTTCTTTATTACGAGGGTTGCAAACCTTAACCCATGCAATCACATGAAAATATGAGACTAGATAATTGAGTCATAGTGATAATTTGATGCATTCAATGATGTTAGAGTACCTTGTTTGTTGAGCTCCTTGTACAGATAACTCTACCTGTAACAGCTGAGAAAAACTTAGTTTTCAGCTAACATACAGTCACACACACACACAAAGACCAACATTGGGTAAGCCTATTAAATGACCAACAAACTGATTGAATTTTTAAAAAGGCTATGAGCAGCTAAACTAAATCTCAGTATCAACTTTTAAATGATTAGATAGATGTTTCGTACATGTCTCTTCTGATACATCTTAAAGAGAATAATAAAACGAGTACATAACAACAAATTCTACTGCTACTACATTTGTTGTAAAAAGTCCTTGTGTTCTATTATCGCTTGCATAAATATCATCAATAGTTACTACTATTGTTGCTGTTTTTATTCTTGTTACTATCATTGTTTTTAGTGTGTGATAAGTTCTCTCTATTCACTTATTGCTGGCCTGCCTATCAATTAAGTCTTCGCAGGGCAAAACTCGATTTTGAATGAAAATTTATATTAAAGTGTAATTGATGATGGGGGGCTGGGACTATAAAAAGTGGACCAGTGGGTTCAGTATGTACTATTTGTTTGCTGCTTCCAAACTTTGCTGTTTAAATAATGATTGGTGTGAAATTTCAAGTCAACCTTGTTGGAAATCATGGACATTGGTCTATACTTTGTTAGATCTGCCAATCTTCAGTAAAAAGAATGCGATGACTGTATTGTTTTGTTATGCTTCAAGATTCCAAATCTCCAACTTAGATTCACATGTAAGAACTCTCGATTCAAGTTTGGATGCAGTTTGTACTAAGATGTAACCATCCATCAGAATAAGATGTAAATCGAGACAGTGGTTTACTGGTACAGTGTTCATTGTTAGTCATCACAAGGACTATCTCTTTATAGCGAGCGAAACAGTGACAGTCAAGAACAGGAGGGTTTCGTGCGGAGGGGGTGGGGGGTGGGAGAGAGAAAATAAGCAATAGGGAGTTCTACCATACTGATAGCTCATATAGCGTATGTGTTTTCTCAAATCCTTTCCGCATCTTCTTAGCTCTGTCCTTGTATAATGCTTGGTGTAGTGAACCTGAAGAGATATGATTACTGGAGAAACTTTGCAGCATGGATGACTAGGTTTAGTTTGATTTCCTCCAGACAAATAACAAGAGTAGAACTCGCTAACTTGACCTTGCTTATTACTTTATGAGTTTTGGTTGCTGGATTCCCTTTATGATGTATATTCTTGCCGAGAAACTCAATTTCATTATTTATGGCTTTAATATATTGTGGTGATTGTAATTGCAATTGTCTGGTTCTTAGAGAAGACTTTGCAAAATCACTAATATTACTTGTATGTATCCAAGATTGCGATCCCAGGGTTTGGAGCACGTGGTGTGGTTTTTGTGGTACTTATGTTATTGTTTTTTGACGTTTGTAATTAGTTAATTAATTAGGTGTTTTTTTATTTTTCTTTTTGGAATTCCTAGTTGAGTATTGGCTTACATTAGAGGAACTGATATTGTAATCATCTTATTAACATTTTGTCCTGTGAAGTTTCTCATCCAAAACATGGTTGTGATGAATAATATTTTTCATATTCTCATTGTTGACCGATATCACATAAATATCTGTACCCTCTTCCTACTTCCTAGCAATTAATTGTTCTCTTTTATTGACAGATTTAAGTAGGAGGCTGGAATAGGGAGCAGGGGATGCACCAAGTCCAAGGATCTGAAGAGGCTGCCGCTGCTATGCTCATTTTCATGGACCCTTTGGTCTTCGAAGATGCAGTTCATCTGTTTCTCATTACTCAAACCTTTTTTCGCGTGGGTCCAGAGGTTAGGATTGATGATTAATTTTCACATGTAATTTGGTCAAATAGTATGTCCTATTTTAATGTGGCTTGTTTTTTTAACGTTGTGAAAATGGAAAAAGAATATTATAAAAAATAAAAAGTGGAATATCTTGAAACCTTTGGGGCATGATTTAGGAGGGATTATCTATTGGCTTGTGGCTGAAACTTGTTTTACTTTACTGTGTTTTCAATTTCAAAGACATGTATAATAATGTCGCACACCGCCATTGAGGTATTGTTTGAAAATATATCTCCTTTTAAAGCATGCTTAGAAGCATTTTGACAAAAAGTATTCTGAGTTGTTTCATATTAGAAGGTTTATCATTATTTTTATCTTTTTAATACCTATTACACCCAACCACACAGATGTGGCTACAAATGTTGTTCCAGTTGTTTATTATTGTTATTGTCTGATGGTTGTTGAGATGATAGTACTAAACACGGAACGATCCAATCTGTTGAACTTGTGCTCAGTAGGGATGCTTGTACCTTCTTGTTGTGCTTTTCATGTACACTCCTCTGTACTCATTATTACTGAAGTCCACTTTTCTTCAGGTTTAGGCAACAAACATACTCTTTATGTGCTGATTTCAGGGGGTGTGAACCTCCACCCATCAGCAGCATGTGCAATGTGTGCACAAGAGGACACAAACATTGTTTTTCTATTTCGTTAGTGTGATTATGCTAGAGATGTATGGTCTCAGGCTCTCAGCTTAGGGACCAGATTACAGACGTTGGCACAATACTGAATTTTGGTCATAATATTTATAATTAGCTGCAACTCCGGCGAAACTTGATTATGTAAGATTAGGTATAAATCTGTCGAAACTCCTACCTTACGGTAGCAGTTGGATGTTTTAGTACACTAGAATGAGAGGAATGGGAAGTTACTTTGAGAAGGAGGTTAAATGATTGGGAGGTTTCTAGTTTGGTTAGCTTGTTGGGCACTATATATCAAGAGGGGGATAAGTTCAGGGAAGAAGATGAGTGTCTTGAGTGTCTTTGGAGGTGGGATAAAAGCAAAGTATTCATGGTGAAATCTATGTATGGGGTTATCGCCAAGAATCATGTGAGAAGAGTGTTGAAACCTCAAGAGATTATAGCGGATTTCACATATAGGAGGATTTGGATGCCTTCCAGCTCTGTTGCATGGGTACGCCCTAATTTCCTCTGTATCGCGTATCCGTGTCCTGCAGACACTGGTACGGACACCCGGACACAAGCAAAACAGACCCTAATTCTCAGATCTCGCCGTGTCAAATCGTCGTACCCGTGTCCAAACCAGACACTCCGTCCCGTACCCATGCAACACAGCCTTCCAGGCTTCCATGCCTTTTAAGGTGGAATTCTTCACTTAAATGGCGTTTCTAAGGAAGGTTCAAACCGTGGACAAGCTAATCTCTAAGGGACTGAATTTTGATAATAAATGTTCTTTTTGTGGAGGGATTGGAGAGGATGTGGGTCATATCTTCATCCGGTGTGCTTTTGCTAAGAGGATGTGGGAGGTACTTTTTGCTTCATTCAACAAGCCTTCGACACCGCCGAATATAATTGAGGATGCACTTGGTGGGGATATCATAAAACATGCTCTATGGCCAAAGTCAAGGTGGATTCCAGAACGTCTTCCTATAGCAATTGTTTGGGTGCTATGGACGAAAGAAATCAGAGAATATTTGAGCAAAGGACCAAGGAAGCATTTAAAACTTGTTGGAGATCGAAGAAGTTCTTTACAATCGGTTGTGGCCGATTTGAAGGCCTTAAGATTTCAGGACTTTGTGTGTAATTGGGATAGCATCATAACATGTGAACTTGATGTGTATCTTATGTTTAGGGTGTGCCATGTGCGGAACCTCGTAACCTAGGATCTTGCTAAGTGCGGAGTAACCTTTTGTAATTTTTATCATGTCTCGGAATAATTGAATACCTTTTACTGTTCAGAAAAAAAGAACGAGAGATTTTTTAGCAATAGTTGTTTAAGTAGTGACGGGACTACTAAGAAATTAATGGGCTGTTGTGTTATTGGCTTGACTTGACTTGAACTCTTGATCACTGAGCAGGAAATATTAGAGGTTTGACTCTCTTGAGGTGACTGGTTGCGCTTCTATATAAGAGGAATCTGACCACATCTTGAACTGTTTTTGTGTGATTGGGATTTGGGATTGGTTAGGAATCATAAATTTCATGGTCAAGGCCTTGCGCCGTCATCGTAGCCAGGGAGCTTGGAGCAACTATGGCTATAACTTGCTCATGGAGACACGGACTCATGGTTTGTTACCCCTGTAGACGTTGTCCTGTTTGTGGCCAACTTTGTAACTGGCTTGGTGTTCGGCAAGGAACAATCTCCTTCACCTGTCTTGGTCGTGGGTGACTGGGTGGGTAGCACACTATGAGTGGGCTGACGGGTGCCTACCTAAGTATTTAGCAGGGTTGCGTAGAGTGCACACCTATGTATATTGATTCCCTTATTCTCTTTGTGTTTTGAATGATAAGCTAGGGTCAGGCAGACCCTCACCTGTTTTTATTAGAAAAATGAAGGTAAAGCCTGGTCTTCTGCATCATCCAATACAATAGAGCTAAGCTTGTTATCTAATGGTGGTGTAAAATACAAAACCTGATGGTCCATTGAACTACTCTGTGCAGCTAAATAGTCTGCAGCAAAGTTACAATCTCTGAACACGAGTGAACACCACTGATTCAAAATCAGTACGCAAATGATGGATATGTGCAACCACATTTGACGTATACTATGGAGGGGCCTCTCTTTTGTTATGAATGTTTGTTGCCAGTAGAGTCAGGCTGCACTTGACTTCTTGTCATCCCCTCCTGCGTAAGCACGAATCTAGGCCGTCTCTACTTAGACCTCCAAAACCAGTTCTATCTATATGTATTAAGTTAGTTTTAAATATCTATATGTTTATTTATTTTAATCACTTTATTCTTCAAACTAGAGACTAGGGATGTTGCTCACTTGGGAAAAAAGAATACCACAGGAGGTGTTCATAGAACACACAAACATTACCAAATGATGGGCAGGGCTGGACCTTAAAATTCCCTCGAAGTAGTGCAATAATAACGCAGATTGAATTAATTCTGTAAGTCTGTCACTAAGTTATATAAAACTTAGTAACATGGCTTCTCATTTGGGCAAATGGCTGCAGGAAAGATTGGGAGTACGCTATCATGTGTGTCAAGGCAATCTCGGGTAGCCATCGCCTTAAACCTTGTAGCCTACAGAAACTACAGGCAGATCCGCAGATATGAACAAACGTGCAGTGAACCATTAATGATCTATGGTGCACTGTACACATCCTCTTTTAGGAATTCAGACTGTCTGTAACATAAAGAATTTCGTCTGAAATTCTGAATAAACACTTTCAAACCATCGAAGGTATTTGCAATGCCTCCCTTCTTGCACATAATTTTCTGAGTGAACCAGGAGACTCCTATTAAGATGACAGGTTGATACAGAAGCCCTCTCTGTGAATTACACACGTCAGTACTTCTTTCGTGGCCGGCAGAAAGACATGTATAAATCGCAGTCGGCACGACATGTTTTCCTGCATACGTCTCATTTTCATGTAATGCACATAACATAAGTAAAAAAGAATTGACTTTAATGAAGCTTGATCAGAACTCTAATTCATTCACGGTAAGCTAAACTTCACTTAATGTTTACATTTTCAATGTAAAGTTTCTTGAGAACCCTTTGATTTTGTCTGTGATTTTTGCAATATACCATTTATAACTTTAGATCTGTCTTACCTGCAAGCAAGCATGTCCACTTCCAATTCTATCTAACCTAAAGTAGCTTTGGTTGGTATACTTTCCTCGTCAATGAACTTGGATCGATAGAGATGGGCATCCAACAGATCATTCAAGTCTATCGACACACATTAATTAATGCTAATAAAAGCATTAAGAGGGACAACTTCTTCTACAACAATGTCACATGCAAAATACTCAAATATTGTTTGTGTTTATACAAAAGAGTTGAAATTAACCGAAGAAAAAGAAATGGCCAGTGGAGCAAGTTATCCCAAGAACCAAATGTTAAGGTAGACAGCAAATCAATGGTTAATGGACCATATATTACAACAGTTGTCCTGGCTATTCAACTTATGTAACTGGGAGAATCATGACGGATCATCGTTTGTCCCATTATCTTGAGCTCACTAGCTAGCATATCAACCATTGAAACTTGCAAAATCTACGTTCAGAGTTTTTACAGGAGCACCACCCAATACTTGGTAACGACTACAAAACTTTGTTGGGTATTTGCACCATCACATGCTTTTGTGTTAAGGGGAAATTCTCACGCAACCTGTAATTCTAATAAAAGAGACACACTACTGCTGCAGTTTGTTTTGCTTTATACAATCTTGGCTCTGCTCTCTGGTTTTATTTTAGTTTTACTGATGGATGCCATAGCCAACCAGTTTCCTTTGACGCCACTTGGGAGTCAATGGGCTTGGACTAAACTATCATTAGACCATTTTGGACAATCCAGTGTGATGGTCTAACCTGCAAAAACAATGTACTCAGTTTCCGCCGTGGTGTCAAGTGCTACATATACAAGCCACCTGATTTGATTTCGAAATTGTGCTAAAATTGGGAACGAGTTTACTTCGTATTTGTTTTCCTGTACTCAAATTATTTGCCTCGTTATCCAAGTGATGCATTATGACTGGTGGTGTCAAGTGTCAAGTGTCAAGAAACTGATGGAATACATGTTAGACCTCAGCGCGATCAAACAGATGAGCGTTCAGCGTAAACACTCAGTACAGAGTTTACATACAGGGGTGTGGACAAATTCAAATCTACATGTTACCCTGTACCTATGCAAGTGATTGTAAATCGTGAAGCTGGAAAATAAATTAATTGTGCAACAGGAAATATGTAAATAAAAAAGCTCTAATCTGTATCTAGCCTCAAATAATTATGTACTATGAACGATTTGTATTATGAGTTGTTAAAGATGATATATTGTGTTGGGGAAAATAATATCAATCGATTCCCACTAAGATAATTTGTACTTGGACAATCTACTACTCCAATAAAAAAATCTAATATTTCACTACAACCAATAATTACAATCCTAATCTATAGATATAACTATCACAAACAAACAATAAAAATATAAAGCAAGTAAAACATACTACAACACAAAGATGTACCGTGGTTCAGCCAATGATGCCTACTTCCACAAGAGCTAATCCTTTTATAAATATGGAAATGAAGATTATAATCACTCCTCTCAAATCTCTCAACCTTACTAGATCACTTCTCTCTCTTTACAAGCTTTTTTCTTTGCAAGAGTTTTCTCTCAATTTTGATTGCTCTCAAAATTAGGTTTCTTTACAAGACTTAGGTTTTCCAAAAACTTACTTCTGTTTTTATAGTAAACTGCAATTTTGCGACATCAGAGAAAAATAGAAACCCGACAAGTTTAGGCATCGCGGCACGCCTCGGCAAATATCAATTCGGTCTTGTAGCGCATTTTTTCGATTTTTCTCAGAAAAGTCCAGTAGACTTGTTTCGTAAGAGGGCTGAAAAAAAACTATATTCCTTTTCTCTCTAAGGGAGCCTTGGACAAGACCATTTTTTGAGCGTGCGCTCGCTCAAATCTCTTCACACAAACAATACCGAATTCTCTCCTTCTTCCTCATGTGAGGGATAACTCCAACAATCTCCCCCTCCCGAACAGTGAGGGGGGATACTTCCATGCATTCCCAAATCAACAGGAGGAGTGTGCTACCATTCCGGTGGTAGTACAACAAACATCAAACTTACCTTTTGATAAGACTTTGGTCATCATATCCGACCCGTTCTTGTCGGTATGGATTTTCTCAATACACAAATGTTTGTCTTCGATAACTTCTTTAATCCAATGATAACGTATATGTATGTACTTGGATCTAGAATAAAAACTCGAATTCTTGCTCAAATGGATGGCACTCTAATTGTCACATAGAACTACTACAAATTGTTTCTGTTTTAGCCCTAGTTCATTGAAGAACCTCTTCATCCATAGCATCTCTTTGCAACACTCAGTGGCTGCAATATACTCGGCTTTTGTAGTGGAGAGGGCAACACACTTTTGCAACTTAGATTGCCAAGAAATTGCTCCCCCTGCAAAAGTAAACAGATAACTGGAGGTGAACTTCATAGAGTCAATATCACCTTCCATATATACATCTGTGTAGCCTTCAAGTAAGGTCTTACTCCCACCAAAACACAAACACGTTTTGGAAGTGCCCTTGATATATCTTAATATCCACTTAACACCTTCCCAATGCTCTTTATCTGGATTTGATAGAAAACGGCTTACAACACTAACAACGAAAGTAATATCCGGTATTGTACACACCATTGCATACATCAAGTTGCCAACTGCGGATGCATAAGGAAT
Organism: Coptis chinensis; assembly: GCF_015680905.1. Classification (NCBI taxonomy): domain Eukaryota; kingdom Viridiplantae; phylum Streptophyta; class Magnoliopsida; order Ranunculales; family Ranunculaceae; genus Coptis; species Coptis chinensis. The sequence continues at coordinate 38,984,797 of NC_141463.1, forward strand.
CTTTTCCATTTGACTCTGCTCATGCTCACCCTTTGGACACATATTTTTGGTCATGTAGAATTGGCCACAAAGCGGACAACTAACTGGCTTCGCTTGATCCATGTTGAATCTCTTCAACATCTGCTCAATGTAGCTTTCTTGAAAAAACCATAACTTCCCACTCTTTCTGTCACGAGTGATCTGCATACCAAGTATTTGCTTTGCTTGGCCCAAATCCTTCATCTCAAAGAACTTACTCAAGTCTTTCTTCAGCTTAGATATCTTGTTGATGTTCTGGCCACCTATCAACATATCATCCACATACAGCAAGAGCACTATGAAATCCCCATCTGGAAATTTCTGAACAAACACACAATGGTCAGAAGCGGACTTTATGTAGCCATACTTCACCATAAAGGAATCAAACTTTATGTACCACTGTCTCGGTGCCTGCTTCAACCCATACAAACTCTTTTTCAGCTTGCATACTAGGTGCTCCTTGTCTTTGACCTCAAACCCCTCTGGCTGGTCCATGTAGACATCTTCTTCAAGGTCCCCATGAAGGAAAGCTGTCTTGACATCTAGTTGCTCAACCTCTAGGTTCATACTTACGGTCAGACCTAATACCACCCTGATAGAAGTCATCTTAACTATAGGAGAGAAAATTTCATCAAAGTCAATACCTTTCCTTTGACCGAATCCCTTCACAACAAAGCGTGCTTTGTGCCTTGGATGTGGATTATTCTCCTCATGCTTGACTTTGTAGATCCACTTATTCTTGAGAACTTTTCTTCCTTTCGGTTTCTTAACAAAGTCATAAGTGTGATTCTTATGAAAAGAATCCATCTCATCATGCATGGCCTTCAACCACTTCTCTTTGTATGTACCTTCAAGAGTCTCTTGATAGTACATAGGTTCTCTACCATCAGATAGTAAAACATACGTATGTAGTGGATACTTGGTTGAATTAAGTTTGTCTCTCACAGTCGGACCTCCTTACCCCATCTTCTTGTGGCTCAAGAGAATGCACTTCATCTTGATCAGGTGGTGGTTCATGCACTTTATCTGCATCTTCTATATCAATAGGTTCTATCCCATCATGAGCTATAGGATCACCATCATGAGCTTCAAACCCATGGTTCTCTGCATTCTCAATGCCTTCTGCACGCTTCATAGTAGGAACTTCTGGTTCTAAGTCAACAAGATCATCAATGAAAGCTTCTAGTTTCTCACCATTCTCAAAGTGTGTTATGGTTTGGTCTTCCAAGAACACAACATCTCTACTTCAGATTACCTTCTTGTTAATCCGATCATAAAGTTTGTAGCCAAACTTCTCATCCCCATAACCCAGAAAAATGTATTGCTTGGCTTTGTCATCAAGCTTAGATCTCTCATCCTTTGGAATATGAACAAATGCCCTGCACCCAAATACCCTCAAGTATCCATAATTAACATCTCTGCCTGACCATACTCTCTCTGGATAATCACTATTCAGAGGCTTCGAAGGCAATAGGTTGATCACATGTGCGGTTGTGCGTATTGCTTCTACCCAGTAATTTCTAGGTAACTTAGAGTGAGACAACATGCATCTCATCCTTTCTACAATGGTTCGATTCATCCTCTCGGCTATACCATTGTGTTGCGAAGTCTTGGGAACGATCTACTCATGACGAATCCCATGACTCTTGCAATACTCTTCAAATGGCCCAATGTACTCACTCTCATTATCTGAGCGAATACACTTCAAAGGCTTCCTTGTCTCTCTTTCCACCATACTATGGAAATACTTGAACACACCAAGTACTTTATCCTTGGTCTTCAAACTATATGCTCATATCTTTCTTGATGCATCATCAATGAAAGTCAATAAGTACAAAGCTCCCTCATGGGACTTCACTTTCATAGGACCACATAAATCTATATGTACAAGCTCAAGGACATTGTTATTTATGTGAGAGAGGAATCTTTGGAAAGACACCATGTGTTGCTTTCCAACCAAACAATGAGTACATTTATTTAAATGGGCACTTTTTATGTTTGGCAATGTCTTTTGCTTGGCAAGAACTTCCATGCCTTTTTATCCCATATGACACAGTCTTTTATGCCATAGTTCGGAGGAAGCTTCTTCTTGTACCGCATTTAACTTTGTTTTACACAAACTAGCTTGTGTTTTGTAAAGCAAACAAGTTTTCTTTCTTTTGGCTACTATAATGGAACCTTTGCTCAGTTTTTATACCTCGTTACCAAACAAGTTTTGAAAGCCATCATCATCTAACTTCCCAGTGGAAATTAGGCTTAATCAAATGTCAGGGACATGTCTTACATCCTTGAGTGTCAAGGTGTAGCCGACATTGGTTTCTACATGAACATCCCCAGTGCCTACAATCTTCGAGACTCCACTTTCTTTACCTTATCAAATTCACCACAGCTGTAGGTAGTGAAGAATCCCTTGTGCAATGTGACGTGATAGGATGCTCCTGTATTTATCACCCACTCTGTATCCTGGCATGAGGTACTAACACAACACTCACCACAATCTGACACAATTCCCACTAGATCATCATCTACTAGTGTGGTAGTATCTCAGCCTGTGTTTCCGTTCCTTTTTACCATATCTTCATGTACACAATTATTCTTCTCATCCCTCTCCAGTGTTCTACACTCATACCTGAAATGACCCTTGGTAGCACAATAGTAACATTGCCTCTCTGCCTTAGGAGTTCTAGTTTCATTCCTAGATTTGCTTCTGTCATCACCTCTAGAATGAGATGGTTTTCTGTTTTTACCTCTCCCCCGCTTCTCTGTGATAAGGATCTCTGAGTGAGAGGAGTTGCTTCATGAACCCCTTCTTGTCTCCTCATTCAACAATGCCCCGGTAGCCATCTCCATGGACATGATTCCATCCTTAGCGGCTTCGTTTAGAGAAACTACTAAAGTCTCCCAATTGTCGGGTATAGAGTTTAATAGTAACAAAGCCTCAACTTTGTCATCCATATTAATTTTCATCAAATGCAGCTGATTGATGGTATTTTGTACGTCATTAAGATGCTCAGACATTGAAGAACCTTCTTTGTACTTTGTGTTAGCAAACTTCTTAATGAGTAGCACTTTGTTGCCAGCCGACTTCCTCTCATAGAGGTCTTCGAGTTTCTTCCACAAGCCAAAAGCAGTAGTCTCTTGGGATACATGGTGGAAGACACTGTCATCTATCCACTATCGAATGTACCCAATTGCTTTTCTGTCAAGCTTGCTCCACTCAGCCACGGCTACTACTTCTGGTTTTACTCCTCCATTCTCAATGAGTGTGCCAAGTCCTTGCAATAGAGCAAGTCTTCTATCTTGGCTTTCCAAATAGTGTAGTTAGCTCTATTCAGACTAGTCATGCGAGTGTTTACAGAATGGTCCATCTTTACAAGCTATTTCAACTCAAACCTTCTCTCAGAAATTTTATCAAACACCTTTTGGGCAAGATTTGGATAACAACCTTGTTAGGCTTAATCCAACCTGGCTCTGATACCACTTGTTAGGGAAAACGATACCAATCGATCCCCACTAAGATAACTTGTACTTGGACAATCTACTACTCCAATTAAAAAATCTAATATTTCACTACAACCAACAATCACAATCCTAATCTATGGATATAATTATCACAAACAGACAATATAAATATAAAACAAGTAAAACATACCACAACACAAAGATGTACTGTGGTTCGGCCAATAATGTCTACTTCCACAAGAGCTAATCTTTTTTATAAGTATGGGAAGGAAGATTACAATTACTCCTTTCAAGTCTCTCCACCTTACTAGATCACTCCTATCTCCTTACAAACTTTTCTCTTTGTAAGGGTTTTCCCTCAATTTCGATTGCTCTCAAAATTGGGTTTCTATGCAAGACTTAGGTTTTCCAAAACCTTATTTCTGTTTTTATAGTAAACTGCAATTTCGTGGTTATTGTAGAAAAATAGAAATTGACAAGTTTAAGCATCAGCGCGTGCACGCTCTCAGCAAGACCAATTCGAGCGCGTGCCCTCTTCGATTTTTCTCATAAAAGTCCAGTAGACTTGTTTCGTAAGAGGGCTGAAAAAAAAATTATCTTCTTTTTCTCTCCAAAGGAGCCTTGGGCAAGACCATTTCTGAGCGTCCGCTCGCTCAAACCTCTTCACACAAACAATACCGGATTCTCTTATTCTACCTCATGTGAGGGATAACTCCAACATATTTCTCGACGAATCCAAGACCTATGTGACAAACTGGTTGACACTGGAATATCTTATTAGTCAACCCAATCTCTTCATCTTAATGGCAATATGACACATTATTGTATATATGCTGTGAGAAGATTGGAGTCTGAATTACAAGTTCTGCGAATGAAGAATCATGTAATTTATCAATACGCTATATGTTGATCTAAAAAAATGGTGATCTATATAGAACTGTACGAAATTGGATAGTATCACAAATGTAAGTCGTTCACGAGTTTTAATTATTTTACATACACATTTTCCTTTAAAATATAAATGGAAGACCATTGTAATGAAGACAATTGCTAAGAACCATTTAACCTTTTAGTCACAATTTAGTCAACCTTTTAAAATATATCTCTTAAATGAATCAACTACTAACTCATCTAATTTTAGAAACTCAGTATGAATCCCCTCATTTGATTAGCTCTAAGTTAGACTTGTGATTTGAAGTTTTAAGAATCTTGGTGCGGCCACTTGGCATTTTACATTGAAGCAAGTAAATCTTTAAGTTATGCCGGAAAACAGGAAAATAAAAAAGAAAAATATAGAGCTTGCTTGATATACTTGATGATTAAACCACATCATTTGACCATTTACCCATGAAATTGAAATCATCTATATCCTGGACAACAAATTTTTTAGTGACCGAAAATATGTGTCGCATATCATTTTAGTTGAGGCATGAAGGTGGCAGTCTTCGAATTTTGCATTTTGATTCTCATGTGACGACAGAAAATAGTTCTAAAATTTTAAGAGGTCAACTCATTCGTTTCCAAACTCTCAGAGAACATATGCATGGACAAGCAATAAAACCAGACATGGAAGACAAAAGGGAGAAAAGAAAAATCTAAAATGTGTAAAATTATTGACAGGAATATATTAGAGCGAATGGTAAACTATAATTAATGTTGAGAGTCAAAACTAAGCTAATCCTCAAAAAAGGCAGTGATAGCGATGACAAACAAATATGTTTCCACAATTCCACCCCTATACACCTATTTAAGGTTAAAACTTATGATTTTCAAGTACATCGACGTTCCTTTTCTCTACTTCCTTTAATGAATTGTGAGTTGTGAATTGTGATCATAATATTTTCTCCAAAAAACAAAGTGCCGTTGCATTACTCAACTACTCATTCCTTTTAAGACCTTACTAGGAACTTCGTTTCTTAATACTTCTCTACAAGTGGAAATTTCATTTTTCGATTGATGCCTTTATATTCCCCTCTAGAAGCAAGAATTTAGAAGAGATCGGCATCACACTTCCTGCAGGAGAAAGAAGAGGTCCTCCATTTTTCTCATTTAGTGTATTCTTTTGTTCTTGCGTTCTTTTTGAATAATCTTGTAAGCATATGCATTCAGCTAAGACGTCGATCTTTTTATTCGTTCAACTGCATTTTTCTTCATTCCAAGTATAATCCCATTTTCAACTTCCTTGATCGAACTATGTATGTTATTCTGTAGGACTACTTTCTTACAATTTTTTTTGAGTATTCACATATATCTGTAGTATACAAACTGATTCTATTCTTTTCATATCATTCAGAGAAGCGTGTGGTTTTTATCTGAATTGAATTTTCTCGTTGACGTCCTCACAATTTCAAGAATGAGAAACGCTGTTTATCCATCGTTAACTTCACAGCTCTGCGGCTTTGGTAAGCTAAACCGTTATTAGGTCTTTCTATCCATTTACATTTTGATTGAGACTTGGTTTTTTTATTAAACAAGCAGGAACCAATGAAATTCAAATGCCACTGCCAATCTCAGACTTATCTCTGTATGTACTGTTTTTCCCTCCAATCTGTTTATTCCAAGATGACATGAAAATTAATTATGCATGTTTCTTCATGCTAGTCATCTCGATGCACATTGATTGTGATGGACATTTTGTTTTCTTCGACAGTAATGTATGCGGGAGTAGTTTCTTCCAAGACTCTCAAGTGTTCAATGATCAACATCTAGGTAGTTTTGCTCCATTGTCGGCTATGGAGATTCCTCAGTCGTATAACTCTATTCAGCTCCCAGGTCGTTCATTGGACAGTCCTCTACTTTATAATTGTTTTTTACATTAATATTAATACCCAAAACCTGGATAAGTCTTGAATAATGGAATCTGTTTAAGAATTCATTTGTAATTCAATTTGCCTTGGCTTCTTTTTTATTATTAATTAAGTTTGTTTTGGAGCAGGTTGGTTAACTACTGCACCCTCCACGTCGGACAAAACTTCTCAGCTCTGCTTTACGACAAGATCATCAATTTCAGGGACACAAGCAGCTGTAAGTAATATATTCCCTTGGGCCGGTGAACAATCCAAATTGATTTTCTGTTTCCATCGAGTAATATTCTACATGGAGCTCACCTGTAACTGGAGTGATCCTAAGCCCCGCTTCATCATAATTATATAATTCAATGCGAATCTTTAGTATATTTTAATAACATTTTCTCTAGTCCCTGATGCTTAGGGGCTTAAGTTTCCTACATGAATTTTGTGGTTTGAGTAAATTTGGACGGTATGCAAGTACAAAAATAAATTGAGTAGGCTTGTCGAACCGGACATACTCAGTGTGATTGACATACCTTGTTCATGAAATCGTGGCTTTCAGGATACAGAAAATGTCAGAAAGCGTAAGATGAATTGTGAATCACTGGAGCAAAAAACTCTTGTAGAAGAATCCAAGAAAAATAAAGCCATTTGCATGGAAGACCTGCGCCCTTCATATACGGAAGAACGGCCATCAGAAGCTCAAAAAAAGAAAGTAGGTAACCTGAACATTTGGAAGATGTGAGATAATTTAGATATATATGACATTACACTTGGCCAAAATCATATTAAACCTGAAGCATTCTAGCTTCCATTTCCAGTATATAAATCCTTTACGAGGTGATCGATCAAGCTTTACGATCATTTGGCCTAAATAATCGTCAGTTGGCCATGAATGATGATATTGAGGACTAATTTCGTAGCTGCATCAGCAGTATATCTTGAAATTAAACCATATATGCAAGTAGCTGGAGAGCTATACAACACAGTGTGCTGAGGCAAACTGTTGCTCGATCAATAGTTACTTACTCCACTACAGTTCTTGGTTTGAAATAGAATCAGATTATTATGTTTTTGGACTATGTGTTGCTATTGAGGCAAGGTTAATAAAAGTAATTCCAACTGCTGCAGGCAACAATGAAAAGAAGCCAAAAGATATCAGACAAAATCACAGTTCTTCAGAAGTTAGTTTCTCCTTTTGGCAAAGTAAGTAAATTGCAAGTTCGTTTTAAGTATAAGTTTATTGGATTGTAATTACAATCATTATCATGAATTAAGCATGGCTTCATTATGAGCTTGCAGACGGATACAGCTTCAGTACTTCAAGAGGCCTGCACTTACATTAAGTATCTTCAAGACCAGATAGAGGTAAATATTTTTATATTGAACTAATTGAAGTCCTAACTATTAAGTTTTATGATTAGGGCTGTTCATATTTTCATAATACTGATCTCTTAATCTTTTTCAGGTATTGAGTGCTCCTTACTTCGCCGGCAGAACTCTTCATTCACAGGTGAGCACTCTTCAACATGCCTCTGTATTTGAATATCTTTCCCCTTGAATTATTGTTGGATGCCTACTACGTAGCACTTGACAGTGTACCTAGGGTCATTAGAAGATGTTTCCTCTGACTGTTACTATCTTCTCCAGGGCGTGGGAGGAAGTATCATGGATCTTCGCAGCCGAGGGCTATGTCTAGTTCCAGTATCGTCTACTCAGAATCTAAATAAGGAAGACCAAGTCGAATATTGTGCATCAAGGAGAACTATAGAACCTCGAAGATACTGATTCCCCAAGGTGGCACCATTTACAAAGATAGCTTCTCCAATCTGCACCAGTTTCACAATTAACTTAAAACAAATGATTTGCCAAGTTACTACAATTATACCAGTTACCATATACCCTTTCTTTTATTAGAGGAAAAGAGGATATACAGAGATTGTGTAATATACAAGTGGCCGTTTGTTAACCAACTATTTCTTAGTTATTTCGGCTTACAGCATCAGAGAGAAGAGTTTCCAGTGTTTCATTTCCAAACTTGGTGTACTTAGAAATTCTTTATACATACATAATCTGATTATTCTTATTCATATAATATGTTTATGGGGAATATAATGCTTGTCCGGAAATGCTTTTGCATACATTGCATTGGGTTAAAACTCCTTACTCGGAAAATAATAATGATTTCATACTCAATAATACTTATTTGGCACACAAGACTCTCCTCTCTCCTGGTATTAGTAGATACCTTGAACAAGGAACTCTCCTCTATGTTGTAAATACTAATTCGATGGTACTGTGACAAAATGGGCCTTATTAGTGAGACCCAAGATTAATTTGGGCTTATTAACCACCAACTTCGATAGTTGACTTGGTTGAATAATGAAGATTAGTTATAAACCCAAATCCACATAAAATTCCGTGAAACCATCTATATTATATTAGGCATTTAGGCCTCTCCTCAAAATGGAATGAAACGTCTCAAATTGGGAAAGAAACGAAGAAGACTTTACAATTTCTCAATGGCCAAATCAACCGACGAAGACCAAGAAAAACAAGAAGACATGAAAATCAAGAAACCCATAACCCCACATCTAAGCGATGACGTCATGATTAAAATCCTTACAAGATTACGAGCAAAAGAATTGAATCAAATAAGGTACGTCTGCAAGCAATGGAATAACATAATTCGTGACCCTTATTTTATTAAACAACACAGCCTTAATTCTGAGTATGGTGTAATTGTACAAATAAGTCCCGGGGACGATGTACGTTTTATTAATATGAAAGGTGGTAATATTTATGAATATAATATTGATACTATTCTCAAAGGTGGAATTGTTGCTACTTGTGATGGTTTAGTACTATTGCAATTGGATGGGTTATGGAGCTTGAAATTTTATATTATTAATCTGACTACACGTGAGAATTTGGAGCTTCCTTTATGTAGTGAGAGACCTGGGAGAGAGAGTTATGCCATTGATTATATTCCGTCTAGGAATGAATATAAGGTTGCGCGATTACTTGGAGGAGAGGAAGGAGATTCGAAATGGGATCTTGCGTGTGAAGTACTTATAGTAAATGGTTGTGATAAATTACAATGGAAGTCAATTGATGCCCCTGATGTTGATATGACAAAATGTTTTGGGTATAGGCCCATTTCGGTTAATGGGGTTGTTTATTGGGTTGAGTATCCTCGTCATATGGTTCTTTGTTTGGATCTTAGTGATGACAAGTTTCATCAAACACCTCTTCCGAAGATTAGTTTGTCAAAGGGAGGATTTATTGGAATGGGGAATTATTTGTCTTTTCTTAAATATACAGCGCCAGAGGACCTTGATGTATGGGTTTTGAAGGACTTTTGCAAAGGAGAGTGGGTGAAGCAGCAGACCATTTCTGTGCGCAGTAAGATCATTGAGTGTATGCCCATTTGCAGTTTTGAAAATGGTGATGTGATTGTGTTCCGTAAGAGGAAAACGTTGTGGGCTTACAATGCCAAACTACAAATGTGGACCAAGTTGGGAAATGCTGAGCGAATCTACTTCTGGGGATCTCATATGAGTAGCATTGTCTTTCCAAAAGCTCAGTGTACAAGGTCAGTGATGTAATTACTACTGGTACAACTCTTCTTTCTGTTTTCAAATAATTACATATGAACACTAGCAATTACCTACCTTCGTCGGTGTTCCACATAATAATTTGACGAGTACAGATTTCTTCTCACATTGCTTGTGCTTTCTGGAAATGTATCTTTAATTATTGCTTTGGTTAACAAGTATCACTTATGAATTTTTTTCTTAATTAGTTGTATTACAAATCTTTTTTTTTATATGGTAAACAAATAAGTTAGAGGTCGGTAATGAACTGTTGATTATGGATACTTAGGAGTAAGGACATTTAAAGGTACTGTAAGGTATCCTTTATCTTATTTTAAAAAAATAGTATAGTAGATTTATTACTTACAAATTATACACAAACGAACGAGAGGGAAAGAAAAACAAAAGGTAATTTTTTTTTTGGTGAACTCAAAGCAGCAGAAAGAAAAATCTGGTCTAGAAGGGAAGAAGGACAAGCATATAGTTTTCCCTATTTGCTGTCCAAAACTAAGACAAGAGACATCTATGAAAGCTTATGTCTTGTCTTTTTGCCCTTAGTTATGATGCACACTCGCTTCTCACAACAACTTTAACGCTTAGGACCCAAGTATCAAGGCAATTGTTGAGGCAACACTTTTATACAAGTTCATGCAGACATTTCAGGCTGAGGGCTCCAAAATTAGCAACACCTATGCAAAGGGGAAAATATCTTCTCAACGAGGAAGGAGGAGGTAGTTATTCCAAGGTTAATTTAGAAGATCTTCTTAGAGAAGAATTCTACTAGGGAGAGCCATTACTATAATTTGCTCAAACCAAAACATGAGATTTAATGACCTGTACAGGCAACAAGAGTAAACAACCAATCTGTCGAGATATTATGAAAGCCCCTAGATTCCTATTAAGTATTAATAGAACCATACGCTTTAAGGCTAAGTCCAATGGTTTGGTGCGCCATCACACCATAGCAGAATAGCACAATGCATAGAATTAGCGGGATAGCGTACCTAGGCCCAAATAAGAAAAATCAAAGGAAATTGGTGGATGCCACCACTAGTGAAAAAATCCAAAGCAAATTTGTAGCCGCCATTGATATAGGTGTGTGTCAAATGGTTTTGATTTTCCCTCCCCATTTTGCCCCTTTCTTCAACTCTCTCTCTCTACCACCTAAACCAAAATGTAAAAGACTATGGATAGAAAGGTATTTAGAAAAACTAAATTCTTGAAAATGAATTTGGTCAATTCTGTAGGGACACATTTCCAAGCCACTATTGTGAGTGGCGTGTGGGAAATGTTTTTTCAAATTATGTCCGCCACTCCTACTGGGGTGTGGGTGGATTTCTTCTACCTGCTATTCCTTTTGGTGTGCAGAACATACGCCATCTCGCTAAAACTGATGGTATAAATAGCTAAAAAAAATAGCAATAGCGTTGGTGGGTTAGTGTTTTGACGAACCATGGGATTATAATTTGCATCATATTTGCTGGGATGTGGGATGGCGCACCATTGGACTTAGCCTAAAAGAATGATCAGTTGATCACCTATGTTATTGGCCGCTTATATTTCTAGCGTTGGATTCCTCCCCCCTCCCCCCCCAATGGGAGCAGAGGGAATATGTCTTTTGGATCCCTTCCAAGAAAGGAAACAGTTTCCATGTGAGTTCCATGGAATCCATATTAGAGATGATTAAAACCAAAGGCTTAATTGGTTTTTCTGTCTTGGAGGTTCTCTTAACCAAAGAAATTGGAAAACTCAAATTTCTGCATTTTTAAATTGGCACAAAAGTTATGATTGTACATTCAACATTTTTGGAAGAAATTTCGGTAGCAGGGTCCGATAACAAGAGAACTACAGCCCTACTAAAGTTCATTGATAGCCAGAAAATTTTAGTTTAACTTTTGTGCAGGGTTACCAAGGACAATTAATGTGCTATATCTGCTCCCAATCCTGATATGGAGTTAGAAGTCTCTCATGGAAGTATGGAGGTCCCATTTTGGGAATTTGTAGAACTTTTATTCAAGAGACTACTTTTATTCAACAACTAAACTAGCTATAGTCTTAGATCACAGAATTATCGTGTAGTCTCCCAAAGAGCCTGTAAATTGCCAGGCATGTAAAATTGACAACAAAATTCAGTTTCTATTCTCAAATTTTTTGTCATTCTTTTGTTTGTGTGTGACTGTAGGGGTGTTTGGGCGGGGGCACGAGGGGCTAATATATAAACTTTATGTTTATGATATTGAGTTTTCACTATAAATTCATAACTTCATTGCTTTACTGTCATGCAAAAGGTTCTGCGTTCATAAATTTGTAGTCATGTAAACAGATTTTTAAAAAGCCAGCTTGAGGAGCATCTGTCTTCTAGGACATACATTTCACACTCTATAAACAAATTGTTTGATATATTTTGTGCTCTGGGTTTTTCCACATTTGGATAAGCAGACTACAGTTGGTGATCAATTATAAAATATTATTTTAGTTATTTTTTTAAAATTTAATATTTGACTCAGTGTTTTCATTTCTACTGTAGAACTGTTTTGTAAACTTGGTCTGCATTCAGAATAGTTGATGTTTACAGAAATCTGTATTAGGAGAAAAAATTGGGTTGTGTTTCCAATTATTCTATGAAGACATATTTTGTACAATATGAACTGACAATTGGTTTCTGTCTTCAGCCCAATTCTATGCAATGTTTATTTACATCTTCAATACATTTTGTTCTAGGTTAGACAATGACTTTTGATTAGAGTTCTCAATAAATTAAAGTAAGTAATGTCGTCTCGAGGAAAGCCTATCGTAATTGATTTGAGCTTGAAACTTTTAAATTTTGGTTCTTATATAAGCCTAGTGCAGCACATGCAAACGCCTATGCGTGTGCTTCTGACACATACTTCACGTACAGATTAAAAAAAAAACAGAAAAAGTAGAATACAATTCATGGTTGTCGAGTTTGTGGGTATCTTTCTTTTTTTTATCTAGGAAAGCCTAATTAGATTACTAGATGGGAATATTCAAGAATAATCAAGATAAAGTTTATATCAGAGTTGGATGGTGTTGTAGAAGTTCTTTTAGTTTTAGCACAAGAACTAGGAACACAGTATTGTACATCACACCCTTTACCAACTTCTTGTACTTAAATACAGATTTTGCTCATTGGGAAAAAAAAAGGATAATTTTGTTGTTTTGTATATTGGAACCTGAATCTTTGTCCTCTTATATGAAGTCACGTAGAGGAGCTACAGCAGCAAGATTTATCGGAGCTTGTAGAAAGCTACCTTTATAAAAGGTTTAAGGCGCAATTTTGGCTCCAAATTTAAGGTGTGTAGTGAGTCGGTGACAATAAAGAGGCTGGATTGCAGTTTGCTGCATAGTAAATCGGATCAAAGCTATGTTCAATTGTAGTGCTTTTATAAGAGATAAAGAAGAGACCCGTGTTGGTGATGGTCCCTTAAAAGTATGCTGGTATTGGGCCTTCCTCTTTGTGGTTATTTATTATTTATTGTTACGATATTTTTATTTTTATTTTTATTTTTATTTTCATTTTCATGAGCCTTCCCCCATTAAAACATCTAGGTATCCAGTTAAAGGTAAAATTAGGAGAGAGTTCAAGACTACCTAAAATAAAAGCATCTATATATACTATATACTAGCTGGCTCGGAAAGGTTAGAGACTGAATGTACAGCACTCTGTTATCTCCTTCATTGCATACTTTTGTAACTCCATTATCCTAGCCAGAATTGCCGCTTCTTCAGCTGCCACAAGCTTTTAGCTTCATCTGCATTTCCTCCTCTGAATTGATAAATGCATTCTTGTCCCCATGTATTAAGTTAGAATTCTCATGTTGCATCTCTTAGGCTTTCTTGCATCTTTCCCATTCATTTGTTAGCTGAGCACTCCTGTCTATTTGGCCAGCTTGCATCAAACTTCAAAGTTCAAACGTGACAAGGTTCTCCTGCGTTTCCACAGTATTCACAAAGTAATATGTAAGCATATGAGCCTAGATAGCTAATATGGTTATCATCATTAGCCGCCTAGGTAAATATATTATATATCCAATCAGTTTCTGACGTTTCAGTCAGTATGCTATACCATATATAGTGCTAATGTATGGTCACCGTGAAGAAAAAGACAAGAAGAGAAAAAACTACGACCATCCAACATCTCGTAATCGACATTATGGCCGAAACTCTTCTAGGAGTTCCAGCTAAATCACTCATAAGTTGAGGTACATCAGCAAGCAAAGGTTTAACATGATATCTGATCCATTTTTCATTAGCCTTCGTTCTGAATATGGTTTAATGTTTTTGCTAATTAATTGGTAATTTTGATTATAACTGGAAAAATGTACAAAGAGGTAGAAACAAAAAGGAAAATAAAAATGAAGACTAAACCGTTTATATTTTAGGTCCTTGGAATGGATTTCCAGGAGCTACGACACTTAAAAACTACTAAACTTGTCTGTAGTAGGTGGCTGATGCGTCTTCAATTCGCGTTAGGGAGAGTGGTTTGTCATGCCACCAAGTTTTAGTCCCTGTTGCCAATATGCATCCTTGTCGAGCACTTGTCTCCGCTGATAAATTAATCTCCTTCTAAGTATGAGTGATGTTCAAGCATTCCACTTTACTCTTTGTTTTGTGTCATGCACTTTTGATTCTCTAGTGGACTTTATCCAACTGAAAAGCATTAATTGCCACTTTTGATTGGATTCAACCCATATATTCTTCCAACCTATACTGGTGGCTTGTGCAACTCCCTCAAGAATAGCTTGGTAGTTAGCATTATGGGTTGTATCCACACCCATTCCTCCAGCTCCAACACCGTGAGACAAATCCCCATTCTGTAACGCCAAGACTACCTTCTTGTGGTTCCAACTGCACTAACATTTGACACTCCAATGGGTGGTAGAAGCCAATAAACTCTAAAGTCAAAAGAATTGATGGGTGCTGACTTTGAAGTAGGTTCTTCATTTTTTTTCTTTTCCTGCAAAATTGATGCCTTTTCGAATTTCTTGACAAACATATGGGAAGTTAGGTTTCCTCTCTTCATAAATCATCTTGTTCCTATTTCTCCAAATAGCCACGCACTAGACACGAGATAGATACTGCTCCCCCAAGAGCCATAACTTGCGGATCAAGGTTAGCCCCAACCTCTACAAGCTTAGTGTGACTACTTGGAATCTATTGCTTCGCAAATGTGTTTGTAGCATAATTCCAACACTGCCTAGCAAAGCCACACTCATAGAAAGTGTGTGACTGCATCTTCATTCGTGCTTTCCTTACATGTTATACATCTTGAGGCCATTTTGAATTTCATGCTTTGCATCCTATCATTAGTATTAACTGCACCCGACAATATCCATCCAATTGTCGTGGTTCTTGGATTTGATTCCCAAAGAAAACTTGCCTGCAGCCCAGTAAGGCTTATCTCCTTTACTTCTTATTTCCTTGTGAGCTGAAGCAACTGAGATGTTTCCGAGTTGGTGTGTGCATCCAAACTAACTCATCCTCACTTTCTTCATTGGGTTGTTGCAAGTTGTGAGATCTCAATTCCAAGTATATCCAAGATATCAGTGGGATGGGAGAAAGTTCCATCTATATACTCAATGCAGGCACTCAAAGTGGCACTATACTCTTGCCAAAAGCTTGTTTCCATTGGCAAAAACTCCATGATAACTATAGTACCAATCCAATTGTCCCTCCAAATGTTAATGCTTCTCCCATTTCCAATTACCCAACTCAATGTACCTTCATGGCCCATTTAATGCGCCATACAATTGAAGTCATGCGTGTAACCCAAGTTCCACTTCTTTTCTTATATTTACATTGCATAAATGTTGATGAATTGTTATTCTTTTTTAACATAGCCCAGCTCTTCTTAGCATAGAAAGGTTGATGTCATTCAGTCAGCGAATGCCAATTCCTCCCTCATCTTTAGGCCTGCATGTTCTCCTCCATGACGTAGTGACTACCTTCTTGCAAGAAGGATTGCCTGACTATACAAAGTTTCGTATAATATGCTCACATTCCTTTATGACTGAGGCAGGCCATTTATAGATAGCCATGTTGTGAAGTGGCATACTATTCAGCACATGTTTTGCAAGTAGAACTCTCCCTTGAAGTGATAACAAGTTGTCATCCTAGCTGGAAGCTTTAAGTTTGATTTTGTCCACCATGGGTGCTAATGTGGCCCTTGTGACTCTTCCTGTTATCAAAGAGACTCCAAGATAAGTTTCTGGAAGTACACCAATTGTGATTCCAAAGAGTTCTTGTATTGTATTCCTCCTTTCTTTAGTCATAGGGCTAAGAAAGATCTTGCACTTGTCCTTATTGATATATTGACCTGCAACCAAGGAACAAAATATCGCCGATATATCCGATATATCGCTGATATATATCATTTTTATGGTACACCGACATCAATATATCTGATATATATCCACCGAATATTGAATCCTTTTTTTCCGATATATATCAAAATTTCCAATATGACGATATATATCGACCGATATATACGATATATCCAATATAAATTGTTGACTTTGACAGATATTGTTGACTTTGACCAAATATTGTTGACTTTGACTGATATATTGTCGATATTTCCGATATAATAGACAATATTTCCGATATATCGACATGCAAAACAAAATTTTGACTGGTCACAAAAAAATTGGATATATTGGATATATATCGGTTTTTGGGTACATCGATATATTCACCGAATTCGATATTTTGATCCTTGCTTGCAACAACTTTATATCTATCCAATACACTCACGACATTCGTGATGTATCTTTTGTTAGCATTACGAAAAATAAATATATCATCTGGAAACATAAGATGAGTAGGACTAGAGTAGCTAGATTGTATGATCATTTGTTTTATGCATTTTTTTTATGACCATAGTTTCAATACATTTACTAAGACAATCCCCAACAAAAGCGAAAAGTAAAGGTGAGAGAGGGTCGCCTTGTCTCAAACCTCTCCCAGCTTCTCAGCTATAAAGAAACCTCTTGGACCTCTATTGAGCATACAAAGATTTATGCCCAAACACATAAATTGACTAATAATTTCGGTTTTAGGCAGGGTTGACTAATAATTATGGTTTTAGGACAAAAACAGGCTGACATCAGCATCTATCATTAATAATTTCGCTATAACGATATTTTTGGGCTGACGTCAGCAAATTATTTTTTATTAATACCAATTATGACCTTCTCTGATATATATGCAAACACCATTATGCATGTATGATATGCACTGCATGTGAATATCAACATGCACACACCATTATGCATGTGTATAATACACATGCAAACATCATTATGCATGTGTACGTATATATGTGTATAACACACATGCAAACACTACTATGCATGTGTATACCACACATGCACACACTATTATGCATGTGTGTAACAAACATGTAAGCACTACTACCATACATGCACACACCATTATGCATGTGTCCAACAAACATGCAAACACCACTATGCATGTATGATATGCACTGCATGTGTCCAACAAACATATTAGTTTTGGTGCTCAGGCATTATTGCAGTTATTTTGTTGTTGATTGTCATCACTTTCTTCACCATCATGGTCTTCTTCTTCATGCTCATAATCAGTTTCATAATTCATAACTTATCTTGACGTGTCATCATTATTCAAAATACTATGTGCATGCCAATAATCATCATTCGGAGCACAGTTCAACTCTGTACAGTGAGTTGTTTTTCTACTATTATAGCAACATCGTAGGCTCGGATCTATGTCTTCTTCATTTTGTTCTCTAGAAACTTTGGGTTTCAACTTCCTCTGACGATATGTCTACACCAACAAACAATAATACGATACAAATGATTGAAAACTTCTCAAAAATTAATAAATTTTTTTAATGTAATAACCCTAAAAAATTCGTGATACTTCATTCGCTAATTTTACGCAAATACAACACACATGCAAATAAATTTATGCATGTGTGTTAGAACATGCAACCAACTTTATGCATGTAAATTCGTTGCTCAAATTAGTTGTAAATAAAAGTAAAAATTGAATAACAACATGCCAATTACATACATATTTACATACAATAAAAATGTAAATAAGATAAATCACAAAAGCTAGGGTTTTACCTTTAATGGTAATTCATCTTTTTCATTGTATGCATTTTTATTTCTTCCCAACTCTTCATCACTATGTTGATCCGAACTTCTCATTCTCAAATTGTTAGAAATTAGGGCTTTCAAATTTCTTAAATTAACAAAGGTAGATGGTGAGATGAGGTACGATTGTAATAAGAATCTACAATACTAACAATGGTGGCTTATGAGCTTTCATTCGCTGAAGAAGAAATAAAAGAGTTTGTAACTGTTTCAAAAGAATTGGGTTTAAAACAGAAGGGGTTCAAAAGAGAAAGACAATACCGTTCAAAAGATTTGGGTTCAAAAGCAAAAAAGGGTAATACCGTTTTTGCAACCGGTTTGTCAGGCATAATTATTTGCGAAACCAAACTAGAAGCGAAATTAAAACGCAATTTTGTCCTACGGCCCGTTTTCTATTGAGCATAATAGAGACTGAGTTGTTTGGAAGTGCCCTTTGAATCCAATTAATTCAAGAACTATATATTGAAGCCAAATTGCTTCAGCACAGACCATAAGAATCTCCAGTCAAGAGTGTCGAACGTCATATCTTTTAGTCTTAAGCTCTTTAATAAGTTATGATGCTAGGCCTATAGCTTCATGAGAGTTTTTATTGGCAATGAAGCCATATTGTTCTTTAGAAATGACTCTTGAGGCAATAGGGGCTAGTCTTGCTACAAGAACTTTAGTAATAACTTTATTGGCAAAATTAGACAGGCAAATAGGTTTGTACCTCCTGAGAGAAGAAGCATCTCTCTCCTTTGGAATGAGCACCAGAAAAACTAGCATTGAAGCTAGACGGAATTCTGGCTCGATCTTAACTTGTGAAGAAGTAATTCACCACCTTAACAAGATCGGATCCTACAATGCTCCAGCAAGTTTAATAAAAGTGTACATTAAATCTATCGGGACCTGGGGCACTGTCAGGGTTCAAGGGTTCAATGCAAATGCCGCCATCTTAATGTCCTCTAGAGATGAAAATCTAGCAAGTGTGAGATTTCCAGCTGCTGTTATCTGCATTTTTATTCCTTTGTGCATTACTAATATAACTTGTAGGAATTTTTTGTGAAACCATCATGGAGAAGATGCTTCTGTTTATTTGTGCAAGTGGGAGAAGATTCCTAAGGCTGAAAGTGGTTTAGAGTTTAGAGACTCATCTTTTTCGACCTTGCTCATTTGGAGGCTATTCTTGAATGTCCATTTGGAGTAGAGGGCTTTCCTAATCCTAAATGTAATGTCTCCTTTATCGATGTGTAGAAGTATATGTCGAATGCATGTTTTGTGATGGAGTGAGTATTCGTGATGCATGTTTGTCGTACGTAATGGGGAGCACATACTAAAAGAACTGAAAACTCGTGCAGAGGTGTAAAAGCCTTGAATCTCTGCACAAGACAACGTTGCATGTATTTATTTCTTAGTACTTAATTTTATTTCTTCAAATCTATATTTTATTATATCTCAAAAGTAAATTGTTATAACTCAAATGATATCTGCAAACACTCTTCACTCACTCTCCCTCTAGGCAGTATCACCCCTCTCTTTTTTCCTCTCCTCTTCCGCCCTCCTTCTCCTTTCATTCTCTCTCCCATCTCTTCTCTTTTATATCCCCTCCATCTCTCATCTCAACCCTCCACCTGTCCCTCTATCTCGCGGTCCCCTCCCCTCCAAGTGTAGGGTTTCCGTACCGCGACCACGTGCTGTCATCATGATCAGGTGCTGCGCGGCCTTGCGTGTTATGTTAAGTCCGGCCCCTTTTCCCCGTGATATTATGGGATGGCATCATGCCACTACAGATGCCCCCTCTCGAGTCCGCGATGATATCTCAATCGGGGAGTCGAGAGTCCGCAACCTTCCTCCTTCCGACCGTGGTCTTCCCTCTTCCCCTCACAGCTGGGTTCACGAGTGTCCATGCAATTTTCACTTCTGCCCCCTCGTTTCTTGTGCCTCCACGTGTCTTTTGCTGGCTGGCTCTTTTCGGTGTCTCCTCGATTTCAGCACCCCTGCAGTTACCCTTTTTCCCCCACCTCTTATAAAAAGCCCGCTCGATTTCTTTTCTCTCTCTCACTCGCCTTTCCTTTGCCTTTCAGTTCCCCCACTCCCTCTTCCTCCACCTTTCTTCTGTCTTGTAGCTCCGGTCGCTCGCTCGGTCGTCTTCTCTGGGTTCCTTGGCTGACATTCTTGCTCCGGTTGCTCTCTCTTTTCTTCAGGTTGGTCTCCTTTTCTCTCTAGTTCCCTTTAATTGCTATATTTCGCATTTCTCCTTTGTATTTGGAACTGTTCATCTCCACTTCCTTTTCTGCCTTGTTGTGGCTATGCGTCTTCCACCCTGTCCCCGATGTCTGTTTCTAGATCCGCCACCTCCTCCTCCTCCCTACACCGTAGCCTTGCCTCCCTCCCTGACTAGACCGAGGCCCCATCTACCTCCGGGCAAGCTTTTGCCCTTCCGCCGCCACCACCACGTAGCCGTAGACCTAATCTTGAGGCCGTTAAAGCGGCTTACGGGATACCCGCTGACGTCACCCTAGAGCACGTGCCTGACTTAACTTATTTCCCACACTTGGTTCCCCACAAGCCAGGGTGTCTTGTGGCCACGGTAGGACAGATTGTCGCCGGCCTTCGATTGCCCCTCACCCGTCTTGATGTCGAGGTGTGTAATCACTTCAACATCCCACCCTGCCAAGGTATCGGCAATTTCTGGAGGGTCATGTATGCCGCGAACCACTACAACCGCTCAGAAGTACCCAGGATAACGGTTCGCGACATGGCCGCTCATTTCTACCTCAAGAAGAGCACCAAGGAAGTCAGTGTGGGCTATCACTCCTTTTGCCTCCGCCCTAGAAAACAACACTTTATCCTCCGCATCACCTCCTCAGACAAATTGTGGCACCACTACCCTCTTTATATCTCAGGAAATTTCCTCTCCGCGGATCTTCCACCTGAATTGAATCTCAATCACCTGGCTTTCCTCCCCAGTGGTGAGTCCCGTTCTATATCTACCCCCATTGAAGTAGATCTTTTGGTTTCTCATCTGACTTGTCGTTTATTTATTTCAGGTTGGCGACCCGACTCAAAGTCGCGGCCCTACGACAACATCTTTTCCACGACCTTCCGTGAGGATTCGCGGATCCGGGCGCGGCTTTCGCCATGATATTTGGGATTGACCCTGCCACCGCTACTCCCCTACTATCCGATCCTGAACTGGCATCCATAGGAAAATATAGCGCCCCATTTTTCCGTCCTCCTCCCCCTAAAGAAAGAAAGCCCCGTGTCACTCCCCCTCCCAAGAAAAAACGCCGTACGCCAACTCCCCACTCCGCCCTCAACCTGTTCGCCATACCACTCATCACTCCGCAGCCCCTACTCCATACCGCTCCCTAGAAACTTGGGAAGACCAATACTCCACATCTCATTCCCCCTCCACCACTTCTCCCCCTTCAAATATGGGCGCTAACAAACGTAAACTCTTCGACAGTGACTCAGATGAGGATGTTGTTGCCATTGCCCCAGCATCCACCGCTGCTCATTCTTCTCCTTCCCCAGCCTCCAAACGTCCACGGCCCTCCGTTCCTGGAGAAGGCCCCCCATCTAAGGCCGCGTCCCAACCTACCGCGCCTCCTCCAGTGGGACAGCGGCCTGGGAAGGAGGTGGCGCCCCGAACTGACAAGGAGGCCGATGAACCCATTCCTCCCTTTTGCCCTGCCTTCAAGCTCCGGAACCGCACTCTAAATATCAAGGACTCTGCTTTGAAAAACCCGGCAGTGGCTTCTTCCCTGTTCTATGGGTCTCACCTCCCCGAAGACATGGCATACGCCGAAGGTGGTTCCTTTGAGTCTCACCGGACTTCCTTCTACTCAGGCTGGGAGAAGGTACCCTTCTCTTTGCATTTGATATCTTTCTTCTCTCTCTCTGAATATTCTAACTTTTGCTCCCTTCTTCAGATGAGTCTGGATATCTCCTTCATGATCCGCGGCCTGTTTGGTGCCAGGGCGCGGATTGATGAACTTGATAAGGAGGTGGCCCATCTCGAAGAGAAGAGTGCGGCCGCGGACCTAAACAAGCTCAAGGCCCAAGATGAGCTCAGGACCGCAGAGGCCGCCCACTTGGCTTATATGGACAAGGTCAATGACCGCCTGAGCAACCAGCGCGAGACCCTTCAAGAGAAGCATGCTGCCGCTCTGGACTCCCTTTCTCAGAAGCACCAAGAAGCTGTTGCGGCACTCCAAACGCAGCATGAGGCCGACATGAGCGAGCTCCGGGACATCTATCGGGCCCAAGCCGAGAAGAGGGTGGCTAAGAAGATCAAGGAGGAAATTGATCGGCTTACCAAAGAAGGCCGCCTCCTTCTTGAAGCTTCTGCCGCTGCTCCAATATCTGAAATCACTGTGCCCATGCAGGAGTCTATTTCTGAAGGGAGAGAGGCCACTGATCTGGTCGCCGAGGCTATAGACATGGCTGCGGATGTAGTTATAGAAGAAGCCGCCGCTTCGGTGATCCTCGAAAGCACTGTGTCTTGAAAATAGCTTGTTTACGCCCTGGCTAGGCTTCTTTTGATGCTCCTTTGTCATACTCTTTATGCTACTTTTTACTGTATTTTCACCCCCACCAGTTGGGATGTTCATATTATGTTTGCCCCCTTTTATTTTTATATCTGATTGTTTCTGTCAACCCTCTTACTCGTGTATTTGATCCATCAATGACTGGCATCTATTAGTGTATTCACCAACGTCGGTTGGGAATGTTTGATTTGCCTGCCCCACGTCTAGATCGGGACTCCGCTACTCTCTCTATTTCCGGCAGGCTCTCTGCCCGCGGCGCGCGGAAGCCTCTTCGCTCCCGTTTGCCCCTATCTCCCATGGGTCCGGGGCAACTCCTCTCACCCCGCCTTGAGAGACCTCATCTTAGTCGCGGCAACTCCTTTTTGCCCCCCTAAGGTTTGGACCTCTCGTCCTTGGGGGGCTCATCCCCCCCCCTTCCCTTCACTCTGAGGGGCAATGAAAACTCAAACAATAATATTCACCTCAAAAGTGCTACGGTTTTATATATGTACAAATAGCTCATGCAGTTTTCAGTTTCTCTCATTACATTTACTCGTGAAATATTTTCAAAGAACCTTACATTCCACGCCTATCCACCGTTCCTCCAAGGTTTGTAACTTGTAGGTGCCGGTTCCCCCCCCTCCACCACCACGTAGGCCCCTCCCACGCCGCCCCAACTTTCCTCGCTTGCTTTTTGGTGCCGGGAGTCACTTCGCCAAACACCTTGTCTCCCACCTCAAATCTCCTCACTCTCGGCTTCTTGTCATATCGCTTTGCAGGCGGCGGTGATATTCCTCCAATTTGATGCGCTTGTGTCTCTCTTTTCCTCTGCTAGGTTCATGTCTCTAGCCAGAATGCCCCAGTTTGACCCATCCTCGACAGCCGCGGTCCTAGTGGTCGCCGCCACCATCTCTGTTGGTATCACGACCTCTACTCCATATGCCAATGCAAAAGGGGTTTCACCGGTGGATGTTCGTGGGGTTGTCCGATAGGCCCAAAGCACCCGATTTAGTTCATCGGCCCAGGATCCCTTCTTGCCCTCCAGCTTCCTCTTGAGATTGCTAAGTATGGTTTTGTTAGAGGACTCCGCCTGTCCGTTTCCCTCGGGGTTGTATGGGGCCGAGAATCCCTGTTTGATGTGATATGCTTGCAGAAAACACCTCACCTTTGAACCCGTGAACTGGGTTCCATTATCCGCGATGATAGAATAGGGCAAATGATATTTTCCCACAAGAACTTGATCACTTGCACCTCTTTCACCCATCAGAACGGTGCACGGCTTCAATCCACTTGGTAAAATAGTCAGTCGCGACCAATAAGAACCTCCTTTTACCGCGGGCCATGGGCAGCGGCCCCACTATGTCAAGGGCCCACATCGCGAATGGCCATGGGCTAGACACACTGTGCAGCGGCTCTGCTGGGGCCCATATCAACTGGGAAAATCTCTGACACTTCTCACATTTTTTGGAGAATTCCACAGCGTCTCTCTTCATGTGAGGCCGGTAACCCCGGTCGTAAGAACCGTGCATTGTTGTTCCGCCCCACCGAAAAATGGCTCCCACAATCCCCTTCATGTAGCTCCCTTAGCGCCTCTCGAGCCAGTCCCGGCCCCAAGCATTTCAACAAAGGTCCCTTGAAATTCCTCCTGTATAACTCTCCTCCCACTAATGTGTATCTCCGAGCGGTCTGTTCCAACCTTCGTCTCTCCCTGGGACCAATATTCTCCCCTCCTGTCAAGAACTGCTTGATAGGCAACATCCATCCTTCGGCGCTCTCTGTGGTATTCATTATTCCCGATGATTCCTCGGTGCTCGGTCTGTCCAGTCTTCTCACCTCTATAGACCTTTCTTCGGACCCTGGCATGGCTGCGGCCACATATGCCAGAGCATCAGCGTGACGGTTCTCCCCACGGTTCAAATGTACAAACCGAATCGCTGTGAACTTCGCCGCCCGACCCCGGAGGACCCCCAAATATCTTGCCATCCTGGGACATCGTGCCGCGAACCCACCATTCGCCTGGCACACGACTAAATTGGAGTCGGAGTACACAGTAAGTTCCTTCACCCCCAAGCCTTCTGCCATTCCCATGCCCGCAATTACCGCCTCATACTCTGCCTCGTTATTGGATGCCGCGAACCCTAATTTCATCGTCAGCTCTAGCCTGTTGTTGTCTGGCGTGACCAATACTACGCCAATTCCGCTGCCTGCATCCGTCGCTGACCCGTCGGTAAACACTCTCCAACCGTTACCTTCGTCCCATGGATCCGAGCTATCTCGCTCTTTTTCTCCCTCACTTTCCAAAACCATCTCCTCCCCAAGTAGGGTCCTTCATGGGAACTCCACCAAGAACTCAGCCGTGGCCCGAAGCTTTCTCTCGCTGCCCCTAACCTGGTATTGATCTCATATGCACTCAAAGATCATCGCCCATTTCAACATTCTCCCCGATTTCTCGCCTCGAGCCCGCTGCGGCAAGTTCGCGGACCACGATCACCGAGTGGGCTTTGAAATAGGGCTTTAGTTTCAGGGCAGAAAATATCAAGGCGGGGGTATTTCTCCACGCCGCTATATCTGGTTTCCGCGATCCAACATCGCCTTGCTCGAAAGTACACTAGTCTTTCTATTTTATCCACTATTCAACGAGGACCGAAGCCGATTATGTAATCTGCGGACCCCCCGTGATACGATACAACTTTTCTCCTCTTCCGGTCGCGACAACAAGGGCATCTCCCCAAATAACTTTTAAGCCCCCGAATGCCTATTCACACTCTGCCGCCCATGCAAAATCATGTTTTCCCTCGCCAGTGCATACATACCGCCTGCATTTGTCGGATGACTTCGATATGAACCTATTGATAGCCGCGACCTTTCCAAACCAACCGCCGCACCTCCTTTTGTCGTCAAGCGCGGGGCATCTCTACCAATGACCTAATCTGCCTCGGGTTTGCCTCAATCCCCACGTGTCACAATATACCCTAGAAATTTCCCCGTGGTTACCCCAAATGTACATTTTTGGGTTGAGCTTCAAATTCGCGGGTTCGCAGATCCGGAATGTCTCCTCCAACCCTCCAAATGTTCCTCGCCCGACATGCTCTTCTCCACCATATCATCGATGTATATTTCAATGCCTTTGCGAATTTTGCCCTCGAACATCTTCTCCCCCAGCGCTGAAATGTGGCCCCCTCATTTTTCAACCCAAATGGCATCCTCGTGATAGCAAAGATGTGCCTCCTTCCACCACGGCGAGGTTTTCTCCCCGATCCGACCATACATCGCCACCGGTTGTACCCCCATAGATGCGCCCATAAACGAGAACATACGCGGAACCCCGCCGCCCTCGCTTTACCAACTCGCCAACTCAGCGTATTGATAACTGTCTTTCGGGCACTCTAAATTTACATCCGTGAAGTCAACACATCCGGACCTTCCCATTTTTCTTCGACCGCGACTATGTTGACAACCAAATTCGAATTCCACCTCCCTTATAATCCCCGTGATTCTTTAACTGAAACTTCTTTCTGATTCCTTCCTGCGTTTGGGTCTCATACCCTCATCTTCTCGTCTCCATCGGCTTCGTCCTCCCTCATATGCAGGCGATGACATGCGAACTCCGGATCTAAACCAGTGATATCCTCTATCCCCCACGCAAAGACGTCTTTGTTTCTCACCAAACATTGCACCAACTTCTCCCTCCATTCCCCTGCAATACTCGACCCTATCGATGTGAACTTCTCTTCCTCTCCCTCTCCCAGGTTTACCATCTCTATCTCATCCAAAGTTTTTGGGACCACCGCGGCTTGCTCCCCCTTCCACGCCCCCGCAACTGTAATTGCTACGCAGACCTTTTCCTGGAGCTCGTCGGCTTATCCTCTGGTCCGCGGGACATCCTTCGATTGTACTTCGCGGACTCGCTTTTGATGCCACCCGGACGCCAGGACCTCGTGATGTTCCCCGGGGTGGGAATCGAATAACTTGATAGTACGCCGACGGCACCGCCTCATCTCATGTATCCATCTCCTCCCCGTGATCGCGTTAAGACCGAGCCGGAATCGACCACCATAAACCTTTGAGAACACCGCCACAGTCCCGCGATTATCGGGCAGCAGGAGTTCCCCATAGGCTCGCTGACACTTCCATTGAATGCATAAAACTTGTCCGCGGAGGTCTTAGTTGCCCCCGGGTTGATCCCCATCTCCTCAAGAGCCCCTCAACAAAGAAATCCACTACCCTACCACTTCTCGTGACCTTTTGACCGCATAATTACCCATCGCAATGGTAATGACCAACGATCCTCACGCGGTGTATCCACGCTCGGAGGTCCGCTTTTGAGAATGTAATTGTCTCTTCCATTGACTCCACTCAGATCTCTATGTCCTCGGTGTGACTCATTGACTGCTGATACTACTCGCCGTCCTTCGACCTTGTCCCATTGGGCATTATGGCTCGCTGCTTCCCGCTGAAAATAACATTTTATAGTTCCCAAGATTCGCCTCAGTACCGCCCCGCCCTCGCTTGAGGCTCCCCACAAATTCCTCAAGATCCCTTTTCCACCAATCTCTGGACTAACCATTTTAAGGCATAACAGTCGTTGGTTTCATGATTGTGCACCTGGTGGTAGTCGCAGTATGGCTTGTTAGGCATTTCCGCCGGAATGGTTCGCGGCCCTTCATATCCTTGCAAATTTTTTATCAACGGCAATATCTCACTCAGCGGTCTCACCAGCGGGACGGACTCTAATTCGTGGTATGGCTTCCTCTCCTCCCTTGTCTTCGCTTTCCCCCTCCCCTTTCCGCCCCTCGATGATTGTCCGCGTATTCTCCTTGTCTCGGTCCTTTCCCTCGCCTTTACCGCCCCCCCTCCCTTTCTCCATCACTGATATCGCCTTTGACTCCCTCTTCGATTCCTTCTGCATGGTATCCTCAGATCTAATGTACTTTTCTACCCGCTGGTATAATTCGCGGTAAGGTCGCATCTCGTTCTTAGCCACTTTGGACCGATGGACCGCCGTCCCGGTCGCAGCCCCTTTCAATGCTATTACCGCCCCTCTCATCCAGATTTTCCACCTTTAAGGTCTCCGCCTTTGAAGCGACAGATACTCTCTCGACAGACTCACGGACCTTTGTCTAACATTAAATAAGGCCGCTGATATCTACCACTCTCCTCTTTTGATGTATAAAATGGTCAACAAATGCCCTTCTCCAAAATTTTGAAATTGGTTATGCTCTTTGAGGGTAATCGATAGTACCGGTCGGAAGCTCCACCCTTAAGGCTAGCCGGGAACATCATGCACATGCAACCATCATACCTACGCCTCTTGCCGTAGAGGCATCTCGCTGTCGGAAGTGATGGATGTGATCTGCCGGGTCACCCGTGCGTCATATCTCTCGAATCTAGGCTGGTTGAAGCGTTTTGGTACCTCGGAAGTCCATATCGCGTCCGCCAGGGGGTTGCGATTCAGCCCCGCCACCACTTGATCGCCGCTACTTTGGGGGCTTTGTCTGTTGGAGGTTCGCCTCTCGGTCGCTGTTAATCATTTGCCGAACCTGCTCCATCGTTAACCCGGTCACCGGATTGTCCACCAAGGTCGGTCCTTGCTCCTCAGCCTCCGTCTTTTCTTTCTCCGCTTCCTCTTCTCCTCGCCCCCGATTCTTCCTCCATTCTCTTTTTTCTTCTCAGCTCCTCATTTTCCTCCCTCGCCCTCCCAATTTCTTCTCGCGATGAGCCGCGCCTCCTCCTCCGCTTCTTCCCTCCTATCGCCCTCTCCTTCCTTCCACCGCCCGCATTTGTTCCGGGATTCTCGCCTTTTCGGGCCTACCCACCGCTTCTTTGGTGCCATTTCTACCTTGTGTTCCCCACAGATGGCGCCAAATGTTATAACTCAAATGATATCTGCAAACACTCTTCACTCACTCTCCCTCTAGGCAAAGATCACCCCTCTTTTTCCTCTCCTCTTCCTCCTCTCCTTCTCCTTTCATTCTCTCTCCCATCTCTTTTTTTATATCCCTCCATCTCTCATCTCAACCTCCACTGTCCCTCTATCTCAAGGGGTCCCTCCCTCCAAGTGTAGGGTTCCGCATCATCACCACTACCACGGCCGCCATCATGATCAAAAGGCTGCGCGCGCCTTATGTGTTATGTTAAGTCCGCCCCTTTTCCCCGCGATATTACGGGGCGCATCATGCCACTACATAAATCATATTCACAAGTGTCGTCACATATTCTTTGAAGTTTGAACATGACCCAAAACATCCCCCAAAAGATCAACACATTTCATTTTCACTTCTCTTTTTCACAACTCGTACCATACAGACGCTACTTCAGGGAAAAGAAAAAAAGGAAAAAGAAAAGGGTCTTGCATTGCAGCTTGTAGCCCACCGCTACCTTCGTATCGAGTACTAAAAACACTGCAATGAAAACTTCAAAGGTTCGAT
The DNA here is from genome assembly GCF_015680905.1 of Coptis chinensis. Classification (NCBI taxonomy): domain Eukaryota; kingdom Viridiplantae; phylum Streptophyta; class Magnoliopsida; order Ranunculales; family Ranunculaceae; genus Coptis; species Coptis chinensis. Next base: position 39,013,763 of record NC_141463.1, read on the forward strand.
TCAGTGCAACGTAGATTTTACACTGAATATACCAATACAAAAATCTACACTAGCTGGTTTTAAAATATTTAAATTTAAAAGAAAAAAAATATTAAAAAAAACCCAATTGAGCAATTTAGCAAAAGTCCCTAAAAAAACCTAACTAATCTGTATTGGCAACACGTATATATTTTGGGTCATTATTTTGGGTCATTACCTTTTCCTAGAAAAAAATTCTAGAGCATTATTTTGGCAACAAGTATATATGGCGAAGAGTGCTACGCCATCGGTTTTTTTTTCAAATATTTAAACCTGAAGCTCTAACATCTTTAAAAAATAATATAAAAATATTAGGAGGGGTTGATTATAATTTCAGAGTGACGTGAATGAGATTTTCTAAATTATTTTAAATAATATGAAAACTAATTCTAATTTCAGTGAGGTGAAAGAGTTTTTTGTAAATTATTTAAAACGGAGGGAGCTTATTAGAATAATTGAAGAAGGTGTTTCTAAATTGTAAAATATAAGAGATCAGAAATAGCCTATTCGGTTAAGAAGTGTGGTTCCTGATAACCCAACTATCATATAGTGTAGAGGTAGTCCGATTCCTATGGAAATACTTGTATCTGTATGGAAACGTGCTAAAAGGGACAAAAGTAAAATGACTCTTACTACATTACGAATCACTACAAAAAAATTGAGTTTAGCTAACGGACCCAAGAGAGGTACACCGACGGCTATAATCTGTTGGTTTTTTCCGATGGTTTTAGCTCGTTGGCCGCCAAAATATCACCGTCGGATTAGTTATTTAACATATCGATAGATTTTTTTTCTTACGCGACGGATATCCCACTGTTTTAAGCCGTCGATATAACCGATGGTTAATAACAGTTGGACATTTCGACGGATATTTTATGTGTACCGACTGTTTTTATAGTTGGCCAACCGGTTGGAATGAAATACTGCTGAAAACATTCAAGGATTTAACATAGTGCGAAAAACATTTCAGTTCCCACCCAAAATAATAGAAGGAAATATAGTCTGAAAATAGAAGGAAACATAGTCTCACACAACTACAACAAACAACAGCCGGCAACAAAAGGTATTCTCTCTCACTCCCTTACACACTTTTGTCTTAAAAATCTCTCACCCCCAATTTTTTTGCTCTTTTTCAGTAAATCCAACGCCTTCTCTATCTTTTCAACGCCTTCAATCAAAGGTAATTTTTCTTTCTCTAACTCGTTTTTTATTTTGGTTTTAAAGGTAGTATTTTTTTCCTCTAACTCATTTTCGATTGAGCTCAAATGAAGTAACTTTATTCATTTTTTGATATTGATATGAACAGGTTTGATCTGCGTTCTTACATCAAGGTGCGTGTTTATTTTTTCCCTCCTTCTTTGGATTTGTGTGGGTTTCTCATTCTAAGCATCAGGTTATATATAAATTATGTTGATTTTTTTTATGTGTAGACTATGAGTCTGTTTTGAAGTGTGGGCTTGTTAATTTACGCCAACTATTTGCATGATATTTGTTGAATTGTCTTAAAGATAAATCTTTGCAAGTTGGGTGCTGATTAAAATTTGGGTTTTGGGGTGTATTGGGTTGGAGGATAGTGATACATCTCTTATCTAACAGTGTATGTGAATGGTGAATTTTAGTATTGATTCCTTGTTTCTAATCTGATGAGCTTAACTCACTAACCTGAACTATTAATGAAATTAGGCGAAAAAATGAAATCTTGAGTTTGGATGCTATGTTTGGGTGTGAGTGATTATAAGATACATGAATATATATATGTTCTTATTTTATTTTTTTTGTTCTGAATTCCTCTCTTTTCTATTTCTTTTAGAAGTTTATTAAGTTATAGAGTCAATGAGTTTGATAGACAAGAGTTGGATTAACTTGGACAATTTTCGAGATCCACGTTTTATAAAAGGTGTTGAGGATTTTAGTTCCTTTGCCGTGGAACACCATCACAACAAGAATGTTATACCATGTCCTTATAGAAAGTGTCAAAACCAAGGCCCGGCAATGAGTCACGATGATGTTATGATACATTGTTTTAGCCATGGATTTGACAAGACGTATAAATTCTGGTTTTTGCACGGTGAGAAAGAAAGGCCAGAACAACTCAATGAAAGTGGATCAAGTTTTCAAGCAAACGTGCCTGTGGTGGACATGAATGCAACATTCACCATTCTTGCGGAAGAACTTAGTCTTGATAACTTGGACGCCGTTTTGGGTGAGGATCCAGGACGCTGATTTGAAACCCCTTTTTAATAATATACACTATTTTCACTAAACATTGTTGCCTTGAGCCGCCTTTGACAGCATAGGTCTGGTGGAGATCGGGTGATTCACAGAAGTGCATGTTTAAACATGCTTTTACACATATCTACTAAATTAGTGTCTATGGTGTAGTTTGAGAGCATGGATGCTTTTACACAAATCCTTCCTTCCGGTTGGTTTACTAGGGGAATCTGAAATACGTAGGCAAGAATTTTTTGTTAGATGTTTGAGAGCATGACTGGTGATTGGTGAAGTTACTGAAGTCATGTTACACAATTTTAGGGAGCATGAACTTGTTGGGTTACGTATAGCAATTATACACTTGCAACTATGCAAGTCACATATACTGCAGTAAACTGAGAAGAACCCTTTTAGTGCATAATCTAGAATATTCAGTTCCTAATCATGATTTTTAACGCCGTATAACCAAAGGCAACACATGATTTTTCGCCTGAGGGTGCAAATTGGCAAAGTAAGTATGAGTACGACGCAATCGGTTTTACGCACGCTTCATTACTATTGTACAATTGAATTCAGGTTTCTTGGAAGCGCTATACTCAAAAGTATGACTCATGGGAGCCGATAGAGAACCTTGGGTTTGCTACACCTTATATATTTAACTTTTTTTTTTTTGTAATTCTTATACATGTGAATGTACTTACAACTGTTCATACTTTTGCTCTAGAAACTGTGAGGGAAAATTATGGGAGTTTGTAACTACTTAAGCATCTTGCCTTTACCAAGAGGGTTATCTTTTTCCTTTTCCTTTTTTTAAGAGAATAGTTTATATCATTTCTGTTCCTAAAATGGTGGTGTAACACATTTATTCTTCAGTTGTATTTTGTAAGCTGTTTATTTATTTATTTTTAAATTTTATCTTTTAAAGGGTAAAGTTCATGTCATTTGTGGTGGCCCTCCCTGCCAAGGTATTAGTGGATTCAACCGTTTCCGCAACAAAGATAACCCTTTAGAGGATTTGAAGAACAACCAACTTGTTGTTTTCATGGACATCATCCAGTACTTGAAGCCAAAATATGTGCTCATGGAGAATGTCGTAGATATCGTAATCGTAAAGTTTTCTGGTGGTTACCTTGGTCGCTTGGCGCTAGGCCGTTTGGTTGCCATGAACATGCGCGACTAGGACTACGTACTAGTTGTCGGATGTTATGGGCTGCCACAGTTTTGCATGCGTGCATTTTTTTTGGGGGGGGGCATGTTCTACTGAGGTAAATCCACAAGAAATCAATAAATAAAACTAGTTTATCATGTAAAGGTCGTTTATTGACCATTGTTTTCTTTTTCAGAAGCTTCCGCAGTTCCCATTACCAACCCATGAGGTGGATGTTCGTGGTCAAGTCCCTAAAGAGTTTAAGGTAGTTTAATGTATTACTGCTATTTGCTATCAATGTCTTGGAAAGATTACATCTTAAGTTATGACTACTATTTTCTATCAATTTCTTGAAAACATTACAATAAATCGTTTTTCACAACTACAGCGTAATGTTGTTGCCTATGGTGAAAATGACCCTTGCATACTAAGAAGAGCTAACACATATACTAGTCTGATTTCCTAGGGCTAGCTATATTATCCGCTAAAAAACAAAAACATGGCTGTAAAATGGGGAGACCCAACCTCACATGAATGTCCGCTTCACCCAAAAGAAGGTGAGTAGTTGTATACATTTTATCATTTGTATAAACAATTAAACTAAAAGCTTTGAAATATTAAATTGTCTTTGCTTGAACATAATATGATGTTTGGATCTCATACAAATATCTCTTCTTAACAAAGATTTATATCTCTTCTGCTTTGTAGTACATTCCTAGAACAAATATGGTTTTTTATGGACTTAAGAAGGCTCATGAACGTGCCGATCTCATTGCATACCTGAAATCAGCAACTTCATCTTAAGCTACTTCAAGATCAAGCTTCGGCAAAGAAACCGCTTCAACACAACGAGAGCAATGGTAAAGAACGCACTAAGAAACAGAGGAATTTGATGTTGGGGGAGATGAAACTGAACCAAATAATGGCTGCCTACGTACCCAATATCTATTATCTAGGGATCAAGTTTCAACGTAATTCCTTATGAAAAATAGTTTGGTATTTATAGAGGTAGAGTAGAGAGTCCTTGTAGCTCAAGTAATCTTGTAGCTTGAGCAATTATGATAGACTATAACTCTCATCTGATAATTATCTCTTTGATAATAAATGAATCTGGACATAAATCAATGTACATTAGTGGCAAGCCATGTGGCTAAGGTTCAGCCTTAGACACATGAGTTAACGGGCCTGTATATTGATCCATGATATTGCGAATTGGGCTTTAGCCCTGTTGATTAAATGAATAAAAATAGAGACCCCTACTAATGGACGTTTACCACGTAGGTGGGGGTCGAAACACCGCCCCCTCTTTGTCATGCGAACAAAGGTCACATGGCAAAGAAGAGAAGAAAAGTCAAGGAAAACTTGAAATAATAAAAGAGTAAGCGGAGTGTTTAACAAAGTGTCGTGTGAACGTAAACGATAAGAAAATGGACAATCGGAAAAAATTTGTGAATTAGTGGAAATGAAAAAATTTCAAATTAACGTATACGATACGCAAGGACGTAGTTAAATAAAAAATGTCCGAAAATGTACAGATAAAATAAAAGATGCACATAAATAAAATTTCAAAAGAAATTGAGTGCTGAACATCGCACCAACGCGACACGAACAATGCGAAAGTGATGTCGACGACGCGTGCCAGCGGAATATCGATACGAGGATGTGACCGTTGAAATTAAACATAAGGGCAATATAGTAATAATAGTAATAAAAGGAATTTAACTACGAATTGGATTCAAAGGTTTCAGATTAGATAAGAATGTAGAGTAGATAAGAATTGAGAGTAGAGATGAAGTTGGAGTTGGAAAAGAATTCTACTAGCAATGGAAAGCCAGCGCGGAAACCCTATATAAACAGTGGCTATGCTGCCGCTTTTCCCAATCCATGAAAAACACTGTCGCTCACCAAACAGAGCTTGACCAAGGCTCCCATAGGCAAATACTCGTAAACAAGTATCGTCAGTTCGTTGTCAAAACAAAAACCTTTAACCGTATAGATTCCTATGTGGAAGCTCAGCAACTAACACTACTCCAACTTTGGCTTAGCACGTCCTCAACGCAAACTGTGTTACGCATGTCCTTCTATTTTCGCCGCTCACTACAGTGTGCTTCCCATTAAATAGCCTTGTAAACCGATCCAAAATCTTCCTCTCCAACTTTAAGTAAGATAGAGAAAGGAGTCGGGTGTAAAAACGAAGTGAAGCGCCTCACAATATCGCCAACACCGCTTTTGTATAAATAAATTGATCCTTCTTCGGTCGACTAACAGTGCACGCCTCTTGCCATTAACCTTTGTTTAGATATAGACTTTGGTTGGTTTGGATAAAGTTAGTAAATTGTGGTTGGTTTGTAAACGAAACATAGTGAAAAAACGATGTAATGGCGAGACCGTGATGGCTTCAGATTCAAAACCTGCTTTTAACAAAACATTATACGTATATAATATCTCTAATGAAGGCGGCACCGCACTGTCCTCTTATTTGAAACTTGTTTCAATAAAACATGATATCGCACACTACCAAGAAAGGAGGGGCACCATACCTGCGCTCCTTTAATATGGCCCAAAGAACCCGTTTTTGGTTTTTTTTTTTTTTTAGAAACGACCGCATTATACCGGTGAAAAACACTCGAGAAGAAAACTCGATGACGATCGCAGATTTGGTGAGGTGGAAAGAAGGTGACAGATATAGCGACTACCTGGAACCGCGTCGATGGTCGCTTAAGGAAATTGATAAGAGCCCAAAACTGTAGTTTTAACCCCAGAATACCATACTTTTAGACCAATTATGTGAGTAATAATTAAGAGTTAACACCGATTCGGTTTTATGCATTCCAGGCTTCAAAGTCCATTATGTGCAGAAATGTGCCACTTTAGCGAGATAAAGGAGCAAAGGTCGGTTACTAAGGAGTTCCGTGACTAAAGGCCAAGATTCAAGAAGACAAAGCCTTTCTAAAGCCCGATCAAAAGCTGAAAAGTCGACACGCGTAAAACAAAGACACAAGTCAACAAAACTTCCGAAGGCTGTATCTTTTGGACTCAGACCTCGGAATGGGGCCTATCTTATGTCAAAACGACCGGCTCGGAAAGAGCTTTCCAATGGTCCAAGCCTTGACCCAATCAGAGGAGCAAAAGTAGACGAAAAGTCTGTTGAAGCCAACTGCAGCTGAAGAGGCCTTTTAGATTGAAGATTTGGTTTTTGGGCCGATTCTTCCGCCCAAAACATGGCTCCAAGCCCATGCACGATTTTTGATCTGAAAGTATAAAAACAAAAGCTTAGCTCTTTGTTAATGGTAGATAGTTAGACCTAGATTAGAATTAGATTAGTTAGCCTCCATTAATGAGTTTTAGAACTTAGTTTTAGAATTTCATTTTCTTGTTTTAGATTAATTTCTTGAATCATTGAATATCATTCATTAGATAAATAAAATAGTGATTATTCTTGTCATTTCGGATTATTTCAATCTATTAGATCTAGTTTTAATTATTGTTGGTTACCATTTCTTAGTTGTTAATTATAATTTAATTATTGTTTAATTTAGATTAGTAAATTTCGAATCTTGATATTATGTTTAGTTTAGATTCATATGGAAATGATTGCGGAATGATTCAAGGCTAAAACCTCCATTAGAGGGGTTGATGAAGCTTTGATGAAAACTTAGTGGTAGAGTGTAGAAGCATTGTAGAATCTATTCCACTCTAGAAGGTCATGATTCTCTATGAGAATGGGTGGACGACCTCACATGCTAGTTAGTATTTGGTAGAAATGCCATAAACACTAGGAATTAGAACTCGAAATTCTTGCCGTAAGAACGTAAGAATCGAGATACAAGAATCTATGTTAGGTTATTAAGTTGGATTCAAGGTGGATTCAATTCCCCTCTAATCTTTTATCTAGATTCAAAAACAATCATATTTCCATAGCATTCGTAGTTTAAATTCAATATAATCAATTTCATATTGTATCGTAGTATAACACCCTTCGTAAAGCTCTCATTAGACTTAAGACCGACAAATTAGACTATAAAACATTGCATGCTAGAGAACTAGGAGTGGAACGAATTTGTTACTCCACTCTATTTCTATAGAATTGAGAGTAGAAACTTTGATAAATATAGACACATAATCTAGTTTTAGTTTACTTACGTTTTGAGTTCATCGTTCATTTCGTAGGTAAACTATTCATTTTATGTTTTATCAAATGGCGCCGCTGCCATATTAGTTTCACTTTAGCATTGTTTTTATAGTATAATTAGTCATTTTTAAGTCCCATTAAACCCACCCACCCTTGTTTGATTCATACTGTGGTTGTTCGTTTCAGCATTGAAAAGTTCCGAAAAATTACACGGAGCCGATCACGCTTCAAAGCGAAGCACATTCGCTTCAAACGCCGAACCTTGAGCTGACCCGCCCCATACCGAAGCGACCAGCTTAAGTTATCGAACATAGAGCCGACCCGCCTTTATACCGAAAGACCCGCCGCTTAAGTTATCGAACACGGAGCACGACCGCCCAAAGCGAAATGCCCACTTTAAGCCGAAATTTGCCGGATTTCCACAGTTTTGTTTCAATTTCGATTTTTCAAGTTTTTAAGTGTTTTAACTTGTTATATACATTGAACACGCCAGAACAAGACGCTATTCATAAGCCGGGCAAGGACGCTAATCAGGTATTCCTTTCTTCTACACCTCGCATCTCTAGTTAGAGGTTTCTACTAGTATATCGTAATTGTTTGGAGTGTTGCATGTTTAGTTAAGTTCGACTTAGTCTTGCATGAGATTAAGGTCTGGTCGAAGAAAAACAACAAACGTAATTACACGGCAACGTCAACAAACAAGTCTATCTAGTTTCCCACCCACTACACCTCTAGCTACTATTTCACACACACCACCTGATATTATGGATGAAGAAAGAGAGACTCCTCTCCCTGACTTTTATAAAGCCTTGAGTGATAGCCCTAAATCTTGCATCGTTCTAGCAGACCCAGTGGGGGATTTCCGCATCCCCCCAAATATATTTAATTTGTTACCCGTTTTGCATTGTTCTAGCATACCATGAAAAACCTTATCAGCACATGCGTAGGATTGAACAAGTCCCATAACATTCCACCATCCTACGGTTGGTGCGAACAAATTAAATTGAGGGTATTCCCTTTCACCTTAGTTGATAAGGCGGGCCTTGGTTAATCGCCCAAGCGCCCTAATTCTGTGGACTCGTGGGCCAAACTTGTTCAAATTGTTTATGGAACATTTTTACCCACCCCTAAAGACGGATGAAATGCTTTCCAAGATTCACTTCTTTCGGCGTAATCCTCATGAATCATTTTCGTAGGCTTGAATCGCTTTCACCGATCTCCTTATAGAGTGTCCACACCATCACCTAGCAAAAGACACGCTAGTTCGCGCCTTTTTCAAAGGACTTCTACACCACCATAAAGAAGTCCTAGACATAATGAATGGGGTAGTTTCCTAAGTAAAGGAGCCCCGGAGGCATATAAATTTTTGGAAGATCGCACTAAAGCGCAATAATAATCGGGGTGACGACGACTCCTGCCCGCTAGTTCTTCTTCAATAGTTCAGCTACCAAGATGTTTGAGGTTAAATCAGATCTTGAGCTTAAAACTCTAATTGAATCCCTCACAAAAAGGTAGAGGCCATTTCTCAGACAAAGAAAAGCCTATCCCCGCCATGAATGTAAATTCAAATCCATGTAGTTTCTATTGAGTCCCGAAAGCATCCCGACTCCCACAGTCTATATAGCCTATGAACATTCTTGTTCCATTAATAGTGAACCTAACGCCCTTGAGACAAAATCCCAACTTCGGTTGGAGAAATAACCAACAAGTCACACCTACAGGTGGTACAATAATCAATATGTTAGGTCAACGACGCTTATAACCAAGCTCCACCACAACAAGGACAGATCGTGGTAATTATAATAATTATAGCAACCAAGTGCAACCTCGACAAAGTCAAGAACAAGGTCAATGTAGTTATAATAATTATAATGCTAATAGAGGTATCGCTCCGGTAAATAATAACTATCATAATCCGCCCCATAAATAATCAACGCGAGATTGTTCCAAATACACCACCCGTGACTACTACACCCACACAAACCGATCGCCTTGACACCTTCATACAAGTGAGCCAACAACTTTTCCAAACCATGGCTCAATCTAACCAACACATTCTACAATCCGTTAATAATTTAAACCAACAGTTAGCCCAAGAGAAAGCCCAACCAAAAGGCGGTTTCCGTGCCAAGCGATACCCAACCCTAGAACAAAGAAACACAAAATTTTGAGGTAGACGGTAATACTAGTATGGAAACTACATCCGTAGGTCAGCTAAATTCCATCACCACTCTCCGCTCGAAGAGTGGTTGATAACAAAGTAACTATGCCTATAGTTACCCCATCAAGATTCTACACCGGATATCGAACTAGATAATCGATATAGAAACCGAAGAACCTACCACCGTAGAGGTACCCGCTTAAACCACAACCTAAGAAACAGAAAAGCCAAGGTTACACATCAAGTCGAGCCTTACGCTAAATATAGAGCTTAAACCACCGCCCCTCATAAATTAGCCATGCTAACCGGGATACTAACTTTGAGGAGATTAGAACGTTTTCAAAAATCTAACGATAAACCTTCCTTTTCTCGCTATAAAAAGCTACCTAACCACGCTTAAGTTTCTTAAGGAGTTGTGCACTACTAGGCGAAGACCAACATACCTAAAGACGCTTTCTAACCAACAGTTCCCAACTTTATCCGAAAAATAATGGAATTGTTAAGTACAAGGACCCCGGTCGCCCCATCGCATAATGCACCTTAGAGATTCTCACAAGACGATTTACTTACTACTAGACTGGGGGCTAGTGTTAACTTACTCCCATTTTATTTGTATAAACAAATAGGTCTAGAGGAGATGCAACCTACTAAAATGACATTGCAATTAGTCGATCGGTCTATTAAGTATCCTAAGGGGTGTGGTTGAAAATGTTCTCGTTAAAGTCCAAAATTTTACTACCCAAATTTACTTCGTTATCCTCGACCACGTGTAAGTCACTAACGACTCAGACCTATCATTTTAGGGCGCCCCTTCTTGGCACGCCAACGCTACCATAAACCGCCACATGGTTCGATGTCCTTGTCCTTTGGCCATCTTTTCCGCCGAGGTAAATGTTTTCAAAACAAGGACACAAAGATCCCGATTCATCTACAAATGGCGAGGTTAGCATGATCGAGAGCTTAGCTCAAGATTACTTCAAAACATGTTTCCGAGAAACAGATTAACAAATTCCTTTCCTTCGAAATTCCGACTTTAACAATGACTCCCCGGTCTTAGACGCGAAATCGAAGAAGAATTCCTCGCGAACTCTTTTGCACCGCTTTTTACCACTTCACGAGTCCCCCTTGCCAACAACCATTCATTCCTTGATGCTATGACGGAAGATGAATTTTTCAATCTCTATCCCAGTGATCCTTTTGACCCACCTATTGAGGAATGTCTTGCATATATCAAGATTTCTGATGATATGGACTTGAGAGCTCTAGCTGAGAATCATTCACCTTCCATCACTAATATTCCCCACCCTCCACCCTTTCAAAGGAACCTCGAGTTTGCACTCGATCCTTTAGTTTTTCCTGTGCTTCATGATTTTTTAAATCCACCTAGTAAACAAATACTTCCCAAGGATAAACCACTTGACACCTTCATTTTCAGACTTGAGACAATCCCTAACTACACCATGAATGAGTTTTGTGCTAAACCCACATCTTCATTTTTTCCATGCTTTCCCTCTAAAACTTATCCCAATCCACCATATCTTCCACAACCATTCACTTTTCCACACTTATTCACTAGGACACCCTCTCGCTCAAAGATGAAACATAAGGTGCATGCTCGGGTTATGTTATAGGTCTATCCGACTTGCTTTCATTCCACTAGGTCAAGGCCAGAGGGAAATCTTGGTGTTTGATTGTGTTTGGATATGTTTTCTGTGATATTTATTTATGGAACGATCCACAACTATTTCGGTTGTTGATATATGATAAACTGCATATTCATACATATATTTAGATAAAGTCTCGAGTATCTGACTATAAACGACTCAATTTTTGTGTTTGGTGCATTTCCTTTCATTTCCATATATTAATGAATGCACCATTCAGGTAACCGGGCCCTCCCTATAGAGTGTGTGGTTGTAAGTACCGGATCCTAAATCCACGGTTCACATAATTCACGTTTTCCACTCTTGCATGTTTTCTTGGTTTTTGAGAAATGTTTCTCTATGGTGTGAATTATGTCTTTACTGCTTATTGTTTTCCTTTATATTAAACCTAATTCATAAAAAGTAAAAAAGTTTAAATCTATAAAAATAGTAATCTAGCAAGTCTCGAATCGACCTTAAAAGACCTGACGTTTTAAAACAAATTTTACAAACCCGTTTTCAAAAATTTGTTTGGGGGGTGGGTGTTAGTTTTTCCATTCTTGATCGAGAAAATTTCCAGTTTTATGGGTTGTTCCCGGTCATTTGCAGCTATTCCAGAGCGTAGTTTCAGAGATGAAATCTCCTACAATAATACCGAACAGTCTTTTCGAAGATCTGTTCCCAAGCACTACTTATGGTGCTTGGACTCGCTGAGGTGATCACACACGTAGGCGGGAACCGCTTATGGTTCTTGCTAGCATTTGTTCTTGGACTTGCCATGCCCAATTGAAATACAAGACCCATGGTGCTATTGGGTAGATAATATGCATGTCCGGAGATAAGGTAAGTTTTAATTCCATTTAGTGTCCGCTATGTCCTAAGCAATTTAAGCCCTGTTAACCCCATAATGGGTGGAACTCTTATATAGAGTTCGCGTCGGTTTTATATTAGTATGCTTTAACCTTGTTTTGCGATGTTCCGAATTTCACGCCGTTTCCATGGTACTTTTCTATCCTCTTTATTTAAATGCTTTGAGGACAAAGCATGCTTCTTGTTTGGGGGGTGGGCATAGAAACACGGTAATTAAGGCATCCGTTAGGATATAGATATGTATAATATGCACTTGTTTTCTAGTTAAAATTTTATAAATTCAAAATATAAATAAATAAGTTATGCTATACACTTAGGAATATTGGTATTGTTTTCTTTCTCTATGCTCTTAACAATCTAGAAGTCTCAATGAGCTTTTGCATTAGAATAATTTTTAGAAACTTAGGTTAATATGTAGGTAATAATCTTTGCATCTATCTATAAATATATTACATGAGTATCTATGATTGTTAGCATGAAGTTTCTGAAATCTAGGCTAGAGTACTTATTCTACAAAATCCGTGAGAATATAGCCTAAAGCCTTATAAGAGTGAAAACATTTGAGAAATGACACAAGGGAGAAGTAAAATCCGGATAGAGAAATCACACGCCCATTTGTTTGATCACTAAACCATATCCTAAGCGAGAATTTAGGCCCTTTTGGATCGATATAGCCAGAAATTCAAACCTATGAATTATTTTCCGCTAGTCAAGCCCCTCGAGCCTTTCTTTAGCCTTTCATAAACCACAAATCCTTTACCCCGCTAAAAACAAAATAAAAAAAAAAAAAAAATCAACCTACCCAATTTAGAATAAGTCCGAGAATAGAATGAGGAAGAAAGAAGAAGAGAAAACCTATGTAAACAAATATTAGTTAGTTGCTTTCGTAAATAAAGAAAAGAAGTTTCCATCCAAAGAAAAGAAAAATTAAAATAGAAATAAAATAAAAATTCCAAAAAAATAGAATAAAAGGAGTCAAAAGGCAAAGAAAAAAAAAAAATATGGCTAAGGATGGAAACAAAGTGTAGAAGCAAAAAGTAAATAACAAGGTTTTCTCTAGTTACATAATATGAAGTCTCTTTTTATCTCGTGACTTGTCTGCTTTGAATATCCATTTCCTTCCTTCTTAAACCATCTCCTAATCCCCCTAAACACCTAATAAAGACCTCTAGCTCAATTAGGAATAGGTTAGTGTGATAGTAAGTGGCAGATGTGTTTGATCGACTCAACTTCCTTTGTGTGTCATTGAGATTGTAAGGTAAAGTGTGCCCATCGCTTGACTAGAGTAAATAAACTTGAGTGGAAAAATCAGAGTGTTGTATCTTGACTATTATTGTGAGAACCTACTTAAGGATGCTATTCCGAGTTTCAGAAACGGACCTGCTATTGCATTTCATAGTAGTACTCATTGTATATATGTTTATTGTAGATGATTGATTATTATGCATATATTAGCTTAGGTTTTTGACTTGGTTATTCTTGTTCATAGCTAGTGAGAGGAATAGTTAATTTAGAGCATGGATAAGGAAACAATAGTTTTATTTCTTAGTTGTTGTAGTATAGATGAAGTTTGTGAGTACCTTCACTGGAAAACTCTCACGAGGCTATAACTCGTCCACTAGGGAATTCCTAGTGGTTTAAGGCCTTGTTGCATATGGTCAATGAAATTGCACTCAGCGAAACGAGAGTAGTTAGAACTCCATTTTTGGTCACTTATTCTAATTTCTCATCTTTGCTTGAGGACAAGTAAAATGCTGTTTAGGGGTGGTTTGATAAGAGCCCAAAACTGTAGTTTTTTTAACCCCAGAAATACCATACTTTTAGACCAATTATGTGAGTAATAATTAAGAGTTAACACTGATTACGTGTTTTTATGCATCTCAGGCTTCAAAGTCCATTATGTGCATAAATGTGCCACTTTAGGGAGATAAAGGAGCAAAGGTCGGTTACTAAGGAGTTCTGTGACTAAAGGCCAAGATTCAAGAAGACAAAGCCTTTCTAAAGCCCGATCAAAAGCTGAAAAGTCAACGCGGGCAGAAACAACACACAAGTCAGCAGAACTTCTAAAGGCCGTATCTTTGGACTCAGACCTCGGAATGGGGCCTACCTTCTGTCAAAACGACCAACTCAGAAAGTGCTTTCCAATGGTCCAAGCCTTGACTTAATCAGAGGAGCAGAAGTGGACGAAAGGTCTGTTGAAGCCAACTGCAGCTGAAGAAGCCTTTTTAGACTGAAAGAATTGGGTTTTGGGCCTGATTCTCTGGCCCAAAACATGGCTCCAAGCCCATGCATGATTTTTGGATCTGAAAGTATAAAAACATAAGCTTAACTCTTTGTTAATGGTAGATAGTTAGACCTAGATTAGAATTAGATTAGTTAGCCTCCATTAATGAGTTTTAGAACTTAGTTTTAGAATTTCATTTTCTTGTTTTAGATTAATTTCTTGAATCATTGAATATCATTCATTAGATAAATAAAATAGTGATTATTCTTGTCATTTCGGTTTTTGTTATTTCAATCTATTAGATCTAGTTTTAATTATTGTTGGTTACCATTTCTTAGTTGTTAATTAGAATTTAATTATTGTTTAATTTAGATTAGTAAATTTCGAATCTTGATATTATGTTTAGTTTAGATTCATATGGAAATGATTGCGGAATGATTCAAGGCTAAAACCTCCATTAGAGGGGTTGATGAAGCTTTGATGGAAACTTAGTGGTAGAGTGTAGAAGCATTGTAGAATCTATTCCACTCTAGAAGGTCGTGATTCGCTATGAGAATGGGTGGACGACCTCACATGCTAGTTAGTATTTGGTAGAAATGCCATGAACACTAGGGATTAGAACTCGAAATTCTTGCCGTAAGAACGTAAGAATCGAGATACAAGAATCTATGCTAGGTTATTAAGTTGGATTCGAGGTGGATTCAATTCCCTTCTAATCCTTTATCTAGATTCAAAAACAATCATATTTCCATAACATTAAGTTTTAAATTCAACATAATCAATTTCATATTGTATCGTAGTATAACACCCTTCGTAAAGCTCTCATTAGACTTAAGACCGACAAATTAGACTATAAAACATTCCATGCTAGAGAACTAGGAGTGGAACGAATTTGTTACTCCACTCTATTTCGATAGAATTGAGAGTAGAAACTTTGATAAATATAGACACATAATCTAGTTTTAGTTTACTTACGTTTTGAGTTCATCGTTCATTTCGTAGGTAAACTATTCATTTTATGTTTTATCAGAAATACAGAAAATATTAGGACTCGAGAAATTTGAGATTGTCACGCCCCGAGACCCAACACACATCCCGAGGACTAGGAGTGAATCTCGAGGCTGACACCCATCCCAATTCTACCGAAATTTCGGCAGAGTTTCCTTTGTTTAATCGACATTCGTAAACCCTAAAACCTGGACATTTCATAATACCCTTCCAACAACCATATATATATATACAAAATCCACTTTCTAAACAACCGAGATGTATATACACATATCCACCAAAAGGTTTAAGGTAACTATTACTCCAATACATCGGGTATTACATCCAAAATGAGCTAGCTCTCAATATATACAACAAAAGAATGAACTAGACTATCTCTATACAACAAAAAAATATGAACTTGACTCTGTCCTCGTCAAGCATAAGGGAATCCTCCCAAATCCCCACAACCATCATCGCTAGGGTTAGGAAAAGCCTCCTCCTCTGAATCGCTCGCCCTGAAATGTTAAGTAGGATGAGCAAACAACTATGCCCAAAGAGAAACGCATTATAACCAATACTAGACTACTTATAACAAAACATTTAAAACATGCAAGTTTTTATAATAATATCCAAATATCGTGGACTATACAATAAATCACTAGCTAGCATAAATCATATCGGCATGCTTCTTTAATATTCAAAATATAGTTTTCACACCATCATACAACTATTGTGGCCACGCATCCTATTAGAATGATGAGGGTGGTAACTGGTACTCAAACCCGATCACAGGCAAATCTCGGTTCAAGATTTTTTCCAAAGTGTGAACCATGCACCGTATTTTCCTGATTTTACCGCGAGGAGATGAAATGCCGTTGTTGTGTTCGTACACAAAAATCCCCAAAGCTTTTAGGGCTCGGTGGGCCCCAGTGACCCTGACCCCCATACGGGCTGCTTTACCTAACTTACGGTGGTCAACCGTTCAACGACCGCAGACTGCCAGATCCCCGACACATCCAGGAGTGGACTAAACTTTCACTCCTCGCGTCTAAACCTCATCGAGGTAACATGTAACCCCACACAAGCTAATCACCATACAGCGTGACACGTACAAGCATGGTTATCTAGAAAAGTAGAAAAGGAATTCCCGGACTACATCCAGTGATGCATCCCTTTAAAGGTGGCTGATAAGAGCCCAAAACTGTAGTTTTAACCCCTTAGCAGTCATACTTTTAGACCAATTATGTGAGTAATAAGTAAAGAGTTAATACGATTCGCGTTTTTTATGTATTTCAGCTTCAAAGTCAATTATGTGCGGGAATGTGCCACTTTGATGAGATAAAGGAGCAATGGTTGGTTACTAAGGAGTTCGGTGATTAAAGGCCAAGATTCAAGAAGACAAAGCCTTTGTAAAGCCCTGGTCAAAAGATGAAAAGTCAAAGTCCACGCAAAGTGAAAACAATGTGCACAAAGATGAGAACTTCGAAGACCATATCTTTGGACTCGGACCTTGATTGAGGCCTACCTTATGTCAAAACGACCGCCTCGAAAAGAGCTTTGCAATGGTCTAAGCCTTGACCCAATCAGAGGAGCAGAAGTGGACGAAAAGTCTGTGGAAGCCAACTGCAGCTGAAGAGGCCTTTTGGGATGAAAGAATTGGGTTTTGGGCCGATTCTCGGCCCAAAACATGGCTCCAAGCCCATGCACGATTTTTGGATCTGGATGGATAAAACAAAAGCTTGACTCAGTGTTAATGGCAGTTAGGTTAGGAAGCTAATGTTAATGGAGTTTAGGGTTAGAAAAAGATAGATCTAGATTAGTTTTAGATCTAGATCTAGTTTTGAATCTCCATTTTTATTAGTTTTCATTTCCCTTGTTTTAATTTAAAGTATTAAAATATTGTTATTGCTTCATTAGATAAATCAAGTAGTTTATTATTGATCAAATTCGATTTTGTCATTTATCTATTGCTTAGATCTAATTTCATTTCTTGGTTGTTAGTCATTTTAAGAAGTTATTGATGTTAGATTTTAATTATTGTTTGTTAAATTTCATAAAGTTAGAATCTTTAGATTTAGTTGTCTTAAATTTATAATTAGTTTTAGTTTAAACACCAAACACATCACTCTCACTGTTCCTTGTGTTTGATAAATTGAATTCTATTTAAGTCTTGAAGGTTTAAGAGTGGAACGAATCCTTACTTGTTGTATTGCATGATTATGTTTTGAGAGTAAGAAGAATTGATTTAAACGTAAGAACGGTAGGATTACGTATTAGTGTTCTTGTAGCATTAATATTTAGGATTCTATTGTTTTTACGGTAATCAAATGGCGCCGCTGCCATCTTAATCTCGTTCATGACAAGAATTCAATTGCTTGAATCCAAGGGGCAATCCCCCATTCTCTACCCACCCACCCTTTTAATTTTTCATTCTTGTTTCTTGAATTTTCGGAACTGTTCACTGTTTCAGGCATAGGGGCTGCGGATTCACAGAGAAAAACACTGCGGTGAAGGTATTTCTAAATTTTCGAAAATTCTGAAAATTTTCATACATAATATCTAATGTGTTGTTGATTTACTGGAATATTTTCAGATTTTTCAGAGTTGGTTTACCTTATAAAACAAATACGATCTTTACAGTACTGCATTTCAGTTTTCACACCGTATGTTCTTGAAAAACAGACAAGTAAGGTTACTTAAGGAGTTCTTAAAATTCTATAATTTTTACAGGAGTATCTATCCTAATCTAGGAGTTTGTAGTAAAAATTTGATGAGTTTTTGATTTGTTTTGACCTCCTAAATAGTAGAGTGTTTCTAGTGTGTTTCTGCAGTGTTGCAAACACTTAATATCTGGAACACCATCCAATAAGGAGAGGTTGTAGAACTCCAATTGCTCTAACCTTTTTACAGGAACAACTAGAATCTCTCAGGAGTCTCCAGTAAAAATTTGGAAATTTTTGGATTTGTTTTGATGGGTTAACCATTCGGTTGTTTGTATTGTGTCCGAAAACCGTTATGCAAACGTTGAAGGGCTGTAGAGGGACTTTCACAACTCCAATCGATCTGAAAATTTACAGGCTACTTGATAGACGTCTTAGAAAATTACTGTAAAAATTTCAGATTTTTTGGAGTACGATAAAAGGCCTAAAACTTGAAAACCCTGGAGCGCGACCCGCTTCAAAAACGAAGCGCGACCCGCGCCCAAAACACCGACATTCGACAAAAGAGGGGCACTCGCGCCCAACCCGCGCCCTACAAGGAAATTCATAAGTTGAACAGCCCGATTTTCATAGGAAAGTTCAAATTTCTATTCCTTAAAGTTATAAAGTGTTTCTAACTTGTTAAATACACTGAAATCGCGTATACAAGACGCTATTCAAACGCCAGAGTAGCAAGGAGGCATTCGTGTACTCCTTCTTCCACCTCGCCTCTTACGTCCGGGAGGAGTTTTAATTCTAGTATAATCGGGCTTGTTTTTCGTAGAAATAAATACAACATGCCTATCTAGAATTTCACACACTACACTTGCATCAATGGCTAAAGAACAAGAGACTCCTCTCTCGATTTTTTATAAAGCCACTAAACGATGGCCCTAAGTCGCATCGTTCTTGCAGAGACCTAGTGGGGATTTTCGAATCCCCTAATATATTTAACTTGTTACCGGTTTTCATGGTTTAGACCACGAGAAGCCTTACCAGCACATCGCGTAGGATAGACCAAGTTCTCACTACATTCCATCATCCTA
Source organism: Coptis chinensis (assembly GCF_015680905.1). NCBI lineage: Eukaryota > Viridiplantae > Streptophyta > Magnoliopsida > Ranunculales > Ranunculaceae > Coptis > Coptis chinensis. The sequence continues at coordinate 39,032,904 of NC_141463.1, forward strand.
GCGTAAGTCCGGATCAAGTTAAACTTAGGGTGTTTCCTTTCACCCTAGCCGACAAAAGGCGTCTTGGTTAAGCGCCCAAACGCCAAACTCTGTGGACTCATGGGCTCAACTTGTTCAATTGTTCATGGAACAATTTTACCCACCACTAAAGACCGGATGAAATGCTTCAAAAGATTCATTTCTTCCGCGGAATCCTCATGAATCCTTTTTCGAGGCACCTGAATCGTTCACCGATCTTCTCATTGAATGCCCACATCATAATCTTCGCGAAAAGACACGCTTTGTTCGTGCCTTCTTCAAGGGATTTTACATCTTCATAAGGAGGTTCTAGATATCATGACCGGGGGTAGTTTTCTTAGTAAAGGAGCCTTAGAGGCTTATACATTCTTAGAAGATCAATCTAAGAGGAACAACAATTGGGAGGTAACGATTCCTCCCGCCCCTCTCCTTCTTCGTGAGGTTAAACATGATCCCGAAGCTTAAAACTCTTATCGATGCCCTCACTAAAAAGGTAGATGCCATCTCTGCTCAACAACAACCCACTCCAGTCATGAACATTAACTCTACTTTCGTTGTAATGTGCATTTGTAGTCTTGAGCATTCCGACTTCTATTGTCCTCTTGTCTATGCACAAACACCACCACAACCATCACACTTCAACCAGTTAACTCAACATCAAGGACAAGGGAACTTAGGTGACCAGAATAGAGCTTTTGTACCCATAACCCAGAACTATCAACATCAAGACATGAACGCTCAACAAGCTTTAATTCCAATACAACCATCTACAGACAAAGTAGTAGTGACCTTGTTGGAGAAACAAAATCAAATTATGCAACAAAACTCCAACTTAATGAAAGATCAGCATGATCAAAACTCTAATATGATGAAACAAACAATGCAAATGATGCAGTCTTTGTGCCAAAAGGTTATTGACATGTCTTCTAACCAAAATAATAACCAAACCGGGCGTTTCCAAGTCAAGCGATTGCCTAATCCTAAGTCAACAAACACCGCTTTTGAAATAAACAAGATTTCTTGTAATGGTAATATAAACCAAGGGGACCTACAGTGATCCACTACCCTTCGTTCGGTGTAGTTGATAACCAAGTGACTATACCTAAAGATTACCCGCAAACTAAAAATGATACCATACCAAATACTATAATAGAAACTGAAGACCCTACAACTGTAGAAGTACCAGTTAAACCACAACCAAAGGGGAAAACATTACAAGACCCAATAATAGAAAGTGAAGACCTTACACCTGTAGAGGTTCCAATATGGAAACCTAGTTCGAAAGTGATAAAAGATAAAGCAACGGTTAACAAATATGTTCCCCCTCATATTAGGCATAAAGATAAACCACCGTATATCAGAGACTAATTGTGTCTAAAAAGGACGAGAATTTTGATGAGATTAGGGAAGTGTTTAAAAATTTGACTATAAACCTACCTTTTCTAGAAGCTATAAAAAGTCTACCCTGACACGCTTAAGTTTCTAAAAAAGAGTTGTGCACCAAGAAGAGGAAAACCAACATACCCCACGAAGCATTCCTAACGGAACAATATCCTCTTTATCCGAACATAACGGAATTGTTAAGTACAAGGACCACGGGTAGATCCATCAGTACAATGCACCTTAGGTGATACCTTCATAACAACTGCTTTATTAGACACGGGGGCAAGTGTTAACTTACTCCCTTTTTATTTATATAAACAACTAGGTCTAACAAAACTTCAACCAACCAAAATGACTTTGCGGTTAGCCGATCGTTCTATTAAGTATCCCAGGGTGTAGTTGAAAATATTCTCGTTAAAGTTCGTGGATTTTTACTATCCAATTTACTTTGTTATTCTTGACACGAAGTTGCTCATGATTCCATTCCCATCATCTTAGGGCGTCCTTTCTTGGCAACCGCCAATGCCCAAATCAATTGTCGGGATGGCTCAATGACTCTTTCTTTTGGAAATCTTTACGTAGAAGTTAACATGTTTAGACAAAAACAGGGGACAACTAGGTTTTTTATATAGAAGGAGAAGTGAAGTCCATTGAGAGTTTTGTACCTCACATTAGTGCGGCTGACACTTTAGTCCCCACACTAGTAGATACCCCTCTTATGGAAGAAGACAAGTGTCACACCCCGAATTTCGACAGAATTCGGAAAAACATTATTTGTCCCCGACCCTTCGATCTCCGAGGTGTGACGCACTCTCTACACCCAAAAACCCATAAACAGTTTTAGAATATACGGATAATTAAAACCAATAAAAATTTTAACTTAAACAAAGCCTCTTCATTATAAAACAATTTACAAATGAAAATGCAAATAATATTATCTCAACTGAAAATCTATATCACCTAAAGGGAAAACAAAACCTGACACGAGATGCAATGCTAACGCAAAACCACAAGCAAAGAACCAATCTTCTTCATCCCTAAACTCTGTCAAGACTTATCAACTATGTTCATTTAATGAAACACACCGATAAACAAACAAACATGCAAATCGGTTGACATTATAAACAATCTTTGGTGTGAGTAATACCTAAAACAACATATAATAATACATATATATATACACCATCCATAAGGCAGTTAGTTCCTCCACCGAGGCCTTTAACTTCCAACAACTAGTACAACAACCTTAAGTATACTAATTAAGGCGGTGTAGTTCCTCTCATGAGGCGCTTTAACTTCTCACTAACCACCACAACAAACTATCGCATCATAAATAAGGCGGTAGTTCCTCCATCGAGGCCTTTAGGTTCAATTGAACAAATAACCACACAAACGTATTATATCGTGCCTCTCATTTCCTGCTTTCGATCCAGAGTGGGTCGTCTACCTTGAGTAATTAATTTGACCCACCCTACGCAAAACCATATATAATCATCTATCTACGGATACATCATTAACAAACATATTACCATAATTATATTAATTAAGGTTTTCTTTGCGTGTCCCTAAAATCCGCGTCGTATCTATGTCTTACCTAGTTTCCCCGGCTACCACAATCGCTACCCAACGCCCGAACATGTACATCCACATGCCTCCCCTTACATAATGAACCACTCCGTATGTAACTACCACTGGCGGGGATGCCGCGCACCGGGTAAATCCTCACACGGAAGCAATTATGTAAATCGCCACTATTCGGCATAAAATATTGCGCATCATCGTTCTATTTTGCGAACGGAATATATCTCAGTTACCTCATAACCATTTTCATTCTTTCACGTGCCAATATATTATTGCACTACATCACACTCCCGTGGGCAAATATTCACCAATACTATATTAGCATCTCACATATAAAATAATAGAGTGTATATACATTTCTCCAAGATATTGCATTAATACAACTATCCTAGCATATTATATCATGTCACAATGCTTCAACGTATCACATACATTATAACGTATTAGGAATATAATATCTCCTAACATCTCAATATCGTCACGTGTCAAAAATACACAATATCAATGTCAAATCTTTATTAGATAATGACAACCAAATATATACAAGCTTCCACAGCATTTTATTACTATAGGTGTCCATATAATATACACATAAAACGTAGCACAAATAAACAGTCCACAGTCCACAATTAAAGCCCAATATGTATATGCTTTACACACTACTCACGTCAAATCTAAATTAGATAATGACACACAAAGTTATACAATATGGACAATATTTTATTACTATATATATCCATATAAACAAACATATGAAAAACTGGAAAAGTCAACATTCCACAGTCAAAGTCAACAGTCAAAGTCAACAGCCAACGGTCAAGGGTCAACACCTCATGGTCAAGGTCAAACTCAACATGTCCCGGTCAAAGTCAACATGTCCTAGTCAAAGTCCAACCGTCGTTTCCGTGTTCGACAGGTCCAGGGTCATAGCCATGGTTCATGGCTAAAGGCAAAGGTGCATGGCTCATGGGCTCATGACCACGGTCCTGGTTCGGACCCAACTGGCCAAGCCCAAACCTTAGAACCCGAAAGTCTAAAAGTCCACTTATTTATTTTACCTGACCCAATTGGATCTATTTTAAGTCCAATGGACTGGTCCATGCAATATTAGTTACGGGCCCAAAACTTATACTGAACTCGCCCAAACAGTTAAGTGGTTTCGCCCAAAAACGTTAATATAAACTGGTCCACAAAACAAAGGCTAAAAAGAATTGGTCCAACACAAAACCCATGTGGTCCGCCCACTCAACTTAAATTAGAATCGGGCCCAAACCAACTAAACAAACTAGGCCCAACCGATTTGGCCCCGAGCCCAAAATCGGTGAACAGTCATCATCTTCTCCAATTTGCCACCACCACCGGCCCCATTTCGCCCCATCGATACTTCTCCGCTTCTCCCTCATATCGGTTTGAATCCTATTGGAAAACCCAACACTCTAATTCTTCACTTCACATATCGACCCAAAACTAGATCGAGAGTTTATCGCCGCCATTAATGGCCGGCCTCAAGCTTCCAAAATTTGCCCCTCACTCTACTACACTACCTCACTTCAACAATACAATCAACCAAACTACAAACAAAAACAGCCCAACACCGCGCCATCGCTAATTTCAGCCAAAAACGCCGCCATTAACGGCTTCTACCACTACCGACAGCCCCCACACACCCTACACTACCCCCATCATCAACAACTTAATCCACCCATAATTCCATCGCCTCCAGCCAACAAAACAATAAACCACGGTAAAAGCGATCGAGTTTGAACGCCATTAGCGACTTCGTTCGAGCTCCAAAGAGTTTCAAACTAGCATTCGATATTGAGGAAAACGCCCCCGACCTCTAACCAAATCCAAGACAAGTTTTAAAGGCAACAGACGATCTCTCTGTTTTCGCCTACATTGACAACCTCTCAAACTTCGACGGTTTAAGGCCGCTTTAACAACAAAAACGAAATTTAACAAAGTTAAATATTACAAAGACACGAAGTCCAATACAACGGATAATGAACAGTAAAATTAGTGAAAACATAGGACAGTAAAACGGTTTTCGTATTCCGGTGATATAGCAGGAGAGCTACTCACGCTGTCGAGCGAATCCCTACGAATCCCTCGTCGTCCGAACCGTCGCGCTCCACCCTCCAGAAATCCAGCTTTCATGCTCTGCCTCCATTTTTAATATATTTTATTATTTTATGAACCCTATTTTCTAGAAAAAGTGTTTATATACTTGGGTCCGAAACCCAAGCCCAACACCGACTCGGGCCCAAAACCAGGCCCACGTATCCCGAGTCCGGTCCGACGAATTTTGAAAATAAATAATTAAATAATTTAATTAATAAATAGAAAAATACGTATTTAAAAATACGGGCGTTACAGCTATACACATCTCAAAAGAATCTCGTCCCGAGATTCGGAAGTAAAGCTATACTAACAAATAACGTTGGTTATTAACTTAGAACTTATACAAGAATGCACGTTGATTAAACTTAAACAAGATAACATTGGTATTAATTATTATTTAAATAATACCCGAATATATATCCTCATGCCATTTCAAAATCTATCATAGTTTAACTGTCTATATTAAAACAAATTATTACTGTCACTTAAACGCAAGATAAATATACCATATCTTTTTAGCATGCAGTTTCTTGACACGTAGCAAACTCTACGAAAAATAATATCCTTCTTAAACTAATAAATGATATGGGGTAAGTTCATCCCGGCATAAAACATTATGGAGTTTTCATTATCATGCATAAAAGAAAATTAGTGTCCTGATACACTTGAAAATAAAAATCACTCATGTCATTGATACTATAATAAAACTTTATATTACTTTAGTCATGCTCTCAGAAAAATTAAATTTTAAAACAATCCTTGAATCCTAATTCATGCTTGCAACTAGATCAAATATAGCACGTATCAAAAAAAATAATTTTTTTCATATTCATCTATCAAAATCATATAGACTGAAACAAAACAATTCAGAATAAATACTCGAATATGCAAAAATCATGTGAAACTAATTTAACGATATTAATCAATCATATACGCACGGTAATAGTTCACCTATATACAATAATATAACAACGTGTATACGCAAGTATACACATCTAAAAAAGAACACACGTGTATACGGTCTCAAAAAGAATACACGTGTATACGCAGATATACACATCTCAAAAAGAATACACGTGTATACGTAAGTATACACATCTCAGAAAAACACACGTGTATACGTAAGTATACACATCTCAGAAAAAAACACACGTGTATACGCCAGTATACACATCTCAAAAAGAACACACGTGTATACGCCAGTATACACGTCTCAAAAAGAATACACGTATATTTTATTATTATATTCAATCTATTTCTAACTAATCACCTCTAACAGATTAATCTCTTATACTTTAAAATACTATTCATCCATTACAATGTACGTGTGAGGCGAGATAGTTCCTCCAACACCGAGGCAATTAGTTCCTTACTTAGTACTCACAAAGCCATCAGATAATACAACTCATTCCATATAAATTAAAATATCTTATTATTTATTGAATAATAACATAACACTCCAACACAAAGTTCACAGACATGTCATCACACTTAATCCATACTCCACGTGAAAATGATCACCAACAACAAAATCACACTATAGCAACACACATCATTTTGATCAAATCCGTTAATAATTAATATATTACAAATATAACCACTCCTCATATGATAAGGAAAAATAAAAGCATCTCATATGCACTCCACCGTGAGTAACTAATATAAATATACACATTACACATACAATCAAATCCGCGAAAATATTGACTCTCTTTATTTTTATATCTCTTTCATTTTCTTTGTAAAAATAAAACAACTAGCGGAAATAGTTTTGAAAAATAAAACTTCTTAAACACTCCCCATAAACCACGATCCGAGAATCACCTAGACTCACCTAAGTCTAAGTTAACCAAATGCTCTGATACCAAACTCATCCGAACGATGATGCGCAATATTTTATGCCGAATAGTGGCAGTGCTTACATAGATTTGGCTTCCGTGTGAGGATTTACCTGGTGTCGCGGCATCCCGCGGAGGTGGTTACGCCGAGTGGCTCATTATGTAAGAGAGGCATGTGGATGTACATGTTCGGGCGATGGGTTCGCGATTGTGGTAGCCGAGGGAAACTAGGTAAGACATAGATCTGACGTAATTTTAGGGACACACAAAGAAAGCCCCAAATAATCTAATTATGGTAATATGTTGGTAAATGATATATCTCTAGATAGATGATTTGTATATGGTTGGCTGGTTATAGTTTAGTTAGAACCTAAAACCTCGATGGAGGAACTACATGCCTTATTTATTATGAGTATAGTTGTTGTGTGGTTAGTGGGAAGTTAAAGGCCTCGATTGAGGAACTACACCCTAGATTAGTGTACTTAAGAATGTTAAAGCCTCGGTGGAGGAACTACCTGCCTAGATTATTGTACTCAAGAATGTTGTATTAGTCGTTGAAAGTTAAAATTTCGGTGGAGGAACTAACTGCCGTATGGATTGTGTATATATATGTATATTATATGTTGTATTTTAGGACTACTCACACCAAAGATTTTTATAATGTTGACCCGATTTGCATGTTTGCTTATCGGTGTGTTCATTAAATGAACATAGTTGATAAGTCTTGACAGGTTTAGTGTTGAAGAAGGTTAGGTTGGGCTTTGTGGTTTTGCATTAAGCGTTACATCTCCTGATCACGTTTTGTTTTTTCCCTTGAGGTGATATAACTTTTCAGTCTAGACAATGTTTTTGTATTCTCATTTGTATATTTTAATTAAAGAGTTATTGAAAAGAGATCGTAACCTAATCTTAATTGGGAATTTTTGTAATGAAGAGGACTTTTGTATAATTGAAATTTTTATTGGTTTTAATTATCCGCGATATTTTAAAACTGTTTATGGGTTTTGGGAGTGGAGAGTCGTCACCTCGAAAATCGAAGAGTCGGGGACAAATAATGTTTTTCAGTCCAATTCTCAATAAATTCGGTGTGACAAGAAAACCAATAAAAATTTCAATTATACAAAAGTCCTCTTCATTACAAAAATTCCCAATTAAGATTAGGTTACGATCTCTTTTCAATAACTCTTTAATTAAAATATACAAATGAGAATACAAAAACATTGTCTAGACTGAAAAGTTATATCACCTCGAGGGAAAAACAAAACGATCCCAGATGTAACGCTAATGCAAACCACAAGCAAAGCGGCCAACCTTCTTCAACACTAAACCTGTCAAAACTTATCAACTATGTTCATTGAATGAACACACCCGATAAGCAAACATGCAATCGGGTCAACATTATAAAAATGCTGGTGTGAAAGTAGCCCTAAAACAACATATACTTATACAAATATAAACACAATCCACAAGGCGCTTAGTTCCTCCACCGAGGCTTTTAACTTTCAACGACAAATACAACATCCTTAAGAATAATAATTCTGGCGGTAGTTCCTCCACCGAGGCCTTTAACTTCCCACTAACCACACAACAAACTATACACATAATAAATAAGGCATGTAGTTCCTCCATCGAGGCTTTTTTAGGTTCTAACTAAACTATAACCACCCAAGCATATACAATCATCTATCTAAAGATACATCATTAACTAACATATTACCATAATTAGATTATTTCAGGCTTTCTTTGTGTGTCCCTAAAAAATCACGTCAGATCTATGTCTTACCTAGTTTCCAGCTACCACAATCGCGAACCCGCCCGAACATGTACATCCACATGCCTCCCCTTTACATAATGAGCCACTCCGTGCGTAACCACCCGGAAATGATGCCGCGACACCGTAAATCCTCACACGGAAGCCAAATCTATGTAAGACCGCCACTATTCGGCATAAAATATTGCGCATCATCGCTTCTATTTTGCGAACGGAATATATCAAGCCAATTATTCGCTTTCGATTGCCCAACACATGGGTCAATCAACATCTTATATATACACCCAACACATGGGTCAATCATATCACATAAGCCCACACAAGGCAAATCTCATGAGTTGTGGTAGTCAGGTTCTAGGATTTTCTTTACGTAATTTATTCAGGTGTCATACGTTTATGACTCATAAGCATTTCTACTATACCACGTGCAGGTCAATTACCTTATTGCACTAAGCCACAATACATAGACATATCTCAGTTACCTCATAACCATTTTCATTCTTTCACGTGCCAATATATTATTGCACTACACCACACTCCCGCAAAATATTCACCAATACTATATTAGCATCTCACATATAAAATAATGGAGTGTATATACATTTTTCCATGGTATTGCAGTAATATAACTATCTCAACATATTATATTATGTCACAATGCTTCAACGTATCGCATACATTTTTATTATAACGTATTAGGAATATAATATCTCCTAACATCTCAATATCGTCACGTGTCAAAAATACACAACATCAAGGTCAAATCTTTCTTAGATAATGACCACCAAATTATACCAGCTTCCACAACATTTTATTACTATATGTGTCCATATAATATACACATAAAACGAAGACAAATAAAAGCGGTCCATTACCACAATCAAAGCCCAATAGATATATGCTTTACCTACTACTCACGTCAAATCTAAATTAGATAATGACAAACCCAAATTATATAATATTCGACAACGTTTTATTATTACATTTATCAATATAGTCAAATATGTGAAAAACTGGAAAAGTCAACGGTCAAAGTCAACGGTCGACGGTCAAAGCCAAAGTCAACACATCATGGTCAAAGTCAAAGTCAACACATCATGGTCAAAGTCAAAGTCAACACATCATGGTCAAAATCAAAGTCAACCCATCATGGTCAAAGTCAAAGTCAACACATCATGGTCAAAATCAAAGTCAACCCATCATGGTCAAAGTCAACACATCTTGGTCAAAGCCAAAGTCAACCCATCATGGTCAAAGTCAAAGTCCAATGTCAACGGTCAAAGTCAACCCATCATGGTCAAAAATCAAAGTCAACCCATCATGGTCAAAGTCAACACATCATGGTCAAAATCAAAGTCAACCCATCATGGTCAAAGTCAACACATTATGGTCAACGTCAAAATCAACACGTCATGGTCGAAGTCAAACTGTCATTGTCAAAGTCCAACTGGCGTTTCCGTGTTTGACAGGTTCAGGGTCATAGCCATGGTTCATGGCTAAGGTCAAAGGTGTATGGCTCATGGGCTCATGGCCAAGGTCATGGTTCGGACCCAACTGGCCAAGCCCAAACCTTAGAACCCGAAAGTCTAAACATGTAAAGACCCAATTAGATCTATTTTAAGTCCAATGGACTGGTCCATGCAATATTAGAAACGGACCCAAAAACTGTTAAGTGGTTCGGTCCAAAAATGTTAAATTGAACTGGTCCACAAAACAATCTAAATTCTGGCCCAAAGGCTTAAAAGAACAAAAAGACCAAACCAACTAAAATAGAATCCGGCCCATACAAACAAAAATAGAATCGGGCCTAACAACAAAACAAGGTCGGCCCAAGGAAACCGACCCAGGCCCAATTCGGTCTACAGCAGGTCGTCTTCTCCAAATTTCTCCTCCACCAGCCACCAAAATCCGGCCACCACCCCTCACTTCCTCATCACATCCGTTCCATTCCTCATCGAAAATCAACAACCTTTAATGAACACACCACACACTTTTATGTACTGCCGAGATCACTCCCCAAAAATCAGATCTCGACCGCCATTAATACACGTTCAAAGCTTCACACAACCCAAATCTCCAGTCCACCATCACCCCACTACCACCATTCATCAAACTCCCAACCCACCATACCAAAACAAACAACCAAACAATCAAAAACATAAAAAAAACGATTTACTGTCGGCCGCCATTGCCGCTGTTCAAAGCTTTAACAGCCCTCATTCCATCGTCAAAACCGAAACCCCACACTTCCCAATCACCCATCCCGAAACAGTATAACAGTTCATATTTCACGCCTCCATTACCGACTGTCTGTCGACGTTTTACAGCTTCCAACAATACCCACATATCAAACCCGACGCCCTCACACACTCAAACATAAACAACAACAAAAACAGTTCAAAAAGTGGTACTGCCGATATCTTGTCGAGCCTTTGGCATTATTGATGCTCATGAAAGCCCGGCAGTTCAACATCAAATAGCCCCATAAAGCGCCATGTTCAAAGATAACCAAAACAATAACCTACTAACTAACCGTTTAATAATTAACGCTGATATGACGAAGAATGATGAAGCAAAAAACTATTATCAGATACGGTGAAGTAGAAACTAACTACTCACTGTTCCTGCGAATGACTCGACCGAATCCTCCTAGCCGATTAAAATCAAGGCTCCAACGCCTCAAAAAACCAGCTTCTCTCTGCCTCCATTTTTAATATCTTATTTTTCTCTGAACCCTATTTTCCAGAACAATGTGTTTATATACTTGGGTCCGAAACCCAAGCCCAACACCGACTCGGGCCCAAAAACCAGGCCCACGTATCCCGAGTCCAATCCGACGAATTTTGAAAATAAATAATTTAATTAATTAATAAAATAGAAAAATACGTATTTAAAAATACGGGCGTTACAGCAAGTTAAATATTACAAAGACACGAAGTCCAATACAATGGATAATGAACAGTAAAATTAGTGAAAACATAGGACGATAAAAGCGGTTTTAAGATTCGGTGATATAGCGGAGAGCTACTCAATTGTCAACAGCGGCCTACTACTTAATCCTCGTCGTCCGAACCGTCGCTCCACCCTCCGAAATCCAAATTTTCATGCTCGCCTCCATTTTAATATATTTTTTATTATTTTATGAACCCTATTTTCTAGAAAAGTGTTTATATACTTGGGTCCTAAACCCAAGCCTAACACACCGACTTCGGGCCCAAAACCGGGCCCACGTATCCCGAGTCCGGTCCGAATTAATTTTGAAAATAAATAATTAAATAATTTAATTAATAAATAGAAAAATAATGTATTTAAAAATATGGGCGCACAACAAGGATCACAATTTCTACTCCCTAGGCGTAGATAACATCAAGGAGGATTTCCTTCGACTCTTTTGCAACCCTTCTTTGCCACCTCATGAAGTTCTCTCCTATTGACATCCATTCATCTCTTGACGCCATGACCGGAAGAAGAATTTTTGCCCTCTATCCCAGTGATTCTTCTTACCCACCTATTGAGGAATGTGTTGCATATCTCAAGGCCTCCTCGATGATATAGACCTAAGAACACTAGTTGAACACCATTCACCCACCTCACATCCTCATGTCACTCATTCACCTTCCATCACTTAATGTTCCTCGCCTCTACCTTTTCAAAGAACCATTGAGTTTGTACTTGACCTTGGTGTTTCTCCTATGCTTCATAACTATCTAAAACCAACTAGTGAAGAAGTAACACCCAAGGACAAGCCACCGACACTTTTTTTCATTTTTTTTTCCATTTTTCCCTTCTCAAAATTATCCACATCCTACGTATCTTCCACAACCATCAATTTTCTCATGTTCATTTACTTGGCATTCCCTTCAGGGGAGGACAAAGAAGAAACCAGATGCTTCGATTAGGTTTTAGATCTATAAGGCTTTACTCTCATTCCACTAAGCTACGTCATAGGAAATCTTGGTGCTTAATTACGCTTTGATGGTGCATTCCATGTTAATTATTTGTGGAAAGACCCACAACTTTTTTAGATTATTGATATATGGGAAACCGCATGTAAATACATATATATCACTTTAAGTCTAGGGAATCGACTTTAAAAGACCTTACGCTTTAAAACAAATTTTACAAATCTGTTTTCAAAAATTTGTTTTGGGGTGGGGTGTTTGGTTTTTCCATGCTTGATCACTAAACTTCCTATTCTTACCCCCACCTCGCCCCTTGTGTAAAAAAAAAAAAAAAAAAAACGCTTTTCACTCCAAGTTTTACTTTCTTTTTGCTCTAAACTCCGTTTTCAACTTTTTACGGCGCCGCCGCTTTGTCGAGAGCGCCGCTGCGCTTTACTTTTACTTTTTTTGAAGAATTTTTGTCGAGCGCGCCAAGGCCTTTACTTTTTTGAAGAATTTTGTCGAGCCGACCGCCGCCTCATACGAAGCGCGACCCGCCTCAAATTTTGGACCTAGATTCGACCGCCCTCATACCAAAGCGCGACTCGTGCTCAAACACTGGAATTTAAATACCGAGCGACTTCATGCGCCTAGTTGAAGGCCATCGGCTTCCTTCTTCCGTAAACCAAAAATTCCAGTTTTCGCGGGTTGTTTTCGGTTCATTTGCACCTGTTCTAGAGCATAGTTCGAGATGACATCTCCTATAATAATACCGAACAGTCTTTCAAAGATTTGTTTCAAAGCACTACTTATGGTGCTTGGTTTCATGAGGGTGATCACACACGTAGTCGGAACCGCTTTATGGTTCTTGCTAGCATTTGTTATTGGACTTGCCATGCCCGCTGAAATACAAGACCCATGGTGCTATTGGGTAGATAATATGTATGTCTACACTTATGAGTTTTTGCATGAGTCGTATGGGGCGGGGCATTTTCCTCAGATCGAGGACCAAGGGAATATAACGCCGCCTGGGTAGCCCGTCCATGAACATAGGAACTGTTATGTTTTGGATCATGCTAAACATTTTTTAGGGGAATGACATTTTTCTTCCGTGAATGATGCCACACTTGCAGCCGTCTTCCTTGCTTTAGCCACGGGGCGTATGTGCCATGACCTTCCCGAACTTTGATGTCTAGTTTAGCACGAGCCCATAGCATGAGGCATAAGTATCTTCTTATGCCTATATTAGTTTGCCGTATTATACTATGTTTCTTCCCTATTTTTTGTGCCCGCTTTCACGGACCGGGTTAGGGTCGACATTGTGAGATCCACCAATTCTATTATTCGATCTTTCCGTCGCAATGACTTGGCAAGGGTGGAGGATACAACCTCATCGTGGTTGCACCTTACACCCCATCCGACCAAGTGGCGCTTTAACGTGTTAGGATCCGTAGATGATAAATGGCGTGAAGCATGGCAAATTATCATGGCATGGCAGATCGCCAAGGAACCTCACTTCTTTATAGAAGAGGAGGATGACGAAAACGCGGAGTGGAGGTAAGTTTTAGTTTCAGCTTAGTGTCCGCTATGTCCCAAGCAATTTAATTCTGTTAACCCCATAATGGGTGGAACTCTTTATAGAGTTGCGTCGGTTTTTTATTTCCTATATTAGTATATTCTAACCTTGTTTTGCAGATGTTCCAGAATTTCACGCATTTCCATGGTATTTTTCTACCCTCTTTATTTAAATGCTTTGAGGACAAAGCATTCTTCTTGTTCGGGGGCATAGAAATACGTATAATTAAGGCATCCGTTAGGATATAGATATGTATAATATGCATTTGTTTTCAAGTTAAAAATTTCAAAAATATAAATAAATAAGTTTATGCTATACACTTAGGAATATTGGTATTGTTTTCTTTCTCTATGCTCTTAACAATCTAGAAGTCTCAATGAAGCTTTTGCATCGTAATAATTGTTAGAAACTTAGGTTAATATGTAGGTAATAATCTTTGCATCTATCTATAAATATATTACATGAGTATCTATGATTGTTAGTAGTAAGTTTCTCAAATCTAGGCTAGAGTACTTTATTCTACAAATCCTGGAGAATATAGCCTAAAGCCTTATATGAGCCAAATATTTGAGAAATGACACAAGGGAGAAGTAAAATCCGGATAGAGAAATCACACGCCCACTTGCTTGATCACTATGCCATATCCTAAGCGAGAATTTAGGCCCTCTTTGGATCGATATAGCCAAAAATTCAAACCTATGAATTATTTTCCGCTAGTCAGTCTCTCCGAGCCTTTCTTTAGCCTTCCATAAACCACAATTCCTTTACCCCCTCGCAAAAAAACAAAACAAAATAAAAAATTCAACTTACCCAATCTAGAATAAGTCCGAGAATAGAATGAGTGAAGAAAGAAGAAGAGAAAAACCTGTAAACAAAAATTAGTTAGTTGCTTCAGAAAAAGAAAAGAAGTTTCCATCCAAAGAAAAGAAAAGAAAAAGAAAAATAGAAATAAATAAAAACTCCAAAAATAGAATAAAAGGGAGTCAAAAGCCAAAGAAAAGAAAAAAGAAAAATATGGCTAATGATGGAAACAAAGTATAGAAGCAAAAGAAAATAACAAGGTTTTCTAAGTTATATAATATGAAGACTCTATTATCTCAGACTTGTCCTTTTATATATCCATTTCCTTCCTTCTTAAACTATCTCCTAATCCCCGCAACACCTAATAAAGACCTCTAGCTCAATTAGGAATAGGTTAGTGTGATAGTAAGTGGCAGTTGTGTTTGATCGACTCGCTTCCTTGTGTGTCATTGAGATAAGGTAAAGTGTGCCCACCGCATTAATCGGAGTAGCGAAACTTGAGCGGAAAAATCAGAGTGATTTTTGTCTTGACTTTTATGTGAGGACCTACTTAAGGACGCTATTCCGAGTTTTCAGAAACGAACCTGCTAGGCATTTCATAGTATTACTCATAGTATATATATTGGTATCATAGATGATTCATTATTATGCATATATTAGCTTAGGTTTCGACATGATTATTCTGTATGTATTTGCTAGTGAGATGTATAGATAGTTGAGACATGAATGAGAAAACAATAGTTTTATTTCTTAGTCGCTGTAGTATAGATGAAGTTTGTGAGTACCTTCACTGAAAAACTCTCACGAGGCTATAACTCGTCCCACTTAGGGAATTCCTAGTGGTTTAAGGCCTTGTGTGCATATGGTCAATGCAATCGCACTCAAATAAAACGGTAGAGTAGATAACTCCATTTTTGGTCACTTATTCTAATTTCTCATCTTTGCTTGAGAGGACAAGCAAAATGCTGTTTGGGGGTGGTTGATAAGAGCCCAAAACTATAGTTTTAACCCCTTAGCAGTCATACTTTTAGACCAATTATGTGAGTAATAAGTAAGAGTTAATCTTGATTCACGTGTTTTATGTATTTCA
Organism: Coptis chinensis; assembly: GCF_015680905.1. Taxonomy (NCBI): domain Eukaryota; kingdom Viridiplantae; phylum Streptophyta; class Magnoliopsida; order Ranunculales; family Ranunculaceae; genus Coptis; species Coptis chinensis. Next base: position 39,048,964 of record NC_141463.1, read on the forward strand.
GGCTTCAAAGTCAATTATGTGCGTGGAATGTGCCACTTTGATGAGATAAAGGAGCAATGGTTGGTTACTAAGGAGTTCGGTGATTAAAGGCCAAGATTCAAGAAGACAAAGCCTTTGTAAAGCCTGGTCAAAAGATGAAAAGTCAAAGTCCACGCAGGCAGAAACAATGCACAAAGACAGCAGAACTTCCGAAGACCATATCTTTGGACTCAGACCTCGGATTGAGGCCTACCTTATGTCAAAACGACCGGCTCGGAAAGAGCTTTGCAATGGTCCAAGTCTTGACCCAATCAGAGGAGCAGAAGTGGACGAAAAGTCTGTGGAAGCCAACTGCAGCTGAAGAGGCCTTTTTGGACTGAAAGAATTGGGTTTTGGGCCTGATTCTCTGGCCCAAAACATGGCTCCAAGCCCATGCACGATTTTTGGATCTGGATGGATAAAAACAAAAGCTTGACTCAGTGTTAATGGCAGTTAGGTTAGGAAGCTAATGTTAATGGAGTTTAGGGTTAGAAAAAGATAGATCTAGATTAGTTTTAGATCTAGATCTAGTTTTGAATCTCCATTTTATTAGTTTTCATTTCCCTTGTTTTAATTTAAAGTATTAAAATATTGTTATTGCTTCATTAGATAAATCAAGTAGTTTATTATTGATCAAATTCGATTTTGTCATTTATCTATTGCTTAGATCTAATTTCATTTCTTGGTTGTTAGTCATTTCGTAGTTATTGATGTTAGATTTTAATTATTGTTTGTTAAATTTCATAAAGTTAGAATCTTTAGATTTAGTTGTCTTAAATTTATAATTAGTTTTAGTTTAAACACCAAACACATCACTCTCACTGTTCCTTGTGTTTGATAAATTGAATTCTATTTAAGTCTTGAAGGTTTAAGAGTGGAACGAATCCTTACTCGTTGTATTGCATGATTATGTTTTGAGAGTAAGAAGAATTGATTTAAACGTAAGAACGGTAAGATTACGTATTAGTGTTGTTAACATTAATATTAGTGTTTTATTGTTTTTACGGGTTATCAGTGGCCCACCACCTCGAAAGGTGTACACCACCGTTGGAATATTAGAGCGAACTGCCGTCTCTGAAAATACGACAACAGTTCCTTCTTTATAGGAATTCACAATTATTTTTCTAAATCCCCTTGTGATAAGCATAGTAATATATATATACTCGTATTACCGGTTATTTCCAAATACTATAGATACATATTTAGTTTTTCTTTTAAAACTGTTGGTCCTGTATATGTGAGTTCTTGGATTCCCCCCCATCGATCACATACAACCTATGACTCCCAAACGGGCCAGTCATAGTAAATGACAACCGATGATTCCCAAACGGCGAATCATCGTAAATAACAACGAAACTCTATCCCGGGAACAATCCAGAACCTCGCACATATTTACAAACAACCGGGTAATCCTTACCCGCATTACAAAATCCATCTCTCTGTCTCATTACAGAGACAAGAGACGAGAACCCTTCCCAAAACCAGTTTTTGCTCTTTTAACCAAGAAACCAAATCCCGCTACCCCGATTTTTTTTCAAAAAAACCATTTCACACGAAAGCTATCTATATATATATAGTTTATAGCGAGGAAATACAGTGCAAAACATGACTATCATATATACATGCATGGTTGATACGCAAACTATCTATTTACAATTTAAACGATTCAAATCATGCATGAAAATAAGCAGACTATATATTGGTATGTAGGTTCCTACCTTAGCAAGCTCCGTTCTCCTCAAGCCCACTTAACCGAATCAAGTCCACTTAACCAAATCCAACTCCTATAAAATCATACAAGCCCAATCGTAAATCTATTAGAACCCGAAGAAGACAACTAATATTTCCTTTCAACATAAGTTGAAAGAAATAATTACTCGTTGATTATATTAACCACTAATGTAATTATTAACGTACTACCCTTCTAGTTACCAAAAGTTTTGTTCTAGACTGCTATAGGCCACCACAAACCGTTACAGAACACCGACAGGCTGCTGCCAGGCAGTCTGACTACAGGCCATTTTCAGTTCTTACATATATTTTATTAGTAACTTAACCCCTTCTGATGCTTCATATTCACTCTCCTCCCATCCCACACAAATTTCCATTTATAATAAAATCCCCATCCAAGTCCAAATTTCAACTACAACCAATTCCACACCCTTCGATTCATATTAAATCTAACAACAATACTGTCGTGTTCCTTATCAATCGTGCATTACTCAATCAAATCCTAAACAAGTTTAAACTAACATAACTTCTCTAAAATAAAGTGAATATAGATAATTCTTACCGAATTCGGCCAAGATCCCTCCTTAGTTTTCGGCTCCACCTCTATTTCACTCCACTCCAAAATTTTCCAAACTCAAGCACGCCAACCTTCAACACCCCCACTACAATCAATTTCAGCAATATATACACCCTCAAGCTATCGAAATTGAATCTAACTATTTATTTGAAACGAATTTAAACTCACCTTTCGCGAAATTACGACGCAAATTCCACTAAATTTTGAATCCCCACACTTGATTTGAGTGTTGTTAGTGATTGGGTGTTTGAATTTTGTTTGGATCGATCGATTTGGGGAATGAATTTTCTCTCTCCTAGGTTTTCGTAATAGCAAAATCGGGGAAGAAGGAGAATTGGGTTTGTGCGATTTTTGTTTGGTTGGGCGATTTTTGGTTTAAGTTATTAAGGCCCAAGCCCAATATATCCCAATTAGGCTTAAGGCATAATTAGACTTCGCGTGGATTATTTTTTCGCCCCCCTTTCGGCTGAAATTTAATTTCCTACATTCTATCTCACCGCAGCTATAACAATAACCCACTTCATGCGTGTAAAGTCGTTAACTTCGTGCGGCTTCGAACGCAGAAAAATCGCTAACCGCATTTTGTCAAATTTTTCGCGATATGGGTCGCTTACCTAACGTGACTTATGATTGAGTTAAGTTTCAATAACTTTACGACGTTTGAAATATAAACCCGATGACCAATTTACATAAAAACGACCCTAGATTTAATATGAAATTTATAAAAATACCCTTAATAATAATTCAGGACTTTACGAGATGGATGAAGTGTATGCAATTTGAAACGAAAAGTCGAAGAAGATGAAGTAGTAATGACTTATACACAATTAAATTGCGGGAATGCAATTCCGTTGAAAGCAAAGAAATTGCACAATTATTAGAGTGGTGGCAAATAGCACCGGGACAACTGCCAATATCGTTCTGGTTAATCTTTACGAGAGCACACCGTTTACAAAATGAATTTAACAGGGAGGTTCGGGGCAAGAAATCTTCGCGTTAATCTGACCGAAAGCCATACCGTGAAAGGGTACATAAAATTTGAAGTTGAATTCAAGGATTCAAACAGAAGTTTTAAAGGGTTCCCAAAAGTATACACCGGATGGGATAGATTTCTGTACCGCTTGCGAAGGAAGTGGAATCCGACAGAGTTTAAAGTGCCGAACAAATTTCGAGGTAAGCCAAAATATAAGTATGGAAAATTGTACTACGAGTAAACTGTTGACTAACACGAGTTATTTTTGTGTCTAACAGAAAACGCGAGTACACTACCAGATATTGAATTGGACAAGGAAGTGGAGAACAACCTTCGTTTCTTCTTTCATGAATGTTCTGACGAAAGATTGGTAGATTTGAGCTACTTTGATGATATTGTTGATTTCCGACATTATAGGAGTATCAAACAACGGCCCGATAGGTCCATGGAAACACATAGTTAAATGGCGAAGAAGAATAAGAGTCTCAGAAATGCAATATTTGGCAGCGATAGCAATAGTGAAAAAGAAGATGGAATGGAATTAACACAAATGAGAATTAGTCTTTGAGCTTGCCAAATACAAATAGCTTAATTGTACAAAGAAAATGTTCCACAAGAAAAACGGGCTTAATGGAGACTACGAGACAACCAACGTCATTAATGTATGATGCCTCGAGGGATCGAGACTACAATGCACAAAACATCCCGCACGAAAAATAATACATTCTCAACACAAAGAGGAAAAGGTATGTACCGTAGAAAACATAGATATGTAAAAGTGTAGAGAGATATAATATCTTGCTCTGGTTTGGTATATACAGGAAAAGAACGAAATAGTGATACTTACAAAAGATAGTCAAAAAAGAACACAAAGTCGGTGAAAGAAAATAAACGGCAAAGCAAAATGCAGGAGCAAAAATCCAACAACCACCGGCAAGTACCGGCCGTGGGTAATACTACTCATGGAGGAAAACCACGAGAATCGTTAATGATGAAGTTGACCGCTTGATTTGTACTATTCATCGTTAGGACGGTAAAGAAATTTGTGTCCAACACTAAACCGATGAAATTGGTAGATGAAGCAAAGATGTTCAAGTCTGGAAGACGAAGCGAAGGTATCGCCAGGGACCACGCCACTAGAGGGGCTCGAAAAATATCAAAAATGTTACCAGAATACGGAGAAAATCGGAGAATATGACAGAGCAGTGTTAATGATTTTCGATAGTATGAACCAGGTATGATAGTATTTTTTTATCAGTTATTACAAACTTGTGTTTAAGTCTGAAAGATTGATGAAATCAGATATTTTTTGCCGTAGGTTAAAATGGCGGTAGTACGGGCCAAAGAAATTCATGAAAGAGTCGTGAAGAAAAATATCATTCTGAATGAAGTCAATGCCTTAGAAGAAATAGAGAAAGTGAAGATACTCAACCAAAAATTGGAAGAGGCAAACAAAACGTTAAGCGGAACCATCAGAGAGTAAGAAGACGAAAACAAAAGCTTAACCGAAATGGACGGAAGAAGTAGAGAGAGAGATCGTATGAAAAGAATTTGGGAAAGCCCGGAGATAATGGAGGAACACAAACACTTAAAAGCAGATGTGATAGAATTGAAGTCACTTTCGTGGCGACCAAAGATCGAACTTAAACGTCGCAAAAAGGTAGAGAAAAATAACAAGCGAATGACAGATTTAAACGAGCGGCTAGGCCAAGATCACGCAAAATGGAACACCGTGGAATCGCTCGTAAGACAATTGATAGAGACTTTAATAGAAACGGGAGATGAACTAGAACGCGAGAAGATGAATTACAAAGATTTGTAATGAAGTTGTATCTGCGAAAAGTTGGAAGGAACCATTGGATTTCCCCAAACCAATGATCATGTGATTGCGAGTATGTAATACCGTAGAGCTAAAAATTCTTTTATGAAAATAAAAAATAAAGTATGTGTTGGCTATTGAATATCATTGTGATGTCGATAACATACCAGATAAAACTTAGTGTTGTTGATTTATGAATGTAAAAGAACGAGACGCCCCAGTAGAGAGAGAAAACCTCCTAATATAGAACCATTGAGAAAGTTATTGAAAGGCAAAGGGGACATGATCGTCCCTCAATGAACCTAGCTATTCAGGTGTTAAAATATTTGTACCGAACGCGAAGCAAGGCCCCGATTTGTTGGAGTTGTCACAGGTTCAAAGTCGTTACCCGTGCACTGAGACCAAACTAAAACACAACGCCATTGCCTTAGTAGTGGAATTAGCACGGATATTATATTGTGGGAGTATTGCAATAATTGTTTCGAAAGCAAGAATAACCATCTTATTGACTCGGATTTTCGCCAAGTAGGCATGAATCTACTTTTACTTGGACCGAAAAAGGCATAATATGAATGACCTCCCTAGAATGAACGTTAATGAATGACATTGTTGAAAGTAAAAGTACAGAAGAATAGAGATATGTAAAATGACAACCAAACTAAGAGAATGGAAGTTGAATGCCTTTATTGATGGATAAAATAGAACAAACTACATAGATGGATAGATTTGTTATTGATGGAGTAATGTAAAATTGCAAAAAATTTCCTAACGGTAAAACTTGAGAAGGTGGTAAGCATTCCATGGCTTCTCTATTATTCTTCCAGAAATAGTACGGAGGAAATATGACCCCTTAGATGCTGGACGATCTATGATGTAGGGTCCTTGCCAATTTTCCCCAAACTTTCCTGATTCTATAAGCTTTGGGTTTTTACAGAGAACCCAATCTTCAGGAGCAAAAGACTTAGGATGGATCTTCTTGTCGTAGTTCCGTTTCATGTCAGCTTGATACTTAATAAGCTGTTGTAGTCCCTTAGAGCGAACCTCATCAATAAGAGCTTTTGACTGAGCCAAAGTAGTGTCATTGGAACCTGTTTCAACAGAAACTGACCGAGATGTACTGGAAATCAGTTTTGTAGGTAAGACTGCTTCAGCACCATATGCAAGGTTAAAAGGTGATAATGCAGTTGAATATTTTGGCGTTGTCCTATAAGCCCACAAGACAGCTGGTAACTCCTTGACCCAATTTCCTTTGGCGCCAGTCAAACGCCTCTTTAGGTTGGCCAAAATCACCTTATTGGTGGCTTCGGCCTGCCCATTGGCTTGCGGATGATAAGGTGTGTGGAGAAGTTATGCCGTATCTTCAAATTAGCAATGTAATCCCAATTCTTCAAAGATCAAATTGTTTACCATTATCCGATACAAGTCTTTGCGAGGATGCCAAAACGACAAACAATATTTCTCCATAAAAACATTTTGACGTTGGAAGCATGGATTTGGACCAAAGGCTTTGCTTCTACCTATTTGGTAAAGTAATCGGTTGCCACAAGAAGGAATCGTATACTACCTGGAGCTTTAGGTAAAGGGCCAATAATGTCTAAGCCTCATTTGGCAAATGGCCATGGGCTAAGCATGGGATGCAACTCAGTAACAGGTAGTTTACTTATATTATCGTGCTTTTGGCATGGCTCACACCTCTCAGATAGGTGTTTTGCATCCTTTTGCATCTCTGGCCACCAATAGCCCTATGTCATAGCCTTATGAGATAAACTTCGCCCCTTGGAGTGGCTTCCGCATAAGCCGGAGTGAATCTCTTCCAAAACTTGAAGTCCTTCCTGTTTTGAGAGGCATCGCAACATAGGGTTTAAGTCCGAGCCTTTGCGATATAATTGCAAACTTCCATCAGTAACGGATATCACCAAAAACTTCCATGCATCGCGTTTGATTCTTTCAGCGAGTTTTGGTTCTGGCGGAAGTAAAGAAACTTGCAAGTAGTGGATATAAAGAAGACGCCAATCTTGCGCATCGGAGATCATCACTGGATGAGTATCATATCGGGAACTTCAGGACTATCATCTGCTTCATGTACCAACTCACTATCTGTTTCGGGAGCGAAATCAGGAGGAACAAATGGATCTATAGATTCTAATGGAAGATCCAAAGGATGGTCATGTTGTGAATTTTCCATCTCCCTTTTTCGCTTCCGAGTCATGATTGGTGCGATTATACGTGGGTCGATTTCAATTTACTTTGCATAAGCAAAACAAGTAATTGCTTTCATGTACATACAAGTCATGCAATTCTTTTTTCGTAAAGTCAATGCTTGGCTCTTTCGAACTCCACAGTTGATGTGTCTTGACTCTTTCGCTTCTAACGGCGGCGGAGAGATAAGCCAATGAATTAGCATGACGTATGTCATTTTGGGGTCTTTGAGTGATAGAGATGCTATCAAATTGTCGAGCAAGGCTATGTATCAAACCAAAATAAGCCGCCATACGGTCATCTCTTGCTTCAAAAGACCCGCCAAACCGATTGGCCACAAGGTGAGAATTGTGTATAACCGAGCTTTCGCTTTTAGTTTTCAAAGCTGTTCTCAAGGCACAAACGGTAGCCTCATACTCGGCTTCGTTATTTGAAGCGGCGAAGCCAAGTTGCACATATTTCTCAATTTTCTCTCCGCCGAGTTTAACAAAAACGATCCATTCGCACCCATATTTATTATGGGAGCCATCCGAAAAAACAATCCATAGGTCAATGGGATTAGGAATTGCGTTTGCAAGTTGGTCTTTAATCGCCCCGCCATATGGGTGGCGGAGAATGTCTTCTATAGATTCTTCTTGCGCAAAGAAATTGTCAATAGGAGAATCATCAATCGGAAAATTAGCTATCAAAGAAGCTAGAGCATGTCCTTTTTTCAAAAGATTTACTTTCAAAGACAATGCTATATGCACTAAGATAACTTTCCCATTCGGCTTAATCTGCTTGATTCTTGTGCATTACGAAAAGACCTTGCGTAAAGGATACTCAAGATAAACTCGACCAACCTCCCCGAAGTATGGTTTCAACCGACGAAAGGCATGAACCAATGCAAGTGCAATTTTTCCATCTTTGAATAACGAGACTCAGCTCCGGTTAACGCCTTCTCGATAAAAAGACGGGTCTACCATCATCGACGAAAAGAACAAAGACTAGCGGCTTGAGTTGTAGCTGCTAGGTATATGCCAATAGGTTGACCCGTTGAAGGACTTGTCAATATAGGAGGATCGACCAAGTATTTCTTCGATTGTTGCAATGTCATCTCACAATCAACGCTTCCAAATTGCCCCCTTTAAAGTCCGGAAGAAGGGATGACAACGATCGAATATTTAGAAATAAATCTATGAAGAAATGCAAGACGACCAAGAAGCCGTTGAATTTCTTTCTTATTTTTGGTGATGACATATCAATAACGGCGACGATATCGATCAGATTAGCCTCAAAACCTCTACGAGTCATGAGGTATCCCAAAATTTTCCAGAAGAGAGGCCAAAAGAACATTTGGCGGATTGAGTCTCATGTTATACTTGTTAAGCCTATCAAAACAAGTTGAAGATCGGAAAGATGATCACCAAAAGCTTCGATTTTACAACTATATCATCGATATAAGCCTCCATTATTATCCCCGCCAGATCGGAAAAAATTGTATTGACAAGCTTTTGGTAGGTTGCACCAAAGATTTTCAGACCAAAAGGCATAACATGTAGCAGAAAATGCCTTGGTCGAGAATGAAGGTGGTGAACTCTTGGTCATCCACATTCAAAGAGATCCGGTAGTACCACGAAGAAGCATCCATGAAAGATAGGCGTTGGAATCCCGTGGCATCCACTAGTTCGAAATTCGTGGCAATGGATACGGATGAATCAGACAAGCTTCGTTAAGGTTTGTAAAGTCAATACAAATTTTGATTTGTCCGTTCTTTTTGGCACTGCGATGACATTAGCAAGCCATTTTGGGTAAGTAACTCGTCGGATAAAGTTAACCGCAAGTAGCTTATCAATCTCCTCTTTAACTCTGAGCTTCCGATCAGGTGCCATTCTTCTTGGTTTTTGGCAAACTGGCCTGAAACTTGGATCAATGTCAAGTTTATGACAGGCAACAGAAGGGGTCTATTCCCAGCATTTCCTCAATTTTCCAAGCGAAGATACGCTTATTTCGCTGTAACAGGGAAACCAACTCTTTTTGTTCTACGCCGAAAGTTCAGAAATAAATAAAAGGTTTCTTCCTCAATGAATCTCCTACTTGCACTTCCAAAAGTCGATCCAATCAGAGGGCGGCCTTTGCACATGAGTCTCAATATTATAGGTGGAGGGCACGCGGCTTGCCAACAACCGTGAATTTGGGCAGGGCACTTGCAAGGATCGTATTACCTCGAACTTCAGATTTTTATAGTCATCCATTGCTTTGTCATGACAGGCATGGGCAGATACCGGTCACTACTTAACCTTGCAAATATACCCGAGAGAATGGGAACTTGACACACCGATGAAATGTAGAGACTACACCCCATGGAATGTATCCAATCTCCGCCCAAAATTAAATATAGTGGGATTGATGATCCATCAATAAGAAATCGAGCTCAACTTCTTTGTTCATTAATTTGATTGGTAAGGTAATTCTTCCAACCGCTGAAGATGTTGTCCCATCAAAACCGATGATAGGATTGTCTTCGGCGATGAACATACCCTCGCGAAGTTGCATCTGAGAATAACATCCACTGAAAATGACGCTGGAGGTGGCCCCTGTGTCGATCATTACCGGTTGAACACGAGAAGCACCTATAGACACAGAAATTATAACTGCGTCATAGTGAGGGTGATATACACCAAGGAGATCATTATCAGTGAATCGGAGGGGCTCTTCTTCAGAAGTCTCGGTCTGGATTCATTTGACAAAATCGACTTTGTTGATACGGTTAAACTCACCAACATAACTAACTTTCAAACGCTTTTGATTCTTACTCTGACTTTTGGAAAGAGACTCAACATGAGAATGGGAAACATTAATGACATGCTCATAAGTTGCAAAGAATCACTGTTGAGAGTCTTTAATAAGATATTCATTTAAAAGTCCTTTCTCCACTAATTTCTGAATCCGACCCGAGAGAGCTTACACAAAGTTCGTCCTCATGACCACGGTCATTATGGAATTTACACCGCATGAGGCTTTGTCCCTTGTCCCTTTGGTATCTTCCTCGAAAGTGGATAAAGGCGGGGAAAAGAAGATTCCCACTTTTCAACTTCTCATATATAACAGAGTACTTGGCATTGAGCGGGGTCAGTTTTAGCTCAGGTAGAGTCTTTCCATCACGATTGAAACTAACTTGCTTCTGATTGTCATTCTTCCCATCGTTATCTTTGTTGATCCGACCGTCTCCTTGCTTCCGCTTCTTTTTGTCGGAAAAAATCTTTACTCCGAATATCTTTGTCTCTTGCTACTTTCGCCGATAGGTTCTCCTCGATACGGATGTGTTGTTCAGCCCTAACATACAGATCGTACCGAGTTTTAGGGACATCTTTAATTAGAGAGTGATAAAGATCCCTTACAATGAAGTTCGAACTTCTGTCTCTTTCATAATATAATGCTTCTTTAAAGGCGAAAAGAAGCATCCCATCAGAAACTTCTAGAACATCTGCTGCTGCCTTTCGGAACCTAGTAACAAAAGTACATAACTTTTCGTCACGTTATTGCTTGATATTCAAAAGTGAGTCGACATCTTTTGGCGTCTTGCAATTGTGGCGGAAACGATTAACAAACTGATTTTCTAGTTCATTGAATTGGTGAATTGATCTTGAAGGAAATTCACTAAACCAACGTAATGCTTCTCCCTTTAGAGTTGATGGAAAGAGCTTACATATGAGCGGGTCATCTCCACCCCATAACACCAACTTATTTTTGAACGATAGAACATGCAAGCCAGGATCTCCTTCCGACTCATCATAAAGTTCAAAATCGGGTTGTTTGAAGTCGGGATGGTGGTAAGCTTCTTGAATGTCGATCGAAAACTTATCAAGTACGCCATCATTGACTGTCAAGTTTTTCATTCTTACATTCCTTGACTCTCTATCGTTAAGTTCTTTTGCAATCAACTCTTTCAACTGTTGTTCTGTTAGAGTTAAAGTATTGGCTCGAACAACTAGACGCCCCCGGTCGTGCCCATGTGGAGAAGGATACCTTCCATTATCTCTTATTGGAGTTAGAGATCTTTGGCGGTACCCACGATTAGCTCCGACCGGTGATTGTCTTTGTCTATCCCCTCAGAACCAGCTGTCTAGGCAGGGTAGTCACCCTTGGCCGGGTCGGAATAATTATACCACTTCTCCATGTTTTGTTGCTCTTTGTGCGGATGCCCGCCTTCCCATCATGTCGGACATATCTCGGAGGACGGCAGTCTTCCCTGAAATTGCTTCTCAGAGGTAAATCTTCCCTTTGAGATCGGACATGTCTAGGGTAGTAGTTATCCCTGCCAATCCGATTCTCCCCATAAGTACGGGTAATAGGGTCATTACTCTTAGAGCGTGCACCGGTTGATTGTGTTTGAGAAATAACACGTTCGAGGATGATGAAGTGGTTCTTCAAGACGGTCCCATACACTGGAATGGCCTCACGCCCCTTCGGTGGTCGCCTTTGATGTTGTTGAATTTGCAAAGATCGCCCACCGGCCTTTGCCTCTTTTCGGCTTCCTTCTCAAGTTCCTATTTAAATTTTTGACTCGTCGTAACTCTCGGCTCAACCGTATTAGGGGTGAATTGGCTGTTACTATCACCTTTTCCGTTAGTTGGCGTGGAGAGTAATGTCCATCGTCCATATCCATGTCAACCGGGCGGATCGACATGGACGGACGGGCGGACCGCATGGAGGATTACCGACTTGTCGGTTTTCTTGTTGCAAAGGCTGTTAGGGTTGGTGCCGGCGGTTTGTACGGCCTTTTGTGATGGCGAGGCGGTGGCGGTTCTTATTTGCTTCTGATCGGATGTTGAGAATTGATCCTACCACTAGGATCAACTTGATTGTTCAACGGTTCTTGCATTGGCCGATTTGAATTTTGAAGGTTGCGAGTACTATTAGCAGGAGGAATATGTCGACTATTTGGTCTGCTTCTTGTGCTTACCATCTTGATTGTTTCACGTGATAATGGATTCAAAAAACCCACAGACGGCGCCAATTATGTTTCGGCAGTAAACTGCTTCAACACAACGAGAGCAATGGTAAAGAACGCACTAAGAAACAGAAGAATTTGATGTTGGGGGAGATGAAACTGAACCAAATAATGGCTGCCTACATACCCAAGATCTATTCTCTAGGGATCAAGTTTCAACGTAGTTCCTTATGAAAAATAGTTTGGTATTTATAGAGGTAGAGTAGAGAGTCCTTGTAGCTCAAGTAATCTTGTAGCTTGAGCAATTATGATAGACTATAACTCTCATCTGATAATTATCTCTTTGATAAGAAATGAATCTGGACATAAATCAATATACATTAGTGACAAGCCATGTGGCTAAGGTTCAGCCTTAGACACATGAGTTAACGGGCTTGTACATTGATCCATGATATTGCGAATTGGGCTTTAGCCCTATTGATTAAATGAATAAAAATAGAGACCCCTACTAATAGACGTTTGCCACGTAGGTGGGGGTCGAAACAGGCGCTTCAACAAGAGTAAGAACAATAGTGGGGACTGGTTGTGCTTGTGTAGTGAAAGGTTTAGTAGACAATATATGGTGTTAGTATTTTTAAGCTTTAAAACAATTTTGCTCCTCGTTTTTACCCGTTTCAATGGTGTACTAAACGAATTTATAAGCTTTATCTTCTTGATTCATTTCTACATGTTTATCTAGTCAAGGTGTTCACAATGCAATCTTGGGGGTTAAATAGTTTTTGTTATGTTGTACAAGGTTTTTATTTTGATGTGAGCAGAGGAAAAATAAATATATTTTTTAAAAAATTAACTCTTCCGACGGATTAAATCTGCAAGAAAATTCTTTACCGACGGTTACAAACCAATTGCCATGTGGTCCAAAAACAGCTTTGGCGTCCAACATAGACCGTCGGCATAGGTAACTTTCCGACAGGTTCAAAGCAGTGACAATTTTGCCGACGGCCTTAGACAGTGGGTATGTTCCGACGATTAATAGCAGTCACCCATCCGTTAGCGTAGCATATTTTAGCCAACGGCCTATTCCGATGGTAAAAAATAGTTAGTAGGCTAACCTGACTGCCCATTTTCTGACGGCTCTCCGACTGCTTTAGGCCGTTGGGTATTCTCTTTCCTGACTGTTGTGGTCCGTTGGCGAAGGTCATTAGTTTTGTAGTGAATCTAACAAATCTTTAAGGGAAACTATAACAAAACCTTGTTTGACTTCATTGAGTTTTTCTACGGTTTCTGATTTGTAATGGCTAAACGGAAGTATGGTCGGCGTGAAGAAAAAGACAACAAGAGAAAGAAAATCACCTTCCAACATCTTAACAATGACATTATCACTAAAGTTCTTCTAGGAGTTCCAGCTAATTCACTAAGTGAGTTGATGCGCACGTCTGCAAGCAATGGTTTAACATGATATCCGATCCTTATTTCATACTCCAACACAACCATTTTTTTTTGCTAAATGGGTGTCCGAGGCTAGCTTATGCGCACCTCGACTAATCCAGGGGCCCTGGTTGGAAATTCAACCGGGTACTGCCTCGCCAGTGGCCTTGAGGGGAATTCGACCGGTACTCCAACACAACCTTAGTTCTGGATATGGTGTGAATGTGTAATCATCCAAGAATGCCTACAATACCAGCAGCAGGTTCACAAATATTTCATCAACATGAAAGATGGGAAGATTTTGAAAGAGAAACTAAGAAATCTCAAAGGGACGATTCTTGCTTCTTGTAACGGTCTACTACTCTTATAGATAGGGTTGGCAATAGGGAGGCGACTATAGAGGACAAATTGGCCGAAAGAGGAACTCTAGAGGACACGTTATTTTTGTAATCACTCACAAGGACTGGGTGGATGAAAGTTCAAGTTTACCCTTGACGCGAAATAAGAACTTCGAGATGAAAGGTCGGTAGATGAAAAAAAAAGTATACCCCGAAGAAAAAAAAAATAAATGGCCCGACCCAACTAAAACAACCCGGTTATGAACATTGATTGTTCATACTCCCAATTATGAACATTAGCTATGAACAATGAGTGTTCATACCTATTATATTTGAGCTATGAACAAGCATTGTTCATACCTATCCATGTATGAACATTGATCTAGTTATGAACATTGATTGTTCATACCCACAATAGGTATGAACATTGATTGTTCATACCTACCCATGCTAAACATCAGCTATGAACATTGATTGTGGCTATGAAAACATGAACCCAAAACAGATATGAACAATAACTGTTCATACCCCAAATTATGAACATTAGCTATGAACAATAAATGTTCACACCCAAAACAAATATGAACATTGATTGTTCATACCTTCTTTAGGTATGAACAATCCGTGTTCATACCCAAAAAAAACATGAACCCAAAATAGATATGAACATTGATTGTTCATACCTACCTAAAAAAAACATGAACCAAAAACAGATATGAACATTGATTGTTCATACCCAAAATATTTATGAATAATAAATATTCATACCCAAAACATATATGAACATTGATTGTTCATACCCAAAACAGATATGAAAAATACGTGTTCATACCAACAAAAAAACATGAACCCAAAGCAGATATGAACAATAAATGTTTATACCCAAAATAGATATATGAACAATAGGTGTTCATACTTAAAGTAGGTATGAACAATACGTGTTCAACAATAAAAAATGAATAATCATTGTTTGATTAACATTAAAATTTTAGAGGATCTTGGTGGAATCGAACCACCATCACCTTTAGATATCTCCAAAGTGCTCGCCCATTTGAGCTAAAGATCCACCAGGGTTTAATTAAAAAAAAAAAAGATAAAATAATAATGGTGTGATACTTCATCTTCAATGTCTTTGATTTTTTGGATAATGGTTGCCATCTTTGTTCAACTTCTTTAAAATAACTGAAGTTTCGCACAACTTTGTCTATTTCTCGACTTTGGTTTTAGGTTTTTTCTCTCGTAATTTCGTTTGATTAAAACAGGGAAAGGGTTTTGGGTTTTCTCTCTCGTAATTTCGTTTGATTAAAATAGGAAAGAGATTTGATTTGTAGTTTGATGAGGTGCGTCATGAATCAAAAAGTCAGGTCATTTGGAGAAGAAAGGGTTTTGGGTTTTCTCACTCGTAATTTTGTTTATTAACAAGAAATGGTAAAAGTGGTATTTAAGAAATATAAAATAAACCGGGCCAACTTATTTTGTCCTTGATGGTTATTAAAATCAAGAAATTGGGTCCGTGAGTTATTTCATTGATGAAAATAGTTTTGTGAGTCATTATTACAAAACACTGTCCTCTACAGTTGTTTTGAATTGAAATTGGGCCTTCGACCCAATTTCTTGGGGTTGGCAATGGGTTGGATCGGTCCGGATATATGCAAATCCAAAACCGATCCGCTTTTCAACAATACAAATCCAGAATCGGATCCGACCCGAACGGATATTTGAGTTAGAGAACCAGAACCTAACCGAAAACTTTTTTTTTTATTCCAAATCTGATCCGTTCCGAACCAATAAGCTCAATTTCAACCCGATGAACCGAGTTTTTTATAATTGGATCTTAATTTTCGTTATATAAATATTAAATAATTTTTTTTTTGCTAAACACAAAAACAAGGTACACAAATCCAAAAGGCATAATGAATGATTTGAAATCCAAATTTGTAAGGGAAGATTTTCCTTTAGATAGAAACCATCTTTTTATTATATAAAAAACATATCGTAATATTACATATGTATTTTGTATATCTTATTTTGGAACTTTAAATATTATAATGTTGCGGTAATAGAAATATATGGTTGAGGAAAATTAGGAAGAATAAGACTAAAAATTTTAATCGGATCAGGCCTATAATGGTTCGGTACATACTTAATCCAGAACCAATCCAATAAGAGACTGGTTCTGATTTTCAAGACTCAGAACTGATCCAATATGCTAACTACCTATCCCAGACCCGCTTTTATTGGTTCGAACTGGACCGGGTATTGGTTCTTACCCGACCCATTGCCATCCCTACTTACAGATCGACAATGATAATTATGTTTTTTTTTGGTGAAGAATTATGTTATTAATCCTACAACAGAGCAAAAAGTGAATCTTCCGCCATGTAGTAATCAATCTTCTGTAAGAAATTCCTGGGGGTTTGTGTTTGTTCCTTCTACCAGTGAATACATAGTTGTACACTTAAATGGAGGATCGGATGTTGCTTGTGAATTACTAGTATTAAGAAGTTCTGATGATCTCCAATGGAAATCAATTGACGCACCCAATATTGCCATTGTGTCAGCCATATTCATGACCACTGAGATCACATGTAGGAAAAGCCTAAGAGGACAACACTTAGAGAAAAAAGGAAAGGAGAGAGGTGTTGGCCTTGTATGGTATTGGGCCCAATGGATGGGCCCAAGGTCATAGGATCCAAAGACTTTGACCTTAAGAGAGGAGGTGACATGGAAGAGAGAAAGAGGAAAGAGGGGAGAGAAGGAGGAGGAGAACTACGACACAGCTTGATCCTCCGAGAATGGCTCGGGGGTACGTAGGCAACCCAAATGCGTTCAGCTGATGAGTTCAAATGGTGGGTATGTCTCATCTTCGAGAAGACACCAAGGTGTGGAGACATAGAAGGTTAAATGGTATGAATTGGGTTCATACAATGGCGCCATTTGTGGGGAGTGAACAAGATAAAAAGTTGATGTTCTCTGCCATTTCGTGCTGGCAAAGGAAAAGAGCCCAAACCTCTTTTTTCCAATAATGTGCCAATTTACTCCTTCCATGGCTTTCTCTTCTAGATCTAGTTTCAAATACATTCGCCATATCACTCTTTATCGTCACTTAAAATGGAGAAAACCCATTTCGATTTTGCCTCGAAAAAACAGGAGAGAAAAACTCATTTCTCAAATCGACAGTGGATTTCTATCAAACGAGGTCGGTTTTGAATGGGTTAAGGTTTTTGCTGGAGGATAGAAGGATTGTTTGGTCTGGTGATTCACCTATTTTTTCTCTTCTCGATGATGATATGGATTGTGAATTGCAAAGGCAGGAGGCTGAAATGGATCGTTTTATTAAAGTTTAGGGTGAACAGTCGAGGCAATAAATCCTCTTATATTCGACATTCTTTTATCAGAGACGCTCGATTTGGTGTCGAGGAAGGTACCAAACTTCACGGTCGGGTGCTCGCTTTTCGCCTACTCGCTGGATTCAGTCGCGGTTCGGCTTTGTTATCGAGTCTCACATCTAGACACCTTTTGTTTTAGTGATGAAAGTGCTCGTATGAGAACATCAGCTGATTGAGCATCTAAATCCGAATCGTAATCAGGCCGAGTATGTCACTGATTCTTCAATTGTTGTATTTGGAGAATAAGTATCAATAACGTTTGACGAAATGCATGGGAGAAGCTGAATTGTATAAGAAGACAGCCAACCATTGTGTCTATATTCTCGTAACTGCTCTCAATCAATTGTAGGACGACGGTACAGGTTATAAATGTTAGATGCAAAGAAAAGGATGCCAAAACTAGTGGTTATATTTATCTTTTGTCTCACAAATTTGCTCGTGTTAAGGAAGGAAACATATACAAGCATGATGTCCAAACTCAACTTGGGGGCAAACTAAGCTGCCCCCAACCTACTGAGCTGCCCCTAACATCTCCAAGGCAGTGGGGGGGGGGATGAGCCCTTTGCAGACGATGATGTCCGAATTCAACTTGGGGGCAAACTAAGCTGCCCCCAATATCTCCAAGGCAAGGCGGATGAGCCCTTCATGCGGACCTTCGTCAGAATCAAACATGGGGCAGGCTGAGCTGTTACCGGATGTGCATTACGAAAGAGAGCGGAGGGGCTTGAGAAAACCCTTCGCGGATATGTCGCAGAGCTATCTGAATGAGTGCGGGGGGGATGAGTCCTCCGCGGACCCTCGTGTCCGAATCAAACAGGGGGCAGGCTGAGCTGTTCTCGGATGTGCATTACGAAGGTGAGCGGAGGGGTTTGAGAAAACCTAAAATCAATTTGGATGGTACGATCAAGTGTTTGAGTCAAGTGGTGGCTGCATAGGTGATGGGTTGTTTATTTTGGTTTATTAATCATCCCATTTCATATTCTGGCATGTACAGGAGTTTATAGCTCGTTGTTTATGGCTTTTATAGCTAGGGTTTTAGTTTGTGCATGGCTATTGTTAAATTTTATTCTTGGTATTTAATACGCATGGGACCTAGTATATTTTGAGTTTGGTAGCCTCATGTATTAGTATGAGATGGAAGAACTACCTATAGCTTGATCCCTGAAAGGGAAGCGGTTGTGCCGGGTAGCTTCCCTACGTAGATACCCACCCCATAGAGTTCTATGTTTATGATGGTTGATTGTTGTTTTACTTCCCAACTATACATATATGTTAGAGCGTGCTTGGTGTGATCTAGGGGATATGTTTAATATTGGACCCTTATGTATGTCATTTGGTTACAAATAGGCAAATGTGGGGATTGCACTGAGAGTGATCTGGGGGATATTTATTGCTAGAGGTGTCATTATTTCTAGTTGTATTTGCATCCACCCGGTTGCCATATTAGAGATATCTTTATTTGTTTAGTTCGCTTAGTCGATATTAGTTTGGTACTATAGTGATCTGGCATTCATCAATCCTTTGTTGATGGGTGTATTTGGAACATGTAGGGTTAAACGGTTTGGTTGAGGTTGTTCTGGTAATGTGGAGATGTACGTATGTTAGTTGCATTATATAAGTATATATTAGGGTTTCTGGAAGGTTGTTTGTATATTTATAATTTCGACTTATTTGAGGATTGGTTACTTAACTTAACTGGCATTGGTCGAGATGGTTAAGTAGCTAAGTATATCTTTAATAGTTGAGTTTACAATTGAGATATGAGATTTTATATGTGGTTTGGCTGTATCCTTATTAAATTTTCAGGTTATTATGTTTATGAAATGTTGGAAATACAGAGGAGACGCTGCCGAAATGTTTCCAGAAAGGTAACATCTTAGGTATATTTGTTTGAGTTTTGGGGTGCTACAGGTCAAAGTCTTCTCGGGTCCGCCGTCTTCATCAACGGACCCAAGAGGGGACATCTGTGTCAGCCATATTTATGATCACTGAGATCACATGTAGGAGGAGCCCAAGAGGACAACACTTAGAGAAAAAAGAAAAGGAGAGAGGAGTGGGCCTTGTATGGTATTGGGCCCAATAGATGGGCCCAAGATCATAGGATCCAAAGACTTTAACCTAAAGAGAGGAGGCGGCAGAGAAGTGAGAAAGAGGAAAGAGGGGAAAGAAGGAGGAGAACTACGGCACAGTTTGATCCTCTAAGAAGGGCTCGGGGGTACGTAGGCAACCCAAATGGTTCAACTGATGAGTTCAAATGGTGAGTATGTCTCATCTTCGAGAAAAGACCGAGGTGTGGAGACATAGAAGGTTAAAGGGTATGAATTGGGTTCATACAACCATAATAAAATACTACAAATACCGACCAAATTCCGAAAATGGGGTTTTGTAATTGGTTGAATATCTTCAACACACGGTACTTTCGTTGGACGTTGGCTCTGAAAAGTTTTACCGAACTTCTCTGCCCAACATTAGCTTGTCAAAGGGAGGATTCATAGCGATGGGGAGTTTTCTGTCCTTTATTAAATACATACCACCAGATGACCTTGAGATATGGGTTCTGAAGGACTTTGGCAAAGGAGAGTGGATAAAACAGCAGAGACTCACTGTGCACAGTAGGATAATCGAGTGCATGCCTCTTTGTAGTTTCAAAAATGGTGAGGTACTGGTATTTCCCAAGAGGAAAACCTTGTGGGCTTACTATGTCAAGCTCCAAATATGGACAAAGTTGGGAAACACGGAGTGGCTCGACTTTTGGGGAACTCATGTTAATAGCAATGTTCTAAAAAAAAGCTAGGCTTAGTCGGGCGGTGGGAGAGCGCCTAGCATCTAGGTTTTCTAGGTAGTACCTAGACAGGCTAGGGGTGTTTTTTTTTTCTTAATATATAGTAATACATATCTATACTATAAAAAATGAATAAAATTATTTACCATAGCTCAAAAAATAAATATAAACAAATATACTTATTACAAAAAATACGTAATAGTTGAAAAAGATCGACTTCATATAAAAACATACTCTTTCTTATAGTGACATAATTTACATTGAACTTTAGTCTTTTAAATTCATTCAAATTTTAAACCTACACAGGTCTTTAATTTTCGACATTTAATCATTAAAAAAATACACACACACACTTGACTGGACCACCTAGAGGCCGATTAGTCCGCCTAGCCTGCCTAATCGGTCCACCAATTTTTTAAACAACTCATGCCTAAGGGAGTCAGTTGGGTACTGCCTAGCACCTGCATAGGCCGCCTAGACCAATTTTTAAAACACTGGTTAAGAGCCTAAGAGAGTAGGTTGGGCACTGCCTAGCGCCTAAAGACTGCATAGTCGGGCCACCCAGACCAATTTTTAGAACACTGGTTAAGAGCATTGTCGCTCCCCAAACTCATAGAAAAAGAAGGTAATCACTTTTGCCACAACTTTTCTCCTATTTATCCCAATAACTCCCACATGCGTACACCCCATCCTATATTGGTGGTATTCCTCAACACGCGTGGAAATGTTCATGGCAATACCTGTGAATCTCAACCCCACTAAATAAGCATCAATCTCAAGCTTACCCTGCTGTTCAGTTTCATCTTTTTTATCCAACTGTTTTGTTTTATAACATACATCTGAGTTTTTAGTATGGTTACTGAGGATTACCATTTACCTCCCCATTGTACTGTTAGGTTTTCAATGCATATAGGTCCTCTTAGATTTTGAAAGTTGTTCTTTAGACGCGTATTTTTCAGTACTTATATATATCTGCACACTGCACACTGCACTCACACGCACGCAGATAATTAGCCAAGTAAACCTGTAAATCTTTATAAGAAATAGCGTCCAGTATATTCATTCTACTCAAATTACTTTGTTAAAAACTAGAAACAGCCCATTGCAACAATGCCCATCAATAAAGCTTCCGCAACGCGTCTGATTCCTCTCATACAAGCTAGGCGTCTCCAACACAAGTTATGGTGCCAGTGCCACGAGCACCCATCACAGAGTGCTTAAACCAATCACACATGCATGAGGCCAACCATATGAGAGACAAAGACAAGCATATAGGAATCCCTTGTTTTCCAAATCTAAGACACAAGACTTTAATTACTTCATGGATAATATATGCAAGAGATTGACCTCTTGGAAAAACTAAGGTAATGTCCTAGTGTATGCAATCAAAAGCGTGACTAGAAATGATGCACGCCCCCTGCTTCTAAAGTTCTAATACCTTTTGACTGAACAAAACGCAACTACACAAGTTGGAGAACCTACAATGATGAACGAGCAAGGCAGTTGTTGAAGCAATACAAATTAATCTCTATTGTCCCTAACACTGTGACTAGGCAGATGGACAGTTTGTGCAGAATTCTGGTGGATGGGCATCAAGCTTCTGACATTAGCAAATCTTTGCAAGTTGCAACTATGCACATGGGAAAACATCTCCAGAAATGAGGATGAGCAAGTTGGTATGACATTTCCACATAACATAACCATTTGCATGAGCCTGACACTACATATCCATACCACATTAGAAGATCATTGTAGAGAAAATCCCTACTTAGGTTGAGTCCAATGGTGCATCACCCTCTATCTCCATTCCACAAAAAAACAGTGTTTTGAGGATGGGGAGTCAATTTTGGTGTCCAATGGCTCGGACCATTCTATGCCACTTCGACGGGTGCGGAATTAAAAAAAAAAATGCATTTCACGCCACTTCAAGTGGTGCCGTTTGGGATTTTACAAACCACTCTACTTCAAATGGCGCGGTATGAAATTGAAAAATGCATTCCACGCCACTTCAAGTGGTGCCGTTTGGATTTTTACAAACTACACCATTTCAACTCGCGTGGAATGCACTCTCTATTCCTCAATATGAGAGTATTATGGAGATAAGGGGCAAAAACCATCGCCACTCCTTCCACTTTTGAGGGAATGGAGAGCCATTGCACCCAGCCTTAGCCAAATCATCATAAGAGCCAAGAACTATGAATTAACCCACAACATGACCGTCAATCATCCCCTATAGATCTATCATTCTATTCCAAGAGTGCATGGAAACAAATGCATTACACCTAAGGCATTAATAGCCAACTATTGGTGAATCCTCGTTAACGCATATGATCCGAGTATTGCCACCTGGAGTTTGGAGATTGATTGGCCCTTGGGGTTTTTTTTTAAACCAGAACCAACTCTTAAAGATGTGTTCAGAACCACACACGTCTTCTATTTATCTTCCCAATATGGAATGGAAACTAGATTTGCTAAAAACTTTCAATGTTCTAATAAGCTTTTTAGATGAAAACAGGAGCAAAGGAAATCTGCATCTAAGAGAGAATTCTGGTACACAGATAACTAGAACAATTTTTTGGGTCTCTAAATTATGTTCTAAAACTTGTGTGTATTTCGGTATTTGACTATTCACTAATTCATTTCTTCTCTCTACGCAGATATCTCTGTTGACTCGCAGAAGGTAAATCGGACACGTAATGACCTAAAGGAATAGAAGCACAATGATAAGTGATCTGCAACAAAAAAAAAAAAAAACAATCCCGAGCTAAAAAATTAGGTTATTGACTGAAGAAAAATGTTGATATATTATTAATAGTTTACCTTGAAAACACAAAAGGTAGAAATGGGTTTATTGTGATAAATCATCATTAATTTCATCTTCTTCTTCTAGGGTACCGAATTTGTTCTTGAAAGAATCCTGCCTCTTTAACCACATCATGTGTCCCTGAACAGCAATTCAAATTGAATTCATTGTAGTATAGAGAAATAATAATAATAATAATAATAATAAGATACATTTTCAAGACTAGTGTCAAACCTGGAGAACAGCAGCCCATGCGATTAGGAAAGATGCGCACCAGAATTTCTTCTCCTTCAGCAGTTGCTTCATTTCCATTCTCATTTTCTTTTTCTTCTTTTTTATGTTGGTAGAGTAGAGGGTTTGTTTGTGAATATTACTAGTAGTGTATTGTGTATTACTAGTATTTCGAAACTATGGTTTGTGGAGGGAGATGAGGTTATATGAGAACCAACAAGGTTTATGTCAGGGGGAGTTTCTACTATTTTCCTAAATTACACGTTTACGGTTTTACCCTTGGGATGGGATCGGTTCATCGGTTTACTCTCACATTTTTATTTATTTTTGTATTTTCAATCGCAATTTTTTTTTTGAGGCAAAATATGAATATATTAATATAAATATAAATATAAAATTACACAATAAGATTTCTACCATAGGGAATAAAAAGGGATCTTACTACCCTCTAGGAAAATCTATAATTGATCCGGATTTTCCAATTTTGTAACAAATGTTGGTCTTTCATGGCTCCATACAAAATCAACCACAACCATTAGATGGTAGGAATCATGAGAATCTGCTGACGTGTCACTCTAAAAAAGTAAGAAAGTAGGGAACCTGACCTAGCTCGAGCAAGCGGTTACACCCCAAAAACATAACCACCAATTTCGAACCACATGTCCAACTTTTCTCTCACTTTCTTTGGTCAAAACAAAAAACTTTCTAAAATCTAGAGCTCTTTTTCTCATAGTTAAAAGTGAAAACACCATTATCAAATAAAAAAATTCAAGAAGTCATATCTTTAAGAAGAAGACAAAAAACCATTCTTTAACTTTTTTGTTTTCTTTTTCTATTATTTTTCTCTCAATGTGAATACTAATCTCTCTCTTTTTAATTTATTGTAAAATTATATATCATGTCATTGGTTGGAATTGATGGTAACTAAAGTTAATTGAGTGTACTCAATTTTAGCTAATGTACACAAGGAAAATGGAGTGAAGATACTGCCACACTAAAAGTTTAAGGAAATTTAATATGTTTGTACAGAGATGGCAAAATTTATGAGAGTTGACAAAATAAAGCTACCCATTTAATTTAATATTTGAGAGTTGACAGACTAAAAGCACTAAAAGATTTAATGATTAATGAATGAATTTATTCTCTTATTCAAATTCTTTTTTAATAATTTCTTTTTTCTTACAGATAGACTGTGAGATGGATGATAGAGAGACACAATCTGTTCAAGTGGAAAACCAGGAATTTGGATCTCCTAGTAAGGTTACTGCTGATAGTATGGAGACTCCTTATATAGGAATGACATTCGAAACAAATGAAGATGCTAAAGAGTATTATCAGAGCTATGCTCATAGTAAAGGGTTTTCAACCCTAGCTTGTTCGATCTTCTCAAAAGTCTAAGTCCCGTGTTGACGAAGTGACTAATGTACTTATTGTATGCTCACACTTTGGAACACATACATGAGAAAAAGGTAACGGGAATGTCGAAAAGCACCGCCTAAATACTTCAACACAAAGGGGAGAATGTAAAGCTTACACGCGGGTCAAACATAATGCAATCATAAAAGAGTGGGTTGTAACAAAATTTAGTGATACAAAAATAGGATCAACATTAGTTAAGAATAGAAAACCCCATAGATAAAGAGATAAACCTTCATCCCTGTTTTTCGGGGGTTTTAAAACAAAAAAGAACACATAAAGGGGTTCACATGGAGAGTTATTTTACACAGAGGGAATTTTATACAGAGAAGAAAAAAAAAGAGTTTTACACATAAATGAGAAGAGAGGATTCTTGTTAAAAATCTACTGATAGATAGCTGATAGCAGGAGCGTATCACGGGTGAGTAGATAATACAACTTTCACAGAGCATGCATTCTTACGTCTGTTTTTAAGTTTACTGACAAAAATATAAGTTTTTCTGCTCATTTATTCTTCTGCTCATTCTGGGCTCATTCTATATGCGATCGAATTTGGAATACATACTATTGTGAATACTGTCGAATATTTATTTAATTTGTATGGTTTATCTACTGCCTTTTTTTCATTTGAATGTATCTAAATTGTTAATGGTTGATATATTGAGTGTAGAGGTTTTGTTGGACTATTGAATTGTGTGAATAATCATATGGGTTGTGGATTATGTTGTTTGGTTGGGTTTTTTTTTTGAGTTTTGTGGTTTGGGTACTGTTGAAGCTTTGAGGGGCAGTAATGGCGTCAAGATCGAATTCGGTGGAGGTGAAGAAATTGAGTTTTTAGTATAGCATAGTGTTGGGTTTTGTTGGTGATCAAAACCCAACTGTTTCGGTAGGTTGTATGGGTGTTGTTGAAGCTCCCAAGGTTGTTAATGGCGTGAAAATGCGATTTGTGAGGAGTGGTGAAATCGAGTTTTGATTGTACCGCCAGATTGGGTTTTTGGTGAGGGTTAAAACCGATTGGTTCAGAGGGGATAAAGGTTGGTGGTTGATGGTGGCTGATTGGTGGAGGTGGTGAGTTGTTGAGGAAGAAGAAAGAGGTGGTTGCGATTCTGTTTCTTTTTTTGTTGGGCTTGGGCCGAAATCAGACTTGTGGGCTTGAGTTGTTTTAAGAAATAGAACTTGTGGGCTTAAGTTTGTTTAGACTTTTGGGCTTGGGCCGGAATAAAAGTCTTTTGTTTCTTTGGGTCGGTTTTAAGTTTTTTTGTGGGCTGGGTCCTTAATATTTTAAAGTGGGCCGGTTCTATTGTTAATATTTGGATCTGTTGATCTTTGAATGACTTGGCGCGCATGCTTTAGATGTCTTAGCATTGGTTTGATTTCGAGCTAAATTGTGATTTAGTTAGAATTTGAACTAGATTTTTACGAAAACATGAAAAAGTAAGATCTGGAAGTCTTCTTTCTATTCCAATTGGCCTCATCGTATTCCGAGGCCTATGGAATTAATTATGGTGTCTAGAAGTTTGACTTGCAGAAAACAGTGCGTCAGAAATCACTTTCTGTGCACTGTATTTGAACCTAGTTTTCATACATTTAGAATGAGATTGAGTATTTTTGTAAAACATAAGAAAGTAAGTTCTGTGTGTTATCTTTTCAATGCTAAAGGCCTCAATACATTTGGATATCTGTGGAAAGCGTTATGCCATTTGGAAGATAGTCCGTCAGAAATCTAATTTACTGAAATTAGGATTTTTTTACCGTCTTCAACCTAAGTTTTCTTCTAGATGGGCTGAGGTTGGGACTTCGAGTTCTACATGAAAAAGTATGTCTACATACCATAGTTTCTAAATAATTAAGTTACATGTCATTTGGATAAATGTAGGAAAAACTATAGCATTGACAAGTTGGCTAGAAAATCTACCGTGTTATCCTTTATGTGCACAAACCTATTTTGGGAAATATGTCTAGTAATGAATTAAGAGTCTTCTAAAATCTTCTTGAGTGTTTTATATAGTATTTGTAGTCTACTTTTAGACTATGGTTTTATTTGGAACCGACTTGGTTCATAAGATCGTGTTTTTTAGAATCAAAAGTAGAGAAAGATGTGATTATGAGTTTTTGGATTTAAAGGTTTATAGTGTATCTCTAGGTATGGAACTTTACGAATATGATTGTGGGATTATTTGAAACTTATTGTATGTGATTCTATATAGTATAAATTGTTGTTTTCCTTAAAGGTACATATAAGGATGTTGATATTTATTGGTTAAGAGCTACGTAAGACTTGATTCTAATATTAAAAGATTGGATACGTAGGTAGCCTTATGTACAAGTGCAACCACTATATTATATATTATATATTAATTTTTGTGATAACTATATGTGTATAATGTTAGTATTTAATTGCGTACGTGATTGTGGCTGTTTGAATTGTATTTGATTGATGACCATTTGTGTTGCGTTCAATGATATTTAAATACATGATTGATTTGCATTGATGCGTGAAAATAACTTTCTTCTTGTGTGATCAATTGTTGTGCATGATTAATGCTAGTACAATGATAAGTGAGCTAAGAATAATATTTTCAACGAGTCGACCACACCTTTAGAACTCTCTACACCTCAGGATTTGGTAATGATATATTATAACTTGAGATGTCATGTGATAGGAAGGTATTCATTGAATGTGCCATGAATGATCTGTTAGTGTTATAATGGGTATTCCTTGAATGTGGAGGGAATGACCCAAGGTATTCATTAAATGTGCCATGAATGACATGTTAGTATTATGATATGTTTTTCTTGATTGTGGCGAGAATGACCCAAGGTTTTCATTGAATGTGACATAAATGACTTGTTAGTGTATGATGGGTATTCCTTGAATGTGGCGGGAATGACCCAAGGTATTTATTGAATGTTCCATAAATAACCTAAGATATTAAATGCCCATAAGAGGCTGTGATTATGCGCATGGAAAGCCCAAAGATGGCTGTGACTTACAAGTTACAAGTTTGCAAGATGTAAATATGTTCTTGGAGGCGATATCCCCGCTTGGGACATATATCTTGTAGTGGTACTCGGTGTGAGAGAGGCACACGGGTATGTGTGCTTTGGCAAATGTGTGAAGTGCAAATCGTAGAGTAGGAACTAAAAGTGAGGTCAATAAATAAGTGATTAATAAACCAGATACATTATGGAATTGAATGAACTAAAAGTATATGAATTTGTGTGATGTTATGGATGTGAAGTGTGACTGTGAATAATATTAGTGAATGCTTGTGATCTTTTATATGATTGCGAAATGACTATAACTTGATATGTTATTACAAAAATATTAATGACTTGTGATAGTCAGAGATCTATGGTTATGCACGCAGAAACTTTATGACGTAATGATGTCATGTGAATGACTACCCTTCATATAGGTATTATGATAAGTGGTATTCCCCGAATATGTGGGACGAACCAAGTTGTATCAATTAGACTCAAATGTCTTAAATGAGGTTTGATTATGAATGGAAACTTGACTGGCTGAGATAAATCATTTTATTGTGATGTCTAACTTTGTTTTACAGGAGGGTAGGATCTATTAATCTTTTATGTAGGGACGTAAATATCCTACCCTAAGACGACGTGTTGGCTTAAAGGTAAGGTGTATCAAACTCATATTTAATTAGGTTATCATATGTGCATTTAATAAGTGGAATGTAAGTGGTATTGATGTTGTGAGTCATTTTGAAAAGTAATGATGAGTACTGTTATATGAGATTCTTGGAATTGTATATTTGGGGTGAAATCTTATTTGGGAAGAAACTACATGCCGTTTTGAGAAAATAGAACTAACTTGTCTTCCAAGTTGAAATGATTTAATGGTATATTTCTTTATTCGAAAGATATGAACATAATGGTGTTTTTATTTTAGTCCTACTCATACCAGCAAATTCAATTTGTTGACCTATGTTTGCTTTGTTTTGCAACGTGGGTGTGTTCTTGGAAACAAAGATGGTGGAGTGTAGTGAATGAGGACAAGTGATTTGGATTTGCTCTTAAAGTCTTCTGATTTAAGTTTTTTTGAAGTTCACGGTTTTATTTTGAGATAGTTGTAATAGAGTTGGTTAGTTTCTTTGTAGTTTTTTAATGTGATTGAAGGATTGTTCCTTTTGGTTTTAAATTTGATCTCAGCTTTTAATATCGTGGTTGATAATATGTTATTAGGGTTTCGTTTCATCCTGGATTTTCAGATGATTGAATAAGGTGACGATTAAGATAACTATATCTTGGATAATTTCTTTTTTTAAATTTTCTGGAAATTTGGGGTGTGACAGCTTAGTATCGGAGCATAGGTTAGCCTAGAATGAGAAGGTCTAGGTGATCCTCATATTGTGGTAATGGGTGGTAAGAGTGTTTTTTTGTGTGTTAAGTTTCCTTGTTGCTTTCATGTTTGTTTTGTTCTCATTTTAGATTTTTGTCTTATACATTGTTTTTAAAGGGTGGTGCATCTCATTATGTGGTTTGTATATATGTATGTCTACATATAAGATTATACGATATTGTATACGTGCATTCCTTTTAAGGTGTGTATACTTGGGTATACACTTATATCTCATTTCTGATATTTGTTTATCATGACATTTTTGTGCAAGCGGTAAATGACGTGTAATTAATCTAGCTGACATGTTTTAGATTATCACATAAAGTTCAGTCGTTGAGATATGATCAGTTAACTTAGAAGAATTATTGTTTGGCGTAGTGTTTGTTTGGTTAATCTACGTTCTCTCATAGAATCTCGGGACGAGATTCCTTTAAGGTGTGTATATTATAACACCCCATTTTTTTTAATATTTTCCTAGTACTATAAATAATAATAAAAAAAAATAAAAATAGATAAAACAAAAATAGGATAAATATTAGTTATGGATAGGAAACCTCATAGGTAAAGAGATAAACCTTCATCCCTGTTTTTCGGGGGTTTTAAAACCAAAAGGAACACACAGAGGAGTTCACATGGAAAGTTTTTTTATACAGAGGGAATTTTACACAGAGAAGAAAAAAAGAGAGTTTTACACATGAAGGAGAAGAGAGGATTCTTGCTGGAAATCTACTGATAGATAGCTGATAGCAGGAGCGTATCACGGGTGAGTAGATAATATAGCTTCCACTGAGCATGCATTCTTACATCTGTTTTTAAGTTTACTGACAAAGATATAAGTTTTTCGGCTCATTTATTCTTCTGCTCATTCTGTGCTCATTCTATATGCGGCCGAATTTGGAATACATACTATTGTGAATACTGTCGAATATTTCTTTAATTTGTATGGTTTATCTACTGACTTTTTTTCATTCGAATGGTTCTAAATGGTTAATGGTTAATGGTTGATATATTGAGTGTAGAGGTTTTGTTGGACTATTGAATTGTTTGAATGATCATATGTGTTGTGGATTATGTCGTTTGGTTGGGTTTTTTGAGTTTTGTGGTTTGGGTATTGTTGAAGCTTTGAAGGGCAGTAATGGCGTTAAGATCGAATTCAGTGGAGGTGAAGAAATCAAGTTTTTAGTATAGCATAGTGTTGGGTTTTGTTGGTGATCAAAACCCAACTATTTCGGTGGGTTGTATGGGTGTTGTTGACCAAAGGTTGTTAATGGCGTCAAAACGCGATTTGTAAAGAGTGGGGAAATCGAGTTTTGATTGTATCGCCAGATTGGGTTTTTAGTGAGGGTTAAAACCGATTGGTTTAGAGGGGACAAAGGTTGGTGGTTGATGGTCGCTAATCGGTGGAGGTGGTGAGCTACTGAGAAAGAAGAGGAAGGTGGTGGCGATTCTGTTTCTTTTTTTGTAGGGTTTGGGCCGAAATCAGACTTGTGGGCTTGAGTTGTTTTAAGAAATAGAAATTGTGGGCTTAAGTTTGTTTAGACTTTTTGGCTTGGGCTGGAGTAAAAGTCTTTTATTTATTTGGGCCAGTTTTAAGTTTTTTTGTGGGCTGGGTCCTTAATATTTTAAAGTGGGCCGGTTCTATTCTTAAGATTTGGATATGTTGATTTTTGAATGACTTGGCGTGCTTTAGATGTATTAGCGCTGGTCTGATTTCGAGCTAAATTTTGATTTAGTTAGAGTTTGAACTAGATTTTTATGAAAACATGAAAAAGTAAGATTTGGAAGTCTTCTGTCTATTCCAATTGGCCTCATCGCATTCTGAGACCCGTGAAATTAATTATGGCGTCTGAAAGTTTGACTGGCAGAAAATAGTGCGTCAGAAATCAGTTTCTGCGCACTGTATTTAAACCTAGTTTTCGTACATTTAGAATGAGATTGAGTATTTTTGTGAAACATAAGAAAGTAAGTTCTGTGTGTTAGCTTTTCAACGCAAAAAACCTCAATACATTTGGATACTTGTGGAAAGCTTTATGCCATTCGGAAAATAGTCCGTCAGAAATCTAATTTGCTAAAATTAGGATTTTTTTACCTTCTTCAACCTAAGTTTTATGTTATATGGGATGAGGTTGGGATTTCGAATTCTACATGAAAAAGTATGTATACATATTCTAGTTTCTAAATAATTAAGTTACATGTCATTTGGATGAATGTAGGAAAAACTATAGCATTGACAAGTTGGCTAGAAAAACCTACCGTGTTATCCTTTATGTGCATGAACCTATTTTGGAAAATATTTCTAGTAATGAACTAAGAGTCTCTTAAATGCTTTTTGGGTGTTTTATATAGTGTTTGTAGTCTACTTTTAGACTATGGTTTTAATTGGAACCGACATGGTTAATAAGTTTTTTTTTTAGAATCAAAATAAGAGAAAGATATGATTGTGAGTTTTTGGATTTAAAGGTTCATAGTGTATCTCTAGGTATGGAACTTTACGTATATGATTATGGGATTATTTGAAACTTATTGTAAGTGATTCTATATAGTATAAATTGTTGTTTTCCTTAAAGTTACATACAAGGATGTTTATATTTATTGGTTAAGAGCTACGTAAGGCTTGATTCTAATCTTGAAAGATTGGATACATAGGCAGCTTTATGTACAGGTGCAGCCACTATATTATATATTATATATTTGTTTTTGTGATAACTATATGTGTATAATGTTAGTATTTAATTGCGTACGTGATTATGGTTGTTTGAATTGTATTTGATTGATGACCATTCGTGTTGCGTTCAATGATATTTAAATGCATGATTGATTTGCATTGATGCATGAAAATAAATTTATTCATGTGTGATCAATTGTTGTGCATGATTAATGCTAGTACAATGATAAGTGAGCTGAGAATAATATTTTCAATGAGTCGACCACACCTTTAGAACTCTCCACGCCTCCGGATTTGGTAATGATATATTATGACTTGAGATGTCATGTGATAGGAAAGTATTCATTGAATGTGCCATGAATGATCTGTTAGTGTTATAATGGATATTCTTTGAATATAGCGTGAATGACCCAAAGTATTCATTGAATGTGCCATGAATGACCTGTTAGTGTTATGATGGGTATTCCTTGAATATTGCGAGAATGACCCAAGGTATTCATTGAATGTCCCATGAATGACCTGTTAGTGTATGATGGGTATTCCTTGATTGTGGCGGGAATGACCCAAGGTATTCATTGAATGTGCCATGAATGACCTAAGATATTAAATGTTCATAAGAGGATGTGATTATGCACATGGAAAGCCCATAGATGGTTGTGACTCATAAGTTACAAGTTTGCAAGATATAAATATGTTCCTGGAGGCGATATCCCCGCTTGGGACATATGTCTTATAGTGGCACTCGGTGTGAGAGAGGCACATGGGTATGTGTGATTTGGAAAATGTGTGAAGTGCAAATCGTGGAGTAGGAACTAAAGGTGAGGTCAATAAAGAAATGATTAATAAACCAGATACATTGTGGAATTGAATGAACTAAAAGTATGTTAATTTGTGTGATGTTATGGATGTGAAGTATGACTGTGAATTGAATAATAGTAGTGAATGCTTGGGATCTTTTATGTGATTGCGAAATGACTATAACTTGATATGTTATTACGAAAATATTAACTACTTGTGATAGTCTGAGATCTATGGTTATGCACGCATAAACTTTATGACGTAATAATGTCATATGAATGACTACCCTTGATATAGATATTATGATAAGTGGTATTCCCCAAATATGTGGGATGAACCAGGTTGTATCAATTAGACTTAAATGTCTTAATGAGGTTTGATTATGAATGGAAATTTGACTGGCTGAGATAAATCATTTTATTGTGATGTCTAACTCTTTTTTTACAGGTGGGTAGGATCTATTAATCTTTTATGCAGGGACGTAAATATCCTACCTTAAGACGAAGTGTTGGCTTAAAAGTAAGGTGTATCAAACTCATATTTAATTAGGTTATCATATGTGCATTTAATAAGTGGAATGTGAATGGTATTGATGTTGTGAGTCATTTTGGAAAGTAATAATGAGTAGTGTTATATGAGATTCTTGGAATTGTATATTTGGGGTGAAATCTTACTTGGGAAGAAACTACATGCCGTTTTGAGAAAACGGAACTAACTTGTCTTCCAAGTTGAAATGATTGAATTATATATTTCTTTATTCGAAAGATATGAACATAATGGTGTTTTTATTTTAGTCTTACTCATACCAGCAAATTTAATTTGCTGACCCATATTTGCTTAGTTTTGTAACGTGGGTGTGTTCTTGGAAACATAGATGGTGGAGTGCAGTGGATGAGGACACGTGATTTGGATTTGCTCTTGGAGTTTTCTGGTTTATGTTTTTCTGAATTGTACTGTTTTATTTTGAGACAGATGTAATAGAGTTGGTTAGTTTCTTTGTAGTTTTATAATGTGAGTGAAAGATTGTTCATTTTGGTTTTAAATTGATCTCAGATTTTAATATCGTGGTTGATAATATGTTATTAGGGTTTCGTTTCATCCTCGGTTTTCAGATGATTGAATAGGGTGACAATTGAGGTAACTATATCTTTGATAATTCCCTATTTTAAAATTTCTGGAAATTTAGGGTGTGACAAGTACTTTCAGAAAAGGCAAGTTGAGAATCTTCGATTCTTCTACGCAATTCAATGTGATGAGCAAGCGAGAGCAGTTAACTTTTTTTGGGTGGATGCGAGGTCTCGTATATCTTACTAGCAATTTGGAGAGGTGGTGCCAATTGATACTACTTACAAAACCAATAAGTATAAGTTGTCATTTCCAAACAATACAATTTGGTTGTGCATTGCTGCAAGATGAGACTGAAGATAGTTTCATGTGGCTATTTGAGACTTGAAAGGAGCAATGGGGAACTCCTCCATTCGTTGATTACGCATCAAGATTTAGATATGAGAGCAAAGAATACCTAAGCGTTTCCTGCTACCACAAGACATATGTTATGCAACTGGCATATTAAGAAGAAGTTTGCAGAAAAGTTGGGCTATGTTTACTACAATAAGTCAAGTTTTTAATAAGGAGGTAAAGCATTGCCAAAGGGGCTCATTCAGAATTGAGGATTTTGAGAGAAGATAGAACATATTGATAGCCGAATATGAATTGGAAGGTAATGAGTAGCTTGAAGGCCTATATGAAATTCATGAATCCTGGGTTCCAATATACAATCGTACTACTTTCTTCGCTGGGATGAATGCTACCAAAGTAAGGGGAGTTAATGCATTTTTTAAAGGTTTTTTCAACATTAACACTAATTTGAAAGAATTTATTCTTAAGTATGATGAAGCTTTGAAGAGAATATATAGAAAGGAGGGAACGTGATGAGGATTTTGAACCCGAACAAAAATATCGCCTTGTTGTTGAAAGGAGTTACATACTAAAGCACACAGTAAAGATTTACACATGAAAGATATTTGAAAAGTTTAGAGCTCAGTTTCTTAATGTTGAACTATACAAATCTGATTTTAGTCTCACTCAACTTGATGTGCATGTTGTGCAATACATACATGGAGGAAATGATAGGTGGATAGTAAAAATGAATCAAGAAACCCTTGAGGGAACTTGTGAATGTCACCATTTTGAGTTCGTTGGGATACCTTGTGTCCACATACTAAAAATGTTCATAAAGTTTGATCTCGTTGAAATTCCTAAATATTTTATTAACGAAAGAAGGTTGAAGGGGGCTAACAGGTTCAAGAAGACTGACAAGGAAGAGTCTATTTGCACCGAAGAAAGTGATGCCATGAAACTTTCTTATATGTGTCATGAGGCAACTCATTGGGCTTGTGTTGCCAACCAAATAGATGAGGGTTACAAGATATTCATGGATAGTATGAGAGAAATCGGGTAAAAAGATATCCCAAATTATGCCTAGTAATGATGTTCATGATGAGGCTCCAACCAACCCTTGTACTAGTCGGCCTTCTCAAGTGCTTCTAGATCCAAATGTGTCATAAACAAAATGAATTGAAGAAAGAAAGATGGCGAGGCTAAAAGGAACGATGACAAAGATACAAGATATAAAGGTGCAATGGAGATAGCTTAAAACCAAAAGAAAAGAAAGTGTCATGTGTGTTTGAAGGAAGGACATGATAGTGTACATGTCCTAAAAATCCCAAAATCCCAAAAGCAAAACTTATGGTATGCATCACTTACTACATTTCAATATGGGACCCTTTCAATATTTTTTTTAACCGTATATTTCAATCATCGGTAAGTATACTTCAACAAAAATGTTGTTAGTAATGTTCAACCGTTTAATTTTTCTGACTTTGCAGATGGTACCATTTATGGTTGAGAATTGAGATCGTTTTGACAAGATTTGCCAAAACACACCAATTGAGTTGAAGTAATTTTTGTGTGCTTGACGAAGGAGATTGGTGTTTTGTGAGAGATGAGATTGAGATTTTGAATTATTTGCTTGCATACACAACAATGAGATGGGATCAAGTCTCTACGTAGTTCTGATTTTATAGATATTATCGGTGTAGTTACTTCCTCGTTCTCCAATCATGGGATGAACTGATGGAAAAATGTCACACGATCTGATGAAAGTGATGTGATGGAAGTTATTCAATGAATGTGGAAGCTTTTAACATGTGCATAATTGATATATATTTTACGTGTAGGTATGTAGGCTTTGAGCATGGGCTCTGAGTGTGGGTTGTATTGTAGATATGCTCGAGCATGGGCTCACGAAAGTGTGTACTTTATTGTAGATAGGTTTTGAGCATGGATTCCTGAAAAGGCTTTATTGTAGATAGGCTCTCGAAGCATGGGCTATATACCGTGGGTTTGTATTGAATTGGGTTTTATTGGGCCACATTTGTGGGGGCGAACGAACAAAACAAGGTGTTGAAGCTTCTCGAGATGATGTTTTGCAAAGTAAAGTCTATTACCATTCAATTTAACTGCTTTGAAGCTTGTGGTCGTGTTTAGCGATTGTTTTTTTGTAGATGGATCAGAGTTTTGTAAAAATTATCCATACAATGTATGGTATGAGCTGTAATAAGAAAAGTCTATCATTTTGTCACAAATTGATGAGTTTTTGTAGTAAACATGATCTTAATCTAAGAGCATTGTAGTGGCACGATCAGCGGCCATCAAGAGCGAATGGCGGATTGACTGGGGTGCAAGACTAAGGAGGGAATAGAGGATCAGGGGAAGGGGGAGACCGCAGTAATGTATGCGCTGAACCCGCATGGCACTGGATACTTCCGGACACGTATGTGCGTTGTTGTTGCCCTACACGTGGGAAAAGGGAGACCATGGGATGAGGGGATAGGTGGAGGGCTAGGATGAAGGGGGAGGGGGTATATAATGAATAGGGGAGGAAAGAAAAGGGAGGCAGGAATGAGGAGGAAAAGAGAGAATGGAGGAGATAGTTAGGGATACTACATTTGGTGCCTGATAAGAGCCCAAAACTGTAGTTTTAACCCCTTAACAATAATACTTTTAGACCAATTATGCGAGTAATAAATAAGAGTTAATGCTCATTACGTGCTTTTATGTATTTCAGGCATTAGAGTCAATTATGTGTAGAAATGTGTCACTTTGGTGAGATAAAGGAGCAAGTGTTGGTTGCTAAGAAGTTCTGTGATTAAAGGCCAAGATTCAAGAAGAAAAGCTTTTTCTCCTTGAATCAGATTACTCTAACCTTATTCTTACGGTATCAATTATTTATTTCCTACTCTCACATATAAATTCATGCAATATATAGAGTAGTACAAATTCATTCCACTCTTAAACTAGCAAGACATAAGTGAATTCAATTAATCAAACACAAGGAAACAATGGTGAGAACAATGAGAGTAGTGTTGTGATTTATTTAAGGGGTATTTAGCTTTTGGGCCCAATTATAATTGGGATACTTTGCGTTTGGTCACCAATTGATCGTTTATTAGACATTGGGCCAAAATTGACGGTGATCCGTCCATAATTTAGAAATTGACACATTTACCCTTACACGTGTGCTGCACGTCTGCACATGATTAAGATGTTAAAATCCGAAACAAAATTAAGATGTTAAAGCCCAACAATCTTAACGAGTGATGATGTCACATCATCTTCCTCACATCAGAGTAAGAACGAACATAAGCTTTAATGGGTTTTTAAACCCTTGATTCTATCAACCACAATCATCCTTAGGTGATTAAATTGAACATTGAACGGACTCGGCAATATGAAGAAAAGACACAATTTCATGGTTTTGGTATTCAAAGTACTAAAGTTTCACATTACTATGACGATCGAAACTTGATGATCATATCACCATGATCTGATGATCCAAACCCATGGCAAGAAATAATATAACCAGCTGTAACATATTTTCCATCTGTTATTGTCATACCACCATTACACCATTAAAGGTCTTTGTAATAAGACAACTTAATCCGAAACAAAACTGTAGTGTGTAAATAATCCAACCATGACATAACATACATGAGAATATTAAACTTTGCACCATAAACTTGGATAGGCCTAACTAATCGATGAGAGACCAAATGGTCCCTCACAGAAAATAGCTTGTTCCAAGACGTCTTCCCATCACAATCCTTTGTAATAACCCATGCATCAACATACTGTCTTGAAGAGGAATCCAACAACGAAAGACGATCATCTAGTACCCCGAGTGCCCAATATTTCAATGGGTCATCACTATTTTGTCTAATGGAATCGGGTGTTAGGAAAACAGTAAATTCTTCAACCCCCAGATGAAAGGACACAATACGTGACTTGGGATTGGAAGAACTATTATCAATGGCTATCCAATGAAGATACCCATTAGCAAATACAAATGAAACATGTACATAATACTTCCAGATCGAATCCCAACATTGGCGACAAATAATAAGACCCAAATTAATAGTGCGAATCATTAGTTGTGCCACCTCTTCAACATCAACCCATCTCTTGATGTCATTCCTAGCATCCTTCAATCCGTTAATTTCAGTTCTCAAGTTTCCCAGATTTTCTTCAAGTCCACACAGGAGTAATTCATATGCCTTGCAGTGCAATTTCATACCCGAACAACAACATTGACTATGGGACTAACTAAATCCATGCAAGTTTTTATGGTAGCAATTAATGAGAATGAACAAAGAAGAAGAAGTGAATGGAGGCTCTCATGGTGGAACTTGCAGACAATATATAGATAGTGAAGAAGATGACTTCTTGATACTATATAATTGGGGCCGTTGGATCAAATCTTAGATTTGATGTTGAATTTAAAAATTCACGTGATAAACACGAGCAAGGGTGTTTTAGTCATTATACAAAATCTGTTTTTACTAACGGTGAAATCACGGGTCAATGCAAAGTCAACCGTCAATTTTGGCCCAATGTCTAATAAATCCATCAATTGGTGACCAAACGCAAATTATCCAATTATAATTGGGCCCAAAACTAAATAACCATTTATTTAAACTAAAACTAATTATAAATTAAACTAATTTAACTAAGCAATTAAAAGGTGAATTTAATGAATTGGAAGAACATCGAGGAGGGAAATTCCACCATGCAATTCGATTGGCTATTAGTTGGTCATCGAATCGAATATTGATCCCTAGTGAATACCAAGTCCTCTCGAATCAAGGTTCCACTAGCATGAGAGTTTAGCTCCACCACAAATCTCTTTGATGGTGGCTCTAACTCTAGTTCATCGCTTATGAGGTTTATCTCTAAACACTCATAATAATGAACTTAAAATTCTATTCTAAATAACAACTATTCTAACAAGTAATCATCCTCACATGGCTTCTTTAACCTCCTCTAATGGAGTTTTTATCTTAGTTTCATTGGATTCATTGACAATAAACAATAATAGGAAAACATAATTAAATTAAACTAAACTTGATTAAAATAAACTTGATTAAACGAATAGAACAAATAATCTAAGAATCAACATGAATTAAAACTGAAATTAAAACTAATGTAGAACTAAGATTATGAATAACTAATTATAAATTTAAGACAAACTAAATCTATGAATTAAATATTGAATTAGAAACTAAAACTTAAAATACAAACTAATTATTGATTCTAAAAACTAAATCTTGTTCTAAACACTAATTTGATGCTAATTAACTAGATCTAAAACTAACTATTGGATCTAGACTAAGTAAAGCTAAGTAAAAACTAAGTAACTTAATAGCTAAGCTTTTGTCTCTTGATATGGAGGAGACAAGATCCACAAATTCGTGTATGGCTGAGGAGCCATGTTTTGAGCCGGAAAATCGAGCCCAAAACCTCATTACTTATGTCTACAAAGGGGTTTTCAGTTGGAAATGACTTTAACAGCCATTTTGTCCACTTCTGCTCCTATGATTGGGTTAAGGCTTTGACCATTGGAAAGCTCTTTTCGAGACGGTCGTTTTGACATAAGGTAGGCCCATCTCCGAGGTCTGAGTCCAAAGATACGGCCTTCAAAAGTTCTGCTGACTTTTGTGCGCTGTTTCTGCCCACGTTGACTTTGACTTTTCATCTTTGACCAGGCTTTAAAAAGGCTTTTTCTCCTTGAATCTTGGCCTTTTATCATAGAACTTCTTAGCAACCAACCCTTGCTCCTTTATCTCGCAAAAGGGGCGCATTTTTGCACATATTCGACTCCAATGCCGAAATACTGAGAAAAGCGTGAATCAAAGATTAACTCTTATTTATTACTTTCGCATAATCGGTTTAAAAGTATTATTGTTAAGGGGTTAAAACTACAGTTTTGGGCTCTTATCAAACGACCCCCAAACAGCATTTTGCTTGTCCTCAAGCAAATATGAGAAATTAGAATAAGTGACCAAAAATGGAGTTCTAACTAATCTCGTTTCACCGAGTGTGATTGCATTGACTATATGCAACAAGGCCTTAAACCACTAGGAATTCCCTAGTGGAGGAGTTATAGCCTCATGAGAGTTTTCCAGTGAAGGTACTCACAAACTTCATCTATACTACAACGACTAAGAAATAGAGCTATTGTTTCCTTATTTATGTCTCAATTATCTATACATCTCACTAGCAATGAATCTGATGATAATCAAGTTGAAAACCTAAGCTAATATATGCATAATAATCAATCATCTAAGAATAAACATATATACAATGAGTAATACTATGGAATGCACTAACAGGTCCGTTTATGAAACTTT
This sequence comes from Coptis chinensis, assembly GCF_015680905.1. Lineage (NCBI taxonomy): Eukaryota > Viridiplantae > Streptophyta > Magnoliopsida > Ranunculales > Ranunculaceae > Coptis > Coptis chinensis. Next base: position 39,089,178 of record NC_141463.1, read on the forward strand.
GGAATAACGTCCTTAAGTAGGTCCTCACATAACTGTCAAGACAAAAACACTCCGATTTTTCCCGCTCAAGTTTCATACTCCGATTGTGTAGTGCACACTTTACTTTACAATCTCAATGACACACAAGGAAGCCGAAGTCGATCAAACACATCCGGCACTTACTATCACACTAACCTATTCCTAATTGAGCTAGAGGTCTTTATTAGGTGTTGCAAGGATTGGGAGATGGTTTAAGAATGAAGGAAACAGATGTTCAAAAAGACAAGTCCGAGAAAATATGGTCTTTATATCATATAACTAGAGAAACCTTTGTTTTTGCTTCTACACCTTGTTTCCATTCTTAGCCTTTTTATTTTGGCTTTTTTACTCTTTTTATTCTATATTTAGAGTTTTTCTTTTTCTTTTCTTTTCTTTTCTTTTCTTTGGATGGAAACTTATTTTCTTTTTCTTTTCTGAACAGTTTCCAACTTTAACGGAACACAATGGAATCGTTAAGTACAAGGACCACGCCCCATCAGATAATGCACCTTAGGAGATTCCCACACGACGACTGCTTTACTAGACCTGGGGGCGAGTGCTAACTTACTCCCGTATTATCTATACAAACAAATAGGTCTACAAGAGATGCAACCTACAACAATGACATTGCAATTAGCTTATAGATCTATCAAGTATCCTAAGGGTGGAGTGGAAAATGTGCTGGTTAAGGTTCAGGATTTCTACTATCCTGTGGATTTTGTTATCCTCGATACAGAAGTCGCTAACGACTTTGTTTCGATCATTTTAGAGCGCCCTTTCTTGGCAACTACCAATGCGCTTATAAACTGCCGCGATGGTTCGATGTCCTTGTCCTTTGGCCATCTTTCCATTGAGGTCAATGTTTTTAAAACAATCAAACAGTTTCCTGATACGAATATCGATGGAGAGGCTAGCATGATCGAGAGCTTAGCTCATGATTATTTCAAAACCACATTTCCGGATGACCAGATGCACAAATTCCTTTCTTTTGGAAGCTCCAACTTCGACAAGGACTCCTTGGACGTAGATGAAATTGAAAAAGATTTCCTTAAACTCTTTTGCAACTTTTCCCTGCCACCTCGCGAGTCCCACTTACCAACATCCATTTATCCATTGACACTATGACGGAAGATGAATTTTTCACCCTCTATCCCAGTGATTCTTTTGACCCACCTATTGAGGAATGTCTGGCATATCTCAAGGCTTCTAATGATCTAGACCTGAGAGCTCTAGCTGACACTCATTCATTTTCCATCACCAATTTTCCCCACATTCCACTTTTTCAAAGGAACTTGAAGTTTGCGCTTGACCCTTTTGTTTCTTCTGTGCTTAACGATTTTCTAAATTCTCTTAATATAGAAATAATTCCCAAGGGAAAGGCACTTGACACTTTCATTTTTAGAATTGAGACAGTACCCACATTCTTATTTTTTCCATTCGTTCCTTCTAAAACATATCCATATCCAACATATCTTCCACAAACATCCATTTTCTCCCGACCATTCACTTGGACACCCTCTCGTTTAATGATGAAGAAGAAGGTGCATGCGCGGTTTCGTTCAAGATCTATCAGACTTCGCTTTCATTTTAATAAGTTAAGGTAAAGAGAATCTTGGTGCTTGATTCTGTTTGGGAGTGCATTCCATGTTGATATATGGAAAACTGCGCAGGGTATATATATATATATAATGCTTATTTGTTAAAGTCTCGAAAGTATCCACTATAAACGGATCATTTTGTTTGGTGTATTTCCTTACAATTCCATATATTGGTAAGTGCACCATTTAGGTAATCGGCCCTCCCTATGGAGTGTGTGGTCAGTAAGTATCGGATCCTAAGTCCATGTTCGAATCGACTTTAAAAGACCCACTTTTAAAACAAATTTTCAAACTTCATTGCCAAAAATTTGTTTGGGGTAGGGTATTCATTTTCCATCCGGATTGTTCAACTTTCCATTTGTGTTGCTTAGGTCATTTAATCGTATGTCGATTTGGTTGACATTATCTATGAAATTAGATTTCATTCGTTCGCATAACTTATGTCATACACGTACTTCAAGGCATTTTCCATCTTCTTATATGTCACTTACGGTCGGAATAGAGTGTTTTACGGATCATTGGATTGGAAATTCTCTCCTGATCATTTCCATAGTTCTTTCACAAAAATTGGACCGGTAACGAAGCGGCAAATTTAGTTTGAAGTTGCGCAAAAAATCGAAAAATATTCGAAAAATCAAATTGGGTTGGACCCAAACTCGTGCGCACGTGCGTCTCCATCTTCAAACCAACAGTCGTGAGTTTTCTTCCCCCTTCCGCCATTAACAACTTTCAAACCCTAACATAAAAAAATAAAAAAAAATAAAAATAAAAAAAAAATAAAAAAAAAACTAACTACACGTATGCCCACAATACAAGCCCACCCCAAATCGTCTCCAAACCATTCCTACCACCATCTCCACCAATTTCCACCACCAAAAAATTTGAAAATTATGAAAATTAAAAAAAACATTGGACTGCCGCACAACCACCGCGCCACCACCATCGTTTTTTTAAGTAGGGTTGTTTCACATTATTTCCTACACCTTCTATAAACCCTCAAATCAGTTCAAACTTCTAATGGCTTAAAGACGAAGGATTTTGCGAGCACGCGTTCTTCGCCGACCACTTCCACACCGCTTTTACGGTGGACGATGGTTAGGAGAGATTGGAATGGTTTGTGGTATTCGACGATGATTTTTACCACGAAAATTTGGTCCGACGGTTTTATAGGGCGAGGGAGTTGGATGGGAATAGAATTTTGTTAAGGTGACCGTGAGGAGGAGAGAAGCATCTACCGGGTTGTTGTGCGCAATTTTAGGCATTCTCGCCAGATGCCATCTCGATGCCATTATAGGAATCCCAATTTATCGGGATTGAACCTTTGATGAATGCGATTGTTTTTGAAGGGAACTACAATGCGAGATCGCGATTGTGTTCGCTTAGTCGTCTCGAGAACCAACCAAAGTAGGGAAATAGCTCGATGGATTGGTAGGAATGTCATCGGAAGGAGAAGGTCGTGACATCGGTCCGAACTGCCTTCACGTTTCTATGGATACTCCATAAGCAAAAGTATGAATTTTGTATTCGGAGTTTTTGAGTAATATGATTAGGGAGTTAGGAAGAGTATTGCACCTCTCCCCTCGCTTTGATAACGAAGATCATGATGACCTTGGTGAGCGACTCGACGCCCCGGATTTGGCTGAAAGAGCATAGAAATCCTACTATTTATACGGAGTGTATCCAAAAGACATGGAGGTTGCCCTGAAGAGAGGGTAGTTGAGGAGGACTCGGAGGATGAGGAGTACACGGCATGTCTTGATGCCGATGCCTTGGAGAGGTGTAGGTCGGATGCAGAATGCATGTTGGTGCTTCATCGTGGCATAACGTTCCTCAATACTATTTGTGAAGATCTCCTCGACTCGCAGGCTACCATGCATCATAACTTTTGAGACTTCGTGCACGATAAGAGCCCAAAACAGTAGTTTTAACCCCGTAATAACATATTTTTTGACCAATTATGTGAGTAATAATTAAAAGTTAACACCTTCACACGTTTTTATGCATTTCGCTTCAAAGTCCATTATGTGCGAGAAATGTGCCACTTTAGCGAGATAAAGAAGCAAAGGTCGGTTGCTAAGGAGTTCTATGATTAAAGGCCAAGATTCAAGAAGACAAAGCCTTTCTAAAGCCCGGTCAAAAGCTGAAAAGTCGACGCTGGGCGTAAACAACACACAAAGTCAAGAGAACTTCCGGGCGGTATCTTTGGACTCCGACCTTGAATTGGGCCTACCTTATGTCAAAACGACCGGCTCGGAAAGAGCTTTCCAATGGTCTAAGCCTTGACCCAATCAGAGAAGCAGAAGTGGACGAAAAGTCTGTTGAATCCAACTGCAGCTGAAGAGGCCTTTTGATCGAAAGACTGGGTTTTGGGCCCCATTCTCTGGCCCAAAACATGGCTCCAAGCCCATGCCCGATTTTGATCTGAAAGTATAAAACCAAAGCTTAACTCTTTGTTAATGGTAGCTAGTTAGACCTAAAACTATAGATAATTCTAGATCTAGTTTCATTAATTAAATTAAGTTTAGTTTAAATTAAATTCTTTGTTTTAGATTAAACTCTTAGAATTATTGTTCTTCATTAGTTTGATAAATAAAATAGTTAGTTTGTCAATTTCGATTTTTGTCATTTATAATTGTGTAGATCTAATTTTCCTTATTACGTAGATAGCTAGACTTTTACATTAGTTAGATTATTAATTTAGTATTTGAATCATTGTTTTATTATTCATTAGATTAATAAAATAGTGTTCTCCATAAGTTAGTTTCATTTCCATTAATTGTTTAGTTTCAATTCGTAGATTCAATTAATTGTCATTATTAGTTTAATTCAATTATTGCATTAGTAGCTTTGAATTGAGTTTAAACAAGCAAAGTTTCAATCTTTATATCATGTCTTGTTTGAATTCCTTTGGGAATGATAGCGTGATGATTCTCGGCTAAACCCCCATTATAGGGGGTTGAGAAGCCTTGATGAAAGCTTGATTCCGATTATCGCAGAGTCGTCGTAATTTCCTTACCACTCTAGAAATGATTAGTTCACCATGAGAATGGGTGTAATCGTTCACATGCTAGTTATGAATTGGTAGAAATGCCATGTGTAATTAGGGATTAGAGTAACCAGATTGTTCAAGGGCTTCAATTCGATTACGACGATTCATCGTTAGTAGGATTAATTCTAGTTAAGGTGGAATCAACCCCCTCTAACTCCTTATCATAGAATCGACGAGCATTCCCATAGTTGTTCTAATGGTCCACTAGTTGCATCTTGTGGGTAGTTGCATCGTGAGTCTAGTTGCCTTTTCGAAATCTCTCATTAGACTTAGAGTAGATTACTTATACGTAGAGAGAACACAAAGATGAGGAAGGACTAGGAGTGGAACTAATCATCTACTCCACTATATCTCATGGATTGAGAGTAGAATCTTTGATAAAATATAGGCACATAAAATAGTTTAGTTTACTTCACGCTTTTAAGTTTCATCGCTCATTTTCAGTCGAGGTAAACTATCAATTTTATGTTTTATCAAATGGCCGCTGCCGCCTTAGTTTCACTTTCTCGCATTGTTTTCATAGTATAACAACTCTTCTTAAAGTCCCATTAAACCCACCCACCCTTGTTTGATTCATACTGTGGTTGTCCGCTTTCGCTGCTGAAAAGTTCCGAAAAATTACGGAGCCCATCGCCTTCCTGCCTAAGCGAAGCGCTTCAAAACGCCTGAACTCCTTAGGCGACCGCCATCTTGAGTCGCGACCGCCTCTAAAACACTATAACTTGAGTTACACGGAGGAGCGCATCACTGCCTGGTTAGCATCTGACCCCCTGCTAAATTTTCGTGATTTCTACAGTTTGATTCAACTTTGATTTTTCAAGTTTTTCGTTGTTCTAACTAGTTATATACACCTAACACGCCAGAAACAAGATGCTATTCATAAGCGGCAAAGGGGCTAATCAGGTATTCCTTTCTTCCACACCTCGCATCTCCTCGTTAGAGGTTTATACTAGTATATCGATTGTTTGGAAAGTTGTCGACGAATTAGCTAAGTTTGGTCTTCCGCCTTGTATGAGAGATTAAGGTCCTGGCCTAACAAAAACACCGGGCATAATTACACGCAAGAACATCAACAAGCACGCCTATCTAGTATACCACTCATTGCACCTCTAGCTACTATTCCACATACTCTCCACCCGCAATGCCCCGACGGTTTAGAGACTCTCTCTCGACTTTTTATAAAGCCTTGAGCGATAGCCCCAAATCTTGCATCGTTTCTAGCGTAGACCAGGGGGATTTCCGAATCCCCAAATATTTTAATTTGTTACCCGTTTTTCACGGTTTAGACCATGAAAACCCTTATCACGACATGCGTAGGATTGAACAAGTCCTAACAACATTCCACCATCCTACGGTTGGTGAACAAATTAAACTCGTGGTATTCCCTTTCACCTTAGCCGATAAGGCAGCTGCCTTGGTTAACTGCCCAAACGCCTAATTTTCGGACTCGTTGGGCTAAACTTGTTCAACTGCTTATGGAACATTTTACCCACCCCTAAAGACGGATGAGATGCTTTCCAAGATTCATTTCTTTCGACAAAATCCTCATGAATCATTTTCGAGGCTTGGAATCGCTTTCACCGATCTCCTTATAGAGGTCCACATCATAACTTAGCGAAAAGACACGTTAGTTCGGCCTTTTTTCAAAGGACTTCTACACCACCATAAAGAAGTCCTGGACATAATGAATGGGGTAGTTTCTTAAGCAAAGGTGCCTCGAGGCTTATAAATTTTAGAGGATCAAACTAAGCTTAAATAACAACCGGGGGTAGTGACGATATCCACCGCCCGCTAGTTCATCAAATACGCTAAGGCCACCGGTATGTTTGAAATTAAACACGATCCCGAGCTTAAAACTCTAATCGAATCACTCACTAAAAAGGTAGAGGCCATTTACGTTCAACAAAAGCCTATCCCCGGCCATGAATGTAAATTCAAATCCATGTAGTTTCGTTGAGCCCGAAAGCATCCCGACTTCCACTATCCTATAGCCTATGAACAGGCTTGTTCCATTAATAGTGAACCTAACCCCTTGGAGACAAAATCCCAACTTCGGTTGGAGAAATAACCAACACGCCACACCTCCGTGGTACAATAATCAATATGTTAGGCCAATCCACGCTTTTAACCAAGTTCCACCACGACAAGGATAGGTCGGGGTAATTTTAATAATTATAACAACCAAGTGCAACCTCGACAAGGTCAAGCACAAGGTCAAGGTAGTTATAATAATTATAATGTTAATAGAGGTATCGTTCCTGTAAATAATAATTATCAAAATCCACCCATAAATAATTCACGAAAATAGTTGGTACTACACCACTTTCGGACTACTATACCCACACAACCGGATCGCTCTTGACACGGCCTTCATACAAGTGAGCCAAAACTTTTCCAAACCATGGCTCAATCTAACCAACAACTTTCTACAATCCGTTAATAATTTAAGCCAACAACAATGGCCCAAGATAAAGCCCAATCCAAAGGTGTGTTTCGTGTCACTAATACCTAATCCTAAAACAACAAACACAACCTTTGAGGTAACCGATAATACTAGTATTGAATATGAAAATGTAGGTGAGCTAAGGGCCATCCACCACTCTCCGTTGGCAGAGTGGTTGATAACAAAGTAACTATGCCTATAGTTACTTTTACCAAGAGTCTCCTACACCGCTATTTTACTAGATACCAAATAGAAACTGAAGAGCCTACCAATAGAGGTACCCGTTACAACACAACCTAAGAAACAGAAGCCACGGTTAAGCATCCAGTGATACCATTGCTAAATATAGAAAGAAACCACCGCTTTCCACAAAAATTAGTACATGTGTTAACTAGGGATATTAATTATGAGGAGATTAGGACGCCAAGAATATAACTATAAACCTTCCCTTCCTCGCCTATTAAAAGCTACCACACCATGCTAAGTTTCTAAGGAGTTGTGTACTACTAAGCTGCCGTAAGACCAATATACCAAAAGATCTTTTTTAAACGTAACAATTCCCAACTCTATCCCAACATAATGGAATTGTTAAATTACAAGGACCACAATCCCCCATCTATTATAATGCACCTTAGGAGATTCTTATAATGACGACCGTGTTATTAGACACGGGGCTAAGCGTTAACTTACTCCCATTTTATTTGTATAGACAAATAGGTCTAGGCGCAGATGTAACCCACTAAAATGACGTTGCAATTAGCTGATCGGTCTATTAAGTATCCTAAGGGTGTGGTCGAAAATGTCTTTGGTAAAGTTCGATTTTTACTATCCTATTGATTTTGTCATCCTCGATACGTAAGCTAACGACACTGTCCCGATCATCTTAGTAGGCCCTTTCCTCGCAACCCGCCAACGCGCCATTAATTGTCGCGATGGTTCGATGTCCATGTCTTTTGGCCATCTTCTTGTTGAAGTAAATGTTTTTAAACAAAGACACATTTACCGATTCGCCTATGGATGGAGAGGTTAGCATGATCGAGAGCTTTGCTCGAGATTATTTCAACAACACGCGTTCCCCGATAATCATATGCCCAAATTTCTTTCCTTTGAAGTTCGGACTCAACATTTTCATCCCTACACTAGTCGATACACATATTACGGATGAGGATGAGATAGATGACTTTGTCAAAGATATAGAGGACTATCATAGTAACGTGGATATGACCAATCTAGATGAGGAAATTCGGTGAGTTTCTTAGAGCAAAAATGATTCACCCTATCAAGAACTACTTTGCACAACATCCACCTCGACTCCCCTTCCACCCTTTTCAAAGGAATCTCGAGTTTGCACTCGATCCTTTTTGTTTCTTCCTCGTGATTCATAATTTTTAAATCCACCTAGAAAACAAATACTTCAGAAGAACCAAGCATTTGACACCTTCATTTTCAGACTTGAAACAGTCCCTACCTATACCATGAATGAGTTTTGTGCTAAACCCACATCCTCATTGTTTACATTCTTTCCTTCTACAACTTATCCGTATCCACCATATCTTCCACAACCATTCACTTTTCTACACTTATTCACTAGGACACCCTCCTACCAAAGTTGAAAAAAGAAGGTGCATGCTAGCTTACGTTATAGGTTTATCCGACTTATTTTGTCGGTTCCATCAGGTTCGTCATAGGAAATCTTGGTACTTGATTGTGTTTGATATGTTTTCGTGATATTTATTTATGGAATGATTCACAACTATTTTGATTGTTGATATATGATAAACCGCATGTTCAGACATATGTTTAGATAAAGTCTCCGTGTATCCTGACTATAAACGACTCAACTTTTGTGTTTGGTGCATTTTTTCTTTCATTTCCATATATCAGTGAGTGCACCATTAAGGTAACCGGACCCTCCCTATGGAGTGTGTGGCTGTAAGTACCGGATCCTAAGTCCACGCTTAACATAATTCACGCTTTCCACTCTTGCATGTTTTTCTCGGATTTTTTTGAGTCATGTTTCTACTATGGGGTGAATTATGTCCTTATTGCTTATTGTTTTTCTATATATTAACCGTGATTTATAAAAAAATAAAAAAATAATAATAAAAAAAAATATGTATACATATTAAATAATAAACATAGTAATCTAGGAAGTCTCGGGAATCTGACTTTAAAAGACCCATTAAAAAAAAAACAAATTTTCTAAACTTTATTGTAAAAAAAAAATTTGTTTGGGGGTGTTTGTGTTTCCGTCCATAGAATGTTTTATGTCCCATTAGTGTTGTTTAGGCCATTTAATTGTAATTCGATTTGGATTGACATATTCTATGAATTTATAGTTCATTCGTTCGCATAACGTATGTCATGCACGCACTTCGAGGTGTTTTCCACTATCTTATATGTCATCCACGGTCGAATAGATTGTTTTATGGATCATTGATTGGAAATTCTCTTGATCATTTCCATATCTCATTAGCAAAAATCGGACCAAGAACGGCAAAGAATTTTAGTTTGAAGTTACAAATAAAAATCGAAAAATTCAAAAATTTCGAATGGGCCAAGCCCAACCTCACAAGACACCTAAGTAGCCGCGACCCTCAGCTCTTTATTTTTGCACCAACAAATTGGCTTCTTCACTTCTAATCCGCCATTAACGACCACCAAAGCTTCAAAACCTAAAAAAAATAATAAGAAACCTAAACTAACCTTAACCAACCATCAAAAATCCACTTCAAATCTTCTAAATCCTTCCACCACCACCCACCAAAGTTAAAACCAAAACCACCGAAAAATTTCAAATTGTGAACTGTCATACCACCACCCTACCACCACCACTAGTTGTGTCATTCGATCGACTCAAATTCCAACACCACATCCCATTTACACCCCCACAAAATTCCTAACACTCCAATGGCTCAAGAACGCCGAATCTTGCCGGAGCAAGCATTTATCGGCGGCCCACTTCGCTACCGCTTTTATGGTGACAAAATGATCAAGTAGAGATTTGAATAGCTTGTGGTACTTTCGACCGAAGCCTTTTACCACAAAGACTTAGTCCGACGGTTTACAAATCGTGGAAGGGAGGTGGAGGGGACTAGAATTTTTGTTATGGTGGCGTAAGAGGAGGAAGGAAGTAACTACTCTGGGTTGTTAAGCCGAGATTCTAGGCATTCCGCCTAGAATCCATCTAGATGTCACGCTCACGAGTCCCAATATAATGGGGTAGAGCCGCTTTGAACGCGGATACATCGAAGGGGAACTACAATCGCGAGATCGCGATGGTTCGCCGTGCATCCCTCGTAACAAACTAGTCGGGTTCACTACGCTGGATTGGTCTGAACGCCCTAGGGAAGGAGAAGCGTCACCGACATCGGTCCGCCCTAACCGCCTCCCACATTTTATGGATACTCCAGGGAGCGTATAATGAAGTTCTCAGATCTTGGAGTTTTGCTTAGCATGATTAGGGGAGTAGGGAAGTCCAAGACCTCTCCCTCGTAAGTTGATAACCAAGATCATGTCGAAGTTGAAGTAGCTCCGCCCGATGGAGTCTTCTTACATCACCCTACACCGAAATCGTCGATCTATAAGGATTGTGTCCAACGAGTTTGGAGGTTGCCCGAGGATGGGGTAGAGGACAAGGAGGATGGTGGAAATGAGAATGCTGAGACGGAGGAGGGACTTGACTTGTTTTGACGCTGATGCCCGGGAGAGGTGTTGGTCGGATCTTGCGTAATCCATGTATCGTGATTCATCGTGGCACGCGCTCACTCAACACTCATTTGGCGGCTAACCTCCAGACTCGGCCGGGCAACTATCCACCATAACCCGAGGGATCCGTACCCGAGGAGGGAGGGCGGTGGGAACAGATGAGAGTAGAGCTAGAAGCTTCGGCGCCCGGGGAGATGAAACGGAATGTCCTGGATTTAGCTTCGATCCGTAGCATGAGGCATAAGTACCTTAGCATGCTACGTTCCTGAGCCCTCCGTATTATGCTATGTTTCTTTCACGTTTTCTACTGCGTTCCACCGGATTGGATTACGATTAGACACTGTCACGACCCGCTGATAGTATTAGATCTTCGGGTGTAATGACTTGGCAAGGGTGGAGTATCTGACCTCGTCGGAGTTGCACCTAAACCCCGTCGAGACCAAGTGGCTCTTAATGAGGTTAGCAATAATAGATGATAAATGGCGGCTTATGGCAAATTATCATTAGCCAAAAACTTTTCCAAACCATGGCTCAATCCAACCAACAATTTCTACAATCCGTGAACTAATTTAACCCAACAGTTTGGCTCAAGATAAAGCCCAAACCAAAGGTGTGCCTGTAACTTTAATACCTAATCCTAAAAAACAACAAACACAAAATTTTTTGAGGTAACGGATAATACTAGTAATGAATATGAAAATGTAGGTGAGATAAATGCAATCACCACTCTCCTTCTGGCAGAGTGGTTGATAACAAGGTAACTATGCCTATAGTTACCCCCACCAAGAGGCCCCTACACACCTTTATATTACTAGATACCTAAATAGAAACTCAAGAGCCTACCACTGTAGAGGTACCGATTTACAAAAAACACAACCAAAGAAACGTAGAAAGCTACGGTAAAACATCCAGTGATACCATTGCTAAATATAGGCGTAAAACCACCGTTTCCACAAAATTAGCCATGTTAACTAAGGATACAAATTATGAGGAGATTAGTGGATGTTTTTAAGAATCTAACTATAAACCTTCCTTCCTCGAAGCTATTAAAAAGCTACCACATCATGCTAAGTTTCTTAAGGAATTGTGTACTACTAGCGAAGACAAATATACCAAAAGACGCCTTTTTTAACGTAACAATTCCCAACCTTATCTCAACATAATGGAATTGTTAAGTACAAGGACCTCGGTCGCCCCATCAGATAATGCACCTTAGAGATTCCATATCACGACCGCTTTATTAGACACGGGGGCTAGTGTTAACTTACTCCCATTTTATTTGTATAGACAAATAGGTCTAGACAAGATGCAACCCACTAAAATGACGCTGCAATTAGTCGATCGGTCTATTAAGTATCCTAAGGGTGAATAAAAAATGTGTTGGTAAAAGTTCTGGATTTCTACTATCCGGCTGATTTTGTAGTCCCTCGATACGAGAAAGTCGCTAACGACTCCCCGATCATTTTAGGGCGCCCCTTTCGCAACCCGCCACGCGCTTCATTAATTGCCGTGATGGTTCAATGTCCATGTCTTTTGGCCATCTTGCTGTTGAAGTCAATGTTTTAAAACAAGGACACGGTTACTCGATTCGCCTATGGATGGAGAGGTTAGCATGATCGAGCTTTGCTTTCGAGATTATTTCAACAACATCGCTCTTCGATAGTCATATGCCCAATATTCTTTCCTTTGGAAAAGTCGACTCCAACATTTTCATTCCTACACTAGTGGATACACATGTTATTGATGAGGGCCAGGGATAGATGACTTTCTCAAAGATGTAGAGGACTACCATAGTAATGTGGATATGACCAATCTAGATGAGGAATTTGATGAGTTTCTTCGAGTAGGTGACAATTCACCCTATCAAGAACTAACTAGCACAACATCCACCTCGATTCCCCTCCTTCCACCCTTTTCAAAGGAACCCCGAAGTTTGCACTCCGATCGATCGTTGTTGTTTTCATTACGCTCTATAATTTTTAAATCCTCCTAGCAAAAGATACTTCCAGGAAGGACAAACTATTTGACACCTTCATTTTCAATGAAAGCTTGGTCCTACACACAACAATGAATGAGTTCAAGCATAAAACCAAATCCTCATTGTGTACAGGCTGTCTTTCTAGAACTTATCCATATCTACCATATTCTCCACAACCATTCACTTTTCCACACTTATTTACTAGAACACCCACTCATTCAAAAATGAAAAAGAAGGTGCATGATAGGTTACACAATAGGGTTACCCAACTTCGTTTGGATTCCACTAAATTTGAGTCAGAGGAAATCTTGGTGTTTCATTGTATTTGGATATGTTTGCTGTGATATTTATTTATGGAATGATCCACAACTATTTCGGGTTGTTGATATATGATCAACCGCATGTTCATACATATGTCTTAGATAAAGTCTTGAGTGCGACTATAAACGACTCAATTTACGTGTTGGTGCATTTCCTTTCATTCCAATATATTGGTGAGTGCACCATTAAGGTAACGGGCCCTCCTATGGAGTGTGTGGCTGTAAGTACCGGATCCTAAGTCCACGGTTCACATAATTCACGCTTTTCCACTCTTGCATGTTTTTCACCGGTTTTTTTGAGTCATGTTTCTCTATGGTGTGAGTTATGTCTTTATTGCTTATTGTTTTTCCTTCTAAAACTAAAATAAAAAATAAAAAATAAAATAAACATAGTAATCTATGAAGTCTCGAATCCGACTTTAAAAACCCATATCGCTAAAAACAAATTTTCTAAAATTCTTGTAAAAATTTGTTTGGGGGGTGTTCGTGTTTCCATACTAAATGTTTTATGTCCCACTCAGAGTTGCTTAGGCCGTTTTATTGTATTACGATTCGGATTGACATGATCTATTAATTTAGAGTTCATTCGTCGCATAACTTACGTCATGCACGCACGCCGAGGAGGCGTTTTCCACTATCCCAATATGTCATCCGAAGTCGGAATAGAGTGTTTTATGGATCATTGGATAGGAAATTCTCTCCTGATCATTTCCATATCTCATTCGCAAAAATCGGACATGTAACGAAGCGGGAATTTTGATTTGAAATTCGCGAAAAAAATCGAAAAATCGAAAATTTCGATTTTGGGCCCAACTTCATGCCCACCAGCGCCCATGGAGGCTTCAAGGCTTTTACATTCTCACGCAACAGTTCATCTCTTTCATCTTCCACCGCCATTAACAACCTCCAAACCTAGAAAAGCAAAAAAATAAAAAGAAACTAAAAAAAAACCCACGCCAAAAAGCAAATCCAACCCATTTTTGTTTGCAAACACCAATCAAAACAAACTCCACCAATTTAAAACTTCGAAAACCACCGAAAAATCAAAAAATTGGTCTTTGCCGCCACCACTCCACCACCTCCACTGTTCTTCAAGTCGGTCAAGTAAAACCACCACCACCACATCTTATTTAAACCCCAAAACCGTAATCAAACTCTAAATGGCTCAACGCCGTATTATACCGGAGCAGATTTTCACGCCGACCATTTCGCCGTTTTTACGGTGACAGAAATGGCTAGTAGAGACTGGAATAGTCTCGGTACTCGACCGAAGACTTCTACCATGAAGACTTGGTGGACGGCGGTACAACACCGGGGAGTTGGAGGGAGTCGGATTTTTGTTTTGGTGAAGAAGAGGAGGAGTTGACTTCACGGTTTGTTGGGTGAGATTCTAGGCATTCGCCTAGAATCAATCTGATGCCGTTTTCTAGGATCCCGGTTTGACGGGTTGAGCCGTTGATGGGCGTTCATGTCATCAATGGGAGCTACAATCCAAACTCCCATTGTGTCGCCCGGGCTTCTATACGAGGACCAAACCAGTGGCTTCTGCCCGGTGGATTGGTCTCGGAATGTCCTAGGCAAGGACAAGCTTCAGTGACATCGGTCGACCTGCCTCCCGTCCTATGGATACTCGAGGGGCGGAATGCGATTTACGTATCACGGAGTTTTTCTTGAACATGATCGGGGAGGTTCGGACGGTCGTTGGCACCTCTTCCGTGCTTATCACTAAGATCATGTTGAAGATGAAGGCAACTCGCCTTCCGGAGAGGATTTACATTACCTTGCGGGAACCCGCGTATTTATAGGGAGTGTGTCCAACAAGTCCGGAAATTGCCGGAGGATAGGGAGCAGGTGAGGAGGAGGAGGCCGGGGACGGCTAGGGATGATTCGGAGGAGGAAGAGGAGGATGGCACTTGCTTTGATATGGATGCCTTCGAGAGGTGTTGTCGTCTGATGGCGAGCATGACTATGCTACATAGGGGCATCGCGTTCACTCAACACCTCTGTGCGGAACCTCCGGACTCGACGGGCCACCATTCACCACAACCCGAGCTCCACCCGGAGGGAGGATGAGAGAGATGGGAGCGGCGGGCTGAGATGGAAGCCCGCCCGATTTAAGTGGATATGCTAGACGCTTCCCACCTCAGACGGACTCTGCCGAGGACACAACCTACTAGGCATGGCGTCGTCGGCCGAAGGCGGCTCTTTGGACCTTACGGAGCCGGAGCCACCACTTTCGAGTCTGTGCCCTCCCACCACGATGGCGCGAGGTGTTTAGAGAGGATGAGGAGTGATAGTGGTAGTTATTTATGTTTAGTAGTTGTTGTGTTATTTACTTTTGTTGTCTTTATTGTAATGTAACTTTTATTTTAGTAATTTGAATTTTTGTAGTAATACTCGAATGAAATTTTTTAATATAAGGGTTTATTTTCATATTGTGTGTTTATTTCATATTGACCACACCTTCCAAACTTGTTTGGGGGTGGTTTGATTATTTCAAGTCAGTATTCTTAATAAAAACCCTAGTGTTAGAATTTCTTTGCCGGAGTAAGGTGAAAATATGGTAGTTTAGGCATATCGTGATTGAGAATCATTGTAGGATGAAATCTAGATTAAATAGGTACATTAGGTCATAAAATCCAAATGAGAGATCTGGGCTTGAATTAGAATCCGAGGATATGAGTTGTTTCCGTTTTGAAGTTTGGAGATTTTAGGATTTCGAAAGCTGCCGAAATTAGTTTTGGCAACTTTCCGATCCATTCTAGCAACTTTAAACCTATATAAACTTGATACAATCTATCCTCACAACTCACACTACACCTAAACTCCATCACTCACCCTTCAAACCCGCGATTCCCGCGTTTCGACTTCATTTTCGCACTTGCTTCAGAACTTCGGGAGCGCCAGCGGCCTAGTTGGCGGCTTCAGCGCCCTAAAATTCTGTCGAAAAAAAAATTTGGTCGGCGGCGCCCGCTTCTAGTCGGCCAGCGACCAGCTAAGTTCTTTGGAAATCAAAAATACAAAGAGCCAGCGCCTCTAAGTTGAAGGCCATGCCGCGACTTCTCCGGACCAGAAATTTTCCGGTTTTTCGCGTGTAGTTTCGGATCATTAAGTAGCTATTCCAAAGCGTAATTTTGAGATGACATCTCCAATACCGATACCGAACAGTCTTTCGAAGATTTGTTCCAAAGCACTACTTACGGTGCTTGGTTTCATGAGGTGATCACATATGTTGGTCGGGAACCTCTTATGGTAAAGACCGGGCTGAACTTTATTCTCCAAAGACTTGCATATTATTTTTATAATAACTGCATTTTCTTTGAGAGACCGGATGGAGAACAAGTGTTCTCCATCAACATTGACGATGAACCAATGGAGATTACCGTGTTCTTGCTAGCATTTGTTCTTGGACTTGCTATGCCCATTTTGAGATACAAGACCCATGGTGCTATTGGGTCGATAATATGCATGTCTACACTTATGAGTCTTTGCACAAGGCTTATGGGGCAGGCATTTTCCCGTATTGAGGACCAAGGGGACTATAACGCGTTCCCTTGGTAGCCCGGGTCCATGAACATAAGGAACTGTTATGTTTTGGATAATGCTAAACATTTTAGGGGAATGGCGTTTTTTCTTACGTGAATGACGCCACTTGCGGCGTTTTCCTTGCTTTAGCCAATGGGCTGCGGGTTCTATGACCTTCGGAGAACTTTGATGTCTAGTTTAGCACGAGCCTATACTATGAGGCATAAGTACCTTCTTATGCCCGTTCTAATTTCACGTATTATGCTATGTTTCTTTCCCCTTTTTGTACACGTTTCACGGATTGGATTAAGGTAGACACGGTCGCGACCCACCAATAGTATTATTCGATCTTTCCGTGCAATGACTTGGCATGGGTGGCGGATACAACCTCACCAAGGTTGCACCCTACACCCCATCAAGACAAGTGGCACTTAATAGGTTAGCAACCATAGATGATAAATGGCGTGAAGCCCGGCAAATTATCATAGCATGGCAGATCGAAGGAACCTCACTTCTTTATAGAAGTAGAGGATGGCCGAAGATGACGAATAACAACGGGAGTGGAGGTAAGTTTTATTTTCTCGTTAGTGTATCCGCTTATGTCCCAAGCAATTTAATTATGTTAACCCCATAATGGGTAGAACTCTTATAGAGTTGTGTCGGTTTTATTTCCTATATTAGCACGTTCTAACATTGTTTTTGCAGATGTTTCTGAATTTCACGGCAGCTTCAATGGTATTTTTCCTACCCTCTTTATTTACAATGCTTTGAGGACAAATCATGCTTCTTGTTTTGGGGGCATAGAATCAATGTAATTAAGACATCTGTTAGGATATAGATATATATAATATGCATTTGTTTTCTAGTTAAAATTTCAAAATTTAAAAATATAAATAAATAAGTTTATGCTATACACTTAGGAATATTGGTATTGTTTTCTTTCTCCATGCTCTTAACAATCTAGAAGTCTCACATAGTTGTTGCATCGTAATAATTGTTAGAAACTTAGGTTAATACGTAGGTAATAATCTTTGCATCTATCTATAAATATATTACGTGAGTATCTATGATTGTTAGCGGTAAGTTTAGAAATCTAGGCTAGAGTACTTATTCTACAAATCCTGGAGAATATAGCCTAAAGCCTTATATGTTTTAAAACATTTGAGAAATGACACAAGGGAGAAGTAAAATCCGGATAGAGAAATCACACGTCCAATTTGCTTTGATCACTAAACCATATCCTAAGTGAGAATTTAGCCATTTCTTTGGATCGATATAGCGAGAAATTCAAACCTATGAATTATTTTCCGCTAGTCACCACTCACGAGCCTGTTCTTTAGCCTTCCATACACCACAATTCCTTTACCCTGTTACAAAAAAAAAAAAATTAAAAAAAAAAAAAAAAAAAAAGAGAATAAATCAACCTACCCAATTTAGAATAAGTCCGAGAATAGAATGAGTGAAGAAAGAAGAAGAGAAAAACTGTGTAAACAAAAAATTGTTACTTGCTTCGTAAAAAATAAAGAAAAGAAGTTTCCATCCAAAGAAAAGAAAAATAGAAATAAAATAAAAAACCAAAAAAAATAGAATAAAAAAAGGAGTCAAAAGCCAAAGAAAAGAAAAAGAAAAATATGGCTAAGGATGGAAACAAAGTATAGAAGCAAAAGAAAATAACAAGGTTTTTCTAAGTTACATAATCTGAAGACTCTATTATCTCGGACTTGTCTTTTGAATATCCATTTCCTTCCTTCTTAAACCATCTCCTAATCCTGTAACACCTAATAAAAGACCTCTAGCTCAATTAGGAATAGGTTAGTGTGATAGTAAGTGGCAGATGTGTTTGATTGACCCCGGCTTCCTTGTTGTCATTGAGATTGTAAGGTAAAGTGTGCCCACCGCATTAATGGAGTAGCTTAAACTTGAGTGCAAAAATCGAGAGTGTTGTTTCTTGACTATTATTGTGAGAACCTACTTAAGGGCGCTTATTCCGAAGTTCTAGAAACAAACCCGCTAAACATTTGATAGTACTACTCATTGTATATATGTTTATTGTAGATGATTGATTATTATGCATATATTAACTTAGGGTTTTGACTGGTTATTCTTATATAATTGCTAGAGATCTATAGATAGTTGGGCATGAATAAGGAAACAATAGTTTTATTTTCTTAGTCGTTGTAGTATAGATGAAGTTTGTGAGTACCTTGTTTGAAAAACTCTCACGAGGTTATAACTCGTCCACTAGGGAATTCCTAGTGGTTTAAGGCCTTGTTGCATATGGTCAATGCAATCGCACTCAAATAAACGAGTAGTTAGAACTCCATTTTGGTCACTTATTCTAATTTCTCATATTTGCTTGAGGACAAGCAAAATCTTTGTTAGGGGGTGGTTTGATAAGAGCCCAAAACTGTAGTTTTAACCCCTTAATAATCATCTACTGTTAGACCAATTATGTGAATAATAAGTAAGAGTTAACACTGATTACGCGTTTTATGCATTTCAGGCTTCAAAGTCCATTATGTGCGAAATGTACCACTTTAGCGAGATCTGAGGAGCAAAAGTCGCCAGAGAACTTCCAAAAAGCCGTATCTTTGGACTCAGACCTCGAATTGGGCATACCTTATGTCAAAACGACCGGCTCGGAAAGAGCTTTGTAATGGTCCAAGCCTTGACCCAATCAGAGGAGCAGAAGTGGACGAAAAGTCTGTGGAAGTCAACTGCAGCTGAAGAGGCCTTTTTGGACTGAAAGAATTGGGTTTGGGGCCCGATTCTCTCGCCCAAACTCGGCTCCAAGCCCATGCACGAATTTTGGATCTGAATGTATAAGAACAAAAGCTTAAGTCTTTGTTAATGGTAGATAGATAATGGTAGATTAATTAGTAGAGAATTAGGGTTCATAGCTTAGAATAGAAAGTAGCCATTAAAATAGCTTCTAGATCTAGATTTAATTGTTTTCTTTAATTAGTTTCAAATCCCTTATTAGATTAAACCTTTGAATCTTGTTCTTCATTTGATTAGATCAATAAAGTAGTATTCTTTATCCATTTCGATTTTGTCAATTCCAATTTTAGATCTAATTTCAATTCATGTCCTTAGTTCAATTTAGTCATTAAATTAGATTTCATTATTGTTTAATTAAATAAATTTCAATGCTTTATATTATGTTTAGTTTTAATATAAATGGAAATGATTATGGAATGATTCAAGGCTAAACCTCCATTAGAGGGGTTGTGAAGCCTTGATGAAAGCTTGATTCCGATTATCGTAGAATCGTCGTATTTTCTATTCCACTCTAGAAATGATTAGTTCACCATGAGAATGGGTTTAATTGTTCACATGCTAGTTATGAATTGGTAGAAATGCCATGTATAATTAGGGATGAGGAATAACCAATTGTTTAAGCCGATTCAATTCGGATCTGACGATTAAAATGCCGTTAGTGGATTAAGTTGAGTTAAGGTGGAATCAACCCCTCTAACTCCTTATCATAGAATCAACGTAGCATTCCCTTAGTATTCCGATAACCTAACTAGTTGCATCTTGTGGGTAGTTGCATCGTAGTATAATTCCTTTCGTGTAAAACTCTCATAGACTTAAAAACGACTAGTTAGATTAGAAAACATCCATGCTAGAGCACTAGGAGTGGAACGAACTCTATCTACTCCCCTATATCTCAATTGGTTGAGAGTAGAATAATTCTTTGATAAACAAAATCACCACCAGTGTAAGTTTAGTTTACTTACGTTTTGGATTCGTAGTTCATTTCGTAGGTAGACTATTCATTTCACTCTTATCAGTTAACCTTGCTTTTCTGTTTCTTAGGCTATGGTTTAACTGGTACCTCTACAGGGGTAGGATCTTCAGTTTCTGTTTCGGTATCTAGTGTAATATCTGGTGTAGGGACTATTGGTGGGGTAACTATAAACATAGTTACTTTGTTATCCACCACTTTGCCTGAATGGAGAGTGGTGAAGGAATTTATCTCACCTACGTTTGTATTTTCGTTACTAGTATTACCATTTACTGATAAGTGCTATTTAACCCTCAATTATGCCTCTTGTTTAGCCATCTTAGCAGACTAATAGTGTTTGTAAGTTATGTTTTATGATTCTACAGGTGAAAGAGAGAGTTTTGTGGAATATTAGAGAAAAAGGGGTAAAACAGAGCAATTCAGAGCATTAAGGATCACATGGGAAGCCCGTGGACAATCATAGAGAAGGCCAAGGAATTGGAGCTATTAAAGATGCGACTTGGACCTATTTTAAAGCTTATTTGGAAGCCCAAGGCCAAAGGATTCGTTGCTTGGACCAAAGCCCGCAAAAGAGGATAGAAGGATAGAGCAGAAGAGACAAAATCGGCTTACTCGTCTGGGACGCATGGATCGAGGGTCCAGACGTATTGATCACGTCTGAGATGCATGAATAGTGCGTCCAGACGCATGGATTGACACTATAGCCAATTTCTTCTCAGTTTTGGAGACGAAGTTGAACTCTGAAAGAAGTCTATTTGTATTAGGAAACAAATGACGGTTTGGAATGCTTCTAGAGCTCATTGTAACCTCTATAAATAGAGGACCTAAGTTCCTCACGTAATTTTCCAATTCACTTATATTCTTGTCTCCAGAACTTGAGGCAGAGAGAGATTAATAATAAAATATCGGTTTTAACTAGATGAGCCTTAATAAATTAGTCTTTCTAGTCTTATGTTCTTTGACTCTTCTTCTTCTCGTTCTTCGTGTTCTTCCTTCTTTATGGAAGGCTAATCTTCTCCTTCAAGGGAGAAGATGAAGCTGGTTCTTAGGGTTCGTTGATTCTTTTGGTTCATGGTATTCTCCAATCATGTTAGTTCTTTATGTTTTTAGTTATTAGTTCCATTGCCCAGACCAGGGGATGGAAGTATAGATTAAGGTTTTTATTTATTACAATCGAATATCATGCTAGTTTAGGGTTTTATTTATTGCAATTGAATATTTGCTAGTAACATGCTTTTATTTATTGTAATTGAATATAATACTAGAATAGGGTTTTATTTATTGTAATTGAATATTATACTATTATTCTTTACTTTTCTTCTAGTTGTGTATTGTTTTAGAGTAAGGGAACTATTCCTTGTGTTTGTCTTAGATGGTGATTCATTGAATAGCTACCCAAACTCACATAAAAGGAAAGAAGTTACTAGTAACATGAACATAGGAACAACCTTAAGTAGAGTTATTCGTTAACGATGTTTCGTCCAAGAGGGCATCGGCACTCGCTCGATTGCCTAATTGTAGTATACTTGTGAGAACAACCATGAAGCAAAAGGTCATTGAATCAAAAGTATTGGTGGATTCTAATCTCTTGAATTCCCTCTCTTATAAATTCTCAATAGTTTAGTTTAATTTAGTTTAGCATTAGAATCTACAATATCTATAATCATAGTTTTTAATCCCTCAACCCCCTTTCCAGTCATGTCCTTTATATAAACATACAGTTAAAAGTGGAACGATACCCTACTCATCCTTTACTTATTGAGGGATAATTAGGTTTTGATACGCTTTTATTTTGTTCAACGACCATCATCTATCTACATCATTTATATACCATCTCTGTAACGCCCGTATTTTTAAATACGTATTTTTCTATTTTTTTATTAATTAATTTAATTATTTATTTTCAAAATTCGTCGGATTGGACTCGGGATACGTGGGCCTGGTTTTGGGCCCGAGTCGGTGTTGGGCTTGGGTTTCGGACCCAAGTATATAAACACATTGTTCTGGAAAATAGGGTTCAGAGAAATAATAAAATAATGAAAATGGAGGCAGAGAGAGAAGCTGGTTTGCTGGAGAGGTGGAGCACGACGGTTCGGACTACGGAGGATTCGTCGGGTTTTAATTCAGGTGAGTAGCCATTTTGCTATTTCACCGGATTTGTAGTTTACACACATCGGCGTATATTGTTTCGTTTTTATACTGTTCATTATACTGTTGTATGGGACTTCGTGCCCTTCGTATTATTAAACTTTGTTATATTCGGATTTTTGTTATTAAACCGGTCGAGACTTTGTTTGTTAATTGGGTAAACCGTTCGAACTCAGGAGGAGGTTTTAATGGCGGCATCGATAACTTCGCCAATAAACCTCTATGAGTGGATTATCATTGTTGTTTGTTGTATGGTTTGAAGACGCGTTTCTGGCGTTTTGTTGGTTGAAATTAGTTGGTTGATGTCGGGCTTTCGAGAGGCTCTGTCGAAGCTTAAATGACGATAATGGCGTCGACCACGTAAATCGTTTGGCATAATTTAACTCCTTGTTTGGGTTGTAAACTCCTATTGTTGAAGTGTTGGGTATCTTGTATTGGATGATGGATGGTTGTTTTGGCGATTGGGTGGGTTGTGGAACTTGGAGGAGACGTCAATGGCGTCGGCGATTGAGGGCTTGGAGGTTCGGGTTGGGTGTTGATTACACCCCAAAGGTTGGTTGAAGAGGGGTGTGTTTGAGTGGGTGTAGGCGGTCGAGTAGGGGCTGCCAAAGCTTGGTTGGGCGTTAATGGCGTTCTTGCCATTCTTTGGGACTTAGGGTTTTCGTTTGTTTAAAATCGTTTGGGCTTTTTTGTTTGTTTTGGTGGGTGGCTGATGTATGTGGGTATGTTGGAAGGTGGATGTGGGGAACATTTGGAAGCTTGGGGAAGCCATTAATGGCGGCCATAGATTTCTCGGATCTAGTTTGGAGAAGATGGTGGGTTAGGAGTTGGGGTTTTAGCTTTTAGTAAAGTTGTAGGGGGTTTTGCAAGGATTAAAACCGATTAGGTTAATTAGGTGGGCGATTGGAATTGTGGTGGCGGATTTTTGGGTGGTTGGTGGCGGTCTGCCGGAGGAAGGAGGTGGCCATTTGGGCTTGGGCTTTGGGTCGGTTTCTCATGGGCCTTGTTTGGTTGGTTACTTTGGGCGAAATGTTTTGTTTTGGTTGGGCCCAATTGATTTTAAGTTGTTTTGGCCGAAATTTCAATAGTGGGTGGGGCGAAATTTCAGTTTTTTGTTAAGTTGTTAAGGGCGGACCCACATTAGTTATGTTAGGCCATTTCTATTCATTTGTTTTGTTTTGGGTCCGATTTTAGTTTGTTTTGTTTGGGCCTTCTCCCATCTGTTTTGGGCCCGTTTATGATATTACTTGGGGCCAGTCCATTGGACTTAAAATAGATCTTTCTCGGTCTTTACATGTTTAGACTTTCGGGTTAAGGTTTGGGCTTAGCCCGGTTAGGGTCGAACCATGACCTTAGTCCACGAGCCCATGAGCCATGCACCTTTGACCTTAGCCATGAACCATGGCTATGACCATGAACCTTGTCGAATTTTAAAACGCGGTTTGACTTTGACTTGGACGGTTTGACTTTGACTAGGACGGTTTGACTTTGACCATCGAACCGTTGACTTTGATGGTTGACTTTGACCTTTGACCATGGGCGGTTGACTTTCACCTTTGACTTTGGCGATAGACAGTTTGGTTTTGACCATGACATGTTGAGTTTGACCTTGACCATGAGGTGTTGACCTTTGGCCCGTTGATGATTGACTTTGACCGTTGACTTTTCGGTTTTTCATATGTTTGTTTATATGGATATATATAGTAATAAAATACTGTCGGATATTGTATAACTTGGTTGGTAAATTATCTAATTTAGATTTGACGTGAGTAGTGTGTAAAGCATATTGGGCTTTGATTGTGGACTGTGGACTGTTTAATTGTACTACGTTTTATGTTGTATATTATATGGACATATGTAGTAATAAAATGCTGTGGAAGCTTGTATAACTTTGGTTGTCATTATCTAAGAAAGATTTGACCTTGATGTTGTGTATTTTTGACACGTGACGATATTGAGATATTAGGAGATATTATATTCCTAATACGTTATAATGTATGTGATACGTTGAAGCATTGTGACATGATATAATATGCTGGGATAGTTATATTAATGCAATATCTTGGAGAGATGTATATACCCTCCATTATTTTATATGTGAGATGCTAATATAGTATCGGTGAATATTTGCTACGGGGAGTGTGGTGTAGTGCAATAATATATTGGCACGTGAAAGAATGAAATTTGGTTATGAGATATAATTGAGATGTTTCTATATATGGTGGCTTAGTGCAATAAGGTAATTGACCTGCATTGATATAGTAGAAATGATTATGAGTCATTAGCATTATGACACTGAATAAATTACGAACGAAAATCCTAGAGAACGACTACCATTAACTCATGTGATTGGGGCCTTACGGCGTTTGATTAATCTGAATGGCCCGAGGCGGCCCTCCCGGCGTAGCGAATAATTGGCTTGATTATTCCGTTCGCAAAAATAGAGCGATGATGCATAATATTTTATGCGAATAATAGTGGCGCGACTTACATAATTGCTTCCGTGTGAGGATTTACGGTGTCGCGGCATCCATTTCGGGGGTAGTTACGCCGCGAGTGGTTCATTATGTAAGGGGAGGCATGTGGATGTACATGTTCGGCGTTGGGTAGCGATTGTGGTAGCCAGGGAAACTAGGTAAGACATAGATACGACGTGATTTTAGGGACACGCAAAGAAAACCTTAATTAATATAATTATGGTAATATATTTGTTAATGATGTATCTGTAGATAGATGATTATATATGGTTTTGCAGAAGGGTGGGTCAAACTAATTACTTGGGCAGAGACGACCCACTCTGTGATTGAGCATGAAATGAGGTACGTATATAATATGTTTGGTTGGTTATTTGTTTAGTTGAACCTAAGGCGCCTCGATGGAGGAACTACATGCCTTATTTATCATGTGTATAGTTTGTTGTGTGGTTAGTGGGAAGTTAAGGCGCCTCAGTGGAGGAACTACCTGCCTTAATTATTATTCTTTAGGATGTTGTATTTGTCGTTGAAAGTTAAGGCGCCTCGGTAGAGGAACTAACTGCCTTATGGATGGTGTTTATATTTGTATAAGTATATGTTGTTTTTAGGGCTACTCACACCAGCATTGTTTATAATGCTGACCCGATTTGCATGTTTGCTTATCGGGTGTGTTCATTAAATGAACATAGTTGATAAGTCTTGACAGGTTTAGTGATGAAGAAGATTGGTTGCTGCTTGTGGTTTGCGTTAGCATTGCATCTCAGGTTGTGTTTTGTTTTCCCTTGAGGTGATATAGATTTTCAGTTGAGATAATATTATTTGCATTTTCATTTGTAAATTGTTTTATAATGAAGAGGACTTTGTTTAAGTTAAAATTTTTATTGGTTTTAATTATCCGCATATTTTAAACTGTTTATGGGCTTTTGGAAGTGGAGAGTGCGTCACACCTCGGAGATCGAAGAGTCGGGGAACAAATAATGTTTTTCCAAATTCTGTCGAAATTCGGGGTGTGACAATCTCACACACAAAAAGAGGCAAGGTCAAATGGCGCCGCTGCAGGGGATATAATTAATTGTAGCCCTAGGAGCGAAGGTCAAATGGTGCCGCTGCCGTTTTAAGTTGTTTATGTTTAACGTTTTCTTTCAAGATTAGAATTCTGGATCTTGAGATAATTTTAGCCTCATCATTCATCCTTTTAAGAAAGAAAGAAACTTGAAGGACATCTCGAAGACAAGATCTACCATCAAGGTTAGTCGAATCTTCATTCTTTTTATTTCATTCTTAGTATAGTTGCATCATAGTTTAGTTTTATGCTTTTACTAGTATAATTGCATTTAGGACCTTTTCAAGAATTGAAGTTGTAAGCCAACAGAGTGAAACATCAAACTCTAATGTTTCTTGTCTGAATCTTGGCAAACAGACTATCGTCTGTGGGCCGTGGTACTTAAGCAATCCAAGTGATTAACCATAACCCTAGGAGAGACATCTTTAGACAATGGGCGAGATACTAGCTGCAAAGCCCAACCCAGTTGAAGGAAAGTAGTTTTGCATATTAGTATAATTTAGAATAGTTGCATATTAGTTTAATTGCATTCAAGCATAGCAGGACACCAATAATCCTAAAGCTATCCCACCCATACAAGCACAGCAGAGGAAGAAGCTGAGCGATTTCTATTCGCCAATCATTGGAGACCCACCCAACAGTATTGTTTTTCCAGAGACAGAAGCTAACCAGTTTGAACTTAGAGCATTAGTAATCTCTATGCTTCCAAAGTTTAATGGTTTAGACAATGTTTAGCCATATGTTCACATGAACAAATTTCTATCAGTCTTCTGAACTTTCAAGAACCAGAATATCAAAGATAAGAGTATCAAGTTGATTCTTTTTCCTCTCTCACTCGAAGGTAAAGCCTCTGAAAGGTTAACTGCACAGCCGATCAATTCAATAGAAAACTGGGAGAAGTTGAGAACAAAGTATATGAACAAGTTCTACCCACCCCAGAAGACAGATGCCATGCAGTAAGCTATCAGCAATTTCAAAGGAAAGGTGATTGAAGAATATCATCAAAGCAAGGAGAAATTCAACAATATGCTAGCCTCATGTCCACATCATGGTTATGATAAGAGCACACTTGCTTATTTTTTCTATCGAGGACTCTCGATGATGAACAAGCAGATGATACAGTCAATGCATAAAGGCAAGTTTACATCAATGGATGGAGAGGAAGATTACAACTTTCTTGAGAATTTAGCTGAAGAAACACAACAATAGACTACTAGCAATGAGGATGTCGCTAGCATGGAGGGGGAGCCAAAGAAATTTGGTTACCAAGCACATGAACAATCAGATCAAGAACTGAAGTCTATATTGGCCAGCCTGGCCACCAGTATTGAAACTTTGAGTAAGAAATTCAACCAGTTCTCTATGAATCCCTCCAAAATCAACAAGTCTCAAGCTAAATCTCTCCCAATCATGCAAGCTAGCCGATACTGTGAAGTTTGTTCAGACACTTCCCATGCAACTCTAGAATGTCCTGGTTACTATCAAAATGCATCAGTTGGAGAGTACAATGTGAACTCATTTCAGAGGCCCAACCAAGGTGGTAATAACTTTCAAGGTAATTATTGGAGATAGAATGCTGGACCCCCAGGTTCGCAAGATCAAAGTTATATTCCATAGACAAGTCAAGCTTCACAGTTGGTTCCATAACAACAATTATACTCTCAACAAAATTCCAATACAAGTGGATAGTTAGTGCCTGATCCTAGGAGAAATTATGCCACACCTGCCAACCTGGAGAATGCAATTACTTTGATATCACAGAAAAATCAAAAGTTTGAAATTGTTCTAGAGCTTCTTGCACAGTCTCAGCTCAATCTCCAGCAATCTCAGGCAAGTCAATGTTCTAGAATGGAGTCTCCAGAGGCTAAGGTCGACCAACTCACTACTGCTTTGTCTGTAAAGACACAAGCCATTAAACCTAGCTTATTGGAACCAATATTGAAGAGTGAAGATGTATACCACATTGGGGCAACTTCTAGTACTGATCAACTCTATGATCATGTCAACTCAGTTACTACTCTCAAATCAGGATTGAAGATAGACAACAAGGTTGACTTACCTTCTCATGATGACATTGCTACAGAGCAATCAGTCAAGATTTTAAATAAAGTTTGAAAGGAAGTGGGAGAAATCCTTTCAACTCCCATTTGTGAAGATAACCAAGACAAGATACGCAAGAATGCCTAAGAGAAAGAAGAGCAGACATATGCTGATGTGTTTGTACCAAAGGCACCTTTTCCTATGTTTTTTGCTCAAAGCAAAAAGGACAAGCAGTTTTTAGAGATGAAGGAGGCATTTGAGAAAGATAACATCAATATCCCCTTTCTCAAAGCGATCAAGCAGTTCCCATCATATGCCAAATTCTTGAAGGATGCATGAAACATAAAGAGAAATACTCATGTTCCAAAGCGAGCGTTTCTAGCTGGACAAACACCATCTATTATCCATTAGCAAGCTCCAGTCAAGCTTAAAGATCTAGGAAGTCCAACAATATCATGCAAGATAGGAGAAAAATTCACGAGTAATGCTCTTTTAGACCTTGGTGCTAGTGTTAATCTCTTGCCATATCATGTGTACCAAGCGTTGGGCCTGGAGAACCTAAAGCCTACAAAAGTCAAATTGAAGTTAGCTGACCGTTCTACCAAGATTCCCAGAGGCATAGTTGAGGATGTTCTTATTTAAGTAGCCGATTTCTACTATCCTGTGGATTTCATTGTGATAGACACCAAGGCGGCCTTTGATAAAATTCCAATTATTCTAGGCCGACCTTTCCTCGCTACCGCAAAAGCTTTGATAAATTGTCACAACGGTGAAATGAAGATCAACTTTGGTAAGATGTCCATGGACATAAATATCTTTCACCTGTTGCATAAGGATTGTGATGACGCTGAAGGTGGAGAGGTGTTCTTCCTTGATAACATGATACAAGAATCATTCCCATTCGAAGATACAATTGAGAGTGCTCAATCTACATAAAACTGTGATGAACCTGAGAACCCCACCACAGAGGCGTTGCTAGCCATGTTCTTGGAATCTCTGCAGAAAATTCAAGATTTAAGTGAGCATAATGGAAAATTAATAGAGAGAGTCTCATACCTTGAGAAGATGAACTATACATTTTAGGATGAACAACAGACTTTTGCCCAGAAAAATCAGTTACTAGATAATCAGCTTAA
Organism: Coptis chinensis; assembly: GCF_015680905.1. Lineage (NCBI taxonomy): Eukaryota > Viridiplantae > Streptophyta > Magnoliopsida > Ranunculales > Ranunculaceae > Coptis > Coptis chinensis. Next base: position 39,118,429 of record NC_141463.1, read on the forward strand.
AGAAGTTTTGGAAAAACAACAGAATCTAGAAACTGAAATGAGTCTTCTGAAGCAGAAAGTGGACCATATTGATAAGAAGCATTGAACTGTTGAAGCCTCTTCTACACCATCATTGTCTGAACGAGAGAAGTATGTGAACCAGTCTACCGCCCACCTTGAGTGTAGTCAGCCAGACATCCATTATCATTACTGTGGTGGTAAAGGGCACATCAGATACTATTGTCCTGTTAAAAAGAAAGATTTTTGTCAATCTTCTACACAGAGGAACCACAAGGCCTATCACACAATCATCAGACTTAAAATAGTTAAAGGTAGAGAAGCAACTTCACCAGCAATCTTTCTAGCATCTCAAGGAGTATTTTTGACAACCCACGAGACCTCCTCATCCTCCAAACATTCGTCAGATTTAGGTAAGAAAATCTGATCTCCTCACTCCAAAGTGATAATGCATGATATATAGTCTTAGGGATCTAACTAAAAAAGACCTAACAAAAAAAAAAAAATCTTGGTAAAAGGAAATGTTCTTATTTTTGGGATTAATTTTGATATTCGGCATTAAGGGTAACATCTTCCCTTTTTCTCATTCATTTCATTTACTTAATTTCTATACATTGAGGACAATGCATATGCTAAGTTAGGGGAGGGTGTACTTGAGAAATGAATTTCAAAAATTAATTTTCAAAAACAAAAATATTTTTGTTTCTATATCAGTAGCATGAGAAAAATGAATTTTAATGATGAGTCTGGGATATAGATTCTATACTGCTTAGTGTTGAGTTTGATAGATAGTTGATATTATTGATTTCATTACCGGTTAAACTATTTATTATGCTCGGACATAGTTCTTGTTGATAGAATTCTTTATCAAGGCACCACCATAGTACTTGGACAGTTGTGTGTACTTTTGCTAGGAGAGAGATTTAAACCCCTAGTAAACTAGAAGTAGAATTTTTTGAGTTAGCCCGTAAGACTTGAGCTTTATATCCATTCTTTGGAGAGTTCTTACGAAAAATCCGAGTCTTAGTGACTCAACATCTTTCAGTTCTTTATGTCGTTATAATATAGTCTCATTATTTTGTTGATTTGGTTAATCACGAAGTGATATCAACTGGGGAGATAGCCATTAGGTCTTGTAGTCTATTCGAAATAGAGTATCATACTGATAAGTCAAGTAGTGACCTATTCAGCCTTTATCCCACCTAGGTGGACCATCATGTTGAGCCTTACAATAAGCCATTTTCTTTCATAAAACCCTTTACCCTTTACCCTTTACCTAACTCCAGACAAGGAGTATAGCCAAAATCTTTATCAGCCATACCCATATGTTTCTGAGAATACGAAGGGCACAAAGAGGAAGAAATAGCACAAAAAGAAGATTACAAGGAAATACCAGAGAGATACAATGAAGACCATCATTCTATTCTAAGTGAAAGAAGATAGTGGAAAACAAGCATATCCAATATTAATCAAGGATATATCACTGAGCTAAAAAAAAAATGTTTTGAACAGAATGGATGGAAAAGCTAAGACAAAGGAAGAACTTTCTCTGCAATATAGAATTTGAAGAAATCTTCCAAAGAATGAAAGAAAACCTTTAGTGTTTTCAGAAACAACCTTAGAATCATTTTTACCTTTCCTTCATAAACCAATACCCAAGCCAAGTTACAACCCATGACTTATCACTACAGTATGGTACAAAGTCTAGAATAGGTGAGAAGATGCTAAAGTGAAGGACCCGACACTTCATATGTGATTGACATTCTTTCCTTGAGACTACTTCTATTCAGAAGTCTGTTTTTCAAGGTAGTATATTAAATGTTCATATGCATTATTCTTTTCCCCACATACATGAGGTAAAATAGTAGACCATCTTCTGAGAGATTCTTTTCTGAGAGTATGACCGGTGAGGATTGAAAGTCGAGATTATCTACCTATGGCAAACTAGGGATTCCGTTTCTTGGATAGGAGAGTATAAGAGATTGACTAAGTACACACATAAGCCTTGATTAAGAAATTTGTCAATTTTTACTATCTCCCATCATAATTTATGAGTCTTTGCAGCAATGTAGTTAGCAATGGAGACTGTCTGTTGGAGTAAGCACTGAGTGGGTAAGGAATTTCTCTCTCTGAAAAATACTATCATTTTGAACATGCTATTGATTGATTTTGTGGGTATATCACCTGAAAACCCTCATGAGACTATAACTCGTCCTTTTTGGGGAACTTAAAAGTTTAAAGCCTTGTTGCATGTGGTAAATGTAATCACGATGCCTGCGAAAATAAGTTAGAATTTTATTTTTGTTATTAGGATGTGATTTTGATCACTTATCTATTTTTTTATCTTATTTGCTAAGAGACTAGCAAAAGGCTAGTTGGGAGTTATGATAAGTGCTCAAAAAGTGTTATTTAACCCTCGATTATGCCTCTTGTTTAGCTATCTTAGTGGACTAATAGTGTTTATAAGTTATGTTTTATGATTCTACAGGTGAAAGAGAGAGTTTTGTGAAATATTAGAGAAAAAGGGGTAAAACATAGCAATTTGGAACATTAAGAATCACATGGGAAGCCCGTGGACAATCATGGAGAAGGCCAAGGAATTGGAGCTATTAAAGATACGACTTGGACCTATTTTAAAGCCTATTTGGAAGCCTAAGGCCAAAGGATTAGTTGCTTGGACCAAATCCCACAAAAAAGGATAGAAAGATAGAGCAGAAGTGACAAAATCGGCTTACGCGTCTGGGACTCATTGCCTAATTGTAGTCTACTTATGAGAACAACCATGAAGCAAAAGGTCATTGAATCAAAAGTATTAGTGGATTCTAATCTCTTGAATTCCTTCTCATATAAATTCTCAATAGTTTAGTTTAGTTTAGCATTAGAATCTACAATATCTATAATCATAGTTTTTAATCCTTCAACCCCCTTTCCATCCCGTCCTTCATATAAACATACACTTAAAAGTGGAACGATACCCTACTCATCCTTTACTTATTGAGGGATAATTAGGTTTTGATATGCTTCTATTTTGTTCAACGACCTTCATCTATCTACATCATCCATATACCATCTCACACACAAAAAGAGGCAAGGTCATTTACCTCAAAGGCTGTGTTTGGTGTTTTAGGATTAGGTATCGCTTGTCCTGGAAACACACCTTTGGGTTATACTTTCTCTTGAGCTAACTGCTGTAAAGAAAGTTGGATGGCTTGTAAAATCTATTGTTGAGATTGCATAAAGGTATCAAAATGATCCGATTGTGGAGTAGTATTTGCTACTGGTTGTGTGACGGGAACTATATCACGTTGATTATTAATGGGTGGATTTTGGTAGTTATTATTTACCAGAATGATACCTCTATTAGTATTATAATTATTATTGTTATAATTATTATAATTACCCTAACCTTGTCCTTGTCGTGGTTGAGCTTGGTTGTTATAATTATAATTACCATGACCTTGTCCTTGCCTTGGTGGACCTTGGTTGTAATTGTTTGTTGGCCTAACATTTGGGTTTAACAACCTTGGAGGTTGTTGATTATTTTGCCAACCAACGTTGGGGTTTTGTCGCCAAGCTTCGTTAGGTTCGCTATTAATGGAACAAACATTATCTTGTTGTAATTGTTATTGTTCATAGGCGAGGGACAATAGGAGTCGGGATGCTCTGGACTCAAACATAAATTACATGGATTAGAGTTGACATTCATGACGGGGATAGGCGTTTGTTGAACAGAAATAGCCTCTACCTTTTTAGTTAGAGATTCGATTAAATTTTTAAGTTCCGGATCGGGTTTCATCTCAAGCATACCGGTGGCTTTAACTGTTGTAGAAGAACTAGCAGAACGGGAGAAATCGTCACTACCCCCTAATTATTATTACGCTTAGTTTGATATTATAAAAATTTATAAGTCTCTGAGGCTCCTTTACTTAGGAAACTACCCCCATTCATTATGTCAAGGACTTCTTTATGGTGGTGTAGAAGTCCTTTGAAAAAGGCACGAACTAGCGTGTCTTCCGCAAGGTTATGGTGTGGACACTCTATAAGAAGATCGGTGAAATGATTTCAAGCCTCTGAAAATGATTCATGAGGATTCTGTCGAAAGAAATGAATCTTGGAAAGCATTTCATCGGTCTTTAGTGGTGGGTAAACAATTTTAGCCCACGAGTCCACAGAATTAGGCGCTTGGGCAGTTAACCAAGACGCCGCCTTATTGGTTAAAGTGAAAGGAAATACAATTAGTTTAATTTGTTCAGCACCAACCGTAGGATGGTGGAATGTAGTAAGGACTTGGTCAATCCTACGCATGTGCTGATTTGGCTTTTCATGGTCTAACCCATGAAAAACGGGTAACAAATTAAATATATTTGGGGGGATTCAGAAATCCCCATTGGGTCTGATAGAACGATGCAAGATTTAGTGCTATCATTCAAGGCTTTGTAAAAGTCAGAGAGAGGAGACTCTCTTTCTTTAGCCATTATTTCAGGTGGTGTGTGTGGTATATTAGCTAGAGGTGTAGTGAGTGGTATGCTAGAAAGGCGTGTTTGTTGACGTTGCCGGTTGATTACGTTAGGCGTTTTTCTTCAGCCTGACCTTAATCTCATGCAAGGCTAAGCAAATCTTAACGAAACACAACAACACTCCAAACAATCCTTATATGCTAGTATGAACTTCTAATAGGAGATGCGAGGTGTGGAAGAAAAGAGTACCGAATGCCTCCTTGCTTCGCTTATGAATAGCGTCTTGTTTACGCGTGCTCAATGTGTATAACAAGTTAGAACACTGAAAACTATGAAGAAATGGAAATTTGAAACAAACCTGTGGAAATCGGGCAGTTTCAACAAAGGGCGCAGGTCGCGCTCAGAATAGGCCTAAGTAGGGCGCAAGTCGCATTTAGGTCAAGCTGGAGTTCCAGGTGTTTGGGTGCGGGTCGCGCTCAGGGAAAAACTCAAGGTCCAAAGCGCTTCAGCGCGCGGGGCGCTCATGTTTTGCCTTGGCAGGGCGCGGGTCGCACTCAGCCAAAAAGTGGAGTTCCAAGCATTTGGGCGTGGGTGGCATTCCAATTTAGCTTGCCCAGGGCGCAGGTCGCGCTCCGTGTAATTCTGCGAAGAAAATTTTCAGTGCTGAAACGGACAACCACAGTGAGAATCAAACATGGGTGGGTGGGTTATGGGACTTTGGAAAACTAACAATTCTAAACAAAACAATACTAAAGGGAACTAAGATGGCAGTGGTGCCATTTGATAAATGATAAAATTTGAATAGTTCTACTCACGAATAAATGTTGAAATTCAAACGCAAGTAAAACTAAAACTTTTACGAATACTATGCTTATCAAAGATTTCTACTCTCGATACTATTGAAATAGAGTTGGAATAGAAGATTCGTTCCACTCCTAGTTCTTTACCATCCAATGTTTTCTACGACTATTAATCCTACCAAAGTCAATGAGAGTTTTACGAAGGAATTATACTACGATGTAAATTCTAAGAGCAAGATACGCTAACTCATACTACGAAATGCTACGGAATACTAAGGTTTGAATCTAGATAAAGAATTAGGGGGGATTGAATCCACCTTGAATCCAACTTATTAAACTAGCATAAATTGTTGTAATCCAATTCTTACGTTCTTACGGTAAGAATTGGTCGTTCTAATCCCTAATCAATCATGGCAATCTCTACCAAATAATGACTAGCATGTGAGGAAGTCCAACACATTCTCATGGCGAATCAATGACCTTCTAGAGTGGAATAGACTCTTACAACGATTCTACACTACACAATCAAGTTTTCATCAAGGCTTCATCAAACCCCTCTAATGGAGGTTTAGCCTTGATTCATCAAACTATCATTTCCATATGAAATTGAATAAGACATAATATAAAGATTCTAACTTTATTAAATTTAACTAAACAATAATTGAAATCTAAATTAACAACTAAGAAATCATTAACAAACAAGAATTGAAATTAGATCTAAGCAAATTTAAATAACAAAATCGAAATTACAAGAACTAACTATTTTATTTATCTAATGAATGATAAACAATGATTCCAATAACTAATCTAAAACAAGGAATGAAACTAATTAATGGAATGAAAACTAATTAATTAACTAATTCAAAACTCAAAACTAGATCTAGATTATTCTCTAATGGGTACTTTCTATCCTAAGCTAAGTGATCCTTAAGAGCTAAGTCTTGTGTATGGAAATGGAGGAGACCAGATCACATTTTCGTACATTGGCTGAGGAGCCATGTTTGGGCCGGAAAATCGAGCCCAAAGCCCAATTTCTTTAATCCACAGAGCCCTTTTCAGCTGGCTTTGACTTTAACAGATGTTTTGTCCACTTTTACTTCTCTGATTAGGTTAAGGTTTGGAATATTAGAAATCTCTTTCCGATCCGGTCATTTTGACATAAGGTACACCCAATTCTGAGGCCTGAGTCCAAAGATACGGTCTTCGGAAGTTCTGTTGACTTTTGTGTGATGTTTCTGCTCGCATTGACTTTGACTTTTCAGCTTTTGACCGGGCTTGTCAAAGGCTTTTTCTCCTTGATTCTTGGCCTTTAATTACAGAACTTCTTATCAACCAACCCTTGCTCCTTTATCTCGCCAAAATGGCACATTTCTGCACATAATTGACTTCAATGCCTTAAATACATAAAAGCACGTAATCAGTATTAACTCTTATTTATTACTCGCATAATTGGTCTAAAAGTATTATTGTTTAGGGGTTAAAACTACAGTTTTGGACTCTTATCAATAAGTACTGAACCATGAGAAATTGCCTGGGACTAGGATGGAGTACCAGTCGTAACAGGATGCAACAGCCACAATAGATATATGATGATTGTGAAAAATCTTATTTTGATTATTAAAGAAGCATGCTGATATGATTTATGCTAGTTAGTGACTTATTATATAGTCACGATATTTTGATTATTATGATAGAAACCCTTCATGTTTTAAATGGTTTTGCTATAAGTAGAATATTTATTGACTATGTACGTTTCTGCTGGGCATAGTTGTTTTGCTCATCCTACAATAACATCTTTCAGATGAACCTATTATGGAGGAGACTATCACTATTGCTAGTGATGATGGTTATAGTGACTTGGGTGGTTTTCACTATGCTTGATGAGAGAGAGTCCAGTTTATTTTGTTGTAACACATAATGTATATGTATAATAGTTCACACTAAAATAGTCTTGTATATATACGTTATCACTGTCATGTATAAAGTTAGTTAGATATATAGCTTGGTGATAAGAGCCCAAAACTGTAGTTTTAACCCTTTAACAGTCATACTTTTAGACCAATTATGTGAGTAATAATTAAGAGTTAACACTGATTACGTATTTTTATGCATTCCAGGCTTCAAAGTCCATTATGTGCAGAAATGTGCTACTTTAGCGAGATAAAGGGGCAAAGGTCGGTTACTAAGGAGTTCCGTGATTAAAGGCCAAGTTTCGAGAAGACAAAGCCTTTCTAAAAGCCCGGTCAAAAGCTGAAAAGTCGATGCGGGCGAAACTTGACACACAAAGTCGTGAGAACTTCGAAGGACATATCTTTGGACTCGGACCTCGGAATGGGGCCTACCTTATGTCAAAACGACCGGCTCGGAAAGAGATTTCCAATGGTCTAAGTCTTGACCCAATCAGAGGAGCAAAAGTGGACGGAAATTCTGTTGAATCCAACTGCAGCTGAAGAGGACTTTTTGGACTGAAAGAATTGGGTTTTGGGCCTGATTCTCTGGCCCAAAACATGGCTCCAAGCCCATGCACGATTTTTGGATCTGAATGTATAAAAACAAAAGCTTAGTTCTTTGTTAATGGTAGATAGTTAATGGTAGATAGTTAGACCTAGAAATAGAGTAGATTAGTAGCCTCCATTAATGAATTCTAGATCTGTTTTCATTAATTAAATTAAGCTTTAGTTCCATTTGCAATTCTTGTTTTAGATTAAGTCTTTGAATCATTGTTCTTGATTGATTAGATAAATAAAATAGTTGTTTTCTCAATTTCGAATTGTGTCATTTCAATTTATAGATCTGATTTTAATTCCTGTCTTTATTTCATTTGAGTCATTAAATTAGATTTCATTATTGTTTAATTAAGTAAATTTCAATTATTTATATCATGTTTAGTTTAAATGTAATCGGAAATGATTGTGTAATGATTCTCGGCTAAACCTCCATTAGAGGGGGTTGAGAAGCCTTGATGAAAGCTTGATTCCGAATATCGTAGAATCGTCGTAATTTCCTTTCCACTCTAGAAACGATTAGTTCACCATGAGAATGGGTTTAATCGTTCACATGCTAGTTATGAATTGGTAGGAATGCCATGTGTAATTAGGGATTAGGAAGAACCAATTGTTACTCTTGAAGCGATTCAATTCGGATTGACGATTAAATTGGCCGTTAATAGGATTAAGTCGAGTTAAGGTGGAATCAATCCCCCTCTAACTCCTTATCATAGAATCAACGTAGCATTCCCTTAGTTATTCCCATCATCGACTAGTTGCATTTCGTGGGTAGTTGCATCGTAGTCTAGTTGCCTTTTTCGTAAATCTCTCATTAGACTTTAAGTTTAGAGTACTTACACTTGAGAACATAGCATGCGGAAGGACTAAGAGTGGAACGAATCACTCTACTCCACTATATCTCATAGACTTGAGAGTAGAATCTTTGATAAATATAGGCATTTTAAGATAGTTTTAGTTTACTTACGTTTTGATTTCATCGTTCATTTCGTGAGTAGACTAATTATTTTACTTTTATCAAATGGCGCCGCTGCCGTCTTAGTTTCACTTTCGCATTGTTTTCGTAGTGTTAGTACTTTTCTTAAAGTCCCATTTCACCTACCCACCCGTGTTTGATTCATACTGTGGTTATCCGATTCAACGTTGGAAAATTCCGGGAAAAATTAAACTGAGCGCGACCGCGCCCTAGTAGTGCGCACCTGCGCCCTATAGCCTGGAGCAAGAGCACGACCCGCCCCCATGTGGAGCGCGACCCGCTCTAAAAACACTATAATTTGAAAATTACCGAAGCTGATCCCGCTTCTATCCGGCGAAGCGCGCCCTTTGTTAATTTTTCCGGATTTCGACAGTTTTGATTCGAACTTTGATTTTTCATATTTTTCAGTGTTCTAACCTCCTATATACACTGAACAAACGTAAACAAGACGCTATTCATAAGCGAAGCAAGGATGCAATCAGGTATTCCTTTCTTCCACACCTCGCTCTCCTGTTAGAGGTTTATACTAGTATATCGAATTGTTTGGAGTGTTGATGTGTTTAGCTAAGTTTGGTTTTAGCCTTGTATGAGATTAAGGTCCGGCGAACAAAAAACACCAAACGTAATTACAAAACAACGCGTCAACAAACAAGTCTATCTAGTATACCACCCACTACACCTCTAGCTACTATTTCACACACATCACGACACAATGCCCCGAAGAAGAGAGGCCTCTCTCGACTTCTACAAAGCCTTGGCGATAGCCCCAAATCTTGCATCATTCTAGCGGACCACCGGGATTTCGAATCCCCAAATATTTTAATTTGTTACCGTTTTTCATGGATTAGACCATGAAAAACCTTATCTACATCGTGGGATTGAACAAGTCCTAACAACATTCCACCATCCTACGGTTGGTATGGAACAAATTAAATTAAGGGTATTCCCTTTCACCTTAGCCGATAAGGCGCGTCTTGGTTAAGCGCCCAAATGCCTAATTCGTGGACTCGTGGGCTAAACTTGTTCATTTGTTTATGGAACATTTTTACCCACCCCTAAAGGCGGATGAGATGCTTTCCAAGATTCATTTCTTTTCGACAAAATCCTCATGAAACATTTTGAGGAGGCTTAGAATCGTTCACCGATCTCCTTATAGAGTGTCCACATCATAACTTAGCGAAAGAAGACGTTAGTTCGTGCCTTTTCAAAGGACTTCTACACCACCATAAAGAAGTCCTTGACATAATGAATGGGGGTAGTTTCTTAAGCAAAGGAGCTTGAGGAGGCTTATAAATTTTAGAGGACCAAACTAAAGCGAAATAACAAGCTGGGGGGTAGTGACAATTACTCCGCTCCGCTAGTTCTTCTTCAATAGTTAAGGCTACCCGGTATGTTTGAGGTTAAATCAGATCCCGAGCTTAAAACTCTAATTGAATCCCTCACAAAAAGGTAGATGCCATTTACGTACAACAAAAGCCAATCCCCGTCATGAATGTAAATTCAAATCCATGTAGTTTCTGTTGGAGCCACGAGCATCCCGACTCATTAATCGTCCTATTTCCTATGAGCAGGCTTGTTCCATTAATAGTGAACCTACGCCCCCCTTGGAGACAAAATCCCAACCGGTTGGAGAAATAACCAAAAGCGTCACACCTCAAGGGTATAATAATCAATATGTTAGGCCTACATGCGGCTTTAACCAAGCCCCTCTACGACAAGGGCGGGGTTGGGGGAATTTTAATAATTATAACAACCAAGTGCAACCTCGACAAGGTCAAGCACAAGGTCAAAGTAGTTATAATAATTATAATGCTAGTAGAGGTATCGTTAGGTAAATAATAACTACCCAAATCCACCCATAAATAATTCACTTGAAATAGTTCGGTCCACACCACCCGTGACTACTACACCCACACAACCGGATCGTCTTGACACCTTCATACAAGTGAGCCAAAAACTTTCCCAAACCATGGCTCAATCTAACCAACGGCTTCTACAATCCGTTAATAATTTAACCAAATAGTTGGCTCAAGATAAAGCCCAACCCAAAGGTGTGTTTCAGTGTAGCGAAATACCTAATCCTAAAACAACAAATACAGCCTTTGAGGTAACCGATAATACTAGTAGTGAATATGAAAATGTAGGTGAGCTAAAGGCCATCACCACTCTCCGTTCTGGCAGAGTGGTTGATAACAAAGTAACTATGCCTATAGTTACCACACTAGTAGCCCCTACACCTGCTATATTACTAGATACCGAAATAGAAACTGAAGAGCCTACCACTGTAGAGGTACTAGTTACAACAAAACCTAAGAAACAGGATGCCATGGTTAAACACCCAGGTAATACCATTGCTAAATATAGACAGAAACCACCGTTTCCACAAAAATTAGCCATGTTAACTAGGGATACAAATTACGAGGAGATTAGGGATGTTTTTAAGAACCTAACTATAAACCTTCCCTTCCTCGAAGCTATAAAAAAGCTACCACACCATGCTAAGTTTCTTAAGGAATTGTGTACTACTAGGCGTAAGACCAATATACCAAAAGATGCCTTTTAACGTAACAATTCCCAACTCTATCCGAACATAATGGAATTGTTAAGTACAAGGACCACCTGGTCATCCCTCTTTGTACAATGCACCTTAGGAGATTCCTATCTGACGACAGCGTTATTAGACTTGGGGGCTAGTGTAAACTTACTCCGTTTTATTTGTATAGACAAATAGGTCTAGGCGAGATGCAACCTACTAGAATGGCGTTGCAATTAGCTGATCGGTCTATTAAGTATCCTAAGGGTGTCGTCGAAAATGTTACGGTAAAAATTTAGGATTTTTACTATCCGGCCGATTTTGTCATCCTCGACCGCGAAGTGGATTAACGACTGTCCCGATCATCTTAGCGTCCTTTTTCGCAACCGCCAATGCGCTCATTAATTGCCGTGATGGTTTAATGTCCATGTCTTTTGGCCATCTTTACGTTGAAGTCAATGTTTTAAAACAAAGACACGGTTACCCGATTAGATCTATGGATGGAGAGGTTAACATGAGCGAGAGCGTTGCTCGAGATTATTTCAACAACACGTTCTCTGATAATCATATGCCCAAATTTCTTTCCTTTGGAAGTTAAGACTCCAACATTTCCATCCCTACACTAGTCGATACACATATTACGGATGAGGATGAGATAGATGACTTTCTCAAAGATGTAGAGGACTATCATAGTAACGAGGATATGACCAATCTAGATGAGCAATTCGATGAGTTTCTTCGAGCAAGTGATGAATCACCCTATCAAGAACTACTTTACACAACATCCCCCTCGACTCCCCTCCTTCCACCCTTTCAAAGGAATCTCGAGTTTGCACTCGATCCTTTTCTTTCTCCCATGCTCCATAATTTTTTAAATCCACCTAGTAAACAACTACTTCAGAAGGACAAACCATTTGACACCTTCATGTTCAGAATTGAGACAGTCCCTACACACACAATGAATGAGTTTTGTGCTAAAACCACATCCTCATTGTTAACAGGCTGTCTTTCTACAACTTATCCATATCCACCATATTCTTCACAACCATTCACTTTTCCACACTTATTTACTAGAACACCCACTCATTCAAAAATGAAAAATAAGGTGCATGATAGGTTACATAATAGGGTTATCCAACTTCACTTTCATTTCACTAGGTTGACTCATAGGAAATCTTGGTGCTTGATTGTGTTTGGATATATTTTCTGGGATATTTATTTATGGAATGATCCACAATTATTTCGGTTGTTGATATATGATAAACTGCATGTTCATACATACGTCTAGATAAAGTCTCGAGTATCTGACTATAAACGACTCAACTTTTGTGGTTGGTGTATTTTCTTTCATTTCTATATATTGGTGAGTGCACCATTAAGGTAACCGGGCCCTCCCTATGGATTGTGTGGCTGTAAGTACCGGATCCTAAGTCCACGTTTAAACATAATTCACGTTTTCCACTCTTGCATGTTTTCTCGGATTTTTTTGAGTCATATTTCTCTATGGGGTGAATTATGTCTTTATTGTTTATTGTTTTTATTTTTAAAATTAAAAATATATATATATATATTAAAGAATAAGCATAGTAACCTAGGAAGTCTCGGGAATCTGACTTTAAAAGACCCACTGCTAAAAACAAATTTTCTAAGCTTCGTTGTAAAAATTTGTTTGGGGGTGGGGTGTTCGTGTTTCCGTACTAAATATTTATGTCCCATTAGAGTTTCTTAGGCCGTTTTATTGTATTACGATTTGGGTTGACATAATCCATGAATTTAGAGTTCAATTGTTCGCATAACGTAAGTCATGCACGCACTTCGAGGCGTTTTCCACTATCTTATATGTCATCCACGGTCGGAATAGAGTGTTTTATGGATCATTGGATTGGAAATTCTCTCCTGATCATTTCCATATCTCGTTCGCAAAAATCGGACCGGAAACGAAGCGGCAATTTTGATTTGAAGTTTCGCGAAAAATCGAAAAATATCACAAATTTCGATTTTGGGCTTGGGCCCAACCCGCGCCCACCGACAGCGCGACCGCGCCCTTACCTTTAGCAGCACTCGCGATCTTCTTCTCCATCCGCCATTAACGCCAAGCTCCAAAAACCTAAAAAAACAAAATCAAAATAAAAAGAAAACTAAAATTAACCCACGCCCCAAATCAAATCCCAACCCAAATCGATTCCAAACACCACCGACCACCACCACTACCGAATTACATCACCAAAAATCCACCAAAATACCAAATTTTGGTGCTGCCACGCCACGACTCCACCACCACCACGGTTTGCTTCAACCGGTCTATTAAAATCCAACCACCACATCACATTTAAACCCCCACTACATTCCAAACTTCCATTGGCTCAACAACGCCGAATTTTGCCGGAGCAAGCTTTTACCGCCTACCACTTCGCGCCGTTTTACGGTGATGAGATGATCGGTCGAGGCTGGAATAGCTTGTGGTACTTTCGGTGAAGCCTATTACCACGAGGACTTAGTCCGGCGGTTCTATGATCTGAGGGAGTTGAAAGGGACTAGGATTTTTGTTGTTGTGGCGAAGAAGGGGAAGGAAGTGACGGTGGGTTGTTGGCTGAGATTCTAGGCATTTCGCCTAGAATCCATCACCGATGTCACCCGTAGGAGTCCCGGCATAATGGGGTAGAGCCATTGATGCACGAGACAGTTATTGGAGGGACTACAATGCAAGATCGCATTATGTTCGGCGGGCTTCCCTTAGGACCAACCGGTGGCTCTGACCCGGTGGATTGGTCGGGCGATCGAGGGAAGGGAAGGTCGGCGATATCGGCCTGAATCGCCTCCATATCTTATGGATACTCCGAGAGCGGAAGTATGACTTCTGCATCTTAGAGTTTTTACTGAGAATGATTAAGGGAGTAGGGAGGTCTGTTGCCCCTCTCCCTGTGTTGATAACAAAGATCATGCTCAAGTTGAGAGCAGCTCAGGCGACTGATCGGACATACATCACTCTCCACCATAACCCTCGCATCTATAAGGAGTGTGTCCAACGGGTTTGGAGATTGGCTGAGGATAGAGAAGAAGAAGAAAAGGATGGAGGAGCTGAGAATGCCGAGGAGGCTGGGGGACATCAGGATGCCTCCGAGGATGAGGAGGACTTGACCTGTTTTGACGCGGATGCCTTGGAGAGGTGCTGGACAGATGCAGAACGCATGGCTGTGATCCATCGAGGCATGCGTTCGCTTAACACTATCTGTGAAGACCTCCGGACTCGACAGGCAACGATGCATCACAACTTCGAGCTCCGTACCCAGAGAGAGGACGAGAGGTGGGAACAGATGAGCGCCGAGCTAGAAGCTTCGGCGGCCCGATTCGGGCGAGATCGACGACGATTCCCACCTCCACGGGGACTCTCGCCGAGGACACACCATCCAGGCACGAGCGTCGTCGCCGAAGGACGAATGGTGCTGGCTCTTCAGGAGCTCAGGAGCAGTCTCCGGAGCATGTTCCCTCCGCCACCAGTTCCGGAGTAGCTAGGGATAGTATAGTTTGATGTTTTATGTTTTATTTGTAATTTCATTATTGTTATTTATTTTAATGCAAGTTTATTTCCGTAATTTGAATTTTGTAGTGTAATGTACTCCGAATGAAAATTTTAATATAAGGGGTTATTTTCAGTATGCGTGGTTGTTTCATATTGATCCCACCTTCCCAACTTGTTTGGGGGTGGTTTTATCAATTCAAGCATTATTTTGATAACCCTCATGTTAGAATTTATTGCGGAGTCAAGTTGAAAATATGGCCATTTAGGCATATCTATGATTTAGTATCATTGTAGGATGAAATCTAGATTAAATAGGTACATTCTATCATAAAATCAACCTAAAAGATCTTTGGGTTTGAATTAGAATCAAGGATATGAGTTGTTTCCATTTTCGGGTTTGGAAATTTTAGGATTTCCGGAAACTGCCGTAATTAGTTTTGGCAACTTCCGATCCATTTTAGCAACTTTAAACCTATATAAACTTGATACAATCTATCCTCACAACTCACACTACACCTAAACTCCATCACTCACCTTTCACTCCCGCGATTCCCTCGTTTTGGCTCATTTTCCGAGTTTACGCAACTCGGCTCGCTTTTCTGAGGCGCTCTTTCAGATATTTTTTTCTCGAGTTTTTGTCGAGGGCGCTTTTCAAAGCTTAAGCGACCACCGCTCAAACACTGGAAATTTCAATTTCTTCAGAAGGCCTTCAGCTTCTATCTGGAGCACTTTCACCGACTTCCGTGGACCAGAAAATTTCCGGTTTTTAGCGTAGTATCCGGATCATTCGCAGCTATTCCAAAGCGTAATTTTGAGATGACATCTCCAACATTGATCTTTGGAACAGTCTTTTCGAAGATTTGTTCCAAAGCACTACTTATGGTGCTTGGTTTTGTGGGTTTATCACATTCGTTAATTTGGGAGTAAACATGGTAAGACCGGATGCACTTTATTCTCCGACTCTAGCATCTTATTTTTACGATAACTGCATTTTCTTTGAAAGACCGGATGGAGAACAAGTGTTCTCCATCAACATTGATAATGAACCAATGGAAATTACGAGGTTCTTGCTAGCATTTGTTCTTGGATGGCTATGCCCATTTGAAATACAAGACCCATGGTGCTATTGGGTCGATAATATGTATGTCTACACTTATGAGTTTTGCATGAGTCGTAGGTATGGCGGGCATTTTTCGTATTGAGGACCAAGGGGAATATAATGTCACCTTTGGTAGCCTCGTCCATGAACATAGGAACTGTTATGTTTTGGATCATGCTAAACATTTTAGGGAATGGCATTTTTGTTACGTGAATGATGCCACTTGCGGCCGTCTTCCTTGCTTTAGCCACGGGGACGTATGTGTCATGACCTTCCCGAACCTTGATGTCTAGTTTAGCTCGATCCCATAGCATGAGGCATAAGTACCTTCTTATGCCCGTTCTAGTTTCTCGTATTATGCTATGTTTCTTTCCTGTTTTTGTACACGCTTCACGGATTGGATTACGATAACCGCACGCGACCCACCAATAGTATTATTCGATCTTTCCGTGCAATGACTTGGCAAGGGTGGAGGATACAACCTCATCCTGGTTGCACCCTACACCCCGTCCGGACCAAGTGGCTCTTAATAGGTTAGCAATCATAGATGATAAATGGCGGGAAGCCCGGCAAATTATCATGGCATGGCAGGGGCCTTGAAGGAACCTCACATCTTTATGGAAGAAGAGAATGAGGAAGATGACGAGTAACGCGGGGATAAGGTAAGTTTCATTCTAGTTAGTGTCCGCTTATGTCCCAAGCAATTTCATTCTTGTTAACCCCATAATGGGTAGAACTTCGTTATAGAGTTGTGTCGAGTTTTATTTCCTATATTTAAGCACGTTCTAACCTTGTTTTACAGATGTTCCTAAATTTCACGCGCTTCAATGGTATTTTTCCTACCCTCTTTATTTAAATGCTTTGAGGACAAAGCATGCTTCTTGTTTGGGGGGCATAGAAATACGTGTAATTAAGGCATCTGTTAGGATATAGATATGTATAATATGCATTTGTTTTCAAGTTAAAAATTTCAAAAATATAAATAAATAAGTTTATGCTATACACTTAGGAATATTGGTATTGTTTTCTTTCTCTATGCTCTTAACAATCTAGAAGTCTCACGTAGCTTTTGCATCAGAATAATTGTTAGAAACTTAGGTTAATATGTAGGTAATAATCTTTGCATCTATCTTTAACTATATTACATGAGTATCTATGATTATTAGTAGTAAGTTCGGAAATCTAGGCTAGAGTACTTATTCTACAAATCCTGTGGAGAATATAGCCTAAAAGCCTTATATGAGCTTAAACATTTGAGAAATGACACAAGGGAGAAGTAAAATCCGGATAGAGATATCACACGTCCACTTGCTTGATCACTATGCCATATCCTAAGCGAGAATTTAGGCCCTCTTTGGATCGATATAGCCAGAAATTCAAACCTATGAATTATTTTCCGCTAGTCGCCCCTCTGAGCCTTTCTTTAGCCTTTCATAAACCACAATCCCTTTACCCTGTTACAAAAACAAAAACAAAATAAATAAATAAATAAATAAATCAACCTACCCAATTTAGAATAAGTTTGAGAATAGAATGAGGAAGAAAGAAGAAGAGAAAAACCTGTGTAAACAAAAGTTAGTTAATTGCTTTAGAAAATAAAGAAAAAAAGTTTCCATCCAATGAAAAGAAAAATAAAAATAAAAATAAAATAAAAACTCCAAAAATAGAATAAAAGGGAGTCAAAAAAAAAAAAAAATATATATATATATATATATATATATATATATGGCTAAGGATGGAAACAAAGTGTAGAAGCAAAAAGTAAATAACAAGGTTTTCTAGTTACATAATATGAAGACTCTATTATCTCGGACTTGTCTTTTTTGAATATCCATTTCCTTCCTTCTTAAACCATCTCCTAATCCCCGCGAACACCTAATAAAGACCTCTAGCTCAATTAGGAATAGGCTAGTGTGATAGTAAGTGGCAGATGTGTTTGATCGACTCCGCTTCCTTGTTGTCATTGAGATTGTAAGGTAAAAGTGCCCCACAAGACTAGAGTAGCTAAACTTGAGTGGAAAAATCAGAGTGTTGTATCTTGACTATTATTGTGAGAACCTACTTAAGGATTTATTCGAAGTTTGAGAAAACGGACCTGCTAGACATTTCATAGTATTACTCATTGTATATATGTTTATTATAGATGATTGATTATTATGCATATATTAGCTTAGGTTTTGACTTGGTTATTCTTGTTCATAGCTAGTGAGATGTATAGATAGTTTGGAGCATGAATAAGGAAACAATAGTTTTATTTCTTAGTCGTTGTAGTATAGATGAAGTTTGTGAGTACCTTCACTGGAAAACTCTCACGAGGCTATAACTTCGTCCACTAGGAATTTCTAGTGGTTTAAGGCCTTGTTGCATATGGTCGATGCAATCGCGACTCTAAAACGAGAAGTAGATAGAACTCCATTTTTGTCACTTATGTTAATTTCTCATCTTTGCTTGAGGACAAGCAAAATGCTGTTTGGGGTGGTTTGATAAGAGCCCAAAATTGTAGTTTTAACCCTTTAATAGTCATACTTTTAGACCAATTATGTGAGTAATAATTAAGAGTTAACACCGATTCGTGTGTTTTATGCATTTCAGGGCTTCAAAGTCCATTATGTGTATAAATGTGCCACTTTAGCGAGATAAAGGAGCAAAGGTCGGTTACTAAGGAGTTCCATGATTAAAGGCCAAGTTTTTGAGAAGACAAAGCCTTTCTAAAAGCCCGGTCAAAAGCTGAAAAGTCGACGCGGGCCTAAACAAAGACACAAAGTCGTGAGAACTTCGAAGGACATATCTTTGGACTCAGATCTCGAATGGGGCCTACCTTATGTCAAAACGACCGCTCGGAAAGAGCTTTCTAATGGTCTAAGACTTGGTCCAAATCAGAGGAGCAAAAGTGGACGGAAAGTCTGTTGAAGCCAACTGTAGCTGAAGAGGGCCTTTTGATTTGAAAGATTGGGTTTTTTCGCCCAAAACATGGATCCAAGCCCATGCACGATTTTTGGATCTGAATGTATAAAAACAAAAGCTTAGCTCTTTATTAATGGTAGATAGTTAATGGTAGATAGTTAGACCTAGAAATAGAGTAGATTAGTAGCCTCCATTAATGAATTCTAGATCTGTTTTCATTAATTAAATTAAGCTTTAGTTCCATTTTCAATTCTTGTTTTAGATTAAGTCTTTGAATCATTGTTCTTGATTGATTAGATAAATAAAATAGTTGTTTTCTCAATTTCGAATTGTGTCATTTCAATTTATAGATCTGATTTTAATTCCTGTCTTTATTTCATTTGAGTCATTAAATTAGATTTCTTTATTGTTTAATTAAGTAAATTTTAATTCTTTATATCATGTTTAGTTTAAATGTAATCGGAAATGATTTCATAATGATTCTCGGCTAAACCTCCATTAGAGGGGGTTGAGAAGCCTTGATGAAAGCTTGATTCCGAATATCGTAGAATCATCGTAATTTCCTTTCCACTCTAGAAACGATTAGTTCACCATGAGAATGGGTTTAATCGTTCACATGCTAGTTATGAATTGGTAGGAATGCCATGTGTAATTAGGGATTAGGAAGAACTAAATTGTTCTGGCGATTCAATTCGGATTACGACGATTCGTCGTTAATAGGATTAAGTCGAGTTAAGGTGGAATCAATCCCCCTCTAACTCCTTATCATAGAATCAACGTAGCATTCCCTTAGTTATTCCCATCGTCGACTAGTTGCATTTCGTGGGTAGTTGCATCGTAGTCTAGTTACCTTTTTCGTAAATCTCTCATTAGACTTTAAGTTTAGAGTACTTACACTTGAGAACATAGCATGCGGAAGGA
The DNA here is from genome assembly GCF_015680905.1 of Coptis chinensis. NCBI lineage: Eukaryota > Viridiplantae > Streptophyta > Magnoliopsida > Ranunculales > Ranunculaceae > Coptis > Coptis chinensis. Next base: position 39,138,140 of record NC_141463.1, read on the forward strand.
CTAAGAGTGGAACGAATCACTCTACTCCACTATATCTCATAGACTTGAGAGTAGAATCTTTGATAAATATAGGCATTTTAAGATTAGTTTAGTTTACTTACGTTTTGAGTTCATCGTTCATTTCGTGAGTAGACTAATTATTTTACTTTTATCACTTGGAAGGGTTGATCTATGAGGATTTTATTATTTTGATTTTCAGGTTATGACAGGGTTTAGGTATTTGAAATATTGAAATTACAGAGGAAACTCTGTCGAATTTTTATAAAATTATGATGACACTCAATGCCTCAAGATACGTCTTCAGGTCCTTGAGATGTATGTTGGATCTAGAGGCGTTACAGCCCATCACTGAGAAGTGAGAACACTGATTTCATAGGATATCTCATGGATATATTTTTTGTCTAATTAAGGGAAATACATTTATATCAAGAAAATATATTTGTGATAGCAGATACCTTCAATGACATAGGAAGCGGTATAGTAGCTCCTTGGCAAAGACTATTCGCCCACTGTCACAATCCATAGGTTGAATCAAATATTAATTACACAAAATTGCTAACTAAGTATAGAGGTGGTGCATACTGCATAATACTTATTCCATAATAATATATCCTGTAAGAACCTAATTACTTAAAAACCTAAATTGATAAAAAAATTCACTTACACCCTCAAACTCCCTATCTTTTCTCTCTTTTTCTCTTTTTCTTTTTCCCCTCTTCTTCTCACTGTGCGGCCTCCTATTTTTCTCTCCTTATCTTCTTCTTTTTATACCCCTTCACTTCTTTTCTGGATCGTCCACCTGTCCTCTCATCGGATGGCACCCCCTTTTGCCGTACCTAGGCCACGTCCGCAACCTAGGGTTCCGCGGCTTTGTTCTCCTGCCCCCAGGTTATTTTATTAACCTGCCTTCCAATCTTTGTCCTGCTGACTTGGTGTCCATCCCCATGTTGGGTCACTCCCAGCTAGGTCATCCGTCTCTTCCCCTATCCCTCGGTTCATCTTTCAACCGTACACGTGCCCCATCCGCTGATTAGGATTCCGCTGACATGATCCCATACTCCCCGACGCCCTTATTATGTTGCCCCCACTGCCTTTTCCACTGACCTAGTCCATTATTCATTATTAGGCTACTACAAATGCCCCTTCTCGACTCCGCGACCGGTTAATTGGTCCAGGGTCGAGAATTCCGACCGTCTCATTTCTCTATTTTGAGGTCAGCTTTTCTCGAGACGTGTGCGATGGGATGGGTAATCATCACGCATGTTTTCTACAACCCCTCGTTTCTCGAACCTCCACGTGTCAACCTTTGGCTGGAGCTACAGCCGACCCTTCGATTTTATCACCCCCTGGAATTTAGCCTTTTTCCCTCAGCCTATTTAAACTTCGCTCCTTCTCCTTCCTCCCTTACTTTGTTATCTATTTCTCCCTCTCTTTTTGCCTTATTTTCCATTTTACCTTCTCTTCACAATTTTTCTTTGGTTTACTTGCACCTCCACAGTGATCCCTTCCGTTGTGATCTTTCTAGTAGCCTTTTCCTCATTCGGGTTCTTCCTCCAGGCTCGTCACCTCATTCTCCCCTTTGCTCAGTAAGTTTCCTAGGCTTTATCCTCTTTAAGTTGTACTGTATTTGAGTTACCTCTGCATCTAGCTAGAGTTGGTTCATCTCCCTTTCCGATGTTGGACCCCGGTTCCGGTGCCTCCTCCTCTTCCCATTCTACTGAGGTAGCATCTCCACCCCCTCTGGCTCCTGATGCGGCCCCATCCACCTCGGGCCGCCAGGGCACTCTACGACCACCCCCATCCTAGTTTCGTAGACCTAATTTGACAACAATTAGGGCGACATATGGGATCCCAACCAACATAGAGTTGGAACACGTGCCTTCCGTCACTCACTACCCTCACTTGCTTCCCCGCCGCCCGGGGTATCTTGTTGTTACTGTAGGCCAAATTGTCGCCGGTCTGCGGCTTCCACTCACACTCCTTGAAGTTGAGGTGTGTAATCATTTCAACATCCCCCCCTGCCAAGGCATCGGCAATTTTTAGAGGATTATGTATGCCGCGAATTCATATAACAAAACCGGCGAACCCAAGATAACTTGCCGTGATATTTTTTCTCAATACTACATCAAGAAGAGTACCAAAGATGTAGGTGTCGGGTACCAGTCCTTCTGTGTACATCCTTCGAAGCAATCATTCGTCCTCCGTGTCACTACCTCTGACAAGGTGTGGCATCACTACCTGCTATATGTATCGGGCAACTTTCTATCCGCGGACCTTCCTTCTGCCTTAACACTAAATCATCTCACCTTCATCACCGATGGTGAGTATCCTAGATCTTTCCCTTTTCCTATTGCACTTTACAAGTTATCCACTAATCCACAACTTCTCTTATTTCCAGGTTGGCGACAGGACTCAAAATCCCAAATTTACACTGGGATCTCTTGCCCTATCTTCCAACGACTTTGCGACCTTGGTTCTGCTCAGGCGGTTCAACTGGGTATTCATCACACTACCGTGACGGACTTCCTTACTGCCCATCCCCAATCTGCAACATATAGGTGGTCTATCTGCACCTTTCTACCGTCCTCCCCCTCCCAAGGAGCGTAAGCCCTGAGCCTCCCCTTCTCACAAGCATAGGCCTCGCCCCCATACCTTGCGCCGCCAACCTCTCCAACCTTCTCCTCACTCCCCCGCCTCTCTTGATTCTCCAGATTTTCCCCATTCTTCTCCCCCTGAACGCATCCCATCATACCGATCTATCTCTACCTAGGATGACCAATATACTTCTCCTCACTCACCTTCCATTGACATGGATGTTCATAAACAGAAGTTGTTCGATAGTGACTCCAATGAGGACGAGGTGATGGAAGTTCCCTCCAGTGAAGTGGAAACTCATGTTGATCATCCTCCCTCCAAGAGGCAGCGGACTGAGGTATCTAATGAGCCTACCCCCACCACTCAGCAGGCATCTACCTCTATGGAACCAGTCCCTACCTCTTCACCCTCTCGCTCTGCTGTCTCCTCGCCCCGCACACGCCGGGCTAGCAAAGAACCAATGCCACCCACCGCCCCGGCACCCGAACTTGCCATGGTCAAGGACTTCTGTCCAATCTTCAAGGTGTTGGACCATCGATTGAATACAGTGGATTCCGCTCTGGACAACACCGCCATAGCCTCCTCTTTGTTTTATAACTCTCATTTGCCCAAGGACATAGCATATGCAGACGTGGGTTCGTTTGATTAGCATCGTACTTCACTGTACACCAATTGGGAAAGGGTGACACTCTCTCTCTTCCTTTTTTTTTTAATCTCAGGTGAGCCTAGACATCTTCTTTATGATCCGCCACCTTTTCAGCACAAAAAATAAGGTGACATCCCTGGAGCAAGAACTCAACGGCCCTGCTGGCTTAAGAGTTGTCAATGCTGGTCTCCAAGCAGATCTCGAAGCTGCCAATTTAGCTAAAGTTAAGGCACAGGATGAGCTAAGGTCCGTGGAATCATCTCATGCGCAATACATGGATAAAGTCAATGAGCGCCTGAGTCATCAGAGGGAAGTGCTTCTCCACCATCACCAGCTTAACCTGGACGCCCTTACCCAACAACACCAGGAGGTCGTGGATGCCCTTAGTCAGAAACATCAGGAGGCCACTGCCCAACAGCTACAGCAGCACCAAGCTGACATGACTGTTCTTCGCGACCAATTCTAGGCCTTAGCCGATCAAGAGGGTGGCCAATAAGATCTAGGAAGAGCTTTCGCGACTCACTTAGGAGGGCCGACTTCTCCCTGAAAGGCTTGCCACCCGATGATTGAATCCCCTGAGGTTGCAAAGGAAGTTGTTTCGGCCACTGAAGTAATCCCAGAGCACCCAGTATTGGAAGAACAAGAGGAAAATCCCTCCCCCATGGCAGTCACTGATTATGACCCCGTGGCAACCGCGACAATATGAATGATGGTGAGTCCACCTAAGGAATTCCCTAGACATCTTTGTATTACAATACTGCTACAAACTTGATACTTGTTTTGTTCTATGTTTGATGATTATGATGTTAAATTCTGTTTTATGTGCCTGTTATCTTTCTTATCTTTAAACTTTATCTAATTGTCTAACTTGCAAAGCACACCCTCATGTAATGTTCCCAGTCTCTGGTCAGCTCTTAGCCCTCTCCTTAGTATACTCTTAAAATTTTCCCTCTGAAGCTTTCAACACTTCCTTCAGGCGCATTTCGATGAAGGCAAATTCCTTTGCTCTTTATGCCTATTGTATCTCTAATCCGCGGAAGGCTCATCCCACTCCGTGGACTCACTCAGGCCGTGAAGCCTGATGGACCAGCTCATCTTGTTCCAAGCTCGCTCCAGCTCTAGCGTCAGCGAAGGGCTCATCCTCTCCGCTGCCTCTCCCTCTGATAGGCATGAAAGCTTATTAGAATCACTCTCCTTGTCCCCTATATCTTCTACATCTCTGATCCACGGAAGGCTCATCCCACTCCGTGAGCTCGATCAGGTCGTGAAGCCTGCTGGAACAACTCATCTTGTTCCAGCCTCACTCCAACTCTATTGTCAGCGAAGGGCTCATCCCTTCCACTGCTTCTCCCTCTGATAGGCGTGAAAGCCTGTTGGAGTCACTCTCATTGCCCCATGTATCTTCAGCATCTCCGATCCGCAGAGGGCTCATCCCACTTCGCAGGCGTGATCAGGCCGTGAAGCCTGTTAAAACAACTCATCTTGTTCGAGGCTCACTCTGGCTCCAGTGCCAGCGAAGGGCTCATCCCCTCTGCGGCTTCTCTTTATGATAGGCTTGGAAGCCTCTTGAAATCACTCTCATTGCCCCATGTATCTTCTGATCTGTGGAGGGCTCATCCCACTCCACGGGCCTGATCAGGCCATGAAGCCTGCTGGAACAACTCATCTTGTTCCAGGCTCATTCTAGCTCCAGCGTCAGTGAAGGGCTCATCCCTTCCAAAGTTTCTCCCTCTGATAGGTGTGGAAGCATGTTAGAGTCACTCTCCTTGCCCTATGTATCTTCTGCCTCTCTGATCTGCGGAGGGCTCACCCCACTCTGCGGGCCCGATCAGGCCATGAAGCCCGCTAGAACAGCTCATCTTGTTCCAGGCTTACTCCGGCTCCAGTGCCAAGGATTCCCTCCGCGGCTTCTCCTTATGATAGGCGTGGAAGCCTTTTTGAGTCACTCTCCTTGCCCCATGTATCTTCCGATCCGCAGAGGGCTCATCCCACTCTGCTAGCCTGATCAGGCCTTGAAGCTTGCTAGAACAACTCCTCTTGTTCTAGGCTCACTCCAGCTCCAACGTCAGCGAAGGGCCCATCCCCTCCGATGCTTCTCCCTCTGATAGGCGTGGAAGCCTGTTGGAGTCACTCTCCTTACCCCATGTATCTTCTGTATCTCTGATCCGCTGAGGGCTCATACCACTACGTGGGCGCGATCAAGCCGTGAAGCCCGCTGGAACAACTCATCTTGTTCCAGGCTCACTCCTGTTCCAGCGCCAGCAAAGGGATCATCCCCTCCACGACTTCTCTTTATGATAGACGTGGAAGCCTTTTGAAGTCACTCTCCTTGCCCCATGTATCCTCTAATCTGCGGAGGGCTCATCCCACTCCGCGGGCCTGGTCAAGCCGTGAAGCCTGTGGAACAACTCATCTTGTTCAAGGCCAACTCCAGCTCCAGCTCCAGTGCCTGCGAAGGGTTCATCCCCTCCACGGGTCACATTCTCATTTAGACATCATTCATAACAAACAAATTTCATTTCCCAAAAGTGTTGTGGTTTTATATAATTACAAACAGCTCGAGTACTCTGCGCTGGATCTTCCTTACATTGTTTTGTAACTTCATTACATTTCAATTATAAATTTTTTTCAACATTCTTACATTCCAAGGCTTTTCTATCAGTTTGCCCTCCCTTGTTCACAGCTTGTAAGTACCAAACCCACCTACTTCCACCACAGTGTACGACCCTTCCCAATTGGGACCCAGCTTCCCATCTTTTTCTTCCTTCGTGCTTAGAGTAACCTGGCGAAGCACCAAATCTCCTATCTTGAATTGCCGCGGTCTGACCCGCTTGTTGTATTGCCTCTGTAACTGCCGGTGATATTCCTCCAATCGAATGTGAGCTAAATGCCTACTCTCCTCTGCCAAATTCAAATCTCCTGCCAAGATGCACCAATTCGATCTGTCCTCCACAGCCTTGGTTCTCCTAGTAGCAGCCACCATCTCTGAGGGGATCATGGCCTCGACGTCGTATGCTAAGGCAAATGGGGTCTCCTTGGTGGTTGTCCGAAGTGTGGTGCGATAAGCCTAGAGAACATGGTTTAAGTCGTCTGCCCACACGCCCTTCTTGTCTTCCAGCTTCCTTTTCAGATTGTTCATTATTGTTTTGTTGGAAGATTATGCCTGGCAATTGTCCTTGGGGTTGTAGGGAGCAGAGAACCCTTATTTCACCTTATATGCCTACAAAAGCTCGATCACCTTTGCTCTCGTGAACTGTGTCCCATTGTCCACAATGATTGCATATGGCAGCCCAAACCGACATATGATGTTCTCCCATAGAAATTTAATCACATATGCCTCCTTCCCCTATTGCAACAGTACAGCTTCTATCCACTTGGTGAAGTAGTCCATGGCCGCCAACATATACCTCCTTTTCCTGCTAGCCATGGGCAATGGACCCACGATATCCATCGCCCACATGGCAAAAGGCCACGGACTTTAGACATTATGCAAAGGCTCCGCGGGTGCGAATATCAGTTGTGAAAATTTCTAACACTTGTCACACTTCTTAGCGAATTCCACTGCATTCCATTTCATGTTGGGCCAGAAATAACCCTGTGTCAATAATCGGTGTGTAGTGGTTCTCCCCGCCAAATGACTTCCACAATCCCCCTCGTGTAATTCTGCAAATACCTCTAAGGCTAACTGCGGCCCTAAGCACTTCAGCAACGGCCTATTGCAGTTCTTTCGGTCCAGCTCCCCCTCCAACAAAACGTATCTCTGAGAAGCCTGTTTTAACCTTCTTCTTTCTTTCTTATCGGTCACCTCCTTTCCCTCTAGAAAATGTTTAATGGGCTCCATCCATCCCCCTTCTTCTTCTGTAACCTGGCACACCTCTATCACCTCCTCTGTGCTTGGCTTCTCTAGTCTTTCTACCCGTATTGTTCTTTCCTCTAACCCGGGCATGGTTGCGGCCATGTACGCCAGAGCGTCTGTGTGTCTATTCTCACCGCGCCCCAAGTGTACAAACTGAAGCTTCGTAACTTGATGGCCCTTTGGTGCACTACTTTCAAGTACCTCGCCATTCGCGAACATCGAGCAGTGAACCCACCATTTGCCTGGCATACCACCAAGTTCAAATCTGACTACACAGTCAATTCTTTTACTCCCAAGTCCTCCGCCATTCTCAATCCCGCTATAACAGCCTCGTACTCTGCTTCGTTACTAGATGATGCGAATCCTAGTTTCATGGTCAGTTTTATTCTGTTATTGTCAGGTGTAACCACCACAACCCCTATGCCACTTCATGTGTCCGTGGTAGATCCATCTGCGAATACTCTCCACCCGTTCTTCTTATCCCAAGGGTCTAGTAAATCGGGTTCCACGTCCTTCTCTGATTCCTTGACCATCTCCTCTCCCCATGTAGGGTCCTCGGTGGGGAACTCTGCCAGAAACTCTGCGACTATCTACACCTTCTCCGCTGCCTGACTTTTCTATCCTTAATGCTTGTTTAAGAGGCAGGTTCGTCACCACCACCACCACCGAATGTGACTCAAAGTATGGTTTCAGTTTCATGGCTGAAAAGATTAAAGCAAGGGAATACTTCTCCATTCTGTTGTACCGCGTCTCAGTGTCCAACAATGTTTTGCTCTGAAAATACACTAGCTTCTCCACTCGATCCACTAGCCGGGCGAGAACTGAACTGACCGCATACTCGGTGGCCCCCAAATATAGATACAACTTCTCCCCCTACTCTGGCCATGACAGCAATGGAGCCTTGCCCAAATACCTCTTCAACTCTTGAAACGCTTCCTCACATTCTGATAAACCATAAAATTGATAGTTTACCTACGAAATGAACGATAAAACTCAAAACATAAGTAAACTAAACTATTTTATGTGCCTATATTTTATCAAAGATTCTACTCTCAATCCTATGAGATATAGTGGAGTAGATGATTCGTTCCACTCCTAGTCCTTCCGCATGCTGTGTTCTCTACGTATAAGTAATCTACTCTAAGTCTAATGAGAGATTTACGAAAAAGCAACAAGATGCAACTAGTCGACTATTAGAACAACTATGGGAATGCTACATCGATTCTATGATAAGGAGTTAGAGGGGGGTTGATTCCACCTTAACTCGACTTAATCCTACTAACGATGAATCGTCGTAATCCGAATTGAACTGCTTTGCAGAACAATCTGGTTACTCCTAATCCCTAATTACACATGGCATTTCTACCAATTCATAACTAGCATGTGAACGATTACACCCATTCTCATGGTGAACTAATCATTTCTAGAGTGGAAAGGAAATTACGATGACTCTACGATAATCGGAATCAAGCTTTCATCAAGGCTTCTCAACCCCCTCTAATGGGGGTTTAGCCGAGAATCATCACACTATCATTCCCAAAGGAATTCAAACAAGACATGATATAAAGATTGAAACTTTGCTTGTTTAAACTCAATTCAAAACTACTAATGCAATAATTGAATTAAACTAATAATGACAATTAATTGAATCTACTTAATTGAAACTGAACAATTAATGGAAATGAAACTAACTTATGGAGAACACTATTTTATTAATCTAATGAATAATAAAACAATGATTCAAATACTAAATTAATAATCTAACTAATCTAGGTCTAACTATCTACGTAATAAGGGAATTTAGATCTAAACAATTGTAAATGACAAGAATCAAAATTGACAAATAGCTATTTTATTTATCAAACTAATTAAGAACAATGATTCTAAGAGTTTAATCTAAAACAAGAATTGAATTGAAGCTAAACTAAATTAAAAACAATTAAATCTAGATCTAGAATTATCTATATTTTTAGGTCTAATTAGCTACCATTAACAAAGAGTTAAGCCTTGGTTTTTATACTTTCAGATCCAAAAATCGTGCATGGGCTTGGAGCCATATTTTGGGCTAGAGAATCAGGCCCAAAACCCAATTCTTTCAGTCCAAAAAGGCCTCTTCAACTGCAGTTGGCTTCAACAGACTTTTCGTCCACTTCTGCTCCTCTGATTGGATCAAGACTTAGACCATTGGAAAGCTCTTTCTGAGCCGGTAGTTTTGACATAAGGTAGGCCCCATTCTGAGGTCTGAGCCCAAAGATATGGCCTTCGGAAGTTCTGCTGACTTGTGTGTTGTTTCTGCCCGTGTCGACTTTTCAGCTTTTGACCGAGCTTTAGAAAGGCTTTGTCTTCTTGAATCTTAGCCTTTAATCACGGAACTCCTTAGTAACCGACCTTTGCTCCTTTATCTCGCTAAAGTTTCACATTTCTGCACATAATGGACTTTGAAGCCTGAAATGCATAAAAAACAAATGAATCGTTGTTAACTTAATTATTATTACTCACATAATTAGTCTAAAAGTATGACTGTTCCAGGGTTAAAACTACAGTTTTGGGCTCTTATCAAACCACCCCCAAACAGCATTTTGCTTGTCCTCAAGCAAAGATGAGAAATTAGAATAAGTGACCAAAAATGGAGTTTTATCCACTCTCATTTCGTTGAGTGCGATTGCATTGACCATATGCAACAAGGCCTTAAACCACTAGGAATTCCCTAGTGGACGAGTTATAGTCTCGTGAGAGTTTTCCAGTGAAGGTACTCACAAACTTCATCTATACTACAACGACAAAGAAATAAAACTATTGTTTCCTTATTCATGCTCTAAATTAACTATACCTCTCACTAGCAATGCATATAGAGTAATCAAGTCGAAACCTAAGATAATATATGCATAATAATCAATCATCTACAATAAACATATATACAATGAGTAATACTATGAAATGCCTAGCAGGTTCGTTTTTGAAACTCGGAATAGAGTCCTTAAGTAGGTTCTCACAATAATAGTCAAGATACAACACTCTGATTTTTCCACTCAAGTTTCGCTACTCCAGTGTGCAGTGGGCACACTTTACCTTACAATCTCAATGACAACAAGGAAGCTTGAGTCGATCAAACACATCTGCCACTCACTATCACACTAATGATAAAAGATAAAATTGAATAGTTTACCTACGAAATGAACGATGAACTCAAAACGTAAGTAAACTAAAACTATCTACGTGTCTATTTTTTATCAAAGATTCTACTCTCATTCCTATGAGATATAGTGGAGTAGGAAGTTCGTTCCACTCCTAGTCCTTCCGCATGCTGTGTTTTCTAGTCTAATTACTCTACTCTAAGTCTAATGAGAGATTTACGAAGTGGCAACTAGACTACGATGCAACTACCCACAAGATGCAACTAGTCGGTTATCAAAATAACTATGGGAATGCTACGTTGATTCGATTATAAAGGAGTTAGAGGGGGATTGATTCCAACTTAACTCAACTTAATCCTATTAACGATTTAATCGTCAGAATCGGGAATTGAATCAAACAATTGGTTCTTCCTAATCCCTAATTACACATGGCATTCCTACCAATTCATAACTAGCATGTGAACGATTAAACCCATCCTCATGGTGAACTAATCGTTTCTAGAGTGGAAAGGAAATTACTTAACGACTCTACGATAATCGGAATCAAGCTTTCATCAAGCCTTCTAAACCCCCTCTAATGGAGGTTTAGCCGAGAATCATTACGCAATCATTTCTGATTAAATTTAAACTAAACATGATATAAAGAATTGAAATTTACTAATCTAAATTAAACAATAAATAAAATCTAATTAATAACTAAGAATTGAATAACAAGTAATAAATGAAATCAGATCTAACACAAATGTAAATGACAAGAATCGAAATTAACAAACTAGCTATTTTATTAATCAAACTAATTAAGAGTAATGATTCTAAGAGTTTAATCTAAAACAAGAATTGGATTTGAAACTAAACTTAATTAAAATAATTAAATCTAGATCTAGAAGCAATTCTAATGGCTACTTTCTATTTTAAGCTACTTTCTATCTACCATTCTCTACTAAAAAAATCTACCATTCTCTACTAAAAAAATCTACCATTAACAAAGAGCTAAGCTTTGGTTTTTATGCTTTCAGATCCAAAAATCGTGCATGGGCTTGGAGCCATGTTTTGGGCCAGAGAATCAGGCCCAAAACCCATTCTTTTTTCAAATTCAAAAAGGCCTCTTCAGCTGCAGTTGGCTTCAATAGACTTTTCGTCTAATTTTGCTCCTCTGATTGGATCAAGGCTTAGACCATTGGAAAGCTCTTTCCGAGACGGTCGTTTTGACATAAGGTAGGCCCCATTCCAAGGTTTGAGTCCAAAGATATGGCCTTCGGAAGTTATGCTGACTTTGTGTTTTGTTTCTGCCCGCGACGACTTTTCAGCTTTTGACCGGGCTTTAGAAAGGCTTTGTCTTCTTGAATCTTGGCCTTTAATCACGGAACTCCTTAGTAACCGACCTTTGCTCCTTTATTTCGCTAAAGTGGCACATTTCTGCACATAATGGACTTTGAAACCTGAAATGCATAAAAACACGTAATCAGTGTTAACTCTTAATTATTACTCACATAATTGGTCTAATAGTATGGTAAGTTATTCTGGTTAAAACTACAGTTTTGGGCTCTTATCAAACCACCCCAAACAGCATTTTGCTTGTCCTCAAGCAAAGATGAGAAATTAGAATAAGTGACCAAAAATGGAGTTCTATCTACTCGCGTTTATTTGAGTGCGATTGGATTGACCATATGCAACAAGGCCTTAAACCACTAGAAATTCCCTAGTGGACGAAGTTATAGCCCCTCGTGAGAGTTTTCGTGAAGGTACTCACAAACTTCATCTATACTACAAGCGACTAAGAAATAAAACTATTGTTTCCTTATTCATGTCTAAATTATCTATACATCTCACTAGTAATGAATATAGAGTAATCATGTTGAAACCTAAGCTAATATATGCATAATAATCAATCATCTACAATAAACATATATACAATGAGTAATGCTATGAAATGCCTAGCGGGTTCCGTTTTAAAACTTTGGAATAGCGTCCTTAAGTAGGTTCTCACAATAAAGTCAAGACAAAATCACTTTATTTTTCCACTCAAGTTTTGCTACTCCGATTGTGCGATGGGCACACTTTACCTTAAAATCTCAATGACAACAAGGAACCGGAGTTGATCAAACACATCTGCCACTTACTACTATCCCACACACTAGCCTATTCCTAATTGAGCTAGAGGTCTTTATTAGGTGTTGCGGGGATTAGGAGATGGTTTAAGAAGGAAGGAAATGGATATTCAAAAAGGACAAGTCTGAGATAATAGAGTCTTCAGATTATGTAACTAGAGAAAACCTTGTTATTTACTTTTGCTTCTACACTTTGTTTCCATCCTTAGCCATTTTTTTTTTTTTCTTTTCTTTGGCTTTTGACTCCCTTTTATTCTATTTTTCTTTTCTTTGGATGGAAACTTCTTTTCTTTATTTTCTGAAGCCATTAACTAACTTTTGTTTACACAAGTTTTTCTCTTCTTCTTTCTTCCTCATTCTATTTTCAGACTTATCTAAATTGGGTAGGTTGAATTTTTTATTTTGTTTTGTTTTGTAACAGGGTAAAGGATTTGTGGTTTATGAAAGGCTAAAGAAAGGCTCAGAGGGGCGACTAGCGGAAAATAATTTATAGGTTTGAATTTCTGGCTATATCGATCCAAAGAGGGCCTAAATTCTCGCTTAGGATATGGCATAGTGATCAAGCAAGTGGACGTGTGATTTCTCTATCCGGATTTTACTTCTCCCTTGTGTCATTTCTCAAATGTTTCGCTCATATAAGGCTTTAGGCTATATTCTCACAGGATTTGTAGAATAAGTACTCTAGCCTAGATTTCAGAAACTTACTGCTAACAATCATAGATACTCATGTAATATATTTATAGATAGATGCAAATATTATTACCTACATATTAACCTAAGTTCCTAACAATTATTCTGATGCAAAAGCTACGTAAGACTTTTAGATTGTTAAGAGCATAGAGAAGGAAAACAATACCAATATTCCTAAGTGTATAGCATGAACTTATTTATTTATATTTTTGAAATTTTGAAATTTTAACTAAAAAACAAATGCATATTATACATATCTATATCCTAGCAGATGCCTTAATTACACGTGTTTCTATGCCCCTGATAACCGTAAAAATAGTAGAATCCTAAATATTAATGTTAACAACACTAATACATAATCTTACCGTTCTTACATTTAAATCAATTCTTCTTACTCTCAAAACATAATCATGCAATATAATGAGTAAGGATTCGTCCACTCTTAACTCTCTAGACTTAAATCGAATTCAACTAATCAAACCCAAAAGGAACAATGGTGAGAGTAATGATTGGATGTGAAATTTCTATACTAGCAATCCCAACACAAGAACAATAATAACAATAAGACATAATTAAATTAAACTGAAATTAAAACTAATTTAGAACTAAGATTGTGAATAACTAATTATGAATTTAAGACAACTAAATCTAAATAAGAATTTAAGCAATAATCTAAATTGAAATGAAGAACTAATATTTTCTTCTAAAAACTAAAATATGATTCTAAACTAACTAATTGAATGATATAAAAAGACTAGATCTAGATCTATCTTTTTCTAACCCTAAACTCCATTAACATTAGCTTCCTAACCTAACTACCTAACAAAAAGTCAAGCTTTTGTTTTTATACTTTTAGATCCAAAAATCGTGCATGGGCTTGGAGCCATGTTTTGGGCCGGAAAATTGGGCCCAAAACCCAATTTCTTTAGTCCAAAATGGGCTATTCAGCTGTAGTTAGCTTCGACAGATGTTTCGTCCATTTCTGCTCCTCTGATTAAGCCAAGGCTTGGACCATTGGAAAGCTCTTTTTGATCCGGTCATTTTGACATAAGGTAGGCCCAATTCTGAGGTCTGAGTCCAAAGATATGGTCTTCGGAAGTTCTACTGACTTTGTGCACTGTTTCTGCCCGCGTGGACTTTGACTTTTCAGCTTTTGACCGGGATTTACAAAGGCTTTGTCTTCTTGAAAATTTGCCTTTAATAACAGAACTCCTTAGCAACCGACCTTTGCTCCTTTATCTCGCTAAAGTGGCACATTTCTGCACATAATGGACTTTGAAGCCTGAAATGCATAAAAACACGTAATCAATATTAACTCTTACTTATTATTCACATAATTGGTCTAAAAAGTCACGATTGTTAAGGGGTTAAAACTACAGTTTTGGGCTCTTATCAAACCACCCCCAAACAGCATTTTGCTTGTCCTCAAGCAAAAATGAGAAATTAGAATAAGTGACCAAAAATGGAGTTATATCTACTCTCGTTTCGCTGAGTGCGATTGGATTGACCATATGCAACAAGGCCTTAAACCACTAGGAATTCTCTAGTGGACGAGTTATAGCCTCGTGAGAGTTTTCCAGTGAAGGTACTCACAAACTTCATCTATACTACAACGACTAAGAAATAAAACTATTGTTTCCTTATTTATGTCTCAATTATCTATACATCTTACTAGCAATGAATACAGAATAATCATGTTGAAACCTAAGCTAATATATGCATAATAATCAATCATCTACGAATAAACATATATACAATGAGTAATGCTATGAAATGCAGTAACAGTCCGTTTCAAACTTTGGAATAAGCGGCCCTTAAGTAGGTTCTCACATAAAAGTCAAGACAAAAATCACTCTGATTTTTCCACTCAAGTTTTGCTACTCCAGTGTGCAGTGGGCATACTTTACCTTACAATCTCCATGACACACAAGGAAGCCGAAATTGATCAAACACATCTACCACTTACTATCCCACTAGCCTATTCCTAATTGAGCTAGAGGTCTTTATTAGGTGTTGCGGGGATTAGGAGATGGTTTAAGAATGAAGGAAACGGATATTCAAAAAGACAAGTCTGAGATAATAGAGTCTTCATATTATGTAACTAGAGAAAACCTTGTTATTTACTTTTGCTTCTACACTTTGATCCATCCTTGGCCATATTTTTTTTTCTTTTTCTTTGGCTTTTGACTCCTTTTATTCTATTTTTTTGGAGTTTTTTTTTATTTCTATTTTTATTTTTCTTTTCTTTGGATGGAAACTTCTTTTCTTTATTTTTTGAAGCAATTAACTAACTTTTTGTTTTACGTGTTTTCTCTTCTTCTTTCTTCCTTATTCTATTATCGGACTTATCTAAATTGGGTAGGTTGAATTTTTTATTTTGTTTTGTTTTGTAACAGGGTAAAGGATTTGTGGTTTATGAAAGGGCTAATGAAAGGCTCGATGGGGCTTAACTAGCGGAAAATATACTTAGGTCGAAATTTCTAGCTATATCGATCCAAAAAGGGCCTTAAATTCTCTCTTAGGACATGGTATAGTGGTCAAGCAAGTGGGACGTGTGATTTCTCTATTTGGAATATACTTAGCCTCCTTTGTGTCATTTCTCAAATGTTTCACTCATATAAGGCTTTATGTTATATTCTCACAGGATTTGTAGAATAAGTACTCTAGCCTAGATTTCAGAAACTTACTGCCAAACAATCATAGATACTCATGTAATATATTTATAGATAGATGCAAAGATTATTACCTACATATTAACCTATGTTTCTAAAAACTATTCTAATGCAAAAGCTACGTGAGACTTCTAGATTATTAAGATCATAGAGAAAGAAACAATACCAATATTCCTAAGTGTATAGCATAAACTTTTTATTTTTATTTTTATTTTTATTTTTATTATTTTTAAGACAAATAATAATAATATACAACCTAATATGTGCTTAACATTTACATCGTGTTTCTATACCACCCCCAAACAATTTGGGAGAAGGGGTTCATGAAACAATTCAATAGCATAATTAAATTATGTAACTAACTAATTTTTATAATTTTTAACTTTTTATAAATAAAAGTCGTAATTTACATCCTAAAAGTGCCTAATTTTTGCAAATGTTTCTATCCCACCCCCAAACAATCAACGCTTTGTCCTCAAAGTGTAAAGAGATAAGGAAAGAATTTACCATAGAAAGCGTGACAAAAATTGGCGAGACTGTGAATGAAATATTGTAAAGATGATATGATAATATGAAGCACAATTAAACGGTAACGCATACTAACTAACACAAACTCTAATTGAAGTAAATATGACCGAGGGCTTAGGGTGGCAACATGATTTAAAATGAATACCAAAATCGCCACCCCAAACAAAATTGGAAAACTCTTTTTAAGTTTGAAAATTTTGTTTGGCCTATACTCAGAAAGTTTGTATTATTTAAAACTTGGGTCTTTTAAAGTCAGATTCCCTAGACTTACTAATATATATGTATTAAAATGCAGTTTACCATATATCAACAATCGAAAAAGTTGTGGGTCTTTCCACAAATAATTAACATGGAATGCACCATCAAACAGAATTAAGCACCAAGATTTCCTATGATGTAGCTTAGTGGAATGAGAGCAAAGCCTTATAGATCTAAAACCTAATTGAGCATACAGTTTCTTCTTTGTCCTCTTACGAAGGGGATGCCAAGTAAATGAACGTGAGAAAATTGATGGTTGTGGAAGATACGTAGGATGTGGATAATTTTGAGAAGGAAAAAATGGAAAAAATGAAAATGTGTCAGGTGGCTTGTCCTTGGGTGTTACTTCTTCACCAGTTGGTTTTAGATAGTTATGAAGCATAGGAGAAACGCCAAGGTCAAGTACAAACTCAATGGTTCTTTGAAAAGGTAGAGGGCAAGGAACATTCATGATGGAAGGTGAATGAGTGACATGAGGATGTGAGGTGGGTGAATGGTGTTCAACTAGTGTTCTTAGGTCTATATCATCGAGGCCTTGAGATATGCAAGGACATTCCTCAATAGGTGGGTAAGAAAAATCACTGGGATAGAGGGCGAAAAATTCTTCTTCCGTCATGGCGTCAAGAGATGAATGGATGTCAATAGGAGAGAACTTCATGAGCAACAAAGAAGGGTTGCAAAAAGTCGAAGGAAATCCTCCTTGATGTTATCTACGTCTAGGGAGTAGAAATTGTGATCCTTGTCTTCTTCCATAAGAGGGTATCTACTAGTGTGGGGACTAAAGTGTCACCTACACTAATGTGAGGTACAAAACTCTCAATGGACTTCACTTCCCCTTCTACAGGGAAAACCTAGTTGTCCCTATTTTTGTCTAAACATGTTAACTTCTACAGAAAGATTTCCAAAAGAAAGAGTCATTGAGCCATCCCAACAATTGATTTGGGCATTGGCGGTTGCCAAGAAAGGACGCCCTAAGATGATGGGAATGGAATCATGAGCAACTTCTGTGTCAAGAATAACAAAGTCGGCTGGATAGTAAAAATCCTGAACTTTAACGAGAATATTTTCAACTACACCCTTGGGATACTTAATAGAACGATCGGCTAACTGCAAAATCATTTTGGTTGGTTGAAGTTTTGTTAGACCTAGTTGTTTATTTAAATAAAAAGGGAGTAAGTTAACACTTGCCCCCAGGTCTAATAAAGCAGTTGTTATGAAGGTATCACCTAAGGTGCATTGTATAGTAGGACGACTAGGGTCCTTGTACTTAACAATTCCGTTATGTTCAGATAAAGAGGGATATTGTTCAGTTAAGAATGCTTCGTGGGGTATGTTGGTTTTCCTCTTCTTGGTGCACAACTCTTTTAGAAACTTAGCGTGTCTAGGTAGACTTTTTATAGCTTCTAGAAAAGGAAGGTTTATAGTCAAATTTTTAAACACTTCCCTAATCTCATCAAAATTCTCGTCCTTTTTAAACACAACTAGTCTTTGGGGATATGGTGTTTTATCTATATTTTTAGCAGAAGGGATAAAAGTATTATTAGTCTTTGCTTTATCTCTAGCCGTTTTCCATCTAGGTTTCCATATTGGAACCTCTACAGGTGTAGGGTCTTCACTTTCTATTATTGGGTCTTGTAATGTTTTCCCTTTTGGTTGTGGTTTAACTAGTACTTCTACAGTTGTAGGGTCTTCAGTTTCTATTATAGTATTTGGTATGGTATCATTTTTTGTTTGCGGGTAATCTTTAGGCATAGTCACTTGGTTATCAACTACTCACCATACGAGCGAAGGGTAGTGACTGCTGTAGGTCCCCTTTGGTTTATATTACCATTACAAGAAAATCGCATTTTATTTCAAAAAGCGGTGTTTGTTGACTTAGGATTAGGCCTTTGCTTGACTTGGAAACACGCCCGGTTTGGTTATTATTTTGGTTAGAAGACATGTCAATAACCTTTTGGCACAAAGACTGCATCATTTGCATCGTTTGTTTCATCATATTAGAGTTTTGATCATCCGATCTTTCATCAAGTTGGAGTTTTGTTGCATAATTTGATTTTGTTTCTCCAACAAGGTCACTACTACTTTGTCGTAGATAGTTGTATTGGAATTAAAGCTTGTTGAAGCCGTTCATGTCTTGATGTTGATAGTTACGGGTTATGGGTACTAAACCTCTATTCGGTCACCTAAGTTCCCTTGTCCTTGATGTTGAGTTAACTGGTTGAAGTGTGATGGTTGTGGTGGTGTTTGTGCATAGACAAGAGGACAATAAAAGTCGGAATGCTCAAGACTACAAAGACATTACAACGAAAGTAAAGTTAATGTTCATGACTGGAGTGGGTTGTTGTTGAACAGAGATGGCATCTACCTTTTAGTGAGGGCATCGATAAGAGTTTTAAGCTTCGGGATCATATTTAACCTCAAGAGAAGAAGGAGAGGAGGCGGGAGGAATCGTTACCTCCCCAATTGTTGTTCTTCTTAGATTGATCTTCTAAGAATTTATAAGCCTCCAAGGCTCCTTTACTAAGAAAACTACCCCAGTCATGATATCTAGAACCTCCTTATGACGATGTAAAGCCCCCTTTGAAGAAGGCGCGAACAAAGCGTGTCTTTTCGCAAGATTATGATCGCGGGCATTCAATGAGAAGATCAGTGAAACGATTCCAGGCCTCTGAAAAGGATTCATGAGGATTCTGGTGGAAGAACTGAATCTTTTGAAGCATTTCATCTGTCTTTAGTGGTGGGTAAAATTGTTCCATGAACAATTGAACAAGTTGAGCCCATGAGTCCATAGAGTTTGGCGCTTGGGCAGTTAACCAAGACGCCGCCTTATCGGCTAAGGTGAAAGGGAATACCCTCAGTTTAATTTGTTCCGCACCAACCGTGGGATGGTGGAATGTTGTTAGGACTTGTTCAATCCTACGCATGTGCTGATAAGGTTTTTCATGGTCTAAACCATGAAAAACGGGTAACAAATTAAAAATATTTGGGGGGATTCGGAAATCCCCCACTAGGTCTGCTAGAACGATGCACGACTTGGGGCTATCGCTCAAGGCTTTGTAGAAGTCAGAGAGAGAAGTCTCTCTTTCTTTAGCCATTATATCAGGTGGTGTGTGTGAAATTCTTAGATAGGCGTGTGGTATTTATGTCTACGAAAAACAAGCCTGATTATACTAGAATTAAAACTCCTCTGACAAAAGAAACGAGGAGTGGAAGAAAGGAATACCTGATTGCGTCCTTTCTTCGCTTATGAATAGCGTCTTGTTTATGCATGTTCAATGTATATAACAAGTTAGAAAACTGAAAAACTTGAAAAATCGAAGTTTGAAACAAAAATGTGGAAATCCGACTAAAATCAGGCGAGTGCACTTCACTTTACTTGGGGCAGCTTTCGGTGCAAATTCGAATGTCCAGTGTTTGAGCGCGGGTCGCGCTCGATTTAGGCGCGGGTTGCACTCAAGGTTTTCGAATGTCCAGTGTTTTTAGCGGGTCGCGCTCGGTATGGGCGCGGGTGCAGCCTCAGGAATTTCAGATGTCCCGTGTTTGAGCGCGGGTTGCGCTCAGTTTGGGCACGGATCGCACCTCAGGGTTTTTGAGTTTTAAGGCCTTTTATCTTACTCCAAAAAATTTGAAATTTTTACAGTAATTTTCTAAGACGTCTATCAAGTAGCCTGTAAAATTTGAGATCAATCGGAGCTATGAAAGTCCCTCTACTGCCCTGTAAAGTTTGCAAAACAGTTTTCGGACACAATACAAACAACCGAATGGTTAACCCATCAAAACAAAGCCAAAAATTTCCAAATATTTACTGGAGACTCCTGACAGATCCTACTTGATCCTGTAAAAATTTTAGAGAAATTGGAGTTCTACAACCTCTCCTTATCGGCTGTTGTTCCAGATATTAAGTATTTGCAACACTGCAGAAACACACTGGAAACACTTTACTATTTAGGAGGTAAAAACAAATCAAAAACTCGTCAAATTTTTACTACAAACTTCTGACTTAGGATAGATACTCCCGTAAAAATTATAGAATTTTTAGAACTCCCTAAGTAACCTGACTCGTCTGTTTTTCAAGAACATACGGTGTTAAAACTGAAATGCAGCACTGTAAAGATCGTATTTTTTTCACAAGGTAAACCAACTTTGAAAAATCTGAAAATATTCCAGTAAATCAACAACACATTATATATTATGTCTGAAAATTTTCAGAATTTTCAAAAATTTAGAAATACCTTCACTGCAGTGTTTTTCTCTGTGAATCCGCAGCCCCTATGCCTAAAACAGTGAACAATTCCGAAAATTCAAGAAATAAGAATGAAAAATTAAAAGGGTGGGTGGGTAGAGAATGGGGGATTGCCCCTTGGATTCAAGCAATTAAATTCTTGTCTAGAACGAGATTAAGATGGCAGCGGTGCCATTTGATAACCGTAAAAATAGTAGAATCCTAAATATTAATGTTAACAACACTAATACGTAATCTTACCGTTCTTACTCTCAAAACATAATCATGCAATATAATGAGTAAGGATTCGTCCACTCTTAACTCTCTAGACTTAAATCGAATTCAACTAATCAAACCCAAAAGGAACAATGGTGAGAGTAATGATTTGATGTGAAATTTCTATACTACTATTCCCAACACAAGAACAATAATAACAATAAGACATAATTAAATTAAACTGAAATTAAAACTAATTTAGAACTAAGATTGTGAATAACTAATTATGAATTTAAGACAACTAAATCTAAATAAGAATTTAAGCAATAATCTAAATTGAAATGAAGAACTAATACTTTATTCTAAAAACTAAAATATGATTCTAAACTAACTAATTGAATGAATGTAAAAAGACTAGATCTAGATCTATCTTTTTCTAACCCTAAACTCCATTAACATTAGCTTCCTAACCTAACTACCTAACAAAGAGTCAAGCTTTTGTTTTTATACTTTCAGATCCAAAAATCGTGCATGGGCTTGGAGCCATGTTTTGGGCCCAAAACCCAATTTCTTTAGTCCAAAATGGGCTATTAAGCTGTAGTTGGCTTTGACAGATGTTTCATCCACTTTTGCTCCTCTGATTGGGCCAAGGCTTGGACCATTGGAAAGCTCTTTTTGATTCGGTCATTTTGACATAAGGTAGGCCAAATTCTGAGGTCTGAGTCCAAAGATATGGTCTTCAGAAGTTATGCTGACTTTGTGCACTATTTCTACCCGCGTGGACTTTGACTTTTCAGCTTTTGACCGGGATTTACAAAGGCTTTGTTTTCTTGAAAATTTGCCTTTAATCACAGAACTCCTTAGAAACTGACCTTTGCTCCTTTATCTCACTAAAGTGGCACATTTCTGCACATAATGGACTTTGAAGACTGAAATGCATAAAAACACGTAATCAATATTAACTCTTACTTATTATTCACATAATTCCTCTAAAAGTATGATTGTTAAGGGGTTAAAACTACACTTTTGGGCTCTTATCAGTCCCCAAACAAGAAGCATGCTTTGTCCTCAAAGTATTGTAAATAAAGAGGGTAGGAAAAATACCATTGAAGCGTGTGAAATTCGGGGAACATCGCAAAACAAAGTTAGAGCGTACTAATATAGGAAATAAAACCGACTTAACTCTATCTGAGTTCTACCCATTATGGGGTTAACAAGAATGAAATTTCTTGGGACATAAGAAGACACTAACTAGAATGAAAACTTACCTTATCTCTCGCATTACTCATTATCTTCCTCATCCTCTTCTTCCATAAAGAAGTGAGGTTCCTTTGCGTCCTACCATGCCATGATAATTTGCCAGGCTTCCCGCCATTTATCATCTATTATTGCTAACCTATTAAGGGCCACTTGGTCTGACGGGGTGTAGGGTGCAACCTGATGAGGTTGTATCCTCCACCCTTGCCAAGTCATTGCACAGAAGGATCGAATAATACTATTGGTGGGTCGTACAGTGTCAACCGTAATCCAATCCGTGAAACGTGTACAAAAAACAGGAAAGAAACATAGCATAATATGGGAAACTAGAACAGGCATAAGAAGGAACTTATGCCTCATGCTATGGGATCGAGCTAAACTAGACATCAAGGTTCGGGGAAGGTCATGACACATACATCCCGTGGCTAAAGCAAGGAAAACGCTGCAAGTGGCATCATTCACAGAAGAAAAACGTCATTCCCCTAAAATGTTTAGCATGATCCTAAAACATAACAGTTCCTATGTTCATGGACAGGGCTACCAAAAGCGGCGTTATAGTCCCCTTGGTCCTCGATCACGGAAAATGCCGCCCATCACGACTCATGCAAAACTCATAAGTGTAGACATATGTATTATCTACCCAATAACCATGGGTCTTGTATTTCAATGGACATAGCAAGTCCAAGAACAAATGCTAGCAAGAACATGGTAATTTCTATTGGTTCATTATCAATGTTGATGGAGAACACTTGTTCTCCATCTGGTCTTTCAAAGAAAATGCAGTTATCGTAAAAATAAGATGCTAGTGTTGGAGAATAAAGTGCATCAGGTCTTACCATAAGCGGCTCCCAACCAACATATGTGATAAACGCGAAACCAAGCACCATAAGTAGTGCTTTGGAACAAATCTTCGAAAGACTGTTCCGGTATCAATGTTGGAGATGTCATCTCAAAATTACGCTCTGGAATAGGTGTGAATGATCCGGAAACTACCCGAAGAAAACTGGAATTTTTCAGGTCCACGGAAGTCAGGGCGCGAGTGCGCTCTCTTAGGGCGCGAGTGCGCTCTGAAGAATTGGAAATCCAGTGTTTTGGTCGCTCACCTTTGTAGCGAAAAGCTCACGACAAAAACTGAAAAATTGCAAAGAGGCGAAAAGCTTCCTCAGAGAGTTCTTGAAACTTTCGGAAAATGAGACGAAACGTGGGATTCGTGGGAGTGAACGGTGAGTGATGGATGTTAGGTGTATTGTGAGTTGTAAGTGTAGAATGTATGAAGTTTATATAGGTTTTAAGTTGCTAAACCGGATCGGGAAGTTGCCAAAAGGTTTTTACGGCAGTTTCCGAAAATACCAAAATTTCCAAACCCGAAAACGAAAACAACTCATTTTCTTGATTCTAAAACAAACCTAGTATCTTTTAGGTTGAATTTATGATAGAATATACCTATTTAATTGATATTTCATCCTACCATGATACTTATTCATAGATATGCCTAAACGGCCATATTTTCACCTTGACTCCGCAATAAATTCTAAGGCGAGGGTCATATAAAAATAATCTTTGGAATAAATAAAACCACCCCCAAACAATTTGGGAAGGTGGGATCAATATTAAGCAACCACACATAATGAAAATAACCACATTATATTAAAATTTTCATTCGAAGTACATTTCACTACAAAATTCAAATTACAGAAATAAAACTTACATGAAAATAAATGACAATAATGAAACTACAAATAAAAATAGAACATCAAACGATACTATCCCTAATCACTCTTGCATCTTTGGTAGCGGAGGGCACACGCTCAGGAGATGGATGAGCTCCGATGGGCCGGCACCATTCGCCCTTCGGCGACGACGCTCGTGCCTCGATGGTGTGTCCTCGGAAGGAGAGTCCCCGTGAGGTGGGAATCGTCGCGAGCATGTCGGTCGGGCGGGGCTGAGCTTCTAGCTCGCCCTCATCTGTTCCACCTCTCATCCTCTCTGCGGGTGCGGATCTCAAAGTTATGATGGATAGTTATGCAGTCGAGTCGGAGGTTTTCGCAGATGGTGTTTGTTTAACGCGATGCCACGATAAATTATGGCCATGCGTTCTGCGTCTGACCAGCACCTCTCCAGGGCATCCGCATCAAAACAAGTCAAATCCTCCTCATCCTCCGAGGCATTCTCATTTCCCCCATCCTCCTCGTCTTCTTCTCTATCCTCAGCCAACCTCCAAACTCGTTGGACACATTCCTTATAGATGCGAGGGTTTCGGTGTAGGGTGATGTATGTCCTATCAGACGCCTGAGCTGCTCTCAACTTCAGCATGATCTTGGTTATCAACACAGGGAGAGGTGCAACAGACTTCCCTACTCCCCTAATCATGCTAAGCAAAAACTCCAAGATGCAAGAACTCTTACTTACGCTCACGGGTATCCATAAGATGTGGAGGCAGTTCAGGCCGATGTCGCCGACCTTCTCCCCGGCAAGGACATTCCGACCAATCCAGCTGCAGCCATTTGGTTGGTCCTAAAGGGATGCTGGCGCGAACAATGCGATCTCGCATTGTAGTTCCCTTCAGAATGTATCCGCGTTCATCAATTCGCATTGTGTTCGCTTCTGTAACTGTCACGTTCATCAATGGCTCTACCCCATTATATTGGGACTCTGTAGCGTGACATCAAATGGATTCTAGGCGGAATGCCTAGAATCTCACCAACAACCCGGTAGTCACTTTCTTCCTCCTCTTCGCCACCACAACAAAATCCTAGTCCCTTCCAACTCCCTCAGATTGTAGAACCGTCGACTAAGTCTTCGTGGTAATAGGCTTCGGTCGAGTACCACAAGCTATTCGATCTCGACCGATCATTTTCATCACCGTAAAAGCGGTAGCGAAGTGGTCGCCTATAAAAGCTTGCTCTGGTAAAATTCGGCGTTGTTGAGCCATTGGAAGTTTGAATACGGTTTGAGGTTTGTAGAAGGTAAGGGGAAGCAATGAGGGACACCTCACTAAAAGGAACGATGGTGGTGGTGGTGTGGTGGCGCGGCAACACCAAAAAATTTTATTTTATTTTGATTTCCGGTGGTTTTTGTTGATGTAATTTGGTGGAGGTTGTGGGGCGGTGCGGTTGGAGTCGATTTGGGTTGGGTCTTGATTGTGGGCGTGGGTTGATTAGGTTTTCTTTTTATTATTATTTTTTTTTTAGGTTTGTTTGAAGCTTTGTTAATGGCGGTTTGTAAAAAAAATGATGAACTGATGGTGAAGGTAAAGAGATGATGGTGTCGATGGGCGGGTTAAGCGGGATGGGCCCAAGCCCAAATCAAAATTTTTGAATTTTTCGATTTTTTTCGCGAAACTTCAAATCAAAATTGCCGCTTCGTTACCGGTCCGATTTTTGCAAATGAGATATGGAAATGATCAGGAGAAAATTTCCAATCCAATGATCCGTAAAACACTTTATTCCGACCGTGGATGACATATAAGATAGTGGAAAATAATTCGAAGTGCGTGCATGACGTACGTTATGCGAACGACTAAACTCTAAATTCATAGATTATGTCAACCCGAATCGGAATACAATTAAACGGCCTAAGCAATTCTAATGGGACATAAAACATTTTAGGAAGGAAACACGAACACCCCACCCCCAAACAAATTTTTTACAACGAAGCTTAGAAAATTTGTTTTTAGCAGTGGGTCTTTTAAAGTCAGATTCCCGAGACTTTCTAGTTTATTATGTTTATTATTTAATATTTTTTTACTTTTATAAGGAAAAACAATGAGCAAGAAAGACATAATTCACCCCGTAGAGAAACATGACTCAAAAATCCGAGAAAAACATGCAAGAGTGGAAAACGTGAATTATGTTAAACGTGGACTTAGGATCCGGTACTTACAACCACACACTCCGTATGGAGGGCCCGGTTACCTTAATGGTGCACTTACAAATATATGGAAATGAAAGGAAATGCACCAAACACAAAAGTTGAGTCGTTTATAGTCAGATACTCGAGACTTTATCTAAACATATGTATGAACATGCAGTTTATCATATATCAACAACCGAAATAGTTGTGGATCATTCCATAAATAAATATCACAGAAAACATATCCAAACACAATCAAGCACCAAGATTTCCTATGACGCAACTTAGTAAAATGAAAGCGAAGTCGGATAACCCTATTACTTAACCTAGCATGCACCTTCTTTTCATTTTTGAGCGAGAGGGTGTCCTAGTGAATAAGTGTGGGAAGAGTGAATGGTTGTGGAGAATATGGTGGATATGGGTAAGTTGTAGAAGGAAAGCATGGAAAAAATGAGGATGTGGGTTTAGCACAAAACTCATTCATAGTGTAGGTAGGACTGTCTCGGTCTGAAAATGAAGGTGTCAAAACGCTTTTGTCTTACGGAAGTATTTGTTTACTAGGTGGATTTAAAAACTTATGAAGCCTGGAAGAAACAAAAGGATCGAGTGCAAACTCGAGATTCCTTTGAAATGGTGGAAGGAACGAAGTCGAGGTGGATGTTGTGGAAAGTAGTTCTTGATAGGGTGAATTATCACCTGCTCTAAGAAACTCATCGAATTGCTCATCTAGATTGGTCATATCCTCGTTACTATGATAGTCCTCTACATCTTTGAGAAAGTCATCTATCTCATCCTCATCCGTAATATGTGTATCGACTAGTGTAGGGATAGAAATGTTGGAGTCTGAACTTCCAAAGGAAAGAAATTTGGGCATATGATTATTAGGGAACGTGTTATTGAAATAATCTCGAGCAAAGCTCTCGATCATGCTAACTTCTCCATCCATAGACAAATCGGGTAACTGTGTCTTTGTTTTAAAAACATTGACTTCAACAGCAAGATGGCCAAAAGACATGGACATTGAACCATCGCGGCAATTAATGAGCGCATTGGCAGTTGCTAGAAAAGGACACCCTAAGATGATCGGGATAGAGTCGTTAACGACTTCTGTATCGAGGATGACAAAATTAGCCGGATAGTAAAAATCCTGAACTTTTATCAGAACATTTTCGACCACACCCTTAGGATACTTAATAGACCGATCAGCTAATTGCAACGTCATTTTAGTGGGTTGCATCTCGTCTAGACCTATTTGTCTATACAAATAAAACGGGAGTAAGTTAACACTAGCCCCCAAGTCTAATAATGCGATCGTCGTATAAGAATCTCCTAAGGTGCATTGTACAATAGGACGACCAGGGTCCTTGTACTTAACAATTCCATTATGTTCAGATAGAGTTGGGAATTGTTCTATTAAAAAGGCGTCGTTTGGTATATTGGTCTTACGCCTAGTAGTACATAATTCCTTAAGAAACTTAGCATGGTGTGGTAGCTTTTTAATAGCTTCGAGGAAAGGAAGGTTTATAGTTAGATTCTTGAAAACGTCCCTAATCTCCTCATAATTAGTATCCCTAGTTAACACGGCTAATTTTTGTGGAAACCGGTGGTTTTGTTTATATTTAGCAATGGTATCACCTAGATGTTTAACCGTGGCTTTCTGTTTCTTAGGTTGTGTTGTAACTGGTACCTCTACGGTGGTAGTAGGCTCTTAGGTTTCTATTTGATTATCTAGTAAAATAGCGAGGTGTAGGGGCTCTGGTGGGGTAACTATAGGCATAGTTACTTTGTTATCAACCACTCTGCCGAGCGGAGTGGTGATGGCCTTTAGCTCACCTACATTTTCATATTCATTACTAGTATTATCGGTTACCTCAAAGGCTGTATTTGTTGTTTTAGGATTAGGTATTTCGTGAC
This sequence comes from Coptis chinensis, assembly GCF_015680905.1. Taxonomy (NCBI): domain Eukaryota; kingdom Viridiplantae; phylum Streptophyta; class Magnoliopsida; order Ranunculales; family Ranunculaceae; genus Coptis; species Coptis chinensis. Next base: position 39,166,088 of record NC_141463.1, read on the forward strand.
TGGAAACACACCTTTGGGTTGGGCTTTATCTTGAGCCAAATTTGTTGGGTTAAATTATTAACGGATTGTAGAAATTTGTTGGTTAGATTGAGCCATGGTTTGGAAAAGTTTTTGGCTTACTTGTATGAAGGTGTCAAGGCGATCGGTTGTGTGGGTGTAGTAGTCACGGGTGGTGTGTTTGGAACTATTTCCGTGAATTATTTATGGGTGGATTTTGATAGTTATTATTTGCGGAGCGATACCTCTATTAGCATTATAATTATTATAACTACCTTGACCTTGTGCTTGACCTTGTCGAGGTTGCACTTGGTTGTTATAATTATTAAAAAACCTGTCCTTTCAAAAAAACTTTGTGTTGGCCTAACATATTGATTATTGTACCCGGGTGTGGCGTGTTGGTTAGAAGTTGGGATTTTGTCTCAAGGGGCATTGGGTTCACTATTAATGGAACAAGCCTTCAAGGCTTAATGGAGTCGGGATGCTCGAGGGGCTCCAACAAAACTACATGGATTTGAATTTACATTCATGACACGGATAGGCTTTTGTTGAAAATGGCCTCTACCCTTTTAGTGAGTGATTCGATTAGAGTTTTAAGCTCGGGATTGTGTTTAATTTCAAACATAGTGGGCGGCCTTAACTGTATTTGATGAACTAGCGGTGGATATCATTTACCCCCAAGTTGTTATTTAATTAGTTTGATCCTCTAAAATTTATAAGCCTCGAGGCTCCTTTGCTTAAGAAACTACCCCATTCATTATGTCTAGGACTTCTTTAAAAGTCCTAAAAAAAAACTTAACTACGTGTCTTTTGCTAAGTTATGATAATGGACACTCTATAAAGAGATTGGTGAAGCGATTACAAGCCTCACGAAAATGTTTCATGAGGATTTTGTAAGTAAGAAATGAATCTTGGAAAGCATAATAAGTCTTTAGGGGTGGGTAAAAATGTTCCATAAACATTTGAACAAGTTTAACGAAGAGAATTAGGCGTTTGGGCGGTTAACCAAGACGCCTTATCGGCTAAGGTGAAAGGGAATACCCTTAGTTTAATTTGTTCCGCACCGACCGTAGGATGGTGGAATGTTATTAGGACTTGTTCAATCCTACATGTCGATAAGGTTTCTCATGGTCTAATCCATGAAAAGCGGGTAACAAATTAAAAATATTTGGGGGATTGGAAATCCCCACTGAAAAACTTCTAGAGCGATGCAAGATTTGGGGCTATCTCGCTCAAGGCTTTGTAGAAGTCGAGAAAAATGTCAGGGGTGATGTGTGTGAAATAGTAGCTAGAGGTGTCGTGGGTGGTATACTAGATTGACTTGTTTGTTGGCGTTGTTGTGTAATTACGTTTGGTGTTTTTAACGGACCTTAATCTCATACAAGGCTAAAACCAAACTTAGGTAAACACATCAACACTCCAAACAATTACGATATACTAGTATAAACCTCTAATAGGAATCGAGGTGTGGAAGAAAGGAATACCTGATTGCGTCCTTGAAGCTTATGAATAAGCGTCTTGTTTACGCGTGTTGGTGTATATAACAAGTTAGAACACTAAAAACTTGAAAAAATAAAGTTCGAGTCAAAACTGTTGAATTCGGAAAAATTAGCAAAGGGCGATTAAGCTCTCATAGAAGCGGTGCGCTCTCATATAAGGCTGGTCGCGCTCCGTGTAATTTTCAAATTACAGTGTTTTTTAGGGCGGTCGCTCTCCATATGGGGCTGATCTGGCTCGTGTTCAGTATATAGGTGCGCTCCTTTATAAGCCTTGATCGCCTTCAGTGTATTTTTGTCCGGAACTTTTCAACGATGCAACTACCCACAAGATGCAACTAGTGGGTTATCAAAATAACTATGGGAATGCTTTCGTTGATTCGATTATAAGGAGTTAGAGGGGATTGATTCCACCTTAACTCAACTTAATCTATTAACGGCGAATCGTCGTAAATCGAATTGAAGCGCCCATGAGAACAATTGGTTCTTCCTAATCCCCTAATTACACATGGCATTCCTACCAATTCATAACTAGCATGTGAGCGATTAAACCCATTCTCATGGTGAACTAATCGTTTCTAGAGTGGAAAGGAAATTACGGCGACTCTACGATAATCGGAATCAAGCTTCATCAAGGCTTCTCAACCCCTCTAATGGAGGTTTAGCGAGAATCATTACGCAATTATTTCCGATTAAATTTAAACTAAACATGATATAAAGAATTGAAATTTACTAATCTAAATTAAACAATAATTAAAATATAATTAATAACTAAGAATTGAATAACAAGTAATAAATGAAATCATATCTAACACAAATGTAAGTGACAAGAATCGAAATTAACAAACTAGCTATTTTATTAATCAAACTAATTAAGAGTAATGATTCTAAGAGTTTAATCTAAAACAAGAATTGGATTTGAAACTAAACTTAATTAAAACAATTAAATCTAGATCTAAAAGCTATTCTAATGGCTACTTTCTATTTTAAGCTACTTTCTATCTACCATTCTCTACTAAAAAAATCTACCATTCTCTACTAAAAAAATCTACCATTAACAAAGAGCTAAGCTTTGGTTTTTATACTTTCATATCCAAAAATCGTGCATGGGCTTGGAGCCATGTTTTGGGAAACCCAATTCTTTCAGTCCAAAAAGGCCTCTTCAGCTACAGTTGGCTTCAACAGACTTTTCGTCCACTTCTACTCCTCTGATTGGATAAAGGCTTAGACCATTGGAAAGCTCTTTCGGAGCCGGTCGTTTTGACATAAGGTAGGCCCCATTCCGAGGTCTGAGTCCAAAGATATGGCCTTCGAAAGTTCTGCTGACTTTGTGTGTTGTTTCTGCCCGCGTCGACTTTTCAGCTTTTGACCGGGCTTTAGAAAGGCTTTGTCTTCTTGAATCTTGGCCTTTAATCACGGAACTCCTTAGTAACTGACCTTTGCTCCTTTATTTCTCTAAAGTGGCACATTTCTGCACATAATGGACTTTGAAACCTGAAATGCATAAAAACACGTAATCAGTGTTAACTCTTAATTATTACTCACATAATTGGTCTAATAGTATGACTGTTACAGGGTTAAAACTACAGTTTTGGGCTCTGATCAACTAACCTATTCCTAATTGAGCTAGAGGTCTTTATTAGGTGTTGCGGGGATTAGGAGATGGTTTAAGAAGGAAGGAAATGGATATTCAAAAACGACAAGTCTGAGATAATAGAGTCTTCATACTATGTAACTAGAGAAAACCTTGTTATTTACTTTTACTTCTACACTTTGTTTCCATCCTTAGCCATATTTTTTTTCTTTTTCTTTGGCTTTTGACTCTTTTTATTCTATTTTTTTTGGAGTTTTTATTTTATTTCTATTTTTATTTTTCTTTTCTTTGGATGGAAACTTCTTTTCTTTATTTTCTGAACCAATTAACTAACTTTTGTTTACACAGGTTTTTCTCTTCTTCTTTCTTCCTCATTCTATTCTCAGACTTATCTAAATTGGGTAGGTTGAATTTTTTTATTTTGTTTTGTTTTGTAACAGGGTAAAGGATTTGTGGTTTATGGAAGGCTAAAGAAATGCTCAGAGGGGGACTAGCGGAAAATAATTCATAGGTTTGAATTTTTGGCTATATCGATCCAAAGAGGGCCTAAATTCTCACTTAGGATATGGTTTAGTGATCAAGCAAGTGGACGTGTGATATCTTTATCCGTATTTTACTTCTCCCTTTGTGTCATTTCTCAAATGTTTCGCTCATATAAGGCTTTAGGCTATATTCTCACAGGATTTGTAGAATAAGTACTCTAGCCTAGATTTCAGAAACTTACTGCTAACAATCATCGATACTCATGTAATATATTTATAGATAGATGCAAAGATTATTACCTACATATTACCTAAGTTTCTAAAAATTATTCTAATGCAAAATCTACGTGAGACTTCTAGATTATTAAGAGCATAGAGAAGGAAAACAATACCAATATTCCTAAGTGTATAGCATGAACTTATATATTTATATTTTTGAATTTTTGAAATTTTAACTAGAAAACAAATGCATATTATACATATTTATATCCTAGCAGATGCCTTAATTACACGTGTTTCTATGCCCCCCAAACAAGAAGCATGCTTTGTCCTCAAAGTATTTTAAATAAAGAGGGTAGGAAAAATACCATTGAAACACGTGAAATTCAGGAACATCTGCAAAACAAAGTTAGAACGTACTAATATAGGAAATAAAAGCGCCCTTAACTCTATACAAGTTCTACCCATTATGGGGTTAACAAGAATGAAATTGCTTGGGACATAAGCAGACACTAACTAGAATTAAAACTTACCTTATCTCCCGCTTTACTCATCATCTTCCTCATCCTCTTCTTCTATAAAGAAGTGAGGTTCCTTCACGTCCTGCCATGCCATGCCATGATAATTTGCCAGGCTTCCCGCCATTTATCATCTATTATTGCTAACCTATTAAGAGCCACTGGTTTGACGGGGTGTAGGGTGCAACGATGAGGTTGTATCCTCCACCCTTGCCAAATCATTACGGAAAGATCGAATAATACTATTGGTGGGTCGTGCGATTGTCGGGCCGTAATCCAATCCGCGGAAGCGTGTACAAAAATAGGAAAGAAACATAGCATAATACGGAAATTAGAACAGGCATAAGAAGGTACTTATGCCTCATGCTATGGGATCGAGCTAAACTAGACATCAAGGTTCGGGGAAGGTCATGACACATACGTCCCATGGCAAAAGCAAGGAAGGCGCTGCAAGTGACATCATTCACAGAAGAAAAACGCCATTCCCCTCAAATGTTTAGCATGATCCAAAACATAACAGTTCCTATGTTTATGGACAGGCTACCAAAGGCGACGTTATATTCCCCTTGGTCCTCGATACGGAAAATGATTGCCCCATAGGACTCATGCAAAAACTCATAAGTGTAGACATACATATTATCTATCCAATAACACCATGGGTCTTGTATTTCAGCGGGCATAGCAAGTCCAAGAACAAATGCTAGCAAGAACCTGGTAATTTCCATTGGTTCATTATCAATGTTGATGGAGAACACTTGTTCTCCATCTGGTCTCTCAAAGAAAATGCAGTTATTGTAAAAATAAGATGCTAGTGTTGGAGAATAAAGTGCATCAGGTCTTACCATAAGCGGTTCCCAACCAACGTATGTGATCGCCTCGCGAAACCAAGCACCATAAGTAGTGCTTTGGAACAAATCTTCAAAAGACTGTTCTGGAATCAATGTAGGAGATGTCATCTAAAAATTACGCTCTGGAATAGCTGCGAATGATCGAACAACAGAAAAGCTGGAATTTTTACGGTCCCGAGTCGAAGTCGAGAGTCGCTCTACTTGAAGCTGAAGTCGCTCTGAAGATTTTGGAATTCCAGTGTTTGAGCGTGAGTCGTGCTCACCTTGGGTGAGAAGCTCTGTACACAAAACTCGACAAAAGTGTAGAAGCGAGTGCGCTCCTCTGAAGCGCCTTGGCGCTCGAAGTGCGAAAAATGAAAAATGAAAACGTGGGAAAGCGTGGGATTGAAAGGTGAGTGATGGAAGTTAGGTATAGTGTGGGTTGTGAGTGTAGAATGAATGAAGTTTATATAGGTTTTAAGTTGCTAAAGCGGATCGGGAAGTTGCCAAAAGTTTTTACGGCGGTTTAGAAAATACTAAAATTTCCAACCCCGAAAATGGAAACAACTCATATTCTTTATTCTAAAACAAACCTAGTATATTTTAGGTTGAATTTAGGATAGAATCTACCTATTTTATCGAGATTTCATTCTACCATGATACTTATTCATAGATATGCCTAATCGGCTATATTTTCACCTTGACTCCGCAATAAATTCTAGAACGAGGGTCATATAAAAATAATGCTGGAATAGATAACACCACCCCCAAACAATTTGGGAAGGTGGGATCAATATTAAACAACCACGCACAATGAAAATAACCGCATTATATTAAAAATTTCATTCGAAGTACATTTCACTACAAAATTCAAATTACGGAATTAAACTTACATTAAAATAAATAACAATAATGAAACTACAAATAATAAAAACATCAAACTATACTATCCATAACTACTTGATCTTGGTAGCGGAGGGCACATTTCGGAGATGGCTCGAGCTCCCGAAAAACCAGCACCATTCGTCTTTCGGCGGCGGCGCTTCGTGCCTCGATGGTGTGTCCTCGGAAGGAGAATCCCGTGAGGTGGGAATCGTGCAAGCATGTCGGCCCAGGCTGGGCCGGAGCTTCTAGCTTTCGGCCTTTATTTCTTCCACCGCTTCGTCCTCCCTGCGGGTGCGGATCTCGAAGTTATGGTGGATAGTTGCTGTTGAGTCACGGAGGTCTTCGCAGATAGTGTTGAGTGAGAGCATACCCACGATGAATCACAGCCATGTGTTACGCATCGACTAACACCTCTCCAAGGCATCAAAACATCAAAACAAGTCAAGTCCTCCTCATCCTCCGAGGCATTCTCATTTCCCCATCCTCCTCGTCCTCTACCCTATCCTCGGGCAACCTCCAAACTCGTTGGACACAATCCTTATAAATGCGAGGGATTTGATTGTAGGGTGATGTAAAAGACCTATCGGGCGGAGCTCTCAACCGGCATGATCTTGGTTATCAACACGGGGAGAGGTGCAATAGACTTCCCTACTCCCCTAATCATGCTAAGCAAAACTCTAAGATCTGAGAACTTCGTACTTACGCTCACGGAGTATCCTTAAAATGTGGAGGCAGTTCGGACCGATGTCGTTGACCTTCTCCTTCCCGGGGCGTTAGACCAATCCATCGAGTTGCAAAAAAATTTGGTTGGTTCGAGGGATACTGGCGAACACAATGCGATCTCGCATTGTAGTTCCTTCGATAACTATCCACGTTCATCAGCGGCTCTACCCCATTATATTGGGACTCCTGTAACGTGACATCCAGATGGATTCTAGGCCTAGAATCTCGGCCAACAACCCAGTAGTTACTTCCTTCCTCCTCTTCGCCACCATAACAAAAATTCTAGTCCCCTCCACCTCCTTCGTGTTGTAAAACTATCGGACTAAGTCTTCGTGGTAAAAGGTTTCAGTCGAATACCACAAGCTATTCCAGTCTCTACTGATCATTTCGTCACCGTAAAACGGCGCGAAGTGGTCGCCAGTTAATGCTTGCTCCGGCAAAATTCGACGTTGTTGAGCCATTGGAGTGTTTGGAATGTAGTGGGGGTTGGAATTTAAGTCAACAAAATGAAACAACCAGTGGTGGTGGTGCGGTGGTGGCGTGACAGCTTAAATTTTTTAATTTTCGCGGGTTTTTGGTGATGTAAGTTGGTGGATTTGGTGGTGGTTTGGTTTTAGAGAAGATTTGAACTTGATTTGAATCTGGGCGTGGGTTTAATTAGGTTTTTTTTTTTTAATTTTTGGATTTAGGTTTTGAAGTTTTGGTTTTTGTTTGATAATGGCAGTTTGAGAAGATGAAGGACGACTGTTGGTGTGGAGCAAGGGCGCGGGTGAGCTGCAGGTGCGCGCGAGTTGGGCCCAAGCCCAATTCGAAATTTTCTAATTTTTCGATTGTTCCCGCCACTTCCAACTAATATTGCCGCTTCGTTACCGGTCTGATTTTTGCGAATGAGATATGGAAATGATCAGGAGAGAATTTCCAATCCAATGATCCATAAAACACTCTATTCCGACCGTGGATGAATATAAGATAGTGGAAAATGCCTCGAAATGCGTGTATGACATACGTTATGCGAACGAATGAACTCTAAATTCATAGATTATGTCAACCCGAATCGAAATACAATTAAACGGCCTAAGCAACTCTAATGGGACCTAAACATTATAGGACGGAAACACGAACACCCCACCCCCAAACAAATTTTTTACAACAAAGTTTAGAACATTTGTTTTTTTTTTAAGTGGGTCTTTGAAAGTCAGATTCCCGAAACTTCCTAGATTACTATGTTTATTCTTTAATATATATATATATATATATATAAGGAAAAACAATAAGCAAGAAAGACATAATTCACCCCATAGAGAAACATGACTCAAAATCCGAGAAAACATGCAAGAGTGGAAAACGTGAATTATGTTAATCGTGGACTTAGGATCCGATACTTAAAGCCACACACTCCATAGGGAGGGCCCGGTTACCTTAATGGTGCACTCACCAATATATGGAAATGAAAAGGAAATTTACCAAAAAAAAAAAAAATTGAGTCATTTATAGTCAGATACTCGAGACTTTATCTAAATATATGTATGAACATGCAGTTTATCATATATCAACAACCGAAATAGTTGGGGATCATTCCATAAATAAATATCACAGAAAACATATCCAAACACAATCAAGCACCAAGATTTCCTATGACGCAACTTAGTAAAATGAAAGCGAAGTCGGATAACCCTATAACGTAACCTAGCATGCACCTTCTTTTTCATTTTTGAACGAGATGGTGTCCTAGTGAATAAGTGTGGAAAAGTGAATGGTTGTGGAAGATATGGTGGATATGGATAAGTTGTAGAAGGAAAGCATGTAAACAATGAGGATGTGGGTTTAGCACAAAACTCATTCATGGTGTAGGTAGGGACTGTCTCAAGTCTGAAAATGAAGATGTCAAATGCTTTGTTCTTCTAAAGTATTTGTTTATTAGGTGGATTTAAAAAATTATGAATCACAGAAGAAACAAAAGGATCGAGTGCAAACTCGAGATTCCTTTGGAAGGGTGGAAGGAGGGGAGTCGAGGTGGATGTTGTGCAAAGTAGTTCTTGATAGGGTGAATCATCACCTGCTCTAAGAAACTCATCGAATTCCTCATCTAGATTGGTCATATCCACGTTACTATGATAGTCCTCTATATCTTTGAGAAAGTCATCTATCTCATCCTCATCCATAATATGTGTATCGACTAGTGTAGGGATGAAAATGTTGGAGTCTGAACTTCCAAAAGAAAGAAAGTTGGGCATATGATTATCAGGAAACGTGTTGTTGAAATAATCTCGAGCGAAGCTCTCGATCAAGCTAACCTCTCCATCCATAGACGAATCGGGTAAATGTGTCTTTGTTTTAAAAACATTTACTTCAACAGCAAGATGGCCAAAATACATGGACATGGAACCATCGCTGCAATTAATGATCACATCGGTAGTTGCCAGGAAAGGACGCCCTAAGATGATCGGGACAAAGTCGTTTGCGACTTCTGTATCGAGGATGACAAAATCAGCCGGATAGTAAAAATCCTGAACTTTTACCAGCACATTTTCGACCACACCCTTAGGATACTTAATAAACCGATCAGCTAATTGCAACGTCATTTTAGTGGGTTGCATCTCGTCTAGACCTATTTGTCTATACAAATAAAACGGGAGTAAGTTAACACTAACCCCCAGGTTTAATAACGCGGTCGTCGTATAAGAATCTCCTAAGGTAAATTGTGCGATGGGGCGACCGGGGTCCTTACTTAACAATTCCATTATGTTGGATAGAGTTGGGAATTGTTACGTTAAAAGCGTCTTTTGGTATATTGGTCTTACGCTTAGTAGTACACAACTCCTTAAGAAACTTAGCATGGTGTGGTAGCTTTTTTAATAGCTTCGAGGAAGGGAAGGTTTATAGTTAGATTCTTGAAAACGTCCCCTAATCTCCTCATAATTAGTATCCCTAGTTAACCGGCTAATTTTTGTGGAAGCGGTGGTTTCTATCTATATTTAGCAATGGTATCACCTAGATGTTTAACCGTGGCTTTACGTTTCTTAGGTTGTGTTATGGCGGTACCTCTACGGTGGTAGGCTCTTCAGTTTCTATTTCGGTATCTAGTAAAATAGCAGGTGTAGGGGACTCTTGGTGGGGTAACTATAGGCATAGTTACTTTGTTATCAACCACTCTGCCAGAACGGAGAGTGGTGATGGCCTTTAGCTCACCTACATTTTCATATTCATTACTAGTATTATCGGTTACCTCAAAGGCTGTGTTTGTTTTTTTAGGATTAGAAATTGCGTGACCTGGAAACACACCTTTGGGTTGAGCTTTATCTTGGGCCAACTGTTGGCTTAAATTATTAACGGATTGTAGAAGCTGTTGGTTAGATTGAGCCATGGTTAGGAAAAGTTTTTGGCTCACTTGTATGAAGGTGTCAAGACGATCCGATTGTGTGGGTGTAGTAGTCACGGGTGGTGTGACTGGAACTATTTCGCGTGAATTATTTATGGGTGGATTTTGAAAATTATTATTTACCGGAACGATACCTCTATTAGCATTATAATTATTATAACTACCTTGACCTTGTGCTTGACCTTGTCGAGGTTGCACTTGGTTGTTATAAGTATTAAAATTACCCTGTGTCCTTGTCATGGTGGAACTTGGTTAAAACTATGCGTTGGCCTAACATATTGATTATTGTACCCTGGAGGTGTGACGTGTTGGTTATTTCTCCAACCGAAGTTGGGATTTTGTCTCCAAGGGGCATTAGGTTCACTATTAATGGAACAAGCCTGTTCATAGGCTATAGGACAGTGGAAGTCAGGATGCTCAGGGCTCCAACAGAAACTACATGGATTTGAATTTACATTCATGACGGGGATAGGCTTTTGTTGAACAGAAATGACCTCTACCTTTTTAGTGAATGATTCGATTAGAGTTTTAAACTCGGGATCGTGTTTAATTTCAAACATACCGGCGGCCTTAACTGTATTTGATGAACTAGCGGGCGGTGGATATAAATCACTACCCCAGTTGTTATTTCGCTTAGTTTGATCCTCTAAAATTTATAAGCCTCGAGGCTCCTTTGCTTAAGAAACTACCCCCATTCATTATGTCTAGGACTTCTTTGGTGGTGTAGAAGTCTTTTGAAAAAGGCACAAACTAGCGTGTCTTTCGCTAAGTTATGATATGGACACTCTATAAGAAGATCGGTGAAACGATTCCAAGCCTCTGAAAATGATTCATGAGGATTTTGTCGAAAGAAATGAATCTTGGAAAGCATCTCATCCGTCTTTAGGGGTGGGTAAAAATGTTCTATAAACAGCTGAACAAGTTTAGCCCACGAGTCCACAAAATTAGGCATTTGGGCAGTTAACCAAGACGCCACCTTATCGGCTAAGGTGAAAGGGAATACCCTGAGTTTAATTTGTTCCGCACCAACCGTAGGATGGTGGAATGTTGTTAGGACTTGTTCAATCTTACGCATGTGCTGATAAGGGTTTTCATGGTCTAAACCGTGAAAAACGGGTAACAAATTAAAAATATTTGGGGGGATTTGGAAATCCCCCACTGGGTCTGCTAGAACGATGCAAGATTTGGGGCTATCGCTCAAGGCTTTACAAAAGTCCGAGAGAGGAGTCTCTCCTTCATCGGGCATTGTGTCAGGTAAAGTATGTGGAATAGTAGCTAGAGGTGCAGTGAGTGGTATATAAGATAGGCGTGCTTGTTGATGTTGCTGTGTAATTATGCTCGGTGTTTTTGTTCGACCAGACCTTAATCTCATACAAGGCTAAGACCAAACTTAGCTAATTACGTCAACACTCCAAACAATCGATATACTAGTATAAACCTCTAACGAGGAGATCACGAGGTGTGGAAGAAAGGAATACCTGATTGCGTCCTTGCTTCTCTTATGAATAGCGTCTTGTTTACGCGTGTTTAGTGTATATAACAAGTTAAAACACTGAAAAACTTGAAAAATCGAAGTTCGAATCAAACCTGTGGAAATCCGGCAAAATTCAGCTCGAGGGCACGCGTATTGCGCTCACTTTGAAGCGGGTCGTCGTGTAAGTTTAAGTTTAATTTACAGTGTTTGGAAGCTTAGCGGCTTAGGCTAGTAGTCGCTTTTCGGCTTCGATAACTTGCGCAGTCGCTCCTTTGGTCGCGAGTCGCGCTCCGTGCAATTTTTTTCTCGGAAGTTTTCAATGCTGAAACGGACAACCACAGTATGAATCAAACAAGGGTGGGTGGGTGAAATGGGACTTTAAGAAGAGTTGTTATACTATGAAAACAAGCGAAAGTGAAACTAAGATGGCAGCGGCGCCATTTGATAAAACATAAAATTGATAGTTTACCTACGAAATGAACGATAAAACTCAAAACGTAAGTAAACTAAACTATTTTATGTGCCTATATTTTATCAAAGATTCTACTCTCAATCCTATGAGATATAGTGGAGTAGATGATTCGTTCCACTCCTAGTCCTTTCGCATGATGTGTTCTCTACGTATAAGTAATCTACTCTAAGTCTAATGAGAGATTTACGAAAAGGCAACTAGACTACGATGCAACTACCCACAAGATGCAACTAGTCGACTATTAGAACAACTATGGGAATGCTACGTCGATTCTACGATAAGGAGTTAGAGGGGGGTTGATTCCACCTTAACTCGACTTAATCCTACTAACGATGAATCGTAAGTAATCGAATTGAACTACTGCTTGAGAACAATCTGGTTACTCCTAATCCCTAATTACACATGGCATTTCTACCAATTCATAACTAGCATGTGAACGATTACACCCATTCTCATGGTGAACTAATCATTTCTAGAGTGGAAAGGAAATTACGATGACTCTACGATAATCGGAATCAAGCTTTCATCAAGGCTTCTCAACCCCCTCTAATGGGGGTTTAGCCGAGAATCATCACACTATCATTCCCAAAGGAATTCAAACAAGACATGATATAAAGATTGAAACTTTGCTTGTTTAAACTCAATTCAAAACTACTAATGCAATAATTGAATTAAACTAATAATGACAATTAATTGAATCTACGAATTGAAACTGAACAATTAATGGAAATGAAACTAACTTATGGAGAACACTATTTTATTAATCTAATGAATAATAAAACAATGATTCAAATACTAAATTAATAATCTAACTAATCTAGGTCTAACTATCTACGTAATAAGGGAATTTAGATCTAAACAATTGTAAATGACAAGAATCGAAATTGACAAATAGCTATTTTATTTATCAAACTAATTAAGAACAATGATTCTAAGAGTTTAATCTAAAACAAGAATTAAATTGAAGCTAAACTAAATTAAAAACAATTAAATCTAGATCTAGAATTATCTATATTTTTATGTCTAATTAGCTACCATTAACAAAGAGTTAAGCCTTGGTTTTTATACTTTTAGATCCAAAAATCGTGCATGGGCTTGGAGCCATGTTTTGGGCCAGAGAATCAGGCCCAAAACCCAATTCTTTCAGTCCAAAAAGGCCTCTTCAGCTGTAGTTGGCTTCAATAGACTTTTCGTCCACTTTTGCTCCTCTGATTGGATCAAGGCTTAGACCATTGGAAAGCTCTTTCCAAGCTGGTCGTTTTGACATAAGGTAGGCCCCATTCTGAGGTCTGAGTCCAAAGATACGGCCTTCGAAAGTTCTGCTGACTTGTGTGTTGTTTCTGCCCGCGTCGACTTTTCAGCTTTTGACCGGGGTTTAGAAAGGATTTGTCTTCTTTAATCTTGGCCTTTAATCACGGAACTCCTTAGTAACCGACCTTTGCTCCTTTATCTCGCTAAAGTGGCACATTTCTGCACATAATGGACTTTGAAGCCTGAAATGCATAAAAACACGTAATTAGTGTTAACTCTTAATTATTACTCATATAATTGGTCTAAAAGTTTGACTGTTACAGGGTTAAAACTACAATTTTGGGCTCTTATCACATTCCAACGTCCACAGGAAATCAGGGGTGCTTCTCAGTAACCGATACAATGGCCTACATTTGTCCGATGACTTGGAAATGAATCTATTCAATGTCGCTACCCTTCCCGCAAGCCGTTGCACCTCTATGACATTCTGCGGTGATGACATCTCTATCAATGCTCTTATCTATTATGGATTAGCCTCTATTCCCCGATGAGTAACAATGTAGCCAAAGAACTTCCCCGTGGTCACTCCGAATGTGCATTTCTCTAGATTTAACTTCAAATTGTACTTCCGCAGTATTCTAAACGTCTCCCTCAATCCCTCTAAACGTTCCACCTCAGACATGTTTTTTTCCACCATGTCATCTATGTATATTTCTATCCCCTTCGAATCTTGCTCTCGAACATTTTCTCCCCCAACCGCTGAAAAGTAGCTCCTGCATTTTTCAAGCCAAATGGCATCCTTGTATAGCAATATGTCTCCTGATCTAGCATGTACATTGCTACCTGATTGTACCCCATAGACGCGTCCATGAATGAAAATATTTTGAATCCTGATGTCCTATCCACTAACTCATCCACCCGCGGCATGGGATAGCTTTCTTTCAGGCACTCTATATTTACATCCATAAAATCGACGCACATACACACCTTGCCGTTCTCTTTTGGTACCGCGACCACATTGGACAACCAATCTGTGAACTCCACTTCTCGTATTATTTTGGCTCCTTTCAACCACGCAACCTCCTTGCGAATGCCCTTTGCATATTTCGGTCTAATGCTCCGCATCCTTTGCCTCACTGGTTTAGCACCCTCTTTCATGTGTAGCCGATGGCACGCGAACTCAGGGTCTAACCCCGTAACTTCCTCAATTGACCACGCAAACACGTCTTTGTTTTCTGACAAGAATTATATTAGCTTACTTTTCCATTCCTCTGGCAAGCTGGATCCTACCACGGTAAACCTCTCATCCTCCCTTCCAATATTCACTACTTCAATCTCGTCCAACGTCTTCGGACCCGCGGTTGCCTCCGCCTTCTCCTCTACTGAGGCACACTATAATTGTTATGCATGTCTCTTCCTCGATTTTGAGTTCTCTTCTTCCGGTCTACGGATCAACCATTTCACTGTACCCCTGACTGTTCTTGGCGTCACTTGATCTCCGCAAACTTCATACATACCCGTTGGGGTGGGAAACCGTATCACTTGATAGTAGATTGACGAGACGGCCTTCATCTGATGAATCCACCGCCTCCCCAAAATTGTATTGTACTGAGAAGAAGAATCTACCACCATAAACCGCGCAAATACAGTCACTAGACCTGTGGTTACAGGCAACAAGAGTTCTCCCATAGGCTCCGTTATGCTCCCATTGAACCCGTATAAATTAGTTTGCGGAGGCCTCAACTGCCTATGATCAATTCCCATTTCTTCCAAAGCTCCTTTAAACAACAAGTCCACTGCACTGCCACAATCTATCAACACCCTCTTCACCATGTAGTTGCCCATTGCTACTATGATGACCAATGCATTCTCATGGGGGGAATCCACAGCCCATAAGTCCGCACTGCTAAAGACGATCCTATCTCTGTCCTCCGCTACCCCTACTCTTGCTCGCGGTCTGTTTGTCCCGTCATTGATCTGCTGGATGCTCGCAGTTTTTCTCACCCTGTCTCTATGAGAATTATGACTGAGTACCTCTCCACTGAAAATCACATTAATAGTTCCCAGTATCCAATCCTGGCGCAGCATGCACTCCTTATTCTGGTCTCCCCTTACAAACTCTCTCATCCTCCCTTTTTCCACCAATCGTTGAACCATCCACTTTAGTGCATAACAGTCGTTGGTCTCATGATTGCGTATTTGATGATAGGCGCAGAAAGGTTTATCAGGCAATTCTCCTGGGGTGTTCCGCAGCCATTCATAGCACTGCAAATTCTTAATCAGTGGTAATATTTCGCTAAGAGGTCTATTCAGCGGCGTCACCTCTATCTCGCGGTATGGCTTCCTTTCTCTATTTTTCCTTCGAATCCCCTCCCGGCTTCTCTCTGCCCTTAATGGGTATCCGTGGTACCCCACTTTCTTTTTCGGTCGCGCCTACTTTTCTGGGTTCCCTTTCTTTCTCCAATGATAGCACTACTTTCCCGGATCTCTTAGACTCCTTCTGCATATTGTCCTCATATCTGATATATTTTTCCACTCGCGGATATAGCTCATGCAAGGTTGCAATCTCATTCTTCGCCACTGACTGGTGTACTCCTATTCCTGGCCACAGCCCTCTTTCAAATGCGATCACTGTGGTTCTCTCATCCAGATTTTCGACCTTTAATGTCTCGGCCTTGAATCGACACAGGTACACTGACTTCGCTAATCTTTTACGAACATTGAATAATGTCGCGATATCCACCACCCGCTTTTTCTGGTGTATGAAGTGATCTATAAATGCCTGTTCCAATTCTTGAAAGTTTCTTATGCTCCCCGCTGGTAACCGGTAATACCAGTCCAATGCCCCTCCTTTTAGACTTTCCGGGAACATCATGCATCGCAGACCGTCATATCGAGATTCTTGCCATAATGGCATCTGCTGCCGGAAATGAAGTATGTGATCCGCTGGGTTTCCTTTACCATCATACCTCTCGAACCTAGGCTGGTTGAAACGCTTTGGGACTTCGAAGCCCAGATGCCATCCGCTAATGGGTTGCGGTTTAGACCAGCCATCACCTGACTAGCTGCTCCCCCACGAACCTTCATCTGCTGCCGGTTAGCTTCCCTATCATTATTTATCATCTATTGTACCTGTTCGACTGTCAAGCCGGTTACTGGATTTTCCATGAGATTCGGTCCATCTTCTTCTTCTTCTGAACCCTCACTTGACTCTCTGCTTTCTTCTTCCTCTTTCCTTTCCCTCTCTCTTCTCAACTGATCATTCTCATCTCTTAACCTCCCAATCTCTTCTCTCATAAGCCGCATCTCTTCTATTTCCTGCTCCTCTCTTTTGTCTCCTTCTTCATCAATCACCGCCTCCGACATCGGTTCCTATACCGCCACCCTCTTCGTTCTACCTACTTGTTTCTTAGGTGCCATTTCTAACTTGCTTTTATCTCTCCCCACAGACGGTGCCAAATGTAAGAACCTAATTACTTAAAAACATAAATTGATAAAAAATTTCACTTACACCCTCAAACTCCCTATCTTTTCTCTCTTTTTCTCTCTTTCTTTTTCCCTTCTTCTTCTCACTGTGCGGCCTCCTCCTTTTCTCTCCCTATCTTTTTCTTTTTATACCCCTTCACTTCTTTTATGGATCGTCCACCTGTCCTCTCATCGGATGGCACCCCCCTTTGCCGTACCTATGCCACGTCCGCAACCTAGGGTTCCACAGCTCTGTTCTCCTGCCCCCAGGTTATCTTATTAAGCTGCCTTCCAATCTTTGTCCCGCTGACTCGGTCTCCATCCCCATGTGGGGTCACTCCCAGCTAGGCCATCCATCTCTTTCCCCATCCCTCGGTTCATCTTTCAACCGTACACGTTCGCCATCCGCTGATTAGGATTCCACGAACATGATCCCATACTCCCCGATGCCCCTTATTATGCTGCCCCCACTGCCTTTTTCCGCTGACCCTGTCCATTATTCATTATTAGACTACTACATATCCATTCATAGTCATGTTCCTTATTGAATTAAAGCATTGTCCAATTGGAAATGATAACAGATCGAAAGCATGGGTCGTTAGAAGTAACTCTAATAGAAGTCCTACTAAATTCTTCCAAAGAGAAAGAATTGTTCATTGGTAACTAGGTTTAGTGTAAAGGCCTAAACTAAATTCTTCCATTTTCCTCTTCCATATCACTTGTGTTTCTGGTGAGTGTCTACCAAGACGCAACAGTAGTATAGAGCAATACAAGATAACCTACAATTCTACTAGGTTATAGGTGCACAATTCAACAATTAAAATCCATCTTGGTAGTACTAACAATATCTATATGTTGAGAAATGGGAATGGTTTGAGTAGATTAAAAGCTATACATTATTGCTACATCAGTTATACCTGGAAGTTAAGAGTAAGCTTTCAAATCTAGGAATATCAGTATTGGATGGAAGTTTCATAGTTCCAAGTTGCACTCCGTCTTCTTCTTCATCTTCAACAATACTCTCATTCCTTGAGGAGGCTTTGACAACAACAGCCAAATTCTGGTTTCTTCTTGGAAATTGATCACTCAACCTTACCCCATGATTGCCAGTGTGATAGGTCTTCTGATAACTACACCAAGTTGATGGAACTGGAGACAACGGTGTGCGTCTTGTGTTCCATGTTGGTTGGATAATTTGCCCTCAATGTTACAGCAGTAGCCATAGCTTCGGACAAGACCATGGAGTATGGGTGGGATAGAATGTCACTTGGTTTGGGTTGTCATGAACGTCCAACCTTCACCCCCACAAATTTACGAGGTCAGGAGTCAGGACATAATCAGCAATTTTGTTCGGCCCACAAAGAAATTAAAGGGTCACGGGTCCAGAACCGGATTGATTCAAGATACCAATATGCCAAAATTTGAAAATTTGGCATCTGTTCAGTTTAAAGCGTTAAGTGGTAGTTAATCGATTAAGGAGTGCATAGCGATTAGGCCTAGTAATCGGAATATATCGGGGATTGATCGAAAACTATGATAATTCTAAATAAGATTTTCCATTCCCATAGATAACCTATAACACAAGCCACAAATAATTATTAGCTAAATTACCCCAAATTTCCAGACAATATTTAAAACAATGATATTCAATCATCTAACAACCCAGGGTGAAACAAAACCCAATACCATGTTATCAAACATGATATAAAAAAAAATTAAAATAAAAAAAAAAAAAAA
Source organism: Coptis chinensis (assembly GCF_015680905.1). Taxonomy (NCBI): domain Eukaryota; kingdom Viridiplantae; phylum Streptophyta; class Magnoliopsida; order Ranunculales; family Ranunculaceae; genus Coptis; species Coptis chinensis. The sequence continues at coordinate 39,184,607 of NC_141463.1, forward strand.
AAAAAATAAACTAAAAGGAACAACTCTTCATCACATTATTAAACTATAAAGAAACTAACCAACTCTATTACATCTGTCTCAAACCAAAACCGTACATTTCAGAAAAACTTAAACCAGAAGATTCCAAGAGCAACTCCAAAATACTTGTCCTCGTCCACTACACTCCACCATCTATGTTTCCAAGAACAAACCCACGTTGCAAAACAAAGCAAACATGGGTCAGCAAATTGAATTTGCTAGTAGGAGTAAGAATAAATATAAAATAGCAATACGTTCATATCTTTCGAATAAAGAGATATACTATTCAATCATTTCAAGTTGGAAGACAAGTTAATTCCGTATACTCAAAATAGCATGCAGTTTCTTCCCAAGTAAAATTTCAACACCCAATATACATTTCCAAGAAATCTCAGATAACAGTATTCATCATGCTCCCTTTCTAAAATAACTCACAATATAATTTCCGCTTACATTTAACTTATTACATACACATATGATAACTTATTTAAATATGAGTTTGATACACTTTACCTTTAAGCTAGCACGTCGTCTTAGGGTAGGACAATGTCTCTGCATAAAAAGTTAATAAGTCCTACTCTCCTGCAAAACAAAGTTATATTTCCCAAACGTAATCATTTATAGTATACATCTATTTCACTCTCACTGCAACCATCATTGGTATATATAATTTGGCATAATATATCGCCAAAATTAACTAACATTCATATCACACCACCATATATGTCCATCATATCACGCTAACCATATTCACATTCCTTCGTAAGATATTATATGCATCATACAATAATATAGGGGTGCAAACGGATATGTTCGGATGCGGATATGCCTATATCCGAATCCGAATCCGAAAATTTATACCGATATCCGAATCCGAATCGAATCCGACGGATATTAAAAAAATTATCCGAATCCGATTTCGGATATCGGATAATATCCGATCCGAAAATTAAAATTAATTAAAATTTTATTTGCTTTGAATAATTCATTTTACCACTATAAGAACTAGTATATATATATATATATATATATTTGTCATTTATTATTATTATTTTGTTATTATAGTTTTATATTATTAGTTTATGATTTTATATAATATTTATACAATAAAAAATGAATAAATTAATTATATATAATAACTATTAGTTTTTTAAATCGGATCGGATATTATTGGATGCGGATATGGCAGTATCCGAATCCGTATCCGAAACCAGTTCGGACATAAAAAAAAATCCGAATCCGAATCCGAATCCGAAATTTTCGGATAATATCCGATTTTTCGAATACGAATTCGAATCGGATTCGAATATTTGGATATCCACTTGCACCCCTACAATAATATATCACCAATCATATCTAACAACTCGCTCATACTTAAAGCCAATATTTTTCTTAAAAACCACTCGTCTACTGATGAGAACGAGGAACTATATCACAACTAGGGAGTACATTTATCCCTCGTGAGTATCAACTCACACAAACCACATATACATTTCCTTGTAAGAAATCATATACATCATAATACATAAATATTCATATGCAATAACTCAATCACATATAAAATCAATGTTTTACTTTAATATCACTCGTCTACTTATGAGAACAAGAAAAAAGTCACAACCAGGGAGGACATTCATCACTCACACAAACCACACAAACATTTCTCATAAGAAATCATATACATCATATGCAATAGCTCCATCACACGTAAAATCAATATTTTACTTTGCTTATTAATTATCTCGTTGACTCATTTATGAAAAGACACAACCCAACCTTTAGTTCCTACTCCACGATTTGCACTACACACATTTGCCAAATCACATATATCCGTGTGCCTCACTCACACCGAGTACCACAACAAGACATATGTCCCAAGTGGGGATATCGCCTATAGGAAACATATTTTGATCTTGTAAACTCGTAACTTGTGAGTCACAGCCATCTCTAGGCTTTCCATACACATACACAAAGCCTCTTTTGGGCATAACAAAATATCAGGTCATTCATGGCACATTTAATAAATACCTTGGGTCATTCCCGCCACATTCAAGGAATACCCATCATAATACTAACAGGTCATTCATGGCACATTCAATGAATACCTTGGGTCATTCACGCCACATTCAAGGAATACTCATATCTACATTCCCGTACACTCAAGGAATACAGCCCACCCGCAAGGCGAATGCCTTAGTTCCTCTTTAAGGTGGCTTTTCACATGACATCAAAGAGGCGTCATAAACATTTCTTTTTATCAAAGAGGCGTGGAGAGATCTAAAGATGTGGATGACACATTAAATTTTCACCGAACACTTTTATATCGGATTTTAACACTCAAGAGTTCTCATTTATTATAATATTTTCATTACAAAACAAACATCGTCTCAAACAATAATACATTACTAAAAATTCCAAACACAATAACTAATCAACTCACCTCATTATCAATTATATAAATCATAGATATCAAAAGGTTCAATTAGGAATAACGCATTAGTTAAATGTCATGTGAATACATTTTAAACAACCACAATCACGTACACAATTAAGTACTAACATTTTTCACATATAGTTATCACAATAAATAATAACTAATATTAATATATAATATAGTGTAGTGTAGTGGCTGTATTTTGGCTCAAAGCTGCCTACGTATCCAATTCTTTCAAGATTGGAATCAAGCCTTCGTAGTTCTTATCAGCCACATTGTCAAAGTAAAAAAAACAATAAGAATTCATGCTTTAAGGTTGCACACTTCCTTTCCCTTTAATTCCTCAATTGTATATATATTAAACACAAACTTTAATGTAATATGTCACGTGAGATAACATAAATCTATATTAACATTTAGTGTATATGCAACAATTATACATAGAATATAATACAAATATAAAATTAAGCAATCAAGATTCAAGACACTCATATGTCTAAGTAAAATCATTTATCTCATTACAATAAGAAAAATTAACTAGAGCTCCCATAAAAAGAAAACATGGTAGGTTATCTAGGTAACCTGCCAAAATAATAACATTTCCTATAGCCATCCAAATGATACCCCACTTGATTATTTGAAAACTAGGATAGGTATACTTACTTTTTCATGTAGAAATCAAAGCCCCAATGTCATTCTATCTCAGAGTAAAAATAGTTCAAACTTGGTAAAAATCCTAATTTTCAGCAAATTAGATTTCTGACGGACTATCTTCGTAATGACACAACGCTTTCCATAGGTGTCTAAATGCATTGAGGCTTTTGTGTTGAAAAGCTAACACACAGAACTTACTTTCTTATGTTTTACAAAAATACTCAATCTCATTCGAAATGTTCGAAAACTAGGCTCGAACACACTTCGCAGAAAATGATTTCTGACGCACTATTTTCTGTCAGTCCAACTTCCAAACACTATAATTAATTCCACAGACCTTGGAATGCAACGAGGCCAATTGGAATAGAAATCAGACTTCCAAATCTTAACTTTTTCATGTTTTCATAAAAATCTAGTTCAAACTCTAACTAAATTAAACCTGGACTTGAACACAGTATGCAGAAACTAATTTCTGATGCACTGTTTTTTGCCAACCAAACTTCTAGACATCATATCTACCACCACAGACCCCGGAATATGAGGAAGCCAATTAGGTTGGAAAGACAACACAGAAAACTCACATTTTCATGTTTTGGCGAGAGTTTGAATCTAATCCTAACTAGGTGAAAACTAGATTCCAAACCAGACACAGATTCGGCCCAAAAACAAACTCTAACCCGAAGCCCATCTAAATTAATAGAATCCGGTCCACTAAAACTCAATAGACCTAGCCCACACAAAAACTGATCAGGCCCAACTCAACAAAACTTAGGCCCAAAAGTTTTAGCCTTTCCCAAGCCCAACTAGAACTAAAGCCCATATGTGAATATCTAAAACAAAACAATTAAGCCCACAAGTGAAAATCTAAACCAAACACTCAAGCCCACAAGCTGTTTCGGCCCAAGCCCAAACTAAAAGAAAAAGAGACTAGCTGGTCACCTTCTTCTTCCTCACCAGCGCGCCTCCACCACCAAAGCAGCCACCACAAACCTCCACTCGCCACCACTATAAACCGCTCGATTTTCATCATTACTAAAAACACAATATTTTGATGCCACTAAAACCCCATTACATCACTCGCCAGAAATCGCGTTCTCGATCACCATTAATGAATTTCAAAGCTTCAGATCAACCCAAAGACCAACAATTGTTACTACCACATCCACACATATAAAATAAAGTGTAGTTAAAAATCAAACCATCAACAATCATAGTCTAAAAGTTTCTAGACTCAAGTTTCTAACCCATATATAGCCATTACTGAACCTTTCCTAAGAAACCCAAGCTGCTGACAATAAAACTAGCTAAATATTGTAAGTCAATTCTATCAGGCTTTATACATATATATGAAAAGGAAACTTGCGCCAACAGTTCAAAGTAACAAAAATTTGCATATCACCGTCTACTTCAGGAGCTTTGTGTTAGTGACTCAAATTATGTGAGATGTCTTTGGGTCAAATTAAATATATCAAGGTTCCACGAAAATAAAAAGAATTAGATTACTAACCAGAAAAATATATATTAATCAATCAACTAAAATATTAATCTTAAAATAAAAAGGCTTAGACTACTCACTGTTTGTAAACCGAACAGCTACATTTTCGAAAGTGGAAGAATCCGAAAGACCCAAGTCGACTATCGCGCGAAGAAAATGGTTTTCCTCGTTTGAAACCTTTTCTTTTTACTCTCAGACAGCAACCACTCACTGGTGTTACTCTCCTTTCCGTCTCTCTTTTTTTTTCTTTTCTTCTCTGTGTAAAATAAACTCTTCGTGTGAACTCCTTTTTATTTAAAACCCCCCGAAAAATAGGAATGGGGTTTATCCTCTTTATCCTATCTGTTTCAAATCTTTATCCCTTTTGTTTTATTTTATTTATTATTATTATTAATATAAATCATATATTATAAAAATAATAAATAGAAATAGCCGGGTGTTATAATATACACACCTTAAAGGAATCTTGTCCTAAGATTCTAGGGAAGAATGTAGATTAACCAAACAAATATATGTCAAGCAATAATTCTTCTAAGTTAACTAATCATATCTCAACGACTGAATTTTATGTGATAATTTAAAACATGTCAACAAGATTAATTACACTTCATTTACAGCTTACACCAAAAGGTCATGATAAACAAATATCAGAAATGAGATATAAGTGTATACCCAAGTATACACACCTTAAAAGGAATACACATATACAATAATGTATAACCTTACATGTTGACATAAGTAAATTAAAACCACGTAATGAGAAACACCATTTTATACAAAAATGCAAAAGACCAAAATCCAAAACGGGGACAAACAAACTTGAAAACAACAAAAAATTAACACCACAAAAATATTCCTACTACCCATTACCACAATCCGAGGATCACCTAGACATTCTCATTCTAGGCTAACCTAAGCTCCGATACCAAACTGTCACACCCCAAATTTCCAGACAATATTTAAAACAATGATATTCAATTATCTGGAAACCCGGGAGTGAAACAAACCCCAATACCATGTTATCAAACACGATATAAAAAAAAACTACAATAAAAAAAAATAAATAAAAAAATAAAAAACCTAAAAGGAACAACTCTTCATCACATTATTAAACTACAAAGAAACTAACCAACTCTATTACATCTATCTCAAAACAAAATCGTTCACTTTAGAAAAACTTAGACCAAAAGACTCCAAGAGCAACTCCAAATCACGTGTCCTCATCCACTGCACTCCACCATCTATGTTTCCAAGAACACACCCACGTTGCAAACCAAAGCAAACATGGGTCAGCAAATTGAATTTGCAAGTATGAGTAAGACTAAATATAAAATAACAATACGTTCATATCTTTCGAATAAAGAAATATACTATTCTATCATTTCAACTTGGAAGACAAGTTAGTTCCGTATTCTCAAACAGCATGCAGTTTTTTCCCAAGTAAAATTTCAACCCCCAATATACATTTCCAAGAAATCTCATATAATAGTATTCATCGTGCTCACTTTCCAAAATAACTCACAATATAATTTCCACTTACATTCAACTTATTACATACACATATGATAACTTATTTAAATATGAGTTTGATACACTTTACCTTTAAACCAGCACGTCGTCTTAGGATAGGACAACGTCTCTGCATAAAAAGTTAATAAGTCCTACCCTCATGCAAAACAATGTTAGATTTCCCAAATGTAATCATTTATAGTATACATATATTTCACTCTCACTACAACCATCATGGGTATATATAATCTGGCATTATATATCGCTAATATTAACTAACATTCATATCACGCTAACCATATTCACATTCCTTCGTAAGAAATTATATGCATCATATCGTAACATATCACCAATCATATCCAACAACTCGCTCATACTTAAAGGCAATATTTTTCTTGAAAACCACTCGTCTACTGATGAGAACGAGGAACTATATCACAACTATGGAGTACATTCATACCACGTAAGTACCAACTCACATAAACCATGTATACATTTCCTTCTAAGAAATCTTGTACATCATAATACATAAATATTCATATGCAATAACTCAATCACATGTAAAATCAATGTTTTACTTTAATATCACTCGTCTACTTATGAAAAAGATGTAAAATCAATGTTTTACTTTAATATCACTCGTCTACTTATGAGAAAGAAGAAAAAATCACAACCAGGGAGTACATTCGTCCCTCGTGAGTATGAACTCAAACAAACCACATAAACATTTCTCATAAGAAATCATATACATTATATGCAATAGCTCCATCACACGTAAAATCAATATTTTACTTTGCTTATTAATTATCTCGTTGACTCATTTAATAAAAGACACAACCCAACCTTTAGTTCCTACTCCACGATTTGCACTACACACATTTGCCAAATCATACATATCCGTGTGCCTCACTCACACCGAGTACCACTACAAGACATATGTTCGAAGAGGAGATATCGCCTCCAGGAAACATACTTTCATCTTGTAAACTCGTAACTTGTGAGTCACAACCATCTCTGGGCTTTCCATACACATACACAAAGCCTCTTTTGGGCATAAGAAAATATCAGTTCATTCATGGCACATTTAATAAATACCTTGGGTCATTCCCGCCACATTCAAGGAATACCCATCATAACACTAACAGGTCATTCATGGCACATTCAATGAATACCTTGGGTCATTCCCGCCACATTCAAGGAATACCCATACCTACATTCCCGTACACTCAAGGAATACAGCCCACCCGCAAGGCGAATGCCTTAGTTCCTCTTTAAGGTGGCTTTTCACATGACATCAAAGAGGCGACATAAACATTTCTTTTCATCAAAGAGTCGTGGAGAAATCTAAAGATGTGGGCGACACATTAAATTTTCACCGGACACTTTTAGATCGGATTTTAACACTCAAGAGTTCTCATTTATTATAATATTTTCATTACAAAACAAACATCATCTCAAACAATAATTCATTACTAAAGATTCCAAACACAATAACTAATCAACTCACCTCATTATCAATTATATAAATCATAGATATCAAAATGTTCAATTAGGAATAACACATTAGTTAAATATCTCGTGAATATAATTTAAACAACCACAATCATGTACACAATTAAGTACCAATATTGTTCACTAATAGTTATCACAATAACTAATAACTAATATTAATAAATAATATAGTATAGTGTAGTGGCTACACTTTTGCTCAGAGTTGCCTACGTATCCAAATCTATCAAGATTGGAATCAAGCCTTCATAGTTCTTATCAGCCACATTGTCAAAGTAAATAAAACAATAAGAATTCATGCTTTAAGGTTGCACACTTCATTTCCCTTTCATTCCTCAATTGTATATATATTAAACACAAACTTTAATGTAATATGTCATGTGAGATAACATAAATCTATATTAACATTTAGTGTATATCCAACAATTGTACTTGGAATATAATACAAATGTAAAATTAAGCAATCAAGATTCAAGACACTCGTATGCCTAAGTAAAATCATTTATCTCATTACAATAAGAAAAATTAACTAGAGCTCCCCTAAAAAGAAAACATGGTAGGTTATCTAGGTAACTTGCCAAAACAATAACGTTTTCTATAGCTATCCAAATGATACCCCACTTGATTATTTGAAAACTAGGATAGGTATACTTACTTTTTCATGTAGAACTCAAAGTCCCAATGTCATTCTATCTCGGAGTAAAAATAGTTCAAACTTGGTAAAAATCCTAATTTTCAGCAAATTAGATTTCTAACGAACTATCTCCTTAATGACACAACGCTTTTCACAGGTGTCCAATTGCATTAAGGCTTTTTTCGTTGAAAAGCTAACACACAGAACTTACTTTCTAATGTTTTACAAAAATACTCAATCTCATTTTAAATATTCAAAAACTAGGCTCGAATACAATGCGTAGAAACTGATTTCTGACGCACTATTTTCTGCTACTCAAACTTCCAAACACTATAATTAATTCCACAGACCTCGGAATGCGACGAGTCCAGTTGGAATAGAAATCAAACTTCAAAATATTACTTTTTCAAGTTTTCATAAAAATCTAGTTCAAACTCTAACTAAATTAAAATTGGACTTGAAAACAGTGCGCCGAAACTGATTTCCGACGCACTGTTTTCTGTCAACCAAACTTCAGACATCATATCTACCATCACAGACCTCGAAATGCGACAAGGCCAATTGGGTTGGAAAGAAGACACATAAAACTCACTTTTTCATACTTTTTCAAGAGTTTTAATCTGACCCTAACTAGGTGAAAACTGGATTGTAAACCAGGCACAGATTCGGCCCAAAAACAAACTCTAACCCAAAGCCCATCTAAATTAATAGAGTCCAATCCACTCAAACTCAACAGACCTTGTCCACACAAAAACTGATCAAGCCCAACTCAACAAAACTTAGGCCCAAAAGTCTTTAGCCTTTGCCAAGCCCAACTAGAACTAAAGCCCATATGTGAATATCTAAAACAAAACAATTAAGCCCACAAGTGAAAATCTAAACCAAACACTCAAGCCAACAAGTTGTTTCAGCCCAAGCCCAAACAAAAAAAAGGCTCACTGGTCACCTTCTTCTTCCTCACCAGCGCGCCTCCACCACCAAAGCAGCCACTACAAACCTCCACTCGCCACCACTATAAACCGCTCGGTTTTCATCCTTACTAAAAACACAATATTTTGACACCACTAAAACCCCATTCCATCACTCGCCAGAAATCACGTTCTCGATCACCATTAATGAATTTCAAAGCTTCACATCAACCCAAAACCAACAATTGTTACTACCACATCCACACATATAAAACAAAGTGTAGTTAAAAATCAAACCATCAACAATCATAGTCTAAAGTTTCTGGACTCAAGTTTCGGACCCATAGCCATTATTGAATCTTTCATAAGAAACCCAAGCTACTGACAATAAAACTAGCTAAATGCTTCAAGTCAATTCTATTAGGCTTTATACATATATATGAAAAGGAAACTTACGGCAACAGTTCAAAGTAACAAAAATTTGCATATCACCATCTACTTCAGGAGCTTTGTGTTAGTGACTCAAATTATACGAGATGTCTTTGGGTCAAATTAAATATATCAAGGTTCCACGAAAATCAAAGAATTAGATTACTAACTAGAAAAATATATACTAATCAATCAACTAAAATATTAATCTTAAAATAAAAAGACTTAGACTACTCAATCGTTTGTGTAAACGACTAGATTTTCAAAAGCGAAAGAAAGAATCGAGAAAAGACCGAAGTCGAATGTCGTGCGAAGAAGATGGTCTTCCTCGTTCGAAACCTTTTCTTTTTACTCTCAGACAGCAACCACTCACTGGTGTTACTCTCCTTTCCGTCTCTTTTTTTTTTTCTTTTCTTCTCTGTGTAAAATAAACTCTACATGTGTACTAATAGGGTTATATACTAAAAGCATTACTTTTGTATTAACTCTAATTCTTTATATTTTGAATAATAATCATATGGGCAAATTTTATGCATATTATATATATTATTAGTTATATGCGTGTGTCTAATACTTTATGTTATAGATGATATAGTGTGGACACATAGAAGATCATATCATAAGTACCTTATAAAGTATAAGTAATTGTTCGCAACCTAGATGGATTTGGACAAACCATTGGTATGGTTGTAGTGTAATCTGGTATTAGCCTATCTTGACTATATGATTACACCAGTACACTTTGTGTGTATTGAACAGGACCAAGTGAGGTTGTTTCTCTTTATACTGACTATATAAGAGAACAAACACCTCTGTTATTATGGATGCTTGTCCTATTCATCCGGATATAATAACGGACACTTACGTTCATTATACATTGCTTTAAATCATCAATGAGTGAGATTCATTTGTGAATTAACAAACTCGATGGATTGGGTAATGAAATTATATGTAAGGTGTGTTGTTGATTATAGAAGGAATCAGTGACCCACAAGAAGCCGGGTTGATGATGTCCCCTTGAGGAGCTCAAAAAGATTGTCATGTAAACCCTGCAAGTGGATTTATTCTGACATGACAATGAGGTTGAGTGGTACTACTCAAGGACATAAGAAGTTGATTGATGTTGTTGTCAGTAACTTGACATAATCAACGGACATTCGATATCTTAAATACGGGGAGATCAACGAATATATAATATGGAGCCCATAAACGTTGACACGTAATTTGGGATTAGGACGGTAGTGCAACAATGGTCTTTAGTGGAATAAGTCATTTGTTGACGGACTTGGGCCGTGTGTTCTGGGCGAGCATGGGAAGCCCAACCCCGTCAGGAGGCCCAACCCTAATTTCTCCTCATGGTCCCTGTTGTAGCCTATAAATAGAATCCCTTCTCTCCTGGTCAAAATTACTATTCACTTTGGATTGAAAAGAGAGGCAAGGAAAGATAGATCTAAAATTGGATCTAACTTTGTGAGAAAGAAAAAGGTTGGTAGATCGTTGCCCACACAATGTCCAATCTATTGAAAGGAATACAACAGAAGATCAAATGGTTGATTGTTGATTTGAATTCATAGCTATTAGATTCTCATAGTTAGATTAGCCGAATTCAAAGGTATGTTTTCTATCCAAAACCGTGAACCCCATTAATTCCGCTGTGCGTGGGTTTTCACGGTTTGTAGAAATTTGCATTCTGAAATAATGGTTCCTACATGTACTCTTTTTTATTTTAAAACCCCCCGAGAAACAAGAATGGGGTTTATCCTCTTTACCCTATCTCTTTCAAATCTTTATCCCTTTTATTTTATTTTATTTATTATTATTATTAATATAAATCATATATTATTAAAATAATAAATAGAAATAATCGAGTGTTATATAAATGTTGTGCCGTTTAAATGCTAATCAGGAGCAAGTCGCTCCAAGAGCTTATAGCGATTAATCCAATCGGGGATTAATCGCCTTAGTTAAATCAGAATTAATCGCCTTAGTTAAAGTAAAAATGAGTAGGACAAATTTGTTTCCCTGACTTCCTAAACAACTTATCAAAGTCGGAATAGAAAAAAATTTAGTGTCAGAATGATTTAGCTTTCTTCTCTTTAGTGTCCCCACTGACGTACATACTGCTAATATTTTCTCCTCCTCCCCCCATAACTGCCATAAGCGATGCCATTCAAGAAAGCTTCTCTCACAATTATGTTGTCATGGGTTGTTATACTGCTAGTGTTCTTCTCTATCACTGCTTCAGCTGAGATCCCTTATGCCGAGCTTAGATCCCAAAATCGATCCTTAGACTTAATCGATGTCTTCAAGTTCACAAAAACAGGCCGTCTTGAACTCAAACTTTCTCACATCTCTTTATCTTCAGCACAACCTAACAGGACCCTCAATCTTTCAGAAGTTGGATTCTTCTTTACCCCAATAAACAATAGGTTCTACAGTAAGATGAATAGGACAAATCACTTCTCAGTCTGCTTCCTCCAATCTGATGAATAGGACAAATCACGATGAAGCGGCGCTTTTGTTAGACTAATTTCTCGGAAATTGCCTGATTAAGCGGGACAAATAGGCCGATTTGTGGCACCTGCTCAGACCTCTATTCTTTTTTTATCGGATCGGTCGAGTGGCGCATGGCGCTTATGTGGCGATTAAGCGGCACTTAAACTACCAAGGCTAAATGCATATTGAAGTTAAATGAAAATGAGAAACATATCCAACAATCACCAAAATGCAATCATAACCTCATTATATAGTTTACTGGCCAACATAAGTCAAATAAAAAACATATAAAATATGAAAAACACAAAGGCATCAATGACTCCGCTAAAATTATATCATGGAAAAGTTGGTTTAAGTTGGGTTTTATATATCATAGGTCTTTTGTTCTATAACTTTATATATACAAACCATGTTTTGAGAAAAACACAAAACAACAAACCCTTAGACCTATTAATCGCCGCTTTTTTAACACCTATTTGTGCTAAATCGCCCTATTAATCGGCATAAATCGGGCTATTAATTGATTCCGTTTAGATCGGGATTTTTTTTGCTAATCGTATCGGTCAAGTAGCTTATAGTGCCTATGCACCTATCAAACTGCACAGTTTGGCATATCTTGATCCAACGTGTAAGTTTGTCCGTTTCTCTTTGATAGCAAAGTTGTCATTTTTCTTTTCGCTTCTCCATATCAACAACAAAAAACTCATTTTAAGCAATTTTCTTCGGCTTCAAGTGGCATAATAATATTTTAAGTATCTCCAATCAATCAATGGATGCATAGAAACCACTTCAATTTCAAAAGATATCAATACCATAGTTAAGGATTTCAGAATTGTTGGAATTTTGATAGCTCCAAATCAGAATTCTACTTGGAGCTCTGAAAATTTCTGAATTTATTAAATTCCAACCTATATTAGTTTTTTGCCATTTCATTTTTCTTAAAAAACTAAAGTATTTATCAAAATTTTGACATTTTGCCTCGAAATTGCAAACACTGATAAGACTATATTTTAGAAATTATAAGACTTCCCCTCTAAAAAATATGTAATTTCATCCCTTCATATATATGTTTTCCACACTGCGCTCAGGTCCCTACTCATCCACAGTTCCATACTGCAATGCAGTAATGTCGTATACTAGTATGTGGCAATCAGAAAATTAGGCTAGAGGAGTTAGTTATAAATATTTAGTAGTCCTAAGACTCATGTGAAATACTTTTAGAAATAAATACTTCAATTTGACCAGAATATGGAACTGACATATGTTACCCAACTTTACCAAAAATAGACAAAAATATCCCCACTTGAAAACACCATAACCATAACCGACTAGCTACCCAATAACGTAGTGGGTTCATGCAAAATTTCACAAAAAAAAAGGAAACTGAATCAAAAACATTAGATATGAAAAGTTACTCAATTTAGGCAACTAAATTCTCGCAAAAATTAAGTTTGTGAGAGATCAAAAATGAAGAAGGTGTCAATTGGGAAACGTGATCAAAGGTATGTAATACATTTATTTTCAATTTTAACAAAGATTAATATTATCATATATAGAAATTCATTAAGTAGTGAATTCAACGCCTCAATATAGCATCTTCCATTAAATTCTCATTTATTTCCAAAATCAGAATTCATATTTTTGAAAACATTAAAAGTAATTTTTTTTTATGAAACAGCTCTGTAGTGCAATTTCTTGTATAGGAGACGTTTCTCTCACCTTCGTTATAAATCTTTGATTTGATTGGTTAATGTTTACTGTCATCGCCAAAAAATGGAACTTAATTGTTTACATACATTGCTTACTTTGTAATTAGTAAATACAGGTTTCATTTTTTTTTAGTATTTGAATGTGTATGCCAACATTTTAAATGTGAAATCCCTGGCAACATTTTAAAATATTAAATCCCTTCATTGGTCATACATTCTAAATGCAAATTCATTTTGTATTTCATTTTAGCAGTGCAGATGGGAAAAACTCTGACTCCGATTTTGAAGATGATCCAAAACATAAAATCCAAAAGGAGATTCCTAAACCAGTAGAAGAAAGATACGGAAAGTAGCTCATTTGGGGAATATCAATGCAATCTCAAGGGACTATACGACTTAATCAATGGGATCCAAGACAAAATCAATGAGCACCACTTGTACTTATTTAGCGATACACCTTTTGGGAGTTTCTTCATGTTGTTCTATGAAAAAATATTCGATAGGGACTCTATTGCGACCAAAACAGTAAGCAGCATAATTTACGTTAAAGGAACATACTCGATCTTACGAGGAAGATGCCTTCAGAATTGGTGACAAACTCTTGAAACTATCAGAGAAAGATATTGCATTAACGTTTGGGCTCCCTCTAGAAGGAAAAATGGTACAAGCTTTCCCTAGGAACACATACAAAGCGCCAAAGAGTGATTTCTATTTGAGAATTTTGAGGGGGAAGGAGTCTTACATAAATCTGTTATGGTGGATGCAATAAAGAACTCATTAATTAGATGCAATATTTATGCATTTGGAGATTTTGTAAAACTAGTTATAATGTACATGGCTGCAACCATCTTCTTCCCGAGTGCTGCAGGGACATTAGCAAGCTTATTTATCCAACACGTGATGATTTTGATACCATTAAGGGCATCTCTTGGCCTTCTGTAATCCTGCAAGATTTAATGAGCAGAATAAGAAGCCATCGCTCAAATCCTACAAAGGCTACAGGATGTGTTTTGCAGCTTCTAGTAAGTAATCATATATCTCAATAATCTAGCTATTATACCTAGGTTACTAGTTAATTTGTTTTTAATATTTTTTTCACATTGTAGTATTGGGTGTGTGAGCACACATCAGTAATTCAGCCACTACAAACAGATGCAATCACCTATCCACGTGTTGCAAGATGGGACTTAACGAAAATGACTAAAGCAATATGAAAGGAGATGCTACTAAACTTGCCAAAGAACAAGTTAAACAAATTTGTAATATAATATATATTTGGCTTAACTATGATAGTATATATTTATTAGTGATTGTAACCAAAATACATTTTATTGTATACTTAATAATGTTGATTATAGAAATATTTGCAGGTTTTAGAAAAATGTATACTTGCCTTAAATGAGGAAGAGAAAAAACTAATAGGAGAGGCAACAATTGAAGACAATGAAGGTGGAGAGTTCTATCGACTAAGGGTTGCGATTGGAAAATTGGAATTTGAAAAGCATGTGATGCTAGAACAACTCATATTGACACAAACAGAAAATATGGAGTGGAAAAAAAAATGGGTTAGAAATGAATTAAGCATAAGAGAAGACATGGATGATGTCCTAGTAAACAATAAACCCTTCAGCACCTAAACAATGCTCTGCAATTCACATTTTTTGCTGCACATTTTAAAATGCAATCACAGTTTCTTGTTGTGTGTATTAAAATGCTAAACCACATTTTAAAATGTGATTCCCAAATTTTGCAAATTTTTTAAAACAGTGACTTCATAGTTTAACCCTAAAGCCCTAAAAACTTAACCTTAAACTACCGAATCAGTAAACCCTAAATCATTTACTTTGAACCCTACACCTTAAATACCTAAACCATATACTTCAATTCACAAATTTTGCTATGCATCTTAAGATGCGATTTACAATATTTGCTCTACATTTTAAAATGCATTGTGCAGGTCTTGGTGCAAATAATTCGTAATTCAAAATTAACATCATCAAGAGTAACCAAAATTTGACAACTCTCGCAATTTTCTTAAAGTATATGAACATAAACAAAAAACAAACTTTAATAATAAAAGAATATAACACCAATCAATTGATATAACAAATCCCATATAGAAAGAAATAGAACAAATAATACATAAATGTTAATAAATTGACTAAGATATTTCTACAGGACAAGTAAGACGATTATGATAAACCTTTTGAGTGCACCTACTGCACTTGCTAAACTTCCTAATTTTTACACCCTTACTCTCTATTCTTTTGTTCCTTTTACGACCTGGAGTTACCCTAGTTTCAGGGGCCAAAATATTAGCACCTTTATTCACCTCTAGCGGCTTCTCGTAATCAGGAACTGGCTCAATGGCATGTGAGTACGACTCACGAAATGCATTCACTAAAAAATATGAATCACAGAACTTATAAACATCTTCACCAATCCGCAATATGCATTGTAAAGCATGCACACAAGGAAACCCTTGAATAAGCCAACGTCTACAACTGCACCTGAAACAACTCAAATCAACACAGTGAGACTGCTCAGAGTGAACTTCAAACACAAAATCAGATGATTTTGTCACTTTCCATGTCCAACCTACAGTAATGTTAGAGCCAACACCTTTTCCATTTTAGGACACAGCTTAGAACTCCATCCCCTACATTTTTCCCGACGCTTAGACATCATATCCATAATCTTAATATGAATTTTATCAACCATTAATGTAACCGGCATGTATCGTTCAGCAGCTATCCAAGAATTGAAACATTCGGCAATATTCGAACACATCTCTCCGTACCTTATTCAAAAAGAAAATTTTACCAATAAATAATTAAATTAGATAATTAAAAAAAAAAACCAAATAGTTGAATATTAAAATGTATCCAAATAGCAATACTTAACATGATTAAGTAGTATAAAAAACAGAATTACAATAATATAAATAAGTACCTATTTCCCGGAAAATATGCATTAGCCCAATTCTCAAAAGGCACATCATCATTCAAATAATTATAAACTTCACTGCTAACATGTCTCAAAACCTCTATGGCTTTCACGAATTCATCATGAGTTGCAGCATAAGCACAATCTGTAAACTGTAGGATTAATTAAAGTAATCTGAACAATTGGTATGGAGCCAAGTTATGATATAATATATTCTTGATTTATTAGAATAATGAGATCTGAAATTTTTTGTTTGTACAAATATATAAGATATATGCTAATTTTAGATCTGCATGTTCTAAGTAATAAAAGTGTAACTTTTAATTATTATGATTGTGCTCGTTTCTTTTACTGTATATGTATATGTATATATAATTAGTAACATGTAATGTGGTGACGTTGTTTGAATATTAAATTAATAATAAGGTGGAGCACAAGTATTGCTATATATTGTACGTGTTGAATTTGTGAAGAACATGAACTAAGTATATAATAAAATATTTAGTCTTTGCTAATATTAGTGCTGAACACTACTTTTGTCTTGTCGTGACATTGAAGTATGTGGTCTTGCTATTATTAAGTAAAGGGCTTTTGAAGACCTGTATTACGATACGGTTAAATTTTGTTTATGATTGCGATCCACTTTATGGCATAAAGTATGTGTACTTGCTGTAAGAAAAAGAAAGTCACATGTGAACTTCTTTTCCTTTTATGTTTTAGTAACTTTTGAGTTGGTATTGTGGGCCACATAGTAGATACATCTTAGACATGTACTGTAGACATGGTTTTGCATGATACACGTGCACTTCTATTTTATGATTAAGTACGTTTGGAAGATTTGCACTTTCATTCATAGCATATATAAATATATATTACCAACATGATTAAATGCATTCATGAGTACATGCATGCTAATAGATATGGTATTTCTATCTAGCATTTTTATATGGAACGTGTGATCTCATGCTAGATATTAAAGATTCTTTAAGCATAAATACCCTCGCTCTATATGATATAAAGCAAGTGGTAAAAGCATTTAATTTACGAATTGAATCCCTTGCTACACCGTTATCAATTCAATAGGAATTATATTTTTAGATGTGATTAATATGTTCCCTACGGATAAATTAATTGCATGCTAAAATATTTTTGCCTATTGTCTATTCTTAAGAAGAAAAATTCATGTATGGCTAGTAGAAATGCTTTCCCCTTACGAATTCATGATCTCGCGGTTACATTAATGAATCTTGATGATGGTACACTTGACTGAAATATAGTTGACAGCCCTACGGTTTGTGCAGTTATGTTTTAGTAGCAAAATAAATAATAATGGAAATCATATTACATTTATGTAAAATTGTTGGGTCTAGTAGAACTTGCCCGATTAAGTTGAATAATTTTGATGCCCTACGGATAAGAGATTATTCATAAGTATTAGGGTTCCATTGCTTATATTTGTCTTATTGATACAATATGGAGGGTGTTGTATTTTTATTATATAAGCGGGTAATTGGTTTATTAAATTTCCAAAACCAATATTAAATGCATTATAATAATTTTTATGTATATGTAAATGTTCAAGATACGTCACAATCAATTCTCAATCCCTTAGCATCTATCTTGACTGCTGAAAGTTGGGCTAAAACAAAAGGTAATTGTTACCATTGTAAAAAGCCTGGTCATTGGAAGCTGAACTGTAGGGAGTATATGTTTTTGAAACAAATAGATAAAGAATGTATGCAATCCTTTATTCTTGAAACCAATTTGTTGGTTTTTCCTTCTAACACCTGGTGTGTGGACTCAAGGGCCACTAACTACATTTGTAATATATTACATGGGTTTCAGGAAACAAGAAGGTTGAATGAAGGAGAGGTGTACTTGAAACTAGGCAAAAGCCAAAGGTTGCCGCAGTATCTATAGGAGTTTATTGTTTAGTATTAGGTGAGAAAATGTTGGTTTTAGAAGACTGTTATTATGTTCCATAGATAAGGAGAAATTTGGTTTCTGTTTCTGCACTTAATAAGTCAGGATATTCCATTTCGTTTGATTCAAAGGTTGTAATCAAACTAAATGGAAAGTTTATTGCCTCTGGTACTTTAGAAAATGGTCTCTATATACTTTCTCTTATGCTAGAAATAAATGATACTGTTATTGGTAATTCATCAAAGGTCTTGCCTCAAAAGAGGAAGTCAACTTATTTTAATCCAACATACTTATGGCATTTAAGACTTTGTCATATCAATCTAAACAGGATTGACAGGTTGGTGAAAGATGTAGTTTTAAGTTCACTCTCTTTAGAACCTTTCCCAACTTGTGAGTTTTTCTTAGAAGGAAAGATGACTCAGAGATCCTTTAAAGCTAAAGGGTCAAAAGCCACAGAGTTATTGGAGTTAGTACATACCGATGTATGTGGACCCATTAATGTGAAAGCAAGAGGTAACTTTGAATATTTTATCACTTTTACTGATGATTATTCAAGGTATGGTTATGTGTATTTGATGCACAAAAAGTCTGAATCTTTTGAAAAGTTCAAAGAATTCAAAGCAGAAGCTGAAAAGCAAACTGGTAAACCAATTAAAACACTTCGATCATATCAAAGTGGTGAATACCTCTCAGATGAGTTCAAAGAGTACTTAATGCAAAATGGGATTTTGTCTCAATTAAGTGCACCAAGAACTCCACAACAGAATGGGGTTTCTTCAAGAAGGAATAGAACCTTATTGGATATGGTTCGATCCATGATGAGTTATTCAACTCTACCTATATCTTTTTGGGGATACGCCTTAGAAACAGCGATTTATATTTTGAATTTGGTTCCTTCTAAGTCCGTTCCTAAAACTCCTAGGGAGTTATGGTATAGGTGAAAGCCTAGTTTACACCATATACATGTATAGGGTTGTCCTGCGCATGTACTCAAAGGAAAGACAAACAAGTTAGAATCAAGAACTAAAGTATGTACATTTATAGGGTATCCAAAAGGTACTCGAGGTGGTTTATTTTATAATACAAGAGAACAAACAGTGTTTGTGAGTCAAATGTTAAGTATCTCGAGGAAGATTATATTGTGAAACGAAAACCTCGTAGTGAAATGATCATTGAAGAAATGACGGTAGATACTCCTGGTAATGTTTAATCTGAATTAACTCCTAGTTTAGATGAAAACCCTCTAAATGAAGTTCCAAGTTTACCTAAACCTACTCCAGTACTTCGTCGTAGTGGGAGGGCAATTAGACTTCCAGAAAAATTAACCCTATTAAAGGAAACTTTCTATGTTATATCAGATGATCAGGATGTAGGTCCTATGAACTACGAAGAAGCAATTTCTAACATTGATTCGAGAAAATGGCTTGAAACAATGAGATCGGAAATGGAGTCCATGTATTCCAACAAAGTCTAGGAACTTGTAGATCCACTGCCAAATATTAAGCCTATTAAAAATAAATGGTTATTCAAAAGGAAAAGAGGAGTCGATAGAAAGGTAGAGACTTTTAAAGCGAGACTGGTGGCGAAAGGATTTACTAAAAAAGAGGGTATCAGTTATGAAGAAATTTTTTCGCCAGTGGCCATGCTTAACTCCATTAGGGTCCTTCTTTCGATTGCTGCTCATTATGACTATGAGATTTGGTAGATGGATGTAAAGAGTGCTTTTTTGAATGGTACAATCAAGGAGGACATTTATATGGTCCAACCTGAAGGCTTTACAGTTCCTAGACAAGAGCATAAAGTATGCAAGCTAAAAAAGTCCATTTATGAACTTAAACAAGCTTCAAGGAGTTGGAATGTATGCTTTGATCAAGCAATCAAATTGTTTGGTTTTGATCAATGTGAAGAAGAACCTTGTGTTTACAAGAAGGTTGAGGGTAAAACTGTTATATTTTTGGTATTATATGTAGATGATATACTACTCATTGGGAATGATGTAGGAAAATTGTCTACCATGAAAATCTGGTTATCTAATCACTTTGGAATGAAAGATTTAGGTGATGCAAGCTACATCCTAGGGATCAAGCTTTTGCGAGATCGCAAGAATAGGATGTTAGGATTGTCCCAGTCGGCTTATGTTGATAAGTTATTAGTCAAGTTTGCTATGCCAGATTCCAAGAAAGGCTTAATGCCTTTTAGACATGAAATTTCTCTTTCCAAGGATCAGTGTCCTAAAACACCTGAGGAAAAGAAGAAAATGCATGCATGTCCTTATACTTCGGCAATAGGAAGTTTGATGTACACCATGTTGTGTACTAGACCAGACATTTGCTTTACAGTTGGGATGGTCAATAGATACCAGAGTGATCCAAGTCCAGACCACTGGACTGTGGTCAAGCATATCCTAAAATATCTTAGGAGGACCAAAGACTATATGTTGGTATATGGTAATGTAGACCTTGTACCTATTGGCTATACCGACTCGGACTACATTTGGATATGTGTTTACACTTGGTGGAGGAGCAGATAGTTGGAGAAGTGTAAAATAACAATGTATTCGACTTCAGAGGCAGAGTATGTTGCGTTGCTAGTGAAGCAACAAAAGAAGCAGTCTGGTTTAAGAAGTTTTTTATGGAATTAGGAATAGTGCATCAAGCACAAATTCCTATAACATTGTTTTGTGACAATAGTGGTGCAGTAGCTTAATCCAAAGAGCCTAGGTATCATAAGAGGTCAAAGTATGTGGAGGGTAAGTATCATTTGATACATGACATTCTGCAGCGTGGTGATATTGCATATACAAAGATTCCCACTAAAAAGAAAATTAAATTAAGATGTAAAAATAGGTTGTTCTAACATGCTAAAATCATTCTATCAATCAATATTATGCTCTCTAAACATGTGTTGAAGAGGAGAGTAATCATTTTCGATCCACTCTTGCTTGCACATAATTTAAGCTAATCTAGATAGAACAAACCGTTCACTAATGAGAGAAGATTTTAATATATGAAAACAATAAATAATATACTAAAAACAGTGAATTAAATCGATGAGAATGAATATAGAGGAGGGAAAAATTCACCACGCGATTCAAAGGCTATTAGTTAGTCATTGAATCGATTTTCTTGGTCCCTAGCAAACCTATGATTATCTCTAATCATAGTTTTGCTAGTCTAAGAGATTGCATTCCCACAAATCTCTTTAATGGGATTACAAATCTCTAGTGCATTGCTATGAGATTCATCTCTAAATCTCATCCCAATGGACTTGAAGCATAAAATCAGCACAACAACCATTCTAATTAACACACATCCTCATGTGGCTTCATAAACCTCCTCTAATTGAGGTTTTAACCTTGTGTCATTGGAAGAACTAAATTAAAACAATAATGTAAAGACAAAAATAAAGAGAAGTGAATACTAAACTAAGTTATTGATGGGAAATTAATGGTGGCTACAACTAGACTAATTCTAACTCTAAACTAAATTAAAACTAAACTAACCTAATTAGAGACTAAGGGGAGGAAGGAGTTAATAAGTTTAGCCTTAACCCTCTTTATATAGGAGAGGGTTAGGGTTATATTTTAGTGCATGGGCCAAAAATGGAGACTTTGGGCCTCTAAAGTGAGTCCAAAGTCCATTAGGTTAAGTCTACAAGGGCTAATTATGCTGGAAATTACTTCAGTACTCTTTTCGTCTACTTTTACAACTCTGATTGGGACAAAGCTAGGTCCATTGGAAAGCTTATTTTGAGTCGGTCGTTTTGACATAAAGTAGGCCCAATTCTGAAGCCCAAGTCCAAAGATACGCCCATTTGAAGTTCTATTGACTTTTTTGTTCTTTTTCTACCCGAATTGACTTTGACTTCCCAACTTTGACTAGGCTTGAAAAAGGCTTTTCTTCATGATTCTTTGGCTTTAAACGAGAACTTCCTTAGCAATCATCTTGACTTATTTTTCATGCAAAATGGCATCTTTAAGCACATAAACAGTTTCAAGACCTGAAATACACAAAAACATGTAAACATTACTAACTCTTATTTATTATAAACATAATTAGCATAAATAGAATACTATTAAGGGGTTTAAATAACAGTTTTAGGTGCTTATCACCTACAACTGAGAATCTTGCATACCCTTTTACTAAATCTTTGCCTATCAATCCTTTTGAGAGTCACATGGATGACATGGGTCATAGAGTAGTTGCTAAATGGGTTTGAAGGCCAGTGGGAGATTGTTGGGATATTTAACTTTTACAAAGCCAATGAACATTTATTGTTTATACATAATGATGTTTAATTAAATACACAAATCTTATTATTATGCATATGGGTGAACTAATATAATATGATGAAACCATAAGTTCCATAGGTAATAGAATTAGAACAATCAAGCATATATATAAAGAGTCATGTGTGGGAGATTTTATTGTATCTATTTACCTAGAATGCTCGCAGTTAGGGGTGAAGTCGGATGCTTCACTTATAAGACTGTAATATACATAAATACTATATGATAGGATAATGATATCTCAATCATTTGAGTATGACTCTAAGTTTGTATATTGGTGTAGTCACATGACTAACACTGAGGGGATCAAAGTGAGAACACACTATAAATTCGCTGTTAAGATTAGTGTGCAAATCTCACTCTACCAATTAATCCCTAGACTTGAGGAATTGTGAAAATTCATCGTGTCTCAAATTTATTACTTTGAGATGTTAAAAAGTAATGTATATTCATAGACTAGACTTGACGTTTTGGGTAATGAATGTAGGATGTTTTGAATCACGAATTCTAATAAAGGATCCACCACTCTACAGAGTTATATATTAGGAAATTGTGACATAACTAATTGAGCTCAAACCCGACCGGTATAAGAAATAGTTTCTTAATTCTCAATTGATGTCAAATGTCACATTGGGTCAATTAGACATGGGTGTGACAATGAAGAACATATTCCTAATGGTCTAATTGTGAATAAAATTGAGGTGGAGGGACTTAAATATAATTAATGGTAGGAAAAGACTTTCTCGAAAGTTCCAGGGGCCTTATTGTAAATATGGATTTGTTAATAGGCACTTTCCATATTAAAGAGATATATATTAAAAGTGTTTTAGTATATCAAGTACAAGTACTTGTATGATAAACAGGACTTGTCCTCTTAAGATAAGACTTGGAATCATAAGTGGATCCCACTACACACACACTTGCGTATTCTCAAAGTTTCTCTATTTAAGAGAATGACTTTTTGGTGAAAGAGACCATTAGTCTTTTTAGGAAAAGTACAACTAAAAGTAGGAGAAAAGCAAAAGTGTTTTGTGGTGTGTTGTGTGGTGAATACTACTAGAAGGCTGAAGACTAAGTTTTTTGGATTCATCTTTGGAAAGTTTTTCCTTATTGTCAATCTCCAATTCCAACTTTGAAGGTATTTTTCTTTTAATTCATTTTTTATCAATGTAGGAACGCCTTGTATCCATGCTTGAGACTTTTGATACTACATTCTTCTTTAGATGCCAAAGGCAGAAACTATGGTATAAGTTAGGAAAAACCTTCGGGATATTTGTAACCAACCCATGATGCCTATCAAGAAAAAAAAAATGTAATTCTCCTTTGAGGTGAAACAACCTTCTTCAAATTCTCTAAAAACCACTCCCAATTTGCGTCATCCTTATAAACTACTATTGCAAAGGCAAATGGATTTTTTTTTTTTTTTTGCTAAGTGGTAATTGATTAATAATAAAAGAATAAGAGTTACATGGTACTTAAAAGTAACAACTAATGGAAAGATAACAACAAATGTATGCATTTCCTAGTACATGAGAATCTAGTTGACAAATCTGAAGTAAGTAGTATATTGGTTCTCTAATTTTTTCATGAAAGGAGGTCTCGAATCCCACCATTTACTTTCTCCTTGAAGAAGAGCAACCCCATGTCTTGCACAACTGTCCGCTCCTAAGTTAGTATCTCTCCAATAGTGACATTGATCCAAGCTGCTTAGGCCTTCATCCTTTGCCACATAGGTTTGAATCTCCAATGCAATGTATTATTCTAGAAAGCTTTAACTACCAAGGACGAGTCACATTCCACCCAAATATATCTCCGACCCATTTCCAATGTTTTTTTGATGGCTTGCACAATTTCCATTGTTTCGGCCAGAAAGTTGGTAGCAATGCCCATGCCACCAATTCTTGCTCCCAAAAAATCCCCCTTATAATTTCTAAAGACCAAACCCCATCCTGACCTTCCTGGATTACCCCTCGAGCATCCATCTATGTTTATCTTTAGAATTCCCAGAGGAGGTAAAAGCCAAAAACATTCAAAGATTTTGGGAGATTTGTGAAGTTTGTGTTGAAGATTAAAGCATTTCAGTACCTTGAGATCATGTACTGAGTTTCCCATGTGGCCTGATGACTTATGATGGGCACTTATTTCAGTAGCTTGAATTTTTATTATCATATAGCACCTTGTTCATGTTCTTCCAAAGGTTTACCATGGCTATCAGTGAGCATGCTTTCCACATGTCCAGTATTAGTGAACTGAAGTGCTTACCCTGTTGTTGCACATCATTAAAGGTTTCCAGCTCATTATGTATGTTGAATATTTCCCTTACATATTTCCAAACTCTCTTCGTGACAGAGCAAAGAAATAAGACATGACCCGAGTTTCATCTTGTTTTCGGCAAATGTAACATCTTGAGGCAAGATGTATCTTTCTTTTCTGTAGTTGGTCATCAGTTCGGGCTGCCCCATGTGCAAGCTTCCATGCAATTCCTTGTGTCTTGGGAATGACTTTACTGCTCCAGATGAAAGGACACCATGCTGGCTTTGCAAATTTTTTCCTGATTGCTTCATGTGCCGCTGACACTGTAAATTCTCCTGTAATGGAAGCTATCCAGACCCTTGAATCTTCTTGAGAGCTATCCGGTTGTGGTATTGAGGATATATCAATTCCCAGCTGTTGTAGCACTTGCATCATTTTATTCAAGAACTGCCATCTATCATCTTGTATATATTCACAGAGTCTAGATTGAAATTTAATGATTTCCTTTCTTTCCTCTTGAAAATACTAGCATATTACTTTTTGCATCAACCAATTCTCCCTCAAAAGATTAATAGATTCTTCATTCCCAACCACCCAGCCATGTAGGGGGGACATTTCGGTAAGAGCCCATTTGATTCATGTCCACACAGTAGAGGTTTTGTAGTTAGACCATCCACCAGCTCTATTTAAATATTTACCCCTCATGAAATGTGGCCAATCTCCTTCTTCTGTAAGCAAATGGAAATATCCCTAAGTTAAGAATTGGAATACTTAGTAGCAATCATTTAAGTAACAACACCAAAAAAAATGTACATAATTTGATGCTCAAATATTAAAGCAAAATTACATACTTCTTAACTAAAACATCTATATAATGAATTTTGAACTTACCTAGATCAGCATTTTTTGATGTTGCCGATAACAAACAACCCTTGTATTTCGCCTTCAAAAAAGTGTCATCCAAGCAAACCATAGGATGACAATAATTAAATCCATGAATACATGCCTCAAATGAAATAAAAAGTCTCACAAACTCAAACTGGCATCAATTCTTGTCCAACTCCAACTGAATATGACTACCATGGTTGGTACTCTGTACAACATCAGTATACCATTCCAACAATGTATAAGAAAAAGCATCATCCCCATATACCTCCTTCATAGCCAATTCTTTACCTATGTACGCATAATAATAAGTTAAATCCAGTCCATAATCTCTTTTGAATTCTTTTATTATGTCTTTGGGTTTCAACAGCGGGTTGTCCTTCACTTGATCAATAACAACACTCTTCACAAGTTGACTCGTCATCCTAGGATTCAATGAATCCTTAAAACCAGCACCACATGTATGATTAGGTTCCATTTTTGTAATTTCAAATAATTGGGTAATCTTAAACCTCGCAGTTGCATGAATTCTCCAAGGACACCCCATCTCCATATAGTTACCACAAACCGTCGTCACTAAATAGGGGCTATTCTTTTTCAGCTTGTAAATAAATCCATTCTCATTGCAATATTTCAATAAAATATTTGTAAATTCAACCGCACCACCAGAAAACCTTTGTCCAGCCCCAGTAATCAATGTTGCCCACAAACTAGATTTCAAAGGCTTGCATACTTTCGGAGTTGGTGCAAACAACATGCTACAATTCTCAACCTCATCACAAATCAAATTTTGAATTGAGTCATCCAAACCAACAAAAATCTTAAAGGAGGAAATTCCTTTTGCACAAAGAAATAAAGCTAATGATTGTAACTCTGAATCAGTATCAATTGAAAACTTTTTCTCATCACGTATAAAATAAAGCTTACAAGCTAATGGGGTAACATCTCTCCATTTATCATATATGTTGCGTTTGAGTGCGCTAACTGTAGAATCCAACCCAATACGAATAGCAAGTGTATCATACAGATATGATATCACAGCAAAAACATGATTATCCTTTTGAATTGCATGTGTATCATTTGTATATGAAATAAAAGACAACTCAGTATTTTCCATTATATTTCAACTGCACGAAAAAAAAAACGTTCTTATTATGTCTCTATGAAATATGAGTGAATTAACAATATAATTCAACACAATTCTATTTCAACACAATATGCACGCACTTATATGAAATATGAGTGAAATAACAATATAATGCATTTTAAAAAGAGAAAAGAGTGACCTTATTAATACTGGAGTACTGACGGAATTTCTGTACATTAAGATTATGGAAGAAATAAATTTGAAATAAAAAGAAGGAATTTAAGTGAAGAATATGCACTTCAGAAACTGTGAAGTAGTTTTTTTTTTTTTTTCTATGAAAAACCGTTAAAGGGTAAAAAGAGAAGACGGAAAAGTTTGAAAAAAAAAGGTTTCGCGGGCGGTCTCGAGTCATATCCCCAAATTCGAAAACATTTTAAAAAATAACGACTTTTAGTAATGAAAATAACCAAAATGGTATTAAAACCGAAAAATAATACTTCTAGGTCTTTAAAAGTAATTTTATTTTTGAAGCAGCTCTGTAACCCAATTTCTTGATGTGGCAATGTGGTATCCATTAGACCGTAACAGTTACACTATAAAGCTTAAGATATCGGCATGCCTACTACTCTATTATTCGAGACTACAAAGTATTATGTCAATTTATAACATTTTTGACAAACATCTCGATATATTTCATCCCACTTTGTATTGGGGTGTAAACAAATAAGTTTCAGTTCTGGTATGCCTGTATCCAAACCCAAATCAAAAATTCAAACAGCCTATTTGAATCCAAAGGATATCAAAAGTAGTATGCAAATCTATTTTTGGATATCCAAAATGTATAAATTTCTAATTTATAATACAAAGCCTGTTATTGCCATTGGGACTTTTTCTTTTGCCAAGGGGTATTTTTTGGTTTGCCAAAAGTGCCATCTGACAACTGTTTATAACATCTAGTCATTTAAGGGAAATCTTATTGAAGATTTTATTCGCGTAAAAAAGGCATGATATCTAACAAGAATCCTCTCCCCCCCACCATAAATGAAACCAAGCAGAGTTCACAGATATTATCTTTCCTACCGCTCACATGAACTTCAGTTGATCTATTGTGCTTGAATGCTTCACCAACACAAGTTATCAGTTTTGCATAGGGATTGAGTTAAGTGTTCCCCCCCCCCAACACACACATACACACACACACCTTTTTTTTTCCTCTTTGTATTGCATTCCTTTATGAATCCAATATTTAGTTGACTGGGGATCCTAAAGGCTAAAGCCATGTAAATTAAATTGATTGAGATTGTTGATTGTTTGTGGAGAATCCAAAACACTTCATTGAATTAAATAGTGAAACATATTCGTTTTTCTAAAACTAACACAAACTAGATGAGCTAAATTACTTTGTGCAATAAATCTAAGTCTAGTTTCCTATAAGTTTATGACATGTTAACTAAGTATAATTGAAATCTACGATTGTAATGTGAGCGAGTAAGCACTTTTTATGGTGTTTGCTTTTCTGGTTTGTTCATTGTTTTAAAACTTGAGATTGCTTGCGCTGGATAGGATCATAGTAATGTACATGGATGTACTTTGAGTTCAAAAATGCGTTATTCAATCAATTAAAGTATAGAAACTAACCATTTACTAGTGTTAATATTACTTATTCTTTTTTTCATTTTTTTATTTGATTGCAGAAGAACACCTTTCATGAGGAATATGGATGTGGATATTACTGAGAAATACATGGAAAAATAGAGAACCCAATGTCTTCATAGATAATGAGAATGAAGAAATCTTTGAATATGGAAAGATGCTTCCACCACCAATAAGGAAATTCTAGAGTCGTGAACAGTTGCTTGAGTATAATCACTTTTTTCATTATACCAAGAATATGCAACAACTATACGAGATTCTGAGAGAGAGAAATATGTAACAATTGGTTGTGATAGAGGGGGAACTTATTGAAATAGGATGAGTACTATGGCCGAAGAGCGAAAGAGAAAAACTAGTTCTCAACTTATAATAAACTGCCCTTTCCAAATTTAAGGCATCAAAGTTGATGGTTATTGGATACTTAAAGTACAAAATGGAGATCATAACAACGAAGCATCAAGTGATATGTCTGGGCATCCTTCTTTTCGCCGATTTTCTGAGAATGAGATTGTGAGGATCAAAGAATGTCTAAAGCAAGCATATTTCCGTGCCAAATGCTTATGTCACTTCAGCAGGCAAATCCAGACCTTAAAGCAATATCTAAGACTATTTACAATGCCAAAGCCAAGATCTGAACAGAAGAGTTACAAGGACGGACCCCTATTCAAGCATTATTGGAGGAACTATTTAAAGGTGGGTTTACACATAGCTATAAATGTGTGTAGAGGGGCACCTTTCACATTTGTTCTTTGCACACCCTTTGTCAATCACATTAAGCAGGAGTTACCAAAATGTCTTTGTGATGGATTGTACTTACAAGACTAACAAGTTCAAGATGCCATTACTTGACGACGTTGTTGGTGTCTCAAGCTTTAACACTTCATTATATTCATGTTTTGCATATTAAAAGAGGAAGAAAGTGATTATGTTTGGGCACTTCAGATGTTCAAGAAAATGTTGGGTACCGATGAACCTATAGTGACTGTCTCAGATAGGGAATTTGCTCTTATGAATGCAATCAAGGAAGTATTTCCAAGGACTACCAATCTTCTGTGTTTCTGGCACATTGCTCAGCTCCCAAATGTGTGTTTTATTACCCGTATATTGCTGCATTACAGTCCCTTTTACGCTTAACGAAAAGGCAACTCATAGCTTTTACTGTCTCTTTCAAGTTAAGGAGTATTTCATACCACTTATCATAAAAGCTACGTCTTAGCACCAAAAGGAGCCTTAATCATGCTTATTATGAAGACCAGTAGCTGCTATGGAAAAGTACTAAAAAAGTCAACAGTCAACAGTCAAAGTCCTCAAATCAGAAGACCAAAGATGGAGGCCATTATCTCAAATTATGAAGACTTTCTCCCTAAACCTACCTTGGTCATGAAGAAACCAAAAAGTAAAAGCAAAAGAAAAAGTGAAAGGGTGAGGTGTCTAGTTTGTAGTGGAGGAGGGCAAATCTGTAAATGGCAAAAGTAGGGGTATATAATTAAAAAGCAAAGGAGAGATAACTCATCCATTGTCTGAGGATCCAAACCATTTGGTTTGTTTATTTTCTTGTATTGTTTTTTTCAATTCATGTTTTTAATTTCTAGTAATTTTATTTTATTTCAATCAACTTGTTATTTCCATTTCTTTATTTCAATCAAACTTGTTATTTCCTTTTCTTTATTATAATCTTCAATCTTGTTTGTTGGTTTCATTTCAATATTTTAATCAATCTTCCTTTCATGTTTTCAAGTCATTTTAATCAAACAATCAAAGATTTCAAGTTCATTAGCTTAGAACCACTCTAATATTCAAGAGTCTACCTTTCTTCTTCATATCTCCCTCACTCAAACTCTAAACAATTTAAGATGATCCTTAACTCTTAATCTAACTCTTTTGAAGTATACTCACTACAATATTAAAGCTTCAAATGGCACTGTTGCCGGGGATTGAAGCAAATTAAAGCTTCAAATGGCGCCGTCGTCATGGATTAAAGGAATGGGAGTGATTGGTTAAAAATCTAATAATGGAGCATCATTCTCATCTCTCCATTTCTATTTTTTTTTCAATTTTTCATCATTTTATTTTTATTGTTTCTCTGTATTGAGATACTTTTTTACAAATCAGGTTGCGGGACAACAAAGGTGGAGAGGAGCTGATCAAACAGGCAAAAGACGACGGTCATCCACCGGCGCCGATGGGCAACCACGCGTGCATGGTGAGGGCGACCGCCCAGCCACCTCAACAAAAGAATGTTCAAAATTTTCATATCCCAGATCATTTGTGATGAGTAGTTGTACTCCGAGCCTAGATTTTGTAACAGAGTAGGAGAAAATAGTGGAACTCATTTGTAATAGTTAGTGATAAAAAGAAAAAAAAAAAAAAAGAGAAAAATTGGTTTTTGATTGATTTCTTATGATGAACATAAGTTAAACTTGGTTTGAGTTTACTACTTACCAAGGGATTAGAGTTTTAATTACCTTGGAAAGTTCAAGTGTGTGAGGTAAATTATGGATCATAGCTCAGACACTTTGAATCAACTTGGTAATCAACACTCTAAGTCCAATTGATTCTGGTTAATCTAGGTGATTAATCTAAAACTAGTTAATTAGATTAGTATAATCTTAGTTTAGTTTTAAGTTTGAGCCCTTGAAGGCAAAGTTGGATAAATTGTCAAACCCTTTATTGTAACTTAAAATAAGGTAAAGCTCGAAAGGTTGGGCTTGATTCTCAGATCAAACTCTAACCGATGTCGCCTTCTCCTCAAGCAGCATGTAAGCACAGCTTGAGAGGTAAATTATAAATCTCCTCTAAGCCCAAGTAAGAAGATACCTTGTGTATTCAAGCATGCTTACATGATTGTTTGAAAATTACTTTCTGCATTGTAATTTACATTTACGCATAAGGATGAACCCAAGCCATAACAACCATTGAGAAGTCATTACCTAATGTAGGTAAATTGGACGTTGCTTGATTCTTGGAAGCCCTAGACCAAAAAAATTAATTAAAATCAATCAAGTAGAGCCCAAAGTAGTCACGCTCCTCCAGAAAATGAAAAAAATATAGCCACAAGGATTTAGAGTAATCAGTTACCAGATTTCGGTGGACCAACTACCTTCCTCACTCCCCTCCCCCAGATTCATTGTGAGTGAGATTATTGGTAGCACACCACTTGGTGAAGTGACTGCCTACTATTCTGAGACATGTAGTAGAGCCATCCTAGTCTCGCGCCCAATTATTCCCTTGAACAGGGCATAATAAATTATAGACCAAAGCAAATATTTTCAAAAATTAAAAAAATAAAGGGTTAGTTAGACTTACCCCATTTTCAAAAATATTAGTGATACCCCCCCCAATTGCAAGATCCAACGGTTACGAGATGAATTTTTTTTTTTAGATGAAGAAATCTGACCGTTGGATCACTCAAAATGGGGTATCACTAATATTTTTGAAAACGGGGGGGTAACACTAATTGCAACTAGTAATGGGGGGGTAAGTCTAACTAACCCAAAAATAAATTTCTACTATTTTTACATTATCATTGATTGAACATTCATGTCTTATCAATATGCATCACAACCATAATGGAATTACAATGCAAACCCAGAACCCTGTTCTTTTTGCGGTAGTTCTTATCACTGGTTATCCCATTGTCCATCATATACCAAATTCTAGTCCACTACGGGAAATCCTTACGACTATGAACTTCAATTTTCAACCTTCCTTAGTACCCCATACATTCAAAAGTTTTCTAGTCATGCTAACAATTCATGGAGTTCCACCACAAATAATCAACCACCATTCATATATCCATATGGTCAATCAGAGTGTGGTTTCACCCAAAACCCATTACCATTCACATCACCATCCATATCAAATTCATATTCCACTCCACCATCCATCACAGACCAACCCTACCAGGAAATGGCCAAGCAAACAATACTAACTCAGCAAATAGCAACTACCTTATGTTTTCTCCAATCCAATTCAAAAGAGTCAACATCTAAGACTAATATCCTTCCACCCAGTCCAAAACCCATCTAACAAGAGAAACAAAGTGTTACTATAACAACGCCCATTGCTAAAGCCCATCCTGATATTATTGACCAATTAAAATCTCATCACCATCCACCTGACTATTGTGTGAATTTCATATCTTATGACGATGACTATCTGCTTAAAGTCACAGTTTCCCTCACATGCCTTAACGCATCATCACCCATATATGAGAAAACTCCGGCAGAAGAAACTCAAGAGCATGTATTGGACTCGACACATTTGGAAAATGGTATTGAGAAAATTTATGAAGATCTAGGAAGAGAGGATAAAGAAAATGAAGTGAGTGGAAAAGAGGGAGTAAATACTATATCTGGTGGAAAGTGGATTTCAATTTAGTTTGGCCGTTAAGACTTATCGATGGAACAAATTTGACATATCCTTACTATTGCATATATGAACTACAATCTTGTGGAAATGCCAAAACTAGATGAAGAATTCTCTGAGTCCTCGAGATCATGTGAAAAATCACCACCCAACCATCACCATCCCAATTTAACACCTCTTGAAATCCAACCTCCATTCATAAAAAAAATCCACCCATTTCTAAGGACTGCACCACTAAACCATTTCAAAGAAACCTCAAATTTGAACTTAAGCCAATTGCCTTTGAGATCCTTCATAATTTTCTAAACCTTCTCAATAAAAAGACTTTGCCCAACATACATACTCACAAGACTATCATTCCAGTTGATGAGAACCCCGCTTTGATTGAAGTGCCAGAAAAAGAGGAAACAAAATCTATGGTGGAATGTGGATCCTAATCTAGCGTGGTCATTATGGACTTAACGATGGACGAAATCGATGATTTTCTTAAAGATGCTGACACTGACCACGATTTTGTAGATACACCCAAGTTAGATGAAGAGTTTTTGGAGTTCTTGAAAGCATGCGATGATGAACCCATCATTCAAGTGGTTCAAAAGCCTAGTATATCATATTCAGCATCATCTGAGCTTTGTGAAGAACATCCACTACCAACCTCACACTCTTTTGGACAATTCAAATATGATGGGTTATTGCATAAGTTCTATGATGGGTTGCATAAACTTTCTCTTATCATTCTGCATCTTACATTCCAAATGCATTATTTCATTCTGTTTGGGGGTGTATGCTTTTACATATTCTTCTATAAAGATCCCCAACTGTTTAGATTATTAGTATATAGCTAATAACATATCATCCATAATATGCATATAGTCTTGGGGAATCTTACTTAAAATGACCCCACATATAGTCTTGACTATAAAAGACATTTCGTGTTTTCTCGATGCATTCTATGGGAGTGCATCCTTAAGGTAACTGGACCACTCCACTTAGAGTGTGTGGTTGTAAGTGATATTTGAACTTTGCGGTATAAAGATTTGATTTCTCTATGTCGTTCGGTGTAAACTCAATCTCTTTACGCACGTGTCTTAGTGCGTTTAGTTCGAGTAGGAATTCGTTCCACCTAAAGTCTAGGACAGCATACAACTTTATTATGTTCCTTAGGAAACTAGTGAATAAGTTTTTATTGTTGATTTGTATGCTAGACTTGCTTTGTTTTAAATCCTAACGAACACTAAAAATGCAAGATACGAAAATGGAATAACTAAGATTTTTAGCAAGATTATTTAGAGAGAGAGAGAAGGGTAGAGGGTTATGCTACTCATGCTAGGTCTTATTATATTCACTTAGGATCATATTACTACCATCTCCAAGCCATTTTGGGTTCATTATCAAAGCCGAAATGGATTGAGCATCGATCCCTAGCGAGATGAACCCATCTCTAAGTCTATTTCCCTAGCAAAAGGAGTTGAACTGATATTTCATCTCTGAAATACCATCTCAACTCCTGGACTCATACAACATAATCCTGTCAAATAGAGAAATCAGAGGTCAAATATGACCCGTGCGCGAGGCTAGCCTAGGCATGAAAAGGGTAGCGTACGCAAGTCTTTCCAAACCTCCAGGCCTCAAGTTTGGCCAAACACTACCATTTTGGGGTAGTGTGCTACATAGGTCCTTAGTCCTAAGCAGTGAATCATACTTCTAAGAAATATATACGAATCTTCACATAAGCATCATTAACCCTCCACCTTAGAGGATTTTTAGCTCATGATCCTTGGATTATTTGAAATACTACAAGATTTATATGCTAATGAGAGAGAGAAAGAAGAAAAGAAGACTAAACACATGAATTACCTAAGGAAATGATGTAGTTTATTTCAAAAACTAAAGATGTTCTCCATTAACACCATTACAAGTTTTCTCACATAGAAACAAAAACTGAAAACTAAACTACAAGACAAGGAATGAAAAAGGAATCTAAAAAGGGAGTTAATGTTCCAAAATCAGCCCCCTTATACATAAGAGAGCTTTCTCCTCTCATCCCACGTGAAACACCAAAACCTATTAATTTCCATCTTATCCACAAAACCAAAGCAAAGTGACACCTTGCATGGTTTTCACTATTAGCACCTAATCTTATCTAACTCCATTAATTGCATGCAAGGTGTCCATTTTGTTCCAATTATTTTCTCATTTTATCTTGACTTGCATGATGACTCATCAAATCTCGTGGGCCGGCATAGTGGATCTATGTGCTGTGTCCAGTGGCGGGTTGGTCTTTTGTCATTTTTATAGCTTCCCACCTTTGCATAAAGCTCGTCGCATTGATCGTCTAAGCAACTCACTTGCTAAATTTGGAGTCCTGGTTCAAGAGATATGAGCTCCAGAAGCTTGCTGTTACTATGCACGTAATCCTATTTCTGACTTGATTATGTCCTATTTGAGTCTTTGGGATTAAGTCCGGCTTTGTTGAGCTTCACATGGCCTGATCGGAAATCTTTATGTATACTCCCTATCCCATGCTTAAATACTGGCTTTATCATCATTTTTACGTTAGTTGCTCCAACCTGCAAAAGCACAAAAATGCGATTATTTCCTGATTATTAAACACATAATTAACCAAATTGCTATGTCTCTATGGGGACTAATATTACAATTTTGGGTGCTTAGCACACTACCCCTAAACAGCACTTTGCTTGCCCTTAAGCAAAGAAAAGACATTAAAACAGATAAGTGGCCAAAAATGTGTAGTCCTATCTAATTCTCATTTCATAGAGTGAGGTTGCATTGACCATATGCAACAAGGTCTTAAACCACTAGGAGTTCCCTAGTGGACGAGTTAGAGCCTCGTGAGAGTTTTTCAAAGAAGATACTCACAAACTTCATCAATACTACAACAACTCAGTAACAAAGCTTATTTCCTAAATTAATCTCAGATATCTATACATCTCTTTAGCGGGGAACGAGGATTCATTTCTTTGAAACTCAAGTTAATATGCATACAATAATTAGAGCATCTACATATGAACATGCATACAGTGAACTTTTCATTGAAATGTACAAGTAGGGCCATTTCTGGATCCTTTAGAGAGCGTCCCTAAATGGGTTCTCACATGTATGTGTCGAAACACAAATTTGCTCATAATTTTTCCACTCAGGTTTCGCTAACTCCAGTGTGTAGTGGGCACACGTTTCCCACATACTCGATGATAGCAGAGGAGCCGAGGTCGATCGATCACATCTACTACTTAATATCACACCATCTTACTCCTAATTGAGCTAGAGGTCTTTATTAGGTATTGTGGGGCTTAGGTAGTGGTGTAGAAGAAAATGGAAGTGGAAGATCAAAAATGACAAGTATGAGAGAATAAGGTATTCAAGATATTTACACTAGAGAAATCCTTGTTTTCTTTTTCTACTTCTACCTGAGTTTTCCTACTTTGCTCTTAACCCTTATTCATTTTTTTTATTTTATTTTTTTTCAAGGCTTAAGAAATATGATTCTATTTTTCTTCCCTGAAGCAAGTAACTAACTTTTATTTGGGACAAGTCTTTCTCTTTATATTTCTACATTTCATCCTATTTCTTATACTCATCATTTAAGTAGGTTCTTTTATTTGGGGTTAATAGATGGGTAAGGAATTTTTGGTGAAAGTGAAAGGTTTGATGAAAGGTTCAAGTGGAGTGACTAGCGGTAGAATTTGTAACAGGTAAGAATTTTTAGCTATGTCGATCCAAAGAAGGCCTAAATTCTTGCCTAGGGTTCAGATGGTGATCAAGTAAGTAGACACGTGATTTTCTCTATTCGGAAAAACTACTCCTCTGTGTCATTACTCACAAATCACTCATATCAAAGCTTTTTGGTTAGATTCTCATAGGATTGATAGCTTAAGTAGACTAACAATGGGTTCTAGAAACTTACTGCTATGTACAATTGATGATACTCAGTGCATGAATACTCATGAAAAGATGTAAAACTACTGCGTACATATTATCTCAAGTTTCTTAAAAACGAATCCTAATTCGAATGCTAATGTGAAACTTCTAGACAATTTTCATCATTGAAAAGGAAACAAGATTTTTTCACTAAGTACATTTACTAGCAAGAAAATAGAAACTATATACAGCCTACAAGTTGCCTAATTTTTGCTACAAGTTTAAAGCACCCCCAAACTGAATGATTCTTAGTCCTCGAAGTATCAATAGATAAAGAAAGAAATTACCTGAGAACCGTGAGCAAAATTAGGGATGGATTGCTAGAACATAAAGTTGTTATAACATAATATATTATACATAAATAAACAAAGAAAAACAATAGTACATGAAACACAACTATTTATAGTTAGATATATGTACAATGCCCTACTCAAATTTACCATCCAGGATGTGGTGATGGTTTGGCATCTTCGTGAGTGAAATGCATTTCCTTAGCATCGCGCCAAAATATAATGGTTTGCCAAATGGTGGCCCATTTTTGTTCACTGGATTCGTTCAAATGTTCCAACATTTTGTCATCGTTCGGATAACAACGAACATGGCTCAAGTACCGTGCAGGACGTCTCCATTGCCTAAACCTTAATGAACGAATGATTCTGTTTACTGAGCACATAGAATCTACCTTGACCCAGTCATGAAAAGTAGCTGAAAACTGTGGGAAATGTGTCTTAAATAATTCGGCAAGCGGTTACAGGTAAAAGTATATACTGATGCCGAACAGTGCAAGCTTTTTTCAGATTGGAGATAACAAAGTTTAAGATATCAAAGAATGTATAACCTTGAGCAAGCACATTGAATACTACACACAGCATCATTGGCTGTCGAAAAATGCAAATCTCCCATGATGTCTCCCATGATGTTCAGAAGGACAAACAACATCGCATTCCCCACATTCATGGTCACGCTGGCTAAGGGAATTGTGATGTCTGGCCATCTTCCAAGTTCAGCTCCTTCTTCTTTAAGTTCAAGACCATCACTGTATGTTGTGCAAAAAGCAAGCCATGAAAAGGAATGGGTAGAGTTGTGAAAGATGTATGGCCTTGTTGCTGCCAGCTCATGATAGGGAAGATCCAAAGTTAGGGCAAGCGTTGGCTCAGAAAAGATATGGTGTGTACCACCAACTTAGATTGTGAACCCGTCTAAGAAGAAGCCGTGAGCATGGTTGAATGCTGGTGTTTCTCCCATATTGGCATAAAAGTAGGCTGCCAAACTTGGAGAATAAGTTTGGTCAGGGCGAAGAACAAGGGAAGACCACCCGATGTTAGTGATGTAATCACGGAAAGCAGGCAGAGGTGCTAACCTTTTTTTAGGCTTGGTGATAGCATTCCAGAGTTGTTAGATTATGCAAAAATCATCCCTTTGATTCTACATAATCCAGAGTAGGTGGAGTTGAGGTTTTGTCACTTCAGATTGTTGTGATGTACCTACAACATTATGTCCTAACCAGTGGAGCACAACTAGTTGATTCTGTTTCAAAGAGAGTTGAAGAACAACGTGATATCTATTTCTGACTTTGCCACGAGATATAGTGGCCCGTAGTAAATTTTTGACAGAATCAAATGTTGACTCTGGAAGATGGAACTCCGGGTTATTCATTGGAATTTGAACTATGTCGAAGATAATTTCCTTAGTCAATTCAAATCTTTGTCCATAGGCATGGAAATATAATTTGCCATTTTTAGGTTTGCTAAATTGGTAGAACATCAAAACCAATTCTCTAGAATAAGCAGCTTCTGAATGATATAGAAGAGGTATCCATCTTCGATGTACAATTTCGTGTCAAAATAAGGAGAAAACCGACCGTCATCAAAAAAATTCAGGTAGTTTTTCTCCGGCACTGTCTTTCTTGATTGATCCATTTGAAAGTGTAAGTGAGGGAAGGATAGTGAAGAATCCGTGAAATGAAAATGGCTGAAAAGAAGAGATTTATAGCCAATATATGAGCATGTACGAATCAGGATGCCAAGTGCAGTTAGATCCATAATTAATATGTTAAAACACAGGTGAACCATGTGGTGTTGGTATACATAATTACATAACAGCAACTATGGGTATCCATAGTATGTCTTTCCATGTCAGATTTCCAAAAACAATTAATGAGGTATTAAAATGATAGAAAATACAAAGGAAGGTTTCACAGGGCAGTTAGACCTAGAGGTAATTTCTGAATTGATGATAATACCTCAATAATGGAAAATGGATAGAATAATCGAGCTGCGTGCGCAACAATTGTTTAGGTGTACCGTATAGCGTGCGCGATCTTGTATGAACACA
Organism: Coptis chinensis; assembly: GCF_015680905.1. Lineage (NCBI taxonomy): Eukaryota > Viridiplantae > Streptophyta > Magnoliopsida > Ranunculales > Ranunculaceae > Coptis > Coptis chinensis. The sequence continues at coordinate 39,224,078 of NC_141463.1, forward strand.
ATGAGTTGAGATTGAATTATTTTTGTGAGTTATTGATTTTGCTTCTTTGTTATGGATTTGATAATTTTTTTATGTTTATGATAAAGTAAAAATACAATTAATACACACAAATATTAAATAGAGGACTTCTCCATTTAATACGTAAACCGTACAAATATTTTGAGAATTATTTAACACACCATAGTAATATACAAAGCGACAGAGGAAAAAAAAATGTAGGTTATATAGATCTAGATATTTTGAAGGATGTTATGCATGATTAACAGTATCACCACGATAAATACTGTTATCAGGACCATTGTGAATGCCCCATCACGTTACTCCTTGTTAAATTTCTCGATCGGATCCATTACGTTGAAGAAGATGAAAATATATGAAGATTAAGTTGTGGAGAGTGAGAGAATGGGATGAGTGAAGTTGGATGAGGAGTGTTGGATTTTATAGGCGAAAATCTGACCGTTTGTGGATATATGACCATTGTGATTTCTGATCGTTTTAATATCTGACCGTTATGATTTCTTACCATTGTGCCTAGTGAATCAATGTGATGGAGTAATAGGGTTACATACTAAAAGCATTACTTCTGTATTAACTCTAATTCTTTATATTTTGAATGAGAATCATATGGGCAAATGTTATGCATATTAATTATATGCATGTGTCTAATACTTTATGTTGTAGATGATATGGTGTTGACACACAGAAGATCATATCATCAGTACCTTATAAAGTATAAGTAATCGTTCACAACCTAGATAGATTTGGACAAACCATTGGTACGGTTGTAGTATAATCTGGTATTAGTCTATCTTGACTATAGGATTACACCAGTACACTTTGTGTGTATTGAACAAGACCAAGTGAGGTTGTTTCTCTTTATACTGACTATATAAGAGAACAAACACTTCTGTTATTATGGATGCTTGTCCTATTAATCCGGATATAATATCGGGCACTTACGTTCATTATACATTGTTTTAAATCATCAATGAGTGAGATTCATTTGTGAATCAACAAACTCGATGGATTGGGTAATGACATTGTATGTAAGGTGTGTTGTTGATTATAGAAGGAATCAGTGACCCACAGGAAGTCGGGTTGATGATGTCCCCTTGAGGAGCTCAAAAAGATTGTCATGTAAACCCTGCAAGTGGATTTATTCTGACATGACAATGAGGTTGAGTGGTACTACTCAAGGACATAAGAAGTTGATTGATGTTGTTGTCAGTAACTTGACTTAATCAACGGACATTTGATATCTTAAATACGGGGAGATCAACGAGTATATAATATGGAGCCCATAAACGTTGACATGTAATTTGGGATTAGGGCGGTAGTGCAACAATGGCCTTTAGTGGAATAAGTCATTTGTTGACGGACTTGGGTCGTGTGTTCTGGGCAAGCATGGGAAGCCCAACCCCGTCAGGAGGCCCAACCCTAATTTCTCCTCATGGTCCCTGTTGTAGCCTATAAATAGAATCCCTTCTCTCCTGGTTGAAATTACTATTCACTTTGGATTGAAAAGAGAGGCAAGGAAAGATAGATCCAAAATTGGATCTAACTTTGTGAGAAAGAAAAAGGTTGGTAGATCGTTGCCCACACAATGTCCAATCTATTGAAAGGAATACAACAGAAGATCAAAGGGTTGATTGTTGATTCGAATTCGTAGCTATTAGATTTTCATAGTTAGATTAGCCGGATTCAAATGTATGTTTTCTATCCAAACCGTGAACCCCATTAATTCCGCTGCGCGTGGGTTTTCACGGTTTGTAGAAATTTGTATTCTGAAATAACGGTTCCTACAATTGGTATCGGAGCATGTAGATTTGTCGATAGATGTAGAACTGTTCTAACATGGTTTTGCAGGCATCTAGACCAACTGTTATGGTTAGAATGATTTCTGGAAAGAAATAGATCAATTTTTGTTTTTATGAAAAATTGATTGGTTTTACAGTTTTTGATTATTGGTGGATGTAATTTAAATCATGGTATGTATCGTGTTATTGTTTTTATCCATGATGTAATCTTATGTAAAGATCAAAAGATCAAAAAGATCAAGATTTGGATTGGTCGAAATCCGGATCTGAATTTTTTCTCGTGGAGCACGGGTCGCGCTGAAGCGCCTGGAAGTGAGCACGCCACGGGCCTCATACAGGCATAAGGGGAGCACGGGTCGCGCCCTTAACGCCAGAAAGAGAGAAACTGGAAGTGAGCATGCCATGCACCTTGTACATGCAAAAATGGAGTGCGGTAGCATCGATGCTTTGGAGCTTAAAAGCCACGCCTTTAAGCAGCATATTTGGGCTGGTCGCCTTCTTCACGCAACGAAATTTTTTTTTTTTTCTCAGTGAGATGAAATATGTTTGCTGTTCGGGGGTCTATGTGGTGATTTCGTGAGGTTTCTAGTGAAGGAAACAGGCCACAATTTCTAAAATAAAATAAAAAATTAGGGCGCTGCCCCGAACCCCGCCGGACTTTGCGAAGGCACCTAAAAGAGTTCGGTGAACAGGATGGAGCAATGAATATGGGCCATAACATTTGAGAATTTATTTTCCATTTTATTGTTCATATTTTCTTATTCTATATGCATGTTTTTATTTGTGGATGTTTGTTAAAAACTAAGCCCACATAAATAATAGATAACATGGACATAGACCTGACCAATAAACAGAAAGATCCTCAGTTCTAAATAACTAAGTGGGAGCGGGAATTTAGTTTCGTATAAATCCCACGGTCTCCATTACTGGTTTGTTGGTAATGTAATTATACTTGCGCGTCGGTTTTAGTGCCTTCCTCCATATCGGATGAGTCTAATTACGGATTACCAGAACAAACTTCTAAAGGACAACTATATGAAGTTATTAATGTATGGATTCACTTCTCCATCTGAAGGGATTCATTACAAATAATGGACTAAGAAGTTGAGTAATGGTATACACTTAGATGCAAGTAATGGTATCCTCCCCATCGGAGTCACTGCTATTATTTGTAGGACCAAAAAAGGTCAGCATTTTAGTTTTACTTGTCTAGATGGCATGTGTCCACTTTAACGAGTGGTGTCCTGTTAAGTTGACAAGAAGTAGAACTAATAGGAAAAACCTCTCTACACAAATGTAGATAGGGTAAACATCCACACTATCGTGGCTTACTACATCTCGATATGTAGGGTGCTGACGGGTTAATTAATTAATTTTTTAAGTTAACTCTAAAAGTATTTCCACGAATGTAGAATGGTAAACGTTCACACTATCGTGGCTTACTACTTCTCGGTGTGGAGGGTACAAGTGATGGGTTGATTAATTAATTAATTTTTGTTATTAACTTAAAAAGTTTTTGCCCTACATAATAGTTATTTTATGTGATTCTCAGGTTTTCAAAATGGTTACTTTCAACCCACTAGCAACTATTCTTAAGGAAAACAAACTTCTTGGCCCTAATTACATAGATTGGAAATGCAACTTGGATATCGTGTTGACTGCTGAAGAGTACAAATTTGTACTCAATGAGGAATGCCCACCTAAGCCTGACGATATTGTTGGAGAAGAGGAGAAAGTAGCATATAAGAAGTGGAGCAAGGCAGATGAGATGTCGCGGTGTTACATTCTGGCATCTATATCAGGTATGCTGCAACATCAGCATCAGGCCATGACCACGGCTTATGATATGATGCTCAATCTCAAGGAACTCTTCAGACACCAGAATAGGGCTGCTAGGCAAACTACCATGAAAAACTTGATGACCACAACTATGACTAAAGGGACTCCTGTAAGGGATCATATACTCAGGATGATGGCTTATCTGAATGAGTTGGAGATCCTTGGAGCTGATATCGATACGGAAACGCAGTTCAATATCATTCTCATGATGCTGCCTAAAAGATTTGAATTGTTCTGCCTTAACTACAACATGAACAAAAGGTTGTATTCTTTGGCGGAACTTATAATAGAACTTCAGTCAGCTGAGAGTCTCTTTAAGCATAGTTATGTTCAGGTTTATGCTACTGAGAAGGTTTCTACTTCTACGCCTAATGGCGGTAAGAAGAAGAATAATGTTCAGAATCATAGGAACATGGCAAAGAAGGGCATGGGACCTCAAGGAGCTGTGCAAAAGCCTAAGGGCAAGTGCTACAAGTGCAAGCAGTCAGGACACTAGAAGCCAAATTGTCCTCTTCTCAACAAAGAGAATAATGGAGGTATGTCTCATGCACTAGTCGTTTAACATGTTTAGCGGTGTTATCTACCAGTACCTGGTGTGTAGATACGAAAGCCACTAACCATGTCTGCATTTCATTGCAGAGGTTCCAGGAAGGAGATATTGCCTTATCTTTGGGGATGCTACGAAAGTAGTAGCTGTTGCAGTGGGAGATGTTTATTTATCTTTTGGTAGAAATAAGACTATGGTGTTAAAGAATTGTCTTTATGTGCCTAATTTTAGAAAGAACTTGATTTCAGTTTCTATGTTAATTAAGGATGGGTATCCTATTTCTTTTAAATGACAAGATCGTCATTAAGAAAAATAAACATTTTATCTATTCTAGTGCATTAAAAGGCAATTTATACATTATTTATCTTATTCCACCCATATTGCATTAATTTTTACCCTGAGTAGTATTATTCTAGAAGTATTGAGAGGAGTGACATGATAAGAGCCCAAAACTGTAGTTTTAACCCCTTAACAATAATACTTTTAGACCAATTATGCGAGTAATAAATAAGAGTTAATATTGATTACGTGCTTGTATGTATTTTAGGCATTGAAGTCAATTATGTGCAGAAATGTGTCACTTTGGTGAGATAAAGGAGCAAGGGTTGGTTGCTAAGAAGTTCTGTGATTAAAGGCCAAGATTTAAGGAAAAAAAACCTTTGTAATTTAGGCTCAGAAACAACACACAAAAGTCAGCAGAACTTCCGAAGACCGTAATTTTAGGCTCAGACCTCGGAATTGGGCCTACCTTATGTCAAAACGACCGGCTTGGAAAGGGATTTCCACTGGTCCAAGATTTGACCCAATCAGAGGAGCAGAAGTAGACAAAAAGGTTATTGAAGAAAAATCCAGCTGAAAAGGCCTCTGTGGACTAAAGAAATTGGGTTTTGGGCTCGATTTTCCAACCCAAAACATGGCTCCTCAGCCCATGCACAAAAATGTGGATCTTGTCTCCTCCATTTCAAAACACAAGACTTAACTCTTAAGCATTCTTAGTTTAGGTAGCAAGTAGCCATTAGAGAATAATTCTAGATCTAGTTTTTACATTCAATTAATTAGTTTCTATTACCTTGTTTTTTAATTTAGTATTTTAATCAATTATTATTTCTTCATTAGATTAATAAAGTTAGCTAGTTATTCATAATTTAGTTTCATTTTCCATTTATCATTTTAGTTTCAATTCATAGATTTAGTTATTTATCATTATTAGTTTCAATTAAATCTTACATGAGTAGATTTACATTTAGTTCAAATAAGCAAAGTTAGAATCTTTATACCATGTCTTGCTTACATTTGATGAGAAATGATAGTTTAATGACTCTAGCCTAAACCTCCATTAGAGGGGGTTGAAGAAGCCTCGATGAAAACTTGATTTTGATTAGCGTAGAATAGTCGTAATTTCCATTCCATTCTAGAAAACAATTAGTTCACCATGAGAATGGGTTTGATTATTTCACATGCTAGATGTTAGTTGGTAGAGATTACCATAAACAACTAGGGATTAGGAAGAACCAATTGTTATGCGAAAGCAGATCAATTCGGATTACGACGATTCTTCGTTAGTAAATTAAATCGAGTTAAGGTGGAATCAATCCCCCCTAATTCTTTATCGAGTATCAATTTAGTATTCCGTAATCGTATAAAATCATATCTTGTTAGTATAATTTCCATCGTAGTATAAATTTCATAAAACTCTCATTAACTTTGGATAGATTGATAATCTTAGGAAACACGAATTCTAAAGAACTAGGAGTGGAACGAATCTTTTACTCTAACTCTATTTCGATAGAATCGAGAGTAGAAAACTTTGATAAACTAGACAACTAAATAGTTTTAGTTTTACTTGAGTTTGAGTCTCAATGTTTATGCGTGACTAAAACTATTCGTTTTACACTTTATCAAATGGCGTCACTGCCGACTTAGTTCCCTTTAGAATTGTTTTCGTTAGTATAATTAATCTTTCCAAATTCCCATTAAACCCACTCACCCTTGTTTGATTCTAACTGTGGTTGTCCATTTCAGAACTGAAATTTTCCTCGCAGGATTACATGGAGCGCGACCGCGCCCTTGGTAGGCAAAGTTGGAGCGCCACCCGCGCCCAAATCACTGCACATCAGTGAAGTACGGAGCGCGACCGCACCCTTGGTAAGCTAACTTGGAACGCCACCCACACCCAAATCACTGGACATCAGTGAAGTACGGAGCACGACCGCGCCCTTGGTAAGCTAAATTGGAGTGCCACCCATGCCCAATTTACTGGACCTCGAAAGCTGGACTGGCAATGACCGTGCCCCTTCTACCTAGGCCAATTCTCGAGTGACCCGTGCCCTCTTCTAAAACCCTACCTAGGCCATTTTTCGAAAGCGACTGGTTAGTTCTAAAAACTTCCAGTTTTCAAACTTCCATTTCTTCAAGTTATTCAGTGTTTCTAACTTGTTATATACACTGAGCTCGCGTAAACAAGACGCTATTCATAAGCGAAGCAAAGAGGCTTTCAGGTACTTCTTTCTTCGACACCTCGCATCACCTGTTAGAGGTTCATACTAGCATATCAGGATTGTTTGAGTGTTGTCGTGTTTAGTTAAGATTGGTCTTAGCCTTGCATGAGATTAAGGTCAGGCAAAAGAAAAACGCCTAACGTAATAAACCAGCAATGTCAACAAACACGCCTTTCTATTATACCACTCACTACACCTCTAGCTAATATACCACACACCACACCTGAAATAATGGCTAAAGAAAGAGAGTCACCTCTCTCTGACTTTTACAAAGCCTTGAATGATAGCCCAAAATCTTGCATCGTTCTAACAGACCCAGTGGGGGATTTCCGAATCCCCCCAAATATATTTAATTTGTTACCCATTTTTCATGGGTTAGACCATGAAAAGCCTTATCAGTACATGCGTAGGATTGACCAAGTCCATACTACATTCCACCATCCTATGGTTGGTGCTGAACAAATCAAACTGAGGGTATTTCCTTTCACCCTAGCCGACAAGGTGGCGTCTTGGTTAACTACCCAAAGCGCCTAATTCTGTAGACTCGTGGGCCAAACTTGTTCAACTATTTATGGAACATTTTTGCCCACCACTGAAGACCGATGAAATGCTTTCCAAGATTCATTTCTTTTCGACAGAATCCTCATGAATCATTTTCAGAGGCTTGGAATCGTTTCACCGATCTTCTTATAGAGTGTCAACACCATAACCTCGTGAAAGACACGTTAGTCCGTGACTTTTTCAAGGGATTGTTGCACCACGACAAAGAGGTGCTTGACATAATGAATGGGGGTAGTTTCCTAAGTAAAGAAGCCTCAGAGGCTTATAAATTTTTAAAAGATCAAACAAAGCGTAATAATAACTGGGGGGTAGTGACAATATCTCTCATTTCTCTAGTTCTTCTATAACAGTTAAGGTCGCCGGTATGTTTGATATAAAACTCGATCCTGAACTTAAAAATTTAATCGAATCTCTCACTAAAAAGGTAGAGGCTATTTTTGTTCAACAAAAGCTTATCCCCGTCATGAATGTCAACTCCAATCCATGTAATTTCTGTTTGAGTCGTGAACATCCCGACTCCTATTGTCCTCTAGCTTATGAACAACAAACATCACAACAAGATAATGTTTGCTCAATTAATTGTTATCCTATTCCTAACACCCCTTGGAGACAACATCCCAACTTCAGTTGGAGAAATAATCAACAAGTAACACCTCCAGGGTTTAATAATCAAAATGTTAGGCCAACAAACAATTACTATCCACCCATTAATTATAATAACCAAGCTCCACCACGTTAAGGACAAGGTCAGGTTAATTATAATAATTATAACAACCAAGCTCAACCACGACAAGGACAAGGTCAAGCACAAGGTCAGGGTAATTATAATAATTATAAAAATAATAATTATAATGCTGATAGAGGTATCGTTCTAGTAAATAATAACTATCAAAATCCACCCATTAATAATCAACGTGACATAGTTCCTGTCACACAACCTATAGCTAACACTCCTCCACAACCGGATCGTTTTGATGCCTTTATGCAAACCCAACAACAGATTTTACAAGCCATCCAACCTTTCCTTACAGTAGTTAGCACAAGAGAAAGTACAACCAAAGGTGTGTTTCCAGGTCAAGCGATACCTAATCCTAAAACAACAAACATAGCCTTTGAGGTAAACGGTAATACTAGTACTAAAAATGCAAACGTAGGTGAGCTAAATGCCATCACCACTCTCGTTCTGGCAGAGTGGTTGATAACAATGTAACTATGCCTATAGTTACACCACAAGTAGTCCCTACACCGGATATTGAACTAGATACTGAAATAGAAACTGAAGAGCCTACCCTTGTAGAGGTACTAGTTCAACCACAACCTAAAAAACAGAAAGTCAAGGTTAGACATCCAGTTGATCCATACGCTAAATATAGAGAGAAACCACCGTTTCCACAGAGATTAGCTATGTTAAACAAGGATACAAACTATGACGAGATTAGGGAAGTTTTCAAAAATCTAACGATAAACCTACCATTTCTCGAAGCAATTAAAAAGTTACCTCACCACGCTAAGTTTCTTAAAGAGTTGTGCACTACTAGGCGTAAGACAAATATTCCTAAAGACGCCTTTCTAACTAAACAGTTTCTAACTTTATCAGAACATTATGGAATCGTTAAGTACAAGGACCTTGGTCGTCCTACTGTACAATGCACCTTAGGAGATTCCCACATGACCACTGCTTTAATAGACCGGGGGGCGAGTGTTAACTTACTCCCTTATTATTTATATAAACAAATAGGTCTACAGGAGATGCAACCTACTAAAATGACGTTGCAATTAGCGGATCGGTCTATTAAGTATCCTAAGGAGGTGGTTGAAAATGTGCTTGTTAAGGTTCAGGATTTCTACTATCCTACAGATTTTGTTATCCTCGATACAGAAGTCGTTAACGACTCTGTTCCGATCATCTTAGGGCGTCCCTTCTTGGCGACTGCCAACGCGCTTATAAATTGCTGCGATGGTTTGATGTCCTTGTCTTTTGGTCATCTTTCTGTTGAGGTAAACAGTTACCGGATTCATCGGTAGATGGGGAGGTCAGCATGATCGAGATTTTAGCTCAAGATTATTTTAACAACACGTTTCCCAAAAACCATATGCATAAATTCCTTTCCTTTGGAAGTTCATATTTTGTCAATGACTCCTACTTAGAGGAAGTTAACACCATCTTTGAGTCTACACCTATCGTAGACCCTTCTGTTGCTCCATTTACTAAGTTTGAAGACTTGCTGCCTAAGCAAGTATTCATTACTCAAGATGAGGACCCTCCAGAAGCATTTATCGACATTCCTTCCACCCCGGTGCTTAAACCTCTTCCTTCTGAGTTAAAATATATTCAACTTGATCTGGATGGTAGTCATCCGGTAATTATATCTTCTCTGTTATCAAAGGAGGAAGAGACACGTTTGATCAAGGTGATTAGGGAACATCGTTCTGCGATTGGTTGGTCCCTAGCCGACATTAAGGGAATTTACCCTAATGTATGCACTCATCGTATCAATTTGGAGGATAACGTAAATACTTCTCACGAACCTCAGTGTCGCTTGAACCCTGCCATGAAAGAGGTGGTTAGGGAAGAAGTCTTACGGTTACTCGATGCGGGTATCATATACCCAATCTCTAATAGCGAATGGGTATGTCCCATTCATGTAGTTCCTAAGAAGTCAGAGATTACCGTGGTACGTAACGCCAAGGGTGAATATGTTGCAACACATGGTCCTATGAAATGGCGAATCTGTATCGATTACAGACGTTAAAATGCCATGACACGAAAGGATCATTTTCTTTTACCCTTTATTGATCAGATGCTAGAACGTCTAGCTAGTCATGCTTTTTACTATTTTTTGGATGGCCACTCTGGCTACTTCCAAATTATTATTGATATTGATGACCAAAAAAAGACTACCTTCACATGTCCTTTTGGAATATACACCTATAAACGAATGCCTTTTGGCCTTTGTAATGCTCCTGGTACCTTCCAGCGGTGTATGCTTCATATATTTAGTGACATGGTAGAGCGTTTCATGGAAGTATTCATGGATGATTTTTCTATCTATGGAGACTCTTTTACTGACTGAATGTCTAACCTGTCTAAGGTTTTGACATGGTGTGAAGAGAAGAGTCTGGTTTTGAATTGGGAAAAATGTCATTTCATTGTGAAAAAGGGAATCGTGCTAGGTCACATTGTATCTAGTAATGGCATCGAAGTAGATAAGGCCAAACTACATAAGGTAGCAACTCCGTATCATCCACAAACTAGCAGATAAGTAGAAGTTTCTAATAGGGAAATCAAAAAGATCTTAGAAACAACTGTAAATCCTGATAGGAAAGACTGGTCGAAGCGTCTATCTGATGCCTTATGGGCGTATGGGACTGCTTTCAAAACTCCTATAGGTATGTCTCCCTTTAGACTTGTATTTGGGAAACCTTGTCATTTGCCCGTTGAATTGGAGCACCGTGCTATTTGGGCTATAAAAAGCCTTAACTTAAATTTTGATGAGGCAGGTGTCAACCGCAAGTTGCAATTGAATGAGCTTAAAGAAATCCGTAACGATTCTTATGATCTCGCAAAGGATTATAAAGCTAACATGAAACGTGTTCATGATAAGCAAATCTTGCGCAAAGAGTTTGTGGTAGGTCAAAAGGTCTTGCTTTACAACTCCCGTCTACATATTTTTCCAGGGAAATTGAAAACCCGTTGGTCTAGTCCTTTTCTGGTTACTGAAGTCACCCCTTACGGGACAATCACCTTGGTAAATCCCAAGGACAACAGTACCTTTCAAGTCAATGGCCAATGGTTAAAACATTTTTACGAGCTATTGTCACCTGATGTGGAAGAAGTCCTTTTACAGGACCCTGTCTATGAGGACTGACCATTGTTGGTTGATATACTTTCTTTCATTTCCATATATTGGTAAGTGCACCATTCAGGTAACCGGGCCCTCCCTATGGATTGTGTGGCTGTAAGTACCGGATCCTAAGTCCACGTTTAACATAATTCACGTTTTCCACTTTTGCAAGTTTTCTCGGTTTTTTGAGTCATGTTCCTCTATGGTGTGAATTATGCATTTATTGATTTATTGTTTTTCTCTATTAAATCTTTTTCAAAAAAATATAAATAAATTCTAAAACCATAAAAATAGTTATTTAGGAAGTCTTGGGAATCTGACTTTAAAAGACCCACGTTTAAAACAAATTTTATAAACTCTGTTGTCTAAAATTTGTTTGGGGGTGGGGTGTTCGTTTTTCCATCCTTGATTGTTCAACTTTCCATTTGTGTTGCTTAGGTCATTTAATCATATTTCGATTCGGGTTAACAATATCTATTAATTTAGATTTCATTCATTCGCATAACTTACATCATGCACGAACTTCGAGGCATTTTCCATCTTCTTATATGTCACCCATGGTTGGAATAGAGTGGTTTATGGATCATTAGATTGGAAATTCTCTCTTGATCGTTTCCATATCTCATTCGCATAAATCAGACCGATAAAGAAGCGACAATTTTAATTTGAAGTTGTGCGAAAAATCGACAAATTTCGAAAATTGTGTGTATGGGCTTGGGCCCAATCTCGCACACACGTGCCATTAACGTGCGTCTCCATCTTCCAAACTAAAACAGATCGTGATTTTCTTTTTCATTCCGCCATTAACAAAGCTTACAAACCCTAACTAAAAATATAAAAAAAATGAGAAAACCTAACTACACCCACCCCAACAATTTAAAACAACTTCAAATCTTCTCCAAAACATTCCCCCACCAATTCCGACCTTTTGGAATACCAAAAAAAATACAAAAAATTCACAAATTTTGAACTGCCACCGCCACCACCGCGCCTCCTCCCATTATTTTTAGTGAGTTTAATTTCAAACTCTTTCCCCACCCTATTCAAACCCACACATCCTTTCAAAACTTCCAATGGCTCAAAGACGGAGAATTTTGCCGGAACAAGCTTTTACGGCCGACCTCTTTGCACCGTTTTATGGTGACGAGATGATTAGGAGGGATTGGAATAGGTTGTGGTATTCGACTGATGATTTCTACCACTCCGATTTGGTCAAACAATTCTGTAAGAAGAGGGAGTTTGATGGGAATAGAATTTTTGTTAAAGTGGTTGGGACGAGGAGAGAAATATCGAGAGAGTTGTTGGTCGAGATTTTAGGCATCACGCCGGAACGCCACCTCGACACCACCTTACAGGAATCTCGGTATACTGGAGTTCCTGCATTGATGAAAGACACTGTCGTGGAGGGTCAGTACAATCCGAATTCTCATACGTTCGACAGTCGTCTCTGCGAACCAACCAACTGGCTGTAGCTCTGTGGATTGGTAAGAACGTCCTCGGGAAGGACAAAGTCAGCGAGATCGGTCTGACATGCCTGCACGTTCTCTGGATATTGCAGATGAAGAGGTATAATTTCTGCATTCTCGAGTTTATATTAAATGTGATTAGAGGAGTTGGGAAGAGCTTTGCGCCCCTTCCGGGTTTGATCACTAAGATCATGCTGTCTTTTAGAGCTATCACAAAATCTGTTTGTATTATGATAAAATTGCATTCAAATGCAATTATTTATACGAAGTGTATCCAAAAGACTTGGAAGTTTCCAGAAGATAGTGTGGTTGATACGGATGAGAAAATGGAGGATATGACATGTTTGGATGAAAATGCCTTGGATAGGTGTACTTCTGATTTAGAATGCATGCAAGTGCTGCAGAGTTGCTTGCGTTGCATTTATGGTATTTGTGAAGATATACGAGATAGGCATATTATAATTCGAAATAAACAAAAGACCCTTCAGACGAGTTTTGAAGTGCTTAACAAGAGCTAGGCGGATCTCCATTATAGCATGGAGACAGTCCTCCAATGTCAGGCTGCGCATTATATAGAGATGAAGGCCGAGATAGAAGCACAGCGCAAGTTCAGAGAAGATATGCTTGAACGATTCCCACCCCATGGGGGTTCTTCTGAGGAGGAGGCGTCTGTGAGGCACAAGCGTCGTTACCGCAGGACGGATGGCTCGGGGCCATCGTGAACTCAAGCCCAATCCTCTTCTCAGTTTCCATCTTCCACCAGTAGCGGATGGTTTAGAGAGTTTATGGATTAGATGTTGTTTTTATTGTTCCTTTTATGTTTTTATTTGTTTTTATTAGTTCGGATGTTAATTCCGTAGTTAAATTTGAATTGGGTAGTTAAATGTTGTTTGAATTTCAATTTTAATATAATGTGATTCTTTTCAAATTGTGCATTATTTTTATTGTTAATCCCACATTTCCGAATTGTTTGGGGGTGGTATTATTTATTCTGGCATAATTTTTATATGAACCTTAATTTTAGAAGTTGTTTCGGAGTGATTGTCGAGAATATTGCCGATATTGGCATGCCTATGATTAGATGTTGTGGTAGGATGAAATTTAAAAGATTTTAGAAGTTACTATTCTAAATTCAATCTATAAGATATTAGGTTTTTTTTAGAATCAAGAATATGGGTTGTTTCCATTTTCGGTTTTGGAAATTTTTTGTTTCCGGCAATTGCCATAAAACTTTTTGGCAACTTCCCGATTCATTTTGAAAACTCAAAACCTATATAAACTTCATTCATTCTCCACACAAAACTCACATCTCTCACTTTCATCTCTCACCTTTCACTCCCAAGTTTTCCTTATTTTTCTGCTTCACTTCAACCTTTTCGGAAATTTCGAACACGATCAATTGCGCCTCGATGGAAGCGCCACCAGCAAAACACTGTAAGTCCAGTTTTCCCTTGAGCGCAACCACGCCCTCCCAAGACCAAACCTGAGCATGACCCATGCCCAAAACACTATGAGTCCAAATTCTCTGGAGCGCGACCCGCGCCCATACAAGGCTTAGGTTGAACGCCCCCACGCCCTGACCTCCGTAGATACGAAAAATTCCAATTTTTTGTGGGTTGTTCCAGGATCGTTCCAACTATTCTAGAAAGTAGTTTTGTGATAACATCACCTATATTCATACCGGAGCAGTCTTTCGAAGACTTGTTGGGAAGCAAGACTTATGGACATTGGTTCCGCGACAAGATCTTGCAGTTAGGATGGAGGCATCTACTGGTAAGTGAAGATGACTCGTATTCACCTCAGCTTACTGAATATTTTTACAATAATGTTAGTTTCTATTGTAACCAGGATGGAGAACAAGAATTCTCCGTCTTGGTTTATGACACGCCACTAGAATTCAATAAGTATTTGGTAGCGTTAGTTTCGGGAATACCAATACCTGATCCTATTCACACGTGGGGATATATGACCGATAATGTATACCTTTACAACTATACTATTTCCATGAGTATTATGGGGGAGGGGTGTTCTGTATAATTGACCAAGGGGCGTTATAACATAGCCCTTGGTAGCATGTCCCTCAATATAGGCACCACCATGTTATTCATCCTGATGAATATTTAAGGGGATTGGCAGTTTACTTTAGCAAATAGTACCGCTGGTGACAGTTTTCCTTGCTTTAGCTAAGGGACGTCTCCGATATGACATTCCCCGAGTATTAGTGGCTAGTCTTAAGAGAGCCCAAAGCATGAGGCATAAGTATCTTCTTATGCTTGTTTTCGTTTGTCGTATCATGCGCAGTTGTCTACCTAAATTCTGTACCCAGTTCACAGATTGGAAAAAGGTTGAAGTCATGAGACCCACCAATTGGGTGGTTCGTTCATTACGAGTTATGACTTGGACGGGATGGCAGGTGCAGCCTCATTTGGTTGCCCCTTACACCCCATCAGACATAGTAACACTCGACAAGTTAGCACAAGTTGATGACACATGACGGCAGGCTTGGCAAGTTATCATGGTGTGGTAGGATGCGAAGGAACCTCATTTCTTTATTGAAGAGGATGAGGATGATGCTTAAACACGGGAGTTAAGGTAAGTTTTTAGTTTCAGTTAGTGTCTTCTTATGTCCCAAGCAATTTGATTCTTATTAACCCCATAATGGGTGGAACTCATATAGAGTTGCGTCCGTTTTTCTTTTTCTATATTACTATGTTTTAATCTTGTTTTGCAGATGTTCCAGAATTTCATGCGTTTTCATGGTATTTCTCTACCTTTTTTATTTAAATACTTTGAGGACAAAGCATGCTTCTTATTTGGGTGGGGGGGCGGCATAAAAACACGTATAATTAAGGCATCTGTTAGGATATAGATATGTATAATATGCATTTGTTTTTTAGTAAAAATTCAAAAATTTCAAAAATATAAATAAAAAGTTATGTTATACACTTAGGAATATTGGTATTCTTTTCTTTCTCTATGCTCTCAATAATCTAGAAGTCTCACGTAGCTTATGCATTAGAATAATTTTTAGAAACTTAGGTTAATATGTAGGTAATAATCTTTGCATCTATCTATAAATATATTTCATGAGTATCTATGATTGTTTGGCAGTAAGTTTCTGAAATCTAGGCTAGAGTACTTATTCTACAAATTCTGTGAGAATATAGCCTAAAGCCTTATATGAGTGAAATATTTGAGAAATGATACAAGGGAGAAGTAAAATCTGGATAGAGAAATCACACGTCCACTTGCTTGATCACTATACCATATCCTAAGCGAGAATTTAGGCCCTCTTTAAATCGATATAGCCAGAAATTCAAACCTTATGAAATTATTTTCCGCTAGTCGCCCCTCTGAGCTTTTCTTTAGCCTTTCATAAACCGCAAATCCTTTACCATGTTACAAAAAACTTACTCATTCTTTGAATGAGTCTGAGAATAGGGAGATGAAGAATAGAAAAGAGAAAGACTTTTGAAATCAAAAATTGTTAGTCGCTTCAAATAAGAAAAGAAAGTTTCCATCCAAATAAAAAAAAAAAAAAAAAGTTAGAACTCCAAAAATATAATTAAAGGAGTCAAAAGCCAAAGAAAAAGAAAAATATGGCTAAGGATAGAAACAAAGTGGAGAAGCAAAAGTAAAGAACAAGGTTTTCTCTAGTTACATAATATGAAGACTCTATTATCTCAGACTTGTCCGTTTTGAATATCCATTTCCTTCCTTCTTAAACCATCTCCTAATTCCCGTCAACACCTAATAAAGACCTCTAGCTCAATTAGGAATAGGTTAGTGTGATAGTAAGTGGTAGATGTGTTTGATCGACTCCGGCTTCCTTATGTGTCATTGAGATTGTAAGGTAAAGTGTGCCCACTGCACACTAGAGTAACGAAACTTGAGCGGAAAAATCAGAGTGGTTTTTGTCTTGACATTTATGTGAAGACCTATTTAAAGACGCTATTCTGAGTTTTCAGAAATGGACCTGCTAGTGCATTTCATAGTATTACTCATTGTATATATGTTTATTCGTAGATGATTGATTATTATGTATATATTAGCTTAGGTTTCGACTTGATTATTCTTTATTCCTTGCTAGTGAGATGTATAGATAGTTGAGGCATAAATAAGGAAACAATAGTTTTATTTCTTAGTCGTTGTAGTATAGATGAAGTTTGTGAGTACCTTCACTGGAAAACTCTCACGAGACTATAACTCATCCACTAGGGAATTCCTAGTGGTTTAAGGCCTTAATGCATATGATCAATGCAATCGCACTCGGCAAAATGAGAGTAGTTAGAACTCTATTTTTGGTCACTTATTCTAATTTCTCATATTTGCTTGAGGACAAGCAAAATGCTATTTGGGGGTGGTTTGATAAGAGCCCAAAATTTTAGTTTTAACCCCTTAACAATAATAATTTTAGACCAATTATGCAAGTAATAAATAAGAGTTAATGTTGATTACGTGTTTTTATGTATTTCAGGCATTGAAGTCAATTATGTGCAGAAATGTGTCAGTTTAGTAAGATAAAGGAGCAAGGGTTGGTTGCTAAGAAATTCTATGATTAAAGGCCAAGATTCAAGGAGAAAAAGCCTTTGTAAAGCTCGGTCAAAGCTGGAAAGTCAAAGTCAACGCGGGCAGAAACAGCAAACAAAAGTCAGCAGAACTTTCGAAGACCGTATCTTTGGGCTTAGACCTCGGAATTGTGCCTACCTTATGTCAAAACGACTGGCTTGGAAAGATCTTTCCAATGGTTTAAGCTTTGACCCAATCAGAGGAGTAGAAGTAGATGAAAAGTCTGTTGAAGCAAAATCCAACTGAAAAGTCCTCTGTGGACTGAAGAAATTGGGTTTTGGGCTCGATTTTCCGACCCAAAACATGGCTCCTTAGCCCATGCATGAAAATGTGGATCTTGTCTCCTCCATTTCAAGACACAAGACTTAACTCTTAAGCATTCTTAGTTTAGGTAGGAAGTAGCCATTAGAGAATAATTCTAGATCTAGTTTTTACATTCAATTAATTAGTTTCTATTACCTTGTTTTTTAATTTAGTATTTGAATCAATTGTTATTTCATCATTAGATTAATAAAGTTAGTTAGTTATTCATAATTTAGTTTCATTTTCCATTTATCATTTTAGTTTCAATTCATAAATTTAGTTATTTATCATTATTAGTTTCAATTAAATCTTGCATGAGTAGATTTCCATTTAGTTCAAATAAGCAAAGTTAGAATCTTTATACCATGTCTTGCTTAAATTTGATGAGAAATGATAGTTTAATGACTCTAGGCTAAACCTCCATTAAAGGGGGTTGAAGAAGCTTTGGTGAAAACTTGATTTCGATTAGCGTAGAATAGTCGTAATTTCCATTCCATTCTAGAAAACAATTAGTTCACCATGAGAATTGGTTTGATTGTTTCACATGCTAGATGTTAGTTGGTAGAGAATACCATGAACAACTAGGGATTAGGAAGAACCAATTGTTATGCGAAACCTCTTCAATTCGGATTACGACAATTCTTCGTTAGTAAATTAAGTCAAGTTAAGGTAGAATCAATCCCCCTAATTCTTTATCGAGTATCAATTTAGTATTCCGTAGTCGTATAAAATCATATCTTGTTAGTATAATTTCCATCGTAGTATAAATTTCATAAAACTCTCATTAACTTTGGATAGATTGATAATCTTAGGAAATGTGAATTCTAAAGAACTAGGAGTGGAACGAATCTTTTACTCTAACTCTATTTCGATATAATCGAGAGTAGAAAACTTTGATAATTAAAATCGTAAATTAGCTTTAGTTTTACTTGCATTTTAGTCTTATTACTAATTCATGAGTAAAACTATTCAGTTTCACGTTTATCATGACATTAAACTACTTCAGTACCTATTGTACAAGAATATGAACCACAACGTGTCACCAATGACGTACGAGAACAAGAGGTGCTTCGTCGTAGTAGTAGGGTTGTTAGACAACCTAATAGGTAGATTGGTTTAGGAATGTATTCAGACATAACCACTGATAACCAAAATCCTGATCCCTGGACCTATAATGAAGCACTCCAAGATAGAGATGTGATATCTTGGCAAAAGGCAATGAATTCTGAGATGGAATCTATGGATTCTAATCAGATATGGGAGCTTGTAGAGCCACCCAATGGTGTAATACCCATTGGATGCAAGTGGGTCTATAAAATGGATGTCAATACAGCTTTCCTTAATGGAAGTCTTGAGGAAACAATCTATATGGAGCAACCAGAAGGATTCATTAAAAAAGGTCAAGAGCATCTTGTTTTGTACAAGAAATTTGATAGAAACGTAGTGGTATTTCTCGTGCTTTATGTAGATGACATCTTACTCATTGGAAATAATGTGAAAGTGTTGTTAGACATAAGTGTATGGTTATTAAAGTAATTTAATATGAAGGACCTGTGGGATCAAAATTATAAGAGATCGCAAGAAAAGGATGTTGTGCTTATCTCAGGCTACCTATATTGATACTATGTTGACTCGTTCTAACATGCAAAACTCCAAGAAAGGTTTCTTGCCTTTCAGGCATGGAGTTCCTCTATCAAAGGATATGTGTCCCAAGACACCAAATAAGATAGAGGACATGAAAGCGGTTCTTTATGCTTCGGTTGTAGGAAGCTTAATGTACGCCATGTTATGCACGAGGCCAGACATCTGCTTTGCCGTTGGCATGGTTAGCAGATATCAGAAGAACCCAGGACAAGGGCACTAAACTGTGGTAAAACATATTCTGAAGTACCTAAAAAGGACTAAGGATTATATGTTAGTATACCATGCAGATAGTTTGGTTCCCTTAGGGTATACAGTCCACACTATCGTGAACTCCAAAAGTATTTCCACGAATGTAGAATGGTAAACGTCCACACTATCGTGGCTTACTACTTCTCGGTGTGGAGGGTGCTGAAGGGTTAGATAGGGACAACAGTAAGTCTACATCAGGTTGTGTGTTTACCTTATGAGGTGGAGCCATAGTATGGAGGAGTGTCAAGCAGAAATGCGTGTCGAACTCCACTATGGAAGCTGAATATGTGGCAGCCACTAAGGCAGCCAAAGAATCAATTTGGCTTCGGAACTTCTTGTAAGCAAGTAAACACATTGAGCGCAAGTACCACCTAATAAGAGGAGATGTTACTGTTACCAAGATAGCATCAGAAGATAACTTAGCTACCCCTTGACAGGCATGTTGAGGGGATGGGAATCAGATGCTTGGCAGCATAGCTTTAAGTATAAGTAGGAGATTTGTTAGTAGTATACTAAAAAGCAATGCTTTGAGTATAAGTGGGAGATTGATAGGGTTATATACTAAAAGCATTACTTTTGTATTAACTCTAATTCTTTATATTTTGAATGAGAATCATATGGGCAAATGTTATGCATATTTGTTATATGTATGTGTCTAATACTTTATGTTGTAAATGATATGGTGTAGACACACAGAAGATCATATCATCAGTACCTTATAAAGTATAAGTAATCGTTCACAACCTAGATGGATTTGGACAAACCATTGGTACGGTTGTAGTATAATCTGGTATTAGTCTATCTTGACTATAGGATTACACTAGTACACTTTGTGTGTATTGAACAGGACCAAATGAGATTGTTTCTCTTTATACTGACTATATAAGAGAACAAACTCCTCTACTATTATGGATGTTTGTCCTCTTAATCCGGATATAATAACAGGCACTTACGTGCATTGTACATTGCTTTAAATCATCAATGAGTGAGATTCATTTATGAATCAACAAACTCGATGGATTGGGTAATGACATTGTATGTAAGGTGTGCTATTGATTATAGAAGGAATCCGTGTCCCGCAAGAAGTCGGGTTGATGATGTCCCCTTGAGGAGCTCAAAAAAATTGTCATGTAAACCCTGCAGGTGGATTTATTCCGACATGGCAATGAGGTTGAGTGGTACTACTCAAGGACATAAAAAGTTGATTGATGTTGTTGTCAGTAACTTGACTTAATCAACAGACATTCAATATCATAAACACGGGGAGATTAACGAGCATATAATATGGAGCCCATAAACGCTGACACGTAATTTGGGATTAAGGCGGTAGTGCAACAATGGCATTTAGTGGAATAAGCCATTTGTTGACGGACTTGGGCCGTGTGTTCTGGGCAAACATGGGAAGCCCAAGCCCGTCAGGAGGCCCAACCCTAATTTCTCCTCATGGTCCCTATTGTAGCCTATAAATAGAATCCCTTCTCTCCTGGCCATTTTTACTATTCATCTGGATTGAAAAGAGAGGCAAGGAAAGATAGATCCAAAATTGGTTCTAGCTTTGTGAGAAAGAAGGGGGTTGGTAGATCGTTTCCCACACAACGTCCAATCTATTGAAAGAAATACAACAGAAGATCAAGGGGTTGATTGTTGATTCGGATTCATAGCTATTGGATTCTCAGAGTTAGATTAGTCGGATCTATAGGTATGTTTTCCAATCCAAAATTGTGAGAACCATTAATTCTGCTGCGCGTGGTTTTCACGTTTTGTAGAAATATTCATTTTGAAATAATGGTTCCTACATGGAGTTACTATTTGAATCAGTCCATTGGGCTTAAAGATTAGGTCCAATGCATAAAGGAATAACTAATATATTTATAGGAGGAATACAATAATTTCCTAACATAAATAATTTCTCATTTAATCCATCTGGAGATACAAAATTATGAGAAATTAATCGATATACCATTTTACATTACTAGAAAAATAAAATGCAATACATAAGGGAAAGAAATGACATAGTCATTTTCAAACTTAAAGAAAAAAGCTGCTACTGTGAATCTTCAGGGTTAGCTGAAGATGAACAAGGGTTCCGACGATCGACGGGCATTGCAAGCTCCGGAGTGAGATAACTGGTCATGTATGTTGCCTAAGGAATGAACCATTTGGTCCTGAAATTGCTGCTAATTAACCAGCATCATGCGCTGGAAACGACTCTGGCGATTATGCATCTCTTGTTGAAATTCACCCATGGAATTTTGCATATGTTCCTAAAATTCGACAATGGAATTTTGCATCTGTTCCTGGCGAATAAACATGTTGCGCATGCCAGTGTTCATTTGTCTTAAAGCTTCCATGGGAGTACTGATTCGACGCATGGTATCCTCATTAAAACAATTGGGGGGTAAAGGAGGAGGAGGAGGCACATTATCATGCTCAACATTATCCCTTGCTATAGGTTCCCAGTGAACCATGACACAAGTCTCGAAAATTCCAAAATTTTTGAAGGACCTTGTTGGAATTAATGAAGTAGCAAACTGGAACCCTAAATTAATCATAATCTGTGTAACAAGTACAACAAAAGGGGCTGACTTGTCGGAAGCATTCATAAGGACATGGCCAAGGAAATGGACCATACATAAAGTATCCTTCTTCTCCCGGAGGATCCACAGCAAATGCAAGAATGTCTTGTTGATGTCGGACGTCTTTGATGTACCAATCACATTGTAAGCTAGCCATTGAGTGACTGCCAGTTGGTTCCATCTGAGGGAGTGTTAGTGCATGCATCTCGAGCCATCGTTGTAGAATAGTGGTGAGTATTCCCGCCTGTCACGTGGATGACCCGGGTTCGATCCCCGGCAGCGGCACCATTTGATATTTGCACTTTGCGGTATAAAGATTTGATTTCTCTACGTCGTTCGGTGTAAACTCAATCTCCATGACAAGGAATGAAAAAGGAATCTAAAAAAAGAGTTAATGCTCCAAAATCAGCCCCCCTTATACATAAGAGAGCTTTCTCCTCTTATCCCACGTGAAACACCAAAACCTATTAATTTCCATCTTATCCACAAAACCAAAGCAAAGTGACACCTTGCATGGTTTACACTATTAGCACCTAATCTTATCTAACTCCATTAATTGCATGCAAGGTATCTATTTTGTTCCAATTATTTGCTCCTTTTGTCTTGACTTGTATGATGACTCATCAAATCTCATGGGCCCACATAGTGGGTCCACGTGCTGTGTCCAGTGGTGGGCTGGTCTTTTGGCATTTTTACAACTTCTTGCCTTTGCGTAGAGCTCGTCGCACTAATCATCTGAGCAACGCACTTGTCAAATTCGGAGTCCTGGTTCAAGAGATATGAGCTCTAGAAGCTTGCTGTTACTGTGCACGTAATCTCGTTTCTGACTTGATTCGGTCCTGTTTGAGTCTTTGGGATTAAGTCCGGCTTTGTTGAGCTTCACATGGCCTGATTGGAAATCTTTATGTATACACCCTATTCCGTGCTTAAATACTGGCTTTATCATCATTTTTACGTTAGTTGCTCCAACCTACAAAAACACGAAAATGCGATTATTTCCTGATTATTAAACACATAATTAACCAAATTGCTATGTCTCTATGGGGTCTAATATTACAGTTTTGGGTGCTTATTAGTAAGTGTTGGAACCTTAGTCCACGTATATCTCGTGTATTCTTTATAAAACACTTTTTACTCATTGTTTGAGTAAGTGTGATCCTATGGAGCGAGTATACAATTTTCATTTCTTTATTTTATATTTCTTTTTCAAAATAGTTGTTTTTCTCCATTCTCATAATAGAAGGTTCTCAATACATCCATAGTCATGTGATTTTTCAAAAATAAAAACAAAACAGGCAACGGATTCCACATAGACCAACCCTTAGAAGTACGCAATCTCCATTCTTCTAAGGGCGGTTTGAGGATCAGTTATGTGTTATTAAGGGTCGCTCATATCACCATGCACTTTCTGTCTCAGCTTAAACCGTACCATATAAATACCAATTTTCCCTTGCTCACCAACATATAATCACGTCAACCATCAAATACATTCAGACAAGGACAAGGTACCTACAACAATCATAACAGAGCATTGGTTCTCATCCCATTTTAACCAGAACTACCAAAATCTACCAAAGAGACCTAATTCCACCACCCACTACTGTCCAATCAGCTAAATTACCCTTCCATATTATGTCTTGCACAATAAACCCAACACACAGAACTGAAGCCACAGTCTGACTTGGTTGGGTTCAATAAAGAGCCGACACGAAAGTTGCCTGAGATCACCAGTTATGGGTTGTTTTCAAAAACTAGCATTAAGAATCACGGCTTTTGAGTACGAGTATCTTCAAACATCTCTCCATAATTTTTAAAACTAGAGGATATAAAAAGGAAAATTATACGCCCCATAGTAACCAAAATGATACCGGATTCACGTATAATTTTATCATCTTGTCAAAACCTTTATATGGTTAGTGATATCTTTTGCTTAAGAAAATCAACTCTTACTCCCAAAAAAAAAAAAAAAAAAACAAAAAAAAAAAAAACCACACACACATTTCATATGTGTCTATATAGATAGTTGTTTACATACTTTACGTTTCGCACTTTTATTTCTTCAATCGTAGTGTAATCATAATCATGCATGCATGTTAAATTTTATAGTAGAATAAATATCCCTAGTATAATAAACTATGTATTTCTCGTTCTATATTAAACAACCCACGCCCCAAACTTATTTGGGAGTGGCGTATTTTCATCATGAAGAACATAATACAGGTGTATCGCCGTTTTTGCTCATGTTTTTATGGTAATCTCTTTCCTTATCTCTTCATACTTTAAGGACAAAGCATAGTTCTATTTCGGGATGGTATAGTAACATTTTGCAAAAACTATACATTTTCTATATAGTATATTTCTTCATTGAAAAAAAAAAAAAAAATTCGAAAAAACCAAAAATATTTTTCCGTTTAGTATTAAAAAGTCTTGTTTCCTTTTTCTATGATGAATAAAAAGTTTAGAAGTCTCATTTTAACAATAGAGTAAGGACTTGTTCTTCGTACGTACTTAGACTAATATACGTACAATAGTTTCTGCATCTTTTCATGAATGGCATACATCAGCATTTATGCGTATATAGCAGCGACTTTCCGAAGCCAAGGTTAGAACAATTAAGTTCCATTTTTTTTTGCTAAGTAAGTTAAGAATTCTATTAAAGGAAAGTATTATACAAGTACATTAACAGGACATCACTCCCCCTAATCTACTTGGTTCAAGCAAATCGCGTAAAGGTTTGGTAAGGCACCTCCCATTTATGAATCCATGGGGGTTTCTCATTACAAACAATTAACTGATCTTTCTCTAGGTTTGAGGCTTTTTTGGCTATGGCATCCGCCACGGTATTCCCTTCCCTCCATATGTGAGAGAGGTAAAAGAAATGTAGTCTCTTCATGCAATTCTGCCATCTGTACTTCATCTGCCACGGCATTGAATTGGAAGTGTAAGCCGAAACCGCAGCAGCCGCATCTGATTCCACCCACACATTCAGCCATCCTTGCTCAATAGCGATTTCCACACTTTCCAAGATACCCATGCTCTCTGCCCAATAACTTGTAGCTTCACCCAGCACTTTTCCACGAATTAGCAGAAAATTCCCATCATGAACCCTAAAGGATGACCCATACCCCGCCTGACCTGGATTACCTTTAGCAGCACCATCGGTATTAATTTTGACTTGACCAGAGGCCGGCGGCAGCCAAATGCCCTGCTGAACCCTCGGGGCTGCTGTGGGTCTCATGCTCAATCCCCAAATTCGAGTAATCTCCAGTTCTTGTAAAGAGTTATGGGTGTGAGCTGTCGAGAGAGTAGCCGCATTATGAATCTCTTTTCGAATCAGATTGAAACAATACTGAAGTGTGGGAGTTCTTCCTTCAAAATATGCCCTGTTTCTGACTTTCCAAATAGCAACCATGCCACCACTAACTGCCACCGTCCACAACTGTTTCAGAAAGGGACTCACTTGTCATGACCGACTCATTGCATCTCTGGCTTTGTTTCTAAAGCTCCGCTCTGAATTTGAACTTTCCCGCCAGCCAATTCCAAGTCTTATCGGCAAAATCACATTGCCACAAGAGATGGTTCAGGTCCTCTTCTTGCAGTCCACATAGCTTACATTTTGACGCTAGCTGGATGCCCTTTTTCTTAGCTGCTAAATCTGTCGCTGCTCTTCCACTATAAAGTTCCATATGGACTGCTAAATCTGTCACAAGATATGGAACAATTAAGTTCCATATCCTGTGAGAATCTAGACAAAAGCCTTATCTGAATGATTATTGAGTGATGACACAAAGGATGTCCAAATAGAAAGACCACACGTCTACTTGCTTGATCACCACGCCATATCCTATGAAGGAATTTAGGCATTTTTTGGATTGATATAGCCAAATAAACGTTAAACCCACAAAAATATAGTTTTCCACTAGTTACCCCTCTTGAGCCTTCACCCTTTCTAAAAACATTTTTATTCTTCACCAATAATTCCTAACCCGTTACAACACACAATAAAAAAACTTACCCAGCTGATGAGTTTAGAACTGGATGGTTATTAGAAAAAGAGAAGAGAAGACCTTGTATAAAAATAGAACAATTATTTGCTTCAAAAAGAAAAGAAAGAAAAGAAAAGAAAATGGGTTATTTAGACTTTGGTCCTACTATTAATAGAGAAATTAGGCTTTGGTCATACTTTTCAAATTTATTAGGCTTTGGTCCTATTTCTGTTTGTTGACTGTGAGTCAAAATAGTTGACCTTGGTCAATTTGTGTCAATCTGTTTGTATTTTCAAAATAGCAACATTACCCTTCAGTGTATGACCAAAGCCTAATTTCACTGTTAATAGTAGGACCAAAGCCTAAATAACCTTAACTTTTTTAGTTTATTAATAGCAAGATGTTATTCAATCAATCTTCAGATTCAGAGAACCTTTAGCTTTCTCATTTCTTTTTACTGTACAAATCTTGTTCAAAAATCTTCTGACACAATCAATTTAATCGAATTACATAATGTAAATACAAACATAACAACTTAGCAGACTTCAACACCGAATTGTCTCATATTTACAGCACACATTTAATCATCAATCAATAGCCCATAATCTACTAGTTGAAACAAAAGAAGGATGGGTGGTAACGGAAAGACAAGTTACTCAGTGAATTCAAATGATTACAAGTTATTGGAAGAAGTTGGATACGATGATAGTGCTGCTACTATTTTCAGAGCGATCTATCTCCCTTCTAATCAACTCATTGTTGTCAAGTGCTTGGACCTCGAACGATGCCGCACAAATCTGGTCTCCTTTTACTCTTTCCCATTTATTACTGAATTTTTAATATCAAACGCTGTCAATCAAGTGCTCGTTTGATTTGATCATTGACTTATTGAGGGTTTTAAGAGGTATTTAGGCTTTGGTCGAAATTAGGCTTTGGTCATACTTTTCAAATTTACCCTCTTTCACCAACTCCTCGAGATGCGCACAACAACAAATTGACGGACTGATTTTTTAATTCTTTGTAACAAAACCCTATATCGACACGTGGCGAACTGAAAACGCCAACATAAAAACACGTGGTATGCACAAGGAGGGGTATTATGGCAATTTTGAAATAACAAGCAGCTTGACTAAGGTCAACTATATTGACTCACAGTCAAGGAAAAAAGTAGGACCAAAGCCTAATAAATTTGAAAAATAGGACCAAAGCCTAATTTCGCTATTAATAGTAGGACCCCAAGTAAAAAAAAAAGAAAGGCCCATCAAAAACCAAAACTCCAAAAATCCAAAGGAGTAAAAAAATTCGAATCTCCCAAAAGTTCAAAATCAAAAGGAGATGATATCAAAAACAAAAAGAATCAAAGGCAAAGTTAGAACTCCCAAAATTCAAAATCATATGGAGTCATAAAGCCAAAGGGCTAAAAGAATGTATCACAATTTGGAAGCAAAATAACTAAACGAGGTTCTTCTCTGGTTACACGTATCTTGAAGACCCAGTTTCTCATCTTATCAGATTTTGTTTTCCCCTTCTTTTTTCTTTCTAAACCATCACCCTAGCCCGGTAACTCCCAATAAAATACCTCTAGCTCGATTAGGAATAGGATGGTGTGATAGTTAGTGGCAAGCGTGATCAATCAACCCCGGTTCCTTTGGACATCATTTGAGTATGCGAGGAATATAAGTGTCAGCTGCACTTGAGAGAACGAACCTTGAGTGAATCTATCAGAGAGTTGTGATTACAACACACCCCTGTGAGAACCCACTTTAAGGAAGCTCTCTAAAAGCCTCGGAAACGACTCTGCTTTTGCATTTCATTGCTCATATTTTGTACAATTATCTTTAGATGCTTAAATTACTGTACATATGTTATTCTAAGTTCAAAGGAGCTTGTCCTTATTCACCGCTAATGAGATGTATGAACTTCTGAGAATAAATAAGGAAACAAGACCCTTTGTACTAAATAGAAGAAGTTTGTGAGTACCTTTACTAGAAAACTCTCACGAGGCTTAAAGCTCGTCCACTAGGAAATTCCTAGTGGTTTAAGGCCTTGTTGCATATGGTCAATGCAATTGCACTCTGCGAAACGAGATTAATATAACTGATTGTAAATCACTCATTTGTGATATTAGTTTTTTTCTCTCATCCTTGCTTGAGGACAAGCAAGATGCTATTTGGGGGTGTTGATCAACTCCCAAATGTGCATTTTATTACCCGTATATTACTGCATTACAGTCCCTCTTATGCTTAACGAAAAGACAATCCATAGCTTTTACTGTCTTTTTCAGGTTAAGGAGTAATTCAAACCACTTATCATAAAAGTTGCGTCTTAGCACCAAAAGGAGCCTTAATCACGCTTATTATGAAGACCAGTAGCTGCTATGGAAAAGTGCTGAAAATGTCGAAGTCAACCGGTCAATGTCCTCAAATCAGAAGACCAAAGATGGAGGCCCTTATCTCAAATTATAAAGACTTTCTCCCTAAACCTACCTTGGTCATGAAGAAACCAAAAAGCAAAAGTGAAAGGGTGAGGTGTCTAGTTTGTAGTGGAGGAAGGCAAATCTATAAATGGCAAAAGTAGGAGTATATAATCAAAAAGCAAAGGAGAGAGAACCTATCCATTGTCTTAGGATCCAAACCATTTGGTTTGTTTATTTTCTTGTCTTGTTTTTTTCAATTCATGTTTTAAATTTCTTGTTATTTTATTTTATTTCAATCAACTTGTTATTTCCTTTTCTTTATTTCAATCAAACTTGTTATTTCCTTTTCTTTGTTTTAATCTTCAATCTTATTTGTTGGTTTCATTTCAATGTTTTAATCAATCTTCCTTTCATGTTTTCAAGTCATTTTAATCAGACAATCAAAGTTTTCAAGTTCATTAGCTTAGAATCATTCTAATATTCAAGAGTCTACCTTTCTTCTTCATATCTCCCTCACTCAAACTCTAAACAATTTAGGATGAACCTCAACTCTTAATCCAACTCTTTTGAAGTATACTCACTGCAATATTAAAGCTTCACACATCGAAAAAAATGTTTTGGCAAATTGTAAGGTGCACTTTGAGGAAGAAAAAGATTGAGAAGCATTTTTGTCTAAGTGGTAGTGGAATCTGATTCTATATCTTTGTATAACGAAGCATGGAAAACATTTGAACTCTCTTATAAAGAAAAACATATTGCCATTGACTACATCAAAAGCACATGGCTGCTTTCCAAAGAGCGTTTTGTAAAAGCATGGACATAGATATTCACTTGCACTTTGGAAATCGGGTTACTTCAAGGGCTGAAGGTGCACGTACATGCTGTCCTTAAGAAGTATTTGCAAGTTTCTACTAGTAATCTCCAAGTGGCAACATAAAAGATATGCCTTGTAGTTGGAAATAATTATCACCAAATCAAGACACAACTTTCAAGTGAGAAAATCATAATCCCTCATACCATGTGTTATATTCTTTAAAGAGCTTGTTCATGTGTATCATTGTTTGTAGTGGAGAATTTTAATGTGCAGTATAAATTAGCTTTGTCTAATTCACTATTGCAAGCATGTAGAGGTCATTTTCAAGCTAGTATGAGTCTACCTTGTGCACATATGATGAGAAACATGAAGGATGGATTGCACCTTTCTGATGTACACTCACAATGGCGACTCGATAAGCACTCATTTGAAGATGGTGACACTCGTTCAAGCAATGGAAATGATAAACTAAAGGTTTTATTTCAAGAACTGGAAAACAAATATCAGGAATGGCCTATAGTACAAAAGGAAGTTGCTCAAAGTTATTTGTCTCAACTTATAAATTTGTCACAGCCCCTCGTGTTTGATCCAATTGTCCGACCCCATAAAGGGTGGCCATCATGATCCAAGGCTAAGAAGATATCAATCTCAACAATTTGAGATTATAGAAAAAGCAAGGAAATCCAGCTTGTGTAAAGTGGTCATAATTCCCGAACGTGTCCACTTGGTGTAACAAATGCTATTCCAATTAGTAGAATCCCCTCGAATTCACTGGATTTGAATTCTCTGCCTAGTGTCTTTTGTGATCGAGACTAACAGGTTGGTTAAAACATTTCCATGTTTCCCAACTTTATGCGTACTACTTACACAAGATATTCTCTTAACAATCCTCTTGCTTCTTCTTTTTCTCCTCTACACTTAATAGTTAAACTGTGGTGTTTTTTTTTTTAGGTAGGTAGGGACTTTTTTGCAAATACGTCCCCATCAAAGGAATAGACAATATATTGGAAGAAAGTACGACATACAACTATTATGCCAATTCATGAGCTATACCCATTAATAGTTGCTACCATCTTCACTTACAATAATATAACATATATGTCCATCCCTTAATCCCAAGTGAACACGAATATTAACTGGCTAACCATATATGTGCCTCTTTTTTTCTTTTCTTTTTTTTTTAAAAAAAAGAAGAAGAAGGAGCAAAAATTATAAAAAAAAAAAAAAAAAAAAAAAAAAAAAAAAAAAAAACAAACAAACATGTAGGTACCTAACTTGAGTTGTAGCCCATATTAGTACCTATTTACATGCTTCGAATCTAAAATAAGTAACATCGGGGTCCTCGGCTTTATACAGGAAGGGAGGCCTACCCACATAGTTTTCACACACATTAGGACCTAATGTAACACCATGATTGCAATTGTGCACTACTAAAAAAAGGACATTTAATGACTGTTTTTAGCTGTCATGAAATACATATAATGACACTTTATGGTTGAGAAAATAGTTGTCATTATTGGGGGTGTCATAAAAAGTCTATCAAAACCGTTATAAAGTCCATGACAGTTCAGTAAAAGTGTCAAGAAAAATCTCTTTTTAATGTCTAAAATTAGTTTAGAAATGTCATAAAGAGACACTGTTTGTGATATTTTTCTCATAAAAGTGTCAATATTTAACGACAAAAAGCATCAAGATATAATTCGCTTAACGACAATTATACTACAAACGTCATAACAAGTTTCTGATTTTGCAAAAAATAAATAATAATAAAAAATTGCAATTCCCTTACTATAAACCTCTAACGATGTAGTAGATATTCAACTTTTATGCTCATTACCATAAACATAAACCATACCATATCAATGTAGAAGAAACTTCAATTCATTCCATAAATATGGTCAAGATCATTGATCTAAAATACACATTCGTTTCCTGCATTTGAACACATTCTAAAATAAAAAAAAAATTAAACTACTACATCCTAAACTGCCATTTCTACCACTTTTCTTCATTGAAAATCAGGGTCGAATTAAAAAATTTGGCCCTAGCCCTCAACCCATCCTAAAAATGCGTCAAAACCCTCGAAAAGTTGGCCCTCCACAGATTTGAGGGAAAACATATTCGCCCCCTCACACTTGTTAGGGGGCTAGGGTCTAAGCATAGGCCTAGATTTTTTGAGGGTCCCTTCCAAGCCCCTCACACATTTTTTTTTCGATAAGATATATTTTATTTTTTTTACATTATATATGTAATGTACCACAATTATCCCTATTTGAACTAAATATTTTCACTACAAATAATGTTTAATAATAGTAGTTTACCACATATCATATAGAGGTATTTTGTAATTTGAGTAAAAGAGTTCAAATATAAAAAAGAAAAGTGAATTATGATTAATGTAAACCCAAAATAGATGTGATAATTTATGTATTATACTATATATTTGTAAAAACCCTAAAAGAAAAATATATTTTCTTGTTATTTTACATTATATTTATGTATTATACTATAATTATCTAAATTGTATAAAAAAATTATTAAATTAGTTTTCAATAGGGGATAAATTATAACATAATATAATATATGCACTTTGTAATTGATTTAATGATATGTATATAAGTCATACATAAAGCAAATTCAACCTAACAACATAGTAAATATTAAAAATGTAGATATTTTAAGAATATCATCTCTTCCACCATCTCTATCTATTTTTTTCTAAAGATATAAGAAAGTTTTGTATACTTATATACATATCATTAAATCAATTAAAAAAAAAAAAAAAAAAAATTAAAAAAAAAATAGTAAACTAGTGAAGTATAATTAGGCCGGGCCCGACCCAATTGCCCCCATTTGGCCCTCAAAATGAGGGGCCGGGGGAGGTAAAGGGCTTGAGTTTTCATGCTTGAATCGAAACATATCAAACAAAGGGCGGGACCTGAACGCATCAATCAAATGAGGGCTTTATGAATTTTATATTTTGCCCTTTATCACCCCTAGTCTGAATCATATGTAAGTCTTTCATTTCAACTTGCAACAGCTTTGTACATGGATCCAAGTGAACTCAATGCTCCAGGAGAACTTCCACAAACCTCAAACGTCTAAGTGTTCTGAAAACAACCTAGTTTGAAATTAGTGGCGTCAATATAAGTGTATAAAGAAAAACATATTCATACCATTGCATGCAAATATATTAACTAATACAAGTGCCCAAGTTAAACAAATCAAGTAAATATATTTTGCACTCGAGGGTCCTACTTGAAGTCAATAAGCCTCACCATATAAAAAGGATCAAATAAATATCTTACCAAACAATAAATCATAGACTAAGCTATAGTAATAACGTACAAATCGATAAAGATAGTTCACTTGCATAAAACAGGAAGTCGTTAACAATTAGCCCATCCAACAACCTTTTGCCAAAGATTTCCGTCTTATACATGGTACACCTAGAATGGTATGATCTATAGAGTTTGTAGTCCTTCTTGGTTCTGCTAGTGCTAGGTACTCTTTTCCATTAAGCGTGGTTGATTAAGGAATCCAACCACACTGAGTATATAGTCCCTTGCATGTTTTTTACTACCTCTTCACCTACCATCTGCCCTCTCTATTAGATACACACTTGTTTGGGACGATCAACCATAACAGTAAGCGGACCACTACTAATGCTCTACTATATATTGAAACACCAATTTCACCAGATAGAATAAAATAATTAAACAATGCAAGTGTTGGTAACAAACTTCTAGTTACCAATTGATGAAGAATTTAATTTAAGAAAATGTGAGCAAGACCCACTTACTAAGTACTATGAGAATCACCTCTCAGAAAATAAGATTCCTCTTGCACGCAACCACGAAACCTATGAAATCAAAGCACTACACCAAATCTTTTTCCATGTATCCATCCAATACCTACAAAACCCAAGCACAGATAGCATACTTCAATACGTTTTTGTCTCCACAAGGTGAAACCTTTGCGTGGACCACCTGAAGAAAAGGTAACAATAAAATGAAAATTTTCTTTGAGTCACAAACTAGTAGCACCATACAATTAAAACTAACCTCTAGTCCAGTGTCGGCGTCGGTCGTAGTCAGTTCCGCTTCCATTATAAGTTGAATCAGTTATGCCCTGTTATAGCAAGTCAAACACAAAACTATAGTAAGTCTTATAGCCATAAAGTACTAAAGAAAAAATGAATGGAAACAACCTAACATATACAATAACCACAAATTTAATAACTTAAAAAAATAAAATGAAAAGGAAAAGAAAAAATTAAAATTACTATATTAAAAAAGCTTGGGGGGGGGGGGGGGCTAAAATCTTCATAGATTAAAAAAAATAAAAAATCCTAGCGCCTAGGTGTTATAAAATTCAAACCACTTACTACATAGCCAAGGACATCCAGGACTACCACAAAAGAAAGCTAGATTCCTCTCACAGAAGGCAGTGTGATACTTACAATATCAGTCCTCATGTGTGCCTATACATAATCCTTCATGGAACACCTGAAAACAAAAATATGATTGGAAACATGACAAAAACCTTCAAAAACTTGCCACACCCACGAGCAATTGAACCACAATGTCACATTGAGCTTGAAGACATGTACTATAATCATCTAAGCCAACTACCTAAAAGTAAGAATAGAAAGTAACCTGTTAGAAGAGATTATAAGATTTACTAGAGTATCATTGTTCTTGGGCGGAAGAAAGAAACGGAAATGCTTCTTAAAGGCTGAACTAAGATAATGGTTTGGGACTTGGGTTACCATACCCAATCAAAACCGTGCTATCTATAATGGAATAATGCACGGAAGATAACCAAGTTGAATCAGACATAACTAGATAGAAATGAAATCATCCAATATTTAACACAAACAATATCAAATATCACTACAATTGGGTCCAACTGTCAATTAAATGCACAAACCCATATATAATGAAATCATGTTTACTTGATTATTAGAGCACTCAAAGATCACATGTATACAATGTGCATACCATACAAACTAATGGAAGAAAATTAATGTTCAAACAAAGAATCGCTAATAAAAGATGAAAATCAACCTAACTATCGAAAGAAAATTAAAGTTCAAAAAGAGTAGCTTCATAACAGAATTGGGGGGAAAAAGCTCTCTCACCATTGTTTAAAAGGAAATCTAAAAAGCACCTCACCATTAACAAGGAATTCTATAAAACCATCCATATATTAACAGCACCTCATCCTTACATTAAGCAGGAGTAGTGTCAATTTTTATGTAAAAATAAAAGAAAACAAAGAGAGAGAAGCATATCAGGGCAATCTTATATGGATCCCCATCATAACATCATTATATTTAATATCCTCTCATCCCATGCCACAATTTCCAATGTTTTAGTAAAACAGCTCCAAGAACTTGGTTTACAAAAAAAATATAGTGATAACAATAGTTCACTAAAATACCTAACAAGTTACAGCAAGCAAGACTAGGTGACAAAGAATATAGCCAACCACAACCAGGATCACAATATAAAAGGAGAGGCTAGAATGGGGCAGGGTACTAACGTGCAACTAACAAAATCACTCGACCCAAATATACACACCTACTGGTGCTACTGGTCATGAGACAAGGATCTTTTGCTCATTGAATGACAAAAAACAAATGAATTAAACAATAATATATGCAAACAAATGGTTTAAACAATACTAAAAACGGAATGGAGAATCAGTTGATATACCTTCCCACTCCTATATGAATCTCACAATGATTAGGGTATACAGATGTGAGATGTACGCCTTCATGTAGGACTAGATCAATGGCTAAATCTGAGGCGTCAGTGTCAACTTGAACCGTGCAGTATAGATAGGCAACCTGATGTAAGTTATCACTCCATCCAAAATGCACTAGCGAACTTGAACCAGATGAACTAAAATCTGCAGTTGTCGTCGAAACTTGGCTCAGTATACATAAAGCTCCTATAAAGCTCCTATGCATAAACAGAAACGCCACAACAGCATTAACGAAGTACAAAACAAATATATTGAACCTGTTTACGCATTCATACTGCAAATCTGCCATAGTATATAGATGAGAATGTTCATTACCTATATATATATATTGTACTCGTTGTTTACGCAATGTGACTAAATGAACAACCATAGGGTAACTTTGCAACAAACTATAGAGTTGTTAAACTTAATTCTCAAATAAAACCAGACTGCCAACTGGAAAGTGAAAATTAAAATCCAAATAATTCAATTTGAAAACCCTAACCAAAAACGTGACTGCTGAATAATGTAATTGTGCTTAGGCTAAGAGATGACCAATGAGAAAGATAGAGAGAAACCAAATACCGTTATTCTTTTGCTCTCTCTCTAAATCAAGAGAAAAATAATCTTCTTTTTGGGGAAACCATATTAAAATAATGAGTAATTGTGGTTAGCTAATGGAAGGGAGAATGAGGAAATAAAAGGTGATTGAAATGACTAGAGAGAGACTGAGCCAGGATGAATAAGGCATAGCGCTATCCAGGAGTATTCTTAAAACAAATATCTCGAGAAAAAACAAACAGAGAGTGACTCTCAAGTCTCAACACCACTGTGAGGGAGTGATATTCTCATTTAGGGATATCAAGCACGTGTTAGCATAGAGGAAATACTACACTAACCTCTGACTTAGTTCCCCTAACTGCCTTCAGAGCGACCTACATCATCAACTCACATCCACGAGCTACGAGATCGCTTTAGAACAAATCGGCTCGCATATCTTCATACAAAGCGATCTATCTCATGACTCAGCCTACCTTCTAGAAACAATCATTGCCAAAGCTGTACTTACACACTTCATCACTGCAAATTACGAACCACTGTAACCACTCCCCATCATTACAGAATTCCTACCAACACCATTCTAATACTCTTTCTCAATTTCACCCATACATTTATGTTTGTCATTACACGTGTTGGATAGGGATCCACTTTCACTCGCTATAAATATCTCCCATATGAACTATGTTAGACCTGATTCTTCTCTCCCCCCAGAATCGAGAGATAGATAAGTAGGCAATTCGCTCAACAACGAACTCGGTCTTTCCAATATTTAACCCCCTTCTCCTCCTAATCTTGTATGTAAGGGAAGACTAAAACGCTCATTTACATTGGCGTCGTCTGTGGTCTCGATTTCTTAAGAAACCACTTCACAAATCCCAAAACCAATAAACAAAATCCTCAAGCCCATGAAGCATGGCAAGCCTCGAAGCTCAAATCCAGAGTTTGACAGGTCAGTTAGGTACAATGAACGAGCACATTACCCTGCTCAGGCAGGAGAATGTTGCTTTGCGTGCGCAAGTGGACATGCAAAATGCTCCAGGTGCCATAGCAGAGAACGACATCAACGAAGTAAAGCAATAGCTCAACGAGCTTTCACAAAGGATAGATCAGAGCGCAGTTAAGAAAGACGCTAGCCAGATCGTTTAGAAGATGTTAAAAATGTACCGTGCATCCCCTTTCACAGCTGAGGTACTTAGTAAATCCTCCCCTCTAGATTTTGTTCAGCCCACTTTTGCAATGTACAATGGAAGCACGTGTGATAAGAGCCCAAAACTGTAGTTTTAACCCTTTAATAATCATACTTTTAGACCAATTATGTGAATAATAAGTAAGAGTTAATATCGACACGTGTTTTATGCATTTGGAAGGGCTTCAAAGTCCATTATGTGCAGAAATGTGCCACTTTAGCGAGATAAAGGAGCAATGGTTGGTTGCTAAGGAGTTCTGTGATTAAAGGACAAGATTCAAGAAGACAAAGCCTTTCTAAAGCCCGGTCAAAGCTGAAAAAGTCAAAGTCAACGTGGGCAGAAACACCACACAAAGTCAACAGAACTTCCGAAGACCATATATTTGGACTCAGACCTCGGAATTGGGCCTACTTTATGTCAAAACGACCGGCTCGGAAAGAGCTTTCCAATGGTCCAAGCCTTTACCCAATCAGAGGAGCAGAAGTGGACGAAACATCTGTTGAAGCCAACTGCAGCTGAAGAGCCCATTTTGGACTAAAGAAATTGGGTTTTGGGCCTGATTCTCTGGCCCAAAAACATGGCTCCAAGCCCATGCACGATTTTTGGATCTGAAAGTATAAAAACAAAAGTTTAGCTCTTTGTTAATGGTAGCTAGTTAGACCTAAAACAATAGATAATTCTAGATCTAGTTTTCATTAATTAAATTAAGTTTAGTTTAAATTCAATTCTTATTTTAGATTAAACTCTTAGAATCATTGTTCTTAATTAGTTTGATAAATAAAATAGCTATTTGTCAATTTCGATTTTTGTTATTTCAATCTATTAGATCTAGTTTTAATTATTGTTGGTTACCATTTCTTAGTTGTTAATTAGATTTTAATTATTGTTTAATTTAGATTAGTAAATTTCGAATCTTGATATTATGTTTAGTTTAGATTCATATGGAAATGATTGCGGAATGATTCTCGGCTAAACCTCCATTAGAAGGGGTTGAGAAGCCTTGATGAAAGCTTGATTCCGATTATCGTAGAGTCGTCATAATTTCTATTCCACTCTATAAACAATTAATTCGCCATGAGAATGGGTTTAATCATTCACATGCTAGTTATGAATTGGTAGAAATGTCATGTGTAATTAGGGATTAGGAATAACCAATTGTTCTGCGTAGCAGTTCAATTCGGATTACGACGATTCGTCTTTAGTGAGTTAAGTTGAGTTAAGGTGGAATCAATCCCCCCTAATTCCTTATTATAGAATCAACGTAGTATTTCCGTAGTTGAATCAATTATAGTTTGTATCTTGTGGGTAGTTGCATCGTAGTATAATTCCCCCTCGTAAAACTCTCATTAGACTTAAGACCGATTGATTAAACTATGAAATCATTCCATGCTAGAAAACTAGGAGTGGAACGAATTTGTTACTCCACTCTATTTCGATAGAATTGAGAGTAGAAACATTGATAAATATAGACTCGTATAAGTTTTAGTTTACTTACGTTTTGAGTTTCATCGTTCATTTCGTAGGTAAACGATCATTTTTATAGTTTATCAACGAGTCCAGGTCAACACGTAGCTCACTACATCCAGAGCCTCACACTTTATAGTGCTCAGGAGTTCGACCACCTCCATTGCCGCTTGTTTCAAGCCAGTCTTAAAGATGGCATGCTCGACTGGTTCTTTTCACTCGAGCCAGACCCAATAAAGAACTTCGAGCAACTCACCGATCTGTTCGCTAACCAGTACGTCCATAACAGGCGTAAGAAAGTTGATCTCGATTCACTTTTCCAACTCTCCTTAAGTGAAGATGAAACCATTCGTGAATTCTTAGGTCGATTCAAAACCGAACTGTTATGCATGGAGAGCGGTCTCAAAGAATCATTTGCCACATTGGCATTCTCCAACGCTTGCCGTGTGCGTAACACGGCACTCTCCAGATCACTGATAAAAGAACGTCCAGAAACGTTGTCCGAGCTATACACTCGCGTTGACAAATACATCAAGTTACAAGAGGGCCTAAAGCGTCAAGGCCTTTCAGAAGACAAGAGGTAGCAGCAATATCTGATGATGCTCCACCCTCCAAAAAGCGACCCAGACAACAAGGCCAGAAGTCTGGGAATTAAATGAATAACAATCGCGAGTTCGCTGTACTCAC
Source organism: Coptis chinensis (assembly GCF_015680905.1). Lineage (NCBI taxonomy): Eukaryota > Viridiplantae > Streptophyta > Magnoliopsida > Ranunculales > Ranunculaceae > Coptis > Coptis chinensis. The sequence goes on from NC_141463.1 coordinate 39,262,858, forward strand.
CTAATCTCCCAATTACATACTGGACAAAATCAAGCGAGCTTCATATTACCAACCTGACGTACGACAACCAGAGGATCGCCCTGGCAAGCCTTACTGTGCCTTCCACCGAGCAAAATGTCATGAGACTGATGAGTGCTAGGGGCTCAAGCACTACCTCCAGGACCTCATCGAATCAGGACATATCAAGAATTATAGCAATATCGCTGATGGCGACCTGCAGCATAAGCTTATGGCTCACAGAGAGCGCAGTAGATCTCCAGCTCGCCATAAGCGCCAGAGTGTCCAAGCTCGCTCTCGTAGCAGAGGATGCCCCAGCGACCGCTCCCGCCATGAGCGCCGTCAGCATTCGTCAGATAGAGATAATGACAGAACGATACACATGATAACGTTCCAAGATAATTCTGCTCCATCTTCTAGAGAAAAAAGGAGATGTGTAGGCGCTCTCTAAGAAGTCTACCAGTTCTCTTCACAAGCCTCACCTGCCCCATGCAATTCAAGCCGTAGCTCAGGTGATATAACTTTCACAGAGGTCGACCTCAACAAGGTTTGCCTCCCTCATAATGATGCCTTGGTAATCCATGTCAAAATCAGCGACTGGACAGTCAAGCGCATTCTGATAGATCCCGGTAGTTCATATGACATCTTATTCTACCATACCATCCAAGAGATGAATCTGCCCAAGTCAGTCTTTATAGACCCAATAGCTCCTCTCTATGGGTTCAATGGCTCCATAGCCGACCCAATTTGTGACATCATACTCCCAGTCTATGTGGGATTTAGGGAGGACAAAGTCAGCTTTAATACGCGTTTCAGTGTTCTAGACATCCAATCGTCCTACAACGCCATCCTAGGACAGTATTGGATTCACCAAATGCAAGTTGTACCATCGACACTGCATCAAGTACTCCGCTTTCCCAGCCCTAGGGGTATGATGGAGCTTCACAGCAATCAGCTCGAGGCTTATCATTATAATCAGATTCTCTCAGCGAACAAGTCTATGGACCCACCTATCAGCACTAGGAATGAGCCCACCAGCTACACGATGGCCAAAGATTTAATCGCTAAGGTCGAACCGGCCGCAGCGGAATCTTTGGGGGCTCTAGCAAAAGTCTATTCAGATGTCGGGACCCGTGAGGTCGCCTCCAAAGATTAGTTCCTCCACGGTTAGTTAGACCCGTGAGGTCGGCTCCATCATTAGTTACTCCACTAGTCAGGACCCCAGAGGTCGCTCCAGCATTAGTTACTCCACCAGTCAGGACACCAGAGGTCACTCCAGTATTAGTTACTCCACCAGTCAGGACCCCAAAGGTCGCCCCAGCATTTGTTAGTCAATCGGTATAGATTCTAGAGATCACTTTATCCCCTGTTGTCATGACCACAAAGGTCGCATCAGTCCCTGTGGTCGCTCCAACCCATGTTGTCAAGACCTCCATTCCTCAGATCGACAAAGCATCACCAAAAATCAGTTCCCCTGAGGTCGCCTCATCTTCAAAAGCAACAGTTCATACTGCAGAAAAGGAGCGAGTGAATTTAGGAACAAAAGACGATCCCAAGTTCGTTTATGTAGGGGCTAACCTTGACCCTACACTCAAGGCCCAGCTTGTAAACTTTTTATCAATGAATAAAGATATTTTTGTTTGGTCGTATATTGATGTGCCTAGTATCGACCTTAGTGTTGCATGTCATAGATTAAACGTCAGCCCTAATGCTAGAACAGTTCGGTAGCGACCTAGGAGACTATCCCTGAGGTTTCAAAAAGCAATAAATGTTGAGATCGACAAACTCAAACAAGTCAGTTTCATCCGGAAGGTCGAGTACCCAGACTGGATCGTTAACATAGTAGCAGTTCCAAAGAAGAATGGCACCGTCCGCCTCTGCGTTGACTTTACCAATGTCAACCAAGAAACACCAAAAGATAGCTTTCCTTTACCTAGAATCAACCGACTTGTGGACCAGACATGTGGCCACGAGCTCCTGTCATTTATGGATGCATACAGTGGATACAACCAGATCCCACTCACTGAAGAAGATCAAGAGAAAACATCATTCATCACAGAACAGGGAATTTACTGCTATAACGTCCTCCCGTTTGGCCTCAAGAACGCTGGAGCGACTTACCAACAGCTTGTCACTAACATGTTCTAGGACATGTTAGGTGATACTATGGAAGTCTATATTGATGACATGATCATCAAGAGTAAGAAAGCAGGTGACCACCTCACTCACCTTGAGTAGGCGTTCTCCAGATTACGCCGAACTCAGATGAAACTTAATCCAGAAAAATGCCTTTTTGGAGCATCCTCTGGGAAGTTTCTAGGGGGTATCAGGTATCACAACGAGGGATCGAGGCCAACCCAGACCAGATACGAGCGTTCTTGGACATGCTCGATCCAAAGACAAAGAAGCAAATACATAAGCTATCAGGAATGGTTGCAGCACTAAACCGATTCATATCAAGGGCGTCAGACAAATGCCAACCATTTCTGCAACTTCTTAAAAAAGGCAAACAGTTCTCATGGAACGACCAGTGCCACCAGGCGTTCTCCACCCTCAAAAAGTACCTGACGACACCACCCGTCCTAGCAAAACCAACAGATGGGGAAACGCTGGGGCTCTACCTAGCAGTGTCAGACTTTGCTATCAGTTCGGTTCTCTTTAAGGAAGACAACAACTCAGAAAAAGTCGATCTACTTCACAAGTAAGACATTAACATCAGCTGAAAAAAACTACTCTTACATTGAAATAGCAATACTCGCATTGTGATATTCTGCAAGGAAGTCCAGGCCTTATTTTCAAGCACATCCCATCAAAGTACTCACCAACCTCCTATTAAAGAAGATCCTTCTTAAAGAAAACAAGACAACTCACATGGCAGTATGGGCAAAAGAGCTCGGTGAACATCACATTGAGTTCGTCCCACGTACTTCTCAGAAGGGACAAGTCGTTACAGATTTTCTAGTAGATTTTCTAGTTGATTACCTAAATTGGGAACAAGAAACAGACATCCCAGCCATGAAGAAGCAGGACAAGTCTATCTGGTCTCTCTTTGTGGATGATTCTAGTAACCCTGGAGGGAGTGGAACCGAGAGTCGTCTTAGTGTCCCCAGATGGAGCTATGATGGAGAAATCAGTTCGCATCGATTTTGCGACCTCCAACAACGAGGCAGAGTACAAGGCACTAATCATGGGGTACAAGAGCTTCAAGTCTTTAGTGACTCGCAACTGGTCGTTTGCCAGATTGCTAAAGAGTATACTACCCATGAAGGTAACCTTTCTAAATACCTTCAAATTGTTTATCAGTTACTTCCTTCTTTTAAGAAAGTCACCATACATCACTTCTTGCGTGATGAGAACCATCACGCAGACAGTTTAGCTTATCTGGCTATCCAGACATCGAACTGCGCCCCTAGACAGTTACTCATCGAAGTGATTGACCGACCTACTTACCAAACCGAACACATCTTGGAAATCAACAACCTATGCCCACTCTCTGACAGTCAGATGAGTCAAACATGGATGCAGCCCATCATAGAGTACATCCAACATGGTACAATCCCAGAAGAACTTACCAAAGCCAGACAAGTTCAATATCAGGCACGTCATTATTGCCTAATCAATAACAAGCTATTCAGAAAGTCTGCTGACGGCCCTCACTTGAGGTACATAAGCCCAGAACAAGGTAAGTTAATTTTTGTAGAAATCCATGAGGGTGAATACGGGAACCATGTTGGAGGTTGCTCCTTGTCTCACAAAGCGATCTCCTAGGGATACTTCTGGCCACGAATGCAGATTGATGCCAAGAAGTATGTAGTTAAGTGCATCAAATGCCAAACTTTCGGCCACAATATCATTCAGCCAGCTAACGAGTTAATCAATATTGCCAACCCTTGGCCATTTCCCATGTGGGGCTTGGACATCATGGGACCATTCATCCCACAAAAGAGCACTGGTTTTCGGTTTGTCTTGGCTGCAACTGATTACTTCACTAAGTGGGTCAAAGCAATTCTCTTAGCTTATGTCAAGGAATCACATGTCAAAAGCTTCAACTGGACACACATCATCACCAGATTTAGCTTACCACACACACTGGTGATGGACAATGGTTCCCAGTTCAAGGGAAAAACTGATAGGGTTATATACTAAAAACATTACTTTTGTATTAACTATAATTCTTTATATTTTGAATGAGAATCATATTGGCGAATGTTATGCATATTATATATGTTATTAGTTATATGCATGCATCTAATACTTTATGTTGTAGATGATATGGTATGTGGTGACACACAGAAGATCATATCATCAGTACCTTATAAAGTATAAGTAAACGTTCACAACCTAGATGGATTTGGACAAACCATTGGTACGGTTGTAGTATAATCTGGTATTAGTCTATCTTGACTACAGGATTACACTAGTACACTTTGTGTGTATTAAACAAGACCAAGTGAGGTTGTTTCTCTTTATACTGACTATATAAGATAACAAACACCTCTATTATTATGGATGTTTGTCCTCTTAATCCGGATATAATAATGGACACTTACGTGCATTGTACATTGCTTTAAATCATTAATGAGTGAGATTCATTTGTGAATCAACAAACTCGATGGATTGGATAATGACATTGTATGTAAGGTGTGATGATGTCCCCTTGAAGAGCTCATAAGGATTGTCAAGTAAACCCTACAGGTGGATTTAATCTAACATGACAATGAGGTTGAGTGGTACTACTCAAGGACATAAGAAGTTGATTAATGTAGTTGTCAGTAACTTGACTTAATTAACGGGCATTCGATATCTTAAAAACGGGGAGATCAACGAGCATATAATATGGAGCCCGTAAACGTAATTTGGGGATTAGGGTGGTAATGCAACAATGGCCTTTTAGTGGAATAAGCCATTTGTTGACGAACTTGGGCCGTGTGTTCTGGGCGAACATGGGAAGCCCAAGCCCGTCAGGAGACCTAACCCTAATTTCTCCTCATGGTCCATGTTGTAGCCTATATAAAGAAACCCCTCTTTCTCTGGCTGAAATACTAAGTGTTTTATCAAGAAAGACAAGTTCCAAATTCGGTTCTGATCTTGTGAGTGAGAGAGGCCAAGAGAGAAAGAAAGGGCTGGAAGATCGTTGCCCACACAACGTCCATTCTAAGGATAGGAATACAATAGAAGATCAAGAGGTTGCTGATTTGTAGAGCTTGGATTCTCAGAGTTATCACAGCTGATAAAAGGTATGATCCTAACCAAATCGTGAGACCCTTTATTCCGCTGCGCATGGGTTTTCGCGGTTTGTAAATCATTCGATGCAACCATAACGGTTCCTACAAAAACAGTTAAGGAGTTTTTGGCCTAGTGGAAGATTGTCCATGCATTTTCCACTCCCCAATACGCCCAAAGCAATGGCCAAGCAGAAGCTAGCAACAAAGCCATCTTGGAAAACTTGAAGAAAAAGATTGAAAAGAACAAGAGCCAATGGCCAAACCAACTAGAGAACATTCTATGGGCTCACCGAACTACAGCTCATTCTAGCACAGGCGAGTCACCATTTACATTATGCTATGGCACAGAAGTCATTATTCCTACCGAACTGACAGTCACCACGACTCGGTCAGAGTTTGTCGAGTCTGGATAAAATGACTCCGTCCTACTCAAGAGGTCGACTTGCTGGAAGAGCATCGTGACCTAGCAGCCATCAAAGTGGCATCTTACCATCAGACTCTAAAGAAATCTTACAACAAGTGAGCCAATCCTCGATCTTTTGCAACCTGGTGACCTAGTTCTGAAAAAGACTCAAGACGATGCTAAACTCGCACCAACATGGGAAGGTCCGTACATAGTAGAACGCATCGTCGACAATGGAGCGTAATGGATTAAGACCCAAGAAGGGAAACCATTACCACGTCCTTAGAACACTTATTTGTTAAAGAAATTTTATCAATAAAAGTGTAATGTTTTTGCAGTACATGTTTCTATTTATTACAAACTTTGGTATGATTTACTTATGTGTGTTATGGCAACCCACTCCGTTCAAGTTCATCATCAGGCATAAACTCGCACTGAAAAAGCCACCATCATACGCGAACTATTAACACGCTCTCAGTGAGCACTACGCTTTCTTAAGCTAACACGCTCTCAGCGAGCATTACGCTTTCTTAAGCTAACACGCTCTCCACGAGCAACACGCTCTCTTGAGCTCATAGGCTCCATAGCCTCTCCAATTTCCACTAGTTGAGGACCTACAACTGTAGGATCAACTCAGTGAGAACGCTCTTTATGAGCAACACGCTTTCTAAAGCTAACTCGCTCTCCGCGAGCAATATGCTCTCTTGAGCTCATATGCTCCATAGCCTCTCCAATTCTCACTAGTTGAGGACCTATAACTCTAGGGTCAAATCAGTGAGAACGCTCTCTAAGAGCATAACGTTTCCTTAAGCTCAATCTTAGGCTTCTTAGCCTCTACAGGCCTTATTCCTTATAGACCTACAACACAAGACTACAACGACAAAATAACAAAGCATATGTACAAACAGATGGACCCAAGCAAAGGACATGCAGTCCATAAACATTCATAACGGGAACTACCTGAACAAACTCAGGAAACTAGTTCACAAATACACCGATCTGCCGGGACTACCCAGAAATCCAGATCGGAACATACAATTTTTGGGAGATATCAAACTGCCACTCACGTGGAAACCAGTTCATTTTGTAGCAATGTAATCATAAAACAAAGCGAACTGCCCAGACAAGCCTGGGAAACCAGTTCTATAGTTTTGATCTCTCATAAAGAAGGGAACAAGCAAAACATTCAAAGAATTTTCAACTTACATAGACAAGTCCAACAATCATAGTCAAGAGTTAGCAACAACATGTTTATCAATAGGAGCGGCACTGGTGGAAGGATCATTACTCGCATCTCGCGATACGACAAGTGCAGCAGTACCCCCAGCCTCACGATCTTGCTCCTCCTTTAGCTCAAAGTACATCTCTTCCAGCTTGGCATATTCATCGCATGCCCGGTCATATGCACCTTACGCCTTGCGTGCAACACCCTGGCAATGCTTGGCGTACTCCATCACATCAGCCAGTTTTTCTTGCAAGTCCTTCATGGAGCTAACCAACACCGACCTCTCATCAGCAATGTCCCGGTACTTTTTTGTCATCGCTTGCAATTTCTTCTTGTCAGCCCCCCCACGCAGCTCGCATGCACCCCAGCTCGACTTTAGCACTGTCATCATTCTTAGCCCGTTGAACAGTACTTTTCAGCTTGTCATACCCAACAAGGAACTACAAAGAAACCACCAAGGTTAGCAGTTGCCAAGCAAACAACAAGAAACCAGTACAAATAAAGAGCTCACCAAACAACATGCCAAATCAGTGGTCTTCAGCGTCATCTCTAGGGTTTCGCCTTCAAGTTCTGCCTTATCATCATTCAGCATTATCCCTTCCAGAAGGCAGGTCGCTATGGAGGTCGAATGGAATCTATAGTCAGAGCGCTTGACCATACGCTTCTTCCCCGTCTTCCCGACGTAGAAGAAGTCGTTCCCCACATCACCAACACGCTCTGCTAAGCTGCCCCCAGTCACATTATGACCTTGACCCAGATCGCCATGTCCCTTAGCCGGCAGGTCATCCCTAGCTCCCCGACTGGGGGACCTAAACATTATGCCCCCAGTTGAACGACCTGCAGCTTTAAATCGCTTGTTACTTTTTGGATCAGGAGCAACCGCCTTCCTCTTCCCACGATCACTATGACAACGGGGTTTAAACTTTATCTCTTCCATTACAAGGGGAGATACTTCACTTATTCCCCTATCATCAGCAGTATCTCCATGTCGCCTGGCCATCAGCTATACTAAAAGACACCCAACGATCAGCAACACAAGGCAACAAGACAAGAAGAGCAAAACAACGGAAAACACCTACCTGAGATAAACAAGAAACTTGCACAAGAACTTTGGAGCAGCAGCGTCATGAAACAGTAGAGCAGATACTTTTGATGGTCTAAACACAGTTCTCTTGTTTATACTCAAGTAATGTACCTTCCCAAGGCATGTCATAATTACATCGAGACGCCAAATGTCAGGCCACCTGGCAACCATCATTTCATATCTGTAACTATTCATATTATTACACGTGCCATGCACGTGTTATGATATCCTCTCACCAGAGCGCTCTATAGGAGAGAACGCGTCATAAGAGCATGACGCACTCCCGATCTCTCACAATTCGGGCCCTACAACGCTAGACTTAAACAGCAAGACACTCATTCAGACTCACAAATTACTGAGCCACACCCACTCTTACCAAGGGTTGCATACACAGCCAGATAATTACAACAATATCAAGAATTGCACATTCAAACCATCAAGGAGCTAAAACAAAACGGAGAAACAGAAAACAAGTACTACATAAAAGCTAAGGGACAAACTGCTCCAGTTCGTCTACTAGCCGAGCTGCTGAGTCTACTCAGAAAATCCATCTCGGCTAGTCACCATTCATCATTACATGAGCTCCCCAGAATAGTATGGGGAGCTGATAAGTGCTCAAAAAGTGCTATTTAACCCTCGATTATGCCTCTTGTTTAGCTATCTTAGTGGACTAATAGTGTTTGTAAGTTATGTTTTATGTTTCTACAGGTCAAAGAGAGACTTTTGTGGAATATTAGAGAAAAAAGGGTAAAACAGAGCAATTCGGAGCATTAAGGATCACATGGGAAGCCCGTGGACAATCATGGAGAAGGCCAAGGAATTGGAGCTATTAAAGATGCGACTTAGACCTATTTTAAAGCCTATTTGGAATCCCAAGGCCAAAGGATTCGTAGCTTGGACCAAAGCCCACAAAAGAGGATAAAAGGATAGAGCAGAAGAGATAAAATCGGCTAACGTGTCTGGGATGCATGGATCGAGCGTCCAGATGAATTGCTTGTGTCTGAGACGCATGAATAGTGTGTCCAGACACATGAATCGACACTGTAGCCAATTACTTCTCAGTTTTGGAGACGAAGTTGGACTCTGAAAGAAGTCTGTTTGTATTAGGAAACAAATGACGGTTTGGAATGTTTCTAGAGATCATTATAACCTCTATAAATAGAGGACCTAAGTGCCTTATGTAATTTGCCAATTCACTTATACTCTTGTCTCCAGAACTTGAGGCAGAGAGAGATTAATAATAAAAGACCGGTTTTAACTAGCTAAGTCTTAATAAATTAGTCTTTCTAGTCTTATGTTCTTCGACTCTTTTTCTTCTCGTTCTTCGTGTTCTTCCTTCTTTATGGAAGGCTAATCTTCTCCTTCAAGGGAGAAGATGAAGCCGGTGCTTAAGGTTTAATGATTCTTCTGGTTCATGGTGTTCTTCAATCAGGTTAGTTCTTTATATTTTTAGTTATTAGTTCCATTGCCCAGACTAGGGGATGGAAGTATAGATTAAGGTTTTTATTTATTGCAATCGAATATCATGCTAGTTTAGGGTTGTATTTATTGCAATTGAATATTTGTTAGTAACATGCTTTTATTTATTTCAATTGAATAAAATGCTAGAATAGAGTTTTATTTATTGTAATTGAATATTATACTATTATTCTCTACTTTTCTTCTAGTTGTGTATTGTTTTAGAGTAAGGGAAGTATTCCTTGTGTTTGCCTTAGATGGTGATTCATTGAATAGCTACCCAAGCTCACATAAAAGGAAAGAAGATACTAGTAACATGAATATAGGAACAACCTTAAGTAGAGTTATTCGTTAACGATGTTTCGTCCAAGAGGGCATCGGCACTCGCTCGATTGCCTAATTGTAGTCTACTTGTGAGAACAACCATGAAGCAAAAGGTCATTGAATCCAAAGTATTGGTGGATTCTAATCTCTTGAATTCCCTCTCTTATAAATTCTTAATAGTTTAGTTTAGTTTAGTTTAGCATTAGAATCTATAATATCTATAATAATAGTTTTTAATCTCTCAAACCCCCTTTCCAGTCTTGTCCTTCATATAAACATACACTTAAAAGTGGAACGATACCCTACTCATCCTTTACTTATTGAGGGATAATTAGGTTTTGATACGCTTCTGTTTTGTTCAACAACCATACGCCATCTACACAAAAAGAGGCAAGGTCAAATGGCGCCGCTGTTGGGGATATAATTAATTGTTGCCCTTGAAGCCTGTCAAATGGCGTCGCTGCCGTTTTAAGTTGTTTATGTTTAACGTTTTCTTTTAAGATTAGAATTTTGGATCTTGAGGTAATTTTAGCCGCATCATCCATCCTTTTAAAAAAGAAAGAAGCTTGAAGGACATCTCGAAGACAAGATCTACCATCCAGGTTAGTCGAATCTTCATTCTTTTTATTTCATTCTTAGTATAGTTGCATCGTAGTTTAGTTTTATTGCTTTCTAGCATAATTGCATTTAGGGCCTTTTCAACAATTGAAGTTGTAAGCCAACACAGCGAAACATCAAACTCTAGTGTTTCTTGTCTGAATCTTGACAAACGAACTATCGTCTGTGGGCCGTGGTACTTAAGCAATCCAACTGATTCACCATAACCCTAGAAGAGACAGCTTTAGACAACGGGCGAGATACTAGTTGCAAAGCCCAACCCAGTTGAAGGAAAGTAGTTTTGTATATTAGTATAATTTAGAATAGTTGCATATTAGTTTAATTGCATTCAAGCATAGTAGGATAGTTTTTCATCATCTTCGCATAGCAAGAATACTAGACAAGATTAATACAATGGCCACACGCAATGATGGAGGTGTTATGAACACCAATAATCCTGAAGCTATCCCACCCATGCAAGCACAACAGAGGAAGAAGCTGAGTGATTTCTATTCACCAATCATTGGAGACCCACCAAGCAGTATTGTTTTTCCAGAGACAAAAGCTAACCAGTTTGAACTTAGAGCATCAGTAATCTCTATGCTTCCAAAGTTCAATGGTTCAGACAATGTTCAGCCTTATGTCCACATGAAAAAATTTCTATTAGTCCTCAGAACTTTCAAGAACCAGAATATCAGGGATGAGAGTATCAAGTTAATTCTATTCCCATTCTCACTCGAAGGTAAATCATCTGAATGGTTAACTGCACAGCCGATCAATTCAATAGACAACTAAGAGAAGTTGATAACAAAGTTTATGAACAAGTTCTACCCACCCCAGAAGACAGATGCCATGCAGCAAGCTATCAGCAATTTCAAAGGAAAAGTGACTGAAGAATATCATCAAAGCTGGGAGAAATTCAATAATCTGCTAGTCTCATGTCCACATCATGGATATGACAAGAGCACACCGCTCATTTTTCTATCGAGGACTCTCGATGATGAACAAAGAGATGATCTGACCAATGCAAAAGGCAAGTTTACATCAATGGATGGAGAGGAAGCTTACAACTTTCTTGAGAATTTAGCTGAAGAAACACAACAATGGACTACTAGCAACGAGGATGTAGCTAGAATGGAGGGGGAGGCAAAGCAATTTGGTTACCAAGCACATGAACAATCAGATCAAGAACTGAAGTCTACATTGGCCAGCCTGGCCACCAGCATTGAAACTTTGAGTAAGAAATTCAACCAGTTCTCCATGAATCCTTCCAAGATCAACAATTCTCAAGCTAAATCTCTCCTAGTCATGCAAGCTAGCCGATACTGTGAAGTTTGTTCAGACACTTCCCATGCAACTCTAGAATGTCCTGGTTACTATCAACATGCATCAGTTGGAGAATACAATGTGAACTCATTTCAGAGGCCCAACCAAGGTGGTAATAACTTTCAAGGTAATTATTGGAGACAGAACGCTGGACCCCCAAGTTCTCAAAATCAAAGTTATATTCCACAGACAAGTCAAGCTTCACAGTTGGTTCCTCAACAACAATTATACTCTCAACAGAATTCCAATACAAGTGGAGAGTTAATGCTTGATCCTATGAGAAATTATACCGCACCTGCCAACCTAGAGAATGCTATTACTTTGCTATCACAAAAAAATCAGAAGTTTGAAAGTGTTCTAGAGCTTCTTGCACAATCTCAACTCAATCTCCAGCAATCTCAGGCAAGTCAATATTCTAGAATGGAGTCTCTAGAGGCTAAGGTTGACCAACTCACCACTGCTTTGTCTGTAAAGACACAAGCCACTCAACCTAGCTTATTGGAACCAATATTGAAGAGTGAAGATGTATGCCACATTGGAACAACTTCTAGTACTGATCATCTCCATGATCATGTTAGCTCAGTTACTACTCTCATATCAGGATTGAAGATAGACAACAAGGTTGACTTACCTTCTCATGATGACATTGCTACAGAGCAATCGGTCAAGATTTCAAATGAAGTTCAAAAGGAAGTGGGGGAAATCCTTTCAACTCCCATTTGTCAAGATGACCAAGACAAGATATGCAAGAATGCCGAAGAGAGAGAAGAGCAGACACATGCTGATGTGTTTGTACCAAAGGCACCTTTTCCTATGTTTTTTGCTCAAAGCAAAAAGGACAAGCAATTTTTAGAGATGAAGGAGGCATTTGAGAAAGATAATATCAATATCCCCTTTCTCAAAGCGATCAAGTAGTTGCCATCATATGCCAAATTCTTAAAGGATGCATGCAACATAAAGAGAAGTACTCATGTTCCAAAGCGAGCATTTATAGCTGGACAAACAACATCTATTATCCATCAGCAAGCTCCAGTCAAGCTCAAAGATCCAGGAAGTCCTACAATATCATGTAAGATAGGAGAAAAATTCACAGGTAATGCTCTTTTAGACCTTGGTGCTAGTGTTAATCTCTTGCCATATCATGTGACCAAGCGTTGGGCCTGGAGAACCTAAAACCTACACAAGTCAAATTAAAGTTAGCTGACCGCTCTACTAAGATTCCAAGAGGCATAGTTGAGGATGTTCTTGTTCAAGTAGCCGATTTCTACTATCTAGTGGATTTCATTGTGATAGACACCAAGAAGGCCTTTGATAAAAATTCCAATTATTCTAGACCGACCTTTCCTCGCTACCGCAAAAGCTTTGATAAATTGTCACAACGGTGAAATGAAGATCAACTTTGGTAAGATGTCCATGGACATAAATATCTTTCACCTGTTGCATAAAGATTGTGATGACGCTGAAGGTGGAGAGGTGTACTTCCTTGATAGCATGATACAAGAATCCTTCCCATTCGAAGATACAATTGAGAGTACTCAATCTACAGAAAACTGTGATGAACCTGAGAACCCCACGACAGAGGCGTTGCTAGCCATGTTCTTGGAATCTCTACAGAAAATTCAGGATTTAAGTGAGCATAATAGAAAATTGGCAGAGAGAGTATCATACCTTGAGAAGATAAACTCTACATTTCAGGATGAACAACAGACTTCTGCCCATAAAAATCAGTTACTAGAGAATCAGCTTAAAGAAGTTTTGGAAAAACAACAGAATCTAGATACTGAAATGAGTCTTCTGAACCAGAAAGTGGACCATATTGATAAGAAGAATTGTACTGTTGAAGCTTCTTTTACACCATCATTGTCTGAACAAGAGAAGTATGTGAACCAGTCTACCGCCCACCTTGACCGCAGTCAGCCAGACATCCATTATTATTATTGTGGTGGTAAAGGGCACATCAGATACTATTGTCCTATTAGAAAGAAAGATTTTTGTCAATCTTCTACACAGAGGAACCACAAGGCCTATCACACAATCATCAGACCTGAAATAGTTCAAGGTAGAGAAGCAACTTCACCAAAGAATCTTTCCAAAGATATCAAGGAGTATTTTTGACAACCAACAAGGTGAGACCTCGTCGTCCTCCAAACATTCGTCAGATTTGGATAAGAAAATCTGATATCCTCACTCCAAATTGATAATCCATGATATAAAGTCTTAGGGATCTAACTTAAAAAGACCTAACAAAAAAAAATCTTGGTAAAAGGAAATGTTCTTATTTTTGGGATTAATTTTGATATTCGGCATCAAGGGTAACATCTTCCCTTTTTCTCATTCATTTCATTTACTTAATTTCTATACATTGGGGACAATGCATATGTTAAGTTGGGGGAGGGTGTACTTAAGAAATGAATTTCAAAAATTAGTTTTCAAAAACAAAAATATTTTTGTTTCTATATCAGTAGCATGAGAAAAATGAATTTTAATGATGAGTCTGGGATATAGATTCTATACTGCTTAGTGTTGAGTTTGATAGATAGTTGATATTATTGATTTCATTACCGCTTAGACTATTTATTATGCTCGGACATAGTTCTTGTTGATAGAATTCTTTATCAAGGCACCACCATAGTACTTGGTCAGTTTTGTGTACTTTTGCTAGATGAGAGATTTAAACCCCTAGTAAACTAGAAGTAGAATTTTTAGACTTAGCCCGTGAGACTTGAACTTTATACCCATTCTTTTGAGAGTTCTTACGAAAAATCCGAGTCTTAGTGACTTAACATCTTTCAGTTCTTTATGTCGTTGTAATATAGTCTCATTATTCGTTGATTTGGTTAATCACGAAGTGACATCAACTGGGGAGATAGCCATTAGGTCTTGTAGTCTATTCGAAACAGAGGTATTATACTGATAAGTCAAGTAGTGAACCCATTCAGCCTTTATCCCACCTAGTAGGACCATCATGTTAAACCCTTTTGAGCCTTACAATAAGCCATTTTCTTTCATAAAATCCTTGACCCTTTACCCAACTCCAGACAAGGAGTATAGCCAAAAACCTTTATCAGCTATACCCATATGTTTCTGAGAATACGAGGGGCACAAAGAGGAAGAAATAGCACAAAAGGATGATTTCAAGGAAATACCAGAGAGATACAATGAAGACCATCATTCTGTTCTAAGTGAAAGAAGCTATGAAAAATAAGCATATCTAGTACTAATCAAGGATATACCACTGAGTTAAAAAAAAAAAAAAAAAAAAAAAAAAAAAAAAAAAAAAGAATGGATGGAAAAGCTAAGACAAAGGAAGAATTTTCTCTACAATATAGAATTTGAAGAAATCTTCCAAATAATGAAGCAAAACCCTTAGTGTTTTTCAGAAACAACCTTTGAATCCTTTTTACCTTTCCTTCATAAACCAATACCCAAGCCAAGTTACAACCCATGACTTATCACTACAGTATGGTACGAAGTCTAGAATAGGTGAGAGGATGCTAAAGTGAAGGACCCAACATTTCATATGTGATTGACATTCTTTCCATGAGACTAATTTCATCCAGAAGTCCATTTTTCAAGGTAGTATGTGGGATGTTCATATTCATTATTCTTTTCCCCACATACATGAGGTAAAATAGTAGACCATCTTCTGAGAGATTCTTTTCTGAGAATATGACCGGTGAGGATTGAAAGTCAAGATTATCTACCTATGGTAAACTAGGGATTTCGTTTCTTGGATAGGAGAGTATAAGAGATTGACTAAGTACACACATAAGTCTTGATTGAGAATTTTGTCAATTTTTACTATCTCCCATCATAATTTATGAGTCTTTGCAACAATGTAGTTAGCAATGGAGACTGTCTATTGGAGTAAGCACTAAGTGCGTAAGGAATTTTTCTCTCTAAAAAATACTATCATTCTTGAACATGCTATTGATTGATTTTGTGGGTATATCACCTGAAAACCCTCACAAGACTATAACTCGTCCTTTTTGGGGAACTTAAAGGTTTAAAGTCTTGTTGTATATGGAAAATGCAATCGCGATGCCTGCGAAAATGAGTTAGGATTTTATTTTTGTTATTAGGATGTGATTTTGATCACTTATCTATTTTTTTTTTTATCTTATTTGACAAGCAAAAGGCTAGTTGGGAGTTGTGATAAGTGCTCAAAAAGTGCTATTTAACCCTCGATTATGCCTCTTGTTTAGCCATCTTAATGGACTAATAGTGTTTATAAGTTATGTTTTATGATTCTACAGGTCAAAGAGAGAGTTTTGTGGAATATTAGATAAAAAGGAGTAAAACGGAGCAATACGGAGCATTAAGGATCACATGGGAAGCCCGTGGACAATCATGGAGAAGGCCAAGGAATTAGAGCTATTAAAGATGTGACTTGGACCTATTTTAAAGCCTATTTGGAAGCCCAAGGCCAAAAGATTCGTTGCTTGAACCAAAGCCCGCAAAAGAGGATAGAAGGATAGAGCAGAAGAGACAAAATCGGCTAACGCGTCTGGGACGCATGGATCGAGTGTCCAGACGCATTACTTGCGTCTGAGACGCATGAATAGTGCGTCCAGACGCATGAATCGACATTGTAGCCAATTACTTCTCAGTTTTTTAGACGAAGTTGGACTCTGAAAGAAGTCTATTTGTATTATGAAACAAATGATGGTTTGGAATGCTTCTAGAGCTCATTGTAACCTCTATAAATAGAGGACCTAAGTGCCTTATATAATTTGCCAATTCACTTATATTCTTGTCTCCAGAACTTGAGGCAGAGAGAGATTAATAATAAAAAATCGGTTTTAACTAGTTGAATCTTAATAAATTAGTCTTTTTAGTCTTATGTTCTTTGACTCTTCTTCTTCTCGTTCTTCCTTCTATATGGAAGGTTAATCTTCTCCTTCAAGGGAGAAGATGAAGCCGGTGCTTAGGGTTTGTTGATTCTTTTGGTTCATGGTGTTCTTCAATCAGGTTAGTTCTTTATGTTTTTAGTTATTAGTTTCATTGCCCAGACCAAGGGATGGAAGTATAGATTAAGATTTTTATTTATTGCAATTGAATATCATGCTAGTTTAGGGTTGTATTTATTGCAATTGAATATTTGTTAGTAACATGCTTTTATTTATTGCAATTGAATACAATGCTAGAATAGGGTTTTATTTATTGTAATTGAATATTATACTATTATTCTCTACTTTTCTTCTAGTTGTGTATTGTTTTAGAGTAAGGGAAGTATTCCTTGTGTTTTCCTTAGATGGTGATTCATTGAATAGCTACCCAAGCTCACATAAAAGGAAAGAAGATACTAGTAACATGAATATAGGAACAACCTTAAGTAGAGTTATTTGTTAACGATGTTTTGTCCAAGAGGGCATCGACACTCGCTCGATTGCCTAATTGTAGTCTACTTGTGAGAACAACCATGAAGCAAAAGGTCATTGAATCCAAAGTATTGGTGGATTCTAATCTCTTGAATTCCCTCTCTTATAAATTCTTAATAGTTTAGTTTAGTTTAGTTTAGCATTAGAATCTACAATATCTATAATAATAGTTTTTAATCCCTCAAACCCACTTTCTAGTCTTGTCCTTCATATAAACATACACTTAAAAGTGGAACGATACCCTACTCATCATTTACTTATTGAGGGATAATTAGGTTTTGATATGCTTCTGTTTTGTTCAATGACCATACACCATCTACACACAAAAAGAGGCAAGGTCAGGAGCCAGTTCGTTTAGTATTTTGACAACCAAAAAATAGAAAGGCGAACTGCCCAGGTTACCCTAGGAAACCAGCTCTAATGTATCACGACTTACATCATCAGAACAAGCATAAAAAACACTCGCAACTCACAGATTCAAAAAATAACAAACAAATTTTCAGTAGCTAGGGGGTCCAGTTCAACCTCTGCAGCTCCCCCATCACCTACCACAATTGAAAGACCAGCAACGTCCACATTCACAAACACATCCGCAAAACATCTTCAACTTGAGACTCAACGACCTCTTGAGCAGGTGCAGCAGAAATAGGAGCATCACATGCATCTGACAGTACGGGTACTACTGATGTACTGGGAGCCCCGCGTTTATGCGCCTCTTTGAAAGCTTTGTATTCTGCCTCCAGCTCGAGGAATTCAGCGTCCAAATCTTTATACGCTTTATTAGCCTCCTGAACGACATCTCTACAATGATGAGCGTACTTAGACAACCTGCCAATCTCCGTCCTCGCAGCATCAAGTTCTGCCCTCGATTCTTCAAGCTTTAGATCATTTCCATTCAACTCGGTGCTCATCAGCATCTTTTCATAACAAACGTTCTGATGCTCTTTCTTCAGCTCCTCTAGCTCCTTGCAATCAATAGCATACGCGTCCTGGACATTCTTTAGCTCATCACTTAGCTTGGCCACAGACTTCCTGTCCGATTCCGATATCTAAGTGATCTCCTTCAGTTTCTAGTATCCACTCACAAGCTACACACACAAAAGTACAACAACAATCGATAATTGACATGCACATACAAAACTAAGGAACAAGATATGAAGAACATCACTTACCAGGCAGTGAGCCACGTCCATTCGCCTCAAATTATCGGCATGACCTTTCGTGTCCAGTTCCTTGCGGCTGCCATCCAGAGATATGTGATCAAGCAGGCAAGACGCAATCTTACTTGACCTGAAGCTGACATCAGTTCGCTTCACAATTCGCTACACACCTTGGTCATTCTCGTATACCACTTGACGCTCTAGATCATCATTAGCCATAACCGACTTCCCACTTACCTTACTCGGGGCCTTCAACTTCGATGACAAGCTGGGTTCTCGGGGCACTAAGGTAAACTCTAGCCGACCCCAAAGGTCTCCAGGTCCAAGAGTGGTGCAGGCCTCAACCTGGAAGTACGAGTGGCCTTGCCACCAACTCGTTTACCACCAGACAAGCCCCCACGCATCGGAGCTATCCCCAAGCACATGCCTCGCAACCTTGGCAATCTGTGCAGCTTGCTGCTCACTCGTATCAGCCTCCCTCTTCAGCGAGCTACTATACTCGCGAGGCTTAAAGCTAATAACCTCCAAGTCTAAGGGAGAGCTACTTGACCCTCCTTCAGGTTGCCTAGTCGACCCACCGACCCCCGAGGCACCAGCACCTCCGGCATGTCGCTTAGGACCAGCCCGACTTCGGTTCCAGTCCTCCCTTGTCACTAGATCGCTCTTACGCTTATCCATCGTTGCTTTACTAGTTTGACCCCGAGCCCTTTCTTTCTGATTCCTCCTCTTCTCCCTGACCACGCGACCTCCCCACTCCACAAAGAAATGTGCGACCTTATGCAGTTTCTCCCATTTCTGAGCTCCGGATAGCTTTGCAAACTTCTCTATCACCGACCAATTAGTTCACTTCTTTATAGTGAGCTCTACAAAAACAGCAAAAGACACAAGTCAGTTAAAATATCAACAATTCAAACATCAAGACAGCAGAACAATACACTCCTACCCACCAACAAAATTGCAAACCCTAGTTTGCAAACTACATCCTCTAGCACAAAAGTTCCCCACTAATAGCAACGGCTTCCTCTCCCAAGCCTCATTGCTTACACCATCCAACACGCTAGATTTCCTAGTCAACGTTTGCAAGCTAAAGTTAAAAGCACTAGATCGCTTTACCGTGTAATGCTTAATAATGTCAGCGACCTCTATGTGGTATTCACCACTCGCATTCAATAGATCAAATACCCTAAGCAGCCGCCACGTATTACCCACAAACTAGCAGGCGCTTTCCAGCAAAACGTCAAAAAGTCACAGGTCAACTTCGAGAACGCACTATACCAAAACAGGATATCCTTAATGGTGCAGAACCGTTACGAAAAATGTCACACCCCAAATTTCCAGAAAATCTAAAATAGGAAATTTTCCAGGATATAAATATCTCAATCGTCACCCTATTCAATCATCTAAAAACTCAAGATGAAACGAAACCCTAATAACCCATTTTTTTTTTTTCCTAAATTAACTCACAGTATAAAAAAAAAAAAAAAAAAAAACACTTACATTCCACTTATTAAATACACATATGATTACTTATTTAAATATGAATTTTATACACTTTACCTTTAAGCCAGCACGTCGTCTTAGGGTAGGATATTTATGTCCCTGCATACAAGACTAACGGATCCTACCCCTCTGCAAAAACAGAGTTAGACATCACAATAAAAGGATTTAACTCAACCAGTCAAATTTCCATTCATAATCACAACCTCATTTAAGACATTGAAGTTTAATTGATACTAAAACTAATATATATATATATATATATATATATATATATATATATATATATATATATATATATAAATATATATATATATATATATATATATATATATATGTAATATGGTGGCTGCACTTTTGCTCAAAGCTACCTACGTATCCAAATCTTTAACGATTGGAATCAAGCTTTCGTAGTTCTTAGTCTTATTTGTCTCGCATAAATATCATATATCCATCTTGTAAACTCGTACTTGTGAGTCACAGCCATCTATGGACTTTTAATTATCATAAAACCAAGCCTCTTATGGCATAAAACTCAAGTCATTCATGGCACATTCAATGAATATCTTAGGTCATTCCCGCCACATTCAAGGAATACATATCATATCACTAACGAGCCATTCATGGCACATTTAATGAATGCCCTAGGTCATTCCCGCCACATTCAAAGAATACCCAACCCTACATTCCCGTACACTCAAGGAATACAACTAACCCGCAAGGCGAATACCTTAGTTCCTCTTTAGGGCAGTCCAAACAATCTGGTCATTCATGCACATTCAATGAATACCCGGGTCATTCATGGCACAGTCAATGAATACCCCTTTATAACGCTAACGGGCCATTTATGGCACCTTCAATAAATGCCCACCTAGTATATGACATCATCAGTCATAAAATCTCATTTTCAAAACTTGAGGCATGGAGAGATTCAAAAAGGGGTGGTAAATTTGTTTACGCATTATTGAACTTTATTGCATATATTATTTCAGAGAATGGAGGAGTATCTTGTTTCTTGTATTATTGTTTGCGCGTTATTAATATATCGATGTCTAAGTGTCATAGCGTCGTATATCATAAAAGACTGAAATATCGCATAGTAGTTAATAAACGTACACATGTATATATAGAAAGTTCTTAGCCTAAAGCCCAACATGCTTATAGCCCTAGACCCATCCCAAAAGACCTAATCATAATCCGAGTTAAAAGTCAAACCTAGGTCAAACTTGGTCAACTAGTCAAAGTCAACTGTCAAAGTCAACTCTGGTCAATAATCAAAGTCAACCAGTCCTAAAGTCAATCTAACCAAAAACCCAAAGACTAAGGCCCAAAACATTTGGCCTTTCCCAAGCCCAATCTAAACTTAAGCCCATGAGTGAATATCTAAAAATCACTCAAGCCTACTTGCCTGATTCGGCCCAAGCCCAAACAAAACAAAACTCACTGTTCACCTTCTTCTTCCTCACAGCGCCTCTCCTCCACCACCAGCCATCCAACATGACTAGTTGGTTCGGCCCAACCAACAATATGAATGGTTCGGCCCAATCCCAAACCCAACCAAGGGTCTCCTCTCCTCGGCGCGGCCAGCCTTCCACTCCACCGATCAGCCACCACCAATTTCCATCCACCAACACTTCCAACCTAACCGAAATTAACCCAAATCAAAACCCCTACGACTTTAATTAACACAAAAACTCAAATCATTGATTCACCAATTCCTCCATCAAAACTGGATCGATATCTCAACCTCCATTAACGCCTGTTCCAAAGCTCTCACACTCTCTAACACCTAATCGATCATCAACAACCAACATCAAACCAACAATATAACATCACAACAAAATTCAAACAAAACAAATCAAGACGATTTGGTTCTTTTGGCGTGGTGACGCCATTAACAACCTGTTTCAAGGCTTCGACAGCCTCATAAACCAACAACTCTCTATCCAACCAAAACGCGAAAGCACATAGCCAATACATAAATCGACAAATTTGTTTACAGCCACCATAATCGATTGATTACTCTCGTTTTATCACTGGATATGGACAAGTTTTCCAGAGACGGACGGCTCTTCAAACGATAATCAAGATGTATACGCAGTTAACACTAAATAGTATACAGTATAAAACCGAATCTTAAAACAGTATGGGAACATTAAAAATCAACTTTTTTCCAGCCTCCTGCAAACTACAGTAAATGAGAACTTTATAAAAAAAAACATAAAATATCTACTCACCCGTGATTAGCTCCGACTATCAGCTATCAGAAAAATCTTCCTTTTCCTCTCTCAGTAAAACTTTTTTTTTTTTCTATATAAAACTTTCTGTGTTTTTTTTTTAAAAAACTCCGTGTGAACTCTTTTTTGTTTTCAAACCCCTCCTAAGGAAGGAAGGTTTATCTTTTGACCCTACTGGGTTTCCTATCCTTACTAATATCTATCATATTTTTGTTTTATCTATTATATATTATTATTATTATTATTATTATGGTACTAGGAAAAATAAAAGAAAAACACGGGGTGTTATAAAAAATATTTGTAACGGTTTTTATGTCTAACTAATTGGGCGTTATTAATGTGTTAATTTATTTACTTACGGTTTTCCACCGTTACAAATTATTTATAGTAACAGTTAGTTAGCGTAACTGAAATTAATTACTAACGGTTTTTCAAAATCAAATGTGTTAATTATTTCCAACAATAGTAACGGTTTTTTAAAGTTAGTAACGATTTTTTGTGTAGAATATGTGTTACTGATTGAAACATTTACTAACGGTTTTTGCACCCATTGCTAACGCTTTTGCTTCCACGTAATAAGTGTTACTCAATGAAGAGATTAGTAACAGTTTTTTGCCGTTACAAAATAATTTTGTATTTAAAAAAAAAATCGCCTTGCCACCTATTTACCACCTTTGCCTACATAACATGCCTCCCTTTTGTTTTTAAATGAATTCCATAAAAGTTATCAATAAAAAGAAAACCTCACAAGTACATCTCATCAAATACTAATTTTTATTATTACAAATCACAACTGAAAAGTCATACATAATGAGTATGCGAATTCTGAAATTTGTTGCACCAAAACGAAATAAACATTTCTTCAAAATCAATTGATAGTAAAACTTATCCTCGTCTCCTTCAACTATCTAGGCCTTGACACTTCATGAATCTTGTATCCTAAGAATAACATAAAAGTAAAATACGTAAGACAGGCAAAAAAAAAAAAAAAAAAAAAAAATTCAATCCTAAATTGAGTCAATATAATGCTAATTAATTTCAAGTCTAATTTCAAGTACCTCAAAAAAATTACAGCCAAGTGCCTAAAGTTAAAGTAGCCACCACGATTGCATGCATTCTCCTCATATATTGGCTACACGTGGTTGCACCCAGGAGAAAAGTCGAAGATAATGGGACGCCATGTGATTTAATCAAACTTAACTAAGTAAGCAATTATAAGATTCGTAATCAAGTTAGTATATTGTATACATCGATCCTTATTTGATTCTAAAACATTATCAAGAAACTCTTGGAAAACTGTTGTAAACTATTAAAATCGTTACCTAAACTGTACATGTATATTCTATTATCTGACTATAAGCCTTGTTTGTTAAACGATAAATGAGATATGATAACTAAATGAATAATATTGCCATTACAATTAAATTGCTTTAATAACAAAGATGGCAAGTATGAGGACATGCACGAGTTAACAAAGATATATCGTGAGCAAATTGGTAATGAAATCAAACAAAGGTCTCTAGTATGACATAAATATAGACATTTGGCACAGTTTCATTATAATATTAAGCTTTTAATCAAATGCAATACTAACTACAAGATTCTAGATATGTCCAGGCACCTAAGAAGGGAAAATTGTATACCTGGTACTGAGGCATAGAACCCGATTTGGTAACTATTGTCTAATCGGTGATGCTTCGACAAATAAGCACCCTTGCCCATATATGCTAAAATAAGTGTTGGGTACACCAAGAAAGTGAAGGTAATCTGCAGTTGGACAGGGAGTAAGCATTTTCCAGAATTACAACATAAAACAATAGAAGTGTAATTGTTGGTGGAAAGACCTGAATTACAGTGTAGGAAAAGTAATGGTAACACAATCTATATACCAGTGAAACAAGAAGAGCACGATATATACCAGTGAAACAAGAAGAGCATATGTGATAATCATCTTCACTAACATGCTAAAAGATGCACTTGCAAATCCAATATGGACAAATGATAAGAAACTGGCAGACCAAGATAAAAATCTGATCAGGCAAATGCAAATTAATTCTAGACAATAGACCCTCGAAGTGTCACTAAAAGCTCATTCCCTTAGAGATCTTTTGAAGCTAACAACGAAATATTACCCCATGTTGTATAAGAAGCAATCCCCATTTGTAGCTAGCCAAATGCAGCTTTTATGCATGCGACAGGCTGCAGAAACACCAACAAGAGACTTTCCTGTCTGCAAAATGCAAAAGAATAACCTATAAATCATAACCAAATTCGACCAGAGGATTATCCTTGCATACTGCCAACCCAGACAAAACCTTCTACTTGAAAAGTGATTCCCCACAAAGTATCTAATTAATTAAACTAAAGCAAAAACAAGATGAACAGGTAAAACAGACAAATCTGAAAGTCATAAAGACTTTAGAAAGAAAGGGTCTTAATGTGTCTCTTCACTCTCCCCATAATAAAATTTACTCTCACGAAAGAACACCCAAAAATATAAGACAAAACCCAACCAGTGCCAAACATTTTACTCAAGCTCTTTCCCTGGTACGGTTGTGGTTGCGCTTGAGGCTTAAGCTCTTAAAATATGTTTGTAATGGCCTGCAGTGGCCACTTGATGCTCTGGGACCTTAGGCATGATAATAATTTAATACCAACAACAATGACAGTAAATTCTTCACTTCAAGTCTAGAGATTCTATCCCTGAAACATGGAGTAAGAACTAAGAAGTCCCTTAAATCATTTATACACAAAAGAGATAAGGGCATGAATATATAGATGAAACTACAAAACCATAGCCAAAAAACTGAACAGAAAAAAAATTCAGACTTCCGCACCATAAACTTTAGTAGCGTAACAGCTTAAGTTCCAAAAACATAGCTACTATCGCTATTCCTAAAGTGCAAAGAGAGACAACAACAATTTCATCTACTCACAATTGGATCTCTATACAACCTATCTAAACTTAACACTCACAAATACAAGTTCTCTCAGGCAGTCTAATTACTTGTTACCTCCACAGTCCACACTTTTCAATAATAGTTCCCAATCACCATAATGAACAAGGAGGTAACTCATTGTAACTAGATTAAAAATTCAAAAAACAATAATTACTTGAGACTTACAATATTAGATTTAAAAACTGGATACACAAAATAAATTGCAAAACTAAGCACCAGTAAACATGAAAATTTTGAACTTATCGCAATTCAAAGCTAAAATTGTGTCCAATCAAGAGCTTATTACTAATACATATGGAATGTACGTGGTTCTTAAAGCAAAAAGTACTTACAGCAAACCTAGAGTTTAGTGAAAAAATAAATACAGCAGACCTAGTATTCATATTATTAGTTGGAAGCACATACCGTGTCTGATCACCAGACCCAACCTTAGATCAAGCTTGCGCCAATTTGTGGTAGCCGTAATGACCACTTTGGCATTAATTATAATCGCATCAAGGCCACTCTCAAAAGCTTTTCACTGCTCAAGGCTCAAGCACATATTTCAGTTGACCTTAGTTCTGCAAAATCGGAGAGGAAACTATTAAAATATCGTGTAAGCATAAACACACGTCAAATAAATAGACAATAAGACTAGGACACACCTATAGTACGAAATTCGAACGTTCAACGAAAAAGCAGTTCAATGCTCCACCATCATCCCTCCTCTCCACCATCCTCCCTCCTCCTTTATTTGGGCTTGGAACCGGGAATGCAAACCAATTTTATTGATTTGCACAGGCGGATCGGAGTTAAAAATGGGTTAGTATTTTCTTCAACCTGCGAAGCAAACAAACATACATATATTGCAATCAAAATTAATAAATGATTAATTCGTAATACCTAATAAAATGGCGTAATATTTGAAAGAATTTTGCATGCAACTCAACTTCTCACTAATAAAATATATGTGCAACTATCACACTCAGGTGAGGCTTTGCATCAAATTTTCCAAATTAGGTTGTGGGTCCTCAAGAGTAGATTGAAAGACAGTACATCTCATTCATTAACACGACATGGCAATCGCCTAGGCAAATGTAACCATTCAATGAAAGCAAACAAAAAGGTACAGAAGTATCTCATGCAATTCCAACCCAATGCAAAACACAAGTGCTCAACATGTTTGTCGAATACGACACATGGTTCCAAGATAAATTTTCATGGATGCCCTGGTTTTAAAGTATCATTATAGTTTTCTTGATATTATGCAATCACTGGAAAAAAAACTTCCTGGAATATCTTAACCAGCACAAAAAATGACAATCAATATAGTTTCAAATGACAGAAATATCGTGATTGATAATTAATATATTTTGCACCCCGACTTCAGAATAAGTAATGACTCAAACAACTTCACTAGAAAAAACCAATCAGAGAAACAGTCAAATAAGATCAATATACACTAGACGGACAACACTTAATGTGTCGATTACCATTTGCAGAGCCACATTACAGAAGTTTGAGGGTTTTGCATTGCAGCAAGGTAATTAGCCGAAAACTTCTTTTTCTAATTCATCGATGTTTAAAGTGAGCCATTGGGTATAATAGAATTTCTATAGGTCTGTATGTATGTCAGCAGAGAAACTATATCAGCAGCATCGACGACCAGAAAAGGTGTTGGTGCTGCTGCTCGATTTAGGGGTAAGAAGCTATTTGGAAAAAGAGGAACACGAACTTATTTGGAGTTCTTTACAGCTGATTTCTTGCTAAGGCATGTCCTAGACTTAGGGGTTGTTTGTTTTTTTTTGAATTCAGCATTCAGAGCCTCTTAAACTTAAGTTTTAAGTATTCAGAGCCTCAAAACTTGTTTGTTTTTTTTAAGTAGTTTAAGCATTAAGTGGTACTTTTAGCATTCAAAGATTCAAAGACCAAAATTTCTTCTGAATGCTGAATTCTAATACTTGAAACAAAAAAGTCCCTTCTTGCCCTTTCTTAAGAACCCAATCTTAAGAACCCATCTACTTTCTTACCTTGACTTTTATGGTTTCAAAATAGGTTCTTCAAAATTTGAAGCGAGTTTTTCATTTTTTTGGGTGAATGATATCCACTTTGTTAAAAATAGAATTACATATATATATATCTGAAAATAAACAAAATATGAAAATAAATCGTTAAAATATATTTGTGAAAGCATATTTTAAATAAATTTATTTATCATTTATTTTTTTCGATAATCCATCTCTTCTCCTCAAATATAATATATATTTTGTTTAACAAGAAATCAAGTTAGTGTTTAAAATAGATAGTATGAGTAAAATTGTCCGAATGATTTATATTCAGCCTTCAGAGCCAGGTTATTCTAACAGAAAACAAACATGTTTTTTAGAATTCAGCAATCAGCATTTAGCATTCAGAGGATGAGCCATTCAGCATTCAGCATTCAGCATTCATAGGCTCAGAAAAACAAATGACCCCTTAATGAATTTATAGCGTTTCTAGAATACATGGGTTTTACATTTCTTCCTCATCAGTTCAAGTGCAAATGATCTGGATCTTAGAAATGTTTGTTTGATTGATTGTGGACCTGGATTTTAGGTTGCTAATAAGCTCGAGGTTTTTCCTGGTTCTGAGTTTCGTGTGGCATTTGAAGAAGCAATGAAGTATGGTGGAAAAGTAATAACCGTCAAGTTCAAGTAAGATACACTTTACCTTTTTGATGTATTGACTTTCAATAAGGAAACTGTCAAAAGTTCAATCCTTCTCACTAATGGCTCTTCCATGTACCTGGAAAGGCTACAGAGGAGAAAAATGGGTTACTAGGGGTTACTAGGTCTAGTACCATGTTACTTGTTGACCAAAATGTGATGGTATATATAATATATTAATATGAAGCTTTTAGCTGAAACTCTTGATACAATCGTGTGCCATAATGGAGCACCATTTTGATTTGCTCTACAGAAAGTTCTCAATTAGTTTTAATATGAATTGAACCATGGATCTGTTGTCCGTCTCAAGAAGATATATGTATGTCACTTATTGAATTGAAGGATTATTTGTATAGAAAATTACAAACATTTTCATTTACTTGTAATGACATCATTTCATAGGATTTCTTCCCACAAGCTATTTTTTGAACTTGACGACACACTTGTTTTTCTTTAGGAAGAAAATTAGCTAAGAGACAAACCTGGATATGAGCATCTAAATGAGCCCCTACACGTATTGGCTGACGATGAATTTCCTGCAGATCTGATAGAACCTCGTTTGAATCAGGATATTGCAATATTAGAAGATCTCTTGAAACCTATGGTATGAATATTATCTCTTACCTATTGTCATTCTTTGGTTCATTTGTTTTTCGGACTTATTCCTTTCTCCCTCAGGATGAGTCCTTGGATCACTACAAAAAGCAACAACTGAGGGAGTTGGCTATGATAAATGGTACACTGAGGGAGGAAAGCCCAAGCATGAGCCCAAGCATGTCTCCTTTCAACACTGCAGGAATGAAGAGAGCCAAGACAGGACTGTAGTCATGGAATTATCTGTATTAGAAGTTGTGAGTCTTCCCAGGCTCATCTGTGAGTACCACTGTCAGATTCCTTACGCCCGTAACCTGGTCCTTGAAGATCACTTCATCTTATGGTTACTTTGAATGTCGGTCAGTAGTACTATGCGCTGTATTGGTCATGATTCCAATGTTAAAAGTGTCTCAGACGAGCTTGTCGTCAATCATCTTTTGTTCATCTGCGTTTTTCTACAATCATTCTTTATTGTATCACCCTTCCAAGTTTCACTTCATATCTTGATCAATACAGGTAGCTTGCTAAAGCTCCCATGATTGACTTCCCTAAACTCCCATCACTATGACAGAGGCATTAACTGTAAGTCACCAATATTATTGATTTGATGTGATCTATTTAGTTTCAATATCGATTTGATTGATTAAAGTTTAGTTAGTCTTCGAATCTGAATTATTGAATGTTGAGCTGATTATGTTTTTATGTGATTTGTAGTTGCCTAGTATTGGAATTACACATGTAACGATGGAATCGGATAAGTATATATGTGTACGAGAAACATCACTGCAGAATAGTGTTGCTATTATTGATACTAGCAAGATACACGTGCTATGCACGCGATGTCAAACAAAACTTACCGAAGAGTGTAAACATATATAATTTGGGTGAGCACACTTACAATTGACATTATGCCTAAGCAAACACACTGGCAGCCGTTTAAATTGCTTGGTTCCCAACTTCAACCTATGAGTAAAGTTCTTGGATCAATCCTTGGCGATGGTGTTGCACCGAGACCAGACTTTTGTTTTTGGGTATCTTTGGCCAGTCCATGGAAGCAACCACGCCTTTCATCTTACCCGCTAAATCAAACTCTATGTGTTGGGCAGTACTTAGGCTCTAGTCATGCCCCACGGGACATTGTCCCACATCAGAAGTATAAACTTTAAAGTCTTGCATAATAGCATATGTGTTCTTGGGTCGGCTCCACTCATTGCCAATTGATTTTGAGTTAGATGTTCCAAAGTTTAATACACTTACATAATACTCTATAAAAAAAATGAGAACACGAAAAGCTCTAAATATTCATTTGAAAGCACTGTATTATCTTATCAAAGGAGGATTTATCTAATCCACTTAAGATCACTCTTGTAAGAACATATAAGAGCATTGTATTAAGAAGTTAATTACCCATTCAACCAAGCTTCTATCAGATTCTGAAGACTCATATTGCAAAGCTTCTCCCACTTACTAACTCCAGCAGGAATACTCCATAGCTGTATACATCACTTCTATATGAAGATCTCCCAAATTCTTTCACCCTATAATCAGTAAAAGGAGATAGATAAACAGAAGCTATAAAGAAAAATTGATTTTGGTACGTGATCACTTATTCACTTATAGTAAAAACATAAGACCGTAATGATGTTGCAATACTCGGAAACCAACTTCATGGAGTTGAACTGAGTATTGGTTTAAACTTTAATACCTAATGTAACGTACTCACAACGCCCAACGAAGAACGAAATGTCTCAAGGCAAGCGCATACTCACCGGGAGCATTTATCCAAGCCCAAGGTACAGTTAACTTAATTTAAACAACACATAATGTTTTTTATTATTTGAAAATACAAATGATATAGTAGAGGCAAATAGGAAATAATTAATTTTATTTTCCAAAATGACGTGTCCTACTCTGTTTATCGATTGTAAGGAAGTACTTACCATCGTCTTCTTTGCTTCTTGATCTTTTCCTTCTAAAATTAAAGATAGTGATAACACATATAATGCTCAGAAGCCCAATGGAAACTGTGATACCAACAATCATGCCAGTCCTATTATTTGAAGTTTTCAAACCCATAGGTGGACAGTTGCATAAAGTTGGTTTGAAATCTGTTAGTAGCTCAATAGTCAGAGTAGTGGCACAAGTAATTAACACCATTAGCATTTACAGTATGTTCACTATTTACCAGGTGTAACACTGATAGCCGAAATAGATGGTCCGTAATAACCTCGTACAGGTATGGTGTAGGTACCCTTTCCAGCCAAGAAGAGATGAATCTCAAGGAAGTTCTCAGATACCCAAACTTGGTATAATCTTTGAACAACTCGGTTTACGGAACCACCAGCCTCCCTTCTTATGTCAAAGTCCTTGACACGCAGCCCCCCTGGCACATAAATAAGTATGTTTCAGAAACATTAGAGATTACTCGTCCACTTTTCTTGTATATAATAATAATCAAGATACAAATTAGATATGTTATAATTAAAATGAAGTGGGTTGGAATAACATCTATAAACTCCAATGAATCAGCAATATCTAAATCTTGTTAATTATTTTTTAGTTTTCTGACTTGGATTTGCTTCGAAGACTTCCTTATGGGTCTAGCATCTTGCACGGTGCATTATAGACATTGTTACAAAGCCACGTAGGACTCTGTCATGGTTGCAAGGTGTAGTTTTATGGGAGGTTAAGAATTGGCACTGACAAATTCATAATACCAATTCATAAACATGTGGATATATATAGTAAATTCAAGTTCGTGCACTACATTCTTTTTTGCTTTCCTTTCATTTCCTTTTCATTTTTTCCTATCTCATTTCACTTCATGACAGGATAGGTAGATAATGTGCTTCTTTTATAACACTCAAAGAAATGGACAAGGAAATCCTAATAATAGAGATTTCCTTTGTTCGGATTGACTTCTTTATAACTAATAAATCACAAAATTACTCTTCATGCTAAGACACAAGCAAAAGACAGTGAGAAGTGATGTGGAAATTTGCATTATCTATTGAAGACCATGCTATGTACTTGGAGGCGGCCTATCCATGTATCGATACCATGTTAAGAACTTAAATCAGACATACTTGCACAAGATGGCAAATCTGCATGAGATGGAAGTTTCCTTGGCAAGGTAAAAGCTTGTTATTTGGAAGGCTTTTGGTGATTTCTGTCATGCCTTACCTCGACATAATCTCTGCGATAAAATGTACAAAACAATTATACATGAGCTAATCAACGACTTACGTTTGTCAAGATTGATTCTTGCTTAATGGAAATTTAGTGGAAGTCTAAGCAATTTATCAACTTGACAGAAAAGAAAAAACCTTATATAAATGCATATTATGTCAAAGTATCCATAAACGTGCTAAATTTAGCCAAAAAAATTATAATAGAAAGAAAGAAAGAAAGTGAGTAAGAAAGAAAGATAACGAAGAAAAAAAAACACTTGGGACAATGTCCTAGATCAATATCTAACAGGTTTAACCGCCAACTCTAGTCTTCCAATTTCTCAAACGGGTCACTGTCAGGATGTTCAATTATTTGTCTCAAATTTACACCAAAAGTAAGCACCAATATAATCATTGAACAAAGTTGTATTGCCTACTAACTATAAGTTGGTTTCAGGTATTACATATCATAGAATCATTGTTTACAAACTTAATTTGTCCGAATCAGCCACTGCGTTCTTTCATGATCTTGAATTGCATAACCATTTAGACCCACAAGGACTTTGGAGCTTTCTATAACCTTAAATATAGCCTAGAAAGAAAAGTCGCTTGTTCCAATGAAAAATAGTACTAATAGGAATAAGATTCTTGGATACATGGGCAAACCTTTTTGTAGAATCTCATGTGCAAGTCTCGCCAAACTATCAGTGCACTTTTTCATAGAGAGTTCAAATTTCAGGCTATCAACTTCCCGAATATAAAGATCGATTGCCATCCACCGTGATAAAAGAGAGACATCTTTTGTAATCTGCAATTGCATCATAGGGTTACAACGTGAAAGCCTAAACCTGAAAATTTTAAATCTTGTTGTATTGGGTTGTAAGTACTGAGATAGTGAGGTAAGTAGTGGGAAACTACTATTACAATTCTTGGATAGCTGTGTTCTTCACAGATGAGGACAAATAGGATTATAGGAGACTTCTGATTAACTTGGACCTGAGATGCTTTATTTTGATTGGTCTAGACTCTAGACCCTTACAAATTCTTATCGGGAAAAGCTGTTGTCTGAAAAGCAGAGTTCCCTTCTTAAAGAGGACTTTTCTCCCCATCTGAGCTAGCCAGTGTCCCCAGTTTACCCACATCATCCATCACAACAATAGCAGTGTCCCGAAATAATTCCTCTATTCCGCATTATACAAAATATTGTTTGTCTCAGGTTATCCCTATTTTGGTTGCATGGGCTAGATTAGTGCAATTCACCGACTTGAACATACATATCAAAATTTACACAAGGACACCAAGTCGGCAGCAATTTTCTTCAGCTCATTTTGGCTTAACAAAGGCCAAGTACGATAGAAAAATGATTACTTGGGAGAAATGTGGACGCGGAAGCAAATATTAGTGAATATTTCGCTCCCACATGTTCTCTTTCTTTCTCATCCTCTGATAAGGGCCAGAAAGTGAAGTCGAGTTATAAGAAAGTCATATCCGTTTATTACATGAGATAATCTCCTTTTCATTTCTATCGAATCACACGGGTCCCGTATTGTTTTGCCTCATTCCCTACCTCTTCTTGCATATTTACTCTCCTATAATCAATTCAATTTTTTCAGTTCATGTAAGAAGTGCTTTTAATCTTTCTTTATCTATCAGCTAGGAAGGAATACTCAGACCAAGGTATAGGCAAACAGTTGGTTAATTTGGTCATACGTTCGTCTTAGGGTATCAAACCAATCCAGGCATACTTTAGAATTTGTTAGTTAATAGTGAACAAATTGTTTTAAGCACTAATTAAGTTAATTCAAAGCGTAGAAAGCCTCACCTTTGCAGTGACATTAGAATTTCCATCTCGATCGCCTCCCATCCAAGAACCAAACTTTATTGGTGTGCAAGTCAAGGGAAGTGGCTTTCCGGTATTTGAAAAAAAGAAAGAAAGAGCCGAGTGAAACACTACTCCAAAAGAATGAGAAACCTATAGCAAATATCACATATTCGCAAAGACGGTAGCATTAGAGTTACCAAAGATAGCAATGAGAAAATAAGTTCCAATAGCCAAACAATTGGGCATGATCAAAAGATTCTACACAAAAAATATATATGAATGAAACAACTTAAGGTGATGCATAGCCCTTTTCCACGTAACTGGCAGATGGATTGCATGTGCAAGCCAACCCACAAAGAGTATGATGTGGCTCGGTTAGATCCGGGTAACACGGAGTGAAGTGTGTACCTTCTTAAGAGCATTTCGACACGCCGCAGATAACGGGCACCGCCGCCAAAGGGATTGCTCCACAATGTGTAAACCTCGAGTGTGAAGACAAACATCTATTATACAAGAAGAACTAAAACAGAAGATAGAACATTATCTCAACTCAGTAGTTTACCAGCCCTAGCTTCATCTCTTTGGAGTGGGCTTGTGGCGCTCGAGCTCATCACCGCCCGCCATATTGCAGTAATCTCTCTCACCTACCATTATCAAACAACTCATGGGTGTAAATTGCATAAAATCTAAACCAAGCCTTCCATGACAATAGTTAATGATAGGTATGTACCAAATCTTCAATCAACATATCTCTATCTTCATGGCTAAGAGAAAGACGAGCATTGTACTCCAACACGCATCGCAAGCAAAAGATATCTTTTATAAATTTAAATAATGTGTTAGCGTAAATCGATTACTACAAACTATACCACCATACTAATCATCTTACGATTACGATGTGTTTGTCTTGCAAGGTGTGCCGGTTTATCCGTAGGGTGAAATTTGTAAGAACAATCTCCACCACCGCAGCAAAAAACCGATCAACACCACAACCAATTACGTCTTCAATTTAGGAAAAGAAAAGGAAAAACAAACCTGTTTCTGAGACTATGTCATAGAGATCTTGAGGAGCAATCCCACTATGTATCAACTTATTAAAGATATCGTCACAAGATTTAGAAAAAAGGGTACATTTCCGCGCTTTATGTACACTTTGTATGCAAACATTAAAGATATCTCAAGTCATGTAAGTAAAAAATAGAAAACAGATCAAAGCGGATGTCCGTACTAATTAGCCAAGAAGTAGTGTAATACAATCAGATTACGGTGGTGGGTTTCGGCAATAGTCATGAGATTGAGATAATGACTGAATGCTCTAGCCAGTGTAAGAGCATCTTCTAGTATCATATTTGATATCTCTGACTTTAACTGCTTTTCAAGCACCTCTATCGTGTCTTCAATCCCTGCCGTCCTCATATTGAGAACACTCTTAACAGAACATGCCCAATTCATCAGTTCAGTAAACATCAAACTAATGAAGAAATAGGAGGAAAAGACGAATGCCCACATCTCAAAACAAAACACTATACACATAGGGTGACATTGCAAATTTAATTTAGTAGTACTCAAGTTCTTAGATCAACAAAATTTCGGCAAGTAAGTATAAAACAGAGGAAAAAAGTTCAAATGCAAGGAAAAGTGCAACACCAACGTTTCAAACAGCAAATTAGACAATATATAGAGACAATTCAAATAAAATAAGAAAAACTCAAAGTGCAAAATAAACAGAAGGTTGAAAAAATAGTGGAAAACATATCATAACACATGTATGGCAAGATGCAAAAGAATGTAGCATTTCCCCATGTTTACAATGAACTATATGTAATGAAAAGAAGGAAGATAAAGTATATGCATACCTGAGCAAGGATCCTAATCTTTTCAATCTTTTCCATGACTTGAGGACCAACTTCTCTTTGAAGAACGTCATTAATAAGGCTTCCAAGTAACCTGCAATCATCATCAAGGCTTTGGAATGAGATTTCTTCAGCAATATCATCTGTTGTGTTTGTCATTGTAAAAAAACACTAACACACACGGAGAAGAGAGAGTGATTTAACCTGCATCTTTGAGAGCAACCATTCGTTGGTGAGAGAGAAGTTTAAGGACTTTTCGTTTATTTTGAACGGCTAATAAATTAATTTGCTTAATTAAATGCCTAATTAAATGCATTGATGGTGGCGTACAATTGAAATGATGCGTGGCTTTGATTTTTTTGATTAACCAGCACATGAAATGACCAATTACTCCTAATTAAAGCACTAACCAATAGTTTCATTTAAGGACAATATAGGGACCATATAGGGACCATATATTTACAAAAACAGAAAAAGACGAAGTTATCCTTGTAAATGGTATTTGGGTGTTTTGATTTAATGATTTATTCAGGGGCATTAATCGTCAGAAAAAGACTCGGATGAATTTAAGAGGCCAAGATCATTATAGGATATACTACTAGTAGAGATGAGTATGCCTAATCAGCCGTTGAGAAGGCCTATTACTACTGATTCTGCTTTGATGAATCCTAATTATTTTCTTGGCAAACAAAGGGAAGAAAGTGACACTAGTGTTGTTGAAATCATCTTCAAATCGTCTCTCTGTTGAGTATATCGATCAAGTTGGAGAGGTAGCGAAAAAATTGTTGGAATCTCCAAGTGTATTTCAAAACACTTGTGTGTTGTTTAGTCCCACATTGGTGAACCACCACTAGCAAGTGAGGTATATGAGGTGATCCTCTAGCATAAGGGCGTGCCCTTAGGGTACAAAGGTTTTTGTGTTAGGAGGGAGGACTCACCCAAAGCCACACACGCGCCGCGGCCCCGCCCGCGTCGGGCTTGGGCTTACTGACTAGTGGGTAGTGGATTACCAATTGCCTAAACTTGAACAAGTTTCGGCTGGAGTCCCACTTCCAGTTGGATTCTGTCTCATAGCTAGAGTTCTACTTCGAATTGGTTACAATACAGAGGCAGAGAGAGATAGGAGATAGAAGATAGAACTCGAGTATAGAGAGAGAGACAGAAGTCGTGCTGCTGCTGCTGTCTCTATACACCAGCGAAACAGAAACAGAACTCGTGGATACTGTCCCTTCATCCCACCTCACACGAAACAGAACCCATCTTATTCTTCTCCTCTTCTTCCTGTCAGCCGCCAGAGAGAGTTATATAGCCGTTCTAGAAGGTAGTCTGTTCTAGTGCAAAGTCAGGCTTTGTGTTAACCATTGAATCTCGTGAGGAAGACGCCAATCTGTTGCCTTTTTGCACTATTGGAAGGGGAAATCTTTCCTTAAGGACGACTAATCTAGCGCTACTTTGGTTATTACCTATTATTCTGTCCTTGTCTTCTATTGTTTTCTTTTATCTGCTTACAACAATCTTAAGGAAAGAACAAGATGTCTACACCTGTTGACACCACGCCGATCAAAGAAACCAATTCTGGAGTCATGGAAGTTACTTCGTCTATGAGAGATGTTGCACCTCTATTGAATGCTCGCAACTTACCTAATGTGTCAAAAATTGAATCCTTCAACGGTTCACACTTCAAGAGATGGAGAGAAAGGGTGTTCACAGCCCTAGATGTACTCAACTATGCAAAGTATCTCACTGATACAGCACCCGTGGAGGGTTCTAATGATTTCGAAAGAAATCAAGCTGCTTGGCTCAATGGGAATAAGGTATGTCGTCATGCTATTTTGAGTACCTTGTCCAATGAAATTTTTGATATTTATTGTTCAAATAAGAATGCACATGATATATGGGAGAGTTTGAACAAGAAATACATAATAGAGGATGCTGGTACTCAGAAATATGCTATTGGGACTTTTCTAAAGTTCCATATGAGAGAGGATAGAGATGTAACGTCTCAAATCCATGATTTTCATGTGCTGATTAATGATTTGAAAACTGAGGATATTAATTTATCAAACCTTTGTTCTTTGGATGTTTGATTGAGAAACTCCCCGAAGTCTTGGAAACACAATAAAAATAGTATGAAGCATAAGCGTAAACAGATGACTCTTGAGGATGTGATCATTCACATTCACATAGAGGAAAATAACAAGACTCGGGATGAGGTATTGTCTAAGAAATTTCATTCTAAAGCCAATATCATTGAAGGTAATCCCAGCAAATCTAACAAAACCTCTAAAAAGCAGAAGTACAACAAAAATAAGAATTTCAAGGTCAAAGGCACTTCTTTTAAAAGGAGTGGTACTGGCAATGGAAATTATTATGTTTGTGGTAAACCTGGACATAGGGCTTTTCAGTGCAGACACAAGAAAGACACTGATGATCCTCCCAATGCTAATCTAGTTGAGGGAGATGATATTGTTGCTGCTGTGGTGTCACAAGTGTTCATAGCCACTGGGAAGAGGAACTGGGTACTAGATTCTGGTGCCACCCGCCACGTCTGTGGTGATGTTGAAGCCTTCTCAGACTACATACTAGTGAAAGATGAAAAGGTCTATATGGGTGACTCTAGGTCTGTTCCTGTTGAGGGAACATGCAAGGTTCTTCTGAAGTTAACTTCAGGGAAAACCCTTTCACTTAGTAATGTTCTTCATGTTCCCGAGAGATTCGCCGAATCTGATTTTTTCGTGTCCCCTCTTGGGAAAAGATGGCGTCAAGGTGACTTTGAGAGTGACAAGTTTGTTCTCGACAAAGAATGGGGTTTTGTTGGTAAAGGTTATTGTAATAACAGTGGTCTTTTCATGTTGAATGTACTTGACAACATTATTATTAATAAGAATGAATCTACTTCTGCTTACTTGCTTGACTCTTTTAATATATGGCATGGTAGGGTAGGACATGTGAATGTTCAGTATATGAAAAGGATGAAAGCATGTAGTTTATTGTCTGATATTTCTGATTTTTCTAATGATAAATGTGAGATATGTGCTGAGACTAAAGCCACGAAGAAACCATGCAGAACTGTTTCTAGAGATAAAACTGGATTATTAACTCTTATTCATACGGATTTGGGTGAATTCAGAAGTACCATGTCTAGAGGGGGGAAGTTTTATTATATTACATTCATAGATGACTTCTCTAGGTACACCATGGTATATTTACTTAGAAACAAGCATGAGGCAGGTGAGATGTTTCTCAAGTACAAAGCTAAAGTTGAAAACCAGCTTAACTGTAAGATTAAAAGACTTCGGTCTGACAGGGGTGGAGAGTATGAGTCTAACCCCTTCCAGGACTTTTGTGACAAGAGTGGCATTATTCATGAGACTACTCCACCATACTCTCCTGAGTCTAATGGAGTAGCCGAACGGAAAAACATAACACTAAAAGAGATGATCAATGCTATGCTTGTAAGTTCTGGAGCTTCCCTGAACTTGTGGGGGGAAGCAATCTTATCTGCTTGCCATATACAAAATAGGATACCCAACAAGAAAACAGGGAATAAGACACCATATGAGTTATGGAAAGGTCATGTACCTAACCTGACATACTTAAAAATGTGGGGGTGTCTTGCTAAGGTTCTTGTAAACGAACCTAAAAAGAGAAAATTGGGACCTAGAACTGTTGATTGTATGTTCATTGGTTATGCTCATAATAGTGCTGCATATAGATTTTTAGTAGTAAAATCTGATAATAACCTTGTCGATGCTAACAATATTATAGAGAGTAAAAATGATGATTTCTTTGAGAATTTGTTTCCTTTGAAAATTGGCATTGAGAGGTTGGTTGCTCCTAGTGAACAACAATCAACAGATCCTGAAATTTCCGAACAAGAAATTCGGAAGAGTAAAAGAGACAGGAAATCCACCAATTTTGGTGATGACTTTTACACATTTCTTCTTGATGATGATCTTGTGACGTATAATGAGGCAATCAGTTCTCGAGATGCTCCTTTCTGGAAGGATGCTATACACTCAGAACTAGATTCGATTATAGCTAATCACACATAGGAGATAGTTGATCTACCTCCTAGGGCGAAACCTATACGTTACAAGTGGATCTTCAAAAAGAAATTGAAACTAGATGGTTCCATTGAGAAATACAAGGCTAGACTTGTAGTCAAGGGATTCTCCCAGAAAAAAGGCATTGACCATTTTGATACTTATGCTCCTGTAACTAGGATTTCTTCTATAAGAGTTCTAATGGCTATAGCTGCTATTCATAATTTATTTATTCATCAAATGGATGTAAAAACTGCATTTTTGAATGGTGATCTTGATGAAGAAATATATATGATGCAGCCTGAGGGTACGATAGTACCAGGGAATGAGCATAAGGTATGCAAGTTAGTTAAGTCTTTATATAGGTTGAAACAAGCGCCAAAATAATGGCATGAAAAGTTTGACAGTGTCATGATGTCTAATGGATATCACATAAATGATGCTGATAAATGTATTTACTTTAAATCTTTTGATGTGAATACATATGTGATTATCTGTCTATATGTGGATGACATGTTAATCATGAGTCCTAGCCTTGATGTTGTGAGAAACACCAAGATGTTTTTATCCTCCCAATTTGAAATGAAGGATTTGGGAGAAGCTGATGTGATTCTTGGAATCAAAATCATTAGAAACTGTGATGGCTATACGCTTTCACAAGAGCATTATATTGAGAAGTTTTTGAAGAAGTTTAACTTTTATGATAGTAAGCCTGTGTCGACACCTTATGAGGCAAATAGTGAACTTCAGAAAAATGCTCAACATGGTGTCTTTCAGTCTAGATATGCCCAAATTATTGGTAGTCTCATGTACTTGATGAATTGCACTAGACCTGACATTGCTTATGCAGTTAGCAGGTTAAGCAGATACACTCATTGTCCTAGTCAGGAACATTGGAGTGCGTTAGAGAGACTAGCCAAGTACTTGAGAGGAACAATGAATTACGGCATATGGTTTAGACAAACTCCACCTGTGATAGAGGGTTATTGTGATGC
Organism: Coptis chinensis; assembly: GCF_015680905.1. NCBI lineage: Eukaryota > Viridiplantae > Streptophyta > Magnoliopsida > Ranunculales > Ranunculaceae > Coptis > Coptis chinensis. Next base: position 39,302,896 of record NC_141463.1, read on the forward strand.
AAACTGGATATCTGATTCTCATGATATCAAGTCCACTAGTGGTTATATTTTCACCCTAGGTGGAGGTGCAGTCGCTTGGAAATCTTCTAAGCAGACCTTGATAGCTCGTTCAACCATGGAGTCCGAGCTTATTGCTTTAGATAAAGCAAGTGCTGAGGCTGAGTGGCTTAAAAACCTCTTGGCAGATCTTCCTATTGGTACAAAACCGCCTCCAGTTGTACCTATGCATTTGGATTTGTCGGTAATAGCAAAAGGCAAAAGAGTAAATTGTATAATGGGAAAAGGTGCATATTAAATGCGAGACTACGGTCTATAAAGCGTACCGCTGGAATCTGGAGTTGTGGCTCTAGATTATGTGAGGTCAGAGTTAAATTTGGCCGATCCTCTGACAAAACCACTTAACAGGAGACAAATGGTTGATACGTCGAGGGGGATGGGACTTTTGCCTTAGATAGAGGGCGACACTGACGGCAACCCCACCTATGTGATTGGAGATCCCATGAAGTAGGTTCAAAGGGAAAAACAAGTCACCTCATCGCTCTAGTATGCTATTGTCTTTCTTTGAGACGTCCCACCTATGACTAGATAGCATTTTTGTATACTTTGTATAACTTGATTTGCAATGAGAAAAGGATGAGTTATTTTACTCTTAATGGAATCCATAGTCCATTAATTTTTATGAGATAGTGTATTTTAACTGCAATGTACACTTGATGGATATCCACCTACGTGAATGTAGAACTGGGTCAGTTCTTATGAGTATTCAGGCAAATACTCTAGAGCATTCATGGAACACAAAAGACAAGGGCCAAAAAGCAACACCGCGGAAACGGGCATATAATGAAAGAGCAATGTGGGTGCATGTCCTCTATTTTACTACAAGGGAATGTTGGTTCAAAGATTTTTAATCCACCACTTTCACGTATTATAAGACATGTTACCCTATGGTGGTTTAAGCCCGAAAAGCACCCCAAGATCTTATGCATTGTTTTTCGATTCTCTCGGCATTTTGTTAACCCATTTCTTTTGTAATATCCTATTCCAAAATAGTGGGGGACTATTAGTATTTTGAAATAGTGGGGGATTGTTGGAATCTCCAAGTGTATTTCAAAACACTTGTGTGTTGTTTAGTCCCACATTGGTGAACCACCACTAGCAAGTGAGGTATATGAGGTGATCCTCTAGCATAAGGGCGTGCCCTTAGGGTACAAAGGCTTTTGTGTTAGGAGGGAGGACTCACCCAAAGCCACACGCGCGCGCGCCCGCACCGAGCCGAGTCGCGTCGGGCTTGGGCTTGGGCTTGGACTTGGGCTTGCTGACTAGTGGGTAGTGGATTACCAATTGCCTAAACTTGAACAAGTTTCAGCTGGAGTCCCACTTCCAGTTGGATTCTGTCTCATAGCTAAAGTTCTACTTCGAATTGGTTTTGTGAAACCGACTCTGAGAGGTGTCCTTCTCCCATCCCATCTGGTAACCGAATGATCCTCTATATAAACACTGCTGTGTTCATAGAGGGGGGAAATTAGATTACAATACAGAGGCAGAGAGAGATAGGAGATAGAAGATAGAACTCGAGTATAGAGAGAGAGAGTCGTCTTCTTCTTCTTTGTCTCTATACACCAACTAAAACGTAAACAGTAACTTCGTGGATCTTGTCCCTTCATCCCACCCTCACACCTAAAACAGTAACCCATCTTATTCTTCTTCTCTTCTTCTGTCAGCCGCCAGAGAGAGTTATATAGCCGTTCTAGAGGGTAGTCTGTTCTAGTGCAAAGTCGGTTCTTGTTAACCATTGAATCGTGAGGAAAGACGCCTTTGTTGCCTTTACGCACCATTGGAAGGGGCGAAATCTTTCCTTAAGGACAGCCTAATCCGCGCCTTGGTTATTACCTGTTATTCTGTCCTTGTCTTCTATTGTTTTCTTTTATCTGCTTACAACAAAAACATGGCCTGAAGCTTCACATAGATGGAGCACGCATATTTAATGCATCAGTGGTAAGTAACAATGTGTATGTGACTATGATAATATAGTTCCTTAGATTTTTCGACCAAAAACGAAAAGACAAAAAGCTGAAAAGTAACAATGTGTATGTGTATGTGGGTTGGATTCATGAAGGTTTTTCTTCATTCAAATCTATATAGAGCTCTATCTATAGTGTTGGAGAGATGTCTCTAATCCAAAGTACTCTCTCGCAAATGCTTTGTTAGTCTTTGTTTTGCATGTTTAAACCAACTCATTTATTTTGTCAGACACTCTCAGACAGCCTCATTTTGAGGCTTTCCCCACAATTTGTGTTATTACAGTATGGTTTCTCAACATGCACAATAATGCCAATTGCAGAGGTGTGTTGTCTCTTGCAAGGAGTAGTGTCTGCGACGGTATTATATTTTCAAATACTAAATTGCTTATATGTTTGTATAAATAATGCCGATACTTTGTGTAGTTAAGCCAGAGTCAAACTAGAGTACACGTAGGTGGATGTACAGGATAAAAATCACCGTGTTGTAATGCTGATTTCGAGGTAGTGAAATCGACAACTCTACTTACCAGTTGGGCTGGTGCCTTACCAAATCGTGTAAGCTTTGCCTGGTTTGCGTTGGTTTTTTTTTTTGTCCGTTAAATTCTTTTCAGAGAGTTGATACGATAGCAACTTATTTGTTTCAATTTCAGGCTAGAAGACTGAGGAAAACATTAGGTGGTGGAATGAGGCAAGTGGGGATCTTATGCGCCGCAGCTTTTGTTGCATTGCAAAAGAGTGTCTGCAAGCTCGAGGGGGATCAGAGGAAAGCAAAAATTATAGCAGGTTGTCTATGTTTTCTTATATATTGATGCTACCTCTGGCATCACACCGTTATTCCCTTGGCTGGTCTCATTATTCATTAGCAATGTATATTGCTAAAAACTACTTAGTATCTAGTAGCAGATGTTATCGATTGTGATTTCCATCAGTTTTAAACTTGATGGATGAAGTGAATCGGATCAATCGTACTTGGTTTTATGCAGATGGACTGAATAAAATCAAAGGACTCAAAGTGGATGCTGCTTCAGTACAAACAAATATGGTTAGCTTCTCTAGTTCTGAATTTAAATATTATATCTATTTCACCAAAAAATAATTACAATGTGTTTGTGTCTATGCTGCATTGTTTGGCTCATTCAGTCAGTGAACTGTCTTTAGTCAAGGGCAATATGCTCCATTATCCAGATGATTGACATTACATGGAGTAACAAGTTTACTTATGCTTTATTGTGCAGGTATTTTGTGATGCACTAAAAGACTCAAACATTATAGTAGGCAAGCTCTGTGAGGTTTTGGAAGAACATGGCATTCTGATAATGCCAGTAAGCTCATCCAGGTATTTTATTGCTAATTGGTTTTACTCAGGTTTCAAATTAGAATTTTATAACTAGTCTAAACAAATCCCAAGCCATCCTGAACTCTTAAACACACGAGACTACATAAATCCTGGTTATAATGTCAGGATACAGAGGGAATGTATTTGCACATCTTGAAGTTATTAGCATATGTTAATAGTTTCTGCAACACAAAGCATCATTTTTATGTCTGAATAGAAGAAGTGTACGTTGCCAGGTTTTTCATATAGAATGTCTTGTAACTTTGTCATGTATATAGAAATATTACCTGTCAAGGAACTCAAAACCTCTTTTGCAATAAGAACTCGTGAAATTCACTTGCTAATTTGCTGTACAATATATTTTCTTTTGGTTGAATATTTATTAACTTCCTAAACCACTGCAGCCTTGGTTGGCAATTTTTGAGAACTTCGATAATTCCTTAACCATTTAGCCCTGAGAACTGTTTCATACCATTTTAAATGATCTTTTTTCTCTGTTTGATTTTGTACTTGAATGGAGTAGGTTACTATGGTGTTTAAGATTTATTGGGGCGATCCGAGGGATAAATTTTGTGATGCAGTTGATGACTTGAAGCTTGATTCTCTTGTGGTTGGAAGCCGAGGTTTAGGAGTGATGAAAAGGTTCTACTCTTAGCAGTCTAAATGCTAGTAAACTTCATTTTTTTTTGTGAAATCATGCATGTGGCAGAGCATATTATGTTACGACTGCACGGTTAGTGAAAATTGTGTATATTGACTAGTCAATAGCTTGTTTTAGTGGTTCCTTAACTTGTATTGCCTAAGGTCTAGTTGTTTTATGAAGGAAAAATGCACATCACCGAAGATCTGTAGCTGCCAGCTTGGTCCAGGGTGTGTTTGTTTTAGAGCGAGACTGCCAGGAGAATCGTCAAGGACCCCATGCTCTTGCTTCTTAGGATGTGATCTTGAATTGTTCTATAGGGATTATATTGAAATAGTATGTTGGTAGATTCTGCTATATCCATACATCTATATCTTTTAATTTACATGTTATTCATTTAGTGATATATATACTTAGTCAAATTTTGGTGATGGTTATTATTAAAATTTTCCTTGTGTATAATTGTTTGTCAAGTCTTAATTATATTATGTGTTTGGGGTTTATGTGGTTGTATTTATGCATGCGATTTCAAGGGGAAAAATATAAATATTAGGATAGAAACCAAAAGCAAATATTATTATTTTTTTAAATAAATAATAATTTGTGACACCTGACAGGCGTCAATAAGCATTTAAAAAAAAAGACAAATTTATAATTACTGATGGTACTGAGGCGTTAATTTGTTTTGGCGCCAAGTTATAGCGCCAGTTTTGGGGCAATTTGAAAGTTCAATAGTGATGACAAATGCAAATTTAGTGATGGTATAGAGGCTTTAGTAATGCACATTTAGTGACGGCGTACAGGCGTTAGTAATTCATATTTAGTGACGGCGTATAGGCGTCAGTAATTATGTCAATTGTGACGGCACCTTGGCGTCACAAATAATTCTGACACCAACAGAGACGCCTAAATTCCAACGCCTTGTAGATGTCACAAAAAATAATTCTGACGCCTCCTAGCCGTCACAAAAGTGTTGTTCTGTTGTAGTGCGTGTCTTGGGTGAAATTTTACAGCACTAATAAATTTCAGTTTTACTATGTCATTTTTCCACAAAGGATCTTTCATTCGCTTGGTCAACTGGGAATGAAAATGTGACTCTTTATGCTTTAGCATATAATTAATCAATTAATTTGGGGATTACGAATTTTTTTGTTAACATGCAATACGAAAAACATGTTGTTCGAAAAAAAATTGTTCATCCAAAGTGCCCAGGAGAGCAAATGCCTAGCTATGCCATGGAAGAAGGGATGCATACACACATACACAGAGAGAAGAACCAAACGATATATACTCAAACAGTTAATGGAATTTATAATTGAGTTAAACGACTCGAGACAACACAAAATTCAAGAACGGGGATCACAGAATTTCATAATCAAAAAATAAAAATAAAATTAGGATAATTATAAAATAATCGAGTGAAGACTGAAGAAGAATCTATAAGCAAGGAACAATCCACAAACCAGGAAACTAAAATCATGAACTCCAACACCCACATATAGAACACACGACATATGAAAATAAAAATCGAATTTTTCCATTGAAGAATACAAGATATCAAAATAAAAAGCATACCTTTGGCTATAAATGAAGCAACTATAGCACCGAAACTAATTTTATATGTGGATTAAACACCTAGCAGTGTGAAAAAAAGCAAAAGAGTAGAAATTAGATGGTAATAATTATGGAACCATAGAAGAATAGGATGGAGGCGGCGCGGCAGCGGTAGAATTGTTGATTAGGTTGTGCGAGAGAGAGGCGATGGAAAAATAAGAATAGATGAAAAATATAATTTTGGTTTTAAGTTTTAGAGAGGAGAAGAGAAGAGCATGGTCTTCTCATCTTTTCCCTCTCGCCCCAAATTCTTATTTTGGTTTTTACTTTTTTATTTCTATTATCTTACACTTATTAACCTTTATAGTCCCTTATGGTTCTTACTCAAACAAAAACTTTTAAAATACGTTACAAATTAAGAGTGTTTGTTATGATGGAAACACTATGGAAAGGAAAGGAAAATAAGAGTGACGTGGTCCACTTTTTCCATAGTTTTTAAGGCGTTTGTTTACCCATGGAAATGAAATGGGCTTTTCCATATAGAAACAAAATCATGGAAATGGAAAAGGTTTTGTATCCTTAGCTAATCCCTGAAAATTTTGTGGAAAAGAAAGAAAATAGATAGTTAGGAACTTACTACTAGCATACCCAACAATACAATTATTCTTTTCCATAGCTTTTGCAAACAAACATGATTATTCATTTCCCCAGTTTTTACTTTCTTTCTCCAGTTTACCAAACACATACCATTTAAAATTATTTCATTTCCATTCCATTCCATAGTGGACCACCCATTTTATTTCATTTCCTTTCCATGAGTTAAAATTTAACAAACACACCCTAATTCTCAAATCGGGAAAAATTAAAGTAACATTTTATTTGCAATTTTAACGCCCAAAAAACGTTAGGAATGTAGTTACACCTAAAAAACGTTAGAAACCAAAAAAAGTGTGCGTTACTAATATCCTCTTTTGGTGTAGTGACGGTATCATCATACCAGCCCTCAACTGCCCCTCGCAGACTACTATTCTGTAGTTCGGTGGCATATACCTCTCACTGAACACCTTTACGTTCTTGTCCAGTTCGTGTATTTTCCAGGTCGCCTCCCTGGATGCCGTACACTTCCCTTAGATTAGCGAAAGCTTCGTGGCACGCTTATCTACAACCCTAGGGGGCAACCCACTAGAAGCTAACCCTTCATCACGACTTGAAGTACTAGCTACAACAGCAGCAGATTCAGATCGTACTTCTTCCTCCACATCCTCACCCTCAAATTCTATTGATTCATCCCTATCATCCTCCATTTCCCCACAGCTCAACGATACCTCTCGAATCTCTTCAGATCGAGTATCGTCCGAATCATATATTCCTTTTTCTTAGTGATTACAGGTCCTAAACAAAACAAGCTAAAGACGACCTAACAACTCAACGAAACTAACAAGAACACAAGAAAAATGAGCAGCAACAATGGCGGAAGCACTAACCTGAAGAGTTTTAGTCTCTGCGATTCTGGAAACGAAACAAAAAATGACTTTTCGAATCTCCAAAAATTATTTTATATAACTGCCCCTCCAGTTCCCAATGCATCATGATTACAACCTACGCCCTAGCCTACACATGTATACCAAGGACCTGTCTTTTCAAGATTTCGGAAAAAGCGGCGACACGTTTCCTCACCAACTACCCAGATTCTGTCACGTGCCAGTCGCGTGCCAACTATCACCCCACATCAGTTCGTCATACAACACGAACTGATTTACATAGCACGGTGGGTATTCTCACACCAGTTCGCATCTTCACTCGTGCTAACACACGCGTCATCGTTTTCCCTTAGCAGGTCGCTTCAAATAACAGCGCGCCCTACTGAGAGGGGGTTGTGTGAGGGAGTGATATCCTCATTCAGGGATATCAAGCACGTGTTCAGCATAGAGGAAATACTACACTGACCTCTGACTTAGTTCACTAACTGCCTTCAGAGTGACCTACATCATCAACTCACATCCACGAGCTACAAGATCGCTTTAAAATAGATCGGCTCGCATATCTTCATACAAAGCGATCTATCTCATGACTTCGCCTTACCTTCTAGAAACAATCATTGCCAAAGTTGTACTTACACACTTCATCACCACAAATTACGAATCACTGTAACCACTCCCCATCATTACAGAATTCCTACCAACACCATTCTAATACTCCTTCTCAATCTCAACCATACATTTGTGGTCATTACACGTGTTGGATAGGGATCCACTTTCACCAGCTATAAATATCCCCTATATGAACTACGCCAGACCTGATTCTTCTCTCCCCCCAGAATCGAGAGATAGATACATAGGCAGTTCGCTCAACAACGAACTCGGTCTTTCCAATATTTAACCCCCTTCTCCTCCTAATCTTGTATGTGAGGGAAGACTAAAACACTCTTTTACAACCACCTTTTCAATCAAGTTAATCAATTGCAATTTTCGATAAAAGAAAAGCAGATACAAAGTAAGTGCAGTACAAGGAAGTGAGAAAAAAATAAATAGAGAGTGATCCTCAACTCTGTTAGATACCTTGACTGATGCCTGCCATATCAAGAACCAGCTGCATATCATTCCCAACTTGCCATGTGCCATTCTGTATTATGTCACCGAGTTTGCTTGAGCAATTACTCAGTCGTTCCGCCGTGAGTTGTAATCTGTCTCTTCGGAGCAAGTTTAAGATCTGGCTAGATCGATGAATGTTTCCAACATTGAATCAGCTCACCATTTTGCCATATATATGCTCTCTGTTAGGAAAACTCTGAATGTTCCTAGTGTAACTAGAACAAATGCAGAAATAATAGGCCTATCATAACCCCATATACTATACACGTAAGCATGTTGGATTTTATAATTGTACTATAGAATTGGGATGTGGAATGTCATGTAACTTTGGCGCGCAAGTTGTTCTTCTAAACTGGTAATATCTACATTGTAAACTACTGCAGTTTATTTGCTTTGGTACTATGGCCAGAATTACTCTCTATTTGAGTTTCTCACTTCCTTGTATTGCACTTACTTTGTATCCGCTTTTCTTTTATCGAAAATAGCAATTGATTGAAAATCAAAGGTAGACAAGATTACTGGAGGAGCAATAGTAGCCTTCATTACTATTGGAGATGCCAAGACGGAAGTACTTGTTTACATAGATTGCTTGGTTTTTCCTGGAACTGAAAACTCTGGTCCGGTTTTCCAAGCAATAAGGAATGGACCTTTGAAAGAGCAATCACCTCCAGGCGAGCCAAGAATCATGAGAAGTCTTCAAGAAGTTCTCAAAAAGCCAGTGCAGATTGCTCAACTTTAAAGGAAGTTGTAGACAGAGTCCAAACATTATATTTTGTTTACTTCCAAACATGTAAAGCGTAAACAGATACGATTTCAGTTCTTACTCAGTTCAAGTTTTGATAGGTGTCGTTAACTGCTATGCAAATTTGTAGAACAGTGGTGGTAGACTGGAAGTTACACCATCAAATTTGCTTTACTGCCATTTCCATGGCCAGTACTATAGCAGCGCATTCAGCCTCAAAGTTTGTAACAACACCTAGTCCATGCACTAGTATTCCCAAAAGTTCAACTTGTAAAGTGACATTTAACAACGAATAGACAGTCTAGTCGAGTGATCTAAGGTGCCAGATTTAGACTAAATTAATTGATCTCACCCCATGGGCATGTGCTTCATGCTTGTTGTGCCAAAACTGGTCATTCATTCAACAAGCTGATCGAACGAGAAACTTAAAGAATTGCTTCGCACATTGTACACAAGACAAAGTGGATGGAGAAGAGACTGGAAGTACTATATATCTCTCTATTAAACACTCATTTCAGCTAACAGTTCGATGAAACGTACATGAAGTGTAAGAATTAAGTGTTCAACTCAGTTGTAGTTCAAAAAACAACAAAAGAGACTCAAGAAGGTCTACTAGGTGCTTCACAATTGTTTCTTCGACAATTACACCCCGAAGGTATTACTTCTCAACAGTCTCCTATATCGATTTGTAATTGAATTAGAACTTCATGAAACAATACAATTGGTTCAAAGAAACTATAAGCAAAAGTTTTCCGTGATTAATCACAAAAGTGAGACAAGGTTCATCATGAGAAAAACCTCCACAAAGTAATAAGCATCACCTTTATGATGGTTTACAATGAACATCCTCCCTTTCTACTTTCCAATTAAAATCAAGCTAACCAATTAAAATCAAGTTGTCCATAACTCTAATCACAATCTATTTCAGCACCTAAACATCCTAAACTCTATCTTAATTCATTTTTGGCTTGCCCATGCTCCACACATCTATCTTCGTTACAATGATGGGTGTAGTCCCGTTGTTGAATAAAAACAAATGAGCGTCCTCCCCTACTGCTAGAGTCGGATACGATCTAGATGTAATGCATGTTTTTCCTCCAGCACCAAAACTTTCTACAATCGAATGATCAATCTACATAAAAATAACATTAGATAAATAAATGAGAAACCATTCAAAATCAGTATAAATGAATCGCGAGAGCACATATGTTGAGAACGTACCAAACTACGAAGAGATAGGCTCTCATCTTTTATATCTACGTCTACAAAACCTCCATAGGATGGCTTGTATGCATCTGTCTTTAAAGAAGACCTGGTTTTATTGCAAACCGAAAGGATAATTAGTATCTACAGAATTAATATCTACTGCTCTACTGCTCTAATGATAAGCACCAAAAAGTAAACTTACATTTTACCACCAGAGCACATAAGCACCACAGGTTTGTCCTGAGCTCTGAAAACATGGAAGAATACAGCTGTATATTCCTCTATCTTGTCGGAAGCCAAGGTTAAAAGTCCAAAGGGTCCTAATCCGCCTGGATTAGAAGCATCCTTATAGCCACATACTCGTTCTGCATCAACCCAAGCAGGGTCATATGGTTCCGCATACTCTAAGCTCGGCAAAGAAAAGGTAACTTCAACGTCGGCCTGGAAATATCAAAAGAATGAAAAAAATTCTCAAACAAAATGTAAAAAAACGAAACCAATTACGTTCTTGAAGTGAATGGGATAAAAATTAAGATAATTGAAAATGATTTATGGGAACAAATAATACAATGAAATATAACAACACAAACCTGTGCAGACGTGATTCCTTGAACTTTGATTTGAGCTCCCACTGCTAGGGTTACATTGCTCATGTGAGTTGAAAGTCCCCTAAGAGTTTCAACTTCCATGATGGGCCACTGAACTACCTGTTTTCCACTTTCATCAAGCCACAATGTCCTTGGTATTGTCTGCAAGATATAGTAATTTAGAAATAAAGGAATGAACAACAGCTAGAATTTACTCCTGAAAGTACACCATCTTGTAGGATGTCTTTAGCAAGATCGAACCATCACATATATGAAAAGAAAATCAGTAAAATAAGTACATGTCTATTTTCAGTTGAAAAACAGACATCATGAGTACTCCTAAAAAACACATGAATGAGCAATTGAGATTATATATCAACAAAGAAGAAAAATATGCATGCACCTGAATTCCCGCCCAACCCTTTCTAATATCGTCCATCTTAGTGTCAGACTCATTGGCCCACCCAAGCAAAACTCTTCTATTCTTGCTCTGATCGAAGAACGTCTTAGATGCATAGAAATTTCCATAATCCATCCTCAGTCCCGACGAATTATCAGAAGAAGTGGTATCTGGTACATATCGCTCTGTCTCCGGATAATAATGACCAACTGTGTAATATTCATACCTCAAAAGGTCGAGACTAACCTTCAAAAAATGTTTGACATGATTCCCGCTCACTGAAGTTTCTACTCCTTCTTTCCCTTTTAACAAAACAGGGAAAAAATCTGGACATTCGAACATTCCTGTGTTATCAACTGAATGCAATGGGTGTTTGTGCTTGATCCATGTTTTAAAATCTCTACTTCTATAGATTTCTACAATGCCACGACTATCTCTTTTATGTCCAATCAAAACTTTCCAATTCCCATCCTTGCCCAACCAAGCAGTTGTAGGGTCTCTAAAAGCACTTTCATTCATAAATCTGTTAGGGTCTATCACAGGGTTGTAGCTAGGTTTAACCCATTCTCTTAAAAGTGGATCTGACATGTTTTTAGGAAATGCTAAGTTCTGTATTTGCCGGTTTCGTGAGTCAATACCAGTGTACATGATCGCAGGCTTATTGCCTGGAAGAATAGTAGCTGATCCTGACCAAGTGCCATTGATGTCAAATGGTTCTGAAGGATATATTGCTGGCTCGAGTGGAATCCAATTGATTAAATCAGTTGAATAAGAATGAGCCCATACTATATTTCCCCAAACAGAACCATAGGGGTTGTACTGGTAAAAAAGGTGATAAATCCCATTGTAATACATTGGAGCTGTTCCATAAAATAATAGTCACAAACACAAACACAAAAAGATATGATCAGAACCATAAAACACTAAAAAAATCATAAGAAATGGAAAACAACTAATTAAGATAGAGAACAACATACCATTTGGATCTGGTGGTTCATTTGTTGAAAGGTGCCATTCAAGAAAAGGAAAAGAAATGTCAGGTATAATTGGAAAAACTGAAGGTATTAAAAGAATAAAGTAACACCTGTGCATCATTCATTTATTTGTAAAATAGTATGGCATTGGTTTGTATTATCTGAAATGAAACCTATTACTGTAAAATCAATAGCAATTGTTCTTTGCAGATAGTAAATTACGTGACTTGCGACTATATTTTGGTGAAGAATTCAGAAAACCATATGCATAAAATACTTGCAAGTTCAGTTAATAGGATTTAGATGAATTATGGAGATGAAATCTACCTCAAAGGAAGTTGCAAAAAACAAAAAATTAGATGATACACAAATTGGATTCTAGTAAAATAGTAAAATATGGCCTTGGGTGCATTATGGAATGAACTCCAAAGAATTGTGTATTAAAAATTTGAAACTATATCAAATTAAATATGTGAACATAGTCACTTCCTGTAAGTAATTTTTGGAATGTGAAAACGTAACAAGAGAGCCCAAAAGCAAAAAAATATTTAGTATTTAATTCTCATCATATGTCGTGACTAGCCCAAAAGTGTAAGTGTTTTTTTTTTAATGCTTAAGAATTATGGAGGCCAAAGAAACGAAGTATGTGTTGTATTTATATTTGTACTAGAAAGTAGACTCTTACATACGCACCGGTTCTTAAAAATTTGCTCAACAATCATAACAAATCGTGATTTCTATTTTCGTCGCTAACCTGTTTTAATTTACTAATAAATTGTTTTAATCAAGTCTTAAAAATCCGTTTTAATTTATTAACAAATTATTTTAATTAAGTTTTAAAAACCCGTATTTTTTAATTGGGCTCCGAATCCCATTTTAATTTGGAAATTAAGAATTTTTATGTTACTATTTGAGTTTTGGTTTTAAAAAAAAAAAAAAGATTCCCGTTTGAAGTTGGATTCTAAAAGGAAAAAAGTTTCCCGTTTTAAGTTAATTATTAAGTTAATGACTTTTAATAGAGCTCGAAAAATACCCCTTGTGGAAACTTTAATATTAAAACTAGCTTGTAGGTCCGTGCATACGCCACTGGCTCTTTTGAAAACATTTAGATTTTTTTTAGAAAATTAGAACTACCGTTTTAGTCGCTAACCCATTTTAATTTTCTAACAAATTGTTTTAAATTAAGTTTTAATTAAGTTTTAAAAACCCATTTTTTCAATTGGGAGAAAGATCATGTTTTAATAGGAGAATAATTCTCGTTTTAATTAGATATGCTAAATTTTTCCTTTTCAATAACGGAGGAATTCCCATTTTAATAGGAGAATGATTCCCCTTTAATTAGAAGTGCTAGAATTTGTTTTTAATAAGAACAAAATTCCCGTTATAATAAGAGAGGAATTCACGTTGTAAAAAAAAAAATCGTTTTTCAAATAGAAGAGAAATTCCCGTTTTAATAGGAAATGACTTAAAATTTTGATAGAGCTAGAAAAATACCACTTGTGGAAACTTTAAGATATAGACTAGCAAACACTACGTGCTATGCACGTGAGCAAAAAAATATTTAGTATACATAGAGCCCACAATTGGAGAGAGGAAAAAAAAATACCGTCTGTCCGTCTTTCTCTCTTTTTATATTTTTTTAATTATTTTATTCTAGTGGTCGACAGAACAGATAAAAAAACTGAAAATGACAAAAAAAAAATTATATGTGGACGCTATTATGCTTGGCCCACCGCTTTTATCTTTAAGACTTAAACACTCAAATATTTATTCTTTTGCAATCAGTTTTGGTTTTTTTAAGTCTTTGAAAATCAGGTAATTACCATTCTGCCCCTATGACAGACACAAATATAACACCTAAATACTATTCCTCCTACCCATTTTTTTATAATATAGTAAGATATAGATATAGATATCAAATAAATTTCATGAGTTAAAACAGGCCCAAAGCCCCAGAAAGTGGTTCTTAGACATGCCAAAGAGCCGAACCATGTACACTCTCACACTTGTATCCATGTTCATATATACTAGGAAAAAAAAACTTAATCAATCTTTTAGATACATCAAAGTAATTATCTAATTGGAAAAAAGACCATACGTATCAATCATTTGGCTGCACTACAACTTCTTTCTTCATTTAAAAATGGTTATGATTTATATTTAGATAATGCATGTGCATACGATACGAGGAAATTATCAATCATCTTCTTCACTAAAAGTAAAATTCATTTATTATATGACCATAGAAGGACCCAGAATCTTCCTAGAGGGTATTCAATTTATAATCTTAGTGTCTAGAATCGACTCAAAAGGGAATTTATTTTGGCCATTGGTGTTTTCGAACTACTTGATAAGTTAATAATATTGACGATATTAATGTTTTGAAGTGTTAAATTGGGTGAAAACATGATTAACAAAGAGCAAACTAAATGAAAACCTATCATATCAAATTTCAAATTTAGATGTAGATATAAACTCAAATGGATTTAAGAGTTAAAGTGGTTATGCATATATCATAAATTGATAGGTTATAGGATAATATGATTATTTAATAATGCAACAACTTAACAAACACTACGGCTTTAAGTGAAAAATAATTGCCAATCAGGACCATGATTTTGACTTTTGGTCAGCACCATTAGTCAATCACATTCATATATAGCTTTTTTTGGGTAAAATATTAACTATATATAGTTGCCTCTTTGTGGAGAAGATTTTCTACAAATGAACTAAAGTTCTTTTATATTCCAAATGAGATAGTATAACATTCTTTCACACGTACTTCAACTACCAATAAAAAAAAACAACAAATAACGCATCTAAATGATAAACTGCTTAGCAAGTGCAAAACCTCAAATTTTGAAAGGTTGAAGAATTCAATGCTAATTACAAAAACCATAAAATTCATTTGTTGCTTCCATTTCAATTCTCCAAAATCCAAAAGTTATCTAAATATTTAGCCCAACAATCATCCACATCGTCGCATATTAACGAAATAAAATTAGGAGTATATCTAGTTTTTTTATTCCCCTAAAGAGAGTAAAACAAGGTTAAGATAAACTTTTACATTTTGAATCTAGTATATTCTTTTTGCTCCATAAAGTCAATATTCATGAAAAAGACTATGAACCAAAAAGTCCCATATACCATATCTCCAAACATGCCTACCATACGGTCGACATCAACGATAGGCCATACAAGTTAGTAAATCAAAGCAGTGCATGTTACAAAAAAGAGCTGAAAATAATCACGTCTGTTATCAAAGCATACAAGCATTATCATACCGTGGTGATAATCACTTAGCATTCAATCAATTCATATTATCATGGAAATTAAACTAACTTCCCCTGGGGCCTAGGCTAAAAGTTTAGGAGCAAATAACAGCAACATCAAGATCACAACAATTAATAAGAAAGAAAACATACCATTAATCCAATGCATAGGAGGTTGAAAGTGAAACACACTTCTATATTTTTGCTCCACGACAGTTGCTCTAACAGATTGATATTCAGGCAAAATTCTGTGAGAACCTTCGACAACATTGTTGCTAAGAAGGTTTAAAAACAAGATTACAACTAAACAAAGAAAGGATTTTAAAATCTTCATCAGGGAAAAAAGAGTATTTGAAAAGAGTTAATGAAGAAAGAGAGAGATATGGGGGCTGTATTTGACGAGTTTAGGAAATAAAGAAAGGAGAACATGTTTAAATATAGAAAATGAGATGGACAAAATAATGGATAAGTTTGTAATTAATGCCTACATTTTAGGGAAACAACGTTTTAAGAGATTTTATTTGCTAAGTTTTAGTAGATAGACACAATTCCCGCGGAAGTTTTCAAAAATGTTTTAGTGGATAGACATCACAATTCCCGCGGAATGTTTCAAACATTTCGGCCCATACTCTATTCAATACTCCATGGACTTTTTGTAAGCTATGGCTACTGCTGTAACAGTAAGGCAACTCATCTAGCCAACTTGCGGCACAATACGCATGCAGGTACTTCCAATCGATTCAGTGCCGTTATCAGAAGAGCTTGTATCATAGTAGCAAAAACGGGATCCCTTGAGTGATGAATTTTATAGTAGTCATCAGAATTTGGCTGTTGTAGCTAAGGCATCACCAAAGAATGAGAGAATAGTTGAAGCATGGAGATGAGGACCGAGTGCAACTTGGAACTATGAAACTCTAATTAATCTACCATTGAGTTATGACGACGGTTTTTAGCTTTTTTTCAATTGTCAATCAGTCCAGTTGTCAGACATGGTGAATGTTCTTGTTGGCTGGGGTGTGTGCTGAAATCTTTTCCACTAGGACGTTAATTTCCATTCCGGTTTCCGGTAAAAATTGCAGTTTCTAAGTTTTCGGTACGATAAAAACAGAAGTTTTGGAGAAATACCTATATATCGTGAACATTTCATGAAATTGTGGATATCGGCTATCTAAACGTTCCGATAGATATCACAAGACTTTTCGCAGGGCATTTTGGCCACAACGCCAGCTGCATGAGTACGTTCTAAAGAAACCAGCCTTGCACTGTCTCTTGAACTTTGAGGGAGAAAAACCCAAGGGGCAAGAGCACGGGAATTTTCTTTCTGACAGAGCAGTCGAGCAGATTTCTCTTATTTTGCAGTCTCTGAAACTTCTTTACTTTTTTTTTTTTTATAAATCACCTTTGTATTCATAAAGTGTTCTGAAGATTACAACTGCAATTCAACCAAGGAAAATACACGAGTTAAAGCAAATAAATAACAATACACTCATGTGAACAAACCCCAACAGTTTTTCCTCCTGTCGACCACCCGCAACCATGGAGTCATCAATGTGCATCCACCAATCTACTACTACTTCAAAACCGTCAGAACACATCTCTGTTCTGCAACCTCCCAAAAGACCCAAAGGGCAGTAACCAAGACCCGAAGGTCAGAACTTGAGACCCGGAAATCTCAATCGCCAGATTGACGTTTTCTAAAGAAAACACCCCACCAAATGCACTATAGAGGTGCGGCAGTGGCCTGACTGGAATCCATGCCAAGGTATTCGATACACCATGGCAGATAGAAAGGAGGAAACGGAGCATGAAACCTGCAAATGAAAGGATGAAACGAGTAGTTCAAGAAGCACAAACAACACACACCATGTGTCTGTGATAAAATCAGAGGACTCAAACTTGAGGGTTTGGAACTGCTACTGCTGCAACCAAAGAGAGCAGAAAATGAACACCAAACAACACCACAAACTATATACAGACCAAACTTATTATACGTCATATAAGGCGCTGCAGACTCCAAACCAGTGAAGAAAAAGACGATCATATTGATGGACTCCTTCAAACAATTCTGAGTGGATATACATATGAGCACTTGACTCTTGCCGATCGAAAAGTGATGTACCGAGCCCGAGTTCAAAAACAGAACAACCATTTCTTCTTCTTCTTCATCTCTGCCAAAAGTGATTCTAAACAGAGAAAATCAAAATCAAAACTGAAAATTTATTTAAAAAAGGCTGGGGTGAAAGAAATTTGATAGGATTTGATCGAGTTTGGTTGTCTGTGGTGGATTTGGGGTAAGGAGTGGACTAATTTGTGATTGAAAAGAGAGAATTTGGCTTATAATTGATTGATTTGGGATAATTGGGGAAAATTAGGGTACTGTTTCAGATCCCTCTTTTCCTTACAAATGCCAAACGTATAGGGTTTCTATGTGGAGTCACTTCTTGAAACTTCTCTACGAGTTATAAAGCAGGAACACAGTAGATACAATATGGGGACTGATTTAAATATATCAATTTTGGTGTCCTCTACTTATCTGAAATGCAAGGATTATCAGTTATGAGGGAAAAGTTGTACAAACAATTGACAAAGCCTACTATCGAGGTTATAAACTTGAGCACTTAGTCACTTGCTACAGAATAGAGTTTTCAGAGAGCAACTAATAATCATCAGCTCCATTTTTCCTTATAGGTGTGCGCAACCTTACAAAATATTTGGAGTTTCGAAGTACACCAAATATGACTCTACAAAATATTTGCTACTGCTTTTCCCCCCACACCAGACACTGGACAAACTATATATATATATCATGGTACAAGGGGTAAGGGTGTAGGAGACATGACAAGTTCACTAATCAGGCGATTCTGTGCATGAACATTCTCATTTTTCTCTGTATATATAAAGTCTTCCATCTCATCACTAACACCTTTCCCTCTGATCAGTTGACAGCCGCAAAAGGGGGTCTGTTAGGCGAGATACTACACGGATGTTGCTGATTCTGAATCTTGCTTCCTGCATTAACACCTTTTGAGCCGTTCAATGATCTCAACTTTGCCACAACATCTTCCAAGGCAGGTGTCCTCAAATCTTCAATGGATTCCACAGTGGGGACTACTATTGCTTGTTTTTCAGGTGTTGTTGAAGTGAAATGGTCAACCTATTTGGCAATTGTTGATCAAATTAGTGCCATTAGGAGAAATATAACTGCAATACTTTCTGTCCAAGACTCAAAGCTGACTAACAACATTTATATGACTAGAGGAGTGCAACCACTTAAAGAGTTGGACCGCAGATGGCCTGGGCAATAGTATTTTATTATTTTTTAAAATGTCAACTGCATCTATTTTTTATATATATTTATTTAATGTAGGGGAAATATGGTTGGATATGCATAAGACATATTTATAATTTTGGACCTTTTTGGACCTATATGCGAAAAAACCAGATTATTTGCTAATCTAGTAATCTACAACTCGTTTCACTCATATAGTTCAAAAGTAAGTCAACATCCGACAGCTAACACTGAAGAACTAAACGTACCAGTATCTATTCTAATGTTTTATGAAACTCAGTAAAGCTGTCAATGGATTTTGATAACCCGATAACCGATCCGAATCAAACCGATAAAAAATGGTTTAGGTTTTGATAATTTAATTTGTTCTCTACCGATCCGAAACCAAATCGAACTGAACCGATATTAGTTTGGTATTGGGTTTGTCCTCCACCGAACCGATAAGATAGCATTTTAGTAATATTTAAGATTAATTTTGTATGTGTTTATCAATTATGTGGTTAAAATTAATTAATTTAATTTAAAATTTAATTGATTTTATAGTTTTCAGTTCAGGTCAGTTCGGATTCGGTTTGTAATATATCAATTCGGTTCGGTTCGGTTTCGAATTAAATGTAATATTATCGGTTCAATTTGGTTCGGTTTTGGATTTTCCAAAACCCACCGATCCATTGACAGCCCTAAACCTCAGTGTGTTAGTCCAGAAAAGTAGGACCTACTTGTAATGGTGATTCATAAAACTGGGTGCCAAATTGAAATTTAGCCCCTGGTCCATCGACACCAGCTAGGGCTACTGCCTTTGTTGAAGATTGAGAAAACTCAATACCATATTTTAAAGCCATACTTCAAAAGTAATGAACGAAATTAGGTTGCATATACCAATGGTTAGAAACATTAACAAGCTCATAATAATGGTTCCTGCACAAAACTTTAGTAATATATCACATCTTTTAATAAATTTGTATTTTATCTGCTACTTTCTCACCGCATTAAGTTTTTCTGTGAATGGTAATTAACATGCAGTAATTTCACTAACGGTTGAAGAGGTCAGCAACATGGCTTTTTTTTCGTTAATTAAGTCAGCCTTCTGATTTGGGAGACAGGTCAACTAAATCTATAAGATATGTATGTTTGTTTTAGCGAATTCTAAGTGAGAAGGCCAAGTACGTTGTAAGAGAGCAGGTCAAGTAAACATACCAAGTAATCTTTTGTGAGGCAGTGATCTGCTCGATTTCTAATGTTCAATATGCTTTCACTGTGATTTTCTTGTAATAACCTAAGCGGACCCGAGCACAAAGTAGACTTTGACTCTATTTCCTTCATTGTTTCGTGGTCCAGTAGCAGTGAATCTGCATAAGCATTATGTTCCAATCAAGACAAGCCCAGGGCTTTTCAGCTCAATTGCCATGAAGAATTCAAAAAAGGGAAGACATCAACTTACTGTTAATAGCTGCCAGCAGATCACATGCTCTGGCATCAGATTCGGCACTCGTGGAAGATGATACAAGTTTCAGTTCTTCTAGTGTACTGTGATTTTCACAGATCTTTTCTCTGTGAAGAGAAAATAGTCAAATCCAGAGAAAAAACAAAAAATAAATAAAGAAGACGTATGTGCCCTGAATGACAGAGATACACACTTTACAATAGCTCCAATCTTTGCAATGCTATCCTTGTTGAGACGATCTACAGATAATTTGGTGTATTCCCACTGCTTCCTAGAATCATCCACTCTTTGCGAGCTGCATATAAGAGAAGACAATATTTAAGTGATCCTATAGCTACATATTTAAGAAAAGTAAGAAAAATAAATAAAATAATAGCTATACTACAGAATATCATCAAATATTGCTACATACTACACCACATAATGGCTACACATTTAAGAAAAATAAACAAAATAATATAATATCTACACAAATATACTCTCTCTCCTCCTCACCCCCCCCAAAACCAAAATGAAACCCACCGACACATAAAACACATGGAGCTGCATATAGGGGCACAATATTTCATCCTGATAAGAACTCATAGCGCAGAATGTTAACAGAAATTGAAATGTTAGATGAAGAAAGTATAGCTTACCACTCCTGAATGTTGTTTTCCATAATAACACGGCTTTCAGCAGCTGAAAATGAGTCTTCTAAGAAATGATCCTGTACCTCCCCAAAATATTCATGCCACTCCGCTTTTGCATTTGCTGAAACTTCTTGTAAACTAGACATTTCTTGTTCTAACCTTCTCTTCACTTCAATATTTTCTTCATCCATATTTCTCAAGGCCTTTGAAACCTACTCAAGAACACCACATGCGAGATATTAATATCTCTTAAAATGCCCTAACTAGAAACACAAAAAGCTATAATGATTTAGGCGTTAAGTGATTGACCATTTCAGTTTTCTTAGATGTAAAAGCGCTTAGTATCACCGCAATCTTTTGAAGCGCCTGTTTCTCCTCCAAGGAAGACTCCTCCTGCACTAGTAAAAAAAATTACGAACTGTTCTATCTATACTTGGAAGTGATTAAGTACAAACAATAATGACAAGCAGCTTTGACCTGAAATGTCTTTCCAAAGGTCTCTATCTGTCTAGACTTTTCTGCCTGATCTTCTTCAATAGATTTCGAGAGTTTTGAGAAGCGACATTGGAGGTCATAAAAAAAAACCATTGCTGCTTTTGATATAACTTGCACTGAAACCAGACTCCTTTGAAGTCCCTGCAGTTATGCAGAAATAAACTGATATAGTTACAGATTGTTGAAGATGTACAGATTATGGAATCGAAGGTCAACTGAGGCGAGATAAACTTGAACAATTGAAACTCCTGTAAAGTATTGCAAACTGTATATACCTTCTCTTGTTGCTGAGCAGAAAGAGATAGTAGTTGCTTCTGCTCGTCAATAGAACTATAGATATCCTGGATAACCTCTTCTGATTCCTTAACAGCAGTTACAAGAAACTGCAAATAAAACCTTATTATATTACCAGCCCAAATAATCATACACCACTATGTAAACCTACATCTTGACACTAATACTTTTGTAACTCCATACATTTTCAACAGCTGATGCTTGAGATGAAATTGTTAGTTTTATCAGCTTCAAGTTGGAGGAAGATTCCTTCTGCAGAATCTCAGCAAGCTCTTTCATGGCTTGCACCCCCGAGCTATATGTATTTTTAATTTGCTGAATTCTCAGTTCCAAGACCTTGGTTGCCTGATAGTGATAAACATTACAAAGTGAAATATATGTAGCAGGTCAAAAAACATCAACAGAAACAGGTAACTAGAAGCTCTTCTCATACATCACATTTACTTGCAAGGAATGAGCAGGCTTGCTCTTCCAAGCATCTTAGATGTTCCTGCTGTTGTGAAACCGACCCCAGTACTGTCCTGTGTAAGTTTTTTAAGCTCTGATCAAGTTGCGACCCAAAAGTCAGAACCAATCCATGGTTTTCTCTTTCCAAATTATTCTTCCGATCTGTAAAATGCAAGAGGGGAAATTGTTAGTCTTAAATGATTAGTTAAAACTGAGACAAACAGATTTTAAAAGACAAATACATTAGTTATGAGAAGGTTTTAACCTTGTTTAGGAATAGATTCTACTCACCTATCTCAGTGGACATAACAGTTATTTCCTCTGACGCATTCTGCAGATTAGCACGCAACTCCTTTGCGCGCTCAATTATAGAATTTTCTGTTTGACGATAACCAATATTTTAGGGTCAAAAGGACACTTCAAAAAAGACTGGACAGCACTTTGTTACTTTGGTTAGTTACCTACTTACCTGAAAGAAATGGTTTGGTCAATAAACTAGCAAATATTAAGATGAAACTTGAAAGCAATATGTACATTCATTACCTGACTGTAATAGATTTGAGATGATGTACTCCTTTTCCTTCAGGGTTGAGAGGGCTATCCTGTGATTGTCTTGAAGCTCTTGCAAGACCTTGTTACAGTTCCCCAACTTCTTCTGAAAGTACCAAAATCCAAAATTAAATTCTATTTTAAGTGTAAGTAGTATAACAAAAACAAGGACAAGCAAGTTATACACCTTGCATTCCCTTAGCTCATTCTCCAAGTCCAGTTTTTCTTCTTGCTCAGTAAGGTAGAGCTCTTGAAACTTATCTGCTTGCTGCAATTTAGATATATCAGTTCAGGTATCTGCATATTGATCAAATAAAAATAATATATAAGATGAGAGAAAAGCTATACCTTCGAACTTAGGTCTAAATCAATCTCCAGCTGCTCTATCTTCTCATTCATGGCCTGGAAGGAAGTAAAAATATCATTGTTTACGACCCACCCTATAATGTGAATATCATAGAAAACAACACAAGTAAAATGGGAACATATAGTGCATCTACAAAGCATATGACCGTTGTGTTAACGAAAAAACCAACCATAGAATTCCTAGGTCAAAAGTAAAACCATATGACTTATCACTTCCTTTCAGATGACATTATAGAAATTCCAAAGGAAATCAACCATATAATCCAGAGACTAATGAAAGGCAATTTACGACTTTTCCATTAAAAGCATTCAAACTGGACCATCACCTTCACATTTTCTAAATGGAGAAAACAGAGACAAAACCTTAAAAGATGGCATAACGAAGCAGATCTAGTTGATGTTAAGTGAGTACATCAAACTCAAAAAGATTGATAGCTACCAAAGGCAAACCTTTTTGTCAGCCTCATCTTGAACAAATCTTTCATGAGGAACATAAACTCCATTCTTTTCCCTTGCTGCTCGCACATCTATTACCAGTTTGTCAGAGATTAAGATCTATAATAAGTAAGAAATTTCTTAACTGGAATACGCAAAGTGAAAAACTCAACAGTCATCAAACCTTGTTTCATTCTTTCCATTTCTAAGTACAGATCTTTCAGCAAAGTGGCCTTAGACATTTTCTGGTTTACCTGAAAGAAATAACATTATATATCAGCTAAGTATTTGAGAAGAACTTGGTACAGGAAAAATGAGCAGTGTACTCATGCAAACCTCCGGCTTGTTTTTTATATTTTTAGCACGACATGCATAATCAAGAGTGCTTAGCGTTTCCTCAAGACAATGCACAGCTGGAGAAATTGTCGCAATAATGCATGTTTTTGTTTTTCCGCCCAATGAGTCACGTAAAAGCCGTGTAAGCTTACTGTCCCTGCATGAATTGGTAACAAAAAGGGCATTACATCAACAATCAGGGACCAGACGTAAAATAACTGAGCAATTCCTATTGACATAAACCTGTATGGTATGTGAGCAGAATGTTCCACAAGTGCATTTATGACACGACCAAGTGTTAGTAAGCTCTTGTTTATCTCCCCCGCTTCCCTTGCCCGGACCTGAAACCAATTAACAACAAAATAAACAAAAAGAATAAAAGAATAATAAATAAAGACAATCGATTCATTGACTGTAACCCGTCTCTTTCATTGTTCGTCACATCATAGGCCATCAATAGCATATTCATATGTTTAGAAGACTAAAACTAAATTTTGATAACCTTGGTCTATCTTGGTCTGACAGAACGAGGCACCTAATGATACTCTAGAACATTGATTAGATGCAACTACAGCTATGAAGGGATTACGATTCAGATGCCTGACACCACATATTGAGTTTAAAAGAAACTGAGAAAACATTTAATCCAATACATGTAAATTTGTGATTGGTATGTGGACACCAATTTAATTTTTCATATATCAAAATTCAAAACAGGAAAATGTCCAGGAACTACTCCTCCCTGAATGTCTGGGGTGTTGAATAAGTGCAACTTGTTCCATCACTCATTCATTTCTAATAACACTAAGGATATTTGACCTAAAAATATTTACTGCTTGATGGCAAGACCCTGAGAGAAGATAAACTTGAGATGGAAGAAACGGGAAAAAAAATAAGACTCTTAAAGAAAGTATATTATATTTCCTAAACTTTATCTTGTCAATCACTACACAATTTTTAAAAAGCATACAATGTGTATACCACCGAGGTGGCATGTCAGCTGGCTCGAAGTAGAGTAAGAAAGTAGAGGTGCGGAGCACCGGATCGCAACCGCGGCAGCCTGAAAGGGGGCAGGCCGTACAGAGGCAGGTGAGAAAGGTGCGGTCAGAGTCAAAGAAGTGGCAACTTAAAGGGGGAGGAACGGGGGATACCGAAGTAGGGCCACAGAACCCTAAGAGGACAGGTGTGCAAGGGTGGACCGAAGGATAGGAGGGAGATCAAAGGTTGAAAAGGGAGGGGTGGTGATATAAAAAGGAACAGTGTAAAGAGAAAAAGAGGAAAAAAAGGGAGAGGAAGGAAAAAGAGTGAGAAAGAGAGAAAAGAGAGAAAGAACCAGGACTTAGGATCTTAGAGGTGAGGATTTCTGTTCATACATTTAGTGCCGTCTGTGGGGACGAAGTAGGTCCACGACTTGAGAAGAAGGGAAAATTTGCGGAACATGGATCCAACTAAGAGAGGAAGAGGTAGAGGACGAGGTAGAGAGAGGAGGAGGGAGGAGACCGTTCCAAATGAAACGGCGAGTGTGGAAAACATAGAGGTGGGGGAAGAGGAGGTTGAAGATTTGGTGGCTGAGGCGACTAGGTTGCTTCAGGAGGAGGTAGGTAGACTCAGGGAAGAAAATGATGAGTTGAGGAGAGAAAGAGAAGACACTCAGGGGGGAGCGGAAACAGCAGTACCTGCGGGTAGTGAAGTGGAAGTGCAAAGTGAGGAATTCCTCAGGCAACCGGGGCAAACCATGCAGGAGGCATTACTATGGAAATGGTGCAGGCGATGATCGAAAGAGACAAAGAGGCTAACAGTGCAGTGGAAAAGGAGAAACACGGCGCAGCTAAAAAGATGGTGGAAAGCCTGAATCAGAATCCACTGGCTGACTCGGTCTGGAATTCTAAGGTACCCAAGAGGTTCACACAACCGCGGTTTGAAAGGTACGATGGAAAAGGAGATCCGGCTGACCATTTGCATCACTTCAGGCAGCAGATGCCACTGTGGCAAGAGGCGAAGTATGACAGACTCCGTTGCATGATGTTCCCCGCCAGTCTGAAAAGGAGAGCCTCCAATTGGTATTATCGGTTGGTGTCGCGGAGTATACAAAGGTTCGAGGAATTGGAACAAGCTTTTGTGAATCACTTCATCCATCAGAAGAAGAGGGTAGTTGATGTAGCAGATCTCTTTAATGTCAAGCAAAAGTCCGCCGAGACACTCAGAGACTTCCTGTGCAGATTTAAAGAAGAGACGCTAAGGGTGGACAATTTGGATGAGCGCACTACGGTCATAGCATTCCAGCATGGATTGAAGCAGGGAACCCGGGTGCATGAATCGGTATCTAAGATCGAAGTTACCACCTTGCATGCTTTGTACTTGAAGGTAGAGAAATCCATCAGATACGAGGACATTTTGCGGAGGACTAGTAAGGAACACAGGAAGTCCAACAAGTCGCTGCCGTGGGAGGCGGAGGGCGGAGAGAGCGAGGGGAAAACCGCGGCAAAGAGATGGAGGAAATTACAGAGGGGAGACACAAAGAGCGGAGAGAGGCAGAGACCAAGCCCGAAGGGAATACAGGGAGAGAAAGCCTTACAGCGAAATAGACTTAACTCCACTGAACAAGCCGTTGGAGGAAATCCTGCCGCTGATCAAGGGATAGTGGCACTACGAAGAATCGCGGAGCTCGCCTAAGGAGATAGAGGGAAAGCCGTTTTGTGAGTATCATCTGGTCAAAAATCATGCTACCAATGAGTGTTTTGCTTTACAATGGTTAGTAGAAAGAATGATTGGGAGAGGACAACTAAAGGAGCATGTCAAGGAAGTGCAGCCGATCGAAAGGGCTTCTGCCGTGGCCCGAATCCTGGGCACGATAAATATTATTTTCAGTGGAGAAACGCTGGGAAGGAACACCCACCGAGATAAAGTGAGGAGGACAACCAGTCTGCAGCAAATAAATGAAGTTTGTGGCGATCCGCGGCGGTTCGTGGGGGAGGAGTTCTTTTGTCGGTGGTGGCAAAGGAATGACAGTGGATCGCTTCCGACAAATGGAGGGATGTGGTGAGAGATAAGGGCGATCGGTTTGCGGCCTGAGTAACATCCACCGGTGATAGCGAGGGTTTTAGCGGCGCACCTAGTAAAGAGCCACCGGAGAACTATGGGGACAAACCGATGGCATAGCATGGATTAACGTAATTACGGCATCACGGGACGGCCGGAGAGATGAAAGAGGTCCCGTCTCGTCGGGAGCAAAGACAATGGGCGAGATTGAAGGTCGTGAACATCGGGGTAGCAGAGGAGGAGAAGTTTGTAAATGTAGGGACAAGTTTGTCAGAGGATTGGAAAAAAAATTGGTTGCCTTGTTAACTGAGAATAGCGATATATTTGCATGGACGATCGAGGACTTGGCGGGGTTGGATCCAGAGTTGGCATGTCACAGATTGCATATCGCGGGGAAGGTGCCCTTGATCAATGAAAATGAAAAGTATGAAGCACCGGTATATGCGGGAATTCGATAGGAGGTGAATAAGTTGAAAGATGTTGGAATCATCCGCGAATGCCAGTTTACTGAATGGCTGTCAAACGTAGTAGCGGTACCGAAAAAGAATGGGAAAGTAAGAATGTGTGTGGATTTCAAGGACGTCAACAAGAAGTGTCCGAAGGATTGCTACCCGATGCCGCGGATAGATGAGTTGGTGGACCCGAGCAATGAGTATAAGTTCTTTTCATTCATGGACGCGTCTATGGGCTACAATCAGGTGGTGATGTCGGCTGGACCAGGGAAAAACGGCGTTCATAGTGGAAGGAGGAACGCGTCTTGTTACACCAGAATGCCTTTTGGACTAAAGAATGCGAGGGGCAACATTTGCCGAGTGGGGAGAAGATGTTCAAGACTAAAATCAGAAAGAAGATAGAGATCTATATATATGACATGGTAGAAAAGAGTATGACTGAAGAGGAGCATTTGGAGGGTCTGAAGGAGACGTTCTCTATACTGCGGAGACACAAGCTGAGGTTGAACTCAGAGAAGTATACATTTGGGGTGACATCCGGAAAGTTCCTGGGGTATATAGTCACCTATCGTGGCATAGAGGCGATTGGAAATGTCATCTCTAGAGAATGTGAAAGAGGTTCAGAGGCTGGCTGGCAGGGTCGCGGCACTCAACATGTTCATATCAAAGTCATCGGATAAGTACCGACCCTTGTACCTACTATTAAGGAGGATGACTGACTTCTAGTGGACCGAGGCATGTGAAATGGCTTTTCAGGAATTGAAAGAATATTTGAGCAAGGCCCCGATCCTTTCGCGGCCAGGGCAAGGGGAGAAGCTGTATTTATACCTGGGGGTGTCAAAGTGTGCAATTAGTTCAGTGTTGATAAAGATGGTGGGCAAAGCAAAGAGGCCGGTGTACTTCCAGAGCACAACAATGTTGGACGCTGAAACAAGGTATAGTAGGATTGAAAAGTATGCCTTGGCTTTGGTCTTCTCTGCACTCAAGTTGAAACCTTACTTCGATGCTCATTTGGTGGTAGTGGTGACCAACTTGTCACTCAAACAGGCATTGAAGACAGAGAAATCAGGGAGAATGTTGAAATGGGCTGTGCTGCTCAGTTCATATGACATTGAGTACCAAGCTAGGACTGCGGAGAAGGCCCAGGCGATAGCGGAATTTTTGGCTGAGTTTCCAGCCGAGGACCCTACCTGGGGGGAGGAGATGGTCATGGAACCGGAGGCGGACCAAAACCACGACCCCTTGGACCTTTGGGACATGCGAAATGGATGGAGAGTCTTCATAGACGGGTCCGCTACCGACACGGGTAACGGCATTGAGGTGGTGCTGGTCACCCTAGAGAATACTCGCCTAGAGTTATCGATGAAATTGGGTTTCCCGGCTTCGAACAACGAGTCCGAATATGAGGCAATGATAGTAGGGTTGGAGGGTGTGCGTGAACTGATAGTATACTCTGATTCAAATTTGGTAATATGTCAAGTCAATGGAGGATTCGCAGCGCGGTGCCCTAGGATGGCAAAGTATCTAGAAGTTTTGCGGAGAAAGGCAGGAGAATTCGAGAAAGTCAGTTTTGCTCACCTAGGCAGGGGAGAGAATCGACACGCTGACGCCTTGGCATATGTTGCCGCCGTACTCCCAGGGACAGAAGGTAGATCTATTGAAGTCAGGGTGTTGAGCAAACCAAGCACCACGGAGGACGCTGGGGTGTGCCTGACTACGGAGCAAGAGCATGGGTGGATGGAACCCATCAAAGGTTACCTTTCAGGGGTAGAAATAGAGGACAAGGGGGAAAGGAGGAGAATGGAATAGAGGTCACAGAGATACGTTCTGCTGGATGGTGAGTTATATCGACGGAGTGTCAGTGGGCCGCTCCTGAAGTTCCTGGGACCGCAGAAGGCACAAGAGGTGTTGGGTGAGGTTCACGAAGGGGATTGTAGAAGCCACTCAGCTGGCAGGACAACTGCTCAACGGTGCTATCCCAGGGGTACTTTTGGCCCCACATGAAAAGAGATGCAACCGAGTATGCCAAGAGATGCCAGAAATTCAGATCTTTGTGCCGCTGATACACGCGCTTGCAGAACCGTTGCACAAGGTCTTTAGCCCATGGCCGTTCACTATGTGGGCGTTGGATGTCGTCGGACCTCCGCATGGCGGTGGGAAAAAGGTTTATGCTAGCCGCTGGCCCGACTATTTTACTGAAATGGGTTGAAGGGGTGGCTCTGCGTGTCGGTGAAGGAGGAGCAGGTGAAAATTCTTGTGGGAGAATATAATATCACGGTCGGACTACCGCGACACCATCATCGCGACAACGGAACCCGGTTCACGGGGAAGGTGAGAGCCTTCCTCCAAGCCTTCAAAGTGAAGCAAGGTTTCTCGACCCCTTTACAATCGAGGAGGGAATGGGCAGTAGAGTTTTCAAACAAAGTGATCATGGATAACCTAAAAGAAAAAGCTGGAGGAACGTAAGGGATGTTGGGCAGATGAGTTATACCATGTACTGTGGGCATACCGCACCACACCGCGGACATCTACATGAGAATCCCCGTTCGCAATGGCCTATGGGGTAGAGGCAGTGATCCCTGTGGAAATGATGGCGTCAACAACTAGAACCAAGGCCTTGGAAGCAAGGGTTAATGAGAAAATCTTGGCGAGAACCGAACCTGAGGGAGGAAAGGAGAGCGCGCAGCGCATTAGACTGGGAAAGTACTACTAGGAGGTTCTGAGAATGATATAACAAGCGGGTGAAGCCGCGAAAGTTTATGGTGGGCGATCAGGTGTTTCAGAGGGTGACCCCAGCCACCAGGGAAGAGACATACGGGAAGCTAGGACCCAACTGGGAGGGACCATACACCGTGGTGGAGGCTGGAATTTCTGGGACCTATAGGTTCTGCGAGGCATGAGGGGATAGCCTGTGGCGGCCGTGGAACATCAGGATGTTGAAGGAATTCCATGAGTAACTTTGTCTTTAGTGTTTTTAATTAAAGAAAACTGTATTTGCTTCATTCAAGCCTTGTAATGGTATTTTGAGTTAGCTACTATGTTAATGAAAGCAATAGCAAATTTCCTCCATCTGATAAGTGTGCATCCGTTCATGTGTGAATTAGGCCAGGGGCAGCGGACAGGGGGTTCCAAACTCAATAGCAACTCCTTAGTTAACTTGGGGGGTAAGCTGAGTGGCCCAGGCATACTCAGCGGCCCTCAACCTCTCCACGGTCAACTTGGGGGCAAGCTGAGTGGCCTGGGCATACTCAGCGGCCCTCAACCTCTCCACGGTCAACTGGGGGGCTGGCCGAGTGGCCGGGCATACTCGGTGCCCTCAACATCTCCACGATCAACTTGGGGGTAAGTTGAGTGGCTCGAGCATACTCAGCGGCCCTCAACATTTCCACGGCCAACTTGGGGGCAAGGCCGAGGTGGCTTGGGGGGCATATTCCTGGCCCCAACCAATCGCCAAAGTAAACTTGGGGGCAAACCAAGCGTCCCCAATCCTTTATGGGAACGATAGAGGAAACATGACATCGCATGAAGTGCGGCGTGGAACAAAGCAATAAGTAAATAGGGAGGGATGGCAACACAATTACAAAAGATGAATGTATTGATTGCGATGATTTTTCACCAAGCGAGTGTTAAACAAATCGAGGCCCAGGGTGGTGGTCTGCTGGGACTACCCAGAAATCCAGACCCGGGGGTTATAACAAAAAGCTAGAACATAGAAGATCAGGTTTAAACTGTGCAGCATGCTAAGCTAACAGATAGAGAGAAATCCAAGTATGTTTCATTTCGATTCTCCCGAGGCGTCCGCTTGCAGGCCACCCTCCTCCACCGCGTCGGTGGATTCGTCCACATCAATGGGAGATGTTGACACCCCAGGAAGCAGCGGCCTGGCCCGAAAAGCGAGGGGAGATGGTGAGTCGGTGGGAGCCAAAGCGGGGAGGCCGTTCGGGGAAGAAGGCGTCTGCGGCAACTAGAGCTTCCAGCTGTTGGTTCAATTCTCAGGCGATCTTCTTGGCGGCCAGGGCCTTAAAGTGTTCAGCGGCATCTTTCAACGACTGCTCCAGGTCAGCCTAAGCGGCAGCCCTATTGGCCTCCCTCTAACTCTCTAGCTGTGAGGCGACGCCGACCACATAGTCCCTATGGACTTGTTCTACGCGTTGGAGCTTTTTGTGTTGATTGAGGGCCGCGAGACAGGCGTCATCTCTTTCCTTCTCCATTTGAGCATATTTCGCTTTCCACCCCGCCGGCCCGTGGATCTCAACCTTCACCGACTCAAATGCGTCCAGGGTGTTGGTTAGATCGCGAATCACGTAACCCACATCCAGGCTCAGCTGAAGACAAGCAAAGTTAAAAAAAAGTAAGCAGCAAAGAAGGAAAGGAAAAGGAAGGGAGCATACCCTTTCCTAGCCAGTGTAGATCGCAGCCCGGTGGGAGGCGAAGGAGCCAGAATCCCCATAAACTTAATCCCTAGGGAGATGGGAACTGAAAAAGAGGGACGCACCCACCGCGGGGTTATCCAGTGCTGAATCGCGAGTGGTGGTGCGTCGCGGTCTCGGCCTTGGCGGGATGCAGTTACGTAGAGGCCCGGCGCGTAAAGGGACCAATGGGGATCGCCTCTTTGCTAGTACGGCGGGAGGATGGCCGCTGTGATGTTGGTCAGGAGGTAGGAGCGGGGGCACTAGGGGTGGCGGTCTTGGCCTTCTTGGCGGGGGGGCCAGTCATTTGTGTTGTTGGGCACCATCCATGGGAATCACTTTCCCAAAGCTTGAGCTTGGTAACATCCATATTGCCGGAAGTGCCTGCAGGGGGGCAAAATCGTCTTCCCAATCAGCTATGGAAGAATAAGACATGGGGACGGTAGCAGGGGGGATTGAGGAAGAGCCAACTAAGGACTTACAAGTCTGAGAGGCAGCGGCCTTCCGGGCGAGAGCTTGGCTATGGGAGTTCTTCGTGGTATAACCGAATGACCGATGGACTGGGGCCTTTACCCTCCGTCTTTTGGGGGGAGATGGTTTGGGTTTCCTCTCCTTGGGCGGGGGCAGAAGGTATAGAGGGCCGCGATATTGGCCAATGTCCTTTAGGGAAGGGTCTCGGAGGAGCAGACTCCCTTTGTCGGGGGTCAATGCCGGGGACGTCACACTGGTTGTCCTCTAGGCTGCGGAGTTTGTTGAAAATCTCAGAGAAAACACCAGTATCTGGGAGTGAGAATCCGGGTTACAACCTGAAAAGCAGAGGAAAAGACATGTCAAGGTGAGGACCACGAATGAAACAAACAAAGCAACCTACTCCACTCACTGCACCGGAGAAAATGGGAGTGCCTTAAGGACAGTTCAGGGGGAAGATCAGCGGAAAGGAAAGTTCCCAAACACATATAGGGGATAGTGATGACAAACCTTGTCGGAGGTGGTGACGCAGATAACAAACGACTTCTTCCGCGGACGCACGCAGAAAGATTAATACCCCACACTCCCAAACTTGGTGCTTTTCTTGATAAAATAATGGGAAGTAATGTCCTGCAGACTAATCTGCGGGGTATTCATTGTATTGTAATGGTTGGCGGCGTACATGATTCGCCAAAAGTTATCAATGCCTTGACACAGCGGAATGTTAAAGTGGTTGCAGACTTCAACATCTAACAAAAATAAGGGGAAGCGGAGACCAGCGGCTATTTGCCCCACGATTGCTACCAAGAACCCAGGCCGCGGTGGTACTAGATAGGGAAAATGAGTGACCCCGGCACATGTTCTAAGACCACGTCCTCAGGGATATCGTATGCAGCCTGCACAGCGGCCAGATTTGGTTTGCGATAGTGAGACAGAGGAGGAGGTAGCACGGAGGACCTACATGAGGTTGATGGGGCAGCGGCCGCATGGGTTGACTCATTGGAAAGGGACTCTGGTTGGTTTGCGGAGGGGCCAGGAGATCCAAACTCGGCAGAAGAGCCAGCTGATCGGGAGGTCGAGGACGCAGATCTGGTAGATCTGGAAGTGTTGGAGACACCAGAGTCAGAGCCAGACATGGTACTAAAATGGAATGGATAGAGAAGAAAGGGGATAAGAGTGATGATGGATGCCTAACGAAGGGGAGAATGAATGAAAGACGAATGAAAAGAGATCGATAAAACCAGAAAAACAAAAAAAAACAAAAAAAATAGAGAAATGTAAACTTGACCAGCGAACTTACACTAAAAAGGTGACTAAGGGGTGTAGACGCAAACCTGGATAAGGAGAGTAGTCGCCAAGTGGAGCGGAAGTGGGATGCAAGGGTAGCTTCACCGGTGGGAGCAGGATAGAAACAAGGCGCACACAAGGAAGGAAACGAAAGAAAAAGGGAGTAATAGAAAAGGAAGGCAAGGTGTGAAAAGGAAAATGAGGAGTTGTGAAGATGGAGGGGTGCATAATGAGGGCGTTTGGGTGGGATTTGATAAGTCAGGGGCAAAGTAGTAAAAGGGAGCACGCACGTGGCAAAAGGGGCCATTCAGGGGGAAACGTGTGGCATCGCAAGAATCGAAGAGACAGGGCTAGTTAGGTGTGCGCCGCAGGGAACGTGCCTAGGGACGTGTGGCAAGGGCCCGGAGGTCTAGGCAGGAGGTAACGTGGTTGTCAGAAGGGTTTGAATGGTTGATTGGTGACAAGACAACTTGGTAGGCTACCAACTGTTGAGTCTCGGCCCGCGAATCTGAGTATATCCGCGACCCGAGAAGGGGCATCTGTATCAGCTTATTTTATGACCACCGAGGTGGCATGTCAGCTGGCCCGAAGTAGAGTAAGAAAGTAGAGGTGCGGAGCACCGGATCTTGTTCCAAACACCACGAAAGGGGGAGGGCCCGTCTGAGGCCCGGTGAAAGGTCGCGGTCGAGTCAAAGAAGAGGCAACTTAAAGGGGGAGGAACGGGGGATACCGAAGCGGGGCCGCGGAACCCTAAGAGGACAGGTGTGGGTGGACCAAAGGATAGGAGGGAGATCAAAGGTTGAAAAGGGAGGGGTGGTGATATAAAAAGGAACAGTGTAAAGAGAAAAAAAGGAAAAAAAGGGAGAGGAAGGAAAAAGAGTGAGAAAAGAGAGAAAGAACCAGGACTTAGGATCTTAGAGGTGAGGATTTCTGTTCATACACAATGTTCCCATCAAAGTGACTTAACATTTTAGAGAATAGAAAAAATTTAACTCTGAAATTGAAAGCAAAACTTGATTGTTCGGATGAGATAAATGAAGTGAACTGCTAGACAATAAGATATCAACTCTGATTCACATAATTCATAAAACAAAACTTCGCTCAAACATTGTAGATTTTTTATATTTTTTGGTATAAAATGCTCAACCTATTTAATCAACTTTAGAGTAAACATTTTTGCAAAATGTCCTTCTCTGAACCAACTAAAGCAAGGATCAAGCACCAAGAAAGTTTGAGGGTTCTTCAAAAGTTTAAGAGAATTTCATTTTTTGCATGTTTCCCACGATATCTACTCCTGAGAGGAAACATCTAGTTTTGATTCTTTTGTCGTAGCACTAAAGTGATTATAAAAGGAGACCGTATGCACCCATCAATGAGCCATTTGAAAGGGTGAAATGAAGATACAGCATGGACTGATGATCAAAGAAAGCTCATATTACTTAATAAACACATGATACACAATGCTCAAATACTAGATACTTATTCAAATAAAACTAGCTAATACTTCTCTCCCCCACATTTCTTCTACTGTCTTCTTCCAAATGTAAGTCTGTAACTAGAAATAAATAAACATCTTTCGTGTCCTCTTATTGTTTCTCACTTCTTCTTCCTCTCCGTTCTATGCTTCCTTGTTTCTCAACTATACCTCAATAGTGCTCAAGTGTAGTACATTACTACAAGTAAATATTTTCAATCGGCAATATTCATTACTAAGGTCATTCGGGCCATCCCAGTTCCAGAGACTGGAGCAGTAAGAGCAGAAAAAATGAAAAAGCTCTCTTCCTCGTTACTTTGAAAATTCTATTAACAGTAAAACTAGAGGTATCTTTTATCCATGTTTCATTATTTGAGTTTTGATGAGTTGAAGCTAAATAAAACTTCCAAGATTACTAGTTAATGCAAAACTTATGTGACTAATAATTTGAAATAATTAAGAAAAGTGTTTTTATTTATTTAAAACAAGAGAGAGAGAGAGAGAGAGAGAGAGAGAGAGAGAAAATTCTGATAATGCTGCTGCAGAAGAACTTCGTAGCTTTAGTTTGTCATTCATATACTAGTAATGTCTTAGCTGCGTAAGCAAAAGTTTACTTAGACAATCAAACTTGCTAAAACTTGCTAAAAACAAATAAATAAATAAAAAACATCAAAGAGACATTGATCTACAGATTGCGTATAGGAAAGCCTATTAAGTTCTGATGTAAATTTCCTTAAAAACATCTAAACTCATGAGATAACACATGTTAATATGTATGAAAGAGGGTATCGAATGACAATACTACTTGGAACAGAGATGCTTACTTCTCTTGCGCCTGACCGTAATATGTTCTCTGAACCTGCCAAGTCTACAAGATTAAGCTTTCCACATTTAATGAGCTCCTCATCTCCAATGGTTGCTTCTTTCACATGAATAGTTATGGAAAAGACAGAATGTGAACGGCTGCATCAATGACAGTTAAACATATTTAGCTCATGTGGTCTTCAAGGCTGAGAGTCAAACTAAAATTGGTATAGTGCTACCTGCTGTGCTTGTTAAGCAACGTATCAACAGTACGTCTTCTTGATGATCCCCGTTCCAAGAGGTTATATATTTCATTAGCACTGTACACAACTTCTTCTTCTAGGCCTCTAACAATCACACCACCTTTTCCATCCTCCATCAAAGAAATTGGTTTCTTTTGTTTATCATCACCAGATCTAGGATTGTCTTCGGGAGCTAATAAATCAGTTATTTCTTCATTATATAGCTCCAGAAAAGTCACTTTCATGTTATAATCAGCTTTCTGCACTTCTAGAGTATCAAATATCTGACGGACTGCTCTTGGGATTACCCCAGCCTCTGCAGATAATTCTCCTCCCTATAGTGGATTACATGCATTACCACCTAACAAATTATGTATACATGTAATCATAAATCAGAAAGATAAATATAACAAGTCCTATACCTTACTTTTCATACCACCCTCCATTGTATATGTTTTACCTGTGCCTGTCTGCCCATAAGCAAAGACAGTACAGTTGAAACCATCAAGTACCTCACTGACTATTGGGGAGATGGCATGGTCATATATGGATCTCTGCTGCACTTTCGGTCCAAAAACCTTAAAAACAATTCACGGTAATATTAAAAAGAATACGTGCAAGTTTTGTGACAAAGGGAACAATGTTGTCTAAGTATCTTGTAAAGATGAAATGCAGACCTTATCAAAAGTAAAAGCTCTATCCACTTGCTTGTTGGCTATACTTTGCAGAACAGTTATCTCTCTTCTCTGCTCATTACATGAAATCACCTTTGGAATGTTTAGTCTTTGCTCATCGTCATTTAACGGCCTGGTAATATGTTGAGATGTCCGTAAAGCAATTAGCACATTACCACAACCTCCTTTCTCTCCCAAAAAATTTAACAACAGTAGTAACACACTAATAAAGTTACAAGCTTTTACTATAATTGTTTAAGAAGTAGTAGCCCACTCCTACACCACTATCATAAATCCTATATGATTGCAACAAACCTACGATCATTAAGAGGATTTCAGCATTGGTGGAAGAAAGTAATGTTCCAACTTAATGTCCAAAAGTTAGTTATTTTTGTTTAAGTAGACCATTGTTATTATACACTGTGGCTTTAGGGTGCTATACACTTTTCGTGCTAAAAAGGTTGAATTGAAGATGCCCAATAATTCATGTTGTGCACATGAGCTTGTAACTCAAACGGTTGTTCACCACTCCCCTCATGGGGGAAGTTGTAACTCATCGGGGCTAGTGACAAAAGCCCTGTGGCCAGGTGGCAATGATATATATGAATCATTTTAATAACTAGAAGAAACGGTATAAATATAAATATCACCTGCATCGTAGTAAAACTTGTACATTGACCTCTCGATCTCTGTCCAGACGACTAAAGTTGTTACCATCTGGTACTCTACTAGAATCAACACGGGGTCGTCTTTCGGGACGAGGCGTGAAGAATGGGTTAGGAGATGGGGTTATCCCTAACCCGGATTTCCTTGTCGGATCTGGAGTGAATTGCATTTTCTTCTTCTTTTACCTACAAAAAACACAAAGAAGCTCTTTTTTTTTATTATTATTATTATAAAACACTAATCATTATTATTAGCAAAGTTGAAAGCTCCAAAATGAGGAATGCTCCCTTACGAAATATCTAGGATTCTTCTTTCTGGAGTGGAGAGGGGATCTGTTTTTTCGGTTTTCTCTCTTTGTAATTTCAAAAGTGCAAAAAAAATCGTTAAAGACCTAGAACGTGTGTGTTTTCTTAACGGCTATTGGCTTTCGAAATTGGTGGGTACGTGGGGCCCTTTTCGATTCCTTGTAATTCAAATTTTAGGCGCGTGGAGACCACTGAGGAGCCATTTGACTTATTTTGGCAATCGGTGATATTATCACGATATTCCATAATATCCTCAAATATCGCAATAATCATGCAACACAATCAGCCCTCGTGTCCTACAATAGTCATCATCAACTAAATCTTACACAATCGAGCTACTTCTCACTTATAACCAGGGACGGGTGACCATATGCAATTATTCGTTTTAAACCATTAGAAATTTCCTGAAGTAGGCTAGTTATAGTGAGGAGCCATTTGACTTATTTTGGCAATCGGTGAATTCCATAATATCCTTCAAATATCGCAATAATCATGCAACACAATATAACGACAAAGAAATCAAAATCTTGTTGTTTTCTTATTTATTCATATTAAATATCTATACATCTCAGTTTAGCAATGAATACAAGAATAATCTGACTAAGAAATAAAACCTAAACTAATAAAAGAATAATTATCAAATCATTTTAAGATAAACAACTATACAATGAACTATGATATGAAATGCAATGGCAGGTCCGTTTCTGAAACTTTTGGGTAGCGTGTCTAAGTAGGTTCTTACAAGGAATGTGTCAAAACACATAACACTTTGATTTTTCCACTCAAGTTTGCTAACTCCATGCCAGTGTGTGTCAGGCACACGTTTCCTCACAATCTCAATGACAATCTAAAGAAACCGAGGTCGATCAAACACATCTACCACTTACTATCACACCAATGTATTCTTAATTGAGCTAGAGGTCTTTATTAGGTGATACGGGGCATAGGTATTGGTTAAAGAAAGAAGGAAATGGATATTCAAAAAGACAAGTCTGAGAAAATAGGGTTTTCATAATATGTAACTAAAGAAAACCTTGTTATTTTGCTTCCACACTTTGTTTCCATCCTTAGCCTTTTTATTTTGGCTTTTTGACTCCTTTTATTCTATTTTTGGAGTTTTTATTTTATTTTTATTTTTATTTTTATTTTTCTTTTCTTTGGATGGAAACTTCTTTTCTTTTTCTTTTCTGAAGCAACTAACTAATTTTTATTTACACATATTTTTCTTTTCTCTTTTCTTCACTCATCATATTTCTCATACTTATCCAGATAGGTAGGCTGATTTTATTTTTTTTATTTTGTTTTATTGGGTAAATGATTTGTGGTTTGTGAAAAGGCAAATGAAAGGCTCAGTGGGGTGACTAGCAGATAATAAATTTCATATAGGTGTGAATTTCTAGCTATATCGATCCAAAGAGGGCCTAAATTCTCGCTTAGGATATGGTGTGGTGATCAAGTAAGTGGATGTGTGATTTCTCTACTCGGATTTGACTTCTCCCTTGTGTCATCACTCAGATATTTCACTCTTATGAGGCTTTTAGGCTAGATGCTCACAAAATATGTATTAAGTACTATAACCTAGGTCTCAGAAAAATACTGCCAAGTACAATCAAAGATGCTCATGCAAGATGTTCGTGAAAAGATGCAATGACTATTACATATGTATTAATCTATGTTTTAAAAATTAAATCCTAATTCAAGTACTACATGAGATTTCTAGACTAATATTATCATGGAGAAGGGAACAATATTATTATCACTAAGTGTCTAGTATAAACAATATTTATGATTTTTAGTTTTTTATAAAGAAAAGTGCGTAATTTACATCCTAAAAGTGCATAATATTTGCAAATGTTTCTATCCCACCCCCAAACAATCAAACGCTTTGTCCTCAAAGTGTAAAAAGATAAGAAAAGAATTTACCATAGAAACGTGGCAATAATTGGCAGTACTTGTAACAGAAATATTATAAAGATGATATGATAACATGAAGCACAATTAAACTGTTACGTACTAACTAACACAAACTCTACTAGAGTAAACATGATAGGCAAAGGGTGGCAACAAGATTTGAAATGAAATACCAAAATACGCTACCCCCAAACAAAATTTGAAACCTCTTTTTAAGTTTGAAAAAAAATTGTGGCTTATACTCCATTAAGGTGGTATTTTACAAAAAAACTTCAGTCAAGTCAGATTCCCTAGACTGTGCACACCTCTAAACAAGTAAAAAACTGGGGTGGCACAAAATGGATGATGCGTGGTTAACTATAAACTAATAGTCGAAAGAGTTGGGGGTCTAGCCATAAAAACATGATACTAAAAACACCCCCAAACATAAAGAAGTTGTATAATTGGAAGCAAACATGTAAAAGAATGAATGAAAACTTATGCAACCCATCAAAGAACATATGCAAACCATCATGTTGTAGCTGTTTTAAAGAGTTAGAATGACCCAAAAGATGAATTAGTGATATTTTAGGTGAGAAAGGAATGAAGTATGGATCCTGATGTCTTTCATGAGGCTCAGATGAGGAAAAATAAGACAAACAAGGTTTCTTACTACACTCGGTCAAAGCTTGGCTCTCAACTACAGGAATGGTGTACTCATGGGATTGTGTGCTAGGCAAACACTCTTCCCCGTGAGGGTTGAAAAAATAATAGAGGGTCTCTGAGGCAATTGGCTCAAGTGCAAATTCTAGGTTCCTTTGAAATGATGGAGGAATGGATAACTTAGTTATGATAGATGGTTGGATTTTAGGAGGTTGTAACTCAGGTGGAAGGTGGTTGGTTGGGGTGGGATCCTCACACGTTATTAAGAAATCATAAAATTCTTCATCTAGCTTAGCTGAATCTATTTAGTTGTGGTTCGTGGCTTTATCTTTAAGAATTTCATCTATTTCTTCCATTGTTATTTCCTCAGCTACCAAACTAAATTGAGATTCACATTGTAATAAAGAAGTTACTTCCTTTAATTCCTGCACATTACCTTGTTCATGTCTTAGATTAGAATTGTTGATTTCTATTTCCTCACTCTCGGCCTCTAAAACAATATAAGTTTCCTCAATGGCATCATGGTCATCCGAAACAAGTCCTACAGAGTCGTCTTCAAAAATTTCCTCATCCAGGTAGTGTGTGGAGTTAATATAATGGTTAATGGGAATAGGTTGTTCTACTGATGTGTCAATCTCTGGCAAGGTTGAAAGTTCTGTGTTAGGTGAGGGGATCATGGAAATCATTTGGGCTAGATTCTGAAGCATAGTTTGGGTTTTGGCATTTTGTTCTCTAAATGTTTTTCCATTATTGGCTATTTGTTGGGAAATTTGGTCTGGGAAGGGTGGCGAGCTAGATGGGTGGGTGATTTCTGGCATGGTGGAAGGTTCTGGCGTAGGTGAGATTATCATAAATCTTGTCCGTTCTAGTTTCTGAAGTATTATTTTGTTTGGGCCATTATTTTGTCAAATGTCGTTAGCGGAGGGGAAGCTTGGTGGTGTGGTTCTAGTTGGTATGGTGTTTGATAGTCATAGTTATTGGTGTTTGAGTAACTCTGGTTGATCTCGTACTGTGATGGGTTAGGTTGACTAGAAAACTCTTTATTGTATTGGTTACTATGAAAATTTGAAAATTGAGGCTCATAATTATTATTATATCCTATAGTAGGTCAAAACTCTTGGTATGATGGGCACTGAGAAGCCCAATGGTAAGGACTACCACAGCATGAACATGGTGAAGGGTTTGCATAATAACCACATGACTATTGGTCTACATATTGATATGTCATATTGGTTTTTTTTTTTTTTAAATATTTTAGGACAATTAATATGCAAACAAAACTCTAACCATAAATTTCTAGGTAGGCGTGTGGTATTGCGTTTACAAAAAACAAGCCTGATTATACTAGAATTAAAACTCCTCTGACAAAAGAGGCGAGGAGTGGAAGAAGGAGTACTTGAATGTCTCCTTGATACGCTTATGAATAGCGTCTTGTATACGCGAGCTTAGTGTATTTAACTAGTTAGAAACACTGAATAACTTGAAGGAATGGAAGTTTGTGCTAACCTGTGAAAATTGGGCTATTCAAAAGAGGGAGGGTCTTTCAGAATTTTGCTTGAAGCGGCGCAGTCGCTTTGTGCCTCGAGGCGATTTCGATGAGTCGAGCGTGGAAATTTCGAGAATTTGCTTGACACGGGCGCAGGTCACGCTCTTACCTTTGGCAATGTCCAGTATGTTTAACGTCCTCCAAAAAATTTGAAATTTTTACAGTAGTTTGCTAAGACGTCTATCAAGTAGCCTGTAAAAATTCAAATCAATCGGAGCTATGAAAGTCCTTCTACTGCTCTTTAAAGTTTGTCAAACAGTTTTCAAACACAATACAAACAACCGAATGGTTAACCAATCAAAACATAGCCCAAAATTGTAGTTTAAACCCTTTAATAGTATTTTTATTTAGCCAATTATGTTATTAATAATATAGGTTTATCATTAATTACGTGCTTTTGAGTATTTCAGGCTTCGGAGTTGAATAAATGTCAATTCGTTACTAATTAGGTGCTAAAAGTAGCTAAAGTGATTGCTAGAGAAGTTCTATGAAGAAAGCTAAAGTTTAATGGAGAAAAAGCCCTTAAAAAGCCCAAGTCAACATTGTTAAGTGAATGTCAACCCGGATTAGAAAGCTGAAGAAAAGTCAATAGAACTTCAAAAAGCCATATCTTTGGACTCAGGCCTCGGAATTAGGCTCATTTTATATTAAAATGATTCACTCAGAAAGCTCTTTCCAATGGTCTAGGCCTTGATTCAATCAGACTAGTATAAATTGGTGAAAAATCATACTACAGTAACACGACTAGAATTGAAAGTCTTGGATTTAACCAATTGGGTTATGAACTTGATTTATGGGTCCATAACCTAGCCTAAAAGCCCATGCACGAAATTGTAACCTAACCCTCTCCTATATAAAGAGGGTTAAGGATAAAACAAAGTGGCTACTCCCACTTTAGTTTAATATAGTTTAGGGTTCTCTCTCTCTCTCCCTTTTGTAGTTTAGTTTAGGTTAGAATAATTTAGTTTGTAGCCTCCATTAAATCCTTCAATAAAAACCCTTAGTTTAATATTCAATTCTTGTCTTTTTAATTTAATGTCTTCATCTTATTATTTTGATATTGTTCATCCAATGAAACAAGGTTAAAACCTCCATTAGAGGAGGGTTAAAGAAGTCATGTGAAGATGATTGCTTGTTAGAATAGTTGTTATTTAGAATAGAATTTCAAGTTCATTATTATGAGTGTTTAGAGATAAACCTCATAATGATGAACTAGAGTTTAGAGCCACCATCAAAAAGATTTGTGGTGGAGCTAAACTCTCATGCTAGTGGAACCTTGATTCGAGAGGACTTAGTATTCATTAGGGATCAATATTCGATTCGATGACTAACTAATAGCCAATCAAATTGTATGGTAGAATTTTCCCTCTCTAATTATTCTTCTCATCATTATAAACACTGTTTTAGCTTCTTAAAATTATTGTTTTCATATTATTATAATTACTTTCATCATTGTTCCTTTTGTTTGATTAGTTTAATTCTATTTATGTCTTGATAGTTTATGAGTGAAACGAATCCGTACTTTTTATATATTACATAATGAATTGAGAGTAGAAATATTGATTAAGCACTTATTTAGTTAATTGATTATTTGTGTTTACGCATAAATAGTTAGTTTAACGTAAATTTGCTAAATATCAAATGGCGCCGCTGCCATCTTAAACTCTTTCAGGACAAGAATTCAATTGCTTGAATCCAAGGGGCAATCCCTCATTCTCTACCCACCCACCCTTTTCATTTTTCTTTCTTTTTTCTAATATTTTCGTTACTGTTCACTGTTTTAAGCGCAGGGGCGCACGCCCTCCATTTTGCCTTATTCAGAGCACGTCCGCCCTCCTTTGTGTCTGCGGAATCACAATGAAGAACACTGCGGTAAAGGTATTTTTAAATTTCAAATTTTTTTGAAATGTTTCAGGTATAATCCTTAAGGTGTTACTGATTTATTGGAATATTTTCAGATTTTTCCAAGTTAGTTTACTTAGCGAACTAATACCATCTTTATAGTACTGCATTTCAGTTTTCAAACCATAGGTTCTTGAAAAACAGACTAGTAGGGTTACTTAGGCAGTTCCAAAGAATTTAAAATTTTTACAGGAGTATCTATCATAAGTCAAGAGTTTGTAGTAAAAATTTGACGAGTTTTTTATTTGTTTTGACCACCTAACTAGTGGATTGTAAACTAACTATCTATGCATAAACACAAATAATCAATTAACTAAATAAGTGCTTATATCAATATTTCTACTCTCAATTTTTTATACAATATATACAGAGTCACGATTCGTTCCACTCTTAATCTATCAAGACTAAACGAATTCAATTAATCAAACACAAGGAAACAATAGTGAGAACAATGAGAGTAGTGTTGTGATTTATTTAAACTAAAACTAATTATAAATTATTTAAACTAACAATGCAATAAACTAATTATAAATTAAACTAATTTAAACTAAGCAATTAAAAAGTGAATTTAATGAATTGGAAGAACATAGAGGAAGGATTAATCCATCTATGTGAAGCTATGATTATTCTAACTAGTTTCTCATGTTTTAATCTTAACCTTTATTAATCTACACAAGGTAAAACAACAAAAGCCACAATTTATTATTGATCCCTAACTGTTTCGACCCCCACCTACGTGGCGAATGTCCCTTGGTAGGAATCTCCACTTTATTCGTTTAATCGACAGGGCTAAAGCCCAATTCTCAATACCATGAATCGATGTACAGGCCCATTAACTCATGTGTCTAAGGCTGAACGTTAGCCACATGGCTTGCCACTAATGTATGTTAATTTATGTCCAGATTCGTTTCTTATCAAAAGAGATAATTATCAGTTGAGAGTTATATTCTATCACAATGACTCAAGCTACAAGAATACTTGAGCTACAAGGATTCTCTACTCTACCTATATAAATATCAAACTATTTTTCATTCAGAACTACGTTCTTGAGACTTGATCCCATCGATAATTTGGGTACGTAGGCAACCGAAAGGTACAGTCTCATCATTCTCTCAATCACCATCACTTTCCTCACTACTCTTCTACGTTATTCACCTCTTTCATCATCACTTAGTGTTTTGATCATATTTGATCGAAACATAATTGATGCCGTCTGCGGTTCTTATGCAAAACCGACGATCACGTTCTACAAAAGTTATGACGAATACTCGACGAGCCTAAGTTCTCGATGCACTTACTGACGATCATCGCGAATGTATGGTTCCAGG
This sequence comes from Coptis chinensis, assembly GCF_015680905.1. Lineage (NCBI taxonomy): Eukaryota > Viridiplantae > Streptophyta > Magnoliopsida > Ranunculales > Ranunculaceae > Coptis > Coptis chinensis. Next base: position 39,347,655 of record NC_141463.1, read on the forward strand.
TCAACCTGGCGGTATCAAACTACTCCCTCCTATTCCTTTTCAACATCCGATTGCATACGACCCGGCTACCGTTCCACCGATGCGCCAAATTATTCAGCACGAAGTTATTGCCTCTGACGATTCTTCGTCATCTATTGCGGATAATGTCCGTCATATGTCTCGAGGCATTCTTGTATTGAAAATATTACATTGGCCTTGTTTCATGCTATCAGACGTCTTAAGCTTATTTCAAAGAAGGAATAGTCAAAGTTTATACTTGTCGAATATCCGCTGTGCAAGTTTTTTCGCAACGTCTACGGATCGAGTCGCAGAATGGAAAAGTTACCTTAGCGTTTACAACATTGTCTCTGACACTCATACAATTAAACAGAGACAAACTTTGGTTTTGCTAATGACTAATTTTCTTATTGGTGATATTCCTATGTCGAAAGCATTATTCGATGTGGAAAACGTCGATCTCTAATTGTCATTACCTCCCGGGGGTGATGACTTGAAATATTTATCGGATATATCAGCTACTTGCTAGATTTACACCGATAGTTAGCATAATAAGTCTGCCTCCGGTCTTGTTTGTGTCATTTTGAAGATGAATGAAGATATAATTGAGAGGTCTCTACATTGGGGATTTGATGCATCAAATAATATGGCCGAGTCCGAAACTGTCATTTGTGGTATACGCACAACTCTTCAGCTGGGGGTGACTAAGTTACGATTAATTATTCTAAGCTAGTCGTTAGCCAATTTGAATGATAATATGCGGCTCGCAATGATAGAATGGACGTTTATTTAGACTTCGTTCAACAAATTGCATAAAATTTTATATCTATCATTACTGTACAGTATCCGCGTTATGATGTAAGGCATCCTGATTCTATCGTATACTTATCCGTGGAAAATCAAGTATTCACTGTTCTGACAACACTGGATTAACCACTTATGCTGTAAAATGATTCCAACGAGCTTGGCACTGATAATGTCTCGGTATCTATCGACAATGATCATGCAGCTGACGATGCTCAGGAATTCCTGATGACTAAAAAACTCTATCACAGCAGCACAAGTCTCAATCCTATCCTTCGTTGTTTGGGCAGAACGAACAATTTACTAGGCCTCGAAGGAATTCATTCAGGACTATGTGAACACCACTCCCGGGGGCGAAGTCTCGCTCACATAGCAATGACCCAATGGTATTGGTGGCCATACATGCCAAAGAATGTTAAGCGTTTGTCCGAGAAGTGTGTGCCTTGTCAAACACATGATATATGATATGGGTCAACTTCCCGCGACGAAGCGTCATCCAATCCATAAACCTTGGTCATTTGTGAAATGGGGCCTTGACATTGTTGGTTTATTTCCGACATCCCCTGACAGTGTTCGTTTCTGGCTCGTCGCAACAAATTATTTTACTAAATGAGCGGACAAAATTAACAAGTTGAACGAAAAACCTGAGTTCTAATGTTATAATTTTGTTTCCATCGCAACGTTACTATCGCTCCGACAAAATCTGATAAAATTACCACGTTTAATTTCGTCAGTCTAAGTTGAACGTTTTTACGCTCGCTTAGTCGTTACTATCACTACAACAAAATCTGGCAAAATTACCACGTTTAATTTCGTCAGTCTAAGTTGAACGCTTTTACGCTCGCTTAATCGTTACTATCACTACAACAAAATCTGGCAAAATTATCACGTTTAATTTCGTGGGTCCTAAGTTAAAACGCTTTTTCGCTTAGTCGTTACTATCGCTCCGACAAAATCTGACGAAATTACCACGTTTAATTTCATCAGTCTAAGTTGAACGCTTTTACGCTCTCTTAGTCGTTACTATCGCTACAACAAAATCTGGCGAAATTACCACGTTTCATTTCGTCAGTCTAAGTTGAACGCTTTTATGCTCGCTTAGTCGTTACTATCTCTACAACAAAATCTGGCAAAATTACCACATTTAATTTCGTCAGTCTAAGTTGAATGCTTTTACGCTCGCTTAGTCGTTACTATCACTACAACAAAATCTGGCGAAATTACCACGTTTAATTTCGTCAGTCTAAATTGAACGCTTTTACGCTCGCTTAGTCGTTATTATCGCTCCGACAAAATCTGACGAAATTACCACGTTTAATTTCAGCAGTCTAAGTTGAAAGCTGTTACGCTCGTTTAGTTGTATTATCGCTATGACAAAATCTGACGAACTTACCACATTTAATTTAGTCAGTCTAAATTGAACGATTTTACGCTCGCTTAGTCGGTTACTCGTGCTATGTCAACATCTGATGAAGTTACCCCGTTTCGTTTTGCCAGTTCTGCGTCAGAGCATTTTTTCGCTCAATCTAATTTTGCAAGCTTAAAGTTAGCATTGGGGGCGTCTCGTTCTATTTCATTTCAACTACGTAACTCAACAACATTGTCAGTTTTCCACAGGTATGTTATCTGCCATCACAACGATATTTAATTGCAAACACATATTTTATTTTTATTTTTCATCAAAAGAAATTTTAGCTCTATTGGTATTACATTTACACAATTACCTAATCAATTGTCTCTGTCAATTGTCTTACGATCGCTCGATTAAATCTTCGTTTTCTTCTTCGAAATCTGCAGTCGCTTCGCTTAGCGCTTTCGGTTAACTATCTTCCGAATTCATTATTTTTTATAAGGCTTCTCAGTTTCTCAACGAAACTTCTGTCAGCATCTTTAATTCTTCTACGACATTAATTGACAACTTTATGCGCGAATTTTTTTTCCGTCGACTCTTTGTGAATATATTTTGCTTATAATACTGCTGCTTCTCTGTGCAGCAAAAATTCGCATTACGTCAAATTTCTTAGCGGAAATTTTCTCCAGCTTCTTTATTTTTTTTTTTTAGAAGGCATTGAGATCTTCTTTCCGTTCGAAACTTTTTTCGCAGACTTTTCGTACATATCTTTTGCTCGTCATACCACCGTTTCAACCTGCGGCAAAATACAAAATTTTTCATCATATTTTCAGACTTAACCAAAATTTTCAGATAACTGATAAAAAATACTAACATACCTGTTTCATGCTAACGAAAATCATTGACACTGCTTTGTCATATTCTCCGAGCGAAATTTTTTCCGTTCCAAGCAAAAATATCTTCCAGCTTCATTATTTTTTTTCAAGGCATTGTGTCGATCTTTCTAGGAGAAATTTTTCGAGTGAAATTTTTTGACAGCTTCATTATTTTTTCTAAGGCATTGTGTCGATCTTTCTACGAGAAACTTTCCGAGTAAAACTTCCCATCAGCTTCATTCTTTTTTCTAAGGCATTAAGCCAATCTTTCTACGCGCAACTTTTCAAGTTAGTTGTTTATCGACTTTATTATTTTTTCTAAAGCATTGAGCCGATTTCTTTGAACAAATCTTTCCGAGCGAATTGAACCTTTCCAACAGTTTTATTATACTTTCTAAGGCATTGTGCCGATTTTTCCGAGCGAATTGAAACTTTCCAACAATAATTTTTTCTAAGGAATTCTCCTGTTTGTGCCCATCATGTTTCTTCTATTGAGACCTTGTTGTCTGTTTCCACAAAATCTTTCTCCTCTTAGATTAGCTGGATAACCTTTAGGCATCCTTATTTGCTTCTTTCTCCTCTGAGACTCCTCTCTCGCAGCTCTCCGCACTTCAGAACCTCCAAGAATCCGATATAGAAGTTCAAGTAGATCCTTAGAATACCCAAACTCTGGTATCGACTTCACGTTACATGCAAGGTTCTAAGATGGTGCTTGTGAAGCCATAGTGCCGCTGCATAAAACCCTTCATTATCTGATTTCCCTATACCACGAACATCACGCAAGTGGCAGATCAATTTGAGGGCAGTCCAATCATTGTGTTTCCAAGCTGCCTTTAAACGTTGGACTAGACTATACAAACGGATGTGAAAGGAGAAATCTACACATGGATTACCTGAAGTCAAGGAAGTGGGAGATTGATTTTTTGTGAATCCCATGGGTGGGTTTACGGGACCTTGAGTTTTGTTATAGTGAGACACCATTAAATTCATGAAATCGTTGCTTGTATTGAAAGAAGTCGATGATGAACGTGAATTTTGCTGGTCTTCTTGGAGTTCTGGTGGGCCTAAGATGCCAAAATTCCTATTCCCATTAGTTTAATGGCTTTATTGTTGATACTCGTCTTTATCTCCTTGGTTCAGAGACCTTACAATTTGTATTCAACAGTGGCATGCCCCCACAGCAACTTAGACGTGGTAATTTCTGCGACTTCAAAACTTTTCTTGCCCACGTCTGTTGGATGAGCGTAAAGGTTTTTTCTTGAATTAGGATATGCGGCACAGCACTTATATAAGGTTTTGTTGAGCTGTTTTTCAGTACTGGTGGGATTCTTTGCTAATCCAACTTCATCCCTAATCTTAATTCTTATCTCCTCCACATTCTTATCTCATCCGAACACTTTGAGTCTAATTCGTATTTAACTTCCTTTTCTTACTATTATTACTAAACTGTCCTTACGTTTAATTTTCAACGGTATAATCCAAGTATCGCTATTCCGTTGGCACGCATCGTCAAATTCAAATTTCGTATTATTCCGTGACGCGTTCGGTACAATTTTCGCCAATTATTTCTTTCCGCACGACACTTCGTTATACATTCCGCTCATTTTTCTTTCTTCTTTGCCATATGAACTTTGTTCGTATGCCAAAGATGGGGCGGTGTTTCGACCCCCACCTATGTGGCGAATGTCCATTGGTAGGAATCTCCACTTTATTCGTTTAATCGACAGGGCTAAAGCCCAATTCTCAATACCATGAATCGATGTACAGGCCTATTAACTCATGTGTCTAAGGCTGAACCTTAGCCACATGGCTTGCCACTAATGTATGTTAATTTATGTCCAGATTTGTTTCTTATCAAAAGAGATAATTATCAGTTGAGAGTTATATTCTATCACAATGACTCAAGCTACAAGAATACTTGAGCTACAAGGATTCTCTACTCTACCTATATAAATACCAAACTATTTTTTATTCATAACTACGTTCTTGAGACTTGATCCCATCGATAATTTGGGTACGTAGGCAACCGAAAGGTACAGTCTCATCATTCTCTCAATCACCATCACTTTCCTCACTACTCTTCTACGTTATTCACCTCTTTCGTCATCACTTAGTGTTTTGATCATATTTGGTTGAAACACTAACCAATCCTAGCAATCTCTGTACTAAGATACGATTAGCATAAGAGAAATTCTCCTCCACAAATCTCTTTGTGGAGTTTTCTTTCTCTAGTTCAACTTCTATAATCTCTATCTCTAGACAACTATAAAACTTGAACTTGAAGCACATAAGACAATAAGAAAACTAAAGAAGAACACATAGACTTCATAAAACTTTTCTAATAGAGTTTTTAGCCTAGTTTCATTCGGTTCATTAACAATAAACAATAATAATAAGACATGATTAAATTAAACTAAACTTGATTAAAATAACTTGAATTCGAATTTGAAGATTGAAATATAAACTAAGTATTTTATTCTGAGATTCAAAACTTGTTCTAACAACTAATATAATTGACAACTAACTAGATTAATCTATATAAACTAATTTAATGAATTAAAACTAACTATTTGATCTAGACTAAGTAAAGCTAAGTAAAAACTAACTATCGGATTATTGACTAACTAAAAACTAAGTATAAAACTATTTTCTCTGATCTAGATCTAGGTTGCTTAAGAGCTAAGTCTTTCTCTCTTCAAATAGAAGAGACAAGATCTACAAATTCGTACATGGGCTGAGGAGCCATGTTTTGGGCCGGAAAATCGAGCCCAAAACCTCATTACTTTAGTCCACAAAGGGGTTTTCAGTTGGAAATGACTTCAATAGCCTTTTCGTCTACTTTTGCTCCTCTGATTGGGTCAAGGCTTAGACCATTAGAAAGCTCTTTCCAAGCCGGTCATTTTGATGAAAGGTAGACCAAATTCCGAGGTTTGAGTCCAAAGATATGACCTTCAAAAGTTTAGCTGACTTTTGTGTGCTATTTCTGCCCGCGTTGACTTTGACTTTTCAGCTTTGACCGGGCTTTAAAAAGGTTTTTTCTCCTTGAATCTTGACCTTTAATCATAGAACTTCTTAGCAACCAACCTTTGCTTCTTTATCTCGTAAAAGGACGCATTTCTGCACGTATTCGACTCAATGCCTTAAATACATAAGAACACGATAACAGCACTAACTCTTACTTATTAATCACATAATTGATCTAAAAGTAATATTGTTAAGGGGTTAAAACTATAGTTTTAGGCTTTTATCAATTGGCCAGGATTCTAAGCCCAGGGAGTGCAAGATTATGTGGCGCACCCCACCCCACCCAAAAATAAATAAATAGTGTAATTTTTTTTGTCAGAAGGTCTAAACAATAAATATCAACAAAATTATGTTTTTATTTCAATTCACAAAACTAGAGTACGTTGACTACTAAAAATTTAATATAGACTGACGAAGAAGTTAACTACTTAAGTACTTAAGTCATTAATTGATACTAATATGTCTATATATATCTACATAATCTAGTCCACAAGTCTACAACAATTCAACAAATTGTTAATTTCCTGTAATGCTATAAGTCTATATAACTTTACTATCATGTGGAGAAAACTATAAAAGATTAACATTGAAAGTAAAAAATTACCTTGTTTTTTTTGTTTTTTTTTAAGTGGAAATTTTATTGATAATGATAACGAGTTTTACAAATAATTAGGACAAACATACAACAAGTTGCACCGCAAGTCTTTTCTGAATTTGTTTTTTGTTTTTGGGTTGAGGTCTGACACCTTGTTTAAGAATTGAGAGTGAAAGAAATGAGGGAGATTGAGCTCTCTACATCTTAAAACTCCTGGGCTGAGCTACACTCCTACAATAGTTAAATATTAATTAAAAATGTGTGACTCTTGGTCACTTTTTCTAGACGGTTTTGCCCCTTGCTTCTATTTTAAAATTTTAATATTTGCCATGCAAAAACAATTGAAGTATTTTGGAGGTAGTTGGGGCATAACTGTAACTACAAATAAATTTCTTTTGTTGTTTAGTGAGTGGAGAGTAGGTCCATGAGTGTGACTTAATTTATTTTTTAATGAATTAGGTGTGTGTTATCCACAGGTGCGTATCACATGCACCATACTAGTAGATAATAATGTACGTACTTGTCCCTGTCTGAGGAAATGGCATGCCATACTAGACACAATTTTCCAAGCCTAATATGAACCAGGTGTGACACCATCGAACCATAGCTAGGGATGCATGAAGTCTCATCCTCTAAACCCAACACCTGCTCCACACAAGGTTTGTCATGGGAAAGGTCGCAAACATATAGCCGTTTATCATAGAAGGTATATACGAGGTCGTCTACCGCCACAGATCTTGCCTGAGGGAAAATGGTATAGCCATTGGACACCAGAATTTGCCTCCAGATGTGAGTCTTGACATCAAAAGAATATGCAGTAACAGGAACTTTTGTAAAGGCAATTACCTCCCCCTATCCTTGGCGAACACACTATTTACTACCACAGGAGTATCTGGATCTTCAAAAAGTGGAGTCCAAATTTTCAAAGAAAGGTCAAACGGATGTATAACATATGAACCGTCAAGCGAACCCAGTGCATAAACCATGCCATCTACAATAGCTCCACTAGGAGTCATCTTGGTCGAAGCCATTGAAGAGCACTCCTCCCATTTAGGAGGAGTGCAAAAAGTATCACAAACAAACACTTTCTTAGACGGAAATATTCCATTAATACTCTGTAAACTCTCCTCCTCTACACGATTCCACGTATAACCGCCAAAAGTGTAAATCTTGGAACCAGAGGCTACAACACTAAATCTTAGCAGGGACGGAGCCAAGATTCTAAGCTACGGGGTCTGAGATTATGTGCACCCACCCCACCAAAAAAAAAAGAGTAAAGTGCAATTTATTTATTTATTTTTATGTCAGAAGGTCTAAACAATAAATATCAACAAAATTATATATTTATTTCAATTAACAAAACTAGAGTGTATTGACTACTGAGAATTTAATATGGACTGACAAAGTTAACTACTTAAGCACTTAAGTCATTAATTGATACTACTATGTCTATATATATCTACATAATCTAGTCCAAAAGTCTACAATAATTCAACAAATTGTTAAATTCATATAATTCTTTAAGTCTATATAATTTTACTATCATATGGAGAAAACTATAAAAGATTAACATTGAACGTAAAAAATTACCTTGTTTTTTTTTAAGTAGAAATTTTATTGATAATGATAACGAGTTTTACAAATAATTAGGATATACGTGCAACAAGTTGCGCCGCAAGTCCTTTATGAATTTGTTTTTTGTTTTTTTATTTTTGGGTTGAGATTTGACGCTTGTTTAAGAATTAAGAGTGAAAGAAAGGAAGGAGAGCTTACGGGCTTGTTACAAAATGAGAGCTTTCTAATGGTTCTATTCCTTGACCCAATCAGAGCAATAAAAGTGGACTAAAAAGGTGTTGCAATAAATTCCAGCAGAGAGAACCCTTTTGGACTTAAGTATTTAGGTTTTGGGCTTGATTTAGTCGCCCAAAACATAGCTCCAAAGCCCATGCACAAAATTGTAACCTAAATATTTGTTTTATAAAGAGGTTTAGGGAAAAACAAATCTATCTCTTCCCCCATAGTTTAATATAATTTAGGTTTTATGTTATTAGCCTCAAACTCCATTAAAACACTTCAAGTTCTTAGTTTAATATAATTTCTTATTATTACTATGTCTTATTCTCATTCTTATTTACATGATAGTCTAATGAATCATAGCTAAACTTTCATTAGAGGGGTGTTGATTGAAGCTTTGATGGGGACTTGATATATTAGTGTAGAGTAGTTGTTATAGAGCTTCAAGCATATGTTTATCTACTTAGACATAAGTAGAATTAACCTAGGCTAGAGGATATATAGTTAATCCGCCATGAGAATGAGTTTAAACTTTCTCTCATGCTAATTATTATATGACTAGAGATACCATAAGTAATTAGAGATTATTATATTAAAGGCCTAATATTTATGTTTGAACCTTGTGTGAAAACATAAAGATTAGGGTTTTTGCAACAACTCTATGCTAGCATGTTAGGAAATCATTAAGGTAGATTCAAACTCCCTCTATTTTCTATACTAAATTAATTGTTTTAGTTTAATTTAGGGTTATTTAGACTTTAGTCCTACTATTAATAGCGAAATTAGGCATTGGTCCTACTTTTCAAATTTATTAAGCTTTGGTCCTACTTTTTTCCTTGACTGTGAGTCAATATAGGTGACCATGGTCAAGCTGCTTGTTATTTCAAAATGGCCAGAATACCCCTCCATGTGCATGTCACGTGTTTTTATGATGACATATTTGTTTCGCCACGTGTCGATATAGGGTGTGGTAACAGAGAACTAAAAATCGGACTGTCAATTTGTTGTTGCGCACATCTCGAGGAGTTGGTGAATAAGGAGGGAAAATTCCCACCATTTTTCTCTCTCACTCCACCTGATCGCGTTGTATGAAACCTAACTCTCTTTCTCTCTCAAGCTAAGCTCTCCTAATTTTCGTCAAAACATAAACTTTTTACTCTCAAAACTAACATCTCATCATGGGTTTTTGTCAAAACCAAAACATTAATTCCAAAACATGAGGAAAGTTTTTGTGGTTAGTTCGGGTGGTGTTGATGTGATCTACACTAGCTATTTCTAATGATAGACGAGTTTGCTCTCGAGATTTCTCCCCTTTCTTAATTGTTGCAGACCGTGAACCATTTTGTTGTGCATTGTAAGTATAAAGCTTTGATTTTTACCCATTTTTATATGAGTTGAATATGAATTTGCATACATGAATATGTTTGGTGATGGTTTTTACATGAATTTGTTTAGTTAGTTCTTTTCATTCGCACTCACACCACATAATTTTATGGGAAATAATTTTAGGGTTCAGCACGAACTGTGATTGATTCTGCTGCATGTTTCATGCATGTAGATGGACTAAAAACTAATCTTTTAAATTTTTGTGAGTCTAAAAACTAATATTTTATTGTACACTAGGATTAAAAACCAATTTTATTTGTTATGATATTTTATTAAAGTGTTTGATATTGAATGCATGTGAAATAGTACATGAAGTGTTTGTTTTGTGGTCCTTTGTATTGATATTTGATGTCCCTATCCCTTTTCTAATTGTATGATGTTGTTATGTCCAGTACAATGGCCCGTCCTTTGTTAGGTAATAAGCCTTTTGTGGTACATTATGGTGGAAATTGGGAGACAACTATCCCTGGGAAGATTAATAGTAATGATTACAAAGGTGGTATGCAGAAGTATGTGAAAGTTGATGGAGATGAGTTCTGTTTGATAGATTTGAAAAGGGATGTCCAAAAATTGGTTGGTGAAAGAGTTGGTTTTCAGATTGCTAGTATCATTCAAGGGTATATATGTAGGATAACACAGGATAAGGACCTTATGTATCTATGGGATGAGTGATAAACTGAATATTGATAGTTTACCTACGAAATGAACGATGAAACTCAAAACGTAAGTAAACTAAAACTTTTACGTGTCTATATTTATCAAAGTTTCTACTCTCAATTCTATCGAAATAGAGTGGAGTAACAAATTCGTTCCACACCTAGTTCTCTAGCATGGAATGTTTTCTAATCTAATTAATCGGTCTTAAGTCTAATGAGAGCTTTACGAAGGGTGTTATACTACGATACAATATGAAATTGATTATGTTGAATTTAACTACGAATGCTATGGAAATATGATTGTTTTTTGAATCTAGATAAAGGATTAGAGGGGACTTGAATCCACCTAGAATCCAACTTAATAACCTAGCATAGATTCTTGTATCTCGATTCTTACGTTCTTACGGCAAGAAATTCGAGTTCTAATCCCTAGTGTTCTTGACATTTCTACCAAATACTAACTAGCATGTGAGGTCGTCCACCCATTCTCATGGCGAATCACGACCTTCTAGAGTTGAATAGATTCTACAACGCTTCTACACTATACCACTAAGTTTTCATCAAAGCTTCATCAACCCCTCTAATGGAGGTTTTAGCCTTGAGTCATCAAACCATCATTTCCCATTGCATTATAACTACACATCATATTAAAATTCTAACTTAACTAAATTAACTAACAATGTTTTAATCTACTTAAACTACGAAATGATAATCGACAAGAATTAAAACTAGGTCTATAAATCGAAATAACAAAATTCAAATTGACAAAATAACTATTTTATTTATCTAATCAATCAAGAACAATGATTCAAAGACTTAATCTAAAACAAGAATTGAAAATGGAACTTAAACTTAATTACTTTATTGAAAACTAGATCTAGAATTCTATATAGTTTTAGGTCTAACTAGCTACCCTTAACAAAGAGTTAAGCTTTGGTTTTTATACTTTCAGATCCAAAAATCGTGCATGGGCTTGGAGCCATGTTTTGGGCCAGGGAATCAAGCCCAAAACCCAATTCTTTCAGTCCAAAAAGGCCTCTTCAGCTGCAGTTGGCTTCAACAGACTTTTCGTCCACTTCTGCTCCTCCGATTGGGTTAAGTCTTAGACCATTGGAAAGCTCTTTCCGAGCCGGTCGTTTTGACATAAGGTAGGCCCTATTCCGAGGTCTGAGTCCAAAGATACAGCCTTCGGAAGTTCTGCTGACTTGTGTGCTATTTCTGCCCGCGTCGACTTTTCAGCTTTTGACCGGGCAGTAGAAAGGCTTTGTCTTCTTGAATCTTGGCCTTTAATCACAGAACTCCTTAGTAACCGATCTTTGCTCCTTTATCTCGCTAAAGTGGCACATTTCTGCACATAATGGACTTTGAAATCTGAAATGCATAAAAACACGTAATCAGTGTTAATTCTTAATTATTACTCACATAATTGGTCTAAAAGTATGACTGTTACAGGGTTAAAACTACAGTTTTGGGCTCTTATCAATGAGCTTAAACCTGAGAAAGACAAAAAATACCACATATTTGTATTCCCAATTCCAACAAGTCAAAAACCCACTAGAGCTCCTGTAATGAATTCCCTCCTTCTTTGCTCCGGTTAAGTCCCCAACAAAAATTGCTCTACCAGTTAAGTCCTCCAAAAATAATGGTCCACCAGTTAAGTCCTCCAAACCAATGTCTCCAGCAGTCAAGTCCCCCCAGAAGATTCCTCCTCCAGTTAAGTCCTCCAAAAAAATATCTCCAGTAATCAAGTCCCTCAAGAAGATTCCTCCTCCAGTCAAGTCCCCCCAAAATATTCCTTCACCAGTACCCACAACTCCAAAGAACAAAAGTGTACAAATTAGTAAGAGTGTTAGGAGATCCCCAAGATTCACAGAAACTCCCCAACCTTCTCAAACATCAGTTAATCCTACTAGTACTAGACAAAAGGCCCAAATACTCCCAAAAGTAAAAGGCCCAAATACTCCCAAAAATAAAAGGCCCAAATACTCCCACAGGTAAAAGGCCCAAATATTCCCAAAAGTCACATTTAAGAAGGTGCATAAGGCTTCACATCGGGTTACTAAACCAGTTTTAGGGTCTAATGGAGAGCCATTGGTGTTGGAAATTTTTGATGATGAAGTGGCAGAAGATGTTGAGGGATCTAAGAATATGGTGGAGTCTTAGTTACCATCCATGGATCAGGATTTCTGTACTCAGAATATTCATGAATATCTCGATGAACTAAAACATGCTAGTGAGGGATTAAATGATGTTGAGAATGCTGAAAATATGGTTTATGAATCTGATAATACTGAGTTGAATGGTGGTTTGAATGGTGAGTTGAATGATGGTCTGAATGGTAAGTTTAATGGTGGTTTGAATGATGAGTTGAATGCTGGAAGTGATGATGAAGGGGATAAGTATAAGTATGATAAAACCTTTGGCCCAGTTTTTGGCAGTTGGATGGATGCAGGCTATGACAGTGTTGAAAGTGAATCTGATGATGATGAGTACAATCCAACATATCGTGATTACTCAGATAATGACTTAGATAATGACATAGATCCAATGGTGGTGGATGAAGAAGTACATTTAGAAGAAGAGTTGCAAGGTTCTGTGTTGGCCAATGTTATGGGGATATCAAGAAGCATCTATGAGGAAGAGGAGGTGGCAAAAGTGGCAAACCCAGTAGTTGAGAAGTTTGGGTTATGTGAGTTGAAGCCCAAGATGGTGGCCTACTTGTTGAGGCTTGCTTGGGGAGTTTTTGTGACAATGGCAATTAAACATAGGTTTAGTTTTAGACAAGTTAGAAATGACAAGTTCAGGGTGATTCTAGTGTGTAAAGAGCCATCATGTAAGTGGACTGTATCTGCTAGTATAACCAAAAAAGACATGCACACCTTCATTCTTAGGAAATGTCATGATGTACATACATGTGAAGTTGATGAGAAGAATAAGAACACACAGGCTAAAGCACCTTGGGTTGCTAAAGTATTTCTAGATAAGATGAGAGATCATCCATATTTCAAACCAACTGATATAGTAAAAGAGGTGTTTAATAAATGTGGAGTGAGCATATCATACTGGACTGCTTGGAAAAGTAGATGGCTGATGCTTGAAGCAATACACGGAAATTATGAAGAAGGTTATAGACTAGTCCCTGAGCTGTGTAGGCAGATACTTAAGAGAAACCCAGGTAGCATTGCCAAGCATTTTGTGAGTGATAGAACTAAGTCTTTCATTGGTGTTGCTGTTGCATTCAAGTCATCAATAGATGGGTGGTTGAATGGATGTAAACCCATAGTTGGTCTTGATGGTTGTTTTCTCAAAGGTAAGTATGGTGGATGTGCTTAATAGCTATAGGACTTGATGCCATGAATGGAATACTCCCTCTTACTGTCTATGTTTGTCAAGGGGAGAACAAGGATACATGGATGCAATTGTTATGCCACTTGAAGCCTCGTCTAGACAAGTATAAGGATAAGGTTAGCTTCATGAGTGACAGATAGAAGGGGTTGATACATGTTGCAGCTCACTATTTTCCAGATTCCAATCACAGGTACACATGTATACACATTTTATTTAAGATACACATTTATACATTCTGTAGTTGTACTCACTATGATGAATTATACACATTTATTTAAGATACTTATGCATGTTTTTTTATGCAGATATTGCTTCAGACATATGTACAAGAACTTTAAAAAGATTTATAGTGGTGAGCTATGGGAAAATCTAGTCTGGGGAGCTGCAAGGGCATACAAGAAGCAAGAACTTACAAGGATATTGGGTATCATTAACAAAAATGACCCAAAAGCCTTAGATTGGTTTGATAGAGAGACAAGGAGTAGTTGGGCTAGGGCACACTTTGATTGGATCTCAAAGTGTGATGAACTGACCAATAATTTTAGTGAGTCCTTCAATAACTGGATACTCAAAATCAGAGATAAACCATTGGTTCGCTTTATAGACAGGTACAACCTAGACTTGTTGAATTTGGTTTATGAGACAAGAGAGTTATCCATGGAGCTAGTTGAAGGAGATGTAGTCCCAAATGTATATTTCATGATTAAAAAGAGGAGTTGAGGCACCATTGGTATGAGATTAAGGGTGTTTCAGATACTGAATATTTAGCAATCAACAACAAGAGTGGGAAGAGGTATAATGTTGATCTTGGGAAGTTTGAATGCTCATGCATAGAGTGGCAAATGTCAGGAATTCCTTGTGCACATGCAGTTGCTGTCATCAGAAAGAAGAGAGTGGAAAAGTGGTCAAGGTAAATTGTATCATTTTCAAATATTTACTTATGTGTACATTAATTTTTGTTGTATATATTTTAACCCTATACATTAATTTATGACAGGTATTGCGGTCCATATTTTAGTGTTGAGGCATTCAGGAGAACTTATGCAAACTATCTTTATCCACTGGAGAACATTGAGGATTGGGAAGAAATAGTAAGTAATGTATGTGATGTTATCTATCTTGATTGTATAAGATAATAATTATCTACCCTTATCTTTATTCACAGGATGACCCAGAAGAGTTGGTACTACCTCCTGAAATGGCTAATAAGGTAGGAAGGCCAAGAAAACAAAGAATTAAGGGGGATGATGAACCACCTAAAACAAGAAGGAAGTGCACAAAGTGTGGAGAACTAGGTCACAAATCTATAACATGTGATCAAAGACAGAAGGGGATATATGGCAAAAAGAAAAGGAAAGGTGTCCCTGGACAAGAAGAACCAACTGAAGCCCTAGTGTAGCAAATTATCATCATCATGAAGCCCCAATGCAGCAACAACAACAACATCAAGGACCAATTTAAGTCCCCATTGCAAAGAAAGAGCAAGAACATCAAGAAGCCCCCAGTAGCAAAGAAGAAACATCAAGGACCAACCGAAAAGAGGATCACCAGAAGGAGGTAGAGTAGGGAGAGGAAGAGGAAGAGGAAGAGGAAGAGGCAGAGCAAGAGGAAGAGCAAACATAAGGGGTGGAAGGGATGGAAGAGGCAGAGGAGTACATGAGCCAGTTAGCCAGAGAACAAGGGGATTGCATCATTTGTTGTTTGGTGATGGCCCAGATACACCTTCAACTCCTCCACTGAATGCAACTATATCAACTCATGAGCCACTTAGCCAGACTCAATAGTAAGTGGCTTTTGCAAGTATATTTTGTATATTTTGCTACTTGTAAGGGGATTGCATCTTTTGCTACTTTTGTATATCATATGTCAAGTTAGGAAGTGTTTGTTTGTACTTAAACTACTGGTGTTAGTTTGCTGAAGTGTTGTGTCTGTTTTCTGTTTTTCATGGTTTAGGTCAAAGTGTTGTGTCTATTTCTCATGGTTCAGGTCTGCTGGGATTTCATTTTGAAATTTGATGTAAGAAAGAACCCTTGTTTGTACTACCAGTTTATGATTCCCCTTTTGTTATGATCATCTTTTTTATGTTCTGCAGATAAGTTGATATGGTTGTGATATTTTATGCTGCTACAACTTACATTTTATTAGAATGGAACAATTAGATCACCCTTACATTGATGCAGACATTATAGCCTCACTTAGGGGTAGTCAAGAAGACAACAATACTCACTACCACACACATCACAGTCTAGTACAAGAGTAGTCTTCTTCTCAGTAGGCACCATAGGCTGATTGGAAGCACCATAAAGCATCTGGTGGTTGTGACACCCAACCATGTCACATGAAAGCCACATTTCAATTACTTTGCCCGACTGATCACGACATCTATACAATTTCATAAAGCCTCTGCACTTGACCATGTCTGCCCCCCTGTCCATGTTGCATCTCTTATAAAGGTACTCACAATTTGGAGAAGTGTGGCCTTCTTCGTCACACAATTGACATATCTGTGGACAAAAACACAAGTTGGATAAACTTAGATTTTGGTACAGAAAACAAAGTCATCTTTTAGGAATTAAGCCTACTGAACTTCATAAAATTAGAGTTTAGTCCTATTTATATGCCATTACAATTTAAAAGTTGGTTAGGTTGAAAACTACCTCATCGACACAAAAATATCTTACGGGAGCTCCACCCATTGGATTAGATTGGAGAAAGAAGAGGGGTACCCAAAGAAAAGAAAAGAAAGGGTGACTTACAGGAAGAAGATGACTGTAAGGGTTGAACTCTTATAGTATTTCAGTTCTAACGGCCATATTTTTTGGGCCATTGGATTGTAGAGAGGATTTTGACATGTGGCAAATTTTATCAAGTGAGTTTTAGTTAGATTCCAACAATTATCTACTTATTCTCATGACATGCACATGGAGGGGTATTCTTGTCATTTTGAAAATACAAACAGATTGACCATGGTCAACTATATTGACTCACAAATAAAAAAGCGTAAGTAGGACCAAAGCCTAATAAATTTGAAAAGTTGGACCAAAGCCTAATTTTGCTATTAATAGTAGGACCAAAGTCTAAATATCCCTTTAATTTAGTATAGATTCAAATCAATTTTCACCATTAGTTCTATTCCAAATCATTACTCTCGCATTGTTTACTTGTTTGTCATTGTTGAATTCGGTTAGGTCTAATCAATTAAGAGTGGAACGAATCTTTACTCTTGTTATATTTGCAATACCATATTGAGAGTAGAAATTTTGGTTTAAAAGTAAGAATAGATTGTTTGCATGTTATTAGTGTTTATTAGCATTAATAGGAGTAAACTATTGTTTTTACCTTTATCATGATTCATATATTTTTTGTACTATTTGTTAGTCTCTTGATGTAGTTTGTTAAAGTTGATATATGAAGAAGAAACTTCATTTCGAATTAGCTGGTTCTGCATTCATTGTTGTAATATATGTATAGTGTCGTATTACTCTTCTATAGGGTATAATATGTAGCATTGTTCATCCATAGAGTCTAAAACTTTAATCAAACTTGTTTTCAACGTTTCTTGAAAGGTCAACTAAATAATTGACTTCACCATTCAAGAAATGGAGAGAAAAAATGATGATAGAAATAGTATACCCTATGGGTGAAGGAGGCTACATGAGACAAGTTCAATAAAGTCAAATTGTTGGTTTTGCAGTCGTTACTGGCGTAGCCTTTATGTAGTGCCTTACTAGGCTTCAAAATTGTCTTATGGATTCAATATAATGCAATATATACAATAAATGCACACTATTTCGTACATAAACCAACATTTCACTTAGCCATATACATTTTTCAAATAACATATTACTTCATAGTTTAATTACGGACTTAATGTTTCAGGTGTCTATGGGTGAAGGAGGCTACATGAGACAACAAAGTTCAATAGTTGGTGTAAGTACCATATATCCAATGAATATATGACATGCGTCCATCACATCCCTTTACCAAACAATCTCCATCCAAAACATGAATTGAATCTCAACTAGCATTCTACGCCAGCTTATAAGAATTAGACCTATACCTAGACCTAGACATGCTCAGGTCACTACTTCGCAAGTCGTTCATCCTAGCTCTATCATATTATTGATAGATGACGGTTACAGTCAAAGGGCACAGGAGAAGATCACGTAGGAGGATACGACGATATTGATGACACACATTTAAGACATTAATCACATTTATAGCCAGGTCTTTAGCAGGAGACCCAAGAAGAGGAAGAGTTGTGCATAACACTATAAAAGGAGGAGACTTACCAAATCATAGGGGCTCCATCTTGATCAGGAGAGTCTGGATCCGCTCCACCTCCTCCATCTTCTCTATTTCCCAAACTAGATCTCATGAACTACGATTGGCTTGATTTTATTTCTATTAGAGAAGAACTAGATACGTAGGCAACTCCACCGAACAAAGCTTGCAACCACTTCTCCACAGAGTTTTTACCATTTATAGTTGGTTTTGCATTCGTTGGCATATAGTGTCCTACTAGGCTTCCATATTGTCTTGTGGATGCAATATTCATATCCACAAGCAATATCTACATTATGGCTTTATAGAGACACTTTGTGACCGTTAATTATCGATATACAGTTCTAGTGTTGTTTTCTCTTATATATTTAAAAGTGGGTGCGCTAGTTTCAAATCTACTACAACATTATTTCATGTTGAATTATAACTGTGCTTTACGATATTGCCATGACGAACAACATACCATGAACGAAATTAATGATATACAAACCATTATTGGCTCTGTGGATTCAAATATTGTGGTGTGATTTATATATTGCCCAAATGTATTCAAAACCTACTTATGATGTGTTTAAACATGCCAATATATATCTGAACAAAAACTCAAGTTCAGTTTAGGGACACGTTGAGATCACGACACTTTTATTTTAGGTTCATTTGGCTCACCTTCACATTCACATTGGGCCCAATTTTGTAATATAATGAGTAGAGAGAGAAGAAGATGAAGTCCGATTTTGGAATAAGGGCAAAATGGGTACTGAAGAAATAGGGTTGGTCATCGAGCTACTCGAGTCGAGTTTTGCTATACTCGAGTTCGACTCGCACATGAATAAGCTCAACTCGAACTCGACTTTGAGTTTAATATTGAAGCTCAAGCTCGACTAGTCCATTTCTGCTAGTAGCTCAAGCTCGACTCATTTTGCACTACAAGCTCAGGTTCGAGCTCGAGCTCAGTTATGCTCGTTTGAACTCGAACTCGAGCTCAAACTTGAAAATAATATGTATAAAACATTAAAACTAATATAAATTGTAAATTATAGTTGGGTATAAAGTATAAAATGCATATAAATTATAAACTATATACTACGTATGGGCCTATAAAACAAGTAGCTCACGAGTAGCTTGCGAGCTATTCGAACTCGAATTATTCGCTATCTAGAATGAGCTTTAAATTAAGCTCAAGCTCGACTCATACTTTTGCGCAGACGAGTTTGAGTATGTAGAGCCTTCAACGAGCTAAGCTCGACTACTCACGAACAACTCGACTCGATAGCCCTAGAAAGAAAGAGGAGAACATAATTATTCGAATGAAGAAAAAAAGAGAGAAAAAGGTATAGTTGGAAGTTCAAAAATTATCGCTGACCTCAGCAGGTTAGTCCGGTCTGATATCATAATTTCCAATAAAACATGGGTCAACATTTTCAACCAGACAATGGGTTTAATCTCCCTGGTACTTAAATGGTTGCACAAAAACCTCCTATAAGCGAACAAATGCATAAAACCTCCCTACTATTTAAAACATAACATCAAAGCCAAAATAAACCAAAATACCCCTGTGAAAACCGGGCTGACGTCATCCTATGTAAATTTGTATTTACATATGACAATATAAAATTATATAGTCCTCTTAACCTATTTAAATTTAAATTTTCATATGAAATTTTTTTTCATAGGAAAATTTAAATTTATATATTGTCTGGTGTCATTGGAAAATTTTCAATCCCAAAAGTTACTATGTAAATTTAAGCTTTCATAGCTCCAATGACTATATAAATATAGTTTTACATATATATGACTATGTAAAAATACATTTATATATATTCTGTTAGGTGTCGGGAAATTTTCGATCCCAAAAGTTGCTATGTAAATTTAAGTTTTTATAGCTCCAATAACCAAATATAGTTTTACATATATATATATATATATATATATATATATATATATATATATATACATATATATATAACTATAATATATATATATATATATATATATATATATATATATATATATATATATATATATATATATATATATATATATATATATTTGTAAAAATACATTTATATATAGTCGAGAAATTTTCAATCCCAAAAGGGTAAAAAAAGAAATAAAATAAAATGGGAAATAAAAACAGACCAGATTTTATCTCTTTTTTGGAAAACAGGAATGTTATTTAAAGAGACTTAAATAATAGGGAGATTATGTGATATGGGTCGATGGGAGGGAGTTTATACTCAACCGACTTAGAACCAAGGGGCTGAGCCTCATTTCTTGCATTTTCAACACCCTTAAATGGTACAAACAATAATTTTCCGTTTTAATTCTGCATGAATGCATTTCATACCCCGCATGAAATCCAGAATTGCCATCTTAAATCTCCCTTGTACACAACACTCCCACTGTTTTTCTTCCACACCTCTCACCAACACTCAAAAGTCCCACGCACTTCACCTCAAACTTGGAACACTCACAACAACTACTTCTCAACTTATCACTTCATACATTGACTCAAACTCATTTTCTAATGCTCGTATTCTCTTCAAAGAAACGTCTAACTGGGACTTGGTTTCAGCCACAACCATTATCGGACAATTTGCTCGCAATGATCATCATGAATATGTTATTAGTATGTTCTCTCGTTTGCTTTACTTGAATGTTAGACCCAATGAGTATACTTTTGGTACTGTAGTACATTCTTCTACTTCTTTAAAAGCTCTTTGTATAGGGAAACAGTTTCATGGTATTGCGACGAAAATGGGACTTTGTTCTAATGTGTTTGTCGGTAGTTCGGCTCTTCATTTGTATGTAAAGGTGGGTATGATCGAAGAAGCGCGATGAGCTTTTGAAGATATGTATGAACTGAATGTGGTTTCTTATACTACTATGATATGTGGGAATTTGAAGAATGAGAGGTTTGAGGATGCTAGATTGCTGTTTTCGTGAATGCCCGAGAGGAATGTTGTTTCTTGGAATGCGATGATTGGTGGGTATAGTCAAATGGGTCTGTTGTGAATATATAAGTGCGGAAACAACGTTACCCACAACAAACGGATTAATCCTACACAAAGATCAATCCTTCACACTAGACAAGATTTCAACACCCTCCAAGCAATATCCCAACATTTCTCAATATCAAATAACAAGCATATAAAGTAAAACAATTAATGTAAAGGAAGAACAAACCACAAGGCGAGATATATCGTGGTTCGACAATTTGCCTACTTCCATAATCGCGAAGTTCCAAGCTTTCTTTGGATGTCCCTGAGTAGCAGATTACAAGTCTCTTAATTCACTCACAAAGAATGAACACTCAACTCACAAAAGAATTGCTCTCTTTATAATCTCTCTCTTTCTTGGTTTTGGAAAAAGTTAGGTTTTTTCAAAAACTGATTTTGTTTTATACCAAAAACCAAAATCGCGATTCTTATGTGAAGCCCACAAAAAAAATGAGGCTGGCGCTTCTTCTTCGAAAGTGCGGTCGCCAAAACATTTCTTGGACCATGGCTGGTCGTCGCTTTGGCTCGAAAGCGGCTCAATGTGAAAAAACAGAGAAAAACTTCGTTTTTCTCTACATTCTCCACCTCGGTGAGGTTTTAACACATAAAACCAAGCCGAACACATCCAGCAAGATCACATCCAGTAAGAACACCTCCAAAGAAGGAAGACTTCGCAATCCGCCCCGGCGGCTATGCCCACACAGGGCTCTTTCAAACATGTAGGATTTGGAGCAAGTCCAAACAGTGTTGGAACTTAACTCCGGTGACAACTTTCGTCAGCATATCAGCAGGGTTGTCATGGGTGTCTACTTTCTCAAGTGCTACATCACCATCCTCAACAACATCCCGTATAAAGTGATAACGGACATCAATATGCTTGGTCCGACCATGATGAACTTGGTTCTTCGCCAAATGAATAGCACTCTGACTATCACAATACACAGCAACACTGTTCTGCTCAATACCCAAATCATCTAGAAGACCTCGAAGCCATAGTGCCTCTTTCACTGCCTCTGCCACTGCCATATACTCGCCTTTCGGTAGTAGATAGAGCAATCAGTGGCACTGAAGCATAGACCTCCAACTAACGGTGCACCATGCATCATAAACACATAACCGGTGGTCGATCGTCGTCATCTATCTAGATCACCTGCATAATCAGAATCCACAAACCCACTGACATAACAAGTGCCTCCACCATAAGCTAATCCCACATCCAAAGTACCCTTCAAGTACCTTAGTACCCATTTCACTGCCTCCCAATGCTGCTTCCCAGGATTTGCCATATACCTGCTGACAACACTAAGCGCTGTGGAAATGTCGGCGCATTAATGCACACCATAGCATACATCAAACTGCCCACGGCACTTGCATAAGGAACATTTGCCATATGCTTTTGTTCCTCCACCGAACTAGGAGAGAACTTAGCTGAAAGTCTAAAATGCCCAGCTAAAGGTGTAGAAACCGACTTTGCATTCTCCATACCAAATCGAGAAATTACTTTCTGAATGTATTTCTTCTGAGATACAACTATCCGTCGCTTCTTCCTATCTCTGTGAATCTCCATGCCCAGTATCTTCTTGGCTCCACCTAAGTCTTTCATCTCAAACTCAGAGCTAAGTTGAGATTTCAACTTGTCTATCTCCACCATGCTTTTGGAAGCAATAAGCATGTCATCCACATAAAGCGGGGAGATAGATGAAGTCATTACCACGAAGCCTTCTAAAGTAGACCACGGTAGTCATACTTACGGGGTGTACTCATGTTGCATCATGAATGTGTCAAAGCGCTTGTACCATTGCAGGCGATTGCTTTAACCCGCATCAAAGTGACCGATTCAATTTGCATACATAATCTTCTTTCAAGAAGCGACAAACCCTTTCGGGTTGTCTCATATAGATCTCTTCTTCCAAGTCCCCATGCAAGAAAGCGGTTTTACATCAAGTTGCTCTAACTCCAAGTTGAAGTGAGCAACTAAACTTAATAACACACTTAATGGACGTATGTTTGACCACCGGGGAAAATACCTCATTGTAGTCAACTCCTTCTTTTCTGTGAAAAACCCTTTGCTACCACTCTTTGCCTTGTACCCGATCTTGCCGGACTCGGGAAGGACCTCTTTCTTTTCTCGAACACCCATTTCTTTGCCGATAGTCCTTTTGCCCTTTGGCAATACAACTAGGTCCCATGTGTGATTTTTATCAAGAGATTCCATCTCGCTTGCATAGCTACCAACCAATCTCTGTAATGAGCATCTCTAGCGGCTTCCTTCTTGAAAGCTATCGGCTCATCATCTTCGATATTCAAAGGCATATGCCACTAAATCCACGACCATAGTGTTTCACCGGCTTCTCGTGCCCATACTTGTGCACTTCTTTAACTTGTCTCTGTGGCCTAGGGTCAGCCACTACAAGTTGCGGATGCTCTTGCTCTTCTTCCTGTTGCTATGTGGTTCCATGATTTGGTACCTCATCATGATCTAACCAGTCATCTGCTGCATCAGACAACTCAAGCTCATTAGCTTGAACTTCTATAGACTTCACCATTGCGCGCCTACCGGCTTTTCGAAGATAACACGGAAGTCTCATCAAAGGTAACATCTTTGCTGACCAGGAACTTGTGGTCTTCTAAACACCACAATCGATATCCCTTTACCCCATTTGCAAAGCCTAAGAATATGGCCTTCTTAGCTCTAGGATCTAGCTTGTTGTCCCTCACATGGTAGTAAGTCTGTCGATCCAAACTCTCGAAAAACTATAATCAGCTGGGTTACCTGACCACACCTCATAAGGTGTCCGCAATCTATAGCTGGTATCGGTGACCTATTAATGCGGTAACACGCCATGGACACTACATCGCTTGATACTTTTTTGCCTAGGACCGGCATTAGACAATAAACATCTTGCTCTTTCAAGCAAAGTTCTATTCATCCTCTCTGCCATTCCATTCTCGTGCATGGCGTGCCCTCGATCCGTCCGGTGTCTGGCGATTCCTGTTCGCGCCGCGGAACTCTTGGAAAGGTTCATAGGTATACTCGATTACCATTGTCGGACCGTAATGTCTTGACCTTCCTATCGTGCGATTCTCAACCCTTGCGCCTTCCACTTCTTAAATGTCTCAAACACTTCATCTTTTCGATTTCATCATATACACCCACACATAGCGAGTATGATCATCAATGAATGAGACATAATAGCGGTTACCTCCCCTTGAAGCCACCACGGAGGGTCCCCAAACATCCGTATGCACATAATCAAGGATGTCTGTTGTCGTGTGCTTGCTTGACTTGAACTTGACTCTGCGATCGCTTCCCATAGACGCAATGCTCCACAGAACCCCATACTTGGCTTCTTCAAGTTCTTCAAGAACCTCGCTTGCACAACTTCGGACAAACCCTTTTCACTCATATGCCCTAAACGATATGTCATATCTTAGTGCACTCGTAATCATTTCTACATGCACCCACCGCTACATCGCTTTATCACCGTACTACCTATCGAGTATACAAGGTTCCATATTTTGACCCTTCATAACAACTAAAGAGCCATTAACAATATTTAGGACTCCACCTTCGCTACACAAACTTGTGGCCTTTGGAATCAAGGTACCAAGAGAAATAAGACTTTTCTTTAGCTCGGGAACATGTCTCACATCGGTTAAAGTCCTCACTACACCATCATACATCTTGACCCCGTATAGTTCCAATTCCTACCGTCTTACAAGCAACAACATTACCCATTAAAGCGGAACCACCATCAATGCTCTCATAAGAAGTAAACCACTTTCTATTCGGGCACATATGATAGGAACATCCGGAATCAAGAATCCACTTTTTCGATCATATAGTCTTGTGTGGACACACGTAGGTGAACTCATCCTCTTGAGCACGAAGCATAATTTGCCTCAATTTTTGCCTTACCTTTCTTGACCATCTCTTGTTCTCTTTCTTGGTGAGGACAATTACTTGCATAATGTCCCTTTTCATTGCAATTGTAGCCTTAGACATATTTTAAAGGCTTCTTTGACTTGGACCTAGAATTCTCATTACTTGAATAATTACGTTCATCATAATTTTCCTCTTGCCACTAGCCCCCGACCTGCATCAATGCTATTCTCTACTGCGTGTCTTCTTCATCAACTCATAAGAAAGAAGTGCACTTTGAACTTCGTCAAGATCGACGACTTCTCTGTTCATGAATGTAGTCATTAGATGCTCATAGCTTTCTGGCAAGGAGAATATTAAACATGCCGCTTGATCCTCATCATCCATCTTCATACCAACATTCAAATAATCCGCTAGGCGTCGGCGGAACTCACTAACGCGTGCTCTTGCATCGTTGAACCATCGACCATCATGTACCGATAAAGACGCTTCTTAAGGTACATCTTGTTAAATCATGCTCTTGGTCATATACATAGACTCTAGTTTGAGCCAAATACCGGCAGCGGTATTTTCTCCCATCACACTATACATAACCTCATTAGCAAGACATAACCGGATTGATGAACAAGCTTGAAGATCGAACTCTTCCCAATCATCATTACTCATACTCGCCGCCTTAGATTTAATCCCCTTTAAAGCCTTGTGCAAACCTTGTTGGATGAGGATGTCCTTTACTTGGACTTGCCAAATCCCAAAGTTATTCTTCCCATTAAACTTCTCTACTTCAAACCTTGCGTTTGACATCTTGGGAGCCATCTTTCAAGTTACACACAATAACCCAAAAGAAACAGTTTCACCTCGGAATTTAATCGAACACCTTGTCTACACAAATTTTGAGCACTAAACTCAAAATCCTAGGTCGTATACCTAAGCTCTGATACCAATTGTTGTGAATATATAAGTGCGGAAACAACGTTACCCACAACAAACGGATCAATCTTACACAAAGATCGATCTTTCACACTAGACAAGACTTCAACACCCTCCAAGCAATATCTCAACACTTCTCAATATCAAATAACAAGCATATAAAGTAAAACAATTAATGTAAAGGAAGAACAAACCACAAGACGAGATATATCGTGGTTCGGTAATTTGCCTACTTCCACACTGCGAGTTCCAAGCTTTACTGGATGTCCTGAGTAACAGATTACAAGTCTCTCAATTCACTCACAAAGAATGAACACTCAACTCACAAAGAATTGCTCTCTTATAATCTCTCTCTTTCTTGGTTTTGGAAAAGGTTAGGTTTTCCAAAAAACTGATTTTGTTTTTATACCAAAAAACCAAAATCGCGGTTCTTTAGAAATGAAGCCCACAAAAAATGACTGAGCGGCGACTCCTTCGAAGGCCAGCGAGTGGTCGTAAAAAAAACATGGACCATGAGCTGGAATTCAACTCTGGCAGCCGGTGGCCTGAATCGTGAAAAACAGAGAAAAACTCGTTTTTTCTCTACAGGGTCAAACTAAAGAAGCTGTGAATCTTTTTATTGAAATGTATAGAGAAGGATTTCAGCCTAATGAGTCTACTTTTCCTTGCGTTTTTAGTGCTGCAGCTAATATAGCTGCACTTGGAATGGGTAAGAGTTTTCATGCTTGTGCTTTTAAGGTGTTGGGGAGTTATGGTGTGTTTGTTGGTAATTCTATTATCAGTTTTTATGCCAAATATGGGAATATGGAAGATAGTTTATTAGCTTTCAATAGACTTCATGGAAAGAATACTGTTTCTTGGAATGCTATTATATGTGGGTCTGCACAGAATGGAAGAGGCAAGGAAGCACTACAGTTCTTACAGAAGATGTAGGGTTTCGGCATTAGACCCAATGGTGTAACTCTTTTGTGTGTTTTGTTAGCTTGCAACCACGCGGGTCTTGTGGATGAAGGTTTTTCCTGTTTCAATAGGGCTAAAAATGAATATCCCAATGTGTTAAGGCCTGATCATTATGCTTGTATGGTTGATATGCTTTCTCGCTCGGGGCGTTTTGGGGAAGCTAAAAGGTTTCTTCGAGAGCTTCCTTTCAACCCTGGGATTGGATTTTGGAAGGCATTGCTTGGAGGCTGCCAGATACACTCGAACATGGAATTGGCAGACCTAGCAGCTCGAGAAATCCGTGCCTTGGATCCGGAGGACGCGTCTCATCCTATGTTATGTTATCAAATGCAGATTCTGCAGCTGGTAGATGGCTGAGTGTATCAATGATAAGGAAGGAGATGAGGGAAAAAGGGATGACAAGGATTCCTAGCTGCAGTTGGATTGAGATCAGCGGTAAGGTTCATGTATTTTTTTCTGGAGATAAAAGACATGGCCAGATGGATGATATTTATATGCTTATGGGATATTGTTTTAAACATTTGAAGGAAATACCAACCACCAACAGTTTTTCAGAATACTAAATTGAGCTTCTTTGTTTTCACAGTAAAATTCCTTGCAACTAAGCTGCATATTTATATATTAAGATTTAGGATCTCATTCGGCAGCTTACATAGATGGGTATCTTTAATATTATCACCAACCAACAAGTCTGCCTTCGTAAGTACTTTGTTTCCATCGTCCTGCTAAGTACAAACCTTTGATTAATCTAGTATATGGCTCAAAAACAAAGAAAACTCGGTCTCTAGTTTGCTCGATGGACGATTTCAAGTCTCTTCCATCTACTTAGTACAATGCTTCAAAGTCCAACACCACCTTCGGGTCTTCCACCACCAAGGAATTGGAACCCTTTTGTGATTGTTGTACTAGGTGTGATTTGCACCATCTTCCTCTTACTTGGCTACTACAAGATCCTCAAAAGACATTTCCTTCCCGCTTAGGTACCATACCGAAAAGGCGACTTGAATGAATGAGGCTAACCCAGATGACCCTTCACTACAATTCCAAAGTCCTGGACTCGATTCATCAATCTTATCTTGCCTTCCCACCATTCAATATAGGAAAAGGAGTGATGGTGAAGTTGACCATGGTGACACAGATCAAGTAGATTTGCTTGGGAGCATTTGAAGAAGGGGATTGGCTTAGATTCCTACCAAATGGCATTCATTGGTTCCATATTTCTTGCATTGACACTTTATAACACCCCGTTTTTTTATTTGCTTTTCCTATAATAATAGTAATAATAATGAAAATAGATAAAACTAGATATATGATAACTATCGCCTTAGGGATAAAAGTCCTGTAAGTAAACAAATAAGTGTTATCCTTGTTTTTCGGTGAGGTTGATAAAAAAAAAAAAAAAAAAAAAAAAAAAAGGAGTTTTCTCACGTAGAGTTTGGAGGGGAAAAACACAGCGAGAGTTTTTCAGAGAGGAAAGAAAAAAAAAAGGGGGTTTCCCACGTAAGAAAAAGGAAGAGTTTTTCTGTTAGCTAGTTGATAGTCGGAGCGCGCTACAAGTGAGTAGATATTTTACGTTTTTATTTCTTGTTTACTATAGATTTCATGATACGAGGTACTGTTCACATGATGTTTTGTTTAGTCAGTACGATATACTATTTAGTGTTAACTAAGTATATAACTTTGAAGAACCTATATACAGAAGTGGATAAAAAAATGAGGGTAGTAAATTGATTACTGGCTATAAACAAACTAGACGATTTATGTATTCGTGCTTTGGTTAGATGGAGAGTTGTGGGTTCGGGAGGTTGTCGAAGCCTTGAAACCGGTTGTTACTGGCGTCAACCTCAGAACCAAAGTGTCCTATTTCTTTGTTGTGTTTGATTGATTGTTTTGTTAGAAATTTTGTTGTGATGTAATACTGTTAGTTGGTTTTTTATTATTGATGTTTGATTGGGCGCTGGAGAGAGAGCTGATGGCGGCGTGAGACTATATCGTTGAACTGTTATACTGTTGTGTGTGGGTTGTTTTTTATTTGGTTGATGTCGGGGTTTTAGAGATGGACGACGGGTTTAGTATCGGTGGTTGGGGTTGGGTTGAAATTTGGTGGGCTGTTGAAGCTCCGGAGGAGCGTTAATGGTAGAGAGAAATTTCAGATCTAGTTTTGGTTGAAGGTTTTCGAAATTAAGAATTGAGATTATTGCTTTTGTAAATGTTATAGGGTTTTTTTGAAGGGGAGTATTTTTTAGGTTAGGTGGGGAGAGCTGACGAAAGTGGTGGCGGTGGTTTTGGAAGTGGAGGGAGGTGTTGTGAGGAAGAAGATGAACAGTGAATTTCGATTTGGGCTTGGGCCAAATCGTGGGTGGGCTTATGTATTTTAAATTTTAGATTTTTCATTTTGGACTTAAGTTAGACTTTGGGCCTTAAGCTTTGGGCTTTTGGGTTAGAGGAGTTTAGGTCTGGTTGACTGCTGTTGACCAGTGGCTGGTTGACTGCTGTTGACCATGGGCAGGTTGACTTTAACTGTTGACCAGGGTTGACTTTGACCAGTTGACCCAATTTGACTTTTAACTCAGATTATGATTCGGTCTATTAGGATAGGTCTAGGGCTATTAGCATGCTTGGCTAAGACCTTTATATATATGTGTGTACGTATATTAACTACTATGTGATATTTAAGTTTTTTATATCACGTATTTATGACACTTAGATATCGATATATTAATAATCGTAAACAATAATACAAGAAACAAGATACTCCTACATTTTCTGAAATAATTTATGCTATAAAGTTCAATAATCGTAAACAAATTTACCGACTTGTGTGTGCATATTTTAGCAAATAGATATGCAACACGTGGCGCGTATCTTCTTAAGTCTCGGATATGGTCTTGGTATGGGTAGAAAGTTGCGAGAACATATCTCAAGTCCAAATCCTCTTACTTCCTAGGTTCGGAGTAAGACACTTCCTAGGTTTCGAAGTGAGATAAGAAGAGGAGGTTAAGTGGGCTTTGGAACTAGTTGGAGTAGTAGGTTCGTATAACCAACTCCTAACTATGAACTCCAAATCCGGAACTCAACTACTAGGTCCGGAACAGGTTCGTGGGCTTTGGAACTAGTTGGAGTTGTAGGTTCGTATAACCACCAACTCCTAACTATGAACTCCAAATCCGGAACTCAACTACTAGGTTCGGAGCAGGTTCATGGGCTTTGAAACTAGTTGGAGTAGTAGGTTCGTATAACCAACTCCTAACTATGAACTCCAAATCCGGAACTCAACTACTAGGCTCGGAGCTCTAACTACTACTCCGAACCTAAACATGTTTTTCTGTTGTTTAAGTCAATAAAGGAGACCTATTTGACTTGGGAAACATGGGCTTCTAGAAGAGTCAAGATGAGACTTAACAAGAGACAGTCTCCTAGTTAAACACTAATTGGGAAACCTCATCTATTCATCAAGATGATACTTAACAAGAGACGGTCTCCTAGTTAAACACTAATTGGGAAACCTCATCTATTCTTATAAATAGAATAGTTGAACTACGCTTTGAGTTTGATTCCTATTGATGGGGATCGTGAGGCAGCCATTAAAGAACGTGGTTCAACTCATCATCTTCTACATCTCTTCTTCTTCTTGATCCAATACTTCTCATTGTTCTTTGATCATCAACAAAATATTTGTGTTTCTAGATTAGGAAAAATCATCACACACGCACCCTTTTAGAACTCTCCATGCCTCAAGTTTTGAATTTGAGTTTTATGACTGATGATGTCATATGTTAGGTGGCCATTTATTGAATGTGTCATAAATGGCCCGTTAACATTATATATGGGTATTCATTGAATGTGCCATGAATGACCCGGGTATTCATTGAATGTGCTATGAATGACCAGATTGTTTGGACTACCCTAGAGAGGAACTAAGGTATTCGCCTTGCGGGTTAGTTGTATTCCTTGAGTGTGTCTGGGGAATGTAGGGTTGGGTATTCCTTGAATGTGGCGGGAATGACCTAAAGTACATAGGTACTAAATGGTGGGTGTATAAGAAAAATAATCGATTAATTAATAAGAGAAATTGATTTGATTGTACGGGTGTGCTTGGACTTAAATTTGAATATCTACATATGTTATATAAAAGTTATAACTTTCTTTTGCAGGAGGGTAGGACTTAATAACCTTTTGTGCAGGGACGCGGTCCTACCCTTATACAGTAGTGGATATCGGTAAGTTTTAATTCAATGACTTAGTTATTAAAACAAGTTATTATAATGAGTTAATAAAATGGAAGTCTTGCTTGGGAAGAAACTATGCCGGTTGAAATGAAGGAACTACCTATCTTCCAAGCTGAGAATGATTAAGTTAGGATATATTTAAAGTGATAGTTTGATAAGTAAAGACTGGAAATGTTTATATGTGGTTAGTCTACTCATACCAGCAAATTCCATTTTGCTCATCCATGTTTGCTTTGTTTTGGCAACGTGGGTGTGTTCTTGGGAACATAGGTGAAAGGCAGTGGAACCACGACATTTGGTTTGGATTTGTTTCTGGAGCAGTTCGGGAGTTTAATTTTATTAGGTCTAATCTTTTTGAAAACATGTAATAACGTAGTTTCATATCCATCATGACATGAGAATACGATGTTGAAGACCTATTATTCTTAGAGTTTTATATTGATGATTTTTGAAGCGGAAGAGAGTCTTTTAATAAAGTGATGGTTGAGAAAGTTTGGAGATATTTTGTTGTTAAGTTGATTCTTTTATGATGTGGTATTTTGGTTTTGGCACGGTGTTGTATCCACTCCGTCATGGCCTGGGTTTTTAGATAATTGAACGTAGCGATGTTTGAGATATTTATATTTCAAATATTCACTTTGTAATTATTTAGAAACTCAGGCTGTGACACTTGGTTTCAGTCTCACTCCAACTGCCCACTCTGTAGATCACATATCATATACAACCTCACTAATCACCATGGTTACTATGTCTCTATGTTAACTTTGTTGGAGACTCTGAGGGAAGACGCCATTGGAGAAACATCAAGTAATTCCCAAGTTGTTCATAAGCAATCTGTGCAAAATTCTGCAGCTGGGCCCGTCCAACATACGCCGATTGATTCAACTTGAACTTGACTTTCATTGTTCCCATTACTTAGTTCCTCCAGTTTAAAAAAATGTGGAAGATATGTTCTTCCTCGGAAGAACTTCAGGACCTCCAACAAACATTTTTTTTCCAAAACATGCTTAGGTGGAAACTGAAATTTGAGGCATGCCTTGAGTTAAATCAATGCAATCGGAAAGATTACATCCTGCTCTACTAGGAATTAGTTACTATTATTTCGAGGTGTAGTACCAAGACGGAAAGCTGATTTCTCTCGAGGCTCAGTTTTCCCAATCTTTTCGATTGATGAGGAGGCTCAATTCTCGAAGGATGGCTGACCAAAAAAACAACACTTGAAATGAAGTTAGAATGGAATTTCAAAAGGTATAGGAAAAGAAAAGGAGACAGTACTGTTATTGTCTCAAAGGAACAAACTATAAGCCCCAAATCCTGTAAGAATTTTTTGTCGGATTCCGAAAAAGAGTGTTTTCCATTAAGGTTGGAGGTCCTCTATCTACATAGACCCTCCACGAATGGTGCAACTAGCTGCATATACCCTCCACCAAGGCGAGATCAGACTTTTTTTTCACACCACGAAACCAATACTTGTGACTGCACGCAGTTTGTAGACATCCAACTCTGTTTCTGCGATGGGGAAAGCCATCGTCCAAAACATGAAAAACTTAGTGTGCGTTTGTTCTGAAGGAAAGACTATGGAAAGGAAAGGAAAATAGGTGTGGTCCACCTTTTCCATAGTTTTTTGGCTGTTTGTTTGTCCCATGGAAAGGAATAGGTCATTCCGTATGGAAACAAAACTAGGGAAACGGAAATGGTTTTGTGTCCGTGCTTACCCCCTAAAAAAAATGAGAAAGGAAAAGGAAAAAAACAAAAAAAAAAAAAAAGAGGGCGAACCACTTCAAAAAAAAAAGGAGGCGACAGCTAAAGCCACCACACCCTTCTTCTTCTCTTCTCATCTTATACCACTCAAACTTCATACTCTATCTCAGGTACTTTCTTTCTCTCTTGTCTTTCTCTTTCCTGACAGTGCTCTAGTAGTCTAGTCTAAATAGATGTTGCCACTTTCTCTGAATTTCTGGTCTGGCCTATGAAATCTATTAGGTTGGACTGCTGTTTTTACCCTGCTCTGCAACTTTTTTTTTTTTAGGTGGTGTTAGAAATTTTGAAATGAATTTTAGCCGCATTGTAATGAAATCATTCTTCTGAATTTATAAAAACTTTACTACTTGGTGGCGGCTCTTTACCTTCCAATATATACATGAGTAACTCATGACCTGCTCTGAAGATGCGTGCATATATTGTAGTTTAATGGTCGTAATTCTTTCATAATGATTAATCATTTGTTTATCTGAATAGTTTACTGTCACATAAAGTTAGCACCAAGGGATTATCGACTTGTTTAGGAATTATTGACTATTACTTCAACGTTTTTCGCTAATGCTATTTAATTAGATGCTTATTAACTTAGTTATGTATTAGTAATTTTAGAGATAAGGTTGGCATAATAGTAGGTAAGCTTTGTTATATTGGATGTATATTTAAAGTCTCCTAAACAAGGTTCTATTTCAAGTTTCATGCCCTCTAGTGACAATAATTGTGATCCCGACAATCTGCCGTCCTTAGATCGAAACTTGTGCTTCCATCTCTAAAAGTCAACTTTTTCAGTAGTGGACTAATTGATGTTTTCTTTTCTTTATCTCTCTCATTTAAAAGATAGCCAATATGGTGGACAGTTAAATATATTCAAGTCAAAGTTGAGAAAAGGATATTTTTTTTTTTTTTCTTATGGACACAATTTTTCATTCAATTTAGAAGTGTATGCAGTTGACCACCATCATTTGGTACTAGCTGTTTTTATGTTGATTGAGTTCGCGATGAGACTAGTTATGGCCATTGCTAATTGTTGTTTTAATGTTGTTTTAATTGTAACTCTGTTGATTAATAATGACTGTCTTAGGAATATGGATGACTACGAAATAGTTGCAGTCTTTTGTGTAATTGCTGCATATTTTGTAATGTCACGTATGCTTGAGAACATGCCTATTGAGAGGGTGCCACGTAGAAATCGGGACTACGAGAGACATCTAGCTCTAGAGAGGCTGTATTCAGAAGATGATAATAATTGTCATAAAATGCTCGGTTGAATAGAGTATGTTTTAATATCTTATGTGAGCGACTTCAAGAAAGAGGTTTGATTCGCTAGTAGGTGGGTTTTACGTGAAAGAACAAGTGGCAATGTTTCTTTACATTTTAGGCCACGATACACGTATGGGGCCTACTGCTTGGACTATGATAAGGTCACAAGAAACTATCCACCGACATTTTCATAGAGTTTTGCAATCTGTATTGAGGCTTGGTAGGGAATACATAAGACAGGCACGTCAAACGAACTCCCCAAAGAACAGAAGTAATATGAAGCCTTGGGCCATGAGATATTTTAAGGTAAACCGAGTAAAATACTTACTCTTAAACCTATCTAGCATTTGCCTTAAAGGTATAAAGTTAGTCGTAATTATATTTTTTTATTTCCTCGTTTTATAGGATTGTGTTGGTGCAATTGATGGTACTTTCATACCGGCAATGGTACCTATAGCAGACCAACCACGGTATCGCAACCGGAAGGGGAATTTAGCGCATAACGTTCTAATGGCTTGTACATTTGATATGAAAATATCATATGTATTGGCCGGATGGGAGGGTTCTGCTCATGATAGTCGGATATTGAGAGCTGCTCTAAACCATCCAAGGGAGAGCTTGTTTGTTCCACCTGGTAAATATTACTTAGCTGATGCCGGTTACCCACTTGCCCCAGGCTTCTTAGTTCCGTACCGGGCAACAAGGTATCATTTATCTGAAATTGGAGAAATGGCAGCACGGAACGAGAAAGAGTTATTTAACTTTAGACATTCTTCACTGCGTAATGTAGTCGAGCGTACTTTTGGACTTCTGAAAAAACGGTTCGCTTATTTGAGGACAACTCCTTTTTACAATGTGGATATACAAGTTGATTTAATCATAGCTTGTTGTATACTACATAATTTCATACGAGAGGTTGATCCTGTCGATGTTGGTGGATGGCCGGATGAACCGGATGTGGAGGAACCTAGAGATATGGGTAGCCAAGCTCGGGGGATTATAGTGCATCGAGGCCAACTAATGAGTGGAAGTTGTTCAGGGACCAACCTAATCGAGAGCATATGGAATGAGCGTCATATGTTTCAAACACAAAGAGAGTGATCGACTACTTTTATGTTTTTAGTTATTTATATGTTGTATTTGTTTTGGGTGGTAAGAATATGTACTTGCATCGACATTTATGCAAAGTGTGAATTGCAAATGCTATGGTTTGATTATATGTTGTTGATTAAAAACGATGAAATCTAAATTTTATGGATCTTTTCAATTCCTATGTACTATATTTTTTAATAATTTATATTGTGGAAATAGATGTGTTATGATCATATAATAATTTTAATAGGGATGACAACGCATAAGCAACACCTCAAACACCACAATCACCGATCTGCGATCGAGAAAGGGAGACTAGTTTGGACTCAATCTATGGATGATGTCATGTTAGAAGTTTTCTTGGAACATCTTGAAGGGTTTAAGGGGAACCGGTGGATGGAAGAAAGAAATCACATTCTTAGCTGTCATCAACCGAGGCAATGAGAGATCAGTTGGGTTTTGCTATCGATATTGAACACGTTGAAAACCGAATCAAGACAAAGAGGGCTGTGGTTAAATCATTCAAAGATTTGAGATCTTTTTCTCATAGTGGTTTTGGTTGGAATCCGGATACAATGATGATAGAAAGTGATGCTTTAGTATGGGCAGATGCAATTAAGGTAAGAATGTTTATGCGAACAAGTTTTGTTAGTTATTGTAGTATAATGAGTACTTTAATTATTTGATTCTTTGATAACATAGTTATTAGTGCTCAAGCTAAGATTTTATGTTCCTTTAATTTTGTGACAAATAATATATTTGTGTAAGCAGTTTTTGTTGGTTTAATTTCTGGTGTTGGTTAAGAAGATTCTTGAAAAATTGTGCTTGAGAATTTGGTCTCAGGGCTTGAATAAGATTTTTAGATCTGTGAGTCTTCTTTCCAATACAATTGGATTCATCTTGTTTCGATATTTGCATAGTAAGTTACGACTGTTTTAGTACATAATGGTCAGCCTGGATTTTTTTGACAAAGTTCTGTGTTTGGTGGCGTTCTGTGCATTTTCTGTTGGGAACCTCATTTCATGGCCTAAAAGTTAGTTGTAGAAAATCTAGTGTAGTTTCATACCCAATTTACCTTGTACTAATCCGAGTTATACAAATAAAGTTATGACAGTTT
Source organism: Coptis chinensis (assembly GCF_015680905.1). NCBI lineage: Eukaryota > Viridiplantae > Streptophyta > Magnoliopsida > Ranunculales > Ranunculaceae > Coptis > Coptis chinensis. Next base: position 39,383,997 of record NC_141463.1, read on the forward strand.
TAGCGCAGATAGGTCAACCAGGATTTTTTTGACGAAGTTCTGTGTTTGGTGGCGTTCTGTGCATTTTCTGTTGGGAACCTCCTTTCATGGCCTGAAAGTTAGTTGTAGACAATTTAGTATAGTTTCATACCCAATTTACCTTGTACTAATCCGAGTTATACAAATAAAGTTATGACAGTTTTAGTGCAAACTGGTTCAATATTTTTTTCTTGAAATCCAACAAATATTTTTTTATGTCGCAGGCAAACCCGAAAATGAAGACCTATAAAGGTAAGCAAATACCTAGGTTGTTGGAGTGGGTTGAAGTGCTTGGAGACAATATTGCTTGTGGTAACATACAAAAAACTGGTCTTACGGTGGATGAGGACGCTACAGTGGCAAGTGAGATGGACATGTCATCACAGGTTCAGTATTCAGATACTTTGCTTAGGGAAGGCATGCGTATCCATGTGGATAACTTCCCACCAACTAATAACGAGGGTGGAGGCTCCCACACTGCTACTTCCCAACCATCAAGTCAGTCTGCCCATCCAAACAAATTGCCTCAGAAGAAGCGCAAGAGCATGGAAGGTGAAGGCAATGATGTTATAGAAGGCATGAGGCTTGTTATGCAGAATGTGGCAGATTCTTTGCGTGTGAGGAGTGAAATTGAGCGTGAGAGGATTGCAGTTGAGGCTAGTAAGAACAATGCTCTAGCCCTCACTTGGGACCAAATTTGTTTAGCCATTGATGAAATTGATGTGTTGGATGAGGAACGAAGATTTGCGGCTATGGAGTTGTTTTCACAAGATGGTCTTTGAAAACCTAAAAATGTTTTTTCTCAAGATGAATACCAACAAACGTGCTAGTTGGTTATTGAAGAAGCTTGGTGATAATTGAGTGGATGGGTTCTCAAGTCTTTTGTGGTTGTTTTAGATACACTTTGGATATGCTTTCATGTGTTCTTTTTCTTTTTTATGATGGAGTGTTAAAAGTCTTTTGTAGTATTTCAGATCCATTAACTATTTTGGATGTTTTCAAGATTATTGTAGTATTTTATTATTGTTTTAGTGAATGCAACAATAGTTTATGTGTTTGAGGGAGTTATCTATTATTATTGTTAGACAATATTATATATGAGTTTGCAGGTGTCATACAAGTGTTCATACTCCTAAAACAGGGTAGTTTTTGTCTTTTTTTTTGTTCTATATGCTAAATTCATTTTAATTTACAAGTTTCATGTATATATCTGCAAAATGAAAAAGGTCATGCCATTTGTTTTTTATTTTATTTTTCCGAGAGCAATGAGTTTTGGAGAAAAATGATAAGTAGTTTGGAGAAAAATGATAAGTAATATTGATGAAGTATTCATGTTTCCAGCTTTCTTTTCCTTTCCACAGCTTTTGCATAACAAACAAGATTATTTCTTTCCTCAGTTTTACTTTCCTTTCCACAGTTTACCAAACAGACACATATTTAAAACTCTTTCCATTCCATTCCATTCCATTCCTTTCCACAGTGGACCACTTTCTTTATTTCCTTTCCTTTCCATTAGTAAAATTTTAACAAACACACCCAAAATTGTTCTCAGCAAACTAACTGCAATTGTTCCATAGACCTTTCCCACCCAAAATTGCAAACCTTGAACACCACAAACAACAATTGCCAATAACACCTCTGAGTAATGCGCAGGTATTATCCGAAATGAACTAGAACCAGTTAAAGGGCTTTAAAAGGTAGTCCCAAAATTTCACATAATCTTTCCGCCAACAACATCAAAATGGAGAGGAATTTGACTTAACTGGGATTTTTTTTTTTGCCGCTAACAACACATTTATATATTAAAACATAAGAGGAACCACACTACAGTCTAGCAAGAGTTTTGGAAGGAGGTTGACATCTTGACCCTGAATAGCCCATTTAGCCAGTTCATGAGCTTATGTGTTATGCCTCCTGCTAATCCAATGGAACTTACAAAAACCAAAAGACTTACAGACATCATCTACCAGCAGTTTAATTGGTTCAAATCTCCAACAACATGAGCTCGAACAAAAAGGAGTTATCTCCTGTACTCCTTGCTAGCTTCACAACTACCTCTATTGCCACTATTTCTGCTTCCTCTGCATCTACTGCTATGAATCTTCTACTAGCTGCTCCTCTAAGACATCTTTCATTATCCCACGCCATTGCTCTAGCTGCCGCTTCTCCAATTGCCCTGAAAAAGGCAGCATCAAATCTTATTATTATTGTACCCACTTCTATTGTAGGAAATAATTCTTCACTAAGCCATTTATTATTTTGTATAGAAACCCTATTTTGGGACTGGTGATTCCCAACTCCCTGTTCTCCTTCAAAGGCCTTGATGATCCTAGACCGCTGTAAGGGTAAGATTTGGTCAGACCTTACAATTATAGGATAATTGGGGAAGGAGGTTTGATATGGATTTGACTGAGTTCGTTCCGGACGAACTACCTACGTATCTAGCTCTCTCGGGGGGAGCCAGAATCAAGTCAGACGTAGTTCACCATTTGGGATGAATGATTTGGTGTTGTCCCTTCTGGAGAGCCTAGGGGGAAGATGGAGAGTGGACCTCTAGCATAGAATTCTCCTCTTGATTTTATAGCCCCTCCACTTAATGTGGTCTTAAATGAGCTTTAATGCAGATTTAATAAAGTGCATGGTTGTTGTTACATAATTGTTGTAACGTCTGCCTTTCCATCTTTGAGCGTTACAAGACCTAGTTGTGGTCTTGGTATAAAGCGACACAGTTCTGATCATGGTATGGCGACTGGCGTGTCTTGGTATGAGCGACCTAGTAGGTCTTGATATAGTGATGAGTTGTGCTAGACACGTGTATAATATACGTTGGTTGTGTATATTAGTCCCTCACATAGCCCCTTCTTATTAGGTCGTTCGTAGGACGATCTAATGAGAGATTAACTCCACACATGGGAAGCACACCGGTTACGTAATGATTGAAGATGAGAATGATGCTGCTTTGACAAGTACTAGATTAATCCTAGAAGTGTAGGCCCTCAATTAGTCAGAAGATTGTAACTCAAGAGAGCATTTGGAGCTCAAGTGAGCATTCTGCTCTAGTACGCTTTGGAGTTCGTGTGAGCATGCCGCTCTAGAGAGCGTAGGTCTAGGGATCCATAGTGCTTGAGTGAGTGTTCTGCTAGAGTGAGCATAGGTCAAGGGACCATTTAGTGCTTAAGTAAGCGGTCTGCTCGAATGAGCATAGGTCGAGGGGCCTTTTATTGCTTATGTAAGCGTTCTGCTCCAGTGCGCATAGGTTAAGGGACCATTTAGCGCTTATGTAAGCATTTTGCTCCAGCAGGTCAAGAGACCTTTTAGCGCTTATGTAAGCGTTCTGCTCCAGTAGGTCAAGGGACCTTTTAGCGCTTATGTAAGCGTTCTACTCCAGTAGGTCATGGGACCTTTTAGCGCTTACGTAAGTGTTCTTCTCCAGTAGGTCAATGGACTTTTTAGTGCTTATGTAAGCATTCTGCTCCAGTAGGTCAATGTACCTTTTAGCGCTTATGTAAGTGTTCTGCTCCAGTAGGTCAAGGGACCTTTTAGCGCTTATGTTAGCGATCTGCTCCAGTAGGTTAAGAGACCTTTTAGTGTTTATGTAATCGTTCTGCTCCAGTAGGTCAAGGGACCTTTTAGCGCTTATGTAAGCGTTCTGCTCCAGTAGGTCAAGGGACATTTTAGTGCTTATGGAAGCGTTCTGCACTGAATTGATCCTAGAAGTGTAGGTCCTCAATTAGCGAGAATTGATGGGCTATGTAACCTCTGAGCTCGAGTGAGCGTATAGTCATTCAGAACGTTTGAGTTTTGGAGAGCGTTTGAGTTCGTTTGAATGTTTTCCTCTTAGAGAGCGTTCTTCACTGAGTTGACCCTAGAAGTATAGGTCTCCAACTAGCGAGAAGTGTTAAGGCTATGTAGCCTGTGAGTTATGTAGCTCAAGCTCGAGTGAGCGTTTAGTCATTCAGAACGTTTGAGCTTCGGAAAACGTTTAAGTTCGTTTGAATATTTTGCTCTTAGAGAGGGTTCTGCACTTAGTTGACCCTAGAAATATAGGTTTCCAACTAGCGAGAAATGTTGAGACTATGTAACCTGTGAGCTATGTAGCTCGAGCTCGAGTGAGCGTTTAGTCATTCAGAACGTTTGAGCTTCGGAAAGCGTTTAAGTTCGTATGAATGTTTTACTCTTAGAGAGCGTTCTGCACTTAGTTGAGCCTAGAAATATAGGTCTCCAACTAGTGAGAAGTGTTAAGGCTAAGTAGCATGTGGGCTATGTAGCCCTGAGCTCGAGTGAGCGTTTTACTGTGGAGAACGTTTAAGCTCTGTAGAGCGATTGAGTTCGAGTGGGTGTGTTGCTCTAGTGAGCGTTCTGATTTAGAGATCATAGTTGATAGCTAGTCTTGAATTGGCGTGACTATAATTGAACCGAACTTGATCCTTAGTAGGGCATGAAGATGATTGGTTGATAGCTAGCCTTCTTAGAGTTTAATTGACCTGTGAAAATGCGAGCTGGCACCAAAGAGTTAGTACAAATTAATTGTAGTAATTTTGGAGATGTGTTGAGCATTGAGCTAACTGAATTGAACGTGTTTAGATGGCAATAAATAGCCCCAGTTTGGAGACGGTTTTGTGTATCCCCCAGTTTGGAGTTTGAATGACCTGCACTAAATCGAACTAATACCGAAAAGGAATCAGAACAAAATAAATGGTACTTTCGTCAATAAATCGAGCATTGAACTCAAAATGCTAGGTTGTATGTCACATGTGGCTGTAGCTAGCCCCGGCCTCTTCGGAATAACTATCACCATGCTTCGTGGGCTTGAGAATAACAAGTGAAAAGTGTAGTTTTCTCAAGTTATCGATTCCATGAGCGAGATGAATTTTTGTTTGATTGATTTACCACAATTGATTTCTTGACCAGCGCATAATGGAATTAGTAGTTCCTGTAGATTATGCATAATTTCTACAGATATGTATGCATACTCCCACAAAACGTTGAGTGATATCATTGGTATTTATCACTTTCAATCCATGGCTACCACAACAGGCAACAGGTCATATGTTGGTAGGTAAGGGCCACCAGATTGAATACGTACTATGCTCAAGTCGGCATGTAAAATAATGGAGTCCAGAATTAATGGTAGCCTTGATATAGTCGTCTCTAGCCAAGGGCATAGAAAGGACTAACATGGCATGTTCCACTCTTCATATGAAATGATATTGAATGTAAATAATCACTATTTTTACACAATATTGGCAAAGGCATAAAGCCCCTTGTTCAATTTTGAACGATCTCCCTCACCAACTAATGAGAAGTTAAGTAATCCATGTAGTACCAGCTCCATTTGGCTTTAAACAAAGATAAATTGTATTCAAGTAAAAAACTGTTTGCAGAAGATATGTCTCTGTAGAAATACCTTGACCAGCTTAAAATTTTGGATTCCGGTGCTGAGAAGTAACGACATGACTAGCACACTAGGCCGTAAATGCGACTAGGTACAATGGATTGTAAATTGAGAAGTGAACAAATAGTCTCGAACTGAGTAGTTCGAAATGAAGTGAGTGATTGCTGCATTTTTTGCATTTGCTCTCGCTTATTGTCCGCTAATAGTCTCGAACTAAGTGCATATATGAAAGAAATTGAAAGGCAAGTTTTGAACATCATATATGAATTAGATAAAATAGAAGTGATGCTCCAGGGTCCATGCCGATTGATGTCTGGCTTTGGCAATATTAAAGAACTTGTTTTTACATGCTAAACCACATAGACCAGTGTCATCCTAAACCGATTAAGCTTATTGTCATCCATTGAATGTCGTGCTCCTGAATACTAAACAAATGATAGGAAACTCTGACGAGAGGCTCAGCCAGGAGTTTCGCAAAGCGACCTGTTAACTTGGAGATATATACCGACCTACTATATCGAACTGAAAATGGGGTGTCTTGTAGACTAATGGTACATCTAGAATACATATTCATCAATGATGTGATGGTAGTAATAACGTAAACAGGCCATATGCCCATATGTACACTTGCTAGTTCATGTATGCTCATGTGATTCAACAAGACAATGAAAAAATCGTCTTATACAAGATATCATGAGTCCAATAATTGAAATGTGTGTTTTAGCCTTTAATTCACATGTGAAGCTTTGAATAAAAGATAGTTAGAGAAACTTATCGTCATATTTATGAAGATCGAGTATGGCTAGAAAAATCCAATGTTGATCGGCAGCATTGTAGTCGTTAACTTTGAAATTTCGATATTCATCAGCAACATCCATGACTTTTCACCAATGCTTCATGGGCTTGGAAATGAAAGTTTATGTAGAGAATTATTCTCGAAGTAGATTGAATTTCCAAGAAATTCGATCCATAGACGGAGCCAATGTAAAGGTAAGATTTGGTCAGACCTTACGATTATAGGATAATTAGGGAAGAAGGAGGTTTGATATGGATTTGATCGAAGTTCGTTCGCATTTAACTGCTTTAGGTATCTAGCTCTCGGGGGTTTTAATCAAGTCGGGGCGTAGTTCACCATTTGGGATGAATGATTTGGTGTTGTCTCTTCTGGAGAGCCTAGGGGGAAGATGGAGAGTGAACCTCTAGCATAGAATTCTCCTCTTGATTTTATAGCCCCTCCACTTAATGTGGTCTTGAATGAGCTTTAATGCAAATGTAATAAAGTGCATGGTTGTTGTTATATAATTATTGTAACGTCTTTCTTTCCATCTTTGAGCGTTACAAGACCTAGTCGTGGCCTTAGTATAAGTGACCTGGTTGCAGTCATGGTATGAGAGACCTGGCAGGTCTTGGTATGAGTGACCTGACAGGTCTTGATATAGTGATGAGTTGTGCTGGACACGTGTATAATATACGTTAGTTGTGTATATTAGTCCCTCACAACCACATTGCTGCGGTCCTCCTTATCAAACTTTCTCTGTTCTTGATCCTGCCTTCAAACTTTACTTTATTCCTTGTCTCCCATAGCTCCTGCATGATGATCATTGCCAGTATCCCTTTCGCTGCTATTCCATCATCTTTGTCCTTGGTCTACTGTATGAGCATGTCCGGCCACTCCCTTATAGTGTTTCCAGCCAACTCTTCCACTCTGTCCCCCATATTAGATGCAAACCAAATCGATTTAACTCATTCGCATTGAAAAAACAGGTGTGTTGGATCCTCTTGTTCAGCCCCACAGAAAAAGCAAGAGAAATCACCCTTCATTCCTCTTATATTGAGTAAATCCCCAGTTGGAAGACTTCCCATTTACAACTTCCAGATAAAAATTTGTATATTGGCTGTGATTGGGATTTTCCAGATATCTTTGACAGTCCTTATGTTAAAAGAAGAAGACTGTGCTATCTCTTGGTTTCCCATCAACTTATAATATGCATACTTAATACTGAGGGTAACGTTTCTAGTACCCAACCATCTTAGCTTATCTTGACCACCATAACTTGGTCTGATAAGCACTTGCTCAATGAGATTGCTTATAGTAGAAGGGAATAGGTGATCAATCCTATTTGTATCCCATCCACTCCCATTCTCCAACATTATGTCCTTTACTTTAAGATATTGTAATTCAAGCCTCATAGGCTCCAGCTCACTAATACTGACTGACCTATTGTTTATGTTCAACGTTCAACCATGGTTAATTCATCAGGGATACCTCATTCCCTTTTCATATACTCCATATACACCCATCAATAAGCTTTATAGCCACCCTATGTATCCCTTTCCATAACCAAGAAGCATTAAGGGGAGGGTTTTCTTTCACATCAAACCAGTTCCTTCCATATATAGCCATGAAACTTTGTGCCCATAGAGAAGTCTTATCAGTGTAAGCCTTCCAAGCCAACCTAGCTATCATAGCTATATTCATATTTTGTGTTTTTTCTGAATCCTAAGCCACCTTGTGCCTTAGGTTTACAAATGTTATCCCACCCCATGGTATGGATGCTTTTACTCTCCTCTGTACCATGCCACCAAAAATTCCTGCAAGCCTTATCTATCTTCTCATAAGTAGATGCTGGAAGAAGATAAGTAGTCATTGCAAAAATTGGTGTGACTTGTACAACAGCCTGGATAAAGGTAGTTCTTCCAGCCAGAGAAATAACTATAGCCCTCCATCCCTTGATCTTCTCATGTACCTTGTATACCAAGTAGTCAAAATCCTATAATTTCTTTCTAGAGAGTACAATAGGAATCCCTAGATACTTATCTTTTCTATAAAAAAAACCTCATTTTCCAAAAAAAAATTCAAAATCTTTTTATGTTTATTATTCACATTCCTACTACTATATATACTAGACTTATCATAATTAATTTTTTGACCTGACACCTCACAATAATCTTCCAAAATCTTTTTCAAATTCCCACTTTTTTTAAGATTAGTTTTTGTAAACAAAATAAGGTCATCAACATAAAATAAATAAATGAGTGATTGGTGGATTTAATTATGTCAAGAAATAAAATATCGCGCCCTTGTCACCTAGCTGCACCAAATCCGATCCAAGCTTCGTGACTCACACCCAATGTCACCTCAGTTACACATCATGCCTAAATTGATCACTAAGTTTTATGACCTTCCAAATATATGGATCCAAGGTGATACTTAAAGATGTTGATCTCCATGGTCAAAATCACAGTGCCGTACTGGCCAAATATCAAGATATAATTCCACATCCCTCCCTAGATAGAGCCATGCTTTATCACAGTGCCGTACTGGCCAAATATCAAGATATAATTCCATATCCCTCCCTAGATAGAGCCATGCTTTTGAGAGCATGAAGACACTCACCGGAGAACCCAAGTATTAATTATACCTTGCATTATAGCAAAGATCACCAGGCAATAATTAACCACTAAGAACCTTCCATTAAGAGTAACTACGTTAACAACATACCATCTCCTTTTCCAGCTTTGATGTGTAAATCGCAAACAAAATCTCAAAATTAACCAGCAATAACATAAAAATAACTTGTAGCTAACAAAAGCAGTTCAACAAATGTAGACAACTGACGAGGTGACTGAATTGTCCAGGATTATCAAGGGAAAATAGATGAAGATCTCGAGCAATGTAAAATGCCGCCCAACTTTTAAACCAGTTTTGAATAATACTTTTGAGAACCTGCAAACACAGTGGATTACACTAGAAAGCTGTTCTGGGGGATGAATTATCTCTGTAGACACTACACAATTTGTTAGAAAACTACCCTGCATATGCATTATTCCAAAACAAGAAGCCAGGAAGGAATTACCCATATGATGTAATCTGCTTGAACTGATTTAAAAGTACAGCTACTTCAATAAGAACAATGCATGACAACAATTTATGTTTGTCAACTTTCAAGTAAGGTGAAAATCCACTCCTAATCAATATCATGTCACAAAACTAAGAACTTAAACAAGAGCACCACAAAATAAAATTCGCTAGCACAATTCTCACTTCTGAAAGTGCCTAAGGTTCTAAAACACAAATCTCTAAATTCACGACAAAATGGTGAGGTCAAGATTCGATCTAAATGATCCCAATCTTGTTTGCAACATCCAAAGCATCATAATCTGGAGTCAACCTCACATATGCCTTCTTGGTTCCGTCAGGCCTGAAATGATATGCCAAAATGGTCGAACAAGTCAGGATGATAAGGCCACTAATAATAATGATTGCATTAAGGAATGTCCCTTTTTAAAATTCATAGAGCAGGAAATAATACATATTGCAAGAGATAATATGCTCACCATGGAGATAATCATGCCCAACAAAAATCATCTCAATTAAATGTCTAACCTTGTTAAGGAAATTGAATGTGGGCCTTTAAGAAAATCCAAAAACTACCATATCTGGTAGACATACTCTAATATGTTTATATATTATACATCAGTCCTGTTAAGAAGCTGTTCTACTCCACTTCCAAATGTGGACCTATACCAATAACTTAAAGCCGATTTCTTGTGGAGATAATTTACCCACCATGGAGATCATCTCCATCAAAAGAACAAACCTTAATTATGGTGTAGGTCTAATTTTGGAAGTGAAGTATAATGATTGATTACAAACAAGTACATATACATATAACTTCATAAAAAGTAAGTAAAGAATTTAATTTCGTGGATTACAAACTTCTAGGACATCAAGATTTTATTAAGAGGACTATGTCATGGCAGTACAGTTGAAGACTGTCAACATACATTCTTTGCAATATCAATTTGCATAGCAAATTGACTTCTCTAGTGAGATATTGCTAGCCGCTAGGTTACATGACCAAGAAAAAGCTAAAGAAACCATTTTTGTCGCATGAAATATACAAAAACCACACTCTGTTCATAAAGCTCTTGTTAGATATGCTCATATGCCAAGCAAGCAAATATTAATGCAACTATCAGTGCTTTTTGCACGATTTCGTTTTAGGCGGAATCAAATTCATTACCAAACACATGGGTTCATATTAGACATAAAGGTGTGCACAAGAAAAAAATAAACAGTTAGAAGCAAAATATGAACATTCACCTGATCAATGTGTTGACTTTCTTTGTCTGAATGTCGTACATCTTCTTGACTGCAGCCTTGATCTTCTTCTTGTCAGCACGAATATCAACAATGAACACCAGTGTGTTATTGTCTTCGATCTTCTTCATTGCAGATTCGGTCGTGAGGGGATACTTCAAAATCTGATAATGGTCGAGCTTGTTCCTTGGGGTTGCACTGATACGAGGGTACTTGGGGTCTCTCGCCTTTTTCAAAGTCTTTGGACGATGAAAGGTAACCGAGGTACGGATCTTCTTGGCTTTCTTCTTTAGAGTTGACGCACCTGATTTCACTGCCTTGGCAGCCTTCAAGGCCTGCGCCTTTGGGTCAGCCTTCTTTGTGGTAGAAACTGTGAGAGAAACAATATCAATATAAACCAGACTGTCATATTCAGAACCCGTAAAACAAAAACACCAGCCAAACCTCAAGGTCAGAAAAATGTTGGGAGAGAAGAGCAAATGTTCCCTATAAATGAAGTAAGCAAAATTTCTCTTTTCTTCTTATATAATTAACAGTCATTTAGGAGAAAGTCACTCATTCTTGCCAATGATACTATTTCAAGAAAAGAAGTTAGGTGAAATTCACCCATTCTTGCTAAAACTAAAAGAAATGGAGCAATTGATCGGAAAGTTTTACAGTCAGTTGGTCATTAAATACCCATTACCATTTTCCACATATTTTTCCAACGATGTATTATTATAGCGTAAAAATGATTGACTAAATACAAAAATACTTATATTTGAGAGTAAGAAAAACAAAATGAAACAATTTGGGGTACCTTTTGAAGGAGGAGCCATTGAGATAGTCTAGTCCAGTGAACCTGTTAATAGGTAAACTGAAAACAAATCAACAAATGAAAAACAAGTTAAAGTGTTAAAAAAGATGCGACGGACCTGTGGAATTAGGGTTAGGGTTTACGTGAATGGAAAAATGGGACCGGGTTGCAATTCTATATACTATACGGGTGCACCTTGGGTGGGCCAACCCGAGCCCTTTTTCTAATATGTAAATCTAGGCCCAGCTCAATTTCTGGTTCGGCCTGGGTTAAGGCGAAAGAAAATTGCACATCATGCGCTTACGCTTCTAGTGAAAGCTCGATTGTGAAATAGTTCCCGTGTAGCTCTATGTTGTTCAGGTTGTGGTGGGCAAATATCGTCAACCCGATATGTCAGCCCAAATATCATGATTAATATCGATATTTCACAATTGAGTTTGTATGTTGTAGGAAAAGCAAGAAAATGATGGAAAAGAAGAGAATGGACACGTGGCATTACATGATTGGAAAAAACGATTATCACAACACTATATAAAGACTGGAAGGAGGAAGAAAAAAGCATTCCGAATTCATTTAAGAAAAATTTGTAAATCAGAGCAAAGAGAGAGGAAAAAAGGAAAATGTGTAACCGCCATTGATACTAATAATAAAAGCTTAATTCAAGTTCTTTCAATCTTGTTTCTAGCTCTTCAATAGTTTCTTGTTAATTGATCTTAGAGAAACATCTTCTCCAACTATATTGGCGCCGTCTGTGTTTCAAGGATCAAGAAAGAACACCTTTTTTCTTATTTTTCTTTGAAGTTTCGAATCTACTATTGAGGGGGTGAAGGAGTTTCGATAGGATCAGTGAATAATAGTGAGTTTGTTTAAAGAGATATTTGGTTTCTTGTCAAGATGCCTCCCAAACGAGAAACAGTACGTAAAGCATTAATGATTGACGAAGCAAGCACGTCACAAGCAGCATCTAAGAATGCAGATCGTAGAACTAGAAGGTCAATTAGTAGATTGGTGGAAGAAGTGGAAGAGATACAAGAGGAAAAAGTATCTCTGAAAGATTTGTTGAGAAGGATGGCTGAATTAGAAAAACAAAATAAGATGTTAATGGCTGAAAATAAAGCAATAAGGGAAGAAAAGGAGAAGCGTGCTGAAGATGTTATGTATGAGAAGGATGACGAGGAGTCAAGTTTGGGTACACCAGTGGTACGAAAGAGTCACCTCGAGGAGGTGAGAAGAAGTCATCTTGAAGAGGTACAATCTGTAGCGAGGGTGACACCAAAAGTGGTGCAAGAAGAAGAAGAAGTTAAAGCACCAATCACGAAGGAAATGGTACAAGAGATGATGCAGAAGCAGTTAGGAGAGCAGTTATTGGAAAAGGTTTCAGCATCGATACGAAAGATGACAGACGATGTGGGTAGGAATCCATTGAAGAAGGAGATAGAAAGGGTTGTTTTACCTCCAAAGTTCAAGAATCCAAAATTTAGTCAGTATGAGGGGGCCACTGATCCCATGGACCATCTTTTTAGTTATTGACATTAGTTCTCGATATATCAGGGTACTGAGTATTGGGATACTGTGCTATGTTGATTTTTTTCATCAAGCTTGAAAGGAAAAGCACTAAAATGGTTTTGCACAATTCCGGAAAGGTCCATTGCATGATTTCGTGAAATTGAAGAAAGGTTCCTCACTAATTACGGTCACCAGAGGGTGAAGCCAAAGCAGGTGTCGGCCTTATTTCAATTAAAGCAAGCAAAGAAGGAGTCATTGAAAGATTTCTTGGCAAGGTTCAAGGCCGAAACCCAGTTGGTAGAAAGGTTAGATGAATAAAAAATGACAGCTGTCATAGCTTTTCAAGCAGATGTAATACCAAGATCATTTATGCACAAGTATTTGTTGAGAAAAGAGGTTAAAACTATCTAGGAGTTGTATGATAAAGATGATAGAGATATCAGAGTCGAGGAAGGATTAAAGATGGCAAACACTCAAAGCAAGATTGCAAGTCATTGTTCTTTGGAAGAAGAGATAAAGATAGTCTCGATCGATATGAAAGTCGAGATTCTTCGAGGTCAGATCATAAAAAACCTCAGGAGCAGTACACAAATAGAGATAATCAGTCGCAGCAAAAAAGAAAGTTTGGCAAAACACTGAAAGAGGAATTAGATCCTAGTAATTTCATAGCTCTCAATGCTACGCCAGAAGATATATTTAGGAGGATAGCGAAAGAAGAATTCGTGATCTGGCTGAAATATACTCTTAGGGAGATAAAAGGTAGACCTTACTATCAATTTCATAAGGTGGAGAACCATGAAACTAATAGGTATCTACAGCTGGTAAAAGAAATCGACAGGTTCATGAAGGATGGAAAATTGAGAGAATTTTGGGCTGATGTTAGGCCTGAAGAAACAACGACTATACGGGAGAAGCCACTGGGGGTAATAAACATGATTTACAAAGGAGAGATTCCCCAGAAAAAAATTCTTCGAGATAAGATAAGAAAGATATCGACGGTGAAAGAGGTGATCGAAGTCAATGTCGAGCCAAATCGGGTGAATCAGCAACTAGTGTCGGCTAGCATTCCTGGGGCAATTATGTTTGTACCAGAGGATCTATCCAAGGTAATGTTACCACATGAAAATGCTTTATTAATCACTTTGCGTATTGCGGGTTATGATGTACAGAAGATATTAGTAGACTGCGGTAGTTCAGTTAATATTTTATTTTGGAGAGCATTCAAAGGAATTGGTCTCGATGAATCTCATTTGAAGCTACCGGTTCGGTTTATATGGTTTTAATGGAACTTGTACCAAGCCCATTTGGAGAGATAAAATTGCCGATTAAATTTGGGCCTCAAACGGTGATGATGACATTCGTGGTCATCAAGCACCATTCTGATCACAATGCCATATTGGGAAGGAAGTGGATACACAAAATGCGGGCAGTACCTAGCATGTTCTATCAAGTTATCCGATTCTCTACTGTATATGGATTGCATGAAATTAGGGGCGATCAGTCCGAATGAGAAAAATGTAATTTTATTACAATAAAGGGAATGATGAAGGGGAAAAGTCAAGACACTAGGGGGTTGGAAAATTCTAACTAGCAGTTACAGCAAGCTTTGCATGTCGACACCAATGTGCAGATACATGAGCAGGTAAAGTTCACTCAAGAGCTGAAGCAAAATGAAGAACCCCTATGGGAAAGAAATACCATCGAAATGGTGGAGAAAGTTACATTTAGTACAGGAGAGAGTGAGCATCATACGTTCATTGGTACAGAGATGGAGGAAAACATAAGAAATGAGTTGATGATATTTTTGAAAGAGAATCAGGATGTTTTCGCATGGTTGATGTCGGACCTCACAGGTATAAATCCAGATGTTTGTTCACACAAGCTGAATATGGAAGAAAATGTAGTTCTTGTGCACCAAAAACATCGGAAGGTTAGACCGATGTATGAAGAAGCGGTGCAAGTCAAGATACAGAAGATGTTAAAAAATATCATAATCAGAGAGGTAGAACATTCTCAATGGGTAGCAAACATCGTGGTAGTATTGAAGAAGGATGGCAGAGTTTGAATTTGTGTTGATTTTACAGATGTAAATAAAAAGTGTCCAAAGGATCATTATCCCATGGCTAGAATTGATGAGTTGGTTGATCGAACTACTGGTTTCGAGTTGATCAGTTTTTGTGATGGGGATTCGGGTTATTTTCAGATTCTGATGGCTATTGTGGACCAGCTAAAAACGGCATTTGTCGTAAATGGAGGATATACTGTTTTATCAGAATGTCATTTGGGTTGAAAAATGTAGGAGCCAGTTATCAAAGACTAGTAGAGAAGATGTTTAAAAAACTCATCAAACCGGTTGTCGAGGTCTATATAGATGATATGGTAATCAAGTCCATGAAAGATGTAGATCATGTAAAGGACCTCGACACCGTGTTCAAAATTTTGCGAGAGTTTAATATGAAGCTTAATCCTGAAAAATGTACATTCGGGGTCAGTTCGGGCAAGTTTTTGGGATACATCGTTACGAAACGGGGTATCGATGCTAATCCTGATCAAATACGAGCACTTCAGCAAATGCCATCTCCTACAACCAGAAAACAAATACAAAGGTTGACGGGAAGAATAGCTGCGCTCAATAGATTTATCTCCAGAACTTCGGATCGATGTAAGCCGCTTTTCAGTTGCTTAAAAAGAATGTTAAATTATGTTGGAATGAGGAATGTGAAGAAGCATTTTCTAAATTAAAGAAATATATGCAAGAAATGCCAACACTTACAAAACTAGATGAAGGAGAAAGTTTGCTCATTTATTTGGCTGTGTCAGATTTTTGCTATAAGTTCTGTCCTTGTGAAAGTAGAAAATGGGTTGGAAAGACCGGTGTATTTTCAGAGTAAAACGATGCTCAAGGCGGAGACTCGGTACTCCATTCTGGAGAAATATGCGTTGGCACTTTTATTTTCATCCCAGAGACTGAAGCCATATTTTCAAGCACATTCTGTGATAGTGATGATGAATTTACCGTTAAAGCAAACTCTAGCAAAAACCGCTAAGTTAGAGAGGATGTCTAAGTGGTCAGTATTAATAAACGAGTTCGGGGTAGAGTATCGAAATCGAAGTGTCAGAGAAAAGTCAGGTGTTGGCCGACTTTCTGGCAGATTTTCCATCTGAGGATGCGAGTTGGGGCATGGAAGAAGAGGAATTTTTAATGTTGCAAGAGCCTGAAGAGGTTATCGATACAGACGATCCATGGGCAGGAACTAATGATTGGAGGTTATTTGTTGATGGATCATCTGGAGGTAAGGGGTGTGGCATCGAAGTGGTGCTGGTTGCTCCTGAAAATCAAAGACTCAAAATGGCAATAACATTGGGGTTCCATGCGTCTAATAATGAGGCTGAGTATGAAGCCTTAATAGCTGGTCTCGAGATGGCTAGATCTCTCAACATAAAAGAATTGTCAATATTCAGTGACTCGATGCTCGTGGTCAGCCAGATCAATGGAGGATATTTAGCAAAATGTGAAAACATGGTGGATTATTTGAACTTCATAAAATCCAAACTGAGAGATTTCAGTAAGATAAAACTTCAGCATCTCAACAGAAATGAGAACAAACATGTTGATGCCCTGGCATATGTGGCAGTGATGCTAGAAAACACAGAGGGTCACACTCTACACATTGGAGTTCAACAGAGGCCAAGCATTGACATCGATGACTCAGAAATTATAGAGATTGACACACTGGGGGCGTCATGGATGGAAGCATATATCTCATACTTATCGGAGGGCAAAGTAATGGAGGACAAAAATGAGGCTAGAAGGATTAAGTCTGGAGCTCAAAGGTATGTATTGATTGACAATGAGTTATATCGAAAGAATCCTGGAGGTCCACATTTGAAATGCATATCGCCTGAGGAAGCACAACTAATCATTGCCGATCTTCACGAAGGCAAATGTGGAAACCACTCAGCAGGTAGATCGTTAGCTAATAAAATCATGAGATAGGGATATTTTTGGCCTCAAATGCGAAGTGACTGTCTTCGATATGCGAAAAAACGTGTACAATGCCAAATTCATAGGAAAACTATACATGTCCTAGCTGAAGAGTTACATTGTGTTTCAAACTCATGGCCTTTTGCTCTATGGGGTATGGATATTGTAGGTCTACTAACACCAGGGAGAGGCAAAAGAAGGTTCATGTTGGTAGTCACAGACTATTTCACGAAGTGGGTAAAAGTCATCGTTTTGCAGCACATCAAAGAACAGGATGTCATAAACTTCCTTTTTGAACGAGTCATATGTCGATATGGGTTGTCGTATGCCATTATATCAGATAATGGCCCGCAGTTTGAGGGAGGAAAGGTGAAAGCTTTCTTGGAATCTTACAAGATAAAGCATTTCACATCTGCGCCATACTATGCTCAGGGTAATGGGCAAGTTGAGGCAACAAATAAAACCATTATGGATAATATCAAGAAAAAGTTAGAAGACAAGAAAGGTCTTTGGGTGGTTGAGCTAAATAGAGTTTTATGGGCTTATAGAACTATACCTCGAATGGCCACAGGCGAATCACCTTTTAATTTAGCTTATGGCATGGAAGCAGTAACTCCATCTGAAATGGTGGTGTCGACATCCAGAACAAAAGTCTTGTTAAATGGTCAAAATAATGAAGGAATGGCTATGGAAGTTCTCAATCTTGAGGAAACAAGAGATCAAGCAAGGGTAAGGCTCGACACCTATCATAGGCAACTTAGAAAAGCTTTTAACAAGAAAGTAAGAGGAAGGCATTTTTAGGAAGGGGATTTGGTCTTGAAAGTGGTAACTCAAGCTACTAAAGAAAAAGGGGATGGAAAACTAGCAGCAAGCTGGGATGGGCCTTATATCATTCACAAGGTCGAAATCAATGGAGCTTATTACTTAAAAACGGCTGAAGGTGTAATATTACCAAAGCCTCAAAATGTAAATAATTTGAAGGGTTAGTTAGACTTACCCCCCATTACTAGTTGCAATTAGTGTTACCCCCAGTTTTCAAAAATATTAGTGATACCCCCCCCATTTGAGTGATCCAACGGTCAGATTTCTTCATCTGAAAAAAAAAATTCATCTCGTAACCGTTGGATCTTGCAATTGGGGGGTATCACTAATATTTTTGAAAACGGGTATATTTCAAGTTTCATGATGTATTTTTTCTGAATCAAGGTTATACATTCAATAAAGATATTGTCATTTGCAAAATCAATATGTTTATACATATATAGCAGATTTTTGTATCTCTAGAATTATATGATTGATAACAGGTCAAAACAAAATCCTGGTGATCTGTAGATCCTCATCTCGATACCAGGTCAAACAAAATCTTGGTGATATGTAGATCCTCATCTCGATACCAGGTCAAACAAAATCCTGATGATCTGTAGATCCTCATCTCGATACCAGGTCAAATAAAATCTTGTTCTTGGCAGCAATGCGAGTTCTGGTCAATAAAATCCAGTTCTTGGCAGCAATGTCGAGTTCGGGTAAAAAAAATCCTATTCTTGGCTACAATGCGAGTTCAGGTAAATAAAATCCAGTTCTTGGCAGTAATGTCAAGTTTGGGTCAATAAAATTCAGTTCTTGACAGCAATGTCGAGTTTGGGTAAAAAAATCCTGTTCTTGGCGGCAATGTGAGTTCAGGTCAATAAAATCCTGTTCTTGGCAGCAATGCGAGTCCAGGTCAATAAAATCATGTTCTTGGCAGCAAGGTTGAGTTCGGTTCAAAGAATCATGTTCTTTGCAGCAAGGCGAGTTCAGCTAAAAAAGCCATCTTTAGGCAGCAATGCGAACAAGTAAGGTATGTATTTATAAGTGATATCAATATGATGTCGATGTCAGTGTCGAGTGTCGACGTTGATTTTTAATTATGTATACAATGTCGAAGGTTGAAGCATGTATTAATAATTAAGGATGTCAGTGAACGAGATAATGCAATAATATTTCATTAAAACGAGGAAAAGAGTAGGCTAAACAGCCTATTACAAGTTGAAATAAAAACTTAAAATATAGATAACAAGATTAATCATCATCTTCATCGTTATCATCATCGTCCTCATCCTCATCTTCATCATTACCATCTTCGCTATCATCCTCATCATCATAAATGGTGGAAAACCCATTGCCATCTTTAACATAATCATAGCAGTATGGATCTCTCAACCATTCATCATCACTTTCTTCTTTTTATTTTTCTTTTTCTTCTTCATTGGTTTTTTCTTCTTCTGTTTTTTCCTCGTTATCAGAGTAATCTGTAGTAGGGCAATCAGACCAGTGAGGAGGCCAATCGGGCAGAACCATAAAAAAGGCTAAGATAATAAGGAAGAGGGAGATGGGAGACATGGCTTCTTGTCAGTTAAACTAATGGGAATTTATCGGAAGGGGAATTGGAAGAGATGATTCAAAATCAAGTTTTTGAAGAGATTTTATAGTGGAAAAAGGTTAAACAAACGAGAGAATTTAAGGGTGATTAGCAAGAAAACGAGGAATATTAATGGTAGGTGAGCATGAAAACAAGGAACAGTAATGAAAAAGTAGTTTTTCGTTCTTTGTGCATGGGATAGTTAAAGTTTGAATGATAATTAAATAAGTCTTAATGACATGGTTTAATTCAACAGATGTTGGTCTTTGAGCCAGTTGGATAGGGTTATTGTGTCAAAATGTAAATATTTATTTTCTGTTTATCTAAAGTATGGCAAAGGATGCAAAGGTAAGCAAAAAATGCTGGCGATCTGTAGATTCTCATATCGATACTAGGTTAGAAAAGTATGATTCAAAAGCAAATATATATATGGAGGTATATCGATGTTAAATATATATTAAGTATCGATACTGCTTTTAGTTGGAGTGGTATCGAAAATCGATTTTAAAATTCAAAATATATATTAAGTATCGATACAACTTTTAGTTGGAGTGGTATCGAAACTCGATTTTAATTCAAAATATATATTGAGTATCGATACTGCTTTTAGTAGAGTGGTATCGAAACTCATTTTTTAAAATTCAAAATATATATTAAGTATCGATACTACTTTTAGTTGGAGTGGTATCGAAACTCGATTTTAATTTGTCAAAATATATATTAAGTATCGATACTGCTTTTAGTTTGAGTGGTATCGAAAATCGATTTTAAAATTCAAAAAATATATTAAGTATCGATACTGCTTTTAGTTGGAGTGGTATCAAAACTCGATTTTAATTTTCAAAATATATATTAAGTATCGATACTGCTTTTAGTTAGAGTGGTATCGAAAATCGATTTTAAAATTCAAAATATATATTAAGTATCGATACTATTTTTAGTTGGAGTGGTATCGAAACTCGATTTTAATTTTCAAAATATATATTAAGTATCGATACTGCTTTGAGTTGGAGTGGTATCAAAAATCGATTTTAATTTTCAAAATATATATTAAGTATTGATACTGCTTTTAGTTGGAGTGGTATCGAAACTCGATTTTAATTTTCAAAATATATATTAAGTATCGATACTGTTTTTAGTTGGAATGGTATCGAAAATCGATTTTAAAATTCAAAATATATATTAAGTATCGATACTATTTTTAGTTAGACTGGTATCGAAACTCGATTTTAATTTTCAAAATATATATTAAGTATCGATACTGCTTTTAGTTGAAGTGGTATTGAAAATCGATTTTAAAATTCAAAATATATATTAAGTATCGATACTGTTTTTAGTTTGAGTGGTATCAAAACTTGTTTTTTAAATTCAAAGTATATATTAAGTATTGATATTGCTTTTAGTTGGAATGGTATCGAAACTCGGTTTTTAAATTCAAAGTATATATTAAGTATTGATACTGCTTTTAATTGGAGTGGTATCGAAACTAGATTTTAATTCAAAATATATATTGAGTATCGATACTGCTTTTAGTAGAGTGGTATCGAAACTCGTTTTTTAAATTCAAAATATATATTAAGTATTGATACTGTTTTTAGTTGGATTGGTATCGAAATTCAATTTTCAATGTTTCAAAATATACACTAAGTATCAATAGTATGTTGGTTAGGAGTGGTATAGAAAGTTGTATTTTTTCTTTTTTATGGATGATAATATCGGATGTATTGCATACAAAATGAGTGTATAACAAGCAAAAAGATCTATTTCTATAATTCAAAAGGAGTGTAAAGAAATCCAGAAAGATAGTTAGATCATTATATCAATATTACAATCAAGGGCTATAAAACAGATAAGACTAGTTTTGGGTGAGCTTCGCATCGAGGCGTGATAAGCACCCAAAACTGTAATATTAAACCCCGTGAGACATAGTGTTTTAGTCAATTATGTGTTTAATAATCATGTAATAATTATATTTTCATACTTTTGTAGGTTTCCGCAGTTAACGTGAATATAATGATAAAACATGCATTGATGTACGGGAATATTGGAATATCTGAAGTCTTCCCACTCAGCCACAGTGAAGCCCAACAAAGCCTGACTAGAGCCGAAGTTTCCAAAGGAACAAAACCAGTGCAGAACGGGTTCACCTATAAAGAAGCAACAAACTTTCGAAGCTCACATCTTATAAATCTAGACGCCGACGTTGGCTAGTGAACTGCCAGAGCGACCATGGCGGCGAACTCTACGCAAAGACAAAAAGTTGTAAAAATGCCAAAATTGGTGCCGCCACTAGACACACTAAGTGGACCCACACTGGGGGCCCAAAAGGCATGGACGAGTCAACATAGGCAGGTGGCAAGTGATGGTCACAATTTTGTACCACCTTGCAATAGGAGAAGACACGTACCAATTCAAAGTTTGAATTGAATTGGGATAAAAGACAAAACCAAACATAAAATTTGGTTTGATATGGAGTAGGAAGACAAAAACTAAAGAAAATAGTTTCAAGACAAAACTTTGTATTTCAAAGTTTTGAATGACTCAATTTAACAAAAAGACAAAACCCAATTAAATCCCTTCACGAGAGACCAGCCTATATATGTGGAAGGGGTCTTCAATATTTCCCCTTCAGCATTTTATGCTTTAGCATTTGTTCATTAGTTTGTTAGCTTAAGTTATCGTCTGTAGCTTCATTCCAGTACTTTACATTCCGTCATTTTCTCTTTAGTAGCTTCAATACTGTAAGTTATTTCTTCTTAATAAAAGTCATTCCTTTTCAACTTTAATATCTATCTTGCATTTAATTATTTCTTCAATGACCATGAGCTAATCCCCCCTCTCAGGGGGAGGGTTATGCTGCTCGTGTGAGAATCCGGATTGACACTTTAATGTTCTAGAATCACTGCTTAGGAATTAGGTGTAGATTATAAATCCGGCCCCAAAATGATTGAGACTATACAAATTTGGAGTGCTGATGCTCCAGAACAGTCTCGCGAGAGACCCAAAATGTCTCGCGCGTGACTCTCTGGTGTTAGATAGCTCTCCAATTTGTCCAGCTGATGTAGAATCGAACCAGGAGCTGAAATGATATTCCAGAGATGAAATATTAGTTCAACTCCTTATGCTAGTGCGATGCGACTCAGAGATGTGGGCATTTCGCTAGGGATCAATACTCGATGTCGTCTCGGGTTTGTCTATGAACTCGAGACGAATTAGAGCTGTAGTGATGTGGTAATATAAACTGTTGAAAAATGATTCTTGCATGAGTATGATTAACCCTCTCCCTGTTTCTCTATCTTTGTTTATTTACATCGAAATCACCGTTAGTAATTTACATTATTTACATTACCATTAAATTAATTAAACCAACTAAAAAAACCTAAAATCCTACTCACCAAAAGTTGTAATTCCAGTTGTGAACCTTACTGAGCCCTAAGGTTTGGACGATCCCTTACTCGACCTATCTTACCAAACTCACGTGAGTAAGGTAACTTGACTAAACTAACGACTATACGGACTTTGGACTTTGGTCTTTGGACTTCGGACTGGGGACCTCAGACTTAAGTATAAAACCAAAAACGTGAAATCAACGTTTTATCAAATGGCGCCGCTGCCGGAGAAGGATTCTGGACATTTAACGTAATAACTAGAATACATCACGTAAAAACCCCCTCTCCCATCCCCTCATTTTTTTTATTTTTATTTCTTTTGCGATACTAACGTGTTACGTACCTGTTTGCCCTAACTTTTTCTACTAATAGATATCTGTGAACCATATCTTGTTTATTTTTATTAGCACAGTCTAAGTATTCCGTAGGAACTTGAAGTACTGAACTATTAAAAGAGTCTCGAGCGAGACTAACCTGGAGTATCAACACTCCGATTTTCAGGTACAGGCTACTCTCCTTTTCAGTACTATTTTAGACTCTCTAGTCCTGTTTATCCCCCATCCAGTAAGTTCACAAGCTCGGGAGTTAATTCGATCGATATACGAGGAATCGCGGGATGCCAGGTTTCAAATTCTTAAACTCCTCAAACTTTGTCGAGGATATTATTTGGTTGTTTGCTATAACCTGTTTTACCTCGCATATTTGTGTGTTGGCATGAGAACTCCTTACATGTAAATGTGGTTCGTCATTACATATTTACGTTAATACGATTAATATGATTCGAATATATTTGGATGTATACGTAATTTCAAACCACCTGCTTAGAATTTTTTTTATGTGTATGTTACATCAATTCACGTACGCGGTATTCATTTGCATGAGTTCGTTCTCGACATTTTCCTAGCTCACATATAGTTGCACGTATCGGTAGCTATTGATTATTGCATGCGTAGGACATAATTCTATTAACGTATAAGTAATATAAAGTTGCATGTGTAAACTTCATGTGTAAAACTAGCATGTGTTAATTGTATGTTTAGTTTCTATTTTGGCATCTATCGTTTTTAATTGCATGTTCCGTAATCACGTCTCCATAATACATTAATTAGATAAACTTAAAATATAAAAAAAAAAAAACAAAAAAAAAAAATAAAAAAATAAAAAAATAAAAAAAATTAAAATTTCATCATAATCATCTTAATAATACCCCACATAATACACCATCATAAATCATCATCCTATTCCATCAGGGTCTAGGAAACTTGAAAAATTGAGGTTGCCTAATTAAGGAATATGCTAGCACGAACAACCTCCCTCAATTCTCTCAGGTGACCTGGCTGTTGGAATATTCACACGTTATCCTAGCTTACTTGCTCAAGTTAGCAACAGCTCAGGAAGATGTGCTTCACCTCTCTCTTTCCTTAATTCTAAAGCCTCCTATCATAATTTGTTCCTTATGAGCCTAGAATTAAAACTTTTATTTGTATGAGACTACGGTTTGGTACTAATAAGGAATTAGAACTTACATATTGTCGTCGGAAATACAATAAACAACTGCTTATGCTATCTCCTAGACATAGTTCCTCCTCCATAAACCAACCTCGTCAAATATCTCCGTTGCCATTATCTCCCTTAATTATGGCCCAGGAAAATCCCACAGTCTAGAAACTCCTTTCGGATTTCTATACTGCCTTATAGGAAGGACCTGCTTCCTGCATTAAACTCGATGCAATTGTAGGTGATTTTCGCATTCTGCCAAACATTTTTGGGTTATTACCTGTTTACCATGGTCTAGACCATGAAAAACCGTACAATCACCTTCGTCGGATGCAGCAAGTAGTCACCATTTTTCGCCATCCGACCGTTACTAACGAACAAGTTTTGCTTAGGTTGTTTCCCTTCATCTTAGCTGATAAAGCTTCAGCTTGGCTCGCAGGCGAAGCGCCGCAATCCCTTGACACATGGGCCAAGCTCATACAAGCATTCATGATAAAATTCTATACTCAGAAGAAAACTGCAGAAATGCTTCAGAAGATTCAATTCTTTCGCTAACATCCCCAGGAATCCTTTTCGGAAGCATGGAGCGATTTATCGACCGCTTTCGAATGTCCCCATCATCAACTCGACACCGCTGTATTAGTCCATTCATTCTTTAATGGTCTCTCTGACCATCAAAAGGAAACATTAGATATTATGAACGACGGTTGTTTCATGGACAAAGGCGCTACTGAAGCATACACTTTCCTTGAGAAATAGGCTTCACGAAGCACCCATTGGGGAAACACTGATTCTTCTAGATCTTCAAAAGACACTCCTATCAAAGTTACGTCTATGTTCGAGGTCAAACCTGATCCAGAATTAAAAACTCTGATCGAGTCCCTAAACAAAAAGGTCGATGCTCTTTCGGTTCAAGTAAATGATCAGAAACCCAAACAGGTCATGGCTGCCAACGCTTCCCCATGTCCTCTTTGCTTAAGTCCTGAGCACGCCGATTCTTATTGTCTTTTGGTATACGAGTGCCCTCCCCAATCTTCTGAAGAGGCTTGTGCTTTTAATATCCTTAATGCACCTTGGTGACAACATCCGAATTTTGCTTGGCCACCCCCTGACCAATGATATTATTAAAAAAAGATAGTCTTACTCACAAATAAAGCGATGAACTCTAAACGAAAGTAAAACTACAAACTGTTGCTTATACTAAACTTATCAAAGATATTTGTTTTCTACTCTCGAATCTATTGACATAGAGTTGGAATAGAAGATTCGTTCCACTCCTAGTCCTTTAGCATTAAAGTTTTCTACAATTGATGGTCTTTCAAAGGTCAATGAGAGATTTACGAAGGGAATTTATACGATGATGTGAATTCAAATAACAAGATACAAATAACGGAATGACATAATGCTAAGAGTTGAATCTAGATAAAGAATTAGGGGAATTTGATTCCACCTTGAATCCAACTTAATAAACTAGCATAGATTTGTTGTAAACCAATTCTTACGTTCTTATGGTAAGAATTGGTCATTCTAATCCCTAATTATATATGACATTTCTACCAATTCATAACTAGTATGTGAGGTCGTCCACCCATTCTCATGGCGAATCAACGACCTTCTAGAGTGAAATAGATTCTTACAACGATTCTATACTACACAATCAAGTTTTCATCAAGGCTTCATCAAACCCCTCTAATGGAGGTTTAGCCTTGATTCATCAAACTATCATTTCTAATTGAATTAAAACTAGACATAATATAAATATTTGAACTTTACTAATTTAACTACTCAAGAATTGAAATCCAAATTAATAATTAGGAAATGAATAACAAACACTAATTGAACTTAGATCTAAACAAATTTAAATGACAAAAATCGAAATTAACAAGAACTACTATTTTATTTATCTAATGAATGAAGAACAACGATTCAAATAATTAATCTAAAACAAGGAATGAAACTAATTAATTACTAATTGAAATTCAAAAACTAGATCTACAAGCTATTCCAATGGCTACTTTCTATTATAAGCTATCTAACTATATCTTTTTTCAGAGCTAAGTCTTGTTTTTTGTAAAGTAGGAGACCAAATCCACAATTTCGTGCATGGGCTGAGGAGCCATGTTTTGGGCCGGAAAATCGTGCCCAAAGCCCAATTTCTTCAGTCCACAGAGCCTGTTTCAGCTGGATTTGACTTCAGTAGACTTTTCGTCCACTTCTGCTCCTCTAATTGGGTCAAGGCTTAAACTATTGAAAAGCTCTTTCCGAGCCGGTCGTTTTGACGTAAGGTAGGCCTAAATCCGAGGCTTGAGTCCAAAGATATGGTCTTCAGAAGTTCTGCTGACTTGTGCACTATTTTTGCCCATGTTGACTTTTCAGCTTTTGACCGGGCTTTATAAAGGCTTTGTCTTCTTGAATCTTGGCCTTTATCACAGAACTTCTTAGAAACCAACCCTTTGCTCCTTTATATCGCCAAAGTGGCACATTTCTACACATAATTGAGTTTCATGCCTAAAATACATAAAAGCACGTAATTAGCATTAACTCTTATTTATTACTCACATAATTGGTCTAAAAGTAGTATTATTAAGGGGTTAAAACTATAGTTTTGGGCTCTTATCACCCAATAACAAGCTCCTCCGGGTGTCAATAACGCTCCTGTGCGACCACCCGCGAACTACAATTCCTACCATCAAGGAAATCCTCCGCATTTTCAGCAAGGGCAAAGTAATTTTCCCAACAATGCAAATATAGGGTACCAAAACAACTGCAGCCTTGTTTCCTCTAATCAAGGATATGGCTACCAAAATCAACCTGTAAACAATAACCATGAACTTGTTCCTACTGCTCCACTGGTACAATCCGCTGTCGATAAAACAGCTGAAACATTTCTGACTTACATGAATCAACAGAATCAAATCTTAGCATCTATCCAACAATATTTTCAGTTGTTAGCACAGGATAAAAGTCAAAAAGGCGTGTTCCCTGGCTAAGCAGTTCCAAACCCTAAGCCTACAAACACTGCCTTTGAACTCAACAATGCACCAAAATCTAGTAATCCAAGCCAAGGTGAGGTAAATGCCATTACCATTCTTTGTTCTGGCCGAACCATCGACAATCACATACGTATGCAGACGTCGAATCGATGAAAGCCACGGTGACATCTTTTCAACTCCTACCTCGCAACCTATAATGGACGAAGTTGTTCCTTCCAAATCTACACCCACGTCCCTAGGGAAAGACGCCACTGATCCTTATGTGCGATTCCGCCCAAAAGCTCCATTCTCTGCCCGTTTGGCAATGAACAAACCTAACGAACATTTCGATGAGATCCGTGAAACCTTCAAAAATTTGACCATAAACCTACCTTTTCTAGATGTGCTTAAGCATTTACCCAAGCATGCCAAGTTTTTAAAGGACATGTGCACCACCAAACGACGTACGAATGTTCCTCAACAAGCATTCCTCACTGAGCAGTTTCCCTCGATTACTACTATCAATGGTGTGGTTAAATACAAAAACCCAGGTCTACCAACTGTACCATGCACGTTGGGCAACAAGTATACCGCTACCGCACTTTTAGACCTAGGAGCCAGTGTTAACCTACTTCCCTACTATTTATTTAAGCAGTTAGGTCTTCATGAATTAAAACCTACCAATATGACTCTGCAACTTGCTGATCGCTCCATCAAGTACCCAAAGGGCATAGTAGAAAACATCATAGTCAAGGGCCAAGAATTTTACTACCCAGTTGATTTTGTCATTCTAGATACCGAAGTAGCCTATGACTCCATTCCTATCATTTTGGGACGTCCATTTCTTGCAACTGCTAACGCTCTCATCAATTGTCGGGACGGTTCAATGACATTGTCTTTTCGGGGAACTTTTTGTCGAAGTCAATGTGTTCAAATTAATGAAACAATTTCCTGGAGGGTGAGATTAGCTTGGTTGATAGTCTGGCACATGATTATTTCACAAACTCTTTTCCCGAAGACGAGATACACCAATTTCTTTCTTTTGATAATCCTGAGTTTGACGATGACTCGTACATTAAGGATGTCCACACATTATTAGAGTCGATTACCACTATTTGACCCCCTCTTAGCGTTGCCATCCGATTGAAGAAGAACCGGACTTGCTCTTTTCCATTGAAGAGATGGCCCCTCACGAATCCTTGATCCCCACTCCTCCAACTTTAGATTTAAAACCTCTACCCTCTGATTTGAAATACGTGCATCTCGATCCTGATGGTAGTCACCCTATAATAATTTCTTCTCACTTAACTACTGATGAAGAAGCACGTTTGATTCGTGTCATTTGTGAACACCGTTCCGCTATCGGATGGTCCTTAGATGATATCAAAGGAATAGACCCTAGTGTATGCACGCATTGCATACATCTGGATAACGACTCAAAGATATCGCAAGAACTGCAATGTTGCCTTAACCCCGCCATGAAAGAGGTGGTGAGAGAGAAAGTTTTACGTTTACTTGATGCGCATATCATATACCCTATCTCTGATAGTGATTGGGTTAGTCCTGTCCACGTTGTTCCTAAAAAGTCCGGCATTCAAGTTGTACAAAATGAAAATGGTGAATGCATCTCCACTCGCATTCCATTAAAATGGAGAATTTGCATTGACTATCGCAAACTTAATGCCAGAACACGTAAAGATCACTTCCCTCTCCCATTCATTGACCAGATGCTAGAACGTTTAGTCGGTCATGCTTACTACTGTTTTCTTGATGGCTATTCCGGCTACTTTCAAATTATCATCGATCCCGCCGATCAAGAAAAGACAACTTTCAAATGTCCCTTTGGAACCTTTGCATACAGACGAATGCCTTTTGGTCTTTGCAATGCCCCAGGCACCTTCCAACGCTGCATGCTTCACATTTTCAGTGATATGGTGGAACGTTATATGGAAGTCTTCATGGACGACTGCCTATCCAACCTTTCTAAAGTGTTAACGCGTTGTGAAGAGAAAAATCTGGTACTTAATTGGGAGAAGTGCCATTTCATGGTTACCAAAGGACTTGTTCTAGGTCATATTGTTTCGAAAGATGGGATAGAAGTTGATAAAGCTAAAATTGTTAAAATTGCTTCACTACCTTTCCCACGTACAGTTCGTGATATCCGTGCCTTTTTAGGCCAAGCTGGGTTTTACAGGCGATTCATTCAGGATTTTTCTAAAGTTGCTCGACCCTTAACCAATTTCCTGCTTAAGGATGCGGTATTCGACTTCAATTTCAATTGCAAACAAGCTTTTGAAACTCTAAAAACCGCTCTGACTACCGCTCCTATCATTCAACCCCCTGATTGGTCTCAACCATTCGAACTGATGTGTGATGCTAGTGACTTTACTATTGGTGCCGTACTAGGCCAACGACGTGATGTTGTACCCATTATCATTTACTACGCTAGCAAAACTCTTAATGATGCTCAACGTAATTACACAACAACTAAGAAAGAGTTCCTAGCTGTTGTCTATGCTTTGGATAAGTTTCGCCCTTACCTAGTTGGATCATCCACCATTGTATATACTGAACATGCCGCACTATAGTACTTACTCGCGAAAAAGGACGCGAAATAGCGATTATTCCGCTGGATCCTTCTTTTGCAAGAATTCACCCTGGAAATCAAAGACAAGAAAGGAATCGAAAATGTCGTGGCCGACCATTTATCAAGGCTGGTTGGTGACATTGATAGTGATTCTGAAGCCATCTGTGATTCCTTCCCAGATGAATATTTGTACTCCATTTTCTCCTCTCCATGGTACGCGGATATCGTTAACTACCTAGTTACTGAGGAAGTTCCTTCCTCTTGGTCACGTCCCAATCGTAAAAATTTCTTATCCACTGTAAAATATTATTTTTGGGATGACCCCTACCTCTTTAAGTATTGTTCGACCAACTCATTCATTATTTGCATTTCGAGTGGGAAATAATCGCGACGTATTATCTTTTGCCATGAACAATCTTGCGGAGGTCATTTCAGTGGAAAGAAAACTGCGGCCAAAGTGTTACAATGTAGTTTTTACTGGCCTACCCTTTTTCGCGATGCACACGAACATTGCATAGCTTGCATTCGTTGTCAGCACCTAGGTCGAATTACAAAATGCAATATGATGCCCCTAAATCCTATCTTGATGTGGAATTTTTTTATGTTTGGGGTATTGATTTTATGGGACCCTTCCCTATTTCTCAAGGTTTTCTCTACATTCTAGTCGCTGTAGACTATGTGTCCAAATGGATTGAGGCACTCGCATGTTGCTCAAATGACCATAAGACTGTCGTGAAATTTGTAAAAGAAAACATTTTCTCTCATTTTGGTGTCCCCAAAGCTATCATCAGTGATTGGGGTACACATTTTTGTAATAAATTTTTTAGGTTTTTAATGAAGAAATATGGAGTTACTCACAAAGTTGCTACTCCATATCACCCACAAACGAGTGGCCAAGTGGAAGTCTCCAACAGAGAGATAAAGTCCATTCTGGAGAAAACTGTCAATCCATTAAAGAAGGACTAGTCTCTCCACTTATCGGATGCCTTGTGGGCATACAGAACATCATTTAAGACACCTATCGGGATGTCTCCTTACCGCATTATTTTTGGAAAACCTTGTCATCTGCTAGTTGAACTTGAGCATTGTGCCCTTTGGGCTATCAAAAGCCTCAATTACAATATCAACGAGGCAGGCGAGAAACAAAAACTGCAATTAAATGAGCTTGAGGAGATTCGGAGTGATGCTTATGATCTCTCGAAATTCTACAAAGCTAATATGAAAAGAGTGCATGACAAGCACATTTTGCGTAAGGATTTCAAAATTGGCCAAAAACTGTACAACTCCAGATTATACATTTTTCCTAGTAAATTGAAAACAAGATGGTCTGGTCCTTTCCTTGTGTCAGCTGTGATCCATTATGGGGCAATCTCTTTGCTTAATCCACAAGATAACAGCTAATTTCAAGTCAATTGACAACACCTCAAACATTACCACAAATTATGCTCCCCAGATGTTGAACAGACTTTTCTTCAGGATCTGGTCTACATAGACTCGATGTTTCGTTTGGTGTACTCAATCTTGTTTCTATAGAGGGTACACTATTTTGGTAGCCGGGCCATCTTCTATTTTATGATCTCAAAAGTTCTTTGAAGTGTGTGGTTGCAAGCATCGGAAACCTTAGTCTATGAAAATCCTATTTCAGAAATGAGTATAAATGTCTTCTGCAACACGAGCAAAGGTGCCTGTCGGTAAACGATGGGTACCTAAAATTTCACCTCCTTCATTCTCTTCCCTTTTCTACTCTCTGCCTCACGAACTTCAACTAATCATTTGGTGTAAGTCTCACTCATCACAAATAGGGAATGGTCGTAGTACTTTTGCTCGTAAATGACGTGCGTGAAGGATGGGGTGGTGTATGCATTGTCAAACACCCTTCTGTCCAGGTCTTGACTTCCTATCCGATACTAGCCAGT
Source organism: Coptis chinensis (assembly GCF_015680905.1). Classification (NCBI taxonomy): domain Eukaryota; kingdom Viridiplantae; phylum Streptophyta; class Magnoliopsida; order Ranunculales; family Ranunculaceae; genus Coptis; species Coptis chinensis. Next base: position 39,415,560 of record NC_141463.1, read on the forward strand.
TTAAGGTATATTTTTGTTTGACACCAGCTGCGCAGGATAATATTTGTCGCCGCGTCGTTTCTCCCATGGGTTGGCAATCGTCTTGAGAATCTGACGATAAAAGACTCGATTCATCTTGATGATCTGACATTAAAAGACTCACATTGTAGATATGTATATATTGTTGCCTTTTATAAAAAAATTCCCCGTGCATTAAGTTGTGCACATAGAGATTCGTGTTCAACCTCGGATGTTGCATACTTGGAACACAAACGGGCAATGGATTCCACCAGACCAACCCCTAGAATTGGTTACTTTGAGTTCCCTTTGGGGGGGTTTGAGGATAGCCGTATGTAATAAGGGCAATATTATTAATTAGACCGTAGCGCGCACGGTCCAGGATGGTACTGTTCTGCCCCTAAACCCATAATACATAGAGGTAAAGACATAGTCTGGATGGATTGGGTTCACTCCAGAGCAGACATGACAGTTGCCTATGAATTTAGATGGTGACTCTTCTGGACATCCGGTGTTTTTTCACGTAAATCTCCATTGTATATAAATAAAAACTTTGTTTATAAATAAAACACCCCTCCTTTTCAAAAACTATTGTGACCTTTGAATGACTCATATAATTGGATGGCATTTTTCGTGCCGATCATTTTGATATCTCATTCATCCAATTCAGAGTCCGAACGAGTCGTGGGTGAGCGTTTAGATTTTTTAGGCTTAAATTGGGCTTTAGGCTTGATTTGGGCTTGGGAAATTTTTTGGGCCCAACCAAATCTCGTATTCTTGGTCCATTTAAACCCGAGACAACCCATTACACGCGTCACAACCTCAATTTTCTTCTTCCTTAAAAGTCGGATCTTGTTCCCTCTCGATTAAGTCTCGTACGAGACAGGCCCACGTTATATCCAGGTCTCGCACGTGACCCCTACAGCTCCGAATCCAATTCCCTTCCATCAGCAACTCCCATTTCTCCCCCTCAGCTCAAATCAATAGCCAACCTCCTCCTAAGAGCACTAATGGCCGGAAACAGGCGAATTTCGGTGGAGAAATTTTTTGGAGCTCTATTCGAAAATGGGATGTTTGCTCCATTCTTTGATATGGAAATACACTCTAGAGGATGGGAGTACTTGTTGTATGCTAATGTCGGGATATATTTTAAGGATTTGGTGATGAAATTTTACGACAATGGGAGCTTTAATGGCGACTATTTTTGGGTTACCGTCGACGGTGTGCGCCACGAAGTCACACCCATTTTGATCTCCGGGATCACGGGCATTCCTTTGGTCGACCACGTGCTGACTCAGCAGCAGTCCATGTACCCACGAACTTATGACCTAATGCTCGACATGCTAATCGAGGGCGAGTATAACATAGATGGGAAATGCGGCGTATCGGTATTTCGGTCGCGACGGAACAACCACCGGTTTGTGACTCAATGGTGGACAGACGAGCGTCATTGGCACCTCGAAGCCCTCAGACATCAACAAGACTTTCTTCCACCTTCTCTGGATCCTCTAGGAGCGCAAGGGTAACTTCTGCATAGTTACCTTTCTTTTTTATATTATTACGCATGCCACTCTCAGGTCAGCCCCTCTTGCCGTTCTTGTAACGCAAGTTATGATTAATTTGAGTTTTCTGTCTGCCACCCCGTTGCTCCCTATACCACTATATGAGAATATGCTTGTTTTCAAGAAATGCATACTAGTCCCTTGGGAACCCACAACACCAATGGCAGTTGAGCACGCTAACGTAGGCCCATCTCACCCACCCTTCTTTGATGAGACTGCTATGAGCAAGATGAGCCACCCTATGGATGCCTTACATGCTATGAACAGTGGCTTGAGAGACATGTACACTTGCCAGGTATCGATGAAACATACCTTGGGCGAGTTAAGGACGGATATGACCACTCGCCACGAGTCGTTGACAGATAGCATGGGCGAATTTCAGCAGGAAATGCGATCTTCCATGAATGCATTTCAGGACCAAATGACTACTCGCTAGAACAAGTTCCGGCAAATGCTCATGGTGAACCAGCATTAGTTTCAAGCTCAGGTGATGGATACTTTAGGTGATATCCAGGAGCAGTTAGCCACCACAGGAGCTCGTCCTGCATGCCATCGCAGGACTCCTGGTTCTTCTTCTGTAGCCCCTGATGATTCTCCTGCAGCCCCCGAGGATTCTCAGTAGATAGTTTATTTTTCCGTTCTTGTATATTAATTATGTCGGATGTTTTATTCACGTGTTTGCATTTTAATTTTCCAACCTAGGATGTCTGTTATTTCCTACATTTTCCAAAATTTTTGCCTTGTCAAATAGTATATTAGTTATCTCCTATATTATATTATATAGGTAGAAACATATATAATAATATTAGTAATAATAATTTATATACATATACATAAAAATATATACATATATATTTTTAACGTCACACTTAACGACAAATTTTACTGTAAACTAACGTTTTACAAAACGGTCATGAAAACGCACAAAAAAAAGGGTCAGAAAATGGTTATGAAATCGCATCTAAAAGCGGTCAGAAAACAGTCAGAAAATGGCTCAATTTTCTTCTATAAATAAGTTTAACACATTCTTCACATTTCACTCCTTTCATCTTCTCCCCAGACACTTCGTATTCTAAAAATCGTTTTTAGATCGCTCCAAGTTTCAAGATTCATGGATGCACTAGAAAAGTTTGAGCAGCAGCAGATTGAATATGCTACTCAAGTCTTCATGCTCGGTTGTTTTATTATAGTAATGTTGTTAATGTGGCATATAGTTCTATCTAATATTTAAGTTTGTATTTTATTTCCCGTGTCATTATGGTGTGTTTTCACATCTCTATACGTTGTTACATCTTATTGTGATATTATATCTACAGTTTCCTTGTCCTTCTACTTATGCTATTTACGTTAAAAAAAAAAAAAAAAAAAAAAAAAAAAAGAAAAGAAAAAAAGGGGGCACTCTCACATGCCATATTCTTCTCATCTACACTACATCAACGTTTGCGCCATATTTTAGAAGATACACGTGGTCTAACTACCCTGTGACACCTTGATCCGTATTTTCTACATCTTTGGATTGGTGCCTATTTATAACAAGGATAGACACCTCTAAACACCAACTTCCCTTTTTTCCGCTAAATTTTCTTCACCACTCCATCTTTAATGGCCCTCACTTGAATTTTCGTGCCCGAGCAAAATTTTATGGAAAATTTCCAAAACAGTCTTTTTCATCCATTTTTTGACACAGAAATTTTACGTCGAGGATGATACCCTCTTTTACATCATAAGCAGGCATTTTATTCCAGAGAATTGGTCCTGTTGTTTTATAAACACGGTTATTTCCAAAATGGTCAATTCTTTGTCCGTGCAAACGGATGCGAGCGTGAATTGACTATGGAAATTATCTCCGAGGTACTTCAAATTCCCATTACAAACCAAGGGGTACACCTTCAGGATTCACCATTCGACAATATCAGGCATCTGATGTTTGCAACTATCCTTCACGGCGAATACAACCGGAAAAACCGTATTGTTTATCAGCGATCCTTACAAAGAAACCAATTATCTGTGATCCAATGGCTAGCTCACAATGTGCTCGGCACATCTAAGACTTCCGAAATAACAAAACCCCTCCTCCATCTACTTTGGGTCTTGCAGACTAACTGCAATGATTTTTATATTATTAAATTTATCTGGAACGCTGTCACACGTGCCAGGGAAAAGGCAACTCCATTGCCAACCATTGTGACACTTATCATGATGCGTTGGGGTTTTTCTATTTCTGCTCCTAATACACCTCTCAGAACAGCTAACATTCTCACCATTCACTCAGTTTGTAGGAATGGTTTTTGGAATCCCGACGTTGCAAAGAACCATGTTAGTGCAGAAACCGATGAAGCTTGTTCCGCTGACAACATCTTCACTGAAAATGCATTATGCAATGTATTTAATCCTATGGAAGGCCTTCGTTTAATTCAACAAGGACTAATGACATTATACAAATGTCAGAACATTATCATCACCAGTCTCCTTAAATTTCACGACTTGCGGACAATACAAGAAGAGGAACAAGCACAATTCTTGCACAACCACAACCTGTTCTCGGCAAATCACACTCTCATAATGGATAACCACGTTGTGAGATTTACCAAACACATAGTGAAATTTTGCAATGGGCTATTGCATGGATTGATGGCATCGAGAATCTTATAAATGGATTCCTCTCACAAAAGGATACTCGCCGTTACTTGGGCCCATGACACAATTTAAATTTTGCAATTTTATGTTCTTTGTCATTTTCTTTTTAGTTTTTAAATATAGTACAAATTCCCTATGGTAATTTGTTTTTACTTAATCATTCTCATCATAATCTAATATTTGTTTATCTTTGTCTAACAGGTGGCATCTTTCTTCACACGTCTTCTACAATGGTAGCTCCAAAGATGATTCCAGAACAATCTTTCCATTCGTTGTTGAATTCCCCTGCATATGGACATCTTTTCAGAGACTTCATCACTCGAGTCGGTTGGAACTCCCTTATTCTACACCCGGAGCAGACATACTCCCCAGGTTTGGCAACTTATTTTTACGATCATATGGAAGATCTACCTGCTGTACAGGGTTTCCCTTTGAACGGATTTACAATCCGTATTGATAACACCCGACACCCTTTTTATGAGCCAACAGTTGCTATGGCTCTGGACCTTTCTCCTCTTCAGCCAGACATCCCCATTCAATACATGATAGAAAATAACTTTAATGACTATTCTTGGGAAGATTTCGCCGCCCATTATGGAGATGGCCTTGCCCAAGTCATTGAACGTGCAGAAGCTAGCCGATGGCCAGACATCACTATTCCACTAGCCAGTATGACCATGAATGTTGGAACTGCCATGTTATTTATTCTTCTGAACATCATGGGGGATTGGCATTTTTCGACTGCCTCAAAGTCAGCTTGTAAGACGTTCCATGCCCTGGCCCAGCAACATACCGCCTTCGACATCACAGACCTAGTAATTGAGAACCTTAAGAGGGCTCGGTCTTTTTGGCAGCACTATATCACCTTGCCAGTTACAGTATGCAGGATAGTGAGGACGTACTTCCCACAGTTTGTGGCCACTTTTCAGGACTGGGTAAGGGTCGACTCTATGTGTCCAAGAAACAAGATAATTCGTTCTTTGCGATTTTGGACATGGCGGCGCCCTGCAAGGTCTCTAAGAAAGTTTGTTCCTTCCCTAATGACGATAAAATGATAGCTTATCTGGACACTTCAAAGAAGAGGAAGTGGAGCGAAGTCTGGAAAGCTATGATAGATTGGCGTGACGCAAATGAATGATATTTCTACAGAGACGAAGCAAGGATGGACCATCCCCCAGTTCGTAATTGGGGCAATATGAGTTAATGTACATATTTGTTTTACGTTTTGCTATGAAACATAAATAACCTAACAGTGTGCTAATCTAACAATGTGCTTTCACTTTTATGATGTATAATATATAGTGTGTTACAATAAATTTATGTGGAAGATGTCAGCTATATTTTTGCTCAAAGCCTCTCAAGTATACTCTTTCTTCCTCTTAACACTTTGAGGACACAACGTCCGACTGTTTGGGGGTGGTGAGAACCTTTCGCAAAAATTAAGCATTCATAGTTGTATATAGCTTTACTTTATGTCTAAATAAACGTATTTAGTGACAAATTCATGTTTCCTTTTCTGTGATGAAAAATATTTAGAAATCTCACCCTAGCATTTGAATTAGGACTTGTTCTTAGAAACTTGAGTTAATACATATGCAATAGTTTTCACATCTTTTCATGAGCATTCATGCACTGACTATCATTAAATGTACACAGCAGTAAGTTTTTGGGACCCACGGTTAGACAATTTAGTTTCCATATTCTATAAGAATATAACCAAAAAGCCTCAAAATGTGTGATATGTGAGTAATGACACAGAGGAGTAGTTTTTCCGAATAGAGAAGTTCACACATCTACTTACTTGATCACTACCCAAATCCTAGGCGAGAATTTAGGCCTTCTTTGGATCGATATAGCCAAAAATTCACACCTAGTCAAATTTTTTTATCGCTAGTCGCCCTATTGAACCTTTCATTAATCTTTTCTATTTCACCAATAATTAATTACCCATCTATTAACCACAAATAAATAAGCCTATCTAGATGATGAGTATGAGAAATATGATAAAGTACGGAAAAATGAAGAGAAAAACTTGTCACAAATCAAAATCAGTTACCTGCTTCAGAAGAAAAGAAAAAGAAAAATAGAAATATGTTTCCAAAAATCAAAAAAATTATCATAGTTAGAATTTCCCCCAAAATCAAATCAAAAGGGAATACAAAAGCTAAAAAAAAAAGCCAAGTATGGAAGCCCATGTTAGAAGCAGGAAAGAAAATAAGGATTTCTCTAGTATAAATATCTCGAAGACCTTATTCTCTCATACTTATCATTTTTAAATTTTCCATTCCAATTTCTTCTACACTACCACCTAAGCCCCATAAAACCTAATAAAGACCTCTAGCTCAATTAGGAGTAGGATAGTGTGATAATAAGTAGTAAATGTGAATTCTCGACCTCAACTCCTCTGACTGTCATTGAGTATGTGAGGAAACGTGTGCCCACTGCACACTGGAGTTAGCAAGACTTGAGTGGAAAAATAAGAGAGAAATTGGGTTTTGACACATACCTGTGAAAACCTACTTAAGGACGTTATCCAAAGGATACAGAAACGGCCCTGCTAGTACATTTCATTGTAAAAGATCACTGCATGCATGCTCATATGTAGATGTTTTGATTATTGTATGTATATTAACTTAAATTTTGAAAGAATTAATTCTTGTTTCCCCCGATAGTGAGATGTACCTGAGATTAATTAAGGAAACGGGCCTTTGTTACTGAGTCGTTGTAGTATAAATGAAATTTGTGAGTATCTTCTTTGGAAAACTCTCACGAGGCTATAACTCGTCCACTAGGGAATTCCTAATGGTTCAAGGCCTTGTTGCATACGGTCAATGCAACCGCACTCCGCGAAATGAGACTTAGCTTAGGACAACACATTTTTGGCCACTTATCATTTTAATGTCTCTTCTTTGCTTGAGGACAAACAAAGTGCTGTTTGGGGGTGGTGTGATAAACACCCAAAACTGCAATATTACACCCCGAGAGGCATAGTGTTTTGGTCAATTATGTGTTTAATAATCATGTAATAATTATATTTTCGTACTTTTGTAGGTTTTGCAGTTAACGTGAATATAATGATAAAACATGCATCAAAGTACGAGAATACTGGAGTATCTGAAGTTTTCCCACTCAGCCACAGTGAATCCCAACAAAGCCTTACTAGAGCCGAAGTTTCCAAAGGAACAAAACCAGTGCAGAACGGGTCCACCTGTAAAGAAACAGCAAACTTCCGAAGCTTACATCTTATAAATCTAGACACCGATGTTGGCTAGTGAACTGCTAGAGCGACCATGGCGACAAACTATATGTAAAGACAAAGTTGTAAAAATGCCAAAATCGGCGTTGCCACTGGACACACTAAGTGGACCCATTCTGCGGGCCCAAAAGGCATGATGAGTTAGCATATAGGCAGGTGGCAAGTGATGGTCACAATTTTGTGCCACCTTGCAATAGGAGAAGACACGTACCAATTCAAAGTTTGAATTGAATTGGGCTAAAAGACAAAACCAAACATAAAATTTGGTTTGATATGGAACAAGAAGACAAAAACTAAAGAAAACAGTTTCGAGACAAAACTTTGTATTTCAAAGTTTTAAATGTCTCAATTTAACAAAAAGACAAAACCCAATTAAATCCTTTCACGAGAGACTAGCCTATTAACCTTGCCTCTTTTTGTGTATGTAGATGGTATATGGATGATGTAGATATATGATGTAGATGGATGATGGTAGTTGAACAAAATAGAAGCGTATCAAAACCTAATTATCCCTCAATAAGTAAAGGATGAGTAGGGTATCGTTCCACTTTTAAGTGTATGTTATGTGAAGGACAGGACTGGAAAGGGGGTTTAAGGGATTAAAAACTATGATTGTAGAGATTTTAGATTCTAATGCTAAACTAAACTAAATTAACTAAACTATTGGAAATTTATAAGAGAGGGAAATCAAGAGATTATAATCCACCAATACTTTTAATCTATAACTTTCTGCTTCATGGTTGTTCTTACAAATAGACTACAATTAGGCAATCGAGCGAGTGTCGATGCCCTCTTAGATGAAACATCGTTAACAATTTACTCTACTTAAGGATGTTCCTATGTTTATGCTATTAATATCTTCTTTCCTTTTATGTAAGCTCGGACAGCCATTCAATGTATTACCGAGAGCAACATCAAGGAATACTTCCTAATAGGTAGGCCATTCAATGAATCACCACTTAAGGCAAACACAAAAAATACTTCCCCTAGGCTGCCACTCCCCCCCCCCCTTCTAAGGCAACACAAAGAATACTTCCCTAACTCTAAAGAACTATACTACTAGAAGAAAAGTAAAGAACAATAGCATGATATTAATATTGCAAAACATAAACCCTATTCTATGGTGTGGGCAATGAAACTAATAACTAAAAACATAAAGAACTAACCTGATTGAAAAACACCATGAATCAGAAGAATCATTAAACCTTAAGCATCGGCTTCATCTCCTCCCTTGAAGGAGAATATTATCCTTCCATAAAGAAGGAAGAACATGAAGAACGAGAAGAAGAAGAGTCGAAGAACATAAGACTAGAAAGACTAATTTATTAAGACTCAGCTAGTTAAAACCGAATCTTTTATTATTAATCTCTCTCTGCCTCAAGTTTTGGAGACAAGAATATAAGTGAATTGGCAAATTACATGAGGCACTTAGGTCCTCTATTTATAGGGGTTACAATGAGTTCTAGAAGCATTCCAAACCGCCACTTGTTTCCTAATACAAATAAACTTCTTTCAGAGTCCAACTTCATCTCCAAAATTGAGAAGGAATTGGCTACAGTGTCATTTCATGCGTTTGGAGGCACGATCCATGCATCTCAGACGCAAGCAATGCGCCTGGACATGTGATCCATGCGTCCCAGACGCAGAAGTCTATTTTGTCTCTTCTACTCTATCCTTCTATCCTCTTTTGCGGGCTTTAGTCCAAATAACGAATCCTTTGGCCTTGGGCTTCCAAATAGGCTTTAAAATAGGTCCAAGTTGCATCTTTAATAGCTTTAATTCCTTGTCCTTCTCCATGATTGTCCACAGGCTTCCCATGTGATCCTTAATGCTCCGAATTGCTCCGTTTACCCCCTTTTCTCTAATATTCCACAAAACTCTCTATTTCACCTGTAGAATCATAAAACATAACTTACAAATACTATTAGTCCACTAAGATGGCTAAACAAGAGGCATAATCGAGGGTTAAATTGCACTTTTTGAGTACTTATCACCTATATATATGTAAGGGGGGTCTTCAATATTTCCCTTTCAGCATTTTATGCTTTAGCATTTGTTCATTAGTTTGTTAGCTTAAGTTATCGTTTGTAACTTCATTCCAGTACTTTACATTCCGTCATTTTCTCTTCAGCAGCTTCAATATTGTAAGTTATTTCTTCTTAATAAAAGTCATTCCTTTTCAAGTTTAATATTTGTCCTGTATTTACTTATTTAATGTATACAGCAAGTTCAATTATTCCTTCAATGACCATGAGCTAACCCAAGTGGGGGAGGGTTATCTTTGCTTTCGTGTGAGAATCCGGATTGACACTTTAATGTTCTAGAATCACTGCTTAGGAATTAGGTGTAGATTATACATCCGGGTCCCAAAATGATTGAGATCGCACAAATTTGAGTGCCGATGCTCGAAACAGTCGCGAGAGACCCAAAATGTCTCATGATGACTCTCAGTGTCGATGACTCTCCAATTTGTCCAGCTAATATAGAATTGAACCAGGAGCTGAAATGATATTCCAGAGATGAAATATTAGTTCAACTCCTTATTCTAGTGCGATGCGACTCAGAGATGTGGGCATTTTGCTAGGGATCAATACTCGATGTCGTCTCGAGTTTGTCTATGAACTCGAGACGAATTAGAGTTGTAGTGATGTGGTAATATAAATTGTTGAAAAATGATTCTTGCATGAGTACGATTAATCCTCTCCCTGTTTCTTTATCTTTGTTTATTTACATCGAAATCACTGTTAGTAATTTACATTATTTACATTATCATTAATTTAATTAAACCAACTAAAAAAACCTAAAATCCTACTCACTAAAAGTTGTAATTCCAGTTGTGAACCTTGCCGAGCCCTAAGGTTTGGACAATCCCTTACTTGACCTATCCTACCAAACCCACGTGAGTAAGGTAATTTGACTAAACGGACGACTATACGGACTTTGGACTTTGGACTTTGGTCTTCGGACTTCGGACTGTGGACCTCAAACTTAAGTATAAAACCAAAAACGTGAAATCAACGTTTTATCAAGGCGCTTGCTTTCCAGAAGGGTGTTAAGGGCATCCCGCACTTCAGGTCCATCCAAATAGCTGGGTATGTTGATAAATGAATCTGGATTAAGCAGTGGGGTACTCGTTGTTGTATCCACTACTTCAACAGTTGGGGTGGCGGAGTCCACAACATCTTGTTCAGGATCAGGGGCAGCATTGTCAGAGGGCATCTCGCTTTCGTCATCAGAATCCAGGTTGCATTCGTTGATGACGTTAGCAGGGAGATATGGTCTAAAACTCCTTATTGTTGTAACACAATATTTCATATGAGTATCAGCATTGGACAAATCAAGTTTAGCCTTCTAAACTTCTGTCTCAAGACTAGTGGTCTTTGCCTCGAGATCAGCTGTATTTGCTTCGAGATCAGCTGTTTTTGATTTTTTCTTGATCAAGACTCGCTGCATGGTCCTCATAAGCCTTTTTAAATTTCTTGACCAACTCAGTATTCTCCTCGACAAATTTTTTCATCTTGGCATTGGCAGAATTGAGTTCGGAGTAAGTGGAAGCATGTTTTTTCTTTTCCTCTTCCAAAGACCGTTGTATTCTTTCCTTCTCTTGTTTCAGCTTCTCATTATCATCTCGAAGAAGACGTAAGGTCCTCATGTCATCATCAAATTGGCCAACAACAGCAACTTTAACCTGAAAAGAAGATAGGGTTCATGAATATATTATATATATAGTAAGCAAAGTAGGACAAGAGTACGACCAAAGTTGTTTCTTTACCTTTTCAAGGGAGGAGCACAATAGGTGAAAACGTTCGGTTGCGCCAATTTTAGCCATGGCTGATCTATCTCGAGGGAGAATAATATTCAGGATAAGAGCTTCATCGAGGCCAGGCGTCGGAGGATCAGAGAATAAAGAAGCAGATTTAGGAATTTTTTGTTTGTTCCGAAGGACAAAGTCAGCGACAAATGCTTCGGAATGAGAAGAGGAGCCTGAAGTTGTGGGAGGATCAGTGGGTTTGTGAATGGCTGGTAAAGTGGATGATTTGGCAAGTACAGGAACAGATGGTTCAGTATTGGTAGTTTTGGCAGTTTTTGGTACCTTTGAGGTTCGAGGTACATCAGTGGAAACAGGTTCTTTTCTTTTCTTTTGATGAAGACCAATATCGGTAGGTGGTTATTGAGGAAGAGTAGGAGCTTGGGAGGAGTTGCCAATTGTTGCTTTATGCATAAACTTTTTCAGGTGTTTGGCAGATTTGTCTTGAACATGAGGAATGTGAGAGCCCATATATGTGTACAATAAGCAGTAATGATCAAATACATCTTGCAAAAGGGGATAATTATAGAAATCGGGCATTTCTTGTTTGATTTTAGGAAAAAGATCTTCAGTCATGTTAAAACCATTTAGCATATAATCAAAATAACATCGAGGAGTGTTAGCAGGCAATTCAGTCAGAATCAAAAGTTTTTCTTAATATTTTTTCAGTTGAACAAGGTTGTAAGGGACATGGAATAGTTTTGCATGGCATAACAGATTGGGAAGGTAAAGGATCTTGACCTCGAAGGATGGTACTTTTTAGAAAATATAGAGGACCAATATAATTATCGATATCGAGAAGATCGATATTCATTTTTGGATTGCCATATTTATCAGCACCAGTTCGAGTAGTGATTTCTTCATTAGTGCCTTTTAGAAGCTCCATTACTCTAGTGGATTCTCCATGACTTCTCATCGAGGTTGGTTTTGGTACTGAAATAAAGTCACAACGATAGACCAGTCAGATAGCAGGTCCGAGATAGAGGATTGAAAGAAGGGTTCAAGGGATGAGGTGGTGTAAAATAACGTACCTCTAATATTAAAGACATGATATGCCAAGGATGGAACAACGATCGAAGCAGATGACTCCTATTGCCCAGATATAATGATTGGGTATAATGGCCATCTGAAATCACTATCTCGATTTATCCTTATGATGCCTGCGTGGTTGAATCATTTTTTGGGATAAAAATAACCACTAAGTTCTTTTATATCATTTTTATTCTTCTCGTTACGTTTGACAAAGGTATAGTGTTTTTGAATGTCGATAAGACGAATTCTTTGGGATATCTGGACATCGAGCGCAAGGTGAGAATTATAGAAATTACAAATGTGTAGCAATCTCTAGAAATTGCCTGTGCCTTGGCCAGGAGAAATGGTCAGATAGTTCAGTACCTCTCGATCGAGGTTAGATAAGGGAAGGCGCAAACTAGCAGCTAGTTGCCCAACAGTAATAATGGTTGTTTTAGGATTGCCACTTTGGCATCGAGTTCCTCTAGTACTTTCAGCGTAATGTCGAAGATGGACATAGTCTGGTATTTGGTAGGCAGCTTTAACTATGTCTAAGTTGGGTCTTTTTGGAAAACAAGGGTTCAAGCCACTACTCCATATGTTATTATTGTCCATAACTTCACGCTCAGACTCCGAATCCACAGTCTCAAAAGGATGGCATGCTAAGCCATCGGCCAAATATGTGGCATGTCATTCTGGTTTGTCAGTCTCAGTCCTTTGTGATGACGAAGCTGAAGAAGACGAATTGTTTCGAGTTGCAGATTCAATACTTTCGTTCGACATGTTGGTATCACTAAAAACAATAAATTTTTTATTAGAATTATATCATTTATTTGAGCTACTATCACTATATCTAGTATAATTATATAATTTATTATATACTAAGCACATATCGAGGTCTCCAAATGATAATGTCGGGGTTCGAGGTGAAGAACTCTGTCTCAAACGCATACATTCTTGACGTCGAAGCCAAGATTGTTTCGAGAGAGTGCGTATAAAGTTAATACAAGTTTTTCTTCTAGCCATACTGTCAAAAATTATAATTCAAGATCTAATTAGTATAGAGATACACAGATAATATGTGAATACTCAGAGCCTAAAATTTAAGTATAATAATCTGGAAAGAGAAGTAGGCGAGATTGTTCAAAATATTTTAAGATAACGATAAAGTTGGGACAAGGAGTAGCGTGTTAAGTTGTTCTTTTTACTAACCTGATAATTGTGCAGAAAGATTTGCTAAGAACGACAGTGAATACGGCCAAGATTAAGCTTTCCAGATGATGTTAATGGTGGTGGGGTTTGGGTTTTCTCTCAAGGGTTTTCGCAAATAAGTGAAGAGAGAGAAAGCGAAAGAAAGCTTTTATAATTTTGATATGGCTGATTTGTTTCCAGTTGTAACCGCTTGATATTTTGAATTTTGAAATTTTTAAAATTGTTTTTTGGTTCTCGAAGCATTCAAATTTTTCGTGGTCGAAATTTGAAAGTTTCGAGAGAGGGCGATGTCGTGGGCAAATATTGTCAACCCGATATGTCAGCACAAATATCATGATTAATATTGATATTTCGCAATTGAGTTTGTATGTTGCAGGAAAAGCGGGAAAATGATGGAGAAGAAGAGAAAGGACACGTGGCATTACATGATTGGGAAAAGCGATTATCACAACACTATATAAAGACTGGAAGGAGGAAGAAGGAGGCATTCCGAATTCATTCAAGAAAAATCTGTAAACCAGAGCAAAGAGAGAGAGAAAAAGGAAAATGTGTAACCACCATTGATACTAATAATAAAAGCTTAATTCCAGTTCTTTCAATCTTGTTTCTAGCTCTTCAATAGTTTCTTGTTAATTGATCTTAGAGAAACATCTTCTCCAACTACACAGGTACTTTCAGCTGTAACAACACTGGTGTAGGTGAGGGAGACCAGTATCACATTCGATCACCCATATGGGAAATCTCACTGTTTTTTTGTGTGTGTCTTTGCAATATGGATTGAAATAATGAAGAATACATTAATTAAGAACCAAATTTACATGCTAAATTTATAATCCGAGTGGCATTCATCGATATTGTTGTCCTAAAACTTTTCCGTAATCTGTTTGAGAAGGAATTTCTCTTCCACTTGAAGTTGTTCCATAGCCACTTCAAAGGAAGAGACTAACTTGGGATCGAAGAGAGATTCCTCTTCAATGCATTTTTTTCTGTTGGTGAGAAGTGGTAAGCCAGAACTTCCAAACTTAGGAGTCACGTAGTAAGTATAATCCTCTGCAGGACAGTGCTGCAGTAGCAGTTGCCCCTTATTTACTTCAGTATCATCAATCCAACCCTTCATACTAGCAACAACAGGAAACTCATCATTTGCGGATGGGATTGTAAGTGACGTTAAACCTTTTGCCCAGGCCTTCCTACTTGCCCCCTTCTCATCATCATCAGCAATGCTACGTTTTATAAAGGTGACATGATCAGCTCCAACTGATAATCCATTAGTTGGACTTGGTTGTATACAGATATCTTTGATTCCCATTTCTTTATTTTCGTGGTTATCGGCTCTGAGAGCAAGAGTTCGCATCTCTTCAGCATCCCTCTGTATATGTGACTTAACTTGCAATTCCTGGACCATCTCCCCTTTATCCTCAGCATCAACTGAACCTTTCTTGGACAAATTTATGGAGTGATATGGAGTTTGCTCATTGGTGATGCTTGTAAGAAAATTGTCAAGCCTATCTTCCCAATACCATGCTGCTTTGGGCGTCGGCCATACTTTCTTTTCCATAATGAGAGCATTGTACTTATGTAACGTGTGGAAGCTTTTAGAGCGTATGCTAATACTAGCACTAGTCTCCCCAATGGATGATTCGTGATCTGCTGACGACCAAATGAAGCTTTTAGACCGTTTTGTTATATCAGTTGATCCGTTTACTGCTCGTAGAAGTTCATGGTGATCATGTTCTCGTTTGGCATCCTCTTCCTTTTCTTCTTCATCTAGGTCTGACATCAAATCCCATGTATTGATGGTCTCTGAATTAAGAAGTTCTTCGTCAAATGGTTTGCTGTTGTTTTCGCTGGTCTTGAAATCCATGACACTCTCGGAAGGCATTTCACTGGGTTGTTTTGCATTATTCTCATTGCAGACAACTAGAAATTGATCATCATCATCATTTTTAGAGTTAGAGATTAATAGCTCTTCTAGCCCAGGGAAATCATTGTGCCTCCTCTGCAAGCTCCGACTTAACTCTTCCTGAAAGCTACCTGATCTAGTCATCAGTTTCGACGTAATACAGCCCATGTTTGATCGTGTAATGCCGCCTTACTTTTAGTGAAGACCGACCTAAAATCAGCTGCAAAGTGACCAGAATATATATGTTTATCAAATGAACAAGGCTGAGTTTCACAAGATCGTATCATTTTCAATTCCCATGGTTGCCATGATATTTAAGCTAGTACAGATCAATGTAAAAATTTCAATCTTGTTCTAAGTAAAAACCTTATGCATAAGAATTGAGAGTAGAACTAGGGCTGTTCTCGGTTTTTACCGGAGGAACCACAGACCGTTCTAAAACAGAACTGAATTTGAAAAAAAACCGAAATGAAACCGAACCAAACTGTCGGTTTGGGACTTGCCATTTTGGCTTTCTATCAAACTTCAAATTGAAACCTATATGGACCTACTTATCACAAGCCAAATGAATTTTAATAAATATATCTTTATATCTATAATACAAAACAGCTCAGTTTTTAAGTAAAGTTATAAGGGCTTAAGTGGTGGTCCTGATTTTCTCGAGGATCTGTGCTAATCCTTGAAGAGTCCTATTTACCTAATACTAAAGAGTTTGCTTGAAGAGTCTTATTTACCCAATACTCTAAAATAGACAAAAACTTCCAAAACCTATTTAGCTAATACTAAAGTGTCTGCTTGAAGAGTATAATACAAAACAGCTCAGTTTTTAAGTAAAGTTATAAGGACTTAAGTGGTGGTCCTAATTTTCTCGAGGATCTGTGCTAATCCTTGAAGAGTCCTATTTACCTAATACTAAAGAGTTTGCTTGAAGAGTCTTATTTACCTAATACTCTAAAATAGACAAAAACTTCCAAAACCTATTTACCTAATACTAAAGTTAATGCGTTTGAAGAGTTATATTTACCTAATACTCTAAAATAGACAAAACCTCCAAAACCCGACTAAAATCCTTCAAATCCCCTTTTCTTCATGCTAAATAGGTATAGTTATTTCACATATTAAATTATGGGAGAGGTTCTATGAACATATTTTATCTTAACATGTAAACAAACTCAAAATCGTTAGGGCATTTATAAGTTTTGGATTAGGCTAATTTTTAGTGGATATGATCTCATAACTATTCTAAACATTATCACAAATAATCAAAAAAAAAATCCAAACTTGTCAAATGTAGTTAACAATTTACAAAATTTGGCTAATTGTAGACCGTTTATTTTCACCATTTTTGATACTATATTTGGCAAGTTTAGATTTTTTTTATTTTTTGATTATTTGTGACAATATTTAGAATAGTTAGGAAATCATATCTACAAAAACTTAGCCTAATCCAAAACTTATAAATGCCCTAACGATTTTGAGTCTGTTTACATGTTAAGATAAGATATGTCCCTAGAACCCCTCCCTTAAATTATATAATTGTTTCATTGTTTAAATACCCATATAGCTTCTCCTACCGTTTGAGAAACGTGCAGTGTATAAATTGAATATGGATTACACAAGGAATGAACACTTAAAGTTGTCTACGTACACTCCGCTTCTGGATGAACAAATTGTTCTCAAAACATATACTCGGCTAAGATGATTTTCTAAGGCATATTCAGTTAAGGGTATCACAATGACACTAACAAGTTCAATTTAAAGGTCAAAGAAAAAAAATATGGTAATTCTACTGTAAAAGTTAAATTTACATGTATTCATTTAATTATGACTTGAGTGCATGTATACGGGTTAAATTCTGATTTCCTCGATTTGTGCTAAAAATATTTTGAGAGTCCTATTTAGTATATACTACTAAAAACAGGTTAAACCAAAACAGTCCTTCCGGATTGAAACTCTACTAGATTCTAAGACAATTAAACTAACCACAATTACCAAGTCTACTAATGCCATCCACAATTTTCCTAAAACCAGTTATTAAAGGGCACACCCAACTAAGCTCCAAGACAATTAAACTACAAACAAAACCATACCTTAAATATCAAATAAATACATCCACAATCGACCATATGAAAGTAAAACATTTATATAATTGGGAAGCCAGGAGCTAAATTAATATTTGTGAGTTCAAGTTAAGTCTATGCTTTGGTCATTTAAATAAGTCAAAATTGAGTTCAGTTAGAAAAAATATCCAACAAATGTTTCAAAGGAAGTATTTGAGGCAAGAGTGGCGTAGCCACGGGTTATAGCTAGTATATATATATATTATAGCTCTACCCTCTTCAAATGCGAAAGCATTTCTAGAGTGTCCACATATCATGACTAATTAAGAAAAAATAGGAGATAAAAATAGGAAACAAATATTTATCTTTAGGGAGGGGTTCTAGGGACATTTTATCTTGACACATAAACAAGAAAAAATAGGAGATAAAAATAAGAAACAAATATTTATCTATAGGGAGGGGTTCTAGGGAAATTTTATCTTGACACATAAACAAACTCAAAATCGTTAGGACATTTATAAGTTTTGGATTATGTCACAAATAATCAAAAAAATCAAAAAATTTCAAACTTGCCAAATGTAGTTAACAATTTACAAAATTTGCTAATTGTAGACCGTCCATTTTCACCATTTTTGATACTATATTTGGCAAATTTTGAAAATTTTGATATTTTTAATTATTTGTGACAATGTTTAGAATAGTTAGGAGATCATATCTACAAAAAATTAGCCTAATCCAAAACTTATAAATGTCCTAACGATTTTGAGTCTGTTTATGTGTCAAGATAAAATATGTCCCTAGAACCCCTCCCTTATCTTTATCCTTATATATATTATATCTATATCCTTACCAATTTATTTTTTAGAATACTCCGAAAGACTCCAGCTTTTTCTAAACTCTATTACTAATTATAAAAAAGTATTATATAAACTATAACTAATTACGAAAAAACAATCACATCTAGAGTTTCACAGAGTCTCTAACTTTTCCTAAACACTATAGCTAATTACGAAAAAATAATCCCATCTAGAGTTTCACAGAGTCTCTAACTTTTCCTAAACAATATAGCTAATTACGGGAAAAAAAATAAGAAACAAAAAATTAAATTGCTAGAAACAATAGTTTTCACCGAAAACGATTTTCCTAAAACCCTTTCAATTTGATGTGTCATCCACTGTGGGATTTAGACATTTATTCATGGTTAATGATTCCAAAAATCACAATTCCAGCCACAATAATTACGACATATTCCAATTCCTTAGGTATATATATATATTATAGCTATACCCCTCACCAATCTATTTTTTTGAACACTCGCAGAGACTCCAGTTTTTTCTAAACTCTATTACTAATTATAAAAAGTATGATATAAATAAGAAAATAATCCCATCTAGAATTTCACAGAGTCTCTAACTTTTCCTAAACACTATAGCTAATTACGAAAAAAACAATCACATCTAGAGTTTCACAGAGTCTCCAACTTTTCCTAAACAATATAACTACTTACGAAAAAAAATATGAGACAAAAAACTAAATTGCTAAAATAATAGTTTCCACAGAAAACGATTTTCCTAAAATCTTTTCGATTTGATGCGCCATCCACTGTGGGATTTAGACATTTATTCATAGTTAAGGATTCCAAAAATTATAATTCTTGCCACAATAATTACGACATATTCTAATTAAATTTATGAATTTATAATTTTCAATACTATAATGTAATTTCTAATGTAATTTATATATATAAATTAATGGAAAATCGGAAACTGGATGCAACTGCATTGAACTAACCTTAACGAAAAATTAATTATAAATTGGAAACATAAGGCAAATGCGTTGAACTAATCTTAAAGAATAATTAATGGAAAATCGGAAATCAGATGCAACTGTACTGAACTAATCTCAAAGAATAAACTGAATGCAAATGCATTGAACTAACCTCAAGAAATAATTAACGGAAAATCAAAAATTGGATGCAAATTTATTGAACTAACCTCAAACAATAATTAATGGAAAATCGAAAACTATATGCAAATGCAACCTTATCAAATAATAAACGAGAAATCAGAAACTAAATGCAAATGCATGAAACTAATCTCACAGAACAATTAATAGGAAATTGGGAATTGGATTCAAATGTATTGAACTATTGCAAAGAATAATTAACGAGAAATTGGAAACTAGATGCAACTGTATAATGAACTAACCTAAAAAAATAAATAACGGGAATTGGAAATTGGATGCAACTACATTGAACTAACCTCAAAATATAAATAACGGAAAATCAGAAACTGGATGCAAATGCATTGAACTAACCTCAAAACATAGTTGGGTTATATGTTGTGGGAATGTCTCGATAATTATAGTTTTGCATTTAAAATGATGTTTATCTTATCTCTTTCCGTATTATTGGAAACTCCTTGCTATTCAAATAGCTTATCAAATATTTTTTTTTTTTTTTTTTTTTTTTTTTTTTTTAATGGAGAGTAAGGCTTTCACATTATAAGTAATTTGGGATGAGTGATCAATATAATATTAATATATAATAGTTATGCATATTTACAAATATTTTTCAGAATAATTAATATGACAACACCCGTTCGTAGATAATCTTTGAAGATTCCACATAGTGAGTTATGAATAATTTACAGAATAATTAATGGGAAATTGGGAGCTGGATAATCTTCAATGATCCCACATAGTAAATTCAAGCATAATTTATTTTTATGCCATGTTTGCAAGGACACTACATATGGATCAGTAGAAGTTGGTATTACACACCACATTGGATAATTAAAAGGAAATCGGAAATTGGATTCAAATGCATAACTGAGCTCAAAGAGTAATTAACGGGAGATCGGAAGCTTTATGCAAATGCAATAAACTAAACTCAAAAAGTAATTAACTAGAAATCGAAAACTGGATGCAATTGCATTAAACTAATGTTAGAGAATAACTAACGGGAAATTAGAAATTGGATGCAAATCCTTGAAAAATATTGAACGGGAAATCAAAAACGGTATGCAAATACATCAAACAAACCTCAAACAATAATTAATGAGAAACCGGAAACTGGATGCAAATGCATTGAACTAAACTCAAAAAATAATTAACAGAAAATCAAAAACCGAATGCAACTATATTGAACTAACCTCATAGAATACTTGGTGGGAAATCATAAACTCAATGCAAATGTATTGAAATAACCTCAAAGAATAGTTAACGGGAAATTAGAAACCGGATCCAATTGCATCGAACTAACTTTCAAAGCATAAATAATCAGAAACTAGATACAGGTGTATTGAACTAACCTTAAAGAGTTATTAACGGAAAATCGGAAACTGGATGCAAATGCAATGAACTAATCTCAAAGACTAATTAACAAAACATTGAAAAATAGATGAAATTGTACTGAACTAACCTAAATAAATAATTAACGGGAAATTATAAATTTGATGTAACTGCATTGAACTAGCCTAAAAAAATAATTAACAGAAAATCAGAAACTTGATGCAAATACATTGAACTAACCTCAAAGAACAATTAACATAAAATCGGAAATTGGATACAACTGCATTGAACTAACCTCAAATAATAATTAACGGACAATAAGAAATTGCATGCAACTGCATTAAACTAAAATCAGAGATTAACTAACGGGAAATCAGAAATTGGATGCAAATGTATTGAAAAAACCTCAAATAATAGTTAATTGGAAATCGAAAGTTGGATGTAACTGCATCACACTGACCTCAAAGCATAATAACTATAAATTGTAAACTATCGAACTAACCTAGAAAAAATAATTAACGGGAAATCAGAAACTGGATGCAGATGTATTGAACTAACCTCAAAGATTAATTAACAGGAGATTGGAACCTGGATGCAAATACAATAAACTAATCTTAAAGACTAATTAAGGAAACATTGAAAACTGGATGCAACTATACTGAATTAACCTTAATGAATAACTAACGGGAAATCATAAAGTGAATGCAATTGTACTGAACTAACCTCAAATAATAATTAACGGGAAATTGGAAACTTGATGCAACTGCATTGAACTAACCTTAAAGAATAATTAATGAGAAATTGAAAACTGGATGCAACGTACTATGTATACATTGAACTAACCTTAAAGAATAATTAATGAAAAATCAGAAACTTGATGCAAATGCATTGAACTAATAACCCTAAAACATGTTTGTATTATATGTAGGAGGAATAAATATTTCGACAAATATAGTTTTGCATTTTAAGTAGTATTTATCATAATTCTTTTATTATGATTGGGAATGCTTTGCTATTCAGGTAGCTTCAATATTATTTTCGCCACATTGAGCATTATCTCAAAACTTCAATTATTAAACCTAACAACAAAAAGAAATCGATGGGTTTTATCAAGGTTTGGTGCTTCCTTTTTGTAGAGAGTGGTGCAAAAAATTTAAATGAGTGGTTAATATAATTTTCATATCTCACAGCTATGTATATATAGTTGCTAATATTTTTTAAAATAATTTAATATACGAACGGGTTTGAAAGCTAGTTAAATAATATTGATGTCAATTTAGGCATATTGACAAGTTATAACGCCAATCACAAGAAGAAAGTATTCAAGTGCTCAATAAAACAATAACATGAACCATTTAACTAAAATAATAATAAAAAAAACTCTAAAATTTTTATATATATCTAGCATCTGGTTCGGTTCTGTTTATTTCGGTTAACCGAACCTCCAAATCGAAAACCAGACCTAACCAGTTGGTTTTACCTTTTGAGAACTGAAAACCGAACCCAAGAAGTTAAAATAAAACCATTAATTTTAGGGGTTTTTAGACTTTGGTCCTAGTCTTACTATGGTAATTAGACTTTGGTTTAGAAATACTGAAATATTAGGTTTTAGTCCTACTTCTGCTATTTGACTGTCAGTCAACTCAGTTGACTATGGTCATGCTGCTTGCTCTTTTGAAATGACAAGAATGCCCCTGAGCATGCGTCTCATGCACTTCCTAGTCTAATTTCAACCCAATAACAGATAAAAGTCCAATAACTTAGACAAACCCATTTTACTTTATACCTTCTCTTCAACCCATTTCATCACAATTGCAATTGTAAATCAAGGCAATCAAACACCGAAAAAGACCCAAATACATTCTTCCAATTCTCCGACTAAAAACAAACAAGAAACCACCAAACACATTCTCAAAACGAATGAAAGTGATGCTGAAAAGATGGAAGGTGTTCTAAAAAACCTTCAACGGCATGAAAATCTAGAAGAATTGAGAATATATGGGTATCCAGGTCTCCATTTCCCGGATTGGATCGCAAGGTTGTCCAATCTTGTCAATTTGATGCTTTCCTCTATAGAATCCCTTGGCTTGGCTCTCTTGGATAACCTGGAAGAGTGTGAGGAGATGGTTCCAAGTAATAACCAAGGAGAAGGAGATATCCAGTTGCCCCGTTGATCTGGCTGTAAAACAGCGGTCGGGTTTGTCATTTCGTTCACATTTCAATAAAATTGCAAAATATTTCATCTCAATGATTTTAATTGGGCCTATTGTTTGATAAATTCATTTTATTCTTCCTAGAACTCATAGACAAGTCTAATAGAAGAAAACTTGATCCCTAACATGTAGGGCTCATCTCTAAGCTCAAACATGCTAGCAAGTGGAACCAAAGCAATGACTTATCTCTAAGCTCATCACTTTGATTCCTAACTAGACACTACACCAACTATCATTTTGGGATATGATGTAGGTCTAGTTGTTCTTCCTAAACAACTTACCAAACCACCAATGAAGATTTTCCCTCATATGAGTTTTATTAACTCCCCAAACGGATATAATTCTCACTCGGGCAGAGTTTCTGCTCTGAAATCACATAACTAAAGTTTTATTCTAATTAACAGAAAATAAAACTGAATTAAAAACATTTTAATTAAAAACTAGAAATTAAATTCTTCATTACACTAGGAAAGCAGTAATAAGAAAAACTAAAACTAGACCCTTCTATTTATAGTTTTTATGACGGTCTAGATTCAATCCATCTAATCTAAATCTAACGGTTACAAATAAAATATAATATCCCAGAGAATATTCTAGGGAATATTCTAGAAATATTCTAAGAAATATTCTAGAAATATTCTCTAGAATAGTAATGGGCTTGGACTAAATAGTAACAGGCTTTGGCTTTATCTTGATATTCCAAACTGTACGACCATTTTTTGGAAGCTGGATACCGTTACGTAGAGTTTTCTCTACCGTGATCATTTTATTTGGGTCGAATGCTTGAATCAGAGTTAGGAGACGGAAGATATCGCCATTTGAAGTTTTCTCCTGACTTTCGGGCTGATTTAGGTCAATTTGACCAAAATCTCTTCTTTAGCTGGCTTAGGGACTCAAGTTTGGATTCTTCAACTTGTTTCATAGTTCTCTGAGTCTATGAGCTTTGTTGGCAGTTTAAAGCTTTAAATGAGCTGAGACTGAAGATTTCAAGTCCAAGCTTTATTCGGCTGTATTTCATGCTAAACGCAGGTTCTGTGTTTATTTTATCATTGTCTATTGAAACCTGTGAAAACATGAAAATACAATTAATTTACATTTATTAAACACATAATTGACCTAAATGTAATGTCTCCACGGGGTTTAAAACACAGTTTTGGGTACTGATAAGCACCCAAAAGTGTATTATGAAACCCTATTGAGACATATAAATTTGGTTCATTATGTGTTTAATAATCATGAAAATAAATATGTTTTCATACTTTTGCGGTATTTGCGCATAAACATGGAAATATTGGTTAAACCCGCAATAAAGCACGAGGAACGGTGTATATGAATTCTCCCAAATCCATGTAGAAGCATCAAACTTCCAAAGCTCCTACCCTCGAACTGGGACTCGAATCACGACAAGAGAGCTGCCGGACAATCAGGCGATGAACTCTACGCGATAAAGCGGGAAGTTGTAAACCGCCAAAATACCGGACTGCCACTGGACTGCACATGGACCCACTATGCGGGGCCACAAGATTGGATGAGTCATCAATCATGGAGCATGTCAAGACAAAGATAACAAATTATTGGTGCAAAGTTGACACCTTGCATGTAATAAATTAGATTAGGTGTTAATAGTGAAAAAAAGGCAAGGTGTCACTTTGTTTTAATGTGGTAGATAAAAATGAATCAATGTGGTTTGATAATTCACGTGGGAGGAAATGAGATTTCTCTCAAATGGAGAAGAAATTAGACAAATGTGGGGACACTCCATTTACTCCCTTGACTTATTTTCCTCACATGACATTATTTTAGTTCCTTAGTGAAAATGAGAAGTTAGTTTTAGTTTTTATTAAAAAAAGCTTGTAATAGTTTTAATGGAGGAACACTTGTTCTTCTAGAAATAAAATTAGAAGTGAGTTTGGTTGTGGATATTTCTTCTCTCTCTCTCTCTCTTTCTCTTTGGTGTTTTTATTAGTTCATAAGTCTTTGTCCCAAGGATCATGAGCTAACTTCCCTTTTGGGGAGTTAGTCTAACTCATGTGAGGGTAAACCAATTGTTGGTTTGGTAGGTTTAGGAAGAACAACTAACTCTACATCCTACCCCAAAATGGTAGTTGGTGTAGAGTTTAGTTAGAAATCAAGCAATGAGCTTAGAGATAAGTCATTGTTTGGTTTCACTTGCTAGCATGTATATGAGCTCTTTAGTGAGCCATGCATGCTAGTGGATCAAATCTATTTTTCCGTTAGGGACTTGTCTATGAGTTTAGGAAGAATCAAAACCTATTTCAAATCAACACTAATGATAGTTTCACATGAGGAGGATTAACTCTCCAATTTCTCTTTCAAATTTCCATTTCGGTATTAAGTGCATGTTTTCATTGTTAATGTTTTTATTAATGTTTGTATAGGAAGGAAAAATCTAACATTTATATTATATCCTTACTCCTTAATTTCCCTTTATTGTAACATCTAATTTTTAGTTGTTCTAAGCTTTAGGTTAGTTCGAATCCTTATTCAAACTCTACGAAATGAAGATCGTGAGTAAGGAATCTTGATTGCTTTTACATTAATTTAGAGAGTTCAAAACTCTAAGTAGTGTTCTCCAAGCATATATCAAATGGCGCTCTTTGTTCTAAAGCCATAGAACTTGTGCTAAAGATGGAAGTTGCATCAAGGGGAACCCCCATTCTCTTCCTTCCTTTCCTTTTCCGTTCGTTTACGTTTTTTTTTTTTTTTATTATTTTTGCCTTGAAATAGACACGTAATCTAAAAAAATTTCGATTTCCACTTCCGGTACCAAAAGTTAGGACTGGGAAAGATAAATACAAAGCGATTATAAGACTCCGAGAAAATTTGAAAGTATTCTGAATTATTGGACAAGCGTCATGGCGGGTGTAGAGTCGCGTCGCTGAGTGGGATCCGCGATCCGCGGGTTAATTTATTAGATTTTTGCCCTGTTCAACCACCAAAGATCTCCGGATCTACCTTAATCCATTTCGGTGCCTAAATATCTGATCCCCAGACGAAATATTCGATAATCCTTTGGGATTAATCAGCGTCGGCAATTGAAACTTTTGTTTCGGAGAAATAAATCGGGAAGCCACAGGTTTCAATTTTGATAGATAGTGTAATTTTTTTTTAATGTTTTTTAATGCATGTATGCCATGTATATAGTATCGTGAAATATTTATGGATTATTATTTAAGTTTTAGTCTAGAATTATGCATGAATCAAGTTCAGTATAACGGTAAATATTTATATACGATTACACGGACATGAATTGCATATGAATGTATATTTACATATTAATGGTAATCGTATTGCATGGGTATATGTCTTTCACGTATAAATGTTTCTTGTTACATGTTTGATATTTCTCTAACGTGATACGCATTACCGGTCTTGTCTAATAAGTCGATTTTGTCAAGAAAGAGGAGAACATTCCAACGAGGGTTAAAATCTGAGTTGGGTAAGTTGTTTAAAACCTACCGGTAAAAGCCGCTTCTCTATGGGACATTCTAATCTCAATGAGTATTGTCGAAATCGATTTATTATGCAATACAAGAGTCGTATTTTAGTTTAGGTATAATACTTTGTATGCTTAGTTTTGTCATCTATTCTCTGCAGATGTATATCTTGTATTCAGTATGCTAAGGTATTTAGATCATTATGAGTGATTCAAATTCCCATATTCTTTGTTGATATCGTTTAACGTAATATCGATTTACAAATTAGCATACATATACATTAATCGATGTTTATTTGCTTTTATGCATTATGGAAATAATTATCGATGACACAAAGCTTTGCCTATTCGTGATAGCTATCGCATTATGAGTAGAGTACCTTCACATGCTCTGCACATAGTATTGTCCGAGTAGATCGTATTTGCATGTTTGTATTTTAACCCTTGCATAAATCTTAAAAATAATAATAATAAAAATAAAAATAAATAAAAATAAAAAATAAATTAAATTAAATTAAAATTAATTTAATACCACCTTTGCATAAATTTTAATTCCATAAATCTTAATCATATTCCAATGGTGTCTAGGAAACTTGAAAGATTGAGGTTACTTAATTAGAACCGCTTGCGGAAATCCTCCCTCATATCTCTCTTGTGACTGGCCGTTGGTTTATGCACGCGTATTCCTAGCTTCCCTTTTCGTTAGCGGCGGCTTAGGCATATGTTGTTCAACCCTAATGCTTAAGATAATAATAAAATTGAGTCCTCATAATTCCTTACGTAAGTTAGATTTAATTTTATGCTTGCATGAGATTAAGGTCCGGTTCCACTAAAGAAATTGAACATACCTATCGTCGAAAAAATACGATAAGCAATTCGCGTAAGTTCTCAAATAAAATTGTTCTTCTTCTACGCTAATTACCTTCATCACAATCCTTGCATTAAGCCATCAACTTCTATCATTATGGCCGGCCGATCCTCCACTAATGAGAAGCCCCTGCCGGACTTCTATCTTTGCATTCTGGGGAAGGACCTTCTTCCCTGCATCAAACTTGAGGACATTGTCGATGATTTTCAGATATCCGCAAGCGTTTTGGTTTGTTACCAATATATCATGGTTTGGAGCACGAAAAACCCGTACAATCATCTTCATAGACTTCAACAAGTGGCAACAACATTTCATCATCCGCCGTTCTCTAAGGAACAACTCTTTGCCCATTTGTTTCCATTCACTTTAGCGGAAAAAGCGTCAATCCGCTAGCGGGACAACAATCACAATCCATAGACAACATGGAATAAACTAGTTCAAGCTTTTATGCTTCGGTTTTACACTTTAAGAAAACAAACAAATGCTTGAGGAAAATTCAATTCTTCCTCGTCAAAATCCTCCATGAATCCTTTACGGAAGCATGGAGTCGCGTTTTATTGATCTTACGTTAGAATGTCCTCACCACCAACTAGAAAAAGCTGTCCTTGTTCGATTTCATTCTTTAACGGTCTGTTTGATCATCAAAAGAAACTCTTGATATAATGAGCGGAGGTTGCTTCATGGACAAAGAGCTACTTTGAAGCTTTTATACTTTTCTTGAAAACAAGCGAAAAAAGGTACACATGGGGTAACACCGAGCGCCTAGATCATCAAAGGATCTTGTTACAAAAAAAGCCACATCTATTTTCGAGGTAAAACCCGATCACGAAATAAAAAATTTGATAGAATCCTAACTAAAAAAGTAGATGCCCTTGCCAGTTCAAGTAAAGCGATCAACTACCAAAACCCGGTCATGAGCGTTGACACGCTCCTTGTGTCCTTTGTCTTAGTCCCCGATCATCGATGCATATTGCCCTTTGTTATATGCTTCCCCTACTTTCGACAACCAGAGGCATGCGGCATTCAACATTCTAATGCACCGTGGAGACAACATCAATTTAGCTTGGTGCCAAAAAATAACCAACAAATGGGGGGCTCCTCCCGGTTTCGCTTAATCAACCAATTCGACCTTACCAATAATTTTTATTCCATACCGCCAAGGAAATAATCAACAATACCAACAAGGTCAATTTCAAAATAATTCTAATTATCGGACCAACCGCCCTTGTTCCAGCTAATCCAAATCCCAACTATAATCAACAACTTCTAAGCAATAATCGAAGAACTACTACGTTGCACAACTGCGCCAACCATTACGGATAGGACAAATGAGACTTTCTGGCTTACATGAACCAGCGGTCCTCAAATTTTAACGTCTATCCAACAATCACTTCGACAATTGGCGAAGAAAAGAGTCGAAAAGGCGTGTTTCACACAAGCGGCCCAAACCCTAAACCCGGCAAACCACGACTCTTGGCCGACCAATGCCCCGGTACAAGCACCCCACCCAAGGTGAGGTCCATGCAATCCGCGACTCTACGATGCGGAAAACCGGCTCGGTCAATCAGATCGTATGCGGATGATCAACCAAAAGGGGGAGGGTTCAAGGAATCTATTTTTAAGAATGAACTTCACGGAAGATTCCCCATTCATGAGTCAACACCCTCCAGATGTAGGAAACAAACAAGTAGACCCTTTTTGCCAAATTAAAGCCTAAGGCACCGTTTCCGACGCATGACGGCAAAAAAGAATAAACTTGACTTAACAATTTTCTTTGAAATTGAGAGACTTTTCAAAATTTAACAATAAACTTACCTTTTCTCGATGCCTTAAAATTATTACCAAAACATGCAAAATTTCTTGAAAGATATGTGCACCACGTTAGAAGAACTAGCGTTCCTCGACAAAGCGTTCCTCAGCGAGCGGTTTCCATTACCAGAACAATGGGTATAGTAAAAATACAAGGACTTCGGGTAGACTAACGGGTTCCATGCACCTTAGGTGACAAATACCCGCCATCGCTCTACTAGACCTAGGGCTAGTGTGAACTTACTTCCATATTATTTATTTAAACAACTAGGTCTTCATGAACTTAAACCTACCACCATGACTTTACATAATTAGCGGATCGTTCCATAAAGTATCCAAAAGGAATTGTGGAAAAGCGTCCTTGTAAAAGTCCAAGATTTCTTATCCCGTAGACTTTGTTATTTTGGATACAGAAGTTGCATGTGATTCCATTCCAATCATCTTAGGATGTCCGATTTCCTTCGCCAATCGCTAATGCTCTTATTAATCATCAAGATGGTTCCATGACCATGTCCTTTGGAAATCTTTGGTCGAGGTGAATGTGTTCAAAGTTGATGAAACAACTTCGAGCTCCGACATTGATGGTGAGGTCAACAGGGTTGACAGCATTCCGCAAGAAGAGTATTTTTACAAACTCTTTTCCCTCAAGATGAAGTGTGCAATTTCTTTCCTTTAGCTTACTCACGAGGTTTGAGACGATGATTATACACAAGAAGTAAATGAGTTATTAGAGTCGCGTACCATTATTTGACCCAATGATGATGTCTAGTAACGGATGATCATCAACTGTTTACTACATGGATGACGACCTTCCTCAAGAATCTTTAATACCCGCTCCACCCCCTAAATTAAAACCTCTTCCTTGAATTAAAATACGCATGCCTTTGATCGCGATGGTGATCACCAGTTATTATTTCTTCCGCGACAATTGACCGACGGGGAAGCTCGTTTAATTAATGTCATTCAACAACATCGATTACGCTATTGGATGGTCCCTCGATGACATTAAAGGCGTTGAACTCCAATGTATTGCACCCATCGCGATACACACGGAAGAAAATGCTAAGGTGCGTCGGCGTGAACCACATCGCCGCCTAAACCCTACCATGAAAGATGTGGTCAGGAGGAGGTGTTAAAATTACTAGATCGCGGGTATTATTTACCCAGGCTTAAGAACATGATTCTATTTTTCTTTTCAAAGCAAGTAACTGGACTTAAATTTGGGACAAGTCTTTCTCTTTATTCTTTCCACATTTCATCCTATTTCTCATACTCATCAACTTAGGTAGGTTCTTTTATTTGGTTTAATAGATGGGTAAGGAATTTTTTGTGGTGAAAAGTGAAAGGTTTGATGAAAGGTTCAGTGGAGTGACTAGCGGTAATATTTATAACAGGTAGAATTTTTTAGCTATGTCGATCCAAAGAAGGCCTAAATTCTCGGTTAGGGTGTGGTGATCAAGTAAGTAGATCGTAATTTCCTCTAATCGGAAAAACTACTCCTCTGTGTCATCACACACAAATCACTCATATCAAGGCTTTTGGTTAGATTCTCCACAGGGTTTATAGTTTAAATAACTAACCGTTGTTTCGAAACTTCTTGCTATGTACAATCAATGATTTTCAGTACATGAATATTCATGAAAAGATGTATAAAACTATTGGTCGTCACATTATTATCTAAAATTTCTTAAAACAAATCCTAATTAGGATACTAATGTGAGATTTCTAGACAATTTTCATCATTGAAAAGGAAACAAGACTTTGTCACTAAGTACAATTATTAATATGAAAATAAAAACTATATATAGGCTACAAGATGCCTAATTCTTGCTATAGGTTTAAAGCACCCCCAAAGCAGAATGATGCTTAGTCTCGAAGGATCAATAATTAAAAGAAAGTGCGAGAACCGTGAGCAAAATTAGGGCTAGATTCTTTGGAACCGAGAGAGGTTGGAGATCATAATATATATTATTCAGAAAAGAACAAGAAAATGTTCAATAAGCACGATATAATAAACCCACATATGGAAACATGAAAAACAATAGCACACCAAACAAAAGGTTTAGCTAGATATATATGTACAATGGCAAACTCAAGTTTACCATCCGGCCAGGGCGTGAAGGTCTGGCGTCCTCTTTAAGGAAATGCATTTCCTTAGCATCATGCGCCAATAGATAATAGTCGCCAAATTTCTGCCCATTCTTTGTCTCAGGATTCTCTCAAATTGGTCTTCATCTTTTAGATCCTTTGGGTAACATCGAACATGCCTGGGGGTCGGCGGGGCGCTTCCATTATGAAACCTCAATGGCGAATGATTCGTTTCTTTGGGCACATGGAATCCACCTTGACCCAGTCATGAAAAGTAGCTGCAAAGCTGTGGGAAATGTGTCTTCATGATTAAAAGCGGATTGGTAAAAGTATATACTTATCTGAAAAGTCGCGAGCTCGTTTGGGGCGACTCTTTCCTGACCCTAAAATGTTAAATAATGCATGACCCCGAGCTAGTGCGCTGAATACAATATGAAAGCGACCTCATTGGCAGTAGAAAAATGCCAATCTCCCGTAATGTTTAGAAGTACAAATAACATGGCGAGTCCCATGTTCATGGTCATGCTTGCTAATGGAATGGTGATGTTTAAGCCATGGCACATAGCCATCTCCTTCCGTTTGATCTCAAGACCATCACCATAAAAGTCGTGGCGCCTTTGCGGCCGAAGGAGCGGTAAAATTATGAAAGATGTCTTGCCAAGATCACGGTTTGGTTCGTGATATGGGAGGTCCAAAGATAGAGCAAGTTGTTGTTGAAGAAAAGATATGAGGTGTGTCATCGGCTTCGGATTGTGAATCCGTCTCTAAGTAGAAACCATGCATGGTTGAATCTTTGGTGTGTCATCCATATTAGCATAAAAGTATGCAGCCAAACTAGGAGAATAAGTTTGGTGGGGTTGAAGAATTAGGGAAGACCACCCAATGTTTGTGATGTAATCATGGAAGAGATGGCCATAGGCATTGGAATCCATCATAGATTTGAAAGGATTGCTTTCGAGGGGAATGAGTTTGGGAGGGACCATGGATGATGAAGATCTTGTGATTGATGAAGATGCCATAGTGGATGAAGTAATAAACTAGGTGCGGCATTTGGATGGAAAAATGAGTATGTAAGAAAATAGACCCTCCTGTAGCACATGTTAAAATTATATTAGTCACAATGGAAATGATGACAATCCTACTAAGCATTTCATACAAAATAAAACAAAAGGATAAGATAAAATACATAGTACGACGGAAAAAACGTAATAACATATATGATTATATACTTATTGACTAAGTAATATCATGGATTCTGATATTGATCTAGAAGATGCATATTTTGCACCAGACTGTTTAGGTCTTCTATTTGTTGGCCGAGCTGCATCGAATGTCTTAGGTGGCGGAGAGTCACAGTTTGATTTTCCATTAGGAGTAGCGTGATTTTGCAAGGATTGAGAATGAGTTTCCAAGATCTCTTCTGTTGACATCATGAGTTGTAGCGATCTTAAAATCCCCGAAGAGTTGTGATGATGATATTCCGGCGTGTAGTTCCCTCAAACCCGATGAAGGAGTTTAATGCCGTCCATAGGATTAATAATATTCACCATGGCATTTTCATCAAATAAATGGTGAGAATTTGAGCTTGGGGTGTTACGCTCATCTATCGAGTATTAGGGTCCAAAACCAACGAGTAGTAGTCTGTTTGAAAGACCTTTATATACTCTTTTGAAGGGGTGTCTCGGAGAGAATTCTTGCTTGGATAACCCCCCAGCATCATAATCTAGCGTAACCAAAGTGGGTAAAAGCTGCTGACCTTCTTGTTTTCTTGGTGATTCGTTCGGAGGTGTTGGATCATACAAAAGTCATCTCTTTGAGTTTGCAAAATCCAAAGTAGGTGAATTTGAGGCTTTGTGACTTCAGATTGGTGTGATGTACCTAACATATTATGTCCCGACGTGGAGCACAACCGTTGATTCTGTTTCAAAAGCGTTGAAGAACAATGTGATGTGTATTTTCGGCGTCGCCATGAGATCACGGTAGCTTCATGATAAAGTTTTTTTGCGGAATCAAATGATGACTCTTGAAAAAAGGGACTCTGGTTATTTATTGGGATTTGAAGTATGTAGGAGATCATGTCCTTATTCAATTCAAAGCGTTGTCCATAGGCATTGAAATAGAATCTTCCATCTTCATAACCCGCTAAATTGGTAGAACATCAAAACCAATTTCGGGAATAAAATTTCTTTGAATTATATAGAAGAGCGTCCGGCCAGCGACGGTGATTTCGATGTCAAAATAAAGGAGAAAATCGGCCCTCTTGAAAGATTTGAGGTAGTCTTTCTCTGCCGTTATTTTTTCTTGGTTGAGCCATTATTGAGGAAGGATAGTGAAAATTGTATGAATAAGAATGGCTTAAAAAGAAGAGATTTATAGCCAATCGGAGTCAAGTGTAGTTAATGACCCATGTGATTATGAAGCGGCATCATGGGGGATCCACGATAAGTCTTTGTCATGTCGGATATCCACATATAATTAATGAGATTGTTGAATGTTTAGAAAATACGGAGGAAAGTTTCGCAGGGGTAGTTAAACTTACCGCGTAATTTCAAATTGATGATCATAACTTCGGTAATAGAATATGGATAGAATAATCAAAAGTTGCATCGTCTGTGACAAGTGTTATGTGTACCTTGTAAGCGTCGTGTGATTTTCTCTAAACACCATGTGTATCCATTAATGATTTTGTTGAATTTTTGGATGGCCTTTCGTTGTTATGGTTTGCTTATTTATTTACTTATTATTATTTATATTATTATTATTATATATATATTTATTTATTTTTTTATTTATTATTTTTATTGTTTTATTTTTTTTATAATTTTTTTTATTATTATATATATATATATATATATATATATATATATATATATATTAAAGGCGAAAAAGACAACTAATAGACACAACTAATTAATCTGAACTTCTCCATTTAATCATTAACCATTACAAATGTGTGAGAATTATTTAACACACCATACTAATATACAAAATGAAAATCAGAAAAAAAAAAAGCGGTTACATAGATCTAGTTATCTTTGCATCGTGTTATGCATGAGTGACAAGAGAATGATGATAAACAACTGTCATCACAATTAATGTGATAGCCCATTAGCGTTGCTCCTTTTCCCATAAAGCTCTAGTTTATTCATTATTGTCAAGAAATTGAAAATTTGTGAAGAAGAAGTTGTGAAGATTGAGAGAAGGGAATGAGTGAAAGAGGAAAGGAGAGTTGTATTTATAACTTGGTTTTGACCGTTGGGCATGTGACCGTTTGGATCGATCGGTTGGGTTTGACCATTGGGCTTGTGAGTAGGCTGATGAATCAAAGGAGCAAACTCATATTTTTGAAAGTACTATATTAAGCATAACATAAATAATTTCTCATTTAAACCGATGCGGAGATACAAAATTATGAGAAATCAACCGTTATATAATAATTTAGCACTAAAAATAAAAATCGATGCATTACGGAAATAAATGACATAGTCATTTTAAACCAAAGAAAATAAGCGACTCTTGGGAATCCTCGGGTTAGCGGAAGATGAACCGGGTTTCTCGTCTTGACCCCACGACGAACTTAATTTGAGTTATTTGGCGGGAATGTGGCCTATAGGCTGTAGCAACCGATCTTGGAATTAGCTGCTGATTAGCCATCATCATTCTCTGGAATTGGCCTTGGCGATTTCTCAATTCTTCTTTGGAATTCATTCGTGCAGGAAGTAATCATCTCTTCTGGCGAAGAAACATCCTGGCATACTAGAATTCATGTTCCTCAAGGCATCCATAGGAGTATTTATTGATAGCATGGTATCTTCGTTAAAAGCGATGCGGTGGTGAAGGAGGAGGAGGATGCGTTATCATGCTCAATGTCATCTCTAGCTCTTGGGTCCCGATGGTCCAAAACACAAGTCTCAAAATTCCAAAATTCTCGAAAGCCCTTGTTTCAATGAAAGTAGTATTTGGAACCACTAAATTAAGCATAAATTTGAGTAACAAGTCTGACAAGAGGTGACTGTTTTGCGATTCGTAGAATATGGCCGGGAAATGGACCATCTGAGAAAGTGTGCTTCCTCTCTGTAGGATCCACGGCAGGTGCAAAGAAAGTCTTGTTCCGCGTCGGGCGTCTTTGAAGTTCAATGGCGTTGTCGCCAACCATTGAGTGGCCGGCTAATTGGTTACGTCGGCGAATCTTTGGTACCTTGATTCGAGCGATGTTGTACTCCCCCCTCGAAGCGTGTCAAACATCAAATCCCTGCGTGGTGGGATACTCGACAATAACGGTCGGGCTATCGAGTTAATCGGTATCTCTAGCGGTATTGAAATCAACTCGGCGTGAGTTCCGTTCCATCCCATCCGCCGTAATCAAAATTCGTCACCCGGAAACCTCCATTGTTATAAAATTTCAACACCAAATCTTTGGAATATTGAGCTGGGATTGATGCAAAGATATTCCCCTCTCTACTTTCAATTTCCTCATCAAAAATGGGTGAAACATCAGGAATTATATAGATTTTTGAAATTTCTCATTTGTAATTCGTCTTCGTGCTGCCATAGCGGTTTAAATTGAATTTTGATAGTGCAAATAGTAAGAGGAGGTGGAGGAGGTGCTCTTTGGAGGAAGGGGTGGAGTTTGGTGGAGGTTGACCAGCGTCTTGTAGTCGATTTCGATGGTGGAGAATGTGGCTTGAAGGGTGTATGTTAGGGGACCAAGATCCGGTTTTGTGGGAGAAAGAAAATAGAGAGCAGCGTGGGTGCCCTTGGCGTGGGCTTTAATACCCGGATCGTGGGTTTTGGGTCGGGTCAAAATTTTGGCCCAAGTACAAATGAATTACCGAAATTCTGTTATGTCGAAATGTTAGAAACTTCAAACTTGGAAATTGATTCGTTTCAACTCGAATTTTACCCGATGAGATATCGAAGCGATCGATTATTAAAAATGCCATCCATTAGAATATGAAAAATCACATTCAAAATCAAATTTTTTTTTTTTTTTTTTTTTTTTTTTTTTTTTTAAAATTTTTGGTTTTATTTATTTATCCTTTATATACAAATGTACAAGTCGAGAAGAGCGTGTCAACAACACCGGAAATCCAAATAAAACAACACATCACAAAAGCTTAACTTTCGGGCAACTTTCATATGGAAACTGCGGGTGAACCCAATCCAGCCGGTGTGGCTTATCCTTTATGTTTTGGGGGCCTAGGGTTTTAGGGCGGTACCATCCTTGACCAATGTGCAATGGTCTAATAATAATATTACCCTTAGTACATATGGTATAGCCTCAAACCGCCCGAAAGCGATCCACATAGAAAACTGAATGGGGTTGGCACGGGGAATCCATTGCCCGTCTGAACTATGAAATATCCGATGGTGCATATCCGACTCTCTTTGGGCACCATCTTTGGGTGCTAATAAAACAAAAGCGTGTATATACATGTTGAGTCTTTTAACGTCGGATCTTTTAAGGCGAATGTGAGTCTTTTAACGTCGATTCTCAAGGCGAATGTGAGTCTTTTTAACGTCGGATTCTCAAGGCGAATGTGAGTCTTTTAGCGTCGAGATCCTCAAAGGCGAATGTGAGTCTTTTAGCGTCGGATCCTCAAAGGCGAATGTGAGTCTTTTAGCGTCGAATCCTCAAGGCGAATGTGAGTCTTTTAACGTCGGATCGAACAAGGCGAATCCCAACAACGGCGGGACGACGGCGAAGTTTATCTTTTGGCTGGTGTCGGACAATAATATACCTTATACCGGCTCATCTCGGATAAAAGATCAAGACACAGACTGGGCGAGAAAGGAGTTTGGCCGGTTCATACACCACCCCATCCTTTTTAGCTCGTAAGCTTCGAGCAAAAGTACTACGACCATTACCAATTCGAGATGGGTGAGATTTGGACCAAATGATGAGTTGGAGTTAGCGAGGAAGAGAATAGAAAAGGGAAGAGAAAGAAGGAGTTGAAATTTTTGGTACCCATTGTTTTCACGGAGGCGCGTTTGCTTTCGATTATCGAAGACATTTATACTCGATTCACGAATTAGAGTTTTTGTGGACTAAGGTTCGAAAAGCTTGCAACCACACACTCTAGGGAATTTTAGAAAGAAAATAGAAGAGGGCCGGCTACCCTAATGGCATACTTTTCCTGTTTAAATACATGGAAAGAAATACACCAGCCGAATCTATTAGTGCGTGTAGATTTGGATCATTGAGAAGAGTCTCTTCGACATCACGGAAGCGCAACTCATGATAATGTTTAAAGTGGCCATTTACTTGGAATTCGCTACCATCATTCACGTTTTTCACGAGAGATAGCCCATAAGGGGTGGCAGAGAAACGATGAAAGGACGGACCATCGAGTTTTTAATTTTCACGGAAAAATGTGTAATCTTGAGTTGTACATCAAAACTTTTGACCCGATTTTGAACTCTTTTTAGCAATATGTGCTTGTCATGCACTCTTTTCATGTTGGCTTTATAGGATTTGAGAGATCATAGGCATCACTCGAATTTCCTCAAGCTCATTTAAGCTGCAATTTTCTCTTTTAAGCCCGCCCGTTAGTGTTATAATTGAGGCTTTTGATGGCCCATAGGACACGGTGCTCAAGTTCAACGGCCAGATGACAAAGTTTTTCAAAAGCGGCGATCACGGAGACATCCCTATAGGTGTCTTAAAAGGCATTTGTATGCCCACAAGGCATCGGATAATCGTAGAGACCGATCTTTCCTAGATGGATTGGCGAGTTTTTCCAAAATGGATTTTATTTCTCGATTAGAGACTTCGACTTGACCCTTTGGTTTGAGGATGATCACGGAGTTGCCACTTTGTCGTGACTCCATATTTCTTTACTAATGATTCAAAATTTTATTGCAGAAATGTTTTCCCCATCACTAATTATAGCTTTTGGAACACCAAATCGAGAGAAAATATTTTCTTTTACAAACAAAACTACCGTTTTATGATCGTTAGCCACGACATGCCAATGCCTCAATCCATTTTGACACATAGTCAACTGCTACAAGTATGTATAGGAAGCCATGAGAATTTGGAAATGGACCCATGAAGTCGATGCCCCATACATCAAAGATTTCCACAATTAGAATGGGATTTAAGGGCATCATATTGCGTTGAGTAATCGCGACCTAAGCTGGTAGCGATTGCATGCTTTGCAATGCTCATGTGCATCTCTAAACAATGTTGGCCAATAAAACCACATTGTAGAACCTTGGCGCAGTTTTCTTACCACTAAAATGACCACCACAAGATTGTTCATGGCGGAAGGATAACACATCGTTGTGTTCCCGGTCGGGGAATCTGTGGGCGGATTAGATAGTGCGAACAATACTTGAAGAAGGTAGGGATCATCGAAATAGAATTTCCGCAGTGGATAAAAACTTTTCCGGTCATTCTGAGACCAAGATAAAGGAACTTCCTCGGTAACTAAGTAATTTACTATGTCGGTACCAAGGGGCGAAAAAATAGAGTACAAGTGTTCATCACGGAAAGGAATCCTGAGGATAGGTTCGATATCGATTATCAACATCGGCGACAAGTCTTGATAAATGGTCTGCAACCACATTTTTCGCTACCTTTTTATCTCTAATTTGAGAGTAAACTCTTGCAAAAGGAGAATCCATCGGATCAACCTTTGTTTTGCATCTTTTTAAGCTAATAGATAGCGAAGTGCCGCGTGGTGATGTGTAGACAATAGTTGGAGAACCCACTAGGTAAGGGCGAAACTTATCTAACAGCGTATACAACGTGAGAAACTCTTTCTCGGTGGTGGTATAGTTACGTTGAGCTTCATTAAAGGGTTTTACTCGCATAGTAAATGACAACCGGCTTATCTTCTCGGCGTTGACCTAGTACAGCTCAATAGCATAGTAAACTGCGTCACACATTAATTCAAAAGGTTTAGACCAATCGGTGGTTGAATTATAGGGGCGTAGTTAATGCGGTTTTAATACCTCAAAGGCTTGTTTGCAACTGAAATTGAAATCAAAAGCGGCATCTTTAAGCGGGGAGATTGGTTAAAGGTCTAGCAACCTTTGAGAAATCTTGAATAAATCTCTATAAAACCCGCATGTCCTAAGAATCTTGCGAATGTCTCGAAACAGTTTTGGTATAGGAAGTGAAGCAATTTTTTCTATCTTAGCTTTGTCTACGCCGATTCCGTCCTTTGAAGCGATATGT
Organism: Coptis chinensis; assembly: GCF_015680905.1. NCBI lineage: Eukaryota > Viridiplantae > Streptophyta > Magnoliopsida > Ranunculales > Ranunculaceae > Coptis > Coptis chinensis. The sequence continues at coordinate 39,454,917 of NC_141463.1, forward strand.
CCTAAAACTATTCCTTTAGTAACCATGAAATGGCATTTTTCCCAATTAAGAACAAGGTTTTCTCTTCTGGCGTGTAAAGACCTTTTCAAGATTTGATAAGCGACTATCGAAAGAATCTCCATAAATTGAGAAGTCGTCCATGAATACCTCCATAAACCGTTCAACCATATCATCTGAAAATATGAAGCATGCGGCGTTGGAAAGTACCGGGTGCATTGCAAAGGCCGAAAGGCATTCGATCTATATGCAAATGTACCAAATGGGCCGGTGAGCGTTGTTTTTCTTGATCGGCCGGGGATCTATGACTATCGAAAATAACCTGAATAACCATCAAAAAGCGAGTAATAGGCATGACCTAAGCGCGTTCGAGCATCGATCGATAAATGGAAGTGGAAAGTGATCCTTACGGTGGCGGCATTAAGTTTGCGATAGTCGATGCATATTAAGCCATTTCTTTTGGGATCTGGCGGAAATGCATTCATCTTTATCATTTCGCTTGTTGTAATGCCAGATTTCTTTGGAACTTCGTTAATGCAGGACTCACCCAAACACTATCGAGATAGGGTAAATAATACCCGCATCTAGTAATTTTAACACTTCTTCTCGTACCACATCTTTCATGGTAGGGTTTAAGCGTTTGTGGTTCCGCGGCGTCTTAGCATTTTCTTCGGTGTATCACGATGGGTGCACACATTAGGTTCAATGCCTTTAATGTCATCGAGGGACCATCAATAGCGAGCGATGTTGTTGAATGACATTAATTAAGCGAGCTTCACGATCGTCGGTTAATTGTGAAGAAATAATAAGCGGGTGGCGACCATCGACATCAAAGGCATGCGTATTTTAATTCGAAGGAAGAGGTTTTAATTCAGGGGTGGGCGGTGGGTATTAAAGATTCTTGAGGAAGGTCATCATCCATGTAGTAAGCGGAGGGATGATCATCAAGTTACTAGACATCACTGTTGTAGGTTGATTAATGAATGCCGACTCTAATAACTCATTGCCGTTTGTATAATCATCGTCCTCAAACTCGATTAAGCTAAAGGAAAGAAATTGGTACACTTCATCCTCGGGAAAAGAGTTTGAGAAATACTCTTTGCGGAATCTTTGTCAATCTGTTGACTTCACCATCAATGTCGGGCTCACGGAATTTGTTTCATTAGCTTGAACACATTCACCTCGACGAAAGATTTCGAAGGACATGGTCATGGAACCATCTCGGCAGGTTAATAAGAGCATTAGCGATTGGCAAGGAGCGGACGTCCTAAAATGATAGGAATGGAATCACAAGCAACTTCACGTATCCAAAATAACAAAGTCTACGGGATAGAAGAAATCTTGGACTTTTACAAGGATGTTTTCCACAATTCCTTTTGGATACTTTATGGAGCGATCTCGCTAACTGTAGAGTCATGGTGGTAGGTTTGAGTTCATGAAGACCTAATTGTTTAAATAAATAATATGGAAGTAAGTAAGTTCGCTAGCTCCTAGGTCTAATAAGCGATGATGGCCGTGTATTTATTTCACCTAAGGTGCATGGAACGGATTGGTCGACCCGGGGGTCCTTGTATTTTACAATACCATTGTGTTGGTGATGGAGGAAAATTGTTGATGAGAGCGGCTTGTTGAGGAACATTAGTTCTCCTTTTTTTGTGGTGCACATATCTTTTAGAAATTTTGCATGTTTTGGTAGTAATTTTAAGGCATCGAGAAAAGGTAAGTTGATTGTTAAATTTTGAAAAGTCTCTCGAATTTGGCAAAATTGTCATCGAGGTTTATTCTTTGCTAAAGCGTCTGCGAGGAAAGCGGTGCCTTAGGTGAAATTTAGCGAAGGGGTCTACTTGCTTGTTTCCTACATTCGGAGGTGTTGACTTTGTTGTATCAGGGGAATCTTCCATAAGTTCATTATTAGAACTAGAATCCTTGGAACCCTCCTGTTCTTTTGGTTGATTATCGGCATCGATATCGATTGTCGACAGTTTTTCCAGATCGTAAAGTAGTGATTGCATGCACCTCACCTTGGGTTGGGGTGCTTGTACTAGGGGGCATTGGTGAGTTCAAAGGCTGTGTTTCTTTGGTTTAGGGTTTGGGCGCTTAATGCGAGAAACCGCCTTCGACTCTTTTCTTCGCGCCAATTCTTTGAAGTGATTGTTGGATAGGCGTTAAAATTTGAGTGATTTGTTGGTTCATGTAAGCCGGGGAAAGTCTCATTTGTCCTATCCGTAATGGTTGGCCTTGAGTTATTACAACAAGGTAGTAGTTCTCGATTATTGCTTAGAAGTTGTTGATTATAGTTGGGATTTGGATTATTTGGAACAAGGGCTGCGGTTGGTCGATAATTAGCATTAGAATTATTTTGAAATTGACCTTGTTGGTATTGTTGATTATTTCCTTGGCGGTATGGAATAAAATTATTGGTAGGTCGAGCAGGTGGATTAGCAAAACCGGGAGGAGCCCCATTTGTTGGTTATTTTGGCCTTGGCGAAATTCCGGATGTTGTCTCCACGGTGCATTGGGAATGTTGAATGCACATGCCTCCTCCACTTGTTGAGTAGGGGAAGCATATAACAAAGGACAATATGCATCGGGATGATCGGGACTAAGACAAAGGACACAAGGAGTGGTGTCAGCGTTCATATTTGGTTTTGGTAGTTGATCGTTTACTTGAACTGCAAGGGCATCTACTTTTTAGTTAGGGATTCTATCAAATTTTTTATTTCGGGATCGGGTTTTACCTCAAAATAGATGTGGCTTTTGTAGCGGTATCCTTTGATGATCTAGGCGGTTCGGTGTTACCCGGTGTGTACCTTTTTTAGCTTGTTTTTCAAGAAAAGTATAAGCTTGGTAGCTCCTTTGTCCATGAAGCAACCTCCGTTCATTATATCAAGAGTTTCTTTTTGATGATCGAGAGACGGACCATTAAAGAATGAGCGAACAAGGGACTTTTTTTCTAGTTGGTGGTGAGGACATTCTAATGAAGATCGATAAAAGCGACTCCATGCTTCCGTAAAAGGATTCATGAGGATTTTTGCGGAAGAATTGAATTTTACGAAGCATTTCGGTTGTTTTCTTCGAGTGTAAAACTGAAGCATAAAAGCTTGAACTAGTTTATTCCATGTGTCTATGGATTGTGATTGTTGTCTGCTAGCCGGATTGATGCTTTTTCGCTAAAGTGAATGGAAGCGGTCGAAGCAAGAGTTGTTCCTTAGAGGCTGCTGGATGATGAAATGTTGTTGCCACTTGTTGAAGTCACGAAGATGATTATGCGGTTTTTCGTGCTCCAAACCATGATATATTGGTAACAAACTGAAGGCGTTTGGTGGGATCTGAAAATCACCGACAATGTCCTCAAGTTTAATCACGGGGAAGAAGGTCCTTCACATAATGCGATATAGAAGTCCGAGAGGGCTTCTCTGGCTGTGGAGGATCGTCGGCCATAATGGCCGAGAAGTTGATGGCGGCGAAGGATTGTGATGAAGGTAATTAGCGAGAAGAAGAACAATTTTTATGTGAGAACTTACGCCAATTGCTTATTATCATTATTTTTTTCGGCGATAGGTTTGTTCAATTTCTTTAGTGGAACCGGACCTTAATCTCATGCAAGCATAAAATTAGATCTAACTACGAGAAGGAATTATGAGGACTCGAATTTTATTATTATCTTAAGCATTAGGGTTGAACAACATATGCCTAAGCTTCTTTGCTAACATAGCGATGAAGCTAGGAATCGTGTGCATAAACCAACGGCCAGTCACAAGATAGATATGAGGGAGGATTTCCGTGCAAACGCGGTTCTAATTAAGTAACCTCAATCTTTCAAGTTTCCTAGACACCATTGGAATATGATTAAGATTTATGGAATTAAAATTTATGCAAAGGTGGTATTTAATTTTAATTTAATTTTTTTTTTTTTTTTTTTTTTTTTTTTTTTTTTTTAAGATTTATGCAAGGTTTAAAATACAAACATACAAATCGATCTACTCATACAATACTAGGTGCAGTAGCATGTGAAGGTACTCTACTAAATGCATTATAGCTATCACGAATAGGCAAACTTGTGTCATCGATAAATATTTCCATGCGTGCAGGGCAAATATACATGATGTAAGAATCACGTATATATGCGCTAATTTTGTAAATCGATATTACGTAAATGTATATCAACGATAACGGTGAATTTGAATCACTCATGCATTATCTAAATACCTTAGCATCTGAATACGATTATACATCTGTGAGAATAGATGACAAAACTAAACATGCAAAGTTTTATACCTAAACTAAAATCGACTCTTGTATTGCATAATAAATCGATTTCGACAATACTCATTGAGATTGCGAATGTCTATAGAGAGCGACTTTACCCGTAGGGTTTAGAAACAACTTACCCAACTAAGATTTTAACCCTCGTTGGAATGTTCTCCTCTTTCTTGACAAAATCGACATATTAGACAATACCAGGTAATGCATTATCGTAAAGAGAAATATCAAACATTTAACAAGCAACATTTATCGTGAAAGACATATACCCATGCAATACAATACCATTAATATGTAAATATACATTCATATGCAATTCATGTCCGTGTAATCGTGTATATAAATATTTACGGTATCTGAATTTGATTCATGCATAATTCGAGGGCTAAAGCTTAAATAATAATCCATAAATTTTTCCTAATACTATATACATGGCATTCATGCAGAAAAACATAATAATAATAATATAAATAAATTACAATAATACTGAAAATGGAAACCTGTAGCTTCAGCGTTTTTAAGCCAAAGATATGAAACAGGGCGTTTGATTGTCAATCGACGATTAATCCCAAAGGATTATCGAATTTTTCGATCTTGGACCAAATATTTAGGCCTGGAAAAGGATCAAGGTGGATCAGGAAATCTTTGGTGGCTGAAAATGAGCAATAACAGAAGAAATTCACCCGAGGCCGCCAGCGGGTCCCACTTCTTTCAGACGCGACTCCACCCTGGCGACGCGTGGTTTTTTTTGAGAATGACTTGAATTTTCACGATGTCTTATAATTTGCTGAAATGGTGTTTCCCAGTCCTAACTTTTGGAACTGAAGGTGGAGCGAAATTTTTTTGGATTACGAGGTTGTTTCACGAGGCAAAAATACTTAAAAAATATGAAGAAAAACGTAATACGAACTAGAAGGAAAGAAAGAAAGAGAATGGGGGTTCCCCCTTGATGCAACTTTCGCTTTGTAGCCCAAGTTCTATTGCTTTAGAACAGCAGCGGCGCCATTTGATATTAGCTTTTACGACCACTTAGAGTTTAGAACTCTCTAAATTGAAGCAAAAGAAATCAAGGTTCCTTACTCACGATCTTCGTTGAGTAGAGTTAGAATAAGGATTCGAACTACCTAAAGTATAGAACAACTACAAATTGGATGTTACAATAAGGGAACTAAGGAGTAAGGGTCTATTATAAATGTTAGATTTTTATCATTCCTACTTAAACATTAAGAAAACATTAAGTTGAAAACATGCACTTGATACTAAAAATAGAAATTTGGAAGAGAAGTTGGAGAGTTAATCCTCCTCATGTGAGCTACCATTAGTGTTGATTTGAAATAGGTTTTATTCTTCCTAAACTCATAGACAAGTCCCTAACGGAAAAATATAATTGATCCCCTAGCATGCATGGCTCACTTAAGAGCTCATACATGCTAGCAAGTGAAACCAAACAATGACTTATCTCTAAGCTCATTGTTTGATTTCTAACTAGACACTACACCAACTATCATTTTGGGATAGGATGTAGTGTTAGTTGTTTATCTTAAAAACCTACCAAACTCACAACCAATGTTTTCCCTCACATGAGTTGGATTAACTCCCCAAAGGGAAGTTAGCTCATGATCCTTGGGACAAGGACTTATGAACTACTAAAAAAAAGAGAGAGAGAGAGAGAGAGAGAATCCACAACCAAACTCACTTATATATTTCTAGAAGAACTAGAAGAACAAGTGTTCCTCCATTAAAACTATTACAAGCTTTTTGCAAAAAAAAAATAAAACTTCTCATTTTTTCCTAAGGAACTAAAATAATGCCATGTGAGGAAAATAAGTCAAGGGAGTAAATGGAGTGTCCCCCACCTTTGTCCAATTTCTTCTCCATTTGAGAGAAATCTCATTTCCTCCCACGTGAATTATCAAACCACATTGATTCATTTTTATCTACCACATTAAAACAAAGTGACACCTTGCCTTTTTTTCACTATTAACACCTAATCTAATTTATTACATGCAAGGTGTCAACTTTGCACCAATAATTTGTTATCTTTGTCTTGACATGCTCCATGATTGATGACTCATCCAATCTTGTGGCCCCTCATAGTGGGTCCATGTAGTAGTCGATGGCAGTCGGTATTTTGGGCGGTTTACAACTTCCGCCTATCGTAGAGTTCATGCATACGATTGTCCGAAAGCAGCTCTCTTGTCGCATTCGGAGTCCTGGTTCGAGAAATAGGAGCTTTGGAAGTTTGATGCTTCAACGTGGATTTGGGAGAATTCATATATACGCCGTTCCTCGTGCTTTATTTAAGGTTTAACCAATATTTCCATGTTTACTGCAAATACCTGCAAAAGTATGAAAACATATTTATTTCATGATTATTAAACACATAATGAACCAAATTTATATGTCTCAATGGGGTTTCATAATACACTTTTGGGTGCTTATCATAAGCCAAACAAAATTTTCAAACTTAAAAAGAGTTTTCCAATTTTGTTTGGGGGTGGCGTATTTTGGTATTCACTTCAAATCATGTTGCCACCCTAAGCCTGTCATGTTTACTCCAGTAGAGTTTGTGTTAGTTAGTACGTACCAGTTTAATTGTGCTTCATATTATCATATCATCTTTACAATATTTCATTACAGTCTCGCCAATTTTGCCACATTTCTATGATAAATTCTTTCCTTATCTCTTTACACTTTGAGGACAAAGTGTTCGATTGTTTGGGGGTGGGATAGAAACATTTGCAAAAATTAGACACTTTTAGGATGTAAATTACACACTTTTATTTATAAAATATTAAAAATTATAAGAATTAGTTAGTTACATAATTTAATTGTGCTATTGAATTGTTTCATGAATCCCCTTCTCCCAAATTGTTTGGGGGTGGTATAGAAACACGATGTAAATGTTAAGCACATATTAGGTTGTATATTACGTATTATTTGTCTTAAAAATAATAAAAATAAAAATAAAAATAAAAAGTTTATGCTACACACTTAGGAATATTGGTATTGTTTCTTTCTCTATGCTCTTAATAATCTAGAAGTCTCACGTAGCTTTTGCATTAGAATAGTTTTTAGAAACTTAGGTTAATATGTAGGTAATAATCTTTGCATCTATCTATAAATATATTACATGAGTATCTATGATTGTTTGGCAGTAAGTTTTTGAAATCTAGGCTAGGCTTATTCTACAATTCCTGTGAGAATATAGCCTAAAGCCTTATATGAGTGAAACATTTGAGAAATGACACAAGGGAGAAGTATATTCCGAATAGAGAAATCACACGTCCACTTGCTTGACCACTATACCATGTCCTAAGAGAGAATTTAGGCCCTTTTTGGATCGATATAGCTAGAAATTCTGACCTAAGTATATTTTTAAGCTAGTTAAGCTTCTAATCGAGCCTTTCATTAGCCCTTCCATAAACCACAATTCCTTTACTCTGTTACAAAAACAAAACAAAATAAAAATAAAAAAATAAAAAAATAAATCAACCTACCCATTTTAGAATAAGTCCGAGAATGGGATGAGTGAAGAAAAGAGAAGAGAAAAACACGTGGTAAACAGAAAATTAGTTAGTTGCTTCAGAAAAGAAAAAGAAAAGAAGTTTCCATCCAAAGAAAAGAAAAGAAAAATAAAAATAGAAATAAAATAAAACTCCAAAAAATAGAATAAAAGGAGTCGAAAAGCCAAAAAGAAAAAAAGGCTAAGGATGGAAACAAAGTGTAGAAGCAAAAGAACAAGGTTTTCTCTAGTTACGTAATATGAAGACCCTATTATCTCAGACTTGTCTTTTTGAATATCCGTTTCCTTCATTCTTAAACCATCTCCTAATCCCCGCAACACCTAATAAAGACCTCTAGCTCAATTAGGAATAGGTTAGTGGGATATTAAGTGGTAGATGTGTTTGATCAACTTCGGCTTCCTTGTGTGTTATTGAGATTGTAAGGTAAAGTATGCCCACTGCACACTGGAGTAGCAAAACTTGAGTGGAAAAATCAGAGTGATTTTTGTCTTGACTTTTATGTGAGAACCTACTTAAGGACGCTATTCCAAAGTTTCAGAAAAGAACCTGCTAGGCATTTCATAGTATTACTCATTATATTGCATGATTAAGTTTTGAGAGTAAGAAGAATTGATTTAAACGTAAGAACGGTAGGATTACATATTAGTGTTGTTAACATTAATATTTAGAAAATTCTAAAACAAGATATGAAAAACACATAATCATGCCTAAAACAAGATATGAAAAACTAATTAATTAACTAATTGAAATTCTAAAACTAATTAATGGAGGCTAACTAATCTAGGTCTAACTATCTACCATTAACAAAGAGCTAAGTTTTTGTTTTTATATGTTCAGATCCAAAAATCGTGCATGGGCTTGGAGCCATGTTTTGGGCCAGAGAATCAGGCCCAAAACCCAATACTTTCAGTCCAAAAAGGCCTCTTCAGCTGCAGTTGGCTTCGACAGACTTTTCGTCCACTTTTGCTCCTCTGATTGGGCCAAGGCTTGAACCATTGGAAAGCACTTTCCGAGCCGGTCATTTTGACATAACGTAGACCCAATTCCGAGGTCTGAGTCCAAAGATACGGCCTTCGGAAGTTCTCCTAACTTGTGTGCTGTTTCGGCCCGTGTTGACTTTGACTTTTCAGCTTTGATCGGGCTTTAGAAAGGCTTTGTCTTCTTGAATCTTGGCCTTTAATCACAGAACTCCTCAGCAACCGACCTTTGCTCCTTTATCTCGCTAAAGTGGCACATTTCTACACATAATGGACTTTGAAACCTGAAATGCATAAAAACACGTAATCAGTATTAACTCTTAATTATTACTCACATAATTGGTCTAAAAGTATGATTGTTACAGGGTTAAAACTACAGTTTTGGGCTATTTTCAGGAAATTCCTAGTGGTTTAAGGCCTTGTTGCATATGGTCAATGCAATCGCACTCAGCGAAACGAGAGTAGATAGAACTCCATTTTTGGTCACTTATTCTAATTTCTCATCTTTGCTTGAGGACAAGCAAAATGCTGTTTGGGGGTGGTTTGATAAGAGCCCAAAACTGTAGTTTTAACCCCTTAACCATCATACTTTTAGACCAATTATGTGAGTAATAATTAAGAGTTAATATCGACACGTGTTTTTATGCATTTCAGGCTTCAAAGTCTATTATGTGCAGAAATGTGCCACTTTAGCAAGATAAAGGAGCAAAGGTCGGTTGCTAAGGAGTATTGTGAATAAAGGCCAAGATTTGAGGAGACAAAGCCTTTGTAAATCCCGGTCAAAAGCTGAAAAGTCAACACGGGTAGAAACAATGCACAAGTAAGCAGAACTTCCGAAGGCCGTATCTTTGGACTCAGACCTCGGAATTGGGAGTATCTTATGTCAAAACGACCGACTCGGAAAGAGATTTTCAATGGTCCAAGCTTTGACCTAATCAGAGGAGCAGAAGTGGATGAAACGTTTGTCGAAGCCAATTGCAGCTGAAGAGCCCATTTTGGACTAAAGAAATTGGGTTTTTGGCCCGATTTTCCGGCCCAAAACATGGCTCCAAGCCCATGCACGATTTTTGGATCTGAAAGTATAAAAACAAAAGCTTAACTCTTTGTTAATGGTAGATAGTTAGGTTAGAAAATAAATTAGGTTAGGATAAGAAAAGTAGTCATTAAACCTTAGTTCTAGATCTAGTTTTACATTATTTAGTTTTACATTAATTAATTAGTTTATTTCTTGAGTATTGAATCATTGTTTTTATTGTTCATTAGATTAATAAGTAGTTGTTATTCATTCAATCATATCTTGTTCTTATTGTTCTATTAGATTTATAAAGTTAATTACTTATTCCATAATGACATGTTTTTATTATTGTTCTTGTGTTGGGAATGGTAGTTTAGAAATTTCACATCAAATCATTACTATCACCATTGTTCCTTTTGGGTTTGATTAGTTGAATTCAATTTAAGTCTAGACAATTAAGAGTGGAACGAATCCTTACTCATTATATTGCATGATTATGTTTTGAGAGTAAGAAGAATTGATTTAAACGTAAGAACGGTAGGATTACGTATTAGTGTTGTTAACATTAATATTTAGGATTCTACTATTTTTACGGTTATCAGTCCTCATAAGACAGGGTCCTGTAAAAGGACTTCCTCTACATCAGGGGACAGAAGCTCGTGAAAATGTTTTAATCGTTGGCCATTGACTTGAAAGGTACTATTGTCCTTGGGATTTACCAAGGTGATTGCCCCGTAAGGTGTGACTTCAGTAACCAGAAAAGGACCAGACCAACGGGTTTTTAGTTTCCCTGGGAAAATATGTAGACGAGAGTTGTAAAGCAAGACCTTTTGACCGACCACAAACTCTTTGTGCAAGATTTGCTTATCATGAACACATTTCATGTTAGCTTTATAATCCTTCGCGAGATCGTAAGAATCGCTACGGATTTCTTCAAGCTCATTCAATTGCAACTTACGTTTGACACCCGCCTCATCAATATTGAAGTTAAGGCTTTTTATAGCCCACAGAGCACGGTGCTCTAATTCAACAGGCAGATGACAAGGTTTCCCAAATACAAGTCTAAAGGGAGACATACCTATAAGAGTTTTGAAAGCCGTCCTATACCCCCATAAGGCATCCGATAGACGCCGACCGTCTTTCCTATCGGGATTTACAGTTGTTTCTAAAATCTTTTGATTTCCCTATTAGAAACTTCTACTTGTCCGCTAGTTTGTGGATGATAAGGAGTTGCTACCTTGTGTGTAACTCCATACTTTTTTCACTAGAGATGCAACAACTCTGTTGTAAAAATGTGTTCCACCATCACTAATGATGGCTTTAGGAATGCCAAAAACATTTAAAATATACTCCTTAATAAAAAAATACAACTGTCTTATGGTCATTGCTACGGCAAGCCATGGCCTCTATCCATTAAGACACGTAGTCCACGACAACTAGAATATAAATGAAACCGTGGGAAACAGGGAAGGGACCCATGAAATCAATGCCCCAAAGATCAAAAATTTCTACTATCATGATTGGATTTAATGGCATCATATTACGCTTCGTGATTCGCCCAAGTTGTTGGCAACGAATACGCGTCTTGCATTGCACTTGGGCATCCTTAAAAACGGTAAGCCAATAAAATCCACATTGAAGAACTTTAGCGGCTGTTTTCATTCCACTAAAATGGCCACCACACTCTTTGTCATGGCAGAACGATAGAACTTCATTATATTCCCACCGGGAATACAACGACGAATAATCGATCCGTGACAATACTTAAAAAGGTAGGGCTAATCCGGTAGTATACCTTAACTCGCCAAGAACTTTTACATTCATTTCTTGACCAATCATAAGGCATAACATCAGCCGCTAAATAATTTACAATGTCAGCATACCATGGTGCTGAAAAAATAGCATACAGATGCTCATCAGGAAAAGAGTCCGGTATGGACTCAGAACCACTATCATCGTCATTTGTAAGCCTAGATAAGTGGTCGGCAACTACGTTTTCGACCCTCTTTTGTCCTTTATTTCTAATGTGAACTCTTGCTGGAGAAGAATCCATCGGATTAATCTCTGCTTAGCATCCTTCTTTGCAATAAGGTACCTAAAGGCTGCATGGTCCGTGTAAACTAAAGTTTTAGAACCAACCAAATAAGGACGAAACTTATCTAAAGCATAAATGACAGCTAAGAATTCTTTTTCAGTAGTTTTATAATTCCGTTGAGCATCGTTTAAGGTTTTACTAGCATAATAAATAACTGTGGACTTATTATCTTGTTTCTGTCCCAAGACAGCACCAACTACATAATCACTAGCATCACACATGAGTTCGAAAGGTTTATACCAATCGGGAGGTTGTATAATTGGTGCAGAGGTTAGGGCAGCTTTTAAAGTTTCAAAAGCCTACTTACAATTAAAATTAAAATCAAAGATGGCATCCTTTAAAAGCAGATTAGTTAAAGGCCTAGCTATTTTCGAGAAATCTTTAATAAAGCGCCTATAAAAACCTGCATGGCCTAGAAAGGCTCTAATATCACGGACAGTCAGTGGTATAGGTAGAGTCGCTATCTTATCTAGTTTGGCCTTATCTATTTCGATGCCATCACTAGATACAATGTGACCTAGTACTATGCCCTTTTTCACCATGAAATGACACTTTTCCCAATTTAAAACGAGGCTCTTTTCTTCACACCGTGTCAAAACCTTAGACAAGTTTGACAAGCAATCTGTGAAGGAGTCTCTATAGATAGAAAAATCATCCATGAAAACTTCCATAAAGCGCTCTACCATGTCACTAAATATATGAAGCATACACCGCTGGAAGATACTAGGAGCATTACAAAGGCCAAAAGGCATTCATTTATAGGCATACGTTCCAAAGGGACATGTGAAGGTAGTCTTTTCTTGGTCATTAATATCAATAATAATCTGAAAATAGCCAGAGTAGCCATCCAAAAAACAATAAAAAGCATGACCAGCTAGGCGTTCGAGCATCTGATCTATAAAAGGTAAAGGAAAATGATCCTTTCGTGTCATAGCATTTAAACGTCTGTAATCAATACAGATTCTCCATTTCATAGGACCTTGTGTAAAAACATAGTCACCCTTAGCGTTACATACCATGGTAACCCCTAATTTCTTAGGAACTACATGAATGGGACTTACCCATTCGTTATCGGAGATTGGGTATATGATACCCGCATCGAGTAATTGTAAGACTTCTTCCTTAACCACCTCTTTCATGGTAGGGTTCAAGCGACGTTGAGGTTCGCGAGAAGTCTTCGCGTTATCCTCCAAATGGATACGATGAGTGCAAACATTAGGGTGAATTCCCTTAATGTCGGCTAGGGACCAACCAATCGCAGACCGATGTTCCCTAATCACCCTGATTAAACGTGTCTCTTCATCCTTAGATAACAGAGAAGATATAATTACCGGATGACTACCATCCGGATCAAGTTGAATATATTTTAACTCCGGGGGAAAAGGTTTAAGCACCGGGGTGGAAGGAATGTCAATAGATGTTTCATCAGGGTCCTCATCTTGCGTAATGAATACTTGCTTAGGTAGCAAGTCTTCATACTCAGTATATGGAGCAACCGAAGCGTTTACAATTGGTGTAGACTCAAGGATGGTGTTGACTTCCTCTAAGTAGGAGTCATTTACAAAATTTGAAGTTCCAAAAGAAAGGAATTTATACATATGGTTTTCGGGAAACGTGTTGTTAAAATAATCTTGAGCTATGCTCTCGATCATGCTAACCTCCCCATCTATAGATGATTCTGGTAACTGTTTCATCATTTTAAAAACATTTACCTCAACAGAAAGATGGCCAAAAGATAAGGACATCTTACCATCACGGCAATTTATAAGTGAGTTGGAAGTTGCCAAGAAGGGACACCTTAAGATGATCGGTACAGAGTCATTAGCGACTTCTGTATCGAGGATAACAAAATCTACAGGATAGTAGAAATCCTGAACCTTAACAAGCATGTTTTCCACTACACCTTTAGGATACTTTATAGACCTGTCCGCTAACTGCAACGTCATTTTTGTAGGTTGCATTTCCTGTAGACCTATTTGTTTATACAAAAAAAATGGGAGTAAGTTAACACTCGCCCCCATGTCTAATAAAGCGGTCGTCGTGTGGGAATCTCCTAAGGTGCATTTTACGAGGGCGCGACGTGGTCCTCCTTGTACTTAACAATTCCATTATTTTCTGATAAAGTTGGGAACTGTTCAGTTAGAAATGCGCCTTTAGGTATGTTGGTCTTACGCCTAGTAGTGCACAACTCCTTAAGAAACTTAGCGTGGTTAGGTAGCTTTTTAATAGCTTCGAGAAAAGGAAGGTTTATCGTTAGATTTTTGAAAACGTTCCTAATCTCCTCAAAGTTTGTATCCCTGGTTAGCATGGCTAATTTCTGGGGAAACGGTGGTTTCTCTCTATATTTAGCGTATGGCTCAACTGGATGTCTAACCTTGGGTATTTGTTTCTTAGGTTGTGGTTTAACCGGTACCTCTACAGTGGTAGGCTCTTCAGTTTCTATTTCGATATCTAGTTCGATATCCGATGTAGGGATTACTGGTGGGGTAACTATAGGCATAGTTACTTTGTTATCAACCACTTTACCAGAACGGAGAGTGGTGATGACATTTAGCTCACCTACGGTTGTAGTTTCCATACTAGTATTACCATTTACCTCAAAGGCTGTGTTTGCTATTTTAGGGTTTGGTATCGCTTGGCCTGGAAATATGCCTTTTGGTTGGGCTTTCTCTTGGGCTAACTGTTGTATGCCCTGATTTATAGATTGTAAGATCTATTGGTTCGATTGAGTCATTGATTGGAAAAGTTGTTGGGTAACCTGTATAAAGGCGTCGATACGATCCGGTTGTGTAGGTGTAGTAGTCACAGGTGGTGCGACTGGAACTATCTCACGTTGATTATTTATGGGCAAGTTGTGATAGTTATTATTGTTAACGGGAACGATACCTCTATTGGTATTATAACTATTATAATTACCCTGACCTTGTCGTGGTTGCGCTTGGTTGTTATAATTATTATAATTCCCCTGACCTTGTCCTTGTCCTTGCCTAGGTGGAGCTTGGTTATAATTGTTTGCTTGCCTAACATTTTGGTTATTAAACCCGGAGGTGTAACTTGTTGATTGTTTTCGCCTGGCCAAGTTGGTTGGGATTTTTGTCTCCATGGGGCATTAGGAATAGGATAGCTATTAATGGAGCAAATATTATCTTGCTCTGATTGTTGTTGTTCATAGGCGAGAGGACAATAGGAGTCAGGGTGCTCAGGACTCAAATAGGAATTACATGGGTTGGAGTTGACATTCATGATGGGGATAGGCTTTTGTTGAATAGAAATAGCCTATACCTTTTTAGTTAGAGATTCGATTATATTTTAAAGTTCTGGATCGGGTTTCATCTCTAACATACCGGCGACCTTAACTGTTGAAGAAGAACTAGCAGAGCGGGGGATATCATCACTACCCCCAATTATTATTACGCTTAGTTTGATCTTCTAAAAATTTGTAAGCCTTCGAGGCTCCTTTACTTAGGAAACTACCCCCATTCATTATGTCAAGGACTTCTTTATGGTGGTGTTGAAGTCCTTTGAAAAAGGCACGAACTAACGTGTCTTTCGCTAGGTTATGATGTGGACACTCTATAAGGAGATCGGTGAAACGATTCCAAGCCTCTGAAAATGATTCATGAGGATTTTGTCAAAAGATATGAATCTTGGAAAGCATCTCATCCGTTTTTAGGGGTGGGTAAAAATGTTCCATAAACAGCTGAACAAGTTTAGCCCACGAGTCCATAGAATTAGGCGCTTGGGCAATTAACCAAGACGCCGCCTTATCGGCTAAGGTGAAGGGAAATAGCCTCAGTTTAATTTGTTCCGCACTAACCGTAGGATGGTGGAATGTTGTAAGGACTTGTTCAATCCTAAACGCATGTCTTTGAAGGTTTTTCATGGTCTATCGAAAACGGGCTTTGTAAAAAGCGGAGAGAGGAGTCTCTCTTTCTTGTAAAACCATTATGTCATTATGTGTGTGGTGTGTGTGGAATAGTAGCTAGAGGTGTAGTGATTGGTATACTAGATAGACGTGTTTGTTGACGTTGACGGTTAATTACGTTCGGTGTTTTTCTCTGACCAGACCTCAATCTCATGCAAGGGTAATTCTAAACATGACAACACTCCAAACAATCTTGATATACTAGTATAAACCTCTAACTGGAGATGTGAGGTGTGGAAGAAAAGAGTACCTGAATGCCTCCTTGCTTCGCTTACGAATAACGTCTTGTTTACGCATGCTCAGTGTGTATAACAAGTTAGAACACTAAAAACTTGAAGAAATGGAAAGTTTGAAACAAACCTGAGGAAATAGGGCAATTTCAGCAGAGGGGGCAGTCGCGCCTGACAAACTTCGAGTTCAAGTCTTGGTAGCAGGTGGCTTTGATAAGTACCCAAAATTGTGTTTTAAACCCCGCAGAGACATTATATTTGGGTCAATTATGTGTTTAATAAATGTAAATTAATTGTATTTTCATGTTTTCCCAGGTTTCGACAATCAGCGATAAAATACACACAGAACCTGCGTTTCAGCATGAAATACAGCCGAATAAAGCTTGGACTTGAAATCTTCAGTATCAACTCATTTAAAGCTCCAATCTGCCAGCAAAGCTCATGGACTCAGAGAACCATGAAACAAGTTGAAGAATCCAAACTTGAGTTCCTGAGCTAGCCAAAGGAGTCATGTTTGGGTCAAGACTTGGTCAAACTGACTTGTAACAGTCCGAAAATCAGGAGAAAGTTCAAATGGTGATATCTTCCGTCTCCTAACTCCGATTGAAGCATATGACCTATCAAAATGATCAGCGCAGAAAACTCTACACAACGGTATATTGCTTTTACAAAATGGACGTATGGTTTGAAATCAGAGATAAAGCCAAGCACGTCACTATTCATCGAAGACGACGTAGATATTTTAGATTTTTTATTATTTAACTTTTTGTAAAGTCAAAAGATGAATAGTTAGAATAGTGTCAAATAATGTTGAATAGTGTCAAATAGTGATTACTATTCCTTAAAGTCAAAAAGTTGAATAGTGATCAAATCTCGATTCGTTGGATCGATTTCGAGATTCGATCACTTAACCGAATCCATTCAACTATAAATAGAAAGGGTCTAGTTTTAGTTTTTCTCATAGAATGGTTAGCATTCCATCGGTAGGGAGTAAGTAGTTTATCGCTTTCCTAGTGTAATGAAGAATTTAATTTCAGTTTTTAATTAAAATGTTTTTAATTCAGTTTTATTTTCTCATTAATTAGAATAAAACTTTAGTTATGTGATCTCAGAGCGTAAACTCTGCCCGAAAGTGAGAATTATATCCGTTTGGGGAGTTAATAAAACTCATATGAGGGAAAATCTTCGTTGTTGGTTTGGTAAGTTGTTTAGGAAGAACAACTAGACCTACATCATATCCCAAAATGATAGTTGGTGTAGTGTACAGTTAGGGATCAAAGTGATGAGCTTTAGAGATAAGTCATTGCTTTGGTTTCACTTTCTTAGCATGTTTGAGCTTAGAGATGAGCCCTACATGTTAGGGATCAAGTTTTCTTCTATTAGACTTGTCTATGAGTTAGGAAGAATAAAATGAATTTATCAAACAACAGCCCAATTAAAATCATTGAGATGAAATATTTTGCAATTTTATTGAAATGTGAGCAAAAAACGACAAACCCGACCAAGGCCATTTTTTTACCAGATTAATAATGTATAATTTTGCATTTTTCCTTAAAATTTGCAAAATAAATTACTTTGTTCACAACACTTCCATAATCATTTCTATTCCCTCCACAATTTTTCATTTTCCTCTAACAATAATTCCAAAAAAAACAACAAAATCTGCCATTTTGTGGTTATGGGCCTAATTTTGGGCCTTTCTTTACTCTTTCTTCTCTTCTTCCCCTCCTCTTCTTTTCTTCTCTGACAAACTCCTTCTTCTTCTACTAAACTAAACTTCATCTCGCCCCTAAATTTACTTGTGTTTTCTTAAATTCTCTTCTCTTAACCATTAATTACTTGCTTCTCATCTATATTTCCTTTTGTTGAAGGTGCTGCTGCTGCTGCTGCAACTGGATTGGAGTTGGGTTGTGGCGATGGTAAATAACAAAGAAGACGGTGATGGAAGGTGCTGGCTGTGTTCGCGATCTTTGAATGGAGACAATTGTTTGGTGGTGGTTGATTTGTGACAGTTGGTGGTGACGGTAGATGCAAGTTGGCTGTTAAGGTGGTGCTGTTCGGTAGTGCTATATTGGTGGTGTTGGTTTGAGAAAAAGGTGAAGGTCTTGCTGCTGGATGAAGCTGATTTTAATGGTGCTGAATTGAAGATGGAGGTTGCTGCCTGATGAAGGAGGCGATGGTGGTTTGAGGTCAGCTAGAGGGTGTCTGTGTTTGTGCTGGTGGTTGTGCTTTCGGTGTCTGTTGGTTATGTTTAGGTGGTGATGCGTGGCTGGTGGCTTGAGGTAAGTTAGAGTGATGGTTGTGTATAGGTGCTGCTACTGCTTCCAATTGATGTTGATGTCGCGACTGTTGCTGTACGCTCCTTGCTTGCCGAGAGAGATGTTGCTGCTGGTGTAGGGAGCCAGGGACAGGCCCAATGAGTTGTTGCTATTAGCACTGGCGATTGAGTGCAATGTGACTCCAAAATGTAAAGTGTGCGTAGCGTATGAAACAGTATGAAAAAAAAAATAAAAAAAATAGTGCATGTTGTCTATGTGAGTATTGATTATGAGTGATAAAACATGTTGACTTTGAGGTTTGGTATGGTTGGGGATGTTGTTGGTGGTAGTTAAATAATTAAGTGGATGGGGTGTTTACTTTAAATTGGGTGCTGATGCCACGTGCACGAGACATGTGGACGTTGCTACTGTACTTCCTGCTACTAGTGACTGTCTTGGTACTAAAATGCGGTGAGTGTTCGAGTATGCGTGCTGGAAACTTTTTGTGATGGCTGTACTCTGTACTAGTGCTAGCATCTGTTTGCAGCTGCCATGAGTGCGGTCTAATAACCAATGATGTAAATACGATAAAGAGTTAAGCGCACGCCCTATGGATTATTGTAAATAACTGTAATTAAATAAGTTAAAATATAAATACATAATAATAATAATAATATTAATAATAATAATAAATAATAATAATAATAATAAATATTTTTTGTGTGTGCTTAGGATTTAAACCTTGAGGACATTGGACAATACCTAATGGACTAACGAAAAATGGACTTCGGACTTCGGACTTAATGCCTTTCACTTGATCCTAATGCCTCCTCTCACATTTGATTGTGTTGACCGCACAAAACTGTGGACCCCGATTTTCATTGTCCAAGCACCACACATTTAAAAAATATATATAATAATAATAAAAAAATAATAATAATAAATTAGAATTATTAGGTTTTTATTTTATTTTTTTTACTTGTAATTTTGTTGTTTTTATTTTTTTAAATATATTCGTGTAATCAAGCCCTCGAAGGCAAACTCTGTAACTTATTGGCCTTGTGCCATAATTTCGGCCTAGTTGTGGGCTTCTATATGTATGTAATAATTTTCTGAATAACAGGTGAGTGGTATTGACCCCGAATCACAATGTGTCAATGACCACTCAAGTCATCTTCGACCCCAAGTGCGTGTAAGCACAATTTGGGAAGGTACGTTTTCTTTTTATCTCCTTTGACTCTCCTGTCAAAGGGTTATATGCAATTTCCAAACATGATTAGGCTACTTGAACAAACATCAATCTTAGCATTTTGGAAATGATATGATAGCATGTTTAGAACGTATGATTAGCAAGCATGATTAGAATTCAAATTTTATGAATGCTTAATAATTTTGCAAACATGATCAACTTTAAGCACATGCGTTTATATCGGGTACCTGAAATATACTTTTAAGGAATCTACTACATGGAAAAAATTTCTACCATCATTGTAAATCAAAATGTAGACCAACCTAAGAGTAACGAACCTTTACCCTGCATCTAAGAGACAATTCAATCATTCCCGTAGTTGAGAACAATCTTTCAACTGAACATCTTCAAAATGCTACTTGTCCTATTTTACATAACTAACCTTCATGAAGGACAATTTCTGATGCATTTTTTTATCTCGACACGAGTGTGTAAAAATACCATTTTTTTTTGGGGGGTACTCGCTAAACCTCCAAATCTTTCAACTATTCCCTTATAGTTGATCGAGAAACATTTCACCCCGGTTTCATCCTGTTTGGGGGTGTGCATAGTCTAGGGGAATCTGACGTAAAAAGACCCCACATACCTAGTCTCGGGAATCTGACTTAAAATGACCCAACATAAAGTCTTGAGTATCTAACTTTAAACGACTCATTTTCTGTTACATTCAAGTAATGTCATAATAAGGTAAACCGCTCTTCTATTTGGAGAGATAGTTGTAAGCGTCGGTTCCTTCATTCAAATAACTTCGTGTATTTCACTTTTTAGTACGATGGGTGGCAAGGTAATGTTTATCAACGGCGAGTTTATTTGTTCAACATATTAGCGAATAATCTGTATTTGCTAAATCATTCCACCATCTGGGTGCGAATGCTAAGGGTTTCTACAAACCCTTATATTTGATAAAAGTCTTAGAAATCTTACTATAAACGACCTAAATTATTATGTCTATATATGTGTGTGTATTTTGGTTTTCTTGATTGGCGTGCTATTTTCAATTTTCTTGTTGCATGCATGCTGTAATTTTTGTTATAGAGATTCAGCCGAATTTTTGCTCACGTTTCTCAGGTAATTTATTTCCCTATCTCTTTTGATACTTTGAGGACAAAGCATCCATCTGTTTGGGGGTGGGAGAGAAACATTTTGCAAAAATTAGGCACTTTCAAGTTATTCATTTTTCTTTCTTTCTAAAAAAATTCAAAAAAAAATAAAAATAAAAAAATTAGTTAGTCGTACTTAGTAATAAAGGTCTTGTTTCCTTTTATATGATGAAAATTATCTAGAAATCTCACATTAGCATTAGAATTATGATTGGTTCGTAGAAACTTGTGTTAATACGTATGCAATAGTTTTTACATCTTTTCATGAATTTTCATGCAATGAGTGTCAATGACTGTACATAGCAGTAATTTTTTGGGACTCATGGTTAGAATACTTAAATTCCAAATCTAGTGAGAATCTAGCCAAAAAGCCTCAACATAAGTGTATCTGAGTAATGACCCAAGGATGAAGCAATTCCGAGTAGAAAAAAATCACACGTCCACTTGCTTGATCACTATACCATATCCTAGGTGAGAATTTAGGTATTCTTTGGACCGATATAGCCAAATAAAAAAATATATACAAACCCAAAAAACTATATTTTCCCTAGTTTTCCCCGTTGAGCCTTTATATTATCTATTTCATTTTTCAACCATTATTTCCTTACCCATATCCATATATGATGAGTTTGAGAAATATGATGAAGAGCATAAAAGAGAAGAGAAAGACCTATACAAATACGAAAATTCGTTCTATCAGTTGGCGCCGATTGATAAATCCAGTTAGCTGTGTCAAAACCAAGAAAAAGGTAAATTCCATGAAAAAAAAAAGGTTCTAAACTCCAAAAATAAAATCAAATGGAGTAGAAAAGCCAAAAAGGGCGAAGTATGGAATAATTTTGAAACAGAAGAACACTAGGTTTTCTCTAGTAATTAATTGAAGACCATTTTTTCTCTAACTCATTGTTTTGTTATCCCATGCATTCCTTCTAAACCACTTCCTAAGCCCCATAATACCTAATAAAAGTCCTCTAGCTCAATTAGGATAGGTTAGTGTGATAGTAAATGGTAGACGTGATTGATCGACCTCGGCTTCCTTGGACGTCATTGAGAATGTGAGGAAACGTGTGCCCACTGCACACTAGAGTAAGCAAAACTTGAGTGAAAAATATGAGAGAATTTGTGTTTCGACACATACCTGTGAGAACCTACTTAAGGACGCTCTCCAAAGGATCCAGAAACGGCCCTGCTTGTACATTTCATTGTAAAGTTCACTGCATATATATTCATATGTAGATGTTTTGATTATTGCACATTTATTAACGTAGGTTTCAAAGGAATTAATCTGCATTCCCCGCTAGTGAGACGTATAGATATCTGATATCTAATTTAGGGAACAAACCTTTGTTACTGAGTCGTTGTAGTATAGGTGAAGTTTGTGGGTATCTTCTCTGGAAAACTCTCACGAGGCTAAAACTCGTCCACTAGGGAATTCCTAGTGGTTTAAGGCCTTGTTGCATATGGTCAATGCAATCGCACTCTGCGAAATGAGAATTAGTTTAGGACTACACATTTTTTACCACTTATATGTTTTAGTGTCTCTTCTTTGCTTGAGGACAAGCAAAGTGCTGTTTGGGGGTGGTTGATACCCAAAATTGTATTTTAAACCCCGCAGAGACATTATATTTGGGTCAATTATGTGTTTAATAAATGTAAATTAATTGTATTTTCATATTTTCCCAGGTTTCGACAAATCGGCGATAAAATACAACATGAGAACTCGCGTTTCAAAGATGAAATATAGCCGAATAAAGCTTGGACTTGAAATCTTCAGTATCAACTCATTTAAAGCTCCAATCTGCCAGCAAAGCTCATGGACTCAGAGAACCATGAAACAAGTTGAAGAATCCAAACTTGAGTTCCTGAGCTAGCCAAAGGAGTCATGTTTGGGTCAAGACTTGGTCAAACTGACTTGTAACAGTCCGAAAATCAGGAGAAAGTTCAAATGGTGATATCTTCCGTCTCCTAACTCCGATTGAAGCATATGACCTATCAAAATGATCAGCGCAGAAAACTCTACACAACGGTATATTGCTTTTACAAAATGGACGTATGGTTTGAAATCAGAGATAAAGCCAAGCACGTCACTATTCATCGAAGACGACGTAGATATTTTATTTTTTTTTATTATTTAACTTTTGTAAAGTCAAAAGATGAATAGTTCCGAATAGTGTCAAATAATGTTGAATAGTGTCAAATAGTGATTACTATTCCTTAAAGTCAAAAAGTTGAATAGTGATCAAATCTCAGTCGTTGGATCAGATTTCTGAGATTCGATCACGACCATCCATTCAACTATAAATAGATGGTCTAGTTTTAGTTTTTCTCATGGAATGGTTAGCATTCCATCAGTAGGAGTAGAGTAGTTTACTTGCTTTCCTAGTGTAATGAAGAATTTAATTTCCAGTTTTTTAATTAAAATGTTTTAATTCAGTTTTATTTTCCTCAATTAATTAGAATAAAACTTTAGTTATGTGATCTCGAGAGCGTAAACTTCGCACCGAAAGTGAGAATTATATCCGTTTGGGGAGTTAATAAAACTCATATGAGGGAAAATCTTCGTTGTTGGTTTGGTAAGTTGTTTAGGAAGAACAACTAGACCTACATCATATCCCAAAATGATAGTTGGTGTAGTGTCTAGTTAGGGATAAAAGTGATGAGGTTAGAGATAAGTCATTGCTTTGGTTCCACTTGCTAGCATGTTTGAGCTTAGAGATGAGCCCTACATGTTAGGGATCAAGTTTTCTTCTATTAGACTTGTCTATGAGTTCTAGGAAGAATAAAATGAATTTATCAAACAACAGGCCCAATTAAAATCATTGAGATGAAATATTTTGCAATTTTATTGAAATGTGAACGAAATGACAAACCCGACCATTTGTTTTCTGATCCCGGATCGACCCTCGTTTTGGAGCACAAGTGCGCGCCGGGACTTGTCCGATGTCCAAGTGTTTTGAGTGCAGGTGGCGCTCTGTTTGCAGGTGAGCCCGCTCCGTGTACAAAAATGAATTTCAGGCGTTTGAGCGGTGGGTAGCTTCTATTTGAAGCGCAGTAAGGCTCCGTATTTTCGCGAGGAAAATTTAAGTGCTGAAATGGACAACCACAGTATGAATCAAACAAGGGTGGGTGGGTTTAATGGGACTTAAAAATAACTAATTATACTATGAAACCAATGCTAAAGGGAACTAAGATGGCAGCAGCGCCATTTGATAATCGTAAAATGAATAGTTTTACTAATGTATAAAGCGATGAAACTCTAAACGAAAGTAAAACTAAAACTGCTTTGTTACTAGATTTATCAAAGATATTTCTTACTCTCAATCCTATTGAGATATAGGGGAGTAAATGATTTGTTCCACTCCTAGTTCTTTAGCATGCGATGGTTTCGTGTCAACTAATCAGTCCAAAGTCTAATGAGAGATTTACGAGGGGAATTCTATACTACGAGGTGAATTCAATTAACAAGTTACGAATAACGAAATGATAGAATGTTAAGGGTTTGAATCTAGATAAAGAATTAAAGGGAATTGAATCCACCTTAACTCGACTTAATCAACTAACAAAGACTCGTCGTGATCTAAATTGAATGCTTCGCATATCAAAATAGTAATTCTAATCCCTAATTATACATGGCATCTCTACCAATCAATAACTAGCATGTGAGGTCGTCCACCCATTCCCATGGCGAATCAACGACCTTCTAGAGTAGAATAAACTCTCACGATGATTTCTAAGTTAACAAGGATCAAGCTTCATTAAGGCTTCTTCAACCCCCTCTAATGGAGGTTTAGCGTTGAGTCATACTACTATCATTTCCCATTGAATTAAAACTAGACATCATATAAAACTTCTATCTTATGCAATTTTACTAAACAATAATTGAAATCTCAAGTAATAAATAGGAAATGAATAACAAGTAATAAAGGAATTTAGATCTAGACAATTGTAAATGACAAAAATCAAAATGAACAAGAATCTACTATTTTATTTATCTAATCAAGCAATAACAATATTTTCAAGGTTTAATCTAAAACAAGGAATGAAATGAAACTAAACTTAATTAAAAACAATTAAAACTAGATCTAGAATTATCTATAATTTAGGTCTAATTAGCTACCCCCATCAAAAGCTAAACTTTTGTTTTTTTTATATGCTTCAGATCCAAAAATTGTGTATGGGCTTGCAGCCATGTTTTGGGCCGGAAAATCGGGCCCAAAACCCAATTCTTTCAGTCCGGAAAGGGCTCTTCAATTGGATTTGGCTTCAATAGACTTTTTGTCCACTTCTGGTCCTCTGATTTGGCCAAGGCTTGGACCATTGGAAAGCTCTTTCCGAGCCGGTCGTTTTGGCATAAGGTAGGCCCAATTCCGAGGTCTGAGTCCAAAGATATGGTCCTCGGAAGTTCTGCCGACTTGTGCACTGTTTCTGCCCGTGTTGACTTTTCAGCTTTTGACCGGGCTTTACGTAAGCTTTGTCTCCTTGAATCTTGGCCTTTATCACAGAACTTCTTAGCAACCAATCCTTGCTCTTTTATCTCACCAAAGTAGTACATTTCTGCACATAATTGACTTTACTGCCTGAAATACATAAAAACATGTAATTAGTGTTAACTCTTATTTATTACTCACATAATTGGTCTAAAAGTATGATTGTTAAGGGGTTAAAACTACAGTTTTGGGCTCTTATCAGGTCATCTTCCTTGAGGAGCAACATGTAAGTACTATGTCCAAACTTAAATATTTCCATAATGAACAATTATAAATTACTAAACTAATTGAATACTAAATGTTTTTTCCCTAATGAAATTACCCCCACAAAAAATTTGCCTCCAAATAGTAATCGAAGCGGATGTTCCTTTCAGTCGCTATTAGGCTGGAGGAAATTTCTTAAGAAGCATCTGAATATTCTGACGAAGAATACTATGACATTGACGAACTTGAAAACCTAACCGAAACAATGCCTTTTATCCCGATCGAGCGTCATTACCTTGGGGAACTAGATGTTCAATGTCAGTCTTGGTTCGCTTTACATTGGAGCGCAGAGCAACTCTCCAGTTCAACTAAAAAAAAACCTTTATTCGGATCATGTTGTCTCCAAGGAAAAATAAAATTGCCCTCACTTGATCCACTGCCCCTCCACTTGAATCACTCTTCGAAGGTAACGATTGGCTTGCACGTGATTTTCGAAAGAATATTCGGGGATATAATGCTTGCAATGCATTCACCAGCCTTGGCGTTAAAGCAAATGACCGAATCTTGAAAGGACGTGGACCAAAGTCGTTCATTATACATGGAGAGCTCTGCCATAAGATTGGATCACTTTTACCTGATAAACATGTCGACCCAAAATACACCCAGTTATACATTTATGATGCTGGCGCGGCTTTGGATTATCGACAACAACACAATAAGCATTTACTCAGGGAGGTGCTAAGTATTGTACAAGGTGTTTTGGTACAGGCAAACGCGAGGTCAAAGTTTTTCAAAAATGCAAATGAGGTTTTAAGTTCAAGTGCATCGGCGGACAACAATATACTAGCCTTCATACAATACACTCCAGGAACGGATCGCCACCGATATAATCTCCCGACCAATTCTGAAATCGCTATGGTATTACCCGATGATGAGACAAAGTATGATATGTTACGAGACATCGTTATTCACTACAAAGAAGGTGGACTAGAGAGGATAAGTGAATGCCATCCTGCTTATACACCTCTTCATTATGTACTTCTTTTCCCTAGAGGAGACCTTGGTTGGGCACCGGATTTGCGACAATAGGATGTCAAGATCAATTGCCCAAGTGATGCTAGACTAATGCAAGCACAGTATTATTCATACCGTTTATTTGACCATCCAACTTAATACTCTTCCATACTCAGGGGAGGCTCCCTCTACCAACAATGGATAGTTGATGCTTGGGCTGCAACTGAACAGAATCGCTTGCACTATATTCGCCTGAATCAAGACAACATTCATGCAGAAGTGTACAACGGTTTGACGGACATTGCAGCAGACGGCCTGCCTCTTGATCAAGTTGGCCAGCGTTACATTCTCCCATCGTCTCACACAGGTAGCCCGAGACATATGTATGAGATCTACCAAGACTCAATGGCCATTACGCGATACAACAAACACCCAGATGTATTCCTAATAGCAACAGCAAATCCGAATTGGCCAGAAATCATAAAAGCTCTCAAGCCACACCAAACTGCGTCTGACAGACCTGAGGTGGTTGCCCGTGTATTTGAAATGAAAAGGAAAGCAATAATGGAAGAGATAAAAAATAACGGCGTGTTTGGCGAACAAGCTGCATCCGTCTACACTATCGAGTTCCAAAAACGAGGACTGCCACACATGCACGCATTCATCTTCCTCAAGCAACCCGATAAGATCCGTAACGCCAATCAAGTCAATAAGATTGTTTCCGCGGAGTTCCCAAACCCTATCTCGGAACCTAATCTTTTCGAGACAGTGAAGGCCATGTGGACCTAAAAATCCAAAGGCCCCCTGCATGGAGAATGGTCGGTGTACAAAACATTACCCGCGTGCTTTTACAGATGAAACTACAATGGATCAAGTTGGATATCCAGTTTACCAACGACGCAATACTGGGAACGAATATGAGGTGCGCGACTGCAAAGTTGATAACCGAGATGTCGTCCCCTACAACCCCCACTTATCAGAGATGTTCAACTGCCATATAAATGTTGAAGTTTGTGCATCGGTTCGTGCAGTTAAATACATTCACAAATACATTTACAAAGGGCATGATAGGGCAACTATGGTTATTGTTGGTACTGATGATGAGATCAAACAGTACATTGATGCACGGTATGTCGGGCCACCCGAAGCTGCATGGCGTCTTCTCGAGTTCCCTCTGCACAAAAAGTTAACACACGTTGAAAGGCTGGCAATTCATTTGGAATGGATGCATCGAATTGTTTACAATGCAAAGGAGTCAAGGGCTACAGTTCTCGCAAAAGCAAGAAATCAGAGATCAACTCTAATGGCTTTCTTCAAATGTTGTGTCGAAGATCCGGGTGCCCGTAGATATACTTACCAGGAGTTCCCACAGTATTATGTTTGGAAACGAGATAAAAGATTTGGAAACTAAGGGACCACGGTTATGCTATTGGGAGAATGTACTTTGCAAATCCAAATGCCGGAGAGCACTTCTACCTTCGCTTGCTTCTGACTGCTGTTAGAGGACCAACATCATTTGAAGATCTTCATACGGTTGACGGCTTTGAGCATGACACGTTCAAAGCAGCATGTGTTGCACGTGGCCTTCTCAAATCCGACAACGAGTGGAGAGAATGTCTACAAGAGGCGTCGGTGATGAAAACCGCTACCAACTGCGCAGATTGTTCAGCACAATCCTTTTGAAATGTTCCCCAACCAGCCCTGCAACACTGTGGAATGAATTTTCTATGCATATTTGTGACGATCTGGCTCACAAGATACATACCAAGTTTAACAACCAGAGTCCGACTACAGAGGAAATAGCTGATTATGGTTTGTTCCTAATTAACAAGTTGCTTTTCAAAGCAGGTAAGACTTTATCTAATTTCCCAGACATGCCAAAACCAAAAAAAGATTGGGACCAGCTAGGTGGGAACAGACTTATTTGGGAGCAAAGGGAATTGCAGTACGAAGGTCTTGAACAAGAGGCAAATGCAAATGTGGAATGCCTGAATGCTGAACAACTTCATTCCCACACTGAGATAACAAATTCAGTGCAAAACAATATGGGAAAGACTTTCTTCCTAAATGGTGCAGCGGGGACAGGAAAAATGTTCATCTACAACACAATTGCTGCTACTTGCCGCAGTCAAGGCCATATTGTCATCAATGTTGCATCGTCGGGAATAGCATCGCTGCTGCTGTCTGGTGGCAGGACCGCACACTCTACTTTTTGCCTCCCATTGGATATTATGGATAACACCTTCTGTGGGTTTTCAAAAAACTCCATACATGCTGAACTTTTCAAGGAAGTTAGCTTAATTATTTGGGATGAAGTCCCCATGCAGCACAGACACTGCGTCGAAGCCGTTAAAAGAACACTAAGGGATATTCGAGAAAATTCAAAGCCTTTCGGAGGAATTACTATGGTTCTAGGCGGAGATTTCAGGCAAATGTTGCCTATTGTACCAAAAGGCAGCAGAGAGCAATTCGTCGGAGCATCAGTAAGAAGATCCCAGCTATGGACACACGTACAATTCTTGCACTTGGTACATAACATGAGATTGGAGATGTCAGAGCCTAATAATGCCAGCTTCGCAGATTACTTGATCAAGGTACTTTACAAATCAAAAACATCATAAAAATTAAAGATTAAAAAAGCATGTTATTGACTCAAATTTCTCTGAATTGTTTTTAGGTTGGCACGAATCCTTTAGATACTGTTGAGTTGCCAAGAGGGATCTTAAACCGCGGTATCGACATAGGGGATCTTATTTCGTCAGTTTATCCAGATTTGAATGTGAGTGGGACAGCAACACCAATTTTATTTGACTGAAAGAACCATCCTAGCTGCTCAAAATGACAATGTCAGCATCGTTAACCGAGATGCCCTGAATTTGTTCCCCGGGTAAGAGATTTCTTACTTAGCTGCAGAGAAAGTTGTCGATGATATTACAAGCCCTCAAAACAATGGATCCACATACCCTAGCAAGTTTTTAAATTCCCTAGATCCCTCAAGCTTGCCACCGTTTAATCTCCAATTGAAAACAGGATGCCCTATAATGTTGCTTAGGAATATTGCCCCAAGAGATGGGCTTTGCAATGGAACCCGTCTGATTGTAATGATCATAACTGGACACAAGGCTGGAAATACTGTATTTATTCCGAGGATATCCCTAACGCCATCATCAACTGAAATGCTATTTCAAATGTCAAGACGACAATTTCCCGTTAGACTGGCCTTTGCAATGACAATCAACAAGTCTCAAGGACAGTCAGTCAAGTATGTCGGCATCAACTTAGAGACCCAAAGATTTCATCCATGGCAGCTCTATGTTGCACTATCTAGGTGCACGTCTTCAAAAAGAATTATTGTCCTACTACCACCCGATTCATCCAATTGCACCACCAACATTGTATACCCTGAAGTGCTTTTGTAGCATCATTAAAGGTAAGCCGGCTTATGTCTATGCCTTTCTTACATTGCCTATTATTAGATATACATAACTATACCCTTCTCTTGATTGTACTGTACATCTTGGATTCTTAGTCGTTGTGATGTATTACGTGGGTTTATAAGAGCACTTAGGCATTATCAGCAACTTAATAATGGCACTACTACTTTATTAAAACAAATGTTTATAATCGATGACTGTATTGTGGCACATTAATCACTCATGGACGGGTGAGTCAGATTAACTTTTGAACATGATCTTAGTATTATGGGTATTAAGCGGCATGCATTTATTTGCCGTCCTTCTATTTTTCGTCTTATTCGCTAAGCACTTGGATTAGGGTGTTAGTTCTATTAGGGAGGAAATGTTAAATGCAAATAAAATATGGCACGATTGGAGAATTGTTTTTATTTTGCCTTTTACGAGAGAGAGTGTTAGGTCATGATTTTTCTGAAGAACATGAGTTCCTCATGTTGAATGATTTCTTTAACTTCCACATAGAATATACTTTTTGTTGTTTTTCCCCCTTTTTTCCATTTCTTTTTCCAACTAACAAGGAGCCTAATTCTCAAGTGGTGCAGGCCAGTATCGGTAAGCTCAATATAGGTGGCAGCAGAAGCAACCAATTCTACTCATATGCTACCATACCAGTTCAACCTAAGATTTGCTAAATACAATGTGCACGGCGAGCAGCAAAACATGACATTCAATTAGGTTGCATCATATTAATGTGAGTCACTTTGAAAGGAAGTCTATGCAGTTCACTGTTTTGCTTCTTCTATGCTATGCGCCTGATGCGTGGTTTAAAAAAATACCGTTTCCACTCATAATTTTTTACCCCTCTCAAGAAGTAATCTGATTTGGTCAGCCTGGTCATATAATAAAAAATAAGGTAACAAAATCCAAATAGCATGTCTTCATTTGGTCATATAATAAAAAGTAAGGTAACAGAATCCACTAACAGATATATTAGGATCTACTTCATGTACAAGTAGTCCATTCTATATTTGAGCATAATAACTTACCATATACATTTTATTTCTTTTCCCCATGGATGGTAGAATTACCAACGGCAAATATGGACATACATAATTCACTCCCATAAAGAAATAATCTAAAGAAAAAATACTTACCCAACAAATACTTCAAATCTAGGTAACTTACTATATACATTAATTTTCTTTACATTGATAAACTTGGTAATTGATACAAATGGGGTCAACAAATAATTTTATTATGAATATATAGAAACTATACATATACATAAGCTTGGTATTTTTAGCATTAAACGATCACATTACCAAGCACCTCCTTATAAAGACTAAGTAATCGTCTGTACAATGTTATTCACAATCAACTCCTTCCAGTCAAAGGTTTGTTATTTATTTACAACAAATATACTTAGTTAAATAATGCATTCTTTCCTCTAATTGACATATAATGTTGTGTTTTTAGAATGGATAATCTTTGCAAAGTACCCGGTGACTCCAACAAAAAAGTTCTTGCTACGCGCGAAGCAACACCTCCCAGGGGCTCCTCGGGTGGCCATGCAGCCTTAACAATGTACGACTACAATAACAAAGCACATCTAAAGCTCACTATCAAAATTAGAAATAACAATGGAAATAATGTCTTGACAGAACCAGAATGTTTGTGTGGTTTTCCTAACAGTTCACAATGCATGGAGAGTATTGATTAACTGACCTTTGAAATTTAACAGCTTACAAAGAGCTTAATAAAGGTTTAAACGAAATATATTTATTCACCGTTACATGTGTTAATGTATGTTGATTGCCATTTTTATGTATTGACCATTATCAAAAAAAAAAAAATTCTCCTAATGGGCTTCGACGTGGGGCTTTACGCGTTGCCCTTTCTCCCTCTCCCTTAAACACCCTTTCCGAACCATTACTTAATAACAATCGCAATCAACATAATAGTACACTAAATTAATTCCATTATTTAAAAAATACTAATAATAACTCCATTTATCAGGCCTTCCTCTTTGTC
The DNA here is from genome assembly GCF_015680905.1 of Coptis chinensis. NCBI lineage: Eukaryota > Viridiplantae > Streptophyta > Magnoliopsida > Ranunculales > Ranunculaceae > Coptis > Coptis chinensis. The sequence goes on from NC_141463.1 coordinate 39,486,702, forward strand.
CAAATTTTCTGCCCAATAAATTCATAACCATAAAAGTAGTCGGTTACAAAGTTATGGATTAAGTAACGTTCCCAATTTGTCATCTCAACTCTACTAGTATAAAACCCGCGAGTTTGCAACCTTTCTCCTCAACACTTTGAACAAAGCTACTTGGTGTAGACATCCACCAGATAACTGAGTGTTTGACACCATTTTGGTTACTACCTCCTAAACTTCAAGACGACCTCAAGTTTTTTTAAGAGGTGAGTCATGGTTTATTCACTCTTCTCTCTCTTTACTAAACTTTGACTTTTTCCTTTATTTCCCTTTCCTTATTATTGTTGTTGTAAAATAAAACTTATGCTTCTGTAATAGAAAAACTAAATTGGTTTATTGTATATATTTTGGGAATTCATGTACCTGTTTCCAATTTAAAAAAAGAAACAACAACCTAACAACCGGAGCTTTTTGGCTTCAGTGGTGTGTTTTAAAATTATTACTCTCTCCCTCTCTCTCAGTGGTGTGTCTTTAGATTGTATTCAACACTAAAAAAGAGATTCACAGAGCAGCAACCACAAATCCACAAGCTTTAAATTATGCTAAAATTTCTATACTAAAATTTTGTCTTCATTTCTATGCTAAAATACCTTCCCCATCCATTCTAATTGTTTTTTTTTTTTTTTGGCCTATTCAATTTTCCTGCTATTTCGTTTCTAAATCCCACAAAGGTTTAAACCAAATCTTTGATTTGGTACATCCCTATCATCTGCATCTTTGCTTTTAGTGTCATTGACAAGAAATCGATTATGCTTTCATAAGCATTTGAACCTATCTATGCGCCTATAGATGATTACCTAACAACTTTAATTCATTCTCCTTATGGTTATGAACATACATATTGTTTATCTTGCTTGGTTGCCCATTGGTAGTATTTTTCAATTCCATAGCACAACTAACAATTTTGCTTAATATGTAGGTCATGGAATCGGGTATGTCAGTTTACACCATTTCTTTCAAAACCTTACTCCACCACATGCTCAAGCATTTCAACATGCGCAACAGTTCCTACGGATACACCCTAGGCTAAAAATTTATATGAGGCATGGGTAGAAGTTGAAATCTCAGAATAAAAAGCGTAAGATATTCTTAGGAATACGTTCACATGACAAAAAAACATTGGAATAGGATGTTGCAAAGAAAGCAATTGCTTTTTTTTACAAGAAGCCCACGGCAAATAAATAGAAAACTTCAACTATAAGGACAAAAAAAAAGTACTTTTTGCTACAACCGAATAGAATTCGTGATTTGACAAACTACTTGAAGAACATCAAGCTATGCGGGCAAGTTATCGCCAGACTAATTGAAGAAAATAAAGTTCTGAAAGAGCGCCTCACAATTGAAAAGAACGAGCATCTTTGAAAGTGAAGAGGAATATGATAGTCAATATGACCCATCTGAAGATGAGGATGTCAACCACGGTTCTTGACATTTTTTAACCCCTTTGGAGAACAAATAGTACAATTTATCCATTTGTTATGCTTTCAATTACAAGTTTTTAATAAATATGAAGACAATCATCAAGATACCAAAGAAAGCTAAGGTAACATATTATGAATTACGATTTACTCCAGTATTATATTATTGTTTGGGTTAAGGATTTTTAACTTGCTTATTAGAGGACTGTTCAAACATTTTCAGAACCCCTGTGCCTACTACTTGCTCATCTATTTTAAGTGATTTATTTTTACTCTATTTATATGTGTTTAGTGATCCAAACATCTGGATTATAATTGTGCCCACTGGATTCTAAATTGATTGGTTAGGTTAGTTAGTTTGTCTATGATTTTCATTGCCAAACATTGGCTAATACTATACTATTTTGGATTTCAGGTTTAATGGGTAAAGAAAACTTATATTTTCCCAGTTATGTTTGATGGTGATTACAAAAGGAATAGAGGTGATACTCCAAATGGTGAGACAACTTTTCACAAACTCATATCCTAGATTTATTCAATATTCACTGATATTACTTGATTGACATGTATAAAGATAGAATAAAGCTTTTACGATAGTCATTGAACTTTTTTAGCAACCCCTACTCAATAAGTAGAACCTTAGTAGAACCTCCACTTGGGTCTCTCTCAAAACCCAAAAAAGTTCATTTAAAAGTAGGATTGCCTAGACAAATTTAGTAAAAGGATTGCAAAAGCAGTATAACTATTGTGTCATGATCGCTATCAAAAGTGCCAAATTACGTGGATGGTATAAAAGGAGTCGGCCTATTCCTATGATGTCATGGTTTAAGCCTATTGACCATGGTCTTATTTTCTTTTCTTCGTGTGTTGGAATGCAAAATGATGCTAACTTACAGGCTATGTCATGTTGACTTTCATGATAAAGTGAGTAAGTTAGAAGACTATGGAGATATCTTTGAAACACAAATGTAATGCCTGTGTTCAGGCTCCATCTAGAACACCTAAGTCGTGCTGTACTATTACTAATACAGGTTGAGGACTATGAAACGCGCTTTCGTTAGCTTTATTTGGTATCATGAGCGCCCTTCCTAAACAACAATATCATATTATTGATAACGCTAGCTAGAATAAACTCGCCCAAAAGTAAACAAACACAAGTAGATTAAAACAACTTTTCTTGCAGAAGAGATTACCTTCCTTAATTACTTCGCCTTTGAGACATTATAAAGTACTCATTGTGATTGAAGTGTACGGTAGTGTTCATATTAAGTCCTTTAATATGGTAGCGCAGCCATAGGGGATAGACTGCAATGACTGTATCTTTTCTTTCGAATCCAATTGCAGTATGCAACATGTTTGAGTCCAATGGACTCGGCATATTTTACATGATAAATTGAATTTTTTAGTATTCCGTATTTTTAGTTGTTGCAAGGTTAGCTGAACTAGCCAGCTCTGCTGAATGCATATTTTCGGCTCTCTTGGCGGGTATCACAACTATTACTTGGAAGGTACTCACTACGATTCGATAATTTGTAGCTAAAGTAAGAAAAATCCCTCGACACCTTTTTAAACTCCAATATAGTTAAAGTTTAGAATCATTGCAAATTTTTCCCTGCCAATAGTATCATTGCATCCCCTTACCACCTTTTTAAACTCCAATAGAGTACAAGTTTTGAATCATTGCAATTTGTTTCCTACCATTAGTGTCCAATATGTAGTTCATTGCATTAATACACTTTTTGCTATCTGAATTTGACTTTTGTTCAAGTCTATTCGATTAAAATTCATAACATATGTTGATTAGAGAATTAACTTATGTAGTTTGCTAAGCCTTGAAATTCTTACGATTTGGTGTTTGTTATCCTCTAATTATATATGTCAACCCATTTTAAGATGCTTAATAATATGTATGCGTCTTTGCTTTTAGGATTTCCTCCTTTGATTATTTACGTTGCCTATTACTGCATGATTCAGTTTAAGAGATAAAACGAAAAATGCTTATTGGACATAAAATCGTTTGAATGTGACTTTTTGGTCCATTTGTGGTTATTGTGTTTAATAGGCAGATCTATACCTGCATTTCCATGCAACAAACAAATTTCTATTAGTCTTTATCTATAAAAGTTTGTTGTTGCCTAAGGTTAGATGCGAGCTTACTGCAAAGTATTTAGGCCACTTCTACTACATTCAATATCTGACAAACCAACATTTCAACTCTACATATCTTGAATCATCATGTGCGTGATATGCTTGGTTCTTATTGTTCACTATTGTAAAAAAAAAAAAAAATCTTAACCAAATTTGGAACTTATTGGGTCAATATATTTTATAGATTTTCTTTGTTTTTATATATATATTGCTATTAGATTTTGTTGAATTTCAAATTAGAAAACTACATTTCATGAGCCCTAATATACTTAGCATGATGGCCATTATCAAATTCAAATTGATCATATTCAGCCATGCCATAGAATGTGATCGGTAGTGGATAAACTATTGTTCCATTCACAACCTACTCTTTTATACAAAAAAAAAAACGGCATACTGATTTTTGTTTTCTCGCATTGGATCAATAATTTTGCTGATCATCATCTTGACGTGGCTACAAGCTATCCAATTGGCTTGACAAGAGCATTCTTTTATATATGTCCCCCACCCAAATCACAAATACCACAGATACGAGCGTAATGGCGTCAAGGTTTTCATATGGTGGCCAGTTAAATTCTATATGGTGGAGTTTCCGTTTATGCCATGCCTATTAGCTCCCCATGCAAGGAATGTTAACAACTTTATTTTTTATGTATGTCTCGTGCTCTCGCTGATTTTGGTTTTCCTTTGTTCATGTGTTATCTGTTCTTTTTTAGGAACAACTGTTTCTTTTTCCTTTAATTTTTTTTTTAGCGTGCATAATGTTTGTGTACTGGGTAGTGATGACTCAATTCACTTGCCGACCAGATGTTGCATTCATTTATACTTGAGCAACTCTTAATTGTGTATTTACAAAAGAAATTCTATGAGCACAATTTTTATGTCTAACTTCTTATAAATTGTAATTTTGTATTGGCTTCCTCCAGCTATCCCTCTCAAGGCAAATTCGAGTGTATGGGGCTGTTATATTGTCGTCAGATTCAACATTGGCTCATCACAGATTTACAGCTAAAAAAAAAAGATAAAACTCTAGGATTACATACCAGCGACCTCGACTGTGTACTGTTCTTCTTTTTTGTCCTTTTTGAGTTTTGATAGATTTTGTTGTGTTACTTTTGTACCAGACTCAATGTGAGTGTGTGTTTTTGTTACCAACATCAGATGAACAAATCATATTTTATGCTTCGTGTTGAACTATCCTAAATACATTACACTGTTAAAAAGAAAATGAGAAATTTTGTGATATAATCCTTGTTTGTGTTTGTACTGTAAGTGACGAAACTTGCAGAATGTAGATGAGGCCAAAATGATGATTGGACTAAAGGTTAATACTCTTGACCTACTTGGTGGACTCTATAATTTTCAAAAAGTGCTTCCACCTCCACTATATCAACAAGCTCAATAGCAGTCTTTTCCAATGCTTAACATATAATGACCTCTTCATTCATATACAGTTTAGTCTACTATGTGCCAGGAGCTAATATTTGATGTGTTTTTTCCAGGCCAAAGTGGGATGGTGGTCATTAGGAAGGTGACGAAACTTCACGACTGGATGCACTTTGTTTAGCAATACAGCTTGGATCAGATTATGTTGACATCGAGCTCATGGTATCTATCTGTTTAATTGCCACTGATAACACATATTGTGAATGGAGTTGATATAAGTGACACGTGTTTTGTTTCTTTTAGTTCTTCGTTTTTCATAAATGTTTTCCAGTTCTACCAGGCAATGCGAAGGAACTTCCTGTTTTCATAGACTAATGTCTCAAATGTTTAAGAATTAACATACTGGACCCATCATAACTAAACTGCATCATGTTTTATAGGTAGTCAGATGGCCTTTGACATTAAAAATGCTTCTACAAGCTATTTATATCATGAAAAGTAGCATATGCGATTATATTACCGCTTCCTTCTCTCTTTTTTTGATTGTGGGTGACCTTTCTTTCCCTGAATTAGTTGCGCCCTTAGTCCCTTTTAAATTATTTTGTGGAGTACAACTCAGTAACAATGTTTCTTGCTTTACGAATCGTCTTTGCAAAAGAATGGCTAATGACCACAAATTTTTTGTCTAACTTCGTTTATATTATAATTTTGTATTGGCTTCCTCCACCAATCCCACTCATGGCAAATTCGGGTGTATGGGGCTGTTATTTGGTAGTCAGATTCAACCTTGGCTCACATCTCAGTTTTAAAGCTCAAAAAATGGGAAAGATTGAAGCTGGAGAAAGGTTTATTGTCTATGTTGTGGTACCAATGTGGCCAGAAGGGATACCAGAGAGTGGATATGTTCAGGCAATCTTAGAATCGCAATAAGAGGACAATGGAGATGATGTACACTAACACTATTCAGGCTCTTGAGGCTAAGGGAATACAACCAAACCATAAGGAATAATCATAGTCATTAGCTCCGTTTTCGTCTCCTCAAATTTCGGCTAAGCACCACGGGAACACAAGGCCCGATGAAGCAATTGTAAAAGCAAGGTAGATTTATGGTTTGTCTTGGTTATTATTATTACTATTATTAATTTTTGCTTAACTCATGTCCTTGATGCTTCTTTTTGCAGTGAATACCCATTGTCGATTATTTTAGTGGGAGTTGGGGATGGACCTTGGGATATGATGAAGGAATTTGATGACAATATTATTCGCTTCGAGCTTTTGATAATTTCAGTGTCGCTAGCTGGGCGACAATCACACCCCTTACTCTGTTTGATTGTATTGCACGTCACATATTTTATGATCACAACCTTATATCTCTCTCTTTTAGTTTGTGAATTTTACCGAAATTATGTCAAAGAATATGCCTATATCCAGAAAAGAGACGGAGTTTGCTCTTGCAGCTTTGATGGAATTTCCTGCCCAGTATAAAGCGACAGTGAACTTTAATATATCGGGGTAACAAGAGATGTCTTTCCTTTAAAGGTTTTGATTTTAACCGTCTGATTTTTTAAAGCATATTCCATATAAACATAACAACAATGCACTTACTCTAGAGGCATTTTTTAAAGCAGTTCTCGGAATGAGAAATTTGTAGAAAGGGTGCCTCTTTCACCACCGCTTTTGATCTTTGCTTCATTTAGCACAAAGAAACCCTCCCCGGGTCCAAATAGGTTTCTAGCACAAGTGTGCCACCATATAATCCCCAAGCAACCTCTAGAGGCACAACTCCACCTGAAAGTTCAACATTCGATAACAAGGTCAAACTTTCATGTTGCCATCTTATCTCTTATAACTTCTAGAGTGATTTAAGGGCCCTGTCATTGTAGGTTCACTTATTAATTTCGTTTGATACATTTTAGATGCAACATATTTTCCCAAACTTTGTGCACCAAACTATTGTTTATATATATATAAGAGCCTACTGACCCTCCTTTGCTTAGCTATAATTTGAGACTTTTAAATGATTAAGTCTTAAGAAAAACAATGTAGGTCTTCTATTTAACCTTTTGTTATTCTTGTGTAGGTTTTAATTATAAACATCAATGCATTTTCATTTGATTTTTTTTTGCGTGCATAATGTTTGTGTGCTGGGTGGTGATGACTCAATTCACTTGCCAACCAGATGTTGCATTCATTTATACTTGAGGAACTCTTAATTGTGTCTTTACAAAAGAAATTCTATGAACACAATTTTTACGATAGATTGTGTTCATAGAATCTTTTTTGCGTACTGTTAATCTTTTTTGTTCTTTTTGAGTTTTCATAGATTTTGTTGTGTTACTTTTGTACCAGCTCAATGTGTGTGTGTTTTTGTTACCAACATTGGATGAACAAATCATATTTTAGGCTTCGCGTTGGACTCTCCTAAATACATTACACTGTTAAAAAGAAAATGAGAAATTTCGTGATATAAGCCCTGTTTGTGTTTGTACTTGCAGAATGTACCAAGTGACAAAACTTGCAGAATGTACATGATGCCAAAATGATAATTGGACTAAAGGTTAATACTCTGGACCTACTTGGTGGACTCTATAATTTTCAAGCAGTGCTTCCACCTCCACTATATTAAGAAGCTCAATAACATCCACTATATTAAGAAGCTCAATAACAAGATTTTCCAATGCTTAACATATAATGACCTCTTAGGTCATATATAGTTTAGTCTACTATGTGCCGGAGCTAATATTTGATGTGTTTTTTCCAGGCCCAAGTGGTATGGTGGTCATTATGAAAGTGACGAATTTCACGACTGGATGCACTTTGTTTAGCAACACAACTTGGATGAGATTATGTTGACGTCGAGCTCAAGGTATCTATCTGTTTAATTGCCACTCAAAACACATATTGTGAATGGAGTTGATATAAGTGACACGTGTTTTGTTTCTTTTAGTTCTTCGTTTTTCATAGATGTTTTCCAGTTCTACCAGGCAATGCGAAGGAACTTACTGTTTTCATAGACTAATGTTTCAAATGTTTAAGAATTAACATACTTGACCCATCATAACTAAACTGCATCATGTTTTATAGGTAGTTAGATGGTCTTTGACATTAAAAAGCTTCTACAAGTTATTTATATCATGAAAAATAGCATATGTGATTATATTCCCGCTTTCTTCTCTCTTTTTCGGATTGTGGGTGACCTTTCTTTCCCTGAATTAGTTGCGCCCTTAGACCCTTTTAACTTCTTTTGTAGAGTACAACTTAGTAACAATGTTTCTTGCTTTATGAATTGTCTTTGCAAAAGAATTGCTGATGACCACAAATTTTTCGTCTAACTATGTATATCCTATAATTTTGTATTGGCTTCCTCCACCAATCCAACTCGCGACAAATTTGGGTGTATGAGGCTGTTATTTGGTAGTCAGATTCAACCTTGGCTCACACCACAATTTTAAAGCTCAAAAAATGGGAATATTTGAAGCTGGAGAAAGGTTTATTGTCTATGTTGTGGTCCTAATGTGGCCAGAAGGGATACCAGGGAGTTAAAATTGTTCAGGGAATCTTAGACTGACAGAAGAGGACAATGGAGATGATGTACATTGACATTATTCAGGCTCTTGAAGCTAAGGGAATACAAGCAAAGCCTAAGGAATATTTGACATTCTTCTGAACTGTCTGGGGAATCGGGACTTGAAGAAGAGTGGTGAGTATGTACCCACCTGAGCAAACGTAAACTCGACATGATTATACAGAGATCAAGCAATTTCGGAGTTTCATGATATATGTTCATGCAAAGATGATGATAGGTAAGTGAAGGTTTATTGATTACCCAGAAATTCATTTTTAACTCCTGCTAACTTTTATAATCGAAATTAATCATGAAAACTCTCCAAATCAGTTAACTTGAAGCTCATTTGTAAAGAGAGTTCTTTTGTCAACTCTTTGTACAGCACTATTAAGTTTTAGTGCTTTCATTTCTAATAACAAGTGGTGTTAATTTCTTTATTGGTAATATCTTCTTGCAGTTGATGATGAATACATAATCATTGGATCTGCCAACATAAATTGAGGCTTACATACCAACAACATATACTGTGTATTGTTCTTCTTTTTTGTTCATTTTGAATTTTGAAAGATTATGTTGTGCTACTTTTGTACCAGCTCAATGTGTGTGGGTGTGTTTCTGTGTGTTTTTGTATTAGCCTGCTATCAATAGTGAGTTAAATGTTAGTGATTCAAATTACCAGATCCGAACCTTTTATCTACTTTGTCGCTTCTTATTCCGTTCTTGCCTGCGAAAGTACTATTAAGCATGAAATTTGATTTTTTCGGTATATGTTCTCACTAATTACTCGAGTGATTTCCTTGAATAAATTGAGTGCCAAGTTTTAGTCAGTCAATTCTGGCTTTCAATTAATACATACTAAGCAAATGCAATTCACTATAATTAACGCCGAATATCAAACCGTGTCGTACAGCACGGATTATACCTAGTTTAAAATAAACCAAAGACGAACACTGATTTGCCATGTGGCCCAATTTTCATTTATTGATGTCTATAGTGTATAGTCTATATTCGTTTGCGTCACTACGTTGGAAAATTCTTCCAATCGATATCGTTCATGGGTGGTCTCATTTGAACTGTTAAAAAATTATAGGATCTGAATGTAAAAAGTAAAACAAATCAAGGAAGGAGCCAGGAATCTGAGATGAGGGGGTAGGAGTACAAAGTATAAACGTTCAAAATAGGCTTAGGAGTTATATATATGCTTAGGAGGGGAGTGCAAGCTGCATACGCTTAGGAAATGGTTCGTGACTTCTGACACTGCGTAGTCCAGATAATTACAAGTTAATTAGGCTTCAATTGGATAAACTGCACTAACCTGTCTCTTTAATCTACCTAGATGGACATTCTAATCAACTCAAGGTACAAGTAGAATTCCTTTAGTAGGCACTCTTAATTCTTTTTAAAGACTAAATTAACAGAGGAAGGAACTCATGTTCTTTGCTAATAGTAGGAATGCCATTGCCATGCAATCAAAGACAATTTTATCTGAGCGTACAGGACCAAATAAATTAGTCCACAACGACCAAGTACAAGTATCACTTCATGCTTCCTCCCAAACAAATATTTTCTTCCAGTAAGAACTGGAAGCAAAATCCCTTCAATAAACATTGGAAGATCCCAGCTCCTTTTGGTTGTACGCCTACTCTTGCCGACGGCAAGATACTGCAGGCTGCAAAAATGGGAGAGAGCTCCTTAGTAGACCAAACCTTCGATAGTATCTTGAGCGGAAAAAAAAAAATCAAGAGAGGGACCCAGATTTTTTAACTAGGGTATTCAAGTCGAAATTGACAACGAAACAAATTACTTAAATGTTCAGTTAAAAAAATTCATAGGCAAAAACAATTAACAATTACCAAACGAGTCAAAATGAATTTCATCGATCAATAAGAACAGTTGAGAACACTAGAGCCATACAAGTTTTGTGTACCATACACGTTTATGAATACATTAACTGCCATAAATAAGAGGGAGATGAGAAATGGAAGATGAATGGATGGAGAAACTGGTGAAAATAGACTAAAGAGAATTGGAGACTTCACGTAAGTATTGTAAAGTTTGTCTTTCAATTGTAAAGAAGTGGTGTGTGATGGACTGGTGATCCTAAGTTAAAGTTCGAAGGGCATCTCCATTCTCCAATTGGGGGGTAAAATTACACTTCCACGTAGGTGCCACTAGGTAAAGAACAACTCCCCTCATGTATTCATCCAAAATATACATACTGGATAGTCTCCACTAAAAATTAGTACGGTGTGTATTCTAAAACTTCGGACGTTGGTTAAAGTGACGTTTGAGAGAAAGATGTCTTGAAGCGCCACTAAAAATGGCATCCCTCCTTTTCCACGTCAACACCCATGTCTTGTTTCTAGTCAGTCAACCTCACTTTTTCATTTCTTCTTCTCAGCTTCTCAACCCATTTCTGTTCCTTGTTCTATGTTTTTATTTTTATTTTTTCAGATCGACCTCCCTCTCTCTCATTCTTCAACAGCTATTTGCAACTGATCATCATCATCAATCACTGTTTTTCATCAATTCACTGTTTTTTCAATACTAATTTTCATTCTGAGACAAGAATCTAGAGCTTATTGAGTTCAAAAACACCGAAAAGTGTTCACTTTCACTCTAAAAGATTCTCTTTCAATACTAATTTTCAGTCTGATACTTTTGAATTCATTTCACTCCAACTCGAATATATGATTTCATTGGCAATTTCCGTAATTTTGATTAGTGTGAAGTTTTGAGGTGTGATTGGGATATTTGAGTTGTTGAATCAGTGGTTTGATGGATTTTGAGATTGGTTGAGAGTGTTTATTGGATTTTGTTGATTTTGAGTTGTGACGAGTCAAACGTCCGAAAGTTTTTTTGTTCGGTCATTGGCTAAAGTCTCGCCTAAGTGTTTTAGCAACTAATATCTGGATAGGGAATTCCCCACCCCCTCTATTAACTACTAGTATATTACCTAAGATATACCACCCCATTGGAAAGAGTTTTTGACACTTGGGGTGTAAACTTTACAATATACGGTTCTATACAGTTTACACCTCTGATTGGAGATGTCCTAAGGAATAAGGATCCAACATGTTGAATATGAGTGGACTTTCACTACGAAATAATAAGTGCTGGAATAGTGGGCCAAGTTATATGTTATGGGAGTAGTAGTTTTACTTTTATGGAAACGCGTGGGTCCGTCCTTGGGAGAGACTGAAGTATACAAGAATGTGAAAAGTATTCAATTTTCAGCTAGGCGATAGCTGCAAAAGTTGATGACAAATTTCCCTTGGTTTTGAGTTTTTTCTGAGATAGAAAAAGATACATTGGACCGATATTGAAAGTAGGGGAAAAAACATGACAAAAACCAAAAGAAGTGGAGAATAATCAAAGTAAAAGTATAGACCTGGGCACTCAGATTCTCTCCCACTCGGATGGCATACTATTGACAATATGTAACTACAAGTATACAAAATATTGTGGCTGGTAAAAAAAAACGAAGTAACAGAATGCAAGTGTGACTATGGAAGAAAAATTTACAGTATACATGCTACAGACAGACAATTTAAAGATTGTAAGCTCCAAAATATCTAACTTTGTTTGGCAAGGTGGTTTTAAGTTCAAGGGAGTGCTATACTTTTTGAATTCAAATCAGTGATGAAATGAAAAGCAGAACACAAAACCACCACAACAACCGATCACCATCCATGACACGTACGACATATGGTGTGACGAAGGTATGACATGTTTTATAGCCCGCTTATCCGGGTATGATGACATGAGCTAAAGCTATAGGCATAATGATGCATGAGCATGGATTATTAATTAATTAGTAGTTTCTATTTTATTTGGTTTCCTAATTCAATTAGGATTAGGATTTAGGATGGTTTCTATTTGGTTTCCAATTAGGTTTAATAGTTGTTTTCTATATAAAGGCATCTAGGCCTTCATTGTTAGGGGGTTATTATTGATTATTAATTCATAATAATCTTTGTGAATTGTTCTTCATGTTTGAAGGTTTAAACTATAGATTTAGGTGTTTGTTTTATTAAATCTTATTGATGTTCATCCATTGTTGAAGCTTCCGCCAACAAGATACATCAAATTTGGTATCAAGAGGCAATCGATTTTTGGGATTTTTTTTTAAAGGAAACACAGCCTCTATAAGCTCTCGTGAACGACAAGCTTGTGTTGCCATTGATCCCATGACAGACAAACACACTGACCACCAACCGAATGATCCAAGGAATGCTTCAAAAGATTCTACTTCTACACCAACTGAAGATGATACAAAATCCCAGGCAGATCATGTGGTTCAGGAATAGTATCTTGGTAAGTGAGGACAAATCCAACCAACTTTCAGCATATGATACTGCTGTAAAACATCATCTATTCCCTTCTCGTCAACAATTATTATCAATTGAAGAGGAGAAACCCCTATTGGATTCTACAATGGTGCAATTTTCACCGGGGCCAAAAAAAAATATTACGAAAGAAGTTAAGAAAGATGAACTAGATGGGATTGATTTTCAAATTGCTAATTTGCATGTCATCTTTAATACCCCACTTCCGTCATCTCCAAGATATGGGAATTGTAGTGAGTTACGTAAACTTTCTACTCGATTATGTGGGTCCCAGATGTATCCAATTTCGAGGAGGATTTTGCTTGCCCCTACAAAGCAGTTCAATGTCTCTTTCGTGACTTCCACTATCCGTTGTGTTTCTCGACAAGAGTACTAGCAATATTTTGGTGCCATGTTATTTATTTGAGTTGATATTTGGGCAAAATTCGAGGTTGAATTTTCTGCCACTATGGGAGGGTGACGTATACGACTATGAAGAGCTTTTGTGCGTTGATGGATTTTTATAACTCCAAACTCGAGGACGAGTTTATTTCAAGCCGAGGAGTATGATGCATGAGCATGGATTATTAATTAATTAGTAGTTTCTATTTTATTTGGTTTCTTAATTCAATTAGGATTAGGATTTAGAATGGTTTCCTATTTGAGAAAGTTGTAAAAATAATAATAATAATAAGAATACAAAAATAAATACAAAATCTTTCTGATGTATCTTGTTGGCGAAAGGTTCAACAATTGATAAACATCAATAAGATTTAATAAAGAAACACCTAAAACTAGGGTTTAAAATTTCAAACATGAAGAACAATTCACAAAGAATTAATAATCAATAATAACCCCCTAACAATTAAGGCCTTGATATCTTTATATAATAAACTCAACTACTAAATCTAATCGGATTCCAAATAGGAAACCTCCTAATTCCTATTCCTAATTGAATCCTCCATAAATAATAGAAAGTACTAAGTAGCTATTACTAATTAATAAAATTAAGTAGCTATTACTAAGTAGCTATTACTAATCATTGAGGAGGATACAAGAGGAACAATCTATGTAAGATTTTGATTAAGGAATGCAGGTAGGGGTCCGCCTAACCCCATAGCTATCATTCAAAAAAAAAATTAATAAAATTAAGTAATCTTCTTCCATGCTCATGCATCACTTTCACATTTGCACTGATCACAATACAATAATCCTTACCCGGTTACCCATCAATATTACAATTTTATGTTCAACGAATTAGCATAAATCATGCCCTCACGGACAGAAATAGTGACTATTCCATCCTATCCAACATATACACTCAAAATAACTCCAACTACCAGATTATACCATCAAGACTTTACTTGGTGCTACTAAGCGGTTATATATACTTTCAAGTTTGCATAATGTAAGAAAAACAATTTTTTTCCAATAAGCACTTACCAGGGCACCACCATAGTTACTGATCATAGCATGAGCCAAAACCAATTGGAGGTCTCCGGGCATACATATTTTTACGGAGAGCTTTAACTCCACGCCGAGTCAACAAGCATCCAAGTATTCTAGCCGGGCAACACCATCACGCTTTATATTTCGGCAGAATTCTCTCTCCGCTCCACTTCCTACTGCAAAGAGAAAAAGAAATGAAGATAATTATATATCGTATCAATAATTCAATAGAGTTTTTAACTATTTAGTACCATGAACTTTCATTTTTATTCCTAAATGGTACCCTAACTTCTTTTCATGCCTATCAGTACCATGAACTTCCAATTTTTTATGATTTGATACATTTAGATATTTATCTGACCAACAAGAACCCGTGTGCAGAACTCGGATAAGAAATGATCCATTTTTTTAAAGCACAATGGAACATCTTGTTAGGTAAAAAGTGAGTCCAAAGTTGATTTATAAGTTATATTACAGGAGAGATACATAATGAATTTTTCTTTAAGAAAGGTGAGAACTTAAACAAAGAAAGCGACAATGAAGTGCTCAGTCTAACAAGTGAACGTTAAGATGACAACAACTCAGTCCCTTAGACTCTTAATTTCATCCTCATGTTCAAAGCACGAGTGTAACGGGGAATTAGAGTTTAACTCTATAGAGAAACCGAGTTCAAATTCTGTGGTAGTGTTGTAACTTATGAAGCACCGATACGTCCCTAAGGGTGAAGTATCCGTATTTGACATGGATACGCCCCGATACGCGTCCGATACGTGTCGGATAACGCGATTTGGAGTATCCGATTTTATAATTAATTTTTAATTTCCAACACTTGAGGGGGACAATAATCTCACACATACAAGAATTTTTTGGAACTTCAACAAAAAAACAAGTGAAATAAAATCTAAGTTATGAAGAGATGCAAGAGAAGAAAGATGAAGTGAATCCAAGTTATACATGTAAATTGCTGCTTAATGTGTTTGAATTGGTCATTTTATGAAGTAGAATTGCCATTTTAATTTGAATTTGGTGAAAAAAATATATATATATATATATATATATATATATATATATATATATATATATATATATATATATTATATTCAAAAGCGTGTCCATGACGTATCCGTGTCCTATATTTTTGAAAAATGCCGTGTCCTCGTGATCCCGTCGTGATCGGGTATCCGTGCTTCCTAGGTTGTAACTAAAACGTGCAACACTGCTTCTTAGATCCCAGGGATCACAGACCGACCATAGAACCCTGTTCAATATGTGGAATGCATTAGGTGTCTGCTCGTAGGTTGGGTCGTCAAACGACTGCAGCTTGCAGCCTTGGTAAATAGAATATCTCTGGCCAGAACTTGAACAGTCACAATCGAGTGAGGGAACTTTTTTAATAAGGTGCCCAAATGGGTAGATCTTATGAATTTTTCTTTCCGGACTTGGATCTCCTGAGAATATGAGGTCGCTAATACCAAAGGTAATACAAAGGAAAAATATCCTTCAGCAGCAGAAGAAAGAAAACTCATAATGAGGACTACAAATTATCTGAACGACGTAAAATCTAGACAGATAATGACAAATGACCAAAGAAGGTAGGGCCCCAAGTATAAATGGAACCCTATGTATTAACAATTTAACAGTCTTGTTTTGGGCTCGAGAGCGAATATAGGTCCGTAAGATGTCCATGGGAAAATCTTGAGCGAGTAGATGTGAAGTGTGAACTTCCCGTTAGAATCGGATAAACATCGAGAACTGCCAATAGTAAAATACACAAACTCACTACATGTCATTACTATAAACAATCTTAAGCTATCGTTTCATCTATTTATTCATTCTGTCTACAAGTAACTTCCCGTTTTTTGGTTGGTTCAGAGTGATATAAACTGACTACAAATAAATAACCACTCAATAGTTATTTGAATAAATGACATGCACACCTGAAGCAGCTGCAGCACGTGGCCATATTGTTTGCTGAACATCTGAGGGATCAGCTGTCTCACTCCACATGCAAACTTCTCCGCCAAGCACAAGTTTTTGTTCTAAAACGTCATTTATTCCTTCCAAAGGGTCACTGTTATAGACACCCTCCCAAGGGACATCCAAATGATCAAGGTACCATACACCTTGATTGCTAAAAATGCATCTGAAACCTTTTGCTACAGCTTGTGGGCAAACCCCTCCACCCAACCTGTAAAGATAGATAGATAACAATTTGTTTCCTTAACCTTAATACTGTAACACTTGAGAGTACTTCGAAGTAATTGAATTATAAGAGGTGGCCTCAGAAAACTAACCAATTATGCACCACGGTCCTTGGGTTAAGGTTTTCCTTGAACGTATTGAAAGTCTCTTCCCTGATATCAGATGACAAGGTTCAGATCTATAGTAAAAATTTAATGATTTAACTTTTTGTGTTAGTTGTTGCACCAGAGTAGCAGAGCTGTAATGAGACTTTCACAACTGTAATGCATCACATATATAAACAAATTTGTCAAATTGCCAATTTCTCCATAAGCTCAAACTTATGTAGAGGGGCAAATTCTACTTAATATGAGAGAGGAGGCCGGGGGGATAGAACATAGGCAGGATGCACCTAGAAATCGGAATTGGGGTAGAGTGACCTAAGCAAGAGTGAGAGCATGTAAGAATATTCTTCCTCACATCCAATCCTTCCAATATATTTCTACATATAAAGATACACATAAATTTAAACAATCAAAATAGCCATGCTCTAGCATCTCTCCTAGAGTCTCAAGTTTCAAATAATTATATTTATTTTTTCTTTTATCTGTAAAACAGTAACATTATTAATTTAAAAAGTGAGGGGACGTAGATAGAGTGAGTGAGCAACACTACTTTGCATTTGTTAGAGTTCTTTTTTATTTACGGAACAATTTCTCAAGGGCGTCCACAGGCCTAGGTGTGTCCCCATGCTGCTTGCGGATGGTCTATTAGGGGATCGGGGAAATCACTTCGACCCAAATTTTTTGGATGCAAACTGATGTAGATTAAACTGGCAAGGAAACTTCAATTTATCATAATCTACTCTTGAATTAAACAAAACAACTAAAACTAAAACAAATCTTTATTTCTCTTTGAAATATTCTCAATAACACAACTATCTTTTATTGAATCTCATAAATTCTCAAACAAAACAACTACCAATGAACCCTAATTACAAGCCCTTATTTATACTAACTGACAACAAAGCAAAACCAATAGGAATAAGACATGTGGCCACTACTAATTAAAACAAATCAAATTGGACCAACTAAATTATATGGGGGCTCGCCTATGCGACCCATGGGCTTGACATGACTTTGACTTGACTCATGTCCACATCATTCTCCCATGTTGAAAGAATTCGTCTCGAATTTTGAAGTTTCAAGAATCCACACAATCGTCTCCAAATCATCACACATCACCCTCCCAGTTTTGAGAAGAATTTGTCCACGAAGTTTTACCCTTGTAGTGAGTAAAAAAAAATATTACACCAAGTCGCCCTAGACATTGAACTTGAAAGATGAAGGAATTGTATTACTGCAGAAACATGCGCATCATAGTGTTTAACAAAACCCACCCATATTGAATTCACATGTAGGATAAATAATCTCCCGGGCACCAAAAGAAGTCTTCAAATATAAAATCAGAAACTCAGACTTTTGATCTATGGGTAAGACTTTTGCAGAGACAAAAACTTCAACTTGCTCCTCAATCACCTCCCAACACAGATCAATAGATGCAATCTCTAAATTAGCAAATTTGTAAGAAGTTTCACAAACAACTTCATCTCCAAAAATTGAATAGAAATCAGCAATACCATAAACTTCCAAGTTTTGAAATTTTGTTCGGGTTGTCTCATCTTTGTCTTCATCAAACATGCTAAAAAAATAATCAAATTCTTCTTTTTCCTTGAGACTTTTCTGTCAATCTACAACTTCAACAAGATCGTGCTTGATATTTTTAGCGATTCTATTAAATTTAAAACTTTTCCATTGCACGCTTCAATCAAATCAGTTGTTGAATAGTTGGTTCAGACACTTTCTCAAACATGTTGCTAACATAATCTTGAAAATACCGTGCGACTATCGTTGGAATTGGTGGGGTATATATATATTGGAAGAGGGTTGGGATAAGAGTAAGAATATGCATTAGGTTGCACATATGAAAATACAGAAGGATATGCATATGGATTTTGAAAACATGGTTGGTAAGAAACGACATATGGATACAAGTATGCCATGCCAAAATAAAACAAATGAAAACCCTACTTCTTGACAAAATCCATAAAAATGAAATCTTTCCTAAGAAATATCAAACCTTTTCCCGGATTCTTAGAAAAATTGAATCTTTTCTTTTTCCCAAAAGAGCGATTCGTGCTCCGATACCAAATAATGTAGATTTAAAAAATTTGGAAGAAGCAACAATTTAGCAATATCTACACTTTAATTCAAAACAAATAAAAAAACCCTAAAAGTCTCTCTTTTATTGAATCTCATAAATTCTCAAACAAAACAACTACCAATGAACCCTAATTACAAGCTCTTATTTATACTAACTGACAACAAAACAAAGCCAATAGGAATAAGACACGTGGCTACTACTAATTAAAACAAATCAAATTAGACCGACTAAATTATATGGGGGCTCGCCTATGTGACCCATGGGCTTGACTTGACTCATGTCCACATCACAAACCCTATTACTTTAACCACTCCCTGTGTACAATCCTGTCTTGTGGAAGTACCCCAGTAGGAATTTCAGCCTCACGAAAAAAAATTAGCTCGTTTGAATGTCGAGCAATATGAAAAAACTGAAAATTTGTAGACTGTTAGATTAATCCTAAAAACTTCAAATGTCATACACAAAATTTGATAATGTCATACACATTCAAATGAGTTGATCTTTTCTGAGGATGATCTTCACAGTGAAGAGGGTATATCCACAAATACTAAGTGCTGAAGTGTAGGTCCAGTTCTTTTTTATGGAGTGGCTCTAAGGGAGTGCTGTAACAAAGAGGCTATATCCTTTAATTGCCAGACTCGTTAATAATGCATGGAGCTCCAGCTTTAGATCATAATGCATGGAGCTCCAGCTCTAGATCTGCTAAATGAGAATAGTGTATCATCCACGCTCCTAAACCCACAGATCCGCAACTCAATGTCAAAAGAACCGTGAACTTTTCTCTCATTGAAGTGGGATCTCTGTGGTTTCTTTTCAAAAGTTTTATGCTATTATATTGTCTTCTTTATTGAAATACTGCTTTACTGAAAAGTTGTCTGTTTGACTTTGACTTCAAATGCTTTTACTAACTCCAACCTACCCACCTAACCCTTTAACCTCATGTTTCTACCTAAGCAGTTAAAATTGGTTTTCGGAAGTAATCGGTCTAGGAGCGGGATGCGATTGGTTAATCAGTTTTATATTATTATATACATAAACAATTATTTATACCTCCAAATTATAAAATAGCAAAACATATCACTAGCTTACCTACTTCACAGACAAAAAACAAAACATCTCTCTTAATCACTGCTGACCATTTCAAGTGCTTTCTCTTTTTGCTAAAAAGGTAACACACTAAGTAAAGAAAGAGAGAACTCACCACAAAAATCGATGAGTCATAAACAGGAAGAAAGGAATACCAACCATCTAGTCTATTTTAGTTATTTCTTTAAATATTATATTCTCCTTCACCTTTATCGCTTACTTCTCTCTTCGTTCTCAACTATTACCTTCAAAACCAGAAGCACATCCAAATAATTTTAAGCCCAAAAATTTCCCTAATCTGTAATATCTCAACCCAAATAGCACGAATAGTCTCAACTTTACAAAAGATGAAGATAAAATTTTGTTCTTCCCTGCGACTACAAGTGCAACAGCAAGATGCTCACCACCAGTTCAATTTCATCTTCTAAATTCTACTTCTAAATGAAGATGGTACAGGTACAAAAAGGAGTTTTTCTGCAACGACCTAGAATCGGAAGTTGATAATTGTTGGGTTCCGATAATATCGGTTTGATGGCATCTCTATTTCGCTTAAGAAGACAATTCTCTCGATAAAAGCTTTGTTATTTCGGTAGTCTAAAGTCTTCAAAAAGTTTAGAGGATGCTTCTTTGAGTCTTTTGTTGCTAGATGGGATCATCTTTATTTTTAGACATGGGGGTGATAGTGTATGTCCGGGGTTTTTGTTTTTCTTCTTCTTATGTTTTGTTTCATCGCTTAAATATTTATTTTTCAGTTGTTCTCTTGTAATGTAGGCCTTCTCAACCTACTTTTATTTTACTAATGGAATATCACTTTTTACCGAGCAAAAAAGAAAGATAATATCGGTGAGTTTTGCTCATTTGCCCGAGAAAATCGGTGTTCAATCACCGAAGATCACCGAATAAACCGCCAACTGAGTAATGATTGAGAAATCGGAAAATATAATATCGCTTGACCACGATTACTCACCGATTAAATTCGATTTTAACTGCTTAGGTTTCTACATACACTTTCTCCAAATATGTAATTCTCCTTCCATCAAATAATCATAGTCCATCCTTCTCTCTCCCATTCCATATTAACCACTCATCTCCAGTATTTCTCTCAAATTGATAGTCACACTTGCTTGTCGACGTTAGGCTAAAGTAGCACCAGATGTGAGGGAGCATGTTGAGATGTTCAATATAGTCCCGCACGGGACATTGAAACCCTTGCATAACAGTATATGAGCTCCTGGGCCTCTCCACTCATTTCCAATTGGTTTCGAATTGGGTGCCCAAGTTTAATAGAATTTTATTTTTCACCAATTTTCATTTATATATACATAATCCCCCGATCATTATAAACATTGGTAAGTTTTAAAACATCTGCCCCCATCCCACTCCCTCGCCCGCTTCTTTCCAGTAAGATCTATCCCTCCCCATATTTATATGAGAGAGGTACCTATTAGTAACGGCCCCATCTTTGTTTGATTCTCTTTAAGGAATAACAAACATACAATTTTACTGCATTGTCAGAGTTTGCACATACACATAATTTTTATAGACTTTCTTAGTGCGAGACAATGATTTTTTATCTTTAATTGACTGAAGAAGTAGGGTGGAAAAAAAAACACACTCGAAGAAGCAGAGTAAATGGATTCCTAAAATAAGGGTCAGGCGACATCAAGAGTAAAGCGAGAAAAATATTTGATAATTACTATAGAAAAATTAACACATACCAGTTTACAGGAGTCCAACTTCTAGCAATAGCTATCTCTTGACCTCTTAATACAAAGTATTGATATGCATCTTTGGCAGTCATGTTGTGCTCAAGAAGCCTGGAGTCAGTTAAAAACAAAATACATTGATGACTACAATCATGTCAAATTATCAAATTGACTAAGTAATCGAAGGAGTTCGTGTTAACAACTTTCCCACGTATCAAGACATGGATGCCTTCAGCTACAAGAAGTTCTATGTTTTTATTGTATACACAGTCTCTTTTATTGTTTTTGAAAGGGTCCTATAGTCCCCTGTGTGTATAAGATCTTTTGGTTTTTTTTTTTTTTGGGGTGGGGAGAGACGGAGGGAGACTGTAAATTCAATAAGACATAAATATCAAAGGCATCGGAATGACTAGTCAAGGGGTTTCTTAAATAGATCAGTTTGCATAATAAAATATGCTGTCAAAGGTGGTGCCAACACTACCAAGGTGCACTGGCGGCCAATGTGGTAATTTTAGTGAAAATAGTGGTAGGTCGTTGTCAAAGATGTTCCTAAGCAGTGCTAAGGCGGCCCAAGGCACTAGTTGAGAAATTTAACGCAGTAAAAATTGTATTGTTGTTAGAAAAAGTTTGGAGAGAAAAGAGAGAAAAAAGAGGATATGGCCATGAAAATAAGAGTTAACAATGACAGAAACTTCCTAAAAAACAGTCGGTCTACCGGCCCTAACGAAATAAGTCATGCGGGGACATCTCCCTCGGGGGCTTGCACCATATAGCTCCTCTGGATATGTCCCTTAGAACTTTAACAAACACATTGCACCTCACCTCGGCCCAGACAACATAGGTTACAATTGAACGGCCATTATAACTCTACAAAAGAAAGATAGCTAGCTTTCTCCCAAATATTCAATCAGCCTCCAAAAGGCAAAGGGTTTTGGAGAGTGAAGAAGAGAGAGATTAGCAAAGCACTTACTGAGAAATGAAAAATATTTTTAGCAATTTGACTAATGTGTCAGAGATGAATCTGAAAGAGAAAAATAACAAAAATCATTACATTCCTGGGGAGGACTTCTATTCGATCAAACAGTTCCTTTGGCAGGACTTCTCACATACTTTTCACGGTAAGTTGAAACCAAATATACCTAAGTTACATTGACATCGATACGAGTGTCGGCGTCCGATACAGATACGGAGTGTTCGACACGGCGTCTATATAAAGTAGAACATGGGGACACAGCTAATTAAAATGCAAACTAATACTATTCTCTAGCTACACAATGCTTGGGCTGAAGAGCTTTCCAAAGTGCCTCCTTACAAATAAATAGCTATGAAAGTGGCATATCAAGTTGAAACCATGTTACTAGATTATTGTCTTGGTCTTCTAGGTTTTAGAAGAAACCCCAGTTTAAAATCGTATACACAAACGTGTCCATGTGCCTGAGATCGACAAGGATTTTTTTTTTAAAGAATATGAAGTGTCCATGTTACTTAGCAATATACCAAAATGACATTTGCAAGAAAGCACTTCTAAATCCCAGCATTACTAATGAAGAGGGACATACCATTGATTCACGTGTGGAGTTGACTTCCAACAATCTGGCAAACATAGACCAGTTTTACCATAGTGAAAATAAATAAATAAATAAAATAAAATACACATTGTAGGCCAAGACTAATTAAGATACGTACTAAGAGGACATCCATGCATGCACAGGATAATAAATACTTAAACAGGTAACTCTAATGGTTTAATTTGAACAACCATGATAGCTTCAAATTCAAATGCTTTGCAAATTTGACGTTAGAAAAAAATCCAGGGAATTTGTTGCACGACTTTTCATTGCCATGACCTTTATTGTAGTCTAAAAATTGACATATACTTTACCCTGGTACCAAATCAATGTTACAGATTTTTTCCTTCTCATTTGTCCCCTCTCTTGTCAAATTTCAAATAAGTTATAATTGCAAGAGTTTTCTTATTGATAATGACAAGACAGTAACAGATGTTATATACTTCCAATAAACAGATTATCGCGCAATTTTGAAACAACAAAACCTTTTCGCAAATGTTGGATTTGGGTAGGAAATCCTGTTTGTCCATTCAATTCTCTCCAATACCAGCTTATTTCATGGAATAAATTCATAAAACGGTATCTTACAATTTCAATTTTTCAATAGTGCTAAATCAATTGTCAAAAAAATATAAATTCATGGAGGAATTTGCAATGTTAGTATTTGTGAGGGTATAGGTGAGACAAGACGTTAGTGATGTTTCACTATACTTGAGTGGAAAAGTACGAAGAGTACACTGTTCATATAGGGATAGACTAGGTGGATAATAGTAAACAAGTAGTGTATGGAGGAGAATAAAATATAGGCAATAGTAGTAAGTTTTATTAGCTTTTAGCTCTTTTGGCTCAAGTACAAAGTGAGGTACACAATGCCTATTTATAGGCTCCTTGTGAACCGATTTCACCAAGTCTCTCTAACATTTCTAGCTACACTTTTCACTTAAGCTAGTACATCCCTAGCTAGATACTAAAATAGAGCCTAACAGCTGTCACATATCTTGACACATGTTATCATGTTCTAAAATTGCCTACATAGCTAGATATTTCTAGCACTACATGCCTTGATATTTTTAGAAAGATACGAATTTCTCAAGAAAGAACAAACATGCATTATTTTTTCAACACTCCTCCTTAATGCTCTTTTGTGTTACACCAAGCATGCTTTGTAGTACTTCAATTTGTAATACTTCAGTTTTAGGTCTTGTTCACACCTTAGTAAAGATATATGCAACTTGCTCGCCTGTCTTGCAGTAGTTAAACTCTATCTTCCCTTTCCTTGATACTTCACGTATGAAGTGATGTTTGATAGTTATGTGTCTTGTCTTGTTACGAGACATTGGTTTTTTGCTATTGCAATAGCATACTTGTTGCAAACAGAATAGTTTTGTAGCTCTATTTTGACGCTCGCCCATGTCTTTGAAAATTCTTCTTAGCCATATTGCTTGGCTTGCTGAGCCTGCTATAGCTATGTATCAACTTTTGTTGATGATTGCGCGATGATTTCTTATTTCTTAGAAGCCCCCACGAGAACATACCCTAACAAGAATGTATACTCTGAAGTGCTTTTCATATCGTCAACTGATCCAGCTTGGTCACTGTCGGTGTATCCATATACAAACTAGGATTATACCATATACCATACTCTGATACTCCATCGTACCTTGTAAGTTTTTTAATAATCTCTTTGCTGCTCCATAGTGTATCTGACTTGGGGGTCTGCAGAACCATAAGTAACACATGAAGCAGAATAGATAGCAGCAGCAGCCTCAGCAAGCCAAGCAATATGGCTAAGAATAATTTTGAAAGATACGAGGGAGCGTCAAAATGGAGCTACATAAATATTCTGTGACAACAAGTTTGTTATCGCAAAAGCAAAATATTCAGTATCTCACAACAGGACAAGACACATTGCTAGGAAACATCACTTCATACATGAAGTATTAGGTAAAGGAAGATCGAGCTTAAGTACTATAGGATAGACAAGCAACTTGCAGATATCTTAACCAAGGTGTTAGCAAGACTTAAATTTGAAGTACTACAAAACATGCTTGGAGTAAAATAAAGCGCATTGAGGAGGTGTTAAAAAAAGTAATACACATTTGTGCTCCATAGAGCAGTTTATATCTTTCTAAAAATTTCAAGGCAAGTAGTAAAAGATGTATCTAGCTACGTAGGCAATTCTAGAACATGATAACATGTGTCAAGATATGACACGTGTTGTACTTTAGTAGAGTACCTAAGGACAAATGTACTAGCTGAAGCAACAAGTTTAGCAAGAAGAAAAGAGAGCAAATAGTCTATCTCACCTAGTACCCTCACAAATAGTAAGATTTCTTAGAAAAAACAAAACCTTGTATGGTATCTAGAAATCGAAAAAATAAAAGAGAGCACAATAATGGAGTTCTCTAACCAAATCCATGTTCCAAAGACAACCTGATTAACAATCAGACAACGCTAGTCACTGGTTCAAGGAAACCAATTGTGGACCCCGGTAGTTATTTATACTAGCAATAATATTACTCTAAGCAACCCCACCATGCTTGCACTATGTGCCAATACAACATAATAATATCTACATCCAATGGTATTGTAAATAATCTTCTTAGATGTTCCCTTGAACGATTGATTTGAGAATTTAAAGTAAGAAACATATTGCTACCACAGATAAAAGGTAAGTAAACTCTGCAAATACAACTAACCTGTATTAACCTCATCACCTCCCAAGTGGAAGAACTCAAATGGAAAGATTTTCCTCATATCTGATAGGAACATAGACTCTAATCAATATGTTATACCAGTACCACGTTAGATCCAAATGTAAAGAAATTGTTGTACCAAGGCCTTTTTCACAAAAAGTTCAAATATTACCGATAAAAATAAGGGAAAAAAGAGATGGCAAAGAAAACGTGAAAAATTAATAAATAAGACTAGGGGAAAAATAGAGGAAATAAACATAACGTCTAGGGAAAGAGCTCATACGTTGCATTGGATTCATTACATGCTTAAGCACTGTTACAGTTCAAACTTCAAATGACTGATTCCGATAGCTGAACTGTATTTAATGCAGATCCAGACACGGACTGCCAATGGAAACCGTTTAATGAGTCCCCATTCTATTGAAAACAACCTTTATTAATTTGATTATTTCTTCATGTTAGAGTTCTTTGTTAGTCATTAGATAGGTGGGGCACTAGATAGTCATTATATAGGCTTTTCATATTGTAAACAGACTATTTTCCTATAAAAGAAGTGAGAGAGAAGGCCGAAACTAACTAAGCCAAACTCTTGTTTCTCTCTCAACTTTCTTCTCCATTAGAATTAATATAATTTTACTCTTCATTTAGCTCAACTCTTAATCTGGTTTCTTATTTGGTATGGACATATGTGTTACTATTAAAATCTTGCATCCCTTCACATCTTCCAACTCAGCCAAAAAGCATCCTGAAGGGTAGTCCACAGGCCCATAGACATTAGTTAGAAAAACATCATTGTTGGTCCTTTTCCTACCCACGAGGACTAACAGAAAAGGTCCTCTCTAGCACCTCCTTATTCCATAAAGAAATTATACACCCGCATATCCGCAACGAAGGAACAAGGGGAAAGACCACATTACCCTTCCCTTCCCCCAAAGTTGCATCACCTTTCGTTTGTCCATACTATCCCACTTTGACTCTTATATCATAAGAAATCCAACCTTCCACTCCCTTCTCATTCTCCCAATCCAACTCCTCTTTCCTTAAATCCCCCACACCAACCAAAAAAAAACTAACATTCCATAACAAAATTGTCGGCTTCATTGACAACAAAAAAATTCCCCCAACCTCCTCTTCTGAGCACTCAAACTCCATATCAAGTAACGATTCCGAAAAATAGGACATAAATAGTTCCAGAAGCGCATCCCTTGTTTCCCCCACCTCCCATTCTCCTCCACATTTGCCAAGAGGTTGGAAAGTTTCTCTTGCTTTTTATTCCACCGCCAACCCCCATCTCTTCCCAAAGACCACCTAGACTCCCTCGGCGTATCATCCCCCCTTCCTAACTACTTCACACGAACGAGTACAAACTCCAACAACCAGACCAACCCTATTTTCACCAACTGCCCCTTTATTTCCCCCCTCACCAAGTACAAATACTTTTTCTGACTGCCACATCTGCCTATCTATTTTCTCCCTCACCACCCTTACTCAAACAGGTACAGACATTTTTTTTTCTAGCCATCACACCTGCCTCTCTATTTTCTTCCTTACCACCCTCACCCTTGTTGAGGATAGAGTTTGTTTAGTTTTCATTTCAAACTTTTGTATTGAGTGCTCTCTTTCCTCCCTCTCTATACAATCTTCCACCTTCATAAATAAAATTCCAGTTTGAAGTTTATATTGCTGTTAATCGATTTGCTTTACTTTTTGTAAATATTTATTAATTTTCTCTTAATATATATATATATATATATACCAAAAAGAGAAAAGAGATTAGGTAAAAACACTTGATAATTGCGGAAAAATCAGTCAGCAGCAAGAACACTCTTAAAACAAACTGATTTTTATTATATGGGTGAAAATATGTTACAGAGGGAAAAGAGAGCACACTCGATACTAAAGAAAATTAGAGCTGGAAATGAAAGATATCCCTCAACAAGGGTGAGATATCCCTTTATAGTAGTCAAATTTCAAAACATAATTTGAAGTCCGCACAAGAAGTTGGCTACATGTGCTGAAATAGTTGCAGTCGGCAGGCCACCTTGACAAAACATTATTGTCTTTTATTTCTACTGTAAAGGATAAAAATCCTTATCTTGAGCAAAATAATGCGTCTTAACTATTCACCTTTTAACTTTTGTGAATAATGCGGCTTTATGTCTGCTTCATGGGCCATAGGCACTAATTATGTTTGCCAATAAGAAGTATTATTGTGCAGAAGGCCTTATCTTACTGTGCTAGAAATTATTGTCCTTATCCCTCCTTATGTTTTAGAGGAAGTAGTCTTAATCTCCTGTTGTGCCTTATATGCCTTTTGAAAAATGTCCCATATAGTATCATAGTATCTTTAGTAGGTTCCTTTGGAGGATTAGAGGAAACTCGATAAATCTGGGTGAGGACTTTAGTAAGATTAAAATTGTCACCCAAATCTTCCTCTGGCTGACATTCTCCTGCTAGGCAAGCAAATTGATTTGCCTCTTGCTGACTATTATTAGAGGTCATAGAGACATCAACTTAACTTGCTGAGAGGACAATATTGTATTTTCTGGAGGTGACTTATCCTTAGTGCTAGAGGATGACTTAGCACTTGAAGGTGGCTTGAATGAAGTCATAAAATGACTCGAGTTTTTCCATACATAAGTCAGTAATTTGGCTCTCGGAAACATTAGGATTCTAGAATCGAATTAGATTCTTCATAATTTCAAAATGATTCCCTGAATCATCATTTCTGAAAGATTGTTTCTTGAAGTCTGTTCAATGAATGATTTTAAATCATTCTCAATGCTAATAATAGCTTCGTCTGTTGGAAACGTGATCCACCATCGGAAATAGAATTTTCTTTTGAGAACTGGAACTCGGAGGTGATTATATTAACATTTAAAATCCCATTTAAAAATCCAAGGTATACCATATAAGGTATAAAAGATTAAGAATGGGTAATCTCAAGAGAATCTTTGCTTTCCCCTTTAATTGAGGATAGTATTCTATCCATTTTAGAAAAATGTCTAAAAGTTTTTTAGGGAGAATTTATAGTTCAGGACCAAAACATTCCCACCATTGAAAAATCCAATAAGGGTAATTAGTATTAATTGACTGAGGACAGAGTTTAATAAACCATGAGTGTTTCCGGTGAATATTTTGATATAAAAATGTATTAGTACAAGCCGAAATATAATCCCAATAATTATAATATATGATTGTCAAATTTGACTTTTTGCATTTGTTGGGATCTAGACCCTATTCATTGTAAGAGATAAATCTCTTGAATATAGCCTTGTTATAAACAATAGGACTATATTCAGCATCAGGCTTCTGACCAGTGTGGGAAATTTCCACCGTAGAAGTAGCCTTAGATAAAATTTCCTCATAGGTTTTCCTCATAAAATTTCCTCATAGCCTTAGATAAATCTCTATGTTTACCGTCAATATCAAAATATCTTCGCTGAATTTCCCAAGGATCAGACATCCACTTTGTTGAAGATAAATATCAAAATATCACCTGGTTGAAGATAAATGACTGTTTGATCTGCCATTTTATTAGGGACATAAAGAGTTTGAGGAGTAAGAACAACCTCTTTCATAGACTTTCTTTTCTGCTGAGATAACATATAAAAAAGGAAATTCTTTTTCATTATTAAGGAAAGTATATTTTTCTTTATTTTTTCCTCGTCCTTTAGTGTTATAACCATTACCCCCTCTGCCTTTTTGAGAAGTATTCATGACCCTATGTAAAATTCTCGCGTTAGAAAATCTGGCAAAGAATTAAAATCACCTTTGATATATTCAATCTCAAAATCAAAGGCAGAGCAGATCAGCTTGCCATTTTGTAAAAATCTGTTTGGATGCAATATTTTTAATGTCTTTTTGCAACACCTGTTTAGCAGCACTACAATCAATTCGAACAAAGAATTTTTTATTTAATAAATCATCTTGAAATTTATGAATACATTTTACAAGAGAAAGAATTTCTTGTTTTATAGCAAAATAATTAACCTGAGCCTTCTTCCAAGTTCTAGAGGTAAAGCGGATTAATTCTTCTTTTTACTAGTAAGAGGGTTCTTGTGTTTTAAGATACGGGAGAAATTGGCCTGAAAACACATATCCTGCTTAAAGTGGCACTATAGTCCCTACACGACTTGGGTGACGTCCCAGAGTTACTATTACAAATAAAAAGAAACAATAATGATCTGGTAGAAAACTACAGTCTTGTATTATCAAGTATGAGATCAAGTAAAATCTTAATATTCATCTTTAGCAAGTTACTATTTATAAAACTGGAAAGGAAGAGACAGTAGTACTTCAAAAAACCGGCAGACGGTCTTGTGGTCGTTATCCGACCTTTTGCAAGTAGTCCCTCTCGAGTTTAACCCAGCTACCGTGTTCCTTAAACATACTGGGGCTATCCCTTACTCACATCCTCTAGGGAAAAAACAATTAAATATAATTGTAAGACATTTCCTCACCTAAAATTACACTAACCTCAATTTAAGCTGCCATAGTGATATCTTAAAACAGAAGAACCCTCTTACTAGTAAAGAAAAATTAATCCGTTTTACTTCTGGAACTTGGAAGAACGTCCAGGTTAATTATTCTACTATAAAACAAAAAATTCTTTCTCTTGTAAAATGTATTCATAAATTCCAAGATGATTTATTAAATAAAAAATTCTTGGTTCGAATTGACTGTAGTGCTGCTAAACATGTGTTACAAAAAGACATTAAGAATATTGCATCCAAACAGATTTTTGCTGGATGACAAGCTGATCTGTCTGCCTTTGGATTTTGAGATTGAATATATCAAAGGTGATTTTAATTATTTGCTAGATTTTCTAACGCGAGAATTTTTACAGGGGTCATGAGTACCTCTCAGAGAGGCAAAGGTCGTGGTTATACCACTAAAGGCCGATGAAAAAACAAAAGTAAATATACTTTCCTGAATAATGAAGAAGAATTTCCTTCTTTATCACAACATCTGATATCTTAGCAGAAAGGAAAGTTTATAAAAAGAGGCTATTCTTACTCCTCAGACTCCTTATGTCCCTAATAAAAAGGCAGATCAAACAGTCATTTATCTTTAACCAGGTGATGAGCAGTGGATGCCTGATCTTTGGGAAATTCAGCGAAGATATTTTGATACTGACAGTAAACATAGATATACCTCTGAGGAAATATTATGTAAAGCTATTTCTACGGTGGAAATTTCCACACTTTTTAGAAGCCAGATGCTGAATATAGTCCTATTGCTTATAGCAAGGCTATATTCAAGAGATTAATCTCTTACAATGAATGAGGTATAGATCCCAACAGATGCAGAAAGTCAAATTTGACAAACATATATTATAATTATTGGGATTATATCTCGGCTTGTACTAATACATTTTTATATCAAAATGTTAACCGAAAACACTCATGGTTTATTAAACTATGTCCTCAGTCAATTAAGACCAATGTTGTCAACTCCTGAATCGAAACGGGAATCGAGTCGTAAATCGTAAGATTCAAGCCAGATTATATATAGGGGTTGTAAAATTTTTACATATATAAATATACCATAAGAAAACTACTAATCACTTGTTTTTTCTTATTTGCACAGCACTTGAAGAGTCAGAGAATAGTTCTTCCATCATTCACAATGGATATACGCACATAGAGACCATTCCATCAAATCATCAACAACAAAGATAGTTTATTTCAACAAAGAGAATTTATGTGTTATTGAAACTAGTGTTGTAATGCTATTAAAGCTAAATGAATATATCATTGTAATTAAATTAGATTTTTCAAAAAAAAAAATTCAATTACTTCTTCTCAATGATATAGCAAGTTTTTATCACCAAGTCTCACAAAAAACAACAAAACAAGAGTTTGAGAAGACAATCTCTACCATAGACATAGAGTATTTTCCTTTTAAAACCACAAAAATATACTACTAAGTTAGACTTAAATAACCGTAAGTCATAACTCATAACACACTCAAAATTCTAAAAGACACTAATCATCAATTCCCAATTTATATATTCTTCAATCATCATCCATGCTAGACACATCCTCCTCACTTTCGACTCCATCATCATCTTCACTTGTGTCTTCTTTCTCCTTTTCAACTTCTTGGACTTTCTCCTTTCCTTTATCTTTCAACCTTAAATCTCTCGGCCCTATAAAAAGATTGGAAATGTTTAATTACTTAAAAGAACATTATAAGAAAGACTTAAATAGAAAATTTTACACTTCTTTACCTCTCTTTTTCTTCTTTGAACTTTCCCCAATCTCAAAGCATTCATGCATATCCATCCATGAATTATCGGTGGGAAGACACGGTGTTTCCTTTTCCGTGATCCATTCATCATCTGATTCCATATCTTCCAAAGAGATTGGATCATAAGAGTCTCCATTCTCAACTCTTGTCTCTTGCCTAGCTTCCAATTGAAGATTGTACTTTACATACACCAAGTTACTAAGTCTTTGTTGCTCCAATCGATTTCTCTTTTTCGAATGAACCTAAAAATATACAAAACCATTATGAGATATAGACTAAAAGATAGCTAAATGCCTATTGAAACACTCAATAAGTTTGGTTCTCACTTACATGATTAAAGACACTCCAATTTCTTTCACAACCGGTGGCACTACAAGTATAACTCAAAATGCGAATGGCTAAAGTTTGAAGTTCTAGACAACTCCCTCCATAAGTGTCCCACCACAATGCCGATTGCTTCTTATCCCTCAATTGAATAACCATGACACTACCAAACAAGTCTTCCGCATTGTGAAACTTCTCAAGTTGTCTATCTACCTTCAATCTCATTTGAGGTGTTGGACACATAATTTCAATGCATTGGATGAGACCTTTTTTAACTTCATGGTCGGCTAGAAAGGTAGGTGAATAATGAAATCTAAAAAAAAAAAGTATGCAACAAAATCCAAATAAGTGTTAACATAAGAAAAAACATTACCTTGTGCATTAAAACAAATATAAGTTATGTAGTTAACTTACGTTGGATTAAGATAATATGCCGCCGCATGGAGAGGCCTATGCAATTGAGTTCCACCTCTTTAGAACAATTTCCAAAACATCATGACATCTACTTGCTACTCCCTTGAAGTTGCTCAAAATCTTTTCTCTTGCTTTGTCCATTGCCTCATAAATGTAACCCATGGCCGGCTTGGCATCCCCATCAACTAGTCTCAATATTTTCACTAAAAGAAGCATACACTTGAGGCAATACTTGATGGCATCCCAAAAACGAGCATTCGCTAGAACTATTTGTTGGACATCATACCCAAGAGAACCTTTCTTGGAAAGAAGACTATCTTGCCATTCTTGACATGTAAACAATTGTTTTAATCCCTTCTTTCAAGTATGGATGCTTCTCAAAGTCAAGTAATTAGTTGCAAACCTTGTAACTCTAGGTATAAGCAACTCTCTTCCTTTTGTACACTTCCTCATCTTGTTTAGAACCCATCCATGCCTATATATGAACACCGTTATTTTCTTTGCTTTTGAGATAGTATTAACATGTGTAGGCAACTCACCAATATCTTGAAGCATTAAGTTCAAACAATGGGCGGCACATGGGTTCCAAAATATTGTCTTCCTCTTTTCCATCAACATTGCACCCGCACTAACATAAGCCGAAGCACCATCGGTTACCACTTGTACAACATTCTCTTCTCCAATTTCTTCAATAACACCATCTAAAAGCTCAAAAAGATAATCTCCACTATGAGTCTCATCCGAGGTGTCAATGGACTTGAAAAAGAAAGTCCTTTTGGGACTATTGACAAGAAAGTTTGTGATTGATCGATTCTTTCCATCGGTCCACCCATCCGACATAATGGTACACCCTTTTAGATTCCATTCTTTCTTGTACTTTCCCATCAAGTCCACTTTAATTATATTCACTTCTCTCACTAAGAATGTTGTCCTCACCTCATGGTAACTAAGGTGGCTTAAATCCATTCCCAAACCTAGCAACATTTTGCAACATCTTGATAAAATAGTGATTCTTGACCAAATGGAATGGAAAAGCATTAGCATACAACATCCTAGCTACATCCACACAAAGATCATCTCTATCTTGCTTCTTCCAAATAAAATTCAAAGTAGTTGTAGTACCACTTGATTTCTTTTTTAATGGTTGAAACGTTTGAGCAAAAGCATCTAAAACAAGTTTCCTTTTCTCACCTACAATTTCTGCACCCCCTTCTTCATCTCCACCAACATACTCATCACCTAACAATTGCTTTTTCATCTTATTTTCCTCTAACAACTTAAAGAAAAACTCTTTTACACCACTTTCAACTTTAGCACATGCAACACATTTTCATGAGTACAAGCTAAATGATGTTTAATTCTAAAAACACCTCCGAAGTACTCTTTCCCACAATAGTTGCACTTAAGCTTTGCCTTTTTCCTATCACCCACCTTAGTGCAATGCTTCCATATAACATCATTTTGGGTTTCTTTCTTTTTCTTAGTCATGTTCAAATAGAAAACTAAAATACTAAAGAAATATAGTAGGAAAAGAAACTTTGAACTTCACCTTAAGAGAAATGTTGAAAGTTTTGGAGTATAAGAAAGTAGAAACCCTAAGAGAAATCCCCAAATCTCCATTCCACACTAATAATACTCTAATTTTCGAAATTTCTGAAAACATGTAGACATAATGGTTGAAATTTTTGAAAAAGGCTGAAATTTCGTTGAAATTGGTCTAAATTTCGGAATGGAATATGGGCTAAAGTTATATGGACCTGACCCAGGTCTTATTAGGTTGGGTTGGACCTAACCAGGTCCATATAAGTGATATAACCAATAAAACCCTTCATGGCTTTGTCAAAACAAAAGAAAAAAGATTGAGAAGGAGGAGAGTTATCGAAAAAAAAAAAAAAAAAAAAAAAAAAACTTACCTGTAGAAGTAGAATTAGAAGAAGAAGAAGAAATAGAATCAGAAGTAGAAGAAGAAAAAGCAGTAGAAAACTTACCTGTAAGTTCTTTGATTTCTTTCTCTTTTTTCTTTTGTTCTTGATTTGTACCTGTTGCTGTTTTTTTGAATTGAAGGAATTGTTATTATTTTCGATTCCTACGATTTTGCGATTTGAATCCCGATTTTGTAACGATTTCTGTCATTACCGATTTGTTGGTACGATTCTGATCTTTTTTATTACAACTCGACTCGAGTCGTATGATTCAAGTCGAGAATCGTACTACTTTGATAACACTGATTAAAACTGATTACCCTTACTGGATTTTTCAATGATGGGAATGTTTTGGTCCTGAACTATAAATTCTCCCTGAAAAACTTTTAAATCTTTTTCTAAAATGGACAGAATACTATCCTCAATTAAAAGGGAAAGCAAAAATTCCCATGGGATTATCATCCTTAATATTTTATACCTTATATGGTATACATTGGATTTCTAAATAAAATTTTAAATGTGAATATAATCACCTTAGAGTTCCAGTTCTCAAAAGAAAGTTCTATTCCCGATGGTAGATCACATTTCCAACATACAAAACTATTATTAGCATTGAAAATGATTTAAAATCATTCATTGAACAAACTCCAAGAAACAATCCTTCAGAAGTGATGGATACAGGGAATCCTTTTGAAATGATGAAGAATCTAATTTGATTCCAGAATCCTTATTTTTCGGAGAGCCAAATTACCGACTTATGTATGGAGAAACTCAAGAGCCATTTTTTAACTTCATTCAAGCCACCTTCAAGTGCTAAGTCATCCTCTAGCACTAAGGATAAGTCACCTCCAGAAAATGCAGTACTATCCTCTTAGCGAGATGATGTCTCTATGACCTCTAATAATAGTTAGGAAGAGGCAAATCAATTTGCTTGCCTAGCAAAAGAAGGCCAGCCAGAGGAAAGTTTGGGTGACAATTTAAACCTTACTAAAGCCCTCACCCAGATTTATCCAGTTTCCTCTAATCCTCCAGAGGAACCTATTGAAGATACCATATGGGACATTTTTCAAAAGGCATATAAGGCACAAAAGGAGATTCAGACTACTTCCTTTAAAACATAAGGACAGACAAGGACAATAATTTCTAGCACAGTAAGATAAGGCCTTCTGCACAATAATATTTCTTATTGGCAAACATAATTAGTGCCTATGACTCGTGAAGCGGACATAAAGCCATATTATTCACAAAAGTCAAAAGGCGAATAGTTAAGACACATTATTTTGCTCAAAATAAAGATTCTTATCTTTTCAGCAGAAGTAAAAGACAAGAATGCTTTGTCAAAGTGGCACAGCCAATTGCAACTACTTCAGCACACATAGTCACTTCCTGTGCGAACTTCAAATTATGTTTTGAAATCCGACTACTATAAAAGGTTACCTCATCCTTGTTAAGGGATATCTTTCATTTCCAGTTCTAATTTTCTTTAATATTGAGTTTGCTCTCTTTTCCCCCTATATTTCACCCTTATAAATAAAAATTAGTTTGTTTTTAGTGTTCTTGTTGCTGACTGATTTTTTCCGCAATTATCAGGTGTTTTACCTGATCTCTTTCTCTTTTCAGTATATGGAATATGAACTCTACCTTATAGTGACTCCAAAGTTACTCCACCCCTAAAAGTGGACTTACAAGATGAATTGAGGGCTGAATTTTGGTGGAGGTATATATCTTATAAAGAAGAACACTCCTACAAAAATTTAGCTCAATTGAATTTGTTTAACTTTGTCAAAAGTTATATCGGAATTAGAATAATCTGGACAGTTAGATCATTCCATAACATTCCAAACAATTTTTGACAAGGTTGTACATTTTCAAATGAATTGATTTTGTTTTGAAGATGATCTCTATTGTGAAGAGAACATCTCCACCAAAAATCAGCCTCAAATTCATTATTTTTAGTTTTGGAGTTCGTTTTAGTGGAGTTCATACAACCATATAACCTAAATTGAAAATTTGAAGCGAAGATTGATCAACAACAAGATATTGCAAATTTTCAAACTGGTTTTTATATATCCGGTTGTATGATCGATCAACAAGAAGATATTGCAAAAACTTTCAAACTGGTTTTTATATATATGCATGGTTGTATATTACCAAGGGGGGGGGGAAGAGAAAAAGAGCACTCAATACAAAACACTCAAATTGAAAGTAAAATTTAGAGCTAAGAAAGTAAAATGTGTCCCGAGGTATCCCTTTTATAGCTATGGACTTGAAATTATAAATTTGAAGTCCGCATAGTAGTTGCGACGTGTGCTTGAATGATTGCAATCAAGCGAGCCACCTTGACTTAGATAATTTTGTCTTACTTTTGCTTTATGGATAAGATTCCATAATAGAACTATTTGCTTTTTGACATTAAGCAAAATAACTATTCACTTTTTGACATTAAGTGAATTATTGTTCTGCTTTAGACTTTAAGTCTCCTTCATGGGTCATAGCCATCTTCTTTTGTCTAATAAGTTCATATCTTCAAGTTTTTGTCTTCTTATGGACCACTGCCTTCTATTTAATATTTTGAAAGTACGAGTTATTTATGGAGAGAAGTATGAGTCACAACTAACTGCAGAAACTGCTATCATGCTTGGTGAAACAAGGAAGTCCCAGACCAAACAATCGCTAGGTTGTCGAGAACCTAAACATAAAGTCCTCAAAGGAGTGTGTCTTTCCACTCCTCCCAAAGTCCCAAAACTTCAACCAAAGGAAAATTATACCTTTGATCGATATAACCACCTCTCCCATGGATGTCACATGATAGCAAAAGCCCACATGATAGCAAAAAGCACGATGTTCAATAGTTTACACCCTTTCGGAGAATGCACCCATTTAACCCAAGAAACCAACACACATGTCAGTGACCAAGGAACAACCCAATCACCCTTGATTGTTCTAGAAAATGACTCCAATCTTCAACAATGAATGAGAATGTGGCGAACTGATTCTCTAATAGCCACACACAAAGGGCAAAAGCTGACAATTATCGCACACTAACTGAAAAAGGAGACATGACAAGGCACCAATTGGGAATAACAACTTAAAACCAATTATCACACCCCATGATTTACATATTTGAGTACAAGGCTTTAAGCACCCAATATAGGATTATAATCTCAGCACGCCCCCTCACGTGTGGTGTATCTTGAGCCGAACACATGGACAATTTTTAAACGGGTGACTTGGAGTAACATTGACCATTTGGGCTAGACAAATAGCATGTTCTAATACCATATTGAATTTGGGTATCTAACTTAAAACCAATTGGTGATAAGTGGAAAGCCCCATGATTTACATATTTGAATCATTGAATGCAAGGCTTTAGACACCCAGCACGGGATTATAATCTCAACAACTTCCTCGGAGATTAACAGAGGGATGAGAACAAAAGTAAAACTAGAATGATTTGGCTTAAAATCTCCCATCCTTGCCTATAGCTCAGAGACGACGAACTATATCCGGTCTCACGTCATGACGTGACGAATCACCTCCATACTTAGCAAGAGAGTGGCCAAACTCGCGATATCCGGATCTGTCAAAGCAACATGAATTCCTAGATCCAACCAAGATTTCCAGTATTTAGCCGCATGGATTCGCTAATAGTGCGATATTTGAAAACTGGGTAGTCTCAGGAAGACTAACTAAAATGGTCAATCCGCTACCCATTTATCATCCCAAACCTTGTCCTAGTTCATACTTGAACACTCAAGACCTCTTTGGACCCCTTCCAAAACTCCACACTTACAGAACCTGAAACCATTGTACTCGGGCACTTACAGTCTAGAATTTGAAAATGCCAAGAACTGTAAGGAATAAAAGGTTATTACAGTTTCACCTGTCAAAATGCCCGAAATCACATCAAAGGTAAAGTTTTTTGTGACATCAAGCGGCTCCCTACACGTACGAGAAGGCCAAAGATCAGGATATCCAGTGCCCCTGGCAAGGAAGAAAGAATCAGGTCACACAATTGAAATTAAAAATGCGCACAATCAGATAACTCAAGGTCAAGCACTAGCTAGTCGAAGAATTATTTCATTAGCTTAATATATGAACAACAGAAGTCAGAAGCTGAACTAACGAGATTTTCAACTTGTATAAGATTACAAATAACATCCTTGACCAGGATCACTCATTTTCTTATCTAGAGATAAAGTTAAAAAATAAAAATTCCATGCATCCTAAATTAAAAACTTATAGTAGGGTGCAGATGATACCACTAATATATGTTCAGACAAACTAGTTGTAAGAGCATCCCTTTAGTGTATTCATTTATATGGTATTTGTGTTTTATATATATATATATATATATATATATATATATATATAGTATAGTCGGCACATGCCATGCACATGTCAACTTATGTAAGTATTATATATATACCTCACGGAGAAGAATAAATCAATTCATTATTTTCTCTTAGACTTATTCTCTTACACTAGTAGCTGAACATGAACCCAACTTTTGTTTACGTATATAAGCACGTCCAATGTCATCTATACAGTAGTTGTCAGAGGCAGCTCTCGCCCATTCGGGAACTAAGTTCTTTCATTGGGTCCCAATTTTCATAGTGTCCTTGCAAAAGTTCCGTTTTTCCTTATGTTACATAATATGATAATAGTATTCCTGAGAGTTAGTTTGTTTACTTTTTATTCTTTTCATTGTAGTTTTTATTTCAAAATATTTAATTTCATCTGGCTGCTTTTAAGATACTAAACTTATTCTACTCGAAATCAAATGTTTCCAAATCTTTTAATCCATAAAGGACTCTCATTATAGTCTCCTTGTCCTCAACCTACACTGGGATGCCCCTGGTAGTTGGGTATTATGTGAAAACTAGTAAATTTTTCCAAGGGGGATTATTTGAGCTTATTTCCACCTCTAACATCAAATAAACTCTTTACTTTTTTGTTTATTTATTTATTTATTTTCTATTATTATTTTGAGCACCAATCTTCGTTGCTGTATCAAAGCACTAATAAAAATCCCATATGAATGAGAAACACTTTTTAAATAACTATTAGAATATAGGCTATGTAGTAAGGGTAGTAGGTATATAGACCAGTTGAATCTACGGTTTACACATTATCGAATAGAAACAACTTCACGGTATCAAAGCAAGAAACATTGTTTACCATGACTCTGCGTGGCCTGGAATATCTATCTCTGCCATAACATTAATGCCTGGGACAAGAACATATAAAACATTCAAGATGAAGAGAAACAAGAAATGATAATTTCCTAGACTCAAAGTGGGTTATTTCAGCTCTGATTGAATGCTGATCTTAAAGTTGTTTAATGATAGATAATCTGATCAGTTTGGTTCTGAGTTCTGACAATCCCAAGATCCTCCTAATTTAATTTAAGAAAAATCTTAACTAGAAAGTTCTTGGATTCAGGAGACAGAACATACCTCTCATTTTCGCAAAACTTCAGTGTACACATGTACCACAAAAAACAAACACAAAAAAAAATACAAAACATAAGTGAGAGAATTTAAAGAACACAACACATAATTATATCACTACTAAGTTAGGTTAAAATTTCCTGAAAAATATAATGAATACACTCCAGGTTGTCTTATGATCGTTAGACAACAGAGTCTGTGGAGTAAAGAATCTAATTAGTCCTGTCTTTCCTCTTACATTGTAAAATCTCATGGAAAACGTTTTGACTTTTGGAGGTTGATTCAAAGGCATAACACATGGGCAAAGTTTAATCTGTCAAATTAGCACCTAAGCTTTGCATTGAGACTGTTAATTTAACTAATGATGCACGGATACTACTGTTTACCTATTGCACTGGTGTCCACTGGGTACAATACTGGTACTGGGTACACTTCGGATATTGCTGAAACGTATTGTTCCATATCCTCACATAGCTATGAATACAGGGAGTACACACAAACATAGATGGAACAGAATAAATAGAGAAGGATGAAGAGGAACTCATACAGACTTCGTTGCTAATCAATAATCACACCACCACCTTATGTTTGAAATCATATTAAAATGCTATTTTTGCTAAGAATTTTATATTCCTCTATCCGTGCCCGTATCCTAGATTTTCAAAAATTGTACCATATTGTATCCAAACCCATATCACCGTATCGGTATCAGTGCCCATATCCATGCATCATAAGTAACGTTGCCAAAATGGACACAGGTGGAACACAATATAGACACGGCATTTCATTCAAAAAATTGTCATACGGGGTATGACTACTGTTTTGAAGTGTCCATGCGACAGAGGGCCATTACTAATTCATGCTTCGAACATGCTTCTCTGAAGGATAAAAACCACAAAAGCGTCCGAAATTTCCCCAGAGGGACTTCAAGTATTACATTAAAAATAATAATAACAGAAATGTGTGAGTAACGGGACATGAGAAGAGAAGAGCTCATGGAAATATGTTGTTTCTAAATAGTTTTGTAACACGTAGTTGAAAACGGAAATGACCCTACATCAGGAAAACCTTGGTCTTTTTCGAAACAAATAGTTTTTCGATACTCTCATACTCTGATATTGCATATACTCAAAAGCATATACACTGTTGAGTAAACTTTTTATATCACAAGGACAAATAAAATATCACGGGACTTACTCGACAATATCGTAAGCATCCTCAACTGTATATCGCTCCCACT
The DNA here is from genome assembly GCF_015680905.1 of Coptis chinensis. Classification (NCBI taxonomy): domain Eukaryota; kingdom Viridiplantae; phylum Streptophyta; class Magnoliopsida; order Ranunculales; family Ranunculaceae; genus Coptis; species Coptis chinensis. Next base: position 39,528,100 of record NC_141463.1, read on the forward strand.
TTGAATATGAACCTTTCCACAAGTCTGGATATGAAGGTACCTCCAAAGGAAATGACTCCTCGTCTATAATGTGCCAGTGAAGAACATTCTACTGAACGTGATTTTCAAAATCAGATATGCATTCAGAAATTTAACTGTAAAAGCAGGGTGTTAAGAAAAGAAGTAGCAAAACATTTTTTAACACTCTAGACGTAGTAAGGCTGCATTTGGTTATGCTATATTTATAATCTCTCTACTTTCTTTTTTTTTTATGGAGACCAACATACATCACACAATCTCCATTTTCTCTAAGAACTTGTGATAATTGCAGTCGTGAATAGCACAATCATTTATGAAATAGCATCCTCTAATAACTTTTTGCGACTGCAATTTGCATCTGTATGAGTTCATCAAAAAAGATGAGTATACTCTAACTGAAGTTTAGCTTAATTCTTTCAGCTCTAGATAAATGTGAAAGTCATTTCTTACAAGTTTAGCGTAAGACATAGACTCGATCACTTGTTTAATCACAGCAATTGGTAGATAGTGCCGCGACGTATCTGTGGAACAACAAATACACTATTGACATCAGCGAAATCGAAAAAAGGAATACGTAAAACATAACTTGACAACTTTTCTCTTTCTAAATAAACTTTGTTTACCAAGAAGAAGCCCACGAAATGCAAATTTTGGCTCATCTTGGATGTACCAAGGTGCCTTGTACACTTCAACTAATTTGGTTTTGTAGCTGAAAGTACAAAGTTGGCTGAATGTCTGAAAATGATTAAGAAAAAGTGGGTAAATGTATCAGATTATTGTACTGTTTACAGAACTTAAACTTCACATTTCTATCGAAGTATACTAAATAAACTATAAACGACAGTGTAAAGAGACATTTACACTAAAACATAATATATAAATGACCAAGATATCTGAAGCCCAGGTTGTGAACCCCAAAAAATATACTTTCATTAACAAATACTCATAATAGATAATAATAACAGACATCCTTACAGAGATTCTCATGACTTGTTTATAGGTGGATTTCAAGTACGGAGTTTCCAACATGGCGAAGTACCAAAACTTAAAGTATACCACATATTATGAGTGTGCATCGTGTCCAATACGGGTCGTGGACACATAACCGACACAGATTATTTTTGAAATATAGTGTGTCCATGTAACATAGCAAAAAACTTTATTTTTCTAAAAAATCCTTTTACTTTGGGCTTCTTGCTCTTTGCCCCCCCTTCCTTTTCCTAGATCCTTGTCTTTTTTTCCTAACCATGTTATTTGGGGTTCTTAAGTCCCTTCCAAGGCTGTTTTCTTTGTTTGGTGTGCTTCTTTGGGGGTATTTTTTTCTTTTTTGGATTGGCAAGCCTGTTTTAAATGAGATTAGTAACTCTTTGATGCTGGCGGGGTTCGAGCCCCAGACTTTTGGTATCATCACCCAAAGGTTTTACCGACTTTGCTAGTCGGCACCTGCAAATGTGTAGGCAAGCCTATTTTTAAAGAGATCAGTAACTCAATAGTGTGTAGTGGGGTTCGAACCCCAGACCTCTGGTATCATCACCTAAAGGTTTTACCAACTTAGAAGGCACTTACTGGGTCGTATTTTAACTATTGATAACCTTCAAAAGAGACGTTATAAGGAGTTTTTGATCAATTGTTGTCCTTTATGCTTGTTTGATTGCAAATTTGTTAACCATGCCCTTATTTTGTGTCTTTTCTCTTGAAGGGTATGGAGTGCTTTTATTTTGATGTCAGGGATTCATTGGGTTTGTCTAGGATCGGTGAAGTTGCTACTAACCTCTTGGAATTTATATGTTCACTCACGAAAGGGGAGGAGAAGTTGGAGTATGGTTCTCTTTGCCATTGCCATCTTGTGGGGATTATGGTTGGAGCGAAACAAAAAACACTTTGAGGGAGTTTGGACATCTTTGGAGATCATTATTGGTCATAAAAGGCCTTCTGTTTTTCTGGTCTAAGGTGCATGAGGAGACACATGACTTCCCGTTTGAGCAGCATTTCGCGTGTAGGTGGGAATCTTTCATGTTCTGAGTTGGAGATGTTTCGTGGAGAGATCTCTCGTTTTGTTGTTTTTTTAGATTGTTATGTGCCGGGTATAGTAGGAGTTGGAGGCGTGTCTTTGGAACGATCCTTTGTCTTTTAGTTTCTTTTTGTTCCTTGTATTTGTAGGATATCTCTTCCTTCATGTAACAATTTTTCTTTATTAATACAAATTCTCATTTTACCGATAAAAAAAACACTTTATTTTGGCGAAGACTAGGAGATTCTAGAAATCTTACAGAAATTGGAAACTAAAATAAGCTAAAACAATATACTTAAACGCGTAAAAGGGTTTAAATGCTCACATTCCCATTCTAATAGGGTTTTAGGATGGGAGGATTTTGAAGTACGGTGTCAAGATTTTGATGCGAAGCAGAGCGGAATCAGTTTGGGACATTTTAAGTCAAGTTGTGCGTGTGTGTGTGGGGGGGAGTGTTGTTATTTATGCATGTTCAAAATAGTCGCTGCCACGTCGCATATTATTATATGGAACGGTTCTAGCTGCAAAGTTAAGTTTGCAGTGAACAAAGTCATTCCAATATCCACTTCCCAATAGAATTTTTTTTTACTTTTTTTTTATTCTCAGTGAGCTAACTTTTGTATTAAAAAAAAAAGGAAGGGGGGAGGGGGGAGAAGTAGTGTACAATGTGGCTGTTATGCCTACATAAATGCTTTATAAAAAGCACTTCAACACCCAAACCAAAACGATCTAACTATCCACTCTGAAGTGGCTTAAGATAGTGAGCCTATAGACTGCACTGTCAAAAAAATCCAACTTCCAGCCAATGCGGGCTTCGTTCCTCTAGTCCAGCTATCATATCCGTAGCACTGGCTCCCTCCGTAGCTACTCTATCTGCTTAGATCTAGTGTTTGGTGGTCAAACATGGGACTGCTTCCACCCACTAGTTCTCTGGGCATTCTTCGCTTTCTTTTGTTCGGCATAGCCCGGATGACTTCTCTTTCATCTTCTTCCCTAGCCCCCTCGAGCCTTGAGTTCACCCACATGAGAATTTTTTGAGCTTCCTTGTCCACTTGCTCCTGAGCTGGAGCAACTCTACCAGTCTCAACAGATTGGGGCAGTGCAATTGTTGGGACCACTATAGAAGCATCCCCAAACAATTCAGATTCATTTTCTGACAAATCATCATCAAGTTCCTCATTTCCTGCAACTAACCCTTCATACTTGTTTCTTCCTCTGCTATAAGGTAGTTGGTCAAGAGGAGTATCGGTAGGCTTGTGACTCTGAATAGGTGTAACCATGTTATTCTTCTCAAAGTCTACACGGTTACTAAGAACACCACCTTGTAACTGTTCACCATCTGTTTCGACCTGAGTACATACCACAACTCCTAGTGAAATCAATTGAAAGTTGCTAGTAGATGCTCTCTGCATGTGAGGGTCTGAGGACACCTTTCTATTAGCTTGTACTTGACTAGCCTCACACACTCTAGCTGGTTGCACATCTCTTTGAGCTTGGAGCTGGGGTGTTGTCCCTAAAACACTAGGCAACAACCTAGGGAGTGGGCTTTGCACTTGACTGGTATGAACAACCATCGCAGTTACACCAATTGCCTCTTCCCTCACTAAGTTTGTCTCGATAGCCACAACACTTGGTGTAACAACTCTAGAGTTAGAGTTACTCTCGTCTTTGAGCCCCCTCTTGGCATATGTTTGTCTCTGTAACCACTTCAACAGGAGTAACACTAGCAATGCCAAAGAAGATGCAAAGTGGCTTCACCAGATTTAAGCTGTATATATTCATGTAAAAGGAGAGTGCAAAGTCATCTTTGTAACGGTGTCCTAGTACTTCATGGTGAAGCTTGAGGTCCAAAAGGTCTACGTTACAGTGCAACTTTAAACAGCAATGTCGCCTTTGAAGAGAAAATACATACTGAAGTGATACGAACTGGCCTTAATTTGTTTGCACTGCACATGGCCACATACCGTTTGGTCGATTTTGGTTGACTGTTGTCCTTTATCCGTTTTTAAAAGTTACTGTATAGTAGTAAATATGTAAACAAAATGGAAAAGGGTCCTTCTGTTGGGTATAGGCCAACATATTCACACATCCACATAAGATCTGTGAAATGAGCTTCCACACGGTGTTAAGGGTAAGCCTTCAGAACCCCTTTTTGGGGGTGACTCTCCTTTGCTTATAGTTTCCCCATTAATAAATGAAATCCACAAAAAATCAAATTACTTAGACGGCGAGAAACAAACCTCTAATCCACGCAATGCACCATAGACAGTATTTGCCTGTAGTAATTCAACGAAAAAATAAACAACATTAAAATCGCAAATACCCTTAAAAAGTAAACATAATTCATCAATTAAACAACTATAAACAATCATTCTACCTCAATCGATGCTTCTCCAACAATAGAAAACCCATCTTTCTTATCAACAAACAAAGAATAGCTCTCATCCACTCCATAATTAAGCTATCATCATCATCAAATAACAACAAAAAACAATCATTAACCCAAATAATTCCAAATCAAACTAATTAAAAATAACTATAAAAATAAAATAAAAAATAAGCTTCCTCACAGTTTCATTATCGGAATTGACAATGATCTTAAGTTCAGAAACATCATAAACAACATCCTTACTACTTCTCCTCAATTTAGAACGATGTTTAAATATAATCGACTTATATCTCTCAAAACCTTCTTTAACAATAACAGAATTCCCGCCAATTCCAGAAACAGCTAGTTTAAGATTCGGATCAATTGAAACTGTTGAGTTTCCATAAGTGAACTCATTTGGTAGTGGCCATAAATAAACTAGTGAATCATCCAATTCGAAATTCAATTTCAAGTTTCTTGATTCGATCAAAGAAACTGAGTAGAAACAGATGATTATCAAAAAGTGAATTGATGATAAAGCGGACATGTTGACGCGTGTTTTTCGGGTAATGAGGATTGAGCTCAAAATTGTAATTATTCGTCGTGGAATGAGTGGGAATAAATAATTTTGATGCTGATTGGAATCAATTAAAAAAAAAAGTGAGTGAAGAATGAGGCCGAAAAAAGTCTGGTAGTTTTGAAGTATTTATACTAGTATATACTCTATAGTGAAGTTTCTAAAGGTTAAATTTGTAACAGCACACATGTTTATGGGGGTAAATATGTAATACACCATGATTTAAAAAATTGCAAAATCTAGAGTACGCATGCTGCCATGTCTACTCTCCCATCTGGGCCTCCACCAGCAAAATGTGAGGGTGTATTGCCCTACAGAAGTCTTGAATCTAGAGTTCTGAATCTAGAGCACCGGTGCATCCAGCGCACTCTAGAATCGCTATTAAAAAATAATTAAAGAGAAAATCTAGTGTGCACATGATAGAGGTCACTACAAGAAAAATGACTTTTGGCCACAGGTACAAGTTAGCTTTAGCCACGGTCTATGGCTGTGGCAGAGTATCTACGATCTTTAGCCGTGGCTAAAACTTTTAGCAGCTGTGGCCAATTACGTATGTGGTTTTGAGTTTAGGTGAGTTTTTGGCCACGGTCCTGTTTCTTTTTTTTTGAACCGTTGATGTAAATCTGTGTTTTTTTATCCGTTGATCTCTTGAAAAATAAAGGAGCACAAAATAAAATGAAATGTATCGTTGCGAAATATTCATCAAAATATCATTAGGGTAAAGCCTTTCGCTCGGTTTTCTTCCCATCTCTCTCTCTCTCGCAATCACAGATATGGGCGGCAAGGAGTGGGTATAAGGTCGTCTCTCTTCTGTCTCCCCATTTCTTCTTCAGGTTGAGCTCTTTATGTTATCGCCCCATTTATTTTTCTAGAAGTCATCTTCTTTCTCCAAATCATCTCGTTTTTCAGCAGCGAAAACGACATCTTCAATTGAAGGTTTGACCCAGTTCTTGATTTTGCTTGGTTTAGTATTTGTATTGGATCAATTTGTTATATATCTAATTCAATTTTACTATTAGCTCACTTGTATCAGGACTTACCCCAGCCTTTTTGAAGTATCTTCGATGTAGACTTTCAGCTGGAGAAGGTAGTTGACTTTGATATCTCATATTCAACTTTGGGCTATTGATCGGTTCCTTGAAAATTTGAAGCCTCTAGATGTCTGGAATTCCTATTTAGTTAACTGTTGTGATTAATTTGAGTATTTGACAAGGTTTCAATTGTGAGTTCCAGTATTAGTTGTTCCTCTTTTAAAATTTACTACTTTTAGTTTTGTATGAATTGATATAGTTTTTTTTTTTTTTTTCTATGTAGAGTTTGGAGCTGCCAGTACTCCTGCAAAAGAAGAGACCATATCGGTCGCGACAAGATTGTCTATCTCTACCAAGGTGCGTATGCGGGTTATACATTCTTATATTCTGTTACAGGGTATTGAGTTCTCTAGTGGGTACTGGTGTATTCCTAGCAGTCAGATGGATTTGTGCAAGCAACAAACTGTCAGAATTATCATTATATATTTTCTTAGCTAGTGGATGATTTTCAAAAACACTTGCAACATACTTTATTTTATGAACACAATAGTCAAAAGCTGTGATCACTCAACCAATTCAGAATGCTACTTGGTTTTGTTCTGTGGAGTCATTGAATGTTGTGTTAATTGCTTAGGCATGTCATTGCATTTGCATGTGCAAATTCATTTTTTCTTCTTTTATCAGTACTTAATAAATGGCAGGGATTTTGACCCCTTCTCTTGACCCCGAGAAAAGAGCCCTTTAACAAGATTACTTAGTTGAGAGCTTAATACACTTGATTGATTAAATAGTTAAATTGTCTAAACAAATATTACTTTTTATGATCTCGTGAACTGTCTTTAAGTGGGTTAAGTTTGAGCAATCATCCCTTTGAAGTATGGGAATCGGATGACATTTTGAAGGTTGATCTTTCTAGAAATTCAATTCAATAGCTGCCAAAGGAACTTGTCTCCGTGCTTCTCTCCGGTAACTAAGGCTGACTAATTCGGTAGATAGCACGTAAATAGGATATAATAGGGTATACATAATCAGTAGTTTTGGAAACTGCCCCGATTCATATTTCCTAATAAAAGAATAGCCAAAAGGGACATCATCTGATCGTTTTGAGGATCAACCACAATGTATATTAGTATGATCCTGGTGAGAGTATCATGAAAAATAAAAATATTCTTTCCCCCTCTAACCAAATCCAATTTGGCCACACTGGAAAATACTCCACGCTTGTACTGTAGTTTCTACTATGGTATTTTTCAAAAAAGAAAAATATATTTCTCTATTTTTCACTTTTTGTTGTAGGATATTTATTTCGACAACCACCGCCGTACTTTGATTATCTATGTTATAATTTCACCTTCACTGATCCAGTATAAAAGAAAGAAGGAAAGAAAAACTCCATACGTAGTTAACTTAGAGAAAGTTATGGACTGTCAAGAGCAAAGTAGTTCCATTATGAATACCTTCCATATCTTGAAAACAGAGCTACTCCGAAAGGACAAGTAGTCAACACATTTACCTAAGGATTTTACAGATATGATAACATTCCTTATTTCCCTAGGTTTTGATGTTTTCAGATATCTTTATCACTATATTTTTTGTAAGGTGGCTTCACAGATCAACAGCTACCCACTTTATCCCATCCCGCAGAGATCGAGCCATACATGTATCTGAAAACAATGCTACTGTGAAGGAAAACCTAGTCAATAGATTCTCTAGAGGATTTCCAGATAGGCTTATTATTAGCTCACACCTAATACTTTGACTACAATTTTATTGCTAATCAATTTGATGTTTATAAATCTCCGAAAATGGTTGCTTGATATGCAAACTGTTTAGAAGTTGCCCATGCATTGGAAATCACTGCATTTAGCACCCTACTTCTTCTATGGTGTCAAATATAAATGTTATGCCAAGCTAACTTGGCTTGGCGAAGCTCTGTGCCAATGAAGAGTTTTCAAAAATTGATTGAAAAATATGTTTGCAAAATTTATGTCTTTGGTTTCATCTCAGTGTTTGTCAAAACTTGCAGGCTTTGATATTGTCCGGGAATAAGATAAAAGAATGGCCAGGTTCAGTTTTATGTTCACTTCCCAATCTCTTGTACTTAAAGCTTAACAATAACTCTTTCAAACAGGTAAAACCAAATCTTATTATTGATTTGTTAGTTGGATGATTTTCTAGTGACTATTTTAGTACTTTCTCTTCTTATACTTTTCTTAGATGGAGCAGTTTCTTAGAAGCAATGAAGTTGGAGTCAACGACTAATTACAATGCAACGTTTGGCTGGGATTAATTTGTACAACAATTTACAACATGTAATGGTTATTGCTTTCTCTTTCAATTGATATTTGCTATATCACAAGTTTTTCTGTGCGATTGGTCTGTCATTTTAGTTCTAATGGTTGGTTTTATATGGTTGTAGCTAAGTCTTCAAAGCCTACTCTCTAAGGTAGGATACATGATGATGAGGTACAACCAAGCGAACCTATGTATGCAGACTTTGATCCGACATAATTTAGGCGTTGTTTAGATGGCTAGGAATGCAGTCTTCGAGTTTAGGCATTATAAATGGTGATGTTTTCATTTTTTTTTGGGATTTTTAATAGTTTTTAAATTTCTTAAAGAGTAGTTAGTAGTATATTATCTTCTTTTATGTAAGTTTGGATTCCTAATTGGACCTTTGATGTAAAAATATTTCTGTTAAGTACTGTTTATGAAATTTTAAATTGTGGAGAATTATGATTTTGGGAGGTTTTTATTGAAATGGTAGATCTTTGTATGATATGCAGGTGTGATATAAAGGTGCTGGAACAATTTTTTTTAAAACAATTGAAAGCATTTGCCACGGCTTTCAACCGTGGCCAAACAATACATCCAGTACACTTAATGCAGACCCCCATGGTTCATATCAGCATTAGCCACGGTTTCTAGCTGTGGCAAAAGAGTCATTTGCCACGGCCCTTGGAACGGTTTAGAACTATGGGCAAAAAATAAGCTTTGACCATGGCTAAAAATCGTGGCAAAAGATTAGCCACATCCACATTGGCCACGGTCGTGCAACAGCTAATGACCGTGGCGAAAGACGGTTAATGGCCGTGGCTAATACTCAGTATTCTTGTAGTGGGTGTGCGTGAGAATCTAGGTCACTCATCAGGCAGGAGTGAGGGTGTATTGCCCCAAAAAGTGCTATAGGGTTTTTACCGATATCTCATGCATTATTCTTACGATATGTACAATTACGCTATATCACATGCATAAAGTAGCGCAGCGGAAACAGAAGATCGTGCCTTGGTCACAACTTTCAATTCGAAGTTCCAAGCTTTGATCTATCGGAGAAGTTGATGTTCTTGACACATTCAAGATCTTCTTCTTCTTAACTTAGCTAGAGTCAAGTTTCAACCACGAACGGGAAGCAACCTTTGTTCATGAACCAAGAACCAAGAACTGACAATGGCTAACAATGGAGGTTACCACCTATGGAATCTCCACGAAAAACTAGCTTCTTCTTTAGAAAATGTTGGAGGCCACCATTAAAGGGAGAGAGAGATTTGCTCATTTTTGGGATGATCAATATGTGGGTGGGGTTCTATTTATAGAGCTCTCCCACCTCCTCAAATTTGGCTAGGATAGAGTCCTATACTTATCCAAAATCGGCTAAGGATAGAGTCCTATACTAATCCCAATACCTGGTGGTTATCCTTATCCCGGTGGTTTATCTTTATCTTGGTGGGCGTTTATCCATATCAGGTCTAACCCGGCCTTATTTCCAACATCTCCCACTCGCCCACAACGGAGAAGAAGGTTTCTAAGAGAAGCGTTTAAGTAGAATGCTCAGCCATTCGTGTGTCTCACACGGCAAATGGTTCGTGTGACCCTAGCACACGTATCATGATATCTATGAAGTAGTAAGCCGCAATGAAAAGCACGACACAGTGATCTACCATGAAAGTGATATTAAAGAAGACGAATCCGGAAACCTAATATCCGAAGAGTGTGTGTATACCCCAAGATTTGTATGTTTCATCACTTTGACAAATAGCACTCATCCCTATGACTCCACACCATAAAGTCAAAAACGTATCACATAATTCACAATTATCATCAATTGTCCTGGCCAGGCAGAATCCCAGTGATTGTGTGATAAACCTTCAGTTCTTTTACCCTTTGCATGCAAGTCATTGTCGTCAGAGTTCTACCAACTTCCCAGTATGCATCCAGTCAGCCTTTTAGTAAAGCTTGTGGGGAGCAAACCAAAGTTACGAGTAGTCCTCTTATTTTCTTGACAAGGTCAAAAGTTCAAGGAGGGTACCATTCGATATGTCTTAAACAAAAAACCTATCAATTGAGCTCACATAGCAAGAATTTTTAGGGATATTTATTTTATTACTCTCAGGTGGTCAACTATACACATGTTGTGTGAAAACATGTTATGGCAAGAGTATCTAATTTGTTTACTCAACAATAGATATCTGTATGTCCACTTATACCATGTAAGTGTTGTCATCCCTAATGACAATTCCAAGGATACTTTGCTCCCACTTGGCAATAACCATTTGTAGGTTTAGACAGAATCTTCCTTATGAAACTTGTTTCTTCTTATCCAATTATAAGAAGGGGCATGACTCAGCACTAGGTCCACCCTTCCCATAAGGTTTAGTGACTTGCCAAGCTTAAACTCCCACTATTTAAAATGGAAGTGACTGTTCATGTGAGTGAACTAGTCAACCCTACTGACATACATATGAAATGATAAACAGTATAATGAGAATGTAATCGATCTGGAAAGAATGCACGTTTATTCATTAAACCATCAAAGTGTTCTTAGCATAATCACATCCTCTTTAACCCAAGCATTTTTACATGTGCAAGGAAGAGTTCCTTTGGAATAGGTTTGGTCAATGGATTCGCAACCATCTGATCAGTGGATATATATTGTAGAACCACTTTCTTCTTCAGTATCATTTGTCGTACGTAGTTGTACTTTAACTCTATATGCTTGGTTTTTCCATGGTACTTTGGATTTTTAGCATATGCAAGAGCAGCCATGTTGTCAGTCCAGATGTGAACTGGTTCAACAGCTCTTGAGAACACTGACAAGTGTTTGATGAATCGTCTGAGCCACACAGCCTCCTATGTGGCAGAGCAGCATGCAATATACTCAGCTTCCATAGTTGAAAGTGCTATAGAAGTTTGCTTCTTGCTGCTCCAGGATATAACACCTCCATTCATTATGTAGGTATATCCTGAAGTTGACTTCCTCTTATCAAGGTCTCCAGCCTAGTTGACATCGGAGTACCCAATCAGCTTAAGATCTTTCCCTTGTTAAACAAGCGGGTAGTCCACGGTGCCTTTGAGATACCTCATTATCTTCTTGATAGCCTTCCAGTGTGCGACCCCAGGATTTGTTTGGAACCTTGATACTAACCCAACTACATAGCAGATGTCTGGCCTTGTACACAACATTGCATACATAAGGCTTCCGACTGTGCTTGAGTATGGTACATTTTTCATAGCCTGAGTTTCAGTAGGATACTTGTGAGACATTTCAGAACTCACAGACTCTCCTAGACTTACTGGGAGATCCATTTGCTTGCAATCAGTTATGTTGAATTTTTCCAAAACCTTCTTGATGTATGTCTCCTGAGACAAAGATAACAAGCGTTTGGGCTGATCCCGAGTTATTTTAACTCCTAAGACATAACTAGCTTCACCCATGTCCTTTATTTCGAAGTTTAATGACAACCACTCCTTAGTGAAATTTATCAATGTCTTGTTGTTACCTGCTAACAAAATGTCATCCACATATAGAGATAGAATCACAAAACCATTTTTAGATGTCTTGACATATATGCAATGGTCCTCATTTACCATTTTGAATTTGTCTTGAAGCATAACTTCATGGAATCTCAGATTCCACTGTCTAGAGGCCTATTTTAAACCATATATGGATCTGTTTAGTTTACACACTTTGTGTTCCTAACCCTTGATTGAAAAACCAATGGGTTGATCCATATAGATTTCCTCTTGCAATTCTCCATTGAGAAAAGTAGTTTTGACATCCATCTGGTAAAGCTCTAAATCTAAGTGGGCAACCATTGACAAGAGGAGACGTATGGAGGCAAATCTCACTACTGGTGAGAAGGTGTCCTCATAGTCTATTCCTGCTTTTTGGGTGTAACCTTTTGCAACAAGCCTAGTTTTGAATTTGTTTATGTTCCCTTCCACATTTTTCTTGATCTAATAGATCTCCTGTTTGGAGGTAGATTAACTAAGTCCCATACTTTGTTTTTATTCATCGAGTCCAATTCTTCCTTCATAGCTTCCATCCACTTACTTGTATTGGACCTAGAAATAGCCTCCTTGAACGTTTTAGGTTCATCAAATATTTCTATAAGTGCATTGGTCATATTTATCTCCCCTTCAATCTCAAACCGACATTTGGGGATATCCTCTAACACTCTTACGAGGTTGGGATTGACCAATCAGTTGACCAATGCCATTGTCACTGGAATCAGGGTTGATGAAAGTTTCATCTTTGCCTTGTTCAACAGCAGTTATAAGGTTGTCAACTTCGTAAAGTCATAGATCCTTATCAACCTCACCCCTAATTGGGTATTAATCCTCTAAGAATCTGACATTACGTGCTTCTATTTTTGTGACATGTCCTTGAGTATCCTCTCCTAAGAAGATATACCCCTTAGAAGTCTCACTGTATCTTATAAAGACACACTTCTTTCAAGGAGCACTCAACTTCCCAAATTCTTGATTTTGAGAAGTGACAAAGGCTGCACACCCTCATGATTTAAGGTAGTTCAAAACGGGTTGTCTACCAGTCCATAGTTCATAGGGTGTTTTGTCAACAGATTTTGAAAGGAACTAGGTTAAGTATGTATGTAAAATTGTTAACAATGCATCACCCCAAAATGAGATGGGCAAGTTAGCCTGAGCCATCATAGACCTAACCATGTCTAGTAGGGTTCTATTCCTTTTCTCAGAGACACCATTCTGCTAAGGGGTATAAGAAATAGTTAGCTGTTTAGCTATACCCTTATTTTCACAGAGTTCCTTAAACTCATCAGAAAGATACTCACGTTCGCGGTCAGTTCTTAAGGCCTTTATTGTCCTATCAAGTTGATTCTTAACAAGGTTCTTGTACTTTTTAAAATAGTCCAAGGCATCTGATTTGTGAGACATCAAGTACACGATCCCATAACGTGTATAGTCATCTGTGAAGGTAATGAAATACAAAGCCCCATGCCTTGCTGTTACATTCATTGGTCCACAGATGTCTGAGTGAATAAGTTGCCCTTTGGGCTTTCCCAAAAGATTTCTTGGTGGCCTTTCCAGCAAGACAACTTTCACAGGTTTATATTTTAACAGATGTTAAGTTACCTAACAACCTTCCCCTTGCTAAGCGGTCTATCCTACTGTGTCCAATATGTCCTAGTCTAGCATGCCACAATTGGCAACCAACCATTTTAGACATAAAAACTTCAGTTTGTGCTTAGTGTAATGTTATAAAAGAATCCATTAAGTAAGCATGACCTATCAAATTGTTATTCAAAAAAATCTCAAGCGAGTTCTGGAAAAAATTAAACACATAGGATTCTTGAAGTAATTTCAAAACTGATAAAAGATTTCTCCTAATTGAGGGTACAAATAGTACTTCTGCAATAAGGATGGATCTCCCACTCGCAAAATCTAACCTACAAGTGCATGTGCCCAAAACATCAGCTACACTTTGGTTTCCCATGTGGACTCTCCGAGTTCCTTATGGAAGTTTCCGAAAATCTTCAAACAGGGACTTATCCCGCTTTTTATGTGATCATCGCACTGAATCTACAATCCAATATTGTGATGAATCGACAAAGATGACAAGATTTTTTAACACTTTGACGATAGATTTAAAGTAAAACTTACCTCAGGAGAAGGACATGCCCTAGCATAGTGTCCCATCTGATGACAACGGAAGCATTCAACACTAGTCATATATATCGACTTCTTAGGTTTCTTTTGCTGTGGGTCAGGCTTAGCCTTTTCCTTGCCTTTCCCTTTTCCACTTTTCTTGTTCCAAGGAGGCTTCCTCTTTTTGGAGTTGACAACATTTGCTTCAGTTTGAACAATAGGCTTTTCATTGAGAAGCCTTTGTTCCTCAAGCTCACATGTAACGCCCATATTTAAAATACATTTTTTTTTTCTATTTATTAATTACTTTAATTATTTATTTAAAAAAAAATCGGTTGGATTGGATTTGGATATGTGGGCCTGGTTTCTGGGCCCGAGTCTGTTTTGGGCTTGGGTTTCAAACCCAAGTATATAATCACATTGTTCTAGAGAATAGGGTTCTGGGAGGATAAAAAAAATAAAAATAAAAATGGAGGCAGAGCTAGAAACTCGTTTGCTAGAGCGTGGAGTGACGACGATTCGGAAGGAATTTCGGCCGAATTTCGTTTCATTCATTATTGTGAGTAGATATTTTATAGAATTTTTTTATTAAAGTCTCGTTACTGTCGGTTTCTTTTCGGTTGAAATTTGTGTGTTATTAAACTTGAAACTCTGGAAATTTTATTTGAACTGTTGAACTGTGATACTCTGAACTTAAACTGTTGAAACTTTGTTAAAATTGGTTAAACCGGTCGAAACTCTTTACTTGGGGTTGTTAATGGCGGCTAAAGCCTCAAAGCAATGAATCTTTTCTCGTATCGTTCTTGTGCGGATTGTGTGGGGGTGTCGATATATATTTTTTATTGAATCATTGCTATGCGGGTGGAAGAAGCTCGTTCAAGCTTTGAACAGCGTAAAATGGCGCCACCCCGCAGAAATCGTGCGGCATAGTTTTAACATTTTGTTGGTTGGGGTTTTTAAACTCCTTTTGTTATGAAGTGTTGGTTAAACTGTTGGTGGTGGTTGGAGGTTGTCATGGGTGCTGTCGAAGCTTTTAGAGGACGATAATGGCGGCCCAAATAAAGTCGCCAGTCTATGATTTTGGATCTTGATGTTGTATGTTGGGTTTTTGTTTTTGATTGGGTGATTGAGTGTTTCGATGGGTGCTAAGGGGTGTTGTTAAAGCTTGCACTGTCCATTAATGGCGGCTTGCCCAAACACTACAGTAATATAGTTTGAACTATATTTGGTCGATTTTGGTGGTTGAACTCTTGTGCTATGACTTTGTATTGCTTGGTTTGATGTTGGATTGGGTGGGGGCTGTCGAGTGGAGCTTGAAGAACCATTAATGGCGGCCCGAAATTATTTCCAGATCTAGTTTTGGAGAATATGGGGGTTTAAGAGTTGGGGTTTTAGCTTTTAGTAAAGTGGTAGGGGTTGCCGCGGGGATCAAAACCGTGGGCTTGGAATGGGTGGTCGAGTGGAGGTCGACGGTGGTCGATCTGGTGGTAGCAGTTGGAGAAGATGACGGCTTGGGCTTGGGCCTGGGTCGGTTTTAGTTCTTGGGCCCTAGCTTGTTTTGTTTGGGCCAGACCAATTCGGCTTAGTCTATGGGGCCAGATTCATTTGTTGTTGGGCCCGATTCTATTTTGTTTTGATTGGGGCGGTTTCAGTTCAATTCGTTGGGCCGAACCCATTTGTGTTTCGGACCAGTTTAATTAGTTTTCTTTGGGGCAGGGTTCTAAGGTTTCGGCTTGGCCATTTGGGTCCGAACCATTACCTTGGTCATGAGCCTATGAGCCATGCACATTGCCCTTAGCCATGAACCATGACTATGACCCTGAACCTGTCGAACATGGAAACGAGCAGTTTGACTTTGACAATGACAGTTTGACTTCGACCATGATGTGTTGACTTTGACCATGACGTGTTGACTTTGACTTTGACCGTTGACTGTGGAATGTTGACTTTTTTTTCCAGTTTTTCACATATTTGATTTTATGGACTATTGCAATAATGAAATATTGTCGAAAATTATATAACGTTGTTTGTCATTATCTAATTAAGATTTGACGTGAGTAGTGTGTAAAGCATATATATATTGGGCTTTGATTGTGGACTGTTGACTGTTTAATTGTGCTACATTTTATGTTGTAAATTCTATGGACAAATCAAATGCTAAAATGCTTGGAAGCTTGTATAAATTTGGTTGTCGAGATCTAGGAAAGATTTGACGTTGATCTTTGGTATATTTTGACATTGATCGAGATTGAACCTTTAGGAGATATAATATTCCTAAAAATGTGTCTATTTATAAAAATGTATGCGATACGTTTGAAACAATTGTGACACTATGTAATATGTGGGATATATATATTGAATGCAATAGTTTTGGAGTTATAGATTTATATAAATACTCTATTATTATATATGTGAGATGCTACTATGAGGTCGTATAGTATTGGTGAATATTTTCCCACGGGAGTGTGGCGTAGTGCAATAATATATTGGCACGTGATAGAATGAAATAGTTATGAGATATATTGAGATATTTCTAAATATTTTGGCTTAGTACAATAATGTATTTGACATGCACGTGATATAGTGAAATTATTATGAGTCATAAATGGATGACACCTGAATAAATTACGTAACGAAAATCCTAGAACCTAGCTACCACAACTCATGTGATTTGCCCCCGCGTGGCGCATGTGTTTTTGATTGGCCCTTCCGGCGCTTTCGATTGAATCTGAATGGCCTTCGGCGTAAGTAATTTGATTGGCCCTTCCGGGCGCTTTGATGAATCTGAATGGCCTTCGGGTAAGTAATTTGATTGGCCCTTCCGGCGTTTCAGTGAATCTGAATGGCCTTCGGCGTAAAGTAATGTGATTGGCCCTTCCGGCGTTTGTTGAATCTGAATGGCCCTTTCGGGCGAGCGAATAGTGGCTTGATTATTACGTTCGCAAAATAGAACGAGACGCGATATTTTATGCCGAATAGTGGCGACTTACATAATGGCTTTCGTGTGAGGGTTACGGTGTGCGGCATCCCGCTTCAAGGTAGTTATTCACGCGAGTGGTACATTATGTAAGGGGGGAGGCATGTGGATGTAAATGTTCGGCGTTGGGTAGCGATTGTGGTAGCCAGGGAAACTAGGTAAGACATAGATACGACGTGAATTTTAGGGACACACAAAGAAAGCCTTAATTAATCTAATTATGGTAATATGTTGGTTAATGATGTATCTTTAGATAGATGATTGTATATGCTTGGCTGGTTATAGTTTAGTTAGAACCTAAGGCGCCTCGATGGAGGAACTACATGCCTTATTTATTATGAGAATAGTTGTTGTGTGGTTAGTGGGAAGTTAAGGTGCCTCAGTGGAGGAACTACCGGCCTTAATTATTGTTCTTAAGGATGTTGTATTAGTTGTTGGGAGTTAAAAGGCTTCGATTGGAGGAACTAACTACCTTATGGATGGTGTATGTATATATATAAGTATATGTTGTATTTTAGAGCTACTCACACCAACATTTTTATAATGCTGACCCGATTTGCATGTTTGCTTACCGGGTGTGTTCATTAAATGAACACAGTTGATAAGTCTTGACAGGTTTAGTGTTGAAGAAAGTTGGCTGCTGCTGGTGGTTTGCGTTAGCATCGCATTTCAAGATAGGCTTTGGTTTCCTTTGAGGTGATATAGATTTTCAGTTGAGGCAAGGTTATTTGCATTTTCATTTGTGAATTTTTGTAATGAAGAAGACTTTTGTTTAAGTTAAAATTTTTATTGGTTTTTAATTATCCGCATATTTGAATTGTTTATGGGTTTTTGGAAGTTGAGAGTGCATCACACCTCGGAGATCGAAGAGTCGGGAACAAATAATGTTTTTCCGAATTCTGTCGAAATTCGGGGTGTGACATCACATTTCCTTTGCACCTGTGCAAAGTTTGTGATACTGTCATCATGCGTCAAGATAAGACGAAATTGTTCCCAAGTTTTAGGTAAAAACCTAATGACAGCTTGAATTTGTTGTTCATTTGACAGGACCTGTCCTGCTTGGGCTAACTCAGCAACCATGTTCCTCATCACCGTGCAATGTTGTGTCATAGAGGTATGAGGCAGCTTGATAAATTTGTCAAAGCTCATTTGTAGCCTCCTTAGCTGTGCAGTAGTCGTACCCCCAAGGTCCGCCTTTACTGCTTCCCATAGCTCTTTAGTCGATCTAAGGCCATCATACCGTATCATGAAGTCATTCCTCATGGTGCCAAGTATGACAATTCGGTCAACATTGTCTCTGCTTGTATACTTATTGTACTTCCTAAGTGTAGTAGTATAAGCAACTTGTGTTAATCCTTCGGCGGTAGGTTCTGCTTCTGTCTCAGTTATTACGTCAATGACCTTTCCTATCTGCAAGAATTAGCCTAACTTTCCTAGACCAAAGTTCGTAATTCTTATCGTTTAACAAGTCCTTTTCAGGTAGCATGGTAAACGGGGATTTTCCATCGGGTGCCATTCTATCAAGTTTGAATTCAAAAAAAATAATAAGATTCTACGACGAAGAATCATCTCTTAAAATAAATCTAAGTAATCCACATTTTTAAATATGAGATGATCATGATAATCTACTAGCATGATTCTAGCCATTAAATAAAATCAATGCATTTGACTATCAATAACATAGAATATGCAAAAAATCTACTACTTAAATTTCCATTTAATAAAATTGTTTCGACAAAAAGGAGTTTTCTATCTTCCAAAAACAATGTGGAACTAAAAAAAGCCAGTTAACCATGAACATAGAAACGTCCTGGGTGCCTAGGGGGGTCATCCTCATCCTCACAGTCACTATCAGCTATTTGAAAAATACTAGCCACTTCATCTTTTTTCCCTATGAGGTGGAAAAATAAACCCTGATGACACATCATATGGATTTGGTTCCTTAGCATTGTCCCATAACCGATGTAGGAGAGATTTAAGTGGTCGAGCCTCATTCCTATCCTGAATAGGACTAGGGCTCTTTGGTGTATATTCTGGTGATGGTGGCTCTGTCTTTATCCTATCAGATTTCAAGATAGTACGATTCAAAGCTCTCCTATATTGCTTTGCAGTCATGTGTTTCTTAGAAGCCCGTCTTCCAAGATCTGGCTCAGTTTTCCTACAAGTCTAGGGTCTATGTGACTTAGGCATTGTGCCTTAGTTTTCATATGACCGTTGATAGAAAATAGACAATTTTATTTACATGCAATAGTAAAAATCCAGATTTAAATAATTACTGCATGGTAAAAATAAACATCCTAATGTCAATTTTTAATCGTGAAAAAAATACATGTGAAAAATCCTAAAATTTCTAGAGAAATAATCTCAGAAAATAAATTTCCATGAAAAAATTTCTAAGGAAAAAAAAAATTCCCTAGAAAAAAAAAATTCCACTAAAATTTTAATTAAAAATAGCCAAAATATTTCCCATAAATAATTTATTTTGCAAAAAAAAATTTAAGCAATTTCTAATTAATTTTAAACAACCTGATTATTTAAAAATTAATTAAAAGATTTTGAAAAAAATGCAGTTTTTTAAAAAAAATTAGTAGATCACAAGATCAAAACAACAAACAAAAGCATGCAAACCATGGAAAACCTGGCTCGATGCCAATGTAGGGTTTTTACCGATATCTCATGCATGATTCCTATGATATGTACAATTACGCTATATCACATGCATAAAGTAGCGCAGCGGAAACAGAAGATCGTACCTTGGTCACAATTTTCAATTCGAAGTTCCAAGCTTTGATCTACCGGAGAAGCTAATGTTCTTGGCACACTCAAGATCTTCTTCTTCTCAACTTAGCTAGAGTCAAGTTCCAACCACAAACGGGAAGCAACCTTTGTTCACGAACTAAGAACCAAGAACTGACAATGGCTAGCAATGGAGGTTACCACCTATGGAATCTCCACGAAAAACTACCTTATTCTTTAGAAAATATTGGAGGCCACCATTAAAGGGAGAGAGATTTGCTTGTTTTTGGGATGATCAATATGTGAAGGGGGTTCTATTTATAGAGCTCTCCCACCTCCTCAAATTTGGCTAGGATAGAGTCCTATACTTATCCAAAATCGGCTAAGGATAGAGTCCTATACTCATCCCAATACCTGGTGGTTATCCTTATCCCGGTGGTTTATCCTTATCTTGGTGGGCGTTTATCCATATCAGGTCTAACCGGCCTTATTTCCAACAAGTACTGCAATCAAGGTCCCTCATACCTGCGTACAGGTGCAGTCTGTGTACTCTAGAACTGCTAATAATTAAAAGAGATAAACTTTTCCGCTTCAAATGAAGTTTAGAGCCATCTTTTCATTAACTTGTATTTTCTCTTTTTTGGTACCTATAAGCTCAATGATTTCTAACAAATTTAGAATAGATCAAGGTCAAACATATGGCGAGATCTTTATTGATATAACAAAAGGATATATATATATATCGGGCAGGCTAGGTAGACAACAAAAAAGGAAACAACCATCTTACAGGCAAAATCAAACCATTAGAACACGTTTAAATCAAAACACTGAAATATATCTAAACAAAGGGTTTTCTCTCTCCTATTCTTCTATTCAATTTCTCCAAATCCAAACCAACACTTCCAAATTCAACACCTCCAACTTTCTCCATGAGTTTTCCCCACGAAGAACCATGCACCCCTTCGTTTCGTTAGGTCCATGGTCATTTGGCAGTAGCGGGTAAGAAATCTCTCTCTATCAGTTGTAAATGTGAAATTGAAGCTACAAATTATTCTATTTGTTGATTTTGAACCTATTACTTCTCCAATTCATTGTTGCAATTAAAAGTTATAAGAAACCCTAGATGCAACACGAAAATTGGGGTTAATTTTCAATACTTTATACTTTTTTTAGCATTGAATGGTGAAATTCATGTTGAATTTTGCATAAATTTAGTGTTCTTCTTGGCAAATCTTTAAATCGATCCCTCTTGAATTTGCAAAAGTTTTATGTTGTTTGTTTTTAACAGTGCGTAGATTTATGATTTAGTCAATTTGGGTATGATTATTCATGCTTGATTTGTATGGTTGATTTCACGAACATTTCTCTTATATATATATATCGGGTCGGCTACCTTGACATACTATTTTGACATACCATCTTGACATACCAAGCCAACCATCAGATCTTGTTGAATCTAACGCTCTAGATATGCATCTAAAAAATAAAACCAAACAAATAAAAAAAGGGATAAAATTGACATTTCATTTTTCCACAAAAGAAAAACCCATGTCTTATTCTTCTTCTCCCCCCTTCACAATGTTTTTTCAAAGAAAACCTCGTTTACTTCCTTCACGTTTTTTTCCTCCCCAAAAAATAAGACACCAAAGAGAAGAACGAGTCACCATCTCTCAACATCAGATGTGCTAATCATTACTACCCGATCATCAGTTATAGTAATCCGATGTTAGCCTATTCTCAGCTGTATTCCCACCAAAATACTGTGCTATATTAAGAGTAGCCGCACCATTAATATCATATATGTTTCCTCACTGTCTTGCAAAGGATCGAAGGCATTAACAACTGCAACAGTTGCATTGATGGGGGGAAACCAACACCCAAGTCTGCAATAATGCCTACAGCCTCAACCAGAATACTTTCATCAATTGCCTCTATAACTTCACGAACAGGTTCCAGCACCACAAGAGCACCACTATGCATCTCTATTACCATGTTCTGGCCCCCAAGTCGTTTCATTCACCATCCATGCTAGCAGAAATGCAGAATATCAGTTGCATTGTTGATCTCTCTGTTAACATTTGTAGTTTTCCAAGGCATTTTATCAGAGCAACCTTACTAGCACACTTAGTTGTAGTGTGACCAAATCTGTTGCGTGGACACACATATGCAATAGACACCACTCTCCCATTGCCAATATCAAACTTACGAGGCAAAGGGAGTTTTGACTGCACAGAAATCTCAGCACACATTAGCATAGTTGAGCCTCTTTTTCCTTGAAGTAGCTTGATCTAGAAATAGGTTTGCCAACCATACTAGAACCGACTATAATACCTTTTGCTGACCACAATTGCTTGGGAAAATTGAACAGTTGGATCTAAATAGTTAATGTGCCTTCTTTGAGCTTAAATCTCCTTCGACCAAGGCAATCAAGAAAAGCATTCCTGCGATCAACAAAGGCCCTGATTCCAACACTTGTTTCTTAGCCTCTAAGCTATTAAACTTAAACAAGTATAGTTCTCTATATGTAGAGATCTCAACCATTGCCCTTTAACTTCCACGCCTTTGAAATCGAGCTTTTAAACAAAGTGAATGGCTAACATTTGTGTTAATGAAAAAACCCGACTACATAGTTACCCCATTTTAAATGGTGACTCGTTCTTCTCTTTGGTGTCAAGGTTTTCCGTGAAAAAACATTGTGAAGGGGGGAGAAGAAGAAGACGTGGGTTTTTCTTTTGTCAAAAAAGGAAATGTCAATTTTATCCCTTTTTTTTTATTTGTTTGGTTTTATTTTTTTAGATACATATCTGGAGCGTTAGAATCCAACAAGATCTGATGGTTGGCTTGGTATGTCAAGGTAGCCGGCCCGTATATATATATATATATATATATATATATATATATATATATATATATATATATATATATATATATATATAAAGGACCTTAAATAAGGACTTTAAATAAGGACCAAATCTAAAACAACCCACAACTTCACCTACAAAATAATTTAAAATCTAATCTTTTGTACATATGATCTACTAACCATAAAGAATATCTCTACAAAAATTCAACTCGTTTGATATCTTCTAATTACTTAGATAAAAATTGTTGTCCACTTTTGAAAAAATATAACGGTCCATAAATGTCTAGTTTTTGCAATCATCTTTTGCCAATGTTAAAAATTGTCAAAC
The DNA here is from genome assembly GCF_015680905.1 of Coptis chinensis. Taxonomy (NCBI): domain Eukaryota; kingdom Viridiplantae; phylum Streptophyta; class Magnoliopsida; order Ranunculales; family Ranunculaceae; genus Coptis; species Coptis chinensis. The sequence goes on from NC_141463.1 coordinate 39,550,911, forward strand.
GAGTTGAATCTTTTTTGTAGAGATGTTTTTTTATGGTTAGTAGATAATATGCACAAAATATTAGGTTTTAAATCATTTAGTAGGTGAAGTTGTAGGTAGTTTTAGATTTGATTCTTATTTAAGGTCCTTTTAGGAGCCGGGCTGTATATATATATATATATATAGAAATGCTCTTATGCGGACTTCCCGTACCAAATAAAATCCAGACCTAAAAGAATCTCAATTCTATATCTAAATTCTAAACAAAAAACTGGACCCACCTTTATCTTCTTTTTTCTGACGCTCTCTCTACACCATAGTAATACAAGTATAATAATACCTCTCTCCTGTTTTTTTGCTACCCACTCTTCCTAACTTCCAACCCCACACACTCTTTCTCACCTGAGTCTCAATCACTTTTTCCATTTCTTTTTTAATCTCCTAATCACTTATCGACATAACAAAAGATTACCCAATTTATGATCTTGCAATGGGGGTAGTTTAGAAACACTTTCAACTCCTGTCAACCAAAACAAGCACCTGGATCTAGTGAGGCTTTACTGCAAACACATCCCAGTTTGAAATACGAACTGAAGTGATAGAATCTGAGATTCATGAGGAGGAAATGGTCATTGATGATTGATGAATTGAAGCATCATAGTCTTGAATATGAGAAAAGCGATGTTACCCGCGCTTTATTTGTTCTTATGTATTGACTGAAGGAAGTGTGTACGAAGTCACAGACAAAAAATGATGCATCTATTTGGTTATTGGAAGTGAAGTTTTTTTTTTGTTAGTGAGTCCTCCATACGCTTCCTTCAATAAGTCCAGAAGTCGGTCTTCAGATGCTCGGTTTAAATGGACTATCTCATGGTGGAAAAAAAATGGACTTTAATATCTTTAATTTGAGCACTCATCTTATCACCACTTAGTTTTCATATTGTCATATGTTTTGTTTTTGCTGTCATTGCACTTGCGTTCAGTGGAATCCGTTGAATCTTAGTTCTGGAACTGTAACTCTGAACTACAGTACTTTATGGAATGGAAAAAAAAATGTATTATAGCAGAGAGAGAGTGTGAGAAAAAAGAAAACAAAGGTGGGTCCGGTTTTTTGTTTAGAATTTAGATATAGAATTGAGATTCTTTTTAGGTCCGGATTTTATTTGGTACGGGAAGTCCGCATAAGAGCATTTCTGTATATATATATATATATATTAAAAACTTGATATAAACTGAACTTTTATTTATATATGTGGAATTATACTATAGAGAGAGAGAGAACCATATCTAAAGCAGGTTGATAATGATGGGTTAAAGTCAGACACCCACTACCAAAAAACGAGTTTACTGGATAGACTCAATAAAGATTACCCGACGGTTTAGAACCATAGGAAGGTACTGACGCCTTGCATCCTTCGGGTATTAATTGGCCATCCGTCCAGCAATTTCTCGGGGGTGTTCAAAATTTTTTGTGTCCGATGGTTGCATGAGAGTTCTAAACCGTCGGATAGTTCGATGAGTTTTAATAATTGTTTATTTCCAACAGACACATAACAACAATACAGTACTTCTTAACCGTCGGGATATCTATCCAAAATCAAACCAACCCTAAAATCTATCATCCCACTCACTCTAAACTTTAAGAAGGTAAAACTCTCGGCTCTTCCGTCCCAAGCAACCATCATTCAGTTGATTTGTTTAAAGCGATTGATAATCATGAGTGTTTCTCATTCTCCAATTGTTCATTATTTGATGTTTTCTAGTTTTGATTATGAATTTAATGTGTTTCAAGTGAAATATAATGAGAAACAATGGGAATTGGATATGTTAAAGTTGTTTTCACTTCGTTTTCCAGTTTTTCATCTGTATAAAAGTGAGTTTAATCCTCAAAATCTTGAGACAAGTTTTAAAAATCTTCACTTTACCTTCACTACAAACCCACCGCCTCATTTTTGTTATTGTATCAACTTGGTATTGCTGCTTGTGTTTTAAATGGACAAACTTTGCATTCATTTGCTGGTATAGGACTTGGGGTTGGTAATAAACATGTTTTACTTAAAAAAGTTGTTAAGAATACTACTACTTTAAAAAGATGGGAGAATGTTAAAGCTTTAGTTATTGATAAGATAAGTATGATAAGTTGTGATCAAAACTCAACAAGATTTTGATTTCACTTGATCTAGATTTCATTTCTAGCTGTTTTATATGGAGTGAAACTTGTGTTTGATTAACTTGAGCTATGAGAATATTTGTTGAAGCTTCTCAATGAAACAAAAACAATACTATTTCAACATAATTTTCCACATTTCCATTTGTTTGTAGTGATCTCACAAGGAAGTTTCAAGATGTAGGTATCTATAACTGCAATGGCTTGATGATGCAAACTAAGAAGGTGAAACTACTTCACAACTCGAATTTGTTGCTATTTTTAAAGTATTTGTTGCAATTTTTTACTTCATAAATACTAATTTTAATTTGATAATTTTGTAGGTTGTTTTGTAACATTTCATCAAGTTGAAGCCATCCAGGTAAATAGAAGTGGTAGCAATGGTTATTAACAATGCTGCCATTGGAAAAGAGTTTGGTGCACTTGAAGCATTGGTGTAACTTACATGAGTAGAAAAATAAAATAGAGTGGTTTGTGAGGCTATACTTGTTGGCTTCCTCTAAAGGTAGAATCTGATTGCTTTAACTTTCATATTGCGCGCATACCTATGTTGAAATTGATTTTAGAATGCTTGGTTGTTGATTATGATTATAAATTAGAAACTGAGTAGTACCAATAAGAACCCAGACAATATTGGGATATAAGTCAAATAACAGTATCCCGAGTAAGCGTGGAATAAAAAAGATGGGTCAGGATCAAATGATATCATGGAAGCTTAGATTTAGGTCTACACTCCCCTGAGCTCTGTACTTTTTGTCACCAATTTTCATTAAGGGCGTAATTATGTTGCTCCCACCTTTAAGCTTATACATGGGTACACAGTTCTCTAGGCTTTAATTTTAATTTGTTCGAGTAGATGTTATAGATAAATTGATATTGATCGTGCTGAAATTATGTGGAATGAAGTGGTAGTAGTAGTAAGGGGTTGAGCGGAGCTTCTATCATAAATCTTAAGATGGGAGGAATGATTGATGAGTGAAAACAAGAACTTTTTAACTTTTCTTTATTCATATTTTTCTTCTATTTTTAATGAGTATGGAAAGACTAGTGTTTAAAGAGAGGAAAGCATTAAAAACATGAAGTTTGTAGAATTAAAACATAAAAGAGTGAAGAGGAAAGGAGATGACTTTATCACCAAGTTACACTCATTGATGACTTCAATGAGTGCAACTAGTGTTCTTGATATTGAATGACAAGAAATGTAGAGCCAAGTGATTGGATGAAAAGATTGAAAACAAGGATTTGAAACAAGTATTGAAATGAAATGAAAACAAGTAAACAAGATAGATTGAAATAAGAAAATAACAATACAAGAAAATAAAATGCAATAATATAAATCTACCTAAGAAAGCATGATAAAATTGATCTCAATTTTTGGGTTGTCAAACCAAAAATTGGATAATGTTTTCTCTCCCTACTTTTTGCTTTTATACTCCTACTCGGGAGTTCACCAGATGTTACTTCTTCAAGAACTTTGTTATTGTGATTTTCCATAAGAGTTTCTTGAAGTTTACAAGAAGCTGCACAAGTATTCACAACACTAGAAACCAAGTTAAAGAACAAAACAATGTGGGTGTTATTTTTAGCAATAACAACTAGTGCTAATTGAAGTTGATGGGCAAAACAATGAACATAAAACACATATCTCCATTTTCCTTCAAGATAAGGGCTTTGAGACCATTGAACTCACCTCGCATATTACTAGCTCCGTCATAACCTTGACCATGCAATCTTGATATACACAACCCATGCTTGCAAAAAAGTGATTCAAGAGCTACTTTGAGAGATACGACGCTAGTTTCTTGAACATGAACTTACAATTCCTAAAATATGTTCAACCAAATATCCATGAGTATCTACAAAGTGCAAACCAATAGCCATTTGTTCTTTAATTGATATATCTCGAAATTCATCAACTAACACTGTTGGGGCAAAACATTTGCCCGATACTCTTAAGGTGGTTATCCTTTGGAGGATTGAAGGATGTGTAGATTATGGTTTCTGAGGAAGGAGAGATTTCACCAACGTATTGGTTGCCTACGTACCTAAAGAGGTATCCGTGATCAAGTCTCTAAAACTGTAGTTCTGGCGGCTGCAGAGACATCCGTATATATAGTGATCTCCTGCCTTGGCAGCTAAGAAAGTGATTCTCAGAGATTGCCTTACTAGACAAATCCTAGCATGATCCTACTTCTAAAAATAATATAATTATCCAAGATTTCCATGAGATTTGATTCTATCAATGTGCAAGATTGATGTTTTCTAGTTAACTAATCGGTCTTAAGTCTAATGAGAGTTTTACGAGGGGGAATTATACTACGATGCAACTACCCACAAGATACAAACTATAATTGATTCAACTACTGAAATACTATGTTGATTCTATAATAAGGAATAGGGGGATTGATTCCACCTTAACTCAACTTAACTCACTAACGACGAATAATCATAAAGTGAATTGAATGAGCTACGCAGTGAGAACAATTGGTTCTTCCTAATCCCTAATTACACATGACATTTCTACCAATTCATAACTAGCATGTGAGCGATTAAACCCATTCTCATGGCTAATTAATTGTTTCTAGAGTGGAATAGAAAAATTACGGCGACTCTACGATAATTGGAATCAAGCTTTCATCAAGGCTTTCAACCCCCTCTAATGGAGGTTTAGCCGAGAATCATTTCGCAATCATTTCCATATGAATCTAAACTAAACATAATATCAAGTTTCGAAATTTACTAATCTAAATTAAATAATAATTAAAATCTAATTAACAACTAAGAAATGGTAACCAACAATAATTAAAACTATATCTAATAGATTGAAATAACAAAAATGGAAATGACAAGAATAATAACTATTTTATTTATCTAATGAATGATATTTAATGATTCAAGAAATTAATCTAAAACAAGAAATAAAATTCTAAAACTAAGTTCTAAAACTCATTAATGGAGGCTAACTAATCTCATTCTAATCTAGGTCTAACTATCTACCATTAACAAACAGCTAAGCTTTTGTTTTTATACTTTCAGATCCAAAAATCGTGCATGGGATTGGAGCCATGTTTTGGGCCAGAGAATCAGGCCCAAAACCCAATTTCTTTAGTCCAAAATGGGCTCTTCAGCTGCAGTTGGCTTCGACAGATTTTTTGTCCACTTTTGTTCCTCTGATTGGGTCAAGGCTTGGACCATTGGAAAACTATTTCCGAGCCGGTCGTTTTGACATAAGGTAGGCCCAATTCCGAGGTCTGAGTCCAAAGATATGGTCTTTGGAAGTTCTGCTAACTTTGTGTGCTGTTTCTGCCCGCGTTGACTTTGACTTTTCAGCTTTGACCGGGCTTTAGAAAGGCTTTGTCTTATTGAATCTTGGCCTTTAATCACAGAACTCCTTAGCAACCAACCATTGCTCCTTTATCTCGCTAAAGTGGCACATTTCTGCACATAATGGACTTTGAAGCCCGAAATGCATAAAAACGAATCGGTATTAACTTTTACTTATTATTCACATAATTGGTCTAAAAGTATGATTATTAAGGGGTTAAAACTACAGTTTTGGGCTCTTATCAACCACCCCCAAACAGCATTTTGCTTGTCCTCAAGCAAATATGAGAAATTAGCATAAATGACCAAAATGGAGTTCTATCTACTCTCATTTTATTTGAGTGCGATTGCATTGACCATACGCAACAAGGCCTTAAACCACTAGGAATTCCCTAGTGGACGAGTTATAGCCTCGTGAGAGTTTTCCAGTGAAGGTACTCACAAACTTCATCTATACTACAACGACTAAGAAAGAAAACTATTGTTTCCTTATTCATGCTCCAAATTATCTATACATCTCACTAGCTATGAACAAGAATAACCAAGTCAAAAACCTAAGTTAATATATGTATAATAATCAATCATCTACAATAAACATATATACAATGAGTAATACTATGAAATGCAATAGCAAGTCCGTTTCTGAAACTCGGAATAGCGTCCTTAAGTAGGTTCTCACAATAATAGTCAAGATACAACACTCTAATTTTTCCACTCAAGTTTTGCTACTCTAGTCTTGTGATGGGCACACTTTACCTTACAATCTCAATGACACACAAGGAAGTCGGAGTCGATCAAACACATCTGCCACTTACTATCACACTAACCTATTCCTAATTGAGCTAGAGGTCTTTATTAGGTGTTTCGGGGATTAGGAGATGGTTTAAGAAAGAAGGAAATGGATATTCAAAAAGGACAAGTCTGAGATAATAGAGTCTTCATATTATGTAACTAGAGAAAACCTTGTTATTTACTTTTGCTTCTACACTTTGTTTCCATCCTTAGCCATATTTTCTTTTTTCTTTTTCTTTGGCTTTTGACTCTTTTTTATTCTATTTTTTGGAGTTTTATTTTATTTCTATTTCTATTTTTCTTTTCTTTGGATGGAAACTTATTTTTTTTTATTTTCTCAAGCAACTAACTAATTTTTGTTTTACGTGTTTTTTTCTCTTCTTCTTCCTTCCTCATTCTATTCTCGGACTTATTCTAAATTGGGTAGGTGATTTTTTTTATTTTGTTTTGTTTTTTGTAACAGGGGTAAAGGATTTGTGGTTTATGAAAGGCTAAAGAAAGGCTCGAGGGGCTTACTAGCGGAAAATAATTCATAGGTTTGAATTTCTGGCTATATCGATCCAAAGAGGGCCTAAATTCTCGCTTAGGATATGGTTTAGTGATCAAGCAAGTAGGCGTGTGATTTTCTATCCGATTTTACTTCTCCCTTGTGTCATTTATCAAATGTTTCACTCTTATAAGGCTTTAGGCTATATTCTCACGGGATTTGTAGAATAAGTACTCTAGCCTAGATTTCAGAAACTTACTGCTAACAATCATAGATACTCATGTAATATATTTATAGATAGATGCAAAGATTATTACCTACATATTAACCTAAGTTTCTAAAAATTATTTTAATGCAAAAGCTACGTGAGACTTCTAGATTGTTAAGAGCATAGAGAAAGAAAACAATATCAATATTCCTAAGTATATAGCATAACTTATTTATTTATATTTTTGAATTTTTGAAATTTTAACTAGAAAACAAGTGCATATTATACATATCTATATCCTAATAGATGCCTTAATTACACGTGTTTCTATGCCCACCCCCAAACAAGAAGCATGCTTTGTTCTCAAAGCATTTAAATAAAGAGGGTAGAAAAATACCATGGAAACGCGTGAAATTCTGGAACATCTGCAAAACAAGGTTAAAACATACTAATATAAAAACTGACGCAACTCTATAAGAGTTCCACCCATTATGGGGTTAACATAATTAAATTGCTTGGGACATAAGCATACACTAAATGGAATTAAAAACTTACCTTATCTCCGGACATGCATATTATCTACCCAATAGCACCATGGGTCTTGTATTTCAATTGGGCATGGCAAGTCCAAGAACAAATGCTAGCAAGAACCATAAGCGGTTCCGACTTTACGTGTGTGATCACCTCATGAGACCAAGCACCATAAGTAGTGCTTTGGAAAAAATCTTCGAAAAACTGTTCCGATATTATTGTAGGAGATGTCATCTCGAAACTATGCTCTGGAACAGTACTGCAAATGACCGAGAACAACCCAGAAAACCGGAAATTTTCTAGTCTCACGGAAGTCGGTAGCGGCGCTTCCACTTTAAGCAGTGCGCCTCAGGGTTTGTTTGTTTGTTTGTTTTTTTAACTGTGTTTTGGCCAGGCTCAAAAACTTCAGCAGGCTTTCGGTGCTAAATTTTAAAAAAATGTGTAGGCACGCAAGCGCTCTACTTTGGGTGTGCGAGTGCACTCCATGGTGCTGATGGTTGAAAATTGAGACGAACAACGGGAAACGTGAGAGTGAAAGGTGAGTGATGGAAGTTAGGTGTAGTGTGGGTTGTGAGTGTAGAATGAATGAAGTTTATATAGGTTTTAAGTTGCTAAAATGAATCGGAAAGTTGCCAAAAAGCTTTTCCGGCAATTTCTGGAAATACTAAAATTTTCGAACCCGAAAACGGAAACAACTCATATTCTTGATTCTAAAACAACCCTAATATCTTTTAGGTTGAATTTAGGATAGAACCTACCTATTTTATCGAGATTTCATCCTACCATGATATTTATTCATAGATATGCCTATTCGGCAATATTCTCACCCCCGACTCAAATAACTTCTAAAAAAGGAGGTCATATAAAAATCATCTTTGGACTACATAATACCACCCCCAAACAATTTGGGAAAGTGGGATCAACATTAAACAACCATGCACAATGAAAATAACCACATTATATTAATATTGTCATTCAAACAACATTTCACTACAAAAGTCAAAATTAACTACGGAATTTAACAACGTAACATCCTATCTACTAAATATAATAAAAAACAACATCAAAACAACAAACAAGAAGAAATCTAGCTATTCTTCAAGGGAGCGAGGTGGGGGTAAGAATAGGAATTTGAGTGATCAAGAATGGAAAAACCAACACCCCACCCCCAAACAAAATTTTTGAAAATAGGTTTGTAAAAATTTGTTTTAAAACGTGGGTCTTTTAAAGTCAAATTCCCGAGACTTGCTAGATTACTATTTTTATAGCTTATAACTTTTTTACTTTTTATGAATTAGGTTTAATATAAAGGAAAACAATAAGCAATAAAGACATAATTCACACCATTGAGAAACATGACTCAAAAACCAAGAAAATATGCAAGAGTGGAAAACGTGAATTATGTGAAACGTGGACTTAGGATCCGGTACTTACAACCACACACTCCATAGGGAGGGTCCAGTTACCTGAATGGTGCATTCACCAATATATGGAAATGAAAGGAAATGCACCAAACACAAAAATTGAGTCGTTTATAGTCAGATACTCGAGACTTTATCTAAACATATGTATGAATATGCAGTTTATCATATATCAACAACCGAAATAGTTGTGGATCGTTCCATAAATAAATATCACTGAAAACATATCCAAACACAATCAAGCACCAAGATTTCCTACGACGCAGCCTAGTGGAATGAAAGCAAAGTCGGATAGACCTATAACATAACCGAGCATGCACCTTATGTTTCATCTTTGAACGAGAGGGTGTCCTAGTGAATAAGTGTGGAAAAGTGAATGGTTGTGGAAGATATGGTGGATTGGGATAAGTTTTAGAGGAAAACATGGAAAAATGAGGATGTGGGTTTAGCACAAAACTCATTCATGGTGTAGTTAGGATTTGTCTCAAGTCCGAAAATGAAGGTGTCAAGTGGTTTATCCTTGGGAAGTATTCGTTTACTAGGTGGATTTAAAAAATCATGAAGCACAGGAGAAACTAAAGGATCGAGTGCAAACTCGAGGTTCCTTTGAAAAGGTGGAAGGTGGGGAATATTCGTGATGGAAGGTGAATGATTCTCAGCTAGAGCTCTCAAGTCCATATCATTAGAAATCTTGATATATGCAAGACATTCCTCAATAGGTGGGTCAAAATGATCACTGGGATAGAGATTGAAAAATTCATCTTCCGTCATAGCATCAAGGGATGAATGGTTGTTGGCAAGGGGGGACTCGCGAAGTGGTAAAGAAGCGGTGCAAAAGAGTTGCAGGAATTCTTCTTCGATTTCGTCTACTACCAGGGAGTCATTGTTAAAGTCAGAATTTCCGAAGAAAAGGAATTTGTTAATCTATTTCTCCGGAAACATGTTTTTGAAGTAATCTTGAGCTAAGCTCTTGATCATGCTAACCTCTCCATTTGTAGATGAATCGGATATCGCGTGTCCTCGTTTTGAAAACATTTACCTCAACGGAAAGATGGCCAAAGGACAAGGACATCGAACCATCGTGGCAGCTTTATGGCGTTGAGCCAAGAAGGGACGCCTAAAATGATAGGTACAGAGTCGTTAGTGACTTCGCGGTCGAGGATAACGAAGTAAATTTGGGTAGTAAAAATTTTGGACTTTAACCAAAGACGTTTTCAACCACACCCTTAGGATACTTAATAGACCGATCGCTAATTGCAATGTCATTTTAGTAGGTTGCATCTCCTCTAGACCTATTTGTTTATACAAATAAAAGCGGGGAGTAAGTTAACACTAGCCCCCGTGTCTAGTAAGCTGGGTCGTCGTGTGAGAATCTCCTAAGGTGCATTGTACGAAGGGGCGACCGTGGTCCTTGTACTTAACAATTCCATTATTTTTGGATAAAGTTGGGAACTGTTCAGTTAGAAAAGCGTCTTTAGGTATGTTGGTCTTACGCCTAGTAGTGCACAACTCCTTAAGAAACTTTAGCGTGGTTAGGTAGCTTTTTATAGCTTCGAGAAAAGGAAGGTTTATCGTTAGATTTTTGAAAACGTTCCTAAATCTCCTTAAAGTTAGTATATCCCCTGGTTAGCATGGCTAATTTATGAGGGAACGGTGGTTTAAGCTCTATATTTAGCGTATGGCTCGACTTGATGTGTAACCTTGGCTTCGTTTCTTAGGTTGTGGTTTAACCGGTACCTCTACGGTGGTAGGTTCTTCGGTTTCTATTTCGGTATCTAGTTCGATATCCGGTGTAAGGAGTATCTTGATGGGGTAACTATAGGCATAGTTACTTTGTTATCAACCACTCTTCCAAAACGGAGAGTGGTGATGGCATTTAGCTCACCTACGGTTGTAGTTTCTGTACTAGTATTACCGTTTACCTCAAAGGCTGTATTTGCTATTCTAGGGTTGGGTATTGCTTGGCCTGGAAACACGCCTTTTGGTTGGGCTTTCTCTTGGGCTAACTATTGGTTTAAATTATTAACGGATTGTAGAATGTGTTGGTTAGATTGAGCCATGGTTTGGAAAAGTTGTTGGCTCACTTGTATAAAGGTGTCAAGACGATCCGGTTGTGTGGGTGTAGTAGTCACGGGTGGTGGATTTGGAACTATCTCGCGTTGATTATTTATGGGCAGATTGTGATAGTTTTTTTTATTTTAGGAACGATATCTCTATTAGCATTATAATTATTATAACTACATTGACCTTGTGTTTGACCTTGTCGAGGTTTGCGCTTGGTTGTTATAATTATTATAATTACCCCGATCTGTCCTTGTTGTGGTGGAGCTTGGTTATAAGCGTCGTTGGCCTAACATATTGATTATTGTACCACCTGTAGGTGTGACTTGTTGGTTATTTCTCCAACCGAAGTTGGGATTTTGTCTCAAGGGCGTTAGGTTCACTATTAATGGAACAAGAATGTTCATAGGCTATAGGACCGATGGAGTCGGGATGCTCGAGGGCTCCAACAGAAACTACATGGATTTGAATTTACATTCATGATGGGGATATGCTTTTGTTGTACAGAAATGGCCTCTACCTTTTTTATGAGGGATTCAATTAGAGTTTTAAGCTCAGGACCTGATTTAACCTCAAACATACTGGTAGCCTTAACTGTTGAAGAAGAACTAGCAGAGCGGGAGTAATCGTCACTACCCCCCCAATTATTATTATGCTTAGTCTGATCTTCCAAAAATTTATATGCCTCTGAGGCTCATTTACTTAGGAAACTACCCCCATTCATTATGTCTAGGACTTCTTTATGGTGGTGTAGAAGTCCTTTGAAAAAGGCACGAACTAACGTGTCTTTGCTAGGTGATGGTGTGGACACTCTATAAGGAGATCGGTGAAAGCGATTCCAAGCCTCGAAAATGATTCATGAGGGATACGTCGAAAGAAGTGAATCTTGGAAAGCATTTCATCCGTCTTTAGGGGTGGGTAAAAATATTCCATAAACAGTGAACAAGTTTGGCCCACGAGTCCCACGAATTAGGGCTTTGGGCAGTTAACCAAGGCGCCTTTATCAGCTAAGGTGAAAGGGAATACCATCAATTTAATTTGTTCCGCACCAACCGTAGGATGGTGGAATGTTATAAGGACTTGTTCAATCCCTACGCGTAAGCCGATAAGGTTTTTCATGGTCTAAACCATGAAAACGGGTAACAAATTAAATATATTTGGGGGGATGCGGAAATCCCCCACTGGGTCTGCTAGAACGATGCAAGATTTAGGGCTATCGCTCAAGGCTTTATAAAAGTCAGAGAGAGGAGTCTCTCTTTCTTCAGCCATAATATCAGGTGGTGTGTGTGAAATAGTAGCTAGAGGTGTAGTGGGTGGGAAACTAGATAGACTTGTTTGTTGACGTTGCCGTGTAATTACGTTAGTTGTTTTTCTTCGACCAGACCTTAATCTCATGCAAGACTAAGTCTAAACACGACAACCCTCCAAACAATCTTGATATATTAGTATAAACCTCTAACTGGATATGCGAGGTATGGAAGAAAGGAATACCTGATTGCGTCCTTGCTTCGCTTATGAATAGCATCTTGTTTACGCGTGTTCAGTGTATATAATAAGTTAGAACACTGAAAAACTTAAAAAATTGAAGTTCGAAACAAACCTGTAGAAATCCGGAAAAATTTAGCTTAGGGCGCGAGGGCGCGGGTGCTCTCGCTTTAGGTGCGGTCGCGCTCCATGTAACTTCAAGTTACAGTGTTTTAGGGCTGGTCACGCTCAAGGTTCCAAGCGTTTGGGCGCAGGTGCGCTCGCTTTGGGCGCGGTCGCGCTCCGTGTTATTTTTCGCAAAACTTTTCAATGCTGAAACGGACAACCACAATATGAATCAAACAAGGGTGGGTGGGTTTAATGGGACTTAAAAATGACTAATTATACTATGAAAACAATGCTAAAGTGAAATTAAGATGGCAGCGGCGCCATTTGATAAAAGATAAAAGCTAATTTGATAAACATAAAAATGATGGTTTACCTACGAAATGAACGATGAACTCAAAACGTAAGTAAACTAAACTAATTTTACGGGAAGCTATCAAAGTTTCTACTCTCTTTCTATTGAACAGATATAGTGGAGTAGGAAGTTCGTTCCACTCCTAGTTCTTTAGCATGGAATGATTTCATAGTTAACTAATTGGTCTTAAGTCTAATGAGAGGTTTACGAGGGGAATTCTATACTACGAGGTGAATGAAATTAACAAGTTACGAATAACGAAATGATACTGAATACTGAATGTGAATCTATATAAAGAATTAGAGGGGAATTGATTCCACCTCGAATCCAACTTAATCACCTAGCATAGACTGTTGTAATCCAATTCTTACTGTAAGAATTGCTCGTTCTAATCCCTAATTAACATGACATTTCTACCAATTATAACTAGCATGTGAGGTCGTTTACCTATTCTCATGGAGAAACACGACCTTCTAGAATGGAATAGACTCTACAACGATTCTACACTTATACAACTAAGCTTTCATCAAGGCTTCATCAACCCCTCTAATAGAGGTTTAGCCTTGATTCATCAAACCATCATTTCCCATATTATTATAACTAAACATCATATCAAAATTCTAACTTGACTAATTTAACTAACAATACTTCAATCTAATTTAACAACTCAGAAATGATAATCAACAAGAATTAAAAAAGATCTATAATTTGAAATGACAAAAATCAAAATTGACAAATAGCTATTTTATTTATCAAACTAATTAAGAACAATGATTCTAAGAGTTTAATCTAAAACAAGAATTGAATTGAAGCTAAACTAAATTAAAAACAATTAAATCTAAATCTAGAATTATCTATATTTTTAGGTCTAATTATGTACCATTAACAAAGAGCTAAACTTTTGTTTTTATACTTTCAGATCCAAAAATCGTGCATGGGCTTGGAGCCATGTTTTGGGCCAGAGAATCAGGCCCAAAACCCAATTTCTTTAGTCCAAAATGGGCTCTTTAGCTGCAGTTAGCTTCGACAGATGTTTCGTTCACTTCTGCTCCTCTGATTGGGTCAAGGCTTAGACCATTGGAAAGCTCTTTCCGAGCCGATCGTTTTGACATAAGGTAGGCCCAATTCCGAGGTCTGAGTCTAAAGATATGGTCTTCGGAAGTTCTGCTAACTTTGTGTGCTGTTTCTGCCCGCGTTGACTTTGACTTTTCAGCTTTGACCGGGCTTTAGAAAGGCTTTGTCTTCTTGAATCTTGGCCTTTAATCACAGAACTCCTTAGCAATCAACCATTGCTCCTTTATCTCGCTAAAGTGGCACATTTCTGCACATAATGGACTTTAAAGCCTGAAATGCATAAAAACACATAATAAGTATTAACTCTTACTTATTATTCACATAATTGGTCTAAAAGTATGATTATTAAGGGGTTAAAACTACAGGTTTGGGCTCTTATCAAATATCTTATTAGGGTTTTCAGCTACCACGGATCATACCACTGGACTTGAGTGATCCGAATGGATCCATGGACCTGGATGATCTTAGATGGATCTGAGGACCTGAGTGATGTGGATGGATCCACGGACCTGAGTAATCTGGATGGATCCACAAGTAAGCTCGGCGAGACATATGCGGCCCAATGCATCTTTGAGAACCACCTAGACGGTTCTACATCTGGGTTCAAAGGTACTCTGAGATGGAAATATGATATGGGGTACACACATCGCCCCCTCTGCAACACATTACCAGATGAACATGAAGTTGATCATGTGTTGAAGAAGTGATATAGTGTGGAAAAAAGTCTTGAAATAATGTAATTGAATAAAAACTGAGTGTTGACCAAAACATAGGTAAGGGTTAATAATTGTTGGGTTGGACATAAAGTGAGGGTCCTAACTTTAAAGTAGGGAAAAGATGGACGTACTGTTAAAATAATGAAAAGTAAGTAAAAGTGAATTTATGAGGTTGTCCAAAAAGAGAGAGTTAAACAAAAAGTATGTGAAAGACATAAAATACACAAATGTAGGACTTATCCAAAAACAAGAAGATAACAAATGAAAGAAAAGAAATGAAAATGGTGGGGTTTGGTTGAGAAGAAATAATAAGAAGAAAAATTGAAGAAAGAAAGAGACCTCACTCAAGTAAGTATCTCTTCTTTGTAATTTCTTCAAGTTTTCTTCTTTGTACAAAGATACTGCACAAACCATATGTTCATGTATGTCCATATGCGTGATGTTATTTAAGGGGGGGGGGGGTGTAAAATAAATTGACCCGGCCATAGAATGAGCTGACGCGGCCTTAAAACAACCTGAACCGGCCATAAAATGACTTGACTTAGTTGTATAAGACTTGACCCGACTATAAATTGACCAAAACTGGCTTTAAAATGAGCTGACCCAGTCCCAAATGTGGTGACCTAGCCTAAAAATGGCCTGAACCAGTGGTAAAAGATTTTAGTCACTCTCAGAAATATTGAACTGGACAGAGAGATACAAAACCGGATGAACCGCTACTCGAACCGGTCATTAGTGCTTGAACTGGTATCCATCGCCGAGTGCCTGGTGTCGGTCGCTGGGTGTCGGGTTAGCACTTGTGGACTTGGGTCATCAATTTTGTGCATGGATCAGTAAATTTAGATTTTTAGTTTGGGTCAGCACTTGTGGATTGGCATGGGTAAGAAAAATGAGGCTTGGGGGGTATGTGTCAGCGGAATGGACTTGGACATAGGTGAAAATTGTAGGCTGATTTGATTGTGTATTTGGGGCCTTTATTAGTGATAAAAAAGATTTTATTTGATGCTAGCTGATAATTGCCCAAAACTGTAGTTTTAACCCTTTAACAATAATACTTTTAGACCAATTATGCGAGTAATAAATAAGAGTTAATGCTGATTACGTATTTTTATGTATTCTAGGCATTGAAGTCAATTATGTGTAGAAAATGTACCACTTTGGTGAGATAAAGGAGCAACGGTTGGTTGCTAAGAAGTTCTGTGATTCAAGGCCAAGATTCAAGGAGAAGAAGCCATTGTAAAGCCCAGTCAAAGCTGAAAAGTCAAAGTCAACGCGGGCAGAAACAGCACACAAAAGTGAGTAGAACTTCCGAAGACCGTATCTTTGGGCTCAGACCTCAGAATTGGGCCTACCTTATGTCAAAACGACTGGCTTGGAATAAACTTTCCAATGATCTAAGCTTTGACCCAATCAGAGGAGAAAAAGTGGACGAAAAGTCTGTAGAAGTCAAATCAAGACAAAAAGATGTGGATTAAGAAATTGGGTTAAGCATTCTTAGCTTTATGGTAGCAAGCCCATGCCGAAAATTGGATCTTGAATATTTTAGATCTAGATTTAAGTCTCCATTTTAATTAATTAGCCATTTTTTTAGTTTGTTTTAATTTTCTCCAGTTATTTGAGTTTTTTTATCTTGTTTTAAATTCAGTTATTGAATTATTGTTATTGCTATTCATTAGATCAATAAAGTTAATTAGTTCTTGATGGTATAGTTTCATTTTCATTAAATCATTATAGTTTCAATTCATAGATTTAGTTATTTATCATTATTAGTTTCAATTAAATCTAGCAAATTTAGATTTCCATTCGAGTTGAAATAAGCAAAGTTATAATCTTTATATCATGTCTTGCTTAAATTTATATATTAATGATAGCATAATGATTCTAGGCTAGACCTCCATTAGAGGGGGTTGAAGAAGCCTTGATGAAGCTTGATCTTTGTTAACTTAGAAATCATCGTGATAATCTATTCAATTCTAGAAAGTAATTAGTTCACCATGAGAATGGGTTTGATTGCTTCACATGCTAGTTATTATTTGGTAGAGATTGCCATGAATAATTAGGGATTAGAATTACCAATTTGTTATGCGAAATCATTTCAATTTGGATTGCGACATTTCTTTGTTTGTTGATTAAGTTGAGTTAAGGTGAAATCAATCCCCTAATTCCTTATCATAGTATCAATTTAGTATTCCGTAGTCGTATAAAATCATATCTTGTTAGTTAAATTTCCATCGTAGTATAAATTTCGTAAAACTCTCATTAACTTTGGATAGATTGATAATCTTAGGAAACACGAATTCTAAAGAACTAGGAGTGGAACGAATCTTCTATTCCCACTATATTTCTATAGAATCGAGAGTAGAAAACTTTGATAAATTAGACACGAAAATAGTTTTCTGTTTTACTTGCGTTTAAGTTTCATCGTTTACTTGTTCATAGGTAAAACTATCATTTTACATTTTATCAAATGGCGCCATTGCCATCTTAGTTCCCCTTAGAATTGTTTCGTTAGTATAATTAGTCTTTCCAAAGTCCCATTAAACCTACCCACCCTTGTTTGATTCTAATTGTGGTTGTCCATTTCAGAACTGAAATTTTCCTCGCAGGATTACACGGAGTGCGACCGCGCCCTTAGTAGGCTAAATTTGAGCGCCACCCGCACCCAAATTACTGGACATCAGTGAATACCAGAGCGCGCTTGCGCCTCATTGGAGCGCCACCCGCACCTAAATCACTGGACATCAGTGAATACCAGAGTGCGCCTACGCCTCAATGGAGTGGCACCCGCGCCCAATTCACTATAACTCGAGTTTCACTTGAGCGCGACCCGCGCCCTCCCAAGGCTTAACCAGAGCGTGCCCCTCGCCCTCTTCGGAAATCGCCCAATTTCCACAGGTTAGTTCAAACTTCCATTTCTTCAAGTAATTTAGTGTTTCTAACTTGTTATATACACTGAGCTCACGTAAACAAGACGCTATTCATAAGCGAAGCAAGGAGGCTTTCAGACACTTCTTCCTTCCACACCTCGCATCTCCTGTTAGAGGTTCATACTAGCATATCAGGATTGTTTTGAGTGTTGTTGTGTTTAGTTAAGATTGGTCTTAGCCTTGCATGAGATTAAGGTTAGGTCGAAGAAAAATGCCTAACGTAATCAACCGGCAACGTCAACAAACACGCCTTTCTAGTATACCATTCACTACACCTCTAGCTAATATACCACACACAACACTTGAAATAATGGCTGAAGAAAGAGAGTCTCCTCTCTCTAACTTTTACAAAGCCTTGAATGATAGCCCGAAATCTTGCATCATTCTACCAGACCCAGTGGGGGAATTTCCGAATCCCCCCAAATATATTTAATTTGTTACCCGTTTTTCATGGGTTAGACCATGAAAAACCTTATCAGCAGATGCGTAGGATTGAACAAGTCCTTACAATATTCCACCATCCTACGGTTGGTGTTGAACAAATTAAACTGAGGGTATTTCCTTTCACCCTAGCCGACAAAGGCGTCTTGGTTAGCGCCCAAAGCGCTAATTACGTGGACTCGTGGGCTAAACTTGTTCAACTATTTATGGAACACTTTTACCCACCTCTGAAGACAGATGAAATGCTTTCCAAGATTCATTTCTTTCGACAGAATCATCACGAATCATTTTCAGAGGCTTGGAATAGTTTCACCGATCTTCTTATAGAGTGTCCACACCATAACCTCGCAAAAGACACGTTAGTTCGTGCCTTTTTCAAAGGACTTTTACACCACCATAAAGAAGTTCTTGATATAATGAATGAGGGTAGCGACGATATCTCCCGTTCTGCTAGTTCTTCTACAACAGTTAAGGCCGCCGGTATGTTTGAGATGAAACCCGATCCTGAGCTAAAAACTTTAATCGAATCTTTCACTAAAAAGGTAGAGGCTATTTCTGTTCAACGAAAGCCTATCCCCGTCATGAATGTCAACTCCAATCCATGTAATTTCAGTTTGAGTCCTGAACATCTCGACTCCTATTGTCCTCTAGCTTATGAACAACAAACATCACAACAAGATAACGTTTACTCAATTAATAGTTATCCTATTCCTAACGCCCCTTGGAGACAACATCCCAACTTCAGTTGGAGAAATAATCAACAAGTAACACCTCCAGGGTTTAATAATCAAAATGTTAGGCAAGCAAACAATTATAACCAAGCTTCACCATGACAAGGACAAGGTCAAGGACAAGGTTAGGGTAATTATAATAATTATAACAATAATAATTATAATGCAAATAGAGATATCGTTCCGGTAAATAATAACTCTCACAACCCACCCATTAATAATAAACGCGACATAGTTCCTATCACACAACCTGTAACAAATCCAACTCCACAACTGGATTGTTTTGACGCCTTTATGCAATCCCAACAACAGATTTTACAAGTCATCCAACTTTCCTTATATCAGTTAGCACAAGAGAAAGTACAACCCAAAGGTGTGTTTTCGGGTCAAGCAATACCTAATGCTATAACAACAAACACAGCCTATGAGGTAAACGGTAATACTAGTACGAAAAATGCAAACATAGGTCAGCTAAATGCCATCACCACTCTCCGTTCTAGTAGAGTGGCTGATAACAATGTAACTATGCCTATAGTTACACCACAAGTAGTCCCTACACCGGATATTGAACTAGATACCGAAATAGAAACTGAAGAGCCTACCCCTGTAGAGGTACCAGTTAAACTACAACCTAAGAAACAGAAAGCCAAGGTTAGAAATCCAGTTGATCCATATGCTAAATATAGAGAGAAACCACCGTTTTCCCAGAGATTAGAAATGTTAAACAAGGATACAAACTATGATGAGATTAGGAAGGTTTTCAAAAATCTAACGATAAACCTACCCTTTCTTGAAGCAATTAAAAAGCTACCTCACCACTCTAAGTTTCTTAAAGAGTTGTGCACTACTAGGCGTAAGACAAATATTCCTAAAGACGCCTTTCTAACTGAACAGTTTCCAACTTTATCAGAACATAATGGAATCGTTAAGTACAAGGACCTTGGTCGTCCTACTGTATAATGCACCTTAGGAGATTCCCACACGACGACCACTTTATTAGACCTGGGGGCAAGTATTAACTTACTCCTGTATTATTTATACAAACAAATAGGTCTACAAGAGATGCAACCTACTCAAATGACGTTGCAATTAGCAGATCGGTCTATTAAGTATCCTAAGGGTGTGGTTGAAAATGTGCTTGTTAAGGTTCAGGATTTCTACTATCCTGCTGATTTTGTTATTCTCGATACAGAAGTCGCTAACGACTCTGTTCTGATCATTTTAGAGCGTCCTTTCTTGGCTACTGCCAATGCGCTCATAAATTGCCGCGATGGTTCGATGTCCTTATATTTTGGCTATATTTTTGTTGAGGTAAATATTTTTAAAATGATGAAACAGTTACCAGATTTGTCTGTAGATGGGAGATAGCATGATCGAGAGTTTAGCTCAAGATTATTTTAACAACACATTTCCCGAAAACCATATGCATAAATTCCTTTCCTTTGGAAGTTCAGATTTTGTCAATGACTCCTACTTAGAGGAAGTCAACACCATCTTTGAGTCTACACCTATCGTAGACCCTTCTGTTGCTCCATCTACTGAGTTTGAAGACTTGCTGCCTAAGCAAGTATTCATTACTCAAGATGAGGACCCTCCCGAAGCATTTATCGACATTCCTTCCACCCCGGTGCTTAAACCTCTTCCTTCTGAGTTAAAATATATTCAATTTGATTCGAATGGTAGTCATCCGTAATTATATCTTCTCTGTTATCTAAGGAGAAAGAGACACATTTGATTAGGGTGATTAGGGAACATTGTTCTGCGATTGGTTGGTCCCTAGCCGACATTAAGGGAATTGACCTTAATATGTGCACTCATCGTATCCATTTGGAGGATAACGCAAAGACTTTTTGCGAACCTCAGTGTTTCTTGAACCCTGCCATGAAAGAGGTGGTCAGGGAAGAAGTCTTACGGTTACTCGATGCGGGTATCATATACCCAATCTCTGATAGCGAATGGGTAAGTCCCATTCATGTAGTTCCTAAGAAATCAGGGATTACCATGGTACGTAATGCCAAGGGTGAATATGTTGCAACGCATGGTCCTATGAAATAGAGGATATGTATTGATTACAGACGTTTACATCCCATGACACGAAAGGATTATTTTCCTTGACCCTTTATAGATTAGATGCTAGAACGTCTAGCTGGTCTTGTTTTTTACTGTTTTTTGGATGGCTACTCTGGCTATTTCCAAATTATTATTGATATTGATGACCAAGAAAAGACTACATTCACATGTCTTTTTGGAACATACGCCTATAAACGAATGCCTTTTGGCCTTTGTAATGCTCCTGGTACCTTCCAGCGGTGTATACTTCATATATTTAGTGACATGGTAGAACATTTCATGGAAGTATTCATGGATGATTTTTCTATCAATGGAGACTCATTCACTGACTGCCTGTCTAACCTGTCTAATTTTTTGACACGGTGTGAAGAGAAGAGTTTGGTTTTAAATTGGGAAAAATGTCATTTCATGGTGAAAAAGGGCATAGTACTAGGTCACATTGTGTCTAGTGATGACATCGAAGTAGATAAGGCCAAACTAGATAAGATAGCGACTCTACCTATACCACGGACTGCCCGTGATATTAGAGCCTTTCTAGGACATGCAGGTTTTTATAGGCGCTTTATCAATGATTTTTCAAAAATAGCTAGGTCTTTAACTAATCTGCTTTTAAAGGATGCCATTTTTTATTTTTATTTTAACTGTAAATAGGCTTTTAAAACTTTAAAAGCCACCTTAACCGCTACACCCATTATACAGCCTCCCGATTGGTCTAAACCTTTCGAACTCATGTGTGATGCTAGTGATTATGCTGTTTGTGCTGTCTTGGGTCAGAAACTAGATAATAAATACACTGTTATTTATTATGCTAGTAAAACTTTAAACGATGCTCAAAGGAATTATACAACTACTGAAAAAGAATTCTTAGCTGTCGTTTATGCTTTAGATAAGTTTTGTCCTTATTTCGTTGGTTCTAAGACTCTAGTTTACACGGACCATGCAGCCCTTAGGTACCTTCTCGCAAAGAAGGATGCTAAGCAGAGATTAATCCAATGGATTCTTCTCTTGTAAGAGTTCACATTAGAAATAAAGGACAAAGGAGGGGTCAAAAATGTAGTTGTCGACCACTTATCTAGACTTACAAATGACGATGATAGTGATTCTGAGTCCATACCTGACTCTTTTCCTAATGAGCATCTATATGATATTTTTTCTGCACCGTGGTATGCTGACATTGTGAATTATTTAGCGTTTGATACTATTCCTGCTGATTGGTCAAGAAATAATCGTAAGAAGTTCTTGGCTAGAGTTAAGCTATACTACTGGGATGAGCCCTACCTTTTTAAGTATTGTGCGGATCAGATTATTCGTCGTTGTATTCCCTAGTGGGAATATAATGAGGTTCTCTCATTCTGCCATGACAAAGAGTGTGGTGGCCATTTTAGTGGTATAAAAACAGCTGCTAAAATTCTTTAATGTGGGTTTTATTGGCCTACTCTTTTTAAAGATGCCCAAGTGGATTGCAAGACGTGTGTTCGTTGCCAACAACTTAGGCGAATCACGAAGCGTAATATGATGCCATTAAATCCAATCATGGTGGTAGAAGTTTTTGACGTATGGGGCATTGATTTCATGGGTCCTTTTTGGTTTTATATATATTCTAGTTGTTGTGGACTACATGTCTAAATGGATAGAGGCCATGGCTTGCCGTAGCAATGACCATAAGACAATTGTGTTTTTTGTTAAGGAATATATTTTCTGTCGAATTGGCATTCCTAAAGTCATCCTTAGTGATGGTGGAACACATTTTTGCAACAGAGTTGTTGCATCTTTAATGAAAAAGTATGGAGTTACACATAAGGTAGCAACTTCGTATCATCCACAAACTAGTGGACAAGTAGAAGTTTCTAATAGGGAAATCAAAAAGATCTTAGAAACAACTGTAAATCCTGATAGGAAAGACTGGTCGAAGCGTCTATTTGATGCCTTATGGGCGTATAGGAGTGCTTTCAAAACTCTTATAGGTATGTCTCCCTTTAGACTTGTATTTGGGAAACCTTGTCATTTGCCCATTGAATTGGAGCACCGTGCTATGTGAGCTATAAAAAGCCTTAACTTCAATTTTGATGAGGTAGGTGTCAAGCGCATGTTACAATTGAATAAGCTTGAAGAAATCCGTAGCAATTCTTATGATCTCGTGAAGGATTATAAAGCTAACATGAAACGTGTTCATGATAAGCAAATCTTGTGCAAAGAGTTTATGGTAGGTCAAAAGGTCTTGCTTTACTACTCCCGTCTACATATTTTTCTAGGGAAATTGAAAACCCGTTGGTCTAGTCCTTTTCTGGTTACTGAAGTCACCCTTTATGGGGCAATCACCTTGGTAAATCCCAAGGACAACAATACCTTTCAAGTCAATGGCCAACGGTTGAAACATTTTCACGAGCTATTGTCCCCTAATGTGAAGGAAGTCCTTTTACAAGACCTTGTCTATGAGGACTGACCTTTGTTGGTAAGTGTACTTCCTTTCATTTCCATATATTGGTTAGTGCACCATTCAGGTAACTGGGCCCTCCCTAGGGAGTGTGTGGCTGTAAGTACTGGATCCTAAGCCCATGATTAACATAATTCATGTTTTCCATTCTTGCATGTTTTCTCGGTTTTTGAGTCATGTTCCTCTATGGTGTGAATTATGTCTTTATTGCTTTTCGTTTTTCTTATAGTAAACATCATGCATAAAAAAAAAAAAAAAAAAAAAATTCAAAATTCAAAATCATAAAAATAGTAATTAAGGAAGTCTCGAGAAACTGACTTTAAAAGACCCACTTTTAAAACAAATTTTCTAAACTCTATTGTCTAAAATTTGTTTGGGGGTGGGGTGTTCGTTTTTCCATCCTTGATTGTTCAACTTTCCATTTGTGTTACTTAGGCCCTTTAATCATATTTCGATTCGGGTCGATATTATCTATGAATTTAGATTTCATTCGTTCGCATAACTTACGTCATGCACGTATTACGAGATATTTTCCATCTTCTTATATGTCACCAACTGTTGGAATAGAGTGTTTTATGTATCATTGGATTGGAAATTCTCTCTTGATCATTTCCATAGCTTATTCGCAAAAATCGGACTGGTAACGAAGCGGCAATTTTAGTTTGAAGTTGCGCGAAAAATCGAATTGGGCTTGGGCCCAATCTCGCACGCACGTGCGTCTCCATCTTCTAAACCAAAACAGCTCCCGAGTTTTCCTTTTTCCTCACCTCCATTAACATAGCTTATAAACCCTAACCTAAAAAAAAAGAAAAAAAAGAAAACCTAAACCCACCCACGCCCAAAGTTAAACCAAATCCAAAGACTCCTCCAAACCTCTCCCACACCATTCCAAACCTTTCCCACCACCGAAAACATACAAAAATTCACAAATTTCGAACTGCCACCGCCACCACCGCGCCTCCTCCCATTATTTTTAGTGAGTTTGTTTCAAAACTCGTCTCCCTACCTTATTCAAACCCACAAATTTTATCAAAACTCTAATGGCTCTAAGACAAAGAATTTTGCCGGAACAAGCATTTAATGCCAACCACATTCAACCATTTTACAGTGAGGAGATGATTTGAAGGGATTTGAGCCATTTGTGGTATACGACGAACGATTTTTATAACGAAGATTTGGTCCAACAATTTTATAGGATGAGGGAGTTGGTTGGGAATAAGATTTTTGTGAAGGTGAATAAAGTAAGGAGAGAAGTGGATAAAAATTTGTTGGCGCGTATCTTCGGTATGGAGGAAGGACGCACTCTTGTGGCCACATTGTAGGAATCCCAAGTTAGTGGGATCGAGCCTTTGATAAACGAGACGATTTTGGAGGGTAACTACAATGCGAGTTCGCATTGTGTTCGCCAGTCGTCCCTGGGAACCAACCAGCTGGCTGTAGCTCAGTGGATTAGGAAGACTGTCATTAGAGAGGAGAAAGTCAGTGACATCAGCCTGAATTGTCTTCACGTTCTATGGATACTCCAGACGAGGAAGTATGACTTCTGTATCCTCGTGTTTTTGATAGCTATGATTAGAGGAGTTGGGAAGAGTATTGCACCTTTCCCTGTTTTGATAACGAGGATCATGATGACCTTGAGAGCGACTCCGAAATCTGATCGGATTTACCTGTAGAGGCACCAAAATCTTACTATTTATACGGAGTGTATCCAAAAGACGTGGAGGTTGCCTGAAGAGAGGGTAGTGGAAGAGAATGAGTCGGAGGATGAGTCAGAGGATGAGGAGGACATGACATGTTTTGATACCGATGCCTTGGAGAGATGTACTTCTGATGCAGAACACATGTCAGTGCTTCATCGTGGCATATGTTCTTTTAATACTATTTGTGAAGATCTCCGGACTAGGAAGACTACCATCCATCAGAACTATGAGACTCGTGCACAGTGCGAAGACTAGCATTGGGAAGAGATGAAGGTCGAGATGGAAGCACAACGCAAGTTCCGAGAAGAAATTCCAGAACGCTTCCCACCCCACGGGGGTTCCTTTTCTGAGGAGGCGTTTGTGAGGCACGAGTGTCGTCGCCGAAGGACGGATGGCTCTGGCCCATCGGGAACTTAGGCCCAATCTTCATCTCACGTTCCATCCTCTACCAGCAGCGTGTCATTTAGGGATATTATAAGTTGATGTTGTTTTTTATTTGTTTTTATTAGTTCGGATGTTAAATTTTGAATTCCATAGTTAAATTTGAATTTAGTTGTTAATTGTATTTGAATTTGAATTTGAATTTAATTTGGTTCTTTTCAAATTGTGCGTTGATGTTATTGTTAATCCCACCTTCCCGAATTGTTTGGGGGTGGTATTATTTATTCTAGCATGATATTTTAATTGATCCTCAATTTTAGAAGTTGTTTTGGAGTGATTGATGGGAATATTGCTGAAATTGGCATGGCTATGAGTAGATATGGTGGTAGGATGAAATCTAAATGAGCTAGGCAGTTACTATTCTAAATTCAATCTAAAAGATATTAGGTTTGTTTTAGAATAAAGAATATGGGTTGTTTCCGTTTTCGGTTTTGGAAATATTTTGTTTCCGGTAATTGCCTTAAAGCTTTTTGGCAACTTGTCGATTCGTTTTGG
This sequence comes from Coptis chinensis, assembly GCF_015680905.1. Lineage (NCBI taxonomy): Eukaryota > Viridiplantae > Streptophyta > Magnoliopsida > Ranunculales > Ranunculaceae > Coptis > Coptis chinensis. The sequence goes on from NC_141463.1 coordinate 39,576,855, forward strand.
AAACTCAAAACCTATATAAACTTCATTCATTCTCCACACAAAACTCACATCTCTCACTTTCAACTCTCACCTTTCACTCCCAATTTTTCCTTCTTTTTCCTTCTCACTTCAGCACTTAAAGTTGCTCGGAGCGCACCTGCGCCTTAGTGGAGTGCCACCTGCATCCAAAATACTTTAAGTCAAATTTCACTAAAGCGCGACACGCGCCCTACCCAGACCAAACCTGAGCATGATCCGCACCAAAACACTGTTAGTCCGATTGCACCTGAGTGCGACCTGCGCCCATACAAGTCGTAGGTTGAGTGCACCCTGCGCCCATACAAGTCGTAGGTTGAGTGCACCCTGCGCCCTGACGTCGTAGACATGAAAAATTCCGATTTTTTGTGGGTTATTCAAGGATTGTTTGCAGCTGTTCTAGAGAGTAGTTTTGTGATGACATCTCCTACAGTTATACCTGAACAATCTTTCGAAGACTTGTTGGGAAGCGAGACTTATGGAGGTTGGTTCTGCGACAGGATCTTGCAGTTAGGATGGAGGCATCTACTGGTAAGTGAAGATGACTCGTATTCACCTCAGCTTACTGAATATTTTTACAATAATGTTAGTTTCTATTGTAACCAGGATGGAGAACAAGAATTCTCCGTCGTAGTTGATGACACGCCACTAGAATTCAATAAGTATTTGGTAGCGTTAGTTTCGGGAATACAAATACCTGATCCTATTCACATGTGGGGATATATGACCGATAATGCATACCTCTATGACTATACATATTTCCATGAGTATTATGGGGGAGGGGTGTTTCGTATAATGGACCAAGGGCATTATAACATAGCCCTTGGTAGCCTGTCCCTCAATGTAGGCACCACCATGTTATTCATCCTGATGAATATTTTAGGGGATTGGCAGTTTACTTCAGCAAATAGTACCTTTGGTGACGTTTTACTTGCTTTAGCTGAGGGACGTCGCCGATATAACATTCCCCGAGTATTAGTGGCTAGTCTTAAGAGAGCCCAAAGCATGAGGCATAAGTATCTTCTTATGCCTGTTTTGGTTTGCCGCATCATGCACGGTTGTTTACCTGAATTCTGTACCCAGTTCACGGATTGGAAAAGGGTTGAAGTCATGAGACCCACCAATTGGGTGGTTCGCTTATTTCGAGTAATGACTTGGCCGGGATGGCAGGTGCAACCTCATTTGGTTGCTCCTTACACTCCATCAGACATAGTAACACTCGACAGGTTAGCACGTGTTGATGACACCAGGCGACGAACTTGGCAAGTTATCATGGCGTGGCAGGATGCGAAGGAACCTCATTTCTTTATTGAAGAGGAGGAGGATGACGATTAAATGGGAGTTAAGGTAAGTTTTTAGTTTCAGTTAGTGTCTGCTTATGTCCCATGCAATTTGATTCTTGTTAACCCCATAACGGGTGGAACTCATATAGAGTTGCGTCTATTTTCTTTTTCTATATTAGCATGTTTTAACCTTGTTTTGTAGATGTTCCAGAATTTCACGCATTTCCATGGTATTTCTCTACCCTTTTTATTTAAGTACTTTGGGGGGCATAGAAACACGTGTAATTAAGGCATCTATTAGGATATAGATATGTACAGTATGCACTTGTTTTCTAATAAAAATTCAAAAATTTTAAAAATATAAATAAAAAGTTATGCTATACACTTAGGAATATTGGTATTGTTTTCTTTCTCTATGCTCTGAATAATCTAGAAGTCTCACGTAGCTTTTGCATTAGAATAATTTTTAGAAACTTAGGTTATTATGTAGGTAATAATCTTTGCATTTATCTATAAATATATTACATGAATATCTATGATTGTTTGGCAGTAAGTTTATGAAATCTAGGCTAGAGTACTTATTCTACAAATCCTGTGAGAATATAGCCTAAAGCCTTATATGAGCGAAACATTTGAGAAATGACACAAGAGAGAAGTAAAATCCGGATATAGAAATCACATGTCCACTTGCTTGATCACTATACCATATCCTAAGCGAGAATTTAGGCCTTCTTTGGATCGATATAGCTAGAAATTCAAACATATGAATTATTTTCCGCTAGTCGCCCCTCTGAGCCTTTCTTTAGCCTTTCATAAACCGCAAATCCTTTACCCTGTTACAAAAACAAAAAAAAATAATATATATATATATATATATATATCAGCCTACCCATTCTTTGAATGAGTCTGAGAATAGAGATGAAAAATAGAAAAGAGAAAGACCTTTGAAATCAAGAATTTGTTAGTCGCTTCAGATAAGAAAAGAAAGTTTCCATCCAAATAAAAAAAATAAAGAGTTAGAACTCCAAAAAATAGAATCAAAGGAGTCAAAAGCCAAAGAAAAAGAAAAAAAATATGGCAAAGGATGGAAACAAAGTGTAGAAGCAAAAGTAAAGAACAAGGTTTTCTCTAGTTACATAATATGAAGACTCTATTATCTCAGACTTGTCCGTTTTGAATATCCATTTCCTTTTTTTAAACCATCTCCTAATCCCCGCAACACCTAATAGGGTCAGAAATGGCCAGGATGAAGCCTCTAATAGGGTCATCTTGGATAACATGAAGCGTGAATTAGATGACGTGAAAGGTTTATGGGTCGAAGAACTGCCTAAAGGCCCTATGGGCGTACCGAACTACACCCAGGCGGTCAACTGGTGAGTCTCCATTTTCATTGACCTACGAAACTGAAGATGTCAAACCTCTAGAACTGGTAGCTCCCACTCAGAAGTCAGATGTTGTGCGCACTCTGGACAACGAGGAGCTATTATGTAGAGAAATAGATCTCCTAGATGAAAAACGAGAAGGTGCCACACTTCGCTTAGTTGCTAACTAACAGACATTGAAGAGATCATACGACAAGAGAGTCCGGATTCGATCTTTCAAAACTAGTGATCTGGTTCTCCGTGAGATCCCATAGCCCAACTACAAACTTGGACCTAACTGGGAAGGACCATACATCATCGACAAGGTTGGTCGAACTGGTTTTTACTGCCTATGCACTGTTGAAGGTGACGTTCTTGTCAAACCATGGAATAGACAACACCTTCGCAAGTACTATCAATAAATTGTTATTTCATGCTTTGTTATGCATATTTTACCATCAATAAAGTTCTTCACCTTCCAATCGAATATATTCCTTGCACGTTCTTTATTATCCTCAATGGACTAAGCCTTTAGGGAATTATTTGCTCACTATCTGTTCAAGAATATTGTATGCTAATTTGCTTTGGAATCAGTGATACTAAGTAATGGAAAGTCAAACGGTCAGTTCCTTTCGCAGCCCCATGTAGTTGGAACTGTATGCCAGTTCTTTTAAACTGCAAATATCCTCGATGGGTTAAGCATTTAGGGAATATAACCACACTAACTGTTCAGTAAACTGTATGTCGGTTTGAGTTGGAACAAGAGATAGTGTTCTTGAGAGCCTGAACTGTATGTCAGTTTTGGGCGCTCTCAAAACATCAAATGCAGGGGTTGCTAGGAAGATCTGGGTGGGATCTAGATCCTAGCACACCATCATTGGCCTGGAACATCGGCATGATGGTGCTGAGGAAGACTCCTCCACTGCTGTTCAGGCGATACCCTTTTTATTTTTAAAAAAATAAATTGGACTTATCATTGTTGGTCATGGACCGAAGTTGAACAGGCATATACCTCTACGCGATCGAGAGATTAAGTTGATATGGCTCCCATGACATTGATCGATTCTGGTTATGCCTCATCTTAATCTATTTAGCCTGTTAGGAACATATTGTTGTTCCAAATGTGGGGGTAAATTGAACAGTAAATATGTAATATAACATAAAATACTTCAAAGGCAAACATAAAATCAAGAGCTACAGAGCTCAAGAAGTCAATAGCATACATAAAATAGAAGAGCTACAAGAGCTCGAAGAAAAGAAATTAAATGTGAGACATAGCTCGAAGTAATCCATAGAATAATTGGTTAAGAATAATTGTTTTTGTGAATCATGTGAAAAACTTATCAGGGTAGAGTCAAAATTTGGTTCACCATTAGTGCAGGAATCGAGGAAGCGGGAACATTGTGGTTGGCATGAAGGCTGAATTCTGGAATTCCTAGAAAAGGAAGTTGAATAGGAGGTATGTCATCATCGGTGTCTTCTTCAGAGGATGAGGAAGCATTAGGCATAAGTTCTTCCTAGATAGCTGAGATGCTGGTGTTTAGATCAGGAAACAAGATGAAAGGGTTGGTCACTCACCCTTGTGCATCCAACTGAGAGACATATTTGATAAAAGGTAAAATGCTAGTTTTACCTATGCATAAATGATGAAACTTAAACGTAAGTAAAACTAAAACTATTTTCTACTAAGGTTTTATCAAAGTTTTTCTACTCTTGAATGCTATCACAATAGAGTTGGAGTAGAAGATTTGTTCCACTCCTAGTTCTTTAGTATTAGCATTTTCTAAGGTTATCGGTCTATCCAAAGTTAATGAGAGTAATGTTGGCAATTATACTACGATGCAAATTATGTTAACAAGATACGAATAACAAAATGACGGAAATACTAAGGTTTGAATCTAGATAAAGAATTAGGGGGGATTGAATCCACCTCGAATCCAACTTAATAAACTAGCATAGATTGTTGTAATCCAATTCTTATGTTCTTACGATACGAATTAGTCGTTCTAATCCCTAATCATTCATGGCAATCTCTACCAACTAATGACTAGCATGTGAGGAAGTTCAACCCATTCTCATGGCGAATCAACTACCTTCTAGAGTGGAATAGACTCTTACAACTATTTCTACACTACACAATCAAATTTTCATCAGGCTTCATCAAACTCCTCTAATGGAGGTTTAGCCTTGATTCATCAAACTATTATTTCTATATGAATTTAAATAAGACATGATATAAAGATTCTAAATTTGCTTATTTTAATTTAAATGGAAATCTAATCATGCAAGATTTAATTGAACTAATAATGATAAATAACTAAATCTATGAATTGAAACTACAATGATTTAATGAAAATGAAACTAGATTATGAAGAATTAATTAACTTTATTGATCTAATGAATAGCAATAACAATAATTCAATAACTGAATTTAAAACAAGATAGTAAAACTAATTAATTAATGGAGTCTAAATCTAGATATAAAACTATGCTCTAATGGCTACCTAAATTTTCTACTTACTTAAGAGTTAAGTCTTCTGTGTTCAAATGGAGGAGACAAGATCCACATTTTCGTACATGAGCTGAGGAGCCATGTTTTGGGCTGGAAAATTGAGCCAAAACCCAATTTCTTCAGTCCATAGAGGCCTTTTCAGCTGAATTTTGCTTCAATAGACTTTTCGTCCACTTTTTCTCCTCTGATTAAGTCAAAGTTTAAACCATTGGAAATCTCTTTCCGAGCCGGTCGTTTTGACATAAAGTAGGCCCAATTCCAAGCTTTGAGTCCAAAGATACGGCCTTCGGAAGCTCTACTGACTTTTGTGCGATGTTTCTTCCCGCGTTGACTTTGACTTTTCAGCTTTGACCGGGCTTTAAAAAGGCTTTTTCTCCTTGAATCATGGCATTTAATCATAACACTTCTTAGCAACCAACCCTTGCTCCTTTATCTCGCCAAAGTGACACATTTCTGCAAATAATTGACTCCAATGCTTGGAATACATAAAGCATGTAATCAACAGTAACTCTTATTTATTACTTGCATAATTGGTCTAAAAGTATTATTGTTAGGGGGTTTAAACTACAGTTTTGGGCTCTTATCAAACTACCCCCAAACAGCATTTTGCTTGTCTTCAAGCAAATATGAGAAATTAGAATAAGTGACCAAAAATAGAGTTCTAACTACTTTCGTTTCCCGAGTGCAACTGCATTGACCATATGCAACAAGGCCTTAAACCACTAGGAATTCCCTAGTGGACGAGTTATAGCCTCGTGAGAGTTTTCCAGTGAAGGTACTTACAAACTTCATCTATACTACAACGACTAAAAAATAAAACTATTGTTTCCTTATTTATTCCTCAACTATCTATACATCTCACTCGCAATGAATACAGAATAATCAAGTCGAAACCTAAGCTAATATATGCATACTAATCAATTATCTATGAATAAACATATATACAATGAATACTATTATGAAATGCACTAGCAGGTCCATTTCTGAAAACTCGGAATAGCATCCTTAAGTAGGTCCTCACATAAATGTAAAGACAAAAATACTTTGATTTTTCTGCTCAAGTTTCACTACTCTAGTGTGCAGTGGGCACACTTTACCTTACAATCTCAATGACATACAAGAAAGCCAGAGTCGATCAAACACATCTGCCACTTACTATCACCTAACCTATTCCTAATTGAGCTAGAGGTCTTTATTAGGTGTTGCGGGGATTAGGAGATGGTTTAAGAAGGAAGGAAATGGATATTCAAAATGGACAAGTCTGAGATAATTGAGTCTTCATGATAAGAGCCCAAAACTGTAGTTTTAACCCTTTAACAGTCATACTTTTAGACCAATTATGTGAGTAATAATTAAGAGTTAACACTGATTACGTGATTTTATGCATTTCAGGCTTCAAAGTCCATTATGTGCAGAAATGTGCCACTTTAGTGAGATAAAGGAGCAAAGGTCGGTTACTAAGGAGTTCCATGATTAAAGGCCAAGATTCAAGAAGACAAAGCCTTTCTAAAGCCAAACCAAAAGCTGAAAAGTCGACGGGCGTAAACAAAGACACAAAAGTCGCGAGAACTTCCGAAGTCAGATCTTTGGACTTAGACCTCAGAATGGGACCTACCTTATGTCAAAACAACCGGCTCGGAAAGAGATTTCCAATGGTCTAAGCCTCGATCCAATCAGAGGAGCAGAAGTGGACGAAAAGTCTATTGAAGCCAACTGCAGCTGAAGAGGCATTTTTGGACTGAAAGAATTGGGTTTTGGGCCTGATTCTCTGGCCCAAAACATGGCTCCAAGCCCATGCACGATTTTTGGATCTGGAAGTATAAAAACAAAAGCTTAAATCTTTGTTAATGGTAGATAGTTAATGGTAGATAGGTTAGAGTAAAAAGTAGCCATTAAAATAGCTTCTAGATCTAGTTTTTATTTAATTGTTTTTAATTAAGTTTAATTTCAAATCCAACTCTTGTTTTAGATTAAATTCTTAGAATCATTGTTCTTAATTAGTTTGATAAATAAAATAGCTAGTTTGTCAATTTCGATTCTTGTCATTTACATTTGTGTTAGATCTAATTTCATTTATTACTTGTTATTCAATTCTTAGTTATTAATTAGATTTTAATTATTGTTTAATTTAGATTAGTAAATTTCAATTATTTATATCATGTTTAGTTTAAATTTAATCGGAAATGATTGCGTAATGATTCTCGGCTAAACCTCCATTAGAGGGGGTTGAGAAGCCTTGATGAAAGCTTGATTCCGACTATCGTAGAATCGTCGTAATTTCCTTTCCACTCTAGAAACGATTAGTTCACCATGAGAATGGGTTTAATCGCTCACATGCTAGTTATGAATTGGTAGGAATGCCATGTGTAATTAGGGATTAGGAAGAACCAATTGTTTCGCTGGGCGATTCAATTCGATTACTGACGATTTGTCGTTAATAGGATTAAGTCGAGTTGAGGTGGAATCAATCCCCCTCTAACTCCTTATCATAGAATCAATGTAGCATTCCCATAGTTGTTCTAATAGTCGACTAGTACATCTTGTGGGTAGTTGCATCGTAGTCTAGTTGCCTTTTCGTAAATCTCTCATTAGACTTATAGTTAAGAGTACTTACACGTAGAGAACAATAACATGCGGAAGGACTAGGAGTGGAACGAATCACTCTACTCCACTATATCTCATAGGATTGAGAGTAGAATCTTTGATAAAATATAGGCACGTAGAAAGTTTTAGTTTACTTACGTTTTGAGTTTCATCGTTCATTTTGTAGGTAGACTATTGAATTTTATCATTTATCAAATGGCGCCGCTGCCTTCTTAGTTTCACTTTCACATTGTTTTCGTAGTGTTAGTACTTTTCTTAAAGTCCCATTTCACCCACCCACCCGTGTTTGATTAATACTGTGGTTATCCGATTCAACGTTGGAAAATTCCGGGAAAAATTACACCGAAGCGCATCACGCGCCTAGTAGAGCACTAATTCCTATATACTGGAGCAAGAGCGACCGCCCATGTGGAGCGACCGCCCTAAAAACACTGTAATTGAAAAAATTACCCGACCGCTCGCCTATCCGAGCTATCCGCACCCTTTGTTAATTTTTCCGATTTCGACAGTTTTGATTCGAACTTTGATTTTTCATATTTTTCAGTGTTCTAACCTGTTATATACACTGAACACGCATAAACAAGACGCTATTCATAAGCGAAGCAAGGACGCAATTAGATATTACTTTCTTCCACACCTCGCATCTCCTGTTAGAGTTTTATACTAGTATATCGAATTGTTTGGAGTGTTGATGTGTTTAGCTAAGTTTGGTTTTAGCCTTGTATGAGATTAAGGTTTAACAAAAAACATAGAACGTAATTACACAACAACGCCAACAAACAAGTCTATCTAGTATACCACCCACTACACCTCTAGCTACTATTTCACGGACATCACATCCGACACAATGCCCGACGAAGAAGAGACTCCTCTCTCGACTTCTACAAAGCCTTGAGCGATAGCCCCAAATCTTGCATCGTTCTAGCAGACCGATGGGGATTTCCAAATCCCCCAAATATTTTAATTTGTTACCCGCTTTTCATGGATTAAACCATGAAAAACCTTATCGGCACATCGTAGGATTGAACAAGTCCTAACAACATTCCACCATCCTACGGTTGGTAACGGAACAAATTAAATTAAGGGTATTCCCTTTCACCTTAGCCGATAAGGGCGCCTTGGTTAACTGCCAAAGCCTAATTCGTGGACTCGTGGGCTAAACTTGTTGTTGTTTATGGAACATTTTTACCCACCCCTAAAGACGGATGAGATGCTTTCCAAGATTCATTTCTTTTTCGACAAAATCCTCATGAATCATTTTCAGAGGCTTGGAATCGTTTCACCGATCTCCTTATAGAGTGTCCACATCATAACTTAGCTTAAAGACACGTTAGTTCGTGTTTTTCAAAGGACTTCTACACAACCATAAAGAAGTCCTTGACAAAATGAATGGGGTAGTTTCTTAAGCAAAGGAGCCTCTGAGGCTTATAAATTTTTAGAGGACCAAACTAAGCTTAAATAACAACTGGGGGTAGTGACGATATCCACCGCGTTCCGCTAGTTCTTCTAATACAGTTAAGGCCGCCGGTATGTTTGAAATTAAACACGATCCCCGAAGCTAAAACTCTAATCGAATCACTCACTAAAAGGTAGAGGCCATTTCGTACAACAAAATCCTATCCCCGTCATGAATGTAAATTCAAATCCATGTAGTTTTACATTTGGAGCCCTCGAAAGCATCCCGAATTTCCAATCGGTCCTATAGCCTATGAACAGGCTTGTTCTATTAATAGTGAACCCCCTTGGAGACAAAATCCCAACTTCGGTTGGAGAAATAACCAACACATCACACCTCAAGGGTACAATAATCAATATGTACGTTAGGCCTACGCACAGCTTTAACCAAGCCCCATTACGACAAGGACAGGGTCAGTGGAATTTTAATAATTATAACAACCAAGTGCAACCTCGACAAGGTCAAGCACAAAGTCAAGGTAGTTATAATAATTATAATGCTAATAGAGGTATCGTTCCGGTAAATAATAACTATCAAAATCCACCCATAAATAATTCACGTGAAATAGTTCTAGTCACACCACCCGTGACTACAACACCCACACAACCGGATCGTCTTGACACCTTCATACAAGTGAGCCAAAAACTTTTCCAAACCATGGCTCAATCTAACCAATGCCTTCTACAACCGTTAATAATTTAACCCAACAGTTGGCTCAAGATAAAGCCCAACCTAAAGGTGTGTTTCCAGGTCACGCAATACCTAATCCTAAAACAACAAATACAGCCTTTGAGGTAACCGATAATACTAGTAAGGAACATGAAAATGTAGGTGAGCTAAAGGCCATCACCACTCCGCTCGGCAGAGTGGTTGATAACAAAGTAACTATGCCTATAGTTACCCCACCAAGAACTCCCTACACCGCTATTTTACTAGATACCAAAATAGAAACGGAAGATCCTACCACTGTAGAGGTACCAGTTACAACACAACCTAAGAAACAGGAAGCCATGGTTAAACATCCAGGTGATACCATTGCTAAATATAAACAGAAACCGCCGTTTCCACAAAAATTAGCCATGTTAACTAGGGATACAAATTATGAGGAAATTAGGGACGTTTTCAAGAATCTAACTATAAACCTTCCCTTCCTCGAAGCTATTAAAAAGCTACCACACCATGCTAAGTTTCTTAAGGAATTGTGTACTACTAGGCGTAAGACCAATATACCAAAAGACGCCTTTTTAACAGAACAATTCCCAACTCTATCTGAACATAATGGAATTGTTAAGTACAAGGACCCCGGTCGCCCCATTGCATAATGCACCTTAGGAGATTCCTATACTGACGATCGTTATTAGACTTGGGGGCTAGTGTCAACTTACTCCCGCTTTTATTTGTATAGATAAATAGGTCTAGATGAGATGCAACCCACTAGAATGACGCGTTGCAATTAGTCGATCGGTCTATTAAGTATCCTAAGGGTGTCGCCGAAAATGTTCTCGTAAAAATTCAGGATTTTTACCATCCATTGATTTTGTCATCCTCGACCACGTAAGTCGTTAACGACTCTGTCCCGATCATCTTAGGGCGTCCTTTTCTGGCAACTGCCAATGCGCTCATAAATTGCCGTGATGGTTCAATGTCCATGTCTTTTGGCCATCTTGCTATTGAAGTCAATGTTTTTAAAACAAAGACATAGTTACCCGATTCGTCTATGGATGGAGAGGTTAGCATGATCGAGAGCTTTGTTCGAGATTATTTCAACAACACATTCCCTGATAATCATATGCCCAAATTTCTTTCCTTTGGAAGATCAGACTCCAACATTTCCATTCCTACACTAGTCGATACACATATTACGGATGAGGAGGAGATAGATGATTTTCTCAAAGATATAGAGGACTATCATAGTAACGTGGATATGACTAATCTAGATGAGAAATTCGATGAGTTTCTTAGAGTAGGTGATGATTCACCCTATCAAGAACTACTTTGCACAACATCCACCTCGATTCCCCTCCTTCCACCCTTTCAAAGGAATCTCGAGTTTGCACTCGATCCTGTTGTTTCTTCTGTGCTTCATAATTTTTTAAATCCACCTAGTAAACAAATACTTCAGAAGGACAAACCATTTGACACCTTCATTTTCAGAATTGAGACAGTCCATACACACACAATGAATGAGTTTTGTGCTAAAACCACATCCTCATTGTTTACAGGCTGTCTTTCTACAACTTATCCATATCCACCATATTCTCCACAACCATTCACTTTTCCACACTTATTTACTAGAACACCCACTCATTCAAAAATGAAAAATAAGGTGCATGATAGGTTACGTAATAGGGTTATCCGACTTCGCTTTCATTTCACTAGGTTGCGTCATAGGAAATCTTGGTGCTTGATTGTGTTTGGATATGTTTTCTGTGATATTTATTTATGGAATGATCCACAACTATTTCAGTTGTTGATATATGATAAACTGCATGTTCATACATATGTTTAGATAAAGTCTCGAGTATCTGACTATAAACGACTCAACTTTTGTGTTTGGTGCATTTCCTTTCATTTCCATATATTGGTGAGTGCACCATTAAGGTAACCGGGCCCTCCCTATGGAGTGTGAGGCTATAAGTACCGGATCCTGAGTCCACGTTTAAACATAATTCACGTTTTCCACTCTTGCATGTTTTCTCGTTTTTTGAGTCATGTTTCTCTATGGGGTGAATTATGTCTTTCTTGTCTATTGTTTTTCTTTTAAAAAAAAAATTAAAAAAAATATATATATATATATATATATATATATATATATATATATATATATATAATTAAAGAATAAACATAGTAATATAGGAAGTCTCGGGAATCTGACTTTAAAAGACCCACTGCTAAAAACAAATTTTCTAAGATTTTCTAAGCTTCGTTGTAAAAATTTGTTTGGGGGTGGGGTGTTCATGTTTCCGTACTAAATGTTTATGTCCCATTAGAGTTGCTTAGGCTGTTTTATTGTATTACGATTCGGGTTGACATAATCCAAGAATTTAGAGTTCAATTGTTCGCATAACGTACTTCATGCACGCACTACGAGACATTTTTCACTATCTTATATGTCATCCACGGTCAGAATAGAGTGTTTTATGGATCATTGGATTGGAAATTCTCTCCTGATCATTTCCATATCTCATTCGCAAAAATTGGACCGGTAACGAAGCGGCAATTTTGATTTGAAGTTTGGCGAAAAATCTAAAAAAAAAAAAAAAAAAAAATCACAAATTTCGATTTTGGGCTTGAGCCCAACTCGCGCCCAACCCGCGCGCACCGGCAGCGCGACCCGCGCCCTTTACCTTCACCATCAGTTCATCGTTTTCACTTCCACACCGCCATTAAAAAGCTTCAAACCCTAAACAAAAATAAAAATTAAAAAGAAAAACAATTAACCCACGCCCACAATCCAACTCTAACTCCAAATCTTCTCTAAAACCATACCCAAACCACCTCCACCAATTCCAACCACCAAAAACCACCGAAAAATTAAAAATTCAAAGCTGCCGAGCCACCACACCACCACCACCATCGTTTTTGATCAGTGAGTTCGTTCCTCATTACTCCTACACCTTCTACAAACACCAAATCATATTCAAACTTCCAATGGCTCAACAACGCCGAATTTTACCGGAGCAAGCTTTTACCGGCGACCACTTCGCGCCGTTTTACGGTGACGAGATGATCAGTCGAGACTGGAATAGCTTGTGGTTTCGAAGCCTATTACCACGAGGACTTAGTCCGACGGTTCTACGATCTACGAGGGAGTTGGAAGGGACTAGGATTTTTTTGTTTGTAAGAGGCGGAAGGAAGTGACGAATGGGTTGTTGGTATCGAGATTCTAGGCATCCCGCCTAGAATCCATCCGATGTCACCCCGCAGGAGTCCCAACATAATGGGGTAGAGCCATTGATGCACGAGACAGAGTTATTGAGGCGACTACAATGCGAGATCGCGATTGTGTTCGACGAGCTTCCTTAGGACCAACCAACCGGGCATTTCGATGGATTGGTCGGAACGTCCCGGGGAAGGAGAAGGTCAGCGACATCGGCCTGAACTGCCTCCATATCTTATGGATATTGCAGGAGCAAAAGTACGAGTTCTGTATATTGGAGTTTCTGCTTAGCATGATTAGGGGAGTAGGGAAGTCTGTTGCCCCTCTCCCTGTGTTGATAACAAAGATCATGCTGAAGTTGAGAGCAGCTCAAGCGAATGATCGGACATACATCACCCTCCACCGTAACCCTCGCATCTATAAGGAGTGTGTCCAACGGGTTTGGAGGTTGGCTGAGGATAGAGAAGAAGAAGAAGAGGCAGGAGGCTGGAGGAAATCAGAATGCCTCGGAGGATGAGGAGGATTTGATGTGTTTTGACGCGGATGCCTTGGAGAGGTGCTGGTCAGATGCAGAACGCATGGCTGTGATTCATCGTGGCATGCGTTCGCTCAACACTATCTGTGAAGACCTCCGAACTCGACAGGCAACGATGTATCATAACTTTGAGGTCCGTACCCAGAGAGAGGACGAGAGGTGGGAACAGATGAGGGCCGAGCTAGAAGCTCAGCGCCAGTTCCGGGAACAGATGCGGACACGATTCCCACCTCACGGGGATTCTCCTTCTGAGGATACACCCTCGAGACACGAGCGCCATCGCTGAAAGGCTTAATGGTGCCGGGTCCATCGAGGCTTCGGGGAGCAGTCTCCGGACCGTGTGCCCTCCGCTACCAGTTCCGGAGTAGCTAGGGATAGTATAGTTTGATGTTTTATGTTTTATTTGTAGTTTCATTACTGTCATTTATTTTTATGTAAGTTTATTTCCGTAATTTGAATTTTGTAGTGAAATGTACTCCGAATAAATTATTTTTAATATAATGGGTTATTTTCATTATGCATGGTTGTTTAATATTGACCCCACCTTCCCAACTTGTTTGGGGGTGGTTTTATCTATTCCAAAGATGAGTTTTATATAACCCTCGTGTTAGAATTTATTATGAGTCAAGGTGAAAATATGGCTGTTTAGGCATATAAATGAATAAGTATCATGGTAGGATGAAATCTAGATTAAATAGGTACATTCTATCATAAAATCAACCTAAAAGATACTGGGTTTGAATTAGAATCAAGGAAATGAGTTGTTTCCGTTTTCGGGTTTGGAAATTTTAGGATTTTCGGAAACTGCCGTAATTAGTTTTGGCAACTTCCCGATCCATTTTAGCAACTTAAAACCTATATAAACTTCATACAATCTACACTCACAACTCACACTACACCTAAACTCCATCACTCACCTTTCACTCCCACGATTCCCACGTTTCGGCTCATTTTCCGAAGTTTCAAGAACTCCGAAGCGCTTTTTCGCCTCCTGGAGCGACTTTGCGCTTTGTATATTTTTTTCTGAGTTTTTTGTCGAAGCCGAGCGACCAACTTCAAACATTGGAAATTTCAAATTCTTCTTCAGAGCGACTCAGCGCTATCTATCGAGCGCACTCGCTCGACTTCCGTGGACCAGAAAATTTCAAGTTTTCCGTGGGTACTTTCCGGATCATTCGCAGCTATTCCAAAGCGTAATTTTGAGATGACATCTCCAACATTGATACCGGAACAGTCTTTCGAAGATTTGTTCCAAAGCACTACTTATGGTGCTTGGTTTCGCGAAGCGATCACATACGTTGGCTGGGAGCCGCTTATGGTAAGACCCAATGCAATTTATTCTCCAACTCTAGCATCTTATTTTACGATAACTGCATTGGTTCAACATTGATAATGAACCAATGGAAATTACCAGGTTCTTGCTAGCATTTGTTCTTGGACTTGCTATGCCCGCTGAAATACAAGACCCATGGTGCTATTGGGTAGATAATATGTATGTCTACACTTATGAGTTTTTGCATGAGTCGTATGGGGCGGGCATTTTCCGTATCGAGGACCAAGGGGACTATAACGCCGCTTTTGGTAGCTTTGTCCATGAACATAGGAACTGTTATGTTTTGGATCATGCTAAACATTTTAGGGAATGCATTTTTTTTCTTACGTGAATGATGCCACTTGCAACATTTTCCTTGCTTTAGCCACGGGACGTATGTGTCATGACCTTCCCGAACCTTGATGTCTAGTTTAGCTCGATCCCATAGCATGAGGCATAAGTTCCTTCTTATGCCTGTTCTAGTTTCCCCGTATTATGCTATGTTTCTTTCTTGTTTTTGTACACGTTTCACGGATTGGATTACGGTTGACATCAGACGACCCACCAATAGTATTATTCGATCTTTCCGCGTGTAATGACTTGGCAAGGGTGGAGGATACAACCTCATCAGGTTGCACCCTACACCCGTCCGCACCAAGTGACTCTTAATAGATTAGCAATAATAGATGATAAATGGCGGGAAGCCGGCAAATTATCATGGCATGGCAGATCTAAAGGAACCTCACTTCTTTATGGAAGAAAGAGGATGAGTAAATGCGGAGATATAAGGTAAGTTTCATTCTAGTTAGTGTCTGCTTATGTCCCAAGCAATTTCATTCTTATTAACCCCATAATGGGTAGAACTCGTATAGAGTTGCGTCAGTTTTTATTTCCTTTATTAGTACGTTCTAACTTTGTTTTGCAGATGTTCCTGAATTTCACACGTTTCAATGGTATTTTTCTTACCCTCTTTATTTACAATGCTTTGAGGACAAAGCATGCTTCTTGTTTGGGGGGCATAGAAACACGTGTAATTAAGGCATCTGTTAGGATATAGATAGAGTTAATATGCATTTGTTTTCTAGTTAAAATTTAAAAAAAAAATCAAAAATATAAATAAATAAGTTCATGCTATACACTTAGGAATAGTGGTATTGTTTTTCTTCTTTATGCTCTTAACAATCTAGAAGTCTCACGTACCTTTTGCATTAGAATAATTGTTAGAAACTTAGGTTAATATGTAGGTAATAATCTTTGCATCTATCTATAAATATATTACATGAGTATCTATGATTGTTAGCAGTAAGTTTCTGAAATCTAGGCTAGAGTACTTATTCTACAAATCCTGTGAGAATATAGCCTAAAGCCTTATATGAGCGAAACATTTGAGAAATGACACAAGGGAGAAGTAAAATCCGGATAGAGAAATCACCACGTCCACTTGCTTGATCACTATGCCATATCCTAAGCGAGAATTTAGGCCCTTTTTGGATCGATATAGCCAAAAATTCAAACCTATGAATTATTTCCGCTAGTTTGAGCCTTTCTTTAGCCTTTCATAAACCAGCCTTTCTACAAAAGCCAAAAAAAAAAAAAAAAAAAAATATATTCATAAATATATAATATATTTTATATTATATATAAATATAAATAAAATATATATATATATATATATATATATATAATATATATATATATATATATATATAATAATATAAATCAACCTAGAATAGAATGAGAATAGAAGAGGAAAGAAGAAGAGAAAAACTTGTGGAAACAAAAGTTAGTTAATTGCTTCAGAAAATAAAGAAAAGAAGTTTCCATCCAAGGAAAAGAAAAAAAAAATAGAAATAAATAAAAACTCCAAAAAATAGAAGAAAAGGGAGTCAAAAGCCAAAGAAAAGAAAAAGAAAAATATGGCTAGGGATGGAAACAAAGTATAGAAGTAAAAGAAAATAACAAGGTTTTCTTTAAGTTACATAATATGAAAACTCTATTATCTCAGACTTGTCCTTTTTGAATATCCATTTCCTTCCTTCTTAAACCATCTCCTAATCCCCGGAACACCTAATAAAGACCTCTAGCTCAATTAGGAATAAGCTAGTGTGATAGTAAGTGGCAGATGTGTTTGATCGACTCCGGCTTCCTTGTTGTCATTGAGATTGTAAGGTAAAGTGTGCCCATCGCAAGCACTAGAGTAGCTAAACTTGAGTGGAAAAATCGAGAGTGTTGTATCTTGACTATTATTGTGAGAACCTACTTAAGGACGCTTATTCGAAAGTTTCAGAAACGGACCGCTAGACATTTCATAGTATTACTCATTGTATATATGTTTATTATAGATGATTGATTATTATGCATATATTAGCTTAGGTGTTTGACTTGGTTATTCTTGTTCATAGCTAGTGAGATGTATAGATAATTTGGAGCATGAATAAGGAAACAATAGTTTTATTTCTTAGTCGTTGTAGTATAGATGAAGTTTGTGAGTACCTTCATCGAAAACTCTCACGAGGTTATAACTCGGCCCACTAGGGAATTCCTAGTGGTTTAAGGCCTTGTCAGATATGGTCAATGCAATCGCGACTCAATAAAACGAGTAGATAGAACTCCATTTTGGTCACTTATTCCATTTCTCATCTTTGCTTGAGGACAAGCAAAATGCTGTTTGGGGTGGTTTGATAAGAGCCCAAAATGTAGTTTTAACCCTTTAACAATCATACTTTTTAGACCAATTATGTGAGTAATAATTAAGAGTTAACACCGACATTTGATTTTATGCATTTCAGGCTTCAAAGTCCATTATGTGCAGAAATGTGCCACTTTAGTGAGATAAAGGAGCAAAGGTCGGTTACTAAGGAGTACCGTGATTAAAGGCCAAGATTCAAGAAGACAAAGCCTTTCTAAAGCCAAGTCAAAAGCTGAAAAGTCGACGCGGGCAGAAACAGCACACAAAGTCAGTAGAACTTCCGAAGGCCGTATCTTTGGACTCAGACCTCGGAATGGGGCCTATCTTATGTCAAAACGACCGGCTCGGAAAGAGATTTTTAATGGTCTAATCATTGATCCAATCAGAGGAGCATAAGTGGACGAAAAGTCTGTTGAAGCCAACTGTAGCTGAAGAGGCCTTTTTGGACTGAAAGAATTGGGTTTTGGGCCTGATTCTCTGGCCCAAAACATGGCTCCAAGCCCATGCACGATTTTTGGATCTGGAAGTATAAAAATAAAAGATTAAATCTTTGTTAATGGTAGATAGTTAATGGTAGATAGGTTAGAGTAAAAAGTAGCCATTAAAATAGCTTCTAGATCTAGTTTTTATTTAATTTCTTTTAATTTAGTTTAATTTCAAATCCAACTCTTGTTTTAGATTAAATTCTTAGAATCATTGTTCTTAATTAGTTTGATAAATAAAATAGCTAGTTTGTCAATTTCGATTCTTGTCATTTACATTTGTGTTAGATCTAATTTCATTTATTACTTGTTATTCAATTCTTAGTTATTAATTAGATTTTAATTATTGTTTAATTTAGATTAGTAAATTTCAATTATTTATATCATGTTTAGTTTAAATTTAATCGAAAATGATTGCGTAATGATTCTCGGCTAAACCTCCATTAGAGGGGGTTGAGAAACCTTGATGAAAGCTTGATTCCGACTATCGTAGAATCGTCGTAATTTCCTTTCCACTCTAGAAACGATTAGTTCACCATGAGAATGGGTTTAATCGTTCACATGCTAGTTATGAATTGGTAGGAATGCCATGTGTAATTAGGGATTAGAAAGAACCAATTGTTCTGGGGCGATTCAATTCGGATTACTGACGATTATTCGCCGTTAATAGAATTAAGTCGAGTTGAGGTGGAATCAATCCCCCTCTAACTCCTTATCATAGAATCAACGTAGCATTCCCATAGTTGTTCTAATAGTCGACTAGTGCATCTTGTGGGTAGTTGCATCGTAGTCTAGTTGCCTTTTCGTAAATCTCTCATTAGATTTTAAGAGTTGAATACTTATACTTAGAGAACATTAACATGCGGAAGGATTAGGAGTGGAACGAATCACTCTACTCCACTATATCTCATAGGATTGAGAGTAGAATTCTTTGATAAACTTAGGCACATAAGATAGTGTGTAGTTTTACTTACGTTTAGAGTTTCATCGCATCGTTCATTTTGTAGGTAGACTATTCAATTTTATCATTTATCACTTCATATTATGTAACTAGAGAAAACCTTGTTCTTTACTTTTGCTTCTACACTTTGTTTCCATCCTTAGCCATATATTTTCTTTTTCTTTTTCTTTTTGTTTGGCTTTTGACTCCTTTGATTCTATTTTTTTGGAGTTCTAACTCTTTATTTTCTTTTATTTATTTATTTTATTTGGATGGAAAATTTCTTTTCTTATCTGAAGTGACTAACAAATTCTTGATTTCAAAGGTCTTTCTCTTTTATATTCTTCATCTCTATTCTCAGACTCATTCAAAGAATGGGTAGGCTGTTTTTTTTTTTTTTAACAGGGACAGGGTAAAAGATTTGCGGTTTATGAAAAGTTAAAGAAAGGCTCAGAGGGGCGACTAGCGGAAATTAATTCATAGGTTTGAATTTCTGGCTATATCGATCCAAAGAGGGCCTAAATTCTCGTTTAGGATATGGTATAATGATCAAGCAAGTGGACGTGTGATTTCTCTATCCGGATTTTACTTCTCCCTTGTGTCATTTCTCAAACGTTTCACTCATATAAGGCTTTAGGCTATATTCTCACAGGATTTGTAGAATAAGTACTCTAGCCTAGATTTTAGAAACTTACTGCCAAACAATCATAGATACTCATGTATTATATTTATAGATAGATGCAAAGATTATTACCTACATATTAACCTAAGTTTCTAAAAATTATTCTAATGCAAAAGCTATGTGAGACTTCTAGATTATTCAGAGCATAGAGAAAGAAAACAATACCAATATTCCTAAGTGTATAACATAACTTTTTATTTATATTTTTGAAATTTTTGAATTTTTACTAGAAAACAAGTGCATACTGTACATATCTATATCCTAACAGATCCCTTAATTACACGTGTTTCTATGCCCCCCCCCCCAAACAAGAAGCATGCTTTGTCTTCAAAGTATTTAAATAAAATGGGTAGAGAAATACCATGAAAACACGTGAAATTTTGGAACATCTGCAAGACAAGATTAAAACATACTAATATAGAAAAAGAAAAACAGACGCAACTCTATATGAGTTCCATCCGTTATAGGGTTAACAAGAATCAAATTGCTTGGGAAATAAGCAGACACTAACTAATTTATGTCCTTCTTAGTGTCTGCTTATGTCCTTATTTATGCCTCAACTATCTATAGTATAGATGAAGTTCGTGAGTATCTTCATTGGAAAATTCTCACGAGGCTATAACTCGTCTACTAGGGAATTCCTAGTGGTTGAAGGCCTTGTTGCATATGGTCAATGCAAACGCACTCGGTGAAACGAGAGTAGTTAGAACTCTATTTTTGGTCACTTATTCTAATTTCTTGTATTTGCTTGAGGACAAGCAAAATGATGTTTGGGGGTGGTTTGATAAGAGCCCAAAACTATAGTTTAAACCCCCTAACAATAATACTTTTAGACCAATTATGCGAGTAATAAATAAAAGTTAATGCTGATTATGTGATTTTATGTATTTCAGGCATTGAAGTCAATTATGTCCAGAAATATGGCACTTTGGTGAGATAAAGGAGCAAGGGTTAGTTGCTAAGAAGTTCTGTGATTAAAGGCCAAGATTCAAGAAGAAAAAGCCTTTATAAAGCCCGGTTAAAGCTGAAAAGTCAAAGTCAACGCGGGCAGAAACAGCACACAAAAGTCAGCAGAACTTCCGAAGACCGTATCTTTGGGCTCAGACCTCGGAATTGGGCCTACCTTATGTCAAAATGACTGGCTTGGAATCAAATTTCCAATGGTCTAAGTCTTGACCCAATCAGAGGAGTAGAAGTGGATGAAAAGTCTGTAAAAGTAAAATCCAGCTGAAAATGCCTATGTGGACTGAAGAAATTGGGTTTTGGGCTCGATTTTCCGGCCCGAGACATGTCTCCTCCGCCCATGCACAAAAATGTGGATCTGGTCTCCTCCATTTCAAGACACAAGACTTAACTCTTAACCATTCTTAGCTTTAGGCAGCAAGTAGCCATTAGAGAATAGTTTAGATCTAGATTTAGTCTCCATTTAATTAATTAGTTTTTTTTACCTTGTTTTAAATTCAGTTATTGAATTATTGTTATAGCTATTCATTAGATTAATAAAGTTAATTAGTTCTTGATAATCTAGTTTTATTTTCATTAAATCATTATAGTTTCAATTCATAGATTTAATTATTTATCATTATTAGTTTTAATTAAATCTAGCAAATTTTGATTTCCATTCGAGTTGAAATAAGCAAAGTTATAATCTTTATATTATGTCTTGCTTAAATTTATATATTAATGATAGCATAATGATTCTAGGCTAAACCTCCATTAGAGGGGGTTGAAGAAGCCTTGATGAAGCTTCTTCAACCCCCTCTCATGATGAAGCTTCTTCAACCCCCTCTAATGGAGGTTTAGCCATTCTCATGATGAAGCATGATCTTTATTAACTTAGAAATCATCATGATAATCTATTCATTTCTAGAAAGTAATTAGTTCACCATGAGAATGGGTTTGATTGCTTCACATGCTAGTTATTATTTGGTAGAGATTGCCATGAATAATTAGGGATTAGAATTACCAATTTGTTATGCGAAAGCATTTCGATTTGGATTGCGACATTTCTTTGTTAGTTGATTAAGTTAAGTTAAGGTGGAATCAATCTCCACTAATTCCTTATCATAGTATCAATTTAGTATTCCGTAGTCGTATAAAATCATATCTTGTTAGTTAAATTTCCATCGTAGTATAAATTTCGTAAAACTCTCATTAACTTTGGATAGATTGATAATCTTAGGAAACACGAATTCTAAAGAACTAGGAGTGGAACGAATCTTCTATTCCCACTATATTTCTATAGAATCAAGAGTAGAAAACTTTGATAAATTAGACACGAAAATAGTTTTAGTTTTACTTGCGTTTGAGTTTCATCGTTTACTTATTCGTAGGTAAAACTATCATTTTACATTTTATCACTAGCAAAATAGTAAATTGAAGGTGAAGAAACAATACTTATCAATATATAAAACTCTCTAAATCATGTGATAGAGAGAAGAGTAGTCATGTTCGAACCACTCTAGCCGTACACTACTTGAATGCAAGTCTAGATTAGATAAATACTTTACTAGTGAGAGTAAAAACAGTAGATTTAAGGGTGAAAAATAGTGTTTTAAATGATAAGGAAAGATATTAGAAGGGGTTTAATCCGCCATGCGATTCGATGAACTATTAGTTAGTATCAAATTGCTTGTTTGATCCCTAGTGAATACTAAGTCATCTCGGATCAAGGTTTCACTAGCTTGAGAGTTTAGCTCCACCACAAATCTCTTTGGTGGCAGCTCTAAACTCCAGTTCTCCGTTATGTGCTCTATCTCTAGACACTCACAACGAAGAACTCAAAGTTCTTGATGCAAAACAATACTAAACTAATGGCTACTCATCCTCACGTGGCTTCATTAACCTCCTTTAATGGAGGTTTAGCCGCAATTCATTGGAATCATACTAACTAAAGATTGAATAAAAGACATAATTGAAAAGACAATAATTGAAATTAATACTAAAGCTTTTTATTGATGGGAATTAATGGTGGCTACAAACTAAAATTATTCTAACCCTAAACTATACTAAAACTAATTACAAACTAAGGGGTTGAGAGAGAAGAAGAGCATAAGAGTGTTTAGCCTTAATCATCTTTATATAAGAGAGGTTTAGGGTTACATTTTCGTGCATGGGTCAAAAAAGGGGACTTTGGGCCTCTAAAGTAAGCCCAAAGTCCATTAGGTTAAGTTTAAAGAGGCCAAATATTGGAAATTACTTCTGTGCCCTTTTTATCCACTTTTATAGCTCTGATTGGGGTAAGGTCAAGTCCATTGGATAGCTGGTTCCGAGCCGGTCGGTTTGACATAAAGTAGGTCCAATTCCAAGATCCGAGTCCAAAGCAACTGTCTGTTGAAGTTCTGTTAACTTTTATGTTCTTTTTCTACCCGTATTGACTTTGACTTCCCAGCTTTGACTGGGCTTGAATAATGATTTTATTTATGATTCTTGGGCTTTAAATGTAGAACTCCCTCAGCAATCATCTTGACTCATTTTCCATGCAAAAGTGGCGCTTTTCGTCACCTAATCAACTTCAAGTCCTAAAATGCAAAAAAACACGTAAACATTACTAACTCTCATTTATTATAAACATAAATAGCCTAAGTAGAATACTATTAAGGGGTTTAAACTAAACTTTTGGGTGCTTATCACTCCACCCCCAAATAGCATTTTGCTTGTCCTAAAGCAAAGATGATAAATAAAAACAGATAAGTGGCAAAAAATGTGGTCCTAACTAATCTCGTTTCGTAGAGTGCGATTACATTGACCATATGCAATAATACCTTAAACCACTAGGAATTCCCTAGTGGACGAGTTATAGCCTCATAAGAGTTTTCCAGAGAAGATACTCACAAACTTCATTTATACTATAACGACTAAGAGATAAAAATAACATTTCCTAATTAATCTCAGATATCTATACATCTCAATAACAATATAATAAGAACAATGCGTTTGAAACCTAAGCTAATACACGTATAGTAATAAAATAATCTAAAGATACACATGCATGCTATGAACTATGTTATGAAATGCAATGGCAGGTCCGTTTTTGAAGCTTTTGGAATAACGTCCTTAAGTAGGTCCTCACAATTTGTCAAGACAAAAATACTCTAATTTTTGCACTCAAGTTTCGCTCACTCCAGTGTGTAGTGGGCACACGTTTCCTCACAATCTCAATGACGTCCAAAGGAGCCAAGGTTGATCAATCACATCTACCACTTACTATCACACCAAATTAATCCTAATTAAGCTAGAGGTCTTTATTAGGTGATACGAGGCTGAGGTGATAGTTTAAGAAGAAATGGAATGGATATTCAAATATACAAGTCTGAGATAATAGGGTCTTCAATTACATTTAACTAGAGAAAACCTTGTTCTTACTTTGCTTCAACACTTAGTTTCCATCCTTAGCCTTTTTATTTTGGCTTTTCGACTCTTTTTATTCTATTTTTTTGGAGTTTGTATTTTATTTATATTTTTATTTTTCTTTTATTTTCTTTGGATGGAAACTTATTTTATTTTTCTTTTCTAAAGCAACTAACTAAATTTTGGTTTTCCACAGGTCTTTCTCTTTATTTTTCTTACTCATCCTATTTCTCAGACTCATTCAAGATGGGTACACTTATTTTTATTTTTATTGGTTTTAAAGATGGTTAAAGGATTTTTGGTTGTGAAAAGGCTAATGAAAAGGCTCAGTGGGGCAACTAGCGGATAATTACTTATATGTATGAATTTTTAGCTATATTGATCCGAAGAGGGCCTAAATTCTCACTTAGGATATGGTATGGTGATCAATCAAGTAGATGTGTGATTTCTCTACTCAGATTATACTTCTCCTTTATGTCATCACTCAAATACTCACTCATATGAGGCTTTTAGGCTAGAATCTCACAGGATATGTAAAATTAAATAGTCTAACCTAGGTCCCAGAAAAATACTACCAAGAACACTCATACATGCTCATGCAAGATGTTAATGAAAAGATGCAATGACTATTACCTACATATTAACATAGGTTTCTAAGAACTATGCTTAATTTTATTGCTACTTGAGATTTCTAGACTAATATCATCATGGAAAAGGAAATAATACCATTATCCTAAGTGCATAATATAAACTATATTTATGTTTTTTCTATTTTTTACTTTTTATATGACAAATAATACGTAATATACAACCTAATATATGCTTAAACATTTATAGCTTGTTTCTATACCACCCCCAAACAGAATCATGCTTTGTCCCCAAAGTATGGAATGAAAATAAAGGATAGAGAGTACCATAGAAACGTGCTTGAAAATAGGAGCACCTATAAAAGAAAGTTAAACGATACAAAAAAGAATAAAATGCAGACACAATTCCTATATGAGTTCCATCAATTATGGAGATATTAGGAAATAAAAATTGCTTGGGACATAAGCGGACACTAACAAAAAATTATAAATATTACCATATATAGTTGTTTCTAATCATGTATTATCCTCCGTTTGCTCTTCATTTGTGAAATGGGGCTCCTTTAAGTCTTGACTATCTCAGACTACTTTCCATGCCTTCATTCTATTTTCATCTACCTTAACCAACCTATTAAGTGCAATTTGGTCGGATGGGGTATATGGGGCTATTAGGTGAGGTTGGAGGCGCCAGCCAGGCCAAACCATAGCATGTAAAGAACGTACTATAGCATTGGTCGTGCGCATTGTAATAACCTTGACCCAATCGGTGAAACGTGTACATAATTCTGGGAAAAAAATAGTCATGATACGAGTGACTGTGACTGGCATAAGAAGCAAGGTTCTCATGCCTTATAGTCTGTGCTCTAGCAAAGACCAGACACTATGGTTTTGGATATATCGTAAAACCAACGCCCCTCTACTAAAGCAATGAAGGCGTTGCATGCGTGGGAATCCGCAGATTTGAAGTGCCAATCTCCTAGGACATTAAGCTTAAGGAAAAACATCGTATTAAGGGCCATGCTTCCTAATGATACATTACGTTGGACTTGATGTTGTACTTGGAATATACTGGTACCATAGGTCTTGTGGAAGTTTATCCAGTCATAATTGTTGTCATTATCATCTATATAATTAATATATATGGGTGTGTGGGGTAGGGGTTGGAATTCCTAATGAAAATGAAATTAAGTACTTAGTTAGTAAACAAGGTTTGTCCTCTAACGTCACTATAAGTCCGTCTTCTCCATAGGAGTGTGTAAAGAATTCAACATGCTCATAAAAATATTTAGTAAGGGTAGGAGAATAAGTTTGATCAGGTCTTACCAGTAGGGTTTCCCATTTGTGCTCCATTAGCATATCATGAAAGTATGCACCGTACTTGTCATTGAGAAATAGATCCTCAAAAGACTGTTCCGGTATAATTTTTGGAGTAGACATAGCAAACAAGTATTGAACTTAAGTACTGGAAGTTAGAGAAGAAAAATCTGGAAATCCGAGCCTGAAAAGTTGCTCTGAGGGTGCGCGCGCGCTTGAGATATACCTTCGGAAGACGCGGGGCACAAGTAAGTAATGCTGATAACAAATTCATATGAGAGTGGTGCGTGCTTAGATTGCTATGGGTTGGGGCATGTGAGCGCTCTGAGTTGTAGCGATGTGTTTAGGGATTTTAGTTATGGAAGAGCATGCTTAAAGATTGTTTTTATAGTGCTTGGTTGCTAACTTTAAGGCCGGATGGTTGCTAAATAAAAAGATGTGAAAAAAACATATTTTTAGAATAGTTTCCTACACATGAATTCTATTTCAGTTTTGGAATTTCTATATATGATTAGCTTCCAAAATTCCCTGATATTTTGACATTCTTCGAAATTTAAGGTTCCTAAGTACATTATGGATCCCAATTGAATAAAACAAGGCCCATGGGTTGCATGATAAGAGCCCAAAATTGTAGTTTCAACCCCTTAATAATATTACATATAAACCAATTATATTTATAATAAATAAGAGTTAGTGTTGTTTACGTACTTTTGTGTATTTAAGGTATTAGAATCAATTATGTGAAGAAATATGTCATTTTTGCAAGAGAAAGGAGCAAATGCTGGTTGCTAAGAAGTTCTATGGTTAAAGCCCAAGTTTCAAGGAGAAAAAACCTTTTTAAAGCCTAGTCAAAGCTGAAAATTCAAAGTCAACGTGGGCAGAAATAGAGCATAAAAGTCAATAGAACTTCCGCAGGCCGTATGTTTAGACTCAGACCTCAGAATCGGGCTTATTATATGTCAAAATGACCGGCTCAAAAGAGATTTCTAATGGTTTAGATCTTCATCCAATCAAAGGTGTAAAAGTAAATGAAAAGTCTATTACAATAATTTCCAGCAGAGAAACCCTTTTTGGACTTAAGTAATTAGGTTTTGGGCTTAATTTAATGGCCCAAAACATAGCTCCAAAGCTCATACACGAAATTGTAAACCTAGCCCTCTCCTATATAAAGAGGACTAAGGCAAAACTCAAGAAGAGAACCCCTTAGTTAAGTAATTTATCTTTCTTTCCCATTAGTTATTTAATTTAGTCTAAACCTAGTTTTATGTTTTATTAGCCTAACCACTATTAATATAATTCAAGTTAATTTCAATTCAAGTATTCTTTTAATTATGTTTTCTTATTTTTCTTATGTATTCCATGATAGTCTAATGAACCATAGTTTTTTTTTTTTTTTTTTTTTTTTTTTTTTATAGAAAAAGCTAAGGGTTAAGGAGACCCCAACCTTTCATAAATTTAAAACTTAGTCCACAAGTACATTTTTCCTACTTTATCCTCTCCGATCATATTACATAGTTCTTGATCCATTGGAGGGCTAAAATACACTATTTGTTCATTATTACAGTTACATTTCTTTAACAAGTAGTCTGCTACTTTGTTTCCTTCTCTATAGACATGCTTGTATTTCACTTGTTCGAACTCATTCATAACTTCTCGGATATGTGCTACCATGTTTCCACAGTACCAAGGCGGTTCATCCTTCATATTCAGTATTTGCACCACTCTTAATGAATCCAATTGTACTTCAAGTTTCTTGAGTCCTATCATTTCAGCACCTTCCAACCCTCTCAGAACCCCTAACAGTTTCTGATAGAGGACGGACACTTTCCTTAAGTTACCATTGAAAGTAAGGACAACATCCCCATTTTCGTCTCTGTTTGCCCCTCCATGACCTGCATTTCCTGCCTGAAACGAACCATCTGTATTCAAAGTGTGTAGCTGCTCCTTTGCCCTCTCCCATCTCACCCACTGTTGTGATCTCTGTGTATACTCTACCCCAATGCCCAGCTTTTGTAGCATAATGATAAGAGCCCAAAAATGTAGTTTTAACCCTTGAATAGTATTTCTATTTAGCCAATTATGTTATTAATAATATATGTTTATCACTAATTAAGTATTTCAGGCTTCGGAGTTGAATAAATGTAAATTCGTTACTAATTAAGCACTTAAAGGAGCTAAAGTGATTGCTATGAAAGTGCTATGAAGAAAGACCAAGTTTCATGGAGAAAAAGCCCTTAAAAAGCCCAAGTCAAAGTTGTTAAGTAAAAGTCAAACCAGATTAGAAAGCTAAAGAAAAGTTAACAGAACTTCAAAAGGCCATATCTTTAGACTCATGCCTCAGAATTAGGCCAATTTTATATCAAAATGACCGGCTCAGAAAGGTCTTTCCAATGGTCTAGGCCTTGAATCAATCAGAGTAGTATAAGTTGGTGAAATTGCGTGCTACAGTAATATGACCAGAATTGGAAGTCTTGAATTTATCCAATTGGGTTATGGACTTGATTTATGGATCCATAATCTAGCATAAAATCCCATGCATGAAATTGTAACCTAACCCTCTCCTATATAAAGAGGGTTAAGGCTAAAACAAAGATTGGCTACTCCCTCATTAGTTTAGAATAAATTAGGGTTCTCTCTCTCTCTCTCTCTCTCTCTCTCCTTTTTTAGTTTAGTTTAGATTTAGTTTATAGCCTCCATTAAACCTTTCAATAAAAAACTTTAGTTATCATATCCAATTCTCCTTTTACTTCAAGTTCTTTTATTATGCTTTCCCTTTATTGTTTAAGTAATTCTAGTCCAATGAATCAAGGTTAAAACTCCCATTAGAGGGAGTTTTAATGAAGCCTGTGTGATGATTGTTTATGATTTTGTTGGTTATTTGTGTTTATACGTTTAAAGTTTGAAGCTTTCATATTTTTAGAGATAGAAATTGTTAGTTTTGAACTAGAGTTTAGTAATTCTATACAAGAGATTGATAGAAGTACTATTCTCTCATACTAATTAATTATTAACTAGAGAAAGTAATAGTTGATTAGGGATCTTACAAAGTAGGAATCTTTATTTCATTGCATTACGGAATTTGATAGAGATGATGACTTATTAATACATGGACTAAATGAATTATGAAAAAACTTGCATATGTGGATTTATTACTTCCTCTATATTATTCTTTTCCATCAAAACCTTATTTATATTAGTTTAGTTTATTTAGTTTACGTTTTAATTAATAACATAATCATAATTAGTTTATTATCAATATAATTATTACTCTTACCATTTTTCTCTTGATTTAATTAGTTGAATCCTATTGAGTCTTGGTAGTTTAAGAGTGGAACGAATCCGTACTCTTATATATATTGCTTCATTATTATTTGAGAGAGTAAGGAAATATAATTGATAACAAAAAAATGGTAATATTACATATTAGTGTTGTTAACATTAATATTAGTGTTTAACTATTTTTATGTATTATCACATAACTTGCAAGTAGGGCTGTCAATGGGTTTCAATAACTCGATAACCGATCCGAACCAAACCGATAAAAAATGGTTTGGGTTTTGATAATTTAGTTTGTTCTTTACCGACCCGAAACCAAATTGAACCGATAAGATATTGGTTTGGTTTTGGGTTTGCCCTCCACCGAACCGATAAGATAGAATTTTAGTAATATTTATGATTAATTTTGTATGTGTTTATCAATTGTGTGGTTAAAATTAATTAATTTAATTTAAGATTTAATTGATTTTATAGTTTTCGGTTCGGGTCGGTTCGGATTCGGTTTGTAATATATCAATTCGGTTCGGTTCGGTTTCGGATTAAATGTAATATTATCTGTTTGGTTCGGTTTTGGATTCCCAATTTTCTTATCGGTTCGGGTTTGGATTTTCCAAAACCCGACCCAGACCGATCCATTGACAACCCTACTTGCAAGGCCTTGTCCTCTTTCACCGATTCCAATGTTTTCCCAAGGTACGTCTGCATATCATCAAGCACCTCTGCAGCTACTACTTTAGCCCCTCTCTTCCTTCCTCGTTTTATCCTCCAGTTGTGTTCATTCCATATGGCTTGCACAAATGCACAAACCATGGCTATAATCACTTCATTTACCATGGAGTTATCTCGGCATAATCTCATGAGGTAGTACCATTCCACATATGAGTTACTCACCTGCTATGCTAACCCCATCGCCTTCTTTATACAAGTCCACACATATCTCGAGTATGGGCAGTCAAAGAATAGGTGACTGGAGCTTTCTTCATGCACGTTACAAAAATAACACTTAGAATTCCAATCACTCTTTTCGCCACTAACCTGTTTTAAGTAGGAAGGGCACCATAAAATAGTTGCCAAGTTGTGAAGGAATGGCTTGAGATCAAGAGCTTCCCCCACACAATTCTTGCCCATTTGACTTTGCTTTGCACACTTTTCAAACCTGCATAGGCTGAAGAAATCGAGAAGGAACCTGTTGGCGTTTGAGTCCTGATGACCCTATCCTCTTCAAGATGAGAGTTTATATCAGTTGCCAAGATCCAGTCATTAACCTCACTAATAAGAGCCCAAAACTATAGTTTTAACCCCTTAACAATATTACTTTTAGACTAATTATGTGATTAATAAGTAAGAGTTAGTACTGTTATCACGTTCTTATGTATTTCAGGCATTACAGTTGAATATGTGCAGAAATACGTCCCTTTTTGCGAGATAAAGAAGCAAAGGTTGGTTGCTAAGAAGTTCTATGATTAAAAGCCAAGATTCAAGGAGAAAAAGCCTTTTTAAAGCCCGATCAAAGCTGAAAAGTCAAAGTCAACGCGGGTAGAAATAACACATAAAAGTCAACAAAAATTCCGAAGGCCGTATCTTTGGACTCAAACCTCGGAATTAGGACTACCTTATGTCAAAACGACCGTCTTGGAAAGCTCTTTCTAATAGACTAAGCCTTGACCCAATTAAAAGAGTAGAAGTAGACAAAACGACTGTTGAAGTTATTTCCAACTGAAAACCCCTTTGTGGACTGAAGTAATGAGGTTTTGGAATCGATTTTCCGGCCTAAAACATGGCTCCTTAGCCCATGCACGAAATTGTGGATCTAGCCTCTTCTATATCAAGAGACTAAAGGTTAGCTCTTAAGTTATCTAGTTAGTTATCAAGAAATTAATGGTTAGAACAAGTGTTTAGTTTTTAGAATCAATACTTAGTTTATATTTCAAGTTTACTTTCTAATTCAATACTTAATTCATAGATTTAGTTTGTTTTAAATTGATAATTAGTTATTCATAATCTTAGTTTTAAATTCAGTTTTAATTCATTTCGAATCATTATACTATTGTTCAATTAGATTAATAAAGTAATTATCATTTCTTCCATAATGTTTTGTTTTCATTGTTCTTATTCCATTAATGATAGTTTAATGACTCAAGGCTAAACCTCCATTAGAGGGGTTTGAGGAAGCCTTGATGAAACTTGATTGTATTAGCGTAGAATTGGTTGTAATGTTCTATTCTACTCTAGAAAGTAATTAGTTCACCATGAGAATGGGTTTGATTGCTTCACATGCTAGTTATTAGTTGGTAGAGATTACCATGAATAATTAGGGATTATAAATACCCAACCTTTACGTGAAAACATAAAGATTAGGATTATAACGTGTTTTATGTTAGTTTATTAAGTCGAATCAAGGTGGAATCAAATTCCCCTAATTCATTCTCATATTGTCAATTTAGTATTGGATTGCCATCATTTCATTTATCACATCTTAATTAGTTAATTCACCATCGTAGTTAAATTCAATTCCATTACTCTCACGACTTTGTTAGCTTACAAGAACTAGGAAACTTCACATCTAAACGACTAGGAGTGGAACGAATTCTCTACTCTAAACATATTGCATTGATAATGAGAGTAGAAAACTTTGATATATAAGCAACAAAATAGTGTTAGTTTTACTTACATTTGAGTTTCATCACTTAAGTCTAGGTAAAACTATCGTTTTTCCTTTTATCAAATGGCGCCGCTGCCATCTTATTTGTGTTTAGTTACATTTCCCTTAGTAGTGTTAATCCTACCAAAGTCCCATTAAACCAACCTACCTTTGCTTGGTTCTAACTGTGGTTATTTGCTTCAGAACTGATTTTTTCCCGCAGAAATACAGTGAGCGTGCCCCGCGCCTCATTGGCCTCTTTTCACAGCACCCCGCGCCAAAGTGCCTGGACATCGTCCAAGGTACGAGCGCGCCCTGCGCCCCTCCAAGGAAAATTCAGAGCGCACCCCGCGCTGAAGTGCCTGGACATCGAGTTAGGCAAGAGCGCACCCTGCGCCCTTCCAAGGCAAATTCAGAGCGCACCCTGCGCTGAAGTGCCTGGACATCGAGTTAGGCAAGAGTGCGACCCGCGCCCTTGAAAGGTAAAATCTGAGCGCGCCATGTGCTCTATTCTGAACAGCCCGATTTCCACAGGTTAGTACAAACTTCCATTTCTTCAAGTTATTCAGTGTTTTCTAACTTGTTAAATACACTGAGCTCGCGTATACAAGACGTTATTCATAAGAGAAGCAAGGAGGCATTCATGTACTCCTTTCTTCCACTCCTCGGATCTCCTGTTAGAGGATTTGTACTAGCATATTATGGTTGTTTTGATTGTTGTCGTGTTTCTTTAATATTGGACTTAGCCTTGCATGAGATTAAGGTCAGGTAGAGAAAAAACGATTAAAGTAATCTATCATGAACGTCTACACACACACCTATCTAGTATACCACACACTACACCTGAAATAATGGTTGAAGAAAGAGAGTCTCTTCTCTCTGACTTTTACAAAGCCTTGAACAATAGCCCAAAATCTTGCATCGTTCTTGCAGACCCAGTGGGAGATTTCTGAATTCCCCCGAATATATTTAATTTGTTACCAGTTTTTCATGGGTTAGACCATGAAAAACCTTATCAGCATATGCGTAGGATTGAACAAGTTCTTACCACATTCCATCATCCTATGGTAGGTGCGGAACAAATTAAACTGAGGGTGTTTCCTCTCATCCTAGCCGACAAGGCAGCGTCTTGGTTAATTGCCCAAGCGCCTAATTCTGTGGACTCTTGGGCCAAACTTGTTCAATTGTTTATGGAACATTTTTACCCACCATTGAAGACAGATGAAATGCTTTCCAAGATTCATTTTTTCCGCCAGAATCCTCATGAATCCTTTTTAGAGGCTTGGAATCATTTCACTGATCTTCTTATAGAGTGTCCACATCATAACCTTGCAAAAGACACGTTAGTTCGTGCATTTTTCAAGGGACTTTTACACCACCATAAAGAGGTCATTGATATAATGAATGGGGGCAGTTTCCTGAGTAAAGGAGCCTCAAAGGCTTATAGGTTCTTAGAAGATCAAACAAAGTGTAATAATAACTGGGGGGGGGGGTAGTGACGATATCCCCCGCTCGCTAGTTCTTCTTCAACAGTTAAGGCTGCCGGTATGATTGGGATTAAACCCGATCCTGAGCTTAAAACTTTAATCGAATCTCTCATTAAAATGTTAGAAGCTATTTCTGTTCAACAAGAGTCTACCCCCGTCATGAATGTCAACTCTATTCCATGTAATTTCTGTTTGAGTCTTGATCATCCCGACTCCTATTGTCCTCTCGCCTATGAACAACAAACATCACAACCAGATAATGTTTACTCCATTAATAGCTATCCTATTCCTAACGCCCCTTGGAGACAAAATCCCAACTTCAGTTAGAGAAATAATCAACAAGTTACATCTCCAGGGTATAATAATCAAAATGTTAGGCCAACAAACAATTACAACCAAGCTCCACCACGACAAGGACAAGGACAAGGGAATTATAATAATTATAACAATAATAATTATAATGCTAATAGAGGTATCGTTCCAGTAAATAATAACTATCACAACTCACCCATTAATAATCAACGTGACATAGTTCCTGTCACACAACCTATAACAAACACTCCTCCACAACCAGATCGTTTCAACACCTTTATACAAACCCAACAACAGATTTTACAATCCATCCACCTTTCCTTACAGCAGTTAACACAAAAGAAAGTACAACCAAAAGGTGTGTTTCCAGGTCAAGCGATACCTAATCCTAAAATAACAAACACAGCCTTTGAGTTAAACGGTAATACTAGTAATGAAAATGGAAATGTAGGTGAGCTAAATGCCATCACTACTCTCCGTTCTGGCAGAGTGGTTGATAACGCCGTAACTATGCCTGTAGTTACCCCATCAGTAGTCCCTACATCAGAGATTTTACTAGATACCGAAGTAATAATTGAAGATCCTACCCTAGTAGAGGTACCAATTAAACCACAGCCTAAGAAACAAAAAGCTAAGGTTAAACATCCTGTTGATCCATATGCTAAATATAGAGAGAAACCACCGTTTCCCCAAAGATTAACCATGTTAACCAAAGATACGAATTTCGATGAGATTAAGGAAGTTTTCAAAAATCTAACGATAAACCTACCCTTTCTTGAAGCGATTAAAAAGTTACCTCAAGATGCTAAGTTTCTTAAAGAGTTGTGCATAACTATTTGTAAAACAAATATTCCTAACATGGTATACTAACATTGTGAATTATTTAGCTTCTGACATTATTCCTGATATTTGGTTAAGAAATGAATGTAAGAAGTTCTTGGCCAGAGTTAAGCTATACTACTGGGATGAGCCCTACCTTTTTAATTATTGTGCGGATCAGATTATTCGTCGTTGTATTCCCCAGTGGGAATATAAAAAGGTCTATCGTTTTGCCATGACAAAGAGTGTGGTGGCCATTTTAGTGGTATGAAAACAGTTGCTAAAATTCTTGAATGTGGGTTTTATTGGCCTACCCTTTTTAAAGATACCCAAGTGCATTGCAAGACATGTGTTCATTGCCAACAACTGGGACGAATCACCAAACATAATATGATGGCATTAAATCCCACATGGTAGTAGAAATTTTTGATGTATGGGGCATTGATTTCATGGGTCATTTTCCTATTTCCCACGGTTTTATTTATATTCTAGTTGCCGTGGACTACGTGTCTAAATGGATAGAGGCCATGGCTTGCCGTAGCAATGACCATAAGACAGTTGTGTTTTTTGTTAAGAAATACATTTTATGTCGGTTTGGCATTCCTAAAGCCATCATTAGTGATGGCGAAACTCATTTTTGCAACCGAGATGTTGCATCCCTAGTTAAAAAGTACAGAGTTACCCATAAGGTGGCAACTCCTTATCATCCACAAACTAGTGGCCAGGTAGAAGTCTCTAATAGGGAAATCAAAAAAATATTAAAAAGAACTATAAATCCTGATAGGAAAGAATTGTCTAAGCGTCTAACTGATGCCTTATGGGCGTATAAGACTACTTTTAAAACTCCTATAGGTATGTCTCCCTTCAGACTTGTATTATGGAAACCTTGTCATTTGCCCATTCAATTGGAGCACCATGCTATGTGGTCTATAAAAAGCCTTAACTTCAATTTTGATGAGGCGGGTGTCAAGTGCAAGTTGCAATTAAATGAGCTTGTAGAAATCCGTAGCGATTCTTATGATCTCACAAATGATTATAAACCTAACATGAAACGTGTTCATGATAAACAAATCTTACGCAAAGAGTTTGTGGTTGGTCAAAAGGTCTTGCTTTACAACTCCCCGCATGCATATTTTCGTGGAAATTAAAACCCGTTGGTCTGGTCCTTTTCTAGTTACTGAAGTCACCCATTACGGGGCAATCACCTTGGTAAATCCAAAGAACAACAATACCTTTCAAGTCAATGGCCAATGGTTAAAACATTTTCATGAGTTAATGTCCCCTGATGTGGAGGAAGTCCTTTTACAGGACCCTGTCTATGAGGACTCATTTTTGTTGTTTGGTGTACTTCCTTTCACTTCCATACATTGGTAAGTGCACCATTTAGATAATTGGGACTTTCTATTGGAGTGTGTGACTGTAAGTACCGGATCCTAAATCCATGTTTAACGTAATTCACGCTTTCCACTCTTGCATGTTTTCTCGATTTTTGAGCCATGTTTATCTATGGAGTGATTTACGTCTTTACGTTTTTACTGCTTTCTTGTTTTCTTTTTTATTAAATCTTGTTTATAAAAAGTAAAAAATATTAAAACCATAAAAATAGTAATCTAGGAAGTCTCGGGAATCTGACTTTAAAAGACCCACATTTAAAACAAATTTTCTAAACTTTGTTCTATAAAATTTGTTTGGGGGTGGGGTGTTGGTCTTTCCATCTTTGATTGCTCAACTTTCCATTTTTGTTGCTTATGCCGTTAAATCGTATTTTGATTTGGGTTGACATTATCTATGAATTTAGATTTTATTTGTTCGCATAACTTACGTCATCCACGCACTTTGAGGCATTTTTCACCTTTTTATATGTCAACCTGATAAGAGCCCAAAACTGTAGTTTTAACCCTATAACAGTCAAACTTTTAGACCAATTATGTGAGTAATAATTAAGAGTTAACACTGATTACGTGTTTTTATGTATTTCAGGTTTCAAAGTCCATTATGTGCAGAAATGTGCCACTTTAGCGAGATAAAGGAGCTAAGGTCGGTTACTAAGGAGTCCCGTGATTAAAGGCCAAGATTCAAGAAGACAAAGCCTTTCTAAAGCCCGGTCAAAAGCTGAAAAGTCGACGCGGGCTGAAACAGCACACAAGTCAGCAGAACTTCCGAAAGCCGTATCTTTAGACTCAGACCTCAAAATTGGGCCTACCTTATGTCAAAACGACCGGCTCGGAAAGAGCTTTCCAATGGTCTAAGCCTTGACCCAATCAGAGGAGCAGAAGTGGACGAAAATTCTGTTGAAGGCAACTGCAGCTGAAGAGGCCTTTTTGGACTGAAAGAATTGGGTTTTGGACCTGATTCTCTTGCCCAAAACATGGCTCCAAGCCCATGCACGATTTTTGGATCTGGACATATAAAAACAAAAGCTTAGCTCTTTGTGAATGGTAGCTAGTTAGACTTAAACAATATAGATAATTCTAGATCTAGTTTCCAGTATTTTAATTAAGTTTTAGTTCCATTTTCAATTCTTGTTTTAGATTAAGTCTTTGAATCATTGTTCTTGATTGATTAAATAAATAAAATAGTTATTTTATCAATTTCGAATTGTGTTATTTCAATCTATTAGATCTAGTTTTAATTATTGTTGGTTACTATTTCTTAGTTGTTAATTAGAATTTAATTATTGTTTAATTGAGATTAGTAAATTTCGAATCTTTGATAATATGTTTAGTTTAGATTCATATGGGAATGATTCAAGGCTAAAACCTCCATTAGAGGGGTTGATGAAGCCTTGACGAAAACTTAGTGGTATAGTGTAGAAGCATTGTAGAATCTATTCCAATCTAGAAGGTCGTGATTCGCCATGAGAATGGGTGGACGACCTCACATGCTAGTTAGTATTCGGTAGAAATGCCATGAACACTAGGGATTAGAACTCGAATTCTTGCCGTAAGAATGTAAGAATCGAGATACAAGAATCTATACTAGGTTATTAAGTTGGATTCGAGGTGGATTCAATTCCCCTCTAATTCTTTATCTAGATTAAAAAACAATCATATTTCCATAGCATTCGTAGTTAAATTCAACATAATATATTCCATATAGGTATCGTAGTATAACACCCCTTAAAACTCTCATTAGACTTAAGACCCGACTAATTAGATTAGAAAACATTCCATGCTAGAGCACTAGGAGTGGAACGAATTTTTTACTCCACTCTATTTCGATAGATTCAAGAGTAGAAACTTTGATAAAAATAGACACGTAAAAAGTTTTAGTTTACTTACGTTTTGAGTTCATCGTTCATTTCGTAGGTAGACTATTCAATTTTATCTTTTATCAAATGGCCGCTGCCATCTTAGTTCACTTTAGCATTGTTTTAATGGTAGAATTAGTCATTTTTAAGTCCCATTAAACCCACCCACCCTTGTTTGATTCATACTGTGGTTATCTGTTTCAGCGTCCGAAAAATTCGACAACAAAATTACATCGAGCGACCGGCGCGCTATAAAGGCGCACTGCGCCCTATAGTCACGGAACACAAAGCGACCGCCCTCCGCCGACCGCGACCGCCCTAAGTTATTGGACCACGAGCGACATAACTAAGTAAGTCATGGAACAAAGGAGCGACAGCGCTATCGCGGCGCACTGCGCCCTAAGCCAAAAATCCCGGATTTCAACAGGTTTGTTTCAAACTTCGATTTTTAAGTTTTTCAGTGTTCTAACTTGTTATTTACACTGAACACGCGCACACAAGATGCTATTCATAAAGCGAAGCAAGGACGCTTATCAGGTATTCCTTTCTTCCATACCTCGATCTCGGTTAGAGGTTCATACTAATATATCAAGATTGTTTGGATTGTTGTCGTGTTTAGACTTAGACTTGCATGAGATTAAGGTCTGGTCGGAGAAAAACACCGAACGTAATTAACCGTCAACGTCAACAAACAAATCTATTGAGTATACCAATCACTACACCTCCAACTACTATTCCACCAACCACACCTAACCCAATGGCTGAAGAAAGAGAGACTCCTCTCTCCGACTTTTACAAAGCCTTGGCGATAGCCCTAAATCTTGCATCGTTCTAGCAGACCGGTGGGGATTTTGAATCCCCAAACATATTTAATTTGTTACCCGTTTTCCATGGTTTAGGCCATGAAAAACCTTTACCAACACGTAGGATTGAACAAGTCCTTACAACATTCCATCATCCTACGGTTGGTGTGGAACAAATTAAAGCGAGGGTATTTCCCTTCACCTTAGCCGATAAAGGCGTCTTGGTTAGCGCCCAAAGCCTAACTCTGTGGACTCGTGGGCTAAACTTGTTCAGCTATTTATGGAACATTTTTACCCACCCCTAAAGACGGATGAGATGCTTTCCAAGATTCATTTCTTCCGACAGAACCCTCATGAATCATTTTCTGAGGCTTGGAATCGTTTCACCGATCTGCTTATAGAGTGTCCACACCATAATCTAGCAAAAGACACGTTAGTTCGTGCCTTTTTCAAAGGACTTCAACATCACCATAAAGAAGTCCTTGACATAATGAATGGGGGTAGTTTCCTAAGTAAAGGAGCCTCGGAGGCTTACAAATTTTTAGAAGAACAAACTAAACGCAATAACAATTGGGGAGTGATGATATCCCCCGCTCTGCTAGTTCTTCTTCAACATTAAGGTCATTTGGTATGTTTGAGATGAAACCCGATCCAGAACTTAAAAATTTAATCGAATCTCTAACTAAAAAGGTAGAGGCTATTTCTATTCAACAAAAGCCTATCCCCGTCATGAATGTAAACTCCAACCCATGTAATTTCTGTTTGAGTCGAAAGCACCCCCGACTCCTATGTCCTCTCTCGCCTATGAACAACAACAATTAGAGCAAGATAATGTTTGCTCTATTAATAACTATCCTATTCCTAATGCCCCATGGAGACAACATCCCAACTTTAGTTGGCGAAACAATCAACAAGTTACACCTCCAGGGTTTAATAACCAAAATGTTAGGCAAGCAAACAATTATAATCAAGCTCCACCTAGGCAAGGACAGGGACAAGGTCAAGGAAATTATAATAATTATAACAACCAAGTGCAACCACGACAAGGTGTAGCACAAGGTCAAAATAATTATAATAGTTATAATACCAATAGAGGTATCGTTCCGGTTAACAATAGTAACTATCACAACCCACCCATTAATAATCAACGTGAGATAGTTCCAGTCGCACCACCTGTGACTACTACACCTACACAACCGGATCGTATCGACGCCTTTATACAGGTTACCCAACAACTTTTCCAATCAATGACTCAATCAAACCAACAGATCTTACAATCCATAAATCAGGGCATACAACAGTTAGCCCAAGAGAAAGCCCAACCAAAAGGCGTGTTTCCAGGACAAGCGATACCAAACCCTAAAATAACAAACACAGCCTTTGAGGTAAACGGTAATATTAGTACGGAAACGACAATAGTAGGTGACCTAAATGCCATCACCACTCTCCGCTCTGGAAGAGTGGTTGACAACAAAGTAACTATGCCTATAGTTACCCCATCAGTACTCCTTACACCGGATATCGAACTAGATACCGAAGTAGAAACTGAAGACCCTACCACTGTAGAGGTACTAGTTAAACAACAAACTAAGAAACAGAAAGCCAAGGTAACACATCAAGTCGAGCCATACGCTAAATATAGAGCAAAACCACCATTCCCTCATAAGTTAGCTATGCTAACCAGGGATACAAACTTTGAGGAGATTAGGAACGTTTTCAAGAATCTAACGATAAACCTTCCTTTTCTCGAAGCTATTAAAAAGCTCCCTAACCATGCTAAGTTTCTTAAAGAGTTGTGCACTACTAGGCGTAAGACCAACATACCTAAAGATGCCTTTTTAACTGAACAATTCCCAACTTTATCCGAAAATAATGGAATCGTTAAGTACAAGGACCCTGATCGTCCTACTGTAAAATGCACCTTAGGAGATTCCCACACGACGACTGCTTTATTAGACCTGGGGGCAAGTGTTAACTTACTCCCGTATTACTTGTATAAACAAATAGGTACAGGAAATGCAACCTACAAAAATAACGTTGCAATTAGCGGACATGTCAATTAAGTATCCTAAGGGTGTAGTGGAAAACGTGCTTGTTAAGGTTCATGATTTCTACTATCCTGCTGATTTTGTTATCCTTGATACAGAAGTCGCCAACGACTCTGTACCGATCATCTTAGGGCGCCCCTTTTTAGCAACTGCCAACGCACTTATAAATTGCCGCGATGGTAAGATGTCCTTATCTTTTGGCCATCTTACAGTTGAGGTAAATGTTTTTAAAATGATGAAACAATTACCAGATTCGTCTATAGATGGGGAGGTTAGCATGATCGAGAGCTTAGCTCAAGATTATTTTAACAACACGTTTCCTAAAAATAATATGTAGAAATTCCTTTCTTTTGGAACTTCAGATTTTGTAAATGACTCCTACTTAGAGGAAGTCAACACCATCCTTGAGTCCACACCAATTGTAGACACTTCGGTTGCTCCACATATTGAGTATGAAGACTTGCTACCTAAGCAAGTATTCATTATACAAAATGAGGACCCCGACGAAACATCTATTGATTTTCTTTCCACCCCAGTGCTTAAACCCCTTCCACCAGAGTTAAAATATATTCAACTTGATCCGGATGGTAGTCATCCGGTAATTATATCTTCTCTGTTATCTAAGAATGAAGAGACACGTTTAATCTGGGTGATTAGGGAACATCGGTCTGCGATTGGTTGGTCACTAGCCGACATTAAGGGAATTGGCCCTAATATTTGCACTCATCGTATCCATTTGGAGGATAACGCGAAGACTTCTCGCGAACCTCAGCGTCGCTTGAACCCAGCCATGAAAGAGGTGGTTAGGGAAGAAGTTTTACGATTACTCGATGCGGGTATCATATACCCAATCTTTGATATCAAATGGGTAAGCCCCATTCATGTAGTTCCTAAGAAATCGGGAGTTACCATGGTACGAAATGGGAAGGGTGACTATGTTGTCACACAAGGTCCTATGAAATGGAGGATCTGTATTGATTACAGACGGTTAAATGCTATGACATGAAAGGATCACTTTCCCTTACCTTTTATAGATCAAATGCTTTCGAGCGCGTAGCTGGTCATGCTTTTATTGTTTTACGGATGGCTACTCGGGCTATTTTCAGATTATTATTGATATTGATGACCAAGAAAAGACTACCTTCACATGTCCCTTTGGAGCGTATGCCTATAAACGAATGCCTTTTGGCCTTTGTAATGCTCCTAGAACCTTCCAGTGATTGTATGCTTCATATATTTATTTAGTGACATGGTAGAGCGCTTTATGGAAGTTTTCATGGATGATTTTTCTATCTATGGAGACTCCTTCACAGACTGTTTGTCTAAGATTTTGACACGGTGTGAAGAAAAGAGCCTCGTTTTAAACTGGGAAAAGTGTTATTTCATGGTGAAAAAGGGCATAGTACTAGGTCACATTGTATCTAGTGATGGCATCGAAGTAGATAAGGCCAAAATCGATAAGATAGCGACTCTACCTAAACCACAGACTGTCCGTGATATTAGAGCCTTTCTAGGCCATGTAGGTTTTTATAGGCGGTTTATTAAAGACTTCTCGAAAATAGCTAGGCCTTTAACTAATCTGCTTTTGAAAGATGCAATCTTTGATTTTAATTTTAACTGTATGCAAGCTTTTGAAACTTTAAAAGCCGCCTAAACATCGCACCCATTATACTGACCTCCGATTGGTCTAAACCTTTCGAACTCATGTGTGATGCTAGTGACTATGCAGTTGGTGCAGTCTTGGGACAAAAACTAGATAATAAGTCCACTGTTATTTATTATGCTAGTAAAACCTTAAACGATGCTCAACGGAATTATTCAACTACCGAAAAAGAATTCTTAGCCATCATTTATGCTTTAGATAAGTTTCTTCCTTATTTGGTTGGTTCTAAAACCTTAGTTTACAAGGACCATGCAGCCCTTAAGTACCTTCTTGCGAAGAAGGATGCTAAGCAGAGATTAATCCGATGGATCCTTCTCCTGCAAGAGTTCACATTAGAAATAAAGGACAAAAGAGGGGTCGAAAACGTAGTTGCCGACCATTTATCTAGACTCACAAACGACGATCAGACTGATTCTGAGTCCATACTGGACTTTTTTTCCTGATGAGCATCTGTATGCCATTTTTTCAGCACCATGGTATACTGACATTGTAAATTATTTAGCGGCTGATGTTATGCCTTATAATTGGTCAAAAATGAAGCGTAAGAAGTTTTGGCCGAGTTAAGTTATACTCTTTGGGATGAGCCCTACCTTTTTAAGTATTGTGCGGATCAGATTATTCGTTGTTGTATTCCCCGGTGGGAATATAATGAAGTTCTATCGTTCTGCCATGACAAAGAGTGTGGTGGCCATTTTAGTGGGATGAAAACAGCCGCTAAAGTTCTTCAATGTGGTTTTTATTGGCCTACCCTTTTTAAGGATGCCTAAGTGCATTGCAAGACGTGTGTTCATTGCCAACAAGTTGGGCGAATCACGAAGCGTAATATGATGCCATTAAATCCAATCTTGATAGTAGAAATT
Source organism: Coptis chinensis (assembly GCF_015680905.1). Lineage (NCBI taxonomy): Eukaryota > Viridiplantae > Streptophyta > Magnoliopsida > Ranunculales > Ranunculaceae > Coptis > Coptis chinensis. Next base: position 39,620,016 of record NC_141463.1, read on the forward strand.
TTTGACGTTTGGGGCATTGATTTCATGGGTCCTTTCCCGGTTTCCCACGGTTTCATTTATATTCTAGTTGTCGTGGACTATGTGTCTAATTGGATAGAGGCCCTAGCTTGCCTTAGCAATGACCATAAGACTGTTGTATTTTTTATTAAAGAATATATTTTCTATCGGTTTGGCATTCCTAAAGCCATCATTAGTGATGGTGGAATGCATTTTTGCAACAGAGTTATTGCATCCCTAGTGAAAAAGTATGGAGTTATACAAAAAGTAGCAACTCCATATCATCCACAAACTAGCGGACAAGTAGAAGTTTCTAATAGGAAATCAAAAAGATTTTAGAAACAACTGTAAAAACCCTAATAGAAAAGACGGGTCGGAAGCGTCTATCGGATGCCTTATGGTATATAGAACTACTTTCAAAACTCCTATAGGTATGTCTCCCTTTAGACTTGTATTTGGGAAACCATGTCATTTGCCCATTGAATTAGAGCACCGTGCTCGTGGGCTATAAAAGCCTTAACTTCAATATTGATGAGGCAGGTGTCAAACGTAAGTTGCAATTGAATGAGCTTAAAGAAATCCGTGGCGATTCTTACGATCTCTCGAAAAGGATTATAAAGCTAACATGAAAGCGTGTTCATGATAAGCAAATCTTCGCCAAAGAGTTTGTAGTCGGTCAAAAGGTCTTGCTTTACAACTCCCATCTATATATTTTCCCAGGAACACTAAAAACCCGTTGGTCTGGCCCTTTTCTAGTTACTGAAGTCACCCCTTACGGGGCAATCACCTTGGTAAATCCAAATAACAACAAGTACCTTTCAAGTTAATGGTCAACGGTTAAAACATTTTCCGCGAACCACGTCACGATGTAGAGGAAGTCCTTTTACAGGACCCTGTCTATGAGGACTAACCTTGTCATTTGGTGTACTTCCTTTCACTCCCATATAGTGGTAAGTGCACCATTCAGGTAACCGGGCCCTCCCTATGGAGTGTGTGGCTATAAGTACCGGATCCTAAGTCCACGTTTCACATAATTCACGTTTTCCACTTTTGCATGTTTCCTCGGTTTTTGAGTCATGTTCCTCTATGGGGTGAATTATGTATTTATTGTTTTTCGTGTTTCTTATAATAAACTAATAAAAAAGAAAAAAATAAAAATAAAATAAAAATTCTAAAATCATAGAAATAGCAATCCAACAAGTCTTGGGAATCTGAATTTAAACGACCCACGTTTTAAACAAATTTTGTGTTTAAAAATTTGTTTGGGGGTGGGCAGTTGATCTTTCCATCTGGATTGCTCGAACTTTTCATTTGTGTTGTTTAGGCCCATTACTTGTAGTTCAATTGGGTTGACGTAATCTAAACTTAGATTTCCTTCGTTCGCATAACTTACGTCACACACGCACTTCGAGGCGTTCTTCCACCCTCTTATACGTCACCCATGGTTGGAATTGAATGTTTTATGGATCATTGGATTGGAAATTCTCTACTGATCATTTTCATAACTCATTCGCCAAAATCGGCCGAAGAACGCGGCAAATTGAATTTGAAATTCTTAAAAATCGAAAAATTTCGAATTCAAAATGGGCCCAAACCGCCGAATTCACATTGGGTCTCCTTCCTTCCCAAACCGCCGCATACGCATGTTTCCCTTTCAATCCGCCCGGTTACAAGTTAAATCAAACTTTGAAACCAAAATAAAAAAAAAAAAGAGAGAGAGAAGGAAACCTAACTACACCCACACCAAGATAATCAAAGCCAACTTAAATCTTCTCTAAACCATTACCACCACCACCCCAACTCCGAAAAAACAGCCACCAATTCAAGTAACCACCGCCACCACCGTGTTTTTAGTAGTTTTTCTTCACACTCGCCTCCCCCACAGTCTACAAAACCATTACTTGTCTAAGAAACTTCAATGGCGCTTACTGACGTAGAATTTTGCGAACCGAAAGCGTTTGCTTCCGGCGAGTTTAAGCCATTTTACTGACGGAGATGATGAAGAGGCATTGGAATGGACTGTGGTACTCGACTGAGGAGTTCTATCACTATGATTTGATAGAACAATTTTATAAAAGCGAGAATTGGAAGGGATAGGATTTTCATAAAGTTAGGAGGAATGAGGAGGAAATAACGAGGCGGTTGTTGGCCGAATTGTTAGGAATTACGGCTTAAAGCAACACGGTAATGACAATTCAGGAATCCTGTATCTTGGAGTTCCTGCTTTGATGAAGGATACTTGTCACGGAGGGTGAATACAATCCGACATCTCATTCGTCCTTGATCCACCACGAGAACCAATCAACCGGGGTAGCTCGGTGGATTGGTAGGAACGATCCTGGGGGAAAGACAAAGTCGGTGATATCGGCCTGCAATATGCGACATTTCTGGATTTTGCAAACAAATAAGTATAATTTCTACATCCTTGATTTAATGTTTAATGTGATTCGAGGAGTGGGGAAGAGCTTGGCGCCTCTTCCCGTATTGATCATTAAGATCATGCTCTCCTTTAGAGCTGTCGCAAGATCTGCTCCTATTAAGATCAAATTGCATTCTAATTCAAGTATCTATACAGATTGCATCCAAGAGACTTGGCCGTTGTTTGAAGAAAAAATGGTTGAGTCAGAGGATGAAAGGGAAGATATGACATGTCTGGATGAAGATGCATTAGATAATTGTAATTCTAATTTAGACGCGATGCAAGTGTTGCAAACTGCCTTTGGCGGTGCGTTTATGGTATTTGTGGAAATATCCGAGATAGACAGATTGTAGTTCAAAAGAAGCAAGGGAACCTTCAGAGGAGATTTGAAGTGCTCGAAGGGGTTCTGGACGATATCTTGTCTAACATGGAGACTATCCACCAACATCAACAAACCCAGTATGCAGTACTCGGTACTGAGATGGAAGCCCAACGCTTGTTCCGAATAGAGATGCTACGACGCATGCCACCCGTGGAGGACTCTGTTTCAGCCGAGTCCGACAGGCATGAGCATCGTCGCCAAAGGACAGATGGTTCAAGCCAATCTCCATCCCAGGGCCCATCATCATCACAGAACTAGGTGTTCACCATCAGTTGTATTCGCTGTTATTTCATAATTTTGTTTTATTAGTTGGATTTTAATTCAATAGTTAAATTTAAATAGTAATGTGTTTATTTAATGTTGTTCGGATTTAAATTTTATTTTTAATATAATTGGTTATTTTCGAGTACTGCTTTCGACTTGTTTGGGGGTGGAAATATTTATACCGAGCATAAGTCGTTATATGATCATCTGTTGTAAAGTTGTATTGGAGGAAAGGTTGATAATTTGGCCGATATCGGCATATCTATGATTTGTGTGGTGGTAGCATGAAATCTAGGAGAGTTTAGAAGTTACTATTCTAAATCAAGTATGAAAGATACCAGGATTTATAGAAAATCATGGAAATGGTTTGTTTCCGTTTTCGGGTTTGGAATTTTTTCTATTTCCGGAAATTGCCTTCAAACAAATTGGGAACTTGCCGATTCATTTTGGTAGCTCAGAACCTATTTAAACTCCCTTCTTTCTACACTAACAAACCACACTACACCCCACCATCATCCCGGACCTTCCACTCCAAGTTTTTCTTTCTTTTTGCTCTAAACTCCGGGTTCAGCACTTACGAGCGCGCCTGCGCCCTCTACATTTTCACAATATTTTGTCAGAGCGCGACCCACGCCCAAAACACTGTAATTTAAAAAACCGAGTGACCCCGCCCTATGTGGCGCACCCAGCGCCTAATATCGCGGCACGCGCGGAATATTCCAATTTTTAGACGGTCATTCCAGGATTTTTGTGGAACTATTCAAAGAGTGTTTGTGATGACATCTCCTATAGTCATACTGAACAGTCCGCCCGAAGATGTGTTTGGGCACGAGACCTATGGACATTGGTTCCGACCACGGGATCCTGCAGATTAGGATGGCGTCATCTACCGGGTAAGTGATGACGATTCATATTCACCACAGCTTACTGCTTATTTCTACGACCATGTTAAATTCTATTGTAATCAGGATGGAGAACAAGAATTCTCTGTCGTAGTCGAAGACACGACACATCAATTCGATAAAAATGTGGTCGCTTTAGTTTCAGAATTACTAATATCTAATCCTGTTCACACATGGGCATATATGACCGATAATGCATATCTTTATGATTATACATATTTTCATGAGTATTATGGGGGAGGGGTATTTCGAGTAATGGACCAGGGGCGATATAGCATTGCCCTTGGTAGCCTTTCCCTAAACGTAGGCACCACCATGTTATTCATCCTGATGAATATTTTGGGGGAATGGCATTTCATTTCTGCAAATAGTACTGCTGGTGACATTTTCCTCGCTTTAGCTGAGGGACGTCGCCGATATGACATTCCCCGAGTATTAGTCGCTAGTCTTAAGAGAGCCCAAACCATGAGGCGTAAGTATCTTCTTATGCCTGTGTTAGTAAGTCGCATCATGTGTAGTTGTTTACCTGTATTCTGTGCACAATTCACAGATTGGAAAAGGGTTGAAGTCATGAGACCCACCAATCGGGTGGTTAAATTTCGTTCGCGAATAATGACTTAGCGGGATGGCAGGTGCAGCCTCATTTGGTTGCCCCATTACATCCCATCGGACATGATAACACTTAACAGGTTAGCATTAGTAGATGATAACTGGCGGCAAGCTTGGCAAATTACAATGGGTGGCGGGATCGCGAAGGAACCTCATCTCACTAACGAGGAAGAGGATGCTTAAAGCGGGGAGATAAGGTAAGTTTTAGTTTTGTTTAGTGTGCGCTTATGTCCCAAGCAATTTAATTCGGTTAACCCCATAATGGGTGGAACTCTTATAGAGTTGCGTCAGTTTTTATTTCCTATATTAGTATGTTCTAACCTTGTTTTGTAGATGTTCCAGAATTTCACGCGTTTCCATGGTATTTTTCTACCTTCTTTATTTAAATGCTTTGAGGACAAAGCATGCTTCTTGTTTAGGGGGGGGGGGGGCATAGAAACACATGTAATTAAGGCATTTGTTAGGATATAGATATGTATAATATGCATTTGTCTCAAGTTTAAAAAAAAAAAAAAAAAAAAAAAATATAAAAAAATAAGTTTATGCTATACACTTAGGAATATTGGTATTGTTTTCCTTCTCTATGCTCTCAACAATCTAGAAGTCTCACGTAGCTTTTGCATCAGAATAATTGTTAGAAACTTAGGTTAATATGTAGGTAATAATCTTTGCATCTATCTATAAATATATTACATGAGTATCTATGATTGTTAGTAGTAAGTTTCTGAAATCTAGGCTAGAGTACTTATTCTACAAATCCTGTAAGAATATAGCCTAAAGCCTTATATGAGCGAAACATTTGAGAAATGACACAAGGGAGAAGTAAAATACGGATAGAGAAATCACATGTCCACTTGCTTGATCACTATGCCATATCCTAAGCGAGAATTTAGGCCATCTTTGGATCGATATAGCCAGAAATTCAAACCTATGAATTATTTTTCCGCTAGTCGCCCCTCTGATCCTTCCTTTAGCCTTCCATAAACCACAATTCCTTTACCCTATTACAAAAACAAAACAAAATAAAAAATTTAACTTACCCAATATAGAATAAGTCCGAGAGAATAGAATGAGTGAAGAAAGAAAAGAAAAACCGTGTAAACAAAAAATTAGTAGTTGCTTGAAAAAAAAGAAAAGAAGTTTCCATCCAAGGAAAAAAAAATAGAAATAAATAAAAACTCCAAAAAATAGAATAAAAGGGAGTCAAAAGCCAAAGAAAGAAAAAAAAAAATATGGCTAAGGATGGAAACAAAGTATAGAAGAAAAAAGAAAATAACAAGGTTTTTCTAAGTTACATAATATGAAGACTCTATTATCTCGGACTTGTCCTTTTGAATATCCATTTCCTTCCTTCTTAAACCATTTCCTAATCCCCGCAACACCTAATAAAGACCTCTAGCTCAATTAGGATTAGGTTAGTGTGATAGTAAGTGGCAGATGTGTTTGATCGACTCCGGCTTCCTTGTTTGTCATTGAGATTGTAAGGTAAAGTGTGCCCACTGCATACTGGAGTAGCGAAACTTGAGCGGAAAAATCAGAGTGGTTTTTGTCTTGACATTTATGTGAGGACCTACTTAAGGACGCTATTTCGAGTTTTCAGAAACGAACCTGCTAGGCATTTCATAGTATTACTCGTAGTATTTATATTTGTATCATAGATGATTGATTATTATGCATGTATTAGCTTAGGGTTTTGACTTAGTTATTCTTATTCAATTGCTAGTGAGATGTATAGATAGTTGGGACATAAATGAGGAAACAATAGTTTTATTTCTTAGTCGTTGTAGTATAGTTGAAGTTTGTGAGTACCTTCACTGGAAAACTCTCACGAGGTTATAACTCGTCCACTAGGGAATTCCTAGTGGTTTAAGGCCTTGTTGCGTATATGGTCAATGCAATCGCACTCAGCTAAACGAGAGTAGATAGAACTCCATTTTTTGGTCACTTATGCTAATTTCTCATCTTTGCTTGAGGACAAGCAAAATGTTGTTTGGGGGTGGTTTGTTAAGAGCCCAAAACTGTAGTTTTAACCCTATAACAGTCATACTTTTAGACCAATTATGTGAGTAATAATTAAGAGTTAACACCGACACGTGTTTTATGCATTTCAGGTTTCAAAGTCCATTATGTGTAGAAATGTGCCACTTTAGCGAGATAAAGGAGCTAAGGTCGGTTACTAAGGAGTTCCATGATTAAAGGCCAAGATTCAAGAAGACAAAGCCTTTCTAAAGCCCGGTCAAAAGCTGAAAAGTCGACGTGGGAAGCTTACACACAAGTCGTGAGAACTTCCGAAAGCCGTATCTTTAGACTCAGACCTTGGAATTGGGCCTACCTTATGTCAAAACGACCAGCTCGGAAAGAGATTTCCAATGGTCTAAGCCTTGACCCAATCAGAGGAGCAAAAGTGGATGAAAAGTCTGTTGAAGCCAACTGCAGCTGAAGAGGCATTTTTGGACTGAAAAAATTGGGTTTTGGACCTGATTCTTTGGCCCAAAACATGGATCCAAGCCCATGCACGATTTTTGGATCTGGACATATAAAAACAAAAGCTTAGCTCTTTGTGAATGGTAGCTAGTTAGACCTAAACAATATAGATAATTCTAGATCTAGTTTCCAGTATTTTAATTAAGTTTTAGTTCCATTTTCAATTCTTGTTTTAGATTAAGTCTTTGAATCATTGTTCTTGATTGATTAGATAAATAAAATAGTTATTTTATCAATTTCGAATTGTGTTATTTCAATCTATTAGATCTAGTTTTAATTATTGTTGGTTACTATTTCTTAGTTGTTAATTAGAATTTAATTATTGTTTAATTTAGATTAGTAAATTTCGAATATTTGATAATATGTTTAGTTTAGATTCATATGGAAATGATTGCGGAATGATTCAAGGCTAAAACCTCCATTAGAGGGGTTGATGAAGCTTTGACGAAAACTTAGTGGTATAGTGTAGAATTTATTCCAATCTAGAAGGTCGTGATTCGCCATGAGAATGGGTGGACGACCTCACATGCTAGTTAGTATTCGGTAGAAATGCCATGAACACTAGGGATTAGAACTCGAATTCTTGCCGTAAGAACGTAAGAATCGAGATACAAGAATCTATACTAGGTTATTAAGTTGGATTCGAGGTGGATTCAATTCCCCTCTAATCCTTTATCTAGATTCAAAAACAATCATATTTCCATAGCATTCGTAGTTAAATTCAACATAATATATTCCATATAGGTATCGTAGTATAACACCCTTCGTAAAGCTCTCATTAGACTTAAGACCGACTAATTAGATTAGAAAACATTCCATGCTAGAGCACTAGGAGTGGAACGAATTTGTTACTCCACTCTATTTCGATAGATTCGAGAGTAGAAACTTTGATAAAAATAGACACGTAAAAAGTTTTAGTTTACTTACGTTTTGAGTTCATCGTTCATTTCGTAGGTAGACTATTCAATTTTATCTTTTATCACAACTACAGTTAGAATAGAGTGTTTTATGGATCATTAGATTGGAAATTCTCTCCTGATCGTTTTCATATCTCATTCGCAAAAGTCAGACCGGTAACGAGTTGAGAATTTCAATTTTAATTTTGTGCGCATAGGAACAAAATGGGTATTTCCAAAATTGTTTGGGCTTGGGCCCAAGTCCACAGTAAAACCCAAGAACACATCGCGTTCTTCTTCTCTACTCCGCCATCAGCTCCATTAACGAACCAAACCCTAAAGAAAAAAAAGAAAGAAAACCACCACCGAATTTAACCACCATCGATTCTTCTCCACTCAAATCAACCACCCACACCAAATTTTGCCCCCTCCAGTTCACTTCTCTCTCCAACAGTTCGAAAAAAATAAAAAATAAAACAATAAAATTTTCACCCAAATCAAATGACCACTCAAACCAAAGTTTGGTTTCTTGTTTCAACACCTCTCCTCCACCTTACCCTAAACCCATTTTCGATTTTAAGTATCAATGGCCCAAAAACGCAAAATCCTCTAGGAACAATTTTTCAAAACGAAACATTTTGCACCGTTTTATGATGGCGAGATGAAACGTAAGAATTGGTAATGGTTGTGGTATATGAAGAATGATTTTTACCATGAGGATTTGGTTTTGAATTTTTACAAGAAGCGGGAAATCGAGTGTAGGAAGATTTTTGTGAAGGTAAATGGTGCGAAGAAAGAAGTGTGTCCTTCGATGTTCTGGGCATTATGCTAAAACACCAGCTTGTAGCCACCATGCAGGAATCCCAGTATGGGGTAGAGGCGTTGATGAGAGATACTATTTTGGAGTGACGGTACAATGCGAAATCACATTACGTCCGACAGTCGTCTCTGAGGACCAACAAGCTGGCTATAGCTCAGTGGGTTGGTAAGATTGTCATTGGGAAAGAGAAGTTCAGTGACATCAGTCTGAATTGTCTGCACGTACTCTGGGTATTACAGCAACAGAGGTATGATTTTTGTATCATCGACTTCTTGTTAACTATGATTCGAGGAGTTGGAGTGAGTACCACACCCTTTCCTGTTTTAATTACTAAGATAATGTTGTCTTTTGGTGAGAAACCAAGAACTGAGCGGACTATGTTAAAGTTGCATGCAAATGCAATTGTTTATACGGAATGTGTTCAAAAAATGTGGCGATTGCCTGGAGATAGGATTGTGGAAGAGGTTAATTCGGATGATGAGGAGGAGGACACGACATGTTTTGATGCCAATGCCTTGGAAAGGTGTAATTCGGATATGGAACGCATGTTAGTGCTGCATCGTGGTTTGCGTTCCCTAAACCATATTTGTGAAGACTTGCGGAATAGGCAAGTTGCCATTCATGATGAAAATGTGAAACTGCAGAAGACTGGGGATGAGCGTTGGGTAGAGATAAGGGAATTTATTGAGGGACAACGGTGGTTCCAAGACGAAGTCCTAAGACACTTGCCACCTTATCAAAGTCCTATTTCTGACGGCTCTGACAGGCATGAGCGTCATCGACGCAGGACTGACGACGCTGGACCATCTTCCTCTCATGGCGAGTAGTGTAGTTATTTTGTTTAGGAAATTTCCCTGCTTTCGTCAAATTTAATTTCAAGTTGTTTAGTTTATTAGTTAGATTTGGATTGTGTAATCGTTTTCGACTATTTGATTGTTATTTGAATTTTTAATTTAATTTGGTTTTTGTGCAAGCATGCGATGATTTTTCAATGAATCCCACCTTCCCGAATTGTTTAGGGGTGGTATTATTATGTTTTGCATTGCTTTTATCTTATCCACCGTTTTAGAAGTTAAAATTTGCAAACTGTGAAAATATGAGTGTTTAAGAATGTTTTCGATATTGGTGTGGCTAAGATTATATATTGTTGTAGTGATGGAATTTCAATGAATAGAATTAGAAAGTTGCTATTTTGAATAAAACCAAAAAGCTATTGGTTTATATTCGGAATATGCACCTAACTTGTTTCCGTTTTGGTTTTAGAATATTTTGATTCCGGCAATTGCCTTAAAAATTTTGGCAACTTGTGGATATTCGTTTTAGAAACTAAAACCCTATAAATACTTGATTCACTCTACACTCAAAACCCACACCTCTCACCTCACACTCTCACCTTTCACTCCTTACTTTTCTCTTAGTTTTTCATTGTAGAACACTCAAGTTATACGGAGCGCACCCCGCTCCCTATACAGGCTAAATCTGAGCGCACCCTGCTCCCTATATAGGCTAAATCTGAGTGCACCTTGTGCTGAAATGCCTGGAACTCAAGTTAGGCAAGAAGCATCTGTATTTGCCTTACAAAGCAAAACCGCGCAATCTTTTGAAGACTTGAAGTAACTTGAACTCGAGTCAAAGTAAGACAAGAGCTTCGATTCCCCCGCCTGAATATTTCTATACTAATTCAAGGTTCGAGTGCACCATGCAATTTTGTAGTTGTTCGGACCTCGACCAACACAGGAGCGCACCCCGCCGCGTCTTGCCCTTTGTAGCCACTTCAATTTCTGATTTTTTGTGAGTTTTTTCAGGGTTGTTTGCAGCACTTCTAGAGTGTATTTGTGATGATGACACTTGAGCGCCTTGCCTCATAAGTACCTTCTTATGCCTGTTTTGGTTTGTTGTATCATGTGTTGTTTTTTCCCTGATTTTTGTACTCGCTACACGGATTGGGTTGGGGTCGAAATTATGAGACCCACCAATTGTATTGTTCATTTGTTTCGTGTTATGACTTAGCCGGGATGGAGGGTCACAACCTCAATGAGTTTCTTTTACACCTGATCAGACCTAGTAACACTTAACATGTTAACACGAGTTGATGATACATAGAGAGAGACATGGAAAGTTATCATGGCATGGTTGGACGCAAAAGGACCTCGCTTCTATGTAGACGAGGATGATGACGCCTAAATACTGGATAAGAGGTAAGTTTCTATTTTTGTTTGTGTCTATTTATGTCCCAAGCAATTTACTTCTTGTAACCCCATAATGGGTGGAACTCATATAGAGTTGTGTCTGTTTTTATTTATCTATATTAGTATGTTTTAACTTTGTTTTTCAGATGTTCCAAAATTTCATGTGTTTCTATGGTATTTTTCTACCCTTTTTATTTCAATTCTTTGAGGACAAAGCATGGTTTTTGTTTGGGGGTGACATAGAAACACGCGTAATTTAAGGCACCTGTTAGGAAAGAGATATGTACAATATGCACTTGTTTTCTAGTAAAAGATTCAAAAAAATTCAAAAATATAAATAAAAAGTTTATTCTATACACTTAGGAATATTGGTATTATTCACTTTTTATGCTCTTAATAATCTAGAAGTTTCACGGTAGCTGTTGCATTAGAATATTCTTTAGAAACTTATGTTAATATGTAGGTAATAATGTTTGTATCTTTCTATAAATATATTGCATGATTATCTATGTTTGTATTGACAGTAAGTTTCTGAAATCTAGGCTAGAGTACTTATTTTACAAATCCTGTGAGAATATAGCCTAAAGTCTTATATGAGTGAAATATTTGAGAAATGACACAAGGGAGAAGTAAATTCCGAATAGAGAAATCACACGTCCACTTGCTTGATCACTATACCATATCCTAAGCGAGAATTTAGGCCATCTTTGGATCGATATAGCAAGAAATTCAAACCTTATGAAATTTTTTTCCGCTAGTCGCCCCTCTGAGCCTTTCTTTAGCCTTCCATAAATAGCAAATCCTTTACCCTTTATACAAAACAAAATAAAAATAAAAATCAGCCTACCTATCTTTGAATGAGTCTGAGAATAGAAAAGAGAAAGACCTTTGAAACCAAGAATTTGTTTGTGTTTCAAATAAGAAAAGAAAGTTTCCATCCAAGAAAAAAAAAAGTTAGAACTCCAAAAATAGAATCAAAGGAGTGAAAAGCCAAAAAAAAGAAAAAATGGCTAAGGATGGAAACAAAGTGTAGAAGCAAAGTAAAGAACAAAGTTTTCTCTAGTTACATAATATGAAGACTCTATTATCCCAGACTGGTTCTTTTTGAATATCCATTTCCTTCATTCTTAAACTATCACCTAATCCCCGCAACACCTAATAAAGGCCTCTAACTCAATTAGGAATAGGTTAGTGTGATATAGGGGTGGGAATTTGGCCCTAACGACCCTAACCCGACCCGACCAACCCGACCCTAAGCCCTATAAAGCCCTCACAACTAAAGCCCTCACAGAGTTTAGGACAGGGCCGACCCGACCCTAAGGCCTTCTAGGATAGGGCTAGGGCTAAGATTCTGAAACATAGGCCCGACCCTAATTCAGCCCTAACCAAGCCCTAGTTATAATTTTACATTTTCACTATAAATACACGTACCATAATTGTCCAACTCTTTGTTAAATATTTTAAATTAAAATAACATTGTCCTTTGTAATTTATCACTTACATCCAAGGGTACTTCCAATAACTTGTCTTATATAACAAAAACTTGTCAACCTATCTAGCAGCCATGAAGAACAATGAGCACTAGCCTAATAAAAAAATAAGACTTTATTCCTTTGATCATCAAATCAAAGTCTAGAACTTATTATTCTCAATTTATTTTCCCACTTACTTCTTATAAATTATATTTTTATTCACATGCAAGCCAAGTCTAGAACTAAAGGTTTCCGTCCATACCATTAAAGCGAAATACAGAGCAGACATTTGTAACACAGAAACAAAAAAAAACAACATTTGTTTGAAAAATGGCATTTGTAAAACGAAGAAAATATATAGGCCCGGCCCTAAAACCCGACCTTAAAGCCTTTAAAGAGGGCCTAGGGTAGGGTCAGGGCTTGATATTTAGACTTGTGACCCGGCCCGACCCGACCTTATGTTGACTTTAGGGCCGGGCCGACCGACCTTAATATCTAAAGGGCTTTTAAATGTTTAGGGCGGGCTAGCCCGACCCGGCCCATTGCCCACCCCTAGTGTGATAGTAAGTGGCAGATGTGTTTGATCGACTTCGGCTTGAGCACAAGAGTAAGGTAGTAGTGGTAGTTGTGTGTCATTGAGATTGTAAGGTAAAGTGTGCCCACAGCACACAAGAGTAGCGAAACTTGAGTGGAAAAATCAGAGTGTTTTTGTCTTGACATTTATGTGAAGACCTACTTAAGGACGCTATTCTAAAGTTTCAAAAACGGACCTGTTAGTGTATTACATAGCATTACTCATTATATATATGTTTATTCGTAAATAATTGATTATTATGCATATATTAGCTTAAGTTTTGACTTGATTATTCTGTATTCATTGCTAGTGAGATGATTAGATATTTGATAATAAATATGGAAAAATTAGTTTTATTTCTTAGTAGTTGTAGTATAGATGAAGTTTGTGAGTACCTTCACTGGAAAACTCTCACGAGGCTATAACTCGTCCACTAGGGAATTCCTAGTGGTTGAAGGCCTTGTTGCATATGGTCAATACAATCGCAATTGGCGAAACGAGATTAGTTAGAACTCCATTTTTGGTCACTTATTCTAATTTCTCATATTTGCTTGAGGACAAGCAAAATGCTGTTTGGGGGTGGTTTGATAAGAGCCCAAAACTGTAGTTTTAACCCCTTAATAATATTACTTTTAGACTAATTATGTGATTAATAAGTAAGAGTCAGTACTGTTATCGTGTTCTTATGTATTTCTTGCATTGGAGTCGAATATGTGAAGAAATACGTCCCTTTCGCGAGATAAAGAAGCAAATGTTGGTTGCTAAGAAGTTCTATGATTAAAGGCAAAGATTCAAGGAGAAAAAACCTTTTTAAAGCCCGGTCAAAGTTGAAAAGTCAAAGTCAACGCGGACATAAATAGCGCACAAAAGTCAGTAGAACTTTCGAAGGTCGTATCTTTGGACTCAGACCTCGTAATTGGGCCTCCATTATGTCAAAACGACCGGCTTGGAAAGAGCTTTCTAATGGTTCAAGTGTTGACCCAATCAAAGGAGAAGAAATGAATGAAATGGCTATTGATGTTATTTCTTGCTGAAAACCCCTTTGTGGACTGAAGTAATGAGGTTTTGGGATCGATTCTCCGACCCAAAACATGGCTCCTCAGCCCATGCACGAAATTGTGGATCTATCCTCTTCTATATCAAGAGACTAAGGCTTAGCTCTTAAATTATCTAGTTAGTTATCAAGAAATTAGTGGTTAGAACAAGTTTTTAGTTTTTTGAATCAATACTTAGTTTATATTTCAAGTTTAGTTTCTAATTCAATACTTAATTCATAGATTTAGTTTGTCTTAAATTAATAATTAGTTATTCATAATCTTAGTTTTAAATTCAGTTTTAATTCATTTCGAATCATTATACTATTGTTCAATTAGATTAATAAAGTAATTATCATTTCTTCCATAATGTCTTGTTTTCATTGTTCTTATTTCATTAATGATAGTTTAATGACTCAAGGCTAAACCTCCATTAGAGGGGTTTGAGGAAACCTTGATGAAACATGATTGTATTAGCGTAGAATTGGTTGTAATGTTCTATTCTACTCTAGCAAGTAATTAGTTCACCATGAGAATGGGTTTGATTGCTTCACATGCTAGTTATTAGTTGGTAGAGATTACCATGAATAATTAGGGATTAGAAATACCCAACCTTTACGTGAAAATGTAAAGATTAGGATTACAACATGTTCTATGTTAGTTTATTAAGTCGAATCAAGGTGGAATCAAATTCCCCTAATTCATTCTCATATTGTCAATTTAGTATTGGATTGCTGTCATTTCATTTATCACATCTTGATTAGTTAATTCACCATCGTAGTTAAATTCTATTCCATTACTCTCATGACTTTGTTAGCTTACACGAACTAGGAAACTTTACATCTAAACGACTAGGAGTGGAAAAAATTCTCTACTCTAAACATATTGCATTGATAACGAGAGTAGAAAACTTTGATATATATGCAACAAAATAGTTTTAGTTTTACTTACATTTGAGTTTCATCACTTAAGTCTAGGTAAAACTATCGTTTTTCCTTTTATCACTCACATATAGGTAGATCTAAAATAATTCTTGACCAACCTCCATTTACTATCACGAAGTCTACCAGAGCTTCATCAGGGATGACATGATCAAGAAGGGTTCTTGCTTGTGCATTTAATATGAGGGGGCTGATAACCCGTAAAAACAATAGAATCCTAAATATTAATGCTACAAGAACACTAATACGTAATCCTACCGTTCTTACGTTTAAATCAATTCTTCTTACTCTCAAAATATAATCATGCAATATAATGAGTAAGGAATTCGTTCCACTCTTAAACCCTCAAGACTTAAACAAATTCAATTGAACAAACCCAAAGAACAATGGTGAGAGTGATGTGTTATGTGAAATATCTATTCTATGATTATACTACGGATTCAATTTATACTAGCATATATAAATGATTCAACTACAGAAATACTAACTGGACTCTATGATAAGGAATTAGGGGGATTGATTCCACCTCGAATCCAACTTAACAACCTAGCGTAGAATGTTGTATCTTAATTCTCACGTTCTTACGGCGAGAATTTCGAGTTCTAATCCCTAGTGTTCGTGGCATTTCTACCGAATACTAACTAGCATGTGAGGTCGTCCACCCATTCTCATGGCGAAACACGACCTTCTAGAGTGGAATAGAATCTACAACCAATTCTATACTAACCACTAAGTTTTCATCAAAGCTTCATCAACCCCTCTAATGGAGGTTTTAGCCTTGAGTCATCAAACTAACATTTCCCATTGAATCTAAACTAAACATAATATAAAGATTGAAACTTGCTAAATTTAAACCTTAATAGCAATTACTCATGCAAGAATTATTTCAATCTAATAAAGACAACTATTGAATCTAAGAATTAAACTAATTTAAGTAAAGGAAATGACCAAGATTATCAAGAACACTAATTTATTTATCTAATGAAATCAATAACAATAATTTAATACTGAATTTAAAGCAAGAATAAAAACTAATTAATTAATCTAAAACTAGATCTAGAATTAAGGTTTAATGGAGGCTAACTAATCTAATTTATTTTCTAACCTAACTATCTACCATTAACAAAGAGCTAAGCTTTTGTTTTATACATCCAGATCCAAAATTCGTGCATGGGCTTGGAGCCATGGTTGAAGAGAGAATCAGCCCAAAACCCATTCTTTTCGATCCAAAAAGGCCTCTTCAGCTGCAGTTGGCTTCCACAGACTTTTCGTCCACTTCTGCTCCTCTGATTGGGTCAAGGCTTGGACCATTGCAAAGCTCTTTCCGAGCCGGTCGTTTTGACATAAGGTAGGCCCAATTCGAGGTCTGAGTCCAAAGATACGGCTTTTCGGAAGTTCTGTGACTTTTTGCTCCTTTATCTCGCTAAAGTGGTACATTTAAGCACATAATGGACTTTGAAGCCCGAAATGCATAAAACGCGTGAATCAGTGTTAACTCTTACTTATTATTCACATAATTGGTCTAACAAGATTATGATTATTAAGGGGTTAAAACTACAGTTTTGGGCTCTTATCAAACCACCCCCAAACAAGCATTTTGCTTGTCCTCAAGCAAAAGATGAGAAATTAGAATAAGTGACCAAAATGGAGTTCTAACTACTCTCGTTTAACTGAGTCGCGATTGCATTGACCATATGCAACAAAGGCCTTAAACCACTAGGAATTCCCTAGTGGGACGAAGTTATAGCCTCGTGAGAGTTTTCCAAATGAAGGTACTCACAAACTTCATCTATACTACAACGACTAAGAAATAAAACTATTGTTTCCTCATTCATGTCTCAACTATCTATACATCTCACTAGCAAATGAATAAGAATAATCATGTCTAAAACCTAAGCTAATATATGCATAATAATCAATCATCTAAAATAAACATATAACAATGAGTAATACTATGAAATGTAATAGCGGTGTCCGTTTCAAAAAACTTCGGAATAAGCGTCCTTAAGTAGGTCCTCACATAGATGTCAAGAAAAAAACCACTCGATTTTTCCACTCAAGTTTAAGCTACTCTCCGGTGCAGCAGTGGGCACACTTTACCTTACAATCTCAATGACAAACAAGGAAGCGAGAGTCGATCAAACACATCCGCCACTTACTATCACACTAACCTATTCCTAATTGAGCTAGAGGTCTTTATTAGGTGTCAGGGGATTAGGAGATGGTTTAAGAAGGAAGGAAATGGATATTCTAGAGGACAAGTCCGAGATAATAGAGTCTTCATATTATGTAACTAGAGAAAACCTTGTTATTTTTTTTTGCTTCTACACTTTGTTTCCATCCTTAGCCATATTTTTCTTTTTTCTTTTCTTTGGCCTTTGACTCCACTTTTATTCTATTTTTTTGGAGTTTTTATTTATTTCTATTTTTTTTTTTTTATTTTTTTTTTTTTTTTTTTTTTTTTTTTTTTTTTTTCTTTTTTTTTTTTTCTTTGGATGGAAACTTCTTTTCTTTATTTTTGAAGCAACTAACTAATTTTTGTTTACAGGTTTTTCTCTTCTTCTTTCTTCCTCATTCTATTCTCGGAATTTATTCTAAATTGGGTAGGTTGATTTTTTTTTTTTTTTTTTTGTTTTGTTTTGTAACAGGGTAAAGGAATTGTGGTTTATGGAAGGCTAAAGAAAGGCTCGAGGGGCTTACTAGCGGAAAATAATTCATAGGTTTGAATTTCGGCTATATCGATCCAAAGAGGGCCTAAATTCTCGCTTAGGATATGGCATAGTGATCAAGCAAGTGGGCGTGTGATTTCTCTATCCGGATTTTACTTCTCCCTTGTGTCATTTCTCAAATGTTTAGCTTCATATAAGGCTTTAGGCTATATTCTCACGGGATTTGTAGAATAAGTACTCTAGCCTAGATTTTGAAACTTATCGCTAACAATCATAGATACTCATGTAATAAATTTATAGATAGATGCAAAGATTATTACCTACATATTAACCTAAGTTTCTAAAAATTATTCGATGCAACAATGCCTATGTGAGACTTCTAGATTGTTAAGAGCATGGAGAAAGAAAAACAATACCAATATTCCTAAGTGTATAGCATAAACTTTTTATTTATATTTTTAAATTTATGAAATTTTAACTAGAAAACAAATGCATATTATATATATCTATATCCTAACAGATGTCTTAATTACACGTGATTCTATGCCCCCAAACAAGAAGCATGCTTTGTCCTCAAAGCATTGTAAATAAAAGGGTAGGAAAAATACCATTGAAGCGCGTGTGAAATTCGTAAAACATCTGCAAAACAATGTTAGAACGTACTAATATAGGAAATAAAAACTGACGCAACTCTATAAGAGTTCCACCCATTATGGGGTTAGCAGAATTAAATTGCTTGGGACATAAGCAGACACTAACTGAAATTAAAAACTTACCTCCACTCCAAATAAGTTTATTTGTCATCCTCCTCTTCTATAAAGAAGTGAGGTTCCTTCGCGTCCTGCCATACCATTATAATTTGCCAAGCTTGCCGCCATTTATCATCTACGGATGCTAACCAGTTAAGCGCCACTTGGTCGGATGGGGTGTATGGTGCAACCTGATGAGGTTGCATCCTCCACCCTTGCCAAGTCATTGCACGGAAAGATCGAATAATAGAATTGGTGGGTCTCACAATGTCGACCCCAACCCAGTCCGTGAAACGGGCACAAAAAACAGGGAAGAAACATAGCATAATATGGCAAACTACTATAGGCATAAGAAGGTACTTATGCCTCATGCTATGGGCTCGTGCTAAACTAGACATTAAGGTCTTAGGAAGGTCATATAGCAGGCATTCCTCAGCTAAAAGCAAGGAAAACATCGCAAGTGGCATCATTCACGGATAAAGAACATTACCGTATCACATTAAGGGACAAGCTACCAAAGGGCTACATTATATGTCCCTTGGTCCTCTACACGGAAAATGTCGGACCCATAAGCCTCATGCAAAAGTCATAAATGTAGACATGCATATTATCTACCCAATAGCATCATGGGTAGTGTATTTTCCGGGCATGGCAAGTCCAAGAACAAATGCTAGCAAGAACCATAAGCGGTTCCCGGCTCACGTGTGTGACCACCTCAAAACCAAGCACCATAAGTAGTGCTTTGAAACAAATCTTCGAAAGATTGTTCCGGTATCAATGTAGGAGCTGTCATCTCAAAACTACTCTGTAGAACAGCTGCGAAAACCTGGAAGAAAACTCAGAAAATCGAAATTTCCTTGGTTATCGGAGAGGGCGCTGGCGCTGCCAGATAGAGCGAAGAGTCGCTCTTTAGTTTTTGGAATTACAGAGTTTGAGCTGGTGGTCGCTCGATTGTATGAAAGCTTTCGATGAATTTTTCGATTTCCGGTGTTTTGAGTGGTCTGGTCTTACTTAAGCTGGCGGCTTCTAGTGATTTTTCGATTTATTGTAATAATATGAAGTCGCTCTGCTTGAAGCGCTGGCCTTCGTAAGTGCAGAAAGTGAGTTTCTAAGAAAAACAAGAAAAAAGGTTGGAGTGAAAAGTGAAAGATGATTGTGGGGTGTAGTGTGGGTTGTGAGTGTAGTATGATGAAAGTTTAAATAGGTTCTGGGTTTCCAAAACGAATCGGCAAGTTGCCAAATTGTTTTAAGGCAATTTCCGGAAATAGAAAACTGCCAAACCCGAAAACGGAAACTAACCATAGTTTTGATTTCCTAACAACCCTGGTATCTTTTAAACTTGGTTTAGAATAGTAACTTCTAAACTCTCTTACATTTCATCCTACCACCACATCTAATCATAGGTATGCCAATTACGACAATATTCTCAACCTTCACTCCAAAACAACTCTAAAATGGAGGATCTTCTACAAATCATGATATAATAAATAATACCACCCCCAAACAATTCGGGAAGGTGGGATTAACAATAAAATCCATGCACAATTTGAAAAGAACCACATTATATTAAAATTAAAATTCAAACAACATTTAACTACCAAATTCAAAGTTAACTACGGAATTTAACAACGTAACATCCTATCTACTAAAAATAATAAAAAACAACATCAAAACAACAAACAAGAAGAAATCTAGCTACTCTTCAAGGAGCGAGGTGGGGGTAAGAATAGGGATTTGAGTGATCAAGAATGGAAAAACCAAACACCACCCCAAACAAATTTTGGAAACAGGTTTGTAAAAATTTGTTTTAAAACGGGTCTTTTAAAGTCGATTCGAGACTTAATGTGGGGTCATTTTACGCCGATTCCTAGATCGCGGCACACCCCCAAACAAGCATGGAACTGGGGTGGCACAAAATGGATGATACGTGGTCAACTATAAACAAATAGTCGGAATAGTTGGGGGTCTAGCCATAAAAACATGATACTAAATGCACCCCCAAACAGAATAATGTTGTATAATTGGAAGCAAATATGTAAGCGAAGGAATGAAAACTTATGCATCCTATCAAAGAACATATGCAAACCATCATGTTGTAATTGTTTTAAATAGTTGGAATGACCAAAAAGATGAATTAGCGATACTTTAGGTGAGAAGGGAATGAAGTGTGGATCATGATATCTTTCATGAAGCTCAGATAAGGAAAAATAAGACAAACTAGGTTTCTCACTACACTCGGTCAGAGCTTGTCTCTCAATTACCGGAATGGGGTACTCATGAGATTGTGTGCTAGGCAAAAACTCTTCACTGTGAGGGTTGAAAAAATTATGGATGGTCTCTGAGGCAATTGGCTCAAGGGCAAAATCGAGGTTCCTTTTAAATGGTGGGTGAATGGATGGCTTAGTTGTGGTAGATGGTTGGATTATAGGAGGTGGTAACTCAGGTGGATGGTGGTTGGTTGGTGGTTCATTGGGTGGTGGATCCTCACATGCTCTTAAGAACTCTACATCTGGCTTAGCTGAATCCACAAGGTTGTGGTTCGTGGCTTTATCTTTAAGATTTTCCTCTATTTCTTCCATTGTTATTTCCTCAGCTGCCAAACTGAATTGAGATTCACATTGCTCTAAAGATGTAACTTTCTCTTTTTCTTGCACATTAACTTGTTCATGCCTTAGATTTGAATTGTTAATCTCCATGTCCTCACCCTTTTCCTCTAAAACACTACAAGTATCCTCAATGGCCTCATTCGAATGTGTCGAGACATCATCCAGCCGAGTGCGGTTTGCAAACTCAAAGGCTTGGACATGCTCAACGAGGAGGGTCCATATTACGGAATGCCAATAGTTATCAAATTCTTCCTTCGTCACATCTTTATAAATATCTTCTAAAGTGTAATCATTATATTCATCGTCAAGTGGATCAGTGGGAAGTTCCTCGGAGACATCGCTCAAGTTTGAGTGGTCATCCGAAACTAGTCCTAAAGAGTCGTCTACAAGAATTTCCTCATCCAGGTGGGGTGTGGAGTTAATATCATGGTTAATGGAAGGGTCTTCGAAAGGTAATGGTTCATGAAATGTAGGGTAGGTGTGAACTAGGTTGACTGGGTTAGTTATGGGAATAGTGTCGATCTCTGGCATGGTAGAAATATCTGGCGTAGGTGAACCTAGTATCTTTAGGTTCCGGTTTATTTCCTGAAGTATTATTTTGTTTTGGGCCATCATTTCATCGAATGTTGTTAGCTGAGGGGAAGCTTGGTGGTGTGGGTCTGGTTGGTATGGTGTTTGATAGTCATAGTTATTGGCGTTTGAGTGACTCTGGTTGATGTCGTACTGTGATGGGTTAGGTTGAGGCTGAATGGTTGGTTGATTGTTATTGGTGGAATTACATGAATAGTTTGGATGACTAGAAAACTCTTGATTATATGAGTCACTATAAAAATTTGAAAATTGAGGCTCATAATTATTATTATATCCTATAGTAGGCTCAGACTCTTGATATGATGGGCATTGAGAAGCCCAATGGTCAGGACTACCACAACATGAACATGGTGAAGGGTTCCCATAATGATTACAAGATTGCTCTTGATATGATGGGCATTGAGAAGCCCAATGGTCAGGACTACCACAACATGAACATGGTGAAGGGTTCCCATAATAATTACATGATTGGTCTTGATATGATGGGCATTGAGAAGCCCAATGATCATGACTACCACAACATGAACATGGTGAAGGGTTTGCATAATTATCATATGATTGTTGGTCTACATATTGATATGCCATATTGGTTTTTCAAATATACTATAGGGCAATTAATATGCAACCACAACTCTAAGCATACATTTCTAGATAGGCGTGTGGTATTTTGTTTTAAGAAAACAAGCCTGATTATACTAGAATTAAAACTCCTCCGCGGAAGAAACAAAGGAGTGAAAGAAGGAGCACCTGAATGCCTCCTTGCTAAACTTAATAGCGTCTTGTATCTGCGATTTCAGTGTATTTAACAAGTTAGAAACACTAAATAACTTTAAGGAATAAAATTGGCATTTACCTATGAAAATTGGGTCATTTTGGATGAATTTTCCTTGCCGGGCTGGTAGAGGCGGGTTGGTCTTGGCTCAAGGTAAGTTGAAATTACAGTGAATAAGTATGGTAAATTTTTAACATGAATGGGCGGCTCCCAGGGTTTTCAAGTTTTAGGCCTTTTATCGTACTCCAAAAAATTCTTCTTCACCTTGTTGTTTTTCGGTGAATGAAGCGATTCTATGCCCGAAGCAAGTGAGCAGTTCCAAAAATCAAGAAACAAGAATGAAAAATTAAAAGGGGGTGGGTAGAGAATGGGGGATTGCCCCTTGGATTCAAGCAATTGAATTCTTGTCTTGAACGAGATTAAGATGGGCGAATACATTTGATAACCCGAAAAAAACAATAGAATCCTAAATATTAATGCTACAAGAACACTAATACGTAATCCTACCGTTCTTACGTTTAAATCAATTCTTCTTACTCTCAAAATATAATCATGCAATATAATGAGTAAGGAATTCGTTCCACTCTTAAACCCTCAAGACTTAAACAAATTCAATTGAACAAACCCAAAGAACAATGGTGAGAGTGATGTGTTATGTGAAATATCAATTCTATGATTATACTACGGATTCAATTTATACTAGCATATATAAATGATTCAACTCTGAAATACTAACTGGACTCTATGATAAGGAATTAGGGGGATTGATTCCACCTCGAATCCAACTTAACAACCTAGCGTAGAATGTTGTATCTTAATTCTCACGTTCTTACGGCGAGAATTTCGAGTTCTAATCCCTAGTGTTCGTGGCATTTCTACCGAATACTAACTAGCATGTGAGGTCGTCCACCCATTCTCATGGCGAAACACGACCTTCTAGAGTGGAATAGAATCTACAACCAATTCTATACTAACCACTAAGTTTTCATCAAAGCTTCATCAACCCCTCTAATGGAGGTTTTAGCCTTGAGTCATCAAACTAACATTTCCCATTGAATCTAAACTAAACATAATATAAAGATTGAAACTTGCTAAATTTAAACCTTAATAGCAATTACTCATGCAAGAATTATTTCAATCTAATAAAGACAACTATTGAATCTAAGAATTAAACTAATTTAAGTAAAGGAAATGACCAAGATTATCAAGAACACTAATTTATTTATCTAATGAAATCAATAACAATAATTTAATACTGAATTTAAAGCAAGAATAAAAACTAATTAATTAATCTAAAACTAGATCTAGAATTAAGGTTTAATGGAGGCTAACTAATCTAATTTATTTTCTAACCTAACTATCTACCATTAACAAAGAGCTAAGCTTTTGTTTTTATACATCCAGATCCAAAATTCGTGCATGGGCTTGGAGCCATGGTTTGGGCCAGAGAATCAGGCCCAAAACCCAATTCTTTCAGTCCAAAAAGGCCTCTTCAGCTGCAGTTGGCTTCCACAGACTTTTCGTCCACTTCTGCTCCTCTGATTGGGTCAAGGCTTGGACCATTGCAAAGCTCTTTCCGAGCCGGTCGTTTTGACATAAGGTAGGCCCAATTCCGAGGTCTGAGTCCAAAGATACGGCTTTCGGAAGTTCTGCTGACTTTTGCTCCTTTATCTCGCTAAAGTGGTACATTTCTGCACATAATGGACTTTGAAGCCTGAAATGCATAAAACAGCGTGTCGGTGTTAACTCTTACTTATTATTCACATAATTGGTCTAACAGTATGATTATTAAGGGGTTAAAACTACAGTTTTGGGCTCTTATCAGGGGCCTGAGCACCATGGATTGTGCCAAAAACTAGTTGGCTTTAAAAACAACATAGCATAGACAAACATACATTTAGCACTTACCAGTTACCACTGACATACATTGGTAACATATATTAGCTAGATTGTGAACAAAATGTATGTGATCACCACTAAAAAAAGGATATTATGCAAGCCATATATCTGATTGGACCATATATATATGCAAGCCACTGAAAGACAAATTTAATTTGTTTCCTAATTTGTTTAGTGGCTTGACTGTATTTTCTGGCTTCTAGATCAGTTCTTTCTATACGCTCGCTTTCGTTTGCAAAATTAAGTAAGCGAAACTTTGACTTATTACTTCCATCATTTTCGGGTAATTTAATCACAAGTTCTATTGAAACTTACTTCAATTTAAGATGTTATTCCTAATATGCTTTATGCATGCTTTGGCAATGGTTATCAACATCTCTTGTACGTGTTTTATTTCTAGGGAAAGAATATACTAGGTATTGCGTTTGGTATGTGATTTGTGCAAAACTTGTGAAGGCGTTTGCTGAGAAAGGATAAGCTAGCTACTCCCTAAATTGACAAGTTCGGTAAATATGATGTACTATTCACAATTTTTTTAACCAAGCATTAGTATGTACAAAATGAACCATTATTACCCCAAGCAACATTGTTTCTTATTGAGTTTTTGTTCTGCCATCTTAATATCTAGGTCGTGCCCATGATATATACCAACAATGTAGAGAATAAATTAAGCTACTAAGTGGTTGCTTACCCTTTTTATAGGCCATTAATTGACTGCATACTTGTAGTATAAAATATACATATATAGTTTTTTTAAACAAATTATTGGGTTAAGGAGAAAAATATACATTGTTAATACTTAGGTTGATCTCCTCTTTCAAATACATGAGCAATGTATGAAATATGGTACTAGTTGGATGTATGGTTATGTTGGTTGATTCTTCCTTTCTGTTTAGCATTTAAAACTAATAAGAACATGGAATTTCCAAGAACCAGATTGCATTTAATTTACAATTTACTTGACTGTGAGAAAGTTGTTATTGGTACAATTTGATATAACTTACTGTTGAAGTAGTACACCTATTATTGGTTGTTATGTATTTTTGGATTCAAATTTGCATTTAATGCATTTTATAAGCAATTAAGCTTTGGGTTGAACTTTTTATAATTACACTTGATTACTTAAGCACATATATATGTGGTTCAAATAGGGGGTTGTAAATATGATTGAAGAAGACAGTGCACCTACTACTTGTGTTGAAATAGCCTTGAGGGTGTTCCGAGAATGCTAGCTACTTGTACAGCAATCTGCTTAGGGGATGCACTGATTTTGAGCACATTTTTATCTTAGTTGGAGTTGGATTTGGCCAGGACAACCTACATAGGATAGATAGTACTTTGTATGCTTTCTAATTAATGAGCCCAAATTCATTGCGTTTAGAGATCTGACAACATCTCTGTCGCTTCTGCGACTGCTGGAGGTATCGAGGCCATTCACATAGCAGGTGGAAATGTCTGTTTTGCAAGTGCAAACACAGGCTGGTCTTTAACACTGCATTCATTTGCCAATATGTATGTTAAGCTCCATGGGATCCCATTTGATGTCACAAAATTTGCGTCTCGTCTCTAGGGGAGATATATATATTATCATCATGATACCCGGGTTTTTAAGGGAGAACCTCTTGTGAATGGAAGGGATAGACAAAAGAATTCATATTGTTAATGTGTATGGTGTGTTGTTTCCTTTGAAATATATTGATGAACAAGCATTTGCTTCCTTTAGAGAATCGCAATAACATATCTGTTGGCTGCATTATGTGAGATTTGGCTAAAGCGTGGTGATGTCATTAAATCAGAAATGTCATTGCTGAACAATTACCAATTTCAGTGGTAAGTTTCACATGTATTGCTTTAACAATATTGGTAAGTATCACATGTATTGCTTTAACATTATTGTTCTCTTCGGTTATGATTTTTCTTTTTATCGCGAGAAGACTCTCTGCTTATTTCACTGTTGTGCACATGGCTATATTGTATGGTTTGTTTGTCCCTGATTGGGAATACCAACTTCCAAGTGAAGGCACTTCTGTTGTAACAAGGACTTTCACTGTAGGTTCAACACTATTTGTATAAATATTAAACTTGATTTCCAGAACTTCAGGTCTGGCCTTCTATTTGAAATCTGTAGCTAATGAGTTGTATATATTCTTATTTCCATCTGAATTTGAAATGTGGAGTAAGGGGAGAAACTAGACAATTACTTTTAACATCAAGGACTAGAATGATAAAAGTAGAAAGTAGAAACTAAGTCATCAACTGGTGTTAGTTTCATTACCTCTTGGACTCACTAAACGAACACTAAACATCGATCCTTCTTCCACCAAATGACATGTTCGAAAAATAAATGCATTTTGTCGTATAATTGCACTTGAATTATCATTTCTTACTTAGGAAATGTTTTTAGTCACCGGAGTTGTGTTGTAGACTTCTAGAACAGGGTGGTCCTCTACTATATGATAGCTGCTCTTTCGTTCTATTTGAAGGTGCTGATGCTAAAGTTATTTATGTTCTAACTTTCATTCTCAATAGGAATGGGAGCAGTTCATTGGGTTGTAATGTCTAAGGGGGCTCTACTGATGATCGTTCCTCACTTTCAACTATCTCACGCCTCTCTCCAACCTCAAGGTATGTTCCTACACTCCTACTTTTTTTCTTTTTCTTCTCCAGCCTCTCTCCACTCTCTTTTTATGTTATTCACTTCACTTCTCCTCTCCTACTTTTTTTTTCTTCTTTTCCTGCCTTTCTCCACTCTCTTCCTCAGTTTTGCTTGGTAAACGAAATAGAGTATGGCCTGCAGTGGCTAGAAATGGCCTGTAGTAGCTAGAAATATTGCATGCAGTTTACCTGTCAGATAGTACAACCTACATAGAATATATAGTACATACTTTATGTCTGTTTTTTCCTTATGTATCAAATTCTATTTCTTTTTACCTATCTACCTTAGTTTAGTCTTTTAAGTCCTCTGTTTTTGTAATTTGGACCATTCGTCTTTTTTAAGTCCAGGGTGATAGATTATTATGTGCTAAGATTATGTGCTAAATCTTATTTTTCGTCAAGATTTTATAGAGTTCCAAATGAATTTCTTTAAGAGTACTACTAAGCTCAATCTCAAGCATCAAAACATGGCTCAATCAAATTTCTCTGCTTCATACAGGGTAACAACACTCTTTGGTCCAGCACCAATTAGATTCCGAAAGCTCAACAACAAATGTAGAGCCTTCTAGAGATCTAGCTTAGCTCATCACTACTAAAAAAAAGGTATTTTATATCGGTTACGAAATTGCCGCTCTATTGATTTTGTGGAAATGTCTTTTTCTGTTGATTTGATAGACTGATTTCTAATGATGCGTTGAATTTGGTTAGAGGTTTATGCTAAGATGCAGTACCGTGTTTCGTGTGAGGTTCACTCACATGTTGTGAGAGTTTGTTCTAGGACTAACAGAGATTCAGGCGCAGAGTACGTTTATTAATATGAAATTTTGTTAGTAACTTTTTATTGGTTGATTGGTATGCATATGAATTTGGCTTGTTATAGTTTGTTGTAGCTGAAAAAATGAATGGTATGATCATTTGTTTGATTGCAATTAATTGATGCTGATATTCTAATACTACTGCTAGTTATGGATGGATATCTGCAAATTCGCTTTTGTTTCCAGGGTGTTGATTTAATGTTTGGAATTGTTGTTTAAGCTTGTTTTATGTTCACTAAGTTCTTCGGTGCGACTTGTTATGACACATATAAGCTGTTGTAGAGCATTGTAGCATAAACTTCCATATATTGTTTTGAAGTTTTATCCTATATATTTTAGAAATGTCAATTGTGACTGTAAAGTATGTAATAGTGTACTCTGATGACTATCTGTTAAATTTATCTAATACTGAAATCATTCTTAGTATTTGTAAATCTCATTTGGATTTTGTTTTACTCAAACCCAATCACTGAGAAGTTTTCATAAATTTTTCTTTGGATGGCTTATGTAGTGGTCCCATCACGACGAGATATAGTTGTGTTGTTTACCTTTTCTTGAGTCACTGTGTAATCCCGATGTTATTTTATTGCCGCAATTTATGTAATTTCAGATTGACGAAGACATTCTCTTGGAAGTGATTAAGATGGGATTTGACAGGAATCAATTAACTGAATTTCTTCGCAGTAGAGTACAAAATGAGGTACTATCTGATGTTTCATGGCGATCTTGATATTTTTCCCACTTCATTGGTGTAATTTGTTGAAACCTTTTCAGGCCACTGTTGCATATTATTTGCTTATGGATAACCGTTTCCGAGCTACCAGCGACTATCTTGGAGCAGAGTTTCAGGAGTCAATGGTGTGTTTTTTTTTCTCAATGTATAGTTTTCTTTTATCATTTTGTAGTCCTTTGCTTATTTTATATACTAGTGGGTGGGGATACCCGCCTCGGCCAATAGCGTAACCATGGTATAGATTTCAATGGCACAATAGTAATATAAGAGCAGATAGTAGTAGTATTAGAATATCAACATATAGTAGTAGTAATTAAATCACTAAGCCCTAAGATCAAAGTCTCACTATTGCCCAAACCCCTTAAGTTCCAGAGGGTTAACTTAAATAACACTAGAAAATAGTTTTTTAGTTTATTGTTAAAGTAATCTACTGAATAGACAAACCTTTTGAACTTATGTGTGATGGTAGTGATTATGTCGTTGGTGCTGTGCTAGGACAGAAGTTAGATAATAAATCCACAGTTATTTTTTATGCTAGTAAAACCTTAAATGATGCTCAACGTAATTACACTACTACTGAAAAGGAATTTCTAGCCGTTGTTTATGCCTTAGATAAGTTCCATCCCTACTTAGTTGGTTCTACGACCATGGTCTATATAGACCATGCCGCTCTTAGGTACCTTCTCGTGAAGAAGGATGCTGAGCAGAAATTGATCCATTGGATTCTTCTCCTAACTGAATTTACCTTAGAAATTAAGGATAAAAAAGGAGCTTAAAATGTTGTTAGATCACTTATCTAGGTTAACTAATGAGGATGACAGTGATTCCGAATCGATATATGATTTTTTTCTAGATGAGCATCTTTATTTAATTTTCTCTGCACCTTGGTATGTAGACATTGTTAATTTTTTAGTGTTTGAGATCATTCCTGATATATGGGCCAGAAATGAACGCAAGATATTTTTGGCCAAAGTTAAAGTTTACTACTGGGATGAACCCTACCTTTTTAAGTATTGTGCGGATTAGATAATTCCTCGTTGCATTCCCCAGTGGGAGCACAATGAAGTCTTATCCTTCTGCCATAAACAATCATGCGGAGGTTATTTTAGTGGGAAGAAAATTGTTGCCAAAGTTCTTCAATGCGGTTTTTATTGGCCGACCTTGTTTTAAGATGCCCATGCACACTGCAAAGTGTGTATAAGATGTCAACAACTTGGGCGTATTACTCAACGTAATATGATGCCCTTAAATCCTATTCTTATAGTGGAGATTTTTTATGTCTGGGGTATTGATTTCATGGGCCCGTTTCCCATTTCGCATGGTTTCATTTATATTCTTGTAACTGTACACTACATTTCTCAATGGATTGAAGCAATGTCTTGTCGAAATAATGACCATGGAACTGTAGTATTGTTTATGAAGGAGTATATCTTCTCACGTTTCAGTGTACCTAAGGCCATCATTAGTGATGGATTAAAACATTTTTGTAATAGAGTTATTGAAACTTTAGTCAAGAAATATGGAGTTACCCATAAGGTGGCGACTCCATATCATCCTCAAACTAGTGGTCAAGTAGAGGTGTCCAATAGCGAAATTAAAAAGATATATATTAGAAATGATAGTTAATCCTGATTGGAAAGACTGGGAAAGACTGGTCTAGATGCCTAACAGATGCTTTATGGGCATATATAACGGCTTTTAAAACACCTATTGGTATGTCATCCTACTGCTTAGTTTTTGGTAAACTTTGTGACTTGCCTATTGAGTTGGAATACCATGCCATGTGGGCTATTCAAAGTCTTAATTTCAACATTAATGCCGCTGGTGTCAAGTGCAAATTACAATTAAACGATCTTAAAGAAATCCGTAGCAATTTTTACGATTTAGCGAAGGATTATAAAGCTAACATGAAACGTAGTCATGATAAACATATTTTGCGTAAAGAGTTTGACCATGGTCAAAATATTTTGTTATATAACTCATGTTTGCATATTTTTCCTGGTAAATTAAAAACAAGTTGGTCCGGATCTTTTCTGGTTACTGATGTCACTTCTCAAGGAGTAATTACTTTGGTAAATCCAAAAGACAACAACAATACCTTTCAAGTAAATGGCCAACGCTTAAAACATTTACACAAATTACATTTGCCCACTGTAGAAGAAACCCTTCTACAAGACCCTATTTATGAGGACTGACCTTCTATGCTTGGTGTACTTCCTATATTAAATTCCATATTTTGGGAGTACTCCATTAAGGTAATTGGACCCTCCTTTCGGAGTGTGTGGTTGTAAGTGTCGGATCCTTAGTAGACGTTCATGTAATTCATGCATTCCTTTCTCACACTTTTGCTCGTTTATTTTGAGTAGTGTTTCTCTATGGAGTGATTCACATTTTCACTTGCTTTATTCTTGTATTTTTCAAAAAATCAATTTCATAAAAATTAGAAAATATAAACCCATAAATATTAGATAGATTAGAAAGTCTAGGGTATCTGACTTTAAAAGACCGTCTTTTTCGCCACAACAAAAGTTTTTCATCTTATTCCAAAATTTTGTTTGGGGGTGGGTAATCACCCCACCTTGTTCTCTCAATTTTCTATCTTTGTTTATGTTGCCTTTTTAGTCGTATAGATTCGTGTGACACAATCTAGTCTTCTAGATTTTCCTTCTCCCACATAACTTATGTCATTTACATATTTTGAGGCATTCTTCTACTATTTCATATGTCACCCACGGTTAGATTTGAATTTTTCCTAGATCATTACATAGAATTCTTCATGCTGATCAATTGCATAGCTCATTTGCCAAAATCGGATCACAAACGAATTGGGGATATTAGTTTTAAGTTTTACGAAGCAGCATGACAGGATAGGTATTTTAGAAAAAAATTTGGGCTTGAGCCAAAAGTTCATTATTCCACCCAACACATGATATTTACACCCCACCGACCATCCCATTTAAAATCCAATACCGGCCGAAATTCATCACCTTCCTCAACCAAAATCAATCTAACCTAAATCAATCGCAACGCGCACCGTGCCTGTCCAAAGCTAAGTCCAAGCGCGCCCCGCGCCTCCATTGAAATAGACCTTCACCAAATTTTTACAGCACCTTTCCCCCATCATCCCCTACTTAAACCCTTACTCGTATTCAAAATCCAAGCTACCAATGGCCAAACCATCAAAAATCATGTCGGGATTCACATTTAACGCAGAGCTTTTCCAGCCATTCTACGGTACAGAGATGCGTGCTAGAGGGTGGGATAGAATGTGGTATTTTATTTAGGAGTACTACTATAAGGATTTGGTGTTGAAGTTTTATCAGAATAAGAGGATACTCCCTTCAGGGAGGATGTTTGTGGATTTAGACAGAGTTCAACGGGATGTGACGCACGATTTGCTCACTACCATCACTGGGATACCCGCTAAACAGGTCACCTTGACCTTACAGAGATCCCAGTTTGATGGAGTGCATCAGTTGATGCTAGAGACGCTACTTGAGGGTCATTACAATGATCGTTCTCACTATTCCAGGCAACAGTCGCTTAGGATTAACCAGTTGGCTGTGATGCAGTGGCTAGGCAAGAACCTCTATAGCACTTCAAAGCCAAGTGACATCAGCTTGTCATTCCTGCACATCCTTTGGGTTTTGCAGAACAGAAGGTATGGTTTTTGCCTCATTGAATTTCTGTGTGAAGAGCTTATGGTTGTAGGCCTAACCACTGCACCTCTACCTATTTTAGTTACTAAGATTATTTTATCTTGGGGTTGCGTGCTTGAGTCACCTAAGAATCATATTAAGATTCACTCAAACGCAAAGGTGTTTAGTGACTGTGTTCAAAGGCATTGGACATTGCCTAAAGAGAGAGCTGATGGGATAGATTAGAATGAGGAAGAGGATGAATATCCTATTTGTTTTACTGAGAATGCTATGGATCGTGCTACTTTTGATTATGCACATTTTTCACTACTCCATAGCGGGATGTGTACGCTTATATGATCATCAGCGAACCCTATCTATGCTCTGTGAATCGAATCAAAAGCGCCAAGGTTCCATTCAGCTTGATCACCGTAGCTTAGAACATAACATTCGAACCATAACCGATAACCACGCTGACATGCTTAATACTATAGAGAATATGGAAGAGGTGCATGTAGCTTTTCAGGCTGAGGTCTTGAGACGTTTGCCCAAGCCAAGAGGTTCACCTTCTTTTTCTGACTAGATGTGAGCGTCGTCGTTGTCGTCCTGCTGATGGTTCTGGACCATCTTCTTCCCAAGGATCTTTAATTTTGATTTGTTGTGATGAAGTTGATTTAAAGTTATTTTTGTTTTGTAATAACTATTTAATTTCCGTACTTGTTTTAATTTTCGTAATTTAGTTTAATTATTTGTTTATTGCATTCTGTAGTTAAGTAGTTAATATATTTTGTTTATGTGATTGCTCAACAATGCACGTATTGTTAAATTCAATGCATGATTAATCACATATTCTTTACCATATAGTTTTTCTGTTGATATTCAGCATGTTTAGGTAATTTAATTGATCTGAACCCCGCCCCCCCCCCCCCTCAAATTGTTTGTGGGTGGTATATTGCATATTTTAATATATGTGAACGTATGAAATTGCATGCCTTAATCACATTTATATAAGTTTTGGGCCAAAACATATGAACCCTTGGGCCTTGTTTAATTTAATTGGGATCCACAATATAATTAGGTACCTGATATTTCAAGGAACTTCAAAGTTTCGCGAAATTTCATAAGTTAATCTAATAGAAAAAACCCATTTTATGTAACCCATGGGTCTTGTTTAATTTAATTGGGATACAAAATGTAATTAGGAACCTTAAATTTCATGGAATGTCAAAATTTTAGGAAATTTCGGAAGCTAATCCATATATAGAAATTTCAAAAACTGAAATAGAATTCATGTGTAGGAAACTATTCTAAAAATATGTTTTTTCACATCTTTTATTTTAGCAACCATCCGGCCTTAGACTTAACAACCAAACACTATAAAAACAATCTCTAAGCATGTAGTTTCATTACTGAAAACCCTAAACACATCACTGTATCTCAGAGCACGCACACGCCTTCTACAAGAGCAAACTTAAGCGCGCACCGCGCCCTCCGAAGGGATATCCCAAGCGCGCACGCCTTCACCGCAACACGCAGGCTAGGACTTCCAGGTTCTTCTTTTCTAACTTCCAGTACTTTAATTCATTACTCGGTTGTTATATGACTACTCCAAAAATTATACCGGAACAGTCTTTTTATGACTTGCTTGATAGTGACACTTATGGCTTTTTCTTTGATGACATGATTAACCAATTAGGTTGGCACCCTCTATTGGTATATCCATGTGATACTTATTCACATCAACTTACTGCTTCTTTCTATGATAATTGTAAATTTTTTAATAACCAAGATGGAGAACAAGTGTTCTCTGTCACCATAAACAATGAAATAATGGATTTAAGCAAATATTTGTTAGCATTGGTGCTAGGACGTTCTATGCCTCCTACCCAAGACACATGGGATTACATGTCGGATAATGCCTTATATTATAACTATGCATACTTCCATGAGACTTATGGGGCGGGAATTTTCCCTTTAGAAGACCAAAGCCAACATAACATAGCCCTTAAAAGCCTGTCTCTTAACATAGGCTACTATGTTTTTCATTATGCTCAATATATTAAGGGAATGGATTTTTTCAACTGTGAATAGCACCACTTGTAACGTCTTCCTTGCTTTAGCTGAGGGATGTATGCATTTTGATATTCCCAAGACCATTGTGTCTAGTTTAGCACTAGCCAATACAATGAGGCATGAGTACCTTCTTATGCCTGTTATGGTTTGCCGCATAATGACCTTCTTTTTCTCGAAATTATGT
The DNA here is from genome assembly GCF_015680905.1 of Coptis chinensis. Classification (NCBI taxonomy): domain Eukaryota; kingdom Viridiplantae; phylum Streptophyta; class Magnoliopsida; order Ranunculales; family Ranunculaceae; genus Coptis; species Coptis chinensis. The sequence goes on from NC_141463.1 coordinate 39,654,383, forward strand.
ACACGTTTCACCAATTGGGTCAAGGTTGACACAATACGCACGACCAATGTTATAGTCTGTTCTTTACGTGCTACGGTTTGGCCTGGCTGGCGCATCCAACCTCATCTAATAGCCTCATATACCCCGTCCGACCAAATTGCACTTAATAGGTTGGCTAGGATAGATGAAAACATAATGAAGGCATGGAAAGTAGTCATAGACTGCCAAGACTTAAAGGAGCCTCATTTCACAAGTGAGGAGCAAAGGGAGGATAATGCCTGATTAGCGCAACTATATATGGTAATATTTATAATTTCCTGTTAGTGTCCGTTTATGTCCCAAGCGATTTTTATTTCCTATTATCTCCATAAAAAATGGATGGAACTCATATAGGAGTTGTCTCTGCAATTTATTTCTTTATATTTGTATCATTTAACTTTCTTTTACAGGTGCTCTCATTTACAAGCATGTTTCTATGGTACTCTATCCTTTATTTTCATTTCATACCTTAGGGACAAAGCATGATTATGTTTGGGGGTGGTATAGAAACACGTTGTAAATATTTAAGCACATATTAGGTTGTATATTACGTATTATTTGTCGTATAAAAAGTAAAAAAGAAAAAGCATAAATATAGTTTATACTATGCACTTAGGATAATGATATTATTTCTTTTTCCATGATGATATTAGTCTATATATCTCAAGTAGCAATAGAATTAAGCGTAGTTCTTAGAAACTTAGGTTAATACGTAGATAATAGTCATTGCATCTTTTCATTTACATCTTGCATGAGCATGTATGAGTGTACTTGCCATTATTTTTTTGAGACCTAGGTTATACTACTTAATTTTATATATCCTATGAGAATCTAGCCTAAATGCCTCATATGAGTGAGTATCTGTGTGATGACATAAAGGAGAAGTATAATCGGAGTAAAGAAATCACACATCCACTTGCTTTATCACCATACCATATTCTAAGCGAGAATTTAGGCCCTTTTTGGATCGACATAGCTAAAAATTCATACCTATAAATAATTATCCGCTATTCGCCCCTCTGAGCCTTTTCATTAGCCTTTTCACAACCACAAATCCTTTACCCATCTTTAAAACCAATAAAAATAAAAATAAAATAAGCTTACCTATCTTTAAATGAGTCCGAGAAATAGGATGAGTAAAGAAAAGAAAGAGAAAAACTTGTGGAAAACCAAAATTAGTTAGTTGCTTCAGAAAAGAAAAAGAAAAGAAATTTCCATAAAAAAAAAAGATAAGAAAAGAAAAATAAAATAGAAATAAAACAAAAACAAAAACAAAAACTCCAAAAAAATAGAATAAAAGGAGTCAAAAAGCCAAAATAAAAAGGCTAAGGATGGAAACTAAGTGTAGAAGCAAAGTAAGAACAAGGTTTTCTCTAGTTATATATTTTGAAGACCCTATTATCTTAGACTTCTTTATTTGAATATCTATTTTTTTCTTCTTAAAACCATCACCTCAGCCCCGTATCACCTAATAAAGACCTCTAGCTCAATTATGATTAATTTTGTGTGATAGTAAGTGGTAGATGTAATTGATCGACCTCAACTCCTTTGAACCTCATTGAGATTGTGAGGAAACGTGTTCCCACTACACACTGGAGTGAGCAAAACTTGAGTGGAAAAATCAGAGTATTTTTATCTTGACAAATTGTGAGGACCTACATAAGGACGATATTCCAAAAGTTTCAGAAACGGACTTGTCACTGCATTTCATAGCATGCATGTATATCTTTAAGCCAAGTGTATTTTAAACCCCTTAATAGTATTCTACTTAGGCCAATTATGTTTATAATAAGTGAGAGTAAGTATTGTTTACATATTTTTGTGTATTTCAGAACTTAAAGTTGATTAGGTGACTAAAAGCACCACTTTTGTAGAGAAAACGAATTAAGATGATTGCTGATGAAGTTCTATATTTAAAGCCCAAGAATCATGAAGAAAATCATTTTTCAAGCCCAGTCAAAGTCAATCCGTGTAGAAAAAGAACAAAAAAGTGAATAAAACTTCAACAGGTCGTATCTTTGGACTTGGGCCTACTTTATGTCAAAACGACCGGCTCGGAACCAAATTTCCAATGGACCTGGCCTTACCCCAATCAGAGCTATAAACATTGATGAAAAGGGCACAGAAATAATTTTCAATAGTTATGGCCTCTTTAGACATAACCTAATGGACTTTGGGCTCACTTTAGAGGCCCAAAGTCCCCATTTGTGACCCATGCATGAAAATGTAACCGTAACCCTCTCCTATATAAATAGGATTAAGGCTAAACATTCTTATCCTCTTTTTTTTTTTCTCTCAACCCCTTAGTTTATTATTAGTTTTAGTTTAGTTTGGGGTTAGAATAGTTTTAGTTTGTAGCCACCATTAATTCCCATAAATAAAAAGCCTTAGTTCTTCAATTACATTCTTGTCATTTACATTATATCTTATTATTATTGTTTAGTTAATATGATTCCAATGAGACAAGGTTAAACCTCTATTAGAGGAGGTTTATAAAGCTACGTGAGGATGAGTAGCCATTAATTATGTTATTATTTTGCATAAGAACTTCAAGTTCTTTGTTGTGAGTGTCTAGCGATAGAGCTCATAATGGAGAACTAGAGTTTAGAGCCACCATCAAATAGATTTGTGGTGGAGCTAAACTCTCATGTTAGTGAAGCCTTGATCCGAGACAACTTGGTGTTCACTAAGGATCAAAACAAGCAATTCGATAACTAACTAATAGTCAATCGAATCGCATGGCGGATTAATCTTCTCTATTACATTCTCATCATATAAAACACTATTTAGAATATTAAATTTACTGTTTTTACTCTCACTAGTAAAGCATTTATCTAATCTAGACTTGCATTCAAGTAATGTACGACTAGAGTAGTTCAAACACGACTACTCCTCATTATTTCTATGTATTTTGAGAGTATTTAATTACTATTTTTCCATCTCTAATCTATTGTTTCTTCACCATCAATTCACTATTTTAGTAGCATAAACTTTGTGTCTTATCAGTTGGGTTTCAGGAGGTGTTAACACTGGTGGATAATGGTTAGTTGGTGGGTCCTCATATGCTCTTAAGAACTCATAGAATTCTTTATCTAGCTTAGCTGAATCCATAAAGTCATAGTTCTTAAATTCATCTATTTCTTCCGTCATTATTTCCTCGGCTGCCAAGCTAAATTGAGATTCACATTGCGTTAAAGAAGTTACTTCTCTAATTCTTGGACATTAACTTGTTCATACCTTAGATTAGAATTGTTTATTTCTATTTCCTCACTCTCGTCATCTAAAATAATATAAGATTTCCTCAATGGCATCATTTGAATTTATTGAGTAGTCATCCAAAACAAGTCCTAAAGAGTCGTCTTCAAGAATTTCATTATCCAGCTAGGGTGTGGAATCAATACAATGGTTAATGGGAGGGTCATGGGAAGGTAATGGTTCATGAAATTTAAGGTATGTCCTCTATACCAAAACCATTCTTGGTTTGGGTAAGAGTTCATATGCATGTAAGAAACTCTCTATGAGAGAAAGCTGGTGCTTGAACTGTCAAATGCCAACTTGCCTCGGTTTTCAACCTCATAGTAATCATGTTTTTAAAGTCTACATGTGTCTTCCTCCTAGCGCACCGCGCTCAGTGTCATCGAGTTATTCCACCCTCGAGTTAGGATTAACTCTGGTCTTTGAAAAATCTTGGGAATCTGACTTAAAACGACCCACCTTTTTAAAATTTTGGTTCAAAAGTATTTAAAACACAAAAAAATAATTAAAATTTTCCTTATTTTGTTTGTATATATTTTCCTTTAGTTCCTTTTCATTTCTTTCCTTTAGACGTTTTTCATCTACCGTTGGATGTGAGTGTACCATATATCTTTGCATAACATTTTTATGTTGATCGTTTTGGTACCTCATGAGTCAGAATCGGATAGGTAGCGAAGAATGGATCTACTTTTGAAGTTGTCGAGGCACTAAGGACATGATCGAATTACCTGATTTTATTTGGGCTTGGGCCCAAATTCTAAACAACTTAAAAAGGCACGTGCCACCAAATCCATTATAACCCATGTGACTGCCCGACCGACCCATCTTCCTAAAAAAAAATTCAAACCCTAGCCGCACCATACTAGCGCGCATCCGCCCTATATCACCGCGCGACTGCCCACCCAAATTCACCCCCACCACTCTAAATTTTTACAGTAAACTCCACTTTTCAACCTAATTACACCTACCACCCCAATTTCATCAACTCCTAAACAAAATGGCATGTGTCTTAAAAATCCTACCAGAGCAAAATTTCTAACCCTCTTCAATTACGATCTGTTTGAAGTGCATTTCAAGGCTGAGATTAGAAGAAGAGGATGAGAGTATCTTGTATTAATGGGGGACATGAATTATTCTCCCTCTTGCACTCTTTCATTTTACAACAACATGCAACTTGGGGAGGATGACCGCGTCATGGTTGTCATGGAGAGCAACTCTTTCGAGCTCACTAAGGAGGTGGTGAGTGAGGCTTTGGGGATTCCTCTGAAAGTCTATAAATAGATGGAACAATCCCCAGACAACAGAATCATCGATGTTATGATGGCAGAAACACTTCTTGCAAAACCCCACGTCATACTGCGTGTTTCAGAGTTCGCTTTGAAGGAATCAGTTGGCGGTTTCTTAATGGACAACCTACAACTTGATAGGCTCAGTCAAGCCTTCTGATATCAGTAAGGTGATGCTCCACATCCTATGGATTCTTCAGGAGCAAAAGAACAACTTCTGCATCGCCACCTTCATCTAAGAGCAACTTTGCAAACCCAGGAGGTCCACCGCTTCTTTACCAGTGTTAGTCACTAGGATCATGCAACACTAGGGCTTCGCTGCTACAGATGCTCTAGTAGAGGTCAAAGACACTACCATAGGTCCTACCTATTCCCACTGCATCCAACAATTATGGCATCCACCTGCCGCCAGAGTCGCCGAGCACGCATGCGCTACTCCCACACCTACGCTAGTGGACTACTTCGCTGAAGGTGCCACTCTTTAGTTTACTCAGCCCATGGACATAATTCATTTCATCCATGAGGGCCAAACAATTCTGCACCAGCACGTCCACCAACTCAGGCAAGGGCAGCGAGTCCTTATAGCGTGCACAACAAACCCTCAGAGAGGAGCAGCAACCTTTCCAGCAGGAGCAGCGACGATTTTAGCACAGTGTCACATTGACACTGCACACCATTAGAGATGTGCTCCCTCGTAGTGATAGACACTCTAGGACCCGACGTTAGCGAGGAGAACGATCTTCTCGACGTCATGACGAATCACGCACGGATTCTGACTAGGCAGCTCCCTGGTGTCCGTATAGATAGATGTTTATTTTCTTTTCACACTTATGTATATTTCTAACTATTAGTATAATTTTAATATTATATGCCTATTTTATTTTTATCTATGGAATTTGGTATATGAGTAGAAAGTAATACAAATACATCATGCCAAAATTTTCCAAGTTTTCTTTTCTGCATTACATATGTTTTCAATAATACAAAAACCAAAAAAAAAAATCATAGTAGAATAATTACCTAACTCCCTAGTTAAATAAACCATGCATTTCTCGTTCTATATTAAACAACCTACACCTCAAACTTGTTGGGGATTTTCATCATGAAGAATATAATACATGTGTATTGCCATTTTTGCTCATGTTTCTATGGTAATCTCTTTCTTTATCTCTTCATACTTTGAGGACAAAGCATATTTTTGTTTGGGGGTGTATAGTAACATTTTGAAAAAACTATGCATTTCTTATATTAGGTATAGTAATATATTTCTTCCTTTCTTAAATTTTTTTTCGAAAAACTCCAAAAATATTATTCTGTTTAGTACTAAAAGTCTTGTTTCCCTTTTCTATGATCAGTAAATAGTCTAGAAGACTCATTATTGCAATAGAGTAAGGATTTGTTCTTCGAACTTAGACTAATATACGTAAAATAGTTTCTGCATTTTTCATGAATGACATGCATAAACATTTGATTATATATAGCAGTGAGTTTCTGAGACCTAGGTGAGAACAATTAAGTTCCATATCCTGTGAGAATCTAGCCAAAAGGCTCATCAGAATTATTATTGAGTGATGACACAAAGGATGTCCGGATAGAAAGACCACACATCCACTTGCTTGATCACCATGCCATATCCTAGGAGAGAATTTAGGCCCTTTTTGGATCGATATAGCCAAATAAACGTTAAAAACCCAAAAAGATGGTTTTTCCTAGTTACCCTTTTCTGAGCCTTCACAAATTTCTAAAAGCCTTTTTATTCTTCGCCATCAATCCCACACCCGTTACAACACACAATAAAAAGCTTACGTAGCTGGCTAGTTGAGAATTGGATGAGCATCAAAAAAAGAGAAGAGAAAACCTTGTACAAAAATAGATCAGTTAGTTGCTCCAAAAAGAAAGAAAAGAAAAGAAAGGCCTATCAAAAACCAAATTTCCAAAAAAATTAAAGGAGTAAAAAATCGAATCTCCCAAAAGTTCAGAATCAAAAGGAGACGATATCAAGAAACAAAGAAAAAATGAAACAAAAACAAAGTTAGAACTCCCAAAATTCAAAATCATATGGATTTGCAAAGCTAAAGAGCTAAATAATGAATCACAATTCAGAAGCAAAGAACAAAACGAGGTTCTTATCTAGTTATAAGTATCTCGAAGACCCAATTTCTTAACTTATCATATTTTGTTTTTCACTTCATTTTTCTTTCTAAACTATCACCCTGGTCCCATAACAACTAATAAAATACCTCTAGCTCTATTAGGAATAGGATGCATGGTGTGATGGTAAGTGGCAAGTGTGATCAATCGACCCCTATTTCCTTTAGACGTCATTCGGGTATGTGAGGAATATAAACAGCGCCGCTATATTTTGAGAAAATGAAACTTGAGTGAATCTATTAGAGATTTTGTGTTTTAACACATCCCTGTGAGAACCCATCTTAAGGACACTCTCCAAAAGTTTCGAAAATGACTTTGCTTTTGCATTTCATTGCTCATATTTGTGCATTTATCTTTAGATAATTAAATTATTGTACATATGTTATTCTAACTTCAAACGAGCTTGTCCTTATTCCTTGCTAATGAGATGTATAGGCTTCTGAGAATAAATAAGGAGACAAGACCCTTTGTACTAGATAAAAAAAATTTGTGAGTATCTTCTCTGGAAAACTCTCACAAGGCTTAAACTCGTCCACTAGGAAATTCCTAGTGGTTTAAGGCCTTGTTGCATATGGTCAGTTCAATCGCACTCTGCGAAACAAGATTAGTATATTAAATCACACATTTGTAATCTTAGTTTTCTCTCTCATCCTTACTTGAGGACAAACAAAATGTTATATGGGGGTGGTTGATCAATCCCCAAATGTGCGTTTTATTGCCTTTACATTACTGTATTACAACCCTTCTTACACATAATAAACAGACAACTCATAACTTTTACTGACTTTTGCAGGTTATAGGCCATTTCAGACCACTTATCATAAAAGATGCAATTTAGCAAAAAAATGAGCCTTATTAATGCTTCTTATGAAGACCCAAGATGCTATGAAAAAATGCTGAAAAAGTCAAAGAAAAAGCCAAAGTCAAAGGTCAAAGGTCAAAGACTCAAAACTCGAGGACTGAAAGTCATGTCCTAAACTCAGAAGACTGGAGATGGATGACCTTGTCACAAATGAAGACTTGCTCAAAACCTAGCTTGCTCAAGAAAATAGAGAAAAATCAAAAACAAAAGCATAAAGGAGAAACAAAAAGCAACATAGTGAGGTGTCTTGATTGTAGAGGGAGAGGGCAAATCAGTCATTGGAAAAAGTGTAATATAAAAGCCAAAAAGTAGTAGGAGAGAGGGCACCTAGACTTAATCTTTGGTCCTGTAGGAGTAGTGTAGATTTTAATTCCAAGTCATTTACATTATCAAGTTTTTATTGCTTATTTACTTTTGTTCTTCAATAGAACTTTTCAATTCAAGTTTGTTCTTCAAACAAGTTTCCATTCAAGTTTGTTATTCAAATTTCAATCCAAGTTTGTTATTCAATAAAAGTTTTCCATTCAAGTTTGTTATTCAAGTTTTCAATCCAAGTTTGTATTCAAGTCATTGTTCTTTCATCTCTACTTAATGTTTTCCCATTAAACCAAGTTCTTTACATTGTTTTTAGTCTAAGTCTTTCATTCTTTCAACAAACAAGTTATGATCTTTAAGAACTAATACCTTCTCACTTTCATAAACTCCCATCAATCCATCTCTAAAAATCTATGGTGGACCTCAACTTTGACTCCCACAATATTACTACTTTAGTTGTATAATTCCGTTGAGCCTTATTTAGTGTTTTACTTGCATAGTAAATAATTGTCGATCCCTTTATTATGTTTTTGACATAGTACAGTGCCAACAACATAGTCATTAGCATCACACATGAGCTCAAACGGTTTTGACCAGTCAGGAAGTTGAATTATAGGTGTAGTTATTAAGGCAACTTTCAAGGTTTCAAAAACCTGTATGCAATCCGAGTTAAACTCAAATGATGCATTTTTTATAAAAATATTGGTTAATGGTTTAGCAATTTTTAAGAAATCTTGAATAAATCTTCTATAAAATCCAGCATGGCCTAGAAAGGCTCGTATATCATGAATGTTTCGTGGAATAGGTTAAGTAGAAATTTTGTCTATTTTAGGTTTATCGACCTCTATACCCTTTTTAGACACAATATGACTTAACATTATTCCCTTATTTACCATGAAGTGACACTTTTTCCAATTAAGAACCAGGTTCTTCTCCTGACAGCGCACCAATACATTAGAAATGTTAGATTGGCAGTCATCCAAAGAATCTCCATAGAGGGAAAAATCATCCATAAACACTTCTATAAATCTCTCCACCATATCACTGAAAATGTGTAACATGTAGCGTTGAAATGTGGCAAGTGCATTACAGAGACCGAAGGGCATACGTGCATAACCATAGGTTCCATAAGGGCAAGTGAAGGTAGTATTTTCCTGATCAGATTCATCGATTAAGATCTTAAAATATCCTGAATATCCATCCAAGAAATAGTAATAAGCATGTCTTGCTAGGCGTTCAAGCATTTGATCAACAAAAGGCAGGGGAAAATGGTCCTTTCTTGTGACAACATTCAACTTCCTATAGTTAATACAAATCCTCCACATGATAGGAACTCATGCTGGAACTAACTTCCCTTCCTCATTACGGACCATTGTAATCCCAGACTTCTTTGGTACTACATTAATAGTACTAACCCATTCGATGTCAGATATGGGGTAAATGATTCTAGCATTCAGCAATCTTAAGATCTCTTCCCATACTACTTCTTTCATAGCTGGGTTTAAGCGACGTTGTGGCTCTCTAGAAGTCTTAGCATTCTCTTCTAGATGAATCCTGTGTGTGCAAATCTTTGGATCGATTCATTTTATATCATAAAGAGACCAACCAATGGCAGAACGATGTTCTTTAATTACTCTAACCAAGTGTTCTTCTTCCTTCTCTGTTAACTAAGATGAATGATGATGGGATGAGTACCATCCAGATCAAGATAGATGTATTTTAAGTCAGGATGGAGAGGCTTAAGGTCAGGTGTAGGTGTTATGGGTAACAAGGGTTTCTATTGGGTTTTGTTCTTCCACAGTAAACAATTGGGCTGGTAAGGTATCTTCATGTTTAGGTAAATCATCATCTGAATCGTATAAAGGAATGGATTCAAAGCTAGCTCTGGTATCTTCCTTATAATGATCCATATCGAAATCAGAGTCTCCAAATGATAAGAATTGGTGCACCTCATTCTCTGGGAAAATCCTACCATAATATTCTTTCACTACACTTTCTATTATACTCACTTCTCCATCCAATTCCTCTTCCATCTATTGCTTCATCATCTTGAAAACATTGACTTCGACTAAGAGATTTCCGAAAGACATGGTCATAGATCCATTACAGCAATTAATGAAGGCGTTGGCTGTTACCAAAAATGGGCGCCCTAGAATGATAGGTATGGAATCATGAGCAACTTCGGTGTCAAGGATGACGAAATCAACAGGGTAGTAAAAATCTTTAACTTTGATGAGCATATTTTTTACTATGCCTTTTAGGTATTTAATGGAGTGATCGGCTATTGTAAGGTCATAGTTGTAGGTGTAAGCTCATGGAAACGGAGTTGTTTAAATAGGTAGTGTGGAAGGAGGTTAACACTTGCTCCAAGATCGAGAAGAGCAGTGGCTGTATACTTTTCTCCTATATTGCAAGGAGTGGTAAGACGACTAGGATCTTTATATTTGACAATTCTATTAGTCTCTATGAGGGATGGAAAATTGTTCTGTAAGGAAAGCATCTTTTGGAATGTTAGTTCTTCTTTCATTTGTGCACATGTCCTTGAGAAATTTGGCATGTTTGGGTAAATGTTTGATGGCATCAAGAAATGGCAGATTAATGGTTAGACTCTTGAATGTTTATCTGATTTCATCAAAATTTTCATCCTCTTTGGGTGTCATTAAGCGTGTTGGAAAAGGTACATTTGGTTTATATTTCTTAACTGGGTCAGGTGAATGTGTTAATACTTTAAGAACTGGAATGTCAACAGGGATATGTGGAGGTATCTATTTTTTAGTTTCTAGTTCTGGTAAGGTTTGTCTTGGAACTGGTATTTATATAGGTGCAGGATCTTCTGGTAAGACTACTCTATTGTCAATTGTTTTGCCATAACGCAAAGTTGTGAATGCTTTAATTTCTTGGGGTTTAAGATTTTGAATTGGTTGGCCTGGGAACACACATTTTTGGGTTTTGTCTTGGGCAAACAAGTTTAGAGATTGTTGCATGGATGCTAGGATTTAAGTTTGTTGTTGCATTTCTGTAGCATTATCTCGGTTGGCTTATTTGTTTGGACACTAGTTGGTGGTGAAATTGGAACTAGGTCTATTTGGTTGTTGATTGGCAAATCTTGGTAGTTATGGTTAAAATAGGATGGATGGAACCAATGCTCTGTTCTGATTGTTATAGGTACCTTGCCCTTGTCTAAATGTATTTGGTGGCTTGATATGGTTAGTGAAACTTGGAGATGGCTGGGTTTATGGATTAGTAGTCCATACAAAATTAGCGTGTTGCCTCCATGGTGCATTTGGTATATTGAACGCACAGACTTCTTCTGGTGGAAGTGATGATATGTTGGTGAGCAAGGGACAATTGGTATCTATATTATTTAGGCTTAAACATAAATTGCATGGTGAGGTATTTATGTTCATGACAGGTTGAGGAGTTTGGTCTTTTTGTTTAGTTGTGAGGGCATCTATCTTTCTTGTGAGGGATTCAATTAATGTTTTGATTTTGGATCGGATTTCACCTAAAAAATACTACTAGCTTTAGATGTACTGGGTTGGGTTGTTCTGGAATTGTTTATGTCACCCCAATGGGTACTCTTTTTCAGCTTGGTTTTCAAGAAAAGTTAAAGCTTCGGTTGCACCTTTATCCAAAAAATTGTCGATACTTATGATGTTGAGGGTTACTTTGTGTTATTGGAGAAGACCTTTGAAGAAACATTGGACAAGAGTGGATTTTTCTAGTTTATGGTGAGAACATGAATGGAGTAGGTCAGAGAATTTATCCCATGTTTCGGAGAATGTCTCACTCATACTCTGTCTGAAAAACTGTATCTTACTTCTTTTCTCTTATGTTTCCTTTGGTGGAAAATACTTCTTCATGAAGGAGAACACAACATTTTCCCATGTATCAAAAGAATCAAGCTTCTGAGGAAGAAGCCATGCATAACTTTTACCAGCTAGAGTGAAAGGAAACAATTGTAGCTTCACGTACTTGATCAACGGTGACGCCCAAATGGTGGAAAATATTACATACTTCATGTATCCGGCGTAGATGTTCGTATGGTAACTCGTGTTCAAACCCTTGGAAGATGGGTAAGAGATTGAACACGTTCAGTGGAATATGAAAATCACTCATGAGTGGTGTGAGTCGTATACAAGATGGAGGTCCATCTTATAATGGTGTATAGAAGTTTGAGAGAGGCTCTTCTACTTGCACGACTTCGTCAGCCATCTTAGAAGGTGGACAAGAAATAAGAGATTGTCTAGGACGACGTGTTTTCCTACGCGAGTAAGTTTTATGCTCGCTAAATCTTGTATTGCCTGAACACAGTATCATGCACTTTAGCAAGACTAGGAAAACCACCTAAAAATACGCAAACAATGCAATGGATGCTCAAATAATCAAAATTCATTTTGCAAGTTGGAGTTTAGAAAATCTTTGTTTAGTCTATAGATTATTATGTCATGTTCAAATGAACAGTTTGACACAAAACAAGGTGGGATCTACTACACGACTCAGAAGTCTAAGCAATCACTTTATGATAAGAGCCCAAAACTGTAGTTTTAACCATAATATTATTACATTTAGACAAATTATGTTTATAATAAATAAGAGTTAGTACTGTTTACGTGTTTTTGTGTATTTTAGCACTTTAAATCAATTATGTGAAATTGCTTGCTAGAGAAGTTTTATGGTTCAAGGCAAGTTTCAAGGAGAAAAAACCTTTTAAAGCTTAGTTAAAACTCGAAAGTCAAAGTCAACTTGGGCAGAAAAAGAACATAAAAGTTAACAAAACTTTAGCAGGCATCTTTGGACTCAGACCTCATAATTGGGCCTATTATATGTCAAAATGACATGCTCAGAAAGATCTTTTTAATGGTGTAAGCCTTAATCCAATTAGAATATTAAACTTGGACAAAAAAGGAATTGCAGTAAATTCCAACAGAGAGAACCCTTTTGGACTTAAGTATTTAGGTTTTGGGCTTGATTTAGTGGCCGAAAACACAGCTCGGAAAGCCATGCACGAAATTGTAAACCTAATCCTCTTCTTTATAAAGAGCATTAAGGCTAAACTCTTTCCTTTCCCTCATTAGTTTAGTTTTAATTAGGGTTGTTATTATCTCTCTCCTACCTCTTCCATATAGTTTAGAATAATTTAGGCTTTATGTTTTCTAGCCTTAAAACTCCATTAAAACACTTAAAGTTCTTAGTTTAATACAATTTCTTATTATTACTATATCTTCTTCTCATTCTTATGTGCATGATAGTCTAATGAATCATAGCTAAACCTCTATTAGAGTGGTCTGATTGAAGCTTAGATGAGGATTTCATATATTAGTGTAGAATAGTTGTTAAAAGAGTTTCAAACCAAAGTCTCTCTACTTTTTTTTTGGTAGGCAAGCGAGGTTTTTAACGAGATCCCCTTCCCCATTCCATTAAAATAAAAGTACTGATAGCTTGTTACATTCTCACATATTCTATGCCTATTGCATCTTCATATACAATCTTCCTAATATGTTCTGAATAAGTTGAATTAACCTAGGTGATAAGCACCCAAAAGTGTAGTTTAAACCCCTTAATAGTATTCTATTTAGGCCAATTATGTTTATAATAAATAAAAGTTAGTAATGTTTACGTGTTTTTGTATATTTCAGGTCTTGAAGTTGTTTATGTGCTTAAATATGCTATTTTGCATGGAAAATGAGTCAAGATGATTGCTAGAAGCGTTCTATGTTTAAACCCAAGAATCAAAAAGAAAAGGGTTAACTAGTATTACCCCCCCACTAGATGAGCTAATTAGGATTTCCCCCCCACTAGATGGGAAATTAGGGTCTCCCCCCTAAATACACACAAAAAAAGAGTCAAAGTGGGTTGACCGAAATTTTTTTGTGTGTATTTAGGGGGGAGACCCTAATTTCCCATCTAGTGGGGGGGAAATCCTAATTGGCTCATCTAGTGGGGGGATAATACTAGTTCACCCAAAAGAAAAAGCATTTTCAAGCCCAGTCAAAGCTGGGAAGTCAAAGTCAATTCGGGTAGAAAAATGACAAAAAGTCATCAAAACTTCAAAATGGTGTATCTTTGGACTCAGACCTCGGACTTAGGCCTACTTTAGGTCAAAATGACCGACTCGGAATATGATTTCCAATGGATCCAGCCTTGCCCCAATCAGAGCTGTAAAAGTTAACGAAAAGGGTACTAAAGTAATTTCCAACAGTTGTGGCTTCTTTAGACTTAACCTAATGGACTTTGGGCTCACATTAGAGGCCCAAAGTCTCCCTTTTTGGCCCATACACGAAAATGTAACCCTAACCCTCTCCTATATAAAGAGGGTTAAGGCTAAACTTATTCTCTTCTTCCTACCCATTAGTTTAGTTGTAATTATAGTTATCTCTCTCTCTCCCCTTTCTTTAGTTTAGTTTAAGTTTAGTTAAATAATTAGGGTTGTATAATTGTAGCCTCCAAACCTCAATTAAATTCAAGTTCTTTCTTATTAATGTCTTCCTATTATTGATTTAGTTTAATTAATCCAATAACACAAGGCTAAAACCTCCATTAGAGGGGGTTTATGAAGCCATGTGAGGATGATTAGCCCTTAGTTCTTCATTGTTTTTGCAATAGAGTTTCAAGTCCTTTGTTATGAGTTTCTAGAGATAGAACTCATAACAAATGGCTAGAAATTAGAAACCCCATCAAAGAGATTTGTAGGGGTGCTAATCTCTCATCCTAGTTAGACAATGACTATAGAGATGTAGGTTTTTTGCTAGGGATCAAGAAAGGCGAATCGATGACTAAACTAATAGCCAATCGAGTCACATGGTGGATTAACTTCTCTCTAATCTCTTCTCATCATTAAATCTACTATTTTAGCATAATTATCTACTGTTTTCATATTAAAAATTACTCTCTCATTATTGAATAGTTGTTTAGTCTAAATTCTTTATAAGTACGTACAAGCAAGAGTGGTTCAAACACGACTACTCTCCTCTTCAACACATGTTTAGAGAGTATAATTATAACTTGATCTGCATAATTTAGTATTGTTTAACTACTATTTTTACTTCTATTAAACTATAGTTATCAAAAGGAAAGTGTAGTTTAAACCCTTTAATAGTATTTGTTTAGGCCAATTATGTTTATAATCAATAAGAGTAGTTAGTAATGTTTACGTGTATTTGTGTATTTCAACTCTTGAAGCTGTTTATGTGCTTAAAGATGTCATTTTGCATGGAAAACGAGTCAAGATGATTGCTAGAAGAGTTGAATATTTAAAGCCCAAGAATCAATAAGAAAAAGTTTTTTCAAGCCCAGTCAAAGCTAAGAAGTCGAAGTTAATTCGAGTAGAAAAAGGACAAAAAGCAATCAAAAATTCAAAAAGGTGTATCTTTGGGCTTGCTCCTCAGAATTATGCCTACTTTATGTCAAAACGACCGGCTAAGAATAAGATTACTAATGGATCCAGCCTTGCCCCAATCAAAATAGTAAAAGTAAACTAAAAGAGTACTAAAGTAATTTCCAGCTAATGGACTTTGGGCTCACATTAGAAGCCCAAAGTCCCCCCTTTTTGGTCCATACACAAAAATGTAACCCTAACCCTCTCATATATAAAGAGGGTTAAGGCTAAACTTATTCTCTCCTTCCTACCCATTAGTTTAGTTGTAATTAGGGTTCTCTCTCTCTCCCCCTTTCTTTAGTTTAGTTTAGGTTTAGTTAAATAATTAGGGTTTTATAATTGTATCCTCCAAACCTCAATTCAATTCAAGATCTTTCTTATTAATGTCTTCTTATTATTATTTTAGTTTAATTAATCCAATGACACAAGGCTAAAACCTCCATTAGAGGGGGTTAATGAAGCCATGTGAGGATGATTTGTTAGTAGTACGTTTAGTTATTGTTTTGCATAAAAACTTCAAGTTCTTCGTTGTGAGTGTCTAAAGATAGAGCTCAAAATGGAGAACTAGAGTTTAGAGC
The DNA here is from genome assembly GCF_015680905.1 of Coptis chinensis. Lineage (NCBI taxonomy): Eukaryota > Viridiplantae > Streptophyta > Magnoliopsida > Ranunculales > Ranunculaceae > Coptis > Coptis chinensis. The sequence continues at coordinate 39,670,226 of NC_141463.1, forward strand.
CACCATCAAAGAGATTTGTGGTGGAGCAAAACTCTCATGCTAGTGAAGCCTTGATCCGAGACGACTTGGTGCTTACTAGGGATCAAACAAGCGATTCGATAACGAACTAATAGTTAATCGAATCGCGTGGTGGAATTTCTCCTCTCTAATCTCTTTTATCATCTTATAAATCACTGTTTAGCATATTATTCTCCTGTTTTGATAATATTACTCTCTCATAGTAAATCAATTTAACAATCTAAACATGCAATCAAGTATCTAACGTACAACTAGTGCGGCGAACACGACTACTTCTCTAATTCTCATGATTTAGAGAGTATCAATTTACTGTTTTTCCTCCATATTATCTACTGTTTTCCATCTATTCATCTACTATTTTTACTTCTATTAAATTATAGTTATGAAATGGCGCCGCTGCCTATCTAGTTCATTTATGCTACGCACATTTAGGTAGAAAACTATTTTTACTGTTCACACACAAAACACTGAAAACACTATTCGTAATTTCTTGAAATTTTTTTTGATACTGTCTGAGTGCATATGAGTTGAGCAGCCAACTCCTTGCCCTCCCATGACTTGACCCTAAAAAAATCAAACTCTAGTTTTAACTTATGAGAATGCACACGCCCTTCATTTGCCTTTTACTAGCACGACCGACATTCTTCTACTTAGGCCAGACCCGCGCCCAATTTGCCTTATTTCTAAGCGCACACACGCCCTAGGTTAATTAGCTTAAAATAATTTTTTATTATTATTTGCAATATTATATCACGAGTATAGTACAGTACTCGTATGCTACCAACTACAAAATTTTAAAATTAATTTTTTTCATTCTATATGGTGTCTAGAAAACTCAAAGAATTGGGGTTCTCTAATTAAGGAATGTGCACGCACGAACAACCTCTCTCAATTCTTAAGTGGCCTTGCCGTTGGTTTAATACAAAAATACCAAAAAAGTTAATTAATATTAGTTAGTAAGCCCACCTACTACCAAAGCCCATTTCATAGGCCTGACATCCAGGCCCAACACGAAGCCCATAGTAAAAAGCTTTAACCTAATTCTTAAAACTCTTGGACTAATAAGGTTAAACTTTTTATAGGACTTTTCAATCTACACCATGTACTCGAACCAGTACTCGTATAATTTTTCAAGTAACATAGACTTGCTTCAAGGCTGTTGAAGACGCTATTTATACGCGTAGCAAGGACTCTCCAGGTAACACCTCTATATATCCTCGAATCTACTATCAGAGGATTCTATTTCTAATAATAATCAGGCTAATTTTTGCATGCTTGTTAAGAATTGTATATTAGACTTAAAACTTACATGAGATTAAGATCTAGTATGCATAAACCTTCCTTATTAGTTTATCATAGACGCAGAAATAATCGCCTATGTAGAAATTCACACATCACTACACATATACCACCTACACCCACCCCAACTACATTTGTAGCAATGGGTGAAGAAATAGCAGAGACACCATTCTTTGATTTTTATAAGGCTTTAAACAATGGACCTGAGTCTTACATTATTCTTGCATATACAATGGGAGATTTTAGAATCCTCCCAAATATATTTAATCTGCTACCTGTTTTCTATGGGTTAGACCATGAGAAGCCTTATCAACACTTATGAAGGATACAACAAGTTATTACTACATTTCAACATCCTAACGTAACACCTGAGCAAATAAAGCTAAGGCTAGCTGAGGATAAGCACCTAAAAGTGTAGTTTAAACCCCTTAATAGTATTATATTTAAGCCAATTATGTTTATAATAAATAATAGTTAGTAATGTTTACTTATTTTTGTGTATTCCAAGTCTTGAAACTATTTATCTGCTTAAATACACCATTTTGCATGGAAAATGAGTCAAGATGATTGTTGAGGAAGTTCTACGTTTAAAGCCCAAGAATCATGAAGAAAAGCCTTTTTCAAGCTCAGTTAAAGCTAGGAAGTCAAAGTCAATTCTAGTAGAAAAAGAACATAAAAGTCAACAGAACTTCAAATGGGCATATCTTTAGACTCAGACCTCAGAATTGGGATTATTTATGTGAAAACGACCGGCTCAGAATAAGCTTTGTAATAGACCTGGCCTTACCCCAATCAAAGTTATAAAAGTAGACGAAAAAGGCATAAAAGTAATTTCCAATAGTTGTGGCCTCTTTAGACTTAACCTAATGGACTTTGGGCTCACATTAGACACCCAAAGTCCCCCTTTTTGGCCCATGCACGAAAAATGTAACCCTAACCCTCTCCTATATAAAGAGGGTGAAGGCTAAACTTATTTCTCCTTTCTCCTCTTAGTCTCTAATTAGTTTAGTGTAGTTATAGTTGTAGTTTAGTTTAGGGTTAGAATTAGGTTAAGTAGTTTTGCATTGTAGCTTCCTTTAAAACCTTATCAAACAAAGCTTTAGTTCTTCAATTCTATTATTGTCTCAACTTTATTATGTCTTTCTCTTATTGTTTTAGTATAATTATTCTGATGACACAAGGCTAAACCTTCATTAAAGGAGGTTTATGAAGCCACATGAGGATGAGTAGCCATTAGTATTTATTGTGTTGCAAAAAGAACATCAAGTTTTTCGTTATGAGTAACTAGAGATAAAGCTCATAACGGAGAACTAGAGTATAAAGCCACCACCAAAGAGATTTGTGGTGGAGCTACACTCTCATTCTACTAAAACCTCCATCTGAGAGGACTTGGTCTTCACTAGGGATTAACAAAGCAATTAGATAATCAACCTAATGGTCAATCGATTTGCATGGTAGATTAATCTTCTTTATATCCTTCTCTCATCATTTAAATCTACTGTTTTTGCAATCTTATTTATTGTTTTCACATCACATATTACTCTCTCATTAGTTCAATAGTTAGCTAGTCTAGATTCGTTACAAGTACGTGCAAGCAAGAGTGGTTCGAACATGACTACTCCTCTATAATAACATGTTTAGAGAGTATTATAATAACTTAATTAGAATGATTTTAGCATGTTAGAACTATTGTTTTCACACCTAATTTATTTCTCTTATCAAATGGCGCCGCTTGCCATCTTGCTTTGTTACGTACAACATGGTTAGATTAGTAAAACTGTTTTCACTATTCACAAAAACCAACACTAAAAACACTATTCATATTTTTTCATATTTTTTTTGTTACTGTTCGATAGCATACGAGTTGTTCAACCAACTCCCTGCCCTCCGTGACCTGACCATAAAAATTTGAAACCCTATTTTTAAATCACGAGCGCGTGCGCCCTAAAATTGCCTTCACTAAGCGCGACCTGCACCCAATATAACTAAATTCTAAGTGTGCACGCACCCTAGGTTAATTAGCTTAAATTAATTTTTTAATATTATTTGCAATCTTATCTCACGAGTACAATACAGTACTCGTATGCTATCAACTATAAAATTTTAAAAAATTATTTTTCTTTATTCTAAACGGTGTCTAGAAAACTGAAAGAATTTGGGGTTCTGTAATTAAGGAACGTGCACGCACGGACAACCTCCCTCAAATTCCTAAGTGACCTGGCCATTGGTTTGATTAAAAATACAAAAAAATTAATTAATCTTAGTTAAATTAGTAAGCTCACCAACTACCAAAGCCCGTTTCACAGGCCTGACATCTAGGCCCAACACGAAGCCCTTAGTAAAAAGCCCTTTCCTAATTCTTAAAAAATTTAAAACTAATAAGGTTAATCTTTTTATAGGACTTCGCAATCCACACCATGTACCAAGACCAGTACTCATATAATTGTTTAAGTAACATAGACGTGCTTCAAGGCTGTTGAAGAAGCTATTTATATCGCGTAGCAAGGATGCTCCAGGTAACACCTCTTTACATCCTCGAATCTACTGTAAGAGGATTCTATTTCTAGTAATAATCAGGCTAATTTTTGCATGCTCGTTAGGAATTACATATTAGACTTAAAACTTGCATGAGATTAAGATCTAGTATGCATAAACCTGCCTTATTCGTTTATCATAGACGCAAAAATAATCGCCTATCTAGAAATTCACACATCACCACACATAAACCACCCCAACTACATTTGTAGCAATGGGTGAAGAAATAGTAGAGAGACCCCTCTCTGATTTTTACAAAGCATTGAATGATGCACCACAATCTTGCATCGTTCTTGTAGCTACAATGGGAGATTTTCGAATCCCCCCTAATATATTTAATTTACTACCTATTTTTCATGGGTTAGACCATGAGAAACCCTATCACCACTTACGTAGGATACAACAAGTACTAACCACCTTCCATCATCCTGACTTAGGTCCTGAACAAATAAAACTTAGGGTGTTTCCTTTCACCCTAGCTGACAAAACAACAGCTTGGCTAACATCACAAAAGCCAAACTTTGTCGACACATGGGAAAAACTAGTTGAATTATTTATGGAACAATTTTACCCACCACAGAAGACTGATGAGATGTTATCACATATTCATTTATTTCACCAAAAGCCTTAAGAATCCTTTTCTAAGGCCTGGAATCTTTTCACTGATCTTCTTGTAAAATGTCCCTATCATAATCTTGGTAACACCATAGGGAGACGTTAGACATCATGAACGAAGGTAAATTCTTAAGTAAAGGAGCCACAGATGGGTATAACTTCTAAGATAATCAATCCAAGAAAAGTAACAACTGGGGAGGTAACGATTACTCCCGCTCCAATACTTCTTCTTCAACAGTTAAGGCAACCAGTATGATTGAGGTAAAGCCTGACCATGAACTTAAAACTCTTGTTAAATCCCTCACTAAAAAGGTCGATGCTCTCTCTATACATAAACAAGAAGTGATACCCAATCCAGTCATGAACATCAACTACCCTCCATGTAATGTATGTTTTAATCCTAACCATACCAATTCCTTAGTCCCTTACTCTACGGTTCACCGCCACCACAACCCATAGATAATTATGCTTTCACCAACCCTAACACACAATGGATGCAAAACACTAATTTTAATCAACAACAACAACCTACACCCCCCAGGTATTAATTATCAAAACGTTAGGCCCATTATAAACTTCCACCAATTTAAGCAACATCTAGGACAAGGTGATTTAGGTGACCAGAACAGAAGTTTAGTGCCCGTGACCCAGAACGACCAACATCAAGACATGACCACGCACCAAGCCTTAGTTCTAGTCACTCCACCAGTTAAACCATCTACAAAGGACGTAGTAGCAACTTTGTTGCAACTTCAAAATCAAATTATGCAACAAAACTCTAACTTGATGAAGGAACAAAATGAACAAAACTTTAGATTTATGAAAGATCAACATGATCAAAACTCTAACATGCTACAACAAACGATGCAAATTATGTAGTCTTTGTTCCAAAAGGTACTTGAGATGTCTCCTAAACAAAATAATAACCAACAAGGTGTGTTTCCAGTTCAAGTTGTGCCTTATCCTAAGTCAACAAACACTGCCTTCGAAGTAAACAGTATTGAATGTAATGGTAATATAACCCCAGCAGAACTACATGCCATCACAACCCTTCGTTCTGGAAGAGTAGTTGATAACAATGTAACTATGTCTAGAGATTGCTTACAAACGGAAGTTGAAAATGAAACCATACCAAATACTGTAATAGAAACTGAAGACCCTATAACTGTAGCAGTACCAGTTAAACCACAACCAAAAGGTAAAACCTTAGAAGACCCCATAATAGAAAATTAGAAATCGATGATCCTACACCTGTAGAGGTTATAATATGGAAACCTAGTTGGAAAATGGAAAAAGATCAAAACAAGATTAATACTTATGTTGACCCATATGCTAAGTATAGAGAAAAACCACCGTTTCCCCATAGACTGGTTGTGTCTAAAAAGGACAAGAACTTTGATGAGATTAGGGAAGTGTTTAAAAATTTGACTATAAACCTACCTTTTCTAGATGCTATAAAAAGTCTACCTGGACACGCTAAGTTTCTAAAAGAGTTGTGCACCACAAAGAGGAAAACCAACATACCTAAAGAGGCCTTCTTAACTGAATAATATCTCTCTTTATCTAAACATAACGAAATTGTTAAGTACAAGGACCCTGGTCGTCCTACTGGACAATGCACCTTAGGAAATAACTTCATAACAACTACATTATTAGACATGGGGGCAAGTGTTAACTTACTCCCTTTTTATTTATATAAATAGCTAGGTCTCCATCAACTTAAATAAACCAAAATAACTTTGCAGTTAGCCGATCGTTTTATTAAGTATCCCAAAGGCGTAGTTGAAAACATTCTAGTTAAAGTTCAGGATTTTTACTACCCAGTTGATTTCGTTATTCTTGACACAGAAGTTGCTTATGATTCTATTCACATCATCTTAGGGCGTCCTTTCTTGGTAACCGCCAATGCCCAAATAAATTGTTAGAATAGATCAATGACTCTTTTATTTAGAAATCTATCTGTGGAGGTTAACATGTTTAGACTTAAGTAGGGACAACTAAGTTCACCTGTAGAAGGAGAAATGAAATCCATTGAGAGTTTTATATATCACATTAGTACTTCCGACATTTTCCTTCTTACACTAGTAGATACCCCTCTTAGGGAAGAAAACAAAGATATCAATTTTGACTCCCAACACATAATTGAAATATAGGAATAATTTTCCACCCTACCTTCTGACCCTATGAGAGATATAGTCAATCTCACAATCGAAAAGATAGATGAATTTCTTAAAGATGCAGATGAATACCATAATTATGTGGATGCGAACAACCTAGATGAGGAATTCAATGAGATTCTAAGAGCCTATGATGATCCACCCTATCTAGAACGACCTAGAGCACCACCTGACCATCATCCACCTGAGCTAATCCCTAATAAATACCAATCAATTACCACCACCTCGATTCCCTACCCTCTACCTTTTCAAAGGAACTTTAAGTTTGCACTTGACGTTATTGCTCCTCCCGTGCTTCATGACTTTCTAAACCCATCTGGTGAAAGAGTAAATCCCAAGGACAAGCCACCAGATACTTTCTCATTTTTTCCATCCCTTCTATCTAACACTTATCCATATTCCACGTATCTTCCACAACAATCCATTTTCTCACAGTCATTCACTTGGACATTCTTTCATTGGAGAAAAAAGAAGAAAGTGCATCCTAGATTAGGTTCTAGGTTAATCAGATGTCCCTATCATTCCACCATGCCACGTCATAGAAAATCTTAGTACTTAATTCCGTTTGGAGGTGCATTCTGTGTTAATTATTTATGGAAAGACCCGTAACTTTTTACGCTATTGATATATGGTAAATTATATGTTAATACTTGTGTTAGATAAAGTCTAGAGTATCTGATTATAAACGACTCATTTTATTCTTCGTAATTTTGTTTTTCCAAAATAAAACCTATAAAAATTAAAAATATTAAAAACATAAACATGTATTAGTAAGTCTAGGGAATCTGACTTTAAAAGACCCAATTTTTGTAAAATACCACATTTATGGAGTATAGGCCAAACAAAATTTTACAAACTTAAAAAGTGTTTCCAAATTTTGTTAGGGGGTGGCATATTTTTGTCTTTCATTTCAAAACTCGTTGCCACCCTTTGCCTATTATGTTTACTCCCGTAGAGTCTAGGTTAGTTAGTTACATAATTTAACTGTGCTATTGAATTATATCATGAACCCCTTTCTCCCAAATTGTTCGGGGGTGGTATATTTAATTTTAGCACATTATACGTTCATGTATTAAAATTGCATATATAAATATCGAAATATTGATGCATAATGTAATTAGGTACCTTAATTTCGTAAAATTTCACTATTTTGCTAAATTTCATAAGATAATCATATAGAAGCCATGATATGCGCATGCTTGATTTGTAAATGTATGATTATTATTTTATTTCTGTTAGAGTCCGCTTATTTCCCAAGTGTTATTTATTATTTCATGTTATCCCCATAACGAGAGGAACTCATATAGGAGTTGCGTATATTTTTATTTCTATATATTATTGTATAGATTAACCTTCTTTTCTAGGTACTCCCATTTACAAGCACGTTTCTATGGTACTCTCTATCCTTTATTTTCATTTCATACTTTGGGGACAAAGCATGATTTTGTTTGGGGATGGTATAGAAACATGTTGTAAATGGTTAAGCACATATTAGGTTGTATATTACGTATTATTTGTCGTATAAAAAGTATAAAATCATAAAAATAGTTTATACTATGCATTTAGTGATAATAGTATTGTTCCCTTTTATATGAATTTATTAGTCTAGAAATCTCACATAGTACTTGAATTAGGATTTAATTTTTGAAACTTAGATTAATATGCAGGTAATAGTCATTGCATCTTTTTATGAACATCTTGCATGAGCATCTACGATTGTAATTAACAGTATTTTTCTGAGACCTAGGTTAGAGTACTTAATACATATCCTGTGAGCATCTAGCGTAAAAGCCTTATAAGAATAAAATATCTGAGTGATGACACAAGGGAGAAGCAAATTCCGAGTAGAGAAATCACACATTCACTTGCTTGATCACCATACCATTTCTTAAGCGAGAATTTAGGCTCTCTTTGGATCGATATAGCTAAAAATTCATACCTATAAGTAATTATCCGCTAGTTGCCCCACTGAGCATTTTCATTAGCCTTTTCGCAACCACAAATCTTTTACCCATCTTTAAAAACAATAAAAATAAAAATAAGCTTACCCATCTTGAATAAGTCTGAGAAATAGGATGAGTATGGAAAATAAAAAGAAAGACCTGTGGAAAACAAAAATTAGTTACTTGCTTCAGAAAAGGAAAAGAAAATAAGTCTCCATCTAAAGAAAAAGAAAAGAAAAGAAAAAAATAAAATAAAAGGAGTCAAAAAGCCAAAACAAAAAGGCTAAGGATAGAAACTAAGTATAGAAGCACAGTAAGAACAAGATTTTCTCTAGTTACATGTAATTGAAGTATTATCTCAGACTTGTTTATTTGAATATCCATTCTGTTTTTTCATAAACCATCACCTCAGCCCCATATCACCTAATAAAGACCTCTAGCTCAATTAGGATTAATTTGGTGTGATAGTAAGTGGTAGATGTAGTTTTATCGACCTCGGCTTCCTTGGATTGTCAATGAGATTGTGAGGAAATGTTTGCCCACTACACACTGGAGTTAGCAAACTTGAGTGGAAAAATTAAAGTATTATGTGTCTGACACATTCCTTGTGAGAACCTACTTAGGCACACTACCCAAAATTTCATAAACGGACTTACCATTACATTTCATAGCATAGTTCATTGTTTAGTTTTTTATCTTAAGATGATTTGATTATTATGCATGTATTAATTTTGGAGTTAGATTGATGATCCTTGTTTAACTACTAGTGAGATGTATAGATATTTGAGATAAAATTAGGGGACAATTACTTTTATTTCTTAGTCATTGTAGTATAAATGAAGTTTGTGAGTATCTTCTCTTGAAAACTCTCATGAGACTATAACTTGTCCACTAGGAAATTCCTAATGGTTTAAGGCCTTATTGAATATGGTCAATGCAATCGCACTCCGCGAAACGAGATTTGTTAGGGCCACATTTTTTGCCACTTATCTGTTTTTCTTTCTCATCTTTGCTTAAGGACAAGCAAAATGCTATTTGGGGGTGGTGTGATAAGCATCCAAAAGTATAGTTTAAATCCCTTAATAGTATTATATTTAGGCCAATTATGTTTATAATAAATAAAAGTTAGTAATGTTTATGTGTTTTTGTGTATTCCAGGTCTTGAAGCTATTTATGTGCTTAAAGATGCCATTTTGCATGGAAATCTAGTCAAGATGATTGCTGAGGAAGTTCTACATTTAAAGCCCAAGAATCATGAAGAAAAGCCTTTTTCAAGTCAGTCAAAGTTAATTCCAGGTAGAAAAAGAACAAAAAAGTCAACAGAACTTTAAATATGCATATCTTTGGACTCTTGCCTTAGAATTAGGCTTACTTTATGTTAAAATGACTGACATGGAATAAGCTTTCCAATAGACCCAGCCTTGTCCTAATCAGAGCTGTAAAAGTAGACAAAAAAGGCATAGAAGTAATTTCCAACAGTTGTGGCCTCTTTAAACTTAACCTAATGGACTTTTGGCTCACATTAGAGGCCCAAAGTCCCCCTTTTTGGCCCATGCACGAAAATGTAACCCTAACCCTCTCCTATATAAAGAGGGTGAAGGCTAAACTTATTTCTCCTTCCTCTCCTTAGTCTCTAATTAGTTTAGTATAGTTGTAGTTTAGTTTAGGGTTAAAATTAGGTTAAATAGTTTAGCATTGTAGCCTCCATTGAAACCTTATCAAATAAAGCTTTAGTTCTTCAATTATATTATTTTCTCAACTTTATTATGTCTTTCTCTTATTGCTTTAGTATAATGATTCCAAAGACACAAGGCTAAACCTCTATTAGAGGAGGTTTATGAAGTCATGTGAGGATGAGTAGCTATTAATATTTATTGTGTTACAAAAAGAACGTCAAGTTCTTCATTATGAGTAACTAGAGATAAAGCTCATAATGGAGAACTAGAGTATAGAGCCACTACCAAAGAGATTTGTGGTGGAGCTACACACTCATGCTAGTGAAACCTCGATCCGAGAGGACTTGGTCTTCACTAGGGATTAACAAAGCAATTCGATAATCAACATAATGGTCAATCGAATTGTGTGGCGGATTAATCTTCTTTATATCCTTCTCTCATCATTTAAATTTACTATTTTTTCTATCTTATTTACTATTTTCATATCACATATGACTCTCTCATTAGTTCAATAGTTAGCTAGTCTAGATTCATTACAAGTACGTGTAAGCAAGAGTGGTTCAAACACGACTACTCCTCTATAATAACATGTTTAGAGAGTATTATAATAACTTGATTAGATTGATTTTAGCATGTTAGAACTACTCTTTTCACATTTTTATTTCTCTTGTCTGCTTACAAAGCGGCTGCTTGGCTAACAGCACAAAAGTCGAACTTTGCCGACACATGGGAAAAACTAGTTGAATTATTTATGGAACAATTTTACCCACCACAGAAGACTGATGAGATGCTATCACGTATTCATTTCTTTCTTAGTAAAGACACACTAGTTCATGCCTTCTTCAAAGGCCTATCCGAACATCATAAGGAGACTTTTTAGAATGGAGCTAATTTCTTATGTAAATGAGCCACAGATGCTTATAACTTTCTAGATAATCAATCCAAGAAAAGTAACAACTGGAAAGGTAATGATTACTCCCGCTCCATTCCTTCTTCTTCTATAACTAAGGCAACCAGTATGTTTGAGGTTAAACCAGATCCTAAACTTATAACTTTAATTGAATCCCTCACTCGTAAGGTAGATGCCCTTTCTGTAAATAAACAATAAATGAAACCCACTCTAGTCATGAACATTAACTCTCCTCGTTGTAATTTCTGTTTTAGTCCTGTAACGCCCGTATTTAAAATACGTATTTATTTTATTTATTTATTTATTTATTTATTTATTTAAAAATTGGTTGGATTGGATTTGGATACGTGGGCCTAGTTTCTGGGCCCGAGTCTGTGTTAGGCTTGGGTTTCAGACCCAAGTATATAAACACATTGTTCTAGAGAATAGGGTTCTGGGAGAATAAAAAATATTAAAAATGGAGGCAGAGCTAAAAAAACCCGTTTGCTGGAGCATTGGAGTGCGACGACTCGGACTATGAGGATTTTGTCGAGCTGTTCATTATTGTGAGTAGATATTTTATAGATTTTTATTTTTATAAAATCTTAGCATTCTTGTCGATTTCTTTTACATTTAAAATCATTTGCGTTATTTATTAAATGGGTTAATTATTAGTATATTGTTTTGGGTTAGTATTATTAAACTGTTAAACTGTTGAACTTTGAAATGGAAATGGGGTAGATTCGGGCGGCCATAGAAAAATCGTCGGTGCATGTTTTGAACTGTTGGGTGGTTTTGTTATAAGTTGTTGGTGAAAGGGTTTGTAGACCCGGTGGTTGGGGGTGCTTTGTTGGAGTTCATTGGAGTTTGACGGAGGCGTTAATGGTGTCCTGTTTATGGCTGTTTGAACTCGTTTTTATGTTGTTGGTTATGGGTTGTTGAGGGTTGAGTGGAGGCTTGATAGTAGTGCTGTCGAAGCTTATGGAAGTCGTCAATGGCGGTGGCCGAATCGGTGGTTGGGCTGTTTTTGGTTTAATTGGTTGTGTTGTTTTGCTTTGTTGGGTTGAGGTTAGGTTGTGATGTCGGATTAAATGTTGGATTTGTGTGAGGGCTGTCGGAGGTGGTTGAAGCCATCAATGGTGGCGCGATTTGGCTTGAAGTCGCGCTGGTGCGCTGGTGAGAGGGAGAGGAACTCGACTTTTCCATGTATTAAAGATGTGGGGTTTTTCATTTGAAGTCAAACCACTAGGTTGGAATGGGTAGGCGATTGGAACTTGTGGTGGCCGGGTTTTGGTGGCTGGTGGAGGAGAATTGGGGAAGAAGATGACTGTTGACCGAATTGGGCTTGGGCTTGGGTCAAGACCAGGTGGGTCGATTTTGTTTAGGCCCGATTCTAGTTTGTTTAGTTGTTGGGCCGGTTTTGTTTTAAAGTTCTTGGGCCCTAGCTTGTTTTGTTTGGGGCCAGACTAATTTGGCTTAGCCTATGGGCCAGTTCTAATATTTGTTTGGTGGACCAGTTTAATTTAAAGTTTTGGGCGAACTTCGGTTGTGTTTTGGGCGATTTTAATATTATTGTTGGGGGGCAGTCCATAGGACTTAATATAGATCCCAATTGGGTCAGGTGGAATAAATAAGTTGGTTTTAGACTTTCGGGTTCTAAGGTTTGGGCTTGGCCAGTTGGGTCCGAACCATTACCTTGGTCATGAGCCCATGAGCCATGCACATTGACCTTAGCCATGAACCATGGTTATGACCCTGAACCTGTCGAACATGGAAACGACAGTTTGACTTTGACCATGACATGTTGACTTTGACTTTGATCATGACATATTGACTTTGACTTTGACTGTTGACTTTGACCGTTGACTTTGACCTTTGACCGTTGACCGTGCAATGTTGACTTTTTCCAGTTTTTCACACATTTGATTATATGGACAAATGTAGTAATAAAATATTGTCGAAATTATATAACTTGGTTGGTTATTATCTAATTTAGATTTGACGTGAGTAGTGTGTAAAGCATATATATATTGGGCTTTGATTGTGGACTATGGACTATTTAATTGTGCTACGTTTTATGTTGTATATTATATGTACAAATATAGTAATAAAAATGCTGTGGAAGCTTGTAGAAATTTGGTTGTCAGTATCTAGGAAAGATTTGACATTGATGTTGTGTATTTTTGACACGTGACGAGATAGAAACTTTAGGAGATATAATATTCCTAAAATGCAATATCTTGGAGAAATTTATATAAACGCTCCATTATTATATATGTGAGATGCTACTATGAGGTAGTATAGTATTGATGAATATTTGCCCACGGGAGTGTGGTGAAGTGCAATAATATATTGACACGTGAAAGAATGAAAGTGGTTATGTGAAATAATTGAGATATGTCTACATATTGTGGCTTAGTGCAATAAGGTAGTTGACCTGCACGTGATATGGTGGAATTTTATTATGAGTCATTAATGTATGACACTTGAATAAATTACGTAATGAAAATCCTAGAACCTAGCTACCACAACTCATGTGATTGGCCCTTCTGGCGTTTCAGTTAATCTGAATGGCCTTCGGGCGTAAGTAATGTGATTGGCCCTTCTGGCATTTCAGTTAATCTGAATGGCCTTCGGGCGTAAGTAATGTGATTAGCCTTCTGGCATTTCAGTTAATCTGAATGGCCTTCGAGCGTAAGTAATGTGATTGGCCCTCCGGCATTTGGTAAAATTGAATGGCCCCTCCGGGCGTAACCCGAATAGTGGCTTGATTATTCCGTTCGCAAAATAGAGCGAGACGCAGCGATATTTTATGCGAATAGTGGCATTACTTACATAATGGCTTCCGTGTGAGGATTTACGGTGTCGCGGCATCCATTTCGGGGGTGGTTACGCCACGAGTGGTTCATTATGTAAGGGGAGGCATGTGGATGTACATGTTCGGCGTTGGGTAGCGATTGTGGTAGCCAGGGAAACTAGGTAAGACATAGATACGACGTGATTTTAGGGACATGCAAAGAAAGCCTTAATTAATATAATTATGGTAATATGTTTGGTTGGTTATTTGTTTAGTTAGAACCTAAGGCGCCTCGATGGAGGAACTACATGCCTTGTTTATGATGCGTATATTTTATGGTGTGGTTAGTGGGAAGTTAAGGCGCCTCAGTGGAGGAACTACCTGCCTAGATTATTGTACTTAAGGATGATGTATTAGTCGTGGAAAGTTAAGGCGCCTCGGTGGAGGAACTAACTGCCGTAAGGTTTGTGTATATATATGTATAATTATATGTTGTATTTTAGAGCTACTCACACCAGCATTTTTATAATGCTGACCCGATTTGCATGTTTGCTTATCGGGTGTGTTCATTAAATGAACACAGTTGATAAGTCTTGACAGGTTTAGTGTTGAAGAAGATTGGTTGCTGCTTGTTTTTCTTGGAGGTGATATAGATTTTCAGTTGAGATAAGGTTATTTACATTTTCATTTGTTAATTTTTGTAATGAAGAGGACTTTTGTTAATTTGAAATTTTTATTGGTTTTTAAATTACCCGCATATTTAAACTGTTTATGGGATTTTTGGAAGTGGAGAGTGCGCCACACCTCGGAGATCGAAGAGTCGGGAACAAATAATGTTTTTCCGAATTCTGTCGAAATTTGGGGTGTGACATGTCCTGAGCATTCTGACTTCTATTGTCCTCTTGTCCATGAACATCCCCCACCACAGCCAGGCAATGTCTGCGCTTTTAATAACAACTCTAACACACAATATATGGAAGCAAAACACTATTTATAAGCAACTACAACAAGCTACACCTCTAGGTTTTAATAATCAAAATGTTAGGCCCACTACAGACTTCCACCAATTTAACCAATATCTAGGACAAGGACAATTAGGTGACCAGAATAGAAGTTTAGTACCCCTGACCCAGAACTAGCAACATCCAGACATTAACGCTCAACAAGCCTTAGATCAAGTCACTCCACCAGTTAAACCATCTTCAGAGGATGTAGTAGTAACTTTGCTGCAACATCAAAATCAAATTATGCAACAAAACTCCAACTTGATGAAGGAACTAAATGAACAAAACTCCAACTTTATGAAGAAACAAAATGAACAACACTCCAAATTTTTGAAAGATCAGCATGATCAAAACTCTAACATGCTACAACAAATGATGGAAATGATGCAGTCTTTTTGCCAAAAGGTTATTGATCTGTCTCCTAACCAAAATAATAACTAACAAAGCGTGTTTTCAGGTCAAGTTGTGCCTAATCCTAAGTCAACAAACATTGCTTACGAAGTAAACAGTATTCAGTGTAATGGTAATATAACCACAGGGGAACTACAGGCAGTCACTACTCTTCGTTCTAGTAGAGTAGTTGATAAGAAAGTAGCTATGCCTGAAGATTGCCCATAAATGGAAGCTAAGAATGAAACCATACCACATACTGTCATAGAAACTGAAGACCCTACAACTGTAGAAAGTCCAGTCCAACCACAACCAAAAGGGAAAACCTTACAAGACCCCATAATAGAAATTGATGATCCTACACCTATAGAGGTTCCAATATAGAAACCTAGTTGGAAAGCGGCAAAAGAAAAAATAATGGTACGTAAATATGTTGACCCTTATGCTATGTATAGAGAAAAACCATCGTTTCCCCAGAGACTGGTTGTGTCTAAAAAGGACGAGAACTTTGATGAGATTAGGGAAGTGTTTAAAAATCTAACTATAAACCTACCTTTTCTAGATGATATAAAAAGTCCACCTGGACATGCTAAGTTTCTAAAAGAATTGTGCACCATAAAGAGGAAAACCAACATACCCAAAGAATCCTTCTTAATTGAACAATATCCCTCTTTATCTGAACATAACATAATTGTTAAGTACAAGGACCCTAGTCGTCCTACTTTACAATGAACCTTGGGCGATAACTTCATAACAACTGCACTATTAGACCTAAGGGTGAGTGTTAAATTACTCCCTTTTTATTTTTATAAACAAGTAAGTCTCCACGAACTTAAATAGACTAAAATGACTTTACAGTTAGTCGATTGTCTATTAAGTATCCCAAAGGCGTAGTTGAAAACATTCTCGTTAAAGTTCAAGATTTTTACTACCCAGCCGACTTCGTTATTCTTGGCATAGAAGTTGCTCATGATTCTATTCCTATCATCTTAGGGTGTCCTTTCTTGGCAACGACCAATGCTCAAATTAATTATGCGAATGGATCAATAATTTTTTCCTTTGGCAATCTTTTTGTGGAGGTTAACATATTTAGAACCAATCATGGATAACTAGGCTTGCCTGTAGAAGGAGAAGTAAAGCCTATTGAGAGTTTTGTATCTAACATTAGTATGGCAGACGTCTTTGTCCCCACCTTAGTAGATACCCCTCTTATGGAAGAAGACAAAGATCACAATTTCTACTCTTTGAATATAACTGAATTAGAGAAAGAATTTTCCACCCTGCTATCTGACCTTATGAGAGATAGAGTCAACCTCATAATGGATGAGATAGTTGACTTTCTCAAAGATGCAGATGAATACCACAATTATGTGGATGCGAACAATCTAGATGAGGAATTCTATGAGTTTTTATGAGCCTGTGATAATCCACTTTCTCAATAACTAACTAAAGCATCACCAGACCATCATCCACCTCAGCTAATCCCTCATAAAATCCAATCATTTACCACCACCTCGATTCCCCTCCCTCTGCCTTTTCAATAGATTCCTGAGTTTGCACTTGACCTTTTTGCTTCTCCTGTGCTTCATAACTTCCTAAACCCAAGGACAAACTAATAAGCACCCAAAAGTATAGTTTAAACCCCTTAATAGTATTATATTTAAGCCAATTGTGTTTATAATAAATAAGAGTTAGTAATGTTTACGTGTTTTTGCGTATTTCAGGTCTTGAAGCTGATTATGTGCTTAAAGATGCCATTTTGCATGGAAAATGAGTCAAGATGATTACTGAGGAAGTTCTACGTTTAAAGCCCAAGAATCAATAAGAAAAAAGCATTTTCAAGCCCAGTCAAAACTGGGAAGTCAAAGTCAATTCGAGTAGAAAAATAATAGAAAAGTCAATAGAACTTCAAATGGGCGTATCTTTGGACTCGAGCCTCAAAATTATGCCTACTTTATGTCAAAATGACCAACTTGGAATAAGCTTTCCAATGGATCCAGTCTTGTTCCAATTAGAGCTGTAAAAGTAGACGAAAATGGCACTGAAGTAATTTC
This sequence comes from Coptis chinensis, assembly GCF_015680905.1. NCBI lineage: Eukaryota > Viridiplantae > Streptophyta > Magnoliopsida > Ranunculales > Ranunculaceae > Coptis > Coptis chinensis. Next base: position 39,687,623 of record NC_141463.1, read on the forward strand.
AATAGTTGTGGCCTCTTTAGACTTAACCTAATAGACTTTGGGCTCACATTAGAGGCCCAAAGTCCTCATTTTTCGCCCATGCACGAAAATATAACCCTAACCCTCTCCTATATAAATAGGGTTAAGGCTAAACTTATTCTCTCTTTCCTCCCCTTAGTCTCTAATTAGTTATAATAGTTTAGTTTAGGTTTAGTTAAGTAAATTAGGGTTAGCATTGTAGCCTCCATTAAAACATTATCAAATAAAGCCTTAGTTCATCATATTCAATTCTTGTTTTATTATTTATGTCTTTAATTCACTATTTTAGATTAATGAATCCAATGAAACAAGGATAAACCTCCATTAGAGGGGGTTTATGAAGCCACGTGAGGATGGTTAGTATTTAGTTTCTTTATTGTTTTGCATAAGAACTTTAAGTTCTTCATTGTGAATGTCTAGAGATAGAGCTCACAACAGAGAGCTATATAGTTTAGAGCCACCATCAAAGAGATTTGTGGTGGAGCTAAACTCTCATGCTAGTGAAGCCTTGATCCGAGACGACTTGGTGTTCATTAGGGATCAAACAAGCGAATTGATGACTAAACTAAAAGTCAATCAAATTGCGTGGTGGATTAACCTTATCTATATCCTTCTCTCATCAATTTAATTCACTATTTTAGCATTTAGATATACTATTTTCATCTTATATTACTCTCTCATTAGTGCAATAGTTAGTTTAGTCTAAATTCGTGTTAAATACGTACAAGCAAAAGTGGTTTGAACATGACTACTCCATTTATTCTATGATATTGAGAGTATTATTTATTATTGATTAAGAATGATTTTAGTATGTTAAACAACCTGTTTTCACATCTACTTTTCTTCTCTTATCACAAACCACCTAGCACTTTCTTATTTTTTCCATTCCTTCCTTCTAAAACTTATCTATATCCCTCGTATCTTCCACAACCATCCATTTTCTCATGATCATTCAGTTGGCCACCATTTCATTAGAGGAAAAAGAAGATATTGCATGCTAGATTAGGTTCTAAGTCCATTAGGCTTCACTCTCATTCCACTAAGCCACATCGTAGAAAATCTTGGTGCTTAATTCTATTTGGGGGTGCCTTCCATGTTAATTATTTATGGAAAGACCCATAACTCTTTAGATTGTTGATTTATGGTGAACTGCATGCTAATATATATTAGTGAGTCTAGGGTATCTGACTTTAAAATACCCAAGTTTTTCTTAATGGAGTATAAGCCACAAAAAAAATCAAACTTAAAAAGGGTTTTCAAATTTTATTTGGGGGTGGCGTAATTTGGTCTTTCATTTCAAAACTTTTTGCCACCCTTTTCCTGTCATGTTCACTCCAGTAAAGTCTAGGTTAGTTAGTTACATCGTGCTATTTAATTAATTCATGAACCCCTTTCTCCCAAATTGTTTAGGGGTAGTATATTTAATTTTAGCACATTGTACGTTCACGTATTAAAATTACATATATAAATTTCAAGATATAGAATCTATGGACCTTGTTGATACATAATTTAATTAGGTACCTTAATTTTGTGAAATTTTACTATTTCGCATAATTTCGGAAGCTAATCCTATAGGAGCCACGTATGTGCATGCTTCATTTGTGAACATATGGTACTATTTTATTTCTGTTAGAGTCCGCTTATGTCCCAAGCACTATTTATTATTTCATGTTATTCCCATAACGAGAGGAACTCATGTATGAGTTGAGAATATTTTTATTTCTTTATATTAGTATAGATTAACCTTCTTTTTCAGGTACTCCCATTTACAAGCACGTTTCTATGGTACTCTCTATCTGTTATTTTCATTCCATGGCAAAGCATGATTTTGTTTGGGGGTGGTATAGAAACATGTTGTAAATGTTTACGCGCATATTAGATTGTATATTAAATATTAATTGTCGTATAAAAATTAGAAAAGTATCAAAATCATAAAAATAGTTTCTACTATGCACTTAGTGATAATGGTATTGTTCCCTTCTCCATGATGATATTAGTTTAGAAATCTCACGTAATACTTGAATTAGGATTTAATTTTTGAAACTTAGGTTAATATGTAAGTAATAGTCATTGCATATTTTCATGAACTTCTTGCATGAGCATTTATGATTGTACTTGGTAGTATTTTTCTGAGACATAGGTTAGAGTACTTAATACATATCTTGTGAGCATCTAGCCTAAAAAGCCTCATATGAGTGAAATATCTTAGTGATGACACAAGGGAGAAGTAAAATCTGAGTAGATAAATCATACATCCACTTGTTTAATCATCATACCATATCCTAAGCGAGAATTTAGGCCCTATTTGGATCGATATAGCTAAAATTCATACCTATAAGTAATTATCTGCTAGTCACCCCACTGAGCCTTTTATTTAGGCTTTTTGCAACCACAAATCCATTACCGATCTTTAAAAGCAATAAAAATAAAAATAAGCCTATCTATCTTGAATGAGTATGAGAAATAGGGTGAGTAAAGAAAAAGAAAAAGAAAGACTTGTGGAAAACCAAACTTAGTTAGTTGCTTCAAAAGAAAAATTAATTAAAAAAAAAAAGTTTCCATCCATAGAAAAGAAAAATAAAATAAAAAGTTAGAACTCCAAAAACATAATCAAAGGAGTTAAAAGCCAAAATAAGGGTTAAGGATGGAATAGAGATAAACCACCGTATCCCCAGCGACTAGTTGTGTAAAAAAAAAGACAATAATTTTGATGAGATTAGGGAATTGTTTAAAAATCTGACTATAAACCTACCTTTTTTAGATGCTATAAAAAGTCTACCTGGACACGCTAAGTGCCTAAAAGAGTTGTGCACCACAAAGAGGAAAACCAACATACCCAAAGAAGCCTTCTTAACTGAACAATATCTTTTTTTTATCTAAAAATAATGGAATCATTAAGTATAAGGACCCTGGTCGTCCTACTGTACAATGCACCTTGTGAGATTACTTCATAACAACTGCGATGTTAGACCTGGGGGCGAGTGTTAACGTACTCCCTTTTTATTTATATAAACAACTAGGTCTCCATGAACTTAAACCAACCAAAATGACTTTGTAGTTAGCCGATCATTCTATTAAATACCCCAAGGGCATAGTTGAAAACATTCTCGTTAAAGTTCAGGATTTTTACTACCCTGCCGACTTCGTTATTCTTGACACGGAAGTTGCTCATGATTCTATTCTTATCATTCTAGGGTGTTCTTTCTTGACCGCCAATGCCCAAAATCAATTGCCGGGATGGCTCATTGACTCTTTCCATTGGAAATCTTTCTATGGAAGTTAACATGTTTAGACTCAGGCATGGAACATTAGGTTTGCCTATATAAGGAAAAGTGAAGTCTATTGAGAGTTTTGTAGCTCACATTAGTGCGGCCGATGCTTTCGTCCCCATACTAGTAGATACCCCTCTTATGGAATAAGATAAAGATCATAATTTTAACTCCCTAGACGTAGATGAAATCGAGGAAGATTTCCTTTGACTCTTTTATAACCCTCCTTTGCCACCTCGCGAGTCCCCTCCCATTGACATCCATTCATCCCTTTACGCCATAATGGAAGAAAAAAAATTCACCCTCTATCCCAGTGATTCTTCTAACCCACCTATTGAGGAATGTCTTGCATATCTCAAGGCTTCTGATGATCTAGAACTGAGAACACTAGCTGAGCACCATTCACCCACCTCACATCATCTTGTCACTCATTCACCTTCCATCATGAATGTTCCCCACCCTCTAACTTTTCAAAGGAACCATGAGTTTGCACTTAACTTTCTTGTTTCTCCTGTGCTTCATGATTTTCTAAACCCTCGCTCCTGATATAAAAATAATACCCAAGGACAAGCCACCCGATACCTTAATTTCCATATGTGAGACAATACGACCGTACCCTTTCAATGAGTTTTGTGTTAAAACCACATTCTCATTCTTTCCATCTTTTCCTTCTAACACTTATCCACATTCCAAGTATTTTCCACAACCGTTCTTTTTCTCATGATCATTCAATTAGAGACCCTTTCGTTAGAGGGAAAAAAAAAGAAATTACATGCTCAATTAGGTTCCAAGTCAATCAGATCTCGCTCTTATTCCACTAAGTTGCATCATACAACATCTTAGTGCTTGATTCTATTTGGGGGTGCTTTCTGTGATAGTTGTTTATGGAAAGACCCACAACTATTTCGGTTGTTGATATATGGTAAGCGGAATGTACTTATATATTAGATAAAGTCTTGAGTATCTGGTTATAAAAGACTCATTCTATTTTTTGGTTTACTCCATTACAATCTTATTTTATGGGAGTGCACCATTAAGGTAACCGGACCCTCCTTTTCGAGTGAGTGCTTATAAGTGTCGAATCCTTAGTCCACGTTTCATGTGACTCACACATTCCTCTCTTTACACTTTTTCTCATTATTTGAGTAGTGTTTCTCTATGGAGTGAGCTTCATTTTTATTTTATTTATTCCTCATAATTTTGTTTTTCCAAAAATCAAAAATATAAAAATTAAAAAAAATAAAAACATAAATATATATTAGTAAATCTTAGTAAGTCTAGGGAATCTGACTTTAAAAGACCCAAGTTTTTGTACAATACCACCTTTCTAGAGTATAGGCCAAACAAAAAAAATTCAAACTTAAAAAGAGTTTTCAAATTTTGTTTGGGGGTGGCATATTTTGCTCTTTCATTTCAAAACTTTTTGCCACCCTTTGCCTATTATGTTTACTCCAGTAGAATTTGTGTTAGTTAGTATATAACAGTTTACTTGTGATTCATGTTATCATATTATCTTTATAATATTTCTGTTATAGGTACTGCCAATTTTTGCCACGTTTCTATGATATATTCTTTCCTTATATCTTTACACTTTGAGGACAAAATGTTCGACTGTTTGGGGGTGGGATAGAAACATTTGCAAAAATTAGGCACTTTTAGGATGTAAATTACGCACTTTTCTTTATAAAATGTTAAAAATCATAAAAATTAGGTAGTTATGTAATTTAATTATGTTATTGAATTATTTCATGAACCCCTTTCCCAAATTATTTGGGGGTTGTATATTTAATTTTAACACATTGTATGTTCACTTATTAAAATTGCATGTATAAATATCGAAATATAGAATCCATGAGCCTTGTTGATTTTATTGGGATGCATAATGTAATTAGGTACCTTAATTACGTGAAATTTCACTATTTCACATAATTTCATAAACTAATCCTATATGAGCCACGATAGGCGCATGCTTGATTTGTGAACGTAAAGTATTATTTTATTTCTATTAGATCGAGTCCGTTTATATCCTAAGCACTATTTATTATTTTATGTTATCCCCATAACTGGTGGAACTCATATAGGAGTTGCGTATGTTTTTATTTATTTATATTAGTATAGATTAACCTTCTTTTTCAAGTGCTCCCATTTACAAGCACATTTCTATGATACTCTCTATCCTTTATTTTCATTCCATACTTTGGGGACAAAGCATGATTCTATTTGGGGTTGGTATAGAAACGCGTTATAAATAATGTTTAAGCACATATTAGGTTGTATGTTACATATTATTTGTCTTAAAAAAATTAGAAAAAAAAAATATCATAAAAAATATAGTTTATACTATGCACTTAGATATAATGGTATTGTTCCCTTCTCCATGATGATATTAGTATAGAAATATCACGTAGTACTTGAATTAAGATTTAATTTTTGAAACTTAGATTAATATATAGGTAATAGTCATTGCATCTTTTCATGAACATCTTGTATGAGCATCTATGATTGTACTTGGCAGTATCTTTCTGAGACCTAGGTTAGAGTATTTAATACATATCATGTGAGCATCTAGCCAAAAAGCCCATATGATCAATTAATATCTGATTGATGATACAATGGAGTAGTCAAAATCTGAGTAGATAAATCACAGATCCACTTGCTTGATAACCATATCATATCCTAACCGAGAATTTAGGCCCTTTTTGGATTGAAATAGTTAGAAATTCAAACCTATATGAAATTATTATCCGCTAGTTGCCCCTCTGAGCTTTTCTTTAGCCTTTCCTAAACCTCAAATCCTTTACCCTTTTATAAAAACAAAATGAAAATGAAAATCAGCCTACCCATCTTGAATTAGTTTGAGAAATAGGATGAAATGAAGAAAAGAAAAGAGAAAGACCTGTGGAAAACCAAAAATTGTTAGTTGCTTCAAAAGAAAATGAGAAAAAGAAAATAAAGTTTCCATCTAAAGAAAAGAAAAATAAAATAGAAAAATAAATAAAAAGTTAGAATTCCAAGAACATAATCAAAAGGAGTCAAAAGCCAAAACAAAAAGGCTAAGGATAGAAACAAAATGTAGACGCAAAGTAAGAACAAAGTTTTCTCTAGTTACATAATATGAAGACCCTATTTTCTCAGACTTGTCTTTTTGGATATCTATTTCCTTCTTTATTTAACCAACACCTACGTCCCGTATCACCTAATAAAGACATCTAGCTCAATTAGGAATAAGTTGGTGTGATAGTAAGTTGTAGATGTGTTTGATCGACCTAGACTTCCTTGGATTGTCATTGAGATTGTGAGGAAATGTGAGCCCAATGCACACTGGAGTTAGCAAACTTGAGTGGAAAAATCATAGTGTTATGTGTCTTGACACATTCTTTGTGAGAACTTACTTAGGCACATTACCCAAAAGTTTCAAAAAAAGACCTGCCATTGCATTTCATAACATAGTTCATTATATAGTTGTTTATCTTAAGATGATTTGTTTATTATGAATGTATTAATTTACGAGTTAGATTGATGATCCTTGTTTAAAAGCTAGTGAGATGTATAGATATCTGAGATAAATAAGGGAACATTATTTTTATTTCTTAGTCGTTATAGTATAAATGAAGTTTGTGAGTACCTTCTCAGGAAAACTCTTACAAGGCTATAACTCGTCCACTAGGAAATTTCTAGTGGTTTAAGGACTTATTGCATATGGTCAATACAATCACACTCAGCGAAACGAGACTAGTTAGAACTCCATTTTTGGCCAATTATTTTAACTTATCATATTTGCTTGAGGACAAGTAAAATGCTGTTTGGGGGTGGTTTGATAAGAGTCCAAAATTGTAGTTTTAACCCCTTAATAGTATTACATTTAGGTAAATTATGTTTATAATAAATAATAGTTAGTACTGTTTACGTGTTTTTGTGTATTTCAGGTCTTGGAATCAATTATGTAAAGAAATGCGTCACTTTTGCAAGAGAAAGGAGTTAAATTGCTTGCTAGAGAAGTTTTATGGTTCAAGCCCAAGTTTCAAGGAGAAAAAACCTTTTAAATCTTAATCAAAGCTAGAAAGTCAAAGTCAACTTGGGCAGAAAAAGAACAGAATAGTCAACAGAACTTCAGGTTTTATGTTTTCAAGCCTTAAAACTCAATTAAAACACTTCAAGTTCTTAGTTTAATACAATTTCTTATTATTACTATGTCTTCTTCTCATTCTTATTTGCATGATAGTCTAATGAATCATAGCTAAATCGCCATTAGAGGGGTTTGATTGAAGTTTTGATGAGGACTTGATATATTAGTGTAAAGTAGTTTCTAAAAGAGTTTCAAGCCTAAGTTTCTCTACTTAGACATAAATAGAATTAACCTAGGCTAGAGGCTAGTTAATCTGCCATGAGAATGGGTTTAAACTTCCTCTCATTCTAATTATTATATGACTAGAGATACCATAAGTAATTAAGGATCATTAAAGGCTTAACCTTTATGTTTGAACCTTGTGTTTCAACGTAAAGATTAGGGTTTGCAACAAAATCTATGCTAGCATGTTAGGTATTAATCAAGGTGGATTCATACTTCCTCTATTATCTCCTTCATATTCATATGTTTATATTTGTTTTAGTTTAATTTAGAATAGATTTAATTTAACTTTCACTATATTAGTTCTATTCAGAAATCATTAGTCTCACGCTGTTAAATTGTTTGTCACATGTTGAATTAAGTTAAGCATCTAAGCAATTAGGAGTGGAACGAATTCTTTACTCTAGTTATATTGCATGATTAATTGAGAGTAGAACTTTGATATAAAAGATAAGAATAGTCTAGTTTACTTCGCCCTAGTGTTATTTAGCATAAAGTAGGGTAAAAGATTGTTTTTACTCTTATCACTTCACCAAGTTATGTGCTACCAAGAAACTCACTCACGGTGAATCTAGGGGAGGGGAGTGACAAAGGTAGTTGGTCCTTTGAGAATATGGTAATTGATTACTCTAATCCTCATGGCTATATTTTTGTCCTTTTCTGGAGGATCAGCTTGACTACTTTTGGCTTTAGTTGGTTGATTTTAATTATTTGTTTGGTTGGGCCTCAAGTAACAAGCAACGTCCGGTTTATCTATATTAGGTAATGATTTTCCAATGGTTGTTATGTGGCTCGGTTTTAGCCTTATGCACGTTAAAGTAAATACATTGCAGAAGTTAAACACGAAATCACACAAGCATGTTTTTGTAAACACCAAGTATCCTCTGACTGGGAGTTACGAGGAGGTTGAGAGTTTTACCTCTCAAGTCATACGTACATGCTGCTTGAGGTATAGTCGATGTTGGTTGGCGTATGATCTAAGAATCAAGCCCAACCGTTTGAGCATTTTGTTCGGTTACAAATTTTGACTATCTAAACCTACAAGTAGGGTTGAAAATGTGGCATGACCAATAATTCTGACTTTGCCTTGGGGCTTAACTTGCACAATGTAAAATAAAAACTAACTACTTAACTATATAAGTACTAATCTACTTAACTACTTAACTATATATCTACTTAACTACTTAACTATTTAACTAGATTAATGAAAAGAACAATGTCAATGATTAGAAATTTAATCTTCAAGTTGATTTGAGATGCATGAGTGTATTGTTGCACTTTTCTTTTTTTGCTTAAAGGTAATTGATTAATTAATAAAATATGGAGTTACAAAAGTTCTACCTTTACAAGTACAGTTGATCCTCACCAAGTGACATCTTTCTTTCTAAGTTACAAATCTAAAATAAGTGAGGTTTGGATTTTCTACTCTCAAAAACTCTGGCCTCACATCCCATCACCTATGGATACCAGCAGGTAGTGTCGCACCATACTTTGACATGCAATCTGCCGCAAAGTTAACTTCTCGCCAAGTGTGAATGATGTTTATCCATGTAACCTCTCTCTTTAGCTGCTCCCAAGTGTCCTTCATTGACCAGTGAACCTTGTTATGCTGAAAAGCTTGAGCCATAGCCTTCTAGTCTGTCTCTACCCAGATGGATGTCCATCCCAGCTCTAGCGCCTTCTTGATTCCTTCCAAGATCGCAACTGCCTCTACCATGTTATTTGTTGTGATTCCTAACCCTCCAGCTGCAACTCCCATAACTTTGCCCATTTTGTCTCTGAATATGTTACTCCACCATGATCTTCCTGGGTTCCCAATTGAGCAACCATCTGTGTTCACTTTCAGGATATTCTCTGGTGGCAATAACCAATAGCATTCAATTACCTTCTGCAAACCCCGTAGCTTGTGCTTTAGTCGTAGTCTTTGTAGGAGCATCATATCTTGTGTGTTGTTATTCATGTGCCCTTTTGATTTACTATGGGCTCTTACCATTTCTCTTCTAATTTCCTGGCAAATGAATTTGAAATTCGGTGTCTTTTCATCATAGATTACCTGGTTTCTATTTTTCCATATGCTGACTGAGCAAGTGATGCTTGCTGCTCTCCACATGTCCAGCAACAGTGAACTGAAGTGCTTAGTTTGTTGTAGAATATCATTTGTTTCCTGAGGAATCCTCGTTAGGCTAAAAAGATTGGTAAGGTATGTCCAAGCTCTCACTGCTACCGTACAATGAAACAACAAGTAGGTTTGTCTCTCTTCATTGCTCTTGCATACTCCGCATCTTGAGGCGAGCTTAATCTTCATTTTTCCTTTAATTCTATCATCAGTATGCATTGTACCATGAAAAATCTTCCATCCTGTTCCTTTAACTTTTGGTGAAGCAAGGGAGCTCCATAGAAATTTTGCCCATCCCTGCTTTTATGATTTGCTTCTGATATCCTCATAAGCCCCAGTCACTATGAAGTTTCCCATAAGGGACGAAATCCATACTCGTCTGTCTTTTATTGATAATCTTAGCTGCTGTAGTTTGTATGCGTTGATGCCTACTCTTTCCAGGATTTGTAACATTGAGTTGTTAAAAATCCATTGGTTGCCTTGTATGCAGCTTTCTAGTTTGTCTTTGAGCCTGATGACCTCTTTTCCTTGCCTTGAAGTGGTCACATATTGGGTTTGTCAAGGACCAGTTGTCCCTCCAAATGTTTATGGAGTTTCCCTTCCCTATGACCCATCCTTGATGCGGTCCCATTTCTCTGAGTGCCTATTTGATTCCTATCCAAACTGTGGAAGTTTTGTACTCCGACCAACCTCCGACTCTGTTGGTGCACTTAGCCTTCATAAAACTTGCCCAATCCGAATTGTCATTTAAAAGAGCCCATGTCAACTTCATAAGCATTGCCAAATTAATATCATTTAGCTTCCTGAGACCCTGTCCTCCTTCATCCGGTCGCTTGCAGGTCTTTTCCCATGAAACTGTGGTAGATTTCTTGGTTGATGGATCCCCATTCCATATAAAATTCCTGATGATTGCCTCATCTTCTTTTATGATAGACTGCGGCCACTTATAAATCGCCATATTGTGCACTGGGATGCTATTAAGTACATGCTTTGCCAACACCACCCTTCCTTGGAATGAAAGTATGTGTCCAACCCATCCTGCAGCTTCCTTCCTTATTTTATCCACTAGCAGTGCCAAAGCTACTTTGGTAGGCTTTCCCATGAAGAGTGGGACTCCCAAATATCTCTCCGATAATTCTCCTTCTTTCATATTCAGAGTTTCAATAAGCTTTGTCTTCTTTATTTCTGTCATAGGGCTCAGAAAGATCTTGCACTTTTCTTTGTTAAAGAATTGTCCCGAGGCTACCTCATATATATCAAGAAGCTTAACAAGGTTTTTAATACCTCTCATATTAGCATTACAAAAAAGAAATAAGTTATCAGCAAACATGAGGTGAGAAGGGCTAGAGTATTTTGAGTTTAGAATCATGTGCTTCAACTTTCTTTCCTTTACCAAATTATGTAAGCCTACTAAAGCAATCCTCTGCCAGTGCAAAAAGGAGAGGAAACAGTGGATCCCCTTGCCTCAGCCCTCTCTGTGCTTCAAAGAAACCTATTGGCCCCCCATTCAACATGATAGACATAAAGTTACTTGAAATAGCTGCTTGCATCCATTGAATCCATCTATTCCCAAAACCAAGTCTTCTCATAACTGCCCAGAGAAACTGCCAATCTATGGTGTCAAAAGCCTGAGATATGTCAAGCTTTATTCCAATGCTACCCCCATGGCGAGTTACCTTGAGATCATTGACAAGTTATGATGCTAGTGCAATTGCTTGCTGTGAATTCCTGTGCGCAATGAACCCATACTGCTTCTTTGAAACTATCCTCTCTGCAATAGGCCCCAACCTTGTGGCTATGATTTTCGTGATGACTTTGAAGGCAAAATTTGGTAAGCATATTGGCCTATATTTGTTGATCTGTTGTGCTTCCTTCTCTTTTTGTACTAGAACTAGGAAGTTGGAATTGAACCACTTAGGCAGCCTTACATATTTGAAGAAGTATAAGACTGCTCTAGTCAAATCAAATCCCACAATAGCCCAACAATGCATGCTAGAAGCAGAAGCTGCTAAATCCATCTGGTCCCGGAGAGTTGTCTTTGTTAAGACCAAAAACCGCTTTCCTTATCTCTTCTTTATCTGACATTTGGCATAACATATATGTTATTAATTATCATCCTCCTCGACCATTTCTGGCATCATACTTATCAGTTCCTCATCCTGCCGGATCATGTAACACATTGCTAAATTTTTCTTTATAGTGATTCCCCATGTAGTCTCTAATGTCCTTCTAGTTTCTCATCATGATTCCATCATTGTTGCACTACTCACCTCACACACCCAAATGTTCCAAGTTGATCAAACTTCTAACACTTGGTAAGTTATTAAACTTCAACCCAAAGACAAATGACTTTCCACTTTAGGTACAAGGTTGGTATTATCCTAAACCTTATCCTAGTTATCCTAAACCTTATCTAAGTTGATATTATCCTAATTTTTTTTTATATTTTTGAAAAATAATAATGATAAAGTAAAAACATGATATTATCCTAAAACTATTATTTATCTAAGACTTAAAATAAACTAATTTTTTTGTATTTTTAAAATATTTATATCTATATTTTTTTGGTTTTTTAAAACATTAAACATTCAAAACCTAACTAGTTTCAAATGGCTAACAGTTTGATTAAACTAATCCTACGAAATTAATCTACAAAACACAAAAAAGAACTTGTACCTATGGAATCATGTTTCGTGAAATACAAGGCGCGGTCGAAGGAGTCTGGAGTGGCACGGACGCGGGCATGAGCTGGCGTGGCTTGTAGGGGCGTGGGTATGGGTCGAGTTTTCCCGTTTGCTCTGAGCTTCTGACACCTTCTCTCGCTCCTTCGCGGTGTTGCAATGGTGGGTTTCGTTTGATTGAATCTACAGTAAAACAAAAAAACATGAGTAAGTAAATATAAAAACATCAAATGGCGCCACCGACATGGATGAAATTTTAATATTAGTGGTAGTGTGAAGTTTCTATCCTAAATCTTAAGTTGGGAGGAATGAATGATGAGTGAAAATAACTTTTTAGCTTTTCTCAATCATCTTTTTCTTCTATTTCTAATGAGTATGGAAGGACTAGTGTTTAAAGAGAGGAAAACATTGAAAACATGAAGTTGTAGGATTAAAACATAAAGAATGGATAGGAAAGGTGGTGACTTTGTCACCAAGTCACACTCATTGATAACTTCAATGGGTGCAACTAGTGTTCTTTGGTATTGAAATGACAAGAAGTGTAGAGACAAATGGATTGAAATGAAAAGATTGGAAACAACAAGTTGAAAACAAGGATTTGAAACAAGGATTGAAATGAAATGAAAACAAGAACATAAAACAAGAAAACAACATAGATTGAAATAAAGAAATAACAATACAAGAAAATAAAATGCAATAAATGTAAATCTACCTAAGAAAGCATGATAAAATTGATCTCAATTTTTGGGTTGTCAAACCAAAAATTGGATAATGTTTTCTTTCCCTACTTTTTGTTTTTATACTCCTACTTTTACAATGACTGATTTGCCCTCTCCCTCTACTATTAAAACACCTCACTATGTTGTTTTTTTACTTTTCCTTTATGCTTTTGCTTTTGCTTTTGCTTTTTCTCTATCTTCTTGAGCAAGCTAGGTTTTGAGCAAGGATTTTGTGACAAGGCCATCCATCTCTAGTCTTTTGAGTTAAGGACATGACTTTTAGTCTTCTGGTTGTGAGTCCTTGACCTTTGACCTTTGACTTTGACTTTTTTCCTTTGACTTTGACTTTTTTTAACCACTTTTTCGTAGCAGCTTGAGTCTTTATAAGAAGTGTTAATAAAGCTCCTTTTGGCACTAAAATGCATCTTTTATGATAAGTGGTCTGAAATGGCCTGTAACCTGCAAAAGACAGTAAAAGCTATGAGTTGTTTGTTTATTATACGTAAGAATGGCTGTAATGCAGTAATGTAAAGGTAATAAAATGCACATTGGGAGCTGATCAGAAGACGGTTAATCAGATAAGTAGCAGTTAAGACACCATGAGACCAATATTGCTTAGGAACATTCATGTCAAGCATAAGAGCACGAGTGGTCTTCAAAAGGTGTCTATTTTTTCTTTCATCCACACCATTCTGCTGAGGTGTGTCAACACAACTTGTTTGATAAATTATTCCCTAGCTATGAAGATACTCAGGTAACAGTCCTTTGGCAAACTCAGTACCATTGTTAACATCTTGAGTTTAGCACTAAACTGATTAGTAACAATCATATGAAAGTCTTTGAAAGCAGACACAACCTCAGTCTTGGATTTCAACAAATATAACCAGGTAGCATGAGATTTATCATCAATAAACAACACAAAATACTTATACCCATCATATGAATTAATAGGAGCTGGTCCCCAAACATCATAATGAATTAACTCAAACAATTTATTAGACATATTGTGTGAGTTTGAAAAGGGTAAACGAGTTTGTTTAGAGAATTGACAAACATCACAAACTTCATCAGAGTTCATAGAAACAAATGGAAACAAATTTGATAGGACATGACTTGATGGATGCTCAAGTATTTTATGCAAAATATGACTCTCAACTAAACCACTAGCTTGACACGCCTTCTTATGATAATTCAACAAGTATAGCCCATTCGAATAAATTCCTTTACCAATCGTCATCTTCAACTTTTGATCCTGAAAGACAACAGAGTTAGGGGAAAAAAATGACATCACAATTTAAAGAGTTTGTAATTTTTCCAACAGATAGAAGTTGAACAAGGAATGATGGAACAACAAGAGTGTCATTATTGGGTTTTTGAGATAAAAATTTTACTTGACCACTACCTAGAATAAGAACGGTGGATCTATTGGCCATGGAGATATTATGTTTCCCTGTCTTGGGTACAAAATTATGGACAGATGAAGGGCAATCAACCATATGATTAGTAGCCCCTGAATCAATTATCTATGAATTACTATTTTCTAGCATAGTAAAATAGGCATGTAAATTACCTGACACATGAGTTGAAGCAAACAGACCTTTGCTTGATGGACTGGACTTGGTAAGCTGTTAGAGAATTTGACTCAATTGATGAATGATATATGAGTTGGAGATTGATGTCTTGGCTACGTACTGTAGCATGATCTTTCTTAGATGGTTCCCTTTTAAGGTGAAGATGCAATTCCCAACAACGGTCCTTGGTGTGCTAGTTTTTTCCATGCACAATGATCACAGTGAGGTGGTTCCCTTTTTCCCTGTGACTTTTTTAGAAAACCATTCTCTGCAAGCATAACAAAGGACTCAGAGATTGGAGACTTCAACTTAGAGTTCATGGTTTTCTTCCTTGTTTCCTCTCGTTGAATGGTTGCACAAACAACAACAAGTGATGGATGAGTGTTTTACATTAGAATATTGCTCTCCAGATTTTCATATTCTGGTTTTAGAGTATGAAACAATGCGAAGATTTTATCCTCTTCAGCCTATTTCAAAAGTGTCTTAACATCTATGGTGTGTGGGCGATATATGTTTAATTCATCCCATAATTTCTTCAGATTCCCAATGGAAGGTGTTATGTGAAGGTTTTCTCACCTTGTTGCAAAGAACCAATTGCAAATTAAAGTTTAAACACACGGGTAGAATTGTTCTGGTTCCGTATAAATAATCAATCGAATCCCACACCTCCTTTGCAGAATCAGAGAAGGTAAAGATGCCAACAATAGTTGACTCCATCAAATTGAGCAACCAAGATTGAACAAGTTGGTCATTAGAAACCCCATTCTCATATTCGGCATCATTAATGGCAGGACACTCCTTTGCACCATTAATAAACCCTAGTTTCCTTTTTTTGCCAAGAGATAAAGTAACAACTATTACACTATAAGCTTTTGAACTTGACCTATTGCTTAGTTAGTTAATGGCGACCTTAAGTGGGCGATTATATCATTAAGGGTATATTAGTCATTTAACTAAAAAAACAGATAGAGAGAGAAAAAACATGAGAGAATGAGAGCACAACCCCTAGAACACCTTCTACGAATGTAACAGTTGATGAGGAATCAGAGAAACAAGAAACTGAATTTGAAAGGCTTTATGGGAAAGGATCACTTGAAAGACTTTTCCAACGAAGAATGGTCAAGATTTACAATGACCTATTAGTCCTGCGAGAGAAGGAAGAAGATGCCAACATGACTGTTGACATCACACATGAGAAGAAATATCAGGAACACGAGGGTCGAAAGCGAAAAGAAACGGTGAAGTAAGCCAAGGAAACACGGCATTGCAAACCTTAAAAGTAAGATCCGAGAAGCTAGGATCTGAAAAAAGAATTATACAAGCACTGAAACATTGACAATCAAGGATGTGGAAATAGAGCAGCATGAAGCATCTCGAAGTATAGAGATAGAGAAGAAAACTGCTTCAGATGTACACAAGACATAAGATGGTACCTTCAAAGCCAGGCAAGTTGTTATGGCTGAGTCAGAGATAATCAACTCTGAAAGCATTGTTGTGGAACATGGCAATGGTGTTCTGAATACTAAAAGCTCTTGGATAGCAGCACAAGGAACCAAAGAAACACTCACGAAGCTGCAACAAGATGTTGAGACATACTTCAAGGAGCCTAGGGGAGCGGGAGTGGAAGAGGTCAATGCTTCAATGAGTATCACAATAATAGGATCTAGAACAAGGCAAGCCGATATGGCCAAAAGTGAAACCGCACCAGATGTCCGAAGCAAAGAACCCATCGGAAACGAAGAGCACGTGGGCTGATATGATTGGTGGGAAGTCAGTGGGTACTGATGAACTAACATATATTCCCCCAGTGATTGTCAATGGTAAGGCTGTAGTACATGTCAACAGCTCCCAATTTGAAGATCTAAACAAAAAATTCGAAAAAATCATTGTTGGATCCTTTGTTGGGAAGAGACTCAACTATAACTTTGTCAAGGACATAGTGAAATTACATGGAGAACAAAGAATTTTATCATGAAACCTTATGGCTTAAACTATGTTTACTTTCAAGTTTATGAATGATGATGAGAGGATGGCAGTGCTAAATACAGGATCATTTCACATAGCCAGCCATTTGTTTGTTGTTAGGCCTTGGAAGCTTTTTGTCAAGGCAGAAACACAAGAACTAAAGACAATTCCTATATAGGTTGTGATTAAAGGCTTGCCGATGGAAATGTGGAACAAGTAAGGCTTTAGCCAAGTCGGGAGTGTTATTGGAGTTCCAATGTTCACCGATCGATTAACACAAAACATGTCTCGAACTTCCTATGCTAGATTATGCTTGGAAATTAACACAAGCTGCAAGTACCCAGATGATATACATGTTATCTTGGATCAAAGAAGAGTGTATAAAGTGACTTTCGAATACAACTGGTAGCCTATGAGGTGTACAAGCTGTGCAGTCTTCGGACACTCTGACCAAAGCTACCCTAAGAAGTGCAAGGGGGAGAGAAATAGTGTTGATCAAGTTTGGTTGCAGAAACCTCAAGCCAAAAAGGGGGAGTTGGAGTCAAAAGGTGAGACGAAAAAAGATCAAAAGCTCAAAGGCAAGATGGTAGCGGACAATGAAGTTCAGGAAATTCATGATGTTGAGAACGAGTGGATGACGTCGAGCAAAAAACATAGATGCAAAAGCCGCATGATACAAGGAGAAGGGTGCTCAAGAGCATCTGAAACAAGAGAGGAGCAAAGTGTTGGTGGAGAAGAGACTAAAATGAGGTGTACAAGCTATGCAGTCTTCGGACACTCTGACCAAAGCTACCCTAAGAAGAGCAAGGGGGAGAGAAATAGTGTTGATCAAGTTTGGTTGCAGAAACCTCAAGCCAAAAAGGGGGAGTTGGAGTCAAAAGGTGAGACGAAAAAAGATCAAAAGCTGAAAGGCAAGATGGTAGCGGACAATGAAGTTCAGGAAATTCATGATGTTGAGAACGAGTGGATGACGCCGAGCAAAAAAGATAGATGCAAAAGCCGCATGGTACAAGGAGAAGGGTGCTCAAGAGCATCTGAAACAAGAGAGGAGCAAAGTGTTGGTGGAGAAGAGACTAAAAAGGAAAAGAATGAGAAAATACTGGGACCGAAAGGGATTGAAGCAATAGATGAAAGCAATGAGAGTGGGGAAAAAGAAATGCATACGAAACAAGGTGAGATGCAAGTGGTAAGAAATGATGAAGAGGATATTGAGGACACTACAAAGCAAGGGGTGAATGATAAGTACAGAGAGGGAAAACAAGCAGAGAAAGGGTTGGGCAGTATGGTCAAAGAGAGACTGGCAGAGAATCAAATGGTAAAGTATGGGGAGAGCAGAGTCAAGGTTAGTACTGAAATAGACAAAATTATGATGAAGAGAGGAAGCCAAGTTACAAAACAAGCAACAAGAACATCACAGAGAATTCTCAGTAAATAAGGGGCATTGAAAAGCCCTTTGAAACTTTCTAAACCTCTTAAATGATAAGTTTCTCGTGTTGGAATGTAAGGGGATTCAACAAAGCTTTTAAGCAAGTTGAAGTCAGGGAAATGGTTAAAAAATTTGAGATAAGTGTAATGGGGCTGGTAGAAATGAGAGTGAAAAAGAAGAATCAAGACAAAGTTTTTAACAAAACTTTCACAGGATGGAAAATGGAGGGAAATACAAATGGAGATGAACTGGGTAATATATGGTTCTGCTAGAACCCTAGAGATTGTGAGGCAACATTATTACAAAAGGACTCACAGCACATTACTATGGAAGTGGCTACAATTGCAGGTGAGGAGCTCATAGTTTCTGTTGTGTATGGGAGTATAGACATGAATACTAGAAGGCATCTATGGAGGAGCATCGTAGAGCTATCATGCATTATACAGAAGCCATGGATAGTACTGGGTGATTTCAACTCAATCTTAAATGATCAAGAGAAGGTAGGGGGAGTCGAAGTGAGAAGTTCTCATTTCACAAACCTTCTAGATTGTGTTAATGTGGCTGGGCTATTGGACATCAAGTTCAAAGGTAACCTATTCACCTGGAGTAATAAGCAAGATGAAAGAATAAGTTGTAAACTTGATAGGGTGATGGCAAATGCAGAATGGATAGGGGAATATGGGGATCATGAGGCTGAATTTCTTAATCCAGGAGCTGTCTCTGACCATTTTGTCGTAGTGGTAAAACCGATTAGTATGAGAAATAAAAAATAGAGAGCATTCAAGCTCTTCAATTTTAGGTATCGAGAAAGAGAGTTTATGAGTACAATTGAAGAAGCTTGGAGGGTGAAGTAGTGGGGAACCCGATGTTTGTATTCATGAAAAAACTAAAGATAACCAAGGCAGCACTCATACAGTGGAATAGAAGAAGAGTAGGGGATGTGGTTAACAGAGTCAAAGAAACAAAGCAAGCTATGGATGTGATACAAATTGAAATACAAGTACAACCTCTAGATCAGGTACTCATCAAGAAAGAGAGAGAATATATCCAAGTACATGTTACAGCAGTTACAGCAGAGGAAGACATGTTTAGACAAAAATCACGAGATGAAAAGATAGGATCAGGAGACAATAATACCAAATACTTCTTCAAATCTATGCAAGCCTGAAGAGTAGTAAACAAGATCTCATGTATAAAAGATGGTACTGGGAATGTCATTCAAGATATTAATGACATTGGTGATGAATGTGTGGCATATTATAAAGCTCTATACATCCCAAGAAACATGCAAGAAATTAACTTCTCAGGGTACCAAGAGATGGAGTCATGCCAGCAGATTGACATGGTTGATTATGAGAGATTACATAAAGAGGTTACTAGGGATGAGATCATAGAAGCCCTGGCTGAAATTGGTAATGATAAAGCTCCGGGGAGTGATGGCTTATCCTCATTCTTCTACAAGTGCACTTGGAGAATCATTGGAGATGATTTCATAAAAGCAACAAAGAATTTCTTTCCTCAATCAAATGCTGAATGAGGTAAATTCAACATGTATTACACTTATACCAAAAGTGCAAGTCCCTACATCACTTGGGAACTATAGGCCTATTGCATGTTGTGGGGTGATGTACAAATGCATAACAAAAAGTCATGACAAAAGAATGAAAGACTTGATGCCTAAAGTGATCAATCCTAACCAATCGGCTTTTATAACTGGTAGGAGTATAACAGGGATAATATTTTGCTTTCTCATGAAATTATGTTTAATTATCATCGAGATCATCATCCACCTAGATGTGCTGTAAAAGTGGACTTGAAAAAGCTTATGACTCTGTGAGATGGGAAGTCATAGTCTTTGCAATGACAAGAGTGGGTATACTAGAAAGATTCATTGCTTGGGTGAAAGCTTGTGTGGAAACAACATCTTACTCTATAATAATTAATGGCTCATCCTATGGATACTTCAGAGGAAGTAGAGGGATTCAACAGGGTGACCCCATATCACCTTATCTATTTGTTCTTGTCATGGACTTAATTTCTGATATCATGATGCATAGCATCAGAAGTGGACAGTACAAACTACATTACAAGTGTGTAGATCCTGTGATTACTCACTTGTCTTTTGCAGATGATCTGATGGCCTTTATGCATGGTGATGTACAATCTGCTGTCAAACTCAAAGAGAATTTGCAAGTTTTTAAGAATACATCAGGGCTAAAAGTTAACCTACAGATTAGCAACATTTTCTTTGCAGGAGTGGATGATGCTACAATCATGGAGATTGAGCAAATTTTACAATTTGAAAGAGGAGTGCTGCCTGTAAAGTACTTGGGTTTTCCATTGATTACTACAAGGTTAAGATCGACTGATTGTTGTCCGTTAATTAATAAAGTTTCTAAGAGAATACAGAGCTGGAAGGGGAAGTTACTCTCTTATGCAGGAAGGCTGAAGTTAATAAAAGCTGTGTTAAACAATTTGAGCATGTATTGGTTGGCCTCTTTCACTATACGTCAGAAGACTTATGATGATATCAATAGATTGTGTAGAACTTTTTTATGGTCAGGGCCGGATTGTGCGTAGTCCCATGCACTCATTGGGTGGGATGATCTGTGTCATCCTTATGAAGAGGAGGATTGGGCATTAGAAATTTGGCAACTTGATGAATCAAGCGGCTACTATGAAACATATATGGAGGATTGTAACAAGGGCTGACAACTTGTGGGTTACTTGGGTACATAATAACTTGATCAAAGGGAGAGACTTCTAGATGATGAAGGTTCCACAAGACTGCACGTGGAGTTGGAGACACATACTCAAGGAAAGGAAAGAGGCAGCAAACATAGTGAGACACCATATTGGCAATGGGAATGAGACAAGTTTCCGAATGAACCTTAGTACCTTTTTTGGAATTCTCTGAGCAAAGTTTCCTCAAGCCTTGTTATACAGCAATACATGTCATGTGAATAATAAGGTATCCGATTTCATTGAGGAAGGAAGATGGAGTATCCATTAGCACATACAAATTCACCTTTTTGAGTTTCTCGGGGAAATTGATCAAGTAGAGATCATGGGCGGGGAAGATAGAGTTATATGGACTGCATTGACACATGGTGAGTATTGTACACAGGAAAGAAACATAGCATAACATCGGGAATTGTGCATGCTAAGGTACTTATGCCCTCATGCTAAAGGGATCGAAGCCAAATCCGACATCAAGGTTCGAAGCGTCATGATTACAATACCCCGTATTAAAGCAAGGAAGACGCCGCAGCGGCATCATTAACGTAAGAAAAATACCATTTCCTAAAATGTTTAGCATGATCCAAAACATATACAGTTCCTATGTTCATGGACAAAGCTACCAAAGGTTTACGTTATAGTCCCTTTGGTCCTCGATAATGAAAATGCCTCGCCCATAGGACTCATGCAAAACTCATAAGCGTAGACATACATATTATCTACCCAATAGCACCATGGGTCTTGTATTTCAGTGGGCATAGCAAGTCCAAGAACAAATGCTAGCAAAACCTGGTAATTTCCATTGGTTCATTATCAATGTTGATGTCCATCTGGTCTTTCAAAGAAAAATGCAATTATCGTAAAAAATAAGATGCTAGTGTTGGAGAATAAAGTGCATCAGTTTACCATAAGCGTTCCCAGCCTACATATGTGATCGCTTCGGGAAACCAAGCACCGTGAAGTAGTGCTTTGGAACAAATCTTCAAAGATCGTTCCGGTATCAATGTAGGAGATGTCATCTCAAAATTATGCTCAAATAGTCGCTAATGATTCGAAACTACACCGAAAAACTGAATTTTTCAGGTCCACTAAGGTTGGAGTGAGCGCTCGCAAGATTTGAATTTCCAATGTTTGAGCCATGGTCGGCCACTTTGAAGAAAAGCCTGACAAAAATCTGAAAAAATTGCGGCGCACGGCGCTTCCTTCTAGGCTGAAAAGCGCTTCGGAGTTGCTGTTTCGGAAAATGAGACGAAACGGGAATCGTGGGAGTGAAAGGTGAGTGATGGAGGTTAGGTGTAGTGTGAGTTGTGAGTGTAGAATGTATGAAGTTTATATAGGTTTTGTTGCTAAACCGATCGGAAGTTGCCAAAAGGTTTTTACGGCGTTTTCCGAAATACCAAATTTTCCAAACCCAAAATGGAAACAACTCATTTTCTTGATTCTAAAACAAACCTAGTATCTTTTAGGTTGAATTTATGATAAAATCTACCTATTTAATCGAGATTTCATCCTACCATAATACTTATTCATAGATATGCCTAAACGCCATATTTTCACCTTGACTCATGATAAATTCTAAGACGAGGGTCATATAAAAATCATGCCGAATAGATAAAACCACCCCAAACAATTTGGGAAGGTGGGATCAATATTAAACCACCACGATAATGAAAAATAACCGCATTATATTAAAATTTTCATTCGGGTACATTTCACTACAAAATTCAAATTACGGAAATAAAACTTATATTAAAAATAAATGGCAATAATGAAACTACAAATAAAAATAGAAACATCAAACGATACTATCCCTAATCAATTCTTGCGGGTAATGAGGGGTACACGGTCCGGGGATGGCTCAAGAGCTCCGATGGGCCAAAGACCATTCGCTTTTCGGCGACGACGGCTCGTGCCTTGATGGTGTGTCCTCATAAGGAGAATCCCCGTGAGGTGGGAATCTTTCAAGCATGCCGCCCGGAATCGACGCCGAAGCCGAGCTAGCTCGCCCCTCATCTGTTCCCACCCTCTCATCCTCTCTCGGGTACGGATCTCAAAGTTATGATGGATAGTTGCCTCGTCGAGTCCGAGGTCTTTGCAGATAGTGTTGAGCTTAACGCGATGCCATGATGAATTACGCCATGCATTCCGCGATCCGACCAACACCTCTCCAGGCATCCGTGATCAAAACAAGTCAAGTCCTCCTCATCCTCCGAGGCATTCTCATTTCCACCATCCTCCTCGGCGCTCTCGCTTCCCCATCCTCCTCGTCCTCTACCCTATCCTCGGGCAACCTCCAAACTCGTTGGACACACTCCTTATAGATGCGAGGATTTCGTGTAGGTGATGTAAGACCTATCGACCCTTTGTCGCTTCCTCAACTTCCGGCATGATCTTGGTTATCAACACGTGGAGAGGTGCAAATGACTTCCCTACTCCCCTAATCATGCTAAGCAAAAACTCCAAGATACGTAACTCGTGACTTCTTCCCTCGAGTATCCATAAAATGTGGAGGCAGTTCGTACCGATGTCGCCGACCTTCTCCTTCCCCTAAGACGCTCCGACCAATCCAATCCAGCCGCAAATTGCCACCGGTGGTTCTTAGGGATGCTCAGGCTAACACAATGCGATCTCGCATTGTAAGTTCCCTTCGATAACCGCCACGCTTCATCGCTGGCTCTACCCCATTATATTGGGACTCCTCGCAACGCGACATCCAGATGGATTCTAGGCGGAATGCCTAGAATCTCCGCCAACAACCCAAGTTACTTCCTTTCTCCTCTTCGCCACCATTACAAAAAAATTCTAATCCCCTCCACCTCATTCGTGGTTGTAAAACCGGCCGGACTAAGTCTTCGTGGCAAAGGCTTCAATCGAAAGTACCACAAGCTATTCCAATCTCTATCGATCATTTCGTCACCGTAAAACGTAGCCAAGTGGTCGCCAAGAAAAGCTTGCTCGCAAAATTCGACGTTGTTGGTTTCATTTTTAGTGTTTGGAATGTAGTGGGGGTTTAAATGGGATGTGGTGGTGGAATTTGAATCGACCGACTGAAGCAAACCGTGGTGGTGGCGCAACGGTTTAAATTTTTTTTTAAATTTTCGTGGGTTTTGGTGATGTAAGTTGGTGGATTTGGTGGGCGTTTGGTTTTTTAGAAGATTGGAAGTGGATTTGAACTGTGGGCGTGGGTTAATTTGGTTTTCTTTAATTTTTTTTTTTTTTTTTAGGTTTTTGGAGCTTGGTGGGCGTTAATGGCAGTTTGGAAGATGAAGTACTGTTGGGGCAAAGGTAAGGGCGCGGGTGCGCTGCCGGTGGGCGCGGGTTGGGCCCAAGCCCACCCGAAATTTTGAATTTTTCGATTTTAAACTTCAAATCAAAATTGCCGCTTCATACCGGGTCCGATTTTTTGTGAATGAGATATGGAACTGATCAGAGAGAATTTCCAATCTAATGATCCATAAAACACTCTATTCTGACCGTGGATGACATATAAGCTAGTGGAAAATGCCTCAAAGTGCGTGCATGACGACGTTATGCTTAATAATTGAACTCTAAATTTTGGATTATGTCAACCCGATCGTAATACAATTCAACGGCCTAAGCAACTCTAATGGGACATAAAACATTCTAGTATGAAAACATCTAACACCCCACCCCAAACAAATTTTTTTACAACAAAGCTTAGAAAATTTTTTTTTTTAGCAGTGGGTCTTTTAAAGTCGATTTCGAGACTTCCTAGATTTCTATGTTTATTTTTTTTTATATATATATATATATATATATATATATATATATATATATATATATATTGTTACTTTTTAAAAAAAAACAATAAACAAGAAATACATAATTCACCCCATAGAGAAACATGACTAAAAATCCGAGAAAACATGCAAAAGTGGAAAACGGAATTATGTCAAACGTGGACTTAGGATCCGTACTTACAGCCACACACCATTCGTAGGGAGGGCCCGGTTACCTTAATGGTGCACTCACCAATATATGGAAATGAAAGGAAATGCACCAAACACAAAAGTTGAGTCGTTTATAGTCAGATACTCGAGACTTTATCTAAACATATATATGAACATGCAGTTTATCATATATCAACAACCGAAATAGTTGTGAATCATTCCATAAATAAATATCACAGAAAACATATCCAAACACAATCAAGAACCAAGATTTCCTATGACGCAACCTAGTGAAATGAAAGCGAAGTCGGATAACCCTATTACGTAACCTAGCATGCACCTTCTTTTTCATTTTTGAACGCGTGGGTGTTCTAGTAAATAAGTGTGGAAAAGTGAATGGTTGTGGAGAATATGGTGGATATGGATAAGCTGTAGAAGGACAGCATGTAAATAATGAGGATGTGGGTTTAGCACAAAACTCATTCATGGTGTGTGTAGGGACTGTTTCAAGTTTGAAAATGAAGGTGTCAAATGCTTTTGTCTTCTGAATTATTTGTTTACTAGGTGGATTTAAAAAATTATGAAGCACAGAAGAAACAAAAGGATCGAGTGCAAACTCGAGATTCCTTTGAAAGGGTGGAAAGAGGGAAGTCGAGGTGGATGTTGTGGAAAGTAGTTCTTGATAGGCTGAATCATCACCTGCTCTAAGAAACTCATCGAATTGCTCATCTTGATTGGTCATATCCTCGTTACTATGATAGTCCTCTACATCTTTGAGAAAGTCATCTATCTCATCCTCATCCGTATTATGTGTATCGACTAGTGTAGGGATTGAAATGTTGGAGTCTGAACTTCCAAAGGAAAGAAATTTGGGCATATGATTATCATGGAACATGTTGTTGAAATAATCTCGAGCAAAGCTCTCGATCATGCTAACCTCTCCATCCATAGATCTAATCGGTAACCGTGTCTTTGTTTTAAAAACATTGACTTCAACAAGATGGCCAAAAGACATAGACATTGAACCATCGCGCAATTAATGAGCCGCATTGGCAGCCGCCGTGAAAGGATCGCCCTAAGATGATCGGACAGAGTCGTTAACGACTTCTGTATTGAGGATGACAAAATTAGCCAGATAGTAAAACTCCTAAACTTTTACCAGAACATTTTCGACGACACCCTTAGGATACTTAATAGACCGATCAGCTAATTGCAACGTCATTTTAGTAGGTTGCATCTCGTCTAGACCTATTTGTCTATACAAATAAAACGGGAGTAAGTTAACACTAGCCCCCAAGTCTAATAACGCGGTCGTCATATAAGAATCTCCTAAGGTGCATTGTATAGTAGTACGACCAGGGTCCTTGTACTTAACAATTCCATTATGTTCAGATAGAGTTGGGAATTGTTCTGTTAAAAAGGCGTCTTTTGGTATATTGGCCTTACGCCTAGTAGTACACAACTCCTTAAGAAACTTAGTATGGTGTGGTAACTTTTTAATAGTTTCGAGGAAAGGAAGGTTTATAGTTAGATTCTTGAAAACGTCCCTAATCTCCTCATAATTAGTATCCCTAGTTAACACGGCTAATTTTTGTGGAAACGGTGGTTTCTTTCTATATTTAGCAATAGTATCACCTGGATGTTTAACCGTGGCTTTCTTTTTAGGTTGTGTTGTAACCGGGTACCTCTACGCTGGTAGGCTCTTCGTTTTCTATTTCGCATCTAGTAAAATAGCGGTGTAGGGCTACCGGTGGGGTACATATAGGCATAGTTACTTTGTTATCAACCACTCTGCCGGAAGAGATGGTGATGGCCTTTTAGCTCACCTACATTTTCATATTCATTACTAGTATTATCGGGTTACCTCAAAAGCTGTACTTGTTGTTTTACGATTAGGTATTTAAGTGACCGAAACATACCTTTGGGTTGGGCTTTATCTTGAGCCAACCGTTGGGTTAAATTATTAACGGATTGTAGAAGCCGTTGGTTAGATTGAGCCATGGTTTGGAAAAGTTTTTGGCTCACTTGTATGAAGGTGTCAAGACGATCCGGTTATTGTGGTAAGTAGTAGTCACGGGTGGTGTGGATCGAACTATTTCACGTGAATTATTTATGGGTTTGATTTTGATAGTTATTATTTACCGGAGCGATACCTCTATTAGCATTATAATTATTATAACTACCTTGACTTTGTGCTTGACCTTGTCGAGGTTGCACTTGGTTGTTATAATTATTAAAATTACCCCCTGACCTCGGTCCGTCGTCGTGGTGGAGCTTGGTTAAAACTTTGTGTTGGCCTAACATATTGATTATTGTACCGGAGGTGTGACGTGTTGGTTATTTCTCCAACCGGTTGGGATTTTGTCTCCAAGGGCGTTAGGTTCACTATTAATGGAACAAGCCTGTTCATAGGCTAGAGGGCGATGGAAGTCGGGATGCCTGTGGTTCCAACACAAACTACATGGATTTGAATTTACATTCATGACGGGGGATAGGCTTTTGTTGAACCGAAATGGCCTCTACCTTTTAGTGAAAGTGATTCAATTAGAGTTTTAAGCTCGGGATCGTATTTATTTCAAACATACCGGGCGGCCTTAATGTATTAGAAGAACTAGCGGAGGCGGTGGATATCGTCACTACCCCCGCCATTATTTAAGCTTTAGTTTGATCCTCTAAAAATTTATAAGCCTCCGAGGGCTCCTTTGCTTAAGAAACTACCCCCATTCATTAGTCTAGGATTTCTTTATGGTGGTGTAGAAGTCCTTTGAAAAAAGCACGAGCTAACGTGTCTTTGCTAAGTTATGATATGGACACTCTATAAGGAGATCGGTGAAACGATTCCAAGCCTCTGAAAATGATTCATGAGGATTTTGTCGAAAAGAAATGAATCTTGGAAAGCATCTCATCCGTCTTTAGGGGTGGGTAAAATGTTCCATAAACAAATTTAAACAAGTTTAGCCCACGAGTCCATGTAATTAGCGCTGGCGCGTTAACCAAGACGCCGCCTTTATCTAAGGTGAAAGGGAATACCCTTAGTTTAATTTGTTCCTCGCACTAACCGTAGGATGGTGGAATGTTGTTAGGACTTGTTCAATCCTACGATGTGTGCCGATAAGGTTTTCATGGTCTAATCCATGAAAAAGCGGGTAACAAATTAAAAATATTTGGGGATTCGAAATCCCCACCGGGTTAAAATTTAAACGATGCAAGATTTGGGGCTATCGCTAAAGGCTTTGTAGAAGTCGAGAGAGGAGTCCCTTCTTCGTCCGGGCATTGTGTCAGGTGATGTGTGTGAAATAGTAGCTAGAGGTGTAGTGGGTGGTATACTAGATAGACTTGTTTGTTGGCGTTGTTGTGTAATTACGCTCGTGTTTTTTGTTCCGGACCTTTAATCTCATACAAGGCTAAAACAAAACTTAGCTAAACACATCAACACTCCAAACAATTCTGATATATTAGTATAAACCTTAACAGGAGATGCGAGTGTGGAAGAAAGGAATACCTGATTCGTCCTTGCTTGGCTTATGAATAGCGTCTTGTTTGGCGTGTTAGGTTAATATATAACAAGTTAGAACACTTGAAAAACTTGAAAAATGAAAGTTCAATCAAAACTGTCAGAAAATCGAAAAAATCTAGCTTAGGGCATGGAGTGCGCCGCATAGAGGCTGTCGCATTTTAGTGTAACTTCAAGTTACGATGATTTAGGCGGGTCGCACTCGGTGTTCCAGGGCCTACAGCGCGTCGTTTGGCGTTGAGCTGCTTCGGTTAAATTCTTGGGACTTTTCAACGATGAAACGGAAACCCACGGTATGAATCAAACAAGGGTGGGTGGGTGAAATGGGACTTTAAGAAAAGTACTTACACTACAAAAACAATGCGAAAAGTGAAACTAAGATGGCAAATGGGCCGCCATTTGATAAAACATAAAATAAAAATAGTTTACCTCACTTAAATGAACGATAAAACTCAAAACGTAAGTAAACTAAAACTATCTTATGAGCCTATATTTTATCAAAGATTTCTACTCTCAATCCTATGAGATATAGTGCAGTAGAGTGATTCGTTTCACTCCTAGTCCTTCCGCATGCTGTGTTCTCTACGTATAAGTATTCTTAACTCTAAAGTCTAATGAGAGATTTACGAAGTGGCAACTAGACTACGATGCAACTACCCATAAGATGCAACTAGTCGATTATCAGAACAACTATGGGAATGCTACGTTGATTCTATGATAAGGAGTTAGAGGGGGATTGATTCCACCTTAACTCGACTTAATCCTACTAACGACGAATTGTCGTAATCCAAATTGAACTGCTTCGCAGAACAATATGGTTACTCCTAATCCCTAATTACACATGGCATTCCTACCAATTCATAACTAGCATGTGAACGATTAAGCCCATTCTCATGGTGAACTAATCGTTTCTTGAGTGGAAAGGAAATTACGATGACTCTACGATAATCGAATCAAGCTTTCATCAAGGTTTCTCAACCCCCAATGGAGGTTTAGCCGAAATCATCACGCTTATCATTCCCAATGGAATTCAAACAAGACATGATATAAAGATTGAAACTTTGCTTGTTTAAACCCAATTCAAAACTACTAATGGAATAATTTGAATTAAACTAATAATGACAATTACTTAAATCTGCGAATTGAAATTAAACAATTAATGGAAATGAAACTAACTTATGGAGAACACTATTTTATTAATCTAATGAATAATAAAACAATGATTCAAATACTAAATTAATAATCTAACTAATCTAAGTCTAGCTATCTACGTAATAAGGGAAATTAGATCTACACAATTGTAAATGACAAGAATCGAAATTGATAAACTCGCTAATTTATTAATCAAACTAATTAAGAATAATGATTCTAAGAGTTTAATCTAAAACAAGAATTGAAATGGAACTAAACTTCATTAATCTACTGAAAACTAGATCTAGAATTCTATATATTTTTAGGTCTAACTAGCTACCATTAACTATCTACCCTATCTACCATTAACAAAGAGTGAAGCTTTGGTTTTTATACATTCAGATCCAAAAATCGTGCATGGGCTTGGAGCCATCTTTTGGGCCAGAGAATCAGGCCCAAAACCCAATTATTTCAGTCCAAAAAGGCCTCTTCAGCTGCAGTTGGCTTCAACAGACTTTTCGTCCACTTCTGGTCCTCTGATTGGGTCAAGGCTTGGACCATTGGAAAGCCCTTTCCGAGCCGGTCGTTTTGACATAAGGTAGGCCCCATTCCGAGGTCTGAGTCCAAAGATACGGCCTTCGAAGTTCTCTGGCGACTTGTGTCTTCATTTACGCGACTTTTCACTTTTTTGACGGGCTTTAGAAAGATTTTATCTTCTTGAATCTTGGCATTTAATCACAGAACTCCTTAGTAACCGACCTTTGCTCCTTTATCTCGCTAAAGTGGCACATTTCAGCACATAATGGAATTTGAAGCCTGAAATGCATAAAAACACGTAATCAGTGTTAACTCTTAATTATTACTCACATAATTGGTCTAATAGTATGACTGTTACAGGGTTAAAACTACAGTTTTGGGCTCTTATCAGGATGTCTTCTTACCGTATCGTTTTTGGAAAACCTTGTCATATGGCAGTTGAACTTGAGCATCGTGCCCTATGGGTCATCAAAAGCCTCAATTACAATATCAACATGGTAGGCGAGAAGCAAAAACTGCAATTAAATGAGATTGAAGAGATTTGGAGTGATGCTTATGATCTGTCAAAATCCTACAAAGCTAATATGAAAAGAGTGCACGACAAGCACATTTTGCATAAAGATTTCAAAATTAGCCAAAAAGTTTTACTTTACAACTTGATAAGAGCCCAAAACTGTAGTTTTAACCCCTTAATAATCATACTTTTAGACCAATTATGTGAGTAATAATTAAGCGTTAACACTGATTACATGTTTTTATGCATTTCAGGCTTCAAAGTCCATTATGTGCAGAAATGTGCCACTTTAGCGAGATAAAGGAGCAAAGGTCGGTTACTAAGGAGTTCCGTGATTAAAGGCCAAGATTCAAGAAGATAAAGCCTTTCTAAAGCCCTCCAAAAAGTGAAAAGTCGACATTAGCGTAAAAGACACAAGTCAGCAGAACTTCCGAAGGCCGTATCTTTGGGCTCAGACCTCAGAATGGGGCCTACCTTATGTCAAAACGACCGGCTCGGAAAGAGCTTTCCAATGGTCTAAGCCTTGACCCAATCAGAGGAGCAAAAGTGGACGAAAAGTCCGTTTAAGACAACTGCAGCTGAAGAGGCCTTTTTGTACTGAAATAATTGGGTTTTGAGCCTGATTCTCTGACCCAGAACATGGCTCCAAGCCCATGCACGATTTTTGGATCTAAAAGTATAAAAACAAAAGCTTAACTCTTTGTTAATGGTAGATAGTTAGACCTAGAAATAGATTAGATTAGTAGCCTCCATTAATGAATTCTAGATCTACTTTTTCATGTAGATTAATTAAGTTTAGTTCCATTTCAATTATTGTATTAGATTAAACCTTTGAATCTTGTTCTTCATTTTGATTAGATCAATAAAGTAGTATTTTTATCAATTTTGATTTTTGTCATTTCCACTTCTAGATCTAATTTCAATTCCTGTCCTTATTTCATTTTAGTCATTAAATTAGATTTCATTATTATTTAATTAAGTAAATTTCAATTCTTTATATCATGTTTAGTTTAAATGTAATCGAAATGATTATGTAATGATTCTCGGCTAAACCTCCATTAGGGGGGGTTGAGAAGCCTTGAAAGCTTGATTCGAATATCGTGAGAATCGTCGTAATTTCCTTTCCACTCTAGAAACGATTAGTTCACCATGAGAATGGGTTTAATCGCTCACATGCTAGTTATGAATTGGTAGGAATGTCATGTGTAATTAGGGATTAGGAAGAACCAAATTGTTCTCGCAAGGCAGTTCAATTCGATTACTTAATTTATCTCGCGTTAATAGATTAAGTCGAAGTTAAGGTGGAATCAATCCCCTCTAACTCCTTATCATAGAATCAACGTAGCATTCCCTTAGTTGTCCTAATAGTTGACTAGTGCATCTCGTGGGTAATTGCATCGTAGTCTAGTTGCCTTTTCATAAATCTCTCATTAGACCATAAGTAGAGTAATTACACGCGATAACAAGCATGCAGAAGGACTAGGAGTGGAACGAATCACTCTACTCCACTATATCTCATAGGATTGAGAGTATAATCTTTGATAAAAAAGACACATAAGATTAGTTCTAGTTTCCTTACGTTTTGAGTTTCATCGACGATTTCTTAGGTAGACTATTCAAATATATGTATTATCAAATTGCGCCGCTGCCATCTTAGTTGCACTTCCGCATTGTTTTCGTAGTGTAAGTCCCATTTCACCCACCCACCTGTGTTTGATTCATACTGTGGCTTTCCCTTTCATCGTTGAAAAATTTCAGCGAGAAATTACACCGGGCGCGCCAGCCGTAAGGAGCGCACCTGCCTATAGCTCAACACCGACGACTACCTAAAAAAACACTGTAATTTGAAAATTACCCGGAGCGCCGACACGCTTCTATCTGAAAGCGACCGCTTTTAGCAAATTTTTCCGGATTTCGGCGGTTTGATTCAACTTTGATTTTTCATATTTTTCGGTGTTCTAACTTGTTATACACACTGAACACGCGTAAACAAGACACTATTCATAAGCGAAGCAAGGACGCAATCAGGTATTCCTTTCTTCCACACCTCGCATCTCCTGTTAGAGGTTTATACTAGTATATCATAATTGTTTAGAGTATTTATGTGTTTAGCTAAGTTTGGTTTTAGCCTTGTATGAGATTAAGGTCTGGCCGAACAAAAACACAGAACGTAATTACACAACAACATCAACAAACAAGTCTATCTAGTATACCACCCACTACACCTCTAGCTACTATTTCACACACATCACCTGACACAATGCCCGACGAAGAAGAGACTCCTCTCTCTGACTTCTACAAAGCCTTGAGCGATAGCCCCAAATCTTGCATCGTTCTAGCAGACCCAGTGGGGGATTTCCGAATCCCCCCAAATATTTTTAATTTGTTACCCGTTTTTCATGGATTAGACCATGAAAAACTTATCAGCATTATGAGGGATTGAACAAGTCCTAACAACATTCCACCATCCTACGGTTTGGTGCGGAACAAATTAAACTCGTGGTATTCCTTTTCACCTTAGTTTATAAGAGGCGTCTTGGTTAACTGCCCAAACGCCTAATTCTGTGGACTTCGTGGAGCTAAACTTGTTCAAATTGTTTATGGAACATTTTACCCACCCCTAAAGACGGATGAGATGCTTTCCAAGATTCATTTCTTTCGACAAAATCCTCATGAATCATTTTCAGAGGCTTGGAATCGTTTCACCGATCTCCTTATAGAGTGTCCACATCATAATTTAGCGAAAGACATGTTAGTTCGTGCCTTTTTCAAAGGACTTCTACACCACCATAAAGAAGTCCTAGACATAATGAACGGGGGTAGTTTCTTAAGTAAAGGAGCCTCAGAGGCATATAAATTTTTGGAAGATCAGACTAAGCGTAATAATAATTGGGGGGCTAGTGACGATTACTCCCGCTTTGCTAGTTCTTTTTCAACAGTTAAGGCTACCAGTATGTTTGAGGTTAAATCAGATCCGGGGCTTAAAACTCTAATTGAATCCCTCACAAAAAAGGTAGAGGCCATTTCTGTACAACAAAAGCCAATCCCCGTCATGAATGTAAATTCAAATCCATGTAGTTTCTATTGGAGCCCTGAGCATCCCGACTCCAACTGTCCTATTGCCTATGAACAGGCTTGTTCCATTAATAGTGAACCTAACGCCCCTTGGAGACAAAATCCCAACTTCGGTTGGAGAAATAACCAAAACGTCACACCTCAAGGGTACAATAATCAATATGTTAGGCCTACGCACGCGGTTTAACCAAGCCCCACTACACGACAAGGACGGTCGGGGGTAATTTTAATAATTATAACAACCAAGCGCAACCCTCGACAAGGTCAAGCACAAAGTCAAGGTAATTATAATAATTATAATGCTAATAGAGGTATCGTTCCGGTAAATAATAACTATCAAAATCTACCCATAAATAATTCACGTGAAATAGTTCCAGTCACACCACCCGTGACTACTACACCCACACAACCAGATCGTCTTCACACCTTCATACAAGTGAGCCAAAAAATTTTCCAAACATGGCTCAATCTAACCAACAGCTTCTACAATCCATTAATAATTTAACCCAACAGTTGGCTCAAAATAAAGCCCAACCCAAAGGTTTGTTTCCAAGTCACGAAATACCTAATCCTAAAACAACAAATACAGCCTTTGAGGTAACCGATAATACTAGTAAGGAACATGAAAATGTAGGTGAGCTAAAGGCCATCACCACTCTCTGTTCTGGCAGAGTGGTTGATAACAAAGTAACT
This sequence comes from Coptis chinensis, assembly GCF_015680905.1. Taxonomy (NCBI): domain Eukaryota; kingdom Viridiplantae; phylum Streptophyta; class Magnoliopsida; order Ranunculales; family Ranunculaceae; genus Coptis; species Coptis chinensis. The sequence continues at coordinate 39,721,850 of NC_141463.1, forward strand.
ATGCCTATAGTTACCCCCTGCTATATTACCATAGAGCTCCCTACACCTACCACCTGTAGATTACTAGATAACCTAAATAGAAAACATCCAGAAGAGCCTACCAAATATAAATGTAAACCGAGGGTAAATTAGCCGGTTAACAACACAAATTAAGAAGATTAGGGAATGTTTTCAAGGTTAAACATCCAGTTAATACCATTGCTAAATATAAAATTGTACTACTAACCGCCGACCAATATACAAAAATTAGCCGTGTTAACTAGGGATACAAATTATGGAATGAGGAGATTAGGGATGTTTTCAAGAATCTAACTATAAACCTTCCCTTCCTCTAGACGAGATGCAACCTATAAAAAGCTACCACACGTCTATTAAGTCGGTGTCGCCGAAATGTTCCGGTAAAATTCAGAATTTTTTACTATCCGGGTTGATTTTGTCATCCTCGACCGCGTAAGTCGTTAACGACACTGCGGCCGATCATCTTACCATTGACTCAGCCCTTTTCTCTGCAACCGCCAATGCGCTCATTAATTGCCGAATGGTTCAATGTCCATGTCTTTTGGCCATCTTGCTATTGAAGTCAATGTTTTAAAACAAAGACATAGTTACCCGATTCGTCTATGGATGGAGAGGTTAGCATGATCGAGAGCGTTGCTCGAGATTATTTCAACAACACGCCCCCGATAATCATATGCCCAAATTTCTTTCCTTTGGAAGTTCAGACTCCAACATTTCCATCTCTACACTAGTCGATACACATATTACGGATGAGGATGAGATAGATGACTTTCTCAAAGATGTAGAGGACTATCATAGTAACGAGGATATGACCAATCTAGATGAGCAATTCGATGAGTTTCTTAGAGCAGGTGATAATTCACCCTATCAAGAACTACTTTCCACAACATCCACCTCATCTCCCCTCCTTCCACCCTTTGAAAGGAATCTCGAGTTTGCACTCGATCCTTTTGTTTCTCCTGTGCTCCATAATTTTTTAAATCCACCTAGTAAAGAAAAACTTCAGAAGGACAACCCATTTGACACCTTCATTTTCAGACTTGAGACAGTCCCTACACACACAATGAATGAGTTTTATGCTAAAACCACATCCTCATTGTTTACAGGCTGTCTTTCAACAACTTATCCATATCCACCATATTCTCCACAACCATTCACTTTTCCACACTTATTTACTAGAACACCCACTCATTCAAAAAAGAAAAATAAGGTGCATGATAGGTTACATAATTAGGTTATCCGACTTCGCTTTCATTTCACTAGGTTGAGTCATAGGAAATCTTGGTGCTTGGTTGTGTTTGGATATGTTTTCTGTGATATTTATTTATGGAATGATCCACAACTATTTCGGTTGTTGATATATGATAAACTGCATGTTCTTACATATGTTTAGATAAAGTCTCGAGTATATGACTATAAACGACTCAACTTTTGTGTTTGGTGCATTTTATTTCATTTCCATATATTGGTGAGTGTACCATTAAAGTATCCGAGCCCTCCCTATGGAGTGTGTGGCTGTAAGTACCGGATCCGAAGTCCAAGTTTGACATAATTCACGTTTTCCACTCTTGCATGTTTTCTCGGATTTTTTAGTCATGTTTCTCTATGGGGTGAATTATGTCTTTATTGTTTATTGTTTTTATTTTTAAAATTAAAAAAAAAAATATATATATATATATATATATATATATATATATATATATATATATATATATATATATATATATATTAAAAGAATAAGCATAGTAACCTAGGAAGTCTCGGGAATCTGACTTTAAAAGACCCACTGCTAAAAACAAATTTTCTAAAATTCGTGTAAAAAAATTTGTTTGGGGGTGGGGTGTTCGTGTTTTCGTACTAAATGTTTATGTCCCATTAGAGTTGCTTAGGCCGTTTTATTGTATTACAATTCGGGTTGACATAATCCAAGAATTTAGAGTTCAATTGTTCGCATAATGTACGTCATGCACGCACTTTGAGGCATTTTCCACTATCTTATATGTCATCCACGGTCGGAATAGAGTGTTTTATGGATCATTGGATTGGAAATTCTCTCCTGATCATTTCCATATCTCATTCGCAAAAATCGGACCAGTAACGAAGCGGCAATTTTGATTTGAAGTTTGGCGAAAAATCGAAAAAAAAAAATCACAAATTTCGATTTTGGGCTTAGGCCCAACTTCAACTTCAACTTCGAAGCTAACCGGCAAATCACCACGACCACCCCTTTACCTTCACCATCAGTTCATCGTTTTCACTTCCACACCGCCATTAAAAAGCTTCAAACCCTAAACAAAAATAAAAATTAAATAGAAAAACAATTAACCCACGCCCACAATCTAACTCGAACTCCAAATCTTCTCTAAAACCATACCCAAACCACCTCCACCAATTCAAACCACCAAAAACCACCGAAAAATTAAAAATTCAAAGCTGCCGCGCCACCACACCACCACCACCATCATTTTTGATCAGTGAGTTCGTTCCTCATTACTCCCACACCTTCTACAAACACCAAATCATATTCAAACTTCCAATGGCTTAACAACGCCGAATTTTACCGGAGCAAGCTTTTACCGGCGACCACTTCGCGCCGTTTTACGGTGACGAGATGATCAATCGAGACTGGAATAGCTTGTGGTACTTGACTGAAGCCTATTACCATGAGGACTTAGTCCGACGGTTCTACGATACGAGGGAGTTGGAAGGGACTAGGATTTTTGTTGTTGTGGCGAAGAGGCGGAAGGAAGTGACGATCGGGGTTGTTATCGAGATTCTAGGCATTCCGCCTAGAATCCATCCGATGTCACCCTGCAGGAGTCCCAACATAATGGGGGTAGATCCATTGATGCATGAGACAGTTATTGGAGGCGACTACAATGTGAGATCGCATTGTGTTCGACAGACTTCCCTTAGGACCAACCCACCGGCTGCAGCCGGTGGATTGGTCGGACGCCGAGGGAAGGGAAGGTCGGCGACATCGGCCCCGAACTACCTCCACATCTTATGGATACTCCGTGAGCGAAGTATGAGTTCTGCATCTTAGAGTTTTTACCGAGCATGATTAGGGGAGTAGGGAAGTCCGTTGCACCTCTCCCTCGTGTTGATAACAAAGATCATCTTTGAAGTTGAGAGCAGCTTCAGCGATCGATCGGACATACATCACCCTCCACCGTAACCCCTCGTGATCTATAAGGAGTTTGTCCAACGGGTTTGGAGGTTGGCTGAGGATAGAGAAGAAGAAGAAGAGGATAGGGGAGCTGAGAATGAAGAGGAGGTTGGGGGAAATCAGGACGCCTCGGAGGATGAGGAGGACTTGACGTGTTTTGACGTGTATGCCTTGGAGAGGTGCTGGTCAGATGCAGAACGCATGGCTGTGATCTATCGTGGCATGCGTTCGCTCAACACTATCTGTGAAGACCTCCGGACTCGACAGGCAACGATTCATCATAACTTCGAGATCCATACCCAGAGAGAGGACGAGAGGTGGGAACAGATTAGGGCCGAGCTAGAGGCTCAGCGCCAGTTCTGGGAAGAGATGCTGACACGATTCCCACCTCACGGGGATTCTCCTTCTGAGGATACATCCTCGAGACACGAGTGCCGTCGCCGAAAGACGAATGGTGCTGGTCCATCAGGAGCTCAGGAGCAGTCTCTGGACCGTGTGCCCTCCGCTACCAGTTCCGGAGTAGCTAGGGATAGTATAGTTTGATGTTTTATGTTTTATTTGTAGTTTCATTACTGTCATTTATTTTTATGTAAGTTTATTTCCGTAATTTGAATTTTGTAGTGAAATGTACTCCGAATGAATTATTTTTAATATAATGGGTTATTTTCATTATGTGTGGTTGTTTAATATTGACCCCACCTTCCCAACTTGTTTGGGGGTGGTTTTATCTATTCCAGCATGAGTTTTATATAACCCTCGTGTTAGAATTTATTGCGGAGTCAAGGTAAAAATATGGCTGTTTAGGAATATATATGAATAAGTATCATGGTAGGATGAAATCTAGATTAAATAGGTACATTCTATCATAAAATCAACCTAAAAGATACTGGGTTTGAATTAGAATCAAGGAAATGAGTTGTTTCCGTTTGCGGGTTTGGAAATTTTAGGATTTCCGGAAACTGCCGTAATTAGTTTTGGCAAATTCCCGATCCATTTTAGCAACTTAAAACCTATATAAACTTCATACAATCTACACCCACAACTCACACTACACCTAAACTCCATCACTCACCTTTCACTCCCACGATTCCCACGTTTCAGCTCATTTTCCGAGTTTCACCAACTCCGAAGACTTCAAGGCTTCTACAGAGCGCACTCAAGGCCGTATATATATATATATATATATATATATATTTTTTTTTTTTTTTTTGTTAGAAGTTAGTCAAGCCGAAAGCCGCGACCAAACAAACCACTTGGAAATTTCAATTTCTTCGAGCGCACTTTCGCTCCGACTTCCGGGACCGTAAAATTTCCAGTTTTCCGTGGGTACTTTCCGATCATTCGCGCAGCTATTCCAAAGCATAATTTTGAGATGACATCTCCAACATTGATACCGGAACAATCTTTCGAAGATTTGTTCCAAAGCACTACTTATGGTGCTTGGTTTCGCGAAGCGATCACATACGTTGGCTGGGTGCCGCTTATGGTAAGACCCAATGCAATTTATTCTCCAACTCTAGCATCTTATTTTTACGATAACTGCATTTTCTTTGAAAGACCAGATGGATAACTGCAACTCCATCAACATTGATAATGAACCAATGGAAATTACCAGGTTCTTGCTAGCATTTGTTCTTGGACTTGCTATGCCCTCTGAAATACAAGACCCATGGTGCTATTGGGTAGACAATATGTATGTCTACACTTACGAGTTTTTGCATGAGTCATTTGGCGCGGGCATTTTCCGTATCGAGGACCAAGGAGAATATAACGTCGCCTTTGGTAGCCTGTCCATGAACATAGGAACTGTTATGTTTTGGATCATGCTAAATATTTTAGGGGAATGGCGTTTTTCTTCTGTGAATGATGCCACTTGCAGCGTTTTCCTTGCTTTAGCCACGGGGCGTATGTGTCATGACCTTCCCGAACCTTGATGTCTAGTTTAGCTCGATCCCATAGCATGAGGCATAAGTACCTTCTTATGCCCGTTTTTAATTTCAATGTATTATGCTATGTTTCTTTCCCCGCTTTTTTGTACACGTTTCACGGATTGGATTACGGCCATTAATCGCATCGCGACCCACCAATAGTATTATTCGATCTTTCCGTGCAATGACTTGGCAAGGGTGGCGGATACAACCTCATCGGTTGCACCCTACACCCCGTCGGACCAAGTGGCTCTTAATAGGTTAGCAATCATAGATGATAAATGGCGGGAAGCCTGGCAAATTATCATGGCATGGCAGGATGCGAAGGAACCTCACTTCTTTATAGAAGAAGAGAATGAGGAAGATGATGAGTAATGCGGGGGGATAAGGTAAGTTTTCATTCTAGTTAGAGTCGCTTATGTCCCAAGCAATTTCATTCTTGTTAACCCCATAATGGGTAGAACTTCGATATAGAGTTGTGTAAGTTTTATTTCCTATATTAGTGCGTTCTAACCTTGTTTTACGATGTTCCCGAATTTCCACGCTACTCAATGGTATTTTTCCTACCCTCTTTATTTAAATGCTTTGAGGACAAAGCATGCTTTTTGTTTGGGGGGGGGGGCATAGAAACAAGTGTAATTAAGGCATCTGTTAGGATATAGATAGATATAATATTCATTTGTTTTCTAGTTAAATTTTTTTTTAAAAAAAGTCAAAAATATAAATAAATAAGTTATGCTATACACTTAGGAATATTGGTATTGTTTCCTTTCTCCATGCTCTTAACAATCTAGAAGTCTCACGTAGCTTTTGCATCAGAATAATTGTTAGAAACTTAGGTTAATATGTAGGTAATAATCTTTGCATCTATCTATAAATATATTACATGAGTATCTATGATTATTAGCAGTAAGTTTCTGAAAGCTAGGCTAGAGTACTTATTCTACAAATCCTATGAGAATATAGCCTAAAGCCTTATATGAGCGGAACATTTGAGAAATGACACAAGGGAGAAGTAAAATCCGGATAGAGAAATCACACGTCCACTTGCTTGATCACTATGCCATATCCTAAGCGAGAATTTAGGCCCTCTTTGGATCGATATAGCCAGAAATTCAAACCTATGAATTATTTTCCGCTAGTCGCCCCTCTTAGCCTTTCTTTAGCTTTTCATAAACCACAAATCCTTTACCCTGTTACAAAAAAAACAAAAAAAAAAAAAAAAAAAAATCAACTTACCCAATTTAGAATAAGTCTGAGAATAGAATGAGGAAGAAAGAAGAAAAGAAAAACCTGTGTAAACAAAAATTAGTTAGTTGCTTCAGAAAATAAGAAAAGAAGTTTCCATCTAAAGAAAAGAAAAATAAAAATAGAAATAAAATAAAAACTCCAAAAAAATAGAATAAAAGAGTCAAAAGCCAAAGAAAAAGAAAAATATGGCTAATGATGGAAACAAAGTATAGAAGCAAAAGAAAATAACAAGGTTTTCTCTAAGTTACATAATATGAAAACTCTATTATCTCAGACTTGTCCTTTTGAATATCCATTTCCTTCCTTCTTAAACCATCTCCTAATCCCCGCAACACCTAATAAAGACCTCTAGCTCCATTAGGAATAGGTTAGTGTGATAGTAAGTGGCAGATGTGTTTGATCGACTCCGGCTTCCTTGTTGTCATTGAGATTGTAAGGTAAAGTGTGCCCACTACACACTGGAGTAACGAAACTTGAGTGGAAAAATTAGAGTGTTCTATCTTGACTATTATTGTGAGAACCTACTTAAGGACGCTATTCCGAGTTTCAGAAATGGACCTGCTAGACATTTCATAGTATTACTCATTGTATATATGTTTATTATAGATGATTGATTATTATGCATATATTAGCTTAGGTTTTTGACTTGGTTATTCTTGTTCATAGCTAATTAGATGTATAGATAATTTGGAGTATGAATAAGGGAAAAATAGTTTTATTTCTTAGTCGTTGTAGTATAGATGAAGTTTGTGAGTACCTTCACTGGAAAACTCTCACGAGGCTATAACTCGTCCACTAGGGAATTCCTAGTGGTTTAAGGCCTTGTTGCATATGGTCAATGCAATCGCACTTTCGTAAACGAGAAGTAGATAGAACTCCATTTTTGGTCACTTATTTTAATTTCTCATCTTTGCTTGAGGACAAGCAAAATGCTGTTTGGGGGTGGTTTGATAAGAGCCCAAAACTGTAGTTTTAACCCCTTAATAATCATACTTTTAGACCAATTATGTGAGTAATAATTAAGAGTTAACACTGATTACATATTTTTATGCATTTCAGGCTTCAAAGTCCATTATGTGCAGAAATGTGCCACTTTAGCGAGATAAAGGAGCAAGTGTCGGTTACTAAGGAGTTCCGTGATTAAAGGCTAAGATTCAAGAAGATAAATCCTTTCTAAAGCCCGGTCAAAAGATGAAAAGTCGACACGGGCAGAAATAGTACACAAGTCAGCAGAACTTTCGAAGGCCGTATCTTTGGGCTCAGACCTCGGAATGGGGCCTACCTTATGTCAAAACGACCGGCTCGGAAAGAGCTTTCCAATGGTCCAGTCCTTGACCCAATCAGAGGAGCAAAAGTGGACAAAAAGTCTGTTGAAGCCAACTGCAGCTGAAGAGGCCTTTTAGACTGAAATAATTGGGTTTTGGGCCTGATTCTCTGGCCCAAAACATGGCTCCAAGCCCATGCACGATTTTTGGATCTGAAAGTATAAAAACAAAAGCTTAACTCTTTGTTAATGGTAGATAGTTAGACCTAGAAATAGATTAGATTAGTAGCCTCCATTAATGAATTCTAGATCTAGTTTTTCATGTAGATTAATTAAGTTTAGTTCCATTTCAATTATTGTATTAGATTAAACCTTTGAATCTTGTTATTCATTTTGATTAGATCAATAAAGTAGTATTTTTATCAATTTTGATTTTTGTCATTTCCATTTCTAGATCTAATTTCAATTCCTGTCCTTATTTCATTTTAGTCATTAAATTAGATTTCATTATTGTTTAATTAAGTAAATTTCAATTCTTTATATCATGTTTAGTTTAAATGTAATCGGAAATGATTACGTAATGATTCTCGGCTAAACCTCCATTAGAGGGGGTTGAGAAGCCTTGATGAAAGCTTGATTCCGAATATCGTAGAATCGTCGTAATTTCCTTTCCACTCTAGAAAAGATTAGTTCACCATGAGAATGGGTTTAATCGTTCACATGCTAGTTATGAATTGGTAGGAATGTCATGTGTAATTAGGGATTAGGAAGAACCAATTGTTCTGCAAAGCAGTTCAATTCGGATTACGACGATTTGTCGTTAATAGGATTAAGTCGAGTTAAGGTGGAATCAATCCCCCTCTAACTCCTTATCATAGAATCAACGTAGCATTCCCTTAGTTGTCCTAATAGTTGACTAGTGCATCTCGTGGGTTGTTGCATCATAGTCTAGTTGGCTTTTCGTAAATCTCTCATTAGACCTTAAGTAAAGTAATTACACGCGATAACAAGCATGCGGAAGGACTAGGAGTGGAACAAATCACTCTACTCCACTATATCTCATAGGATTGAGAGTAGAATCTTTGATAAAAAAGACACATAAGATTAGTTCTAATTTACTTACATTTTGAGTTTCATCGACGATTTCTTAGGTAGACTATTCAAATATATGTATTATCACAACTCCAGATTACACATTTTTCCTGGTAAATTAAAAACACGATGGTCTGGTGCTTTTATTATGTAAGCTGTGACCAATTATGGGGCAATCTCTTTGCTTAATCCACAAGATAACAGCGAATTTCAATTAAATAGACAATGTCTCAAAAATTACCACGAGTTACGCTCCCCTACTGTTGAACAGACTCTTCTTCAGGATCCAGTCTACATAGACTAGATGTTTCATTTAGCGTACTCAATCTTGTTTTTCTATAGAGGGTACGCCATATTGGTAGCCATCTTCTATTTTATGATCTCAAAAGTTCTTTGAAGTGTGTGGTTGCAAGCGCCGGAGCCATAGTCCACAAAAACTCTATTTCAGAACTGAGTATAAATGTAAACGTTCCTAATGGTAAATGATGGGTACCAAAAATTTTCCCTCCTTCTTTCTCTTCCCTTCTCTACTCTTTGCCTCGCAAACTTCAACTAATCATTCGGTGTAAGTCTCACTCATCACGAATAGGTAATGGTCGTAGTACTTTTGCTTATAAACGACGTGCGCGAAGGATGGGGTGGTGTATGCATTGTCAAACACCTTTCTGTCTAGGTCTTGACTTCCTATCCAATACTAGCCGGTATAAGGTATTCTTTTGTTTGACACCAGCTGCACAGGATAAACTTCGTTGCCGCGCCATTTCTCTTGCGGGTTGGAAATTGTCTTGAGGATCTGACGTTAAAATACTCGAATCGTCTTAAGGATCTGACGTTAAAAGACTCACCATGTAGATATGTATATATTGTAGTCTTTTAAAAATTCCCCTTGCATTAAGTTGTGCACGTAGAGATTCGTGTTCAACATTGGATGTTGCCTACTTGAAACACGTACGGGCAATGGATTCCACCAGGCCAACCCCTATAATTGGTTACTTTGAGTTCCCTTTTGGGCGGTTTGAGGATAGTTGTATGTAAAAAGGGCAATATTATTAGACCGTAGTGCGCACGATCCAGGATGGTACCGTCCTGCCCCTAGACACATAATACATAAAGGTGAAGCCACAGTCTGGCTAGATTGTGTTCACTCCAGAGCCGACATGACAGTTGCCTATGAATTTAGATGGTGACTCTTCTAGACATCCAGTGTTGTTCAAATTAATCTCCCTTGTATAAAAATAAAAACTTTGTTTATAAATAAAACACCCCTCATTCTTTTCAAAAAATCTTGTGACCTTTGAGAATGACTCATATAATTGGATGGAATTTTTTGTCCCGATCATTTCAGTAGCTCATTTATCCAATTCGGAGTCCGAACGACTCGTGTGTGAGTGTTTACATTTTTAGGCTTTAAATTAAGCTTTAGGCTTGATTTGGGCTTGGGAAAAAATTTGGGCCCGACCAAATCTCGTTATTCTCGGCCCATTTAAAACCGATACACCCAACCACATGCGTCATCATTCCATCCTTCATTTCCCACAAAAACTGGATCTTGTTTCCTCTCATTTCAGTCTCGCACAAGACAGGCCCACGTTAAACCCAAGTCTCGCACGAGACCACCACATCTTAGAATCTAATTCCCTTTCATTAGAAACTTCCAATTCTTCCCCTCATCTCAAATCAATACCCATCCTCTTCCTACGATCACCAATGGCCGAAAATAGGCGAATTTCGGTGGAGAAAAATTTTGGATCACTATTTAAAAATGGGATGTTTGCTCCATTTTTTGATACGGAAACTACACTCTAGAGGATGGGAGTATTTGTTGTATGCCAATGGCGGGGTATATTTAACGGATTTGGTGTTGAAATTTTACGACAATGGTAGCTTTAATGGCAACCATTTTTGGGTCAACATCGACGGCGTGCGCCGCCAAGTCACACCCTCTTTGATCTCTAGGATCACGGGCATACCTATGCTCGACCACGTGCTGACTCAGCAGTAGTCCGTGTATCCACTAACTTACGACCTAATGCTGGACACGCTAATCAAATGTGAGTATAATATGGATGGGAAATGTGCATATCAACGTTCTGTGCGGCGAAACCAGCTTGTCGTAACTCAATGGCTAGGACAGAATGTCATTGACACCTCGAAGCCATTGGACATTAACAAGACATTTCTGCATTTACTATGGATCCTCTAGGAGCGCACTCGCCAGGTATCAATGAAACATACCGTGGGCGAGTTCAGGAAGGATATGACCACTCGCCACAAGTCGCTGACAGACGGTATAGGCGAATTTCAGCAAGAAATGCGAACTTCCATGAATGCATTTCAGGATCATATGACTACTCACCAGAACTAGTTCTAGCGAATGCTCAAGGAAAACCAACACCAGTTTTAGGCTCAGGTGATGGATACTCTAGGCGATATCCAGGAACAGTTAGCCTCCATGGGAGCTCGTTCTGCACACCGTCACAGGACTCTTGGTTCTTCTTCTGCAGCCATCGAGGATTCTCAATAGACAGTTTATTTTCCCGGTCTTGTATATTATTTATGTCGGATATTTTATTAACGTGTTTGTATTTTAATTTTCCAACCTAGGATGTCTGTTATTTCCTACATTTTCCAAAACTTCTGCCTTGTCAAATATTATATTAGTTATCTCCAATATTATATTATATATAGGTAGAAACATATATAATAATATTAGTAATAATAATATATATAAATATATATTTTTGACGTCACACTTAAATGGCGAATTTTACCGTCCACTAACATTTTGCAAAACGGTCAGAAAACGGTCATGAAATCACACCCAAACGGTCAGAAAACGACTCCATTTCCTTTCTATAAATAGAAAGTTCACTACATCCTTCACATTCACTCCTTCCATCTTCTTCCCTTTACACTTCTTCTCTAATTATAATATCAGTTTTTTAGTTCTTACCAAATTGCAAGCTTCATGGATGCACTAGAAAAGTTTGAGCAGCAGCAAATTGAATATGCTACTTAAGCCTTCATGCTCGTTTGTTTTATTATAGTAATGTTGTTAATGTGGCATATAGTGCTATCTAATATTTAGGCTTGTATTTTATTCCATGTGTCATTATGGTGTGTTTTCACATCTCTGTATGCTGTTACATCTTATTGTGATATTATATTTACATATTCCTTGTCCTTCTACTTACATTATCTATTTACGTTTAGAAAAAAAAAAAAAAAAAAAAAGGGCACTCCTTTTAGTCACATGCCCCATTCTTCCTATCCACACTACATTCACTTTGCGACTTGTTTCAGAAGATCCACGTGGTTTAACTACCCTGTGACACCTCAATTCGCATTTTCTGCATCTTCGGATTGGTGCCTATTTATAGCAAGGATAGACACCTCTAAAATACAATCTTCCTTTTTCCACTAAATTTTCTTCACCACTCCATCTTTAATGGTCCTCACTCGAATTTTCATGCCCGAGCAAAATTTTATGGAAAATTTCCTGAGCGGTCTATTTCAACCATATTTTGATACTGAAATTTTAGGTCGAGGATGGTTCCCTCTATTACATCATAAGGAAGCACTTTATTCCAGGGAATTGGTCCTGCTATTTTATAAACACGGTTATTTCCAAAACGGGCAATTCTTTGTCCGTGCAAACGGATGCGAGCACAAATTGACTATGGAAATCATCTCCGAGGTCCTTCAAATTCCCATTATGAACCGGGGTACACCTTCAGGATTCACCATTTTAACAATATAAGGCATCTGATGTTTGCAACTATCCTTTATGGCGAATACAACTGGAAAAACCGCATTGTTTATCAGCGATCCTTGCAAAGAAACCAATTATCTGTGATCTACTCCATCTACTCTGGGTGCTGCAGACTAAATGCAATGATTTTTGCATAATTCAATTTCTCTGGAACGAGATCGTACGTGCAAGGAAAAAGTCAGCTCCTTTGCCAACCATTGTGACACTTATCATGGTGCGTTGGGGTTTTCATATTACTTCTCCTACTACGTACCTTAGAACAGCTAATATTCTCACCATTCACTCTATCTGCATGAACAGTTTTTGGACTCCCGACGTTGCAAAGAAACATGCCGGTGCAGAAACTGGCGAAGCTTGTTCCGCTGTCAACATCTTCACTGAAAATGCAATACACAACGTATTTAATCCTATGGAAGGCCTTCGTTTAATTCACCAAGGACTAATGACATTATACACACGTCAGAACATCATCATCACTAGTCTTTTTGAATTTCACGACCTGTGGACAATACAAGACGAGGAACAAGCACAATTCTTGCACAGCCACAACCAGTTCTTGGCAAATAACACTCTCATAATGGAGAACCAAGCCGAGATTTGCCAGACACAGAACGCCCAATTGCAACAGGTTGTTGCACGGATTTACTGCATCGAGAATCTTATAAATGGATTTCTCTCACCAAAGGATCCTTGCCGTTACTTGGGCCCATGACACAAATTAGATTTTGCAAATTTATGTTCTTTGTCATTTTCTTTTTAGTTTTTAATATAGTGCAATTTTTCTATTTTAATAAATGTCATTTGTTTTTACTTAGTCATTTCCATCGTATTCTAATTTTTTGTTTATCTTTGTCTACAGGTGGTATCTTTCATCACACGTCGTTCATAATAGCATCTCCAAAGATTATTCTGGAACAATCTTTCAATGCTTTGTTGACCCAAGTTGGTATATGGACATCGTTTTAGAGACTTCATCACCCAAGTTGGTTGGAACTCGCTCATTCTGTACCCGGAGCAGACATACTCTCCAGGTTTGGAAACTTATTTTTATGATCATATGGAGGATCCACCTACTGCACATGGTTTCATTTTGAACAGATTTGCAATCCGTATTAGTAACACCCGACATCTCTTCTACGAGCCAGTAGTTGCTATGGCTTTGGACCTTCCTTATATTCAGCCAAACACCCCTATTCAATACATCATACAAAACCACTTTAATAACTATTCTTGGGAAGAGTTTGCCTGTCGTTATGGCGATGGCCTCGCCCAAGTTATTGAATGTGAAAAACATGGCTGATGGCCAAACAACACAATTCCACTAGCCAATATGACCATGAATATCGGGACTGCCATGTTGTTTATCCTTCTAAACATCATGGGGGATTGGCATTTTTCCATGGCCTCTGAATTAGCTTGTAAAACTTTCCATGCTCTGGCCCAGCAACATACAGCCTTTGACATCACATACCTAGTAATTGAGAACCTGAAAAGGGATTGTCTTTTTTGGCAGCACTATATCACTTTGCCAGTTATAGCTTGCCGGATAATGAGGACATTCTTCCCACAGTTTGTGACCACTTTTCATGACTGGGTACGAGTAGATTCTATATGTCTGACAAATAGGATATTTCGTCGTTCTTTGCAATTTCGGGTATAGCGGCGCCCTTCAAGGTATCTGAGGAAAGTTCGTTCTTTCCCTAATGACGAAAACATGATAGCTCATCTAGACACTTCTAGAAAGAGGAAGTGGAGCGAAGTCTGGCAGACTATGATAAACTGGTGGGACGCAAAGGAATGACATTTCTATAAAGATGAAGCAAGAATGGACCTGCCTCCAATTCATAATTGGGGCAATGTGAGTTGATGTACATATTTGTTTTACGTTTTGATGTGAAAAATAAATAACCTAACAATGTGCTTTCACTTTTGTGTTGTATAATATATATATTGTGTTACTATAATTTTCTGTGGAAGATGTCATCTATATTTTTGCTCAAAGCCTCTCAAGTATATTCTTTCTTCCTCTTGACACTTTGAGGACACAGCGTTCAACTGTTTGGGGGTGGTGAGAACCTTTCGCAAAAATTAAGCATTCATAGTTATATATAGTTTTATTTTATGTCTAAATAAGTGTATTTTTCTATGATGAAAAATATTTAGAAATCTCACCCTAGCATTAGAATTAGGACTTGTTCTTAGAAACTTAAGTTAATACATATGCAATAGTTTTTACATCTTTTCATGAACATTCATGCACTGACTATCATTAAATGTACATAGCAGTAAGTTTCTGGGACCCACAGTTAGATAACTTAATTTTCATATCCTGTGAGAATCTAACTAAATAGCCTTAAAATGTGTGATATGTGAGTAATGACTCAGAGGAGTAGTTTTTCCGAATAGAGAAGTTCACATATCTACTTACTTGATCACTACCCGAATCCTAGGCGAGAATTTAGGCCTTCTTTGGATCGATATAGCCAAAAATTCACACCTGTAAAACAAAAACTTACTGCTAATTGCCCCACTGAACCTTTCATTAATCCTTTCTATTTCACCAAAAATTCATTACTCATCTATTAACCACAAATAAATAAGCCCACCTAGATGATGAGTTTGAGAAATAGGATGAAGTGCAGAAAAATGAAGAGAAAAACTTGTCACAAATCAAAATCAGTTACCTACTTCAGAAGAAAAGAAAAAGAAGAATAGAAAAATGTTTCCAAAAATCAAAAGAAATATCAAAGTTAGAATTTCCCTTAAAATCAAATCAAAAGGGAATACAACATCTTAAAAAAGCCAAGTATGGAAACTCATGATAGAAGCAGGAAAGAAAATAAGGATTCCTCTAGTATAAATATCTCGAAGACCTTATTCTGTCATACTTATCATTTTTTTAATTTTCCATTCTATTTTCTTCTACACTACCACCTAAGCCCCATAACACCTAATAAAGACATCTAGCTCAATTAGGAGTAGGGTGGTGTGATAATAAATAGTAGATGTGAATTCTCAACCTCGGCTCCTCTGACTGCCATTGACTATGTAAGGAAATGCATGCCCACTAGACATTGGAGTTAGCAAAACTTGAGTGGAAAAATTAGAGAGAAATTGTGTTTCGACACATACCTGTGAGAACCTACTTAAGGACATTATCTAAAGGATCTAGAAACGACCCAGCTCATACATTTCATTGTAAAGATCACTGCATGCATGCTCATATATAGATGTTTTGATTATTGTATGTATATTAACTTGAATTTTGAAAGAATTAATCCTTGTTTCCCCCGCTAGTGAGATGTATAGATATCTTAGAGTAATTAAGGAAACAAGCCTTTGTTACTGAGTCGTTGTAGTATAAATAAAGTTTCTGAGTATCTTTTATGGAAAACTCTCACGAGGCTATAACTCGTCCACTAGAGAATTCCTAGTGGTTCAAGGCCTTGTTGCATATGGTTAATGCAGCCACACTCTGCGAAATGAGACTTAGTTTAAGACTACACATTTTTGGCCACTTATCATTTTGATGTCTCTTCTTTGCTTGAGGATAAGCAAAGTGCTATTTGGGGTGGTGTGATAAGCACCCAAAATTGTAATACTAAACCCCGTATAGACATAGTATTTTGGTTAATTATGTGTTTAATAATCATGAAATAATTATATTTTTTGTACTTTTGCAGGTTTCCATAGTTAACTTGAATATGATATTAAAGCATGTATCAAAGTACGAGAATATTGTGCATACTTGAAGTTTTCACACTCAGCCCAGTTAAGCCCAACAAAGCCTGACTAGATCCGAAGTTTCCAGAGGGACAAAACCAATGCAGACCGGGTCCATGTGTAAAGAAGCAGCAAACTTCCGAAGCTCACATCTTTCAAACCTGGATGACAATTTTAGCTAGTGAACTGCTAGAATAATCAGGGCGACGAACTCTACGCAAAGACAGAAAGTTGTAAAAATGCCAAAATCAGAGCTGCCACTAGACACAGCACCTGGACCCACTCTGCGGACCCAAAAGCCATGACGAGTCAGCATAGTGAGGTGGCAAGTGATGGTCACAATTTTGTGCCACCTTGCAAAAGGAAAAGATGGATCAATTCAATGTTTGAATTGATTTAGCAAAAGGACAAAACAAAATTAAAACATATCAAGACAAACTTTGTATTACAAACTTTGGACGTTATCAAGTAAGTAAAAAACAAAACAATTAAAGGAGTTCATGGTTTCATGTGAAGGGGTTGGAGGCTATATATATGACAAGGGGTCTTCAGCTTATTAGTTTTAGTTTTAGCCTATAGTTTTATCTTTTCATTTTTCTATTTCATTCCAGTACGTAGCTATCCTTTCTAGTAGCTTTTATACCAGCTTCAGTACTGTAAGTCTTTTTACTTAATAAAAGTCATTTCTTTTCAAGTTTAATTCTTTTTCTATATTTACTTATTTATTGTATACAGCAAGTTCAATTAATCATCCAATAACCATGAGCTAAACCTCCCCCCCCCCTTCCCCCATCAGGGGGAGGGTTAATGATGCTCATGTGAGGATCCGGATTGACACTTTAATGTTTCAGAGCCACTACTTAGGAATTAGGTGTAGATTATACATCCAGTCCCAAAATGATTGAGACTGTCCAAGTTTGGAGTGTTGATGGTCTAGAACAGTCTCGTGAGAGACCCAAAATGTCTCGCGTGACTCTATGGTGTCAGATAGCTCTCTGATTTGTCAAGCTGATGTAGAATTGAACCAGGAGTTGAAATGATATTTCAGAAATGGAATATTAGTTCAACTTTTTATGCTAGTAAGATGAGCTCAGAGATGCGTGCATCTCGCTAGGGATCGATACTCGACATCTTCTCAGGTTTGTCTATGAACTTGAGATAGATTAGAGCTGTTGTGATGTGGTATTATAACTGTTGAAACTAATTCTTGCATAAGTACGGTTAACTCTTTTCCCTGTTTCTCCATCTTTGTTTATTTACGTAGAAATCAAATCTCCCTAATTCCTTTTTCATATTCACATCTTATTATTTAATTGTCATAGTTTAATTTAGAATGTATTAAATCATAGTTTTCACCATATTAGTGATAGCTAGGATCATTACTTTCTTATTGTTAAATTGTTAATCACGAATTGAATTAGTATGTTCTAAGCAAGTAGGAGTGGAACAAATTCTTACTCTAATTTTATTGCATGATAATTAAGAGTAGAAATTTGATATAAAATAATCTAAATTATATATAGTTTACTTCTTTTTTGCTTAATTAGCATAAGTAGGAGTAAAAGTTAAATTTATATTTTTATCTGTCCGCAAATGTGCATTTTATTATTTGTACAATGCTTCAATTATGCCTTTCTTATACTTAATGAACAGACAACTTATAGCTTTTGCTACTTTTGCAGGATACATGTCATTTATGACCTATATTCCTAAAATGTGCATTTTAGCGCAAAAATGATTGTTATTGACGCTGCTTGGGAATATTCCAGTTTCGGAGTAAAAGTGCCAAAAAGTCAAAGTCAACTGTCTAAGTCAATTCTCAAGGACTCAGGACTAAAAGTTGAAGACCCAAGGACTCAAAGCTAAAAGCTTTGAACTCAGGGACTTAAAGCTAAATCAAGAATTCAATTATATGGGCTTAAGTTAAAAACCCACAAAGCTTAATCTTATCCTCAAGGTTGTTTCTAGAAGAAGAGGCAAATATGTAATTGGTGTCCTATATAAACCAAAGTAGGAGGAAAAAGAACCCTACCCTAGAATTAATCTTTGGTCATTAGGAGTAAATAATATGTTTTAAATTAATAGTGTAATTTGTTATTTATTTGTTTTCCATTTTTATGTTCTTGAAGTTTTAGTTGTTAAATCAAGTTCTTATTATCTTTAATACAAGTTTTCAATTTTGTCTTCAATACAATGTTTTTATTACTTCTCTAATCTTTGATTAAACCCCAAACACTAGTCATACTCATTTGACAAGTTCAAATGAGTATAACTTTGTGAGCAAGATATCCATCAAAACCATTTCTATACATGTTTTTATATCAAATCAATAGTTTATTTAAGACTTCAACTCATTCTAGATAAAGAACTAGTGTTTCCACCATTAAAACATCAAGAACAAGAGTAAAGAAAGACTAGAAAGTTTAGAAAGAGATTTTTCAACCATCAAACCATTCCTCCTAACAAAAGGATTTAAGATGAACAACAAAACCCAACACACCACTATTCTTAACTTTTCACTCCTCCAGAAAATGACAAAAATATAATCACGAGGATTTAGAGTAATTAGCTACCAGATTCCGGTGGACTAACATTCCACAAAACCAACCACCTCCAAGTTTCAACAAACCACCAAATACATTCAGACAAGGACAAAGAGAAGAACAAGGTACCTATAACAATCAGAACAGAGCATTGGTTCCATCATATTTTAATCAGAACTACCTAAACCCACCTATCAACAACCAAAGAGACCTAGTTCCCATTACACCATCAACTAGCGTCCAAACAGATAAGCCTACTGAAATAATGTGATTTGTCATGGAACAACAAACCCAAATCCTAGCATCCATGCAACAATCTCTAAACTTGTTAGCACAAGACAAAACACAAAAAGGTGTGTGCCCAGGTTAAGCTATTCCAAACCCTAAAGCAACAAACACAGCCTTAACTTTGAAGCAACAAAGGACGTGAACGAAGCTGGAGTGCTAAAAACTCTTTCTTAATCATCCCATCTACGAGGATTAAATCCTCTTCTCCGCGATGTATTCATTCTCCATTCCATTCCATCTTTTGTTTTAAGGGAATACATCAATAAGGTAACCGGACCTCCATTTGGAGTGTGTGGTGGTAAGAATTGGAGCCTTGAGTCCACGTATACCTTGTATATTCCTTGTTAGCACTTTTACTCGTGATTTGAGAAGTGTACCCCTATGGACCAAGTATATATTTTTTATTTCTTTATTTTACATTCTTTAAAATAGTTTTCTTTTCCTGTAATTTATTTTACATTTCCTGCTTTTTGTTATTTCCCTGCTTTCTGTCTTACATAAATTTGTTCATTCAATCTTCACATTTGATGCTTGAGTAGTCTTTTCTCTATAAAGAAGAGATGTGAAAAGAGGTAGAGGTGAGATGGTGATTGAGTGGAGGTTTCTTACTATTGCTTTTCATGGTTGTTTAGCATGTTTTGTCTTATATAGGCATGCCAAACCATGGGATGGTTGGCAATTGGAGCCATTTTAATTCAAAAAATATTTCCTTATGTGGGCAATTTCTAGTTGTTTCAAGTTTCGTCTTACAATCTAGTTGGAATGGATTTAACTAGGGCTAACAAGATAATAGGAGAGGAGAGACTAGATTATCTAGAAATAGAGCTAGTCTTCTTCACTAGATTTGCCTACTTGCAAAACAAGAGGTGGAAGATCTAGGGAGGCCAAACCATGGGATGGTTCGCAATTTGAGTCACCTAAATTCAAACATTTTTTCCTTTTATTGGGTGGATCACTCTCCTCATAGTAATTTTGCTTAGTAGTTTTCTCTTTTTTTGTTATTGTTTAAAGTAATTTAGGAACAAAAACCCAAAAAGAAAAACCCTTCTCTCACCCTTTCATAAATGTTTGTTTTCTCTATTTTCTCACCCTTTTTTTGTTTGTTTTCTTAAAATATCTCTCCATAGTTTTCAAAACTAGAGGATATAAAAATGAAAATTATATGCCTTGGAGTAACCAAAATGATACCAGATTTACGTAAAATTTAATCTTATTGTCAAAACCTCTAAATGGATAGAGATAATTTTTTTCTTGAGAAAATCAACTTAGAAAAAAAAAAAAACAGTCTCTCAAACAAGAATTAAACAAATAGAGTAACCCAAAGTGATATTATTCTCTATTTAATTCTACCTTTTGCCTCCACCTCTCTATTTGTTTCGAGAATCTGACATTAAAAGATTCAAACTTGTACAAATTTTCAAAATTCTTCATTTCTTGAAAATCTTTCCCCCTTCTCAATCTCTCTCTTTCTAAAAACTTTCAAAAAAATGTCTTCTGTAACGAACAAAACCCCCACTTAACAAGACTAGATGGATAAGTTTCCATGATCATGTGCAAGCACTTCCTAGAGAATTGTAGCTGAAGATATAGACACATATACCGAAAATCATTCATAGTTTAGGTAAGAGTCCATACGCACATAAGAGACGAGCTATGAGAGAAGGCTGGTGCTCTAACTGTCAAACACCAACTTGTCCTGGTCTTCAACCTCATAGTGAAAATTCAGTTTTCAAAGTTTTCATGTGCCGCCCACCTCCTCATCGAGCACAGCTGAGGAAAGTAATCTAACTATCTCGTTGGGATTGACTCAAGTTTTCAAAACCTTCTAAGTCTTGGGAATCTGACTTAAAACGACCCACTTTTTTAAAATTTAAGTACTTATTCAAATTCCAAAAAAATTAATTAAAATTTTTCCTTCTGTTGTTTGTACATATTTCCTTACAGTTCCTTTTTGTTTGTTTTCCTTATATGTTCTTTATCCACCATTGGATGTGAGTGTACCGTGTACTGTTGCGAAGAATTTTTTATGTTAATTGTTTTAGTACCTCATGGGTCAAGATCAGACAAGTAACGAAGCGCGGATTGGCTCTTGAAGTTGGCAAGGCACTAGGGATGAGATTGGAATTTCCTGATTTCATTCGAGCTTGGGACTGCCCAACCAACCATCATTTTCCTCAAACATTCTAAACTTCAGCCGCCCTAAGCCAGCTCACAACAGCCCCTTTTCAGCTAATGACCGTCCGCTCACCCCAAACACCACCACTCCAAATTTTCAAAGCATCTTCCATTTTCAACCCCCATTCTAACTCAAAACCCATATTTTAAAATTCTGCCGAAGGAAAATTTTGAACCCATCTTCAATTTTGATCTATTTTAAGTGCACTTCAAGGTTGAGGTTAGAAGAAAAGGATGGGAGGCTTTGCTTTTGTTAGAAGGTGCGGCTTATTCTCCCTCTCCCACTCTTTCTTTTTATAATCATATGCTTAAAGGGGAGGATCATCACGGTTGTCAAGGATGGTCGAACATTTGAGCTCACCCAGGAGGTGGTGAGTGAAGTTCTTGGGATTCCTCTGAAAGCTTATGTTCAGACAGAATAATCCCCAGACAACAAGGCCATCGATGTGGTGATGGCAGAGATGCTTCTATACGGGGTGAAAAACCCTAAGTCTCACTGCGCGTTTCAGAGTTCACTGCGAAGGAATCAGTTGGCAGTATCTCAGTGGATAGCCTACAACTTGCTAGGCTCGGCCAAGCCTTCTGACATCGGTAAGGCAATGCTCCATATTCTATTAATTCTTTAAAAGTAGAAGAATAACTTATGCATCATCACCTTCATTTTTTAGCAACTCTGTAAACCTAGGAGGTCCACCGCTACTCTACCAGTGCTAGTCACCAAGATCATGTAGCACTGGGAGTTTGAGGTTATAGACACCCTAGTAGAGGTCAAGGACGCTACGACAGGTCCTATCTATGCCCGCTGCTCTAGAAATTCTAGCTTCCACCTGCTGCCTGAGCCGCCGAGCAAGCACACCCACTAAGAAAGTGGATTACTTTGCTGAAGATGCCACTCGACAGTTCACTCAGCTCATGGACGAAATTCACTTCCTCCATGGAGGTCAGACGATTCTGCACCAGCACATCCACCAGATCAGGCACCATTCTAGCGGAACAGCAGACCTTCAGAGAGGAGCAGCCGTCTTTCCAGCAGAAACAACGATGATTTTAGCACAGTGTCACTAGAACACTACAGAGCATTAGAGATGTGCTCCCTCGTAGTGATAGACACGCTAGGACCCGATGTCATCAAAGAAAAGAATCTTCTAGACGTCGAGATGAGTCACGCACGGATTATGACTAGGCACCTCCTAGTGTCCGTATAGATAGTTTATAGTTTTATCTTTTGTTGTTGTTTTATTTTTCTTTATAATGACATTAATATAATATTAAGTTATATATTCTTATGTTATTTGTTTTCTTCTGGAGTTTGGTATATGAGTAGAAGGTAATAGAAATACATCATGCCAAAAAAATTCCATTTTTCTTTCATGCATTTCATATGTTTTCAAAAATACAAAAACCTAAAAAGATAATTCATAGTAGAATAATTATCCTTAGTATAATAAACCATGTATTTCTCATTCTATATCAAACAACCAAAGCCCCAAACCAATTTAGGGGTGGCGTATTTTTATCATGTAGAACAAAATACAGGTGTATCACCATTTTTGCTCATGTTTCTATGGTAATCTCTTTCCTTATCTCTTTATACTTTGAGGAAAAAACATATTTCTATTTGGGAGTGGTATAGTAACATTTTGTAAAAACTAGGCATTTATTATAGTAGTGTATTTCTTTCTTAGAGTAAAATATTTCTTCAGTTCTAAAAAAATTCTCGAAAAAGACCAAAAATATTTTTCTGTTTAGTATTAAAAAGTTTTGTTTCCCATTTCTATGATGAATAAAAAGTTTAGAAGTCTCATTATAGTAATAGAGTAAGTATTCGTCCTTCGAACTTAGACTAATATACGTACAATAGTTTCTGCATTTTTTCATTAATGACATGTATTAGCATTTGATCGTATATAACAGTGAGCTTCCGAGACCAAGGTTAGAACAATTAAGTTCCATATATATATCCTATGAGAATCAAGCCAAAAGCCTCATCTGAATGATTATTGAATGATGACACAAAGGATGTCCGGATAGAAAGACCACACGTCCACTTGCTTGATCACCATGCCATATCCTAAGAAAGAATTTAGGCCCTTTTTAGATCAATATAGCCAAATAAACATTAAAAACCCAAAAAGATAGTTTTTCCTCTAGTTACCCCTTTTGAGCCTTCACCATTTTCTAAAAGCCTTTATATTCTTCGCTATAAATTCCTAACCCGTTACAACACCTAATGAAAAGCTGGCGAGTTGAGAATTGGATGAATATCAGAAGAAGATAAGAGAAGACCATGTACAAAAACAGATCAGTTAGTTACTTCGAAAAGAAAAGAAATTAAAAAAAAAAAAAAGACCCATCAAAAACCAAAACTCCAAAAAAAAAAAATCAAAAGAGTCAAAAATTGAATCTCCCAAAAGTTCAAAATAAAAAAAAGGAGACGATATCAAAAACAAAAATAAAAAGAAACAAAAGAAAAGTTTGAACTCCCAAAATTCAAAATCATATGGAGTCACAAAGCCAAAGAGCTAAAGAATCACAATTCGGAAGCAAAGAGAAAAATAAGGTTCTTCTCTGGTTACAAATATCTTGAAGACCCAATTTCTCAACTTGTCATATTTTTGTTTTTCCCTTCCTTTTTCTTTCTAAACCATCACCCTAGCCCCGTAACTCCTAATAAAAGACATTTACCTGAATTAGGAATAGGATGGTGTGATAGTAAGTGGCAAGCGTGATCAATCGACCCTGGTTTCTTTGGACGTCATTTGAGTATGTAACGAATATAAGTGCTCGCTGCACTTGAGAGAACAAAACTTGAGTAAATATATCAAAGAGTTAAGATTGCGACACACCTCTGTGAGAACCCACCTTAAGGACACTCTCCAAAAGTCTCAAACCGACTCTGCTTTTCCATTTCATTGCTTATGTTTTGTGCATTTATCTTTAGATGATTAAATTATTATACATATGTTATTCTAAGTTCGAAGGAGCTTGTCTTTATTCCCCGCTAATGAGATGTATGGACTTTTGAGAATATATAAAGACCCTTTCACTAGTAGAAAAAGGGGTTTTTGTGACTGTTTTAAAATGGTATTTGTGACTGTTCTGTTCGAAACGGTCACAAATGGCAGAAAAGGGTGACTGCTTTAAAAAGTTTTTGGTGATGGTCGGATCAGAGACTGTCACAAATGTTTTTTTTTTCTAGGTAAGGGCATATGTGTGGACTAATATTTGTGACCATTCTACTAAAATAGTTACATATTCCCCTGCCTTTATGTGATAGCCCATCCATTTTTTGGTCCTGCCCACAACTCCAGCCCATTAAAAAAAACTACTTCGAAAACACACCCACGTTCACTCTCACTCACTCTTTGTGCCTCTTATGAACACCCAAAAAAAATAACCTCGATCTCTCACGACTCTCTTTTCACCCACGCCCCATTAGTGAAACATTCTCTAGTCCACGATCTACATTCTCAAAAATGTTCATTCACTCACCACTCTCAAAACAGAACAGAAACCGCTCTCAATCCAAAAACCGTATCATCACATCTTTAATTGATCTCTCATTTTTACTCCCCAACCAAAGAAGAACTATCATCATCTTCATTTGAGATGTGAATTATATTGTAATCTCCCAGGAGTTAGTCGATAGCATGTTAATTCGCTTTTTATTTAATTGGCAAATAGAAGAATTGCTTTGTGGCGTTAAAGGTTTCGTCTTGCTTGGCATGGTCTGTTCAAATTTCCGCGCTTCCTTTTTATCTTTTGGTTTTTGGTTTGTGTTTTCACTACACCAGAATTTCATAATTAGGACACATCCTTCGGACAATATACCTCGTCTTGTATTCGGAACAAGAGTTACCGTCTTAAACAGTTTGAACCCCGTCGTAGTTGGTTTTTAGGTTGATTACAGTTGACTATAGGACATAGGTTTTCGTCCCGAATTAGAGACGACACAGTTTGTGCTCTTCCAGTTTCAATGACCGTCGTAGATGATTTTTCAGCGAGAAGTTGAGTTGTTGACCCTTGCTTTTAGCGCTCCCAATATTTGACTACCCCTCCCAATATTTCACTACTATTTCGTTACCTCGTCCAATATTTATTTTTTTCATTAACCCTAAGAAGAAAGTGAGGGTTTGGTGGGAGGGCTTAGATAATAAATCTTTTGGTGGTAGTGATTTGACAATAAGAACTTCAAATCTCTCTTAGAATCGGCAAGAGCTACATCTCTCTCTCTCTCTCTCTCTCAAGTTTTGTTAACCCCCTATCTCTCCCTTTCATCAATTTTCATTTTTATTCAATACCTCAAGTGTTGAACCCCAATTTCCAGTCTAGGGTTGTGCAATGTTTTTGGTAATTGGCTTAATTTCTTAAATTTTTGGGTTTCTTCATTCCTTAAAATGTAAAATCTTTTGTCTTTGTTGTAGTATTTTGATGTGAGTGTACTGTTGACATGATTTTATCATCCGACCTAATCAAATTGTCATGGGTTTTGTAACAATAATATTTGAATGTTAAGAATCTTTTTATTTTCTTAAATATCAAAATCGATGATACAAGTAAGCTTACAAGCTTAATGTTTTTTTTTTCAGTTTAATAAGTATAAAGTTTGAAATTTTGTTGATTGTTAGCATTTCATTTGTAACAACAACCGCTATTTTTTTACATGTTTAAAATTTAATAAAAAAGATGATTAAACATTATGTGTCTTAAACTCTTGGATTGTTGTTGTAACATCCCCAATTTTTATCACATGGTTATTTATTTTAAATGGTTAGGAAATAATCTAGAAATAAATAGATTGAAATATATTTATAGCTAACATTGTGTGGGAGAAGGGGAATAAGAGTGAGGTAAGAAGAAGCTAGGAGAGAAACGCTTGTGAGTGAGCCTAGCTTGCTTAGGACCGGGGTTATCGTTTATTAAGATTGTTTTAATATAACGAGGTCCGTCAGGATTTTTCTGACCAAGTTCTATGTTTGGTCGAGTTCTGTGAATTTTCTGTTAAGAACCTGCTTTCATGGTTTAAACGTTAGTTGTAGGTAATTTAATTATGTTTCAAACCCAATTTATCTTGTACTAATCCAAGTTATACAAAGGAAGTTATGACAGTTTTAGTGAAGAAAGGTCAATCAGGATTTTTCCTGATAACCTTCAGTTTACAATCAGGTCAAGTGAATTTAATAGTGGGAATTAGGTTTTTGGGTATGAACAAACATTGTAGAGATTGGAGTGTAGTTTCTGACCCCTTTGGATTTGTTTCAATCCAACTTATATAGAAAAAGCTAGGACTGTTTTAGTAGAGTGTTGTTAAATATGGTTTTAATCTTGGTTATTATAAATATGCTGAACCGATTGATTGGTGAGTATTTTCCTATATAATACAATGTCTATTTGATTATTATTTTAAATTGTGGCTGAAATTCATATTCTTGACATAATGATATTTGCTTAGAATGCATGATCTTAAGCTTGATTATTATATGTTGAGATTTGCTTGAAATATCGTATTGTTATTGACTTGAAACTTTGTTAAGTGGATAAGGACAAAAATGAAAGGTGTATACAAAGTCTAATTAGGTTATAACTACCAAAACTCCTTGATGTTTATTTTACCTCTCCGGAAGGAAACTAAATGCCTTAGTGCCGATGTCTTAAGGAGTAGGGCCTTCCACTTCTGAATGGGAATGAACTAAGTGCCTTTGTGTGGCAGATTGATTATATTTTCTCCGTCTATATTAGAAACGTTGAGGTGTGCACTTGTTAGCCAGTTGAGGCTCTTTTTGGACTCATATAGTCTGGGCTTCCGCGCAGCCATATTCAAGGCTGATGTCCCACTAGAATATGGTTAACGGAGTAGTTCCCATTATATGAGGGAGGCATACGGTCATTGTACGATCGGCACAGGGGTATGTGCGATCGTGGTAGGTTCTAAACAACTAAATTAGGTCCACAATAATTATACAAAACACTACAGGAAGCACGGAATATAATTAGTATCAAAATCTTAATTTTGTTCTTGATTGATGTAATGAATGATGGTTCAGTTAATTAATTGTATTGTTTCTAGTTATTTATTTGGGTAAGCAACTACTACTCGAAAAAGTTAAACTAATTAAAGATAGTCTCTTTTTGAACCTATTATATTTTGTGTACCAATTTTGATGTTTGAAGTCAATCGTATAAAGAGAAACTTGGACTTGGAGTAGGACAGAGCGAGATCTTTTTCTGTATTTTCTGGGTACAGTTCTATGAAACTAATTTGTCTATGTTCTTAGTTGAATGGTCATCCTGTGGTCAAGTGTTTAAGAGGAATTAGTGAACCTGTTGTAACAAAGAGTCAGGAGGTATGTGCAACTTAATAATTTCTATTTAGTTTGCGACTTT
This sequence comes from Coptis chinensis, assembly GCF_015680905.1. Classification (NCBI taxonomy): domain Eukaryota; kingdom Viridiplantae; phylum Streptophyta; class Magnoliopsida; order Ranunculales; family Ranunculaceae; genus Coptis; species Coptis chinensis. The sequence goes on from NC_141463.1 coordinate 39,749,457, forward strand.
TCCATTCTATATTTAATGCTAATTAACTTGTTTGGTTTTAGGTTCCATTGGATTGTGATGGTCATCGACTTATTTAGTATGGATGTTTATTGGTTAGATTCGGCACCGGTGACATGGACATCATTATCAACACGTACGTAACTATTTCCATGCGTATTGATTGGTATACGTACTTTTTTATTATATATGTAGACTTTTTTATTTCTTATATTGACATTAATTATTTAAATTTTTAACTTGAAGTATATTGATAGCTGTAAAAAGGATCAAAGCGAATAGAAGTTCTCAAAAACCATGTTGGCACCACATTAAGGTAAACGATTATATTTACTATTTATGTATGTACTTGGTGTATAACATCCCTAATTCAATTTCATATTTTTGCAGGGCCATATGCAACCAGATGGTAAACAATGTGGTATTCATGAAATGCGCTGCTTCATGCGAGGCATAATGAGCGATCCTTCTCCTTTTCCATTAAAAGTAAGTAAAATGTCTCTCACATTTTTACTTAATTTATGTTTAATATCTTTAGCAATTGTGTTTTTAACTTTTTTTTTTCTCTATTTTGCAAAATATTAAACTTGTTGTTTCCTATATTCCAACTAAAAAAACTTAGCCATAAAAAGGCCTTCACCGACAAAGAGATAAATGAAGTTCGAATGGATTTTGTTATGTTCATCCAAGAATGTATTATGAACTATCCTCAAGATGAAGATGAACCATAAGGTTGAAGACATATATGTGGGGGATCGACTTTGAAGAGTTTAGGTTATTTTTTCATTTGGATGTGGATTAGACTAATTATATTTATATGAATTAGATTGGAAATGTGTTATTTATTTCATTACGGTTTATGATTAAGTACAAATATATATTGGTTATCAAATGGGATTGGAATGTTTCAATGAAATTAGCAATATATATGAGTGTTACTTGAAATTTAATGGATCATATTCAGATATGTAGTTTATTCAGGTGTTTGTTGGTCCCCAATTTTGGAGGTTTTTATATATATTCACGTTTTTTTTTCTTTTTTTAATAAAAAAAAAAACAATATATACATATCACTATTTTTTCACAAACCGTCATGACTAATGGTACTTTCTATGACTGTTAGAAATGATGAATGTATAACCATTTATTTAAAACCATCACAAATTATATGATTTGTTGTGACGGTTTTTGAGTAGTTGTTACCATTTTTTATGGTAGAGAGAGGCTAGTATGGAACAAATATTTGTGACAGTTTTGAGTAGTCTGTCACGTTTTTGAAAAAAAAAACAGTGACAAAAGACGTTTTGTGACTGTTTTTAACAGTGATATAAAACCTTTTTTCTTGTAGTGTTTGTACTAAATAGAAGAAGTTTGTGAGTACCTTCACTGGAAAACTCTTACGAGGCTTAAAGCTCATCCACTAGGGAATTCCTAATGGTTTAAGGCCTTGTTGTATGATAAACATAAAAAGAAAAGTTTTACTAATGAATAAAGCGATGAAACTCTAAACGTAAGTAAAACTAAATGATAGTTTACGTGCCTAATTTATCAAAGATTTCTACTCTCAATCCTATGAGATATAGTGGAGTAGATGATTCGTTCCACTCCTAGTCCTTCCGCATGCTGTGTTTTCTACGTATAAATAATCTTCTTAAAGTCTAATGAGAGATTTACGAAATGATAACTAGACTACGATGCAACTACCCACAAGATGCAACTAGTCGACTATTTGAACAACTATGGGAATGCTACGTCAATTCTATGATAAGGAGTTAGAGGGGGATTGATTCCACCTTAACTCGACTTAATCCTACTAACAAAGAATCGTCAAGTAATCCAAATTGAATCGCCTCGAAATCTGGTTACTCCTAATCCCTAATTACACATGGCATTTCTACAAATTCATAACTAGCATGTGAACGATTACACCCATTCTCATGGTGAACTAATCATTTCTAGAGTGGAAAGGAAATTAAGACGACTCTACGATAATCGGAATCAAGCTTTCATCAAGGCTTCTCAACCCCCTCTAATGGAGGTTTAGCCGAGAATCATCATGCTATCATTCCAAATCAAATTCGAACAAGACATGATATAAAGATTTGAACTTTACTTGTTTAAACTCAATTCAAAACTACTCATGCAATAATTGAATTAAACTAATAATGACAATTAAGTAAATCTAAGGATTTAAGCTAATAAATAAATGAAAATGAAACTAGATTATCAAGAACACTATTTTATTAATCTAATGAAAAATAAAACAATGATTCAAATACTAAATTAATAATCTACTTTGTTCTAAAGTAATTAATTAAACATGAAACTAGATTTAAAACAAGATATGAAAAACTAATTAATTAACTAATTGAAATTCTAAAACTAAGTTCTAAAACTAATTAATGGAGGCTAACTAATCTAGGTCTAACTATCTACCATTAACAAAGAGTTAAGCTCTTGTTTTTATACTTTCAGATCCAAAAATCATGCATGGGCTTTGAGCCATGTTTTGGGCCAGAGAATCAGACCCAAAACCCAATTCTTTCAGTCCAAAAAGGTCTCTTCAGCTGCAGTTGGCTTCAACAGACTTTTCGTCCACTTTTTCTCCTCTGATTGGGTCAAGGCTTAGACCATTGGAAATCTCTTTCTGAGCCGATCGTTTTGACATAAGGTAGGCGCAATTCCGAGGTCTGAGTCCAAAGATACGGCCTTCTTCTCGAAGTTCTCACGACTTTGTGTGTCTTTGTTTTACGCCCAGCGTCGACTTTTCAGCTTTTGACCGGGCTTTAGAAAGGCTTTGTCTTCCTGAATCTTGGCCTTTAATCACAGAACTCCTTAGCAACTGAACTTTGCTCCTTTATCTCGCTAAAGTGGCACATTTCTGCACATAATGGACTTTGAAGCCTGGAATGCATAAAAACACGTAATCAGTATTAACTCTTAATTATTAGTCACATAATTGGTCTAAAAGTATGATGGTTAAGGGGTTAAAACTACAGTTTTGGGCTCTTATCAAACCACCCCCAAACAGCATTTTGCTTGTCCTCAAGCAAAGATGAGAAGTTAGAATAAGTGACCAAAAATGGAGTTCTATCTACTCTCGTTTCGCTGAGTGTGATTGCATTGACCATATGCAACAAGGCCTTAAACCACTAGGAATTCCCTAGTGGACGAGTTATAGCCTCATGAGAGTTTTCCAGTGAAGGTACTCACAAACTTCATCTATACTACAACGACTAAGAAATAAAACTATTGTTTCCTTATTCATGCTCTAAATTAACTATACCTCTCACTAGCAATGCATATAGAGTAATCAAGTCGAAACCTAAGCTAATATATGCATAATAATCAATCATCTACAATAAATATATATACAATGAGTAATACTATGAAATGCCTAGCAAGTTCGTTTCTGAAACTCGGGATAGCGTCCTTAAGTAGGTTCTCACAATAATAGTCAAGATACAACACTCTGATTTTTCCACTCAAGTTTTTCTACTCCAGTGTACAATGGGCACACTTTACGTTATAATCTCAATGACAACAAGGAAGCCGGAGTCGATCAAACACATCTGCCACTTACTATCACACTAACCTATTCCTAATTGAGCTAGAGGTCTTTATTAAGTGTTGTGGGGATTAGGAGATGGTTTAAGAAGGAAGGAAATGGATATTCAAAAAGGACAAGTCTGAGATAATAGAGTCTTCATATTATGTAACTAGAGAAAACCTTGTTATTTACTTTTGCTTCTACACTTTGTTTCCATCCTTAGCCATATTTTTTCCTTTTTCTTTGGCTTTTGACTCCTTTTATTCTATTTTTTTTGAGTTTTTATTTTATTACTATTTTTATTTTTCTTTTCTTTGGATGGAAACTTTTTTCTTTATTTTCTGAAGCAATTAACTAACTTTTGTTTACACAGGTTTTTCTTTTCTTCTTTCTTCCTCATTCTATTCTCAGACTTATTCTAGATTGGGTAGGTTGATTTTGCTATTTTTTTTATTTTGTTTTGTTTTTGTAACAGGGTAAAGGATTTGTGGTTTATGAAAGGCTAAAGAAAGGCTCAGAGGGGGGACTAACGGAAAATAATTCATAGGTTTGAATTTCTGGCTATATCGATCCAAAGAGGGCCTAAATTCTCGCTTAGGATATGGTTTAGTGATCAAGCAAGTGGACGTGTGATTTCTCTATCCGGATTTTACTTCTCCCTTGTGTCATTTCTCAAATGTTTCACTCATATAAGGCTTTAGGCTATATTCTCACAGGATTTGTAGAGTAAGTACTTTAGCCTAGATTTCAGAAACTTACTGCTAACAATCATAGATACTCATGTAATATATTTATAGATAGATGTAAAGATTATTACCTACATATTACCCTAAGTTTCTAAAAATTATTCTAATGCAAAAGCTACGTGAGACTTCTAGATTATTAAGAGCATAGAGAAGGAAAACAATACCAATATTCCTAAGTGTATAGCATGAACTTATTTATTTATATTTTTGAAATTTTAACTAGAAAACAAATGCATATTATACATATCTATATCCTAACAAATGCCTTAATTACACGTGTTTCTATGCCCCCCTCCCCAAACAAGAATCATGCTTTGTCCTCAAAGCATTTAAATAAAGAGGGTAGAAAAATACCATGGAAACGCGTGAAATTCTGGAACATCTACAAAACAAGGTTAAAACATACTAATATAAAAACTGACGCAACTCTATAAGAGTTCCACCCATTATGGGGTTAACAAGAATCAAATTGCTTAGGACATTAGCAGACACTAACTAGAATTAAAACTTACCTTATCTCCCGCTCTATTCATCATCCTCCTCATCCTCTTCTTCTATAATGAAGTGTGGTTCCTTCCCGTCCGGCCATGCCATGATAATTTGCCAGGCTTCCCGCCATTTATCATCTATTATTGCTAACCTATTAAGTGCCACTTGGTCTGACGGGGTGTAGTGTGCAACCTGATGAGGTTGGATCCTCCACCCTTGCCAAGTCATTGCACGGAAAGATCGAATAATACTATTGGTGGGTCGCACAGTGTCTACCGTAATCCAATCGGTTAAACGTGTATAAAAAATAGGAAAGAAACATAGCATAATATGGGAAATTATAACAGGCATAAGAAGGTACTTATGCCTCATGCTATGGGCTCGTGCTAAACTAGACATCAAGGTTCGGGGAAGGTCATGGCACATACGTCCCGTTGCTAAAGCAAGGAAGACGCTGCAAGTGGCATCATTCACAGAAGAAAAACGCCATTCCCCTAAAATGTTTAGCATGATCCAAAACATAACAGTTCCTATGTTCATGGATAGGCTACCAAAAGCGACGTTATAGTCCCCTTGGTCCTCGATACGGAAAATGCCTGCCCCATACGACTCATGCAAAAACTCATAAGTGTAGACATGCATATTATCTACCCAATAACACCATGGGTCTTGTATTTCAGCGGGCATAGCAAGTCCAAGAACAAATGCTAGCAAGAACCTGGTAATTTCCATTGGTTCATCATCAATGTTGATGGAGAACACTTGGTCTCTCAAAGAAAATGCAGTTATCGCAAAAATAGATGCTAGTGTTGGAGAATAAAGTTCAAAGAGTCTTACCATAAGCTGCTCCCCAAATTAAGTATGTGATCGCTTCGCGAAACCAAGCACCATAAGTAGTACTTTGGAACAAATCTTCGAAAGACTGTTCTGGTATTATTGTAGGAGATGTCATCTCAAAATGATGCTCAAAGTGCTCAAAAACTAGAACAACCCGCAGAAAAACTGGAAATTTTTGTGTTTTACTTTGAGGTCGTCGGCGCAGTGTGCTCGATAATTTTGAGTTCCATTGTTTAAGCGAAGTCGCTTCACCTTGAAGCTGGCGCGCTCAGGCAAAATTTCGACAAATGAGTAAAGGCGAGTGAAAAGGTCCTTCAGAGCAAAAGGCCCGAGGTGTCGATGATTGAAAATGAGACTAAACGTGGAAACGTGGGAGTGAAAGGTGAGTGATGGAAGTTAGGTGTAGTGTGGGTTGTGAGTGTAGAATGAATGAAGTTTATATAGGTTTTAAGTTGCTAAAATGGATCGGGAAGTTGCCAAAAAGTTTTTATGGGAGTTTCCGGAAATACTAAAATTTCCAAACCCGAAAACGGAAACAACTCATATTCTTGATTCTAAAACAACCCTAGTATCTTTTAGGTTGAATTTAGGATAGAACCTACCTATTTTATCGAGATTTCATCCTAACCAATATTTATTCATAGATATGCCTAATCGGCCATATTCTCACCCTGACTCCGAAATAACTTCTAAAAACGAGGGTCATATAAAAATCATGCTGGAATAGATAAAACCACCCCCAAACAATTTGGGAAGGTGGGATCAATATTAAACAACCACGCACAATGAAAATAACCACATTATATTAAATTTTTTATTCGAAGTACATTTCACTACAAATTACGGAATTAAAACTTACATTAAAATAACTAACAATAATAAAACTACAAATAAAAATCATCAAGCTATACTATCCCTAAACACGTCGGTACTGGTAGCGGAGGGCACACGCTCAGGAGATGGCTCCTGAGCTCCCGATGGGCCAGCACCATTCGTCTTTCGGCGACGATGCTCGTGCCTCGATGATGTGTCCTCAGAAGGAGAATCCCCATGAGGTGGGAAGCGTGCAAGCATATCGGCCCGGAACTAGCACTGAGCTTCTAGCTCAGTCCTCATCTATTCCCACCGCTCATCCTCTCGCTAGGTACGGATCTCAAAGTTATGGTGGATAGTAGCCTGTTGAGTCCGGAGGTCTTCGCAGATAGTATTTAGTGAACGCATGCCATGATGAATCACAGCCATGCGTTCTGCATCTGACCAACACCTCTCCAAAGCATCAGCATCAAAACAAGTCAAGTATTCCTCATCCTCCGAGTCATTCTCATTTCCACCATCCTCCTCGTCCTCTACCCTATCCTCAGGCAACCTCCAAACTCGTTGGACACTATCCTTATAAATACGAGGATTTCGGTGTAGGGTGAGGTAAATCCTATCAGACGTCGGAGTCGCTCTCAACTTCAGCATGATCTTGGTTATCGAAATAGGGAGAGGTGAAATAGACTTCCCTACTCCCCTAATCATGTTAAGCAAAAACTCCAAGATACATAACTCGTACTTCTGCTCTTGGAGTATCCATAGAATGTGGAGGCAGTTCAGACCGATGTCGCTGACCTTCTCCTTCCCTAGGGCGCTTCGACCATCCATCGAGTTGAGAGCCCGGTGGTTGGTTCTGAGCGATGCCGACGAACACAATGCGAGCTCGCATTGTAGTTCCCTTCGGTAACAGTTGCGTTCATCAACGGCTCTACCCCATTATATTGGGACTCATGTATCGTGGCATCCAGATGGATTCTAGGCGGAATGCCTAGAATCTCAGGCAACAACCCAGAAGTTACTTCCTTCCTCCTCTTTGCCACCGTAACAAAAATTCTACTCCCCTCCAACTCCCTCGTGTTGTAAAACCGTCGGACTAAGTCTTCGTGGTAAAAGGCTTCGGTCGAGTACCACAAGCTATTCCAATCTCTACTAATCATTTCGTCACCGTAAAACGGCACGAAGTGGTCACCAGTAAATGCTTGCTCCAACAAAATTCGACGTTGTTGAGCCATTGGAGTGTTTGGAATGTAGTGGGGAAGCAATGAGGGATAACCTCACAAAAAAAACGATGGTGGTGGTGGTGTGGTGGCACAGTAGCTTGAATTTTTTTATTTTCCGGTGGTTTTTGATGATTTAAATTGGTGGAGGTGGTGGTGGTACGGTTTTGAGAAGATTTGGAGTAGATTTTTATGGTTGGCGGGTTAGTTTGGTTTTCTTTTTTAATTTTATTTTTAGGTTTTGAATTTTTTGTTTTGTTTGTAAATGGCAATTTGAGAAGATGAAGAACGCCTTGACGCGTTGGTGCGAAGGTAAGGAGCAGCAGGGTGTGCTAAACACTTTTTTCGATTTTAATAGCGACTTCAAACTAATATTGCGCCGGATGACATATGGAAATGATAGTGGAAAATGTCCATAAAACACTTTATTCCGGACCGTGGATGACATATAAGATAGTGGAAAATGTCTGCATGACGACGTTATCTGCGAACGAATGAACTCTAAATTCATAGATTATGTCAACCCAAATCGAAATACAATTAAACTGCCTAAGCAACTCTAATGGGACATAAAACATTCGAGGACGGAAACACAAACACCCCACCCCCAAACAAATTTTTTTACAACAGAGTTTAGAAAATTTTTTTTTTTTTTTTTTTTTTTTTAAATGGGTCTTTTAAAGTCAGATTCCCGAGACTTCCTAGATTACTATGTTTATTATTTAATATTTTTTTTACTTTTATAAGGAAAAACAATAAGCAATAGGGACATAATTCACCCCATAGAGAAACATGACTCAAATATCCGAGAAAACATGCAAGAGTGGAAAACGTGAATTATGTTAAACGTGGACTTAGGATCCGGTACTTACAGCCACACACTCTATAGGGAGGGCCCGGTTACCTTAATGGTGCACTCACCAATATATGGAAATGAAATAAAATGCACCAAACACAAAAAATTGAGTCATTTATAGTCAGATACTCGAGACTTTATCTAAACATATGTATGAACATGCAGTTTATCATATATCAACAACCGAAATAATTGAGGATCATTCCATAAAAAAATATCACATAAAACATATCCAAACACAATCAAGCACCAAGATTTCCTATGACGCAACCTAGTGAACTGAAAGCGAAGTCGGATAGACCTATAACGTAACCTAGCATGCACCTTCTTTTTCATCTTTGAATGAGAGGGTGTCCTAGTGAATAAGTGTGGAAAAGTGAATGGTTGTGGAAGATATAGTGGATATGGATAAGTTGTAAAAGGAAAGCATGTAAACAATGAAGATGTGGGTTTAGCACAAAACTCATTCATGGTGTAGGTAGGGACTGTCTTAAGTCTGAAAATGAAGGTGTCAAATGGTTTGTCCTTTTGAAGTATTTGTTTACTAGGTGGATTTAAAAAATTATGAAGCACAGGAGAAAAAAAGGATCGAGTGCAAACTCGAGATTCCTTTGGAAGGGTGGAAGGAGGGGAGTCGAGGTGGATGTTGTGCAAAGTAGTTTTTGAGAGGGTGAATCATCACCTGCTCTAAGAAACTCATCGAATTCCTCATCTAGATTGGTCATATCCACATTACTATGGTAGTCCTCTATATCTTTGAGAAAGTCATCTATCTCGTTCTCATCCATAATATGTGTATCGACTAGTGTAGGGATGAAAATGTTGGTGTCTGAACTTCTAAAGGAAAGAAATTTGGGCATATGATTATCAGGGAACGTGTTGTTGAAATAATGTTGAGCGAAGCTCTCGATCATGCTAACCTCTCCATCCATAGACGAATCGGGTAAATGTGTCTTTGTTTTAAAAACATTTACTTCAACAGCAAGATGGCCAAAAGACATGGACATTGAACCATCGCGGCAATTAATGAAAGCGCATTGGCGGTTGCCGTGAAAGGACGCCCTAAGATGATTGGGACAGAGTCGTTAGCGACTTCTGTATCGAGGATGACAAAATCAGCCGGATAGTAGAAATCCTGAACTTTTACCAGCACATTTTCGACCACACCCTTAGGATACTTAATAGACCGATCAGCTAATTGCAATGTCATTTTAGTGGGTTGCATCTCGTTTAGACCTATTTGTCTATACAAATAAAACGGGAGTAAGTTAACACTAGCCCCCAGGTCTAATAACGCGGTTGTCGTATAGGAATCTCCTAAGGTGCATTGTACAATAGGACGACTAGGGTCCTCGTACTTAACAATTCCATTATGTTCATATAGAGTTGGGAATTGTTCTGTTAAAAAGGCGTCTTTTGGTATATTTGTCTTACACCTAGTAGTACACAACTCCTTAAGAAACTTAGCATGGTGTGGTAGCTTTTTAATAGCTTCGAGGAAGGGAAGGTTTATAGTTAGATTCTTGAAAACGCCCCTAATCTCCTCATAATTTGTATCCCTAGTTAACATGGTTAATTTTTGTGGAAACAAAGTGGTTTCTCTCTATATTTAGCAATGGTATCACCGGATGTTTAACCTTGGCTTTTATTTCTTTGGTTGTGTTGTAACTGGTACCTCTACAAAGGTAGGCTCTTCAGTTTCTATTTCGTATCTTGTAAAATAGCAGTGTAGGGGACTATCGGTGGGGTAACTATAGGCATAGTTACTTTGTTATCAACCACTCTGCCAGAACGGAGAGTGGTGATGGCATTTAGCTCACCTACATTTTCATATTCATTACTAGTATTATTGGTTACCTCAAAGGCTGTGTTTGTTTGTTTTAGGATTAGGTATTGTGTGACCTGAAACACACCTTTGGGTTGGGCTTTATCTTGGGCCAACTGTTGGCTTAAATTATTAACGGATTGTAGAAGTTGTTGGTTAGATTGAGCCATGGTTTGGAAAAGTTTTTGGCTCACTTGTATGAAGGTGTCAAGACGATCCGGTTGTGTGGGTGTAGTAGTCATGAGTGGGGTGACTAGAACTATCTCGCGTGAATTATTTATGGGCGGATTTTGATAGTTATTATTTACCAGAACGATACCTCTATTAGCATTATAATTATTATAACTACCTTGACCTTATGCTTGACCTTGTCGAGGTTGCACTTGGTTGTTATAATTATTATAATTACCCCGACTCGCCCTTGTCGTGGTGGAGATTGGATAAACCGCGTGCGTTGGCCTAACATATTGATTATTGTACCCTAGAGGTGTAACGTGTTGGGTATTTCTCCAACCGGGTTGGGATTTTGTCTCCAAGGGCGCTTAGGTTCACTATTAATGGAACAAGCATGTTCATAGGCTATAGACGCTGGAAGTCGGGATGCTCGTGGGGCCAAATGAAACTACATGGATTTGAATTTATATTCATGACGGGATAGGCTTTTGTTGAACGAAATGGCCTCTACCTTTTAGTGAGTGATTCGATTAGAGTTTTAAGCTCGATCATGTTTAATTTCAAACGCATCGCGCGGCCTTAATCAGTATTAGAAGAACTAGCGGAGCGGTGGATATCGTTACTACCCCCAGTTGTTATTTCGCTTTTAGTTTGATCCTCTAAAAATTTATAAGCCTCCGAGGCTCCTTTGCTTAAGAAACTACCCCATTCATTATGTCCGGACTTCTTTATGGTGGTGTAGAAGTCCTTTGAAAAAGGCACGAACTAACGGTCTTTAAGCAGGTTATGATGTGGACACTCTATAAGGAGATCGGTGAAACGATTCCAAGCCTCTGAAAATGATTCATGAGGATTTTGTCGAAAGAAATGAATCTTGGAAAGCATCCCATCCGTCTTTAGGGGTGGGTAAAAATGTTCCATAAACAGCTGAACAAGTTTAGCCCATGAGTCCACGAATTAGGCGTTTGGGCGCTTAACCAAGACGCCTCCTTATCGGGCTAAGGTGAAAGGGAATACCCTCAGTTTAATTTGTTCCGCACCAACCGTAGGATGGTGGAATGTTGTTATGACTTGTTCAATCCTACGCATGTGCTGATAAGGTTTTTCATGGTCTAAACCATGAAAAACGGGTAACAAATTAAAAATATTTGGGGATTCGAAAATCCCCTACTGGGTCTGCTAGAACGATGCAAGATTTGGGGCTATCGCTCAAGGCTTTGTAGAAGTCAGAGAGAGGAGTCTCTTCTTCTTCGTGCATTATATCGTGGTGGTGTGTGAAAATAGTAGCTAGAGGTGTAGTGGGTGGTATACTAGATAGACTTGTTTGTTGACGTTGTTGTGTAATTACATTCGGTGTTTTTGTTCGACTAGACCTTAATTTCATACAAGGCTAAGACCAAACTTAGCTAAACACGTCAACACTCCAAACAATTCTGATATACTAGTATAAACCTCTAACAGGAGATGTGAAGTGTGGAAGAAAGGAATACCTGATTAAGGCCCTTGCTTCGCTTTATGAATAGCGCCTTGTTTACGCTGTGTTTAGTGTATATAACAAGTTAGAACACCGAAAAACTTGAAAAATCGACGCTTCCAATCAAACCCGTGGAAATCCGCAAAATTCAGCTCGGTGGTGTCGCTCACTTTGGCGGTCGCTTCGGCTTAAACTTCGAAGTTACAAAGATGTTTGAGCACGGGTTGCGCTCGGATTTTGAAGCGGGTCACTCTCGACTTCAAGAACTTGAGCACGTGTCGCTTTTTTTGAAGCAGCTTGTGCCCCGGTTTTTTTTTTTTTTATTTAGTTCGAGGAAGTTTAATGCTGAAAAAGACAACCACAGTTAGAATCGAACAAGGGTGGGTGGGTGAAATGGGACTTTAAGAAAAGTACTTATACTACGAAAACAATGCAAAAGTGAAACTAAGATGGCAGCGGCGCCATTTGATAAACGTAAAAAGACTTTATATCTGTATAATGTGCAACCTGACGCTGGAGGACTGTCTCCATGTTATAATGGAGATCCGGCTGGCTCTTGTCGAACACTTCAAAATTTGTCTAAAAGGTATTTTGTTTCGTTTGAATTTTAATCTGCCTATCTCGTATATCTTCACAAATAGCATAAATGCAACGCACGCCAGTATGCAACACTGACATACGTTCTGAATCAGACATACACCTCTCCAAGGCATCTTCATCCAAACATGTCATGTCCCTTATTTCCTCATCCGAATCAACCATCCTGTCCTCCAGCAACATCCAAGTCTTTTGGACACACTTCGTATAAATAATTTCATTTGAATGCAATTTCAACATAGTCCGCTCAGTTCTTGGTTTCCCCCCCAAGACAACATTATCTTTGTAATTAAAGCAGAAAATGGTGCAATACTCCTCCTAACTCATCTAATCATATTTATCAAAAACTCGAGGATATAGAATTCATGCCTCTTCTCTTGCAATATCTAGATAACGTGCAGACATGTCAAACCAATGTCGCTCATTTTCTCCTTCCCAATGACGTTCTTACCAATCCACTGAGTTACCGCTAGTTGGTTGGTTCGCAGAGATGACTGTCGAGCACAGTGAGAATTCGGATTGGTTGGTTCACATGAGAGTGTTGTTCATCAATGCAGGAACTCCAGTATACTGGGATTCCTGAACGGTGGCTTCGAGGTAGCGTTCAGGCGTAATGCCTACAATCTTAGCCAACTTCTCTCTCGATAATTATCTCCACGTTCCGGCCACCTTCATGAAAATTTTCTGACCATCCAACTCTCTCTTCTTATAAAATTGTTCCACTAAATTGGAGTGGTAAAAATCATCTATCGAGTACCACAACCTATTCCAATTCCTCCTAATCATCTCGTCACCGTAAAACGGCGTAAAGCGGGCGGCAGTAAAAGCTTGTTCCGGCAAAATTCTTCGTCTTAGAGCTATTAGAAGTTTGAACTGATTTAAGGGTTTGTATATGGTGTAGAAAACAATGTGAAACAACCTCACTAGAAAAACGATGGTGGTGGCGTGGAAGCTCCAATTTTTTATTTATTTATTCATGTTTTCGGTGGTTGAAATTGTTGGGGATGGTGGTTGGAAAGGTTTGGAGAAGATTTGGAGTTGTTTTAAATGTTGGGCGTGGGTGTAGTTAGGTTTTCTTTTTTTTTTTTTTTTTTTTTTTTTTTTTTTAATTTTTGAACTAGAGTTTGAAGTTTGGTTAATGGCGGTGGTGGAATAGAAAACACGCGATTCTATTTTTTTGAAGGAAAGGGACACACGTGCGTGGCAAGTGCGTACGAGTTTAGGCCCAAGCCCAATTTGAATTTTCGAATTTTCCCAATTTTTCGTGCAAATTCAAACTAAAATTGCCGCTTTGTTACCGGTCCGATTTTTGCAAATGAACTATGGAAATGATCAGGACAGAATTTCTAATCCAATGATCCATAAAACACTCTATTCTGACCGTGGATGACATATAAGAATGGAAAACACCTCAAAGTGCATGCATGACGTAAGTTATGCGAACAAATGAACAATCCTGGATGTAAAAAACGAATACCCCACCCCCAAACAAATTTTTGGCAATGAAGTTTAAAATTTTGTTTTAAAAGTGGGTCTTTTAAAGTCATATTCCCGAGACTTCCTAAATTACTATGTTTAAGATTTTAACAATTTTTTTTTTATGAAAAATATTTAATATAAGAAAAACAAGAAAGCAATAAATGCATAATTCACACCATAGAGGAACATGACTCAAAATCCGAGAAAACATGCAAGATTGGAAAACGTGAAATATACTTAACGTGGACTTAGGATTCGGTACTTACAGCCACACACTCCATAGGGAGGGCCCGGTTACCTGAATGTTACAGCTTGCCAATATATGGAATTGTAAGGAAGTACACCGAACAACAAAATGAGCCGTTTATAGTCAGATACTCGAGACTTTAACAAATAACTAGATATATATATATATATATACCCAATTTTCTATATATCAACAACCTAAAGAGTTGTGGGTCTTTCCATAAATAAATAACATGGAATGCACTCCCAAATAGAATCAAGCACCAAGATTCTCTATGATGCAACTTATTGAAATGAAAGCAAAGTCTGATAGATCTTGAACGTAACCGCGCATGCACCTTCTTCTTCATCACTGAACGAGAGGGTGTCCAAGTCAATGATCGGGAGAAAATGGATGTTTGTGGAAGATATGTTGGATATGGTTAAGTTTTAGAAGGAACGAATAATCAAGTCCAAATCGAAGCTAATATATGCATACTAATCAATCATCTACGAATAAACATATATACAATGAGTACTACTATGAAATGCACTAGAAGGTCCATTTCTGAAAACTCGGAATAACGTCCTTAAGTAGGTCCTCACATAAATATCAAGATAAAAATACTTTAATTTTTCCGCTCAAGTTTCGCAACTCCTGTGTGCAGTGGGCAACACTTTACCTTACAATCTCAATGACACACAAGGAAGCCGGAGTCGATCAAACACATCTACCACTTACTATCACACTAACCTATTCCTAATTGAGCTAGAGGTCTTTATTAGGTGTTGAGGGGATTAGGAGATGGTTTAAGAAGGAAGGAAATGGATATTCAAAAAGGACAAGTCTGAGATAATAGAGTCTTCATATTAAGTAACTAAAGAAAACCTTGTTTTTTACTTTTGCTTCTACACTTTGTTTCCATCCTTAGCTATATTTTTTTTTCTTTGGCTTTTGACTCCTTTGATTCTATTTTTGGAGTTCTAACTCTTATTTTCTTTTATTTTTTTTTTATTTGGATGGAAACTTTCTTTTCTTATTTGAAGCGACTAACAAATTCTTGATTTCAAAGGTCTTTCTCTTTTCTATTCTTCATCTCTATTCTCAGACTCATTCAAAGAATGCGTAGGTTGATTTTTTTTTTTTTGTTTGTTTTGTAACAGGGTAAAGGATTTGTGGTTTATGAAAGGCTAACGAAAGGCTCAGAGGGGCGACTAGCGGAAAATAATTCATAGGTTTGAATTTCTGGCTATATCGATCCAAAGAGGGCCTAAATTCTCGCTTAGGATATGGTATAGTGATCAAGCAAGTGGACGTGTGATTTCTCTATCCATATTTTACTTTTCCCTTGTGTCATTTCTCAAATGTTTCACTCATATAAGGCTTTAGACTATATTCTCACAGGATTTGTAGAATAAGTACTCTAGCCTAGATTTCAGAAACTTACTGCCAACAATCATAGATACTCATGTAACATATTTATAGATAGATGCAAGACTTATTACCTACATATTAACCTAAGTTTCTAAAAATTATTCTAATGCAAAAGCTACGTGAGATTTCTAGATTATCAAGGGCCTAGAGAAAGAAATCAATACCAATATTCCTAAGTGTACAGCATAAACTTTTTATTAATATTTTTAAATTTTTTTTTTTTTTTTTTTTTTACTAGAAAACAAGTGCATATTGTACATATCTATATCCCAACAGATGCCTTAATTACACATGTTTCTATGCCCCCCCCCCCCCCAAACAAGAAGCATGCTTTGTCCACAAAGTATTTAAATAAATAGGGTAGAGAAATACCATGGAAACGCGTGAAATTCTGGAACATATGCAAAACAAGGTTAAACATACTAATATAGAAAATAAAAACTGACGGAACTCTATAAGAGTTCCACCCGTTATGGGGTTAACAAGAATCAAATTGCTTGGGACATAAGCAGACACTAATTGAAATAAAATCTAACCTTAACTCCCGTTTAAGCCTCATCCCCATTCTCTTCAATAAAGAAATGAGGTTCCTTCGCGTCCTACCATGCCATGGTAATTTGCTAGGCTTCATGCCACTTATCGTCTACTATAGCTAACCTGTCAAGCACTACTTGGTCGGATAGGGTGTAAGGCGTAACCTGATGAGGTTGTATCCTCCACCCTTGCCAAGTCATTGAACGGAACGATCGAATAATACAATTGGTGGGTCTCACAATGTCGACCCCAACCCAATCAGTGAAATGGGCACAAAAAATAGGGAAGAAACATAACATAATACGGCAAATTAAAACAAGCATAAGAAGATACTTATGCCTCTTGCTATGGGCTCGGGCTAAACTAGACATTAGGGTCTAGGGAATATCTTAGAGTGTACGTCCCCCAGCTAAAGCAAGGAAAATATCACAAGTTTTGTCATTCACAGAAGAATAACGCCATTCCCCTCTAATGTTTAGCAAGATCCAAAACATAACAGTGCCCACGTTCATAGACAGGCTACCAAGGGCGACGTTATAATCCCCTTGGTCCTCTATCCTAAAGATTCCTGCCCCGTAATGCTCATGCAAATCCTCATAGTTATTTATGTACATATTATCTACCAAATAGGCCCATGAGTCTTGCATTTCAGCGGGCATAGCAAGTCCAAGAACAAATGCTAGCAAGAACCTGGAAATTTTCATTGGTTCATCCTCAATGGTGATGGAGAACACTTGTTCTCCATCTGGTCTATCAAAGAAATTACAATTATCATAAAAATAAGATGTAAGTGCAGGAGAACAAAGTTCATCAGGACTTACCAATAGTGGCTCCCAGCCTGCTAGAATGATCACTTCGCGAAACCACGCACCATAGGTGTCACTTTGGAACAAGTCTTCAAAAGACTATTCCGTATGATAATGAGGGATGTCATCACCAAACTACTCACTGAACAGCTGCAAACGATCCTGGAACAACCGACAAAAATTGAATTTTTCGTATTGCCCATTGTGGGTCGTGGTGCGCGGTCGCTTCAACCTATGCTCGGGTAGGGCGGTCGCCTTCGGGATGAAAATTGGAATTCCAGTGTTTTGGGCGCAGGTCGTGCTCTGAAGAAATTTTGACTGATAGTGCCTAGGACGCAGGTGGAGCTCCACTGGGGCACAGGCGCGCTCCGAGCTGCTGAGTTGCTAAAATGGAGAAGAAAAATGGGAAACGTGGGAGTGAAAGGTGAGAGATGGAAGTGAGATGTAGTGTGGGTTGTGAGTGTATAATGAAGGAAGTTTATATAGGTTTTGAGATTCCAAAACAAATTGGCAAGTTGCCAAAATGTTTTAAGGCAATTGCCGGAAACAAAATATTTCCAAAATCGAAAACGGAAACAACCCATATTCTTTATTCCAAAATAAACCTAATATCTTTTAGGTTGAATTTAGGATAGTAACTGCCTAACTCATCGAGATTTCATCCTAATACAATATCTACTCATAGCCATGCCCATATCGGCAACATTCCCAACAATCATCGCAAAATCAAATAATAAATTTTGGATCATATAAAAATCATGCTAGACTAAATAATACCACCCCCAACCAATTCAGGATGGTGGGATTAACAATAAAAACAATGCACAATTTGAAAAGAACCACATTATATTAAAAATTGAAATTCAAATACAATTAACTAACGAATACAAATCTAACAACTAAATTCAAAAAAAAAAAATACTTAACATCCGAACTAAATAAAAAGAAATACATAAAACATAAAAGGAACAATAAAAACAACACCTAATCCATAAGAGCCCAAAACCACTCACTGCTGGTAGTGGAAGGCACCTGAGAAGGAGATGGCTCCTGAGCTCCCGATGGGCCAGAGCCATCCGTCCTTCGGTGATGATGCTCATGCCTCACAAACACCTCCTCAGAAGAAGAACCCCCATAGGGTGGGTAGTGGTCAAGCATCTCGGCCTTCATCTCCTCCCAACGCCCATCCTTGCGCTAGGCACGAGTCTCGAAGTTATGATGGATGGTAGCTTGCCGAGTCCGGAGGTATTCACAAATAGTATTGAGAGAACACATGCCACGATGAATCACAGTCATGCGTTCTGCATCCCACCTACACCTCTCCAAGGCATTGACATCAAAACATGTCGTGTCCTCCTCATCTTCCGAGTCAGCCTCTTCAACTACCCTCTGTTTAGGCAACCTCCAAACCATTTGGATACTTATAAACGTAAAAATAAAAGTTTTACTAATGAATAAAGCGATGAAACGTTAAACGTAAGTAAAACTAAACGATAGTTTACGTGCCTAATTTATCAAAGATTTCTACTTTTAATCCTATGAGATATAGTGGAGTAGATGATTCGTTCCACTCCTTGTCCTTCCGCATGTTGTGTTTTCTACGTATAAATAATCTTCTTAAAGTCTAATGAGAGATTTACGAAATGATAACTAGACTACGATGCAACTACCCACAAGATGCAACTAGTCGACTATTTGAACAACTATGGGAATGCTACGTCAATTCTATGATAAGGAGTTAGAGGGGGATTGATTCCACCTTAACTCGACTTAATCCTACTAACAAAGAATCGTCATAATCCGAATTGAATCGCTTGTAACAACTGCAGTTACTCCTAATCCCTAATTACACATGGCATTTCTACCAATTCATAACTAGCATGAGAACGATTACACCCATTCTCATGGTGAACTAATCATTTCTAAAGTGGAAAGGAAATTACGACAACTCTACGATAATAAGAATCAAGCTTTTATCAAGGCTTCTCAACCCCCTCTAATGGAGGTTTAGCCGAGAATCGTCACGCTATCATTCCAAATCAAAATCGAACAAGACATGATATAAAGATTTGAACTTTACTTGTTTAAGCTCAATTCAAAACTACTCATGCAATAATTGAATTAAACTAATAATGGCAATTAAGTAAATCTAAGGATTTAAGCTAATAAATAAATGAAAATGAAAATAGATTATCAAGAACACTATTTTATTAATCTAATGAATAATAAAACAATGATTCAAATACTAAATTAATAATCTACTTTGTTCTAAAGTAATTAATTAAACATGAAACTAGATTTAAAACAAGATATGAAAAACTAATTAATTATCTAATTGAAATTCTAAAACAAAGTTCTAAAACTAATTAATGGAGGCTAACTAATCTCGGTCTAACTATCTACCATTAACAAAGAGTCAAGCTCTTGTTTTTGTACTTTTAGATCCAAAAATCATGCATAGGCTTGGAGCCATGTTTTAGGCCAGAGAATCAGGCCCAAAACCCAATTCTTTCAGTCCAAAAAGGCCTCTTCAGCTGCAGTTGGCTTCAACAGACTTTTCATCCACTTCTGCTCCTCCGATTTGGTCAAGGCTTAGATCATTGGAAATCTCTTTCCGAGCTGGTCGTTTTGATATAAAGTAGGCCCAATTCCGAGGTCTGAGTCCAAAGATACGGCCTTCGGAAGTTCTGCTGACTTTGTGTGCTGTTTCTACCCGCGTCGACTTTTCTGCTTTTGACCGGGCTTTAGAAAGGCTTTGTCTTCTTGAATCTTGGCCTTTAATCACAGAACTCCTTAGCAACCGACCTTTGCTCCTTTGTCTCGCTAAAGTGGCACATTTATGCACATAATAGACTTTGAAGCCTGAAATGCATAAAAACACGTAATCAGTATTAACTCTTAATTATTACTCACATAATTGGTCTTAAAGTATGATGGTTAAGGGGTTAAAACTACAATTTTGGGCTCTTATCATTGCATATGGTCAATGCAATCGCACTCCGCGAAACGAGATTAGTATAACTTATAATAAATCACTCATTTGTGATCTTAGTTTTTCTCTCATCCTTGCTAAAGGACAAGCAAGTTGCTATTTGGGGGTGATGATTAGGTCCTTAAATGTGCATTTTATTACCATTACATTACTGCATTATAGCCCTTCTTACGCTTAATGAAAAGACAACTCATAGCATTTATTGCCTTTTTCAGGTTACAGAGAAATTCAGACCACTTATCATAAAAGTTGCATCATAGCACCAAAAGGAGCCTTAATTACGCTTATTATGAAGACTAGATGCTACTATGAAAAAGTGCTAAAAAAGTCAAAGTCAAAGGTCAAAGGTCAAGGACTCATAACCAATGAGCTGAAAGTCAAGTCCTCAACTCAGAAGACCAGAGATGGATGTCCTTAACACAAAAGATGGTTTTCTCTAAAACCTATCTTGATAAAGAAGAAATCAAAAAGCAAAAGGAAAAAGTGAAAGCATAAAGCAAGTGGTGAGGGGTCTCAAATGTAATGGAGAAGGGCAAATTAGTCATTGACATAAAGTAGGGGTATAAGAACTAAAAGTTAGGAAGAGAGAATGCACCTAGACTTAATCTAGTGTCATGTCGGATTTAATTTCTAGTCTTTTTTCATTCAAGTTATTTACTTTATTGTTCTTCATTTTCAATCTTGTTATTTGATTTTGTTATTCAATCAATCAATCATCTTTCTTTGTTGTTCTTGTCTCAATCTTTTCATTTCATCTCTTCAAGTTTGTATTCTTCAATCGTTACAACTTAAGCTTTTCAATGTTCTTTATAAACTAGTTAAACAAAACAAGTCCTAAACTAAAGATTGTACCTTCCTTCTCTCTAAAACTCCCAACCATTTAAACTCTATACAATCTATGGTGACTTCATTCTTTCCAAAACTCTCAACCATTCAAATTCTATACAATCTATGGTGAACCTCACTTCCACTCTTTTGAAGACCACCACAAATACTACTACTTCAGTAAGCACCCAAAACTATATTTTAAACTCTTTAATAGCATTTCATTTACGCTAATTATGTTTATAATAATGTGAATTTATTACTATTTACTTAGTTTTGTGTATTTTAGGCTTTGGAGTAAAATAAATGTTGAAATGATGTCAATTGTGCATGAAAAGAAACTAAATTGACTGCTAGGTGAAAACCATGGAAAAAGGCCAAGATTTATGAAGGAAAAGCCCTCAAAAAGCCCAAGTCAAAGAAGTCAAGCAAAAGTCAACCCGGATGGAAAACTGCTGAAATATCGATAGAACTTCAAACGAGCATATCTTTGGATTTAGAGCTCTGATTTTAACCCATTGTATATCAAAATAACAAGATTGGAAATAGCTTTCTATCCATCTAGGCTTAGACCCCTTTGGAGTAGTACAAGTTAACGAAATGGGCACACCAGTAAAACACTACAAATTTGTCTTAACTTAAATTCTATGTATTAGACCCTAGTGTGATTTTGAATCCCATGAGCTTATGGAGAGATGGAATTTCGACCACAACATGTAAAACATACTTGTTCTATATAAAACTAGTAGTTAACTTCAAGTCTAAGCATCCATTGTATTATCCAATATTAGTTTAGTTTTTGGGATTAGAATTAGGGTTAGCCACCATTTTCATCGTCTTCCTTCACCATCAATAAAAATCTCAATTTTCTTCTTCTTTTAGTTCTATGTTTCAATTTTATTAATCCAATGAAACTAGGCTAAAACTTCTCCTAATGAAGCATCTGTGAGGATTGTTTATGATTTCGTTAGTTATCTGTGTTTATGTACTTAAAGTTTGAAACTTTCATATTTTTTGAGATAAGAATTGTTAGTTTTGAACTATAGTTTAGTAGTTCTATACAATAGATTGATAGAAGTGTTATTTTCTCATGCTAATTAATTATTGACTAGATATGGGAAGGGGAAAAAGCCATCATAAACTTCATCTGGTCTGGAAACCCAGCAGTAAGAAAGACTATTACGCTAAAATGGGCGAAAGTGTGCAAGCCAAAGGCAGAAGGGGGTCTAGGCCTTAGACCTCTGAAGGAGGTGAACCTTGCACTGCTCATGAAACTGACATGGCAAATGATCACGACGAACAACAAGTGGTCATAGTATATGGTGCAGAAATACAAATTGAAGCACGGAAGGTGGCTGGCTAGTCACAAATGCTCATCTATCTGGAAAGGGCTGAAATGGGCTTTGGAAGAAATGAAATGGCATATGGGCTAGTCTATTGGCTCAGGTAGCTCTCTAGATATTTGGAGAGATGATTGGGATGGCCCAAACTCGGCAATGGCCTTGCATCCGCACTTTGACTGGAGTAATCATTCTTCAAAAGTTCGAGACCTGATTGTGAACAACCAATGGAGCTTTCCTGATAGTTTGATAAATGTCTTCGCTTTTCTAGAAATGGATCTAAACTCTATGCTACCTCCAAGTACCGAAATTGAGGGTAGAAGAATTTGGAAACCGGATAAAGAAGGGAAATTCTCGATGTCCTCTGCCTTTGAAACTATCAGAGAGAAGAGTGTCGTTGTCTAGTGGGGAACAATCATCTGGAACAGCTGGAATTGCATGGAAAATCTTGCAAAGAATCATTCCGACGGATGATAAGGTGAAGCGAAAATGCATTCCGATTGTTTCCAGATGTGATGGATGCAAAGAAGAGGAGGAAAGTTATGAGCATTTGTTATGGAGCATCCCCACCTCTCAAGCACTTTGGGAATGGATTCTTCAAATTTTTCATTTGTATCCGCAATTAGCAACAGGAAAGGTACCCATAAAGGGACTTATCAAAGCAAAACAACTTGCAAGTCCTTTGATCAGAGAGCTGTGGACTTCTGTGGTTCTAAGTATGCTAGTAGCCATTTGGAAGATGAGAAATTCTCAAAGATACAACGACTCACGCTTCAGCTCCAGACACATAAGGAAGGGCATTCAAGTTACTCGACGTTTGTCTAAGAGTCACATGTACAACACTGTTTGAACTTGATATTCTTCACTCTTTGGATATCGAATGCAAGCCAAATCCATTAAGTGCAATGCAACAAGTTAACTGGTATCCACCTGAAAAAGGAGAGATTAAAATTAACTGTGATGGATGCTCACTTGGAAATCCGGGAAGAGGAGGCGCTGGTTTAACATTCAGAGATTACCAATCTAATTTACTTAGAATTCTGGCACAAGGTCTCGGGGTGGTCACCAATTATGAGGCAGAAAGCATTGCAATTGTATTAGCAGCAGAGAGAGCAGTTGCTCATGGCTGGAGGATAATATAGATAGAAACTGACTCCCAATCGGTTGCTCATTCTTTCTCAAATGGTCACATTTCATGGAAACTGAAAACTAGATGGGAAAGAGCCATTCAAAACTTGATCTCCTATAGGATAACACATAGTTGGAGAGAAGCTAAATTTAGTGCTGACTCGGCAGCAAAGCATGGGGCGTCTTTGGATATAGATGCATTGGAATGGAGTGCATCACGACCATCTTTTGTACCCAAAATTGAGAGTCCTGATCAGGTGTACTTTAGATTTAGCTAGAGTATGCACACTCCTTTTGCAATGTGGTGGGAACCTATCCTATAACATGTTAACGATGTCTCATCATGTAACATTATATCTATATTAATATATTCACATTTTGCCTGCAAAAAAAAAAAAAATATATATATATATATATATATATATATATATATATATAAATATTTATTTCAATTTTATTTCATTGCATTGGGGAATTTGATAAGGATGATAACTTTAACATAATAACTATTTGAATAATTAATAAATTTGCATATGTGGATTTATTACTTCCTCTATAAATTTTTAGTCCATCAAAACCCTATTTATATTAGTTTAGTTAATTTTATCTTATTTGAATTTATTAGTTAGAGTAGTATCAAACAAAGTAAAAATCATTCTCTCTTCCCAATTGATTTGTCTCTAACTTGATTTCTTTTCCATGTACATATTTTGATGTGGGTATGAAACTCTTATTTAAGCTATAACAAAATGTTTTTATTTGGGTATTGACTATAATCTAGTTCATTTGTGTGTGTTTTCTCATATGCATCAAATTAGGTCACATCAATGACTAAGAGATCTTTTAAAGCTAAAGAGTCAAGAACCACAGAGTTATTGGATTTAGTACATATTGATGTATGCAGGCCCATTAATGTGTAAGAGAGAGGTAACATTGAATATTTTATTACTATTGGTGACTATTCAAGAGAAGGTTATGTGTATTTATTTGAAGCACAAAAAGTCTAAATCTTTTGAAAAGTTCAAAGAATTCAAAGGAAAAGCTAAAAAGCAAACCAATTAAGACAACTCAATCGTACCGAGGTGGCGAATACCTCTCAGATTAGTTCAAAGAGTACTTAATGCAAAATAGGATTTTGTCTCAATTAAGTGCACCAAGAATGCCATAATAGAATGAGATTGTAGGAAGAAAGGATAGAACCTTATTGGATATGGTTTGGTCCATGATGAGTTATTTAACTTTACTTATAATGAAAAGGTTACTTGAGGTGGTTTATTGTGTAATCCGAGAGAACAAGGAAACTTTGTGAGTATCTCGAGGAAAATTATTTTATGAAATGAAAACCTCGTAGTACAATGGTCATTGATGAAATGACAGCAAATATTTCTAGTAATGTTCAATTTGAATTAACTCGTAGTTTAGATGAACCTTCCAAATGAAGTTCCAAGTTTACCTAAACCTACTCCAGTACTTCGTCATAGTAGGAGGGCAATTAGACCTCCAGAAAAGTTAACCTTATTAAGGGAAACATTTTATGTTATATCAAATAATTAGGATGTGGATCCTATGAACTACAAATAAGCAATTTCTGACATTGATTTGAGAAATGGCTTGAAGCAATGAGATCAGAAATGGAGTCCATGTATTCCAACAATGTTTGGGAACTTGTTAATCCACTGCCAAATAATAAGCCTATTAAGAAAAAGTAGTTATTCAAAGGAAAAAATGAGCCAATAGAAAGGTAGAGACTTTCAAAGTGAGACTAGTGGCGAAAAGGTTTACTCAAAAAAAGGGTATCGATTATAATGAGACTTTTTTGCCAGTAGCCAATAAGAATGCTTAAGTCCATTAGAGTCATTCTATTAATTCTGCTCATTATGATTATGTGATATGGCAAATGGATGTAAAGACCATATTTTTTAGCTTGATGGCTTTACAATTCCTAGATAAAAGCATAAAGTATGCAAACTGAAAACTCCATTTTTGGACTTAAACAAGCTTCAAGGAGTTGGAATGCATGCTTTGATTAAACAATCAAATCATTTGGTTTTGATCAGTGTAAAGAAGAACCTTGTGTTTTACAAGAAGGCTTAAGGTAAGACGATTATGCTTTTGGTTTCATATGTATATTATATACTATTCATAATGAATGATATAGGCTATGAAGACTAAATACTATATATTTTTATATGTTTACGCAGACCCTTATATAAATAATATGGATTTTAGAATGGTTGCTTAATGGCTTTAAAGGCCAGTGGGAGATTGTTGGGATATTTGGCCTTTACAAAGCCAATGAACATTTATTGTTTATACATGATGATGTTTAATTCAATACACAAATCTTATTATTATGCATATGGGTGAGTTATTATCATATGATGAAACCATAATAAGTTCTATCGGTAATAGAATTATAACAATCGAGCATATGACGAGTCATGGGCGGAAGATTTGATTGTATCTATTTACCTATAATACTCATAGTTAGGTAGGGGTGAAGTCGGACAGTTGACTTATACGACTGTAATATACATAACTACTATATGATAGGATGATGATATCTCAATCATTTGAGTATGATTCTAAGTTTGTATATTGGTGTAGTCACATGACTGACACTGAGATGATGGAAGTGAGAACATGCTATAAATTCACTGTTAAGGTTAGTGTGTAAATCTCACTTTACCAATTATTCCCTAGACTTGAGGAATTGTGAAAATTCATTGTGTCTCAACTTTATTCTTTCAGACGATGTTAAAAAGTAATGCATATTCATAGACTAGACGTGACATTTTGGGTAATGAATGTAGGATGTCTTGAATCACGAATTCTAATAAATGATCCACCACTCTACGGAGTTATGTATTAGGAAATTGTGACATAACTAATTGAGCTCAAACCCGACTGGTTTAATAAATAGTTTTGTACTGCTCAATTGATGTTGGATGTCACATTGGGTCAATTAGACATGGGTGTGACAGTGAAGAACATATTCCCAATGGTCTAATTGTGAATACAAGTGAGGTGGAGAGACTTAGATTTAAATAATTGGTAGGAAAAGACTTTCTTGATAATTCCATGGGCCTTACTATAAATATGGATTTGTTAATGGGCATTTTCCATATTAAAGAGATATATATTAAAAGTGTTTTAGTATATCAAGTACAAGTACTTGTATAACAAGGACCTGACCTCTTTAAGATAAGACTTGGAATCCTAAGTGGATCCCACTACACACATACTTATTTATTCTCAAAGTTTCTCTATATAAAAGAATGACTTTTTGGTGAAAGAGACCATTAGTCTTTCCAAAAAAAGTACAACTAAAAGCAAGATAAAAGCAAAAGTGTTTTGTGGTGTGTTGTGTGTTGAATACTACTAGAAGACTGAAGACTTATTTTTTTGATTCAGTTTTGGAAAACTTTTCTTTATTGTCAATATCCAATTTCGGCTTTGAAATGTATTTTTCTTTTAATTCCCTTTTGACCTATCAAAAATAAATTGGCATGTTAAAGATCTAGGATTAATTATTTACTAACATAAACCTGATTGGAAATCCCTAAATTCTAGTTCCTTTTCTAGTCACACGGTGGCATCAAATTTTTACCTCAAGAACAACCGAAATTCTTATGCATCCCGAGCTAAACAAATGAATCCATATATCAAAACAAAGCCTTTCAAATCTAGATTACAAGGATCCAAACGACATCCAAAAGCTAATTATTGTGGAAAACGATATCACCATTTTGTTGACAGGTGCCAAAACTGATCAAAAACCTATTTTGCTTCTACTTCTTCTTTCTAGTATATTGAATTAATGGGGTGGTCTTAGCTTGAACAACCATAAATTTAGCCTCCTCTCTTTTCCTCATCAGGTAAATATTGTCGACAAAAAGAAAACGATTAAAACCCTAGAATATACTTGGATTTTATCTACAAATTGTCTAACCTGGATGTTCTAGACCATGCATACTGGGTTTTACTAGTCTATTGATCAAATGGGCCAAGTCCATAGAAATTATTGTCCAGCCCGACTTATTCATGGCCCAACATGACTCCTAAAATATGGGGTTTTACATCAATTAATTAGAGGTCACATTGTGGTTATACTACCGAGATTTCTATTTTATATAAACCGTCTTATGGTGGAACTCGGTCGGGTTGGGTCGGGTTGAGACTTAACCTGAGCCCAACTTGAGTTTCAAATGCTTCAACCCAAACCCAGGACCAAGCCCTAGTCGGTCCTTAAATTTTCAGCCCAAGCCTGGCCAAAATATGTCAACCTAAGCCTAACTTAATTGGGTTGGGTGGTTTTAGTCGAGTTTGTCAAATTTCTAGGGGTTCTATTCCATTTGAGGAAAAAGAAGACCGAAATCGCAATATTATTGCGAAATGGGATTTGATTATTTAAAAAGGAAACCAACTTGATTGATTCCATTATTATTTATTAAAAGAATATTCTTCATTTTATTATTAACAAGAATGAATTCTTAAAAAAGGAAATTGTATAATAGAATAGAAGGAATGGAATATACATGTACATATATGCACACAGGCTCAGGTCTTTCGGTTATTTGATATTTTCTATCTTAAGCCCAACCCAATACCGAGTCAGGATTTGATTTTATGAAACCGAGCCCGGACCACATATTTAAAATGTTAGCCTAAGATTATAGAATCTCCACGCATCCGACATGGTTCACCATCCTTTTAGTTGCTTTATCTAAGACTCGTGGATGTTTTGATTTGGTTTTCTATTTGTTGTATTTATGATTGGTTAATGGAAACTTGGTCGATCATAACTCAATTGTCTGTAAAGTTTTGTGCATTGATGCTTGATGGGGTTGTTCTTGTAAAACTATATATATGGTTAGGTAAACCTCCCTTTTGGGGATTGTTGTACCTTTTTTATTGCTGAATCTCGGTGTAATGATCCTTAGGTAGAATTGTAAGCATTGTGCTTTAGTTAAATGATACTGTTAGTGGTGATGCTAGGAGAGTTGTGAGATTATTGTAGTGGGGAAAACCAAGAAGGAGAAGAATGGAGGCAGGGAATTAAAATAAGGGTTTGAAATAATACACTACCCTACCCAGAACTTCATATATATACTTAATTAACCTACCATGGGTTTTAAGTTACCTTTACACACGAGAAAGGAAATAATAGATATGATTCAGTTTGGCATACCAATATGATAGGTGCCCACCTGTACATAAGCAACAATATATAGGCACATGCCCATACCAACAGTCCACACTTATAGAAATGTGAGACATTATACTTCAACACTCCTCATAAAGCTGTAATTATGCAAACTATGCATATTACAACTTGTATTACAGAAATAATATATAAGAAAATTGACTTTAGTTAAAGAACTCAAACAACTGTTGAGACGTTCTGGAAAGTGAAACTATCGGTTTAGACAATGCCTTAACCTAAATACTGTAATTGTACCACAATCATAAACTGAAACCATAACAACAGTTTGATGGCATACTACTTGGCTGCTGCTCACTCCATTTGTTTTTATGCCTCACAATACAAATTGCAAATAATAACATTGATTTGATGTGGGTCGCTTTTTGGCTGCTATTATCAATATCACTAGTGTAGTCAACAAAATATTGTTCTAGATACTCCTGAATACTGAATAATGATGTAGTTAACGCTTGACTGCTACCTGAATCATAATACCAACTGATGCAGTTTAGGCATGATTGCTACCTTAAAGCAACTGATGTAGTTTATAAGTTATTGCTACCTGAAAACACGAGTGCAGTTTAGGCATAACTGCTACCTGAAGACACGAGTGCAGTTTAGGCATGACTACACCTTGAATAGAATACGGAATACTGGGTAGTTTATGCACGACTTCGACCTGAATAGAATACTGAATATACAAGGCAGTTTAGGCATGACTGCAACCTGAATAGAATACTGAATGTACTGGAGAGTTTAGGCGTGACTGCAACCTAAATATAATACTGAATGGTGAATAGTGGGGAAGCCATTTTCTTATACTCTTATAGATCTCGTACTTTTCCACATACGTTTCCATATTCTCCCCCTTAAGTTGGAACATACAAATCCCAAATGATACTCCTACATGTTTGTTCTTCTATGTAATATTGTTTAACACAATATTTATCTATAATACTATAGAACACATTTGTAATGATGCACTATAAACTCATGAGAATATTGGAGAGTTATCAATACATCTTGTGGAATTCCACTTGCCTCAAATACTACATACTCAATCCCATATCTCCATATTATTCCCCTCAAGTTGGAATTTACAAGTCTAAGTTGGAACAAAACAAAGACTTTTTCCATTCCAACTTGAAGTTAAAACAGGGGAAACCAAACACCAACGCAATAAATAAACTGACCGTCCCTAAAGTTAGACAACAAACAAATACCCAACCCAACTTGAAATAGATAAAAAATACTTTGTTCATCAATACTAAGCTTGAACAATCAAAGACAAATTTATACAACCAAAGACCAACCAATGCCCTCTTCAAAGAACAATACTCCATACTCCAATACACAAAGCATAAGCTAGAAAATGTTCTAATAAAATATGTATCAAATACCTTCAAATCATATTGTCATTGACGACCCTTCAAACCAAAGCAATTAAAACACTTAGAAAACAAAAGATATTACAAACTCATGTAATAAAACATACATAACCAGATCCCCCAATTCATACAATAAAGAGAAGCAAGAGATACTCACAGTATCTAGAAAACTACCACAAAGTATAGTTGGGCATTTGAGCCAACACTTGAATGCATAAACATACATGAACAAGTCATGGAGAGCACATGAAAAGCTTGAGCATTACGCCTATAAGTGAGGGAAAAAATATAGGCACGCTCTATGAATCGAGATGAGATAACTTCAACCTTTGTCGGTCTCCTTAGATTACCTTCTTGTTTGGCTTTTTGAACTCGTATGCAGCAATAATCTTTAATACAACTTGATACTCATTTTTTCTTGTCAGAAAAATTTAAACTTGAATACTGAAAACTGAAAAATTGATTTTTTTTTCTTGTATATTGTTTTTTGTAGACAACTCTTCTAGTATACTGACACTCGCTCCTTTCTGTGTGTAGATGGTGTATGGATGATGTAGATAGATGATAGTCGTTGAACAAATAGAAGCGTATCAAAACCTAATTATCCCTCAATAAGTGAAGGATGAGTAGGGTATCGTTCCACTTTTAAGTGTATGTTATGTGAAGGACAGAACTGGAAAGGGGGTTTAAGGGATTAAAAACTATGATTATAGAGATTTAGATTCTAATGCTAAACTAAACTAAATTAACTAAACTATTGGGAATTTATAAGAGAGGGAATTCAAGAGATTATAATTCACCAATACTTTTAATTAATGACCTTCTGCTTCATGGTTGTTCTTACAAGTAGACTACAATTAGGCAATCGAGCAAGTGTCGATGCCCTCTTGGACAAAACATCGTTAACAATTAACTCTACTTAAGGCTGTTCCTATATTTATGCTATTAATATCTTCTTTCCTTTTATGTAAGCTCGGGCAGCCATTCAATGTATTACCAAGAGCAACATCAAAGAGTACTTCCTAATAGGGCGGCCATTCAATGAATCACCACTTAAGGCAAACACAAAGAATACTTCCCCTAGGCAGCCACTCCCTGAGCTACCCCTTCTAAGGCAACACAAAGAGTACTTCCCTAACTCTAAAGAATTACACTACTAGAAGAAAAGTAAAGAACACTAGCATGATATTAATATTGCCAAACATAAACCCTATTCTATACTTCCATCCCCTGGTGTGGGCAATGGAACTAATAACTAAAAACATAAAGAACTAACCTGATTGAAGAACACCATGAACCAGAATAATCATTAAACCTTAAGTACCGGCTTCATCTCCTCCCTTGAAGGAGAAGATTAGCTGATAAAACATAAAATGAATAGTTTACCTACGAAATGAACGATGAACTCAAAACGTAAGTAAACTAAAACTTTCTTATGAGCCTATATTTATCAAAGTTTCTACTCTCAATTCTATCGAAATAGAGTGGAGTAACAAATTTGTTCCACTCCTAGTTCTCTAGCATGGAATGTTTTC
The DNA here is from genome assembly GCF_015680905.1 of Coptis chinensis. Classification (NCBI taxonomy): domain Eukaryota; kingdom Viridiplantae; phylum Streptophyta; class Magnoliopsida; order Ranunculales; family Ranunculaceae; genus Coptis; species Coptis chinensis. The sequence continues at coordinate 39,780,928 of NC_141463.1, forward strand.
TAATCTAATTAATCGGTCTTAAGTCTAATGAGAGATTTACAAAGGGTGTTATACTACGATACAATATGAAATTGATTATGTTGAATTTAAACTACGAATGCTATGGAAATATGATTGTTTTTTAATCTAGATAAAGGATTAGAGGGGAATTGAATCCACCTCGAATCCAACTTAATAACCTAGCATAGATTCTTGTATCTCGATTCTTACGTTCTTATGGCAAGAATTTCGAGTTTTAATCCCTAGCGTTCATGGCATTTCTACCAAATACTAACTAGCATGTGAGGTTGTCCACCCATTCTCATGGCGAATCACGACCTTCTAGAGTGGAATAGATTCTATAATGTTTCTATACTATACCACTAAGTTTTCATCAAAGCTTCATCAACCCCTCTAATGGAGGTTTTAGTCTTGAGTCATCAACCCATCATTTCCCATTGAATTATAACTACACATCATATTAAAATAACTAATTTAACTAACAATGTCTCAATCTACTTAAACTACGAAATGATAATCAACAAGAATTAAAATTAGATCTATAAATTGAAATGACAAAAATCAAAATTACAAGAATAATCACTATTTTATTTATCTAATGAATGATATTCAATGATTCAAGAAATTAATCTAAAACAAGAAAATGAAATTCTAAAACTAAGTTCTAAAACTCATTAATGGAGGCTAACTAATCTAATTCTAATCTAGGTCTAACTATCTACCCTTAACAAAGAGCTAAACTTTGGTTTTTATATGTTCAGATCCAAAAATCGTGCATGGGCTTGGATCCATGTTTCGGGCCAGAGAATCAGGCCCAAAACCCAATACTTTCAGTCTAAAAAGGCCTCTTCAGCTGTTGTTGACTTCGATAGACTTTTCGTCCACTTTTTCTCCTCTGATTGGGCTAAGGCTTGGACTATTGGAAAACTCTTTCCGAGCCGGTCGTTTTGACGTAAGGTAGGCCCAATTCCAAGGTCTGAGTCCAAAGATATGGTCTTCGGAAGTTCTATTGACTTTGTGCACTATTTCTGCCCATGTGGACTTTGACTTTTCATCTTTTGACCGGGCTTCACAGAGGCTTTGTCTTCTTGAAAATTGGCCTTTAATCACAGAACTCCTTAGCAACCGACCTTTGCTCCTTTATCTCGTTAAAGTGGCACATTTTTGCGCATAATGGACTTTGAAGCCTGAAATGCATAAAAACACGTAATCAGTATTAACTCTTACTTATTATTCACATAATTGGTCTAAAAGTACGATTGTTAAGGGGTTAAAACTGTAGTTTTGGGCTCTTATCAAACCACCCCCAAACAGCATTTTGCTTGTCCTCAAGCAAAGATGAGAAATTAGAATAAGTGACCAAGAATGGAGTTTTATCTACTCTCGTTTCGCCGAGTGCGATTGCATTGACCATATGCAAGAAGGCCTTAAACCACTAGGAATTTCCTAGTGGACGAGTTATAGCCTCGTGAGAGTTTTCTAGTGAAGGTACTCACAAACTTCATCTATACTACAACGACTAAGAAAGAAAACTATTGTTTCCTTATTCATGCTCCAAATTATCTATACATTTCACTAGCTATGAACAAGAATAACCAAGTCAAAAACCTAAGCTAATATATGCATAATAATCAATCATTTACAATAAACATATATACAATGAGTACTACTATGAAATGCAATAGCAGGCCCGTTTCTAAAACTCGAAATAGCTTCCTTAAGTAGGTTCTCACAATAATAGTCAAGATACAACACTCTGATTTTTCCACTCAAGTTTCGCTACTCTAGTGCGCAGTGGGCACACTTTACCTTACAATCTCAATGACACACAAGGAAGCCGGAGTCGATCAAACACATCTGCCACTTACTATCACACTAACCTATTCCTAATTGAGCTAGAGGTCTTTATTAGGTGTTTTGGGGATTAGGAGATGGTTTAAGAAGGAAGGAAATGGATATTCAAAATGGACAAGTCTGAGATAAAAGAGTCTTCATATTATGTAACTAGAGAAAACCTTGTTATTTACTTTTGCTTCTACACTTTGTTTCCATCCTTAGCCATATTTTTTTTTCTTTGGCTTTTGACTCCTTTTATTCTATTTTTTGGAGTTTTTATTTTATTTCTATTTTTATTTTTCTTTTCTTTGGATGGAAACTTCTTTTCTTTATTTCTGAAGCAACTAACTAATTTTTGTTTACATAGGTTTTTCTTTTCTTCTTTCTTCCTCATTCTATTCTCAGACTTATTCTAAATTGGGTAGGTTGATTTTTTTTTATTTATTTTGTTTTGTTTTTGTAACAGGGTAAAGGATTTGTGGTTTATGAAAGGCTAAAGAAAGGCTCAGAGGGGCGACTAGCGGAAAATAATTCATAGGTTTGAATTTCTGGCTATATCGATCCAAAAAGGGCCTAAATTCTCGCTTAGGATATGGTTTAGTGATCAAACAAGTGGACTTGTGATTTCTCTATCCGGATTTTACTTCTCCCTTGTGTCATTTCTCAAATGTTTCAGTCTTATAAGGCTTTAGGCTATATTCTCACTGGATTTGTAGAATAAGTACTCTAGCCTAGATTTCAGAAACTTACTGCTAACAATCATAGATACTCATGTAATATATTTATAGATAGATGCAAAGATTATTACCTACATATTAACCTAAGTTTCTAAAAATTATTCTAATGGAAAAGCTACGTGAGACTTCTAGATTGTTAAGAGCATAGAGAAAGAAAACAATACCAATATTCCTATGTGTATAGCATAACTTATTTATTTATATTTTTGAATTTATGAAATTTTAACTAGAAAACAAGTGCATATTATACATAGCTATATCCTAATAGATGCCTTAATTACACGTGTTTCTATGCCCACCCCCAAACAAGAAGCATGCTTTGTCCTCAAAGCATTTAAATAAAGAGGGAAGAAAAGTACCATGGAAACCCGTTGAAATTCGGAACATCTGCAAAACAAGGTTAAAACATACTAATATAAAACCGACGCGAACTCTATAAGAGTTCCACCCATTATGGGGTTAACAGGACTTAAATTGCTTGGGACATAAGCGCATTAACTAAATGGAATTAAAAACTTACCTTATCTCCCGGACATACATATTATCTACCCAATAGCACCATGGGTCTTGTATTTCAGCGGGTATGGCAAGTCCAAGAACAAATGCTAGCCAGAACCATAAGCGGTTCCCAGTCTACGTGTGTGATCACCTCGCGAGTCCAAGCACCGTAAGTAGTGCTTGGGAACAAATCTTCGGAAGACTGTTCTGGTATTATTGTAGGAGATGTCATCTCGAAACTACGCTCTGGAATAGCTGCAAATGACCCGGGAACAACCCGCAGAAAACTGGAAATTTTCTGGTCTACGGAAGTCAGGGCGCAGGTGCGCCTCAGGTTTTTTTTTTTTTTTTTTAAACAAGGGAGTGAGGTGGGGGTAAGAATAGGAATTTGAGTGATCAAGAATGGAAAAACCAACACCCATTTCCCCAAACAAATTTTTGAAAAAGGTTTGTAAAATTTGTTTTAAAACGTAGGTCTTTTAAGGTCGATTCGAGACTTGCTAGATTACTATTTTTATAGCTTTAAACTTTTTTACTTTTTATGAATTAGGTTTAATATAAAGGAAAACAATAAGCAAGAAAGACATAATTCACACCATAGAGAAACATGACTCAAAAACCAAGAAAATATGCAAGAGTGGAAAACGTGAATTATGTGAACCGTGGACTTAGGATCCGGTACTTACAACCACACACTCCATAGGGAGGGCCCGGTTACCTGAATGGTGCATCCACCAATATATGGAAATGAAATGAAATGCACCAAACACAAAAATTGAGTCGTTTATAGTCAGATACTCGAGACTTTATCTAAATATATGTATGAATATGCAGTTTATCATATATCAACAACCGAAATAGTTGTGGATCGTTCCATAAATAAATATCACAAAAAACATATCCAAACACAATCAAGCACCAAGATTTCTTACGACGGAGCCTAGTGGAATGAAAGCGAAGTTGGATAGACCTATAACATAACCGAGCATGCACCTTATGTTTCATCTTTAAACGAGAGGGTGTCCTAGTGAATAAGTGTGAAAAAGTGAATGGTTGTGGAAGATATGGTGGATTGGGATAAGTTTTAGAGAAAAAGCATGGAAAAAATGAGGATGTGGGTTTAGCACAAAACTCATTCATGGTGTAGTTAGGGACTGTCTCAAGTCTGAAAATGAAGGTGTCAAGTGGTTTATCCTTGGGAAGTATTTGTTTCGTAGGTGGATTTAAAAATCATGAAGCACGGGGAGAAACTAAAGGATCGAGTGCAAACTCGAGGTTCCTTTGAAAAGGTGGAGGGTGGGGAATATTGGTGATGGAAGGTGAATGATTCTCAGCTAGAGCTCTCAAGTCCATATTATCAGAAATCTTGACATATGCAAGACATTCCTCAATAGGTGGGTCAAAAGGATCACTGGGATAGAGATTGAAAAATTTATCTTCCGTCATAGCATCAAGGGATGAATGGTTGTTGGCAAGGGGGGACTCCCGAAATGGTAAAGAAGCGGTGCAAAAGAGTTGCAGGAATTCTTCTTCGATTTCGTCTACCACCAGGGAGTCATTGTTAAAGTCGAAATTTTCGAAGGAAAGGAATTTGTTAATCTGTTTCTCCGGAAACATGTTTTTGAAGTAATCTTGAGCTAAGCTCTCGATCATGCTAACCTCGCCATTTGTAGATGAATCGGGATATTGTGTCCTCATTTTGAAAACATTTACCTCAACAGAAAGATGGCCAAAAGACAAGGACATCGAACCATCGCGACAGTTTTTGAGCGCGTTGGTAGTAGCCAAGAAGGGACGCCCTAAAATGATAGGTACAGAGTCGTTAGTGACTTCTGTGTCGAGGATAACGAAGTCGGCTGGGTAGTAAAAATTTTGGACTTTAACCAACACGTTTTCAACCACACCCTTAGGATACTTAATAGACCGATCAGCTAATTGCAATGTCATTTTAGTAGGTTGCATCTCCTCTAGACCTATTTGTTTATACAAATAAAATGGGAGTAAGTTAACACTAGCCCCCGTGTCTAGTAAGCCTTGTCGTCGTGTGAGAATCTCCTAAGGTGCATTATGCAGATGGGGGATCGACCGGGGTCCTTGTACTTAACAATTCCATTATTTTCGGATAAAGTTGGGAACCTGCTCAGTTAGAAAGGCGTCTTTAGGTATTTTGGTCTTACGCCTAGTAGTGCACAACTCCTTAAGAAACTTAAGCGTGGTTAGGTAGCTTTTTATAGCTTCGAGAAAAGGAAGGTTTATCGTTAGATTTTTGAAAATGTTCATAATCTCCTCAAAGTTAGTATCCCCGGTTAGCATGGCTAATTTCCTCGAGGAACGGTGGTTTAAGCTCTATATTTTGGCGTATGGCCTCGACTTGATATGTAACCTTGGCTTTTTCTTTCTTAGGTTGTGGTTTAACCGGTACCTCTACAGCTGGTAGGTTCTTCGGTTTCTATTTCGGTATCTAGTTCGATATCCGTTGTAGGAGTATCTTGATGGGGTAACTATAGGCATAGTTACTTTGTTATCAACCACTCTTCCGAATCGGAGTGGTGATGGCATTTAGCTGACCTACGGATGTAGTTTCCGTACTAGTATTACCATTTACCTCAAATGCTGTGTTTGCTGTTCTAGGGTTGGGTATCGCTTGGCCTGGAAACACGCCTTTTGGTTGGGCTTTCTCTTGGGCTAACTGTTGGTTTAAATTATTAACGGATTGTAGAATGTGTTGTTTAGATTGAGCCATGGTTTGGAAAAGTTGTTGGCTCACTTGTATGAAGGTGTCAAGACGATCCGGTTGTGAGGGTGTAGTAGTCACGGGTGGTGTGACTGGAACTATCTCGCGTTGATTATTTATGGGCGGATTGTGATAGTTATTATTTACCTAACGATACCTCTATTAGCATTATAATTATTATAACTACATTGATCTTGTGCTTGACTTTGTCGAGGTTAAGCTTTGGTTGTTATAATTATTATAATTACCCCGATCCCGGTCCTTGTTGTGGTGGAGTTTGGTTATAACCGTATGGCCGCCTAACATATTGATTATTGTACCACAGTAGGTGTGACTTGTTGGTTATTTCTCCAACCGAAGTTGGGATTTTGTCTCCAAGGGCGTTAGGTTCACTATTAATGGAACAAGAATGTTCATAGGCTATAGGGCGATGGGAGTCGGGATGCTCGGGACTCAAATGAAAAACATGGATTTGAATTTACATTCATGACGGGGATAGGCTTTTGTTGTACAGAAATGGCCTCTACCTTTTTTGTGAGGGATTCAATTAGAGTTTTAAGCTCAGGATCTGATTTAACCTCAAACATACTTGTAGCCTTAACTGTTGAAGAAGAACTAGCGGAGCGGGAGTAATCGTCACTACCCCCCCAATTATTATTACACTTAGTCTGATCTTCCAAAAATTTATATGCCTTTGAGGCTCCTTTACTTAGGAAACTTTCCCCATTCATTATGTCTAGGACTTCTTTATGGTGGTGTAGAAGTCCTTTGAAAAAGGCACGAACTAACGTGTCTTTTGCTAGGTGATGGTGTGGACACTCTATAAGGATATCGGTGAAATGATTCCAAACCTCTGAAAATGATTCATGAGGATTCTGTCGAAAGAAGTGAATCTTGGAAAGCATTTCATCCGTCTTTAGGGGTGGGTAAAAATGTTCCATAAACAGCTGAACAAGTTTGGCCCACGAGTCCACAGAATTAGGCTTTGGCAGTTAACCAAGACGCCTTTATCACTAAGGTGAAAGGGAATACCCTCAATTTAATTTGTTCCGCACCAACCGTAGGATGGTGGAATGTTGTAAGGACTTGTTCAATCCTACGCGTAATGGACAAGGTTTTTCATGGTCTAAACCATGAAAAACGGGTAACAAATTAAATATATTTGGGGATCTTGGAAATCCCCACTAGGTCCGCTAGAACGATGCAAGATTTAGGGCTATCGCTCAAGGTCAGATAAAAGTCGAGAGAGGAGTCTCTCTTTCTTCATCCATAATATCAGGTGGTGTGTGTGAAATAGTAGCTAGAGGTGTAGTGGGTGGGAAACTAGATAGACTTGTTTGTTGACGTTGCCGTGTAATTACGTTTGTTGTTTTTCTTCGACCAGACCTTAATCTCATGCAAGACTAACATGCAACACTCCAAACAATTCTGATATACTAGTAGAAACCTCTAACTGGAGATGCGAGGTGTAGAAGAAAGGAATACCTGATTGCGTCCTTGCTTTGCTTATGAATAGCGTCTTGTTTACGCGTGTTCAGTGTATATAACAAGTTAAAACACTGAAAAACTTGAAAAATTGAAATTCGAAACAAACCTGTGGAAATCAGCTTAAAGGCGCCGGTGCTTTGCTTTGAAGCGCTGGGTCGTCCGTGTTCCAAGAACTTAGCGAGTCACGCTTGGTATGGGGGCGGGTCGCGCTCTATGTTCCAGTAACTTAGTGCGGGTCGCTCTCGGTATGGGGCGGAGTCGCTCCAAGGTTCCAGGCGTTTGGGCGCAGGTGCGCTCGTTTTGGGCGCGGTCGCACTCCGTGTAATTTTTCGCGGAACTTTTCAATGCTGAAACGAACAACCATAGTATGAATCAAACAAGGGTGGGTGGGTTTAATGGGACTTAAAAATGACTAATTATACTATTAAAACAATGCTAAAGTGAAACTAAGATGGCAGCGGTGCCATTTGATAAACATAAAAATGATAGAGTTTACCTACGAAATGAACGATGAACTCAAAACGTAAGTAAACTAAAACTTTCTTATGAGCCTATATTTATCAAAGTTTCTACTCTCAATTCTATCGAAATAGAGTGGAGTAACAAATTCATTCCACTCCTAGTTCTCTAGCATGGAATGTTTTCTAATCTAATTAATCGGTCTTAAGTCTAATGAGAGATTTACGAAGGGTGTTATACTACGATACAATATGAAATTGATTATGTTGAATTTAAACTACGAATGCTATGGAAATATGATTGTTTTGAATCTAGATAAAGGATTAGAGGGGAATTGAATCCACCTCGAATCCAACTTAATAACCTAGCATAGATTCTTGTATCTCGATTCTTACGTTCTTACGGCAAGAATTTCGAGTTCTAATCCCTAGCGTTCCTGGCATTCCTACCAAATACTAACTAGCATGTGAGGTCGTCCACCCATTCTCATGGCTTAATCACGACCTTCTAGAGTGGAATAGATTCTACAATGCTTCTACACTATACCACTAAGTTTTCATCAAAGCTTTATCAACCCCTCTAATGGAGGTTTTAGCCTTGAGTCATCAACCCATCATTTCCCATTGAATTATAACTACACATCATATTAAAATTCTAACTTAACTAATTTAACTAACAATGTTTCAATCTACTTAAAGTACGAAATGATAATCAACAAGAATTAAAATTAGATCTATAAATTGAAATGACAAAAATCAAAATTACAAGAATAATCACTATTTTATTTATCTAATGAATGATATTCAATGATTCAAGAAATTAATCTAAAACAAGAAAATGAAATTCTAAAACTAAGTTCTAAAACTCATTAATGGAGGCTAACTAATCTAATTCTAATCTAGGTCTAACTATCTACCCTTAACAAAGAGCTAAGCTTTGGTTTTTATATGTTTAGATCCAAAAATCGTGCATGAGCTTGGATCCATGTTTCGGGCCAGAGAATCAGGCCCAAAACCAAATACTTTCAGTCTAAAAAGGCCTCTTCAGCTGCTGTTGACTTTGACAGACTTTTCGTCCACTTCTGCTCCTCTGATTGGGCTAAAGCTTGGACCATTGGAAAGCTCTTTCCGAGTCGGTCGGTTTGACGTAAGGTAGGCCCAATTCCGAGGTCTGAGTCCAAAGATATGATCTTCGGAAGTTCTGTTAACTTTGTGCACTGTTTCTGTCCACGTGGACTTTGACTTTTCATCTTTTGACCGGGCTTTACAGAGGCTTTGTCTTCTTGAAAATTGGCCTTTAATCACAGAACTCCTTAGCAACCGACCTTTACTCCTTTATCTCGCTAAAGTGGCACATTTCTGCACATAATAGACTTTGAAGCCTGAAATGCATAAAAACACGTAATCAGTATTAACTCTTACTTATTATTAACATAATTAGTCTAAAAGTACGATTGTTAAGGGATTAAAACTGCAGTTTTGGGCTCTTATCATTAGCCTTCCATAAAAAGGAAGAACACGAAGAACGAGAAGAAGAGTCGAAGAACATAAGACTAGAAAGACTAATTTATTAAGACTCAGCTAGTTAAAACCGATCTTTTATTATTAATCTCTCTCTGCCTCAAGTTATGGAAACAAGATTATAAGTGAATTAGCCCTCTACATGAGGCATTTAGGTCCTCTATTTATAGGGGTTATAATGAGCTCTAGAAGTATTCCAAACCGTCATTTGTTTCCTAATACAAATAGACTTCTTTCAGAGTCCAACTTCATCTCCAAAACTGAGAAGGAATTGGCTACAGTGTCGATTTATGCATCTGGATGCACTATTCATGCATCTCAGACGTGATCAATGCATCTGGACGCTCGATCCATGCGTCCCAAACGCATAAGTCTATTTTGTCTCTTCTACTCTATCCTTCTATCCTTTTTTGCGGGCTTTGGTCCAAGCAACGAGTCCTTTGGCCTTGGGCTTCCAAATAGGCATTAAAATAGGTCAAAGTCGCATCTTTAATAGCATTAATTCCTTGGCCTTCTCCATGATTGTCCACGGGCTTCCCATGTGATCTTTACTACTCCGAATTGCTCCGTTTTACCCCATTTTCTCTAATATTCCACAAAACTCACTTTTTCTCCTGTAGAATCATAAAACATAACTTACAAACACTATTAGTCCACTAACATGGCTAAACAAGAGGCATAATCGAGGGTTAAATTACACTTTTTGAGCACTTATCATATACCATTAAACTCATATTTGAAACTAATGCTCCGATACTATGTTAGTAGTGATGCTAGGAGAGTTGTGATATTATTGTAATGAGGGAAACCAAGAAGGAGAAAAATGGAGGCAGGAAAATAAGGTTTGAGACAATATAGTACTCTACCCAGAGTTTTCTATATATACTTAACCTATCTTGAGTGTTAATTTACCCTTACATATGAGAAAAATAAATAAATACAGTTCAGTTTGGCATATTGATAAGAGCCCAAAACTATAGTTTTAACCCTTTAACAATATTACTTTTAGGCCAATTATGTGATTAATAAGTAAGAGTTAGTACTGTTATCGTGTTCTTATGTATTTCAGGCATTGGAGTCGAATATGTGCAGAAATGCGTCCCTTTTGCGAGATAAAGAAGCATAGATTGGTTGTTAAGAAGTTCTATGATTAAAGGCCAACATTCAAGAAGAAAAAGCCTTTTTAAAGCTCAGTCGAAGCTGAAAAGTCAAAGTCAACGCAGGCAAAAATAGCGTACAAAAGTCACCTGAACTTCTAAATGTCGTATCTTTGGACTCAAACCTCAGAATTGGGCCTACCTTATGTCAAAACGACCAGCTCGGGAAGAGATTTCTAATGGTCCAAGCCTTGACCTAATAAAAGGAGCAAAAGTAGACAAAAAGGCTATTGAAGTCATTTCCAGCTGAAAACCCCTTTATGGACTGAAATAATGAGGTTTTGGGCTCGATTTTCCGGCCCAAAACATGGCTCCTCAGCCCATGCATGAATTTGTGGATCTTGTCTCCTTTATTTGAAGAGAGAAAGACTTAGCTCTTAAGATACTTAGTTTTTAGTTAGTCAATAATCCAATAGTTAGTTTTTACTTAGCTTTACTTAGTCTAGATCCAATAGTTAGTTTTAGATCTAGTTAATTAGCATTAAATTAGTGTTTAGAACAAGATTTAGTTTTTAGAATCAATAATTAATTTGTATTTCAAGTTTTAGTTTCTAATTCAATATTTGATTCATAGATTTAGTTTGTCTTAAATTGATAATTAGTTATTCACAATCTTAGTTCTAAATTAGTTTTAATTCATTTTGAATCTTAGACTATTGTTCATTTTGAATCAATAATTAGTTTAAATTACTTATATCAAATAACTTGTTCTATTTGTTCTTGTGTTAGTAATTTCAGTCCAATGAATCAAAGCTAAACTCCCATTAGAGGGAGGTTAATGAAGCCTTGAGAGGACTTGATTTGTTTAGCATAGATTTGTTGATTAAGGTTTAAAGTTTGGATTTTTCTTGACTTAAAGATAAGAAGAGAAAAATCTAAACTAGAGGATTGTGAGTTTTGCCATGAGAATGGAAAACAAACCTTCCTCTCATGCTAATTTGATTATGACTAGAGATGGTATAATTGAATTAGGGATCACAAAAGTCTAAGATTTATATTTAACCTTTTAGTGAGAATATAAAGATTAGGGTTTCTTAACAATCTATTCTAACACTTCTAGGAATTGAAAAGTAGATTTAATTCTCTCTCTAACACTCTCTATCTTTGATTCACATCATTATATTGTTAGTTAATTTAGTATAAATTCGTAGTATCATCATAATAGTTAATTTCTTATTCAAATCATTACTCTCATCATTGTTTATTTTGTTTGATTAGTTGAATTCTATTTATGTCTTGGTAGTTTAAGAGTGGAACGAATCCGTACTCTTTATATATTGCATAATGAATTGAGAATAGGAATATTGATCTAAGCACTTATTTATGTGATTGATTATTTGTGTTTATGCATGGATAGTTAGTTTACGTAAATTTGCTATTATCACATATCAAAGAGATAGGCACCCACCTATACATACACAACAATATATAAGCACACACCCATACTGTAAGGGGGATTTCCCCTCAATAACTGAAGGACACGTGGACGAGAATGACCTGGAACTATAAATACCCAGATGAGACGAGAACCATCGAATTAGTTCTGGGAATAAGTAATCTTGTGTTTATCATGAGTGTTTCATAAATATGTGCTAGTCATGTGACATACCACCTTTAGAGATAACAGTCTGCCAAGTCATTAGGAATTGATATAGACAGTTCCTGAACAGAAGGAAACTGAGGAGGATGGTCCTTGATGATAAGGAAGGAATAAATATGACATATCTCTAAGAAGTTATCGTTTGGGCCTAATCTTCCCATACATGACAGGTTATTATGATCTAAAAGGAAACCTACCTCTGATAAGATATGGTCCAGATTCAGACTTTCAAGAAGGGAGGATTGCTAATAGGAAAGCATAGTCCAAAGAGTGGAGGAAACTTACAAGCAGTAAGGTTAGCCCAAACCCTAGGACTCCTAAGACTCCTCCTATATAAACAATAGGAATTCACTCATAGGATCTATGCGCAATAGGGTTTGATTCTTCTAAACAAATAGGAAGATACGTAGGTAGCTGTAAAAGTGGTTCAACCCGGATCATTCAATCTTCTCATTTCATTTCCCTCATTAATCCCAAAGTTCTTCATCACACGGCACAGAGGAGGGTCGTCAGATACTCTAAAATTCCCTTACATCTTTTGCCGCCATCTGTCGAGAATGGTAGCAGGTAACATTTGTTCAGTTGACCAATTTAGGTTAAACGCTTTTAACGTTGTGATGGCAGGAACTAAGAAGGCAAAAGGTGGCACTACCACTCGTAGCATTGTTGTCAGAGAAAAGGAAAGTGAGATACCTGATGAAGGAGAGAATATCGAGCATTACGAGGCAGATATCCCCCTTCAAGGGCAGGTAACTAGGATCGACAGACTAGTCGTTCTAAGTGCAGGCACTGACAATGACGCTTAAGAAGAACGTCAGAATGGTGAGAATATTACTCTTACCACTCCAGGGTTTGTTTAGACAAGCCAGGCGATACAGACTTTGGAACAGTAAAGACGAAACCTTGAGTGAGAAGTACAACTGCTGAGACAGTTGTATCAATCTGACACAAGGAAAGAGCCGCACATCGATGGTGATGGCCTTCCAGAGAGTGGTCAGATCAGGAACCCAAAACGATGGGATCCAGTTTAGGGTGAGTCATCAGAATTATAATACAGTAGTTCGGATGAACATTTAAACTCTGCTGAAGAATCAGAGCCAACTGATCAGGATCGCGACATCAACCCTCGACACCAGATAAGAACTCAGAACAAAATAGTTACTAGCAAAGAAAGTGCATGAGGACAGAGAAGAACGACCTGATCATTCAGATGTATAGGATGACTGGTAAAGGAAGAAAAATGCAAGACTCCCTTGTTTAATCTACTATAATGTTGGCAAGTCGATCTCCTTTCTTATCACGAGTGGTCCGAAAGCCCTATCCCCGTGGTTACAGACAACAAAATTTAGTATCTTCAGTGGCAAGTTATATCCAATGGATCATGTGTTCAGATATAGAGCCAGCATGGGACAATATGAAAGGCATGACCACGTCATGTGTTAAGAGTTCAAAGCTTCTCTATTTCGATCCGCACTCTAGTGGTACCACAGGTTACCAGAGCGACAGATCAGGTCCTCAATAGAGCTGTTTAGAATCTTCATCAACAGATAATCGTGCAACAAGCACAAACCAAAATGGATCAATGCACTATTCAACATTAAAAAAAAGGATGGTGAAGTATTGAGATCCTATATGCAACGCTTTATGGATATTTTGGTATAGATAGAGTCTTGTAATGAACAGACTGCTATCATAGCTTTCAAACAAAGGTTGGATGAAAACAATGCCTTATTTAGATCCCTCTCTAGAAAACCACCCTACAATTTGGAGGAACTCCTACACAGGGTTGAAACTAATGCAGGGTGGGTGGAAAATGTCCTGAACAGGCATCACGAAGCAAAGAAGACCAATCAGACAACCCCCTCAGTTCCACGAGAAGGGCAGGGGAACTCCTCACCTGCAAAGCATAGGAGAGACCATCATAATAGTCACCAGAGGTCAGATTACCCATCAAAAGTGTGAATGCCGAGAGGGCAGTACCAAAATTCAGCCAACAATAAAGATGGTAAACCACAAAAGAAACCATGTGGAAGGGGTTGAAGAAACTCTTCCCTTGCTCAATAGGAACTTTGCTCCCCTTAACAAAATACCGGACGAGATCCTGGACTCAATCAAGAACCAGAGCTACCTCAAATGGACAGCTCTACTCAAGCCATGTTCCTTGGGTACCAGAGATCAACAAACTTACTACAAGTTCCATAAGAGTCAAAGCCACAACACTAGGGCCTGTAGGACCTAAAAAATGAACTCCAGGATCTAATTGAGAGGGGGTACTTAAAACAATTCGTAGTACATGAGAAGGTGAATGCAGTGCAACCTGAGCAGTCCAGCACATCTAGTGGGGATCCCCCAAGAACTGGACCACTCAATGGTCACGTTCAGATCAACATGATCTCAGAAAAGGCAAGCAAGAGAAGTGGACAGGTCACAGAGAAAGGTACGAGATATCAAATGCGCATCACAAAGCAACTGAGGATCATGAACAGTGAAGTGACTGCGGATTGTTAACAAGTCAACAAGTTGTCCCATAAAGATCCACCTATCCTATTCACTAAAGCTGACGGTCTCGGCGTCTAAAGAGACCACATGAGTATGCATTGGTCCTTACACTTCCTTTTGGTGATTTCGATCTGCATCGCATATTGCTCGATTCAAGAAGTTTAACAGATGTGTTCACTACACCATAACAGCATTTTTGTGACAGGGGCATTTTTGGTTTTGTGACGCCAAAGTGGCGTCAGAAAGGATGTGACGGAATGTAGGTGTCAGTTTGTGGTTTTAGCGTCACTATAATTCAAAAACGTATTTTAGTTTATTTAAAAAATGCATAAAAAAATAGTGACGACAAATAGGAGTCGGAGTTATTTTTATAAACTGTCACAACTAAAACACATGTTAGGCATGGGACATGAGATGAGGGTGTCAAGTTTCACTTCTCAACAGTTTCATCTTTCTTCTCGACCTCATCTCTCTTTCTTCTCAATCTCAAAACCCTAACGCAGAATCAATCTCTTTCTTCTTGACTTCACTCGCTAGCCATTTGTTTGAGGTAAGGTCTTGAACAATCTCTTACCAAAAAACTATAAATAAATAAATTAAAATAAAATAAAACCCTACAATTTCTCCTCACCGCAATTAATGTAGTTTAATTTTAACTTTTAACTTTTTTGATAGTGAAATGTACTTTACGTTTGTGTAATTCCCTTTTATGCTCCTCTCTTTACTTTAGTCATTATGCTGCTCTCTTTATTCAACTGTGCTTAATTCCCTTTAAACGCTCTCTCATTTTATATTATATATATATTCCATCCAAGAAGAGTCAACACTTGATTTTTTTTCCTCCATCACTAAACTTTTCATCTCTCTTTGACGTTCTCCTGGTATATCTTGTTTCTTTAGATCTTCACTTAATATAGTTTTTGTATCATTTATCTCATATATATTTGTTAACAGGTGAAAAATGGCTTTGATTCTTCTACATGGAACACTACATGTGACAATCTTGGAAGCAAATTCAGTATCTAATCCTGGTAGAGCTAATGGTGGTGCACCCAAGTTTCTCTGAAAGGTATTATTGCATCCCTCATTTTATAGGAGATCTGTTTCAAGTCTCTGGTTACTTGGTGAGGACTGCAAATACATATCAAATGGATATTGATTTTCCGAATCTGAAATCTGAGTTCCGAAAAGTGAACTTTTAGTCCCAAAAGAGATATATGGATGTAATTTTTGCAACCCTATATGTGGTAGTGATTCAATAGACTACTTAAAAGAACCTTGAATGATATCCACATTCCACACCATAAAATCTAGGGACAACATAAACTTCAACCAGTATTCTGGAATCCACAAAAAGAAGAAAAGTTTATTTAATTCAACTCTAGTCAGTGAGCATATATACCATTTTCTTTGTCCAAGAACATTCGATGTATGTATCAGTGTTCAATGAGGTTTCAGTTGAAAACTGTTTATTCAAAACCAAACTACTTCAAGTCTCCGTTACTTTTTTGGGTATACACAATCACAACTTATTCATATGTTGTCTTATACTCTTCGAAATGGATTAATGACTTGTAGTTATTTTATTGTTTTGATTTAGCTCGTGAGAAGTTTTGTCATTCGGGAAAGGCACAAAGATGGATATAGCTACCATGTTAGAAGAGGTAATTTCTTCTATGTGATGGTGACCATGGGTCTTCACCCCTTTCGAATCTTCACAACAAAAATCATGCATCAAATATCTTTCCAAGTTGTTGATGTCGTAATGACCCTAATTATGATTTTTATTTTTTTTTGTTTTTTCACGTAATGATTACCTTTAGTTCGGGTAAGACTTTCTATCGTTTTTAAAAACAATTATGAGAGGGAAATTTCTATATTTGAAGAAAATATAAGAGGGCTTAAAATGGGGATCTCGACCAATTGAAACTATTACGAGAATGCTATAAAGCTCAAAATCTGGCGCTAGAGTTCTTTGTAATAGCTTATAGAGTTTCCTTTGAGTGGTCTCTTCATTAAATTATTAGTTTGGCGATACACTACCTATTGCTGATTTACTATTTAGTGCTTGTCACTGAAATTTTATACTTCTGGAATAGGTATGAGAATGCAAAGGCCACAAAGACACGCGTTTTTTTCTTTGAGTGCGATCTTTCTTGAAAAGCGGGACATGGTCACAAATTCACAATGTGGTTTGTTAGCCTAGCAAACCAAACATCCAATACTGAGCTCATCAAGGTAACCTTGTACTTGGATTGCATTAGTGCTTGCGTTTTATGGTTTGGGGGCACCCTTTTCCATCTTTTCTGAACTCCCAATTCTTCTTCTTTTCAAATTTTTTGATCAAACTCTAACTAGGCAGTTATGTAGTGTACATAAATGGGAGCTGTATAGTTACTTATTTTTATTCTTTTCTCCGATATAATGGGTATATAATATGAGAAATACAACAGCCCTGTTTATTCTCCAGAGACAGTTTTATTTTCTCTGTCGTTCAGTTTTAGCAAGTTACTCTGTGAAGTGTTGTGGCGTGGCTTGCGCATTCACTTTAATGAACAGTATTTCTGGTCAAATAATCCGGCATAGTTAAACATGTTTGAGTCCTAGCTTGGTTCTCTAGAGGTTTAACGATACACGTGTTTTGATTTTTGTTCTTGAGCTCAAAATTGTTCTGTGATATTGTAACTTGCAAGTTCCTCATGAACAAAGAACATTACATCCAAAAAAAGTGATATTTGGTGCAGTTCAAACGTTAATCCAGGTTAAGCTGCCTGTCGATTATTACAGTTATTTTTGCTTGTTTAGTATGGAAAGTTATGGAACCGATAAAGTTGGGTGGCTCTTTGCTCCAATCGCACTCCTTTGGTTTCTTATGATGGGAGGCGTCGGTGCATTCAACATTTGGAAACATGGTCACAGTTCCGAAGGCTCAGTATCATAGGTCAACTTCTTATTTTGATATTTAGCGCATGTCATCTCCAATTCATTTGCATTTACTGAGAAGGACTAGCGGTCTCTTGGGTTACTAATGTGCACATCATTACTGCAGGGACAAAAGCGCTCTTTGCTAATTTAGACCATTTTTCTATTTTGGTAGTTCGGATTGCTTTCATATTAATCGTGTTTCCTAGCCTCCGGCCTATTGGCGTATATAGGACAGGCTGCTTACCTTATGAAGAACTTGGGCACGTTGTCCATGCTTTCTATCATTCCATACCAAGTCTGTTATGATCTCTTGTGGTACATTGTACCTAAACTTTAATGTGGTCATCTCTCCTGAAAAAGCTTGATAACTAACTAATATATCATATTTTTGCAGAGGGTTTATACTGGCTAATGTTTGTTCTTGGGATTGCAGCTGCTATTGTTGGGAGTCACGCTATAATATCTGCAACTTTTCCAATAATCAAGCAAGCACATGCACTTGGTTGCTTTCCTAGAGTCAAGGTTGTTCATATATCTACAAAGTTCCTTGGGCAGATATACATACCTAAAATAAATTGGATCCTTATGCTTCTCTGCATCACTGTCACTGCTGGATTCAGAAATTTTTGGAGTCTGTTAGTGGGACAATGGATGCTCATCTTCGATACTTCAAACAGGTAGGTGATTTAGTGTTGTTGCATTCTACTGTAAGCAAGCTTTAACACGTTTAGGCTATTGAACCTTCGACTTTGGTTGTGTACTCAGGGTTACGAGTTATTACATCAAATGGAGCCATATATTAACCAGGTTTGTTATGCTTCCTTACTAGCTACTTGGTTCAGTTTGGTTGCAATTATAATTTGGATTCACACCATGATCACTTTTGTTCATTGTTGTTATTGTCACCATCATTGTTATTTGGTTCTATAGGGTCAGCCCGGCCTGGTTTCTCAAGAGTCACTTCTGTTCTGTTATGGTAATTTACCCTACGGGGTTGGTGATGTTAGTCCTCCAGCCAGGTTGACTATGATGTGGACGCTTATGTGGTTATGTGGAACAAAGTTTATCTTTATAGAGGTGGTAGCTCGTGTGATGTGATGGGACAACACACATGGTAATGGCATGTCATGTTTCTTGTTTAATACCTGTTACTTTGGTTGTAACTTGTCAGCAACAATGTCTACTGTTTTTTCTTTTTATTTTTTCTTTTTATTTGGTTGCAAATATTGTACTTCCATTTCTCATATCTGCCTAAGAAGTTTTTGGATACACTTTTGTATGGTTCAAAGATACACCTTTATATATATGATTTATTTAATGTCTATTTGAAAGCTGAGAAACACTTGAATGCAGTGATACTAACACTTAGCTGAATTTTTTGTTTATCATATTATTTATTTGTTCAACATTTTTATGCTTTGTAGATCTGTCGAGCACTTGCTTATGTACATGGTGTTATTGGAGTTTGTCATCGTGACATTAAACCACAAAATTTATTGGTGAGATTCTGCTCCTCAATGTTTACCCTTTACTTTAAAGGATGTGTATTGACTGCAATTTATGTTAGTTTTAGCTGGGTATAATTGTTTCCAGTCTGACCTTTGAAGTACTGTTTGTTGTAGGTTAATCCTCACACCCATCAACTTAAGATATGTGATTTCGGAAGTGCATAGAAGATGGTAAGTTGTCAAACAATAGTTGTATAGCCCTACTGGGTTATGATATGATAAGGCTTGACATTGATATTTTTGTTATATAGGTACCTAGCGAACCCAATATATCATACATATGCTCAAGATATTATAGGGCTCCAGAACTAATATTTGGAGCTATAGAATACACGACAGCCATTGATATGTGGTCTGTTGGATGTGTCTTAGCTGAGCTTCTCCTTGGACAGGTTTGTGTACTTACTGACTTGATTAAAAAAAAGGGCAAAAAAGTTATTTCTTTCCTCTTATGTATTGCTTGCAATTTAGTACGCAACATCAATTTTAATGGAAATTTGATGGATTAAACATGATATTTGTCCAAATTTCAACACTAGGGTGGGCTGAAAACATTGGCATATTCCTGATTTTGGGTAAAAATATTGTGTCTACTCTTGGAGAAATGATGTTTTTGGTGGTATTTATTGGCTGAGTGTTTATTCCTCAAACCACATAATGCTTTTTTATTAATTGTTTGATATATTCGGAAAGGAAACAAAACTAGAGCCTTTTCTTGTGGTATTCTTGTATGATTCACATTTTTAGCTGTGATTAGTGTATCTGGGCCATTCTGAGGCACTTCCTTTATAAATTTTTATCCCATTCTGGATTTTGTACATATATTTGCACAGAAATCTGTATGGCCATGACAAAGTTGTAGTGGGTGCCTTTGCTCATTGACAGACTAACCATCCTATTGACTTGTTTTGTTGCTTCCGTGGATCCTTAGTGTGTATATTGAATAGTCAATAGCTTGTTTTAGTGGTTCCTTAGCTTATATTGACTAAGGTATAGTTTAAATGAATCTTTTTCTTTTTATGAAGGGAAAATGCACATCACCGGAGATTTGTAGCTGCCAGCTTGGTCCAGGGTGTGTATGTTTTAGAGCGAGACCGCCTGGAGAATCGTCAAGGACCCCATGCTCTTGCTTCTTAGGATGTGATCTTGAGTTGTTATATAGGGATTATATTGAAATAGTATGTTGGTAGATTCTGCTATATCCATACATCTATATCTTTTAAATGTTTTTCATTTAGTGATATATATACTTAGTCAAATTTTGGTGATGGTTATGACTAAGATTTTTCTTGTGTATAATTGTTTGTCAAGTCTTAATTATATTATGTGTTTGGGGTATATGTGGTTGTATTTATGCAGACGATTTTAGGAGAAAAAAAATATAAATATTATGATGGAAACCAAAAACAAATATTATTATTTTTTAAATAAATGATATTTTTGTGACGCCTGACAGGCGTCAGTAAGCATTTCTAAAAAAAGACAAATTTATAATTACTAACGGTATATAGGCGTCAGTAAGTATATCTAAAAAAAAGACAAATTAATAATTCCTGATGGTACAGAGGCGTTAGTTTGTTAGTTTGTTTTGGCGCAAAGTTATAGCGCCAGTTTTTGGGGGGATTTGAAAGTTCAATAGTGACGACAATACACCAATTTAGTGACGGCGTGGAGGCGTTAGTAATACAATTTTAGTGACGGCGTAGAGGCGTTAGTAATGTATATTTAGTGACGGCACAGAGGCGTCAGTAAATATTTCAATTGTGACGGCATATTGGCGTCACAAATATTTCTGACATCAACACAGACGCCTAAATTCCAACACCTCCTAGGCGTCACAAAAAATAATTCTGACGCCTCCTAGCCGTCACAAAAGTGTAGTTCTGTTGTAGTGGTTATACTATGACGCATTCAAGAAACTGCAGATTCCTGACTCAGAGATGGTCGTCACTCACTCCAACCTATATGGATATAGTAGACACAAAGCTCTAATAGTTGGAGAGGTCCAGCTACCCATAGCCACCGCAGTCTGGTAACCCTCATCATTAACTTTGTTGTGGTCAAAGCTAACACACCTTATCACAAGATCCTGGGCAGGACCTGGCTGCATAGACTCCGCGCTATTCCCAGCACCTACCACCAATGTTTAAAGATCCGGCATAATGGAATAATTGAGACAATCAGAGGAGATCAAGTGGCTACCAAAACAGGATACGCTCTGGCAACAAAATAGGCCCCACTACCAAATAGCCATTACAGTTGGATCCTCCTCTCACGGACCTGGTCCCAATAGAGAGGGAGGATCCCCCCTCACTAGATCACTTAGAAGAAGTGGAGATCGTGGGAGGAAGCATGACTAGAAACACTTTCATCGGCACCTTGCTGAGTTCTGAAGAGCGCCAAGCTCTAATACATTTCCTCCATGAACACAAGGACGTATTTGCTTGGTCAATCGATGAAATGCCAGGAATTGACCACCACGTGGCATGCCACTGGCTGTATGTCTGCAGTGATATAGTAGTAGTCAAGTAGAAGCCAAGGAAAATAGGTGTTGACAGATCCAAAGTAGTGAAAGCTGAAGGCAACTAATTTTTTCAGGGAAACCAATTTCCCTACCTGGATTTCTAACATTGTCCCAGTACGTAAGAAGAATGGGTCATGGAGAATCTATATCAACTTTATAGATTTGAACCGTGTGTCTAAAAGACAGTTACCCTCTACCACGAATTGACAAATTGGTGGATGCAACGGCAGGACATGAATTGTTATCCTTCACAGATGGGTCATCCGGCTACAACTAGATCCCATTGCATGAGGAAAACCATAAGCATGCTAGTTTCACAACCGAGGATGGCCTGTACTATTATTAGGTCATGCCATTCGAACTGAAAAATACGGGTGCCATATACCAATGTTTAGTAAACAAGATGTTCGAGGGACTGATAGGTGATGATGTGGAAGTGTATGTAGACGATCTCTTGATCAAGAGCTTAAGACGTGGAGATCACCTCTCCCACCTGAAATGAGCATTTGATATTCTGTGAGAGTATCGTATGAAACTCAACCTAGCAAAATGCGCTTTTGATGTCTTATTAGGGAAGTTTTTAGGGTATCTAGTTACTAAGCGAGGAATCAGGGCAAATCCATATCAGATCCGGGCACTTATAGAAATGCCATCACTTAAAAACATGAAAGAGGTCCAAAAAGTCACTGGCAGGCTGGCAACTTTGAACAGGTTCATTTCCAAGATTTCAGATAAGTGCAAACCTCTGTTCCAATTAGTGTGAAAGAACACATCATTTGCTTGGAAGAAAGACTACCAAAAAGAATTCGATCAGCTCAAAACATACCTGGGGTCATCACAAATCCTTTCCAAACTAGTTGATGGAGAAGTTTTGGGTTTTATCTCTCTTCATCTGACTACAGTATCAGTTCTATATTGATATGCATGGACGAAAAGAAGGTTGAAAAACCTATTTGTTTCTTGAGTAGAACGCTCCTACTAGCATAAACAAGGTATGCTAAACTCGAAAGAGTCGCGTTAGCTCTTATTTTTGTGGCAAAGAAATTACGACCATACTTTCAATCTTTATATTATCAAAGTGATCTCAGAATACCATCTATGATTTTTTCTGACGACTATTTGTGGATAGATCTTCAAATGACAGAGGCGCAGGAGTTGGAGCTATTTTAGTTACTCCTGATAACATGCGACTGGAGAAATCTATTCGGCTAAGTTGGAATGCCTCTTATAATGAAGCAGAGTATGAGGCAACCCTTGCTGACCTCACAATGGCTCTCGACCTTGGCTTAACACACCTTACTGTTTTTAGGGACTCCCAACTGGTTGTGTTTCAAGTTGATGGAGGCTACGAGGCCAGAGATGAACGGATAACAAAATACATGGAACTGGTAAGAGGTCTTCAGACTAAGTTCAAGAATATTCAGTTTTATCAACTACCCCGCTCAAAAAATTGACATGCAGATGCGCTAGCATATGTTGCCTCAATGTTAGGTAACTGCGAGTCTCACTCTATACCTATAAAGTTCCAGGATAGACCAAGCATCCATGCACCTAGTGTTACCGTAGTTTATGTTATTCCAGCCACCATACCAAACTGGATGGATCCATACAAGTCTTATCTTAAGGACGGGACCTTCCCAGAGGATAAGAACATGGCAAGGCGGTTGCTAGTAAAGGTACCAAGATTCACCCTCATTACGGATAATCTCTACAAGAAGTCATTCCTGGGGCCTCACCTACGATGTCTCTTCCCTGACCTCACTGAATAGGTCATGTGAGAGGTACACGAAGGAGTTTGTGGCAACCATGCTGGGGGCAGAACACTTGCTTTCAAAATCCTAAGGCAGGGGTACTTTTGGCCTTACATGCAAAAAGATGTACAAGTTTTTAACCACAAATGTGACAAGTGTTAGTGACATGCTCCACTCATCCATGCTCCCGCGACATAACTGCACCCATTGGCCAGCCCATGGCCATTTGCGCATTAAGGAACTAACATTGTAGGACCCTTGCCACCCGCTCCTGGCAAAGTCAGATTCCTACTAGTCGCGATGGAGTACTTCACTAAGTAGATAGAAGCAGTTCCCCTAGTCTTCATTCAAGAGCAGGATGTCAGAACGTTCATTTGGAATAACATTGTATGCAGGTTTAGCATACCCAAGGTCATAATCTCATATAATGAGCAATAGTTCACTGGCGGATCGATAGCTGAGCTATGTGAAGAGTTGCACATCACCTATTTTTTTTCAACCCCAAGGTATCCAAAAGGCAATGTCCAAGGTGAGGCCTCAAATAGAGTTATTTTGAATAACCTGAAGCACAAATTAGATGATACGAAGGGGCTATGGGTCGAAGAATTACCTCAGGTCCTGTGGGCATATCGAACTACACCCAGACGATCCACTAGTGAGTCTCCATTTTCATTGACCTACGTAACTGAAACTTTCATACCTCCTGAACTAGTTGGCCCCACCCAGAAAATGGACGTGGTGCACACACTAGACAATAAGGAGTTGTT
Source organism: Coptis chinensis (assembly GCF_015680905.1). NCBI lineage: Eukaryota > Viridiplantae > Streptophyta > Magnoliopsida > Ranunculales > Ranunculaceae > Coptis > Coptis chinensis. Next base: position 39,804,931 of record NC_141463.1, read on the forward strand.
ATGCCGAGAAATGGATCTCCTAGATGAAAAGCGGGAGGGCACCGCATTACGTTTAGCTGCCAACCAGCAGACTCTGAAAAGATCATACAACAAGAAAGTCCGAGCTCGGGCATTCAAATATGGAGATTTGGTCTTTCGTGATATCACAGAGCATAACGACAAGTTTGGGCCCAACTGGGAGGGACCCTACATTGTCGACAAGGTCGGGCGAACTGGCTTTTACTACTTATGCACTATTGAAGGAGAAGTTCTTGTCAAACCATGGAATGCAGAGCACCTTCACAAGTATTTTTAGTAAATTGTGATTTCATGCTTCTTGTGAATAATTTATTCTCTCTAGTTTTCAATAAAGTTCCTCACTTTGCAATAGAATATTTTCCTTGCATAAGCTTTTTATTTTTTATCCGTAATGGACTAAGCCTTTAGGGGATTCGATACTCATTATATGTTCAAGTATATTGTATGCCAATTTGCATTGGAACCAGAGATACTATGTTTGGTGACGCCGAACTGTATGCCAGTTCTTTTTTCGCTCTGATAATCTATAAAACAATAGTTTTATCTACTCTTAACTAATTATGCTATGAATAAGTAAAACTAAAGCTTAATTACTGCTATGATATCAAAGTTATCTACTCTCAGTTATCGTGAAATATGTGGAGTAGAGAATTCGTTCCACTCCTAGCTTGTTTAAACGTAAGTTTCCGCTAGTTTAATCGATTCTAACAAAACGAATGAGAGTAATGAATTGAAATTATACTAATATGGCAATTGAACTAATTTAGATGTTTTAACTTATACTATGATAATTGAATACTAAAATGTGAATATGGAGAAGGGATTAGGGGGATTTGATTCCACTTGATGTATTCCTAATATGCTAGTGTAGACTATTGCAATCCTAACCAAATAAGATTAAGTGTTTGATCCCTAATTACTCATGGCAATCTCTGCCAACTAATAATTAGTATGTGAGGAAGTTCAACCTATTATCATGGTGAATCAACTAACCTACTAGAGTGAAACTTTTAAAAGGTGATAATCCTAACTAACATATCAAGTCTTCATCAAGCTTCATCAAACCCTTTAATGGAGGTTTAGCTAGAAGTCATTAGACTATCATTAATATATAAATAAGAAGAAGAGATAATGAAAAACAAACTTGGATTTTATTAATCTAAAGGAATAATGAAGAACAAATAACTAACTTAACACTAATGAAAGAGCTAACGAATTAAAATCTAGGTCTAAACAAATTAATAACTAAGTTTAAGTTCTTGATAAACGTAAAAAATCTGGTTTACTACTAATTAACTAATTAAACTTAAACAGAAGTAAAGATATACTAATTTACGCTAAACTATCAAAGTTTTACTTCTTGAATCATACAATAAATGGAGTAGAGAATTAGTTCCACTCCTAGTCCTTTATACATAAGTTTCCACTAGTTTAATTAATACTAACAAAACGAATAAGAGTAATGAATTGAATTATACTAATATGGCAATTGAACTTAAATAAGATGTATTAACTTATACAATGATAATTGAATATTGAAATGTGAATATGGAGAAGAGATTAGGGAGATTTGAATCCACTTGATGTACTCCTAATATGCTAGTGTAGGTTATTACAATCCTAATCAACTAAGATTAAGTGTTTGATTCCTAATTACTCATGGCAATCTCTACCAACTAATAATTAGCATGTGAAGAAGTCCAACCCATTCTTATGGCAAATCAACTATCCTGGTAGAGTGAAACTCTTAAAAGCAATAATCCTAACTAACACATCAAGTCTTCATCAAGCTTCATCAAACCCCTCTAATGGAGGTTTAGCTAGAAGTCATTAGACTATCATAAACATATAAATAAGAAGAAAACATAATGAAGAACAATAACTTTCTTTTATTAATCTAATGAATATTGAAGAATAATAAATAACTTAAGTTTAAACTAATAACTAAGTATAAGTTCTAACTATCTATCTCTAATTAATTATATCTATCTAAGTCTAAGTATATGTCTAGGTTTAAGTATCTACTCTAAGTATCCTGAGAGTTATGCCTTAGTCCTCTTTATATAAGAGAGGGCTAGGTTTAAATTTTCGTGCATGGAATTTAGAGCCATGTTTTGGGCTCTCAAATGAAGCCCAAAATCTAATTACATAAGTCCAAAAAGGGTTTTTCTGCTGAAAATTACTGCAACAGCTTTTTCATCCACTTTTTCTCCTTTTATTAGGTCAAGTCCTAGACCGTTAGAAAGCTCTTTCTAAGACGATCGTTTTGACATATAATAGACACAATTCCGAGGTCTGAGTCCAAAGATACGGCCTGTGGAAGTTCTGTTTACTTTTCTGCTTTATTTCTACCCGCGTTGACTTTGACTTTTCAGCTTTGACTAGGCTTTAAAAAGGCTTTTTCTCTTTGAATCTTGGCCTTTAATCATAGAACTTCTTAGCAACCAACCTTTTCTCATTTATCTCGTAAAAGTGACATGTTTCTTCACATATTTGACTCTAATGCCTGAAATACATAAACGCACGTAAATAGTACTAACTTATATTTAGTATACACATAATTGGTCTAAATATAATGATATTAAGGGTTTAAAACTACATTTTTAGGCTCTTATCAAACCACCCCCAAACAGCATTTTGCTTGTCCTCAAGCAAATATGAAAAATTAATATAAGTGACCAAAAATGGAGTTCTAACTAATCTCTTTTTGAGTGTGATTGCATAACCATATGCAACAAGCCTTTAAACCACTAGGAATTCCCTAGTAGACGAGTTATAGCCTCGTGAGAGTTGTTAAGAGAAGGTATTCACAAACTTCATCTATACTACAATGACAAAGAAATAGAATTACTATTTCCTACTTTATTCTCAGATATCCACTACACCAAAAAAGACGTTTACTAACGGTTATATCCGTTACCTCTGGGGCGTCACTCTCATTTAGGCCACATTTAGTAATGGATATAACCGTTACTAATAATAATTTTAGTAATGGTTATATCCGTTACTAAAATTATTTGTAACAGATAGCCAACTATTGGTGGCGCGATTAAATTTGTCATTTCTAACGAATATATCCCTTAGTAATGGATGTGCTATTTACTAACTATTGTTTGTAATGGAAATATCCGTTAGTAAATTGTAGCCACTAAAAAAAAATCTTTGGTCAAATAATGTCCACCATGCACATCTAGTTCTAACAAATATGATATAAAGATCACATTCTACAAACTTAATCAACAAATGAATAACAAAAAACAAAACCACCAATCAATTAAACATTATTATAAAAATATAGCCATCAATCTAAATCTCAATTTACAAATCAAACTTGCATAGACCTAATATTGGGATGTCAGTCATAGAAGATTACATTTATGACCTAACTCATTTATGTGCATGCTCACGTCAAAGTTGGTTAGAACATTAATCCCTCTATTCAATTGCTACAATGTCGTAAACACGAGCAACAACCTTTTCTTGAGTACCTGCAACAAATAAGAAATCAATTAAGGTACATGCAATTAAAAGAATATAGATAAACAATTAACAAGTGAATAACAAATAAATTGCCAACTTCCATGCACTACTACAAACCTAACCCCCTAGGTAAATCAACAAGTAAAAGTCTACAAGTATTGATATATCTAGAACAAAAGACCGGCGACAGTCGTACTTGTAACATTGGACTTCTTTAGTCAATCATATTAATTACAAAAAAAAAGATATTCACTGGAGGCACGGACTCATTATGAGGATCATCCAATGACTGTTCCAAAAATCCAACTAGACCCAAGACCACATGATATGAATGGTGTCAAATTACCATCCCAATTACATTGCCTTGTCCACAAAACTAAAAGATGATGTACAATACCCAATCTCCACCCTCATCACGTAAGGAGTTCGACTAGATAAACCACTACCCCACTACCACTTCTAATAGGCTTAGTACAGCCATACACACATGGAGAGACTCCAAATAGACAGTGCAAAGGGGACAAGTCAGAAGGAAACATTCCTCCAGAATATACTTATTCTATACTGGATGTTTTATGCTCAAACATGGTCCTTTGGAAACGTGCATGGTGCTATGGAACCCACAAGAAGCTGAGTTCCAGAGATGCATTTCATTTAGGAATTTCCCTCATCATGAGAAATATCATTGACAAATTCAGCCAGTCTATATACCAAAACATTGAGCCAATAGTTTTACTTTTGCAATTTCAGTCTTGCCTGATCTATAGTGAGGATGATCCCAATGATTGTCAAGATCAGTTTGGCAATGTGAGCAACTGAGCACTTTATCTCTATTTTTTAAACTACACTTGTATATAGTACTACAAAGCATGTCTAAATCAAAGTCAATTATAATACTTGCCTTGTCACTCAAATCCCCTAGTGGTGGACCATGAATTTTTCCTCCTACGCAAGGTGCATCCATTGGGAACCGTTCCACAAAATGATGGGCCATCAAGTCATCAAGACCATGCTTCTCATAGCTCATAAAAGCACCCAAAGCCCCTAGAAATATCTCATGCCACAAAAACATTGCTTTCGCCTCACCTTTTGACCTGAACATAAAAGGTGTTGGGTTCAACAATATAAGAGAAACTAAATAAATAAATAACAATGACACTCCATAACAAAGAAAATGACAACAGAGGAAGTTGAGCAAAAACTAAAGGGAGGCGGGGTATCTGTGTGTGTGTGGGGTGTAATAGTAATAATTCGTGAACGTCTCATGTCTTATAACAACTTGCATAGTTGCATACGTCACCAGTACACAAAAAATGGAGGAGAAAAGATATACATATTCAGATTTCCCACCAACACATCTATACTAAGACAAAATTGTACGTGCAACATCTAGTATTTATATGGTTATAGTGGGTAGGTCACGAGTATCATTTAATTTACTTACAAGAAACAATAGAAATTTCAAAGATTTTAGACAGGCATACACATCAGTTGATATCAATTTTATAACCATAAGTTGCCAGAACAATAGGCACAAAAGTGAATAGCTAAATATTCCTTACCAGAAATGAACAACAAAGGAGATAGTGTCCATGGTATAAGCATGCCCCCCTTATAAAAAAAATCCTCCAAAGAATATCCTCTTTAGTCCAAATCTAAGCGCATTTAAGTAGGCGATCTATCACATGAAGTCACTCATAATTTCAATATTCTATTAGAACAGACCGTAGCATATCCAGGAAAAGGAATTCATAGCAAGATGATATAAGTATAATACATGGGATTGTTATTCGTATTAAATTAAGTCTTTTCCCAACTCTTCCCAATTGAAAAAATCAAATAAATTGAAAAGGAGTGGTAATCTATGTTCTTCCAAAACCTCTATCTTCACTTGAACTATGTTCTGAATACGATTTTGACATTTGAAAACCTTGTCAACTGCATTCGATTATTCGAATTGCTATTTAAGTCTTAAGATCGCAGCAAACTATTTAACACCACCTATGCTTACTATTTCATTAGTATCCTATTATTTCAAACTGAGAAATGACATCAACACCTAGAATTAGCCAGTAGGTAATACTAGGACCAGGACTTGATACACCAAGACGCCCATACACCCACTACCCTACTAATATGAAAGAGGAAAGAGTTACAGATATGAAAATCCTTTAGTTTATACTTAGAAAACTTAGCAGTTTCAGTTTGAACTTAGTTTCATAGACACTATTCTATAGGGGAAGTCTTGTTAAGTGGCCAGCCTTAATATACACACTTTTGGAGAAACAATATGATATAAACATACATATTGAATGTGAAAAAATGAGAGAGACACAGGCAAAAAAAAAATAGAACAAAAAAATCTGATGGACCCATATTGCACACGTTAGGATGTTGACGCTCCATTAGAAAGAACTACCTGTTCTACTTTATTTTCTCCATATGTATAGGCTAAACCTAAGAGCCTATTTCTTAGTAACTAGATCAACATCAATTCACTTAGAACTGAAAACCCCAAAGCAACCCTTTTTCTTAACATTTATATCTCAAATCCAATAATAACTAATGACAGATAAAAAGTAATGAATTGTTATCGGCATTTTGAGAAGAGATTCTGAGCCAACTTGACGGAGTTCTCTTATATGGAAAAGAAGAAAAACCCAATTGTAAACACAAAACCAAATAAATGAGATGAATCATTCAAAATTAAGTGAAAAAACTAGTGAAGAATAAAGTTACCTTTGAGAGTGCATTCACAATAACATATCTTCTTCTACCTCCGAATGAATGCACCACCCCGCCAAAAGAAATAAAAATAAATCGATCTCATGAGAGGAGGCTTTGGTGAGAAGAAGATGGGATGAGTGTTTATTCACCCAAATCTAGGGTTAAGTTGGGCAGCTTCAGCAGAGAGGGAAAAGTTGAGGTTTTTGGGTTGCTTTGTTGAAGTGAAGCAAAACACAAGTGTATAGAAAGGGGGAATTTTCATGGGCAACGAAAAAAGGTACGTTCCAGGATCGATCAATGGGTATAGAAGCAACTTCTTATTATGAAGGTTTTGATCTGGAATAGAAATATAAAGATTGAGAAACCCATGTTTGAAAGAAGCGTGAGAGACTAAGAGAGACAAGCAATTTTGATCGCAGTATCTAACCATCGAAGGCCAGTCTTATGTTTTTGGTTATTTTTTTTAATAACTGTTGTTGTTGCCCAGTATCGAACTAGGGACATTCAACGAGTAAAATAATGATGCGACCAATTCACTATACTCTCACTTGTTTTCTAATGGATATTAACGTTAGGTGATATTAGAAAATGTTTTATAAAATCATTTAAATAAAAAATTGAATTTTAGTAACGAATAACTTGATCACTAACGCTTATATCCGTTACAAAATTAGTAACGAATATATCCATTAGAAATGAAAATTTTTGTCTGTTACAAATTGACCATTCTGGTGTAGTGATCTATACATTTCACTAGCAATGAATACATAATAATCAAGTCGAAATCTAAGCTAATACGTGTATAATAATCAATCATCTACGAATAAATATATATATAATGAACTATGCTATGAAATGCAATAACAGATCCATTTCTGAAACCTTGGAATAGCATCCTTAAATAGGTCCTCACATATATGTCAAGACAAAAACCACTCTGATTTTTCCACTCAAGTTTCGCTCACTCCAGTGTGCAATGGGCACACTTTACCTTACAATCTCAATGACACACAAGGAAGGCGAAGTTGATCAAACACATCTGCCACTTACTATCACACTAACCTATTCCTAAATGAGCTAGAGGTCTTTATTAGGTGTTGTGGGGATTAGGTGATGGTTTAAAAATGAAGGAAATGGATATTCAAAAAGAACCAGTCTGAGATAATAGAGTCTTCATATTATGTAACTAGAGAAAACCTTGTTCTTATTTTGCTTCTACACTTTGTTTCCATCCTTAGCTATTTTTTTTTCTTTTTCATTTGGCTTTTAACTCCTTTGATTCTGTTTTTGGAGTTCTAACTTTTTTTTTTCTTTTCTTTGGATGGAAACTTTCTTTTCTATTCTTGGTTTCACATGTCTTTCTCTTTCATATTCTTCATTTCATCTCTATTCTCAGACTTATTCACAAATGGGTAGGCTGATTTTTATTTTTATTTTGTTTTGTAAAAGGGTAAAAGGTTTGCGGTTTATGAAAGGCTAAAGAAAGGCTTATAAGGGCGACTAGCGGATATAATTTCATATAGGTTTGAATTTGTGGCTATATCGATCCAAAGAGGGCTTAAATTCTTTCTTAGGATATGGTATAGTAATCAAGCAAGTGGACGTGTGATTTCTCTATTCGGAATTTACTTCTCCATTGTGTCATTTCTCAAATATTTCACTCATTTAAGGCTTTAGGCTATATTCTCACAGGATTTGTAAAATAAGTATTCTAGCCTAGATTTTAGAAACTTACTGCCAAACAATCATAGATATTCATGCAATATATTTATAAAAAGATGCAATGATTATTTACCTTCATATTAACCTAAATTTCTAAAAACTATTCTAATACAAGAGCTAATGTGAAATATCTAGACTATTATTATCATAGAGAAAGAAACAATATCAATATTCCTAAGTGTATAGCATAAACTTTTTATTTATATTTACGAATTTTTTTTTAATTTTTTACTATAAAACAAGTGCATATTATACATGTATTATCCTAATAGGTGCATTAAATTACGTGTGTTTCTATGCCACCCCTAAACAAAAACATGCTTTGTCATCAAAGTATTAAAATAAGAAGTGTAGAAAATACCATGGAAATGTGTGAAAATTGAACAACACCTGCAAAACAAATTTAGAACATACTAATATAGATAAATAAAAATAAACGCAACTCTATATGAGTTCCACCCGTTGTGGGGTTAACAAAAATTAAATTGCTTGGGACATAAGCAGACACTAACAAAAATAAAAACTTACCTCATATCCCACATTTACTTGTCGTCCTCTTCCTCAATAAAGAATTGAGGTTCGTTGGCATCCTGCCATGCCATGATAATTTGTCAGGCCTCACACCATTTATCATCTACAATTGCTAACCGGTCAAGCACCACTTGGTCGGATGGGGTGTAAGGGGCAACCTAATTAGGTTGTATCCTCCACCCTGGCCAAGTCATTGCACGGAATGAGCGTATAATGCAGTTAGTGGGTCGCACAGTGTCAACCCTAACCCAATCCGTGGAACGAGCACAAAAATTTGAAAAGAAACATAGCATTATTCGACAAACTAAGACAGGCATAAGAAGATACTTATGTCTCATACTATGGGCTCATGCTAAACTAGAAACTAAGGTCCGGGAAGGTCATAGAATATACGTCCCGTGGCTAAAGCAAGGAAGATGTTGCAAGTCACGTCATTCACAGAAGAAAAACGCCATTCCCTTAATATGTTTAGCATGATAAAAAACATCACCGTGCCCACATTAAGGGACAAGCTACCAAGGGCTACGTTATATTACCCTTGGTCCTCTATATGGAAAATTCCTACCCCATATGCCTCATGCAAAAACTCATAGGTGTAGACATACATATTATCTACCCAATAGCCCCATGGGTCCTGAATTTTAGTAGGCATGGAAAGTCTAAGAGCAAACGCCAATAAGAAATTGGTTATATCCATTGTTTCATCCTCAATGGTGACGGAGAACACATGCTCTCCATCTGGTCTTTCAAAGAACGTATAATGCTCATAAAAATAAGTTATAAGTGCAGGAGAATATAGTTCATCAGGGCTTACCATTAGAGGCTACCATCCTGCATGTATAATCACGCCGTGGAACCAAGATCTATACGTGTCACTTACGAACAAATCTTCGAATGACATCTCTGGTATGATCTGAGGGGGCTTCATATCACACAACACACTCTAGAACTGCTGGAAGCAACCTAGGAAGAACCTACAAAAAATCAGAAACTGAAGTGGTGGGAGGTGAAGGGCGGACGGACAACTTTAACTTTGGTTGTGGGGCGTAGCTCTTTGCCTTGCTTCGATGTCTGGAGATTTTAGGGCGCGCACGCTCTGAGTATATGCAAAATAGAAGGCGTGCACGCTCCGAGTATGATGAGTGCTATGAAGTGAAAATTCAATGGCAAAGTGAGAGGTGTGATGTGAAGTTGAGAGTGCACCAAGGATTTATAGAGAACTAATTTCTAAGTTCCACAAGCTTCCCAACTAATTAAGGCAACATGATGGAAAAAGATATTTCTAAAACCAAAATAGAACTAGACAGGAGGCGTGCTCCAAAACCAAACCAATAGCTTTTTGGCTGGATTTAAAATAGCAATCATTTAGTTATGACTCCTTGAGGTTGCACCAAACAACACTTGCTAATTCTAGCGACACCAATTTAGCAACATTCTCACATACTTCAATCATTATCAAGCAGACAATAATATTTAGACAAAAATATGTGGATATGACTAGGGTGGGATTCACGACACAAAACGTAGCATATGCCAAAAACAACTTCATATTAAATTAAAAAAAAAACTAACAAATACAACATCCAAATATTAACTACTTAACTAAACAACCAAAAATAAAATTTTACTAAAAATAGGGAAATTTCCTAAACACAATACAACTAAACTACTAGTCACGAGATCAAAATGGGCCAGAGTCATCAGTCCTGCGTCGATGACACTCATGCCTCTCAGAGTTGTCAGAAGTAGAACTCTGATAAGGTGGCAAGCATCGTAGAACTTCTACTTGGAACTTCCGCTGTCCCTCTATATATACATTCATGGATTCCCCACGCTCCTTATCATGCTGGACTAGGGTCTCCATGTTAGCTTGGAGCTCCCGGTTACTAGCACTGAGCTCCTCAAAATTATGATGGATGTTAACCTGCCTAGTCCACAGGTCCTCACAAATGGTATTAAGATAATGCATGCCATGATGAATCAATGTCGTGCATTCTATATCAGAAGTAGCCTTTTCCAAGGCATCGGCCTCAAAACATGTCGTGTCTTCCTTATCATCATCATCATCCGAGTTAACAACCCTATCCATAGGCAACTACCACGTCTTCTGAATACATTCCGTATAAATCTTTGTATTTGCATGCAACTTCAACATAATCCGCTGAGTTTTCGGAAAAGCTCCAAAATGAAGCATGATCTTAGCAATCAAAATAGGGAAGGGTGCAGTATTTTTTCCAACGCCTCTAAGCTCAGCAATCAAAAAGTCGAGGATGCAGAACTCATACCTCTTCTCCTGAAGGACCCAAAGAACATGCAGACAAGACGAGCCGATGTCTCTGACTTTCAAGGTGCTAATGATGTTCTTACCAAGCCACTAAGCTATAGCCAGCTGGTTGGTTCTAAGAGACGACTGTCGAACACAATGCGATTTTGCATTATACTGTCCTTCCAATACAGTCTCTTTCATCAATGCCTCGATCCCACCCGACTGTGATTCCTACATTGTGATTACGAGGTTGTGGCTTGCCTCAATGTCCAGAATCCTAGACAACATAGTTGTACACACTTCTCTGCTCGTACCATTCACCTTCACAAAAATCTTCCGATCCTCAATCTCCTTCTTCTTATAGAAATTCAACACCAAATCGGTGTGATAAAAGTCATTCGTTAAATACCACAACTTATGCCACTTCCTACTAATCATCTCATCACTGTAAAAGGGTGTAAAATGGTCCGAAGTGAAAGCTTGTTTCGGAAGAATTTTTCGGGTTTGATCCATTGAGGTTTGGAAGTCAAATTTGGTTTTTAATGCAATGTGAGGAATGATAAAACATAAAAATGATAATGTTTACCTACGAAATGAACGATAAAACTCAAAACGTAAGTAAACTAAAACTTCTTACGTGCCTATGATTTATCAAGAATTTCTACTCTCAATCTTATGGAGATATAGTGGAGTAGGAAGTTCGTTCCACTCCTAGTTTTTCCGCAAAGAAATGTTCTCTACGTATAAATAATCTTAACTAAAGTTTAATGAGAGATTTATGAAATGATAACTAGACTACGATGCAACTACCCACAAGATGCAACTAGTCGACTATTTAAACAACTATGGAAATACTACGTCGATTCTATGATAAGGAGTTAGAGGGGGATTGATTCCACCTTAGCTCAACTTAATCCACTAACGATTTAATCATCGTAATCTGAATTGAATCGCCAAGAAAACATCGATTACTCCTAATCCCTAATTACACATGACATTTCTACCAATTCATAACTAGCATGTGAACGATTACACCCATTCTCATGGTGAACTAATCATTTCTAGAGTGGAAAGGAAATTACGGCGACTCTACGATAATCGAATAAAGCTTTTATCAAAGGCTTCTCAACCCCTCTAATGGAGGTTTAGCCGAGAATCATCAATATATCATTCCCAATCAAATTGAACAAGACATGATATAAAGATTTGAACTTTACTTGTTTAAACTCAATTCCAAACTACTCATGCAATAATTGAATTAAACTAATAATGACAAATAATTGAATCTAAGAATTTAAGCTAATAAATAAATGAAAATGAAACTAGATTATGGAGAACATTATTTTATTAATCTAATGAATAATAAAACAATGATTCAAATACTAAATTAATAATCTACTTGTTCTAAAGTAATTAATTAAACATGAAACTAGATCTAAAACAAAATATAAAAAACTAATTAATTAACTAAATGAAATTCTCAAACTAAGTTCTAAAACTAATTAATGGAGGCTAACTAATCAAATTTTTAATCTAGGTCTAACTATTGATAAGAGCCCAAAACTGTAGTTTTAACCCTGTAACAGACATACTTTTAGACCAATTATGTGAGTAATAATTAAGAGTTAGCACCGGACATTTGTTTTATGCATTTCAGGTTGCAAAGTCCATTATGTGCAGAAATGTGCCACTTTAGCGAGATAAAGGAGCAATGGTTGGTTGCTAAGGAGTTCTATGATTAAAGGCCAAGATTCAAGAAAACAAAGCCTTTCTAAAGCCCGGTCAAGGCTGAAAGTCAAAGTCAACGCGGGCAGAAACAGCACTCAAAGTCAGCAGAACTTCCGAAGGCCGTATCTTTGGACTCAGACCTCGAAATGGGGCCTACTTTATGTCAAAACGACCGGCTCGGAAAGAGCTTTCCAATGGTCCAAGCCTTGACCCAATAAGAGGAGCAAAAGTGGACGAAAAGTCTGTGGAAGCCAACTGCAGCTGAAAAGGCCTTTTTGGACAGAAAGAATTTGGTTTTGGGCCTGATTTTCTGGCCCAAAACATGGCTCCAAGCCCATGCACGATTTTTGGATCTGAATGTATAAAAACAAAAGCTTAGCTCTTTGTTAATGGTAGCTAGTTAGACCTAAATTAATATATAGAATTCTAGATCTAGTTTTATTAATTAAATTAAGTTTTAGTTCCATTTTCAATTCTTGTTTTAGATTAAATCTTTGAATCATTGTTCTTGATTGATTTAGATAAATAAAATAGTTATTTTATCAATTTCGAATTGTGTATTTCAATCTATTAGATCTGTTTTAGTTATTGTTGGTTACCATTTTTTAGTTGTTAATTAGATTTTAATCATTATTGTTTAAGTAAGTAAATTTCAATTTCTTACATTATGTTTAGTTTAGATTCAATGGGAAATGTTAGTTTGATGACTCAAGGCTAAAACCTCCATTAGAGGGGTTGATGAAGCCTTGATGAAAACTTAGTGGTTAGTATAGAATTGGTTGTAGAATCTATTCCACTCTAGAAGGTCGTGTTTCGCCATGAGAATGGGTAGACGACCTCACATGCTAGTTAGTATTCGGTAGAAATGCCACGAACACTAGGGATTAGAACTCGAAATTCTCACCGTGAGAACGTGAGAATTGAGATATAACATTCTACGCTAGGTTGTTAAGTTGGATTCGAGGTGGATTCAATTCCCCTCTAATTTCTTTATCTAGATTCAAACAATCGTATTTCCATAGCATTCGTAGTTAAATTCAAGTAATCAAATTCAGTAAGTATCGTAGTAATCACCTTCGTAAAGCTCTCATTGACTTAAAAATGACTAATTAGATTAGAAGACAATCCATCTAGAGCACTAGGAGTGGAACGAATTTGTTACTCCACTCTATTTCGATAGAATTGAGAGTTGAAACTTTGATAAAATAGACACCTAAATAGTTTTAGTTTACTTACGTTTTGAGTTTCATTGTTCATTTCGTAGATAAATTATTCATTTTATGTTTTATCAAATGGCGCCGCTGCCATCTTAGTTGCACTTTAGCATTGTTTTCATAGTAGAATTAGTCATTTTTAAGTCCCATTAAACCCACCCACCCTTGTTTGATTCATACCGTGGTTATTCCTTTTAAGCCACCAAAAAATTCGGGAAAAATTACACGGAGCGCGATCGCGCCTATAAGAGAGCGCGCCTGCGCCCTTCAGTCTAGACTTCGAGCGCGACCCGCCCTCTTCGTGAGCGCGACCCGCCCTCACTTACTGGACATCGAGCGCAACCCGCCCTCTTACCAAGCGCGACCCGCGCTCACTTGCTGGACTAGGAGCGACGCCTATCTTGGCGCTTGCACAATGCAAAATTTTGCGGATTTCTACAGGTTTGTTTCGAACTTTGATTTTTTAAGTTTTTCAGTGTTCTAACTTGTTATTTACACTGAACACGCATAAACAAGATGCTATTCATAAGCGAAGCAAGGACGCAATCAGGTAGTCCTTTCTTCCACACCTCGCATCTCCAGTTAGAGGTTTCTACTAGTATATCAGAATTGTTGGGAGTGTTGCATGTTTAGTTAAGTTCGACTTAGTCTTGCATGAGATTAAGGTCCGGTCGAACAAAACCACCAAACCTAATCACACAACAACGTCAACAAACAATTCTATCTAGTATACCACCCACTACACCTCTAGCTACTATTTTACACACACCACCTGATATTATGGCTGAAGAAAGAGAGACTCCTCTCTCCGACTTCTACAAAGCTTTGAGCGATAGCCCTAAGTCTTGCATCGTTCTAGCAGACCCAGTGGGGGATTTTCGAATCCCCCCAAACATATTTAATTTGTTACCCGTTTTCCATGGTTTAGGCCATGAAAAACCTTACCAACACATGCGTAGGATTGAACAAGTCCTTACAACATTCCATCATCCCCTCGGTTGGTGCGGAACAAATTAAACCGGAGGGTATTTCCCTTCACCTTAGCCCGATAAAGGCGCGTCTTGGTTAACTGCCCAAGCACCTAACTCTGTGGACTCATGGGCTAAACTTGTTCGGCTTTGTTTATGGAACATTTTTACCCCACCCCTAAAGACGGATGAAATGCTTTCCAAGATTCAATTTCTTCCGGCGTAACCCCATGAATCATTTTCGAGGCTTGGAATCGTTCACCGATCTGCTAATAGAGTGTCCACACCATAATCTAGCAAAAGACACGTTAGTTCTTGCCTTTTCAAAGGACTTCAACATCACCATAAAGAAGTCCTTGACATAATGAATGGGGGTAGTTTCCTAAGTAAAGGAGCCTCAGAGGCCTATAAATTTTTAGAAGAACAAACAAAACGCAATAACAATTGGGGAGTGATGATATCCCCGCTCGCTAGTTCTTCTTCAACAGTTAAGGACGCCGGTATGTCTGAGATGAAACCCGACCCAGAACTTAAAAATTTAATCGAATCTCTAACTAAAAAAGTAGAAGCTATTTCTATTCAACAAAAACCTATTCCAGTCATGAATGTCAACTCCAACCCATGTAATTTCTGTTTGAGTCCTGAGCACCCTGACTCCTATTGTCCTCTCGCCTATGAACAACAACAATCAGAGCAAGATAATGTTTACTCCATTAATAATTATCCTATTCCTAATGCCCCATGGAGACAACATCCCAACTTTAGTTGGTGAAACAATCAACAAGTTACACCTCCAGTGTTTAATAACCAAAATGTTAGGCAAGCTAACAACTATAATCAAGCTCCACCTAGGCAAGGACAGGGACAAGGTCAGGGAAATTATAATAATTATAACAACCAAAAGCGCAACCCACGCAAGGTGTAGCACAAGGTCAGAATAATTATAATAGTTATAATACCAATAGAGGTATCGTTCCGGTTAACAATAGTAACTATCAAAACCCACCCATAAATAATCAACGTGAGATAGTTCCAGTCGCACCACCTGTGACTACTACACCTACACAACCGGACCGTATCGACGCCTTTATACAGGTTACCCAACAACTTTTCCAATCAATGACTCAATCAAACCAATAGATATTACAATCCATAAATCAGGGCATACAACAGTTAGCCCAAGAGAAAGCCCAACCAAAAGGCGTGTTTCCAGGACAAGTTATACCAAACCCTAAAACAACAAACACAACCTTTGAGGTAAACGGTAATACTAGTACGGAAACAACAATAGTAGGTGACCTCAATGCCATCACCACTCTTCGTTTTGGAAGAGCGGTTGATAACAAAGTAACTATGCCTATAGTTACCCCATCAGTACTCCCTACACGGATATCGAACTAGATACGAAATAGAAACTGAAGAACCTACCACTGTAGAGGTACCAGTTAAACCACAACCTAAGAAATAGAAAGCCAAGGTTACACATCTAGTCGAGCCATACGCTAAATATAGAGCGAAACCACCATTCCCTCAAAAATTAGCCATGCTAACCAGGGATACCAACTTCGAGGAGATTAGGAACGTTTTCAAAAATCTAACGATAAACCTTCCTTTTCTCGAAGCTATTAAAAAGCTACCTAATCACGCTAAGTTTCTTAAAGAGTTGTGCACTACTAGGCGTAAGACCAACATACCTAAAGACGCCTTTTTAACTGAACAATTCCCAACTTTATCCGAAAATAATGGAATTGTTAAGTACAAGGACCCTGGTCGTCCTACAATAAAATGCACCTTAGGAGATTCCCACACGACGACCGCTTTTATTAGACACGGCGAGTGTTAACTTACTCCCCGTATTACTTGTATAAACAAATAGGTCTACAGAAATGCAACCTATAAAAATAACGTTGCAATTAAGCGGACAGTGTCTATTAAGTATCCTAAGGGTGTAGTGGAAAACCGTGCTTGTTAAGGTTCGGGAGTTCTACTATCCTGCTGATTTTGTTATCCTCGATACTGAGAAAGTCGCTAATGACTCATCCGATCATCTTAGGGCGCCCCTTTTTATAACCAAGCAACGACTTATTAATTGTCGCGATGGTAAGGTGTCCTTATCTTTTGGCCATCTCACAGTTGAGGTAAATGTTTTTAAAATGATGAAATAGTTACCAGATTCGTCTATAGATGGGGAGGTTAGCATGATCGAGAGCTTAGCTCAAGATTATTTTAACAACACGTTTCCTGAAAATAATATTTACAAATTCCTTTCTTTTGGAAAGTCAGATTTTGTAAATGACTCCTACTTAGAGGAAGTCAACACCATCCTTGAGTCCACACCAATTGTAGACACTTCGGTTGCTCCACATATTGAGTATGAAGACTTGCTACCCAAGCAAGTATTCATTATGCAAAATGAGGACCCCGACGAAACATCTATTGATTTTCCTTCCACCCGGTTAGCTTAAACCCTTCCCCGTAATTAAAATATATACAACTTGATCCGGATGGTAATCATCCGGTAATTATATCTTCTCTGTTATCTAAGAATGAAGAGACAAGTTTAATCCGGGTGATTAGGGAACATCGGTCTGCGATTGGTTGGTCCTTAGCTGACATTAAGGGAATTGACCCTAATGTTTGCACTCATCGTATCCATTTGGAGGATAACGCGAAGACTTCACGCGAACCTCGGCGCTTGAACCCCCCATGAAAGAGGTGGTTAGGGAAGAAGTCTTACGATTACTCGATCGGGGGTATCATATACCCAATCTCTCGATAACGAATGGGTCAACCCATTCATGTAGTTCCTAAGAAATCGGGAGTTACCATGGTGCGTAATCGAGAATGGTGACTATGTTGTCACACAAGGTCCCATGAAATGGAGGATCTGTATTGATTCTGAGACGGTTAAATGCTATGACCGCGAAAAGGATCACTTCCCTTTACCCTTTATAGATCAAATGCTTTCGAGCGCCCTAGCTGGTCATGCTTTTTATTGTTTTCTAGATGGCTACTCGAGGGCTATTTTCAGATTATCATTGATATTGATGACCAAGAAAAGACCACCTTCACATGTCCCTTTGAACGTATGCCTATAAACGAATGCCTTTTGGCCTTTGTAATGCTCCCGTACCTTCCAAATGATTGTATGCTTCATATATTTAGTGACATGGTAGAAGCTTTTATGGAAGTTTTCATGGATGATTTTTCTATCTATGGAGACTCCTTCACGATTTGTTTGTCTAACCTTGTCTAAGGTTTTGACACGGTGTGAAGAAAAGAGCCTCGTTTTAAACTGGGAAAAGTGTCATTTCATGGTGAAAAAGGGCATAGTACTAGGTCACATTGTATCTAGTGATGGCATCGAATTAGATAAGGCCAAACTAGATAAGATAGCGACTCTACCTAAACCACGGACTGTCCGTGATATTAGAGCCTTTCTAGGCCATGCAGGTTTTTATAGGCGATTTATCAAAGACTTCTCGAAAATAGCTAGGCCTTTAACTAATCTGCTTTTGAAAGATGCAATCTTTGATTTTAATTTTAACTGTACGCAGGCTTTTGAAACTTTAAAAGCACCCTAACCACTGCACCCATTATACAGACCTCCCGATTGGTCTAAACCTTCGAACTCATGTGTGATGCTAGTGACTATCGCAGTTAGTGCGGTCTTGGGACAAAACTAGATAATAAGTCCACTGTTATTTATTATGCTAGCAAAACCTTAAACGATGCTCAAACGGAATTATTCAACTACCGAAAAAGAATTCTTAGCTGTCATTTATGCTTTAGATAAGTTTCGTCCTTATTTGGTTGGTTCTAAAACTTTAGTTTACACGGACCATGCAGCCCTTAAGTACCTTCTTGCAAATAAGGATGCTAAGCAGAGATTAATCCGATGGATCGTTCTCCTGCAAGAGTTCACATTAGAAATTAAGGATAAAAGAGGGATCGAAAACGTAGTTGCCGACCACTTATCTAGACTCACAAACAACGATCAGACTGATTCTGAGTCCATACCAAACTCTTTTCCTGATGAGCATCTGTATGCCATTTTTTCAGCACCATGGTATGCTGACATTGTCAATTATTTAGCGGCCGATGTTATGCCTTATAATTGGTCAAGAAATGAATGTAAGAAGTTCTTGGCCAGAGTTAAGTTATACTACTGGGATGAGCCCTATCTTTTTAAGTATTGTGCGGATCAGATTATTAAAATCGTTGTATTCCCGGTGGGAATACAATGAAGTTCTATCGTTCTGCCATGACAAAGAGTGTGGTGGCCATTTTAGTGGGATGAAAACAACCGCTAAAGTTCTTCAATGTGGATTTTATTGGCCTACCCTTTTTAAGGATGCCCAAGTGCATTGCAAGGCGTGTATTCGCTTGCCAACAACTTGGGAGAATCCACGAAAACGTAATATGATGCCATTAAATCCAATCTTAATAGTAGAAATTTTTTTGATGTTTGGGGCATTGATTTCATGGGTCCTTTCCCGGTTTCCCACGGTTTCATTTATATTCTAGTTGTCGTGACTACGTGTCAAAATGGATCGAGGCCCTAGCTTGCCGTAGCAATGACCATAAGACCGTTGTATTTTTTATTAAAGAATATATTTTTTCTGGGTTTGGCATTCCTAAAGCCATCATTAGTGATGGTGGAACACATTTTGCAACAGAGTGGTTGCATCCCTAGTGAAAAAAAATATGGAGTTACACACAAAGTAGCAACTCCTTATCATCCACAAACTAGCGGACAAGTAGAAGTTTCTAATAGGAAATCAAAAAGATTTTAGAAACAACTGTAAACCCTGATAGGAAAGACTGGTCAAAGCGTCTATCGGATGCCTTATGGGCGTATCGAACTGCTTTCAAAACTCCTATCGGTATGTCTCCCTTTAGACTTGTATTTGGGAAACCATGTCATTTGCCCGTTGAATTAGAGCACCGTGCTCTGTGGGCTATAAAAAGCCTTAACTTCAATATTGATGAGGCAGTGTCAAACGCAAGTTTACAATTGAATGAGCTTGAAGAAATCCGTAGCGATTAAATGCGATCTCGCGAAGGATTATAAAGCTAACATGAAACGCGTGTTCATGATAAGCATATCTTGCTTGCAAAGAGTTTGTGGTTGGGACAAAAGGTTTTGCTTTACAACTCCCGTCTACATGTTTTCCCGGGCAAACTAAAACCCGTTGGTCCGGCCCTTTTCGTTCTTGAAGTCACCCCTTACGGGGCAATCACCTTGGTAAATCCAAATGACAATAGTACATTTCAAGTTAATGGTCAACGGTTAAAACATTTTCCACGAACTTCGTCCCCTCGATGTAGAGGAAGTCCTTTTACAAGACCACTCGTATGAGGACTGACCCTTGTCAATTGGTGTACTTACTTTCATTTCCATATCTTGATAAGTACACCATTCA
The DNA here is from genome assembly GCF_015680905.1 of Coptis chinensis. Taxonomy (NCBI): domain Eukaryota; kingdom Viridiplantae; phylum Streptophyta; class Magnoliopsida; order Ranunculales; family Ranunculaceae; genus Coptis; species Coptis chinensis. Next base: position 39,825,011 of record NC_141463.1, read on the forward strand.
GGTAACCGGGCCCTCCTATGGAGTGTGTGGCTGTAAGTACCGGATCCTAAGTCCACAGTTCACATAATTCACGTTTTCCACTTTTGCATGTTTTCTGGGTTTTTTAGTCATGTTCCTCTATGGAGTGAATTATGTATTTATTATTTTCATGTTTCTTATAATAAACAAATAAAATTAAAATTAAAATTCTTAAAATCATAGAAATAGCAATCCAACAAGTCTTGGGAATCTGACTGTAAACGACCCACGTTGTAAGCAAATTTTGTGTTTAAAAAATTGTTTGGGGGTGGGCAATCGATCTTTCCATCGGGATTGCTCGAACTTTCCATTGGTTTTGTTTAGGCCCATTAGTTCAATTGGGTTGACGTAATCTAAACTTGGATTTCCTTCCGTTCGCATAACTTACGTCACACACGCGCCGAAGCGTCCTTCCACCCTCTTATACGTCACCCATGGTTTGGAATTGAGTGTTTTATGGATCATTGGTTTGGAAATTCTCTACTGATCATTTCCATAACTCATTCGAAAAAAATCGGACCCGTAACGAAGCGGAAATTTAGTTTGAAGTCGCTACTAAAAATCGACAAAAGTCGAAAAATCGAATTGGGCTTTACGCCAACTTCATGCGCAAGATCTCCAGCCCAGCCCCCCTTCCACAAACACAATCGCGACTTCATCTTCTCAAACCGCTTTTCACAAATTTAAATTAAACCCTAGCAACCAAAATAAAAATAAAAATAAATAGAATATATCAAAATAGAAACACCACCCACGCCTATTGCATAACACCAACACCAATCTCCCACACAATCTCCAACCGTTTACATCAAGCAAACACCCAACAACTCAAGTCTCCAACCTCCACCATACCCACCACCATCATTTTTTAGGAAGTTTTCATCAAACTCGTCTCCTCCACCTTATACAAACCTAAAATAGAAACTTCATGGCGCTCTGACGTAGAATTTTGCGGAAAACGCGCGTTTGCTCCCGGATAGTTTAGCGCTATTTTATGACGCGGAGATGTTCAAGAGACATTGGAACGGCCTGTGGTACTCAACTAAGGAGTTCTATCACTATGATTTGGTAGAACAGTTTTATAAAAAGCGAGAATTAGAAGGGGATAGGATTTTCATAAAGTTAGGAGGAACGCGGAGAGAAGTAACGCGCCAGTTGTTAGCTGAACTGTTAGGAATTACACTTGAAAGCAACCTAGTAATGACAATTCAGGAACCCCAGTATATTGGAGTTCCTGCTTTGATGAAGGATACTGTCGTTGAGGGTGAATACAATCCGACATCCCATTGCGTCCACCAGACCACCCTGAGAACCAATCAACTGGCTGTAGCTCAGTGGATTGGTAGGAATGTCCTCGGAAAAGACAAAGTCAGTGATATCGGCCTGCAATGTCTGCACGTTCTCTGGATATTGCAAACAAAGAAGTATAATTTCTGTTTCCTCGATTTAATGTTTAATGTGATTCGAGGAGTGGGGAAAGAAGTTTAAGCCTCTTCCGTATTGATCACTAAGATCATGCTCTCCTTTAGAGTTGTCGCAAAGATCTGCTCCTATTAAGATCAAATTGCATTCTAATGCAAGTATCTATCTGGATTGCATCCAAGAGACTTGGCCATTGTCTGAAAGAAAAATGGATGAGTCGGGAGGATGAAAGGGAAGATATGACATGGATGGATGAAGATGCATTAGAGAAGTGTAATTCTAATGTAGAGCATATGCAAGTGTTGCAAACTGCCTTGCGGTGCGTTTATGGTATTTGTGGAGATATCCGACATAGGCGGATAGTAGTTCAAAAGAAGCAAGGGACCTTGAGGAGGAGATTTGAAATGCTCGAAGGGGTTACGGGCGATATCTTGTCTAACATGGAGACTATCCACCAAAAACAACAAACCCGGTTATCACGATTACTTCGATGCGAGATGGAAGCCAGTAGCTTGTTCGAATAGAGATGCTACGACGCATGCCACCCGTGGAGGACTCTGTTTCAGCCGAGTCCGACAGGCATGAGCGTCGTCGCCGAAGGACAGATGGTTCAAGCCATTCTCCATCCCAGAGCCAATCTCCATCTCAGGGTCCATCATCATCACAAAACTAGGTGCTCACCCCAGTTGGAGTTAGCTGTTATTTCATAATTTCATTTTATTAGAAGGATTTTAATTCAGTAGTTAAATTTAAATAGTAATGTGTTTATTTAATGTTGTTTGGATTTATATTTTATTTTATTTTTAATATAATTGGTTATTTTTTAAGTCTTGCTTGTTTTATCATTTATCCCACCTTCCGACTTGTTTGGGGGTGGAAATATTTAGACCAAGCATAAGTTAGTTATATGATCATATATATGTTAAGTTGTCTTGGAGGAAAGGTTGATAATTTGGCGATATCGGCATATCTATGTCTTGTGTGGTGGTAGCATGAAATCTAGGAGAATTTAGAAGTTACTATCCTAAATCCAAAGATGAAAGATACCGGGGATTTTTAGGAAATCATGAAAATGGCTTGTTTTCCGTTTTGGTTTTGGGAATTTTCTATTTCCGTCAAACAAATAGGGAACTTCCGATTCGTTTTGGAAGCTCATAACCTATTTAAACTCCCTTCTTTCTACACTAACAAACCACAATACATTCCACCATCATCCCGCACCATCCACTCCAAGTTTTACTTTCTTTTTTTCATCTAAACTCGGTTTCACCGCCCAGCTTCGCTGCGCCCGTCGAGCGCCGCTGCAGCCTTCACATTTTTGTCGGAAAATTTTCATACTAAAAGCGCGACCCGCCCTCAACTTTCTGGACCTAGAAGCGACCAGCCCTCATACCAAAAGCTTGACCAGCGCCATAACAACTATGTCGCATTTACAAAGGCGACCCGGCCCTACTACCGCGAAACCAGCATCTGGTTTCCGAGCGCCGGAAATTTCCAATTTTCAGGCGGTCATTCGAGGATTTTTGTGAAACTGTTCAAAGAGTTATTGTGATGACATCTCCTATAGTCATACACGAACAGTCTTTCAAAGATGTGTTGGGCACGAGACCTATGGACATTGGTTCCGACAAAGAATCCTGCTGATTAGGATGGCGTCATCTACTTGGTAAGTGATGGCGATTCATATTCACCACAGCTTCTTGCTTATTTCTATGACCACGTCAAATTCTATTGTAATCGGGATGGAGATCAAGAATTCTCGTCGTAATCGATGACCGCGACACATGAATTCAATAAAAATTTGGTCGCCTTAGTTTTAGGAATACCAATACGATCCACGTTCACATATGGGCATATATGACTGATAATGCATATCTTTATGATTATACATATTTTCATGATTTTTATGGGGAGGGTCTTTTCAGTAATGGACCATGGGCGATATAGCATTGCCGCTTGGTAGCCTTTCCTTAAGCGTAGGCACCACCATGTTATTCATCCCGATGAATATTTTGGGGAATGGCGGTTCATACATCTCGCTAGACATGACATTTTCCTCGCTTTAGGCGAGGGGCGTCGCCCATTATGACATTCCTCGAGTTTTGGTCACTAGTTTTAAGAGCCCAAACCATGAGGCGTAAGTATCTTTATGCACGTGTTGGTAAAGCCGCATCATGCGTGATTGTTTACGTGATACGTGCACAATTCCGCATTGGAAAAGGGTTGAAGTCATGAGACCCACCAATAAGATGGTTGTGACTTGACTGGGATGGCGGGTGTAGCCTCATTTATTCCCCGTACATCCCATGATTACAATAACACTTAACAGGTTACCATTAGTGGATGATAAATGGCCAAGCTTGGCAAGTTATAATGGGCTGGCGGGGATCTTGAAGGAACCTCATATCTTTAATGAGGAGGAGGATGCTTAAAAGGGAGATAAGGTAAGTTTTTAGTTTTGTTAGTGTCTGTCCCAAGCAATTTAATTCGGTTAACCCCATAATGGGTGGAACTCTTATAGAGTTTGTCGGTTTTATTTCCTATATTAGTAAGTTCTAACCTTGTTTTCTGGGATGTTCTGAATTTCCATACTTCAATGGTATTTTTCCTACCCTCTTTATTTAAATGCTTTGAGGACAAAGCATGCTTTTTTTTGGGGGCATAGAAACACGTGTAATTAAAGCATCTGATAGGATATAGATAGATATAATATGCATTTGTTTTCTAGTTAAAATTTTAAAAATTCAAAAATATAAATAAATAAGTTATGCTATACACTTTGGAATATTGGTATTGTTTTTCTTTCTCTATGCTCTTAACAATCTAGAAGTCTCCACGTAGCTTTTGCATCGAAATAATTGTTAGAAACTTAGGTTAATATATAGGTAATAATCTTTGCATCTATCTATAAATATATTACATGAGTATCTATGATTGTTAGCGATTTTCTAAATCTAGGCTAGAGTACTTATTCTACAAATCCGGTGAGAATATAGCCTAAAAAGCCTTATATGGCGAAACATTTGAGAAATGACACAAGGAGGAAGTACAATCGGATAGAGAAATCCACCACGTCCACTTGCTTGATCACTATGCCATATCCTAAAAGCGAGAATTTAGGCCCTTTTTGGATCGATATAGCCAAAAAATTCAAACCTAGGAATTATTTCCCCTAGTAAGCCCTCTGAGCCTTTCTTTAGCCTTTCATAAACCACAATCCCTTTACCACATTACAAAAACAAAAAAAAAAAATAAATAAAAATAAATAAATAAATCAACCTACCCAATTTAGAATAAATTCCGAGAATAGAATGAGGAAGAAAAGAAGAAGAGAAAAACATGTGTAAACAAAAGTTAGTTAATTGCTTTAGAAAATAAAGGAAAAGAAGTTTCCATCCAAGGAAAAGAAAAATAAAAATAGAAATAAAATAAAAACTCCAAAAATAGAATAAAAGGGTCAAAAACCAAAAAAAAAAAAAAAAAAAAAAAAAGAAAAATATGGCTAAGGATGGAAACAAAGTGTAGAAGCAGATAAATAACAAGGTTTTCTCTAGTTACATAATATGAAGACTCTATTATCTCGGACTTGTCCTTTTTGAATATCCATTTCCTTCCTTCTTAAACCATCTCCTAATCCCCAAAAACACCTAATAAAGACCTCTAGCTCAATTAGGAATATGTTAGTGTGATAGTAAGTGGCGGATGTGTTTGATTGACTCCGACTTCCTTGTGTGTCATTGAGATTGTAAAAGTAAAGTGTGCCCATTTCTGCACTAGAGTAAGAAAACTTGAGTGGAAAAATCAGTGTTGTATCTTGACTATTATTGTGAGAACCTACTTAAAAGCCATTTCATAGTATTACTCATTATATATATGTTTATTATAGATGATTGAGTATTATGCATCCATTAGCTTAGGTTTGTGACTTGGTTATTCTTGTTCATAGCTAGTGAGATGTATAGATAGTTTGGAGCATGAATAAAGAAACAATAGTTTTATTTCTTAGTCGTTGTAGTATAGATGAAGTTTGTGAGTACCTTCACTGGAAAACTCTCACGAGGCTATAACTTCGTCCACTAGGGAATTCCTAGTGGTTTAAGGCAATGTTGCATATGGTCAATGCTGTCCTTTCAGTAAACGAGAGTAGTTAGAACTCCATTTTTGGTCACTTATTCTAATTCTCATCTTTGCTTGAGGACAAGAAAAAATGTTGTTTGGGGTGGTTTGATAAGACCCCAAAACTGTAGTTTTAACCTATGTAACATGATACTTTTAGACCCGATTATGTGAGTAATAATTAAGAGTTAGCATTCACGTGTTTTTATGCATTTCAGGTTGCAAAGTCCATTATGTGCGAAATGTGCCACTTTAGCGAGATAAAGGAGCAATGGTTGGTTGCTAAGGAGTTCAATGATTAAAGGCCAAGATTCAAGAAGACAAAGCCTTTCTAAAGCCGGTCAAGGCTGAAAAGTCAAAGTCGCGGGCAGAAACACTCAAAGTCGGAACTTCCAAAGCATTATCTTTGGACTCGGACCTCGGAATGGGGCCTACTTTATGTCAAAACGACCGGCTCGGAAAGAGCTTTCCAATGGTCAAGCCTTGACCCAATCAAAGGAGCAAAAGTGGACGAAAAGTCTGTGGAAGCCAACTGCAGCTGAAGAGGCCTTTTGGGTGAAAAATTGGGTTTTGGGCACGATTCTCGGCCCAAAACATGGCTCCAAGCCCATGCACGATTTTGGATCTGAATGTATAAAAACAAAAGCTTAGCTCTTTGTTAATGGTAGCTAGTTAGACCTAAATTAATATATAGAATTCTAGATCTAGTTTTATTAATTAAATTAAGTTTTAGTTCCATTTTCAATTCTTGTTTTAGATTAAATCTTTGAATCATTGTTCTTGATTGATTTAGATAAATAAAATAGTTATTTTATCAATTTGAATTGTGTATTTCAATCTATTAGATCTGTTTTAATTATTGTTGGTTACCATTTCTTAGTTGTTAATTAGATTTTAATCATTATTGTTTAAGTAAGTAAATTTCAATTTCTTACATTATGTTTAGTTTAGATTCAATAGGAAATGTTAGTTTGATGACTCAAGGCTAAAACCTCCATTAGAGGGGTTGATGAAGCCTTGATGAAAACTAGTGGTTAGTATAGAATTGGTTGTAGAATCTATTCCACTTTAGAATATCGTGTTTCTCCATGAGAATGGGTAGACGACCTCACATGCTAGTTAGTATTAGGTAGAAATGCCACGAACACTAGGGATTAGAACTTCGAAATTCTCACCGCGGAGAGCGTGAGAATTGAGATACAACATTCTATGCTAGGTTGTTAAGTTGGATTAGAGGTGGATTCAATTCCCCTCTAATTTCTTTATCTAGATTCAAACAATCGTATTTCCATAGCATTAAGTAGTTAAATTCAAGTAATCAAATTCAATAAGTATCGTTAGTAATCACCTTCCATTAAAGCTCTCATTGACTTAAAAGCGACTAATTAGATTAGAAAATAATCCATGCTAGAGCACTAGGAGTGGAGCAATTTGTTACTCCACTCTATTTCGATAGAATTGAGAGTTGAAACTTTGATAAAATAGACACGTAAATAGTTTTAGTTTACTTACGTTTTGAGTTTCATTGTTCATTTAAATGTAAGTAAATTATTCATTTTATGTTTTATCAACTATCTACCATTAACAAAAGAGCTAAACTTTTTTGTTTTATATGTTCAGATCAAAAATCGTGCATGGGCTTGGAGCCATGTTTTGGGCGGAAGAATCAGACCCAAAACCCAGTCTTTTCAGTCAAAAAGGCCTCTTCAGTGCAGTTGGTTTCAATAGACTTTTCATCCATGTTAAGCTCCTCCATTGGGTCAGGGCTTGGACCATTGGAAAGCTTTTTCGAGCGGTCATTTTGACATAAGGTAGACCCATTCTGAGGTCTGAGTTTAAAGATAGGGCCTTTGGAAGTTTTTCGTCGACTTGTATCTTGTTTTACGCCCAGCGTTGACTTTGACTTTTCAGCTTTTGACGGGCTTTAGAAAGGCTTTGTTTTCTTGAATCTTGGCTTTTAATCCGCAGAACTCCTTAGCAACCAACCATTGCTCCTTTATCTCATCAAAGTGGCACATTTCTGAACATAATTGACTTTGAAGCCCGAAAGCATAAAAACACGTGTCGTGTATTAACTCTTACATATTACTCACATAATTGGTCTAAAAGTATGATGGTTAAGGGGTTAAAACTACAATTTTGGGATCTTATCAAACCACCCCCAAACAGCATTTTGCTTGTCCTCAAGCAAAGATGAGAAATTATAATAAGTGACCAAAATGGAGTTTATCTACTCTTTGTTTCAGCGGCCGATTGCATTGACCATATGCAAAGGCCTTTAAACCACTAGGAATTCCTAGTGGGCCAGTTATAACCTCGCGGAGAGTTTTCGAACAAGGTACTCACAAACTTCATCTATACTACAACGACTAAGAAATAAAACTATTGTTTCCTTATTCATGGTCTAAATTAACTATACCTCTTACTAGCAATGCATATAGAGTAATCAAGTTCTAAACCTAAAGCTAATATATGCATAATAACCAATCATCTATAATAAACATATATACAATAGTAATACTATGAAATGCCTAGCAGTCGTTCCTGAAACTTCGGAATAAGCGTCCTTAAGTAAGTTCTCACAATAATAGTCAAGATCTGACACTCTGATTTTTCCACTCAAGTTTTTTACTCACAGTGTCTGATGGACACACTTTACCTTACAATCTCAAGGACAACAAAGGAAGCGGTCGATCAAACACATCACACGCACTTACTATCACACTAACCTATTTCTAATTGAAATTTAGGGTCTTTATTAGGTGTTGGGATTAGGAGATGGTTTAAGAAGGAAGGAAATGGATATTCAAAAAGGACAAGTCCGAGATAATAGAGTCTTCATATTATGTAACTAGAAAGGCTTTGTTATTTTTTTTGCTTCTACACTTTGTTTCCATCCTTAGCCATATTTTTTTTTCTTTTTCTTTGGCTTTTGACTCCTTTTTATTCTATTTTTTTTTTTGAGTTTTAATTTTATTTCTATTTTTATTTTTCTTTTCTTTGGATGGAAACTTCTTTTCTTTATTTTTACTCAAGAATTAACTAACTTTTGTTTACCTGAGCTTGTTCTCTTCTTCTTTTCTTCCCTCATTCTATTCTTAGACTTATCTAAATTGGGTAGGTTGATTTTTTTTTATTTTGTTTTGTTTTGGTTCAAGGGTAAAGTAAAATTTGTGGTTTATGAAAGCTAAAAGACTTCGGAGAGGGCTAATTAGGAAAAATAATTCATAGGTTTGAATTTACGGCTATATCAATCCAAAGAGGGCCTAAATTCTAGCTTAGGATATGGTATAGTGATCAACAATTTGGGCGTGTGATTTCTCTATCCTGATTTTACTTCTCCTTGTGTCATTTCTCAAATGTTCCCCATATATAAAGCTTTAGGCTATATTCTTACGGGATTTGTAGAATAAGTACTTTTAGCCTAGAGTTCGAAAACTTGTTGCTAACAATCATAGATAGTCATGTAATATATTTTTATAGATAGATGTAAAGATTATTACCACATCTTAACCTAAGTTTCTAATAATTATTCTAATGCAAAGTATTGAGACTTCTAGATTATTAAGAGCATAGAGAAAGAAAACAATACTAATATTCCAATTTTATGGGGAGAGGCGAGTTTAGAAGAAAACAACCAACTTCAAGAAGAAGCGTTAGTGGCGGTGGTGGAGACTTTAATTGGTAGCTGTTTTCGGAGTTGGGTTAGTTTGGATGATGGTTTAGCCGAAAGTTTTAGGTGGATTTGATTTTCTTCTCTATCTCTTTTTTATTTTTGGTGTTCAAGGTTTGCTTTAAAATTGGTAACGGTGGGATTCAAAAGAAACAACGTGGCGTGCGGTTGGGAAGGAAGGAGGCGCTTCGGTCGTTTGGGCCGCCGTTTAATTCGAAATTTTCCGATTTTTGGCACCTTCAAATTTAATTTGCAGCCGTTCTTGGCCCGATTTTGGCAAATGAGTTATGGAAATGATCAGTAGAATTTCCAATCCAATGATCCATAAAATATTCAATTCCAACCATGGGTGACGTATAAGAGGGTGGAAGAATACCTCGAAGAGATGCGTGTGTGGCGTAAAGTTATCTTGAGCGAAGGAAATCTAAGTTTAGATTATGTCACCCAATTGAACTACAAGTAATGGGCCTAAAAACACAAATGGAAAGTTCGAGCAATCCAGATGGAAAGATCGACTGCCCACTAAACAAATTTTTTAACAAAAATTTGTTTAAAACGTGGGTCGTTTAAAGTCAGATTCCCAAGACTTGTTGGATTGCTATTTCTATGATTTTAGAATTTTTATTTTATTTTTATTTTTATTTTTTTATTTTTTATTAGTTTATTATAAGAAACACGAAAAACAATAAATACATAATTCACCCCATAGAGGAACATGACTCAAAAACCGAGAAAACATGCAAAGTGGAAGCGTGAATTATGTTAACCGTGGACTTAGGATCCGGTGCTTACGACACACTCCATAGGGAGGGCCGGTTACCTGAATGGTGCACTTACCACTATATGGGAGTGAAAGGAAGTACCCAAATGACAAGGTCGATCCTCATAGATGGCGGGTCCTGTAAAAGGACTTCCCTCTACATCAAGGGAGAAGTTCGTGAAAATGTTTTAACCGTTGACCATTAACTTGAAATGTCTTGTTGTCATTTGGATTTACCAAGGTGATTGCCCCCATAAGGGGTGACTTCATAACTAGAAAGGGCCAGACCAGCGGGTTTTAGTTTTCTGGGAAAATATGTAGAGCGGGGAGTTGTAAAGCAAGACCTTTTGACCCGACCACAAACTCTTTTGTGCAAGATATGCTTATCATGAACACGTTTCATGTTAGCTTTATAATCCTTCTTGCGAGATCGTGCAAATGGCTTCACGGTTTCTTCAAGCTCATTCAATTGCAACTTGTGTTTGACACCTGCCTCATCAATATTGAAGTTAAGGCTTTTTATAGCCCAGCGAGCCGCGGTGCTCTAATTAAAGGGAAAATGACATGGTTTCCCAAATATAAGTCTAAAGGGGAGACATACCTATAGGAGTTTTGAAAGCAGTTCTATCGCCCATAAGGCATCCGATGAACGGCTTTGACCGATCTTTCCTATCGGGGTTTTTACATTGTTTCTAAAATCTTTTTGATTTCCCTATTAGAAACTTCTACTTGTCCGCTAGTTTGTGGATGATAAGGAGTTGCTACTTTGTGTGTAACTCCATACTTTTTCACTAGGGATGCAACAACTCGTTTGCAAAAATGTGTTCCACCATCACTAATGATGGCTTTAGGAATGCCAAACCCGACGAAAAATATATTCTTTAATAAAAAATACAGCGGTCTTATGGTCATTGCTCGGCAAGCTGGGGCCTCTATCCGTTTAGACCGCGTAGTCCACGACAACTAGAATATAAATGAAACCGTGGGAAACTGGGAAAAGGACCCATGAAATCAATGCCCCAATGTCAAAATTTTCTACTATCAAGATTGGATTTAATGGCATCATAATGCGATTTGCCCAAGTTGTTGGCAAAAGAATACATGTCTTGCAATGCACTGGGCATCCTTAAAAGGGTAGGCCAATAAAATCCACATTGAAGAACTTTGGCGGTTGTTTTCATCCCACTAAAATGGCCACCATACTCTCTGTCATGGCAGAACGATAGAACTTCATTGTATTCCCAGCGGGGAATCTGACGAAAATAATCGATCCGCTGATACTTAAAAGATAGGGCTCATCCCAGTGGTATAACTTAACTCGGCCAAGAACTTCTACGTTCATTTCTTGACCAATTATAAAGGCATAACATCAGCGGCTAAATAATTTACAATGTCGACATACCATGGTGCTTGAAAAATGGCATCTGATGCTCATCCCGGGGAAAAGAGTCCGGTATGGACTCGAAATCCGATCGATCGTCGTTTGTGAGTCTAGATGGGTGGTGAACCAACGTTTTTCGACCCCTTTTTGTCCTTTATTTCTAATGTGAACTCTTTGCGGGGAGAAGGATCCATCCGATTAATCTGCAGCATCATCGCTCTTCGAAGAAGGTACTTAAGAAATTTCGCATAGTGCAGTAGTAAACTAAGGTTTTAGAACCAACCAAATAAGGGCCGAAACTTATCTAAAGCATAAATGGCGGCTAAAATTCTTTTTAGGTAGTTGAATAATTTAGTTGAGCATGGTTTAATGTTTTACTAGCATAATAAATAACATGGACTTATTATCTAGTTTTGTCCCAAAATCGCACCAACTGCATAGTCACTAGCATCACACATGAGTTCAAAAGGTTTAGACCAATGGAGGCTGTATAATTAGTGCGAGAGGTTAGGCGACTTTTAAAGTTTCAAAACCTACTACAGATTAAAATTAAAATCAAAGATTGCATCTTCAAAAGCAGATTAGTTAAAGGCCTAGCTATTTTTAGAAGTCTTTAATAAATAAGCCTATAAAAAACTGCATGGCCTAGAAAGGCTCTAATATCCGCGGACGATCCCGTGGTTTTGGGTAAGTCGCTATCTTATCTAGTTTGGCCTTATCTGCTTCCGATGCCATCACTAGATCTGATGTGACCTAGTACTATGCCCTTTTTACCATGAAATGACACTTTTCCCGTTTAAAAGCGAGGCTCTTTTCTTCACACCATGTCAAAACCTTAGGCAGGGTTAGACAAGCGATCTGTGAAGGAGTCTTCATAGATAGAAAAACCATCCATTAAAACTTCCATAAAGCTCTACCATGTCACTAAATATATGAAGCATACACCCATTGGAAGGTTCGGGGAGCATTACAAAGGCCAAAAAGGCATTGGTTTATAGGCATACGTTCCAAAGGGACATGTGAAGGTAGTCTTTTCTTGGTCATCAATATCAATAATAATCTGAAAAATAGCCTGAGTGGCCATCCGGGAAAACAATAAAAAGCATGACCCGACTAGGCGTTCGGGCATTTGATCTATAAAAGGTAAGGGAAAGTGATCCTTTAGTGTCATAGCATTTAAACGTCTGTAATCAATACAGATCCTCCATTTCATAGGACCTTGTGTGACAACATAGTCACCCTTCCCATTTCGTTACCATGGTAACTCCCGATTTCTTAGGAACTACATGAATGGGGCTTACCCGTTAAGCTATCGAGAGATGGGGTATATGATACCGCGTCGAGTGTCGTAAGACTTCTTCCCTAACCACCTTTTCATGGCTGGGTTCAAGCGGCGCTGAGGTTCGCGAGAAGTCTTCGCGTTATCCTCCAAATGGATCTGATGAGTGCAAATATTAGGGTCAATTCCCTTAATGTCGACTAGGGACCAACCAATCGCTTGAACCGATGTTCCTTAATCACCCGGAATTAAACTTGTCTCTTCATTCTTAGATAACAAAGAAGATATAATTACCGGATGACTACCATACGGATCGAGTTGAATATATTTTAACTCACGGGAGACGGGGTTTAAGCACTTTAGGGTGGGAAGGAAAATCAATAGATGTTTCGTCGGGGTCCCTCATTTTGCATAATGAATACTTGCTTAGGTAGCAAGTCTTCATACTCAATATAAGGAACAACAAACCGTGTCTACAATTGGGGTGGACTCAAGGATGGTGTTGACTTCCTCTAAGTAGGAGTCATTTACAAAATCTGAAGTTCCAAAAGAAAGGAATTTGTACATATTGTTTTCAGGAAACGTGTTGTTAAAATAATCTTGAGCTAAGCTCGATCATGCTAACCTCCCCATCTATAGAACAAATCGGTAATTGTTTCATCATTTTAAAAACATTTACCTCAACTGTAAGATGGCCAAAAGATAAGGACATCTTACCATCGCGGTAATTTATAAGTGCGTTGGCAGTTGCCAAGAAGGGGCGCCCTAAGATGATCGGTACAGAGTCGTTGGCGACTTCCGTATCGAGGATAACAAAATCAGCCGGGATAGTAAAATCCTGAACCTTAACAAACCGCGTTTTCCACTACACCCTTAGGATACTTAATTGACTGTCCGCTAATTGCAGCGTTATTTTTGTAGGTTGCATTTCCTGTAGACCTATTTGCTTATACAAATAATATGGGAGTAAGTTAACACTTTCGCCCCGAGTCTAATAAAGCGGTGTCGTGTAGGAATCTCTAAGGTGCATTTTACATGGGGCGACCGAGGTCCTTGTATATCTTAACGATTCCATTATTTTCAGATAAAATTGGGAACCTGTTCAGTTAAAAGGCGTCTTTAGGTATGTTGGTCTTCGCCTAGTAGTGCCACAACTCTTTAAGAAACTTAAGCGTGGTTAGGGAGCTTTTAATAGCTTCGAGAAAAGGAAGGTTTATCGTTAGATTCTTGAAAATGTTCCTAATCTCCTCAAAGTTTGTATCCCTGGTTAGCATGGCTAACTTCTGAGGGAATGGTGGTTTTGCTCTATATTTAGCGTATAGCTCGACTTGATGTGTTACCTTGCCTTTCTGTTTCTTAGGTTGTGGTTTAACTGGTACCTCTACAGTGGTAGGCTCTTCAGTTTCTAGTTCGATATCTGGTGTAGGGAGTACTGATGGGATAACTATAGGCATAGTTACTTTGTTATCAACCACTCTTCCAGAGCGGAGAGTGGTTATGGCATTTAGGTCGCCTACTATTGTCGTTTTCGTACTAGTATTACCGTTTACTTCAAAGGCTGTATTGGTTGCTTTAGGGTTTGTTATCGCTTGTCCTGGAAACACGCCTTTGGTTGGGCTTTCTCTTGGGCTAATTGTTGTATGCCCTGATTTATGGATTGTAAGATCTGTTGATTTGATTGAGTCATTGATTGGAAAAGTTGTTGGGTAACATGTATAAAAAGCGTCGATCACGGTCCGTTGTGTAGGTGTAGTAGTCACGGTGGTGGATTTGGAACTATCTCACGTTGATTATTTATGGGTGGGTTGTGATAGTTACTATTGTTAACCGGAACGATACCTCTATTGGTATTATAACTATTATAATTACCCTGACCTTGTGCTAAACCTTGTCGTGGTTTAGCTTGGTTATTATAATTATTATAATTTCCCGACTTAGTCCACGGCCTTGCCTAGGTGGAGCTTTATTATAGTTGTTTGCTTGCCTAACATTTTGGTTATTAGACCCTGGTTGTGAAACTTGTTGATTGTTTCGCCAACTAAAGTTGGGATGTTGTCTCCATGGGGCATTAGGAATAGGATAGTTATTAATGGAGTAAACATTATCTTGCTCTAATTGTTGTTGTCCATAGGCGAGAGGACAATAGGAGTCAGGGTGCTCCGGACTCAAACAGACATTACATGGGTTGGAGTTAACATTCATGACGGGGATAGGCTTTTGTTGAATAGAAATAGCCTCTACCTTTTAGTTAGAGATTCGATTAAATTTTTAAGTTCTGGATCGGGTTTCATCTCAAACATACCGCGGCCTTAACTTAATTTGTTGAAGAAGAACTAGCGGGGATATATCATCTACCCCCACCAATTGTTATTAAGTTTAGTTTGTTCTTTTAAAAATTTGTAAGCCTCCGGGGCTCCTTTTACTTTGGAAACTACCCCATTCATTATGTCAAGGACTTCTTTATGGTGATGTTGAAGTCCTTTGAAAAAGGCACGAACTAACGCGTCTTTTTGCTAGGTTATGGTGTGGACACTCTATAAGCGGTCGGTGAAACGATTCCAAGCCTCGAAAATGATTCGTGAGGATTCTCGGCCGAAAAAAAAATGAATCTTGGAAAGCATCTCATCCGTTTTAAGGGGGGTAAAATGTTCCATAAACAACTCGAAACAAGTTTAGCCCACGAGTCCACGTAATTAGGCTTTGGGCGTTAACCAAGACGGCCTTTATCGACTAAGGTGAAGGGAAATACCTCGCTTTAATTTGTTCCGCACCAACCGTAGGATGATGGAATGTTGTAAGGACTTGTTCAATCCTACGATGTGTTGGTAAGGTTTTCATGGCCTAAACCATAGAAAACGGGTAACAAATTAAATATGTTTGGGGAATTCAAAAATCCACCTGGGTCCGCTAGAACGATGCAAGATTTTGGGCCATCACTCAAAGCTTTGTAGAAGCTCTGAGAGAGAGTCTCTTTTCTTCACCATTATGTCGGTATGGTTGGTGGGATAGTAGTTAGAGGTGTAGTGATTGGTATACTCGATATGTTTGTTTGTTGACGGTTAATTACGTTCGGTGTTTTTCTCCGACTAGACCTTAATCTCATGCAAGTCTAAGTCTAAACAATCTTGATATATTAGTATGAACCTCTAACTGGAGATGCGAGGTATGGAAGAAAGGAATACCTGATAGCGTCCTTGCTTTGCTTATGAATAGCGTCTTGTTTACGCGTGTTCAGTGTAAATAACAAGTTAGAACACTGAAAAACTTAAAAAATCAAAGTTCGAAACAAACCTGTAGAAATCCGGAAAATTTTTTTTGAGAAGTGCTTTCGGATAGAAGCGGTCGCTCCTTGTTCAGTGACTTAGCGCGGGTCACGCTCGGTGTGAGGGCGAGTCGCGCTCGTGTTCCAGACTATAGGGCGCAGGTCGCGCTTGGTGTGAGGGTGGGTCACGCTCGTGGTCCAGTAAAATAGGGTGCGTCAGCCATGTTCCATCTATAGAGCGCGCGGTCGCCTACTTACAGCGCCGGTCTTGCTTTCGGTAAATTTGTCGCGGTATTTTTCAACGCTGAAACGGATAACCACAGTATGAATCAAACAAGGGTGGGTGGGTTTAATGGGACTTAAAAATGACTAATTCTACTATGAAAACAATGCTAAAGTGCAACTAAGATGGCAGCGGCGCCATTTGATAATTGATAAATTTGAATAGCTTATCTACGAAATGAACGATAAAACTCAAAACGTAAGTAAACTAAAACTATTTATGATCCTATATGCTTATCAAAGATTTCTCTACTCTCAATCCTATGAGATATAGTGGAGTAGGAAGTTCGTTCCACTCTAGTGCTATAGCATGGAATTGTTTTCTAATCTAATTAATCGGTCTTTAAGTCAATGAGAGCTTTTCTGAAGGTGTGCTATATACTACGATACCTATATGAAATTGATTATGTTGAATCTAACTACGAATGCTATGGCAATATGATTGTTTTGAATCTAGATAAAGGATTAGAGGGGAATTGAATCCACCTCGAATCCAACTTAATAGCCTAGCATAGATTCTTGTATCTCGATTCTTACGTTCTTATGGCAAGAAATTCGAGTTCTAATCCCTAGTGTTCATGGCATTTCTACCGAGTACTAACTAGCATGTGGGGTCGTCCACCCATTCTCATGGCGAATCACGACCTTTTAGATTGGAATAGACTCTACAATGCTTCTACACTATACCACTAAGTTTTCATCAAGGCTTCATCAACCCTCTAATGGAGGTTTTAGCCTTGAATCATTCTCAATCATTCCCCATATGAATCTAAACTAAACATATTATCAAGATTCGAAATTTACTAATCTAATTAAACAATGATTAAATTTTAATTAACAACTAAGAAATGGTAACCAACAATAATTAAAACTAGATCTAATAGATTGAAATAACACAATTCGAAATTGATAAAATAACTATTTTATTTATCTAATCAATCAAGAACAATGATTCAAAGACTTAATCTAAAACAAGAATTGAAAATGGGACTAAACTTAATTTTATTAATTAAACTAGATCTAGAATTATCTATATTATTTTAGGTCTAACTAGCTACCATTAACAAAGAGCTAAGCTTTTGTTTTATATGTCCAGATCCAAAATCGTGCATGGGCTTGGAGCCATGTTTTGGGCGGAAATCGAATGAAACCCAATATTTTCATCAAAAAGGCCTCTTCAGCTGCAGTTGTCTTCAACAGACTTTTCGTCCACTTATGCTCTTCTGATTGGGTCACGGCTTGGACCATTGGAAAGCTCTTTCGAGCGGTTGTTTTGACATAAGGTAGGCCCCATTCTCGGTCCGAGTCCAAAGATATGGCCATCGGAAGTTCTGGCGACTTGTGTGTGTTACGCGTGTTGACTTTTCAGCTTTGGACGGGCTTTAGGAAGGCTTTGTCTTCTTGAATCTAGGCCTTTAATCACGGAACTCCTTAGTAACCGACCCTTTCTCTTTTATCTCACTAAAGTGGCACATTTCTGCACATAATGGAGTTTGAAACCTGAAATGCATAAAAACACATAATCAGTGTTAACTCTTAATTATTACTCACATAATTGGTCTAAAAGTATGACTGTTACAGGGTTAAAACTACAGTTTTGGGCTCTTATCAACATCCGGCTCGTGTTCTCGGATGTGGCCATCTAGAGATCGAACCGCCGTGTTGGTGCCAATCCCACGACAATTCCGAGCCATCATTAAAACAGAGGCGGCTGTTGAGGAATAGCCATAGTGAAAATCCCCCCACTTTTCACTCTTCGGTTACCTTCTCCTAACTTTTTTGAGAATCTTGTCTTGGGGTAAATCCTCACCGGAACGGATCGTGCTCAGTTCACCTCCCTCCCATGGTTCGTCCTCCTCGGACTCCCCCTCTTGATTCATCCAGGTATCAGGATCATCCACCACTACCTCCCCTTTAGCCTTTTTTGCTTTCGCTTTGTCCTCCTCCGTCTCACTATTACTCTCCTCATCACTTGTGAGAAGATTGATGACAGTAACCATTTTTACCTTTGTTTCTTGAAAAGATCCTATTTTACCCGTGAAAGCCAAGCTTTTAAAATTTCGCTCATCTTTTCCATAGCCACCACCGAGATTTTGTCATATTCCGTTGCATTCTCTCTTTTTCACCACGGGTTCCGTAAGATACCGACGTTGTTTCATTACTTCTCCGCTTCCATCTCGTATTTTCTTCAATCTGATTACCATCACTCAAAGGGAAATGGCATTGGAGATCCTTGATTTCCAAATTTCTCACCATGATTCTTTGAAAATCAAGATCAAAGCTCAGAAACGAAGTGAATTTTCTGTTTTCTGGTTCAGGATAATATAAAGAAACGCACTGTTGGTGCATTGAAAACGGAACAAAATGACTTGAGATGAGTGCCTGGCTATCTTGCCTGGGGATACTCAAACCGTTTCCAATTCCCAGTGAAGGGGCGACTAGTCCACTACTCTTGGTCATTTCCCTTGTGCACTTACCATTCGCCGAGAATTCAAATAGACTCCCATTGCTATGAACAATGAGTGTTCATAGTCCATATTGTACGTACTATGAACAATCAATGTTCATAGTCATGAGCTATGAATATTCTTTGTTCATACGACAATTGGACTATGAACATTGATTATATACTATTTGGTTTCAAAAGCCAATTTATTTTTCATTCGAATATATTGATTCACTTAACTCGACTTGTATGTTTATTAATTAGATATGGCAATGTAATGGACAAATGAGATGGACAGTGTTCTTATCGATACATTCCATAACAAGCTACTTCTAGGTGATAAGAATGAGAATGGATTTCTTCCAATACCAAAAGAGTATGCAAAAGATCAACTTGACTATTAGTCATGTAACTTAGCAAATGAAGACCTTACGATGGATAACACGCAATATTGCTAGTGTAACTATACAGCAAGTGTTCGAATGGAGTTATGACGAACATAAGATCATAACTAGCAACGAGATTTGGGATCAAGCAATAGCACAAAATCTGAATATGGGAAAGTACAGCTTTAAAATCTCAACTTGGTAGGGCTTTTCTTAATTCGGTCAACTTTGATCCCATTATTTAGTAAACTATGATAGGGTTTGATTCTCCATAATAAAGAAGGAGATACGTAGGCAGCCGTGAGACGGTTCAACCCTGAACTCACAATTACCTCATCCCTTCTCCATTCATTTAAAGGTTCCAAGATCACAAGGCACAGAACGTTGGACTATGAACACTTCTCTATGGGATAGTGATAAACGTAAAATTTGAATAATTTACCTACGAAATGAACGATGAAACTCAAAATGCAAGTGAAACTAAACTTAATTATGCGTTGCTATCAAAGATTTCTATACTCTCAATTCTATGGAAATAGAGTGGAGTAAAAAGTTCGTTCCACTCCTAGTTCTTTAGCATTCAAGTTTTCTACAATTGACTAGTAAATCCAAAGTCTAATGAGAGCAATGGTGGGAATTTATACTATGATGTGAATTAAAACTAGACGTAATATAAAAATTATAACTTTATTCAATTTAACTAAACAATAATTGAAATCTAAATTAATAGCTAAGAATTGAATAACAATAATTGAATTTAGATCTAACAAATTTAAATGACAAAATCGAAATGAACAAGAAATAACTATTTTATTTATCTAAATAATGAAGAACTATGATTCAAAGAATTAATCTAAAACAATGTATGAAACTAATTAATTTAACTAATTGAAATTCAAATCTAGATCTACAAGCTATTTTAATGGCTACTTTCTATTCTAGATTATCTAACTATCCCTAACTTAAGAGCTAAGTCTTGTTTTATGTAAAGGAGGAGACCAGATCCACAATTTCATGCATGGGCTGAAGAGCCATGTTTTGGGCCGGAAAATCGAGCCCAAAGCCCAATTTCTTCAGTCCACAGAGCTCGTTTCATCTAGCTTTGACTTTGGCAGAATTTTCGTCCACTTTTGCTCCTCTGATTGGGTCAAGGCTTGAACCATTGGAAAGCTCTTTCCGAGCCGGTCGTTTTAACATAAGGTACGCTCAAATCCGAGGCTTTAGTCCAAAGATATAGTCTTCGGAAGTTCTGCTGACTTGTGCACTGTTTCTGCCCATGTTGACTTTTCAGGTTTTGACCGGGCTTCATAGAGGCTTTGTCTCCTTGAATCTTGGCCTTTATCATAGAACTTCTTAGCAACCAACCCTTTGCTCATTTATATCGCCAAAGTGGCACATTTCTGCACATAATTTAGTTCCATGCCTGAAATACATAAAAGCACATATTTAGCATTAACTCTTATTTATTACTCGCATGATTGGTCTAAAAGTAGTATTATTAAGGGGTTAAAACTACAATTTTGGGCTCTTATCAAACCACCCCCAAACAGAATTTTGCTACTCCTCAAGCAAATATGAGAAATTAACATAAGTGAAAAAAATGGAGTTCTAACTAATCTCGTTTCGCCGAGTACGATTGTATTGACAATATGCAACAATGCCTTAAACCACTAGGAATTCCCTAGTGGACGAGTTATAGCCTCATGAAATTTTTCCAGTGAAGGTACTCACAAACTTCATCTATACTACAACGACTCAGAAATAAAACTATTGTTTCCTTATATATGTCTCAATTAACTATACATCTTACTAGCAACGAATACAGAATAATCAAGTCAGAACCTAAGCTAATATATGCATAATAATCTATCATCTACGAATAAACATATTTACAATGAGTAATACTATGAGATGAACTAGCAGGTTCATTTTTGAAAACTTGGAATAGCATCCTTAAGTAGGTCCTCACATAAATGTCAAGACAAAAACCACTCGATTTTTCCGGCTCAAGTTTAAGCTACTCCATTGTCACGGTGGGCACACTTTACCTTAAAACTCAATGACACACAAGGAAGCCGGAGTCGATCAAACACATCTGCCACTTACTATCACACTATCCTATTCCTAATTGAGCTAGAGGTCTTTATTAGGTGTTAGGTGTTGGGGATTAGGAGATGGTTTAAGAAGGAAGGAAATGGATATTCAAAGAGAACAAGTCTGAGATAATAGAGTCTTCATATTATGTAACTAGAGAAAACCTTATTCTTTACTTTTGCTTCTACACTTTGTTTCCATCCTCAGCCATATTTTTTTCTCTTTTTCTTTGGCTTTTGACTCCTTGATTCTATTTTTGGAGTTCTAACTCTTTATTTTATTTTATTTTATTTTATTTTTTATTTGGATGGAAACTTACTTTTCTCTTCTGAAGCGACTAACAAGTTCTTGATTTCAAAAGTTATTCTCTTTTCTATTCTTCATCTCTATTCTCAAACTTATTCAAAGAATTGGGTGGGTTGATTTTTTATTTTGTTTTGTTTTGTAACAGGGTAAAAGATTTGTGGTTTATGAAAGGCTAAAGAAAGGCTCAGAGGGGCGACTAGCGGAAAATAATTCATAGGTTGGAATTTCTGGCTATATCGATCCAAAGAGAGCCTAAATTCTCGCTTAGGATATGGTATAGTGATATAGCAAGTGGACGTGTGATTTCTCTATCCGTATTTATTTCTCCCTTGTGTCATTTCTCAAATGTGTCACTCATATATGGCTTTAGGCTATATTCTCACAGGATTTGTAGAATAAGTACTCTAGCCTAGATTTCGAAACTCTTGCCAACAATCATAGATACTCATGTAACATATTTATAGATAGATGCAAGGATTATTACCTACATATTAGCCTAAGTTTCTAAAAACTATTCTAATGCAAAAGCTACGTGAGACTTCTAAATTATTGAGAGCATAGAGAAAACAATACCAATGTTCCTAAGTGTATAGCATACTTTTTATTTATATTTTTAAAATCTTTGAATTTTTTTGCTAGAAAACAAGTGCATATTATACATATCTATATCCTAACAGATATCTTAATTACACGTGTTTCTATGCCCCCCCAAACAAGAAGTATGCTTTGTCCTCAAAGTATTTTAAATAAAGAGGGTAGGAAAATACCATTGAAACGCGTGAAATTCCAAAACATTTGCAAAACAAGGTTATAACATACTAATATAGAAAAGAAAACTGATGCAACTCTATAATAGTTCCACTCATTATGGGTTTAATGAGAAATAGATTGCTCGGGACATAAGCAGACACTAATTGAAATAAAAACTTAACTACACTCCCGTTTAAACATTGTCCTCTTCATTTCCCTCTTTAAAGAGATGAGGTTCTTTCGCATCCTGCCATGCCATGATAACTTGCCAAGCCCGACGCCATGTGTCGTCAACTTGTGCTAACCTTTCTAGTGTTACTATGTCTAACGGGGTGTAAGGAGCAACCAAATGAGGTTGCACCTGGCATCCCGACCAAGTCATTACACGAAATGAGTGAACCATCCAATTGGTGGGTCTCATGACTTCAACCCTTTTCCAATCCGTGAACTGGGTACATAATTCTAGTAGACAACTGTGCAGGATGCGGCAAACCAAAACAGGCATGAGAAGATACTTATGGCGCATGCTTTGGGATCTCTTAAGACTAGCCACTAATACTCGAGGAATGTCATATCGGTGACGTCCCTCAGCTAAAGCCTGGAAAATGTCACCAGCAGCATTACTATTTGCGTATAAACCGAACTCCCTAGAATATTCATGAAGATGAATAACATGGTGGTGCCTACATTTAGGGACAGGCTACCAAGGGCTATGTTGTAACGCCCTTGGTCCATTATACGAAATACCCTCCCCCCATAATACTCATGGAAATATGTATAGTCATAGAGGTATGAATTATCGGTCATATATCCCCGTGTGAATAGGATCAGGTATTGGTATCCCCGAAACTAATGCTACCACATACTTATTGAATTCTAGGGGTGTGTCATCAACCGTGACGGAGAATTCTTGTTCTCCATCCTGGTTACTATAGAACTTAACATTATTGTAGAAAAATTCAGTAAGCTTAGGTGAATACAAGTCGTCTTCACTTACCAGAAGATGCCTCCATCCGAACTGCGTGATCCTCTCGCGGAACCAATGTCCATAAGACTAGCTCCCCAACAAGTATTCGAAAGACTGCTCCGGTATTACTATAGGAGAAGTCATCACAAAACCACTCTCTAAAATAGCTACAACTATCCTGGAACAACCCTCGTAAAACTTGAAATTTTTGGTGCCCACAGGGGTTAGGGCGCAGGTGCGCTCAATGTAAGACTGGGATGGGTGCGGGTGGCGCTCTGCTGAGTTTCAAATTCAGTGCTTGGCAAGTCGCTTCAGGGGTAGAATTCCTCCGACAAAGGTTTGCCGAGGGCGCAGTGGCACTCCATCAAGCAGGTGCTTCGGGGAGTTGTGAGGTCGAAGCGCAAAGGAAAAATAAGGTAAAGTGGGAATGAAACATGAGAGATGAATGTGAGATGTAGTTGGGGTTGTGAGTGT
Organism: Coptis chinensis; assembly: GCF_015680905.1. Classification (NCBI taxonomy): domain Eukaryota; kingdom Viridiplantae; phylum Streptophyta; class Magnoliopsida; order Ranunculales; family Ranunculaceae; genus Coptis; species Coptis chinensis. Next base: position 39,848,627 of record NC_141463.1, read on the forward strand.
AGAATGAATGCAGTTTTTATAGGATTTAAGTTGCTAAAATGAATTGGGAAGTTACCGAAAAAGTTTTAAGGCAATTGCCGGAAATAATAAAATTTCCAAAACCGAAAACAAAAACAACCCATATTCTCTATTCCAACACAAACCTAATATCTTTTAGGTTGAATTTAGGTTAGATACTGCCTAATTTATCGAGATTTCATCCTAACACACTATCTATTTATAGCGATGCCCATATCGGCAATATTCTCAACCCTCACTCCAAAACAACTTCTAAAAATAGATGATCATATAACGAATTATGTTAGGCTAAATAATACCACCCCCAAACAATTTGGGATGGTGGGATTAATGATAAGAACAACACATAATTCGAAATTAACCAACTTATATTAAAATTGAATTCCAAATAACATACAACAACCAAATTCAAGTTTAATTACTGAACTAATCTTTTTACATCCGTACTACAAAAAAAACAAATACAATAAAACAAATCAACTTATTAGATCCCTAAACCACTCGCTGCTAGTAGTGGAATGCGCTTAAGAAGCAGATGGCCCTTGGGCTTCCGATGGGCCAGAGCCATCCGTCTTGCGGCGACGACGCTCGTGCTTCATAGACTGCTCCTCCGAAGAAGAACCCCCTTGGTGGAAAGCGTGCATTACGTGTTTTTATGCATTTCAGGCTTCAAAGTCCATTATCTTGAGAAATGTGCCACTTTAGCGAGATAAAGGAGCAAAAGTCAGCAGAACTTCGAATGCCATATCTTTGGACTCGGACCTCCGATTGAGGCCTACCTTATGTCAAAACGACCGGCTCGGAAAGAGCTTTGCAATGGTCAAGCCTTGACCCAATCAGAGGAGCAGAAGTGGACGAAAAGTCTGTGGAAGCTAACTGCAGCTGAAGAGGCCTTTTTGAATTTGAAAGAATTGGGTTTTGGGCACGATTCTCTCGCCCAACCCATGGCTCCAAGCCCATGCACGAATTTTGGATCTGGATGTATAAAAACAAAAGCTTAGATCTTTGTTAATGGTAGCTAGTTAGACCTAAATTAAGATATAGAATTATAGATCTAGTTTTATTAATTAAATTAAGTTTTAGTTCCATTTAAATTCTTGTTTTAGATTAAATCCTTGAATCATTGTTCTTGATTGATTAGATAAATAAAGTAGTATTTTTATCAAGTTGAATTTGTCATTTCCATTTTAGATCTAAATTCAATTCTTGTCATTGTTTTATTCCACCATTAAATTAGATTCATTATTGCTAAATTAAGTAATTCTCAATTTCTCACATTATGTTTAGTTTAGATTCAATGGTAAATGTTAGATTGATGACTCAAGGCTAAACCTCCATTAGAGGGGTTGATGAAGCCTTGATGAAACCTTAGTTGTTTAGTATAGAAACGTTGTAGCATCTATTCCACTCTAGAAGGTCGCGTTTTAAGCCATGAGAATGGGTGGGCGGCGACCTCACATGCTAGTTAGTACTTGGTAGAAATGCCATGAACACTAGGGATTAGACTCGGAATTCTTGCCGTGAAAACGTAAGAATCGAGATACCACAATCTGTACTAGGTCATTAAGTTGGATTCGAGGTGGATTCAATTCCCCTCTAATTCCTTTATCTAGAGTCAAACAATAGTATTTCCATAGCATTTGTAGTTAATTTCTAGTAATCATCTTAATTAAGTATCGTAGTATAATATTTAAGTAAAAGCTCTCATTGACTTAAGAGTGACTAGTTAGACTTAGAAAACAATCCATGCTAGGGAACTAGGAGTGGAATGAACTTATCTACTCCATTTATGCAATTAGGATTGAGAGTAGAAAGATTTGATAAACTTATAGCATCAAAGATAAGTTTAGTTTTACTTACGTTTGGAATTCATCGTTCATTTAAGTAGGTAAACTATTCATTTGAGTTTATCAAATGGCCCGCTGCCATCTTAGTTGCACTTTAGCATTGTTTTCATAATATAATTAGTTATTTTTAAGTCCCATTTCACCCACCCCCTTGTTTGATTCATCTTGTGGTTGGTTGACGTTTCAGTTTTGGAAAAATTCGAGAAAATTCATTTCGGCGCCAAAAGAGCGCGACCAGCTATCTTCTCTTCTTGACTTCGTTTATACAAGCCCGCGCAAAAAAAGCGCGACCAGCTATCTTCTTGGACTTCTTTTACACTTGCGCCAGCATACGAAGAGCCGTATAATCTTCTCGAGCTTCGACTTTGCCTTGGCGCCACCCAAGAAGATAAAGCCCGCCCTCCTCTGAAAAATTCGGGGATTTCCACGGTTTGATTTAAACTTGAGTTGTCAAGTTTTTCAGTGTTCTAATCTCTTATTACACTGAACAGCGTTACACAAGGCGCTATTCATAAAGCGAAGCAAGGGGCGCTTATCGGGTATTCCTTTCTTCCATACCTCGCATTTTTTTTTTTCGGTTAGAGGTTTTCTACTAGTATATCGAAATTGTTTGGAGTGTTGCATGTTTAGTTAAAGCTTAACTTAGTCTTGCATGAGATTAAAGTCTGCAGTCGAACAAAACAACAAAGCGTAATTACACCACAACAAACAAGTCTATCTAGTACACCACCCACGACACCTCTAACTACTATCACACACACCATACGACATAATGGCTGAAGAAAGAGACTCTCTCTCCGACTTCTACAAAAGCTTTGGCGATAGCCCTAAGTCTTGCATCGTTCTAGCGGACCCAATTGGGGATTTTTGAATCCCCAAATATATTTAATCTGTTACCCGTTTTTCATGGGTTAGACCATGAAAAACCCTATCGGCTATCGTAGGATTGAACAAGTCCTTACAACATTCCACCACCCTACGGTTGATGCGGAACAGATTAAACTAAGGGTATTTCCTTTCACATTAGCCGATAAAGGCGTCTTGGTTAACTGCCCAAAGCCCTAATTCAATGGACTTCGTGGGCTAAACTTGTTCAAATTGTTTATGGAACATTTTACCCACCCTAAAGGCGGATGAAATGCTTTCCAAGATTCATTTCTTCCGGCGAACCCTCATGAATCATTTTACGAGGCATGGAATCGTTTCACCGATCTCCTTATAGAATGTCCACACCATAACCTAGCAAAGACCGTTAGTTAGTGCCTTTTTCAAAGGACTTCAACATCACCATAAAGAAGTCCTTGACATAATGAATGGGGGTAGTTTCCTAAGTAAAGGAGCCTCGGGAGGCTTACAAATTTTTAGAAGACCAAACTAAGCGGAATAATAATTGGGGGTGATGATATCCCCGCTCCGCTAGTTCTTCTTCAACGATCAAGGCCGCCCGGTATGTTTGAGAATAAAACCGATCGAACTTAAAAATTTACTCGAATCTCTAACTAAAAAGTAGAGGCTATTTACGTTCAACAAAAGCCTATCCCGTCATGAATGTAAACTCCAACCCATGTAATTTCTGTTTGAGTCGAGCACCACGACAATTATTGTCCTCTAGCTTATGAACAACAACCACTAGAGCAAGATAATGTTTACTCTATTAATAACTATCCTATTCCTAAGCCCTTGGAGACAACATCGACTTCAGTTGGAGAAATAATCAACAAGTTACACCTCCGAGTCTACAATAATCAAAGCGTTAGGCAAGCAAACAATTATAACCAAGCTCCACTTAGGCAAAGGACAAGGACAAAGTCAAGGGAATTATAATAATTATAACAACCAAAGCGCCAACCTAGGCAAGGTCAAGCACAAAGTCGAATAATTATAATAATTATAATACCAATAGAGGTATCGTTCGGTTAATAATAATAACTATCACAACCCACCCATAAATAATCAGCGAGATAGTTCGGTCGCACCACGTGACTACTACACCTACACAACGGATCGTATCGGCGCTTTATACAAGTTACCCAACAACTTTTCCAATCAATGACTAAATCAAACCGAGCGGATCTTACAATCAATAAATCGGGGCATACAACGGTTAGCCCAAGAAAAGCCAACCAAAGGCGTGTTTCGGTCAAGCTATACCAAACCACAAAAACGGCAAACCACGGCCTTTGAGGTAAACGGTAATTCTAGTGCGGAAACTACAATGCGTAGGTGACCTAAATGCCATCACCACTCTCCGTTACGGAAGAGTGGTTGATAACAAAAGTAACTTCGCTGTAGTTACCCCATCGATACTCCTACACGGATATTGAACTAGATACGAAATAGAAGCGAGGAGCCTACCACGGTAGAAGTACCGGTTAAACCACAACCAAAAGCCGAAAGCCAAGGTTACCGCGACCAAGTAGAGCCATATCACGAAAATATAGAAGCGAAACCACGTTCCCTCAAAATTAGCCATGCTAACTAGGGATACAAACTTTGAGGAAATTAGGAGCGTTTTCAAGAATCTAACGATAAACCTCCCTTTTCGAAGCTATTAAAAGCTTCCTAACCACGCTAAGTTTCTTAAAGAGTTGTGCACTACTAGGCGTAAGGCGAACATACCCAAAGGCGCCTTTTTAACTGAGCGGTTCCCCACTTTATCCGAAAATAATGGAATTGTTAAGTACAAGGACCACTGGTAGATCCCTCTTGTAAAATGCACCTTAGGAGATTCCCACCGCGGCGACCGGCTTTATTAGACACGGGGGCGAGTGTTAACTTACTCCCGTATTACTTATATAAACAAATAGGTCTACGAGAAATGCAACCTACAAAAATAGCGTTGCAATTAGCGGACGGTCAATTAAGTATCCTAAAGGTGTAGTGGAAAACGTGCTTGTTAAGGTTCGGGATTTCTACTATCCTGGCTGATTTTGTTATCCTCGATCTGAAATTAAGCTAATGACTCGTACCGATCATCTTAGGGCGCCCGCTTCTTGGCGAACTGCCAATGCGCTTATAAATTGTCGCGATGGAAAGATGTCCTTATCTTTTGGCCATCTTTACGTCGAGGTAAATGTTTTTAAAATGATGAAACGATTACGGATTAAATTCTATAGATGGGGAGGTTAGCATGATTGAGAGTTTAGCTCAAGATTATTTTAACAACACGTTTCACGAAAACAATATGTACAAATTCCTTTCTTTTGGAACTTCGATTTTGTAAATGACTCCTACTTAGAGGAAGTCAACACCATCCTGGAATCCACACCAATTGTAGACCGTCGGTTGCTCCATACACTGATTATGAAGACTTGCTACCTAAGCGGTATTCATTATGCAAAATGAGGACCGGATGAAATATCTATTGATTTTCCACCCACCCCGGTGCTTAAACCTCTTCCCGGAATTAAAATATATTCAACTTGATCCGGATGGTAGTCATCCGGTAATTATATCTTCTTTGTTATCTAAAGATGAAGAGACATCTTTAATAAGGGTGATTAGGGAACATCGGTCTGCGATTGGTTGGTCCTTAGCTGACATTAAGGGCATCGACCTAATATGCGCACTCATCGTATCCATTTGGAGGATAGCGAAGACTTCTCGCGAACCTCGGCGTCGCTTAAACCACTGCCATGAAAGAGGTGGTTAGGGAAGAAGTCTTGCGATTCTTGGATCGCGGGTATTATATACCCAATCTCCGATAGCGAATGGGTAAGTCCCATTCATGTAGTTCCTAAGAAGTCGGGGAATTACCATGAGTGCGTAGCGGGAAGGGTGACTATGTTGTCACTCGAGGTCCTATGAAATGGAGAATCTGTATTGATTCTGAGGGCGTTTAAATGCTATGACCGCGAAAGGATCACTTTCCCTTACCATTTATAGATCGGATGCTTGAGCGTCTAGGCTGGTCATGCCTTTTATTGTTTCTGGATGGCTACTCTGGCTATTTTCAGATTATTATTGATATTGATGACCAAGAAAAGACAACCTTCACATGTCCGCCGGAACATATGCCTATAAGCGAATGCCTTTTGGCCTTTGTAATGCTCACGGTACCTTCCGGTGATTGTATGCTTCATATATTTAGTGACATGGTAGAAGCTTTATGGAAGTTTTCATGGATGATTTTTTCTATCTATGGAGACTCCTTCCGCAATTTGTTTGTCTAACTTTGTCTAAGGTTTTGACCGGGTGTGAAGAAAAGAGCCTCGTTTTAAATTGGGAAAAGTGTCATTTCATGGTCAAAAGGGCATATAGTACTAGGTCATATTGTATCTAGTGATGGCATCGAAGTAGATAAAGCCAAACTAGATAAGATAAGCGACCTACCTAAACCCGGACTTGTCCGGTGAGATTAGAACCTTTCTAGGCCATCTTGAGGGGTTTATAGGCGGTTCATTAAGGATTTTTCGAAAATAGCTAGGCCTTTAACTAACCTCCTTTTGAAGGATGCCATCTTTGATTTTAATTTTAAGCGTAAACAGGCTTTTGAAACCTTAAAAGCCGCCTAACCATCTTGCACCTATTATCTGACCTCTGATTGGTCTAAACCTTTCGAACTCATGTGTGATGCTAGTGACTATCGGGTTAGTCTTTGTCTTGGGACGAAAAAATAGATAATAAGTCCACTTTATTATTTATTATGCTAGTAAAACTTTAAAAGCGATGCTCAACGGAATTATACAACTACTGAAAAGAATTCTTAGCTGTCATTTATGCTTTAGATAAATTTAGTCCTTATTTGGTTGGTTCTAAAACTTTAGTTTACCGCGGACCATCGCGACCATAGGTACCTTCTTGCAAAGAAGGATGCTAAGCGAGATTAATCCGATGGATTCTTCTCACGCAAAGAGTTCACATTAGAAATAAAGGACAAAAGAGAGGGGTCAGCGTAGTTGCCGACCACTTATCTAGACTTACAAATGGCGATAGTAGTGATTACGAGTCCATACGACTCTTTTCACGATGAGCATCGTATGCTATTTTTCATCACCATGGTATCACGGACATAAATAAATTATTTAGCGGCTGATGTTATGCCTCATAATTGGTCAAGAAATGAGCGTAAGAAGTTCTTGGCGAGTCAAGGATATACTATTGGGATGAGCCCTACCTTTTTAAGTATTGTCGCGGATCAGTTATTAGATCGTTGCATTCCCGATGGGAATATAATGAAGTTCTATCCTTCGCCATGACAAAGAGTGTGGTGGCCACTTTAGTGGAATGAAAACAGCCGCTAAAGTTCTTCAATGTGGATTTTATTGGCCTACCCTTTTTAAAGGATGCCCAAGTGCATTGCAAGGCGTGTATTAGTTGCCAACAACTTGGGCCGAATCCGCGAAAGCGTAATATGATGCCTTTAAATCCAATCTTGATAGTAGAAATTTTTTGATGTTTGGGGTATTGATTTCATGGGCCCTTTCCTGTTTCCCCACGGTTATATTTATATTCTAGTTGCCGTGGACTCGTGTCTAAATGGATAGAGGCCCTAGCTTGCCGTAGCAATGACCATAAGACCGTAGTATTTTTTATTAAAGAATACATTTTACGTAGGTTTGGCATTCCTAAAGCCATCATTAGTGATGGGGAACACATTTTGCAACAGTTGTTGCATCCCTAGTGAAAAAGTATGGGAGTTACACACAAAATAGCAACTCCTTATCATCCACAAACTAAGCGGACAAGTAGAAGTTTCTAATAGGAAATCAAAAGATTTTAGAAACAACGATAAACCCTGATAGGAAAGGCTGGGTCGAGCGTCTATCGGATGCCTTATGGGCATATAGAACTGCTTTCAAAACTCCTATAGGTATGTCTCCTTTAGACTTGTATTTGGGAAACCATGTCATTTGCGGATTGAATTAGAGCACCGTGCTCTGTGGGCTATAAAAGCCTTAATTTCAATATTGATGAAGGTGTCAAGCGCTTGAGTTACAATTAAATGAGCTTGAAGAAATCCGTGGCGATTCTTACGATCTCGAAGGATTATAAAGCCAATATGAAGCGTGTTCATGATAAGCATATCTTGCGTAAAAAGAGTTTGTGGTCGGGACAAAGGTTTTGCTTTACAACTCCGTCTACATATTTTCCCGGGAAACTAAAAACCCGTTAGTGCGGTCCTTTTTAGTTTCTTGAAGTCACCCTTACGGGGCAATTACCTTGGTAAATCCCATGACAACGGTACCTTTCAAGTTAATGGTCAGCGGTTAAAACATTTTCACGAACTTTTGTCCCCGATGTGGAGGAAGTCCTTTTCACGGGACCACATCTATGAGGACTGACCTTGTCATTTGGTGTACTTACTTTCATTTCCATATCTTGATAAGTACACCATTCAGGTAACCGGGCCCCCTCCTTATGGAGTGTGTGGCTGTAAAATACGGATCCTAAGTCCACAGTTCACATAATTCCGTTTTCCACTTTAGCATGTTTTCTCGATTTTTTGAGTCATGTTCCTCTATGGAGTGAATTATGTATTTATTGTTTTTAAATTTTTCTTATAGTAAACAAATAAAAATAAATTAAAATTCATAAAAATCATAGACATAGCAATCCAACAAGTCTTGGGAATCGACTTTAAAGCGACCCGCGTTGTAAACAAATTTTGTGGTTAAAAATTTGTTTGGGGGGGTCAGAAATCGATCTTTCCATCGGTTGCTCGAACTTTCTAGTTGTGTTGTTTAGGTCCATTAGTATAGTTCATTTGGGTTGGCGTTATCAAATTTAGTGTTCATTAGTTAAGCATAACTTCGTCATGCACGCTTCGAGGCGTTTTCCACTATCTTATTCGTCACCCCGGTTGGAATCGAGTGTTTTATGGATCATTGGATTGGAAATTCTCTCCTGATCATTTCCATATCTCATTCGCAAGAATCGGACCGATAACGGCGGAAATCTAGTTTGAAATTAGCTTGCTAAAATGCGACAAAAGTCGAAAAATCTGAATTGGGCTGGGCTTGGGCGACTCACCAGCTCACCTCTGTAAAGTCAAAATCAAAGCGCCACCAAACTTTCCAAAAACCAAATCGCGATCTTCTTCTTCTCCAGCCGCTTGACACAAAGTTTAAATCCAAACCCTAGCAACCCAAATAAAAAAAAAAAAAAAAAAAAAAAATAAAAAAAATAGAATACATTCAAATAGAAAGACCACCCAACCCCCATTGTCAAACACCAACACAATCTCAACCGTTTCCACCAAGAAACCACCCACCAATTCGAGTTTTCGAACCTGCGCCCGAACCTACCATAACCACCACTGTTGGGTTTTGGTTAGTTTTCATCAAACTTCGCATCCACCACCATCTACAAACCCCAAATCGGTAAAAACTTCAATGGCGCTTACGGCGTAGAATTACGCGGAAAAGCGCGTTTGCTTCCGGCGGTTTAGCGCCATTTTATGGCGGAGATGTTTTAAGAAATTGGAGCGGTTTGTGGTATTCGACAGAGGATTTCTATCACTATGATTTGGTAGAACAGTTTTATAAGAAACGCGAGAAGTGGAGGGAAATAGGATTTTCATTAGGATAGCGAGGAGCGGAGGAAGTTCACGAGGCGGTTGTTGGGTGAGCTATTAGGAATCACCCACAGTAACCAACCTAGATCACGACCAAGCGGGGAATCCCGATATCTGCGGTTCTGTTTTGATGAAAGATCTGGTCATAGAGGGTGAATACAATCGATATCTCATTCGTTAAGCCCGGGGCGACCACGAGAACCAATCAAGCGGCATGTCGCTTCGGTGGATTGGTAAGAGCGTCCTCGGGAAAGACAAAGTCGGCGACATCGGACTTGATTAATGCGCGTTCTCTGGAATTTGCAAAAGCGAAGGAGTATAATTTCTGCATCCTTGATTTAATTTTGAATGTGATTAGAGGAGTGGGAAAAGAGCACGGCCTCTTCCGTATTGATCACTAAGATTATGCTCTCATTTAGAGCCGTCGCTAGATCTGTTCCTATTAAGATCAAATTGCCCTCTAATCGCGGTATTTATAAGGAATGCATTCAAAAGACTTGGCGTTGTCTGCGAGAGAAGGAAGTTGAGTCGGATGATGAAAAGGAAGATATGACATGGTTGGTTGAGGATAATTTTGATAGTCATACTTCTAATTTAGAGCGAATGATAATCTTTGCAAAACTGGTTTTGCGATCGCGGTTATCATATCTGTGAAGATATTAGACATAGACAAATTATTGCCGAAATAAGCAAAGCGGACCTTGGGGCGATAGTTGAAATGCTCGTAAAAGGTCGGGATGATATCTTGTCTAACATGGAGGTTATCCACAATAACCACCAAGCCCGATATGCCGTACTCAAAGGCGAGATGGAAGCCGCAACGCTTGTTCGGGATAGAGATGCTCTGACGCATGCCACTTTCGTGGATGAGTCTCTCGGTGAGTCGAGAGAGCCATGGCGTCGTCGCCCCCATGAGCGGGATGGCTCAAACCATTCGACACCACAGCCGATCTCCATCTCGGGGACCATCTTCTTCCTGCGCCTAGGTGTGCACCATCGATTGTGTCCTTTAATTACATTGTTTTTATTGTTTTGTTAGTGGAATTTTATTTCAGTAGTTAGATTTGAGTATTAAGTTGTTTGTTTTAGATTGCTTGGATTTCATATTATTTTAATATAATTTATTTTGATTATCTTTTCATTATAGTTGTCTTGGAGTAAAAGTTGAAAATTAGGCCGATCTGCCGCATATCTATGATTTTTGTAGCGGTAGCATGATATGTAGGAGAGTTTAGAAGTTACTATTCTAAACCAAGTTTAAAAGATACCGGGGTTGTTAGGAAATCAAAGACATGGTTAGTTCGTTTTGGGTTTGGCGGTTTCCTATTTCGGAAATTGCCTTAAAACAATTTGGCAACTTGCCGATTCGTTTTGGAAACCGAACCTATTTAAACTTCCATCATACTACACTCACAACCCACACTACACCCCACAATCATCTTTCACTTTTCACTCCGACCCTTTTTCTAGTTTTTTTTCTTGTTTTTTTTTCTTAGAAACTCACTTTCTGCACCTCTGGCCAGCCAGCGCTCAAGCGAGCGACTTCGCCTACTTTTTCTTGTAAATCGAAAATTCACTAGAAGCGCCCAGCCCAAAGTAAAGCGACCAGCTCAAACAAATCGAAAATTTCAGCGAAGCGCCAGCCCATACAAAGTAGAGCGACCAGCTCAAACTCTATAAGTCAAAACCAAAGAGCGACTTTCGCTCTATCTGGCAGCGCCAGCGCCCTCTTTAATAAACCACGAATTTTTAGATTTTCGAGGTTCTTCCAGGTTTTTCGCAGCTATTCTACAAAGTAGTGTTGAGATGACACCACCTATAGTCATTCTGAGCAGTCTTTTGAAGACTTGATGGGAACCTATACCTATGGAGCATCGTTCAGCGGCCGGATCTTGCGATTAGGATGGCGGCATCTTACGGTGAGTGATGCCGATTCTTTTTCACCTAAGCTAACTGAATTCTTCTATAATAATATTACTTTTTTTGTACCCAAGAAGGAGAACAAAATTTTCCCTTACTATTGATGAATGCGACTATGGAATTCAATAAGCACTTGATAGCTTTGGTTTTGGATTGCCATTACGACCTATGCACCGCGTGGGGATATATGATGGATAACTTCATACCTATATGAATATGCCTATTTCCATGAGTATTATGGGGGAGGGTATTTAAATATCATGGACCAAGACCAATATAACATAAATACGAGTAGCCTATCACTGAATGTAGGCACAACCATGTTGTTCATCATGATGAACATTCTAGAGAACGGCGGTTTATACGCCAATAATACCGCTGGTGGCGTTTTCCTTGCTTTAGGCGAGGGGCGTCGTAGGTATGACATTCCCGAGTTTTAGTTGCTACTCTGAAGCGAGCCCATACCTTGAGGCATAAGTACCTTCTTATGCTGTCTTGGTTTGCCGCCTTATCTTGGCGCTTGCCTACCCGTGTATTCGTACGCGATTACCGCAGTTGGAAAAGGGTCGAAATCATGAGACCTACCAATCGTGTGGTAAGATCATTCGAGCCATGACTTGGCGGGATGGCGAGTCTGACCACATTTGGTTGCTCCTTACACCCCATCGGACCAAATAACACTAGAGGGTTAGCATTAGTTGATGATACCGCGGCGTAAAGGCGTGGCAAGTTGTTATGGCATGGCGGGGATCGCGAAAAGAACCTCATATAGAAGAGGAGGATGGCGAGTAAATGCTGGGGTGCGGGTAAGTTTTAGTTAAGTTAGTGTGCGCTTATGTCCCCCAAGCAATTTAATTACATTAACCCCATAATGGGTGGAACTCTTATAGTGTTCGCGTCGGTTTTTATTTCCTATATTAGTACGTTCTAACATTGTTTTCGCGGATGTTTGAATTACCACGAGTTTTCAATGGTATTTTTCCTACACTCTTTATTTAAATGCTTTGAGGACAAAGCATGTTTTTGTTTGGGGGCATAGAAACATGTGTAATTAAGACATCTGTTAGGATATAGATATGTATAATGTGCACTTGTTTTCTAGTTAAAATTTCAAAAATTCAAAATATAAATAAATAAAGTATGCTAAACACTTAGGAATATTGGTATTGTTTTCTTTCTCCATGCTTTTAACAATCTAGAAGTCTCCGTGTAGGCTGTTGCATCGAGAATAATTGTTAGAAACTTAGGTTAATATGTAGGTAATAATCTTTGCATCTATCTATAAATTTATTACATGAGTATCTATGATTGTTAGCGATAAGTTTAAAAATCTAGGCTAGAGTACTTATTCTACAAATCCTGTGAGAATATAGCCTAAAAGCCTTATATGAAGCGAAAACATGTGAGAAATGACACAAGGGAGAAGTAAAATCCGGATAGAAAATCACCGTCCACTTGCTTGATCACTAAACCATATCCTAAGCGAGAATTTAGGCGCTCTTTGGATCGATATAGCCAAAAATCAAACCTATGAATTACTTTCCGCTAATTAAGCCACTCTGAGCCCCTTCTTTAGCCTTCCATAAACCACAATTCCTTTACCACATTACAAAAACAAAACAAAATAAAAAATCAACCTACCCATTTAGAATAAGTCCGAGAATAGAATGAGGAAGAAAAGAAGAAGAAAAAACACGTGTAAACAAAAATTAGTTAGTTGCTTCAGAAAATAAAGAAAAGAAGTTTCCATCCAAAGAAAAGAAAAAAAAAAAAAAAAAAAAAAAAAAAAAAAAGAAATAAAAAAAAAAAAAAAAAATAGAATAAAAGGGAGTCAAAGGCCAAAGAAAAGAAAAATATGGCTAAGGATGGAAACAAAGTGTAGAAGCAAAAGTAAATAACAAGGTTTTCTCTAGTTACATAATATGAAGACTCTATTATCTCAGACTTGTTCTCTAGAATATCCATTTCCTTCCTTCTTAAACCATCTCCTAATCCCATGACACCTAATAAAGACCTCTAGCTCGATTAGGAATAGGTTAGTGTGATAGTAAGTGGCGGATGTGTTTGATCGACCCGGCTTCCTTGTTGTCATTGAGATTGTAAGGTAAAGTGTGCCCACTGCACTGCTTTGGAGTATGAAACTTGAGTGGAAAAATCAGAGTGGTTTTGTCTTGACATTTATGTGAGGACCTACTTAAGGGCCTTATTCGAGTTCTCGAGAAACAAACACGCTAAACATTTCATAGTATTACTCATTGTTATATGTTTATTGTAGATGATTGATTATTATGCATATATTAACTTAGGGTTTTACTTGTTATTCTTATGTAATTGCTATAGAGATGTATAGATAGTTGAGCATGAAGGGAAAACAATAGTTTTATTTCTTAGTCGTTGTAGTATAGATGAAGTTTGTGAGTACCTTCAACTGGAAAACTCTCCGCGAGGCTATAACTTCGTCCACTAGGGAATTCCTAGTGGTTTAAAGGCCTTGTTGCATATGGTCAATGCAATGCGCACTCAATGAAAGCGAGATTAGATAGAACTCCATTTTTGGTCACTTATTCTAATTTCTCATATTTGCTTGAGGACAAGCAAAATCTTTTTTTGGGGTGGTTTGATAAGAGCCCAAAACTGTAGTTTTAACCCCTTAATAATCATCTTGTTAGACCAATTATGTGAATAATAAGTAAGAGTTAATACTGATTACGTGTTTTATGCATTTCAGGGCTTCAAAGTCCATTATCTTGAAAATGTGCCACTTTAGCGAGATAAAGGAGCAAAAGTCAAACAAAACTTCGAATGCCATATCTTTGGACTCAGACCTCGGATTGAGGCCTACCTTATGTCAAAACGACCGGCTCGGAAAGAGCTTTGCAATGGTCCAAGCCTTGACCCAATCAGAGGAGCAGAAGTGGACGAAAAGTCTGTGGAAGCTAACTGCAGCTGAAGAGGCCTTTTTGGACTGAAAGAATTGGGTTTTGGGCCTGATTCTCTGGCCCAACCCATGGCTCCAAGCCCATGCACGAATTTTGGATCTGGATGTATAAAAACAAAAGCTTAGATCTTTGTTAATGGTAGCTAGTTAGACCTAAATTAAGATATAGAATTATAGATCTAGTTTTATTAATTAAATTAAGTTTTAGTTCCATTTAAATTCTTGTTTTAGATTAAATCCTTGAATCATTGTTCTTGATAGATTAGATAAATAAAGTAGTATTTTTTTATCAAGTTCGAATTTGTCATTTCCATTTTAGATCTAAATTCAATTCTTGTCATTGTTTTATTCCAGCCATTAAATTAGATTCATTATTGCTAAATTAAGTAATTCTCAATTTCTCACATTATGTTTAGTTTAGATTCAATGGTAAATGTTAGATTGATGACTCAAGGCTAAACCTCCATTAGAGGGGTTGATGAAGCCTTGATGAAACCTTAGTTGTTTAGTATAGAAACGTTGTAGCATCTATTCCACTCTAGAAGGTCGCGTTTCGCCATGAGAATGGGTGGGCGACCTCACATGCTAGTTAGTACTTGGTAGAAATGCCATGAACACTAGGGATTAGACTCGGAATTCTTGCCGTGAAAACGTAAGAATCGAGATACCACAATCTGTACTAGGTCATTAAGTTGGATTCGAGGTGGATTCAATTCCCCTCTAATTCCTTATCTAGAGTCAACAATAGTATTTCCATAGCATTTGTAGTTAATTTCTAGTAATCATCTTAATTAAGTATCGTAGCATAATATTTCGTAAAGCTCTCATTGACTTAAGAGTGACTAGTTAGACTTAGAAAACAATCCATGCTAGGGAACTAGGAGTGGAACGAACTTATCTACTCCACTATATCTCATAGGATTGAGAGTAGAAAGATTTGATAAACTTATAGCATCATTAAGTCTAGTTTTACTCACGTTGTGAATTCATCGAATATCTCGTAGGTAAAGCTAGTCATTTGAGTTTATCAGTACTTATTCTACAAATCCTGTGAGAATATAGCCTAAAGCCTTATATGAGTGAAACATTTGAGAAATGACACAAGGGAGAAGTAAAATCCGGATAGAGAAATCACACATCCACTTGCTTGATCACTATACCATATCCTAAGCAAGAATTTAGGCCCTTTTTGGATCGATATAGCCAGAAATTCAACCCTTATGAAATTATTTTCCGCTAGTCGCCCATCTGAGCCTTTCCTTAGCCTTTCATAAACCGCAAATCCTTTAACCTGTTACAAAAACAAATAAAAAAAAAAATCAGCCTACCCATTCTTTGAATGAGTCTGAGAATAGAGATGAAGAATATAAATGAGAAAGACCTTTGAAATCAAGAATTTGTCAGTCGCTTCAAATAAGAAAAGAAAGTTTCTATCCAAATAAAAAGAGAATAAAAATAAAAAGAGAAACAAATAAAAGAAAATAAAGAGTTAGAACTCCAAAAAAAAAAATCAAAGGAGTCAAAAGCCAAAAAAAAAGAAAAATATGGCTAAGGATGCAAACAAAGTGTAGAAGCAAAAGTAAGGAACAAAGTCTTCTCTAGTTACATAATACTAAGACTCTATTATCTCAGACTTGTTCTTTCTAAATATCCACTTACTTCCTTCTTAAAACATCTCATAATCCCCGCAACACCTAATAAAGACCTCTACCTCAATTAGGAATAGGCTAGTGTGATAGTAAGTGGCAGATGTGTTTGACCGACTTAGGCTTCCTTGTGTGTCATTGAGATTGTAAGGTAAAGTGTGCCCACTGCACACTGGAGTAGCAAAACTTGAGCGGAAAAATCAGAGTGGTTTTTGTCTTGACATTTATGTGAGGACCTACTTAAGGACACTATTCTGAGTTTCAGAAATGGACCTGCTATTGCATTTCATAGTATTACTCATTGAATATATGTTTATTGTACATAATTGATTATTATGCATATATTAGCTTAGGTTTCGACTTGATTATTCTATATTCATTGCTAGTGAGATGTATAGTTAATTTAGAGCATGAATAAGGAAACAATAGTTTTATTTCTTAGTCGTCGTAGTATATATGAAGTTTGTGAGTACCTTCACTGGAAAAATCTCACGAGGCTATAACTCGTCCACTAGGGAATTCCTAGTGGTTTAAGGCTTTGTTGCATATGGTAAATGCAATCGCACTCAGTGAAACGAGAGTAGTTAGAACTCCATTTTTGGTCACTTATTTCAATTTCTCATATTTGCTTGAGGACAAGCAAAATGCTGTTTGGGGGTGGTTTGATAAGAGCCCAAAATTGTGGTTTTAACTCCTCAATAATCATACTTGCAGACCAATTATGCGAGTAATAAATAAGAGTTAATGCTGATTACGTGTTTTTATGTATTTCAGGCAGTAAAGTCAATTATGTGCAGAAATGTGCCACTTTGGCGAGATAAAGGAGAAAGGGTTGGTTGCTAAGAAGTTCTGTGATAAAGGCCAAGATTCAAGGAGACAAAGCCTTTGTAAAGCCCGGTCAAAAGCTGAAAAGTCAACACGGGCAGAAATTGTGCACAAGTCAGCAGAACTTCCGAAGACCATATCTTTGGACTCAGATCTCGAATTGGGCCTACCTTACATCAAAACGACCATCTTGGAAAGAGCTTTCCAATGTTCTAAGCCTTGACCACATCAGAGCAGCAAAAGTGGACAAAAAGTCTGATGAAGTCATAGCCAGCTGAAACGGGCTCTGTGGACTGAAGAAATTGGGCTTTGGGCTCGATTTTCTGGCCCAAAACATGGCTCCTCAGCCCATGTATGAAATTATGGATCTGGTCTCCTTCTTTGTATAAAATAAGACTTAGCTCTTAAGTTAGATATAGTTAGAGAGATTAAAGTAAAAAGTAGCCATTAAAATAGCTTCTAGATCTAGTTTTATTTGAATTCAATTAGTTAAATTAATTAGTTTCAATTCATTGTTTTAGATTAATCCTTTGAATCATTGTTCTTCATTTAGTTAGATAAATAAAAAGTTATTCTTGTCAATTCAATTTTTGTCATTTCAATTTATTAGATCTAATTTCAATTGTTGTTATTCAATTCTTAGTCATTAATTAGATTTGAAGTATTGGTTAATTAAAAGTAGTAAAGTTCACATCTTTATATATGTCATTTCGTTATTCATATCTTGTCGTTCGAATTCACGTCGTAGTATAAAACCTCTACCATTGCTCTCATTAAACTTTGGATTACTAGTCAATTGTAGAAAACTTCAATACTAAGGAACTGAGAGTGGAACGAACTTTTTACTCCCCTCTATTTCGATAGAATTGAGAGTATAGAAATCTTTGATAGATTTTCATAATTTAGTTTAGTTTTCTTGCGTTTTGAGTTTAACGTTCATTTCGTAGGAAAATTATTCTTTTTACATTTATCACATTACTCTTGTATTAACTCTAATTCTTCATATTTTGAATGATAATCATATTAGCAAATGTTATGCATATTACATATGTTATTAGTTATTTGCATGCATCTAATACTTTATGTTGTAGATAATATGGTGTGTGGTGACACATAGAAAATCATATCATCAGTACCATATAAATTATAAGTAAAAGTTCACAACCTAGATAGATTTGGACAAACCATTAGTATGGTTGTAGTATAATCTGGTATTAGTCTATCTTGACTACAGGATTACACTAATACACTGATAAGTCGTAAAAACTTAATTGGATTACTCTAACTTCATTCTTACGGTATCAAAAATTTATTTCGTACTCTCACATATATTTTCATGCAATATATAGAGTACAAAATCGTTCCACTCTTAATTCTCTAGACTTGAATGAATTCAACTAATGAAACACAAGGAACAATGGTGAGAGTAATGTGTGATGTGAAATTTCTATTCTACGATTATACGATGGATTCAAATAAATCTAAATTCACTAAACTAATAAAAATAGGGTTTCGATGGAAGAGAAAGTTATAGAGAAGAGTGATCAATCCACCTAATAACTAGTTTCATGCAATAATCGAATTATTCATTGAAAATATACCGTATTTAGGTTTTCACGCAACGATTCAACCTAAAGCCTCAACCTTTATCATCCCTAGCAACAACCTACATCTCTATAGTCATTATTACTAGCATGTAGGATTATTACAACCAAATCTCTCGACTTAATTACAACAATCCCTAGTTTAATTTATCATATGCTTATTTTGGAAGTCATACAATAAACTAAGCTCGTTGAAATACATACACAATTAAATAATTCTACTAAGCAATATATTTCTCATTAGGTTTCATAATCACTCCCTCGAATGGGGGGGGGGGGGATTTGCCTAATATCATTGGATTAATTAAACTAAAATAATTAGAGTAAAACATAATGTAAATTAAACTAAACTTGATTAAACAAATAGAACAAGTCATTATTGAATAAGTATTAAACTCTATTAATCTATTTAAATAATAACAATAATAATTAAAAATGAATTAAAACTAAAATTAAAATTAAAATTAAAACTAATTTAGGACTAAGATTATGAATAACTACTTATCAAATTAAAACAAACTAATTATGAATTTAAGACAACTAAATCTAAAATAAGAATTGAATCAAAAACTAAATTGAAATGAAAAACTAATTTTTTTATTATAAAACTAAATTTGATTATAAATTATAATCTACATTGTTCTAAAACTAATTAATTGAATGTAAAAAACTAGATCTAAAACAAGTTATTGGAACTAATTAATGGAGTCTAACCTAATTTTCTAATCTAGATCTAGGTAATCTTAAGAGTTAAGTCTTCTCTTTACAAATGGAGGAGACCAGATCCACCTTTTCATGCATGGGCTGAGGAGCCATGTTTTGGGCTGGAAAATCGAGCCTGAACCCAATTTCTTCAGTCCACGGAGTCCTTTCCAGCTGAATTTGAATTCCACAGACTTTTCGCCCACTTCTGCTCCTCTGATTCAGTTAAGGCTTAGACCATTGGAAAGATCTTTCCGAGGCGGTTGTTTTGACAAAAGGTAGTCCCAATTCTAAGGTCTGAGTCCAAAAATACGCCGTTTGGAAGTTCTGTTAATTTTTATAAGTTGTTTCTGCCCGCGTTGACTTTGACTTTTTAGCTTTGACCGGGCTTTAAAAAGCTTTTTCTCTTTGAATCTTGGCCTTTTACCATAGACCTTCTTTATCTGGCTTTTTCTCCTTTATCTCGGAAAAGGGACGCATTTCTACATATTCGACTCTAATGCCTAAAATACACAAAAGCACGATAACAGTACTAACTCTTACTTATTAATCACATAATTGGTCTAAAGCAATATTGTTAAAGGGATTAAAACTACAGTTTTGGGCTCTTATCAAACCACCCCCAAGCAGCATTTTGCTTGTCCTCAAGCAAATATGAGAAATTAGAATAAGTGACCAAAAATTGAGTTCTAACTAATCTCGTCTCGCCGAGTGCGATTGCATTGACCATATGCAACAAGGCCTCAAACCACTAGGAATTCCCTAGTGGATTAGTTATAGCCTTGTGAGAGTTTTCCAGTGAAGGTACTCACAAACTTCATCTATACTACAACGACTAAGAAATAAAACTATTGTTTCCTTATTTATGTCTCAATGATCTATACATCTCACTAGTATTTAAACAAGATTGATCATTCCAAAACTTAAACTAATACATGCATAATAATCAAATCATCTTAAGATAAACAACTATACAATGAACTATGATATGAAATGTAATGGCAGGTCCGTTTCTGAAACTTTTGGGTAGCGTGCCTAAGTAGGTTCTCACAAAGAATGTGTCAAAACACATAACACTTTGATTTTTCCACTCAAGTTTGCTAACTCCAGTATGTAGTGGGCACACGTTTCCTCACAATTTCAATGACAATCCAAGGAAGCCGAGGTCAATCAAACACATCTACCACTTACTATCACACCAACCTATGCCTAATTGAGCTAGGGGTCTTTATTAGGTGATACAGGGCGGAGGTATTGGTTAAAGAATGAACGAAATGGATATTCAAAAAGACAAGTCTGAGAAAATAGGGTCTTCATATTATGTAAGTAGAGAAAACCTTGTTTTTTTGCTTCTACACTTTGTTTCCATCCTTAGCCTTTTTATTTTAGCTTTTTTACTCTTTTTATTCTATTTTTGGAATTTTTATTTTATTTTTATTTTTCTTTTCTTTTCTTTGGATGGAAACTTATTTCTTTTTCTTTTCTGAAGCAACTAACTAATTTTTGTTTACATAGGTTTTTCTCTTTTCTTTTCTTCACTCATCCTATTTGTCATACTTATCTAAATAGGTAGGCTGATTTTATTTTTTATTTTGTTTTATTGAGTAAAGGATTTGTGGTTTGTGAAAAGGCTAATGAAAGGCTCAGTAGGGCAACTAGCAGATAATAAATTTCATATAGGTGTGAATTTATAGCTATATCAATCCAAAGAGGGCCTAAATTCTCGTTTAGGATATGGTGTGGTGTTCAAGCAAGTAGATGTGTGATTTCTCTACTCGGAATTTACTTCTCCCTTGTTTCATCACTCAGATATATCACTCTTATGAGGCTTTTAGGCTAGATGCTCACAAGATATGTATTAAGTATTCTAACCTAGGTCTCAGAAAAATATTGCCAAATACAATCAAAGATGCTCATGCAAGATGTTTGTAAAAAGATGCAATGACTATTACCTATATATTAATCTAAGTTTCAAAAATTAAATCCTAATTCAAGTACTACGTGAGATTTCTAGACTAATATCATCATGGAGAAGGGAACAATATTATTATCACTAAGTGCCCAGTATAAATAATATTTATGATTTTTAATTTTTTATAAAGAAAAGTGCGTAATTTACATCCTAAAAGTGCCTAATATTTTCAAATGTTTCTATCCCACCCCCAAACAATTGAACGCTTTGTCCTCAAAGTGTAAAGAGATAAGGAAAGAATTTACCATAGAAATGTGGCAAAAATTTGCAGTACCTGTAACAGAAATATTGTAAAGATGATATGATAATATGAAGCATAATTAAACTGTTACGTACTAACTAACACAAACTTTATTGGAGTAAACATGACAAGCAAAGGGTGGCAAAAAGACTTAAAATGAAATACCAAAATATGCCACCCCCAAACAAAATTGGAAAACTCTTTTTAAGTTTGAAAATGTTTGTTTGGCTTATACTCCATAAAGGTGGTATATTACAAAAAATATATATGGGTCTTTTTAAGTCAGATTCCCTAGACATAATGTGATATATATGTATTAACATACAGTTTACCATACATCAATAATCTAAATAATTGTGGATCTTTCCATAAATAGTTATCACGTAATGCACCACCAAACAAAATTAAGCACCAAGATTTCATATGGCATGGCTTAGTAGAATGGGAGTGAATTCTGATGGATCTAGAAACTAATCGAGCATAAAGTTTCTTCTTTTTCTTTGAACGAAAAGGTGTCCAAGTGAATGATCGTGAGAAAATGGATGGTTGTGGAAGATATATAGGGTATGGATAAGTTTTAAATTGAAGGAATGGAAAAAATAAGTGCGGAGTTTTAGCATAAAACTTATTGGTGTCATGGGTTGGTATTAGCACACATCTGAAAATGAAGGTATCATGTGGCTCTTTAGGTAGTTCTTGAGAGGGTGGATCATCACAGGCTCTTAGAAACTTGTCAAATTCCTAATCTAGGTTGTTCGCATCCATATAATTATGTTAGGTTTACTCTATCTCTCATAGGGTCAGAAGGCAGGGTGGACAATTATGTCTCTAATTTAGTTTTGTTCAAGGAGTCAAAATTGTGATCTTTGTCTTCTTCCATAAGAGGGGTATCTACTAGTGCGGGGACGAGATCGTCAAAAGCACTAATGTGATATACAAAACTCTCAATAGACTTAATTTCACCTTCTACAGGAAAACCTAGTTGTCTCTACTTTTATCTAAACATGTTAACTTCCACAGAAAGATTTCCAAAAGAAAGAGTCATTGAGCCATCCAGACAATTGATTTGGGCATTGGCGGTTGCCAAGAAAGGACGCCCTAAAATGATGGGAATGGAATCATGAGCAACTTCTGTGTCGAGAATAACAAAGTCGGCTGGATAGTAAAAATCCTGAACTTTAATGAGAATATTTTCAACTACACCTTTGGGATACTTAATAGAACGATCGGCTAACTGAAAAGTCATTTTGATTGGTTGAAGTTTTGTTAGACCTAGTTGTTTATATAAATAAAAATGGAGTAAGTTAACACTCGCTCCTAGGTCTAATAAAGCAGTTGTTATGAAGGTATCACCTAAGGTGCATTGTACAGTAGGACGACCAGGGTCCTTGTACTTAACAATTCCATTATGTTCAGATAAAGAGGGATATTTTTCAGTTAAGAAGGCTTCATTGGGTATGTTGGTTTTCCTCTTCTTGGTGCACAACTCTTTTAGAAACTTAACGTGTCCAGGTAGACTTTTTATAGCATCTAGAAAAGGTAGGTTTATAGTCAGATTTTTAAACACTTCTCTAATCTCATCAATTTTTTTTTTTTTTTTTGACACAATTAGTCTCTTGGGATACAGTGGTTTATCTCTATATTTAGCAATATTATTAGTCTTTGCATTATCTCTAGCTATTTTCCATCTAGGTGTCCATATTGGAACCTCTACAGGTGTAGGGTCTTCAATTTCTATTATTGGGCCTTGTATGGTTTTCCCTTTTGGTTGTGGTTTAACTGGTACTTCTACAGTTGTAGGGTCTTCAGTTTCTATTATAGTATTTCGTATGGTTTCATTTTCAGCTTCTGTTTGGGGGTGGTCTTCAGGCATAGTTACTTTGTTATCAACTACTTTCCCTGAACGAAGGGTAGTGACTGCCTTTAGGTCCCCTTAGTTTATATTACCATTACAGTGAATACTGTTTATTTCATAGGCGGTGTTTGTTGACTTAGGATTAAGCACTGCTTGACACAGAAACACACCTTTTGTTTGGTTATTATTTTGGTTAGGAGACATGTCAATAACCTTTTGGCACAAAGACTGCATCATTTGCATCGTTTGTTTTATTATATTAGAGTTTTGATCATGCTGATCTTTAATCAAGTTGGAGTTTTGTTGTATAATTTGATTTTGTTTTTCCAACAAGGTCACTACTAATTTGTCTGTAGATGGTTGAACTGGAATTAAGGCTTGTTGAGCGTTCATGTCTTGATGTTGATAGTTCTGGGTCATGGGCACTAAACCTCTATTCTGGTCACCTAAGTTTCCTTGTCCTTGATGTTGAGTTAACCGGTTAAAGTGTGATGGTTGTGGTGGTGGTTGTGCAAAGACAAGAGACAATAGAAGTCGGAATGCTGAAGACTAAAACAGACATTACAACGAGTAGAGTTAATGTTCATGATAGGAGTGGGTTGTTGTTTAACAGAGATGGCATCTACCTTTTTAGTGAGGGCATCGATAAGAGTTTTAAGCTCGGAATCAGGTTTAACCTCAAAAGAAGAAGGAGTGGAGCGGGAAGAGTCGTTACCTTCATAATTCTTGTTCCTCTTAGATTGATCTTCTAAGAATGTATAAGCCTCCAAGGCTCCTTTACTAAGAAAACTACCCCCAGTCATGATATCTAGAACCTCCTTATAATGATGTGAAAGCCCCTTGAAGAAAGCACGAACAAGCGTGTCTTTCGCAAGATTATGATGCGGGCATTCAATGAAAAGATCAGTGAAATGATTCCAGGCCTCTGAAAAGGATTCATGTGGATTCTAGGGGAAGAAATGAATCTTGTTAAGCATTTCATCTATCTTTAGTGGTGGGCATGACTCCATGAGTCCACAGAGTTTGGCGTTTGGGCAGTTAACCAAGATGGCGCCTTTTCGGCTAGGGTGAAAGGAAACACCCTAAGTTTAACTTGATCTAGACTTATGCTAGGATGATGGAATGTAGTGAGAACTTGTTCTATCCTATGCATATGCTGGTAAAGCTTCTCGTGGTCTAAACCATGAAAAACCGGTAACAAGTTAAATATATTAGGGGGAATTCGAAAATCCCCCACTAGGTCTGCAAGAATGATGCACGACTTAGGACCATCGTTTAGGGCTTTATAAAAATCAGAGAAAGGAGTCTCTTGTTCTTTAGCCATTGACGCAGCTGTAGTGTGTGAAATTCTAGATAGGCGTGTGGTATTTATGTCTACAAAAAACAAGCCTGATTATACTAGAATTAAAACTCCTCTGACAAAACAGGCGAAGAGTGGAAGAAGGAGTACCTGAATGCCTCCTTGTTACGCGTTTGAATAACATCTTGTATACGCGATCTCAGTGTTTGTATGATGTTAGAAACACTGAATAACATGAATAAATGAAAATTTGGACTGAGCTGTTTGTGAAAATCGGTTGCTCCGAAGAGGTGTTGGCACGCCCGTTTCAACTTTGGGAGGAGGGCGCTGGCCTTCGAGGTCAAACTTCGAGTTCCAGGCTTCGAACTTTGCCTTTGGTTGGGCGGTTGAAGCACGCTTCAACCTTGGATGATGTCCAGTGTTTTAGGCGCGGATCGCGCTCAAAATAGGCTATCTAGGGAGTGGGGCGTCCTTCAAAAAATTTGAAATTTTAACAGTAGTTTGGTAAGACATCTATCAAGTAGCCTGTAAAATTTCAGATCAATCAGAGCTATGAAAGTTCTTCTACTGCCCTTCAAAGTTTGTGAAATAGTTTTCAGACACAACACAAACAACTGAATGGTTAACCAATCAAAACAGAGACAAAAATCGCCAAAATTTATTGGAGACTCCTAACAGATCATGGGTATTCCTGTAAACATTTTAGAGCAATTGGAGTTCTACAAACCCTCCTTATCAGCTGTTGTTCCATAAATTAAGTGTTTGCAAAACTGCAGAAACACATTGGAAACACTCCACCAGTTAGGAGGTCAAAACAAATCAAAAACTCGTCAAATTTTTTTGAAAACTCCTGACTTAGGATAGATACTCCTGTAAAAAGTTTAGAATTTTTGGAACTGCCTAAGTAACCTTACTCGTCTATTTTTCAAGAACTTACGGTTTGAAAACTAAAATGTAGCAATGTAAAGATCGTATTTGTTCACAAGGTAAACCAATTAGCAAATTCTGAAAATATTCCAGTAAATCAATAACACCTTGAGTATTATACATCAAAATTGTCAGAATTTTCGGAAAGTTAAAAATACCTTTACCGCAATATTCTTCGCTGTGATTCCACATACACAAGGGAGGGCGGGCGCACTCTATGCTTAAAACAGTGAACAGTAACGAAAATATGAGAAAAAAAATGAAAAATGAAAAGGGTGAGTGGGTAGAGAATGGGAGATTCCCCCTTGAATTCAAGCAATTGAATTCTTGTCCTGAAAGAGTTTAAGATGGCAGCAATGCCATATGATAACCCATAAAAACTCAACTAGATTACTCTAACCTTGTTCTTACGGTATCAATCATTTATTTCCTACTCTCACATATAGATTTATACAATATATAGAGTACGGAATCATTCCACTCTTAACTTTCTAGACTTAAATGAATTCAACTAACCAAATACAAAGAACAATAGTGAGAGTAATGTGTGATGTGAAATTTCTATTCTACGATTATACAATGGATTCAAATAAATATAAATTCACTAAACTAATAAAAATAGGGTTTTGATGGAAGAGAAAGTTATAGAGAAGAGTGATCAATCCACCTAATAACTAGTTTCATGCAATAATTGAATTATTCATTGAAAAGGTATCGTATTTAGGTTTTCACGCAACGATTCAACCTAAAGCCTCAACCTTTATCATCTCTAGCAACAACCTACATCTCTATAGTCATTATTACTAGCATGTAGGATTATTACAACCAAATCTCTCGACTTAATTACAACAATCCCTAGTTTAATTTATCATATGCTGATTCTGGAAGTCATACAATAAACTAAACTCATTGAAATACATACACAATTAAATAATTCTACTAAGCAATATATTCCTTATCAGGTTTCATAATCACTCCCTCGAATGGGGGGGATTAGCCTAATATCATTGGATTAATTAAACTAAAATAATGAAAGGAAAACATAATGTAAATTAAACTAAACTTGATTAAACAAATAAAACAAGTCATTATTGAATAAGTATTAAACTCTATTAATCTATTTGAACAATAACAATAATAATTCAAAATGAATTAAAACTAAAATTAAGACAAATTTAGAACTAAGATTATGAATAACTACTTATCAAATTAAAACAAACTAATTATGAATTTAAGACAACTAAATCTAAAATAAGAATTGAGTCAAAAACTAAATTGAAATAAAAAACTACTTCTTTATTATAAAACTAAATTTGATTCTAAATAATAATCTACCTTGTTCTAAAACTAATTAATTGAATGTAAAAAACTAGATCTAAAACAAGTTATTGGAACTAATTAATGGAGTCTAACCTAATTTTCTAATCTAGATCTTGGTAATCTTAAGAGTTAAGTCTTCTCCATACAAATGGAGGAGACCAGATCCACTTTTTCGTGCATGGGCTGAGGAGTCATGTTTTGGGCCGGAAAATCGAGCCCAAAACCCAATTTCTTCAGTCCACAGAGGCCTTTTCAGCTAAATTTGACTTCCACAGACTTTTTGCCCACTTCTACTTCTCTGATTGGGTCATGGCTGCAACCATTGGAAATCTCCTTCCGAGCCGGTCGTTTTGACATAAGGCAGGCCTAATTCCGAGGTCTGAGTCCAAAGATACAGCCTTTGGAAGTTCTGCTGACTTTTATGCACTATTTTTGCCCGCATTGACTTTGACTTTTGAGTTTTGATCGGGCCTTAATAAGGCTTTTTGATAAATGTAATATGAATAGTTTACCTACGAAATGAACGATGAATTCAAAACGTAAGTAAACTAAAACTGATCTTACGTGTCTATTTTATCAAAGTTTCCTACTCTCAAGTCTATCGAAATAGAGTGGAGTAACGAATTGCTCCACTCCTAGTGCTCTAAAGATGGATGTTCTCTAATCTAATTAGTCAGTCTTCAGTCAATGAGAGCTTTACGAAGGGGAATTCTAGACTACGATGCAACTACCCACAAATGCAACTAGTCGGTTATGGGAATAACTAAGGTAATGCTACGTTGATTCGATGATAAGGAGTTAGAGGGGGATTGATTCCACCTTAACTCAACTTAATCCTATTAACGACGAATCGTCGTAATCCGAATCGAACTGCTTCGCAGAACAATTGGTTCTTCCTAATCCCTAATTACACATGACATTTCTACCAATTAATAACTAGCATGTGAACGATTAAACCCATTCTCATGGTGAACTAAACGTTTCTAGAGTGGAAAGGAAATTACGACGAATCTACGATAATCGGAATCAAGCTTTCATCAAGGCTTCTCAACCCCCTCTAATGGAGGTTTAGCCGAGAATCATCACGCAATCATTTCCGATTGTATTTAAACTAAACATGATATAAAGAATTGAAATTTACTAATCTAATTTAAACAATAATTGAAATCTAATTACTAACTAAGAATTGAATGACAAGCAATAAATGAAATCAGATCTAACACAAATGTAAATGACAAGAATCTAAATTTAACAACTAGCTATTTTATTAATCAAACTAATTAAGAGTAATGATTCTAATAGTTTAATCTAAACAAGAATTGGTTTGAAATTAAACTTAATTAAAACAATCAAATCTAGATCTAGAAGCTATTCTAATGGCTACTTTCTATTCTAAGCTATGTACCTAATTCTCTACAAAAAAAATCTACCATTAACAATGAGCTAAGCTTTTGTTTTATACATCCAGATCCAAAATCGTGCATGGGCTTGGAGCCATGTTTTGGGCCGAGAATCGGGCCCAAAACCCAATTCTTCGATCAAAAAGGCCTCTTCACTAGATTCGGCTTCAACAGACTTTTGTCCACTTCTGCTCCTCTGATTGGGTCAAGGCTTGGACCATTGCAAAGCTCTTTCCGAGCCGGTCGTTTTGACATAAGGTAGGCCCAATTCAGGTCTGAGTCCAAAGATATGGCATTTGGAAGTTCTCACGACTTTTGCTCCTTTATCTCGCTAAAGTGGCACATTTCTGCGCACATAATGGACTTTGAAGCCCGAAATGCATAAAACACGTAATCGGTATTAACTCTTACTTATTATTCACATAATTGGTCTAACAAAGATGATTATTAAGGGGTTAAAACTACAGTTTTGGGCTCTTATCAAACCACCCCCAAACAAAGATTTTGCTTGTCCTCAAGCAAAGATGAAAATTAGAATAAGTGACCAAAAATGGAGTTCTAACTACTCTCGTTTTTCTTGAGTCGCGATTGCATTGACCATATGCAACAAGGCCTTAAACCACTAGGAATTCCTAGTGGACGAGTTATAACCTCGTGAGAGTTTTCGATGAAGGTACTCACAAACTTCATCTATACTACAACGACTAAGAAAATAAAACTATTGTTTCCTTATTCATGCTCAACTATCCATACATCTCTCTAGCAATTGAATAAGAATAACCCAGTCAAAAACCTAAGTTAATATATGCATAATAATCAATCATCTACAATAAACATATACCAATGAGTAGTACTATAAAATGTTTAGCGTGTTTGTTTTGGTGAACTTCGGAATAAGCGTCCTTAAGTAGGTTCTCACAATAATAGTCAAGAAACAACACTTCGATTTTTCCACTCAAGTTTAAGCTACTCCGATTAATGCAGTGGGCACACTTTACCTTACAATCTCAATGACAACAAGGAAGCGAGTCGATCAAACACATCTGCCACTTACTATCACACTAACCTATTCCTAATTGAGCTAGAGGTCTTTATTAGGTGTTGCGGGGATTAGGAGATGGTTTAAGAAGGAAGGAAATGGATATTCAAAAGGACAAGTCTGAGATAATAGAGTCTTCATATTCGTAACTAGAGAACCTTGTTATTTACTTTTTTGCTTCTACACTTTGTTTCCATCCTTAGCCATATTTTTCTTTTTCTTTTCTTTGGCTTTTGACTCCCTTTTATTCTATTTTTGGAGTTTTTATTTTATTTCTATTTTTATTTTTCTTCTCTTTAGATGGAAACTTCTTTTCTTTATTTTCTGAAGCAACTAACTAATTTTTGTTTACCGCAGTTTTTCTCTTCTTCTTTCTTCATCATTCTATTCTCAGACTTATTCTAAATTGGGTAGGTTGATTTTTTTTTATTTTGTTTTGTTTTTGTAACAGGGTAAAGAATTTGTGGTTTGTGAAAAGGCTAATGAAAGGCTCAGTGGGATGACTAGCGAAAAATATACTTAGGTCAGAATTTCTAGCTATATCGATCCAAAAGGGCCTAAATTCACGCTTAGGATATGGTTTAGTGATCAAGCAAGTGGGCGTGTGATTTCTCTATCCGGATTTTACTTCTCCCTTGTGTCATTTCTCAAATGTTTTAGCTCATATAAGGCTTTTAGCTATATTCTCACGGATTTGTAGAATAAGTACTCTAGCCTAGATTTGAAAACTTCGCTAACAATCATAGATACTCATGTAATATATTTATAGATAGATGTAAAGATTATTACCTATATATTAACCTAAGTTTCTAACAATTATTACGATGCAACTTCTCATTGAGACTTCTAGATTGTTAAGAGCATGGAGAAAGAAACAATACCAATATTCCTAAGTGTATAGCATAACTTATTTATATATATTTTTGAATTTTTGAAATTTTAACTAGAAAACAAATGCATATTATACATATTTATATCCTAGCAGATGTCTTAATTACACGTGTTTCTATGCCCCCTAAACAAGAAGCATGCTTTGTCCTCAAAGCATTTAAATAAAGAGGGTAGGAAAAATACCATTGAAGCGTGTGAAATTGAAAACATCCGCAAAACAAGGTAGAGAACGTACTAATATAGGAAATAAAATTGACGCTTAACTCTATAAGAGTTCCACCCGTTATGGGGTTAACAGAATTAAATTGCTTGGGACATAGCGGACACTAACGAAACTAAAACTTACCTCCACTCCCCACTGTTATTCGTCATCTTAGTCATCCTCTACTTCTATAAAGAAGTGAGGCTCCTTCAGCGATCTGCCATGCTATGATAATTTGCCGGGCTTCCGCCATTTATCATCTATGGTTGCTAACCTATTAAGTGCCACTTGGTCCGATGGGGTGTAGGGTGCAACCCTTGTTGAGGTTGTATCCTCCAACCTTGCCAAGTCATTACACGGAAAGAGCGAATGATACTATTGGTGGGTCGGACGATTAATGCGCCGTATCCAATCCGTGAAACGCGTGTACAAAAACAGGAAAGAAACATAGCATAATCGTTGAAATTAGAACGGGCATAAGAAGGTACTTATGCCTCATGGTATGGGCTCGTGCTAAACTAGACATCAAAGTTCTGGAAGGTCATAGAACCGGCGTCCCGTGGCTAAAGCAAGGAAAACGGCGCAAGTGGCGTCATTCACGAAGAAAACGCCATTCCCTAAAATGTTTAGCATAATCCAAAACATAACAGTTCCTATGTTCATGGACGAGGCTACCAAGGGCACGTTATAGTCCCTTGGTCCTCATATGGAAAATGCACGCCCCATAAGCCTCGTGCAAAACTCATAAGTGTAGACATGCATATTATCGACCCAATAGCACCATGGGTCTTGTATCTCGGGCATAGCAAGTCCAAGAACAAATGCTAGCAAGAACCTTGTAATTTCCATTGGTTCATCGTCAATGTTGATGGAGAACACTTGTTCTCCATCCGGTCTCTCAAAGAAAATGCAGTTATTATAAAAATAAGATGCAAGTCTTTGGAGAATAAAGTTCAACCCGGTCTTACCATAAGAGGTTCCGGCCAACGTATGTGATCACCTCATGAAAACCAAGCACCGTAAGTAGTGCTTTGGAACAAATCTTCGAAAAGACTGTTCGGTATTATTATAGGAGATGTCATCTCAAAACTACGCTCTGGAACGGTTTGCAAAACAACCGGGCACAACTTCGCGGAAAACTGGAATTTTTGGTCCACGGAAGTCGTAGCGGCCCAGCTTCAACTAGGCGCGCGAAGTCGCTCTTTGTATTTTGGAATTCCGGTGTTTGGCCTTGACTGACTTTGCTTGGCCGAGCAAAATTTTCTGTCGAAGTGTAGATGCCCCGAGTTCTTGATTTGCGAAAATGGAGACGAAAACGTGGGAATCGCGGGTGTGAAGGTGCGTGATGGAAGTTAGATGTAGTGTGACTTGTGAGTGTAGAATGTATGAAGTTTATATAGGTTTTAAGTTGCTAAAACGGATCGGAAGTTGCCAAAAAGTATGTATAATGCGGTTCCGGAATCCTAAAATTTCCAAACCCAAAACGGAAACAACTCATTTTCTTGATTCTAATTCAAACCCAAGATCTTTTAGGTTGATTTTATGATTGAATGTACCTATTTAATCTAGATTTCATCCTACAATGATTCTCAATCATAGATATGCCTAAACGGCCATATTTTCACCTTACTCCGCAATAAATTCTAACACTAGGGTTATATAAAAATAAAGCTTGAATTGATAAAACCACCCCCAAACAAGTTGGGAAGGTGGGATCAATATGAACCAACCACACATACTAAAATAACCCTTATATTAAAATTTTCATTCGAGTACCTTTCACTACAAAATTCAAATTACGAAAAAAAAAAAGTTACATTACAATAAAACAACAAAAATAAATAAAAGAACAACCACTATCAATCCTCACACTCTCTAAACACCTGCCATCGGTGGCGGAGGGCACTACTCTCTAGTGGTGGCTCCCCGGGCTCCGGGTCTAGCGGCAGTCGTCCTTCGTCGACGACGCCATGCCTGCGTAGATTTGTCCTCGGCGAGTCGTATAAGGTGGGAAGCGTGCAAGCATATCCACTCTAAACCTGGCGCTTCTATCTCGACCCCTCTTTGTTCCCATCTCTCATCCTCTCTCTGGGTGCGGAGCTCGAAGTTGTGATGAATAGTCGCCTGTCGAGTCCGGAGGTCTGCACAGATAGTGTTTAGTGAACGCATGCCCCTATGAAGCACAGCCATGCGTTCTGCATCTGACCAACACCTCTCGAAGGCATCCGTATCAAAGCGAGTCACGTCCTCCTCATCCTCATTTGTCTGTGGGCGCGGGTTGGGCGCGGGTTTGTCGAATTTTACGATTTTTAGCGCGATTTCAAAATAAAATTGCCGCTTCGTTACCGGTCCAATTTTTGTGAATGAGATATGGACATGATCAGGAGAGAATTTCCTATCCAATGATCCATAAAACACTCTATTCCGACTTGGATGACATAATGAGATAGTGGAAAACGCCTCAAAGTGCGTGTATGGCGTAAGTTATGCTTAACGAATGAACTCTAAATTAATAGATTATGTCAATCCAATTGTAATACAATAAAACGGCCTAAGCAACTCTAATGGGACATAAAACATTTTAGTACGGAAACACGAACACCCCATCCCCGGCAGCGGCGCCATTTGATAAATGTAATATGAATAGTTTACCTACGAAATGAACGATGAATTCAAAACGTAAGTAAACTAAAACTGATCTTACGTGTCTATTTTATCAAAGTTTCCTACTCTCAAGTCTATCGAAATAAAGTGGAGTAATGAATTCGTTCCACTCCTAGTGCTCTAGCATGGATGTTCTCTAATATAATTAGTCAGTCTTAAGTCAATGAGAGCTTTACGAAGGGGAATTCTAGACTACGATGCAACTACCTACAAATGCAACTAGTCGGTTATGGGAATAACTAAGGTAATGCTACGTTGATTCGATGATAAGGAGTTAGAGGGGGATTGATTCCACCTTAACTCGACTTAATCCTATTAACGAATTTTAATCGTAATCGAAATCGAATCGCTTCGCGGAAACAATTGGTTCTTCCTAATCCCTAATTACACATGGCATTTCTACCAATTAATAACTAGCATGTGAACGATTAAACCCATTCTCATGGTGAACTAAACGTTTCTAGAGTGGAAAGGAAATTACGACGAATCTACGATAATCGGAATCAAGCTTTCATCAAGGCTTCTCAACCCCCTATAATGGAGGTTTAGCCGAGAATCATCACGCAATCATTTCCGATTGTATTTAAACTAAACATGATATAAAGAATTGAAATTTACTAATCTAATTTAAACAAAGAATTAAAATCTAATTACTAACTAAGAATTGAATGACAAGCAATAAATGAAATCGATCTAAACACAAATGTAAATGACAAGAATCTAAATTTAACAACTAGCTATTTTATTAATCAAACTAATTAAGAGTAATGATTCTAATAGTTTAATCTAAACAAGAATTGGATTTGAAATTAAACTTAATTAAAACAATCAAATCTAGATCTAGAAGCTATTCTAATGGCTACTTTCTATTCTAAGCTATGTACCCTAATTCTCTACTAAAAAATCTACCATTAACAATGAGCTAAGCTTTTGTTTTTATACATCCAGATCCAAAAATCGTGCATGGGCTTGGAGCCATGTTTTGGGCCGAGAATCGGGCCCAAACCCAATCTTTCGATCCAAAAAGGCCTCTTGACTAGATTCGGCTTCAACAGACTTTTCGTCCACTTCTGCTCCTCTGATTGGGTTAAGGCTTAGACCATTGCAAAGCTCTTTTCCGAGTCGGTCGTTTGACATAAGGTAGGCCCAATTACGAGTCCGAGTCCAAAGATATGGCATTCGGAAGTTCTGGCGACTTTTGCTCCTTTATCTCGCTAAAGTGGCACATTTACGCACATAATGGACTTTGAAGCACGAAATGCATAAAACACGTAATCGGTATTAACTCTTACTTATTATTCACATAATTGGTCTAACAGTATGATTATTAAGGGGTTAAAACTACAGTTTTGGGCTCTTATCACTTTTTCTCCTTGAATCTTGGACTTTTATCATAGAACTTCTTAGCAACCAATCCTTGCTCTTTTATCTCACAAAAGAGACACATTTCTACACATATTCGAGTCTAATGCCTTAAATACACAAAAACACGATAGCAGTACTAACTCTTACTTATTAATCACATAATTGGTCTAAAGCAATATTGTTAAAGGGGTTAAAACTATAGTTTTGGGCTCTTATCATACACTTTGTGTGTATTAAACAGGACCAAGTGAGGTTGTTTCTCTTTATATTGACTATATAAGAAAACAAACACATCTGTTATTTTGGATGTTTGTCTTCTTAATCCGGATATAATAACGGGCACTTACGTGCATTGTACATTGCTTTAAATCATCAATGAGTTAGATTCATTTGGGAATCAACAAACTCGATGGATTAGGTAATGACATTGTATGTAAGGTGTGTTGTTGATTATAGAAGGAATCCGTGACCCACAGGAAGTCGGATTGATGATGTCCCCTTAAGGAGCTCATAAGGATTGTCATGAAAACCCTGTAGGTGGATTTAGTCCAACATGACAATGAGGTTAAGTGGTACTACTCAAGGACATAAGAAGTTGATTAATGTAGTTGTTAGTAACTTGACTTAATCAACGGGCATTTGATATCTTAACAGCAGGAGATCAACAAGCATATAATATGGATCCCATAAACGTAATACACGTAATTTGGGATTAGGGCGGTAGTGCAACAATGGCCTTTAGTGGAATAAGCCATTTCTTGATGGACTTGGGCCGTGTGTTCTGGGCGAACATGGGAAACACAAGCCCGTCAGGACCCTAATTTCTCCTCATGGTCCCTGTTATAGCCTATATAAAGAAACCCTTCTTTCCTAGCCAAAGACTGAGTGATTGCTCAAGAACAATTAGTCCCAAAATTCGGCCAAGAGAGAAAGAAGGGTGATAAGAGCCCAAAACTGTAGTTAACAATAATACTTTTAAACCAATTATGCGAGTAATAAATAAGAGTTAATGCAAATTACGTGCTTTTATATATTTCAGGCATTGAAGTCAATTATATGTAGAAATGTGCCACTTTGGCGATATAAAGGAGCAAGGGTTGGTTGATAAGAAGTTCTCTGATTAAAGGCTAAGATTCAAGGAGAAAAAGCCTTTGCAAAGCCCGGTCAAAAGTTGAAAAGTCAGAGTCAACGCGGGGAAAAACATACAAAGGTCAGCAGAACTTCCGAAGACCGTATCTTTGGACTCAAGCCTCGGAATTGGGCGTACCTTATGTCAAAACGACCAGCTCAGAAAGAACTTTCCAATGGTCCAAACTTTGACCCAATCAGAGTAGCAAAAGTGGATAAAAAATCCTGTTGAAGTCAAAGCCAGCTGAATAGGGCCCTATGGACTGAAGAAATTGGGCTTTGGGCTCGATTTTCCGGCCCAAAACATGGACCCTTAGACCATGCACGAAAATGTGGATCTGGTCTCCTCCATTTCCATTCACAAGACTTAGCTCCTAAGTATCAATTAGGTTAGGAAAGAAAGTAGTCATTAAAGCTTAGTTATAGATCTACTTTTTCAATTAATTAATTGGTTGTTATTCTTGTTTTAATTTCAGTATTGAATGATTGTTATTTAGTTGTTAGATCAATAAAATATTTAGTTCTGGATAATCTAATTTTGTTTTCCATTAATTATTAGCTTCAATTCTTAGATTTACTTATTTGTCATTATTAGTTTAAATCAATTATTGTATGAGTAGTTTCCATTTGAGTTTAAATAAGCAAATCTCCAATCTTTTTATGATGTCTAGTTTTAATTTATATGGAAATGATAGTTTGATGAATCAAGACTAAACCTCCATTAGAGGGGTTTGATGAAACCTTGATGAAAACTTGATTGTGTAGTGTAGAATCATTGTAAGAGTCTATTCCACTCTAGGAGGTCGTTGATTCGCCATGAAAATGGGTTGGACTTCCTTACATGCTAGTTATGAATTGGTAAAGATGTCATGTATAATTAGGGACTAGAACAACTAATTCTTTCTGTAAGAATGTAAGAATTAGATTACAACAATCTATGCTAGTTTATTAAGTTGGATTCAAGGTGGATTCAATTCCCCCCTAATTCTTATTCTATATTCAAACTTTAGTATTCTGTAGCATTTTGTAATTGAATTATTATAATCCTATTATCTTGTTAGTATAAATTGCATCGTAGTATAATTCGTTAAACTCTCATTGACTTTGGTAGGATTGATAGTCGTAGAAAACTTGAATGCTAAAGAACTAGGAGTGGAACAAATCTTCTGTTCCAACTCTACTTCAATAATATTGAGAGTAGAAATCTTTGATCAGAATTATCTTCGTATAAGTTTTAGTTTTACTTACGTTTGAGTTATTCGTAGGTAAAACTATCATTTTACGGTTATCAAATGGCGCCGCTGCCATCTTAGTTCCCTTTAGTATTGTTTCTTTAGAATTATTAGTTTTCCAAAGTCCCATAACCCACCCACCCTTGTTTGATTCTTACTGTGGTTGTCCATTTCAGCACTGAAAATTTTCCTCGAAGAATTACATGGAGTGCGACCCGCACCCTGGGCAAGCTAAATTAGAGCGCCACCCGCGCCCAAGCGCCTGGAACTTCACTTTTTAGCTGAGCGCGACCCGCGCCCTTCCAAGGCAAAACACGAGCACCCCCCGCGCTGTAGCGCCTAGACCTTGAGTTTTTCCCTAAGCGTGACCCACGCCCAACCAAGGCTAAGTTCGAGCACGACCCTCGCCCAAACGCCTGGAACTCCAGCTTTACCTGAGCGGCACCTGCGCCCTACCTAGGCCTATTATGAGCGACACCTGCGCCCTCTGCTGAAACTACCCGATTTCCATAAGTTTGTTTCAAATTTCCATTTCTTCATAGTTTTCAGTGTTTTAACTTGTTATACACACTGAGCACGCATAACCAAGATGTTATTCATAAGAGAAGTGATAACCCGTAAAATTAATAGAATCCTAAATATTAATGCTACAATAACACTAATACGTAATCCTACCGTTCTTACGTTTAAATCAATATTTCTTACTCTCAAAACATATTCATGCAATATAATGAGTAAGGAATTCGTTCCACTCTTAAACCCTCAAGACTTAAATTGAATTCAACTAATAAAACCAAAAGGAACAATGGTGAGAGTGATGTGTTTGGTGTGAAATTTCTATACTACCATTCTCAACACAAGAACAATAATAACAATAAGACATAATTAAATTAAACTGAATTTAAAACTAAGATTGTGAATAAAGATAATTAACTTTATTGATCTAATAACAAATAACAATGATATGATTGAATGAATAACAACTATTTTATTTATCTAATGAATGATATTCAATGATTTAAATAACTAAGCTAAAACAAAGAATGAAACTAATTAATGGAATGAAAACTAAGTAATTAATTAATCTAGATCTAACTTTTTCTAACCCTAAACTCCATTAACATTAGCTTCCTAACCTCACTTTAACAAAGAGTCAAGCTTTTGTTTTTATACTTCCAGATCCAAAAATCGTGCATGGGCTTGGAGCCATATTTTGGGCCTCGGAACCAAAACCCAATTTCTTTAGTCCAAAATGGGCTCCTCAGCTGCAGTTGGCTTCGACAGATGTTTCGTCCACTTTTGCCTCTCTGATTGGGTCAAGGCTTGGTCCATTGGAAAGCTCTTTCCGAGCCGGTCGTTTTGACATAAGGTAGGCCCAATTCCAAGGTCCGAGTCCAAAGATATGGTCTTCGGAAGTTCTCTTTGTCTTTGTGCATAAGTTGGACTTTGACTTTTCATCTTTTGACCAGGCTTTACAAAGGCTTTGTCTTCTTTAATCTTGGCCTTTAATCACCCGAACTCCTTAGTAACCAACCATTGCTCCTTTATCTCATCAAAGTGGCACATTCAAGCATACATTGACTTTGAAGCCCGAAATACATAAAACATGCTCTTTTATTACTCACATAATTGGTCTAAAAGTATGACTGCTAAGGGGTTAAAACTACAGTTTTGGGCTCTTATCAAGAAGCAAGGAGGCATTCAGGTACTCTTTTCTTCCACACCTCGCATCTCTCGTTAGAGGTTCATACTAGCATATCAGGATTGTTTGGAGTGTTGTTGTGTTTCGTTAAGATTAGCTTAGCCTTGCATGAGATTAAGGTCATGCCGAAGAAAAATGCCTAACCTAATCAATCGGCAACATCAACAAACATGCCTTTCTAGTATACCGTTAACTACACCTCTAGCAAATATACCACCCACACCACCTGAAGTAATGGCTGAAGAAAGAGAGTCTCCTCTCTCTGACTTTTACAAAGCCTTAAACGATAGCCCTAAATCTTGCATCGTTCTATCACACCCAGTGGGGATTTCTGAATCCCCCCAAATATATTTAATTTGTTACCCATTTTTTATGGGTTAGACCATGAAAAACCTTATCAGCCATGTGTAGGATTAACCAAGTCCTTACTACATTCCACCATCCTACAGTTGATGCTGAACAAATTAAACTGAGGGTATTTCCCTTCACTTTAGCCGATAAGGCGGCGTCTTGGTTAATTGCCCAAGCGCCAAATTCTGTGGACTCGTGGGCTAAACTTGTTCAACTGTTTATGGAACATTTTTACCCACCACTGAAAATCGATGAAATGCTTTCCAAGATTCATTTCTTTCGACCGAATCCTCATGAATCATTTTCAGAGGCTTGGAATCGTTTCACCGATCTACTTATAGAGTGTCCACACCATAACCTCGCGAAAGACACGCTAGTTCGTTGATAAGAGCCCAAAACTGTAGTTTTAACCATTTAACAGTCATACTTTTAGACCAATTATGTGAGTAATAATTAAGAGTTAACACTGATTACGTGTTTTTATGCATTTCAGGCTTCAAAGTCCATTATGTGCAGAAATGTGCCACTTTAGCGAGATAAAGGAGCAAAGGTCGGTTACTAAGGAGTTCCGTGATTAAAGGCCAAGTTTCGAGAAGACAAAGCCTTTCTAAAGCCCGATCAAAAGCTGAAAAGTCGACGCGGGCAGAAACAGCACACAAAGTCAGTAGAACTTCAGAAGGACATATCTTTGGACTCAGACCTCGGAATGGGGCCTACCTTATGTCAAAACGACCGGCTCGGAAAGAGCTTTCCAATGGTCTAAGCCTTGACCCAATCAGAGGAGCAGAAGTAGACGAAAGGTCTGTTGAATCCAACTGCAGCTCAAGAGGTCTTTTTGGACTGAAAGAATTGGGTTTTGGACCAGAGAATCAGGCCCAAAACATGGCTCCAAGCCCATGTACGATTTTTGGATCTAAAAGTATAAAAACAAAAGCTTAATTCTTTGTTAATGGTAGATAGTTAGACCTAGAAATAGATTAGATTAGTAGCCTCCATTAATGAATTCTAGATCTAGTTTTTCATGTAGATTAATTAAGTTTAGTTCCATTTCAATTATTGTATTATATTAAACCTTTGAATCTTGTTCTTCATTTTGATTAGATCAATACAGTAGTATTTTTATCAATTTCGATTTTGTCATTTCCATTTCTAGATCTAATTTCAATTCCTGTCCTTATTTCATTTGAGTCATTAAATTAGATTTCATTATTGTTTAATTAAGTAAATTTCAATTCTTTATATCATGTTTAGTTTAACTTTAATCGAATATGATTGCGTAATGATTCTCGGCTAAACTTCCATTAGAGGGGGTTGAGAAGCCTTGATGAAAGCTTGATTCCGATTAACGTGATTCGTCGTAATTTCCTTTCCACTCTAGAAACGTTTAGTTCACCATGAAAATGGGTTTAATCGTTCACATGCTAGTTATTAATTGGTAGAAATGCTATGTGTATAGGGATTAGGAAGAACCAATTGTTCTGCGTAAAGTTATTCGGATTACGACAATTTGTAGTTAATAAGATTAAGTCGAGTTAAGGTGGAATCAATTCCCCTCTAACTCCTTATCATCGAATCAACGTAGCATTCCCTTAGTTATTCCCATCATCGACTAGTTAAGCATTTAGGTGGGTAGTTGCATCGTTAGTCTAGTTGCCTTTTTCAGTAAATCTCTCATTAGACTTTAAGTAGAGAGTACAAACACGTGAGAACATAGCATCTTGGAAGGACTAGGAGTGGAGCGAATCACTCTACTCCACTATATCTCATAGACTTGAGAGTAGAATCTTTGATAAATATAGACCGATATGAAAAGTTTAGTTTTACTTGCGTTTAGAGTTCATCGCTTTATTTAAGTAGGTAAGCTATTCACATTTCATTTTATCAAATGGCCGCCATCTTAGTTTCACTTTCGTTATTGTTTTCGTAGTGTTAGTACTGTTTTTAATGTCCCATTTCACCCACCCACCCATGTTTGATTCATCTTGTGGTTGTCCATTTCGAGAGTTGAAAAATTCGGGCGAAAATTACACCGAATATGGCCGCTTTCTTTGAGCGACCCACTCTAACTCATCGGACCTCGAGCGCCCCATTTGGAGCGCCACCAGCCCTAAACTCTGGAATTCTAAGATACACCGGAAGCGACACCGCTTCTATTAAGAGACTTCGGCATGCCTTAGCAAATTTTGTCGGATTTCGACAGTTTTGATTCGAACTTTGATCTTTCATATTTTTCAGTGTTCTAACCTCCTATATACACTGAACAAGCGTAAACAAGACGTTATTCATAAGTGAAGCAAGGGCCTTGTCAGGTATTCCTTTCTTCCACACCTCGCTCTCTGTTAGAGGTTTATACTAGTATATCGTAATTGTTTGGAGTGTTGATGTGTTTAGCTAAGTTTGGTTTTAGCCTTGTATGAGATTAAGGTCTGGCCGAAGAAAAACACCGAACGTAATTACAAAACAATGTCATCAAACAAGTCTATCTAGTATACCACCCACTACACCTCTAGCTACTATTTCACACACATCACCTGACACAATGCCCGATGAAGAAGAGAGGCCTCTCTCTGACTTCTACAAAGCCTTGAGCGATAGCCCCAAATCTTGCATCGTTCTAGCAGACCCAGCGGGGGATTTCCGAATCCCTCCAAATATTTTTAATTTGTTACCCGTTTTTCATGGATTAGACCATGAAAAACCTTATCGGCTACATCGCGTAGGATTGAACAAGTCCTAACAACATTCCACCATCCTACGGTTGGTATGCGGAACAAATTAAATTAAGGGTATTCCCTTTCACCTTAGCCCGATAAGGTGTGCGTCTTGGTTAACTGCCCAAGCGCCTAATTCTGTGGACTCGTGGGCTAAACTTGTTCAGCTATTTATGGAACATTTTTACCCACCCCTAAAGACGGATGAGATGCTTTCCAAGATCCATTTCTTTTGACAAAATCCTCATGAATCATTTTTAGGCTTGGAATCGTTTCACCGATCTCCTTATAGAGTGTGCACATCATAACTTAGCGAAAAGACACGTTAGTTCGTGCCTTTTCAAAGGACTTCTACACCACCATAAAGAAGTCCTTGACATAATGAATGGGGGTAGTTTCTTAAGCAAAGGAGCTTCGGAGGCTTATAAATTTTTAGAGGACCAAACTAAGCGAAATAACAACTGGGGGGGTAGTGACGATATCCACCGCTCCGCTAGTTCTTCTAATACAGTTAAGGTCGCCGGTATGTTTGAAATTAAATACGATCCTGAGCTAAAAACTCTAATCGAATCACTCACTAAAAGGGTAGAGGCCATTTCGGTTCAGCAAAATCCTATTCCCGTCATGAATGTAAATTCAAATCCATGTAGTTTCTGTTGGAGCCCTGAGCATCCCGACTCCCACTGTCCTATAGCCTATGAACAGGCTTGTTCCATTAATAGTGAACCTAACGCCCCTTGGAGACAAAATCCTAACTTCGGTTGGAGAAATAACCCAAACGTCACACCTCAAGGGTACAATAATCAATATGTTAGGCCTACGCACAGCTTTAACCAAGCCCCACTACAACAAGGGGCGAGGGGTCGGGGAATTTTAATAATTATAACAACCAAGTGCAACCTCGACAAGGTCAAGCACAAAGTCAAGGTAGTTATAATAATTATAATGCTAATAGAGGTATCGTTCCGGTAAATAATAACTATCAAAATCCACCCATAAATAATTCAAGTGAACTAGTTCCATCCACCACCCGTGACTACTATACCCACACAACCGGATCGTCTTGACACCTTCATACAAGTGAGCCAAAACTTTTCCCAAACCATGGCTCAATCTAACCAACAAATTTCTACAATCGGTTAATAATTTAACCAAACGGTTGGCTCAAGATAAAGCCCAACCCAAAGGTGTGTTGCCAGTCACGAAATACCTAATCCTAAAACAACAAATACAGCCTTTGAGGTAACCAATAATAATACTAGTAACGAGTATGAAAATATAGGTGAGCTAAAGGCCATCACCACTCTCCGTTACGGTAGAGTGGTTGATAACAAAGTAACTATGCCTATAGTTACCCCACCAAGAGCCCCCTACACCTTTATATTACTAGATACCAAAATAGAAACCTGAAGAGCCTACCAACGTAGAGGTACCGGTTACAACACAACCTAAGAAACAGGAAGCCACGCTTAA
Organism: Coptis chinensis; assembly: GCF_015680905.1. Taxonomy (NCBI): domain Eukaryota; kingdom Viridiplantae; phylum Streptophyta; class Magnoliopsida; order Ranunculales; family Ranunculaceae; genus Coptis; species Coptis chinensis. Next base: position 39,891,416 of record NC_141463.1, read on the forward strand.
ACACCCGGGTAATACCATTGCTAAATATAGAAGCGAAACCACCGTTTCCACAAAAATTAGCCATGTTAACTAGGGATACAAATTACGAGGAGATTAGGGATGTTTTAAGAATCTAACTATAAACCTTCCCTTCCTCGAAGCTATAAAAAGCTACCACACCATGCTAAGTTTCTTAAGGAATTGTGTACTACTAGCGTAATACCAATATACCAAAAGACGCTTTTTAACGAACAATTCCCAACTCTATCCGAACATAATGGAATTGTTAAGTACAAGGACCACGGTCGATCCTCTTGTACAATGCACCTTAGGAGATTCCTATCGACGACGCGCGTTATTAGACTTGGGGGCTAGTGTAAACTTACTCCCGCTTTATTTGTATAGACAAATAGGTCTAGGCGAGATGCAACCCACTAAAATGAAGTTGCAATTAGCTGATCGGTCTATTAAGTATCCTAAGGGTGTCGTCGAAAATGTTACGGTAAAATTTTAGGATTTTTACTATCCGGCCGATTTTGTCATCCTCGACCACGAAGTCGATTAACGACTCGTCCCGATCATCATCTTAGAAGCGTCCTTTTACGGCAACCGCCAATGCGCTCATTAATTGCCGTGATAGTTCAATGTCCATGTCTTTTGGCCATCTTTACGTTGAAGTCAATGTTTTTAAAACAAAGACACGAGTTACCCGATTAGATCTATGGATGGAGAGGTTAGCATGATCGAGGCGTTGCTTTCGAGATTATTTCAACAACACGTTCCCGATAATCATATGCCCAAATTTCTTTCCTTTGGAAGTTCAGGACTCCAACATTTCCATCCCTACACTAGTCGATACACATATTATGGATGAGGATGAGATAGATGACTTTCTCAAAGATGTAGAGGACTATCATAGTAACGAGGATATGACCAATCTAGATGAGCAATTCGATGAGTTTTTGAAAGCGGTGATGAATCACCCTATCAAGAACTACTTTGCACAACATCCACCTCGATTCCCCTCCTCCCACCCATTCAAAGGAATCCCGAGTTTGCACTCGACCCTTTTGTTTCTCCCGTGCTCCATAATTTTTTAAATCCACCTAGTAAACAACTACTTCAGAAGGACAAACCATTTGACACCTTCATTTTCAGAATTATGACAGTCCCTACACACACAATGAATGAGTTTTGTGCTAAAACCACATCCTCATTGTTTACAGGCTGTCTTTCTACAACTTATCCATATCCACCATATTCTCCACAACCATTCACTTTTCCACACTTATTTACTAGAACACCCACTCATTCAAAAATGAAAAATAAGGTGCATGATAGGTTACATAATAGGGTTACATTCACTAGGTTGAGTCATAGGAAATCTTGGTGCTTGATTGTGTTTGGATATGTTTTCTGTGATATTTATTTATGGAATGATCCACAATTATTTCGGTTGTTGATATATGATAAACTGCATGTTCATATATACGTCTAGATAAAGTCTCGAGTATCTGACTATAAACGACTCAACTTTTGTGTTTGGTGCATTTCCTTTTATTTCCATATATTGGTGAGTGCACCATTAAGGTAACTGGGCCCTCTTTATGGAGTGTGTTGCTGTAAGTACAGGAACCTAAGTCCACGTTTAAACATAATTCACGTTTTCCACTCTTGCATGTTTTCTCGGATTTTTGAGTCATGTTTCTCTATGGGGTGAATTATGTCCTTCTTGTTTATTGTTTTTTTTTTAAAATTAAAATAAATATATTATATATATATATATATATATATATATATATATATATATATATATATATATATTAAAGAATAAGCATAGTAACCTAGGAAGTCTTGGGAATCGACTTTAAAAGACCATTTGCTAAAACAAATTTTCTAAGCCGTTGTAAAAATTTGTTTGGGGTGGGGTGTTAAATGTTTCCGTTACTAAATATTTATGTCCCATTAGAGTTGCTTAGGCCGTTTTATTGTATTACGATTCGGGTTGACATAATCCATGAATTTAGAGTTCAATTGTTCGCATAACGTACGTCATGCACGCGTTTTCCACTATCTTATATGTCATCCACGGTCGGAATAGAGTGTTTTATGGATCATTGGATTGGAAATTCTCTCTTGATCATTTCCATATCTCATTCACAAAAATCGGACCGGTAACGAAGCGGCAATTTTGATTTGAAGTTTCGCGAAAAATCGGAAAAAAATCACAAATTTCGATTTTGGGCTTGGGCCCAACCCGCGCCCACCGACAGCGCGACCGCGCCCTTACCTTAACCAACAGTTCGATCTTCTTCTCCATCCGCCATTAACTCCCAAGCTCCAAAAACCTACAAAACAAAATCAAAATAAAAAGAAAACGAAAATTAACCCAAGCCCAAAATCAAAACCCAACCCAAATCGACTCCAAACACCACCGACCACCACTACCACCAAATTACATCACCAAAAATCCACCAAAATAACAAATTTTGGTGCTGCGGCGCCACCACTCCACCACCACCACTGTTTGCTTCAACCGGTCTATTAAAATCCCACCACCACATCACATTTAAACCCCCACTACATTCCAAACTTCCAATGGCTCAACAACGCCGAATTTTACCGGAGCAAGTTTTACTGCCGACCACTTCGCGCCGTTTTATGGTGATGAGATGATCAGTCGAGACTGGAGTAGCTTGTGGTACTCGACTGAAGCCTATTACCACGAGGACTTAGTCCGACGGTTCTACGATACGAGGGAGTTGGAAGGGACGAAGATTTTTGTAGTTGTGGCGAAGAGGTGGAAGGAAGTGACGACTGGGTTGTTGGCTGAGATTCTAGGCATTCCGCCTAGAATCCATCTAGATGTCACCCTATAGGAGTCCCAACATAATGGGGTAGAGCCATTGATGCACGAGACAGTTATTGGAGGCGACTACAATGCGAGATCGCATTGTGTTCGACAGACTTCCCTTAGGACCAACCACCGGCTCTGACCCGGTGGATTGGTCCGGGCGACATCGAGGGAAGGGGGAAGGTCAGCGACATCGGCCTGAACTGCCTCCACTTCTTATGGATACTCCAGGAGCGGCAGTATGACTTCTGCATCTTAGAGTTTTTACTGAGCATGATTAGGGGAGTAAGGAGGTCTGTTGCCCCTCTCCCTGTGTTGATAACAAAGATCATGCTGAAGTTGAGAGCAGCTCAGGCGACTGATCGGACATACATCACCCTCCACCGTAACCCTTGCATCTATAAGGAGTGTGTCCAACGGGTTTGGAGATTGGCTGAGGATAGAGAAGAAGAAGAAGAGGATGGTGGAGCTGAGAATGAAGAGGAGGTTGGGGGAAATCAGGATGCCTCGGAGGATGAGGAGGACTTGACGTGTTTTGACGCGGATGCCTTGGAGAGGTCTTTGGTCGATCTGAGAATGCATGGCTGTGATCCATCGTGGGCATCGCGTTAAACTCAACACTATCTGTGAAGACCTCCGGACTCAACAGCAACGATGCATCATAACCGAGCTCCGTACCCGAGAGGGCGAGAGGTGGGAACAGATGAGGGCCGAGCTAGAAGCTCCGGTGCCGGTTCGGGATGAGATGCTGACACCGTTTCCCACGCCACGGTGACTCTCCTTCGAGGATACACCCTCAAGACACGGCGCCCGTCGCCCGAAAAGGCGAATGGTGCCGGTCCATCGAGAGCTTCGGGAGCGATCTCCAGGCGTGTGCCTTCCGCCACCAGTTCCGGAGTAGCTAGGGATAGTATAGTTTGATGTTTTATGTTTTATTTGTAGTTTCATTACTGTCATTTATTTTTATGTAAGTTTATTTCCGTAAGTTGAATTTTGTAGTGAAATGTACTCCGCATGAATTATTTTTAATATAATGGGTCATTTTCATTATGCGTGGTTGTTTAATATTGACCCCACCTTCCCAACTTGTTTGGGGGTGGTTTTATCTATTCCAACATGATTTTTATATAACCCTCGTGTTAGAATTTATTGCGGAGTCAAGGTGAAAATATGGCTGTTTAGGCATATATATGATTAAATATCATGGTAGGATGAAATCTAGATTAAATAGGTACATTCTATCATAAAATCAACCTAAAAGATACTGGGTTTGAATTAGAATCAAGAAAATGAGTTGTTTTCGTTTTCGGGTTTGGAAATTTTAAGATTTCCGAAAACTGCCGTAAATAGTTTTGGCAACTTCTAGATCCATTTTAGCAACTTTAAACCTATATAAACTTGAGACAATCTATCCTCACAACTCACACTACACCTAAACTCCATCACTCACCTTTCACTCCCGCGATTCCCTCGTTTCGGCTCATTTTTCGAAGTTTTCGCAACTCCGAAAGCGCTCAGCGTCTGTATATTTTTTTGAGTTTTTGTCGAGGCCAAGCTTCAAGTAAAGCTGGCGACCAGCCGCTCAAACACTGGAAATTTCAATTTCTTTAGAGCGACACCAGCCTATCGAGCGCCTCGCTCATACGACTTCCGTGGACCGGGAAATTTCTAGTTTTTCGCGTAGTATTCGGATCATTCGCGAGCTATTCCAGGCGTAATTTTGAGATGACATCTCCAACATTGATACGGAACAATCTTTCGAAGATTTGTTCCAAAGCACTACTTATGGTGCTTGGTTTTATGAGGCGATCAAATTAAGTTGGTTTAGGGAGCCGCTTATGGTAAGATCGATGCACTTTATTCTCCGACTCTAGCATCTTATTTTTTACGATAACTGCATTTTCTTTGAAAGGCCGATGGAGAACAAGTGTTCTCCATCAACATTGATAATGAACCAATGGAAATTACCGGGTTCTTGCTAGCATTTGTTCTTGGACTTGCTATGCCCATTTGAAATACAAGACCCATGGTGCTATTGGGTAGACAATATGTATGTCTACACTTACGAAGTTTTGCATGAGTCGTATGGCGCGGGCATTTTCGTATCGAGGACCAAGGGGAATATAACGTCGCCTTTGGTAGCCTGTCCATGAACATAGGAACTGTTATGTTTTGGATCATGCTAAACATTTTAGGAGAATGGCGTTTTTCTTCTGTAAATGATGCCACTTGCAGTGTCTTTCTTGCTTTAGCCACGGGACGTATGTGTCATGACCTTCCCCGAACCGTAATGTCTAGTTTAGCTCGATCCCATAGCATGAGGCATAAGTACCTTCTTATGCCCGTTCTAGTTTCTCGTATTATGCTATGTTTCTTTCCTGTTTTTTGTACACGCTTCACGGATTGGATTACGGTCGACACTATACGACCCACCAATAGTATTATTCGATATTTCCGTGCAATGACTTGGCAAGGGTGGAGGATACAACCTCATCTGGTTGCACCCTACACCCCGTCAGACCAAGTGGCTCTTAATAGGTTAGCAATAATAGATGATAAATGGTGGGAAGCTTGGCAAATTATCATGGCATGGCAGGACGCGAAGGAACCTCACTTCTTTATGGAAGAAGAGAATGAGGAAGATGACGAGTAATGCGGGGGATAAGGTAAGTTTCATTCTTGTTAGTGTCTGCTTATGTCCCAAGCAATTTCATTCTTGTTAACCCCATAATGGGTAGAACTCGTATAGAGTTGTGTCAGTTTTTATTTCCTATATTAGTACGTTCTAACCTTGTTTTACAGATGTTCCTGAATTTCACACGCTTCAATGGTATTTTTCCTACCCTCTTTATTTAATTGCTTTGAGGACAAAGCATGCTTTTTGTTTGGGGGGGCATAGAAACACGTGTAATTAAGGCATCTGTTAGGATATAGATAGAGTTAATATGCATTTGTTTTCTAGTTAAAATTTTAAAAAAATTCAAAAATATAAATAAATAAGTTCATGCTATACACTTAGGAATAGTGGTATTGTTTTCCTTCTCTATGCTCTTAACAATCTAGAAGTCTCACGTAGCTTTTGCATTAGAATAATTGTTAGAAACTTAGATTAATATGTAGGTAATAATCTTTGCATCTATCTATAAATATATTACATGAGTATCTATGATTGTTAGCGATGTAGTTTGAAATCTAGGCTAGAGTACTTATTCTACAAATCCTGTGAGAATATAGCCTAAAAAGCTTATATGAAGCGAAACATTTGAGAAATGACACAAGGGAGAAGTAAAATCCGGATAGAGAAATCACACGTCCACTTGCTTGATCACTATGCCATATCCTAAAAGAGAATTTAGGCCCTTTTTGGATCGATATAGCCAGAAATTCAAACCTATGAATTATTTTCCACTAGTTGCCCCTCTGAGCCTTTCTTTAGCCTTCCATAAACCACAAATCCTTTACCCTGTTACAAAAACAAAACAAAATAAAAAAAAATTCAACCCACCCAATTTAGAATAAGTCTGAGAATAGAATGAGGAAGAAAGAAGAAGAGAAAAAACCTCATGTAAACAAAAAGTTAGTTAATTGCTTGGAAAATAAAGAAAAGAAGTTTTTCATCCAAGGAAAAGAAAAATAAAAATAGAAATAAAATAAAACTCCAAAATAGAATAAAAGGGAGTCAAAAAGCCAAAAAAAAAAAAAAAAAAAAAAAAAAAGAAAAAAAAAGAAAAAAAAAAAATATGGCTAAGGATGGAAACAAAGTGTAGAAGCAAAAGTAAATAACAAGGTTTTCTCTAGTTACATAATATGAAGACTCTATTATCTCAGACTTGTCCTTTTTGAATATCCATTTCCTTCCTTCTTAAACCATCTCCTAATCCCCGCAACACCTAATAAAGACCTCTAGCTCAATTAGGAATAGGTTAGTGTGACAGTATGTGGCAGATGTATTTGATCGACTCCGGCTTCCTTGTTGTCATTGAGATTGTAAGGTAAAGTGTGCCCACTGTGCACTTTTTTGAGAGTGGAAAAATCATGTTGTATCTTGACTATTATTGTGAGAACCTACTTAAGGACGCTTATTCCGAAGTTTGAAAACGGACCTGCTAGACATTTCATAGTATTACTCATTGTATATATGTTTATTATAGATGATTGATTATTATGCATATATTAGTTTAGGTTTTTGACTTGGTTATTCTTATTCATAGCTAGTGAGATGTATAGATAGTTTGGATCATGAATAAGGAAACAATAGTTTTATTTCTTACTCGTTGTAGTATAGATGAAGTTTGTGAGTACCTTCACTGGAAAACTCTCACGAGGCTATAACTCATCCACTAGGGAATTCCTAGTGGTTTAAGGCCTTGTTGCATATGGTCAATGCAATGTCGACTCAGTAAACGAGAAGTAGATAGAACTCCATTTTTGGTCACTTATGTTAATTTCTCATCTTTGCTTGAGGACAAGCAAAATGCTGTTTGGGGGTGGTTTGATAAGAGCCCAAAACTGTAGTTTTAACCCTTTAACAGTCATACTTTTAGACCAATTATGTCAATTATGTGAGTAATAATTAAGAGTTAACACTGATTACGTGTTTTTATGCATTTCAGGCTTCAAAGTCCATTATGTGCAGAAATATGCCACTTTAGCGAGATAAAGGTCGGTTACTAAGGAGTTCCGTGATTAAAGACCAAGTTTCGAGAAGACAAAGCCTTTCTAAAGCCCGGTCAAAAGCTGAAAAGTCGACGCGGGCAGAAACAACACACAAAGTCAGCAGAACTTCCGAAGGACATATCTTCGGACTCAGACCTCGGAATGGGACCTACCTTATGTCAAAACGACCGGCTCGGAAAGAGATTTCCAATGGTCTAAGCCTTGACCAAATCAGAGGAGCAGAAGTGGACGAAAAGTCTGTTGAAGCCAACTGCAGCTGAAGAGGCCTTTTTGGACTGAAAGAATTGGGTTTTGGGCCTGATTCTCTGGCCCAAAACATGGCTCCAAGCCCATGCACGATTTTTGGATCTGAAAGTATAAAAACAAAAGCTTAATTCTTTGTTAATGGTAGATAGTTAGACCTACAAATAGATTAGATTAGTAGCCTCCATTAATGAATTCTAGATCTAGTTTTTCATGTAGATTAATTAAGTTTAGTTCCGTTTCAATTATTGTATTAGATTAAACCTTTGAATCTTGTTCTTCATTTTGATTAGATCAATAAAGTAGTATTTTTATCAATTTCGATTTTGTCATTTCCATTTCTAGATCTAATTTCAATTCCTGTCCTTATTTCATTTGAGTCATTAAATTAGATTTCATTATTGTTTAATTAAGTAAATTTCAATTCTTTATATCATGTTTAGTTTAACTTTAATCGGAAATGATTGCGTAATGATTCTTGACTAAACTTCCATTAGAGGGGGTTGAGAAGCCTTGATGAAAGCTTGATTCCGATAAACGTAGATTCGTCGTAATTTCCTTTCCACTCTAGAAACGTTTAGTTCACCATGAGAATGGGTTTAATCGTTCACATGCTAGTTATTAATTGGTAGAAATGCCATGTGTAATTAGGGATTAGGAAGAACCAATTGTTCTGCGTAAAGTTATTCGGATTACGACGATTTGTAGTTAATAGGATTAAGTCGAGTTAAGGTGGAATCAATTCCCCTCTAACTCCTTATCATCGAATCAACGTAGCATTCCCTTAGTTGTCCTAATTGTTGACTAGTGCATTTCGTGGGTAGTTGCATCGTAGTCTAGTTGCCTTTTTCATAAATCTCTCATTAGACTTTAAGTAGAGAGTACAAACACGTGAGAACATAGCATGCGGAAGGACTAGGAGTAGAACGAATCACTCTACTCCACTATATCTCATAGACTTGAGAGTAGAATCTTTGATAAATATAGACTGATATGAAAAGTTTAGTTTTACTTGCGTTTAGAGTTCATCGCTTTATTTCGTAGGTAAAGCTATTCACATTTCATTTTATCATTCGTGCCTTTTTCAAGGGACTGTTACACCACCACAAAGAGGTGCTTGACATAATGAATGGGGGTAGTTTCCTAAGTAAGGGAGCCTTAGAAGCTTATAAATTTTTAGAAGATCAAACTAAGTGTAATAATAACTGGGGGGGGTAGTGACGATTTCCCCCGTTCCGCTAGTTCTTCTACAACAGTTAAAGTCGCCGATATGTTTGAGATGAAACCCGATCCGGAACTTAAAAATTTAATCGAATCTCTAACTAAAAAGGTAGAGGCTATTTCTATTCAACAAACTCCTATCCCCGTCATGAATGTCAACTCCAATCTATATAATTTCTGTTTGAGTCCAGAGCATCCCGACTCCTTTTGTCCTCTCGCCTATGAACAACAACAATCAGAACAAGATAATGTTTGCTCAATTAATAGTTTTCCTATTCCTAACGCCCCTTGGAGATAACATCCCAACTTCAGTTGGAGAAATAATCAACAAGTAACACCTCCAGGGTTTAATAATCAAAATGTTAGGCCAGCAAACAATTATAACTAAGTCCCACCACGACAAGGTCAAGGACAAGGTCAGGGTAATTATAATTATAGCAAAAATGCTCAACCACAACAAAGACAAGGTCAGGCTAATTATAATGATTATAACAATAATAATTATAATACTAATAGAGGTATCGTTACGGTAAATAATAACTATCAAAATCCACCAATTAATAATCAACGTGACATAGTTCCTGTCACACAACCTATAGCTAACAATCCTCCACAACCGGATCATTTAGATACCTTTATGCAATCTCAACAACAGATTTTACAAGCTATCCAACTTTCCTTACATTAGTTAACTCAAGAGAAAGTACAACCTAAAGGTGTGTTTCCAGGTCAAGCGATAGCTAATCCTAAAACAACAAACACAGCCTTTGAGGTGAATGGTAATACTAGTATGGAAAATGAAAACGTAGGCGAACTAAATGCCATCACCACTCTCCGTTTTGGGAGAGTGGTTGATAACAAAGTAACTATGCCTATAGTTACCCCACCAGTTGTCCCTACATCGGAGATTGAACTAGATACAGTAATAGAAACTGAAGAGCCTACCCCTATAGGGGTACCAGTTAAACCACAACCTAAGAAACAAAAAGCAAAGGTTAGACATCAAGTTGATCCATACGCTAAATATAGAGAGAAACCACCGTTTCCCCAAATATTAGCTATGTTAAATAAGGATAGAAACTTCGATGAGATTAGGGAAGTTTTTAAAAATCTAGTGATAAACTTACCTTTTCTAGACGCTATTAAAAAAATTACCTTACCATGCTAAGTTTCTCAAAGAGCTGTGCACTAAAAGGCGTAAGACAAATATTCCTAAAGACGTTTTTTAACTAAATAGTTTCAAACTTTAACGAAACACAATGGAATCGTTAAGTACAAAGACCCTAGTCATCCTACTGTTCAATGCACCTTAGGAGATTCCCACACGACGACCACTTTACTAGACCTGAAGGCGAGTGTTAACTTACTCCCGTATTATATATACAAACAAATAGGTCTACAAAAGATGCAACCTACTAAAATGATGTTACAATTAGCGAATAAATCTATTAAGTACACTAAGGGTGTGGTTGAAAATGTGCTTGTTAAGGTCCAGGATTTCTACTATCCTGCTGATTTTGTTATCCTCGATACAGAAGTCGCTAAAGACTTTGTTCCGATCATCTTGGGGCGTCCCTTCTTGGCGACTGCCAACATGCTTATAAACTACCGCGATGGTTCGATGTCCTTGTCTTTTAGCCATCTTTCAATAGAGGTAAATGTTTTTAAAATGATGAAATAGTTACCAGATTCGTCTATAGATGGAAAGGTTAGCATGATCGAGAGCTTAGCTCAAGATTACTTTAATAACACGTTTCTAGAAAACCATATACATAAATTCAGTTCTTTTGGAAGTTCAGATTTTGTTGATGACTCCTACGTAGAGGAAGTCAACACCATCTTTGAGTCTACACAAATCGTAGACCCTTCGGTTGCTCCATATACAGAGTTTGAAGACCTGCTGCGTAAGCAAGTATTCATTACTCAAGATGAGGACCCTCTAGAAGCATTTATTGATATTCCTTCCACCCCGGTGCTTAAACCTCTTCCTCCTGAGTTAAAGTATATTCAACTTGATCCGGATGGTAGTCATCCGGTAATTATATCTTCTCTGTTATCTAAGGAGGAAAAGACACAGTTGATCAGGGTGATTATTGAACATCGTTCTGCGATTGGCTGGTCCCTAGTAGAGATTAAGGGAATTGACCCTAATATATGCACTCATCGTATCCATTTGGAGGATAATGCAAAGACTTCTCGTGAACCTCAGCGTCGCTTGAACCCTGCCATGAAAGAGGTGGTCAGGGAAGAGGTCTTACGGTTACTCGGTGCGGGTGTCATATACCCAATCTTTGATAGCGAATGGGTAAGTCCCATTCATGTAGTTCCAAAGAAATCAGGGATTACCATGGTACGTAATGCCAAGGGTGAATATGTTGCCATGCATGGTCCTATGAAATGGAGGATTTGTATTGATTACAGACGTTTAAATGCAATGACATGAAAGGATCATTTTCCTTTACCCTTTATAGATCAGGTGCTTGAACGCCTAGCTGGTCATGCTTTTTATTGTTTTTTGGATGGCTACTCTGGCTATTTCCAAATTATTATTGATATTGATGACCAAGAAAAGACTACCTTCACATGTCCTTTTGGGACATACGCCTATAAACAAATGCCTTTTAGCCTTTGTAATGCTCCTAGGATCTTCCAGCGGTGTATGCTTCATATATTTAGTGACATGGTAGAGCATTTCATGGAAGTATTCATGGATGATTTTGCTATCTATGGAGAATCTTTCACGGACTGCCTGTTTAACCTATCTAAGGTTTTGACACAGTGTGAAGAGAAAAGTCTGGTTTTAAATTGGGAAAAATGTTATTTCATGGTGAAAAAGGCATAGTACTAGGTCACATAGTATCTAGTGATGGCATCGAAGTAGATAAGGCCAAACTAGATAAGATAGCGACTCTATCTATACCATGGACTGTCCGTGATATTAGAGCCTTTCTAGGCCATGCAGGTTTTTATAGGCGCTTTATCAAAGATTTTTCAAAAATAGTTAGGTCGTTAACTAATCTTCTTTTAAAGGATGCCATCTTTGATTTTAATTTTAACTGTAAACAGGCTTTTGAAACTTTACAAGCCGCCTTAATTTTTATACCCATTGTACAGCCTCCCAATTGGTCTAAACCTTTTGAACTCATGTGTGATGCTAGTGATTATGCAATTGGTGCTGTCTTGGGACAGAAACTAGATAATAAATCCACTGTTATTTATTATGCTAGTAAAACTCTAAACGATGCTCAAAGGAATTATACAACAACTGAAAAATAATTCTTAGCTATCGTTTATGCTTTAGATAAGTTTCGTCTTTATTTTGTTAGTTCTAAGACTCTAGTTTACACAGACCATGTAGCCCTTAGGTACCTTCTCGAAAAGAAGGATGCTAAGCAGAGATTAATCTGATGGATTATTCTCCTACAAGAATTCACATTAGAAATAAACGACAAACGAGGGGTCAAAAACGTAGTTGCCAACCACTTATCTTGACTTACAAACGACGATGATAGTGATTCTGAGTCCATACCAGACTCTTTTCCTGATGAGCCTGTATGCTATTTTTTCTGCACCATGGTATGCTGACATTGTGAATTATTTAGCATCTGATGTTATTCCTTATGATTGGTCAAGAAATGAACGTAAGAAGTTCTTGACAAGAGTTAAGCTATACTACTAAGATGAGCCCTACCTGTTCAAGTATTGTGCGGATAAGAATATTCGTCGTCGTATTCCCCAATGGGAATATAATGAAGTTCTCTTATTCTGCCATGACAAAGAGTGTGGTGGCCATTTTAGTGGTATGAAAACAGCTGGTAAAATTCTTTAATGTGGGTTTTATTGGCTTCCTCTTTTTAAAGATGCCCAAGTGTATTGCAAGACGTGCATTCGTTGCCAACAACTTGGGCGAAGCATGAAGTGTAATATGATGCCATTAAATCCAATCATGGTGGTAGAAATTTTTGACGTATGGGGCATTGATTTCATGGGTCCCTTTCCAGTTTCCCACGGTTTCATTTATATTCTAGTTATTGTTGACTACGTGTCTAAATGGATAGAGGCAATGGCTTGCCGTAACAATGACCATAAGACAGTTGTGTTTTTTGTTAAAGAGTACTTTCTGTTGATTTGACATTCCCAAAGCCATCATCAGTGATGGTGGAATACATTTTTGCAACAGAGTTGTTGCATCTCTTGTGAAAAAGTATGGAGTTACACATAAAGTAGCAACTCCATATCATCCACAAACTAGGGGACAAGTAGAAGTTTCTAATAGGGAAATCAAAAAGATATTAGAAACAGCTGTAAATCCTTATAGGAAAGACTGGTCAAAGCGTCTATCTGATGCCTTATGGGCATATAGGACTGCTTTCAAAACTCCTATAGGTATGTCTCCTTTTAGACTTGTATTTGGGAAACCTTGTCATTTGCCCATTGAATTGGAGCACCGCGCTATGTGGGCTATAAAAAACCTTAACTTCAATTTTGATGAGGCGGATATCAAGCGCAAGTTGCAATTGAATGAGCTTGAAGAAATCAGTAGCGATTCTTATGATCTCGCGAAGGATTATAAAGCTAACATGAAACGTATTCATGATAAGCAAATCTTGCGCAAAGAGTTCGTGGTAGGTCAAAAGGTCTTACTTTATAACTCCCGTCTACATATTTTTCTAGGGAAATTAAAAACCCATTGGTCTGGTCCTTTTCTGGTTACTGAAGTCACCCCTCACGGAGCAATCACCTTGGTAAATCCCAGGGACAAAAGTACCTTTCAAGTCAATGGCCAACGGTTGAAACATTTCCACGAGCTTTTGTCCCTTGATGTAAAGGAAGTCCTTTTACAAGACCCTATCTATGCAGACTGACCTTTTCGTTGGTGTACTTTCTTTCATTTCCATATATTGGTAAGTGCACCATTCAGGTAACCATGCCCTCCCTATGAAGTGTGTGGATATAATTACCGGATCCTATGTCCATGTTAAACATAATTCATGTTTTCCACTCTTGCATGTTTTCTCAGATTTTGAGTCATGTTCCTCTATGGTGTGAATTATGCAATTATTATTTTCTTGTTTTTCTTATATTAAATATTTTTCATAGAAAAAAAAAATTGTTAAAATCACAAACATAGTAATTTAAGAAGTCTCGGGAATCTGACTTTAAAAGACCCACTTTTAAAACAAATTTTCTAAACTCTGTGTCTAAAATTTGTTTAAGGGTGGGGGTGTTCATTTCTCGTCTGGATTGTTCAACTTTCCAGTTGTGTTGTTTCGACCATTTAATTGTATTCCGATTCAAGTTGACATTATCTATGAAATTAGAGTTCATTCGTTCGCATAACTTACATCATGCATGCACTGTGGTGTTTTTCATCTTCTTATATGTCATCCACGGTCGGAATATAGTGTTTTGTTTTTCATTGGATTGGAAATTCTCTCTTGATCATTTCCATATCTCATTCGCAAAAATCAGACCGGTAACAAAGCGGTAATTTTAGTTTGAAGTTGCGTTAAAAATCGAATTTTTTTGGAATTCGAATTAGGCTTGGGCCCAAGCCCACAGTACAACCCAAGAATGCATCGCGTTCTTCTTCTTCACCTTCACCACCGCCATTAACATGTTTTCAACCCTAGAATCAAAATAAAAAAAAAAAAAAAAAAAAACCTAACTTAACCCACGCCCAAATTCATTCCCAAACCATATATTCTTCTCTAACTCATTCCCCCAACAATTTCCACCACCGGAAACCACCAAAAATAAAAAAAAATTTGAACTGCCGCGCCACCACCATTGTTTTTTTTTGTAAGATTGTTTCAACTTGTTCCTACACGTCCTACAAACCCTCAAATCCTTTCAACACTTAAAAATGGCTCAAAGACGTAAGATTTTGCCAGAGCACGCGTTTACTGCCGACCACTTCGCGTCGTTTTATGGTGACGAGATGGTTAGGAGAGATTGGAGTGGCTTGTGGTACTCGGCAGATAATTTTTACCACGAAGATTTGGTCCGACAGTTTTATAGGACGAGGGAGTTGGATTGGAATAGAATTTTTGTTAAGGTGGCTGGGAGGAGGAGAGAAGTATCTACTGGGTTGTTGGCTGAGATTTTAGGGAATCCGCCTAGACGCCATCTCAATGCCACATTATAGGATTCCCAATTTAGAAGAGTCTATTCCACTCTAGAAGGTCGTTGATTCGCCATGAGAATGGGTTGGACTTCCTCACATGCTAGTTATGAATTGGTAGAGATGTCATGTATAATTAGGGATTAGAACGACCAATTCTTACCGTAAGAACGTAAGAATTAGATTACAACAATCTATGCTAGTTTATTAAGTTAGATTCAAGGTGGATTCAATTCGACCCTAATTCTTATTCTAGATTCAAACTTTAGTATTATATAGCATTTCGTAGTTGAATCATTATAATCCCATTATCTTGTTTGTATAAATTGCATCGTAGTATAATTCGTAAAACTCTCATTGACTTTGGTAGGATTGATAGTCGTAGAAAACTTGAATGCTAAAGAACTAGGAGTGGAACGAATCTTCCATTCCAACTCTACTTCAATAGTATCGAGAGTAGAAATCTTTGATAAGAACTGTCTTCGTATAAGTTTTAGTTTTACTTATGTTTGAGTTATTCGTTTCTTATTCGTAGGTAAAACTATCATTTTACAGTTATCAAAAGGGCTGGTAGATCGTTGCCCACACAACGTCCATTCCAAGGATAGGAATATAATAGAAGATCAAAAGGTTGCTGATTCGTATTCTCAGAGATATCACAGCTGATCAAAGGTATGATTCTAAACAAAATCGTGAACACCCTTATTCCGCTGCACATGGGTTTTCACAGTTTCTAGTCGATGACATGAAACCAGAACGGTTCCTACAATTGGTATCGGAGCATGTAGATCTGTTAGTAGATGTTGAACTGCTCTAACTTGGTTTTGCAAATATCTAGACCAACTGTTATGGTCAGAATGTATGAAAAGTGGATCGACTTTGTTTTTATGAGAGCACGATCACCCTCTGAGTAAAACATCATGCTTTCAAATTTTTTTTTTCATATTTGTTTAATGGTGGATGTAATTTAAATCACAGTTTGTATCGTGTTGTTTTTATTCCATGATGTAATTTATTGTAAACTCCAAAATGGAGAAGATGGATGGGTCTGTTGGTATGTAGATCCGGTGATTGGTCTAGATCCAATGATTGGTCTACCTATACTGGATGATTGGTCTAGATCCGATGATTAGTCTACCAATACTGAGTGATTAGTCTAGATCCAATGCTGTTTTTCATCTTGGTAATGAGGTGAAATATGTATGCTGTTCGGGGTTCTATGCGGTGATTTCGTGAGGTTTCCAGTGAAGGAAACAGGCCACGATTTCAAAAAAAAAAAAAAAAAAATTGGGGCGCTACCGAACCAAGCGAAGGCAACTAAAAAAGTTTGGCAAACAGGATGGAGCAATGAATATGGCCATAACGGTTAGGAATTTAAGTTTCCATTTTATTGTTCATATTTGCTTTTTCTATATGCATGTTTTTTATTTGTGGATGTTTGCACTAAAAACTAAGCCCACATGAATAATAGATAAACATGGACATAGGCCTGACCAGTAAACAGAAAGATCCTCAGTTCTAAATAACTAGGTGGGAGCGGAAATTTTGTTTCGTATAAATCCTATGGTCTCCATTACTAGTTTGTTGGTAATGTAATTATACTTGCGCGTCGATTTTAGTGCCTTCCTCCATATCAGATGAGTCTAATTACGGATCACCAGAACAAACTTCTAAAGGACAACTATATGAAATTATTACTAAATGGATTCATTTCTCCATCTGAAGGGATTCATTACAAAATAATGGACTTAGTGTTAAGTAATGGTATACACTTAGATGCAAGTAATGGTATCATCCCCAACGGAGTCACTGTTATTATTTGTAGGACCAAAGAAAGGTCAGCATATTAGTTTTACTTGTCTAGATGGCATGTGTCCACTCTAACAAGTGGTGTGCTATTAAGTTGACGAAAAGTAGAACTAATAGGAAAAACCTATCTACATGAATGTAGATATGGTAAACGTCCACACTATCGTGGCTTACTACTTCTCGGTGTGTAGGGTGCGGATGGGTTGATTGATTAATTTTTTTTGTAACTCAACCCACTAGCAACTATTCTTAAGGAAAACAAACTCATTGTCCCTTATAACATAGACTGGAAGGGAGATGGTCCTCTTCTCAAACCAGAGAATAATGGAGGTATGTCTCATGCACTAATTGTTGAAACATGTTTAGCAGTGTTATCTACCAATACCTGGGGTGTAGATACAGGAGCCACTGACCATGTATGCATTTCAATGCAAGGGTTCCAGGAAACCAGAAAACTAAGTGCTGGAGAGATTACCATATCTTTGGGGGATGCTACGAAAGTAGTAGCTGTTGCAATGGGAGATGTTTGATTATCGTTTGGTAAAAATAAGACTATGGTGTTAAAGAATTGTCTTTCTGTGCCTAATTTTAGAAAGAATTTAATTTTAGTTTCTATGGCAATTAAAGATGGATATTCTATTTCTTTTAATGACAAGGTCGTCATTAGGAAAAGTAAACATTTTATTTGTTTTGGTGCATTAGTAGGCAATCTATACATCATTAATCCTATTCCACCCACAGTGTATCAAATAGAAATTAATAACATATCTTCTAATTCAAATAAGAGAAAGGAACCTTCTCAAATGAACCAAACACATCTCTGGCATCTACGGTTAGGTCATATCAACTTGAGGAGGATTCAAAGATTGGTAGCCGATGGACCTTTGAGTTCATTAAAAGTGGAAACTTTTCCTATATGTGAATCCTGCTTGGAAGGTAAGATGACAAAAAGGCCTTTCACGGCCAAGGGGTTTAGAGCCAAAGATGTGTTGGAACTGGTTCATTCTGATTTATGTGGACCCATGATTGTCCAGGCTAGAGGTGGTTTTGAATACTTTGTCACATTCATTGATGATTATTCAAGATATGGGTACATTTATTTGATATGTCGTAAGTCTGAGTGTTTTGAAAAATTCAAAATGTACAAGGCTGAGACAGAGAAACGTCATGGAAAATGTATCAAGTCATTACGATCAGATCTTGGTGGTGAATACCTCTTAGGAGAGTTTAGGGATTTATTTATCAGAGGTTGGTATTACATCCCAAATGTCTGCACCTAGGACTCCCCAATAGAATGGTGTAGCAGAGAGGAGAAACATGACTTTTATGGAAATGGTTAGATCGATGATGAGTTATTTAGATTTACCAATTTTGTTTTGGGGATATGCCTTGGAAACGACAGCTTACATTCTGAACATGGTACCTTCTAAATCAGTACCTAAGACTCCAACAGAATTGTGGACTGGGCATGAGCCTAGTATGAAACATATTCGGATTTGGGGTACCCCAGCACATGTGTTGGGAGATGCTGATAAGTTGGGATCTCGTACAGAAGTACGCTTGTTTGTAAGCTATCGTAGAGGAACGAAGGGTGGTTTATTTTATAGTCATAATGATCAGAAGATCATTGTTAGCACCAATGCTTGATTCTTAGAAGAAGACTATATGATGAACCACAAGAACCCAAGTGGTATTATTCTAGAAGAATTAAGAGGAGAGACACCCACTACTTCAGTACCAATAGTACAAGAATAGGAACCACAACGTGTCACTAATGACGTACAAGAACAAGAGGTGTTTCATCGTAGTAGGGGGGTTGTTAGACAACCTGATAGGTGGAATGGTTTGGGAATGTCTTCTGACATAACCACTGATAACCAAGTTCTTGATCCCTGGACCTAAAATGAAGCACTCCAAGATAAAGATGTATAATCTTGGCAAAAGGCAATGATTTCTGAGATAGAATCTATGGATTCTAATCAGGTCTGGGAGCTTGTAGAGCCACCCAATGGTGTAAAAACCATTGGATGCAAGTGGGTATATAAAAGAAAAAGAGGGGCAGATGGTAAGGTTGAAACCTTTAAAGCAAGGCTGGTGACAAATGGCTTTACTCAAAGAGAGGGTATCAATTATGAGGAGACTTTTTCACCAGTAGCCATGCTTAAGTCTATCCAGATTCTTTTATCTATCGCAGCTCATTTCGATTATGAAATTTGGCAAATGGATGTCAAGACAGCTTTCCTTAATGGAAGTCTTAAGGAAACCATCTATATGAAGCAACCAGAAGGATTCATTGAAAAGGGTCAAGAGCATCTTGTTTGTAAACTTAAACGATCCATTTATGGACTAATTAAACAAGCTTCTAGATCTTGGAATATTTGTTTTGATGAGGTAATCCAATCTTATGGATTCGATCAAAGCCCAGACGAATCTTGTGTGTACAAGAAATTTAATGGAAACGTAGTGGTATTTCTTGTGCTTTATGTAGATGACATCTTTCTCATTGGAAATAATGTGAAAGTGTTGTCAGACATAAGGGTATGGTTATCAAAGCAATTTGATATGAAGGACTTGGGAGAAGCGGATCACGTCTTTTGGTGACTTGGTGTAAGAAAAGGATGTTGTGCTTATCTCAGGCTACCTATATTGATACTGTGTTGACTCGTTTTAACATGCAAAACTCCAAGAAAAGTTTCTTGCCTTTCAGGCATGGAGTTCCTCTATCAAAGGATATGTGTCCGAAGACACCAAAGGAGATAAAGGACATTAAAGTGGTTCTTTATGCTTCAGCTGTAGGAAGCTTAATGTACGCCATGCTATACATGAGGCCAGACATCTGCTTTGTCGTTAGCATGGTTAGCAGATATCAAAAGAACCCAGGACAAGGGCACTGGACTGCGGTAAAACATATTCTGAAGTACCTAAAATGGACTAAGGATTATATGTTAGTATACCGTGCAGATAGTTTGGTTCCCTTAGGGTATATAGATTCTGATTTTCAGTAGGATAGGGACAAGAGTAAGTCTACCTCAGGTTGTGTGTTTACCTTGGGAGGTGGAGCCATAGTATTGAGGAGTATCAAGCAGAAATGCGTGTCTGACTCCACCATGGAAGCTGAATATGTGGCAGCCACTAAGGCAGCCCAAGAGGCAGTTTGGCTCTAGAACTTCTTGTTGGACTTGACAGTGGTAACTGGTTTATCTATGAGTAACACACTTTATTGTGATAACACTTGTGCAATATCTAACTCAAAGGAACCACGAGCCTATAAAGCAAGTAAACACATTGAGCGCAAGTACCACCTGATATGATCAATCGTAAAAAGAGGAGATGTTACTATTACCAAGATAGCATTAGAAGACAACCTAGCTGACCCCTTTACAAAGAGCTTAACGGCTAAGTCTTTTGACAGGCATGTTGAGGGGATGGGAATCAGATGCTTGGCAGCATAGCTTTAAGTATAAGTGGGAGTTTTGTTAGTAGTATACTAAAAAGCAATGCTTTGAGTATAAGTGGGAGATTGATAGGGTTATATACTAAAAGTATTACTTTTGTATTAACTCTAATTCTTTATATTTTGAATGAGAATCATATGGGCAAATGTTATGCATATTACATATGTTATTACTTATATGCATGCGTCTAATACTTTATGTTATAGATAATATGTTGTGTGGTGACACACATAAGATCATATCATCAATACCTTATAAAGTATAAGTAAATGTTCACAACCTAGATGGATTTGGAAAAACCATTGGTACGGTTGTAGTATAATCTGGTATTAGTCTATCTTGACTACAAGATTACACTAGTACACTTTGTGTGTATTGAACAGGACCAAGTGGGGTTGTTTCTCTTTATACTGACAATATAAGAAAACAAACACCTCTGTTATTATGGATGCTTGTCCTCATAATCCAGATATAATAACGGGCACTTACGTGCATTGTACATTGCTTTAAATCATAAATGAGTGAGATTCATTTGTGAATCAACAAACTCGATGGATTGGGTAATGACATTGTATGTAAGGTGTGCTATTAATTATAGAAAGAATTCGTGACCCGCAAGAAGTCGGGTTGATGATGTCCCCTTGAGGAGCTCGTACGGATTGTCATGTAAACCCTGCAGGTGGATTTAATCCGACATGACAATGAGGTTGAGTTGTACTACCTAAGGACATAAGAAGTTGATTAATGTGGTTGTCAGTAACTTGACTTAATCAACGAGCATTCGATATCTTAACACAGGGAGATCAACAAGCATATAATATGGAGCCTATAAATGTAATACATGTAATTTGGGATTAGGGTGGTAGTGCAACAATGGCCTTTAGTAGAATAAGCCATTTGTTGACGGACTTAGGCCGTGTGTTCTAGGCGAACATGGGAAGCCCAAGCCCGTCAAGGGACCTAACCCTAATTTCTCCTCATGGTCCCTGTTGTAGCATATATAAAGAAACCCTTCTTTCCTAGCCAAAGACTAAGTGATTTCTCAAGAAAAATTAGTCCTAAAATTCGGCCAAGAGAGAAAGAAGGGGCTGGTAGATCGTTGCCCGCACAACGTCCATTCCAAGGATATGAATACAACAGAAGATCAAGAGGTTGCTGATTCGTATTCTCAGAGATATCACAGCTGATCAAAGATATGATTCTAAACAAAATCGTGAACACCCTTATTCCGTTGCGCATTGGTTTTAACGGTTTGTAGTCGATGACATGAAACCATAACAGTTCCTACAAATACAACTTTGGATTTAGCCCCACCCTGTATGAAAACATGAAAGGGAAAATAAAAAATAAAAAAAAAAAAAAAAAAAGCCATGAAATTTTCAAATTTAATGAAATAGGATTTAACATGGAAAACTTACTGAATTTTGATTGTTTGGGGCAGATAGACTTTGGTGGTCACGTCGACCCTCAAGAGATCTTTCAGTAGACACATCTTTCAATTTAGTTTATCCCTGAACGAAAACATATAAGGAAACAATAATATAAATGTAAATCTAGGAATTTCAAATTTAAAAAAAAAAATAGAATCCAACATTGTATACATACATATATTGTGAATTTTAGTTACGTACTATGTGTGCATATTTTAGCAAAGAGATATGTAACACGTGGCATCTTATTAAGGCTCAGATATGGTCTTGGTGTGGGTAGAAAGTACCAGAACACACTTCAAGTCCAAATCCTCTCACTTTCTAGGTTCGGAAGTGAGACAAGAAGAGGAGGTTCGTGGGCTTTGGAACTACTTGGAATAGTAGGATCGATAACCAACTCCTAACTATGAACTCCAAATCCAAAACTCAACTACTAGGTTTGGAGTAGGTTCGTGGCCTTTGGAACTAGTTAGAGTAGTAGATTCGTATAACCAACTCCTAACTATGAACTCCAAATCCGGAACTCAACTACTAGGTTCGAAGCAGGTTTGTTGGCTTTGGAACTAGTTGGAGTAGTAGGTTTGTATAACTGATAAACATAAAATTAATAGTTTACCTACTAAATGAATGATAAAACTCAAAACGTAAGTAAACTAAAAACTTAATTACGTGCCTATATTTTTATCAAAGATTTCTACTCTCAATCCTATGAGATATAGTGGAGTAGATGATTCGTTCCACTCCTAGTCCTTCCGACAAGGTAATTGTTCTCTACGTATAAATACTCTTAACTCTAAAGTCTAATGACAGATTTACGAAGTGGCAACTAGACTACGATGTAACTACCCACAAGATGCAATTAGTTGACTATTAGAACAACTATGGAATGCTACGTTGATTCTATGATAAGGAGTTAGAGGGGGATTGATTCCACCTTAACTCGACTTAATCCTACTAACGACGAATCGTTGTAATTTGAATTGAACTGCTTCGCAGAAAAATATGGTTACTCCTATTCCCTAATTACACATGGCATTCCTACCAATTCATAACTAGTATGTGAACGATTAAACCCATTCTCATGGTGAACTAATCGTTTCTAGAGTGGAAAGGAAATTACGGCGACTCTAATTTATAATAATCGAATCAAGCTTTCATCAAGGCTTCTCAACCCCCTCAATGGAGGTTTAGCCGAGAATCATCACGCTATCATTCCCAATGGAATTCAAACAAGACATGATATAAAGATTGAAACTTTGCTTGTTTAAACCTAATTCAAAACTACTAATGCAATAATTGAATTAAACTAATAATGACAATTACTTGAATCTACGAATTGAAACTAAACAATTAATGGAAATGAAACTAACTTATGGAGAACACTATTTTCTTAATCTAATAAATAATAAAACAATGATTCAAATACTAAATTAATAATCTACTTGTTCTAAAGTAATTAATTTAACATGGAACTAGATCTAAACAATTGTAAATGACCAGAATTGAAATTGACAAATAGCTATTTTATTTATCAAACTAATTAAGAATAATGATTCTAAGAGTTTAATCTAAAACAAAAATTGAATTTAAAACTAAACTTAATTTTATTACATGAAAACTAGATCTATAATTATCTATAGTTTTAGGTCTAACTAGCTACCATTAACTATCTACCATTAACAAAGAGCTAAGCTTTTGTTTTTATACTTTCAGATCCAAAAATCTTGCATGGGCTTGGAACCATATTTTGGGCCAGAGAATAAGGCCCAAAACCCAATTCTTTCTGTCCAAAAAGGCTTCTTCAGCTGCAGTTGGCTTCAACATACTTTTCATCCACTTCTGCTCCTCTGATTGGGTCAAGACTTGGACCATTGGAAAGCTCTTTCCGAGCCGGTCGTTTTGACATAAGGTAGGCCCCATTCCGAGGTCTGAGTCCAAAGATACGGCCTTCGGAAGTTCTGCTGACTTGTGTGCTGTTTCGGCCCGCATTGACTTTTCAGCTTTTGATCGGGCTTTAGAAAGGCTTTGTCTTCTTGAATCTTGGCCTTTAGTCACGGAACTCCTTAGTAACAGACCTTTGCTCCTTTATCTCGCTAAAGTGGCACATTTCTGCACATAATGGACTTTGAAGCCTGAAATGCATAAAAACACGTAATCAGTGTTAACTCTTAATTATTACTCACATAATTGGTCAAAAAGTATGACTGTTACAGGGTTAAAACTACAATTTTGGGCTCTTATCAAACCACCCCCAAACAGCATTTTGCTTGTCCTCAAGCAAAGATGAGAAATTAGAATAAGTGACCAAAAATGGAGTTCTAACTACTCAATGTTTACTGAGTCGCGATTGCATTGACCATATGCAACAAGGCCTTAAACCACTAGGAATTCCCTAGTGGATGAGTTATAGCCTCGTGAGAGTTTTCCAGTGAAGGTACTCACAAACTTCATCTATACTACAATGACTAAGAAATAAAACTATTGTTTCCTTATCCATGCTCTAAATTAACTATTCCTCTCACTAGCAATGCATATAGAGTAATCAAGTCGAAACCTAAGCTAATATATGCATAATAATCAATCATCTACAATGACTAATACTATGAAATGCCTAGCAGGTTCATTTCTAAAACTCGGAATATCGTCCTTAAGTAGGTGCTCACAATAATAGTCAAGATACAACACTCTGATTTTTCCACAAGTTTAAGTTACTCCAAGCAAGTGTGGGGCACACTTTACCTTACAATCTCAATGATAACAAGGAAGCCCGAGTCGATCAAACACATCCGCCACTTACTATCACACACTAACCTATTCCTAATTGAGCTAGAGGTCTTTATTAGGTGTTCATGGGATTAGGAGATGGTTTTAGAATGAAGGAAATGGATATTCAAAAAGGACAAGTCCGAGATAATAGAGTCTTCAAATTATGTAACTAGAGAAAACCTTGTTATTTACTTTTGCTTCTACACTTTGTTTCCATCCTTAGCCATATTTTTTTTTTTTTTTTTTTTTTTTTCTTTTTTTGACTCCCTTTTATTCTATTTTTGGAGTTTTATTTTATTTCTATTTTTATTTTTTTTTTTCTTTGGATGGAAACTTCTTTTCTTTTATTTTTCAAGCCATTAACTAACTTTTGTTTACACAAGTTTTCTCTTCTTCTTTCTTCCTCATTCATTTTCAGACTTATCTAAATTGGGTAGGTTGAATTTTTTATTTTGTTTTGTTTTGTAACAGGGGTAAAGGATTTGTGGTTTATGAAAGGCTAAAGAAAGGCTCGAGGGGCTTACTAGCGAAAAATAATTCATAGGTTTGAATTTCGGCTATATCGATCCAAAGAGGGCCTAAATTCTCGCTCAGGATATGGCATAGTGTTCAAGCAAGTGGACGTGTGATTTCTCTATCCGGATTTTACTTCTCCCTTGTGTCATTTCTCAAATGTTTTGCTCATATAAGGCTTTAGGCTATATTCTCACAGGATTTGTAGAATAAGTACTCTAGCCTAGATTTCAGAAACTTACTGCTAACAATCATCGATACTCATGTAATATATTTATAGATAGATGCAAAGATTATTACCTATATATTAACCTAAGTTTCTAAAAATTATTCTAATGAAAAATCTACGTGAGACTTCTAGATTATTAAGAGCATAGAGAAGGAAAACAATACCAATATTCCTAAGTGTATAGCATGAACTTATTTATTTATATTTTTGAATTTTTAAGTAGAAAACAAATGCATATTATCTCTATCTATATCCTAATAGATGCCTTAATTACACGTGTTTCTATGCCCCCCCCCCCCCCAAACAAGAAACATGCTTTGTCCTCAAATCATTTTAAATAAAGAGGGTAGGAAAAATACCATTGAATCGCATGAAATTTAGGAACCTCTGCAAAACAAGGTTAGAACGTACTAATATAGGAAATAAAAACTGACTCAACTCTATACGAGTTCTACCCATTATGGGGTTAACAAGAATGAAATTGCTTGGGACATAAGCAGACACTAACTAGAATTAAAACTTACCTTATCTCCCGCTTTACTCATCATCTTCCTCATCCTCTTCTTCTATAAAGAAGTGAGGTTCCTTCGCGTCCTACCATGCCATGATAATTTGCCAGGCTTCCCGCCATTTATCATATATTATTGCTAACCTATTAAGAGCCACTTGGTCTGACGGGGTGTAGGGTACAACCTGATGAGGTTGTATCCTCCACCCTTGCCAAGTCATTGCACGGAAAGATCGAATAATACTATTGGTGGGTCGTACAGTGTCAACCGTAATCTAATCCGTGAAACGTGTACAAAAAATAGGAAAGAAACATAGCATAATACGGGAAATTAGAACAGGCATAAGAAGGTACTTATGCCTAATGCTATGGGATCGAGCTAAACTAGACATCAAAGTTCGGGGAAGGTCATGACACATACGTCCCGTGGCTAAAGCAAGGAAGACGCTGCAAGTGGCCTCATTCATAGAAGAAAAACGCCATTCCCCTAAAATGTTTAGCATGATCCAAAACATAACAGTTCCTATGTTCATGGACAGGCTACCAAAGGCGACGTTATATTCCCCTTGGTGCTCGATACGGAAAATGCCCGCGCCATATGACTCATGCAAAAACTCATAAGTGTAGACATACATATTATCTACCCCATAGCACCATGGGTCTTGTATTTCACCGGGCATAGCAAGTCCAAGAACAAATGCTAGCAAGAACCTGGTAATTTCCATTGGTTCATTATCAATGTTGATGGAGAACACTTGTTCTCCATCTGGTCTCTCAAAGAAAATGCAATTATCGTAAAAATAAGATGCTAGTGTTGGAGAATAAAGTGCATCAGGTCTTACCATAAGCGGTTCCCAACCAACGTATGTGATCGCCTCGCGATACCAAGCACCATAAGTAGTGCTTTGGAACAAATCTTCGAAAGACTGTTCCGGTATCAAGGTAGGAGATGTCATCTCAAAATTACGCTCTGGAATTTTTCTGGTCCACAAAAGTCAGGGCGCGAGTGCGCTATGAAGATTTTGGAATTCCAGTGTTTGAGAGCGGTCGCTCACCTTGAAGCGAAAAAGGCCCACAAAATTCAAAAAAAATTGAAAAATGCAAAGCTCCTGAAAGCGCTCGAGGTGTCTTGAAGATCGGAAATTGAGACGAAACGTGGGAATCGTGGGAGTGAAAGGTGAATGATGAAGGTTAGGTGTAGTGTGAGTTGTGAGTGTAGAAAGAATGAAGTTTATATAGGTTTAAAGTTTCTAAAACGGATCGGGAAGTTGCCAAAAAGTTTTTACGCCAGTTTCCGGAAATCCTAAACTTTCCAAACTCATTTCTTTGATTCTAAAACAAACCTAGTATCTTTTAGGTTGAATTTAGGATAGAATCTACCTATTTAATCGAGATTTCATATACTTATTCATAGATTTGCCTAAACGGCCATATTTTCACCTTGACTCCATGATAAATTCTAAAACAAGGGTCATATAAAAATCATCTTTGGAATAGATAACACCACCCCCAAACAATTTGGGAAGGTGGGATCAATATTAAACAACTACGCACAATGAAAATAACCTCATTATATTAAAATTTTCATTCGAAGTACATTTCACTATAAAATTCAAATTACGGAAATTAGACTTACATTAAAATAAATAACAATAATGAAACTACAAATAAACATCAAACGATACTATCCCTAACTACTTCGGTACTGGTAGCGGAGGGCACACGGTCAGGAGATAGCTCTTGAGCTCCCGATGGGCCAGCACCATTCGTCTTTCGGCGACGACGCTCGTGCCTCGATGGTGTGTCCTCAGAAAGAGAATCCCCGTGAGGTGGGAATCGTGCAACCATGTTGATAAGAGCCCAAAACTGTAGTTTTAACCCTCTAACAGTCATACTTTTAGACCAATTATGTGAGTAACAATTAAGAGTTAATACTGATTACGTGTTTTTATGCTTTTCAGGCTTCAAAGTCCATTATGTGCATAAATGTGCCACTTTAGCGAGATAAAGGAGCAAAGTTCGGTTGCTAAGGAGTTCTGTGATTAAAGGCCAATTTTCAAGAAGACAAAGCCTCTGTAAAGCCCGGTCAAAAGATGAAAATTCAAAATCCACGCGGGCGTAAACAAATTGCAAAGTCAATAGAACTTCAGAAGACCATATCTTTGGACTCAGACCTCGGAATTGGGCCTACCTTACGTCAAAACGACCGGCTCGGAAAGAGCTTTCCAATGGTCCAACCCTTGACCCAATCAGAGGAGCAGAATTGGACGAAAAGTCTGTTGAAGCCAACTGCAACTGAAGAGGCCTTTTTGGACTGAAAGAATTGGGTTTTGGGCCTGATTCTCTGGCCCAAAATATGGCTCCAAGCCCATGGACGATTTTTGGATCTGAAAGTATAAAAACAAAAGCTTAGCTCTTGGTTAATGGTAGATAGTTAGACCTAGATTAGAAATTAGATTAGTAGCCTCCATTAATTAGTTTTAGATCTCAGTTTTAGAATTTCATTCTCCTGTTTTATATTAAAACTTTAAATCATTGTTCTTTATTGATTAGATAAATAAAATAGTTATTCTTGTCAATTTCGATTTTTGTCATTTACAATTTATTAGATCTAATTTCAATTCTTGTTATCATTCAATTCTTAGTTATTAATTAGAATTTAATTATTGTTTAATTTAGATTAGTACATTTCGAATCTTGATATTATGTTTAGTTTAGATTCATATGGAAATGATTGCGGAATGATTCTCAGCTAAACCTCCATTAGAGGGGGTTGAGAAGCCTTGATGAAACCTTGATTCCGATTATCGTAGAGTCATCGTAATTTCTATTCCACTCTAGAAACGATTAATTCGCCATGAGAATGGGTTTAATCGCTCACATGCTAGTTATGAATTGGTAGAAATGTCATGTGTAATTAGGGATTAGGAAGAACCAATTGTTCTCAAGTGAGCGATTCAATTCGGATTCTGACGATTAAATGGATTAGTGAGTTAAGTTGAGTTAAGGTGGAATCAATCCCCCCTAATTCCTTACTATATAATCAACGTAGTATTTCCGTAGTTGAATCAATTATAGTTTGTATCTTGTGGGTAGTTGCATCGTAGTATAATTCCCCCTCGTAAACCTCTCATTAGACTTAAGACCGACTAATTAGACTAGAGAACATTCCATGCTAGAGAACTAGGAGTGGAACGAATTTGTTACTCCACTCTATTTCGATAGAATTGAGAGTAGAAGCTTTGATAAACATATAAGCTCATAAGAAAGTTTTAGTTTACGTACATTTTGAGTTCATCGTTCATTTCGTAGGTAAACTATCAATTTTATGTTTATCAAATGGCGCCGCTGCCATCTTAGTTTCACTTTAGCATTGTTTTCATAGTATAATTAGTCATTTTTAAGTCCCATTTCACCCACCCACCCATGTTTGATTCATACTGTGGTTGTTCGTTTCAGCATTGAAAAGTTCCGCGAAAAATTACGAGGCGCCCTTCATACCGATACTCGACCTTCGACCAGCTAAGTTATTGGAACATAGAATGCGACCGGCCCCCATACCGAGCGACCGCTAATTAATTATCGAACACGGAGCACCCATCACGCCCAAAGCGAAGCACACGCGCTCTAAATTTGAAACTTGCCGGATTTCCACAAGTTTGTTTCAAATTTCAATTTTTCAAGTTTTTCAGTGTTTTAACTTGTTATATACACTGAACATGCGTAAACAAGATGTTATTCATAAGCGAAGCAAGGACGCAATCAGGTATTCCTTTCTTCCACACCTCGCATCTCCTGTTAGAGGTTTCTACTAGTATATCAGAATTGTTTGGAGTGTTGCATGTTTAGTTAAGTTCGACTTAGTCTTGTATGAGATTAAGGTCTGGTCGAAGAAAAACAACTAACGTAATTACACGGCAACGTCAACAAACAAGTCTATCTAGTTTCCCACCCACTACACCTCTAGCTACTATTTCACATACACCACCTGATATTATGGATGAAGAAAGAGAGACTCCTCTCTCTGACTTTTATAAATCCTTGAGCGATAGCCCTAAATCTTGCATCGTTCTAGCAGACCCAGTGGGGGATTTCCGCATCCCCCCAAATATATTTAATTTGTTACCCGTTTTTCATGGTTTAATTTGTTAGACCATGAAAAACATTATCAGCACATGCGTAGGATTGAACAAGTCCTTACAACATTCCACCATCCTACGGTTGGTGCGAAACAAATTAAATTGAGGGTATTCCCTTTCACCTTAGCTGATAAGGCGGTGTCTTGGTTAACTGCCCAAAGCGCTAATTCTGTGGACTCATGGGCCAAACTTGTTCAGCTGTTTATGGAACATTTTTACCCACCCCTAAAGACGGATGAAATGCTTTCCAAGATTCACTTCTTTCGACAGAATCCTCATGAATCATTTTCAGAGGCTTGGAATCGTTTCACCGATCTCCTTATAGAGTGTCCACACCATCACCTAGCAAAAGACACGTTAGTTCGTGCCTTTTTCAAAGGACTTCTACACCACCATAAAGAAGTCCTAGACATAATGAATGGGGGTAATTTCCTAAGTAAAGGAGCCTCAGAGGCATATAAATTTTTGGAAGATCAGACTAAGCGTAATAATAATTGGGGGGGTAGTGACAATTACTCCCGCTCCGCTAGTTCTTCTTCAACAGTTAAGGCTACCAGTATGTTTGAGGTTAAATCAGATCCTGAGCTTAAAACTCTAATTGAATCCCTCACAAAAAAGGTAGAGGCCATTTCTGTAGAACAAAAGTTTATCCCCGTCATGAATGTAAATTCAAATCCATGTAGTTTCTGTTGGAGTCCTGAGCATCCCGACTCCCACTGTCCTATAGCCTATGAACATTCTTGTTCCATTAATAGTGAACCTAATGCCCCTTGGAGACAAAATCCCAACTTCGGTTGGAGAAATAACCAACAAGTCACACCTACAGGGTACAATAATCAATATGTTAGGCCAACGCCTTACGGTTATAAACAAGCTTCCACCACAACAAGGACAGATCGGGGGTAATTATAATAATTATAACAACCAAAGCGCCAACCTCGACAAAGTCAAGCACAAGGTCAATGTAGTTATAATAATTATAATGCTAATAGAGGTATTGTTCCGTAAAATAATAACTATCACAATCCGCCCATAAATAATCAACGCGTGAGATAGTTCTAGTCACACCACCGTGACTACTACACCCCACACAACCGGATCGTCTTGACACCTTCATACAAGTGAGCCAACAACTTTTCCAAACCATGGCTCAATCTAACCAACACATTCTACAATCCGTTAATAATTTAAACCAACAGGTTTGCCCAAGAGAAAGCCAACCAAAAGGCGTGTTTCCAGGCCAAGCGATACCCAAACCTAGAAACACAAAACCGCGGCCTTTGAGGTAAACGGTAATACTAGTACGGAAACTACAACCGTAGGTGAGCTAAATGCCATCACCACTCTCCGCTCGGAAGTGTGGTTGATAACAAAGTAACTATGCCTATAGTTACCCCATCGATACTCCTACACGGATATCGAACTAGATGGTTAGAAACCGAAGAACCTACCACCGTAGGGTACCCGGTTAAACCACAACCTAAGAAATAGAAAGCTAAGGTTACACATCAAGTCGAGCCATACGCTAAATATAGAGCGAAACCACCGTTCCCTCAGAAATTAGCCATGCTAACCAGGGATACTAACTTTGAGGAGATTAGGAACGTTTTGAAAAATCTAACGATAAACCTTCCTTTTCTCGAAGCTATAAAAAAGCTACCTAACCATGCTAAGTTTCTTAACGAGTTGTGCACTACTAGGTGTAAGACCAACATACCTAAAGACGCCTTTCTAACTGAACAGTTCCCAACTTTATCCGAAAATAATGGAATTGTTAAGTACAAGGACCTTGGTCGTCCTACTGTACAATGCACCTTAGGAGATTCTCACATGACAACCGCGCTACTAGACCTGGGGGCTAGTGTTAACTTACTCCCGTTTTATTTGTATAAACAAATAGGTCTAGAGGAGATGCAACCTACTAAAATGACATTGCAATTAGCTGATCGGTCTATTAAGTATCCTAAGGGTGTGGTTGAAAACGTGGTTGTTAAAGTCCAAAATTTTTACTACCCAAAATTTACCGTTATCCTCGACCGGAAGTCACTAACGACTCTATACCTATCATTTTAGGGCGTCCCTTCTTGGCTACTGCCAACGCTCATAAAGCGCCCGCGATGGTTCGATGTCCTTGTCCTTTGGCCATCTTTACGTTGAGGTAAATGTTTTCAAAAGCGAGGACCGCGATATCCGATTCATCTACAAATGGCGAGGTTAACATGATCGAGAGCTTACCTCAAGATTACTTCAAAAACATGTTTCCGGAGAAACAGATTAACAAATTCCTTTCCTTCGGAAATTCCGACTTTAACAATAACTCCCTGGTAGTAGACGAAATTAAAGAAGAATTCCTGCAACTCTTTTGCACCGCTTCTTTACCACTTCGCCAGTCCCCCCTTGCCAACAACCATTCATCCCTTGATGCTATGACGGAAGATGAATTTTTCAAACTCTATCCCAGTGATCCTTTTGACCCACCTATTGAGGAATGTCTTGCATATATCAAGATTTCTGATGATATAGACTTAAGAGCTCTAGCTGAGAATCATTCACCTTCCATCACCAATATTCCCCACCCTCTACGTTTTCAAAGGAACCTCGAGTTTGCACTCGATCCTTTAGTTTCTCCTGTGCTTCATGATTTTTTAAATCCACCTAGTAAACAAATACTTCCCAAGGATAAACCACTTGACACCTTCATTTTCAGACTTGAGACAGTCCCTAACTACACCATGAATGAGTTTTGTGCTAAACCCACATCCTCATTTTTTCCATGCTTTTCTCTAAAACTTATCCCAATCCACCATATCTTCCACAACCATTCACTTTTCCACACTTATTCACTAGGACACCCTCTCGTTCAAAGATGAAACATAAGGTGCATGCTTTCGGTTATGTTATAGGTCTATCCGACTTCGCTTTCATTCCACTAGGGTCAAGCGTCGTAGGGAAATCTTGGTGCTTGATTGTGTTTGGATATGTTTTCTGTGATATTTATTTTTTGAAGCGATCCACAACTATTTCAGTTGTTGATATATGATAAACCGCATATTCATACATATATTTAGATAAAGTTTCGAGTATCCGACTATAAATCGACTCAATTTTTGTGTTTGGTGCATTTCCTTTCATTTCCATATATTGGTGAATGCACCATTCAGGTAACCGGCCCTCCCTATGGAGTGTGTGGTTGTAAGTACCGATCCTAAGTCCACGGTTCACATAATTCACGCTTTTCCACTTTTCCATGTTTTCTTGGTTTTGAGTCATGTTTCTCTATGGTGTGAATTATGTCTTTATCGCTTATTGTTTTCCTTTATATTAAACCTAATTCATAAAAAGTAAAAAAGTTTAAAGCTATAAAAATAGTAATCTAGCAAGTCTCGAATCGACCTTAAAAACCCACATTTTAAAACAAATTTTTACAAACCTGTTTTCAAAAATTTGTTTGGGGAATGGTGTTAGTTTTTCCATTCTTGATCACTCAAATTCCTATTCTTACCCCCCCACCTCGCTCCCTTGTCAAAAAAAAAAAAAAAAACCCCGAGGCGCTCACAAGGCAAGTGGAAGCACGACTCGCTACGACTTCGTGGACCCGAAAAAATTCGGTTTTTTCCGCAGGTTGTTCTTCATTCGTTTAATGCCTGTTCGAGCATAGTTTCGAGATGACATCTCCT
This sequence comes from Coptis chinensis, assembly GCF_015680905.1. Taxonomy (NCBI): domain Eukaryota; kingdom Viridiplantae; phylum Streptophyta; class Magnoliopsida; order Ranunculales; family Ranunculaceae; genus Coptis; species Coptis chinensis. The sequence continues at coordinate 39,925,040 of NC_141463.1, forward strand.
ACAATAATACCGGAATAGTCTTTCGAAGATTTGTTCCAAAGCACTACTTATGGTGCTTGGTCTCGCGAGGTGATCACACACGTAGGCTGGGAACCGCTTATGGTTCTTGCTAGCATTTGTTCTTGGACTTGCCATGCCCACTAAAATACAAGACCCATAGTGCTATTGGGTAGATAATATGCATGTCCGGGAGATAAGGTAAGTTTTAATTCTAGTTAGCGTCTGCTTATGTCCCAAGCAATTTGATTCTTGTTAACCCCATAATGGGTGGAACTCTTATAGAGTTGCGTCAGTTTTTTATTTCCTATATTAGTACATTCTAACCTTGTTTTGCAGATGTTCCTGAATTTCACGCGCTTCAATGGTATTTTTCCTACCCTCTTTATTTAAATGCTTTGAGGACAAAGCATGCTTCTTGTTTGGGGGTGGGCATAGAAACACGTGTAATTAAGGCATCTGTTAGGATATAGTTATGTATAATATACACTTGTTTTCTAGTTAAAATTTCATAAATTCAAAAATATAAATAAATAAGTTATGCTATACACTTAGGAATATTGGTATTGTTTTCTTTCTCTATGCTCTTAACAATCTAGAAGTCTCACGTAGCTTTTGCATTAGAATAATTTTTAGAAACTTAGGTTAATATGTAGGTAATAATCTTTGCATCTATCTATAAATATATTACATGAGTATCTATGATTGTTAGCAGTAAGTTTCTGAAATCTAGGCTAGAGTACTTATTCTATAAATCCCATGAGAATATAGCCTAAAGCCTTATAAAAGTGAAACATTTGAGAAATGACACAAGGGAGAAGTAAAATCCGGATAGAGAAATCACACGTCCACTTGCTTGATCACTAAACCATATCCTAAGCGAGAATTTAGGCCCTCTTTGGATCGATATAGCCAGAAATTCAAACCTAAGTATATTTTCCGCTAGTCGCCCCACTGAGCCTTTCATTAGCCCTTTCATAAACCACAAATCCTTTACCCTGTTACAAAACAAAACAAAATAAAAAAATTCAACCTACCCAATTTAGATAAGTCTGAGAATAGAATAAGGAAGAAAGAAGAAGAGAAAAACCTGTGTAAACAAAAGTTAGTTAATTGCTTGAAAATAAAAAGAAAGAAGTTTCCATCCAAAGAAAAGAAAAATAAAAATAGAAATAAAATAAAAACTCCAAAAAAAAAAAGAATAAAAGGAGTCAAAAGCCAAAGAAAAAGAAAAAAAAATATGGCTAATGATGGAAACAAAGTGTAGAAACAAAAGTAAATAACAAGGTTTTCTCTAGTTACATAATATGAAGACTCTTTTATCTCAGACTTGTCCATTTTGAATATCCATTTCCTTCCTTCTTAAACCATCTCCTAATCCCTGAAACACCTAATAAAGACCTCTAGCTCAATTAGGAATATGTTAGTGTGATAGTAAGTGGCAGATGTGTTTGATCGACTCCGGCTTCCTTGTGTGTCATGGGATTGTAAGGTAAAGTATGCCCACTGCGCACTAGAGTAGCGAAACTTGAGTGGAAAAATCAGAGTGTTGTATCTTGACTATTATTGTGAGAACCTACTTAAGGACGCTATTCCGAGTTTCAGAAACGGACCTGCTATTGCATAGTATTACTCATTGTATATATGTTTATTGTAGATGATTGATTATTATGCATATATTAGCTTAGGTTTTTGACTTGGTTATTCTTGTTCATAGCTAGTGAGAGGTATAGTTAATTTAGAGTATGAATAAGGAACCAATAGTTTTATTTCTTAGTCGTTGTAGTATAGATGAAGTTTGTGAGTACCTTCACTGGAAAACTCTCATGAGGCTATAACTCGTCCACTAGGGAATTCCTAGTGGTTTAAGGCCTTGTTGCATATGGTCAATGCAATCGCACTCAGCGAAATGAGAGTAGATAAAACTCCATTTTTGGTCACTTAATTTAATTTCTCATCTTTGCTTGAGGACAAGCAAAATGCTGTTTGGGGGTGGTTTGATAAGAGCCCAAAACTATAATTTTAACCCTGTAACAGTCATACTTTTAGACCAATTATGTGAGTAATAATTAAGAGTTAATACTGATTACATGTTTTTATGCTTTTCAGGCTTCAAAGTCCATTATGTGCAGAAATGTGCCACTTTAGCGAGATAAAGGAGCAAAGGTCGGTTGCTAAGGAGTTATGTGATTAAAGGCCAATTTTCAAGAAGACAAAGCCTCTGTAAAGCCCAATCAAAAGATGAAAAGTCAAAATCCACGCGGGCAGAAATAGTGCACAAAGTCAATAGAACTTCTGAAGAGCATATCTTTCGACTCGGACCTCGGAATTGGGCCTACCTTACCTCAAAACGACCGACTCGGAAAGAGCCTTCCAATGGTCCAATCCTTGACCAAATCAGAGGAGTAGAAGTGGACGAAAAGTCTGTTGAAGCCAACTACAGCTGAAGAGGCCTTTTTGGACGGAAAGAATTGGGTTTTGGGCCTGATTCTCTGGCCCAAAACATGACTCCAAGCCCATGCACAATTTTTGGATCTGAAAGTATAAAAACAAAAGCTTAGCTCTTGGTTAATGGTAGATAGTTAGACCTAGATTAGAAATTAGATTAGTAGCCTCCATTAATTAGTTTTAGATCTCAGTTTTAGAATTTCATTCCCTGTTTTAGATTAAAACTTTAAATCATTGTTCTTTATTGATTAGATAAATAAAATAGTTATTCTTGTCAATTTTGATTTTTGTCATTTAAAATTTATTAGATCTAATTTCAATTCTTGTTATCATTCAATTCTTAGTTATTAATTAGATTTCGATTATTATTTAGTTAAATTTCATAAAGTTAGAATCTTTGTAATATGTTGTATTCATTTTCAATGGGAAATGATGATTTGATGAATCAAGGCTAAAACCTCCATTAGAGGGGTTGATGAAGCCTTGATGAAAACTTAGTTGTATAATGTAGAAGCGTTGTAGAGTCTATTCCATTCTAGAAGGTCGTGTTTCGCCATGAGAATGGGTGGACAACCTCACATGCTAGTTATAATTGGTAGAAATGCCATGTTAATTAGGGATTAGAACGAGCAATTCTTACTGTAAGAACGTAAGAATTGGATTACAACAGTCTATTCTAGGTGATTAAGTTGGATTCGAGGTGGATTCAATTCCCCTCTAATTCTTTATCTAGATTCAAGAACATTAGTATTTCCATATATTTCATAGTGACATTCAACATATTGCTTTTCATATTGCATCGTAGTATAATTCCCCTTCGTAAAGCTCTCATTAGACTTAAGACCGACTAATTAGACTAGAGAACATTCTATGCTAGAGAACTAGGAGTGGAACGAATTTGTTACTCCACTCTATTACGATAGAATTGAGAGTAGAAACATTGATAAACATATAGGCTCATAAGAAAGTTTTAGTTTACGTACGTTTTGAGTTCATCGTTCATTTCGTAGGTAAACTATTCAATTTACCTTTTATCACATGTCGGCCCGAACTCGGCGCTTCTAGCTTCTAGCTCCTCATCTGTTTCCACCGCCGGTCCCTCCTTTGGGATCGGATCTCGAAGTTATGATGGATAGTAGCCTGTCGAGTCCGGAGGTCTTCGCAGATAGTGTTGAGTGAACGCATGCCACGATGAATTACGGCCATGCGTTCTGCATTTGACCAACACCTCTCCAGGGCATCCGCATCAAAATAAGTCAAGTCCTCCTCATCCTCCGAGGCAATCTCATTTCCCTCATCCTCCTCGGCATTCTCATTTCCACCATACTCCTCGTCCTCTATCCTATCCTCAGGCAACCTCCAAACTCGTTGGGCACACTCCTTATAAATGCGAGGATTTCGGTGCAGGGTGATGTAAGACCTATCAGACGCCGGAGCTGCTCTCAACTTCAGCATGATCTTAGTTATCAACACAGGGAGAGGTGCAACAGCTTTACCTACTCCCCTAATCATGCTAAGCAAAAACTCCAAGATACAAAACTTCATTTCTGCTCCCCGAATATCCATAAAATGTGGAGGCAGTTCGGACCGATGTCGGCCGACCTTCTCCTTGCCGGGGCGTTCCGACCAATCAACCGAAATGCACCCGGTGGTTGGTTCGAGGGATGCTGGCGAACACAATCGCGATCTCGCGATTGTAGCTCCACCGATCGTAACTCCCACGTTCATCAATGGCTCTACCCCATTGTATTGGGACTCCTGCAACGTGACATCGGATGGATTCTAGGCGAATGCCTAGAATCTCAGCCAACAACCCAATGGTTACTTCCTTCCTCCTCTTACGCCACCATAACAAAATTCTAGTCCCCTCCACCTCCTTCGTGTTGTAAAACCGTCGGACTAAGTCTTCGTGGTAAAAGGCTTCAGTCGAGTACCACAAGCTATTCCAGTCTCTACTGATCATTTCGTCACCATAAAACGACGCGAAGTGGTCGCCAGTAAATGCTTGCTCTGGCAAGATTCGATGTTGTTAAGCCATTTTAGAGTTTGGAATGTAGTGGGGCTTTAAAAGGGATGTGGTGTTGGAATTTGAGTCGACCGACTGAAACAAACCGTGGTGGTGGCGCGGTGGTGGCGCGACAGTTCACAATTTTTGAGATATCCAATGGTTTTTGGCTTTTTTCTACTTGGTGGAGGTGGTGGTGGATAGATTTATAGAAGATTTGAAGTTGATTTGATTGTGGGCGTGGGTTTAATTAGGTTTCTTTTTAAATTTTAAATTTTTTATTTTTTATTTTTTTTTAGGTTTGGAGCTTGGTGGTCGTTAATGGCGATTTGGAAGATGAACACGACTGTTTGGGGAAAGGTAAAAAGTCTTGGGTCTTATTCTTTTGCCCGGTGGTGGGTTGGGCCCAATTCGAAATTTTGAATTTTTCGATTTTTCGCGAAACTTCAAATCAAAATTGCCGCTTCGTTACCTGTCCGATTTTTGTGAATGAGATATGGAAATGATCATGAGAGAATTTCCAATCTAATGATCCATAAAACACTCTATTCCGACCATGGATGACATATAAGATAGTGGAAAATGCCTCGAAGTGTGTGCATGACGTACGTTATGCGAACGACTGAACTCTAAATTCATGGATTATGTCAACCCAAATCGTAATACAATTCAACGCCCTAAGGAACTCTAATGGGACATAAAACATTCTAGGACGGAAACACGAACACCCCACCCCCAAACAAATTTTTTACAACAAAGCTTAGAAAATTTGTTTTCTAGCAGTGGGTCTTTTAAAGTCAGATTCCCGAGACTTCCTAGATTACTATGTTTATTCTTTAATATATATATATATATTTACTTTTATAATGAAAAACAATAAACAAGAAAGACATAATTCACCTCATAGAAAAACATGACTCAAAAATACGAGAAAACATGCAAAAGTGGAAAACGTGAATTATGTTAAACGTGGACTTAGCATCCGGTACTTACAGCCACACACTCTGTAGGGAGGGCCTGGTTACCTTAATGGTGAACTCACCAATATATGGAAATGAAAGGAAATGCACCAAACACAAAAGTTGAGTCGTTTATAGTCAGATACTCGAGACTTTATCTAAACATATGTATGAACATGCAGTTTATCATATATCAACAACCGAAATAGTTGTGGATCATTCCATAAATAAATATCACATAAAAACATATCCAAACACAATCAAGCACCAAGATTTCCTATGGCGCAACCTAGTGAAATGAAAGCGAAGTCGGATAACCCTATAACGTAACCTAGCATGCACCTTCTTTTCATTTTGAATGCGAGGGGTGTTATAGTAAATAAGTGTGGGAAGGTGAATGGTTGTGGAGAATATGGTGGGTATGGATAAGTTGTAGAAGGAAAGCATGGAAAAAATGAGGATGTGGGTTTAGCACAAAACTCATTCATAGTGTAGGTAGGGACTGTCTCAAGTCTGAAAATGAAGGTGTCAAATGGTTTGTCTTTTTGAAGTATTTGTTTACTAGGTTGATTTAAAAAATTATGAAGCTTAGAAGAAACAAAAGGATCGAGTGCAAACTCGAGATTCCTTTGAAAGGGTGGAAGTAGGGGAGTCAAGGTGGTTGTTGTGCAAAGTAGTTCTTGATAGGGTGAATCATCACCTCCTCTAAGAAACTCATCGAATTCCTCATCTAGATTGGTCATATCCACGTTACTATGATAGTCCTCTACATCTTTGAGAAAGTCATCTATCTCATCCTCATCCGTAATATGTGTATCGACTAGTGTAGGGATGAAAATGTTGGAGTCTGAACTTCTAAAGGAAAGAAATTTGGGCATATGATTATCAGGGAACGTGTTGTTGAAATAATCTCGAGCAAAGCTCTCGATCATGCTAACCTCTCCATCCATAGGCGAATCGGGTAACGTGTCTTTGTTTTAAAACATTGACTTCAGACAAGATGGCCAAAAGACATGGACATTGAACCATCGCGACAATTAATGAGCGCATTGGCGTGTAGCGAGGAAAGGGCGCCTAAGATGATCGAGACAGAGTCGTTAATCCATATCGAGGATGACAAAATCAAAATTTCGATAGTAGAAATCCTGAATTTTTACGAACATTTTCGACCACACCCTTAGGATACTTAATAGACCGATCAGCTAATCGCAATGTCATTTTAGTGGGTTGCATTTCGTCTAGGCCTATTTGTCTATACAAATAAAACGGGAGTAAGTTAACACTAGCACCCAGGTCTAATAACGCGGTCGTCGTATAGGAATCTCCTAAGGTGCATTGTATAGTAGGAAGACCAAGGTACTTGTACTTAACAATTCCATTATGTTCAGATAGAGTTGGGAATTGTTCTGTTAAAAAGGCGTCTTTTGGTATATTGGTCCTACGCCTAGTAGTACACAACTCATTAAGAAACTTAGCATGGTGTGGTAGCTTTTTAATAGCTTCGAGGAAGGGAAGATTTATAGTTAGATTCTTGAAAACGTCCCTAATCTCCTCATAATTAGTATCCCTAGTTAACACGGCTAATTTTTGTGGAAACGGTGGTTTCTGTCTATATTTAGCAATGGTATCACCTGGATGTTTAACCGTGGCTTTCTTTTCTTAGGTTGTGTTATGGCCGGGTACCTCTACTACGGTGGTAGGCTCTTTAGTTTCTTTTTTATCTAGTAAAATAGCGGTGTAGGGGACTCTTGGTGGGGTAACTATAGGCATAGTTACTTTGTTATCAACCACTCTGCCGTTATCCGAGTGGTGATGGCCTTTAGCTCACCTACATTTTCATATTCATTACTAGTATATTGGTTACCTCAAAGGCTATGTTTGTTGTTTTAGGATTAGGTATTTCGTGACACTGAAACACACCTTTGGGTTTGGATTTATCTTGGGCCAACTGTTGGCTTAAATTATTAACGGATTGTAGAAGCTGTTGGTTAGATTGAGCCATGGTTTGGAAAAGTTTTTGGCTCACTTGTATGAAGGTGTCAAGACGATCCAGTTGTGTGGGTGTAGTAGTCACGGGTGGTGTGACTGGAACTATTTTGCGTGAATTATTTATGGGTGGATTTTGATAATTATTATTTATCGGAAAGATACCTCTATTAGCATTATAATTATTATAACTACCTTGACCTTGTGCTTGTCCTTGTCGAGGTTGCACTTGGTTGTTATAATTATTAAAATTACCCTGACCCTGTCCTTGTCGTGGTGGAGCTTGGTTAAAAATGCGTTGGTTGGCCTAACATATTGATTATTGTACCACGGAGGTGTGGCGTGTTGGTTATTTCTCCAACCGAAGTTGGGATTTTGTCTCCAAGGGGCGTTAGGTTCACTATTAATGGAACAAGCCTGTTCATAGGCTATAGGACAGTGGAAGTCGGGATGCTCAGGGCTCCAACAGAAACTACATGGATTTGAATTTACATTCATGACGGGGATAGGCTTTTGTTGAACAGAAATGGCCTATACCTTTTTAGTGAGTGATTCGATTAGAGGTTTAAGCTAGGGATCATGTTTAATTTCAAACATACCAGCGGCCTTAACTGTATTTGATGAACTAGCGGAGCGGTGGATATCGTCACTACCCCCCCAGTTGTTATTTCGCTTAGTTTGATCCTCTAAAATTTTATAAGTGATAACTCTAAATTGACTAGTCTACCTACGAAATGAACTATGGATTCACAACGTGAGTAAACTAGAACTAAACTTTTACGTGGTTTATTATCAAAGATTTCTACTCTCAATCCTATGAGATATAGTGGAGTAGATAAGTTCGTTCCACTCCTAGTGCTCTAGCATGGATGTTTTCTAATCTAACTAGTCGTTTTTAAGTCTATGAGAGTTTTACGAAGGGAATTATACTCACGATGCAACTACCCACAAGATGCAACTAGTCGGTTATCGAATACTAAGGGAATGCTACGTTGATTCTATGATAAGGAGTTAGAGGGGATTGATTCCACCTTAACTCAATCCACTAACGATCGAATCGTTAAGTAATCGAATTGAATCGCCCCATGAGAACAATTTGGGTATTCCTAATCCCCTAATTATACATGGCATTTCTACCAATTCATAACTAGCATGTGAACAATTAAACCCATTCTCATGGTGAACTAATCGTCTCTAGAGTGGAATAGAAAATCTGGCGACTCTACGATAATCGGAATCAAGCTTTCATCAAGGCTTCACAACCCCTCTAATGGAGGTTTAGCCTTGAATCATTCATAATCATTTCCATTTAGATTAAGACTAAACATAATATAAAGCATTGAAATTTACTTAATTTAACAATAATGAAATCTAATTTAATGACTAAATTGAAATAAGGACAGGAATTGAAATTAGATCTAGAATTGGAATTGACAAAATCGAAAAGGATAAAGAATACTACTTTATTGATCTAATCAAATGAAGAACAAGATTCAAGGTTTAATCTAATGAAATGAATTAGATTTGAAACTATACTTAATCAAAAACAATTAAATAAAACTAGATCTAGAAGCTATTTTAATGGCTACTTTCAATTCTAAGCTATCTACTATTTTCTAACCTAACTACTCTTGACTGCCATTAACACTGAGTCAAGCTTTTGTTTTTATACATCCAGATCCAAAATCGTGCATGGGCTTGGAGCCATGTTTTGGGCGGAGAATCGGGCCCAAAACCCATTCTTCGATCCAAAAGGCCTCTTCAGCTGCAGTTGGCTTCCACAGACTTTTCGTCCACTTCTGCTCCTCTGATTAGGTCAAGGCTTGGACCATTACAAAGCTCATTCCGAGCCGGTCGTTTTGACATAAGGTAGGCCTCATTCCGAGGTCTGAGTCCAAAGATATGGCATTGGAAGTTCTGGCGACTTTTGCTCTTTTATCTCGCTAAAATGGCACATTTCGCACATAATGGACTTTGAAGCCGAAATGCATAAAACACGTAATCAATATTAACTCTTACTTATTATTCACATAATTGGTCTAACGGTTGATTATTAAGGGGTTAAAACTACAGTTTTGGGCTCTTATCAAACCACCCCAAAAAAGACATTTTGCTTGTCCTCAAGCAAAGATGAGAAATTAGAATAAGTGACCAAAATTGAGTTCTAACTACTCTCGTTTATTTGAGTGCGATTGCATTGACCATATGCAACAAGGCCTTAAACCACTAGGAATTCCCTAGTGGACGAGTTATAGCCTCGTGAGAGTTTTTCGATGAAGGTACTCCAAACTTCATCTATCTTCTGGCGACTAAGAAAATAAAACTATTGTTTCCTTATTCATGCTCAACTATCTATACATCTCTCTAGCAATTACATAAGAATAACCAGTCAAAACCCTAAGTTAATATATGCATAATAATCAATCATCTACAATAAACATATATACAATGAGTAGTACTATCAAATGTTTAGCGGGTTTGTTTTAGAGAACTTCGAAATAAGCGTCCTTAAGTAGGTTCTCACAATAATAGTCAAACAACACTCTGATTTTTCCACTCAAGTTTAGTTACTCCGATTAATGCGATGGGTACACTTTACCTTACAATCTCAATGACAACAAGGAAGCGGGTCGATCAAACACATCTGCCACTTACTATCACACTAACCTATTCCTAATTGAGCTAGAGGTCTTTTTATTAGGTGTTCACGGGGATTAGGAGATGGTTTAAGAAGGAAGGAAATGGATATTCAAAAGGACAAGTCTGAGATAATAGAGTCTTCATATTATGTAACTAGAAAACCTTGTTATTTACTTTTTGCTTCTACACTTTGTTTCCATCCTTAGCCATATTTTTTCTTTTTTTTTTTGGCTTTTGACTCCCTTTTATTCTATTTTTTTTTTTTGGAGTTTTATTTTTATTCTATTTTTCTTTTCTTTGGATGGAAACTTCTTTTCTTTATTTTAAAGCAACTAACAATTTTTTTTGTTTACACGGGTTTTTCTTTTCTTTCTTCTTTCTCATTCTATTCTCGGACTTTTCTAAATTGGGTAGGTTGATTTATTCTCTTTTTTTTTTTTTTTTTTAATTTTGTTTTTGTTTTTTTAAAGGGGTAAAGGAATTGTGGTTTATGGAAGGGCTAATGAAAGGCTCGAGTGGCGACTAGCGGAAAATAATTCATAGGTTTGAATTTACGGCTATATCGATCCAAAGAGTGGCCTAAATTCTCACTTAGGATATGGTTTAGTGATCAAGCAAGTGGGCGTGTGATTTCTCTATCCGGTTTTACTTCTCCCTTGTGTCATTTCTCAAATGTTTATTCATATAAGGCTTTAGGCTATATTCTCCGCGAGGATTTGTAGAATAAGTACTCTAGCCTAGATTTGAGAAAAACTTCTTTGCTAACAATCATAGATACTCATGTAATATATTTATAGATAGATGCAAAGATTATTACCTACATTATTAACCTAAGTTTCTAACAATTATTCCGATGCAAACGACTATGTGAGACTTCTAGATTGTTAAAAGCATGGAGAAAGAAACAATACCAATATTCCTAAAGTGTATAACATGACTTATTTATTTATATTTTTAAATTTTTGAAATTTTAACTAGAAAACAAATGCATATTATGTCTATCTATATCGTAACGGATGTCTTAATTACCGTGTTTCTATGCCCCCCAAACAAAAGCATGCTTTGTCCTCAAAGCATTTAAATAAAGAGGGTAGGAAAAATACCATTGAAGCGCGTGAAATTCAGGAACATCTGCAAAACAAAGTTAGAACGTACTAATATAGGAAAAAAACCGACCTGACTCTATAAGAGTTCTACCCATTATGGGGTTAACATAATTAAATTGCTTGGGACATAGCGGACACTAACGGAACTAAAACTTACCTCCACTCCCGTTGTTATTAAGTCATCTTAATCATCCTCTACTTCTATAAAGAAGTGAGGTTCCTTCCAGCGATCTGCCATGCTATGATAATTTGCCGGGCTTCACGCCATTTATCATCTATGGTTGCTAACCTATTAAGTGCCACTTGGTGCGATGGGGTGTAGGGTGCAACTTTGGTGAGGTTGTATCCGCCACCCATGCCAAGTCATTTGCCGCGGAAAGATCGAATAATACTATTGGTGGGTCGCACCGTGTCTACCTTAATCCATCCGTGAAAGCGTGTACAAAAAGCGGGGAAGAAACATAGCATAATCATTGAAATTAGAACGGGCATAAGAAGGTACTTATGCCTCATGGTATGGGCTCGTGCTAAACTAGACATCAAAGTCACGGGAAGGTCATAGAACCGTCCATTGGCTAAAAAGCAAGGAAAACGCAAAGTGGCGTCATTCATAAGAAAAAAGCGCCATTCCCTAAAATGTTTAGCATAATCCAAAACATAACAGTTCCTATGTTCATGGACCAGGCTACCAAGAACAGCGTTATAGTCCCCTTGGTCCTCAATCTGGAAAATGCACCTGCCCCATAAGCCTCGTGCAAAGACTCATAAGTATAGACATGCATATTATCGACCCATAGCACCATGGGTCTTGTATCTCAGCCGGGCATAGCAAGTCCAAGAACAAATGCTAGCAAGAACACGGTAATTTCCATTGGTTCATCGTCAATGGTGATGGAGAACACTTGTTCTCCATCCGGTCTCTCAAAAGAAAATGCGGTTATTATAAAAATAAGATGCAAGTCTTTGGAGAATAAAGTTCAGCCCGGTCTTACCATAAGAGGTTCCCAGCCAACGTATGTGATCACCTCGCGAAACCAAGCACCGTAAGTAGTGCTTTGGAACAAATCTTCCAAGGACTGTTCCGGTATTATTATGGGAGATGTCATCTCAAAACTACGTTCTGGAATAGTTGCAAAACGACCGGGCACAACGTGCGAAAAACTGGAATTTTTCTGGTCCGGTCCGGAGTTAGTCAAATAGAAGCGCCGCTCTTTGTATTTTAAATTCCGGTAACTTAGCACGAATTGCGCTTGACTTGAAGCTTGGCTTCCTCTCGAACAAATTTTTCGACCAAGTGTAGAGTGGCGGCTCAACTAGAAGCTTGCGGCGCTCCGAGTTCTGCGATTTGTGAAAATGGAGGCGAAACGTGGGGAATCGGCGGGTGTGAAGGGTGAGTGATGGGGTTTAGGTGTAGTGTGAGTTGTGAGGATAGATTGTATCAAGTTTATATAGGTTTAAAGTTGCTAGAATGGATCGGAAAGTTGCCAAAACTAATTCGGCAGGTTTAGAAAATCCTAAAATTTCCAAACTTGAAAACGGAAACAACTCATATCACGTATTCTAATTCAAACCCATTATCTCTTATTTGGATTTTATGATTGAATGTACCTATTTAATCTAGATGTTATCCTACAATGATTCTCAATCATAGATAGGCCTAAACTCCATATTTTTCACCTTACTCCATGATGAAATTCTAACACTAGGGTTTTTTATAAAAATACAGACTTGAAATGATAAAACCACCCCCAAACAAGTTGGGAAGGTGGGGTCAAAATGAAACAAGCACACTAACTGAAAATAACCCCTTATATTAAAATTTTTGATTCGGAGGTCCTTTCACTTACAAAATTCAAATTACGAAATAAAAGTTACATTACAATAAAACAACAAAAGTAAATAAAACAACAACTTATAAAACAAAAATAACTACGACTATCACTCCTCATCCTCTCTAAACACCTCGCCGGTGGTGGCTGAGGGCACCTGATCTCTAGTGGTGGCTCCTAGGCTCCGAAGGTCCAAAGACGATCGTCCTTAAATCGGCGGCGGCTCATGCCCTCCATAGGCTGTGTCCTCGAGGCGAGTCTGTATGAGGTGGGAAGCGTGCTAGCATATCTACTCTAAACTGGCTTGGGCTTCCATCTCAGCCCTGCGCTTTTCCCATCTCTCATCCTCTCTCACGGGTGCGGATCTCGAAGTTGTGATGAATGGTGGCCTGTCGAGTCCGGAGGTCTGCACGAGAGTGTTGAGTGAGCGCATGCCCCTATGAAGCATAGCCATGCGCTCAGCATCAGACCAACACCTCTGGAAGGCATCCGTATCAAAGCAAGTCCCATCCTCCTCATCCTCCTCCGAATCATCCTGCTGTCCCCGGCTCCACCATCCTCTTCTTCTTCCCTCTCTATCCTCGACCCTCCTCCAAACTTGTTGGACACTCCCCTATAGATCGCGCGGGTTACGGTGCGGGGTAATGTAAATCCTCTCCGGATCACGGTGTTGCTTTCATCTTGACATGATCTTAGTAATAAGCCGCGGGGAGAGGTGCCAAAGACCTTCGAACCCCTAATAATGTTCACAAAAAACTCGGGGATGCAGAAATCATACTTCCGCTCTGGGAGTACCCATAGGGCGATGGAGGCGGTCGGACCGATGTCAACGACCTTGTCCTTGCCTAGGACATTCCGACCAATCCAGCGAAATTTGTAGCCGGTTGGTTGGTCTGAGGGATGCTGGCGAACACAATGGGAGTTTGGATTGTAACTCCCATTGATGGCGATGCGCCCATCAACGGCTCTACCCGTCAAAACCGAGGATCCGTAAAGTGGCATCAGGATTGATTCTAGGCGGAATGCCTAGAATCTCGATAACAGATCCGTAGTCAACTCCCTCCTCTTCTTCTTCACCAACACAAAAATCCTACTCCCCTTCCAACTCCACGGTGTTGTAGAACCGTCGGACCAAGTCTTCATGGTAGAAGTCTTGATTAAATTACCGAGACTATTCCAGTCTCTACTAGCCATTTCGTCACCGTAAAAGCGGTAGCGAAATGGTCGGCGATGAAAACTTTGCTCGGTATGATTCGGCGTTGTTGAGCCATTTGAAATTTGAATCTGGTTTGGGGTTTGTAGAGGGGTGTGGTAGTGGTGGTTTAACTTGACCGACTGAAGGAACGATGGTGGTGGCGGTGTGGTGGCGCAAACACCAATTTTTTTGATTTCTTGGTGGTTTTCTTGGGTTAAATTGGTGGAGTTTGTTTTGATTGGTGTTTGAAGTCGATTGGGGTTGGGATTTGATTTTTGGCGTGGGTTGTTTTAGTTTTCTTTTTATTTGATTTTTTGTTTTAGGTTTAAGCTTTAAGCTTGGCGTTAATGGCGGTGGAAGATGAAGAACGCGATGAACTGTTTGGTTGAGAAGGTAAGAAGCCTTGGCCGCGCTCTCCATCCATGCCAGTTGGTTGGGCCCAAGCCCAAAATCGAAATTTTTATTTTTTTCGATTTTTTTGCGAATTTCAAATCAAAATTCACGCCGTTACGGTCCGATTTTTTGAATGAGATATGGAAATGATCAGGAGAGAATTTCCTATCAATGATCCATAAAACACTCTATTCTGACTTCAAATGACATACGTGATAGTGGAAAACGCCTCGAAATGCGTGCATGGCGTAAGTTATCTTGACGAATGAAATCTAAATTAATAGATTATGTCAATCCGAATCGTAATACAATAAAACGGCCTAAAGCAACTCTAATGGGACATAAAAATTTTAGTATCGGAAACCACGAACACCCCACCCCAAACAAATTTTTTAACAAGCTTAGAAAATTTGTTTTAGCGATTGGGTCTTTTAAAGTCGATTCGAGACTTCCTAGATTACTATGTTTATTTTTATTTTTTTTTTTTTATTTTATTTTTAGAAGGAAAAACAATAAGCAATAAAGACATAATTCACACCATAGAAAACATGACTCAAAAATCCGAGAAAAACATGCAAGAGTGGAAAAACGTGAACTATGTGAACCGTGGACTTAGGATCCGGTACTTACAGCCCACACACTCCATAGGGAGGGCCGGTTACCTTAATGGTGCACTCACCAATATATTGGAATGAAAGGAAATGCACCAACACAGAAATTTGAGTCGTTTATAGTCAGATACTCAAGACTTTATCTAAAACATATGTATGAACATGCAGTTGATCATATATCAACAACCGAAATAGTTGTGGATCATTCCATAAATAAATATCCCAGAAAACATATCCAAACACAATCAAACACCAATTTTCCCTATGACTCAACCTAGTGATATGAAAGGGAAGTCGGATTACCCTATTGTGTAACCTATCATGCACCTTCTTTTTAATTTTTGAATGAGTGGGTGTTCTAGTAAATAAGTGTGGAAAAGTGAATGGGTGTGGAGAATATGGTGGATATGGATAAGTTGTAGAAAAGACAGCACCGTACACTGGAGGATGTGGTTTTAGCACTGAACTCATTCATTGTGTGTGTAGGGACTGTCTCAATTCTGAAAATGAAGGTGTCAAATAGTTTGTCCTTCTGAAGTATCTGTTTGCTAGGAGGATTTAAAAAATTATGAAGCACATGAGAAACAAAAGGATCGAGTGCAAACTCGAGATTCCTTTGAAAGGGTGGAAGGAGGGGAATCGAGGTGGATGTTGTGCAAGTTAGTTCTTGATAGGGTGAATTGTCACCTACTTGAAGAAACTCATCAAATTCCTCATCAAGATTGGTCATATCCACATTACTATGGTAGTCCTCTACATCTTTGAGAAAGTCATCTATCCCGTCCTCATCACTAATATTTGTATTGACTAGTGTAGGAATGCAAATGTTGGAGTCTGACTTTCCACAGGAAAGAATTTTGGGCATATGACTATCGGGGAACTTGTTGTTGAAATAATCTCGAGCAAAGCTCTCGATCATGCTAACCTCTCCATCCATAGACGAATCGGGTGGCTGTGTCCTTGTTTTAAAACATTGTCTTCAACACAAGATGGCCAAAAGACATGGACATTGAACCATCCGGAAATTAATGAGCGCATTGGCGGTTGCGAGGAAAGGGCATACCTAAAATAATCGGGACCAGTCGTTAGCGACTTACGTATCGAGGACTACAAAATCAGCGGATAGTAGAAATCCGCACTTTTACCAACACATTTTTCGACTACACCCTTAGGATACTTAATAGACCGATCGACTAATTGCAGCGTCATTTTAGTGGGTTGCATCTTGTCTAGACCTATTTGTCTATACAAATAAAATGGGAGTAAGTTAACACTAGCCCCGTGTCTAATAACGGTCGTCGTATAGGAATCTCTAAGGTGCATTATCTGATAGGGCGACCGGGGTCCTTGTACTTAACAATTCCATTATTTTTTCAGATAAGGTTGGGAATTGTTACGTTAAAAAGGCGTCTTTTGGTATATTTGTCTTACGCCTAGTAGTACACAATTTCTTAAGAAACTTAGCATGATGTGGTAGCTTTTTAATAGCTTCGAGGAAGGGAAGGTTTATAGTTAGATTCTTGAAAACGTCCCTAATCTCCTCGTAATTTGTATCCCTAGTTAACATGGCTAATTTTTGTGGAAACGGTGGTTTATGTCTATATTTAGCAATGGTATCACCTGGATGTTTAACCGTGGCTTTCTGTTTCTTAGGTTGTGTTGTAACTGGTACCTCTACAGTGGTAGGCTCTTGGTTTCTATTTGATTATCTAGTAAAATAGTAGGTGTAGGGGACTCTTGGTGGGGTAACTATAGGCATAGTTACCTTGTTATCAACCACTCTGCCAGAACGGAGAGTGGTGATGGCATTTATCTCACCTACATTTTCATATTCATTACTAGTATTATCGGTTACCTCAAAGGCTGTGTTTGTTGTTTTAGGATTAGGTATTGCGTTACACGAAAACACACCTTTGGGTTGGGCTTTATCTTGAGCCAACTGTTTGGTTAAATTATTAGCGGATTGTAGAAGGTTTGTTGGTTAGATTGAGCCATGGTTTGGAAAAGTTTTTGGCTCACTTGTATGAAGGTGTCAAGGCGATCCGGTTGGGTGGGTGTAGTGTTCACGGGTGGTGTTCTTTGGAACTATTTCCCCGTGAATTATTTATTGGTGGATTTTGATAGTTATTATTTACCTAGCGATACCTCTATTAGCATTATAATTATTATAATTACCTTGACCTTGTGCTTGACCTTGTCGAGGTTGCACTTGGTTGTTATAATTATTAAAATTACCCTGACTCTGTCCTTGTCGTAGTGGAGCTTGGTTAAAGCTCTGCGTTGGCCTAACATATTGATGATTGTACCCTTGAGGTGTGACGTTTTGGTTATTCCGCCAACCCGAAGTTGGGATTTTGTCTCCAAGGGTTAGGTTCACTATTAATGGAACAAGCCTGTTCATAGGCTATAGGGGCGATGGGAATCGGGATGCTCGGGGCTCAACCGAAAACTACATGGGTTTGAATTTACATTCATGACGGGATAGGCTTTTGTTGTCTGACAGAAATGGCCTCTACCTTTTTAGTGAGTGATTCGATTAGAGTTTTAAGCTCGGAATCGTGTTTAATTTCAAACATACCGGCGGCCTTAACTGTTGAAGAAGAACTAGCTGAGCGGGGATATCATCACTACCCCCAATTATTATTTAAACTTAGTTTGGTCTTCTAAAATTTATAAGCCTCAGGGCTCCTTTACTTAAGAAACTACCCCCATTCATAATGTCAAGGACTTCTTTATGGTGATGTTGAAGTCCTTTGAAAAGGCCGCGAACTAACGTGTCTTTTGCTAGGTTATGGTGTGGACACTCTATAAGCGGTCGGTGAAAGCGATTCCAAGCCTCTGAAAATGATTCATGAGGATTTTGTCGAAAAGAAATGAATCTTGGAAAGCATCTCATCCGTCTTTAGGGGTGGGTAAAATGTTCCATAAACAAATTGAACAAGTTTAGCCCACGAGTCCACAGAAATTAGGCTTTGGCGTTAACCAAGGCGCCGCCTTATCGGCTAAGGTGAAAGGGAATACCCTTAGTTTAATTTGTTCGAACCAACCGTGGGATGGTGGAATGTTGTTAGGACTTGTTCAATCCTACGCGTGTCTTTGATAAGGTTTTCATGGTCTAATCCATGAAAAGCGGGTAACAAATTAAAAATATTTGGAGGGATTCGAAATCCCCACCGGGTCTGCTAGAAACGATGCAAGATTTGGGGCTATCGCTCAAGGCTTTGTAGAAGTCGAGAGAGGAGTCTCTCTTTCTTCCCCCATTATATCGGTGGTGTATTTGAAATAGTAGCTAGAGGTGTAGTGTGTGGTATACTAGATAGACTTGATTGTTGATGTTGTTGTGTATTTACATTCGGTGTTTTGTTAAACCGGACCTTAACCTCATACAAGGCTAAGACCAAACTTAGCTAAACATCGCCAACCAGTCAAACAATTCTGATGTACTAGTATAAACCTCTAACGGAGATGCGAGGTGTGGAAGAAAGGAATACCTGATTAGTCCTTGCTTCGCTTATGAATAGCGTCTTGTATGCATTGTTCAGTGTATATAAGAGAATAGAACACTGAAAAACTTGACAACTCGAAGTTGAATCAAACTGTGGAAATCCGAAATTTCAGCTAAGTCTTGTGGCTCTATCTTGTATCTTGCCGCTTTATAAATTGAAAGTCCAATAACTTAGCGCGGGTCGGCTCTCTTTGAAGCGCTGGTGAGTGTATTGATCAAATTCCCAAGAACATAAAAAAGCGCTGGCGGCGATTATATTTCCTCGCGGAATTTTTCCAAAACTGAAACGGCAACCACAGTATGAATCAAACAAGGGTGGGTGGGTGAAATGGGACTTAAAAATTACTAATTCTATTATGAAAACAATGCTAAAGTGCAACTAAGATGGCAGCGGCGCCATTTGATAACTCTAAAAAATGACTAGTCTACCTACGAAATGAACTATGGATTCACAACGTGAGTAAACTAGAACTAAACTTTTACGTGGTTTATTATCAAAGATTTCTACTCTCAATCCTATGAGATATAGTGGAGTAGATAAGTTCGTTCCACTCCTAGTGCTCTAGCATGGATGTTTTCTAATCTAACTAGTCGTTTTTAAGTCTATGAGAGTTTTACGAAGGGAATTATACTACGATGCAACTACCCACAAGATGCAACTAGTCGGTTATCAGAATACTAAGGGAATGCTACGTTGATTCTATGATAAGGAGTTAGAGGGGGATTGATTCCACCTTAACTCAACTTAATCCACTAACGACGAATCATCGTAATCCGAATTGAACTGCTTCGCAGAACAATTGGGTATTCCTAATCCCTAATTATACATGGCATTTCTACCAATTCATAACTAGCATGTGAACAATTAAACCCATTCTCATGGTGAACTAATCGTCTCTAGAGTGGAATAGAAAATACGACGACTCTACGATAATCGAATCAAGCTTTCATCAAGGCTTCACAACCCCTCTAATGGAGGTTTAGCCTTGAATCATTCATAATCATTTCCATTTAGATTAAGACTAAAAACATAATATAAAGCATTGAAATTTACTTAATTTAACAATAATGAAATCTAATTTAATGACTAAATTGAAATAAGGGCGAATTGAAATTAGATCTAGAATTGGAATTGACAAAATCGAAAAGGATAAAGAATACTACTTTATTGATCTAATCAAATGAAGAACAAGATTCAAGGTTTAATCTAATGAAATGAATTAGATTTGAAACTATACTTAATAAAAACAATTAAATAAAACTAGATCTAGAAGCTATTTTAATGGCTACTTTCTATTCTAAGCTATCTACTATTTTTCTAACTACTGCCTTGACTGCCATTAACACTGAGTCAAGCTTTTGTTTTTATACATCGAGATCCAAAATCGTGCATGGGCTTGGAGCCATGTTATGGGCCAGAGAATCGGGCCCCAAACCATTCTTCGATCAAAAGGCCTCTTCAGCTGCAGTTGGCTTCCACAGACTTTTCGTCCACTTTTGCTCCTCTGATTAGGTCAAGGCTTGGACCATTGCAAAGCTCATTCGAACCGGTCGTTTTGACATAAGGTAGGCCTCATTCCGAGTCCGAGTCCAAAGATATGGCATTCGGAAGTTCTGGCTGACTTTTGCTCCTTTATCTCGCTAAAATGGCACATTTCGCACATAATGGACTTTGAAGCCCCGAAATGCATAAAACACGTAATCGGTATTAACTCTTACTTATTATTCACATAATTGGTCTAACAAGATATGATTATTAAGGGGTTAAAACTACAGTTTTGGGCTCTTATCAATAAGCCTCCGAGGCTCCTTTGCTTAAGAAACTACCCCATTCATTATGTCAAGGACTTCTTTATGGTGGTGTAGAAGTCCTTTGAAAAGGCACACGAACTAACGTGTCTTTTTCAGCTAAGTTATGATGTGGACACTCTATAAGGAGATCGGTGAAAACGATTCCAAGCCTCTGAAAATGATTCATGAGGATTCCGTCAAAAGAAATGAATCTTGGAAAGCATCTCATCCGTCTTTAGGGGTGGGTAAAATGTTCCATAAACAATTTGACAAGTTTAGCCCACGAGTCCACAGAATTAGGCTTGGGCAGTTAACCAAGACGCAGCCTTATCGGTAAGGTGAAAGGGAATACCCTAAGTTTAATTTGTTCCGCACCAACCGTAGGGATGGTGGAATGTTGTTAGGACTTGTTCAATCCTACGACAATGTGATAAGGTTTTTCATGGTCTAATCCATGAAAAGCGGGTAACAAATTAAAAATATTTGGGGATTAAATCCCCAATCCCCGTCTGCTAGAACGATGCAAGATTTAGGGCTATCGCTCAAGTCTTTATAAAAGTCTGAGAGGGGAGTTTCTCCTTCGTCGGGCATTGTGTCAGGTGGTGTGTGTGAAATAGTAGCTAGAGGTGTTGTGGGTGGTATACTAGATAGAATTGTTTGTTGACGTTGTTGTGTGATTACGTTTGGTGTTTTTGTTCGACCAGACCTTAATCTCATACAAGGCTAAGACCAAATTTAGCTAAACCATCAACACTCCAAACAATTCTGATATACTAGTATAAACCTCTAACAGGAGATGCGAGGTGTGGAAGAAAGGAATACCTGATTGCGTCCTTGCTTCGCTTATGAATAGCGTCTTGTTTACGCGTGTTCAGTGTATATAACAAGTTAGAACACTGAAAAACTTGAAAAATCAAAATTCGAATCAAAACTGTAGAAATCCGGAAAACTCTAGCTTAGGCGCGGGTGCGCTCACTTAGGGTGCAGTCGCGCTCCGTGTAACTTGAAGTGACAGTGTTTTAGGGCGGGTCGCGCTCCACATGGGGCGGGTTGCGCTCAGTGTTACATTCTTTTGGCCAAGCGCTTCGGTTAGAAGCGTGTCGCTCGTGTATATTTTGCTTGAACTTTCCAAATGACTCGGAAAACCACAGTATGAATCAAACAAGGGTGGGTGGGTTTAATGGGACTTTAAGAAAAGTACTTGTACTACCAAAACAATGAAAAAGTGAAACTAAGATGGCAGCAGCGCCATTTGATAAATATAAAATTAATAGTTTACCTACGAAATGAACGATAAAACTCAAAACGTAAGTAAACTAAAAACTATTTTATGTGCCTAGTTTATCAAAGAATTCTACTCTCAATTCTATCGAAATAGAGTGGAGTAACAAATTCGTTCCACTCCTAGTCCTTTCGCAAGGTAATTGTTCTCTACGTATAAATACTCTTAACTCTAAAGTCTAATGAGAGATTTATGAAGTGGCAACTAGACTACGATGCAACTACCCACAAGATGCAACTAGTCGACTATTAGAACAACTATGGAATGCTACGTTGATTCTATGATAAGGAGTTAGAGGGGGATTGATTCCACCTTAACTTCGACTTAATCCTACTAACGACCTAATCGTCGTAATCTGAATGAATCGCCCAGCAGAACAATATGGTTACTCCTAATCCCTAATTACACATGGCATTCCTACCAATTCATAACTAGTATGTGAGCGATTAAACCCATTCTCATGGTGAACTAATCCTTTCTAGAGTGGAAAGGAAATTACGGCGACTCTACGATAATCGAATCAAGCTTTCATCAAGGCTTCTCAACCCCCCCTCAATGGAGGTTTAGCCGAGAATCATCACGCTATCATTCCCAATGGAATTCAAACAAGACATGATATAAAGATTGAAACTTTGCTTGTTTAAACCCAATTCAAAACTACTAATGCAATAATTGAATTAAACTAATAATGACAATTACTTGAATCTGCGAATTGAAACTAAACAATTAATGGAAATGAAACTAACTTATGGAGAACACTATTTTCTTAATCTAATGAATAATAAAACAATGATTCAAATACTAAATTAATAATCTACTTGTTCTAAAGTAATTAATTTAACATGGAACTAGATCTAAACAATTGTAAATGACCAGAATTGAAATTGACAAATAGCTATTTTATTTATCAAACTAATTAAGAATAATGATTCTAAGAGTTTAATCTAAAACAAGAATTGAATTTAAAACTAAACTTAATTTTATTACATGAAAACTAGATCTATAATTATCTATAGTTTTAGGTCTAACTAGCTACCATTAACTATCTACCATTAACAAAGAGCTAAGATTTTGTTTTTATACTTTCAGATCCAAAAATCGTGCATGGGCTTGGAGCCATGTTTTGGGCCAGAGAATCAAGGCCAAAACCCAATTCTTTCAGTCCAAAAAGGCCCCTTCAACTGCAGTTGGCTTCAATAGACTTTTCGTCCACTTCTGCTCCTCTGATTGGGTTAAGGCTTAGACCATTGGAAATCTCTTTCCGAGCCGGTCGTTTTGACATAAGGTAGGCCCCATTCCGAGGTCTGAGTCCAAAGATACGGCCTTTGGAAGTTCTGCTGACTTGTGTGTTGTTTCTGCCCGCGTCGACTTTTCAGCTTTTGATCGGGATTTAGAAAGGCTTTGTCTTCTTGAATCTTGGCCTTTAGTCACGGAACTCCTTAGTAACCGACCTTTGCTCCTTTATCTCGCTAAAGTGGCACATTTCTGCATATAATGGACTTTGAAGCCTGAAATGCATAAAAACGTGTCGGTGTTAACTCTTAATTATTACTCACATAATTGGTCTAAAAGTATGACTGTTACAGGGTTAAAACTACATTTTGGGCTCTTATCAATAACCAACTCCTAACTATGAACTCCAAATCCGAGAGCTCAACTACAAGGCTCGGAGCTCTAACTACTACTCCGAACCTAAACATAATTTTCTATTGTTTAAGTCAATAAAGGAGACCTATTTGAGTTAGGAAACATGGGGCTTCTGGAAGAGTCAAGATGAGACTTAACAAGTGACGGTCTCCTAGTTAAACACTAATTGGGAACCTCATCTATTCTTATAAATAGAATAGTTGAACTACGCTTTGAGTTTGATTCCTATTAACAGGATACGTGGCAGCCATTAAAGAACATGGTTCAACTCATCATCTTCTATATCTCTTCTTCTTGTTGATCCAATACTTCTCATTGTTCTTTGATCATCAACAAAATATTTGTGTTTCTAGATTAGGAAAAATGATCACACAATTGGCGCCCTGTGGGGACTCCATACAGAATTGTTTTGATTTCTTGGTTGTATTTTTTTTTGGTTCTAGGTTCTCTTACCCACCAATGTTTTCTTGGGTTTGTTTTTTTTTTTGTTAAAAAAAAATATATAATTCTTTTCTTCACTTTGATTCAAAATCATGGTTACTACAAGAGCCAACGTGAATCAAGGTAATGAGGGGAATAACAAGATCAATAACCCACATGTTACTTCTCTAAAACAATTTGAACATAGAGGAGATCATCATTTTGGATATGGGCGTGAAGAAGATGATCCTAACAACAATACTCTCCAATCTGCCATAACCAACCAAGCCATCATGGATGCTGTGATGGCTGAACGTGGTCGACAGGAGGTTCGTTAGCATTTTTTCCAAGACAACTACCGCATGAAGGAGGGTCATTCACCTACTAATGGAAACTTGAGGGGGCAATTCCCGCCACCAAGTCTCGACCATGGTGAGGGTTACATCCCTGTGCACTATATTCCTTACTTCGTTGAGTACCATATTGACCATCCAAATTCAGATTATAATCCAGAATTGAATGCAATCTGACACTCGAGTTCACACGGAACTTACTTCTCTTGGTATTCAAGTTCTTAAGGTGTTAGGGATGGATGTCCGAATGTGTTTACCCAGAATCCATAACTTTCAAGGTCACCCTTTGTACGACAAAGACTTTCAGTTCCAAGGGAACCTTCATTACCTCGGAATGCCTCAGTTCCCCAATACAGTTTTACAAACTCCTCCCCTCGATCTTGGGAACCAGAATCACGTTATCATCGAGATGAGAACTACGAGAGTCCAAGTCCGAGGTACAACAACGATAGAACTCCAATTCATGAATTAAACCGACTACTCTTACACAGCTCAAGGCGCAAATACTAGAGGAACTACGAGGTGCGAAACTAACCAAAATGGATGAGTCAGTTGTTCAGTCAGCAATCGAGAGAGACATTGGAACTCCTTTTTCACGACATGTTATGAGTGGATACATCCCCCATGATTATAAACCACTGAAGTTCTCTAATTTTAATGGCAAAAGAGATCCGGTCTCTCATGTGCTCCTTTATCGTCAAGCAATGGTGGGTCTTTATAAGGAAGATCATTATTTGTGCCGGTATTTTGCTTCAAGTTTGACAGATTCGGCACTCATCTGGTACACGAAGCTTCCCAGGGGTAGCATTCACGAATTTAAACTCATATCTATCAATTTCATTGTGAAATTCAATTGCAACTGACCTTACATTAAAATCGTTGATGCACTATTTGACATGAAGATCTGAAAGGACGAGCATATTAGGAATTTCACCAAAAGATTTAATGAGGTTCAATTGTTTGTTGACAACGTCAATGAAACCCTCGCCGTTGTGGCCTTTAGAAAGGGGTTAGATCCCACTTCTGGTCTGTACATGTCCTTGAAGAAAGAGAAGCCTACGAACATGACAGAGTTGCAGGTTCAGATCGATAAGTATGTGGAATTGGAAGAAGACCAATTGGATAGGGAATCTTCTCATAAAAGAGTGATAACCAGTGTCACCTCTGCTCCTATTGGTAGGAGCTCTGCTAATCATTATAATGATAGGAAGTCCGAGGAACCACAGTCGGAGCACAAGTTAGTCAACATGAATTCCTATCAAGATAAGTCCAAGAGACAGAAGACTGGTGACATGTTCGGAAGTAATAGATTACCCCCACAAGATAGGGACTTTACCACTTTAACTTATCCTTATGAGGACATCTTTGAAGTTAACCAAGAACAAGATGTTTATGAAAGATCCTCCAGCAGTGAATCTCGATGCTAACATGTACTGTTTCCAAGTAATGTTACACTACTCTTAGCTTCTAATAGACAAAATTTTCACAAATTTGGATCTACTTCCACTATACTGGAGGCATGATCTATGCCAATCAATTCTCAATAAAAGTTATATTTCTCTTTTCAGAGCATTGTTTCTTTTATAATTTTCTGTTGGGATACTTTTTGGATGTTGGGGTGAGAGATCCCATATGTTGGCCAAAGTTGTATCAGAACCTTTAGAAAGCTTTCTTGGGATGATGAGTGAAAGATCTCATGTGTTGTTCCCCGTGTGATGGAGAAAGTTTAACTTAGCTTGGATTTTATCCTCCTAAGAGCAGTTTTAATGCCTTATGCTTATAAGTGTCGGTTTATGCATTAGATACCAGATCATTTAAGAACTTTACAGGAAATAATATAGGGGCACACCCTACATTCCTACGAAGTCTTATTTCTTAACAAAACTAAAGGTATTTCTAGGAATTGACACAAGGGCAAACCCTATTTTCCTACAAAACCTTGTTTTTCTAATATTCGGAATACGAATTTGTATAAAATATAATTCGACACTTTTGTCATTTTCCCTCAACGGTCAAATGTGCAACCGTCTTCTGAGAGAAAAGTGGGGCATCTATGTATACTTATTTATGCAAATAAGGAGAAAAGAACACCACTTCCTAGCTAGTCTGGAACTTCACGTTCGGAACTTGTCCAAGTTCGAAACTCCACTTCCTAGCTAGTTAGGAACTCCATTTTCGAAACTCTACTTCCTAGCTAGTCTGGAACTCCACGTTCGGAACTTGTCTAAGTTCAGAACTCCACTTCCTAGCTAGTCAGGAACTCCACGTTCGGAACTTGTCCAAGTTCGAAACTCCACTTCCTAGCTAGTTAGGAACTCCACGATTCGAAACTCCACTTCCTAGCTAGCCTGGAACTCCACGAGTCCACGTTCAGAATTTCAACTTCCTTGCTAGTTAGTTTCAACTTCCTCTATGGGAAGTCCAAGGTTAGAACTGTTATATCGAGTAGCAAACCTAGAACTGCTTTGTTGATTATTAAATCCGGAACTACATTACCATTTGAAAGACCCGGTACTTCTTTGTCAAGTAACGACTAGGCACTCTTTTGTCAATCAAAAATTTTGACAACGCCGGAACTGCGGATCAAAGCACTGAATTAGGAACTGGCCTCACCAATTGAAGAACCCGATATTGATTATTGGTGAGATATTAAAATTGGGAGTGTGTGCTCAATGGATAAAGCCAACACTGACTACTTGCTTGATCGACTAGAAGTTATGGTTCAATTTTAAAAACCAAAACTGAATCGTTTAGTCCTTCTTCATAAGAATTTGATGGCATCACCAAGTTCCTTGGAATTAGAATTGGTGGTGAAAAGTTTTAACAACAAGCACCAACAAAAATTCAACATGGCAGCAACAATGAGTAGTAGATGAGACGATGGGTGCGTAAGTTCGGAGGAATTGACAAGCTTCCATTATCCTTAAGCAAGCACAAAAGGACCAATTCTTTATTTCCTCTTGCTAACCATGTATAATCTCCGGATGTGTGCATATGGGGCATGACCTTCCATCTCACAAATTGACAAAGCTAATTCTGGATGAGTGATGATGGGCTTATGGCGTGTCATAATCTACCCAGGTCCGGCTCATAGTTATCTGTCCTAAATTCTTGATCTGCCCAGGTCTGACTCATGGCTCAGGTCCGGATCATATGACAAATGATGGTGATTTACTCACTTCCTTTTGAATCCAAAGTTAGTTGAAAAGAACAAGAGATGAACAATGCTTATTTTCTTTCTTTCGACAAAATCGATAAACGACGCGGGAACAAGATGCTTTCGCAAACACCTTGACGTACAAGTGGTAGCAGCAAGCAAGCTTGTATGCATGTATGATGAACAGTGCTTGTTCTCTTTCTTTCGATGAAATTAATTAATCAACAATGCAGAAACAAGTTTACTTTCGAAAACAAGAAGCAAACACCCTTGAAGTTTAAGTGGATAGCAGCACGAATATTTGCAATAGATGGCCATTCAAAATTTGATAATATCAAGTTTTCTTTTGAGAAATTGTGAATGGAGCAAACTATAGATTGGAGGTGGTAATGGATGCTCACAAGAAACTTATATAGTGCTAACAACTACAAGGAGCTACACTAATATCATTAGTATTAGTAAATTAGACTATTAGTAGACTATACAGGAAACAGAAATAGACTTCAACACATATGTATGAAGTCCAGCTTCACACCTCCTGATGACCAAGTAAAGTAGAAGCAACTTCTTTTATTTCCTCTTCCGGAAGAATATTCTCCCCTTCAAGTAAAGTTCAACTCCGGATGGGTGAGTGTGGGATCTGATTTTATATATATATATATATATATATATATATATATATATATATATATATATATATATAACCAAGCATACGAGGTTAGATAATTGTGGGCTTGACCTTCTATTTTTCAATTCCGGATGTTTGTTAGTGGACTTAACAAAGAAGCCGAAGGATATAAGGGAAGTAAATTAGATTAATTTCTTATTTCATTTTCCTACTCCTACGTGGAAGGTAATGTGCTGCTTTAACCAAGTCCAGATGGATTAGCTTGACATGAGTTGCCTTTTAGTGATTTCTCAACTCCGGGTCATGGTGAGGCATTTGTACAGGTTCGAATTCCCTCCTTAATCCCAAGTCCGGATCATCACAAGGCATGGCAGGACAGGTTTTCACCAAGTTCGGCCTAATATACAAGGTTCGGGGCATGGTCATGACAGGTCCGAATTTACAGTTCCTTGTACTGAAGTAATGCGAAATTTTGCTGATACATTCCACAGAGAAAATCGAGGCATAAGACGTCGCGTACATTTTTATCCGACCTTTTTCCTTAAGGGTTTGATTCACAACCCATGAATAAGAAAGGGGGGCATCTGTATATGCATATTTTAGCAAATAGATATGTAACACATGGTAGCATCTTCTTAAGGCTTGGATATGGTCTTGGTGTGGGTAGAAAGTACTAGAACACACTTCAAGTCCAAATCCTCTCACTTTCTAGGTTCGGAAGTGAGACAAGAAGAGGAGATTCGTGGGCTTCCGAACTAGTTGGAGTAGTAGGTTCGTATAATCAACTCCTAACTAGAATTCCAAATCCGTAACTCAACTACTAGGTTCAGAGCAGGTTCGTGGGCTTTGGAACTAGTTGGAGTAGTAGATTCGTATAACCAACTCCTAACTATGAACTCCAAATCTGAAACTCAACTACTAGGTTCGGAGCAGGTTCGTGGGTTGTGGAACTAGTTGGAGTAGTAGGTTCGTATAACCAACTCTTAACTATGAACTCCAAATCCGGAGCTTAACTACTAGGCTCGGAGCTCTAACTACTACTCCAAACCTAAACATGTTTTTCTATTGTTTAAGTCAATAAAGGAGACCTATTTGACTTGGGAAACATGGGGCTTCTAGAAGATTCAAGATGAGACTTAACAAGTGATGGTCTCCTAGTTAAACACTAATTGGGAAACCTCATCTATTCTTATAAATAGAATAGTTGAACTATGCTTTGGGTTTGATTTCTATTCACAGGATATGTAGGCAGCCATTAAAGAACGTGGTTCAACTCATCATTTTCTACATCTCTTCTTCTTGTTGATCCTATACTTCTCATTGTTATTTGATCATCAACAAAATATTTGTGTTTCTAGATTAGGAAAAATCATCACAAACGTACCTTTTAAGTCTATTTGTGAAGAAGGTGTTTAGGTTTTCCTTGTAGAGCTTGAGTGTCTCTCCTATGTAAGGCCAGCCCGTTGAACTGATTCAAGTAGAAAAACATGAAAATCATACCACATGTTTACTAGTATGTGGATTTGAAATTTCAAATATAGTTACTCATGCATGCTATCACTATGGGATTCAAATAATAAAACTACAAGCATCACATTAGTAAATAATAGAGATCAGAGTCAGGTTAGGGAAAAACCACACTGAATTTGAGAATCTCCTCATCGAAGATGACAAGTTGAACAACATAATACTCTTTCAATCGAATCTACTTAGGTCCCCTTCTGATGTTTTTAATCAAATGTGTTCTATTATCATAGCATCAATGCCCATTCATGGCTAGAAACAATTTAGGGAAACATACACACACAACTTATGTTGCTAAAGATAAATATAACACATCAAACAAAAAGCTAGCAAAACACACACCAATAAAGAATTAACATAGGAACAAGTGAGTGAGTCAGTATGAGACATATTCAAATTCAAACCACATACAAGTATCTGCATAACAACGCACAAGATAGCAATGTTACCAAAACCAAAAAATAAATTCAAACCCTTCTTAAAGAATGTATAAAACTGACACACAAACTTTTGTAAAATCACAATGTATAATATAAACTGAAGTTTTACCCTTAAAATAAACAAACCTTCTTAAAGAATTAACATAGGTGCGAGTGAGTCAGTGTGTTTTGAAGATTTATGAGACGTATTCAACTTCAAACAACATACAAGTATACGCATATCTTTTCAAAAAAAAAACAAAAAGTTGTTAAATCTACAGTGAACGAAACTACAATACCCTATTACTTAATCTTTCATAATATCAGAACTTAGCGACAAACTTTAAAATAATCACAATGTACTTTACAAATTGAAGTTCTACCCATAGAATAAACAATACTCATTCACACAAATCTACACAAAACTAAACCCCATACTACAAAAACCCATAATACGCAAAAACCCTGCTACTAAATCTCAAAATCTCAAAATAACCAAACCCATTTTACAGAAACAATAAAAATGTAAAAAATAAAAACAGAAAAAAAAACTTATTAACTAATTTAATCATGTAAACAATAATAATATAAACTAAGGGGGACTTCCAAATAGCAGAGATTCCAATGCCCATATAGAAAGGAAAACAAGAAGTTTTCTTTCCAAACTCACAAATGATTCCCTGAACAATAACAGTGTCTTTAGGACAAACAACACGGTTCAAACCCCAGTCTAGTGCATCATCGTTTCCTTTGTTACGATTTGCGTCCATTGCTACTATCACACTCTCCATTGAGGAAGTTAATAAACCTAACTTGATCAGTTCAAGGAGCACAATTAAAAAAAAAACTTGGAAATTCGCTACCTAGGGTTTGGGTGGATGGAGAGAGAAAATAGATCAAGAGAATGAGAAAGAAAGCGTACCTGGTTTACTTCTTTCTTCGACGGCGAGAGTTTGACAGAGAAGACCGAGGTTTTCATGGAGGCATGAAGACTTGAGAGAGATGAGCATCGGGGAGAACTTGTTTAATTTAGTTCTAATCTTTTTCTGTTAGTTCCACATATACCCTTTTGGTCTTTGTGTTATATGGCAGTGTAGGCAATACGAAAGTGCACCGAATGCGCAATACCCTCTCTGTGCCTTAGGCGAAATGAGCGAGGTGTCTGATTTAAGTGAGGCGCGTAGTAATGAAAAAATAGATATATCAAATAAAAAATAAAATAAATATTAAATATGACATGAATTATCACTAATTTGCTTAGCCAAACTTTAAAATTAATTTTATGTGATTGTAAACATAGAACCATTGTAGTCATTTAAAAGAAAAATCTTAAGCAATAAGTAAAGAGCAAAATAAAAATCGTATATCTCAATACAATCTAGCTTAATTTAAATAAACTAAAATAATGACCCAATCGAATTGAGCCAAATGAGTTCTTCATGAAAAATTTGTTGTGTTACAAAATGACCCTTTATAAATTTATTGGTCGGACCTTGCTTATGGGGTTTAAGCCTTTTGGGTATTGGTGGTGGTTTTTTATTTTCTATTTTTCGCTTAAGGGCACTAGTCTAGCAAACTAGCGTCCACCCTGTTTCATTTCTATTTAACCTAAGTTTTTAGATGGTCTTTTTCTAACTAATTAACTTAATTAAGAGGTATATTAATAATAATACTTCTGGAAGTCACATTATAAGTGATTTCAAAAACTTGGCAAATTCACTTTTAAAGTGATGTTGAATATATAGATATTACATCACTTTATAAGTGACACGGTGAGTGACAACACCTTTAAAGTGATGTTGAATACATAGATCTTACATCATTTTATAAGTGACACAGCGTGTGACGTAAAAAAGTGTTACTGCATCACTATCTCGACATCACTTACTAAAATAATGTTATACAACTCTACTACATCAGCTTCTGAAATAAGTGATGTTAAAAAAAAATTGTGATAATTATTATATCACATGATAAGAAAAGTGATGTCATAGTTTTCTTTTGACATCACTTCGCTGAAAGTGATGTAAAAATAGTGATATCATATGCCAAATTTGTTGTAGTGATAGGTGGTTGGAATACTCTCGACTTTGACTACAAAAATAGTAGGATGATTGATTAAGGATCTTCTTATAGACAAGCCTGTCTTGTGTTGACAAACTATTGGAAAATAGTTGCCAACAAATGAACAAATGTCATGGAATTATCAACTTTCCCCATACAAAACTCTACCATCTCACCCTCAGACCTTGTTCACTCAATGCAACATACGCACTATTGGAAGTAAATCGACTACTATGGTGTGGGTTCCATATCACTCTGTTGACTGGAAGATGGTAATTAATGATAGTATTCAAGACTTCTTCCTTAAGCTCCTCACATTGCATATTATGGATGACAGTACTCCATGTACCATTGTGTAAGAGCTGATTCACAGTAGCACCCAAAGGAAAATGGAGCTTGAGAACTACCTGTGAATGGAGGACCAAAGGATTGTTCTTGCACCATGATAAGAGCCCATAACTGTAGTTTTAACCTCTTAATAGTATTACATTTAGACCAATTATGTTTATAATAAATAAGAGTTAGTATTGTTTACGTGCTTTTGTGTATTTCAGGTCTTGGAGTCAACTATGTGAAAAAATATGTCACTTTTGTAAGAGAAAGAAGTCAAATTGTTTGCTAGAGAAGTTCTATGGTTAAAGCCCAAGTTTCAAGGAGAAAAAACATTTTTAAAGCCTAGTCAAAGTTGAAAAGTCAAAGTCAACACAGGCAGAAATAGAGCAGAAAAGTCAACAGAACTTCCGCAGGCCGTATCTTTGGACTCAGACCTTGGAATTGGTCTTATTATATGTCAAAACAACCGGCTCAAAAAGTGCTTTCTAATGGTCCAGATTTCAATCTAAACAGAGCAGTAAAAGTAGACAAAAGTGGTGTTGCAGTAAATTTCCAACAGGGAAACTCTTTTTGGACTTAAGTAATTAGGTTTTGGGCTTGATTTAGTGGCCCAAAACACAGCTCCGAAGCCCATGCACGAAATTATAAACCTAATCATCTTTTATATAAAGAGGACTAAGGAAAAACTCTAGAGCTCTCTCTCCTACCTCTTCCCTTTAGTTAAATATAGTTTTTAGGGCTTATGTTATTAGCATAGCCAACATTAAACACTTCAAGTTATTTTAATACAAGTATTCTTTTAATTATGTCTTCTTCTAATCATTATTTACTCCATGGCAATCTAATGAATCATAGCTAAACCTATAATAGATGGTTTTGATTGAAGCTTTGATGAAAACTTGATATTATAGTATAAAGTAGTTTTATTAAGGAGCTTCAAGTCTAGGTCTTTCTATTTAGCAATAAATAAAATAAACCTAGACTAGAGGGTAGTTCATTCGCCATGAGAATGGGTTTCAACTTTTTCTCATACTAATTATTATTTGGCAAGAGATACCATGAGTAATTTGGGATAATAAAGACCTAATCTTTATATTTTAAACCTTGTGTGAAAATATAAAGATTAGGGTTGCAACAAACTCTATACTAGCATGTTAGGGATTAATTAAGGTGGATTCAAATCTATCTAATTCCTTCTTCATATTCACAAGTTAATATTTATTTGCCATAGTTTAATTTAGAATAGATTCAATATTAGTTTTCACCATATTAACTCTATTTTGAAATCAATACTCTCACGCTGCTTAATTGTTCACCATTAGTTGAATTAGTTAGTATCTAAGCAATTAAGAGTGGAACAAATTTTTTAGGTTAGTTAAATTACATGATTAATTGAGAGTAGAACTTTGATAAAAGAAACTAGAAAACATAGTTTACTTCTTCCTAGTGTCTTTAGCATAAGTAGGAGTATAAAAGTTTAATTTATAGTTTATCAAATGGCGCTGCTGCCATCTTAGTTGTCTTTAGAAATCAATTCCAATAGTTTTTCAATTCTAAAACAGCCCGAATTCACCCACCCACCCTACTGTTTTCACACATGTTTTTTTTTTTGTACACTATTCCTCGATTCATGACTGAGTTTTTATTTCCTACCACAGGTTTCTCAAAACAAGGTTTCACAATAGCTATTGTACTCACCGAGAACTTACTAGAAAAGTTTGAAGGAGTAAAGTGCAATCTTAGAGCGCACCCTGACCTCTAGTAAACTTGATTTGAGTTTTCTCTAGTTCTGAGGCCCAGCCCATCAAAACATTACACAAAATCCTATTTCTGAAAAGTTTTACAGAGGGCGCCCGTGCCCTCTGAAGTAAGCCCAATTTACAGGTTAGTTATAGTTCATATTTTAGTTTGAAATATTTGCTGGTTCGGTGTACCAAGCTTCTATAGGACACTGAGATTCGTATTGAAGACACTATTCATAAGCGTAGCAATGAGGCATTCAGGTCCTCCTTATTTCTTTCCTCATTTTTTCTGTCAAAGGAGTTTAATTATAGTATAATCAGGTTTGTTTGACTGTTGTTCTTGTTATTTCATATTGAACTTAGCCTTGCATGAGATTAAGGTCTGGTAAGAAAAAATCATCTATCGTTATCTATCGTAAACGTCAACGCACACGTCTATCTAGAATATCACACATTACACCTACATCAATGGTTGAAGAAGCAGAGACTCCTCTCTTTGATTTTTACAAAGCCTTAAATGATGGCCCTAAGTCATGCATTGTTCTTGCAAACCTAGTGGGGGATTTTTGAATTCCCCTGAATATTTTTAATTTGTTACCAGTTTTTCATGGTTTAGACCACGAAAAGCCTTATCATTATATGCGTAAGATAGAACAAGTTCTCACTATATTTCATCATCCTATCATAGGTCTGGAACAAATTAAACTTAGGGTGCTTCCTTTCACCCTAGCCGACAAGGCAGTGTCTTGGTTAACTACCCAAACGCCAAATTCCGTGGACTCATGGGCTAAACTTGTTCAATTGTTCATGGAACAGTTTTACCTACCACTAAAGACAGATAAAATGATTCAAAAGATTCATTTCTTCTGCCAGAACCCTCATAAATCCTTTTCAGAGGCCTAGAACCGGTACACTAATCTTCTTATAGAATGTCCACTTCATAACCTTGCGAAAACACACTTGTTCGTGCCTTTTTCAAGGGCCTTTCACATCACCATAAGGAGGTTCTTGATATATTGAATGGGAGTAGTTTCCTTAGTAAAGGAACCTAAAGGCTTATAATTTTTAGAAGATCAATCCAAGCGTAATAATAATTAGGGGGGGTAATGATATCTCCTGCTCAGCTCCTTCTTCTTAAACAACAAAGGTGCCATTATGTTTGAGGTTAAACCTGATCCCGAGCTTAGAACTCTAATCAAATCACTCACAAAAAAGGTAGAAGGCATTTATGTTCACCATAATTCTACTTACGAATAAAATGATGAATTTCAAACGCAAGTAAAACTAAAACTTTTACGGATACTATTTTTATCAAAGATTTATACTCTCGAATCTATCGAAATAGAGTGGAGTAAAAGATTCACTCAACTCCTAGTTCTTTAGCATTCAAAGTTTTCTATAATTGTGAATCTATCCAAAGTTTAATGAGAGTAATGGTGGGATTATACTACGATGTGAATTCTAAGAACGAGATACCTTAACTCAAACTATGAAATGTTACGAAATATTAAGGTTTGAATCTAGATAAATAATTAGGGGGGATCGAATCCACCTTGAATCCAACTTAATAAACTAGCATAGATTGTTGTGATCCAATTCTTACATTCTTACGGTAATAATTGGTCGTTCTAATCCCTAATCAATCATGGCAATCTCTACCAAATAATGACTAGCATGTGAGGAAGTCCAACCCATTCTCATGGCGAATCAACGACCTTCTAGAGTGGAATAGACTCTTACAACGATTCTACACTATACAATCATGTTTTCAGCAAGGCTTCATAAAACTCCTCTAATGGAGGTTTAGCCTTGATTCATCAAACTATCATTTCCATATAAAATTGAATAAAACATAATATAAAGATTATAACTTTACTATATCAATCTACTCAAGAATTCAATTCGAAAGTAAACAACTAAGAAATGAATAACAAACAAGAATTGAAATTAGATCTAAGCAATTTTAAATAGCAAAATCGAAACTATCAAAAGTAACTATTTTATTTATATAATGAATGATAAACACTGATTCAAATAACTAATCTAAAACAAGGTATGAAAAAACTAATTAATTAACTAATGAAAATTCTCAAAACTATATCTCCATTATTCTCTAATGGCTACCTTCTATCCTAAGCTAATTGATACTTAAGAGCTAAGTCTTGTCTGTGGAAATAGAGGAGACCATATCCACATTTTCGTGCATGGGCTAAGGGTCCATGTTTTGGGGCGGAAAATCGAGCCCAAAGCCCAATATCTTCAGTCCACAGGGCTCTTTTCAGCTGGCTTTGACTTCAATAGACTTTTTGTCCACTTTTACTCTTTTGATTAGATCAAGTTTTAGACCATTGGAAAAATCTTTCCGAGCCGGTCGTTTTGACATAAGGTACGCCCAATTCTGAGGCCTGAGTCCAAAGATACGGTTTTTGGAAGTTCTGCTGACTTTTTGTGTTGTTTCTGCTCGCGTTGACTTTGACCTTTCAACTTTTGACCAGGCTTTACAAAGGCTTTTTCTCCTTGAATCTTGGCCTTTAATCACAGAACTTCTTAGCAACCAACCCTTGCTCATTTATCTCGCCAAAGTGGGACATTTCTACACATAATTGACTTCAATGCCTGAAATACATAGAAGCACGTAATTAACATTAACTCTTATTTATTACTCGCATAATTGGTCTAAAAGTATTATTATAAAGGGTTTAAAACTATAGTTTTGGGCTCTTATCACCTACTCCTGTCATGAACATCAACTTTCTTTTGTGTAATTTCTATTTTAGTCTTGAGCATACCAACTCCTATTGTCCTCTTGTCTATGACCAACCACCCATATAGCCGGAAAATGTCTGCTCCTTTAATAACATTCCTAACGCACCTTGGAGACAAAATCCCAACTTCAGTTGGCATAATAATCAACCAGTTACACCTCTGGGGTTTAGTAATTAAAATGTTAGGCCAGTAAACAACTATAACCCAGTTTAACCAATACAAATACAAGGACCAGGTAATTATAATAATTATAATAGAGGTATCATCCCAGTTAATAACAACTATCAGAACCCACCTGTTACTAATCAACGTGAGATAGTTCCTGTCACACCACCTGTGGCCACTATACCTTCACAACTTGATTGCTTTGATGCCTACATGCAAGCTTAAGAACAGATTCTACAATCCATTCAACAATCCCTACAAAAGTTAGCCCAAGATAAAGCCCAACCAATAGGTGTGTTTCTAGGTCAAGCAATACCTAATCCTAAAATGCCTAACACAGCCTTTGAAGTAACCGGTAATCCTAGTAGCGCAAATTTAAATGTAGGTGAGTTAAATGCCGTCACCACCCTCCATTCTGATAAAGTGGTTGATAGCGCCATAACTATGCCCGTTGATACACAACAAGTAGTCAATGAAAATGAAACTTTACTAGATAACGAAATAGAAACTGACGATCTTACACATATAGAGGTACCAGTTAAACCACAACCCTAGAGGAAAGCGACCAAGGATAAACATACGGTTAATAATCCTATTGACCCATAAGCTAAATATAGAGATAAACCACCATTTCCCGATAGACTAGCCATATTAAAAAAGGATACAAATTTTGATGAGATTAGGGAAGTTTTAAAAATTTAACGATAAGCCTATCTTTTTTTGAAGCTATTAAAAAATTACCCCAACAGGCTATGTTTCTAAAAGAATTATGCACTACTAGGAGGAAAACCAACATTCCAAAGGACGCCTTTTTAATTGAACAGTTTCCTACTCTATCTAACCATAATGGAATCATTAAGTATAAAGACCCTGGTCGTCCTACTATACAATGCACCTTAGGGGATACACACACGAAAACTGCTCTATTAGACATGGGGGCGAGTGTTAACTTTCTCCCTTACTACCTATATAAGAAAATCGGTTTACATGAGATGCAACCAACTAAAATGATGTTGCAATTAGTTGACCATTCTATTAAGTATCCCAAGGGTGTTGTTGAAAATATGCTTGTTAAAGTTCAAGATTTTTACTACCCAGCCGACTTCATTATCCTTGATATAGAAGTCACTAATGACTCTGTTCTTATCATCTTAGGGCGTCCCTTCTTGGCAACTACAAATGCGCTCATTAACTGCCGTGATGGTTTGATGTCCATTTCCTTTGGATACCTTTCTATTAAGGTGATTGTTTTCAAAATGATGCAACAATTACCTGATACGACTATCGAAAGAGAAACTAGCATGATCGAGAGCTTAGCCAAGATTATTTCAACAACACGTTTTCTGATAATTAGATGCACCAATTTTTTTCGTTCAGAAGTTCCGACTTCGACGATGACTCCTACGTAGAGGAAGTTAATGCCCTTTTTGAGTCTACTCCTATATTAGATCTTTTTGTAGCTCCCTTTTTCGAGTTTCAAGACTTTTTACCTTAAAAAGTCTTTACTACTCAGGACAAACACCCTCCGGAAGCCTTTCTACCCATTCATCCCACCCTTGTGCTTAAACATATTCCTGCTGAGTTGAAATATATCCATCATTTTGATCCGGATGGTAGTTATCCGATGATTATATCTTCTAAGTTATCTACTGATGAAGAGGCATGTTTGATTAGGGTGATTAGGGAACATCGTTTTGCGATTGGTTGGTCCCTAGACAACATTAAGGGGATAGACCCTAGCATATGCACTGATCGTATACATTTGGGGATAATTCAAAGACTTCACGCGAACCTCAGTGTCGTTTGAACCCTACCATGAAAGAGGTGGACAGGGAAGAATTTTTAAGGTTACTCGATGCAGGTATCATATATCCCATCTCCGATAGTGAATGGGTAAGCCCCGTTCATGTAGTTCCTAAGAAATTGGGTGTTACCATTGTACGTAATGCTGATGGTGAATATGTTTCCACATGAGTTCCTATGAAATAAAGGATCTGTATTGACTACAGACAACTAAATGACATGACATAAAAGGATCACTTTTCTTTACCTTTTATAGATTAGATGCTTGAACGTCTAGTTGGTCATGCTTATTACTGCTTTTTAGATAGCTACTCGCTATTTTAATATCATTATTGAACGAGACGACCAAGACAAGACTACATTCACATGCCCTTTTGGAACATATGCCTATAGATGAATGCCTTTTTGGCCTTTGTAATGCTCGTGGTACCTTCCAGCGGTGTATGCTTCATATCTTTAGTGACATGGTGGAACGCTTTATGGAAATTTTTATGGATGATTTTCTATCTATGGAAACTCTTTCAGTGACTGCCTGTCTAACCTTTATAAGGTATTGACACGATATAAGGAAAAAAATATGGTTTTAAACTGGGAAAAATGTCATTTTATGGTTAAAAGAGGGATAGTTCTAGGTCATATTGTGTCTAGTGATGGCATAAAAGTATATAAAGCCAAATTAGACAAAATAGCGGCTATACCTATACCTTGGACTATCCATGACATTAAAGCCTTTTTAAGCCATGTAGGTTTTTATAGGCATTTTATTAAGGATTTTTCCAAATTAGCTAAGCCTTTAACTAATCTACTTTTAAAAGATGTCATCTTTGATTTCAATCATGACTGGAAACAGGCTTTTGAAACATTAAAATCCACTTTAACATCTGCATCGATTATACAACCTCCCGATTGGTCTAAGCCTTTCGAACTTATGTGTGACGCTAGCGATTATACTGTTGGTGCTGTGTTAGGACAGAAACTAGATGATAAGTCCTCCATTATTTATTATGCTAGTAAGACTTTAAATGATGCTCAAAGAAATTACACTACTACAGAAAAGGAATTTTTAGCTGTAGTTTATGCTTTAGATAAGTTCCGTCCTTACTTGGTTGGTTCAACGACCTTAGTATATACTGACCATGCAGCTCTTAGGTACCTTCTCACCAAGAAGGATGTTAAACAAAGATTAATCCGATGGATCCTTCTCCTGCAAGAGTTTATCTTAGAAATTAAGGATAAATGAGGGGTTAAAAATATAGTTGTCAATCACTTATCTAGACTAACCAATGACAGTGATAGTGACTCTGAGTCCCTACCTAATTATTTTCCTGATGAGCACCTTTATTCTATTTTTTCTACACCTTACTGTGCCGACATTGTGAATTTTTTAGGTTCTAATATTATTCCTGATATTTGGTCAAAAAGTGAACGTAAGAAATTTTTTGTGAGAGTTTAGTTATATTACTGTGGATTAGCCATACCTTTTTAAGTATTGTGTGGTTCAGTTATACTACTGGGATGAGCCATACCTTTTTAAGTATTGTACGGAACAAATTATTTATCGTTGTATTCCCCAGTAGGAATATAATAAGGTTTTATCCTTCTGCCATGACAAAGCGTGTGGTGGCCATTATAGTGGTATGAAAACGGTAGCTAAAGTTCATCAATGTGGTTTTTATTGGCCTACTCTTTTTAAGGATGCCCAAGTACACTACAAGATGTGTGCTCGTTTCCAACAACTTGGGAGTATCACTAAACATAATACGATGCCTTTAAATCCCATTATGGTAGTGGAAATTTTTGATGTATGGGGCATTAATTTCATGGGTCCTTTTCTCGTTTCCCACGGTTTTATTTATGTTCTTGTTGTTGTGGACTACATTTCCAAATAAATAGAGGCCATGGCTTGCCGTAGCAATGACCATACAACAGTTGTCTTTTTCGTTAAGGAATACATTTTCTCTCATTTTGGCATCCCTAAAGCCATCATCAGTGATTGTGTAACGCATTTTTGCAATCGAGTTGTTGCTTCTTTAGTTAAGAAATACGGAGTTACCCAAAAGGTGGCAACTCCTTATCATCCGCAAACTAGTGGCCAAGTAGAAGTCTCTAATAGGAAAATTAAAAAGATATTATAAACGACAGTCAATCCTGACCAAAAAGATTGGTCTAAACGTCTAACAGATGCCTTATGGGCATATCGGACAACTTTTAAAACTCCTATAAGAATGTCTCCCTTTAGACTTGTGTTTAGAAAACCTTGTCATTTACCTGTTGAATTGGAGCACCATACTATGTAGGCTATAAGAAACCTAAACTTCAATATTGATGAGGTTGGAAGAACTTTGCAGTGATTCTTATGATCTCGCGAAGGATTATAAAGCTAACATGGAATGTGTTCATGATAAACATATTTTGTGTAAAGAGTTTATAATTGGTCAAAAAGTTTTGCTTTACAACTCACGTTTGCATATTTTCCCAGGGAAATTAAAAACCCGTTAGTCTAGTCCTTTTCTGGTTATTGAAGTGACCCCTCACGGGGAAATCACCTTGGTAAATCTCAATGACAACAGTACTTTTCAAGTCAATGGCCAACGTTTAAAACTTTTTCACGAGTTAAGGTCTCCAGCTATGGAGAATGTCCTTTTACAGGACCCTGTCTATGAGGAATGGCCTTTGATGTTTAGTGCACTTCCTTTTATTTCCATATATATTGGGAGTGTACCATTAAGGTAACCGGGCCCTCCCTTTGGAGTGTGTGGCTATAAGTACCGGATCCTAAATCCACATTTAACGTAATTCTTGTTTTCCACTCTTGCATGTTCTCTTGTTTTTGAATCGTGTTTCTCTATGGAGTGATTTACGTCCTTATTGCTTGATTGTTTTCTTTTATATTAAACCTTATTCATAAAAAGTAAAAAATATTTAAATTCGATAAACATTAGTCTAGTAAGTCTCGGGAATCTAACTTTAAAAGAACCACATTTTAAAACAAATTTTCTAAACACTGTTTTCAAAAATTTGTTTGGGGGTGGGGTGTTTGGTTTTTCCATTCTTGATTACTTAACTTCCTATTCTTGTTCCTTCTGCCATTTATTCGTACTTTGATTTGTGTTGGCACAATCTATGAATTTAGATTTCTTTTGATCACATAACTTATGCCATCCACGTATTTCGAGGAGTTTTCCATCTCCTTATGTGTCACCCACAATTAGAATTGAGTTTTTTTATAGATCATTGGATTATATTTTCTCTGTTGATCATTTTCAGAGCTCATTCGCCAAAATCGGACTATTAATGAATCGAGAATTTTAGTTTTAAGCTATACAAGGCAAAAGACATGATAGGTATTACGAAATTGTTTTGGGCTTGGACCCAAAATTTTAAAACCCTACTAGGGCACGTGCCACACACGTGCCTCTCTATTTAAATAACCCATGTGTTTTTCCTCTTCATCTTCCTCACCTCCACTTGAGAACATCTCATGTTGCTCTCAAGATCGAGCGTGCCCGCCCACTTGTATAGGTCATATTAATCACGCCCGCGCCCTTACCTTCACACATCGACTCTTCCTTTCTTCACCGAGTTTTTCTTTACTCTCCCACACCTTAACTATCACCACATTTTCCAATATCCAGGTCCCCATGGCTCCTACCCCAAAATTTCTTCTAGAACAAGTTTTTTCAAGTGCACAGTTTGCACCCTTTTCCGATACCGAAATGCATATTAGGAAGTGGGAAGGGTTGTGGTACTCTAGTGAGGATTTTTATCACACTGATTTGGTGCTCACTTTTTACCGAAAGAGGGTGGTTATGAATCATAGAAGTTTTGTGGATGTGAATGGTAGTCGTCGGGAGTTAAGTACAACGGTGTTAGCTGAGATTACTGGCATTGAAGAAAGGGCCATTGTAGTCACCATGCAGGAATCTCAGCTTGGGGGTATAAGTCCTTTGATGACGGAGACGGTGTTGGAAGGAAGTTACAATTCTGGTTCACATTGTGTTCGTCAGTTGTCTCTGAGAAGAAACCAACTGGTGGTTGCTCAGGGGGTGGAAGAAACATTATTGTTACCACAAAAGCTAGTCACATAAATCTGAGTTGTGTCCACATTCTCTAGACCCTTCAAAACTGAAGGTATGTGTTCTGCATGGTTGAATTTTTATTAAATGAGATTCTAGCAGTTAGTCAAACTACCACACCTTTCCCTACATTGATCA
Source organism: Coptis chinensis (assembly GCF_015680905.1). Taxonomy (NCBI): domain Eukaryota; kingdom Viridiplantae; phylum Streptophyta; class Magnoliopsida; order Ranunculales; family Ranunculaceae; genus Coptis; species Coptis chinensis. Next base: position 39,968,022 of record NC_141463.1, read on the forward strand.
CAAAGATTATATTGTATTGGGGAGGTGTTCCGGACTCTAGTAGGATTATGTTGAAGTTGAATGAGAATGCACGTATTTATAGAAAGTGTATTCAAAAGGAGTGGAATGTGCTTGAAATTTTGGCTGCTGAGATAGAATCAGAAGAGGAGGAGGAGGATGCAACCTGTTTTGCTGCAGAAGCCTTGGGAAGGGCTGCTACGGATGTAACCTATTTTTCATTACTTCATCGTGGCCTGCAATATCTTCATACCTAGTATGAGACAATTCAAATAGGCCAACGTTCTTTTAGTGAACTCTGTGAGGCCATCCAAACTAGGTAAAGTTCTATTATCTGTAACCAAACTGGTTTTCAACAAAATTTTCAATTAATCAGTGATAGTCAGTAGGATCTCCATGCTACCATGGAGACTATCTCTCAGACTCAGAATGAGCATTGGGACGCCATAGATGTTTTATGGGAACAATAACGCATGTTTCAGGACGAAGTTCTATGACACCTGCCACCTCATGGTCATTCATTCTCTTATGACTCCGGAAGGTGTGACCGTCGTCGACGTAGGACGGATGGCTCTGGCCCTTCCTCCTCTCGTGGCTAGTTCTTTATTATTGTTATTGAGACAAATTTCCCTTTTTAGTAGTTTTAGTATTTCCTCTTGTTTAGTTTAAGTAGTTAATATGGGATTATGAAAGTTTGTATTTTTATTTCAATTGCAAGTTAGTTTAATTTTTGTCTACTCATGCTATTTATATTTCGTGAATCCTACCCTTCCGACCTGTTTGGGGGTGGCATAATTTGGTTAGCAATGTATTTACCATATCCATATTTTTTTTTAGAAAAATTATTACCATGCTTAGTGACTATAGTTTATATTAGCATCATGCTAATAAGGTGTAGCTAGAATTAGCTACTCTTGTTTGTGCAAACCTCAAGGGTTAGAAATATTATGATTGCTATTTTAATTCTAGCTTAAAACCTATCGGTTTGATTCTGGAGTCTGCTTCATCTATTTCTATTTTGGATTTAGAAATCTTTTTCTTATTCCCTCACTTTCCTTAACAATTTGAAAACCTTGGGGAACTTTGATTATGTAACATGTGTTATATAAATACATGGCACGCCATATACTTTACTCTGCACCATTCTAGTTCATATCACAAGTCTTACTCCGAGCGCGCACGCCCCTATATTGCACTAATTCGGAGCACGCTCGTGCTATAGTCCACTGCGCTGCAATTTTCTTTTCTTAGGAGAGAGCGCGCCCGCCCTTTGACATAGGCTATTCCAAGTACGCACCCAATCTTACTTCAACATACATCTAGTTCTTTTTTCTAGGGCTTTCTGCGGTCAATTCCAGGAGTTCAGTACTATGCTTGTTTTCTATGAAATCTCCGCTAATCATACTGGAGTAGTCCTTTGAAGAATTGGTCGAGAGTGACACATATGGGTTCTTGTTCCGCGACATGATTGTGCAGTTAGGATGGGAGCTTCTACTGGTAAGTGTTGATGAATCTTATTCTCCTGCACTTATTGCTTATTTCTATGATAACTATAGGTTTTTCTATCGACCAGATGGGGAACAAGTGTTCTCTGTCACAATTAATAATGAAACGGTCGATTTATGCAAGTTTTTGTTAGCATATGCTATATGACTTTCTATGTCTGCTGCCCAAGACTCATGGGGCTGTATGTCTGATAATGTGTACATCTACAATTATAAGTATTTCAATGAGACCTATGAGGCAGGGATTTTCCGTGTAAGACCAAGGGCAATATAATGTAGCCATTAGCAACCTATCTTTTAACTTAGGCACTATTATGTTTTTTATTATGCTGAATATTTTAGGGGAATGGTGTTTTTCTTTTATGAATAACGCCACTTGTGACGTCTTCCTTGCTCTAGCTGAGGGACGTATGCTTTATGACCTTCTCCAGACCATAGTTTTTAGTTTAGCATGAGCCCATAGCTTAGAGCATAAGTACCTTCTTATGCCTGTCATGGTTTGCCTCATAATGCTATGCTTATTTCCTGAGTTCTCTAGCCATTTCACGGATTGGGTTAGGGTTGACATTATGCGACCCACCAATTGCATTGTACGTTCTTTACATGCTATGATTTGGCAGGGGCATTGTCTACATCGTCATTGGGATGCCCCTTACATGCACCCCATCAAACTAAGTAGCGTTTAATAGGTAAGAAAAGGTTGATGATAAATGGCGTTAGGCATGGCAGATTATCATGGCTTGGTAGGACGCAAAGGAACCTCACTTCTCAGAAGCTGAGATAGGAAGGGAGGACAACGCCTAGTGGTTGGATATAAGGTAAGTTTTACTTTATGTTAGTGTCCGATTATGTCCTAAGCAATTTAATTTCTCGTTATTCCCATAATGGGTGGAACTCATATAAGACTTGCGTATGTTTTTCTTTACCTATATTAGTATGTTCTAATTTTGTTTTGCAGGTGCTTTATAAAATTTTCATGCATTTCCATGGTACTTTCTATCTGTCTTCTTTCTACACTTTGAGGACAAAGCATGTTTTTGTTTGGGGGTGGCATAGAAACACGTGTAATTTAAGGCACCTATTAGTATATATATATGTATAATATGCACTTTGCTTTCAAGTAAAAAATTAAAAAATAAAGATATAAATAAAAAGTATTTATACTATGCACTAAGGAATATTGGTATTGTTTCTGTTTCTGTCATGATAGTAGTCTAGAAGTCTCATTTTAACTCTTAAATTAGAATAGTTTTTAGAAACTTAGGTTAATATGTAGGTAATAGTCATTGCATCTTTCCATAAATATATTGCATGAGCATCTATGTTTGTATTGGCAGTAAGTTTCTGAAATCTAGGTTAGAATACTTATTCTACAAATTTTGTGAGAATCTATCCCAAAAGCCTTATATGAGTGAAATATATGTGTGATGACACAAGGGAGAAGTAAATTCCAAATAGAGAAATCACACATCCACTTGCTTGATCACCATACCATATCCTAAGAGAGAATTTAGGCCATCTTTGGATCAATATAACAAGAAATTCAACCCTATATGAAATTATTTTCCTCTAGTGGCCCCTCTCAACCTTTCTTTAGCCTTTTCATAAACCACAAATCCTTCACCCTTTTATTAAAACAAAATAAAAATAAAAATTAGCCTACCCATCTTGAATAAGTCTGAGAAGGAGGATGGAATTGAGAAAAGAAAGTAGAAAGACCTGTGGAAAACCAAGAATTTGTTAATTACCTGATTAGAGAAATGTTGGCCATAATATTCTTATATGATTTGATTATTATGCACGTATTTCTGTTGGCCATAACATTCTTATATGATTTGATTATTATGCACGTATTATCTTAGGTTTCAAATTGATTATTTTTTATTCATTTCAAGTGAGATGTATAGATATCTGAGATTAAATAAGGAAACGTTAATTTTATTTCTTAGTCGTTGTAGTATAAATGAAGTTTGCGAGTATCTTCTCTGTAGAACTCTCACGAGGCTATAACTCGTCCACTAGGAAAATTCTAGTGGTTCAAGGCCTTATTGCATATGGTCAATGCAATCGCACTCTACGAAACGAGATTAGTGAGAACTCTATTTTTGGTCACTTATTTTAATTTCTCATATTTGCTTGAGGACAAGCAAAATGCTGTTTGGGGGTAGTTTGATAAGAGCCCAAAACTGTAGTTTTAACCCCTTAATAGTATAATAAATAAGAGTTAGTACTGTTTACGTGTTTTTGTGTATTCCAGGTCTTGGAGTCAACTATGTCAAGAAATATGTCACTTTTGCAAGATAAAGGAGTCAAATTGCTTGCTAGAGAAGTTCTATGGTTAAAGCCCAAGTTTCAAGGAGAAAAAGCATTTTTAAAGCCTAGTCAAAGATGAAAAGTCAAAGTCAACGCAGGTAGAAATAGACTAGAAAAGTCAACAGAACTTCCATAAGGTATATATTTGGACTCAGATCTCGGAATTTGGCCTATTATTTGTCAAAATGACCGGCTTGAAAAGAGCTTTCTAATGATTTAGGCTTGAACCCAATCAGAGTAGTAAAAATGGATCAAATAGGTGTTGCAGTAAATTCCAGCGGCCCTTTTTGGACTTAAGTAATTAGGTTTTGGGCTTAATTTAGTGGCCTAAAACACAACTCCAAAGCCCATGCATGAAATTGTAAACCTAATCCTCTCCTATATAAATAGGACTAAGGAAAAACACTAGAGCTCTCTCTTTTACCTTTTCCCTTTAGTTAAATATAGGTTTTAGGATTTATGCTATTAGCCTAGCCACCATTAAACACTTCAAGTTATTTTAATACAAGTATTCCTTTAATTATGTCTTCTTCTTCTCATTATTTACTCCATGATAGTCTAATGAATCATAGCTAAACCTCCATTAGAGGGTTTTGATTGAAGCTTTGATGAAGACTTGATATTTTAGTATAGAGTAGTTGTATTAAAGAGCTTTAAGTTTAGTTTTTCTATTTAGTAATAAGTAAAATAAACCTATACTAGAGGGTAGTTCATTCTCCATGAAAATGGGTTTTAACTTCCTCTCATGCTAATTATTATTTGGCTAGAGATACCATGAGTAATTAGGGATAATAACGACCTAACCTTTATGTTTGAACCTTGTGTGACAACATAAAGATTAGGGTTGCAACAAACTCTATACTAGCATGTTAGGGATTAATTAACATGTATTCGAATCTCTCTAATTCCTTCTTCATACTCACAAGTTAATATTTATTTGTCATAGTTTAATTTAGAATAGATTCAATATTAGTTTTCACCATATTAGTTCTATTTAGAAATCATTGCTCTCATGTTGTTTAATTGTTCACCATTAGTTTAATTAGTTAATATCTAAGCAATTAGGAGTTGAATGAATTCTTTACTCTAGGTATATTACGTGATTAATTGAGAGTAGAACTTTGATAAAAGAAACTAGAAAACATAGTTTACTTCTTCCTAGTGTCTTTAGCATAAGTAGGAGTATAAAAGTGTAATTTCTAGTTTATCACACCACAAATCATGCCATATAAGAGTATTTTCACCATTGGCTATAGTGTACACAATGTGCTCTTTTGCATCAGTTCTGCTTTTGAGTATACTCATCTATGACCACGCACAGTCAAAGGGAATATTCATGGTCCAGAAGAATTTTTTCTTGATGTGATTTTGCCAGATCCATTCAATCCAGACACTCTCATCTTTTGCAGCTACTTTGGAAACGATACTACAATATGCACTCTTATTCCAAACCTTCATATTCATGATACCCAACCCTCCTTTCTCTTTTGGTTTACAAATAGTATGTATACTTGCTTGGTGGAGACGTATTTTGGAATCAGTCCCACTCTAAAGAAAGTTAGCACATATTTTTTTCACTTGTTCTAAGACAGTAATAAGGAGAATAAATGTTCTGAACCAAAAGATGTGGAATTGGCTAGTAATAAAAGAAATCAACTGTAATCTACCCGCATGAGACAACAACCTAGATTTCTAACCAACAATACGCCCAGTGATTCTTTTTTTTGCAGGGAAAATGTGAATATTATATATAATAATAATAAGGTTACAATAGAGGTTAATCACCACCCAGGCTGGATTAAGTTCCCACTATGCGTGACATCCCGAGTTTGCACAAGGGCTTGGATAAACTAAGTTGTTACCGCATTAGCCATTGCCTAACTAGTAACAATCATGTGTACTAAGTAAAGAAAATTGGTTGGAAACTACCAAGTTTGTTATAAAACCCCAACAATTTCTAGCCCAAAACTGAAAAGCCCAACGAAATGCCCATAGGACCAATGGGTCAGGGAGACCAAATCTCCACCTTCTCGACCCGGAAACCATCACCCTCGTTGTTGGCTGCCCCATCGCAACCAGCACCCTTGTGGTCATCCACGCACCAAGTTAATTACCAAGAGCGTCGGGCGTATAATCGCAGCTACCATCTCCTTTCGGTCAGTGCCCATGTGGAAAGCACAAGCCGAATTGCAGTTTCTGATGGTGGTATAATCGCTAAATGTCAATCAATCCTAGACTAAAACCTTCGAAGCTATTCAGTTGAGATTCCCGTCCTCAAACAATCGAAGCTTTTCAGCTGAGATTCCAGTCCTCAAACCGTCGAAGCTTATTAGCTGAGATTCCAGTCCTCAAATCGCAACACCCTCACAAATTGAAACGTACTGAAGGAAATTGCCAGCAGCTCCGCTACATCACATCAGGCCACCTCTAGATTCCAATGGGTTTAGCACACAACCACACAACCCCACACTCACCGAAATTACAAACAAAAAATCTAACAGTTCATTACCGATACAAGATCTGGCAATGAATCATGGATACTAAGAGTGCTATAAGATCTGATGAAAGTAGCCACAAATTAATTATCAGTACTGCATTGAAAAGTTTAAAGCTTTAAGCTTTCCAAAGAGGAAGAGTGATAATCAGTTATGAGAAAAGCAGTTGAGATGCAAGAAACAATCCCAACCAAGTACCTACCGAGCTTTGTAGCCATGAGTGCACAAGAGTAATACATGGACATGTTGCTCTAGAAATGACCATGTCCGGAGGCGGTAGCCGGAGTAGCCACCGCCACCGGACAAAAAGAAAGGCTAAAAGATGTTATCTCAGCTAAAATATGTTCTCTCACTACTTAGTTTCTTTTGTGTCCAGTGATTCTCTCAATGAGGGGTTGGCATTTTCTAATGTCTAAACAAGCAAAGAATAGAGGCAGTCCCAGATATTGAACAGGAGGTTTCACAAGTTCTATGTTAAAGATATTGGTCATATCCAGAGCAACCTACTGACTTAAAGCACCATTCATGATGGTTGTCTTATGAGAATTAATTTGAAGCCCAGTAGCATACCCAAACTCCTGAAGACAATATTTGAGAGTATAGATAGACTGCACATCCCCTTTACAAAAAAACAACACATCATCTGCGAAGGCAAGGTGAGTAACTTGTGTTTTCTTACATTTCGAGTGGTACTTCATCTGGCTGGAGCATATTTTTCCTTTGATAACACAACATAAGATCTCCATCACCATAACAAAAGCATACGGGGAGATAGGATCTCCCTGTCTAAGACCTCGTGCTCCAGGGAGAAAACCATCAGGGACACCATTCACTAACACTGAGTAAGAAGGAGAAGAAATACACATATATATCCATGCCATGAATTTAGGTAGGAACTGAAATCATTTTAGCATGTATGAGACAATGTCCCAACTTACCATGTCATAGGCCTTCCGAATGTCGAGCTGGACAGAGCACCTAGGTGTCCCCTTCTTCCTATCATAACCTCTCAGGAGTTCATGTGATAAAAGAATATTATCCTGTATTGATCTTCTAGGGATAAAGGCCGACTGATTAGAGAAGATGACTGAATCTATTGGTAAGGACTTTAGAGACACATTTGTAGGCAGTGTTACAAAGTGCAATGGGTATGAAGTCTTCCACTTTAGACGGGTTTCTCACTTAGGGGATGAGACACAAAAAGGTGGCATTAACTCCTTGGGGTATCTTGTTTGTTATGAATACATTCTGGACTGCTCGTGTTGATAGGGTTATATACTAAAAACATTACTTTTTTAATAACTCTAATTCTTTATATTTTAAATGAGAATCATATGGACAAATGTTATACATATTATATATGTTATTAGTTATTAGTTATATGCATGCATTTAATACTTTATGTTGTAGATGATATGGTGTGTGGTGACACACAGAAGATCATATCATCAGTACCTTATAAAGTATAAGTAAAAGTTCACAACCTAGATGGATTTGGACAAACCATTGGTACAGTTGTAGTATAATATGGTATTAGTCTATCTTGACTACAGGATTACACTAGTACACTTTGTGTGTATTGAACAGGACCAAGTGAGGTTGTTTATCTTTATACTGATTATATAAGAGAACAAACACCACTATTATTATGGATGCTTGTCCTCTTAATCTAGATATAATAACGAGCACTTACGTGCATTGTACATTGTTTTAAATCATCAATGAGTAAGATTCATTTGTGAATCAACAAACTCAATAGATTAGATAATGATATTGTATGTAAGGTGTGTTATTGATTATAGAAAGAATCCATGACTCGCAGGAAGTCGGGTTGATGATGTCCCCTTGAGGAGCTCATAAAAATTATCATGTAAACCCTGCAGGTGGATTTAATCCAACATGACAATGAGGTTGAGTGGTACTAGTCAAGGACATAAGAAGTTGATTAATGTAGTTGTCAGTAACTTGACATAATCAACGGGCATTCGATATCTTAAACACGGGGAGATCAACAACCATATAATATGGAGCCCATAAATGTAATACACGTAATTTGGGATTAGGGAGGTAGTGCAACAATGGCCTTTAGTGGAGTAAGCCATTTGTTGACAGACTTAGGCCATGTGTTCTGGGCGAACATGGGAAGCCAAAGCCCGTCAGGACGCACAACCCTAATTTCTCCTCATGGTCCCTGTTGTAGCCTATAAAAAGAAACCCTTCTTCTTGGCCATTTTTTACACTAAGAGAAACTCAGGTTTTGCTCAGGAAAAGTAAGTTCCAAATTCGGTTATGATCTTGTGAGTGATAGAGGCCTAGATAGAAAGAAGGGGTTGGTAGATCATTGCCCACACAATGTTCATTCCAAAGATAGGAATACAATAGAAGATCAAGAGGTTGCTGATTTGTAGAGTTTGGATTCTCAGAGATATCACAGCTAATCAAAGGTATGATTTCTAACCAAAACCGTGAGAACCCTTTATTCTGCTTGCATGGGTTTTCGTGGTTTGTAGTAAATCATTACATGAAACCATAACGGTTCCTACACGTGTAATATCTAAACCCACCACATTCCAACAAACGCCTGAAAAAAAATAGGTTAAAACCATCTGGACCTGGCACTTTGTTATCTATCATATAAAAAAGGGATTGCTTGATTTCCACTTCAGTTGGACATTCATCGAGTTGTTGTTGCAGAGCATGAGGAACTACATCTCAAATTTGCGGTTGCATAAAAAAATCCTCATCACTAACAGGAGCAGCAGGTGAGCCTAACAGAGCTTTATAACACTCAACCATGATCGCAACCACTTCATGTTGACCAAAGGTCGTACCTTGGCCTGAAGAAAGAGACTAGATACCACTCCTAGCTTTCTTCTCTTTGATAGAATTAAAGAAATAGGTGGTTCCTTTATCCCCATCTTTCACCTAGAGACAATCACTTTTTTGCAGTATATGAATATCTTCTGCGAAAGCAAGGTCTTTATACTTCTTCAAGGCCATTCATTCCTGTTCACCAATCATTGCATCATTTGGGTTTTGTTGTAGGAGAATCTGAATATCTTGTAGTTCATGTTTTGCATTGATTACTCTTTCATGAAGGTTGGAGAAATTTAGCTTAGCCCACAACGTTGCTGAATATCTTGATTAATAACCTTCAATAGTTATTTAATTGTCATAAATCATTTGATTAATCTTACACCCTAGGAGAAAAAAATGTAGGTTAGTGGTCATTACAATTGAAGGCACCTTCAGATTTCAGTACGTATTGCTTTCATGTATCTTACATGCTAATTAAATTAACTCTTAGAATACCTTAGAATTTTATATCTAGGATGTCTTGATTTTGAGACTATTCAAACAAACTATGGCTACTATCAAACGATAACTAATGAAAAAGAAGAGGAAAAAGTGGAAAACCAAACAAATAGCGAGGAAAAAACACTATTTATGGATCATCATACATGATAGAAGAAAGAAAAAGAGGTGCAGCTATTAGGCTTATCAATTTTTTCATTTCTATGTTGTTGTTTGTTCGTGGCGAACTCTTTGTAGGTTTAGATAAACTTCTAATTTAGTCTCCAAATTTTTTGTAATTGGCAAACTGACTTGGACTTACACTCTAATATCGCTCAAAAGGATTATGTATAGAAAATTCCACTATCTCATACCATCATATTAGTAAACTAATTCAATCATTAAATAGAAAACCATTAGCAGAATCTAACAATGAGTTGAAGCTAACGTTAAGTAAATTTCAGAAGTGTTATTTATTCACATGGATACAAGAAGTATGCCTAACAAAAACTTGCTGAATCTAACAATAAATCAGTTTATAACACATCATTAGCTCTGGTTTGTAAAATAGGTAGACACAAAAACAAAAAAACACAAAAACTGATTTCTTTTCTAGCAAGAAACAGTACATAAGGAAAAAATATAGTATACCTCTTGGAAAATGGATTTCACGAATAGTGATGACTAATGATGGAGCTGCCAGAGGTCAGTTTTGAGCCAATTTTCAAGTGAGTCTCATTAATTCTTCAATCAAGAAAATCACAACACATACAAAAGAATTGATTATTTCCATATATCCACAAATCTGTGTAATTGATAAATGATCATTCTAAAAGCATTTTTAACTACATCCTTTGAATTGAATTTCATTTCTTATTTAATTGTTACCAAGATGAGCTCTCATATGGATGCACGTTTTATGTCCTCTTCCACACAAATACATCACACATAGACTTCTAATTAATTATCAAAAAACTATAAACTAATACATCACACAAAATCAATGGATAATTAAATTGAGAAACTATAAACTAATACATTACACAAAATTAATGGAAAAATGAAGCCACATATAAAACATTATACATCTCAATAGCATAGAATTTGGAAAGCAAAAGAAAGGATGAGAAGAAGAGAAGAGTATAAACAATTGAAGTGAACTTAGCGATAATAATCATTAAAAAGGGCAGTAACAAAAGTCATTCAATTCGTAAGCAATAAGTGAGAATGCACCTAAAACAATCGTAAAAAGAATTGTTGCATTATGACCATCTGTAAAATTCTTTCATGTTATCATTTGGATAACTTTGCATAGTTGCATTTTTAACTTAAAACAACAAATAAAACCTCAATAGCAATAAACTTTCATATTGCTCACTTCTTAAAGGGTGTTTCTTTTCAAAAAAATCATGGAGCAGTAAACAATAGGAAAAAGAAAGCCAGTGAGGATGGGGCATACCTAGACTCGATAAAAGATCAATAGTAAATAGAAGGATTGAGTGAATATCCATTGATTAAGCCTTTGGAGAAGAAGAATTCAGAGTGCCGTTGGTGATTAAGTAAGAAGGTTTGTGTGGGTTTTAGATTTTTTTAGGATTTTCCGTTGCCCAATCCATGCTTCTAGAAATAAAGATGAGTTATTTTTCATTTGTTTTGTAGAGATCGAGTGAATGAGAGATGTAAGAAGAAGTTAATAACTTGATATTGATACATTGCCAAGAAATATATCGATTGTTACCTTGTTTGATATTTGAAATTTTAATTGATTTTTTGGACTTGAGGGAGGTGTTTCTAATTGTGACTAAAACGAATGAGAATTAAACAAATGCGGAGAGGTGTTTCTAATTATTAGTACCTTTTTTTTTTATATTCTTTAATATTTATCGGTTTGGAAAATAAAGCGATATGGTGAGGAAAGAGAATATGCACGAGCTTTTATATTGATGGTCTTCAAGAAGTTTCACATTTCCACTTCTTTAAAACCATCTATGACCATGAGGAGAATTGTACATAACACAGACAACCTTACAGCCATGGCAAATTGTTTTATGTTGTCTCGAGGAGAAAAAGAGTCAATGAACCAGTCACCTACTTACGCGTGTCTTTGTATGCAAAACATGTAATCGCTCATTCCCGTCCTTCCAAACTTCGGAAGGTCACAGAGAGAGTCATAAGATACCAAGACTGATCACAGGAGGATATTTGACTCCTCACAATCAAATTCAGATGTCACCATCCAAACCCAAAGCACATGAGTGTTCGATTTTGGATTAAAGTTTTCAATTGGTCAAGCTTTAGGTGGTCATATGAGGCGACATAGAGCTTGCATGAGCAATAGAATTTCTATTCCTCTTCCTGCTCCGCGTCAAGTACAATTGTTTAAGAGATCAAATATTAAAAGGATTGTGTGTTTAGATTTAAATTTTAGTCCTTTGGAGAATAAGTTGGAATTTCTTGGGAACAGATATCCAAGGAAGATCCAATCTCCTATGATTCATTGTTTTATTTGATAGGCAGAAGATGGATATGCTAGTTTCAGGTCTTCATGCATGTTTTTATTTATAGATTCTTCATTACTTTTTTTTTTTAATTTTATGATCCTCATACACAGGTGACTCTTAGCCATGAAAATTACCATAGATGAATTCATCCAATTAGATAATGGCAGCATTTTAGACATGTCTTCCCACATCTAGGGTGAAATTAGGGATGCCCCTTGAAACTATCAGAATTAGACATACCCCAAAACCAAGATCTAAATAATTTGTTTTCTTTCAGGTAGCTTTACTATTTTTACTGTTGGATCTTGGATTTGAGGGGGCATGTATGTTTCTAATAGTTTTGAGGGGTATCCGTGAAATCCTAATTTCACATTGTAAGGGGGGGGGGGGGTCTAAAAGGCCCATTAAATAAAAATGTGAGCTTGTAATTCGGTTTGGGAACACGATACAGCCTCTCCATAAGAAGTAGGAGCATCACTCTGTAGGGTGTACTAGGGTGTGCATGGGTTGGTTTATGTATTGCAGTAACCAAACCGACCCAATACCCTTGTCTTAACCGATCCGCAACCGACCCGACCATTTTCCAACATAACCGATACCCGATCCAAACCAACTATGTTACGTATACCCGATCCAAATTGACAATGGAAAGTTAGAAAACTCTAGAAGCCCCTGCTTCTCTTTGGATGTTGACTCCATTAAAATCAGTAAAACCAAATCAGTAAAAGCCAATAAATAAATCTTCTCTTTTTAGGAACTGCTTCATTGAAAAATTTGGAGATGATCTACAACTAAATAGAATCAAATGCTAGGAATTAATGGTTTCCTTTGAAGAGAATGTTGATTGAGCAGTAATTTTGTTCAAACAATTCCATTTCTTTTTATTCGGATACTTAATCTTGAATTGTTTAGTCGAAAAATAGAATAGTGTTTGGGTATGGAAGAAACCGAAGAATTGAGACGAATGGAATGGTGTTCATACTGTTTTTCTCTCTTTATTTTGTAATTATCTATTTTTTTCTAGCCCTTTTTGTCTCTTCCTACTTTCTTTAGTTGGGCCTGATAAGGACATTAGGTTAGCATGTGTCTTTATATGGTATTGGTATATATTATGTACGAAATTTTATACACCATTAGCTGGCTCCTTTATGTTTACTAGCCAGAAAGCACGCGCCTGCACGTGGATGACAAATATAGCATATTCAAGAGTATGTGAACATAATTATATAAAATTGTATGAATGTATGATCACTTGTTTACAAAGTGAGAACTACAATAATTTTACAGAATTTAAACAGTGGAAAGTATTAAACAGGAGAGACAAAAAAAAAATGTAATTATTTATTGTAAATTTGTGTTTAAGCTAGAATAATTGCTTTATTTGAATTTGAATAAGAAAGATACAGTAACTACTCCCACCATTATCATTAGGGAATGAGAAAATATAATAACTAAAAGATAATCAGTCCTAAAGGAGTAGCCGATCCTTTAGAGCAACTGCATAACTTTGTACATGACTTTAAAGGACCTGCTAAACATGCGAAGGTTGTATTAGAAACCATTTTTTTGCAGTATTCTACTATTTCAATATTTGCTTTTGCTGATTTTGTCTAAATTAAAGGTCCAAAATAACACAATAGCTTATAATATATTATAATAGTGCCCAGAACAAAGAGTATAAGCTACCAAGAGTGTTAATACATTTAAATGTATAAGTGTATATAGAAGAAACATTAGCATTAAATATACATGGTCTTTTTTTTTTCTTTTTTGATGGTTATGTCTTACATGCTCTCATAAAAAGAGTAACTCAAAAGCAATACATGTCTAACCATTTATATCAGATGTCAATCAATTTAAATATGAATTCTCAGCCAAACAGTAATATCTAAGCAATGAGGTATATGATCTCTGCTATCATATAATTCAAATTCTGATGGTAGTGTGAGGCCTAAACGGTCAAGATAACAGTAACACTAACCATTTAAATTCATCTTCAATTTATCCTATAATAGATCGGAGGACTTGAACCCAATAATCCCCAAATTTTGAAGAGATTACAGCATTATCAATCCTAGAAATATCTACGAAATGTCAAAAACTTGCAACGAATCGAAAAGGAACAAAATTGAGGAAAAATACAAAGACAAAAGTAATATCAAGCTCCTTGATATAAAGCTTTTGAACAATTTTGTTAAAACAACATAACAATTTCTAATAGAAAACAACCACTGAATGTACGTAGAGCAACAAAAAAGAAATTTTTACGCTAACATTTTTTTGCTAGTTGCATGTAAGCAAACCATTATTGTCCTTCCATTCATTGTCATCTAAACACCTCAAAATCAACCGATTTTGAGATATCGGTTGGATTGTTTTTAAGAAACCAGGAGAACGTGGTATATTAGATTGGGATAAGACTAACCAAGAATGAATAAACTTCTGATCAAACAAAGAAGCAATATTTGTGGGGCTCCAGAAAAATAGGTGACAACAATGAAAAGTATATGGGGTTCTCAAGTTAAAAGTGTATGGTGTAGTAATCTGGTTAGCTAAAACGAACCTTTGGCATGCAGTATATATTTAAACTATCAGCATAAATATTTACATGTATAAGGACAATGGATTAAAAAAGCATAGACTTATGATGCCGCACAAAGGTTCCTCTGGGTTAATCATCATGAAGCTTCTTCTGCAATTGCACATGAGGCCAAGGGAGGTCATTAACCTTGCAAACTTCTGCTTAAGTGACATTTGAATACAGGTAAGAGCAACATTACAATAACAATAGGAACTTAAAGAGATTTTAGGAAAAATTTGAGTTCTGACTCTTTAATTTCTCACTTACTTCTTTCGCCTTGTATTATTGGGGAGGAAATGTCATTCTGCGAGTAAGTATGGCTTCCACTGGATGTTCCTCTTTCATGGTTGTCTTCTATGCATGTGGTAACTTTTGTTGCTCCTTTTAAATTGTTTGAAGGTCTTGAAACCTCAGCGTGGCTTTCAGGAGTTGATTGCTTCGTATTATTCTGAATTGTAAGTATATAAAGAGAGAGAGTCTATTCCCTTAGGATTTGATCCAATACCAATTCTTTGACATATTTTTCTAAAAGACAACATCCCCAAAAATTGTTGCCTGCTCCAAGAGTATGTGAAAATTCCAAATCGGCGCTAAAAGCGAAGCTTCCTGTAATAGAAGGGGATTAGAAACTTTATGCAATTTTACAAATGTTTGTGAGATATCATCTCTTAAAATAGTTGTTAACAATAGCCGAAGAATAAAAGATTGTCAATAAACACAATTAACAGAATAGCTAACAATTACTTTGGCTCAAAGCAACAACATACCTGAGACAACATGACATACAGATTCCTGCATATTGTTTAACAAAGAAAGCCCCCTCTAAAAGGATGTAAATGCAAAAATCAGCTCCTTACTCTCCTTATACAATAACAATTTTAATATAAAAATTATTTCCATACACAAACCTATATGTCGTGCATAATTCAAACTAAACCATAAACAATTAGGTGGAAAAATACCTGTAGAATGCTTTGAACTTTAAGTATCTGAAGCACTCTAAAATTCTTGGAAGCCACTAAAAAGAAAAGAAGTTGCTGCCAATCACATACTTCAACAACTAATTAAACACCATAGCTTCCATATATCCATTTAGACCGTGGGTTTGTTTACCTATAGATGTAGCTGAATTGTGAAAAATCTTAATATTTGTAAACTAAACCAGCTACATCCATTATAGATACAAAGGACATGGAAATTTATCACACCTTGAATGGGAGAATGTTTAGCCGTTCATGCCCTGGAGCCATACTAAGTACCTTCTTCCCGTGATCAACATCATAGAGATCCCTCTTCTCTATCGGGTGGCTCATACCCGCTGGGTCTCGACCCACTATGTAAAAGTTTGCCCTAGCATTGATCCTAGCCTTGGCATGCCACTGCACCTCAGTTGGACCTACATAATGCATGGGGGATGGGAAGATAGAAACCACTGTTGTCTCTGGATCTAGCACACCATCTTCAAGCACCTAAAGAAACATTTTGTTTATTTTATTAAGCCCGACTAATTGTACGTTGAAGGAAGTTTCTCCAAAGTAGATCATGTAATGAAGCATATTCATACCATACTGTCATAAACCACAGATTGATAAAATGCAAGAATAGACTAACAACCTTCTCATGCTGCCTCATTTGCCAATCAAGAGGTACATCATCTGCTTTTGTGTAGCCGCCTAATGGATGAAGCAATAGAGCAGGATTTTTGTAACCCATCTCTAGACGCCGATGGTGGGGGTCAGTCATGAGCAGAGCATGACCGTTATGTACAGGATTTCGGAGCTGGAAAGGAAACACGGCATCAGCACCCTTCTTTGTAAATTTCTTGCGCAGTTTTACAAGAGTCAATTGGAACCGATCGAAATCATCAATGTACTTGATTGGTGTTATAGCCTCCAAATCACCACCAATGAGCCAGTTTCCAGTATTGGAGATAGCTTCTTCAACGTATGGCAGACCAGGAGTAGTGGCCGGTTCCCCAAGTTATAGCTATACGCTCTTCTTTATGGTGCTTGTAGATCTCAATCCTGAAAAATCATAGAAAATATCATGACACCATTAGCATAAATTGGTAACTTAGTTGATCAACTAAGCTTAAAAGATGGTCATCATTTCAGCTATTGCACCGCTTTTCTTAAAACTTCTATCAGCATGAATCCATACATTGTCTTCCAACAACATATTTAAAGATGGCCAAAAATATTCAGATCATAAATTTGAAAATTATAAACAATGGTGACAACGATATTCTTACAACATGTTGTGAGCAAAACACATGTAAGGACATATTAAGATACTTACAATATTGAGGGTTGGGATTAAGCACACCTAATTATCAATAAGAATAGGTTGAAAAATATTAGAAAAGCACTTACTGAGATATCTGCTCAATTTGGCAGAAGACCGGATTGTAAGCCAACCATCAAATGCAAACTGTACTACACGTTCACGATAATGGATAATCTATTTGGTGGTTTGCCAATACTCTGGGATCTTTCCTGGAGCAATCACATTCAAATAGTATAAAAAAATTATTACAATGCTTTATGGCCTGTAGCCAGGGCTTTGTAAGATCCATGGCCAGCCAAAGATGTTAAGTTTTACATGGGATTTTCCTACCAATTTATCAGTTGGGATTTTGTAGGGTTTTATTAGGAAAATCATATAGTAAGATGTATAACTTTTGGAGTGGGTGGTGTGTATAGAGAACCTGGGATAGCTAGAAATTAAAATCTGACACTTTGTGCGTTCCTCTTTCTAGTATCTAGTAGAATCTCTTGCCCTCCTGGACAAAAAAGATTCAATAGAAAAGTTTTGGTCTGCCATTTGAACAACATCATGACTAAACAAAGTCAATTATCTATATGTTGATCTCAAAATTACACGCCAACTATTTTTAGTACTGCCTACTCATATCTTAACTCTCATCTCCTACATACTTTCAACTAAATGCGGATTTATAAGGATGAGCAACTACATTAATTCTAAATGAAAAATATCCCACTGAATCATACTTCATGGTGCTCAAATGGTTTAGAGAAGGGAAAAATGAGTTGAGGAGTACGAATATCCTGAGTCATACAGAGACTGGTAAAGTAAGCGAAGATTCCAATCCAAAAATAAAGGTAGGAAAACCTTATCCATTTCATCTAAAAACATACAAAGAAATTCCCCAAATAAACTCAAACAAAATCAAGAAGTAGATGAACAACTTGAAAAAAATAAAATAATGTATACACAAGAGGACATACTTGGGGCCTCGGCGTCCCCGCATTAAAAAGTGTGGGAGAAGCATGGGTGAACCAATGCTGGGACATCAAATGGTATGCTTTCAAAACATATTCAATGTCATCCTTGTGGATACCAACTGAAACCTTCATCAACATGTGTTGTGGTCTTTCCACAACCTTCCCCTCCATCTTCAATAGATAGGATCTCTCAAGGGTCTTGCAACCAAAGTAATCATAATCGGAGTAAATTGTGTTGCTTCAATGACTCCCCAATTACATATTTTTACACATCAGTTTTAAAAGTCACTACTTCATAAGCTCCATCTCTAATAAATTTTAGCTACTGATGAAATGACCTAAAATAAAAGAACCTGTCGAATTGCCTAATGATCGTGAAAGGGTTCCCTGGTTACTCGAATTAATTTATTGATCAAGTAAAAGTAGTGTTAGTCAAAAACACAAAACTTGATTAACAAATTGAATATAGCAATAAAGAACTCGTCATCTAAAGGGGAAGAACTTGCCACAACGGATAGCCACCCAATCACCACTGAAGGTTCCAAGCATGATCCATCTTTCCCTTTCCTTTCTTAGTAATATTTTCATCTTTAACATTACGATCAGGCAAAGGGAGTGACGGCTTCAAATCTATTCCCAATTTTTCCTTCTTCTTTTCTACCATCTTTTCAGTGCTGGGAGAGCTTTGGTTCTCAGCTTTAGCAGGAGGGGGCATCAGTTTCTAATCCAACAGTTTTTTCTTGTGGTTGATACTGCTGAACTCAGCTTCTTCAAACCTCTTCCTTTTTTATGCCAAAGCAACATCCTGCACCTTCTCATCATCATCCTCTTTTGGTAGCATATAAGGAAGGTTTAAGTCGAACATAAATCTATTGGTTCTTTTAGTACTCTCCTTAGGGGTTTCGCTAACCAGTTTTTCCACATTTGGTTTGTCGTCCACATCAGTTTCGCTAACCAGTTCTTACCACTCATTAGCTCTAGTTTTTTCTCTTGGTTGGCCATTAGATCGAGTTGGATGGAAAAGTAAGCATGAGATGGAGTTTGCATTAAACTTCAAAAAAGGTAAAAGAATAACATTGATATAAAGAGAAAATTCATATTTTTTACCTCGATTGAATTGAATGGCTGGAATTTGTTGCAATGAGAGAACTCAATTTGAAGCGAGAGTGAGAGAGAATGATAGGTCGGTTTACTTTTATTGCAAAACTTATTTTAAGGGGAGACGTAAAGGTAAATTAATTAAATGGGCATATTTATTGTTTTGAGGGAAGACGTAAATGTAAATTAATTAAATGGCCATATTTATTGTCTGGGGCGTACAATTCAAAATGGGTGTGGATTTGGTTTTTTAATTAATCACTACATAAAATGACCGATTACTCCTATTAAATAGTGTTAAGCAACATTTTAATTGAAGGATAATATCGGTACTGAGAATTTACAAAGACATAAAAAGACCAAGAAGTCCTCATTAATAAATATCTAGGTGTTTGATATAATTATTCATCCAGGGGTATTATGCATAAGAAAAATACCCGGATGAATTTAAGAGGCCACGATCATTATAGGATATACTACTAGTAGAGATTACCTTACTGGTGTATACCATAATATACTAATTCTAATAAGTAAATATCCAGCAGATGGCAGATCGGATCGGTTATTTTTGGGTTTTACAAATACTAACCGATAACATAACCGACATAGTCGGTTTTACATATTATGAAACCAATCCTAACCAATGCTAAGTGGATAACGGACCCATATGGCTTGGTTCAGGTCGGGTCGATTAGTTCTGTCGGTTATGGCAGATTTTTGCACACCCCTAGGTGTACACTATCAAATATATCTCATTCTCTTCCTGTTGGTTTTTAGTGGGACTGAAGCTCGGGCATGGGCGCTGATAGGGTTATATACTAAAAGCATTACTTTTGTAATAACTATAATTCTTTATATTTTGAATGAGAATCCTATGGGCAAATGTTATGCATATTATATATGTTATTAGTTATATGCATGTGTCTAATACTTTATGTTGTAGATGATATGGTGTGAACACACAGAAGATCATATCATCAGTATCTTATAAAGTATAAGTAATCGTTCACAACCTAGATGAATTTGGACAAACCATTCGTACGGTTGTAGTATAATCTGGTATTAGTCTATCTTGACTATTGGATTACACTAGTACACTTTGTGTGTATTGAACAGGATCAAGTGAGGTTGTTTCTCTTTATACTGACTATATAAGAGAACAAACACCTCTGTTATTATGGATGCTTGTCCTTTTAATCCGGATATAATAACAGGCACTTACGTGCATTGTACATTTCTTTAAATCATCAATGAGTGAGATTCATTTGTGAATCAACAAACTCGATGGATTGGGTAATGACATTGTATGTAAGGTGTGATGTTGATTATAGATGGAATCCGTGTCCCGCAAGAAGTCGGGCTGATGATGTCCCCTTGAGGAGCTCAAAAGGATTGTCATGTAAACCTTGCAGGTGGATTTATTCCGACATGACAATGAGGTTAAGTGGTACTACTCAAGGACATAAGAAGTTGATTAATGTAGTTGTCAGTAACTTGACTTAATCAACGGACATTCGATATCTTAAACACAAGGAGATCAACGAGCATATAATATGGAGCCCATAAACGTAACACGTAATTTGGGATTAGGGCAGTAGTGCAACAATGGCCTTTAGTGGAATAAACCATTTGTTGACAGACTTGGGCCGTGTGTTCTGGGCGAACATGGGAAGCCCATGCCCGTCAGGAGGCCCAACCCTAATTTCTCTTCATGGTCCCTATTGTAGCCTATAAATAGAAAGCCTTCTCTCCTGGCCGAAATTCACTATTCCTCTAGATTGAAAAGAGAGACAAGGAAAGATAGATCCAAAATTGGTTCTAGCTTTGTGAGAAAGAAGGGGGTTGGTAGATCGTTGCCCACACAACGTCTAATCTATTGAAAGGAATATAACAGAAGATCAAGGGGTTGATTGTTGATTCGGAGTCATAGCTATTAGATTCTTAGAGTTAGATTAGCCAGATCTATAGGTATGTGTTTCCAATCCAAAATCGTGAGAACCATTAATTCCGCTGCGCGTGGTTTTCACGGTTTATAGAAATATTCATTCTGAAATAACGGTTCCTACAGGGCGCATGAGCTCTTTCTCAATTGCCAATTGGTGTTTCTTCATCTTAGTAAAAATGGTTCTATATTGTGTGACTTGTTGGCTTGTTGCACACGAGCATTTGAACGGTTAGTATACAGTGTACCACCACCTGATCACATTTTTCTTTATTTGTAGTTTGCAAAGCATTAAATTTTTTCTTTATACACGAACTGACAATTCTGTTTCAATAAATAACTGTATGGCCTTGATTACTAAAAAAAAAAAAAACTTGATTGTCATGGGAAAATATAGTCAGCTGATATTTCATCCCATGTACATAGTTAAATATTGAGATATCGATATAAGGGTCGATATCTCTCAACTATTTGAAACATGCAGGTATGAGAGGGAAGAAAGTGAAGAAGAAGAAGAATGGACACGCCTCATGATGTGATTGGGTCAAAACTATTTTGAAATATTATATAAAGGCTGATTCAGGAGAAAGGATCATTATCTTCTCCCCCACAAAAACATTGTAAACTGGAGAAAGAAAGAGAGAAATGGGGAGATTTTTGTAACCAACTTTATGAATCAATAAACTTAGTTCAATTCTTATCAAACCTCATTTCAATCTTCATTCAAGAGTGTTTTCATCCATTGATTACACCTGATCACTACATTGGCGCCGTATGTGCATCTAGAGCTTGAAAGATCAAGTTTTGATCTTTCTACCTTGTTTATGCAACTTCACTGATCAGTTTGGTGTGAGTTTTGGTTGAAATCTTTTTCAAATCAATAGTATTTCAATGGCTCCTAGTAAGCATGCACCAGATAGTAAGGTAGTAGTGAACGAAGCAAGTACATCCAAGAATGATGAACGGCGAACAAGAATGATAAACGGCAGTACTGAGGATTCTTACATCCAAGAAGTACATGCCTTCTTAGAATCTACTCCTATCCATGATCTAGCTTTTGAGTTTGGAGAACTCATTCAAGAACAAATCTACATTGTATAGGAGGAAGACCCTCCTAAATCCCTCATTCCCACTTCTCCCACCCCTGAGCTTAAACCTCTTCCCACTGAGTTAAAGTATATTCATTTAGATCTGGATGGCACTCATCCGATTATTATCTCATCTCAGTTATCTGCTACTGAAGAGGCAAATTTGATTAGGGTTATTCACGAACATCGTTCTGCGATTGGTTGGTCTTTAAACGACATTAGGGATATTGACCTTAGCGTATGTAAACATCGCATACATTTGGAGGATAATGGGAAAACCTCCCATGAGCCACAACATCATTTGACCCCTGCCATGAAAGAGGTAGTTAGAGCGGAAGTTTTGAGATTACTCGAAACTAGCATTATATACCCCATCTCACATAGTGAGTGGGTGAGCCCATTGCATGTAGTCCTTAACAAATCCGGTGTTACAGTCATTCGTAATGTCGATGGAGAGTTAGTTTCCACCCGAATTCCTATAACGTGGTGGATTTGTATTGATTATAGGAAGCTTAATGCTATGACACGTAAGGATCACTTTTCTTTACCCTTTGTCGACCAAATGCTTGAACGTTTAGCCGACCATGCTTACTATTGATTTTTAGATGGCTGTTCTAGCTATATCCATATTATTATTGACCCTAATGACCAAGAGAAGACTACATTTACATGTCCTTTCTATACGTATCCATAAAAAAGAATGCCCTTAGGCCTATGTAATGCACCTGGTACTTTCCAGCGTTGTATGTTGCATATTTTTAGTGACATAGTGGAGAAATTAATGGAAGTGTTTATGAGCCACACCAGGGGATGGAAGTATAAAATAAGGTTTATGTTTTGCAATATTAATATCATGCTAGTGTTCTTTACTTTTCTTCAAGTAGTATAGTTCTTTAGAGTTAGGAAAGTATTCTTTGTACTACCCTAGAAGGGGTAGCTCAGGGAGTGGCTGCCTAGGGAAAGTATTCTTTGTGTTTTCCTTAAGTGGTGATTCATTGAATGGCTACCCTATTCAGAAGTACTCCTTGATGTTGCTCCTGGTAATACATTGAATGGCTGCCCGAGCTTACATAAAGGGAAAGAAGATATTAATAGCATAAACATAGGAACAACTTTAAGTAGAGTTATTCTTTAACGATGTTTCATCCAAGAGGGCATCGGTACTTGCTCGATTACCTAATTGCAGTCTACTTGTGAGAACAACTGATAAAAGCCCAAAACTGTAGTTTTAACCCCTTTAACAATATTGCTTTTGACTAATTATGTGATTAATAAGTAACAGTTAGTACTGTTATCGTGTTCTTGTGTATTCAGGCATTGGAGTCAAATATATGCAGAAATGCATCCCTTTTGCGAGATAAAGAAGCAAAGGTTGGTTGTTAAGAAGTTCTATGATGAAAGGCCAAGATTCAAGGAGAAAAAACCTTTTTAAAGCCCGGTCAAAGTTGAAAAGTCAAAGTCAACGCGGTAGAAATAGTGCACAAAAATAAGTAGAACTTCTGGAAGCCGTATCTTTGGACTTAGACCTTGGCATTTGGCCTACCTTATGTCAAAATGACCGGCTCGGAATGAGCTTTACAATGGTCGAAGACTTGACCAAATCAGAGGAGTAAAAGTGGACGAAAAGGCTATTGAAGTCAAATCCAGCTGAAAAAGCCTCTGTTGACTGAAGAAATTGGGTTTTGGGCTCGATTTTCCGGCCAAAAACATAGCTCCTCAACCCATGCACGAAAAACTGGATCTTGTCTCCTCCATTTCAAAACACAAGACTTAACTCTTAAGCATCTAGTTTTTTTAGTTAAGCATTATCCAATAACTTGTTTTAGATCTAGTTTTTACATTGAATTAATTAGTTTTTAGAACAAAGTAAATTATTATTTAGAATCATATTTAGTTTTATAATAAAGGATTAGTTTTTCATTCAATTTAGTTTATTGATTCAATTCTTTTTTAGATTTAGTTGTCTTAACTTCATAATTAGTTTGTTTTAATTTGATAATTAGTATTCATAATCTTAGTTCTAAATTAGTTTTAAATTCAGTTTAATCCATTTTGAATCTTAAACTATTGTTAAATTAGATTATAAAGTTTAATCATTTATTCAATAATGAGTTGTTATATTTTTTCTTGTTTAAGAAATGATAGTATAATGATTCAAGGCTAAAACCTCCATTAGATGGGTTTGAAGAAGCCTTGATGAAACTTGATTTTGATTAGCGTAGAATAGTTCGTAATGTTTTATTCCATTCTAGAAAGTAATTATTTTACTATGAGAATGGGTTTGATTACTTCACATGCTAGTTGTTAGTTGGTAGAGATTACCATGAACAATTAGGGATTAGAAACACCCAATTGTTATGCGGAAGCATTGCAATTCGGATTACGACTTTTCTTTGTTAGTAAATTAAGTCGAGTTCAGGTGGAATCAAATTCCCCTAATTCATTATCATATAGTAAATTTAGTATTTTAGTATTTTGAATTATCGCATCTTGACTAGTATAATTTCCATCATTACTCTCATCAACTTTGATATAAGACTAATACTCGTAGTTAACATTGAATTCTAACTACGAGTGGAACGAATTCTCTACTCCACTTATTGCAATAGCATCAAGAGTGTATAAAAATTTGATAACAACATAAGCACGTGTAATAGTTTTAGTTTTACTTGTGTTTGAGTCTCGTTGCTTATTCGTAGGTAAAACTATTCTCTTTACATTTGTTCAAATGGCGCCGCTGCCATCTTAGTTCTGTTTAGAATTGTTTTCATTAGTATTGTTAGTCTTCCCAAAGTCCCATTAAACCCACCCACCCTTGTTTGATTTTAACAGTGATTGTCTGGTTCAGAAACTAAAATTTTTTCCAAGAACAAGCCTGAGCGCACCCCGCGCCCATACAAGGCTAATTTCGAGCGCCCCCTGCGCTGAAGCGCCTGGAACTCGAGATTGGACTTGAGCGTGACCTGCTCCCATACAAGGCAAATTTCGAACCCCCCGTGGCTGAAGTGCCTGGAACTCGAGTTGGACTTGAGCGCGACCCGCACCCTTTTCTGAACCGCCCGATTTTCCCGGTTAGTACAAACTTCCATTACTTCAAGTTATTCAGTGTTTCTAACTTGTTACACACACTGAGCTCGCGTATACAAGATGTTATTCATAAGCGAAGCAAGGAGTCATTCAGGTACTTCTTTCTTCCACTCCTCGCATCTCCTGTTAGAGGTTTATACTAGCGTATCAGGATTGTTTTAACGGTTGTCGTGTTTAGTTAAGATTGGTCTTAGCCTTGCATGAGATTAAGGTCAGGTAGAAGAAAAACGCCTAACGTAATCAAACGTCAACGTCAACAAACAAGCCTATCTAGTATACCACTCACTACACCGCTAGCTAGTATACCACACACTACACCTGATATAATGGCTGAAGAAAGAGAGTCTCCTCTCTCTGACTTTTACAAAGCCTTGAACAATAGACCAAAATCTTGCATCGTTCTTGCAAAACTAGTGGGGGATTTCCGAATCCCCAAATATATTTAATTTGTTACCCGTTTTTCATGTGTTGGACCATGAAAAACCTTATCAGCACATGCATAGGATTGAACAAGTGCTTACCACATTCCATCATCCTACGGTTGATGCTGAACAAATTAAACTGAGGGTGTTTCCTTTCACCCTAGCCGACAAGGTGGCGTCTTGGTTAACTGCCCAAGCGCCTAATTCTGTGGACTCATGGGCCAAACTTGTTCAACTATTTATGGAATACTTTTACCCACCACTTAAGACAGATAAAATGCTTTCCAAGATTCATTTTTCTCGATGGAATCCTCATGAATCCTTTTCAGAGGCTTGGAATCGTTTCACTGGCCTTCTTATACAGTGTCCACATCATAACCTTGCGAAAGACACGTTAGTTCATGCCTTTTTCAAGGGACTGTTACACCACCATAAAGAGGTCCTTGACATAATGAATGGGGGTAGTTTCCTCAGTAAAGGAGCCTCAGAGGCTTATAAATTTCTAGAAAATCAAACAAAGCGTAATAATAACTGGGGGGTAGTGGCGATATCTCCCGCTCCGCTAGTTCTTCTTCAACAGTTAAGGCCGCCGGTATGTTTGAGATTAAACTCGATCCTGAGCTTAAAACTTTAATCGAATCTCTAACTAAAAAGGTAGAAGTTATTTCTGTTCAACAAAAGCCTATCCTCGTTATGAATGTTAACTCTAATCCATGTAATTTCAGTTTGAGTCCTGAGCATCCCGACTCCTATTATCCTCTCGCTTATGAACAACAAACATCACAACAAAATAATGTTTTCTCAATTAATAGCTATCCTATTCCTAACGCCCCTTGGAGACAACATCCCAACTTCATTTAGAGAAATAATTAACTAGTTACACCTCTAGGGTATAATAATCAAAATGTTAGGCCACCAAACAATAACAACCAAGCTCCACCACAACAAGGACAAGGACAAGGTCAGGGTAATTATAATAATTATAACAATAATAATTATAATGCTAATAGAGGTATCGTTCTAGTTAATCAAAATTATCACAACCCACCTATTAATAATCAACATGACATAGTTCTTGTCCCACAACCTGTAACAAACACTCCTCTACAACCGGATCATTTTGATGCCTTTATGCAATCCCAACAACAGATTTTACAAACTATCAAACTTTCCTTACAACAGTTAGCACAAGAGAAAGTACAACCAAAAGGTGTGTTTCTAGGTCAAGCGATACCTAATTTTAAAACAACAAACACAGCCTTTGAGGTAAACGGTAATACTAGTAAGGACAATGCAAACGTAGGTGAACTAAATGTCATCACCACTCTCCGTTCTGGCAGAGTGGTTGATAACGCCGTAACTATGCCTATAGTTACCCCACCAGAAGTCCCTACACTAGATATTGAACTAGATACCGAAATAGAAACTGAAGATCCTACCCCTGTAGAGGTACAAGTTAAACCACAACCTAAGAAACAGAAAGCCAAGGTTAGACATCCTGTTGATCCATACGCTAAATATAGAAAGAAGCCACTGTTTCCCCAGAGATTAGCAATGTTAAACAAGGATACAAATTTTGATGAGATTAGGGAAGTTTTCAAAAATCTAACGATAAACCTACCCTTTCTTGAAGCGATTAAGAAGTTACCTCACCATGCTAAGTTTCTTAAAGAGTTGTGCACTACTAGGCGTAAGAGAAATATTCCTAAAGACGCCTTTTTAATTGAAGAGTTTCCAACTTTATCAGAACATAATGGAATCGTTAAGTACAAGGACCCTGGTCGTCCTACTATACAATGCACCTTAGGAGATTCTCACACGACGACCACGCTATTAGACCTGGGGGCAAGTGTTAACTTACTCCCGTATTATCTATACAAACAAATATGTCTACAAGAGATGCAACCTACTAAAATGACGTTGCAATTAGTGGATCGGTCTTATTAAGTATCCTAAGGGTGTGGTTGAAAATGTGCTTGTTAAAGTTTATGATTTCTACTATCCTGCCGACTTTGTTATCCTCGATACAGAAGTCGTTAACGACTCTGTTCCGATCATTTTAGGGCGTCCCTTCTTGGCAACTGCCAACGCGCTTATAAATTGCTACGATGGTTCGATGTCCTTGTGTTTTGGCCATCTTTCTGTTGAAGCAAATGTTTTTAAAATGATAAAAGAGTTACTAGATTCGTCGGTAGATGGGGCAGTTAGCATGATCGAGAGCTTAGCTCAAGACTATTTTAATAACACATTTCCAAAAACCAAATGCATAAATTCCTTTCTTTTGGAAGTTCAGATTTCGCTGATGACTCCTACTTAGAGGAAGTCAACACCATCTTCGAGTCTACACCTACCTTTGACCTTTCTGTTGCTCCATCTACTGAGTTTGAAGACCTACTACCTAAACAAGTCTTCATTACTCAAGATGAGGACCCTCCATAAGCATTTATCAACATTCCTTCCACCCTAGTGCTTAAACCTCTTCCTTCTAAGTTAAAGTATATTCAACTTGATCCGGATGGTAGTCATCCGGTAATTATATCTTCTTTATTATCTGAGGAGGAAGAGGCACATTTGATTAGGGTGATTAGGGAACATCATTCGGCAATTGGTTGGTCCCTAGAAGATATTAAGGGAATTGACCCTAATGTTTGCACTCATTATATCCATTTGGAGGATAACACAAAGACTTCTCGCAAACCTCAGCGTCGTTTGAACCTTGCCATGAAAGAGGTGGTTAGGGAAGAAGTCTTACGGTTAAGTCCCATTCTCTAATAGCAAATGGGTAAGTCCCATTCATGTAGTTCCTAAGAAATGAGGGATTACCATGGTACATAATGCCAAGGGTGAATATGTTTCCACGCAAGATCCTACGAAATGGAGGATCTGTATTGATTACAGATGTTTAAATGCCATGACACGAAAGGATCATTTTCCTTTACCATTTATAGATCAGATGCTCGAACGTCTAGCTGGTCATGCTTTTCATTATTTCTTGGATGGCTACTCTGGCTATTTTCAAATTATTATTGATATTGATGACCAATAAAAAACTACCTTCACATGTCCGTTTAGAACATATGCCTATAAACGAATGCCTTTTTGCCTTTGTAACACTCCTGGTACCTTCCAGCGGTGTATGCTTCATATATTTAGTGACATGGTAGAGCCCTTCATGGATGATTTTTCTACCTATGGAGACTCTTTCACTGACTGCCTATCTAACCTGTCTAAGGTTTTGACACGGTGTGAAGAGAAGAGTCTAGTTTTAAATTGGGAAAAATGTCATTTCATGGTGAAAAAGGGAATAGTCTTAGGTCACATTGTATCTAGTGATAACATCGAAGTAGATAATGCCAAACTAGATAAGATAGCATCTCTACCCATACCGCGGGTTTTATAGGCATTTTATCAAAGATTTTTCAAAAATAGCTAGGCCTTTGACTAATTTGCCTTTAAAGGATGCCATCTTTGATTTTAATTTTAACTGGCTTTTGAAACTTTAAAAGCTGCCTTAACATCTGCACCCATTATACAGCCTCCCTATTGGTTTAAACCTTTCGAACTCATGTGTGATGCTAGTGATTATGTCGTTGGTGCTGTCTTGGGACAGAAACTAGATAATAAGTCCAATGTTTTTTATTATGCTATTAAAACTTTAAACGATGCTCAAAAGAATTATACAACTACTGAAAAAGAATTCTTAGTTGTCGTTTATGCTTTAGATAAGTTTCGTCCTTATTTGGTTGGTTCTAAGACTTTAGTTCACATAGACCATGCAGCCCTTAGGTACCTTCTCACAAAGAAGGATGCTAAGCAGAGATTAATCTGATGGATTCTTCTCCTACAAGAGTTCACATTAAAATAAAGGACAAAAAAGGGTTAAAAATGTAGTTGCCGACCACTTATATCGACTAACAAATGACAATGATAGTGATTTTGAGTCCATACCTTACTCTTTTCCTAATGAGCATCTGTATGCTATTTTTTCTGCACCATGGTATCCTTGACATTGTGAATTATTTAGCGTCTGATATTTTTCCTGATGATTGGTCAAGAAATGAACGTAAGAAGTTCTTGGCCAGAGTTAAGCTATACTACTGGGATAGGCCCTACCTTTTTAAGTATTGTGCGGATCAGATTATTCGTCGTTGTATTCCCCAATGGGAATATAATGAGGTTCTATCATTCTGCCATGACAAAGGGTGTGGTGGCCATTTTAGTGGTATGAAAACAGCAGCTAAAATTTTTCAAAGTGGGTTTTATTGGCCTACTATTTTTAAAGATGCCCAAGTGCATTGCAAGGCGTGTGTTTATTGCCAACAACTTGGGCGAATCACGAAGCATAATTTGATGCCATTAAACCCAATCATGGTGGTATAAATTTTTGATGTATGGGGCATTGATTTCATGGGTCCTTTTCCTATTTCCCACTATTTTATATATATTCTAGTTGCCGTGGACTACGTGTCCAAATGGATAGAGACCATGGCTTGCCATAGCAATGACCATAAGACAGTTGTGTTTTTTGTTTAGGAATACATTTTCTGTCGGTTTGACATTTCTAAAGCCATCATTAGTTATGGTGGAACACATTTTTGCAATAGAGTTGTTGCATTTCTAGTAAAAAAATATGGAGTTACACATAAGGTAGCAACTCCTTATCATCCACAAACTAGCGGACAAGTAGAAGTTTCTAATAAGGAAATCAAATTTTTTTTAGAAACAACTGTAAATCCTGATAGGAAAGATTGGTCAAAGCGTCTAACCGATGCCTTATGAACATATAGGACTGGTTTCAAAACTCCTATATGTATGTCTCCCTTTACACTTGTATTTGGGAAACCTTATCATTTGCCCGTTAAATTGGAGCACCGTGCTATGTGGGCTATAAAACGCTTTAACTTCAATTTTGATGAGGCTGGTGTCAAGTGCAAGTTGCAATTGAATGAGCTTGAAGAAATCCGTAGCGATTCTTATGATCTCGCGAAGGATTATAAAGCTAACATGAAACGTGTTCATGATAAGCAAATCTTGTGTAAAGAGTTTATGGTAGGTCAAAAGGTTTTGCTTTACAACTCCCGTCTACATATTTTTCTAGGGAAATTAAAAACCCATTGGTCCGATCCTTTTCAGGTTACTGAAGTCACCCTTTACGGGGCAATCACCTTGGTAAATCCTAAGGACAACAGTACCTTTCAAGTCAATGGCCAACGGTTAAAATATTTTCACAAGTTAATCTCCACTACTGTGGAAGAAGACCTTTTATAGGACCCTGTGTATAAGGACTGACTTTTGTTGCTTGGTGTAGTTCCTTTCACTTCCATATTTTGGTTAGTGCACCATTCAGGTAACCGGGACCTCCCTATGGAGTGTGTGGCTGTAAGTATCGGATCCTAAGACCACGTTTAACATAATTCACGTTTTCCACTCTTGCATATTTTCTCGATTTTTGAGTCATGTTTCTCTATGGTGTGAATTATGTTTTTATTGCTTTTCATTTTTCTTATATTAAATCTTATTCATAAAAAGTAAATAATTTTAAAATCATAAAAATAGTAATCTAGGAAGTCTCTGGAATCTGACTTTAAAAGACCCACGTTCAAAATATATTTTCTAAACTCTACTTTATCAAATTTGTTTGGGGGTGGGGTGTTGGTCTTTTCGTCCTTGATTGTTCAACTTTCCATTTTTTATTGCGTATGTTGTTTAATCGTGTTTTGATTCGGGTTGACATTACCAATAAATTTAGATTTTATTCATTCACATAACTTATGTCATTCACGCACCTCGAGGTGTTTTCCATCATTTTATATGTTATTAACAGTTAGAATAGAGTGTTTTATGGATCACTAGATTGGAAATTTTCTCCTGATCGTTTCGATATCTTATTCAAAAAAATTGGGAATTTCAATTTTAAATTTCGTGTGCATAGGGATAAAATGGGTATTTCTGAATTTGTTTGGGCTTGGGCCCAAGTAAACTGTACAACCCAAGAACGCATTGCATTCTTCTTCTTCCTCACGCATCCAACTCCATTAACACACAAAACCTTAACCAAAAAAAAATTAAATAAATAAAATAAAATAAAAAGAAAAAACCTAAATACCAACGGTTACCTAAATACCAACGCCAAATAGAATTCCCCCACTCCAAATCTTTTCCACATCATCTCCACCACCATTACCAACAGTTTAAACCAAGAAAAATAATAAAAATCCCAAACGAATTTGAACCACCACCGCCACCACCGCGCCACCTCCCAAATTTTAAGTGAGTTTGATTCAAACTCTATCCCCACATTGCATTCAAGCCCACAAACCGACTACAACCTTCAATGGTGCATAGACAAAGAATTTTGCCGAACAAGCTTTTACTGCCAACCACTTTGAGCCATTTTACAGTGATGAGATGATTCATAGGGATTAGACGCAAATGTGGTATTCGACGAACGACTTTTATCACGACAATTTGGTCCAAAAATTCTATAAGACGAGGGAGTTGGATGGTAATAAATTTTTTGTGAAGGTGAATAAATCAAGGAGAGAAGTGGATAGAAATGTGTTAGCTCGTATTTTCGGCATGGAGGAAGGACGCAATCTAGTAGCCACATTACAGGAATCCAAAATTGGTGGGATCGAGCCTTTAATGAAAGAGACAGTTTTGGAGGGAAACTACAATGTGAGTTCGCATTATGTTCGCCAGCCGTCTCTATGAAGCAACCAGCTGGTTGTAGCTCAGTGTATTGGTAGGAATGTCATTGGAAAAGAAAAAGTCAGTGACATCAGTCTAAATTGTCTTCATGTTCTATGGATACTCCAGGAGAGGAAGTATGAATTTTGTATCATCGAGTTTTTGATAAATATGATTAGAAGAGTTGGGAAGAGTATTACACCTTTCCCTGTGTTGATAACAAAGATCATGATGAGTTTGAGCACTACTCCAAAATCTGATCGGATTATGCTGAACTCGCATTCAAATGCAAGTATTTACACACAATGTATCCAGAAGATTTGGAGGTTGCCGGCTAATAGGGTTGTTAGTTCAGATGATGAGGAGGAGGACATGGGATGTTTTGAGGCCGATGCCTGGGAGAAGTGTACTTCTGATGTAGAACGCATGTCAGTGCTTCATCGTGGCATGCGTTCTCTTAATACTATTTGTGAAGATCTCCGGACTCTGCAGATTACCATACATAAGAATTATGAGAGTCGTGCCCAGCGCGAGGATGAGCGTTGGGAAGAGATGAAAACATTTATGGAGGTACAATGCAAGTCCGAGTAAAAATGCTAGAGTGTTTGCCACCCCAGGGGGGTTCTTCTTCTGAGGAGGCATCTGTGAGGCATGAGCGACGTCACTGAAAGACGGATGGCTCGGGCCCATCATCATCCCAGGCCCCATCTTTATCCTATGCCCAATCTTCATCTCAGGGGCCATCTTCATCTCGTGGGATGTTTAGGAAAATTTGTTGTTTTGATGTTATTTTTTTTTATTATTGTTTTTATTAGTTTGGATGTTAAGTTGTTGAATTTAGTAGTTAAATTTGAATTCGGTAGGTAATTGTAATTTGAATTTCTATTTTAATTTAATTTGGTTCTTTTCATCGCGTGCGATGATTTTTGCGTTCATCCCACCTTCCCGAATTGTTTGGGGATGGTATTATTTATTTTAGCATTGTTGTTTTTGTGATCCACCATTTTAGAAGTAAAATTTCGATGATTGTTGGGAATGTTGCCGATATTAGCATGATTATGATTAGATATTGTGGTAGGATGAAATTTCAATGAGTTAGGAAGTTGCTATTCTAAATTCAATCTATAAAAGATATTAGGTTCTTTTTAGAATAATGAATATGGGTTGTTTCCGTTTTATGTTTTGGAAATATTTTGTTTCTGGCAATTGCCTTAAAATTTTGACAACTTCTCGATTCGGTTTAGAAACTAAAACCCTATATATACTTCCTTCATTCTACACTCAAAACCCTCACTTTCATCTTTCACCTTAAACCTCCAATTTTTCCTCTTGTTTTTCACTGCACCCTGTTCTTCTCACACGTAGCGTGACCCGAGCCCTTATAAGACCAATTCTGAGCGCGCCAAACGCTGAAGTGCCTGTAACTCGATTTCCATCTGAGCGCGACCCACGCCCTCCCAAAGCTAATTTGGAGCGCAACCCTCGTCCTGACCTTCGTTGTGATGAAAAATTCCGATTTTTGTGGGTTGTTTGCACCTCTTCTAGAGAGTAGTTATTATGATGACATCTTCTACGGTCATACCTGAGCAGTCTTTCAAAGACTTGTTAGGAAGCAAGACCTACGGAGGTTGGTTCTGCGACAGGATCTTGTAGTTAGGATGGAGGCATCTACTGGTAAGTGACGACTACTCGTACTCATATCAGCTTACTGCTTTTTTTCTACAATAATGTTAATTTCTATTGTAACCAAGATGGAGAACAAAAATTCTCCATCGTAGTTGATGACACGCCACTAGAATTCAATAAGAATTTGGTAGCTTTGGTTTCGGGATTGCCTTTGCCTAATCCTACACACACGTGGGGATATATGACTGATAATGTATACCTCTATGACTATGCATATTTCCACAAGTATTATGGGGGAGGGTTATTTTGTATAATGAACCAAGGGTGATATAACATAGCCCTTGGTAGTCTGTCCCCTAAATGTAGGACCACCATGTTATTCATCCTGATGAATATTTTAGAGGAGTGGAAGTTACTTCTGCAAATAGTACCGCTGGTGACGTTTTCCTTGCTTTAGCTGAGGGACGTCGCTTATATGACATTCCTAGAGTTTTAGTGGCTAGTTTAAAGAGAGACCATATCATGAGGCATAAGTATCTTCTTATGCCTATTTTGGTTTGCCGCATCATGCGTGGTTGTTTACCTGTATTCTGTACCCAGTTCACGGATTGGGTTAGGGTTGAAATCATGAGACCCACCAATTGCATGGTTCGTTCATTTCGCGTTATGACTTGGCCGAGATGGCAGGTGCAACCTTATTTGGTTGTTTCTTACACCCCATCAGACCGAGTAACACTAGATAGGTTAGCACAGGTGGACGACACACGGCGAGGTGTTTTCCATCATTTTATATGTTATCCACAGTTAGAATATAGTGTTTTCTGGATCACTGGATTGGAAATTTTCTCCTGATCGTTTCCATATCTTATTCGAAAATATCGGACCGGTAACGAGTAGGGAATTTCAATTTTAAATTTCGAGTGCACATGGACAAAATGGGTATTTCTGAATTTGTTTGGGCTTGGGCCCAAGTAAACTGTACAGCCCAAGAACGCATTGCGTTCTTCTTCTTCCTCACGCATCCAACTCCATTAACACACAAAACACTAACCAAAAAAAAATTAAAAAATAAAATTAAAAAATAAAAAATAAAAAAAAAAAAAAAAAAAAAACCTAAATAGCACCACGCCAAATAGGATTCCCCCACTCCAAATCTTCTCCACATCATCTCCACCACCATTACCAACAATTTAAACCGAGAAAAAAAAAAAATCCAAACAAATTTGAACCACCACCACGCCACCTCCCAAATTTTAAGTGAGTTTGATTCAAACTCTATTCCCACATTGCATTCAAGCCCAAAAACCGACTACAACCTTCAATGGCGCAAAGACAAAGAATTTTGCCAGAACAAGCTTTTACTGTTGACCACTTTGAGCCATTTTACAGTGACGAGATGATTCGTAGGGATTGGACGCAATTGTGGTATTCGACGAACGACTTTTATAACGACGATTTGGTCCAAAAATTCTATAAGACGAGGGAGTTGGATGGTAATAAATTTTTTGTGAAGGTGAATAAATCAAGGAGAGAAGTGGATAGAAATGTGTTAGCTCGTATTTTCGGCGTGGAGGAAGGACGCAATCTAGTAGCCACATTGCAGGAATCCCAAATTGGTAGGATCGAGCCTTTAATAAAAGAGACGGTTTTGGAGGGAAACTACAATGCGAGTTCACATTGTGTTCACCAGCCGTCTCTGTGAACAAACCAGCTGGCTATAAATCAGTGGATTGGTAGGAATGTCATTAGAAAAGAAAAAGTTAGTGGCATCAGTCTAAATTGTCTTCATGTTCTATGGATACTCCAGGAGAGGAAGTATGAATTCTGTATCCTCGAGTTTTTGATAAATATGATTAGTAGACTTGGGAAGAGTATTACACCTCTCCCTGTGTTCATAACAAAGATCATGATGAGTTTGAGCGCTACTCCGAAATCTGATCAGATTATGAGTTTGATCCAAATGCAAGTATTTACACACAATGTATCTAGAACACTTGGAGGTTGCCGGCTAATAGGGTTGTTAGTTCAGGTGATGAGGAGGAGGACATGGAATGTTTTGAGGCCGATGCCTGGGAGAAGTGTACTTCTGATGTAGAACGCATGTCAGTGCTTCATCGTGGCATGCACTCTCTTAATACTATTTGTGAAAATCTTCGGACTCGGCAGACTACCATACATTAGAATTAAGAGAGTCATGCCCAGCGCGAGGATGAGCGTTGGGAAGATATGAAAGCATTTATGGAGGTACAATGCAACTTCCGAGTAGAAATGCTAGAATGTTTGCCACCCCAGGGGGGTTCTTCTTCTGAGGAGGCATCAGTGAGGCATGAACGACGTCGCCGAAAGACGGATGGCTCGGGCCCATTTTCATCCCAGGCCCCATCTTTATCCTAGGCCCAATCTTCATCTCGGGGGCCATCTTCATCTCGTGGCTAGCTATTTAGGAAAATTTGTTGTTTTGATGTTATTTTTTTTATTATTGTTTTTATTAGTTTGGATGTTAAGTTGTTAAATTCAGTAGTTAAATTTGAATTCGGTAGGTAATTGTAATTTGAATTTCGATTTTCATTTAATTTGGTTCTTTTCAACGCGTGCGATGATATTTGCGTTAATCCCACCTTCCTGAATTGTTTGGGGTGGTATTCTTTATTTTAGCATTGTTGTTTTTATGATCCACCATTTTAGAAGTAAAATTTTGATGATTGTTAGGAATGTTGCCGATATTAGCATGACTATGATTAGATATTGTGGTAGGATGAAATTTCAATGAGTTAGGAAGTTGCTATTCTAAATTCAATCTATAAAAGATATTAGGTTTGTTTTAAAATAATGAATATGGGTTCTTTCCGATTTAAGTTTTGGAAATATTTTGTTTCTGGCAATTGCCTTAAAAATTTTGACAACTTGTCAATTCGGTTTAGAAAGTAAAACCCTATATATACTTCCTTCATTCTACACTCAAAACCCTCACTTTCATCTTTCACCTTAAACCTCCAATTTTTCCTCTTGTATTTCACTGCACCCTGTTCTTCACACACGTAGCGTGACCCGAGCCTTTGCAAGACCAATTCTGAGCGCGCCTAACACTGAAGTGCCTGTAACTTCGATTTCCATCTTAGCGTGACCCGCGCCCTCCCAAAGCTAATTTAGAGCGCAACCCTCGCCCTGACCTTCATAGCGACGAAATATTTCGATTTTTATGGGTTGTTCCAGGGTTGTTTGCACCTCTTCTAGAGAGTAGTTATTGTGATGACATCTCCTACGGTCATACCTGAGCAGTCTTTCGAAGAATTGTTGGGAAGCGAGACCTACGGAGGTTGGTTCTGCGACAGGATCTTGCAATTAGGATGGAGGTATCTACTGGTAAGTGACGACGATTCATACTCACATCAGCTTACTGCTTTTTTCTACAATAATGTTAATTTCTATTGTAACCAAGATGGAGAACAAAAATTCTCCATCGTAGTTGATGACACGCCACTAGAATTCAATAAGAATTTGGTAGCTTTGGTTTCGGGATTGCCTGTTGATAAGTACCCAAAATTGTGTTTTAAACCCTGTAGAGACATTACATTTGGGTCAATTTTGTGTTTAATAAATGTAAATTAATTGTATTTTCATATTTCCACAGGTTTCAACAGTCAACGATAAAATACACACAGAACTTGCGTTTTAGCATGAAATACAGCCGAATAAAGCTTGGACTTGAAATATTCAGTATCAGCTCATTTAAAGCTCCAATCTACCAGCAAAGCTCATGGACTCAGAAAACCATGAAACAAGTTGAAGAATCCAAACTTGAGTTCTTGAGCTAGCCAAAGGAGTCATGTTCGGGTCAAGACTTGGTCAAACTGACTTGTAACAGTTCGAAAATCAGTAGAAAGTTCAAATGGTGACATCTTTCGTCTCCTAACTCCGATTGAAGCATATGACCTGTCAAAATGATCAGCGCAGAAAACTCTACACAACGGTATATTGCTTTTACAAAATGGACATATGGTTTGAAATCAGAGATAAAGCCAAGCACGTCACTATTCATCGAAGA
This sequence comes from Coptis chinensis, assembly GCF_015680905.1. NCBI lineage: Eukaryota > Viridiplantae > Streptophyta > Magnoliopsida > Ranunculales > Ranunculaceae > Coptis > Coptis chinensis. Next base: position 40,005,951 of record NC_141463.1, read on the forward strand.
CGACGTAGATATTTTAGATTTTTTATTATTTAACTTTTTGTAAAGTCAAAAGATGAATAGTTTTGAATAGTGTCAAATAGTGATTACTATTCCTTAAAGTCAAAAAGTTGAATAGTGATCAAATCTCAGTCGTTGGATCAGATTTCTGAGATTCGATCATGACCGTCCATTCAACTATAAATAGAAGGGTCTAGTTTTAGTTTTTCTCATGGAATGGTTAGCATTCCATCAGTAGGAGTAGAGTAGTTTACTGCTTTCCTAGTGTAATGAAGAATTTAATTTCCAGTTTTTAATTAAAATATTTTTAATTCAGTTTTATTTTCTGTTAATTAGAATAAAACTTTAGTTATGTGATCTCAGAGCAGAAACTCTACCCGAGTGAGAATTATATCCGTTTGGGGAGTTAATCCAACTCATGTGAGGGTAAACCAATTGTTGTTGGTTTGGTAGGTTTAGGAAGAACAACTAACTCTACATCCTTTCCCAAAATGGTAGTTGGTGTAGAGTTTAGTTAGGAATCAAGCAATGAGCTTAGAGATAAGTCATTGTTTGGTTTCACTTGCTAGCATGTATGAGCTCTTTAGTGAGCCATGCATGCTAGGAATCAAATCTATTTTTCCGTTAGGGACTTGTCTATGAGTCTAGGAAGAATCAAAACCTTTTTCAAATCAACACTAATGATAATTTCACATGAGGAGGATTAACTCTCCACCTTCTCTTTCAAATCTCTATTTCGGTATTAAGTGAATGTTTTCAACGTTAATGTTTTCTTAATGTTTATGTAGGAAGGAAAAATCTAGCATTTATATTATGACCTTACTCCTTAGTTTCCCTTAATTGTAAATTCCAATTTGTAGTTGTTCTAAGCTTTAGTTTAGTTCGAATCTTTATTCCAACTCTACGAAACGAAGATCGTGAGTAAGGAACCTTGAGTGCTTTTGCATCAATTCTTAGAGATCAAAACTCTAAGTAGTAGTAAAGAGCATATATCACCTGTGCCTAATCCTACACACGTGGGGATATATGACTGATAATGTATACCTCTATGACTATGCATATTTCCACGAGTATTATGGGGGAGGGGTGTTTTGTATAATGAACCAAGGGTGATATAACATATTCTTGGTAGCATGTCCCTGAATGTAGGCACCACCATGTTATTCATCCTGATGAATATTTTAGGGGAGTGGCAGTTTACTTCTGCAAATTGTACCGCTGGTGACGTTTTCCTTGCTTTAGCTGAGGGATGTCACCTATATGACATTCCCAGAGTTTTAGTGGCTAGTTTAAATAGAGACAATATCATGAGGCATAAGTATCTTCTTATGCCTGTTTTGGTTTACTGCATCATGCGTGGTTGTTTACCTGTATTATGTACCCAGTTCACGGATTGGGTTAAGGTTGAAATCATGAGACCCACCAATTGCATGGTTCATTCATTTCGCGTTATGACTTGGCCGAGATGGCAGGTGCAACCTTATTTGGTTACTTCTTACACCCCATCAGACCGAGTAACACTTGATAGGTTAGCATAGGTGGACGACACACGGCGAAGGGCTTGGCAACCTTATTGTTTCTTTCTCTATGCTCTTAATAATCTAGAAGTTTCACGTTAGCTTTTGCATTAGAATAGTTTTTAGAAACTTAGGTTAATATGTAGGGAATAATTTTTGCATCTTTCTATAAATATATTACATGAGTATCTATGATTGTTTGGCAGTAAGTTTCCGAAATCTAGGCTAGAGTACTTATTCTACAAATCCTGTGAGAATATAGCCTAAAGCCTTATATGAGTGAAATAGTTGAGAAATGACACAAGGGAGAAGTAAAATCCGGATAGATAAATCACACGTTCATTTGCTTGATCACTATACCATATCCTAAGAGAAAATTTAGGCCCTCTTTGGATCGATATAGCCAGAAATTCAAACCTCTGAATTATTTTCCGCTAGTCGCCCCTCTGAGCCTTTTTTAGCATTTCATTAACCGCAAATCCTTTACTCTTTTACAAAAACAAAACAAAATAAAAAATCGGTCTACCCATTTTAGAACGAGTCTGAGAATAGAGATGAAGAATAGAAAAAGGAAAGACCTCTGAAATCAAGAATTTGTTAGTCGCTTCAAAAATGAAAAGAAAGTTTCCATCCAAATAAAAATAAATAAATAATTAAAAGAAAATAAAGAGATAGAACTCCAAAAACAGAATCAAAGGAGTCAAAAGCTAAAGAAAAAGAAAAAATGGCTAAGGATGGAACAAAGTGTAGAAGCAAAAGTAAAGAAAAAGGTTTTCTCTAGTTACATAATATGAAAACTCTATTATCTCTGACTGGTTCTTTTTGAATATCCATTTCCTTCATTCTTAAACCATCACCTAATCCCTGCAACACCTAATTAAGACCTCTAGCTGAATTAGGAATAGGTTAGTATGATAGTAAGTGGCAGATGTGTTTGATCGACTTTGGCTTCCTTGTGTGTCATTAAGATTGTAAGGTAAAGTGTGCCTACTGCACACTGGAGTAGTGAAACTTGAGCGGAAAAATCAAAGTGTTTTTGTCTTGATATTTATGTGAGGACCTACTTAAGGATGCTATTCTTAAGTTTTAGAAACGGACCTGTTAGTGCATTCCATAGTATTACTCATTATATATATGTTTATTCGTAGATGATTGATTATTATGCATATATTAGCGTAGGTTTCGACTTGATTATTCTGTATTCATTGCTAGAGAGATGTGTAGACAATTGAGACAATAAAAAGGAAACAATAGTTTTATTTATTAGTCGTTGTACTATAGATGAAGTTTGTAAGTACCTTCACTGGAAAACTCTCACAAAGCTATAACTCGTCCACTAGGGAATTCCTAGTGGTTTAAGGCCTTGTTGCATATGGTCAATGCAATCGCACTCGGCGAAACGAGATTAGATAGAACTCCATTTTTTGTCACTTATTCTAGTTTCTCATATATGTTTGGGTTGATAAGATCCCAAAATTGTAGTTTTAACAACTTTAACAATATCGTTTTTGACCAATTATGTGATTAATAAGTAAGAGTTAGTATTATTATCGTGTTCTTGTGTACTTCAGGCATTGGAGTCGAATATGTGCAGAAATGCGTCCTTTTTGCATGATAAAGAAGCAAAGGTTGGTTGTTAAGAAGTTCTATGATTAAAGGACAAGATTCAAGGAGAAAAAGCCTTTTTAAAGCCCCGATCAAAGCTGAAAAGTCAAAGTCAACGCAGGCAGAAATAGTGCACAAAAGTCAGTAGAACTTTCAGAAGCTATATCTTTAGACTCAGACCTTAGAATTGGGCCTACCTTATGTCAAAACGACCGGCTAAGACTGAGCTTCCCAATGGTCAAAGCCTTGACTCAATCAGATGAGTAAAATGGATAAAATGACTGTTGAAATCAAATCCAGCTGAAAAGGCCTCTGTGGACTGAAGAAATTGGGTTTTGGGCTCGATTTTCCGGCCCAAAACATGGCTCCTCAGCCCATGCACGAAAAATTGGATCTTGTCTCCTCCATTTCAAGACACAAGACTTAACTCTTAAGCATCTAGTTTTTTTAGTTAGCCATTATCCAATAACTTGTTTTAGATCTAGTTTTTACATTGAATTAATTAGTTTTTAGAACAAAGTAGATTATTATTTAGAATCAGATTTAGATTTATTATAAAGGATTAGTTTTTCATTTCAATTTTGTTTATTGATTCAATTCTTATTTAGATTTAGTTGTCTTAACTTCATAATTAGTTTGTTTTAATTTGATAATTAGTATTTATAATCTTAGTTCTAAATTAGTTTTAAATTCAGTTTAATCCATTTTGAATCTTAGACTATTGTTAAATTAGATTATAAAGTTTAATCATTTATTCAATAATGAGTTGTTATATTTTTTCTTGTTTAAGAAATGATAGTATAATGATTCAAGGCTAAAACCTCAATTAGAGGGGTTTGGAGAAGCCTTGATTAAACTTGATTTTGATTAGCGTAGAATAGTTCATAATGTTTTATTCCATTCTAGAAAGTAATTATTTCACCATGAGAATGGGTTTGATTGCTTAACATGATAGTTGTTAGTTGGTAGAGATTACCGTGAACAATTAGGGATTATAAACACCCAATTGTTATGTGGAAGCATTGCAATTCAGATTACGACAATTCTTTGTTAGTAAATTAAGTCGAGTTAAGGTGGAATCAAATTCTCCTAATTTATTATCATATAGTCAATTTAGTATTTTTGTATTTTGAATTATCGCATCTTGACTAGTATAATTTCCATCATTACTCTCATCGACTTTGATATAAGATTGATAATCGTAGTTAACATTGAATTCTAAATAACTAGGAGTGGAACGAATTCTCTACTCCACTTATTGCAATAGCATCGAGAGTGTAGAAAACTTTGATAACAACATAAGCACGTGTAATTGTTTTAGTTTTACTTGCGTTTGAGTCTCGTTGCTTATTCGTAGGTAAAACTATTCGTTTTACATTTTATCAACAACCATGAAGCAAGAGGTCGCAGATTAAAGGTATCGGTGGATTCTAATCTCTTCAATTCCCTCTCTTATAAATTCTCAATAGTTTAGTTTAGTTTAGTTAAGCAATTCACAATATCTATAATCATAGTTTTTAATCCCTCAAACCCCCTTTCCAATTTTGTCCTTTATATAACATACACTTAAAAGTGGAATGGTATCCTAGTCATCCTTTACTCATTGAGGGATAATTAGGTTTTGATATGCTTCTGTTTTATTCAATGACCATCATCCATCATCCATCTACACATTCCATAAACCATTCTCCACCATAAAACCACACGTGTCAAATGGCATCGCTGCCGTTTTAAGTTGTTTATGTTTAACGTTTTCTTTCAAGATTAGAACTTTGGATCTTGAGGTAATTTTAGCTGCATCATCTATCATTTTGAGAAAGAGAGAAGCTTGAAGAACTTCTTGAAGACAAGATCTACCATCCAAGTTAGTCGAATCTTCATTTTTTTAATTTCATTCATAGTATAATTCTTAGTATAGTTGCATCTTAGTTTAGTTTTATTTCTTTATAGTATAATTGCATTTAGGACCTTTCCAATAATTGAAGTTGTAAGACAACACAGTGAAACATCGAACTCTAGTGTTTCTTGTCTCCATCTTGACAAACAGACTATCGTCTGTGGGAAATGGTATTTAAGCAATCTTTGTGATTCACCATAACCCTAGAAGAGATAGCTTTAGACATCGGGTGAGATACTAGCTGCAAAGCCCAACCCAGTTGAAGGAAAGTATTTTTATTTTTAAAAAAGTAAAAATAAAAAAATCCAAATAATTAGTATACTTGCATTTTAGTATAATTTAGAATAGTTGCATATTAGTTTAATTGCATTCAAGCATAGTAGGATAGTTTTTTGTCATTTTCGCATAGCATTTTCTAGTGTATGCCCCATCATCCCAATCATCATCCGGGAAGAACACAACAGTTAACAAGGTTCAACAACCGACTCACAAGAATACTAGACGAGATTGATACAATGGTCGCACGCAATAATGGAGGTGTTGTGGATCCGAACAATGGTGAAGTTATCCCACCCTTGCAACAGAGGAAGAAGCTAAGCGATTTCTATTCGCCAATCATTGGAGACCCACCCAACAGTATTGTTTTTCCAAAGACAGAATCTAACCAGTTTGAACTTAGAGCATCAGTAATCTTTATTCTTCCAAAGTTTAATAGTTCAGACAATGTCAGCCGTATGTTCACATGAACAAATTTTATCAGTCTTGAGGACTTTCAAGAACCAGAATATCAGGGATGAAAGTATCAAGTTAATTCTTTTCCACTCTCACTCGAAGGTAAAGCATCTGAATGTTAATTGCACAGCCGATCAATTCAATAGACAATTGGGAGAAATTGAGAACAAATTTTATGAACAAGTTCTTCCTACCCTAAAAGACATATGCCATGCAGCAAGCCATCAGCAATTTCAAAGAGAAGGTGACTGAAGAATATCATCAAAGCGGGGAGAAATTCAATAATCTGTTAGTCTCATGTCCACATCATGGTTATGATAAGAGCACATTATTAGATGGGGAGGAAGCCTACAACTTTCTCAAGAATTAAGCTGAACACACTCAACAACGGAGTACTAGCAATGAGGACATAGCTATAGTGGAGGGGGTGCCGAAGCAATTTTGTAACCAAGTTCGTGAAGACCCAGAACAAGCGATGCTATCAATTATAGCAAGCCTGTCAACAGGACTTGAAGCACTAAATAAGAAGTTTGATCAGTTCTATATGAATCCTCCAAAAGAAAACAATTTCCAAGCTAAACCTCAGCCATCCAAGCCTTGTTATGTTATATGTGAGCTATGTTCTGATGAAGGCCACACTACTGAAAAGTGTTCATACTATCTAGATACTAATGCAGAGGCATGTAGTATCAACTCTTTTAGAAGAAATAACCAGTTCAATCAGAGACAGTCTAACCAGAGGAATTTTCCTCCAAGATTCCAGAATAAGTCTAATCAGTTCCAAAATAACCAGTATCAGTTCCAAGACCGCAAGCAACCATACAGAAATCAACAGTCATACCAAAACCAGCAATACCAAGCCAACACAAACAGAGAGTTAGTACCAGATCTAATGAGAGGATACACTGCCCCTATGCCTCAGTCGAGTAAAGCAATTATCCCACATCTGGAAGAAGTTATCACCACCATTATCAATAAGTTGAAATAGACAAATCAAAGAACCCAGAAGCTGGAGAATAAATTTAGTGTCATTCAAGGCTAGATAGGGCAAATTGCTGGCGCCTTGATAGAGAGATTGAAAGGAGCATTACCAAGCCAACCGGAGCCAAATCCAAAAGGAAGAGGTGTCTTGCATGTAGATAACCTGGAGATTACTCAGTCGAATGGCCAAGTTAATGTTGTCACCACTCTGAGGTCAGGTAAGAAGGTTCTTAACAAGATTGTCTATGAACCAAGAAAAGATTAAGTAGAGCCTAAGGTAACTTATGTCCCCACCATCCCACCCAGTTCTAACATTCCAGATATATCTAGTGTTGTGCCACTTGTTGAAGTAACTGTTGAGAGGGAAGTTGAAGGAACTACTATGGAAGTAAGTAAGAAAAAGCCATCATGAGTGACTCCACCTGTCACTCCACTATCTGTTACCAAGCCAATTGAAGCCGAAAGAAGAGAACTGATATTGAATAATCTACTATCACCGTTTCCTTTAATACTAGTGAATACCAAAAAGGACGACTAGTACAAGGAGATTTGCGATGTCTTTTAGAATTTACAGATTAATATCCTATTTCTGACTGCTATCAAGCAAGTTCCCTCGTATGCCAAGTTCATGAAAGATCTAGTGAAGAAGAAGACCAACATTCCGAAAGAAGCTTGTATCGCTAAAAAATGTTCATCTTACCTACAGAATCTAGCGGTTGTGAAACTTAAAGATCCTGGAAGTCCCATTGTTACATGCAGAATTGGAGATTCTTTGGAAGAGCAAACTTTATTAGATTTGGGTGCCAGTGTGAATCTTCTACCATATTTCATCTACGAGAAGTTGGGCTTAAAGGATCTTAAACTGACTGATGTTATTTTACAGTTGGCAGATAGATCAGTGAAAATACCTAGAGGAATCATTGAAGATGTCATAGTTATGATTGAAGATTTCTATTATCCGGTTGATTTCATAGTACTCGACACATCTAGTAGGCAGATACCAATAATTCTAGGTAGACCATTCTTGGCCACTACAAATGCACTCATCAACTATCAAAATGGTAATATGATGTTATCCTTTGGTAATATGATGTTATCCTTTGGTAATATGATAAGAGCCGAATATGTCTTTTAACCCTTTAAAATATTACTTTTAGACTTTTGCAAGAAGTGTTAAATAGATTTCGCAAAGGTTGGCTGCTAAGAAGTTCTATTATTAAAGGCCAAGATTCAACGATAAAAGGTCTTTTTAAAGCCCGATCAAAGTTGAAAAGTCAAAGTCAACGCGGGTATAAACAAGGCACAAAAGTCAGCAGAACTTCCGAAGGCCGTATCTTTGGACTCAAACCTCGGAATTGGGCCTACCTTATGTCAAAACGACCGGCTCGTAAAGAGATTTCTAATGGTCTAAGCCTTGACCCAATAAGAGGAGTAGAAGTGGACGAAAAGGCTATTAAAGTCAAATCTAACTGAAAATCCCTTTGTGGACTGAAGTAATAACGTTTTGGGCTCGATTTTTCGGCCCAAAACATGGCTCCTCAGCCCATGCACAAATTTGTGGATCTTGTCATCTCCATATGGGAGAAAAAGACTTAGCTCTTAAGCTATCTTGGTTTTTTCTTAGCAATGATCCAATAACTTAGTTTTAGATCTAGTTTTTTACATTAAATTAATTAGGTTTAGAACAAAGTAGAACTTTATGTAGAATCAAATTTAGTTTATAATAAAGAATTAGTTTTTCATTTCAACTTAGTTTTATGATTCAATTCTTGTTTAGATTTAGTTGTCTTAAATTTATAATTAGTTTTTTTTAATTTGATAATTAGTTATTCATAATCATAGTTCCAAATTAGTTTTCAATTCAATTTTAATTCATTCCGAATATTAGACTATTGTTAAATTAGATTTATAAAGTTTAATCATTTATTCAATAATGAATTGTTCTATTTGTTCTTGTTTTAGAAATGATAGTATAATGATTCAAGGCTAAAATTTCAATTAGAGGGGTTTGAGGAAGCGTTGATGAAACTTAATTATTTTTAGCCCAGAATTGTTTGTAATAATCTATTCCATTCTAGAAAGTAATTAGTTCACCATGAGAATGGGTTTGATTGCTTCACAAGCTAGTTGTTAGTTGGTAGAGATTACCATGAACAATTAGGGATTAAAAAGACCCAATTGCTATGCGAAATCATTGCAATTCGGATTACAACAATTCCTCGCTAGTTGATTAAGTCGAATTAAAAAGGAATCAAATCCCCCTAATTCCTCTTCATATTGTCAATTTAGTATTTCCGTAGTTTGAATTATCGTATCTTAATTAGTTGAATTACCATCGTAGTATAATTTCCATCGTTACTCTCATTGCCTTTGATAGACTGATTATCGTAGTTAACGTGAATTCTAAATAACTAGGAGTGGAACGAATTCTTTACTCCACTTATTGCAATAGCATCGAGAGTAAAACTTTGATATATAGAATAGGAATTAGATTTAGTTTTACTTACGCTTGAGTTTCATCGCTTATTAAAGTAAAACTAGCATTTTACCTTTTATCAAATGGCGCCGCTGTCATCATAGTTCTATTTAGATTTGTTTTCGTTCGTATTGTTATTCTTCTCAAAGTCCCATTAAACCCACCCACCTTTGTTTGGTTCTAACAGTGATTGTTTGGTTCATAAACTAAAAAAATTTCTCATAAAATGCCTGAGCGCGCCCTGTGCCTGGAACTCGACTTTGACAAGGAACGCGACCTGCGCCCTATCTAGGCTACTTGTGAGCGTGACCCGCGCCCTCTTCTAAATAGCCTTATCTTCACTGGTTAGTACAAACTTCCATTTCTTCAAGTTATTCAGTGTTTCTAACTTGTTAAATACACTGAACTCGTGTATACAAGACGCTATTCATAAGTGAAGCAAGGAGGCATTCAGGTACTTATTTCTTCCACTCCTCGCATCTCCTATTAGAGGATTTATACTAGCATATCAGGGTTGTTTTGACTGTTGTTGTGTTTATTTCATATTAGACTTAGCCTTGCATGAGATTAAAGTCAGGTAGAGAAAAAACAATTAACGTAATCTATCGTGAACGTCAACACACAAACCTATCTAGTATACCACACACTACACCTGAAATAATGGCTGAAGAAAGAGAGTCTCCTCTCTCTGACTTTTACAAAGCCTTGAACATTAGCCAAAAATCTTGCATCATTCTTGCAGACCCAGTGGGGGATTTCCGAATCCCCCTAAATATATTTAATTTGTTACCCGTTTTTCATATGTTAGACCATGAAAAACTTTATCAACATATGCGTAGGATTGAACAAGTCCTTACCACATTCTATCATCCTACGATTGGTGCAGAACAAATTAAACTGAGGGTGTTTCCTTTGACCCTAGCTAACAAGGCGGCGTCTTTGTTAACTGCCCAAGCGCCTAATTCTGTAGACTCATGGGCCAAACTTGTTCAACAATTTATGGAACATTTTTACCCACCAATAAAGACAAATGAAATGCTTTCCAAGATTCATTTTTTTCGACAGAATCCTCATGAATCCTTTTCAGAGGCTTGGAATCGTTTCACTGACCTTCTTATAGAGTGTCCACATTATAACCTTGCGAAAGACACGTTAGTTCGTGCCTTTTTCAAGGAACTTTTACACCACCATTAAATGGTCTTTGATATAATGAATGGGGGTAGCTTCCTCAGTAAAGGAGCCTCAGAGGCTTATAATTTTTAGAAGATCAAACAAAGTGTAATAATAACTGGGGGGGTAGTGACGATATCCCTCGCTCTGCTAGTTCTTCTTCAACAGTTAAGGCTACCAGTATGTTTGAGGTTAAATCTAATCTTGAGCTTAAAACTCTATTTGAATCCCTCACTAAAAAGGTAGAAGCTATTTCTGTTTAAGAAAAACCTACCCCTTTCATGAATATCAACTCTATTCCATGTAATTTCTGTTTGAGTCCAGCGCATCCCGACTCCTATTGTCCTCTAGTCTATGAACAACCATCCGCACAGCCGGACAATGTTTGTTCCATTAATAGCAAACCTAACACACCTTGGTGACAAAAACCCAATTACGGTTGGCGAAATAATCAACAAGTTACACCTCCAGCGTATAATAATCAAAATGTTAGGCTAGCAAACAATTACAATCAAGCTCCGCCGAGACAAGGACAAGGACAAGGTAATTATAATAATTATAACAATAATAATTATAATGCTAATAGAGGTATCATTCTAGTTAATCATAACTATCACAACCCACCTATTAATAATCAATGTGACATAGTTATTGTCACACAACCTATAACAAACACTCCTCCACAATCGGATCATTTCAACGTCTTTATGCAAACCCAACAACAGATTTTACAGTCCATCCAACTTTCCTTACAGCAGTTAGCACAAGAGAAAGTACAACCAAAAGGTGTGTTTCTAGGTCAAGCGATACCTAATCCTAAAACAACAAACACAGCCTTTGAGGTAAACGGTAATACTAGTAATGAAAATGGAAATGTAGGTAAGCTAAAAGCCATCACCACTCTCCATTCTGGCAGAGTGATTGATAATGCCATAACTATGCATATAGTTACCACACCAATAGTCCCTACACCTGATATTTTACTACATATCGAAGTAGTAACTGAAGAAGCTACCTCTGTAGAAGTACCAGTTAAACCACAACCTAAAAATCAAAATGCCAAGGTTAAACATCCGGTTGATCCATATGCTAAATATAGAGAGAAACCACCGTTTCCCCAGAGGCTAGCCATATTAAATAAAGATACAAATTTTGACGAGATTAGGGAAGTTTTTAAAAATCTAACGATAAACTTATCTTTTTTTGAAGTGATTAAAAAGTTACCTCACCATGCTAAGTTTCTCAAAGAGTTGTACACTACTAGGCGTAAGACAAATATTCTTAAAGACGCCTTTTTAACTAAACAGTTTCTAACTTTAACCGAACATAATGGAATCGTTAAGTACAAGGATCTTAGTTATCCTACTGTACAATGCACCTTAAGAGATTCCCACATGATGACCATGCTATTAGACCTGGGGGCGAGTGTTAACTTACTCCCTTATTATTTATATAAACAAATAAGTCTACAGGAGATGCAACCTACTAAAATGACGTTTCAATTAGCTGATCAGTCTATTAAGTATCCTAAGGGTGTGGTTGAAAATGTGCTTGTTAAGGTTCAGGATTTCTACTATCTTGCTGATTTTGTTATCCTCGATATAGAAGTCGCTAACGACTAAGTTCCGATCATTTTAGGGCGTCCTTTCTTGGCAACTACCAATGCGCTCATAAACTGCCGCGATGGTTCGATGTCCATGTCTTTTGGCCATCTTTCTATTGAGGTAAATGTTTTTAAAATGATGAAACAGTTCCCAGATACGACTTCAGGATGGAGAGGTTAGAATGATCGAGAGCTTAGCTCAAGATTATTTCTAAACCACGTTTCCTGATAATCAGATGCACAAATTCCTTTCCTTTGGAAGTTCCAACTTCAATGAGAACTCCCTGGAAGTCGAGGAAGATTTCCTTCGACTCTTTTGCAACTCTTCCTTGCCACCTCGCGAGTCCCTCCCTGTCAACATCCATTCATCCCTTGACGCTATGACAGAAGATAAATTTTTCACCCTTTATCCCAGTGATTCTTTTGACCCACCTATTGAGGAATGTCTTGCATATTTCAAGGCTTCTGATGATCTAGACCTGAGAGCTCTAGCCGAGCCCCATTCATCCACCTCACATCATCCTGTCACTCATTCATCTTCCATCACCAATTTTCCCCACCTTCCACCTTTTCAAAGGAACCTTGAGTTTGCACTTAACCCTCTTATTTCTCCTGTGCTTCATGATTTTCTAAATCCTCCTAATACAAAAATAATTCCCAAGGAAAAGGCACTTGACACCTTCATTTTAAGAATTGAGACAGTTCCCAAGGAAAAGACACTTGACACCTTTATTTTCTAAATCCTCTCCTGTGCTTTCATTTCACTAAGTTGCATCATAGAAAATCTTTGTGCTTGATTCTATTTGGGGGTGCATTCCATGTTAATTATTTATGGCAAGATCTACAACTATTTCGGTTGTTGATATATGGTAAACTGAATGTTCATTATATACATATGTTAGAGATAAAGTCTTGAGTAGCTGACTATAAAAGACTCATTATATTCTTTGGTGTACTCCATTCCATTCTTATATTTTGGTAAGTGCACCATTCAGGTAATCGGGCCCTCCCTCTGGAGTGTGTGGCTATAAGTACCAAATCCTAAGTCCACGTTTAATATAATTCACATTTTCCACTCTTGCATGTGTTCTCAGTTTTTGAGTCATGTTTCTCTATGGTGTGAATTATGTTTTTATTGCTTTATTGTTTTTCCTTATATTAATCAGTATTCATAAAAAGTAAAAAAAATTTATATTAAAACCATAAAAAGAGTAATTTAGGAAGTCTCGGGAATCTGACTTTAAAAGACCCACGTTTAAAACAAATTTCTAAACTCTGTTCTATAAAATTTGTTTGGGGGTGGGTGTAGGAACCATTATTTCAGAATGAATATTTCTACAAACCATGAAAACCACGCACAACGCAGAATTAATGGAAAACATACCTTTAGATTGGCTTCTTGATATCTCTGAGAATCCAAGCTTTATGAAATCAACAACCCCTTGATCTTCTGTTGTATTCCTATGCACAGAGTAGACGTTGTGTGGGCAACGATCTACCAACCTCTCCTTTCTCACTTGGCCTCTATCACTCTTAAAAATGGATCCGATTTATGGATCTATTTTTCTTGAGCAAAACCTTGATTTTTTTTCTTCTCTAGAAGTCAGCCAGAGAAAGAGGTTTTCTTTATATAGGAAATAACAGGGACCATGAGGAGAAATTAGGGTTGGGCCTCTTGACGGGCTTGGGCTTCCCATGTTCGCCCAGAACACACAGCCCAAGTCCGTCAACAAATGGCTTATTCCACTAAAAAGGCCATCACAGCACTACCGCCCTAATCCCAAATTACGCGTCGGCGTTTATGGGCTCCATATTATATGCTCGTTGATCTCCCCGTGTTTAAGATATCGAATGTCCGTTGATTAAGTCAAGTTACTGACAACTACATTAATTAACTTCTTATGTCCTTGAGTAGTACCACTCAACCTCACTGTCATGTCAGAATAAATCCACCTGCAGGGTTTACATAACAATCTTTTTGAGCTCCTCAAGGGGACATCATCAACCCGACTTCCTGCGGTTCACGGATTCCTTCTATAATCAACATCACACCTTACATACAATGTCATTACCCAATCCATCGAGTTTGTTGATTCACAAATGAATCTCACTCTTTGATGATTTAAAGTAATGTACAATGCATATAAGTGCCCATTATTATATCTGGATTAGGAGGACAAGCATCCATAATAACAGAGGTGTTTGTTCTCTTATATAGTCAGTATAAAGAGAAACAACCTCACTTGGTCCTGTTCAATACACACAAAGTGTACTAGTGTAATCCTATAGTCAAGATAGACTAATACCATATTATACTACAACTGTACCAATAGTTTGTCCAAATCCATCTAGGTTGTGAACGATTACTTATACTTTATAAGGTACTGATGATATGATCTTCTGTGTGTCACCATATCATCTACAACATAAAATATTAGACACATGCATATAACTAATAATATATATATAATATGCATAACATTTACCCATATGATTCACATTCAAAATATAAAGAATTAGAGTTAATACAAAAGTAATGCTTTTAGTATATAACCTATCAGTGGGGTGTTTGGTCTTTCCATTCTTGATCACTAAACTTTCCATTCTTATCCCATCTTCATCTCGTGGCTAGTAGTTTAGGAAATTTGTTGTTTTGATGTTGTTTTCATTGTTTTTAATAGATTGGATGTTAAGTTGTTAAATCCAGTAATTAAATTTGAATTCTGTAGTTAATTGTTATTTGAATTTCTATTTTTATTTAATTTTGTTCTTATCTTTGCATGCGATGATTTTTGAATGGATCCCACCTTCCAAAATTTTTTGGGGGTGGCATTATTGTTTTTTGCATTGTTTTTATCTTGTCCACCGTTTTAGAAGTTAAATCTTGCAAATCGTGGAAATATGAGTTGTTGGGAATGTTGTCGATATTGGCATGGCTAAGATTAGATAGTGTTGTAGAATGGAATTTCAATGAATAGAATTAGGAAGTTGCTAATTTGAATTTAACCAAAAATCTATTGGTCTATATTCGGAATATGCACCTAACTTGTTTCCATTTTGGTTTTAGAATATTTTGTTTCCAGCAATTGCTTCAAAATTTTTGGCAGCTTGTTGATATTCATTTTAGAAACTAAAACCCTATATATACTTGATTCATTCTACACTCACAACCCACACATCTCACTTGCATCTCTCACCTTGAACCTCTAAATTTTTCCTTTTGTTTTTCACTTCATCCTGCTCAGACCACACGGAGAGCGCCCTGCGCCCTATATAGGCCACTTCTGACCGTGCTTAGTGCTTTGGAACTCGAGTTAGAAATGAGTGCGACCTGCGCCCTTCAAAGGCCATTTCAGAGCGCACCCCGCGCCTTGCCCTCGTAGCCATTGAATTTTTTGATTTTTTGTAAGTTTTCCAGAGTTGTTTGCAGCACTTCTAGAGTGTATTTATTATGATGACATCTCCTACAATCATACCGAGCAGTCTTTTGAAGATTTGTTCCAAAGCGACACCTATGGTGCTTGGTTTCGCGAGGTGATCATACACGTAGGCTAGGAACCGCTAATGGTAAGACCTGATGAACATTATTCTCCGGCACTTACATCTTATTTTTATGATAATTGTAAGTTCTTTGATAGACCGGATGGAGAACAAGTGTTCTCTATCACTATTGAGGATGAACCAATGGAAATTATCAGGTTCTTACTAGCCATTGTTCTTGGACTTGCTATTGTGGGAACCGTTATTTCAGAACGAATATTTCTACAAGCTGCGAACACCACGCGCAGCGGAATTAATGGGTGTCCACGACTTGTGATTGGAAAACATACCTTTGAATCCGATTTAGATAACTCTGAGAATCCAAGCTTTATCAAATCAGAAATCAACCCCTTGATCTTCTATTGTATTCCTTAAGAACAGATTGGACGTTGTGTGGGAAATGATCTACCAATCCCCTTCTTTCTCTCAAGATCAAAAACAAATTCAGATCTACTTTTCTTGACTCTTTTTTAGAACCAGTGAATAGTGAATTTCGGCTAGAGAGAAAGAGTGTTCTATTTATAGGCTACAACAGGGACCATGAGGAGAAATTAGGGTTGGGCCTCCTGACAGGCTTGGGCTTCCCATGTTCGCCCCGAACACATGTCCCAAGTTCGTCAACAAATAGCTTATTCCACTAAAGGCCATTGTTGCACTACCGCCCTAATCCCAAATTACGTGTCAGCGTTTATGGGCTCCATATTATATACTCGTTGATCTCTCCGTGTTTAAGATATCGAATGTCCGTTGATTAAGTCAAGTTACTGACAACTACATTAATCAACTTCTTATGTCCTTGAGTAGTACCACTCAACCTCATTGTCATGTCGGAATAAATCCACCTACAGGGTTTACATGACAATCTTTTTGAGCCCCTCAAGGGGACATCATCAACCCGACTTCTTGTGAGACACGGATTCCTTCTATAATCAACATCACACCTTACATACAATGTCATTACCCAATCCATCGAGTTTGTTGATTCACAAATGAATCTCACTCATTGATGATTTAAAGTAATGTACAATGCATGTAGGTGCTCGTTATTATATCCGGATTAGGAGGACAAGCATCCATAATAACAGAGGCGTTTGTTCTCTTATATAGTCAGTATAAGGACAAACAACCTCACTTGGTCCTGTTCAATACACACAAAGTGTACTAGTGTAATCCTATAGTCAAGATAGACTAATACCAGATTATATTACAACCATACCAATGGTTTGTCCAAATCCATCTAGGTTGTGACGATTACTTATACTTTATAAGGTTCTGATGATATGATCTTCTGTGTGTTCACACCATATCATCTACAACATAAAGTATTAGACACATGCATATAACTAATAACATATATAATATGCATAACATTTGCTCATATGATTCTCATTCAAAATATAAAGAATTAGAGTTAATACAAAAGTAATGCTTTTAGTATATAACCCTATCAGCTTAAACGCTGGAGAGGAGGTAAGTTTTTATTTTTGCTCGTGTCTGCTTATGTCCCAAGCAATTTACTTCTTGTAACCCCATAACTAGTGGAACTCATATAGAGTTACATCTGTTTTTATTTTTCTATATTAGTATGTTTTAACTTTGTTTTGCAAATGTTCCAAAATTTCACGTGTTTTCATGGTATTTTTCTACCATTTTTATTTCAATACTTTGAGGACAAAGCATGCTTTTTATTTTGGGGTGGCATAGAAACACACATAATTTAAGGCATCTGTTAGGATATAGATATGTATAATGATAGTTTTTGGTATCTAGTAAACTAATTTAAGGCATCTATTAAAAAAATAAAAAAAATCAAAAATATAAATAAAAAAATTATGCTATACACTTACGAATATTGGTATTGTTTTCTTTCTCTATGCTTTTAATAATCTAGAAATCTCACGTTAGCTTTTACATTAGAATAGTTTTTAGAAACTTAGGTTAATATGTAGGTAATAATCTTTGCATTTTTCTATAAATATATTACATGAGTATCTATGATTGTTTGGCAGTAAGTTTCCGAAATCTAGGCTAGAGTACTTATTCTACAAATCCTGTGAGAATATAGCCTAAAGCCTTATATGAGTGAAACGGTTAAGAAATGACACAAGGGAGAAGTAAAATCCGGATAGAGAAATCACACGTCCACTTGCTTGATCACTATACCATATCCTAAGCGAGAATTTAGGCCCTCTTTGGATTTATATAACCAAAAATTCAAACCTATAAATTATTTTTCGTTAGTCGCCCCTCTGAGCATTTCTTTAGCCTTTCATAAACCACAATTCCTTTACCCTTTTACAAAAACAAAACAAAATAAAAAAATCAACCTACACATTTTAGAACGAGTCTGAGAATAGGATGAATGAAGAAAAGATAAAAGAAAAACCTGTGTAAACAAAAATTAGTTAGTTGCTTCCGAAAAGAAAAAGAGAATAAGTTGCCATCAAAAGTAAAGAAAAGAAAAGAAAAATAAAAATAGAAAAAAAATAAAAACTCCAAAAATAGAATAAAATGAGTCAAAAAGCCAAAACAAAAAGGCTAAGGATAGAAACAAAGTGTAGAAGCAAAAGAACAAGGTTTTCTCTAGTTACAGAATATGAAGATTATATTATCTTAGACTGGTTCTTTTTGAATATCTATTTCCTTCATTCTTAAACCATCACCTAATTCCCGCAACACCTAATAAAGACCTCTAGCTCAATAGGTTAGTGTGATAGTAAGTGGTAGATGTGTTTGATCGACTTCGGCTTCCTAGTGTGTCATTGAGATTATAAGGTAAATTGTGCCCACTACACACTAGGAGTTGCGAAACTTGAGTGGAAAAATCAGAGTGTTTTTGTCTTGTAATTTATGTGAGGATCTACTTAAGGACGTTATTCCAAAGTTTCAGAAACGGACCTATTAGTGTAGTACATAGCATTAATCATTATATATATGTTTATTCATAGATTATAGATTATTATGCATATATTAGCTTAGGTTTTGACTTGATTATTCTGTATCCATTGCTAGTGAGATGTATAGATAATTGAGACATAAATAAGGAAACAATAGTTTTATTTCTTAGTCGTTGTAGTGTAGATGAAGTTTGTGAGTATCTTCACTGGAAAACTCTCACGAGGCTATAACTCGCCCACTAGGGAATTCCTAGTGGTTTAAGGCCTTGTTGCATATAGTCAATGTAATCGCACTCGGCGAAACGAGATTAGTTAGAACTCTATTTTTGGTCACTTACACTACAACAGAGCATAGTTTTAGCAGCACCATACCCTATCGCTAAAGGTGCCTTTGAGCATGGCAAAAGATCTGTCGCAACGCACCCGATGGCGTTGCAAAGGCATTGCTAAAAAGTGTGTCCCAAATACTCAAATGCAACGCCAAAGGTGGCGTGGCAAATGTTCCTAGTTTGTTGTGACGCCTGAGGGTGCTGCTAATACACTAATTCCGTTGCTACTTCATTTATCAAAATTAAATTAATTGTAATTTTTTTTCAAACTATTTGCAGCGCATGGCGTCGCAAAAGAGAGCTTGTAACAACTAGGATGGCATTGCGAAAGTGATACTTTTAGCTACACAACTAGGTGTCGCAAAAGGCAACCTTTTGCAACACTATTTCCGTTGCGGAAAGTTTAAATATTTGGCTACGTAGTGCGGGAAATTTAAATATTTAGCTGAACATTTGGCGTGGCAAAAGACGTCCAAAAATTTAGCCACACACCAAGCGTGGCAAAAGATGTCTACGTTACTGTAGGATCAAAGCTTTTAGGTACACCAAAATTGTTGCAAATGATATGAACTCCTGTGCTTTATTTGGGAAGCATTTAGCATTGCAAATGGTGCAATTCATACATATACCTGTACATTTCCATTTACATAATCTTGCCCAAAACAATTTTTATAGAACACAGTAACCCTATAACAATTCACCACAAATCATAACAAAATGAATTTCATTACTAAACCATTCAATACAAAAGATCTTAAAGAATTCACATAACTATTTTTTGCGAAAAAATATCGTCTCACATAATCTTAACAACGTTCAACTAAATTTAGATGAATTATTCAAAACTAAAATTCCACAAATAATGTCTATAACATGCTAATTTGAGTAGCATCCACTCGGAGCTTCTTCTTGATTCTACTACTTCTGGCGACCAATCGACCAATCTGGCACAACAAATTAAAAAAAAAATTCACGTAAGTAAATTTATTAGAAATATTAATAAACCTAATATACACTCAAGTTGGCAATGCATGTGAAACTATGCACCTCCTATATGCGTAAATTGGTGCCCATGGCCAAAAGCTTAAAAAGAACTTATCAAAGTTATAACTCGATCACATTCATGAAGGTATAGATCAAATAAGAAGACAAAAATAGCCAAAAACTAATAGATTTTGAACTAAATTGTACATGTAAATGCCAAACCATTAAAAAACCTCGTGTCATAAAGTTATCACCAATGAAACAATAAAATAAGCAAGGCTAAACATCAAGTAAATCAAGCAAACAAGCTTAACTACAAAAAGCAGTTCCAACAGATGGTAGAGTTAGATGTAAAGGTATCGACCAACCTATAATGAGATTTTTAACCCCCTGCCTATGATTTAGAAGTCAAGAAGTCCTGCCTTCGGCTATTCCTTCTATCCCTTGCTACTGTTTAACAGGAACGGAATATCCTTTGTCTTAACCTTTATCATTCGGCTATTCCTTCTATCCTTTGCTACTATTTAATAGGGGGGCTCGGGGAAGGAACCTAAGCACAAAAAACAAGCACTACCGCAAAAGGAACAAGGGCGAGATGGGTAGGCTAGGATCGGGGAAGGTTGGAAGCTCAACCATCAACAAAAATGCTCGAGGGAAGGGCTGGGCTCTAGAATAGCATTTAAGTCGTACGTGTTGAACCAACTCTTTTAAGGTAACATATGAGACCGATCAAGTGTAGGAATTAATGCTGGAAATCGACCCTATCTTTCTTTCGGAAGGGAAAAAGTTGTTTGGCCGAACCACTATCTCTTGATTGATCTGATCATACACTTGTTTTTCCCGCGTGCTAGTTCTCTTGATATTCTTTCTCCAACTATATATTTGGAGCCAATCAGGTATGACCGCGTGTCAAACTGTGTCAGGCGGGAGGCAGAAGGAATATTCAGCTGATTCCTTTCTAAGGAGAACTAGACAGGCCTCCCATGTGCTTTGGGAAGCCATTAGAAAGTGCAAAGTTGAGAAGTCTACATCTTATTGATCAACTATGGGTGCCTTTGAAATCGAAAAATCTAGCAGATCCACAACACTAGTTACCTAATTGGATGATTATCACTTACCACCACCTAGAAACTCTCCTTGGATAATAATAACCTTCCTCTTCAGATGCCCAAATAAAAATAGCAACCACAACACCTACTCTTACACCAGGAGCAAGTGCAAGGTTATCTTCAATTCTAAGATCTCTTCTAAACCATACTATACTACTACAATTGCTATTACCACCACCACCACGAACAAGTCCACTTGACATTTTTTTTTCTCTTAGCAACTCAAACCCAAGAAAAAAATCTCTGTATCAAATATATGTTCTGGCCATGCAGTAATAATTACTACAAACTGTGAAAGAGAAGTTTTTAGGACTTACAACAAGATTGCTTTTTCTTTTTCTAGTATGGTTTAGGCCAATAAATGTATGGGTCATAGATTCTGCTCTTATCCCCCTGAACTTGTAATGTTTTTATCCTTATTCTAAGTAAATTATTACTGCTGTGGTCAGTGCAGAGTGGGATTATGGTCGAAGTCAAGAGGGTCGCAAAGGAAGCGAGAGGGGGCAAAAGCTGATGTAGAGGCAGCACAAGCTTTTGCTGAAGCAGCAATGATGACACTAAAAAATAGAAATACGCCTAACCTGATGATTCATGCGTGATAAAAGCTCAAAGGCAAAGTTACAAGCTTTTCCCAGATTGATGAATGTATGTGACTGTAAATATAGGACTTATGAAGGCAACTAGTGTAGGGAGACAAAATGATCGACCCATCCATCTGTAACACTATTTTTTGTGTCCGTGATGGGTGTTTGAATTTTTTGGTAGTTCTAGATTGTTGAAAATCGAAGTATAGTACAGGATACAAGAAGCTACAGAAACATGATATAGCATTGGATGCTGAAGATATATAGTTACACAATTTCATTAAAAAAAAATGTCATACAATATCTAAGGAACTATGGCACTGGTTATCTGATGTTTTAAAGGTTCAGACACACCAAGCTTTCAAGGAATTATCAATGCCTCGATGTGTACACCTTATTGTCAATCATATATCCCTAATTGTGTGAAAAAAAAAAAAAAAACTAATACATCATTAACAGAAGATAAGATACCAATATTTCTTAGTTGCTTAAAGTTCTCAAACTACGTACCATTGAGAACCTCCACTGAATTGTAGCATCCAAGCCTCCATCTTAGCTTGAATGGCCAAAACCTCTTCCAATTTAGTTCTTTGGGATACCATTTTAGCAGTGAGATCGTCATTACATTTTTCAGCTTCCTCAGCCCTCGTCCTTTGTACTTCCTCTTCAGCACTGCTCCTTTGCACTTCCTCCTCTAAGTGAATGGATCTCATTCTTCTAGCTTATGGTGGCATGACACCATGCCCAAGGCCTTTATAATATCCAGATCTTACACCCAATAATGTACTAAGAATTTCATCCTCATTCTTTGGCTCACCACCTTCTGCTTTAGACTCAACTTTAAGTTGTCGCATCCGGTTCTGTAAGTTTAAACTAGGGATAAATATATGAAATTAAAGTGCAATGGTAAAAGCAAGTAAGAGTCATTTAACTTACATAATTTTCCTGAGCTACAAGACTAGTCCATCCCTTACTACTAAAGTGGGTTCGACGGTAGAATTCAATCTTTCCCACAGTTTGTTGGGTTTCAGAGTCGTACTGAAAAATATTTGAAAACGTATAATTTATTTTAAATAAAGTACACAACTCCAAAGCAACATAAATTATGTACATAAAAAATAGAACCGATTCCTCGAAGAAATGTAGAAATGACTTTGAACCAGCACAATGGTTTGTTGAGAGCTTTTGCCGATTACTTGAATTCTGCTCGCTAATTTTTTGAAGTAAAATGAATATTGTATTACAAGTTGTATTTGAATCATATAATCAGTGGCTCATTGGACTCCACTTTAAACTAAGATGGGATAGATATAAAGAGCTGACATTATTGCCTAATCTCAAGTCAGGAGGAAAACAAAGGGTCTCAGCCTTAATAAAAAAAAATAGAACAATCCTTTCCTTGGAACATAGCCAGACTACCACTTCAACCTCAAAAATATAATTATATCCTCTTCTAGATTTCCTTAATTTCCTTAAAACACATGAAACCAATCACAACAACAATAACCAGCCAACAATAACCATTTAAAGGAGACCAATAAGTAAACTATCATACCTTGAAATCTTCCCTTCGAAACTAATCACAGCAACCATCCCATTTATCTTGCGCCACGCCACTATAAGGATTTCGTCATGCCACTGCATCATTTCCAAAACGTTTATAGTGCAAGTGAAGAAGACACCTATATCCTCTTAAGCGCTCCCCTAATATCTTGTCCACGACGTACTTCACATGTGGAAGTTGCATATCCACATCAAACTTGTCCTACAAGAAATGCATTACAAAGTTACAAGGAATCATTATGATATGCCATGCAACTAACATAAAAACTTTATTACCATAATGCGATCACATAATGGTCCTCTCACGTCCTCTTCCACTTTATCCCAATCACTGCCTGTAAGAGGTCCATATTGTCGCACTACTACTCCAATCTCCCTCACAAATTGAGTACTCCACCTTCCCATAGGTCTTGCATGATCTTTGTGGATCTCTATCCTAGGTTTTTGACCAGTAGAAGCTTTGTAATCCATGACTGAGTATGACGTCCAATGTGAAAGTAAAAGGGATGGGGTGGATCAAGACATAATCAACCAAGAAGCAACTCATATTGAACCACTCTATTCATTTATGGAAATAGAAGATAGAGCTTTATACAATCTGGAATCAGGAAGATTCCATCTCTTGACAGATGGGATCGACTCTGAGGACTTGGAAACTTCTAAAGTCGAGGCTGAGCACTTCCATGACCGTGTTCAGCTAAAGGATGTGGTAGTGGCTGAACCTGTTACACCGAATGTAGAAATATCGACTGGTGTTACAAAAAGATCAGGGAAACAATGTGGAAGAAGAGGCCCTGATGTCAGTAAACCAAATGACTCGAATCCAAGGAGTAACAATAGTGGCAAGAAGAATAGGAGCAGACCTCGAGGCTCCAAAAATAGGAATGATCAATGAGGACATCTATGTGCTTTTGGAATGTGAGATGTGCCAATGAGGTTGCGAAAGCAAGAAAAATAAACAATGTCAGAGTAGAGAAGAAGCTTAGTGTTTTTTGTTTTCTTGAAACCAAAGTTAGGCAAGATAAGTATGATCTCATTAGGAACACTTGTTGTCCGCTAAGGGAGCATATGAATAACTACAATAAGGATCCTTCTGGGCGTATTTGGATATGCTGGGACCCTTTCCTGATGGAAATTAATAAGATATCGGAATCTGACCAATACATTCATTGCAAGGGGAGATTCAAACCTACTAATGACGAGTTCCTTTTAACTTCCAGAAATTCCAAATATCTCAGACTGAATTTATGGAGAGACTTAATTACCATCAAAAGCTCAGTGAACTTGCCTTGGTGTACAGCAGGAGACTTTAATAACATTACCAAAGCAGAAGAAAGAATGGGTGGTAGTCCAATTCACCCAAGAGAAGCAGAGGATTTTGTGGAATGTCTGCACAAAACAGAACTATCCGATCTGAGATTCAATGGGTTTTTTTACATATGGAACAACAAGGTGGAGGGAAAAGGCAGAATCATGACCAAAATTGACCGCTGTATGGTTAATAGTCTCTGGGAAGATGATTTTGCAAATTCCGTGGCAGAATTTCTGCCCCATGGTGTTTCTGACCACTCGCCGACTTTACTTTTTTGGAATGATTTTGGGAGGAAGGCGACCCTTTTTAGGTTCAAGAATTTTTGGCTTGAACAGCCGCAGTTTCACACCATCCTTCAAGAAGTGTGGACGAGTAATATTTTCTCCAATCCTATGTATGTGCTAATGCAAAAACTAAAGCTTTTGAAGGAAAGGTTGAAGCCATGGGCAAGGAATAATTTTTCAAACATCCATGGAAGAGTTCAACAGGCCAGAGAGAATCTATATGACATCCAAAGGCAGATCCAATCAAAGCCATTGGACCCTTTCTTGGGGCAGAAGGAACATGAAGCTTTACAGAGGTATAGTGAACTGGCAGGTATTGAAATCTCTGAGATCAAAAGCAAGCAAGACAGTGAATGGATGTTAGAAAGAGATAAATGTACAACTTTCTTTTTTAAATCCTTAGAAGAAATGAAGGCCAGAACAGGGATACGGGCTCTCCAGAATTCTCAAGGGACTGCTATTATAGGACAAGCAGAGGTGACCAAGACTATCATTGAGTATTACACTGCTCTTCTGGGAACTGAAGCCAAGGAGATAAGCGGAGAGAATTTCTTCAATCAGCTCCAAGTCCGAAATACAATCTCTGACCATATGAAGGCTATTCTGGAAGTGGATGTTACAGTAGATGAAGTTAAAAATGCTCTCTTTGAGATGAAAGAAAATACAGCCCCAGGGCCAGATGGGTTCACCCCTATTTTCTTTAAGAAATACTGGGAAGTAGTTGGTCATGATTTCTCTCTTGTTATTCTTAATGCATTCAAATACTACAAATTCCCTAAAGGAGTTAATGCTACTTTCTTATGTCTTATCCCTAAAGTCAACAATCCCACAAAAGTTAAAGACTTTAGACCTATAGCCTTGTGTAATACCATATACAAATGCATTTCTAAGGTTATTGCAAATAGGATTAAGATAGTTATTGATGATTTGGTGCAGACTAATCAATCCGCTTTTATCCCAGGCAGATCCATTTAGGACAATATTCTTCTGTCTCATGAGCTTCTTCGAGGATATGACAGGAAGCACGACACACCTAGATGTACCATTAAGTTGGACATCCGGAAGGCATATGATATGGTCAGTTGGGAGTCTATCAAGGCAATGATCAGGACCTTCGGATTTCCTGAAAACATGTATCAGTGGATTGACATGTGCATTTCATCTCCTTCTTATTCTATCATGATAAATGGAGTGTCGGAAGGATATTTTAATGGTGGCAGAGGAGTCAGACAAGGAGACCCCCTATCTCTATATCTCTTTGTACTAGTAATGGAGATTCTCAGTTGTGTGATTAAGGAAAAACTCAACAATAGATCTATTCAGTATCATTCCAAATGTAAGAAGGTGAAGCTCTCTCATCTTGCTTTTGCTGATGACGTTCTTATGTTCTGCAAGGGAGAGACTTCATCCATACAAGCCATGAAAGAATGTATGGATATCTTCGGAAGTGCAACTGGGTTACAGATCAACAAGCAAAAGACATCAATCCTAATGGGAGGACTAAATGGTCAAGAAGCAAGTTCTTTGGCTACCATTTTAGAGGTTGAATTGATTAAACCTCCGGTGAAATACCTAGGACTTCCTCTTATCTCTGCTCGACTGGGAATCAAGGAATGTCAACCTTTGGTAGAGAAGATCACTCAGAAGATTACCAACTGGAAAGCAAGGGTATTATCGTATGCGGGTAGATTACAGTTAATAAAGTCCATTTTGTTGTCCTTCCACACATATTGGGCAAGAACCTTCATTCTTCCCAAGACAGTGCTCGAGCAAGTGGAAAGTATTTGTGCAAAATTCCTATAGACTGGTACAAATAATAGGAGAGGACTGCACCAGGCGAGTTGGGGTACAGTTTGCCAACCAAAGGAAGAAGGTGGGCTGGGAGTTATGAATGTCCATAGATGGAATGTGGGTGCACATTGTGGGCTGATTTTTAAATTAGTCACGAAAGAAGATATCATCTGGGTAGATTGGATTTGGAAGCAACACATCAAATCCAACTACTTTTGGACTATGAAAGTACCAAGAGACTGTTCTTGGACGTGGCAAAGTACTTTTGAACAATAGAACCACAGCCAAGAAATTCATCAAATACTCCATTGCAAAAGGGGAAGAAATGCTATTTTGGCACGACATTTGGTGCTCAAGATCACCTCTGATCGAAGACACTGAAGCAAAGGCAGAATGGGATTTTCCTTTGAACGTAAAGGTGAGTGTAATAATCTCCAATGGGGAATGGAACAACTCAGTCAACCTGATGCAATCACAAACCTTAAAGGAGAGTATTAGAGCAATGGATATCAATACCCATTTCGCACAAGATCAGGTAGTGTGGACGCCTCATCCGAGGGGGTAGTTTACCTCACATAGTGCGTATCAGGCTCTCTCACCAGTGAAGGATAAGAAAAAATGGCATAAGCTCATCTTGGGTAAGTGGGTGTTACCTAGACACTCCTTCACTATATGGCAGCTGTTCTCGCAAAGTCTCCCGACCCAGGACAGACTTGCGCAAAGGAGAATCCTCCAATCTTCAGCTTGTTGCTTATGTAATAACAGCCGGGAGTTCTCAGGGCACCTATTTTTTGAATGCTCGTACTCCAAGGAAGTCATCTCTAAAGTCAAGCGGATACTTGGTCTTATCACAGATAACAGAACAACAAACAAAGAGTGGTCATCGATTTTGCGTATATGCAAAGAGGATGATGTGGGAGAGGTATACAAGGTATTTTTTTGTGCTGCTTTTGCCTATATCTCTTGGAGGGAAAGGAACGATCACAGATTTCAGCATATTGCCAAGTCAGCAAGGAGGATATATGAGAAAATGGTTAGAGATATAAGGAACTATTTGCATGTCCTCAGACCTGAAATCATTGATTCAGATAGAGCTAGAAACCTTTTTCAGAGACTTAATCTTGAACCCAGATACAAGACACAAAGGCAAATCGAATGTGTTTGGAGAACTCTAAGTGGCAATCGAGTGAAAGCCAATACCGATGGAGCCTTGAGTAGTAATGAAGTTGGACAAGGTGGGGTAATAAGAGACAAAGAGGGACAAGTGTTAGCTGGATTCAGTGGCAGTGGAGGCATGGCGTCTGTGCTATTTCAGGAAATCAAAGCTATCGACATATGCTTGCAAAGATGTCTCGATGAAGGGTACAAGGAAGTGGAGGTTGAGTCTGACTCATTGAGAGCCGTGAACGCAATCAACAAGGTAGAGAAACCTCTTTGGTTCTGTCTTGACATGCTTAAAGCTATAGATATGAAAAGAGCTAGGTTCACTTTTATATCTTTCTCTCATGCCTATAGAGAAGTGAACCGAGCTGCGGATTATCTAGCTTCTCTTCATGACGCGTCTAGCTTTGTTGTACATTTTGTCCCTCCATTAGACCATAGATTACAATGTATTGTAAATGATGATGCAAGTGGACAAACTTATGTACAAAACAGTTGAATCAATATAGGTGGGGGTCTGCCTAACCCTAGCTTAATTTTTTTTTTTAAAAAGCCTTGCCTCTTTTCTTCTTAGTTGGAGCTGTTAACAAAAACATTCATAAAAAGAAGAAAAATAAAATAAAAAAAGATGCCTAGTCTTTTATTATTGAACTATCCAATGCATTAAACAAATCAAAATATAATCTTATTACCAATACTTGATGTGTTCACTTCGCTAACCGCTGACATTGGTTGTGCCCTCACTAGTCGAGTTACACCAAGGCCATAACTATACATACATAAAACTTAAATTTGATAAAAAAAACAATTGATATCAAATGGCACATAATCTAAATACAATAATAAAACACATTAAAAGTCATATATAAAAAGATTAATATAACATTAAAATGGAGAGTTTCAATTCTTAATATATAAGCATGAGTCTGACTTAGCACGAAATAGATCCAACAACAAAATTATCACTTAATGTAATGCAATCCAAACAACCTGTCCTAGCTAGAATATGCTTTAACGCTTAATGTGAATGCATGGCATGTATATATAGATATAGATTACCCACATACAAAATGGATAATGAAGTTTTTCATTAACATTCAGTCAATGTCTGTATCATCATTACTGGATACGACATGCTCCTCTTTAGAACAATACTCCATTAATGTGTCATCTATTTCATCATCTTCCTCGTCAATAATGAAATTGTCATCGGTTTGATGACTTTCCATAGCGGCCACGACCACATTAACATCAACTTCGTTTGGGTCCAAATCTTCCCTATCTAGGCGTATGGGAATGGTGCATTTTGAACCTCGCTGCTGCTTGCTTCATGAGTTTGATCAAGTTGGACATTGTCGATATTCACCCCACACCTGCTCTTCTTGTTGGTATGCTACATCACTACCTGCTTCTTCTTTCTCTGGAACATCAAACACGTTTTGGGGCTTTGTCTTTTGCACAACTTTCCAACCAACACCTAATTTGGTATCATCGACGTAAAAGACTTGACATGCTTGCGTGGCTAAAACAAACTAGTCATCTTTATACCACGTCTTGGAGCTATTAATACTAGTAAAGTGACCATCATTTTGAATCCCCGTCCTTCTATTACCAACATCATACCAATCACATTTGAAAAGATAAACTCGATTCCCAAATAGATAACTAACCTCAAAAACATCAGTTAACACACTATAAAAGTCAATCTCTTCTCCTTGGTGTTCCCCTTTTACTTCAACACCACTATTTTGGGTTCGGAGATTTTTTTCTCGATCCTTGGTGTGAAACATAATCCCATTAACAATGCATCCGCTATACCATTTCACACGTTTATTAGGCCCACATGCCAATGAATATAATTCATCTGTCGCCGCCTGAGGAGTTCTCACTCATGCTAATACTTGCATCTATTCATAAAATTAGTACAACAAATTAGGAAAACATAATTAGCATATTATCCAAGTTCATAACCATTGTATAAAAAAGTAGCAATATGAGCTCTTACACGTTTTTGAAACCAACTTGGAAACAACGTTTCTTGTCTCTCATGTAAGTTATGTGAGCCAAAATTTCAAGCTCTGTCATGTGTTGACTACATGCATATCAAATATATATAAACTTAATAACTCAGAGTAATTGATGATGATAAAAAAATACTCAGTAAGTGATAAGAGCCCAAAACTGTAGTTTTAACCCCTTAACAATCGTACTTTTAGACCAATTATGTGAATAATAAGTAAGAGTTAATACTGATTACGTGTTTTTATGCATTTCAGGCTTCAAAGTCCATTATGTGCAGAAATGTGCCACTTTAGCGAGATAAAGGAGCAAAGGTCGGTTGCTAAGGAGTTCTGTGATTAAAGACCAATTTTCAAGAAGACAAAGCCTCTGTAAAGCCCGGTCAAAAGATGAAAAGTCAAACTCCACGCGGGCATAAACAGTGCACAAAGTCAGTAGAACTTCCAAAGACCATATCTTTGGACTCAAACCTCGGAATTGGGCCTACCTTATGTCAAAACGACCGGCTTGGAAAGAGATTTTCAATGGTCCAAGCCTTGACCCAATCAGAGGAGCAAAAGTGGACGAAACTTTGTTGAAGCCAATTGCAGCTGAAGAGCCCATTTTGGACTAAAGAAATTGGGTTTTGGGCCTGATTTTCTGGCCCAAAACATGGCTCCAAGCCCATGCACCATTTTTGGATCTGAAAGTATAAAAACAAAAGCTTGACTCTTTGTTAATGATAGATAGTTAGGTTAGAAAATTAATTAGGTTAGGATAAGAAAAGTAGCCATTAAACCTTAGTTCTAGATCTAGTTTTAGATTAATTAATTAGTTTTTATTCTTGCCTTAAATTCAGTATTAAATTATTGTTATTGCTATTCATTAGATAAATAAAGTTAATTAGTTCTCCATAATCTAGTTTCATTTTCATTTATTTATTAGCTTAAATCCTTAGATTTACTTATTTGTCATTATTAGTTTAATTCAATTATTGCATGAGTAGTTTCGAATTGAGTTTAAACAAGTAAAGTTCAAATCTTTATATTATGTCTTGTTCGAATTTGATTGGGAATGATAGCGTGATGATTCTCGGCTAAACCTCCATTAGAGGGGGTTGAGAAGCCTTGATGAAAGCTTGATTTCGATTATTGTAGAGTCGTCGTAATTTCCTTTCCACTCTAGAAATGATTAGTTCACCATGAGAATGGGTGTAATCGTTCACATGCTAGTTATGAATTGGTAGAAATGCCATATGTAATTAGGGATTAGGAATAACCAGATTGTTCTGCGAAGAAGTTCAATTCGGATTATGACGATTCGTTGTTAGTGGATTAAGTTGAGCTAAGGTGGAATCAATCCCCCTCTAACTCCTTATCATAGAATCGACATAGTATTCCCATAGTTGTTTAAATAGTCGACTAGTTGCATCTTGTGAGTAGTTGCATCAGTAGTCTAGTTATCATTTCAAAGAAATCTCTCATTAGACTTAGAGTAGAGTAATTAGACTAGAAAACACAGCATGCGGAAGGACTAAGAGTGGAACAAACTTCCTACTCCACTATATCTGTTCAATAGATCGAGAGTAGAACAATCTTTGATAAATTTAGCCACGTAATATAAGTTTTAGTTTACTTACGTTTTGAGTTTCATCGTTCATTTCGTAGGTAAACTTTTTCTTTTTATGTTTATCAGTAAGCTAAATGCAATAAAACTTACTCTAAATATGTTGAAATTTCTTCAGAATTATTCAATGCATAGTAATGAGCCTTGGCATAGTCTTTTGGATCAAGAATGGAACTTGTATAGGCTCCCAAAAGCCTAACATTCTGTGTGAAAACACGAAATCCAACCTGTTGATTCTCATTACCACCATCATAGTTTCGTTCTTCACGATTGAACCGAGTTCAACTCCTTGAAGATACATGGAGCAAAATGTGAGACATTCGGTGTCTACATACGCTTCAGCAATTGATCGGGGTGAGCTTTATTTCTAACATATTGTTTTAGCGTGTGTAAATACCTGTTTACATATAACACACACATGTAATATATATATAGTAAATAAAAACTTGAATATGCTAATTTCAAATTAAATAAATTACAAACCGTAAACCTCACCTTTCAATATAATACATCCACCTATACTGCAGTGGTCCTCTAAGTATCGCCTCACGTGCCAAGTGGATAGCCAAATGGACCATTACATCAAAAAATGAAGGAGGAAATATTTGTTCGAGCTTACAAAGTATCACCGCAATGTCCTTTTCCATTTTCTCTAATACTTCCAATTTTAGAGTCTTGCAACATAACTCTTTAAAGAACATTCCCAACTCAACCAATGCAATGGCTACATCATTGGGCACAAAACCACGTATTGCAATTGGGAGAAGTTGTTGCAAGAGCACATGACAGTCATGACTTTTCATTCCTGTTATATTACCATCTTTAGCATTTGCACATCTAGAAATGTTAGATGCATAGCCATCGGGAAACTTCACCGACTTCAGCCACTCGCAAAAAGATTTTTTCTCTGAAGATGGCAATGTGTAGTATACTGGCAGCATTACAAACTTATCACCTCTTGGGATTAGATGCAACTCTTTTTTTATACCCAATGCGGCGAAATCTAATCAAGCTTTTACTTAATCTTTTGTTTTGCTATCTATATCTAACAATGTCCCCACTACATTGTCACAAAT
The DNA here is from genome assembly GCF_015680905.1 of Coptis chinensis. Lineage (NCBI taxonomy): Eukaryota > Viridiplantae > Streptophyta > Magnoliopsida > Ranunculales > Ranunculaceae > Coptis > Coptis chinensis. The sequence continues at coordinate 40,038,183 of NC_141463.1, forward strand.
GTTCTTCTTAACATGCATAACATCCAAGTTGTGTCGTAGCTTAAGAGTGTCCCAATACGGTAACTCAAAAAATATGATTTTCTTTGTCCAATTCAACTCCATCTCAGTACGCTTTCTCTTCTTGTTAGGCGGCGGCTTTCTGAATTTCTGAAAAGGTTCTACATAGTTCACCTGTGATAACAATTCATCCCTAGACAACTATGTAGGTGTCAACCTACTCTCCCTATGTCCATCAAATAAGTGTTTGCCACGAGTTCTCCAAGGATGCCTTGGCTGTAGAAAACGACGATTGGCCATATAACACAACTTTCGGTCATTCTTTAAATACATGGAAACTGTATCCTTGTTACAATTAGGGCAAGCTAGTTTCCCCTTCGTGCTCCAACTAGATAAATTACCTAGTACTAGAAAATCATTTATAGTCCATAACACAACCTAAAATGCATGCAACCTATTGCAATGTTTCCACCCCATCATTATTGCATCATCAATCAAAGGTCTTAAATCCACCCCATCATTCCATAACTATTTTAGTTCATCAATCAAAGGTCTTAAATAGACATTGATATTTTTTGCCATGTTGCCAAACGTGATGTAGGCCAAAGGATCATTGAGACATCATGAAGGTGAATGGTTCTTCCATACACTTCCACTTTAGAACAGGTAAATTATAGGCAAAGTTAAATGCCAATGGATCGCCACATACTATATTGGTTGCTCATGTTTTGCCAAACGTGTTAAATCCATCAAATGGTTATCTAACGTTACCAAGGATTCAACATTTTTATCTAGGATCATTGGGCAAAAAGCACTCATGTTCCTTGTCAAAATCACCCCATGCTTTAGAATCTGCTTGGTGTCTAAGTACATTCTCCTCATGCTCAAGTTTTTCTTTATGCCATCTCATATCTGCAACATTAACCCTCGATATGAATAGCCTCTTTAGCCTTTGTTTAAGTGGAAAGTAATGCAACACCTTCTGTGGTATTTTTTTAGTATTGCCTTTGATGACTTGATACCTCAGCTCACCACATTCTGGACAATTTTGAAGATTTTCATTTTCTTTCCAAAACAACACACAATCATACTTGCATGCATGGATTGAGATATAACCAAGTCCCAAGTTATGTATTAATGCCTTCACCTCGTAATGGGACTTTGGGAGTGTCTCACCTTCAGGCAATATTGCTTTAATCAACTGGAGAATCATAGTGAATGATTTGTTACTCCAACGATTGATTATCTTCAAATGAAGCAAACACAATCTAACTTTGAAGATTTACAGCCTGGATACAAAGGTTGACGTGCTTCACTCAAAAGTTCATCAAATGGATCTATATTTCCTACATAATTACTAGAGCCACGTTCACCTTCTGTCACATTTGATGCATTATTACCTCCTGATTCCCTATGTTCCACATTAGGCACCATATTATCAATGTGTATTGGAGCCTGCAAATCTTCAAACATGTCATCCAGTCCATCAAACTGTACCCCTTCACCAACATCATCGTCATCATCGTCACTCTGTTCCTCATAGTCTTCTCCATGAAAAACCCAACGGGTGTAATTCTTGTCCATGCCGTAAAGGTCTAGATCATCTTTTACCTCGTCGATGTGCTTGTAATTCCTATTTTTGCATTTTTTGCATGGACATCTAGTCCTACCCGTTAAATCAGATGACCACGAAAGCAATCTCAAAGAAAATCTCTAATTCCTTTCTTATAGTCAGGCCTAAACCTATTCGGCGATTGCATCCAACTCTTATCCATTTCTAGTAATCAAAGAATGAAAACATGAATTAAGTATGTTGCACCTTTAATAAATATGGAAAAGGAAACATATATCACAAGTTAAAAAAAATACCACATATCTCACCAAGGAAAAAAAAATACTCGTACACGTCACATGGTAGAATATAACAACACTACTAGATTAAAATGAGGATCAACATGCATTTACGTTAGACAGGGCAAACTATAATCAATATGAACAAGAGACAATGTACTTCTATAAAACTAAATGAAAAAATGCTTATGACTTATAATCAACTAGACAATTTGGTTCTCCCACAAACTAATCCAACGTTCCCAATACTACTTGTCTACAAAACCTTACACTACTAAAACAAAGATATTTCATATTGGTTACTTCATTCCCAAGTGTCCTAGTATGTATGGTGTAGAATATCTATTGTTCAAGTTTAGCTAGGGTCTGATCTTTCTGAATTTGAGGAGACAGTTGCTCAGTCTTTTTTCAATTTAGAAAACACCAATGCTGGGGAGCTTAAGACTGAATTGAAGGATCTTTACATCAATTCTGCTCTTCAAATTGATGTTTCTGGGAACCGAAAGGCTGTTGTAATCCATGTTCCATATAGACTACGAAAAGCTTTCCAGAAAATTCATGTGAAGCTTGTGAGGGAGCTGGAGAAGAAGTTTAGTGGCAAGGATGTTATTTTGATTGCCACCCAAAGAATTTTGAGGCCGCCAAAGAAAGGTTCAGCTGTTCAACGTCCTCGCAGTCGTACTCTGACTGTTGTTCATGATGCTGTTGGAATTTGTGTTTGATGCAGTATCTGAAATATATTAAAGTAGTTAAGGTGACATAGAGGTGGTACAAGAGATTGTTGTGGTTTCAATGTCTTTTCTTGTTGTTGCATGTTGGTGTGAACAAGAATTTGTGTTTTGATTGATCCTAAAGTCGAATTTCTATTACTACAGGAACTTGAAGGATCTTTGTCTCGAAGGAACTATATCACCTGAACTTGGGAACCTTACTCGTGTTAACTCCATGTAAGCACATAATGGTTCTTCACTCTCAAAGTAATAATTCTTTCATAGTTTTAGTATCTCAGTGTTCCTGAGATGTTTTGTGCAGTTAGTCTACCCATCAGTGGCATCCAGGACAGTGTTATCGTAGTTTAGTTTCTTGGTCGGACTTTAGTATTATCAATGTTACTTCGGTACCCACCAAGAATGCTAGTGAGAGAAGACCAATTTATTTACGCAGAATTGTATACATTTCTAAGGATGTGCCTAGAGAGATGATTTGCTCTTCTTATATTGATGTTAATGTTAATACTTATGCTTTTAATGTAGTGTTTTGCGCAATAACTCTTTCTCTGGAGCTATCCCTAAAGAGATGAAAGATCTGGAGGATCTAGAGGTACTGGACTTGGGGTACAATAACTTCAGCGGTCCACTTCCAATAGACCTAGGCAGTAATCTTTCTTTGACGATACTGTGAACATTTGGATTTTAACTTTTGAGTTCTGATAAACTTCTCCTAGGTATTCAATAATTGTTATACTTATTTAACTCAACGTCTATTTTGTGTAATGCAGACTACTTGACAACAACGAGTTTTTACTAGGCATTTCGATCTCCTGAACTAAACGAGCTCTGGAAGCTCTCTGAAATTCAAGTAGATGAGAAGGATTTATCCACTTCTGTTCACGGGAAATCTTGCAACAGCCGATCCATTTCACGGTAAGCCTAGTTAATGTGGACACATTTTCAGTATATTGCTTTTTAAGTTAGCATGATTATTATCAATCAACCACTCTAAAAATAAAAAGGAATGAAAAGAAATATATATGAAGTACAACCACTAGGGCCTTGACCAACTGAGCTGCTGGACACTTACAAAACATCATGGTTTGTCCTGGTATATTACTCTTGTTAGGACATATGATCTTGTTTTTCGTCCACTCAGAACAGTATTTCTTACAGAAGCATATTTAGATGTATTAGCGAAAATGTAGTCACAAGTGGTTTATTATTCTCCAAGTTCGCTTCTTTAAAAGTGTGTTTGCGTCTGCAGGAATATTGTTGAAGCTAGAGATGTAGCAGATTGGAAGCTGTGCAATTGGAAGATTCCTCTGTTTCTCGAAAGGCCAAAGACAAAAAGAAAGTACTAGTGTGGACTACATCACCTTCACCATCACCATTTAGTTCTCCATCTCCTTCACCATCACCATTTAGTTCTCCATCTACTTTTCGTTGCTTAATTAGTTTCAACTTTTTGTACATGAAAGTGAAATGTATATTTCTTCAGGTGAAATTTGTCTATAACAACCTTTCTTATGTTAATGTACTGCAAGGATGGTATTTTGTGGGATTGCAAGTTTTTTTGTGGCGGTGCAACTAGTTTTGATATTTTAAAAATAAATAAATAAATTATATCGGTTACAGAACAACCGATATGATAACATTTCCCAAAACTGATATAAGAAATATTTTTTATATCGGTTTTTCTATTAGTTATATCAATTTTTCAACAATATTTGATATAAATAAATTGAATATTACATCACTTAAAGATTAACCGATTTGAAAAGAGACACTTATTATATCGATTACGTTTACCTATTATATCGGGGGTACTTATATCGGTTTGAAATTGATTGAAAAACCGATATGATAAGTCTATTATATCACTTTTTAGCCAATATAAAATCCCTTTTTTTAGTAGTGTTATAAGAACAAAACTGAGAGGACAGATGATCCTACAAGCATCAAATGCTTGTAGCTGATGATCCCATCAGCTCAAAAGAAAAAAAAAATCCATCAAGTATGATACAGAATAACAGAATTACAGTTACTAAAACTTAGGTTTGCCTAAAAAATACGAGCAAGACGATTCGGTTACATGGTATGTGACAATGAAAACCAATGAACAATTTTCTACAACAATAACCTGGCATACTTGAAGTAAAATAAATTTAATGAATATAAAGTAAGGAGAATCAAACAAATAATTCAATAATGAAAAACCAAACACCCAATGAAGTAATCATATAACAAAACAATGACAAAAAATCAATCATACTCATAAATTAACGAAAATATTACAAAGAAATTTATTAGAACCTGAAATACTGAAGGAATTGTGTATAGAAATAGTGGAGAGAAGCTCAATTCCTGTAGATAAACACTAAAAAAAGTTAAATAAATTACGACTAGGGGATAAGAGAGAAGGGAGTATATATGAAATAGAATAAACCATTACCAAAGATTCGAGTTTGAAGTAATAACCAAAAAATACAAAACCAAACATCAGAACTTGATGTATATAATTAAGTCAGGATATTTTCTAAATTTAAAGGACGTACCAGTCGAGAATCAGTAACTAAAGAAGCTTTGACGTTGTTGATTCACCAGATTTAAGCTAAAACAAGACCAATGGTCTAAGATTAGTAGACAAAATCAGTAAGAGAAAAATAGAAAGAAAAAAACGATGATGAAAAAAATGGCTTTTAGCAATTTGAAGAAGAGATTATCTTAAAAATCCTTACTTACAATTTTTGTGGTACACTCGGCCTCCTCAGTCGATGAAGAATGGTTTTTTTTTTCTTTTATCCTTTTCTTTATGAGTAGCGGTAGTTTCTTTTCTAGGGTTTCTTTTGGTTTCCCAAATTGTTAACGCTCGGTGACCGCCGAAACAATTCCCAACTAAAATCATCCCACCCAATACCCTTACGTGACACCAATGGGGCTACAATTACAATCGTATAGAAAAATAGAAATTGAGTGAAAAAAAAGAAATTGTAATATTAAATTTATTAAAGACGCCAAGGGCGTTGCCAAAGGCAAAATACTTTTTGGCGGCCACTACGTCGTAGCTGGTGCTCAATTTTTTCATTAAAAATGAAATTTCACTTAAACAATATATAATTTTAAACAAATACTTTTGCAACGCCAGCTAGCATCACACCAGTTATATCCCAATCAGGTGGTACTAACAAGACGGAAACGTTTGACCAGCGCCATTAGGCGTTGCAAATGCTATGCTTTACCAACAAAAATAGGCACTGTAAAAAGGTGCGTTGTAATAGATCCCTTCTATTGTAGTATTATTCTAATTTCTCATATTTGCTTGAGGACAAGCAAAATGATGTTTGGGGGTGGTTTGATAAGAACCCAAAACTTTAGCTTTAACCCCTTAACAATATTACTTTTAGACCAATTATGTGATTAATAAGTAATAGTTAGTACTGTTATCGTGTTTTTATGTATTTTACGTATTAGAGTCGAATATGTGCAGAAATGCGCCCCTTTTACGAGATAATGGAGCAAAGGTTGGTTGCTAAGAAGTTCTATGATTAAAGGCCAAGATTCAAGGAGAAAAAACCTTTTTAAAGCCCGATCAAAGTTGAAAAGTCAAAGTCAACGAGGGCAAAATAAGCGCACAAAAGTCAGCAGAACTTTCGAAGGCTGTATCTTTGGACTTAGATCTCAGAATTGGGTCTACCTAATGTCAAAACTGATAGGGTTATATACTAAAAGCATTACTTTTGTATTAACTCTAATTCTTTATATTTTGAATGAGAATCATATGGGCAAGTGTTATGCATATTATATATGTTATTAGTTATATGCATGTGTCTAATACTTTATGATGTAGATGATATGGTGTGAACACACAGAAGATCATATCATCAGTACCTTATAATGTATAAGTAATCGTTCACAACCTAGATTGATTTGGACAAAGCATTGGTACGATTGTAGTATAATCTGGTATTAGTCTATCGTGACTATAGGCTTACACTAGTACACTTTGTGTGTATTGAACAGGACCAAGTGAGGTTATTTCTCCTTATACTGACTATATAAGAGAACAAACGCCTCTGTTATTATGGATGCTTGTCCTCCTAATCCGGATATAATAAGAGGCACTTACATGCATTGTACATTGCTTTAAATCATCAATGAGTTATATTCATTTGTGAATCAACAAACTCGATGGATTCGGTAATGACATTGTATGTTAGGTGTGTTGTTGATTATAGAAGGAATCTGTGTCCCGCAAGAAGTCGGGTTGATGATGTCCCCTTGAGGAGCTCAAAAAGATTGTCATGTAAACCCTGCAGGTGGATTTATTCCGACATGACAATGAGGTTGAGTGGTACTACTCAAGGACGTAAGAAGTTGATTAATGTAGTTGTCAGTAACTTGACTTAATCAACGGACATTCGATATCTTAAACACGGGGAGATCAACGAGCATATAATATAGAGCCCATAAACGCTGACACGTAATTTGGGGGTAGGGTGGTAGTGCAATAATGGCCTTTAGTGGAATAAGTCATTTGTTGATGGACTTGGGCCGTGTGTTCTGGGCGAGCATGGGAAGCCCAAGCCCGTCAGGAGGCCCAACCCTAATTTCTCCTCATGGTCCCTATTGTAGCCTATAAATATAATACTCTTTCTCTCTAGCCAAAATTAACCTATTCACTATTCATTGTTCTGAAAAAGTGGCAAGAAAAGTAGATCTGAATTTGTTTCTGATCTTGAGAGAAAGAAGGGGGTTGGTAGATCGTTGTCCACACAACGTCCAATCTATTATAAAGGAATACAACAGAAGATCAAGAGGTTGATTTCGGATTTCATAAAGCTTAGATTCTCAGAGTTATCTAAATCAGATTAAAAGTTATGTTTTCTATTCAAAATCGTGAGAACCCCATTGATTCGGCTGCGCGTGGGTTCTTGTGGTTTGTAGAAATATTCATTCGAAATAACGGTTCCTATAATTGGTATCGGAGCCTGTAGATGTTGGTAGATGTAGAACTATTCTAACATGGTTTTGTAGGCATCTAGACCAACTATTATGGTGAGAATGATTTCTGGAAAGAAATGGATCGTTTTTTTATTTTATGAAAAATTGATCATTTTTACAAGTTTTGATTATCAATGGATCTTTTTTAAATCACAGTATGTATCGTGTTATTGTTTTTATCATTGATGTAATCTATTGTAATGATCAAAAGATCAAAAAGATCAGGATTTGGATTGGTAGAAATCCGGATCTGAATTTTTCCGCCGAGCGATGGTGGAAGCTGGTCGCGCCTATCAATAACCGAGCGCTGGTCGCCCCTTAACGCCAGAAAGAGAAAAATTGAGCTTGAGCGCACCACGTGCCTTCGACAGGCAAAAGTGTAGCACTGGTCGCGCTGATGCGCCTGGAAGTCGCTGAAGGTATGAGTGCGCCACGAGCCCTATACAGGTATATTTGGAGTGCAGGTCGCGCCCTTCAAGGCAGAAAGAGAATTTTTTTTTCCTCTAAGATGAGATGATTTTTGTTTGCTGTTCGGCGGTCTATGAAGTGATTTTGTGAGGTTTCCAGTGAAGGAAACAGGTCATGATTTCTAAAAAATAAAAAATAAAAAATCGGGCACTAAAGTGGAACCCCGTCGGACTTTGCGAAGGCAAATAAAAGAGTTCGGCGTACAGGATGGAGCAATGAATATGGGCCATAACAGTTGGGAATTTGTTTTCCATTTTATTGTTCATATTTGCTTATTCTATATGCATGTTTTTATTTGTGGATGTTTGCTAAAAACTAAGCCCACATGAATAATAGATAACATGAACATAGACCTGACTAGTAAATAGAAAAATCCTCAGTTCTAAATAACTAAGTGGGAGCAGGAATTTGTTTCGTATAAATCCTATAGTCTCCATTACTGGTTTGTTGGTAATGTAATTATACTTGCGCGTCAGTTTTAGTGACTTCCTCCATATCGGATGAGTCTAATTACGGATTACCAGAACAAACTTCTAAAGGACAACTATATGAAGTTATTAATGTATGGATTCACTTCTCCATCTGAAGGGATTCATTACAAATAATAGACTAAGAAGTTGCGTAATGGTATACACTTAGATGCAAGTAATGGTATCCTCCCCATCAGAGTCACTGCTATTATTTGTAGGACCAAAGTAGGTCAGCAATTTAGTTATACTTGTCTAGATGGCATGTGTCCACTTTAACGAGTGGTGTGCTATTAAGTTGACGAGAAGTAGAACTAATAGGAAAAACCACTCTACAGGAATGTAAATAGGGTAAACGTCCACACTATCGTGGCTTACTACATCTCGGTGTGTAGGGTGCTGATGGGTTAATTAATTGATTTTCAAGTTAACTCCATAAGTACTTCCACGAATGTAGAATGGTAAACGTCCACACTATCATAGCTTACTACTTCTCGGTGTGGAAGGTGCAAGTGATGGGTTGATTAATTAATTAATTTTTGTTATTAACTCAAGAAGTTTTTGCCCTACATAATAGTTATTTTATGTGATTCTCAGGTTTCAAAATGGTTACTTTCAACCCACTAGCAACTATTCTTAAGGAAAACAAACTTCTTGGCCCTAATTACATAGACTGGAAATGCAACTTGGATATTGTGTTGACTGCTGAAGAGTACAAATATGTACTCAATAAGGAATGCCCACCTAAGCCTGAAGATATTGCTGGAGAAGAGGAGAAAGAAACATTTAAGAAGTGGAACAAGGCAGATGAGATGTCGCGGTGTTACATTCTAGCATCTATGTTAGGTGTGCTGCAACATCAGCATCAGGCCATGACCACGGCTTATGATATGATGCTCAATCTCTAGGAACTCTTCGGACACCAGAATAGGGCTGCTAGGCAACCTGCCATGAAAAACTTGATGACCACAACTATGACTGAAGGGACTCTTGTAAGGGATCATATACTCGGATGATGGATTATCTGAATGAGTTGGAGATCCTTGGAGCTGATATCGATGCGGAAATGCAGGTTGATATCATTCTAATGACGCTGCCTGAGAGGTTTGAACCGTTCCGCCTTAACTACAACATGAACAAAATGTTGTATTCTTTAGCGGAACTGATGATGAACTTCAAATTTGAGAGTATCTTTAAGCAGAGTTATGTTCAGGTTTATGCTACTGAGAAGGTTTCTACTTCTATGCCTAATAGCGGAAAGAAGAATAATAATGTTCAGAAGCATAAGAATATGGCAAAGAAGGGCATGGGACCTCAAGGAGCTGTGAAAAAGCATAGGGGCAAATGCTACAAGTGCAAGTAGTAAGGACAGTGGAAGCCAGATTTTCCTCTTCTCAACAAAGAGAATAATAGAGGTATGTCTCATGCACTAGTAGTTTAAACATGTTTAGCGATGTTATCTACTAGAACCTGGTGTGTAGATACGGGAACCACTAACTATGTCTGCATTTCGTTGCAGAGGTTCTAGGAAACCAGAAAACTTAGTGCTTGAGAGATTGCCTTATCTTTGGGGATGCTACTAGAGTAGTAGCTGTTGCAGTGGGAGATGTTTGTTTATCTTTTGGTAGAAATAAGACTAAGGTGTTAAAGAATTGTCTTTATGTGCCTAATTTTAGAAAGAACTTGATTTCAGTTTTCTATGTTAATTAAGGATGGATATTCTGTTTCTTTTAAATGACAAGATTGTCATTAAGAAAAATAAACTTTTTATCTATTCTGGTACATTAGAAGGCAATTTATACATCGTTAATCTTATTCCACCCACAGTGCATTAAATTTTACCCAGAGTAGTATTATTCTAGAAGTATTGAGAGGAGAGACATTAAACTACTTTAGTACCAATTGTACAAGAATAGGAACCACAACATGTCACAAATGACGTACAAGAACAAGAGGTGCTTCGTCATAGTGGGAGGGTGATTGGTTTGGGAATGTCTTTAGACATAACCACTGATAACCAAGAACTTGATCCCTGGACCTACAATGAAGCATTCCAAGATAGAGATGTAATATCTTGGCAAAAGGCAATGAATTCTGAGATGGAATCTATGGATTCCAATCAGATCTGGGAGCTTGTCGAGCCACCTAATGGTGTAAAACAAATTGGATGCAAGTGGGTCTATAAAATGGATGTCAAGATAGCTTTCCTTAATGGAAGTCTTGAGGAAACCATTTATATGGAGCAACCAGAAGGATTCATTGAAAAAAGTCAAGAGCATCTTGTTTTGTACAAGAAATTTGATGGAAACATAGTGGTAATTCTGGTGCTTTATGTAGATGACATCTTACTCATTGGAAACAATGTGAAAGTGTTGACAGACATAAGGGTATGGTTATCCAAACTATTTGATATGAAGGACTTGGGAGAAGCGGGTCACGTCCTTGGGATCAAAATTATAAGAGATCGCAAGAAAAGGATGTTGTGCTTATCTCAGGCTACCTATATTGATACTGTGTTGACTCATTCTAACATGCAAAACTCCAAGAAAGGTTTTCGCCTTTCAGGCATGGAGTTCCTCTGTCAAAGGATATGTGTCCCAAGACACTAAAAGAGATAGAGGACATGAAAGTGGTTCCTTATGTTTCGGCTGTAGGAAGCTTAATGTATGCCAGGCTATGCATGAGGCTAGACATCTGCTTTACCGTTGGCATGGTTAGCAGATAGCAGAAGAACCCGGGACAAGGGCACTGGACTGCGTTAAAACATATACTGAAGTACCTGAAAAGGACTAAGGATTATATGTTAGTATACCATGCAGATAGTTTGGTTCCCTTAGGGTATACAGTCTACACTATCGTGAACTCCTAAAAGTATTTCCATAAATGAAGAATGGTAAATGTCCACACTATCGTAGCTTACTATTTCTTAGTGCGGAGGGTGCTGAAGGGTCAGATAGGGACAAGAGTAAGTCTACCTCAGGTTGTGTGTTTACCTTGTGAGGTGGAGCCATAGTATGGAGGAGTGTCAAGTAGAAATGCTTGTCTGACTCCACCATGGAAGCTGAAAATGTGGCAGCCAAAGAATTAGTTTTGGGTCCGAAACTTCTTGTAAGCAAGTAAACACATTGAGTGCAAGTACCACCTAGAAAAGAGGAGATGTTTATGTTACCAAGATAGCATCAGAAGATAACCTAGCTGACCCCTTCACAGGAATGTTGAGGGGATGGGAAACAGATGCTTGGCAGCATAGCTTTAAGTATAAGTGGGAGATTTGTTAGTAGTATACTAAAAAGCAATGCTTTGAGTATAAGTGGGAGATTAATAGGGTTATATACTAAAATCATTACTTTTGTATTAACTCTAATTCTTTATATTTTGAATGAGAATCATATGGGCAAATGTTATGCATATTATATATGTTATTAGTTATATGCATGTGTCTAAAAATTTATGTTGTAGATGATATGGTGTGAACACACAGAAGAACATATCATCGGTGCATCTTTATAATGTATAAGTAATCGTTCACAACCTAGATGGATTTGGACAAAGCATTGGTACGGTTGTAGTATAATATGGTATTAGTCTATCGTGACTATAGGATTACACTAGTACACTTTGTGTGCATTGAATAGGACCAAGTGAGGTTGTTTCTCCTTATACTGACTATATAAGAGAACAAACGCCTCTGTTATTATGGATGCTTGTCCTCCTAATCCAGATATAATAACAGGCACTTACATGCATTGTACATTGTTTTAAATCATCAATGAGTTAGATTTATTTGTGAATCAACAAACTCGATGGATTGGGTAATGACATTGTATGTAAGGTGTGTTGTTGATTATAGAAGGAATCTGTGTCCCGCAAGAAGTCGGCTTGATGATGTCCCCTTGAGGAGCTCAAAAACGATTGTCATATAAACCCTGTAGGTGGATTTATTCCGACATGACAATGAGGTTGAGTGGTACTACTCAAGGACATAAGAAGTTGATTAATGTAGTTATCAGTAACTTGACTTAATCAACGGACATTCGATATCTTAAACACGGGGAGATCAACGAGCATATAATATGGAGCCCATAAAGGCTGACACGTAATTTGGGAGTAGGGTGGTAGTGCAACAATGGACTTTAGTGGAATAAGCCATTTGTTGATGGACTTGGGCCGTGTGTTCTAGGCAAACATCGGAAGCCCAAGCCCCCGTGTGTTCTGGGTGAACATGGGATGCCCCAGCCCGTCAGGAGGCCCAACCTTAATTTCTCCTCATGGTCCCTGTTGTAGCCTATAAATAGAATGCTCTTTCTCTCTGGCCGAAATTAACCTATTCACTATTCATTATTCTGAAAAAGATGCAAGAAAAGTAGATCTGAATTCGTTTATGATCTTTAGAGAAAAAAGGGGGTTGGTAGATCGTTGTCCACACAACGTCCAATCTATTCTAAAGGAATACAACAGAAGATCAAGAGGTTGGTTTTGGATTTCATAAAGCTTGGATTCTCATAGTTATCTAAATTAGATTCAAAGATATGTTTTCTATTCAAAATCGTGAGAACCCCATTGATTCCACTGCGCATGGGTTCTCGCATTTTGTAGAAATATTCGTTCTGAAATAACTGTTCCTACAAAAATGACCGGCTCGGAAAGAGATTTCTAATAGTCTAAGCCTTGACCCAATCAGAGGAGCAAAAGTGGACGAAAAGGCTATTGAAGTCAAATCTAGTTGAAAATCCCTTTGTTAATTGAAGTAATACGATTTTGGGCTCGATTTTTCGGCCCAAAACATGGCTCCTCAGCCCATGCACGAATTTGTGAATCTTGTCTCCTACATATGGGAGAAAAAGACTTAGCTTTTAAGCTATATTGGTTTTTACTTAGTAATGATCCAATAACTTAGTTTTAGATCTAGTTTTTTTACATTCAATTAATTAGGTTTAGAACAAAGTAGAACTTTATGTAGAATCAAATTTAGTTTATAATAAAGACTTAGTTTTTCATTTCAACTTAGTTTTATGATTCAATTCTTGTTTAGATTTAGTTGTCTTAAATTTATAATTCGTTTGTTTTAATTTGATAATTAGTTATTCATAATCATAGTTCCAAATTAATTTTAAATTCGGTTTTAATTCATTTCAAATCTTAGACTATTGTTAAATTAGATTTATAAAGTTTAATCATTTATTCAATAATGAGTTGTTCTATTTGTTCTTGTTTTAGAAATGATAGTATAATGATTCAAGGCTAAAACCTCCATTAGAGGGGTTTGAGGAAGCCTTGATGAAACTTGATTGTTTTTAGCGCAAAATTGTTTGTAATAATCTATTCCATTCTAGAAAGTAATTACTTCACCATGAGAATGGGTTTGATTGCTTCATATGCTAGTTGTTAGTTGGTAGAGATTATCATGAACAATTAGGGATTAAAAAGACCCAATTGCTATGCGAAAGCATTGCAATTCGTATTATGACAATTCCGCGCAAGTTGATTAAGTCAAATTAAGGTGGAATCAAATCCCCTTAATTCCTCCTTGTTCCGGCCCCACAAATGTGGCCCAATATAAGCCCAACTATAAACAAGCTCATGCTCAGAGCCCAACTATAAACAAGCCCACACTCAGAGCCCATGCTCAGAGCTTAACTATAAAGAAACCCACGCTCAGAGCCCAACTATAAACAAGCCCATGCTCAGAGCCCAACTATAAACAAGCCCACGCTCAGAGTCCATGCTCAGAGCTTATCTATGAAAAAGCCCATGCTCAAAGCCTACATTCCACGAGCGGACAGATGTCCCGCCAGTTCTCCAACTTCATCCCACGAGCTGACAGTTCTCCTGCCAGTTCTCCAACTTCAATCCATGAACTGACAGTTCTCCCGCCAGTTCTCCAACTTCATCCTACGAGCTGACAGATGTCCCGTCAGTTCTTCAACTTCATCCTACGAGTTGACAGATGTCCCGCCAGTTTTCCAACTTCATCCCACGAGCTGACAGTTCTCCTACCAGTTCTCCAACTTCATTCCACGAACTGACAGTTCTCCCGCCAGTTCTCTAACTTCAATCCACGAAATGACAGTTCTCCAACTTCATTCCATGAGCTGACAGATGTCCCGCCAGTTCTCCAACTTCATCCCACGAGCTGACCGATGTCCCGCCAGTTCTCCAACTTCATTCCACGAGCTGACAGTTGTCCCGCCAGTTCTCCAACTTCATCCCACGAGCTGACAGTTGTCCCGCCAGCTCTCCAACTTCATCCCATGATTGGGCCGGTTCTCCGCCCGATTCTCAACTTCATTTCCGCGATTGGAATATTGGAGAACGAGGAAGTAACTATCACCAATGCTACCTATAAAATCCAACCTTCGTCATTTTTCCAGAACTACGCAATCGAGACTTGATCCCAAGCAATATCTTTGGGTACGTAGGCAACTTCAAAACCGAAGTCCAGTCTCATCTTTCCCCAATCACTATCTCCTTCACCATCTCCAAAAAACATTACTTCCAACCCTCAACTGGTGTGTTTTGGCAAATCTTGCTGAAACATATTTGGCGCCGTCTTTGCTCCTACCCTCAACCACAAAACAAAAGTTACGTCAATGGCTTCTCGAAAAACAAACAACGGTGAAAGTATCCCTTTTACCGCACAAGTTCAGCATTCACCTTCTGCTGCGAATTCATTTTCCAAGTCCGATGGTCCTCGGCCATCTGCGACTGAGAGAGTGGGTATTCACGTACCAGATCCATCAACTCAGGTAGACCGTCGTCTCCGACAATTGGAGAGCAAGAATAACAATCTGAAGAAACAGCTGCGTCAGCTTCTCGAAGATGATTCAGGCTCCACGGCAAAAAGTGTTTGGGATCGTTTGAACACTGAAGCATCTCTGTCAAAGACTCCGAGTACAAACTCCCGCACCAAGAGAAACCGCGGCGAAGTAAACTACGAAGGCTTCAAGAAACAAAATGTGCAACGCCGAAAGCCTACACTTTCCAGTGTAATCGTAAGCGAATCCACAAACTCCTCTGCCGACCTTGATGCCGACCACCCTGTCAGGGATCACCAACTCACAAAAGATCTCATGACGAAAACCGGTTTTACCGATTTGAACCGTACTAAGGGAGATCGGCAAAATATTCATATAGGTCGGCAAGATAGAATACCCAACCAACGAAAAACCAATGAAGTTCCTACCCCAAGCTATAGAAGGGGTAGGCAAGCCATTGCAAGTCCTCGTCGCAATGCGAGTATCGCCGATCTCGGCAAGCACACTATTCACCAAGGTCCAGTTCACAATAAAATCGCTCAAGTTGTAGTCCCAATCCAAGAGCTCATTGTCGACCAAAGTATGTTGACAATGGTAGCCATGGAGATGGAGACTCACTTGCAACAGGTCAAGAAAATGGTAGTGACAGTCCAGCACTCCGTCCGTATTCTCCCGATGTTCACCATAGGAGACGAAGGAACCGAACTCCTCTACTGGCTCGGTCACCTTCACCTGCATGGACGGGTCGACGGGAACTCACTCCCCCTCCTCCGAAGAAATCTTGGCCAAAACGTCCACAGTTCGGTCGGGACCATCGTCGAGAGAATGTTCCATTTTCTGAACGACGTCTCCATGAGATGATACCGAAGGTCATTAATGATAAGGAGTCACGAAAACAAAAAATTCAAATCTCGCTATAGAAAGTGGTATCGATTCTCCCTTCTCTCTCGAATCCAAACAACCGTTCATCAAAAGGACTTCAAGCGGCCAAATTCAAAAGTATGATGAGATTGATGGAGATTCTTTGATGCATCTTGTTAATTACTGAAACAAGATGATCTTATGGACTTTCGACGATTCTCTTCTTTGCAAGTTATTCCCGGCCCACACTCATTAGAATTGAGTCGATGAGATGGTTTAACATGCTTCCGGAAAGATCCATCCACAATTTTACTGATCGGCTTACAAGTTTGCCGAGCATTTTCGTCCGGAAAGAACCGAAACATATTGATTCTCTATTCAAGATTAAACAACAAAAAAGAAGAAAAGCTCGATAAGTTTGTTGCGAGATTTCGAAAGCGGTCATTGAAATCCCGGATGCATCTGATATTCTTGTCATTTATGCCTTCAAGGAAGGCATTAATTATGATAGGGACGGCATTTACAACTCTATTGTAAAAGACGTCCCAACAACTCGTTATGAACTTTTCTCTCGAACTCAACAGTTTATTCGAGTTGAAGATGATGCATCGGCACGAGTTCACAGAGATAGGGATCGAATAAGCAAGCCGCAGGAACAGAGTCAAAAAGCGAAGTTTCAACAAACAACCGATCAAAAGTCCAAGAGTGATGGTAGGCCACAACAATGGAACGACAAAGAATAAAAAAAACTTCCAGAGTTAAAGCTTACCTCCCTCAACGAGAAGTACGCTGTTATCTATGAGAAGATTAAGGGAAAAAATATCTTATCTCCACCTTTTCCTCTCTCCGAAGATACCAAGGCTACACATGATAAATCCCTGTGGTGCAAATTTCACGATGATTTTGGTCATGAAACTGAACAATGCCGATCTCTAAGGGGTAGAATCCAAGGTTTGATCGAGAAGGGTATGCTTCAGGATTATGTGCTGGGTAAAATGAAACAAGCTTTAGTCGTTACCGCACATAATGTAATCAAAGTCGGTCATGCCAGAGTTGATTCAATGTCTAACACCAACTACAAGGACAGAAGCAGCACAAACTGGTAACAATGATGCTACTCTAACTTTGGTGGCAGACTCAATTGATAAAACTCGAGAAGAAGCTTTACAATGTCTAATAAAATATCAGGCAGCCATGAAACGCAAATATGATAAAAAGTTTTGCCTCAAGAGTTTTGAACCAGAAGATTGGGTACTTAGCCGCAAACAGAAGCTCATTGAATCTGGGAAGCTGTCAGAGAATTGGGAAGGACCGTTCATTATTGATAGACCAGCATCCAAAGGGTCTTATTTCCTTTGTCGAATCACCGGAGAAAAATTTGCCAAGCCATGGAATGCTTTTCATTTGAAAAAGTTTTATCGTTGAATGTTTGTTTTTCATTTATTGAAATCATTTTATAATTCAATAAAATTCGATCCATCTTTCGTTTTAACTAGAGATCAAATATCCCAAATTATGTTATCATTACACTATGGGGGCGGCGGCGACTCCCCAAATTTCATTATGTTATCATTACACTTTGGGGGCGGCGACTCCCCAAATTTCATTATATTATCATTACACTATGGGGGCGGCGACCCCCCAAATTTTATTATGTTATCATTACACTACACGAGGGCGATTCCCCAAATTTCATTATGTTATCATTAAACTATGGGCGACACCCCAAATTTCATTACGTTATCATTACACTATGGGGGCGCGGCGACACCCCAAATTTCAATCGTTATCATTACACTATGGGGCGACACCCCAAATTTCAATACGTTATCATTACACTATGGGAGCGGCGACACCCCAAATTTCATTCGTTATCATTACACTATGGGTGACACCCCAAATTTCATTACGTTATTATTACACTATGGGGCGACTCCCCAAATTTCATTACGTTATTATTACACTATGGGACTCCCCAAATTTCATTATGTTATCATTACACTTTGGGGTGGCGACTTCCCAAATTTCATTACGTTATCATTACACTATGGGGGGTGACACCCCAAATTTCATTACGTTATCATTACACTATGGGGCGACACCCCAAATTTCATTACATTATCATTACACTATGGGGCTGACACCTCAAATTTCATTACGTTATCATTACACTATGGGGCGGCGACACCCCAAATTTCATTACGTTATTATTATATTATGGGGGTGACACACCCAATTCGTTATCCTTAATACTTATATCTATTTTGCCGACCTACCTCAAAACCAGATTACACAACTATTATATATTTTGACCGACCTATTCTGATTACCAATCTAATAAAAATAGATAAAAACCAAATATCATGAATACTGATGGAAAAAATAAACATAATTGAGAAAGAAAAACCGTGAAACCTAACCTCACATCATCATAACAATAAAGAATAAAAAACTTCACTCAAGAAGTTGCGGCATAATACTATCCTCCACTTTGGAACTGGAACACCTAATAGATCCGGCGGAGATACATCTTCCAACTTCCTATAACACATAGTATAATAATCGGCCAATTTCTTTCTAATTTTTCCGTTTCTCGGAATCTCTTGATTTCCAAAGTCCAACACTTGCCGATGCTTCCGCAACACCGCCCCAGATTTCTTAATTTCAACCTGCATGCTTCTCAATTATATCATCCTTCTCTTCACACCCTACTCTAAAATTTTCCACCATCTCATGACATTCATCTAACTCCTTCTTAAAAATGCATTCTCTTCCAATAGTACCTTGTAGTCTCCTATAATCCCCTCACCTAAAACTTGTTTTGACAATTCCAATTTCTCACATTTTAAAATTGCAACTTCATCACTCAAAACCTTCGCTCCTTGAGAACAACAATTTCTTGATTCTGTTTTACGACACTTCAAATTTCATGATATTCATTTTCATCTCATAGTCGTGCAAAACTACTTCATTTCTCAAAATGACTCCTCTCAAATGTTCATTCTCGATAGATGAGCTCTCTCTCTTTCCAAATATTTCTCAATCTCAAGATATTCACTGGTTTTTATCTTATAATTTTCTTTTGCTTCTAAGATTTCTTTGGCACAATCCCCAAGCTTCGACGCCTAATAGAAAAAATAATGTGTTATTAAAAAAAAAAAAAAAAAAAAAAAGTGTGAACAGTTAATAAAAACATACCTTACTGCCAAAATAAAACAAGAACACGGAGGAGATAATTTGAACTTTTATTCTTCTCTTCTCAATTCTAGCTATCTCTATCTTTTAAGTCCGATAATTATTCTACTCCCACGAGTTCTCCTTTTATAGATATTCTAACTCCAGAGCCGTATACCAATAGGACTAGATTTTCAACACTGACCCAACAATCACTTTCCTAATTAAACTTTAAGCTTAGCCCTTTTATTAGGTTATCTTCAAGAGACCTTGTTATATATGAAGTGTGAATTCGAATTTGGAAATTAATCGCAGCATCTTCAACCGACCTTGTTATATTAGTTTATCTTCAACATAGCTCACTTACTAAAAGTTTGAATTTGGCGGATCGAAACATGCCGATCAACTAGCCGATCAATTCAGTGAAAAATTCAATTACCAGATGCAATACACGTCCTCGTTTCTTCTCCCGCTGACGAATCATCACTTGTTCGAGTAGCCGATCCAATAATGCCGCTCGCATTGTCGCATTGCCGCTGGTGCTGATCCATAGAAAAGCCGCTGAAGAACTTTGATTGCCGCTGCTATTTTTTTTTCCGAATTGCCACTGCCTTACCAGTGCAATTCTGCTTGTTGGTGGCACCACGAAGTTAATGTAAGCACCATGTGTGAACTTGGTTCTGGTGGTGTCTCTGGTAACAATGACCACAAGAACTCTAGGGAAAGTTGGATCTCAAATTGTTTGATGGAAAAGCGCCACACTGTTTTCATTGGTTTTGAGAGGTGTGTGTTACTAAGGAAGCCAACGGTTTATAGGGGCCATTAATGGGATTCTAGTATTGAATGCCGCTGGCTCAAGTAAACTTGATTTGCCGCTGCTCAACAACCAAACTGCCCAGTCAATACTGAAGCAGAATTACAAAGATGATATCACAAGGAAGGAGGATGTCCAACTTGCACTTAAGGTGCTCATTAAGACCATGGGCAGCACTAGTCTCACTCCAGGTTTCAGTTAAAGGAGATGGTGTTGGCTCTTTTGATTGAGTCTGATCTGACCCTCACTGAGGATGTTGTTGAAACAATCGTGGATAAGACATTTAATGATGCAGATTCAAAAGGTGATGGAAGGACAAATGTGCATCAAATGGCTGCACGGTTAATTATCATCGCAGACAATTAATGGCCGTGGTAGTATATGATAGGAATGACGGTTGTAGAAATGAAGAGCCTCGTCTCACAAAGACTCTGGAGGACTGGAGGAGGACATCAAAGTTGATAGTGTTGGGCTGCAACAGCTTGGATCAGTGGAACAAGAAGCAAAAAAGTTTAAGGACTTGTTGGTAAACGAACCTGGTGTGGCGCCATGCAATCCTTGAAAAGTTTAAGGTGCAAGTTTTGAGTAATGGAAAATCATTGGATAAGACGTATCTTGTGAATGAATGCGTAATAGGATTCTCTGGAATCTTATTTTCCATGATTGTTATAGAGACAAGTCTCAGTGGCGCCCAATCTAGAAGCGTGTTTGGACTTTTTAATGTTTGAATTGGTGGGCTTGTCTTGTTTT
Source organism: Coptis chinensis (assembly GCF_015680905.1). NCBI lineage: Eukaryota > Viridiplantae > Streptophyta > Magnoliopsida > Ranunculales > Ranunculaceae > Coptis > Coptis chinensis. Next base: position 40,059,034 of record NC_141463.1, read on the forward strand.
TAGCTCACTGTCTCTCATGGTGGAATATGAGCTGAGCCTGAAACAAATTTTAAGGCTTGTTAGAAAAACGAGTCGTTCCTGAACATACTGAAGCTCGACCCGGTAGCGCCTTGAAGACTATTCTTACACTGTTTAAGTAACTTGGCACTTGAACTCGACTCAGGCACCGATCGTTTTGGACTTGCTCGACGTTGTCCTTATTGCAATCTAATAGTTTCAAGTACTGTTGAAATCAAGACAAACAGGACTTTACTTCACCCCTTGCAGCTTATGAAATTTGTTCTCACTGGTCATCTCTTGTTGAACAGTTTGAATTGCTCAAGTTTGAATTGCTCGAGTTTAGATTGCCATGGAAGTTTGAATTGTTCGAGTTTAGATTGCCGCAGAAGTTTGAATTACCGCTGGACTTGATCATGAATTGCCGCTCGAGTTTAGATTGCCGCAGAAGTCCGAATTACCGTTGGACTTGATCATACCAACACTAATGCACCGGATCCCATCATTTTTTACCAATTTACGAACCTACCAAGTACCAAATATATTAATACTTCTTTGCCACACAGGCCTTGCCCATGTAACAAAGAGAGGGCGATGTTCCGGCCCCACAAATGTGGCCCAATATAAGCCCAACTATAAACAAGCTCATGCTCAGAGCCCAACTATAAACAAGCCCACGCTCAGAGCCCATGCTCAGAGCTTAACTATAAACAAGCCCACGCTCAGAGCCCAACTATAAACAAGCCCATGCTCAGAGCCCAACTATAAACAAGCCCACGCTCAGAGTCCATGCTCAGAGCTTATCTATGAAAAAGCCCATGCTCAAAGCCTACTTTCCACGAGCGGACAGATGTCCCGCCAGTTCTCCAACTTCATCCCACGAGCTGACAGTTCTCCTGCCAGTTCTCTAACTTCAATCCATGAACTGACAGTTCTCCCGCCAGTTCTCCAACTTCATCCTACGGTGACGGATGTCCCGCCCGGTTCTCAACTTCATCCTACGAGTTGGCGGATGTCCCTTGATTTTCCAACTTCATCCCACGAAAGCGGTTCTCCTACCCGTTCTCGACTTCATTCCACGAATCGACCAGCGGTTCTCCGCCCGATTCTCTAACTTCAATCCACGAACTGACAGTTCTCTGCCAGTTCTCCAACTTCATTCCATGAGCTGACAGATGTCCCGCCAGTTCTCCAACTTCATCCCACGAGGTGACCGATGTCCCGCCAGTTCTCAACTTCATTCCACGAGTTACAGTTGTCCCGCCCGGTTCTCAACTTCATCCCATCGAGCCGACAGTTGTCCCAGGCTCTCCAACTTCATCCCATGATTGGACAGTTCTCCCGCCAGTTCTCCAACTTCATTTCACGATTGGAATATTGGAGAACGAGGAAGTAACTATCACCAATGCTACCTATAAAATCCAACCTTCGTCATTTTTCCAGAACTACGCAATCGAGACTTGATCCCAAGCAATATCTTTGGGTACGTAGGCAACTTCAAAACCGAAGTCCAGTCTCATCTTTCCCCAATCACTATCTCCTTCACCATCTCCAAAAAACATTACTTCCAACCCTCAACTGGTGTGTTTTGGCAAATCTTGCTGAAACACTCCTCATATTGTTAATTTAGTATTTCCGTAGTTTGAATTATCGTATCTTGATTAGTTGGATTACCATCATAGTATAATTTCCATCGTTACTCTCATTGACTTTGATAGACTGATTATCGTATTTAACGTGAATTCTAAAGAACTAGGAGTGGAACAAATTCTCTACTCCACTTATTGCAATAGCATCGAGACTAAAACTTTGATATATAGAATAGGAATTAGCTTTAGTTTTACTTACGCTTGAGTTTCATCGCTTATTTGTAGATAAAACTAGTGTTTTACCTTTTATCAAACCACAGGAGGTGTGTGTTGTGAACAAGGTATACATGATTGAAGCGTTAGCACAGGATTATCTGACTCATTCATATCTTGCTAATGAATTGTTGAAAGCTCTAACAAACACAGAGTATGAGGAACTTAGTGTCCAAGCAATCAATACGATTTTGGATTCATCACCTGTTATGGATGACAACAAGTTCAAAGCAAAGCTTGAATCACCTATGCCTGATGGACCATCTAAAGAGCTTAAGAAGGAGCTGCCTAAGCTACAATTGAAGCCTTTTTCGTCTACACTCAAGTATGTTTTCTTGGGAAATTTGGGAACCTACCCAGTAGTCATTACATCAGATTTGACTAAGGACCAGGAATCCAAGTTAGTATAACTTTTAAAGGAATATAAGACAGCTATAGGTTGGACAATTGATGATATCAAGGGAATCAGCCCTATGATAGTTCAATATAGGATTCATTTAGAAGAGGATTTCAAGACGTCTAAGCAACCACAGAGGAGGCTTAATCCAAAATGAAGGAAGTAGTTCGAGAAGAGGTCGTCAAACTCCTTGATGCTGGAATTATCTACCCTATTTTTGATAGACAATGGGTTAGTCCTGTTCAAGTTGCGCCGAAGAAGTCCGGAACCACAGTGATCAAGAACAAGAACAATGAGTTGATTCCAACCAGGATCCAGACTAGATGGAGAGTTTGCATCAATTATAGGAAGTTGAATAGCGCATCGAGGAAATATCATTTTCCATTGCCTTTTATCGATCGAGGAACTACGACTTTCTTGATGGTTACTCAGGATATGTTTAGATCCATATTCACCCTGAGGACCAAGAGAAGACCACATTCACATGTCCGTTCGGAACATTCACTTATCGTCGTATGCCTTTTGGTCTATGCAATGCACCGGCCACTTTTTAGCGATGCATGATGAATATTTTTTACGACATGGTAGAGAAATACATGGAAGTTTTTATAGACAATTTTTTAGTTTTTGGATCATCTTTTGAGGATTGCCTGCACCATCTCTCCTTAGTCCTTAAACGTTGTTGTGATACCAACTTAGTTCTGAACTAGGAAAAGTGTCACTTCATGGTAAAGGAAGGGATAGTGTTAGGTCACCAAGTTTCAAAGGAAGGAATTCTAGTGGATCGAGCATAGATGGATATTATAAAGGATCTACCTAAGCTGAAGACTGTCAAAGATATCCATGCATTTCTAGGTCACGCGGGATTTTACCGTCGATTTATCAAGGATTTTAGCAAGATAACAAGACCACTATCACATCTGATAGAGAAAGTTGTTGTCTTTGATTTTGATGACTCATGTGTCGAAGCTTTTATGAAGTTAAAAGAAACACTCACTTCAGCACCAATCATTAGTGCACCAGATTGGAGCCAACCATTTGAGTTCATGTGTGATACATCTTATTATGTTATAGGAGTCGTTCTAGGACAAAGAGATATGAAAGTGTTGTACGCAATCTATTATGCTAGCAAGACTTTAAATGGAGCTCAAATTAATTATTCTACCACTGAGAATGAGCTCTTAGCTATCGTCTATTCTTTTGACAAATTCCATCAATATCTGATAGATTCAAAGGTGATTGTCTATACTGACCATGCTGCCTTGCGTCATTTAATTGCTAAGCAGGATGCCAAGCCAAGATTGATCCGATGGATACTACTTTTATAAGAATTTGATTTGGAGATACATGACAAGAAAGGAATAGAGAATGTCGTTACTGGTCACCTTTCTAGATTGCTAGTGGAGAATGCGGAAGACAAATTACAAATCTGTGAAACTTTTACTGATGAACAGTTGTTTAGTATATCAGAAGTACCATGGTACAACCACATCGCAAACTATCATGTGACCGACAGGGTACCATTGCATTAGAGCAAGCAAGAAAAAGAGTTATTCTACTTAAAGGCCAGATATTGTTTTTGGGATAATCCATACTTATTCAAGAAGTGTTCGGATCAGATTATTCTAAGATGCATCTCAGAACCAGAACAGGAATCCATTCTATTATTCTGTCATGATCAGCCTTGCGGAGGACACTTTGGCCCGCAACGTACTGCAAACAATGTATTATAAGTTGGATTATATTGGTGATAGGGTTATATACTAAAATCATTACTTTTGTAATAACTCTAATTCGTTATATTTTGAATGAGAATCATATGGAAAAATATTATGCATATTATATATGTTATTAGTTATATGTATGAGTCTAATACTTTATGTTGTAGATGATATGGTGTGTGGTGACACACAGAAGATCATATAATCAGTACCTTATAAAATATAAGTAAATGTTCACAAGCTAGATGGATTTGGACAAACCATTGGTACGGTTGTAGTATAATCTGGTATTAGTCTATCTTGAGTACATGATTACACTAGTACACTTTGTGTATATTGAATAGGACCAAGTGAGGTTGTTTCTCTTTATACTGACTATATAAGATAACAAAGACCTCTGTTATTATGGATGCTTGTCCTCTTAATCCAGATTAATAACGGGCACTTATGTGCATTGTACATTGCTTTAAATCATCAATGAGTGAGATTCATTTGTGAATCAACAAACTTGATGGATTGGGTAATGACATTGTATGTAAGGTGTGCTGTTGATTATAGAAGGAATTCGTGACCCGCAGGAAGTCGGGCTGATGATGTTCCCTTAAGGAGCTCATAAGGATTGTCATGTAAACCCTGCAGGTGGATTTTAATCCGACATGACAATGAGGTTGAGTGGTACTACTCAAGGACATAAGAAGTTGATTACTGTAGTTGTCAGTAACTTGACTTAATCAATAGGCATTCGATATCTTAAACACGGAGAGATCAACAATCATATAATATGGAGCCCATACATATAATTTTGGATTAGGGCGGTAGTGCAACAATAGCCTTTACGTGGAATAAGCCATTTGTTGATGGACTTGGGCCGTGTGTTCTGGGCAAACATGGGAAGCCCTAGCCCGTCAGGAGACATAACCCCAAGTTCTTCTCATGGTCCTTGTTGTAGCCTATATAAAGAAACCCCTCTTTCTCTGCCCAAAATACTAAGTGTTTTCTCAAGAAAGACAAGTTCCAAATTCAGTTATGATCTTGGGAGTGATAGAGGCCAATAGAGAAAGAAGGGGCTGGTAGATCATTACCCACACAACGTCCATTCTAAGATAGGAATACAACAGAAGATCAAGAGGTTGCTGATTCGGATTCTCAGAGAAATCACAGCTGATCTAAAAGGTATGATTCTAACCAAAATTGTGAGAACCCTTTATTCCGCTGTGCATGGGTTTTCACAGTTTGTAATCATTCGATGCAACCATAACGGTTCCTACAATTGGCCTACTATTTTTAAAGATGCAAATGTTTATTGCAAAACATCTCTGAGAAGCTAATTTTTGGGTAAGATCCGAAAAGGTTTGAGTGGCCTCAATAATCGATCCTTATCTCATAAATCTTTAATGTATGGGGTATAGATTTCATGGGACCATTTTTTCCTTATTTTGGTTACACCTACATTCTACTGGATGGGGACTATGTTTCAAAGTAGATTGAAGCAGTTCCTACAAAGACCGCCGATTATAAAGTCATCGTGAACTTTCTGAAGAAGAACATTCTACTAAGATTTGGAGCACCGAGAGCCATCATTAGTGATAACGATTCTCAGTTCTGTAATCGTATATTTGAGAATCTTATGGGAAAGTATGGAGTAATTCACAAGCTAGCTTTACCATATCATCCTCAAACTAATGGTCAAGCAGAAGTTTTGAATAGGGAAATCAAGAGTATTCTGGAGAAGACAGTTAATCCTTCTAGGAAAAACTGGTCTCTTAGACTCCAAGATGTACTATGGGCATACAGAACAACATTCAAAACACCCATAGGGATATCACCCTATCGCTTGGTATATGGAAAGGTATGTCATCTACCTGTTGAGTTAGAAAATAAAGTCTATTGGGCAGTGAAACAAATGAACTTCAGCCTTGATCAAGCAGAAGAAAGGAGGAAGCTTTAGATCAGTGAATTAGAGGAATTGAGAAGTGATGCTTATGATAAGTCAAGGATTTACAAGGATAAGACTAAAGCATTGCATGACAGAAGAATTCTGAAGAGAGAATTTGAACCTGGACAAAAGGTTCTGGTCTACAACTTTCATCTAGAAATTTTCCCTAGAAAGTTGAGATCTAGATGGACTAGACCATTTGTAGTCAAACATGTCACACCTTTTGGAGCTATTAAAGTATAAGACATAAAGAGAATGACTCTTTTCAAAGTCAACGCTCATCAACTGAAGCCTTTTCTGGAGTTACCTACTAGAGACGTGGAGGCTGTTTTTCTAAAGGATCCGGTTTATCAGACCACTGTTGAAGTGAAAAATTGGGGTAAGTTACCTACACACCTTAAAGATTACATTCTATGTCTTGCTGAACCTGTTACTCTGTCTAGTTTAAGTTTTTAGCATGAGGAAGCCAAGCGTCGTAAGCTTGACTCCTTAGGATTTCATTAGTATAAATGCCACCAATAATCGGGCCCTCAAATTTTCATAACTTTATCCTTTACTGAGAAGAGTTGCAAGCACCGGAGTCAAAGTCTCATCACTCGAGTAGACCGAGTATAAAATGTCTATAGGAAGTAAGCATGTTGTTGAGTGATCAGTTTTGAGATGGAAACCTAAGTGTTCAGCACCTGTTAGTTTGTGGGATTTACTCCCCGTTGACCTTCAAAGAAGATTATTTCTATTGCTCGTGTAGGGTTCGGTAAAAGTTCATTTGCACATAAGAGGAGAGTGCGTAAGCTAGGTTGGTGTAATAATTGCCATTCTAAAACTTATCTAGGGTTACATCCATTAAGAGAAAATTGTTGGTACAAGGTATACTTTTGTCAATCACAAACTGAGAGAGATCGGAAGAATCCCTACAAAGTGAACCTAGTAAATGGGAATATTAGTCTTGAGGATCTGACTATAAAAGATTCAAAAGTCTTAAGAATTTGACTTTAAAATACTCACATTACGTCTTAGGGATTTGACGTAAAAAGACCTAAAAAAAAAATACTGATACATGATTTTGAGGACTAATGTTGATTATGAGGATTAATTTTGATTTGAACTGATTGTATTTGATTTTCTCTATTTTGTGAGCTTAACTTTTCTATGACAGAGAGAGATCAAAATACTGATATTCAGTGTCAACGGTAATATCCTACCTTTTTATCATTCATTTCATTTACTTCTTTATACATTGAGGTCAATGCATGCATAAGTAGGGGAGGGTGTACTTGAGAAATGAATTTCGAAAATTAGTTTTCAAAATAAGATAATATTTTTTGTTTGTATATCAGTAGCATGAGAAAAAAATGAATTTTAATGATGAGTTTGGGATATATTCTACATTACTGAGTGTTGAGTTTAATAGATAGTTAAGATTGTTGATTTCATTACCATTTAGACTATTTATTATGCTCAGACATAGTTCTTGTTGATAGAATTCTTTACCAAGGCACCACCATAGTACTTGGTCAGTTTTGTGTACTTTTGTTATAAGAGAGATTTGACCCCTAGTAAATTGGAAGTAGAATTTTTAGACTTAATCAGTGAGACTTGTGTTTTATACCCATTCTTTGGAGAGTTCTTACAAAAAATCCGAGTCTTAGTGACTCAACATCTTTCAGTTCTTTATGTCATTGTAATATAGTCTCATTATTCATTGATTTGGTTAATCATGAAATGACATCAACTGCAGAGACAGCCATTAGGTCTTGTATTCTATTCGAAACAGAGTATCATACTGATAAGTCAAGTAGTGAACCCATTCAGCTTTTATCCCACCTAGTATAACCATCATGTTAAACCCTTTTGAGTCTTGTAATAAGCCATTTTCTTTCATAAAACCCTTTACACTTTACCCAACTCCAGACAAGGAGTATAGCCAAAAACCTTTATCAACATACCCATATATTTTTGAGAATACGAAGAGTACAAGGAGAAAGAAAGAGCCCAAAAGGAATATTACAAGAAAAATACTAGAGAGATACAATAAAGACCATAATTTTGTTCCAAGTGAAAGAAGCTAGTGGAAAACAAGCATATCCAGTACTAATCAAGGATACACCACTGAGCTAAAAAAAAAGAAAAAAAAAAGAAAAAGTAAAAGAAAAAGTTGAACATACTGGATGGAAAAGCTTAGATAAAGGAAGAATTTTTCTCTGCAATACAAAATTTGAAGAAATCTTCCAAAGAAAGAAGCAAAACCTTTAGTGTTTTCAGAAACAACCTTTGAATTCTTTTTACCTTTCCTTCATAAACCAATACCCAAGCCAAGTTACAACCCATAACTTATCACTACAGTATGGTACAAAGTCTATAATAGGTGAGAGGATGCTAAAGCGAAGGACCCGACACTTCATATGTGATTGACATTCTTTCCATGAGATTATTTTCATTCAGAAGTTCGTTTTTCAAGGTAGTATGTGGGATGTTCGTATTCATTATTCTTTTCCCCACATATATGAGGTAAAAAAGTAGACCATCTTCTGAGAGATTTTTTTCTAAGAGTATGACCTGTGAGGAATGAAAGTCGAGATTATATGCCTATGGTAAACTAGAGATTCCGTTTCTTGGATAGGAGAGTATATGTGATTGACTGAGTACACATATAAGCCTTGATTGAGAATTTTGTCAATTTTTACTACTCCCATCAGAATCTACGAGTCTTTGGACCAATATAGTTAGAAATGGAGATCGTCTGTTGAAGTAACCACTAATGGGGTAAGGAATTTCTCTCTCTGAAAAATACTATCATTCTTGAATAGGCTATTGATTGATTTTGTGGGTATATCACCTGAAAACCCTTACGAGACTATAACTCGTCCTTTTTGGGGAACTTAAAGGGTTAAAGCTATGTTGCATAAGGTAAATGCTATCACGATGCCTATGAAAATGAGTTAGGATTTTCTTTTGTTTATTAGGTAGTGATTTCGATCACTTATCTCTTTTTTATCTTATTTATTAAGAGACTAGGAAATGGTTAGTTGGGGGTTGTGATAAGTGGTTAAAAAGTGTATTTTAACCATCGATTATACCTCTTGTTTGGCCCTCTTAGTGGACTAATAGTGTTTGTAAATTACGTTTTATGACTTTACAGGTGAAAAAGAGAGTTTTGTAGAATATTAGAGTTAAAGGGGCAAAATCGAGCAATTTGGAGCATTAACGATCACATGAGAAGTTGATAAGAGCCCAAAACTGTAGTTTTAACCCCTTAATAATACTACTTTTAGACCAATTATGCGAGTAATAAATAAGAGTTATTGCTAATTACGTGCTTTTATGTATTTCAGGCATAGAACTCAATTATGTGCAGAAATGTGCCACTTTGACGATATAAAGGAGAAAAGAGTTGGTTGCTAATAAGTTCTATGATAAAGACCAAGATTCAAGGAGACAAAGCCTTTATGAAGCCCGGTCAAAAGCTAAAAAATCAACACGGGCAGACACAGTGCACAAGTCAGCAGAACTTCTGAACACCATATCTTTGGACTCAGGCCTCAGATTTGGGCCTACCTTACGTTAAAACGACTGGCTCAGAAATAGATTTCTAATGGTCCAAGACTTTACCCCAATCAGAGGAGCAGAAGTGGACGAAAAGTCTGCTGAAGTCAAAGCCAGCTGAAACGGGCTCTGTGGACTGAAGAAATTGGGCTTTGGGCTCGATTTTTCGGCCAATAACATAAGACCTCAGCCCATGCACGAAATTATGGATATGGTCTCTTTCTTTACACAAAACAAAACTTAGCTCTTAAGAAAGATATAGTTAGATAGCTTAGAATAAAAAGTAACCATTAAAATAGCTTGTAGATCTAATTTTTGAATTCAATTAGTTAAATTAATTAGTTTCATACATTGTTTTAGATTAATTCTTTGAATCATAGTTCTTCATTGATTAGATAAATAAAATAGTTATTTCTTGTTCATTTTGATTTTGTTATTTAAAATTGTTAGATCTAATTTCAGTTGTTGTTATTCAGTTCTTAGTTATTAATTTAGAATTCAATTATTGTTTAGTTAAATTTAATGAAGTTATAATCTTTATATTACGTCTAGTTTTAATTCACATCATAGTATAATTCCCACCATTGCTCTCATTAGACTTTGAATATATTAGTCAATCTAGGAAACTTGAATGCTAAAGAACTAAGAGTAGAACAAACTTTTTACTCCACTCTATTTCGATAGATTGAGAGTATAGAAATCTTTGATAGCAACATGTAATTAAGTTTAGTTTCACTTGCATTTTGAGTTTCATTGTTCATTTCGTAGGTAAATTGTTCAAATTTACGTTTATCAAATGGCGCCGTTGCCATCTAAGTACTCTTTAGTATTGTTTTCTATAGACTTGATAGTTTTTCAAAGTTCCATAACCCACCCACCCTTGTTTGGATTCTCACTGTGGTTGTCTGTTTCAGCTTTGCAAGTTTCCACAAAAATTACTTTCGGGCGCACACTCGCCATACAGGCAAGCCAAAGTGGAGTGCACCCTAAATAAGCCCTGCACTGGAATCCTACCCTTTTGGTTGAGTGCTACCTGTGCCCTACCAAGGCCAACTTGGAGCGCCACCTGCGCTCACAAGCCTGGAATTCCAACTTTTACCTGCGCGCGACCTGCGCCTTACCAAGGCCAACTTGGAGTGCCACCTGCGCCCACACGCCTGGAATCCTACCTTTTTCCTGAGCGCGCCATGCACCCTGCCTAGGCATATTATGAGCGCACCCACGCCCTTTGCTGAAACTGCCCGATTTCAACAGGTTTGTTTCGAACTTCCATTTCTTCAAAGTTTTCAGTGTTCTAACTTGTTATATACACTGAGCACGCGTAAACAAGACGCTATTCATAAGCGAAGCAAGGAGGCTTTCAGGTATTCTTTTCTTCCACACCTCGCATCTTCTGTTAGAGGTTCGTACTAGCATATCCGGATTGTGTGGAGTGTTGTTGTGTTTCATTAATATTGGTCTTAGCCTTGCATGAGATTAAGGTCGGGCCGAAAAAAAATACCTAACGTAATTAACCGACAACAACAACAAACAAGTCTTTCTAGTATACCACTCACTACACCTCTAGCTAGTATATCACACACACCACCTGAAGTAATGGCTGAAGAAAGAGAGTCTCCTCTCTCTGACTTTTACAAAGCCTTGAACGATAGCCCTAAATCTTGCATCGTTCTATCAGACCCAGTGGGGGATTTCCGAATCCCCCCAAATATATTTAATTTGTTACCCGTTTTTCATAGGTTAGACCATGAAAAACCCTATCAGCACATGCGTAGGATTGACCAAGTCCTTACTACATTCCACCATCCTACGGTAGGTGCTGAACAAATTAAACTAAGGGTATTTCCCTTCACCTTAGCCAATAAGGCGACGTCTTGGTTAACTGCCCAAGAGCCTAATTCTGTGGACTCGTGGGCTAAACTTGTTCAACTATTCATGGAACATTTTTACCCACCACTGAAGACCGATGAAATGATTTCCAAGATTCATTTCTTTCAACAGAATCCTCATGAATCATTTTCAGAGGCTTAGAATCGTTTCACCGATCTACTTATAGAGTGTCCACATCATAACCTCGCGAAAGACACATTAGTTCGTGCCTTTTTCAAAGGACTTCTACACCACCATAAAGAAGTCCTTGACATAATGAATGGGGGTAGTTTCTTAAGTAAAGGAGCCTCAGAGGCTTATAAATTTTTAGAATATCAGACTAAGCGTAATAATAACTGGGAGAGTTGTGACATTATCTCCCGGAATGCTAGTTCTTCTACAACAGTAAAGGCCGCCGGTATGTTTGAGATGAAACCCGATCCAGAACTTAAAAATTTAATCGAATCTCTAACTAAAAAGGTAGAGGCTATTTTTATCCAACAAAAACCTATCCCCGTCATGAATGTCAACTCCAACCCATGTAATTTTTGTTTGAGTCCAGAGCACCTCGACTCCTATTGTCCTTTCGTTTACAAACAACAAACATTACAACAAGATAACGTTTGCTCAATTAATAGTTATCCTATTCCTAGTGCCCCTTGGAGACAACACCCCAACTTCAGTTGGAGAAATAATCAACAAGTAACAACTCCAGGATTTAATAATCAAAATGTTAGGCAAGCAAACAATTATAACCAACCTCCACCACGACAAGGACAAGGTCAGGGTAATTATAATAATTATAACAATAATAATTATAGTGCAAATTAAGGTATCGTTCCGGTTAATAATAATAACTATCACAACCCACCCATAAATAATCAACGTGACATAGTTCCTGTCACACAACCTATAGCTAACACTCTTCCACAACTGGATCATTTTAATACCTTTATGCAATCTCAACAACAGAGTTTGCAAGCCATCTAACTTTCCTTATAGCAGCTAGCTCAAGAGAAAGTACAACCCAAAGGTGTGTTTCAAGGACAAGCGATACCTAATCCTAAAACACCAAACATAGCCTTTGAGGTGAACGGTAATACTAGTACAGGAAATGTAAATGTAGGTGAGCTAAATGCCATCACCACTCTTCGTTCTGGTATAGTGGTTGACAACAATGTAACTATGCTTATAGTTACCCCACAAGTAGTCCCTACACATGAGATTGAACTAGATACCGAAATGGAAGCTGAAGAGCCTACCCCTGTAGAGGTACCAGTTAAACCACAACCTAAGAAACAAAAAGCAAAGGTTAGACATCTAGTTGAACCATAAACTAAGCATAGAGAGACACCACCGTTTCCCCAGAAATTAGCTATGCTAAACAGAGATACAAACTTTGACGAGATAAGGGAAGTATTCAAGAATCTAACGATTAACCTACCATTTCTCGAAGCAATTAAAAAATTACCTCACCACACTAAGTTTCTTAAGGAGTTGTGCACTACTAGGCATAGGACAAATATTCCTAAAGACGCTTTTCTAACTTAACAATTTCCAACTTTAACAGAACATAATGGAATTATGAAGTACAAGGACCCTGGTCGTCCTATTGTACAATGCACCTTAGGAGATTCTCACATGACCACCGCTTTCTTAGACCTGGGGGCAAGTGTCAACTTACTCCCGTATTATTTATACAAACAAATAGGTCTACAAGCGATGCAACCTACTCAAATGATGTTGCAATTAGCGGATAGGTATATTAAGTATCCTAAGGGTATGGTTGAAAATGTGCTAGTTAAGGTCCAGGATTTCTACAATCCTGCTGATTTTGTTATCCTCGATACAGAAGTCGTTAATGACTCTGTTCCGATCATTTTAGGGCGTCCATTTCTGGCAACTGCCAACGCGCTTATAAACTACCGAAATGGTTCGATGTCCTTGTCTTTTGGCCATCTTTCAGTTGAGGTAAATGTTTTTAAAATGATGAAACAGTTATCAGATTCATCTATAGATGGAGAGATTAACATGATCGAGAGCTTAGCGCAAGATTACTTTAATAACATGTTTCCAAAAAACCATATGCATAAATTCCTTTCTTTTGGAAGTTCAGATTTTGTCGATGACTCCTACGTACAAGAAGTCAACACCATCTTCGAGTCTACACAAATCGTAGAACCTTCGGTTGCTCTATATACAGAGTTTGAAGACCTGCTTCCTAAGCAAGTATTCATTACTCAAGATGAGGACACCCCAGAAGCTTTTATTGACATACCAACCACCCTAGTACTTAAACCTCTTCCTCCAGAGTTAAAATATATTCAACTTGATCCCGATGGTAGCCATCCGGTAATTATATCTTCTTTGTTATCTAAGGAGGAAGAGACACATTTAATCAGGGTGATTAAGGAACATCGTTCTGCGATTGGTTGGTCCCTAGCCAATATTAAGGGAATTGACCCTAATGTGTGCACTCACCGTATCCATTTGGAGGATAACGCAAAGACTTCCCGCGAACCTCAGCGTCATTTGAACCAGGCCATAAAAGAAGTGGTCAGGGAAGAAGTCTTACGGTTACTTGATACGGGTATCATATACACAATCTCTGATAGCGAATGGGTCAGTCCCATTCATGTAGTTCCAAAAAAATCAGGGATTACAATGGTACGTAATGCCAAGGGTAAATATGTTGCCACATATGGTCCTATGAAATGGAGGATCTGTATTGATTACAGACATTTAAATGCCATGACACAAAATGATCATTTTCCATTACCCTTTATAGATCAGATGCTAGAACGTCTAGCTGGTCATGTTTTTTACTGTTTTTTGGATGGCTACTTTGGATATTTCCAAATTATTATTGATATTGATGACCAAGAAAAGACTACCTTTACATGTCCTTTTGGAACATATGCCTATAAACGAATGCCTTTTGGCCTTTGTAATGCTCCTAGTACCTTTCAGCGGTGTATGCTTCATATATTTAGTGACATGGTAGAGCGTTTCATGGAAGTATTCATGGATGATTTTCTATCTATGGAGACTCTTTCACTGATTTCCTGTCTAACCTATCTAAGGTTTTGACATGGTGTGAAGAGAAGAGTCTAGTTTTAAATTGGGAAAAATATCATTAAATGGTAAAAAAAAAGGGCATAGTACTAGGTCACATTGTATCTAGTGATGGCATAGATGTTGATAAGGCCAAATTAGATAAGATAGCGACTCTACCTATACCACGGGCAGTCTGTGATATTAGAGCCTTTCTAGGCCATCCAGGCTTTTATAGGTGCTTTATCAAAGATTTTTCGAAAATAGCTAGGCCTCTAACTAATTTGCTTTTAAAGGATGTCATCTTTGATTTTAATTTTAACTGTAAACGGGCTTTTGAAACTTTAAAAGCCGCCTTAACTTCTACACCCATTATACAGCCTCCCGATTGGTCTAAACCTTTCGAACTCATGTGTGATGCTAGTGATTATGCAGTTGGTGCTATCTTGGGACAGAAACTAGATAATAAATCCACTGTTATTTATTATGCTAGTAAAACTCTAAACGATGCTTAAAGGAATTATATAACTACTGGAAAAGAATTTTTAGCTGTCGTTTATGCTTTAGATAAGTTTCGTCCTTATTTGGTTGGTTCTAAGACCCTAGTTTACACCAACTATGTAGCCCTTAGGTACCTTCTCGCAAAGAAGGATGCTAAGCAGAGATTAATCCGATATATTCTCCTCCTACAAGAGTTCACATTAGAAATAAAGGACAAAAGAGGGGTAAAAAACGTAGTTGCTGACCACTTATCTAGACTGACAAACGACGATGATAGTGATTCGGAGTCCATAACCGACTCTTTTCCTGATTTGTATTTGTATGCTATTTTTTCTACACCATGGTATGCTAACATCGTGAATTATTTAGTGGCTGATGCTATTCCTTATGATTGGTCAAGAAATGAATGTAAGAAGTTCTTGGCCAGAGTTAAGCTATACTACTAGGATGAGCCCTACTTTTTTAAGTACTATACGGATCAGATTATTCGTCATTATATTCCCCAGTGGGAATATAATGAGGTTCTCTCATTCTGCCATGAAAAAGAGTGTGGTGGCCATTTCAGTGGTATGAAAACAGCTGCTAAAATTCTATAATGTGGGTTTTATTGGCCTACTCTCTTTAAAGATGCCCAAGTGCATTGCAAGGCGTGCATTCGTTGCCAACAACTTGGGCGAATCACGAAGCATAATATGATGCCATTGAATCCAATCATGGTGGTAGAAATTTTTTGACATATGGGGCATTGATTTCATGGGTCCCTTTCCAGTTTCCCACGACTTCATCTATATTCTAGTTGTCGTGGACTACATGTCTAAATGGATAGAGGCTATGGCTTGCCGTAGCAATGACTATAAGACAGTTGTGTTTTTGTTAAAAAGTATATTTTCTATCGATTTGGCATTCCCAAGGCCATCATTAGTGATGGTGGAACACATTTTTGCAACACAGTTGTTGCATCTCTTGTAAAGAAATATGGAGTTACAAAGAAGGTAGCAACTCCATATCATCCACAAACTAGCGGACAAGTAGAAGTTTCTAATAGGGAAATAAAAAGATCTTAGAAACAACTGTAAATCCTGATAGGAAAGACTGGTCAAAGCGTCTATCTGATGCCTTATGGGCATATATGACTGCTTTCAAAACTCCTATAGGTATGTCTCCCTTTAGACTTGTATTTGGGAAACCTTGTCATTTGCCCGTTGAATTGGAGCACCGTGCTATGTGGGCTATAAAAAGCCTTAGCTTCAATTTTGATGAGGCGGGTGTCAAGCGCAAGTTGCAATTGAATGAGCTTGAAGAAATCCGTAATGATTCTTATGACCTCGCAAAGGATTATAAAGCTAACATGAAACGTGTTCATGATAAGCAAGTTTTGCGCAAAGAGTTTGTGGTAGGTCAAAAGGTCTTACTTTACAATTCCAGCCTACATATTTTTCCAGGGAAATTAAAAACCCGTTGGACTGGTCCTTTTCTGGTTACTGAAGTCACCCTTTACGAGGCAATCACCTTGGTAAATCCCAAAGACAACAGTACATTTCAAGTAAATGGCCAACGGTTGAAATATTTTCATGAGCTATTGTCCCCTGATGTAGAGGAAGTCCTTTTACAGGATCCTATCTATGAGGACTGACCTTTTTCATTGGTGTACTTTCTTTCATTTCCATATATTGGTAAGTGCACCATTAAGGTAACCGGGCCCTCCCTATGGAGTGTGTGGCTGTAAGTACCGGATCCTAAGTCCACGTTTAACATAATTCACGTTTCCACTCTTGCATGTTTTCTCGGTTTTTGAGTCATGTTCTTCTATGGTGTGAATTATGCATTTAATGCTTTCTTCTTTTTCTTATATTAAATTTTATTCATAAAAAAAATAAAAAATAATAAAAAATATATATATATATATATATATATATATATATATATATATATATATATATATATATATATATATATATATATAAACTTGTTAAAATCACAAACTTAGTAAGTTAAGAAGTCTCGGGAATCTGACGTTAAAATACCCACGTTTAAAAAAAAATAAAAAATAAAAAATTCTCAACTTTGTTGTCAAAAATTTGTTTGGAGGTGGGGTGTTCGTTTCCGTCCTGGATTGTTTAACCTACCAGTGGTGTCGTTTAGGCCGTTTAATTGTATTCCGATTCGGATTGACATTTTCTATTTACGTTAGATTTCATTCGTTCGCATAACTTACGTCATGCACGCACTACGAGGCGTTTTCCATGTTCTTATATGTCACCCACGGTCGGAATAGAGTGTTTTATGAATCATTAGATTGGAAATTCTCTCCTGATCAATTCCATATCTCATTCACAAAAATCGGACCGGTAAGGAAGAGGCAATTTAAGTTTGAAGTTGAGCTAAAAATCAAATTTTTTATGGGATTCGAATTGGGCTTAGGCCCAAGCCCACAGTGCAACCCAAGAACGCATCCCGTTTTTCTTCCTCCTCTTCTTCAAACCGCCATTAACAAAAAAATAAAAAAGCTTCAAACCTAAAATAAAATTGAAATAAATATAAAATCTAAATACAACCACGCCCCAAATTTAAACCCACCCCAAATCTCCTCCTACCTACACCTACCACCATCTCCACCGATTTCAACAACCAAAAACCACTGGAATTTCAGAAATTTCGAACTGCCACCACCACCACCGCACCTCCTGCCATTATTTTTAGTTAGAGTGTTTTAAAACAAGTCTCCCTACCTTATTCCAACCAACAAAACTTATCAAAACTCCAATGGTTCAAAGACGTTGGATATTGCCGAAGCACGCTTTTACTGCCAACCACTTCGCGCCGTTTTACGGTGACGAGATGGTTAGGAGAGACTGGAGTGGTTTGTGCTACTCAACAGTCGAGTTTTACCACGAAGATTTGGTCCAAGAGTTTTATAGGACGAGGGAGTTGAATGGGAATCGAATTTTTGTTAAGGTGGCTGGGCGTAGGAGAGAGGTTACTACTGGGTTGTTGGCTGAGATTTTAGGCATTCCACCTAGACACCATGTCAATGCCACATTATAGGATTCCCAGTTTACTACTGTAGAACCTTTGATGAACGCGACTGTTGCGGAAAGAAACTACAATGCGAGCTTGCATTGTGTTCGCCAGTCGTCTCTCTGAACCAACTAGCTGACTGCAGCTCAGTGGATTGGTAGGAATGTCATAGGGAAGGAGAAAGTCAGCGATATCGGTCTGAACTGCCTTCACCTTCTATGGATACTCCAGGAGCAGAAGTATGAGTTCTGTATTTTAGATTTTTTGCGTAACATGATTATGGTAGTTGGAAAGAGTATTGCACCTTTCCCTGTTTTGATAACGAAGATCATGATAACCTTGAGAGAGACTCCGAGGTCTAATAGGATTTGCCAGAAGGAGCACCGAAATCATCATATTTATATGGAGTGTATCTAGAGAGTTTGGAGGTTGCCTGAATAGAGGGTAGTTGAGGAGAGTGAGTCGGAGGATGAGGATGACACGAGTTGTTTTGAAGCCGATGCCTTGACGAGGTGTAGTTCGGATGCAGAACGTATGGCTGTGATTCACCGTGGCATGCGTTCTCTCAATACTATTTGTGAAGACCTCCAAACTCCGCAGGCTACCATGTATCATAACTTCGAGACTCGTGCCCGGCGTGCGGATGAGTGGTGGGAACAAACGAGGGCCGAGATGGAAGCTCAGCTCCAATTCCGAGATGACATGCTTGCACGCTTCCCACCCCAGGGGGGTTATTCTTCGTAAGAGCAGTCTATGAGGCACGAGCATCGTCACTGCAAGACGGATGGCTCTGGCCCATCGGAAGCCCAAGGGCCATCTGCTTCTCGAGCGCATTCCACTACTAGCAGCGAGTGGTTTAGGGATCTAATGAGTTGATTTGTTTTATTGTATTTGTTTTTATTTAGTACGGATGTAAAAAGATTAGTTTAGTAATTAAATTTGAATTTGGTTGTCGTATGTTATTTGAATTCAATTTTAATATAAGTTGGTTAATTTCGAATTATGCATTGTTTTTATCATTAATCCCACCTCCCCAAATTGTTTGGGGGTGGTATTATTTAGCCTAGCCTAATTTGTTATATGATCATCTATTTTAAGAAGTTGTTTTGGAGTGAGGGTTGAGAATATTATCGATATGAGCATCGCTATAAATAGATATTGTGTTATGATGAAATCTCGATAAATTAGGCAGTATCTAACCTAAATTCAACCTAAAAGATATTAGGTTTGTTTTGGAATAGAGAATATGGGTTGTTTCCGTTTTTGGTTTTGGAAATTTTTTTATTTCCGGCAATTGCCTTAAAACTATTTGGGTAACTTCCCGATTCGTTTTAGCAACTTAAATCCAATAAAAACTACATTCATTCTACACTCACAACCCCAACTACATCTCACATTCATCTCTCACGTTTCATTCCCACTTTACCTTATTTTTCCTTCGCGACTTCGCCACTCACGCCTCCGCGCCTTTGCGAAGCTGCCCAGAGCACCACCTCGCCACCTCAAGATCGCCGAGGAGGAATTCTACCCTGAGTGCGACCTGCGCCCTCTCCAGCACAAACCTAAGCGCCACCTGCGCCCAAAACACTGGAATTCTAGTTTTCATCCTGAGCGCACCCCGCGCCCATCCCAGGCTAAAGGTAAGCGCAACCTGCGCCCAAGTGCATGGAATTCGAAACTCAACAGAGCGCACCCGCCCCCATCCCAGGAATACCTTGAGTGCACCTGCGCCCTGACCCCTGTGGGCACCAAAAATTTCAAGTTTTCCGAGGGTTGTTCCGGGATAGTTGCACTTGTTCTTGAGAGTAGTTTTCTGATGATTTCTACTATAGTAATACCATAGCAGTCTTTCGAACACTTGTTGGGGAGCGAGTCCTATGGACATTGGTTCCGCGATAGGATCATGCAGTTCGGATGGAGGCATCTTCTGGTAAGTGAAGATGACTCATATTCACCTAAGCTTATTGAATTTTTCTACAATAATGTTAAGTTCTATTGTAACCAGGATGGAGAACAAGAATTCTCCATCATGATTGATGACACACCCCTAGAATTCAATAAGTATGTGGTAGCATTAGTTTCGGGAATACCAATAATTGATCATATTCACACGTGGAGATATATGACCGATAATTCATACCTCTATGACTATACATATTTCCATGAGTATTATGGGGGAGGGGTATTTCGTATAATGGACCAAAGGCATTACAACATAGCCTTTGGTAGCTTGTCCCTCAATGTAGTCACCACCATGTTATTCATCCTCATGAATATTCTAGGGGAGTGGCAGTTTACTTCTACAAATAGTACCGCTGGTGACGTTTTTCTTGCTTTAGCTGAGGGAATGTCACCGATATGACATTCCCTGAGTATTAGTGGCTAGTCTTAAAAGAGCCCAAAGCATGCGACATAAGTATCTTCTTATGCCTATTTTGGTTTGCCGCATCTTGCTCAGTTGTCTACCAGAATTATGTACCCAGTTCACAGATTGGAAAAGGGTTGAAGTCATGAGATCCACCAATTGGGTGGATCGCTCATTTCGAGTAATGACTTGGCCGGGATGGTAGGTGCAACCTCATTTGGTTGCTCTTACACCCCATCAGACATAGTAACACTATACAGGTTAACACAAGTTGATGACACACGGCGGCAGGCTTGGCAAGTTATCATGGCATGGCAGGATGCGAAGGAACCTCATCTCTTTGAAGGGGGAAATGAGGAGAGAAATGTTTAAACGGGAGTGCAGGTAAATGTTCGTTTCAATTAGTGTCTGCTTATGTCCCAAGCAATCTATTTCTCATTAACCCCATAACGGGTGGAACTCTTATAGAGTTACATCAGTTTTTTTTTCTATATTATTATGTTATAACCTTGTTTTGTAGATGTTCCGAAATTTCATGCGTCTCAATGGTATTTTCCTACCCTCTTTACTTAAAATATTTTGAGGACAAAGCATTCTTCTTGTTTGGGGGGGGGGGGGGCATAGAAACACGTGTAATTAAGGCATCTGTTAGGATATAGATATGTATAATATGCATTTGTTTTCTAGCTAAAAAAAAAATCAAAAAATTTTAAAATTTTAAATAAAAAGTATGCTATACACTTAGGAACATTAGTATTGTTTTCTTTCTCTATGCTCTCAATAATCTAGAAGTCTCACGTAGCTTTTGCATTATAATAGTTTTTAGAAACTTAGGCTAATATATAGGTAATAATCCTTGTATCCATCTATAAATATGTTACATGAGTATCTATGATTGTTGGCAATAAGTTTCTGAAATCTAGGCTAGAGTACTTATTCTACAAATCCTGTGAGAATATAGCCTAAGGCCTTATATGAGTGAAACAATTAAGAAATGACACAAGAGAGAAGTAAAATCCGGATAGAGAAATCACACATCCACTTGCTTGATCACTATACCATATCCTAAGCGAGAATTTAGGCCCTTTTGGATCGATATAGCCAAAAATTCAAACCTATGAATTATTTTCTGCTAGTCACCCCTATGAGCCTTTCTTTAGCCTTTCATAAACCGCAAATCCTTTACCCTGTTACAAAACAAAACAAAATAAAAAATCAACCTATCCAATTCTTTGAATAAGTCTGAGAATAGAGATGAAGAATAGAAAAGAGAAGAACCTTTGAAATCAAGAATTCGTTAGTCGCTTCAGATAAGAAAAAAAAGTTTCCATCCAAATAAAAAATAAAATAAAATAAAAAAAAGAAAAAGAAAATAAAGAGTTAGAACTCCAAAAAAAATAGAATCAAAGGAGTCAAAAGCTAAAGAAAAGAAAAATATGGCTAAAGATGGAAACAAAGTGTAGAAGCAAAAGTAAGGAACAAGGTCTTCTCTAGTTACATAAAATGAAGACTCTATTATCTCAGACTCGTCTTTTCTGAATATTCATTTTCTTCCTTCTTAAACCATCTCCTAATCCCAGCAACACCTAATAAAGACTTCTAGCTCAATTAGGAATAGGTTAGTGTAATAGTAAGTGGAAGATGTGTTTGATCGACTCCGGCTTCCTTGTGTGTCATTGAGTTTGTAAGGTAAAGTGTGCCCACTGCACACTGGAGTAGCGAAACTTGAGCGGAAAAATCAGAGTGGTTTTTGTCTTGACATTTATGTGAGGACCTACTTAAGGACGCAAATCTGAGTTTTCAGAAACGGACCTGCTAGTTCATCTCATAGTATTACTCATTATAAATATATTTATTCGTAAATGATAGCTTATTATGTATATATTAGCTTAGGTTTCGACTTGATTATTCTGTATTCATTTGCTAAGTGAGATGTATAGATAATTGAGACATAGATAAGGAAACAATAGTTTTATTTCTGAGTCGTTGTAGTATAGATGAAGTTTGTGAGTACCTTCACTGGAAAACTCTCACGGGCTATAACTCATCTACTAGGGAATTCCTAGTGGTTTAAGGCATTGTTGGATAAGGTTAATGCAATCGCACTCGGCGAAATGAGATTAGTTAGAACTCCATTTTTGGTCACTTATGCTAATTTCTCATATTTGCTTGAGGACAAGCAAAATGCTGTTTGGGTGGTTTGATAAGAGCCCAAATCTGTAGTTTTAACCCCTTAATAATACTACTTTTAGACCAATCATGTGAGTAAGAAATAAGAGTTAATGCTAATTACGTGCTTTTATGTATTTCAGGCACGGAACTCAATTATGTGCAGAAATATGCCACTTTGGCGATATAAAGGAGCAAAGGGTTGGTTTCTAAGAAGTTCTGTGATAAAGTCCAAGATTCAAGGAGACAAAGCCTTTATGAAGTCCGGTTAAAAGCTGAAAAGTCAACACGGGCAGAAACAGTGCACAAGTCAGCAGAACTTCCAAAGACCATATCTTTGAACTCAGGCCTCGGATTTGGGCCTACCTTATGTCAAAACGAACGGCTCGGAAAGAGCTTTCCAATGGTCTAAACCTTGACCCAATCAGAGGAGCAGAAGTTGACGAAAAGTCTACTGAAGTCAAAGCTAGCTGAAACGGGCTCTGTAGATTGAAGAAATTAGGCGTTGGGCTCGATTTTCCGGCCCAAAACATGAGACCTCAGCCCATGCACAAAATTGTTGATCTAGTCTCCTTCTTTACATAAAACAAGACTTAGCTCTTAAGAAAGATATAGTTAGATAACTTAGAATAAAAATTAGCCATTAAAATAGCTTGTAGATCTAATTTTTGAATTCAATTAGTTAAATTAATTAGTTTCATACATTGTTTTAGATTAATTCTTTGAATCATAGTTCTTCATTGATTAGATAAACAAAATAGTTATTTCTTGTTCATTTCGATTTTGTCATTTAAAATTGTTAGATATAATTTCAGTAATTGTTATTTAATTTTTAGTTATTAATTTAGAATTCAATTATTGTTTAGTTAAATTTAATAAAGTTATAATCTTTATATTACGTCTAGTTTTAATTCACATCGTAGTATAATTCCCACCATTGCTCTCATTAGACTTTGAATAGATTAGTTAATCTAAGAAACTTGAATGCTAAAGAACTAAGAGTGGAACGAACTTTTTACTCCACTCTATTTCAATAGAATTGAGAGTATAGAAAACTTTGATAGCAACGCATAATTAAGTTTAGTTTAACTTGTGTTTTGAGTTTCATCGTTCATTTCGTAGGTAAATTATTCAATTTTACGTTTATCAGAAGCCCGTGGACAATCAGGGAGAAGGCCGAGGAATTGAAGCTATGAAAGATGCGACTTGGACCTATTTTAAAGCCTATTTGGAAGCCCAAAGCAAAAGGATTCATTGCTTGGACCAAAGCCCGCAAAAGAGGAAAGAATGATGGAGCAAAAGAGGAAACATAGACTCTTGAGTCTAGGACGCAAGGCTTGTGCGTCCAGACACATGAACCGACATTGTAACCCACCGCTTTTACAGTTTTGAAAATAAAGTTGGAATCAGAAAGAAGTTGATTTGTAATAGGAAACAAGCCATGGTTTAAGATGCTTTAAGAGCTAATTGTAACCCCTATAAATAAAGCACCTCAGTGCCAGTTGTAATTGCCAATTCACAATATTCTTGTCTGCAGAACTTGAGGTAGAGAGATTAATAGTAAAAGATTCGGTTTTCACTACTCGAGTCTTAATAAATTAGTCTTTCTAGTCTTATGTTCTTCGACCCTTCTTCTTCTCGTTCTTCGTGTTCTTCCTTTTTCATGGAAATCTAATCTTCTCCTTCAAGGGAGAAAATAAAGTCGATGCTTAGGGTTCAATGATTCTTCAGGTTCATGGTGTTCTCCAATTAGGTTCATGGTGTTCTCCAATCAGGTTAGTTCTTTATGTTTTTAGTTATTAGTTTCATTGCCCACACCAGGGGGTGGAAGTATAGAATAGGGTTTATGTTTTGCAATATTAATATTATTATAGTGTTCTTTACTTTTCTTCTAGTAGTATAGTTCTTTAGAGTTAGGGAAGTATTCTTTGTGTTGCCCTAGAAGGGGTAGCTCAGTGGAGAGTTAGGGGAAGTATTCTTTGTGTTTGCCTTAAGTGGTGATTCATTAAATGGCTGCCCTATTAGGAAGTACTCCTTGATGTTGCTCTCGGTAATACATTGAATGGTTGCCCGAGCTTACATAAAAGGAAAGAAGAAATTAATAGCATAAACATAAGAACAACCTTAAGTAGAGTTATTCGTTAACGGTGTTTCGTCCAAGAAGGCTTCGACACTCGCTCGATTGTCTAATTGTAGTCTACTTGTGAGAACATCCATGAAGTAGAAGGTCGCAAATTAAAGGTATCGGTGGATTCTAATCTCTTAAATTCCCTCTTTTATAAATTCTCAATAGTTTAGTTTAGTTTAGTTAAGCAATTCACAATATCTATAATCGTAGTTTTTAATCCCTCAAATCCCTTTTCTAGTCATGTCTTTCATATAACATACACTTAAAAGTGGAATGATAAAAGTAAAATGTATAGTTTACCTACGAAATGAACAATGAATTCACAAACGTAGCAAACTAAAACTACTTTGTTGCTTATTTATCAAAGATTTATTCTAGAGATATAGTGGAGTAGAAAGATTCATCTTAAGTTCCGTAGAAGTTTTCTAGTCTCAATACTCTACTTAAAAGTCAATGAGAGATTTATGAATTACAAACTAGACTACTGATGCAACTACCCATTGCAACTAGTCGATTATCGACAACTAAGGGAATGCTACGTTGATTCGATGATAAGGAGTTAGAGGGGGATTGATTCCACCTTAACTAAACTTAATCCACTAGCGGCAATTTGAGGTCGTCGTAAATCGAATTCTCGGTTCTTCCTAATCCCTAATTACACATGGCATTTCTACCAATTTATAACTAGCATGTGAACAATTAAACCCATTCTCATGGTGAACTAATTATTTACGTGGAATAGAAATTTAGATAAACGGAATCAAGCTTTCATCAAGGCTTCTCAACCCCTCTAATGGAGTTTAGCCTTGAATCATTCATAATCATTCCCATTTAGATTAAAACTAAACATAATATAAAGCATTGAAATTTACTTAATTAAACAATCATGAAATCTAAATTAATGACTAAAATGAATTAAGAACAAGAATTGAAATTAGATCTAGAAATGGAAATGACAAAAATCAAAATTGATAAAAAATACTACTTTATTGATCTAATCAAATGAAGAACAAGATTCAAAGGTTTAATCTAATAAAGGATTTGAAACTAATTAAAATAAAACAATTAAATCTAGATCTAGAAGCTATTTTAATGGCTACTTTTTATTCTAACCTATCTACCTAACCTAACTGCCCCCTCACTACCATTAAAAAGCTTTTGTTTTTTTATACATCCAGATCCAAAAATCGTGCATGGGCTTGGAGCCATGTTTTGGGCGAGAATCGATATCTTCAGCTGCAGTTGGCTTCCACAGACGTTTCGTCCACTTCTGCTCCTCTGATTGGGTCATACCATTGCGAAGCTCTTTCCGAGCCGGTCGTTTTTGACATAAGGTAGGCCTCAATCCTCATTCTTTTTTCTAAGCCCGAAATGCATCATGTCTTTCATTATTCATAATTGGTCTAACATACATTATTAAAAGTTTGGGCTCTTATCATGGAACGATATCTTACTCATCCTTTTCTCATTGAGGGATAATTAGGTTTTGATACGCTTTCATTTTGTTCAACGACTATCATCCATCATCCATCTACACATTCCATATACCATCTCATACACACAAAACGAATGCATGTTAGCTTGTTTCTTCATGACCAGCTTCAGGGGCATCATCCTTGTCACTACTAGGGCCAAGGTGATATTTATCAATCAGCTCTTGGGGAAAATGAGGAGTAAACCTTTTCATTACCTTGACATAAAATTCCATCTGTGCCACCATTATGTTGCACTTAGATTCATACTCAGCTTCGATTTAGTTTTTGTCTTCCTCAAAATTGGCCTTCATTTTCTTCAGTTTGGCAACCTTTTATCCAGATCAGCCTCCATTATCTCCATCTTTTTTTCTTTCTCTTTCATAACATTACATAAATCCCTCTTAGCTTTTTCTGGATCCGTAAGTTGGCTAGTAAGTTGACTAGAGTGTTTTCTCTCTCCATCAAATGAGTTATTCAGAATCTCATTCTCTTGCCTAAAAATACCAGATGTAGTAGCTGATAGGGTTATATACTAAAAGCATTACTTTTGTATTAACTCTAATTCTTTATATTTTGAATGAGAATCATATGGACAAATGTTATGCATATTATATATGTTATTAGTTATATGCATGTGTCTAATACTTTATGTTGTAGATGATATGGTGTGGACACACAGAATATCATATCTTCAGTAACTTATAAAATATAAGTAATCGTTTACAATCTAGATGGATTTGGACAAACCATTGGTACGGTTGTAGTATAATCTGGTATTAGTCTATCTTGACTATAGGATTACACTAGTACACTTTGTGTGTATTGAACAGGACCAAGTGAGGTTGTTTCTCCTTATACTGACTATATAAGAGAACAAACGCCTCAGTTATTATGGATGTTTGTTCTCCTAATCCGGATATAATAACGGGCAGTTACGTGCATTGTACATTACTTTAAATCATCAATGAGTGAGATTCATTGGTGAATCAACAAACTCGATGGATTGGGTAATGACATTGTATGTAAGGTGTGTTGTTGATTATAGAAGGAATCTATGTCCCGCAAGAAGTCGGGTTGATTATGTCCCCTTGAGGAGCTCAAAAAGATTGTCATGTAAACCCTACAGGTGGATTTATTCTGACATGATAATAAGGTTGAGTGGTACTACTCAAGGACATAAGAAGTTGATTAATGTAGTTGTCAGTAACTTGACTTAATCAACGGACATTCGATATCTTAAACACAGGGAGATCAACGAGCATATAATATGGTGCCCATAAACGCTGATACATAATTTGGGATTAGGGCGGTAGTGCAACAATGGCCTTTAGTTGAATAAGCCATTTGTTGTCAGACTTGGGCCGTGTGTTCGGGGAGAACATGGGAAGTGCAAGCCCTTCAGGAGGCCCAACCCTAATTTCTCCTTATGGTCCCTGTTGTAGCCTATAAATAGAATACTCATTCTCTCTGGCTGAAATTGACTATTCACTGGTTCTGAAAAAGAGGCAAGAAAAGTAGATCTGAATTCGTTTTTGATCTTGATAGAAAGAAGGGGATTGGTAGATCGTTGTCCACACAACGTCCAATCTATTTTAAAGGAATACAACAGAAGATCAAGGGGTTGATTGTTGATTTCGGATTTGATAAAGCTTGGATTCTTAGAGTTATCTAAATCAGATTCAAAGGTATGTTTTCCAATCACAAATCGTGGACACCGATTAATTAACTAGTTGCTTCACTCTTTTTATTGTCAGTATTTTCAAATCCAGACGACCAACTAGTGACAACTTGCATTTTTCAATTCCGATATCAACCTTGGATTTAGAGAGTTTTGTGGTAGGGAATTCCCCATGCCATCCAAGAATTGGGAGTTCAGAAGTATCCACCTCTCTTCCCACCTTAGCTTGAGTCACAACAACATAAGACTTTCCAGTTTGTTCGACAACCAAAGTATTAATACTATCTTTGTTGTTGCTATTCCTTGGGTTTTCGAATTCGTAGAGATTCATGCTTTGGGTGATTCATTTCTAAACTCACATTGTCAATAATGGAGGATTTTACTAGAGGAAGAAAGTACCAAGACTTGAGAAGATAAGAATTTCCACACACCTTTTTTTAACTAAATTTGGTAAGAAAAAGGACTACTAGATCAATTGAGCAACTTAAGTTATTTCATACCCGGTCGCCCAAAAAGCATTCCCCATTTTTTTAACTAAAACAACTTAAATATTAATTTTTGGGATGGCGGATAAATAAAGTGATGGCGGATAAATATTGGGATTATTTATTTTAAGTTGATTCTTATATGATATGAGTTTCTGTGTTTGTATGTGTTGTATCCACCTCGTCGTAGCCTGGGTTTTAGACAATTGAACATAGTGATGTTTGAGATATTTATATTTCAAATATTTACTTTGTAATTGTTTAGAAATTCAGGTCGTGACATTTTAGTATCAGAGCTTAGGTTAGTTTAGATTTAGAAAGTCTAAGTAATCCTCGGATGTGGAATATGGGTTATAGTGTTGAGTGTTTTGGAAATATGTGAATATTAACGGGACTTTTGTTTGAAACTGTAGATCATGGTTGAAACACAAAATGGCAATACTACTAGACCTGTAATGAACACTCCAGTACAGATGACAGGGGGACAGTTGAATAGTTGTTGTAGGTTATGCAGAATAACCAGCCTGTTCAGGGAGATCCTTTTGCTAAGCGCAATAAAGAGTTTGGTACTCTTGGTGGGCAGCGGTTTATTGGTGTTGGGAATGCGATCGCAGAGGAGGCTTTGATTCAAAGTTGTGAAAATGTATTTAAGCGTATGCAACTTACTGAGGTACAAAAGCACGAGTTGGTTGCTCACCAACTTGATGATGCTGCTAGGTTTTAGTAGAGAGCTCTCACTCCTAGTCTGGACACTAGAACTTTGACTTGGGAGGGCTTCAAGATTAGATTTGAGAGTAAGTTTATTCCTGAAGCAATAAAAGAGTAGTTGGCTCAACAGTTCTCTAAGTTAACTCAAGACGAGAAGTCTGTGACTAGGTATATTACCAAGTTTAATGAGTTATCGAGGTTTGCTCCTCATCTTGTGGATACTGATAAGAGGAAAAACCAAAAAGTTCATACGTGGATTAGAAAGTTACTTGGCCAGCAAGTTGATTCTTTTTTATGGGGACACCTTTGATCGTGTCTTTCATTTGGCGTTGAGATATGATGAGCAAAGTGAATCCCTCAAAGAGTCCAAGGGGAAGAGGAAGTTTGGTGAGACACCGGTTGTTGGACCTCAACATTTTGAGAACAGGCAGTCGAATAGGTTCAGGCCTTATGATATCGCTTCTTCAGAGACCACCATCTCATGGGTTTCAGGGAGGATTTCACCAACAGGGTGTATTCCAACCCCATGGAGGATTTTGACAACAGGGTGGTTATAGGCCATAGGGGCAGACTAGAGGTTATAGACCTCAGGGGTATCAGTGACAGAGGCAGGGTAACCAGTTTCAGGGTCGTTCTCCAACTCTTCCGTATCGAACAACAATGTTACCTTTATCTGCTCCAGCACCAGCACTTAGAGAGCCATAGTTCCTGTTGAAAGGGCTTGCTGGGAGTATAAGCAGGTGGGTCATTTATCTCAATATTGCCCTACCAAGCAGGGTAATCAACAGAATAGAGCACCTGCACCAGTCACTCGTGCTATAGCCTATGCAGCTATGCCAGGACATTGGAATGTTGAAGGTACCTTTAGTTCATCTCAGTTTATATTTAGAGTTTTGTTTGGTTCGGGTGCTTCACATTCCTTTATATCTCGTTAGTATGTTGAGAAAGAACGTTTTAAAACTACACCTTTATCTAAACCTTTGTGTGTCGAGACACTGCTAGGAGGTTTTGTTACCTTATATGACGAGTGTAAATGTTTTAAGTAGTATTTCTTAGATCGTGTCTTTGTGGTAGACTTGATACTTTTGGGGGTTTCTATTTCATACTTGGTATGGACTGGTTGACGCGTTATCATGTTACCTTGGATTGTGCAAGGAGGTAAGTTATAGTGAATACACCTGGCAAGTCGAGGTTGATTCACACTTGTGTTAATAAGGAGGACTCGGTGATGTCTAGTTTCATGTGCTCTATAGAGATACCTATGAGGGATATCGGTGATGTGGAAGTAGTGAGAGACTTCGAAGATGTTTTCCAGGAGATTTCAGGTTTGCCACCCAAAAGGGAGGTGGAATTTCGTATAGACTTGTTACCAGGGACTACACCAGTTTCCAAGTCGGCTTACAGGTTGGCACCTAAGCTTATTGGAGGAAATGAAAGTACAAGTCATGGAATTACTCAGGAAGGGGTAAGAGTTTAAGTTTTAGTGATTTTATTTTTGGCTTAATGATAAAACATAAAAAGATAGTTTACCTACGAAATGAACGATGAAACTCAAAACGTAAGTAAACTAAAACTTAATACGTGCTTAATTTATCAAGTTTTCTACTCTCAATTTTATCGAAATAGAGTGGAGTAACAAATTCGTTCCACTCCTAGTTCTTTAGCATGGAATGATCTCTAGTCTAATTAATCGGTCTTAAGTCTAGTGAGAGATTTACGAAGGGAATTCTATACTACGAGGGGAAAACAATTAACAAGTTACGAATAATGAAATGAGAGAATGCTAAGGGTTAAATCTAGATAAAGAATTAAAGGGAATTGAATCCACCTAAACTCGACTTAATCCTACTAACAAAGACTCGTCGTGATCCATATTGAATGCCTTGCATATCAAAATAGTAATTATAATCCCTAATTATACATGGCATTTCTACCAATTCATAACTAGCATGTGAGCGATTAAATCCATTCTCATGGTGAATTAATCGGTCCTAGAGTGGAATAATTATCACGACGATTCCTAAGTTTAACAAAGATGAAGAGTTATCAAGGCTTCTTCAACCCCTCTAATGGAGGTTTAGCCTTGATTCATACCACTATCATTTCCCATTGAATTATAACTAGACATCATACAAAAATTCTATCTTTATGGAATTTATCTAAACAATAATTGAAATCTTAGGTAATAACTAGGAAATGAATAACAAGTAATAAAGGAATTTAGATCTAAATAATTGTAAATGACAAAAATCGAAATTGACAAACTAACTATTTTATTTATCAAACTAATGAAGAACAACGATTCTAAGAGTTTAATCTAAAACAAGAATTGAATTTAAACTAAACTTAATTTAATTAATGAAAACTAGATCTAGAATTATCTATAGTTTTAGGTCTAACTAGCTACCATTAACGAAGAGCTAAGCTTTTGTTTTAATATGTTCAGATCCAAAAATCGTGCATGGGCTTGGAGCCATGTTTTGGGCCAGAGAATCAGGCCCAAAACCCAATACTTTCAGTCCAAAAAGGCCTCTTCAGCTGCGGTTGGCATCGACAGACTTTTCATCCACTTCAGCTCTTCTGATTAGGCAAAGGCTTGGACCATTAAAAAGCTCTTTCCGAGCCGGTTGTTTTGACATAAGGTAGACCCAATTCCGAGGTCTGAGTCCAAAGATACGGCCTTTGGAAGTTCTGCTGACTTGTGTATTGTTTCTGCCCGCGTTGACTTTGACTTTTTAGCTTTCACCGGGCTTTATAAAGGCTTTGTCATCTTGAATCTTGGCCTTTAATCACAGAACTCCTCAACAACCGACCTTTGCTCCTTTATCTCGCTAAAAGTGGCACATTTCTGCACATAATGGACTTTGAAACCTAAAATGCATAAAAACACGTAATAAGTATTAACTCTTAATTATTACTCACATAATTGGTCAAAAAGTATGATCAAGCATGGGTTAAAACTACAGTTTTGGGCTCTTATCAAACCACCCCCAAACAACATTTTGCTTGTCCTCAAGCAAATATGAGAAATTAGAATAAGTGACCAAAAATGGAGTTCTAACTACTCTCGTTTCGCTGAGTGCGATTGCATTGACCATATGCAACAAGGCCTTAAACCACTAGGAATTCCCTAGTGGACGAGCTATAGCCTCGTGAGAGTTTTCCAGTGAAGGTACTCACAAACTTCATTTATACTACAACGACTAAGAAATAAAACTATTGTTTCCTCATTCATGTCTCAACTATCTATTTTTCTCACTAGCAAATGAATAAGAATAACCAAGTCAAAAACCTAAACTAATACATGCATAATAATCAATCATCTATGATACAAATATATATACTATGAGTAATACTATGAAATGCCTAGCAGGTTCGTTTATGAAAACTCGGAATAACGTCCTTAACTAGGTCCTCACATATATGTTAAGACAAAAACCACTCTGATTTTTCCGCTCAAGTTTCGCTACTCCAGTGTGCAGTGGGCACACTTTACCTTACAATCTCAATGACAAACAAGGAAGTCGGAGTCGATCAAACACATCTGCCACTTACTATCACACTAACCTATTCCTAATTGAGCTAAAGGTCTTTATTAAGTGTTACGGGGATTAGGAGATGGTTTAAGAAGGAAGGAAATAGATATTCAAAAGGACAAGTCTGAGATGATAGAGTCTTCATATTATGATAGAGTCTTTCCATCCTTATCCATATTTTCTTTTTCTTTTCTTTGGCTTTTGACTCCCTTTTATTCTATTTTTGGAGTTTTTATTTATTTCTATTTTTCTTTTTCTTTTCCTTGGATGGAAACTTCTTTTCTTTTTCTGAAGCAACTAACTAATTTTTTGTTTACACAGGTTTTTCTCTTTTTTTTTTCTTCACTCATTCTATTCTCAGACTTATTCTAGATTGGGTAAGTTGAATTGTTTTTTTTTTTTTTTTTTTTGTTTTTTTGTAACAGGGTAAAGGAATTGTGATTTATG
The DNA here is from genome assembly GCF_015680905.1 of Coptis chinensis. Classification (NCBI taxonomy): domain Eukaryota; kingdom Viridiplantae; phylum Streptophyta; class Magnoliopsida; order Ranunculales; family Ranunculaceae; genus Coptis; species Coptis chinensis. The sequence goes on from NC_141463.1 coordinate 40,091,923, forward strand.
GAAGGCTAAAGAAAGGCTCAGAGGGGCGACTAGCGGAAAATAATTCATAGGTTTGAATTTCTGGCTATATCGATACAAAGAGAGCCTAAATTCTCGCTTAGGATATGGCATAGTGATCAAGCAAGTGGACGTGTGATTTCTCTATCCAGATTTTACTTCTCCCTTGTATCATTTCTCAAATGTTTCGCTCATATAAGGCTTTAGGCTATATTCTCACAGATTTTTGTAGAATAAGTACTCTAGCCTAGATTTCAAAAACTTATCGCTAACAATCATAGATACTCATGTAATATATATTTATAGATAGATGCAAAGATTATTACCTACATATTAACCTAAGTTTCTAACAATTATTCGATGCAAAAGCTACGCGGAGACTTCTAGATTGTTAAGAGCATAGAAAGAAAACAATACCAATATTCCTAAGTGTATAGCATAAACTTATTTATTTATATTTTTGAAATTTTTAACTTGAAAACAAATGCATATTATACATATCTATATCCTAACAGATGCCTTAATTACACGTGTTTCTATGCCCCCCAAACAAGAAGCATGCTTTGTCCTCAAAGCATTTAAATAAAGAGGGTAGAAAAATACCATGGAAACGCGTGAAATTCTGGAACATCTGCAAAACAAGGTTAGAACATACTAATATAGGGAAAAAAAAAACAAACGCAACTCTTTAAGAGTTCCACCCATTATGGGGTTAACAGAATTAAATTGTTTGGGACATAAGCAGACAATAACAAAACTAAAAACTTACCTTATCTCCCGCTTAAGCATCCTCCTCCTCATCAAAGAGATGAGGTTCCTTGGCATCCTGCCAGGCCATTATAACTTGCCAAGCTTGCCGCCATTTATCATCTACTAATGCTAGCCTATTAAGTGTTATTATGTCTGATTGGATATACGGGGTGACCAAATGAGGCTGCACCTGCCATCCCGGCCAAGTCATAATTCGCAATGAGTGAACCACCCAATTGGTGGGTCTCATGACTTCAACCTTTTTCCAATCTGTGAATTGGGCACAGAATACAGGTAAATAACTACGCATGATGCGGCTTACCAAAACAGGCATAAGAAGAAACTTACGCCTCATGCTTTGGGCTCTCTTAAGACTAGCGACTAAAACTTCGGGGAATGTCATATCGGGCGACATCCCTCGCCTAAAGCGAGGAAAATGTCACCAGCGATGATCGCTTTTCGAAGTGAACTACCATTCCCCAAAATCTTCATCGGGATGAATAACATGGTGGTGCCTACTACGTTTAGGGACGGGCTACCAAGGGCAATGCTATACCGCCCCGGTCCATTACTCAAATACCCTCCCCCATAATATTTCATGGAAATATGTATAATCATAAAGGTATGCATTATCGGTCATATATCCCCATGTGTGAACAGGATCAGGTATTGGTAATCCTGAAACTAAAGCGACCACATGTTTATTGAATTCTAGTGTCGTGTCATCCACTACGACGGAGAATTCTTGTTCTCCATCCTTATTACAATAGAAACTAATGTGGTCGTTGAAATAAGTAGTAAGTTGTGCTGAATATGAGTCGTCATCACTTACCAGTAGATGGCGCCATCCTAACTCCAAGATCCTGTTTCGGAACCAATGTCCATAGGTCTCGGTTCCCAACACGTCTTCGAAAGACTGTTCAGGTATGACTATAGGAGATGTCATCTCAACTACTCTTATGAACGAGCTCAAAAATCCTGGAACAACCCTCGAAAAATTGGAAATTTTCGTGTTTACGGAGGCGGCGCGAGTGCGCTCCCACTTGAAGCGGTGGGCTCTAGTGTTTTTTGGAATTATAGTGTTTGGGAGCGAGTCGCTTTCGGGTGTTTTAGATTTACAAGATTTAAAGCGCGAAGTCGCTCAACTTGAACGAAAAGTTCGGGTGTTTTGGATTTACAGTATTTGAACGCGAGTCGCGCTCAACTTGGGCGTGAGTGCGCTCTGACTAAAATTTCTGACAGTGTCTAGGGGGTAGGTGCGCTCTACTGAGGCGCAGGTGCGCTCGTAAGTGCTGAAGCAGAAGTTTAAGAGGAAAAAGAAGGAAAAGCTTGGAGTGAAAGGTGAGGGATGATGGTGGGGTGTAGTGTGGTTTGTGAGTGTAGAATGAAGGGAGTTTAAATAGGTTCTGAGCTTCCAAAATGAATCGGCAAGTTGCCAAATTGTTTAAGGTAATTTCCGGAAATAGAAACTTTCCAAACTCGAAAACGGAAACAAACCATATTTTTGATTTTATAACAACCCTGGTATCTTTTATACTGGATTTAGAATAGTAACTTCTAAACTCTCCTAGGTTTCATGCTACCTAATAAGAGCCAAAAACTATAGTTTTAACCCTGTAACAGTCATACTTTTAGACCAATTATGTGAGTAATAATTAAGAGTTAACACTGATTACGTGTTTTTATACATTTCAGGTTTCAAAGTCCATTATGTGCAGAAATGTGCCACTTTAGCGAGATAAAGGAGCAAAGGTCGGTTACTAAGGAGTTCCGTGATTAAAGGCCTAGATTCAAGAAGACAAAGCCTTCCTAAAGCCCGGTCAAAAGCTGAAAAGTCGACACGGGCAGAAATAGCACACAAGTCAGTAGAACTTCCGAAGGCCGTATCTTTGGACTCCGACCTCGGAATGGAACCTACCTTATGTCAAATCGACCGGCTCGGAAAGAGCTTTCCAATGGTCCAAGCATTGACCCAATCAGAGGAAAAGAAGTGGACGAAAAGTCTGTTGAATCCAACTGCAGCTGAAGAGGCCTTTTTGGACTGAAAGAATTGGGTTTTGGGCCTGATTCTCTGGCCCAAAACATGGCTCCAAGCCCATGCACGATTTTGGGATCTGAAAGTATAAAACCATAAGCTTAGCTCTTTGTTAATGGTAGCTAGTTAGACCTAAAACAATATAGATAATTCTAGATCTAGTTTCCAGTATTTTAATTAAGTTTTAGTTCCATTTTCAATTCTTGTTTTAGATTAAGTCTTTGAATCGTTGTTCTTGATTGATTAGATAAATAAAATAGTTATTTTGTTAATTTCGATTTTGTCATCTCAATTTATAGATCTAGTTTTAATTCTTGTTGATTATCATTTCGTAGTTTAAGTAGATTGAAACATTGTTAGTCAATTTAGTTAAGTTAGAATTTTAATATGATGTGTAGTTATAATTCAATGGGAAATGATGGTTTGATGACTCATGGCTAAAACCTCCATTAGAGGGGTTGATGAAGCCTTGATGAAAACTTAGTGGTATAGTGTAGAAGCATTGTAGAATCTATTCCAATCTAGAAGGTCGTGATTCGCCATGAGAATGGGTGGACGACCTCACATGCTAGTTAGTATTCGGTAGAAATTCCATGAACACTAGGGATTAGAACTCGAATTTCTTGCCGTAAGAACGTAAGAATCGAGATACAAGAATCTATGCTAGGTTATTAAGTTGGATTCGAGGTGGATTCAATTCCCCTCTAATCCTTTATCTAGATTAAAAAACAATCATATTTCCATAGCATTAGGTGGTTAACTTCAACATAATCAATTTCATATAGGTATCGTGAGTATAACACCCTTCGTAAAGCTCTCATTAGACTTAAGACCGACTAATTAGATTAGAAAACATTCCATGCTAGAGCACTAGGAGTGGAACGAATTTGTTACTCCACTCTATCTCGATAGAATTGAGAGTAGAAACTTTGATAAATATAGGCACATAACACAGTTGTAGCTTACTTACGTTTTGAGTTCATCGTTCATTTCGTAGGTAGACTATTCATTTTTATGTTTATCAAATGGCGCCGCTGCAATCTTAGTTGCACTTTAGCATTGTTTTCATAGTAGAATTAGTCATTTTTAAGTCCCATTAAACCCACCCACCCTTGTTTGATTCATACTGTGGTTATCCGTTTCAGCTTTGAAAAATTTCGTGACAAAATTACACCGAAAAGCGACCCAGCGCTTATAAAGAGCGACTGCGCTCTATAGCCGGGTACACGGAGCGACCCCATACCCCATACCGAAGCGACCACCCTAAGTTAAACACGAAAGCGAATTTAAACACTGGAATTTCAAGTTACACAGAGCGACCAAGCCCTGTGATGATGCTCATCCCACTAAGCAAAATTTTCCGTTTCTACAGTTTGTTTCAACTTCGATTTTTAAGTTTTTCAGTGTTCTAACATGTTATTTACATCAACACGCGAAACAAGACGCTATTCATAAGCGAAAGCAAGGACGCTTATCGGTATTACTTTCTTCCATACCTCACATCTCCGGTTAGAGGTTCATACTACTAATATATCAAGATTGTTTGGATTGTTGTCGTGTTTAGACTTAGACTTGCATGAGATTAAGGTCCAGTGGGAGAAAAACACCGAACATAATTAACCGTCCAACAACAACAAACAAATCTATCGAGTATACCAATCACTACACCTCTAACTACTATCCCACCAACCACACCCGACACAAATGGCTGAAGAAAGAGAGACTCTCTCTCGACTTTTACAAAGCCTTGAGCGATAGCCCTAAATCTTGCATCGTTCTAGCAGACCCAGTGGGGGATTTTTGAATTCCCCTAAACATATTTAATTTGTTATCCGTTTTCCATGGTTTAGACCATGAAAAACCTTATCAACACATACGTAGGATTGAACAAGTCCTTACAACATTCCATCATCCTACGGTTGGTACGGAACAAATTAAACTGACGGTATTTCCCTTCACCTTAGCCGATAAGGCAGCGTCTTGGTTAAGTGCCCAAGCGCCTAACTCTGTGGACTCGTGGGCTAAACTTGTTAAGCTGTTTATGGAACATTTTTACCCACCCCTAAAGACGGATGAGATGCTTTCCAAGATTCATTTTTTCCGACAAAATCCTCATGAATCGTTTTCTGAGGCTTGGAATCGTTTCACCGATCTGCTTATTGAGTGTCCACACCATAACCTAGCAAAAGACACGTTAGTTCGTGCCTTTTTCAAAGGACTTCAACATCACCATAAAGAAGTCCTTGACATAATGAATGGGGGTAGTTTCTAAGTAAAGGAGCCTCGAGGCTTACAAATTTTTAGAAGATCAAACTAAACGTAATAACAATTGGGGGTAGTGATGATATCCCCCCAAGCTTAGTTCTTCTTCAACAGCTTAAGGCCACCGGTATGTTTGAGATGAAACCCGATCTAGAACTAAAAATTTAATCGAATCTCTAACTAAAAAGGTTGAGGCTATTTCTATGCAACAAAAGCCTATCCCCATCATGAATGTTAACTCCAACCCATGTAATGTCCGTTTGAGTCCCGAGCACCCCTCGACTCCTATTGTCCTCTCTCGCCTATGAACAACAACAATTAGAGCAAGATAATGTTTACTCCATTAATAACTATCCTATTCCTAATGCCCCATGGAGACAACATCCCAACTTTAGTTGGCGAAACAATCAACAAGTTTCACCTCCAGGGTCTAATAACCAAAATGTTAGGCAAGCGAACAACTATAATCAAGCTCCACCTAGGCAAGGCCAGGGACTAAGTCAGGGAAATTATAATAATTATAACAATCAAGCGCAACCACGACAAGGTTTAGCACAAGGTCAGGGTAATTATAATAGTTATAATACCAATAGAGGTATCGTTTAGGTTAACAATAGTAACTATCACAACCCACCCATAAATAATCAATGTGAGATAGTTCCAGTTGCACCACCTGTGACTACTACACAATCACATCCGGATCGTATAGACGCCTTTAAATAGGTTACCCAACAACTTTTCCAATCAATGACTCAATCAAACCAACAGATCTTACAATCCATAAATCAGGGCATACAACAGTTAGCCCAAGAGAAAGCCCAACCAAAAGGCGTGTTTCCAGCACAAGCTATACCAAACCCTAAAACAGCAAACACAGCCTTTGAGGTAAACGGTAATACTAGTATGGAAACGGCAATAGTAGGTGATCTGAATGCCATCACTACTCTCCGTTCTGGAAGAGTGGTTGATAACAAAGTAACTAGGCCTATAGTTACCCCATCAGTAGTCTCTACACCGGATATCGAACTAGATACCGAAGTCGAAACCAAGAGCCTACCACCTCGTAGAGAGGTACCCGTTAAACAACAAACTAAGAAACGAAGCCAAGGTAACACATCAAGTTAAGCCATACGCTAAATATAGAGCTTAAACCACCGTTCCCTCAAAAATTAGCCATGCTAACCAGGGATACAAACTTTGAGGAAATTAGGAACGCGTTTTCAAAATCTAACGATAAACCTTCCATTTCTAGAAGCTATTAAAAAGCTACCGAATCACGCTAAGTTTCTTAAAGAGTTGTGTACTACTAGGCGTAAGACTAACATACCTAAAGACGCCTTTCTAACTGAACAATTTCCAACTTTATCCGAAAATAATGGAATTGTTAAGTACAAGGACCCCGGTCGCCCCATCAGAAAATGCACCTTAAGAGATTCCCACGACGACCGCTTTATTAGACTGGGCGAAAAAGTTAACTTACTCCCCGTGATACTTATATAAACAAATAGGTCTACAGGAAATGCAACCTACAAAAATAACGTTGCAATTAGCGGACAATTCAATTAAGTATCCTAAGGGTGTAGTGGAAAACGTGCTTGTTAAGGTTCAAGATTTTTACTATCCTGCTGATTTTGTTATCCTCGATACAGAAGTCGCTAACGACTCTGTACCGATCATCTTAAGGCGGCCCTTCCTGGCAACTGCCAACGCTCTTATAAATTGCCGCGATGGTAAGATATCCTTATCTTTTGGCCATCTTACAGTTGAGGTAAATGTTTTTAAAATGATGAAACAATTACCAGATTCGTCTATAGATGGGGAGGTTAGCATGATCGAGAGCTTAGCTCAAGATTATTTGAACAACACGTTTCCTGAAAACAATATGTACAAATTCCTTTCTTTTGAACTTCAGATTTTGTAAATGACTCCTCCTTAGAGGAAGTCAACACCATCCTTGAGTCCACACCAATTGTAGACCCTTGGGTTGCTCCATTATATTGAGTATGAAGACTTGCTACCTAAGCAAGTATTCATTATACAAAATGAGGACCCCGAATTTAAACATCTATTGATTTTCCTTCCACCCCGTCTTAAACCTCTTCCCCGAGTTAAAATATATTCAACCGATCCGGATGGTAGTCATCCGATAATTATATCTTCTCTCAAGTCTAAGAATGAAGAGACACGCTTAATCCGGTTATTAGGGAATATCGGTCTGCGATTGGTTGGTCCCTAGCCGACATTAAGGGAATTAACCCTAATATTTGCACTCATCGTATCCATTTGGAGGATAACGCGAAGACTTCTCACGAACCTCAGCGTCGCTTGAACCCATCCATAAAAGAGGTGGTTAGGGAAGAAGTCTTACGATTACTCGATGCGGGTATCATATACCCAATCTCTGATAGCGAATGGGTAAGCCCCATTCATGTAGTTCCCAAGAAATCGGGAGTTACCATGGTACGTAACGGAAAGGGTGACTATGTTATCACACAAGGTCCTATGAAATGGAGGATCTATACTGATTACAGATGTTTAAATGCTATGACACGAAAGGATCACTTTCCTTTACCTTTTATAGATCAAATGCTCGAACGCCTAGCTGGTCATGCTTTTTATTGTTTTCTGGATGGCTACTCAGGCTATTTTCAGATTATTATTGATATTGATGACCAAGAAAAGACTACCTTCACATGTCCTTTCGGAACGTATGCCTATAAACGAATGCCTTTTGGCTTTTGTAATGCTCCCGAACCTTCCAAATGTGTATGCTTCATATATTTAGTGACATGGTAGAGCTTTATGGAAGTTTTAATGGATGATTTTTCTATCTATGGAGACTCCTTCACGACCGTTTGTCTAACCTGTCTAAGGTTTTGACACGGTGTGAAGAAAAGAGCCTCGTTTTAAACTGGGAAAAGTGTCATTTCATGGTGAAAAAGGGCATAGTACTAGGTCACATTGTATCTAGTGATGGCATCGAAGTAGATAAGGCCAAACTAGATAAGATAGCAACTCTACCTAAACCACGGTTTGTCCAGGATATTAGAGCCTTTCTAGGCCATGCAGGTTTTTATAGGCGGTTTATTAAAGACTTCTCGAAAATAGCTAGGCCGTTAACTAATCTGCTTTTGAAAGATGCAATCTTTGATTTTAATTTTAACTGTACGCAGGCTTTTGAAACTTTAAAAGCCCCCATAACCTCTGCAGTAATTATACAGCCTCCCGATTAGTACAAACCTTTCGAACTCATGTGTGATGCTAGTGACTATGCAGTTGGTGCAGTCTTGGGACAAAAACTAGATAATAAGTCCACTGTTATTTATTATGCTAGTAAAACCTTAAACAATGCTCAACGGAATTATTCAACTACCGAAAAAGAATTCTTAGCTGTCATTTAAGCTTTAGATAAGTTTTGTCCTTATTTGGTTGGTTCTAAAACTTTAGTTTACACGGACCATGCAGCCTTTAAGTACCTTCTTGCAAAGAAGGATGCTAAGCAGAGATTAATCCGATGGATCCTTCTCCTGCAAGAGTTCACATTAGAAATAAAGGACAAAAGAGAGATCAAAAACGTAGTTGCCGACCACTTATCTAGACTCAAAAACGACGATCAGAGCGATTCTGAGTCCATACTGGACTCTTTTCCCCGATGAGCATCGATGCGATTTTTCAAAGACCATGGTATCTTGACATTGTAAATTATTTAGCGGCTGATGTTATGCCTTATAATTGGTCAAGAAATGAACGTAAAGAAGTTCTTGGCCAAAGTTAAGTTATACTCTTCGGGATGAGCCATACCTTTTAAGTATTGTCAGGCGGATCAGATTATTCGTCGTTGTATTCCCCAGTGGGAATACAATGAAGTTCTATCGTTCTACCATGACAAAGAGTGTGGTGGCCATTTTAGTGCAATGAAAATAGCCGCTAAAGTGCTTCAATGTGGATTTTATTGGCTTACCCTTTTTAAAGATGCCCAAGTGCATTGCAAGACGTGTATTCGTTGCCAACAACTTGGGCGAATCACGAAACGTAATATGATGCCATTAAATCCAATCTTAATAGTAGAAATTTTGACGTTTGGTGCATTTATTTCATGGGTCCTTTCCCTATTTCCCACAGTTTCATTTATATTCTAGTTGTCGGACTACTCACGTTAATCGAATGGATAGAGGCCCTAGCTTGCCCGTAGCAATGACCATAAGACCGTTGTATTTTTATTAAAGAATATATTTTCTGTCGGGTTTGGCATTCCTAAAGCCATCATTAGTGATGGTGGAACACATTTTGTAACAGAGTTGTTGCATCCCTAGTGAAAAAGTATGGAGTTACACACAAAGTAGCAACTCCGTATCATCCACAAACTAGCGGACAAGTAGAAGTTTCTAATAGGGAAATCAAAAAGATTTTAGAAACAACTGTAAACCCTGATAGGAAAGATCGGTCGGCGTCTATCGGATGCCTTATGGGCGATAGAACCGCTTTCAAAACTCCTATAGGTATGTCTCCCTTTAGACTTGTATTTGGGAAACCATGTCATTTGCCCGTTGAATTAGAGCACCGTGCTCTGTGGGCTATAAAAAGCCTTAACTTCAATATTGATGAGGCAGGTGTCAAACGCAAGTTGCAATTGAATGAGCTTGAAGAAATCCGTGGCGATTCTTACGATCTTCTGCGAAAGGATTATAAAGCTAACATGAAACGTGTTCATGATAAGCAAATCTTAGCAAAAGAGTTTGTAGTCGGGTCAAAAGGTCTTGCTTTTTACAACTCCCATCTACATATTTTCCCTGTGAAAACTAAAACCCGTTGGTCCGGCCCTTTTTCGTTTCTCGGGTTAACCCCTTACGGGAAATCACCTTGGTAAATCCAAATGACAATAGTACCTTTCAAGTTAATGGTCAACGGTTAAAACATTTTCACGAACTTCTGTCCCCTGATGTAGAGGAAGTCCTTTTACAGGACCCTGTCTATGAGGATTGACCTTTGTCATTGGTGTACTTCCTTTCACTTCCATATAGTGGTAAGTGCACCATTCAGGTAACCGGGCCCTCCCTATGGAGTGTGTGGCTGTAAGTACCGGATCCTAAGTCCACGGTTAACATAATTCACGTTTTCCACTTTTGCATGTTTTCTCGGTTTTTGAGTCATGTTCCTCTAAGGGGTGAATTATGTATTTATTGTTTTTCGTTTATCTTATAATAAACTAATAAAAAAAAATAAATAAATAAAATACATAATAATAAAAAATTCTTAATCATAAAAATAGCAATCCAACAAGTCTTGGGAATCTGACTTTAAACGACCCGCGTTAGAACAAATTTTGTGTTTAAAAATTTGTTTGGGGGTGGGCAATCGGTCTTTCCATCTGGATTGCTCGAACTTTCCATTTGGGTTGCTTAGGCCCATTACTTGTAGTTCAATTGGGTTGACGTAATCTAAACTTAGATTTCCTCCGTTCGCATAACTTATGTCACACACGCACTTCGAGGCGTTTTTCCACCCTTTTATTCGTCACCCATGGTTGGAATTGAGTGTATTATGGATCATTGGATTGGAAATTCTCTACTGATCATTTCCGTAACTCATTCGCCAAAATCGGGCCAGTAACGAAGCGGCAAATTGATTTTGAAATTGAACGAAAAATCGAAAAATTTCGGAATTCAAAATGGGCTTCGCCTAAAACCGCATCACGCGTCGTCGTCTCCTTCCTTCCCAAAAAAAAAAAAACGCACGGTTTCTTTCTTTCCCTTTCAATCCCGCCGGTTACAAAGTTAAATCAAACCTTGAACACCAAAATAAATAAAAAAAAATAGAGAGAGAGAAGAAAACCTAACTACACCCACACCAACATAATCAAATCCAACTAAAATCTTCTTTAAACCATTAATACCACCACCCCAACTCCGAAAAACAGCCACCAATTCGAGTAACTACCGCCACCACCGTTGTTTTTTTTAGTAGTTTTCTTCAAACTTCGCCTCCCCACAGTCTACAAAACCCATTAGTTGTCTCGAAACTTCAATGGCGCTTACGACGAAGAATTTTTCCGCGAAGACGTTTTGAGTCCGACTTTGCCAATTTTACGATTAATGCGGAGATGATTAGGAGGCATTGGAACGGACTGTGGTACTCGACTGAGGAGTTCTATCACCATGATTTGGTAGAACAGTTTTATAAGAAGCGAGAATTGGAGGGGGATAGAATTTTCATAAAGGTAGCAGGAACGAGGAGGGAAGTAACGAGACAGTTGTTGGCTGAACTGTTAGGAATTACGCTTTAAAGCAACCTGGTAACGACAATTCAGGAATCCCAGTATACTGGAGTTCCTGCTTTGATGAAGGATACTGTCGTGGAGGGTGAATAAAATCCGACATCTTATTCCCACCGGGGCCACCCGGTCGACCACCAATCAACAATCGGGTCAGAGCTCGATGGATTGGTAGGAACGCCCCTGAAAGACAAAGTCGATGATATCGGCCTGCAATGTCTGCACGTTCTCTGGATTTTGCAAACAAATAAGTATAATTTCTGCATCCTCGATTTAATGTTTAATGTGATTCGAGGAGTGGGGAAGAGCTTGGCGTCTCTTCCCGTATTGATCACTAAGATCATGCTCTCCTTTAGAGCCGCAAGATCCTCTGCTCCTATTAAGATCAAATTGCATTCTAATGCAAGTATCTATATGGATTGCATCCAAGAGACTTGGCCGTTGTCTGAAGAAAAAATGGATGAGTCGGAGGATGAAAGGGAGGATATGACATGCCTGGATGACGATGCATTAGATAAATGTAGTTCTAATTTAGAACGCATGCAAAGTATTGCAAACTGCCTTTGCGTTAAGGTTTATGGTATTTGTGAAGATATCCGAGATAGACAGATTGTAATTCGAAAAGAAGCAAACGAACCTTCGACGAGACTTTGAAATGCTCGAAGGGGTTCGTGGACGATATCCCGCCTAACATGGAGACTATCCACCAAAGATCAACAAGCCCAAGATGCGACTTAGGACTGAGATGGAAGCACGTATTGTTCGAATAGAGATGCTATGACGATGCCACCGTGGAGGACTCTGTTTCAGCCGAGTCCGACAGGCATGAGCGTCGTCGCCGAAGACGACTGGTTCAAACCATTCTCCATCCCAGGGCCAATCTCCATCTCAGGGTCCATCTTCATCACATAACTAGGTGTTCACCATCAGTTGTGTTCGCTGTTATTTCATGGTTTTGATTGTTTTATTAGTTGGATTTTAATTAAGTAGTTAAATTTAAATATTAATGTGTTTGTTTTATGTTGTTTGGATTTAAATTTTATTTTTTTAATATAATTGGTTAATTTCGAGTACTGCTTGCTTTTATCATTAATCCCACCTTCCCGAATTTGTTTGGGGTGGTAAGATTTATACCGAGCATAATTCGTTATATGATCATCCGCGGTAAAGTAGTCTTGAATGGAAGGTTGATAATTTGGCCGATATCGGCATATCTATGGTTTATGTGGTGGTAGCATGAAATATAGGAGAGTTTAGAAGTTACTATTCTAAATCCATTATGAAAGATACCATGATTTTTAGAAAATCACGAAAATGGGTTGTTTCCGTTTTCGGGTTTGGAATTTTTCTATTTTCGGAAATTGCCTTAAAACAATTTGGGAACTTGCCGATTCGTTTTGGAAGCTCAAAACCTATTTAAACTCCCTTCATTCTACACTAACAAACCACACTACATCCCACCATAATCCCGCACCTTTCACTCCAAGCTTTTCCTTCGTTTTTCTCCAAATTTCTATTTCAGCACTTATGAGCGCGCCTGCGCCCTGTACACTTCTGGAAATTTTGCTCAAAGCGCAACCCGCGCCCAAAACACTGTAAATTCTAAAACCCTCGAGCGATCGCCTTCTATAATGAAAGCATCCAGCCACCGCCTTCTGTGAACACGGAAAATTCCAATTTTCAGACGGTAAGTCCAGGATTTTTTTTGGAACTGTTCTAAGAGTCGTTGAGATGACATCCCCTATAGTCATACCTAAATAGTCTTTCGAAGACGTGTTGGGCACCGAGACCTATGGACATTGGTTCCAACACAGGATCCTACAGTTAGGATGGCGTCATCTACTAGTAAGTGATGCCGATTCATATTCACCACAGCTTACTGCTTATTTCTATGACCACGTTAAATTCTATTGTAATCAGGATGGAGAACAAGAATTTTCCGTCGTAGTCGATGACACGACACATCAATTCAATAAAAATGTGGTCGCTTTAGTTTCAGGATTACCAATACCTGATCTTGTTCACACATGGGCATATATGACCGATAATGCATATCTTTATGATTATACATATTTTCATGAGTATTATGGGGGAGGGGTATTTCGAGTAATGGACCAGGGGCGATATACCATTGCCCTTGGTAGCCTTTCCCTAAACGTAGGCACCACCATATTTATTCATCCTGATGAATATTTTAGGGGAATGGCAGTTCATTTCTGCAAACAGTACTGCTGGTGACATTTTCCTCGCTTTAGCTCAAGGATGTCCCCGATATGACATTCCCCGAGTTTTAGTCGCTAGTCTTAAGAGAGCCCAAACCATGAGGCGTAAGTATCTTCTTATGCCTGTGTTGGTAAGCCGCATCATGCGTAGTTTTTTACCTGTATTATGTGCACAATTCACAGATTGGAAAAGGGTTGAAGTCATGAGACCCACTAATTGGGTGGTTCGCTCATTGCGAATAATGACTTGGCCGGGATGGCAGGTGCAGCCTCAATTGGTCGCCCCGTACATCCCATCAGACATAATAACACTTAACAGGTTAGCATTAGTAGATGATAAATGGTGGCAAGCTTGGCAAGTTATAATGGACTGGCAGAATGCGAAGGAACCTCATCTCTTTACTGAGGAGGAGGACGTTTAAGCGGGAGATAAGGTAAGTTTTTAGTTTTGTTATTGTCTGCTTATGTCCCAAGCAAATTTAATTCTGTTAACCCCATAATGGGTGGAACTCTTATAGAGTTGCGTCAGTTTTTATTTCCTATATTAGTACGTTCTAACTTTGTTTTGCAGATGTTCCTGAATTTCACACGTTTCAATGGTATTTTTCCTACCCTTTTATTTACAATACTTTGAGGACAAAGCATGCTTCTTGTTTGGGGGCATAGAAACAAGTGTAATTAAGGCATCTGTTAGGATATAGATATGTATAATATGCATTTGTTTTCTAGTTAAAGTTTCAAAAAATTTCAAAAATATAAATAAATAAGTTTATGCTATACACTTAGGAATATTGGTATTGTTTTCTTTCTATGCTCTTAACAATCTAGAAGTCTCAATGTAGCTTTTGCATCGAGAATAATTGTTAGAAACCTAGGTTAATATGTAGGTAATAATCTTTGCATCTATCTATAAATATATTACATGAGTATCTATGATTGTTAGCAAGTAAGTTTTCAAATCTAGGCTAGAGTACTTATTCTACAAATCCTGTGAGAATATAGCCTAAAGCCTTATATGAGCCAAACATTTGAGAAATGACACAAGGGAGAAGTAAAATCCGGATAGAGAAATCACACATCCACTTGCTTGATCACTATGCCATATCCTAAGCGAGAATTTAGGCCCTCTTTGGATCGATATAGCCAGAAATTCAAACCTATGAATTATTTTCCGCTAGTCGCCCCTCTGAGCCTTTCTTTAGCCTTTCATAACCCACAAATCCTTTACCCTGTTACAAAAACAAAACAAAAATAAAAAATAAAAAATCAACCTACCCAATCTAGAATAAGTCTGATAATATAATGAGGAAGAAAGAAGAAGAGAAAAACCGGTGTAAACAAAAGTTAGTTAATTGCTTCAGAAAATAAAGAAAAGAAGTTTCCATCCAAAGAAAAAGAAAAAAAAATAAAACTCCAAAAAAATAGAATAAAAGGAGTTAAAAGCCAAAGAAAAAAAGAAAAAAAAATGGCTAAGGATGGAAACAAAGTGTAAAGCAAAAAAGTAAATAACAAGGTTTTCTCTAAGTTACATAATATGAAGACTATACTATCTCGGACTTGTCCTTTTGAATATCCATTTCCTTGCTTCTTAAACCATCTCCTAATCCCCAACACCTAATAAAGACCTCTAGCTCAATTAGGAATAGGTTAGTGTGATAGGAAGTGGCAGATGTGTTTTGATCGACTCCGGCTTCCTTGTTGTCATTGAGATTGTAAGGTAAAGTGTGCCCACTCGCATTAATCGGAGTAGCGAAACTTGAGCGGAAAAATCAGAGTGGTTTTCGTCTTGACATTTATGTGAGGACCTACTTAAGGACGCTATTTCGAGTTTTCAGAAACGAACCTGCTAGGCATTTCATGGTATTACTCATAGTACTTATATTCGTATCATAGATGATTGATTATTATGCATATATTAGCTTAGGTTTTTGACTTGGTTATTCTTATTCATTTGCTAGTGAGATGTATAGATAGTTGGGACATGAATGAGGAAAACAATAGTTTTATTTCTTAGTCGTTATAGTATAGTTGAAGTTTGTGAGTACCTTCACTGGAAAACTCTCACGAGGCTATAACTCGTCCACTAGGGAATTCCTAGTGGTTTAAGGACTTGTTGCATATGGTCAATGCAATCGCACTCAGCGAAATGAGAGTAGATAAAACTCCATTTTTGGTCACTTATTCTAATTTCTCATCTTTGCTTGAGGACAAGCAAAATGCTGTTTGGGGGTGGTTTGATAATAGCCCAAAACTGTAGTTTTAACCCTGTAACAGTCATACTTTTAGACCAATTATGTGAGTAATAATTAAGAGTTAACACTGATTATGTGTTTTTCTGCATTTCAGGTTTCAAAGTCCATTATGTGCAGAAATGTGCCACTTTAGCGAGATAAAGGAGCAAAGGTCGGTTACTAAGGAGTTCCGTGATTAATGGCCTAGATTCAAGAAGACAAAGCCTTCCTAAAGCCTGGTCAAAAGCTGAAAAGTCGACACGGGAAGAAACAACACACAAGTCAGTAGAACTTCCGAAGGCCGTATCTTTGGACTCAGACCTTGGAATGGGGCCTACCTTATGTCAAAACGACTGTCTCGGAAAGAGCTTTCCAATGGTCCAAGCCTTGACCCAATCAGAGGAGAAAAAGTGGACAAAAAGTCTGTTGAAGTTAACTGCAGCTGAAGAGGCCTTTTTGGATTGAAACAATTGGGTTTTGGGCCTGATTCTCTGGCCCAAAACATGGTTCCAAGCCCATGCACGATTTTTGGATCTAAAAGTATAAAAACCAAAGCTTAGCTCTTTGTTAATGGTAGCTAGTTAGACCTAAAACAATATAGATAATTCTAGATCTAGTTTCCAATATTTTAATTAAGTTTTAGTTCCATTTTCAATTCTTGTTTTAGATTAAGTCTTTGAATCATTGTTCTTGATTGATTAGATAAATAAAATAGTTATTTTGTTAATTTCAATTTTTTCATCTCAATTTATAGATCTAGTTTTAATTCTTGTTGATTATCATTTCGTAGTTTAAGTAGATTGAAACATTGTTAGTCAATTTAGTTAAGTTAGAATTTTAATATGATGTGTAGTTATAATTCAATGGGAAATGATGGTTTGATGACTCATGGCTAAAACCTCCATTAGAGGGGTTGATGAAGCCTTGATGAAAACTTAGTGGTATATTGTAGAATCTATTCCAATCTAGAAGGTCGTGATTCGCCATGAGAATGGGTGGATGACCTCACATGCTAGTTAGTATTCGGTAGAAATGCCATGAACACTAGGGATTAGAACTCCAATTTCTTGCCGTAAGAATGTAAGAATGGAGATACAAGAATCTATGCTAGGTTATTAAGTTGGATTCGAGGTTGATTCAATTCCCCTCTAATCCTTTATCTAGATTCAAAAACAATCATATTTCCATAGCATTCGTAGTTAACTTCAACATAATCAATTTCATATAGGTATCGTAGTATAACACCCTTCGTAAAGCTCTCATTAGACTTAAGACCGACTAATTAGATTAGAAAACATTCCATGCTAGAGCACTAGGAGTGGAACAAATTTGTTACTCCACTCTATCTCGATAGAATTTAGAGTAGAAACTTTGATAAATATAGGCACATAACACAGTTGTAGTTTACTTACTTTTTGAGTTCATCGTTCATTTCGTAGGTAGACTATTCATTTTTATGTTTATCACTACCACCACACATAATCATAGATATGTCGATATCGACCAAATTCTCAACCTTTACTCCAAGACAGCCTTACAGAAGATGATCATATAACAAATTATGCTCGGTATAAATATTACCACCCCCAAACAATTCAGGAAGGTGGGATTAATGATAAAAACAAGCACAATTCGAAAATAGCCAATTATATTAAAAAAAAAATTTAAATCCAAACAATATAAAACAAACACATTAATATTTAAATTTAAAAACTGAATTAAAATCCAACTAATAAAACAATAAAAACAATGAAATAACTGAACACAAACTGATGGTGAACACCTAGCCATGTGATGAAGATGGACCCTGAGATGGAGATTGGTCCTGGGATGAAGAATGGCTCGAGCCATTTGTCCTTCGGCGACGACGCTCATGCCTCTCAGACTTGGCTGAAACAGAATCCTCCACGGGTGGCATTCGTCGTAGCATCTCTATTCGGAACAGGCGTTGGTGCTTCCATCTCAGTCCTGAGTACTGCATACTGGGCTTGGTGATGCTGGTGGATAGTCTCCATGTTAGACAAGATATCTTCCTGACCCCTTTCGAGCATTTCAACTCTCGTCTGAAGGTTTGTTTGTTTATTTCGAACTATAATCTGTCTATCTCGGATATCTTCACAAATACCATAAACGCAATGCAAGCAAGTTTGCAACACTTGCATGCGTTCTAAATTAGAACTACAACTATCTAATGCATCGTCATCCAGACATGTCATATCCTCCCTTTCATCCTCCGACTCAACCATATTTCCTTCAGACAATGGCCAAGTCTCTTGGATGCAATCCGTATAGATACTTGCATTAGAATGCAATTTGATCTTAATAGGAGCAAATTTTGCGACAGCTCTAAATGAGAGCATGATCTTAGTCATTAATACGAGAAGAGGCGCAATGCTCTTTCCCACTCCTCTAATCACATTAAAAATTAAATCGAGGATGTAGAAATTATACTTATTCGTTTGTAAAATCCAGAGAACGTGCAGCCATTGCAGACCGATATCGCTGACTTTGTCTTTCCCGAGGACGTTCCTACCAATCCACTGAGCTACAGCCAGTTGATTGGTTCTCAGGATTGACTGGTGGACACAATGAGATCTCGGATTGTATTCACCCTCCACGACAGTATCTTTCATCAAAGCAGGAACTCCAGTATACTGGGATTTCTGAATGGTCGTTTCTAGGTTGCTTTCAGGCGTAATTCCTAACAAATTTCGACCAACAACCGCCTCGTTACTTCCCTCTTCGTTCCTCGCTACCCTTAATGAAAATCCTATCTCCCTCCAATTCTGCGCTTCTTATAAAACTATTCTACCAAATCATAGTGATAGAACTCCTCGATTCGAAATTACCATAGTCCATTCCAATTTCTCCTAATCATCTCCGCGATCGTAAAATGGCGCCGGCTGTCGTCGGTTGCAAAACGCATGCTCCGACAAAATTCTTCGTCGTAGCTTTATTGAGGTTTTGAAACAAACAATGGTTTTGTAGGCGGTGGCGGCGAGTTTGATGAAAAACAACTAAAAAAATCCGGTGGTGGCGATGGTGGGTACGCGGTGGCGTGTTTGAAGCTTGAATTGGTGGCTGTTTTCCTCGAAGTTTTAAAATTGTTAGGGTTGGTTGTGGTAATGGTTTGGAGAAGATTTCGGTTTGATTTAAATGCTTGGCATGGGTGTAGTTAGGTTTCCTTTTTTTTTTTTTTTAGGTTGAAAACTTTGTTAATGGCGGTGATGGGATTAGAAACGCGATCTTCGCTTGTGGAAACAAAGGGGCAGTCTTGCTGCCGCCAAGACTTGCGGGAGTTGGGCCCAAGCCCAATTCAAATTTTTTTAAATATTTTTCGATATTTCGCGCAATTACAAATTCAATTTGCCGCTTCGTTACTGGTCCGATTTTGGCGAATGAGTTATGGAAATGATCAGTAGAGAATTTCCAATCCAATGATCCATAAAATACTCAATTCCAACCATGGGTGACGTATAAGAAGGTGAAAAAATGCCTCAAAGTGCGTGTGTGACGTAAGTTATGCGAACGAAAGAAATCTAAGTTTAGATAACGTCAACCCAAATGAACTACAACTAATGGGCCTAAGCAACACAAATGGAAAGTTCGAGCAATCCGGATGGAAAAACCGACTGCCCACCCCCAAACAAATTTTTAAACACAAAATTTGTTTTAAAGTCAGTTTCCCAAGACTTGTTGGATTGCTATTTCTATGATTTTAGAATTTTTATTTTTATATTTTTTTTATTAGTTTATTATAAGAAAAATGAAAACCAATAAATACATAATTCACCCCATAGAGGAACATGACTCAAAAACTGAGAAAACATGCTAAAGTGGAAACCGTGAATTATGTGAAACGTGGACTTAGGATCCGGTACTTACAGCCACACACTCCATAGGGAGGGCCCGGTTACCTGAATGGTGCACTTACCACTATATGGAAGTGAAAGGAAGTACACCAAATGACAAAGGTCAATCCTCATAGACAGGGTCCTGTAAAAGGACTTCCTCTACATCAGGGGACAGAGTTTGTGAAAATGTTTTAACCGTTGACCATTAACTTGGAAGGTACTGTTGTCCTTGGGATTTGCCAAGGTGATTGCCCCGTAAGGGGTGACTTCAGTAACTAGAAAAGGACCAGACCAACGGGTTTATAGTTTTCCTGGGAAAATATGTAGACGGGAGTTGTAAAGCAAGACCTTTTGACCGACCACAAACTCTTTGCGCAAGATTTGCTTATCATGGACATGTTTCATGTTAGCTTTATAATCCTTCGCGAGATCGTAAGAATCGCTACGGATTTCTTCAAGCTCATTCAATTGTAACTTGCTTTTCACACCCGCCTCATCAATATTGAAGTTAAGGCTTTTTATAGCCCACAGAGCACGGTGCTCTATTTCAACGGGCAAATGACAAGGTTTCCCAAATACAAGTCTAAAGGGAGACATACCTATAGGAGTTTTGAAAGCCGTCCTATACGCCCATAAGGCATCCGATAGACGCTTTGACTAGTCTTTCCTATCAGGATTTACAGTTGTTTCTAAAATCTTTTTGATTTTCCTATTAGAAACTTCTACTTGTCCGCTAGTTTATGGATGATAAGGAGTTGCTACTTTGTGTGTAACTCCATACTTTTTCACTTGGGATGCAACAACTCTGTTGCAAAAATGTGTTCCACCATCACTAATGATGGCTTTAGGAATGCCAAAATAACAGAAAATATACTCTTTAATAAAAAATACCACTGTCTTATGGTCATTGCTACGGCAAGACAAGGCCTCTATCCATTTAGACACGTAGTCCACGGCAACTAGAATATAAATGAAACCATGGGAAATAGGGAAGGGACCCATGAAATCAATGCCCCAAACGTCAAAAATTTCTACTATCAAGATTGGATTTAATGGCATCATATTACGCTTTTGGATTAAGCCCAAGTTGTTGGCAAGCGAATACACGCCTTGCAATGCACTTGGGCATCCTTAAAAAGGGTAGGCCAATAAAATCCACATTGAAGAACTTTAGCTGGCTGTTTTCATTCCACTAAAATGGCCACAACACTCTTTTGTCATGGCAGAACGATAGAACTTCATTATATTCCCAATCGGGAATGCAACGACGAATAATCTGATCCGCCTGATACTTAAAAGGTAGGGCTTATCCTAGTAGTATAACTTAACTCGGCCAAGAACTTCTTCGCGTCATTTCTTGACCAATTATAAGGCATAACATCAGCCGCTAAATAATTTACAATGTCGGCATACCATGGTGCTGAAAAAATAGCATCTGATGCTCATCGTGAAAAGAGTCCCAGATGGACTCGAATCACTATTATCGTCGTTTGTATGTCTAGATAAGTGGTCGGCAACTACGTTTTCGACCCCTCTTTTGTCCTTTATTTCTAATGTGAACTCTTGCAGGAGAAGAATCCATCGGATTAATCTTTGCTTAGCATCCTTCTTTGCAAAAAGGTACTTAAGGGCTGCATGGTCCGTGTAAACTAAAGTTTTAAAACCAACCAAATAAAGGCGAAACTTATCTAAAGTATAAATGACAGCTAAGAATTCTTTTTCAGTGGTTGAATAATTCCGTTGAACATCGTTTAAGGTTTTACTAGCAAAATAAATAACAGTGGACTTATTATCTAGTTTCTGTCCCAAGACAGCACCAACTGCATAATCACTAGCATCACACATGAGTTCGAAAGGTTTAGACCAATCGGGAGGCTGTATATTTGTTGCAGAGGTTAGGGGGCTTTTAAAGTTTCAAAAGCCTGCTTACAGTTAAAATTAAAATCAAATATTGCATCCTTCAAAAGCATATTAGTTAAAGGCCTAGCTATTTTCGAAAAATCTTTAATAAAACGCCTATAAAAACCTGCATGGCCTAGAAAGGTTTCTAATAACCGGGACAATCCGTGGTTTAGGTAGAAGTCGCTATCTTATCTAGTTTGGCCTTATCTACTTCGATGCCATCACTAGATACAATGTGACCTAGTACTATGCCCTTTTTCACCATGAAATGACACTTTTCCCGCTTTAAAAGCGAGGCTCTTTTCTTCACCGCGTGTCAAAACCTTAGACGTGTTAGACAAGCGGTCTGTGAAGGAGTCTCCATAGATAGAAAAATCATCCATGAAAACTTCCATAAAGCTCTACCATGCCACTAAATATATGAAGCATACATTTGGAAGGTACGGGGAGCATTACAAAGGCCAAAAGGCATTCGTTTATAGGCATACGTTCCAAAGGGACATGTGAAGGTAGTTTTTTCTTGGTCATCAATATCAATAATAATCTGAAAATAGCCCGAGTAGCCATCCGTAAAACAATAAAAAGCATGACCAGCTAGGCGCTCGAGCATCCGATCTATAAAAGGTAAAGGAAAGTGATCTTTTTAGGTGTCATAGCATTTAAACGCCTGTAATCAATACTGATTCTCCATTTCATAGGACCTTGTGTGATAACATAGTCACCCTTTCCGCTTCGCACCATGGTAACTCCCGATTTCTTAGGAATCGCATGAATGGGACTTACCCATTCGCTATCGAGATTGGGTATATGATACCATCGATCGTGTCGTAAAGACTTCTTCCCTAACCACCCCTTTCATGGTAGGGTTCGGGCGACGGCGAGGTTCGCAAAGAAATCTTTTCGCGTTATCCTTCAAATGGATGCGATGAGTGCAAACATTAGGGTAAATTCCCTTAATGTAGGCTAGGGACCAACCAATCGCATGAACCGATGTTCCCTAATCACCCCGATTAAACGTGTCTCTTCATCCTTAGATAACAGAAAGATATAATTACCGATGGCTATCATCCGGATCAAGTTGAATATATTTTAACTCTGGGGGAAGAGGTTTAAGCACTGGGTGGAAGGAATGTCGATAGATGTTTCATCAGGGTCTCCATTTTGCATAATGAATACTTGCTTAGGTAACAAGTCTTCATACTCAGTATATGGAGCAACCGAAGGGTCTACAATTGGTGTGGACTCAAGGATGGTGTTGACTTCCTCTAAGTAGGAGTCATTTACAAAATCTGAAGTTCCAAAAGAAAGGAATTTATAAATCTGGTTTTTGGGAAATGTGTTGTTAAAATAATCTTGAGCTAAGCTCTCAATCATGCTAACCTCCCCATCTATAGACGATTCTGGTAACTGTTTCATCATTTTAAAACATTTACCTCAATAGAAAGATGGCCAAAAGATAAGGACATCTTACCATCGCGGCAATTTATAAACGCATTGGCAATTGCCAAGAAGGGGCGCCCTAAGATGATCGGTACAGAGTCGTTAGCGACTTCTGTATCGAGGATAACAAAATCTGCAGGATAGTAGAAATCCTGAACCTTAACAAGCACGTTTTCCACTACACCCTTAGGATACTTTATAGACCTGTCTGCTAACTGCAACGTCATTTTTGTAGGTTGCATTTCTTGTAGACCTATTTGTTTATACAAATAAAACGGGAGTAAGTTAACACTCGCCCCTAAGTCTAATAAAGCGGTCGTCATGTGGGATTCTCCTAAGGTGCATTTTACAGTAGGACATCCAGGGTCCTTGTATTTAACAATTCTATTAATTTCAGATAAAGTTGGGAACTGTTCAGTTAGAAAGGCGTCTTTAGGTATGTTGGTCTTATGCCTAGTAGTGCACAACTCCTTAAGAAACTTAGCATGGTTAGGTAGCTTTTTAATAGCTTTGAGAAAAGGAAGGTTTATCGTTAGATTTTTGAAAATGTTCCTAATCTCCTCAAAGTTTGTATCCCTGGTTAGCATGGCTAATTTCTGAGGGAACGGTGGTTTCGCTCTATATTTAGCGTATGGCTCGACTTGATGTGTAACCTTGGCTTTCTGTTTATTAGTTTGTTGTTTAACCGGGTACCTCTACGGTGGTAGGCTCTTCGGTTTCTATTTCGCATCTAGTTCGATATCCGTGTTGGAGTCTTGATGGGGTAACTATAGGCATAGTTACTTTGTTATCAACCACTCTTCTAGAACGGAGAGTGGTTATGGCATTTAGGTCACCTATGATTGTAGTTTCCGTACTAGTATTACCGTTTACCTTAAAGGCCGTGTTTTGCTATTTTAGGGTTTGGTATCGCTTTTATCCCGGAAACACGCTTTTGGTTGGGCTTTCTCTTGGGCTAACTGCTGTTGTATGCCCCGGATTTATGGATTGTAAGATCTGTTGGTTTGATTGAGTCATTGTTTGGAAAAGTTGTTGGGTAACTTTGTATAAAGGCGTCGATCACGATCCAGTTATTGTAGGTGTAGTAGTCACGCAGTGGTGGTGCTTTTGGAACTATCTCACGTTAATTATTTATGGGTGGGTTGTGATAGTTACTATTGTTAACCGGAACGATACCTCTATTGGTATTATAACTATTATAATTACCCTGACCTTGTGCTTGTCTAGGTGGAGCTTGGTTATAATTGTTTGCTTGCCTAACATTTTGGTTATTAAACGCTGGAGGTGTAACTTGTTGATTGTTTCGCCAACTAAAGTTGGGATGTTGTCTCCATGGGGCATTAGGAATAGGATAGCTATTAATGGAGCAAACATTATCTTGCTCTAATTGTTGTTGTTCATAGGCGAGAGGACAAAAGGAGTCAGGGTGCTCAGGACTCAAACAGAAATTACATGGGTTGGAGTTGACATTCATGACGGGGATAGGCTTTTGTTGAACAGAAATAGCCTCAACCTTTTTAGTTAGAGATTCGATTAAATTTTTTAAGTTCTGGATCGGGTTTCATCTCAAACATACCGTGACCTTAAGCTGTTGGAGAAGAACTAGCGAGCGGGGGGATATCATCACTACCCCCTTTGATCTTCTAAAATTTGTAAGCCTCAGGGCTCCTTTACTTAGGAAACTACCCCATTCATTATGTCAAGGACTTCTTTATGGTGATGTAGAAGTCCTTCGTAAAAACACGAACTAACGTGTCTTTTTGCTAGGTTATGTGTGGACACTCTATAAGTAGATCGGTGAAATGATTCCAAGCCTCGAGAAAATGATTCATGAGGATTACGTGAAAAAATGAATCTTGGAAAGCATCTCATCCGTCTTTAGGGGTGGGTAAAAATGTTCCATAAACAGCTGAACAAGTTTGGCCACGAGTCCACAGAGTTAGTGATAAGAGCCCAAAACTGTAGTTTTAACCCCCTTAATAATCATACTGTTAGACCAATTATGTGAATAATAAGTAAGAGTTAATATTGATTACGTGTTTTTATGCATTTCAGGCTTCAAAGTCCATTATGTGCAGAAATGTGCCACTTTAGCGAGATAAAGGAGCAAAAGTTAGCAGAACTTCCGAATGCCATATCTTTGGACTCAGACCTCAGAATTGGGCCTACCTTATGTCAAAACGACCGGCTCGGAATGAGCTTTGCAATGGTCCAAGCCTTGACCCAATCAGAGGAGTAGAAGTGGACGAAAAGTCTGTTGAAGCCGAATCTAGCTGAAGAAGCCTTTTTGGACTGAAAGAATTGGGTTTTGGGCCTGATTCTCTGGCCCAAAACATGGCTCCAAGCCCATGCACGATTTTTGGATCTGAAAGTATAAAAACAAAAGCTTAGCTCTTTGTTAATGGTAGATTGTTAATGGTAGATAGTGAGACCTAGATTAGTTTAGCCTCCATTAATTGTTTTAGATCTAGTTTTTTTTTGAATTCAATTAGTTTTATTTAATTAGTTTCAAATCCTTGTGTAGATTAAACCTTTGAATCTTTGTTCTTCATTTCATTAGATAAATAAATAGTTATTATTATTCAATTTCTTTTTTGTCATTTACAATTTATTAGATCTAATTTCAATTCTTGTTAACATTCAATTCTTAGTTATTAATTAGATTCCATTATTGTTTAATTAAGTAAATTTCAATGCTTTATATTATGTTTAGTTTTAATCTAAATGGAAATGATTATGAATGATTCAAGGCTAAACCTCCATTAGAGGGGTTGAAATACCTTGATGAAAGCTTGATTCCAATTATCGGAGATTGTCGTAATTTCCTTTCCATTCTAGAAACGTTTAGTTCACCATGAGAATGGGTTTAATCGCTCACATGCTAATTATTAATTGGTAGAAATGCCATGTGTAATTAGGGATTAGGAAGAACCGATTGTTTCATGCGTAGCGATTCGATTCGGATTACTTAACTTCGTCGTCGCTAGTGGATTAAGTTGAGTTAAGGTGGAATCAATCCCCCTAACTCCTTATTATCGAATCAACGTAGCATTCCCTTTAGTTATCCTTATAGTCTACTAAGTTGCATCGTAGTCTAGTTGCCTTTTAAGAAAATCTCATTAGACTTTAAGAAGAATACTTACACGGAGAACACAAATCTTGGGAAGGACTAGGAGTGGAACGAATCACTCTACTCCACTATATCTCATAGGATTGAGAGTAGAATCTTTGATAAACATAGGCTCATAAGATAAGTTTTAGTTTACTTACGTTTTGAATTCATCGCTCATTTAGTAGGTAAACTACTCATTTTATGCATTTATCAAATGCCACCATCTTAGTCTTAGTTTCACTTTAATTTGTTTTCGTAGTGTTAGTACTGTTCTTAAAGTCCCATTTCACCCACCCACCCTTGTTTGATTCATACTGTGGTTTGCCCGTTTCAGCATTGGAAAAATTCCGCGATAAAATATACCGAAGGCCAAGCCGCCGCTTAAAGGAGAGAGCCACCAGCTAAGTTACTGGAATTTCATCTACCACTGAACGCCCGCGCCCATACCAAGCGCGACCCGCGCTCAAACACTGTAATTCGATTTACCGATCGACCGACCAGCATGAGGAGAGCGCCGCCCTTAGCTGATTTTTCCGGAATTCGACAGTTTTGATTCGAACTTTGATCTTTCATATTTTTCAGTGTTCTAACCTGCTCTATACACTGAACAAGCATAAACAAGACGCTATTCATAAGCGAAGCAAGGATGCAATCAGGTATTTCTTTCTTCCACACCTCGCATCTCCTGTTAGAGGTTTATACTAGTATATCAGAATTGTTTGGAGTGTTGCATGTTTAGTTAAGCTCGACTTAGTCTTGCATGAGATTAAGGTCTGGTCGAACAAAAACACCTAACGTAAATACACAACAACAAAGAACAAACAAGTCTATCTAGTATACCACACACTACACCTCTAGCTACTATTTCACACACACCCACCTGATATAATGGGGAAGAAAGAGAGACTCCTCTCTCGACTTCTACAAAGCCTTGAGCGATAGCCCCAAATCTTGCATCGTTCTAGCGACCCATTGGGGATTTCGAAATCCCTCCAAATATTTTTAATTTGTTACCCGTTTTCATGGTCTAGACCATGAAAAAACCTTATCGGCACGCGTAGGATTGAACAAGTCCTAACAACATTCCACCATCCTACGGTTGGTACGGAACAAATTAAATTAAGGGTATTCCCTTTCACCTTAGCCGATAAGGTGCGTCTTGGGTTAACCCAGCGCCTAATTACGTGGACTCGTGGGCTAAACTTGTTCACTTGTTTATGGAACATTTTACCCACCCCTAAAGACGGATGAGATGCTTTCCAAGATTCATTTCTTTTCGAAAAATCCTCATGAATCATTTTCGAGGCTTGGAATCGTTTCACCGATCTGCTTATAGAGTGTCCACACCATAACCTAGCAAAAGACACGTTAGTTCGTTGCCTTTTCAAAGGACTTCAACATCACCATAAAGAAGTCCTTGACATAATGAATGGGGGTAGTTTCTTAAGTAAAGGAGCCTCCTGAGGCTTATAAATTTTAGAGGACCAAACTAAAGCGAAATAATAATTGGGGGTAGTGACGATTACTCCCGGCTCCGCTAGTTCTACTAATACAGTTAAGGCCGCCGGTATGTTTGAAATTAAACACGATTCCGAGCTTAAAACTCTAATCGAATCACTCTACTCCACTATATCTCATAGGATTGAGAGTAGAATCTTTGATAAACATAGGCTCATAAGATAAGTTTTAGTTTACTTACGTTTTGAATTCATCGCTAAAAATGGAACCCTAGCATGAATTCATCGTTCATTTCGTAGGTAAACTATTCATTTTACATTTATCAAATGGCGCCGCTGCCATCTTAGTTGCACTTTAGCATTGTTTTCTTTGTAGAAGTAGTCATTTTTAAGTCCCATTAAACCCACCCACCCTTGGTTGTTTCATCTTGTGGTTGCCCATTTCAGCTTTGACAAATTCGAGAAAATACCGGGAGCCAAGGCTTCGGAGAGACCACCGCTAAGTTACTGGAATTTCATCTACTACCACCGAAGCGCCGGCTTCATACCAAAGCCGACCGCTAAGTTACTAGAACTTCGACTTTTAACCGAAGCGCCGCCCCTTTAGCTGAAATTTCCGGATTTCCCCAGGTTTGATTCGAACTTCGAGTTGTCAAGTTTTTCAGTGTTCTAATCTCTTATATACACCGAACACGTGTACACAAAAGACGCTATTCATAAAGCGAAGCAAGGACGCTATCGGTATTCCTTTCTTCCATACCTCGCGATTTCCGGTTAGAGGTTTTCTACTAGTATATCGTAATTGTTTGTAGTGTTGCATGTTTAGTTAAGCTCAACTTAGTCTTGCATGAGATTAAGGTCTGGTCGAAAAAAAACAACAAACGTAATTACACGGCAACAAACAAGTTTATCTAGTACACCACCCACGACACCTCTAGCTACTATCACACACACCATACCTGACATAATGGCTGAAGAAAAAGAGACTCCTCTCTCCGACTTTTACAAAGCGTTGGCGATAGCCCTAAATCTTGCATCGTTCTAGCGGACCCGATTAGGGATTTTGAATCCCCAAACATATTTAATTTGTTACCCGTTTTTCATGGGTTAGACCATGAAAAACCTTATCGGCTATTACGCGTAGGATTGAACAAGTCCTTACAACATTCCATCATCCTACGGTAGGTGCGGAACAAATTAAACCGAGGGTATTCCCTTTCACATTAGCCGATAAGGCGGCGTCTTGGTTAATCGCCCAAAGCCTAATTCTCGTGGACTTGTGGGCTAAACTTGTTCACCGTTTTTATGGAACATTTTTACCCACCCCTAAAGACGGATGAAATGCTTTCCAAGATTCACTTCTTTCGACAAAAAATCCTCATGAATCATTTTCGAGGCTTGGAATCGTTTCACCCGATCTCCTTATAGAGTGTCCACATCATCACCTAGCAAAAGACACGTTAGTTCGTGCCTTTTTCAAAGGACTTCTACACCACCATAAAGAAGTCCTTGACATAATGAATGGGGGTAGTTTCTTAAGTAAAGGAGCCTCGAGAGGCTTATAAATTTTAGAAGATCGGACTAAAGCGTAATAATAATTGGGGGTATTGACGATTACTCGGCCCGCTAGTTCTTCTTCAACAGCTTAAGGCTACCAAGATGTTTGAGGTTAAATCAGATCCCGAGCTTAAAACTCTAATTGAATCCCTCACAAAAAGGTAGAGGCCATTTATGTACAACAAAAGCCTATCCCCGTCATGGATGTAAATTCAAATCCATGTAGTTTTCATTGAGTCCCGAAAGCATCCCGACTCCCATCGTCCCATAGCCTATGAACATTCTTGTTCCATTAATAGTGAACCTAACGCCCCTTGGAGACAAAATCCCAACCTCGGTTGGAGAAATAACCAACAAGTCACACCTCCAGGGTACAATAATCAATATGTTAGGCCAACGCACAGTTATAACCAAGCTCCACCAGGACAAAGACAGGGTCAGGGTAATTATAATAATTATAGCAACCTAGCGCAACCTCGACAAGGTCAAGCACAAGGTCAAGGTAGTTATAATAATTATAATGCTAATAGAGGTATCGTTCCGGTAAATAATAACTATCACAACCCACCCATAAATAATCAATGCGAGATAGTTCCAAATACACCACCCGCGACCCACTACACCCACACAACCGGATCGTCTTGACACCTTCATACAGTGAGCCAACAACTTTTCCAAACCATGGCTCAATCTAACCAACACATTCTACAATCCGTTAATAATTTAAACCAACAGTTAGCCCAAGAGAAAGCCCAACCAAAAGGTGTGTTTCCGGGGCCAAGCATACCCAACCCTAGAACAACAAACCACGACCTTTGAGGGTAAAACGGTAATACTAGTACGAAAACTACAACAATGTAGGTGAGCTAAATGCCATCACCACTTTCCGTTCTGGAAGAGTGGTTGATAACAAAGTAACTATGCCTATAGTTACCCCATCAGTACTCCCTACACCGGATATCGAGCTAGATACCGAAATAGAAACTGAAGAACCTACCACTGTAGAGGTACCAGTTAAACCACAACCTAAGAAACAAAAAGCCAAGGTTACACATCAAGTCGAGCCATACGCTAAATATAGAGCGAAACCACCGTTTCCTCAGAAATTAGCCAAGCTAACTAGGGATACTAACTTTGAGGAGATTAGGAACGTTTTCAAAAATCTAACGATAAACCTTCCTTTTCTCGAAGCTATAAAAAAGCTACCTAACCACGCTAAGTTTCTTAAAAAGTTGTGCACTACTAGGCGTAAGACCAACATACCTAAAGACGCCTTTCTAACTGAACAGTTCCCAACTTTATCTGAAAATAATGAAATTGTTAAGTACAAGGACCCCGGTCAGTCCTCTTGCATAAATGCACCTTAGGAGATTCTCACACGACGACCGGCTACTAGACACGGGGGCTAGTGTTAACTTACTTCCGTTTTATTTGTATAAACAAATAGGTCTAGAGGAGATGCAACCTACTAAAATGACATTGCAATTAGTCGATCGGTCTATTAAGTATCCTAAGGGTGTGGTTGAAAACGCGTCTTTGGTTAAAGTCCAAATTTTTACTACCCAAACCGACTTCATATCCTCGACCGCGAAAGTCACTAACGACTCTGTACCAATCATTTTAGGGCGTCCCTTCTTGGCTCTCGCCAACGCGGCTCATAAACCTGCCGCGATGGTTCGATGTCCTTGTCCTTTGGCCATCTTTCGGTTGAGGTAAATGTTTTCAAAACAAGGACACAAGATATCCGATTCATCTACAAATGGAGAGGTTAGCATGATCGAGCTTAGCTCAAGATTACTTCAAAAACATGTTTCGAGAAACAGATTAACAAATTCCTTTCCTTCGAAATTCGACTTTAACAATGACTCCCCGGTAGTAGACGAAATCGAAGAAGAAGAATTCACGAACTCTTTTGCACCGCTTCTTTACCACTTCGCGAGTCCCCCTTGCCAACAACCATTCATCCCTTGATGCTATGACGGAAGATGAATTTTTGAATCTCTATCCCAAAGATCCTTTTGACCCACCTATTGAGGAATGTCTTGCATATATCAAGATTTCATGATATGGACTTGAGAGCTCTAGCGAGAATCATTAAGCCTTCCATCACCAATATTCCCCACCCTCCACCTTTTCAAAGGAACCTCGAAGTTTGCACTCGATCCTTTAGTTTCTCCCTGTGCTTCATGATTTTTAAATCCACCTAGTAAACAAATACTTCCCAAGGATAAACCACTTGACACCTTCATTTTCAGACTTGAGGCGGTCCCTAACTACACCTTGAATGAGTTTTGTGCTAAACCCACATCCTCATTTTTCCATGCTTTCCTCTAAAACTTATCCCAATCCACCATATCTTCCACAACCATTCACTTTTCCACACTTATTCACTAGGATACCCTCTCGTTCAAAGATGAAACATAAGGTGCATGCTTTCGGTTATGTTATAGGTCTATCCGACTTCTTTTTCATTCCACTAGGGCTTTGCGTCGTAGGAAATCTTGGTGCTTGATTGTGTTTGGATATGTTTTCTGTGATATTTATTTATGGAACGATCCACAACTATTTCGGTTGTTGATATATGATAAACTAGCGATTCATACATATGTTTAGATAAAGTCTCGAAAATCCGACTATAAACTTAACTTAATTTTTGTGTTTGGTGCATTTCCTTTCATTTCCATATATTGGTGAATGCACCATTCAGGTAACCAGGCCCTCCCTATGGAGTGTGTGGTTGTAAGTACCGGATCCTAAGGTCCACGGTTCACATAATTCACGTTTTCCACTCTTGCATGTTTTCTTGGTTTTTTAGTCATGTTTCTCTATGGTGTGAATTATGTCTTTACTGCTTATTGTTTTACTTTATATTAAACCTAATTCATAAAAAGTAAAAAAGTTTAAAGCTATAAAAATAGTAATCTAGCAAGTCTCGGGAATCTGACTTTAAAAGACCCACATTTTAAAACAAATTTTTATAAACCTGTTTTCAAAAATTTGTTTGGGGGTGGGGTGTTGGTTTTTCCATTCTTCATCACACACATAGGCTGGGAACCGCTTATGGTTCTTGCTAGCATTTGTTCTTGGACTTGCCATGCCCTCTGAAATACAAGACCCATGGTGCTATTGGGTAGATAATATGCATGTCCGGGAGATAAGGTAAGTTTTTAATTTCAGTTAGTGTCTGCTTATGTCCCAAGCAATTTAATTCTGTTAACCCTATAATGGGTGGAACTCTTATAGAGTTACGTCAGTTTTTTTTTATTTCCTATATTAGTATGTTCTAACATTGTTTTGCAGATGTTCCAGAATTTCACGCGATTCCATGGTATTTTTCTACCCTCTTTATTTAAATGCTTTGAGGACAAAGCATGCTTCTTGTTTGGGGGTGGGCATAGAAAGACGTGTAATTAAGGCATCTGTTAAGATATAGATATGTATAATATGCACTTGTTTTCTAGTTAAAATTTCAAAATTTCAAAAATATAAATAAATAAGTTTATGCTATACACTTAGGAATATTGGTATTGTTTTCTTTCTATGCTCTTAACAATCTAGAAGTCTCCGTGGCTTTTGCATCGTAATAATTTTTAGAAACTTAGGTTAATATGTAGGTAATAATCTTTGCATCTATCTATAAATATATTACATGAGTATCTATGATTGTTAGCGATAAGTTTAAATCTAGGCTAGAGTACTTAGTCTACAAATCCCGCGTGAGAATATAGCCTAAAGCCTTTATAAGAGTGAAACATTTGAGAAATGACACAAGGGAGAAGTAAAATCTGGATATAGAAATCCACACGTCCACTTGCTTGATCACTAAACCATATCCTAAGCGAGAATTTAGGCCCTCTCTGGATCGATATAGCCAGAAATTCAAACCTATGAATTATTTACCGCTAGTCGCCCCTCTGAGCCTTTCTTTAGCCTTTCATAAACCACAAATCCTTGACCCTGTTACAAAAACAAACAAAATAAAAAAAATCAACCTACCCAATTTAGAATAAGTCTGAGAATAGAATGAGGAAGAAAGAAGAAGAGAAAAACCTGTGTAAACAAAAATTAGTTAGTTGCTTCAGAAAATAAAGAAAATAAGTTTCCATCCAAAGAAAAGAAAAATAAAAATAGAAATAAAATAAAAACTCAAAAAAAAAATAGAATAAAAGGAGTCAAAAGCCAAAGAAAAAAAAGAAAAAAATAAATATGGCTAAGGATGGAAACAAAGTGTAGAAGCAAAAGTAAATAACAAGGTTTTCTCTAGTTACATAATATGAAGACTCTATTATCTCAGACTTGTCCTTTTTGAATATCCATTTCCTTCCTTCTTAAACCATCTCCTAATCCCCGAAACACCTAATAAAGACCTCTAGCTCAATTAGGAATAGGTTAGTGTGATAGTAAGTGGCAGATGTGTTTTGATCGACTCCGGCTTCCTTGTGTGTCATTGAAGATTGTAAGGTAAAGTGTGCCCAATGCTAAGACTAGAGTAAGCGAAACTTGAGTGGAAAAATCGAGTGTTGTATCTTGACTATTATTGTGAGAACCTACTTAAGGACGCTTATTCCGAAGTTTGAAAAGCGGACCGCTATTGCATTTCATAGTATTACTCATTGTATATATGTTTATTGTAGATGATTGATTATTATGCATATATTAGCTTAGGTTTTTGACTTGGTTATTCTTGTTCATAGCTAGTGAGATGTATAGATAATTTGGAGCATGAATAAGGAACCAATAGTTTTCTTTCTTAGTCGTTGTAGTATAGATGAAGTTTGTGAGTACCTTCACTGGAAAACTCTCACGAGTCTATAACTCGTCCACTAGGGAATTCCTAGTGGTTTAAGGCCTTATTGCATATGGTCAATGCAATTGCACTCAGCGAAACGAGAGTAGATAGAACTCCATTTTTGGTCACTTATGCTAATTTCTCATATTTGCTTGAGGACAAGCAAAATGTTGTTTGGGGGTGGTTTGATAAGAGCCCAAAACTATAGTTTTAACCCCTTAACAATCGTACTTTTAGACCAATTATGTGAATAATAATTAAGAGTTAATACTTATTACGTGTTTTTATGCGTTTCAAAGTCAATTATGTGCAGAAATACGCCACTTTGATGAGATAAAGGAGCAATGGTTGGTTGCTAAGGAGTTCTATGATTAAAGGCCAAGATTCAAGAAGACAAAGCCTTTCTAAAGCCCGGTCAAAGCTGAAAAGTCAAAGTCAACGCGGGTAGAAACAGCACTCAAAGTAGCAGAACTTCCGAAGGCCGTATCTTTGGACTCAGACCTCGGAATTGGGCCTACCTTATGTCAAAACGACCGGCTCGGAAAGAGCTTTCCAATGGTCTAAGCCTTGATCCAATCAGAGGAGCAAAAGTGGACGAAAAGTCTGTTGAAGCCAACTGCAGCTGAAGAGGCCTTTTTGGACTGAAAGTATTGGGTTTTGGGCCTGATTCTCTGGCCCAAAACATGGCTCCAAGCCCATGCACGATTTTTGGATCTGAGAGTATAAAAACCAAAGCTTCACTCTTTGTTAAAGGTAGCTAGTTAGACCTAAAATAATATAGATAAATCTAGATCTGTTTTCATTAATTAATTTAAGTTTTAGTTCCATTTTCAGTTCTTGTTTTAGATTAAGTCTTTGAATCATTATTCTTGATTGATTAGATAAATAAAAAATAGTTATTTTAGCAAGTTCGAATTGTGGTATTTCAATTTGTAGATCTAGTTTTAATTATTGTTGGTTACCATTTCTTAGTTGTTAATTAGAATTTAATCATTATTTAGTTTAGATTAAGTAGATTTCGAATCTTGATATTATGTTTAGTTATAATAATATGGGAAATGATGTTTTGATGACTCAAGGCTAAAACATCCATTAGAGGGTTGATGAAGCCTTGATGAAAACTTAGTTGTTTAGTATAGAATCGTTGTAGAATCTATTCCACTCTAGAAAGGTCGTGTTTAAAGCCATGAGAATGGGTGGAAGCGACCTCACATGCTAGTTAGTACTTGGTAGAAATGCCATGAACACTAGGGATTAGACTCGAAATTCTTGCCGGAAAAAGCGTAAGAATCGAGATACGACAATATATACTAGGTTATTAAGTTGGATTCGAGGTGGATTTAATTCCCCTATTTCTTTATCTAGATTCAGACAATGTGTATTTCCATTATCTTTCATAGATTAACTTTAGTTTATATTTTATCTTGTTATTTATTATATCTTGTTATTTAAATTAACGTCTTGTTAGCATAACATTTAAGTAAAGCTCTCATTAGACTTGGTGATTTCTTAGACTTAGAAAACAATCCATGCTAGGGAACTAGGAGTGGAACGAACTTCCTACTCCACTTAGTGCAATTCGCATCGAGAGTGAAGAAGCTTTGATAATTGAGATTAAAAGATCAGTTTTAGTTTACTTTTTGAATTCATCGCTCATTTCGTAGGTAAACTATTCATTTTACATTTATTTTGCGAATTGCACTAAGTGGAGTAGGAAGTTCGCTCCACTCCTAGTTCCCTAGCATGGATTGTTTTCTAAGTCTAAGAAATCAGTCTTAAGTCTAATGAGAGCTTTAATGTTAAATGTTATGCTAATAAGACGCTTAATTTAAATAACAAGATATAATAATATAATAAATAACAAGATAAAATATAAACTAAAGTTAATCTAATAAAAGCTACGAAATAATGAATGTTTGAATCTAGATAAAGAAATAGAGGGGAATTAATCCACCTCGAATCCAACTTAATAACCTAGTATAGATTGTCGCATCTCGATTCTTACGTTTTCACGGCAAGAATTTGGAGTCTAATCCCTAGTGTTCATGGCATTTCTACCAAGTACTAACTAGCATGTGAGGTCGCCCACCCATTCTCATGGCGAAACACAACCTTCTAGAGTGGAATAGATTCTACAACGATTCTATACTAAACAACTAAGTTTTCATCAAGGCTTCATCAACCCCTCTAATGGATGTTTTAGCCTTGAGTCATCAAAACATCATTTCCCATATTATTATAACTAAACATAATATCAAGATTCAAATCTACTTAATCTAAACTAAACAATGATTAAATTCTAATTCACAACTAAGAAATGGTAACCAACAATAATTAAAACTAGATCTATAAATTGAAATACCACAATTCAACTTGCTAAAATAACTATTTTTATTTATCTAATCAATCAAGAATAATGATTCAAAGACTTAATCTAAAACAAGAACTAAAATGGAACTAAAACTTAAATTAATTAATGAAAACAGATCTAGATTTATCTATATTATTTTAGGTCTAACTAGCTACCATTAACAAAGAGCTAAGCTTTTGTTTTATATGTTCCGATCCAAAAATCGTACATGGGCTTGAGTCATGTTTTGGGCCGGGAGGATCGTGCCCAAAACTCAATTCTTTCAATCCAAAAAGGCCTCTTCTGCTGCCGTTGGCTTCAGCAGACTTTTCGTCCACTTCTTCTCGTCTGATTGGGTCACTCCTTGGTCCATTGGAAAGCTATTTCCGAGCCGGTCGTTTTGACATAAGGTAGGCCCAATTCCAAGGTCTGAGTCCAAAGATATGGTCTTCGAAGTTCTTTATCTTTGTTGTTTACTTTGCGTGGACCTTGACTTTTCATCTTTTGACCAGGCTTTACAAAGGCTTTGTCTTCTTGAATCTTGGCCTTTAATCACCGAATTCCTTAGTAACAAACCATTGCTCCTTTATCTCATCAAAGTGGCACATTCCTGCACATAATTGACTTTGAAGCCCTGAAATACATAAAAACACGTGAATCAATATTAACTCTTTACTTATTACTCACATAATTGGTCTAAAAGTATGACTCAAAGGGTTAAAACTACAGTTTTGGGCTCTTATCAACCACCCCCAAACAGCATTTTGCTTGTCCTCAAGCAAATATGAGAAATTAGCATAAGTGACCAAAATGGAGTTCTATCTACTCGTCTCTCACGAGAAAAGCGATTGCATTGACCATATGCAACAAGGCCTTAAACCAGTAGGAATTCCCTAGTGGACGAGTTATAGCCTTGTGAGAGTTTTCCAGTGAAGGTACTCACAAACTTCATCTATACTACAACGACTAAGAAATAAAACTATTGTTTTCTCATTCATGTCTCAACTATCTATACATCTCACTAGCAAATACAAAAGAATAACCCAGTCAGAACCCTAAGCTAATATATGCATAATAATCAATCATTTAAAATAAACATATAACAATGAGTAGTACTATGAAATGTAATAGCAGGTCCGTTTCTGAAAACTCAGAATAGCGTCCTTAAGTAGGTCCTCACATAAATGTCAAGACAAAACCACTCGATTTTTCCACTCAAGTTTCGCTTACTCCAAAATGTGTGGGCACACACTTTACCTTTACAATCTCAATGACACACAAGGAAGCTCGGAGTCGATCAAACACATCTACCACTTACTATCACACTAACCTATTCCTAACCGAGCTAGAGGTCTTTATTAGGTGTTCATGGGATTAGGAGATGGTTTAAGAAGGAAGGAAATGGATATTCAAAAGGACAAGTCCGAGATAATAGAGTCTTCATATTATGTAACTTAGAGAAAACCTTGTTATTTTCTTTTGCTTCTATACTTTGTTTTCATCCTTAGCCATATTTTTTTTTTCTTTTCTTTGGCTTTGACTCCCTTTATTCTATTTTTTGGAGTTTTTATTTCTTTCTATTTTTTTTTTTTCTTTCTTGGATGGAAACTTCTTTTCTTTTTCTGAAGCAACTACTAATTTTTGTTTACACAGGTTTTTCTCTTTTTCTTTCTTCCTCATTCTATTCTCATACTTATTCTAAATTGGGTAGGTTGATTTATATTTTTATTTTGTTTTGTTTTTGTAACGAGTGGTAATGGAATTTTGGTTTATGAAAGGCTAAGGAAAGGCTCAGAGGGGCTTACTTAGCGGAAACTAATTCATAGGTTTGAATTTCTGGCTATATCGATCGAAAAGAATTCCTAAATTCTCGCTAGGATATGGTTTAGTGATCAAGCAAGTGGACGGTGATTTTCTCTATCCGATTTTACTTCTCCCTTGTGTCATTTCTCAAATGTTTCGCTTCATATAAGGCTTTTTAGGCTATATTCTCACAGGATTTGTAGAATAAGTACTCTAGCTTAGATTTCAAAAACTTACTGCTAACAATCATAGATACTCATGTAATAAATTTATAGATAGATGCAAAGATTATTACCTACATATTAACCTAAGTTTCTAACAATTATTCTGATGCAAAAGCTATGTGAGACTTCTAAATTGTTAAGAGCATAGAGAAAGAAAACAATACCAATATTCCTAAGTGTATAGCATACTTTTTATTTATATTTTTGAATTTTTGAAATTTTAACTAGAAAACAAGTACATATTATACATATCTATATCCTAACAGATGTCTTAATTACACGTGTTTCTATGCCCCCCAAACAAGAAGCATGCTTTGTCCTCAAAGCATTTAAATAAAGAGGGTAGGAAAAATACCATTGAAGCGCCAAGTGAAAATCGTGAACATCCGCAAAAACAAGGTTAAAACATACAAATATAGTAATATAAAAAAGCGACGCAACTCTATAAGAGTTCCACCCATTATGGGGTTAACGAATGAAATTGCTTGGGACATAAGCAGACAATAACTTAACTAAAAACTTACCTACACCCCAAAGATTTACTCGTCATCCTCCTCTTCTATATGAGGTTCTTTTCAGCGATCCCCGCCATGCCATAACAACTTGCCACGCCTTCCGTGGCGTGTATTATCAACTAGTGCTAACCTCTCTAGTGTTACTTGGTCCGATGGGGTGTAAGGGGCAACCAAATGTGGTTGCACCTGCCATCCCGCCAAGTCATGGCTCGAATGATCTTACCACCGCGATTGGTGGGTCTCATGGTTTCGACCCTTTCCCAACTGCGGTAATCGCGGTACAGAATATGGGTAGGCAAGCCGCCAAGATAATGCGGCAAACCAAGACAGGCATAAGAAGGTACTTATGCCTCAAGGTATGGCCTCGCTTCAGAGTAGCAACTAAAACTTCTCGAATGTCATACCGACGACGCCCCTCGGCTAAAGCAAGGAAAACGTCACCAGCCGTATTATTATCGCGTATAAACCGCCGTTCCCTAGAATGTTCATCATGATGAACAACATGGTTGTGCTCTACATTCAGCGATAGGCTACTTTCGATGCGATGTTATATTGGTCTTGGTCCATGATATGAAACACCCCTCCCCCATAATACTCATGGAAATAGGCATATTCATATAGGTATAAGTTATCCATCATATATCCCCACGTGTGCATAGGGTCAGGTAATGGCAACCCCGAAACCAAAGCTATCAATTGCTTACTGAATTCCATAGTCGTGCCATCAATAGCAAGGGAAAATTTTTGTTCTCCTTCTTGGGTACAAAAAAAAGTAATATTATTATAGAAGAATTCAGTTAGCTTAGGTGAAAAAGAATCGTCATCACTCACCAGAAGATGCCGCCATCCTAACTGCACGATCCGCTCGCGGAACGATGCTCCATAGGTATCGGTTCCCATCAAGTCTTCAAATGACTGTTCAGGAATCACTATAGGAGGTGTCATCTCAAAACTACTCTGTAGAACAGCTGCGAAAACCTGGAAGAAACCTCAGAAAATCGGAATTTCCCCTGCTTTACGGGGAGGAGGCGCCTAGATAGGGGCGTGAGTCGCTCCGTAGGTTTTGGAATTACACGGTGTTTGAAGCTGGTCGCGCTGCTTGCCGCGGCGCTTCGGAGATTTTTCGATTTACAATGTTGTAGGGCGAAGTCGCTCTGCTTGAAGCGGCCGCCTGAAAAAAAAAAATTTATTTATGGCAGGTATAGGGCGAGGCGGCCTCTTAATGGAGGCGCTAAAAAAGTCGTAAACCGAGTTTACAAGAAAAAAACAAGAAGAAAAAGCTTGGAGTGAAAGGTGAGAGATTATTGTGGGGTGTAGTGTGGGTTGTGAGTGTAGAATGATGGAAGTTTAAATAGGTTCCGTTTTCAAAACGAATCGGCAAGTTGCCAAATTGTTTTAAGGCAATTTCCGGAAATAGAAAACTGCCAAACCCGAAAACGGAAACTAACCATAGTTTTGATTTCCTAACAACCTTGGTATCTTTTAAACTTGGTTTAGAATAGTAACTTCTAAACTCTCCTACATATCATGCTACCACTACAAAAAAATCATAGATATGCCGATATCGGCCTAATTTTCAACTTTTACTCCAAGACAACCTTACG
The DNA here is from genome assembly GCF_015680905.1 of Coptis chinensis. Lineage (NCBI taxonomy): Eukaryota > Viridiplantae > Streptophyta > Magnoliopsida > Ranunculales > Ranunculaceae > Coptis > Coptis chinensis. Next base: position 40,132,298 of record NC_141463.1, read on the forward strand.
AAAGATGATCAAAATAAATTATATTAAAATAATATGAAATCCAAGCAATCTAAAACAAACAACTTAATATTTAAATCTAACTACTAAAATAAAATTCCACTAACAAAACAATAAAAACAATGAAATAACAGGACACAACTGATGGTGAACACCTAGGCGTGAAGAAGATGGTCCCCGAGATGGAGACGGTTCGTGGTGAAGAATGGCTTGAGCCATCCTCCTGCTCTTGGCGGCGCCATGCCTCTAAGACTCAGCTGAGACAGACTCATCCACGAAGTGGCATCGTCGTAAGCATCTCTATCTGAACAAGCACCGTGCTTCCATATCAGTTTTGAGTCTTTGCGACCGGGCTTGGTGATTACGGTGGATAATCTCCAATTTAGACAAGATATCTTCCCGACCCCTTTCGAAAGCATTTCAACTCTCGCCCGAAAGTTCGTTTGCTTATTTCAATTACAATTTGTCTATGTCGGATATCTTCACGGGATATCGATAACCGACATGAAACCGGCTTTGCAAAGATTATCATTCGCTCTAAATTAGAAGTATGACTATCGAAATTATCCTCAACCAACCATGTCATATCTTCCCTTCATTATCGAATCAACTTCATCCTCTGCGGACAACGGCCAAGTCTCTTGGATGCATTCCTTATAAATACTTGCATTAGAATACAATTTGATCTTAATAGGAGCAGATTTTACGGCAAATTCTAAATGAGAGCATGATCTTAGTAATCAATAATGGGAAGAGGTGCCATACTCTTTCCCCACTCCTCCAATCACATTCAAAATTAAACCGAGGATGCAGAAATTACACTCATTCGTTTGCAAAATCCGAGAACGCGGTGCACAATGAAGTCCGATGTCGCTGACTTTGTCTTTCCCGAGGACGTTCTTACCAATCCACTGAGCTACAGCCAGTTGATTGGTTCTCGTGGTCGTCCTGGCGAAACAATGAGATATCGTATTGTATTCACCCTCTATGACCATATCTTTCATCAAAGCAGGAACTCCGGTATAATTGGAATTCCTTTAATGGTCAATATCTAGGTTGGTTACAGGCGTGATTCCTAATAGCTCAGTGATAAGAGCCCAAAACTGTAGTTTTAACCCTTAATAATCATACTGTTAGACCAATTATGTGAATAATAAGTAAGAGTTAATACTGATTACGTGTTTTATGCATTTCGGCTTCAAAGTCCATTATGTGCGTAAATGTGCCACTTTAGCGAGATAAAGGAGCAAATCGCTAACTTCCGAATGCCATATCTTTGGACTCAGACCTCGGAATTGGGCCTACCTTATGTCAAAACGACCGACTCGGAAAGAGCTTTCCAATGGTCCGAGGCTTGACCCAATCAGAGGAGAAGAAGTGGACGAAAAGTCTGTGGAAGCCAACTGCAGCTGAAGAGGCCTTTTTGGACTGAAAGAATTGGGTTTTGGGCCTGATTCTCTGGCCCAAAACATGGCTCCAAGCCCATGCACGATTTTTGGATCTGGATGTATAAAAACAAAAGCTTCACTCTTTGTTAATGGTAGCTAGTTAGACCTAAAGTAATATATAGAATTTTAGATCTAGTTTTATTAATTAATTAAGTTTTAGTTCCATTACAATTCTTGTTTTAGATTAAATCTTTGAATGATTGTTCTTGATTGATTAGATAAATAAAATAGTTAGTTGTCAATTTCGAATTTTGTCATTTCCATTCTAGATCTAATTTAAATTTTTGTTCTTATTCCATTCTAGCCATTAAATTAGATTCATTATTGTTTAATTAAGTAAATCTCAATTTCTTACATTATGTTTAGTTTAGATTCAATGGAAAATGTTAGTTTGATGAATCAAGGCTAAAACCTCCATTAGAGGGGTTGATGAAGCCTTGATGAAAACTTAGTGGTTAGTATAGAATTGGTTGTAGAATCTATTCCACTCTAGAAGGTCGGGTTTTAAGCCATGAGAATGGGTGGACGACCTCACATGCTAGTTAGTATCCCAGAAATGCCATGAACACTAGGGATTAGACGTTTTGAAATTCTTGCCGGAAAACGTAAGAATCGAGATACGACAATCTATACTAGGTTATTAAGTTGGATTCGAGGTGGATTCACTTCCCCTCTAATTTATTTATATAGATTCAAACAATCGTATTTCCGTAGCTTTCGTATTTAACTTTAGTTTCATATTTTAACTTGTTATTTATTATATCTAGCTATTTAAAATAACGCGTCTTGTTAGCATAACATTTTGTAAAGCTCTCATTGACTTAAGACTGATTTCTTAGACTTAGAAGACAATCCATGCTAGGGAACTAGGAGTGGAACGAACTTCCTACACCACTTAGTGCAATTCGCATCGAGAGTAGAAGCTTTGATAATTGAGATAGTAAAAGATTAATTTTAGTTTACTTACGCCTGAATTCATCGTTTATTTCGTAGGTAAACTACTCATTTTACAGTTATCAAATGGCGCCGCTGCCATCTTAGTTACACTTTAGCATTGTTTTCATAGTAGAAGTAGTCATTTTTAAGTCCCATTAAACCCACCCACCCTTGTTTGTTTCATACTGTGGTTGCCCATTTTAGCTTTGACAAATTCCACGAGAAAATACACGGAGCGCGCCCGCGCCCAAGGAGAGCGCGACCCGCGCTAAGTTACTGGAATTTTATCTACCAGCGAAGCGCCTACGCTTCATACCTAAGCGACCAGCTCAAACACCGAACTTCGACTTCATTAATCGAGAAGCGACCAGCCCCATTTGGAGCGACCGCCCCTAAAAAAACACTGTAATCTGAAAATTACTTTCGGGCCTTGGCCGCTATCTGTTGGCCAGCCGAAATGCCCAGTGTTAAAATTTCCGGATTTCCACAGGTTTGATTCGAACTTTGATCTTTCATATTTTTCAGTGTGCTAACCTACTATATACACTGAACAAGCTTAAACAAGACGCTATTCATAAGCGAAGCAAGGACACAATCAGGTATTCCTTTCTTCCATACCTCGCATTTCCAGTTAGAGGTTTTCTACTAGTATATCAGAATTGTTTGGAGTGTTGCATGTTTAGTTAAGCTCAACTTAGTCTTGCATGAGATTAAGGTCTGGTCGAACAAAAAACAACGAACGTAATTACACGCAACAAAGAAGTCTATCTAGTACACCACCCACCTACACCTCTAACTACTATCACACACACCATACCCGACATAATGGTCAAGAAAGCGAGACTCCTCTCCCCGACTTTTATAAAGCCTTGAGCGATAGCCCTAAATCGTGCATCGTTCTAGCAGGCCCGGTGGGGATTTTCGAATCCCCAAACATATTTAATTTGTTACCCCGTTTTCATGGGTTAGACCATGAAAAACCTTATCGCATTACGCGTAGGATTGAACAAGTCCTTACAACATTCCATCATCCTACGGTAGGTAGGTGGGGAACAAATTAAACCGAGGGTATTCCCTTTCACATTAGCCGATAAAGCGCCTTTGCTAACTGCCCAAAGCGCTAATTGTGGACTCGTGGGCTAAACTTGTTGTTTATGGAACATTTTACCCACCCCTAAAAGACGGATGAGATGCTTTCAAAGATTCATTTTTTTCCGCGAATCCTCATGAATCATTTTCTCGAGGCATGGAATCGCTTTCACCGATCTCCTTATAGAGTGTCCACATCATAACTTAGCAAAAGACACGTTAGTTCGTGCCTTTTTCAAAGGTCTTCTACACCACCATAAAGAAGTCCTCGACATAATGAGTGGGGGTAGTTTCCTAAGTAAAGGAGCCTCGGAGGCTTACAAATTTTTAGAAGACCAAACTAAACGGAATAATAATTAGGGGGGTAGTGACGATATCCCCCGCTCAGCTAGTTCTTCTTCAACAGTCAAGGCCGCCGGTATGTTTGAGAAGAAAACCGATCCAGAACTTAAAAATCTAATCGAATCTCTAACTAAAAAAGTAGAGGCTATTTCTGCTCAACAAAAGCATATCCCCGTCATGAATGTAAACTCCAACCCATGTAATTTCTGTTTGAGTCCAGAGCACCCTGACGATTATTGTCCTCTAGCTTATAAACAACAACCACCAGAACAAGATAATGTTTACTCTATTAATAACTATCCTATTCCTAACGCCTTGAGAACAACATCCCAACTTCAGTTGGAGAAATAATCAACAAGTAACACCTCCAGGGTACAATAATCAAAATGTTAGGCAAGAAAACAATTATAACCAAGCTCCACCTAGGCAAGGACAAGGACAAGGACAAGGTCAAGGGAATTATAATAATTATAACAAACCAAGCTGCAACCACGACATAGGTCAAGCACAAGGTTAGAATAATTATAATAATTATAATACCAATAGAGGTATCGCTCACGGTTAATAATAATAACTATCACAACCCACCCATAAATAATCAACGAGATAGTTCCAGTCGCACCACCCGTGACTACTACACCTACAATAACCGGATCAGATCGGCGCTTTATACAAGTTACCCAACAACTTTTCCGGATTAATGACTCAATCAAACAAAACAGATTTTACAATCCATAAATCAGGGGCATACAACAAGTTAGCCCAAGCGAAAGCTCCAACCAAAAGGCGTGTTTCCGGGACAAGCAATACCAAACCCTAAAACAAAGAAACATAGCCTTTGAGGTAAACGTAATTCTAGTACGAAACTACAATGCGTAGGTGACCTAAATGCCATCACCACTCTCCGCTCGGAAGAGTGGTTGATAACAAAGTAACTACGCCTATAGTTACCCCATCCATAATCCCTACACCGGATATCGAACTAGATACCGCGAATAGAAACCGAGGAGCCTACCACGGTAGAGGTACCGGTTAAATCACAACCAAAGAAACCGAAAGCCAAGGTTACACACAAGCCAAGTAGAGCCATCACGAGAAAATATAGAGTGAAACCACCGTTCCTCAAAAATTAGCCATGCTAACCAGGGGATACAAACTTTTGAGGAAATTAGGAACGTTTTCAAGAATCTAACGATAAACCTTCCTTTTTCTCGGAAGCTATTAAAAGCTACCTAACCACGCTAAGTTTCTTAAAGAGTTGTGCACTACTAGGCGAAGACCAACATACCTAAAGACGCTTTTTAAGCTGAGCAGTTCCCAACTTTATCCGAAAATAATGGAATTGTTAAGTACAAAGGACCCTGGTCGCCCCCTCTTGTAAAATGCACCTTAGGAGATTCCCACACGGCGACACGCCTTATTAGACACGAGGGGCGAGTGTTAACTTACCCCGTGATACTTGTATAAACAAATAGGTTTACAGGAAATGCAACCTACAAAAATAACGTTGCAATTAGCCGGACGTGTCAATTAAGTATCCTAAAGGTGTAGTGGAAAACGTGCTTGTTAAGGTTCAAGATTTCTACTATCATGCTGATTTTGTTATCCTCGATACGTAGGTCGCTAATAACTCATGCACCACGATCATTTTAGGGCGCCCTTCTTGGCAACTGCCAATGCTTTTATAAATTGTCGCGATGGAAAGATGTCCTTATATTTTGGCCATCTTTCCGTGAGGTAAATGTTTTAAAATGATGAAACAGTTACGATTCAGATCAGTAGATGGGGAGGTTAGCATGATCGAGTTTAGCTCAAGATTATTTTAACAACACGTTTCCTGAAAACAATATGTACAAATTCCTTTCTTTTTGGAACTTCAGATTTTGTAAATGACTCATACTTAGAGGAAGTCAACACCATCCCGGAGTCCACACCAATCACCGAACGGGTTGCTCCATATCTTGATTCACTGAAGACTTGCTACCTAAGCAAGTCTTTTATGTATATGAATATGATTTGATTTTTGAATGTGAATTTGAGTTTAAATTTGAATATGATTGTATGTATATGAATATGAAATTGAAGTTATGTGCATATATGAATTTGGTTTTGATATGATATTACTAAATCAAATAGTAAAGTTTTGTTTGATTTTGGTCCAAACAACCCACATCCTTTGATCGTTACATAACCATAAGAAACGATTCCACATATAGTTCACAAACGAACCGGGCATTTAACCACCACCACACATTTGGATTATAGAGCCAAACGATCTTTTATAGTAACCCACAGCGATCTACAAAAAATCATTTAAAGTGATTATGAAGCGATCGACAATATCATTTAGAGTGAAATTCAAATTCAACGTCAAATTCAAATTCATGTTAGCTTCCGACATTAAATTATCATTTGACGCTTGAATTTTTAATTTGACATTTGAAACTAGCCTTGACGTTGAAATTGAATTTGATGTTGAATTTGAATATGACTTTTGAATTTGAATTTGTCGTTGAATTTAGAATTTGACGTTGAATTTTATTATAGATTAGGGTTTTGTATATAGATTAGGGTTTTAGATTATGAATTTGTCGTTAAATTTGAATTTAACATTTGAATTTGAATATGACAATTGAATTTGAATTTGAATTTGAATATGACCATGAGGAGACCATACAAATTCATAATATCACTTCGATCACTATGAGCATAGCAGGAATAACAACAAATATTGATACCAAAGTGAGAGTCAGCACTCGGTACAATAAGGAGACCATGAGGAGCTTATATCTTGATTAATTAAGTCTTGAAATCAAAGAAAAACGCCAGTCAAAACGTTTTACATCAACAGTACAAATGATCCAAATTCTATAGAAATTATACATAGAGACAAGTAACAATATAATAATTTGTAGATATCCTAGATTTTACTTATAAACATTAAACACATACTAGATTTCTCTTACAAGTCACAAGTACCTAAAACTACATCGATCTCCTACATCCTCAACGATAATGTCACTGGCTAAGCATTCTTTGTATTGCAATCTAAACACTCTCGATTTATGGCTAAGCATTCTACCATATAGTTTGAATAAACACCTAACCCCGCCATCACTACACCATATCCGGTTTATTTGTAACAAATATACATTCTTTACAAAAAATATTAGTAACGGTTATCTTGCGTTGACACAAAAAACATGACAAATATTAGTAAATCGAAAATTAATAACACTTATTATCCATTACAAAATTTACTTCACGGTTATCAAGTATTGGTGAAATTAATTTCAAGAATGGATATCAAGCATTCGATGTGTTAGTAATGCTTACTAAATTGTCATTGTTGGTCATTATCCATTTCTAACGGAAATTAATAACACTTATTAACTGTTGCTTAATAAAAGTTCAAATATTTGTAACAGTAGTTATGTATCCGCACTAATAATTTGTAATATAAAAAAAAAAAAAAAAAAACTATTAGAAATTTCCCCAAAGCTACATCACCTGCACTTGCTTATTCCATGATATATCAACCAAATTATTCTATTAATAATAATATTCATCCATTCTAACAATCTACTACCACAAACATACAAAAAGCTCACTTGTATTATAAATAATTTTACTCGTATATTCTCCATTAACCATGTAATAAAATAAATCTAATGCTAAAGCAAATAAGCCAAAACCAAACATCTAGTTAAAGTGTTTATCAATTATCATCTACAAAAAGTTAAAACTAAAACAAAGAAACAATATTTATTGAAATGCATAAATGACTCCCCGCTAAAGCTTTGCATATTCGCTTCCCCATGAAAAAGCTTGATATCCACCTCGAAGGAACAAATGGAACTAGCAAACTATTTTCTAGTGTTATTGAAGTTAACCCTACTCCCCCCATTGTTCTTACGAGGATCATTTTCTAGAACTTAAAGAGTTTGGGTGACATGGAGACTTGATCTTCACGGCTTAGTTCATATATAGTAATGTCTTTGTGTGTCTCGGTAAGGTGATCTGCAGTTAAACACACAGTGTGATCCTAAGGGCCAGCCACCAGTCCTAGGTGACACTAAGCCCCTAGACTGAGCCTAGGAGGCCTTAGATGCAAGGATTATATATAGCCAAGGCGATGAACAAAGGCAAGTATTTGGCAAAAGTGCACTTATTGAGGCATTCCTTCCCTTAACTGCCTCTAGTAAAATGAGTCTTAGACTGAAGAAAAAAATAAGTTCACCACGAATAATGAGTCTTGATATTTTGAACTCTGTGTATCAAGTGTCATGGTAGAAATTTTCCAACTTCATCAAGATTCCAGATTTAAAAGTTCAAACCAATGATAACCAATCAACAAGCAAGTAGAATATGGTACCATCACCATTAAAAGGAATATAAAACAATTAGACTAATAAGTTACTTCTATCTAAGAGAAATACGTTCAATCAAGAACAATGTAAGAAGCATAGATCACCATATTTCAAGTTAACCCCTACCTAGTTAAACCATATTTCAAGGGAACTACATTTCGATTTCACCAATTGAGAAATCAAGAAAGATTTAACATTGATTCACCAATTTTAATCCGAAAGAAAAACAACGGTTTACGGAATCGATCCGGATCTGATTAAGAAATCAATAACAAAACAAGTGAAGATGGAAAAAGCAAGGATAAGGAACATATTACATCTAGGCTTACAAAATCAATAGCAAACAAAACTTACAATGTATTGGTCTCGGGCCCATTGATGAAAAAATAGAAGAGCCAACTGAAGTAACTAAAAGGACCTGCCAAACACATATACACAAACTTTGTAGTTACACGGTCAAACTTTATTTATTTCGGACCTTTTTTAAGCAAAGAAAATAATTGTGAAAGCAAGTTATGTCCAATAGTTTCAATTATCACTTAATAATCAACTCAAAGGAATAAATGAATGAGATACCACATCTTGTGAAGAAAGAAAGTCGAAATGGAGAGTACACAATCTTGGTGGTTAGCTTTTTCGTTTGGTGTACTACCCTTTGTTTGTGTGGATACTTTGATCATGGAATGAGTTCAGGTTCTCAAGTCCCTCTCAAAGCTCACTCTAGCTCTACTAAACTGAAGAAGACATACCAACTAGGCATTACATAGATAGTGGCTGCTAAAATTTAATTAATAAAGAGAGAGTTCAAGCATTAATAACTTCACTAAATAACTTTACCATACATGGTGATCTAAGAAAGTGATTACTCCCCTTCCCTTCCATAACAGCAAACATTAAATTATTTTCCAAGTTAAAAGTTCTTGATTCCCAATTTCCACTATGCCTTATAATCTACATTAGTCCTCTTGATTAATCCAAAGTCTAAACTACTAGTAACTAATCTTTATTGAATTTAATACCCTTTCCAAGAAAAAAAGCCAAATTACGCTAATTGGAAAAAAGGATTACATCCATATCTGGAATAAGGGAAGTCCATTTTCAAAAGACTACAAGAGATTGGATTTTAATTAAGACTTAAGAAAATTTTGGCCTAATACAAATAGAAAACAAAATGGACCCATACCTTAGAGTAATTCATGTGAAGTTTTTAAACACATGGTCACACATGGAAGAGTCTTTATGAAAGGTTGTTATGCAAATGGACTACAAGAAAGTTCAGGTTCACAAAGTTGGTTTCAAAGGAGCCATATACCGGTCATTATCTTGCATTAACTCTTCCTTGCAGCTTAGCTTAAGAAATGAGTGGAAATAACTTTTGAAAGTTTCAATATAACTAAAAAATGTCGGTTTCTTTATAGTGAACATATATTCAAGGTTTTCAAACAATAAATCAGTAAACCTAATGCAAGAGTAGGAGATTTAGGTCTATGTTTCAAAGCTTCTGAGTGCTTAGTTAAGTTCTTGAATTGTCTTGAAGAATGAATTCAAGGTTTTGGTTAAAGGCGGGGTTGCCAACCTGTTCTTGACAAAAACATCGAGAACTTAACAAACATCCCTTCGCTTTAAAGCTTAGTGATGAGAGATTATAGGTAGAATAGAACAAAACAGATTCACCTTCATTCTTATACCAAGTTGAACCTACTAGGAATGCATTAAAACAAGGCATCCAATTAGTCCATCCAATATCCATTATTGTCAAGACATTTTTCATCATCCTGCTCTTATAACCAATTCAAACAAATGCATACATATTAATAACACTTTAGAAATGTAATGAAACAGAGGCTTCACAAAAAAAATTGTTGACAAATGAAATTAGGAAAGAAAGAGTTTTCGGAAGACCAAAAGTTGTGATGTGAAATCACTACTTACAAGTCCACGCCTCCACCAACTTCGGGTTCATAAATCATAATCCTTGAAAACTTGGTGATGGTGAAGAATGAATTCAATAGAAGAGTTTCATGATTCACAAACGAAGAGAAAGGAGAGAGATCATTTAAATTGAAGGCAAATGAGGTCAATTACCACTAAAATTTGAAGCCATACCCAAACTCTAGTTTGATCAACGTTGATTATCCATGGTGTAACCATAATTGAGTTAAAATGCTCCTGGATTTGGGAAACCCCAACTAAACTTCGAAGCCCCAAGGGAATAATTTATTTGATGTGTTGTAAAAGTGGAGTCTTTTGTTTTTGGTAAATCGCCTAGGTGTCTAGTGAACTTGTGGTGTGAAACATAATAAATTTGGGTAGTACTAGTTATCTACTTATCTACCTAATCCTCTTGTAATTGTTTATCTGAAAACAAAAATGGACTTACAAGTCTCCACACCCATCTCATATTGTAAAAATTATTTGTCACTGCATTCACAATACACCCGTGACAAATACTTGATAAAAAATGGCGTTATTAAAAATCCTATTCGTACTGATTAGTGCTATGTAGTCAATATTAGCACAACCCGAAAGTGAAAAAATTCCTACACACACTTACATGAATGAGATACATTTAACCACCAAAATAAATATCAAATTATTTAATAAGGAACCAAAATGCAAAAAAGAAGAAAAGATATAACACTTATGATGAAATCAGATTCAAAATTTGTCATGAAACTTCTTAAGCTGTATTACTACTAATGGTGTAAGAGTGATCCGTAACCAAAGCTTGCTCTTGATTTTCAACCTTAACAAACCAGATATTCAAACACGCCACATGACAAAATGTCTCTAGCACCGTGAGAAGATGAATATCCCAGGGGAGATGGGCTCAAGTGTGAGACCCAAGATGAACATCTGTGATTCCATAGAATCAATTAACTAGATTTTACGACAAAAGTAAAACACATTATTTCGTAACATATCAACATAAAGTGTAGATTATTCTATCAAGGAACCAATAAATATGACTAAAAACCAATCTGCTAAGGAGTGGAAAGTTAATTACTCAATCTAGAATACTAAGATTCCACCATGCTTCCAAGTTCAAATTCTTATAAATTGGCCATCAGATGTACATTGAACTCAAAGAGTCCTCATTACTCATCGTGACCAATATTCAAATGACTAAGCACCATGCTCATAATGTAATACCAAACCCTTTTTGATCTAGATTATAGGTCACCCCCCCACCCTCCCTCCCCTCTCCTCGACTAAGTCATGTACTGGGGTCGCCTTTGACACCAAATCAGCTAACGGCCAATACTCTTTCACATCTAAGTTTTCAAAAAGAGAAAAGCTATTTATTTAGCCAAGAATACTAATAGTCAACAACCCTGCAACTATATTATACACTATATACTCATAATCAATATTTGTAAATCTAAGAACACAATCAAAGACCATACATTGCAATTGAACTGAAACCCCAATAAAAAACCAGTCATCCAAAAAGTAGTATCTAAGTTTCAGAGCACATGTTAATCCAGGATAAGTACAAGAACACTATTAAAAACAGAAAAATGAAACACTGAAAAATACAATAACAATTATAAACTACACTAATTCGAAGTTAACATGGTTTCAAATTATAATAAATAGTCGAACTTAAGGTCAAACAACCACAAAGCTAGAATAAAGATGATTCTAGCCAGAGTTATTTGAAGAAGTATTGATATGGGGAACTACATTCATTTCAAAAGCATGTGCTTTAAAGCCAAAGAGTCAAACTCCAAATTCCATGAACTAAATTTCTTCAACCTTCCAAAAATATCACGCTACACTAAAAGATTATTCTACCGAACATCACAAATTGGGAAACAAAGACATAAACTATACTAATGAAACTCTAGAAAGAACAATTAATACAGAGAAAACACATTGTCGCCTCAAGTCAATTCAAACATTTATAAAGTTAACGTGTAAAATCAATTCATATTAAGTTTTTAACCAATTTATCCAAAAAATATCTCTCAGATGCTCATATAATGGATGCATCATTCATATGTTCCGGCCTTCCACATTTCAGCCAGATCAAGAACATTTCAAAGCCGCTTATTGAATGACAAAGTTTAGTATAGGAACCGCATTCATCTCTAAGGCACAAATTTAAAAGCCATAGTCAAACTTCATCCCCATAGAAGAAAAAAAGAGCAAATCTACACATAAAAAACACTATCCACGGAAGAATACTCAACACATGTAGGGCAATCAAACAAGCAATATGTGAAGCAAATACATATTTCTTGGCTTAAAATCAATTTACTAACTAGAACATAATAAGCTAAACAGATGTTTGAGTGCTTATAAACTATTTTGAAATATTAAAATAAACTAGATGGAACGAAAACAAACCTGATCTTCTTCAAGCGCTCCAAATCATCTCTGAATTTCATGTCCATGCATTGGAAACAACTTGGGAATACCTGCCATCCTTGTAATCCTTCATCCCGCTCAAAACCGGTCGAGGGATCTTGAACTGACGAGGATTGGCAACAATCGTCATAATGTTCTCAAGCTCAAGAAATGACTTGCACTCACATACTTCTATGCTAGCCACCATTTTCAAAAAAATTGAACCTAATAATTTGTTACCTTGGTTAAAGCAAGCTTCCTTCCATAGATCGAGCAATTTTGTGTTGAAGTAATGAATAAAGGTTTGTCCTTTTATGAAGAAATCAACTAACTTGAGAAACCCTAGAAGATCGACCACAAAAACAATTCCCTCATCACCATGAATCATAACCGAGGAAGATTGAGAAGAAAAGAAAAAGAAATGGAAAAAGAAATACCTCACATGTTGGTAGTGGCGACAACGCCGCCTCTCACCCCATTTTCCCTTTTGTTTACATCTTTTCTTACTAACTCCACGGAGTCAGGGGTAGTTGACCCCTTGACCTACTAAGCGCGAGTTGAAAAAATCCCGCTGAAATTTTTGCCCTTTTTTTCTTTTTTGATTCGTCACATTTTTACCTATGCTATCAATATCGGATTAATCGGCCGATTAATCGCGTATTGCTCATAAACCGATTAGTTTTTACCTATTTTTTAATTTTTACTCACCTAACCGATTTAATCACCAAATTAACCGATTAATCAGCCGAGATTACCGATTTCTCGCTAAACTGAGAAAAAAAATTATTGAAAATATCGGCTTTCCATCTAAAAAAATACGTAAAAATAACGAATTAGATTCTTAAATCGTATTAATAATAATAGAACCCAATCAATACACAAAACTAAAAGTTTACTTATTTTTTCCTCCTTAACGAAAGTTAAATATACAAATTATTGTATTATCTCTCTAATAAATATTATCACTTCTCAATCCCCTTATTCCTTTAAATATTTAATGTAATTTTTGTGTTTGACATATCTGTAGTACTCCAAAATTGAGCTAGTTAGATGTGATTATAAGAATTTAATATTTTTTGTTGTATTTCGGATCACTGTTTAGAAATATTTGGTATGATTATACTAATATATATTTTGAAAACATCAAATATATACATCCGATATAACCGATTAAATTACCGATTAATCACCGATTAACCAATTAATCGCCATAAACGCTAACGTAACGCGTATTTATAATATGTATTTATTTATTTATTAATTAATTTATTTATTTATTTAAAATTTGTTAGATTGATTTGGGATATGTGGGCCTGATTTACGGGCCCGAAATCCGGTGTTAAATTGGTTTCAAACCCGCATATATATTCATATTTTTCTAGAGAATAGGGTTTTAGATAAAAAATAAAAATGGATCACGGAGATAAAAGCCTCGATTGCTAAAGAGTTGGAGCACGCGACGATTTGGATTATGAGGGATTCAAGAGCTTTTAATACAATGAGTAGTTATTTTGCTATTTCACCCGAATCTATAGTTTTCCATGTATCGGTGTATACGCATATTTCTCTGCCTAAGGTTTCGCCTATTGTTACTACTCATTATCCTGTTATTATTTGGTGTCCGTTGTATTGTTAAACTATGTTGAAAACTCTGAAATTGAAACTGAATCTGTCGGGCTTGTTTGGGCTGTTAATGGCGCCCCGAGCCCAAGATAAAGAAAACGCCCCGCCGTGTGTTGTTTGACCTCTTCTTTGTTGTGGTTTTGGTTATTTGATGTCGGGGTTATATATTTGATGTTGGTTATTGATGATTGGGGATGATTTGGTGCTAGAGAATGGGTGTTGTCATCGCTTTGAGAGGGTGTTAATGGCGGCGACCAAAAATCGCCTAGTTTTTATTTGAACTTTGTTGTTGGGGTGGTTAAGTACTTGAATGGGTTGTTGGTGATGGGGTGGCTAGTGAGGGCTGTCGAATGAGGGCTGTGGGAAGCTTGAACAGCTGGCAATGGCGGCCGAGATATGTTGGAGAGTGATCTCGACAGTTGCTAAAATCGGTGTTGGTGTTAATTAAAGATGTCAGGTTCATTAGGAGTCCAACCGCTGGGTTGAAAAGGGGTGATGAGTGGAGATTGTGGTGGCCGATTTGGTGGCTGGTGGAGCTGTTGGAGCTGAGGGAGATGACCGGTTGGGCCTTGGGCCGAAACCTATTAGTGGGGTTTGGGCCTTAGTTGGTTTCTTTGGGCCCAATTTTATTTTGTTTTGATTGGGCCGGTTTTGATTTCAGTTTTTGGGCCTAAACACTAGTTAGTTGTTGGGATGGATTAATCTTAAGTTTTGGACCAGTTTAGTTTAAGTTTGGGCTGGTTTTAGTTTAAATTCTTTGGGCCGAACCCATTCGTATTTTGAGCCAGTTTCTAATTTGGTTTTGGGCCGGTCCATATAACTTAAAATAGATCCAATGGGGTCTTTAAATATTTAGATTTTTGGGCTTTGATTGTGGACTTTTGACTGTGTAATTGTGATATATTTATGTTGTAAAGTGTATGGACAAATCAAATGCTAAAATAGTGCGGAAGCCTGCATAAATTGGTTTGTCATTATCTAATTAAGATTTGACGTGAGTAATGTGTAAAGAATATAAATATTGGCACGTAACAAGAGAGGAATTCTTATAAGACTTAGATATATACGTTTCTATGAGAATTACACTACATACGGACTCATATTCATGGACTTTAGTATTGGGCTTTTGTCAGTTGATCAATTTGACTTGACTTGTGCTTCGGACTCGAATAATTATGCGAGATATTTGGACTTGAGTTGTTCTTTCTTTTTAAAGTTGTTTCATTTTGATATTTGGTGGAATTGACTTATATTTTGATTATTTATATACTATTTATATTATGCACAAATGGAAATAATGCGTACATTTGATGGGGAATTGAGTTCACATAAATATATTGAAGGAATACATTACATGATTGATTACTATTACGAGTTGCTACTTAAACGAATTATAGTATTTATGAAGGCTTGATACATCCCATATGGGGTAGTGCAATATATGATTGGCACGTGAAATAATAAGTTTTGAGATTGGATATAAAGATGCTTGAATATCGTGCAATGAATAGTATTGGCACGTGAATGTGGATTTTTATTCTAACGAGAAACATTGAGCTTCAATACAATTAAGTATACTGGCATAAGATAGAACAAGAATTATTATTGAGATTTTCCAAATATGGTGGCTTAGTGCAATAATGTATTTGACATGTACGTAATAAAGTGAAATTATTATGAGACATGAATGTATGACACCTGAATAAATTACGTAACGAAAATCCTATAACCTAGCTACCACAACTCATGTGATTTGCCTTTGTGATGGGCGTATGTGATATGATTGGCCCTTCTGGCGTTTCAGTGAATCTGAATGGCCCTTCGGTCGTAAGTAATTTGATTGGCCCTTCTGGCGTTTTAGTGAATCTAAATGGCCCTTCTGGCGTAGTCGAATAGTGACTTGATTATTCCGTTCGCAAAATTAGAACGAGACGCGCGATATTTTATGCCGAATAGTGGCAGTACTTACATAATGGCTTTCGTGTGAGGGTTATCTGGTGTGCAGCATCCCGCTCAGGGTAATTGCGCACGGAGTGGTCCACTATGTGAGGGGAGGCATGTGGATGTACATGTTCGGCGTTGGGTAGCGATTGTGGTAGCTAGGAAAACTATGTAAGACATAGATACGATGTGATTTTAGGGACACGCAAAGAAAGCCTTAAATAATATAATTATGGTAATATGTTGGTTAATGATATATCTTTAAATATATGATTGTATATGATTTTGCAGAAGGGTGGGTTAAACTAATTACTTGTGCAGAGACGACCCACTCTGTAATTGAGCATGAAATACGATAAGTATAGAATATGCTTGGCTGGTTATTAGTTTAGTTAGAACCTAAGGCGCCTCGGTGGAGGAACTAAATGCCTTTGTATTATTGTTGGGAAGTTAAGGTGTCTCAATGGAGGAACTACATGCCTTATTTATTATGCGTATGGTTTGTTGTGTGGTTAGTGGAAAGTTAAAAATACCGATTGGAGGAACTACCTGCCTAAATTATTGTACTTAAGGATGTTGTATTATTCGTGGAGGTTAAGGTGCCTCGGGGGAGGAACTAACTGCCTTATTTATTGTGTAAATATATGTATAAGTATATGTTGTATTTAGGGCTACTCACACCAGCATTGTTTATAATGCTGACCCGATTTGCATGTTTGCTTATCGGGTGTGTTCATTAAATGAACATAGTTGATAAGTCTTGACAGATTTAGTATTGAAGAAGGTTGGTTGCTACTTGTGGTTTGTGTTAGCATCGCATTCATGATATGTTTTGTTTTCCCTTAAGGTGTAATAGTCTTTAGTTGAGACAAATGTTGTTTTGTATTTTCAGTTGTAATTATAATTAAAGATGGTGGAAAGGAGATTTGTAATTAATCATATTTGCGAGTTTTTGGTAATGAAGAGAACTTTTGTTTAACTTAAATTTTTTATTGGTTTTTAATTATCCGTGTATTTAAACTGATTATGGGTTTTTGGGAGTTGAGAGTGCATCACACCTCGAAAATCAAGAGTCGGAACAAATATTGTTTTTCCACTCGCTTGAAATTCAGGGTGTGACATCGCTCCTCGATCGATTAGTTTCAAAACCGATTTTAAGCTGCTTAGATTTGTACAGTACGTTAGTTAATATCTTGATAAATCCGACACAAAATAATTCGAAGTAATTTACTAACGGTTAAGTGACTTTGTAACGGAACACTAATTGTTATTAATTTACTAACGGATAAATATGTGTTACAAAAGTGAAATTGCAATTGTTAGAATTCCTTGTTATGGTGTAGTGCATATAGGTGGTCTTATTCATTCGCGGCAGGTGTGCCTAAAGGAAGTTACATCGAACCCAAAACTCAATCACCTCTGTATGATTTTTAAAGATCGCCCAAGTTCCATTTACAATAAGATTGATCTCAGAACTTTGGCTCGACATCCTTTCAATTCCATATCATAAATGTGTAAGGCTTGCTTAAGAGAAACATTGCTTAACCACACATCTCGTCAGATATCTAATTATAAAGAGAGCTCTTTATAATTTCCATTTGTTTAAGAACTTTCCTGAGTATTGAGATCGTATAAGGTTAAAGTGAATGAAATTGGTCCACCAGTAGAAATTGCCCAAAGGATCACATTTTAAGAGAAAGTAACTGAACGAAATAAGTTTCACCTACAAGAGTTGGTGGACAAGAAGTAAGAACGACCAAGACCTGAAAGCACCGTGGCATGACTTGAGATATTATAGTCAGTGGACATAATGCCACTGGCTATTATTTCACTAGTCGTGCCACAGTGCTTTCAGGTCTGGGTGGTTATTACTTCTTATCCACCAACTCTTGTAGGTGAAATTTATTTCGTTCAGTTACTTTCTCTTCAAATGTGATTCGACTGGCGGACCAATTTCATTCACTTTAACCTTATATGATCTCAATACTCGGGAAAGCTCAAAAACAAATGGAAATTATAAAGAGCTTTAATAAATCTTAAATTAAACGTTTTACCCATGGGGCTATCGTGGAACTTCCCATTGTGTAATTAACATCGCCAAGAGCGCGCAACAAAGTATGCATAACTTGTATCATCCGTCTGATATTAAGTTGCATAACATACAAAATATTACAAAATGAGCCACACAATAATTAGTTTGGCATTAGCATTAATCTAACCAGTTTGGTGGTAAACTCGAAACCACCGGAGATATGCTTATATACTAATTGCAGCTTATACGTTAATTGTTATGACAACAAACGACCTCTATCATGATGCATACTAATAAAGATGCAAGCTATAGTATGTGTTTTTTTCAAGAGCCAATATCGAAATAAATGGGTTAATCTCAAAAAGGTTAAGATTTTTCCCTGCTTGCCTTTCATAAAAAACAAAGAATTAAGTATTGTCATGATTTTGGAATAAATAAAAATACAAACTTTATATAACCTTAACTAGTGTCACCAAAACAAAGCCATACCACAGTGTACCATATATTAATTTGCTGCATATCAAAACACTCCTAAACTCAAACTATACAATTTTCAAGAATATTGAGAGTGAAAAATACAAACGTTAGAAAAAGTAGCACCTTTGAACAGGGGCAGATCCAGGATCGCCACATAAGGGGGGTTGCTACAACTAATATGCACTACAATTTTTTTTTAGGATGAATTATACACTATTATAACTAGTATTCCCCCCCCCCCCTAGATCCGCCCATGCCTATGCCTACCTGCCATATACAATTATTAAGAAATGTGTGGTTTAATATATTGCATACCCTGCCAAAACAACACACTACACCATATGGACTGATTTGTAACGGATATGCATCCGTCACTAAAAATATTAGTAACGGTTATCTTGCGTTGACACAAAAGCGTGACAATCAACAATAACGGATATTAGTCACGTTTATTTTCCGTTACTAAAATTAGTCACGGATAATATACGTTACTGAAATTAATTTCAGTGACATAAAAACCGTTACAATTCATTTCCAACGTTTATTAATTTCGCCCAACGTTTGTAAAGTGTTGGTATTTTCCGTTTCTGACATTTACTAACCGTTACTAATTTTCCATTACTAACGGTTATATATCCGTTACTAAATATTTACATTCCTAACGATTTTCTATCCGTTACTAATTATTTCTCATTTATTAAAAAAAATGGTTTTTCTAGCCCTTTTATATGTGGGGCCACCTGCACCCTTTTCAGTCTACAATGTATCAATTAAATTCTTCCATTCATCAATAACTCGATCTAACAATTAAATTCTTTCTATTCATCCACAACGAAAAGTAATGAAGAACAACATAGATGTTCTAAACACCCCGCCCCGCCAACCAAGTAAAATAGCAAAGTTTACACAGAGGGACATTTTGTGGCGAAGTTAGTTCCCTATTTCCTGATATTATTGCACATGGATTTGAAAGTGGTGGCACACTTCAAAGGTATACTTCTCCATTACTATATCCAGCAACGACTTTACTTCCAAAGGGGCATGCCCAACATGAAGAAGTAACTTTCTTTGTTTCATTCGATTATGAGAGCATGTTTCCACCCATAAGAAGAATTCCCTTACTTTCTTCAAGTCCCCATAATACAATAAGACCATCTCAAAAAATTATAAGTACCCTACATAGAAACAAGAGTCACAAAACAATATAGGAGATCATAGATTTAACCAAACTTTGGATATTGACTACTAACTAACTAGTGCTTACGGGAGAAAGCCTTATGCATCTCAAATAAAGAAGTCTATCTTCTAACTGTTTATGTAAATCCCAGAGATTACCTCTGACTCTCAGCCATTGGTTGTGGCATTATGGACAAGACTGCATTGTCACCAGCGACTTCAGTTGCATTCCCTAGAGAAACACAGTAAATTTAATTTATTTGCACATAAGAAAGAAAACTCCTTAAGTTAAACTGAAATCAAGTGTCACACTAGATTCATAGATATTCGATGTAGCTCTAGTCAATCTCCTCCTTTGTGTACACCTCCTGCTCCATTTTAAAATTGAGAACCCTGCAATTAAAAAACAATAATCACAAGAATTTACTTTGGGCAATGCCAATCGAGAACAATATCATGTGCTAGTAAACATCTACATGCTTTGAGTAACACTATTTTCTGATTGGTATACGCTTTGGGTGGTAAATTATTTAATTCTAAAAGCATTTGAAGGTGCATTTTGTGTTCGTACTAAAAGATAAAAGATGAACAACAGAGCAGCAAACTCTGAGCACCATAAAAACATGAAAAGCATGCTCCTTAGACTTTAATAGTTATGAAAGACTGAAATAAATGGTACAACAGTACCTTTGATCTGGTTGAGATAAGTAAGCCAACATCACTAGAACATCTGACAAGAAATTGATCTGGTTGTGATGATGCTTGGCAGATAGACAGGTTTTAAAAAAGAAATTGATGGATCTAACTTAATTACAGTGTCAATAAAGTTTGAACCTGACTATACCCCTCCAATTACATAAATTGATTCACCGATCACAACTGCTCCAGCAGATACCCTTGGTTGATGCATCGAATCACCATCTGTCCAAGAGCCAAAGCGAGGATCCAATACCTCGACCTCTGAAACATTTCTAGTTCCGTCAAAACCCCCAAAGGCATATCTGCGATTACAAATTGTTCATCATATACTCTCAGATTCCTGTATATATTATATGGTCCCTAGACAAAGAAAGCCTATGAAAATATTGTAAATGTGTGCATTTATATACTTGTAAACATAACAAGCACACACAGTCATAGCCATGTTCACTGATATTTGGACTTTAATCAATACAATCGGCCAAAGATACACTATGCTGAATTACAATTGTCCGACAAATTGAAATTACGCATTTTGTGCACAACCGCAAACCAAGGTCATAATATAACTATAACAAAGAGGACATGCAAACTAATACTTAACATATTTATCTAATTAAGGAACTTACATCTTTTCATTAAAAGCAGCCACGGAATGGCCTCCCCTGCTTGTCTTCATACTAGGAACACTCTCCCAAGAAATTGTCCGGGGATCAAACCTTTCAAATTTGACCTGTGACAAATGAAGGGAAAGAATAAAGCTCTATGTCTCAGACTAAGATTGCATACTCTTTTCTATCTTTTGCACCACGAATAACTGCAAGAATAAAGGAAGGAAATTTATGGCGTCAATAGCAAATGAGAAATGGAATGTCCCATTCAGCAATTACAAAACATTTGAACGATGTAGTGTTATTCTAATATATAAAATCCACGGACGACCACTTTGAAAATTGAACGATGCAAACTACGAGGGAATGCTTATAGAAAAGAGTGTAAAAGCTATGATCAAGTAAGGTACATAAAATGTCTCACCTGATTGATCTAGCTTGATTTACTGAAAACTCTCGATCCATTAGATTGGGTCCAACTGGCAATGGCCCAGAAGCAGGGGTTGTAGAATTGGCATATTGTAGCACTCCTACACCAATGATACTACTATTTGATTGTGTTGGATTTGCTACCATAAAGTAGTTCATAGTGTCGAGTTGATTGGCTGTGACAAGAACGGAATAAGACTGGCCAATATGTACATCTAAGGAGTCCAAAGTGATCTGATTAGTGTAAGATCACTCAGTTTCAACCAACACCATATGATGGTCCTGAATTCTGAAATTGAAACTCATCGAGGTACCCACATTCGATATTCTCAATCGGTACATTTTTCCTATGTGACAAAATCAAATCCATCAAAATGAGCAAATTGATCAAGTATTTTGGGGAGTCTAACAGGCAATTGATATTGAACTGATGGTGAAAATTATATCTGACCTTGTGTAACGTTAAACGACTCGTGCCGATCATTAAATTTGTCCAAGTCTTCAGCTCATTTTCCGTTCATAAGGAGGGCAGTAGGGTAGAGCTCATCATAATCGGACTTGGCGGTAAACGCCCTCTCAAATCCGGTAAAATAGTATAAACAAAAATTCAAGTTAAATTTTACCAAGTTCACATTAAAATCAAATTCATACGTGAAAGTGTACATTAACAATATTTTTTGCAGTAAAAATGAGATCACACTAATGAGGGAGTTCTAGGTAACCATTTTTCAGTAGAATTGCTCATGCCTTGGTTTAGTTGGGTGGGTAGGTCGTAACAATAAAGTCTGAGCCCAACAAAGTAGATAAAATTTAGCCCAAATCCGCTTACTGGTTATTTCACAATTTGTTTATTGGTTTTCGTTGAACAGATGCATGCTTAACACTCTTAGAAGTTAGAATAACAAGAAGATTAAAAGAAGAAAGAGTAAAAGTGTAAGAAATTACCTTGTAGTCATAGGAATACCAATCA
The DNA here is from genome assembly GCF_015680905.1 of Coptis chinensis. Taxonomy (NCBI): domain Eukaryota; kingdom Viridiplantae; phylum Streptophyta; class Magnoliopsida; order Ranunculales; family Ranunculaceae; genus Coptis; species Coptis chinensis. Next base: position 40,154,791 of record NC_141463.1, read on the forward strand.
CCAATGAGAAGATCAAATTCGGCTTCTGGCTTGTTGAAGGGTACTAGGATGACGTTTGGGTTGTTGACCCTTAAAGGCCCAAACCTCCAAATGACCTACGGAAATTCAGTGTGGGAAAGTAGAAGAAGCTACCTATCTGGTCCTTGGTTTGGAACACATAGGTCTAGTTCTTACCGGGCTGGATTGGACAGTTTGTCCCTGATACTCCATCTTGCCATGAATTTAGCCTTTGTTGTATGCCATTCCTGCATCACATCCCAATTATTAACTCTAGTTAGGCAAGTCATTACTTTTGAAACTGTGCAACCAGGCTATCCTATTTACATGGAGAAAATTTAAAAAATAACGTGATCTAAAATTCTAAATTAAATTACACCAGGAAAAAAAGTTGCATACCATGTCATTAGTAATGGTTCATCTAGACCACTGAAAACGTTCACGTGGATGTTATCATTGGTTGTTGCGTTGATAAGGGTACCTGGGAACATACCATTGATGGTAATAACCTATATACACAGCAATCATCTTTTAAGTTAGAATTATATAAGTTACAGAACATAGTCGTAATGGATTATTTTCCAGCTTAGGATGTGTATAATTTTACGTGTACCATTTATTCTTATCTGTTGTTTTACAGGTGAGGAGAAAAACCTGTTTTTTATCTATGGGTTCTGATCATAACAGACTAAAGAAGGGCGTCGATAGCCTTGTTTTTTTTTGAATATATGATGTAGTGCCCATTCTAAAAGTTGACATTGTCTGGACGTTCCTGTAATTAAGATTGTGAAGCAAGCTAGTAAAGAGACTTGCACCATACTTCAAATTCAATAAATTCTCAAGAACATACTTTTTCCTGAATTGTCTGCAGTTTTGTAATGTGGAGCTTTAGAAGAGCGAGCAAAAACATAAGAACAAACTAGATCAACATTCTGAGAAAAAAGAATGCACCTGTGGTGGTAGAATGGGTCTCATATCCTTAGTGATTGGAGATTTTATGCTACTAAATATTACCTGCAAAGAACCAAGATGTAAGAAAAAGTGGTCACGCAAGCATAAGTAAAATACTAAATATTGCTTGCAAAGAACCAAGATGTAAGTAAAATGTAAGTAAAAAGTGGTTACAGTGGGAAGGGGGAAGAGGAGAAAGAACTTTTGCGTGCTGGTAGTTGAATGCCTATAAGGACGAAGGCTAAATCGATTCCCATCATCTATTATGTCAACTAGTGGTCTAGCAAACTTGTAGGACACCTAAAGACAATAAATCAAATGAATTCAAGAAAATGCTATAGAGAAAAGTTCATAAGAATACTGAACAAAAATGCAAACCTTCAAGACCAGCAGTGAAGAGCACAAGATCTGCAAATTCACTTGTCTCTTTTAAAAATTTCTCAAACCTGACGTTCAAACACTGTGACATGATTCACCTTAGGCTTTCTGTCATACTCCTTCAATTATATATAAATAATCTTTTAAGTGGGATTTCATTCTGAAAACAAGTTATTAACAAGTAAACTAGATCAGAAAGTACAAAAAGGCAAACCTTGTTTGAAGATACGCATTCCAACTCAAACCAACTAAGTCCTACCTCTGTAGCTTGACTACGAAGAATGACGGGCAAGCTAGATGTCTTGTAAGCACATACTAGAGTCTCGTCTAAGTCCAGAACGAGCTGCAAATCAAGGAGCACTCATAAGTATCTATACACTTAAAAAATTAGGTAGCTGTGAAGAACAAGGTGAACAAAAAAAATGTATTTGCACTCAATAATGTCTAAGGTGCATGAGCTCATTTAGACAGAGACAAAAACTACATGCCATACAGTAAAAACAAGTCCTGAGCAATTTAAACAAGATCATACATTATGTAAGAAGCCCTTTGTTGAAACACACAAAACACTAGCGAAAGAGAGAGAGTACATATCCAAGTCCTAAAGCATCAACTCTAGCTTTTTGTGAAATACTACTAGCACCTAAAGTAGATTGACTTTGAATCTTCCCACAAGCTTGAACAAAATGTGTTGGACCAGCAAGGTACCTAAGTCTCCAACCAGTCATTGCAAACGCCTTCAAAAACCCATTAACAGTCAATGTTCTCTCCCACATTCCAGGTAAAGAAGCAAAAAGCTAATATGAGTAGCTGGTGCATAAACGATATGTTCATAAATCTCATCCGATAACACTAATAGCCTAGGATGTTTCGCGACTATTTTAGCAATCTCCTACATAATCTTTTTAAGATAAATAGATCCAGTTGGATTCAAACGCGAACATAGAATAAGTACCCTCGACTTCTCATTAAGTTTTGATTCTAAGACTTTAGGATCCAAAAAAAAGTTATTATTCAAAGATGTTTCTACAATCACCAGATTTGCATAAGCCATTCTAGCCATTTCAAAATAACTAACATAAAACGGACCAGCAATTATAACCTCATCACCCGACGAACAAACAACAAGCAATCCTTGAAGTACACTTTGTTTAGCACCATTACTAATTAAAATCTGATTAGGTGTATAACTAATACCATTCTCTTCTTCAAGTTTATGACATATCGCTTTACGTAACTCAAAAGTACCAGCATTAGGAGTATACCTTGTATGCCCTTCACATATCACATTAATCCCCGCTTCAGCAATCACTGATGGGGTATCAAAATCGGGTTCTTCAGCTGCTAAATGGATAACAAGTACACCAGCTTGAACTAGTGCAGTAGCTTGATTAGTTATCGTTACGGTTCTCGACGGTTTCACAAAATTCACTCTAAGACTCAATGTAGTATCGACTGTAAATGGTGTTCATACTAATTTTTTTTTTGGGAAGTTTGGGGAGGGGTGGCGTAACCCTTGTCAGCCAACCTCTAGATCCGCCCTTGCCTTTGAAGATATGGTTATGTTTTGTAAAATGAGCTACCATCAAACTTAAGTATACGAGTTACCAAAAAAAAACTATATGAACAAAAACAATTAGTACCTCAATATACTTGCTAGCTAATCCTCTTCACCATCTTTGCCAATTTATTTTCCGAAAAGAATTGCTAAACCTCACAAAATGGATTTAGATCAATGGATTTTTCAGATGCTAGTTGTCACTTTGCGCAAATCTCGAGATGGTTTGTAGTCTATGCTTGCTTTGTACGAACACTTGCGATAACTGATTTATACCCTACATTTTGGATTTTATAAGAGTCGGGACCCCCTAAACCAGGCCATTTGATAACTATTTTAACTCCCTATCCACTTTCACAGTCGTGCGTTTGCATTGAACTATCTGATTATAGATTTTCAATGCTCACAGTTAGGAGTGTAATAAAAAACCGTTGACCAATCACCCAGGGGACCCGGTCTTCACCCACCACCCAATCCCGCACCGACCCGACACCGTTTCTACCGGTCGGGCTATGGGTGTAGGTTATATGCTTAAACCCGACTTGTCAAGCCGCCGAACCCACACCGTATCAAAGGCCGTTGACCTAACCTTGTTGATAAACACAATTTGGAGACTCTAACTCTAATATTTTTGAATTTTGTTTATATTTTCTTTTGGAAAAATTGAGAGTATGCTGGATTATGGGTACACATGTCATCTGGGCCCTCCACCAACAAAAGGTGAGGGTGTATTGCATGTCAAGGTACTGGATCTAGGTTGTCCCTGCGTACCGGTACAACCATCCCATGCTAGAATCCCTCTTTTCTTTTAACTTTTGTAGGAATTTCAGAGATAAAAAACTTATGAGTTCAACATCAATTTAAATATTCAAGTTTGAACATTGGGCAAATATCAAGAGTTCAAATTCAACTTTTGAATTTTGGAGAAGATGAATCATTCATCATTGTATTAATTTTGAATTCTTTTAGTTTATATTTTATTAATATATTTGATTGTTTTGTACCATAAATCCTCACTCCCATCTTCATTTTATCATACTATAGAAAATAATCAATATACAAATGTTAAATCATGAAAAAGAAACTTCAAATCCTCAAATATGGTTTTGGGTTCAAGTTCAAGTTTTTTATTTTTGTTTCTTTTTCATTGATTGATTATATTTTTTTTTCTCTATGTTGTGAATTGGATAGATATTACCTGCAAAATTAGTATTAGAGAGTGTTGATTTTTGTAGGAAATAAAAATCTTGGTCAGAGCCTAATCAAAGCCCAAGCCCATGAGCTGAAGATGGCCATTTAAAGATGGACATATTCGGTGTTGACATTGTTCGCCCATGAGTGTATAACACATTTGTCTGCATTGTCTACAAAAAATATCCGAATGATATTCTAAACAAAATCAACCTCAATGATCTTTTTCAGCCAAATATAACTATATTATGTAAATTAGAAGTTCTCATCTTCAACAGAAGTAAAACTGGTTTATGCTTTCATATAGCAAACTCTACAATGATGAAATGAATTATCTCCGCTTGAACTTTTTTGTCTACACAAAAGTTTATATTTGATTGTTTTGTAACAGAACTCTACGTACTGGTATCATATGATAATTCTCATCTCTTCGAGTTTTGCAAGCATACACAGAAGCCTATTAAGATGATCTTGTTTCTCACATCCTCGAGTTTCTTCAATATCTCTTACGGTGTTCTTCTATCCAGCTTATCAACAATCTTCTTCTACACAACAGGAGACAGTGTTGAAAACTGCTCGCACAAATCACCGTCAATCACATTCTGCAAAATTGTTTCACAAACCTGATGGTTTATAACACCCTCATAGAAGAAAATAAACAATGCTTGATGGACTGTATAACTAATCAACAAGAGAAGACACTAAGCAGGCTCCATAAGAAATGACAGAACAAGTTGTTATATCACTACAGCCGTAAGTCCCTTGGTTGTGACCAATGGAAATGGTAGAACACTACCAATTCAACAATAACGTTAATGAAAATAAACGTAGCTCAATAAGAATCTCAACAAAAATGACATCTTATACATGGTTCATACAATGTCCACAGCAACAAATCAGCCACATCGGTTGCAGTATCCTTCAACTCGCAAACTTCATTTTCATTATATTTCTAACAAACATATCAAGTAATGCACACGAAACAAAAAGTAAATCCTAGACAACTTGTAACACAAAGACCATATTGCATGACCACCATCTCAGGAATCTCAAAAGGAATATACGAGTTGAGGAAATAGAAATTACCTGCTGATTTGAGTGTGCTTCAAAACGCGGTGCCTTTGATCTAAGCTTTTCTGCCTGATCATATAGATTGTAATGGAGGTAATTGTGAAGTAGCAGGTTTAGAAGTGTTTCATGCATCACCACCAAAATTTTAGTGATATACTCTAAGATGCTTCACCAAAATAGCATCTATTACTACTATACACACCTGACCCAACTCATCATGGCGCAATGTAGTAATCCGATGCAAGGCAAGAAGGTTTCTGGTGAGAAAAAAGCAACCAAGTTCAGGGGCGGTTCCAGGATCGCCACTCAAGGGGGGCTGCTACAACTAATATCCATTACACATTTTTTTTGGATGAATTATACACTATTAAAACTAGTATTTCCCCCCCCCCCTCTCCTTAGATCTGCCCCTACCTATGCCTACCTGCCATATACAATTATTAAGAAATTCAATTATTAAGAAATGTATGGTTTAATATATTGTATACCCTGCCAAAACAGCATATCCAAGTCCTAAAGCAGCAACTCCAGCTTTTTGTGAAATACTACTAGCACCTGAAGTAGCTTGACTTTAAATCTTCCCACAAGCTTGAACAAAATGTGTTAGACTAGCAAGGTACCCAAGTTTCCAACCAGTCATTGCAAACGCCTTCGAAAACCCATTAACAGTCAATGTTCTCTCCCACATTCCAGGAAAAGAAACAAAAAGCTAATATGAGTAGTTGGTGCATAAACGATATGTTCATAAATCTCATCCGATAACACTAATAGCCTAGGATGTTTCTCGACTATTTTAGCAATCTCCTCAATAAGCTTTCTAGGTTAAACATATCCAGTTGGATTCGAAGGCGAACATAGAATAAGTACCCTCGACTTCTCATTAAGTTTTGATTCTAAGACTTTAGGATCCAACAAAAAGTTATTATTCAAAGATGTTTCTACAATCATCGGATTTGCATCAGCCATTCTAGCCATTTCAGGATAACTAAAATAAAATGGACCAGGAATTATAACCTCATCACCCAACGAATAAACAACAAGAAATCCTTGAAGTACACTTTGTTTAGCACCATTACTAACTAAAATCTGATTAGGTGTATAACTAATACCATTCTCCTCTTTAAGTTTATGACATATCACTTTACATAACTTAAAAGTACCAACATTAAAAGTATACCTTGTATGCCCTTCACATATTGCATTAATCCCCGCTTCAGCAATCACTGATAGGGTATCGAAATTGGGTTCTTTAGCTGCTAAATGGATAACAGGTACTCCAGCTTGAACTAGTGTAGTAGCTTGATCAGTTATCGCTACAGTTCTCGACGGTTTCATAGAATTCACTCTTGGACTCAATGTAGTATCGACAATAAATATTGTTCATACTAATCTTTATTTTTTTTTGGGAAGTTTGGGGGGGGGGAGGGGCTGTATCCCCTGTCGGCTAACCTGTAGATCCGCCCCTGACCAAGTTCGAGGAGATGGGGGAAAACATCAACAATTGTGAATCATGTATGCTACAACAATTAAAAATTAAATATAAAGGCTCACTTGTATACAACTTACCCTCGAAATTCTGCAAGATCACCCATTAATTCGTAAATGAGTGAGTAATAGAAGAACAGTCTGGATGCTAAAACATCAACTGTTCTCTTGCTCATATTCCTTAAGTGAGCAATGCTTGTTGAAGAACAAGCTTTTGCCTGAAAGAAAACAAAACCAGCCGCGAAAAAATAAGATAGTTGGGCAAAACTGAAACACGAGAAACAAACTGAAATAATATCAGGAAACAAAAACAGAAGAGAAATGAAACATAATGAGTTTAACTAAAAAAATTGGAAGAGTTGTAGATTTTCACCTCACTCAACCTCTTCTGATCAATTAGAAAAATCAATACAAGCAAGTAGTAATAAATCTCGAGCTCAGGCAAGGATTGCTTCACTGAAGTTGCGGATGTTGTAGTATCGACTTCCATATCCTACTCATTGTCCTGCAACATAACAATATATATTAAACTATAAATTCGAGCTTAACAGTTAGCAGAGGGTCTGCAACAAATTTCCAAGGCTTGTTTATAACAGTTTTGTCTAAGGTCACTTGGAAATACTAGTTCAGTCAAAGTATTTATGAGAAATGATTTTGTGAGATGTTAACTATTAGGTATTATATATTTTCCTTTCCCAAAATGAAATTTCAAATATATATACCAATAATTTGAAGCGCCTCATTCTTTATTGGTCAAGAAAGAAGTTTTTCTTAAGCCTTCCTAGTCAGAAGAAATGTGGGCACCCACTTAGTTACCCTCTTGTACTCTTCAAAATCCAACCTGGTCTATGCATCATTGATAAGCACAAATGGATAATCATCTAGACACAAGCCTTATCTAAATCCTTCCAAGGTGATATCCAAGAAATACCACAAGTAATTGTCCAATATTGCAAAGCATGTCTTTGTTTCCATCACATCCTTAAAGTATGTAAGCAGTGAGACTATAAAATGGCATGCAGATATGCATGTGAAGATGCAGGAAACTTGACTGATGGTTAACAAAGATGTAAACCTTGCCATAAGAAGTTGTACGTATAGATGTGTTTAACAGAGTGTCATAACTAAACGTGTTAATCTCCAATCGTAATAATCTACAGACTCCATGGACTCACTAAGATATAGTTGTGGAGTTTTTCTACTTGACATTACATAACATATATACTAATTAAGCATGCGTGAAACTAATACACAAGAAAACGAAGGGAAGAGATAAAGATACCTTTGGAAGATAAGCTGACAAACGAGTATGGGCTTCAGAACCGAGAATCAAAGCATAATTAAGGAATGCATGAAGAAGAGACGGTTTCAACTTGTTTCTCAAAGCAATGGTGAAACGAATTGCACGAACAATTTTGCAAACCTCCTTCTCTTAAGTTCCATTTTCAATTAAAGATGTTATCTCCTTCAATTCTATTTCAATAATCAAAATAAAGAGAGAGAGAGAGAGAGAGAGAGAGAGAGAGAGAGAGAGAGAGAGAGAGAGAGAGAGAGAGAGATGTTATCGAGCAATGTTTGTTTTCGTTCTTGATTGGTGGCAAATCACGAAAAATTTTGTGTACAAAATTGTCGTGGCAAAATTTACTCACCTCCCCTCAGAGTAAATTTTGGCACCAAAATCATGGCAAATAACAACTTGTGGCAAATCTAAAAAAAAATTTGCCATGACTTAAAAAGCACATCAAACAGTGGCAAACAAGTGAATAGTGCCATTTATTTGCATTTGCCATGGCAAATGGAGCTATCAAACACAACCTAGAAAATTAGTGCTACACGACACAATTTAAGTATATCTTTGATTCTGTAGATGCATTGGGGAGGGAGTTTAAATGAAGAGCTCATGACCTCAGCAAAAGAACCACACAGACAATCATACTTCATAGTCCAAAATACTGCAACGATGCATAAACGGAAAACTATAAATTTAGTGCCATATGAAAGAAATATAAAGGCCAGCATTTTCTGTTTTTGCAAACATGGATTAAAATAGCTCATCAGCACAACAAAATTTTTATGGATAACTCTACACTAGTATATAACTTAATTAATGTACTCCGAAGTCCCAGACTGCACCGAAAATTAGCACTATCCCTAAAGCACTTGAATGCTACTAGTCTGTCCCACCACAAGGCGCAGTCAAATTCAACTCAGATGACATTTCAAAAGGAAATCTTGGCCTGGCATCTTAGGGTGGGGAGCAAGGGTTAAGAGATTAGAATGTACAAATACTGGACTCTGGAATTAGTGGTCTTGGGCAATTATTCATGGCATTAGGTGGATGAAACTCTGTATATGGTGTAAATACGGCCACTCTTTACTTTATTCAAATTCCCAATATCAACCACAATGAGGAGTTTCGCATAGTCAATTTAGATAGTTAGACAGAAAGGTCCTTGTTTACATTTAATGCAACATGCTTTGTGAGTTGCATGAACGAAACACCTAAACTTTAGCAACTCATAAACTGCTACTAGCACCTTTTTGAAAGGTCTTTAAAGTTCCAAAACCGAACCATTAATTAATGACAACCTTTTCTATTCACTAACAATACAGTTTAAAGTTCACAAGGTTCTATGAGTTGAAAAAGTATGAAAACAGGAACAGAGAAAAATTTATTTTAGTATTACTTGACGACAAATACTGGTGCATTCAATAACCATGAGCTATGTGCCAAAAAAGACCCTATCGTTGGGCAAGTAACTTGTTTCAATTTCTTGTACTTCTAGCCAGTCCTTTCCAACCTACTTTCTGATTTCAATATTTCCCACCCAAGCCTTTGTTCCCAATTCAACATTGCTTCTAATTAAAATTAGTAAAAGTCGAATAGCACCTTCCTACATTATTTTCCAACTATCAATCTTTCATAGCTAAATTTTGGGAATAACTTGGGTAAATTGTTCTGCTAATCTATAAGGCAAACTTCCTATATTCCCTCTCTTTCATTCTCATTCCTTTATGGTCTCTTTTTCCTATTCCAAACAAATAACTAGAATGGTGAAAAACACCAATACTCCACAACGAACAGATAAACATACAAAAAGGGCGGAACACGAGATAGTAAACTTCCACTAACTAAGAAAAAACAAAGTGAACTGATTGTACTAAAAAATGATATCATTATGGGAATATTAATATAAGAATAATCCACCATCTATTGACACACCAAAAATTGTTCTCCACTCTCCCTAAAAAAACTAATTAATCAATAACAACCCCAATTAGACAAAAAAAACAAAGAATTTAAAGAGTGGTGTCTCATTACCAAAACTATCAAAACAATAGTAAACCGCTATATGATATAGAAAATTGGAAAAACCACAAGGTATTTGGTTACCCCTTAATCCCCTTAATCTCTAAATCAGGTTCAATTAATTTGTTGCCAAGGTTGCAGCTGCATTGGGACAGTCTCTTGCACAGCGGCCATCAGCCTCCTTACAGTTGTAACATTGGTTTCCGCCACTTGTGCTGCCACCATTGCATCTAGCACCGCCACTATTCTCATTAAAACACTCCCTAGCCAGATGGCCATACCCACCACAAGAATAACACACGCCTCTTCCCCTGCAATTATTATTATTATAGTCTCAGGCAAAGTGACCAAAATCACCACAGTTATAACAACCTTTGCCTTGGCCATCAGCACTTTCCTTTGCAGTGCACTCCCTAGCTCTATGGCCAGGATTCCCGCAGTTATAACAAGAAACATCGTGAGTCACATAACCTCCATTATTACTATTAGCACCAGCAGTAGCATTATTATTCTCTTGACAATCCCTAGCTCTATGCCTATGCTGACATGTAACAAGAACAAACGCTCTCTAACTTCAAGTAATAGTATTATTGCAGTTCATGTAAGAATATCAGTGTTATCTTCAGTAGTCCTTTGTAGATATTTCGTTTATTTCTAGCACTAATTGCACATGCAATTCAATGATGCAAACGTAAATAAAACACTGCTGAATTTTACAATGCTAGGTTCAAGCAGATATTATTAAATTGTACAAAACATAACATTCATACGGAGGAACACATGAGATCTACTTTAATAAGAATGAAGATAGTATAAATGTTCTGGCAAAGGTAATAAACAGGTACCTCTTTTTGAAAAACATCATATGCGCCATCCCCAACCCCATCTTGTTGCGGTATATATCCACCCCCATGAAAATGAAGAGCAAAATCCTCACGTTCCCACTTGCCATAAGACATCATGAAGAAATCCTAGATTTAAACCATATAATTTAGAATCGCAATGACTTCTAGATTACATTCATCAAAATTAACACATACAAGTTTATGTTTCCTTCAAAATGTAACCAAGCCCTACTCCTAAAGAAAACAAATAAACATATTTAAAGAAAGAGTATAACCTGCATCGTGGGTTGAGGAGGATTCCCTCTCTCCCCTTCCTCCCGCCCTTCGACATAAGCTACAAGATTCAAACCTAATTACTACCAATAGCTTGAAGATAAATATATGCTCTATCCTTAGCCAATGCCACTAAACTCACTGACATTAACGTCTACTCCAAGAGGCCTTTGGTTCATTCAAGGAGAACGTGTTTGCTGCACAAACAATAAATGAATTTCAAATCTTAATGGTTAATGCTAGAAACAACTAACAAACAAGCCCACATTAATAGCTTTAAAAACTTACCATATACGGACTAGGCATCCTAGGTTTCACCTCATTCGGAGTAACACTCTCATGTCCACTACTATAATCACTAGGTGTGGGAAGCCGATACATCGAATTCTCCCCACTTCCTGGCAACGACATCTGTACTGTTCTAGGTAAAGACCTATGAGCCGTCCCTGGTAACAATGTTTGCTTTGGAGTCTGTAATGGCGTCTAAAATCCAAAATCCGAAACCCAAATTCCCAATAAATTAACAACCTAAAACTAACTAAAAACTCAAAAATAAAATTAACTTTAAGGTCGTTACTAGTGGATAGAGCATTTCAGCAGTGGGCATTTTGTACTCTTCAGTGGGCTCATAAGGTACATTAAGATCATGAACAGGTGTAGGACCAACACCACGTGCACCATTAGTAGGTAATTTAGGTATAGTTGATCTTTTTATTGGTCGTAGCTCCCATCATTAACACCACATCATTAACACACAGGCAAACTTGAGTTCTGCAATTGAAAAGAGGTGGTGACACTCAAATATAACGTGATATAAAATAGCTAGTAAATGCACCCATATACAAGGTAACCAAGTAAGCAACACATGGACAAATTATATATAAGAATCAAAGTAAAAGGAAAGCATCGATGTGATATTTGACTGCAAAATATATAAACACCTAGTAGAATGAATAAAGCAAATATGTGATTTTTTCCAAAGCATAGGTGGTGCAGAAAATTAGTGAGCAATCAATTCGAATCTTAATATGAATACCAATGATTAAGATCTATACTCAGCTGCAAGCGCACAAACTGAAATGTAATATATAGTTCGAGCAAACATGGGAGAGGGGACATGTTTGAAGGAAAAAATAGGTGCTAATATGAGAGTAGAGCCCAAAGAAGTTATAGCTGGTAAGCACCAGTCATATTGTTACATATGCCAACTGCAACTAACAATTGTATGCCCCTAAATTGTTGTTTTAGACATCTGATGTGTTTCCTATAATGACATCTTAAGCTTAAGCTTCAGTATACAAGTACACCTAGACTAACAAATCTGTCATGAGACACCTTAAACTTCTAAGGCAGGCTCATTTTGTAGTTTTCATAGATATACCACGCTCAAGGAAATAAAAAACATAAAACTTAACATGCTCAAGGGGGGGGTCTATTATTTCAGTTTTCCTTGTTATTCTTCCATCCAACCATTGATAAATGCATTAATGCATTGGATAATGATCTACTACGATAGACCGATGTTAGAACACCCTCAAGATCTCACTAACCTCCCACATACAGATCAAATATCCATCCTTATTTAACCCCATATTCCAACTTCTACCAAGTCTGAGCATTTCCACACAAGGCAATTACACTTCCCCATCTTAGTTTCATATGATTAGATATATACTACATTAGTGCGGTTTGTGCAACGTACCTTCATTAATTACAGATTTAGTTTTCTCCCTTGCCTCTTCTTCTCTATCTATATGGTCTCCTTTTCGCTTTCTTGTATAAAACAAAAAGTATTTATCATTTTTCTCTTTTCTTTCTTGCTTCCTTTCCTCCCCCTTCACTCTTTTCACCATTGTAGATGGACTAATTGTGACTTTTTGCTTCTGCATTTCCTCTCAAATAAGAGGTTCTTCCGTCGTAATTGGGTAACCTTTAGCTTCTTGAAGATGTTGTCGCCCCTCCTCTTGAAGTTGTGGTTCTTCTATCACCAAGGCACCTCCTTGTTGCAGATAATACACAATTTCGTTGGGTACTTCCACTAGAATCGAGTCTGTACTGAGACATTTAGCATGAGATTCATCTGTGGGAGTATCGAAGTTGGGACTATCATGATCCATCAAACCTCCATCTCCCACATCCGCACCTGTTTCACCCAAATAATCTTCTTTCCTCCCCTCTTCAATTTCTGGTTATTCCATCATTGGGTCACTATCATTTTGTTGCAAATTAACCACAATTTGGGTGGATATTTTCGTCGGTGTGGAGTTTGTACCAGGGAATTAATCATGAGTATCCGTGCAAGGGCTATCATCATCCATGAAACCTCCCTCTTCCATGTGCCCACCTGTTTGACAAGAATCATATTCCTTGCTCCATTCTGTTTCAAGGTAACTTTTCCAAAGTCGCACATTCTTAGCTCGGGGCTTTACCAGTTTTCTCCTCCATATCTCTAATGTAGTCTCAGTCTCTTTCGGTTCATACAATCGGGTTAGAAGGATTTGTTCATCATCGGTGATATCTCTGAGCTCCTTACTAACTTTCAAGGGAATTTTAGCCTTAAGGGACACTTAAATCAATTAAAAAGTTCAAACTACATACTCCACAACTACATCCCATTATTTATCATGACTAACATATAATCCATAATTTTATTGATATATGCCATATTATTTGTATAATAATTTATGTTGCGACTGATCGCAGAAATGTGCAACTACAACTAGACCACCAAAGGAGTGATCTTTCACACAAGATAAAAGTTCCAACAAATAACTCAAGCATTAAACCCAATCAACAATATCAACAAACAAGCTTAAACTAGTGTAGAGACTATGTAAATAACCCACTCACACAAGAGGAGGATTAATCGTGGTTCGGCAATGTGCCTACATCCACACGGCGAGATCAATGATTTACTAGATGAACAAGATAGAGGATTACAAAGAGAATTTCTGACTTCACTCACTTGGAATGATCTTTCTCACTCACAAAAAATGCTTTCACAAATCTCTCTTTTGTTCTCTCTCAAGGAACCCCCTAGAAAAGTTTACTCTAACTTCCTCACATAGAAAGAGTTATTTCACTCTTTCTCTTTATCCCTTATATAGTGCATGGGTTAGAAAACTGACTTACAATTTACAATTCAAGTTATCAAATTACATGCTCATTTTTAGGTTCTAACTTATCAAATACAAAACTTACCTTTGTTTTACTCTTTTTGTCCAGCCCCTCACCTACTACTTGTGAGAACTTATAATTGAGCACACTCAGATCTCACTTTGCGCACATAGGGTATTGCATTTCATAATCCTTGACCGGTGAGATGAAGTCCACCGTATGCTCGCAGAACCAGTACTATCATTGAAAAAAATACTTACAAGTAGTTGTACCACACATGTAGCAATGCTCATTGGGCTTTTAACACTGTGTTTTCTAATCTTCTTCATCATGTGGGAGGAGATTGTTGCTACCCATGACACCTTATTTATTTCTTCGAAACTGTAGACGTAGTACACAAATGCTGAAGCTAGAGTAAAATTTGATTTTGTGAAGAAGACGGAGTTGAGCATAACCAACACCATCAGCTTGGCAAAGTCGGCTATTGACACTTTATCTTCTTTCTTCACAACTCCTTCTAGTGCATTCCGAATTTCAGAAGTGGTGATGATGCTGGCGCTGAAATATTTCACTTTAAAATCAAGTGCATCCCCACTCAACAACTTCTTGTCTGGTTTACTTCTGCTTCAACAACATTCTCACCCTGCTTTGGTATCCTAAAAGTCAAGCTCACATCCTCTGGAGTTAGTCGCACACTAACTCCGTGTATTACGAAACACCCCTCCTCTACGTTAAATGCTTCAATTATAGTCTTGATGACTTGACTAGACTTCGAAACCATCTTCTCGGTCAGCTTCGAATCATAGCAACATTTGAATAGTGGGAAGAAAGGGTTTTCTTCATCTCTTCCAAGTGACACTCTTTGATTGCACTTTTAAAAGAGTGTTCACCCATAAGCTTCATAAAAGACGACATTCCACTCCGGAATGGAGTTACCTTTCTCTTTTTGTTCCTCACTACCTCTTGCTCATTTGCTTTATCTTTCCTTCTAGATTTGTCCTTTCTCAGTTCCTAATATAAAATATTTGTTGTGAACAGTGTAATGGAAGACATAAGACATGGGATAGTTTTGTAAAAATATTGTATACTACATAAGATAATATATACACATGGCATAATATATATGATGCATCATCCATCATACAGCATATAACAAATTGATGACAAAAAAAAAAAAAAAAAATCTTACAAGCGTGTTGCATTTAACACAATTCGTGCATGCATTATCTGTGACATGCACAACATATAAAGATGCAACATAAAATAATCAAATGCTGATAAGAATGCATGAAACCAATAATTAAATCAAACGGATGCAAAGACAAAAGAAAGACGGGAATAAAATCCTAATATAAACAAACTAAGTATAATAGCTAGAAGCTTACAATCACGAAATAATTATAACAGGATATCAGTGTAGAATGTTGGGACACACAGTAAATGAATAGTATAACGCAAGGAGTTAACTGTATGACATTTAAGGGCCATGGAAGATGCTCTTTAGGTAGCACTCGAAAGCAAAATCTTCATGGCTGCTAAGTCCATTAATAGAAGGCCAGACGTATAATTGTTACTGGTTTGTGAGAAGTGACTACCGCATGACAATTTGCCCTAGAGTTGCAAATTGTATTTTCCTCTTGTCAATTAAGTTTGAGTGCCTATGAACCTTCCTTTTAAAAGGAAGACAGGCACAAAAAGGGAGAGTGATCAAAATCATGCACACCCAGTTGCTGGATGCCCTTCAAGGGAGTTCAATGTACTTCTACATTATGCATTGAGTGTGTCAAATAAGTGGCCTAAATTCTCTGTATATTCAAAAGGAAGCTTATAGCCCCATTGGCAATCCTGGAAGGTCAACTAAGTAGCATAGTGGAGCAGTCCAATCAAAATTTCTTATTTGGAACCACCTTTTGGATGTGCTGTGAAATGTTAGGAAAATAACACAAGGGTCTAACACTCTAACATAAACTATTTGATTCTTTTGCGTAGACCAAACACACATATATATCTTTCCAGAACATGGTATTTCAAGTTGGATTTTGTGAAATTTATATAAAATTTTAACCCATATATGCAACAAAATCTTCAAAGTTTAAGAAAACAACCCATATATGCAACAAAATCTTCAGAGTTTAAAAAAATAAGTTTATAAGAGATTTTACCTGTGACCGATGAGATGATTTTGGAGATTTATAAGTGGGTGCTTTGGTAGATTTAGAAGTGGATGGTTTCTATAATTTATCTACTTTAGGACACACCTTCATCCTCACTATTGGATTTCTCTCCACGACACCCTTTCCCATCTCCAAAGTTGCACTTGCTCTTTTGTTTTTACCCATTTCTGTTCAAGAACTTAATTTGATTGAATGGAAGTTTTGTTTTTGAATATTGCAACCTTCTAACTGGTTTCAGAAGATGGAACGCTGGCAAATATGTAGCTATTTGCAAAACATGAACGTGGAATGTATAGTGTGAGTTTTATAGTGGGGTTGGACTAAATTGAAGCATGTCCCGTAAGATTTTGGTTTAAACCGGGGAATACATGTGCAATGCACATGCTATGGCAATTTTCAATTTGTTACATTTTGTAAGGAAACTCTTGAAATTTTCTATTATAGCTTTCTTTTGTGCTCTTTTTTTTTTGGTGATAACCCTTCCATATTTTCGATATATAAACCAAGGCCCAAAATACCGTCGAGATTCCGAAAATATTGTCGATATATATCTATTTTTGAGTACAGGAGATGTAAATATTCGATATATCTCCACCGAATATAGAAATTTTTTTACCCGATATATATCATAATTTCTGATATATTGATAAATATCGACTAATATATACTATATATCCGATATAAATTGTTGATTTTGACCAATTTTTGGCTTATTTTTATTAATATATCAACGATATTTCTGATATAATCGATGATATTTCCAATTTATCGACATAGAAAACAAAATTTTAGCCGGTCAACAAAAGGATATATAACCACTAATATATCAATATATCCGATATATCTCGGTTTTTGGAGTACACAATATATTGCTTGAATTCGATATTTTGGTCCCTGTATTTAACTACTCTTAAAGGAATGACAACTTCATAGGTCCACATAGGTGGAGGACCAATACTGGCATGCTTTAGAGCCCATTTATATAATCCAAAATTTCTACACAACTGATGAGCTCATAAATTACCACTTTTCCTAATCCAACATAAAAGAAAAATAGAGTTACTAGATCAAGTTTATAGAAGCAGTATTAAACAATTTAAAGCTCCTAATGATCATTTCTTTAAATTACCATCCCGCTCCAGCTCCTTCCTCTCTTAGCTTCGGTAGCAAGTATTTGTTGTCTCCCAAAATCAGCATGTGTAGAAGCTTTAGGTCCTTGTATAGTTCAGCTGCAATCTCTGCACCAATGCACTATGCCTCGAGAGCACTTCCAGCTTTGAATCTCTTATACACCATTCCCATCAATTGACCATCTTGCCTCTTACACACACAAGATTGAATAAAAGAATTGTAGAACTCGAGGGAGAAAAGTATATAGTTATAATAGGTTTTGAAGATTTGATAATTTGATTTGAATTTAGTCTCAATCACTGACTTTGAGTTGGAATATGGTTTGATGTATATGAATATAATTTGATTTTGTACGTGAATTTGAGTTTAAATTTGAATATGATTGTATGTATATGAATATGAATATGAAGTTGAAGTTATGTGCGTATATGAATTTGGTTTAGATATGAAATGAACTAAATCAAATAGTAAATTTGCTTTGATTTTGGTCCTAACGACCCATCCAGGTCATACATAACCATAGAAAACGATCCCCACATATCGTTCACAGACAAAACTGCCCTTAACGACCTCCTTAGATCGCTTATCTATATAGCCAAACGATCTCACAGGGTCGTTTAGATCAACTTGAATCGGTCTCAAACGGTCATTTAGAGTGTCTCCGGTAGAGGTGCGGATCGTTTAAGAGTGATTAAAGAGCGTCGACATTATCATTTAGAGTGAAATTCAAATTCACCATCGAAGTCAAGTTCAAATTCAAATTCAAATGTCATATTCAAATTTAACGTCAAATTCAAATTCTAATGTGAAATTCAAATTCAACATCAAATTCAAATTCAAATGTCAAATTCGAATACGAATTCGACGTCAAATTCAAATGTCAAATTAAAATTCAACATCAAATTCAAATTCAACGTTAAATTCTAATTCAAATTCAACGATGTTTGCAATGTTGTAACATTGAAGGACTCTAAGCCTGAGGGCTTACGTTACTCGAAGCCTCATCAACCCCGAAGGGAACCCAGCCCGAAGGCTCTCGCCAATACACTAGCCCAAAGGCCCATCACATAATTACACAAGAAAGAAATCCCAACCAACATTTGGTGGGATTCGAACTTGCAACCTCTATCTCCCATGAGGATAGATGTACATAACCAACTGAGCTAGAAGCACTTGTGTTGAATGAAATAAACTACAATGACCTATTTATATATATAGATATCCAAGCCATACTTGATTAATAAGGAATGAAACTAGACTTCTAAATCTAATTAAACTCTAAATAGATGTCAAATTGGTCTATTTATTTTTTTGAATAAAATAGGATGTTGTACTATACTGAATATTAAATTTAGTTTATGCTGCCTTTGTTTGGAACTTTGGAGTTTGGGGCAAGGACCAAAATATCAAATTCGAGCAATATATCGTGTACCCCAAAAACCGAGATATATTAGATATGTAACAAGTATTTGACAATGTCAAACACGAACTAAATACTCTAAACTAGCTATTAAGCTAGTAACTAGTTTGATATTTAACCACATCAAACTTGATACTAGTTTAACATGTCAAACTTGATGGGGTCAAGCACTTTGGTCTGCCGAAGTAAGGATGATATAGACAATGTATCATACAGACCTGTCATTCATTGTCTGCAACATGTGAGAAAGATGAATGTATCTACTAGGGTAGCCGCCTCTAAACTAGGCTTCCTGTCGTACAAATCCAGAGACATGGTAATTCAAAGACATAAATCCAACAAGTCATGGCATTCCAAAGACAAATAATTCCAACAATTCAATAATCCGAAGACACACAATTCCAACAAGTCATTCTCATCCAATGACAAACATTTCACCAAATACGTATAGTTAATTACATTAAGCAACAAATAGTTAATTACTTGTCCAATTCTAAATCACAAAGTTGCAGTAACAGGTTGCGGCATGCACTAGCACTTTCTTGTGCAACATAAAGTTCAGCAGCCAAGGTGTTCTGTACCGTACAATCAATCGCTTCTCAAATATGTAGACGCCTTTTAGATGTAGAACTGGCCTTGTTCACGTCTTTCAGAAGTAGAAGTAGAACCTTGTTCTGATATTGGTGTTCTACTATCAACCCAATAGACAAACTCACAACCTTTTAATTGATCCTGTTGTTAAATGTTGGAAGTTTACAACCCAATTAGATAAACATGTTTAATAAGAAATAAAAATAAAATGATACACAATTTATTCCTTATAATTCTGTCATACACAACTGATCTCGGGCAAATACAATATCGTCGTTTTTTGTTTTTTCCATTCCTAGTCACACCAAATACCTTACAAAGACCACCTCCACACGGACATAACACGGCTTCGTCGACCTATAGGAAAAAATCACCACTTGATTTTAGGGATTTATTTGAAGATTTAAGCGTCCTAGGCTTCTAAAATAACCCAAATTACATGTTAAAATCACCAGTTAGAATCCAATATATAATTCTTCAATAACTCAAATTAGTAACAATAAACAAAAATGGCTCACCCAATTTGGGTAGTTGTAGTACTCCCAACCTGGATTGTCGTTGCTTCTTGATACGTGTAAACATGACGTGTCAAGATGACAATAACATTTTAAAAATTAGGGGGGGATTATGTTTTTCTCGGCCATCCTTTTCTGACTTACAAAAAAATCAAACCCTAGTAAAATTAAATAAATAAATCTAACTCACTAATATCAAAATCAATTATTGAAATTAACACCTAAGAGCGGAAGAGCAAACAACATGAAGTGGTACGTTGGTGTTGTGGGTAAAGGAAAGTAGTAGTGGAAAAACTGAAGGAAAAAAAAAACAGACTTTATTAAACAAATGGCACAAAGAGATCGTGACCAACCTTATCCAGGATGTTTATGCCAGCTGATATAGAAATAGATTAGCAATGACAAACAACCTTCATATGTATTTACAAGAGCAAACTAACCACTCTACACATAATCAACTAATATGACAACAATCATGAATAAAATTATGAACTAAGACAAAAATAACAAAATTATTTAAGGATAATTAAAATCAACTAATATGACAAGAAAGATGGATAAAAGTATGAACCGAGAAAGAACGAACAAAAATTATTTCTAAACATGCATATATTATTAGATTGCTAATAATATAAAAGTAGACAAAATCTAGAGTAGGCCGGTTTATGGGTACGCATGCCATCTGGGCCCTCTACAAGCAAAAGGTGAGGGTATGTTGCATGGCAAGGTCTTTGGATCTAGGCCACCTAGCCCCAGTATCGGGTACAACCCGGCATGCTAGAAATGCTAATAAAAGTAATTGAAAAATCAAGGCGTAACAACTCAACCTTTAGTACAAAGTTAGTTTGCTAATTCATACATTGCCGAGACAATTTCATTTACTAACACGCATTACATTCCTAATTTCAATTACAAATCATCTGAGAACATTGTTTCTCTGTCAGAAATGTCATCCCCCAACTCCATCCCCTTTCGTCTAGGCGTCTATCATTGGCCAAGAGGAGAGTACAAATGTAGAATACACACAGGTTTCAAATTGACATCCCATAAACCTAAACATTTATTTCTATATTCACTCATAGTTAGTGCATTAACCTATGCATACAAGTAGTCCAATAACCCATGTACCTTGATTGATACTGCTTTCTTATCAATGTGTGTCCAGATTCATTTATACTATAACTTGTGTTTATATCAAGATTATGGCATTAATTTGCATATAAACCTCAAATACACAGATCTCCGGAAGAAACCCATATAAATACTATATATTATATTGAAATACTGAAAACAAATGAAATAAAAAAATTAGGCTTGTCGATTTAAAACAAACTAACTTGAAACCAATAATAAATAAGAAAAATCTAATACCTGTCGTGCTGAACCCCTCTTAAAACTCGATGATTACAATTAGGGATTTGGGCCAAAAGAGTGTCAAGAAAAGAAAGAAAGAGACGATGATATTTTTATAGAGCTTCTACTATGCACAGGGTGAAATTGATCAGAGAATGCCATCGAAATTGAAGTCAATGGTTGGATTTTCTCTTTGATCGAAGGGAGAACAAAAGTAGCGCTAAAGTGGAAAACTTTTTTTTTTCTTGTTTTTTTTGTTAACTTGTTTGACAACTTGTTCACTCATTCTTCCAGTTTTTCTAGTAGATAAATGCTAAGCTATCACTACTTGTTTAAATCGTTGTTCTGTCCTACCGAAGACCAAAACAAGGAGAGAACTAGATAAGACTATGAATTGGTCTATATTATGACTGCTTCAAAGTAAATAAACAACTTAACATACTCATTTGAGGAACTGGAAGAAGTAATGTTCGAGTTATATTCACTAATACTCAGCAGTGATTTGGTGATGAACTGCTGATAGAACTAGAAGAAAAAACAAAAAAAAAGTTATACGTAACTTTTAATCCTTTCTACTTTTCTCGATGAACACAATATAGATCTATAGAGCTTATAGATTTTGGAAAAACAATAAACTATGATCAGTAATATTAACCAAAAAAGAAATAAACAACAATTATTAAATGAAAAATCTAAAATCACGCGAGTACTCTACGAATCTCTGGGCCCTCCTATCAGCAAAAGGTGTGTGTGTACTGCCCCACAAAGTTTTGAATCAAGAGTCCCGAATCCAGTGCACTCTAGAATCGCTATTATTAAAACCAAAGGCCAACAATCAATTAAATATATAAGGTTTCTATATCAACGCACAAACCAACATCTGCCACAAAATATCCACTGAAAACTGATACAATCTAGAATTGATTTTATCAAAAACATATAACACTAAGGCTTATTGAGGAGCCTTTGACCTCCTAATCCACACACAAGTTCAAACTACAATAGTAAACTTCTCTCCATTTGTAGTAGATGAGATACACTACAATTTATAGCACTAGCTACTTAATAACTAACCACAAACCTACTTACGAGATAATGCCTAAAATGAAGGAAACTAACCAACTGACTAAACAGGACTATAAACATTAGACCTATCATTCTAGATTATGCACACATAACATAAACAAACCCCCAATCCCAATAATCAACTAATGTTAACCTGTAATGAAATCTTAAACCAAATAATTCCCGATCAAACTCATAGTTTCTAAAAATCATTTGAAATAGTAAGTTTAACTAATTGCTACAAAACAAAAAACCAACTGATTCATGAAATTTTTGGGTTAAAAAGAGGGAGAGAGACCTTACCTTTTTGCAGGATGGTGGGTTGAACACTACGGTTGGTGAGAATGGGTAAGAACACTAAGCGTTTGGTGCTTAAAAGGTACTCTCTCTCTCTCTCCTCTATCTCTTTTTAACAAATTCTTCATGAATGAGTTGGTTTTTATTTTTGTGGCAATTAGTTAAACTTCTTTTGGGTCATTTTTTAAAACTATGAGTTTGATTGGGGATTGTTTAGTTTAAGATTTCATTTTGGTTTAAGTATTAGTTAGTTGTTGGGATTGGGGGTTTGTTTATGTTATGTGTGCATAATCTAGAATCATAGGTCTAATGTTTATAGTCCTAAACTTACATGACTATTTCCTCCCTCCTAGTACTCTCTTTCTCTCTCATGGGAATAGTGTTGGTTCTTCACATCGAGGGAATAGTGCTTTTGATTCAATCTCATGTTCTTGTTTGAGCATTACTCTGTTGAGGAACTAATGATTGCTAGGTGGAATCGAGAGCAATTATCACGAGGGGCGATATGTCTATTCTTGTTCTTAATGGAAGAAGCTAGTAATATCTCCTTGCCATTCCTCAACTTCATGAATCCTAATATAGTGCCTCGTGTAGCGGTAGATTCCAAAATCTGCTATCTAGCTCACTACACTCTTCATGCAAGGCCCAATGTTTCATGTTTCTCTTGGACCGGCCAAAATATCTCTCATGTGGAATGCAATATGGCGAGATCGACCAATCCTCTTCCTTCTCATCCAAGAAAAATTAGCAAATATTAGTCTTAGTGAACATGATGTATTAACATCATTTCAAGTTAAAGTTAACAATTCCACGGTTTTGAGTTTCTTGACCTTCTTTATTTCCTCTTATTTTTATGCTTGTGACAACAATGTGCTTTTTGAAGGTAGCTCGAGAGCTCATAGGTTTTAAGACAAAATTAACTTCGTTGCTAGTGGAGGAGTGGACTTCATCCTCAACTACTTAAACCTCGAGAGAATGTCTCTTGGAAGCATGGGTAATTAGTTTAACTTGGGTTCTTGATTCCACCTGTATGTATTGCGATTTAAAGGATCTAAGTTCTAGTAGCTAAATGGTTCCCTCTGTGTAACATGGAAATTAGATCGTAGATGAGAACAAAACTCAGCCCAAGAACAAACAAAATGCATCTTTAACTTGCTGCTTCATCCCAATCTACCCAATCTATTTTGTAATTCATACTAGTTCATAGATTGGTACTTCACTTTAGTTCTGATTTAGATCAAGTTACCAACCCAGATAAAATGTTGGAGCAGCATTTGTGGATTTACTAACGATGAATTTATATTATTAAATGTGAGACGGTTATTAAAGTGTTTTAATGTACTTATAGATTTGCTGTGGAACAATTTGAAATATACATGTTGTTATGAGCAGTGCCCTGAAAGACCACCAGCTGGATTGTGGAAAAAAAAATGAAAAAGTCACTACTGTAGTGTTGTGTGCTATCTCTTGTGCAGACATATATAAAAATGTCAGACTTGGACGTTCCTGCAAAACCAAAGCAAACCAATGTCAAACACAAAAAAGAGTCTCTCATTCTAACCGTCCTCCTCTCTCTAATTCCCTTATTCCAATTGTCGTTAACCCCGACAACATGCCAAGATTATTTTTTCTAGTATCAAATTTATATAAATAGATCAACTCCCATCGAAACAACAAGCTTGCCAAGATTTGCACATAAAAAGTTACAGTGCAAGCAATGGCACAGTTTGTTCCGACGCATACCAACAGGAGCCTAGAGAGCCTACTAGACATGGATAAGTCGATTATTTCCAAGCAGCCAAACACTTAAATACATGGTACAAACAAAGCAGTCAGGAGTCAAGGCCTTGAATTTGAGAGAAGAGGAACCCCATGAGAGAGAGAAAGAGAGTACCAGGAGGGAGGTAAATTGTAATGTAAGTTTGGACTTCTGAGAGAAAAGGAGCGAGTCATGAGAAAACCCTTCTGAGTATATATATATATATATATATATATATATATATATATATATATATTTTTTTTTTTGAGAAACTCATATTGTCTTGGTTAACAATCTTTTGAAAAATGCATCAAAGCTTTGAGGTCGACGGGTTTGTACTGTTGTTTCTTGTGTAGAAGCGGTATGTGGATTCTAAATCTTATTTTGTACTTGTACTACTAACTCGTGTGGCTAATTTATAGTGCCCTCAATGTACAAAGAAGTGTGGAGTGAAAGATATCATTAAATGGTACATATCACAAATAAGCTTGTTATAAAAAAATTATATGCTCATTATAAGCTTGTTTTGTTTCATTGTTTCATTATTTCAATTACTAAAACAAATTTGTTTTCCTTACTCGTCAAGTCGATTTTGACTCGGCTAATTAGTTGATGATTTAGTTGGGGCAATATATTTAACAGTTGCCTTGGTCCTGGGCAATCTATTTAATGTTTGTTTGGATGATTAATATCCAAATATACCAGTTCCATGGGGATTGGGACTTGATATCTGCTTTTGTTAATGATGAATTGGAGAGAGATAGAAATGAGATATTAATGGGCCATCACCTGATCCTTATGGATGTGGTATTCGCTAAGGTCTTAAGATCTTTTCGCGGGAGTTCACTTCTAGGTTTGAGAATGGGCAGGGGCTAGATTTCAGAGGAGAGTCTTCCGTCATTTGAGAAGGTTGTGGAGGCCTTCTCTGTCCATAAGAACTAAGAAGCACAAATTTGTGCATGGTAAGTCCTTTCCTAATTCTCGTTTCTTACTTGGTTGTACCACTAAGAATAATATCTGAACTAGAGATATCCTTTTTGGGAGGAGAAAACTGATTGCGAGCTTTAAGCCTTTGTGCATGTCGAATGGGGAGTGTGCCAGTCACTCTCATTCAATCTCCATTTTCTTGGCATATTTGAGGTCATTTTGCTCTCTGTTTGAGGTTTATTTGGAAGTCCCTAGATTGGTGAAGGAGTTATAGTTTCTTGCTTGGTTCCAGCGAATACTTTCCTTAGAAGGGCACTGGTTTATGAAGCATTGCCATTTTCAGCCATGTTGTGTCGAGAAGACAATTAGAGCTCTCATTACATTTTGAGGGAAGGGCAATGTCATATGAGAAGACTATTAGAGCTCTGTCAGGTCATTTTGAGGGAATGGCAATGTCATATGAGAAAACGATTAGAGCTCTGTCATTGCATTTTGAGGGAACGACTAAGTCATATGAGAAGACGATTAGAGCTCTGTCATTGCATTTTGAGGGAACGGCTAAGTCATATGAGAAGACAATTAGAGAGTTGTCAATGCATTTTGAAGGTAGATATGTTGTGTCCACGCTGTACTTATACAACACAGGTTGAGAGAGATATCCGTTTTTACTATTTTTTTCCCAGTTGGATATCTTTGATATATAGCTTGAAGTATTGTACCTTCTGGGTGTATTTTGTTGTTTGTGTGGTATGTCTTGTTGATGTCTTACTTTTGTGTTTCGTGTGTCTGTTTTGTACTGTACGATATCTCATCCTCATTGATATATAGAGTAGCTACTACTCCTTTAATCAAACCGAAAAATAGAAAAATAGAGTAAAAAGGACTTACAGTAACATTTTCTTCCCATTGGTCTACTCTTGCATAATTTTTCAGACTAGAGATTAGGAGAGTACTCTAGATTGAGGGAAGTAAGAAATCCAAATTATGGACCTAAAATACATCCAAAGTAGCCCCAACTCCCATGAAGTCATATTTGTCTTGATCTTGAAGAAATAATAAAAGAATAGTCAGAAGATGATTATTTGCCTTCTCTGTCGGCAGTTTACTTAACAGAAGAATTATGAGACCATTAATAACTCTCAGATCGTGTACATTTTAATCTTGCAACATATCTTTTCTCACATAATAAGTATGATAATTATTTTTAATGCTCTATCTTTGTGGGTGTGTGTATACGTCTAGTCCTCTATCAATACCTTTCTTTGTCAATTGTCACATTTTTTTTCTTATTATATGTTAGTCTCAGAATCGATATGGTTTTGGAAATATGTATTTATTGCAGGTCTCATTCTTCATTGGGATTATCCTAATATTTGTAGCGTGGGTATATTATGAGTATTTGGAGTACAAGAAGAACTATCCTAAACTGTGAGCTGCGTAACTTTTTAACTGTGTAGATTACTTTTACTTTCTCCCTATACAACATGCAAAATGCATCGACTAACACCTATATTCTATTCAATTTAATGTGGAACTTACTAAGAATTATTTGAGAAGCTGCCATGCTGTCGTTGCTTATGTTCTGTGATGTCTTTATTCATTTTCAAATTAGGGCTGCGTTTTGCTGATCAGCGCAGAAGTCATCTGCGCAAACTCTGTTAAATTATGTTGCAACTATTAAATGTTCAATTAATAAGAACATTCAACTCCTTTGCCTAAGATTGTTTTTGATATGTGATTTGGCCATTACTTTCCCTTCATTAATTTTAACTACCTTATCATAAGATATTTAACCCATGTAACATGCAATTTGTTTAATCTCTTATCTCTTGTATGAACTGTTCTAGTTTAATTATTTCGGCTCTAACTTTTTTCTACTAATGTACTTCCTACTACACCCTATATCATGGATAACAAACTACAAATTATACAACATTTATACTTACAAGATGATCATATATCATCTTTGCTCATGGACGGAGAGGTAACTAGCTATCTTCAACTATTTATTAATTATAAGTTTTCAGTTTGCTTCTATTAATTAACATTCAATAAATTGTCTAAATGAGTAACAGGTTCGACCAGTAGTCTATACACATGAGCACAATCAAAAGGTAAATGACTGGATATTATCTAAAGCCCAAAAGAAAATGGTCGCGGGTTTGGGCTTCAAGCACCTGATAAAAATAGACCAGTTCCATGGGGACCGGGACTTGATATCTGCTTTGGTTGACCGTTGGCGACTAGAGACTAATTCATTCCACTTTCCAACTTTTGAAGCAACAATTACACTAGAGGATGTTGCCTATATTCTAGGCTTAAATGTAATTGGGAAACCAATTGTGGGCAACTCAAAATTGGATGCTCATGAAGCATGTAAGAAATATTTGGGCCTAAATCCTCTAGAGTCAGAGGTAAGAGGGAAATCAGTGAAATTGTGCTGGCTGCAAACTAGCTTTAATGACGACGGCGGTGTGTGAAGCACAATCACGGATTGGCGCTTTATGTTATCCCTCATTAGAAGCACTGTTTTTTCAGAGCCAGGAGGTTATCATGTGCATGTGAAGTATCTACCATTCTTGGCCGATATGGAGAATTGTGCCTCGTATGCTTGGGGTACTGCTGTGATTGCGTTCCTATTCAGGTCACTCATGCGGGCATCACTTCGTCGTAAAGAAAATAACAAAGGCAGCAAAAGTGACTGTAATTTTGTTTTGAACGTTTGTGGCTCTTCAACTTTAATGTTGGTAAGTTTTGTAACACTGTAGCTTCAAATTCTTTTATGGACTGTTCTTTATTAATTAACTATATATTGGATTGTAATTGTGGATGTTTGCTTCTAGGCATGGTTTTACAAAATGATTCATATGTGTCAGCCAAGGTGTCCTGCTTTTGTTAAATTCCCAGCTGCTTGCTGGTGGAAACATGTCAAATATAGACCTTCAAAGCTCACGTATGAGCATCTAAGTGCAAAGATGGACATGCTACGTGCGGATAAGGTTAGTCGTGCAATGGTTGTCTTAAGTAGATATTTAGGTATTAGTGATATGCATTTATACTTGATATCTGTCATGCATAAACAAATTAGGCACGTCGTAAAAATTCAGTGTAATTAGGTTGTTTGGAGCTGATCACTACTTATTTATGTGTGAATGTGAATGCCAAAGAAGTGCATATGCTAATCTTGGTATGATGTTTGCTATTTTAGATAATATGGCAGCCATGGGATGCCTGGGTGAATGCTCCCCAGTTTGCTTTGAACGCTTCATATACGAAGCCCATATCGACATGGCTTTTACACTTCGACATTGTAGAGGGTATATGCCGAGAAAGATGCATGAGGCGGTTTGGGTAGAAGCAACATACCGTGATCCACCTCCTAGGTGGAGAGATGATCCTAAATCCGGAAGCCATCCAAAGAAATATCGCATGGACTGGGAAATCTGGTGTCGTCGGTACTGCTGGGGAGGAACAAGTAGAGTTCACGAGGCAAGTCATGCAGACTTACTTGGAGTGGTTTAGAGCCACGATGTCACATAGATTTGACCCTTGCACCCTTACGAGGCATTGCTGAGGGAAAAGTTGACTGAAGAGGTTAATATGTTATGAATTCATTCCGTGTGTTTACTATGTTTTTGTTTAGAATGACGTTTGCTTAGAATGCATGTTCTTATCGACATTTGTTTAGAATGCATGCTTTTAGAAAGTAGCTTGACTATGATATGATGAGATTTCCCTTAAAACTTCTTCTTTCTAGTAACTTCAACCTTTGTTATGTGGATAGTTATCCATGTATATCTTGTGAAGCTAAAACTGTATTTGTTTTTGTGTTTTGGTGTAGAGGAAGCGCTCTTTCCGCCTTGCTCAATTTCTTGTGCCTTTCTTCGATAGTATCACTAAGCAAGTAATCCCAGATGATTTGCTCACCGTGCATTCAGAAATAGTAAGAGCTGGTGAAACCGGGAGTGATGCTGATGTAAGTGAAGATATGCATTCTAATGAGAGTGCGAATGGTGTTCAGGAAGGCTCCAATGACATGAGTAGTGAGTATGATCCTTTTTTGGCACCAACTTATGAAAGTGAAGACAACGCTGATGACATAGAAGTCAATGAACAAGGTGAGCTGATCAATGTAGCAAACGAACCAGTCAATGTCCCATCTCCAGTCAATGTGCGGTTGTTAGATGAAAATATGCGCCCGACTATATAACACCGCTTCTAAGTGGTGGTAAGTTTAGGTTGTGATGTACAGTATTATCGAATTAATGATGTACTTTTTAGTGTAAATGAATAAACACAGGAGGCATTGCTAGTGGTCGTCCCCAAGTCAAGCCAGAAATATGTAATGGTAACCTGGAATTGTGTAAATACATATAGGCATCAAAGAATTGAATTCCCAAAGTAATAATTATCATTGATGCTTATGGGCTGGAATTTGCGACAATTGGTTATGCAGGTAATTCTTCGAGTCCGGTTGACAACATTATCACCTTAGTGCATGCAGAATGTGATATGCAAGACATGCGTGAAGGTAAACATGTTTTTAAATTTATTAATGATGTAGTTTTTTTTAAAAATATATATATATATATATATATAAGGCTTAGTACACCCCAACTTGTATTAACTTAACTTAATTAAAGAAGTGGATAAAGGTCCTGACTTTTGCAAGTTTGCATTAGTAGGTAGACTAGACTTCCAAAAGATCAAAATTTAAAGGGTTCATCACTAAGGTTTTATGGGCACCCAAAAAATAATGTTTGGTAACCCCTCTCGGTAGAGGCTATATCATGGTAACATTTTCTGATGAAAGTACTACCATAGGGTTTGGGAACAAGGCACTTCCATCTTTGAGATAAAATCAGTGGTCACCTAAGTTTTCTGGTGATAAACAATTTCAAAGTCATACTCTTTGTATGGGTTAGATTTCCGAGGCACGATCTTGAGTATTGAGAAGTAAAGAATCTAATTGCTATGGGAAGGGGCTTTTGGAAGGCATACACATGTTTGTGTTCAATATAAGTCCTCTAGTTAGGGCGATAATTTTTAAAGAAAGACAATGTTCAAGACAATTGGCTTGTGAGATTCCTCCCTTTTCGTGATTCCCTAGGATCCATACTAATATGTTCTTACATATCCCTCTTTTCTTTAGTCTTGCTGTCTATCAGCCTTGTAGGACTATTGAAAGCATCTTGTCATCAAAGCCCGGTTAAGCCGTTTCGGCAAAAGAGTGTGTCTTGCCTTATTCTTTTTCTCGCTTGGTTCCTCGCAAGAAAGATTGGACACATCCTCACTCGTTCTTTTTTCAAGATCTTTGAGCCTCTTAAGGATGCTGTAGGGACTCTTCTAACAGGTCTGTCCCTGTGCTAATTAGTGGAGTGGCCGAGTAAGGGACTAGTTCTCTACCCGATCCCATTACGACTTTTGTAGGGTTTACTGGGAATAGTTTCAGCATTGCACCTTACTAGGGTGGTTTTTTTTTTATCAGGTTTACTATCCAAGTCCCTTTGCTTTAGTTGGAAGCGAACCTAAAGAAAGCTAAGCTGCTTTTCTTTTTCCGTCTGTCTTTTTTCTCTTTGTCTTTTCTCTCGAGATGGTAGTGAGGGAGGGAAATGCTTTGTCTTTCAATGTAGTACCTTTGCTTGGGCTTCTTACCATGACGGAAGAAAGTAGGTTCATAATGAGAAAGGGATTTGCTCAAGCTGTTTCCATTGTGATCGGTTCTACTGCTCTTACCACTACTGCTGCACCCTTATCCCAACCAAGTAATACAAAACCCTTCTGCTCACAGCTATTCTGATTTCCAAAAAATCAAAATACTATCTTATGAAAGAAAGAACTTCGAAATGATCATGCCAAAGGAACTTCGGGACGGGATCAAATAAAAGCATCAGATAAGGAATCGGGAAACCCCCCTCTTAACACTATTAGGTTTATTTGAAAAGCTTTCATCGCCAGGCCCTGAGACCCCTTATTAATTAATTTACCTACCCGATCCTACTAGGTTGATTAGCTCATTGCTCTTAGATTCGTAGCTTTCCCTCTAGTCTAGCTTATAGCCAATTCCCATCCCTAGTCTACCCACTCATAGTTCTTGCTCTAGCCGTGCACTTCTTTCATCCGAGGGTGGAAGCCAGAAGGAAATTACAACCTCCTTACAAACTCGGATTAGCTCTTTCTCTTTAGACTGAAGCAGCACTCGATGCACCTTACGTTTTACCCGGAAAGAACTATGCTCTATAGTTGCTTTATCGATAGAGTCTTAGGAAACAGAGCTTTTTTATCCTGACTCTCAAGGGTTTAGTATCCTTAATCAAATGCCCTATCCAGTACCAGAACATTCAAAAATAGAATCTTATTTACTATAATAATAATGAATTCCCCTAGTGTCCGTTATGATGTTCGTTATGATGACAGTGTCATCAGCAAATTGGTAAATCAGGGGAGCCGAATCCCCGGTTTTTTTAGTCCCATAAGTTTCCCCTATTGTTGTTCTTTCTTGAGGGCTCTATTCAACATTTCGGCCACTAACTCCTTATGGGGATAATCGCATGGATGAATCCTGCTCCCTGAAAAAAAGGGTTCAATAGATTGATTAGCTATGCATGCTCTGATCCATTTTCTCAGAGGTTCAGCAAAGGCTATTTCTTTTCTAGCTTCATTTTAAAAAAGGTCGACTCGTATGCCGCGGCCATGTCGATGTTTGATTAACATGGCTGGTTCTCCCCGCAGAGTGAAAAGACTCCAAACGGTGAATTGTAATAAATCAGCCTACCATTTATGAAGGCTCCTTGTTCATCTGCAATGATGAGCCCACTCGGGGTTCCCCTCAAGATTGGCTATTAGATTCAGTAAAAATTGGATATAGAGTGGTGCCCATAAAGGGCTGCAATCGATAAAGTTGATGATTCCAACTACCGTCGGTCCCTTTTTGTCGTGGGACATACACTAAGACAGTATTTTATCTATAAAGAGTTGGTGCAAGAAGACCTCCTCCCCAAAGACATTAATACTAATAAGAGAGGAAGAAAGAAACCTCCCCAAATTAGGTGTTTATCTTGTATTAGTGGAGGCGGCCAAAGCCCTACCCTATATTTTATTTATATATAATAGAACGATATAAAGAGAAAAAGAGTTATGGCCATGTTTTATTATATATTGGCCTAGTTGGAGTTCTGACTATAGCTGCAACCTATCTTATATTGAGTGTTCGATTAACGCATCCCTCGATCACAAACTATCAATTGAATAAGAAAGAAAGAAGAAAATAGACCCATAGAATATCTATATGTCATCCACATCTAGACGTATATTTCTTTATGTAAGAAAATATTTACTACATTCAATTTTATGGGAAAAGGCGATTAACATTCATTATTGCAACTAGTGATGAAGCTGATTTGGGCCAGACGGGACAAGCCTTTTTGAACCTACTTCCCTTTAGTAAAGCATTTCTGGTGTTAAACCAAAGGTCCTGTATCAATTGGTGGAAAAAAAAGGTAATCGTGAAAGTGTCTCATCTTGTCCATGACTCTAGCTTTCCTCAGAGCTATCGAAAGTAGTGCTCAATCCTCAGATCACGAATCTATCGGTCTTCGTTCGATATGGTATACTTTTCTTCGAATTTTTAGATGGTGAGGTTAAAGTCTTTTCCTAACCTGAAAGTAAGGGGAGGACTCTACCGCTTTTCAGATGCAAATAGGTGCTCCTTTGGCTACTCCTCTGATTTCGAAAAACAAAATACTAACCGGAAAAGAAAAGAATACGGGTTGTGTCTTTGTTCAGATGCTAAGCCCGAAAGCCCTTAGAGTCTTATTTTTATGCCATTATGGAATGCGGGGTTTTAGCTCACCCTTGCTTCTTTGGATGCCAAAGCGTCTCTTGTTGACACCTCCAGAAAGGTCAACTATAAAACTCAAAACTCATGGGCAGTCTTACGAGGACGAGTGCTAGGGCCTAAGTTGATTACTCAGGGATCATGATGGACAACCAGGGTGTTGCTTGATAGCTCGATCATGGTCATAACAGTTGAAAATGGAGCTGATAGCCATAAGAAAATAAAAAGGCTGAAGATTTAATTGTCTAGCTCTCGGATATATAGAAGAATGCGGTTGGTCTTACAAGGGACAGCAGAGTAGCCTTAATATTATAGCCAAAGATCTGCAGGGGTGGATTTGTGGCCAGTGATCCTAATGGGGTCCTACATCTTATAGAGCAAAACAATTTGTATGCCCTACATTTTTATGTTCCTAGGATTAAACCATGCTCATTCTGTGGTGGCAAGTTGGAAACTACTTTTGTACCTAGGATTAAACCATGCTTTAGATTGTGATCCATGCTCATGCACTTGGGTTATAGTGGTAAAATTTTGGGAATGTTTGGACAGGAATGTATACGTTGTTTCTTCACCAAACAGGTCTTCAATATTTTCATTTTCATTTCATGTGATGTGCATGTTTTGTAGAGGATTATTTAGTTTCTACAGTCTCATGATCACCTAATCTGGGCTCTATTAAAAATTGGAAACTTGGTTGTGTGCATAATAACTCCATTGAAAATGAATTTGGAAAAATAACACAAGGCGTGTTGGATCCGGTTTCTCGTGACATAGGAACACCTTTGAGGCTTTTACATATTATCCAAGGTTGGTGCTATGCCGAAGCTAAGAATCCACTAAAAGTGACCGAGAACAAGTATTGAGCAACGTATTTCCCGCATTTTATTATATTATAAAGTAATGTATGTGTATAATAATTAAAATCAATAAACAATTACAATTATAATTATGAAAAGAAAATTTCACTAGAGGTTAATGGAGATGCTCTTGGCGAGGAGTTCAGGGGTTATGTGTTCAAAATCATGGGAGGGTGTGACAAATAGGGTTTTCCAATAAAGTAGGGTGTCGTCACTCTTCACTCCTGGGCCTTGGCCGTGTTTGCCTTTTCCAGCACAGAGGCACTCCCTACTTCTGTGGACATGGAAGGCGCACTAGAGAGAGGAGAAGGAAGTTTGTTCGTCGTAGCAACTTTAATATGTTTTTATTACCATATTCAAAGTTTGAATTTGCCTTGATAAATTAAAAAACAGAAGCACTCCTGCTTTTGTCTTTACATGGACCAATTATGGGGAGTTAATTAAATGATGTTCTAAGATTGTGTAGAGAATGTTAAAATAGAGGTTGTTGCTTTATAGAGTGTGGATTTCTTTAAATAGAAGATGTTTTATATATGCCCATTTCATCTGCCTTTTTAATATATATCATTTTGTGGCGTATATAGATGTTCTGGTGAAAAAGAGGTCCGAGACGATTGAGCAAGCAGCTCCAATCTCCGTCGATGAGGTAGCATGTTCAACAGGTTGTCATCCACAAAGTCCACCTCCTATTGTGACTAATATGGAAAACACCGGGGATTGTGGAATGGATGGTAAGTCGATAGTGTCTTATCATCCTTATTTATTTGTGTATCATGAAAGTTAAATATTTCCAGAAATTTTTATAAGGTATAAGGACTTGAGGACTTATCATCTAAAATGTTTATTATTTTCCTATCTAGTTGGTCTAGTGAAGAAGAAGCCATATATGGACAAACAGAGAAAAATCCAAGCAATTAAAGCTGGCCTCCCAAATAAAACTTGCCTGCGCCGACGACCCGAACATTCTTCACTTGATGTCACTCCAGGTAGTTTGTCTAACCAATATTAATTTTAAATTTCCTAATGAGATTGTTATTGTCACGGCGTGGGGCTTTTATAAGCCACATTACTCCGAAGCATCTTATTATTGCAAGTGGTAATGACATTAATTCAAAATATTTTCAGAGCTCCTCCAACCTGATTACAACACCACCGTGGAATACCAGAAGTGTCAGAGAAAATACCTGTAGAAAAAGAAGACTTCGAAGGAGACAAATGCATTGCCGACAAAACTTGGTGAAACTCTACTAACACTTAATGAATATTTTATGTTTTCGTGCTAATAACAACTTATTTATATTTCCTACATAAATAGT
The DNA here is from genome assembly GCF_015680905.1 of Coptis chinensis. Classification (NCBI taxonomy): domain Eukaryota; kingdom Viridiplantae; phylum Streptophyta; class Magnoliopsida; order Ranunculales; family Ranunculaceae; genus Coptis; species Coptis chinensis. Next base: position 40,190,209 of record NC_141463.1, read on the forward strand.
ATTACTACATGTAAGATCTATCTTTCCCTTATGGACCCCTTAGGGAGGCTGAAAAGTTAGCTACTCTATTAGACTTTTTTTTAAAAAAATTAACAACCTTAACTTGGCTAGGCTGTTGCATTAACTCCCAAATCTCTATCGCCTCATTTTTAACAGACCATTGCTTGGTTTCTTTCTTGTTAAGAATCTCGAGTCAGTTGCAATCTCTATCTTCTTATAACCTATCTGGTAGTATACACAATTTCAAGCCATTAATAATAGCTTGTAATTCCTTATGTAAGATTGTTCTTGTACGACCTAGCTTCAGCTGTATAACACATTATACTAGTTCACATTAGGTCTTTGACTATGCCTCCATGTCTTGCTGCCTTAGGTGCTATGCTTCCATTAGTCTCGACACAATGCGATCTTTGGGATCACGTGAACCCGGTACCCGATCTGGGAGGAAGAAGCGATACCCGTCTGCAGGGATGTAAAAGAACAAGCACCTATCAGAGTAACTAGGTCAAAGAGGCAATTGTTACAGGAATGAGAGCTAGGTTGCTAAGCTTGGGAATAAAACTTGTTTTTGGATGATACAACTTTATAACTTATGTCCATATCTGTGTAAGTTGTGTAATGGAGGTGCAATGTTGGATAGTTGATATGGTACCATTGTAGGTAATGTGGGGTAGAGTTCTAGGTAAAAACAGGAAACTTTTTCTTTTTGTTAGAGGTTACTTTCGACATATTAATTGTAATGTCGCAGGTTGGATATCGTGTATTAGTTCTTAGATGGAGTATGCTTTTTAGTATCCAGAACATGTGTGTTATACAAACCAATTGGAGGGTTCTGATGTAAGTATCATCAGAACTCAGAAGGTCCCTAGGTATTATCTTTGGGCCTCTTTTGTTTCTCTTTTTGAAAGTTGTATAGTAAGTACCATTTGTTAATGATGTAAACCTTTTGATAGCTATCGGACACAAAAGTATATATTTAATTTGTGTTTTTAGTAATGGCTTTGTACGAGGTGCTTGGATGATCTGTAATTAGTTGAGACATTTAAGTTTTTTGGCGTATTAAGTCTTTCTATTACAGTGATCTCATTTTTGTCAACCGGTTATTTAACTACTCTAGCATTCGTCGAGACGGTTAAGTAGCTGGGTTAATGACTGAGAAGTACATTGTTTTAATTTTAAGGTTATGACAGGTCTTTTATGAAAATGTTGAAAATGACAGAGGAGACTCTGCTGAAATTTTTCTAGAAAAGTCACGTATCTTAGGTATATAATTATTTCAGATTTGGGGCGTGTTTATTGATGGAGCCTTTGTTTTTTATTTTGATTTACTTTAATTTTTTAGAGAAGTTAGATGGCTGCTCAAGTTAGATTAGGTACAACATAAGTACTTTGCACATGAAAAGAAAATGACAACATAAGTATTTTGCTCATGTTAGATTAAGTAGAACATAAATATTATGTATTGTATAGCTGACCTTCATAATATCAAATTGTAAACTTGTATTGTTTTCTTTTCTTATTGGTAATTAACATACATTTGGACTTCATTTGATGGAGACAACCATAAAATAAGAGAAAAGAGAATGGACTTTCTACTAAATTGTAATTAGGCTACTACATGCAATGCCATTTGGTAGTCCTAGTATCAAATAATAGCATATATACTAGGGCCTCATATAGTATAAAGTAGGACAAGTAATTATGGAAAGAAATGTAAATCAAAATGTAGAAAAACACAATGTGAGCAGCCCTCATCTTCTTCCAATCATTATAGCATGTGTCTATGATACAATAAATAACATATGAGAATTGTGGTTGACTGGTTGTAACGTAGTTTGGTGTTTCACTCTTGGGTTGCACTTAAGTGTTTAAGTTTGTGTTTCAATGCCTAAACATTGTGGTTTGGTTTTTGAATCACGGTTATGTTTTTAAATGAAATTACGAATATATTTGGTACTTAAGTATTCACATTCAAATTACAGGTATGTGTGGCACTTGAGTGTTCATATTCAAATTATGGCTACATTTTCGCGTTCAAATTATCGTCGACATGCATATTTCATTATGATGTATGCATTGGAAAAGACTCTTATTCCAATATAGCTCTACCACTTTGCCATCGCTCACAATACTTATTAAATCCAATATAATGATTTAATGGGAGTATGCTACAGATAGTAGTTTAATCGGAGTATGCTACAGATAGTAATTTAATAGTAGTATGCTACATCTAGTGGCTTAATTGGAGTACGCTACATCTATTGTTTTAATATAACTTAGTCAATGCATTTGTTCCCTCCGTATGCTCCAACAGTATAACCCGTCCCTCCTTTTACCTTTCTCTTATATAAACATCTAGGGTTAGGGTTTAGGGTTTTCATCTTTTTTTTAAAAAAATTCTCAGTTATTGCTACTGCATAAGATCCAATCAAGCATAAGAAGCACGAAGCAAGCATAAGAGCACGTTAATTTTGCAAAAATGAAGGTCATTTCCCTTTAAATTCATGAGTTTGATTAAGTTTAAGTTTTAGGGTTATTGAGTGTCATTCTTCACTTAGAATTTTATCAAGTATAAAGAGCACAAAGAATTTGATCTTTGAAATGTTAAGAGAGATAAATTTTAATTTATCAAGTATAAAGAGCATGAAAAAATTTGTTGGTTGTGTGAAGGTTTTCCTTCCTTCATGGATTACTAATTCTTGAATAATTAAACTTGGTTGAGCTATTGGTCTGAAGTAGCCTATTAAGAAGATTAATTTCTGCATTTGTTGCTGATCGAGACATTTGTTCATTGTCGCTATCTTCATGAGTTTCAAATTGAGAAGTACATGTTTCGTTCACCACAAGTTGAATGTCAGGTATGTGATCAACTTGGACACTCCGATATTGAGTGCCAATTTATGTACTCTCACTGTAAAGAAGCTACATGTGATGGGATCTGATTGTTGGGCAAATCACAAACAACAAGCAATCCAGGAGGGAAGTACTTGAAGTGCCAGCATGATTCATGTCGAAGTTATTTGCAATGGTTAGATGAAGCTATTTCTGATCAACTTTCTGGATCAAGCTCATCAACAAACGAATGCTTTAAGTGTGGTCAGCCAGGCCATTGGATGAACGAGTGCCCTTGGGTAAACTGTGAATGCAATACAAAAGACTGTAAGGGGAGGAGGACTGTTAAGACTACCAAGTATGGATTAAATGTTGGAGAAAGGTATTTAAAATGCAAAAGCTGCTAGGGATTTCAATGGCTTCGTGATGCAGTACGTGAAGATTGCATCAAGAAAGAAAATAACCACTTTGACTGCAGAACCCATTGTTACACTGAAAATGACTCTGTCTGAATTCTCAAACCTAAAAATAAATTGAAAAATGTAATGTGTATTGTGTAATGCAAAGTTCAACTTTGAACTTCTGCACAGTTATAGCTTTGTAAGATGGCTCCTTGTAAGATGTATTCTAACATTTTTCTCTCTTTTTTTGATTGCAAGTTTTAACTTGGTAAGATGTAACGACATTTTTATGATTGGAACTCTATAATGCTCACGATGTATGTATTTGAAGCACTCGACAAGCGCTTGACAACTTTTTTAAACTGAAGCACTTATCTATGTCTTTTTGCTCATTTTGTTGTAACTTTTTCGGTAATAGCCCATTTTGTTATGTCTGTTCAGCCATGCTAGTAGTTAAGATACAATCTGATGTAACATATTTGCACTGGGAACACATGACAAGTATGAAAATAACCTGTCAGAACTCCATAACTCTCTTTTTAACATAAATCTTCTTTACTATTTGGAATTCATAATGTAATGGCATACAAAACAAAGTTGCACTAACTAGACGCAATCTCAGGTAGTAGCCGACTTTTTAGGAAAAATAGTTTGAGATACAATGGTTTTATCATATGATTAAACACAAACTTTTATCATATGATTAAACGCAATCTCAACACCAGTTTTGTAGCACTTAAATGTATATCAAACTCAGAGTATCATACTATTGAATTATATGTAACTTCGAGTATCATATTATGGAAAATGTGACTAAGTGTAGCATATTATTGAAGTATTATGTGATTGATAGTATCATATTCCTGAAATATATGAAACTACTAGTATCATATTATTGAATATGGGATTAATAGTATCATACTATTGAAGTATATGTAACTTAGAGTATCATATTATTGAATTTGTGACTAAGAGTATCATATTATTGAAGTATTATGGGCTTTATAGTATCATATTCTTGCAATAGATGTAATGAATAGTATCATATTATGGAATATGTGATTTATAGTATCATACTATTGAAGTATATGTAACTTTGAGTACCATATTATTGACTATGTGAGTAAAAGTATCATATTACTGAAGTACCTAATCTTGGGTTTATATAGGACATGGTTTGAGTGCCACAAGCAAGTAACATGGTTTCCTAATACTTTGCACGAAAGTTTTGCTTCTATAGAGGAAGGACAACGAGTATGGACTCTCTACAATAGTCAACACAGTGCTTCATGTTAGAGTTATCCCTCACATGAGGAGAGGAGAGAAATTCATTTTTGGCTTGTGTGGAGTAGACAGAGCGCGCCCCGCACCCTCCACAAACCATTCTGAAGCGCACCCTACGCTCAAGAGCCTGGACATCATCCAAGGCATGACCCCGTGCCCTCCATAGGCAAATATGGAGCGCACCCAGCGCTCAAGTGCCTGGACATCGTCCAAGGCAAGAGCTCACCTTGCACCGTTGTAGTACAATTCTAAGCGCGCCATGTGCCCATGCCTATTTTGGCAGGATTCTATTTTTGCGAAACCACGAGTTTTGCATAATAAGTTTGGGTTTTTGGCAAAACCAAATACACGAGAGACAGCACAAAAATCAGAGAAAACCTAATCTTGAAAGCTATCAAGATTGAGAGATAACCTTTACAGAGAGACAACCCTATAAAAAGATAAGAGTGATCTAGTAAGGTGAGAGACTGAAATGAGAGATTGTAATATTCCTTCCCACTTTATAAAAGGACTAGCTCTTGTGGAAGTAGATATCATTGGCCGAACCCCGGTATATCTTTGTGTTGTGGTATGCATTTTATTCTGCTTTACATTATTATCTGTTGTTAATAGTTGTTTAGCAAGTTGGGCATGTTAGCATAGGTTGTAGTTGATATTTAGAAATTTGTCTGGAGTTGAATTGTGTTCAAATACATGTGTAGTGGGGAAATCGATTAGTATTGGTATAAACCCCGACACTTCACCGCACCCTTCAAAAAGCTACATGCAACTATGTCTCGAGCTAATAGGTCACAGGTGCTTCCTGAAGCTCCAATTGTCCCACCAAATTTTCCATCAACACTATCTCCTCTTCCAGCTGTGCCTAATCTCGTTCACTAGATTCAATATGTCATTTATTGTTCGATACTAACGTATATGCTATATGTAGTAGTTTAACTAAAGTATGCTGCAACTAGTGGTTTAATGGGTAGCTTAGTGACCCAATTGAAACTTCTTCACCCGGTTATTCCGGTTTTATCTTTCAAGATATGTGGCTGAAAATCCTGCGCATGCGAAATTTAGGTGCACCCGACGCACCCTAGATGTCCTCATAGTTAAGAACTTTTTTTTTTCCAAAAAATAAGCTAAGGTTAGGCAAACCCACCTGTATTAATTCAAACCAAAATCTAGAGTACGCCTGCTGCACTATAGCCTGTGGTGCGCAGCTTTCTAACCAACATGTATTGCGAGGGTAAAACCGGAACAATGAGTGAACATGTTAAGTTAAGTCTACGAACTAAAAAAACAAGAAAAAGAAAAATGAAAGAAGGCCAGGGTTTCACGCACCTTCCCTCTTCCGTGGCTTTCTAGAGTTTTCCACAACTCGCCGCCTGATAAGAGCCCAAAACTGTAGTTTTAACCCCTTAATAATCATACTTTTAGACCAATTATGTGAGTAATAATTAAGAGTTAACACTGATTACGTGTTTTTATGCATTGATAACTCTAAAAAATGACTAGTCTACCTACGAAATGAACTATGGATTCACAACGTGAGTAAACTAGAACTAAACTTTTACGTGGTTTATTATCAAAGATTTCTACTCTCAATCCTATGAGATATAGTGGAGTAGATAAGTTCGTTCCACTCCTAGTGCTCTAGCATGGATGTTTTCTAATCTAACTAGTCGTTTTTAAGTCTATGAGAGTTTTACGAAGGGAATTATACTACGATGCAACTACCCACAAGATGCAACTAGTCGGTTATCAGAATACTAAGGGAATGCTACGTTGATTCTATGATAAGGAGTTAGAGGGGGATTGATTCCACCTTAACTCAACTTAATCCACTAACGACGAATCGTCGTAAATCCGATTGAATCGCCAAGCAAACAATTGGGTATTCCTAATCCCAAATTATACATGGCATTTCTACCAATTCATAACTAGCATGTGAACAATTAAACCCATTCTCATGGTGAACTAATCGTCTCTAGAGTGGAATAGAAAATCGGCGACTCTACGATAATCGAATCAAGCTTTCATCAAGGCTTCACAACCCCTCTAATGGAGGTTTAGCCTTGAATCATTCCATAATCATTTCCATTTAGATTAAGACTAAACATAATATAAAGCATTGAAATTTACTTAATTTAACAATAATGAAATCTAATTTAATGACTAAATTGAAATAAGGACAGAATTGAAATTAGATCTAGAATTGGAATTGACAAAATCGAAAAGGATAAAGAATACTACTTTATTGATCTAATCAAATGAAGAACAAGATTCAAGGTTTAATCTAATGAAATGAATTAGATTTGAAACTATACTTAATAAAAACAATTAAATAAAACTAGATCTAGAAGCTATTTTAATGGCTACTTTCTATTCTAAGCTATCTACTATTTTCTAACTACTTGCTCTTGACTGCCATTAACACTAAGTCAAGCTTTTGTTTTTATACATCCAGATCCAAAATCGTGCATGGGCTTGGAGCCATGTTTTGGGCCGAGAATCGGGGCCCAAACCCCAATTCTTTCAAATCAAAAAGGCCTCTTCAGCTGCAGTTGGCTTCCACAGACTTTTCGTCCACTTCTGCTCCTCTGATTGGGTCAAGGCTTGGACCATTGAAAAGCTCATTCCGAGCGGTCGTTTTGACATAAGGTAGGCCTCATTCCGAGGTCTGAGTCCAAAGATATGGCATTGGAAGTTCTCACGACTTTTGCTCCTTTATCTCGCTAAAATGGCACATTTACGCACATAATGGACTTTGAAGCCTGAAATGCATAAAACACGTAATCAGTATTAACTCTTACTTATTATTCACATAATTGGTCTAACAAAGATGATTATTAAGGGGTTAAAACTACAGTTTTGGGCTCTTATCAAACCACCCCAAACAAAGATTTTGCTTGTCCTCAAGCAAAGATGAGAAATTAGAATAAGTGACCAAAAATGGAGTTCTAACTACTCTCGTTTATTTGAGTCGCGATTGCATTGACCATATGCAACAAGGCCTTAAAACCACTAGGAATTCCCTAGTGGACGAGTTATAACCTCGAGAGAGTTTTCTAGTGAAGGTACTCACAAACTTCATCTATACTACAACGACTAAGAAAATAAAACTATTGTTTCCTTATTCATGCTCAACTATCTATACATCTCTCTAGCAATTACATAAGAATAACCAGTCAAAACCCTAAGTTAATATATGCATAATAATCAATCATCTACAATAAACATATATACAATGAGTAGTACTATCAAATGTTTAGCGGTGTTTGTTTAGAGAACTTCGGAATAAGCGTCCTTAAGTAGGTTCTCACAATAATAGTCAAGAAACAACACTCCGATTTTTCCACTCAAGTTTTGCTACTCCAAATGCAGTACAAAGGTACACTTTACCTTACAATCTCAATGACAACAAGGAAGCCGGGTCGATCAAACACATCTGCCACTTTACTACTATCACACTAACCTATTCCTAATTGAGCTAGAGGTCTTTATTAGGTGTTACGGGGATTAGGAGATGGTTTAAGAAGGAAGGAAATGGATATTCAAAAGGACAAGTCCGAGATAGTAGAGTCTTCATATTATGTAACTAGAGAAAACCTTGTTATTTACTTTTGCTTCTACACTTTGTTTCCATCCCAGCCATATTTTTTTTTTTTTTCTTTTCTTTGGCTTTTGACTCCCTTTTATTCTTTTTTTTTTTTTTTTTTGGAGTTTTTATTTTATTTCTATTTTTCTTTTCTTGGTGGAAACTTCTTTTCTTTATTTTCCTGAAGCAACTAACAATTTTTGTTTACAGGTTTTTTTCTTCTTCTTTCTTCACTCATTCTATTCTCGGACTTATTCTAAATTGGGTAGGTTGATTTATTCTTTTTTTTTTTTTTTTTGTTTTTGTTTTTGTAACAGGGTAAAGGAATTGTGGTTTATGGAAGGGCTAATGAAAGGCTCGAGTGGCGACTAGCGGAAAATAATTCATAGGTTTGAATTTCGGCTATATCGTTCCAAAAGAAAGCGCCCTAAATTCTCACTTAGGATATGGTTTAGTGATCAAGCAAGTGGGCGTGTGATTTCTCTATCCGGATTTTACTTCTCCCTTGTGTCATTTCTCAAATGTTTTAACAAGTATAAGGCTTTTTAGGCTATATTCTCACAGGGATTTGTAGAATAAGTACTCTAGCCTAGATTTGAGAAACTTCTCATCGCTAACAATCATAGATACTCATGTAATATATTTATAGATAGATGCAAAGATTATTACCTACGTATTAACCTAAGTTTCTAACAATTATTCTGATGCAACAGCTATGTGAGACTTCTAGATTGTTAAAAGCATGGAGAAAGAAACAATACCAATATTCCTAAGTGTATAGCATGACTTATTTATTTATATTTTTAAATTTTTGAAATTTTAACTAGAAAACAAATGCATATTATGTCTATCTATATCGTAATAGATGTCTTAATTACACGTGTTTCTATGCCCCCCAAACAAAAAAGCATGCTTTGTCCTCAAAGCATTTAAATAAAGAGGGTAGGAAAAATACCATTGAAACGCGCGTGAAATTCGGGAACATCTATAAAACAAAGTTAGAACGCATTAATATAGGAAATAAAAACCACACAACTCTATAAGAGTTCTACCCATTATGGGGTTAATGAATTAAATTGCTTGGGACATAAGCGGACACTAACGAACTAAAACTTACCTCCACTCCCGTTGTTATTCGTCATCTTCGCCATCCTCTACTTCTATAAAGAAGTGAGGTTCCTTCGGCGTCTGCCATGCTATGATAGTTTGCCGGGCTTCACGCCATTTATCATCTATGGTTGCTAACCTATTAAGTGCCACTTGGTCCGATGGGGTGTAGGGTGCAACCTGGTGAGGTTGTATCCGCCACCCATGCCAAGTCATTGCACGGAAAGATCGAATAATACTATTGGTGGGTCGCGACCGTGTCTACCTTAATCCAATCCGCGAAACGTGTACAAAAACAGGAAAGAAACATAGCATAATACGTGGAAATTAGAAATGGCATAAGAAGGTACTTATGCCTCATGGTATGGGCTCGTGCTAAACTAGACATCAAAGTCCTGGGAAGGTCATAGAACCGGCGTCCATTGGCTAAAGCAAGGAAAACGCTGCAAGTGGCGTCATTCACAGAAGAAAAACGCCATTCCCCTAAAATGTTTAGCATAATCCAAAACATAACGCTTCCTATGTTCATGGACCGGGCTACCAAGGGGCAACGTTATAGTCCCCTTGGTCCTCAATACGAAAAATGCCTACCCCATAAGCCTCATGCAAAGACTCATAAGTATAGACATGCATATTATCGACCCAATAGCACCATGGGTCTTGTATCTCAGCGGGCATAGCAAGTCCAAGAACAAATGCTAGCAAGAACCTGGTAATTTCCATTGGTTCATCGTCAATGGTGATGGAGAACACTTGTTCTCCATCCGGTCTCTCAAAGAAAATGCAGTTATTATAAAAATAAGATGCAAGTCTTTGGAGAATAAAGTTCAAATGGTCTTACCATAATAGGTTCCCACCAACGTATGTGATCACCTCAAAAACCAAGCACCGTAAGTAGTGCTTTGGAACAAATCTTCGAAGGACTGTTCTGGTATTATTATGGGAGATGTCATCTCAAAACTATGTTCTAGAATAGTTGCAAAACGACCGGGCACAACGTGCGAAAAACTGCAATTTTTCTGGTCCAGAGAAGTCGAGGCGCTGGCGCTCAAATAGAAGCGCTGGCGCCGCTTTTTTGTATTTTAGAATTCCAAGTAACTTAGCGGTGGTCGCTGACTTGAAGCGCTGGCGCTCGAAAGCAAATTTTTCTCGACAGACAGTGTAGTGTAAGAAGCCTTCAACTAACTAGAAGCGGCGCCCGAAGTTGCGATTTTGTGAAAATGGAGACGAAACGGGGAATCGCGGGTGTGAAGGGTGAGTGATGGGGTTTAGGTTGTAGTGTGAGTTGTGAGGATAGATTGTATCAAGTTTATATAGGTTTAAAGTTGCTAGAATGGATCGGAAAGTTGCCAAAACTAATTACGGCAGTTTCCGAAATCCTAAAATTTCCAAACTTGAAAACGGAAACAACTCATATCCTGTATTCTAATTCAAACCCAGTATCTCTTATTTGGATTTTATGATTGAATGTACCTATTTAATCTAGATGTTATCCTACAATGATTCTCAATCATAGATAGGCCTAAACTCCATATTTTCACCTTACTCCGCAGTAAATTCTAACACTAGGGTTTTTTATAAAAAATACAGCTTGAATGATAAAACCACCCCAAACAAGTTGGGAAGGTGGGGTCAAAATGAAACAAGCACACTAACTGAAAATAACCCCTTATATTAAAGTTTTGATTCGGAGGTCCTTTCACTTACAAAATTCAAATTACGGAAATAAAAGTTACATTACAATAAAACAACAAAAGTAAATAAAACAACAACTTATAAAACAAAAATAACTACGACTATCACTCCTCATCCTCTCTAAACACCTGCGCCAATTGGTGGCTGAGGGCACATCTCTAGTGGTGGCTCTGGCTCCGAAGGTCCAGCAGTAGTCGCCCTTCGTCGACGACGCATGCCTCGTGAGTCCGTGTCCTCGAGGCGAGTCCGTATATGAGGTGGGAAGCGTGCTAGCATATCTACTTTAAACCGGGCGCCGGCTTCCATCTCAGCCCTCGCCGCTCCCCATCTCATCCTCTCTCTCGGGTGCGGATCTCGGTTGTGATGAATGGTCGCCTGTCGAGTCCGGAGGTCTGCCTGAGAGAGTGTTGAGTGAACGATGCCCCTATGAAGCATAGCCATGCGCTCGACATCGCACCAACACCTCCGAAGGCATCCGTGATCAAAGCAAGTCCCATCCTCCTCATCCTCCTCCGAATCATCCTGGCCGTCCCCGGCTCCACCATCCTCTTCTTCTTCCTCTCTATCCTCAGCCCTCCTCCAAACTTGTTGGACACACTCCCTATAGATACGCGGGTTACGGTGCAGGGTAATGTAAATCCTCTCAGATGTAGGAGTTGCTTTCATCTTCAGCATGATCTTAGTAATAAGCACAGGGAGAGGTGCCAAAGACCTTCCGAACCCCCTAATAATGTTCAACAAAAACTCCAGGATGCAGAAATCATACTTCGCTCCCTGGAGTACCCATAGGACGTGGAGGCAGGTCAGACCGATGTCACCGACCTTGTCCTTGCCTAGGACATTCCGACCAATCCACTGAGCTGTAGCCAGTTGGTTGGTCCTGAGGGATGCCTGGCGAACACAATGGGAGTTTGGATTGTAACTCCCATTGATGACAGTAACGCCCATCAACGGCTCTACCCCGTCAAACTGAGGATCCTGTAAAGTGGCATCCAGATTGATTCTAGGCGGAATGCCTAGAATCTCAGCCAACAAATCCGTGAGCCAACTCCCCTCCTCTTCTTCACCAACACAAAAATCCTACTCCCTTCCAACTCCCTGGTGTTGTAGAACCGTCGGACCAAGTCTTCATGGTAGAAGTCTTCGGTCGAGTACCAGAGACTATTCCAGTCTCTACTAGCCATTTCGTCACCGTAAAACGGCGCGAAATGGTCGGCAGTGAAAACTTGCTCCGGTATGATTCGGCGTTGTTGAGCCATTTGAAATTTGAATACGGTTTGGGGTTTGTAGAGGGTGTGGTAGTGGTGGTTTAACTTGACCGACTGAAGGAACAGTGGTGGTGGCGGTGTGGTGGCGGCAAAGACCAATTTTTGATTTCTTGGTGGTTTTTTTGGGGTTAAATTGGTGGAGTTTGTTTTGATTGGTGTTTGAAGTCGATTGGGGTTGGGATTTGATTTTTGGCGTGGTTGTTTTAGTTTTCTTTTTATTTGATTTTTTTTTTTAGGTTTAAGCTTTAAGCTTGGCGTTAATGGCGGTGGAAGATGAAGAACGCGATGAACTGTTTACCGTGAGAAGGTAAGAGCGCCTTGCCCTCCATGGGCGCCCAAGCCCAAAATTTTTATTTTTTTTCGATTTTTTTGCGAATTTCAAATCAAAATTCCCGCCGTTACCGGTCCGATTTTTGCGAATGAGATATGGAAATGATCAGAGAGAATTTCCTATCCAATGATCCATAAAACACTCTATTCCGACTTTAGATGACATACGTGATAGTGGAAAACGCCTCCGAAATGCGTGCATGACGTAAGTTATCTTGAGCGAATGAAATCTAAATTAATAGATTATGTCAATCCGAATCGTAATACAATAAAACGGCCTAAGCAACTCTAATGGGACATAAAAAATTTTAGTATCGAAACATTTAACACCTTCAAACCCCCAAACAAATTTTTTTACAACGGCTTAGAAAATTTGTTTTTAGCGATTAAGGTCTTTTAAAGTCAGATTCCCGAGACTTCCTAGATTACTATGTTTATTTTTATTTTTTATTTTTTATTTTATTTTTAGAAGGAAAAACAATAAGCAATAAAGACATAATTCACACCATAGAGAAACATGACTCAAAAATCCGAGAAAAACATGCAAGAGTGGAAAACGTGAACTATGTGAACCGTGGACTTAGGATTCGGTACTTACAGCCACACACTCCATAGGGAGGGCCCGGTTACCTTAATGGTGCACTCACCAATATATTGGAATGAAAGGAAATGCACCAACACAGAAATTTGAGTCGTTTTATAGTCGATACTCAAGACTTTATCTAAAACATATGTATGAACATGCGGTTGATCATATATCAACAACCGAAATAGTTGTGGATCATTCCATAAATAAATATCCCAGAAAACATATCCAAACACAATCAAACACCAATTTTCCCTATGACTCAACCTAGTGATATGAAAGGGAAGTCGGATTACCCTATTGTGTAACCTATCATGCACCTTCTTTTTAATTTTTGAATGAGTGGGTGTTCTAGTAAATAAGTGTGGAAAAGTGAATGGGTGTGGAGAATATGGTGGATATGGATAAGTTGTAGAAAGACAGCCCGCATAATACCTGAGGATGTGGTTTTAGCAAAACTCATTCATTGTGTGTGTAGGACTGCCTCAATTCTGAAAATGAAGGTGTCAAATAGTTTGTCCTTCCGAAGTATCCGCTTTGCTAGGAGGATTTAAAAATTATGAAGCACATGAGAAACAAAAGGATCGAGTGCAAACTCGAGATTCCTTTGAAAGGGTGGAAGGAGGGGAATCGAGGTAGATGTTGTGCAAGTTAGTTCTTGATAGGGTGAATTGTCACCTACTCGAAGAAACTCATCAAATTCCTCATCAAGATTGGTCATATCCACATTACTATGGTAGTCCTCTACATCTTTGAGAAAGTCATCTATCCCGTCCTCATCACTAATATGTGTATTGACTAGTGTAGGAATGCAAATGTTGGAGTCTGACTTTCCATAGGAAAGAATTTTGGGCATATGACTATTGGGGAACTTGTTGTTGAAATAATCTCGAGCAAAGCTCTCGATCATGCTAACCTCTCCATCCATAGACGAATCGGGTAACTGTGTCCTTGTTTTAAAAACATTGACTTCAACAAAGAAGATGGCCAAAAGACATGGACATTGAACCATCACGGCAATTAATGAAGCGTTGGCGGTTGCCGGAAAGGACGCTTCCTAAAATAATCGGACAGAGTCGTTAGCGACTTTCGTATCGAGGACTACAAAAAATCAGTCCGGATAGTAGAAATCCTCGCACTTTTACCAACACATTTTCGACTACACCCTTAGGATACTTAATAGACCGATCAGCTAATTGCAACGCCATTTTAGTGGGTTGCATCTTGTCTAGACCTATTTGTCTATACAAATAAAATGGGAGTAAGTTAACACTAGCCCCCGTGTCTAATAACGCTGTCGTCGTGATAGGAATCTCCTAAGGTGCATTGTCTGATAGGGATCGAACCAGGGTCCTTGTACTTAACAATTCCATTATTTTCAGATAAGGTTGGGAATTGTTCTGTTAAAAAGGCGTCTTTTGGTATATTTGTCTTACGCCTAGTAGTACACAATTTCTTAAGAAACTTAGCATGATGTGGTAGCTTTTTAATAGCTTCGAGGAAGGGAAGGTTTATAGTTAGATTCTTGAAAACGTCCCTAATCTCCTCGTAATTTGTATCCCTAGTTAACATGGCTAATTTTTGTGGAAACGGTGGTTTCGCCTATATTTAGCAATGGTATCACCTGGATGTTTAACCGTGGCTTTCTGTTTCTTAGGTTGTGTTGTAACTGGTACCTCTACATTGGTAGGCTCTTCAGTTTCTATTTCGGTATCTAGTAAAATAGTAGGTGTAGGGTATGGTGGGGGTAAACTATAGGCATAGTTACCTTGTTATCAACCACTCCCGCCGCGGAGAGTGGTGATGGCATTTATCTCACCTACATTTTCATATTCATTACTAGTATTATCGGTTACCTCAAAGGCTGTGTTTGTTGTTTTAGGATTAGGTATTGCGTTACCTGGAAACACACCTTTGGGTTGGGCTTTATCTTGAGCCAACTGTTGGATTAAATTATTAACGGATTGTAGAAGCTGTTGGTTAGATTGAGCCATGGTTGGAAAAAGTTTTGGCTCACTTGTATGAAGGTGTCAAGACGATCCGGTTGGGTGGGTGTAGTGTTCACGGGTGGTGTTACTGGAACTATTTCCCGGGAATTATTTATTGGTGGATTTTGATAGTTATTATTTACCGGAAAGATACCTCTATTAGCATTATAATTATTATAATTACCTTGACCTTGTGCTTGACCTTGTCGAGGTTGCACTTGGTTGTTATAATTATTAAAATTACCCTGACTCTGTCCTTGTCGTAGTGGAGCTTGGTTAAAGCTCTGCGTTGGCCTAACATATTGATGATTGTACCCTTGAGGTGTGACGTTTTAGTTATTCCGCCAACCGAAGTTGGGATTTTGTCTCCAAGGGGTTAGGTTCACTATTAATGGAACAAGCCTGCTCATAGGCTATAGGACGATGGGAATCGGGATGCTCGGGGCTCCAAATGTAAACTACATGGGTTTGAATTTACATTCATGACGGGATAGGCTTTTGTTGTACGAAAAATGGCCTCTACCTTTTAGTGAGTGATTCGATTAGAGTTTTAAGCTCGAATCGTGTTTAATTTCAAACATACCGGGCGGCCTTAACTATTGAAGAAGAACTAGCTGAAATGGGGATATCATCACTACCCCCCAATTATTATTTAAAGCTTTAGTTTGGTCTTCTAAAATTTATAAGCCTCCGAGGCTCCTTTACTTAAGAAACTACCCCCATTCATAATGTCAAGGACTTCTTTATGGTGATGTTGAAGTCCTTTGAAAAGGCAATAACTAACATGTCTTTTGCTAGGTTATGGTGTGGACACTCTATAAGCGGATCGGTGAAACGATTCCAAGCCTCAAAATGATTCATGAGGATTTTGTCGAAAGAAATGAATCTTGGAAAGCATCTCATCCGCCTTTAGGGGTGGGAAAAAATGTTCCATAAACAAATGAACAAGTTTAGCCCACGAGTCCACAGAATTAGGCGCTTTGGCAGTTAACCAAGACGCCTCCTTATCGGCTAAGGTGAAAGGGAATACCCTTAATTTAATTTGTTCCGAACCAACCGTAGGATGGTGGAATGTTGTTAGGACTTGTTCAATCCTACGATGTTTGGTAAGGTTTTTCATGGTCTAAACCATTAAAAAACGGGTAACAAATTAAAAAAATATTTGGAGGGATTCTGAAATCCCGGTGGGTCCGCTAGAACGATGCAAGATTTGGGGCTATCGCCAAGGCTTTGTAGAAGTCCGAGAGGAGTCTCTTTTCTTCCCCATTATATCGGTGGTGTGTGTGGAATAGTAGCTAGAGGTGTAGTTTGTGGTATACTAGATAGACTTGTTTGTTGATGTTGGTGTGTATTTACGTTAGGTGTTTTTGTTCGCCGCACCTTAATCTCATGCAAGACTAAGTCGAGCTTAACTAAACATGCAAATGTCCAAACAATTACGATGTACTAGTATAAACCTCTAACGAGAGATCGAGGTGTGGAAGAAAGGAATACCTGATTGCGTCCTTGCTTCGCTTATGAATAGCGTCTTGTGTACGCGTGTTCAGTGTATATAAGAGAATAGAACACTGAAAAACTTGACAACTCGAAGTTCGAATCAAACTGTGGAAATCCGGAAATTTCAGCTAAGCGCTATCTTATCTTAAGCGCTGGCGCCGCTTTGTAAATTCGAAGTCCAAGAACTTAGCTGGTCGCTTTCTCTTTGAAGCGCTACCGAGTGTATTGATCAAATTCCAAGAACATAGCGGGTCGCCTTTTGCGCCGGCGGCCCAAGTATGTATTTCCTCGCGTAATTTTTCCAAAACTGAAACGGCAACCACAGTATGAATCAAACAAGGGTGGGTGGGTGAAATGGGACTTAAAAATTACTAATTCTATTATGAAAACAATGCTAAAGTGCAACTAAGATGGCGGCAGCCGCATTTTGATAACTCTAAAAAATGACTAGTCTACCTACTCTAAAATGAACTATGGATTCACAACGTGAGTAAACTAGAACTAAACTTTTACGGGTTTATTATCAAAGATTTCTACTCTCAATCCTATGAGATATAGTGGAGTAGATAAGTTCGCTCCACTCCTAGTGCTCTAGCATGGATGTTTTCTAATCTAACTAGTCGCTTTTAAGTCTATGAGAGTTTTACTGAGGAATTGTACTACGATGCAACTACCCACAAGATGCAACTAGTCGGTTATCGTAATACTAAAGGGAATGCTACGTTGATTCTATGATAAGGAGTTAGAGGGGATTGATTCCACCTTAACTCAACTTAATCCACTAACGACGAATCAATCGTCGAATCCGAATGAACCGCTTCACGTAACAATTGGGTATTCCTAATCCCTAATTATACATGGCATTTCTACCAATTCATAACTAGCATGTGAACAATTAAACCCATTCTCATGGTGAACTAATCGCCTCTAGAGTGGAATAGAAAATACGAATTTACTTCTAACGATAATCGAATCAAGCTTTCATCAAGGCTTCACAACCCCCTCTAATGGAGGTTTAGCCTTGAATCATTCCGCAATCATTTCCATTTAGATTAAGACTAAACATAATATAAAACATTGAAATTTACTTAATTTAACAATAATGAAATCTAATTTAATGACTAAATTGAAATAAGGACAGGAATTGAAATTAGATCTAGAATTGGAATTGACAAAATCGAAAAGGATAAAGAATACTACTTTATTGATCTAATCAAATGAAGAACAAGATTCAAGGTTTAATATAATGAAATGAATTAGATTTGAAACTATACTTAATCAAAAACAATTAAATAAAACTAGATCTAGAAGCTATTTTAATGGCTACTTTCTATTCTAAGCTATCTACTATTTTCTAACCATCGGGCGACTGACTGCCATTAACACCGAGTCAAGCTTTTGTTTTTTATACATCCAGATCCAAAAATCGTGCATGGGCTTGGAGCCATGTTTTGGGCCAGAGAATCAGGCCCAAAACCCAATTCTTTCAGTCCAAAAAGGCCTCTTCAGCTGCAGTTGGCTTCCACAGACTTTTCGTCCATTTCTGCTCCTCTGATTGGGTCAACGCTTGGACCATTGCAAAGCTCATTCCGAGAGCGGTCGTTTTGACATAAGGTAGGCCTCATTCCGGTCCGAGTCCAAAGATATGGCATTCGAAGTTCTGGCACGACTTTTGCTCCTTTATCTCGCTAAAATGGCACATTTCGCACATAATGGACTTTGAAGCCCGAAATGCATAAAAACACGTGTCGGTATTAACTCTTACTTATTATTCACATAATTGGTCTAACAGTATGATTATTAAGGGGTTAAAACTACAGTTTTGGGGCTCTTATCATGCATTCAGGCTTCAAAGTCCATTATATGCAGAAATGTGCCACTTTAGCGAGATAAAGGAGCAAAGGTCGGTTACTAAGGAGTTCCGTGATTAAAGGCCTAGATTCAAGAAGATAAAGCCTTTCTAAAGCCCGGTCAAAAGCTGAAAAGTCGACGCGGGCAGAAACAGCACACAAGTCAGTAGAACTTCCAAAGGCCGTATCTTTGGACTCAGACCTCAGAATGGGGCCTACCTTATGTCAAAACGACCGGCTCAGAAAGAGCTTTCCAACGGTCCAAGCCTTGACCCAATCAGAGGAGCAGAAGTAGACGAAAAGTCTATTGAAGCCAACTGCAGCTGAAGAGGCCTTTTTGGACTGAAAGAATTGGGTTTTGGGCCTGATTCTCTGGCCCAAAACATGGCTCCAAGCCCATGCACGATTTTTAGATCTGAATGTATAAAAACCAAAGCTTCACTCTTTGTTAATGGTAGATAGTTAGACCTAGATTAGTTAGCCTCCATTAATTAGTTTTAGAACTTAGTTTAATTAGTTTCAATTCATTGTATTAGATTAAACCTTTGAATCTTGTTCTTCATTTGATTAGATCAATAAAGTAGTATTTTTATCAATTTCGATTTTTGTCATTTCCATTTCTAGATCTAATTTCAATTCTTGTTCTTATTTCATTTTAGTCATTAAATTAGATGTCATTATTGTTTGATTAAGTAAATTTCAATTCTTTACATTATGTTTAGTTTAGATTCAATGGGAAATGTTAGTTTGATGAATCAAGGCTAAAACCTCCATTAGAGGGGTTGATGAAGCCTTGATGAAAACTTAGTTGTTAGTATAGAATTGTTTGTAGATTCTATTCCACTCTAGAAGGTCGTGTTTCGCCATGAGAATGGGTGGACGACCTCACATGCTAGTTAGTATTTGGTAGAAATGCCACGAACACTAGGGATTAGAACTCGAAATTCTTGCCGTAAGAACGTAAGAATCGAGATACAACAATCTATGCTAGGTTATTAAGTTGGAGTCGAGGTGGATTCAATTCCCCTCTAATCCTTTATCTAGATTCAAAAACAATCATATTTCCATAGCATTCGTAGTTTAAATTAAAATAATCAATTTCATATTGCATCGTAGTATAATTCCCCCTCGTAAAACTCTCATAGATTTAAGACCGACTAATTAGATTAGAAAACAATTCCATTCTAGAGCACTAGGAGTGGAACAAACTTCCTACTCTACTATATCTCATAGGATTGAGAGTAGAGAAATCTTTGATAAGCATCTTAAGATAAATAGTTTTAGTTTACTTACGTTTTGAGTTCATCGTTCATTTTGTAGGTAAAACTCTTTCAAATTTATCTTTATCAAATGGCGCCGCTGCCATCTTAGTTGCACTTTAGCATTGTTTTCATAGTAGAATTAGTCATTTTTAAGTCCCATTAAACCCACCCACCCTTGTTTGATTCATACTGTGGTTGTCCATTTCAGCGTTGAAAAAGTTCCGCAAAAATATACACTGAGCGCGACCGCGCCTATAAGGAGCGCACCTGCGCCCTATAACCTGGAACACGAGCGCGCCCGCGCCTTCCTTGAGCGCGACCTGCCCTATAGTTACTGGACCACGAAGCGACCACTCTCATCGAAGGCGACCAGCTTTCAGACCGAGCGACCAGCTAAGTCATCGAACAAGGAGCCGACCGCGCTCTATGCGGCGCAAGACCAGCCCTCGAAAAATTTGCGGATTTCCACAGGTTTGTTTCAAACTTCGATTTTTCAAGTTTTTCAGTGTTTTAACTTGTTATATACACTGAACACGCGTAAACAAGACGCTATTCATAAGCAAAGCAAGGATACAATCAGGTATTCCTTTCTTCTACACCTCCCATCTCCAGTTAGAGGTTTCTACTAGTATATCAGAATTGTTTGGAGTGTTGCATGTTTAGTTAAGTTCGACTTAGTCTTGCATGAGATTAAGGTCTGGTCGAAGAAAAACAACTAACATAATTACACGGCTACGTCAACAAACAAGTCTATCTAGTTTCCCACCCACTACACCTCTAGCTACTATTTCACACACACCACCTGATATTATGGCTGAAGAAAGAGAGACTCCTCTCTCTGACTTTTATAAAGCCTTGAGCGATAGCCCTAAATCTTGCATCGTTCTAGCAGACCCATTGGGGATTTCCGATCCCCCAAATATATTTAATTTGTTACCCGTTTTTCATGGTTTAGACCATGAAAAACCTTATCGGCACGTCGCGTTAGGATTGAACAAGTCCTTACAACATTCCACCATCCTACGGTTGGTACATAACAAATTAAATTGAGGGTATTCCCTTTCACCTTAGTTGATAAAGGCGTCTTGGTTAACTGCCCAAAGCCTAATTCTCGTGGACTCGTGGGGCCAAACTTGTTCATTGTTTTATGGAACATTTTTACCCACCCCTAAAGACGGATGAAATGCTTTCCAAGATTCACTTCTTTCGGCGTAATCCTCATGAATCATTTTCGAGGCTTGGAATCGTTTCACCGATCTCCTTATAGAGTGTCCACACTAACACCTAGCAAAAGACACGTTAGTTCGTGCCTTTTTCAAAGGACTTCTACACCACCATAAAGAAGTCCTAGACATAATGAATGGGGTAGTTTCCTATGTAAAGGAGCCTCGGAGGCATATAAATTTTTTGGAAGATCGACTAAAGCTGCAATAATAATGGGGGTAGTGATGATTACTCCCCGCCTCCGCTAGTTCTTCTTCAACAGCTTAAGGCTACCAAGATGTTTGAGGTTAAATCAGATCCCGAGCTTAAAACTCTAATTGAATCCCTCACAAAAAAGGTAGAGGCCATTTCGTACAACAAAAGCCTATCCCCAGTAATGAATGTAAATTCAAATCCATGTAGTTTCATTGAGTCCCGAAAGCATCCCGACTCCCATCGTCCCTATAGCCTATGAACATTCTTGTTCCATTAATAGTGAACCTAATGCCCCTTGGAGACAAAATCCCAACTTCGGTTGGAGAAATAACCAACAAGTCACACCTACAGGGTACAATAATCAATATGTTAGGCCAACGCACAGTTATAACCAAGCTCCACCACAACAAGGACAGGATCATGTTAATTATAATAATTATACCAACCAAGCGCAACCTCGACAAGGTCAAGCACAAGGTCAATGTAGTTATAATAATTATAATGCTAATAGAGGTATCGTTCCGGTAAATAATAACTATCACAATCCGCCCATTAATAATCAACGCGAGATAGTTCCAGTCACACCACCCGTGACTACTGCACCCACACAACCGGATCGTCTTGACACCTTCGTACAAGTGAGCCAACAACTTTTCCAAACCATGGCTCAATCTAACCAACACATTTTACAATCCGTTAATAATTTAAACCAACAGCTAGCCCAAGAGAAAGCCCAACCAAAAGGCGTGTTTCCAGGCCAAGCGATACCCAACCCTAGAACAGCAAACACAGCCTTTGAGGTAAATGGTAATACTAGTACGAAAACTACAACCGTAGGTAAGCTAAATGCCATCACCACTCTCCGTTCTGGAAGATTGATTGATAACAAAGTAACTATGCCTATAGTTACCCCATCAGTACTCCCTACACCGGATATCGAACTAGATACCGAAATAGAAACTGAAGAACCTACCACTATAGAAGTACTAGTTAAACCACAACCTAAGAAACAGAAAGCCAAGGTTACACATCAAGTCGAGCCATACGCTAAATATAGAGCTTAAACCACCGCCTCTCGGAAATTAGCCATGCTAACTGGGGATACTAACTTTGAGGAGATTAGGAACGTTTTCAAAAATCTAACGATAAACCTTCCTTTTCTCGGCTATAAAAACCTACCTAACCACGCTAAGTTTCTTAAGGAGTTATGCACTACTAGGCGTAAGACCAACATACCTAAAGACGCCTTTCTAACTGAATAGTTCCCAACTTTATCCAAAGATAATGGAATTGTTAAGTACAAGGACCCCGGTCGATCCCCCTATCTGAAATGCACTTTAGGAGATTCTCACACGATGATGACCGCTTACTAGACACGGGGGGGCTAGTGTTAACATACTCCCATTTTATTTGTATAAACAAATAGGTCTAGAGGAGATGCAACCTACTAAAATGACATTGCAATTAGCTGATCGGGTCTATTAAGTATCCTAAGGGTGTGGTTGAAAACGTCTTTGGTTAAAGTCCAAAATTTTTACTACCCACCGACTTCGTTATCCTCGACCGCGTAAGTCACTAACGACTCTGTACCTATCATTTTAGGGCGTCCTTCTTGGCTACTGCCAACGCCGGCTCATAAAAATCTCTGTCGCGATGGTTCGATGTCCTTGTCCTTTTTAGCCATCTTTTTCGTTGAGGTAAATGTTTTCAAAGCGAGGACCACGATCCCCGATTCATCTACAAATGGAGAGGTTAGCATGATCGAGAGCTTAGCTCAAGATTACATCAAAACATGTTTCCGGAGAAACAGATTAACAAATTCCTTTCCTTCGAAATTCCGACTTTAACAATGACTCCCGGTAGTAGTAGACGAAATCGAAGAAGAATTCCTCGCAACTCTTTTGCACCCGCTTCTTTACCACTTCAAGTCCCCTTGCCAACAACCATTCATCCCTTGATGCTATGACGGAAGATGAATTTTTCAATCTCTATTCCAGTGATCCTTTTGACCCACCTATTGAGGAATGTCTTGCATATATCAAGAATTCGATGATATGGACTTGAGAGCTCTAGCTGAGAGAATCATTCATCTTCCATCACCAATATTCCCCACCCTCCACCTTTTCAAAGGAACCTCGAGTTTGCACTTTCGATCCTTTAGTTTCTCCCGTGCTTTATGATTTTTAAATCCACCTAGTAAACAAATACTTCCCAAGGATAAACCACTTGACACCTTCATTTTCAGACTTGAGACAGTCCCTAACTACACCATGAATGAGTTTTGTGCTAAACCCACATCCTCATTTTTTCCATGCTTTCCTCTAAAAACTTATCCCAATCCACCATATTTTCCACAACCATTCACTTTTCCACACTTATTCACTAGGACACCCTCTCGCTCAAAGATGAAACATAAGGTGCATGCTCGGTTATGTTATAGGTCTATCCGACTTAAGCTTTCATTCCACTAGGGCTGCGTCGTAGGGAAATCTTGGTGCTTGATTGTGTTTGGATATGTTTTCTGCGATATTTATTTATGGAACGATCCACAACTATTTCGGTTGTTGATATATGATAAACTGCATATTCATACATATATTTAGATAAAGTCTCGAGTATCTGACTATAAACGACTCAATTTTTGTGTTTGGTGCATTTCCTTTCATTTCCAAATATTGGTGAATGCACCATTCAGGTAACCGGGCCCTCCCTATGGAGTGTGTGGTTGTAAGTACCGGATCCTAAGTCCACGGTTCACATAATTCACGTTTTCCACTCTTGCATGTTTTCTTGGTTTTTGAGACATGTTTCTCTATGGTGTGAATTATGTCTTTACTGCTTATTGTTTTCCTTTATATTAAACCTAATTCATAAAAAGTAAAAAAGTTTAAAGCTATAAAAATAGTAATCTAGCAAGTCTCGGGAATCTGACCTTAAAAGACCCAAGTTTTAGTAGATTACCAACTTTCTGGAGTATAGGCCAAACAAAAATTTCAAACTTAAAAAGAGTTTTCCAATTTTGTTTGGGGGTGGTGTATTTTGGTATTCATTTCAAATCTTGTTGCCACCCTAAACCTGTCATGTTTACTCCAGTAGAGTTTGTGTTAGTTAGTACATAACAGTTTAATTGTGCTTTATATTATCATATCATCTTTACAATATTTCTGTTACAGTTACTATCAATTTTTGCCAAGTTTCTATAGTAAATTCTTTCCTTATCTCTTTACACTTTGAGGACAAAACGTTCGATTGTTTGGGGGTGGGATAGAAACATTTGCAAAAATTAGACACTTTTAGGATGTAAATTATGCACTTTTATTTATAAAATGTTAAAAATTATAAAAATTAGTTAGTTACATAATTTAATTGTGCTATTGAATTGTTTCATGAACCCCTTCTCCCAAATTGTTTGGGGTGGTATAGAAACACGATGTAAATGTTAAGCACATATTAGGTTGTATATTACGTATTATTTGTCTTAAAAAAATAATAAAAATAAAAATAAAAATAAAAAAGTTTATGTTATACACTTAGGAATATTGGTATTGTTTCTTTCTCTATGCTCTTAATAATCTAGAAGTCTCACGTAGCTTTTGCATTAGAATAGTTTTTAGAAACTTAGTTTAATATGTAGGTAATAATCTTTGCATCTATCTATAAATATATTACATGAGTATCTACGACTGTTTGGCAGTAAGTTTATGAAATCTAGGCTAGAGTACTTATTCTACAAATCCTGTGAGAATATAGCCTAAAGCCTTATAAGAGTGAAACATTTGAGAAATGACACAAGGGAGAAGTAAAATCCGGATAGAGAAATCACACGTCCACTTGCTTGATCACTAAACCATATCCTAAGCAAGAATTTAGGCCCTCTTTGGATTGATATAGCCAGAAATTCAAACCTATGAATTATTTTCCGCTAGTCGCCCCTCTGAGCCTTTCTTTAGCCTTTCATAAACCACAAATCCTTTACCCTGCTACAAAAACAAAAAAAAAAAAAAAAAAAAAAAATCAACCTACCCAATTTAGAATAAGTCTGAGAATAAAATAAGGAAGAAAGAAGAAGAGAAAAACTTGTGTAAACAAAAGTTAGTTAATTGCTTCAGAAAATAAAGAAAAGAAATTTCATCCAAAGAAAAGAAAAAAAAAATAGAAATAAAATAAAAACTCCAAAAAATAGAATAAAAGGAGTCAAAAGCCAAAGAAAAAGAAAAAAAAATGGCTAAGGATGGAAACAAAGTGTAGAAGCAAAAGTAAATAACAAGGTTTTCTCTAGTTACATAATATGAAGACTCTATTATCTCAGACTTGTCCTTTTTGAATATCCATTTCCTTCATTCTTAAACCATCTCCTAATCCCCGCAACACCTAATAAAGACCTCTAGCTCAATTAGGAATAGGTTAGTGGGATAGTAAGTGGCAGATGTGTTTGATCGACTCCGGCTTCCTTGTGTGTCATTGAGATTGTAAGGTAAAGTGTGCCCACTGCGCACTAGAGTAGCAAAACTTGAGTGGAAAAATTAGAGTGTTGTATCTTGACTATTATGGTGAGAACCTACTTAAGGACGCTATTCCGAGTTTCAGAAACGGACCTGCTATTGCATTTCATAGTAGTACTCATTGTATATATGTTTATTGTAGATGATTGATTATTATGCATATATTAGCTTAGGTTTTTCACTTGGTTATTCTTGTTCATAGCTAGTGAGAGGAATAGTTAATTTAGACATAAATAAGGAAACAATAGTTTTATTTCTTAGTCGTTCTAGTATAGATGAAGTTTGTGAGTACCTTCATTGGGAAACTCTCACGAGACTATAACTCATCCACTAGGGAATTCCTAATGGTTTAAGGCCTTGTTGCATATGGTCAATGCAATCGCACTCAGCGAAACGAGAGTAGATAGAACTCCATTTTTGGTCACTTATTCTAATTTCTCATCTTTGCTTGAGGACAAGCAAAATGCTGTTTGGGGGTGGTTTGATAAGAGCCCAAAACTGTAGTTTTAACCCCTTAATAATCATACTTTTAGACCAATTATGTGAGTAATAATTAAGAGTTAACACTGATTACGTGTTTTTATGCATTTCAGGCTTCAAAGTCCATTATGTGCAGAAATGTGCCACTTTAGCGAGATAAAGGAGCAAAAGGGGTTACTAAGGAGTTCCGTGATTAAAGGCCTAGATTCAAGAAGATAAAGCCTTTCTAAAGCCCGGTCAAAAGCTGAAAAGTCGACGCCGAAAGCGTAAAACAACACACAAGTCAGTGAGAACTTTTGAAGGCCGTATCTTTGGACTCAGACCTCGGAATGGGGCCTACCTTATGTCAAAACGACCGGCTCAGAAAGAGCTTTCCAATGGTCCAAGCCTTAACCCAATTAGAAGAGCAGAAATGGGCGAAAAGTCTATTGAAGCCAACTGCAGCTGAAGAGGCCTTTTTGGACTGAAAGAATTGGGTTTTGGGCCTGATTCTCTGGCCAAAAACATGGCTCCAAGCCCATGCACGATTTTTGGATCTGAATGTATAAAAACCAAAGCTTCACTCTTTGTTAATGGTAGATAGTTAGACCTAGATTAGTTAGCCTCCATTAATTAGTTTTAGAACTTAGTTTAATTAGTTTCAATTCATTGTATTAGATTAAACCTTTGAATCTTGTTCTTCATTTGATTAGATCAATAAAGTAGTATTTTTATCAATTTCGATTTTTGTCATTTCCATTTCTAGATCTAATTTCAATTCTTGTTCTTATTTCATTTTAGTCATTAAATTAGATGTCATTATTGTTCGATTAAGTAAATTTCAATTCTTTACATTATGTTTAGTTTAGATTCAATGGGAAATGTTAGTTTGATGAATCAAGGCTAAAACCTCCATTAGAGGGGTTGATGAAAACTTAGTTGTTAGTTTAGAATTGTTTGTAGATTCTATTCCACTCTAGAAGGCCGTGTTTCGCCATGAGAATGGGTGGACGACCTCACATGCTAGTTAGTATTTGGTAGAAATGCCACGAACACTAGGGATTAGAACTCAAAATTCTTGCCGTAAGAACGTAAGAATCGAGATACAACAATCTATGCTAGGTTATTAAGTTGGATTCGAGGTGGATTCAATTCCCCTCTAATCTTTTATCTAGATTAAAAAACAATCATATTTCCATAGCATTAAGTAGTTTAAATTAAAATAATCAATTTCATATTGCATCGTAGTATAATTCCCCTCAGAAAAACTCTCATAGACTTAAGACCGACTAATTAGATTAGAAAACAATTCCATGCTAGAGCACTAGGAGTGGAACGAACTTCCTACTCCACTATATTCGATAGAATTGAGAGTAGAAACTTTGATAATTATAGACACATAATTTAGTTTTAGTTTACTTACGTTTTGAGTTTCATCGTTCATTGCGTAGGTAAACTATTCAATTTCACTTTTATCACCGCCTCCTATGGAAAGTTGAAATCTTCTTCTTTCAGTTTATGCTTTCAATAAGTTTTTTATATCTTAACTCCTCCACTGCAATTGTCGATCTATATTTCTTCCTTTTTACTTTGTTAAACAGAGAAAGAATTCTTCTGTTTTTGGTGGTCTCGATAGTGCAAACAACATTGATTTTTTCTATTACTTCTATACTTAGTATTCCTTATCAATATCATGGTTATTCCCCATCAATAGTATGCTGGTGAATAATTCCCTTTGTTAGGTCGAGATGAAGAGGCTTTCGATGTACTACTGGGCATAAGATGAGGTCGAAGTCACAACTAATGAGTGTTTGGCGATCAAAATGAGTGCAATTCGCTTTAGTGTGTGTGTTAGGTTTAATTGTTTAAATACTCGTGTTTTTTCTTCTTCTTCTTTTTTGAATTTCAGACACGGCAAACAAAATTTTCTAGTTATTTGAATTATTAAATGAGAACACATTCCAAAATAATAGAGTCAATTTTCTTGTTTCTCGATTTTCTCGTCAATTTAAAGCCACATTGGAAGGTACTCTGTTTATACTTTACATGATTTTGGTGCACCTTTGTTTGAAATTTTGATGGGGGAAAAGAAAATAACATGCTAACATCTTTGAGTAGTAATGCAGGTTAACCACAAGTTTTGTTATTACAAGTGTCAATGTGTAATGGCTTCGATGATTGTATGCTATTATTTTGTGGGCCTTTTTTTTCTATTTTAGCTGATTCCCTGTGGTTAGCACTCACTTCTTGAGTATTTTTACCGCCTGGAACTTTCTTATTTAGCAGCCACAGGTTTATAACTTGATCTTCGTTTCGATCACCTTCTAGAAAAAAAAAATTGATGGCTAGTCACCACTAAATAGTCTTCTACATTGGTTGCAGGGGTCCAGTATGGGAACCATTCAATGCTCGGAATGAGGGTCCAGTATTCTAAGAACCATTTAATACTTTGTTTCAGAGTTATAAGAGAATTGGCCAGGTACCTGGAATTCTGTTCCAATTAGACATTATCTACATTTGTAGTGTTGTAGTATAGTATAGTACTATTGCTATATATACATGTTATGGTGTCTGTGTTTTCCCCCAAGGTGTTGTAGTGTACTGTGAGTCTGCCTACCTGTTTTAACACTTAGTATAAATATATGATTTACATTGTTGTGCCTCTTTTTCCTTGTTAAGTTTTTAGGACTCTTTCACTGAAAATTTGTGGGTTAAGCATTATTTCTTTTTTGTTGATGAAAATGTTTATCAGTCAAACATTAAATAATGTATGAATCATATATTGTGATATGGTTTTTCAAAAATTATTCTTTGAACTTTTTTATTGGAATCTGCTAATCTCTAGTACTTCAAGGTTAATATACAGATAAATTCAAGTTTTGCCTAGATTCTGGTGTACTTGCATCCAGTGTTGTAGAAACCGTTAAAACTCGCGAGTTGACTTGAACCGTATATACATCGAATTAAATCGTTGGCAAAATCGGAAATTTAACAAACCGGAATAAATTGCATGCGATTTGTACCAAAATCGCAAATCACGAATTCAATCTTAAATCTTTCGGTTTATATACAAGAAATTTATTTGGATTTTCAACAAAAAAATTAAGTAGAAAAAATCCAAAAAGAGAATAAGAGATGCAGTAGATCTAATTTGTTGTTACTTACATACCTTTATTTTGAATTTATAACTAAGATTTCTTTGTTTCTTCAGGTTTTCCATTGATGGGGCAGCGCCTGGTTTTAAATCTGAAGAGCCCGATGGAGAAGAAAGGAAATCCAGTTTAAGAACTTATTTTCTGTTGGTAGATGGGACATCAATATTTGATGTCTTAAGTTAGGGTGGGTCAGCCATTAAGTTAGTGGATCTTTTTTGCTGTTTAAGGGAACATCATTTATTATTTTGGTGTTGTAGTTTGACTTTTGACTATAGAAAGTGTGTTGGGGCAAACTCAGACACGTCCTGTTGCTATTTTTTTTTTGTGGGCAAAGTGGCAAACCAACTAACCACAATTTGAAGACAATTGAATAATGGAGCTTGAGTCATAACTTTTTGGAGAATGGAGATTACTAAACTAGATTTTAATCATTAGTTATTAGTAATTTAGTAATGTTTTAGGATTTTAATTTGGATTTTGAGTATTTTTATTATTGGTTATGTTAAATTGTAATTTGGATTTTTATTATCTTTATTATTTGAAGTCTAAAAAAAATCTTACGATTTACGATTCGGTTTAAGACTAAATCTGACTCTTAACCTCTCCGGTTTAAGATACGAGTTACGATTCTACAACATTGCTTGCATCTACAAGAGCACTAAGTACTTCATGTGGTAGGAATATTGGTTTCGTTTCAGGCACAAGGTACAACATTTTTGGCTTGCCAAAAATCCAGCAAGAGATTAATGGCATCATGTAGCTTGAGGTCATTTATGGTCATAGTGTAGAAAGTGTAACCTAGCTTAGCTTTCTCCACCTAAAGTAGCTATATTAGGCATGTTTTAACCTTCTAGAGAGCACACGCACTGGATCGGACCATGTGTAAATTTGAACCATCAGTACCTCATGAGGAAGAGCATTTAAAGCTCATTGTTACTGATGGGGTTGACATTCATATCTGGGCACTGGGCTGTTTTTATTAGTCCTTGTTTAAAGGTTGCATATTGTATAAGAGTGCATATCTCTTGGATACCCAGAAAATTGAGCACCTGCTCTTGTAGACTTGTTCATTTGTGGTTTCTTTTTTTGTTTTTTGTCTCCTTGAAAAACATGTGGACCAAGCACAACCTATATTTCATTTATTATTATTTTCTTCTTTCTTTTTGATAATTGATTGGATTTAAGGTGTTACCCTGCCTAATCTTGGTGAATCAGTTGCATTGACACATTTATCACTCCTTAGCTGAATTATATTTTTAGGTACATGGTTAATGTTACAACCATTTTGCACTCAGCTTTACTTGAGCCATTTATTAAAGATGGTGTTCCATTTGATGGATACCGAAAGTCAATGGCAAAGGAAAGCACATGACCAGGAAATATGGAATTGCAGATGGCTTCTCTTGTTATGAGAAGCAATATCTGCGTTCACCGAGTAATCCCCTAATCCATCACTGTTGAGCACATTTCAAAGTCATATTTTATATTCGTTTTTCTATCACAAAAGATCAATGTAGGTTCATGACCAGGAATTCAGAGAACTTTGTGTATCATTCAAGAATCAAGATATTTTTAGTCTACTAGAGGTTCAGTTTTGCAACTATTCTATAAAAAGCTCATTGTAGTCGTTGTTGCTTGATCGTTTTACCAACCATGGTGCCATCAATCCAGTGAATATTCCAGCAATCTTGTTCATTATGGGGAAGGGGGTAGACCTTTTGAGAACCCAAATCCACCTACTAAGAACCATTTTTTCCTTTTCTTTTGTTCATAGAAATAACAAGAGCCGTCGATAGATTAGCGGGATTGAACTAAATTGATTTGCTAGTTGGTTGGTCGGTCTAGAAGAAAATGGGGGAAGCTAAGCTTGGGAGTAAATAGCTACAGCTCATGAAATCAACACTCGAGAGCTCGGTGTCGATTGTAAGATTTGAGAATTTGCTATTTAGGTGAGTAACCTCATTTACTTAGGTTTATATACTGTTTGAGCTTGTTTAAAATCATATTGATTTTGTTGCTTTGATGTGAATTCAAATTGAATGAGAGTTATGATGGCTTGGTGTTAAAATATGAATGGTACAAAAATTGTAAATTTTATGTTTCTATCTTTGTCTTTGATATTACTTATAAAATCAAAATTTTGTTATTTTTGATAATTCAACTCTGAATGAAAGTTATGTTAGTCATCTATCTAACGTATCAAGTCCTAACCTATTTGGATATGTTGATAGAAAGTTATGGTCTCCACAATTTAGGTCGTCAGAGTTTTCTGATAGCAGAAATTAGGTTCTGCCCCAGTTTTGGAACCATATTTTCTTATAGTTAGGTTGTGATTCAAACCCTTGTCAAAACATGAAAAAGTAAGGTTGTGTCTGATAGCCATATTTGCCATGGCAAATGCAAATAAATCACACTATTCATTTGTTTGCCAATGTTTGATATGTTTTTTTACCATGGCAAATATTTTTTGGATTTGCCATAAGTTATGATTCGCCATGATTTTGATGACAAATTTTACTCTGGGGGAGGTGAGTAAATTTTTCCATAACAAATAGCACACAAATTTGCCGTGGATTTGCCATAAACCAAAAAAGATAAAACAAAAGCCCGACAAAATCTCACTCTCTCCCTTCGTGAAGAACAACAATGGAGTCGCTCTCCAATGGTCTCTCTCCTTCTCTTCTCCTCTCAGGTATGTTCATCTCTGTGTGTGTCTCTCTCTCATAGGTACCATTGTATGTGACCTCAACATCCTTATCAGAAACAAAATTATCATCGTAGTTGATAACCCGTAAAAACTCAATTAGATTACTCTAACCTTATTCTTATGGTATCAATAATTTATTTCCTACTCTCACATGTATATTCATGCAATATATAGAGTACGGAATCGTTCCACTCTTAACTCTCAAGACTTAAACAAATTCAATTGAACAAACACAAAGAACAATGGTGAGGGTAATGTGTTATGTGAAATTTCTATTCTACGATTATACTACGGATTCAATTTATACTAACAAGATATGATAATTCAACTATAGAAATACTACGTTGATTCTATGATAAGGAATTAGGGGGGATTTGATTCCACTTTCACTCAACTTAACTTGCTAACGACGAATCGTCGTAATCCGAATTGAACTGCTTTGCAGAACAATTGGTTCTTCCTGATCCCTAATTACACATGGCATTTCTACCAATTATAACTAGCATGTGAATGATTAAACCCATTCTCATGGTGACTAATCATTTCTAGAGTGGAAAGGAATTATGACTATTCTACGCTAACACAAATCAAGCTTTCATCAAGGCTTCGCAACCCCCTCTAATGGAGGTTTAGCCGAGAATCATTCCGCAATCATTTCCATATGAATCTAAACTAAACATAATATCAAGATTCCAACTTTACTAATTTAACAAACAATAATTCAAATTTAATTAATAATTAAGAAATGATATCAACAAGAATTTAAACTAGATCTATAAATCTAATGACAAAAAACAAATTGAATAATAATAAACTATTTTATTAATCTAATCAAATGAATAACAATAATGTAATACTGAAATTGAACAAGAATTAACTAATGAATTAATGTAAAACTAAATCTAAATCTAAATTATTCTAATCTAACCCTAGCTACCATTACAAGGAACTAGTTTTCTAAATAAAACTAGATAACTTAAGAACTAAGCTTTTCTTTGTTTTTATATGTTTCAGATCCAAAATCATGCATGGGCTTGGAGCCATGTTTTGGGCCAGAGAATTAGGCCCAAAACCCAATTCCTTCAATCCAAAAAGGCCTCTTCAGCTGGAGTTGTCTTTGACAAACATTTCATCTACTTCTACTCCTCTGATTGGGTCAAGGCTTAGACCATTGGAAATATCTTTCCGAGCCGGTCGTTCTAACATAAGGTAGGCCCAATTCCGAGGTCTGAGTCCAAAGATATGGTCTTCGGAAGTTTTGCTGACTTTGTGCACTGTTTCTGCCCGCGTGGACTTTGACTTTTCATCTTTTGACCGGGCTTTACAGAGGCTTTATCTTCTTGAAAATTGACCTTTAATCACAGAACTCCTTAGCAACCGACCTTTGCTCCTTTATCTCGCTAAATTGGCTCATTTCTACACATAATGGACTTTGAAGCCTGAAATGCATAAAACACGTGTCGATTAACTCTTACTTATTATTCACATAATTGGTCTAAAAGTACGATTGTTAAGTGGTTAAAACTACAGTTTTGGGCTCTTATCAAACCACCCCAAAACAGCATTTTGGTTGTCCTCAAGCAAATATGAGAAATTAGAATAAGTGACCAAAAATGGAGTTCTAACTACTCTCGTTTACTGAAAATCGCGATTGCATTTACCATATGCAATAAGGCCTTAAACCACTAGGAATTCCCTAGTGGACCGAGTTATAGCCTCGTGAGAGTTTTCCAAAGGTACTCACAAACTTCATCTATACTACAACGACTAAGAAATAAAACTATTGTTTCCTCATTCATGTCTCAACTATCTATACATCTCACTAGCAAACGAAATAAGAATAACCAAGTCAAAACCTAAAGCTAATATATGCATAATAATCAATCATCTATGATACAAATATATATACTATGAGTAATACTATGAAAATGCCTAGCAGGTTAGTTTATGAAAACTTCGGAATAAGCGTCCTTAAGTAGGTCCTCACATAAATGTCAAGACAAAACCACTCGATTTTTCCGCTCAAGTTTAAGCTACTCCGGTGTGTAGTGGGCACACTTTTTACTTACAATCTCAATGACAAACAAGGAAGTCGGTCGATCAAACACATCTACCACTTACTATCACACTAACCTATTCCTAATTGAGCTAGAGGTCTTTATTAGGTGTTCTTGGGGATTAGGAGATGGTTTAAGAAGGAAGGAAATAGATATTCAAAAGGACAAGTCTGAGATAATAGAGTCTTCATATTATGTAACTTAGAGAAAACATTGTTATTTTCTTTTGCTTCTATACATTGTTTCCATCCTTTGCCATATTTTTCTTTTTCTTTTCTTTGGCTTTTGACTCCCTTTTATTCTATTTTTGGAGTTTTTATTTATTTCTATTTTTCTTTTTCAAGCAACTAACTAATTTTTGTTTACACAGGTTTTTCTCTTCTTCTTTTTCTTCACTCATTCTATTCTTAGACTTATTCTAGATTGGGTAAGTTGAATTTTTTATTTTGTTTTGTTTTTGTAACAGGGTAAAGGAATGTTGGTTTATGGAAGGCTAAAGAAAGGCTCAGAGGGGCGACTAGTGGAAAATAATTCATAGGTTTGAATTTCTGGCTATATTGATTTAAAGAGGGCCTAAATTCTCGCTTAGGATATGGCATAGTAATCAAGCAAGTGGACGTGTGATTTCTCTATCTGGATTTTACTGCTCCCTTGTGTCATTTCTCAAATGTTTCGCTCATATAAGGCTTTAGGCTATATTCTCATAGGATTTGTAGAATAAGTACTCTAGCCTAGATTTCATAAACTTACTGCTAACAATCATAGATACTCATGTAATATATTTATAGATAGATGCAAAGATTATTACCTATATATTAACCTAAGTTTCTAACAATTATTCGATGCAAAAGCTACGTTGAGACTTCTAGATTGTTAAGAGCATAGAAAAGAAAACAATACCAATATTCCTAAGTGTATAGCATAAACTTATTTATTTATATTTTTGAAATTTTTAACTTGAAAACAAATGCATATTATACATATCTATATCCTAACAGATGCCTTAATTACACGTGTTTCTATGCCCCCAACAAAAGAAGCATGCTTTGTCCTCAAAAGCATTTAAATAAAGAGGGTAGAAAAATACCATGGAAACGCGTGAAATTCTGGAACATCTGCAAAACAAGGTTAGAACATACTAATATAGGAAATAAAAAAAACTGACGCAACTCTATAAGAGTTCCACCCATTATGGGGTTAACATAATTAAATTGCTTGGGACATAAGCAGACACTAACTGAAACTAAAAACTTACCTCCACTCCAGCGTTTACTCGTCATCCTCCTCTTCTATAAAGAAGTGAGATTCCTTCGCATCCTGCCATGCCATTATAATTTGCCAAGCTTGCTGCCATTTATCATTTACGGATGCTAACCTGTTAAGCGCCACTTGGTCGGATGGGGTGTAAGGTGCAACCTGATGAGGTTGTATCCTCCACCCTTGCCAAGTCATTACATGGAAAGATCGAATAATAGAATTGGTGGGTCTCACAATGTCGACCCCAACCCAGTCCGTGAAACGGGCACAAAAAACAGGGAAGAAACATAGAATAATACGGCAAACTAATAGAGGCATAAGAAGATACTTATGCCTTATGTTATGGGCTCATGCTAAACTAGACATTAAGGTCTTAGGAAGGTCATATAGAAGGCGTTCCTCAGCTAAAGCAAGGAAAACATCGCAAGTGGCATCATTCGCAGAAGAAAAATGCCACTCCCCTAATATGTTTAGCATGATAAAGAACATTACCGTATCACATTAAGGGACAAGCTACCAAGGGCTGCGTTATATGTCCCTTGGTCCTCTACACGGAAAATGCCGGACCCATAATTGTCATGTAAAAGCTCATAGTTGTAGGCAGAGATATTATCAACTATGTAGCCCCATGGGTCTTGAATCTTAGAAGGCATAGGAATCTCAATAACAAAAGCCAACAAGGACTTAGTTATCTCCATTGTTTCGTCATCAATGTTAATGGAGAACACTTGTTCTCCATCCATCTGATAAAAGAATGTACAATGGTTATAAAATACGAGGCAAGTGCAGGGGAGTAAAGTTCATCAGAACTTACCATTAAAGATTGCCATCCTGCTTGTATGATTACTTCGCGAAACCAAGCACCATAGGTGTCACTTTGGAACAAGTCTTCGAAAGACTGTTCCGGTATGATACGCGGGGATGTCATCACAAAACTACTCTCTGGAACAGCTGCAACTATCCTAGAACAACCCATGCAAAAAATCGGAAATTTCGCGTCTACTGAGTTCTGGGCGCAGGTGCGCTCTACTTGGGCGCAGGTGGGCTCGGGTGTTTTTGGATTTACAGTGTTTTGGGCATGAGTCGCGCTCAACTTGGGCACGCAGATGCACTCAGGGTAGAATTTTTGACAATGATTAGAGGCGCAGTGCGCTTCCATCAAGCGAAGAGCCTTTCGAAGCTTGGGTGTCTTTAATAGTCGAAGGAAAATTAAGCGAAAATTGGGAGTGAAAAATGAGGGATGGATGTGAGAGATGTGTGTGTGTGTGGAAAATGAATGAAGTTTATATAGGGTTAGGTTTCCAAAAACGAATCTGGCAATTTCCAAAATGTTTTAAGGCAATTGTCGGAAACAGAAATTTCCAAAACTGGAAACGGAAACAACCCATATTCTTGATTCTATAACAACCCTAATATCTTTTATACTGGATTTAGAATAGTAACTTCTAAACTCTCTTAGATTTCATCCATCCTACCACCACATCTAATCATAGGTATGCCAATTACGGCAATATTCTCAACCTTCACTCCAAAACAAACTCTAAAATGGAGGATCTTCTACAAATCATGATAGAATAAATAATACCACCCCTAAACAATTTGGGAAGGTGGGATTAACAATAAAATCCATGCACAATTTGAAAAGAACCACATTATATTAAAATTGAAATTCAAACAACATTTAACTACCAAATTCAAAGTTAACTACGGAATTTAACAACGTAACATCCTATCTACTAAAAATAATAAAAAACAACATCAAAACAACAAACAAGAAGAAATCTAGCTACTCTTCAAGGGAGCAAGGTGGGGGTAAGAATAGGAATTTGAGTGATCAAGAATGGAAAAACCAAACACCCCACCCCCAAACAAATTTTTGAAATCAGGTTTGTAAATTTTTTTTTTTAAAACGTGGGTCTTTTAAAGTCAGATTCCCGAGACTTAATGTGGGGTCATTTTACGCCGATTCCCTAGATCGCACACCCCCAAACAAGCATGAAACTGGGTGACACAAAGTGGATGATCGTGGTCAACTATAAACAAATAGTCGGAAGAGTTGGGGGTCTAGCCATAAAACATGATACTAAATGCACCCCAAAACGAATAATGTTATATAATTGGAAGCAAACATGTAAGCGAAGGAATGAAAACTTATGCATCCTATCAAAGAACATATGCAAACCATCATGTTGTAATTATTTTAAATAGTTGGAATGACCAAAAAGATAAATTAGCGATACTTTAGGTGAGAAGGGAATAAAGTGTGGATCCTGATGTCTTTCATGAAGCTCAGATGAGGAAAAATAAGACAAACTAGGTTTCTCACTACACTCGGTCAGAGCTTGTCTCTCAATTACTGGAATGGTGTACTCATGGAATTGTGTGCTAGGCAAACACTCTTCACTGTGAGGGTTGAAATAATTATAGATGGTCTCTGAGGCAATTGGCTCAAGGGCAAAATCGAGGTTCCTTTTAAATGGTGGGTGAATGGATGGCTTAGTTGTGGTAGATGGTTAGATTATAGGAGGTGGTAACTCAGGTGGATGAAGGTTGGCTGGTGGTTCATCGGGTGGTGGATCCTCACATGCTCTTAAGAACTCTACATCTGGCTTAGCTGAATCCACAAGGTTGTGGTTCGTGGCTTTATCTTTAAGATTTTCCTCTATTTCTTTCCTTGTTATTTCCTCAGTTGCCAAACTGAATTGAGATTCACATTGCTCTAAAGATGTACCTTCCTCATTTTCTTGCACATTAACTTGTTCTTGCCTTAGATTTGAATTGTTAATCTCCATGTCCTCACCCTCTTCCTCTAAAACACTACAAGTATCCTCAATGGCCTCATTCGAATGTGTCGAGACATCATCCAGCCGAGTGCGGTTATCAAACTCAAAGGCCTGGACATGCTCAACAGGAGGGTCCATATTACGAGAATGCCAATAGTTATCAAATTCTTCCTTCGTCACACCTTTACAAATATCTTCTAAAGTGTCATCATTATATTCACCGTCAGGTGGATTAGTGGGAAGTTCATCGGAGACATTGATCAAGTTTGAGTGGTCATCCGAAACTAGTCCTAAAGAGTCGTCTACAAGAATTTCCTCATCCAGGTGGGGTGTGGAGTTAATATCATGGTTAATGGGAGGGTCTTCGGAAGGTAATGGTTCATGAAATGTAGGGTAGGTGTGAACTAGGTTGACTGGGTTAGTTATGGGAATAGTGTCGATCTCTAGCATGGTAGAAATGTCTGGCGTAGGTGAACCTAGTATCTTTAGGTTCCAGTTTATTTCCTAAAGTATTATTTTGTTTTGGGCCATTATTTCATCGAATTTTGTTAGCTGAG
Organism: Coptis chinensis; assembly: GCF_015680905.1. Classification (NCBI taxonomy): domain Eukaryota; kingdom Viridiplantae; phylum Streptophyta; class Magnoliopsida; order Ranunculales; family Ranunculaceae; genus Coptis; species Coptis chinensis. The sequence continues at coordinate 40,228,788 of NC_141463.1, forward strand.
GGGAAGCTTAGTGGTGTGGGTCTGGTTGGTATGGTGTTTGATAGTCATAGTTATTGGCGTTTGAGTGACTCTGGTTGATGTCATACTGTGATGGGTTAGGTTGAGGCTGAATGGATGGTTAATTGTTATTGGTGGAATTACATGAATAGTTTGATGACTAGAAAACTCTTGATTGTATGAGTCACTATAAAAATTTGAAAATTGAGGCTCATAATTATTATTATATCCTATAGTTGGCTCAGAGTCTTGATATGATGGGCATTGAGAAGCCCAATGGTCAGGACTACCACAACATGAACATGGTGAAGGGTTCCCATAATAATTACAAGATTGCTCTTGATATGATGGGCATTGAGAAGCCCAATGATCAGGACTACCACAACATGAACATGGTGAAGGGTTCCCATTATAATTACAAGATTGCTCTTGATATGATAGGCATTGAGAAGCCCAATGGTCAGGACTACCACAACATGAACATGGTGAAGGGTTTGCATAATTATCATATGATTGTTGGTCTACATATTGATATGCCATATTGGTTTTTCAAATATATTATAGGGCAATTAATATGCAACCACAACTCTAAGCATACATTTCTAGATAGGCGTGTGGTATTTCATTTTAAGAAAACAAGTCTGATTATACTAGAATTAAAACTCCTCTGATAGAAGAAACAAGGAGTGAAAGAAGGAGTACCTGAATGCCTCCTTGCTTCGCTACTTAATAACGTCTTGTATCTGGCGTTCTCGGTGTTTGTATGATATTAGAAACACTGAATGACTTGAAGAAATGAAAATTTGGAACAAACCTGAGGAAATCGGGCAAATTCAGCAGTTTAGGGTGCAAGGCTCTGTTTGAAGCAGTGCTTCGAGTTCCAGGCGTTTGGTTAGGCGTGGTCGCTCGGTTTGGGTTTGGGCGGTGCGCTCAGGTCAATTTTTGAGTTTTAGGCATTTTAACATACTCCAAAAAATTTGAAATTTTTACAGTAATTTTCTAAGATGTCTATCAAGTAGCCTGTAAACGTTTAGATCAATCGGAGCTATGAAAGTCCCTCTACTGCCCTGCAAAGTTTTCAAAACAGTTTTCGGACACAATACAAACAACCGAATGGTTAACCCAATCAAAACAAAGCCAAAAATTGCAACATTTTTACTGGAGACTCATGACAGATTCTAGTTGTTCCTGTAAAAATTTTAGAGCAATTGGAGTTCTACAAACTCTCCTTATCGGCTGGTGTTCCAGATATTAAGTGTTTGCAATACTGCAGAAACACACTGGAAACACTCCAATATTTAGGAGGTCAAAACAATTCAAAAACTCGTCAAAGTTTTACTGCAAACTCATAAATTAGGATAGATACTGCTGCAAAAATTATAGAATTTTTAGAACTGTCTATGTAACCTTACTTGACAGTTTTTCCAAGAACACGCGGTTTGAAAACTGAAATGCAGCACTATAAAGATCGTATTTGTTCACAAAGTAAAACAATTAGGAAATTTCTGAAAACATTACAGTAAATCAATAACACATTAAGGATTATACCTATAATTTTTTAGAATTTTTAGAAATTTACAAATACCTTTACTGCAGTGTTTTTCTCTATGAATCCGCAGCCCCTATGCCTAAACAGTGAACAATTCCAAAAATTCAAGAAATAAGAATGAAAAATTAAAAGGGTGGGTGGGTAAAGAATGGGGGATTTCCCCTTGGATTCAATCAATTGAATTCTTGTCTTGAATGAGATTAAGATGGCAGTGGCGCCATTTGATATCTATAAAATGATAAAGTTTACCTACAAAATGAACGATAAAACTCAAAACGTAAGTAAACTAAAACTTAATTACGTGCCTAAATTTATCAAAGATTGTTCTACTCTCGATCTATTGAACATATATAGTGGAGTAGGAAGTTCGTTCTACTCCTAGTCCTTCCGCATGCTGTGTTTTCTAGTCTAATTACTCTACTCTAAGTCTAATGAGAGATTTACGAAATGATAATTAGACTACGATGCAACTACCCACAAGATGCAACTAGTCGACTATTTAAACAACTACGGGAATACTACGTCAATTCTATGATAAGGAGTTAGAGGGGGATTGATTCCACCTTAGCTTAACTTAATCCACTAACGTCGAATCATCGTAATCCGAATTGAACTGCTTCGCAGAACAATCTGGTTATTCCTAATCCCTAATTACACATGGCATTTCTACCAATTCATAACTAGCATGTGAACGATTACACCCATTCTCATGGTGAACTAATCATTTCTAGAGTGGAAAGGAAATTATGACTATTCAACATTAACACGAATCAAGCCTTCATCAAGGCTTCGCAACCCCCTCTAATGGAGGTTTAGCCGAGAATCAACACGCTATCATTCCCAATCAAATTCGAACAAGACATGATATAAAGATTGAAATTTGCTTAATTTAAACTTCAATAGAACCTACTCATGCAAGAATTATTTCAATCTAATTAAGACAACTATTGAATCTAAGAATTAAACTAATTAAGTAAAGGAAATGAACTAGATTATCAAGAACACTAATTTATTAATCTAATAAAAATCAATACAATCATGTAATACTGAATTTAAAACAAGAATAAAAACTAATTAATTTAATCTAAAACTGGATCTAGAACTAAGGTTTAATGGATACTTTCTATTCTAAACTCATTTATTTTCTAACCTAACTATCTATATTTTTAGGTCTAACTAGCTACCATTAACAAAGAGATAAGCTTTTGTTTTTATATGTTTCAGATCCAAAAATTGTGCATGGGCTTGGAGCCATGTTTTGGGCCAGAGAATCAGGCCCAAAACCCAATTCTTTCAGAACAAAAAGGCCTTTTCAGCTGTAGTTGGCCTCGACAGACTTTTTGTCCACTTTTGCTCCTCTGATTTGGCAAAGGCTTAAACCATTGGAAAGCTCTTTCCGAGTCGGTCGTTTTAACATAAGGTAGACCCAATTCCGAGGTCTGAGTCCAAAGATACGGCCTTCGGAAGTTCTGCTGACTTTGTGTGATGTTTCTGCCCGCGTTGACTTTGACTTTTCAGCTTTGACCAGGCTTTAGAAAGGCTTTGTCTTCTTGAATCTTGGCCTTTAATCACAGAACTCCTTAGTAACCAACCATTGCTCCTTTATCTCATCAAAGTGGCACATTTCTGCACATAATTGACTTTGAAGCCCGAAACGATAAAACACGTGTCGGTATTAACTCTTAATTATTACTCACATAATTGGTCTAAAAGTATGACTGTTACAGGATTAAAACTACAGTTTTGGGCTCTTATCAAACCTTACTCTAACCTTATTCTTACGGTATCAATATTTTATTTCCTACTCTCACATGTATTTTCATGCAATATATAGAGTACGGAATCGTTCCACTCTTAACTCTCAAGACTTAAACAAATTCAATTGAACAAACACAAAGAACAATGATGAGAGTAATGTGTTATGTGAAATTTCTATTCTATGATTATACTACGGATTCAATTTATACTAACAAGACGTGATAATTCAAATAACAAGGTATGAACTAAAATGATTCAATCAGAAGGAATTAGGGGGGATTTGAATCCACCTTAACTCGACTTAATTTACTAACGACGAATCGTCGTAATCCTAATTAAATTGCTACGCAGAACAATTGGTTATTCCTAATCCCTAGTGTTCATGGTAATCTCTACCAACTAACATCTAACATGTGAAGTATTCAACCCCATTCTCATGGTGGACTAATTACTTCTAGAGTTGAATGGGAAATTACGACTATTCTACACTAATCGAAATCAAGCTTCATCAAGGTTTTTCAACCCCCTCTAATGGAGGTTTAGCCAAGAATCATAAGACTATTATTTCTCATGGAATCTAAACAAGACATAATATAAAGATTTGAACTTTACTTGTTTAAACTTAATTCGAAACTACTCATGCAATAATTGAATTAAACTAATAATGACAAATACGTAAAACTAAGGATTTAAGCTAATAAATAAATGAAACTGAAACTAGATTATGGAGAAGTAATTAACTTTATTTATCTAATGAATAGCAATAACAATAATTTAATACTGAATTTAAAGCAAGAATAAAAACTAATTAATTAATCTAAAACTAGATCTAGAACTAAGGTTTAATGGCTACTTTTCTTATCCTAACCTAATTTATTTTATAACCTAACTATCTACCATTAACAAAGAGTTAAGCTTTTGTTTTTATACTTTCAGATCCAAAAATCGTGCATGGGCTTGGAGCCATGTTTTGGGCCGGAAAATCGGGCCAAAAACCCAATTTCTTTAGTCCAAAATGGGTTCTTCAGCTGCAGTTGGTTTTAACAGATATTTTGTCCACTTTTGCTCCTCTGATTGGGTCAAGGTTTGGACCATTGGAAAGCTCTTTCTGAGCTGGTCGTTTTGACATAAGATACTCCCAATTCCGAGGTCTAAGTCCAAAGATACGGCCTTCGGAAGTTCTGCTGACTTGTGCACTGTTTCTGCCCGTGTTGACTTTTCAGCTTTTGACCGGGCTTTACAAAGGCTTTGTCTCCTTGAATCTTGGCCTTTATTCACAGAACTCCTTAGCAACCGACCTTTGCTCCTTTATCTTGCTAAAGTGGCATATTTATGCACATAATGGACTTTGATGCCTGAAATGCATAAAAACACGTAATCAGTATTAACTCTTAATTATTACTCACATAATTGGTCTAAAAGTATGATGGTTAAGGGGTTAAAACTACAGTTTTGGGTTCTTATCAAACCACCCCCAAACAGCATTTTGCTTGTCCTCAAACAAAGATGAGAAATTAGAATAAGTGACCAAAAATGGAGTTCTATCTACTCTCGTTTCGCTGAGTGCGATTGCATTGACCATATGTAACAAGGCCTTAAACTAGTAGGAATTCTCTAGTGGATGAGTTATAGCCTCGTGAGAGTTTTCCAGTGAAGGTACTCACAAACTTCATCTATACTACAATGACTAAGAAATAAAACTATTGTTTCCTTATTTATGTCTCAATTATCTATACATCTCACTAGCAATGAATACAGAATAATCATGTCGAAACCTAAGCTAATATATGCATAACAATCAATCATCTACGAATAAACATATATACAATGAGTAATGCTATGAAATGCAGTAACAGGTCAGTTTCTGAAACTTTGGAATAGCGTCCTTAAGTAGGTTATCACATAAAAGTCAAGACAAAAATCACTCTGATTTTTCCACTCAAGTTTTGCTACTCCAGTGTGTAGTGGGCATACTTTACCTTACAATCTCAATGACACACAAGGAAGCCGAAGTTGATCAAACACATCTGCCACTTACTATCCCACTAACCTATTCCTAATTGAGCTAGAGGTCTTTATTAGGTGTCATGGGATTAGGAGATGGTTTAAGAATGAAGGAAACGGATATTCAAAAAGACAAGTCTGAGATAATAGGGTCTTCATATTACATAACTAGAGAAAACCTTGTTCTTTTGCTTCTACACTTTGTTTCCATCCTTAGCCTTTTTCTTTTGGCTTTTCGACTCCTTTTATTCTATTTTTGGAGTTTTTATTTTATTTCTATTTTTCTTTTTCTTTTCTTTTCTTTGGATGGAAACTTCTTTTCTTTTTCTTTTCTGAAACAACTAACTAATTTCTATTTACATAGGTTTTTCTCTTCTCTTTTCTTCACTCATCCTATTCTCAGACTTATTCTAAAATGGGTAGGTTGATTTTTTTTTTTTTTTTTTTTTGTTTTTTTTGTTTTTGTAGGGTAAAAAGAATTGTGGTTTTATGGAAGGGCTAATGAAAGGCTCGATTAGGCTTAACTAGCGAAAATATACTTAGGTCAGAATTTCTAGCTATATCGATCCAAAAAAGGGCCTAAATTCTCTCTTAGGACATGGTATAGTAGTCAAGCAAGTGGACGTGTGATTTCTCTATTCGAATATACTTCTCCCTTGTGTCATTTCTCAAATGTTTCACTCATATAAGGCTTTAGGCTATATTCTCACAGATTTGTAGAATAAGTACTCTAGCCTAGATTTCAAAACTTATCGCCAAACAATCATAGATACCCATGTAATATATTTATAGATAGATGCAAAGATTATTACCTACATATTAACCTAAGTTTCTAAAAACTATTCTAATGCAAAAGCTACGTGAGACTTCTAGATTATTAAGAGCATAGAGAAAGAAACAATACCAATATTCCTAAGTGTATAGCATAAACTTTTTATTTTTATTTTTATTTTTATTATTTTTAAGACAAATAATACGTAATATACAACCTAATATGTGCTTAACATTTACATTGTGTTTCTATACCACCCCCAAACAAAGAAGGGGGTTCATGAAACAATTCAATAGCATAATTAAATTATGTAAGTAACTAATTTTTATAATTTTTAACATTTTATAAATAAAAGTGCGTAATTTACATCCTAAAAGTGTCTAATTTTTGCAAATGTTTCTATCCCACCCCCAAACAATCGAACGCTTTGTCCTCAAAGTGTAAAGAGATAAGGAAAGAATTTACCATAGAAACGTGGTAAAAATTGGCAATACCTGTAACAGAAATATTGTAAAGATGATATGATAATATGAAGCACAATTAAACTGGTATGTACTAACTAACACAAACTCTACTGGAGTAAACATGACAGGCTTTGGGTGGCAACATGATTTGAAATGAATACCAAAATACGCCACCCCCAAACATAATTGGAAAACTCTTTTTAAGTTTGAAAATTTTGTTTGGCTTATACTCCAGAAAGTTGGTATTGTACGAAAACTTGGGTCTTTTAAAGTCAGATTCCCTAGACTTACTAATATATGTTTATGTTTTTATTTTATTTAGTTTTTACATGTTTGATTTTTAGAAAAACAAAACAAAATTACGATAAAGAAATAAAAATGAAACTCACTCCATAGAGAAGCACTACTCAATCCACGAGAAAAAGTGCAAGAGATAAATGCGTGAGTCACATGAAACGTAGACTAAGAATCCGACACTTACAACCACTCACTCCAAAAGGAGGGTCTGGTTACCTTAATGGTGCACTCCCATAACATAAGATTGGAATGGAGTACACCGAAGAATAAAATGAGTCTTTTATAGTTAGATACTCGAGACTTTATCTAATATATATGTATTAAAATGTAGTTTACCATATATCCACAATTGAAAAAGTTGTGGGTCTTTCCACAAATAATTAACATGGAATGCACCATCAAACAAAATTAAGCACCAAGATTTCCTATGACATAGCTTAGTGGAATGAGAGCAAAGCCTTATAGATCTAAAACCTAATCGAAAGCATACAATTTCTTCTTTGTCCTCCCACGGAAGGGATGCCAAAATGAACGCGGAGAAAATTGATAGTTGTGGAAGATAATGGGATGTGGATAATTTTAAGAAGGAAAAAATGGAAAAAAAAATGAAAAAGTGTCGGTGGCTTGTCCTTGGGTGTTACTTCTTCACCAGTTAGTTTTAGATAGTTATGAAGCATAGGATAAATGCCAAGGTCAAGTACAAACTCAATGGTTCTTTGAAAGGTAGAGGGCAAGGAACATTAAGTGATGGAAGGTGAATGAGTGACATGAGGATGTGAGGTGGGTGAATGGTGTTCAACTAGTGTTCTTAGGTCTATGTCATCAGAGGCCTTGAGATATGCAAGACATTCCTTAATAGGTGGGTAAGAAGAATCACTGGGATAGAGGGCAAAAAATTCTTCTTCCGTCATGGCGTCAAGAGATGAATGGATGTCAATAGGAGAGAACTTCATGAGGCGCAAAGAAGGGTTGCAAAAGAGTCGAAGGAAATCCTCCTTGATGTTATCTACATCTAGGGAGTAGAAATTGTGATCCTTGTCTTCTTCCATAAGAGGGGTATCTACTAGTGTGGGGACTAAAGTGTCAGCCGCACTAATGTGAGGTCCAAAACTCTCAATGGACTTCACTTCCCCTTCTACAGCAAACCTAGTTGTCCCTATTTTTTGTCTAAACATGTTAACTTCTACGTAAAGATTTCCAAAAGAAAGAGTCATTGAGCCATCCCGACAATTGATTTGGGCATTGGCGGTTGCCAAGAAAGGGCGCCCTAAGATGATGGCAATGGAATCATGAGCAACTTCGTGTCAAGAATAACAAAGTCGGCCGGATAGTAAAAAATCATGAACTTTAACGAGAATATTTTCAACTACACCCTTGGGATACTTAATAGAACGATCGGCTAACTGCAAAAGTCATTTTGGTTGGTTGAAGTTTTGTTAGACCTAGTTGTTTATATAAATAAAAAGGGAGTAAGTTAACACTTTCGCCCCCGTGTCTAATAAAGCAGTTGTTATGAAGGAATCATCACCTAAGAATAACAAAGGGATAGTAAAAAAAATCAACTTTAACGAGAATATTTTCAACTACACCCTTGGGATACTTAATAGAACGATCGGCTAACCGCAAAGTCATTTTGGTTGGTTGAAGTTTTGTTAACCTAGTTGTTTATATAAATAAAAAGGGAGTAAGTTAACACTCCCCGTTATGTTGTTATGAAGGTATAAATTGTAGGATATTGTTTGTACTTAACAATTCCGTTTAAGAATATTGTTCGGTTAAGAATGCTCGACGGGGTATGTTGGTTTTCCTCTTCTTGGTGCACAACTCTTTTAGAAACTTAGCGTGTCCGTAGACTTTTTATAGCTTCTAGAAAAGGTAGGTTTATAGTCAAATTTTTAAACACTTCCCTAATCTCATCAAAATTCTCACCCTTTTAAACACAACTAGTCTTTGGGGATATGGTGCTTTATCGCTATTTTTAGCGTAGGGATAAAAGTATTATTAGTCTTTGCTTTATCTCTAGCCGTTTTCCATCTAGGTGTCCATATTGGAACCTCTACAGGTGTAGGGTCTTCACTTTCTATTATTGGGTCTTGTAATGTTTTCCCTTTTGGTTGTGGTTTAACCGGGTACTTCTACGGTTGTAGGGGTCTTCAGTTCTATTATAGTATTTGGTATGGTATCATTTTTAGTTTATGGGTATTCTTTAGGCATAGTCACTTGGTTATCAACTACTGCCCGAACGAAGGGTAGTGACTGCCTATAGTCCCCTTGGTTTATATTACCATTACAAGAAATACTATTTATTTCAAAGGCGGTGTTTGTTTGTTGACTTAGGATTAGGCAATCGCTTGACTTGGAAACACGCCGGGTTTGGTTATTATTTTGGTTAGAAGACATGTCAATAACCTTTTGGCACAAAGACTGCATCATTTGCATCGTTTGTTTCATCATATTAGAGTTTTGTTCATGCTGATCTTTCATCAAGTTAGAGTTTTGTTGCATAATTTGATTTTGTTTCTCCAACAAGGTCACTACTACTTTGTCTGTAGATGGTTGTATTGGAATTAAAGCTTGTTGAGTGTTCATGTCTTGATGTTGATAGTTCTGGGTTATGGGTACTAAACCTCTATTCTGGTCACCTAAGTTCCCTTGTCGTCAATGTTGAGTTAACTGGTTGAAGTGTGATGGTTGTGGTGGTGTTTGCACATAGACAATAGGACAATAGAAGTAGGAATGCTCAAGACTACAACAGACATTACAACGAGTAGAGTTAATGTTCATGACTAGAGTGGGTTGTTGTTGAACAGAGATGGCATCTACCTTTTTAGTAGGGCATCGATAAGAGTTTTAAGCTCGGGATCATATTTAACTTCAAGAGAAGAAGGAGAGGAGCGGGAGGAATCGTTACCTCCCCAAATGTTGTTCTTCTTAGATTGATCTTCTAAGAATTTATAAGCCTCCAAGGCTCCTTTACTAAGAAAACTACCCCCAGTCATGATATCTAGAACCTCCTTATGATAATGTACAAGCCCCTTGAAGAAAGCACGAACAAGTGTGTCTTTCGCAAGATTATGATGCGGGCATTCAATGAGAATATTAGTGAAACGATTCCAGGCCTCTGAAAAGGATTCATGAGGATTCTAGCTGAAGAAATGAATCTTGTGAAACATTTCATCTGTCTTCATTAGTGGGTAAAACTGTTCTATAAACAATTGAACAAGTTGAGCCCATTAGTCCACAGAGTTTGGCGTTTGGGCATTTAACCAAGACGCTGCCTTATCGGCTAAGGTGAAAGGGAATACCCTCAGTTTAATTTGTTCCGCACCAACCGTGGGATGGTGGAATGTTGTTAGGACTTGTTTAATCCTACACATGTGCTGATAAGGTTTTTCATGGTCTAAACCATGAAAAACGGGTAACAAATTAAAAATATTTGGGGGGATTCGGAAATCCCCTACTGGGTCTGCTAGAACGATGCAAGATTTGGGGCTATCGCTCAAGGCTTTGTAGAAGTCAGAGAGAGGAGTTTCTCTTTCTTCATCCATTATATCAGGTGGTGTGTGTGGAATAGTAGCTAGAGTTGTAATGGGTGGTATACTAGATAAACGTGTTTGTCGACGTTGCCGTGTAATTACGTTAGTTATTTTTCTTCGACCAGACCTTAATCTCATGCAAGACTAAGTCGAACTTAACTAAACATGCAACACTCCAAACAATTCTGATATACTAGTAGAAACCTATAACTGGAGATGCGAGGTGTGGAAGAATGGAATACCTGATTGCATCCTTGCTACGCTTATGAATAACGTCTTGTTTACGCGTATTCAGTGTATATAACAAGTTAGAACACTGAAAAACTTGAAAAAATCGGGTTCAAAACAAACCCGTGGAAATCCGGCAAAATTCAAATTTTGAGCGGTGGCTCTCTCCCTGATGCAGCAAAAGCGCCTGTGTTTTGTGAATGTCCAGTGTTTTGAGGGCAGGTGCGCTCCTTTTGGGCACAGGTGCGCCTCAGGGTTTTCGACTATCCAGTGTTTTGAGGGCAGGTGCGCTCCTTTTTTGGCGCAAAAGCCTCGGGGTTTTTCGGGATCGGTCCAGTGTTTTGAGGGCAGGTGCGCTCCTTTTGGGCGCAAGTGCGCCTCAGGGTTTTCGAGTTTTAGGCCTTTTATCATACTCCAAAAAATTTGAAATTTTTACAGTAATTTACTAAGACGTCTATCAAGTAGCCTGTAAAATTTTAGATCAATCGAAACTATGAAAGTCCCTCAACTGTCCTGAAAAGTTTGCGAAACAGTTTTCGGATACAATACAAACAACTGAATGGTTAATCCATCAAAACAGAGCCAAAAATTTACAAAGTTTTACTGGAGACTCCTGACAGATCCTACTTGTTCCTGTAAAAACTTTAGAGCAATTGGAGTTCTACAACCTCTCTTTATCGGCTGGTGTTCCAGATATTAAGTGTTTGCAATATGCAGAAACACACTGGAAACACTCTACTATTTAGGAGGTCAAAACAAATCAAAAACTCGTCAAATTTTTACTACAAACTCCTGACTTAGGATAGATACTCCTGTAAAAATTATAGAATTTTTAGAAATAACTAAGTAACCTTACTCGTCTGTTTTTCAAGAACATACGGTGTGAAAACTGAAATGCAGCACTGTAAAGATCGTATTTTTTTCACAAGGTAAACCAACTTTGAAAAATCTGAAAATATTCCAGTAAATCAACAACACATTAAATATTATGTTTGAATTTTTGATAGCAATTAGTAAAATAAGTTTTAGTTACTTACATTTTGAGTTTTATCGTTCATTTCGTAGGTAAACTTTATCTTTTTACATTTATCAAATGGCGCCGCTGCCATCTTAGTTACCTTTAGCATTGTTTTCATAGTATAATTAGTCATTTTTAAGTCCCATTAAACCCACCCACCCTTGTTTGATTCATACTGTGGTTGTCCATTTCAGCATTGAAAAGTTCCTCGAAAAATTACACGGAGCACACTTGCGCCCAAATGGAGTGCACTCGCTTCAAACGCTGGAACCCGAGGCGACTGCGCCCAAACCGAGCGCAACCCGCGCTCAAACACTGTAACTCGAAGTTTACACTGAGCGCACTTGCGCCCAAAGTGAGCGCACCCGCACCCTGAGCTGAATTTTGCCGGATTTTCACAGGTTTGATTCGAACTTCGATTTTTCAAGTTTTTCAGTGTTCTAACTTGTTATATACACTGAACACGCGTAAACAAGACGCTATTCATAAGCGAAGCAAGGACGCAATCAGGTATTCATTTCTTCCACATCTAGCATCTCCTGTTAGAGGTTTATACTAGTATATCAGGATTGTTTGGAGTGTTGACGTGTTTAGCTAAGTTTGGTCTTAGCTTTGTATGAGATTAAGGTCTGGTCGAACAAAAACACCGAACGTAATTACACGACAACGTCAACAAACAAGTCTATCTAGTATACCACCCACTAAACCTCTAGCTACTATTTCACACACACCACCTGATATAATGCCTGAAGAAGGAGAGACTCCTCTCTTTGACTTCTACAAAGCCTTGAGCGATAGGCCCAAATCTTGCATCATTCTAGCAGACCCAGTGGGGGATTTCCGAATCCCCCAAAATATTTTTAATTTGTTACCCGTTTTTCATGGTTTAGACCATGAAAAACCTTACCAGCACATGCGTAGGATTGAACAAGTCCTAACAACATTCCACCATCCTACGGTTGGTGCGGAACAAATTAAACCGAGGGTATTCCCTTTCACCTTAGCCGATAAAGGCGGTGTCTTGGTTAACCGCCTGCCTAATTACAATGGACTCGTGGGCTAAACTTGTTCACCTGTTTATGGAACATTTTTACCTACCCTTAAAGACGGATGAGATGCTTTCCAAGATTCATTTCTTTCAACAAAATCCTCATGAATCATTTTCAGAGGCTTGGAATCGTTTCACCGATCTCCTTATAGAGTGTCCACATCATAACCTAGCGAAAGACACGTTAGTTCGTGCCTTTTTCAAAGGACTTCTACACAACCATAAAGAAGTTCTTGACATAATGAATGGGTGTAGTTTCTTAAGTAAAGGAGCCTCGGAGGCTTATAAATTTTTAGAGGATCAAACTAAGCGAAATAAAAACTGGGGGGGTAGTGACGATATCCACCGCTCTGCTAGTTCTTCTAATATAGTTAAGGCCACCAGTATGTTTGAAATTAAACACGATCCCGAGCTTAAAACTCTAATCGAATCACTCACTAAAAAAGTAGAGGCCATTTCTGTTCAACAAAAGCCTATCCCCGTCATGAATTTAAATTCAAATCCATGTAGTTTCTGTTAGAGTCCTGAGCATCCTGACTCCCACTGTCCTATAGCCTATGAACAGGCTTGTTCCATTAATAGTGAACCTAACACCCCTTGGAGACAAAATCCCAACTTCGGTTGGAGAAATAACCAACACGTCACACCTCCAGGGTACAATATTCAATATGTTAGGCCAACACACAGTTATAACCAAGCTCCATCATGACAAGGACAGGGTCAGGGTAATTATAATAATTATAACAACTAAGTGCAACCTCGACAAGGTCAAGCACAAGGTCAAGGTAGTTATAATAATTATAATGCTAATAGAGGTATCGTTCAGATAAATAATAACTATCAAAATCCGCCCATAAATAATTCATGCGAGATAGTTCCACTCACACCACCCGTGACTACTACACCCACACAACCGGATCGTCTTGACACCTTCATACAAGTGAGCCAAAAACTTTTCCAAACCATGGCTCAATCTAACCAACAGCTTCTACAATCCGTTAATAATTTAAGCCAACAATTGGCCCAAGATAAAACCCAACCCAAAGGTGTGTTTCCGGGTCACGCAATACCTAATCCTAAAACAACAAACACAGCCTTTGAGGTAACCGATAATACTAGTAATGAATATGAAAATGTAGGTGAGCTAAATGCCATCACCACTCTCCGTTCTGGCAGAGTGGTTGATAACAAAGTAACTATGCCTATAGTTACCCCACCAGTAGCCCCTATACCTGCTATTTTACTAGATACCGAAATAGAAACTGAAGAGCCTACCACTGTAGAGGTACCGGTTACAACACAACCTAAGAAACAGAAAGCCAAGGTTAAGCATCCAGGTGATACATATGCTAAATATAGAGATAAACCACCGTTTCCACAAAAATTAGCCATGTTAACTAGGGATACAAATTATAAGGAGATTAGGGACGTTTTTAAGAATCTAACTATAAACCTTCCCTTCCTCGAAGCTATTAAAAAGCTACCACACCATGCTAAGTTTCTTAAGGAGTTGTGTACTACTAGGCGTAAGACCAATATACCAAAAGATGCCTTTTTAACAGAACAATTCCCAACTCTATCTGAACATAATGGAATTGTTAAGTACAAGGACCCTGGTTGTCCTACTGTACAATGCACCTTAGGAGATTCCAATACGGCGACCGCATTATTAGACCTGGGGGCTAGTGTTAACTTATTCCCGTTTTATTTGTATGGACAAATAGGTCTAGATGATATGCAACCCACTAAAATGACGTTGCAATTAGCTGATCGGTCTATTAAGTATCCTAAGGGTGTGGTCGAAAATGTCGGTAAAAGTTCGTGATTTCTACTATCCAAATTGATTTTGTCATCCTCGATCTGAAATTAAGCTAACGACTCTGTCCCGATCATCTTAGGGCGCCCTTTCCCCGGCAACCGCCAATGCACTCATTAATTGTCACGATGGTTCAATGTCCATGTCTTTTGGCCATCTTGTTGTTGAAGTAAATGTTTTAAAACAAAGACACATTTACCCGATTAGCCTATGGATGGAGAGGTTAGCATGATCGAGAACTTCGCTCGAGATTATTTCAACAACACGTTCCCTGATAATCATATGCCCAAATTTCTTTCCTTTGGAAGTTTAGACTCCAACATTTTCATCCCTACACTAGTCGATACACATATTATGGATGAGGACTACCATAGTAATGTGGATATGACCAATCTAGATGAGGAATTCGATGAGTTTCTTAGAGCAGGTGATGATTCACCCTATCAAGAACTACTTTGCACAACATCCACCTCGACTCCCCTCCTTCCACCCTTTCAAAGGAATCTCGAGTTTGCACTCGATCCTTTTGTTTCTCCTGTGCTTCATAATTTTTTAAATCCACCTAGTAAACAAATACTTGAGAAGGACAAACCATTCAACACCTTCATTTTCAGACTTGAGACAGTCCCTACCTACACCATGAATGAGTTTTGTGCTAAACCCACATCCTCATTGTTTACATGCTTTCCTTCTACAACTTATCCATATCCACCATATCTTCCACAACCATTCACTTTTCCACACTTATTCACTAGGACACCCTCTCGTTCAAAGATGAAAAAGAAGGTGCATGCTAGGTTACGTTATAGGTCTATCCGACTTAAACTTTTCAGTTCACTAGGTTGCATCATAGGAAATCTTGGTGCTTGATTGTGTTTGGATATGTTTTCTGTGATATTTATTTATGGAATGATCCACAACTATTTCGGTTGTTGATATATGATAAACTGCATGTTCATACATATGTTTAGATAAAGTCTCGAGTATCTGACTATAAATGACTCAATTTTTTGTGTTTGGTGCATTTCCTTTCATTTCCATATATTGGTGAGTGCACCATTAAGGTAACCGGCCCTCCCTATGGAGTGTGTGGTCATAAAATACCGGATCCTAAGTCCACGTTTAACATAATTCACGTTTTCCACTCTTGCATGTTTTCTCAGATTTTTTAGGTATGTTTCTCTATGGGGTGAATTATGTCCTTATTGCTTATTGTTTTTCCTTATAAAATTGAAAAAAACAAAAAAAACAAAAAACAAATTTTCTAAACTCTGTTGTAAAAAATCTGTTTGGGGGTGGAATATTCATGTTTCCATCCTAGAATGTTTTAGGTCCCATTAGAGTTGCTTAGGCCATTTAATTGTATTCCGATTCAGGTTGACATTATCTATGAATGTAGAGTTCATTCGTTCGCATAACTTATGTCATGCATGCACTTCGAGGCATTTTCTACTATTTTATATGTCATCCACGGTCGGAATAGAGTGTCTTATGGATCATTGGATTGGAAATTCTCTCCTGATCATTTCCATATCTCATTCGTAAAAACGGACCGGAAACGAAGCGGCAAATTTAGTTTGAAGTTGCGCTAAAAATCGACAAAAGTCGAAATATCAAAAATTGGGCTTGGGCCCAACTTCATCACAAGACTGCAGTGCACTGCTCCTTTCCTCCACACCAACAAATGTGGACTTCATCTTCTCAAACCGCCATTAACAAACAAAAACAAAAAAATTCAAAACCTAAAACCAGAAATTAAAAAGAAACCTAATTAAACCCATGCCCACAGTTCAAATCAACTTCAAATCTTCTCTAAAATCATTCCACCACCACCTCCACCAAGTTAAATCACCAAAAACCACCGAAAAATAAAAAATTCAGCTGCGCCACACACACCACCACCACCACCATCGTTTTTTGTGAGGTTGTCCCTCATTGCTTCCCCACTACATTCCAAACACTCCAATGGCTCAACATCGTCGAATTTTGTCGAGCAAGCATTTACTGGCGACCACTTCGCACCGTTTTACGGTGACGAAATGGTTAGTAGAGATTGGAATAGCTTGTGGTACTCCACCAACGCCTTCTACCACGAAGAGTTAGTCCGACGGTTTTACAACACGAGGGAGTTGGATGGGAGTAGAATCTTTATTACGGTGGCGAAGAAGAGGAAAGAAGTAACTACTGGGTTGTTGGCTGAGATTCTAGGCATTCCGCCTAGAATCCATCTGGATGCCATGTTATAGGAGTCCCAATATAATGGGGTCGAGCCGATGATGAACGCCGATCGTTACCGGGAAGGAACTACAATGTGAGCTCGCATTGTGTTCGCCAGCATCCCTCGAAAACCAACCGGTGGGCTGCGCAGCTCGATGGATTGGTAGGAATGTCATAGGGAAGGAGAAGGTCACCGATATCGGTCCGAATCGCCTTCACATTCTATGGAATACTCCGGGGGCGTAAGTGTGAGTTACGTATCTTGGAGTTTTTGCTTAACATGATTAGGGGAGTAGGGAAGTCTATTGCACCTCTCCCCGTTTTGATAACCAAGATCATCTTTGAAGTTGAGGCGACTCCGCCGTCGATAGGATTTACCTCATACTACAATCAAATCCTCGGATTTATAAGGAGTGTATCCAACAAGTTTGGAGGTTGCTTGAGGATAGGGTAGTCGGCGAGGAGGGGCGTCGAAATGATAATGACTTCGGAGGACGAGGAGGACTTGACATGTTTTGATCTTTGATGCCTTGGAGAGGTGTTGGTCGGATCGTAACGCATGGCTATGATTCATCGTGGCATCGCGTTCACTCAATACTATCTGCGAAGACCTCCGGACTTCGACAGGCTACTATCCACCATAACCGAGATTCGTACCCAAAAGAGGGATGAGCGGTGGGAACAGATGAGGGCTGAGCTAGAAGCTCGGTAGCCGGTTCGGGCGATATGCTTGCACGCTTTCCACCTCACGGGGATTCCCTTCCGAGGATACATCATCGAGGCACGAACGTCGTCGCCAAAAGACAAATGGTGCTGGCCCATCGGGAGCTCAGGAGCCATCTCCTGAGCGTGTGCCCTCCGCTACCAAGATGTCGACATGTTTAGGGATAGTATAGCTTGATGATTTTTATTTGTAGTTTAATAATGTTAGTTATTTTAATGTAAGTTTTAATTCCGTAATTTGAATTTTGTAGTGAAAGGGCATTTATTGCCAATATTAATATAATGTCATTATTTTCATCATGTGTGGTTGTTTAATGTTGATCCCACTTTCCCAAATTGTTTGGGGGTGGTATTATTTAGTCCAACATGATTTTTATATGACCCCCATTTTTTTTTTAGAAGTTATTTCGGAGTCAGGGTGAGAATATTGCCGATTAGGCATATCTATGAATAAATATCATGGTAGGATGAAATCTTGATAAAATAGGTAGGTTATATCCTAAATTCAACCTAAAAGATACTAGGGTTGTTTTAGAATAAAGAATATGAATTGTTTCCGTTTTCGGGTTTGGAAATTTTAGTATTTTCGGAAACTGCCGTAAAAGCTTTTTTGGCAACTTCCCGATTCGTTTTAGCAACTTAAAACCTATATAAACATCATTCATTCTACACTCACAACCCACACTACACCTAACTTCCATCACTCACCTTTCACTCCCACGTTTCCCACGTTTTGTCTCATTTTTCAACCATCAGAACATCGGAGCGCACTGCTTCTGAGGAGCTTTCTCTCCTACTCATTTTTCTGAAATTTTGCACAGAGCGTACCTGCGCCCAAGCTGAGCTCACCTGCGCCTAAAACATTGTAAGTCGAAAACCCTGAGGCGCACCTGCGCCCTGACTTCCGTGGACCAGAAAAATTCCAGTTTTCTGCGGGTTGTTCCCGGGTCATTCGCAGCTATTCCAGAGTGTAATTTTGGGATGACATCTCCTACATTAATACCGGAACAGTCTTTCAAAGATTTGTTCCAAAGCAATACTTATGGTGCTTGGTTTCGCGAGGTGATCACATACGTAGGCTGGGAACCGCTTATGGTAAGACCTGCTGAACTTTATTCTCCAACACTAGCATCTTATTTTTACGATAACTGCATTTTCTTTGAGAGACCAGATGGAGAACAAGTGTTCTCCGTCAACATTGATGATGAACAAATGGAAATTACCAGGTTCTTGCTATCATTTGTTCTTGGACTTGCTATGCCCGCTAAAATACAAAACCCATGGTGCTATTAGGTAGATAATATGCATGTCTACACTTATGAGTTTTTGCATGAGTCGTATGGGGCAGGCATTTTCCGTATCGAGGACCAAGGGGAATATAACGTCGCCTTTGGTAGCCTGTCCATGAACATAGGTACTGTTATGTTTTGGATCATGCTAAACATTTTAGGGGAATGGCATTTTTCTTCTGTGAATGATGCCACTTGCTTTAGCCACGGGACGTATGTTTTATGACCTTCCAAGAACCTTGATGTCTAGTTTAGCACGAGCCCATAGCATGAGGCATAAGTATCTTCTTATGCCTGTTCTAATTTCCCGTATTATGCTATGTTTCTTCCCTATTTTTTGTACACGTTTCACGGATTGGATTACGGCCCATTAACAGCACGCACCCACCACCAATAGTATTATTCGATCTTTCCGTGCAATGACTTGGCAAGGGTGGAGGATACAACCTCATCGGGTTGCACCCTACACCCCGTCGAACCAGTGGCGGCTTAATAGGTTAGCAATAATAGATGATAAATGGCGGAAGCCCGGCAAATTATCATGGCATGGCAGGACGCGAAGGAACCTCACTTCTTTATAGAAGAAGAGGATGAGGAGGATGATGAATAAAGCGGGAGATAAGGTAAGTTTTAATTCTAGTTAGTGTCTGCTTATGTCCCAAGCAATTTGATTCTTGTTAACCCCATAATGGGTGGAACTCTTATAGAGTTGCGTCAGTTTTTATATTAGTATGTTTTAACCTTGTTTTGCAGATGTTCCAGAATTTCACGTGTTTCCATGGTATTTTTCTACCCTCTTTATTTAAATGCTTTGAGGACAAAGCATGCTTCTTGTTTGGGGGCATAGAAACACGTGTAATTAAGGCATCTGTTAGGATATAGATAGGTATAATGTGCACTTGTTTTCTAGTTAAAATTTCAAATATTCAAAAATATAAATAAATAAGTTATGCTATACACTTAGGAATATTTGTATTGTTTTCTTTCTCTATGCTCTTAATAATCTAGAAGTCTCACATAGCTTTTGCATTAGAATAATTGTTAGAAACTTAGGTTAAGATGTAGGTAATAATCTTTGTATCTATCTATAAATATATTACATGACTATCTATGATTGTTACCAGAAAGTTTCTGAACTCTAGGCTAGAGTACCTATTATACAAATCCTGTAAGAATATTGCCTAAAGCCTTATATGAGTGGAACATTTGAGAAATGACACAAAGGAGAACTAAAATCCGGATAGAGAAATCACACGTCCACTTGCTTGATCACTATGCCATATCCTAAGCAAGAATTTAGGCCCTCTTTGGATCGATATAGCCAGAAATTCAAACCTATGAATTATTTTCCGCTAGTCACCCCTCTGAACTTTTCTTTAGCCTTTCATAAACCACAAATCCTTTACCCTGTTACAAAACAAAACAAAATAAAAAATTCAACCTACCCAATTTAGATAAGTCTGAGAATAGAATGAGGAAGAAAGAAGAAGAGAAAAACCTGTGTAAACAAAAGTTAGTTAATTGCTTCAGAAAAGAAAGAAAAGAAGTTTCCATCCAAAGAAAAGAAAAATAAAAATTGAAATAAAATAAAAACTCCAAAAAAATAGAATAAAAGGAGTAAAAACCCAAAGAAAAAAAAAAAAAAATATGGCTAAGGATGGAAACAAAGTGTAGAAGCAAAAGTAAATAACATGATTTTCTCTAGTTACATAATATGAAGACTCTATTATCTCAGACTTGTCCTTTTTGAATATCCATTTCCTTCCTTCTTAAACCATCTCCTAATCCCCGCAACACCTAATAAAAACCTCTAGCTCAATTAGGAATAGGTTAGTGAGATAGTAAGTGGCAGATGTCTTTGATCGACTCCGACTTCCTTGTTTGTCATTGAGATTGTAAGGTAAAGTGTGCCCACACGCACACTGGAGTAGCGAAACTTGAGTGGAAAAATCAGAGAGTTGTATCTTGACTATTATTGTGAGAACCTACTTAAGGACGTTATTCCTAGTTTGAAAACTAACCCTCGCTAGGCATTTCATAGTATTACTCATTGTATATATGTTTATTGTAGATGATTGATTATTATGCATATATTAGCTTAGGTTTCAACTTGATTACTCTATATGCATTGCTAATGAGAGGTATAGTTAATTTAGAGCATGAATAAGGAAACAATAGTTTTATTTCTTAGTCGTTGTAGTATAGATGAAGTTTGTGAGTACCTTCACTGAAAAAACTCTCACGAGGCTATAACTTCGTCCCACTAGGGAATTCCTAGTGGTTTAAGGCCTTGTTGCATAATGGTCAATGCAATCGCGACTCAAATAAAACGAGTAGATAGAACTCCATTTTTGGTCACTTATTCTAATTTCTCATCTTTGCTTGAGGACAAGCAAAATGCTGTTTGGGGTGGTTTGATAAGAGCCCAAAACTGTAGTTTTAACCCCTTAACCATCATACTTTTAGACCACTTATGTGAGTAATAATTAAGAGTTAATACGACATTCGTGTTTTTATGCATTTCAGGCTTCAAAGTCCATTATCTTGAAAATGTGCCACTTTAGCGAGATAAAGGAGCAAAAGTCGGTTGCTAAGGAGTTCTGTGAATAAAGGCCAAGATTCAAGGAGACAAAGCCTTTGTAAATCCCGGTCAAAAGCTGAAAAGTCAACACGGGCAGAAACAGTGCACAAGTCAGTAGAACTTTCAAGGCCGTATCTTTGGACTCATACCTTAGAATTGGGAGTATCTTATGTCAAAACGACCGAATCGGAAAGAGCTTTCCAATGGTCTAAGCCTTGACCCAATCAGAGGAGCAAAAGTAGACAAAATATCTGTCGAAGCCAACTGCAACCGAAGAGCCCATATTGGACTAAAGAAATTGGGTTTTGGGCCCGATTTTCCGGCCCAAAACATGGCTCCAAGCCCATGCACGATTTTTGGATCTGAAAGTATAAAAACAAAAGTTTGACTATTTGTTAAGAAAGGAGGTTAGGTAGTTAAATTAGGTTAGGTAGAAAGTAGCCATTAGAGATTAGTTTTTAGATCCAGATCTAGTTTTACATTATTTAGTTTTACATTAATTAATTAGTTTATTTCTTGAGTATCGAATCATTGTTTTAATTGTTCATTAGATTAATAAGTAGTTGTTATTCATTCAATCATATCTTGTTATTATTATTCTATTAGATTTATAAAGTTAATTACTTATTCCATAATGACATGTTCTTATTATTGTTCTTGTGTTGGGAATGGTAGTATAGAAATTTCACATCAAATCATTACTCTCACCATTGTTCCTTTTGGGTTTGATATGTTGAATTCAATTTAAGTCTAGACAGTTAAGAGTGGAACGAATCCTTACTCATTATATTGCATGATTATGTTTTGAGAGTAAGAAGAATTGATTTAAACGTAAGAACGGTAGGATTACGTATTAGTATTGTTAACATTAATATTTAGGATTCTACTATTTTTACGGTTATCAAATGAGTAAGGAACAAAAAGCATTTTGCGGATGCGGATTCACAGAGGAAAACACTGCACTGTTTTCTCTACCCACCCAACCTTTTAATTTTTCATTCTTATTTCTTGAATTTTTGGAACTGTTCACTGTTTAGGCATAGGGGATGCGGATTCACAGAGGAAAACACTGTAGTAAAGCATTAAACTTCCTCGAAAAAAAATTGCACGGAGCGCACCTGCGCTTAAAGTTTCTTGGATCGAAGCCGAAACCGAGGCGTGACCTGCTCAAATACTAAAACTCAAAATTGACTGGCGAAGCACTGCTCTTTTCGCATCAAACGCTGGAATTTTGAGTGTCTTGAGCGCATTCTCGCTTCAAACAGAGCGATCGCTACCCTAAACTGCTGAATTTGCCCGATTTCCTCAGGTTTGTTCCAAATTTTCATTTCTTCAAGTCATTCAGTGTTTCTAACATCATACAAACACTGAGATCGCGTATACAAGACGCTATTCGTAAGCGAAGTAAGGAGGCATTCAGGTACTCCTTCTAACATCATACAAACACTGAGATCCCCAATTGTTGTTCTTCTTAGATTGATCTTCTAAGAATTTATAAGCCTCCAAGGATCCTTTACAAAGAAAACTACCCCTAGTCATGATATCTAGAACCTCCTTATGATAATGTGAAAGCCCCTTGAAGAACGCACGAACAAGCATGTCTTTCGCAATATTATGATGCGGGCATTCAATGAGAAGATCAGTGAAACGATTTCAGGCCTCTGAAAAGGATTCATGAGGATTCAGGCTGAAGAAATGAAACTTGTGAAGCATTTCATCTGTCTTCAGTGGTGGGTAAAATTGTTCCATGAACAATTGAACAAGTTGAGCCCATGAGTCCACAGAGTTTGGTGTTTGGGCAGTTAACCAAGACGCCACCTTATCGGCTAAGGTGAAAGGGAATACCCTCAGTTTAATTTGTTCTGCACCAACCGTGGGATGGTGGAATGTTGTTAGGACTTGTTCAATCCTACGCATCTGCTGATAAGGTTTTTCATGGTCTAACAAACCATGAAAAACGGGTAACAAATTAAAAATATTTGGGGGGATTCGGATATCCCCCACTGGGTCTGCTAGAACGATGCAAGATTTGGGGCTATCGCTCAAGGCTTTGTAGAAGTCAGAGAGAGGAGTCTCTCTTTCTTCAGCCATTATATCAGGTGGTGTGTGTGGAATAGTAGCTAGAGGTGTAATATGGGTGGTATACTAGATAGACGCGTGTTTGTCGATGCGTTGCCGTAATTATTACGTTAGTTGTTTTTCTTCCACCAGACCTTAATCTCATGAAAGACTAAGTCAAACTTAACTAAACATGCAACACTCCAAACAATTCTGATATACTAGTATAAACCTCTAACTGGAGATGCGAGGTGTGGAAGAAAGGAATACCTGATTGCATCCTTGCTTCGCTTATGAATAACGTCTTGTTTACGCGTGTTCAGTGTATATAACAAGTTAGAACACTGAAAAACTTGAAAAATCGAAGTTCGAAACAAACCTGTGGAAATCCGGCAAAATTCAACTTAGGGCGCGGGTGCGCTCTCCTTGGGCGCAGGTGCGCCTCAGTGTTTTGTGAATGTCCAGTGTTTTGAGGGCAGGTGTGCTCCTTTTGGGCGCAGGTGCGCCTCAGGGTTTTCGAATGTCCAGTGTTTTGAGGTTAGGTAGTTAATCCAGGATTCAATCTAGTTTTTACGTGTTATCAAATGGCGCCACCGCCATCTTAATCTCGTTCAATACAATAATTCAATTAATTGAATCCAAGGGGCAATCCCCCATTCTCTACCCACCCACCCTTTTAATTTTTCATTCTTATTTCTTGAATTTTTGGAACTGTTCACTGTTTATGCATAGGGGATGCGGATTCACAGAGGAAAACACTGCAGTAAAGCATTAAACTTCCTCGAAAAAAAATTGCACGGAGCGCACCTACGCTAAAGTTACTGGAAGCTGAGCGCGACCCGCGCCCAAATCGAGCGTGACCCGCGTTCAAACATTAAAATTCAAAAATTGGCCTGAGCGGACCTGCGCCCAAACCGAGCGCACCTGCCCCCAAACAGAGCGCGATTGTGCCCTAAACTGCTGAATTTGCCCGATTTCCTCAGGTTTGTTCCAAATTTTCATTTCTTCAAGTCATTCAGTGTTTCTAACATCATACAAACACTGAGATCGCGTATACAAGACGCTATTCGTAAGTGAAGCAAGGAGGCATTCAGGTACTCCTTCTTTCACTCCTTGTTTCTTCTGTCAGAGGAGTTTTAATTCTAGTATAATCAGGCTTGTTTTCTTAAAATGAAATACCACACGCCTATCTAGAAATGTATGCTTAGAGTTGTGGTTGCATATTAATTGCCCTATAATATATTTGAAAAACCAATATGGCATATCAATATGTAGACCAACAATCATATGATAATTATGCAAACCCTTCACCATGTTCATCTTGGGTAGTCCCGACCATTGGGCTTCTCAATGCCCATCATATCAAGAGCAATCTTGTAATTATTATGGGAACCCTTCACCATGTTCATGTTGTGGTAGTCCTGATCATTGGGCTTCTCAATGCCCATCATATCAAGAGCAATCTTGTAATTATTATGGGAACCCTTCACCATGTTCATGTTGTGGTAGTCCTGACCATTGGGCTTCTCAATGCCCATCATATCAAGAGTCTGAGCCTACTATAGGATATAATAATAATTATGAGCCTCAATTTTCAAATTTTTATAGTGACTCATACAATCAAGAGTTTTCTAGTCATCCAAACTATTCATGTAATTCCACAAATAACAATCAACTAGCCATTCAAATTCAACCTAACCCATCACAAGCATTTACATCAACCGAGTCACTCAAACGCCAATAACTATGACTATCAAACACCATACCAACCAGACCCACACCACCAAGCTTCTCCTCAGCTAACAACATTCGATGAAATAATGGCCCAAAACAAAATAATAATTCAGGAAATAAACCGAAACCTAAAGATACTAGGTTCACCTACTCCAGACATTTCTACCGTGCCAGAGATCGACACTATTCCCATAACTAACCCAATCAACCTAGTTCACACCTACCCTACATTTCATGAACCATTACCTTTCGAAGACCCTCCCATTAACCATGATATTAACTCCACACCCCACCTGGATGAGGAAATTCTTGTAGATGACTCTTTAGGACTAGTTTCGGATGACCACTCAAACTTGAGCGATGTCTCCAAGGAACTTCCCACTGATCCACCTGACGATGAATATAATAATGACACTTTAGAAGATACTTATAAAGGTGTGACAAAGGAAGAATTTGATAACTATTGGCATTCTCGTAATATGGACCCTCCTGTTGAGCATGTCCAGGCCTTTAAGTTTGCTAACCGCACTCGGCTGGATGATGTCTCAACACATTCGAATGAGGCCATTGAGGATACTTGTAGTGTTTTAGAGGAAGAGGGTGAGGACATGGAGATTAACAATTCAAATCTAAGGCATGAACGAGTTAATGTGCAAGAAAACGAGGAAGTTACATCTTTAGAGCAATGTGAATCTCAATTCATTTTGGCAGCTGAGGAAATAACAAGGAAAGAAATAGAGGAAAATCTTAAAGATAAAGCCACGAACCACAACCTTGTGGATTCAACTAAGCCAGATGTAGAGTTCTTAAGAGCATGTGAGGATCCACCACCCGATGAACCACCAACCAACCACCATCCACCTGAGTTACCACCTCCTATAATCCAACCATCTACCACAACTAAGCCATCCATTCACCCACCATTTAAAAGGAACCTCGATTTTGCCCTTGAGCTAATTGCCTCAAAGACCATCTATAATTTTTTCAACCCTCACAGTGAAGAGTGTTTGCCTAGCACACAATCCCATGAGTACACCATTCCGGTAATTGAGAGACAAGCTCTGACCGAGTGTAGTGAGAAACCTAGTTTGTCTTATTTTTCCTCATCTGAGCTTCATGAAAGACATCAGGATCCACACTTCATTCCCTTCTCACCTAAAGTATTGCTAATTCATCTTTTTGGTCATTCCAACTATTTAAAATAATTACAACATGATGGTTTGCATATGTTCTTTGATAGGATGCATAAGTTTTCATTCCTTCGCTTACATGTTTGCTTCCAATTATACAACATTATTCTGTTTGGGGGTGCATTTAGTATCATGTTTTTATGGCTAGACCCCCAACTCTTCTGACTATTTGTTTATAGTTGACCACGCATCATCCATTTTGTGCCACCCCAGTTTCATGCTTGTTTTCGGGTGTGCACAGTCTAGGGGAATCTGACGTAAAATGACCCCACATTAAGTCTCAGGAATCCTACTTTAAAAGACCCACGTTTTAAAACAAATTTTTACAAACCTATTTTCAAAAATTTGTTTGGGGGTGGGGTGTTTGGTTTTTCCATTCTTGATCACTCAAATTCCTATTCTTACCCCCACCTTGCTCCCTTGAAGAGTAGCTAGATTTCTTCTTGTTTGTTGTTTTGATGTTGTTTTTTATTATTTTTAGTAGAAAGGATGTTACGTTGTTAAATTCTGTTGTTAACTTTGAATTTGGTAGTTAAATGTTGTTTGAATTTCAATTTTAATATAATGTGGTTCTTTTCAAATTGTGCATGGATTTTATTGTTAATCCCACCTTCCCGAATTGTTTGGGGGTGGTATTATTTATTCTATCATGATTTGTAGAAGATCCCCCATTTTAGAGTTTGTTTTGGAGTGAAGGTTGAGAATATTGCCGTAATTGGCATACCTATGATTAGATGTGGTGGTAGGATGAAATCTAAGAGAGTTTAGAAGTTACTAGTCTAAATCCAGTATAAAAGATATTAGGGTTGTTATAGAATCAAGAATATGGGTTGTTTCCGTTTCCAGTTTTGGAAATTTCTATTTCCGGCAATTGCCTTAAAACGTTTTGGAAATTTCCCGATTTGTTTTTGGAAACCTAACCCTATATAAACTTCATTCATTCTCCACACACACACATCTCTCGCATCCATCCCTCATTTTTCACTCCCAATTTTAAGCTTAATTTTCCTTCGCGACTTTGGCACTGATGGAAGCTCCTGGCCTAATCCTTGTCGAAATTCTACCACTGGCGCACTGCCCAAGTTGAGCCCAGCGACTTCGTGCCCAAAACACTGTAAATCCAAAACACCCGAAGCCGCGCTGCGCCCGGAACTCGATGAAGCGAAATTTCTGATTTTTTGCGGGGTTGTTCCAGGATATAGTTGCAGCTGTTCCGAGAGTAGTTTTGTGATGACATCCCCACAGTATCATACCGAGCGTCTTTGAAAACTTGTTCCAAAGTGACACCTATGGTGCTTGGTTTTGCGAAGTAATCATACAAGTAGGATGGCAATCTTTAATGGTAAGTTCTGATGAGCTTTACTCCCCTGCACTTGCCTCGTATTTTATAACCATTATACATTCTTTTATCAGATGGATGGAGAACAAGTGTTCTCCATCAACATTGATGATGAAACAATGGAGATAACTAAGTCCCTGTTGGCTTTTGTTATTGAGATTCCTATGCCTGCTAAGATTCAAGACCCATGGGGCTACATAGTTGATAATTTCTCTGCCTACAACTATGAGCTTTTACATGAGAATTATGGGTCCGGCATTTTCCGTGTAGAGGACCAAGGGACATATAACGTAGCCCTTGGTAGCTTGTCCCTTAATGTGATACGGTAATGTTCTTTATCATGCTAAACATATTAGGGGAGTGACATTTTTCTTCTGCGAATGATGCCACTTGCGATGTTTTCCTTGCTTTAGCTGAGAAACTCCTACTATATGACCTTCCTAAGACCTTAATGTCTAGTTTAGCATGAGCCCATAGCATGAGGCATAAGTATCTTCTTATGCCTATATTAGTTTGTCGTATTATGCTATGTTTCTTCCTTGTTTTTTGTGCCCGTTTCACGGACTGGGTTGGGGTCGACATTGTGAGACCCACCAATTCTATTATTCGATCTTTCCATGCAATGACTTGGCAAGGGTGGAGGATATAATCTCATCAGGTTGCACCTTACACCCCATCCGACCAAGTGGCGGTTAACAGATTAGCATCCGTAGATGATAAATGGCGGCAAGCTTGGCAAATTATAATGGCATGGCAGGATGCGAAGGAACCTCACTTCTTTATAGAAGAGGAGGATGGCGAAATGCAACGCTTTGGAGTGGAGGTAAGTTTTTAGTTTCGGTTAGTATGCGCTTATGTCCCAAGCAATTTAATTACATTAACCCCATAATGGGTGGAACTCTTATAAAGTTCGTCGTCGTTTTTATTTCCTATATTAGTATGTTCTAACCTTGTTTTGCAGATGTTCCAGAATTTCACGCGTTTCCATGGTATTTTTCTACCCTCTTTATTTAAATGCTTTGAGGACAAAGTATGCTTCTTGTTTGGGAGGGCATAGAAACACGTGTAATTAAGGCATCTGCTAGGATATAGATATGTATAATATGCATTTGTTTTCAAGTTAAAAATTTCAAAAATATAAATAAATAAGTTTATGCTATACACTTAGGAATATTGGTATTGTTTTCTTTCTCTATGCTCTTAACAATCTAGAAGTCTCACGTAGCTTTTGCATCAGAATAATTGTTAGAAACTTAGGTTAATATGTAGGTCATAATCTTTGCATCTATCTATAAATATATTACATGAATATCTATGATTGTTAGCAGTAAGTTTATGAAATCTAGGCTAGAGTACTTATTCTACAAATCCTTTGAGAATATAGCCAAAAGCCTTATATGAAATAAAACATTTGAGAAATGACACAAGGGAGAAGTAAAATCCGGATAGAGAAATCACACGTCCACTTGCTTGATCACTATGCCATATCCTAAGCGAGAATTTAGGCCCTCTTTAAATCGATATAGCCAGAAATTCAAACCTATGAATTATTTTCCACTAGTCGCCCCTCTGAGCCTTTCTTTAGCCTTCCATAAACCAACATTCCTTTACCCTATTACAAAAACAAAACAAAATAAAAAATTTAACTTACCCAATCTAGAATAAGTCTGAGAATAGAATGAGTAAAGAAAGAAGAAGAGAAAAACCTGTGTAAACAAAAATTAGTTAGTTGCTTCAGGAAAAAAAGAAGTTTTCATCCAAGGAAAAGAAAAAAAAATAGAAATAAATAAAAACTCCAAAAATAGAATAAAAGGGAGTCAAAAGCCAAAGAAAAGAAAAAGAAAAATATGGCTAAGGATGGAAACAAAGTATAGAAGCAAAAGAAAATAACAAGGTTTTCTCTAAGTTACATAATATGAAGACTCTATTCTCTCAGACTTGTCCTTTTGAATATCCATTTCCTTCCTTCTTAAACCATCTCCTAATCCCCGCAACCCCTCAATTAGGAATAGGTTAGTGTGATAGTAAGTGGCAGATGTGTTTGATCGACTCCGGCTTCCTTGTTTGTCATTGAGATTGTAAGGTAAAGTGTGCCCACTGCACACTGGAGTAGCGAAACTTGAGTGGAAAAATCAGAGTGGTTTTTGTCTTGACATTTATGTGAGGACCTACTTAAGGACGCTATTCCAAGTTTTCATAAATGAACCTACTAGGCATTTCATAGTATTACTCATAGTATATATATTTGTATCATAGATGATTGATTATTATGCATATATTAGCTTAGGTTTTTGACTTGGTTATTCTTATTCATTTGCTAGTGAGATGTATAGATAGTTGAGACATGAATGAGGAAACAATAGTTTTATTTCTTAGTCGTTGTAGTATAGATGAAGTTTGTGAGTACCTTCATTGGAAAACTCTCCACGGGCTATAACTTCGTCCACTAGGGAATTCCTAGTGGTTTAAGGCCTTATTGCATATGGTAAATGCAATCGCACTCAGCGAAACTAGAGTAGTTAGAACTCCATTTTTGGTCACTTATTCTAATTTCTCATATTTGCTTGAGGACAAACAAAATGCATTTTGGAGGTGGTTTGATAAGAGCCCAAAACTGTAGTTTTAACCCCTTAACAATCGTATTTTTTTAGACCAATTATGTGAATAATAAGTAAAGAGTTAATCTTGATTCGTGTTTTTATGCATTTCAGGGCTTCAAAGTCTATTATGTGCAGAAATGTGCCACTTTAGCGAGATAAAGGAGCAAAGGTCGGTTGCTAAGGAGTTCTATGATTAAAGGCCAATTTTCAAGAAGACAAAGCCTCTGTAAAGCCCAGTCAAAAGATGAAAAGTCAAAGTCCACAAGGGCAGAAACAGTGCACAAAGTCAGCAGAACTTCCGAAGACCATATCTTTGGACTTAGACCTCGGAATTGGGCCTACCTTAAGTCAAAACGACCGGCTCGGAAAGAGATTTTCAATGGTCCAAGCCTTGACCCAATCCGAGGAGCAAAAATGGATGGATCGTTTGTCAAAGGCCAATTGCAGTTGAAGAGCCCATTTTGGACTAAAGAAATTGGGTTTTGGGCCCGATTTTCCGGCCCAAAACATGGCTCCAAGCCCATGCACGATTTTTGGATCTGAAAGTATAAAAACAAAAGCTTGACTCTTTGTTAATGGTAGATAGTTAGGTTAGAAAATAAATTATGTTAGGATAAGAAAAGTAGCCATTAAACCTTAGTTCTAGATCTAGTTTTAGATTAATTAATTAGTTTTTATTCTTGCCTTAAATTCACTATTAAATTATTGTTATTGCTATTCATTAGATAAATAAAGTTAATTAGTTCTCCATAATCTAGTTTCATTTTCATTTATTTATTAGCTTAAATCCTTAGATTTACTTATTTGTCATTATTAGTTTAATTCAATTATTGCATGAGTAGTTTTGAATTGAGTTTAAACAAGTAAAGTTCAAATCTTTATATTATGTCTTGTTTAGATTCCATGAGAAATGATAGTCTTATGATTCTCGGCTAAACCTCCATTAGAAGGGGTTGAAAAACCTTGATGAAGCTTGATTTCGATTAGCGTAGAATAGTCGTAATTTCCCATTCAACTCAAGAAGTAATTAGTCCACCATGAGAATGGGGTTGAATACTTCACATGCTAGATGTTAGTTGGTAGAGATTACCATGAACACTAGGGATTTGGAAGAACCAATTATTCTCTCACGTAGCGATTGAATTCGATTACTTACGATTAATCATCGTTAGTAAATTAAGTCGAAGTTAATATGGATTCAAATCCCCTAATTCCTTATCATTGAATCATTTTAGTTCATACCTTGTTATTTGAATTATCGCGATCTTGTTAGTATAAATTGAATCCGTGGTATAATGCATAGAATAGAAATTTCACATAACACATTACTCTCACCATTGTTCTTTGTGTTTGTTCAATTGAATTTGTTTAAGTCTTGAGAGTTAAGAGTGGAACGATTCCGTACTCTATATATTGCATGAATATACATGTGAGAGTAGGAAATAAAATATTGATACCGTAAGAATAAGGTTAGAGTAATCTAATCTAGTTTTTACGAGTTATCAAAAACATTTGATAACCGTAAAAATAGTAGAATCCTAAATATTAATGTTAACAACACTAATATGTAATCCTAACGTTCTTACGTTTAAATCAATTCTTCTTACTCTCAAAACATAATCATGCAATATAATGAGTAAGGATTCGTTCCACTCTTAACTGTCTAGACTTAAATTGAATTCAACTAATCAAACCCAAAAGGAACAATGGTGAGAGTAATGATTTGATGTGAAATTTCTATTCTACGATTATACTACGGATTCAATTTATACTAACAAGACGCGATAATTCAAATAACAAGGTATGAACTAAAATGATTCAATGATAAGGAATTAGGGGGGATTTGAATCCACCTTAACTCGACTTAATTTACTAACGATGAATCGTCGTAATCTGAATTGAACTGCTACATAGAACAATTGGTTCTTCCTAATCCCTAGTGTTCACGATAATCTCTACCAACTAACATCTAGCTTGTGAAGTATTCAACTCCATTCTCATGGTGGACTAATTACTTCAAGAGTTGAATGGGAAATTATGACTATTCTATGCTAATCGAAATCAAGCTTCATCAAGGTTTTTCAACCCCCTCTAATGGAGGTTTAGCCGAGAATCATAAGACTATCATTTCTCATGGAATCTAAACAAGATATAATATAAAGATTTGAACTTTACTTGTTTAAACTCAATTCGAAACTACTCATGCAATAATTGAATTAAACTAATAATGACAAATAAGTAAATCTAAGGATTTAAGCTAATAAATAAATGAAAATGAAACTAGATTATGGAGAACTAATTAACTTTATTTATCTAATGAATAGCAATAACAATAATTTAATACTGAATTTAAGGCAAGAATAAAAACTAATTAATTAATTTAAAACTAGATCTAGAACTAAGGTTTAATGGCTACTTTTCTTATCCTAACCTAATTTATTTTCTAACCTAACTATCTACCATTAACAAACAGTCAAGCTTTTGTTTTTATACTTTTAGATCCAAAAATCGTGCATGGACTTGGAGCCATGTTTGGGGCTGAAAAATCGGGCCCAAAACCCAATTTCTTTAGTCCAAAATGGGTTATTCAGCTGCAATTGGCTTTGACAAATATTTCATCCACTTTTGCTCCTCTGATTGGGTCAAGACTTAAACCATTGAAAAGCTCTTTCCGAGCTGGTCGTTTTGACGTAAGGTAGGCCCAATTCCGAGGTCTGAGTCCAAAGATATGGTCTTCGAAAGTTCTACTGACTTTGTGCACTATTTCTGCCTTCGTGGACTTTGGCTTTTCATCTTTTGACCGAGCTTTACAGAGGCTTTGTCTTCCTAAAAATTGGCCTTTAATCACAGAACTCCTTAGCAGCTGACCTTTGCTCCTTTATCTCGCTAAAGTGGCACATTTCTGCACATAATGGACTTTGAAGCCTGAAATGCATAAAAACCCGTAATCAGTATTAACTCTTACTTATTATTCACATAATTTGTCTGAAAGTACGATTGTTAAGGGGTTAAAACTATAGTTTTGGGCTCTTATCAAACCACCCCCAAACAGCATTTTTCTTGTCCTCAAGCAAAAATGAGAAATTAGAATAAGTGACCAAAAATAGAGTTCTATCTACTCGTTTACTGAGCGCGTGCATTGACCATATGCAACAAGGCCTTAAAACCACTGAATTCCTAGTGGATGAGTTATAGCCTCGCGGAGAGTTTTCCAAAGGAAGGTACTCACAAACTTCATCTATACTACAACGACTAAGAAATAAAACTATTGTTTCCTTATTCATGCTCTAAATTAACTATACCTCTCACTAGCAATGCATATAGAGTAATCAAGTCGAAACCTAAGCTAATATATGCATAATAATCAATCATCAACAATAAACATATATACAATGAGTAATACTATGAAATGCCTAGCAGTCTGCTTTTTGAAACTCGGAATAGCGTCCTTAAGTAGGTTCTCACAATAATAGTCAAGATACAACACTCTGATTTTTCCACTAAAATTTCGCTACTCCAGTGTGCGGTGGGCACACTTTACCTTGCAATCTCAATGACAAACAAGGAAGCCGAAGTCGATCAAACACATCTGCCACTTACTATCACACTAACCTATTCCTAATTGAGCTAGAGGTCTTTATTAGGTGTTGTGGGGATTAGGAGATGGTTTAAGAAGGAAGGAAATGGATATTCAAAATGAACAAGTCTGAGATAATAAAGTCTTCATATTATGTAACTAGAGAAAACCTTGTTATTTACTTTTGCTTCTACACTTTGTTTCCATCCTTAGCCATATTTTTTTTTTTTTTTTTTTCTTTGGCTTTTGACTCCTTTTATTCAATTTTTTTGGAGTTTTTATTTTATTTCTATTTTTATTTTTCTTTTCTTTGGATGGAAACTTCTTTTCTTTATTTTCTGAAGCAATTAACTAACTTTTGTTTACACAGGTTTTTCTCTTCTTCTTTCTTCCTCATTTTATTCTCAGACTTATCTAAATTGGGTAGGTTGAATTTTTTATTTTGTTTTGTTTTGTAATAGGGTAAAGGATTTGTGGTTTATGAAAGGCTAAAGAAAGGCTCAGAGGGGCTTACTATTAGCGAAAATAATTCATAGGTTTGAATTTCTGGCTATATCGATCCAAAGAGAGCCTAAATTCTCGCTTAGGATATGGCATAGTGATCAAGCAAGTGGACGTGTGATTTCTCTATCCAGATTTTACTTCTCCCTTGTGTCATTTCTCAAATGTTCTACTCATATAAGGCTTTAGGCTATATTCTTACAGGATTTGTAGAATAAGTACTCTAGCCTAGAGTTCAGAAACTTGCTGGTAACAATCATAGATAGTCATGTAATATATTTATAGATAGATGCAAAGATTATTACCTACATCTTAACCTAAGTTTCTAACAATTATTCTAATGCAAAAGCTACGTGAGACTTCTAGATTATTAAGAGCATAGAGAAAGAAAACAATACAAATATTCCTAAGTGTATAGCATAACTTATTTATTTATATTTTTGAATATTTGAAATTTTAACTAGAAAACAAGTGCACATTATACCTATCTATATCCTAACAGATGCCTTAATTATACGTGTTTCTATGCCCCCAAACAAGAAGCATGCTTTGTCCTCAAAGCATTTAAATAAAGAGGGTAGAAAAATACCATAGAAACACGTGAAATTCTGGAACATCTGCAAAACAAGGTTAAAACATACTAATATAAAAACTGGCGCAACTCTATAAGAGTTCCACCCATTATGGGGTTAACAAGAATCAAATTGCTTGGGACATAAGCAGACACTAACTAGAATTAAAACTTACCTTATCTCCCTCTTTATTCATCATCCTCCTCATCCTCTTCTTCTATAAGGAAGTGAGGTTCCTTCCCGTCCTGCCATGCCATGATAATTTGCCAGGCTTCCCGCCATTTATCATCTATTATTGCTAACATATTAAGCGCCACTTGGTCTGACGGGGTGTAGGGTGCAACTTGATGAGGTTGTATCCTCCACCCTTGGCAAGTCATTGCACGGAAAAATCGAATAATACTATTGGTGGGTCGTACAGTGTTGACCGTAATCCAATCCATCAAACGTGTACAAAAAATAGGGAAGAAACATAGCATAATACGGAAATTAGAACAGGCATAAGAAGATACTTATGCCTCATGCTATGGGCTCGTGCTAAACTAGACATCAAGGTTCTTGGAAGGTCATAGAACATACGTCCCGTGGCTAAAGCAAGGAAGACGCTGCAAGTGGCATCATTCACAGAAGAAAAACGCCATTCCCCTAAAATGTTTAGCATGATCTAAAACATAATAGTTCCTATGTTCATGGACAGGCTACCAAAGGCTACGTTATATTCCTCTTGGTCCTCGATATGGAAAATGCCTGCCCCATACGACTCATGCAAAAACGCATAAGTGTAGACATACATATTATCTACCCAATAGCACCATGGGTCTTGTATTTCAGCTGGCATAGCAAGTCCAAGAACAAATGCTAGCAAGAACCTGGTAATTTCAATTGGTTCATCATCCATGTTGATGGAGAATACTTGTTCTCCATCTGTTCTCTTAAAGAAAATGCAGTTATCGTAAAAATAAGATGCTAGTGTTGGAGAATAAAGTTCAGCAGGTCTTACCATAAGCGGTTCCCAGCCTACGTATGTGATCACGTCGCGAAACCAAGCACCATAAGTAGTGCTTTGGAACAAATCTTTGGAAGACTGTTCCGGTATTAATGTAGGAGATGTCATCTCAAAATTACGCTCTGGAATAGCTGCGAATGACCCGGGAACAACCCGCAGAAAACTGGAATTTTTCTGGTCCACGGAAGTCGGGTGCGAGTGCGCTTCCACTTGCGAGTCGCCTCGGGTTTTTGACTTACAGTGTTTTGGGTGCAGGTGCGCTTGAAGCAGCAAAGCCTCAGGCAAAATTTCAGAAAAACCCGAGGCACTGCGCTTCAAAACAAATAATAAAAAAGCCTCTGAGGCACACCCCCATTTTTTTTTAATTGTCAAATGGCGCCTCAAGGAATAACTGAAGATGGCCTCAGAGAATTCTTGTCTTGAACGAGATTACTCCAGTGACCAGCTGCAATTGAATCCTTACTCCAGTTTTTTTTTTTTTTTTTAATAATAAACTATTTTATTAATTTAGTCAAATGAATAACAATAATGTAATACTGAAATTGAACAAGAATTAACTAATGAATTAATGTAAAACTAAATCTAGATCTAAATTATTCTAATCTAACCCTAGCTACCATTACAAGGAACTAGTTTTCTAAATAAAACTAGATAACTTAAGAACTAAGCTTTTCTTTGTTTTTATATGTTTCAGATCCAAAATCGTGCGTGGGCTTGGAGCCATGTTTTGGGCCAGAATCAGGCCCAAAACCTAATTCTTTCAGTTCAAAAAGGCCTCTTCAGCTGGAGTTGTCTTTGACAAACATTTCGTCCACTTTTACTCCTCTGATTAGGTCAAGGCTTAGACCGTTGGAAAACTCTTTCCGAGACGGTCGTTCTCACGTAAGGTAGGCCCAATTCCGAGGTCTGAGTCCAACGATATGGTCTTCGGAAGTTCTGCTGACTTTGTACACTGTTTCTGCCCGCATGGACTTTAACTTTTCATCTTTTGACCGGGCTTTACAGAGGCTTTATCTTCTTGAAAATTGACGTTTAATCACAGAACTCCTTAGCAACCGACCTTTGCTCCTTTATCTCGCTAAAGTGGCACATTTTTACACATAATGGACTTTGAAGCCTGAAATGCATAAAAATACGTAATCAGTATTAACTCTTACTTATTATTCACATAATTAGTCTAAAAGTACGATTGTTAAGGGGTTAAAACTACAGTTTTGGGCTCTTATCAGTAGTCTTGTGGAACAAGTTTTGAACAAGAACAAAAATATTTGTGCAAAAGTAGAGAAGAGTGATGAGAAAGAAGAGAAGGGTGTTAGAAATGAAAATGATGACGGGGAGGATGATTGTGTGATTTTGGATGGTGACCCTTACAAGGAAATTAAAGTT
The DNA here is from genome assembly GCF_015680905.1 of Coptis chinensis. Lineage (NCBI taxonomy): Eukaryota > Viridiplantae > Streptophyta > Magnoliopsida > Ranunculales > Ranunculaceae > Coptis > Coptis chinensis. The sequence goes on from NC_141463.1 coordinate 40,266,048, forward strand.
TTGAATGTTGGTATAGGAAATGATGATGATGAGTTGGTAATCGTCGTCGAAAGGGAGAGGTATACTATGTTGTATTTAGCTTAGTACTGTTTTTATACTTGTTTTTTTTTTAGATTGAAAATGATGTTTGAAATTTGACCCCCCTCTCTCCTCAAAAGCCCCAACATAATTTAAAGTTGTTTGTGCTGTTATTATAGGACTCCTCTATCATTAGGGGTGTGGACTTTGTAAAGTTGGTTAGAACTAGAATGATTTTCTTTAGAATAATGAAGAGAATAGTCTTAAGTATTGTGTGCACAAGTGCACAACTTGGAAATGGTTAACTACTCCTTAAGTTTGACAATAACGACATTCTAGATTAAGAAAGATGGGATCCTACTGGATCCTTGGGTGAAGCAGGATTGGAGTTGATTCTATAGCAGCTGATTAATACTGCAAAGTGCAAACTTTCAACCTACTATTTCCATGGAAATTTTAACTTGGTATTGTATGAAATAGATGTTTTAACTCAAATATATGATCTTCCCTAATTTTACCTGAACAATCTCTTCCGCCTGGCAGGTGTGGCAGTGTTAGAATATTAGATTGGGGTTTTGAGTAGAGTTGGTTAATCAAAAGTCGAGCTGCTTAGTTAGGAGCTTTAGTGCTAAGTTGTGAATTGCACTGACCCTATTGCTTTTCTAGGTATAAGAATTATGTTTAAGGGAAGCTGCACTTTGAGAGAAACCATGAAATTGAATTAATAGATTCTGACTACTTAGTGAAATAAAAGTTCTTACATTTATCCACATTCATATATAAGTTTACATTTAGATGCTCTCTGCACCTGTTCTTGTTACCCCTGCTATTTATGCTCCTGAAGGCATTTGCATGCTTGTGGCAGTCCTTTAGGTTTGATAAGTTGATTGTATGCATTTTCGTTTGTTTCTTATCTTTCAACCATGTCCAAGCTGCTAAGTCCTTTCTGTTTTTACAAGGAGGATTTTCTCTTCTTACTTATTTAACTTATTGAATCTAAGAAAACTACAAGGCTCTCTTGTGCTATTTTGTTTCAAGTTTGATCTTTGTCCCTTTCATGCAAAGTCACCCATCAATATTGAGAAAACGGTGAGTGCTTAAAAATTTTGGTTCCAGTTTTCAGGACGTCAAAGATTATCAAGAGATTGATTTTCTATTAGTTACATGCATCTTGATCTTGAATAAAGTTAATATGCAGCTATTTCTTGAGAAAAGTTATTGTTGAGTGTTTCTTGTAAAAATTATTATTATTTTAAACTTTTGTTCACAAAATTACGAATGTCCAGAGAAAACATGGAGGGAATAGACAGAATGTTTCAAACAAGGGAAAATGGCACAAATACCAGCATCAAAACATCACGAGACTACTCCCTCAGTGGCACCAACCACACATCCAACGCTGACTCATTCAGAACCCCTAAATAGTGGCAATGTTTCTACACACACAAACTCATGTTTAAACACTCCCCATGCTTTTTGTAACAAGGTATGGGATGTGTTGAGTTTAAGGTCTATGGTTCTGGATAGACCAAGGGTGCCGGGAGAAAGGTTGACTGGAACTGTGAAGTGGTTCAACAACCTCAGGGGTTACGGGTTCATCACTCCTTCCAATGGTGGCGAATATGTGTTTGTCCATTATTCATCTTTCGAATCCAAGGTATTCAAAAGTCTCAGTCCAGATGAAGATGTGGAATTTCAAATTAGAACGGGATATGATGGGAGGGACAGAGATGTTGATGTGAATGTTCTGGGTCGAGATGATGGTGGTGGTCATACTAACAGTGGATTCTGCAATCAAGGAACAACTAGAAGGTTCAACAGAAGTGGTTGTTGCTATCAATGCGGAGGGGAAGGACATTTTGCAAGGGAATGCCCTAATTAGGAATTTCAGCAATGAACTAAAAACAAGGTAAATATCTTTTTCTTTAAATTTCTTTGTTTTGTACTGGTTTTAGATGTAGTTAAGACGTTTGATGAGTCGGTGTGCCAATACCATAAGTGGTTAAGACTGACCATGTGATTGTAAATCCTTCTTATGACAGAGTTCAACCTTGACACTAGATCATCTAGAACATTGACATGATTTCAAATTCTAAAAAAAAAAAAGGTCATACATTCATACCATCTGAATAGGTTTTGGTCCTATCAAGTGAAACTGGTGGTTGTATAATATTGATTCTACAGTTTGATCATTGTGAGCTTGTTTTCAATTTCTTGATCTATGAGTAATTATGTATGATCGAACAGATTAAGGCATATTTTGTCTGGTTGTTTCTGTTTCAAGGAGATCACTATTTCCAATCATCCTAGTGTTGTTATGAGGGTTGGAGGTTGGATATAGCAATCAAAACTGTTTGTGTATGTGTTCCTACTTGTGTGTTGGGTGTGCAGGTGTCCCCATTTGTGAAAGATTGGTTACACCCGTGCTTCTTGTCTTCTATAAAAACTTTGTTTAGTAACTGATTTCAATTTTTAATACATTACAAGTGTTAATTCACATCCAAATATAATGGCATGATGACATAATTATACTTACATATTTGTCAACAGTAAAATTTGTCCTGTGAGGGACCATAAGCCATTTCAATATTTTTGCTGTTTGATGGAGATGTTATCCAGTACTTCAACACTTAACGGTTCAACCTCCATGTCAAATACGCATGCTACTTTTAATTAGAAACCAAATAAAGGTGGTCCTCTTCGTCTGTACTCGCTCTGCAATGTTCTCTTTTCGTCCTAATCTTAACTTTTGTCCCCCAAAGAAGATATACTTCATATGCCATATCCTCTACTTTATTTGCTTCTCTTTCTTTCACATTGGCTATTTGCTTTATTCTAATCCTGCTTATCGATGGCATGTTTTCATCATATGTGTGTTTTTGTGTGTGTGTAAAAGACACTTGGTACTTCGATCAAAATGAATTCATGGTTTGTACCTTTGTTACTTATAGTAATGGTATTGTGGACGAAATACGAGGGGTTGATGAATCAAATTGTCATTGACACTTCACAGTCAAAAAATGAATTCCAATTACTTTAGCGATAGTTCTGATATCTGCTTGTAGGAAACTGTTTTATACTTTGATGCACGATTATTTTTTAGGGGTGAAACACACTCCTAAAGTCCTAGACACCACTCTTAATACAAGGGAATTCCATAACCTGTGAGGTGATTAATGTTAACCACAGTTCGTTTGTGTTCTTAAAACATCATTATTTAGACCTTACTTGAAATGCAGTCTTAGTCGACTAACGACAATTTTACCTCATAACAATGTTGTTATTATTCATGCAGTTGCAGGAATGCCTACATCTCCAGAGCCGTGGTAGGGCAGTCAGATACATGAACTAAAAGTTATCATTGATATTGGTGGTGCAGGAAGTTTGGATATTTGAAGTGGATTATCTATGGAATTATCCCAGTACCAAGGAATGTTTTGGAAGTCTACAAAAAATGGATTTGTTTACAACTTCTGAAGATGGTAGTTAAGCATTGTTAATTGGTTTTATATCCGACTCCACTTCTCTGTGTTTGTATTAGTGGAAGGCATGTATGGAATCATGGTGTAAATCTGTTTGATCTTTAACCTTTATTATAATTTGCTTTCTGTTATGTTCAAAGGCGTTATTCTTTCATTTACTAAATCAAGGGAATGATAGTTCTTTCATTTCTTGCAGCCCAGTTAATTTATTTGTCTTTTTGAATGCCCAACATATCCATCTATAATTGTTTTTTTAGTGAAATTAGACAACATGTATTGCTTTGCTGTTAGAGCAGATAACGTTTTGATGCAGCATTTACTTGTCATGTAATTCTCTTTTCGGAACAAAGTAAGTACTCTTTGAAATCAAATTCAAGTATATTTTAATGGAATCATATATAAATAAAATAAATTTACAAATAAGAGTAGCTATCATTTTTAAATCTTAAATATTTTAAAAGCACAAAAAATGAAAAAATGAAATATTTGCCACGGCAAATTTGGAGAATCAAACGGCAGCAAATGGTTGCAAATCAAGGCAAATGATATTTACCACATTATCATCAAACAGTGACATTAAATTTGCTACAAGTTATTTGCAATTGTCACATAGCAAATTTGCCAATGGTAAATGGTGACAAAATTTGCATTTCCCACAGCTCTTATCAAACATAGCCTAAGGGTTACGAGTCTTCTTTCCATCCCAATTGGCCTCGTTGCATTTTGTGGTCTGTGGAGATGGTTCCAATATCTAAAAGTTTGGATGGTAGAAAATAGTGTCAGAAATCAGTTTCTGCGCACGGTGTTCGAGCCTATTTTTAGCATATTTAGAATGATATTGAGAAGTTTTGTAAAACATAAAGAAGTAAGGTCTGTGTGTTATCTTCACAACGTAAAAAGCCTCGTTACTTTTGGATACATGTGGAAAGAATTGTTCCATTCGAAAGATGGTGCGTCAGGATTTTAGTTTTCTGAAATCAGGATTTTTTACCATTTTCGACCTAAGTTTTCTTCTTGATGGGGTGAGGTTGGGACTTCGAGTTTTACATGAAAAAGTAAAACTACATACCCTAGTTTCTAAATATTTAAGTTGTGTGTCGAGTTTCTAAATAATTAAGTTGAGGTTAGGAAGCTACGGGTTTCCAAAGTGGACATTGAGAATGAAATTGGTGAAAGTTATATTCTGTTTGAATAATGGTTTATTGTTTACATGATTTTATTTCTAGTGTCCTTAGTTGAGACACGTACATAACGGGGTAGACATGGGGGCTGGTTTTGCTTTTAATTGTTGTTGTGTGTAAGGTAACGGGAAGTTTTATGATAATGGAAAATATGGTAAACAAAAAGTTATTCAGTAATTGCTTAACAGTCAGTTACTTTACTGTTCTGGCATTTGTCGAGACGGTTAGGTAGCTGGGTTGAGCAATGAGATGTATATTATTATGATTTTCAGGTCTTGATAGGATTCATGTTTATGAAATGTTGAAAATACAGAGGAGATATTGCAGAAATTTTTGTTGGATTTTTATGTCTTGGTATAGTTTAGGTTTTGTGTAGTTAGTCTGTATCACGTCTTGAGTTTCATAATGACTGTAGATGTCACGTGTCTTTGGTATTTAGTCATTTTGAAATTTGGGTCATGACATTACCGCTATATTTTTCGTTTGTGTATGATCACTTACTTTAATACCTTGGAAGAATATATTTGAGGTTCTTCCATTTGAACTAGTAGCCCTTATGTAGCATACTTGCACACTATACTATATTAAATTTTGTCGCTTTACGATCTATTAAACCTAACTACTATCTATTTTTGTTTTGTTTTTCTTTTTTATAGATTGAACTTAATAGAATGAGGCGATGATGGCTGGATGGATGGATAAGCTAGACATGAAATGATTTTCCGACATGGTGTTGGGTTTTATTTTATTAGTTTTGTAAACGTTTGAAGGTGTATCTTGGTTGGTTGGTTGTAAACTAATGTCAGATAATGAAATTATATACTAATGAAAAGAGTTTGTTGAGCAACAACTATGTCTTCTGAGTCCCCTTTTATGTATCATGGTAAGCCTCCATAGCTATATAAATGGGAGGCTTACACTAGCGCTTATTTTAGATTTGATTGAATGGAAGTGGTACCTTATGCAGTGATATATTAGAGGTCTACGGGTTACAATCTCACTTTATCAGTGTATGCTGCCATCTTTTCCCCTTTCTTTATTTTACACTTAAACTCTTGTAATCTCCTACCCTTTTTCCCATACTTAATACAATTCTGAGTTCACTTAGCAAGAAAAAAGATGCCAAAATCTATAGTGCGCAGGCTTGTGAAATGGATAACTACATATGTAAGACATCAGGACATTAGCCATGCATCAAATATTTATGACCACTCACCTTGAAACTCATCTAACTCTATTGACATTGACAAGTTAAGTACTAATGTTAGAATGGAGTTCTCATTCAAAAAAAAAAAAAAAAAAAAATAGTGCATAGTTTCCTCAAAAAGTTCAGAGTTTTGTTCATGATAAAAATGATTCATAATAAACCAAGTGCGAAATATTAAACATTACAGTATGCTACATTGTATGTATCATCTTTACTTTGGCAGAGCAAAACTTCCAGTAGAAATGGTGAGAACCAAGTGATAATGGTGCTCAACAGGATGGTATATGGTATGTAGCATTCCAAATAATGGATGTTATATACTATGTATCATCCTTACTTTGGCAGACCAAAACTTCTAGTAAGAATGGTGAGAACCAAGTGATAATGGTGCTCAAAAGGATGATATAGGGTATGTAGCATTCCAAATAATGGATGTTATATACTATATATCATCCTTACTTTAATGCACCAAAACTTCTAGTAAGAATGGTGAGAACCAAGTGATAATGGTGCTCAAAAGGATGATATAGGGTATGTAGCATTCCAAATAATGGATGTTATATACTATGTATCATCCTTACTTTGGCAGACTAAAACTTCTAGTAAGAATGGTGAGAACCAAAAGGATGATATATGGTATGATAAATGGTGCTCAAAAGGATGATATATATACTATGTATGTAGCATTCCAAATAATGGATGCTTATATACTATGTATCATCCTTAAAGGATGATATATGGTATGTAGCATTCCAAATAATGGATGTTATATACTATGTATCATCCAAAACTTCCAAAGAAGAATGGTGAGAACCAAGTGATAATGGTGCTAAAAAGGATGATATTTGGTATATAGCATTCTAAATAATGGATGTTATATAAAATTCCAATAATGGATGTTATATACTTGTATTGTATCCCATCCTTACTTTAAGACTAAAACTTCCAAGTAAGAATGGTGAGAATGTATCGCCTTTACTTTATGCTTTGACACTAAAACTTCTAGTAAGAATGGTGAGAACCAAGTGATAATGGTGCTCAAAAGGATGATATATGGTATGTAGCATTCCAAATAATGGATGCTATATACTATGTATCATCCTTACTTTTGCAGACCAAAACTTCTAGTAAGAATGGTGAGAACCAAGTGATAATGGTGCTCAAAAGGATGATATATGGTATGTAGCATTCCAAATAATGGATGCTATATACTATGTATCATCCTTACTTTGGCAAAAACTTCCAGTAAGAATGGTGAGAACCAAGTGAAAATGGTGCTCAAAAGGATGATATATGGTATGTACCATTCCAAATAATGGATGCTATATACTATGCATCATCCTTACTTTGGTAGACCAAAACTTCCAATAAGAATGGTGAGAACCAAGTGATAATGATGCTCAAATGGATGATATATGGTATGTAGCATTCTAAATAATGGATGCTATATACTATGTATCATCCTTTCTTTGGCAGACCAAAACTTCCAGTAAGAATGGTGAGAACCAAGTGATAATGGTACTCAAAAGGATGATATATGGTATGTAGCATTCCATATAATGGATGCTATATACTATGTATCATCCTTACTTTGGCATACCAAAATTTCCAGTAAGAATGGTGAGAACCAAGTAATAATGGTGCTCAAAAGGATGATATATGGTATGTAGCATTCCAAATAATGGATGCTATATACTATGTATCATCTTTGGCAGACCAAAATTTCCAGTAAGAATGGTGAGAACCAAGTGATAATGGTGCTCAAAAGGATGGTATATGGTATGTAGTATTCCAAATAATGGATGTTATATACTATGTATCATCTTTACTTTGGCAGACCAAAACTTCCAGTAAAAATGGTGAGAACCAAGTGATAATGGTGCTCAAAAGGATGATATATGGTATGTTGCATTCCAAGTAATGGATGTTATATACTATGTATCATCCTTACTTTGGCAGACTAAAACTTCCAGTAAAAATGGTGAGAACCAAGTGATAATGGTGCTCAATAAGATGGTATATGTTGTGTAGAATTCCAAATAATGATTGTTATATACTATGTATCATCTTTACTTTGCCAGACCAAAACTTCCAGCAAGAATGGTGAGAACCAAGTGATAATGGTGCTCAAAAGGATGGTATATGGTATGTAGTATTCCAAATAATAGATGTTATATACTATGTATCATCTTTACTTTGGTAGACCAAAACTTCCAGTAAAAATGGTGAGAACCAAGTGATAATGGTGCTCAAAAGGATGGTATATGGTATGTAGCATTCTAAATAATGGATGCTATATAGTATGTATCATACTTACTTTGGCAGACCAAAACTTCCAATAATAATGGTGAGAACCAAGTGATAATGGTGCTCAAAAGGATGATATATTGTATGTAGCATCCAGACAACTGTATGATACATTGTATTTATCATCCAGACAATTGTATGCTATATTGTATGTAACATTCTTACTTTGGTAGACCAAAACTTCTAGTAAGAATGGTTGGAACCAAGTGATAATGGTGCTCGACAGGATGATATATAGTATGTATTATGTAGAGAACTATATGGTACATTATATGTATCATCTAGACAACTATATGCTACATTGTATGTATCATCCTTACTTTGGTAGACCAAAACTTCCAGTAAGAATGGTGAGAACCATGTGATAACGGTGCTCAACAGGATGCTATATAATATGTATCATTTAGACACTGTATGCTACATTGTATGTATCGTCCTTACTTTGGCAAACCAAAACTGTAACAATGTTGACATGTTGTTATACGTTGTATGTCAGGATGGTACATATAATATATCATTGACCCGTAAGTCAGTTATGTAACCCACTATATAAGGGATCAAGAAGTATCACATCCAAAATAAATTTTAACTACATTAAGTCACGAGTATCTCCCAATAATTACATAGTCATAAAAACCAAAACACTAATGAGTAATGAAATTATCCTTAACAAAATTGACATCTTTAGCAACATAGACAAAATGGATCATCACTCTTGTCCCCACATTCTAAAATCTAAATGGAACTCATAAACAACTAAAGCAGCTAATGATCCGAACAAAATATACATTTTCAGCACCATATACAAAATGGATCATCACATTAGCATCCAGTATCCACATTCTAAATTTATAGACAAAAAACTAACTAAAGCTCCGAATGACCTCTGAAAAGATATACAATTTCAGCAACAAATACAAAATGTATCATCACTTTAGTTCCCACATTCCAAATCATTTTTTGGTTAGATGATATAGCAACCATTCCCTTCGCCTCTCCACCCTTAACACCATGAACACCCTTGCTTTTTTGTCATAATCAAGGCTCTAAAGCTTTAATGAAAGTAATGCTATCTAGGTCAGGCACATTTTCTAATTCAGCAATGATCTTTGCTTCTTTTGTATGTTCAACACTAGAACCAGTAAATTTTTTCTTCATATTATGACCCTTTTCAGAAACTCCAGTAGTTTCCATGCCATAAATTGCCTCTTCCATACCTTCTCCAGTGATTTTTCGCAATTTTCTAACATTGCATTGATCGCATAATCGTGTTGATCGATTCCTCTTAGCATTAGTTGATGGGACTTGAACATTCTTCATCAACTTTTGCCTTCGTCCATTGATCGCATAATCGTGTTGATCGATTCCTCTTAGCATTAGTTGATGGGACTTGAACATTCTTCATCAACTTTTGCCTTTCGTCCTAAATGAAAGGCATATTTACTTTATCAGTTGATAACCTGATTAAGTGACATGTAAAGATTGATAACCTAATCAGTTGCTATGAGATCCTTAGCCCGAATAAACATCAGTGACATATAAAGATTGATTACTATTTTTTTTTCCACAGTCAAATAGCTAAAACTAACTAGTGGTTTTATTTCTAACCGAAGCTCGAAACCTGAAATTCCACAAGGCAAAAAATAATTCTTTTTTCTACATTTTTCAGTATACAAGGGAGCAAATTAAAGGAATGCACTAAATAACATTTTGAATTGTTGCAAAAGACACTTACAACATCTCCCATTAATATAAACAAGCACCATTCTTCATAAAACAAATGAATTAGCTTGGTAATATATAACAGCCACATATATCTTAATCAAGCCACGCTTCGGTTCATATATCTAGACTTGACATTTCAATATCATACCTAAAGCTTAGGCACGGTTTAATTTGTACATCCAACCTATATTTAGAATAGAACAACAGACTCAAGCCATTGTTTATGGGAGAAATATTTCAGTGGTTCTTGCTTTCATTTATTTATTTAGCATTTTTTTTTGTATCTGATAGAAACAAAATATATTCCTATAAAGCCATAACTGAAGTATAAAGCTATAACTGAAGAACAGTAACAAAATATAAACCAATAACAAGAACCTAAATCAAAGCAAAATATTTTCATTGGATACTTGAAACTTTTAACAAAAAAATCCCATCCAACAAATTGAACAAATCCTATCCTACAACTCTGTACACAACCAAGTCTTTCATATAACTTTAGAAAATAGTTTAGATTACATTAGTAAAGGCTTTAGGCCATGTAATAGAAGATCCCACGTCAATGTTACTAAAGATCTTTCCTCTAGCACCAAACAACTCAGCATTAAATTCCAGGATCTCGTCCACTATAATCTATAATCTGATATGCATTCTCAGGTATATCCTCTCGATCACCAAACATTCCTCCAATGACAACCACTATTTCCCCATGCTTTGCAGCTCACACGTTTATGCAGAACGTGATACCATTGGTCGCCTAGATAATGAATGATCAGTTGTCTGCGACGAACAAGATATGAAGTAATAAGAAAATCTCAATACGACAAACATGTCAACTAGCTAAACTCTAGCTCGTATTTTTCCACAACTAGTTACATAGAGTTACTTCCCAGTGAGAGTAAGAATGTAACAACCTATGATTTATTTATTTTTATTATTAATAAAAGGGGCAATGGTGAAGCTTGAAAAGAATTGATTAGAGTATGTGCTCTTAAGTATTTCAAAGTGGGATTATGTAGTGATAACATATTTATGATTTGCAATTTATAAGTTAAAATGGTACACTAATTTTAACCAAATACCTGATCAGATGGAGAGTTTGTAGAGATTCGCATTGATGCTCCCTGATTAATTCCTTGCATTATGAGCATTGCATTCACTTGTGACTGTATCTCCATTTGTGTCTTTTTCCCATCAATCACCTGCTGTTTCAAATCATCTATTTGGCTTTGGAATTCCAATTTTGATCTCCACTTCTTTGGCTTTCCTTTTATAAGGAGCTGTAGCCATAAGAGTGGTCTTGGAGACACCACTACCCAAGCCTAGTACTCGACCCCTTCCATCCTTTCCAAAGACCTACAAACTCATATTCAGTTAAGTTTGTTTATCTAATATTCAGTTAAGTTAAATGAAGTCAACCTGTCACCCTCAATGTACCTATCTACATTATTTACGAACACACTGGCTCAGACTTGCATACACAAACACAGATGCAATAGGTTATCTGTTTTGAACTGGTCATATAGAATCTTCACTCTTTTAGGGCCAATTCCTGCATTAAACGAGCCTAACCTTTTAGGATTACATAGCAACCATGTTGTTGCCCCTTAACCCCATCAATTGAGAAAACGAGAGAAAAAGAAAACATGAAACTAAACTTTGAATAATAAAAAAAGAAATCCAAGTGGGATTGCACATTTGCCAGCTTCGTCTAATCAAACTCATACTCTTTAAGAGGTACTTTGGTGCCTGCCAGTAGATAGTGAAACAACATGAAAACTATTAGCCAAAAGAGAAAGGATTTGAATGATATTTTTCTTTGTCAAGCAACGAGAAAAAGGCTGCTCGTCCTCTTCTTTTGCTATTTTTCTTATTTTCATCGGATAGGCAAAAAGAGCTGCTATTGATCACAAGAATATGAGACCTTCGATAGCTAAGAAATTTCAACTCTTCGGTACAAAGGAAAGAGTAGAGCATGTCCTTTTCCGCCTTCTCCACGAGTTGTCCAACCAACGCACGATGAACGTACTCGATGAAAATAACAACCAAAAATCACTTAAGATCAAATCTATCCACGATACTAGAAATTCACAATACGATGGGGAACGAGTGGCACCTTAGGTTCATCACGGAGGTCATCTTGCACAAATCCAGTCCTATGCATTGGGAAGAATTTGAAAAAAAGAAATATTATGTGAGTACTCGGACTCATTCCAAAAGCTGTATAATGAATATCATCGAAATCAAAGGAACACGCGTGAGGAAGCATACCACGGCAGGAATATCAAGCCCATGAGCAAAGCGTTGGTACATAATAAGATGCCCTTCTTCTGCGCCTTACAAAAGTAAAAAAGTGGAGGTACGTTTTTGCTACTACGCTTTCCATGTATATCGAACAATCCACTTGAATGTATTTGAGAAGTTCGAATGATACTTGACCGAATTACATGAAGAAAAGAAAACCATTACTTTCTTTGATAAATTCCTTTTCAAGAATGAATATAGAAGAAGAAATCTCTTGTCACTTGGCGCAACCAAGGTAACCTTGTTGCAAACCTTCTACAATAACCTACATTGCCGGGCACCTTGTCGGCCCAAAGAACAATGACAATACTTTTGTAAACACTATATATTATTTATGTACCTTTAACCTTCCATAATCTACATCAATATACACTGGAGTTGTTTGAAATGACAAACGTGCCAAATCTTCAACCTACAGAATGTAATGGAAACCACAAGTCCAATATGGGGATAATGAGAAATGATCATGGATAATGTCTTCAAATTTCCATATTAATTGCTATGTTCGATCCACCCAATAAAATCAATATGTACCGCTAATTTATCAAAAATATCATTCAATCTATTGAGGCAAGGCTTACTCTGGGGGGGAGAGGGGTTATATGCTGATATATCTCTTTAGATTGGTTCCACTACAAACCGATATATCTGAAGATATTTTACATGCTATTTGGATCGCCGTAATATTGAAAAAATAACATCTACGTACCTTCTTAGTCTGTGTAGCTGAAAAAAGAGCAGTCTGCCTCACCTGCATATTGAATAAAAACTTTATCAATGAGCACTGGACAAAAGCAATATTAATACAATACGCAGCAAAATTTGCAAGAAGGCACATATGTCTAAGTCATTAACCACCATACTAAATTAGCTTACCCAAGTTTGTTCATTACCCCCATATTGTTGTGACTCCCGTATTTCAGTCCCTACCATCATGTTTTGTCCTCCTAACCATGTCTGTATTACTCATTTATTTGCGAAAAATGAATTTATTAGTTATCCACCAGACCACCACAAAAAGATTAGAAAAACAAATGATTACTACTTCTCTTCACCAGCCAAATCTTAAGATAAGGAATGCATAACTCGGCTTGGATCAAGGATAGGCTATTAGTCACAAAAGGAAATCACCACTTGGCAATGAATCACTCTCAGCTAATATTGTTCAAATCATCAGTTTCAACACAGAGCCTAGTAAAGTGTAATCAACTAAAGAAATCACTTTACACCCGATTATCCGCAACAACACGGATCAAGTGGCTAGAAATTTCTAGAAACTAGAAAACCATAGTAATTAGATGAGACCAGCCACTGTGTGAATGTTTATACGAATCGAAATGGGTTGGAGCTTATTGGGTAATCTGATATGATTCTACAGCATAGACCAACAACCAAAATTCATTGGACCAACAGATGCCTCCAACATCTCGTCCTCGACCTCCTTGCTGAGGTCCTCCCCGAGGAGCCACCACTGTATCCTCCTCGGCCCCCCTTGTTGAGGTTGAGAAGGTCCCCAACCTCTTCCACCTTGTTGCCCTACACCACGACCACCTCCTTGCTGGAGTGGTGGATCTTGTTCTTTGACCGGTGGTCCTTAAAGCATAGAAGAATACTTATCATTTGGGCATACCTACTTTACGCATCCAATCAAATCATATATTCTTTCTTTCTTTCACTTTGGCAGTGGTTATGCTGCGTTAACTAAGTAACGATCATAAGACTAAATATGCATAAGGATTTGTCACTTTTAAACACAAGGAAAGTTCTAAGTACATGAGTTTTGGATCCAAGACGTTTGGTGTGGTTCATAACCTCTAAATAAACGTATGAAGCAATGAACCCTATAAGTATCGAAGCAATTTCCAATGAATACGAGCTCAGCAGTAACTAATTTTATTCAGGAAAATTGTTCTAATCGAATTTGGAGAACCATGTAGGAACATTATAGGTAAGATACAATTATACACAAACTAACTTGAAACCAAAATGGTTCTGAACATTCTAGAAGTCTAACAACTACCATTCAGAGAGCAATACATAAAACACCAATCCAAACATGCAGAACAACACAATGTAACAAATACCATAGCAATACCCTCTTTTTCTCTCTTTTTCTTCTCTTCCTCACTTGTCTCCTCCTAGTCTATCTCCCTCTTATTTCACATTTTATCTCTTTTTTTTTTTCTCTTTTTTTCTCTCCTCACTCCTGCCGGTCAACTCTCTGTCTCTCCTGTTTTCCCTTTCTTCTTCTCTTTGTACACCATCTCTCTTTCTTTCCTTCTTTTTCTGTTCTTCAACCCCCCCTTCTTATGTTTTTTTTTCCTTTTTCTGTTCTAAACTATCTCTTTTTTTTTTTGCCCAAAAAGCCCAACCCAGAAAATTAGATCCAAAATTTAACAAAAACCCAAAAAAAAAAAAAAAAAATTTCTAGAAAGGTCCTTAAAACAGTTTTTGGGATTAAGTCCCTGAAAACAGTTTACACATAAAGCCCTTATAATCAAATTTTTAACGCGGTGACTCATCTTTGCGACAAAACCATCCCAACACCGAATTTACCACATGCCATCTTTTAATTGGAAAGTACGTACCTTACCGTTTACTCATGTAATGGTGGAGCAACTGAATTTCGACATGCACTACTAGACTACAAAATTATACCTCAACAAGGTAGCCATGATATCAGAATGAAAATAAAACTATGAACCAAACACCCATATTAACGAGAGTAAAGCCATGGACCTTCTACTGCTACCTAATGACCAGCCACTGAACCATAGTTCTTGTCCATCCACACTGATTTCAAGGAACTCACCTCCCATACTGATTCAAGCTGCCTGTCACCAATTTAAACTCCTTCAGAAGTACACGAACAAGGAGCAGTTGATCGGGGTATGTTTTTGCATGGTGTTAATGGCCTGTTAAGCATTCATACAAGTGAGCCAACAATCTAAATATTCATTTTTGTAAGGCCAAGAAGACAAAATAAACAATTAAAACAAGAAGTACCCTTTGCAAAGAAATATCTAGCCTTGAAGAAGATTTACTAACCTTCAATCAGACCTTGGAAATTCACTTGCAGATGACAAAAACAAATGTATAAGTGAGCTGTTATTTAGCTATCTTTAAAGCCCTAACGAAAAACGTCAGAGTTCCATCCTACCTCATAAAGTACTGTAAAAAATATATTTATATTTAATAGCAATTCATACTTGATTAGAAAGTAAACAACGAAGTTGTATGTATTAATGATAAGATAAAACTGTCATAGAAATGCAATTGCCAAATATTTAAAAGGCCCATATAATCAACCGAAGTGCCAAACCATCATAAAACAAGATAAAAAGTGTGCTACAGAGTAAATCATCTCGGAATAGAGTTAGGGGATTACAACAAGAGGGGTGAATTTCATTTAATGTACATAACCCTAGATTCAATAGTAGAAGATACTTGTGTCCTTTTATCACAACCCATTCTCTCTTTCATTGTTCATTGGAATTCACTTGAACAATTAAATAAAAATGAGTCAACGGGAGAACTAAATCCAAAAACATGCTCTATTGTCAAGATAAATAAGATAAAGCGCGACGAGAACATGACGGAATACCTGATTAACAACGCATTCAAACTACTCCTCGTCACCATCTGCTTCCACATCAACTTCCTCACTATCACCATCCCCTTCCATCTCAACTTCCTCATCTTCCTCACTGTCACCATCTGCTTCTACCTCAACTTCCTCATCTTCCTCACTGTCACCATCTGCTTCTGCCTCAACTTCCTCACTATCACCATCCACTTCCGTCTTAACTTCCACATTATCATTAGCATTTCCTCCATATTGATATCTAATGGGATCCTCTTCTTCGCCTCTTCTTCCTCAAGACCCTCATAATCAGATGGGATACAGTCTAAATGCGATCCAAAGGAACTGATTGTATTAAGTTCCAAGGAAAAGGATGGAAAGTTTGGGCATGTCTTCCTCAAGTATTCTACCACTAAGTCCAATCGGGATCTATTACTCAGCGCTAGCCGGTAAAAGTATTTTGTTTTGGCAGTAACAGGGACTATTGGGTAGTCATTATCACTATCTAGTTCGTGAAAGGAACTGTCTGTACCGAGTTCCAAGGACGGAAAGTTTGGATATGTCTTCCTCAAGTATTCTAGCACTAAGTCCAGTTGGGATTTTGTACTCAGTGTTAGCTGGTATAAGTCTTTTGTTTTGGCAGCAACAGGGGCTATTGGGGAGTGGTTATCACTATCTTGTTCGTACACAATCCTACTTGTCATCCTTGAAACACTAAGTCGGCTAATGGGGGAATCTTGCTGAATACACATGCAATGGGGAGGAACACCAGCGCCTGTGATGATTTTGCTGATAAGAATGCCATGAGGCATACATATATTCTTTTTGATTTTACCAGAATGCTCCACAATGTTATGCCAGATTATAGTTCCCAAGTCGAATTTATCCCCTTTCTGCATTGCATTGATCAGATAAATCCCAAAGTTGTTGATGTGGTTAAAATGACCACATTTTGGCAGGGCAGTTGAGAATAATATCCGATGGAGAATACAAAACCGCGGCTTCATCCTAGTTGATAGCAGACTGCTTTCATAAGACCTCACTCCAACAAAGTTGGCAATAAAATATTTGTGACGGTGTTGAAAATTGGCCTTTAATGGATAAAGAAGATGAATGTCTCCTCGATAAACCTTAAGGGTTGACGCGATGCTTGCAGGAGTAACTACAATATCTTTCCCACAGACTTTTGTTTTGAAAATGAGATTTTTCATTTCCACTCCATGAATATTTGCGTAAAATAACTTGACCAAATGGGGGTATGCCACTCCTTTTATTTTCATCAAGTTTTGCAAGTTCATCCTCTTGATCCATTTGGTAATAATATCATCACCGATCTCGTTAAGAAAAACCTCGCGTTCCAAAGCCAACGGTCTATTATTACAAATCTCGTCTATGTATGTTGCATAAGCCAACGGAGATACAAAATCTTGATGAGAAACCTCGCAACTTTTCACAGTCGGGGCCCTATTACCAATGGACTGAGAAGGCCTCTTTTGCTTCGGCGCCATAATCCAATATAAATTCTCAGGAACCTAAATTAGAAACAATATCAAGAGGATTACATCAATAACAATTTAATCAGTTTGATAAGTAAATGCTTTGTCAATAGAGCTTAAATTTAGATCTAACAATGTTTGACATAATACATTGATAAGAGCCCAAAACTGTAGTTTTAACCCCTTAACCATCATACTTTTAGACCAATTATGTGAGTAATAATTAAGAGTTAATACTAATTACGTGTTTTTATGCATTTCAGGCTTCAAAGTCCATTATGTGCATAAATGTGCCACTTTAGCGAGATAAAGGAGCAAAGGTCGGTTGCTAAGGAGTTCTGTGAATAAAGGCCAAGATTAAAGAAGACAAAGCCTTTGTAAAGCACGGACAAAAGCTGAAAAGTCAACACGAGCAAAAACAATGCACAAGTCAGTAGAACTTCTGAAGGCCGTATCTTTGGACTCATACCTCGGAATTGGGAGTATCTTATGTCAAAACGACTGGCTCGGAAAGAGCTTTCCAATGGTCCAAACCTTGACCCAATCAGAGGAGCAAATTGGACGAAAAGTCTGTCAAAGCCAACTGCAGCTGAAGAGGCCTTTTTGGATTGAAAGAATTGGGTTTTGGGCCTGATTCTCTGGACCAAAACATGGCTCCAAGCCCATGCACGATTTTTGGATCTAAAATATATAAAAACAAAAGCTTAGCTCTTTGTTAATGGTAGGTAGTTAGGTTAGGAAGCTAATGTTAATGTAGTTTAGGGTTAGAAAAATATATATCTAGATTAGTTAATTACTTAGTTTTCATTCCATTAATTAGTTTCATTCTTTGTTTTAGATTAGTTATTTAAATCATTGAATATCATTCATTAGATAAATAAAATAGTTGTTATTCATTCAATCATATCTTGTTCTTATTGTTATATTAGATTTATAAAGTTAATTACTTATTCCATAATGACATGTTCTTATTATTGTTCTTGTGTTGGGAATGGTAGTATAGAAATTTCACATCAAATCATTACTCTCACCATTGTTCCTTTTGGTTTGATTAGTTGAATTCAATTTAAGTCTAGACAGTTAAGAGTGGAACGAATCCTTACTCATTATATTGCATGATTATGTTTTGAGAGTAAGAAGAATTGATTAAACGTAAGAACGGTAGGATTACGTATTAGTGTTGTTAACATTAATATTTAGGATATCTACTATTTTTACGGTTATCATACATCGTTCCAAGTAAGCGTTTATTTCATGACCATGTATCAAACTAAACACAAACTTGATGAAAATATCCCTATTTCCAATTCAACACAACAATGCAACAATTTTACAATTTAAGCAAATTTCCTTATTTCCAATTCAACAACACAACAACTCAAACAAATTTCCCAACTTTCGATTCCCTTATTTTCTAAGTCTATATGTCCAAGTTAGTATTAATTTCAGGGCTTACAATAATGACAAACTAACGAGTTCTAGCTAAGTCTACACAATATAGTCAAATTAAATAATGTGTAAGGTTGCTCCTTCCGATTAGGAAAAACACAAGTGTTGATTATTAGTCTCTCTTTTTGGTTCTATCTTATTATTTTTCTCACTGGGATCCCTAAATATTTTTTTCCCTAGTTGGAATGTCTTCTAAAACTTACGTCAAAAGCAAGGATACGACAATAATATAAACACGCATATTGACAACTTTTTGTGCCACCTACATGATAGAATATAATTGAAAGTAAAACGAGCACAAAAATAAAGTTGTAACTGCTTGTCTTTCCTAATTCATAACTCCTTGCATAGATGTCCAAATCAAATGAAACTTGGTTCATTTGAAAATTGACATGTACCTCTATCCTTTCTTTCTAGGTAACTGAAGCCTAAATTTGACTCAAACTATGCCAAAAGTGAGGTCAAAATCAAACCAATGCAGATTCTTATGGCAGACTACAACACGTGTGTTCAACCTTCTAACAATCATATAAGTAAAAAACCATGACTATGGACATATTTTAGTAACTACTTACTTGATCCTTGAGCGTCCAAAGACGTAAAGAAAGCAAGAAAAGATCAATCCAGTCCATGGTAGTGATTATATTACAATAAATGTGTAAGAGGTGCACGAAATTGAGTTGGAACAGTTGACCTTTCAAAACACAACTCCCAACTCAGTTATCCAAATACAGTGAAACTGAAACTGTTAGAAACTAGACACAGAGAACTAACTTTTCTCCCTAGGTCAATGAAACCTAACTCCAACTCTAACTACGACAAAATCTAGCGCGAAGTCAGTCCAGCGCATCTTCCCTGGGCATCCTGCGACACAAATATTCTTAAACCTCTAATCTACAATATGGAAGCAATGACTAAACATAGTAGAATTTCTACTTATCTGGTGTTTGAACTACAAACTTAGTGAATTTGTTAAAAACCATACAAGAGATTGTTAGGATATTACCACCATCAAGACTGAACTTTGACAATTTCACCCACCACCACTAAAGTGGACTTATTTGGATCCATTGTCACACTAGTACTTTGATTTATCTTGTATCTTGTATGCATACACTATGGAGATTGGATTCAAATGACTTGGTGTCGTCCTTTTCCCACCAAGCTAGCTTAAGGTCCTGATCTCCTTTTGATTCACCAAGCTAGAAAGTATAAGGATCAATTAAAAGAAGTGCCACTCCAAAACTAAAGCAATGATATCCAATAGTCTGTCCCCTTTTCTTTCCTCAATTGAATATTGAAATCTCCACACCATTAAACATATCAATTAAATGTCCAAATTCAATCTTTTAACCACCTTGAACGATCCATATACCCAACCCTTAAACTAGTAAGAAACCAACTTTTATCAACACTAAAATAAGGATAATTAAAGTTCTCTTTTTTCCTCTTCCTATCAAGCTTAGCTTCCTCT
Organism: Coptis chinensis; assembly: GCF_015680905.1. Taxonomy (NCBI): domain Eukaryota; kingdom Viridiplantae; phylum Streptophyta; class Magnoliopsida; order Ranunculales; family Ranunculaceae; genus Coptis; species Coptis chinensis. Next base: position 40,286,274 of record NC_141463.1, read on the forward strand.
ATATCTCGTTTCTTGTTGTTTCATTTTCTGGTCGTCCTTATCTCTTTTCTTTTTCCTACCTCTAACAATATATGGCTTTTGAGCTCCCTTACCAAAGTGCTACTTACCTGATTCCAATTCCTCTTTCTATTAGTAACTAGCAAGAGATGTTGAGCTCATGGTTGTAGCCTTCCAAGCTTATAATGGTGATAATTCATTTCAAGTGGAGAGGCGTCCCCTTTCTCACTTTTAGCTAATTTAGATGATAAGCTCTTGTGCCTTTCCTGAAGGAGGTGTCCCCCTAACTAAGACAACAATAAAGTACATCAACTCTTAATTAAACTCAAGTAGGAGCTGAGATGTTTACATGATGTACTCAACAACCATGCAATGCAAACTAATGACCAACTCTTGGTATTCTTTGTCATGGTCAACCACTCAACCCTTAGCTACAACTAATAATACTCTAAATACATATGCATATGATTTAACTAATTATATTGGTATATAGTGCTCCCAAGTTCATATATAGTAAATTGCACCCATGAAATTAACTAACATTGTTAAATTAAATCCTATTAATTGTTATAAAACTAGCTGAATTGGTACTTGGTAGTACTGCCCTAGTATATATATGTGCTTAATGAAACAATTGACTCGCTCTCAATCCTTAAAATTTCCAGCATGCGCGACAAAACTCAGGAACACAATCTAACTAGAAAGCACGTAAAACGTATTTCGGCCCAGTAAATAATATCAATGACACAAATTCACTAACCAATACTCAAAATTAAATCATTTTAATGACCAAGCTCACAATAACACCGACTCCACTAGCATCACTTAAAATGGTACATTAAATTTATCGAAATACCATTGTGTAAAAATTCAAGGTATTACATATTCATTCTAAAACCATCACCTAAGGTCACTGCAACACTTGTTATTAAACAAGAAAAGATAGGACTTCAGACATACTCATGATCAAATCGGGCAAACAGTACATAAGACATGATAAAACAAAGGACAACATGGATTATTCAATGTAAATACTCGGCAATGTGCATATGGTCATCTAGAAACATATAGAATCATCCATCCCCGCATTCATATATCAACTTGAAAGCATTTGCACCATTCCCAGTGTTGAAAACAGTTGCACCTATTTCTAGAACATGGAATATGTGAGCAATATAAAGCTATCAGATTACTGCTTCCTGGTTCTATCACACACATTTCTTGCAACATAGTTTATAAAAGCTTCAACCAAAGCATACAACAAAGAATACACCGATACAACACTAATAGTAACCACAAAGTAATACAAAAAATAGTATTAACATACATGAAAGCAAAGTATGGCAACATAAAGAGAAGACATACACTACTTTGTAGCTCCAAATCACAAAAGACCAACATTCACCTGATTCCCCACGCCTTAAAAGAAAATTAAAGTTCTTTTCATTTGAAATTACTGTCTAAAATCCTAAAACAATCCTGTCCATTAATTAGAAAACTCGGTTGGATATTTCATAATACAAATTTTAACCTAAACGGATCAATTTTGAAAAATGTTTTCAATTTTATGAAATTTTTGGACATCATCTACCTCGTGCTTTCAAAACCATCACCAACAACAAAAAAAAACAAACCTTGTCAGTAAAATTAACCAGTTTGTTCTTCCATAACGTTCTCCTCGAGATGGTTGAGTCGGAACAGAACCCAATACGAATCCAAGAGGACTGGTTAGGTCTTGAAAGTGCAAGACAAACCGGATTCAAAAGAAAACTACTTTAGACCAAAAATTGTGTAATCAGAAAAGTCTAACATGGATAACAATAATAAATGAAATTATTTTCATAACCCAAGCCAAACAAGAGATGGGGAAAAAACGCATCTGTGAGGAAGAGAGATGAGCTAAAGAAGTGAGGGAGTGAGTTGAGACAACCGCTCTTCTCTTCGAGTCTGTGTGGTGGTGTTCAGAGAGAGAGGGGGGAAGAAAATCGGGAGAGAAAAAAAAAAGATGGTTACCGTTTTTTTTTTCGATAAAAAAAGGATTTTGAATTTAAAGCTTCTAGAGTACTCTAGATTTTGGATTTTGACTTTTGAATTAACACTAGTTTTTGAACCCGTCCTACGAACAGGTGCTGTTATATTGAATAATTCTAAAAAATATTAGCAATTATGTAGAGCTATGAGATATATATAAAAATTATATTAATCACTCATTCAAATTTCTTGCACCACTCTCAATAAAAAGAAAACATCAAACCTTTATAAAACCTATCAACTTCTTTAGTTGTTAGGTTTAATAATTGAAGTTTGATTGAAGTTTTATGAGAATGCTCAATGTGGTGAAGATGATATTGAAACTACTTGAATAGCAAGACACTCTCAATCATAATAAAAGAATTATGATAAACATTATTTAAAATACAAAACTATACTTGTTGAGACATTATATTCCCCCTACAAATAATACAACTATGTTTCGAGGTTAGTTCAATGCATTTGCATCAAGTTTCCGATTTTCTGTTAATTATTCATTGAGGTTAGTTCAATGTAATTATTGCATCTAGTTTCCGATTTCCCATTAATTATTCTTTGAGGTTAGTTCAATGCAGTTGCATCAAGTTTCCGATTTTCCGTTAATTATTCGTTGAGTGCAGTTGCATCAAGTTTATGATTTCTCATTTTTTTTAAAAAAAAAAAAAGTTTAGAGGTTATGGACGACCTCAACCTGCATTAAGATATTCTCTGAAGTACATAGTTCCTTTCCTATCCTCTTCTACAATAGAGTATAACTTAAAGTCCAGAGGAGGGGAAAAGGTGACCACCTGATCAGTAGATGATCTATACAACTTCGAAAGGTAATCAGCTGCCTGATTACCCTCTCTATACACATGCTTGAAAACATAATCCCCAAAAGAACATTTAAGGGATTTTATCTGGTCCACGAACCCGGCCATTGATGATGTTAATAGCTCCTAAGGAGTAAGAGTTTATCTCCAATTTTGATATGCTTAGTAATTGGGCTTGCTTAAGGCCCGCAACAATAGCAAGAAGTTCCTGGTAGATGACCGAAGGCTTTGAGGAACTTCCCGCAAACACCAAAAGGACGTTCCCCTGCGAGTCTCTGATAGTCCCTCCATAGCCATTGCCAGCTTGCTGAACAGATCCATTGGTATTGAGCATGTGGTAATCTTCCTCTGGGCCTCTCCAAGTGCATTCAATTTTCTCATGAACTGTGTAATTAAGGTCAAGTCCCAATCTAGCAACTAAAACTCGATTAGCTGGTGAGTCATCCACTTCAGTCAGATTCCGGTGTAGATAAAACTTCATGTACGACATAATCTTGAAACTAAGCTATTGTTCCGTGAGCTTCATGTTCTTTTTCTTCCTCCTATTTCTTTCACACCAGAGCTCATGCACCGTGGCTCCAACAAAGGCCTTATATATCTCCACGCTATAGAAGTATGCCTACAAATCCGAAAGATGTTGTACCATTCTTCTGAAGAGTTCCTTACATAAATGGATAGACCAATGTTGCTTTTAACCAATTCCCAAACTTTCTTTGAGTACTGACAGTTAAAGAAGAGATGTTTGGAATGTTCTGCAATAGAGCTGCAAAAGCTACACAGAGAATGATGCAATACTTTATTCTGGATCAATCTATCTTGAGTGGGTAGACAGTTAGCAAGAAGTTGCCATAGCGTGAAGGAGTGCTTAGGAATGGACAACTTACCCCATACAACTCTGTAGCATTTGACCTTTGCACGAACTCTCTTGAGGGATGCATAAGCAGACTTAACCGAAAAACTACCTGAGCTACTAGGAGACCAAACCACCTTATCTTTATCTAGATAACTATTTACTTCTGTATCCATAATGGATTTCTTGATGCTACCCTCTAGAAAGTTGATAATTAAAGATGACCAAACTCCATGCCCTAGAATATCACTGACCTTTGCATCATCTTGAAGGGTAAATAGGGTTCTTGCTTCAGGTAATTCCCAAAGGGGAGTGTTAGAACACAAGGGATCGTGCTAGAAAAGAGTCTCAGAACCTTTAGCAATGACATACTTGATATGTCTTCATGCTGTGCTTCTCTGTTTGAGTATCCCCATCCATACCCAAGAGCAACTCAAGGGGATTTTCATAGTCTAGAAGTGGTGTTTCTTAATCTGTTGGCTCCATGTCCAATCTACCCATAGAGAATCCTCTTTGCTAGCAATTCTATAAACCATTCCACAATAGGCAGCCCTGTTCCAAGTTCTTACATCTGTCATGCCTAGTCCTCCTTGTTCTTTAGAAAACCTCAAGGTTTCATGACAAAAGAGTCTCAGAACCTTTAGCAATGACATACTTGATATGTCTTCATGTTGTGCTTCTCTGTTTGAGTATCCCCTTCCATACCCAAGAGCAACTCGAGGGGATTTTCATAGTCTAGAAGTGGTGTTTCTTAATCTTCTGGCTCCATGTCCAATCTACCCATAGAGAATCCTCTTTGCTGGCAATTCTATATACCATTCCACAATAGGCAGCCCTGTTCCAAGTTCTTACATCTGTCATGCCTAGTCCTCCTTGTTCTTTAGAAAACCTCAAGGTTTCATGACTTGTATGGTGCATCTTAGATGTCATGTTTGGCCCAGACCAAAGAAAATGATTGCATATCTTAGAAACCTTGTCTAGAACCTTTTTTGGAAGCACAAAGGTTTTAGACCAGTATACCTAGAAGGAGGATAGCACTGACTGAATGAGTTCTAGTCTTCTTGCTCTTGACAAACTTATATTCTTCCAATTAGAGATTCTAGATGTTAATTTTTCCACCAAGGGAAGACAATCCTTTATTCCAAGTCTTGATGAGGTGAGAGGAAGACCAAGATAGACAATAGGTGGAGAAATGAGAGAAATCCCCATTGCATTGGCTAGATCCAATCTTGCTTCCTTAGACATACACCCAGCTAGAAGAGTAGATTTGGCGGGGTTGATATTAAGACCTGTTGCTTGAGAGAATTTCAGGAAAATATCTTTAATAGCTAGAATTGAAGTCATATCTCCTTTGCAAAAAAGGAGTGTATCATCTGCAAAAAGCAAATGAGAGATACCCAATTTTTGGCATTTGGAGTGGAGTTTATTCTATCCTGACGAAAAGATCATGCTGTAGAAGTCCAGAGAGAATTTCCATCACTAAAACAAAGAGGTACGGGGAGATCGGATCACCCTGCCTCAGCCTTTTTTTTCCTTCAAAATAGCCTTCAGCTGTTCCATTTATCATGATGGAATAAGAAGGAGAGCAAAAACACATTTTGAGCCAGCCAATAAAAAGCGGTGGAAACCCAAATCTCTGCAGGATCAAGTCCATAGAGTGCCAGTTGACTAAATCAAAAGCTTTTTTAATATCAATCTTGATCCCATAGTTCCTAGTGCCATGTTTCCTTGAATAACCCCTGAGAAGCTCATGAGCAAGAATAAGATTGTCTTGAATATTCCTGGCTGGGACAAAGGTAGATTGGGCCCCCGAGATAAAAAAGGAGATGCAATCCTTCATCCTACTTGTTAGTATCTTGGCAACACATTTATAAATGGTATTACAACAAGCAATAGGTCTAAATTCTTCAACCTTGGAAGGAGCAGTATATTTGGGAATTAAGCATAAAAGGGTAGAGTTTGTACCTCTCTAAATAAAAGAATGAGCAAACATATGTTTAACTGCCCGGGTGAAGTCGTCCCCCACAATATCCCAAGCTTTCTTGAAGAAGAAATAATTAAAACCATCTGGGCCAGGGGTTTTATTGTCCGACATTGAGAAAACAGCCTCCTTGATTTCAAGATCATTGATATCCATAATCAAACTATTTTCCATCTGAAGAGAGATATTATGTAGTTTGAGATGATCCAGGAACTGCAAGGAGCAAGTGGAGGGAGATTCTTTGCCCAGCAATTCCTTATAGAAGGAGATGAATGCCTTGGCCACATTCTCTTATCCTTCCTGCAAAACACCTTGAGAATCCAAGATAGACCAAATATTACTTCTGGACTTCTTCTCTTTGACAACATTATAGAAGAAAGCATTATACTTATCCCCGAAGGAGAGCTAATCAGTGTTAGATTTCTGGAGGAGATCATATTCTTCCATGAGCATGAAGTTACAAAGTTCAGCTTTCCTTATTCTTTCAAGATTACACAGATGGATATCCAGAGGGCTAGCTTGCAAAAGTCTCTGAATGTCTTCCAGACTAGCTTTCGTTACTTCCACCAATTTTTGAAGATCTGTAGTGCTGAGCCTGGGCCATCCCTTAAGTGCCTGCTTTAAGTTTTTAAGTTTCTTGGAGAGCATGTAAGGCAGATTACCTTGGATAGGGATATCCCAACAACTGATGAGAGTATCCTTAAAGGAAGGAAGGCCTATCCAGTAGTTGCAAAACCGAAAGGGTAGTCTGCACCTACTTATATTAGAGAGGGTTATCACCGTCGGGGTGTGATCTGAGAGGCCCTACGGTAGAAACTCAACCCCAGAGGAAGGGAAGAGATTTGACCATGAAGGATTTATAAGACACCTGTCAATCTTAGACCATTTTTTGAAACTGCCATCACCATTGTTAGTCCAGGTATAGAAACAACCACTAGCACTGTGATCAAAAAGACTTATAGTGTTTAGACAATTGGCAAAAGGAGTGGTTTCTCTAGGGTGCACCAGCTCAGAACTGATCAACAACACACCAAGGTCCAGAAAAAGAACCATGAAGAGTAATAAGATCTTGCCATAGAACCATCCTTTCTGATTTTCTATTGCTGGCACACACACTTGTGAGATAAAAAACTTGAAAGGTAGACAAAATTGTTACTTGAGAATGTATAAATTGATCACTCTCAAAAATCTTATGCACATACAGCAGAGAAGAGTCCTAAGAGACCCAAATACGGGCAGAGCATGCACTAGCATAATTATGTTCAAAAACCTAAGAAGGACAACATATAGAGCTAATACTAGAAAACTTGTCCCTTCTAACTTTAGTCTCCAGGAAACAAAAGCAAGAAAGTTTATTCTTAATCCTAAATTTATTTAAATCCTTAGCTTTGGTCCGATCATTTATTCCTCTAACATTATATGTACATATCCTCATAATGTTCATCTTTTCGATTTATTTTTGTTTCCCGAGCCTTTAGGCCTTCCTTTGCCTCTTTTGGCTGAACTTTGTTGTTGTCGCTGGAGTTGAGCTCTAGTAGTGACCTGAGAAGGCATGGAAAGTCGAGAGATAAGAGGGGTATTCACACACTGGTCATCAAAGGGATCCTCTTGATTCTCGAAGATGTCATCTTCAATCCCATCCTCATCAAGCGCTAAAGCTGCATATGTGTTGAACTCTACTTGAAAATTATAGAGTTCCTCCTCAATTAGAATGATGTCATCTTGATTAGTCGGAGCCTGTTGCACTTGTGCTGCTGAAAAAACCCTTACTTCCTTTCCTCGGCCTGAGAAAGAGGAACTTGGCCTGAGGGCATTTGATCTGTCTCTGGTAAAGGCCGAAGGGCTTCCAGAAGCTCTCAAGGAGGGGAGAACTACCTAGAATGGAGTGGAGTGAAGGCCTATCAGATAGGGGAGAATTCCTTTCTTGAAGAGAGGCAGCGAGGGTAGCTTGTAGAGGCCCCAAATGTGGGATTGCTGAGGAATCACTCGGCACTTCAGCAGAGGGTAGCAGTGTTCGGTCCCATCGAAGTTGCACTAGAAGATGCAACAGCTGAGATAACCTGTGGGTCAGGTACACTAGATGTTAGATTCTGTACACCTACAATTCTAGCTCTTGGAATCCACACAGTAGCAGGAGCATTCTGCACATTTGAAGCTCTTGAGACCCGAGCTGCAGGTGCCTTATTCTGAACATCAGCATTATTAGATCTTGGGGCCCTAATAGGAGCTGGAGAACTTGGACATTTGGTAGTAGAGTGGCCAAAGAAACAACATACAGAGCATGAATGAGGTCTCCAAGGGTATTCCACGTCAATAACAACATGTTTCTCTCGAATTTTTAGTTTGATAAAGCTTGGGAATTCAAACTCCAACGGAATGGTGACATAGACCTTAGCAAAGTCCAGTCTTTGCTTCATATAAGTCGCACCATCCATACAGAGAAGCCCTCCAATAAGAATTGCCAGGAAGGATAAACCATTTTTGGTACAAAGCTCTTTGGGAACTTTCTACAGCTTTGCCCAAATAGGAACAGTAGTGGCTTTGTTCCTGTGGTTTTCAGCTTCCGGAGACCAAGGTCTTATTACAAAGATCTTACCTGCAATAAAGATGGGGCCTCCTTCAAGGACCATCTGCTTGTCTTCCAAAGTCGACATCCTTATAAAAAAAACATCCCTATCAGTTGTGATATCCATAGTGCCTTTAATTTTCCAAGTTTTTTCCAATATGCTCTTGACATAAGGAAAGCTTAGCCTTTTATCAAAGGAAGTAGCCAATCAGTACATCCTGCCATTCAGAGAGGCCTTCTTCGATCAGATCTAGTGGTACTATCGCAGCCCCATCATCCGTAATAGGGGAGCACCTACTTAAAACCGTAATGGTCAAGGGAGATGTGGCTGCTGAGTTCTGGAACAGAGAACTCCATAAGAAAGGTTGGGGGGGGAGAGTGCATTGGAGAAGGAGGTGATGTTCCTGTAGCCATAGAACGAGGAGTTGGTGTGGTTAAGAACGATGGAGCTGTTGACCTTTCTAAAAAAGGAAGGAAACGGAGGGAAAAAATGGGATATGATAGTTTCTCCTGGATTTGAATGCTAAAAGGGGTAAACTGAGGAGCACTCAATTAGGAGATAGAGTACGGTTAAGTTACTCATATTCTCCCACTAAAGGTCCCCATTAACAAGGAAAACCAAAAGTTATTCATTAAGGTTAATTTAGTGTAGTTGCATCCAATTTTTGATGTTCCGTTAATTCATTTTTGAGATTAGTTCATTGCATTTCCATCCAGGTTCCAATTTCTCATTAATTACTCTTTCAGAGTAGTTCAATACATCTGCATCCAGTTTCTAATTTCCAGTTAATTATTTTTAGAGGTTAGTTCGATGTTCAATGCATTTGCATCTAGTTTCAAATTTTTGGTTATTTATGCTTTGAAGTTAGTTCCACCAGTTACATCCGATTCTGATTTCTAGTTAACTATTCTTTGAGGTTGTTTCAATGCATTTGTATCAAGTTTTTGATTTTCTGTTAAATATTCCTTAAGATATTGATATTGCATCTAATTTCTCATTTACCATTAGTTAATCTCTGATTTTAGTTAGTTTAATGCAGTTGCATCCAGTTTCTGATTTTCCATTAATTATTCTTTGAGGTTAGCTCAATGTAGTTGGATCTAATTTTTTATTTCTAGTTAATTGTTCTTTAAGGTTAGTTCAATGCATTTGCATCAAGTTTCCGATTTCCCGTTAATTATTTTTTAAGGTTAGCTCAATGTAGTTGCATCAAATTTATGATTTCCTGTTAATTATTCGTTGAGATTAGTTCAGTGTAGTTGCATCCACTTTTCGATGTTTCGTTAATTAGTCTTTGAGATTAGTTCATTGCATTTGCATACAGTTTCTGACTTCCCGTTAATAACTCTTTGAGGTTAGTTCAATATATATGCATATAGTTTTTGATTATTTATGCTTTGAGGTTAGTTCGATGCAATTACATATAGTTTCTGGTTAGTTCGATGCAATTACATATGGTTTCTGATTTTTCGTTAACTATTCTTTGAGGTTATTTCAATGCATTTGCATCTAGTTTTTATTTCCCGCCAATTATTCTATGAGGTTAGTTCAACGCAGTTGCATTCGATTTTTGATTTTCTGTTAATTATTTTTTGAGATTAGTTCAATGCATTTGTAACCAGTTTTCGATTTCCTGTTAATTATTATTTGAAGGTTGTTTGATGTATATGCATACCATTTCCAATTTCCCATTAAATATTTTTTAAGGATTTGTATTCAATTTCTAATTTCTCTTTAGTTATTCTCTGACGTAAGTTTAATGCAGTTTCTGATTTTTAGTTAATTACTTTTTGAGTTTGGTTTATTGTATTTGCATAAAGTTTCTGATTTTTTTTTAATTACTTTTTGAGCTCAGTTCAATGTATTTAAATCCAGTTTCCGATTTCCTTTTAATTATCCAATGTGGTGTGTAATATCAACTTCAAACAGGACATAAAAATAAATTATGTTTGATTTACTATGTGGGATCATAAAAAGTTATCCAGTTCCCGATTTCCCATTAATTATTCGTTAAATTATACATGACTCACTATGTGGGATCTTCAAAGATTATCTACGAACGTGTGATGTTCTATTAATTATTCTGAAAAATATTTGCAACTATATGTGCAGAACTATTATATATGAATATTATATTGACCACTCATCCAAATTTCTTATAATGTGAAAACCCCACTATCCCTTATAAAAAAAAAATCACCCTTGATCGATAAATCACCCTTGATCGATAAAACTCTTCAACTTCATTTTGTTGTTTAATAATAGAAGTTTGATTGAAGTTTTGTGAGATTGGTCATATTGAAGCTACTTGAATAGCAAGGCGTTCTCAATCATACGAAAAGAGATAAGATAAACACTATTTTAAATACAAAATTATACTTATCGAGACATTCCCACAACATATAACAAAACTATATTTTGAGGTTAGTTTAATGCATTTGCATCTAGTTTTTTATTTTCATTTCTGTTATTTATTTTTTGATGTTAGTTCAATGCAGTTGCATCTAGTTTCCAATTTCCCATTATTTATTTTTTGAGGTTAGTTCAATGGGTTAGTTCAATGCATTTGCATCCGGCCAATTTCCTATTAATTGTTCTTTGAGGTCAGTTCAATGTATTTGCATCCAATTTTCGATTTCCCATTAATTATTCTTTGAGATTATTTTAATGCATTCGCATCCATTTTTTAATTTCTCGCTTATTATTCGATAATGTTGCATTTGCATCTAGTTTATGATTCCCGTTAATTATTGTTTGAGGTTAGTTCAATGAATTTGCATACAGTTTTCGATTTTTCATTAATTATTTCTTGAGGTTACTTCAATGCATTTGCATCCAGTTTATTTTTTGAGAATAGTTTAATGCAGTTGCATCTGATTTCCGATTTCCCATTAATTATTATTTAAAGTTAGTTCTACGCATTTGCATCCTGTTCCCAATTTATTGTTAAATTTTCTTTGATGTTAGTTCAATGCAGTTGCCTCCAGTTTCAGATTTCCCATTAATTTAATCATTGATGGTTAGTTCAATGCATTTCCAACCAGTTTTTGATTTCCTGACAATTATTTTTTTATGTTAATTCGATGTATTTGTATCCAAGTTTTGATTTTCCGCTAATTATTCTTTGAGGTTAGTTTAATGCAATTGTATCCATTGTCCGATTTCCTATTAATTACTTTTTAAGATTAGTTTAATATTTTTTTTTTGGTTAAAGGTAATTGATTAATAAAAGAATAAGAGTTACATGGAATCCAAAGTAACAAGACAGAAATAGAAAAAGGAATACAAGGTCATTACTAGAATATGGTTATCTAGTTAACAAAACAAAAATAGGTAGTATAGTGGTTCTCCAAAATTTTCATGAAAGAGGGTCTAGATTCCCACCATATACTATCTCCTTAAGATAGAGCAGCCCCCTGTTTGGCACAACTGTCTGCTCCCAAATTAGTCTCTCTCCATGATGGAGTGACATTTATCCATTCTGCCTGTCCCATAAGAGATTTCCATATTTCCTTCACTCTCCAATGCATTTTGTTATTCTGGAAAGCGTGAACAACTGATGAGGAGTCGCATTCCACCCAAATATATCTCCATCCCAGTTCGAGCACTTGCTTAATGGCCTGCACAATCGCCATTGTTTCTGCCATGTAATTTGTGGACGTACCCATTCCTCTAGCAGCTGCTCCCAGAAATTCTCCTTTGTAGTTTCGGAACACAAACCCCCATCCTGATCGTCTTGGGTTTCCCCTCGAGCACCAGTCAGTATTTATCTTGAGTATACCCTTAGGTAAGAGCCAAAAAACATTCAAGATTTTGGGGCTCTTTCAAGTTTGTCTTTGGAGCTTGAAGTGTCTGAGAATCTGGAGATCATGTACCGAATTCTCCATATGTCCCGAGGTCTTATGATGAGCTCTTATGATCGCTCTCCTGACGAGGAAGCACACTTGTGGATAGCTTGAAACTCTATTATCATACATGACTTTGTTTCTATTTTCCCACAAACTTACCATGATAGTCAATGAACACGCTTTCCACATGTCCAAGATGAGTGAGCTGTAATGTTTGCTCTGCTATCGCACATCTGAAAATGACTCCATCTCTCTCTGAATGTGGAAAATCTGTTGTGCATACTTCCAAGCCCTCTTGGTGAATGGGCAGTGAAAGAGAACATGATCTAGAGTTTCCTCCTGATTTCTGCATAGACAGCATCGAGATGCGAGGTGGGTTTTCCTTTTCTGTAGCTGATCATCAGTTCTTGCTGCCCCATGTGCTAGTTTCCACACAATACCTTGTGTTCGCGGAAGTACTTTGGAGCTCCAAATAAATTCACTCCATGCTGGTTGCGGTGCCTTTGTTCTGATAGCCTCATGTGCCGCTGCCACTGTAAACTTCCCAGTTGTAGAAGCCATCCAAACTCTTGAGTCCTCTTTTGAACTATCCGGTTGTGGTAGCTTAGAAATATCAATTCCCAGATGATGAAGAACTTGTGTCATTTCAATGGAGAAAGCCCATCTATCCCCATGAATGCATTCACTATGTCTAGCCTGATACTTTAGAATCTCTTTTCTTTCCTCCTAAAAAAAATCGCATATGGGTTTTTACAGCAGCCAATTCTCCCTCCAGATATTTATTGCCTCTCCATTTCCAACATTCCAGCCATGTAGAGGTGCCATTTCATTGAGCGCCCATTTAATACCCGTCCAAACTGTTGAAGTTTTGTAGTTGGACCAACCTCCAGTTCGGTTAATGTATTTACCTCTCATGAATTCTGGCCAATCTCCTTCTTCAGTCAATAAAATCCAAGCTTGTTTCATAAGCATGGATAGATTGATATCTTTAAGCCTCCTTATTCCTAGTCCTCCCTCCTCTGTTGGTTTGCATAATTTCTCCCAAGATACGGTGATAGCCTTCCTCTCCGTTGGGTTGCCACTCCAGATAAAGTTCCTGATAATTGTTTCACATTCTTTTACCACCGCTTTTGGCCATTTGTAAATGGCCATGTTGTGGACAGGGATACTGTTAAGGACATGCCTTGCTAGCACCACCCTTCCTTGGAATGATAGCATCTTCCCAGCCCACCTTGAGGCTCTTGTTCTGATTTTGTCGATCAAAGGAGTTAGAGCCACCTTGGTTACTTTCCCACTGATGAGAGGAACCCCTAGATATTTTTCTGGAAGGGTACCTTCATTCATGTTCAAACTCCCCTTGATTAGGTTCTTTTCTTCTATTGTTCATAGGGACTCCAGGAAAGATCTTGCATTTGTCCTTGTTTATGAGCTGCCCGGAGGAATCCTCGATACTGCTCAAAATCTTAACTAGATTCTTGATGCTTTTAAGTTAGCATTGCTGAAAATGAACACATCATCCGCAAAACATAAGATGGGAGACGGACTAGAGTATTTCGCATTTCACCACCATCCGCATCTTCTTTTCCCCGACCATATGGCTGATATTTCTGCTCAAGCAGTCCTCAGCCAGCGAAAATAACAAGGGAGAGAGGGGGTCACCTTGCTTGAGACCTCGTTGTGCTGTAAAGTGACCTTGGGGGCCACCATTTAGCATGATAGATAGAGAATTAGTTGGGAATGCACCTTTAATCCACTGTATCCATGTCTCACTGAATCCCAATTGCTGGAGTACAGCCCATAAGAATTCCCAATCCATAGTGTCAAAAGCTTGAGAAATGTCAATCTTTATGGCTATGCTTCCTCCACGTCTGGGAGCTTTCAGCTCATTGATTAACTCCGAGGCTAAGCCAATGGCTTGTTGTGAGTTTCTATTTGGGATGAATCCATACTGCTCCTTGCTGATAATCCGTTCAGCTAGTGGACTTAATCTAGAAGCAAGAATCTTCGTGATCACCTTGTAGACAAAATTTGAGAGGCATATCGATCTGTATTTGCTCACCTGATTTGCATTTCTTTCCTTTGGAATTAAGACTATGAAGTTAGAATTAAAACCAAAGGGCAAACTAGACCTCCTGAAGAAATAGCTTATCGCCCTCACTACATCATATTCCACTATGTCCCAGCAGTGATGGAAGAAAAACCTAGTGAAACCATCTGGCCCTGGAGAACTATCCGCGTTCAGAAGAAAAACTGCTGCCTTTATTTCTTGAGCTGTTGGTAGTGCTGTCAGAGCTACATTATCTGCTTCCGAGATAATATGAGGCATAGTGTGAATAAGGTCCCAGTCAATGTCATGCTCAACTCTTTTGAATTTCTCCGAATAGTGCCTGAGCAAGAATTCTCCAATCTCTTCTTGAGAATCCATAGTGATCCCTTCATTATTCCTCATCTCAATGACCACTGATTTACTCCTTTTGAGATTGGCTTGTGCATGAAAGTATTTGGTACTTCTATCGAAGTCATTATCCCATTTCGATCTCGATTTCTGCCTCCAAAAACTCTGTTCTTGCTCTAACAGCTACTCCACTTTGTTTTCTTGATCTAGCATTTGCATAGTGAAACTCTCGGACATACTTCCTTGGTCAAACTGTTCCTGCATCCGCTCTAGAATCCTTGATTCCAATTCCACCTTAGATTTGATGTTTCCATAGACTTCCCTATTCCAACGCTTCAAAACTCCTTTTAGCCTCTTTAATTTTTGGGTTAGAGCAAAAATCGAGTGTCCTAGGATAGGAACTTCCCAACTCTGTTGTACCACCTCTTTAAAGGAAGGGTGAGAGCACCACATATTAAAGAATTTGAAAGGTACGTTCTTGGGCCTCGGAATCTCGATGTTATGCCCCACTAAGGGAGAGTGGTCCGAACATACTCTATTGCACACTTTATAGTTTTATCCTGGGAATTTGGAGCTCCATATAGCATTACAAAACATTCTATCCAGCTTTCCCACTATTTTAAATCGGCCCACCTGCTTATTCCATCAAGTGTGGTGAAACCCATTGCTAGGAACTTCCATAAGCTGAGTAGTACTAACACATTCGCGAAAATCATTCATTGCCGCTGTTGATGGTCTGTTACCTCCTTGTTTTTTAGAGTAGCTCAAGTAGGCATTGAAGTCCCCCATTAAGAGCCATGGTAAATTAGCATTACTGATGTGCTGAAGTTCAGCCCAGAGCTGTCTCCTCTGTATACAGATACAATGTGCGTGGATTATAGTGATAATGGACCCACCCCTCAACCTCCACTGTGAGTTGTTGTTGTGAACAGTGCAGAAGATTAGGAGGGTTGATAGATGACTTCCAAAACAGCCAAAGATTTGGAACCTGACTTCGTCCTGAGTTATAATGAAAAGTTGTACTCATCCCATGTGATTAGAGAAAAGACATAGGCATATCCTGAGGATTGATCTTCGGTTCAGCTATGCCCAAAATATCTGGCTCCCATTTATTGATTAACTTCGCTAAACAATTATGTGATTTATCGTTTCCAATTCTTCTAATATTCCAAAAGATGCACCTCATTGCGAATATTGGAGTTTTATTGACTAACAAGAGATATCCCCTTTAGTTCACCCTCTTTCCAGTCCTTGACCTGGACCTGGTGGAGGGGGTTAGTTGTTGTAGCTGCCACTGTGGTTTCAATCCACTATTAGTAAAAAGTCCTTGTCCTTCCTTAGAATTCGACCTTGAGTTCTCATCGATATGATTTGGTTCCTCTATCTCCCCTTCTTCTATCAAATCTGCCCATCGGGAAGGTGTTGATGTTTCTGTGTCCGGAGGTTTCTCTTCCTCTTGAGAGTTCAAAACCCCTATGTATTTTAGAATTTTTTCAGCTTCTGAGTCTGCAAGCATCTTTCCCGGAGAATTTTCCAGTTCCAAAGTGCTTAAGATGCTATTGTGGGCTGTGGGACTCAAATGCCCTCTAGGCTCGACTGCAGTCCCAGCCAAACTATTCTCTGGAGGTATATCACTCCCTCGAAAGGGTGACCCACTGCCTTCGATAGTGATGGTAGGAACCGTACTATTACCCTTTGGGGTCCCAGAGGGTTATCTCCAATGTCATGTTATCCTCCTCCCTCACAGGTGTATTCTCTGGAAATATATCACTCCCTCGAGAGGGTGAACCACTGCCTTCAATAGTGATGGTTGGAACCGTACTATTACCCTCTGGGGTTATCTCCAATGTCATGTTATCCTCCTCCCTCACAGGTGTATCACATATCTCTGCGAAGAAGTTCTCTGGACTTCTGCTGCCTGAGCAGTATCTCCTTCTTTGTTTGTATCACCAAGAGATTCCCAGCCCTTCTCTGTACCATGCTCCTGCTCCTCCAAGTTATGGACTTCCTCCACCTCTAAATTCTCAAATCTATTTTGAGTTAGAGTCTCCGCCATTCGCTCAGTGGATTTTGGCCGCCACAAAGCCTCCCCCTGTTTACTAGTTCTAGCTTGGGTGTGTTTACGACCTCTTTTCCTTCTTGGTTTCTCTCCGGGATGATCAACCACCGGTGTTAAATCTATCATGACTTCCTTCTCTTTGTTTTCCTTCCCTCTAGTAGTTTGCATATCTCCTTTGAGTTTCCTACATTCGGTAACCAGATGTCCAACAATCTTGCAGTGTGTACACATCTTTGGCAGCTTCCCTATTTCCACCGATTGCCAAAATTTCACCGTCTTGATTTTGACATATATCTGATCAGGTATGGGTGCTGATAAATCCACATCCACCAAAATTTTGGCATAATACCCGTATTCCCGGTTAAGCGTGTTTTCATCAATCTGCATTGGATATCCAATCCCTCGTGCAATGGACATGAGGGTTTCTAGTTCCCAGAATTCTTGTCCAAGTCCTGGAAATCGAAACCACACTAGAGCATGAGACTGTCTCTGGCTATCCAAACAAAAGTTCGGTGTCCACTGACTAATTCTCATGGGACTTTTATCAAAGTCCCAAGCTCCTTTTGCCCACACCTTGTTTAAATCGTCAGCATTGGAAAAACGTAAGAACAAATATCCTTTGCCAATGGGCGTTATCAGCCACTCCCCAGAAGGCTTCCAGATTCCCTTTGTGATCTCACGCACTTTCTCAATAGATACTTTCTGCAAATCAATACGACCCACCAGATAGAATTTGCAGTATGCTTTCTCTGGTATTGTAATAGCTGGATAGTCACCCATTTTCTCTGGGGTTGGAAGTTCATGCACTTCCAACTGTTGTTGTATGGGCTGACGTGCTGCTTCTGCGTAAGAGATTTTCTTGCTGTTGTTTTTTGTCACAGCCATGTTTGTAGCATTTGGTTCCTTTTCCATGGTCGTCCCCTGATCAGATTGTTGAGTATCTTGGCCTTTCGTGTTACCCTTGAAGGGACACTCAAATTTATAAAGGTCCATTCTTTGGTGTTTCTTGTTGGAACTCAAACTGTTGGCAGTAGAGGATTTTACCTAAGAAGTAACAACACAAAGAGAATGGAGTAAGATATAAGAACTTCAATTCCGAACTCAACACTGTTCTCAGTGGAGGATTTGACCAGAAGAGAAGAATTCCTTTACCTTTTCAGAACTTACAATGTGATGCAGCGAAGGATTTTGCCTGAAAAGGAAGGGAAAAGAGGGTTGAGACGATAAGTTGTTTTCCTCCTGACTTTTTTAACTATAAGCGGCAAAATATTTGAGCACTGGATCATAAGCGAAACTTAAGTTATCTCATATACGTTCACCCACTTTTTGGTCCCCATTGTCATTTCTAACACCTGATATTACACCTGATTAGTTTAATATTTGCATTTGCATCAAGTTTCCAATTTTCCGTTAAATATTATTTGAGGTTAGTTCAATGCATTTGCAACTAGTTTTTGGTTTACCATTAATTTTTCTTTGAGCTTAGTTTCATTTAGTATTATATATATTTTAAAATATTTGTCATTATTGGTTTGCCGTTATTTTTATTTTTTTTATATATGTGAGCTTGCATTAGAATGAATGCAAAATTTTCTATTATATGTTTTGTGATGTTTATATATATATATATATATATATATATATATATATATATATTAGTGTTGAAAAAAAATTACATTATAGTGTTGAATTTTTTTTTATAAATTCAGAAATTTAATTGGAATATGTCGTAATTTATGTGGTTTTAAAAATCTTTAACGATAACTAAATGTCTAAATCCCAAAGTGGATGATGCATTAAATTTATCCAACTTTATTTGTTTACGCCCATATAGACATATAGTGCATACAATACAATTTTATTTGTTGTCCACTTAGTTTTGGGTGTACACTGTTACTTATTTTATGATTAATTGACTTTTATTTTTCCTATTTTGTCCCAGTTACATGTTAACAAATGTAGAAAGTAAATGTTCAGGCAAATCAATTAATTTTTTCTTCATTATATCATTGTCTTTTTCTAGAAAAAAACTTTGTTATGTTAAACGTCACCTAAGATTAGTGTGGAAACTATTATTTGTGGTGTAAGGATTTTAGGAAAATCATTTTCGGTGGAAACTATTGTTTTTAGCAATTTAGTTTTTTGTCTCATATTTTTTCGTAATTAGCTATAGTGTTTAGGAAAAGTTGGAGAATCTTTGAAACTCTAGATAGGATTGTTTCCTTCTTTATATCATATTTTTTTAGTAATTAGTAATAGAGTTTAGAAAAAACTGGAGTCTCTGTGAGTGCTCCAATTGTCTGATTTTTCCATATTAGTCTCCTACTTTTTCGTAATTAGTCAAAGAATTTTACAAATATTGGAGACTCTGTGAATGCTCAAAAAATAGAGCCAAGAGGGTACAGCTATAATATATATCTAAGGAAGAAAGATGGTTACCGTAATTCTAGGTAGACTATTTTGTTGTCTAACTTTTCATTTCGCCCTCCTTTACTTTTCAAGAGATGTAACGGATATAAAAACACCGGTCAATATCTACGGTTCATAGAGAAAGAAACATGACCGTGGCGAAAAACCAAAACCTAGACTGAAAACATACCGAATAGCAGCATAGCTCCCAAAGGTTGTAGCCGGGATATACTATGATCCAACCCACCCGAACCCGACCCATTTCCATCCCTAGTAGTGCCCATCTCAGAGTTTAATTAGTACAACCTCGACGTCGACTTTGCGTAGATGCCTTCTTTGAATTCTAAATCTCATAGTATAAAATATGTAAAACGTAGAGATTAACTAAGCAATATTTCTCTAGAAATGCTCAAACGTCAAATCAAATATAATAACTCACATTACATACACAGAACTATGTTACTGTCAACAATCAATAGTCATGCCTCAACAATCACCTATAAATAGGAGAACCATAACTACTTGGCTTAATTTTGATCCCTACCTATTAGGTGAGTAGGCAACTTTTACCACTTTTAAAGCCACGACTATATATGTTTTATCCAAATTAAACACTCGATTGCATTCAACATTATACTCATTCAAATAAATTGGTCAATTGTTGTAATCTTAATTTCATTCTACTTTACTAAGCTTACTGGCTTAATAATTACAATACTTGAAACTCTTGATAAGCACACTATCTCCTATTAGCTATATTTGTTACAGGGAGTGACTTTTAAGACAGATCGGGGAAAAAAATAACTCTAGAGGACACATTTTTTTTTAATCACTCACAAGGACCATGTAGATGAAAGGTCAAGTATACCCTTGACGTAAAATTAAAAACAGCTTGGGTAGATGAAAGGTCAAGTATACCCCTGGTACAAAATAATAAACGGCCCGGCCCAACCGAAATGACCTAGTTTATGGGTATAAACAATCACTATTCATACCTTAACATGAGCTATGAACACTAATTATTCATATGAACAATCATTGTTAATTGTTCATATCTATTTAGAGTATAAACAATCATTGTTCATACCTCAACATAATGATTAGTAAAAACACCTATTGGAGTATGAACAATATATCACTATTTATACCTCAGGATAAGCTATGAACAATTATTGTTCATACATAGGGTACGTTATTGTATGAGCTATTTAGGGTATGAACAAACATTGTTCATACATCTACATGAGCTATGAACAGTCATTATTCATACCTATTTGGGGTATGAACAATCAATATTCATATCTCAACATGATCAATAAAACACTTATTAGAGTATGAACAATCATTGTTTATACCTATACATGAGCTATGAACAATCATTGTTCATACATCAATATATTGTATGAGGTACATTCACCTATTTGGGTATGAATAATTATTGTTTATACATCAGCATAAGGTATGAACACTCATTGTTCATAGCAAAACGACATAACGAGTAAAATTGGAAAATATTTATTTCAAATTCGGGCCATTTGTCCTTAAGGGTTATTTTCACTAGAAAATTGGTTTTTCGGGTTATTTTCACCCGAAATTTGTCCCTGAGAGTGATTAAAAAAAATTGCTTCTTTTGAAAGTAATTTTCACTCGAAAATGAGCCTTGGGACCAATTTATTGTATTTATTAATACTTACAAATAAACAATGGTAACGCATGTTCCACATATGGAAAGTGTTCGAGTCTATTGATGGGTGGTTATGTAACCTGAGTTGACCATTGGAAGAAAAAAAATGCAGGTAATGAACTATACACGAAATCAAACATTGATGTATAAACATTTTTTTAGCAAATTTGGGTAATGAAGTGTACCACGTTTTGCAACGTTGGGTTCTGTTTCACTTCCGTACATTTTTTTCACACGTGTTAAGATTTTTTCTTTTTCTCTAATTATGTGTCACTTATTTTCTTATGTAGCAATCTAGTGGCAATCTTACACGTATGAAAAAATTGGACAGAAGTGAAACATAACCCAACATTGCAAAACCTGGTACACTTCGTTACCCAAAATTGCTCAAAAAAAGTTTATACACCAATGTTTGATTTCGTGTATAGTTTGTTACCCATCTATACATTTAACCCAATTTGGAAATATATGTACTCGTGTTTTTCATACCTAAGCATTTTCTTTTGAACCAAATCAATCATTTGATTTGCATATAAAAAATTGTTTGCTCGTTGAAATGACAACTCCAATACCACTATTTGGGGTACATCACCATGTTGAGATTCTTCATCTCTTCAATCAATATAATCACCAACAAAACCTTGAGTGTGAAGACAATCCATCATTTTTATTCTCCCTCTACAATTCTACATACACATACATGACAATACACTGCCAATCCATCACTCTCTTTCCTTAGATTGTATGACAATTTTCCATGTGATGAAATTTTACCAAATTATATTGTTAATATAATGCAATTGATATGTTAAAATATGTGTAATAATAAAATTAATTAATGTATAAATACTAATATAATCACATATTTGAAAGAAAAACCACTGGTTGTAATGATAAACCTATATACCACGTACCACCACAAAATAATTATTAGGCTGAAGAGATCTTCAATCATCTTTGGGTCAGATGCAATGAGAAGGCAAGATCCACCTTCATGAGCCTCCAAACTTTTATTGGTAAGGGATTACTTAGTGAATCTTTCTATTAGACACCTTATAAGAACATAACATAATGCTAATTCATTGATGATGACTCGGCCCATTCACTTGTTAACTCAGTTTCATGCTAGGTTATAATTAGACAAGAATTTTATGAAGAAAGAAGAATCAATTGAAAGTCAAGACTTCTCACTGAACGGGATAAACCCCAATTAGAAAGTATCTCGATACAAATCATATTAAAACGAATACTACAGCTCAACACAAATTATTCCATTCAACATTTAATTTTGACATAGTCTCATTTGTATTTTTAATGCTTTTACGTGTGAAACCTGTCATAATGCATTCTCAACCAAATCCAATCATTTTCCAATAAATACATAAAAGCAAAGAAACCATAAAAGCTTGCCATACAATCTATCGAGTGTGGTTGATAAACATAAAATGAATAGCTTACCTACGAAATGAACGATGAAATCAAAACGTAAGTAAACTAAACAAATTTTTGATGCTATGTTATCAAAGTTTCCTACTCTCAATTCTATCGAAATAGAGTGGAGTAACAAATTCGTTCCACTCCTAGTGCTCTAACATGGAATTGTTTTCTAATCTAATTACTCAGTCTTAAGTCAATGAGAGCTTTACGAAAGTGATATACTACGATACTTACTGAATTTGATTACTTGAATTTAACTACGAATGCTATGGAAATATGATTGTGCTTGAATCTAGATAAAGGATTAAAGGGGAATTGAATCCACCTCGAATCCAACTTAATAGCCTAACATAGATTCTTGTATCTCGATTCTTACGTTCTCACGGCAAGAAATTTGAGTTCTAATCCCTAGTGTTCATGGCATTTCTATCGAGTACTAACTAGCATGTGAGGTCGTCCACCCATTCTCATGGCGAATCACGACCTTCTAGATTGGAATAGATTCTACAATGTTTCTACACTATACCACTAACTTTTCCTCAAGGATTCATCAACCCCTCTAATGGAGATTTTAGCCTTGAGTCATCAAACCATCATTTCCCATTTCATTATAACTACACATCATATTAAAATTCTAACTTAACTAAATTAACTAACAATGGTTCAATCTATTTAAACTACGGAATGATAATCAACAAGAATTAAAATCAGATCTTATAAATTGAAATAACACAATTCGAAATTGAGAAAACAACTATTTTATTTATCTAATCAATCAAGAACAATGATTCAAAGACTTAATCTAAAACAAGAATTGAAAATGGAACTAAAGCTTAATTTAATTAATGAAAACAGATCTATAATTATCTATATTATTTTAGGTCTAACTAGCTACCATTAACAAATAGCTAAACTTTGGTTTTTATACTTTCAGATCCAAAAATCGTGCATGGGCTTGGAGCCATGTTTTGGGCCAGAGAATCAGGCCCAAAACCCAATTCTTTCAGTCCAAAAAGGCCTCTTCAGCTGCAGTTGGCTTCCACAGACTTTTCGTCCACTTCTACTCCTCTGATTGGGTTAAGACTTAGACCATTGGAAAGCTCTTTCCGAGCCGGTCATTTTGACATAAGGTAGGCCCAATTCCAAGGTCTAAGTCCAAAGATACAGCTTTCGGAAGTTCTGCTGACTTGTGTGCTGTTTCAGCCCGTGTCGACTTTTCAGCTTTTGACCGGGCTTTAGGAAGGCTTTATCTTCTTGAATCTTGGCCTTTAATCACGAAACTCCTTAGTAACCGACCTTTTCTCCTTTATCTCACTAAAGTGGCATATTTCTGCACATAACGGACTTTGAAGCCTGAAATGCATAAAAACACGTAATCAGTGTTAACTCTTAATTATTACTCACATAATTGGTCCAAAAGTATGACTGTTAAAGGGTTAAAACTACAGTTTTTGGCTCTTATCAAACCACCCCCAAACAGCATTTTGCTTGTCCTCAAGCAAAGATGAGAAATTAAAATAAGTGACCAAAAATGGAGTTCTATCTACTCTCGTTTCGCTGAGTGCGATTGCATTGACCCTATGCAACAAGGCCTTAAACCACTAGGAATTCCCTAGTGGACGAGTTATAGCCTCATGAGAGTTTTCCAGTGAAGGTACTCACAAACTTCAACTATACTACAACGACTAAGAAATAAAACTATTGTTTTCCTCATTCATGTCCCAACTATCTATACATCTCACTAGCAATTGAATAAGAATAACTAAGTTAAAAACCTAAACTAATATATGCATAATAATCAATCATCTATGATACAAATATATATACTATGAGTAATACTATGAAATGCCTAGCAGGTTCGTTTCTGAAAACTCGGAATAGCGTCCTTAAGTAGGTCTTCACATAAATGTCAAGACAAAAATCACTCTAACTTTTCCACTCAAGTTTCGCTACTCCAGTGTGCAGTGGGCACGCTTTACCTTACAATCTCAATGACAACAAGAAAGCCGGAGTCGATCAAACACATCTGCCACTTACTATCACACTAACATATTCCTAATTGAGCTAGAGGTCTTTATTAGGTGTTGCGGGGATTAGGATATGGTTTAAGAAGGAAGGAAATGGATATTCAAAAGGACAAGTCTGAGATAATAGAGTCTTCATATTATGTAACTTAGAGAAAATCTTGTTATTTTCTTTTTGCTTCTATACTTTGTTTCCATCCTTAGCCATATTTTTTTTTCTTTTCTTTGGCTTTTGACTCCCTTTTTATTCTATTTTTCGAGTTTTTATTTATTTTTTTTTTTTTTTTTTTTCCTTGGATGGAAACTTCTTTTCTTTTCCTCAAGCAACTAACTAATTTTTGTTTACACGTGTTTTTCTCTTTTCTTTCTTCACTCATTTTATTCTCGGACTTATTCTAAATTGGGTAGGTTGATTTATTTTTTATTTTGTTTTGTTTTTGTAACAGGGGTAAAGGATTTGTGGTTTATGGAAGGCTAAAGAAAGGTTCGAGGGGGCTTACTAGCGGAAAATAATTCATAGGTTTGAATTTCGGCTATATCGATCCAAAGAGGGCCTAAATTCTCGCTTAGGATATGGCATAGTGATCAAGCAAGTGGGACGTGTGATATCTCTATCCAGATTTTACTTCTCCCTTGTGTCATTTCTCAAATGTTTAGCTCATATACGGCTTTTCGGCTATATTCTCATAGGATTTGTAGAATAAGTACTCTAGCCTAGATTTCAAACTTCTCTCGCTAACAATCATAGATACTCATGTAATATATTTATAGATAGATGCAGAGATTATTACCTACATATTAATCTAAGTTTCTAACAATTATTCTGATGCAAAAGCTACGTGACACTTCTAAATTGTTAAGAGCATAGAGAAAGAAAACAATACCAATATTCCTAATTGTATAGCATAACGTATTTATTTATATTTTTGAATTTTAAAAATTTTAACTAAAAAACAAATGCATATTATACATATCTATATCCTAACAGATGCCTTAATTACACGTGTTTCTATGCCCCCAAACAAAAATCATGCTTTGTCCTCAAAGTATTGTAAATAAAGAGGGTAGGAAAAATACCATGGAAACGCGTGAAATTCTGGAACATCTGCAAAACAAGGTTAGAACATACTAATATAGAAAATAAAAAACTTACTTAACTCTATAAGAGTTCCACCCATTATGGGGTTAACAGAATTAAATTGCTTGGGACATAAGCAGACACTAACTGAAACTAAAACTTACCATATCTCCCTTTTAAGCATCCTCTTCCTCATTAGTGAGACGAGGTTCCTTCACATCCCGCCAGTCCATTGTAATTTGCCAAGCTTGCCGCCAGTTATCATCTACTAATGCTAACCTGTTAAGTGTTATCATGTCTGATGGGATGTAATGGGCAACCAAATGAGGCTGCACCGCCATCCCGCCAAGTCATTATGCTAACGAAATTAACCACCCGATTGGTGGGTCTCTCATGACTTCAACCCTTTTCCAATCTGTGAATTGTGCACGTAATACAGGTAAACAACTACGATGATGCGGCTTACCAAAAATAGGCATAAGAAGATACTTATGCCTCATGCTTTGGGCTCTCTTAAGACTAGCGACTAAAACTTCGGGGGATGTCATATCGGCGACGCCCCTCGCCTAAAGCGAGGAAAATGTCACCAGCATCTTGTTTTGCGAGAAATAAAGCGCCATTCCCCAAAATATTCATCGGGATGAATAACATGGTGGTGCCTACGTTTAGGGAAAGGCTACCAAGGGCAATACTATATATCACGGTCCATTACTCGAAATACCCCTCCCCCATAATACTCATGGAAATATGTATAATCATCCAGGTATGCATTATCGGTCATATATGCCCATGTGTGAACAGGATCAAGTATTGGTAACCCATTAACTAAAGCGACCACATTTTTATCGAATTAATGTGTCGTGTCCTCGACTACGACACAGAATTCTTGTTCTCCATCCTGATTACAATAGAATTTAACATGGTCATAGAAATAAGTAGTAAGCTGTGGTGAATATGAATCGTCATCACTTACCCGATTAGATGATGCCATCCTAATCAAGGGATTCTTTGTCCGGAACCAATGTCCATAGGTCTCGGTGCCCAACACATCTTTGAGGGACTATTCAGGTATGACTATAGGAGATGTCATCACAATAACTCTTTGAATAGCTCCACAAAAATTCTGGAATGACCGTCTGAAAATTCGAATTTTTCACATTAACAGAAGGCAGTGTGGTGCTCACATAGAAGCGCAATGCTCGTGGGGTTTTAGAATTACAGTGGGCGTGGATGGGCGTGGGGCGGTCTTTGACAAAAATTTTTGAAAATATAAAGGGGCAGCAGCGCTCGGCGGCGAGCGCATCTTGTATATGAAGAAATTGAAACCGGAGTTTAGAGCAAAAAGAAAGAAAAACTTGGAGTGGAAGGTGTGGGATGATGGTGGGATGTAGTGTGGTTTGTTAGTGTAGAAAGAAAGGAGTTTAAATAGGTTCTGAGCTACCAAAACGAATCGGGAAGTTCCCAATTTGTTTGAAGGCAATTTCCGGAAATAGGAAAATTCCAAAACCGAAAATGGAAACAATCCATTTCCATGATTTTCTAAAAATCCTGGTATCTTTTATACTGGATTTAGAATAGTAAATTCTAAACTCTCGTAGATTTCATGCTATCACCACACAAGTCATAGATATGCCGATATCGGCCAAATTATCAACCTTCCCTCCAAGACAACTTACAGCATATGATCATATCATGACTTATGCTCGGTCTAAATATTTCCACCCCCAAACGAGTCGGGAAGGTGGAATTAATGATAAAACAAGCAGTACTCGAAAATAACCAATTATATTAAAAATAAAATTTAAATCCAAACAACATTAAATAAACACATTACTATTTAAATTTAACTACTGAATTAAAATCCTTCTAATAAAACGAAATTATGAAATAACAGCGAACTCCAACTGGGGTGAACACCTAGTTTTGTGATGATGATGGACCCTGAGATGGAGATTGGCTCTGGGATGGAGAATAACTTGAACCATCTGTCCTTCGGCGACGACGCTCATGCCTGTCGGACTCGGCTGAAACAGAGTCCTCCACGGGTGGCATGCGTCGTAGCATCTCTATTCGGAACAAGCGTTGGGCTTCCATCTCAGTACCGAGTACTACATACTGGGTTTGTTGTTGCTGGTGGATAGTCTCCATGTTAGACAAGTTATCGTCCAGAACCCCTTCGAGCATTTCAAATCTCCTCTGAAGGTTCCCTTGCTTCTTTTGAACTACTATCTGTCTATTTTGGATATCTCCACAAATACCATAAACGCACCGCAAGGCAGTTTGCAACACTTGCATGCGTTCTACATTAGAATTACACTTCTCTAATGCATCTTCATCCAGCCATGTCATATCTTCCCTTTCATCCTCCGACTCATCCATTTTTTCTTCAGACAACGGCCAAGTCTCTTGGATGCAATCCATATAGATACTTGCATTAAAATGCAATTTGATCTTAATAGGAGCAGATCTTGCGACAGCTCTAAAAGAGAGCATGATCTTAGTGATCAATACGGGAAGAGGCGCTAAACTCTTCCCCACTCTTCGAATCACATTAAACATTAAATCAAGGATGCAGAAATTATACTTCTTTGTTTTCAAAATCCGTGAGAACGTCGCGGACATTGTAGGCCGATATCATTGACTTTGTCTTTCCCCGGGGCGTTCCTACCAATCCACCGAGCTCTGACCCGTTGATTGGTTCTCGTGGTGGTCATGGGACGAATGGGATGTCGGATTGTATTCACCCTCCACGCCAAGATCCTTCATCAAAGTAGGAACTCCAAAGATATCTTTGGGATTCCTAAATTGTCGCTACTAGGTTGCTTTCAAAGCGTAATTCCTAACAGTTCAGACTAACAACCGGCCGTTACTCTCCGTTCCTCCTAACTTTATGAAAATCCTATCCCTTCCAATTCTCGCTTTTTATAAAACTGTTCTACCAAATCATAGTGATAGAACTCCTCAGTTAAGTACAACAGTCTGTTCCAATGTCTCTTGAACATCTCCGCGTCGTAAAATGGAGCGAAACTGTCGGAAGCAAACGCGTGTTCCGGAAAAATTCTACGTCGTAGCGCCATTGAAATTTCTTAGACTACTAATGGTTTGTAGACTGTGGGGGAGGCGAGTTTTAAAGAAAACTACTAAAAACGGCGTTGGTGGTGGTGGTTGTTTAGAGAAGATTTAAGGTGGATTTGATTTCCTTGTTGTAGGTGTAGTTAGGTTTTCTTCCCTCTCTCTATATTTATTTTTTTATTTTGGTTTCCAAAATTTAATTTAACTTGTAACCGGTGGTTTGGGATTGAAGTGGAAACACTGTGCGTGCGGGTTGGGAAGGAAGGAGACGCGGCATAACGTCGCGTATGGGTTGGGCCCAAGCCCGGTTTGAATTCTGAATTTTCCGATTTTTTCGCAAATTCAAACTCAATTTGCCGCTTTCTTCGGCCCGATTTTGGCGAATGAGTTATGGAAATGATCAGTAGAGAATTTCCAATCCAATGATCCATAAAACACTCAATTCCAACCATGGGTGACATATAAGAGGGTGGAAGAACACCTCGAAGTGCGTGTGTGACGTAAGTTATGCGAATGAAGGAAATCTAAGTTGAGATTACGTCAACCCAATTAAACTAATGGGCCTAAACAAAACCAATGGAAAGTTCAAACAATCCCGATGGAAAGATCGACTGCCCACCCCCAAACAAATTTTTAAACACAAAATTTGTTTACAACGTGGGTCGTTTAAAGTCAGATTCCCAAGACTTGTTGGATTGCTATTTCTATGATTTTAAGAATTTTATTTTTATTTTTATTTATTTATTATAAGAAATAAGAAAAATAATAAATACATAATTCACTCCATAGAGGAACATGACTCAAAAACCGAGAAAACATGCAAAAGTGAAAAACGTGAATTATGTGAACTGTGGACTTAGGATCTGGTACTTACAGCCACACACTCCATAGGGAGGGCCCGGTTACCTGAATGGTGTACTTATCAGTATATGGAAATGAAAGTAAGTACACCAAATGACAAGGGTCAGTCCTCATAGACAGGGTCCTGTAAAAGGACTTCCTCTACATCAGGGGAGAGAAGTTCGTGAAAATGTTTTAACCGTTGACCATTAACTTGAAAGGTACTGTTGTCATTTGGATTTACCAAGGTGATTGCCCCGTAAGGGGTGACTTCAGTAACTAGAAAAGGGCCAGACCAAATGGTTTTAGTTTGCACGGGAAAACATGTAGGCGGGAGTTGTAAAGCAAAACATTTTGACCGACCACAAACTCTTTGCGCAAGATATGCTTATCATGAACACGTTTCATGTTAGCTTTATAATCCTTCTCGAGATCGCATTTAATCGCCACGGATTTCTTCAAGCTCATTCAATTGCAACTTGCGTTTGACACCTGCCTCATCAATATTGAAGTTCAGGCTTTTATAGCCCACGAGCACGGTGCTCTAATTCAATCCGGCAAATGACATGGTTTCCCAAAACAAGTCTAAAGGGAGATATACCTATAGGAGTTTTGAAAGCAGTTCTATACCCATAAGGCATCCGATAGACGCTTTGACCAGTCTTTCCTATTAGGGTTTACAGCTTGTTTCTAAAATCTTTTGATTTTCCTATTAGAAACTTCTACTTGTCCGCTAGTTTGTGGATGATAAGGAGTTGCTACTTTGTGTGTAACTCCATACTTTTTCACTAGGGATGCAACAACTCACATTGCAAAATGTGTTCCACCATCACTAATGATGGCTTTAGGAATGCCAAACCGACAGAAAATATATTCTTTAATAAAAATACAATGGTCTTATGGTCATTGCTACCGCAAAGCTAGGGCCTCTATCCATTTAGACACGTAGTCCCACGATAACTAGAATATAAATAAAACCGTGGGAAACCGGAAAGGACCCATGAAATCAATGCCCCAAACGCGTCGAAAATTTCTAATGATCAAGATTGGATTTAATGGCATCATATTACGTTTAAGTAATTAAGCCCAAGTTGTTGGCAACGATACACGCCTTGCAATGCATTTGGGCATCCTTAAAAAGGGTAGGCCAATAAAATCCACATTGCGCGAACTTTTAGCGGCTATTTTCATCCCACTAAAATGTCCACCACACTCTTTGTCATGGCAGAACGATAGAACTTCATTATATTCCCACCGGGAAATACAACGATGAATAATCTGATCCGCACAATACTTAAAAAAGGTAGGGCTCATCCCAAAGTGAGTATAACTTAACTCGCCAAAAACTTTTACGTTCATTCCTTGACCAATTATAAGGCATAACATCAGCCGCTATATAATTTACAATGTCGATACCATGGTGAAAAATGGCATACAGATGCTCATGAGGAAAAGAGTCCGGTATGGACTCAGAATCAGTCTGATCGTCGTTTGTGAGTCTAGATAAGTGGTCGGCAACTACGTTTTTGACCCCTCTTTTGTCCTTTATTTCTAATGTGAACTCTTGCGAGAAGGATCCATCGGATTAATCTACGCTAGCATCCTTCTTTGCAAGAAGGTACTTAAGGGCTGCATGGTCCGTGTAAACTAAAGTTTTAGAACCAACCAAATAAGGACGAAACTTATCTAAAGCATAAATGACGGCTAAGAATTCTTTTTCTGTAGTTGAATAATTTCGTTGAGCATCGTTTAATGTTTTACTAGCATAATAAATGACAGTGGACTTATTATCTAGTTTTTGTCCCAAGACTGCACCAACTGCATAGTCACTAGCATCACACATGAGTTCGAAAGGTTTAGACCAATCGGAGGTCAGATAATTGGTGCAGAGAGGTTAGCGGCTTTTAAAGTTTCAAAAGCCTGCTTACAGTTAAAATTAAAATCAAAGATTGCATCTTTCAAAAGCAGATTAGTTAAAGGCCTAGCTATTTTCGAGAAGTCTTTGATAAATCGCCTATAAAAACCTGCATGGCCTAGAAAGGCTCTAATATCACGGACAGTCCGTGGTTTAGGTAGAGTCGCTATCTTATCTAGTTTGGCCTTATCTACTTCGATGCCATCACTAGATACAATGTGACCTAGTACTATGCCCTTTTTCACCATGAAATGACACTTTTCCCAGTTTAAAACGAGGCTCTTTTCTTCACACCTTGTCAAAACCTTAGACAGGTTAGACAAACAGTCTGTGAAGGAGTCTCCATAGATAGAAAAATCATCCATCAAAACTTCCATAAAGCGCTCTACCATGTCACTAAATATATGAAGCATACACCGTTATAAGGTTCCAGGAGCATTACAAAGGCCAAAAGGCATTCGTTTATAGGCATACGTTCCAAAGGGACATGTGAAGGTAGTCTTTTCTTGGTCATCAATATCAATAATAATCTGAAAATAGCCTGAGTAGCCATCCAGAAAACAATAAAAAGCATGACCAGCTAGGCGTTCGAGCATTTGATCTATAAAAGGTAAAGGAAAGTGATCCTTTCGTGTCATAGCATTTAAACGTCATAATCAATACAGATCCTCCATTTCATAGGACCTTGTGTGACAACATAGTCACCCTTTCCGCTTCTGAACCATGGTAACTCCCGATTTCTTAAGAACTACATGAATGGGGCTGACCCATTCGCTATCGAGATTGGGTATATGATACCGCGATCGAAAGTAATCATAAGACTTCTTCCCTAACCACCTCTTTCATGGCGGGGTTCAAGCGGCCGAGGTTCACGATAAGTCTTCACGTTATCCTCCAAACGGATAATGATGAGTGCAAACATTAGGGTCAATTCCCTTAATGTCGACTAGGGACCAACCAATCGCAGACCGATGTTCCCTAATCACCCGGATTAAACGTGTCTCTTCATCCTTAGATAATAGAGAAGATATAATTATCGGATGATTACCATCCGGATCAAGTTGTATATATTTTAACTATGGGGAAGGGGTTTAAGCACCGGGTGGAAGGAAAATCACTAGATGTTTAGGCCGGGGTCTTCATTTTGCATAATGAAGACTTGCTTAGGTAGCAAGTCTTCATACTCAGTATAAGGAGCAACCGAAGGGTCTACAACTTGTGTGGACTCAAGGATGGTGTTGACTTCCTCTAAGTAGGAGTCATTTACAAAATCTGACTTTCCAAAGGAAAGGAATTTGTACATATTGTTTTCAGGAAACGTGTTGTTAAAATAATCTTGAGCTAAGCTCTCGATCATGCTAACCTCCCCATCTATAGACGAATCTGGTAATTGTTTCATCATTTTGAAAACATTTACCTCAACTGTGAGATGGCCAAAAGATAAGGACATCTTACCATCGCGGCAAATAATAAGTGCGTTGGCAGTTGCTAAAAAGGGCTGCCCTAAGATGATCGGTACAGAGTCATTAGCGACTTCTGTATCGAGGATAACAAAATCAGCAGGATAGTAGAAATCCTGAACCTTAACAAGCATGTTTTCCACTACACCCTTAGGATACTTAATTGACCTGTCCGCTAATTGCAACGTTATTTTTGTAGGTTGCATTTCCTGTAGACCTATTTGTTTATACAAGTAATACGGGAGTAAGTTAATACTCACCCCCAGGTCTAATAAAGCGGTCGTCGTGTGCGAATCTCCTAAGGTGCATTTTACAGTAGGACGACCAGGGTCCTTGTACTTAACAATTCCATTATTTTCGGATAAAGTTGGAAATTGTTCAGTTAAAAAGGCATCTTTAGGTATGTTGGTTTTACGCCTAGTAGTGCACAACTCTTTAAGAAACTTAGCGTGATTAGGTAGCTTTTTAATAGCTTCGAGAAAAGGAAGGTTTATCGTTAAATTCTTGAAAACGTTCCTAATCTCCTCAAAGTTTGTATCCCTGGTTAGCATGGCTAATTTTTTAGGGAACGGTGGTTTAGCTCTATATTTAGTGTATGGCTCGACTTGATGTGTAACCTTGGCTTTCGTTTCTTAGGTTGTGGTTTAACCGGGTACCTTTACGATTGGTAGGCTCTTCAGTTTCTACTTCGGTATCTAGTTCAATATCCGATGTAGGGAGTACTGATGGGGTAACTATAGGCATAGTTACTTTGTTATCAACCACTCTTCCAGAACGGAGAGTGGTGATGGCATTCAGGTCACCTACCATTGTCGTTTCCGTACTAGTATTACCGTTTACCTCAAAGGTTGTGTTTGTTGGTTTGGTTTTCTCTTGGGCTAACTGTTGTATGCCCTGATTTATGGATTGTAAGATCTGTTGATTTGATTGAGTCATTGATTGGAAAAGTTGTTGGGTAACCTGTATAAAGGCGTTGATACGGTCCGGTTGTGTAGGTGTAGTAGTCACAGGTGGTGCGACTGGAACTATCTCACGTTGATTATTTATAGGTGGGTTTTGATAGTTACTATTGTTAACCGGAACGAGACCTCTATTGGTATTATAACTATTATAATTATTCTGACCTTGTGCTACACCTTGTCGTGGTTGCGCTTGGTTGTTATAATTATTATAATTTCCTTGACCTTGTGCTTGTCCTTGCCTAGGTGGAGCTTGATTATAGTTGTTTGTTTGCCTAGCATTTTGGTTATTAAAGCCTGGAGTTGTAACTTGTTGATTGTTTTGCCAACTAAAGTTGAGATGTTGTCTCCATGGGGCATTAGGAATAGGATAGTTATTAATGGAGCAAATATTATCTTGCTCTAATTGTTGTTGTTCATAGGCGAGAGGACAATAGGAGTCAGGGTGCTCAGGACTCAAGCAGAAATTACATGGGTTGGAGTTGACATTCATGACGGGAATAGGCTTTTGCTGAATAGAAATAGCCTCTACTTTTTTAGTTAGAGATTCGATTAAATTTTAAAGTTCTGGGTCGGGTTTCATCTCAAACATACCGGCGGCCTTAACTGTTGAAGAAGAACTAGCAGAGCGGGGGATATCATCACTCCCCCCCCCCCCCCCAATTGTTATTGCGTTTAGTTTGTTCTTCTAAAAATTTGTAAGCCTCCGAGGCTCCTTTACTTAGGAAACTACCCCCATTCATTATGTCAAGGACTTCTTTATGGTGATGTTGAAGTCCTTTGAAAAAGGCACCTAACTAACGTGTCTTTTGCTAGGTTATGGTGTGGACACTCTATAAGCAGATCGGTGAAACGATTCCAAGCCTCGAGAAAATGATTCATGAGGGTTTCGGGAAGAAATGAATCTTGGAAAGCATTTCATCCGTCTTTAGGGGTGGGTAAAATGTTCCATAAATAGCTGAACAAGTTTAGCCCACGAGTCCACAGAGTTAGCGCTTTGGGCGCTTAACTGCTATTTGCCTTTATCGGCTAAGGTGAAGGGAAATACCCTTAGTTTAATTTGTTCCGCACCAACCGTAGGATGATGGAATGTTGTAAGGACTTGCTCAATCCTACGCATGTGTTGGTAAGGTTTTTCATGGCCTAAACCATGGAAAACGGGTAACAAATTAAATATGTTTGGGGGAATTCGAAAATCCCCCACTGGGTCTGCTAGAACGATGCAAGATTTAGGGCTATCGCTCAAAGCTTTGTAGAAGTCGGAGAGAGGAGTCTCTCTTTCTTCAGCCATTATGTCAGGTATGGTTGGTGGGATAGTAGTTAGAGGTGTAGTGATTGGTATACTCGATATGTTTGTTTGTTGACAGTTAATTACGTTCGGTGTTTTTCTCCGACCAGACCTTAATCTCATGTAAGTCAAAGTCTAAACACAAAAACAATCCAAACAATCTTGATATATTAGTATGAACCTCTAACTGGAGATGCGAGGTATGGAAGAAAGGAATACCGATAAGCGTCCTTGCTTCGCTTATGAATAGTGTCTTGTTTACGGTTCAAAGTAAATAAATAAGTTAGAACACTGAAAAAAACTTAAAAATCGGGTTCAAACAAACCTGTAAATCCGCAAAATTTTGCATAGAGGCGGTCGCTCCTTGTCGTCCAAGTAAGTGAGGCTGGTGCGGTATGGGTCGGTCGCGAAGTCCAAGAAGTGAGGGTCAGTCGCTCTTTTAGTATGAGGGTGGTCACGCCGAAGTCCGTCCGACTATAGAGCAGCGCCGCTCCTTATAGGTGCGATCGCTTTCGTGTAATTCTCATCGGAATTTTTCAACGCTGAAACGAATAACCACACAAGTATGAATCAAACAAGGGTGGGTGGGTTTAATGGGACTTAAAAATGACTAATTCTACTATGAAAACAATGCTAAAGTGCAACTAAGATGGCAGCGGCGCCATTTGATAAACATAAAATGAATAGCTTACCTACGAAATGAATGATGAAATCAAAACGTAAGTAAACTAAACTATTTTTGATGCTATGTTATCAAAATTTCCTACTCTCAATTCTATCGAAATAGAGTGGAGTAACAAATTCGTTCCACTCCTAGTGCTCTAGCATGGAATTGTTTTCTAATCTAATTACTCAGTCTTAAGTCAATGAGAGCTTTACGAAGGTGATATATACTACGATACTTACTAAATTTGATTACTTGAATTTAACTACGAATGCTATGGAAATATGATTGTGCTTGAATCTAGATAAAGGATTAGAGGGGAATTGAATCCACCTCGAATCCAACTTCATAGCCTAACATATATTCTTGTATCTCGATTCTTACATTCTCACGGCAAGAAATTCGAGTTCTAATCCCTAGTGTTAATGGCATTTCTACCGAGTACTAACTAGCATGTGAGGTCGTCCACCCATTCTCATGGTGAATCACGACCTTCTAGATTGGAATAGATTCTACAATATTTCTACACTATACCACTAACTTTTCCTCAAGGCTTCATCAACCCCTCTAATGGAGGTTTTAGCCTTGAGTCATCAAACCATCATTTCCCATTTCATTATAACTACACATCATATTAAAATTCTAACTTAACTAAATTAACTAACAATGGTTCAATTTATTTAAACTACGGAATGATAATCAACAAGAATTAAAATCAGATCTTATAAATTGAAATAACACAATTCAAAATTGAGAAAACAACTATTTTATTTATCTAATCAATCAAGAACAATGATTCAAAGACTTAATCTAAAACAAGAATTGAAAATGGAACTAAAGCTTAATTTAATTAATGAAAACAGATCTAGAATTATCTATATTATTTTAGGTCTAACTAGCTACCATTAACAAAGAGCTAAACTTTGGTTTTATACTTTTAGATCCAAAATCGTGCATGGGCTTGAGCCATGTTTTGGGCCGAGAATCGAGCCCAAAAACCCATTCTTCGAATCCAAAAGGCCTCTTCAGCTGCAGTTGGCTTCCACAGATTTTCGTCCACTTCTGCTCCTCTGATTCGGTCAAGGCTTAGACCATTGGAAAGCTCTTTCCGAGCCGGTCATTTTGACATAAGGTAGGCCCAATTCCAAGGTCTGAGTCCAAAGATACGGCTTTTGGAAGTTCTACTGACTTGTGTACTGTTTCAGCCCGTGTCGACTTTTCAGCTTTTGACCGGGCTGCACATAATGGACTTTGAAGCCTGAAATGCATAAAAACACGTAATCAGTGTTAACTCTTAATTATTACTCACATAATTGGTCCAAAAGTATGACTGTTAAAGGGTTAAAACTACAGTTTTGTGCTCTTATCAGTGGTACTTTCATGTACTCAAATAAGTCAACCTCCATAGATTACATAAAAGAAGATAATATTGTTCTATTACATAAAGAAACTACACGAAAGGCTATAGTGCTACACGCAGCTGCAATCTGTTCCACTATTAGATGTACACGATATAAAGAATATAAAGAACATGAAGAACATAATATAACAAAATCCATTCATAAAGCATGATTCAAATGGATAAATTTTATTTCTTATTAAATTAAATCATATACAAACGCATTCCCCGCGCATTTAACTAATTAGCATGTGAAGGTAAAAGATCTACACTAAGCGAGTTCAGCTTATGTATCATCTTACTCAAGGTAGTCATGAAATTCACAAATTAATAAAGAAAGATTAGTGTAGTAAAAAAATGTGGAAAAGCACAAATATATGCAAATGCCAACTTTAAAGTTAAAGTGTAGCAAATATATGAAAATTTTAAATTCTTGGATAATGAGCCTAGCACATTTTTAAAACACAAGTAAAATTCAAGTTCATGCAAACACCAAAAGAGAAGTAAAAGACCAAACCAGTTATTCCACTAGCAACAAACTCAACCATACTAACATGCAGTTTTGATTTCATTAGAAATGCGTGATCTTATCGCGGCTTAGATAGTGAAGAACTACAAATAGTTGAAGATGGTAACAAAGAAATATTTAGGAACTAAAATTCAAAACCCATGGTTAGTGTGCATTTTAAGTTGTATGTACATCTATAAAAACTATATAAAAAAAAGGTGTCACTGCTTAGCAGCAGTCTTAATAGTTAATACAAATTATCCACCCCCAAACTTATCCACAAATAGTTTCAAACCTCCTATTAGTTAGTTTCAAACTTATCCACAAAGACTCTTTTATAATAATATGTACAACGTAACAAAAACTCTTCAAAGTGCCCCAAAGATTGTAGTGTGAAGCACCATTGATTAGATAAACAGGTAGAAATGAATAAGCATATAAACAACATTGACTAAATAAATGGATAACAAAGAGGAGCAAACAAAAATTTGAAGCTTACCTATACTAACACCATATATTGTCTACCAAACCTTTCACTACAAATACACCAACATATATGGTCAATATATGGACTAATGGAAATTCAAGGACTTTCATCAAAAAAAAAGTTACAACTCTTTTGGATATTCTAACCCTTGTTCCTTTTCGACAATGTGTTAGTTAAAATTATCAATAATACTACCTAGCTCACAATAATTACTCACTTGAAGGTACAAGGGCGTCACCATTACATGAGCACTATCTCAAATGACTATAGCATTGAACTCTCTACAATATAATGGCATAGCCAAGACTCAGATCTGAACTTCCACTTTACTTCGAGATTATTGATGACTTTCGAATGAATGCAAACTAAAAAAATAGGTAAAAGGTAAAATTAATATCCACTATTAAATTTTATGAATTCAAACTTAGTTATCAAGTACACTTACCCTACATTTAGTTGCCATATTCTGCCACACCAGTAATGAATTCAATAACCCGATTATGACTCCATTGCTATACATAATCAGTTGTAGCTTGTCATAACCAACTAGCGCACCTACACCATCACTTGCAATGGCACACAAGATGTTAGCTCCAACACCCTTGAAGAGAGACTTGGCCCCTTCATTCTTGATAATCTGTGAGAATGCATCAAAAGAGCTCTTATACTTAAGAACTTCTCCTAAGGTCATCATCATCCTCCTTCGCACAATATCAATTGGGTAGGACACATGCCATGCTCCTATTGTGATTCCCCATCCCAATTGAAAACTTGCTGGAAAACTATCCTGTGATTACCAAACTCAAGAAGACCGGGGTGATAGGGGTTCTGATCTAGATGAAATTCCATTTCCTGAAAGAACAGCCAACACCTCCTTGTTTCTATTTAGAGTAGAAGACAACAATTGCAAGTTATCAAAAGCATTGTGATTGTT
Source organism: Coptis chinensis (assembly GCF_015680905.1). NCBI lineage: Eukaryota > Viridiplantae > Streptophyta > Magnoliopsida > Ranunculales > Ranunculaceae > Coptis > Coptis chinensis. Next base: position 40,324,972 of record NC_141463.1, read on the forward strand.
TATTGCATTTTAAACTAAAGAACATGCTGACAATCTGTGTCACATGACTTACTTGTCTTCACTAACATGCTAAAAGATGCACCTACAAATTTAATATGGAAATATCACTAAAAGCTCATTCCCTTAGAGATCTTGTGAAGCTAACAACGAAAGATTACCCCATGTATGCGACAAGCTGCAGAGACACCAGCAAGAGACTTTCCTGCCTGCAAAATGCTAAAGAATAACCTATAAATTATAACCAAATTTGACTGGAAGATTATCCTTGCATACTTCAGTAACAGTGCATCAATTGCTGCCCGATCGCAGTATGAAACAGATGTACTTAACTTCTAGTTTTTGCACTCCCCCTGCTTCTTTGGCAGCTCAACGCCATTGCTTTCACACCATTGAGATATTAGACTTTTCATAACATAATTTGGGGTGAGAGCAGTGTGTACCAAAGTTTGCAATGTCTTAGGACAAGTTATGTGCCCTGTATCAAGCCATTTTTGGATACAAGACCTCTCATATGTCTGAAAAAGGGCAAAGAATATAGAAAATATTAGAACCCCAATCGGAAAATGATTGCCAAACATCACAATTGAAAGGTGAAGGATATGGGAGATTAAACCTGTCCAGTAGAGACAATCATAGGATCTTTCATCAGTTCAAGAGAGATTGGGCACCGAAAATCATCTGGAATGACAAGAGATCGGTGTTTGAAAAAGATTTCCCCTTCGAAGTCTGCGCGATCGGGTTTTCTGTGAGAACGGAATCTTTTAGCTTCTTAAGCAAGGCCGACATGTCCTCAAGACAGTCCCGAGGATCTCCACCACAGGAGAGCACCATTTCATGCAAAGAAAAAGGCTCTTTCTTGAGATCGTTGATGGTCCTGAGCTGAAGCTTCTTTGATAGTCTTATTAAAATGGCCGGGTCGGGCTCTTTTTCTTTCTATGCAGTTGATAAATCCATATGCAGTTGTACATCTGGCGAGTCTATTCTGTCTTTTGCCTTTCTGAACTGAGCACGCACAAGTTCAATCTTAAAAAAATACAAAAGAAGATGTACTCTGCACTTTACCTTCTGATCTTGTAGTGTTTAGAAGCAAAAATCATACATCCTATTTACATAGAAAAGAGAACCATGAAAACCACGAAGATCTCAGTAGCAAAGCTATATGAAGCGGGAGTTTTAGAAAGATTAACCCAAATCCTAGATGAATGAACGTTAGTCATGGCGGACCAGTCACTTGATCAACTTTGCTAACAAGATTACTTGTTCTTGAACTTCTTCCGATATATCAAGCTTTTCAAAGGAAATGTAGCTCAATGCCTTCTCAATTTGCTCTGTCACCTCATGAAACTCTTTTTGCAAAATCTTCCCATTCTGCGAGCACGGGAAAGATTATTCATTATTTCAAAAGTTGGTCAAAAGAACCAGTATTTCATCATTTTTAATTGAAAATAGGAAAAATACCTCTAGAAATGCATTCACCAAGACTAAAGTAATAATAGAGGCTTCCACGTTTAATAAGATAAAGAAACGGTTGAATGAAGAAAGTATCATTATTCATAGTCATACTTATCAGGCAAGGAGACTGTCTCTATTTTTCAACTTATGAAAGGATAATTGTTCCATTAGAGTTCTCCCATTACCTTTCCTATGACCACATGTTTCTTTCCAGTCAAAATTATTATTTTTCAGGTGGAGAACAATTCGCATGCATGCTCATATTTGCTGAAATATTAAACTAAATAATCGGCTTTCCATGGGAATTTTTCCCATATTCAAACACCATATAATAATCTTTTAACATATTTCCAATCTAAACCACTCAATTCTATATTTTCAGATCCATGAACCTATCCCTAAAAGAAACTAGGTTACATTGACATGCCATATCGGACACGGATACGAATTGTCGGACACGGCAAAATATCAAAATTCGAGGTAAATTACATGCAATATGTGTCCGACATGGACACGTGGATACGTATCCGACACGGATTTTTTTTTCAAAATATGGTGTGTCCATGTAACCTAGAAAAGAAATAACTAAAACTACCAAATAAGCACTCCAAACCCAACAACGCCAATCTTCAAGCAGTGCTTTATGCGACTTGGGTCGTCCGTGCAAAACCATTAGGATGTACCATGAAATTCAGAATTAGGGACTCTAATGTTACCTACAACCCAAAAGGTCACACAATTTTTTTTAAATGAATATAATGTTAGCTTATTTACAAAATAATATTAGTAATAATTTGCAGCTAAAACTAACACAAAGTAGGTACACATTTTTTTTTAACATGAATGAACATAAGATTTCCATACTATTAGGAAGTTAGTTAAAACAAACAAAGAATCATTTGAGCAGCCCACTTTCTCAAAGACATCAGTTAGAACTTGATGTGTCAGTAGCAAAGTCTAATAAGCTACCTATTTAAAAACTATGGGACAAATTCAAGGTAAGTTCATTTATTCGGGATAACAAATGCAACTTATCTCATTAGCCTGCAAATAATTCAATCGAGAACTATGTAATAATGAATTGGGCAGTGGAAATAAATCCTTCGGAACAAATTGATACAAGAAGGCACACAGAGGCAAGAACACCATGAAAACAACCTACAATGCAAGTGGAAATGGGCTGGCACCACATTAGCGTGGCACACCTATAAGTATGTACCTTGAGTGTCTCTAAGAATAGGACACTTATGATTTCAGAAATAGGAAGAAGAAGATGCAAGAATTTGAAAGCTTGATAAAGTGATACGGTAGGCAAAGTTGACTGTCATTTGCTTTCATTTGCATAAGAAGGAAAATAGACAAAGTTTGGTGGAGCAAGGTTATTTGGCTCAAGCACTCATTGTTGGTTCAGCAAGAAAATGGCTTCACAAGGCAGTTTCTACTGAAGATGGAATACAAAAAATCAGGATTCTTGCTACAAGAGTACTAGGTGCCTGTTTTGTGAGAATTAAGCTAAAACTTCTGAATTCATGTGGTGTTGCCCTAGATAAATGGAACAAAGGGAGTGGCTGCATAACCTCTTCAACTTCAGGTGCTATTGATACAATTTGAAAGACATTCTTCATGCATCAAGGAGAGAAAGCTTAATTGTTAAAAAGACTATAGGCGGCAATTGTAAGTCGTCTAGTGGTTGAAAATTGGAAAACAAGATTAAAAATAGATTAAAGATAAGCATATATTCATTCCCGAGTTCAATTTGCAGTGAGGAATGAAATATCAAATTCAAGTAAGCATGCGACTGGGACTATATATAATACACCTCAGGACCTCAATACTTTAACAAGGCTTGGAATTAGCCTGAAAATACAATATTGATTTCTCTTGTGTATGTCACGAAAGAAGAAGAAAAGGGGGCGGGGAGGCCAAATCATGAAGTAGAGAAGAGCATGCAGGTTGTTTCAATTTACTAGCCGAGGACAAACTTAGTCTACTTAAACGATCAAAGGCACCAAGTTGGGATTGTCCTTACCCTTTCAACAACTACAACTACTGAACTACAATATCAATTATAAGTTGGGATTCTCTTATTATTTTTTTCAATTATAAGTAAATCCATAAAATCTAGGGTAAAGTTTCATTATTCATAACAAGATTCAGAACTACCATCTTCAGTTATGTTGTAGAAGTTTTTGGAAGTGAAAATGTACTAGCTACAACATGTAAAAAAGCTTGAGTCAAACCAAGTATACTTGAACACACTACAACCTTAGAAAATGTGTGGTCTTCATGGTTGCACAGCCTCAAGAAGCTTCTCATAGATTTCTCTGGCAGGCGAGTCCTCTATACTTTTTTATTTTGATTGGCAATTCATCCTCTACCTGATTCAAGCAAAAGAATATCCTTGGACATATTCAGATCATGTGGTGACTGATAAACTATAAAATGAATAGTTTACCTACGAAATGAACAATGAACTCAAAACGTAAGTAAACTAAAACTTTGTTATGAACCTATATTTATCAAAGTTTCTACTCTCAATTCTATCGAAATAGAGTGGAGTAACAAATTCGTTCCCCTCCTAGTTCTCTAGCATGAAATGATTTCATAGTTTAACTAATCGGTCTTAAGTCTAATGAGAGGTTTACGAGGGGGAATTATACTACGATGCAACTACCCACAAGATACAAACTATAATTGATTCAACTACGAAAATACTACGTTGATTATATAATAAGGAATTAGGGGGGATTGATTCCACCTTAACTCAACTTAACTTACTAATGATGAATCATCGTAATCCGAATTGAACTGCTACGCAGAACAATTGGTTCTTCCTAATCCCTAATTACACATGACATTTCTACCAATTCATAACTAGCATGTGAACGATTAAACCCATTCTCATGGCGAATTAATCGTTTCTAGAGTGGAATAGAAATTATGACGACTCTATGATAATCGGAATCAAGCTTTCATCAAGGATTCTCAACCCCCTCTAATGGAGGTTTAGCCGAGAATCATTCCGCAATCATTTCCATATGAATCTAAACTAAACATAATATCAAGATTCAAAATTTACTAATCTAAATTAAACAATAATTAAATTCTAATTAACAACTAAAAATGATAATCAACAAGAATTAAAACTAGATCTAATAGATTGAAATAACAAAAATAGAAATAACAAGAATAATCACTATTTTATTTATCTAATGAATGATATTCAATGATTCAAGAAATTAATCTAAAACAAGTAAATGAAATTCTAAAACTAAGTTTTAAAACTCATTAATGGAGGCTAACTAATCTAATTCTAATCTAGGTCTAACTATCTACCATTAACAAAGAGCTAAGCTTTTGTTTTTATACTTTCAGATCCAAAAATCGTGCATGGGCTTGGAGCCATGTTTTGGGCCAGAGAATCAGGCCCAAAACCCAATTCTTTCAGTCCAAAAAGGCCTCTTCAGCTGCAGTTGGCTTCAACAGACTTTTCATCCACTTCTGCTCCTCCATTGGAAAGCTCTTTCCAAGCCAGTCGTTTTGTCATAAGGTAGGCCCAATTCCGAGGTCTGAGTCCAAAGATATGGTCTTCGGAAGTTACATTGACTTTGTGACTTTGTGCAACGCCCGCCCAAGTGGATTTTGACTTTTCATCTTTTGACCGGGCTTTACAGAGGCTTTGTCTTCTTGAAAATTGGCCTTTAATCACAGAACTCCTTAGCAACCGACCTTTGCTCCTTTATCTCGCTAAAGTGGCACATTTCTGCACATAATGGACTTTGAAGCCTCGAAAAGCATAAAACACGTGTCGAAGATTAACTCTTAATTATTACTCACATAATTGGTCTAAAAGTATGATCACAGGGTTAAAACTACAGTTTTGGGCTCTTATGAAACCACCCCCAAACAGCATTTTGCTTGTCCTCAAGCAAAGATGAGAAATTAAAATAAGTGAATAAAAATGGAGTTTTATCTACTCGCTTTTACTGAGTCGATTGCATTGACCATATGCAACAAGGCCTTAAACCACTAGGAATTTCCTAGTGGATGAGTTATAACCTCGTGAGAGTTTTCCAAAGAAAGGTACTCACAAATTCATCTATACTACAATGACTAAGAAAGAAAACTATTGTTTCCTTATTCATGCTCCAAATTATCTATACATCTCACTAGCTATAAACAAGAATAACCAAGTCAAAACCTAAGCTAATATATGCATAATAATCAATCATCTACAATAAACACATATACAATGAGTAATACTATGAAATGCAATAGTAGGTCCGTTTCTGAAACTCGGAATAGCATCCTTAAGTAGGTTCTCACCATAATAGTCAAGATACAACACTCTGATTTTTCCACTCAAGTTTCGCTACTCTAGTCTTGCAGGGCACACTTTTACCTTACAATCTCAATGACACACAAGGAAGCGAGTCGATCAAACACATCTGCCACTTACTATTACACTAACCTATTCCTAATTGAGTTAGAGGTCTTTATTAGGTGTTTCGAGGATTAGGAGATGGTTTAAGAAGGAAGGAAATGGATATTCAAAAAGGACAAGTCTGAGATAATAGAGTCTTCATATTATGTAACTAGAGAAAACCTTGTTATTTACTTTTCCTTCTACACTTTGTTTCCATCCTTAGTCATATTTTTTTTTCTTTTTCTTTGGCTTTTGACTCCTTTTTTATTCTATTTTTGGAGTTTTTATTTTATTTCTATTTTTTTTTATTTTTTTTTCTTTGGATGGAAACTTCTTTTCTTTATTTTCTCAAAGCAACTAACTAATTTTTGTTTACACGTGGTTTTCTCTTCTTCTTTCTTCCTCATTCTATTCTCAGACTTATTCTAAATTGGGTAGGTTGATTTTTTTTTTATTTTGTTTTGTTTTTATAGCAGGGTAAAGGATTTGTGGTTTATGAAAGGCTAAAGAAAGGCTCAGAGGGGCGACTAGCGGAAAATAATTCATAGGTTTGAATTTCTGGCTATATCGATCCAAAGAGGGCCTAAATTCTCGCTTAGGATATGATTTAGTGATCAAGCAAGTGGACGTGTGATTTCTCTATCCGGATTTTACTTCTCCCTTGTGTCATTTCTCAAATGTTTCACTCTTATAAGGCTTTAGGCTATATTCTCACGGGATTTGTAGAATAAGTACTCTAGCCTAGATTTCAGAACTTACTGCTAACAATTATAGATACTCATGTAATATATTTATAGATAGATGCAAAGATTATTACCTACATATTAACCTAAGTTTCTAAAAATTATTCTAATGCAAAAGCTCCGTGAGACTTCTAGATTGTTAAGAGCATAGAGAAAGAAAACAATACCAATATTCCTAAGTGTATAGCATAACTTATTTATTTATATTTTTGAATTTATGAAATTCTAACTAGAAAACAAGTGCATATTATACATATCTATATCCTAACAGATGCCTTAATTACACGTGTTTCTATGCCCACCCCCAAACAAGAAGCATGTTTTGTCCTCAAAGCATTTAAATAAAGAGGGTAGAAAAGTACCATGGAAACGCTGTGAAATTCTGAACATCCGCAAAACAAGGTTAAAACATACTAATATAAAACCGACGCGAACTCTAAAAGAGTTCCACCCATTATGGGGTTAACAGGACTTAAATTGCTTGGGACATAAGCGCACACTAAATGGAATTAAAACTTACCTTATCTCCCGACATGCATATTATCTACCCAATAGCACCATGGGTCTTGTATTTCAAATGGCATGGCAAGTCCAAGAACAAATGCTAGCAAGAACCATAAGCGGTTCCCACCTCACGTGTGTGATCACCTCGCGAGTCCAAGCACCATAAGTAGTGCTTGGGAACAAATCTTCAAAAGACTGTTCTAGTATTATTGTAGGAGATGTCATCTCAAAACTACGCTCTGGAACAGCTGCAAATGACCCGGGAACAACCCGCAAAAAACTAAAAATTTTCTGGTCTACTGAAGTCGTAGCGCTGCTTCCACTTGGTAGCGCCTTAGCCTTTTTTTTTTTTGACAAGGGAGCGAGGTGGGGGTAAGAATAGGAATTTGAGTGATCAAGAATGGAAAAACCAACACCCCACCCCAAACAAAATTTTGAAAATAGGTTTGTAAAAATTTGTTTTAAAACGTGGGTCTTTTAAGGTCAGATTCCCGAGACTTGCTAGATTACTATTTTTATAGCTTTAAACTTTTTTACTTTTTATGAATTAGGTTTAATATAAAGGAAAACAATAAGCAGTAAAGACATAATTCACACCATTGAGAAACATGACTCAAAAACCAAGAAAACATGCAAGAGTGGAAAACGTGAATTATGTGAACCGTGGACTTAGGATCCGATACTTACAACCACACACTCCATAGGGAGGGCCCGGTTACCTGAATGGTGCATTCACCAATATATGGAAATGAAAAGAAATGCACCAAACACAAAAATTGAGTCGTTTATAGTCAGATACTCGAGACTTTATCTAAATATATGTATGAATATGTAGTTTATCATATATCAACAACCGAAATAGTTGTGGATCATTCCATAAATAAATATCACAGAAAACATATCCAAACACAATCAAGCACCAAGATTTCCTATGACGCAGCCTAGTGGAATGAAAGCGAAGTCGGATAGACCTATAACATAACCGAGCATGCACCTTATGTTTCATCTTTGAACGAGAGGGTGTCCTAGTGAATAAGTGTGGAAAAGTGAATGGTTGTGGAAGATATGGTGGATTGGGATAAGTTTTAGGGAAAAAACATGGAAAAAATGAGGATGTGGGTTTAGCACAAAACTCATTCATAGTGTAGTTAGGGACCGCCTCAAGTCCGAAAATGAAGGTGTCAAGTAGTTTATCCTTGGGAAGTATTTGTTTACTAGGTGGATTTAAAAAATCATGAAGCACGGGAGAAACTAAAGGATCGAGTGCAAACTCGAGGTTCCTTTGAAAAGGTGGAGGGTGGGGAAATATTGGTGATGGAAGGTGAATGATTATCAGCTAGACCTCTCAAGTCCATATCATCGAAATCTTGATATATCCAAGACATTCCTCAATAGGTGGGTCAAAAGGATCACCGGGGATAGAGATTGAAAAATTCATCTTCCGGCCATAGCATCGAGGGATGAATGGTTGTTGGCAAGGGGGGACTCGCTGAAGTGGTAAAAGAAGTCGTGCAAAAGAGTTGCAGGAATTCTTCTTCGATTTAAATCTACTACCGTGGAGTCATTGTTAAAGTCGGAATTTCGAAGGAAAGGAATTTGTTAATTTGTTTCTCCGAAACATGTTTTTGAAGTAATCTTGAGCTAAGCTCTCGATCATGCTAACCTCACCATTTGTAGATGAATCGGGATATTGTGTCCTCGTTTTGAAAATATTTACCTCAACAGAAAGATGGCCAAAGGACAAGGACATCGAACCATCGTGGCAGTTTATGAGCGCGTTGGCAGTAGCCAAGAAGGGACACCCTAAAATGATAGGTACAGAGTCGTTAGTGACTTCTGTGTCGAGGATAACAAAGTCGGCTGGGTAGTAAAAATTTTGGACTTTAACCAACATGTTTTCAACCACACCCTTAGGATACTTAATAGACCGATCAGCTAATTGCAATGTCATTTTAGTAGGTTGCATCTCCTCTAGACCTATTTGTTTATACAAATAAAATGGGAGTAAGTTAACACTAGCCCCCGTGTCTAGTAAATACGTCGTTGTGTGAGAATCTCCTAAGGTGCATTAGACAATGAGGATCGACCGTGGTCCTTGTACTTAACAATTCCATTATTTTCGGATAAAGTTGGGAACTGTTCAGTTAGAAAGGCGTCTTTAGGTATGTTGGTCTTACGCCTAGTAGTGCACAACTCCTTAAGAAACTTAGCGTGGTTAGGTAGCTTTTTTATAGCTTCGAGAAAAGGAAGGTTTATCGTTAGATTTTTGAAAATGTTCCTAATCTCCTCAAACTTAGTATCCCTGGTTAGCATGGCTAATTTCTGAGGGAACGGTGGTTTCGCTCTATATTTAGCGTATGGCTCGACTTGATGTGTAACCTTGGCTTTCTGTTTCTTAGGTTGTGGTTTAACTGGTACCTCTACAAAGGGTAGGTTCTTTCTTCGTTTCTATTTCGTTATCTAGTTCGATATCCGGTGTAGGAGTATCTTGATGGGATAACTATAGGCATAGTTATTTTGTTATCAACCACACTTCCAGAACGGAGAGTGGTGATGGCATTTAGCTCACCTACGGATGTAGTTTCCGTACTAGTATTACCGTTTACCTCAAAGGCTATGTTTGCTGTTCTAGGGTTGGGTATTGCTTGGCTTGGAAACACGCCTTTTGGTTTGGCTTTCTCTTGGGCTAACTGTTGGTTTAAATTATTAACGGATTGTAGAATGTGTTGGTTAGATTGAGCCATGGTTTGGAAAAGTTGTTGTCTCACTTGTATGAAGGTGTCAAGACGATCCGGTTGTGTGGGTGTAGTAGTCACGGGTGGTGTGACTGGAACTATCTCGCATTGATTATTTATGGGCGGATTGTGATAGTTATTATTTACCTGAACGATACCTCTATTAGCATTATAATTATTATAACTATATTGACCTTGTGCTTGACTTTGTCGAGGTTGCGCTTTGGTTGTTATAATTATTATAATTACCCCGATCCCGTCCTTGTTGTGGTGGAGCTTGGTTATAACCGTAACGTTGGCCTAACATATTGATTATTGTACCACTGTAGGTGTGACTTGTTGGTTATTTCTCCAACTGAAGTTGGGATTTTGTCTCCAAGGGGCGTTAGGTTCACTATTAATGGAACAAGAATGTTCATAGGCTATAGGACAGTGGGAGTCGGGATGCTCAGGACTCCAACAGAAACTACATAGATTTGAATTTTTATTCATGACGGGGATAGGCTTTTGTTGTACAGAAATGGCCTCTACCTTTTTTGTGAGGGATTCAATTAGAGTTTTAAGCTCAGGATCTAATTTAACCTCAAACATACTGGTAGCCTTAATTGTTGAAGAAGAACTAGTGGAGCGGGAGTAATCGTCACTACCCCCCCAATTATTATTATGCTTAGTCTGATCTTCCAAAAATTTATATGCCTCTGAGGCTCCTTTACTTAGGAAACTACCCCCATTCATTATGTCTAGGACTTCTTTATGGTGGTGTAGAAGTCCTTTGAAAAAGGCACGAACTAACGTGTCTTTTGCTAGGTGATGGTGTGGACACTCCATAAGGAGATCGGTGAAATGATTCCAAGCCTCTGAAAATGATTCATGAGGATTCTGTCGAAAGAAGTGAATCTTGGAAAGCATTTCATCCGTCTTTAGGGGTGGGTAAAAATGTTCCATAAACAGCTGAACAAGTTTGGCCCACGAGTCCACAGAATTAGGCGCTTGGGCAGTTAACCAAGACGCCGCCTTATCGGTTAAGGTGAAAGGAAATACCCTCAATTTAATTTGTTCCTCACCAACCGTAGGATGGTGGAATGTTGTAAGGACTTGTTCAATCCTACGCATGTGCTAATAAGGTTTTTCATGGTCTAAACCATGAAAAATGGGTAACAAATTAAATATATTTGGGGAAATGCGGAAATCCCCCACTGGATCTGCTAGAACGATGCAAGATTTAGGGCTATCGCTCAAGGCTTTATAAAAGTCAGAGAGAGGAGTCTCTCTTTCTTCATCCATAATTTCAGGTGGTGTGTGTGAAATAGTAGCTAGAGGTGTAGTGGGTGGGAAACTAGATAGACTTGTTTGTTGACGTTGTCGTGTAATTACCTTAGTTGTTTTTCTTCGACTGCACCTTTAATCTCATGCAAGACTAAGTCGAACTTAACTAAACATGCAACACTCCAAACAATTCTGATATACTAGTAGAAACCTCTAACTGGAGATGCGAGGTGTGGAAGAAAGGAATACCTGATTGCGTCCTTGCTTCGCTTATGAATAGCGTCTTGTTTACGCGTGTTTAGTGTATATAACAAGTTAAAACACTGAAAAACTTGAAAAATCGAAATTCGAAACAAACCTGTGGAAATCCGGCAAATTTCAGCTTAGGGCGCGGGTGCGCTCGCTTTGGGCGTGGTCGCGCTCCGTGTTCCAGTAACTTAGCGCAGGTCGCGCTCGGTATGGGGGAGGGTCGCGCTCTATGTTCCAGTAACTTAGTGCGGGTCACGCTCTATATTCCAGCGTTTGGTAGCGCAAAAGCCGCTTTGAAGAGCGCGGTCATTCCGTGTAATTTTTCGCGGAACTTTTCAATGCTGAAACGAACAACCACAGAATGAATCAAACAAGGGTGGGTGGGTGAAATGGGACTTAAAAATGACTAATTATACTATGAAAATAATGCTAAAGTGAAACTAAGATGGCAGCGGCCATTTGATAAACGATAAAATGAATAGTTTACCTACGAAATGAACAATGAACTCAAAACGTAAGTAAACTAAAACTTTGTTATGAGCCTATATTTATCAAAGTTTCTACTCTCAATTCTATCGAAATAGAGTGGAGTAACAAATTCGTTCCACTCCTAGTTCTCTAGCATGAAATGATTTCATAGTTTAACTAATCGGTCTTAAGTCTAATGAGAGGTTTACGAGGGGGAATTATACTACGATGCAACTACCCACAAGATACAAACTATAATTGATTCAACTACGGAAATACTACGTTGATTATATAATAAGGAATTAGGGGGGATTGATTCCACCTTAACTCAACTTAACTCACTAACGACGAATCGTCGTAATCCGAATTGAACTGCTACGCAGAACAATTGGTTCTTCCTAATCCCTAATTACACATGACATTTCTACCAATTCATAACTAGCATGTGAACGATTAAACCCATTCTCATGGAGAATTAATCGTTTCTAGAGTGGAATAGAAATTACGACGACTCTACGATAATCGGAATCAAGCTTTCACCAAGGCTTCTCAACCCCCTCTAATGGAGGTTTAGCCGAGAATCATTCCACAATCATTTCCATATGAATCTAAACTAAACATAATATCAAGATTCGAAATTTACTAATCTAAATTAAACTATAATTAAATTCTAATTAACAACTAAGAAATGATAATCAACAAGAATTAAAACTAGATATAATAGATTGAAATAACAAAAACCGAAATGACAAGAATAATCACTATTTTATTTTTCTAATGAATGATATTCAATGATTCAAGAAATTAATCTAAAACAAGAAAATGAAATTCTAAAACTAAGTTCTAAAACTCATTAATGGAGGATAACTAATCTAATTCTAATCTAGGTCTAACTATCTACCATTAACAAAGAGCTAAGCTTTTGTTTTTATACTTTCAGATCCAAAAATCGTGCATGGGCTTGGAGCCATGTTTTGGGCCAGAGAATCAGGCCCAAAACCCAATTCTTTCAGTCCAAAAAGGCCTCTTCAGCTGCAGTTGGTTTCAACAGACTGTTCGTCCACTTCTACTATTCTGATTGGGTCAAGGCTTAGACCATTGGAAAGTTCTTTCCGAGCCGGTCGTTTTAACGTAAGGTAGGCCCAATTCCGAGGTCTGAGTGCAAAGATATGGTCTTCGGAAGTTCTATTGACTTTGTACACTGTTTCTGCCAGCGTGGATTTTGACTTTTCATCTTTTGACCGGGCTTTACAGAGGCTTTGTCTTCTTGAAAATTGGCCTTTAATCACAGAACTCCTTAGCAATCGACCTTTGCTCCTTTATCTCGATAAAGTGGCACATTTCTTCACATAATGGACTTTGAAGCCTGAAAAGCATAAAAACACGTAATCAGTATTAACTCTTAATTATTACTCACATAATTGGTCTAAAAGTATGACTGTTACAGGGTTAAAACTACAGTTTTGGGCTCTTATCAGTGACTCTAATTAGAACTTGTTCAAGATTTTTCACAAAAGGTCCAAATACAAGACCAACATTATACTTGGATTTAAAAAACAAATGAGTGCACGTTGTCGAATAAGCTCTCAAAAGCCATAAGCAATTAGATATAGGTATTTCTCAAGTTGAATAATAGTGACATAGCATGTTTAACATACTATGACAGGACACAGGAGCAAAGCATGTTGGGAGGCTTCTTAAAAATGTTATTCATTCAGCGAACACATGGTAATAATAGCTAAGCATATTTTTTTAGGATAATACTATTAGGCAGAATGAGTATTTGATCAATTTCTTTTGGTTTCTACATTACTAGCTTGGACCCCAAGCAAATAAGCAATTCAATCTATTTTCGTTTCCATTTACATGTCATGTACATTAGTGCTCTTCGTTGGATGTTTGTTACTAAAAACTTGACAGTTAATAACGAGCGAACCGATGTAGTTTGTAGTGACAATACCTTTTAGGAACACAATTAAAAAAGTAATTTCGTCAGGAAGATAGATTAATGAGAATTAGTTAAATACCTTTATTTGATTGCAGTTGTTTTGTTATTAAACTGCATCAGCTGCGTTGCACAACGGAGAATGAAGTTTTGCATATTTTTGTTTGTGCAAGAGAAGAGAGAGAGAGAGATGAGAATAAAAAGCTTCAAATGGCTGGTGGTATTTAAACGGTGGTAACAATGGAAAGGAAAGAGATGAAGAGGGCGTTGGTTTTTCTAAATAAAATCTAAATTGTAAATTATGTTTTCATGCTTTTCATTAAATATTATTAAACTTACATAGCCGGTTATAAAAAAAACATACTAAAAAAAAAACACTTGGACCATGCACCTGCGTACTTTAGAACCCCTCAATAACCTCTTAATTCAATGTTTCCTTATATAGACTTTTCCACTTGCATCCTCATTTACAATTGCATCCTCATTTACAATGTTTTGTAAAGAAAATTCTAAAAAATTAGCAAAGTGTACAATATTCAACTCATGCTTATGGACTAATCCAGCAAGGTAATCAGCTACCTTATTCACTTTCCTAAAGACATGTGAAAAGGTTATGTAACTAAAAGTAGCATTTTTACTTTCAATAGCACCCACCACATCTCTACATACCAGGGGGGTTCTCTAACTTGTTAATAGCATTAATAGCTCTCATGGAATCTGATTCCACTTCTACCTCAGTAAAACCTTTGAGCAAACATCTCTCCAAGCAAACATCAATAGCCTTTAGTTCTTGGAAGATCACTGATTTATGAACTCCACCACCACTAAAAGTTGCTACAACTATACCTTCTTTGTCTCAATCTCATCACCCTTCCATAACTTTGACCATTGTTGTTCAAAGCCCCATCGACATTTGCTTTAATTCTATTACCCATTGGAGGAGTCTAGGAACAATTAGTTTCCACCTCCTACTTGAACTGAATGGTTATGTTAAGCCTGAGGAAAAGATTTCTAACCATATCAGTGTCTCTGACATCCGGTCTTAGGACTTGTACGTAATTCCTTAAGTCTCGTACCATCTTGTGAAACACTACCTCTGATGGTTTAGACGTTTGACGAAACTTCCTGTCATTCCTTTATTTCCTTCCAAATGTAATTGATCGATCCACAAATGAAAACTTTATATATCTCACCCACTTATGCTATTTTGCACAACCTCAACAGGGAAGCCCATTCTCTATTTGCATTATAGTTAAGAACTTAAGAATAAGAATAAGAATAGTCATTTTTTTTTTCACTATTGACTGCCCTTCATTTATTTAATAGCAATAATATGACCATTACAACCCCTAATAAATTATGGGAGAAGCTCCTCCAAGGGGTTTGAGGCCCACTTGGCAAGCTGATGAGCATGAGAGTTCTGATCTCTCTTAAATCTTAATACATATACAAAAGTTACATTTTCTTTAACTAAAACACAGTCTATAATAAAGTTCCTAATACTTGAAAAATGCCAACTGATGCTTGAAGTAGGTTCTCCAAATTTATTCATCACAGCTCAATTGTCACCTATGACCTCCACTTCCATCTCTCCCACTCTTCTGATAAGTATAGATGCGATTTCAGTAGCCTTTAGTTCTGCCTCCTCCACATCTCTAGATTTGAATCTTCTATGAGTTGCTCTTGTAATTTGTTAGAAAAATGGATTTGCACAAATCCATAGAGATATGAATGAGTAATTTGTCTCCCAAGTTACCCCACTTGAGATGAAATGGGTTTCACTTGAAATAGTACGTAAAGAGATAAAAACATTTTCGAAAGGGTGCACTGGTTCGAAATAGTGCATTATGTTGAAAAAGGTGGCGATATTTCGAAACAATGTTTTATGCCGAAATGGTGCGTCCTTTCAAAATATGTGACTTTTCAAAGAGGTGCCTAACTTTTTCAAAGAGTCATTATACTGTTTTGAAAAGGCACTTCTCACCTATAAATAATGGATGAATTTGGGGAGAAAGACATACCAGATCACACATTTATGATCTTTTTCTTCTCCCTCTGTTCTTAGTCAAATACTATGTCGTGTTCGTTGATTCTGTAGAATTGAAGTGCTAGCTTTCTATAAAAGGAAATATGTTCTATCTTGGGAGACAGTTTCCCATCAACCTTCAAGCACCGTGAGGGGAAAATCTGTCTTAAGGACATAGCGTTTCTACACTAGGCTCGGATTTAACAAAGAAGTACAAGACACTTATAAGACAAAATGTTTGTACAGTTAGGAATATACATTTAAGTTGTATATTCCTAACAACTTAAGACAGATTTATTTCTTTTTCTTCTTTACCTAACAAAATTTGTTTATGTTTTCCTTTTTTGGTTTTAAGGATTAAGAAAGTGTATTTCTATTTCACAAATGACAACACCACCAGTTACTACTATTGTCCCTATTCCTTCTGTTGTTCCTGTTGCAGTTCCTACTGTTGTTCCCCATTCAGTTCCTTATAGGGAGAAGCCTGAAAAGTTAAATGGAACTGATTTCAAGCACTGGAAATAGAAGATGCTCTTCTATCTTACCATGCTTAACTTGGCTAGGTTTATGTGGGATAAGGCTCCTAATATAAGCCCTGATGAAACCGACAAGGAGAAGGTTTTGGCCAAGGGTGCTTGGTTTCATGCTGATTTCTTGTGTAGAAATTATGTCCTTAGCAGGTTGGTTGACTCATTATACAATGTGTATTGTTGTTCAAGATAGCTAAGGAACTTTGGGATTCTTTGGACAAGAAATACAAGAGTGAAGATGCTGGCATGAAGAAATTCATAGTTGGCAGATTTCTTGATTTCTAAATGGCAGATTCTAAAACTGTCATAAGCCAAGTTCAAGAACTTCAAGTAATCCTACATGATGTTATTGCTGAAGGAATGAGTATGAGTGAATCATTCCAAGTAGCTGCTATGGTGGAGAAGTTACCACAATCTTGGAAGGATTTTAATAACTATCTCAAGCATAAACACAAGGAGATGAACATTGAAGAACTAATCGTCCATCTAAGGATAGAGGAAGATAACCATTTATCTGAGAAGAAGGGCAATAATCCCATGGTGGCAAAGGCTAATGTTGTGGAAGGCTCAAGTTCTAAGCGAAACTCTCCTTCAAAAACCCTAAAACCCCCTTCAGAGCTATTCTTCTCTTCAACACTTGAAAATGCCATTCAAAAGGTATATGGAGATAGAGTAAGTTGCACTTGTTAATTATGGGAAAAATTATGGTTAGATTGTTGTCATTTTTGAATGTTATTGATCAAAATAGGGCTCTTGTTGACACACATGATATGGTGAGAAGTCAGATGAACTTCAAGAGGCACTCACTCACTGATATTAAAATTGACATCCCAAGAGTCCCCAAAAAGAGATCTTTGATTCAAGCCATGGATGCTACAAATGTTAAAGACAAATGGGAAAAGAGCTCATGGGGAAGGAAGTTAATTGCTCAGAAGAGAAGGGTATCTCTCAATGAGTTTGATAAGCTCAAGCTCATGGTTACCAAGATCAAGAGGGCCAATGCAATTAGGTAGGAGCTGGCAAAGCTGAAGAAGCAGAGTGCATAAGACTATGGGCATTTCAGTTATTTTACTTGGTTGGCGGGGCGGGGTGTTTAGAACATCTATGTTGTTCTTCATTACTTTTCGTTGTGGATGAATAGAAAGAATTTAATTGTTAGATCGAGTTATTGATGAATGGAAGAATTTAATTGATACATTGTAGACTGAAAAGGGTGCAGGTGGCCCCACATATAAAAGGGCCAGAAAAACCATTTTTTTTAATAAATGAGAAATAATTAGTAACGGATAGAAAATCGTTAGGAATGTAAATAATTAGTAACGGATATATAACCGTTAGTAATGGAAAATTAGTAACGGTTAGTAAATGTCAGAAACGGAAAATACCAACACTTTACAAACGTTGGGCGAAATTAATAAACGTTGGAAATGAATTGTAACGGTTTTTATGTCACTGAAATTAATTTCAGTAACGTATATTATCCGTGACTAATTTTAGTAACGGAAAATAAACGTGACTAATATCAGTTACTGTTTATTGTCACGCTTTTGTGTCACGCAAGATAACCGTTACTAATATTTTTAGTGACGGATGCATATCCGTTACAAATCAGTCCATATGGTGTAGTGTGTTGTTTTGGCAGGGTATGCAATATATTAAACCACACATTTCTTAATAATTGTATATGGCAGGTAGGCATAGGCATGGGCGGATCTAGGGGGGGGGGGGAATACTAGTTATAATAGTGTATAATTCATCATAAAAAAAAATTGTAGTGCATATTAGTTGTAGCAACCCCCCTTATGTGGCGATCCTGGATCTGCCCCTGTTCAAAGGTGCTACTTTTTCTAACGTTTGTATTTTTCACTCTCAATATTCTTGAAAATTGTATAGTTTGAGTTTAGGAGTGTTTTGATATGCAGCAAATTAATATATGGTACACTGTGGTATGGCTTTGTTTTGGTGACACTAGTTAAGGTTATATAAAGTTTGTATTTTTATTTATTCCAAAATCATGACAATACTTAATTCTTTGTTTTTTATGAAAGGCAAGCAGGGAAAAATCTTAACCTTTTTGAGATTAACCCATTTATTTCGATATTGGCTCTTGAAAAAAACACATACTATAGCTTGCATCTTTATTAGTATGCATCATGATAGAGGTCGTTTGTTGTCATAACAATTAACGTATAAGCTGCAATTAGTATATAAGCATATCTCCGGTGGTTTCGAGTTTACCACCAAACTGGTTAGATTAATGCTAATGCCAAACTAATTATTGTGTGGCTCATTTTGTAATATTTTGTATGTTATGCAACTTAATATCAGACGGATGATACAAGTTATGCATACTTTGTTGCGCGCTCTTGGCGATGTTAATTACACAATGGGAAGTTCCACGATAGCCCCATGGGTAAAACGTTTAATTTAAGATTTATTAAAGCTCTTTATAATTTCCATTTGTTTTTGAGCTTTCAGTATTGAGATCATATAAGGTTAAAGTGAATGAAATTAGTCCGCCCGGTCGAATCACATTTGAAGAAAATGGCCTGACGAAATAAATTTCACCTACAAGAAGTTGGTGGATAAGAAGTAATAACCACCCGGACACAAAAAAGCCGCGTGCACGACTAGTGAAATAATAGCCAGTGGCATTATCTCCACTCGACTATAATATCTCAAGTCATGCCACGCGGTGCTTCGTGTCTTGGTCGTTCTTACTTCTTGTCCACCAACTCTTGTAGGTGAAACTTATTTCGTTCAGTTACTTTCTCTTAAAATGTGATCCTTTGGGCAATTTCTACTGGCGGACCAATTTCATTCACTTTGACCTTATATGATCTCAATACTCAGGAAAGTTCTTAAACAAATGGAAATTATAAAGAGCTCTCTTTATAATTAGATATCTGACGAGATGTGTGGTTAAGCAATGTTTCTCTTAAGCAAGCCTTACACATTTATGATATGGAATTGAAAGGATGTCGAGCCAAAGTTACAGATCAATCTTATTGTAAATGAAACTTGGGCGATACCAGAAATCATACAGGAGGTGATTGAGCTTGTAGGGTTCGATGTAACTTCCTTAGGCACACTTGCTGCGAATGAATAAGACCACCTATATGCACTACACCATAACAAGGAATTCCTAACAATTGCAATTTCACTTTTGTAACACATATTTATCCGTTAGTAAATTAATAACAATTAGTGTTCTGTTACAAAGTCACTTAACCGTTAGTAAATTACTCGAATTATTTTGTGTCGTTTATCAAGATATTAACTAACAGCTGTACAAATCTAAGCAGTTAAAATCGGTTTTCGAAACTAATCGATCGAGGAGCGATGTCACACCCTGAATTTCAACAGAATTCGGAAAAACAATATTTGTTCCCGACTCTTCGATTTTCGAGGTGTGATGCACTCTCAACTCCCAAAAACCCATAATCAGTTTAAATACACGGATAATTAAAAACCAATAAAAAATTTAAGTTAAACAAAAGTCCTCTTCATTACCAAAAACTCGCAAATATGATTAAATTACAAATCTCCTTTCCACCATCTTTAATTATAATTGCAACTGAAAATACAAAACAACATTTGTCTCAACTAAAGACTATTACACCTTAAGGGAAAACAAAACATATCATGAATGCGATGCTAACACAAACCACAAGCAGCAACCAACCTTCTTCAACACTAAATCTGTCAAGATTTATCAACTATGTTCATTTAATGAACACACCCGATAAGCAAACATGCAAATCGGGTCAGCATTATAAACAATTCTGGTGTGAGTAGCCCTAAATACAACATATACTTATACATATATTTACACAATAAATAAGGCAGTTAGTTCCTCCCCCGAGGCACCTTAACCTCCACGAATAATACAACATCCTTAAGTACAATAATTTAGGCAGGTAGTTCCTCCACTGAGGCGCCTTAACTTTCCACTAACCACACAACAAACCATACGCATAATAAATAAGGCATGTAGTTCCTCCATTGAGACACCTTAACTTCCCAACAATAATACAAAGGCATTTAGTTCCTCCACCGAGGCGCCTTAGGTTCTAACTAAACTAATAACCAGCCAAGCATATTCTATACTTATCGTATTTCATGCTCAATTACAGAGTGGGTCGTCTCTGCACAAGTAATTAGTTTAACCCACCCTTCTGCAAAATCATATACAATCATATATTTAAAGATATATCATTAACCAACATATTATCATAATTATATTATTTAAGGCTTTCTTTGCGTGTCCCTAAAATCACATCGTATCTATGTCTTACATAGTTTTCCTGGCTACCACAATCGCTACCCAACGCCGAACATGTACATCCACATGCCTCCCCTCACATAGTGGACCACTCCGTCGCGCCAATTACCACGAAATGCGGGATGTTTGCACACCGTAACCCTCACACGAAAGCCATTATGTAAGTACTGCCACTATTCGGCATAAAATATCGCGCGTCTCGTTCTAATTTTGCGAACGGAATAATCAAGTCACTATTCGACTATGCCAGAAGGGCCATTTAGATTCACTAAAACGCCAGAAGGGCCAATCAAATTACTTACGCCCGAAGGGCCATTCAGATTCACTGAAACGCCAGAAGGGCCAATCATATCACATACGCCCATCACAAAGGCAAATCACATGAGTTGTGGTAGCTAGGTTATAGGATTTTCGTTACGTAATTTATTCAGGTGTCATACATTCATGTCTCATAATAATTTCACTTTATTACGTGCATGTCAAATACATTATTGCACTAAGCCACCATATTTGGAAAATCTCAATAATAATTCTTGTTCTATCTCATGCCAGTATACTTAATTGTATTGAAGCTCAATGTTTCTCGTTAGAATAAAAATCCACATTATCACGTGCCAATACTATTCATTGCACGATATTCAAGCATCTTTACATCAACTCTCAAAACTTATTATTTCACGTGCCAATCATATATTGCACTACCCCATATGGGATGTATCAAGCCTTCATAAATACTATAATTCGTTTAAGTAGCAACTCGTAATAGTAATCAATCATGTAATGTATTCGTTCAATATATTTATGTGAACTCAATTCCCCATCAAAGGTACGCATTATTTCCATTTGTGCATAATATAAATACTATATAAATAATCAAAATATAAGTCAATTCCACCAAATATCAAAATGAAACAACTTTAAAAAGAAAGAACAACTCAAGTCCAAATATCTCGCATAGTTATTCGAGTCCGAAGCACAAGTCAAGTCAAATTGATCAACTGACAAAAGCCCAATACTAAAGTCCATGAATATGAGTCCGTATGTAGTGTAATTCTCATAGAAATGTATATATCTAAGTCTTATAAGAATTCCTCTCTTGTTACGTGCCAATATTTATATTCTTTACACATTACTCACGTCAAATCTTAATTAGATAATGACAAACCAATTTATGCAGGCTTCCGCACTATTTTAGCATTTGATTTTTCCATACACTTTACAACATAAATATATCACAATTACACAGTCAAAAGTCCACAATCAAAGCCCAAAAATCTAAATATTTAAAGACCCCATTGGATCTATTTTAAGTTATATGGACCGGCCCAAAACCAAATTAGAAACTGGCTCAAAATACGCATGGGTTCGGCCCAAAGAATTTAAACTAAAACCAGCCCAAACTTAAACTAAACTGGTCCAAAACTTAAGATTAATCCATCCCAACAACTAACTAGTGTTTAGGCCCAAAAACTGAAATCAAAACCGGCCCAATCAAAACAAAATAAAATTGGGCCCAAAGAAACCAACTAAGGCCCAAACCCCACTAATAGGTTTCGGCCCAAGGCCCAACCGATCATCTCCCTCAGCTCCAACAGCTCCACCAGCCACAAAATCGGCCACCACAACCTCCACTCATCACCCCTTTTCAACCCAGCGGTTGGACTCCTAATGAACCTGACATCTTTAATTAACACCAACACCGATTTTGGCAACTGTCGAGATCACTCTCCAACATATCTCGGCCGCCATTGCCAGCTGTTCAAGCTTCCCACAGCCCTCATTCGACAACCCTCACTAGCCACCCCATCACCAACAACCCATTCAAGTACTTAACCACCCCAACAACAAAGTTCAAATAAAAACTAGGCGATTTTTGGTCGCCGCCATTAACACCCTCTCAAAGCTTTGACAACACCCATTCTCTAGCACCAAATCATCCCCAATCATCAATAACCAACATCAAATATATAACCCCTGACATCAAACAACCAAAACCACAACAAAGAAGAGGTCAAACAACACAGCAGGACGTTTTCTTTATCTTGGGCTCGGGACGCCATTAACAGGCCCAAACAAGCTTCGACAGTTCAGTTTCAATTTCAGAGTTTTCAACATAGTTTAACAATACAACAGGACACCAAATAATAACAGGATAATGAGTAGTAACAATAGACAGAAACCTTAGACAGAGAAATATGTCTGTATACACTGATACATGGAAAACTATAGATTCGATGAAATAGCAAAAATAACTACTCACCTGTATTAAAAGCTCTTCGAATCCCTCATAATCCAAATCGTCGTGCTCCAACTCTTTAGCAATCGAGCTTTTATCTCCGCATCCATTTTTATTTTTTTATCTAAAAACCCTATTCTCTAGAAAAATATGAATATATACCTGGGTTTGAAACCTCAGCCCAACAAAGACTCGGGCCCAGAAATCAGGCCCACATATCCCAAATCCAATCTAACAAATTTTAAATAAATAAATAAATTAATTAATAAATAAATAAATACATATTATAAATACGAGCGTTACAAGCGATATGCGATTAATTGGTTAATCGGTGATTAATCGGTAATTTAATCGGTTATATCGGATGTATATATTTGATGTTTTCAAAATATATATTAGTATAATCATACCAAATATTTCTAAACAGTGATCCGAAATACAACAAAAAATATTAAATTCTTATAATCACATCTAACTAGCTCAATTTTGGAGTACTACAGATATGTCAAACACAAAAATTACATTAAATATTTAAAGGAATAAGGGGATTGAGAAGTGATAATATTTATTAGAGAGATAATACAATAATTTGTATATTTAACTTTCGTTAAGGAGGAAAAAATAAGTAAACTTTTAGTTTTGTGTATTGATTGGGTTCTATTATTATTAATACGGTTTAAGAATCTAATTCGTTATTTTTACGTATTTTTTTAGATGGAAAGCCGATATTTTCAATAATTTTTTTTCTCAGTTTAGCGAGAAATCGGTAATCTCGGCTGATTAATCGGTTAATTTGGTGATTAAATCGGTTAGGTGAGTAAAAATTAAAAAATAGGTAAAAACTAATCGGTTTATGAGCAATACGCGATTAATCGGCCGATTAATCCGATATTGATAGCATAGGTAAAAATGTGACGAATCAAAAAAGAAAAAAAGGGCAAAAATTTCAGCGGGATTTTTTCAACTCGCGCTTAGTAGGTCAAGGGGTCAACTACCCCTGACTCCGTGAGTTAGTAAGAAAAGATGTAAACAAAAGGGGAAAATGGGGTGAACTGCTGGCGTTGTCGCCACTACCAACATGTGAGGTATTTCTTTTTCCATTTCTTTTTCTTTTCTTCTCAATCTTCCTCAGTTATGATTCATGACTGATGAGGAATTGTTTTGTGGTCGATCTTCTAGGGTTTCTCAAGTTAGTTGATTTCTTACGCAAAAGGACAAACCTTTATTCATTACTTCAACACAAAATTGCTCGATCTATGGAAGGAAGCTTGCTTTAACCAAGGTAACAAATTATTAGGTTCAATTTTTTGAAAATGGTGGCTAGCATAGAAGTATGTGATCTGTCAGCTGCTGAGCTTGAGAACATTATGACGATTGTTGCCAATCCTCGTCAGTTCAAGATCCCTGACTGGTTTTTGAACAGGATGAAGGATTACAAGGATGGCAGGTATTCCCAAGTTGTTTCCAATGCATGGACATGAAATTCAGAGATGATTTGGAGCGCTTGAAGAAGATCAGGTTTGTTTTCGTTCCATCTAGTTTATTTTAATATTTCAAAATAGTTTATAAGCACTCAAACATCTGTTTAGCTTATTATGTTCTAGTTAGTAAATTGATTTTAAGCCAAGAAATATGTATTTGCTTCACATATTGCTTGTTTGATTGCCCTACATGTGTTGAGTATTCTTCACGTGGATAGTGTTTTTTTTTATGTGTAGATTTGCTCTGTTTTCTTCTATGGGGATGAAGTTTGACTATGGCTTTTAAATTTGTGCCTTAGAGATGAATGCAGTTCCCTATACTAAACTGTCATTCAATAACTGGCTTGAAATGTTCTTGATCTGGCTGAAATGTGGAAGACGGAACATATGAACTGTGCATCTGCATTATGAGCATACAGAGATATTTTTGGATAAATTTGTTAAAAACTTAATATGAATTGATTTTACACGTTAACTTTATAAATGTTTGAATTGACTTCAGAAGCGACAATGTGTTTTCTCCTGTATTAATTGTTCTTTCTAGAGTTTCATTAGTATAGTTTATGTCTTTGTTTCCCAACTGTGATGTTCTGGTAGAATAATCTTTAGTGTAGCGTGATATTTTTGGAAGGTTGAAGAAATTTAGTTCATGGGACTGGAGTTTGACTCTTTGGCTTTAAAACTGTGCTTTTGAAATGAATGTAGTTCCCCATATCAATAGTTCTTCAAATAACTCTGGCTAGAATCATCTTTATTCTAGCTTTGTGGTTGTTTGACCTTAAGTTCGACTATTTATTATAATTTGAAACCATGTTAACTTCGAATTAGTGTAGTTTATAATTGTTATTGTATTTTTCAGTGTTTCATTTTTCTATTTTTAAAAGTGTTATTGTACTTATCCTGGATTAACATGTGCTCTGAAACTTAGATACTACTTTTTGGATGACTGGTTTTTTATTGGGGTTTCAGTTCAATTGCAATGTATGGTCTTTGATTGTGTTCTTAGATTTACAAATATTGATTATGAGTATATAGTGTATAATATAGTTGCAGGGTTGTTGACTATTAGTATTCTTGGCTAAATAAATAGCTTTTCTCTTTTTGAAAACTTAGATGTGAAGGAGTATTGGCCGTTAGCTGATTTGGTGTCAAAGACGACCCCAGTGCACAACTTAGTCAGAGAGAGAGAGGGGGGGAGGGGAGGGGTGGGGGGGGGGGTGACCTATAATCTAGATAAAAAAGGGTTTGGTATTACGTATGAGCATGGTGCTTAGTCACTGAATATTGACTGATGAGTAATGAGGACTCTTTGAGTTCAATGTACATACAGTGGCCAATTTATAAGAAGCTGAACTTGGAAGCATGGTGGAATCTTAGTATTCTAGATTGAGTAATTAACTTTCCACTCCTTAACAGATTGGTTTTTTAGTCATATTTATTGGTTCCTTGATAGAATAATCTACACTTTATGTTGATATGTTACCGAAATAATGTGTTTTACTTTTGTCGTAAAATCTAGTTAATTGATTCTATGGAATCACAGATGTTCATACTGGGTCTCACACTTGAGCCCATCTCCCCTTTGGGATATTCATCTTCTCACGGTGCTAGAGACATTTTGGCATGTGGCCGTGTTTGAATATCTGGTTTGTTAAGGTTGAAAATCAAGAGCAACATGGCGGTTCTGGATCACTCTTACACCATTAGTAGTAATACCAGCTAAGAAGTTTCATGACAAATTTTGAATCTGATTTCATCAGTAAGTGTTATATCTTTTCTTCTTTTTGCATTTTGGTTCCTTATTAAATAATTTGATATTTATTTTGGTGGTTAAATGTATCTCATTCTGTAAGTGTGTGTAGGAATTTTTTCACTCGGGTTGTGCTAATACGTGACTACATAGCACACTAGTACAGAATAGGATTTTTGTCACTGTTTTTATCAAGTATTTGTCACGGGTGTATTGTGAACAGTGACAAATAATTTTTTACAATATACAGATGGGTATGGAGACTTGTAAGTCACTGTTTTCAGATAAACAATTACAAGAGGATTCAGTAGATAAGTAGATAACTAGTACTACCCAAATTTATTATGTTTCACACCACAAGTTCACTAGACACCTAGACGGTTACCAAAAACAAAAGACTCCACTTTCGGTAACACATCAAATAAATTATTCCCTTGGGGCTTTCGAGTTTAGTTGGGGTTTCCCAAATCTAGGAGCATTTTAACTCAATTATGGTTACACCATGGGTAATCAACGTTGATCAAACTAGAGTTTGGGTATGGCTTCAAATTTTAGTGGTAATTGACCTCGACTGCCTTCAATTTAAATGATCTCTCTCCTTTCTCTTCGTTTGTGAATCACTGAAACTCTTCTATTATATTCATTCTTCACCATCACCAAGTTTTCAAGGATTATGATTTATGAACCCGAAAGTTGGTGGAGGCAGGACTTGTAAGTAGTGATTTCTATCACAACTTTTGGTCTTTCTGAAAACTCTTTCTTTCCTAATTTCATTTGTCAACAATTTTTTTTTGAAGCCTCTGTTTCATTACATTTCTAAAGTGTTATTAATATGGCGGCATTTGTTTGAATTGGTTATAAGAGCAGGATGATGAAAAATGTACTGACAATAATGGATATTGGATGGACTAATTGGATGCCTTGTTTTAATGCATTCCTAGTAGGTTCAACTTGGTATAAGAATGAAGGTGAATCTGTTTTGTTCTATTCTACCTATAATCTCTCATCACTAAGCTTTAAAAGCAGAAGGGATGTTTGTTAAGTTCTCAGATGTTTTTGTCAAGAACAGTTGGCAACCCCGTCTTAACCAAACCTTGAATTCATTCTTCAGCACAATTCAAGAACCAGAACTAAGCACTCTATAAGCTTTGAAACATAGACCTAAATCTCCTACTCTTGCATTCAGTTTACTGATTTATTGTTTGAAAACCTTGAATATATGTTCACTATAAAGAAACTGACATTTTTTAGTTATATTCGAAACTTTCAGGTTATTTCCACTCGCTGCAGAACGAAGCTGCAAGGAAGAGTTGTGCAAGATACGCACTGGTATATGGCTCCTTTGAAACCAACTTTGTGAACCTGAACTTTCTTGTAGTCCATTTGCATAACAACCTTTCATAAAGACTCTTCCATGTGTGACCATGTGTTTAAAAACTTCACATGAATTACTCTAAGGTATGGGTCTGCCTTGTTTTCTATTTGTATTAGGCCAAAATTTTCAGAAGTCTTAATTAAAATCCAATCTCTTGTAGTCTTTTGAAAATGGACTTCCCTTATTCCAGATATGGATGTAATCCCTTTTTTCCAATTAGTGTAATTTGGCGTTTATTTACTGGAAAGGGTATTAAATTCAATAAAGATTAGTTACTAGTAGTTTAGACTTTGGATTAACTGAAGAGGACTAATGTAGATTATAAGGCATAGTGGAAATTGGGAATCAAGAACTTTTAACTTGGAAAATAATTTAATGTTTGCTGTTATGGAAGGGAAGGGGAGTAATCACTTTCTTAGATCACAATGTATGGTAAGTTATTTAGTGAAGTTATTAATGCTTGAACTCTCTCTTTATTAATTAAATTTTAGCAGCCACTATCTATGTAATGCCTAGTTGGTATGTCTTCTTCAGTTTAGTAGGCTAGAGTGAGCTTTGAGAGGACTTGAGAACCTGAACTCATTCCATGATCAAAGTATCCACACAAACAAGGGTAGTACACCAAACAGAAAAGCTAACCACCAAGATTGTGCACTCTCCATTTCTGACTTTCTTTCACAGTATGTGGTATCTCATTCATTTATTCCTTTGAGTTGATTATTAAGTGATAATTGAAACTATTGGACATAACTTGCTTTCACAATTATTTTCTTTGCTTAAAAAAAAAAGGTCCAGAAATAAAGTTTGACCCGTGTAACTACAGTTTGTGTATATGTGTTTGGTGGCGGTCCTTTTAGTTACTTCAGGTTGGCTCTTCTATTTTTTTCATCAATGGACGAGACCACGTACATTGTAAGTTTTATTTGCTATTGATTTTGTAAGCCTAGATGTAATATGTTCCTTATCCTTGCTTTTTCCATCTTCACTTGTTTTTGTTATTGATTTCTTAATCGCATCTGATCGATTCCGTAAACCGTTGTTTTTCTTTCAGATTAAAATTGGTGAATCAATGTTAAATCTTTCTTGATTTCTCAATTGGTGAAATCCCGAACAGGTAGTTCCCTTGAAATATGGTTTAACTAGGTAGGGGTTAACTTGAAATATGGTGATCTATGCTTCTTACATTGTTCTTGATTGAGCTGTATTCTCTTAGATAGAAGTAACTTATTAGTCTAATTGTTTTATATTCCTTTTAATGGTGATGGTACCATATTCTACTTGCTTGTTGATTGGTTATCGCCTTGGGTTTGAACTTTTAAATCTGGAATCTTGATGAAGTTGGAAAATTTCTACCATGGCACTTGATACACAGAGTTCAAAATATCAAGACTCATTATTCGTGGTGAACTTATTTTTTTTTCTTCAGTCTAAGACTCATTTTACTAGAGGCAGTTAAGGGAAGGAATGCCTCAATAAGTGCACTTTTGCCAAATACTTGCCTTTGTTCATCGTCTTGGCTATATATAATCCTTGCATCTAAGGCCTCCTAGGCTCAGGTCTAGAGGGCTTAGTGTCACCTAGGACTGGTGGCTGGCCCTTAGGATCACCTGTGTGTTTAACTGCAGATCACCTTACCGAGACACATAAAGACATTGCTATATATGAACTAAGCCCTAAGATCGAAGTCTCCATGTCACCCAAACTCTTTAAGTTCTAGAAAATGATCCTCGTAAGAACAATGGGGGAGTAGGGTTAACTTCAATAACACTAGAAAATAGTTTGCTAGTTCCATTTGTTCCTTCTAGGTGGATATCAAGCTTTTTCATGGGGAAACGAATATGCAAAGCTTTAGGCGGGGGAGTCATTTATGCAGCTCAATAAATATTGTTTCTTTGTTTTAGTTTTAACTTTTTGTAGATGATAATTGATAAACACTTTAACTAGATGTTTGGTTTTGGCTTATTTGCTTTAGCATTGAGATTTATTTTGTACATGGTTAATGGAGAATATACGAGTAAAATTATTTATAATACAAGTGAGCTTTTGTATGTTTGTGGTAGAGATTGTTAGAATGGATGAATATTATTATTAATAGAATAATTTGGTTGATATATCATGGAATAAGCAAGTGCAGGTGATGTAGCTTTGGGGAAATTTCTAATAGTTTTTTTTTTTTTTTTTTTTTTTTTTTTTTTTTTTTATTACAAATTATTAGTAACGGATACATAACTGTTACAAATATTTGAACTTTTTATTAAGCAACAGTTAATAAGTGTTATTAATTTCCGTTAGAAATAGATAATGACCAACAACAGACAATTTAGTAAGCATTACTAACACATTGGAACAGTTGATATCCGTTACTGAAATTAATTTCACTAATACTTGATAACCGTAAGTAAATTTTGTAATGGATAATAAGTGTTATTAATTTTCGTTACTAATATTTGTCATGTTTTTGTGTCAACGCAAGATAACCGTTACTAATATTTTTTGTAAAGAATGTATATTTGTTACAAATAAACTGATATGGTGTAGTGATGGCAGGGTTCGGTGTTAATTCAAACTATATGGTAGAATGCTTAGCCATCGTCGAGAGTGTCTAGATTGCAATACAAAGAATGCTTAGCCAGTGACATTATCGTTGAGGATGTAGGAGATCGATGTAGTTTTAGGTACTTGTGACTTGTAAGAGAAATCTAGTATGTGTTTAATGTTTATAAGTAAAATCTAGGATATCTACAAATTATTATATTGTTACTTGTCTCTATGTATAATTTCTATAGAATTTGGATCATTTGTACTGTTGATGTAAAACATTTTGACTGGCGTTTTTCTTTGAATTCAAGACTTAATTAATCAAGATATAAGCTCCTCATGGTCTCCTTATTGTACCGAGTGCTGACTCTCACTTTGGTATCAATATTTGTTGTTATTCCTGCTATGCTCATAGTGACTGGCGTATATTATGAATTTGTATGGTCTCCTCATGGTCATATTCAAATTCAAATTCAAATTCAATTGTCATATTCAAATTCAAATGTTAAATTCAAATTCAACGACAAATTCATAACGAAACCCTAATCTATATACAAAACCCTAATCTATAATAAAATTCAACGTCAAATTCAAATTCAACGACAAATTCAAATTCAAAAGTCATATTCAAATTCAACATCAAATTCAATTTCAACGTCAAGGCTAGTTTCAAATGTCAAATTAAAATTCAACGTCAAATGATAATTTAATGTCAGAAGCAACATGAATTTGAATTTGACGTTGAATTTGAATTTCACTCTAAATGATATTGTCAGACTGCTCATAATCACTTTAAATGATTTTTGTAGATCGCTGTGGGTTACTATAAAAGATCGTTTGGCTCTATAATCCAGCGATGTGTGGTGGTCGTTAAGGCCAGTTTCGTTTGTTAACGATATGTGGGAATCGTTTCTTATGGTTATGTACGATCATGATGGGTTGTTTGGACCAAAATCAAAGCAAACTTACTATTTGATTTAGTAATATCATATCAAAACCAAATTCATATATGCACATAACTTCAATTTCATATTCATATACATACAATCATATTCAAATTTAAACTCAAATTCACATTCAAAATCAAATCATATTCATATACATAAAACCATATTCCAACTCAAATTCAAGTTCAAACCCTGATAAATTTGACCATGAATTTGTTCATGATAAAAATGATCTATAATAAACCAAGTGTGAAATATTATCCTAACTACAATATGTTACACTGTATATATCATCCTTACTTTGGCAGACCAAAACTTCCAGTAAGAATGGTGAGAACCAAGTGATAATGGTGCTCAAAAGGATGGTATATGGTATGTAGCATTCCATATAATGGATGGTATATAGTATGTACCATCCATACTTTGGCAGTACAGACGAAACTTGTCTTAACGAGCTGCTCAGTTCGCTGGACTATAGAGCCAAATCATCTTCTCGCGTCGTTTATAATAATGGATGGTATATAGTATGTATCATCCTTACTTTGGCAGTCCAAAAGTTCCAGTAAGAATGGTGAGAACCAAGTGATAATGGTGCTCACAAGGATGGTATATTGTATGGTACCATCCATACTTTGGCAGTACATACGAAACTGGCCTTAACGACCTGCTCAGATCGCTGGAATATAGAGCCAAACAATCTTCTGGCGTTGTTTATAATAATGGATGGTATATAGTATGTATCATCCTTACTTTGGCAGTCCAAAAGTTCCAGTAAGAATGGTGAGAACTAAGTGATAATGGTGCTTACAAGGATGGTATATGGTATATAGAATTAAAATAATGGATGGTATATAGTATGTAGCATCCTTAGTTTGGTAGACCAAAACTTCCGATAAGAATGGTGAGAACCAAGTGATAACGGTGCTCAACAGGATGGTATATGGTCTGTAGCATTTCAAATAATGGATACTACATAGTATTTATCATCCATACTTTGGTAGATAAAAACTTCCCCGTAATTAAAATGGGTTAGCGACGAAAACAATTTGTTAAAAATAATTCTATATGTATAGTTATAATTGTTGAACAAGTTTTTAAAAGAGTCAGTGTGTATGCACAGATCTACTTTCTAGTTTAAAGAATAAATATTTTTTTTAGAATAGGGTATGTATTTATTTATGTAAAATCTTTTTCTTGAAGAGTACTATTTGAAATTAATAAATGGAAGAAAATAGCTATGCTATCAATATCGGTTATATTGGCAGACTGATTAATCGCGTATCGCTTGCAACCCGATTAGTGTTTACCGATTTTTAAACTTTTCTCAATGAACCGATTTAATCACCGAATTGATTGATTAATCGGTGGAGATGACCGATTTCTCACTAAGCCGAGAAAAATATTTATTGAAAATATCGGTTCCCTACCAAAAAAAATACGTAAAATTAACAAATTGGATTCTTTAAATCATATTAATAATAATGGAACCTAATGAACACACAAAGCTAAGAAGAGTTTACTGATTTTCTCCTCTTAACGAATGCTAAATATACAAATTATTGTATTCTCTCTCTCTTTCTCTCTCCTTATTCCTTTAAATATTTAACATAATTGTTGTGTTTGGCATCTATGTAGTACTCTAAAATTGAGTTGGTTAGATATGATTATGAGAATTTGATATTTTTTGTTGTATCTCGGATAAGTATTTAGAAATATCTTGTATGATTATATTATACGAAAATCTATTGTGCCCAGATTCATGCGTACCGGTGCAGCATGTGTACTCTAGAACTGCTATTATATTATTATATATTTTGAAAGTGTCAAAAATATACATCCAATATAATTGATTAAATTGCCGATTAATCGCTACTCGATTAGTTCCAAAAAACGATTTTAACCGTTTAGGAAAATAGGAATTAAACATTCCAAAATCTATTAACATTACCCAAAAATTGAAATCTATTGTGGGCGTTGAAAATCTACTATTAGGGGATAGGTGGGAAATCATTTCAAAGGCATGGCTATGAAAGTGGATAGGTCGGGAGTTAAAACAATTATCAAGTGGCTGGTTTTAGGTGATCACGACTCTTAAAAAACCTACAAATATATGTTCGTGCGTTTCTGCAGGTATAATTGTTCATACAAAGCAAGCATGGGCTGCAAACCATCTGGAGATTTGTGCCAAGTGACATACGTTAGCCTATGAGATTCTTTATGAGGTTTTGCATTTCATTTCGGAAACTAACTAAGTTGCCAAAGATGGTGAAGAGGATGAGTAGGTTCTTTAACTTTGTTCTTGTTCATATTAGCATATAGTTTTAGTTTTTGGTAACTCATACACTTAAGTTTGGTAGCTCATTTTACAAAACATAACCATATCTTCTTCAAAGGTGCTATTTTTTTCAAAAGTTTGTATTTTTCACTCTCAATATACTTGAAAATTGTATAGTTTTGGTTAAGGAGTGTTTTGTATAAGGATGAATGTGTTTTGGTCTGCAGCAGATTAATATATGGTGCACAATGGTATGGTTTTGTTCAGATCCACCCAAGCATAGAAATGTCATCTTTGTTTTGGTGACAGTAGTTAAGGTTGTTGCATAAAGTTTGTGTTTTTATTTATCATGACAGAGGTCGTCTAGTCTACTTTGGTAGTGAAAATTTTAATTTGATTCATTAACAATTCAAACACAGAGAACTAGTGTAGTATTTATACATGAGGTTAGGTGAGTTAGTTATACTAACTAACTTCTGTTACAAACGGTTAGGTTACGTTGTAACAAAATTTTCTTTATATTGTTACAACTTACTCTATAGAGTTGCAGAGCAGTCTCTTCTTATAGAATGTTTGATATGTTTCCTCGATCTATTAGTGTTTTTCATAATACATAATCTGTAGGAAAGTGTAAATATATGTTTTTGGTTGTTAACTACTTCTAGAGGTGTTGATGGATCGTAGTTGGTCTTTGGCTTTAAGTAGAAGAGGTACTAAGAACGCACAGATATGTTATTTTTGGTTTGATTTGAGAAGAAGAAAAGAGTAGTTTTTTGTGGATTTTCAAGAGGTTATTAGTTTAGAGGAAATTTGAGCAGTAGAGGAATTGAGTGATGGTAAATCTTTTTTTTTGAAAGGCAAACAGTGAAAATCTTAACTTTGTGAGATTAACCTATTTATTTCGATATTGGGTCCTGAAACAAAAAAAACACCCTATAGCTTGCATCTTTGTTAGTATGTATCATGATAGAGACCATTTGTTGTTTTTGGTTTTTCATAAAGCTGTTTCTTTGCTAGTTATTTATTTTTCATGTCTATTATAAACAATGACCTTGTGTTCTCTGTTGTTTTATATACGAAAATCCCATATTCAGAAAAATGCAAAGTTGAAGCAACAGGGTCGTACAATATATATGATGCTATTAACTCTCTTAAGATGGAGTTAAGCATTGTACGGGCCGAGGTCAAAGAAATTAAAAGTACAGTCGCACCAGCTCAATGTCAAGTAGTGGAAGATGTTGATGCACTTTCTATTGTGCTGAATAGATTGAAGAAGATGTTAGCTGATGGAATCGATAATACCTGAAGAAGGGGAAGTGTTCTAGAGGACCCAATTAATATAACCGATCTGCCAGTCGACATCGAGATAGGTTTATGTACACCACCTTTAAAGAAAGGCAAGGTTCTATTCTTTTCTCCAGTGACCCTCAAAGAGAATAAGGTAACTTCAACTAGAATATAGAAGCATACCCTTCAATTAGCGTATAAGCTTCAATTAGTGTATAATTTCAGTTGCATTGTAGTTTGTTGTTAGACGTGATATTGAAGACAAGCCATATATGGATATAGATCCAAAGTGGCTAGAACCTCATTGGTTGCTAACAACTAACGAAGAAAAAGTCTTCCAGTGGATATTTTCAGCTACTGCGGAACCCGGGTAAATAGTCTCATTGAATTGCCTACATGTTATTTTGTTACCTCATCCACTAATTAATACTATTCTTTCTTGTCACAGGGACTTCATTGCAAACTTTCCTACGTGGCACGAGTCCCGATCTACCTTTAAATGTTTGTTAGGAACCAGTCAAGTGTCGCTTTACGTATGTTATTATCATCGTAGTGTTTGATTTCATAAAGGGTTAACGAATATTACCCCCACTAGAAGAGCCAATTAGGATTGCCCCCCCCCCCCCATCCCCCTCCCCCCCACTAGATGGGAAATTAGGGTCTCTCCCCCAAACACACACAAAAAAAACACGGTCAACCCAAGTTGACTTTTTTTTTTGTGTACTTAGGGGGGAGACCCTAATTTCCCCATCTAGTAAGGGGGAAATCCTAATTGGCTAATCTAGTAGGGGGTAATACTAGTTAACCCTTTCATAAATTTGCTACTGTTTATCAAATATAAGACGTTACTAATATGTTATTTGTTGTAGCTTGGGTTTCTTTGGTGTGCCTATCTGAATGTACAACAAAAGCGCAGGTTTATTCATAAAGACTACTATTATTCGGCACTTATGAACACAAATATGAATGTATCAAGCTAAATCTTTTATGTTCCAAACCATAAGTTAAATTATGAGACTGTGAATCAATAACTAGGATGATTTCAAACAAGAGACATTCTATGCATCCATCATTGTTTAGAAGTTCCAATTATGTTTTGTAGGAATGGAGCACTGACCCATTGAAGCTTGTTGCAACAACAAAAGCAATGAATTTAGATTCAGACATAAGACAATATCGGAGAGTAAGATGATTTTGTCATGAATCATAAGTTCTATAACGTAGGTTGGGTTGAACCATGGGAACTAATTCGATTATTATTGTGCAGTGGTACATACCGATATTAAAAGATCATTATTGGTGGTTATATGTTATTGACCCGAAGGATCGCACCGTACTGGTGATGGATTCTCTGTCAACATCGGCTAGTAATATCTTTGGTGGTTTTGAGTTTACCACCAAACTGGTTAGATTAATGTTAATGCCAAACTAATTATTGTGTGGCTCATTTTGCAATATTTTGTATGTTATGTAGCTTAATGTCAGACGGATGATACATGTTACATATCATTGTTCTAACATGAGGTTATATAGTATATAGCATCCATTTTTACACTTTATGCTTATGCTTTATTTTTTGTTTACTTAGGTTTCCTATATGCATACTTTGTTGCATGCTCTTGGCGATGCACATGCCACATATTCTCCAGTCATAGATTGGACAATTACACAATGGGAAGTTCCACGACAGGCCAATGGGTAAAACGTTTAATTAGAAATTTATTAGAATGGGCAACAGCTGGACTACAACTTCACCCAGCTAGACATTCCATACTCCGACATCAAATGGTAGTTTTAATGGTGATGTCCGACTATAATGAATTGAAACCAGATTTGAACAAGATTTGTCAGGATATATTTTGGGAGTTTAAAACATAGTTTTGTGCAGTTGAAGTAATCTAAGATATTACTATTTCAAATTCACCGTGACTTTTGTTTTGTAAGTATTTTATAAGTGATCTTAGATTTTAGAATGAATGTATTATTACTGTTTTTGATACATACAACTGTTATATAATGTATGTAATGTATTATGAACAAGTTGTCAATTATGATATATATAATGTATCATCCCTAAATGGCTTGTCACTTGTGCGAGCTCTATTGACCTACGTTTTGAGTGAGAAGGATTGTTCTTGATCCTAGTTAACCAGTAAACAGTCCATTATGTACACTTTATAGATGCCAAAAACTAATGTGCGCTGGCTGCACTGGTGCGCAGGCTTGTGAAATGGATAACTACGTATGTAAGACATCAGGCCATTAGCCATGCAACAAATATTATGACTACTTACCTTGAAACTTATCTAACTCTATCAACATTGACAAGTTAAGTGATGATTTCAGAACAGAGTTCTTATTCAAAAAAAAAAAAAAAAAAAAAAAAAAAATAGTGTATAGTTTCCCCATAAAGTCTAGAGTTTTGTTCATGATAAAAATGATCCATAATAAAAATGATTCAACGTCAAATTCAAATTAAAATCTCAATTTCAAATTCAACGTCAAATTCTCCCTGCAGATATTTCCTAGTTCCCTAGGAACTCGACTGGTGAGTTTTGTGCTTTTATAATTGTAGTTCCGCTCTTTTAAAACTATGCTAACTTAGGTTTGTATTTCTTTTTACAGAGCAACGTTCTTGACCAAACTACTCTCATGCTTGAGAAAGGTCTGCAATTAGGTGGGCCTGAGATTCTTGAGGAAGCAAGGAGATCGTTCCACGAAGCGGAAAACTTGACACGGTGCAAGTTTATTGATGGCATTACCATCGTGATCATGTCTAAAGTTGGAGCTTTGAAGTTGGATTAGGGTTTAATTTGGTTAGGGATTAGGGTTTGAAGTTGGATTAGGGTTATAAGTTGAATTTGAAAATGTGCGTTTGAATTTAAAGTTGAATTTGAGTTGGAATATGATTTGATGTATATGAATATGATTTGATTTTGAACGTGAATTTGAGTTTAAATTTGAATATGATTGTATGTATATGAATATAAAGTTGAAGTTATGTGCGTATATGAATTTGGTTTTGATATGAAATGAACTAAATCAATAGTAAATTTTCTTTGATTTTGGTCCTAACGAGCCACCCAGTTGTACAACAACATAGAAAACGACCACCACATATCGTTTACAGACAAAATTGGCCTTAACGACCTACTCAGATCGCTGGACTATAGAGCCAAACGATCTTCTGGAGTCATTTATATCAACTTCAAGTGGTCTGAAGGTGTCGTTTAGAGTGACTCCAAGCGGTCTTTCCAGATAGTTTAGAGTGATTCTGAGCGCTCTTTCTTTATCGTTTATAGTGAAATTCGAATTCACATCAACGACAAATTCAAATTCAAATTCAAATGTCAAATTCAACATCAAATTCATATTCAACTGATAATAAACACAATGCTGAAAGTCTGTATCATCCTTTGGCAAAGCTTCATAACAACTTTTGAGAAGGTTAAACTTATTCCATTGAGCTGATTTTTTGTGGAGGTGTTCTTCATCATGTGATATATCTCTCTACAAAAAAATTAGCACTCAATTCATCTCGTAGGTCAACTTTTAGGAGTGGAGTAACTTTGGAGTCATTATAAGTTGGAGTTAATATAACCATTCCCGTCAACAAAAGGATATATATCCACCTATATATCTCAGTTTATGGGGTACATGATATATTGCTCGAATTTGATATTTTTGTCCTTGCCCCAAACTGATTTAAAAAAAAACAATATAACACAACACAAAGGCAGCATAAAATTAACCAAAATCTAGTGTTAGATGAGTGCATAGTAAACCAAGTGCGATGAGTGCATAGTGACGGAGTTCTCATTCAGAGAAAAAATATAGTGCGTAGTTTCCCTATAAAGTCCAGAGTTTATTTCATGATAAAAATGATCCATAATAAACCAAGTGCGAAATATTATACAACTACCATTAAACAACTAAGTTGTATTCTTGATTATACTATCATAGAAACACACCTGCCAAATAGTAAACAACGAGTTCTATGTATTCATGATGAGAAAAAACCGTTTGGTCAAGGAAATTGTGAAATGTTAAAATGGCCATTGAATCAACCCAAGTGCCAAACCATAATAAAATAAAATAAGTTAACAAATGACCTAGTAAATCATTTTGGAATAATTCATAAGACAACAATAGTGCTAAAAAGAATTTTATCAGGAGTACATAATAACACCTAACATTAAAAGGAAGAAGATACACGTGTCCCTTTAACGCAAACCATCCTCTCTTTAAGGTTCGTTGTAGCTCACCTAAAAAATTATAAATATATCGTCAACAAGAGAACTAAATGCAAAAATCAAGATCTATTGTTGAGCTAAATTAGATAGAACGGCGATGGGAACATGATGGAGTACCTTATTAACAGCACATTCAAACTACTCCTCATCACCATCTACTTCACTCTCAACTTCCTCACTGTCAACATCGGCTTTCGTTTGAACTTCCTCACTGTCACCATCTACTTTTGTCTCACCTTCCTCATTATCATTACCATCTTCCTTCATATTCATATCGACTTGGATCCTCTTCTGCCACTCGTCTTCCTCAGGAGCCTCCGGACCCTCATAATCGGATGGGATACAGTCTGAACGCCATCGAAAGGAATTGTCTGTACTGAGTTCCGAAAGGAGGACGGAAAGTTTGGGCATGTCTTCTTCAAGTATTCTACCACTAAGTCCAGTTGGGATTTTGTACTCAACGCTAGCTGGGACAAGTATTTTGTTTTGGCAGCAACAGGGACTATTGGGTAGTTGTTATCACTATATTGTTCGTGGAAAGGAACTGTCGGTACTGAGTTCCAAGGAGGAGGATGAAAAGTTTGGGTATGTCTTCCTCACATATTCCACCACTATGTCCAGTTGGGATTTTGTACTCTGCGTTAGCCGGGAAATGTCTTTTATTTTGGCAGCAACAGGGGCTATTGGGGAGTTGTCATCACTATCTAGTTCGTACACAATCCTACTTGTCATCCTTGAAACAGTAAGTCGGCTAAGAGGGGAATCTTGCTGAATATCCATACAATAGGGAGGAACACCAGCGTCTATGATGATTTTGCTGATAAGAATGTCAAGAGGCATACATATATTCTTTTTGCTTTTACCAGAATGCTCCACAATGTTATGCCATGTTATAGATCCCAAGTCAAGTTTATCCCCTTTCCACATTGCATTGATCAGATAAAGCCCAAAGTCGTTGATGTGGTTAAAATGACCACATTTTGGCAATACAATTGAGAATAATATCCGATGGAGAATATGGAACCACAGCTTCATCCTAGTCGATGGCAGACTATTTTCATAAGACCCCACTCCAACAAACTTGGTAATAAAATCTTTGTAATAATGTTGAAAATTGTTCTTCAATGGATAAAGAAGATGAATGTCTCCTTGAGAAACCTTAAGGGTTGACGCGATGTTTGCCGGAGTAACTACAATATCTTTCCCACAGACTTTTGTTTTGAAAATGAGTTTATGCATTTCCACTCCATGAATATATGTGTGAAATAACTTGACCAAATGGGGGTATGCCACTCCTTTTATTTTCATCAAGTTTTGCCAGTTGAACCTCTTGATCCATTTGGTCATAATATTGTCACCGATCTCATTGAGCAAAACCTCACGTTCCAAGGCCAACGATCTATTATTATAAATCTCTTCCATGTATGTTGGATAAGAGGATGGAGATATG
This sequence comes from Coptis chinensis, assembly GCF_015680905.1. NCBI lineage: Eukaryota > Viridiplantae > Streptophyta > Magnoliopsida > Ranunculales > Ranunculaceae > Coptis > Coptis chinensis. Next base: position 40,365,193 of record NC_141463.1, read on the forward strand.
AAATCTTTATAAGAAACTCCGCAACTTTTCACAGTCGGAGCCCTATTACCAATGGACTGGGAAGGCCTCTTTCGCTTCGGCGCCATAATACTATATTTAGTTCTGAAGAACCTAAATTGGAAACAATATCAAGAAGACGACATCAATAACAATTTAATCAGTTTGCTCAGTATGTGCAATGTGAATAGCGCTTAAATTTAGATCTAACAATGTTTGACATAATACTTGGTTCCATTTCCAATGAAGTATTTTATTTCATGAGCAAGTATCAAACTTGATGGGGTTAACTAAATAACTAGTAACTAGTATTTGACAATTTAACAAGTTCCAAGTCTACACAATATACTCAAAATAGAATTTAACACTGAATATAGTTGTTAAGTCATTATATAGAAAATAGAATAGAGGCTCAGTCTATTATGAGTAGAGGAGAAGGCATACCTGAATCAAAGTCAAATTGTATGTTAAGAGATGTTGATTTATGGGTCCGAACGTAATTGTATGTGTTCAATATTTGGTCGAGAAGGCCTGAGCACCCATTTTTCTTAAGGTTTCATGGCAGCAGCTAGCAGATGAAGAAGACAAGCCACCCAATAGATGAAACCCAAATTGGAAGCCCAGTCCTAACCGACACGAGATATATTGAACCCTATTTCGCCTACTCCAGCCCACTCCAAATCTCACCTGCATCTCGAGATCTAAGGGACCAAATTAAAACAAACCAAAATTGAAACCCTTCGCTCCCAAAAACAAACTAACTTAATCGAAACCTTCGCTCCCAAAAACAAACTAACTAAATCGAAACCTTCGTTCCCATTGTACCCACTTTACATCGAAATTCTCAAACTTGCAATACTCAAACCAGAACCAAAACCAAATCGATAAAGGTTCTTGTAAACTTGTAATATTGGGTTTGTTTATCAGCTTCACAAGTACAAGAAATACAATCACGCGATTTTTTTTTTTTTTTTTTTTAACTCTCTTTGCCCCTTCTTCATTTTGTTTGAATTATATTAGTGTTATAGAATGTGTATGGAATGCTCTAAAATGATATTTGTTGAAATAAGATTGACTTAATTTAAGGCTAGAATGATTTATGAACTAGAATTTGCAACTTTAGCCTGTAGATGGCCCAAAGTTTGGGAGCTACAAACTCACACTATCTTGCTAAGAGAGCATTCTGATTTGAATGCATTTGATTTTGATTTGGTCTATGGGTGTTTTACACTTTACCAGGCTGCTTGTTGATCTGATTATATTACAACAAAGCCATTGCTGTGCATTACTACAACGACTATGTTAATCAGATGCTCCCCTCGTTAGGTTTTATTAACTATTAACTAGGGCATGTTAATTTTTTTGCTAACTTCAGGCAAAATTAGGAATCTGGTTTAAGTTGTAGAATAACTTTTACATTGGTTCATTAAGCCATGTTCGATTTGGAGTGTTTTTTTTTTTATTATTTGGAGTGGTTATGTTCGGTTTTGTTTGTTGTCATTTTCCAAAGACGACAACTATTTTTAAAATTACCTTGTTACTAATACTTGTTTATTACTATTTTTTTTAGTAATAATGGCTCCTCGATCAAAGAATGTGAAGAATGTATCGAAAAGCATCTACACAGGTGCGAATAAATTGCTTAGTGGCGGTAGTAGTAGTTCAGGTCGTGCTGACCCGCCTGAGAAAAAAAAGGAAGGGCCACGTCGGCATCCGCCCGTACAGGGGATCGAGAAGTCACTGATATGAGTAATGTAGTAGGCGTAGGTGATTTAGAGGTAGTAGAAAAAAATAAAAGAAGGAAGAAAGAAATAAAGGCTCCTATTATAGATGAGGATGTAGATGTAGATTTAGATTTAGATTTAGATGAGGATATAGATGAGGATGAGGATGTTGATGTAGTTCTTCCTGAGAATTTAGATGGTGGTGATAGTGAAAAGGAGGATGATGATGGTGATGATGAAGGGGAAAGGGAAGAGGAGGAGGATGGTGACGACGATGAGGAGGGGATGAAAAAATGACGACGATATGGAGGAGGTTGATGACGATTTGGAGGAGGATGACAGTGAGGAAGATGATGATGATGAGGAAGAAGCGGTGGAGGGAACAATGGAGGCATCGGTGGTACGTCCTGTTCAAACTTTTGTGAGAAAATCGAAGAAAGACAAGGAGTGCGAGGACGTTCCAAAGACATGGTGGTGGCCCGACTAGAGTGCGAGGACGTTCCAAAGAACAGCTATTGTATGACTATGTTGTGGTGGCTCGACTAGAGTGCGAGGATGTTCCCAAACTCGTGATGTTTGGGAGGGCTAGGTAATATTAATATTAATTAGTACTTTAAATTTATTTTTTTTATGAAATTAAATTTTCTCCTCATTGACTCTTTGTTGTCTTTATTGTTTTAGGAGTGCGGAGTTTTGAAGTGTGGTCAACACCTAACTAAGTTAAATCAATGGAATATGGAGTCAGAATTTAGAAACTCTCCTAGATTTGAAAACGAGCTCAGAGGATGGGTTTGTATGATCTCGTGATGGGAGTATACTAGCATCAGGATTCAGTGTTGGTCTCTCGCTTTGTTGAAAGGTGGCATCCGGAGACCAACACATTTCATATGCCGTTTGGGGAAATGATTATCACTTTGGATGATGTCTCCTAACTCCTAAGAGTCTTGATAAAAGGAAGAGTCATGCAAGGGGACATTGATATGAAGTTGGTACAGACTTAGAAACTTCTTAATTGTGCTCTAAATATATCGTTGGGAGAGATTAAGAAGGAGTTGCAAGACAACCACTTTATATCAAAAATAAGGTTACAATTCCTGAAGCATCACTTGGCTAGGAAAGTGCATGATAGTGCGATTGAAGTAAAAGGCCGTGTGAAGAAGGCGTCGACTGAGATAGAGGTATAGCGTGCTGTCAGAGGTTATTTGTTATTCTTCTTTGGATGTACTTGTAGGAACCGTTATGGTTTCAACGAATGATTTACTACGAACCGTGAGACACCCACGCGCAGCGGAATAACGGGTGTCACGGTTTGGTTAGAAATTTACCTTTTAGATCAGCTTCTTGATATCTCTGAGAATCCAATACCCATGAAATCCAAAATCAACCTCTTGATCTTCTGTTGTATTCTTATGCACAGAGTGGACGTTGTGTGGTGATAAGAGCCCAAAACTGTAGTTTTAACCCTTTAACAATCGTACTTTTAGACCAATTATGTGAATAATAAGTAAGAGTTAATATTGATTACATGTTTTTATGCATTTCAGGCTTCAAAGTCCATTATGTGCAGAAATGTGCCACTTTAGCGAGATAAAGGAGCAAAGGTCGGTTGCTAAGGAGTTCTGTGATTAAAGGCTAATTTTAGACAAAGCCTCTGTAAAGCCCGGTCAAAAGATGAAAAGTCAAAGTCCACGCTGGGCGTAAATGAAGACAAAGTCGCTGAGAACTTCCGAAGACCATATCTTTGGACTCAGACCTCGGAATTAGGCCTACCTTACGACAAAACGACCGGATCGGAAAGATCTTTCCAATGGTCTAAGCCTAGACCCAATCAGAGAAGCAAAAGTGGAATAAAAGTCTGTTGAAGCCAAATCCAGCTGAAGAGCCCTTTTTGGACTGAAGAAGTTGGGTTTTGGGCCCGATTTTCTGGCCCAAAACATGGCTCCAAGCCCATGCACGATTTTGGATTTGATTTCCTCCTTATCAACAAAGAAGACTTAACTCTTAAGATATCTAGGAGCTTAGGATAGAAAGTAGCCATTAGAATAGCTTCTAGATCTAGTTTTAATGGTTTTTAATTAAGTTTAGTTTCATTTCATTCGTTGTTTTAGATTAAACCTTTAAAATATTGTTATTCATTTGATTAGATTAATAAAATAGTTTATTATTATTCAATTCATTTTTGTTTTATCATTTCATTTATAGATCTAGTTTAAATTCTTGTTGATATCATTTCTTAATTATTAATTAGATTTCAATTATTGTTTGTTAAATTAGTAAAGTTGGAATCTTGATATTATGTTTAGTTTAGATTCATATGGAAATGATTGCGGAATGATTCTCGGCTAAACCTCTATTAGAGGGGGTTGAGAAGTCTTGATGAAAGCTTGAATCCGATTATCATAGAGTCATCGTAATTTTTATTCCACTCTAGAAACGATTAATTTACCATGAGAATGGGTTTAATCGTTCACATACTAGTTATGAATTGGTAGAAATGTCATGTGTAATTAGGGATTAGGAAGAACCAATTGTTCTGCGTAGTAGTTCAATTCGGATTACGACGATTCGTCGTTAGTAAGTTAAGTTGGTTAAGTTAAGTTAAGGTGGAATCAATCCCCCCTAATTCCTTATCATAGAATCAATGCAGCATTCCGTAGTTAATTAGTCGTATCTTGTGGGTAGTTGCATCGTAGTTATAATTCGTAAATCTCTCATTAGACTTTAGTTAAGATTGATTAGACTTAGAAAAAATTACATATGAAAGAACTAGGAGTGGAACGAATCATCTACTCCACTATATCTCAATAGGATTGAGAGGAGAAATCTTTGATAAATTAGGCACGAAGAAAGTTTTAGTTTTACTTTCGTTTAGAGTTTCAAAACTTTATTCATTAGTAAAAATATTTATTTTTACGTCTATCAAATGGCGCCGCTGCCATCTTAGTTTACTTTCGCATTGTTTTCGTAGTATAAGTAATCTTCTTAAAGTCCCATTTCACCCACCCACCCTTGTTTGATTCTAACTGTGGTCGTCCGTTTTAGCAATTGAAAGTTCCTCAAAAAAACACATAGCGCACCTGCGCCCCAAAGGAGCTTCGACCAGCCACACTGGAGCCCCTCGAATAGCGACCACGAAGCCCAAACCAAGCGCCGACCAGCTAAAATCACTGGAACTTGAAGTTTACATTGAGCGCACCTGCGCCCAAGGAGAGCGCGCCCGCGCCCTCAGCTGAATTTTGCCGGATTTCCACAGGTTTGTTTCGAACTTTGATTTTTCAAGTTTTCAGTGTTTTAACTTGTTATATACACTAAACACGCGTAAACAAGACGCTATTCATACGCGAAGCAAGGACGCAATCAGGTATTCCTTTCTTCCACACCTCGCATCTTCCGTTAGAGGTTTATACTAGTATATCAGGATTGGTTGGAGTGTTGTCGTGTTTAGTTAAGTTTGGTCTTAGCCTTGTATGAGATTAAGGTCTAGTCGAACAAAAACACCTAACGTACTTACACGGCAACGTCAACAAGCACGCCTATCTAGTATACCACTCATTGCACCTCTAGCTACTATTCCACATTCTCTACCTGACATAATGCCCAAAGAAGGAGAGACTCCTCTCTCTGACTTTTATAAAGCCTTGAGCGATAGCCCCAAATCTTGCATCGTTCTAGCAGACCCAGTGGGGGATTTCCGAATCCCCCCAAATATTTTTAATTTGTTACCCGTTTTTCATGGTTTGTTAGACCATGAAAAACCTTATCAGCACATGCGTAGGATTGAACAAGTTCTTACAACATTCCACCATCCTACGGTGGGTGCTGAACAAATTAAACTCAGGGTATTTCCCTTCACTTTAGCCGATAAGGCGGCGTCTTGGTTAACTGCCCAAGTGCCTAATTCTGTGGACCGTGGGATAAACTTGTTCAGCTGTTTATGGAGCATTTTTACCCACCCCTAAAGACAGATGAGATGCTTTCCAAGATTCATTTCTTTCGACAAAATCCTCATGAATCATTTTCAGAGGCTTGGAATCGTTTCACCGATCTCCTTATAGAGTGTCCACATCATAACCTAGCGAAAGACACGTTAGTTCGTGCCTTTTTCGAAAGACTTCTACACCACCATAAAGAAGTCCATGACATAATGAATGGGGGTAGTTTCCTAAGTAAAGGAGCCCTCGGAGGCTTATAAATTTTAGAGGATCAAACTAAGCTTAAATAACAACGGGGTAGTGACGATATCCACCGCTCTGCTAGTTCTTCTAATACAGTTAAGGCCGTCGGTATGTTTGAGATAAAACACGATCCCGAGTTTAAAACTCTAATCGAATCACTCACTAAAAAGGTAGAGGCCATTTCTGTACAACAAAAGCCTATCCCCGTCATGAATGTAAATTCCAATCCATGTAGTTTATGTTGGAGTCCTGAGCATCCCGACTCCCACTGTCCTATAGCCTATGAACATGCTTGTTCCATTAATAGTGAACCTAATGCCCCTTGGAGACAAAATCCCAACTTCGGTTGGAGAAATAACCAACAAGTCACACCTCCAGGGTACAATAATCAATATGTTAAGCCAACGTACAATCACACCACCCGTGACCACTACACCCACACAACCGGATCGTCTTGACACCTTCATACAGGTGAGCCAACAACTCTTCCAAACCATGGCTCAATCTAACCAAAAGATTCTACAATCCGTTAATAATTTAAGCCAACAGTTAGGCCAAGATAAAGCCCAACCCAAAGGTGTGTTTCCAGGTCACGCGATACCTATTCCTAAAACAACAAACACAGCCTTTGAGGTAACTAGTAATACTAGTAATGAAAATGAAAACGTAGGTGAGCTAAATGCCATCACCACTCTCCGTTCTGGCAGAGTGGTTGATAACAAAGTAACTATGCCTATAGTTACCCCACCAGTAGCCCCTACACCTGCTACTTTACTAGATACCGAAATAGAAACTGAAGAGCCTACCACTGTAGAGGTATCAGTTATAACACAACCTAAGAAACAGAAAGCCAAGGTTAAACATCCAAGTGATACATATGCTAAATATAGAGAGAAACCACCGTTTTCACAAAAATTAGTCATGTTAACTAGGGATACAAATTATGAGGAGATTAGGGACGTTTTCAAGAATCTAACTATAAACCTTCCCTTCCTCGAAGCTATTAAAAGGCTACCACACCATGCTAAGTTTCTTAAGGAGTTGTGTACTACTAGGCGTAAGACCAATATACCAAAAGACGCCTTCTAACAGAACAATTTCCAACTCTATCTGAATATAACGGAATTGTTAAGTACAAGGACCCTGGTCGTCCTACTGTACAATGCACCTTAGGAGATTCCTATACGACGACCGCGTTATTAGACCTGGGGGCTAGTGTTAACTTAGTCCCGTTTTATTTGTATAGACAAATAGGTCTATAGGAGATGCAACCCACTAAAATGACGTTGCAATTAGCTGATCGGTCTATTAAGTATCCTAAGGGGGTGGTTGAAAACATGCTGGTAAAGGTTCAGGATTTCTACTATCCGGCTGATTTTGTCATCCTCGATACAAAAGTCGCTAACGACTCTGTCCCGATCATCTTAGGGCGTCCTTTCCTGACAACTGCCAATGCGCTCATAAATTACCGCGATGGTTCGATGTCCATGTCTTTTGGCCATCTTTCTGTTGAAGTAAATGTTTTTAAAACAAAGACACAATTACCCGATTCGTCTATGGATGGAGAGGTTAGCATGATCGAGAGCTTCGCTCGAGATTATTTCAACAACACATTCACTGATAATAAGATGCTCAAATTTCTTTCCTTTGAAAGTTCAGACTCCAACATTTTCATCCCTACACTAGTCGATACATATATTATGGATGAGGAGGAGATAGATGACTTTCTCAAAGATATAGAGGAATACCATAGTAAGGTGGATATGACCAAGCTAGATGAGGAATTCAATGAGTTTCTTAGAGCAGGTGATGAGTCACCCTATCAAGAACTACTTTGCACAACATCCGCCTCGACTCCCCTCCTTCCACCCTTTCAAAAGAATCTCGAGTTTGCACTCAATCCTTTTGTTTCTCCTGTGCTTCATAATTTTTTAAATCTTCCTAGCAAAAAAATGCTTCAGAAGGACAAACCATTTGACACCTTCATTTTCAGAATTGAGACAGTCCCTACCTACACCATGAATGAGTTTTGTGCTAAACCCACATCCTCATTTTTTCCATGCTTTCCTTCTACAACTTATCCATATCCACCATATCTTCCACAACCATTCACTTTTCCACACTTATTCACTAGGACACCCTCTCATTCAAAGATGAAAAAGAAGGTGCATGCTAGGTTACATTATAGGTTTATCCGACTTTGCTTTCATTTCACTAGGTTGAGTCGTAGGAAATCTTGGTGCTTGATTGTGTTTGGGTATGTTTTTTGTGATATTTATTTATGGAATGATCCACAACTATTTCGGTTGTTGATATATGATAAACCGCTGCATGTTCATACATATGTTTAGATAAAGTCTCGAGTATCTGACTATAAACGACTCAATTTTTGTGTTTGGTGCATTTCCTTTCATTTCCATATATTGGTGAGTGAACTATTCAGGTAACCAGGCCCTCCCTATGGAGTGTGTGGCTGTAAGTACCGGATCCTAAGTCCACGTTTAACATAATTCACATTTTCCACTCTTGCATGTTTTCTCAAAATTTTTAGTCATGTTTCTCTATTAGGTGAATTATGTCCTTATTGCTTATTCTTTTTCCTTATAAAAGTAAAAAAACCTATTAAATAATAAACATAGTAATCTAGGAAGTCTCGGGAATCTGACTTTAAAAGACCCACTTTTAAAAAAAAAAAAACAAATTTTCTAAACTCTGTTGTAAAAATTTGTTTGGGGGTGGGGTGTTCGTGTTTCCGTCCTAGAATGTTTTATGTCCCATCAGAGTTGCTTAGGCCATTAAATTGTATTCCGATTCGGGTTGACATAATCTATGAATTTAAAGTTCATTTGTTCGCATAACTTACGTCATACACGCACTTCGAGGCATTTTCCATTTACTTATATGTCACCCATGGTTGGAATAGAGTGTTTTATGGGTCATTGGATTGGCAATTATCTCCTGATCATTTCCATATCTCATTCACAAAAATCGGGCCAGTAACGAAGCGGCAATGTTATTTTGAAATTACGCGAAAAATCAAAACTTGTCCGAATTCGAATTGGGCTTGGGCCCAACTCGCGCGCACCTGCGCCTTACCTTAAACCTTTAGATTGCGTTTTCATCTTCACCGCCACCATTAACAAGCAAACAAGCTTCAAACCCTAAACCAAAAATTAAAATTAAAAAGAAAACTAACTACACCCACGCCAAACATTCAAACCCACTCCAAATCTTCTCAAAACCGTCCCACCACCACCTCCATCAATTTACAAAACCAAAAACCACCGAAAAATCTAAATATTGGAGCCTGCCGCACCACCACACCACCACCACCATCATTTTTTTAGTGAGGTTGTCCCTCATTGCTTCCCCCTACCTTATTCAAACCCCTAAACCTTATCAAAACTTCCAATGGCTCAACAACGCCGGATTTTGCCAGAGCAAGTCTTTACTGGTGACCACTTCGCGCCGTTTTATGGTGACGAAATAGTTAGTAGAGATTGGAATAGCTTGTGGTACTCGGCCGACGCCTTTTACCACGAAGAGTTAGTCCAACGGTTTTACAACACGAGGGAGTTGGAGGGGAATCGAATTTTTGTTACAGTGGAAAAGAGGAGGAAAGAAGTGTCTGTTGGGTTGTTGGCTGAGATTCTAGGCATTCCGCCTAGAATCCATCTTGATGCCACGTTACAGGAGTCCCAATATACTGGGGTCGAGCCATTGATGAACGCGACTATTACCAAAGGGAACTACAATGCGAGCTCGCATTGTGTTTGCCAGGCATCCCTCAGAACCAACCAACTAGTTGTAGCTCAGTAGATTGGTAGGAATGTCATAGGGAAGGAGAAGGTCAGCGACATCGGTTTGAACTGCCTTCACGTTCTATGGATACTCCAGGAGCATAAGTATGAGTTATGTATTTTGGAGTTTTTGCTTAACATGATAAGGGGAGTGGGGAAGTCTATTGCACCTCTCCCTATTTTGATAACCAAGATCATGCTGAAGTTGAGATCGACTCCGACGTCTGATAGGATTTGCCTCACCCTACACCGAAATCCTCGTATTTATAAGGAGTGTATCCAACGAGTTTGGAGGTTACCTGAGGATAGGGTAGTCGATGAGAATAACTCGGAGAGAATGAGAATGACTCGGAGAATGAGGATGACATGGCATGTTTTGATGCCGATGCCTTGGAGAGGTGTCCGTCAGATGCAGAACGCATGGCTGTGATCCATCGTGGCATGCGTTCCCTTAATACTATTTGCGAAGACCTCCGGACTCGACAGGCTACTATGCATCATAACTTCGAGATTCGTACCCAGCGCGAGGATGAGCGGTGGGAACAGATGAGGGCAGATGGAATCTCAGCGCCAATTCCGCGCCGATATGCTTGCACGCTTCCCACCCCACGGGAGTTCTTCTGAGGATACAGCTGTGAGGCACGAGCGTCGTCACCGAAGACGCAGGGAAAAGACCTATCGGGAGCTCAGGAGCCACCTCTTTAGCGTGTGCCCTCCGCTACCAGTAGCGACGTGTTTAGGGATTGTATAGATTGATATTTGATGTTGTTATTTATTATTGTTGTTATTTATTTTTAATGGAAGTTTAAAATTTGGTAGATTTGATTTTTGTAATGAAATGTACTATGAATGAAAAAATTAATATAATGTGGTTATTTTCATTGTGCATGGTTGTTTCATATTGATCCCACCTTCCCAAATTATTTGGGGGTGGTATTATTTATTCCAGCATGATTTTTATGACCCTCATTTCTAGAAGTTATTTCGGAGTTAGGGTGAGAATATTGTCGATATAGGCATATCTATGAATAAATATGGGGTAGGATGAAATCTCGATAAGTTAGGTAGTTTTATCCTAAATTCAACCTAAAATATACTAGGGTTGTTTTTAGAATCAAGAATATGAGTTGTTTCCGTTTCGGGTTTGAAAAATTTAGTATTTCCGGAAATTGCCGTGAAAGCTTTTTGGCAACTTCCCGATTCGTTTTAGCAACTTAAAACCTATAAAAACTTCATTCACTCTACACTCACAACCCACACTACACCTAACTTCCATCTCTCACCTTTCACTCCCACGTTTCCCGTTGTTCTTCACCATTTTCACAAATCAAGAACTCGAGCCTTTTCGCACTGCGCCGCTCTGGAGCGCACTGCGCCCTAAGCCATTGTCGAAATTTTACATCGAGTGCACTGCGCCCAAAACACTGTAAATCCAAAATACCCGAAGAGGAGTGCACCTGCGCTACGACCTCCGTAGACCATAAATTTCCAGTTTTCTCTTGGTTGTTCCCGGATCGTTCTGCCTGTTCTAGAGGGTCGTTTTGAGATGACATCTCCTACTTATAATCTTTCAATAGTTTGTTCAAAGATTTGTTCAAAAGCACTACTTATGGTGCTTGGTTTCATGAGGTGATCATATACGTAAAGGTGGGAACCGCTTATGGTAAGACCTCGATGAACTTTATTCTCCAGCACTTGCATCTTATTTTTATGATAATTGTATTTTTATGATAATTGTGTTCTCCATCAACATTAATGAGGAACCAATGGAAATTACCAGGTTCTTGCTAGCATTTGTTCTTGGACTTGCTATGCCCGCTGAAATATAACGGAAGAAATACAAGACCCATGGTGCTATTGGGTAGATAATATGCATGTCTATACTTATGAGTTTTTGCATGAGTCGTATGGGGCAGGCATTTTCCGTATCGAGGACCAAGGGGAATATAACGTCGCCTTTGGTAGCCTGTCCATGAACATAGGAACTGTTATGTTTTGGATCATGCTAAACATTTTAGGGGAATGGCGTTTTTCTTCTATGAATGATGCCACTTGCAGCGTCTTCCTTGCTTTAGCCATGGGACGTATGTGCCATGACCTTCCCAGAATCTTGATGTCTATTTTAGCACGAGCCCATAGCATGAGGCATAAGTACCTTCTTATGCCTGTTCTAATTTCCAGTATTATGCTATGTTTCTTTCCTGTTTTTTGTACACGTTTCATAGATTGGATTACGGTCGACATTGTGCGACCCACCAATAGTATTATTCGATCTTTCCGTGCAATGACTTGGCAAGGGTGGAGGATACAACCTCATCAGGTTGCACCCTACACCTCGTCATACCGAGTGGCGCTTAATAGGTTAGCAATAATAGATGAGAAATGGCGGGAAGCATGGCAAATTATCATGACATGGCAGGACGCGAAGGAACCTCACTTCTTTATAGAAGAAGAGGAAGAGGAGGATGAAGAATAAAAGCGGGAGATAAGGTCAGTTTTTAATTCCAGTTAGTGTTTGTTTATGTCCCAAGCAATTTTATTCTTGTTAACCCCATAATGGGGGGAACTCTTACAAAGTTGCATCAGTTTTCTTTTCTATATTAGTATGTATAACCAAGTTTTGCAGATGTTCCAGAATTTCATGCGTTTCCATGGTATTTTTCCTACCCTATCTATTTAAATACTTTGAGGACAAAGCATATTTCTTGTTTGGGGGTGGGCATAGAAACACGTGTAATTAAGGCATCTGTGAGGATATAGATATGTATAATATGCACTTGTTTTCTAGTAAAATTTCAAAAAAAAAAAAAAAAAAAAACTTAGGTTAATAAAAAAAAAGTTTATGCTATACACTTAGGAATATCGGTATTGTTCTTTCTCTATGTTCTTAATAATCTAGAAGTCTCATGTAGTGTTGCATTAGAATAGTCTTTAGAAACTTACGTTAATATGTAGGTAATAATTCTTGCATATATCTATAAATATATTACATGAGTATCTATGATTGTTAACAGTAAGTTTCTGAACTCTAGGCTAGAGTACTTATTCTACAAATCCTGTGAGATATAGCCTAAAGCCTTATATGAGCGAAACATTTGAGAAATGACACAAGGGAGAAGTAAAATCTGGATAGAGAAATCACACGTCCACTTGCTTGATTACTAAACCATATCCTAACCGAGAATTTAGGCCCTCTTTGGATCGATATAGCCAGAAATTCAAACCTATGAATTATTAAACGCTAGTCGCTCATCTGAGCCTTTCTTTAGCCTTCCATAAACCACAATTCCTTTACCCTGTTACAAAAACAAAACAAAATAAAAAATTCAACTTACCTAATCTAGAATAAGTCTGAGAATAGAATGAGTGAAGAAAGAAGAAGAGAAAAACCTGTGTAAACAAAAATTAGTTAGTTGCTTCAGAAAAATAAAAGAAGTTTCCATCCAAGGAAAAGAAAAAGAAAAATAGAAATAAATAAAAACTCCAAAAATAGAATAAAAGGGAGTCAAAAGCCAAAGAAAATAAAAAGAAAAATATGGCTAAGGATGGAAACAAAGTATAGAAGAAAAAAGAAAATAACAAGGTTTTCTCTAAGTTACATAATATGAAGACTCTATTATCTCAGACTTGTCCTTTTGAATATCTATTTCCTTCCTTCTTAAACCATCTCCTAATCCCCGCAACACCTAATAAAGACCTTTAGCTCAATTGGGAATAGGTTAGTGTGATAGTAAGTGGCAAATGTGTTGATCGACTCTGGCTTCCTTGTGTGTCATTGAGATTGTAAGGAAAAATGTGCCCACTGCGTACTGGAGTAGCGAAACTTGAGTGGAAAAATCAGAGTGTTGTATCTTGACTATTATTGTGAGAACCTACATAAGGACGCTATTCCGAGTTTCAGAAACGGACCTGTTAATGCATTTCATAGTATTACTCAATGTATATATGTTTATTCGTAGATGATCGATTATTATGCATATATTAACTTAGGTTTCGACTTGATTATTCTATATTTATTGCTAGTGAGATGTATAGTTAATTTAGAGGAAAAATAAGGAAACAATAGTTTTATTTCTTAGTCGTTGTAGTATAGATGAAGTTTATGAGTACCTTCACTGGAAAACTCTCACGAGGCTAAAACTCGTCCACTAGGGAATTCCTAGTGGTTTAAGGCCTTGTTGCATATGGTCCATGCAATCGCACTCAGCGAAACGAGATTAGTTAGAACTCCATTTTTGGTCACTTATTCTAATTTCTCATATTTGCTTGAGGACAAGCAAAATGCTATTTGGGGGTGGTTTGATAAGAGCCCAAAACTGTAGTTTTAACCCTTTAACAATCGTACTTTTAGACCAATTATGTGAATAATAAGTAAGAGTTAATCTTCGATTCACGTGTTTTTATGCATTTCAGGCTTCAAAGTCCATTATGTGCAGAAATGTGCCACTTTAGCGAGATAAAGGAGCAAAGGTCGGTTGCTAAGGAGTTCTGTGATTAAAGGCCAATTTTAGACAAAGCCTCTGTAAAGCCCGGTCAAAAGATGAAAAGTCAAAGTCCACGCGGGCAGAAATAGTGCACAAAGTCAGCAGAACTTCTGAAAACCATATCTTTGGACTTAGACCTCGAATTGGGCCTACCTTACGTCAAAACGATCGACTCGGAAAGAGCTTTCCAATGGTCTAAGCCTGGACCCAATCAGAGGAGTAGAAGTGGACTAAAATTCTATTGAAGCCGAATCCAGCTGGAGAGCCCTTTTTGGAGTGAAGAAATTGGGTTTTGGGCCCAATTTTCTGGCCCAAAACATGGCTCCAAGCCCATGCACGATTTTGGATTTGATTTCCTCCTTATCAACAAAGAAGACTTAACTCTTAAGATATCTAGGAGCTTAGGATAGAAAGTAGCCATTAGAATAGCTTCTAGATCTAGTTTTAATGGTTTTTAATTAAGTTTAGTTTCATTTCATTCCTTGTTTTAGATTAAACCTTTAAAATATTGTTATTCATTTGATTAGATTAATAAAATAGTTTATTATTATTCAATTCGTTTTTGTTTTGTCATTTCATTTATAGATCTAGTTTAAATTCTTGTTGATATCATTTCTTAATTATTAATTAGATTTCAATTATTGTTTGTTAAATTAGTAAAGTTGGAATCTTGATATTATGTTTAGTTTAGATTCATATGGAAATGATTGCGGAATGATTCTCGGCTAAACCTCCATTAGAGGGGGTTGAGAAGCCTTAATGAAAGCTTGATTCCGATTATCCTAGAGTCGTCGTAATTTCTATTCCACTCTAAAAATGATTATTTCACCATGAGAATGGGTTTAATAGTTCACATGCTAGTTATGAATTGGTAGAAGTGCCATGTGTAATTAAGGATTAGGAAGAACCAATTGTTCTGCGTAGCAGTTCAATTCGGATTACGATGATTCGTCGTTAGTAAGTTAAGTTGAGTTAAGGTGGAATCAATCCCCCCTAATTCCTTATCATAGAATCAACGCAGCATTCCGTAGTTAATTAGTCGTATCTTGAGGGTAGTTGCATCGTAGTTATAATTCGTAAATCTCTCATTAGACTTTAGTTAAGATTGATTAGACTTAGTGATAAGAGCCCAAAATTGTAGTTTTTAACCCTGTAACAGTCATACTTTTAGACCAATTATGTGAGTAATAATTAAGAGTTAACACTGATTATGTGTTTTTATGCATTTGAGGTTTCAAAGTCCATTATGTGTAGAAATGTGCCACTTTAGAGAGATAAAGGAGCAAAGGTCGGTTACTAAGGAGTTCCGTGATTAAAGGCCAAGATTCAAGAAGACAAAGCCTTTCTAAAGCCCGGTCAAAAGCTGAAAAGTCGACGCGGGCAGAAACAGCACACAAGTCAGCAGAACTTCCAAAGGCCGTATCTTTGGACTCAGACCTCAGAATGGGTCCTAACTTATGTCAAAACGACCGGCTCGGAAAGAGCTTTCCAATGGTCTAAGCTTTGATCCAATCAGAGAAGCAGAAGTGGACGAAAAATCTGTTGAAGCCAACTGCAGCTGAAGAGGCCTTTTTAGACTGAAAGAATTGGGTTTTGGGCCTGATTCTCTGGCCCAAAACATGGCTCCAAGCCCATGCACGATTTTTGGATCTGAAAGTATAAAAACCAAAGCTTCACTCTTTGTTAATGGTAGCTAGTTAGACCTAAAAAAATATATATAATTCTAGATCTAGTTTTCAGTAGAGTAATTTAGTTTAAGTTCCAATTTCAATTCTTGTTTTAGATTAAGTCTTGAATCATTGTTCTTGATTGAATAGATAAATGAAATAGTTATTTTTATCAATTTCAATTTTTGTCATTTCAATTTTTAGATCTAATTTTAATTCTTGTTGATTATCATTTCGTCGTTTAAGTAGATTGAAACATTGTTAGTTAAATTAGTTAAGTTAGAATTTTAATATGATGTGTAGTTATAATTCAATGGGAAATGATGGGTTAATGACTCAAGGATAAAACCTCCATTAGAGGGGTTGATGAAACTTTGATGAAAACTTAGTGGTATAGTGTAGAAGCATTGTAGAATCTATTCCACTCTAGAAGGTCCTGATTCGCCATGAGAATGGGTAGACGACCTCACATGCTAGTTAGTATTTGGTAGAAATGCCATGAACACTAGGGATTAGAACTCGAAATTCTTGCCATAAGAACGTAAGAATCGAGATACAAGAATCTATGCTAGGTTATTAAGTTGGATTCGAGGTGGATTCAATTCCCCTCTAATCCTTTATCTAGATTAAAAAACAATCATATTTCCACAGTATTCGTAGTTTAAATTCAACATAATCAATTTCATATTGTATCGTAGTATAACACCCTTCGTAAATATATCATTAGACTTAAGACTGATTAATTAGATTAGAAAACATTCCATGCTAGAGAACTAGGAGTGGAACGAATTTGTTACTCCACTCTATTTCGATAGAATTGAGAGTAGAAACTTTGATAAATATAGACACGTAAATAGTTTTAGTTTACTTACGTTTTGAGTTTCATTGTTCATTTCGTAGGTAAACTACAAATTTTATGTTTTATCAAATGGCGCCGCTGCCATCTTAGTTTCACTTTAGCATTGTTTTCATAGTATAATTAGTCATTTTTAAGTCCCATTAAACCCAGCCACCCTTGTTTGATTCATACAATGGTTGTCCGTTTCAGCGTTGAAAGTTCCGCAAAATATACGAGGTATCGACCGCGCTTTTGCGGCGCACCTGTAAAAAAGATCATACCGAGAAGCCACCCCCCCATGGACCGCGACCCGTCCTAAAACACTGTAACTTCAAGTTACACGGAGCGCGACCGCGCCCTAAGTGGCCTCGCCGGCCTAAAGCTAAATTTTCCGGTTTCTACAGGTTTGTTTCGAACTTCGATTTTTTAAGTTTTTCAGTGTTCTAACTTGTTATTTACACTGAACACGCGTACACAAGACGCTATTCATAAGCGAAGCAAGGACGCTATCAGGTATTACTTTCTTCCATACCTCGCATCTCTAGTTAGAGGTTTATATTAAAATATCAAGATTGTTTGGAGTATTGTCGTGTTTAGACTTAGACTTGCATGAGATTAAGGTCCGGTCGGAGAAAAACACCGAACGTAATTAACCGTCAGCGTCAACAAACAAATCTATCGAGTATACCAATCACTACACCTCTAGCTACTATTCCACCAACCACACCTGACATAATGGCTGAAGAAAGAGAGACTCCTCTCTCCGACTTTTACAAAGCCTTGAGCGATAGCCCTAAATCTTGCATCGTTCTAGCAAACCCAGTGGGGGATTTTCGAATTCCCCCAAACAAATTTAATTTGTTACCCATTTTCCATGGTTTAGACCATGAAAAACCTTATCAACACATGCATAGTATTGAACAAGTCCTTACAACATTCCATCATTCTACGGTTGGTACGGAACAGATTAAACTGAGGGTATTTCCCTTCACCTTAGCCGATAAGGCAGCGTCTTGGTTAACTGCCCAAGCGCCTAACTTTGTGGACTCGTGGGCTAAACTTGTTCAACTATTTATAGAACATTTTTACCCACCCCTAAAGACGGATGAGATGCTTTCCAAGATTCATTTTTTCCGACAAAATCCTCACGAATCATTTTCTGAGGCTTGGAATCATTTCACCGATCTGCTTATAGAGTGTCCACACCATAACCTAGCAAAAGACACGTAGTTCGTGCCTTTTTCAAAGGACTTCAACATCACCATAAAGAAGTCCTTGACATAATGAATGGGGGTAGTTTCCTAAGTAAAGGAGCCTCGGAGGCTTACAAATTTTTAGAAGATCAAACTAAACGTAATAACAATTGGGGGGGTAGTGATGATATCCCCCGCTCTGTTAGTTCTTATTCAACAGTTAAGGCAGCCGGTATGTTTGAGATGAAACTCGATCCAGAACTTAAAAATTGAATCGAATCTCTAACTAAAAAGGTGGAGGCTATTTCTGTTCAACTAAAGCTTATCCCCGTCATGAATGTAAACTCCAACCCATGTAATTTCTGTTTGAGTCCTGAGCACCCTGACTCCTATTGTCCTCTCGCCTATGAACAACAACAATTAGAGCTAGATAATGTTTGCTCCATTAATAGCTATCCTATTCCTAATGCCCCATGGAGACAACATCCCAACTTTAGTTGGCGCAACAATCAACAAGTTTCACCTCCAGGGTTTAATAACCAAAATGTTAGGCAAGCAAACAACTATAATCAAGCTCCACCTAGGCAAGGGCGACAGGGACAAAGTCGGGGAACTTATAATAATTATAACAACCAAAGCCTTGCCCACGACAAGGTTTAGCACAAGGTCGTGGGTAATTATAATAGTTATAATACCAATAGAGGTATCGCTTAAGGTTAACAATAGTAACTATCACAACCCACCCATAAATAATCAACGTGAGATAGTTCCCCGCGTTTGCACCACACCGTGACTACTACACCATCACATCCGGATCGTATAAACGCCTTTATACAGGTTACCCAACAACTTTTCCAATCAATGACTCAATCAAACCAACAGATCTTACAATCCATAAATCAGGGCATACAATAGTTAGCCCAAGAGAAAGCCCAACCAAAAGGCGTGTTTCCAGGACAAGCGATACCAAACCCTAAAACAGCAAACACAGTCTTTGAGGTAAACGGTAATACTAGTACGGAAACTACAATCGTAGGTGACCTTAATTCCATCACCACTCTCCGCTCTGGAAGAGTGGTTGATAATAAAGTAACTATGCCTATAGTTACCCCATCAGTACTCCCTTCACCGGATATCGAACTAGATACCGAAGTAGAAACTGAAGAGCCTACCACTGTAGAGGTACCAGTTAAACAACAAACTAAGAAACAGAAAGCCAAGGTAACACATCAAGTCGAGCCATACGCTAAATATAGAGCGAAACCAACATTCCCTCAGAAGTTAGCCATGCTAACCAGGGATACAAACTTTGAGGAGATTACGAACGTTTTCAAGAATCTAACGATAAACCTTCCTTTTCTCGAAGCTATTAAAAAGCTACCTAATCACGCTAAGTTTCTTAAAGAGTTGTGCACTACTAGGCGTAAGACCAACATACCTAAAGACGCCTTTCTAACCGAACAGTTCCCAACTTTATCCGAAAATAATGGAAATGTTAAGTACAAGGACCCTGGTCGTCCTACTGTAAAATGCACCTTAGGAGATTCCCATATGACGACCGCTTTATTAGACCTGGGGGCGAGTGTTAACTTACTCCCGTATTAGTTGTATAAACAAATAGGTCTACAGGAAATGCAACCTACAAAAATAACGTTGTAATTAGCGAACAGGTCAATTAAGTATCCTAAGGGTGTAGTGGAAAACGTGCTTGTTAAGGTTCAGGATTTCTACTATCCTGCGGATTTTGTTATACTCGATACAGAAGTCGCTAATGACTCTGACCATCATCTTAAAACCCCTTCTTGGCAATGCCAACGCACTTATAAATTGCCGCAATGGTAAGATGTCCTTATCTTTTGGCCATCTTACAGTTGAGGTAAATGTTTTTATAATGATGAAACAGTTACCAGATTCGTCTATAGATGGGGAGGTTAGCATGATCGAGAGCTTAGCTCAAGATTATTTTAACAACACGTTTCACGAAAACAATATGTACAAATTCCTTTCTTTTGAATTTCAGATTTTGTAAATGACTCCTACTTAGAGGAAGTCAACACCATCCTTGAGTCCACACCAATTGTAGACCCTTCGGTTTGCTCCATATATTGAGTATGAAGACTTTCTACCTAAGCAAGTATTCAAGATGCAAAATGAGGACCACGACGAAACATCTATTGATTTTCCTTCCACCCCGGTCTTAAACCTCTTCCCCGGAGTTAAAATATATTCAACTTGATCCGGATAGTAGTCATCCGGTAATTATATCTTCTCTGTTATCTAACAATGAAGAGACACATTTAATCCTGGTGATTAGGGAACATCGGTCTGCGATTGGTTGGTCCCTAGCCGACATTAAGGGAATTGACCTTAATGCTTGCACTCATCGTATCCATTTGGAGGATAACACGAAGACTTCTCGTGAACCTCAGCGTCGCTTGAACCCTGCCATGAAAGAGGTGGTTAGGGAAGAAGTCTTATGATTACTCGATGTGGGTATCATATACCCAATCTCTGATAGCGAATAGGTAAGCCCCATTCATGTAGTTCCTAAGAAATCGGGAGTTACCATGGTACGTAACGGGAAGGGTGACTATGTTGTCACACAAGGTCCTATGAAATGGAGGATTTGTATTGATTACAGACGTTTAAATGCTATGACACGAAAGGATCACTTTCCCTTACCTTTTATAGATCAAATGCTTGAACGCCTAGCTGGTCATGCTTTTCATTGCTTTCTGGATGGCTACTCAGGCTATTTTCAGATTATTATTGATATTGATGACCAAGAAAAAGACTACCTTCACATGTCCCTTTGGACGTATGCCTATAAGCGAATGCCTTTTGGCCTTTGTAATGCTCCTAGTACCTTCCAAATGTATGCTTCATATATTTAGTGACATGGTAGAGGCTTTATGGAAGTTTTATGGATGATTTTTCTATCTATGGAGACTCCTTCACAATTTGTTTGTCTAACCTTGTCTAAGGTTTTGACACGATGTGAAGAAAAGAGCCTCGTTTTAAACTGGGAAAAGTGTCATTTCATGGTGAAAAAGGGCATAGTACTAGGTCACATCGTATCTAGTGATGACATCGAAGTAGATAAGGCCAAACTAGATAAGATAGCGACCCTACCTAAACCACGGACTGTCCATGATATTAGAGCCTTTCTAGGCCATGTAGGTTTTTATAAGCGGTTTATTAAAGACTTCTCGAAAATAGCTAGGCCTTTAACTAATCTGCTTTTGAAAGATGCAATCTTTGATTTTAATTTTAACTGCATACGGGTTTTGAAACTTTAAAAGCTGCCCTAACCTCTGCACTCCAATTATACAGACCTCGATTGGTCTAAACCTTTCGAACTCATGTGTGATGCTAGTGACTATGCGGTTAGTGCGATCTTGGGACAAAAACTAGATAATAAGTCCACTGTTATTTATTATGCTAGTAAAACCTTAAACGATGCTCAACAGAATTATTCAACTACCGAAAAAGAATTCTTAGCTGTCATTTATGCTTTAGATAAGTTTCGCCCTTATTTGTTTGGTTTTAAAACTTTAGTTTACACGGACCATGAAGCCCTTAAGTACCTTCTTGCAAAGAAGGATGCTAAGCATAGATTAATCTGATGGATCCTTCTCCTGCAAGAGTTCACATTAGAAATAACGTACAAAAGAGGGGTCGAAAACGTAGTTGCCGACCACTTATCTAGACTCACAAACAACGATCAGAGTGATTCTGAGTCCATACCGGACTCTTTTCCTGATGAGCATATGTATCAGCGATTTTTCAAAGACCATGGTATCTTTGACATTGTAAATTATTTAGCGGCTGATGTTATGCCTTATAATTGGTCAAGAAATGAACTTAAGAAGTTCTTGGCTAGAGTTAAGTTATACTACTGGGATGAGCCATACCTTTTTAAGTATTGTGCGGATCAGATTATTCGTCGTTGTATTCCCCAGTGGGAATATAATGATGTTCGATCGTTCTGCCATGACAAAGAGTGTGGTGGCCATTTTAGTGGGATGAAAACAGCCGCTAAAGTTCTTCAATGTGGATTTTAGTGGCCTACCCTTTTTAAGGATGCCCAAGTGCATTGCAAGACGTGTATTTGTTGCCAACAACTTGGGCGAATCACAAAACGTAATATGATGCCATTAAATTCAATCTTGATAGTAGAAATTTTTGACGTTTGGGGCATTGATTTCAAGGGTCCCTTCCCTGTTTCCCACGGTTTCATTTATATTCTAGTTGCCGTGGACTACGTGTCTAAATGGATAGAGGCCCTAGCTTGCCGTAACAATGACCATAAGACCGTTGTATTTTTTATTAAAGAATATATTTTCTGTCGGTTTGGCATTCCTAAAGCCATCATTAGTGATGGTGGAACACATTTTTGCAAATGAGTTGTTGCATCCCTAGTGAAAAAATATGGAGTTACACACAAAAGTAGCAACTCCTTATCATCCACAAATTAGCGGACAAGTAGAAGTTTCTAAGAGGGAAATCAAAAAGATTTTAGAAACAACTATAAACCCCGATAGGAAAATCGGGTCGAGCGTCTATCGGATGCCTTATGGGCGTAGAACTGCTTTCAAAACTCCTATAGGTATGTCTCCCTTTAGACTTGTATTTGGGAAACCATGTCATTTGCCCGTTGAATTAGAGCACCATGCTCGTGGGGCTATAAAAAGCCTTAACTTCAATATTGATGAGGCAGGTGTCAAACGCAAATTGCAATTGAATGAGCTTGAAGAAATCCGTAGCGATTCTTACAATCTCACGAAGGATTATAAAGCTAACATGAAACGTGTTCATGATAAGCAAATCTTGCGCAAAGAGTTTGTGGTCGGTCAAAAGGTCTTGCTTTACAACTCCCGTCTACATATTTTCCCAGGGAAACTAAAAACCCGTTGGTCTGGTCCTTTTCTAGTTACTGAAGTCACCCCTTACGGGGCAATCACCTTGGTAAATCCCAATGACAACAGTACCTTTCAAGTTAATGGTTAACGGTTAAAACATTTTCACAAACTTCTGTCCCCTGATGTAGAGGAAGTCCTTTTACAGGACCCTGTCTATGAGGATTGACCTTTGTCATTGGTGTACTTTCTTTCACTTCCATATAGTGGTAAGAGCACCATTCAGGTAACCGGGCCCTCCCTATGGAGTGTGTGGCTGTAAGTACCGGAACCTAAGTCCACGGTTAACATAATTCACGTTTTCCACTTTTACATGTTTTCTCGGTTTTGGAGTCATGTTCCTCTATGGGGTGAATTATGTATTTATTGTTTTTGTTTTTTTATAATAAACTAATAAAAAAAAATAAATAATAATAAAAATATTCTTAATCATAGAAATAGCAATCCAACAAGTCTTGGGAATCTGATTTTAAACGACCCGCTTTAGAACAAATTTTGTGTTTAAAAATTTGTTTGGGGGTGGGCAATCAATCTTTCCTTCTGGATTGCTCGAACTTTCCATTTGTGTTGCTTAGGCACATTACTTGTAGTTCAATTGGGTTGACATAATCTAAACTTAGATTTCCTTCGTTCGCATAACTTACGTCACACACGCACTTCGAGGCATTTTTTCACTCTTTTATACGTCACCCATGGTTGGAATTGAGTGTTTTATGGATCATTGGATTGGAAATTCTCTACTGATCATTTCCATAACTCATTCACCAAAATCGGGCCAGTAACGAAGCGGCAAATTGAATTTGAAATTGCGTAAAAAATCGGAAAATTTCGGAATTCAAATTGGGCTTGGGCCCAAACCTTACGCACGTCTGTGTGTCTCCTTCCTTCCCAAAAATGCACAGTTCTTTCCTTTTCAATCCCGCCGGTTAGCAAGGTTTAAAACAAACCTTAAACACCAAAATAAAAAAAAATAAAAAAAAAAAGAGAGAGAAAAGGAAACCTAACTATACCCACGCCAAGAAATTCAAATCCAACTAAAATCTTCTCCAAACCATTACCACCACCACCCCAACTCCGAAAACAGCCACCAATTCAAGTAACCACAGCCACCACCGTTGTTTTTAGTTGTTTTTCTTCAAACACGCCTCCCCCACAGTCTACAAAACCATTAGTTGTCTCAGAAATTTCAATGGTGCTACGACGAAGAATTTTGCGAAAACGTTTCTTTGTTCGGCGACGACCGACTTAGCATTTTATGACTTCGGAGATGATTAGGAGGGATTGGAACGGACTGTGGTACTTTCGGTGAGGAGTTCTATCACTATAATTTGGTAGAACAATTTTATAAGAAGCGAGAATTGGAGGGGATAGGATTTTCATAAAGGTAGCGAGGAACGAGGAGGGAAGTAACGACGGTCGTTAGGCTGAATGTTAGGAATTACGCTTGAAAGCAACCTAGTAATGACAATTCAGGAATCCCAGTATACTGGAGTTCCTGCTTTGATGAAAGATACTGTCGTGGAGGGTGAATACAATCCGACATCTCATTGCGTCCGCCAGTCAACCCTGAGAACCAATCAACTGGCTGTAGCTCAGTGGATTGGTAGGAACGTCCTCGGGAAAGACAAAGTCAGTGATATCAGCCTGCAATGTCTGCACGTCCTCTTGATTTTGCAAATGAATAAGTATAATTTCTACATCCTCGATTTAATGTTTAATGTGATTAGAGGAGTGGGAAAGAGCTTGGCGCCTCTTCTTGTATTGATCACTAAGATCATGCTCTCCTTTAGAGCTGTCGCAAAATCTGCTCCTATTAAGATCAAATTGCATTCCAATGCAAGTATCTATACGGATTGCATCCAAGAGACGTGGCCGTTGTTTGAAGGAAAGGTGGTTGAGAATGAGGATGAAAGGGAGGATATGACATGTCTGTATGATGATGCATTAGATAATTGTAGTTCTAATTTAGAACGCATGCAAGTGTTGCAAACTGGCTTGCGTTGCATTTATGGTATTTGTGAAGATATCCGAGATAGACAGATTGTAGTTTGAAAAAAGCAAACGAACCTTCAGACGAGACTTGAAATGCTCGAAAAGGTTCAGGACGATATCTTGTCTAACACGGAGACTATCCACCAGCATCAACAAGCCCAGTATGCATTACTCAGGACTGAAAGGGAAGCACAGCGCTTGTTCCGAATAGAGATGCTACGACGCATGCCACCTGTGGAGGACTCTGCTTCAGCCGAGTCCGACAGGCATGAGCGTCGTCGCCGAAGGACAGATGGTTCAAGCCGCTCTCCATCCCAGGGCCAATCTCCATCTCAGGGTCCATTTTCATCACATAACTAGGTGTTCACCATCAGTTTGTGTTCGCTGTTATATTATGATTTTGTTTTATTAGTTGGATTTTAATTCAGTTGTTAAATTTAAATATTAAGAGGTTTGTTTTATGATCATCTGCTGTAAAGTTGTCTTGGAGGAAAGGTTGAGAATTTGGCCGATATCGACATATCTATGATCTGTGTGGTGGTAGCATGAAATGTAGGAGAGTTTAGAAATTACTATTCTAAATCTAGTATGAAAGATACCAGGATTTTTAGAAAATCACGAAAATGGTTTGTTTCCGTTTTCGGGTTTGGAATTTTTCTATTTCCGGAAATTGCCTTAACACAATTTGGGAACTTGCCGATTCGTTTTGGAAGCTTAGTACCTATTTAAATTCCCTTCATTCTACACTAACAAACCACACTACACCCCACCATCATCCCACACCTTTCACTCCAAGCTTTTCCTTCTTTTTCCTCTAAAACTTCGTTTTCAAAGACTTACTTATGGCTCGTCGTCGAGCCTGCGCGTACTCGTACACTTTCGAAAGTTTAGTCGAGTCGACCAGCGCTTCATTGGCCAGCGCCAGCCTCATTGGCGCGACTTCGGCACCAAACACCGTAAGTCTAAAACTCAGAGCGCAACCCGCGCCTTCATTGAACGCGACCCGCGCCCAAACTCTGTAATTCTAAAAACCCACGAACGCGACCGCGCCCTGCCATCTGTGAACACGAAAGTTCCAAATTTTTGCGGGTCATTCCATGGATTTTTGGAACTGTTCAAGGAGTCGTTGAGATGACATCTCCTATAGTCATAACTGAACAGTCTTTCGAAGACGTGTTGGGAACCGAGACCTATGGACATTGGTTCCAACACAGGATCCTGCAGTTAGGATGGCGTCATCTACTGGTAAGTGATGATGATTCATATTCACCACAGCTTACTGCTTATTTCTACGACCACGTTAAATTCTATTTTAATCAGGATGGAGAAGAGAACAAGAATTCTCCGTCGTAGTCGATGACACGACATATAAATTCAATAAAAATGTGGTCGCTTTAGTTTCAGGATTACCAATACCTGACCCTATTCACACATGGGCATATATGACCGATAATGCATATATTTATGATTATACATATTTCCATGAGTATTATGGGGGAGGGGTATTTCGAGTAATGGACCGGGGATATAGCATTGCCATTGGTAGCCTTTCCCTAAACGTAGGCACCACCATGTTATTCATCCCGATGAATATTTTGGGGAATGGCGGTTCATTTCTGCAAACAAGATCTTTGCTGGTGGCATTTTCCTCGCTTTAGGCGAGGGATGTCGCCCGATATGACATCCCCGAGTTTTAGTCGCTAGTCTTAAGAGAGCCCAAAAGCATGAGGCATAAGTATCTTCTTATGCCTGCTTACGTGCGACATCATGCGTAGTTGTTTACACGTATTACGTGCACAATTCACAGATTGGAAAAGGGTTGAAGTCATGAGACCAAACAATTGGGTGGTTAAGCTCATTCGCGAATAATGACTTGGCGGGATGGCGGTGCGACCTCATTTGGTCGCCCCGTACATCCCATCGGACATAATAACACTTAACAGGTTAGCATTAGTAGATGATAAATGGCGTCAAGCTTGGCAAGTTATAATGGACCGCGGGGATCTTGAAGGAACCTCATCTCTTTACCGAGGAGGAGGATGTTTAAGCGGGGAGATAAGGTAAGTTTTAGTTTTGTGTATTGTCCGCTTATGTCCCAAGCAAATTAATTACATTAGCCCCATAATGGGTGGAACTCTTATAGAGTTCGCGTCGATATTTTATTTTCCCTATATTAGTATGTTCTAACCTTGTTTTGCAGATGTCCCGTGGATTTCAGCGTTTCCATGGTATTTTTCTACCCTCTTTATTTAAATGCTTTGAGGACAAAGCATGCTTCTTGTTTAGGGGGCATAGAAACACCTGTAATTAAGGCATCTGTTAGGATATAGATAGAGTTAATATGCATTTGTTTTCTAGTTAAAATTTTAAAAATTCAAAAATATAAATAAATAAGTTCATGCTATACACTTAGGAATATTGGTATTGTTTTCTTTCTCTATGCTCTTAACAATCTAGAAGTCTCACGTAGCTTTTGCATCAGAATAATTGTTAGAAACTTAGGTTAATATGTAGGTAATAATCTTTGCATTTATCTATAAATATATTACATGAGTATCTATGATTGTTAGCAGTAAGTTTCTGAAATTCACTATGCCATATCCTAAGCGAGAATTTAGGCCCTCTTTGGATCGATATAGCCAGAAATTCAAACCTATGAATTATTTTCCGCTAGTCGCCCCTCTGAGCCTTTCTTTAGCCTTTCATAACCCACAAATCCTTTACCCTGTTACAAAAACAAAACAAAATAAAAAAAAAATCAACCTACCCAATCTAGAATAAGTCTGAGAATAGAATGAGGAAGAAAGAAGAAGAGAAAAACCGGTGTAAACAAAAGTAAGTTAATTGCTTCAGAAAATAAAGAAAAGAAGTTTCCATCCAAAGAAAAGAAAAATAAAAATAGAAATAAAATAAAAACTCCGAAAAAATAGAATAAAAGGAGTTAAAAGCCAAAGAAAAAGAAAAAAAAAATATGGCTAAGGATGGAAACAAAGTGTAAATAACAAGGTTTTCTCTAAGTTTTATAATATGAAGACTCTACTATCTCAGACTTGTCCTTTTGAATATCCATTTCCTTCCTTCTTAAACCATCTCCTAATCCCCGCAACACCTAATAAAGACCTCTCGCTCAATTAGGAATAGGTTAGTGTGATAGTAAGTGGCAGATGTGTTTGATTGACTCCGGCTTCCTTGTTGTCTTTGAGATTGCAAGGTAAAGTGTGCCCACTGCACAATGGAGTAGCGAAACTTGAGCAGAAAAATTAGAGTGGTTTTCGTCTTGACATTTATGTGGGGACCTACTTGAGGACGCTATTCCGAGTTTTCAGAAACGAACTTGCTAGGCATTTCATAGTATTACTCATAGTATTTATATTTGTATCATAGATGATTGATTATTATGCATATATTAGCTTAGGTTTTTGACTTGGTTATTCTTATTCATTTGTTAGTGAGATGTATAGATAGTTGGGACATGAATGAGGAAACAATAATTTTATTTCTTAGTCGTTGGAGTATAGTTGAAGTTTGTGAGTACCTTCACTGGAAAACTCTCACGAGGCTATAACTCGTCCACTAGGGAATTCCTAGTGGTTTAAGGCCTTGTTGCATATGGTCAATGCAATCGCACTCAAAAACGAGAGTAGTTAGAACTCCATTTTTGGTCACTTATACTAATTTCTCATCTTTGCTTGAGGACAAGCAAAATGCTGTTTGGGGGTGGTTTGATAAGAGCCCAAATCTGTAGTTTTTAACCCTGTAACAGTCATACTTTTAGACCAATTATGTGAGTAATAATTAAGAGTTAACACTGATTATGTGTTTTTATGCATTTCAGGTTTCAAAGTCCATTATGTGCAGAAATGTGCCACTTTAGCGAGATAAAGGAGCAAAGGTCGGTTACTAAGGAGTTCCGTGATTAAAGGCCAAGATTCAAGAAGACAAAGCCTTTCAAAAGCCCGGTCAAAAGCTGAAAAGTCGACGACGGGCAGAAACAACACACAAGTCAGTAGAACTTCCGAAGGCCGTATCTTTGGACTCAGACCTTGGAATGGGTCCTACCTTATGTCAAAACGACCGTCTCGGAAAGATCTTTCCAATGGTTTAAGCTTTGATCTAATCAGAGGAGCAGAAGTGGACGAAAAGTCTGTTGAAGCCAACTGTAGTTGAAGAGGCCTTTTTGGACTGAAAGAATTGGGTTTTGGGCCTGATTCTCTGGCCCAAAACATGGCACCAAGCCCATGCACGATTTTTGGATCTGAAAGTATAAAAACCAAAGCTTCACTCTTTGTTAATGGTAACTAGTTAGACCTAAAAAATATATATATAATTCTAGATCTAGTTTTCAGTAGAGTAATTAAGTCTTGAATCATTGTTCTTGATTGATTAGATAAATAAAATAGTTATTTTTATCAATTTCGATTTTTGTCATTTCAATTTATAGATCTAATTTTAGTTCTTGTTGATTATCATTTCGTAGTTTAAGTAGATTGAAATATTGTTAGTTAAATTAGTTAAGTTAGAATTTTAATATAATGTGTATTTATAATTCAATGGGAAATGATGGGTTGATGACTCAAGGCTAAAACCTCCATTAGAGAGGTTGATGAAGCTTTGATGAAAACTTAGTGGTATAGTGTAGAAGCATTGTAGAATCTATTCCACTTTAGAAGGTCGTGATTTGCCATAAGAATGGGTGGACGACCTCACATGCTAGTTAGTATTTGGTAGAAATGCCATAAACACTAGGGATTAGAACTCGAAATTCTTGTCGTAAGAACGTAAGAATCGAGATACAAGAATCTATGCTAGGTTATTAAGTTGGATTCGAGGTGGATTCAATTCCCCTCTAATCCTTTATCTAGATTAAAAAACAATCATATTTCCATAGTATTCATAGTTTAAATTCAACATAATCAATTTCATATTGTATCGTAGTATAAGACCCTTTGTAAATCTCTCATTAGACTTAAGACTGATTAATTAGATTAGAAAACATTCCATGCTAGAGAACTAGGAGTGGAACGAATTTGTTACTCCACTCTATTTCGATAGAATTGAGAGTAGAAACTTTGATAAATATAGACACGTAAATAGTTTTAGTTTACTTACGTTTTGAGTTTCATTGTTCATTTCGTAGGTAAACTATCAATTTTATGTTTTATCACTTAGAAAACATTACATATGAAAGAACTAGGAGTGGAAAGAATCATCTACTCCACTATATCTCAATAGAATTGAGAGGAGAAATCTTTGATAAATTAGGCACGGAGAAAGTTTTAGTTTTACTTTCGTTTAGAGTTTCAACTCTTTATTCATTAGTAAAAATATTTATTTTTACGTCTATCATGTAGGCAACGATCTTCCAACCTCTTCTTTCTCTCTTGGCCTCTCTTACTCACAAAATTGGATCCGATTTATGGATCTATTTTTCTTGAGCAAAACCTTGATTTTTCTTGTGTAGAAGTCGGCCAGAGAACAGAGGTTTCCTTTATATTGGCTACAACAGGGAACATGAGGAGAAATTAGGGTTGGGCCTCCTGACGGGCTTGGGCTTCCCATGTTCGCCCAGAACACACAGCCCAAGTCCGTCAACAAAAGGCTTATTCCACTAAAGGCCATTGTTGCACTACCGCCATAATCCTAAATTACGTGTCAGCGTTTATGGGCTCCATATTATATGCTCGTTGATCTCCCAGTGTTTAAGATATCGAATGCCCGTTTATTAAGTCAAGTTACTGACAACTACATTAATCAACTTCTTATGTCCTTGAGTAGTACCACTCAACTTCATTGTCATGTCGGATCAAATCCACCTGCAAGGTTTACATGACAATTCTTATGAGCTTCTCAAGGGGACATCATTAGCTCGACTTCTTGCGGGACACAAATTCTTTCTATAATCAACAACACACCTTACATACAATGTCATTACTCAATCTATAACATCCTGTGTTTTTCTTTTACTTTTCCTATTACCAGAATAATAATAATAATAATAATAATAATGAATAATAGATAAAATAAAATAGGATAAGTGTTAGTGAAAATAGGAGACGTGGGTTTATAGGATAAACCATCTTCCCTTTTTCGGGGGTTTTTAAAAACAAAAGAAAAAAATAAGGTTGGTAAAAAACAGAGAGTTTTACAGAAAAGAGAGTTTCACAGAGAGGAAAGGGAGAAGTTTCTTGCTAGAGATATTGCTGACAACAGGAGGAACAAATAAGTTATGTATCGGTGAGTAGATACTTTCAATGATATAAAATGTTACATTTTGAAAAATTCTAAAACACTGATTTACTGCTAAATCATCGTTTTTCTGTCGACTGTAAAGGTCGAAAATGTGGTTGTATACGCGTGTGATTGTTTGAACTAAATGGTATAAAACAAAAAATTTTATAAGATTGTTATCGCAGAGGAACAGATATACTATAAACTCGTCATCTGATATCGATGGAAAGTTGAAGATTTATCTTTTTGTTTAACCAAGAATGAAATCGAGTTTCCATTAAATGATATAGTTAATTGTTCTTATATGGAATCAAAACTTATTGCTTGCTGCAAGTGTAAATTGTTTGCCTGATGAAGTTATATCTTTGCTTTGTTGATGTCGATTGAATGGTGGTTGTGGTGGTATTTTCCTTGGTTGATGGTTATTGTCTAGTGAAGAATAGATGGGTTGTTGTTGCAGGGGAATGATGGGTGGATTTGAATGTGTTGGTGCTGTTAGGCTTCGACAGGGTCGTTAATGGAAAAAATATCATGAGTTTTGATCAGGGAGGAACTCGAGAGTTGATGGTATACCTAGGTTGGGTTTTTCATGGGGATGAAAACCGATGGGTTTAATAGGGGTGCCGAGTAGTGGTTGTGGTGGTTGCTGTGGCGCTAGAGAGTGGGAGAGAGAGGAAGATGAACAGTGAGATTTTTATTTGTTGTTGGGCTTGGGCTGAACTTCGTGGGTGGGCTTAAGTGTTTTAAGTTTTGGAATTTCATTTATGGGATTAAGTTATGTTAGATTGGGCCTGGGAAAGACTAAACCCTTTGGGCCTTAGTCTTTGGGGTTTTGGTAGGTTGACTTTGACTGTTGACCAGGACTTTGACCAGTTGACCCAGTTTGACCTTTGACCTGACTAAGATTAGGTCTATTATGATAGGTCTAGGGCTATTAGCTTGCTTGGCTTTAGGCTAAGATCTTTATATATATATATATATATATATATATATATATATACGCGTGTATTACACTATGTGATATATCAGTCTTTTATTATATATGACGCTATGACACTTAGACATCAATCTAATTAATAACATGTAAAATACATGAAACAAGATACTTCTCCGTTCTCTGAAATAATATATGCAATAAAGTTCAATAATGTGTAAACAAATTTACCGCACCCTTTTAGATCTCTCCACGCATCAAGTTTTGGAAATGAGACTTGTGACTGAAGATGTCATGTGATAGGTGGGCATTTATTGAATGTGCCATAAATGGCCCGTTAGCATTATAATTGGGTATTCATTGACTGTGTCATGAATGACCCGGGTATTCATTGAATGTGTCATGAATGACTAGATTGTTTGGACTGCCCTAGAGAGGAACTAAGGTATTCGCCTTGTGGGTTAGTTGTATTCCTTGATTGTACAGGTGTGCTTGGACTTGCATTTGCATACTGATAGGATATTTATATATGTTTATTTAAAATTTCTAACTTTCGTTTATAGGAGGGTAGGACTTAATAATATTTTGTGCAGGAACGCTGTCCTATCCTTATACAGAAGTGGATATAGGTAAGATTTAATTCAATTACTAAGTTATTAAGATGAGTTATTATAATGAGTTAATAGAATGAAAGTCTTGCTTGGGAAGAAACTATGCCGGTTGAAATGACGGAACTACATGTCTTTCAAGCTGAGAATGATTAAGATATGGGTACATATAACGTGTTTGTGGGATGATTAAAGTCTGGAAGATGTTTTTATGTTGTTAGTCTACTCATACCAGCAAATTCCATTTTTCCTGACCCATGTTTGCTTTATTTTGGCAACGTGGGTGTGTTCTTGGGAACATAGGTGGAAGGCAGTGGAACCATGTCGTTTGATTTGGATTTGTTTCTGGAGCAGTCCGGGAGTTTATTTTTATTAGGTCGATCTTTTTGGAAGTATGTAATAACGTAGTTTCATATTCATATGACATGAGAATACGATGTTGAAGACCTTTTATTCTTGGAGTTTTATATTGAGGATTTTGGACAGAAGATAGTCTTTTAATAAAGTGATGAAATATTAGAAATTTTGGAGATATTTTGTTGTTAAGTTGATTCTTTAATTATGTGGGTTTTCGGTTTAGGCATGAGTTGTATCCCCCTGTCATAGCCTAAGTTTTTAGACAATTGAACATAGGGATGTTTGAGATATTTATATTTCAAATATTCACTTTGTAATTGTTTAGAAATTCAGGTTGTGACATTTTTGGTATCAGAGCTTAGGTTAGCCTAGATTTGGAAGGTCTAGGTGATCCTCGGAATCTAGTGATTGGGTGTCTTTGAGTTTAAGATGTTTGAAGTACTAATAGAAGTCCGTTTTGTTGTTAGGTGATGCTGGAGATGACAATGACATTACTAGTACTGGAAGTAATACCATATCTACTGATTTGGGAGCAATATTAACTCAGTTGGTGCAAACTATTCAGAGGGGTCAACATGCTAATCTAGGAGATCCTTTTGCAAGGAGAAAGAAGGATTTGGCCACTTTAGGAGGCCAGAAGTTCAAGGGAGAGAAAGAGGCCATTGATGCTGAGAAATGGGTTACTATGTGTGAGTTCGTGTTTGATAAGATGCAACTCAGTGAGGTGCAGAAGCAGGAGATGGCTTCTCACCAGTTGGAGGGGTCAGCTTTATTTTGGTGGAGGTCTATCAAGGATAATGTGGATGTCGGAACTATGACTTGGGAGGATTTCCAGGTAAGATTTAAGGGAAGGTTTGTTCCTAATGATGTTAAGGAGCAATTAACTGAGAAATTCTTTAATCTGGCCCAAGGAGGGAAAACTTGTTCGGAGTACGTGACTAAGTTCAATGAACTATCGAGGTATGCTCCTTATCTAGTGGATACCCAAGTAAAGAAGAACCAGAAGTTCATCCGTGGACTAGAGCCATATCTATCGAGTAATTTGATACCTTTGATTCAGAAACTTTCGATCGCGTGTTAGATTTGGCATTAAGATATGAACAATTGGATAATAAACCCAAAGATGAGAAGTTTAAAGAGAATGCCCCAAAACAAGTCAGCTTACACCTTATTTCTTGTCAACCACGTCAAGGGCAGAGAAAAAGTCGGCATCACCCATATTATAGGCAAACAAGTCAGCACGTGAATAAGGATGTTAGTACTTCGCTAAAGAAATTTGATGGTAATTGTTTGAACTGCGGGGAAGTTGGTCATACTATTTGAAGATGTTCTAAACCAAATGAACTAGTAGGCAAATGTTATAAATGTGGACATTTGGGACACTACGTTAAGAACTGCACTGGTTAATGTTAGGTATGCTTGAATTTGTTGTTTACTAGTTCCTTTATTGGTACTTAGCATGTAAGAATTTATCGTATGATTATGAAAATAAAATATTGGTTGTTTTAACGGTTAGTTTCTTATGAATTTATAATCGAAATTGTTCAGCATGTTATAGTGTTGTTTTCCTAACGGAGTTTTCTATTTTAAATAAGTATTGGCTAAGAAGAAATTGTTATTTTAAAATTTCATATTTGAGTAAATTTGGAATTATCCAAGGAATAAAGAAACCCTTTTGATAAATGTTGGATTTGAATTTTTTTTTTGATATTGTCCAAGTTGTGTATATTGTTGGTGTGTGATCCAATATACATAACATCTCTTTGTATGCATCGTTGGAGTTTTATCCAGTGTGTACATGTACACCGTTGGAGTGTGATCCAGTGCATACCACACATCATTGGTGTTTGATCCTATGTGATGGTAGAGAGCTAGTATGCATCGTTGGTGTGTGAACCAATGTATACTTGCACATCGTTAGTGTGTGAGCCAATGTGCATGCTTCACATTGTAGGTGTTTGATCCTATGTGATAGTGGACATAGTATAGGTTGTTAATGATATGAATCAGCCTATATAATGTAAAAATTTTATTTTCAAAAATGTGGTGTTTGTGAGACACTAAGAGAAATGTTGATATATTTGTAAACACCAAGATGGTGGATGAAACATATGAGTTTTTAAACGAATAGTTTTGATAGGGAAGTTCATTGAAAAGAAAATTATTATATGTATATTTATTGTTAAACGCCTTGGATTAGTTGGGAAATACTAAGAGTGGAACTAACTGCCTAAGTGTGAGAGGAACTACCTTGCCTTCTTAGTATGATTTAACTCGAAGAATATGAGTTTTCCTAAATTGAGAAATAATGAGTTTACTTAAGTGTTGGCAATTGAAGAAATTAATTACGTTTATTCTTTTGAGTTGCGTATACTAGCGTATACTCGTATTTCTTGAGTTCTATACGTATATAGACACACTTTCAAAGTATGTGATTGGCATATTAGTATGCCTATCTATATGATATTTTATATGTGTATTCCTTTTAAGGTGTGTATACTTGTGTATACACTTATGTCTTGTTTCTGATATTGGTTTACTATGATCATTGGGTGCAAGCTGTAAATAATGTGTTTAATTTAATCTCCCTGCTGACATGTTATACATTATTACTTAAATTTTAGTTGTTGGGATATAATCTGTTAGCTTTATACTCTATAAAGATTTATTGTTTGACGTACTGTTTGTTTGGTTAATCTACACTCTACCTTGAATCTCGGGACGAGATCCTTTTAAAGTGTGTATATTATAACACCCCGTGTTTTTCTTTTACTTTTCCTATTACCAGAATAATAATAATAATAATAATAATAATAATAATAATAATAATAATGGATAATAGATAAAATAAAATAGGATAAGTGTTAGTGGAAATAGGAGACGTGGGTTTGTAGGATAAACCCTCTTCCCTCTTTCGGGGGTTTTTAAAAACAGAAAAGAAAAAAAAATAGGGTTGGTAAAAAACAGAGAGTTTTACAGAAAATAGAGTTTCACAGAGAGGAAAGAGAGAAGTTTCTTGCTGGAGATCTTGCTGACAACAGGAGGAGCAAATAAGTTCTGTATCGGTGAGTAGATACTTTCAACAATATAAAATGTTACATTTTGAAAAATTCTAAAACACTGATTTACTGCTGAATCATCGTTTTTATGTCGACTGTAAAGGTCGGAAATGTGGTTGTATACGAGTGTGATTGTTTGAACTAAATGGTATAAAACAAAGAATTTTATAAGATTGTTAACGCAGAGGAACAAATATACTATAAACTCATCATCTGATATCGATGGAAAGTTGAAGATTTATCTTTTTGTTTATCCAGGAATGAAATCAAGTTTCCATTGAATGATATAGTTAATTGTTCTTATATGGACTCAAAACTTATTGCTTGCTACGAGTGTAAACTGTTTGCCTGATAAAGTTATATCTTTGCTTTGTTGCTGTCGATTGAATGGTGGTTGTGGTGGTATTTTCCTTGGTTGTTGGTTATTGTCTAGTGAAGAATAGATGGGTTGTTGTTGCCGGGGAATGATGGGTGGATTTGAATGTGTTGGGGCTGTTAAGCTTCGATAGGGTCGTTAATGGCGGAAATATCGCTAGTTTTGATCAGGGAGGAACTCGAGAGTTGATGGTATAGGTAGGTTGGGTTTTTCGTGGGGATGAAAACCGATGGGTTTAATAGGGGTGCCGAGTGGTGGTTGTGGTGGTTGCTGTGGCACTGGAGGCGCTGGAGAGTGGGAGAGAGAGGAAGATGAGCAATGAGATTTTTATTTGTTGTTGGGCTTGGGCCGAACTTCGTGGATGGGCTTGAGTGTTTTAAGTTTTGGAATTTTATTTATGGGATTAACTTATGTTAGATTGGGCCTGAGAAAGACTAAACCCTTTGGGCCTTAGTCTTTGGGGTTTTGGCAGGTTGACTTTGACCAGTTGACCTAGTTTGACCTATGACCTGACTAAGATTAGGTCTATTATGATAGGTCTAGGGCTATTAGCGTGCTTGGCTTTAGGCTAAGATCTTTATATATATACGTTTGTATGTATATTAAACTATGTGATATATCAATCTTTTATTATATACGACGCTATGACACTTAGACATCAATCTAATTAATAACATGTAAAATACATGAAACAAAATACTTCTCCGTTCTCTGAAATAATATATGTAATAAAGTTCAACAATGTGTAAACAAATTTACCGCACCCTTTTAGATCTCTCCACGCATCAAGTTTTGGAAATGAGACTTGTGACTGAAGATGTCATGTGATAGGTGGGCATTTATTGAATGTGCCATAAATGGCCCGTTAGCGTTATAATTGGGTATTCATTGATTGTGCCATGAATGACTTGGGTATTCTTCGAATGTGCCATGAATGACTAGATTGTTTGGACTACCCTAGAGAGGAACTAAGGTATTCGCCTTGCGGGTTAGTTGTATTTCTTGATTGTACAGGTGTGCTTGGACTTGGATTTGCAGACTGATAGGATATTTATATATGTTTATTTAGAATTTCTAATTTCCGTTTACAAGAGGGTAGATCTTAATAAAATTTTGTGCAAGGGGACGCTGATCTTACCCTTATATGGAAGTGGATATGGGTAAGATTTAATTCAATTACTAAGTTATAAAGATGAGTTATTATAATGAGTTAATAGAATGAAAGTCTTGCTTGGGAAGAAACTATGCCGGTTGAAATGACGGAACTACCTGTCTTCCAAGCTGAGAATGATTAAGATATGGGTACATATAACGTGTTTGTGGGATGATTAAAGTCTGGAAGATATTTTTATGTTGTTTGTCTACTCATACCAGCAAATTCCATTGTTGCTGACCCATGTTTGCTTTGTTTTGGCAACGTGGGTGTGTTCTTGGGAACATAGGTGGAAGGCAGTGGAACCACTGCGTTTGATTTGGATTTGTTTCTGGAGCAGTCTGGGATTTTATTTTTATTAGGTCTGATCTTTTTAGAAGTATGTAATAACGTAGTTTCATATTCATATGACATGAGAATTCGATGTTGAAAACCTTTTATTCTTAGAGTTTTATATTGATGATTTTGGACGGAAGATAGTCTTTTAATAAAGTGATGAAATATGAGAAATTTTGGAGATATTTTGTTGTTAAGTTGATTCTTTAATGATGTGGGTTTTCGGTTTAGGCATTAGTTGTATCCCTCCGTCATAGCCTGGGTTTTTAGACAATTGAACATAGGGATGTTTGAGATATTTATATTTCAAATATTCACTTTGTAATTGTTTAGAAATTTGGGTTGTGACACAATCCATCGAGTTTGTTGATTCACAAATGAATCTCACTCATTGATGATTTAAAGCAATGTACAATGCACGTAAGTGCTTGTTATTATATCCGGATTAAGATGACAAACATTTATAATAACAGAGGCGTTTGTTCTCTTATAGAGTTAGTATAAAGAGAAACAACCACACTTGGTCCTGTTCAATACACACAAAGTGTACTAGTGTAATCCTATAGTCAAGATAGACTAATACCAGATTATACTACAATCGTACCAATGGTTTGTCCAAATCCATTTAGGTTGTGAACGATTACTTATACTTTATAAGGTACTGATGATATGCATGATCTTCTGTGTGTCACCACACACCATATCATCTACAACATAAAGTATTAGACACATACATATAACTAATAACATATATAATATGCATAACATTTGCCCATATGATTCTCATTCAAAATATAAAGAATTAGAGTTATTACAAAAGTAATACTTTTAGTATATTACCCTATCAGTACTCTCTTCCCCGACAAGTTGGGACTGCAGTGCCTGTTTGTTACTTGAGGTTGCTGTTGAAGTTTAGCAACATCAAAGAGTATGCGTGGGGTGGAACAATAGTTGCATACTTGTACCGTGGTCTTGGGGATGCCACAGGTGGCAAAGTCAAAGGCATTGCAGGCTATTTCACTCTCCTATAGGTAAAATATTTAGTATTTTCGTTTATATGTTAACCCTTTATCTTATTAGTATTTTAATTGTATGTGTATTTTCTCATCTAGGCATGGATCTACGAGTACTTCCTACACTTCAGGCCAATCTGAAACCTGGAGTATGAGTTGAGTCAGCCTCGATGTCGTAGGGACTTAATTGCCGCTCCACATTATGTTAACACAAAACATGCTTTGCAGTGTTTTCGAAAATTTCTTGATGAGACAACTTGTTTGATGGTAAGTATATGGGCTTCTTTAATATTTTATTGATTAATTGATTGTTGGAGTATGTCAGTATTGATTTATTCAACTTCTCATATGACAGGTTGAATAGTGTCCCTACAACAATGTTGGACATTTACGCCCGGTGGATGATATTGTTTATTTTGAGGGTTGTATATGCTTTTTTGGTGTCGTCAAGCTTTATGTTGTTTGTAGGGATGTCCGTCAGTTGGGTCACATGCAGATTATACCCGCCAATCCTCCACATCCAAAGGACGTGACGAGAACTACCAACGGACCCGGGTATGAGGTCAAATGGAATCTTGGTTCGGCATATTGGACCACATGGGAGAATCACGTGATCCAACCCCAAAATCGAGGACCCCCGGCAAGTTATCTATGGGAGTGTGAGCTTGGCTACATGGAATGGTATGAAATGAATACTCACATTCGAATGATAAATCCTCAGCTTCCTATTCATTTCTCCTTGCAGACATTTCCTAGTTCCTTTGGAACTCGACTGGTGAGTTTTGTGCTTTTATAATTGTAGTTCCGCTCATTTAAAATTGTAAATGCTAACTTAGGTTTGTATTTCTTTTTACAGAGCAACGTTCTGGACGAAACTAGGATCATGCTTGAGAAAATTTTGCAATTGGGTGGGCCTGAGATTCCCGAGGAAGTAAGGAGATCGTTCCACGAAGTAGAAAACTTGACCCTATGCAAGTTTATTGGTGGGCATTACCGTCGTGTCTAAAGTAGGAGTAGGGTTTTGTATATAGATTAGGGTTTGAAGTTGGATTAGGGATTGGTTAGGGTTTGGTTAGGGTTTGGTTGGATTAGGGTTATAAGTTGGAATTTGAAGTTTGAATTTATATGTTTGAAGTTATTAGTTATGAATTTTGAATTTGAAGTGATGTATATGAATTAGAATATGAAAATGTGCGTTTGAATTTGAGTTGGAATATGGTTTGATGTATATGAATATGAAGTTGATGTGATGTGCGTATATGAATTTGGTTTGGATATGAAATGAACTAAATCAAATAGTATATTTGCTTTGATTTTGGTTTAAACAACCCACCCAGGTCATACAACAACATAGAAAACAACCACCACATATCGTTTACAGACGAAACGGGCCTTAACGACCTTTTCAGATCGCTGGACTATAGTGACAAACGATCTTATAGGGTCGTTTATATCAACTTAAAGTGGTCTGAAGGTGCTGTTAAGAGTGACTCCAAGCGGTCTTCCAAGATCGTTTATAGTGATTCTGAGCGGTCTTCTAATATCGTCTAGAGTGATATTCGAATTCGCCACTAACGTTAAATTCAAATTCAAATTCTAAATTCAACATCAAATTCAAATGTCAAATTCAACGTCAAATTCAAATTCCAAATTCAACGTCAAATTTAAATTCAAATGTCATATTCAATCAAATTCAACGTCAAATTCAAATTCAAATGTTAAATTCAAATTCAACGTCAAATACAAATTCAAATTCAACATCAAATTCAAATTCAAATGTCAAATTCAAATTCAACGTCAAATTTATAACGAAACCCTAATCTATATACAAAATCTTAATCCGTAATCAAATTGAAATTCAAATGTCATATTTAAATTCAACTTCAAATTTAAATTCAAATGTCATATTCAAATTCAACATCAAATTCAAATTCAAATGTCAAATGTCAAATTCAACATCAAATTCAAATTCAAATGTCAAATTCAAATTCAACATCAAATTCATAATGAAACCCTAATCTATATACACAACCCTAATCCGTAATCAAATTCAAATTCAAATGTCATATTTAAATTCAACGTCAAATTCAAATTCAAATGTCAAATGTCAAATTCAACGTCAAATTCATAACGAAACCCTAATCTATATACAAAACTCTAATCCGTAATCAAATTCAAATTCAAATGTCATATTCAAATTTAACGTCAAATTCAAATTCAAATGTTAAATTCAAATTCAACGTCAAATTCAAATTCAAATGTCATATTCAAAGTCAACATCAAGTTTAAATTCAAATTCAACGTCAAATTAATCTATATACAAAACCCTAATCCGTAATCAAATTCAAATTCAAATGTCATATTTAAATTCAACGTCAAATTCAAATTCAAATGTCATATTTATATTCAACGTCAAATTCAAATTCAAATGTTAAATTAAAATTCACATCAAATTCAAATTCAAATGTCATATTCAAATTCAACGTCAAATTCAAAATCAAGTGTCAAATTCAAATTCAACATTAAATTCATAACAAAACCCTAATCTATATACAAAATCCTAATCTGTAATCAAATTCAACGTTAAATTCAAATTCAATGTCAAATTCAAATTTGACATTGATTTGAATTGGAATTTGGCGTTGAATTTGAATTTGAATTTGACGTTGAATTTGAATATGACATTTGAATTTGAATTTGACATGGAATTCAAATTTCACTCTAAACAATAGTGGCAGACCGCTCAGAATCACGTTAAATGTTCTTGGAAGACCGCTTGGAGTCACTCTTAACAGCACCTTTAGACCACTTTAAGGTGATATAAATGACCCCATAAGATCGTTTGTCACTATAGTCCAGCGATCTTAGAAGGTCGTTAAGGCCCGTTTCGACTGTAAATGATATGTGGTGCTCATTTTCTATGTTGCTGTACGACCTGGGTGGGTCATTTGGACCAAAATCAAAGCAAATATAGTATTTAGGGTTTCTAAATTAAACAATCATTCAATTGTTATTTCCTATAAAAATACATACTGGGTCGCGAAACCTTGCAATACAATTACTTGTGTTGTTCTGATTGGTTACTTTTCCTTTTTGGAATGGAGCTCAACAACTAGTCAACAGTAATGATGGGGAGGAAGAAATAATAGAAACTCAACAAGGAACAATGTTGATTGACAAGTTCTATATGACATAATTTAATATTCAATTACTAGACAGTATGGAAATGAAAAGAAGCCTTCATTGCATACATCCATTTAGGGACTCGAGCCATCATCTGCACATTTTCGTTTAACTACGTACAAGGGATTATATTAGACCTAGTCAATTAGGAGAACACCCTCCCAACCACCACTACCATCACATCAAAGCTATAAAATTCACTTTAATCTTCTTAGCATACATGAACCCATACTTCCAACAAATCTTAGTCTCATGCATGTCTATCAAAGACTCATTTTAACACCACAATGATTCATTACATTTCAAAATATTCATAGCCATCTTTGCACGATGTTTCAACATTTTCTGTGGAGTGAAGATACTCTTATTGAGCTCTTTACAATTGCCAATTTTTCGCATAATCCTGCACACAAATATGCCACAACCCACCCTGTTACATGGAAAATATTATTAGTATCCGAACTTTATTTTTTGCGATGAAATGAACTAGTTTTTAAACATCTCTAACAACGACAATATAATCCATATAAAGCTAAGATGAATATCACCATCCAGGGGCGGCGCTGAGCATGTGGAGTGCGACCGGACAGGGCCCCGAATCTTGAAGGCCCCAAAATTACCTATAACGTGTTGATTCCAAAATAAATCAAATTAATCCAAAATTCTAACATAAATTATTCTTTTTATTAAAAAAAATCTCATATTCTCTCCATTAAAAGAGGAATTGAAATAAATGTCATACTAATTAAATTATGTTTCCAAAATAAAGTTTTATTTCTCCATTCAATTAAGTTAGACAGCCAACTAAAACAAGGAAACGAAAAACGGAGGTCAAAAAAATAAAGAAGACTAATCGTTTTTTATTCTCTTTCCACACAATTTCACACACTCCAATTTTCAATTTTCACATTCTCTTGTTCCATCAAATTTTCTACTTTTATACTCTCAAGAGATGATGGTTTAGCTCTTGCAAGGTTACTAGGCATTCAACTAGTTACTCCTCCCATAAAATATTTGGGTCTACCTATATCTGCTGCTAGACTCTTCCTCTACTTGAGAGCATCACTATTCGAATGTCTAATTGGAACCTCGCTCCTAACTAAGTTACAAAATAGGTTCAATAACTTGCATGATATAACTCGTTATTGAATATATTCGCTTATTTACCTTTTTCATTTACATAGTAATAAGTTAATGAATTCAAGCTGA
The DNA here is from genome assembly GCF_015680905.1 of Coptis chinensis. Classification (NCBI taxonomy): domain Eukaryota; kingdom Viridiplantae; phylum Streptophyta; class Magnoliopsida; order Ranunculales; family Ranunculaceae; genus Coptis; species Coptis chinensis. The sequence continues at coordinate 40,408,438 of NC_141463.1, forward strand.
TAACAACCCAAATACTTCTATATGGTTTGAACCTATGTGTTCACATGTACTACTCAATGTCGTTCTACAAGCTAGAAATGGGATTAACTTACCACTTGATGCAACAGTGAGTGAGCTAATGATTAGAGGAAAGTGGAATCAGATTGTTCATGACCTTCCTTAAGGTTTTGTCAAGCAAACTATCCTCAATACTGAGATACACTACAACTGGGATCGAGATAGGGTGGTCTGGACCCCCTCACAAGATGGCAAACTCACCTCAAAGTGTTCATATCAAGCCTTATCAGTGCCGAAGCCCAAGGTTAAATGGAGGCATCTAGTTTGGGGTAAGCTAGTAATACCAAGGCAATGGTTCTCACTGCCTGGCAAGCATTTTCTGACAGCCTTCTGACACAAGATAAACTAATGCAGAGAAAGGTTATACAAAACTCTTCTTGTGTGTTCTGCAATAACCACTGAGAAAATTCAAAACACTTATTCTTTGAGTGCCCTTACACTCTACAAAATTGGAAGAGCATCAAGCACCACTTGGGAATCACTTTCAATACCAATAACACAAACACAGAATGGATGAGGATATTCAAAATGGCTGGAAAGAAGAAGTGTGATTATGAAATTTACAAAGTGTATATTTGTGCGTCTATCTGTTATATGTGGAGGGAAAGAAACTTGAGAAGATTCTAGCAAAAAACTATGGAGCAGGAACATGTAAGAGACACAATGATTTATGATATGAGAGTTTATCTGCAAGTCACTTTGACGAGAGTCAAAGACACACCCACATCAAGAAGCTTACTAACAAAACTAGGGATTTCTGCACAATTCAAAGAGAGAGCGACCAAGAGATGCAAATGGTTGAAACCAGATCACCAATTTGTGAAGCTCAATGCTGATGGATCTTTATCTCAGAAAAGTCATAGTTATTGGTGGTGTAGCTAGAGATGAAAATGGAGAAGTCCTTTTTGCCTATACAGGTTCAAGAGGAGCGAGATTCTACATATGTACTAGGAACAAAAGGTTATAGAGCAGGGGTTACATAAGTGCAAGGATTTTCTAGTGAGAAAACTGGTGGTGGTCTCTAATTCTCTTAGGGCCATCAATGCTCTAAACAGTAAAGAAAATGCGGTATGGTATTGTCAAAACTTGGTCTTGGAGATACAAAAGTTGGCACTAGAATTTGACATCATAACAATTGATAATGTTTACAGGGAAACAAACCGAGCAACAAACTACTTAGCTAGTTTAACTACTGATGTAAATGATGAATGCACTTTCATTCCAACTCTGGATTTAAAGTGATGTAATATTATAGAGGAGGATAAGAGTGGCATGATAAATGTAAGACTGTGATTAGTTATGAATGCAGGTTAAGGTCTGTCGAACCCTCTACTTTATTCAAAAAAACAAAAAAAACCAAATACTAGTAGTATTCAGTACAAAACATTTTATCTCAGGATGAAATGAAACAGTTCCTAGTACTTATGAATCCCAAGGTTGTTGTGGGCAATCAACAATCGATATGGCTTTGAGTGGATTATGATCATGATGTTGAGGCTCCAACTGAGCATTTGCAAGTTCTTCCTGAACCTTTGCCTTCTGTTGAATGAGAAAATACAAGTCTAAATATTAGATTAAAGGAGCTAACTAATGAATTTGGTTATGGAAGACATATTACACGTGTTATTCTATTTTAGAAGAGAGTTGTTTACCATTTGCAGTGTAGCTTTGTAGTGTGGGCAATTATTTGGATTTCCTCTTGCTTTGATGGAGTTGTAGAATTTCCAATTCATTGTTTGACTCAAATCGAGCTCCAATAGAGTGTAGTGGTTGTCCACAATGATAGGGAAGAGCAAATTATGCACTTGGTTATGGTATTTGGCCATCATTTCCAACCTTCTCGTCAGCACGCGCTCCAAACCTTTTTCTTTTGAGTTTTGATTTTTGGTCTCAGGTGATATGTATCCCTATGGAAAAAAAACATAAAAAAAAAAGTTGTAATATTAGATGTCAGGTGGTATAAACTATTGCCCTCAGAAACTATAAGTCTGTGGAATTGAGTTTGATTTTCTTACGTATGCCCAAGAACTAAACACGATCGATTTGATTTCGTTTCTAGGGTTATTTTCATCATATCTTTCGTACCAATCGACTAACTGTAAAAAAATAAAATAAACAAAAAAATCTATGTGTAGTTAGTAAAATGTTGAATTACAGTAGTGTATGATTGAGAATTTATGTAATAACTTACGTCGCTTGAGAGCATATCATTATGCAGTAGAAGTTGAAGCTCCACTCCTCCCATATGACTTTCTCCTTCTTTGTCTTCCCATAATATTGTGCACTTGAAAATGTTTTTATAGGATTGCTCTAATCTTTCTCGGTCATCGTCGTTGATATATCTCAAGCATTTTGATCATTTGAGCTCTTTTAACCTCATGTTGGGTTGACTAACATAAGTCAAATCATCGAGATTAATAACATTGACCTCTTTCTTATTCTTCTTAGTAGCAATCCTTTTCTTCTTGTTTTTCTCCTCTGCCACTTCATTGGGTCCTGTTTGACCCACATACATCGCGAAACTCTTTTCACCAGGAGACATCAAGAAACCCTTCTTTGATTCTTGTGAGGATCCTACAATAGACGGACTTCCGTGAGAAAGACTAATAAAATAAGCCATGAAACCACATACTAAAAAAAACCACAATGAGACAATTCCTTATGAGGAAGAGTTATAAGAAATTTAATTAACTACATTCTTACTTCATTCAAAGTAAAATATAGTTCATCACTCGGTCAATGAATGGGGGGTTTAACAATTTCGACTTGAGCAATATGGGTTCAACTTGAAGTCATCACACACAACTAACAATAACAAGCAAGAGTATGACAACCTCATGAGTCAAAACAAAATTGTCGCTTCAAAACAATCTTTTAAGACATTATCTATATATGTGATAAGACAATATCTATATGACGATCACTCCTTATGAGGGAAATAATCTTTGAATATTGTAGAAATGAATATCATATGAAAATCACAAAGGAAAAAGGATACCGATAATATTTACCTTCATCTGAGTTTGGTTTACCCTCACCCTCACCCTCACCTTCTAGGTTATCATCTGTGGGGTGAATTCTTGGTTGGTCTGTCGCAATCAAATCTTGCACAAAATCCACATAAATATGAACGTGGCCATCTTCACCAGGAGATGAATTTGTAAAGAACTCTTTCACTATTGCATCAGTATCTAGAGAAATCATCATGCCCCTAACCAACCAATAAATGTTAACAATTTCATTGGGAGGACATTCAATAGCTCGACGTATCTAACCCAACAACTGCCCTCTAGTCACTGGTATCATCTGGAACTTGAGTTGAGCTTCAATAATGGTCCCCCTTTCGTACTCAGACATTTTTATTTTGTTGATCTTATTAACAATCTAAAGCCCTCCGTAATGCAACTTGATGAACTTACTATCAAGATGAGTGCCATCGGTGGCATCACCTCCATCTCCATCTCCATCTCCATCTTCATCTCCATCTCCATCTCCATCTCCATCTCCTTCTCCATCTCCATGTCCATCGCCATCAACATCAACATTAACATTAACATCAACATCAACATCAACATCAACATCTCCATCTCCATCTCCATCTCCATATCCATCACCATCGCCATCAACATCAACATCAACATCTCCATCTCCATCTCCATCGCCATCGCCATCGCCATCAACATCTTCCTCTTCATCTTCACCCAAAATTGCCCTAAGTTGTGCATTCTCAGACTTGAGGTCAGCATATTCTCTCCTCAATCTCTCACACTCGGTCTCAGCCTCTTTCGGTTCATAACATCGGTCTAGAAGAATTTGTTCTTCCTTGCTGATATCTCTGAGCACTTGACATACTTTTAAGGAAATTTGATCTTGAAATGAAAAACTGAAATTTAATGGAGAAATCAAAATCATATAATCCACAAATACATCCCACCATTCTTCATTGCTAACATTGATCCATTAATGTAGTGATATATGTCATATATCATTTCAAAGCTAAATGATATATTATGTTACAAAGAAACTAAAAGGAACCCATCACTCCACATCGATAGAATATAGATGAACTTTTACTTCTAAGAAATCAATGATTTACTAGATGAACAAGATAGAAGATTACAATTAGGATGGTATATGGTATGTAGCATTCCAAATAATGGATGCTATATAGTATGTATCATCCTTACTTTGGCAAACCAAAACTTCCAGTAAGAATGGTGAGAACCAAGTGATAATGGTGTTTGGATAGGATGGTATATGGTGTGTAGCATTCCAAATAATGGATGATACATACAATGTATCATCCTTACTTTGGCAGACTAAAACTTGATACAAAGAGGAGCTCTCACTTCACTCACTTAGAATGATCTCTCTCACTCACAAATTTCCGGTACACCCTCTCAACTATTTTTATTGCATATTAGTCCCTACAAATTTAGCAATTTGCCCTTCAGTTAAATATTCCTCTGTGTACTTTTTATATATTTTTACTCAAACTTGTCATTCTCAATAGCATTCTTTAAAATCTCAATTCTAAATGCTGTTTCATATACGCGTAATCCAACACTAGATGAAAACTATATTAACATGTCGCAATTTCTTTAAGCACAACAAAAGGTCGTATAAACAAAACCCTAATAACTTAGGAGAGTTTTAAAAAATGTGGTGTTACACTTATCAAATACAAAACTTACCTTTGCCTGACTCTTTTTGTCCAGCCCCTCACCTACTACTTGTGGGAACTTGTGATTGAGCACATTCAAATCCCACTTTGACGCACCTAGGGTATTGCATTTCATAATCATTGACCGGTGAGGTGAAGTCCACCGTATGCTCACAGAACCAGTACTATCATTGAAAAAAAATGAAATAAAAAAAACACAATTATTATTCAATCACTCAATAATAAAACCTATAATACCACTAAAGTGGGTTAAATAGTTACAAGTAGTTGTACCACACATGTAGCAGTTTTCATTGGGATTTTAGCACTCTGTTTTCTAATCTGCTTCATCATGTGGTCAGAGATTGTTGCTGCCCACAACACCTTATTCATTTCTTCGAAACTGTAGATGTAGAACACAAATGCTGAAGCCAGACTAAAATTTGATTTTGTGAAGAAGACGGAGTTGAGCATAAACAACACCATCAGCTTGGCAAAGTCGGCTATTGACTCCTTATCTTCTTTCTTCACAACTCCTTCTAGTGCACTCCGATATTCAGAAGTGGTGATGATGCTAGCGTTGAAGTATTTCCCTTCAAAATCAAGTGCATCCCCACTCAAAAACTTCTTGTCTGGTTTACTTACTACTTCAACAACATTCTCACCCTGCTTTGGTAGCCCAAAAGTCAGGCTAACATCCTCTGGAGTTAGTCGCACACTAACTCCGTGTATTACGAAACACCCTTCCTCTGCGTTGAATGCTTCAATAATAGTCTTGATGACTTGACTAGACTTCGAAACCATCTTCTCGGTCAGCTTCGAATCATAGCAACATTTGAACAGTGGGAAGAAAGGGGTTTTCTTCATCTCTTCCAAGTGATACTCTTTGATTGCACTTTTAAAAGAGTGTTCACCCATAAGCTTCACCAAAGACGGCATTCCACTCCGGAATGGAGTTACCTTTCTCTTTTTGTTCCTCACTACCTCTTGCTCTTGCTCTTCCTCTTGCTCATTTGCTTTGTCTTTTCCTCTAGATTTGTCTTTTCTCAGTTCCTGATATAAGATATTTGTTGTGAACAATGTAATGGAAGACATAAGACATGGGATAGTTTTGTAAAAACACTGTATACTACATAAGATAATATATACACATGGCATAATATATACGGTGTATCATCCGTCATACAACATATAACAAATTGATGACTAAAAAACACAAATAAAATCTTACAAGCATGTTGCATTTAACATAACTCATGCATGCATGCTCTGTGACATGCACAACATATAAAGATGCAATATAAAATAATCAAATGCCAATAAGAATGCATGAAACCAATAATTAAATCAAATTGATGCAAAGATAAAAGAAAAAAGGGAATAAAATCATAATATAAACAAACTAAGTATAATAGAAGGTTACAATCGCGAAATAATTATAACAGGATATCGGTGTAGAATGTTGGGACACACAGTAAACGAACCGTATAACGCAAGGAGACAACTGTATGACATTTAAAGGCCACGGAAGATGCTCTTAGGTAGCACTCGAAAGCAAAATCTTCATGGCTGCTTGATAAACGTAAAATGGATAGTCTACCTACGAAATGAACGATGAATCCAAAACGTAAGTAAACTAAACTTATTTGTTGCTCTTAGTTTATCAAATCTTAAGTTATCAAAGAATTTCTACTCTCAATCCTATGAGATATAGTGGAGTAGATAAGTTCGTTCCACTCCTAGTGCTCTAGCATGGATGTTTTCTAATCTAACTAGTCGTTTTTAAGTCTATGAGAGTTTTACGAAGGGAATTATACTACGATGCAACTACCCACAAGATGCAACTAGTCGGTTATCGGAATACTAAGGGAATGCTACGTTGATTCTATGATAAGGAGTTAGAGGGGGGTTGATTCCACCTTAACTCAACTTAATCCACTAACGGCCAATTTAATCGTCAGTAATCCGAATTGAACCGCGCGAAACAATTGGTTATTCCTAATCCCTAATTATACATGGCATTTCTACCAATTCATAACTAGCATGTGAACAATTAAACCCATTCTCATGGTGAACTAATCATTTCTAGAGTGGAATAGAAAATACGCGATTTCTACGATAATCGAATCAAGCTTTCATCAAGGCTTCACAACCCCTCTAATGGAGGTTTAGCCTTGAATCATTCCAAGAATCATTTCCATTTATATTAAAAACTAAACATAATATAAAGCATTGAAATTTATTTAATTAAACAATAATGAAATCTAATTTAATGACTAAATTGAACTAAGGACATGAATTGAAATTAGATCTAAAATTGTAATTGACAAATCGAAATTGAATCAAGAACAACTATTTTATTATCTAATTCAAGGGAGAACAATCATTCAATACTAAATTTAAAACAAGAATAAAACTAATTACTTTAATATAAAAACTAGATCTAGAACTAAGGTTTAATGGAGGCTAACTAATCTCATTTATTTTCTAACCTCACTATCTACCATTAACAAAGACTTAAGCTTTTGTTCTTATACATTCAGATCCAAAATTCGTGCATGGGCTTGGAGCCAGGGTTTGGGCCGAGAATCGGGCCCAAAACCCAATTCTTTCAAATCCAAAAGGCCTCTTCAGCTGCAGTTGACTTCCACAGACTTTTCGTCCACTTCTGCTCCTCTGATTGGGTCAAGGCTTGGACCATTACAAAGCTCTTTCCGAGCCGGTCGTTTTGACATAAGGTATGCCCAATTCCGAGGTCTGAGTCCAAAGATACGGCTTTCGGAAGTTCTCTGACTTTTGCTCCTCAGATCTCGCTAAAGTGGTACATTTCGCACATAATGGACTTTGAAGCCCGAAATGCATAAAAACGCGTAATCAGTGTTAACTCTTACTTATTATTCACATAATTGGTCTAACAAAGATGATTATTAAGGGGTTAAAACTACAGTTTTGGGCTCTTATCAAACCACCCCCAAACAGCATTTTGCTTGTCCTCAAGCAAATATGAGAAATTAGAATAAGTGACCAAAAATGGAGTTCTAACTACTCTCGTTTCGCTGAGTGCGATTGCATTGACCATATGCAACAAGGCCTTAAACCACTAGGAATTCCCTAGTGGACGAGTTATAGCCTCGTGAGAGTTTTCCAGTGAAGGTACTCACAACTTCATCTATACTACAACGACTAAGAAATAAAACTATTGTTTCCTTATTCATGCTCAACTATCTATACATCTCTCTAGCAATTGAATAAGAATAACCAAGTCAGAAACCTAAGTTAATATATGCATAATAATCTATCATCTACAATAAACATATACACAATGAGTAGTACTATAAAATGTTTAGCAGGTTTGTTTCTGAGAACTCGGAATAGCGTCCTTAAATAGGTTCTCACAATAATAGTCAAGAAACAACACTCTGATTTTTTGCACTCAAGTTTAAGCTACTCCGATTAATACAAGTGGGCACACTTTACCTTACAATCTCAATGACAACAAGGAAGCCGGGTCGATCAAACACATCTGCCCACTTACTATCACACTAACCTATTCCTAATTGAGCTAGAGGTCTTTATTAGGTGTTACGGGATTAGGAGATGGTTTAAGAAGGAAGGAAATGGATATTCAAAAGGACAAGTCCGAGATAATAGAGTCTTCAGTATTATGTAACTTAGAAAAACCTTGTTATTTTCTTTTTGCTTCTTCTATACTTTGTTTCCATCCTTAGCCATATTTTTCTTTTTCTTTTCTTTGGCTTTTGACTCCCTTTTATTCTATTTTTTTTTTTTTGGAGTTTTATTTTATTTCTATTTTTCTTTTCTTTGGATGGAAACTTCTTTTCTTTATTTTTTAAAGCAACTAACAATTTTTTGTTTTACCGCGTTTTTTCTCTTCTTCTTTCTTCACTCATTCTATTCTCGGACTTATTCTAAATTGGGTAGGTTGATTTATTCTTTTTTTTTTTATTTTGTTTTTGTTTTTTAAATAACAGTAAAAGGAATTGTGGTTTATGGAAGGGCTAATGAAAGGCTCGAGTGGCGACTAATTAGCGGAAAATAATTCATAGGTTTGAATTTCTGGCTATATCGATCCAAAGAGCGCCTAAATTCTCACTTAGGATATGGTTTAGTGATCAAGCAAGTGGACGTGTGATTTCTCTATCCGGATTTTACTTCTCCCTTGTGTCATTTCTCAAATGTTTTACTCATATAAGGCTTTAGGCTATATTCTCACAGGATTTGTAGAATAAGTACTCTAGCCTAGATTTCAGAAACTTACTGCTAACAATCATAGATACTCATGTAATATATTTATAGATAGATGCAAAGATTATTACCTACGTATTAACCTAAGTTTCTAACAATTATTCTGATGCAACAACTATGTGAGACTTCTAGATTGTTAAGAGCATGGAGAAAGAAAACAATACCAATATTCCTAAGTGTATAGCATAAACTTATTTATTTATATTTTTAAATTTTGAAATTTTTAACTAGAAAACAAATGCATATTATATATATCTATATCCTAACAGATGTCTTAATTACACGTGATTCTATGCCCCCCCCCCCAAACAAAAGCATGCTTTGTCCTCAAAGCATTTAAATAAAGAGGGTAGGAAAAATACCATTGAAGCGTGAAATTCAGAAACATCCGCAAAACAAGGTTAGAACGTACTAATATAGGAAATAAAACCGACCTTACGCTATAAGAGTTCCACCCATTATGGGGTTAATGTAATGAAATTGCTTGGGACATAAGCGACACTAACGAAACTAAAACTTACCTCCACTCCCCGGACATGCATATTATCTACCCAATAGCATCATGGGTCTTGTATTTCAATGGGCATGGCAAGTCCAAGAACAATTGCTAGCAAGACCCATAAGCGGTTCCTAGCCTACGTGTGTGGTCACCTCACGAAACCAAGCACCATAAGTAGTGCTTTGGAACAAATCTTTGAAAGACTGTTCTGGTATTATTATAGGAGATGTCATCTCAAAATTACGCTCTGGAATAGCTATGAATGATCTGGAAACTACCCGTGAAAAACTGGAATTTTTCTGGTCCACGAAGTCAAGTCGCTGGCGGCGCCAGATAGGCGCTGAGTCGCTCCTGAAATTTTAGAATTCCAGTGTTTTAGCGCTGGTCGCTCAACTTGTAGCGCTGGCGCTCTAGGGTCCAGTAGATGAGGGCGGTCGCTCGCAGCTTGAAGGCTGGCGGCGCTTCTAGGTCCAATAGATGAGGGGCGGGTCGCTCGGCTTGTAGCCTGGCGCTCTGAGCAAAATTCAGAACAAAAATATACAGAGCTTGAAAAGTGCCCTCCTCAGTAGAAGCGAGAAAAGCTTCGAGTTGCTGAAAATTGAAAAATGAGACGAAACGTGGGAGTGAAAGGTGAGTGATGGAAGTTAGGTGTAGTGTGGGTTGTGAGTGTAGAATGAATGAAGTTTATATAAAATCATCTTTGGAATAGATAACACCACCCCCAAACAGTTTGGGAAGGTGGGATCAACATTAACTAATCACGCACAATGAAAAATAACGACATTATATTAATATTGTCATTCAAACAACATTTCACTACAAAAAGTCAAAATTAACTACTGGAATGTTAACAACGTAACATCCTATCTACTAAATATATAAAAAAACAACATCAAAACAACAAAGAAGGAGAAATCTAGCTACTCTTCAAGGGAGCGGGTGGGGTAAGAATAGGAATTTAAGTGATCAAGAATGGAAAAACCAAACACCCCACCCCAAACAAATTTTTTGAAAACAGGTTTGTAAAATTTGTTTTAAAACGGGGGTCTTTTAAAGTCAGATTCCCGAGACTTGCTAGATTACTATTTTTATAGCTTTAAACTTTTTTTCTTTTTATGAATTAGGTTTAATATAAAGGAAAACAATAAGCATTAAAGACATAATTCACACCATAGAGAAACATGACTCAAAAACCGAGAAAACATGCAAGAGTGGAAAACGTGAATTATGTGAAAAATGGACTTAGGATCCGGTACTTACAGCCACACACTCCATAGGGAGGGTCCGGTTACCTGAATGGTGCATTCACCAATATATGGAAATGAAAGAAAATGCACTAAAAACAAAAATTGAGTCGTTTATAGTCAGATACTCGAGACTTTATCTAAACATATGTATGAATATGCAGTTTATCATATATCAACAACCGAAATAGTTGTGGATCGTTCCATAAATAAATATCACAGAAAACATATCCAAACACAATCAAGCACCAAGATTTCCTACGACGCAGCCTAGTGGAATGAAAGCGAAGTCGAATAGACCTATAACATAACCGAGCATGCACCTTATGTTTCATCTTTGAACGAGAGGGTGTCCTAGTGAATAAGTGTGGAAAAGTGAATGGTTGTGGAAGATATGGTGGATTGGGATAAGTTTTAGAGGGAGAGCATGGAAAAAATGAGGATGTGGGTTTAGCACAAAACTCATTCATGGTGTAGTTAGGGACCTGCCTTAAGTCTAAAAATGAAGGTGTCAAGTGGTTTATCCTTGGGAAGTATTTGTTTACTAGGTGGATTTAAAAATCATGAAGCCGCAGGAGAAACTAAAGGATCGAGTGCAAACTCGAGGTTCCTTTGAAAAGGTGGAGGGTGAGGAATATTGGTGATGGAAGGTGAATGATTCTCAGCTAAGCTCTCAAGTCCATATCATCGAAATCTTGATATATGCAAGACATTCCTCAATAGGTGGGTCAAAAGGATCAGATAAAGATTGAAAAATTCATCTTCCGTCATAGCATCATGGGATGAATGGTTGTTGGCAAGGGGGACTCGCTAAGTGGTAAAAGAAGCATACAGAAAAAGAGTTGCGAAATTCTTCTTCGATTTAAATCTACTACCGTGGAGTCATTGTTAAAGTCGGAATTTCGAAGGAAAGGAATTTGTTAATCTGTTTCTCCGGAAACATGTTTTTGAAGTAATCTTGAGCTAAGCTCTCGATCATGCTAACCTCTCCATTTGTAGATGAATCGATATCGTGTCCTAGTTTTGAAAACATTTACCTCAACAAAGAAAGATGGCCAAAGGACAAGGACATCGAACCATCGCTGGCAGTTTATAAGCCGCTGGCGTGAGCCAAGAAGGGACGCCCTAAAATGATAGGTACAGAGTCGTTAGTGACTTACGTGTCTAGGACAACGGTCGGCCGGGTAGTAAAAATTTTGGACTTTAACCAAAGACATTTTCAACCACACCCTTAGGATACTTAATAGACCGATCGGCCTAATTGCAATGTCATTTTAGTAGGTTGCATCTCCTCTAGACCTATTTGTTTATACAAATAAAATGGGAGTAAGTTAACACTAGCCCCCGTGTCTAATAAGGTCGTCGTCGTGTGAGAATCTCCTAAGGTGCATTATACAATGGGACTGACCGGGGTCCTTGTACTTTAACAATTCCATTATTTTTCAGATAAGCGTTGGGAATTGTTCTATTAAAAGGCGTCTTTTGGTATATTGGTCTTACGCCTAGTAGTACACAACTCCTTAAGAAACTTAGCATGGTGTGGTAGCTTTTTAATAGCTTCGAAAAGGGAAGGTTTATAGTTAGATTTTTGAAAACGCTTCCTAATCTCCTCATAATTTGTATCCCTAGTTAACATGGCTAATTTTTGGGAAACGGTGTTTTCTCTCTATAATTAGCATATGAATCAACAGGATGTTTAACCTTGGCTTTTGTTTCTTAGGTTGTGGTTTAACTGGTACCTCTACAGTTGTAGGCTCTTCTCAGTTTCTATTTCGCATCTAGTTCGATATCCGTTGTAGGAGTCTTGATGGGGTAACTATAGGCATAGTTACTTTGTTATCAACCACTCTTCCGAACGGAGAGTGGTGATGGCATTTAGCTCACCTACGCTTGTAGTTTCCGCACTAATATTACCGTTTACCTCAAAGGGCCGTGGTTTGCCGCTCTAGGGTTGGGTATCGCTTGGCCTGGAAACACGCCTTTTGGTTGGGCTTTCTCTTGGGCTAACTGTTGGTTTAAATTATTAACAGATTGTAGAATGTGTTGGTTAGATTGAGCCATGGTTTGGAAGAGTTGTTGGCTCACTTGTATGAAGGTGTCAAGACGATCCGGGTGTGTGGGTGTAATAGTCACGGGTGGTGTGACTGGAAGTATCTCGCGTTGATTATTTATAGGCGGATTGTGATAGTTATTATTTCCCGGAACGATACCTCCATTAGCATTATAATTACTATAACTATATTGACCTTGTGCTTGACCTTGTCGAGGTTGTGCTTGGTTGTTATAATTATTATAATTACCCTGACCCTGTCCTTGTCCTGGAGGAGCATGGTTATAACTGTGTGTTGGCCTAACATATTGATTATTGTACCACGAAGGTGTGACTTGTTGGTTATTTCTCCAACCGGTTTGGGATTTTGTCTCCAAGGGCGTTAGGTTCACTATTAATAGAACAAGAATGTTCATAGGCTATAGACAAAGGGGGAGTCGGGATGCTCGAGGACTCCAACAGAAAACTACATGGATTTGAATTTACATTCATGACGGGGGATAGGCTTTTGTTGTACAAAATGGCCTCAACCTTTTTAGTTAGAGATTCGATTAAATTTTTAAGTTCTAGATCGGGTTTAACCTCAAACATACCTTGGTAGCCTTAATCGTGGAAGAAGAACTAGCGGAGGGAGATATCATGACTACCCCCAATTGTTATTACGTTTAGTTTGATCTTCTAAAATTTGTAAGCCTCATTGGCTCCTTTACTTAGGAAACTACCCCATTCATTATGTCAAGGACTTCTTTATGGTGGTGTAGAAGTCCTTTGAAAAAGGCACGAACTAACGTGTCTTTAGCTAAGTTATGGTGTGGACACTCTATAAGCGGCATCGGTGAAACGATTCCAAGCCTCGAAAAATGATTCATGAGGGTTTACGCCGGAAGAAATGAATCTTGGAAAGCATTTCATCCGTCTTTAGGGGTGGTAAAATGTTCCATAAACAGCTGAACAAGTTTGGCCCACGAGTCCACAGAATTAGGCGCTTGGGCAGTTAACCAAGACGCCGCCTTATCAGCTAAGGTGAAGGGGAATACCCTTAGTTTAATCTGTTCCGTACCAACCGTAGGATGGTGGAATGTTGTAAGGACTTGTTCAATCCTACGCATGTGTTGGTAAGGTTTTTCATGGTCTAGACCATGGAAAACGGGTAACAGATTAAATATGTTTGGGGGAATTCGAAAATCCCCCGTTGGGTCTGCTAGAACGATGCAAGATTTAGGGCTATCGCTCAAAGCTTTATAAAAGTCAGAGAGAGGAGTCTCTCTTTCTTCAGCCATAATATCAGGTGTAGTGTGTGAAATTCTAGATAGGCGTGTTGTATTTATTTCTACGAAAAACAAGCCTGATTATACTAGAATTAAAACTCCTCTGACAGAAGATGCGAGGAGTGGAAGAAGGAGTACCTGAATGCCTCCTTGCTACGCGTTTGAATAGCGTCTTGTTTACGCGTGTTCAGTGTAAATAAGAGATTAGAACACTGAAAAACTTGACAACTTCGGTTCGAATCAAACCCGGGAAATCCAGAAATTTCAGCTAAAAGGCGCTGGCGCCTCTGCGTTTCGATAACTTAAGCGGGTCTGGTCGCTCTCCTTGGCTGGCGCTGGTGTTCGATAACTTAGCTGGTCGCTCTCTTTGAAGCGGCTTCGGTTAAAACGAAAATTCCAAGAACTTAAGCGGCGGTCGCGCTCTTTTTCGGCCATCGGTATATTTTTCGAATTTTTTGTGAAACGAATAACCACGGTATGAATCAAACAAGGGTGGGTGGGTTTAATGGGACTTAAAAATGACTACTTCTACAAAGAAAACAATGCTAAAGTGCAACTAAGATGGCAGCAGCGCCATTTGATAAACGTAAAATGGATAGTCTACCTACGAAATGAACGATGAATCCAAAACGTAAGTAAACTAAACTTATTTGTTGCTCTTAGTTTATCAAATCTTAAGTTATCAAAGAATTTCTACTCTCAATCCTATGAGATATAGTGGAGTAGATAAGTTCGTTCCACTCCTAGTGCTCTAGCATGGATGTTTTCTAATCTAACTAGTCGTTTTTAAGTCTATGAGAGTTTTACGAAGGGAATTATACTACGATGCAACTACCCACAAGATGCAACTAGTCGGTTATCGGAATACTAAGGGAATGCTACGTTGATTCTATGATAAGGAGTTAGAGGGGGGTTGATTCCACCTTAACTCAACTTAATCCACTAACGACGAATCGTCGTAATCGAATGAATCGCTTCGAGAACAATTTAGTTATTCCTAATCCCTAATTATACATGGCATTTCTACCAATTCATAACTAGCATGTGAACAATTAAACCCATTCTCATGGTGAACTAATCATTTCTAGAGTGGAATAGAAAATACGGCGATTCTCTACGATAATCGAATCAAGCTTTCATCAAGGCTTCACAACCCCTCTAATGGAGGTTTAGCCTTGAATCATTCCTGAAATCATTTCCATTTATATTAAAACTAAACATAATATAAAGCATTGAAATTTATTTAATTAAACAATAATGAAATCTAATTTAATGACTAAATTGAACTAAGGACATGAATTGAAATTAGATCTAAAATTGTAATTGACAAATCGAAATTGAATCAAGAACAACTATTTTATTATCTAATTCAAGGGAGAACAATCATTCAATACTAAATTTAAAACAAGAATAAAACTAATTACTTTAATATAAAAACTAGATCTAGAACTAAGGTTTAATGGAGGCTAACTAATCTCATTTATTTTCTAACCTCACTATCTACCATTAACAAAGACTTAAGCTTTTGTTCTTATACATTCAGATCCAAAATTCGTGCATGGGCTTGGAGCCGAGGGTTTGGGCCGAGAATCGGGCCCAAAACCCAATTCTTCGATCAAAAGGCCTCTTCAGCTGCAGTTGACTTCCACAGACTTTTCGTCCACTTCTGCTCCTCTGATTGGGTCAAGGCTTGGACCATTACAAAGCTCTTTCCGAGCCGGTCGTTTTGACATAAGGTATGCCCAATTCGGAGGTCCGAGTCCAAAGATACGGCTTTTCGGAAGTTCTCATTGACTTTTGCTCCTCAGATCTCGCTAAAGTGGTACATTTACGCACATAATGGACTTTGAAGCCTGAAATGCATAAAACGCGTAATCGTGTTAACTCTTACTTATTATTCACATAATTGGTCTAACAGTATGATTATTAAGGGGTTAAAACTACAGTTTTGGGCTCTTATCACTGCTAAGTCCATTAATAGAAGGCCAGACATATAATTGTTACTGGTTTGTGAGAAGTGACTACCGCATGACAATTTGCCCGGAATTGCAAATTGTATTTTCCACTTCTCAATTAAGTTTGAGTGCATATGAACCTTGCATTCAAAAGGAAGACCGGCACAAAAAGGGATAGTGATCAAAATCATGCACAGCCAGTTGTTGGATGCCCTTCAAGGGAGTTCAATGTACTTTTACATTCTACATTGAATGTGTCAAATAAGTGGCCTAAATTCTTTGTATATTCAAAAGGAAGCTCATATATCCCCATTGGCAATCCCGGAAGGTCAACTAAGTAGCATAGTGGAGCAATCCAATCAAAATTTATTATCTGGAACCACCTTTTAGATGTGCTGTGAAATGTTAGGAAAACAACACAAGGGTCAAACTTATGCTACATGATTCCCTTGCGTAGACCAGGAGAAATTGAAACTCAATAGATCTTATGTGACAACTAGAGTAAATGTGGTGCTAGTGCTAGTGCTACCAATTGACATCTTGATTAATGCCTTCAAATGTTATTAATACTAAATAGGAAAATTAGGGCCTACTGATAACAGAAGAAGATAACTTGTAGAAATTTATTCAGAACATCGCAAATAGAATATGAGAAGGGCTAGGGAACCCTTTGGCAGTACATAAGGGCTTAATCAGTTTCATGTCCCTAAAGTAGTTGATGCCCCTACTAAAAGTATCTTCAGCAATGGCAAAGAGTAAAGGAGACAGTGGGTCTCCTTGTCGGAGGCCCCTACCAATTTCCATAAAGCCACAAGGACCTCCATTCAAGAGCACTTTAATCTGCTGCAATCCATTTAACTCTCCAATCCATTTAACGTCAATATTATGGCAAATGGTCCAACAATAGGAACTGGTTCAAATTCAGGCATCGTCACAAAGAATCCCGTAAATGATGTTTCATCACCCTACTTTCTCCATTCTTCTGATCATCCTAGAGCAATCCTAGTTTCCGCTCCAATAAATGGTGAAAATTACCCAGCATGGAGAAGAACTATGAAGATGGCTTTGAATGCCAAAAAAAAGTTTGGATTTGTTAATGGAAGTCTATCTAAACCATCTACAGGTGCAACTGAAATTCAGGCATGGGAAAGATGCAATGACATGGTATTATCATTGATTCTCAACTCCATTGATAAAACACTTATATTTGGCATCATCCATGCAGAAACTTCTCACGAGGTATGGCTCGATCTTGAAGAATGTTTTTCTCAAAATAATAATCCTAGAATTTAACAATTGAAGAAAGGTATTTACAACCTTCACCAAGATCAACAGCCGTTAGCCTCTTATTACAACTCTCTCAAATCCTTTTGGGATGAGTTAAATAGTTATGTCACCGTAACTGAGTGCACTTGTGGCGTGGCCAAAAGCATCAAGGACATGCATGAAAAGACCGTGTTTTTCAATTCCTCTTAAGCCTTAATGATACTTATGCCCCCATTTGGAGCCAAATTCTTGCGAATGATCCCTTACCCCAAGTCAGTAAGGTTTACAAGAATGCCTCGGGTAAAGGCTAAAACAGAGGCCATCACACACAGAACAAGTAACTAAAGATGCGGACTAGACCACATACAAGAAAGAAGAAGCGCTCCTCCGCAACACGACTGGTGACGGTACGGAATGAGACTAAAGTAGAGGCCTATTTCATTACTGCCGAATGCACGTTGATATACCCCAGTAATGTAACACACACCTAAAGGGCCCAAAAGGCGTTAAATGGTGTTTTTGTTCATACCATTTGATCAAGCTATGAGAGAATGCCTGCCACTCGGTGGAAGCCTTCTTATTAGAGTTAGTTTCGCTTAAACTTAAAGTAGGCCTAATAGCCGCTTATTCTCCGTCGACGGTATCCGTTTCCATTCTTAGAATATTAATATTATTCAACCATATGTCTCATTAAACTAAGATTTCTTCTCTGTATGCCCCGATTCTCTCTCTTTTCTTGAAGGTACTGGTGGAACTGTCAGTAGACAACTTTTCCTATCAAAACCGGCAAGAGTCACTCTATCTGAGCCTTCAGGAACAGAACCATAAAACATAACAAATGAGAACGAAAAGAAGATCACTACAAAGGCGTCGGCACAAGGTCTTTATGATACATGCGCCGGGGGTGACGACCTTACAAAGATTAGTTACAAGAGTCACCTTACACTCGGGAGCCTTCGAAAGCCAAGCAAGCATTCGACCACTTGCGGCCTAGACAACCAACAAGAAGGCATCAAGGGAGCAGGGCTAGCAGAGATGATCCCATACTCCTTGGATTGAACCGTGCAGGGGATAGTGCATATCCGCAGAGAAGGAGAGGTAGCGCGCTAGTTATATGTAGATCTTCGACCTCATGTAATAGTACTAGCTCCCCTAGCAATGAAATATGTCGGTGAAGGCATTTGCTTTTAGAATCTTACTTTGGAAAAAATGGGAGTGGTGCATCACCACCCTACCCCCTAACAGGCAGAGGCTGAGACAGACAGGACAACGAGTCGAGTTACCAATTCTGTTGAGGCTAGGGCAGCAGGGTAGAGCTCTAACCATGTCTTTGAACCCTGTGACCCAGGAGGGAACGCGACCCTTCTTTTGATCTTTGTCCACGGTAAGTGGGAATATGAATTTCATGAATTCAGTGTAGATCGGGACGGGGACCATTGGTACATAGTGGTTCACCGATAGAGGGAGATTTCTTCGTAGAGGAGGATGTTTTTTAACCTAGAATTCATATAAGAAAAGGTAGGACATTTTACCACCCCAAGAGGTAGGTTCCAAACCTCCAGTGTATACTTTTTATTCGTCTCTATCTCCTTCCTTCGAGCGGGTGCTTTGAAAAGCTTTATTCCCGCGTAAACATGATTTGATGAAAGGAAAGGATCGATATTCGAAAGAAACGGAATAAACATAATCCACAGAGTCGACTGATGCATCTATACTATTGAGTTGAGACAAAGAGAAGATGGGACTAGTTTGCTCCTCCTGCAGACCCTACTTACTTAATCTCTCCTCCTGGAGGCAAGGGATTGCTGCTTCCACAGCTGTCTCCACTTGGTCAAATGCATCCACCTCTGTCTCTATCTCCACTGCTAGATCGAAAGAAGAGATTGCAGAGTGAAGTAAAAGGAAGAAAGGGTTGTTGGCTGCTACTAAGAAGAACCTAACAGAAGATCCATCCTGATCTACTACTGGATATACTTCCTGATCAACTGCTATTAGTGATTGCTCTAGTGCTTATAGCCTCATATACGGATAATAAAGGGGAATTCAAATTTAAGTATATTATGTCAGATCGGATTATTATGTCATTTAAGCAGAGGTAAGTTTACTTACACTAGACTGAGATCTTGAGCTTTCCTAAATGGTGAGATATTGAGCTCATTCCCTTCATATTAGCCCTTTCTTCTTCTGCCCGAGGGCACTTGACGACTGCTAGCTCGCCTTTTGATTCTGCCTTAAACTAATCAATAATGCTCACTTTGAATCAATATAACTAGACTCGATCTTGACCTAAGATGAAATGGGACTCCTACTTGCTTGCAACAGCCTCTTCCTCATGAGCTACGTCCATTCCAATAGGGCTTTTTCCGTTTTCTCGGTCAAAATGGCATATCATACGAGACATCGAAATAGTGCAACTTTCATCAACCCTCGGGATTTTTGGCTATGACTCAAATTTCGAAAACGCATTGATTTGACTAATAGGATAGTACACCTTGACGGCATGGCAGGGGTTTTCAAACAAACTCTTCATTGTTGCCCGCCCCTACAGCTAGAGTTATCCCGTATCTACACCGTTTCTCTCCTTTACTTGTAATTGTTGAGAGATGAAGCCCTACCTGGACTATTCTATAATTTAAAGAAAGATCTCCGCTCGAGCCTATCTCCTTTGAGCTAGACAGCCCATCTCTAATCAATGGAAAACAAAACCGTACTCGATAGTGCCTCTCTTTTAAGGGGGTCGGGAATTCATTTACTTTTCTTTCTTCTCACTGCCTAGTATATATTATATTATTCATTTATCCGGAATCCTATCTTAACCCTTGCCTTTCTCTAGCCTAGCCCAATTCAAACCTTTGCCCTAACCCAACTCCGTAGGGATTCTAAAGATTAGAAAGACTATCGACCAAGCATAAGGACGATGCCCTGACTGACTCTATTTTTATTGCCCGTGACCGCCCTAAGAGAGAGTAATTGATTTGCTTCCAAGGGATCATAGATCAGGATGGAATCATGAACAAATAACTATTTTGTGGGTTGGTCTATCGATCTCTCCTTAAGTGCGCAACTTACTTATTGTATTGATTTTCTCTTTCTCTGTTGATTATTATTTTTTGATTGATCCCTTGATTCATACAGATTAGTAGAAGTGGATGTTGGATTATGATAAGCAAAGTATTTAATAATCTCTTTACTGTGCTACGGACCCTCCTGAGCCTACATCTGCATTTTGTCACTGGTTTTAAGGTTGCTCCGCTTCTTTGAGCTATGGACTTGAGTTTGGGAACGGATAAATATGAAGTTGTTACTTGAACGGGTGAACTACCTACTTTTTTAGACTTCTTAGCTCCTACGAGAAAGCGAATGATCCCTTACCCCTAACTACATATAATATAACAGCGTCTTTTTCATTTATCTTCCACAAATTCACAAGAAAATGTCGCAATGGCTGTTAATGGCATGGGTTGTGGAACTAGTCACTTTGGTGGACAAGGACGTGGTCGTACTCAGTGTGAACACTGTGGTACAAGCTACTGAGTACGGGATAAGGATGGCTATAAGACATGACATTAAAAAGATAAGAGAACAAATAGATTCACAGAATGTCCTAACCTTTCTCACAAAGGACAAAAAACATCCATGGCAAGTAGAGAAAATGATCAGAGGTATTAGAAGGATGAAGGAAACTTTTGAGTTATTTAGTATCATCCATGTGTTTAGGGAAGCAAATAAACTATCTGATGCTTTAACTAATAACATACCTACTGTTAGCTATATAGAGTTAATACCAAGTTCATTTTCATAAGATGTAAAGAAAATAACGTATGATGATGCAAGTGGAAAACAATATGTAAGAGAATGTAAGAAGCTATGATTTTATTTATGAAAAGGGGTAGGGGACCTCTATAAAAACCTTGCTTTCCAACAAAAAAAAAAGAAAACTATTATGGAGAGAAGTTACTTTTTGTTGTACTCTGACATTTGGATTGGAGCCAACTACTTGTGCATGGACTACTAACATTTCACATATACATATAACATGTTGACTTGTTCCAATAAATTCCAATTATTTTGGAAGAAACTAGTTTAAATGTAAAAAAACTATAATCAAACAAACAAACAAACATATATACAATTCCATAACATGACATTTCAAGTTGGCTTTTCTGAAATTTATAGAAAATTATTGGATATGAAACAAGATCTTTAAAGTTAAAAAATAAGTTTAAAAGTGGTTTTACCTGTGACCCTTCACATGATTTTCGAGATTTTGAAGAAGCAGAAACTTTCTGAGATTTAGCAGTGGATGCTTTACGAGATTTATCTACCTTACGGCGCTCCTTGAACCTCAATGCACCTGGGTCGATGACATCATCTCCCCCCTGCGAAATTGCACTTGCTCTTTTCCTTTTACCCATTCTTCTTCAACAACAATTACTAGAAAATTGCTTTGCAGTGGGGCGCAAACGGAGTAATCGGCTTCTTCCTTCGTCGAGAAGAACGAAGAAAACCCTGCAAGGGGAAAGCAATCAAAAATGATAACCAATATTTAGTCATCAATAAGGCAACAATGAGCGTTATAAACCGAATCCAGGCTGGTTAGACTCCGTCGCCAACTAAACATCAATAAACTGACGAATACATGAAAATAAAATAAATCAGCAGCACAAGAATGAAAAGGTATAATAAGAATCAAACTTCTACCATGCCAATTATCCAAAACACCTAGAAAATCTCTATAGAAGCAATCACATAGGACACCGTCCATAAACAATCACATAGGAGAAGAAAACCAAGCACAACCTGAACAGTATCGATATATTAAATTCACATCAATAACTAGCAATGCAAGCAAAATCGAAGAAAAAATCACATCAAGAAAAATCGAAGCAGAATCAATGCAAGCAAAATCTAAGGTAGAGAAACGAAAAATCATCAATTAAGAGAGATGAAAAACAATTTGTTAACAGTTAATTGAGAGATGACTGAAGTATTCTACTTACCCTAATTTGTTAGCAATTAATTGAGATAGAGTACGATTTTTGGTTTCCAAATTTAGGCAAATTTTGCAGTTGCTTTGGTTTCCTCTTTCTCACAAAATTTTTAAATTTGTATTTACAGTATGACTATGACAGGTGAAATTTGACTAAATGGATTTCGTCCAACTGACTCGATTTGGGACAAAGTCAAAAACGGTCGTTCTGAGAACTTGTTTTTTGACTAGATCAGGTTAGACCGGTTCAACCACTAATTCAAATGAAACCAAAGCGGTTATTTCATAAGTAAAAATTGTGCACCATTAATTTTGGTATAGCCTGCACACAGTAGATTTAGCAATATGACTAGTATACTGCAAAGTAGTTGGGGAGTGAGCGGAGAGGGAGAGGGAGAGGGAGAAGGGCGAGGAGAGTGGAAAGGGAGATGAAGAGAAGAAAACTGAGGGCAGGCAGATAGAAACCAACCAAATCACATTATTTGCCTCATACCCCCCCCCCTCGACCCAGAACATTCGCTCCGCTCACTTGAGTGTAATCTCTAATTATAATTGAGGCTACTAAAGGAAGTATTTGGTTGAATCAACTCAGCCGGGTTGAGTAGAAAATCCCAAGTTAAACACCTTTTATAACATTCAAACAATCGAGTTAACCGGTCCATAACTTGAATCGGGCAGTTCAAACCGTAAAAAAACTGGTTCAACCGTGTTCAATAGTAAAAAGTCAATTTGGGGAGTTTCCAATCCAGGTCAAACCGGGCGAGTTGTAAAACCATGCTTACAAGGGCTCTGTCAACCGGCCTTGCTAGCATTCCATGAATTAATAAGAGATATGTACACACCAGAGATGCGATTGACCATGATGTGTATTGGTGTAGGCTTTACAATTCATTGTATTCGATTAAAAAGTTTATTATGATTGGATACATCACATTTACTTTTTTTAGTTTTTTTTAAACCAAAATCTAGAGTACGCAGGCTGTACTTGCGCTATCACATCTGGGCCCTCTAATAAGCAAGAGGTGGAGGTGTATTGCATGGCAAAGTCTATAACCAAGGCTCTAGATGCCAGCGCACCCATATTGAGGGTGTACTCTAGAACTATTATTTTTTTATACACAAAATTATCACATATAGTTTTTTTGGATGACGTGTGATACCGTTCATGGTTTTAATTAACAGTTTCACCGATCCAATATGGACATGTTAACTCTCTAATCTATGTCTCTCTCGCTCAGAACGAAACTCTGAACTTTGATCATCTTGATTTTGATGATGATATCACTATTCTTTGTCAAATTTGCTATATCATAAAATATTTGTCTATCAAAGATGAAGAAAATTCACATAAAAACTAAAAATTAAAAATTAAAACTAGCTAGTTAATTTAACTAGTCAAAAGCTAATCATATTTGTCTTATCAACTGACTAATCTTTTTATTTTTATATAAGGATGACTTCTATCTTAACACAGGCATCAAATTCATTCATCACGTGAGAGTGTGTGCAATATAATCTAAAGGCACATGAAAATTCATATTAACAAACAAATGTTTAGTGACATCCTGCTATTATTAGGCTTCCGTGAACTGGCTTATTACATCCTAATTCAGATATTTGTATACTCATAAATGAATTTAAGACACAGGTCAATTACAAACAAGTTGCGGGTGGGAGAATATATATCAAACACCGGAGTTAGTACATGAAGTACTGCGAGTGATGAAGTGCAGAGGAGGAGCAATAATTCTACATTGACACATTCTTCCGACACAGTGACGTGATGGAAGGGGGGGGGGGTAACTCTTTAACAACATTTCTCTCACCAATAAACATGATAGTAGAATATCGCTTTTGATTTGAATCTATCATACCAAAGTAATGAAGATGAAGAAAAAAATTCAAAATATAATTTTTGACGAATGAGATAACTCGGAAGACTATTATACTTTAGATTACTACAATGGACAAGTACAAATACCAATGTTTTTTGTCCTGCCTAAGTCTTGAATTATGTTATAAAAATTAGTACATAACAAATTAGTTACATCAACTAGTATACAAAGTCAGTCTGTATGCTACTCCATTGTAAGGACAGGTCAACCTAGGCTTTTACATCTGAACGAATATCAAACATTGTGTATGAATGAGAGCACCAAAATTTTACACTTCAAAAAGCACACTGCAACAAAATGGTGGAAGACTGTCTTGTCAGGTCGGAGAGAGCAATATAATGCTAGTGAAGCTTGGATTTAATTCTATACTTGGCTGAGGATGTCGGAAGGGCATTTCTTCGATGCAGAAAGGTGATCCAAGGAGGTAACAGAATGGTTTAAAAGCTATCATGATTCAGTATGAAAGTAAATACATTTAGAGAGCAAAACCCCATGGGAAGTAGACTGATTATTCCACACATGGAAGTAGAAACATGAAGCCTTAAATGAAAGGATGAGTGGAGGTGGTTCAATGTCGGATATGTCAATCTGTTCCATTGACTTTGATATGTCATCAACTGAAAAGGGTATGCTGTGAGGTAAATAGAAGGAAGCAAATGATCACTACATTATCAGATTTTCATGTATGGAGTCAAGGAAATGAATGGATAACAAAATTGAATAGTTTGACCTATGTACCTTGAATCATCATCTAACAAGAAAGAACTGCTACAACATTGTTTGAATCTTCAGTCATCAACACTCTCATGTTGGAAATGACCTAGTCAAAGACAGTCATTACACCATATCAGTCTATTTGTAACGGATATACTACCATTACAAAAGATATTAGTAATGGTTATCTTGCATTGACACAAAAGCGTGACAAATATCAGTAACGGAAATTAGTAACACTTCATATCCGTTAGCAAATTTACTAACAGATATAAAGTGTTACTGAAATTAATTTCAGTAACAGATACGTAACCGTTATAATGTATTAGTAACGGATACGAAATTTTTTAGTTCTCCATCAGTAACGGATATAAGTGTCACTATGATTTGATAGTAAGGGATTTTGTCCGTTAGTGTTAGAACGTTTCTAACGGTTTTGTATCCATTACTAATGATTCACTGTTTTAAAAAAATATATATTGTGCTGTATTTTCGCTGGCACACCACCTACAGTATTGTTCCTAGGCTACCTGCACCTGCTTCTACCATACATTCCAAATATATTACACAACCTATCCATCCCATTAGACACTAGGGTTTGCCCGTGCCGTACACTAATAACCTCAGCACACCTTTGGCGCTATCTTAAAAACCAAAGATCAATACATACTAAACTCCCCCAGAGGCAAAAGCTTAGTTCACCTCGAGGTACTCTAGTGAGATACATATACTTAGAGCCATAAATTCGATGATCTTATCTTCTAATTACATGTGTCATCTCCTCCAGACGTGGACAAAATTACAGCATTGGACAAAATTATAGCATTCTTAAAATTTAAACAATATCCAAATAAAATTTCATAAGAATCTACCCACTTACCTAGCATTTCAATAACAATATAATTTTGATTAACTGAGAGGTAACACAAAAGAAAAAAGAAGTCAGCACAATTGAAAAGTGTGCTCATATAGGTTCTACTATAAGCACAATCTGGTTTGCCTACGAATTGAAGTAACAAAATAACTGACAATTCAACAAAGTCAAATAATTACAACACCGTCAAATTGCATCATGAAAACTATATATTCAATTCGGATTTCGCAGTTGACATTTTCAAGTGAGGTAGTAAACTTGAACACATTTCTCGAGCAAATATGGTTGAATAAATATTTAGCTGCAATATATGCATGAGATTTCCACTTAAATCTGTGATGCTTGAACCTATTGCCAATAAATAGAAAGCATGAATAAGTTGGCAAATAAAAGAGATGAGCAAGCTAGGGAAGATCCAACTGAGGGGATTAAAAAATTATTTGAAAGGTAAAAGCATCAGGTTTGGACACTCCCAAAAGAGAACACCATCATCTAACTGAGATTGAAAATCCAGAATGAGGAGAATAGCTAACATGCAACAAATATCTAACCACAATCAACCTCATTGACTCTTTACTATACTGAGTACATGAGAGTGAAGTTCAAAAATGAGACTCGATCCAATATCAGTAATTGTTAAACGAAAATTTATTATTAACCAATCAAATTGGTTAATAGTTTCAGCTTTAGGATTCTACTAATCCACTAACACTGAAAAACTTGTACCCAATAAACAAAAAAACTAAAGTATAAAAAGTATACCTAAAAATGACAATTGTATCTTTGAGTACAACGAAGGGAGCATTCAAATTGACAATTGTCACATCATTTGTCATCAATGCCACACATTCTGACAACAACATACTAAGAATTACTAAACAAATCAAACTAATTGAAAATCATTTAATTGCTTATAGAAGAAAGAGGACTACAACAACATATATAAGAGTCTTTATAATGAGATCCATGGCTATATAAGAGTAAGATCGAGCATAACTTCTGATTATCGTAGCCAAATGCAACAAAAGAAGATTCACTAGAAAACAAGACATAAAATACTATCATTTTATGTAGGCTCCTGATAAGCACCCAAAACTGTATTATAAAAACCTGTAGAGACATAACATTTCGGTCAATTTTGTGCTTAATAATCATGAAATAATCGCATCTTCGTGTTTTTTGCAGGTTGGAGCAACTAATGTAAAATGATGATAAAGCCAAAGATTTAAGCACGGAATAGGGAGTATACACATGCCTTCCGATCAAGCCCATGTGAAGCCCAACAAATTCGGACTAAAGCCCAAAGACTCAAATAGTACGTAATCCAAATGAGAAACGGGATTATGTGCAATGTACATCAAACTTCGAAGCTCATATCTCTTGAACCCGGGACTCGAATGCGACGAGTGAGCTGTCCGACGATCGATCATCACGATGAACTCTACAAATAGGCGGGAAGTTGTAAAAATGCCAAAAGACCGGACTGCCACTGGACACTATACGTGGACCCACTAGGCGGGCCCATAAGATTTGATGAGTCATCATGCAAGTCAAGACAAAGGTGCAAATAATTGGTGCAAATTTGACACCTTGCATGAAGTTAATGAGTTAGTTGGATTTAGGTGATGATTATCTAAAAAAATGAAAGGTGTCAAATGGGGGTTAGTTGTGGATAAGTGAAAAATAAATGAGAGGAGAGTGTTACACGTGGGAGAAGAGAAAAAGGCTCTCTTATGTAAAGGGGGGCTGATTTTGGGAGTTGAAAGCTTTTACTTCCTTGACTTTTACTTTTCATTTACATCCATGTCTTTAATTTTGTTTTTTTAGTTCTTAGTTTTTAGAGAAAAACTTGTAACTTGTTAATGGGGGAACTCTCTCTAGTTTTTAAAAACTCTTCTTCATTTAGGTAAACAGGTGGTAGTTTTCTTGTTTCATTCTCTTTCTTTTTCATTTCACATATCTTCTTGTAGTTTAATTCAATCCTAGGATCATGAGCTAAAACTCTCCCAAGGGGAGGGTTAATGATGCTCATGTGAGGATCATGCTACAAATTTAGGATTCCAAAATCACTACTTAAAAGACTTAGGTTCTATTTTTCATCCTGTCCCAAAATGACAGAGATTGACAATTATTTGATCAATTATTGTAAAGTAGAACTAGGAGTTGGAATGATATTTCAGAGATGAAATATCATTTTAATTCTACATGCTAGCATGATATGTTTAGAGATAGGTATATTATGTTAGGGATTTGAGATGGTAGTGACCTGTTTCTAAAAGACTTGTAGCTAGGCCTTGCATGAGTAGGATTAATCCTTCCCTATCTATCTCTCTCTTTCATTTAACTATAAACAAACTTACAAATTTTAGATAACTTGTGTAAAAAAAATCTATCTATAAAATCCTTCTCACTTAGTTCTCCAAAGTGTAGATTCCAGTTGTGATCATTTAAATTCTTGTCTTAGAAGTTGGAACGAAATCCCTACTCGAACTAGATTGACATTCTCAAAGAAAAAAAAACAGTGAGTAAGGAATTATTGAGTTTTAGCACGTAGTAAGTCAACTTCTAAAAACACTGAAAAGTGCATAAGATCAATCCAGCTCCTAGACTGAAACCAAAAAAAGCTTTGATTCAAACTTTGTCAAAAAGGCTGTTGACACTAGAAATCAATCCAATGCTATCTCAAAATGATTGCTACTTATGTGAATAATAAGTAAGAGTTAATATCGACATTTGTTTTTATGCATTTCGTGCTTCAAAGTCCATTATGCAGAAAATGTGCCACATTAGCGAGATAAGGAGCAAAAGTCAGCATGGGTAGACTACAACAAAAAATATAGACTAAACACCGTGTAAAAGCTAGCTAGCTAGAAAACAAGCAAGCAAACTATTCTATGAATAAATTAAAGTACGATTTCTTATTATTAATATGTTGACACAAATTACACTTTGACTGCCTATTCCATCCCAAGATTAAAATCTATAAGCCTCATCTTGACCTAAGAATTCTAATTTTTTGATAATGAATTAAATTATAATCATTGTGAATTCCATTGTTTCTCCCTCTCATCTTTTTCCAGCCATTAAGTTAGATTCATTATTGTTCAAATTAAGTAAATCTATTACATTATGTTTAGTTTAGATTCAATGGGAAATGTTAGATTGATGATTCAAGGCTTAATGCTATCTCAAAATGACTTAAAAAAAAATAAACACAGGGGATTAGAAAGACATAATTCAAAGCCTCATTGTCAACTTTATCAAGATACCCCATTAATTTGTCATCCTTAATTAAGCTTCATCTAAAAACTTGTAAGTCTTAGAAACCAATCCATGTATCCTTCATCCTTATACCTAAAAATTGTCATCCCAAGAAAAAGAAAGCTACCTTCATCCTTATACGAAAAATTGTCATCCCAAGAAAAAAGAAAGCTACGTATCACTTACTTTATGTAAACAATTAGCAATCATACATTCCTACTCTTCCCAAATCATTTTCCCAAAAGAGGATCCCTTTCCTTATAGGTAGAACTCACTTATAATGAATATACAACAAATCTCCTATTACATGAATACCCTTCTTAGATAACCAAAGTTACCTAGGCAGTCCCCAAAAACTCCTCAATCTAGCACTCAAATATTTAAGCCATGAAAGACTTCATACTAAGAGCTTTAACAGGAAAATACATGTATATTTGTTGAAAAGTATTGAACGACAACAATAATGGAGTTTAGAAAGTGTGCATGGAGTAGCTGACACTGATTCACATTTCACAAATACATGTCTTGCATTTTGGGAGATCTCTCACTTCTTAGTATCTTACCAATCTTCAAAATTGTACAGTCTTCAAAATCTAAGAGACTTAAGGTGAGTTTCGAAGGTTATTGAAGCGTAAACTCAATGTCCAAAAACAGCACACTATAAAACTCCAGAAATTATAAGTAAACTAATAACTTTTGCAAAAACAACATGTAACTGTAAGACTATAGCAGTATAACCTCAGTGCACTTTCCTAATGTGAGTGTACGACGCTCTAAGGCAAGCCTCAAGTTGTAAGCTCTGATGTGTTTTTCCAAGGTCTGCCTACTCTCTCATCATTAGAGGTCAGTTGAGTAAGGCTAGTTATTCTTAAAATAGTAATTCCAAATATGGGACAGATGGAATAATTGTTTTGATTGCTGGCATTATCTACCACTAAATTGCTTTCAATGTCTAAAAAAGTGCACTTTAAGAATCCAGACAATAAATAAATAGATAAATTAATGACTTAAAAGTATGGGATTTATATGAGTAAAAGTAAACACAATCCAAGAAGTTATGCCTCTCGCACTGTATGTGAGGCTATACCGCTATAGCCTCAGTCCAGTTTTATGTGTGCAACCTCGAAGAGTAAGCCTTAATTCACTTTTTTCCTATTAAAAATAGTAACTACTCTCTCATCATTACAGGTCAGTCGAGCAATGGTCGTCTCTCTTAAACCACCAATTCCAAATATGGAACAGATAAAAAGTTTGTTTTGACTGCTCGTTCTTGCATTGTCTCCAATATCCTGACAATATTTCTTCCCTCCTGTAAATTAGTGGTTCAGTTACAATGAAGATAGTTTCATGGTTGTGACCACATGTTTTTTAACACCACTCTCTGTAACTCTAGGAATCAAATGAGTCATGAAACTTTCCGCAGTAATTTATCATAACTTCTATAACTTTATAACATTGGTTTCCGCTAACTATGGCAAAAGTGACCTAACGATAAATTAACTAAATTAACTAAAGATCATATTTTTATTCATATTTAAGATAATATAAACAAAGGGGCCTTTATATTATTACCATCTGACTTAACCATGGTTAAAACTTCTTCTTTGAGTTGGACTTTCTTAATGTCGGAGATATCTAGGTGTGTTAAAAGGAAGAGCTTGTTTGCTAGTACTAGATGGGGTTGTGGTTTTTTTGGCTTCCGTTTTTTTGTGTGTAGATTGACCAAAAACAATTCTATTTCATGAATGATGAGATTAGTAACTAAACAATAGCAATAACAAATCCCCATCCATTCAATATGGAATTGATTAGTAACTAAACAATGTGGTTTTCTGATAATATAGCATACTCAATGCAGACTGAAATGTGAAACTTACAAGAACACCAAAAGTAATTGATAAAAGTGAAATACCTTCTTTAAAAATTGTGAAGCTGAATTGGCACCTAGAAAGCGCTGAAAGGAGGAGGTGAAAACTTAAAATAACTTAATACGGACCTGCACAAAATTCAAAAACATACAATGAGCTGAAAAATAAATAAAACAATTTACTGCATTTAACAATAACACAATTTTAAAATCTAATCGTGTAATGCAAGATAGATCGTAAGTCTCAGGACTAATGGTAAGGAAAAGCAATCTTCTCCCTACATCAAACAGAAAACAACTCTTACAGTATAACTGGGGTATCCACAAAAAAAGATGATGAAAACCAGATTCCCAAACCCTTACCCTAAAAGCATGAGGCGATTGAAGGAGAGATGGTGGATTTGAGACAAGAGCCAACGAACTTGGTTTTTAAAAGCTCTAATCGCCTTCAAGTATTCTCAATGAACACTGGTTTATGACGAAGATAGGGGTGGGAGAAAGGAGCTGGTATCGGGTTTTTTCTGTTGGTGGCAAATCTCTTTTTCTTTCATGGCAAATTCCTTTGTTTTGTTTTGAGTGGCAAATTTTCTTAGCTCCCCCCAATGTAAATTTTGCCGGGATTTTGGTGGCAAATCAAAGAATGTGGCAAATCATAAGAAATTTTGCCACTGGGTGGAAAACGTATCAAACAATGGCAAATTGATGTTTTTTTGCATTCGCCACGATTTGGCATGGCAACTAGGGCTATCAAACACAACCTAAGTATGGTATTAAATAGCAAAAAAAGTGGTTAAATGAGTTGCTCTAGTCTAATTTTTTGTTTTGCACGCATAAAGATAATAATACTCGCATCAACGAAACCATTATTTAAATAATACGAACTCTTATATAGTTTCACTATATATTAAAAAAAACATCACTTGCTTATTTTATCCTTAAAGCAATAACTTATTCTAAGGAAATTGATGAAACACATATATATTAAAATTTCCAGAAAAGGGTTGCTTTACTAACTTGATTTTCACAGTCGGGGTAGCTTCAAACACAGCCTACAAAATTAAGGAAAGAAAAGATAAAAGAGTTTGAGGACTAAAGAAAGAATCATTAATCACAAAAAGAATTCAACCACAACAAACAAACAAAAAACGTACCAATCAAGTCTTTTGGTAGGCTACTGCATGAACCATGGTGAGAGTAGGCATCCAACATAACTAAATATATCGTGAAACATAAACTCAGATTTTAGTTTACATTCTGTAACTGAGTTTTGTCTCGGGTCATACAACAGTAGTTGGCTGATAATCCGATAAAATTGAATATAACTATACTTACGAATAAACGATGAAATTCAAATCGCAAGTAAAACTAAAACTTTATCGTATACTATTTATCAAAGATTTCTACTCTCGATACTATTGAAGTAGAGTTGGAATAGAAGATTCGTTCCACTCCTAGTTCTTTAACATTCAAGTTTTCTATGACTATCAATCCTACCAAAGTCAATGAGGGTTTTACGAATTATTCTACGATGCAATTTATACTAACAAGATAATGGGATTATAATGATTCAATTACAAAATGCTACGGAATACTAAAGTTTGAATCTAGAATAAGAATTAGGGGGAAATTGAATCCACCTTGAATCCAACTTAATAAACTAGCATAGATTGTTGTAATCTAATTCTTACATTCTTACGGTAAGAATTGGTCGTTCTAATCCCTAATTATATATGGCATTTCTACCAATTCATAACTAGTATGTGAGAAAGTCCAACCCATTCTCATGGCGAATCAACGACCTTCTAGAGTGGAATAGACTCTTACAACGATTCTACACTACACAATCAAGTTTTCATCAAGGTTTCATCAAACCCCTCTAATAGAGGTTTAGCCTTGATTTATTAAACTATCATTTCCATATGAATTAAAACTAGACATCTTAAAAAGATTGGAACTTTGCTTATTTAAACTCAAATGGAAACTACTCATGCAATAATTGATTTAAACGAATAATGACAAATAAGTAAATCTAATAATTGAAGCTAATAATTAATGGAAAACGAAATTAGATTATCAAGAACTAAATGTTTTATTGATCTAACAACTAAATAACAATCATTCAATATTGAAATTAAAACAAGAATATAACTAATTAATTAATTGAAAAACTAGATCTACAACTAAAATTTAATGGCTACTTTCTATCTTAAGCTAATTGATAATTAAGAGCTAAGTCTTGTGTGTGGAAATGGAGGAGACCAGATCCACATTTTCGTGCATGGGCTGAGAGTCCATGTTTTGGACCGGAAAATCGAGCCCAAAGCCCAATTTCTTAAGTCTACAGGGCCTTTTTCAGCTAGCTTTGACTTCAACAGGCTTTTCGTCCTCTTCTGGTCCTCTGATTGGGTCAAGATTTGAACCATTGGAAAGCTCTTTCTAAGCCGGTCGTTTTGACATAAGGTATGCCCAATTCCGAGGGATGAGTTCAAAGATACAGTGTTCGAAAGTTCTACTAACTTTTGTGTGCTGTTTCTGCCCACGTTGACTCTGACTTTTCAGCTTCTGACCCAGCTTTACAAATGCCTTTTCTCTTTGAATCTTGGCCTTTAATCACAGAACTTCTTAGCAACCAACCCTAGCTCCTTTATATTGCCAAAGTGGCACATTTCTGCATATAATTGACTTTAATGCCTGGAATACATAAAAGCACGTAATTAGTATGAACTCTTATTTATTACTCGCATAATTGGTCTAAAAGTATTATTGTTAAGGGGTTAAAACTACAGTTTTAGGCTCTTATCAAACCACCCCCAAACAACATTTTGCTTGTCCTCAAGTAAATATGAGAAATTAGCATAAGTGACCAAAAATGGAGTTCTAACTAATCTCTTTTCGCCGAGTGTGATTGCAATGACCATATGCAACAAGGCCTTAAAACACTAGGAATTCTCTAGTGGAAGAGTTTTAGTCTCGTGAGAGTTTTCCAGTGAAGGTACTCACAAACTTCATCTATACTACAACGACTCAGAAATAAAACTATTGTTTCCTTATCTATGTCTCAATTATTTATACATCTCATTTGCAATGAATACAGAATAATCAAGTCGAAACCTAACTTAATATATGCATAATAATCATTTATCTACGAATAAACATATATAAAATGAGTAATACTATGAGATGTACTAGCAGGTCCGTTTTTGAAAACTCGGAATAGCGTCCTTAAGTAGGTCCTCACATAAATGTCAAGACAAAAACCACTCTGAATTTTCCGCTCAAGTTTCACTACTCCAGTGTGCAGTGGGCACACTTTACCTTACAAACTCAATGACACACAAGGAAGCCGGAGTCGATCAAACACATCTGCCACTTACTATCACACTAACCTATTCCTAATTGAGCTAGAGGTCTTTATTAGGTGTTGCGGGGATTAAGAGATGGTTTAAGAAGGAAGGAAATAGATATTCAAAAAGGACAAGTCTGAGATAATAGAGGCATCATATTATGTAATTAGAGAAACCTTTGTTCTTTACTTTTGCTTCTACACTTTGTTTCCATCCTTAGCCATATTTTTTTCTTTTTATTTGGCTTTTGACTCCTTGATTCTATTTTTGGAGTTCTAACTCTTTATTTTCTTTTATTATTATTATTTTTTATTTGGATGGAAACTTACTTTTCTCATCTGAAGCGACTAACAAATTCTTGATTTCAAAGGTTCTTCTCTTTTCTATTATTCATCTCTATTCTCAGACTTATTCAAAGAATTGGGTAGGTTAATTTTTTTATTTTGTTTTGTTTTGTAATAGGGTAAAGGATTTGTGGTTTATGAAAGGCTAAAGAAAAGCTCAGAGGGGAGACTAGCGGAAAATAATTCATAGATTTGAATTTCTGGCTATATCTATCAAAAGAGGGCCTAAATTCTTGCTTAAGATATGGTATAGTAATCAAGAAAGTGGACGTGTGATTTCTCTATCCAGATTTTACTTCTCCCTTGTGTCATTTCTCAAATGTTCACTTATATAAGGCTTTAGTCTATATTCTCACAGGATTTGTAGAATAAGTACTCTAGCCTAGATTTCAGAAACTTACTACAAACAATCATAGATACTCATGTAACATATTTATAGATAGATGCAAGGATTATTACCTACATATTAGCCTAAGTTTCTAAAAACTATTCTAATGCAAAAAGCTACGTGAGACTTCTAGATTATTGAGAGCATATAGAAAGAAAACAATACCAATATTCCTAAGTGTATATCATACTTTTTATTTATATTTTTAAAATTTTTGAATTTTTTTAAACTAGAAAACAAGTGCATATTATA
This sequence comes from Coptis chinensis, assembly GCF_015680905.1. NCBI lineage: Eukaryota > Viridiplantae > Streptophyta > Magnoliopsida > Ranunculales > Ranunculaceae > Coptis > Coptis chinensis. The sequence goes on from NC_141463.1 coordinate 40,443,635, forward strand.
CATATCTATATCCTAATAGATGTCTTAATTATACATGTTTCATCTGCAAAACAAGGTTAAACATACTAATATAGAAAAGAAAAATTGACACAACTCTATAAGAGTTCCACCCGTTATGGGGTTAATGAGAAATAATTTGCTTGGGACATAAGCAGACACTAACTGAAATAAAAACTAACCATAACTCCCGTTTAATCATTTTCCTCCTCATCCTTAACAAAGAAATGAGGTTCCTACACATCTTACCACGCCATGGTAATTTGTCAGGCTTCACGCCACTTATCATCTACTATAGCTAACCTGTCAAGCGCCACTTGGTCGGATGGGGTGTAAGGCGCAACCTGATGAGGTTGTATCCTCCACCCTTGCCAAGTCATTGCACGAAACGATTGAATAATACAATTGGTGGGTCTCACAATGTTGACCCCAACCCAATCCATGAAACGGACACAAAAAATAGGGAAGAAACATAGCATTATACGGCAAATTAAAACAGGCATAAGAAGGTACTCATACCTCTTGCTATGGGCTCGGGCTAAACTAGACACTAGGGTCTGGGGAATATCATAGAGTGTACGTCCCCCAGCTAAAACAAGGAAAATATCACAAGTTTCATCATTCACAGAAGAATAGCGCCATTCCCCTCTAATGTTTAGCATAATCCAAAAACATAACAGTGCCCACGTTCATAGACAGGCTACCAAGGGCGACGTTATAATCCCTTTGGTCCTCTATCCTAAAGATTCCTGCCCCGTAATGCTCATGCAAATCATCATAGTTATACATGTACATATTATCTACCAAATAGGCCCATAAGTCTTGTATTTTGGCCGGCATAGCAAGTCCAAGCACAAAGGCTAGCAAGAACCTGGAAATTTCCATTGGTTCATCGCCGATGGTGATGGAGAACACTTGTTCTCCATCTGGTCTATCAAAGAACTTACAATTATCATAAAAATAAGATGTAAGTGCGGGAGAATAAAGTTCATCAAGACTTACCAATAGTGGCTCCCAGCCTGCTAGAATGATCACTTCACGAAACCACGCACCATAGGTGTCACTTTGGAACAAGTCTTCAAAAGATTGTTCCGGTATGATACGAGGGAATGTCATCCCCAATAAACTCGCATGAATTGGATTTTTTCGTGCCTACGGGGTCAGGGCGCTGGGGTCGCTCAACCTATGCCTGGGTAGGGTGTGGGGTGCACTCCGAAGAATTTCGAGTTCCAGGCACTTGGGCACAGGGCGCGCTCACTTTTTGCCTGGGATGGTGATAAATGCTCAAAAAGTGTTATTTAACCCTTGATTATGCCTCTTGTTTAGACCTCTTAGTAGACCAATAGTGTTTGTAAGTTATGTTTTAAGATTCTACAGGTGAAAAAGAGAGTTTTGTAGAATATTAGAGAAAAAGGGGTAAAATGGAGCAATTCGGAGCATTAAGGATCACATGGGAGGCCCATGGACAATCATGGAGAAGGCCAAGGAATTAGAGCTATTAAAGATGCAACTTGGACCTATTTTAAAGCCTATTTGGAAGCCCAAGGCCAAAGGATTCGTTGTTTAGACCAAAGCCCACAAAAGAGGATAAAAGGATAGAGCAGAAGAGACAAAATAGACTTTCGCGTCTGGGACGCATGGAACGACCATCCAGATGCATTGATTGCGTCTGAGACGCATGGATCGACAATGTAGCCAATTTCTTCTCAGTTTTGGAGACGAAGTTGGACTCTAAAAGAAGTCTATTTGCATTAGGAAACAAATGATGGTTTGGAATGCTTCTAGAGCTCATTGTAACCTCTATAAATAGAGGACCTAAGTGCCTCATATAATTTGCCAATTCACTTATATTTTTGTCTCCAGAACTTGAGGCAGAGAGAGATTAATAATAAAAGATCGGTTTTAACTAGCTGAGTCTTAATAAATTAGTCTTTCTAGTCTTATGTTCTTCAACTCTTCTTCTTCTCGTTCTTCCTTTTTTATGGAAGGCTAATCTTCTCCTTCAAGGGAGGAGATGAAGCCAGTGCTTAAGGTTTAATGATTCTTCTGGTTCATGGTGTTCTTCAATCATGTTAGTTCTTTATGTTTTTAGTTATTAGTTCCATTCCCCAGACCAAGGGATGGAAGTATAGATTAAGGTTTTTATTTATTGCAATCGAATATCATGCTAGTTTAGGGTTGTATTTATTGCAATTGAATATTTGTTAGTAACATGCTTTTATTTATTGCAATTGAATACAATGCTAGAATAGGGTTTTATTTATTGTAATTGAATATTATACTATTATTCTCTACTTTTCTTCTAGTTGTGTATTATTTTAGAGTAAGGGAAGTATTTCTTGTGTTTGCCTTAGATGGTGATTCATTGAATAGCTACCCAAGCTCAAATAAAAGAAAAGAAGATATTAGTAACATGAATATAGGAACAACCTTAAGTAGAGTTATTTGTTAATGATGTTTCGTCTAAGAGGGCATCGACACTCGCTCGATTGCCTAATTGTAGTCTACTTGTGAGAACAACCATGAAGTAGAAGGACATAGATCAAAAGTATTGGTGGATTCTAATCTCTTGAATTCCCTCTCTTATAAATTCTCAATAGTTTAGTTTAGTTTAGTTAGTTTAGTTTAGTTTAGCATTAGAATCTACAATATCTATAATCATAGTTTTTAATCCCTCAACCCCCTTCCCAGTCCTCTCCTTCATATAAACATACACTTAAAAGTGAAATGATACCCTACTCATCCTTTACTTATTGAGGGATAATTAGGTTTTGATACGCTTCTATAATGTTCAACGACCATTGATAAGAGCCCAAAACTGTAGTTTTAACCCTGTAACAGTCATACTTTTAGACCAATTATGTGAATAATAAGTAAGAGTTAATACTGATTACGTGTTTTTATGCATTTCAGGCTTCAAAGTCTATTATGCACAGAAATGTGCCACTTTAGCGAGATAAAGAAGCAAAGGTCGGTTGCTAAGGAGTTCTGTGATTAAAGGCCAAGATTGAAGAAGACAAAGCCTTTCTAAAGCCCGGTCAAAAGCTGAAAAGTCGACGCGGACAGAAACAACACACAAATTCAGCAGAACTTCCGAAGGCCGTATCTTTGGACTCAGACCTCGGAATTGGGCCTACCTTATGTCAAAACGACCGGCTCGGAAAGTTCTTTCTAATGGTCCAAGCCTTGACCCAATCAGAGGAGCATAAGTGGACGAAAAGTCTGTTGAAGCTAACTGCAGCTGAAGAGGCCTTTTTGGACTGAAAGAATTGGGTTTTGGGCCTGATTCTCTGGCCCAAAACATGGCTCCAAGCCCATGCACGATTTTTGGATCTGAATGTATAAAAACCAAAGCTTCACTCTTGGTTAATGGAAGATAGTTAGACCTAGATTAGAATTAGATTAGTTAGCCTCCATTAATGAGTTTTAGAACTTAGTTTTAGAATTTCATTTCTTGTTTTAGATTAATTTCTTGAATCATTGAATATCATTCATTAGATAAATAAAATAGTTATTATTCTTGTCATTTCGATTTTTGTTATTTCAATCTATTAGATCTAGTTTTAATTATTGTTGATTATCATTTCTTAGTTGTTAATTAGATTTTAATTATTGTTAGTTAAATTAGTTAAGTTAGAATTTTAATATGATGTGTAGTTATAATTCAATGGGAAATGATGGGTTGATAACTCAAGGCTAAAACCTCCATTAGAGGGGTTGATGAAGCTTTGATGAAAACTTAGTGGTATAGTGTAGAAGCATTGTAGAATCTATTCCACTCTAGAAGGTCGTGATTCGCCATGAGAATGGGTGGACGACCTCACAAGCTAGTTAGTATTTGGTAGAAATGCCATGAACACTAGGGATTAGAACTCGAAATTCCTGCCGTAAGAACATAATAATTGAGATACAAGAATCTATGCTAGGTTATTAAGTTGGATTCGAGGTGGATTCAATCCTCCTCTAATCCTTTATCTAGATTAAAAAACAATCATATTTCCATAGCATTCGTAGTTTAAATTCAACATAATCAATTTCATATTGTATCGTAGTATAACACCCTTCGTAAAGCTCTCATTAGACTTAAGACTGATCAATTTGATTAGAAAACACTCCATGCTAGAGAACTAGGAGTGGAACGAATTTGTTAGTCCACTCTATTTTGATAGAATTGAGAGTAGAAACTTTGATAAATATAGACACGTAAAATAGTTTTAGTTTACTTACGTTTTGAGTTCATCGTTCATTTCGTAGGTAAACTATATCAATTTATCTTTTATCAAATGGCGCCGCTGCCATCTTAGTTTCACTTTACCATTGTTTTCATAGTATAATTAGTCATTTTTAAGTCCCATTTCACCCACCCACCCTTGTTTGATTCATACTGTGGTTGTTCGTTTCAGCATTGAAAAGTTCCGCGAAAAATTACACGTAGCGCCGACCAAGATTTTAAAGCGAAATGCCTAAACTACCAAACGCTAGAACCTTGAGCGACGACCCGCTAAGTTATTGGAACATAGAGCGACCAGCCCCATACCGAAAACCAGCTAAGTTATCTTGAACACGGAGCCGACCGACCCGCAAAGCGAGCCCCACGCCTAAGCTGAAATTTGCCGGATTCCACGGGTTTGTTTCAATTTCGATTTTTCAAGTTTTTCAGTGTTTTAACTTGTTATATACACCGAACACGTAAACAAGACGCTATTCATAAGCATAGCAAGGACGAAATCAGGTATTCCTTTCTTCCACACCTCGCATCTCCAGTTAGAGGTTTCTACTAGTATATCAGAATTGTTTGGAGTGTTGCATGTTTAGTTAAGTTCGACTTAGTCTTGCATGAGATTAAGGTCTGGTCGAAGAAAAACAACTAACGTAATTACACGGCAACGTCAGCAAACAAGTCAATCTAGTTTCCCACCCACTACACCTTTAGCTACTATTTCACACACACCACCTGATATTATGGATGAAGAAAGAGAGACTCCTCTCTCTGACTTTTATAAAGCCTTGAGCGATAGCCCTAAATCTTGCATCGTTCTAGCAGACCCAGTGGGGGATTTCCGCATCTCCCCAAATATATTTAATTTGTTACCCGTTTTTCATGGTTTAGACCATGAAAAACCTTATCAGCACAAGCGTAGGATTGAACAAGTCCTTACAACATTCCACCATCCTACGGTTGGTGGTACTTTACAAATTAAATTGAGGGTATTCCCTTTCACCTTAGGCTGATAAGGCGGCTTTGGTTAACTGCCCAAAGCGCCTAATTCGGGACTCGTGGGCCAAACTTGTTCAAATGTTTATGGAACATTTTACCCACCCCTAAAGACGGATGAAATGCTTTCCAAGATTCACTTCTTTCGGCGTAATCCTCATGAATCATTTTCGAGGCTTGGAATCGTTTCACCGATCTCCTTATAGAGTGTCCACACCATCACACTAGCAAAAGACACGTTAGTTCGTGCCTTTTTCAAAGGATTTCTACACCACCATAAAGAAGTCCTAGACATAATGAATGGGGTAGTTTCCTAAGTAAAGGAGCCTCGAGGCATATAAATTTTTTGGAAGATCGGACTAAGCATAATAATAATTGGGGGTAATGACGACGATTACTCCCGGCTCGAAAATAGTTCTTCTTCAACGAGTTAAGGCTACCAAAGATGTTTGAGGTTAAATCAGATCTTGAGCTTAAAACTCTAATTGAATCCCTCACAAAAAGGTAGAGGACATTTTAAATACAGAAAAGCCTATCCCCGTCATGAATGAAAATTCAAATCCATGTAGTTGATTTGAGTCCCGAAAGCATCCCGACTCCCACCGGCCCTATAGCCTATGAATATTCTTGTTCCATTAATAGTGAACCTAACGCCCCTTGGAGACAAAATCCCAACTTTAGTTGGAGAAATAACCAACAAGTCACACCTACAGGGTACAATAATGAATATGTTAGGCCAACGCACAGTTATAACCAAGCTCCACCACAAGAAGGATAAGATCAGGGTAATTATAATAATTATAACAACCAAGCGCAACCTCGACAAGGTCAAGCACAAGGTCAATGTAGTTATAATAATTATAATGCTAATAGAGGTATCGTTCTGGTAAATAATAACTATCACAATCCGCCCATAAATAACCAACGCGAGATAGTTCCAGTCACACCACCCGTGACTACTACACCCAAACAACCGGATCGTCTTGACACCTTCATACAAGTGAGCCAACAACTTTTCCAAACCATGGCTCAATCTAACCAACACATTCTACAATCCGTTAATAATTTAAACCAACAGTTAGCCCAAGAGAAAGTCCAACCAAAGGCGTGTTTCGGGCCAAAAGCGATACCCAACCCTAGAACGGCAAACCACGGCCTTTAAGGTAAACGTAATACTAGTACGGAAACTACATCCCTAGGTCGGATAAATGCCATCACCACTCTCCGCTTACGGAAGAGTGGTTGATAACAAAGTAACTATGCCTATAGTTACCCCATCAAGATACTCCACACGGATATCGAACTAGATACCGAAATAGAAACTAAAGAACCTACCACTGTAGAGGTACCATTTAAACCACAACCTAAGAAACAGAAAGCCAAGGTTACACATCAAGTCGAGCCATACGCTAAATATAGAGCGAAACCACCGTTCCCTCAGAAATTAGCCATGCTAACTAGGGATACTAACTTTGAGGAGATTAGGAACGTTTTCAAAAATCTAACGATAAACCTTTCTTTTCTCGAAGCTATAAAAAAGCTACCTAACCACGCTAAGTTTCTTAAGGAGTTGTCACTACTAGGCATAAGACCAACATACCTAAACACGCCTTTCTAATTGACCAGTTCCCAACTTTATCCGAAAATAATGGAATTGTTAAGTACAAGGACCCTAGTTGTCCTATTGTACAATGCACCTTAGGAGATTCTAACACGACGACCGCGCTACTAGACCTGGGGGCTAGTGTTAACTTACTCCCATTTTATTTGTATAAACAAATAGGTCTAGAGGAGATGGAACCTACTAAAATGACATTGCAATTAGCTGATCGATCTATTAAGTATCCTAAGGGTGTGGTTGAAAATGTGCTGGTTAAAGTCCAAAATTTTTACTACCCAGCCGACTTTGTTATCCTCGACACAGAAGTCACTAACGACTCTGTACCTATCATTTTAGGGCGTCCCTTCTTGGCTACTGCCAACGCACTCATAAACTGCCGCGATGGTTCGATGTCCTTGTCCTTTTGCCATCTTTCTGTTGAGGTAAATGTTTTCAAAACAAGGACACAGTATCCCGATTCATCTACAAATGGCAAGGTTAGCATGATCGAGAGCTTAGCTCAAGATTACTTCAAAAACATGTTTCCGGAGAAACAAATTAACAAATTCCTTTCCTTTGGAAATTCCGACTTTAACAATGACTCCTGGTAGTAGGCGAAATCGAAGAAGAATTCCTGCAACTCTTTTTTGCACCGCTTCTTTACCATTTCACGAGTCCCCTTGCCAACAACCATTCATCCCTTGATGCTATGGCGGAAGATGAATTTTTCAATTTCTATCCCAAAGGATCCTTTTGACCCACCTATTGTGGAATGTCTTGCATATATCAAGATTTCTCGATGATATGGACTTGAAAGCTCTAGGCGAGAATCATTCACCTTCCATCACCAATATTTCCCACCCTCCACCTTTTCAAAGGAACCTCGAGTTTGCACTCGATCCTTTAGTTTCTCCACGTGCTTCATGATTTTTAAATCCACCTAGTAAACAAATACTTCCCAAGGATAAACCACTTGACATCTTCATTTTCGGACTTGAGACAGTTCCTAACTACACCATGAATGAGTTTTGTGCTAAACCCACATCCTCATTTTTCCATGCTTTTTCTCTAAAACTTATCCCAATCCACCATATCTTCCACAACCATTCACTTTTCCACACTTATTCACTAGGACACCCTCTCGTTCAAAGATGAAACATAAGGTGCATGCTCGGTTATGTTATAGTCTATCCGACTTAGCTTTCATTCCACTAGGGTGCGTCGTAGGAAATCTTGGTGCCCTTGATTGTGTTTGGATATGTTTTCTGTGATATTTATTTATGGAACGATCCACAACTATTTCAGTTGTTGATATATGATAAACTCGCATATTCATACATATATTTAGATAAAGTCTCGAAAGTATCGACAATAAACGCACTCAATTTTTGTGTTTGGTGCATTTCCTTTCATTTCCATATATTGGTGAATGCATCATTCAGGTAACCGGCCCCCCCCTATGGAGTGTGTGGTTGTAAGTACCGGATCCTAAGTCCACGGTTCACATAATTCACGTTTTCCACTCTTGCATGTTTTCTTGGTTTTGAGTCATGTTTCTCTATGGTGTGAATTATGTCTTTATCTTGCTTATTGTTTTCCTTTATATTAAACCTAATTCATAAAAAGTAAAAAGTTTAAAGCAATAAAAATAGTAATCTAGTAAGTCTCGAATCGACCTTAAAAGACCCACATTTTAAAACAAATTTTTAAAACCTGTTTTCAAAAATTTGGGTGTTGGTTTTTTCCATTCTTGATCACTCAAATTCCTATTCTTACCCCCACCTCGCTCCCTTGTCAAAAAAAAAAAAAAAAAAAAAACATACTCACTTCAAGTGGAAGCGCCCTCATACCACGACTTCCGTGAGACCGAGAAAATTTCCAGTTTTCTGCGGGTTGTTCCCGGATCATTTGTAGCTGTTCTAGAGCGTAGTTTTGAGATGACATCTTCTACAATAATACCGGAACAGTCTTTCAAAGATTTGTTCCCAAGCACCACTTACGAGGTGATCACACACGTAGGCTGGGAACCGCTTATGGTTCTTGCTAGCATTTGTTCTTGGACTTGCCATGCCCGCTGAAATACAAGACCCATGGTGCTATTGGGTAGATAATATGCATGTCCGGGAGATAAGGTAAGTTTTTAATTCCATTTAGTGTCTGCTTATGTCCCAAGCAATTTAAGTCTGTTAACCCCATAATGGGTGGAACTCTTATAGAGTTGCGTCAGTTTTTATATTAGTATGTTTTAACCTTGTTTTGCAGATGTTCCAAAATTTCAAGCGTTTCCATGGTACTTTTCTACCCTCTTTATTTAAATGCTTTGAGGACAAAGCATGCTTCTTGTTTAAGGGGTGGGCATAGAAACACGTGTAATTAAGGCATCTGTTAGGATATAGATATGTATAATATGCACTTGTTTTCTAGTTAAAATTTCATAAATTCAAAAATATAAATAAATAAGTTATGCTATACACTTAGGAATATTGGTATTGTTTTCTTTCTCTATGCTCTTAACAATCTAGAAGTCTCACGTAGCTTTTGCATTAGAATAATTTTTAGAAACTTAAGTTAATATGTAGGTAATAATCTTTGCATCTATCTATAAATATATTACATGAGTATCTATGATTGTTAGCAGTAAGTTTATGAAATCTAGGCTAGAGTACTTATTCTACAAATCCTGTGAGAATATAGCCTAAAGCCTTATATGAGCGAAACATTTGAGAAATGACACAAGGGAGAAGTAAAATCCGGATAGAGAAATCACACGTCCACTTGCTTGATCACTATGCCATATCCTAAGCGAGAATTTAGGCCCTCTTTGGATCGATATAGCCAGAAATTCAAACCTATGAATTATTTTCCGCTAGTCGCCCCTCTGAACCTTTCATTAGCCCTTTCATAAACCACAAATCCTTTACCCTGTTACAAAACAAAAAAAAATAAAAAATTCAACCTACCCAATTTAGATAAGTCTGAGAATAGAAGGAGGAAGAAAGAAGAAGAGAAAACCTATGTATACAAAAGTTAGTTAATTGCTTCAGAAAATAAAGAAAAGAAGTTTCCATCCAAAGAAAAGAAAAATAAAAATAAAAATAAAATAAAAACTCCAAAAATAGAATAAAAGGGAGTCAAAAGCCAAAGAAAAGAAAAAGAAAAAGAAAAATATGGCTAAGGATGGAAACAAACTATAGAAACAAAAGAAAATAACAAGGTTTTCTCTAAGTTACATAATATGAAGACTCTATTATCTCAGACTTGTCCTTTTTGATTATCCATTTCTTTCCTTCTTAAACCATCTCCTAATCCCCGCAACACCTAATAAAGACCTCTAGCTCAATTAGGAATAGGTTAGTGTGATAGTAAGTGGCAGATGTGTTTGATCGACTCCGCTTCCTTGTTGTCATTGAGATTGTAAGGTAAAAGTGTGCCCACCTTGACAATCGGAGTAGCTTAAACTTGAGTGGAAAAATCAGAGTGTTGTATCTTGACTATTATTGTGAGAACCTACTTAAGGACGCTATCCCGAGTTTCAGAAACGAACCTGCTAGGCATTTCATAGTATTAATCATTGTATATATGTTTATTGTAGATGATTGATTATTATGCATATATTAGCTTAGGTTTCGACTTGATTACTCTATATACATTGCTAGTGAGAGGAATAGTTAATTTAGAGCATGAATAAGGAAACAATAATTTTATTTCTTAGACGTTGTAGTATAGATGAAGTTTGTGAGTACCTTCAACGAAAACTCTCACGAGGCTATAACTTCGTCCACTAGGAAATTTCTAGTGGTTTAAAGGCCTTGTTGCATATGGTCAATGCAATCGCGACTTTCAAATAAACGAGTAGTTAGAACTCCATTTTGGTCACTTATTCTAATTTCTCATCTTTGCTTGAAGACAAGCAAAATGCTGTTTGGGGTGGTTTGATAAGAGCCCAAAACTGTAGTTTTAACCCTGTAACAGTCATACTTTTAGACCAATTATGTAAATAATAAGTAAGAGTTAATACTGATTACGTATTTTTATGCATTTCAGGCTTCAAAGTCCATTATGCACATAAATGTGCCACTTTAGCGAGATAAATAAGCAAAAGGTCGGTTGCTAAGGAGTTCTATGATTAAAGGCAAAGATTGAAGAAGACAAAGCCTTTCTAAAGCCCGGTCAAAAGCTGAAAAGTCGACGCGGGCAGAAACAACACACAAAGTCAGCAGAACTTTCGAAGGCCGTATCTTTGGACTCAGACCTCGGAATTGGGCTTACCTTATGTCAAAACAACCGGCTCGGAAAGATCTTTCCAATGGTCCAAGCCTTGACCCAATCGGAGGAGCAGAAGTGGACGAAAAGTCTGTTGAAGCTAACTGCAGCTGAAGAGGCCTTTTTGGACTGAAAGAATTGGGTTTTGGGCCTGATTCTCTGGCCCAAAACATGGCTCCAAGCCCATGCACGATTTTTGGATCTGAATGTATAAAAACCAAAGCTTCACTCTTGGTTAATGGTAGATAGTTAGACCTAGATTAGAATTAGATTAGTTAGCCTCCATTAATGAGTTTTAGAACTTAGTTTTAGAATTTCATTTCTTGTTTTAGATTAATTTCTTGAATCATTGAATATCATCCATTAGATAAATAAAATAGTTACTATTCTTGTCATTTCGATTTTTGTTATTTCAATCTATTAGATCTAGTTTTAATTATTGTTGATTATCATTTCTTAGTTGTTAATTAGATTTTAATTATTGTTAGTTAAATTAGTTAAGTTAGAATTTTAATATGATGTGTAGTTATAATTCAATGGGAAATGATGGGTTGATAACTCAAGGCTAAAACCTCCATTAAAGGGGTTGATGAAGCTTTGATGACAACTTAGTGGTATAGTGTAGAAGCATTGTAGAATCTATTCCACTCTAGAAGGTCGTGATTTGCCATGAGAATGGGTGGACGACCTCACATGCTAGTTAATATTTGGTAGAAATGCCACAAACACTAGGGATTAGAACTCAAAATTCTTGCCGTAAGAATGTAAGAATTGAGATACAAGAATCTATGCTAGGTTATTAAGTTGGATTCGAGGTGGATTCAATCCTCCTCTAATCCTTTATCTAGATTCAAAAACAATCATATTTCCATAGCATTCGTAGTTTAAATTCAACATAATCAATTTCATATTGTATCGTAGTATAACACCCTTCGTAAAGCTCTCATTAGACTTAAGACTGATCAATTAGATTAGAAAACACTCCATGCTAGAGAACTAGGAGTGGAACGAATTTGTTACTCCACTCTATTTCGATAGAATTGAGAGTAGAAACTTTGATAAATATAGACACGTAAATAAGTTTTAGTTTACTTACGTTTTGAGAGTTCATCGTTCATTTCGCAAGTAAACTATTCAATTTTATGTTTATCAACCATCATCCATCTACATCATCTACCTATATCATCCATATACCATCTCATCTACACACAAAAAGAGGCAAGGTCAGATGGGTGCGGGTCACGCTTAGGATGAAAACTGGAATTCCAGTGTTTTGGGCGCAGGTTGCGCTCAGCTCTGGGCTTGGCAGGGTGCGGGTTGCGCTCTTATAAAATTCTGACCGACAGTGCCTAGGGCGTAGGTGGCGCAGGCGTGCTCCGAGCTGCTGAGTTGCTAAAATGGGGAAGAAAAATGGGAAACGTGGGAGTGAAAGGTGAGAGATGAATGTTAGGTGTAGTGTGGGTTGTGAGTGTAGAATGAATTAAGTTTTTATAGGTTTTAAGTTGCTAAAACGAATCGGGAAGTTGCCAAAAAGCTTTAAGGCAATTGCTGGAAACAAAAAAAATTCCAAAACCGAAAACATAAACAACTCATATTCTTGATTCTAAAACAACCCTAATATCTTTTAGATTGAATTTAGGATAGAAACTGCCTAACTCATCGAGATTTCATCCTACCACAATATCTATTCATAGCGATGCCCATATCGGTAATATTCTCAACCCTCACTCCAAAACAACTTATAAAATGGAGGATCATATAACAAATCATGCTAGAGTAAATAATACCACCCCCAAACAATTCGGGAAGTTGGGATTAACAATAAAAATAATGAATAATTTGAAAAGAACCATATTATATAAAAATGAAATTTAAATACAATTAACTAGCGAATTTAAATTTAACTACGGAATTTAAAAAAAAAACTTAATATCCGAACTAAGAAAAACAATAAAAACAACTAAATAACATTGAAACCATATATTTTTAGAAACCCTAGCCACGTGATGAAGATGGACCCTGAGATTGAGATTGGGCTGGGATGAAGAAGTGCCCGAGCCATCCGTCCTTTGACGACGACGCTCATGCCTCTCAGACTCATCTGGAATAGAAACCTCTAGGGGTGGCATGCGTCTTAGAATCTCTACTCGGAACAGGCGCTGTGCTTCCAGCTCTACCTTCATCTCTATATAATGCACAACCTAACGCTGTAGGACTGTCTCCATGTTATAATGGAGATCCGACTTGCTCTTATCGAGCATTTCAAAATTTGTCTGAAAGGTATTTTGTTTCATTCGAATTTTAATCTGCCTATCTCGTATATCTTCACAAATAGCATAAATGCAATGCACGCCAATATGCAAGACTGACATGCATTCTGAATCAGACGTATACCTCTCAAAGGCATCTTCATCCAAACATGTCATGTCCTCTATTTTCTCATCCGAATCAACCATCCTATCCTCCGGCAACATCCAAGTCTTTTGGATACACTCCGTATAATACTTTTGTTTGAATGTAATTTCAACATAATCCGCTCAGTTCTTGGTTCCCCCCCTCCCCCAAGACAACATTATCTTCGTAATTAAAGCAAGAAATGGTGCAATACTCTTTCCAACTCCTCTAATCATATTTATAAAAAACTCGAGGATACAAAATTCATACCTCTTCTCTTGTAATATCCAGATAACGTGCAGACATGTCAAACCAATGTCGCTCACTTTCTCCTTCCCAATGACGTTCTTACCAATCCACTGAGCTATAGCCAGTTGGTTGGTTCGCAGAGATGACTGTCGAGCACAATGAGAATTTGGATTGTATTGACCTTCCATGAGAGTGTCGTTTATCAATACAGGAACTCCAGTATATTGGGATTCCTACACGGTGGCGTCGAGGTGGCATTCAGGCGTAATGCCTGGAATCTCAGCCAACTTCTCTCTTTCTTCTTATAGAATTGTTCGACCAAATCGGAGTGGTAGAAATTATCTATCAAGTACCACAACCTATTTTAATTCCTCCTAATCATCTCGTCATGAAAAAACAGCGCGAAGCGGTCGGCCATAAAAGCTTGTTTCGGCAGAATTCTTCATCTTAGAGCCATTAAAAGTTTTGAACTGATTTGGGGGTTTGTATATGGTGTAGGAAATGATGTGAAACAACCCTACTTAATTAAAAAAAAATGATGGTGGTGGGACAGCTGTTGCGCGGCAGTTCAAATATTGTGGTTTTTTCCTAATTTTCGATGGTTGCAAATGTTGGGGATGGTGGTGGGAGTGTTTTTGGGTAAGGTTTTGAATTTGGGCATGGTTGTATTTAGGTTTTTTTTTTTTTAGGTTATGGTTTTGAATTTGGTAATGGAGGAATTGGAAAGAATCGCAATTCTGTTTTGTTTGGAAGAAGGAAATGCACGCGCGTACCTTGGGCCCAAGCCTAAATCGATTTCGAAATTCGTAGATTTTTTGCTCAACTTCAACCTAAAATTGCCACTTCGTTACTGGTTCGATTTTTGTGAATGACTTATGGAAATGATCAAGAGAGAATTTCCAATCCAATGATCCATAAAACACTCAATTCCGACCGTGGATGACATATAAGAAGATGGAAAACGCCTCGTAAGTTATGCGAACGAATGAAATCTAAATTCATAGATAATGTCAACCCGAATCAAAATACGATTAAATGGCCTAAGCAACACAAATGGAAAGTTGAACAATACAGTACATAAAAACGAACATCCAACCCCCAAACAAATTTTTGACAACAGAGTTTGAAAATTTGTTTTCAAAAGTGGGTCTTTTAAAGTCAGATTCCCGAGACTTCCTAACTTACTATTTTTATGATTTTAAAAATTTTATTTTTTATGAATAAGATTTAATATAAGAAAAAATAAAAAACCAATAAATGCATAATTCACACCATAGAGAAACATGACTCACAAATCGAGAAAATATGCAAGAGTGGAAAACATGAATTATATTAAATGTAGACTTAGGATCCGGTACTTACAGCCACACACTCCTTAGGGAGGGCCCGATTACCCGAGTGGTGCACTTATCAATATATGGAATTGTGAGGAAGTACACCAAACAACAAAATAAGTCGTTTATAGTCAGGTACTCGAGACTTTAACAAATAACTGGATATATATTTATATACCCTTCAGTTTTCCATATATCAACAACCTAAAGAGTTGGGGGTCTTTCCATAAATAAATAACATGGAATGCACCCCCAAATAGAATCAAGCACCAAAATTTTCTACGACGCAACTTATTGAAATGAAAGCTAAGTCTAATGGATCTAGAATGTAACCGCGCATGCACCTTCTTTTTCGCCTTTGAACGAGAGGGTGTCCAAGTGAATGATCGTGAGAAAATGGATGTTTGTGGAAGATATGGTGGATATGGATGAATTTTAGACGTAAGGAATGGAAGAAATGAGAATGTAGGTTTGGCACAAAACTCATTCATGGTGTAGGTGGGAACTGTCTCAATTCTGAAAATGAAGGTGTCAAGTGCCTTTTCCTTGGGAATTATTTCTATATTAAGAGGATTTAGAAAATCATTAAGTACAGAAGAAACAAAAGGGCCAAGCGCAAACTCCAAGTTCCTTTGAATGAGTGTCAGCCAGAGCTCTCAGGTCTAGATCATTAGAAGCCTTGAGATATGCCAGACATTCCTCAATAGGTGGGTCAAAAGAATTACTGGGATAGAGGGTGAAAAATTCATCTTCCGTCATAGCGTCAAGGGATAAATGGATGTTGGCAAGGTCGGACTCGCGAGGTGGCAGGGAAGACTTGAAAAATAGTTGAAGGAAATCTTCCTCAATTTCCTCTACGTCCAAGGAGTATTTGTTGAATTTGGAACTTCAAAAGGAAAGGAATTTGTGCATCTGGTCATTCGGAAACGTGGTTTTGAAATAATCATGAGCTAAGCTCTCGATCATGTTAACCTCTCCATTGATATTCGTATAAGGCAACTGTTTGATTGTTTTAAAAAAACATTAACTGCAATGGAAGGATGGCTAAAGGACAAGGACATCGAACCATCGCGAACCGTTTATAAGCACGTTGGCAGTTGCCAAGAAAGGGCAACCCTAAAATGATTGGAACAGAATCGTTAACGACTTCTGTATTGAGGATAACAAAATCCCCAGGATAGTAGAAATCTTGAACCTTAACCAGCATGTTTTCTACTACACCCTTAAGATACTTGATATACCTATCAGCTAATTGCAATGTCATTGTTGTAGGTTGTATTTCCTGTAGACCTATTTGTTTATATAAATAATAAAGGAGTAAGTTAGCACTCGCCCCGAGGTCTAATAAAGTAGTGGTCGTGTGAGTATCCCCTAAGGTGCATTGTACAGTAGGACGACCAGGGTCCTTGTACTTAACGATTCTATTGTGTTTCGTTAAAGTTGAAAACTGTTCAGTTAAAAAGGCGTCTTTAGGAATCTTTGTCTTACGCCTAGTAGTGCACAACTCTTTAAGAAACTTAGCATGGTGAGGTAACTTTTTAATCGCTTCAAGAAAAGGTAAGTTTATTGTTAGATTTTTAAAAACTTCCCTAATCTCGTCAAAATTTGTATCCTTGTTTAACATAGCTAATTTATGAGGAAACGATGGTTTCTTTCTATATTTAGCATATGGATCAACAGGATGGTTAACCTTGCTTTTCGGTTTCTTAGGCTGTGGTTTAACTGGTACCTCTACAGGGGTAGGATCTTCAGTTTCTGTTTCGGTATCTAGTGTAATATCTGGTGTAGGGACTACTGGTGGGGTAACTATAGACATAGTTACTTTGTTATCCACCACTCTGCCTAAACGGAGAGTGGTGATGGAATTTATCTTACCTACGTTTGCATTTTCGTTACTAGTATTACCGTTTACCTCAAAGGCTGTGTTTGGTGTTTTAGGATTAGGTATCGCTTGATCCTAGAAACATACCTTTGGGTTGTACTTTCTCTTGAGCTAATTGCTGTAAGGAAAGTTGGATGGCTTGTAAAATCTGTTGTTGAGATTTCATAAAGGTATCAAAACGATCCGGTTGTGGAGTAGTATTTGCTACTGGTTGTGTGACAGGAACTATGTCCCATTGATTATTAATGGGTGGATTTTGGTAGGTATTATTTACCGGAATGATACCTCTATTAGTATTATAATTATTATAATTACCCAGACCTTGTCTTTGTCGTGGTTGAGCTTGGTTGTTATAATTATAATTACCCTGACCTTGTCCTTGTCTTGGTGGACCTTGGTTGTAATTGTTTGTTGGCCTAACATTTGGGTTAAACAACCTTGGAGGTTGTTGATTATTTCGCCAACCGAAGTTGGGGTTTTGTCGCGAAGCTGTGTTAGGTTCACTATTAATGGAACAAATATTATCTTGTTATGATTGTTGTTGTTCATAAGCGAGAGGACAATAAGAGTCGGGATGCTCTGGACTCAAATAGAAATTACATGGATTGGTGTTGACATTCATGAAGGGGATAGGTGTTTGTTGAACAGAAATAGCCTCTACCTTTTTAGTTAGAGATTCGACTAAATTTTTAAGTTCTGGATCGGGTTTCATCTCAAACATACCGGCGGCTTTAACTGTTGTAGAAGAACAGTTATTATTACGCTTAGTTTAATCTTCTAAAAATTTATAAGCTTCTGAGGCTCCCTTACTTAGGAAACTACCCCCATTCATTATGTCAAGCACTTCTTTATGGTGGTGTAGGAGTTCTTTGAAAAAGGCACGAACTAACGTGTCTTTCGCTAGGTTATGGTGTGGACACTCTATAAGAAGATCGGTGAAACGATTCCAAGCCTCTAAAAATGATTCATGAGGATTCTGTCGAAAGAAATAAATCTTGGAAAGTATTTCATCGGTCTTCAGTGTTGGGTAAAAGTGTTCCATAAATAGTTGAACAAGTTTAGCCCACGAGTCCACAAAATTAGGCGCTTGGGCAGTTAACCAAGACGCAGCCTTATCAACTAAAGTGAAAGGAAATACCCTTAATTTAATTTGTTCAGCACCAACCGTAGGATGGTGGAATGTAGTAAGGACTTGGTCAATCCTACGCATTTGCTGATAAGGTTTTTCATGGTCTAACCCATGAAAAACGGGTAACAAATTAAATATATTTGGGGGGATTCGAAAATCCCCCACTGGGTCTGAGAGAATGATGCAAGATTTAGGGCTATTATTCAAGGCTTTGTAAAAGTTAGAGAGAGGAGACTCTCTTTCTTCAGCCATTACTTCAGGTGGTGTGTGTGGTATATTAGCTAGAGGTGTAGTTAATGGTATACTAGAAAGGTGTGTTTGTTGACGTTGCCGGTTGATTACGTTAGGCATTTTTTTCGGCCTGAACTTAATCTCATGCAAGGCTAAGCCAATTTTAATGAAACACAACAACACTCCAAACAATCTTGATATGCTAGAATGAACCTCTAACATGAGATGCGAGGTGTGGAAGAAAAGAGTACCTGAATTCCTCCTTGCTTCGCTTATGAATATCATCTTGTTTACGCGTGCTCAGTGTGTATAACAAGTTAAAACACTGAAAACTATGAAGAAATGGAAATTTGAAACAAACCTGTGGAAATCGTGCGGTTTCAAAGAAAGGGCTTGGTTGCTTCGAGTCAAACCGAGTTCCAGCGTTTGGCGCAGGTGGCACTCCAATTTAGCCTTGGTAGGGCGCGGGTCACGCTCAGGGAAAAACTCAAGGTCCAGGCGCTTCAGCGTGGGGGGCGCTCGTGTTTTGCCTTGGCAGGGCACGAGTCGCGCTCAGCTAAAAAGTGGAGTTCTAGGCGTTTGGGCCTGGGTGGCGCTCCAATTTAGCTTGCCCAGGCGCGGGTCGCGCTCCGTGTAATTCTTCGAGGAAAATTTTCAGTTATGAAATGGACAACCACAGTTAGAATCAAACAAGGGTGGGTGGGTTTTGGGACTTTGGAAAACTAAAATTCTAAAGAAAACAATACTAAAAGGAACTAAGATGGCAGCGGTGCCATTTGATAATCCGATAAAATTGAATATAACTCTACTTATGAATAAACGATGAAATTCAAACGCAAGTAAAACTAAAACTTTATTGTATACTATTTATCAATGATTTCTACTCTTGGTACAATTGAAGTAGAGTTGGAATAGAAGATTTGTTCCACTCCTAGTTCTTTAGCATTCAAGTTTTCTACGACTATCAATCCTACCAAAGTCAATGAGAGTTTTACGAATTATTCTATGATGCAATTTATACTAACAAGATAATGGGATTATAATGATTCAACTACGAAATGCTATGGAATACTAAAGTTTGAATCTAGAATAAGAATTAGGGGGGAATTGAATCCACCTTGAATCCAACTTAATAAACTAGCATAAATTATTGAAATCCAATTCTTACGTTCTTACGGTAAGAATTGGTCGTTCTAATCCCTAATTATACATGGCATTCTACAAATTCATAACTAGCATGTGAGGAAGTCCAACCCATTCTCATGACGAATCAACGACCTTCTAGAGTGGAATAGACTCTTACAACGATTCTACACTACACAATCAAGTTTTCATCAAGGTTTCATCAAACCCCTCTAATGGAGGTTTAGCTTTGATTCATCAAACTATCATTTCCATATGAATTAAAACTAGACATCATAAAAAGATTGGAACTTTGCTTATTTAAACTCAAATGGAAACTACTCATGCAATAATTGATTTAAACGAATAATGACAAATAAGGAAATCTAAGAATTGAAGCTAATAATTAATGGAAAACGAAATTATATTATCAAGAACTAAATATTTTATTGATCTAACAATTAAATAACAATCATTCAATACTGAAATTAAAACAAGAATAACAACTAATTAATTAATTGAAAAACTTGATCTATAACTAAGCTTTAATGGTTACTTTCTATCCTAAGCTAATTGATACTTAAGAGCTAAGTCTTGTGTGTGGAAATGGAGGAGACCAGATCCACATTTTTGTGCATAGGCTGAGGGTCCATGTTTTGGGCCGGAAAATCGAGCCCAAAACCCAATTTCTTCAGTCTGGGGCCTTTTTTCAGCTGGCATTGACTTCAATAGGCTTTTCATCCACTTTTGCTCCTCTGATTGGGTCAAAATTTGGACCATTGGAAAGCTTTTTCCGAGCCAGTCGTTTTGAGATAAGGTATGCCCAATTCCGAGGCATGAGTTCAAAGATACGGTCTTCGGAAGTTCTGCTAACCTTTGTGTGCTGTTTCTGCCCACGTTGACTCTGACTTTTCAGTTTCTGACCTGGCTTTACAAAGGCTTTTTCTCCTTGAATCTTGACCTTCAATCACAAAACTTGTTAGCAACCAACCCTTGCTCTTTTATATCACCCAAGTGGCACATTTATGCACATAATTGACTTTAATGCCTGAAATACATAAAAGCACGTAATTAGCATTAACTCTTATTTATTACTCGCATAATTGGTCTAAAATTATTATTGTTAAGGGGTTAAAACTACAGTTTTGGGCTCTTATCATTGGTCATAATCTTACCTAATTATAATCTCTCCACTCTTTGCCAAACCTATTGGATGCAAGAATTCAAACGGCACACACATCTCGTTTTGTCCAACTTTAAACAGCTTCGTCCAAGAACCGGCAACACCATATTCTCCCATAGCCCAAATATCAACCTCCTTTGCCTAGAACATATAGAAATAAGAAATTAATCCACCCAAATCTCCAAGACTCACTCTGACCTCACCCGGATGACACACATAATTAAAATCCAAAACCGGCAATTGCATCTCATAAAAATGCTCGTCCGTGAGATCAAAACAAGCAGTAACACCCTTCGATTCATAGCCTAACCAATGTGTCACTCCATTAGCAATTACATAATATGTTTCTTTAAAACCCAACACCTTTCATTTTTCTACGTTTCTCCATGTCGCAAGATCTATTCCTTTGAGGTTAACATTTTCTTACGCCTAAATACTGACTTTAAAAGTGTACACACTTACAATACAAGCTTCAGGATGGATCAATCTTATAATCTTGTACTCATTACTACTTTCACAATAACCAAATGCGAAATTAACGTCCTCAGCAGAATAAAGTGTTTTTCTAGGAAACTTGCTTTTAATAGTAATGTAATCTTTTGTAAGAGGATTTAACACGTATAATTTGAATGAATGGTTAGCTAAGTAATGGCTTAAACATATTAAACCATTGCAAACGCCAACAACCATTGAAGCGGAAACCGAAATTTCTATTTTTATGGGATTAGAATTGGAGGTAACTTCTAAGTGGTAGAATTGGGATTTTATGTGGTTGGGTCTAGTGACGAAGATGATGCTGGAACTGTGGACTTGGATTGAACGGTTAAGATGTAAATTGATAAACCTCAAATCGAATTTGAGTAAGTTAAGCCATTGTTTGAAAACTGCAGTAGAATTTTATTAAGTGTATGGCTTATACTTTTGAGAGTATTTCATTGAAAATGATGTCTTCAGGGATTGTGTGTTTTAGTTCCTTTTCCACTCTATCTAATCACTTCATTATTCTCTTGAGGGACAGATGGAGAGATTATAAAAGGGGGGGAATCAGAAAACTAAGAAGTTGGGTTTGTAAAGTACCAAGAGCTACATGACATCAAACAAAAGAGAGGCTCCTAGAAGTTCGACACTCGCGTCATAACATCACCACAAAGCTTTCAATCACCTGGAAAAAAAAAACAAACAAATAAGGCATCAAAGGTGCATAGCAAGTATAGCTACCCAATAATTCATCAAGTTAGCGAAGAGAGAATGTAGCAAGAGAAACAACAAAAATGCAATTAATACCATACATACATCAAAGCGTACCCGTATTAACTATCCTGTTAAGGAGCATCCATGTTATAAGACTTACCCAATGCATAGGCTCTCAAAGTGTATGAGAATGTATATACTTAACTACTTCTATAATCTTCAAGATAGAAACCATGACAACTTTACTTTAAGGGTTTTCCTTTAGTAAAATCTCTAAATTTAACACGATCATAATTAGTCCAATGCTACTATGAGTCAACGTACACCAAAAGGATCAATTATGCTCACACGGAGCCAATCCACTTAATTACGGTGACAATTTGTTACAAGTAAAGGTTAATTGGTAATCAAATAAAATAATAATCTCTAATTCGACAAAACCATCAATTTCTTACATGTAATTAGAGCTAATTTCATGTTCAGTTGCAATAACAAACACTAATTCAACCAAACCCCCAATTTCTTACAAGCACTTTCACTTAACTTGTGTTCAATTGAAATAATAAATCATAATTAGAAAAACAATCCCCAATTTATACTAGTAAGTACGGTTAATTACTGTTTAAATTGAAAAATAAACCATAATGTTTTTTATAAGTAAAAGTAAACCATAATTAGACTAAAGCCCTAAATTTTGACATGTAATTAGGGTTTGGTCTCAACAATCCTTATTAAAAATTATGGGGTTTGGTCTCCATATTATTATATCGATTCAATTAAGTAGACAGAAACGTGCAAATGATACCATGAAAGCCATACCTTTCGACAAGCGATACTAAACACGGTTGTTTTCCCGCGTTCTAACCAATCTTTTCAATCGATCCAACTTCACCAACTAAAAGTACCCAAATTGACTTGATACAATAACTAATTAAAAGATGAGGAGATGGGGTTAGCTGGGGTTATGGAGTAATGAACTAATGTAGTGTGATTATGTGATGACTGATGGACTTATGAAATGATTGGGTGTGATGAGGAGATAGATAGATCAGGTGATGGAGGGCTAGGGCTTTGGAACGACTTCTTTTTCATTAGCTTACAATTGTTTCCCGCGCTCTCGAAATATTCAGCCAGTTAACAACTTGGAATCTCACTAAAATTTGAAATGAAATATCAAATCGAAATTTAACTTAACAAATCAATAGGAAATTGACACTTTCATCTAGTGATGTCCTGATGTCCATCAAGACTCCATCTTGCCCAAAATCCTAACAAAAAACCCTCACCGAACCCGACAAAACCCGAACCAGAACCCAGACCTAAATACATAGGTAGGGTTTGGTCACAGTCGCTAAACCCGATCCAACCTGAGCCAGACCCGATAATTTAGCCCTAAACCCGTTAAAATGGCTAAAAAATCCAAAACCGAAACTGAACCCCAAATCCGGTTTCAATTGTATACTACTACTCTCATATAAAAGAATGAGTTAGATAAATATTTCGATTATGATTTCATTCGTGTTTATTTGTGATAAGTTATTCTATATTTATTTAATATATTGGATTATGGAAAATTTTATGTCGGGATTTCCAATTTTTTCTGTAATTGAACGTGATCAAGTGTCTATAGTTCCTTCCGAGTCGCCCGACCCACACCGTATCAAAAGTCGTTGACCCAACCCTGTTGATCCACACAATTTCAATATCGTTTATATTTTCTTTTATCTTTTGTGGGAATTTAGGAGATAAGAAACTTATGAGTTCAATATTAATTTAAATATTCAAGTTTGAAAATTGGGTAAATATCAAGAGTTCAAATTCAACTTTCGAATTTTGGAGAAGATGAATCATTCATCCTTGTATTAATTTTGAATTCTTTCAGTTGATATTTTATTGTTTTGTACCATAGATCCTCGCTCCCATCTTCATTTTATCATGTTGTGGAAAATAATCAATTTACAAATGGTACATCATGAGAAAGAAAATTCAAATTTTAAGATATGGCTTTGGGTTCAAGTTCAAGTTTTTTATTTTTGTTTATTTTTCATTGATTGATTCCATTTTTTTTTCTATATGTTGTGAATTGGAATGATATTATTACTTGCAGAATTAGAATTATAAAGTTTTTATTTTTGTAGGAAATAAAGATCTTCGTCATAGCACAATCAAAGCCCGAGCCCATGAGCTAAAGATGGCTATTTAAAAAATCAATAAGTGAGCTCATGGAATAAATTATGCTATCAAGAATGGAAGGAAATCTACAAATTAAGGATAATTGCAATTACCTCCATATTTTATTACCATTTTCACCTCATGAAAACGATTATTTTGCAATTTTTTTATTTTTGTTGATTGACAAGTTCTATACAACATAATTAAATATTCAAACAATTCCGTGCAACTTTTCAATGTAATAAAGAGCAACAAATTGGTCTATTGTAAGTTCCTTCTAGCTTAGTTGATAAAACCTTTGGGTGGTGACACCATAGGTCTGAGGTTCGAACCCCGCTACACACAATTAAGTTACTGATCTCTTTAAGAATAGGCTTGCCCACTCATCAAAGGTCTGGGGATCAAACCCTGCCAGCATCAAAGCGTTAAAACTCATTTAAAACATGCTTGCTAATAAAAAAAACAAAACAAAACAAATTGTTCTATTTATTTATTTTGAATAAAATAAGATGTCTAGATTTTGGTTAATTTTATGCCTCTTGGTTGTGTTATATTTTATTGCTATAATACATACATACTATGTAGTATACATTAGTAAGGATGATACATACTATATACCATCCATTATTATAAACGACCCCGGAAGATCGTTGGGCTCTATATTCCAGCGATCTGAGTAGATCGTTCAGGCCAGTTTCGTATGTACTACCAAAGTATAGATGGTACATCCTATATACCATAAATTATATAGAATGCTACATACCATATACCATCCTTGGGAGCACCATTATCACTTGGTGCTCACCATTCTTACTGGAACTTTTGGACTGCCAAAGTAAGGATGATACATACTATATACCATCCATTATTATAAACGACCCCAGAAGATAGTTTGACTCTAAAGTCCAGTGATCTGAGTAGGTCGTTAAGGGCAGTTTCGTTTGTACTGCCATAGTATGGATGATACATACTATATACCATCCATTATATGGAATACTACATACCATATACCATCCTTATGAGCACCATTATCACTTGGTTCTCACCATTCTTACTGGAACTTTTGGACTGCCAAAGTAAGGATGATACAGACTATATACCATCCATTATTATAAATGACGCCATAAAATCGTTTGGCTCTAGAATCTAGCGATTTGGATAGGTCGTTAAGGCTAGTTTTGTCTGTACTGCCAAAGTATGGATGGTACATACTATTTACCATTCATTATATGTAATGCTACATACCATATACCACCCTTGTGAGCATCATTATCACTTGGTTCTCACCATTCTTACTGAAACTTTTAGACTGCCAAAGTAAGGATGATACATACTATATATCATCCATTATTATAAACGACCCCATAAGATCGTTTGTCTCTATAGTCAAGCGATTTGAATAGGTCGTTAAGGCTAGTTTGGTCTATACTACCAAAGTATGGATGGTACATACTATTTACCATCCATTATATGTAATGCTTCATACCATATACCATCTTTGGGAGCACCATTATCACTTGGTGCTCACCATTCTTACTGGAACTTTTGGACTGGCAAAGTAAGGATGATACATACCATATACCATCCATTATTATAAAAGATGCTAGAAGATCGTTTGGCTTTATAGTACAGCGATTTGAACAGGTCGTTAAGGCCAATTTCGTCTGTACTGCCAAAGTATGGATGGTATATACTATTTACCATCCATTATATGTAATGCTACATACCATATACCATCCTTGGGAGCACCATTATCACTTGGTGTTCACCATTCTTACTGGAACTTTTGGACTTCCAAAGTAAGGATGATACATACTATATACCATCCATTACTATAAACGACCTCGGAAGATCGTTTGGCTCTAAAGTCTAGTGATCTGAGTAGGTCGTTAAGGCCAGTTTCGTCTGTACTGCCATAGTATGGATGGTACATACTATATACCATCTATTATATGGAATGCTACATACCATATACCATCCTTGTGAGCACCATTATCACTTGGTTCTCACCATTCTTACTGAAACTTTTGGACTGCCAAAGTAAAGATGATACATACTATATACCGTCCAATATTTGGAATACTACATAGCATATACCATCTTGTTGAGCAACTAAGAATGCCATAGTGAATAAAATTCCAAAATCTATTACAAAAAATCATGTCAGAATCTATTATAAAAATCATGTCAGAAGATTTCGCAACGAGTGCTTAAAATAACTTACAAACTTCTATATTGTTCGAAGCCAAATATTGTTTTTCCCTTACATCAAATATTTATCATTTGGAAAAAGACATGTCCATCATCACTACAAAACTTTTGGAGTCTATATCCGTCTTGAGGCTCGCACCCAACATCGTCATCTGGGACATCATCATTATCAAGGACATTATCAACCAATAGGCCTGTAAGTTCAATATTTATATTACGTTATTTACCTTCTAAAGTCATAATCATTAGCAGGTAACACTGAAAATGAGCAAAAATGGAAACATTCGCATACCTTGCAAATTAGGTTTGGGCACATGTGGACACCTACGCTTTGTATGCTCTGTAGATTGACAGTTGCTACACTTGTTCTTTCTAGCTCTCCCATTTTTCTCAGCAGCTTCCACTATGACTACATAACAAGCAACCCAAAATAAAACTTCATCTCTTCACAAAGAAAATTTCATAATCCAAAAGTGAGATCTACATAGATACGTGTTATTTTTCTAAAAACGTCTTAAACGCATTTACTTATATAAATAAATTTATTTAGTAAAAATACTTGTATAGGAACTTACATCTAACATCTCCGTTCAACTCGTCATCTGCAGCTCTAGCATTACGCTCAGCATTCTCCTTATTTACACCTACAACAGAGCGCACCACAACAAAAATGCGGCTGATAAAAGTGATTTTACGTATTCTAACTATCTATGCATAAACACAAATAATCAATTTACGTAAATACGTGTTTATATCAATATTCCTACTCTCAATAACGAAGTAATCTAAGAGAGTCAGGATTCGTTCCACTCTTAAACCTCAAGACTTAAACAAATTCAACTAATCAAAACCAAAAGGAACAATGGTGAGAGTAATGATTTGATGTGAAATTTCTATTCTACCATTCCCAACAATTGAATCTAAACAAGACATAATATAAAGATTTGAACTTTATTTGTTTAAACTCAATTCGAAACTACTCATGCAATAATTGAATTAAACTAATAATGACAAATAAGTAAATCGAAGGATTTAAGCTAATAAATAAATGAAAATGAAACTAGATTATGGAGAACTAATTAACTTTATTTATCTAATTAAACAATAAGAACAAGATATGATTGAATGAATAACAACTATTTTATTTATCTAATGAATGATATTCAATGATTTAAATAACTAATCTAAAACAAATAATGAAACTAATTAATGGAATGAAAACTAAGTAATTAACTAATCTAGATCTAACTATCTTTTTCTAACCCTAAACTCCATTAACATTAGCTACCTAACCTAACTGCCTTCTAACCTAACTATCTACCATTAACAAAGAGCTAAGCTTTGGTTTTTATATGTTCAGATCCAAAAATCGTGCATGGGCTTGGATCCATGTTTTGGGCCAGAGAATCAAGCCCAAAACCCAATACTTTCATTCCAAAAAGGCCTCTTCAGCTGCGGTTGACTTCGACTGACTTTTTGTCCACTTCTGCTCCTCTGATTGGGCCAAGGCTTGGACCATTGGAAATCTCTTTCTGAGCCAGTCGTTTTGACGTAAGGTAGGCCCAATTCCAAGGTCTGCGTCCAAAGATATAGTCTTCGGAAGTTCTATTGACTTTGTGCACTATTTCTGCCCGCGTGGACTTTGACTTTTCATCTTTTGACCGGGCTTTACAGAGGCTTTGTCTTCTTGAAAATTGGCCTTTAATCATAGAACTCCTTAGCAACCGACCTTTGCTCCTTTATCTCGTTAAAGTGGCACATTTCTGCACATAATGGACTTTGAAGCCCGAAATGCATAAAAAACACGTGTCGGTATTAACTCTTACTTATTATTCACATAATTGGTCTAAAAGTACGATTGTTAAGGGGTTAAAACTACAGTTTTGGGCTCTTATCAAACCACCCCCAAAACAGTATTTTGCTTGTCCTCAAGCAAATATGAGAAATTAGAATAAGTGACCAAAATGGAGTTCTAACTACTCTCGTTTTTGTTGAGTCGCGATTGCATTGACCATATGCAACAAGGCCTTAAACCACTAGGAATTCTCTAGTGGACGAGTTATAGTCTCGTGAGAGTTTTCCAGTGAAGGTACTCACAAACTTCATCAATACTACAACGACTAAGAAATAAAACTATTGTTTCCTCATTCATGTCTCAACTATCTATACATCTCACTAGCAATTGAATAAGAATAACCAAGTCAAAAACCTAAACTAATATATGCATAATAATCAATCATCTATGATACAAATATATATACTATGAGTAATACTATGAAATCCCTAGCAGGTTCGTTTCTGAAAACTTGGAATAGCGTCCTTAACTAGGTCCTCACATAAATGTCAAGACAAAAACCACTTTGATTTTTCCGCTCAAGTTTTGCTACTCCAGTGTGCAGTGGGCATACTTTACCTTACAATCTCAATGACAAAAAAGGAAGCCGGAGTCGATCAAACACATCTGCCACTTACTATCACACTAACCTATTCCTAATTGAGCTAGAGGTCTTTATTAGGTGTTGCGGGGATTAGGAGATGGTTTAAGAAGGAAGGAAATGGATATTCAAAAGGACAAGTCCGAGATAATAGAGTCTTCATATTATGTAACTTAGAAAAACTTGTTATTTTCTTTTTTGCTTCTATACTTTGTTTCCATCCTTAGCCATATTTTTTTTTTTTTCTTTTCTTTGGCTTTTGACTCCCTTTTATTCTATTTTTGGAGTTTTATTTATTTCTATTTTTTTTTTTTTCCTTGGATGGAAACTTCTTTTCTTTTCTCAAGCAACTAACTAATTTTTGTTTACACGGGTTTTTCTTCTCTTTTCTTCACTCATCCTATTCTCAGACTTATTCTAAAATGGGTAGGTTGAATTTATATATATATATATATATATATATATAATATTTATTTATTTATTTATTTTGTTTTGTTTTTGTAACAGGGTAAAGGAATTGTGGTTTATGGAAGGGCTAATGAAAGGCTCGATTAGGCTAGCTAGCGAAAAATATACTTAGGTCAGAATTTCTAGCTATATCGATCCAAAAAGGGCCTAAATTCTCTCATAGGACATGGTATAGTGGTCAAGCAAGTGGACGTGTGATTTCTCTATTCGGAATATACTTCTCCCTTGTGTCATTTCTCAAATGTTTCACTCATATAAGGCTTTTAGGCTATATTCTCCAGAGGATTTGTAGAATAAGTACTCTAGCCTAGATTTCAGAAACTTACTGCCAAACAATCATAGATACTCATGTAATATATTTATAGATAGATGCAAAGATTATTACCTACATATTAACCTAGGTTTCTAAAAACTATTCTAATGCAAAAGCTACGTGAGACTTCTAGATTATTAAGAGCATAGAGAAATAAACAATACAAATATTCCTAAGTGTATAACATAAACTTTTTATTTTATTTTTGAATTTTATACTTTTTAACTAGAAAACAAGTGCATATTATACATATCTATATCCTAACAGATGCCTTAATTACACATGTTTCTATGCCCCCCCGCCCCAAACAAGAAGCATGCTTTGTCCTCAAAGCATTTAAATAAAGATGGTAGAAAAACACCATGGAAACGCGTGAAGTTCTGGAACATCTGCAAAACAAGGTTAGAACATACTAATATAGGAAATAAAAAAGCTGAAGCAACTTTATAAGAGTTCCACCCATTATGGGGTAACAGAATTAAATTGCTTGGGACATAAGCAGACACTAACTGAAACTAAAAACTTACCTCCACTCCAGTGTTTACTCGTCATCCTCCTCTTCTATAAAGAAGTGAAGTTCCTTCGCATCCTGCCATGCCATTATAATTTGCCAAGCTTGCCGCCATTTATCATCTACGGATGCTAACCTGTTAAGTACCACTTGGTCGGATGGGGTGTAAGGTGCAACCTGATGAGGTTGTATCCTCCACCCTTGCCAAGTCATTGCACGAAAAGATCGAATAATACAATTGGTGGGTCTCCCAACCCAATCCGTGAAACGGGCACAAAAAATAGGGAAGAAACATAGCATAATACGGCAAACTAAAACAGGCATAAGAAGATACTTATGCCTCATGCTATGGGCTCGTGCTAAACTAGACATCAAGGTTCTGGGAAGGTCATGGCACATACATCCCGTGGCTAAAGTAAGGAAGACGCTGCAAGTGACATCATTCACAAAAGAAAAAACGCCATTCCCCTAAAATGTTTAGCATGATCCAAAACATAATAGTTCCTATGTTCATGGACAGGCTACCAAGGGCGACGTTATATTCGCCTTGGTCCTCGATAAGGAAAATGCCTGCCCCCTAAGCCTCATGCAAAAAGTCATAAGTGTAGACATCCATATTATCTACCCAATAGCATCATGGGTCTTGTATTTCAGCGGGCATGGCAAGTCCAAGAACAAATGCTAGCAAGAACCATAAGCGGTTCCCAGCCTACGTGTGTGATCACCTCGTGAAACCAAGCACCATAAGTAGTGCTTTCAAACAAATCTTTGAAAGACTGTTCCGGTATTATTGTAGGAGATGTCATCTCAAAACTACGCTCTGGAACAGCTTGCAAATCACCCGGGAACAACCCGCAGAAAATTGGAATTTTCCGTGTTCACAGAAGGCAGGGCGCGGGTCGCGCTCTGAGGTTTTTGGAGTTACAGTGTTTGGGCGCGAGTCGCGCTCAAGTTGGGGGCGGGTCGCGCTCTGAGTAAACTTTCTGAAATTGTCTAGGGCGCAGGTGCGCTCGTAAGTGCTGAAGCAGAAGTTTAAGAGGAAAAAAAAAAAAAAAAGGAAAGCTTGGAGTGAAATGTGAGAGAGATGATGGTGGGGTGTAGTGTGGGTTGTGAGTGTAGAATGAAGGAAGTTTAAATAGGTTCTGAGCTTCCAAAACAAATCGGCAAGTTTCCAAATTGTTTAAGGCAATTTCCGAAAATAGAAAATTTCCAAACCCGAAAACGGAAACAAACCATATTTTTGATTTTATAACAACCATGGTATCTTTTATACTGGATTTAGAATAGTAACTTCTAAACTCTCTTAGATTTTATCCTACCACCACATCTAATCATAGGTATGCCAATTACGATAATATTCTCAACCTTCACTCCAAAACAAACTCTAAAATGGAGGATCTTCTACAAATCATGATAGAATAAATAATACCACCCCCAACAATTCGGAAGGTGGGATTAACAATAAAATCCATGCACAATTTGAAAAGAACAACATTATATTAAAATTGAAATTCAAACAACATTTAACTACCAAATTCAAAGTTAACTCACGAAATTTAACAACGTAACATCCTATCTACTAAAAATAATAAAAAACAACATCAAAACAACAAACAAGGAGAAATCTAGCTACTCTTAAAGGGAGCGCGGTGGGGATAATAATAGGAAGTTTAGTGATCAACCATGGAAAAACCAAACACCCCACCCCCAAACAAATTTTTGAAAACAGGTTTGTAAAAATTTCTTTTAAAATGTGGGTCTTTTAAAGTCAGATTCCCTGGACTTAAAGTGATATATATGTATTTACATGCAGTTTCCCATATATCAATAATCTAAACAATTGTGGATCTTTCCATAAATAGTTAACATGGAATGTACCACCAAACAGAATCAAGCTCCAAAACTTTCTACGACGCAACTTAGTTGAATAAGAAAGTGTCCAAGTTAATGATTGTGAGTAAATGAATGATTTTGGAAAATACTTGGAATGTGGATAAGTGTTAGAAGAAAAGGGTGGGAAGAATGATTAGATTTTATGAGGGATTAACTCAGGTGGATGGTGGTAGGGTGGTGCTCTAGGTAGTGCTTGAGAAGGTGGATCATCACAGGCTCTTAGAAACTTGTCGAATTCCTCTTCTAGGTTGTTCGCATCCATATAATTATGGTATTCATCTCCATCTTTGAGGAATTTATCTATCTCGTCTATTGTGA
This sequence comes from Coptis chinensis, assembly GCF_015680905.1. Taxonomy (NCBI): domain Eukaryota; kingdom Viridiplantae; phylum Streptophyta; class Magnoliopsida; order Ranunculales; family Ranunculaceae; genus Coptis; species Coptis chinensis. The sequence continues at coordinate 40,475,746 of NC_141463.1, forward strand.
GGTTTAGTCTATCTCTTCTATGGTCAGAAGGCAGGGTCGAAAATTCTTTCTCTAGTTCAGTTATGTTCAAAGAGTCAAAATTGTGATCTTTGTCTTCTTCCATAAGAGGGATATGTACTAGTGTAGGGACGACATCGTTGGAAGCACTAATGTGATATACAAAACTCTCAATAGACTTAACTTCACCTTCTACAGGAAAATCTAGTTGTTCATGCGGTGTTTGATCCGTATACCTAATATGAGGGGGAACATATTTGTTAACCGTTGCTTTATCTTTTATCACTTTCGAACTAGGTTTCCATATTGGAACATCTATAGGTGTAGGGTCTTCAATTTCTATGACAGTATTTGGTATGGTATCATTTATAGTTTGCAGGTGATCTTTAGGCACAGTCACTTGGTTATCAACTACTCTCCCTGAACGAAGGGTAGTGACTGCCTCTAGGTCCCCTTGGTTTATATTACCATTACACTGAATACTTTTTATTTTGAAGGCGGTGTTCGTTAACTTAGGATTAGGACCTGCTTGACTTGGAAACACGCCGGTTGGGTTATTATTTTGGTTAGAAGACATGTCAATAAACTTTTGGCACAAAGACTGCATCATTTGCATCGTTTATTTCATAATATTAGAGTTTTGATCATGTTGATCTTTCATCAAGTTGGAGTTTTGTTGCATAATTTGATTTTATTTCTCCAACAAGGTCACTACTACTTTGTCTGTAGATGGTTGTATTGGAATTAAAGCTTGTTGAGCGTTCATGTCTTGATGTTGATAGTTCTGGGTTCTGGGTACTAAACCTCTATTCTGGTCACCTAAGTTCCCTTGTCCTTGATGTTGAGTTAACAGGTTGAAGTATGATGGTTGTGGTGGTGTTTGTGCATAAACAAGAGGACAATAGAAGTCGGAATGCTCAAGACTATAACAGACATTATAACGAGTAGAGTTAATGTTCATGACTGGAGTGGGTTGTTGTTGAATGGAGATGGCATCTACCTTTTTAGTGAGGGCATCGATAATAGTTTTAAGCTCGGGTTCATGTTTAACCTCAAGAGAAAAAGGAGAGGAGTGGGAGGAATCGTTTCCTCCCCAATTGTTGTTCTTTTTAGATTGATCTTCTAAGAATTTATAAGCCTCCAAGGCTCCTTTACTAAGAAAACTACCCCCAGTCATGATATCTAGGACCTCCTTATGATAATGTGAAAGCCCCTTGAAGAAAGCACGAACAAGCGTGTCTTTCGCAAGATTATGATGTGGGCATTCAATGAGAAGATCAGTGAAACGATTCCAGGCCTCTAGAAAGGATTCATAAGGATTATAGTGGAAGAAATGAATCCTGTGAAGCATTTCATCTCTCTTCAGTGGTGGGTAAAACTGTTTCATGAACAATTGAACAAGTTGAGCCCATGAGTCCACATTGTTTGGCGTTTGGGTAGTTAACCAAGGCGCCTTGTTGTCGGTTAGGGTGAAAGGAAACACCCTAAGTTTAACTTGATCTGGACTTACGCTAGGATGATGGAATGTAGTGAGAACTTGGTCTATCCTACGTGTCTTTGTAAGGCTTCTCGTGGTCTAAACCATGAAAAACCGGTAACAAGTTAAATATATTAGGGGAATTTGAAAATCCCCACTAGGTCTAAAGAACGATGCGACTTAGGGCCACCGTTTAGGGCTTTATAAAAATCGAGAGAGAGAGGATTCTCTTGTTCTTTAGCCATTGATGCAAGTGTAGTGTGTGAAATTCTAGATAGGCGTGTTGTATTTATTTCTACGAAAAACAAGCCCGATTATACTAGAATTAAAACTCCTCTGACGAGAGAAGAAAGAAGGAGTACACCAATGCCTCCTTGCTACGTGTTTGAATAAGCGTCTTGTATACGATCTCAGTGTATTTAACAAGTTAGAAACACTGAGTAAGTTGAAGAAATAGAAATTTGAACTAACCTGTGAAAATTGGGCTGTTCACGCTGAATTTTCCTTCGAGGCGCGGGTGCCCTCTGTTTTCGAATGTCGGTGTTTTGGCGCGGTCGGCGCTTCGGTTTGGGCGCGGGTTGTACTTCAGGGTTTTCAAGTTTTAGGCCTTTTATCGTACTCTAAAAAATTTGATATTTTTACAGTAATTTTCTAAGATATATATCAAGTAGGCTGTAAAATTTCAGATCAATCGGAGCTATGAAAGTCCCTCTACTGCCCTGCAAAATTTGCAAAACAGTTTTCGGACACAATACAAACAACCGAATGGTTAACCCATCAAAACAAAGCCAAAAATTTCCAAATTTTTACTGGAGAATCCTGACAGATCCCACTTTTTCCTGTAAAAATTTTAGAGCAATTGGAGTTCTACAACCTCTCCTTACCGGCTGGTGTTCCAGATATTAAGTGTTTGCAACACTGCAGAAATACAGTGGAAACACTCTACAATTTAGGAGGTCAAAACAAATAAAAAACTCGTCAAATTTTTACTACAAACTCCTGACTTAGGATAGATACTCCTGTAAAAATTATAGAATTTTTAGAACTCCCTAAGTGACCTTACTCATCTATTTTTCAAGAACATACGGTGTGAAAACTGAAATACAGCACTGTAAAGATCATATTTTTTTCACAAGGTAAGCCAACTTTGAAAAATCTGAAAATATTCCAGTAAATCAACAACACATTAAATATTATGTATAAAAATTTTAAGAATTTTCAAAAATTTAGAAATACCTTCACCGCAGTTTTTTTCTCTGTGAATCCATGCCCTATGCACGAAGCGATTGAAACAGTTCAAAAATTCAACAAATAAGAATGAAAAATTAAAAGGGTGGGTGGGTAGAGAATGGGGGATTGCCCCTTGGATTCAAGCAATTGAATTCTTGTCTTGAACAAGATTAAGATGGCAGCGGCGCCATTTGATAAAATTGATTTTACGTATTCTAACTATCTAATTTTAGAGCAATTGGAGTTCTACAACCTCTCCTTACCGGCTGGTGTTCCAGATATTAAGTGTTTGCAACACTGCAGAAATACAGTGGAAACACTCTACAATTTAGGAGGTCAAAACAAATAAAAACTCGTCAAATTTTTACTACAAACTCCTGATTAGGATAGATACTCCTGTAAAAATTATAGAATTTTTAGAACTCCCTAAGTGACCTTGATCTATTTTTCAAGAACATAAAAACTGAAATACAGAAAATCATATTTTTTTTCACAAGGTAAGCCAACTTTGAAAAATCTGAAAATATTCCAGTAAATCAACAACACATTAAATAAATAAAATTTTAAGAATTTTCAAAAATTTAGAAATACCTTCACCGATTTTTTTTTCTCTGTGAATCCACCATGGCCCTATGCCCTAAAACTAAAATTCAACAAATAAGAATGAAAAATTAAAAGGGTGGGTGGGTAAGAATGGGGGATTGCCCTTGGATTCAAGCAATTGAATTCTTGTCTTGAACAAGATTAAGATGGCAGCCAGCCATTTGATAAAATTGATTTTAATTCTAACTATCTATCGTAAACACAAATAATCAATTTACGTAAATCTTTATATCAATATATCAATATTCCTACTCTCAATAACGAAGTAATCTAAGAGAGTCGGATTCGTTTCACTCTTAAACCTCAAGACTTAAACAAATTCAACTAATCAAACCCATCAAACAATGGTGAGAACAATGATTTGATGTGAAATTTCTATTCTACCATTCCCAATTGAATCTAAACAAGACATAATATAAAGATTTGAACTTTATTTGTTTAAAATCAATTGAAACTACTGTGATAATTGAATTAAACTAATAATGACAAATAAGTAAATCTAAGGATTTAAGCCATTGAAAATGAAACTAGATTATGGAGAACTAATTAACTTTATTTATCTTGAATCTATGATTGAATGAATAACAACTATTTTATATATCTAATGAATGATATTCAATGATTTAAATAACTAATCTAAAACAAAGAATGAAACTAATTAATGGAATGAAAACTAAGTAATTAACTAATCTAGATCTAAATGTGAAATTTCTATTCTACCATTCCCAACAATTGAATCTAAACATGACATAATATAAAAATTTGAACTTTATTTGTTTAAACTCAATTCGAAACTACTCATGCAATAATTGAATTAAACTAATAATGACAAATAAGTAAATCTAAGGATTTAAGCAAATAAATAAATGAAAATGAAACTAGATTATGGAGAACTAATTAACTTTATTTATCTAATAGAACAATAAGAACAAGATATGATTGAATGAATAACAACTATTTTATATATCTAATGAATGATATTCAATGATTTAAATAACTAATCTAAAACAAAGAATGAAACTAATTAATGGAATGAAAACTAAGTAATTAACTAATCTAAATCTAACTATCTTTTTCTAACCCTAAACTCCATTAACATTAGCTTCCTAACCTAACTGCCTTCTAACCTAACTATCTACCATTAACAAAGAGCTAAGCTTTGGTTTTTATATGTTCAGATCCAAAAATCATGCATGGGCTTGGATCCATGTTTCGGGCCAGAGAATCAGGCCCAAAACCCAATACTTTCAGTCCAAAAAGGCCTCTTCAGCTGTGGTTGACTTCGACATACTTTTTGCCCACTTTTACTCCTCTGATTGGGCCAAGGCTTGGACCATTGGAAAGCTCTTTTCGAGCCGGTCGTTTTGACGTAAGGTAGGCCCACTTCCGAGGTCTGCGTCTAAAGATATGGTCTTCGGAAGTTCTGTTGACTTTTTGCACTATTTCTGCCCGCGTGGACTTTGACTTTTCATCTTTTGACCAGGCTTTACAGAGGCTTTGTCTTCTTGAAAATTGGCCTTTAATCACAGAACTCCTTAGCAACCGACCTTTGCTCCTTTATCTCGTTAAAGTGGTACATTTCTGCACATAATAGACTTTGAAGCCTGAAATGCATAAAAACACGTAATCAGTATTAACTCTTACTTATTATTCACATAATTGGTCTAAAAGTACGATTGTTAATGGGTTAAAACTACAGTTTTGGGCTCTTATTAGCGGCCAAATAAAAATCACAAGCAACTGCCCATCAAAAATAATCAAACAAAGTGTTAACAAACGACTGAGAAAATGGATCATTACAATATTAAACAAGGTTGTCACCAACGTATATAAACTTACCCCTACCTTTTGGACACAAGCGTGGGCATTTGGGCTTCGTGTGCCCTATGATACCACAATTGCCACACTTATTTCTTTTCATCTCGTTCTGACCTTTTAGTCTACTAGGATTTTTGGGCCGACCCTTGCATTTTACATATGGTGGATCATTAACTGATTGATGATGTGTGGTTTTAGGAGTAAAAGGAAACTCGAAGGGAATTGGTGGGCTGCGTTCAAAAGTTGATAGAGTCTCATCCATTCTATAAGTTCGATCATGAGTAGAAGGTATGTTAGAGTGAACCTGGGGCCTGCCATTCCTAAGTAGATTGAGTCTCATAGTTTATTTGGAAAGAAGCTAACACGGCTTTAAAGGCTTCACTGTCTCCCTGAGTTTTGGAAGCCCACAAACATATATCTTTGCAGTTACTTGTAAGTTCACCATAACGAACGGCTGTGGTAGACTGATTAGAATCATTTGGACCGGGTACTCTAACAACTAATTTAGCGACCCGGGTCCATCTCCTAGAAAAGCAGCTCTGCAGAATTTGTCGAACGTTTTAATGTTTGTAAACTGAAATTATATGTCTACAAGAAAAACTAGATTACTCAAATAGTCCACATGAGCAATTAGCTTCCCTTTCTAGGACGTTATATTTCACAATTTACTTTTTATGTTTGTTTAAATGATGATTTACAGTATACGCGAACATTCTCATTTGCATCTTCTCTACCGTCTACAGTGTACATCGCTTCCTGCTTTAACTCCTTCATGAAAACATCAAAAGAAGCTCGAGTGTAGATAGATCCAGCCTGTTTTGCATATTCATCTAAGTGGGTATCGATAACAGGCATGCTCATTATAGTCTTCACCTCTTCCTTATGCTCTCTCTGGCGGATATTCCAAACTGCAATTTCCAATTTCCCAAAAACATCAAACAACCGCATGTCAGGCCTCACATGATGCCGTATAATAGAATTTATACTCTCGCACTGCTGGTTGCTTTTACAACCAGCAAAGAAATAACCATAGAGATAAGCTTCTGACCACTTTTCCCTTTTTTTGTATATCATTCGCACCCAATTGTGCTCATCAGCCTTGTAATTTTCCACGAACTTTTCCCATCTTTTATCAAATTCATTGCGGGAGCACTTCAAATGCATCATCGAGTTGAAAGCTTTTAAAAATCCTTGCTTGGGGACATTCTTGAGGCAATTATTCATGATGTGCCAACAACACAAATGGTGCTTCAAATTTGGGAGAGTCAATATCAAAGCCTCACTAATCGCTGGGTCACCATCAGTAATCACAGATTTTGGGTGCTCTCCATACATTGTATCAATAAATGATTGTAATACCCATTTATAAGATTCCACCGTCTCACTTGTCATCAATGCAAAACCAAAAATTATTGTCTATCGATGATTGTTGATCTCAGCAAACACTACAATCGGGATCTTGTATTGATTGCTCCTGTATGTTGAATCAAACAACAACAAATCACCAAAGCAACTATAATCTATACATGAGGTGGAATCTACCCAAAACAGCCGAACTAGCTGCCCGCTCTCATTTAATTGGTAATTATGGTGAAAGAAAGGATTTGCCTTTGTCTTGCTATCCATGTAACCTAGCAAAGTGTTGGCATCGCCATCAATACAACAAATTCACCTATCATACCCTAATTTATTATACAAGTCTTTCTTCAAAAGCCGACATTTGAGAAACCTCTAGCTCTATGTACAAATATATCCATTATTTTGCAATGATGAATACCCACATCATTCAGAGTCCTAGCATATTCCAAATCATGTTGAGGCACTTTTCTATGTGATCAACCGAACATTGAGCTTGGATACGACACAAGTGAATGTGTGTGATCCTAACAAAATCTTTCACAATCCACAACTTTGCTTGGAAATCATAACCAACCTCAAAACAAGCTTCACATTTAAATCTAGTGATTGCTTTGGGTGCTCTTTTGCATTTCCTCGGTATGAGACGCTTTGGATCTCGTTCACCTGCAGCTGAGCACAAAAATCTCCGCTTAACATGATCACCATATTTACAAACTCTCAAAGTATCCTTATGAACACTAAAGCCCACTACCTTGGCATAACCATTATAAAGTTTGTACGCCTCCTCCAAAGTTTTGAACTACAAAGAATAAAAAGTTGTTTTGTCTTCTTCATAAAGCCTATCAACTTCTGGCCTACTCACGGATATATCCCTGGTGTTTGTAACTTCATCATTTTCACTATCCACCATGGAAACATTTGATTCATCCACTTCCGCACAACTAAAACTGTCAGAACATGTATTTCTAAGCCATTCTTCGTCGTCCTTGGAGATTTGATTCATGGTAGGATCACTGCATAAAACAAATGGAGACTTTTAGGATAAATTTACACAGTTCTATACCCTCTAAATGGTAATACTTGTAAGTCATTAGAGAGGGGGCACTGCCATTTACCCCCAACAAAACAGGTTGGCACCCACTTGGTAAAAGGGCAGTGCCATATTGGTTATTCCACCAATTTCCTTTCTTAATATGGGTTTACAGCCCCGTCTAGGCATATTTCCTTTTTTGTTGTCCAACAAGGATGACAAATGTTATCTATCATTCATTATTGCCTCTAGAATGTTTATGAAGTCTAAACTATTCATTACAATGATATATTACATGTACCATTTCTTCTTAGAAGGCAAATAGATAGAATGCACCCCTATTTTTTTGGGAGAATGTTGTCTGACAAGGTTGATACTTGTCATCTATCGTTCATCTATTTTTGGGAGAATGTTTATGAACTATCCACTAGAATGATATATTATATGTACTATTCATTCTCATAAAGCATATACATAGAATGTCATTTATGGGATGGGAATGAATCTCCAAAATTAAGAAATTATCTCTAAGAACTCAACACATTATAACACAAATTGCAAATTGAATTGCAAACACGTTTCAAAAATCTTTCTTTTAGTTGAGAAACCAGTTTACTAACCTTACTGTAAAGGTTGATAGTGTGTAAGAATGTAAGATGAACTTTTGAACAGTTGCCGCAAATTAAAATTGATTAAATGAACAAGTAAATGCGATTTCAATTAACAAGTAAATGAAGTTAGGGGACGAGGAAAACTTCTAATTTTGTTATGTTGAAATGGTTCGTGAAGTATCCAACCCAAACCAAAATCTAATCTAATTTAAAATCTAAGATGTAAATTTCTTGGAGACGGAAGTAAAGAGAGAGATGGATAAAGGAGGGCCAATCTAATACTAAAATTTTCCACCAATGTGCTAATGTGAGATTTATAGAGAATTTTCATCAGAGATTGTTAATTGAAGGCAAGGAGGTGAGTGGGGAAAATAATCTCAGAAATAAGGTGGTGCAATATTATTCTAAGTTGTATACCGAGCCTAATCATATTCTCCCTCGGGTTGATAATCTTGGCTTATATTGCATTCCAGATAGAGAAAGGGATGGGTTAGAAAAGAGCATGGAGGAGGAGGAGGTATGGGAAGCTATGAAGTGTCTGAAGAGTGATAAATCTCCAGGTCCAGATGGTTTTCCAATTGAGTTTTTTAGAAAAGTTTGGGGGTGAAAGACGATTTTATGGATATGGTCCGAGATTTTTATGAGTCCAGTTTTTTAGCCCATAACCTTAATAACACCTTAATAAAGCTTATTCCAAAAAAGCAGGGGGTGGAGGATATTGGTGATTTGCATCCCATTAGTCTCATTGGAAGTGCTTACAAAATCATTTCAAAGGTTATCTCTATTAGGTTAAAAAAGGTGTTATCTAGAGTGATTGCTCAAGAGCAGGGGGCTTTCGTTTTTGGACAACAAATTTTGGATGGGGTGTTAATTGCTAATGAGGCCATTGATGAGAAGAAGAGGAGCGTCAACCTAGGCATCTTATGTAAAATTGATTTGGCTAAAGCATATGATCATGTGAGCTGGGATTTTCTAGATTACATTATGATGCGTATGGGTTTTGGAGTTAAGTGGAGGGGTTGGATAAGAAGATGTGTCTCATTGGCCTCTTTTTCTATTCTTATAAATGGGTTGCCGACGGGATTTTTTAGGAGTTCTCGAGGTATAAAGCAGGGGGATCCTTTATCCCTACTTCTTTTCCTCATGGTTGTGGAGGTTTTTGGTAAAATGATTGAGAAGGCTAATAAGTTAGGGTTTTTAGAGGGTTTTAGAGTTGGTAAGGGCCAGGTTTTGATATCTCATCTTTAGTTCATGGATGATACTGTGGTTTTTGTTAGGCAGGACTTAGAGCAAATGAGGTATCTTAGGGGTATCCTCTACTATTTTGAGGCTGTATCGAGTCTTAAGGTGAATATGGCGAAGAGTACTATTTTTGGGGTGAGTGAGGGGGATAATTTGGATGCTTTGGCATCCTCTGTAGGTTGTAACATCGGTAGTCTTCCCTCCAGATAGTTGGGTCTTCCTTTGGGAGCGAGTTATAGATCGAGTTTTATTTGGGATTCGATTATTGAGAGATTTAGTCGTAGGCTAGTGATAAGAGCCCAAAACTGTAGTTTTAACCCCTTAGCAGTCATACTTTTAGACCAATTATGTTAGTAATAAGTAAGAGTTAATCTTGATTCGTGTTTTTATGTATTTCGGGCTTCAAAGTCAATTATGTGGGAATGTGCCACTTTGATGAGATAAAGGAGCAATGGTTGGTTACTAAGGAGTTAGGTGATTAAAGGCCAAGATTCAAGAAGACGAAGCCTTTGTAAAGCCTGGTCAAAAGATGAAAAGTCAAAGTCCACGCAGGCAGAAACTTGATGCACAAAGTCAACAGAACTTCGAAGACCATATCTTTAGACTCGGACCTCCGAATTGGGCCTACCTTATGTCAAAACGACCGCTCTCGGAAAGAGCTTTCCAATGGTCAAGCCTTGACCCAATCAAAGGAGCAGAAGTGGACGAAAAGTCTGTTGAAACGAACTGCAGCTGAAGAGGCCTTTTTGGATTTGAAAGAATTAGGTTTTGGGCACGATTCTGCGGCCCAAAACATGGCTCCAAGCCCATGCACGATTTTGGATATGGATGTATAAAAACAAAGCTTAGCTCTTTGTTAATGGTAGCTAGTTAGACCTAAATTAATATATAGAATTCTAGATCTAGTTTTATTAATTAATTAAGTGTTAGTTCCATTTCAATTCTGTTTTAGATTAAATTCTTGAATCATTGTTCTTGATTGATTAGATAAATAAAATAGTTAGTTTGTCAATTTGAATTTGGTTATTTTCATTCTAGATCTAATTTCAATTCTTGTTCTTATTTCATTCCAGCCATTAAATTAGATTCATTATTGTTTAATTAAGTAAATCTCAATTTCTTACATTATGTTTAGTTTAAATTCAATGGGAAATGTTAGTTTGATGAATCAAGGCTAAAACCTCCATTAGAGGGTTGATGATGCCTTGATGAAAACTTAGTGGTTAATATAGAATTGGTTGTAGAATCTATTCCACTCTAGAAGGTCGTGTTTAAGCCATGAGAATGGGTGGACGACCTCACATGCTAGTTAGTATCCGGTAGGAATGCCATGAACACTAGGGATTAGAACTTCGAAATTCTGCGTAAGAGCGTGAGAATTGAGATACAACATTCTACGCTAGGTCGTTAAAGTTGGATTCGAGGTGGATTCAATTCCCCTCTAATTTATTTATCTAGATTCAAACAATCGTATTTCCGTAGCCGTAGATTAACCTTAGTTTATATTTTATCTTGTTATTTATTATATCTCGTTATTTAAATTAACGCGTCTTGTTAGCATAACATTTAAGTAAAGCTCTCATTAGACTTAAGACTGATTTCTTAGACTTAGAAAACAATCCATGCTAGGGAACTAGGAGTGGAGCGAACTTCCTACTCCACTTAGTGCAATTAGCATCGAGAGTAGAAGCTTTGATAATTGAGACTTCGTAAAAACAACAGGTTTTAGTTTACTACGGATTTGAATTCATCGTTGAATTTAGTAGGTAAACTATTCATTTTACATTTATCAAATGCGCCGCTGCCATCTTAGTTGCACTTTAGCATTGTTTTCATAGTAGAAGTAGTCATTTTTAAGTCCCATTAAACCACCCACCCTTGTTTGTTTCATCTTGTGGTTTGCCCATTTCAGCTTTGACAAATTCAGCGAGAAAATACGGGCACCAGCCCAAGGAAAGCCGACCAGCTAAGTTCTTTGGAATTTCGTCTACCAGCGAGCAGCGCCAGCGCCATACCAAGCGACCAGCTCAAACATCAATTTAATTTACACCGAGCGACCAGCCCCATGTGGGCGACCAGCGCTAAAAACACTTGTAATTTGAAAATTAATTACTGAAAATCGCGCTATCTTGGCGGCGGCATACGTGTTAAATTTTTCGGATTTCGCGGTTTTGATTCAAACTTTGATCTTTCATATTTTTTCAGTGTTCTAACCTGCTCTATACGAACAAGCGTAAACAAGGCGCTATTCATAAGCAAAGCAAAGGGGCGCTATCGGGTATTCCTTTCTTCCATACCTCGCATTTCCGTTAGAGGTTTTCTACTAGTATATCGAGAATTGTTTGGAGTGTTGCATGTTTATTAAGCTCAACTTAGTCTTGCATGAGATTAAAGTGCAGTCGAACAAAAACAACAAACGTAATTACATGGCAACAAACAAGTCTATCTAGTATACCACACACTACACCTCTAGCTACTATTTCACACACACCACGACGACATAATGGGGAAGAAAGAGAGACTCCTCTCCAGGCTTTTACAAAGCCTTGGCGATAGCCCTAAATCGTGCATCGTTCTAGCGGACCGATTAAGGGGATTTTGAATCCCCAAACATATTTAATTTGTTACCCGTTTTTCATGGGTTAGACCATGAAAAACCTTATCGGCACGTCGTAGGGATTGAACAAGTCCTTACAACATTCCATCATCCTACGGTAGGTGCGGAACAAATTAAACCGAGGGTATTCCCTTTCACATTAGCCCGATAAAGGCGTCTTGGTTAACTGCCCAAAGCCTAATTACGTGGACTTCGTGTGCTAAACTTGTTCACCTTGTTTATGGAACATTTTACCCACCCCTAAAGGCGGATGAGATGCTTTCAAAGATTCATTTTTTTCGAGAATCCTCATGAATCATTTTAAAGGCATGGAATCGTTTCACCGATCTCCTTACACGTTAGTTAGGTGCCTTTTTCAAAGGTCTTCTACACCACCATAAAGAAGTCCTTGACATAATGAATGGGGGTAGTTTCCTAAGTAAAGGAGCCTCGGAGGCTTACAAATTTTAGAAGACCAAACTAAGCGGAATAATAATGGGGGGTAGTGATGATATCCCCTTTCGGCTAGTTCTTCTTCAACGATCAAGGCCGCCCGGTATGTTTGAGAAGAAAACCGATCGAGAACTTAAAAATTTAATCGAATCTCTAACTAAAAAGTAGAGGCTATTTACGCTCAACAAAAGCCTATCCCGTCATGAATGTAAACTCCAACCCATGTAATTTCTGTTTGAGTCGAGCACCACGGCGATTATTGTCCTCTAGCTTATGAACAACAACCACGGAACAAGATAATGTTTACTCTATTAATAACTATCTATTCCTAAGCCCTTGGAACAACATCCCAACTTCGGTTGGAGAAATAATCAACAAGTAACACCTCCGAGTACAATAATCAAAGCGTTAGGCAAGCAAACAATTATAACCAAGCTCCACCTAGGCAAGGACAAGGTCAAAGGGAATTATAATAATTATAACAACCAAAGCGCCCAACCCACGACAAGGTCAAGCACAAGGTCGAATAATTATAATAATTATAATACCAATAAAGGTATCATTCGGTTAATAATAATAACTATCCAACCCACCCATAAATAATCAGCGAGATAGTTCGATCGCACCACCAGTGACTACTACACCTACACAACCGGATCGTATCGGCGCTTTATACAAGTTACCCAACAACTTTTCGGACAATGACTCAATCAAACCAACAGATTTTACAATCCATAAATCGGGGCATACAACAGTTAGCCCAAGCAAAAGCCAACCTAAAAGTGTTTCGGGGACAAAGCGATACCAAACCAAAAAGCGGCAAACCACGACCTTTGAGGTAAACGGTAATTCTAGTCACGGAAACTACAATGCGTAGGTGACCTAAATGCCATCACCACTCTCCGTTACGGAAGAGTGGTTGATAACAAAGTAACTTCGCCTATAGTTACCCCATCGGTACTCCCTACACGGATATCGAACTAGATACGCAATAGAAGCGAGGAGCCTACCGGTAGAGGTACCCGTTAAATCACAACCAAAGAAACCAAAAGCCAAGGTTACACGCGACAAGTAGAGCCATATCACGAAATATAGAAGCGAAACCACCGTTCCCTCAAAAATTAGCCATGCTAACCGGGGATACAAACTTTGAGGAAATTAGGAACGTTTTCAAGAATCTAACGATAAACCTTCCTTTTCTCCGAAGCCATTAAAAAGCTACCTAACCACGCTAAGTTTCTTAAAGAGTTGTGCACTACTAGGCGTAAGACCAACATACCTAAAAGGCGCTTTTAACTGAGCGGTTCCCAACTTTATCCGAAAATAATGGAATTGTTAAGTACAAGGACCACAATTAGATCCCTCTTGTAAAATACACCTTAGGAGATTCCCACCGCGGCGACGCCTTATTAGACACGGGGGAGTGTTAACTTACTCCCGTATTACTTGTATAAACAAATAGGTCTACGGAAATGCAACCTATAAAATAACATTGCAATTAGCGGACCAGTCAATTAAGTATCCTAAAGGTGTAGTGGAAAACGATGCTTGTTAAGGTTCGGGATTTCTACTATCCTGCTGATTTTGTTATCCTCGTCTGAGGAAGTAAGCTAATGACTCTGTACCCGATCATCTTAGGATCGCTTCTTGGCGGTGCCAATGCGTTTATAAATTATCGCGATGGAAAGATGTCCTTATCTTTTTTGGCCATCTTTACGTAGAGGTAAATGTTTTAAAATGATGAAACGATTACGGATTCGTTTGTAGATGGGGAGGTTAGCATGATCGAGAGTTTAGCTCAAGATTATTTTAACAACCGTTTTCACGAAAACAATATGTACAAATTCCTTTCTTTTGGAACTTCAGATTTTGTAAATGACTCCTACTTAGAGGAAGTCAACACCATCACCTGGAGTCCACACCAATTGTAGACCGTTGGTTTGCTCCATATATCGATTCACGAAGACTTGCTACCTAAGCAAGTCTTCATTCTATGAATAAGGACACTTATGAAACATCAACGGACATTCCGTCCACACCGGTCTTAAACCTCTTCCCCGAGTTAAAATATATTCAACTTGATCCGGATGGTAGTCACCCGATAATTATATCTTCTCTAGCGGGGTAACTAAGGATGAAGAGACATGTTTAATAAGGGTGATTAGGGAACATCGATCTGCGATTGGTTTGTCCCTTTTATTGCCGACATGGCTACTCGGCTATTTTCAAATTATTATTGATATTGATGACCAAGAAAAGACAACCTTCACATGTCCGCCCGGAACATATGCCTATAATCGAATGCCTTTTGGCCTTTGTAATGCCCCCAGTACCTTCCAACATGTATGCTTCATATATTTAGTGACATGGTAGAAGCTTTATGGAAGTGTTCATGGATGATTTTTCTATCTATGGAGACTCCTTTACTGAATGAATGTCTTGTCTAACCTGTCTAAAGGTCTTGACATGGTGTGAAGAAAAGAGCCTCGTTTTAAATTGGGAAAAGTGTCATTTCATGGTCAAAAGGGCATAGTACTAGGTCATATTGTATCTAGTGATGGCATCGAAGTAGATAAAGCCAAACTAGATAAGATAAGCGACCTACCTAAACCCTTGGGACTGTCCGTGAGATTAGAGCCTTTCTAGGCCATCGCGGGGTTTTATATAGGCGTTTCATTAAAGATTTTTGAAAATAGCTAGGCCTTTAACTAACCTTGCTTTTGAAGGATGCAATCTTTGATTTTAATTTTAACTCTGTAAACAGGCTTTTGAAACCTTAAAAGCCGCCCTAACCACTGCACCTATTATCTGACCTCTGATTGGTCTAAACCTTTTCGAACTCATCTCGTGATGCTAGTGACTATCGCGGTTAGTCTTTGTCTTGGGACGAAACTAGATAATAAGTCCACTGTTATTTATTATGCTAGTAAAACATTAAACGGCGGCAACGGAATTATACAACTACTGAAAAAGAATTCTTAGTTGTCATTTATGCTTTAGATAAGTTTAGTCCTTATTTGGTTGGTTCTAAAACTTTAGTTTACACGGACCATGCAGACCGCTTAGGTACCTTCTTGCAAAGAAGGATGCTAAGCGAGATTAATCCGATGGATTCTTCTCCGCAAGAGTTCACATTAGAAATAAAAAGGACAAAGAGGGGTCAAAAACGTAGTTGCCGACCACTTATCTAGACTTACAAATGGCGATAGTAGTTATTACGAGTCCATCTGGGACTCTTTTCCCCGACGATGAGCATCTGTATGCTATTTTTTTTAGCACCATGGTATCTTTGACATTGTAAATTATTTAGCGGTGATGTTATGCCTTATAATTGGTCAAGAAATGAGCGTAAGAAGTTCTTGGCGAGTTAAGTTATACTCTTTGGGATGAGCCATACCTTTTTAAGTATTGTCGCGGATCAGTTATTAAATCGTTGTATTCCCGGTGGGAATATAATGAAATACTATCGTTCTGCCATGACAAAGAATGTGGTGGCCATTTTAGTGGTATGAAAACAGCAGCTAAGGTTCTCCAATGTGGATTTTATTGGCCTACCCTTTTAAGGATGCCCAAGTGCATTGCAAGGCGTGTATTAGTTGCCAACAACTTGGGCGAATCCGCGGCGTAATATGATGCCATTAAATCCAATCTTGATAGTAGAAATTTTTTGATGTTTGGGGTATTGATTTCATGGGCCCTTTCCCTGTTTCCCCACGGTTATATTTATATTCTAGTTGCGTGGACTCGTGTCTAAAATGGATAGAGGCCCTAGCTTGCGTAGCAATGACCATAAGACCGTCGTATTTTTTATTAAAGAATATATTTTACGTCGGTTTGGCATTCCTAAAGCCATCATTAGTGATGGTGGAACACATTTTGCAACGAGTTGTTGCATCCCTAGTGAAAAAGTATGGAGTTACACACAAAGTAGCAACTCCTTATCATCCACAAACTAGCGGACAAGTAGAAGTTTCTAATAGGAAATCAAAAGATTTTAGAAACAACGATAAAACCCCGATAGGAAAGACTAGTCGAAGCGTCTATCGGATGCCTTATGGGCATATAGAAGCTGCTTTCAAAACTCCTATAGGTATGTCTCCCTTTAGACTTGTATTTGGGAAACCATGTCATTTGCCCGTTGAATTAGAGCACCGTGCTCGTGGGCTATAAAAGCCTTAACTTCAATATTGATGAGGCGGGTGTTAAACGCAGTTACAATTAAATGAGCTTGAAGAAATCCGTGGCGATTCTTACGATCTCGTGAAGGATTATAAAGCTAACATGAAACGTGTTCATGATAAACATATCTTCTTGCCAAAGAGTTTGTGGTGGGACAAAAGGTTTTGCTTTACAACTCCGTCTACATATTTTCCCGGAAAACTAAAACCGTTAGTGCGGCCCTTTTTAAGTTCTTGAAGTCACCCGCTACGGGGCAATTACCTTGGTAAATCCCAAGGACAACGATACCTTTCAAGTTAACGGTCAGCGATTAAAACATTTTCACGAACCACGTCACGATATAGAGGAAGTCCTTTTACGGGACCATATATGAGGAATGACCCTTGTCATTGGTGTACTTCCTTTCACTTCCATTTAATGGAAAGTGCACCATTAAGGTAACGGGCCCCTCCCTATGGAGTGTGTGGCTGTAAGTACGGATCCTAAGTCCACGGTTCACATATTTCCGTTTTCCACTCTTGCATGTTTTCTCCAGGATTTTTGAGTCATGTTTCTCTATGGTGTGAATTATGTCTTTATTTGCTTAATGTTTTTCCTAAAAAAAAAATAATAAAAAAATAATAAAAAAAAAATAATAAAATAAAATTAAAAAAAAATAAAATAAAAAAATAATAAAATAAAATAAATAAAATAATAATAATAATAATAATAATAATTGTTTTCATTTTTAGATATAGATATATATCTAAACCCAGAGAACTAGCAATCCAACAAGTCTTGGGAATCGACTTTAAAGCGACCCATGTTAAAACAAATTTTGTGTTTAAAAATTTGTTTGGGGGTGAAAATCGATCTTTCCATCCGGATTGCTTTCGAACTTTCTATTTGTGTTGCTTAGGTCCATTAGAATAGTTCATTGGGGTTGGCGTCATCTAATTTAGTGTTCATTAGTTAAGCATAACTTCGTCATGCACGCACTTCGAGGCGTTTTCCACTATCTTATATGTCACCCAAGGTCGGAATAGAGTAGTTTATGGATCATTGGATTGGAAATTCTCTCCTGATCATTTCCATATCTCATTATAAAAAATCGGACCGATAACGGAAATTTAGTTTGAAGTTAAACTAAAATCGTGAAAGTCGAAAAATCGAATTGGGCTTTGGCGACTTCAGCTCTATCTGGCCTTAGCGCCAGCGCATCCTCCTCCAAAAAAAAGAATCGCGACTTCATCTTCTCAAACCGCCTTTCACTAATTCAAATTAAACCCTAGCAACCAAAATAAAAAATAAATAAAGAAATAAAAATAAAAATAGAATACATCAAAATAGAAAGACCACCCCACGCTGTGAAACACCAACACAATCTCCAACCGTTTCCACCAAGAAAACACCCACCAATTCAAGTTTTCAAACCTGCCACCGTAACCACCACCGCCACCACCATTGTTTCGTTGTTTTATCAAACTTCGCCTCCCCCACGGGCTACAAAACCATTAGTTATCTAAGAAACTTCAATGGCTCGACGAAGAATGTTGCGAACACGCGTTTGAGGCCGACCATTTCGCACCATTTTACGGCGCCAATATGATTAAGAGGGATTGGAATAGACTATGGTATTCGGCGGATGAGTTCTATCACTATGATTTGGTAGAACAGTTTTATAAGAAACGAGAATTGGAGGAAATAGGATTTTCATTAGGATAGCGAGGAGCGAGGAGGGAAATAGAGACAGTTGTTGGCTGAACTATTAGGAATCACGCTTTTGTAACCAACCTAGATCGACCATTCAGGGAATCCCAATTATCTTTGGAGTTCCTGCTTTGAAAAAGATCACGGTCATAGAGGGTGAATACAATCACGATATCTCATTCGCGTTAAGCGGGACGACCACGAGAACCAATCAACCTGGCCAGCTTCGGTGGATTGGTAGGAACATCCTCGGGAAAGACAAAGTCAGCGACATCGGACTTGATTAATCTGCCGCGTTCTCTGGATTTTGCAAGCGAATGAGTGTAATTTCTGCATCCTTGATTTAATTTTGAATGTGATTAGAGGAGTGGGAAAAGAGCATGAAGCCTCTTCCGTATTGATCACTAAGATTATGCTCTCATTTAGAATGTCGCTAAATCTGCTCCTATTAAGATCAAATTGCATTCTAATGCAAGTATTTATAAGGAATGCATCCAAGAGACTTGGCGTTGTCTGCGCGAGAATGAAGTTGAGTCGCGATAATGAAGGGGAAGATATGACATGGTTGGTTGAGGATAATTTCGATAGTCATACTTCTAATTTAGAGCGAATGATAATCTTTGCAAACTGGTTTTGCGATCGATTATCGTATCGTGAAGATATCCGACATAGACAAATTGTACTTGAAATAAGCAAAGCGAACTTTCGGGCGAGTTGAAATGCTCGAAAGGGGTCGAGGAAGATATCTTGTCTAACTTGGAGATTATCCACGGAATCACCAAGCCCGATTATCACGATCTTCAAAGGCGAGATGGAAGCCGCGTGCTTGTTCGGGATAGAGATGCTTTCTGACGCATGCCACTCGTGGATGAGTCTGTCTCGGTGAAGTCCGAGGCATGAGCGTCGTCGCCCTTGAGCGGATGGCTCAAGCCATTCTTCCCTGAGAACCGTCTCCATCCAGGGGACCATCTTCTTCACACGCGCCTAGGTGTTCACCATCGGGTGTGTCTGTTATTTCATTTTTTTATTGTTTTTTATTAGTGGAATTTTATTTCAGTAGTTAGATTTGAATATTAAGTTGTTTGTTTTCGATTGCTTGGATTTCATATTATTTTAATATAATTTATTTTGATCATCTTTCATAAGGTTGTCTTGGAGTCAAAGTTGAAAATTAGGCCGATATCGGCATATCTATGATTTTTTGTAGTGGTAGCATGATATGTAGTAGAGTTTAGAAGTTACTATTCTAAACCAAGTTTAAAAGATACCAGGGTTGTTAGGAAATCAAAACTATGGTTAGTTTCCGTTTTCGGGTTTGGCAGTTTTCTATTTCCGGAAATTGCCTTAAAACAATTTGGCAACTTGCCGATTCGTTTTGGAAACCCAGAACCTATTTAAACTTCCATCAATCTACACTCACAACCCATACTACACCCCACAATCATCTCTCACCTTTCACTCCAAGCTTTTTCTGCTTGTTTTTCTTGTAAACTTGTTTTACATCTGCTTTCTGGCGCGCCGGCGCTCTACGTTCCAAAATTTTTTGTCGGCGCTGCGCTATATACACCCCATAATTTTTTGTCGAAAAAACCTCGCTTCAAGCAAAGCGACCAGCGCTGAAAAACACTGTAATTCCAAAACCTCTGCGCGACTTCGCGCTATCTGGCCAGCCCGCGCCCTCCTCCGATAAAGTAACGGGGAAATTCCGATTTTTCGAGGTTTCTTCCGTGTTTTTGCGGCTGTTCTCTGAGTAGTTTTGAGATGACACCTCCTATAGTGATTCCTGAACAGTCATTTGAAGACTTGATGGGAACCGATACCTATGGAGCATCGTTCATGGCGGATCGTCGCGATTAGGATAGCATCTTACGGTGAGTGATGGCGATTCTTTTTTCACCTAAGCTAACTGAATTCTTCTATAATAATATTACTTTTTTGTACCCAAGAAGGAGAACAAAAAATTTTCCCTTGCTATTGATGGCACGACTATGGAATTGATAAGCAATTGATAGCTTTGGTTTGAGGTTGCCATTACGACCACATGCACCGTGGGGATATATGACGGATAACTTCATACCTATATGAATATGCCTATTTCCATGAGTATATTATGGGGGAGGGTGTTTAAATATCATGGACCAAGACCAATATAACATAATACTGAGTAGCCTATCGGCTGAATGTAGGCACAACCATGTTGTTCATCATGATGAACATTCTAGAAACGGCGGTTTATACGCGAATAATACGGTGGTGGCGTTTTCCTTGCTTTAGGCGAGGGGCGTCGTCGGTATGACATTCCCCGAGTTTTAGTTCTGCTACTCGAGGCGAGGCCATACCTTGAGGCATAAGTACCTTCTTATGCCTGTCTTGGTTTGTTGCGCATTATCGCGGCGCTTGCTTACCCATATTCTGTACCACGATTACCGCATTGGGAAAGGGTCGAAACCATGAGACCCACCAATCGGTGGGTAAGATCATTCCGAGCCATGACTTGGCGGGATGGCAGGTCAACCACATTTGGTTGCCCCTTACACCCCATCAGACCCAAGTAACACTAGAGGTTAGCACTAGTTGATGATACCGCGGCGGAAGCGTGGCAAGTTATTATGGCATGGCGGGATCGCGAAAAAAGAACCTCATATAGAAGAGGAGGATGGCGAGTAAATCTTTGGGGTGCGGTAAGTTTTTAGTTAAGTTAGTGTCGCTTATGTCCCAAGCAATTTCATTACATTAACCCCATAATGGGTGGAACTCTTATAGAGTTCGCGTCGGTTTTATATTACTATATTTGTATGTTTTAACCTTGTTTTGCGATGTTCCTGAATTTCACGCTTGATGGTATTTTTCCTACCATCTTTATTTAAATGCTTTGAGGACAAAGCATGCTTCTTGTTTGGGGGGGGGGGGCATAGAAACACGTGTAATTAAGACATCTGTTAGGATATAGATATGTATAATATGCACTTGTTTTCTAGTTAAAATTTCAAAAATTCAAAAATATAAATAAAAAAGTATGCTATACACTTAGGAATATTGGTATTGTTTTCTTTCTCTATGCTCTTAACAATTTAGAAGTCTCACATAGCTTTGCATAAGAATAATTGTTAGAAACTTAGGTTAATATGTAGGTAATAATCTTTGCATCTATCTATAAATTTATTACATGAGTATCTATGATTGTTAGCGGTAAGTTTAAAAATCTAGGCTAGAGTACTTATTCTACAAATCCTGAGAATATAGCCTAAAGCCGATATGAAGCCCGAAAACATTTGAGAAATGACACAAAGGGAGAAGTAAAATCCGGATAGAGAAATCACCGTCCACTTGCTTGATCACTAAACCATATCCTAAAGCGAGAATTTAGGCCCTCTTTTTGGATTGATATAGCCAGAAATTCAAACCTATGAATTATTTTCCCGCTAATTAAGCCCCTCTGAGCCTTTCTTTAGCCTTCCATAAACCACAATTCCTTTACCCTGTTACAAAAACAAAAAAAAAAAATAAAAAAAAGAGAATAAATCAACCTACCCAATTTAGAATAAGTCCGAATAGAATGAGTGAAGAAAGAAGAAGAAAAAACACTTGTAAACAAAAAATTAGTTAGTTGCTTGAAAAAAAAAGAAGTTTCCATCCAAGGAAAAGAAAAAAAAATATATAGAAATAAATAAAAACTCCAAAAAATAGAATAAAGGGGAGTCAAAAGCCAAAGAAAAGAAAAAGAAAAATATGGCTAAGGATGGAAACAAAGTATAGAAGCAAAGGAAATAACAAGGTTTTCTCTAAGTTACATAATATGAAGACTCTATTATCTCGGACTTGTCCTTTTGAATATCCATTTCCTTCCTTCTTAAACCATCTCCTAATCCCATGATACCTAATAAAGACCTCTAGCTCAATTAGGAATAGGTTAGTGTGATAGTAAGTGGCGGATGTGTTTGATCGACTCCGGCTTCCTTGTTGTCATTGAGATTGTAAGGTAAAAGTGTGCCCACTGCCTTACTGGAGCAAATGAAACTTGAGTGGAAAAATCAGTGGTTTTGTCTTGACATTTATGTGAGGACCTACTTAAGGGCGCTATTCGAAGTTTTCAAAACGAACCTGCTATTACATTTCATAGTATTACTCATTGTTATATGTTTATTTTAGATGATTGATTATTATGCATATATTAGCTTAGGGTTACGATTGGGTTATTCTTATGTATTTGATAGTGAGATGTATAGATAGTTGAGACATGAAGGAGAAAACAATAGTTTTATTTCTTAGTCATTGTAGTATAGATGAAGTTTGTGAGTACCTTCATTTGGAAAACTCTCACGAGGCTATAACTTCGTCCACTAGGGAATTCCTAGTGGTTTAAAGCCTTGTTGCATATGGTCAATGCAATCGCTTTTCAAATGAGGCAGTAGATAGAACTCCATTTTTGGTCACTTATGCTAATTTCTCATATTTGCTTGAGGACAAGCAAAATGCTGTTTGGGGTGGTTGATAAGAGCCCAAAACTGTAGTTTTAACCCCTTAGCATCATACTTTTAGACCAATTATGTGAGTAATAAGTAAGAGTTAATCACCGATTCACGTGTTTTTATGTATTTCGAGGCTTCAAAGTCAATTATGTGCGAATGTGCCACTTTGATGAGATAAAGGAGCAATGGTTGGTTACTAAGGAGTTAGGTGATTAAAGGCCAAGATTCAAGAAGACGAAGCCTTTGTAAAGCCCTGGTCAAAAGATGAAAAGTCAAAGTCCACGCGGGTAAAGTGAAAAGTGCACAAAAGTCAACAGAACTTCCGAAGACCATATCTTTAGACTCAGACTTCGTAATTGGGCCTACCTTATGTCAAAACGACCGGCTCGGAAAGAGCTTTCCAATGGTCCAAGCCTTGACCCAATCAGAGGAGCAGAAGTGGACGAAAAGTCTGTTAAAGCGAACTGCAGCTGAAGAGGCCTTTTTGGACTGAAAGAATTGGGTTTTGGGCCTGATTCTCTGGCCCAAAACATGGCTCCAAGCCCATGCACGATTTTTGGATCTGGATGTATAAAAACAAAAGCTTAGCTCTTTGTTAATGGTAGCTAGTTAGACCTAAATTAATATATAGAATTCTAGATCTAGTTTTATTAATTAATTAAGTGTTAGTTCCATTTCAATTCCTGTTTTAGATTAAATTCTTGAATCATTGTTCTTGATTGATTAGATAAATAAAATAGTTAGTTTGTCAATTTCGAATTTGGTTATTTCCATTCTAGATCTAATTTCAATTCTTGTTCTTATTTCATTCCAAAAATTAAATTAGATTCATTATTGTTTAATTAAGTAAAAATCTCAATTTCTTACATTATGTTTAGTTTAAATTCAATGGGAAATGTTAGTTTGATGAATCAAGACTAAAACCTCCATTAGAGGGGTTGATGAAGCCTTGATGAAAACTTAGTGGTTAGTATAGAATTGGTTGTAGAATCTATTCCACTCTAGAAGGTCGTGTTTTAGCCATGAGAATGGGTGGACGACCTCACATGCTAGTTAGTATCCGGTAGGAATGCCATGAACACTAGGGATTAGAACTTCGAAATTCTAAGAGTAGAACGTGAGAATTGAGATACAACATTCTACGCTAGGTCGTTAAGTTGGATTCGAGGTGGATTCATTCCCTCTAATTTATTTATCTAGATTCAAACAATCGTATTTCGTAGCCATTAGATTAACCTTAGTTTATATTTTATCTTGTTATTTATTATATCTCGTTATTTAAATTAACGCGTCTTGTTAGCATAACATTTTAAGTAAAGCTCTCATTAGACTTAAAGACTGATTTCTTAGACTTAGAAAACAATCCATGCTAGGGAACTAGGAGTGGAGCGAACTTCCTACTCCACTTAGTGCAATTAATCGGAGTAGAAGCTTTGATAATTGAGACTAAGTAAAACAACAATTTTAGTTTACTTACGGATTGAATTCATCGTTGAATTTCGTAGGTAAACTATTCATTTTACATTTATAAGCTAGCTGGGTGGAAAGGACGTTTTTTGTCTAAAGGCGATCGAGTGATCTTGATTAAAAGCATTTTTTCCAGTCTTCCTGTTTATTATATGTCCCTTTTCCACATGCCTAAGAGTGTTGCCACTAAATTGGAGGCGATTATTAGAAATTTTCTTTGGGATGACAGTGAGGAGAGGCATAGGTTTCATTTGGTTAGTTGGGAGAAGGTGTGTCATTCTAGACATGAAGATGGTTTAGGTATTAGAAGCTTATGAGAGTTTAATCTTGCTTTGCTAGGTAAATGGTTTTGGAGGTTCGGGGAGGAAAGGGAGAGCCTTTGGAGGAAGGTGATTGTGTCTAGGTTTGGAGAACATGGTTTGGGGTGGAAGAGTGGTCCTGTGGCCATACCTTATGGCTGTGGTATTTGAAAAAGCGTTCAGAGAGTGGGAGAGGCGTTCTACAAACATATTAGATTTTCTTTAGGCAGAAGTGATAGCATCCACTTTTGGGAGGATATATGGCTAGACGAGAGGCCTCTGTCACACGTTTTCCCTAGATTATATGTCGTTTCTGACTTAAGGAACCTGCCAGTTCGATCATTCATGAGGGAACACAATGGTTTTATTGCTTGGGACCTGGGTATTCATAGTACTCTCTCTGACAGGGATATAATGAGTGTGGCTGCTCTCATGATGATGTTAGACTCTATTCCTTCTGTGAGACCAAACGGAAATAGGAGGCTTTGGTCTATTGACAAGAAAAGGAGGTTTTCTTCTAGATCATTTTACTTTAAGCTTTGTTCTCTAATCTCCCGTCATGATCTTAATGCCCTTCCTAAATTTTCTAGTCATATTATCTGGGGTTCTAAAGTTCCGTCAAAAGTTGCCTTTTTGTTTGGTGTGCATCTCTTGGTAAAATCTTGACTATTGACAATCTCAGAAAAAGACGTGTCAAAGAAGTTCTTGTCAACTTTTGTCCGTTGTGTTTAAGGGATGGGAATTCTGTGAATCATATTATTTTGCTTTGTTCTTTTTCATGGCAGGTTTGGTGTCATTTTATTCTAGAGTTGGGGGTTTCTTGGGTTTGTCCGGTTTCGGTGACGATTTTATTAGGCTCATGGGACTTGAGAGTCCACTATGGGAAGGGGAGACGACTTTGGAGCATATTGCCTTTTGCGATTTTGTGGGGCATTTGGTTGGAGAGGAATCAGAGACACTTTGAGGGAACAACAACGCCTATGGAGAAAGTTGTGTGGGCAATCAAAGCTCTTTTATGTTTCTGGTCAAAGGTGCATATTGAGACACGAGATATACCTTTTGAGGCATTTGTGTTTCGATGGGAGTCCATAATGAGATGATCGGGCTAAGAGACTTGTCACTTTATGGTTTTTCTTTTCCTTTTTTTTTCTTTTTCTATATGCATGTAATGAAGGATATCTAATCCTTATGTATCTATCTTTAATTATATTAATAAAGTTATACTTTACCGATTAAAAAAAAAATTAAGATGTAAATTATATTTTCTCCCTTTTGATTAATTATCATTAAACTTACCTAGCCGGTTACCAAAAATAATACTAGAAAAAAAAAACTTGGAACTTGGACAATAAGACTGCGTACCGGTGCAGCAGGCGTACCCTAGATTTTGGATTTTTTTAAAATTTGCTGACGTGGCTCACTATGAGTATGTAAAGTCCAACAATTCTATTCCTACGATGGATCAAGTCCAGGCCAAAATGGAAAGTGAATCGCTTAATTTACTTTCCGCTCGTTACTAATTATTAGGGTAAGCTACTGGTTTGTTTAAGTTGATAGAGAGCTTGAAAATAATTTTGTCATTCAGGTCAGTCAGTCTACAAAGAGAGAGAGAGTGTGAGTTATATTAAGTAATTTTATTTTATTTATTATTATTGTTTTGGGAGTGCTTATATTAGCTACGAATCGACTTCACTGATAATTGAAAACCTTCTCTTTTACCTTACTTGTAAACCATGTGTGCACATTACTCTTGTCTATCTTAAACTCATCTTTTTCTCTACTGTTCGGCCCGTTCCCACAAACAAAATGACACCACTCAATCCTGCCGAATGTGTTGCAGTGTGCTAATATATATTAATTAATGGAAAGAAAAATGTTATTGAGGAGATTTGCTCGAGTTGTATAATTAAATTAAACTGACCAAGCTTAGACGGTCTTCAACCTCCTTGTTTTGTAACTTTAATCACTTTTCTCTTCCTTTTTTTGTTCAATGAAATCACCCCTCATCATTTTTCTTTACAGAAATGGCAGGAGTTTTAAGGACAGAAAGGCAAGGGTTTCAACCCTTGCTCAACAAAACGGATGAAGCAATCTGAGATGAGAAATGACCATGAATGGGTTAGGGGAGCTAAATTAAGGAAGGTAGACATGGAGCAGTCAACAATAACAGATGAACAAGAGGAAATGAGAGTAGAAAAGCCTCTAGTAGTCCAATCTGAAGGAACCCATGTACTGTCTCCTGTTCATAATTCAAAGAAAGCCCGACTCACATTTATTCTAGAGAAGGCCTCCTTGCAAAAGGGTGTTGTTGGAAAGGTATGAGAAATCTCTACCGCCCAAATAAGGGTTTTCCCTTCTTTTTTATTAGTTGGGAAGAGTTTTGGATTTTGTTCTTGTTGATTTAGTGATATGTATCGTTTAGATTAAGGTTGTGCTATTTAGAAAAAATAAGGGTTATTTAGCTTTTGGCCCCACTTTATACATAGATATTAGCATTTGGTTCTCCTAAGTTGGTTTATTCATTTTTGGCCCCAGTTCTGTTAGTTGACTAGGTCAATTTTAACTACATCGTATCATATTTTCAAAATGACGTCACTTCCCCACGTGAAACTCGTAAATACCAGTTTTGTTTTATTTCGATCTTGAATTCCATTACAATTTCTTTTTGTTGATTTTGATTTAAATGATCACGTGGCAAGTATCTAAAGGAAAAAATCAACAACTTGGATGTTAGTGTTTACATATCACGAGAAGGTGTTAGTTTATAATTAAGATACTGAAACTACTAATTAACAATTACCCTAACAATTAGGGTTTAGGGTTACTTGCAAAATTTGGGGTCCCCTATTTTTTCCTATTATAATTTATTTGTAAAGTTGAACATAAATTAGCTCAAATTATGCTATATAAATTGAGATTTTCGTCAAATTAGGGTTATATTGTGCATAATGTACATAAAATTGGCTCCACTGGGGTTTTCGTCAGGGTTATATTTTGCATATTGAACATAAATTGACTCTAATTACATGTAACAAATCGGGGTGGTTTTGTCCAATTAGAGTTATATTTTGCAAAATGAATACTATGGAGGTATGTTGGATTGTGGGATTTAAATATATATATATATATATATATATATATATATATATATATATATATATTTAAAAAAGCCATTCCATTTGAATATATTTTTGTTTTTGGCCCCCTCTTTGAACAAAACTTTTAAGCTTTTAGCTCCTCCTCCATTAATGGACTTCAGGAGCAACATTTAAAGCTCTGAGGGCTAGTTATCAACAACCGTTGGATGCCAACATTAAGATTTGGACACTTGTAAATTTATTTTGTTTTAAAAAAATGGTCAAATGTGAGGGGTATTTAGGCCATTAAGAAAATATGAGCAAAACTTACAGTGCAGTTAAAGTTGACCCAATCAACTAATGGAATTAAGGCCAAAAACGAATAAACCAATTTAGGAGAGCAAAACGCTAATATCCATATATAAAGTCGGGCGAAAAACTAATAAACCCAAAAAAAAAAAAAAAAAAAAAAAAAAATTAAGGTTATGTGGTTACGAGTTACAGCTTGGCAACTTTCTGGACTAGGCTACGAACTTGTTGTAACAAACTTTTCACGAACCCCTTTTTGGTGTTTACAACAAAATTTACTGAATAGTCTTGAAAAAGCAACTTGCAATGGGCTCTTGTATGTATTGGGATTATATAATCCTTTGCGCTGAAGTAGCAGGATTCATATGGAAATAAGATCCAACTACACAGTTTCAACACCAATATAATTTCTTATCGTACCAAGAACTATAAAAATCTCTCAATGCAAATGGCTTCTTTGAACATTTAAAACGTAATTGATGTGCATTTTCTGAGTATTTAGCTGGGCTATTAAATCGTTGAGTACTCCCCGAGTAATCGGTGAGTACTCACTACTCGCTGCTTAGGTGACCCGACTAACAATTTAATCCCCGATCACAATCGGGCACAAAAACTCCCCGAGTACTCGGCCAATTAGGCCCGATTAGCCGAGTAATTGTGTTCACTATTTCAATGTTAAACATTGAACTCGACATTTCGCCGATTCGACCAACCCTCGGTTCTGTAAAGTTTTACACTTTAATCATATTTATTTTAGTTGATTGAGTGTTTTAATTGTTTATTAATTGATTGGGTTCTTAATTGGCTTCATTATGTTGGTATTTCAAAGTTAAATATATTTAATAATTATTTGTAAAGAAATATAGTGTTATAAAAAATCGTCCGATTAATCCCGATTAATCTCCGACCGATTACATCTGGTGGCAAGGGATCTTGATGATTTTTATTAACAGATGCGGAACTAGGTTGAGGTGAGAACTTACGCAAATGCTTATCGTATTTTCTCCTACGATAAGTATGTTCAAATTCTTTATTGTTACCAGACCGTAATCTCATGCAAGCATAAAATTAGATCTTATGCACACAAGGAACTTATTATTTCTTGAATTTTATTATTTTCGAAAGCATTCAAAGTGAACAACGTAGGTCTAAGATGCTGCTAACATACCAGTGAAGCTAGGAATACATGTGCATAAACCAACAGCCTGGTCACAAAAAAGATATGAGGGAGGATTTCCGTGCAAGCATGGTTATAATTAAGTAACCTCAATCTTTCAAGTTTCCTAGACACCGTTGGATTATGATTAAGATTTATGGGATTTTTTTTTTTAGTTAAAATTTATACAAGGGATAAAGCCACTACATATTAATATTATTATTATTATTATTTAAAATTTATGCAAGGTCCCCATTTTTTTTTAGTTAAAATTTAAGCAAGGGAGAAAGTACAATCATGCAATCATGCAAATATAACTCATATGTATAGAATTTAAGTACAATCATGCAAATATAACCTACTCATACATTACTAGATGTAGTAGAATGTGAAGATACTTTACTCATATGTATAGAAATACTAATAGGAAAGGTTGTATCATCAATAAATACTTCGATACGTACAGGCAAATACACATAAGTAATACGTATATGTAGGCTAATAGGTAGATATATATTACGTATATGCATATGTACACTAACAGGAAAATTGTAATTACTCATACGTATCTAGATACGGTAGCATGCGAAGATACTATACATACGCGCATATATACTAATTGGCAAAGATGTAACAGATACATAAAAACTAAACAGGCAACGTATTATATATAGACTAATATACTACTCGTCTTTTGCATAATAATTCGATTTCGTCAATACTCATTAAGATTGTGAATATCATATAGAGAGCAACTTCACCCCGCAGAGTTTAGAAACAACTTACCCAACTCTGATTTTAACCCTCGTTAGAATGTTCTTCTCTTTCATGACAAAATCGACTTATTAAACAAGACAGTTTACTCCTACGTAGATAGATACTAAACATGCAACAACAGTCACTTATACGTATAGATAGATATAACCATGCAAAACAGTAGCACATGCATGTATATATACATTAATATGCAATTCATAATCACTTAACCGCATATATATATTAATAGGCATATTGACATAATTCATACATATTTATAACCTAATACGCAGATAATAGTCCATTATCTATGACATAATAGATAACACATGTGAATCATACAATAGTATATTAATATTAGAACCTGTTAGCGTCCTGCAAGTCCGTCTAAGAAATGAAATAGTCGTTTCAACCCATTGACGTCCCGAACACCACAAGGAATTGTGAAGTAGCTGTTGCAGTTTCAGAGACTTAGGCCATTTCCTTGAATGAGAAAGACCAGTAGCTGCTGGTGTTGAAAAACGAGCAAGAATTGATGACATCAACCAAAGCTTTCGCAGTAGGTAGTCTTTGCGCAGGCGTGAGAGTCTATCGCGCGATGCACAATGTCGTTTGTAGTAGGCTCAAATTTTTACAGGAGTCTTAGGTCAGTGTGTAGATTAGGCATCAGGTCTTAACTTTTGTTTCCTATAAGTGCCACCTAAAGACAGATTTCGGATCAGTACCAAAACGCTGGGGAAAAAAAAAAAAAAAAAAACACAAGAAAATGAAGTGAAGGAAAGGAATGAGATTGGGGGGTTTCCCCTTGGAGCAATTCCAGTTTGTAATCAATGGTCCTTTGTTATTTAGAATGGCAATGGTGCCATTTGATATTAACCTATAATGCGGTATAAAGAATTGATGATTCTTCTTCGTTCGATCTTAACTCAAGTCCTTACTCACGATTCTTCATTTGTTTAGTTCGAGTAGGGATTCGTTCCAACCTAAAGTCTAGGACAATAGTACGACTTTATTGTGCTCTTTAGGAAACTAGTGAGTAAGTTTTTGATATATGCTAAGTCTTGATTGTTTTAATTCCTATCGAACACTTATCATGCAAGACACGAAAATATATCGAAGTTGATGTTTGACAAGATAAATCAAAAGAGAGAAAAGGTAGGGGCTTATGCTACTTATGTAAGGTCTCACTATATTTATTCAAGAATCAAATTACTACAATTTCTAATTCGTTTTGGGCTCATTAAAACACTCCAAATGGATTAAGAATCAATCCTTAGCGAGATAAACTCATCTCTAAGTCCATCTTACTAACATGAGAAGTTGAACTGATATTTCATCATTTGAAATACCATCTCAACTCTTGGACTCATATAACATACTCCTGTCAATTAGAGGAACATGAAGTCAAATAGGACTCGCGCACGCGGCTATTCCAGGCATGAAAAAGATGGCACACGCGAGTCATTCTCAACCTCCAGGCCTCAAGTTTGGCCGAACACTACCATTTTGGGGTAGGGTGTTACATGGGTCCTAAGTTCTAAGCAGTTAATCCTACTTCTAAGAAACATATATGAATCCTCACATGAGCATCATTAACCCTCCACCTTGGAGAGTTTTAGCTCATGATCCTTGGATTATTGAAAGATATGATGTATGTATGTTGAATTTCAAGAAAGAAGAAGAATAAGAATACAAGAGACAAACTTTTAAGCTATAGAAAGGAATGACTTTTATTTCGAAACCTCCTTACCTTCCATTAACACTATTACACTAAGCTTAGTTCTAAAAAGGAAAAATTACATTAAAAACATGGAATGAATGCTAGTTAGCTTTCTTTCTCTTTACTCATATGAGAGAATTCCTTCTCCATCCCACGTGAAGCACCCCTCATATTAACTATATTCTTATCTAAAAACTAAAACCATTTTGATACCTTGAATTTTTTCATTATTAGCACCTAATTCCATCTAACTCTATTAATTGCCTGCAAGGTGTCTACTTTGTGCCAATTATTTGCACATTTGTCCTGACTTGCATGATGACTCATCAAATTTTGTGGGCCCGCACAGTGGGTCCACATGCTGTGTCCAGTGGTGGGCTGGTCATTTGGCATTTTTATAATTTCTTATCTTTGCGTAGAGTTCGTCGCACGGATCGTCTGAGTAGCTCACTTGCCGAATTCGGAGTCCTGGTTCAAGAGATATGAGCTTCGGAAGCTTGTTGTTTCCGTGCACGTAATTCTATTTCTGACTTGATTATGTCCTGTTTGAGTCTTTGGGGATTAGTCCAAATTTGTTGGGCTTCACATGGCTTAATCAGAAAGCTTTATGTATACTCTCTATTCTGTGCTTAAATACTGGCTTTATCATAATTTTTACGTTGGTTGCTTCAACCTGTAAAAGCACGAAAATACGATTATTTCATGATTATTAAGCACAAAATTAACCAAAATGTTACATCTCTACGGGGTTTTATATTATAGTTTTGGGTGCTTATTAGCCCTCAAAGAGGAAATGAATTACATCCATCGGCTGAGAGAACTAGCGAGTAGCACCTAGAGCAAAGTAGTCTTTAGGTTCTGGACTAGCACGAACTTGCTCGACTTCTCTAGATGTAGGAGGCTGCTAATATAGCTAGACATAATGGGCATAGATGGGTCTAGACGTAGCGTACTCGACTTCCACTGTGTCATCAGGAAGCTCAAAACCGCATTGTTGCATGATGAGAGTGCAAATCACAGGGAAGGAAGCATAAGTCTTACGGACTTTACGAAGCTGCTTACAAATGAAATGAACTACGTAGAAACTATTTTTCTACTCTTGCAGAATCCAAAGAGTGTGTAGAATACTCTTACTGATATCCAAAGGCTATCTATTGCGAAGCTGCCAATTGGTTCCTCCTCAGGGAGTTTTGATAAACGCAGTGAGATGCGGTGTTCTTTCTACCTTCTAGAAGCGTCTCAATGATCAGAACATCCACAGACTTGTTTTTTGGATACTGTTCTGTCTAAGTGTAAGCCTTCAATGGAATCCCGATGGCTTCACTCACCACCTCAAGTGTAATCTCAAACATACCCTCAGCAAACATACAAAAAACCTTACCATCCACCGCTCGGTGCATACTATTATAAAATGAAAGAGTGAGTGAGGGAAAGTAAGTTGTATGCACCAACTTAACCAAAGACTCCGAATGTCTTCTCACTATCTCTGCTCTAAAATGAATGCCAAAATAAATGGATTTGAACAGGGGCCCAAAATTTTGTTCCGGAATAATTTTTGTGACTTGGTTCATTTTGGCTTTGAATTGGTGAAATAGGAGAAGAGATGTGTTGTTGGGGACGAAAATGGAATGAACTGTGAAATTTTCGGTGGATGGTGTTGGTGGGTAGAGGGGCGGACGCGACCCCATTAGGGGCGGGCGTGGGTTAATAAGTTGTGGTGGTTAGGGTTCTGTTTGGCTGGGGAAGATGGAAAGCGATGGGGGTGAGCGCGTTGGGTAGAAAAGAAGTAGGCACATTCACCGCAACGTGCCCTTTTTAATTTTTTTGGGCCGAGACCATATGAAATGCAATAATTCCGATCATGTCCTTTGTATCTCGAAAACTGTAAAATGCAGATTCCTGCTTCGTTACCTATCCGATTAAGACCAATGAGCTACAAAAACGATCGGCTCAAAAAATCCAATCCAACGGTATATCACTACTAATATCCAAGGGTGAATTCCACACAATATGATAGATGAACACCTTGAAGCGTGTATATGACATAAGTTGTATACACGAATGAGCTCTAAAAAAGAATACAGTGTGCTAACTTGAAAGAAAATGTGTACGAATAGTTGAATGAATCAAAAAGAATGTTACGAGAGCAAAGGGATCGGATGGTGGAAAGAATATACAAACGTGAAATTAAAGACTAATTTTTTTTAGATTAAATTTTTGAAAAGTTTTAGAAAGGTAGGTCGTTTATAGTCAGATCCCTAAGACTCGAGTTAATCCCAACCACAGGATTTGATCACTCTATTAAGCTGGGCTTTGTGTTTTGGTATAAGACACATGTAGACTGTAAATACTGAACCCTCGCTTATCGGTTGAAGTCCATGGTAGTCT
This sequence comes from Coptis chinensis, assembly GCF_015680905.1. NCBI lineage: Eukaryota > Viridiplantae > Streptophyta > Magnoliopsida > Ranunculales > Ranunculaceae > Coptis > Coptis chinensis. The sequence continues at coordinate 40,509,671 of NC_141463.1, forward strand.
GGTGTTTGACATCTCAAACACCAGTTTTCCCTGACTACATGCCGTCTGTGCACGTATAGTAGGAACTTTTTCCTACACCAGGTGTGATGGTGTGAATTCTCTTCCAGATATCAAGTTGAATATCAATCGGAAGAGATGCAAAAACTTCGTAATCGGAGGGTGCACGTCTCCATTGAGCATTGCTAGGTGGAGAAGAACTGTTTTTAGACATTTTGAAAGGTACATAAGATAAAATTAAATAGATCATGGTTTCACTTTGGGTTACACCATTTGCTTAATTCTAGATTTCAATGCCTCGTCAAGTTTTTTTTTGGTTCTTGTTTTTCTCAAAAGATATCTCTAACCATTTATAAGGTTTAAACAAAAAGATAAAATCATATGTTTATCCAGTATCATTTTGGTTACTATGGGACGTAAGATTTTAAATTTTTATATCCTCAAGTTTTTGAAAAACTATGTAGAGATATATACAAAGAACTCGTACAAAAGCAGTGATTAAGAACATATATACTATAACAGATTGTCATAGGCAACTTTCATGTCGGTTCAAGTGAACCCAATCCAAATAAACAGAGCTTCAGTTATACGAGTTGGGGGATTTACTGTGCAAGACATGATACATCTTGACCCATGCAAATAATGCGGTGATATATGCGACCCTTAATAAGCAAAACTGATCTTGAACCACCCATAGATTGCGTTTTTCTAGAGGTTAGTTCATGTAGAATCCATTGCCCATTTTTAAAAATTCTCATGACTAGTGTTGTATCGAGAATCCTCTATTATGAGAACGGGGAAAAACAAACATTTATGAAAGGGTAAAATAAGGTTTTTCTTTTTGGATCTTTGGCTTTTTGTTCCTAAATTACTTAAAACAATAACAGAAAAAGAGAAAACTATTAGGAAAAATCACTATAAGGAGAGTGATCCACCCAATAGAAGGAAAAAGATTTTTGAATTTAGGTGACTCAAATTGCAAACCATCCTATGGTTTGGCCTCCCTAGATTTTCCACGTCTTGTTTTGCAAGTAGGCAAATCTAGTGAAGAGGACTAGCTCTATTTCTAGATAATCTAGTCTCTCCTATCCTACTATCATGTTAGCCCTTGTTAAAGCCATTCCAACTAGATTGTAAGACGAAACTCGAAACAACTAGAAATCGCCCACAGAAGGAAAAAATATTTGAATTAAAAGAGTTCCAATTGCCAACCATCCTATGGTTTGGCATGCTTATATAGGACGAAACATGCTAAACAACCATGAAAAGCAACTATAAGACACCTCCACTCAATCACCATCTCACCTCTGCTTTGTTTCAAATCTTTTGAGTTATAAAGGAAAGAAGCATTTGGGATCACTTGTAGCTTCATCTCACCTCTGCTTTGTTTCACATCTTTTGAGTCATGAGTTATAAAGGAGAGACTGCTGAAACATTAATAGTGAAGATTGAAAGAAAGAACTTATGTAAGACAAAATTACTGGGACATAACAGAAAGTAAGAAATGTAACGTAAATTACATGAAAAGAAAACAATTTTAAAAAGAATGTAAAATAAAGAAATAAGAAATGTATATTTGCTTCATAGAGGTACACTACTCAAATTACGAGTAAAAGTGCTAACAAGGAATATGTAAGGTATACGTGGACTCAAGGCTTCGGCACTTATAACCACACACTCCAAGTAGAAGGTCTTATTACCTTTTATGATGTATTCCATTAAAGCAAATGTAAGAGAATGAATAGATTAGAAATACATCACGAAAAAGAGGATTTAATCCTCATAGATAGGATCGTGGAGAAGGGTTTCTTCTACATCTGTAGACCGTAACTCATGATAGTGCTTACTTGGGATCACTTTTAACTTCAAAAATTGTATTTGTTTGTTTAGGATTGGGAACTGCTTGTCCTGGGAACACACCTTTTAGGTTTTCTCTTAAGTTAGTAGGTTTAAAGATTGTTGTATGGACACCAAGGTTTGAGATTGTTGTTGCATCAAAGATACCATCATCTCGGATGTTTTATCTAATGAGACATTAGTAGGTTGGGCAACTGGAACTAGTTTTCTTTGGTTGCTGATTGGTGGATTTTGATAGTTTGGGTTAAAATTAGATTGAACCATCGCTCTATTCTGATTGTTGTAGGTACCTTGTCCTTGTCTGAACTGGTTGAATATATTTTGTGGTTTGACATGATTTGTGAGCTCTGGAGGGGTTGGGGTTGTGGATTAGTATTCTATTAAAAATTTTGGATTGTTTCCTCCATGGTGCATTTGGTACATTGAAAGCACAAACTTCTTCTGGTTGAAGTGATGCTATGTTGTTGAGCAATGGACAATGGGTTGATACGTGATTTAAATCGAAACAGAAAGTGCATGGTGTTATATCTATGTTCATGACTGGTTGGGGAGTATGGTCTTTTTGTTTGGTTGCGAGGGCATCTATCTTTCTTGTGAGGGTTTCGATTAGTGTTTTAATCTCTGGATTGGATTTTACTTCAAAGATACCATTGGCTTTAGAGGTACTGGGCTGGGATGTTCTGGAATTGTTTGTGTCGCCTCAATGAGTACTATTTTCTACTTAGTTTTCAAGAAAGGTTAGAGCTTCTGTGGCACCTTTATCTAAAAAGTTTCCATTACTCATGATGTCTAGTGTGATTTTGTGTTCTTGGAGAAGACCTTTGAAAAAATATTAGACAAGAGCGGATTTTTCTAGTTTATGGTGAGGGCACGAATGGAGCAAGTCAGAGAATCTATCCCATGCTTCAAAAAATGTCTCGCTCAGACTCTATCGGAAGAATTGTATCTTGCTTACTATCTCCTCTGTTTTCTTCGGTGGAAAGTACTTCTTCATGAAGGAGAACACTACATTTTCCCATGTATCGAAAGAATCGGGCTTCTGAGATAGAAGCCATGCGTGGCTTTTGCCAGATAGAGTGAAAGGAAACACTCTTAGTTGAACTTGAACATCAGAAATGCCCGGATGATTGAAAGTATTGCATACATCATGTATCTGGCGTAGGTGTTCGTACGGTAACTCGTGTTCAAAACCATGAAAGACGGGTAAGAGATTGAACACGTTTGGTGGGATGCGGAAATCCCTAGTGAGCTGTTTAAGTTGTATACAAGATGGAAGGCCATCTTCTAACGGTGTGTAGAAACTAGATAGAGGCTCTTCAACTTGAGCTACTTCATCCGCCATCTTAGCAATTGGGGGATGAGAAATAGGAGTATGTCTAGATCGGTGTGCTTTCCTGCATGGGGAAGTTTTAAACGCGCTAAGCTTTTGATTGCTTGAGCGTAGTCTCATGCACGTTTGCGAGACTTTTTAGAATCTACCTATATGCGCACACAAATGTATTGGATGCTCAAACAACGAAATTTGTTTGTATCTTTGATGTTTTTGAAAAGTTTGCATGCAATGTCTATAGATTAGAAACTATGCCCTGTTTGAATTTAACAGTGGGTGCAAAACTAGGTTTTTGGAACTACACGCGTCAAGGGAGAAGATTGCTACCTCACCAGATGGTGTGCCACCAAGAATCTCACTCACGGTGAATCTGAGGGAGGGGAGTGAGTAAGGTGGTTGGTCCACTGGAATCTAGTAGTTCATTACTCTCTTTGTTAATGCTAGATGTTTGTTCTGATGGACGTGACTAGATTGGCTCAACTTGATTGATTTTAAGTTTTAGTTAAGTCTATGTATCAATTTGAGCAATCAACGTCTGTTCTAAGTGGGGCTTAATCCCACTTTTGTTCTTTAAAGGCTCGGGTTTAGCCTTAGCATTAAATGTAAAGAGAAGACTGAATCGGAAATCACATAATCATGCACGCATGCTTAGTAACATACAAGTATCCTCTAACACTTTGGAGCAAGGAGGTTTAGAAAGTACCGCCCAAGGTGTGCGTACACAACCTTTGGGGTGAAGGCAACGTGGTAAGTGTTTGGTGTCTTGTGTGTCAACCCACCATTTGAGCGCTTCCTTACGGTTACAAATTTAATCTATCTAAGACCCACAAGTGGGGTCAAAATGTGGCAAAGCCAATAAGATACAATTGGTTGCCTTCGTGGGCTTGAAACTATGAAAGCGGTAAACACGAAAAGTAACTACGTTTAACAAAACTTAACTAAACGTGATTTAACTATTAACTAGGTGATTATGAAAATCTAACAATAAATGTCAAAGATTGAATTTTTAATTTTTGAGTTGATTCGTAATGCGCGAGCATATTATTACACTACTCACCTTGTGCATTCGAATGTCCCAAGTTAATCAAATATCCAACACTTGGTAAGTTTAAAAACTTAAACCAAAAGACAAATATTTCGTATTTTAATCCTAAGTTTGATATTATCCTAAACCTTATCTTTAAGCAAGTTGATATTATCCTAATTAATAATGATAAAAGAAAAATATAAATTTTTTAAAAAAATTAAACTTTATCTAAAAATGATAATAAACTAATTAAGCTGTTTTTATTTTCTTTTGTTTATCTCTATTATTTTCTTTTCTTTTTATATTTTTGAATTTGAAGAACACTAAATCTTTGAAATCTATTTAGTTTTAAACAATTAACAATTAGACAAATAAGAGTTAAGCAGAGAGTTATACAGTTAAAAATCTTCAATCTGAGCCAAGGAATTGTCCTGGTTCAGCAAGGTGGACAGGGGAAGTGCAGGCGGGCGCGAGTTAGGTGCGGGCAATCACGGTCGGTGCTCTAACCACTTTTGATCGGCTTCTTCCAGTTGTTTCCCAAGGTTGTTTCCAACTCCGATGGAAACTTGAAATCACAAACAAAATAGATCAGTAAGTTCCAAACATGAAAGAAACTAAATTTAAAAAAAAAACAAGTTGAGAAATTTAGGAAAAATGGAGAGATACTCCCCTTTTGATTCACTATTCTTCTCAAATCTGTAGATCCCTATCAGTGGCGCCACTTGACCTTTGTAGTTAGTGGTTTAAGTTAAGGTTTTTGTTGTTCATCTTAAATTTAAGTGGGAAGAATGATGATGGAGAGAACCCCACATTTTTCTTGATTCCTTTATTGTTTTTGGGTTTGCTTTTGATGAATAATGAAGTTTAGAACTAGCTTTTATTGTTTTGAGATTGAAAACATGGAAATAAGAGTTGTTTGATAATGCAAAGTATGAAGAACTTGATATGAACAAGGTAACTTGATTAGCAGGTTAAACTCATTTGATTGATTTAAATGAGTATAACCAACTTTGGTTGGGTGAATGAATGAAATAAATGTTTTGAAGAACTATTGTTATGGAAAACAAGATAACACAACTTGAATGGAAGAAAAACAATAAGATTCAACAAAGCTTCAAGTTTAAAGTAATGAAAATGGAAAATAAGGTAAATAACAATTAAACTATTAATTTAAAATATATTAATCTACTCCTAATGACCAAAGATTAATTCTAGGGTAAGTTCTCTCTCCTCTCACTTTGGCTTATATACTACACCATTTACATATTATAACTTTTCCCTCATCCTTTAGAAATAAAACACCTCATTAGGGTTTAGGTATCTTCTTGAACAAACTTGCTAATGATGCCCACTTTTGAGTTAAAGACATAATCTTTGGTCTTTTGGGTTAAGGACATAATCTTCTGTCTTTTGGTTTTGAGTCCCTAACTGTTGACCGTTGACTTTGACCTTGACTTTTTGACACTTTTTCTCCTAAATTTTCCCAAGCAGCATCGATAGCACTCCTTTTTTGCGCTAAAATGCACATATTATGAATATGCGTCCTAAATGGCTTGTATCCTGCAAAACGTAGCAAAAGCTATAAGTTGTCTGTTCATGAAGTATAAGAAAGGCATATTTAAAGTATTGTAAAGGTAATTAAACACACATTTGGGGACTGATCAAATATGAAGTGCACAAAGAGGAAGAAAAAGCCCAAAAGGAAGATTACAAGGAAATACCGGAGAGATACAATGAAGACTATCATTCTGTTCTAAAAGAAAGAAGCTAGTGGAAACCAAACATATCTAGTACTAATCAAGGATATACCACTGAGCAAGAGAAAAAAAAAAAAAAAAAAAAAAGAAGAAGTTGAGCAGAATTGATAGAGAAGCCAATACAAGTGAAGAAATTTCTTTGCAATACAGAAATCAAAGACATCTTCAAAGAAAGTAGCAAAACCCTTAGTGTTCTTCAGAAACCCTTTGAATCCTTTTTACCTTTTCTTCGTAAACCAATCCCAAGCCAAGTTACAACCAATAACTTATCACTATAGTATGATAAGAAGTATAGAATAGGTGAAAGGATGCTAAACCGAAGGACCTAACACTTCATATGTGATTGCCATTCTTTCCATGAGACTACTTTCATCCAGAAGTCCGTTTTTCAAGGTAGTATGTGGGATTTTCATATTCCTTATTCTTTTCCCCATATACATGAGGTAAAATAGTATACCATCTTCTGAGATATTCTTTTCTGAGAGTATAGGAGATTGACTAAGTACACATATAGGCCTTGATCAAGAGTTCCGTCAATTCTTACTATCTCCCAGTATAATCTATGAGTCGTTGCAGCAATGAAGTTACCAATGGAGACCCTGTTATCGAAAAAAATAAAAATAAAAATGGAGACCCATCCATTGGATTAAGCACTAAGTTGGTAAGCAATTTCTCTTTCTAAAAAATACTATCATTTTTGATCATGGTATTGATTGATGTTATGAGTATATCACCTAAAAAACCTCACAAGACTATAACTCGTCCTTTTTAGAGAACTTAAAGGTTTAAAGCCTTGTTGCATAAGGTACATGCAATCACGATCCTTGAAAAAGTGAGTTAACATTTTAATTTTGTTATTAAGATGTGATTTCGATCACTTATCTTTTTTTTTATCTTATTTGCTAAGAGACTAGCAAAAGCCTAGTTTGAGGTTATGATAAGTGCTAAGGCGTGTTTGTTGACATTGCCAGTTGATTACGTTAGGCGTTTTTCTTCGGCCTGACCTTAATCTCATGCAAGGCTAAGCCAATCTTAGCGAAACACAACAACACTCCAAACAATCCTGATATGCTAGTATGAACCTCTAACAGGAGATGCGAGGTGTGGAAGAAAAGAGTACCTGAATGTCTCCTTGCTACGCTTATGAATAGCGTATTGTCTACGCGTGGTCAGTGCGTATAAGAACTTAAAACACTGAAAACTATGAAGAAATGGAAATTTGAAACAAACCTGTGGCGCTCAGGGTAAAATTCAAGGTCCAGGCACTTCAGCGCGGGGGGCACTCGTGTTTTGCCTTGGCAGGGCGCGGGTCGCGCTCAGCCAAAAAGTGAAGTTCCAGTGCTTGGATGCGGGTGGCGCTCCAATTTAGCTTGCCTAGGGCACGGGTCGCACTCCATGTAATTCTTCGAGAAAATTTTTTCAGTGTTGAAATGAACAACCACAGTGAGAATCAAACAAGGGTGGGTGGGTTATGGGACTTTGGAAAACTATCAATTCTAAAGAAAACAATACTAAAGGGAACTAAGATGGCAGCAGCGCCATTTGATAAGACGATAAAATTGATATAATTTTATTAATGAATAAAGCGATGAAACTCTAAACACAAGTAAAACTAAAACTGAACTATACTCGTGATTATCAAAGATTTCTACTCTTTATACTATTGAAGTAGAGTTAGAATAGAAGATTCGTTCCACTCCTAGTTCTTTAGCATTCAAGTTTTCTATAAGTGCAAATCTATCCAAAGTCTAACGAGAGTTTTACGAAGGGAATTCTAAGAACAAGATACTAACTATAATGATTCAACTACGAAATGATATGGGATACTAAAGTTTGAATCTAGAATAAGAATTAGGGGGTAATTGAATCCACCTTGAATCCAACTTAATAGACTAGCATAGATTGTTGTAATCCAATTCTTACGTTCTTACGGTAAGAATTGGTCATTCTAATCCCTAATTATATATGGCATCTCTACCAATTCATAACTAGCATGTGAGGACGTCCACCCATTCTCATGGTGAATCAACGACCTTCTAGAGTGGAATAGACACTTACAACGATTCTACACTACACAATCAAGTTTTCATCAAGATTTCATCAAACCCCTCTAATAGAGGTTTAACCTTGATTCATCACACTTTCATTTCCATATGAATTAACACTAGATATCATAAAAAGATTGGAACTTTGCTTATTTAAACTCAAATAGAAACTATTCATGCAATAATTGATTTAAACTAATAATAACAAATAAGTAAATTTAATAATTGAAACTAATAATTAATAGAAAATGAAATTAGATTATCAAGAAATAAATATTTTACTGATCTAACAACTAAATAACAATCATTCAATACTGAAATTAAAACAAGAATAACAACTAATTAATTAATTGAAAAACTAGATCTAGAACTAAGCTTTAATGACTACTTTCTATCCTAACCTAATTGATACTTAAGAGCTAAGTCTTGCGTGTGGAAATGGAGGAGACTAGATCCATATTTTCGTTCATGGGCTGAGGGTCCATGTTTTGGGCCGGAAAATCGAGCCCAAAGCCCAATTTCTTCAGTCCACAGGGCCCTTTTCAACTGGCTTTAAACTTCAATAGGCTTTTCGTCCACTTTTTCTTCTCTGATTGGGTCAAGGTTTGGACCATTGGAAAGCTCTTTCTAAGCTGGTCGTTTTGACATAAGGTACGCCCAATTTTGAGGCTTGATTCCAAAGATACAATCTTCGGAAGTTCTGCTGACTTTTGTGTGCTGTTTTTGTCCGCGTTGACTCTGACTTTTCAGCTTCTGACCGGGCTTTACAAAGGCTTTTTCTCCTTGAATCTTGGCCTTTAATCACATAATTTCTTAGCAACCAACCCTTGCTCCATTATATTGCCAAAGTGGCACATTTCTGCACATAATTGACTTTAATGCATGAAATACATAAAAACACGTAATTAGCATTAACTATTATTTATTACTCACATAATTGGTCTAAAAGTATTATTGTTAAAGGGTTAAAACTACAGTTTTGGGCTCTTATCAAACCACCCTCAAACAACATTTTGCTTGTCCTCAAGAAAATATGAGAAATTAGCATAAGTGACCAAAAATAGAGTCCTAACTAATCTCGTTTTGCCGAGTGCGATTGCATTGACCATATACAACAAGGCCTTAAACCACTGGGAATTCACTAGTGGACGAGTTGTAGCCTCGTGAGAGTTTTCCAGTGAAGGTACTCATAAACTTCATCTATACTATAACGACTCAGAAATAACTATTGTTTCCTTATCTATGTCTCAATTATCTATACATCTCACTAGCAATGAATACAGAATAATCAAGTCGAAACCTAAGCTAATATATGCATAATAATCAATCACCTATGAATAAACATATATACAATGAGTAATACTATGAGATGAACTAGCAAGTCCGTTTCTGAAAACTCGGAATAACGTCCTTAAGTAGGTCTGCACATAAATGTCAAGACAAAAACCACTCTGATTTTTCCACTCAAATTTTGCTACCTCAGTGTGCAGGGTAGATGTGTTTGATCGACTCCGGCTTCCTTGTGTGTCATTAAGTTTGTAACGTAAAGTGTGCAGTACTGGTTATGCTTGTTTTCCAATAGCTTCTTTCACTTAGAACATAATGATGGTCTTCATTGTATCTCTCTGGTATTTCCTTGTAATCTTCCTTTTATGCTATTTCTTCCTCTTTGTGCCCCTCATATTCTCAGAAACATATGGGTATGGTTGATAAATATTTTGGCTATACTCCTTGTCTAGAGTTGGGTGAAGGGTAAAGGGTTTTATGAAAGAAAATGGCTTATTGTAAGGCTCACAAAGGTTTAACATGATGGTCCTACTAGGTAGGATAAAGGCTGAATGGGTTCACTACTTGACTCATCAGTATGATACTCTATTTTGAATAGACTACAAGACCTAATGGCTATCTCCCCAGTTGATGTCACTTCATGATTAACCAAATCAATGAATAATGAGACTATATTACAACGACATAAAGAACTGAAAGATGTTGAGTTACTAAGACTCGGATATTTTGTAAGAACTCTCCAAAGAATGGGTATAAAGCTCAAGTCTCACGGGATAAGTCTAAAAATTCTACTTCCAGTTTACTAGGGGTTTAAATCTCTCTTCTACACAAAACTGACCAAGTATTATGGTGGTGGTGCCTTGATAAAGAATTCTATCAACAAGAACTATGTCCGAGCATAATAAATAGTCTAAGCGGTAATGAAATCAATAATATCAACTATCTATCAAACTTAACACTAAGCAGTATAGAATCTATATTCCAAACTCATCATTAAAATTCATTTTTCTCATGCTACTGATATAGAAACAAAAATATTTTTGTTTTTGAAAACTAATTTTCGAAATTCATTTCTCAAGTACTTCTAAAGTACACCTTCCCCCAACTTGACATATGCATTGTCCTCAATGTATAGAAATTAAGTAAATGAAATGAATGAGAAAAAGGGAAGATGTTACCATTGATGTCGAATATCAAAATTAATTCCAAAAATAAAAACATTTCCTTTTACCAAGATTTTTTTTTTTTTTATTATTATTTTTTTAGTTAGGTCTTTTTAAGTCAGATCCCTAAGACTATATATCATGCATTATCAATTTGGAGTGAGGAGATAAGATTTTCTTACCCAAATCTGACGAATGTTTGGAGGACGAGGAGGTCTCACCTTGTGGGTTGTCAAAAATACTCCTTGATATGCCGGAAAGATTGCTGGTGAAGTTGCTTCTCTACCTTGAACTATTTCAGGTCTGATGATTGTGTGATAGGCCTTGTGGTTCCTCTGTGTAGAAGATTGACGAAAATCTTTCCTTCTAACAGGACAATAATATCTGATGTGCCCTTTACCACCACAATAATGATAATGGATGTCTTGCTGACTGCGCTCAAGGTGGGCGGCAGACTGGTTCACATACTTCTCTCATTCAGACAATGATGGTGTAGAAGAGACTTCAACAATGCAATGCTTCTTATCAATATGGTCCATTTTCTGCTTCAGAAGACTCATTTCAGTTTCTAAATTCTGTTATTTTTCCAAAACTTCTTTAAGCCGATTCTCTAGTAACTGATTTTTCTGGGCAAAAGTTTGTTGTTCATCCTAAAATGTAGAGTTCATCTTCTCAAGGTATGATACTCTCTCTGCCAATTTTCCATTCTGCTCACTTAAATCCTAAATTTTCTGTAGAGATTCCAAGAACATGGCTAGCAACGCCTCTATGGTGGGGTTCTTAGGTTCATCATAGTTTTCTGTAGATTGAGCACTCTCAATTTTATCTTCGAATGGGAAAGATTCTTGTATCATGCTATCAAGGAATTACACCTCTCCACCTTCGGTGTCATCACAATCCTTATGTAATAGGTGAAAGATATTTATGTCCATGGACATCTTACCAAAGTTGATCTTCATTTCACCATTATTACAATTTATCAAGGCTTTTGCGGTAGTGAGGAAAGGTCGGCCTTGAATAATTGGAATTTTATCAAAGGCCTCCTTGGTGTCTATCACAATGAAATCCACTGGATAGTAAAAATTGGCTACTTGAACAAGAACATCCTCAACTATGCCTCTGGGAATCTTGGTAGAACGGTCAGCTAACTTCAAGTTGACTTTTGTAGGCTTTAGGTTCTCCAAGCCCATTGCTTGGTACACATGATATGGCAAGAGATTAACACTAGCACCAAGGTCTAAAAGAGCATTACCCGTGAATTTTTCTCCTATCTTGCATGATATTGTAAGACTTCCTGGGTCTTTGAGCTTGACTGGAGCTTGCTGATGGATACTAGATGTTGTTTGTCCAGCTAGAAACGCTCGCTTTGGAACATGAGCACTTCTCTTTATGTTGTATGCATCCTTCAAGAATTTGGCATATGATGGCAACTGCTTGATCGCTTTGAGAAAGGGGATATTGATGTTATCTTTCTCAAATGCCTCCTTCATCTCTAAAAATTGCTTGTCCTTTTTGCTTTGAGCAAAAAACATAGGAAAAGGTGCCTTCGGTATAAACACATCAGCATGTGTTTGCTTTTCTTTCTTTTTGGCATTCTTGCATATCTTGTCTTGGTCATCTTGACAAATGGGAGTGGAAAGGATTTCCCCCACTTCCTTTTGAACTTCATTTGAAATCTTGACCGATTGCTATGTAGCAATGTCATCATGAGAAGGTAAGTCAACCTTGTTGTCTATCTTCAATCCTGATCTGAGAGTAGTAACTAAGCTGACATGATCATGGAGTTGATCAGTACTAGAAGTTGTCCCAATATGGCATACATCTTCACTCTTTGATATTGGTTCCAATAAGCTAGGTTGAGTGGCTTGTGTCTTTACAGACAAAAACAGTAGTGAGTTGGTCGACCTTAGCCTCTAAAGACTCCATTCTAGAACATTGACTTTCCTGAGATTGCTGGAGATTGAGCTGAGATTGTGCAAGAAGCTCTAGAACACTTTCAAACTTCTTATTTTTCTGTGATAGCAAAGTAATTGCATTCTCCAGGTTGTCAAGTGTGGCATAATTTCTCCCAGGATCAAGCACTAACTCTCCACTTATATTGGAATTTTGTTGAGAGTATAATTGTTGTTGAGGGACCAATTGTGAACCTTGATTTGTCTATGGAATATAACTTTGATCTTGAGAACCTGGGGGTCCAGTGTTCTATCTCTAATAATTTCCTTGAAAGTTATTACCACCTTGGTTGGACCTCTGAAATAAGTTCACATTATACTTTCCAACTGATGCATGTTGACAGTAACCAGGACATTCTAGAGTTGCATGGGAAGTGTCCTAACAGACTTCGCAGTATTGGCTAGCTTGCATGATTGGGAGAGATTTAGCTTGAGACTTGTTGATCTTGGAGGGATCCATAGAGAACTGGTTAAATTTCTTACTCAGAGTTTCAATGCTGGTGGCTAGGCTGGCCAATGTAGCCTTCAGTTCTTGATCTGATTGTTCATGTGCTTCGTAACCAAATTGCTTTGGCTCCCCCTTCATTCTAGCTACATCCTCATTGCTAGTAGTCCATTATTGTGTTTCTTCAGCTAAATTCTCGAGAAAGTTGTAAGCTTCCTCTCAATCCATTAATGTAAACTTGCCTTTGTGCATTGACTGTATCATCTACTTGTTCATCATCGAGAGTCCTCAATAGAAAAAATGAGCCAGTGTGCTCTTGTCATATCCATGATGTGGACATTAGACTAGTAGATTATTGAATTTCTCCCAACTTTGATGATATTCTTCAGTCACTTTTCCTTTGAAATTGCTGATAGCTTGCTACATGGCAGAACTTAATCATAAACTTTGTTCTCAACTTTTCCCAATTGTCTATTGAATTGATCGGCCGTGTAGTTAACCATTCAGATGCTTGACCTTCGAGTGAGAGTGGGAATAGAATTAACTTGATACTCTCATCCCTGATATTCTAGTTCTTGAAAGTTCTGAGGACAGATAGAAATTTGTTCATGTGGACATAATGCTGAACATTGTCTGAACCATTGAACTTTGGAAGCATAGAGATTACTGATGCTCTAAGTTTAAACTGGTTAGATTTTGTCTCTGGAAAAACAATACTACTTGGTGGGTCTCTAATGATTGGTGAATAGAAATCACTCAACTTTTTCCTCTGTTATACTTCCATAGGTGCGATAGCTTCAAGATTATTGGTGTCCATAACACCTCCATCATTGCGTGCGGCCATTGTATCAATCCTGTCTAGTATTCTTGCTATGCGAAGATGATGAAAACTATCCTACTAATATGCAATTATTCTAAATTATACTAATATGCAAAACTACTTTCCTTCAACTGGGTTGGGCTTTGCAGCAAGTATCTCACCCGTTGTCTAAAGCTATCTCTTCTAGGGTTATGGTGAATCACTTGGATTGCTTAAGTACCACGACCCACAGACGATAGTCCGTTTGTCAAGATTCAGACAAGGAACACTAAAGTTTGATGTTTCGCTGTGCTGGCTTACAACTTTAATTGTTGAAAAGGTCCTAAATTCAATTATACTAGAAAGCAATAAAACTAAACTATGATGCAACTATACTGAGAAAGTAATAAAACTAAACTACGATGCAACTATACTAAGAAAAATAAATAGAATGAAGATTCGACTAACCTGGATGGTAGATCTTGTCTTCGAGATGTCCTTCAAGCTTCTTTGTTTCTTAAAAGGATGGATGATGAGGCTAAAATTACCTCAAGATCCAAAATTCTAATCTTGAAAGAAAATGTTAAACATGAAGAACTTAAAATGGCAGCGGCGCCATTTGACCTTGTTCTAGGGCTATAATTAATTATATCCCCGCAACGCCATTTGACCTTGCCTCTTTTTGTGTGTATGTAGATGAGATGGTATATGGATGATGTAGATAGATGATGGTCGTTGAACAAAATAGAAGCGTATCAAAACCTAATTATCCCTCAATAAGTAAATGATGAGTAGGGTATCGTTCCACTTTTAAGTGTATGTTTATATGAAGGATAGGACTGGAAAGGGGGTTTAAGGGATTAAAAATTATGATTATAGATATTGTAGATTCTAATGCTAAACTAAACTAAACTAACTAAACTATTGATAATTTATAAGATAGGAAATTCAAGAGATTAGAATCCACCAATACTTTTGATCTATGACCTTCTGCTCCATGGTTGTTCTCACAAGTAGACTACAATTAGGCAATTGAGCGAGTGTCGATGCCCTCTTGGACAAAACATCATTAACGAATAACTCTACTTAAGGTTGTTCCTATATTCATGTTACTAGTATATTCTTTCCTTTTATGTGAGTTTGGGCAACTATTCAATGAATCACCATCTAGGGCAAACACAAGGAATACTTCCCTTACTCTAAAACACTACACAACTAGAAGAAAAGTAGAGAATAATAGTATGATATTCAATTATAATAAATAAAACCCTATTCTAGCATGATATTCGATTGCAATAAATAAAAACCTTAATCTATACTTCCATCCCCTGGTCTGGGTAATGGAACTAATAACTAAAAACATAAAGAACTAACCTGATTGAAGAACACCATGAACCAGAAGAATCATTAAACCTTAAGCACCGGCTTCATCTTCTCCCTTGAAGGAGAAGATTAGCCTTCCATAAAGAAGGAAGAACATGAAGAACGAGAAGAAGAAAAATCGAAGAACATAAGACTAGAAAGACTAATTTATTAAGACTTAGCTAGTTAAAACCGATCTTTTATTATTAATCTCTATGCCTTAAGTTCTAGAGACAAGAGTATAAGTGAATTGGCAAATTACATGAGGCACTTAGGTCCTCTATTTATAGAGGTTACAATAAGCTATAGAAACATTCCAAACCATCATTTGTTTCCTAATACAAATAGACTTCTTTCAGAGTCCAACTTCATCTCTAAAACTAAGAAGGAATTGGCTCTGATGTTGATTCATGTGTCCGACGCGATCTATTCATGCGTCTCGGGACGCAAGCAATGCTCCTAGACACTTTCGATCCATCGTCCCGCACGATTAGCCGATTTTGTCTTTTTCTCGCTTCTATCCTTCTATCCTCTTTTGCGGGCTTTGGTCCAAGCAACGAATCCTTTGGCCTTGGGCTTCCAAATAGGCTTTAAAATAGGTCCAAGTCGTATCTTTAATAGCTCCAATTCCTTGGCCTTCTCCATGATTGTCCACGGGCTTCTCATGTGATCCTTAATGCACCGAATTGCTCCGTTTTACCCCATTTTCTCTAATATTCTACAAAACTCTCTTTTTCACCTGTAGAATCTTAAAACATTACTTAAAAACACTATTAGTCCACTAAGATGGCTAAACAAGAGGCATAATCGAGGGTTAAATTGCACTTTTTGAGCACTTACCAGTTGGAAACTGTTCAATTAAAAAGGCATCTTTAGGAATATTTGTCTTACGCCTTTTAGTGCACAACTCTTTGAGAAACTTAGCATGGTGAGGTAATTTTTTAATTGCAGCCAGAAAAGGTAAGTTTATCGTTAGATTTTTAAAAACTTTCCTAATCTCGTCAAAGTTTGTATCCCTGTTTAACATAGCTAATTTCTGGGAAAACGGTGATTTCACTCTATATTTAGCGTATGGATCAACTGGATGTCTAACCTTTGCTTTCTATTTCTTAGGTTGTGGTTTAACTAGTACCCTTACAGGGGTAGGCTCTTCAGTTTCTATTACGGTATCTAGTTCAATCTCCGGTGTAGGGACAACTGGTGGGGTAACTATATGCATAGTTACTTTATTATCAACCACGGAGAGTGGTGATAGCATTTAGCTCACCTACGTTTGCATTTTCCGTACTAGTATTACCGTTCACCTCAAAGGCTGTGTTTGTTGTTTTAGGATTAGCTATCACTTGTCTTGGAAACACACCTTTGGGTTGTACTTTCTCTTTGTGCTAATTGCTGTAAGGAAAGTTGGATGGCTTGTAAAATCTGTTGTTGAGATTGCATAAAGGTATCGAAACGATCCGGTTGTGGAAGAGTGTTAGCTATAGGTTGTGTGACAGGAACTATGTCACGTTGATTATTAATGGGTGAATTTTGATAGTTATTATTTACCTGAATGATACCTCTATTAGCATTATAATTATTATTGTTATAATTATTATAATTACCTTGACCTTGTGCTTCACCTTGTCGTGGTTGTGCTTAGTTGTTATAATTATTATAATTACCCTGACCTTGTCCTTGCCGTGGTGGAGCTTGGTTATAATTGTTTGCTTGCCTAACATTTTGATTATTAAACCCTAGAGGTGTTACTTGTTTATTATTTCTCCAACTGAAGTTGGGATGTTGTCTCCAAGGGGCGTTAGGAATAGGAAAACTATTAATCGAGCAAACATTATCTTGTTGGATCTGTTTGTTGTTCATAGGCGAGAGGACAATAGGAGTCGAGATGCTCTAGATTCAAACAGAAATTACATGGATTGGAGTTGACATTCCTGACGGGGATAGGCGTTTGTTGAACAGATATAGCCTCTACCTTTTTAATTAGAGATTCGATTAAATTTTTAAGTTCCAGATCGGGTTTCATCTCAAACATACCAGCGACTTTAACTATTGTAGAAGAACTAGCAGAACGGGAGAAATCGTCACTACACCCCAGTTATTATTACGCTTAGTTTGATCTTCTAAAAATTTATAAGCCTCCGAGGCTCCCTTACTTAGGAAACTACCCCCATTCATTATTTCAAGCACCTCCTTGTGGTGGTGTAACAGTCCCTTGAAAAAGGCACGAACTAGCATGTCTTTCGCGAGGTTATGTTGTGGACACTCTATAAGTAGATCGGTGAAATGATTCTAAGCCTCTGAAAATGATTCATGAGGATTCTGTCGAAAGAAATGAATCTTGAAAAGCATTTCATCGGTCTTCAGTGGTGGGTAAAAATGTTCCATAAATAGTTGAACAAGTTTAGCCCATGAGTCCACAGAATTAGCATTGGCTAGTTAACCAAGACGCCACCTTATCGGCTAAAGTGAAGGGAAATACCCTGTTTAATTTGTGCAACACCAACCATAGGATGGTGGAATGTAGTAAGGACTTGGTCAATCCTACACATGTGCTAATAAGACTTTTCATGGTCTAACCCATGAAAAACGGGTAACAAATTAAATATATTTGGGGGGATTCGGAAATCCCCTACTGGGTCTGGATAGAACGATGCAAGATTTAGGGCTTTCATTCAAGGCTTTGTAAAAGTTAGAGAGAGGAGACTCTCTTTCTTCAACCATTACTTTAGGTGGTGTGTGTGGTATATTAGCTAGAGATGTAGTGAGTGGTATACTAGAAAGGCGTGTTTGTTGACGTTGTCGGTTGATTACATTAGGCGTTTTTCTTCGGCCTGACCTTAATCGCATGCAAGGCTAAGCCAATCTTAACGAAACACAACAACACTTCAAACAATCCTAATATGCTAGTATGAACCTCTAACAGGAGATGCGAGGTGTGGAAGAAAAGAGTACCTGAATGCCTCCTTGCTTTGCTTATGAATAGCGTCTTGTTTACGTGTGGTCAGTGTGTATAACAAGTTAAAACACTGAAAACTATGAAGAAATGGAAATTTGAAACAAACCAGTGTAAATCGGGCAGATTCAGTAGAGGGTGCAGGTCGTGCTCAGAATAGGCCTAGGTAGGGCGCAGGTAGCTCTCAGGTTCAAGCTGGAGTTCCAGGCGTTTGGGTGCAGGTCGCTCTCAAATTTAGCCTTGGTAAGGCACGGGTCGCGCCAAAGGTAAAATTCAAGGTCCAGGCGCTTCAATGCAGGGGGCACTCGTGTTTTGCCTTGGCAGGGTGATCACCCGTAAAAACTCAATTAGATTACTCTAACCTTATTCTTACGGTATCAATAATTTATTTCCTACTCTCACATATATATTCATGCAATATATAGAGTACGGAATCGTTCCACTCTTAACTCTCAAGACTTAAACAAATTCAATTGAACAAACACAAAGAACAATGGTGAGAGTAATGTGTTATATGAAATATCTATTCTATGATTATACTACGGATTCAATTTATACTAACAAGATACGATAATTCAACTACAGAAATACTAACTGGATTCTATGATAAGGAATTAGGGGGATTGATTCCTCCTTAACTCTACTTAATCTACTAACCAAGAACTGTCGCACTCCAAATTGAAATGTTATCGCGTAACAATTGGTAAATCTAATCCCTAACTATTCATGGCAATCTCTACCAAGTAATAACTAGCATGTGAAGCATTAAACCCATTCTCATGGTGAACTAATTACTTCTAGAATTGAATAGATTATCAAGACAAATTCTAAGCTAACAAAATCAAGTTTTCTTCAAGGCTTCCTCAACCCCTCTAATGGAGGGTTAGCCTAGAGTCATTAAACTATCATTTCTCTTGGAATCTAAACAAGACATAGTATAAAGATTTGAACTTTACTTGTTTAAACTCAATTAGAAATTACTCATGCAATAATTGAATTAAACTAATAATGACAAATAAGTAAATCGAAGGATTTAAGCTAATAAATAAATGAAAATGAAACTAGATTATGGAGAACTAATTAAATTTATTTATCTAATGAATAGCAATAACAATAATTTAATACTAAATTTAAGGCAAGAATAAAAACTAATTAATTAATGTAAAACTAGATCTAGAACTAAGGTTTAATGGCTACTTTTCTTATCCTAACCTAATTTATTTTCTAACCTAACTATCTACCATTAACAAAGAGTCAAGCTCTTGTTTTTATACTTTCAGATCCACAAATCGTGCATGGGCTTGGAGCCATGTTTTGGGCCAGAGAATCAGGCCCAAAACCCAATTCTTTCAGTCCAAAAAGGCCTCTTCAGCTGCAGTTGACTTCGACAGACTTTTTGTCCACTTCTGCTCCTCTGATTGGGCCAAGGATTAGACCATTGGAAAGCTCTTTCCGAGCCGGTCGTTTTGATGTAAGGTAGGCCCAATTCCGAGGTCTGAGTCCAAAGATATAGTATTCGGAAGTTCTGTTGACTTTGTGCACTGTTTCTGCCCGCGTGGACTTTGACTTTTCATCTTTTGACCGGGCTTTACAGAGGCTTTGTCTTCTTGGAAATTGGCCTTTAATCACATAACTCCTTAGCAACCGACCTTTGCTCCTTTATCTCACTAAAGTGGCACATTTCTGCACATATGGACTCTGAAGCCTGAAATGCATAAAAACACGTAATCAGTATTAACTCTTACTTATTATTCACATAATTGGTCTAAAAGTACGATTGTTAAGGGGTTAAAACTACAGTTTTGGGCTCTTATCAAACCACCCCCAAACAGCATTTTGCTTGTCCTCAAGCAAATATGAGAAATTAGAATAAGTGACCAAAAATGGAGTTCTAACTACTCTCGTTTCACTAAGTGCGATTGCATTGACCATATGCAACAAGGCCTTAAACCACTAGGAATTCCCTAGTGGACGAGTTATAGCCTCGTGAGAGTTTTCCAGTGAAGGTACTCACAAACTTCATCTATACTACAATGACTAAGAAATAAAACTATTGTTTCCTCATTCATGTCTCAACTATCTATACATCTCACTAGCAATTGAATAAGAATAACCAAGTCAAAAACCTAAACTAATATATGCATAATAATCAATCATCTATGATACAAATATATATACTATGAGTAATACTATGAAATGCCTAGCAGGTTCGTTTCTGAAAACTTCGAATAAGCGTCCTTAAGTAGGTCCTCACAAAATGTCAAGACAAAACCACTCTGATTTTTCCGCTCAAGTTTCGCTACTCCAGTGTGCAGTGGGCACACTTTACCTTACAAACTCAATGACAACAAGGAAGCTGGAGTCGATCAAACACATCTGCCACTTACTATCAAACTAACATATTCCTAATTGAGCTAGAGGTCTTTATTAGGTGTTTTGGGGATTAGGAGATGGTTTAAGAAGGAAGGAAATGGATATTCAAAAAGGACAAGTCTGAGATAATAGAGTCTTCATATTATGTAACTAGAGAAAACCTTGTTATTTACTTTTGCTTCTACACTTTGTTTCCATCCTTAACCATATTTTTTTCTTTTTCTTTGGCTTTTGACTCCTTTTTTTTTTTTTTTTTTGGAGTTTTTATTTATTTCTATTTTTATTTATTTTTTTTCCTTTTCTTTGGATGGAAACTTCTTTTCTTTATTTTCTGAAGCAACTAACTAATTTTTGTTTACAGAGGTTTTTCTCTTCTTCTTTCTTCCTCATTCTATTCTCAGACTTATTCTAAATTGGGTTGGTTGATTTATATATTTTTTTTTTTTTTTTTTTTTGTAACAGGGGTAAAGGAATTGTGGTTTCATGGAAGGCTAAGGAAAGGCTCGGAGGGGCTTAATTAGCGGAAAATAATTCATAGGTTTGAATTTCTGGCTATATCGATCCAAAGAGGGCCTAAATTCTCGCTTAGGATATGGCATAGTGATCAAGCAAGTGGACGTGTGATTTCTCTATCCGGATTTTACTTCTCCCTTGTGTCATTTCTCAAATGTTTCGCTCATATAAGGCTTTAGGCTATATTTTCACAGGATTTGTAGAATAAGTACTCTAGCCTAGATTTCATAAACTTACTGCTAACAATCACAGATACTCATGTAATATATTTATAGATAGATGCAAAGATTATTACCTACATATTAACCTAAGTTCCTAACAATTATTCTGATGCAAAAGCTACGTGAGACTTCTAGATTGTTAAGAGCATAGAGAAAGAAAACAATACCAATATTCCTAAGTGTATAGCATAAACTTATTTATTTATATTTTTGAAATTTTTAACTTGAAAACAAATGGATATTATACATATCTATATCCTAACAGATGCCTTAATTACACGTGTTTCTATGCCCCCAAACAAGAAGCATGCTTTGTCCTCAAAGCATTTAAATAAAGAGGGTAGAAAAAATACCATGGAAATGCGTGAAATTCGAACATCCGCAAAACAAGGTTAGAACATACTAATATAGGAAATAAAAAAAGCGACGCGAACTCTATAAGAGTTCCACCCATTATGGGGTTAACGTAATTAAATTTCTTGGGACATAAGCGCACACTAAACTGAACTAAAAACTTACCTCCACTCCTCCAAATAAGCACTTTGTCATCCTCCTCTTCTATAAAGAAGTGAGGTTCCTTCGCATCCTGCCATGCCATTATAATTTGCCAAGCTTGCCGCCATTTATCATCTACGGATGCTAACCTGTTAAGCACCACTTGGCCGGATGGGGTGTAAGGTGCAACTTGATGAGGTTGTATCCTCCACCTTTGCCAAGTCATTGCACGGAAAGATCGAATAATAGAATTGGGGGGTCTCACAATGTCGACCCCAACCCAGTCCGTGGAACGGGCACAACAACAGGGAAGAAACATAGCATAATACGGCAAACTAATATAGGCATAAGAAGATACTTATGCCTCATGCTATGGGCTCATGCTAAACTAGACATTAAGGTCTTGGGAAGGTCATATAGCAGCGCCCTCGGCCTAAAGCAAGGAAAACGCCGCAAGTGGCATCATTCACGTAAGAAAACACCATTCCCCTAAAATGTTTAACATGATCCAAAACATAACAGTTCCTATGTTTATGGCCGCTACCAAGGGCGACGTTATATTCCCCTTGGTCCTCGATATGAGAAAAATGCCTGCCCCATACCATGCAAAACTCATAAGTGTAGACATACATATTATCGAATCCAATAGCACCATGGGTCTTGTATTTCAAATGCATGGCAAGTCCAAGAACAATTTCTAGCAAGAACCATAAGCGGTTCCCGGCTTCACGTATGTGATCACCTCACAAACCAAACACTATAAGTAGTGCTTTGGAACAAATCTTCGAAAGACTGTTCCGGTATTATTGTAGGAGATGTCATCTCAAAACTACGCTCTGGAACAGCTGCAAATGAACCGAAAACAACCCGTGAAAAACCGAATTTTGCTTTGGTTTACAAAAGTCGTATGCGGGCGCTTCCACTTGAAGCTGGTGCGCTCTGTTGAATTTAGAATTCCAGTGTTTTTGAGCGCCGAGTCGCTTTACCTTGAAGCGCTGGCGACTCAACAAAATTTCGACAAAAGTGTAGAGCGCGAAAGGCCCTATATGGGTGCGCCCGAGGTGCTGATGGTTTGAAATCGAGACGAAACGTGGGAAACGTGGGAGTGAAAGGTGGGTGATGGAAGTTAGGTGTAGTGTGGGTTGTGAGTGTAGAATGAATGAAGTTTTTATAGGTTTTTGAATTGTTAAAACGAATCGGTAGGTTGCCAAAAAGCTTTAAGGCAATTTCCGGAAACAATAAAATTTCCGAACCCGAAAACGGAAACAACTCATATTCTTGATTCTATAACAACCCTAATATCTTTTATACTGGATTTAGAATAGTAACTTCTAAACTCTCTTAGATTTCCTCCTACCACCACATCTAATCATAGGTATGTCAATTACGACAATATTCTCAACCTTCACTCCAAAACAAACTCTAAAATGGAGGATCTTCTACAAATCATGATAGAATAAATAATACCACCCCCAAACAATTCGGGAAGGTGGGATTAACAATAAAATCCATGCATAATTTGAAAAGAACAACATTATATTAAAATTGAAATTCAAACAACATTTAACTACCAAATTCAAAGTTAACTACGGAATTTAACAACGTAACATCCTATCTACTAAAAATAATAAAAAACATCTTCAAAACAACAAACAAGAAGAAATCTAGCTACCCTTCAAGGGAGGGGGGTTGGGGGTAAGAATAGGAATTTGAGTGATCAAGAATGGAAAAACCAAACACCCCACCCACCCCCAAACAAATTTTTAAAAACAGGTTTATAAAAATTTGTTTTAAAATGTGGGTCTTTTAAAGTCAGATTCTCGAGACTTAATGTGGGGTCATTTTACGTCAGATTCCCCTAGACTGTGCACACCCCCAAACAAGCATGGAACTGGGGTGGCACAAAGTGGATGATACATGGTCAACTATAAACAAATAGTCGGAAGAGTTGGGGGTCTAGCCATAAAAACATGATACTAAATGCACCCCAAAACCGAATAATGTTGTATAATTGGAAGCAAACATGTAAGCGAAGGAATGAAAACTTATGCATCATATCAAAGAACACATGCAAACCATCATGTTGTAATTGTTTTAAATAGTTGGAATGACCAAAAAGATGAATTAGCGATACTTTAGGTGAGAAGGGAATGAAGTGTGGATCCTGATGTCTTTCATGAAGCTCAGATAAGGAAAAATAAGACAAACTAGGTTTCTCACTACACTCGGTCGAGCTTGTCTCTCAATTACGGAATGGTGTACTCATGGGATTGTGTGCTAAGCAAACACTCTTCATTATGAGGGTTGAAAAAATTATAGATGGTCTCTGAGGCAATTGGCTCAAGGGAAAAATCGAGGTTCCTTTTAAATGGTGGGTGAATGGATGGCTTAGTTGTGGTAGATGGTTAGATTATAGGAGGTGGTAACTCAGGTGGATGGTGGTTGGTTGGTGGTTCATCGGGTGGTGGATCCTCACATGCTCTTAAGAACTCTACATCTGGCTTAGCTGAATCCACAAGGTTATGGTTCGTGGCTTTATCTTTAAGATTTTCCTCTATTTCTTTCCTTGTTATTTCCTCAACTGCCAAATTGAATTGAGATTCACATTGCTCTAAAGATGTAACTTCCTCGTTTTCTTGCACATTAACTTGTTCATGCCTTAGATTTGAATTGTTAATCTCCATGTCCTCACCTTCTTCCTCTAAAACACTACAAGTATCATTAATGGCCTCATTCGAATGTGTCGAGACATCATCCAGCCGAGTGCAGTTAGCAAACTCAAAGGCCTGGACATGCTCAACAGGAGGGTCCATATTACGAGAATGCCAATAGTTATCAAATTCTTCCTTCGTCACACCTTTATAAATATCTTCTAAAGTGTAATCATTATATTCATCGTCGTGGATCGTTGGGAAGTTCCTGAGCCATCGCCAAGTTTGAGTGGTCATCCAAACTAGTCCTAAAGAGTTGTCTACAAGAATTTCCTCATCCAAAGGGGGTGTGGAGTTAATATCATGGTTAATGGGAGGGTTTTCGGAAGGTAATGGTTCATTAAATGTAGGGTAGGTGTGAACTAGGTTGACTGGGTTAGTTATGGGAATAGTGTCGATCTCCGCATGGTAGAAATGTCCGGTGTGAACCTAGTTTCTTTAGGTTCCGGTTTATTTCCTGAAGTATTATTTTGTTTTGGGCCATTATTTCATCGAATGTTGTTAGCTGAGGGGAAGCTTGGTGGTGTGGGTCTGGTTGGTATGGTGTTTGATAGTCATAGTTATTGGCGTTTGAGTGACTTTGGTTGATGTCGCATCGCGTGATGGGTTAGGTTGAGGTTTGAATGGTCGGGTGATTGTTATTGGTGGAATTACATGAATAGTTTGGATGACTAGAAAACTCTTGATTGTATGAGTCACTATAAAAATTTGAAAATTGAGGCTCATAATTATTATTATATCCTATAGTAGGCTCGGACTCTTGATATGATGGGCATTGAGAAGCCCAATGGTTAGGACTACCACAACATGAACATGGTGAAGGGTTCCCATAATAATTACAAGATTGCTCTTGATATGATGGGCATTGAAGCCCAATGATCGGACTACCACAACATGAACATGGTGAAGGGTTTTCATAATAATTACATGATTGCTCTTGATATGATGGGCATTGAGAAGCCCAATGGTCGACTACCACAAAGATGAACATGGTGAAGGGTTTGCATAATTATCATATGATTGTTGGTCTACATATTGATATGCCATATTGGTTTTTCAAATATATTATAGGGCAACTAATATGCAACCACAACTCTAAGCATATATTTCTAGATAGGCGTGTGGTATTTAATTCTACGAAAAATAAGCCTGATTATACTAGAATTAAAACTCCTCTGACAGAAGAGGCGAGGAGTGGAAGAAGGAGTACCTGAATGCCTCCTTGCTACGCGTTTGAATAGCGTCTTGTATACGCGATCTCAGTGTATTTAACAAGTTAAAAACACTGAGTAACTTGAAGACATAAAAATTTGCATTTACCTATGAAAATTGGGCTGTTCACACAGAATTTTCCCTTGAGGGCGCGAGTGCCCTCTGTTTTGTCGAATGTCTAGTGTTTTGGGCGCGGGTCGCGCTCTAGGGTTTTCAAGTTTTAGGCCTTTTATCGTACTCCAAAAAATCTGAAATTTTTACAGTAATTTGTTAAGATGTCTATCAAGTAGTCTGTAAAATTTCAGATCAATCGGATCTGTGAAAGTCCCTTTACAGCCCTTCAAAGTTTGCAAAACGGTTTTCGAACACAATACAAACAACCGAATGGTTAACCCATCAAAACAAATCAAACAATTGCCAAATTTTTACTGGAGACTCCTGGCAGATCCTAATTGTTCTTGTAAAAATTTAGAGCAATTGGAGTTGTACAACCTCTCCTTATTGGCTGGTGTTCCAGATATTAAGTGTTTGCAACACTGCAGAAACACACTGGAAACACTCTACTATTTAGGAGGTCAAAACAAATCAAAAACTCGTCAAATTTTTACTACAAACTCCTGACGTAGAATAGATACTCCTATAAAAATTATAGAATTTTTAGAACTCCCTAAGTAACCTTATTCCTCTGTTTTTCAAGAACATACGGTGTGAAAACTGAAATGCAGCACTGTAAAGATCTTATTTTTTTCACAAGGTAAACCAACTTTGAAAATTCTAAAAATATTCCAGTAAATCAACAACACATTAAATATTATGTATGAAAAGTTTTAGAATTTTTGAAAATTTAGAAATACCTTCACCGTAGTGTTTTTCTCAGTGAATCCGCAGCCCCAATGCCTAAAACAGTGAATAGTTCCAAAAATCAAGAAATAAGAATGAAAAATTAAAAGGGTGGGTGGGTAGAGAATGGGGGATTGCCCCTTGGATTCAAGCAATTGAATTCTTGTCTTGAACGAGATTAAGATGGCAGCGGCGCCATTTGATCACCCGTAAAAACTCAATTAGATTACTCTAACCTTATTCTTACGGTATCAATAATTTATTTCCTACTCTCACATATATATTCATGCAATATATAGAGTACGGAATCGTTCCACTCTTAACTCCCAAGACTTAAACAAATTCAATTGAACAAACACAAAGAACAATGGTGAGAGTAATGTGTTATATGAAATATCTATTCTATGATTATACTACGGATTCAATTTATACTAACAAGATAATGATAATTCAACTACGTAAATACTAACCTGGACTCTATGATAAGGAATTAGGGTGATTGATTCCGCCTTCACTCTACTTAATCTACTAACCAAGAACTGTCGCACTCCAAATTGAAATGCTATCGCATAACAATTGGTAAATCTAATCCCTAACTATTCATGGCAATCTCTACCAAGTAATAACTAGCATGTGAAGCATTAAACCCATTCTCATGGTGAACTAATTACTTCTAGAATTGAATAGATTATCAGGACAAATTCTAAGCTAACAAAATCAAGTTTTCTTCAAGACTTCCTCAACCCCTCTAATGGAGGGTTAGCCTAGAGTCATTAAACTATCATTTCTCATGGAATCTAAACAAAACATAATATAAAGATTTGAACTTTACTTGTTTAAACTCAATTCGAAACTACTCATGCAATAATTGAATTAAACTAATAATGACAAATAAGTAAATCTAAGGATTTAAGCTAATAAATAAATGAAAATGAAACTAGATTATGGAGAACTAATTAACTTTATTTATCTAATGAATAGCAATAACAATAATTTAATACTAAATTTAAGGCAAGAATAAAAACTAATTAATTAATGTAAAACTAGATCTAGAACTAAGGTTTAATGGCTACTTTTCTTATCCTAACCTAATTTATTTTCTAACCTAACTATCTACCATTAACAAAGAGTCAAGCTCTTGTTTTTATACTTTTAGATCCAAAAATCGTGCATGGGCTCGGAGCCATGTTTTGGGCCAGAGAATCAGGCCCAAAACCCAATTCTTTCAGTCCAAAAAGGCCTCTTCAGCTGCAGTTGACTTCGACAGACTTTTTGTCCACTTTTGCTCCTCTGATTGGGCCAAAGATTAGACCATTGGAAAGCTCATTCCGAGCCGGTCGTTTTAACGTAAGGTAGGCCCAATTCCGAGGTCTGAGTCCAAAGATATGGTATTCGAAAGTTCTGTTGACTTTGTGCACTATTTCTGCCCGCGTGGACTTTGACTTTTCATCTTTTGACCGGCTTTACAGAGGCTTTGTCTTCTTGAAATTGGCCTTTAATCATAGAACTCCTTAGCAACTGACCTTTGCTCTTTATCTCGCTAAAGTGGCACATTTCTACACATAATGGACTCTGAAGCCTGGAATGCATAAAAACACGTAATCAGTATTAACTCTTACTTATTATTCACATAATTGGTCTAAAATTACAATTGTTAAGGGGTTAAAACTACAGTTTTGGGCTCTTATCACAGGGCGCGGGTTGCGCTCAGCCAAAAAGTGAAGTTCCAGGCGCTTGGGCGCGGGTGGCGCTCCAATTTAGCTTGCCCAGGGCACGGGTCGCGCTCCGTGTAATTCTTCAAGGAAAATTTTTCAGTGCTGAAATGGACAACCACAGTGAGAATCAAACAAATGTGGGTGGGTTATGGGACTTTGGAAAACTATCAATTATAAATAAAACAATACTAAAGGGAATTAAGATGGTAGCGACGCCATTTGATAAGACGATAAAATTGATATAATTTTACTAATGAATAATGCGATGAAACTCTAATCGCAAGTAAAACTAATACTGAACTATACTCGTGATTACCAAAGATTTCTACTCTCGATACTATTGAAGTAGAGTTGGAATAAAAGATTCATTCCACTCCTAGTTCTTTAGCATTCAAGTTTTTTATAATTGCGAATCTATCCAAAATCTAACGAGAGTTTTACGAAGGGAATTATAAGAATAAGATACTAACTATAATGATTGAACTATGAAATGCTACGGGATACTAAGGTTTGAATCTAGAATAAGAATTAGGGGGGAATTGAATCCACCTTGAATCTAACTTAATAGACTAGCATAGATTGTTGTAATCCAATTCTTACGTTCTTACGGTAAGAATTGGTAGTTCTAATCTCTAATTATACATGACATCTCTACCAATTCATAACTAGCATGTGAGGATGTCCACCCATTCTCATGGCGAATCAATGACCTTCTTGAGTGGAATAGACTTTTACAACGATTCTACACTACACAATCAAGTTTTCATCAAGGTTTCATCAAACCCCTCTAATGGAGGTTTAGCCTTGATTCATCAAACTATCATTTCCATATGAATTAACACTAGACATCATAAAAAGATTGGAACTTTGCTTCTTTAAACTAAAATGGAAACTACTCATGTAATAATTGATTTAAACTAATAATGACAAATAAGTAAATCTAAGAATTGAAACTAATAATTAATGGAGAACGAAATTAGATTATCAAGAAATAAATATTTTATTGATCTAATAACTAAATAACAATCATTCAATACTGAAATTAAAACAAGAATAACAACTAATTAATTAATTAAAAAACTAGATCTAGAACTAAGCTTTAATGACTACTCTAATGGCTACTTTCTATCCTAACCTAATTGATACTTAAGAGCTAAGTCTTGTGTGTGGAAATGGAGGAGACCAGATCCACATTTTCGTGCATAGGTTGAGGGTTCATGTTTTGGGTCGGAAAATCGAGCCCAAAGTTCAATTTCTTCAGTCCACAGGACCCTTTTCAGTTGACTTTGACTTCAATAGGCTTTTTGTCTACTTTTGCTCCTCTTATTGGGTCAATGTTTAGACCATTGGAAAGCTCTTTCCGAGTTGGTCGTTTTGACATAAGGTACACCCAATTCCGAGGCCTGAGTCCAAAGATACGATCTTTGGAAGTTCTGCTGACTTTTGTGTGCTGCATCTGCCCGTCTTAGCCTTTAATCACAAAACTTCTTATCAACCAACCCTTGCTCCTTTATATCACCAAAGTGGCACATTTCTGCACATAATTGACTTCAATGCCCGAAATACATAAAAACACATAATTAGCATGAACTCTTATTTATTACTCGCATAATTGGTCTAAAAGTATTATTGTTAAGGGGTTAAAACTACAGTTTTAGGCTCTTATCAGGAGGAGATGAAGCCGGTGCTTAGGGTTCTGTGATTCTTCTAGTTCACAGTGTTCTCTAATTTGGTTAGTTTTTCATGTTTTTTAGTTATTAGTCTCATTGCCCACACCAGGGAATGGAAGTATAAAATAAGGTTTATGTTTTGCAATATTAATATCATGTTAGTGTTCTTTAATTTTCTGCTAGTAGTATATTTCTTTAGAGTTATGGAAGTATTCTTTGTGTTGCCTTAGAAGGGGTAGCTCAGGGAGTGGCTGCCTAGGGGAAGTATTCTTTGTGTTTACCTTAAATGGTCATTCATTGAACGACTGCCTAATTAGGAGGTACTCCTTGATGTTGCTTTCGGTAATACATTGAATGGCTGCTCGAGCTTACATAAAAGGAAAGAAGATATTAATATCATAAACATAGGAACAATCTTAAGTAGAAGTAAGTTTTAATGATGTTTCGTCCAAGAAGGCAACACTCACTTGATTGCCTAATTGTCGTATGTATACTTGTGAGAACAACCATGAAGCAGAAGGTTGCAGATCAAAGATATTAGTGGATTCAAATCTCTTGAATTCCCTCTTATAAAATCAATCACTAGTTTAGTTTAGTTTAGCTTAGTAGTAGTTTAATCTAATTCACAATCTCTACAACCATAGTTTTTAATCCCTCAAACCCCCTTTCCAATCCTATCTTTATTCACAATACAACTTAAAAGTGGAACGATATCCTACTCATTCTTTAGTCATTGAAGGATAATTAGGTTTTGATCTCTAACTTAGTTTTTACTTTCAAGGGACTTTGAAGCCCTAAAAATGCATAAAAACACATCCATCATCCATCATCATCCATAATCTTACATACCATTCTCAACCAATAAAACTAAGTGTGTCAATAAGGATTTCATCTCAAATGCTAAAATAGATGCCTTAGTTAGGAGAGTTGAAGCTCTTGAGCTAGAAAATGAGACTAATTCTCCATCCCTAGTTAATAATAGTGAGACCCCTAGTTATCTTTTGTGTGATAGTCTTGATCATGTAATTGATAATTGCCCAGGCGTAACTGGACAAACCAATGCTTTCAATACGTACTAGAAGCGAGGGAATAACCCATTTTCTAATAACTATAACCCTGGATGGAGGAATCATCCCAACTTCTCATGGAGGAATGGACCACATCAAAATGATCCAAGGGTACAACTTATGAACCCCAATCCCCAGCCATATTCTCAAGTCCCGACTCACCAATTTCAGTAATACCAAAAACCACCACCACCTAAAAAACCATCTCTCTTAAGGATATCCTTAGTCTTTTCATACAGAGTTCCCAACAATTTCAAAAAGAAACCCAACAGAGTTTGCGTTCAAACTCACAATCTATTGCCAAGTTGGAAATTCAAATGGGTCAACTTGCAAATACCTGAAATAAAAGAGAGAATGGTAGATTTCCTAGTCAGCCAGTCGCTAATCAAAAAGGTCAGTATAAAATATGCTCTAACTTGAGCCAAGAGCACCACTATGAGCAGGTCAAGTCTATTACCATTTTTAGGATTGGTAAACATGTTGACAATATGGTGGAGATGCCTAGGGATGTTGAGGTTAGATCTGATCCTATAGAGTATGAGCACGAGGAGAGTGATGTAAGTGGTTCTAATCATGATACTTCTGTGGAGACTAGTCCTTCCCCATCTTATATACCGAAAGCTCCTTTTCCTTAACGTTTGATTTCAACTAAAAAAAGAAATAATATTAATGAGATAATGAAGATGTTTAACCAAGTTCAAATTAATATCCCATTACTTGATGTTATCAAATAAGTTCATTCCTATGCCAAGTTTCTTAAGGACATGTGTACACAAAAATGTAAGTTGAATGTGCACAAGAAAGCTTTCTTTACCGAGCAAGTAAGTTCGATTATCCAAAACCAAACTCTGCCTAAGTTTAGAGATCCAGGATGCCCTACTATTTCTTGTATTATTGATGACCATATGATTGAGAAAGCATTACTTGATTTGGGGGCTAGCGTTAATTTGTTGCCTTATTCAGTGTATTTACACCTTGGTCTTGGTATGTTGAAACCTACACCAATTACTCTTCAATTGGCAGATAGGTCTGTTAGGATTCCACGTGGTGTTATTGAGTCCTCCTAAGCTTGAATTAAAACCATTACCTGATACTCTTAAGTATGTCTTTCTAGGACTTGATGATACTTTACATGTTATTATTGCTTATAATCTCGGGAGTGAACATGAGGGTAAATTGATTAGGGTCCTTAGAGAGCATAAAGCTGCCTTAGGGTGGACTTTTGCTGATATTAATGGGATAAAGTCCATTGATTGTATGCATTATATTCATATTTAGAAGGATGTTAAACCAAACCGGGAGTTTCAAAGACGGCTTAATCCTAACATGAGAGAGGTAGTGCGAGTCAAGGTGCTCAAGTTGTTGGATGTGAGTATCATTTATCCCATCTCCGATAGTTCATGGGTGAGTCCTGTTTAGGTTGTCCCTAAGAAGTCTTGTATTATGGTAATTACAATTGCGAATGGCAAATTAGTTCCTACCTAAATGACTATCGGGTGGCATTTTTGCATTGATTATCGTAAGTTGAATTTAGTCACTAGGAAAGATCACTTTCCTCTTCCTTTTATTGACTAGATGCTTGAATGGTTAGCCGGTCATAAGTACTATTGTTTTCTCGATAGTTATTCCAGTTATTACCAAATATGCATTACACCGGAGGATCAAGAAAATATTACCTTTACTTGCCTTTTTGGAACTTTTGCCTATCGTCGTATGCCATTTGGGTTATGTAATGTGAGAAGCACCCAAAAGTGTAGTTTAAACCCCTTAATAGTATTCTATTTAGGCCAATTATGTTTATAATAAATAAGAGTTAGTAATATTTACGTGTTTTTGTATATTTCGGGTTTTGAACCTGTTTATGTGCTTAAAGATGCCATTTTGTATGAAAAATGAGTCAAGATGATTACTGAAGAAGTTCTATATTTAAAGCCCAAGAATCATGAAGAAAAGCCTTTTTCAAGCCTAGTCAAAGCTGGGAAGTCAAAGTCAATTCTAGTAGAAAAAGAACAGAAAAGTCAATAGAACTTCAACAGGTCGTATCTTTGGACTTCGACCTCAGAATTGGGCCTACTTTATGTCAAAATGACAAGTTCGGAATAAGCTTTCTAATGGTTCTGGATTTTCCCCAATTAGAGCTGTAAAGATAGATGAAATAGGCACTAAATTAATTTCTAGTAGAATTGGCCTTTTCAGACTTAACCTAATGGACTTTGGGCTCACTTTAGAGGCCCAAAGTCTCCCTTTTTGGCCCATGCACGAAAATATACCCCTAACCCTCTCGGCCTCTCCTATATAAAGAGGGTTAAGCCTAAACCTATTATTCCTTCCTCCCCTTAGTTTCTAATTAGTTTAGTGTAGTTGTAATTTAGTTTAGGTTAGAATAATTTAGTTTGTAGCCTCTATTAAATCCTTCAATAAAAACTCTTAGTTTAATATTCTATTCTTGTCTCTTTATTTTAATGTCTTTATCTTATTGTTTTGATATTCTTCATCTAATGACACAAGGTTAAACCTCAATTAGAGGAGGTTTAGGAAGCCACATGAGGATGATTAGCTATTAGTATTATTGTTTTGTATCAAGAATGTTAAGTTCTTCTTTATAAGTAACTAGAGATAGAGCTCATTATGGAGAACTAGAGTTTAAAGCCACCACCAAAGAGATTTGTGGTGGAGTTAAACTCTCCTACTAGTGAATCCTTGATCCGAGAGGATTTGGTATTCAATAGGGATAAACAAGCGATTCAATGACTAATTAATAGTCAATCGAATCGTGTGGTAGATTAACCTTCTCTATATCCATTTCTCTCAATTAAATCTACTATTTTGTATCTTATATTTACTGTTTTCTTAGCCTCATATTACTCTCTTGTTAGTTAATAGTTGTTTAATCTAGATTCGTTACAAGTATGTACAAGCAAAAGTGGAGAACACGATTACTCCTCTTTATTTTATGATGTTTATAGAGTATTATTTTGATTGATATGCATATTTTAGTATTATTATAAACACTATTTTTACATTATTAAATCTTAGTTATCATAATGCACTTGGTACCTTCCAACGATGCATGCTTAGAGTTTTTTCTGATATAGTAGAGAGTTGAGGTTTCTTGAGATGTTTATAGTTGACTTTTCCATATTTGATGATTCTTTTGATGAGGGTTTGTACCATTTGGAATTAGTGTTAATTAGGTGCAAGGAGAATAATCTTGTGTTTAATTGGGAGAAGTGTAATTTTATGGTTCAACAATATTGTTCTTAGTCATATCGTTTCTAGTAAAGGCATTGAGGTTGATAATGTCAAGATTGATGTCATTTCTAGTCTTCTACCACCCAAGACTGTGAAAGATATTAGGTTCTTCTTAGGTCATGCTGGATTTTATATGCGATTCATTAAAGACTTTAGTTGGATTTCTCGTCCCCTATGCAATTTACTTGCTAAGGACACTACTTTTGTCTTCTTCTTCTTTTTTAAAAAAAAATAAGCGTGGGTTATGGCAGACCTTAACCTGTATTATTTAAGATAACCTTGAGTACATTTTTCCATTTTTGTCTTCTTCTATAATCATGGACAGACAATATGTAGGAACCGTTATTTTAGAATGCAAATTTCTACAAACCGCGAAAACCATGTGCAGTGGAATTAATGGGTTCTCATGATTTTGGATAGAAAACATACCTTTGAATCGGCTGTGATAACTCTGAGAATCCAATAGCTATGAATCCGAATCAACAATCAACCCCTTGATCTTCTATTGTATTCCTTTATAATAGATTGGACGTTGTGTAGGCAACGATTTACCAACCCCCTTCTTTCTCACAAAGCTAGATCTAATTTTGGATCTATCTTTCCTTGCCTCTCTTTTCAATCCAGAAAAATGAATAGTGAATAGTTAATTTCGGCCAGGAGAGAAGGGATCTATTTATAGGCTACAACAGGGACCATGAGGAGAAATTAGGATTGGGCCTCCTGACGGGCTTGGGCCTCCCATGTTCACCCAGAACACACAACCTAAGTCCGTCAACAAATGGCTTATTCCACTAAAGGCCATTATTATACTACCGCCCTAATCCCAAATTACGTGTAAGCATTTATGAGCTCCATATTATATGCTTGTGGATCTCCCCGTGTTTAAGATATCGAATGTCCGTTGATTAAGTCCAGTTACTGACAACTACATTAATCAACTTCTTATGTCCTTGAGTAGTGCCACTCAACCTCATTGTCATGTCGGAATAAATCCACCTGCAGCGTTTACATGACAATCTTTTTGAGCTCCTCAAGGGGACATCATCAACCCGACTTCCTACGGGTCACGCATTCCTTCTATAATTAACAACACACCTTACATACAATGTCATTACCCAATCCATTGAGTTTGTTGATTCACAAATGAATCTCTCACTCATTGATGATTTAAAGCAATGTACAATGCACGTAAGTGCCCGTTATTTTATCCGGATTAAGAGGAAAATCATCCATAATAACAGAGGCGTTTGTTCTCTTATATAGTCAGTATAAAGAGAAACAACCTCACTTGGTCCTGTTCAATACACACAAAGTGTACTAGTGTAATCCTATAGTCAAGATAGACTAATACCAGATTATACTACAACCGTACCAATGGTTTGTCCAAATCCATCTAGGTTGTGAACGATTACTTATACTTTATGAGGTACTGATGATATGATCTTCTGTGTGTTCACACCATATCATCTACAACATAAAGTATTAGACACATGCATATAACTAATAACATATATAATATGCATAACATTTGCCCATATGATTCTCATTCAAAATATGAAGAATTAGAGTTAATACAAAAGTAATGCTTTTAGTATATAACCCTATCATAGTCATCAAAAGGTGGAAAAAAATACATGTATCTTTTTAGTGTAGTGCTAGGGAAGGAGTGTCCTAGTGAGGCTAGATGATCTGCTGCCCTGTTTGTCTCATGATAGACATGGTGGAAAATTATCAGCTGAAAATTTGTCTTTAGCTCCCTTATCTCCATAGTAATGTTGAGGCAGTTCTAAGGTGGTTGTACTTCCTGGTTCAATATCTGAATGGCATTGAGTGAATCGGATGCTACCATGATCTTGGTACTGGAGAGATGTACACTCCCAAGGAGTCCATATTTTATACCTTGAAGCTCTTGGAATAGGACTGAGTGAACCCCATTGCTTCCTGTATATGCTATTCTTACTTCTCCATTACTATCTCATAGCGTTCCTCCAAAACTAGTATTGTCATTTGTTACTGACCCATCCAAGTTTAACTTTAGGACATCTCTATCAGGTTTCACCCAGGTGCAATTGGTGAGGATTCTCCCTTTCATACTTGTTGTCACTCTAATTATTTGCAAGAATTCTCGAGTTTGTGCTGTATCAGCCACTTCCTTGAGTTCGGCTTGCAAGTACAACCTGGTAGTTCTAATGACATTTAGAGCAACTTCATGAGCTTGTGTTTGAGAATGTTCAAATCTTCTGGAATTTTGCTTGGCCCAGATTCCACCTACTGTTGCACAGATAAAGGCTTTCATAATTTCAGCTTTGGTGGAGTTTCCATGAACTGCCCTAAAGATACTAGACCATTCTCTATTCACCTTCCTTGCATCCGTTAACAGCCCATGAAGTTTTTAACATCATTCCAGACTTGTTTTGAATATGGGCATTAAAAGAAGAGGTGCTTGGAGTTTTCCCTGCTGTTTGCACATAATATGTATTGTGAAAAAGTGAGTACTTTCTTATGCATTAGTCTGTCTTGAGTTTAGATTGAGCCCGAGAAGAGGGACCAAGAAGAGAAGGAGTGTCTTTGATGCACGAGTTTCCCCCAAACCAGGTTGGACCATCTTACCTGTATGGCTCTCTTCTTGATTACTTCATATGCCAATTTTGTAGTGAAAGCACCTGTGTGAGAGGGGGTCCAAACTACAAGATCCTGCTACATTGTCGTACTAATGTAAGTGGAGAGAATCTTAGTTCACAGCTCTAGGTCTTGTTGAAAAAGCACACAACACTTTATTATTTATGTAGTTGTTTGTGTTACGTATCTTTTGCAAATCTTACTTAGCTTATTATATATTGATTAGTAATGTGGCTAGCAAGGTATCAATCCTACTCTAAATAACTAGTTGATTATAATAGAAATTTCTAATTTAAATTACTCTAATGGATGCAAGTAAAAGATGTGGCTAAGTAATGATGAATATATAATTGATTTGATTTGAGATGTAAACTATGCATAAACTAAACTAAATTAAATATATGAATATGAATCAAGAGAGAGAATATCTTAGGAGAGCTGAATCCACCAAAATCATAGAATTAGTCTAATAGATCTACCTATCATGTTTAATATAAATCACCAATAGAAACTTACCATACCTACAAACCTTATGCTCATAACCATGATGATAATATGTGGCTTTCGACGTGTTTTCTATCTTTCCATCAAATACTTCTTCAATCTCTAATGATATCTTCTATCTAACCAAATTGTGCTTTAAGTGGCATTCAATATACAACTCTAGGTGTCATGGAAAATCCACATGTGGCATTAACCATACAACTAATTGAGGTGCCATAAAGAATCCAATCATCACACTAGAACACTAAAAACTAGAAGAAAAAAATCTAGGGTTTGTGTATTTGACTCTACACAATCTTGAATTACCCTAAGACCTCCTAACCTCCACAGGAGCGTTAGATCAATGGATGAATAAGAAGAAACTCAATGAGGGATTTAAACTAAAACATGATAGAAGAAGAACTAAACTAAAACATACGAAAAATGCTTCATCTCCCCTCCCAAGAGAAGGGAGATTAGCCTCTCATACTATGCTATGAACACAATATGAAAATGAATAATCTTTATAGCTATTAATGGTGAAAAGGTCTGAACTTTCTTCTCTCTTAATTCTAGATCTAAGATTCAAACACTAAATTTCCTAGATGATGTAAACTGAGGTTTTTGTGCCTTATATATTGGCTTACATGCTCGTCTAGATAGAGATCCGAATCCTATATTTATTTGGTGTCAAACTCTTTAGTAATCTTTCTAGAAGTAATCCTGGAAAAGTTAAATTAGGTTGGACGAAAGTTGGACGTGGCCCACTTTTCCCTGTGGGCTATTTCCCAAGCTGCAGCTTCTGACAGCTTTCAGTTTCCTAATTCTTGTGAAACTCTGACTTCTTTTCCATGTTGATCTTCTCTTTTTATGAAGTCGAAATTAAGGCTTTAAGATCAGATTTAAAACTTTTCTAACTCACTTATTATCCTCTTTTAGAGTCCCATTAAGCTTGGCACTTATAGAGACAAATATGATGTTTTTGCCATAGGCCTTTAGTTGTAATTCCCAGTGACTCCTTTTTGACTTGTTTGCCTTCTTTTCCCTCCATATTTCATATTTAGGTTCTTTGACCTGCAAAAACTCAAATTGCATCATATTAGGATATTTAATTATAAAATGGAGACTAACATACACATAATTGGGGTTATAAATCATTTCTTTTGAGCACTTTTCACAACCCCCAACTAGCATTTTGCTAGTCTCTTAGCAAATATGTGTTATACTAGAGAAGTGTTCAAAGCTAACAATACTAATTAAATAATAAACTAACTCACTTTCGCAGGCATCACGGTTGCATTTACCATATGCAACAAGGCCTTAAACCTTTAAGTTACCCTTAAAGGACGAGTTATAGCCTCGTGAGGGTTTTCTGTTGATATACCCACAAAATCAATTTTACATATGAACTATGGTGAAATCTAGAGAAAACAACTTTTTCAGTTAAAATGTCTAAATCAAAAGGTTATTACTTATCACACCCATGATCATAAAACATTAGGCTAAGGTTCTATTCATAAAGATAGAAAAGACTGACTAATCATCCTAACTAGACCTTATTCATTTTTAACCATTTTGATTCCTTTCTCTTTTCAAAGCAACGGAATTTCTACCTCACCTTTGGATTAGTATTTTGACTTCAAATCTCACCATTTCATACACTCACAAGAAAATCTCTCTCATATAAGTTTTATATTTTGCCTCCATATGCAGGGAAATGAGTAAAAAGTATAGCATCCCACATATTTAGTCAGAAAGACAGAAATTTGCAAATATATAAATAAAGTCTCATGGAAAGAATATTAATCATATTTGAAGTGTCAGGCCCTTCACTTTAGCATCGTCTCACCTATTCTAAACTTCATATCATACTTTAGTGATAAGTCTGGGTATCAAAACGGGGCTTAGGACAGGTTAACAAGAAAAAGGTAAAAATGATTCAAAATTTTTGAGAATATACTAAAGACTTTTTGCTTTTGACCTTCTTAGAGATTTTCTTCACTTGTAGACTGCAACACTTAAACTCTATCACTACTTCTACTCAATTATTTATATTTCTTTTTCTTTTTTTTCTTTTTTTTATTTTTTATTTTTTTTTCTTTGAACAAAAGGAATGATTTTCTTCATTTGACATTGGTAAAATTTCCTTCAAAATCTTCTTCGTTCTAGCTTTCTCTTTAGTTCTTTAGAAATCCTCAAAAATATAGATAAGGCTAATAATATGGGATATACTCCTTATCTGGAGTTGGGTTTAAGATGATTGATTTAAGAATAAAAGGTTTAATATATAAGGCTCAAAAGTGGTTAATATGATAATCCTACTAGGTGGGATAAAGGCTAATTGGTTCACTACTTGACTTATCAGTATGATATTCCTCTTTGAATAGACTACAAGACCTAATGGCTATCTCCCCAGTTGATGCCACCTCGTGATTGACCAAATCAAGAATAAATGAGACTACACAATGAATTTAAGCACTGAAAAATGGTTGAGTCAACTTGGACTCAGATTTACGTAAAGACTCTCCAAGAAATTAAAATTGAAAGGCTCAAGTCTCACAAGTCAAGTCTCTATACTAATCATCTAGTTTGGTAGAAGTTTAAGTTGCTTTTTCATTTGAAATTCCTCTAGTGGTGTATTATATGAACTTACTCTAGACTAAGACTTTTATCAGTGAGATCTATTTCTAGTAATAGAAACTTAGTCTAAAAGTCTTACTAATCCTGGTCATGACTTATAATTTCCTATTTCATTAGCCAGTTTAAACGATAAAAATATACTTTTCACCTAGAATCACCATAATTCACATATAAACTTTCCAAATATTGTAATTAAAATATTGCAAAATTTTAATTCTCACCCCCCTAACTAAATTAGGCATTGTCCTCAATGACTAAATAAAATAACTGAAAGCTTACCATAATTGAAATAATCAGAGAATGAGGGATATTACCTTAAATGCGTGCAAAATTACATCAGCTAAAATCTGTAGAATTTATATCCTTAACAAAACAAATAAGAGTGATGATTCATAAGGATCAATAATTACTACAACGACTAAATATTTGTCATGTGTTCAATTCGTAGAGTTATACATCTCTAAAAAGACAAAGAAAAGGTACTAGAGTGGAATGTAAGAGTCACATGTACAAATGCCATGACTGAAAAATATAAATATAAATATAAACAATGAATAATAATAATAATTATTATTATTATTATAATAATAATAATAATTTCATTGTTGTACGGAATACAAGATTTGTCTCTGCCTACAAATAAAAGTGATAAAACCATAATAGACAATCAAGTACATGAGTGATCATATGAAGAAGTACTGGAATACATAATCCTAGATAAAGGACTCTATTTCGATTTTGGACGACCTCTCTTTTGAACTGATGTTTCAGCTTTGTTATTCTGGAGCATAAGAATATGTTCCATCAACTCCTTATGTCGCTGAATACTCATCTCCTCATTTTTCTGATAATTATACAATTTGTGCATACCCCTAAATAATGTTAAACCCATGTCTTGCACATTCAGATCCATCTGAGCATCAAAGACACTAGTGTTTTCAAAATAAGGAGGTGGGGAATCAAGGTCGTGATGAGCTGGTGTCATACCAAAAACTGGTTCACCCTCGTCTGTCAATAAACCAGGCTCCCAAAATCCAGGTGGACAGTGTAAAATCTGCCTGGGAATATGTCCTTTTTTAAGTTCTATTCCTTCCGCCTCAACTATTTTGCTACTAAACAATTCTAACTCGCACAAAAGCCTAGTGATAAAAGCTGGAAGGATGAGATACCCATGATTTGTATTCTTCCTTTCCATAATATTCTTCATTAAAGTCTTTCCCAAACAAATTTTGTTATCCCTCTTCATTAACATAAATAGGATATGACCACATGGTTCATAGATTGTAGAACAATTACTCGACCCAATCACATTATCACAAATCCAATGATATGTCAAAATTTGATTCACCTAAAGGGAGCAAACGCGGACACGGTTTGCAGAATTGACTTCTACTATTTCTCCCAGCACAGCTCGATAATCACATGATTGTTTTGCCTTTGTTTGTGGTCCATAGTGTGCTGAAATTCTCATTTTTTCTACTAAAAAATCAGGGGTGATGATGGTGGGTTCAAAGTCATTATCCCAATACAGTCCCATTTTCCCATTCACCTCTTCATATTCGATTCTGCAGTCGTAGAAACGTCGAACAATACCTTCATGATATTTGTCTCCATTAGAATAAAAGAGACAGTCCCAACCCCGATTTTCACATTCTTGTGTAAAAAATCCGTTCATGGTATTGTTATCAAACAACTCTCCATAACAGAGTTCAGCGCGAATCTTTCGTTCGGTTGTCATGTTCAACTGTTTGCAAATTTGTCCTCGAGCTGTCATAATGTGTATGGCCAAAAGAGAGGGTAAGATAACACAACAACACCACATGAACAATACTGCAAATACTTGCTCAATAATAAATCGTCCTTTACACAAAAACCTTCTTTCTCCGAAATCTTTCAATCCTAATAAGTATTACTATGGTACCATTCCTTCCTCACAAGTTAATACCCCTAAATACCTTCACGTTTGCCCATTCTCCTCCGACAACAGCCAATAAAAAAGAAAAGACAGAAACCCAATCTCTAATTAATTTAACTCAACTCTCTTTTCTAATTTCTGGTTTTGTTTTCCTTATCAAAAGTGAAACAAATTCACCACGCCATTAAGAGAGTTTCGCAATCGGAATCACTACTGTAGATTCACCATGAAATCGAAATTTGATCGATTTTGAACTAAGCGGCAGCAGCTCTTGCCAATTAGCAAGAGTTGGTAATGATTATTAGGGCTATAACTGGAGGTTGCAACACCTGTTGATGGGTGTGGTGAAGTGGTTATATTAATGAGGGAGTGGTGGTGTGGCTGGAAGAAGAAGAAGATCGTTTTTTTCTTTTTTGTTTCTAAGACCTTAGTTGTTGGGCTTTTTTATGGTATTTAGGCCCATTTAACTAGATTGATAAACAGAGTAGGATTTGGTTCCAAAACTAAAAGGTATTCTACCTCACTTGACCGAAACAGAGAGGAATTTCACCTCACTAGTTCGTGCAGTGATACAGATGCATCACAAAACACTACTAAGCTCATATAAATTAACTTCTTATTCATAAAAAAAAACATATTCATAAACTATTGATAATATAAATAATTAAAAGTAACTAATCTCATGACAGTAGAAAATAAAACTACTGCCACTTTCTTCCTAATACTATACTATACCATAATGACTAAAGATAAATAGATTAATTCTCCGTACTCTTGATACTTCAAGCTCCTTCCCGGACCTTGTCATTGCTATCAATGTGCTCAAAAATTATCTTCCAAACTTCCTTGTCAGTACATTTTTTGTAAATATCTTCATCACTCCAATAACACCTCGACAAGAACTTTCTTCCGTATTTGATGTCCAATTTAACCGTATAATCCCAAGCCAAGAGTCTAGAGCGCCTAAGAGTGATGTGTAGTGCATTGACTGTTTGAATTGGGATCCAATCTTTGTAGTGATTCTCTAAGCCTGGACACAAGTGACGTACCATCTTGCAAATAAAAACGGGGAGCACTAGCTTATTGGTGTTCCTAAGAAAGACGTATACGATTTGTGTTAGCATTCTATAGAATACGTTGTAGAATTCACCGTTTTCCAAAGCCTTTAGTAAGTGTAGGCTATATTTATCAGTGGAAAATAGATTAGGATCATCAAATATATTGGTAGAGATCCACATCAAAGCTAAGGCACGATTCCGAGCAAAGGTGTTTATAGGGATGTGCTTGTGATCTATTACTTTCAAACCTGGTCCTAGTTGCTTCTCGTAGGTGAGAGCCCCATTCTTTGGTTCTTGGTTTAGAAAGTTCCTATTGACTCCTCGACTCATATCCTCCACCAATCCTGCTAGTTCACGCCTAATCTCTTCATCTTCTACTCCAAACATCCTTGCGATCACTTCGGGGCTTATGCAGAAGTGCATGGTTTTAAGAGATCCTACTAGGTATCCCATAGTACTGACGGTTTGAAGACAAGAATAGAATTCACGAACCATCTGAGGAGAGTAAGTGTCTTCTGGTGTATAAAGCAAACTAGTCCAGTTTCTAATTTCTAGTTGATTTCCGAAGTAATGTCCTAAAGGGCTGTTAAATATATCTTGGTAGCACTTTTCTGGTATGATCTTGGCATCTGGAGAGAGATTGATTTGGGTGAATTCAACAGTCTGGAATGTACCTAAGTTCATGTAATTCATTGTAGCACATGGTCGGTTTATGATTTGAGAGGTATTTGCGGTGAAAGCGGTGAAATATGGAGAGTATGGGTTGATTTCTTCTGACATGTTTTGGCGATGAGATACAGAACGAAAGAGATGTAGAACGTATTGAAATAGTGAACTCAGGAGATGCTACAAAGTATAGCTTTATAGGAGAAGTTTCAGAAGTGCTCCACTTCTCTCCTAGTCAGAAACGCAAAGCTACAGCTTCCTAACGCTGGGTAGATTTCTACTCCTTTCTGAACTCGGATTTTATAGACTACCTGACTCTCTCTTCTTTCTTTGTATGAAAATGTTTAGTCTTTTGGGTTATGTTGGACTATCCTAAGTCCTCTAATCCTAGTTAAAATGGAATTAGTATAAAGCTAACAAGAGTTGAAGTGGAAGTAGGAAAAATCTTCTCTTATATAGTTGAAGCAATGTGAGTTCAGTGAGGTTTTTGTTGTGAATTTTCAGCACAGGCTCAGGTACGCATCTCTC
The DNA here is from genome assembly GCF_015680905.1 of Coptis chinensis. NCBI lineage: Eukaryota > Viridiplantae > Streptophyta > Magnoliopsida > Ranunculales > Ranunculaceae > Coptis > Coptis chinensis. The sequence continues at coordinate 40,553,623 of NC_141463.1, forward strand.
TCTCTTTTTAATAAATTTATTTATTTTTATTTTTATTTTATTTATTTATTTATTATTTTTTGAAAAGGAATAAATTACTATCTATTTAAACTACTTGGGTTCCCTCCCATAAGTGCTAAGTTTAATGTCGCTAGCTGACACAGAGGGGGAAAACTTAAGTTTACCCCCCTAACTAAAGTAGGCTCATCTTCTAATGTGGTCTGATTTGCTCTATCCTTCGTTTTCTAGCGGCAAAAAATAAGAAATGAATGGAGCTTATTGTAACTGGTTCTGCTAGTACAAGGATATAATCTTGCAACACCGTGGGTAGTTTATCCCATAAATTGTTTTCTGGATCAGGTATGTCTTTGTATATTGGTTCTATAAGTAAAGTTTCCTCTATATCTCGTGTAGGTAGCTCTAAAAATGGTTTTAAATGGTGTGCATTTACTTTAAAACTAGTACCTCGTTTTGGATCCTCTAACTCTATTGCACCATGGTGTGTAACGTTTCTTACAAAGTAAGGACCTGACCATCTAGACTGCAATTTTCCTGGAAATAATTCTAATCTAGAGTCATAGAGTAAAACTTTCTGACCTGAGTAGAAATCTTTCCTTAAAATTTGTTTATCATGGGCTACCTTTGTTCTTTTCTTATAGTTCTTTGAACTTTCGTAGGCGTAACTCCGTATTTCTTCTAACTCATTTAGCTGTAGCTTTCTTTGTTCTCCAGCCTTATCTAATTTGAAGTTCATGGCTCTAACAGCCCAATAGGCTTGGTGTTCTAGTTCGACAAGTAGGTGACAAGTCTTGCCATAGACAATATGATAAGGGGACATAGCTATAGGAGTTTTGAATGCATTATGATAAGCCCATAAAGCATCATTAAGTCTAAAATACCAATCTTTCTTTGAAGGGTTAATTGTTTTCTCTAGAATATTTTTAATTTCCCTATTCGAAACTTCGGCTTGCCCATTTGTTTGTGGATGGTATGGAAGAGCAACTTTATGTGTTATGCCGTACTTGGACATTAGATTTCCAAATACCCGATTGCAAAAATGCGAGCCATTATCACTAATTATAGCTCTAGGAGTTCCGAATCTAGATAAAATATACGCTTTAAGAAAATCTACGACCACTTTATGATCAGCGGTCCTTGTTGCCACGGCTTCTACCTATTTGGACACATAATCAACTGCCACTAGGATGTATAGAAAACCATTAGATTGAGGAAAAGGTCCCATGAAGTCTATACCCCATACGCCAAAAATTTCACATATGAGAATGGATTGTTGGGGCCATTCATTTCGTTTGGTTATTTTTCCTAAATGTTGGCATCTAGAACAGGCTTTACAATAGGTTATAGCATCTCTAAACATGGTGGGCCAATAAAATCCACACTGCAAAATCTTAGCAGCGGTCTTTCTTGAACTGAAATGCCCACCACAAGCTTGGTCATGGCAAAAAGATAGAATAGATTGTTGCTCAAATTTCGGGATGCATCTACGGATTATCTGATCTGGGCAATACTTAAATAGGTAGGGGTCATCCCAAAAATAATCTTTTACTTTGACGAAGAAAATATCCTTTTCTGGTTTAGTCCAATGAGATGGGATTTGATTGGTCACTAAATAATTCACGATATCAGCATACCATGGTACTTGTGAAATATTATAGAGGTGTTCGTCAGGAAAGTTTTCTCGAATAGGTGGTGATTCTACGAGAGACTCACACACTAGCCTAGATAGATGGTCAGCAACTACATTTTCCTTTCCTTGTTTATCATGGATTTCTAAGTCAAATTCTTGTAAAAGAAGGATCCAACGAATTAAACATGGCTTAGCATCTTGTTTAACTAATAAGTGGCGAAGTGCCGCATGATCAGTATAAACTATAACTTTAGATCCAATAAGGTACAAACAAAATTTGTCAAGGGAAAAGACGATGGCTAACAACTCTTTTTCAGTTGTGGAATAGTTTCTTTGGGCATCATTAAGTGTTTTACTAGCGTAGGATATTACATAAGGTACTTTGTTCACTTTTTGGCCTAGAACAGCTCCTACGGCATAATCGGATGCATCACACATAATTTCAAAAGGTAATCTCAAATCATGAGGTTTGATAATTGGTGCAGTTGTGAGTGCATGTTTAAGTTGTTCAAAAGCGGTAAGGCAGTCTTCCCCAAATTCAAAGTCACTATCCTTGACTAAGAGATTTGTTAAAGGCCATGCAATTTTTCTAAAATCCTTAATGAACCTACGGTAGAAACCGGTGTGTCCTAAAAAGGCTCGAATATCTTTTACACATTTTGGGACAGGGAGTTTAGCTATTAACTCAACTTTTGCTCTATCCACTTCAATACCCGCATCAGACACGGAATGACAATCCCTTGTTTTACCATAAAATGACATTTCTCCCAGTTAAGTACTAGGTTGGTGTCACGACATCTTTTTAAGACTAAAGATAAATGGTGTAGACAATCGTCAAATGTAGGTCCAAAAATAGAGAAGTCATCCATAAAGATTTCTATGAATTTTTCTACCATGTCATTAAAAATACTCATCATACACTGCTGGAAGGTAGCAAGTGCGTTACATAAGCCAAAAGGCATATGCCTATAAGCAAATGTTCCAAAGGAACATGTAAATGTAGTATTCTCTTGATCGTCAGGATGAATAGGGATTTGGTTATATCCAGAGTATCCATCTAAGAAACAGTAAAATGCTTGGCCGGCTAATCTTTCTAGCATTTGGTCTATGAAAGGTAAAGGAAAGTGATCCTTTCTAGTAACACTATTTAGCATTCTATAGTCAATAGATACTCTCCATCTGGTTTGCACTCTAGTAGGTACTAACTCATTGTGATCGTTGGCTACAACCGTTATACTTGATTTCTTTGGTACTACTTATACTAGACTAACCCACTTACTATCTGATATTGGGTATATAATATCGGCATCTAGAAGTTTGATTATTTCTGTAAGTACCACTTCTTTCATGTTAGGATTTAGACGTCGTTGTGGTTGGCGAGAAGTTTTGGCATTTTCTTCTAAGTGAATTCTATGTTGGACAACTGAAGGACTTATCCCTTTTATGTCACCTATGGACCATCCTATAGCTTCTTTGTTTTCTCTTAGAATTTCTATTAGTTTAGTTTCTTGTTTACTAGTTAAGTTTGAAGCTATCACAACGGGTAATTCCTTTGCCTCATCTAAGAACACATATTTTAAGTTTGCAGGTAAAGGTTTTAACTCACGCCTAGGTGGTTCCGTTAATATAGGTGGTTCAATTATATCCTGTGTCTTTTCTTTAAATTTATTAGATGCACCTAAAATGTTCTCATCTAGCAACGTATTAACCTGACATCTAACACTATCCTTTTCATAATCAGTAACTAATTGTGATAGGCACATTAACAGTGGATCTTCTGGATAGGTTTATTCAAATGTTTCGGATGCTAATTCCTCAATCATACACATATCATCTACCCCTTCGGTATCATCAGGATGTTTCATAAGCTTAAAAATGTTTACTTCCACTTTTAGATTCCCAAATGTTATTGTCATGCTCCCATTCCTATAATTTATTAGAGCTTCTGCTGTTGCTAAGAATGGTCTACCCAAAATGATCGGAATTTGGTTTCAATTTGTAGGTAAAGTGTCAAGAACTATAAAATCAACGGGGTAGTAAAAATTAGAGACCTTGATAATCACATCCTCTATTACCCCTCGTGGAATCTTAATAGATCTATCAGCTAACTGTAGTCTAACATTTGTTGGTTTCAAGTCTTTTACCCCTAGTCGTTTATAAACTGAGTAAGGTAATAAATTCACATTAGCACCTAAATCCAATAATGCTTGATCAGTGTAGTCCTCTCCTATTCTACACATAACTGTAGGACTACCGGGGTCCTTATGTTTTACTACGGCTTGGTTCTGTAGAAAGGATGAACAACCTTGTGCAAGGAAAACTTCTTTTGGGATATTTGTTTTCTTTTTTACTAGGTCCTTTATGAATTTGGCATAGGAAGGCATTTGTTTAATTGTGCTTAGAAAAGGAATATTGATATGTAGATTTTTAAAAATATTCATAATGTCATTATATTGTGCTTCCTTTTTGTTATCTTTTAACCTAGAGGGGAATGGTGCGGGTGGAATTTTTTCGGTTACCTGCTCTTTGGTTTTTTTAGTTTCAACTAGCTTTTCCTTATCTTTTGTTATAACAACTTCATCAGAATCAGATATGTCAACTTTGTTATCTACTTTCTTTCCTAACCTAAGGGTAGATATTGAGTTAATTGCCTCTGTGGGTGCGGATGAAGGGGTGGTTTCAACTTGATAAACATTTCTACCTTTAAGGTTTTGTTCAGGTTGACTTGATAGAGTTCCTTTGGGTCTGTCTGCTAGACTAGCTAGTATTTGATTGAATTGTTGGCTTATCTGTTGAGTTATTTGTTGAGCCATAATATCAATTTTTTGGTCAATTCTTTTGAATTCATTCTCGGTTTTGGTGGCTAAAGCTTTCATGCTTTCATCTGCGGTGTTGGGTTGGGTTTGGTAATTAGCCATAGGATCAATAACTAATTCTCTATTCATGTTTGTTTGTTGTTATTGTTGTTGTTGTGGGTAATACTGTGGAGAAGGTGCTACTGCGCCTCTATTATTCATGTATTGTTGCCTATTGTTCCCTTGATTACCTTGAAAACCATATTGGTTTTGTTGTGGAGGCATATTCTGTCTCCATGAATTGTTTGAGTTATTTCTAAGATCTGGGTTATAGTTGTTGTTATTACTAAAATTATTTTGATAACCTTGTCTTTTGAATGTATTAAAAGCGCAAACATCATCAATACCTTGAGCAACAAACATAGAGCAAATTGAGGTGTCATGATCTGTAGTAAGGCAATTTTCACAAAATTGATTGACACTCATTGCTTGTTGAGGTTGATTATTCTTTGGAGGGTTTAAAGTGAATGAATCAAATTTCTTGTTTAAGTTTTCGATTCCTGTGGTTAAACTAGTAATGGCACCTTCAAGTTTCTCATTGAGTTCGTTTTTAACCTCATACATACCTGGTTTACTAAAACTCATCCCCCCATCTACCCGTGCCATGTCCTCATGGTCACTACTATTGGCCCAATCCTTAGAACTCTTAGAAAAGTTTTGCAAAAAAGTGTATGCTTCATCAGGAGTAAGATTAGTAAATCTTCCTCCATTCATTGATTCAATTAACTGATGGTTCATAGGTGAAAGACCTTTTATAAAGTAATGTACGATGTTAAGTATGTCAAAACCATGATGTGGACAGCGGACAAGTAAATCATTAAATCTATCCCATGTTGTATGAAACTCTTCATTAGGTTTTCCTTTGAAGGTTGAAATAGCCAATTGCATGGCTTCAATTTTACGTAAAGGGTAATATTGTTTCATAAACTTTTGTGATAGTTGCTCCCAAGTAGTTATAGAATTAGAGGGTAGGGATCTATACCAACGTAGTGCGGCATCCTCAAAAGTCAATGGGAATAACCTTAATCTAGTCTCTTCAGGGGAAAGATGAGGTGCTTTAAAAGTACTTAATATGCTCAATAACTTACTTAGATGATTATACGGTTCTTCATTTGTTTTGCCATAATATCTTGGTAACATATTAAGAATGGTGGGCTTAATCTCATAGTTATTGTTATTGTCGGGCATCACTATGCAGTTCGGTGGTTGAACTGCGATAGGTTGAAACAAGGTGCTAAGAGTTCTTTGATCAGCCATGGCGGCTAATGGTACTCTCTCTGGTGTATCCTCTAAATCTACTAGTGGTGTGTGTGTTTCAGATTTAGACTCAGATCCTGAGTTCGATGGTGTGGTCTCCTCCAAAACTAGAATTGGAAGATTGTTACAAGAATTAGCTCTTCTGATTAAATGTTTACGAGGTGAATCACGAAACCAAGTTTTCATGCACTAGATAATAAAACTATATAAAATAATCTAATATGCACTTAATTAACTAAATTATATTATCAAACTATATGATGCTAACTATTAATGCTAATTATGAAACCGCTAACAGGGATTCACGGTGGAAGAGAAATACTTACTGTTAAAGGAAGCAAAACAAGTCCAAAAATTTTGAAATGTTTATAGCAACTACTTGATACGTCCAGAGAGTAGCCTGTAAAATTTCAGAGCAATCGGAGTTTGTTAAGTTCCTCTTCTGTATTGTTTAATTGTGCGAGTCCAGTGAAGAAGTTTTCTTCACACACTGTAAACAATCGATTAAATAAATAAGTAAAAGAGAACTAAAAATCACGAAATTTTTATTGGAGTCTCCTGACCTGTTAGGGATGATCCTGTAAAAAGGTTGGATTATTTGGAGTTTTACAGATCCTTCTTCTTGACTATTCTTCCAGAGACCTTGGTCCTGAAAAGCTGTAGAAACACACTGAAAACAAGCAACTAGTTAAGTGGTCAAAACAGGTCAAACAATACTCAAATTTTTACTGGAAGCGCCTGCCAAATCGAGGTTCCTCCTGTAAAAAATTTAGAATTTTTGATAATGTTCAAATAACTCTGCTCGACTGTTTTTACAGATGCTTGCGTCCTGAAAACTGAAAACGGGGTACTGCAAAGACGATGTTAGTTACCCAAGTAAGACAAGTACTAAAAATTCGAAAAATTTCCAATAAATTACTGATACTGTAAAGATCAACTCTGTAAAATTTCAGAATTTTTTGAAATTTATAAATACGTTTTCTGTACTATTCTTTTCTATTAAACAAATACAAAACTTTATGAAAATACTTTCTACTATGCAAATCTAATTGAATTATGCTAAATTAATCTAATTATGCTAAATATGAAATTTATACTATATTAATTCCTAAATTAAAGTAATCTAAATTAGATATTCTATCACCTAATCAATTTAGAGCGGGCAGCGGCGCCATTGAAAAAGCACGCAACACTTTATTATTTATGTAGTTGTTTGTGTTACGTATCTTTTGCAAATCTTACTTAGCCTATTATATATTGATTAGTATAGTGGCTAGCAAGGTATTAATCCTACTCTAAATAACTAGTCGATTATAATAGAAATTTCTAATTTAAATTACTCTAATGGATGCAAGTAAAAGATGTGGCTAAGTAATGATGAATATATAATTGATTTGATTTGAGATGTAAACTATGCATAAACTAAACTAAATTAAATATATGAATATGAATCAAGAGAGAGAATATCTTGGGAGAGATGAATCCACCAAAATCATAGAATTAGTCTAATAGATCTACCTATCATGCTTAATATAAATCACCAATAGAAAATCACCATACTTACAAACCTTATGCTCATAACCATGATGATAATATGTGGCTTTCAACATGCTTTCTATCTTTCCATCAAATACTTCTTCAATCTCCAATGATATCTTCTATCTAAACAAATTGTGCTTTTAGTGGCATTCAATATACAACTCTAGGTGCCATGGAAAATCCACATGTGGCATTAACCATACAACTAATTGAGGTGCCATAAAGAATCTAATCATCACACTAGAACACTAAAAACAAGAAGAAAAGAATCTAGGGTTTATGACATTTGACACTACACAATCTTGAATTACCCTAAGACCTCTTAACCTCCACAGGAGCATTAGATCAATGGACGAATAAGAAGAAACTCAATGAGGGATTTAAACTAAAACATGATAGAAGAAGAACTAAACTAAAACATACGAAAAATGCTTCATCTCTCCTCCCAAGAGAAGGGTAGACTAGCCTCTCATACTATGCTATGAACATAATATGAAAAGGAATAATCTTTATAACTATTAATGGTGAAAAGGTCTGAACTTTCTTTTCTCTTAATTCTAGATCTAAGATGCAAACACTAAATTTCCTAGATGATGTAAACTGAGGTTTTTGTGCCTTATATATTGGCTTACATGCTCGTCTGGATAGAGATCCGAATCCTATGTTTATTTGGTGTCAAACTCTCTGTAATCTTTCTAGAAGCAATCTTGAAAAAGTTAAATTCGGTTGGACCAAAGTTAGATGTGGCCCACTTTGCCTTGCAGGATATTTCCTAAGCTGCAGCTTCTGACAGCTTTCAGTTTCCTAATTCTTGTGAAACTCTGACTTCTTTTCCATGTTTATCTTCTCTTTCTATGAAGTTGAAATTAAGGTTTTGAGATCAGATTTAAGACTTTTCTAACTCACTTATTATCCTCTTTTAGAGTCCCATTAGGCTTGGCACTTATAGAGACAAATATGACGTTTTTGCCCTAGGCCTTTAGTTGTAATTCCCAGTGACTCCTTTTTGACTTGTTTGTCTTTTTTTCCCTCAATATTTCATATTTAGGTTCTTTGACCTGCAAAAACTCAAATTGCATCATATTATAATATTTAAATATAAAATGGAGACTAACATACACATAATTATTATAAATCATTACTTTTGAGCACTTATCACTTGTATGAGATTAACAGAAGAGTTCTAGATGCCAATAGAGATTAGAGCTTGCACTTTAGTATCGAGAGGAAATAGAGTTCCCTATGCTATGAGGGCTTGCTGGTTCCGTAGGAGAGGTTCACTTGTAAACCATAAGTCATGCCAAAGGTACATAGTGGTACCATCTGCTATCCTAGTTCTGATGAAGTTTCCAGCTAGTTTCCTTGTATGCAGTATATGCCTCCGTAGCCATAAACAGTCTTGTGGAATTAGCATTGTCCAAAAGTGCTTGTTCTTGATGAGCTATTCATATGACCATTAAACCCACATAGAGTCTTGATTTGATGCAATTTTATAGACCAGTCCACAATTTGCAGCTTTATTCCATCTGTATAGGTCCATGATATTAAGGCCTCCTTCCTCCTTTGCCAGACATAAAATGTGCCAGCTTGCTTGATGCATTTTCCTTGTCAATGAGGGTCCACTCCATAGGAATTTAGCACAGATGCTAGTAATCTGGTTAAGAACTACCTGAGGCATGATGAAAGTTTTGGACCAGTAGACATGAAACGAGGTGAGGACAGACTTTATGAGCTAAACTCTACCTGCATGAGAGAGTAGCCTTGCTTTCTAGTCTGTTATTCTGGATGTGACCTTTTCATTCAAAGGCTGACAGTCTTTAATGTTCAAGTGAGATGATACCAATGGGATTCCAAGATAAGTGATGGGAGGTTTAATCACTTGAACTGTTAGAAGATTTGCAAGACTTGAGGCCTCTTCATCTTTTAGTCCTCCAACTAGCATTATAGTTTTTGAAATGTTCATAGATAGGCATGTGGCTGCTACAAAAGAGTTCAAAATGTCCCTAATAGCAATGACTGATTGAGAGTCTCCTTTGCAAAAAAACATGACATAATCAGCAAAACATAAGTGAGTTAGCTTAATCCTTTTACACTTAGGATGTAGCTTAAAATAGTTCAGAATCATGCCTTGAGTGAGTAAACATCCCAATATCTCCATGACAATTACAAACAAGTAAGGTGAGAGTGGATCCCCTTGCTTTAAACCTCTCTTTCCTTAAAAAAAACCTTCAACAGAGCCATTTATGAGAAGAGAGAAGTGGGGGTTCATGATGCATAGCTCTATCCAACTTATCATTCTTGGAGGAAAGTTAAGTTTTACCAGCATGTGATGTATAGTCTCCCAACTCACCATGTCGAAAGCTTTTTGAATGTCAAGCTTGATGGTGCATCTAGGTGACAAACTTTTTCTTTCATAGCTTCATAGCCTTCATCTCTCATAGAACCTGTGGTTGCTTTGGAAAGAGACATAGGAGTGTTGAGTTTACTCCTTTTGGCATCTTCCCTACATTGAAGATATTTGTTATCGCATTTTTGAAGTCATGCCCAACAATACTCCAGCAAAATTTGTAGAAGAATGAATTGAAACCATCAGGCCCGGGAGCCTTAGTGTCATCCATCTAGAATAGTGCTTGCTTAATTTCTTCAGGACTTATGTCTGCATCTAGGATGTGCTCATTGATGAGTGAATCCTTGACTGTAAGATTGTGGAAGAAGTCAGGGTGTACATCTATGCTGGCAGTGGTGCCTATCATGTCTTTGTAGAAATCAGTGAACAAATTAATGATTTGCGTCTGGGTGTTCACAGTGTTGCCTTCCTTGTCAGTTATGGACCAGATAGCTCTCTTGTGTTTATTTTCTTTCAAAGAGTTATGAAAGTAAGAAGTTCCCTTGTCACCCTGAATAAACCAATCATGTGATGCTTTTAATTTAATTTCCAGTTCAACTGCTCTTGCAAGTTCCCCTTAGAGTTTCATGACTTCTTTCTCCTTTCTTACAAGATTATGATCTAGTAGATTCAACTGTAGTAGCCTCTGTAAACGGTGTATCTCTTCCTTTGTAGCTTCTACTCTGGCATGCAGACTGGAGAAGTGAAACTTGGTCCAGCTTTTAAGCGTAAGTTTAAAAACTTTGAGCTTTTGAAGAGGAATGTACATTGGGTTTGCATCAACTCTTATTTCCCATGTTTCATTTAAAATCTCCATAAATTCTGGATGATAGACCCAGCCATTAAAGAATCGAAAGGGGCTTGGTCTTTTCACAAAGCTATGCCATCTGACTAAGGTTGGAGTGTGATCAGAGGTTGTATGAGAGATGAAGTCCGCTTCAGTGTCAGCATGAGTACCAAGCAAATAAGAGTTCACCATGCATCCGTCAATCTTAGTCATGATTCGGTTCTTTCCTTTTTGTTTATTTGACCAAGTGTAAAAGTGACCAACAAACTTGAGATCAGAGAGTCCATTTACTTGAAAATAGTCAATGATATTCTCAGTCTCCCAAGGATGTATTGGGGATCCCCCTATTCTATCCTTAGACTTTATGACATTGTTAAAGTCACCGATCAAGCACCAAGGTTGTGCATTTGGGTTTAGACAAGTAATGTCATTCCAAAGCTCCTTCCTGCGATTGCTATCATTTCTTGCATAAATAATAGTAAAGTAAAAGGAAACATTTGAATGTAAAGTTACCTTGACATGAATGTACTGGTCACTTGCTTTAAGTTTTTGAACTTGAACTTCAAAAGGATTCCAAGCAACCCATATTCTGCCATTTGGGTCATGCTCATATTTGTTGATTACTTCCCAGTCAGGGCAGCAGGCTTGACTGGTGGAATCAAAATTTTCATTTTTCACCTTTGTTTCTATGAGACCAAGAATCATCAGGTTATTCTCTATCCTCATCTTATTTACTTCTTGCATTTTGTGAGAGTCATTTATACCTCTTATATTCTAAACACTTATAGGTTTACTCATCTTGAGTTTTTGTGGTTTATTTTTCTACCTGACCCCTTGGGTCTTCCTCTTCCTTTTTTTCTTCGAAATACTAGCTTGCCTCTGGTAGATTGATGCTGAGCGTACTTCATCGATCTTGTAGTGACTGATGGAGTATTAATCTTTCGTACAGGTGTTTCCAGAATTTCCTCTTCAGTGATAGGGTTTTGAGTTTTTGGTTCTGGGTACAAGTGCTCTTCAAAATACTCAGTCTGTTGCTCTGATAGATGTCCTGCAATCTCTGCTTCATCCTCAGCTACTTCCAAGTATTCTGCCTGAGATTCTGCCAGAGTTGCCACTTCCAAGGCCATTTGGAGGCAGTTCTCCTCTGTGGATGGGAGGAAAGGAACTAGGTCAGTAACTGAGATGGGAAGGCTTACTAGCGGTGGTATAACCGTTGGGGCTGCAGAGTTAGTCTCCCTGATATCATGTTCCTGATTTGGGTCCTTCCTCACTTCTACTACACTTGCAGTTTCAGTAGTAAGTGGCACTTCCTTCAAATCCTCTAGTGTCCCAGAAGATAGTAAAACCTCTTCTTTTTGCGATGCAGTCTCTATTGGTCTCCATTCAGTTTGCCTATTTCTTCTCTTCAGTCTTCTTTGTTGGCTTTTGGAGAGAGGTGGTGCAGGGCCATTTGGGGCTACTTCTGCCTCTTGGTTGGGTACTTGCTCTTTCCCCTTATCAGGTCTTCGACGTCTACATTCCGCAGTTAAATGGCCAACCATTTTGCAGTGGTTACTGAATTTTGGGATTTTTCTTATTCTTATTTCCTGCCATAATTCAATTCCCAATTCTTCCACTTCCACTAATATTTTGTCTGGGATTGATTCTGTTAAATCTATATCTACCAGGACCCTTGCATAATATCCATTCTCCCTTGCGAGAGAATTTGCATCTACTCTAATAGGGCAACCTAGTCCCCGCCCCATAGACATCAACATTTCAACTTCTCAATATTCAAGGGGAAGGGCTGGAAACTTTACCCACACAAGGGCTATAGTTTGCCAATGGTTTTCGATATTGAAATTTGGGGTCTATTTTGAAAAATGCAAGATATGGTCTACAACATGCCATGGTCCTCCATAGAAAACTTTGTTATACTCTTCTACAGCTTCAAACCTAAAAATGATATACCCTTTACCCAAAGGTGTCACCTTTACTTTCCCTATTAAACCCCAATCAGTGCTGACTACCGATATGATTTTCTCAATGTTTATCTGGTTCATGTCAAGTCGGGCTACTAGAGAGAACTTGCAAGCTTCAATGCCCTTTTCAACAACTGTCAGAGGTATCTTTATGGATGGATGGTCTCCTCTTTCTGACGGCATAGGCAAGGTGGAGACATCCACAGTATGCTGCAGCCGTGACTTGGCTTTTTCTGCATATGTACCATGAGTTGGTCCTGCTACCTCATTCCTTCTTGCGCCTTGGGCTAAAGATTCAACAACATTGGGGTTGCTGTAAAAGGTTTGGTGGCGTCCTACTCCCAGTCCAAAAGGTGGAATAGCCATATTGATTAGCGAGAGATTCTAGAGAAAATTCTAAAAGAGATTTCCTTTTGTATGTTTCCTGTTCAGAACTAACACTATAGATCAATGTAGGATTTTACCCGAGGTAAAGGAAAACATGAGGGTTGAGAAGAGAGTGTCCCCAAGCTTTCCGAAACTCACACTGCTTTTGTCTTTGGTGATGCCTGTTTGAAAGCTTTTGAAAAGCTTAAGCATTTATTAACTTCTGCTCCTATCATACAACCACCTGATTGGAGTGTACCTTTTAAGTTAATGTGTGATGCATCTGACTATGCAGTTGGGGTTGTTTTAGTTCAACAATTTGATAAGTTGCCCCATGTGATTTATTATGCTAGTTGAACTCTTAATGATGCACATATGAATTACACTACAACCAAGAAAGAGTTGTTAGCTGTTGTGTTTGCTTTAGACAAGTTCAGATCTTATCTCATATGATCTAAGGTTGTCGTGTTTACTGATCATTTGGCTTTGAAGTATCTTCTTTCTATGAAGGATGTTAAAGCACATCTTATTCGTTAGGTCCTCTTGTTGCAAGAGCTTGATATAGAGATTAGGGATAAGAAGGGTACAGAGAACAAGGTTGTTAAGCACTTATGTAAACTTGTAATAGAGTCTTCTACTAATTTATTACCTTTGAATGAGTCCTTCCCTGATAAGCAAATCTTTATGTTGTCTCCCAGTTGCTTTGGTATGCAGATATTATTAATTATCTTGTTACTGGTCAGTTTCCATCTCTTGCTAAGGTTAGAAATTTTTTTTGGGATGATCCATACTTGTTTAAGTCAGGCCCTGATCAGATTGTTAGGAGATATGTTCCTGAGAGTGAGTTTAATAGTATTCTCTCTTTTTGTCATGACCATGCATGTGGTGGTCACTTTGGTAATAAGAAGACGACTGCAAAGGTTTTGCAGTGTGGTTTTCATTGGCCTACTCTCTTTAAGGATGTACATGAGTTTTGTTTGAGTTGTGAGCGTACAAGCAATATTTCCAATAGGAACATGATGCCTCTTTCCCCTATTTTGGTTGTTGAGCTTTTTGATGTGTGGGGTATAGACTTCATGGGTCCTTTTCCACCTTCTTTTGGTTATCTTTATATCCTTGTTGCGTTTGATTATGTTTCCAAGTGGGTTGAGGCGGTGCCATGTAAAATGAATGATCATAAGGTTGTCATTAACTTTTTGAAATATAATATATTTTCTTGTTTTGGCACTCCTCATAAAATTATAAGTGATAATGGTACTCATTTTACACATCGAGCGTTAGCGACTTTAATGAAAAAGTACTCCATTACTCATAAGCTTGCTACCCCTTACCATCCCCAAAGTAGTGGCCAAGTTGAAGTATTTAATAGGAAAATTTAGCAGATTTTAGAAAAGAAGATTCGACCTGACCTTAAGGATTGGACTCAACATCTTAATGATTCTCTTTGGGCTTATAGAACTGCTTATAAGACTCCCATTGGTATGTCTCCTTATTGGATTGTGTTTAGGAAGGCATGTCATTTCCATGTGGAATTGGAACATCGTGCGTTTTGGGCCATTAAAACTTTTAACTTTGATATATGAAAGGCAAGTTCACACCATAAACTTTAGCTAAATAGTTAGCTAAGTTAAGGAATGAGGCATATGAGAATGCCAAGATTTACAAAGAGCGAACTAAGATTTTTCATGATAAGTCTATTTTTCGAGAGTCCTTTGAACCTAATAAAAAAGTCATGTTGTTTAATTCTCGTTTGCGTTTTTTTCTTAGTAAGTTGCTGATAAGAGCCCAAAACTGTAGTTTTAACCCTTTAACAATAATACTTTTAGACCAATTATGCTAGTAATAAATAAGAGTTAATGTTGATTACGTGCTTTTTTGTATTTCAGGCATTAAAGTCAATTATGTGCAGAAATGTGCCACTTTTGTGAGATAAAGGAGTAAGGGTTGGTTGCTAAGAAGTTGTGTGATTAAAGGCCAAGATTCAAGGAGAAAAAATCTTTGTAAAGCCCGGTCAAAAGCAGAAAAGTCAAAGTCAACGCGGGCAGAAATAGCACACAAAAGTTAACAGAACTTCCGAAGACCGTATCTTTGGACTCAGACCTCGAATTAGTCCTACCTTATGTAAAAATGACCGACTTGGAAAGAGCTTTCCAATGGTCTAAAACTTGACCCAATCAGATGAGCAAAAGTTGATGAAAAGACCTACTGATGTCAGATCCAGTTGAAAAGGGCCCTGTAGACTGAAGAGATTGGGTTTTGGGCTCGATTTTCCGGCCCAAAACATGGCTCCTTAGCCCATGCACGAAAATGTGGATTTGGTCTCCTCCATTTCCACACACAAGACTTAATTCTGAAGCATCAATTAGGTTTGGTAGCAAGTAGCCATTAGAGATAGGATTCTGGATCTAGTTTTGAGTTTTCATTTCCATTAATTAGTTTTCATACCTTTTTTTAATCTAGGTGATTGAATCATTGTTATTCCTTATTAGAGTAATAAAATAATTAGTTTCATACCTTGTTTTAATTTAGTATTTTGAATCAATTGTTATTTATTCATTAGATTAATAAACTAATTTAGTTCTTGATAAAATAGTTTCATTTCATTAATCATTGTAGTTTCAATTCCTAGATAGTTATTATCATTGTTAGTTTCAATCGATTCTTGCATAATTAGATTTCCATTTGAATTGAAATAAGTAAATTTACAATCTTTTATTGATGTCTTGTTTAATTTCATTGGGAAATGATAGCATAATGATTCTAGGCTAAACCGCCATTAGAGGGGGTTGAAGAAGCCTTGATGAAGCTTGATCTTTGTTAACTTAGAAATCATCGTGATAATCTATTCAATTCTCGAAAGTAATTAGTTCACCATGAGAATGGGTTTAGTTGCTTTACATGCTAGTTATTAATTGGTAGAGATTGTCATGTATAATTAGGGATTAGAAATACCATTTTGATATGCGAAAGCATTGAAATTTAGATCACGATGAATCTTTGTTAGTTGATTAAGTCGAGTTAAGGTGGAATCAATCCCCCTTAATTCCTTATCATATAGTCAATTTAGAAATTCCTTAGTTTGAATTAGTGCATCTTGTTATTTGAATTCACATCGTAGCATAAATTCCCTTCATAAAACTCTCATTAACTTTGGCTAAGACTAATAACATATAGAAAACTTTGAATGCTAAAGAACTAGGAGTGGAACGAATCTTTTACTCCACTCTATTTCGATAGATTCGAGAGTATAATAATCTTTGATAAATTAGTCTTCGTTCAGTCATTGTTTTACTTTCGTTGAGTTTTCGTATCTTATTCGTATGTAAAACTATATTTTTATAGTTATCAAATGGCGCCGCTACCATCTTAGTTCCCTTTAGTATTGTTTTCTTTAGAATTGTTAGTCTTCCAAAGTCCCAAAACCCACCCACCCTTGTTTGATTCTAACTGTGGTTGTCCGTTTCAGCATTGAAATTTTCCTCACAGAATTACACGGAGCGCGACCCACGCCCTAGGCAGCCTAAATTGGAGCGCCACCGGGGCCCAAAAGCCTGGAACTCTAGTTTTTAAATGAGCGCGACCCACGCCTTGCCAAGGCAAAACTCGAGCGCCCTCCGTGCTGAAGGGCCTAGACCTTGAGTTTTTCCCTGAGCACGACCCATGCCCTACCAAGGCTAAGTTCGAGCACCCCTCGCATTGAAGCACCTGGAGCTCCAGTTTGACCTGAGCGCGACCCGCGCTCTACCTAGGCCTATTCTAAGCGTGACCTGCGCCCTCTGCTGAAACTGCCCGATTTCCACAGGTTTGTTTCAAAATTCCATTTCTTCAAGGTTTTTAGTGTTCTAACTTGTTATATACATTGAGCACGTGTAAACAAGACGATATTTATAAGGAAAGCAAGGAGGCATTCAGGTACTCCTTTCTTCCACACCTCGCATCTCCTGTTAGAGGTTCATACTAGCATATCAGGATTGTTTGGAGTGTTATAGTGTTTCGTTAAGATTGGTATTAGCCTTGCATGAGATTAAGGTCAGGCCGAATAAAAACGCCTAACGTAATCAACCGGTAAAGTCAACGAACACGTCTTTCTAGTATACCACTCACTAAACCTCTAGCTAGCATACCACACACACCACCTGAAATAATGGCTAAAGAAAGAGAGTCTCCTCTCTCTGACTTTTATAAGGCCTTGAACGATAGCCCTAAATCTTGCATAGTTCTATCAGACCTAGTAGGGGATTTCCAGATCTCCCCCCAAATATATTTAATCTGTTACCCATTTTTCATGGGTTAGACTATGAAAAGCCTTATCAGCACATGCGTAGGATTGACCAAGTCCTTACTATATTCCACTATCCTACGGTTGGTGCTGAACAAATTAAATTGAGGGTATTTCCCTTCACTTTAGCCGATAAGGTGGCGTCTTGGTTAACTGCCCAAGCGCCTAATTCTGTGGACTCGTGGGCTAAACTTGTTCAACTATTTATGGAACATTTTTACCCACCACTGAAGATCGATGAAATGCTTTCCAAGATTCATTTCTTTCGACAGAATCCTCATGAATCATTTTCAGAGGCTTGGAATCATTTCACCGATCTTCTTATAGAGTGTCCACACCATAACCTTGCGAAAGACATGTTAGTTCGTGCCTTTTTCAAAGGACTTCTACACCACCATAAAGAAGTCCTTGACATAATGAATGGGGGTAGTTTCCTAAGTAAAGGAGCCTCAGAGGCTTATAAATTTTTAGAAGATCAAACTAAGCGTAATAATAACTGGGGGTAGTGATGATATCTCCCGTTTCGCTAGTTCTTCTACAATAGTTAAAGCCGCCGATATGTTTGAGATGAAACACGATGCTGAACTTAAAAATTTAATCGAATCTCTCACTAAAAAGGTAGAGGCTATTTCTGTTCAACAAACGCCTATCCCCATCATGAATGTCAACTCCAATCCATGTAATTTATGTTTTAGTCTTGAGCATCCAGACTCCTATTGTTCTCTCGCCTATGAACAAAACAATCACAACAAGATAATGTTTGTTCCAATAATAGAGAACCTAACGCAGCTTGGCAAGAAAACCCCAACTTCGGTTGGCGAAATAATCAACAACCTCCAAGGTTGTTTAACCCAAATGTTAGGCCAACAAACAATTACAACGAAGCTTCACCAAGCCAAGGACAAGGTCAGGGTAATTATAATTATAACAGCCAAGCTCAACCACGACAAGGACAAGGTCAGGGTAATTATAATAATTATAACAATAATAATTATAATACTAATAGAGGTATCGTTCCGGTAAATAATAACTATCAAAATCCCCCATTAATAATTAACGTGACATAGTTCTTGTCACACAACCTATAACTAACACTCCTCCACAACCGGATAGTTTTGATACCTTTATGCAATCTCAACAACAGATTTTACAAGCCATCCAACTTTCCTTACAGCAGTTAGCTCAAGAGAAAGTACAACCAAAAGGTGTGTTTCCAAGTCAAGTAATAACTAATCCTAAAACAAAAAACACAACCTTTGAGGTGAACGGTAATACTAGTACGGAAAATGCAAATGTAGTTGAGCTAAATGCCATCACCACTTTCCGTTCTGGGAGAGTGGTTGATAACAACGTAACTATGCCTATAGTTACCCCATAAGTAGTCCCTACACCAGAGATTTAACTAGATACCGAAATAGAAACTGATGAGCCTACCCTATAGAGGTACTAGTTAAACCACAACCTAAGAAACATAAAGCAAAGGTTAGACATCCAGTTGATCCATACGCTAAAAATAGAGAGAAACCACTGTTTCCCCATAAATTAGCTATGTTAAATAGGTATACAAACTTTGACGAGATTAGGGAAGTTTTTTAAAAATCTAACAATAAACTTACCTTTCTGGAAGCTATTAAAAAATTACCTCACCATGCTAAGTTTCTCAAAGAGTTATGCACTAAAAGGCATAAGACAAATATTCAGAAAGACACCTTTTTAACTGAACAGTTTCAAACTTTAACGGAACACAATGGAATCGTTAAGTACAAGGACCCTGGTCGTCCTACTGTATAATGCACCTTAGGAGATTCCCACATGACGACCGCTTTACTAGACCTGGGAGCGAGTGTTAACTTACTCCCGTATTATCTATACAAATAAATAGGTCTACAAGAGATGCAACCTACTAAAATGACGTTGTAATTAGTAGAACGATCTATTAAGTACCCTAAGGGTGTGGTTGAAAACGTGCTTGTTAAGGTCCAGGATTTCTACTATCCTGCTAATTTTGTTATCCTCAATACAAAAGTCGCTAACGACTCTGTTCCAATCATTTTAAGGCGTCCTTTCTTGGCAACTACCAACGTGCTCATAAACTGCCGCGATGGTTCGATGTCCTTGTCTTTTGGGCATCTTTCTGTTGAGGTAAATATTTTTAAAATGATGAAACAATTACCAGATTCGTATGTAGATGGAGAGGTTAGCATGATCGAGAGCTTAGCTCAAGATTATATTAATAGCACGTTTCCAGAAAACCAAATGCATAAATTACTGTCTTTTGGAAGTTCAGATTTCGCCGATGACTCCTACTTAGAGGAAGTCAACACCATCTTCGTGTCTACACTTATGGTAGACCCTTCTGTTGCTCCATCTACATAGTTTGAAGACTTGCTGCCTAAGCAAGTATTCATTACTCAAGATGAGGACCCCCCAGAAGCATTTATCGATATTCCTTCCACCCCGGTGCTTAAACCTCTTCCTCCTGAGTTAAAGTATATTCAACTTGATCCGGATGGTAGTCATCCGATAATAATATCTTCTCTGTTATCTAAGGAGGAAGAGACACATTTGATCAAGGTGATTAGGGAACATCGTTCTGCGATTGGTTGGTCCCTAGCCGACATTAAGGGAATTGATCCTAATGTATGCACTCATCGTATCCATTTAGAGAATAATGCAAAGACTTCTCGCGAACCTCAGCATCACTTGAACCCTGCCATGAAAGAGGTGGTCAGGGAAGAGGTCTTACGGTTACTCGATGCGGGTATCATATACCTAATCTCTGATAGCGAATGGGTAAGTCCCATTCATGTAGTTCCTAAGAAATCAGGGATTACCATGGTACGTAATGCCAAGGGTGAATATGTTACCACGCATGGTCCTATGAAATGGAGGATCTGTATTGATTACAAATGTTTAAATGCCATGACACGGAAGGATCATTTTCCTTTACCCTTTATAGATCAGATGCTTGAACGTCTAGCGGGTCATGCTTTTTATTGTTTTTTGGATGGCTACTCTAGCTATTTCCAAATTATTATTGATATTGATGACCAAGAAAAGACTACCTTCACATGTCCTTTTGGAACATATGCCTATAAACGAATGCCTTTTGGCCTTTGTAATGCTCCTGATACCTTTCAGCGGTGTATGCTTCATATATTTAGTGACATGGTAGAGCGTTTCATGGAAGTATTCATGGATGATTTTTCTCTCTATGGAGACTCTTTCATGGACTTCCTGTCTAACCTATCTAATGTTTTGACACAATGTAAAGAGAAGAGTCTGTTTTTAAATTGGGAAAAATGTCATTTCATGGTGAAAAAAGGCATAGTATTAGGTCATATTGTATCTAGTGATGGCATCGAAGTAGATAAGGACAAACTAGATAAGATAGCAACTCTACCTATACCATGGACTGTTCGTGATATTAGAGCCTTTCTAGGCCATGTAGGTTTTTATAGGCGCTTTATCAAAGATTTTTCCAAAATAGCTAGGCCGTTAACTAATATACTTTTAAAGGATGCCATTTTTTATTTTAATTTTAACTGTAAACAGGCTTTTGAAACTTTAAAAGCTGCCTTAACTTCTGCACCCATTATACAGCCTCCTAATTGGTCTAAACCTTTCGAACACATGTGTGATGCTAGTGATTATGCAGTTGGTGCTGTCTTGGGACATAAACTAGATAATAAGTCCACTGTTATTTATTATGCTAGTAAAACTCTAAACGATGCTCAAAGGAATTATACAACTACTGAAAAGAATTCTAGTATGTCGTTTATGCTTTAGATAAGTTTCGCCCTTATTTGGTTGGTTCTAAGACTCTAGTTTACACGGACCATACAGCCCTTAGGTACCTTCTCGCAAAGAAGGATGCTAAGCAGAGATTAATCCAATAGATTCTTCTCCTGCAAGAGTTCACATTAGAAAAAATAACAAAAGAGGGGTCAAAATATAGTTGCCGACCACTTATCTAGACTTACAAACGACGATGATAGTGATTCTGAGTCCATACCGGACTCTTTTCCTGATGAGCATCTGTATGATATTTTTTCTGCACCATGGTATGCTGACATTGTGAATTATTTAGCGTCTGATGTTATTCCTTATGATTGGTCAAGAAATGAACGTAAGAAGTTCTTGGCTAGAGTTAAGCTATACTACTGGGATGAGCCCTACCTTTTCAAGTATTGTGCAGATTAGATTATTCGTCGTTGTATTCCCCAATGGGAATATAAAGAGGTTCTCTTATTCTGCCATGACAAATAGTGTGGTGGCCATTTTAGTGGTATGAAAACAGCTGCTAAAATTCTTTAATGTGGGTTTTATTAGACTACTCTCTTTAAAGATGCCCAAGTGCATTGCAAGATGTGTGTTTGTTAACAACAACTTGGGCGAATCATGAAGTGTAATATGATGCCATTAAATCCAATCATGGTGGTAGAAATATTTGACGTATGGGGCATTAATTTCATGGGTCCCTTTCTAGTTTCCCACAGTTTCATTTATATTCTAGTTGTCGTGGACTACGTGTCTAAATGGATAGAGGCCATGACTTATCTTAGCAATGACCATAAGACAGTTGTGTTTTTTGTTAAAGGGTATATTTTCTGTTGATTTGGCATTCCCAAAGCTATCATTAGTGATGGTGGAACACATTAACGCAACAGAGTTATTGCATCTCTCGTAAAAAAGTATGGAGTTACACATAAGGTCGCAACTTCGTATCATCCACAAACTAGTGGACAAATAGAAGTTTCTAATAGGGAAATCAAAAAGATATTAGAAACAACTGTAAATCTTTGTAGGAAAGACTGGTCAAAGCGTCTATTTGATGCCTTATGGGCATATAGGACTGCTTTCAAAACTCCTATAGGTATGTCTCCCTTTAGACTTGTATTTGGGAAACCTTGTCATTTGCCTGTTGAATTGGAGCACCGTGCTATGTGGGCTATAAAAAGCCTTAACTACAATTTTGATGCGGCGGGTGTCAAGCGCAAGTTGCAATTGAATGAGCTTGAAGAAATCCGTAGCGATTCTTATGATCTCGTGAATGATTATAAAGCTAACATGAAATGTGTTCATGATAAGAAAATCTTGCACAAAGAGTTTATGGCGGTCAAAAGGTCTTACTTTACAACTCCCGTCTACATATTTTTCCAGGAAAATTAAAAACCCGTTCTTCTGGTCCTTTTCTGGTTAATGAAGTCACCCCTCACGGGGCAATCACCTTGGTAAATCCCAAGGACAACAGTACCTTTTGGCCAACGGTTGAAACATTTCCATGAGCTTTTGTCCCCTGATGTAGAGGAAGTCCTTTTATAGGACCCTATCTATGAGGACTGACCTTTTCGTTGGTGTACTTCCTGTTATATCCATATATTAGTAAGTGCACCATTCAGATAACCGGGCCCTCCCTATGGAGTGTGTCACTGTAAGTACCAGATCCTAAGTCCACATTAAACATAATTCACATTTTCCACTCTTCCATGTTTTCTCAGAATTTGAGTCATGTTCCTCTATGGTGTGAATTACGCATTTTTTGCTTTCTTGTTTTTCTTATATTAAATATTTTTCATAAAAAATAAAAATTGTTAAAATCTTAAACATAGTAATTTAGGAAGTCTCGAGAATCTGACTTTAAAAGACCCACTTTTAAAACAAATTTTCAAACTTCATTGCCAAAAATTTGTTTGGGGGTGGGATATTTGTTTTTTCCATCTGAGATTGTTCAACTTTCTATTTGTGTTGTTTAGGCTATTTAATTGTATTTCGATTCGGGTTGACATTATCTATAAAATTAGAGTTCATTCGTTTGCATAACTTACGTCATGCACACACTTTGAGGCATTTTCCATCTTCTTATATGTCATCCACGGTCAGAATAGAGTGTTTTATGGATCATTGGATTGGAAATTCTCTCTTGATCATTTCCATAGCTCATTCGCAAAAATCGGACCGGTAACGAAGCGACAATTTTAGTTTGAAATTATGCGAAAAATCGGAAAAATTCGAAAAATCAAATTAGGCTTGGGCCCAAACTCGTGTGCACGTGCCACGCACGTGCTTCCCTTTCCTCCAAACGAAACAGAATCACGTTTTCTATTCTGGCATCGCCATTAACCAAACTTCAAACCCTAGTTCAAAATAAAAAAATAAAAAGAAAAAAGAAAACCTAACTACACCCACGCCCAACATTTAAAACAACTCCAAATCTTCTCCAAACCTTTCCCGCCAACATCCCCAACAATTTCAACCACCGAAAACATTAAAAAAAAAAATTAGAGTTGCCACACCACCACCGCGCCACCACCATCGTTTTTCTATTGAGATTGTTTCACATTGTTTCCTACACCATATACAAACCCTCAAATCAGTTCAAAACTTCCAATAGTTCTAAGACGAAGAATTTTGCCGGAACAAGCTTTTACTGCCGCCCGCTTTACACCGTTTTACGGTGACGAGATGATTAGGAGGAATTGGAATAGATTGTGGTACTTTACAGATGATTTTTACCACTCCGATTTAGTGGAACAATTTTATAAGAAGAGAGAGTTAGATGGTCAGAAAATTTTCATGAAGGTGGCCAGGACGCGGAGAAAATTTATCGAGAGAGAAGTTGGCTGAGATTGTAGGTATTACGCCTGAACGCCACCTCAAAGCCACCGTGCAGGAATCCCAGTATACTGGAGTTCCTACATTGATAAACGACAATCTCATGGAGGGTCAATACAATCCGAATTCTCACTATGCTCGACACTCATCTCTGCGAACGAACCAACTGGATGTAGCTCAGTGAATTGGTAAGAATGTCATTGGGAATGAGAAAGTGAGCGACATCGGTTTGACATGTCTGCACGTTATCTGGATATTGCAAGATAAGAGGTATGAATTCTGTATCCTCGAGTTTTTGATAAATATGATTAGAGGAGTTGGGAGGAGTATTACACCATTTCCTACTTTAATTACGAAGATAATGTTGTCTTGGGAGGGGAACCAAGAACTGAGCGGACTATGTTGAAATTGCATTCAAATGAAATTATTTATACGGAGTGTATCCAAAATACTTGGACGTTGCTGGAGGATAAGATGGATGATTTGGATGAGGAAATGGAGGACATGACATGTTTAGATGAAGATGCCTTGGAGAGGTGTACGTCTGATTTAGAACGCATGTCAGTGTTGCATACTGGAGTGCGTTGCATTTATGCTATTTGTGAAGATATACGAGATAGGCAGATTAAAATTTGAACGAAACAAAATACCCTTCAGACGAATTTTGAAGTGCTCGACAAGAGCCAAGCAGATCTCCATTATAACATGGAGACAGTCCTCCAACGTCAGGTTGCGCATTATACAGATATGAAGGCAGGGATGGAAGCACAGCGCCTGTTTCGAGTAGAGATTCTGCGACGCATGACACCCTTGGAAGGTTCTGTTTTAGATGAGTCTGAGAGGCATGAGTGTCATCGCCAGAGGACGGATGGCGCGGGCCCTTCTTCATCCCAGGCCTAATCTCCATCTCAGGGTCCAACTTCATCACGTGGCTAGGTGTTTTGAAAAATTTGGTGTTTCGATGTTATTTAGGTTTTTTTATTGTTTTTATTAGTTCGAATATTAAGATTTTTGAATACAGTAGTTAAATTTGAATTCGGTAGTTAATTGTATTTGAATTTCAATTTTTAATATAATGTGGTTCTTTTCAAATTGTGCATTGTTTTTATTATTAATCCCACCTTCCCAAATTGTTTAGGGGTGGTATTATTTACTATAACATGATTTGTTATATGATCCTCTATTTTAGAAGTTGTTTTGGAGTGATGGTTGAGAATATTGTCGATAAAGGCATACCTATGATTAGATGTTGTGATAGGATGAAATCTAAAAAGAGTTTAGAAGTTACTATTCTAAATTCAATCTAAAAGATATTTGGGTTGTTTTAGAATCAAGAATATGGGTTGTTTCCATTTTCGGTTTTGGAAATTTTTTTGTTTCCGGCAATTGCCTTAAAGCTTTTTGGCAACTTCCCGATTAGTTTTGGAAACTTAAAACCTATATAAACTTCCTTCATTCTACACTCACAACCCACACTACACCTCACATTCATCTCTCACCGTTCACTCCCAACTTTTCCTTCTCACTTCTTCTCGCATTTTCAAAGACCTCGAGCTTCCTCTGCTTGAGGGAGCGCCACCTGCACCCTAGGCACTGCCAGTCAAAATTTCTTCAGAGCATGACTCACGCCTTATCAATCCCAAACCTGAGCGCGACCCGCGCCCAAAACACTGGAATTCTAGTTTTCATCCTAAGCGAGACCCGCGCCCTACTAAGACTACAAGTGAGCGTGCCCCACGTTGAAGCACCTGGAACTCAAAATTCACCAAGGCGCATCCCGCGCCCTACCAAACCATAGGTTGAGTGCAACCCGCGTCCTGACCCCTGTAAGCACGAAAAATTCCAATTGTTTTGTGGGTTGTTCCAGGATCGTTTGCAGCTGTTGCAGTGAGTAGTTTGGTGATGACATCCCCTCGTATCATACCAGAACAGTCTTTTGAAGACTTGTTCCAAAGTGACACCTATGGTGTGTGGTTTTGCGAGGTGATCATTCTAACAGGCTGGGAGCCGCTATTGGTAAGTCTCGATGAACTTTATTCTCCCGCACTTACATCTTATTTTTATGATAATTGTACGTTCTTTGATAGACCAGATGGAGAACAAGTGTTCTCCATCACCATTGAGGATGAACCAATGGAAATTTCTAGGTTCTTGCTAGCCTTTGTTCTTGGACTTGCTATACCCGCTGAAATACAAGACTCATGGGCCTATTTGGTAGATAATATGTACATGTATAACTATGAGGATTTGCATGACCATTACGGGGCAAAATCTTTAGGATAGAGGACCAAGGGGATTATAACGTTGCCCTTGGTAGCCTGTCTATGAACGTGGGCACTGTTATGTTTTGGATCATGTTAAACATTAGAGGGGAATGACGTTATTCTTATATGAATGATGAAACTTGTGATATTTTCCTTGCTTTAGCTGGGGAATGATAAGAGCCCAAAGCTGTAGTTTTAACCCCTAACAATAATACTTTTAAACCAATTATGGGAGTAATAAATAAGAGTTAATGCTAATTATGCAATTTTATGTATTCCAGACATTGAAGTCAATTATGTGCAGAAATGTGCCACTTTGGCGATATAAAAGAGCAAGGGTTGGTTGCTAAGAAGTTCTGTGATTAAAGGCCAAGATTCAAGGAGGAAAATCCTTTGTAAAGCCCGGTCAGAAGCTAAAAAGTCAGAGTCAACGCGGGCTGAAACCACACACAAAAGTCAGCAGAACTTCCGAAGACCGTATCTTTAGATTTAGGCCTTGGAATTGGGCGTACCTTATGTCAAAATGACCAACTCGGAAAGGGATTTCCAATGGTCCAAACCTTGACCCAATCTGACAAGAAAAAGTGGACGAAAAGCCTATTGAAGTCAAATCTAGCTGAAAAGGGCCCTGTGGACTGAAGAAATTGGGCTTTGGGCTCGATTTTCCGGCCCAAAACATGGACCCTCAGCCCAAGCACGAAAAATTGGATCTTGTCTCCTCTATTTCCACACACAAGACTTAGCTTTTAAGTATCAATTAGCTTAGGATTGAAGGTAGCCATTAGAGAATAATCTAGATATAGTTTTGAGTTTTATTCAATTAATTAGTTTTCAATTATTGTTTTAGATCTAGTTTTTACTTTGCAATAGATTAGTTAGAACAAGTAAATGATTAAATTAGAATCACATTTAGTTTTATAATAAAGTATTCATCTTTAATTCCCATTTAGTTTATTGATTCAATTCTTGTTTAGTTTTAGTATTGTTAATTCATAAATTAGTTGTCTTCAATTGCTAATCATAATCTAGTTTTAATTATTTAGTTATCAATTTCATTTCTTAGTTGTTAATTTAGATTTGAATCTATTGATTAGTTAAATTAGTAAAGTTAGAATCTTTATATGATTTCTAGTTTTAATTCAATTGGAAATGATAGTTTGATGAATCAAGGCTAAACCTCCATTAGAGGGGTTTGATGAAAACTTGATTGTGTAGTGTAAAATCGTTGTAAGAGTCTATTCCACTCTAGAAGGTCGTTGATTTGCCATAAGAATGGGTTGGACTTCCTCACAAGCTAGTTATGAATTGGTAGAGATGCCATGTATAATTATGGATTAGAACGACCAATTCTTACCGTAAGAACGTAAGAATTAGATTACAACAATCTATGCTAGTTTATTAAGTTGGATTCAAGGTGGATTCAATTCCCCCCTAATTCTTATTCTAGATTCAAACCTTAGTATTCTGTAGCATTTCATAGTTGAATCATTATAGTTAGTATCTTGTTCTTAGAATTCACATCGTAATATAATCCCTTCGTAAAACTCTCATTGACTTTGGTAGGATTGATATAGTCGTAGAAAACTTTAAATGCTAAAGAACTAGGAGTGGAACGAATCTTCTATTCCAACTTTATTTCGATAGATTCGAGAGTAGAAATCTTTGATAAATATAGTATTCGTAAAAGTTTTAGTTTTACTTGCGTTTGAATTTCAACATTTATTTGTGAGTAGAACTATTCAAATTTTATCATTTATCAGGGGACGTACACTCAATGATATTCCCCAGACCCTAATGTTTATTTTAGCCCGGGCCCATAGCAAGAGGCATAAGTACCTTCTTATGCCTGTTTTAATTTGTCGTATTAGGCTATGTTTCTTCCCTATTTTTTGTGCCCATTTCGCAGATTGGGTTGGAGACATTGTGAGACCCACCAATTGTATTATCCACTCATTTCATGCAATGACTTGGCAAGGGTGGAGGATACAACCTCATCAGGTTGCACCTTACACCCCTATCCGACCAAGTGGCGTTTGATAGGTTAGCTATAGTAGACGATAAGTGGCGTGAAGCCTGGCAAATTACCATGGTGTGGCAGGATGCGAAAGAGCCTCAGTTCTTTATAAATGAGGATAAGGAGGATGATGCTTAAACGGGAGTTAAAGTTAGTTTTTATTTCAGTTAGATTCTGCTTATGTCCCCCAAGCAATTTGATTCTTATAGAGTTGCGACAGTTTTTATTTTCTATATTAGTATTTTTAACCTTGTTTTGCAGATGTTCTAGAATTTCACGCGTTTCCATGGTATTTCTCTACCCAATTTATTTAAATACTTTGAGGACAAAGCATGCTTCTTGTTTTATGGGGGGGGCAGAAAACACGTGTAATTAAGCCATCTGTTAGGATATAGATATGTACCATATGCACTTGTTTTCTAGTTAAAAAAAAATCAAAAATTTTAAAAATATTAATAAAAAGTTTATGCTGTACACTTGATAAATATTGGTATTGTTTTTCCTTCTCTAGGCCCTTGATAATCTAGAAATCTCATGTAGCTTTTGCATTAGAATAGTTTTTAGAAACTTAGGTTAATATGTAGGTAATAATCCTTGCATCTATCTATAAATATGTTATATGAGTATCTATGATTGTTGGCAGTAAGTTTTTGAAATCTAGGCTAGAGTAGTTATTTTACAAATCCTGTGATAATATAGACTAAAGCCTTATATGAGTGAAACATTTGAGAAACGACACAAGGGAGAAGTAAAATCCGGATAGAGAAATCACACGTTTACTTGCTTGATCACCATACCATATCCTAAGCAAGAATTTAGGCCCTCTTTGGATCGATATAGCCAGAAATTCAAACCTATGAATTATTTTCCGCTAGTCTTCCCTCTGAGCCTTTCTTTAGACCCTTTCATAAACTGCAAATCCTTTATCATGTTACCAAACAAACAAAATAAAAAAAAAAATCAACCTACCAATTCTTTGAATGAGTCTGAGAATAGAGATGAAGAATACAAAAGAGAAAGACTTTTGAAATCAAGAATTTGTTAGTCGCTTCAAATAAGAAAAGAAAGTTTCCATCCAAATAAAAAATAAATAAATAAAGAGTTAGAACTCCAAAAATAGAATCAAAGGAGTCAAAAGCCAAAGAAAAAGAAAAAAAATATGGCTAAGGATGGAAACAAAGTGTAGAAGCAAAAGTAAAGAACAAGGTTTTCTCTAATTACATAATATGAAGACTCTATTATCTCAGACTTGTCCTTTTTGAATATACATTTCCTTCCTTTTTAAACCATCTCCTAATCCTCGCAACACCTAATAAAGACCTCTAGCTCAATTAGGAATAGGGTAGTGTGATAGTAAGTGACAAATGTGTTTGATTGACTCCGGCTTCCTTGTGTGTCATTGAGATTGTAAGGTAAAGTGTGCCCACTATACACTGGAGTAGCGAAACTTGAGCGGAAAAATCACAGTGATTTTTGTCTTGACATTTATGTGAGGACCTACTTAAGGACGCTATTCCGAGTTTGCAGAAACGGACCTACTAGTGCATTTCATAATATTACTCATTTTATATATGTTTATTGGTAGATGATTGATTATTATGCATATATTAGCTTAGGTTTCGACTTGATTATTCTTTATTCATTGCTAGTGAGATATATAGATAATTGAGGGCATAAATAAGGAAACAATAGTTTTATTTCTTAGTCGTTGTAGTATAGATGAAGTTTGTGAGTACTTTCACTAGAAAACTCTCACGAGGCTATAACTCGTCCACTAAAGAATTTCTAGTGGTTTAAGGCCTCGTTACATATGGTCAATGCAATCGCACTCGGCGAAATGAGATTAGTTGGAACTCCAGTTTTGGTCACTTATGCTAATTTCTAATATTTGCTTGAGGACAAGCAAAATGGTGTTTGGTGGTGGTTTGATAAAAGCCCAAAACTGTAGTTTTAACCCTTTAACAATAATACTTTTAGACCAATTATGTGAGTAATAAATAAGAGTTAATGTTGATTACGTGCTTTTCTATATTTCAGGCATTGAAGTCAATTATGTTCAGAAATATGCCACTTTGGCGAGATAAAGGAGCAAGGGTTGGTTGCTAAGAAGTTCTGTGATTAGAGGCCAAGATTCAAGGAGAAAAAACCTTTGTAAAGCCCAGTCAAAAGTTGAAAAGTCAAAGTAAACGCGAGCAGAAATAGCACACAAAAGTCAACAGAACTTTCAAAACCGTATCTTTGGGCTTAGGCCTCGAAATTGGGCCTATCTTATGTCAGAATGATCGGCTCGGAAAGAGCTTTTCAATAGTCTAAACCTTGACCCAAGCAGAGGAGCAGAAGTGGACGAAAATTATGTTGAAGTTAGATCCAGCTGAAATTGGCCCTGTGGACTGAAGAGATTGGGTTTTAGGCTCGATTTTCCTGCCTAAAACATGGCTCCTCAGCCCATGCACGAAAAATGTGGATTTGGTCTCCTCCATTTCCACACACTATACTTAACTCTGAAGCATCAATTAGGTTAGGTAGCAAGTAGCCATTAGAGATAGGATTCTGGATCTAGTTTTGAGTTTTGATTTCCATTAATTAGTTTTCATACCTTGTTTTAATCTAGGTTATTGAATCATTGTTTTTCCTTGTTAGAGTAATAAAATAATTAGTTTCATACCTTGTTTTAATTTAGTATTTTGAATCAATTGTTATTTATTCATTAGATTAATAAATTAATTTAGTTCTTGATAATATAGTTTCATTTCATTAATCATTGTAGTTTCGATTCCTAGATTTAGTTATTATCATTGTTAGTTTCAATCAATTCTTGCATAATTAGATTTCCATTTGAATTGAAATAAGTAAATTTACAATCTTTTATTGATGTCTTGTTTAATTTCATTGGGAAATGATAGCATAATGATTCTAGGCTAAACCTCCATTAGAGAAGGTTGAAGAAGCCTTGATGAAGCTTGATCTTTGTTAACTTAGAAATCATCGTAATAATCTATTCAATTCTAGAAAGTAATTAGTTCACCATGAGAATGAGTTTTGTTGCTTCACATGCTTGTTATTAATTGGTAGAGATTGTCATGTATAATTAGGGATTAGAAATACCATTTTGATA
Organism: Coptis chinensis; assembly: GCF_015680905.1. Taxonomy (NCBI): domain Eukaryota; kingdom Viridiplantae; phylum Streptophyta; class Magnoliopsida; order Ranunculales; family Ranunculaceae; genus Coptis; species Coptis chinensis. The sequence continues at coordinate 40,584,688 of NC_141463.1, forward strand.
TGCGAATGGATTGAAATTTGGATCACGTCGAATCTTTGTAAGTTGATTAAGTCGAGTTAAAGTGGAATCAATCCCCTCTAATTCCTCATCATATAGTAAATTTAGAAATTCCGTAGTTTGAATTAGTGCATCTTGTTATTTGAATTCACATCGTAGTATAAATTCCCTTCGTAAAACTCTCATTAACTTTGGCTAAGATTGATAATATATAGAAAACTTTGAATGTTAAAGAACTAGGAGTGGAATGAATCTTTTACTCCACTATATTTCGATAGATTCGAGAGTATAATAATTTTTGATAAATTAGTTTTCGTTCAGTCATAGTTTTACTTGCGTTGAGTTTTCGTATCTTATTCGTAGGTAAAACTATATTTTTACAGTTATCAGTTACGTTCTAGGTGGACTGGTCCTTTCATTGTTAAAATTATTTTCCCTCATGGTGTTATTGAGATAGCAGATCATAAGGATGGTCATGTGTTTAAGGTTAATGGTCAGCGCTTGAAACCATACCTTGAAGGTTTTGTTGATCAGGTTGTGGAGGAAGTGGATTTTATTGATCATGTTTATCATGACTGATTGATTATGCTTATTATACTTTATTTAGTAGTTTATGTTTTTTTTTTAGGTTTTTTTTTTTCTTTTGTTAGTGTTGCTTCGCATTGCCCATATATTCCATTCCAACCCCTATTCTACACTAGCTAGACATAGCGTTAATCCAAAGAATGGGTGTGAGAAGCAAACGACTGCTTGAGATGTTAAATGTAACCTATTTCCTTATTCTTTACTTGTCCATGTTGTTATATTTTTAATTGAGTATATATGTCAACATTGAGGACAATGTCTAGGATAAGTTTGGGGGTTAGGAATAAAATGTTTTGTTAAGTAAAAATAAAAATTATTTATACTATGCACTTAGTGATAATGGTATTGTGTCCTTTTCTGTGATGATAATAGTCTAGAAGTCTCACTTTAGCATTAGAATTAAGAGTAGTTTTTAGAAACTTAGGTCAATATGTATGTAATAGTCATTGCATCTTATAATAAATGTCTAGCATGAACATCATGATTGTTTTTGGCAGTATTTTTCTGACACCTAGGTTAGACTACTTAATTTTACATATTCTATGAAAATCTTTTTTTTTGTTAAAGGTAATTGATTAATTATAAAGAATAAGGATTACATGATAGCAAATGTAGCAGAAAAATAAAACAAAAAGATACAAGCCTACACTAGAAAAGAAGATCTAGTGAACAAAACGATAATAAGTCGTATGATGGTTCTCCAGATGAATCATGAATGAAGGTCGAGAAATCCACCATATAATCTTGCCCCCGTGTTAACACAGCTCCTATCTGCAAGTACCGCGGTCCGCCGCTCCCAGTTGGTCTCGCCAAGATGAAGTGAGGTTAATCCATGCCGCTTTATCTTTCAAAGATTGCCGTGTTTCTTTGACTCTCCAATGTGTTGTGTTGTTCGAAAGCCTCGACAAACCAAGTAGAATCGCATTCTACCCAAAGATAGCGCCAACCCAAATCAATCGCCTGTTTAATGGCCTCCAGTATAATAGCCATTGTTTCCGCCATGTAGTTAGTGGATATACCCATCCCACCAAAGGCGCGCCCAAAAAAATCTCCTCTCAGAAGTTTCAAAGATATATCCCCACCCCGATCTTCCGTGATTTCCTTTTCAACATCCGTCGGTGTTTATCTTGAGTATACCCGAGGAGGAAGTAGCCAATAGCACTCAAAAGATCTTTGGGGACCTCGCGAAATTTGAGTTGTAGCTGGAAATGCTTTAGAATCTTGAGGTCATACATCGAAGTTTCCATAATCCCCGAAGGACTTATGATGCGCTCTTGTAATCGCTCTCCTGACCAAGAAGCAAACTTCAGTGTAGCTTGGAGCTTTGTCGTCATAGAGGGCTTTGTTCCTGGTTTTCCAAAGACTGACCATGATCGTCAGGAGCAAGCCTTCCACATATCCAAGATGAGTGAGCTGTAACCGAGAAGGACTTTTGAAAGATTTCTTGAAAGCAACCGCCAAATCCAAAGGCGCAATGGAATAGGATATGTTCCAAATAGTTTCTTCCTGATTTTGGCAAATACATCATCTAGAAGGTGAAACTTCCTTTTGCATCCGTTCTTGCATGCAGGTCTTCCAGTTCCACCGCTTGATTTGGCAAATACATCCTCTAGATGCAAAGGTGAAACTCCGGAACTAAGAATTCACAACGTAAGTAAACTAAACTTAGTCTTTTACGCGGTTGAAGTTATCAAAGATTTCTTCTACTCTCAACCAATTGAGATATAGGGGAGTAGATAGAGTTTCGCTCCACTCCTAGTTCTCTAGCATGGATGTTTTCTAATCTAACTAGTCGCTTTTAAGTCTATTTTTACGAAAGAGAATTATACAAAACGCTTGATTCTATGATAAGGAGTTAGAGGGGATTGAACCATAACTTCTTCCACTAACGAAGGCGAACTCATGAAGCGTAACAATGGAATAGGATATTTTCCAATTATAACTTCAATTAAACCCATTCTCATGGTGAAATAATCATTTCTAGATGAAAATAATGACAATTCTAATGATAATCGAATCAAGGTTTCAAACTTCCAACCCCCTTTGGAGGTTTAGGTCATCCATTCCGCAATCATTTCCATTTATATTAAAACTAAACATAATATAAAGCATTGAAATTTATTTAATTTTGGAAATCTAATTAATAACTATGAAATGATAACAATGGAATTTAGATCTAGAAATCGAAATTGACAAAATAACTATTTTTATTATCTAATCAATCAAGAACAATAATTTGAGAGTTTAATCTAAAACAAGAATTGAAATGAAATTAAACTTAATTAAACTAATGAAAACTAGATCTAGAATTTTTAATGGAGGCTCCAAATTTTCTTTTATCTACCCTTACTTACATCCAGATTGACCAAGCTGATTTTTTCGTCCAAAACTCTTTTCCTCTTATTTCGTGCTTTTTTCCCCGATGCTTTCAACCAGATCTATTTGAAGTGCCCATTTATAGAATCGATCCAAACTCTTTAATCTTCTTTGGAATAAGGTTGGGGTAGCTTAAGAGATGTCGATGCCCTTTGCTTGATGGAGTACTAGTGTCATTTCGTTGGAGAAGGACCATCTATCCTCATGTATGTAATCACAGAGTCTAGCTTGGAATTTAAATGAATTTCTTTCCTTTCCTCCTGAAAAAAGTCACATATAGAATCGATCCAAACTCTTGAATCTTCTTTTCGAACAACCAGTTTTCTCCCAAATGTTTATCGCCCATCACCATTAATCGAGTCTAGCTTGGGTTCTTTCCTTTCCTCCTGAAAAAGTCAGTGCCCATTTGATGCCTCTCAAATGTTTATCGATGCCATTACCAAACCAACCATGAGGTTTTGTAGTTTGACCATCCACCAACTCTGTTGATATATTTCCCCAACTCATGAAATCTTCCTCTACCTCCACCATCTCCGACAGCAGCCGGCCCAAGCTTGTTTCATTAACATCGCAAGATTAATATCTTTGAGCCTCCCCGATTCCTAACCCTCCCTCCTCTGTTGGTTTGCATGATTTCTCCCAAGAAACCGTTAGAGCTTTCCTTTCCGCTAGGTTGCCACTCCAGATAAAGTTTCTGATGACAGCTTCATATTCCTTTATCACCGATTTTGGCCATTTGTAGATAGCCATATTGTGAACCGGTATACTATTGAGGACGTGCTTTGCTAGCACCACCCTTCCTTGGAAGGATAGCATTTTACCCACCCAACCTGCCGCTCTCTTTCTGATCTTATCCACTAAAGGAGCAAGAGTCGCTTTGGTAACTTTTCCCTTGATGAGAGGAACACCCAGGTAGTTCTCCGGCAGAAGACCCTCATTAATGTTCAGCACCCCCTGAATACGGGCCTTTCTTCTATTAGACATAGGGCTAAGAAAAATTTTGCATTTTTCCTTATTAATAACCTGCCCCGAGGAGTCCTGGTATCGATTCAGAAGTTTCATCAGATTCTTGATACCTTTCATATTAGCATTGCTGAATAGAAATACATCATCTGCAAACATCAAATGTGGGGCTACAGTACTTTGTATTGACCACCATATGAGAGAGCTCTTTCTTCCTCGGATCGGTTTGTCGATGGACTCGCTTAGACAATCCTCCGCCCGGGCAAAAAAGCATGGGAGAGAGAGGGTCATACTGTTTGAGACCTCTTTATGCAGAAAAAGTGACCTTGTGGACCCCGTTGAGCAAAATTGATAAAGTATTGCTTGCGAATGCTCCCTTCAACCATTGAATCCATTTGTCTCCTCCCAATCCCACCTGTTGTAGCACATACAAAGAAAGTTCCAATCCATAGTGTCGAAAGCCCGCGAGATATCTATCTTTATGGCGATGTTACCTCCATATCTAGGAGTTTGAAGCTCATTAATCAATTCGAAACTAGTCCAATGGCCTCATTGAGTTCCTGTTTGGGATGAACCCATATTGCTCCTTGCGATGATCCTTTCTCGCAAACGGAGATAATCTCATGGCAAGAATCTTAGTGATCACTTTATAAATGAAGTTAGATAGGCGGATAGGTCTGAATTTGTTCACACTGGTTTGCATTTTTCTCTTTTCGGATTAGGACTATGAAGTTAGCGTTAAAACCCATGGGCAGTCTCGGCTTTGATGAAGAAGTATTGTATAGCTCGACAAGGTCATGTTGCACAATGTCCCAACAAAGATGGAAGAAGCACCCACCAAAACCATCGTCTTGGAGAGCTATCTCGCTTTCAATTTGGAAAACTCATGGATTTTATTTCTTTTCTTTGAAGGTTGGGTGGAGAGAGAAGCGTTGTCACCTCGGATAATAATCGAGGCATGGAGGCAATAAGATCCCAATCGATATCATGCTCCACCTTTTAAATTTCTCTGAGTAATGCGCCACTAGGAAGGAGCCAATTTCTTCTTGAGAGTCCATAGAGACCCCCTCATAATTCTTCATATTAGTGATCGTAGATCTACATCTGTTCAAATTTGCTTGGGCATGAAAGAATTTGGTGCTTCTGTCGTTGTCATTGTCCCATTGTGCTCGAGCCTTCTGTCTCCAGAATTTCTGTTCTTGCTCCAATAACATCTCCACCTTATTCTCTTGGTCCACCATGAGAGCAGTGAAACCCTCCGACATGTTTCCTTGATCAAACTGCTCCTGCATCTGTTCAAGGATTTTGGTTTCTTCCTCAACCTTCACCTTAATATTGCCAAAGACTTCCCTGTTCCATGTTTTCAGAGCCCTTTTCAATCTCTTCAACTTCTGAGTAAGAATATAAATCGAGTGTCCCATGATGGGAGTTTCCCAGCTTTGTTGCACCAGTTCTCTGAAGGAGGGATGATCACACCACATATTAAAGAACTTGAAAGGGATATTCATTGGTTTGGGGATGTCTATACTTCTCCCGACCAGAGGAGTATGATCGAAACATAGTCTGTTGGCCACTTTGTATTGCCAGCCTGGGTATTTAGCTCCCCAAAGGACGTTGCAGAAAATCCTATCCAATTTACCCAAGATTTTGAAACTTCCCACCTGTTTATTCCACCAGGTATGGTGAAATCCTTGATACGGTACTTCCATCAGAAGAGAGTAGCTGATACACTCTCTGAAGTCATTCATGGCGGCGATGAGTCTCATTACCGCCTTTTATCCCCATAGCTCGGATAGGCATTGAAGTCCCCCATGACCATCCATGGCAGGTTGGAGGAGCTGATGATTTGCAATTCAGCCCATAGATGTCTCCTTTGTACATATATACAATGGGCATGTACTATTGTAATAAGAGTCCCTTCTACCTCTACCGTAGCTGCTATGGAGAGAGCGGGAAAGATAGTAGGAGTAGTAAGAGAGACTTTCCAAAAAAGCCAAAGATTAGGTATCTGAAGATGTCTTGAATTACAGAGGAAAGATGTGTTCAGCCCCAGAGACTGAAGAAAGTTTTTTGACATGTCCTCTGCCTTTATCATAGGTTCAGCAATGCCTATAATATCCGGATCCCATTTGCAAATCAACTTAGAAAGTCGATTTTCTGACTTATCATTTGCGATACCTCGTATATTCCAATATATGCATCTCATTGTGAATATTGGAGATTTATTGTTGAATAGTCAGAAACCGATTAAGAATCCCTTCTGTCAGACCTAGTTCGTGATCTAGATCTGGTGGAGGGGGGAGTTGTCTGCTGAATCTGCCATTGTGGCTTGTAAACACCTATGCTAGGATATGCTTGATCATCATGAGACGTCTCTTGGCTCGCGTCCATGAAGGTATCTCCATCTTGTTCTGGGTCATCATTCCTGTCATCATCTCCTAAGTCAGCCCACCTGAGTGGTGGAGAATTATTGGGATCTGGAGGTCTCTCCTCAAGGTTGGAATCCTTGTTTGTTCTTTTTAACATAATGAAGACCTTATCTGCCTCAGAATCCGCTAGTCTTTTTCCAGGGGAGATTTCTGGGCTATTGGAACAAGGACTGCCACCACCTACTGAAGTGCGCAGAGTTGTAGACAACCCATTGTTATTATCAGTGTTCCTCTCTACCGGATTTATCTGTTGCACGTTCATTTCTGAGATGGTTTCCACTGTTACTGCCTCTAACTGTGCATTGCCCTCCGTAGTATTCTTATCAAAACTTCTTATTGATGTTGAGGTCCACTGGGGATGCCCTCCGCTGCTGCATCCCCAGCTTGCATTGGTAGAGCCTCATGTCCATCCTCATATATCCCATTCTCCCCAGCTGGTGTTGTGACATTATCGTCGACAATGTTGAGTATCTCTTCGACATCCAAACCCTCGAATCTGTTCGCATCGTGGAGCTCTTTTGGTGTCTCAAGACTTAACCCTCCATTCTCCTTGTTTGTTCATATCTGCCCGAAGAAGACTTCCCCTTATTCTTCCTAGTTTTATGGACGACCTTATCACCTCGGCCTCGCTTGATCCCTCACAACCTCTTTATCTCGTTTCATTTTCCAATATTACTTCAAAATCTCCCTTTAGCTTTCTGCATTCCATGACAAGATGTCCAACAATTTTGCAATGATTGCAAAATTTTGGCGCTTCCCAACCTCAACCGCTTACGTAACTGAAAATTCTTTGTTCGCATTATAAATTTGGTCGGGGATTGATTCTCGAAGATCCACGCCCCACCAAAATATTGGCATAATAACCATATTCTCTGTTAAGAGTTTTATCGTCGATCTGCATAGGGTATCCCACCCCTAGCAATTGACTGAAAGCACCTCGGGTTCCCAATATTCCCTTGAAGACCGGGAAATCTAATCCATACCAAAGCATGAGTCTGTCTTTGAGTATCCGACAGAAATTTGGAGTCCATTGATTTAACCACATCGGGATGTGATCAAACTCCCATGAACCTTTTGCCCACACTCGCTTAAGGTCCTCAGCATTGGAGAATCGAAGAAATAGATACCCTTTACCAATGGGCGTGATTAGCCAATCCCCTGTGGGCTGCCAGAGTTGTTTTGCGAGGGTACGTACTTTGTCAATGGATATTTTTTGTAAGTCAATCCTACCAACGAGGCAATGTTTACAAAACTGCAGACCCTTCTCAAGTGCTCTCTCTGGGATGGTTATCGCAGGATAATCCCCCATCTTCTCAGGTTCTGGAAGCTTTACCAAATCATCTTGTTGGGGTATGGCTTTCCTTGTCGCCTCTGCATAAGATAGGAGTTGTCTACCTGTCAGCCCATCCCCCGATTCTATGTTTCTTGTATTATTCCCTTCAAGAGTCTCCCCGAACCCAATCAAATGGAGCCAGCCCTCTTGGCAATTCGAACTCCGATATATCCATACTTGAACTCTCCCTGTTTCAGAACTAACACTGTACACAATGTAGGATTTTACCCATATAGGAAGAAGGCATGAAACTATCCAAGAAAGAGTTTCTCACTTCAAAACTCAACTGTGGATAGTAGAGGATTTAACCCTGAAGAAAAAAAAACTTAACGACCCTAAAAAGAGAGAGAGAGCAGCCCTTTTTCAAAATCGCTTTGTATCTCTTGTAGAAATTCCACGAAAAGCAAAGTTAAGCAAAATGTGCAAACTTTTCTGAAAGAATACGAAACACTCACTGTAGGTCAGTGAGGGATTTCACCCGACTGCAAGAAGGAGCTAGGAATGAGAAAGAGATCCTTCTTCCTTGAACTATTCAGAACATTCACTGTTAGGCAGTGATGGATTTTACCTGAATAGGAAAGGGAAATAGGATGTAGAAGATAAGAAAGCTTTGTTTAAGAACTTTTTAACTAAAAGCGGCAAAGTTTTGGAGCACAGGATCATAAACATGACTTATGTTATATCGCGCCCACTCGCCCACCCCTTGGTCCCCATTGATAGAAGTTTGACAGATTCGTATCAATCTTCCTCTATGAAAATCTTGCTAAAAGCCTTATATGAGTCAAATATCTGAGTGATAACATAAAGGAGTAGTGAAATCCGAGTAGAGAAATCACACGTCCACTTGTTTGATCACTACACAATATCCTAAGCGAGAATGTAAACCTTTTTTGGATTGATATAGCTAGAAATTCACACCTATAAGAATATTTTTTCTGCTAGTCGCCCCATTGAGCCTTTCATTAGCCTTTGCATACACCACAAATTCCTTTATAAAAACAAAACAAAATTAAATATAGCCTACCCATTTGATAAGTTTGAGAAATAGGATGAAGTGAAGAAAAGAGAAGAGAAAAACTTGTGCATAAACAAATATTAGTTAGTTGCTTCAAAATAAATAAAAAAGAAAAGAAAGTTAACAAAATAAAAATATCAAAGTTGAACTCCAAAAATAGAATAAAAATGAGTCAAAAGCCAAAACAAAATGGCTAAGTATGGAACACAAGTCTAGAAGCAAAGCAAAAACAAAGGTTTTCTCTAGTAATGTAATTTGAAGACCCTATTTTCTCAGACTTGTCTATTTCGTTTATCCATTCTATTTATTCTTAAACCATCACCTAAGCCGTACATAACACCTATTAAAGAGCTCTAGCTAAATTAGGAATATGTTGGTGTGATAATAGGTGGTAGTTCTGTTTAATCGACCTCAGCTCCTTTGGACGTCATTGAGATTGTGAGGAAAATTGTGCGAAACTTGAGTGGAAAAATCAAAGTGATTTGTGTCTTGACACATTCCTTGTGAGAACCAACTTAAGGGCACTATTCCAAAAGTTTTAGAAACGGACCTGTCATTGCATTGTTCACTGCAAATATGTTTATTTTTAGGTGATTTGATTATTAGGCATTTATTAACTTAGGTTTTGAATTGACTATTCTTTATTCATTACTAGTGAGATGTATAGATATCCGAGATTAATTTAAGGGGACATTACTTTTATTTCTGAGTTGTTGTAGTATAAATAAAGTTTGTACGTACGTAACTTCTCTGAAAACTCTCACGAGACTAAACTCATCCACTAGGGTAAACCTAGGGGTTAAAAGGTTTGTTACACATGCTAAGTGTAATCGTGATTCCTACGAAAGTTAGTTAGGATTTTTGTTATTAGTTTAGATTTAGTTTTACAAGATATTTGATGAGATAGGGAAGTTTTTAAAAATCTGACTATAAACCTACATTTTCTAAATGCTATAAAAAGTATACCTGGACACACTAAGTTTCTGAAAAAGTTGTGCACCACGAAAAGGAAAACCAACATACCAAAAGAAGCCTTCTCAACTGAACAATATCCCTATTTATCTGAACATAATAGAATTGTTAAGTACAAAGACACTGGTTGTCCTACTGTATAATGTACCTTCGGAGATTACTTCATAACAACTGTACTATTAGATATAGGGGTGAGTGTTAACTTACTCCCTTTTTATTTATATAAATAGCTAGGTCTCCATGAACTTAAACCAACCAAAATAAGTTTGCAGTTAGCCGATCGTTCTATTAAATACCACTAGGGCGTAGTTGAAAACATTCTTGTTAAAATTTATGATTTTTACTACTTGGTTGATTTCGTTATTCTTGACACAGAAGTTGCTCTTGATTCTATTCCCATCATCTTAGGGCATCTTTTCTTGGCAACCGCCAATGCCCAAATCAATTGTGGAGATGGATCAATGACTCTTTCCTTTGGAAATCTTTCTATGGAGGTTAACATGTTTAGACTTAAGCAGGGACAACTAGGTTTGCCTGTAGAAGGAGAAGTGAAGTCCATTAAAGTTTTGTATCTCACATTAGTGTGGCCGACGCTTTCATCCCTACACTAGTAAATACCCTTCTTATGGAAGAAGAAAAAGCTTACAATTTCGACTCCTTGGCCATAGATGAAATTGAGTAAGATTTCCTTTGACTCTTTCGCAACCCTTCTTTGTCACCTCTCGAGTCCCCTCCTATTAACATCCATTCATCCCTTGACGCCACGACGGAAAAATAATTTTTCTTCCTCTATCCCAGTGATTATACTGACCCACCTATTAAGGAATGTCTTGCATATCTCAAGGCTTCTGATGATATAAAACTAAGAATACTGATAAATGATAAAATAATAGTAAAATGATAGTTTTACTCACGAATAAATGATGAAACTCAAACGCAAATAAAATTAAAACTATTTTCGTGTCTAATTTATCAAAGTTTCTACTCTCGAATGCTATCGCAATAGAGTTGGAGTAGAAGATTCGTTCCACTCCTAGTTCTTTAGTATTCGCGTTTCCTAAGGCTATCGGTCTATCCAAAGTTAATGAGAGTAATGATGGGAGTTATACTACGATGCAAATTATGCTAACAAGATACGATAATTCAACTACGAAATGCTAAATTGATATTATGATAAGGAATTAGGGGGGATTGATTCCACCTTAACTCGACTTAATTAACTAGCAAAGATTCGTTGTAATCCGAATTACAATGCTTTCGCATAGCAATTGGGTGTTCCTAATCCCTAATTGTTCATGGTAATCTCTACCAACTAATAACAAGCATGTGAAGCAATCAAATCCATTCTCATGGTGAACTAATTACTTTCTAGATTGGAATGGAAAACTACGACTATTCTACGCTAACAACAATCAAGCTTTCATCAAGGCTTCCTCAAACCCCTCTAATGGAGGTTTAGCCTAGAGTAATTAAACTATCATTTCTTATGGAATTTAAAGAAGACATAATATAAAGATTGTAAATTTACTTAATTGATCTAAATAAGAATCCAAAAACTAAATTAACACTAAGAAATGATTAATAACTAGATGATCGAAACTAGATCTAAATAATTTAATAATTAAAACTAGATTATGATTAACTAATTAGCAATTGAAGACAACATAATTTATGAATTTAACAATACTAAAACTAAATAAGAATTGAATTAAGAAACTAAATTGAGATGAAAATGAATACTTTATTATGAAACTAATATTTGATTCAAAAATAATAATCTACTTGTTCTAACTAATCTATTGTAAAGTAAAAACTAGATCTAAAACAAGCTATTGAAAACTAATTAATGGAGAGAAAACTAGATCTACAATTATTCACCAAGGGCTACCTACAAACTAGAATGCTTAAGAGTTAAGTCTTGTGTGTTGAAATGAAGGAGACCAGATCCACCTTTTCGTGCATGGGCTGAGGAGCCATGTTTTGGGCCAAAAAATCGAGCCCAAAATCCAATTTCTTCAGTCCATAGAGGCCTTTTAAGCTAGATTTCACTTCAACAGACTTTTTGTCCACTTTTGCTTCTTTGATTGGGTCAAGGTTTCGACCATTAAAAAGATCTTTCCGAGCCAGTCGTTTTGACATATAGTAGGCCCAATTACGAGGTCTGAGTCCAAAGATATAGCCTTTAGAAGTTCTGCTAACTTTTGTGCGCTGTTTCTGCCCGCGTTGATTTTTTAAAGGCTTCTTTTCCTTGAATCTTTGCATTTAATGACAGATCTCCTTAGCAACCAACCCTTGATCCTTTATCTCACAAAAGTGACACATTTCTGTACATAATCGACTCCAATGCCTGAAATATATAAAAGCACGTAATCAGCATTAACTCTTATTTATTACTCGTATAATTGGTTTAAAAGTATTATTGTTAAGGGGTTAAAACTAAAGTTTTGGGCTCTTATCAAACCACCCCCAAACAGCATTTTGCTTGTCCTCAAGCAAATATGTGAAATTAGAATAAGTGACCAAAAATGGAGTTCTAACTACTCTCGTTTCACCGAGTGCGATTACATTGGCCATATGCAACAAGGCCTTAAACCACTAGGAATTCCCTAGTGGACGAGTTATAGCCTCGTGAGAGTTTTCCAGTGAAGGTACTCACAAACTTCATCTATACTACAATGACTAAGAAATAAAGCTATTGTTTCCATATTTATGCCTCAATTATCTATACATCTCACTTAGCAATGAATACAGAATAATCGAGTCGAAACCTAAGCTAATATATGCATAATAATCAATCATCTACGAATAAACATATATACAATTAGTAATACTATGAAATGTACTAGTAGATCCATTTCTAAAAACTCAGAATAGCGTCCTTAAGTAGGTCCTCACATAAATGTCAAGACAAAAACCATTCTGATTTTTTCGCTCAAGTTTCGCTACACCAGTGCGTAGTGGGCACACTTTATCTTACAATCTCAATGACAAACAAGGAAGTTGGGTTCGATCAAACACATCTGTCACTTACTATCACACTAAACCATTCCTAATTGAGCTAGAGGTCTTTATTAAGTGTTGCGGGGATTAGGAGATGGTTTAAGAAGGAAGAAAATGGATATTCAAAAAGGACAAGTCTGAGATAATAGGGTCTTCATATTACGTAACTAGAGAAACCCTTGTTTTTGCTTCTATACTTTGTTTCCATCCTTAGCCTTTTTATTTTGGCTTTTTGACTCCTTTTATTCTATTTTTGGAGTTTTTATTTGTTTCTATTTTTATTTTTCTTTTATTTTCTTTGGATGGAAACTTCTTTTCTTTTCTTTTTTCTGAAGCAACTAACTAATTTTAGTTTACACAGGTTTTTCTCTTCTCTTTTCTTCACTCATCCTATTCTCAGACTCATTCTATAATGGGTAGGTTGATTTTTATTTTGTTTTGTTTTTGTAAAAGGTTAAAAGATTTGCAGTTTATGAAAGGCTAAAGAAAGGCTCAGAGGGGCGACTAGCGAAAAATAATTCATAGGTTTAAATTTCTGGCTATATTGATCCAAAGAGGGCCTAAATTCTCGCTTATGATATGGTATAGTGATCAAGCAAGTGAACGTGTGATTTCTCTCTCCGAATTTTACTTCTCCCTTGTGTCATTTCTCAAACATTTCACGCATATAAGGCTTTAGGCTATATTCTCACAGGATTTGTAGAATAAGTACTCTAGCCTAGATTTTAGAAACTTACTGCCAAACAATTATAGATACTCATGCATTATATTTATAGAAAGATGCAAAGATTATTATCTACATATTAACCTAAGTTTCTAAAAACTATTCTAATATAACGCTACGTGAGATTTCTAGATTATCAAGGGCATAGAGAAAGAAAACAATACCAATATTCCTAAGTGTATAACATAAACTTTTTATTTGTATTTGTGAAATTTTTGAATTTTTACTAGAAAACAAGTGCATACTGTACATATCTATATCCTAATAGATGCCTTAATTACACATGTTTCTATGCCCCAAACAAGAAACATGTTTTGTCCTCAAAGTATTTAAATAAAAAGGGTAGAAAAATAGTATGGAAACGCGTGAAATTCTAGAACATCTGCAAAACAAGGTTAAAACATACTAATATAGAAAATGAAAACTGACAACTTTATAGGAGTTCCACCCATTACAGGGTTAACAAGAATTAAATTGCTTGGGACATAAGCAAACACTAATTGAAACTAAAAACTTACCTCCTCTCCCACTTAATCGTTATCCTCATCAAAGAGATGAGGTTCCTTCGCATCCTGTCATGCCATGATAACTTGCCAAATCTGTCGCCAGGTGTCATCAACTCGTGCTAACCTGTCGAGTGTTACTATGTTTGATGGAGTGTAAGGGGCAACCAAATGAGGTTGCACCTGCCATCTCGGCCAAGTCATAACTTGAAATGAACGAACCACCCAATTGGTGGGTCTCATGACTTCAACCCTTTTCCAATCCGTGAACTGGGTACATAATACAGGTAAACAACCACGCATGATGCGGCAGACCAAAACAGGCATAAGAAGATACTTATGCCTCATGCTTTGGGCTCTCTTAAGACTAGCCACTATTACTCGGGGAATGTCATATCGGCGACGTTCCTCAGCTAAAGCAAGGAAAACGTCACCAGCGGTACTATTTGCAAAAGTAAACTGCCACTCCCCCAAAATATTCATCATAATGAATAACATGGTGGTTCTTACATTCAAGGACAGGCTACCAAGGGCTATGTTATAACGCCCTTGGTCCATTATACGAAACACCACTCCCCCATAATATTCACGGAAATATGTATAGTCATAGCGGTATGCATTATCGGTCATATATCCCCACGTGTGCATAGGATTAGGCAAGGGCAATCCCGAAACTAACGCTACCAAAGACTTATTGAAATCTAGTGGCGTATCATCAATTACGATGGAGAATTTTTGTTCTCCATCTTGGTTACAATAAAATAAACATGGTCGTAGAAATAAGAAGTAAGCTGAGGTGAATATGAGTCGTCATCACTTACCAGTAGATGTCACCATCCTAACTGCAAGATCCTGTCGCGGAACCAACCTCCATAAGTCTCACTTTCCAATAAATCTTTGAAAGATTGTTCAGGTATGACTGTAGGAGATGTCATCACAAAACTATCCTATGGAACAGCTGCAAACAATCCTGGGACAACCTACAAAAAAATCAGAATTTTTCATGCCCACGGGTCAGAGCGCGGGGTGCGCTCGACCTAGGCCTGGGTAGGGCGCCGGTCGCTCTTAGGTGAATTTCGAGTTACAGTGTTTTGGGCGCAGGTGCGCTCCGAGCTGCTTAAGTGCTGAAGTGAAAAAGAAAAAGAAGGAAAAAATGGGAGTGAAAGGTGAGAGATGAAAGGTGAGAGATGTGAGCTTTGTGTGGAGAATGAATGAAGTTTATATATGTTTTGAGTTTCCAAAACGAATCGGGAAGTTGCCAAAAAACTTTAAGGCAATTGCTGGAAACAAAATATTTCCAAAACCGAAACAGAAACAAACTTAATATCTTGATTCTAAACCAAACTTAATATCTTTTAGATTGAATTTAGAATAGTAACTTCTAAACTCTTTTAGATTTCATCCTACCACCATATCTACTCATAGCCTTCCAATATTGGCAATATTCCCAACAATCACTCCAAAACAACTTCTAAAATTGAGGATCATATAAAAATCATACTAGAATAAATAATACCACCCCCAAACAATTCGGGAAGGTGGGATTAACACAAAAATCAATGCATAATTTGGAAAGAACCACATTATATTAAAATCAAAATTCAAATATAATTAACTACCGAATTCAAATTTAACTACGGAATTCAAAAATTAACATCTGAGCTAATAAAAACAAATAATAAAATAAAAAATCAACTCATAATATCCCTAAACCACGCGATGTTGGAGAGGATGGAACATGAGAATGAGATGGCTCCTGAGTTCCCGATGGGCCAGAGCCATCCGTCCTTCGGCAACGATGCTCGTGCCTCACAGACACCTCCTCAGTAGAAGAACCCTTGTGGGGTGGGTAGTGTTCCAACATATCATCTTGGAACTTTTGCTGAGCTTCCATCTCGGCCTTTATCTCTTCCTAATGCTCATCCTCGCACTGGGCACAAGTCTCGAAGTTATGATGTATGGTAGCCTGCCGAGTTCGGAGATCTTCACAAATAGTATTGAGAGAACGCATGCCACGATGAAGTACCGACATATGTTCTACATTAGACGTACACCTCTCCAAGGTATCAACATCAAAACATGTCGTGTCCTCCTCATCCTCTTCCACTACCTTCTCTTCAAGCAACCTCCTCGTCTTTTGGATACACTCCGTATAAATAGTAGGATTTTGGTGCCTCTTCAGGTAAATCCGATCAGACTTCAGAGTCGCTCTCAAGGACATCATGATCTTCTTTATCAAAATAGGGAGAGGTATAATACTCTTCCCAACTCCTCTAATCATAGCTATCAAAAACTCGAGGATACAGAAGTCATACTTTCTCGTCTGGAGTATCCATAGAATGTGAAGACAATTCAGGCTGATGTCACTGACTTTCTCCTTTCTAATGACATTCCTCCCAATCTACTGAGCTACAGCCAGCTAGTTGGCTCGCAGAGAAGACTGGCGAACACAATGTGAACTCGTATTATAGTTACCCTCCAAAACTATCTCGTTCATCAAAGGCTCAATCCCACTAACTTGGGATTCTTGCAATTTGGCAACAAGAGTGTGTCCTTCCTCCATACCGAAGATACGAGCCAACAAATTTCTATCCACTTCTCTCCTTACTTTATTCACCTTCACAAAAATCTTATTCCCAACCAACTCCCTCGTCCTATAATATTGTTGGACCAAATTTTCGATATAAAAATTGTTTGTTGATAAGAGCCCAAAACTGTAGTTTTAACCCCTTAACCATCATACTTTTAGACCAATTATGTGAGTAATAATTAAGAGTTAATACTGATTACGTGTTTTTATGCGTTTCAGGCTTCAAAGTTAATTATGTGAAAAAATGTGCCACTTTGATGAGATAAAGTAGCAATGGTTGGTTGCTAAGGAGTTCTGTGATTAAAGGCCAAGATTCAAGAAGACAAAGCCTTTCTAAAGCCCGATCAAAGCTGAAAAGTCAAAGTCAACGAGGGCAGAAACAACACACAAGTCAGCAGAACTTCCGAAGGCCGTATCTTTGGACTCAGACCTCGGAATTGGGTCTACCTTATGTCAAAACGACCGGCTCAGAAAGAGCTTTCCAATGGTCCAAGCCTTGGCCCAATCAGAGTACCAGAAGTGGACGAAAAATCTGTCGAAGCCAACTGTAGTTGAAGAGGCCTTTTTGGACTGAAAGAATTGGGTTTTGGGCCTGATTCTGTGGCCCAAAACATGGCTCCAAGCCCATGCACGATTTTTGGATCTGAACATATAAAAACAAAACTTAGCTCTTTGTTAATGGTAGATAGTTAGACCTAGATTAGTTAGCCTCCATTAATTAGTTTTAGAACTTAGTTTGAGAATTTCATTTAGTTAATTAATTAGTTTTTCATATCTTGTTTTAGATCTAGTTTCATGTTTAATTAATTACTTTAGAACAAGTAGATTATTAATTTAGTATTTGAATCATTGTTTTATTATTCATTAGATTAATAAAATAGTGTTCTCCATAATCTAGTTTCATTTTCATTTATTTATTAGCTTAAATTCTTAAATTCAATTATTTGTCATTATTAGTTTAATTCAATTATTGCATGAGTAGTTTGGAATTGAGTTTAAACAAGTAAAATTCAAATCTTTATATCATGTCTTGTTCGAATTTGATTGGGAATGATAGCGTGATGATTCTCAGCTAAACCTCAATTAGTGGGGGTTGAGAAGCCTTGATGAAAGCTTGATTCTGATTATCATAGAGTCGTCGTAATTTCTTTTCCACTCTAGAAATGATTAGTTCACCATGAGAATGGGTGTAATCGTTCACATGCTAGTTATGAATTGGTATAGATGCCATGTGTAATTAGGGATTAGGAATAACTAGATTGTTCTGCGAAGTAGTTCAATTCGGATTACGACGATTCGTCGTTAGTGGATTAAGTTGAGCTAAGGTGGAATCAATCCCCCTCTAACTCTTTATCATAGAATCGACGTAGTATTGCCATAGTTGTTTAAAGAGTCGACTAGTTGCATCATAGTCTAGTTATCATTTCGTAAATCTCTCTCTCATTAGACTTTAGTTAAGATTATTTATACGTAGAGAACATTACTTTGCAGAAGGACTAGGAGTGGAACGAATTTGTTACTCGACTCTATTTCGATAGAATTGAGAGTAGAAATCTTTGATAAATTAGGCACGTAATAAGTTTTAGTTTATTTATGTTTTGAGTTTTATCGTTCATTTCGTAGGTAAACTTTATTCTTTTTACGTTTATCAAATGGGGCCGCTGCCATCTTAGTTTCACTTTCGCATTGTTTTCATAGTATAAGTACTCTTCTTAAAGTCCCATTTCACCCACCCACCCTTGTTCGATTCTAACTGTGGTTGTCTTTTTCAGCATTAAACTTCCTCGGGAAAAAAAAAATTTGCACCTTAACGCACCTTTCGCGCTAAAGTTACCGAAGCCGAAAAGCGACCTGCGGCTCAAACAACTGTAACTCAAAGTTTACACCGAAGCCTGCTTCAAAGTGAACGGACCCACATACGAGCTGAATTTTGCCAGATTTCCACAGGTTTGATTCGAACTTCAATTTTTCAAGTTTTTCAGTGTTCTAACTTGTTATATACACTAAACACGCGTAAACAAGACGTTATTCATAAGCGAAGCAAGGAAGCAATCAGGTATTCCTTTCTTCCACACCTCGCATCTCCTGTTAGAGGTTTATACTAGAATATTAGGATTGTTTGGAGGTTGTCGGGTTTAGTTAAGTTTGGTCTTAACCTTGTATGAGATTAAGGTCTGGTAGAACAAAAACACCTAACATAATTACACAGCAACATCAACAAGCATGCCTATCTAGTATACCACTCATTACACCTCTAGCTACTATTCCACATACTCTACTCGACACAATGCCCGGACGGAGACACTCCTCCTCTCTCGACTTTTATAAAGCCTTGAACGATAGCCCCAAATCTTGCATCGTTCTAGCGGACCGATTGGGGATTTCGAATCCCCCAAATATTTTAATTTGTTACCCGTTTTCATGGTTTAGACCATGAAAAACCTTATCAAAGCACATCGCGTAGATTGAACAAGTCCTAACAACATTCCACCATCCTACGGTTGGTGCGGAACAAATTAAACCGAGGGTATTCCCTTTCACCTTAACCGATAAAGCGTCTTGGTTAACCCGCCCAAAGCCTAAATTCTCGTGGACTCGTGGGCTAAACTTGTTCACTATTTATGGAACATTTTTACCCACCCCTAAAGACGGATGAAATGCTTTCCAAGATTCATTTCTTTTGACAAAATCCACATGAATCATTTTCAGAGGCTTGGAATCGTTTCACCGATCTCCTTATAGAGTGTCCACATCATAACCTAGCGAAAGACACGTTAGTTCGTGCCTTTTTTACAAAGGACTTCTACACCACCATAAAGAAGTCCTTGATAATGAATGGGGGTAGTTTCTTAAGCAAAGGGAGCCTCGGAGGCTTATAAATTTTAGAGGATTAAACTAAGTGAAATAACAACTGGGGGGGTAGTGACGATATCCACCGCTCCGCTAGTTCTTCTAATACAGTTAAGGCCGCCGGTATGTTTGAAATTAAATACAATCCCGAGCTTAAAACTCTAATCGAATCACTCACTAAAAAGGTAGAGGCCATTTCTGTTCAACAAAAGCCTATCCCCGTCATGAATGTAAATTCGAATCCATGTAGTTTCTGTTGGAGTCCTGAGCATCCCGACTCCCAATCGTCCTATAGCCTATGAACAACAAAGCTTGTTCCATTAATAGTGAACCTAACGCCCCTTGGAGACAAAATCCCAACTTCGGTTGGAGAAATACCCAACACGTCACACCTCCAGGGTACAATAATCAATATGTTAGGCCAACGCACAGTTTTATCCAAGCTCCACCACGACAAGGACAGGGACAGTCAGGGTAATTATAATAATTATAACAACCAAGTGCAACCTCGACAAGGTCAAGCACAAAGTCAAGGTAGTTATAATAATTATAATGCTAATAGAGGTATCGTTCCGGTAAATAATAACTATCAAAATCTGCCCATAAATAATTCACGGCGAGATAGTTCCAAATCACACCACCCGTGACTACTACACCCACACAACCGGATCGCTTGACACCTTCATACAAGTGAGCCAAAAACTTTTCCAAACCATGGCTCAATCTAACCAACAGCTTTTACAATTCGTTAATAATTTAAGCCAACAACAATGGGCCCAAGATAAAGCCCAACCCAAAGGTGTGTTTCCGTGTCACGCAAATACCTAATCCTAAAACAACAAACACGACCTTTGAGGTAAACAATCATACTAGTAATGAATATGAAAATATAGGTGAGCTAAATGCCATCACCACTCCGCGCTTCGGCAGAGTGGTTGATAACAAAGTAACTATGCCTATAGTTACCCCACCAAGAGTCTCCCTACACCTTTATTTTACTAGATACCAAATAGAAACTCAAGAGCCTACCATCGTAGAGGTACCGGTTACAACACAACCTAAGAAATAGAAAACCAAGGTTAAACATCCAGGTGATACCATTGCTAAATATATAGAGAAAACCACTATTTCCACAAAAATTAGCCATGTTAACTAGGGATACAAAAATTATGAGGAGATTAGGGACGTTTTCAAGAATCTAACTATAAACCTTCCCTTCCTCGGCTATTAAAAGCTACCACACCATGCTAAGTTTCTTAAGGAGTTGTGTACTACTAGGCGTAAGACCAATATACCAAAAGACGCTTTTTAACGTAACAATTCCCAACTCTATCCGAACATAATGGAATTGTTAAGTACAAGGACCCCGGTCGCCCCATCAGACAATGCACCTTAGGAGATTCCTATACGACGACCGCGTTATTATTAGACACGGGGCTAGTGTTAACTTACTCCGCTTTTATTTGTATAGACAAATAGGTCTAGAGGAGATGCAACCCACTAAAATGACGTTGCAATTAGTCGATCGATCTATTAAGTATCCTAAGGGTGTGGTAAAAATGTGTTTGTAAAATTTCGTGGATTTCTACTATCCGGGTTGATTTTGTCATCCTCGATATAGAAGTCGCTAACGACTCATCCCGATCATCTTAGGGCGCCCTTTCCTAGCAAATGCCAATGCACTCAATTAATTGCCGCTGATGGTTCGATGTCCATGTCTTTTGGCCATCTTGTTTGTTGAAGTAAATGTTTTAAAACACGCACACATTTTACCCGGATTCGCCTATGCATGGAGAGGTTAGCATGATCGAGAGCTTCGCTCGATATTATTTCAACAACACGTTCCCTGATAATCATATGCCCAAATTTATTTCCTTTGGAAGTTCAGACTCCAACATTTTCATCCCTACACTAGTAGATACACATATTACGGATGAGGACGAGATAGATGACTTTCTCAAAGATATAGAGGACTACCATAGTAATGTGGATATGACCAATCTAGATGAGGAATTCGATGAGTTTCTTAGAGCAGGTGATGATTCACCCTATCAAAAACTACTTTGCACAACATCCACCTCGACTCCCCTCCTTCCACCCTTTCAAAGGAATCTCGAGTTTGCACTCGATCCTTTTGTTTCTCCTGTGCTTCATAATTTTTTAAATCCACCCAGTAAACAAATACTTCAGAAGGACAAACCATTTGACACCTTCATTTTCAGACTTGAGACAGTCCCTACCTACACCATGAATGAGTTTTGTGCTAAACCCACATCCTCATTGTTTACATGCTTTCCTTCTACAACTTATCTATATCCACCATATCTTCCACAACCATTCACTTTTCCACACTTATTCAATAGGACACCCTCTCGTTCAAAGAAGAAAAAGAAGGTGCATGCTAGGTTACGTTATAGGGCTATCCGACTTCGCTTTCATTTCACTAGGTTGCATCATAGGAAATCTTGGTGCTTAATTGTGTTTGGATATGTTTTCTGTGATATTTATTTATGGAATGATCCATAACTATTTTGGTTGTTGATATATGATAAACTGCATGTTCATACATATGTTTCGATAAAGTCTTGAGTATCTGACTATAAACGACTCAATTTTTGTGTTTGGTGCATTTCCTTTCATTTCCATATATTGGTGAATGCACCATTCAGGTAACCGGGCCCTCCCTATGGAGTGTGTGGTTGTAAGTACCGGATCCTAAGTCCACGTTTAACATAATTCACGTTTTCCACTCTTACATGTTTTCTCGGATTTTTGAGTCATGTTTCTCTATGGGGTGAATTATGTCCTTATTGCTTATTGTTTTTCCTTAGAAAAATAAAAAAATATTAAATAATAAACATAGTAATCTAGGAAGTCTCGGGAATCTGACTTTAAAAGACCCACTTTTAAAAAACAAATTTTCTAAACTCATTGTAAAAATTTGTTTGGGGGTGGGTGTTTGTGTTTCCGGCCCTAGAATGTTTTATGTCCCATTAGAGTTGCTTAGGCCGTTTAATTGTATTTCGATTCGGGTTGACATAATCTATGAATTTAGAGTTCATTCGTTCGCATAACGTACGTCATGCACGCACATCGAGGCATTTTCCACTATCTTATATATCATCTACGGTCGGAATAGAGTGTTTTATGGATCATTGGATTGGAAATTCTCTCCTGATCATTTCAATATCTCATTCGCAAAAATCGGACCGGTAACGAAGCGGCAATGTTAGTTTGAAGTCGTGCTAAAAATCGAAAAAAATTCGAAAAATTCGAATTGGGCTTGGGCCTTAACCCAAGACCAGACGCTCTTTACCTTCACACCAATAGTCGCGTTCTTCACTTCTCCAAACCGCCATTAACGACCAACAAAGCTTCAAACCCTAAAAAAAAAAAATTAAATAAAATTAAAAAGAAACCTAATTAAACCCACGCCCACAGTTCAAATCAACTCCAAATCTTCTCAAAACCGTACCACCACCACCTCCACCAATTTAAATCACCAAATACCACCGAAAAATAAAAAAAAAATTCAAGCTGCTGCGCCACCACACCACCACCACCATCATTTTTTTTGTGAGGTTGTCCCTCATTGCTTCCCCACTACATTCCAAACACTCCAATGGCTCAACAACATCGAATTTTGCCAGAGCAAGCATTTACTGGCGACCACTTCGCGCCGTTTTTTGGTGATGAAATGATTAGTAGAGATTGGAATAGCTTGTGGTACTCGACTGACGCCTTTTACCACGAAGAGTTAGTCCGACGGTTTTACAACACGAGGGAGTTGGAGGGGAGTAGAATTTTTGTTACGGTGGCAAAGAGGAGGAAGGAAGTAACTAGCTGGGGGTTGTTGGAGAGATTCTAGGCATTTAAGCCTAGAATCCATCCGATGCCACGCGTTACGAGTCCCAATATAATGGGGTCGAGCCGTTGATGAATCGATAGCCATTCACGGCGGAACTACAATACAAGCTTCGCATTGTGTTCGCCAGGCATCCCGAACCAACCAACCGGGCCGCAGCTTCGATGGATTGGTCGAAATGTCCTAGGGAAGGAGATGGTCAGCGACATCAGTTTGAACTGCCTCCATATTCTATGGATACTCCAGGAGCAGAAGTATGAGTTCTGTATCTTGGAGTTTTTGCTTAACATGATTAGGGGAGTAAGGAAGTCTATTGCACCTCTCCCTGTTTTGATAACCAAGATCATGCTGAAGTTGAGAGCGACTCTGACTTCTGATAGGATTTACCTCACCCTACACCGAAATCCTCGCATTTATAAGGATTGTGTCCAACGAGTTTGGAGGTTGCCTGAGGATAGGGAAGAGGATGAGGAGGACGTCGGAAATGAGAATGACTCGGAGGAAGAGGATGACTTGACTTGTTTTGATGTTGATGCTTTGGAGAGGTGTTGGTCAGATGCAGAACGTATGGCTGTGATTTATCGTGGCATGCGTTCACTCAATACTATCTGCGAAGACCTCCGGACTCGACAGGCTACTATCCACCATAACTTCGAGATTCATACCCAGCGAGAGGATGAGCGGTGGGAACAGATGAGGACTGAGCTAGAAGCTCAGTGCCAGTTTCGAGCCGATATGCTTGCACTCTTTCCACCTCACGGGGATTCTCCTTCTGAGGATACATCATCAAGGCACGAGCGTCGTCGCCGAAAGACGAATGGTGCTGGTTCCATCGAGCTCGGGGAGCCATCTCCTCGAAGTGTGCCCTCCGCCACCGATGCGAAGTGTTTAGGGATAGTATAGCTTGATGATTTTTATTTGTAGTTTTATTATTGTTAGTTATTTTAATGTAAGTTTTAATTCCATAATTTGAATTTTGTAGTGAAAGGGCATTTAATGTCAATTTTAATATAATGCGGTTATTTTCATTGTGCGTGGTTGTTTAATATTGATCCCACCTTCCCAAATTGTTTGGGGGTGGTATTATCTATTCTAGCATGATTTTTATATGACCCTCGTTTTTAGAAGTTATTTCGGAGTCAGGGTGAGAATATGGCCGATTAGGCATATCTATGAATAAATATCATGGTAGGATGAAATCTCGATAAAATAGGTAGGTTCTATCCTAAATTTAACCTAAAAGATACTAGGGTTGTTTAAGAATAAAAAATATGAGTTGTTTCCGTTTTCGGGTTTGGAAATTTTAGTATTTCCGGAAACTGCCGTAAAAACTTGTTGGCAACTTCCCAATCCATTTTAGCAACTTAAAACCTATATAAACTTCATTCATTCTACACTCACAACCCACACTACACCTAACTTCCATCACTCACCTTTCACTCCCACGTTTCCCACGTTTCGTCTCATTTTTCAACCATCAGCACCTCGGAGCGCACCTGCGCCCCAGAGGAGCGCACTCACGCCCTACTCATTTTTCTAAAATTTTGCATAGAGCGCACCTGCGCCCAAGGTGAGAGCGAATCGCACTAAAACACTGGAACTCAAAAATCATTAGAGCGCTTCAAGTGGAAGCGACTCTCCGACCCGTAAAACGCAAAAAAATTCCAGTTTTTGGGGTTGTTCCCGGATCATTTGCAGCTGTTCCAGAGCATCGTTTTGAGATGACATCTCCTACAATAATACCGGAATAGTCTTTCAAAGATTTGTTCCAAAGCACTACTTATGGTGCTTGGTTTCGCGAGGCGATCACATACGTAGGCTGGGAACCGCTTATGGTAAGACATGCTGCACTTTATTCCCCAACACTTGCATCTTATTTTTACGATAACTGCATTTTGTTTGAGAGACCAGATGGAGAACACTTGTTCTCCATCAACATTGATGATGAACCAATGGAAATTACCAGGTTCTTGCTAGCATTTGTTCTTGGACTTGCTATGTCCGCTGAAATACAAGACCCATGGTGTTATTGGGTAGATAATATGCATGTCTACACTTATGAGTTTTGCAAAGAGTCGTATGGGGCGGCATTTTCCGTGATCGAGGACCAAGGGGACTATAACGCCGCTTTTGGTAGCCCGTCCATGAACATAGGAACTGTTATGTTTTTTGATCATGCAAAACATTTTAGGGAATGACATTTTTCTTACGTGAATGATGCCACTTGCGCGCGTCTTCCTTGCTTTAGCCACGGACGTATGTGCCATGACCTTCCCGGAACCTTGATGTCTAGTTTAGCACGAGCCCATAGCATGAGGCATAAGTACCTTCTTAAGTCCGTTTCTTTTTCCGTATTATGCTATGTTTCTTTCTTTTTTGTACACGTTTTCGATTGGATTACGGTCAACCACCACCATAGTATTATTCGCTCTTTCCGTGCAATGACTTGGCAAGGGTGGAGGATACAACCTCATCAGGTTGCACCCTACACCCCGTCAGACCAAGTGGCGCTTAATAGGTTAGCAATAATAGATGATAAACGGTGGGAAGCCTGGCAAATTATCATGGCATGGCAGGACGCGAAGGAACCTCACTTCTTTATAGAAGAAGAGGATGATGAGGATGATGAATAAAGCGGGAGATAAGGTAAGTTTTAATTCTAGTTAGTGTTTGCTTATGTCCCAAGCAATTTGATTCTTGTTAACACCATAATGGGTGGAACTCTTATAGAGTTGCGTCAGTTTTTATATTAGTATGTTTTAACCTTGTTTTGCAGATGTTTAAGAATTTCACGCGTTTCCATGGTATTTTTCTACCCTCTTTATTTAAATGCTTTGAGGACAAAGCATGCTTCTTGTTTGGGGGGGCATAGAAACACGTGCAATTAAGTCATCTGTTAGGATATAGATAGGTATAATATGCATTTGTTTTCTAGTTAAAATTTCAAAAATTCAAAAATATAAATAAATAAGTTCATGCTATACATTTAGGAATATTGGTATTGTTTTCCTTCTCTATGCTCTTAATAATCTAGAAGTCTCACTTAGCTTTTGTATTAGAATAATTTTTAGAAACTTAGGTTAATATGTAGGTAATAATCTTTGCATCTATCTATAAATATATTACATGAGTATCTATGATTGTTAGCAGTAAGTTTCTGAAATCTAAGCTAGAGTACTTATTCTACAAATCCTGTGAGAATATAGCCTAAAGCCTTATATGAGCGAAACATTTGAGAAATGACACAAGGGAGAAGTAAAATCCGGATAGAGAAATCACATGTCCACTTGCTTGATCACTAAACCATATCCTAAGCGAGAATTTAAGGCCTTTTTGGATCGATATAGCCAGAAATTAAAACCTATGAATTATTTTCCGCTAGTCGCCCCTCTGAGACTTTCTTTAGCCTTTCATAAACCACAAATCCTTTACCCTGTTACAAAACAAAATAAAATAAAAAAAATTCAACCTACCCAATTTAGATAAGTCTGAGAATAGAATGAGTGAAGAAAAAGAAGAAAAAAACCTGTGTAAACAAAAATTAATTAGTTGCTTCAGAAAAAAAAAAAAAGAAAAGAAGTTTCCATCCAAGGAAAAGAAAAAGAAAAATAGAAATAAATAAAAACTCCAAAAATAGAATAAAAGGGAGTCAAAAGCCAAAGAAAATTAAAAAAAAAATGGCTAAGGATGGAAACAAAGTGTAGAAGCAAAAGTAAATAACAAAGTTTTCTCTAGTTACATAATATGAAGACTCTATTATCTCAGACTTGTCCTTTTTGAACATCCATTTCCTTCCTTCTTAAACCATCTCCTAATCCCCGCAACACCTAATAAAGACCTCTAACTCAATTAGGAATAGGTTAGTGTGATAGTAAGTGGCAGATGTGTTTGATCGACCCGCTTCCTTTGTTGTCATTGAGATTGTAAGGTAAAGTGTGCCCACTACACACCGGAGTAATGAAAACTTGAGTGGAAAAATCGAGTGTGTCAGATCTTGACTATTATTGTGAGAACCTACTTAAGGACGCTATTCCGAGTTTCAGAAACGAACCTGCTAGGCATTTCATAGTATTACTCATTGTATATATGTTTATTGTAGATGATTGATTATTATGCATATATTAGGTTAGGTTTTAACTTGATTACTTTATATGCATTGCTAGTAAGAGGTATAGTTAATTTAAAGCATGAATAAGGAAACAATAGTTTTATTTCTTAGTCGTTGTAGTATAGATGAAGTTTGTGAGTACCTTCACTGGAAAACTGTCATGAGGCTATAACTCGTCCACTAGGGAATTCCTAGTGGTTTAAGGCCTTATTGCATATGGTCAATGCAATCACGCTCAGCGAAACGAGAGTAGATAGAACTCCATTTTTTGTCACTTATTCTAATTTCTCATCTTTGCTTGAAGACAAGCAAAATGCTGTTTGGGGGTGGTTTGATAAGAGCCCAAAACTGTAGTTTTAACCCCTTAACCATCATAATTTTAGACCAATTATGTGAGTAATAATTAAGAGTTAATACTGATTACGTGTTTTTATGCGTTTCAGGCTTCAAAGCCAATTATGTGCAGAAATGTGCCACTTTGATGAGATAAAGGAGCAATGGTTGGTTGCTAAGGAGTTCTGTGATTAAAGGCCAAGATTCAAGAAGACAAAGCCTTTCTAAAGCAAGGTCAAAGCTGAAAAGTCAAAGTCAACGCGGGCAGAAACAGCACACAAGTCAGCAGAACTTCCGAAGGCCATAACTTTGGACTCAGACCTCGGAATTGGGTCTACCTTATGTCAAAACGACCGGCTCGGAAAGAGATTTCCAATGGTCCAAGACTTGGCCCAATCAGAGGAGCGAAAGTGGACGAAAAGTCTGTCAAAGCCAACTGCAACTGAAGAGGCCTTTTTGGATTGAAAGAATTGGGTTTTGGGCCTGATTCTGTGGCCCAAAACATGGCTCCAAGCCCATGCACGATTTTTGGATCTGAACAGATAAAAACAAAAGCTTAGCTCTTTGTTAATGGTAGATAGTTAGACCTAGATTAGTTAGCCTCCATTAATTAGTTTTAGAACTTAGTTTGAGAATTTCATTTAGTTAATTAATTAGTTTTTCATATCTTGTTTTAGATCTAGTTTCATGTTTAATTAATTACTTTAGAACAAGTAGATTATTAATTTAGTATTTGAATCATTGTTTTATTATTCATTAGATTAATAAAATAGTGTTTTCCATAATCTAGTTTCATTTTCATTTATTTATTAGCTTAAATTCTTAGATTCAATTATTTGTCTTTATTAGTTTAATTCAACTATTGCATGAGTAGTTTGGAATTGAGTTTAAACAAGTAAAGTTCAAATCTTTATATCATGTCTTGTTCGAATTTGATTGGGAATGATAGCGTGATGATTCTCGGCTAAACCTCCATTAGAGGGGGTTGACAAGCCTTGATGAAAGCTTGATTCCGATTATCGTAGAGTCGTCGTAATTTTCTTTCCACTCTAGAAATGATTAGTTCACCATGAGAATGGGTGTAATCGTTCACATGCTAGTTATGAATTAGTAGAAATGCCATGTGTAATTAGGGATTAGGAATAACTAGATTGTTTACTGAAGCGGCTCAATTTGATTACAACGATTAAAATTCGTTAGTGGATTAAGTTGAGCTAAGGTGGAATCAATCCCCCTCTAACTCCTTATCATAGAATCGACGTAGTATTCTCATAGTTGTTTAAAGAGTCGACTAGTTGCATCTTGTGGGTAGTTGCATCGTAGTCTAGTTATCATTTCGTAAATCTCTCATTAGACTTTAGTGAAGATTATTTATACGTAGAAAATATTACTTTGCGGAAGGACTAGGAGTGGAACGAATTTGTTACTCCACTCTATTTCGATAGAATTGAGAGTAGAAATCTTTGATAAATTAGGCACGTAATAAGTTTTAGTTTACTTACGTTTTGAGTTTTATCGTTCATTTCGTAGGTAAACTTTATTCTTTTTACGTTTATCATTTGTTGTATACCACAAATGGCTCCAATCCCTACAAATCATCTCCTCACTGTAAAACGGCTCAAAGTGGTTGGCATTAAATGCTTGTTCTGGCAAAATTTGTCGTCTTTGAGCCATTTACGGTTGTCGACGATTTGTGGGTTTAAATAAGGTGGGGAAAGAGTTTGAAACCAAACTCACTAAATATAATGGGAGGAGGAGCGGTGGTGGCAGTGGTAGTTCAGATTTTTTGAGTTTTTTATGTTTTTTCGGTGGTCCAAAGGTTGGGAAATGGTGGGGGGATGTTGCGGAGGAGATTTGGAGTTGGTTTAAATTTTGGGCGTGGTTGTATTTAGGTTTTTTTTTTTTTTTTTTTTTCTAGGTTTGGAAGCTTTGGAAATGGCGTAAGTGAGAAAGGAACTTGCGACTATTTTTTTTTTGGAGGAAGGGGACGCACGTGTGTGGCATGTGCGTGCAATATTGGGCCCAAGCCTAATTCGATTTTCGAAATGTGTCGATTTTTGTGCAACTTCAAAGTAAAATTGCCGCTTCGTTACCGGTCCAATTTTTGATAATGACATATGGAAATGATCAGGAGAGAATTACCAATCCAATGATCCATAAAACACTCTATTCCAACCTTGGGTGACATATAAGAAGATGAAAAATGCCTCAAAGTGTGCGCGACTTAAGTTATGCGAATGAATAAAATCTAAATTTATAGATAATGTCAACCCAAATCAAAATACGATTTAATGGCCTAAGCAACACAAATGGAAAGTTGAGCAATCAAGGAAAGAAAAACGAACACCCCACCCCCAAACAAATTTTAGACAACAGAGTTTAGAAAGTTTGTTTTAAACGTTGGTCTTTTAAAGTCAGATTTCCGAGACTTCCTAAATTACTATTTTTATGATTTTAGAATTTTTATAATTTTTATGCATGATGTTTACTATAAGAAAAAATGAAAAGCAATAAGGACATAATTCACACCATAGAGGAACATGACTCAAAAACTGAGAAAACATGCAAGAGTGGAATAAGTCAAGAGTTTATAACTATTTAATACCACGAACTTTCATTTTTTTTCCTAAATGGTACCGAACTTTGAAACTCGTCTATTCGTACCACGAACTTTCAATTTGTTTCAATTTAGTACATCAATTAATTTTCCGTCCAATTCCGTCCAATTTCACTAACGGCGTTAGTACTAATCACGGTTAATACTATTCATACAGTACTATTCACACATCACTATTCACGTGAACAATGTTTTTTAAAAATTCAAATTTTAACAAAACCAAAAAACACTATTCATGTGAACATTGTTTTTCAAAAAATCAAATTTTGAAAAAAAAAAAAAACACTATTCATGTGAATAGTATTTTTAAGATTGAAAAATACTATTCACGTGAATAGTGTTTTGGGGGGGGGGTTTTAAATTTGAATTTTTGAAAAAGCATTGTTCATGTGAATAGTGAAAACACTGTTCACGTGAATAGTGCTGTGTGAATAGTCAAAACGTGAATAGTAATGTGTCAATAGTGCTAATCGTGAATAGTACTAACGCCGTTAGTGAAATTGGACGGAAAATTAACTGATGTACTAAATTGAAACAAATTGAAAGTTCGTGGTACTAAATAGTTATAATTTCATAAGTGAATTATGTTAACCGTGGACTTAAGATCCGGTACTTACAGCCACACACTCCATAGGGAGGCCCCTATTACCTGAATGATGCACTTACCATTATATGGAAACGAAAGGAAATACACCAACCAACAAAGGTCAGTCCTCAAAGATAGGGTCCTGTAATAGGACTTCCTCCTCATCAGGGGACAATAGCTAGTGAAAATATTTTAACCGTTGCCCATTGACTTGAAAGGTACTATTGTCCTTGGGATTTACCAAGGTGATTGCCCCGTAAGGGGTGACTTCATTAACCAGAAAAGGACCAGACCAACGGGTTTTTAATTTCCCTAGAAAAATGTGTAGACGGGAGTTGTAAAGCAAGAGCTTTTGACCTACCACAAACTCTTTGCGCAAGATTTGCTTATCATGAACAGATTTCATGTTAGTTTTATAATCCTTTGCGAGATCATAAGAATCGCTACGGATTTCTTCAAGCTCATTCAATTGCAACTTGCGCTTGACACCCGCCTCATCAAAATTGAAGTTAAGGCTTTTTATAGCCCGTATAGCGTGGTGCTTCAATTCAACGGGTAAATGACAAAGTTTCCCAGATACAAGTTTAAAGGTAGACATACCTATAGGAGTTTTGAAAGCAGTCCTATATGCCCATAAGGCATTAGATAGACGCTTCAACCAGTCTTTCCTATCAGGATTTACAATTATTTCTAAAATCTTTTTGATTTCCCTATTAGAAACTTCTACTTGTCCGCTAGTTTGTGGATGATACGGAGTTGCTACCTTATGTGTAACTCCATACTTTTTTATTAGAGATGCAACAACTCTGTTGCAAAAATGTGTTCCACCATCACTAATGATGACTTTATGAATGCCAAATCGACAGAAAATATACTCCTTAACAAAAAAGACAAATGTCTTATGGTCATTGCTACGGCAAGCCATGGCCTCTATCCATTTAGACACGTAGTCCACGACAACTAGAATATATATAAAGCCGTTGGGAAACAGGAAAAGGACCCATGAAATCAATGCCCCATACGTCAAAAACTTCTACCACCATGATTGGATTTAATGGCATCATATTACGCTTCGTGATTCGCCCAAGTTGTTGGCAACAAACACACGTCCTGCAATGCACTTGGGCATCTTTAAAGAGAGTAAGCCAATAAAACACACATTAGAGAATTTTAGCAGCTATTTTCATACCACTAAAATGGCCACCACACTCTTTGTTATGGCAGAATGAGAGAACCTCATTGTATTCCCATTGAGGAATACAACGACAAATAATCTGATCTGCACAATACTTTAAAAGGTAGGGCTCATCCCAGTAGTATAGCTTAACTCTGGCCAAGAACTTCTTACGTTCATTTCTTGACCAATATTCAGGAATAGTATCAGACGCTAAATAATTCACAATGTCAGCATACCATGGTGCAAAAAAAATAGCATACAGATGCTCATCAGGAAAAGAGTCAGGTATGGAAAAGAGTCAGGTATCATCATTTGTAAGTCTAGATAAGTGGTCGGCAACGACGTTTTCAACCCCTCTTTTGTCCTTTATTTCTAATGTGAACTCTTGTAAGAGAAGAATCCATCGGATTAATCTCTGCTTAACATCCTTCTTTGCGAGAAGGTACCTAAGGGCTCCATGGTCCGTGTAAACTAGAGTCTTAGACCCAACCAAATAAGGATGAAACTTATCTAAAGCATAAACGACAGCTAAGAATTCTTTTTCAATAGTTGTATAATTCCTTTGAGCATCGTTTAGAGTTTTACTAGCATAATAAATAATAGTGGATTTATTATCTAGTTTCTGTCCCAAGACGGCACCAACTGCATAATCACTAGCATCACACATGAGTTCGAAATGTTTAGACCAATTGGGAGGCTGTATAAAGGGTGTAGAGGTTAAGGTGGCTTTTAAAGTTTCAAAAGCCTGTTTACAGATAAGATTAAAATCAAAGATGGTTTCTTTTAAAAGCAGATTAGTTAAGGGCCTAGCTATTTTTGAAAAATCTTTGATAAAGCGCCTATAAAAACATGCATGGCCTAGAAAGGCTCTAATATCACAGACAGTTCGTGGTATAGGTAGAGTCGCTATCTTATTTAGTTTGGCCTTATCTACTTCGATTCCATCACTAGATACAATGTGACCTAGCACTATTCCCTTTTTCACCATAAAATGACATTTTTCCCAATTCAAATCCAGACTCTTCTCTTCACACCATGTCAAAACCTTAGACAGGTTAGTCAGGCAGTCAGTGAAAGAGTCTCTATACATAGAAAAATCATCCATGAACACTTCCATGAAGCGTTCTACTATGTCACTAAATATATGAACCATACACCGCTGGAAGGTACCAGGTGCATTATAAAGGCCTAAAGGTATTCGTTTATAGGTGTATGTTCCAAAAGGACATGTGAAGGTAGTCTTTTCTTGGTCATCAATACCAATAATAATTTGAAAATAGCCAGAGTAGCCATCCAAAAAACAATAAAAAGCATGAACAGCTAGACGTTCTAACATTTGATCTATAAAGGGCAAAGGAAAATGATCCTTTCATGTCATGGCATTTAAGCGTCTGTAATCGATACAGATTCTCCATTTCATAGGACCATGCGTTGCAACATATTCACCCTTGGCATTACGTACCATGGTAATCCCTGATTTCTTAGGAACCATATGAATATGACTTACCCATTCGCTATCAGAGATTGGGTATATGATGCCAGCATCAAGTAACCATAAGACTTTTTCCCTGACCACCTCTTTCATGGCAGGGTTCAAGCGACGCTGAGGTTCACAAGAAGTCTTTGCGTTATTCTCCAAGTGGATACGATGAGTGCAAACATTAGCGTCGATTCCTTTAATGTCGGCTAGGGACTAACCACTCGCAGAACGATGTTCCCTAATCACCCTAGTCAAACTTGCCTCTTCCTCCTTAGATAACAAAGATGATATAATTACTGGATGACTACCATCCGGATCAAGTTGAATATATTTTAACTCAGAAGGAAGAGGTTTAAGCATCGGGTGGAAGGAATGTCGATAAATGCTTCTGGAGGTTCCTCATCTTGAGTAATGAATACTTGCTTAGGCAACAGGTCTTCAAACTCAATAGATGGAGCAACAGAAGGGTTTACAATAGGTGTAGACTCAAAGAAGGTGTTGACTTCCTCTAAGTAGGAGTCATCGACAAAGTCTGAACTTCTAAAAGAAAGGAATTTATGCATATGGTTTTCAGGAAACATGTTGTTAAAATAATCTTGAGTTAAGATCTTGATCATGCTAACCTCCCCATCTACAGATGAATCTGGTAACTGTTTCATCCTTTTAAAAACATTTACCTCCACAGAAAGATGGCCAAAAGATAAGGACATGAAACTATCGCGGCAATTTATAAGCGTGTTAGCAGTTGCCAAAAAGGGATGCCCTAAGATAATCATAACAGAGTCGTTAACGGCTTCTGTATCGAGGATAACAAAATCAGCAGGATAGTAGAAATCTTGAACCATAACAAGCACGTTTTCAACCACACCCTTAGGATACTTAATATACCGATCCGCTAATTGCAATATCATTTTAGTAGGTTGCATCTCTTGTAGACCTATTTGTTTGTATAAATAATATGGGAGTAAGTTAACACTTGCCCCCAGGTCTAATAAAGCGGTCGTCGTGTGGGAATCTCCTAAGGTGCATTGTACAGTAGGACGATCAGGGTCTTTGTACTTAACGATTCCATTATGTTCTGATAAAGTTAGAAACTGTTCAGTTAGAAAGGCATCTTTAGGAATATTTGTCTTACTCCTAGTAGTGCACAACTCATTAAGAAACTTAGCGTGGTGAGGTAATTTTTTAATTACTTCGAGAAAGGGTAGGTTTATCGTTAGATTTTTGAAAACTTCCCTAATCTCGTCATAGTTTGTATCCTTGTTTAACATAGCTAATCTCTGGGGAAATAGTGGTTTCTCTTTATATTTAGCGTATGGATCAACTGGATGCCTAACCTTGGCTTTCTGTTTCTTAGGTTGTGGTTTAACTGGTACCTCTACAGGGGTAGGCTCTTCAGTTTCTATTTCGGTATCTAGTTCAATCTCCGGTGTAGGGACTACTTGTGGGGTAACTATAGGCATAGTTACATTGTTATCAACCACTCTCCCAGAATGGAGAGTGGTGATGGCATTTAGCTCACCTATGTTTACATTTTTTGTACTAGTATTACCGTTCACCTCATAGGCTGTGTTTGTTGTTTTAGGATTTGGTATCGCTTAACCTAGAAACACATCTTTCGGTTGTACTTTCTATTGTGCTAACTGCTATAAGGAAAGTTGGATGGCTTGTAAAATCTATTGTTGGGATTGCATAAAGGCATCGAAACGATCCGGCTGTGGAGGAGTGTTAGCTATCGGTTGTGTGACAGGAACTATGTCACGTTGATTATTAAAGGGTGGGTTGTAATAGTTATTATTTACCGTAACCATACCTCTATTAGCATTATAATTATTATTGTTATAATTATTATAATTACCCTGGCCTTGTCCTTGTTATGGTGGAGCTTGGTTGTTATTGTTTGCTTGCCTAACATTTTGATTATTAAACCCCAGAGGTGTTACTTGTTGATAATTTGTCAAACTGAAGTTGGGATGTTGTCTCCAAGGGGCGTTAGGAATAGGATAACTATTAATTGAGCAAACATTATCTTGTTGTGATGTTTGTTGTTCATAAGCAAGAGGACAATAGGAGTCGAGATGCTCAGGACTCATACAGAAATTATATGGATTGGAGTTGACATTCATGACGGGGATATACTTTTGTTGAATAGAAATAGTCTCTACCTTTTTAGTGAGAGATTTGATTAAATTTTTTAGTTCAAGATCGGGTTTCATCTCAAACATACCAGCGGCCTTAATTGTTGTAGAAGAACTAGCGGAATGGGAGATATCGTCACTAACCCCCCCCCCCCCCCCCAGTTATTATTACGCTTTGTTTGATCTTTGAAAAATTTATAAGCCTCTGAGGCTCCTTTACTGAGGAAACTACCCCCATTCATTATGTCAAGCACCTCTTTGTGGTGGTGTAACAGTCCCTTGAAAAAGGCACGAACTAACGTGTCTTTTGCAAGGTTATGGTGTGGACACTCTATAAGAAGATCGGTGAAACGATTCCAAGCCTCTGAAAATGATTCATGAGGATTCTGTCAAAATAAATGAATCTTGGAAAGCATTTCATCTGCCTTCAGTGGTGGGTAAATTTTTTCCATAAATAGTTGAACAAGTTTGGCCCACGAGTCCATAGAATTAGGCGCTTGGGCAGTTAACCAAGACGACGCCTTGTCGGCTAAGGTGAAATGAAACACCCTCAGTTTAATTTGTTTAGCACCAACCATAGGATGGTGGAATGTAGTAAAGACTTGTTCAATCCTACGCATGTGCTGATAAGGTTTTTCATAGTCCAACCTATGAAAAATGGGTAACAAATTAAATATATTTGGGAGGATTCGAAAATCCCCCACTAGGTCTGCAAGAATGATGCAAGATTTTAGGCTATCGTTCAAGGCTTTATAAGAGTCAGAGAGAGGAGACTCTCTTTCTTTAGCCATTATTTCAGGTGTAGTGTGTGGTATGCTAGTTAGAGGTGTAATGAGTGGTATACTAGAAAGGCGTGTTTGTTGACGTTGTCGGTTGATTACGTTAGGCATTTTTCTTCTTCCTGACCTTAATCTCATGCAAGGCGAAGACCAATCTTAACTAAATATGACAACACTCGAAACAATCCTGATATGTTAGTATAAACCTCTAACAGGAGATGCGAGGAATGGAAGAAAGAAGTACCCGAAAGCCTCCTTGCTTCGCTTATAAATAATGTCTTGTTTACGCGAGCTCAGTGTGTATAACGAGTTAGAAACACTGAATAATTTGAAGTAATGGAAATTTGAACTAACCTATGGAATCGGGCCGTCCGGAAGATGGCGCGGGGCGCACTCTGGTTTAGCCTTGGGAGGGTGCGGGTCGCGCTCAACCTTGGTTGATGTCCACTATTTTGGGCGCGGGTCGCGCTCTAGTTCAACCTTGGGAGGGCATGGGTCATGCTCAACCTTGGCTGATGTCCAGTGTTTTGGGCGCGAGTCGTGCTCGAACTTTGCCTACCAAGGGCGCGGTCGCGTTCCGTGTATTCCTGCAAGGAAAAACTCAGTTTTGAAACCAACAACCACAGTTAGAACCAAACAAGGGTGGGTGGGTTAATGGGACTTTGGGAAGACTAACAATACTAAAGAAAACAATACTAAAGGGAGCTAAGATGGCAGCGACACCATTTGATAAAATGTAAAATGATAGTTTTACTCACGAATAAATGATGAAACTCAAACGCAAGTAAAACTAAAACCCTTTTTGTGTCTAATTTATCAAAGTTTCTACTCTCGAATGCTATCATAATAGAGTTGGAGTAGAAGATTCATTTCACTCTTAGTTCTTTAGTATTCGCGTTTCCTAAGGCTATCGGTCTATCCAAAGTTAATGAGAGTAATGATGGGAATTATACTACGATACAAATTATGCTATCAAGATACGATAATTCAACTACGAAATGCTAAATTGATACTATGATAAGGAATTAAGGGGGATTGATTCCACCTTACCTCGACTTAATTAACTAGCGAAGATTCGTCGTAATCCAAATTGCAATGCTTTCGCATAGCAATTCGGTGTTCCTAATCCCTAATTGTTCATGGTAATCTCTACCAACTAACAACTAGCATGTGAAGTAATTAAACACATTCTCATGGTGAACTAATTACTTTCTTGATTGGAATGGAAAATTACAACTATTCTACGCTAACAACAATCAAGCTTTCACCAAGGCTTCCTCAAACCCCTCTAATGGAGGTTTAGCCTAGAGTCATTAAACTATTATTTCTCATGGAATTTAAATAAGACATAATATAAAAATTGTAAATTTACATAATTGATCTAAAAAGAATTCAAAAACTAAATTAAAACTAAGAAATGATTAATAACTAGATGATCGAAACTAGATTTAAATAATTTAATAATTAAAACTAGATTATGATTAACTAATTAGCAATTGAAGACAACCTAATTTATAAATTTAACAATACTAAAACTATATAAGAATTGAATTAATAAACTAAATTGAGATGAAAATGAATACTTTATTATAAAACTAATATTTGATTCTAAAATAATAATCTACTTGTTCTAACAAATCTATTGCAAAGTAAAAACTAGATCTAAAACAAGCTATTGAGAACTAATTAATGGAGAGAAAACTAGATCTACAATTATTCACCAATGGCTACCTACAAACTAGAATGCTTAAGAGTTAAGTCTTGTGTGTTGAAATGGAGGAGACCAAATCCATATTTTCGTGCATGGGCTGAGGAGCCATGTTTTGGGCCGGAAAATCTAGCCCAAAACCCAATTTCTTCAGTCCATAAAGGCCTTCTCAGCTGGATTTTGCTTCAATAGCCTTTTCATCCACTTCTGTTTCTCTGATTAGGTTAAGGTTTAAACCATTGGAAAGATCTTTTCGAGCCGGTCATTTTGACATAAGGTAGGCCTAATTCCAAGGTTTTAGTCCAAAGATATGGCATTTAGAAGTTCTGCTGACTTTTGTGTGTTGTTTCTGCCCGCGTTGACTTTGACTTTTTAGCTTTGACCGGGATTTTTAAAGGTTTCTTCTCCTTGAATCTTGGCCTTTAATCACACAACTCCTTAACAACCAACCCTTGCTCCTTTATCTTGCAAAAGTGATATATTTCTGCACATAATCAACTCCAATGCCTGAAATACATAAAACCACGTAATCAGCATTAACTCTTATTTATTACTCGCATAATTGGTCTAAAAGTATTATTGTTAAGGGGTTAAAACTACAGTTTTGGGCTCTTATTAAATACTATCTGAGAACCATTCACCTACCTCACATCCTCATGTCACTCATTCACCTTCCATCACCAATATTTCCCACCCTCCACCTTTTCAAAGGAACCTTGAGTTTGCATTTGACCTTCTTGCTTCTCCTATGCTTCATCATTTTCTAAACCCTCCTGATACATAAATAATACCCAAGGACAAGCCACCTGATCCTTTCATTTTCATATGGGAGATAGTACAACCATACCCTTTCAATGAGTTTTGTGCTAAACCTACGTTCTCATTCTTTCCTTCCAACTAACACTTATCAACATTCCAAGTATTTTCCATAACCATTCTTTTCCTCACAATCATTTATTTGGAAACCCTTTTGTTAGAGGAAAAAGAAGAAATTGCATGCTCGATTGGGTTCTAGGTCTATCAGGCTTCGCTCATATTCCACTAAGCTGAGTCATAGGAAATCTTGGTGCCTAATTCAGTTTGAGGGTGCATTCCGTGTTAATTATTTATAAAAAGACCCACAACTCTTTAGGTTGTTGATATATGATAAATTGCATGCTAATACCTGATTTAGATAAAATCTCGAGTATCTAACTATAAAAGATTCATTTTATTCTTTGGTGTACTCCATTCCCAATCTTATCTTATGAGAGTGCATCATTAAGGTAACCGGACCCTCCTTTTTGAGTGTGTGGTTGTAAGTTCCGGATCTTTAGTCAATATTTCATGTAACTCACACATTCATCTCTTGCACTTTTTCTCGTTGTTTGAGTAGTGTTTCTCTATGGAGTGAGTTTTATTTTTATTTCTTCCTAGTAATTTATTTTTCCAAAATCAAACATATAAAAATTAAAAACATTAATATATATTAGTAAGTCTAGGGAATCTTACTTTAAAAGTACAATACTACCTTTCTGGAGTATAGGCCACAAAATTTTTCAAATTTTGTTTGAGGTTGGCGTATTTTGGTCTTTCATTCAAAACATTTTGCCAACCTTTGTTTGTCATATTTACTCCAGTGGAGGTTAGGTTAGTTAGTTACGTAATTTAATTATGCCATTGAATTATTTCATGAACCCCCTTCTCCCACATTGTTTGGGGGTGGTATTTTCAATATTAGCACATTGTATGTTCATGTATTAAAATTGCATGTATAAATATCGAAATATAGAACCCATGGGCCTTGTTGATTTAATTGGGATGCATAATATAATTAGGTACCATAATTTAGTTAAATTTCACTATTTCGAAAATTTTGGAGGATAATCCTATAAGAGCCACGATATGCGCATGTTTAATTTGTGAACTTATGATATTATTTTATTTCTGTTAGAGTCTGCTGCTTCTGTCCTAAATGCTATTTATTATTTCATGTTATCCCCATAACGGGTGGAACTCATATAGGAGTTGTGTATGTTTTTATTTCTTTATATTAGTATAGATTAACCTTTTTTTTCAGGTGCTCTCATTTACAAGCACGTTTCTATGGTACTCTCTATCCATTATTTTCATTCCATACTTTGGGGACAAAGCACGATTCTATTTTGGGGTGGTATAAAAACACTTTGTAAAAGTTTAAGCACATATTAGGTTGTATATTATGTATTAATTGTCATATAAAATTTAGAAAAGTATAAAAACCATAAAAATAGTTTATACAATGCACTTAGTTATAGTGGTATTGTTCCCTTCGATTTCCATGATGATATTAGTCTAGAAATCTCACGTAGTACTTGAATTAGGATTTAATTTTTGAAACATAGATTAATATGTAGGTAATAATCATTGCATTCTTTCATGAGCATCTAGGATTGTACTTGGCAGTATTTTTCTGAGACCTAGGTTAGAGTACTTAATACATATCCTGTGAGCATCTAGCCTAAAAGCCTCATAAAAGTGAAATATCTGAGTGATGACACAAGGGAGTAGTAAAATCCGAGTTGAGAAATCACATATCCACTTGTTTGATCACCATACCATATCCTAAATGAGAATTTATGTCCTCTTTGGATCGATATAGCTAGAAATTCTGACCTAAGTATATTTTCCGCTGGTCACCCCACTAAGCCTTTTCATTAGGCTTCTCATAAACCACAAATCCTTTTCCCAATGAAACAAAATAAAAAAGAAAATCAGCCAACCCATCTGGATAAGTCTGAGAAATAGGATGAGTGAAGAAAAGAGAAGAGAAAAACCTATGTAAACAAAAATTAGTTAGGTTCTTCAAAAGAAAAAGAAATAGAAAAAGAAAAGAAAAGAAAGTTTCCATTCAAAGAAAAGAAACAGAAAATAAAAAGTTAGAACTCCAAAAATATAATCAAAGGAGTCAAAAACCAAAACTAAAAGGCTAAGGATGGAAACAAAGTGTTGAAGCAAAGCAAGAACAAGGTTTCCTCTAGTTACATAATTGATTATCCATTTCCTTCCTTCTTTAGCCAACACCTATGCCCCATATCACCTAATAAAGACTTCTAGGTCAAATAGGAATATGTTGGTGTGATAGTAAGTGGTAGATGTGTTTGATCGACATCGTCTTCCTTAGATTGTCATTGAGATTGTGAGGAAATGTGTGCCCACTGCACACTTGAGTTAGCAAACTTGAGAAGAAAAATTAGAGTGTTATGTGTTTTGACACATTCCTTGTGAGAACCTACTTAAGGACGTTATTCCAAAAGTTTCAGAAAAAAGACCTGCCATTGCATTTCATAGGGATAGGTGATTGTATAGTTGGTTATCTTAAGATGATTTAATTATTATGCATGTATTAATTTAGGAGTTAGATTGATGATCATTGTTTAAATACTAGTGAGATGTATATTAATAATCAGACTTTTTATAGGTTTGTTATTTTTGAGTCCAAAGTCCATAAAATGTCCGACTAGTCAAGTTACCTTACTCACGTGGGTTGATAGCATAGATCTAGTATGGGATCGTCCAAACCTTAGGACTAGGCTAAGTTCACAACTAAAATTTAGAGCTTCAAGGGAATTAGTGAGTAAGATTTTAGGTTATTTCTTATGTTGCTAAAGATATTCTCAATTAAAACTTGGAATGCAAGTTTATGCAGAACTACAAAGATTAATTTCATAGTAAACTAGATAGAGAGAGAGATACAGGAAGAGAGTCAATCATAATCTTGCAAGATCAATTAAAAACTTTTAGAGCACCTTATCACTACATCTCTAATCCGTCTCAAGTTCGTAGACAAACCCGAAACGGTGTCGAGTATCGATCCCTAGTAAGATGTACTCATCTTTGAGTTCATCTTGCTAGCATGAGGAGTTGACATGACATTCCAGCTCTGTAATATCACTTCAACTCCCAGTTTAATTATACACTAGATGGGAAAACTAGAGGGCTAACGGCTACCATAGGATCTTGCACGATACTTAACCTAGTGTTAACTAGGTCTCGCATGAGACTGATCTGGAGTATCAGTACTCCAAACTTCATCAGACTCAGTCATTTTAGGACTGGATGTATAACAAAACCTATTTTCCCAAGTAGTGATTCTTGACTACTAAAACGTAGCCTGGTCCTCACATGAGCATCATTAACCCTCTCCTTGGGAAGGTTTTAGCTCATGGTCCTTGGATGGATTTGATGTCTTTGATGTATGAAATGAAAAAGTAAAGAAGAACAAAGCAAGAACTAGAAATTTACTTGAAGAAAACAGATCTTATTAGAAGTTAAAGACTTCCTGTATCAACACTAGTACGAAACCTTAAAAGAGAGAATACAATGCATGAAATGTAAAACAACCTAAATGGAATGGAAGAATGGAATGCACCTTTCTCTAAAAATTCCAAAAGATATATAAAGTCCTCTCACGTGAAGTCTTCCCACCTTTTCTCCAAGCTTGTCTTTTTCCACCAAACCATGCCAAAAGTTAGCACACCTTTCCTACCAACAACTCTAGTTAAGCATTTATTGTTTTGTCTTGCCTTGTCTTACAAGGAGTCACAAAAGTGTCCATAACTTGCCACTTGTCCATGCGTGATGACTCATCATTTCTTATGGACCCGCAGAGTGAGTCCACGTGTTGTGTCCAGTGGCGGCCCAGGATGTTGGCAATTTTACAACTTCTTGTCTTTGCCTAGAACTTGTCGCCCTGGACGTTCTGGCAGTTTACTTGCCAAAATCAAAGTACAGGTTTAAAAATATGAGCTTCGAAAGTTTGCTACTTCTTTGCATGTGATCTTGTTCTATACTGGTATTGTCTTGTTAGATTCTTCGGGCTTTAGTCAGGCTTTGTTGGGCTTCACTTGGGCTGAGTGGGAAGACTTCAAGTATGCACAGTGTTCCTGTGCTTTGATCCAGATTTCATCATCATATGCATGTTAACTGTGAAAACCTGTAAAAGTATAAAAATATAATTATTTCATGATTATTAAACACATAATTAACCAAAATACTATGTCTCTACGAGGTTTAGTATTACAGTTTTAGGTGCTTATCACACCACCCCCAAATAACACTTCTCTTGTCCTCATGCAAAGAAGAGACATTAAAATGATAAGTGGCCAAAAATA
Organism: Coptis chinensis; assembly: GCF_015680905.1. NCBI lineage: Eukaryota > Viridiplantae > Streptophyta > Magnoliopsida > Ranunculales > Ranunculaceae > Coptis > Coptis chinensis. The sequence goes on from NC_141463.1 coordinate 40,627,948, forward strand.
TGTTATCTTAAACTATGTCTCATTTCGTAGAGTGATATCGCATTGATCGTATGCAACAAGGCCTTAAACCACTAGGAGTTCCCTAGTGGACGAGTTATAGCCTCGTGAGAGTTTTCCAGAAAAGATACTCACAAATTTCATCTATACTACAATGAGTCAGTAACAAAGGCTTCTTCTCTTAATTAATCTCAGATATCTATACTGTAGGAACCATTATTTCAAAATGAATATTTCTACAAACCGTGAAAACCACGCGCAGCGGAATTAATGGTTCTCACGATTTTGGATTGGAAAACATACCTGTAAATTCCACTTCATGATAACTCTGAGAATCCAATAGCTATGAAATCAACAATCAATTTCCTGATCTTCTGTTGTATTCCTTTCAATAGATTGGACATTGTGTGGGCAACTATCTACCAACCCCCTTCTTTCTCACAAAGCTAGAACCAATTTTGGATCTATCTTTCCTTGCCTCTATTTTCAATCTAGATGAATAGTGAATTTTGGCCAGGAGAGAAGGGTTTCTATTTATAGGCTACAACAGGGACCATGAGGAGAAATTAGGGTTGGGCCTCTTGACGGGCTTGGGCTTCCCATGTTCACCCAGAACACACGGCCCAAGTCCATCAACAAATGGCTTATTCCACTAAAGGCCATTGTTGCACTACCGCCCTAATCCCAAATTACGTGTTACGTTTATGGGCTCCATATTATATGCTCGTTGATCTCCCCGTGTTTAAGATATTGAATGTCTGTTGATTAAGTTAAGTTATTGACAACTACATCAATCAAATTCTTATGTCCTTGAGTAGTACCACTCAACCTCATTATCATGTCGGAATAAATCCACCTATAGGGTTTACAGGACAATCCTTTTGAGCTCCTCAAGGGGACATATCATCAGCCCAACTTCTTGTGGGACACGGATTCCTTATATAATCAATAGCATACTTTACGTACAATGTCATTACCCAATCCATCGAGTGCATTGATTCACAAATGAATCCCACTCATTAATGATTTAAAGCAATGTACAATGCACGTAAGTGCCCGTTATTATATCCGGATAAAGATGACAAACATCCATAATAACAGAGGTGTTTGTTCTCTTATATAGTCAGTATAAAGAGAAACAACCTCACTTAGTCCTATTCAATACACACAAAGTGTACTAGTGTAATCCTATAGTCAAGATAGACTAATACTAGATTATACTACAACCGTACCAATGGTTTGTCCAAATCAATTTAGGTTGTGAACGATTACTTATACTTTATAAGGTATTGATGATATGATATTCTGTGTATTCACACCATATCATCTATAATATAAAGTATTAGACACACGCATATAACTAATAACATATATAATATACATAACATTTTCCCATATGATTCTCATTCAAAATATAAAGAATTAGAGTTATTACAAAAGTAATGCTTTTAGTATATAACCCTATCATATACATCTCACTACCGGGGAACAATTATTAATTCCTTTGAAATTCAAGTTAATATACATACAATAATCAAAACATCTACACGTGAGCATACATGTAGTGGGCTTTATAATGAAGTGTAAAAATAGGGCCGTTTCTGGATCCTTTGGATAGCGTCCTTAAGTAGGTTCTCACAGGTATGTGTCGAAACACAAATTCTCTCATATTTCTCCACTCCAGTTTTCCTGACTCCAGTGTGCATTGGGCACACGTTTCCTCACATACTCAATGACAGTCAGAGGAGCCATGGTCGAGAATTCACATCTACTACTTATTATCACACCATCCTACTCCTAATTGAGTTAGATGTCTTTATTAGGTGTTATGGGGCTTAGGTGGTAGTGTAGAAGATAATGGAATAGAAAATTCAAAAATGATAACTATGAGAAAATAAGGTTTCCGAGATATTTACACTAGAGAAATCCTTATTTTCTTTCCTGCTTCTAACATGAGTTTCCATACTTCGCTCTTTTAAGCTTTTATATTCCCTTTTGATTTGATTTTGGGGAAAGTTCTAACTTTGATTTTTCTTTTGATTTTTGGAAATATATTTCTATTTTTCTTTTTCTTTTCTTTCTAAAGCAAGTAACTGATTTTGATTTGTGCAAGTTTTTCTCTTCATTTTTCCACACTTTATCCTATTTCTCATACTCATCCTCTAGGTGGGCTTATTTATTTGTGATTAATAGATGGGTAAGGACTTTTTGGTGAAAATGAAAGGTCTGCTAAAGGGTTCAGTGGGGTGACTAGTGGTAAAATTTGTACATGTATGGATTTTTGGCTATGTCGATCCAAAGAAGACCTAAATTCTCGCCTAGGATTCGGGTAGTGATCAAGTAAGTAGATGCGTGAACCTATCTATTCGGAAAAGCTACCCCTCTGTGTCATTACTCATATATCACACATGTTGAAGCTTTTTGGTTAGATTCTCACAAGATATGGAAATTAAGTTATCTAACCGTGGGTCCTAGAAACTTACTGCTATGTACATTCATTGACAGTCAGTGCAAGAATGCTCTTCAAAAGATGTAAAAACTATTGCATAAGTATTAACTTACGTTTCTAAGAACAAATCCTAATTCTAATGCTAGGGTGAGATTTCTAGGTAATTATTCATCACATAAAAGGAAACAAGACTTTGTCACTACATACGCTTATTTAGACAGTAAATAAAGCTATATACAACCTAAAAATGCTTAATTTTTGTGAAAGGTTCTAACTACCACAAAACAGAAGGCCACTGTGTCCTCAAAGTGTGAAGAGATGAAGAAAGAATATACCTGAGAGGCTTGAGCAAATATAGAGCTGATATCTGCAATAGAAATTTATGCTAACACAACATATAATATACAAAAACAAAAGGGAAAGGACACATCAAGAACTAAAACAACAAATATGTGCATAAACTTACACTACCCTAATTAAGAATTAGGAGTATGTCCATTCTAGCTTCATCTCTATCAAAGTGCCATTCTTTGGCGTCAAGCCAGTTTATCTGCCTACCAAAGTTCGCTCCACTTTCCCTTTTAGAAGCATCCCGCCAAACTTCGCTCCACTTTCTCTTTTTAGAAGCATCCAAATAAGCTATCATGTCTTTGTCTTTAGGGAAGCAACGAACGTACTTTAGGTACCTTGAAGAGCACCGACGCCAGACTCGAAATCTCAAATAACGAATTATCCTATTCGCGCAGACACAGAATATACTCGTACCCGTCATGAAAAGTGACTGAAAACTGTGGGAAGAATGCCCTCATTATCCAGCATGCGGTAACGGGAAAGGTAATATAACTGTGTCGAAAATCAAGAGCCCTTTTCAGGTTCTCAATTAAGAGGTTCGTGATGTCGAAGAGGGTGTGTTGCTGAGCGAGAGCATGGAAACCCTTGCAAGCTGATTCAGTGGTAGTAGAAACATGCCAATTCCCCATGATGTTTAGAAGGATAAACAACATGGCAGTCCCGACATTCATTGTCATACTTGCTAGGGTAATTGTTTTGTCCGCCATCGGCCAGCTTCCTCACGTTCAACGACTCGGGTGAGGCCATCACCATAGAGGCCGGTGAAATTGATAAGAACCCAAAACTATAGTTTTAACCCCTTAACAATATTGATATTAGACCAATTATGCGATTAATAATATAGGTTTATCACTAATTACGTGCTTTTGAGTATTTCAGGGTTCAGAGTTGAATAAATGTAAATTCGTTACTAATTAGGCGCTAAAATGAGCTAAATTGATTGCTATGAAAGTTCTATGAAAAAAGCCAAGTTTCATGGAGAAAAAGCCTTTTAAAAGCCCAAGTCAAAGCTATTAAGTGAAAGTCAAACCGGATTAGAAAGATGAAGAAAAGTCAACAGAACTTCAAAAGCCCATATCTTTAGGCTTAAACCTCGGATTTGGGCCCATTTTATATCAAAATGACCAGCTCAGAAGCTCTTTCCAATGGTTCTAGACCTTTACTTGATCAGAGCAGTATAATTTGGTAACACCTTGCACTACAATAACACGATCAGAATTGGAAGTCTTGGATTCAACAAATTGGCTTTTGGGCTCGATTTTTCGGCCCAAAATATGGCTCCTCAGCCCATGCACGAATTTGGGGATCTAACTCTACTATATCAAAAGACAAAAGCTTAGCTCTTAATCTATCTAGATCAAAACCTAGTTCTAGTTCATAAAAATTTAGTTTTGTAATATAGAATTAGTTTTAATTCATTAAATTAGTTTTTATAGATTAATCTTTTTTTTTTGCATGCAAGTAGGGGTATATTATAAATAAATAAAAGAATATTACAACGAGGGTGATGTATTTTCATCCCTGGCTTTTAGAAGCCAGGTCATATAAAAAGTGCTAAAATAAAAGATACACTAGGCCCATGACAGGCCTTGTAGATTGCCAGAGTGAGGCTCCTGGATTAAGCTTAGACTCCCTTTGTTGCTGTCCGATCCATCTCAGAGATCTCTCATGCTTCAAGCTCAAGGCATTTCCTTTTGTCTGGACTAGCACTCCAAAAAACACAAAAAACATTTACCGCCCCCTGGTATATAAAGCATAAAACCAAACTTAGCAAAATTGGTAGTATGTCCTATAAAGGTTCTCTAAGTTTATGATATAGCAGGGTTTGGAAGAGCTCCACCGTCTCTCGCCTTGGTTCAGTGATGAACCCATCTTGGCAACTGCATCGGCCCCAAAGTTCGCTTCTCGGAAGGTATGCATCATTCTCCAGCTGGTAAGTTGCTGCGTCGCTCTCAGCCACCGAGCTTTGAGAACCCAAGGTGCTTTGTCTATGCTCAGAGCTAGGATCGCTGCTAGAGAATCACTTTCTAACCATAGTTGCTGCCATCCATTAACCACTGCCGTTTCCACTACCATGAAAAGTGCATAGCATTCGGCGTGAAAATTAGTGGTAATCCCAAGCCCAAAGGCCCTGACCCCGACTACCTGATTCATGTGGTCTTTGAAGATGACCCAAGCTCCTCCAATCCCTGGGTTTCCAAAAGAGGAGCCATCCGTATTTGCTTTGACAACGCCATCATCGGGTGGAATCCATTTGACTTCTTGAATCCTACTCCTCCTTGCTCGTCCCTGAAGATTAAAAGAGTGCAGCACTTCCAAGTCATCAGCAGTATCATACATGCACCCTGTGGCTATCTTACCCGAGGCTTTGCTACCTTTAGTAACTTCGTTCTTTATGTGGGCATTGTTTATAGATTAATCTAGTTAGTTGTCAAATTTATTAGTTGTTAGAACAAGAATGAATATTATTTATTATCTAGACCTAGATTAGAAAATTAATTAGCTTAGACTCCATTAATTAGTTTTATTACCTTGTTTTTAATTTAGTTATTGAATCATTGATAATTCTTCATTAGATTAATAAAAGTCAAGTTATTGTTCTTCATTATGTTTTCTTACTATTCATATGTTAATGATAGTCTAATGAATTCTAGCTAAACCTCCATTTGAGGGGTTTGATGAAGCTTCGATGAAGACTTGATGTGTTAGTTAGAATTATTGCATTTAAGAGTTCACTCTAGTAGGTTAGTTAATTCACCATGAGAATGGGTTGAACTTCCTCACATGCTAATTATTAGTTGGCAGAGATTGCTATGAATAATTAGGGATCACAATTAATCTTAATTGGTTATGATTGCAATAATCTACACTAACATATTATGAATTTATTTAAGTAAAATCAAATCCCCCTAATCTCTTCTCCATATTCTTCTCTATATTTTATTCAATTCATATTCAATTGCGTAGTTAAATTATTATAATAAATTCATATAATTAGTTTCATAGTGTAAATTCATCTTTATAAATATTGCTCTCACCATTGTTCCCTTATGTTGATTAATTAATTTCTTTATGTCTTGGTAGTTTAGGAGTGGTACGATTCCGTACTCTATATATTGCATAAATCTATATGTGAGAGTAGGAAATAAATAATTGATACCGTAAGAATAAAGTTAGAGTAATCTAGTGAGTTTTTACGAGTTATCAGAAATCTTCCCAAAAGTAGTGATTAAGGGAGTTTTGTATGATGTATGGAATGGTGGGGGCAGGCTCGTGATAGGGAAGGTCCAAAGTCATAGCAATTGTTAGCTCAAGAAAGATATGTCTGGTGTCACCCATACGGATTGCTAATCTGTTCAAAAAGAAACCACGCACACCATTAAATATTGTTGTATCCTCCATATGATCATAAAAATATTCTACTAAACGTGGAGAGTATGTCTGCTCAGATTCCAGAATAAGGGAAGACCAACCGGCTTGGGTGATAAGGTCTCTGAAATGAAGTCCATATGAAAGAGAGTTCAACATAGCCTGGAAGGATCGTTCAGGGATGATCTTTGGATGTTCCATTATTGGAGAAATAGATAGGAAGGTAGGAAATGGATGAAAGAAGACGTGTGATAAAAGACACCACCTGGAGACAAAGGTAAACCAATTTTTAGAATTTGATGGAAATGACTGAGTAAAAACAAATGACATTGATTACAATAGGAAAATTACACTACACGTAATTAGGATTACTAAATAAAAAACAAAAAACGACAAAGAGCATAAATTCTAACAGAAATTTGTGAAATTTAATTTGGGCTATGGCTCGGGTAATGGCGAGGATCCTTAGGTGGGAGAAATCCATTTGTAAGATTCTCGAGGAAGTTAATCCGCGTAACAACCTGTTGCAACAGGGCACTATGTGTCTAGTAATCTCGAATTGGTTCTCCATTATGAGATTGTGATTTGCCAAGAACTGGTTGTGGCAGTGCAAAAATTGTGCTTGTTCCTTATCGTGCATTGTCTAAAGCTCATGAAATTCAGGAAGACTGGTGATGATAATGTTCTGACGTGTGTAAAATGTCATTATTCCTTAGTGAATTAAACGAAGGCCTTCCGTAGGATTAAATACGTTGTGTATTGCATTGTCAGTGAAGATGTTGACAGAGGAAAAAGCTCCGCAGAATTTCTGCACCGGCATAGTTCTTTGCAACGTCGGGAGTCCAAAAACCGTTCATACAAATGGAGTGAATGGTGAGAATGCTAGCTGTTCTGAGATAGATAGTATGAGCAGTAAGAGGAAAACCCCAACACACCATGATAAATGTCACAATTGTTGGAAAAGGAGATGACTTTTTCCTGGCACGGGCGATCACGTTCAAGAGAAATTAAATTATGCAAAAATCATTACTTTTAGTCTGCAGGACCAAAAATAGATGGAGGAGGAGTTTGGTTATTTCAGAAGTCTTAGTTGTGCTGAGCACATTATGGGCTAGTGATAACCGTAAAAATAATAGAATCCAAAATATTGATGTTAACAACACTAATACGTAATCCTACCGTTCTTACGTTTAAATCAATTCTTCTTACTCTCAAAACATAATCATGCAATATAATGATGTAAGGATTCGTCCACTCTTAACTCTCAAGACTTAAATAAATTCAACTAATCAAACCCAAAAGGAACAATGGTGAGAGTAATGATTTGATGTGAAATTTCTATACTACCATTCCCAACACAAGAACAATAATAAGAACAAGACATAATTAAATTAAACTGAAATTAAAACTAATTTAGAACTAAGATTGTGAATAACTAATTATGAATTTAAAACAACTAAATCCAAATAAGAATTTAAGCAATAATCTAAATTGAAATGAAGAACTAATACTTTATTCTAAAAACTAAATATGATTCTAAACTAACTAATTGAATGAATGTAAAAACTAGATCTAGATCTAAAAGCTAAGGCTTAATGGCTACTTTTCTTATCCTAACCTAATTTATTTTCTAACCTAACTATCTACCTCCCAACAAAGAGTCAAGCTTTTTTTTTTATACTTTCAGATAGAAAAATCGTGCATGGGCTTGGAGCCATGTTTTGGGCCGGAAAATCGGGCCCAAAACCCAATTTCTTTGGTCCAAAATGGGCTCTTCAGCTGCAGTTGACTTCGACAGATATTTCGTCCACTTTTGCTCCTTTTATTGGGTCAAGGCTTGGACCATTGGAAAGATCTTTCCAAGCCGGTCGTTTTGACATAAGATACTCCCAATTCCGAGGTCTGAGTCCAAAGATACGGCCTTCGAAGTTCTCACGACTTGTTGCAATCGTTTTTTGCCCGTGTTGACTTTTCAGCTTTTGACCGGGCTTTACAAAGGCTTTGTCTCCTTGAATCTTGGTCTTTATTCACAGAACTCCTTAGCAACCAACCTTTGCTCCTTTATCTCGCTAAAGTGGCACATTTCTGCACATAATGGACTTTGAAGCCTGAAATGCATAAAAACACGTAATCAGTATTAACTCTTAATTATTACTCACATAATTGGTCTAAAATTATGATGGTTAAGGGGTTAAAACTATAGTTTTGGGCTCTTATCAGCTAGCCATTAGATCACAGCTAATTGGTTCTTTTGCTAGGATCGCTGATAAACAATATGGTTTTTCCGGTTGTATTCATTGTAAAGGATAGTTGCAAATATTAGATGCCTTATATTGTCGAATGGTGAATCCTAAAGGTGTACCCCAGGGTTCATTATGGGAATTTGAAAGACCTCGAGATGATTTCCGAGTCAATTCTCGCTCGCAACCGTTTGTACGGACAAAGAATTGCCCATTTTGGAAATAACTGGGTGTATAGAAATGCAGAACCAACTCTCTGGAATAAACTGCCTCCTTATGATCTAATAGAGGGAACCATCCACGTCGTAAAATTTTAGTGTCAAAATATGGTTGAAATAGACAGCTATGAAAATTTTCAATAAAGTTTTGCTCGGGCACAAAAATTCAAGTCAGGGCCATTGAAGATGGAAGGAATGGAGTGGTGAAGATAATTTAGTGAAAAAGGGAAGACTGGATTTGAAAGGTGTCTAGCCTAGCTATAAATAGGCACCAATCCGAAAGTTTAGAAAATACGGATGAATGTGTCACAAGGTAGTTAGACCACGTGTATCTTCTAAAATAATTCTATCATGGTGCTTGCCAAAAGATCGTTTAAATTCAGATCCCTGAGACTGTGATTATGACGTGGGAAGAGATAGAATATATGAAAGAAGGTTTCACAGGGTAGTTTAACCAACTTGTATATTCATAAATCAATTAAGCAAATCGTAAAAATTGATTTTGTGTGGAGGGGAATGAATAGGGCACGCAATTACAAGGAGTGGCACACTCGACCTAATCCAATTTATTCCCATCTTATTTATTTATTTATTTTATATATATAGATATTGGAGATATATAAGATCTTTTTTTTTTTGGAAAAAGCTAGGGGTTAAGGTTGCCCCAACCTTTATTTGATCATGATCTCAAGTACAACTTACCCTCTTCATCCTCTTTGACCAAAACATGAAGTCTTTGGTCTAAAGGGGGAATGAAATACAAAACACTTTCGTGTTTAGAATCACTAAGCTTAGATAAATAATCTGCAGCCTGGTTCCCTTCTCTGTAAACATGTTCAAAGTCCACCAATTCAAACTCAATAATAATGCGTTTTATCTGTGCTATGCTATTCCTTTCCGTCCAAGGTGGCTCCTCCTTCAAATTCAGAATGCATACAACCCTCATGGAGTCAGATTGTACATGCAGTCTCTTTACTCCCAACTGGGTAGCTCCTTGTAGGCCTTTCATGACTCCTAGCAGCTCCTGACGAAGCACTGAGGAAGAGTTTGACGATCCAGTAAACCCAAAGAGGACCCTACCTTCTGTGTTTCTCATTAGCCCACCATACCCTGCCTTGCCGAGCTTCAGCAAACCATCAATATTCAGCACAGGTACCTGATCATTCGGCTTTGACCAGCGCACCCAATGTTCCTCAACTGGCTTGTAGTTACCTTTTATTCCTAGTCTTTGCATCAACACCCGCATCGCATGGCTCTCCTTAATAGACTGCACTGTTTTTCCAAGATACACTTTCATATCATTTAGAATCTGCATACTCAAGATACTCGGTAGTCTTTTCCTGCCTTTCTTTAATCGCCAGTTCCGCTCATTCCATATCGCATGGACTGTTGCACAAGTGAAGGCCCGTAGAATTTCATTTTTCATTGAGTTCGCTCTGCATAGTCTCATTAAGAAGTACCACTCTTCATGTGATTGCTTCACCTGCCCAGACAAGCCCATAGCTAGCTTTATCCTCGCCCAAACTTGCGCTGAGTAGGCACAATAAAAAAAAAGATGCGAAGAACATTCCACGTGACCAGAGACAACAGCTGGATACATTTATGACTTTCTTAAACATAAGTCTATTTTGGGTGGGCAATGATCTAGAGAAGAGCTGCCATACAGTAAAAGAGTGTTTGGTCACCGATAACTTACCCCAAACTAGCTTGAACCATTTAACTTTTCCTCGAATTTTCTTGAGCGAGAGATACACCGATGCAAGGGAGAACCGACCAGTGCTACTTGGTGTCCAGATGACTCGATCCTCTGCAAGAAGCTGTTTACCTCCATTTCCATGATCCACTTTTTCAGTTCGCAGCTCGGTAATTGACAAATAACATTTGACCATCTCCCATTTTCAATTATCGATCCAACACAAGCATCATCAGGAATAGAAGTCGCTAGCAGTTCTCTAGCTTGGGCATTGAAGATTAAAGGACCAGAACACCACGGATCATGCCAGAAGCTCGTTTTCCACCCATCAGCAATACTGTATCTCACACTCTTCCAAGTAGCCTCCCTATGCCTAAGGATGCCTCTCCATACCCAAGAACAGTCCTTGGGTTCCTTCATATTCCAGAAATATCCACCCTTTATTTGGTGCTCCCATGTCCATTTCACCCACAAGCAATCATATTTCTGAGCAATCTTGACAACAAGCCCATAGTATGCCGCTTTATTCCAAGTTCTAGGATCTAGCAGCCCAAGCCCACCTTGGTTTTTAGCCACTCTCAGAGTTTCATGACTTGCATGATGCATCGTTCTCTCCATAGAAGGTCCATCCCAGATGAACCTGTTACATAGCTTTGCCACCTTATCCAGCACCGTTTTCGACAAAACAAAGGTTTTCGCCCAATACGTTTGGAAGGAGGCTAGGACCGACTGAACAAGCTACACCCTTCCTGCTCGGCTAAGAGATGCATTTTTCCAATTTGAAATTCTCCCCGTTATTTTCTCAATGAGTAGGAGGCATTCCCTAATACCCAATCTGGTGGCCGTGAGAGGTAAACCTAGGTAGGAGACTGGAGGAGTAGCCAAGGAGATTCCTAGGACATCTGCAAGTTGTAGCCCTTCTTCCTCAGACATGCTACCAGTGAGGAGAGTAGTTTTTGTATTACTGAGCTGTAGCCCTGTTGCATTAGAAAATGAGGCCAAAATATCTTTTATCACCAGAAGAGACTCCATATCACCTTTACAGAAGAGCATTACATCATCGACAAAACAAAGATGAGAGATACCAATCTTTCTACACTTGGAGTGAGCATGGATAGACTTAGACCTAAGCCCTTGTTGCAATATAGCACTTAACACCTCCATCACAAGAACAAAGAGATACGGAGAGACCGGGTTGCCTTGCCTTAGCCCTCGCTTGCCTTCAAAATATCCTTCAGGTGTTCCATTAACTAGAATGGAGTAAAATGGGGACGAGAAGCACATCTTCAGCCATTCAACAAACAACGGAGGGAACTTAAATCTTTGTAGTATCACCAAGAGGGAATTCCAGCTTATAGAGTCGTAGGCCTTCTTGATGTCCAGCTTTATTGCACACCTTTTTGGTCCTCTCTTTCGGCCATAACCTCGCAAAAGTTCATGAGCAAGCAACAAGTTATCATGTGTAGTCCTCCCAGGAACAAACGCCGATTGTGCACAAGAAATCAAAGAAGAAATACATGATTTCATTCTGTTTGTGAGAACTTTAGATACACATTTACAAATAATATTGCAACATGCAATAGGTCTAAAAGAATCAACACAAGAAGATATTCTATTCTTAGGAAGAAGACTAAGAATAGTGGAATTTGTACCTCTTGGCATCTGTTTATATTTGAAAATGTGCTAGATGGCTCTTATAACGTCATTTCCAACAACATCCCAACACTTTTTGAAAAAGAAAGCATTAAACCCATCAGGGCCCAGAGCTTTATTATCATTCATATAAAAAAGATCTTATTTTATCTCTGCAACAGTGATAGGGGAAGCCAGCTGTAGACTTGTGCGATTATCCACTTCAGAGATAACTAGATCATTAAAGACTACATGGTCACAAGTAGCAGGCGAGGTGACACCTAGAAGGTCCTTGTAGTACTCAATAAAAGAATTTTTAACCTCCATCTGGCCCTCTCTGAGATTACCTTCCTTGTCTTTTATACACCATACAACGCTCCTAGACTTCTTCTCCTTTATTGCATTAAAGAAAAAGGCATTACATTTCTCCCCGAAACAAAGCCACTCAATATTAGTCTTATGAAAAAGGTCCGCCTCCTCCATCTTGATCAAAAGACAAAGTTTGCACCTTGTGGCACTCTCTTGACAGCATAAAGAAGAATCTAGAGGGTTCACCTGTAGTCTCACTTGAAGTTGTCTCAGCTCTTCTCTTGTTTCCTCCACTAGTCTGTGGGCATCATAACAAAAGGAGCGAGCCCAGCCCTTTAGAATAGCCTTTAAAGCTTTCAGTTTGCATGATAGCATGTACGGTGGGTTACCATGGTCTTGAATATTCCAGCATTGAGCAAGGGTAGGTGCAAAATCCTCATGAAGTCGCTAAAAATTGCAAAACCGAAACGGTGGTCGACTTCTTATTTTATTCAGAAAAGACATAACTATTGGGCAGTGGTCAGAAAACTCCTGAGTTAGAAATTCTACACTCGTAGCCAACTGCATGGAAGACCAGGAAGAATTCACTAGACACCGATCTAGCTTTGACCATTTCCTGACAACCTCACCCCCATTGTTCCATGTATAGAGGCATCCTGTTGCTGTATGTTCAAAAAGCCCAGAAGCATTTAAGCAGTTTGCTAATGGAGTTGTTTCCCTTTGGTGGACTGCCACATCCCCAATTCTTTCGTGCGAGAAGAGTACATTATTCAGGTCACCCATAACACACCACGGTCCTTGAATGCCATGACTGAGAAACTTCAATTCCTCCCAGAGAATCAGTCTCTCCGCATTATTATTACTAGCATATATAACTGTCAAGGTAAACTGGAGATCATATTGTAAGATAGACACCTTATAGTGAATAAATTGCGCCGTCTCCAGCTCTTTCGTAATCTCCATAATATCCGGATTCCATACAATCCAAACTCTACCACTATCATCGCTTGCATAGTGATAAAAGTAAAAATGTATAGTTTACCTACGAAATGAACGATGAATTCACAACGTAAGTAAACTAAAACTATACTTATTGCTTATTTATCAAAGATTTATTCTACTCTCAATCCTATGAGGTATAGTGGAGTAGAGTGATTCATTCCACTCTTAGTCCTTCCGTATGCTTGTTTTCTAGTCTCAATACTCTACTTAAAGTCAATGAGAGATTTATGAATTACAAACTAGACTACGATGCAACTACCCACGAAATGCAACTAGTCGATTATCAGACAACTAAGGGAATGCTACGTTGATTCGATGATAAGGAGTTAGAGGGGGATTGATTCCACCTTAACTAAACTTAATCCACTAGCGACGAGTCGTCGTAATCCGAATTGAACTGCCACACAGAACAATCGGTTCTTCCTAATCCCTAATTACACATGGCATTTCTACCAATTTATAACTAGCATGTGAACAATTAAACCCATTCTCATGGTGAACTAATTATTTACAAGTGGAATAGAAATTACGGCGACTCTACGATAAACGGAATCAACCTTTCATCAAGGCTTCTCAACCCCCTCTAATGGAGTTTAGCCTTGAATCATTCCGCAATCATTCCCATTTAGATTCAAACTAAACATAATATAAAGCATTGAATTTTACTTAATTAAACAATCATGAAATCTAAATTAATGACTAAAATGAATTAAGAACAAGAATTGAAATTAGATCTAGAAATGGAAATGACAAAAATCGAAATTGATAAAAAATACTACTTTATTGATCTAATCAAATGAAGAACAAGATTCAAAGGTTTAATCTAATAAAGGATTTGAAACTAATTAAATAAAACAATTAAATCTAGATCTAGAAGCTATTTTAATGGCTACTTTCTATTCTAACCTATCTACCTAACCTAACTGCCGCTGCCATTAACACTGAGTCAAGCTTTTGTTTTTATACATCCAGATCCAAAAATCGTGCATGGGCTTGGAGCCATGTTTTGGGCGAAGAATCAGGCCCAAAACCCAATTCTTCGATCCAAAAGGCCTCTTCAGCTGCAGTTGGCTTCCACAGACTTTTCGTCCACTTCTGTTTCTCTGATTAGGTCAAGGCTTGGACCATTGCGAAGCGCTTTCCGAGCCGGTCGTTTTGACATAAGGTAGGCCTCAATCCGAGTCTGAGTCCAACGATATGGCATTGGAAGTTCTCAACGACTTTTGCTCCTTTATCTCGCTAAAGCGGCACATTTACGCACATAATGGACTTTGAAGCCCGAAATGCATAAAAATACGTGTCGGTATTAACTCTTACTTATTATTCACATAATTGGTCTAACAAGATTATTAAGGGGTTAAAACTACAGTTTTGGGCTCTTATCAAACCACCCGAGCAAAGATTTTGCTTGTCCTCAAGCAAAGATGAGAAATTAGAATAAGTGACAAAAATGGAGTTCTAACTACTCTTTATTTGAGTCGCGATTGCATTGACTATATGCAACAAGGCCTTAAACCACTAGGAATTCCCTAGTGGACGAGTTATAACCTCGTGAGAGTTTTCCGGTGAAGGTACTCACAAACTTCATCTATACTTCTGGCGACTAAAAATAAAACTATTGTTTCCTTATTCATGCTCAACTATCTATACATCTCTCTAGCAATTGAATAAGAATAACCAAGTCGAAAACCTAAGCTAATATATGCATAATAATCTATCATCTACAATAAACATATATATCAATGAGTAGTACTATAAAATGTTTAGCGGGTTTGTTTCGAGAACTTCGAATAAGCGTCCTTAAGTAGGTTCTCACAATAATAGTCAAGAAACAACACTCTGATTTTTCCACTCAAGTTTAAGCTACTCCGATTAATGCAGTGGGGCACACTTTACCTTACAATCTCAATGACACACAGGGAAGCGAGGTCGATCAAGCACATCTGCCACTTACTATCACACTAACCTATTCCTAATTGAGCTAGAGGTCTTTATTAGGTGTTACGGGGGATTAGGAGATGGTTTAAGAAGGAAGGGAAATGGATATTCTAAAGGACAAGTCCGAGATAATAGAGTCTTCATATTATGTAACTAGAGAAAACCTTGTTATTTACTTTTGCTTCTACACTTTGTTTCCATCCTTAGCCATATTTTTTTTTTTTTCTTTGGCTTTTGACTCCCTTTTATTCTATTTTTTGGAGTGTTTATTTTATTTCTATTTTTATTTTTTTTTTCTTTGGATGGAAACTTATTTTCTTTATTTTCTCAAGCACTAACTAATTTTTGTTTACACGGGTTTTTCTCTTCTTCTTTCTTCATCATTCTATTCTCGGACTTATTCTAAATTGGGTAGGTTGATTTTTTTTTTTTTTTGTTTTGTTTTGTTTTGTAACAGGGTAAAGGAATTGTGGTTTATGGAAGGGCTAATGAAAGGCTCGATTAGGCGACTAGCGGAAAATAATTCATAGGTTTGAATTTCTGGCTATATCGATCCAAAGAGGGCCTAAATTCTCGCTTAGGATATGGTTTAGTGATCAAGCAAGTGGGCGTGTGATTTCTCTATCCGGTTTTACTTCTCCCTTGTGTCATTTCCCAAATGTTTCACTCATATAAGGCTTTAGGCTATATTCTCCGGGATTTGTAGAATAAGTACTCTAGGCTAGATTTGAAACTTCTTTGCTAACAATCATAGATACTCATGTAATATATTTATAGATAGATGTAAAGATTACTACCTATATATTAACCTAAGTTTCTAACAATTATTCTGACGCAACAGCTACGTGAGACTTCTAGATGTAGACTATGGAGAAAGAAACAATACCAATATTCCTAAGTGTATAGCATAACTTATTTATTTATATTTTTAAATTTTGGAAATTTTAACTAGAAAACAAATGCATATTATACATATTTATATCCTAGCAGATGTCTTAATTACACGTGTTTCTATGCCCCCCCCCCCCCCCCAAACAAGAAGCATGCTTTGTCCTCAAAGCATTTAAGTAAAGAGGGTAGTAAAAATACCATTGAAGCAGCGTGAAATTCAGGAACATCTGCAAAACAAAGTTAGAACGTACTAATATAGGAAATAAAACTGACTCAACTCTATCTGAGTTCTACCCATTATGGGGTTAAAAGAATGAAATTGCTTGGGACATAGCGGACACTAACAAAACTAAACTTACCTCCACTCCCTGTTATTAGGTCATATTAGTCATCCTCTACTTCTATAAAGAAGTGAGGCTCCTTCGCGCCTGCCATGCTATGATAATTTGCCGGGCTTCACGCCATTTATCATCTATGGTTGCTAACCTATTAAGTGCCACTTGGTGCGATGGGGTGTAGGGTGCAACCTGGTGAGGTTGTATCCGCCACCCTTGCCAAGTCATTGCGGGAAAGATCGAATAATACTATTGGTGGGTGCGCGCACCGTGTCTACCCTAATCCAATCCGTGAAACGTGTACAAAAAAACAGGGAAAAGAAACATAGCATAATACGTGAAATTAGAACGGGCATAAGAAGGTACTTATGCCTCATGGTATGGGCTCGTGCTAAAGTAGACATCAAAGTTAAGGGAAGGTCATAGAACCCGGCGTCCGTGGCTAAAGCAAGGAAAAAAGCTGCAAGTGGCGTCATTCACGAAAAGAAAAACGCCATTCCCCTAAAATGTTTAGCATAATCCAAAACATAACGGTTCCTATGTTCATGGACGGGCTACCAAGAACAACGTTATAGTCCCTTTGGTCCTCAATCTGGGAAAATGCCTGCCCCATAAGCCTCGTGCAAAGACTCATAAGTGTAGACATGCATATTATCGACCCAATAGCACCATGGGTCTTGTATCTCGGCCGGGCATAGCAAGTCCAAGAACAAATGCTAGCAAGAACACGGTAATTTCCATTGGTTCATTGTCAATCTTTGATGGAGAACACTTGTTCTCCGTCCGGTCTCTCAAAGAAAATGCAATTATTATAAAAATAAGATGCAAGTCTTTGGAGAATAAAGTTCAGCCCGGTCTTACCATAAGAGGTTCCCGACCAACGTATGTGATCACCTCACGAAACCAAGCACCGTAAGTAGTGCTTTGGAACAAATCTTGAAAAGACTGTTCGGTATTATTATAGGAGATGTCATCTCAAAACTACGCTCTGGAACGGCTGCAAAACAACCGGGTACTACTGTACGAAAAACTGGAAAATTTCTGGTCCACCGGTGGCGGCGAGCGCCAACTCAACTAGAAGCGAGTCGCTCTTTGTATTTTGGAATTCCGGTGTTTTAGCGCCGAAGTCGCTTTTGCCTTGGCGCCCGGAGTAAAATTTTCTGTCGGCGAAGTGTAGGCGGCTCCTCGCTGGCGCGAAGCTCGAAAGGCGATTTTGCAAAAATGAAGTCGAAACGTGGGAATCGCGGGTGTGAAGGGTGCGTGATGGAGTTTAGGTGTAGTGTGAGTTGTGAGGATAGATTGTATCAAGTTTATATAGGTTTTAAGTTGCTAAAATGGGTCGGAAAGTTGCCAAAACTAATTACGGCAGTTTATGGAAATCCTAAAATTTCCAAACTCAAAAACGGAAACAACTCATATCCTGGATTCTAATTCAAACCCAGTATCTTTTAGGTTGATTTTATGATAGAATGTACCTATTTAATCTAGATTTCATCCTACAATGATACTTAATCATATTTCTGCCTAAACATCCATATTTTCACCTTGACTCCACAATTAATTCTAATACGAGGGTTATACAAAAATAGTGCTTGAATTGATAAAACCACCCCAAACAAGTTGGGAAGGTGGGGTCAATATGAAACAACCATGCATAATGAAAATAAGCCCTTATATTAAAATTTCATTGAGTACCACTACAAAATTCAAATTACGGAAATAAAAGTTACATTACAATAAAACAACAAAAGTAAATAAAACAACAACCACTATCAATCCTCGGGACTCTCTAAACACCTCAAGGGGCACACTCTCCGTGGTGGCTCATGGGCTCCCGAAGGTCAGCCGCCGATCGTCCTTCGTCGGCCACGCCATGCCTCGTAATGTGTCCTCGAAGCGAGTCGTATGAGGTGGGAAGCGTGCAAGCATATCCACTCTAAACTGGCGGGCCTCCATTTCAGCCCTGCTTTGTTCCCATCTCTCATCTTCTCTCTGGGTGCGGATCTCAAAGTTGTGATGAATAGTCAGCCGTCGAAGTCCGGAGGTCCGCAGACAGATAGTGTTTAGTGAACGCGATGCCCCTATGAAGCATAGCCATGCGTTCCGCATCGAACCAACACCTCTCGAAGGCATCTACATCAAAGCAGTCAAGTCTTCCTCATCCTGAGGCATCATCTGATGTCCCCGACCTCCTCTTCATTCCCAAGCTCCACCATCCTCTTCTTCTTCTTCTCTATCCTCAGCCCTCCTCCAAACTTGTTGGACACACTCCCTATAGATATGCGTGTTACGGTGCGGGGGTAATGTAAATCCTCTCGGGCGAGTCGCTTTCATCTTCAAGATGATCTTGGTGATTAACACGGGGAAGAGGTGCCAAAGACTTTCGGACCCCCGATCATGCTTTCGGCAAAAACTCCGGGATACGAAAATCGTGCTTCTCACGCCTCCTCGAGTACCCATAAGACGTGGAGGCAAGTCGGACCGATGTCAGCGACCTTGTCCTTCCCTAGGACATTCCGACCCGATCCACCTTTGGAAATACCGGGTTGGTTGGTCTGATGCCCTGGCCGAACACAATGGGAGTTTGTATTGTAGCTCCCATTGATGGCCGATCCGCCCATCGAGGTTCTACCCACAAACCGGGGCTCTGTAAAGTGGCCTCCGATGGATTCTAGGCGGAATGGCTAGAATCTCGATAAACAATCGATGGTCAACTCCTCCTCTTCTTCCTTACCATCACAAAAATCCTACTCCCCTCCAACTCCCCGGTGTTGTAGAACCGTCGGACCAAGTCTTCATGGTAGAAGGCTTCGGGTCGAAAGTACCCTAAACTACCCGGTCTCTACTAGCCATTTAGTCACCGTGAAAAGCGGTGGGTCGGCAGTGAAAACTTGCTCCGGTATAATTCGGCGTTGTTGAGCCATCTAGTGTTTGGAATGGAGTGAGGGTTTAAATATGATGTGGTGGTGGTGGTTTAACTTGACCCGACTGAAAGAACAGGTGGTGGTGGTGGACGTGGGCGCATTACCAAATTTTGAATTTTCGGTGGGTTTTGTTATTTAAATCGGTGGGGGTTGTGGTGGTTTGGTTTTAGAGAAGATTTGGGGTTAGGATTTGATTTTGAAGTAGGGTTTATTGTATTTCTTTTAATTTTTATTTTTGTTAGGGTTTTGAAGCTTTGTTAATGGCGGTGGAAGATGAAAAAAACGATGAACTGTTGCTGAGAATGTAAAGGCCGCGAGCGCTACCGGTCGCGGGCTGGTTGGGCCCAAACAAAATCGAAATTTTGATTTTTTTTTCGATTTTTTTAAATTTCAAATCAAAATTCCCGCCGTTACGGGTCCGATTTTTGCGAATGAGATATGGAAATGATCAGGAGAGAATTTCCTATCCAATGATCCATAAAACACTCTATTCCGACTTCAGATGACATACGAGATAGTGGAAAACGCCTCGAAGTGCGTGCATGGCGTAAGTTATCTTAAATCGAATGAACTCTAAATTAATAGATTATGTCAATCCAATCGTAATACAATAAAACGGCCTAAGCAACTCTAATGGGACATAAAACATTTTAGTACAGAAAACACACGAACACCCCACCCCAAACAAATTTTTTTACAAACGAAGCTTAGAAAATTTGTTTTAGCGATGGTCTTTTTAAAGTCGATTCGAGACTTCCTAGATTACTATGTTTATTTTTATTTTTTTATTTTTTTATTTATTTTATTTTATATATATATATATATATATATATATATATTTTTTTTTTAGAAGGAAAAACAATAAGCAATAAAGACATAATTCACACCATAGAGAAACATGACTCAAAAATCCTAGAAAAACATGCAAGAGTGGAAAACGTGAACTATGTGAACCGTGGACTTAGGATCCGGTAGTTACAGCCACACACTCTATAGGGAGGGCCCGGTTACCTTAATGGTGCACTCCCCAATATATTAAAGTGAAAGGAAGTGCACCAAACCACGAATTTGAGTCGTTTATAGTCAGATACTCGAGACTTTATCTAAAACATATGTATGAACATGCAATTGATCATATATCAACAACCGAAATAGTTGTGGATCATTCCATAAATAAATATCACAGAAAACATATCCAAACACAATCAAACACCAAGATTCCCTATGACTCAACCTAGTGAAATGAAAGCGAAGTCGGATTACCCTATTGTGTAACCTATCATGCACCTTATTTTTTCATTTTTTTTTTGAATGAGTGGGTGTTCTAGTAAATGAGTGTGGAAAAAGTGAATGGTTGTGGAGAATATGGTGGATATGTATAAGTTGTAGAAAGACAGCTTGTACACAATGAGGATGTGGTTTTAGCACCGAACTCATTCATTGTGTGTAGGGGACTGTCTCAATTCTGAAAATGAAGGTGTCAAATAGGTTGTCCTTCGAAGTATCTGTTTGCTAGGAGGATTTAAAAATTATGAAGCCACAGGGAGAAACAAAAGGATCGAGTGCAAACTTCGAGATTCCTTTGAAAGGGTGGAAGGAGGGGTGTCGAGGTGGATGTTGTGCAAGTTAGTTCTTTATAGGGTGAATTGTCACCTACTCGAAGAAACTCATCGAATTCCTCATCTAGATTGGTCATATCCACATTACTATGGTAGTCCTCTACATCTTTGAGAAAGTCATCTATCCCGGCCCTCATCAATAATATGTGTATCGACTAGTGTAGGGATGAAAATGTTGGAGTCTGACTTTCCAAAGGAAAGAATTTTGGGCATATGACTATCAGGGAACGTGTTGTTGAAATAATCTCGAACAACGCTTTCGATCATGCTAACCTCTCCATCCATAGACGAATCGGGTAAGCTTGTGTCCTTGTTTTAAAACATTGACTTCAACACAACAAGATGGCCAAAAGACATGGACATTGAACCATCACGGCAATTAATGAGCGCATTGGCGGTTACTTGCCGGGAAAGGGCATTCTAAAATGATCGACAGAGTCGTTAGCGACCTCATTATCGAGGACTACAAAATCAACCGGATACTAGAAATCCTGAACTTTTACCAAAGACATTTTTGACTACACCCTTAGGATACTTAATAGACCGATCGACTAATTGCAACGTCATTTTAGTGGGTTGCATCTTGTCTAGACCTATTTGTCTATACAAATAAAATGGGAGTAAGTTAACACTAGCCCCCAAGTCTAATAACGCGGTCGTCGTATAGGAATCTCCTAAGGTGCATTGTCCGGTAGGACGACCGGGGTCCTTGTACTTAACAATTCCATTATGTTCATAAGGTTGGGAATTGTTCTCATTAAAAAGGCGTCTTTTGGAATATTTGTCTTCGCCTAGTAGTACACAATTCCTTAAGAAACTTAGCATGATGTGGTAGCTTTTTAATAGCTTCGGGAAGGGAAGGTTTATAGTTAGATTCTTGAAAACGTCCCTAATCTCCTCGTAATTTGTATCCCTAGTTAACATGGCTAATTTTTGTGGAAACGGTGGTTTTACTGTCTTTATTTAGCAATGGTATCACCGGATGTTTAACCGTGGCTTTTCGTTTCTTAGGTTGTGTTGTAACCGGTACCTCCTACAAAGTGGTAGGCTCTTCGGTTTCTATTTGGTTATCTAGTAAAATAGTAGGTGTAGGGATCTTGGTGGGGTAACTATAGGCATAGTTACCTTGTTATCAACCACTCTGCCGAGCGGAGAGTGGTGATGGCATTTATCTCACCTACATTTTCATATTCATTACTAGTATTATCCGTTACCTCAAAGGTCTGTGTTTGTTGTTTTAGGATTATGTATTGGCGGACTTGGCAACACACCTTTGGTTTGGGCTTTATCTTGAGCCAACCGTTGGGTTAAATTATTAACGGATTGTAGAAGCCGCTGCTTAGATTGAGCCATGGTTTGGAAAAGTTTTGGCTCACTTGTATGAAGGTGTCAAGGCGATCCGGTTGTGTGGGTGTAGTAGTCAATGGTGGTGTGGGATCTGGAACTATTTCCGCGGAATTATTTATTGGTGGATTCTGATAATTATTATTGATCTAACGATACCTCTATTAGCATTATAATTATTATAATTACCTTGACCTTGTGCTTGACCTTGTCGAGGTTGCACTTGGTTGTTATAATTATTAAAATTACCCGACCGCCCTTGTCGTAGTGGAGCTTGGTTAAAGGCGTGCGTTGGCCTAACATATTGATTATTGTACCCTTGAGGTGGGACTTGTTGGTTATTTCTCCAACCGAGTTGGGATTTTGTCTCCAAGGGCTTAGGTTCACTATTAATGGAACAAGCCCTGTTCATAGGCTATAGGACAGATGGGAGTCGGGATGCTCGGGGACTCCAACGTAAAACTACATGGGTTTGAATTTATATTCATGATGGGGATAGGCTTTTGTTGTACAGAAATGGCTTCTACCTTTTAGTGAGTGATTCGATTAGAGTTTTAAGCTCGAATCGTGTTTTATTTCAAACATACCGCGCCCTTAATCTGTTGAAGAAGAACTAGCGGAGCGGGAGTAATCGTCACTACCCCCAATTATTATTTAAGCTTAGTTTGGTCCTCTAAAAATTTATAAGCCTCAGGGCTCCTTTGCTTAAGAAACTACCCCCATTCATTATGTCAAGGACTTCTTTATGGTGGTGTAGAAGTCCTTTGAAAAAGGCACGAACTAATGTGTCTTTAAAACTAAGTTATGGTGTGGACACTCTATAAGCGGATCGGTGAAACGATTCCAAGCCTCTGAAAATGATTCATGAGGATTTTGTCGAAAAGAAATGAATCTTGGAAAGCATCTCATCCGTCTTTAGGGGGTGGGTAAAAATGTTCCATAAACAAACAACAAGTTTAGCCCACGAGTCCACGAATTAGGCTTGGGCGGTTAACCAAGACCAAGCCTTTATCGGCTAAGGTGAAAGGGAATACCCTTAATTTAATTTGTTCCGCATACCAACCGTGGGATGGTGGAATGTTGTTAGGACTTGTTCAATCCTACGCGTAATGTGCCGATAAGGTTTTCATGGTCTAAACCATGAAAAACGGGTAACAAATTAAAAATATTTGGAGGGGTTCTAAAATCCCACTGGTCTGCTAGAACGATGCAAGATTTGGGGCTATCGCCAAGGCTTTGTAGAAGTCCGAGAGGAGTCTCTCTTTCTTCCCCATTATATCGGTGGTGTGTGTGTGGAATTGTAGTTAGAGGTGTAGTGGGTGGTATACTAGATAGATTTGATTGTTGGTGTTGTTGTGTATTTACGTTCGGTGTTTTTGTTCGGCGGACCTTAATCTCATGCAAGACTAAGTCGAACTTAACTAAACATGCAACACTCCAAACAATTCGATATACTAGTATAAACCTCTAACCGGAGATCGCGAGGTGTGGAAGAAAGGAATACCCGATTCGTCCTTGCTTCGCTTATGAATAGCGTCTTGTTTACGCTTGTTCGGTGTATATAGCAGGTTAGAACACTGAAAAATATGAAAGAGCAAAGTTCGAATCAAAACCCGAAATCGAAAAATTTAACCACGGTATCACGGCCCGGAAGTAATTTTCTGATTACGGTGTTTTTAGAGGGGTTATACTCCAAATGGGGCGGTCGCTCAGTGTGAAGTCGAAGTTCCAGTGTTTGAGCTGGTCGCGCTTTGGTATGAAGCTGGCGCTGGTAGACGAAAATTCCAAGAACTTAGCTGGTCGGGCTCTCCTTGAAGCCATGCCGCTCGCGGTATTTTCTCGCGGAATTTGTCAACTCTAAAATGGACAACCACAGTATGAATCAAACAAGGGTGGGTGGGTGAAATGGGACTTTAAAAAACAGTACTAACACTACGAAAACAATACGAAAGTGAAACTAAGATGGCAGTGGTGCCATTTGATAAAAGTAAAAATGTATAGTTTACCTACGAAATGAACGATGAATTCACAACGTAAGTAAACTAAAACTATACTTATTGCTTATTTATCAAAGATTTATTCTACTCTCAATCCTATGAGGTATAGTGGAGTAGAGTGATTCGTTCCACTCTTAGTCCTTCCGTATGCTTGTTTTCTAGTCTCAATACTCTACTTAAAGTCAATGAGAGATTTATGAATTACAAACTAGACTACGATGCAACTACCCACGAAATGCAACTAGTCGATTATCAGACAACTAAGGGAATGCTACGTTGATTCGATGATAAGGAGTTAGAGGGGGATTGATTCCACCTTAACTAAACTTAATCCACTAGCGACGAGTCGTCGTAATCCGAATTGAACTGCTACACAGAACAATCGGTTCTTCCTAATCCCTAATTACACATGGCATTTCTACCAATTTATAACTAGCATGTGAACAATTAAACCCATTCTCATGGTGAACTAATTATTTCTGGCGTGGAATAAAAATTACGACGACTTCTACGATAAACGAATCAAGCTTTCATCAAGGCTTCTCAACCCCTCTAATGGAGTTTAGCCTTGAATCATTCAAATCATTCCCATTTAGATTAAAACTAAACATAATATAAAGCATTGAATTTTACTTAATTAAACAATCATGAAATCTAAATTAATGACTAAAATGAATTAAGAACAAGAATTGAAATTAGATCTAGAAATGGAAATGACAAAAATCGAAATTGATAAAAAAAATACTACTTTATTGATCTAATCAAATGAAGAACAAGATTCAAAGGTTTAATCTAATAAAGGATTTGAAACTAATTAAATAAAACAATTAAATCTAGATCTAGAAGCTATTTTAATGGCTACTTTCTATTCTAACCTATCTACCTAACCTAACTGCCCCCGACTGCCATTAACACCGAGTCAAGCTTTTGTTTTATACATCCAGATCCAAAATCGTGCATGGGCTTGGAGCCATGTTTTGGGCCGAGAATCAGCCCAAACCCAATTCTTTCAAATCCAAAAGGCCTCTTCAGCTGCAGTTGGCTTCCACAGACTTTTCGTCCACTTCTGCTCCTCTGATTGGGTCAAGGCTTGGACCATTACGAAGCTCTTTCCGAGCCGGTCGTTTTGACATAAGGTAGGCCTCAATACGAGGTCTGAGTCCAAAGATATGGCATTCGGAAGTTCTCACGACTTTTGCTCATTTATCTCGCTAAAAGCGGCACATTTCTCGCACATAATGGACTTTGAAGCCCGAATGCATAAAAACACGTAATCAGTATTAACTCTTACTTATTATTCACATAATTGGTCTAACAGTATGATTATTAAGGGGTTAAAACTACAGTTTTGGGCTCTTATCACATAGTTATGCATACTTTTCCAAGAAGGACAAACTTTTCCAGATATAGCTAGGAATTTCTCTCTTTTCACCTTTGTTTACAAAATACCCATACAACTAATGTTCTTTTTTCTACTAAACAAATTAAGCTGTCTAGCTTTTGTGTGGTCATTTAACCCTCTCACATTCCAGCTACACACTCTTATCATGATGAGAATCAATGAGTTTTTCTCTTTCCATGCCCTCGGCCTCTCTCTTTTCCTCTATTACTTGAAACTGCCTGTGCTTGGTGTTTATTCTGGTTTATATTCTTCTTTTGACTTCGAGTCTGTACTGACAGTGTAACTGGTATAGTTCCGGTTTTGCATCAGAAATGTCGTCCTCAAGGTCTTCTCCTGCTGCAAGGCATTCAAACATACCCCCTTCACTGAGAAACTGTTGTGCAAGAGTGTTATCTGGTAGCAAGTGATGTAACGGCCTATCGTCCTCCCCACTCTGTACCCTCACCATCTCGCAGCTATGCTCTACCTCTTGTAAAACATCAGCACTATCATTGCAATTAGAATCTCCTACAACCATCAATTGGTTTCCATGCCTTGTTTCACCCTATGGAGATGCGCCTCTTAGGTTTTGACAGTTAGCACCATCATTTTGTCCACTGACAGCCGCATTTACACCTGCATTTAGGTCCGCCAAACCTACCACTAACATTGGTCCAACAGCCTGAATATCCACTATAGCTTCAGCCATAGCAGCGTGCTGCCCAATTTCCTCATTGCTACTTGAATCCGAAATCACCACAGCAACTGTTTGTGACCCTACTCCTTCTTGGATCCCTTGGTCAGTTTCGATAACAATACCCTCTTGGCTGTGAGTATCTCCTCTTGTTCTGGCAGCTCTTATGGTTTCTCCACCATTTCGCGGAACTGCCCTTTGTCTCCATACCCTAGTTGGTCTACCAGAGCATTGGTCTGCTAAGTGCCCAAATTTATTACAGTTTGTGCAAGACTTCGGTTTCCATGGATATTCCAGAGGTATAACAACCTCTCGGTTCCCTGCTTTCACTGTTATAACTTCCTTATAATCATAGTTCACTGGGAACTCAATACAAAATCTAGCAAAAGATAGTCTTTTCCTTTTAGCTGTCGCATCATCCATAAACATAGGTGTGCCACCCACTAAGCTTGCGAGGTATGAAAGTCCATCAAAAGTCCACATTTCTTTCGGAACATCCATCAGCTTTACCCATAGAGGTATGGCGGCCACCTTGTTCTTGTAATTATCAACCTCCACTGTCCATGGCTTTACTACAAACACTCTGCCCACAATAAAGATAGGACCTTCATCTAAGATCATTTGGCGATCCTCTGAGCTCGTAAAACTCATATAGAAAAGCTCTTTATCTGTGGTGATATCAAAGGACCCTTTCAATTTCCATTTTCTCTGCAACACTTCCTTTACCATCGGAAATGACAATCTTTTATCCAGAAAATAACCAACCAAATACTCATCCCACTCCTTTATACCTTGCTCCAGTAAATCCGACGGAAACTCAGCCACTCCATCAACATAGATCGGAGAGAAAGACTTAAAGGCTACCGTGGATTCTGACGACCCAGACTCACCAAACAGGGACCTCCAGGACGTGTTACGAGGAACAACTTGCCCATTTACACTGCTCGCAAAAGCTATGAGAAAAGGCGTAGCTTAAGCTGTCCAAGGAGAAAGAAGAACCAGCATAATATATTTCCTCTGCGAACTCACACTATAAATAGCGGAGGATTTTACCTTAGAGGATGAAATCTATAAGATCTAATATAATACTTGATAAGGCAAAATTTTGTGGAAAATGTAGGAAATATAAGACATACTTAGTTAGAAAATTAAAATGGAAACACATATTTAAAATATTCGACATAAATAAAATACTGGGAATCCTCAGGGGCAGCTGCAGAAGAATCACGATTCCTACGACAGCGTGCAGGACGAGCTCCCATGGACACTAACTACTCCAGGATATCGCCTAGAGTATGTATCACCTAGTCTTGGAACTGGTGCTGGTTTGCCATGAGCATTCACTAGAACTGGTTCTGGTGAGTACTTAGCTGATCCTGAAATGCATCCATGGAAGTGCGCATGTTTTGCTGAAATTCGCCCATGGTGTCGATCAGTGAATTGTGGCGAGTGCGCATATATTCCCTAAATTCACCCATGTAATGTTCCATCGATACTTGGCTAGTATACATGTCACGCATGCCAATGTTCATAGTGCATAGGGCATCTATAGGACGGCTCATCTGGCTCATAGCAGCTTCATCAAAGAAAGGTGGAGGGGATAGGGGAGGTGGAGTCATGTTATCGTGTTCCGTTGTCATGATTGTTGTGGGTTCCCAAGAGAACTGTACGCACTTCTTGAAAACATGCATATTCTCATATTACAACATAAGAACTAAAGGTGTAGCAGACTAATAAGAGCCCAAAACTGTAGTTTTAACCCCTTAACAATAATACTTTTAGACCAATTATATGAGTAATAAATAAGAGTTAATGCTGATTACGTGTTTTTCTGTATTTCAGGCATTGATGTCAATTATGTGTAGAAATGTGTCACTTTAGCGAGATAAAGGAGCAAGGGTTGGTTGCTAAGAATTTTTGTGATTAAAGGCCCAGATTCAAGGAGAAAAAACCTTTGTAAAGCCAGTTCAAGGCTGAAAAGTCAAAGTCAATGCGGGCAGAAACAACACACAAAAGTCAGCAGAACTTTTGAAGACCGTATCTTTGGGCTCAGACCTCGGAATTGGACCTACCTTATATCAAAGCGACTGGCTTGGAATAAGCTTTCTAATGGTCCAAGACTTGACTCAATTAGAGGAGAAAAATTGGATGAAAAGTCTGTGGAAGTCAAATCCAACTTAAAAGGACTATGTGGACTGAAGAAATTGGGTTTTGGGCTCGATTTTCCGGCCCGAAACATGGCTCCTCAGCCCATGCACGAAAATGTGGATCGGGTCTCCTCTATTTCAACATATAAGACTTAGCTCTTAAAAAATAATGAGCTTAGGGTAGAAAGTAGCCATTAGAGCATAGTTCTAGATCTAGTTTTCTTTCCATTAATTAGTTTTCATACCTTGTTTTAATTTAGTATTTGAATCAATTGTTATTTAATTATTAGATCAATAAAGTAGTTTGTTCTTCATAATATAGTTTCATTTCATTAATCATTGTAGTTTCGATACCTAGATTTACTTATTATCATTGTTAGTTTCAATCAATTCTTGCATAATTAGGTTTCCATTTGAATTGAAATAAGTAAATTTACAATCTTTATATGATGTCTTGTTTAATTTCATTGGGAAATGATAACATAATGATTATAGGCTAAACCTCCATTAGAGGGGGTTGAAGAAACCTTGATGAAGCTTGATTTGTGTTAGCGTAGAGTAGTCGTAATTTCCATTCCATTCTAGAAACGATTAGTTCACCATGAGAATGAGTTTGATTGTTTCACATCCTAGATGTTAGTTGGTAAAGATTACCATGAACAACTAGGGATTAGGAAGAACCAATTGTATGCGAAAGTAGTTCAATTCGATTACGACGATTCTTCGTTAGTAAATTAAGTCGAGTTAAGGTGGAATCAATCCCCCCTAATTCTTTATCTAGTATCAATTTAGTATTCTGTAGTCGTATAAATTCATATCTTGTTAGTATAATTTGCATTGTAGTATAAATTCGTAAATCTTTCATTGACTTTGGATGGACCGATAATCTTAGAAAATGTTAATTCTAAAGAACTAGGAGTGGGGGACAAATATTTTACTCCAACTCTATTTCAATAGAATCGAGTAAAATCATTGATAAATAATCGACTAGACTTAGTTCAGTTCTAGTTTTACTTGACGTTTAGAATTCTATCATTTTATTCGTAGGTAAAACTATTCATTTTACGTTTATCAATTGGTGCCACTGCCATCTTAGTTCCCTTTAGATTTGTTTTCGTTAGTATAATTAGTCCTTCCCAAGTCCCATTAAACCCGCCCACCCTTGGTTGATTCTAACTGTGGTTGTCCATTTCATAAATTTTCCTTGCAGGATTACACGGAGCGCGCCTGCGCCCTAGTGGAGCGCCACCCGCGCCCAAATCATTGTAAGTTAAATTTCTCCAGAGCGCACCTGCGCCTTAGGGGAGCACCACCCACGCCTAAATCACTGGACATCAGTGCAATACGGAGGGTGCATGCGCCTCAGTGGAGAGCCACTCGCGCCCTCAGCTGAAAACGCCCGATTTCTACATGTTAGTTCAAACTTCCATTTCTTCAAGTTATTAAGTGTTTCTAACTTGTTATATACACTGAGCTCACGTAAACAAGACGCTATTCATAAGTGAAGCAAGGAGGTTTTCAGGTACTTCTTTCTTCCACACCTCGCATCTCTTGTTAGAGGTTCATACTAGCATATTAGGATTGTTTGAGTGTTGTCGTGTTTAGTTAAGATTGGTCTTAGCCTTGCATGAGATTAAGGTCAGGCCGAAGAAAAATGCCTAACGTAATTAACCGGCAACGTCAACAAACACGCCTTTCTAGTATACCACTCACTACACCTCTAGCTAATATACCACACACAACACCTGAAATAATGGCTGAAGAAAGAGAGTCTCCTCTCTCTGACTTTTACAAAGTCTTGAACGATAGCCCAAAATTTTGCATCGTTCTATCAAACCCCAAGGGGGGAATTTGAATCCCCCCAAATATATTTAATTTGTTACCCGTTTTTCATGGGTTAGACCATGAAAAACCTTATCAGCACATGCGTAGGATTGACCAAGTCCTTACTACATTCCACCATCCTACGGTTGGTGCTGAACAAATTAAACTGAGGGTATTCCCCTTCACTTTAGCCGATAAGGCGGCGTCTTGGTTAATAGCCCAATCGCCTAATTCTGTGGACTCGTGGGCCAAACTTGTTCAACTATTTATGGAACATTTTTACCCACCCCAGAAGACCGATGAAATGTTTTCCAAGATTAATTTCTTTCGACAGAATCCTCATGAATCATTTTCAGAGGCTTAGAATCGTTTCACCGATCTTCTTATAGAGTGTCCACACCATAACCTTGTGAAAGACACATTAGTTCATGCCTTTTTCAAGGGACTGTTACACCACCACAAAGAGGTGCTTGACATAATGAATGGGGGTAGTTTCCTATGTAAAGGAGCCTCAGAGGCTTACAAATTTTTAGAAGATCAAACAAAGCGTAATAATAACTGGGCAGGTAGTGACGATTTCTCCCATTCCGCTAGTTCTTCTACAACAGTTAAGGCCGCCGGTATGTTTGAGATGAAACCCGATCCTGAACTTAAAAATTTAATCAAATCTCTCACTAAAAAGATAGAGGCTATTTCTGTTCAACAAAAGCCTATCCCCATCATGAATGTCAAGTCCAATCTATGTAATTTCTGTTTGAGTCCTGAGCATCCCGACTCCTATTGTCCTCTAGCCCATGAACAACAACAATCACAACAAAATAATGTTTGTTCTATTAATAGCAAACCTAACGCAGCTTGGTGACAAAACCCCAACTTCGGTTGGAAAAATAATCAACAACCTCCAAGGTTGGTTAACCCAAATGTTAGGCAAACAAACAATTACAACCAAGCTCCACCAAGGCAAGGACAACGTCAGGGTAATTATAATTATAACAACCAAGCTCAACCACGACAAGGACAAGGTCAAGCACAAGGTCATGGTAATTATAATAATTATAACAACAACAATTATAATGCTAATAGAGGTATCGTTCCGGTAAATAATAACTATCAAAACCCACCCATTAATAATCAACGTGACATGGTTCCTGTCACACAACCTATAGCTAACACTACTCCACAACCGGATCGTTTTGAGGCCTTTATGCAAACCCAACAATAGATTTTACAAGCTATCCAATTGTCCTTACAACAAATAGCATAAGAGAAGGTACAAACAAAAGGTGTGTTTCCAGGACAAGCGATACCTAATCCTAAAACAACAAACACAGCCTTTGAGGTAAACGGTAGTACTAGTAAGGATAATGAAAATGTAGGTGAGCTAAATTCCATCACCACTCTCCGTTCAGGCAGAGTGGTTGATAATAAAGTAACTATGCCTATAGTTACCCCACCAGTAATCCCTACACTAGATATTGAACTAGATACCAAAATAAAAACTGAAGATCCTACCACTGTAGAGGTATTCGTTAAACCACAACCTAAGAAATAGAACGCCAAGGTTAAACATCCTGTTGATCCATATGCTAAATATAGAGAGAAACTACTATTTCCCCAGAGATTAGCTATGTTAAACAAGGATACAAACTATGACGAGATTAGGGAAGTTTTCAAAAATCTAACGATAAACCTACCCTTTCTCGAAGAAATTAAAAAATTATCTCACCACGCTAAGTTTCTCAAAGAGTTGTGCACTACTAGGCGTAAGACAAAGATTCCTAAAGACGCCTTTTTAACTGAACAATTTCCAACTTGAATAGAACACAATGGAATCGTTAAGTACAAGGACCCTGGTCGTCCTACTGTATAATGCACCTTAGGGGATACTCACACGACCACTACTTTATTAGATTTGGGGGCGAGTGTTAACTTACTCCCTTATTATTTATATAAACAAATAGGTCTACAGGAAATGCAACCTACAACAATGACGTTGCAATTAGCTAATAGGTCTATCAAGTATCTTAAGGGTGTAGTTGAAAACGTGCTTGTTAAGGTTCAGGATTTCTACTATCCTGCTGATTTTTTTATCCTCGATACAGAAGTTGCTAATGACTCTATTTTGATCATGTTAGGGCATCCATTCTTGGCTACTGCCAACGCGCTCATAAACTGCCGCGATGGTTCGATGTCCTTGTCTTTTGGCCATCTTTTGTTGAGGTCAATATTTTTAAAATGACAAAACAATTACCTGATACGACTATCGATGGAGAGGTTAGCATGATAGAAAGCTTAGCTCAAGAGTATTTTAACAACATGTTTCCTGAAAATCATATGCACCAATTTATTTCCTTTGGAAGTTCTACTTTTGACAAAGGACTCCTTGGACGTAGATGAAATTGAGGAAGATTTCCTTCAACTCTTTTGCGACTCTTCTTTGCCACCTCGTGAGTCCCCACTTATCAACATCCATTCATCCCTTGACGCTATGACGGAAGATGAATTTTTCACTCTCTATCCCAGTGATTCTGTTGAACCACCTATTGAGGAATGTCTTGCATATCTCAAGGCTTTTAATGATCTAGACCTGAGAGTTCTAGCTGACACTCATTCATCTTCCATCACTAATTTTCCCTACTTTCCACCTTTTCAAAGGAACCTGGAGTTTGCGCTTGACCCTTTGCTTAATGATTTTCTAAATCCTCTTAATACAGAAATAATTCATAATGGAAAGGCACTTGATACCTTCATTTTCAGTACTGAGATAGTTCCTATGTATACCATGTATGAGTTTTGTGCTAAACCCACATTCTCATTTCTTCCATTCCTTACGTCTAAAATTCATCCATATCCACCATATCTTCCACAAACACCCATTTTCTAAAGATCATTCACTTGGACACCCTCTCGTTCAAAGATGAAGTAGACGGTGCATGCTCGGTTACATTCTAGATCTATCAAACCTCGCTTTCATATCACTAAGTTGCATCATAGAAAAGCTTGGTGTTTGACTCTGTTTGGAGGTGCATTCCATGGTAATTATTTATGGAACGATCCACAACTATTTCGGTTGTTGATATATGGTAAACTGCATGCCAAGTATATACATATGTTTTAAATATAGTCTTGGGTATCTGACTATAAAAGACTCATTTTGTTGTTGGTGTACTTCCTTTCACTTCCATAGCTTGGCAAGTGCACCATTAAGGTAACCGGGCCCTCCTTATAGAGTGTGTGGCTGTAAGTACCGGATCCACGGTTAACATAATTCACGTTTTCCACTCTTGCATGTTTCTCGATTTTTTAGTCATGTTCCTCTATGGTGTAAATTATGTCCTTATTGCTTTTCATTTTTCTTATAGTAAACATCATGCATAAAAAGTAAAAAAATATCAAAACCATAAAAATAGTAATCTAGAAAGTCTCAGGAATCTGACTTTAAAAGACCCACGTTCAACCAAATTTTCTAAACTTTGTTGTCTAAATTTTGTTTCGGGGTGGGGTGTTTGTTTTCCCGTCCTTGATTGTTCAACTTTCCATTTGTGTTGTTTAGGCCCTTTAATTGTATTTCAATTCGGGTTGACATTATCTATGAATTTAGATTTCACTCGTTCACATAACTTACGTCATGCACGCACTTTGAGGAGTTTTCTATTTTCATATATGTCACCCATGGTTGGAATATAATGTTTTATGAATCATTGGATTGGAAATTCTCTCCTGATTGTTTCCATATCTCATTTGCATAAATCGGACCAATAACGAAGCGGCAGTTTTAGTTTGAAGTTGCGCGAAAAATCGACAAATTTTGAAAATTTGAATTGAGCTTGGGCCCAATCTCGCACGCATGTGTGTCCCCTTCATCCCAAACCAAAATAGTTGCGAGTTAAGCTTCACTTCTGCCATTACCAAGTTTCAAAACCCTTACAAAAAAAAAAAAAAAAAAAAAAAAAAAAAAAACTAAATACACCCATGCCCAAAGTTCAAACAAACTCCAAACCTCTCCCACCACCATCTCCAACAATTTCAACCACCAAAAATATCCAAAAAAATTCAAAATTTGAACTGCCACCACCTCCACCACGCCACCACTATTGTTTTTAGTAAGTTTGGTTCAAAACTCGTCTCCCTACCTTATTCAAACCCACAAATCCTATCAAAATTACAATGGCTCAAAGACGGAGAATTTTGTCGGAACAAGCTTTTACGGCCGACCGCTTCGCGCCGTTTTACGGTGACGAGATGATTAGGAGGGCTTGGAATAGGTTGTGGTATTCCACTGATGATTTCTACCACTCCGATTTGGTAGAACAATTCTATAAGAAGAGGGAGTTGGATGGGAATAGAATTTTTGTTAAGGTGGGTGGGATGAGGAGAGAAGTATCGAGAGAGTTATTGGCCGAGATTTTAGGCATCATGCCGGAACGCCACCTCGACACCACCGTGCAGGAATCCCAGTATACTGGAGTTCCTGCATTGTTGAAAGACACTATTGTGGAGGGTGAGTACAATCTGAATTCTCATTACGTTCGACAGTAGTCTCTGCGAACCAACCAACTAGGCTGTAGCTCAGTGGATTGGTAAGAACTTCCTCGGGAAGGACAAAGTCAGCGATGACATCAGTCTGACATGTTTGCACGTTCTCTGGATATTGCAGATGAAGAGGTATAATTTCTGCATCCTCGAGTTTATATTACATATGATTAGAGGAGTTGGAAAGAGCTTTGCACCCTTTCCAGTATTGATTACTAAGATCATGCTGTCTTTTAGAGCTATCACAAAATATGTTCGTATTATGATAAAATTGCATTCAAATGTAATTATTTATATGGAGTGTATCCAAAAGACTTGGAAGTTGCCATAAGATAGTGTGGTCGATTCGGATGAAGAAATGGAGGATATGATATGTTTAGATGAAAATGCCTTGGATAGGTGTACTTCTTATTTAGAACGCATGCAAGTGCTGCAGAGTGGCTTACATTACGTTTATGGTATTTTTGAAGATATACGAGATAGGCAGATTAAAATTCGAAAGAAACAAACGACCCTTCAGACGAATTTTGAAGTGCTTGACAAGAGCCAGGCAGATCTCCATTATAACATAGACACAGTCTTCTAGCGTCAGGTTGCGCATTATACAGAGTTGAAGGCCGAGATAGAAGCACAGTGCAAGTTCAAAGAAGATATGCTTGAACCCTTCCCACCCCACGGGGGTTATTTTTCTGAGGAGGCGTATGTGAGGCACGAGCATTGTCACTAAAGGGCAGATGGCTCGGGACCATCGGGAACTCAGGCCAAATCCTCTTCTCATGTTCCATCTTTAGAGAGTTTATGGATTAGATGTTATTTTTATTGTTCCTTTTATGTTTTTTATTATTATTATTATTATTTGTTTTCATTAGTTTGGATGTTAAATTTTGAATTCAGTAGTTAAATTTGAATTCGGTAGTTAATTGTATTTGAATTTGAATTTGAATTTAATGTGGTTCTTTTCAAAATTGTGCATTGTTTTTATTGTTAATCCTACCTTCTCGAATTATTTGGGGGTGGTGTTATTTATTCTGGCATAATTTTTATATGAACCTCAATTTTAGAAATTGTTTTGGAGAGATTGTTGGGAATATTGCCGATATCGGCAGGCTATCAGTAAATTTGGTGGTAGGATGAAATCTAAATGAGATTAGAAGTTACTATTCTAAATTCAGTCTAAAAGATATTAGGTTTGTTTTAGAATCAAGAATATGGGTTATTTCCGTTTTTGGTTTTGGAAATTTTTGTTTTAGGAAATTGCATTAAAATTTTTTGACAACTTCCCATTCGTTTTGAAAACTCAAAACCTATATAAACTTCATTCATTCTCCACACACAACCGACACTACATCTCACTTTCATCTTTCACCTTTCACTCCCAAGTTTCCCTTTTTTCTTCTTCACTTTAGCACTTCAGCAGCTCGGAGCGCGCCTGCGCCTCAGTGGAGTACCACCCGCGCCTAACTCACTGTAAGTCCAGTTTTCTCTTAAGGGTGACCGCGCCCAAAACACTGTAAGTCAAATTTCTCTAGAGCGTGCCTGCGCCTCAGTGGAGCGCCCCCGTGGGCACGAAAAATATCGATTTTTTGTGGGTTGTTCCAGGATCCTTTGCAGTTGTTCCAGCGAGTAGTGCTGAGGACATCACCTCGTATCATACCAGAACAGTCTTTTGAAGACTTGTTCAAAAGTGATACCTATGGTGCGTGGTTTCGCGAACTGATCATTCTAGCAGGCTGGGAGCTGCTATTGGTAAGTCCTGATGAACTTTATTCTCCCGCACTTACATCTTATTTTTATGATAATTGTAAGTTCTTTGATAGAGCATATGGAGAACAAGTTACCATTGAGGATGAACCGATGGAAATTTCCAGGTTCTTGCTAGCCTTTGTTCTTGGATTTGCTATGCCCGCTGAAATACAAGATTCATGGGCCTATTTGGTAGATAACATGCACATGTATAACTATGAGGATTTGCATGAGCATTACAGGGCAGGAATCTTTAGGATAGAGGACCAAGGGGATTATAACGTCGCCTTTGGTAGCCTGTCTATGAACGTAGGCACTGTTATGTTTTGGATCATGCTAAACATTAGAGGGGAATGGTGTTATTCTTCTGTGAATGACGAAACTTGTGATATTTTCCTTTCTTTAGCTGGGGGACGTACACTCTATGACATTCCCTAAACCCTAATGTCTAGTTTAGCCCGAGCCCATAGTAAGAGGCATAAGTACCTTCTTATGCTTGTTTTAATTTGCCGTATTATGCTATGTTTCTTCCCTGTTTTTTGTGCCCGTTTCACAGATTGGGTTGGGGTCGACATTATGAGACCAACCAATTGTATTATTTGATCGTTCCGTGCAATGACTTGGCAAGGGTGGAGGATACAACCTAATCTGGTTGCACCTTACACCCCATTCGACCAAGTGGCGCTTGACAGGTTAGCTATAGTAGACGATAAGTGGCATGAAGCTTGGCAAATTATCATGGAGTGGAAGGATGCGAAGGAACCTCACCTCTTTGGAGAGGAAGATGAGGAGGATAATGCTTAGACGCGGGAGTTAAGGTAAGTTTTTAGTTCAGTTAGTGTATGCTTATGTCCCAAGCAATTTGATTCTTGTTAACCCTAACCTTGTTTTGCAGATGTTCCAGAATTTCACGCGTTTCCATGGTATTTCTCTACCATATTTATTTAAATACTTTGAGGACAAAGCATGCTTCTTGTTTGGGGGCATAGAAACACGTGTAATTAAGGCATCTGGTAGGATATAGATATGTATAATATGCACTTGTTTTCTAGTTAAAAAATTCAAAAATTTTAAAAATATAAATAAAAAGTTTATGCTATACACTTAGGAATATTGGTATGTTTTTTTTCTCTATGCTCTCAATAATCAAGAAGTCTCACGTAGCTTTTGCATTAGAATAGTTTTTAGAAACTTAGGTTAATATGTAGGTAATAATCTTTGCATCTATCTATAAATAAGTTATATGAGTATCTATGATTGTTGGCAATAAGTTTCTGAAATCTAGGCTAGAGTACTTATTCTACAAATCCTGTGAGAATATAGCCTAAAGCCTTATATGAGTGAAACATTTGAGAAATGACACAAGGAAGAAGTAAAATCCGGATAGAGAAATCACACGTCCACTTGCTTGATCACTATACCATATCCTAAGCGAGAATTTAGGCCCTCTTTGGATCGATATCGCCAAAAATTCAAACCAATGAAATTATTTTCCGCTAGTTGCCCCTCTGAGCCTTTTTTTAGTCTTTCATAAACCACAAATCCTTTACCCTGTTACAAAAACAAAACAAAATAAAAAATATATATATATATATTAACCTACCTATTCTTTGAATGAGTCTGAGAATAGAGATGAATAATAAAAAAGAGAAAGACCTTTGAAATCAAGAATTTATTAGTCGCTTCAGATAAGAAAAGAAAGTTTCCATCCAAAAAAAAAAAAAATAAATAAATAAAAGAAAATAAAGAGTTAGAACTCCAAAAATAGAATCAAAGGAGTTAAAAGCCAAAGAAAAAAAAAAAATATGGCTAAGGATGGAAACAAAGTGTAGAAGCAAAAGTAAGGAACAAGGTTTTCTCTAGTTACATAACATGAAGACTTTATTATCTCAGACTTGTCCTTTTTGAATATCCATTTCCTTCATTCTTAAACCATCTCCTAATCCCCGCAACACCTAATAAGGACCTCTAGCTCAATTAGGAATAGGTTAGTGTGATAGTAAGTGGCAGATGTGTTTGATCGACTCCGGCTTCCTTGTATATCATTGAGATTGTAAGGTAAAGTGTACCTACTGTACACTGGAGTAGCAAAACTTGAGTGGAAAAATCAGAGTGGTTTTTGTCTTGACATTTATGTGAGGACCTACTTAAGGACGCTACTCCGAGTTTTCAGAAACGGACCTGCTAGTGCATTTCATAGTATTACTTATTGTATATATATTTATTCATAGATGATTGATTATTATGCATATATTAGCTTAGGTTTCGACTTGATTATTCTGTATTAATTGCTAGTGAGATGTATAGATAATTAAGACATAGATAAGGAAACAATAGTTTATTTCTTAGTCCTTGTAGTATAGATGAAGTTTGTGAGTACCTTCACTGGAAAACTCTCACAAGGCTATAACTCGTCCACTAGGGAATTCCTAGTGGTTTAAGGCCTTGTTGCATATGGTCAATGCAATCGCACTCGGCAGAACGAGAGTAGTTAGAACTCTATTTTTGGCCACTTATTCTAATTTCTCATATTTGCTTGAGGACAAGCAAAATGTTGTTTGGGGGTGGTTTGATAAGAGCCCAAAACTATAGTTTTAACCCCTTAACAATAATACTTTTAGACCAATTATACGAGTAATAAATAAGAGTTAATGCTGATTACGTGTTTTTATGTATTTCAGGCATTGAAGTCAATTATGTGCAGAAATGTGTCACTTTGGCAAGATAAAGGAGCAAGGGTTGGTTGCTAAGAAGTTCTGTGATTAAAGGCCAAGATTCAAGGAGAAAAAGCCTTTGTAAAGCCCGGTCAAGGCTGAAAAAAGTCAAAGTCAACGCGGGCAGAAACAATCCACAAAAGTCAGCATAACTTCCGAAGATCGTATCTTTGGGCTCAGACCTCGGAATTGAGCCTACCTTATGTCAAAACGACCGGCTTGGAATCAGATTTCCAATGGTATAACCCTTGACCCAATCAGAGTAGAAGAAGTAGATGAAACGTCTATGGAAGTCAAATCTAGTTGAGAAGGCCTATGTGGACTGAAGAAATTGGGTTTTGGGCTCGATTTTCCGGCCCGAAACATGGATCCTCAGCCCATGCACAAAAATATGGATCTTGTCTCCTCCATTTCAACACAAAAGACTTGGCTCTTAAAAAATAATGAGCTTAGGGTAGAAAGTAGCCATTAGAGCATAGTTCTAGATCTAGTTTTCTTTCCATTAATTAGTTTTCATACCTTGTTTTAATTTAGTATTTGAATCAATTGTTATTTAATTATTAGATCAATAAAGTAGTTTGTTCTTCATAATATAGTCAAACCTATAAAAGTTTGATTATCAGTATACATCTCACTAGCATTTAAACAAAGATCATCAATATAACTCCTAAATTAATACATGCATAATAATAAAATCATCTAAAGATAACCAACTATACAATGAACTATGCTATGAAATGCAATGGTAGGTCTTTTCACTAAAACTTTTGGAATATCGTCCTTAAGTAGGTTCTCACAAGGAATGTGTCAAGACACATAACACTCTAATTTTTACACTCAAGTTTGCTAACTCCAGTGTGTAGTGGGCACACATTTCCTCACAATCTCAATGACAATCTAAAGAAGCCGAGGTCGATCAAACACATCTACCACTTACTATCACACCAACATATTTCTAATTGAGCTAGAGGTCTTTATTAGGTGATACGGGGCGTAGGCTTTTGGTTAAAGAAGGAAGGAAATGGATAATAAAAAAGACAAGTCTGAGAAAATTGGGTCTTCATATTATGTAACTAGAGGAAACGTTGTTCTTACTTTACTTCTACACTTTGTTTCCATCCTTAGCCCTTTAGTTTTGGCTTTTGACTCCTTTGATTATGTTTTTGGAGTTCTAAATTTTTATTTTATTTTACTTTTCTTTAGATGGAAACTTTCTTTTCTTTTCTTTTTCTTTTTCTCTTTCTATTGAAGCAATTAACTAATTTTTGTTTACATAGGTTTTTCTCTTCTTTTTTCTTCACTCATCCTATTTCTCAAACTTACCCAGATAGGTAGGCTGATTTTATTTTTTATTTTGTTTTATTAGGTAAAGGATTTGTGGTTTGTGAGAAGCCTAATGAAAAGGCTCAGTGGGGTCACTAGCGGAAAATATACTTAGGTCAGAATTTTTGGCTATATCGATCCAAAGATGGCCTAAATTCTCAC
Organism: Coptis chinensis; assembly: GCF_015680905.1. Taxonomy (NCBI): domain Eukaryota; kingdom Viridiplantae; phylum Streptophyta; class Magnoliopsida; order Ranunculales; family Ranunculaceae; genus Coptis; species Coptis chinensis. Next base: position 40,668,777 of record NC_141463.1, read on the forward strand.
TTAGGATATGGTATGGTGATCAAACAAGTGGATATGTGATTTCTCTACACAGATTTGACTACTCCCTTGTGTCATCACTCAGATATTTCACTCTTATGAGGCTTTTTAGGTTAGATGCTCACAGGATATGTATTAAGTACTCTAACCTAGATTTTAGAAAAATACTGCCAAGTAAAATCCTAGATGCTCATGCAAGATGTTCATGAAAAGATGTAATAACTATTACCTACATATTAATCTATGTTTCAAAAATTAAATCCTAATTCAAGTACTACGTGAGATTTCTAGACTAATATCATCATGGAGAAGGGAACAATGCCACTATCACTAAGTGCATAGTATAAAATATTTTTATGATTTTTATACTTTTCTAATTTTTATACGACAATTAATACATAATATACAACCTAATATGTGCTTAAACATTTACAACATATTTCTATACCACCCCAAAAACAAAATCATGCTTTGTCCCCAAAGTATGGAATGAAAATAAAAGATAGAGAGTATCATAGAAACGTTCTTGTAAATGGGAGCACCTGAAAAAGAAGGTTAATCTATACTAATATAAAGAAATAAAAACATACACAACTCCTATATGAGTTCCATCCATTATGTGGATAACATAAAATAAAAATACCATTTGGGACACAAGCAGCGGACTCTAATGGAAATAAAATAATACTATAAGTTCACAAATCAAACATGCGCTATATCGTGGCTCCTATAGGATTAGCCTCTGAAATTCTACGAAATAGTGAAATTTAAATAAATTATGGTACCTAATTATATTATGCATCCCAATTAAATCAACAAGACCCATGGGTTCTATATTTCGATATTTATACATGCAATTTTAATTCGTTAACGTATACCATGTGCTAATATTGAATATACCACCCCCAAACAATGTGGGAGAAGGGGGTTCATGAAATAATTCAATGACATAATTAAATTACGTAACTAACTAACCTAAACTCCACTTGAGAAAGCATGATAGGCAAAGGGTAGAAAAAAGTTTTGAATGAAATACCAAAATACACCACCCCCAAATAAAATTTGAAAATTTTATGGCCTATACTCCAGAAACGTAGTATTGTACAAAAACTTTGGTCTTTTAAATTTAAATTCCCTAGACTTAGTAATATATGTTTATGTTTTTAATTTTTATATGTTTGATTTTTGGAAAAACAAACTATGAGGAAGAAATAAAAATGAAACTCACTCCATAGAGAAATACTACTCAAATAATGAGAAAAAGTGAAAGAGATGAATGTGTGAGTTACATGAAATGTTGACTAAGGATCCGGCACTTACAAGCACAAACTCAAAAAGGAGGGTCTGGTTACCTTAATCATAAGATAAGATTGGGAATGGAGTACACCGAAGAATAAAATGAGTCTTTATAGTCAGATACTTGAGACTCTATCTAAAGCAGGTATTAACATGCAATTTATCATATATCAACAACCTAAATAGTTATAGGTCTTTCCATAAATAATTAACATGGAATGCACCCCCCAAACTAAATTAGGCACTAAGATTTCCTATGACGCAACTTAGTGGAATGAGAGCAAAGCCTGATTGACCTAGAACCTAATCGAGCATGCAATTTCTTCGACTAATACAACATTCTCAATTACAATAATTAAGGCAGGTAGTTCCTCCACTGAGGCGCCTTAGCTTCCAATTCAATAATAATAAGGCATTTAGTTCCTCCACTGAGGCGCCTTAGCTTCAAACCGTACTAAATCAACTGCATCTAATAATAAAATAACAAAACTAAAACTTACTTTATACTTATACTGGCGTAAGCCTAATCACAGAGTGGGTCACATCTGCATAAATAATCAATTCAACCCACCCTTTTGCAAAACTATTGTGAATGCAACATAACTTACAATAAATCATTTATTATAGATTTAACCTACACTTTGATATATCATCACTATTATTGTTTAGAGTTTCTACAAGTGTCTCTAGAATCACATCATCTCTATGTCTTACCTAGTTTCCCTGGCTACCACAATCGGTTCCCTACACCAAACATGTACATCCACATGCCTCCCCTCACATAATGAACCACTCCGTGCGTAGTTACCCTAAGCGGGATATCGCATACAAGGTAACCCCCACACGAACGTCATTATGTAGATACTGCCACTATTCGGCATAAAATATCGCGCCTCTCGTTCTAATTTTGCAAACGAGATAATCAAGCCACTATTCGACTACGATTGCCCTACACATGGGTCAATCAACATCTCATACACCCTATACAAGGGCCAATCATAATACATATGCCCAACACAAGGGCCAAATCACATGAGTTGTGGTAGCTAGGTTCTAGGATTTTTGTTACATAATTTATTCAGGTATCATACGTCTATATCTCATAACCATTTCACTCTATCAAGTGCATGCCAAAATACATTATTGCACTAAGCCACAATCCCTTGGGAAATATCCACAAATGTTATACTACCTCATAGTAGCATCTCACAGATATAATGATAGAGCGTTTACATTTATTTCTCAAAGATATGCATTTAATAGATATCCTAACATATGATATCATTTAACAGAACAACAATTTCAACATACCACATAATGTCACAATTGCTCCAAATGTACCGCATAATTAATATTTTTATAGCATTTTAGGAATATCATGTCTCTTAAAATTTCACTCTCGTCACGTGTCAATAAATACACAATATCAACGTCAAATCTTTCTTAGAAAATGACAATCCATTTTATACAAACTTCCACAATATTCTACCATTTTTTATTAGTCCATTCCATTAAATACATAAAAAATCTAACACAATAAATAGTCAACAGTCCACGGTCAACGGTCATCAATCAAAGGGTTGACTGGTTAACAGGTCAAGCCCAACAGTCACCGACAACGGATGGTCATCCAAACAGGGCCTAACCCAAACCCATGTTTAAACATTTCCACCCATAGTCCTAATCCAACTAACCAAAACAAACCCCAAAACCAAGGCCCAAAACCAAAGCCCAAAAGTCTAAACAACCTATTTATACAACCTAACCCATTTTAAGTTATATGGACCCAGCCCAAACAAAAAATTTAGAAACCGGCCCAAAACAACTAAAATAGAAACCGGCCCAAAACAAAAAAATAGATTTTGGCCCAACCAAACAAAACAGAAATTTCAGCCCAAGGCGCAACAGAGAGGTCATCTTTCTCACCTCACTAGCAGCCTCTCCTCCTCCACCAGCCACCACGAATTTCCACTCGCCACCACTCCAAACCTAAATGAAAATAATCCAAATCAAAATCCCTACAACTTTAACAAACATAAAAAATTAATTTCCTCACATCACTCACTCTTTTCCTAATTGAATCGTGCTGCCATTAACAACCCTGGAAGCTTCAACAACACCATACAACCCACCGAAACAGTTGGGTTTTGATCCCCAACAAAACCGAACCCTATGCTATTGATAAGAGCCCAAAATTGTAGTTTTAATCCTGTAACAGTCATACTTTTAGACCAATTATGTGAGTAATAATTAAGAGTTAATACTGATTACGTGTTTTTATGCTTTTCAGGCTTCAAAGTCTATTATATGTAGAAATGTGCCACTTTAGCGAGAAAAAGGAGCAAAGGTCGGTTGCTAAGGAGTTCTGTGATTAAAGGCCAATTTTCAAGAAGACAAAGCCTCTGTAAAGCCCGGTCAAAAGATGAAAAGTCAAAATCCACGCGGGCAGAAACAGTGCACAAAGTCAATAGAACTTCCGAAGACCATATCTTTGGACTCAGACCTCGGCATTGGGCCTACCTTACGTCAAAACGACCGGCTCGGAAAGAGCTTTCCAATGGTCCAAGCCTTGATCCAATCAGAGGAGCAAAAGTGGACGAAAAGTCTGTTGAAGCCAACTGCAGCTGAAGAGGCCTTTTTGGACTGAAAGAATTAGGTTTTGGGCACGATTCTCTAGCCCAAAATATGGCTCCAAGCCCATGCACGATTTTTGGATCTGAAAGTATAAAAACAAAAGCTTAGCTCTTGGTTAATGGTAGATAGTTAGACCTAGATTAGAATTAGATTAGTTAGCCTCCATTACTGAGTTTTAGAACTTAGTTTTAGAATTTCATTTTCTTGTTTTAGATTAATTTCTTGAATCATTGAATATCATTCATTAGATAAATAAAATAGTGATTATTCTTGTCATTTCGGTTTTTGTTATTTCAATCTATTAGATCTAGTTTTAATTCTTGTTGATTATCATTTCTTAGTTGTTAATTAGAATTTAATTATTGTTTAATTTAGATTAGTAAATTTGAATCTTGATATTATGTTTAGTTTAGATTCAAATGGAAATGATTATGGAATGATTCTTGGCTAAACCTCCATTAGAGGGGGTTGAGAAGCCTTGATGAAAGCTTGATTCGATTATCGTAGAAGTCGTCGTAATTTCTATTCCACTCTAGAAACGATTAATTCGCCATGAGAATGGGTTTAATCGTTCACATGGTAGTTATGAATTAGTAGAAATGTCATGTGTAATTAGGGATTAGGAAGAACCAATTGTTCTGCGTAGCAGTTCAATTCGGATTACAACAATTCGTCGTTAATGAGTTAAGTTGACTTAAGGTGGAATCAATCCCCCCTAATTCCTTATTATATAATCAACGTAGTATTTCCATAGTTGAATCAATTATAGTTTGTATCTTGTGGGTAGTTGCATCGTAGTATAATTCCCCCTCGTAAACCTCTCATTAGACTTAAGACCAACAAATTAGACAATAAAACATTCCATGCTAGAGAACTAGGAGTGGAACGAACTTCTTACTCCACTCTATTTCGATAGAATTGAGAGTAGAAATTTTGATAAATATAGGCGCATAAGTTAGTTTTAGTTTACTTACGTTTTGAGTTCATCGTTCATTTCGTAGGTAAACTATTCAATTTACCGTTTATCAAATGGCACCGCTGCCATCTTAGTTTCACTTTAGCATTGTTTTCATAGTATAATTAGTCATTTTTAAGTCCCATTTCACCCACCCACCCGTGTTTGATTCATACTGTGGTTGTTCATATCAGCATTGAAAAGTTTCAAATAAAATTACGCGAGCGACACCGCTTCATACCGAAGCGACCAGCACTAAGTTCTTGGAACATAGAGCGACCCGCCGCCACCGAAGCGACCGCTAAGTTATTGGAACACCGGACGCGACGCTCAAAAGCCAAAGCGCCCAGACTAAAAAGCTGAAAATTTGCGGATTTCCACAGGTTTGTTTTGAATTTCGATTTTCAAGTTTTTCAGTTTTTTAACTTGTTATATATACCTAACACGCGTAAACAAGACGCTATTCATAAGCGAAGCAAGGACGCCTTAATCGGGTATTCCTTTCTTCCACACCCGCGATCTCCGGTTAGAGGTTTCTACTAGTATATCGTAATTGTTTGGAGTGTTGCATGTTTAGTTAAGTTCGACTTAGTCTTGCATGAGATTAAGGTCTGGTCGAAGAAAAACAACTAACGTAATTACACGGCAACGTCAACAAACAAGTCTATCTAGTTTCCCACCCACAACACCTCTAGCTACTATTTCACATACACCACCTGATATTATGGATGAAGAAAGAGAGGCTCCTCTCTCTGACTTTTATAAAGCCTTGAGCGATAGCCCTAAATCTTGCATCGTTCTAGCAGACCCAGTGGGGGATTTCCGCATCCCCCCAAATATATTTAATTTGTTACCCGTTTTTCATGGTTTAGGCCATGAAAAACCTTATCAGCACATGCGTAGGATTGAACAAGTCCTTACAACATTCCACCATCCTACGGTTGGTGCGGAACAAATTAAATTGAGGGTATTCCCTTTCACCTTAGCTGATAAGGCGGTGTCTTGGTTAACTGCCCAAGCGCCTAATTCTATGGACTCGTGGGCCAAACTTGTTCAGCTGTTTATGGAACATTTTTACCCACCCTTAAAGACGGATGAAATGCTTTCCAAGATTCACTTTTTTCGACAGAATCCTCATGAATCATTTTCAGAGGCTTGGAATCGTTTCACCGATCTCCTTATAGAGTGTCCACACCATCACCTAGCAAAAGACACGTTAGTTCGTGCCTTTTTCAAAGGACTTCTACACCACCATAAAGAAGTCCTAGACATAATGAATGGGGGTAGTTTCCTAAGTAAAGGAGCCTCGAGGCATATAAATTTTTGGAAGATCGACTAAAAGCGTAATAATAATTGGGGGGGTGACGATTACTCCCGCTCGCTAGTTCTTCTTCAATTGTTAAGGCTACCAAGTATGTTTGAGGTTAAATCGATCATGAGCTTAAAACTCTAATTGAATCCCTCACAAAAAGGTAGAGGCCATTTTACATAATAAAAGCCTATCCCGTCATGAATGTAAATTCAAATCCATGTAGTTTCTATTCGAGTCCGAGCATCCCCGACTCCCAATCGTCCTATAGCCTATGAACATTCTTGTTCCGTTAATAGTGAACCTAACGCCCTTGGAGACAAAATCCCAACTTCGGTTGGAGAAATAACAAACAAGTCACACCTACGTGGTACAATAATCAATATGTTAGGCCAACGCACGCGGTTATAACCAAGCTCCACCACAACAAGGACGGGATCGGGGTAATTATAATAATTATAACAACCAAAGCGCCAACCACGCGACAAAGTCAAGCACAAGGTCAATGTAGTTATAATAATTATAATGCTAATAGAGGTATCATTCCAAAGAAATAATAACTATCACAATCCGCCCATAAATAATCAACGCGAGATAGTTCCAGTCCACCACCCGCGACTACTACACCCACACAACCGGATCGCTTGACACCTTCATACAAGTGAGCCAACAACTTTTCCAAACCATGGCTCAATCTAACCAACACATTCTACAATCCGTTAATAATTTAAACCAAACAGTTAGCCCAAGAGAAAACCCAACCAAAAGGCGTGTTTCGGGCCAAGTGATACCCAACCCTAGAACGAAACCACGACCTTTGAGGTAAATGGTAATACTATTATTGGAAACTACAACCGTGGGTGAGCTAAATGCCATCACCACTCTCCGCTCGGAAGAGTGGTTGATAACAAAGTAACTATGCCTATAGTTACCCCATCAAGATCCTCCTACCGGATATCGAACTAGATACCGAAATAGAAACTGAAGAACCTACCACTGTAGAGGTACCAGTTAAACCACAACTTAAGAAACAGAAAGCCAAGTTTACACATCAAGTGGAGCCATACGCTAAATATAGAGCGAAACCACCGTTCCCTCAGAAATTAGTCATGCTAACCAGGGATACTAACTTTGAAGAGATTAGGAACGTTTTCAAAAATCTAACGATAAACCTTCCTTTTCTCGAAGCTATAAAAAAGCTACCTAACCACGCTAAGTTTCTTAAGGAGTTATGCACTACTAGGCGTAAGACCAACATACCTAAAGACGCCTTTCTAACCGAACAGTTCCCAACTTTATCTAAAAATAATGGAATTGTTAAGTACAAGGACCCTGGTCGTCCTACTGCACAATGCACCTTAGGAGATTCTCACACGACGACCGCGCTACTAGACCTGGGGGCTAGTGTTAACTTACTCCCATTTTATTTGTATAAACAAATAGGTCTAGAGGAGATGTAACCTACTAAAATGACATTGCAATTAGCTGATCGGTCTATTAAGTATCCTAAGGGTGTGGTTGAAAACGTGCTGGTTAAAGTCCAAATTTTTTACTACCCAAATTTACTTCGTTATCCTCGACCGCGTAAGTCACTAACGACTTTGTACCTATCATTTTAGGGCATCCCTTCTTGGCTACTGCCAACGCGCTCATAAACTGCCGCGATGGTTCGATGTCCTTGTCCTTTGTCCATCTTTCTGTTGAAGTAAATGTTTTCAAAACGAGGACACATTATCCCGATTCATCTACAAATGGCGAGATTAGCATGATCGAGAGCTTAGCTCAAGATTACTTCAAAAACATGTTTCCGAAGAAACAGATTAACAAATTCCTTTCCTTCGGAAATTCCGACTTTAACAATAACTCCCTGGTAGTAGACGAAATCGAAGAAGAATTCCTGCAACTCTTTTGCACTGCTTCTTTACCACTTCGCGAGTCCCCCTTGCCAACAACCATTCATCCCTTGATGCTATGACGGAAGATGAATTTTTCAATCTCTATCCCAAAGATCCTTTTGACCCACCTATTGAGGAATGTCTTGCTTATATCAAGATTTCTGATGATATGGACTTAAGAGCTCTAGCTGAGAATCATTCACCTTCCATCACCAATATTCCCCACCCTCCACCTTTTCAAAGGAACCTCGAGTTTGCACTCGATCCTTTAGTTTCTCCCCGTGCTTCATGATTTTTAAATCCACCTAGTAAACAAATACTTCCCAAGGATAAACCACTTGACACCTTCATTTTCGGACTTGAGACAATCCCTAACTACACCATGAATGAGTTTTGTGCTAAACCCACATCCTCATTTTTTTCCATGCTTTTTCTCTAAAACTTATCCCAATCCACCATATCTTCCACAACCATTCACTTTTCCACACTTATTCACTAGGACACCCTCTCGTTCAAAGATGAAACATAAGGTGCATGCTTTCGGTTATGTTATATAGGTCTATCCGACTTCGCTTTCATTCCACTAGGCTGCGTCGTAGGAAATCTTGGTGCTTGATTGTGTTTGGATATGTTTTCTGTGATATTTATTTATGGAACGATCCACAACTATTTCAGTTGTTGATATATGATAAACTGCATATTCATACATATATTTAGATAAAGTCTCGAGTATCTGACTATAAACGACTCAATTTTTGTGTTTGGTGCATTTCCTTTCATTTCCATATATTGGTGAATGCACCATTTAGGTAACCAGGCCCTCCCTATGGAGTGTGTGGTTGTAAGTACCGGATCCTAAGTCCACGGTTCACATAATTCACGTTTTCCACTCTTGCATGTTTTCTTGGTTTTTGAGTCATGTTTCTCTATGGTGTGAATTATGTCTTTACTGCTTATTGTTTTCCTTTATATTAAACCTAATTCATAAAAAGTAAAAAAGTTTAAAGCTATAAAAATAGTAATCTAGTAAGTCTCGGGAATCTTACCTTAAAAGACCCACGTTTTAAAACAAATTTTTACAAACCTGTTTTCAAAAATTTGTTTGGGGGTGGGGTGTTGGTTTTTCCATTCTTAATCACTTAAATTCCTATTCTTACCCCCACCTCGCTCCCTTGTCAAAAAAAAAAAAAAAAAAAAAAAAAAAAAAACCCAGAGGCGACTGTGCTTAAAGTGGAGCTAGCTACCGACTTCCGTAGATCAGAAAATTTCTAGTTTTCTGCGTGTTGTTCCTGGGTCATTTGCAGCTGTTCCAGAGTGTAGTTTTGAGATGACATCTCCTACAATAATACCGGAACAGTATTTCAAAGATTTGTTCACAAGCACTACTTATGGTGCTTGGACTCGCGAGGTGATCACACACGTAGGCTGGGAACCGCTTATGGTTCTTGCTAGCATTTGTTCTTGGACTTTCCATGCCCGTTGAAATACAAGACCCATGGTGCTATTGGGTAGATAATATGCATGTCCGGGAGATAAGGTAAGTTTTTAATTCCATTTAGTGTCTGCTTATGTCCCAAGCAATTTAAGTCCTTAACCCCATAATGGGTGGAACTCTCTTATAGAGTTAAGTCGGTTTTATATTAGTATGTTTTAACCTTGTTTTGCAGATGTTCCAGAATTTTCACGTGTTTCCATGGTACTTTTCTACCCTCTTTATTTAAATGCTTTGAGGACAAAGCATGCTTCTTGTTTGGGGGTGGGCATAGAACACGTGTAATTAAGGCATCTGTTAGGATATAGTTATGTATAATATGCACTTGTTTTCTGGTTAAAATTTCATAAATTCAAAAACATAAATAAATAAGTTATGCTATACACTTATGAATATTGGTATTGTTTTCTTTCTCTATGCTCTTAACAATCTAGAAGTCTCACGTAGCTTTTGCATTAGAATAATTTTTAGAAACTTAGGTTAATATGTAGGTAATAATCTTTGCATCTATCTATAAATATATTACATGAGTATCTATGATTGTTAGCAGTAAGTTTCTGAAATCTAGGCTAGAGTACTTATTCTACAAATCCCGTGAGAATATAGCCTAAAGCCTTATAAGAGTGAAACATTCAAGAAATGACACAAAGGAAGAAGTAAAATCCGGATAGAGAAATCACACGTCCACTTGCTTGATCACTAAACCATATTCTAAGCGAGAATTTAGGCCCTCTTTGGATTGATATAGCCAGAAATTCAAACCTAAGTATATTTTCCGCTAGTCGCCCTACTGAGCCTTTCATTAGCCCTTTCATAAACCACAAATCCTTTACCCTGTTACAAAACAAAACAAAATAAAAAAATTCAACCTATCCAATTTAGATAAGTCTGAGAATAGAATAAGGAAGAAAGAAGAAAAAAAACCCATTGTAAACAAAAGTTAGTTAATTGCTTCAGAAAATAAAGAAAAGAAGTTTTCATCCAAAGAAAAGAAAAATAGAAATAGAAATAAAATAAAAACTCCAAAAAAAATAGAATAAAAGGAGTCAAAAGCCAAAGAAAAAGAAAAAAAAATATGGCTAAGGATGGAAACAAAGTGTAGAAGCAAAAGTAAATAACAATGTTTTCTCTAGTTACATAATATGAAGACTCTTTTATCTCAGACTTGTCCATTTTGAATATCCATTTCCTTCTTTCTTAAACCATCTCCTAATCCCCGAAACACCTAATAAAGACCTCTAGCTCAATTAGGAATAGGTTAGTGTGATAGTAAGTGGCAGATGTGTTTGATCGACTCCGGCTTCCTTGTGTGTCATTGAGATTGTAAGGTAAAGTGTTCCCACTGTGCACTAGAGTAGTGAAACTTTAGTGGAAAAATCAAAGTGTTGTATCTTGACTATTATTGTGAGAACCTACTTAAGGACGCTATTCCGAGTTTCAGAAATGGACCTGCTATTGCATAGTATTACTCATTGTATATATGTTTATTGTAGATGATTGATTATTATGCATTTATTAGCTTAGGTTTTTGAGTTGGTTATTCTTGTTCATAGCTAGTGAGAGGTATAGTTAATTTAGAGCATGAATAAGGAACCAATAGTTTTATTTCTTAGTCGTTGTAGTATAGATAAAGTTTGTGAGTACCTTCACTGGAAAACTCTCACGAGGCTATAACTCGTCCACTAGGGAATTCCTAGTGGTTTAAGGCCTTGTTGCATATGGTATGGTCAATGCAATCGCTCAGTCAAAAACGAGTAGATAAAACTCCATTTTTGGTCACTTATTTTAATTTCTCATCTTTGCTTGAGGACAAACAAAATGCTGTTTGGGGGTGGTTTTATAAGAGCCCAAAACTGTAGTTTTAACCCTGTAACAGTTATACTTTTAGACCAATTATGTGAGTAATAATTAAAAGTTAATACTGATTACGTGTTTTTATGCTTTTCAGGCTTCAAAGTCCATTATGTGCAGAAATGTGCCACTTTAGCAAGATAAATGAGCAAAGGTCGGTTGCTAAGGAGTTATGTGATTAAAGGCCAATTTTCAAGAAGACAAAGCCTCTGTAAAGCTCGGTCAAAAGATGAAAAGTCAAAATCCACGCTGGCAGAAATAGTGCACAAAGTCAATAGAATTTCCGAAGACCATATCTTTGGACTCAGACCTCTGAATTGGGCCTACCTTATGTCAAAACGACCGGCTCAGAAAGAGCTTTCCAATGGTCCAAGCCTTGACCTAATCAGATGAATATAAGTGGACAAAAAGTCTGTTGAAGACAACTGCAGCTGAAGAGGCCTTTTTGGACTGAAAGAATTGGGTTTTGGGCCTGATTCTCTGGCCCTAAACGTGGCTCCAAGCCCATGCACGATTTTTGGATCTGAAAGTATAAAAACAAAAGCTTAGCTCTTGGTTAATGGTAGATAGTTAGACCTAGATTAGAATTAGATTAGTTAGCCTCCATTAATGAGTTTTAGAACTTAGTTTTAGAATTTCATTTTATTGTTTTAGATTAATTTCTTGAATCATTGAATATCATTCATTAGATAAATAAAATAGTGATTATTCTTTTCATTTCACTTTTTGTTATTTCAATATATTAGATCTAGTTTTAATTCTTGTTGATTATCATTTCTTAGTTGTTAATTAGAATTTAATTATTGTTTAATTTAGATTAGTAAATTTCAAATCTTGATATTATGTTTAGTTTAGATTCATATAGAAATGATTGCGGAATGATTCTCGGCTAAACCTCCATTAGAGGGGGTTGAGAAGCCTTGATGAAAGCTTGATTCCGATTATCGTAGAGTCGTCGTAATTTCTATTCCACTCTAGAAACGATTAATTCGCCATGATAATGGGTTTAATCGTTCATATACTAGTTATGAATTGGTAGAAATGTCATGTGTAATTAGGGATTAGGAAGAACCAATTGTTCTGCGTAGCAGTTCAATTCGGATTACGACGATTCGTCGTTAGTGAGTTAAGTTGAGTTAAGGTTGAATCAATCCCCCCTAGTTCCTTATTATATAATCAACGTAGTATTTCCGTAGTTGAATCAATTATAGTTTGTATCTTGTGGGTAGTTGCATCGTAGTATAATTCCCCCTTGTAAACCTCTCATTAGACTTAAGACCGACAAATTAGACTATAAAACATTCCATGCTAGAGAACTAGGAGTGGAACGAACTTCTTACTCCACTCTATTTCGATAGAATTGAGAGTAGAAACTTTGATAAATATAGGCTCATAAGTTAGTTTTAGTTTACTTACGTTTTGAGTTCATCGTTCATTTCGTAGGTAAACTATTCAATTTACCGTTTATCAGCTATACTAAAAACTCGATTCCTTACATCATTCATCAATTGTAGAAAAAAAATCTCGACCTCTATTAACACATTTACAAAGTGTCAACATCCCCACTCCTCTCCAACACTCAATCACCCCACTACAACCAACCATAAGCCAACCAAAACAATGCATTATAAAGGTTCAAAATTCAAATAATTATAAAGGTTCCAATTCAAATAATATACAGGACAATTTTTCTTTGGGCTTGCGCCGCCATTAACGACCCATAAAGCTTCCACAATTCAATTCCAGAGTTTCATAGTTCAGCAAATCAGTATGCTATCCTTTAACAATTTATCAATTCAACAGGATGAAAAATATCAACAGCAAGCAGAACAAAATATATACTAAGCGGAAACAAAACGGAAACAAAACTCTTACAACAGTAAAACTTTTTCTTCGTACCCGTAGGTTCGGTCAAATAGATTTAAAAAAAAATATAACTACTCACCTCTCGTATCACCGAAAAAGAGTATATAGAAAAATTACGCGAGAAAACCAATCCCAAGCTAGCTTGCATAATTCGCGTCTTTGTTCTTCTTTGTTTTAGCTGTTTAGTTTTTTCGTTTTAAGAAAACCTTATTTTTTCCTTCCGGAGACCTTTTTAAATAATATTACCTACCATAAATTATGTTTAACCTTTTAGAAACTTCCTATTTTACCAACTATCTCTATTCCTAATTATATAATATTTTTCTCTATTATAAGTACTATATTTATTACATACCTTATATTAATATATCTTTTGAAAACTTTCCAAATAATTAAAAATCTCTACACAAAATTCAAAATTCAAAATACTAATTTTCCCTCTTCTCTTTTTCTATCAAAAAGTCAAGCCCACATTTACTAGCCCGTTGACCAATAAATAAATATCAAATTCCGAAATGCTAAATATTGTTACGAAATAATAGAAAAATGTAATCTACCACGCAATTCGATTGGCTATTAGTTTAGTCATCGAATCACTTTTCTTGATCCCTAGTGAATACCAAGTCATCTCTAATAATGGTTTCACTAGCATGATAGATTAGCACCCTTACAAATCTCTTTGATGGGGTTTCTAATCTCTAGTTCACCGTTATGAGTTCTATCTCTAGAATCTCACAACGATGAACTTGAAGCCATTATAAACAACATCTATTCTAACAACCAATCATCCCCACGTGGCTTCATAAACCCCTCAATTTGAGGGTTTAGCCTTGTGTCATTGGATTATCTATCTTAAAACAAAAAAGTAAAGAGATAATGTCAAGAAAAATTATTTATTTGAAGAAACTAAAGTTTATATTGAAAGGTTTAATAGAGGCTATAAGAATAAACCCTAATTATTTAACTACACTTAAACTAAACTATTCTAAACTAAATAAAAGGGGGGCTAAAAGAGAGAGAAAGGAGAGAACTTAAGTTTTTCCTTAATCCTCTTTATATAGGAGAAGATTAGCCTAATTCAGAGGTACAAATCCAAAGATACTCCCTTTTGAATTTTTGATGGCTTTTTGTCTTTTTTCTACCCAAATTGACTTTGACTTCCCAGCTTTGACTGTGGGTTTGAAAATGTTTTTTCTTCTTGAATCTTGGACTTTAAACATAGAACTTTTCTAGCAATTATCTTGACTCATTTTCCATACAAAATGGTGTTTTTAAGCACATAAACAGCTTCAAGACTTGAAATACACAAAAACATGTGAACAATACTAACTCTTATTTATTATAAACATAATTTGCTTAAATGTAATACTATTAAAAGGTTTAAACTACACTTTTGGGTGTTTATCACCTGTCTTAATGCAAGATGCCTAGGGATGGTTAAGGTGAATTATCCCTCATAAATGCAAGAAAATAAAAAACGAAACAAAACACACGATGCAAAAAAATTTAATCTCACGAGTCCGAAGAATACCTCACAGTATCACTGTGTCTTGTAGCACTCGAACACTATACAAGTGGAGTTTTGAATTCTACAAAGCAACTAGAAGTAGCCTGCAAAAAATGAGAAAACTCAACAATATTGAAGGGGCGTGTGCCCTTAGAAAACACTGCAATAGAGGGTGTGCGCCCTTATGGTTAAATTCAAAAAACCAAAAGAATGGGCGTGCACCCTCTAGTCATCATTGCCAAGCTTCAACTTTTTCTGACAGGTTCCCACAGATGTTAAGAACTTGTTTATGGGGTCCTATACTTAAACTTAAAACAGACATTTGATAAGAGCCCAAAACTGTAGTTTTAACCCTGTAACAGTCATACTTTTAGACCAATTATGTGAGTAATAATTAAGAGTTAACACTGATTACGTGTTTTTATGCATTTCAGGTTTCAAAGTCCATTATGTGCAGAAATGTGCCACTTTAGTGAGATAAAAGAGCAAAGGTCATTTACTAAGTAGTTCCGTGATTAAAGGCCAAGATTCAAGAAGACAAAGCCTTCCTAAAGCCCGGTCAAAAGCTGAAAAGTCGACACGGGCAGAAACAACACACAAGTTAGCAGAACTTCTGAAGGCCATATCTTTAAATTCAGACCTCGAGAATGGGGCCTATCTTATGTCAAAACGACCGTCTCGGAAAGAGCTTTCCAATGGTCCAAGCCTTGATCCAATCAGAGGAGCAGAAGTGGACGAAAAGTCTGTTGAAGCCAACTACAGCTGAAGAGGCCTTTTTGGACTGAAAGAATTGGGTTTTGGGCCTGATTCTCTGGCCCAAAACATGGCTCCAAGCCCATGCCCGATTTTTGGATCTGAATGTATAAAAACCAAAGCTTAGCTCTTTGTTAATGGTAGCTAGTTAGACCTAAACAATATAGATAATTCTAGATCTAGTTTCCAGTATTTTAATTAAGTTTTAGTTCCATTTTCAATTCTTGTTTTAGATTAAGTCTTTGAATCATTGTTCTTGATTGATTAGATAAATAAAATAGTTATTTTGTTAATTTCGATTTTTGTCATCTCAATTTATAGATCTAGTTTTAATTCTTGTTGATTATCATTTCGTAGTTTAAGTAGATTGAAACATTGTTAGTTAATTTAGTTAAGTTAGAATTTTAATATGATGAGTAGTTATAATTCAATGGGAAATGATAGTTTGATGACTCAAGGCTAAAACCTCCATTAGAGGGGTTGATGAAGCTTTGATGAAAACTTAGTGGTATAGTGTAGAAACATTGTAGAATCTATTCCACTCTAGAAGGTCGTGATTAAGCCATGAGAATGGGTGGACGACCTCACATGCTAGTTAGTATTTGGTAGAAATGCCATGAACACTAGGGATTAGAACTTCAAATTTCTGCCGTAAGAACGTAAGAATCGAGATACAAGAATCTATGCTAGGTTATTAAGTTGGATCCGAGGTGGATTCAATTCCCCTCTAATCCTTTATCTAGATTAAAAAATAATCATATTTCCATAGCATTCGTAGTTTAAATTCAACATAGTCAATTTCATATTGTATCGTAATATAACACCCTTCGTAAAGCTCTCATTAGACTTAAGACCGACTAATTAGATTAGAAAACATTCCATGCTAGAGCACTAGGAGTGGAAAGAATTTGTTACTCCACTCTATTTCGATAGAATTGAGAGTAGAAACTTTGATAAAAATAGACACGTAGATAGTTTTAGTTTACTTACGTTTTGAGTTCATCGTTCATTTCGTAGGTAGACTATTCAATTTTATCTTTTATCAAATAGCGCCGCTGCCATCTTAGTTGCAGTTTAGCATTGTTTTCATAGTAGAATTAGTCATTTTTGAGTCCCATTAAACCCACCCACCCTTGTTTGATAATTCTAGACCTATATTCTAAATCCATGCAGTTTCTGTTGGAGCCCTGAGCATCTCGACTCCCACTGTCCTATTTCCTATGAACATGCTTGTTCCATTAATAGTGAACCTAACGCCCCTTGGAGACAAAATCCCAACTTCGGTTGAAGAAATAACCAACACGTCACACCTCCAGGGTACAATAATCAATATGTTAGGCCAACACAAAGTTTTAACCAAGCTCCACCATGACAAGGACAGGGTCAGGGTAATTTTAATAATTATAACAACTAAATGCAACCTCGACAAGGTCAAGCACAAAGTCAAGGTATTTATAATAATTATAATGCTAATAGAGGTATCGTTCCGGTAAATAATAACTATCAAAATCCACCCACAAATAATTGATAACAGTGATTTTATGTATTCTAACTATCTATGCGTAGACACAAATAATCAATTTACGTAAATACGTTTTTATATCAATATTCCTACTCTCAATAACGAAGTAATATAAGAGAGTCAGGATTCGTTCCACTCTTAAACCTCAAGACTTAAACAAATTCAACTAATCAAACCCAAAAGGAACAATGGTGAGAGTAATGATTTGATGTGAAATTTCTATTCTACCATTCCCAACAATTGAATCTAAACAAGACATAGTATAAAGATTTGAACTTTATTTGTTTAAACTCAATTCGAAACTACTCTTGCAATAATTGAATTAAACTAATAATGACAAATAAGTAAATCTAAGGATTTAAGCTAATAAATAAATAAAAATGAAACTAGATTATGGAGAACTAATTAACTTTATTTATATAATAGAACAATAAGAACAAGATATGATTGAATGAATAACAACTATTTTATTTATCTAATGAATGATATTCAATGATTTAAATAACTAATCTAAAACAAAGAATGAAACTAATTAATGGAATGAAAACTAAGTAATTAACTAATCTAAATCTAACTTTTTCTAACCCTAAACTCTATTAACATTAGCTTCCTAACCTAACTTACTTTCTAACCTAACTATCTACCTTTAACAAAGAGTCAAGCTTTTGTTTTTATACTTTCAGATCCAAAAATCGTGCATGGGCTTGGAGCCATGTTTTGGGCCGGAAAATCGGGCCCAAAACCCAATACTTTCAGTCCAAAAAGGCCTCTTCAGCTATAGTTGACTTCGACAGACTTTTTGTCCACTTCTTCTCCTCTGATTGGGCCAAGTCTTGGACCATTTGAAAGCTCTTTCCGAGCCGGTCGTTTTGACGTAAGGTAGGCCCAATTCCGAGGTCTGAGTCCAAAGATATGGTCTTCGGAAGTTCTGTTGACTTTGTGCATTGTTTCTGCCCGCGTGGACTTTGACTTTTCATCTTTTGACCGGGCTTTACAGAGGCTTTGTCTCCTTGAATCTTGGCCTTTATTCACAAAACTCCTTAGTAACCGACCTTTGCTCTTTATCTCGCTAAAGTGGCACATTTTTGCACATAATAGACTTTGAAACCTGAAATATATAAAAACACGTAATCAGTATTAACTCTTAATTATTACTCATATAATTGGTCTAAAAGTATGATTGTTAAGGGGTTAAAACTACAGTTTTGGGCTCTTATCAAACCACCCCCAAACAACATTTTGCTTGTCCTCAAGCAAAGATGAGAAATTAGAATAAGTGACCAAAAATGGAGTTCTATCTACTCTCGTTTCGCTGAGTGCGATTGCATTGACCATATGCAACAAGGCCTTAAACCACTAGGAATTCCCTAGTGGACGAGTTATAGCCTCGTGAGAGTTTTCCAGTGAAGGTACTCACAAACTTCATCTATACTACAACGACTAAGAAATAAAGCTATTGTTTCCTCATTCATGTCTCAACTATCTATACATCTCACTAGCAATTGAATAAGAATAACCAAGTCAAAAACCTAAACTAATATATGCATAATAATCAATCATCTATGATACAAATATATATACTATGAGTAATACTATGAAATGCCTAGCAAGTTCGTTTCTAAAAACTCATAATATCGTCCTTAAGTAGGTCCTCACATAAATGTCAAGACAAAAACCACTCTGATTTTTTCGCTCAAGTTTCGCTACTCCAGTGTCTAGTGGGCACACTTTACCTTACAATCTCAATGACAAACAAGGAAGCCGGAGTCGATCAAACACATCTGCCACTTACTGTCACACTAACCTATTCCTCATTGAGCTAGAGGTCTTTATTAGGTGTTGTGGGGATTAGGAGATGGTTTAAGAAGGAAGGAAATGGATATTCAAAAGGACAAGTCTGAGATAATAGAGTTTTCATATTATGTAACTTAGAGAAAACCTTGTTATTTTCTTTTTCTTCTATACTTGGTTTCCATCCTTAGCCATATTTTTCTTTTTCTTTTCTTTGGCTTTTGACTCCCTTTTATTCTATTTTTGGAGTTTTTATTTATTTCTATATTTTTTTTTTGTTTTCCTTGGATGGAAACTTCTTTTCTTTTTACTGAAGCAACTACTAATTTTTGGTTACACAGGTTTTTCTCTTCTTCTTTCTTCCTCATTCTATTCTCAGACTTATTCTAGATTGGGTAGGTTGATTTTTTTATTTTTTTATTTTGTTTTGTTTTTTTCACAGGGTAAAGGAATTGTGGTTTATGGAAAGCTAAAGAAAGGCTCAGAGGGGCGACTAGCGGAAAATAATTCATAGGTTTGAATTTCTAGCTATATCGATCCAAAGATGGCCTAAATTCTTGCTTAGGATATGGCATAGTGATCAAGCAAGTGGACGTGTGATTTCTCTATCCAGATTTTACTTCTCCTTTGTGTCATTTCTCAAATGTTTCGCTCATATAAGGCTTTAGGCTATATTCTCATAGGATTTGTAGAATAAGTACTCTAGCCTAGATTTCAGAAACTTCTTGCTAAACAATCATAGATACTCATGTAATATATTTATAGATAGATGCAAAGATTATTACCTACATATTAACCTAAGTTTCTAACAATTATTCTGATGCAAAAGCTACGTGAGACTTCTAGATTGTTAAGAGCATAGAGAAAGAAAACAATATCAATATTCCTAAGTGTATAGCATAAACTTATTTATTTATATTTTTGAAATTTTTAACTTGAAAACAAATGCATATTATACATATCTATATCCTAACAGATGCCTTAATTACACGTGTTTCTATGCCCCCAAACAAGAGCATGCTTTGTCCTCAAAGCATTTAAATAAAGAGGGTAGAAAAATACCATGGAAACGCATGAAATTCTAGAACATCTGCAAAATAAGGTTAAAACATACTAATATAGGAAATAAAAAAAACTGACACAACTCTATAAGAGTTCCACCCATTATGGGGTTAACAGAATTAAATTGCTTGGGATATAAGCAGACACTAACTGTAACTAAAAACTTACCTCCACTCCAGCATTTACTCGTCATCCTCCTCTTCTATAAAGAAGTGATGTTCCTTCGCATCCTGCCATGCCATTATAATTTGCCAAGCTTGCCGCCATTTATCATCTCTGGGATACTAACCCGTTAAAGCCACTTGGTCGATGGGGTGTAAGGTGCAACCCGATGAGGTTGTATCCTCCACCCTTGCCAAGTCATTGCACGGAAAGATCGGATAATACAATTGGTGGGTCTCACAATTTTGATCCCAACCCAATCCGTGAAACGGGCACAAAAAATAGGGAAGAAACATAGCATAATACGACAAACTAAAACAGGCATAAGAAGATACTTATGCCTCATGCTATGGGCTCATGCTAAACTAGACATCAAGGTTTTTGGGAAGGTCATGGCACATACGCCCCGTGGCTAAAGCAAGGAAGACGCTGCAAGTGGCATCATTCACGTAAGAAAAATGCCATTCCCCTAAAATGTTTAGCATGATCCAAAACATAACAATTCCTATGTTCATGGACCAGGGCTACCAAGGGCTTACGTTATATTCACCTTGGTCCTCGATACGGAAAATGCCTGCCCCATAAGCCTCATGCAAAAAGTCATAAGTGTAGACATGCCTATTATCTACCCAATAGCATCATGGGTCTTGTATTTCAGCGGGCATGGCAAGTCCAAGAACAAATGCTAGCAAGAACCATAAGTGGTTCCCAGCCTACGTGTGTGATCACCTCGCGAAACCAAGCACCATAAGTAGTACTTTGAAACAAATCTTCGAAAGACTGTTATGGTATTATTGTAGGAGATGTCATCTCAAAACTACGCCTGGAACAGTGCAAATCACCCTGAACAACCCGCAGAAAACCGGAAATTTCCTAGTCTCACGAAAAGTCGTATGCAGTCGCTCCACTTGAAGCGCGAGTGCTCGATGATTTTGAATTCCAGTGTTTGAGCACGAGTCGTGCTCACCTTGAGTCTTGAAAAGTCGCTCTGTACAAAAATTCGACAAATGTGTAAAGAAAAGGCCCCTCAAGCAGCCTTTGTGGTTTCCGGTGCTGATTTGTGAAAATGGTGAAGAACAACGGGAAACGTGGGAGTGAAAGGTGAGAGATGGAAGTTAGGTGTAGTGTGGGTTGTGAGTGTAGAATGAATGAAGTTTTTATAGGTTTTGAATTGTTAAAACGAATCGGTAGGTTGCCAAAAAGCTTTAATACAATTTCCGGAAACAATAAAATTTCCGAACCCGAAAACGGAAACAACTCATATTCTTGATTCTATAACAACCCTAATATCTTTTATACTGGATTTAGACTAGTAACTTCTAAACTCTCTTAGATTTCATCCTACCACCACATCTAATCATAGGTATGCCAATTACGACAATATTCTCAACCTTCACTCCAAAACAAACTCTAAAATGGAGGATCTTCTACAAATCATGATAGAATAAATAATACCACCCCCAAACAATTCGGGAAGGTGGGATTAACAATAAAATCCATGCACAATTTGAAAAGAACAACATTATATTAAAATTGAATTTTAAACAACATTTAACTACCAAATTGAAAGTTAACTACAGAATTTAACAACGTAACATCCTATCTACTAAAAATAATAAAAAACAACATCAAAACAACAAACAAGGAGAAATCTAGCTACTCTTAAAGGGAGCGAGGTGGGGATAAGAATAGGAAGTTTAGTGATCAAGCATGGAAAAACCAAACACCCCACCCCCAAACAAATTTTTGAAAACAGGTTTGTAAAAATTTGTTTTAAAATGTGGGTCTTTTAAAGTCAAATTCCCTAGACTTAAAGTGATATATATGTATTTACATGCAGTTTCCCATATATCAATAATCTAAACAATTGTGGATCTTTCCATAAATAGTTAACATGGAATGCACCACCAAACAGAATCAAGCTCCAAAACTTTCTACGACGCAACTTAGTTGAATAAGAAGGTGTCCAAGTGAATGATCGTGAGTAAATGAATGGTTTTGGAAAATACTTGGAATATGGATAAGTGTTAGAAGAAAAGGGTGGGAAGAATGATTGGATTTTATGAGGGATTAACTCAGGTGGATGGTGGTAGGGTGGTGCTCTAGGTAGTGCTTGAGAAGGTGGATCATCACAGGCTCTAAGAAACTCGTCGAATTCCTCATCTAGGTTGTTCGCATCCATATAATTATGGTATTCATCTCCATCTTTGAGGAATTCATCTATCTCGTCTATTGTGAGGTTTAGCCCATCTCTTCTATGGTCAGAAGGCAGGGTTGAAAATTCTTTCTCTAGTTCAGTTATGTTCAAAGAGTCAAAATTGTGATCTTTGTCTTCTTCCATAAGAGGGATATGTACTAGTGTAGGGATGACATCGCCCGGAAGCACTAATGTGATATACAAAACTCTCAATATACTTAACTTCACCTTCTACAGGAAAATATAGTTGTTCATTCGGTGTTTTATCCCTATACCTAATATGAGGGGGAACATATTTGTTAACCGTTGCTTTATCTTTTATCACTTTCCAATTAGGTTTCCATATTGGAACCTCTACAGGTGTAGGGTCTTCAATTTCTATGACAGTATTTGGTATGGTATCATTTATAGTTTGCGGGTGATCTTTAGGCATAGTCACTTGGTTATCAACTACTCTCCCTGAACGAAGGGTAGTGACTGCCTGTAGGTCCCCTTGGTTTATATTACCATTACACTGAATACTTTCTATTTCGGCGTGTGTTTGTTAACTTAGGATTAGGCAATCGCTTGACTTGGAAACACGCCGGTTTGGTTATTATTTTGGTTAGAAGACATGTCAATAACCTTTTGGCACAAAGACTGCATCATTTGCATCGTTTGTTTCATCATATTAGAGTTTTGATCATGCTGATCTTTCATCAAGTTGGAGTTTTGTTGCATAATTTGATTTTGTTTCTCCAACAAGGTCACTACTACTTTGTCTGTAGATGGTTGTATTGGAATTAAAGCTTGTTGAGCATTCATGTCTTGATGTTGATAGTTCTGGGTTATGGGTACTAAACCTCTATTCTGGTCACCTAAGTTCCCTTGTCCTTGATGTTGAGTTAATTGGTTGAAGTGTGATGGTTATGGTGGTGTTTGTGCATAGACAAGAGGACAATAGAAGTCAAAATGCTCAAGACTATAACAGACATTACAACGAGTAGAGTTAATGTTCATGACTGGAGTGGGTTGTTGTTGAACAGAGATGGCATCTACCTTTTTAGTGAGGGCATCAATAAGAGTTTTAAGCTTGCGATCATGTTTAACCTCAAGAGAAGAAGAAGAGGAGCGGGAGGAATCGTTTCCTCCCCAATTGTTATTCTTCTTAGATTGATCTTCTAAGAATTTATAAGCCTCCAAGGCTCCTTTACTAGGAAAACTACCCCCAGTCATGATATCTAGAACCTCCTTATGATAATGTGAAAGCCCCTTGAAGAAAGCACGAACAAGCGTGTCTTTCGCAAGATTATGTTGCGGGCATTCAATGAGAAGATCGATGAAACGATTCCGTGCCTCCTGAAAAGGATTCATGAGGATTACGGAAGAAATGAATCTTGTGAAGCATTTCATCTGTCTTTAGTGGTTGGTAAAATTGTTCCATGAACAATTGAACAAGTTGAGCCCATGAGTCCACAGAGTTTGGCATTTGGGCGTTAACCAAGACGTTTGCCTTTGTCGGCTGGGGTGAAAAGAAAACACCCTAAGTTTAACTTGATATGGACTTACGCTAGGATGATGGAATGTAGTGAGAACTTGGTCTATCCTACGTCTGTGCTGGTAAGGCTTCTCGTGGTCTAAACCATGAAAACCCGGTAACAAGTTAAATATATTAGGGGGATTCGAAAATCCCCCACTAGGTCTACAAAGAACGATGCACCCACTTAGGGCCATCGTTTAAGGCTTTATAAAAAATCGAGAGAGGGAGTCTCTTGTTCTTTAGCCATTGATGCAAGTGTAGTGTGTGAAATTCTAGATAGGCGTGTTGTATTTATTTCTATGAAAAACAAGCCCGATTATACTAGAACTAAAACTCCTCCCACGTAAGAGGCGAGGAGTGGAAGAAGGAGTACTGAATGCCTCCTTGCTACGCGCTTTGAATAAGCGCCTTGTATCACAGCGATCTCAGTGTATTTAACAAGTTATAAACACTGAGTAACTTGGAGAAATAGAAATTTGAACTAACCTGTGAAAATTGGGCTGTTCACGCTGAATTTTCCTTCGAGGGCGCGGGTGCCCTCTGTTTTTTCGAATGTCCACTGTTTTGGGTGCGGTCGCGCTCGGTTTGGGCGCGGGTCGCGCTTCAGGGTTTTCAAGTTTTAGGCCTTTTATCGTACCCCAAAAAAATTGAAATTTTTACAGTAATTTTCTAAGACGTCTATCAAGTAGCTTGTAAAATTTCAGATCAATCAGAGCTATGAAAGTCCCTCTACTACCCTGAAAAGTTTGCAGAACAGTTTTCGGACACAATACAAACAACCGAATGGTTAACCCATCAAAAAAAGCCAAAAATTTCCAAATTTTTACTGGAGACTCCTGACAGATCCTACTTGTTCTTGTAAAAATTTAGAGAAATTGGAGTTCTACAACCTCTCCTTATCGGTTGGTGTTCCAGATATTAAGTGTTTGCAACACTGCAGAAACACACTGGAAACACTCTACTATTTAGGAGGTCAAAACAAATCCAAAACTCGTTAAATTTTAACTACAAACTCCTGACTTAGGATAGATACTCCTGTAAAAATTATAGAATTTTTAGAAGTCCCTAAGTAACCTTACTCGTTTGTTTTTCAAGAACATACGGTGTGAAAACTGAAATGCAGCACTGTAAGGATCATATTTTTTCACAAGGTAAACCAACTTTGAAAAATCTGAAAATAATTCAGTAAATCAACAACACATTAGATATTATGTCTGAAAATTTTCAGAATTTTCGAAAATTTAGAAATACCTTCACCGCAGTGCTTTTCTCTGTGAATCCGCAGCCCCTATGCCTAAAACAGTGAACAGTTTCGAAAATTCAAGAAATAAGAATGAAAAATTAAAAGGGTGGGTGGGTAGAGAATGGGGGATTTCCCCTTGGATTCAAACAATTCAATTCTTGTCTTGAATGAGATTAAGATGGTAGTGGCACCATTTGATAAAAGTGATTTTATGTATTCTAACTATCTATGCGTAAACACAAATAATCAATTTACGTAAATACGTTTTTATATCAATATTCCTACTCTCAATAACGAAGTAATATAAGAGAGTCAGGATTCGTTCCACTCTTAAACCTCAAGACTTAAACAAATTCAACTAATCAAAACCAAAAGGAACAATGGTGAGAGTAATGATTTGATGTGAAATTTCTATTCTACCATTCCCAACAATTGAATCTAAACAAGACATAGTATAAAGATTTGAACTTTATTTGTTTAAACTCAATTCGAAACTACTCTTGCAATAATTGAATTAAACTAATAATGACAAATAAGTAAATCTAAGGATTTAAGCTAATAAATAAATGAAAATGAAACTAGATTATGGAGAACTAATTAACTTTATTTATCTAATAGAATAATAAGAACAAGATATGATTGAATGAATAACAACTATTTTATTTATCTAATGAATGATATTCAATGATTTAAATAACTAATCTAAAACAAAGAATGAAACTAATTAATAGAATGAAAACTAAGTAATTAACTAATCTAGATCTAACTTTTTCTAACCCTAAACTCCATTAACATTAGCTTCCTAACCTAACTTACTTTCTAACCTAACTATCTACCTTTAACAAAGAGTCAAGCTTTTGTTTTTATACTTTCAGATCCAAAAATCGTGCATGGGCTTGGAGCCATGTTTTGGGCCGGAAAATCGGGCCCAAAACCCAATACTTTCAGTCCAAAAAGGCCTCTTCAGCTATAGTTGACTTTGACAAACTTTTTATCCACCTATACTCCTCTGATTGGACCAAAGTTTAGACCATTGGGAAGCTCTTTCCGAGCCGGTCGTTTTGACGTAAGGTAGGCCCAATTCCGAGGTCTGAGTCCAAAGATATGGTCTTCAGAAGTTCTGTTGACTTTGTGCACTGTTTCTGCCCGCGTGGACTTTGACTTTTCATCTTTTGACCAGGCTTTACAGAGGCTTTGTCTCCTTGAATCTTGGCCTTTATTCACAGAACTCCTTAGCAACCGACCTTTGCTCCTTTATCTCGCTAAAGTGGCACATTTCTGCACATAATAAACTTTGAAACCTGAAATATATAAAAACACGTAATCAGCATTAACTCTTAATTATTACTCACATAATTGGTCTAAAAGTATGATTGTTAAGGGGTTAAAACTACAGTTTTGGGCTCTTATCAATAATTCATGCGAAATAGTTCCAGTCACACCACCCGTGACTACTACACCAACACAACCGGATCGTCTTGACACCTTCATACAAGTGAGCCAAAAACTTTTCCAAACCATGGCTCAATCTAACTAACAGCTTCTACAATCTGTTAATAATTTAACCCAACAGTTGGCTCAAGATAAAGCCCAACCCAAAGGTGTGTTTCCAAGTCACGAAATGCCTAATCCTAAAACAACAAATACAGCCTTTGAGGTAACCGATAATACTAGTAATGAATATGAAAATGTAGGTGAGCTAAAGGCTATCACCACTCTTCGTTCTGGTAGAGTGGTTGATAACAAAGTAACTATGCCTATAGTTACCCCACCAGTAGCCCCTACACCTGCTATTTTACTAGATACTGAAATAGAAACTGAAGAGCCTACCACCGTAGAGGTACCCGCCACAACACAACCTAAGAAACAAAAAGCCACCGGTTAAACATCCAGTGATACCATTGCTAAATATAAACAGAAACCACCGTTTCCACAAAAATTAGCCGTGTTAACTAGGGATACTAATTATGAGGAGATTAGGGACGTTTTCAAGACTCTAACTATAAACCTTCCTTTCCTCGAAGCTATTAAAAAGCTACCACACCATGCTAAGTTTCTTAAGAAATTGTGTAATACTAGGTGTAAGACCAATATACCAAACGACGCCTTTTTAACAGAAGAATTCCCAACTCTATCCAACATAATGGAATTGTTAAGTACAAGGACCCCCTGGTCGCCCCACGCACAATGCACCTTAGGAGATTCTTATACGACGAGCGTGTTATTAGACTTGGGGGCTAGTGTTAACTTACTCCCATTTTATTTGTATAGACAAATAGGTCTAGACGAGATGCAACCCACTAAAATGATGTTGCAATTAGCTGATCGGTCTATTAAGTATCCTAAGGGTGTCATCGAAAATGTTCTGGTAAAAATTCAGGATTTCTACTATCCGGCTGATTTTGTCATCCTCGATACAGAAGTCGTTAACGACTCTGTCCCGATCATCTTAGGGCGTCCTTTCCTGGCAAATACCAATGCACTCATTAATTGCCGCGACGGTTCAATGTCCATGTCTTTTGGTCATCTTGCTGTTGAAGTCGATGTTTTTCAAACAAAGACACAGTTACCCGATTCGTCTATGGATGGAGAGGTTAGCATGATCGAGAGCTTTGCTCGAGATTATTTCAACAACACATTCCCTGATAATCATATGCCCAAATTTCTTTCCTTTGGAAGTTCAGACTCCAACATTTCCATCCCTACACTAGTCGATACACATATTACGGATGAGGATGAGATAGATGACTTTCTCAAAGATGTAGAGGACTATCATAGTAAGGAGGATATGACCAATCTAGATAAGCAATTCGATGAGTTTCTTAGAGCAGGTCATGATTCACCCTATCAAGAACTACTTTCCACAACATCCAACTCGACTTCCCTCCTTCCACCCTTTCAAAGGAATCTCGAGTTTGCACTCGATCCATTTGTTTCTTCTGTGCTTCATAAGTTTTTAAATCCACCTAGTAAACAAATACTTCAGAAGACAAAAGCATTTGACACCTTCATTTTCAGACTTGAGACAGTCCCTAACCACACCATGAATGAGTTTTGTTCTAAACCCACATCCTCATTGTTTACATGCTTTCCTTCTACAACTTACCCATATCCACCATATTCTCCACAACTATTCACTTTTCCACACTTATTTACTAGGACACCCTCTCGTTCAAAAATGAAAAAGAAAGTGCATGCTACGTTAAGTAATAGGGTTATCCGACTTCGCTTTCATTAGACTAGGTTGCGTCATAGGAAATATTGGTGCTTGATTGTGTTTGGATATGTTTTCTGTGATATTTATTTATGGAATGATCCACAACTATTTCGGTTGTTGATATATGATAAACTGCATGTTCATACATATGTTTAGATAAAGTCTCGAGTATCTGACTATAAACGACTCAACTTTTGTGTTTGGTGCATTCCCTTTCATTTCTATATATTAGTGAGTGCACCATTAAGGTAACTGGGCCCTCCCTACGGAGTGTGTGGATGTAAGTACTGGATCCTAAGTCCACGATTAACATAATTCACGTTTTCCACTCTTGCATGTTTTTCTCGGATTTTTGAGTCATGTTTCTCGACGGGGTGAATTATGTCTTTCTTGCTCATTGTTTTTCCTTATAAAAGAAAAAAATATTAAATAATAAACATAGTATTCTAGGAAGTCTCGGGAATCTGACTTTAAAAGACCCACTTCTAAAAACAAATTTTCTAAGCTTCGTTCTAAAAAATTTGTTTGTGGGTGGGGTGTTCGTGTTTCCATCCTAAAATGTTTTATGTCCCATTAGAATTGGTTAGGCCGTTTAATTGTATTCCGATTCGGGTTGACATAATCTATGAATTTAGAGTTCAGTCGTTCGCATAAAGTACGTTATGCACGCACTTTGAGGCGTTTTACACTATCTTATATGTCATCCACGGTCGGAATAGAGTGTTTTATGGATCATTGGATTGCAAATTCTCTCCTGATCATTTCCATATCTCATTCGCAAATATCAGACCGGCAACGAAGCGGCAATTTTGATTTGAAGTTTCGCGAAAAAATCGAAAAATTCACAAATTTCGATTTGGGCTTGGGCCCAACCCGCGCCCACAGGCAGCGCACTCGTGCCCTCACCTTAGCCCAACAGTCACGATCATCTTCTCAAAACCGCCATTAACGCCACCAAAGTTCCAAAAACCTAAAACAAAATAAAATTAAAAAGAAAACTAAATTTACCCACGCCCACAATCAAGACCCAACCCAAATCGACTCCAACCGCACCGCCCCACACCCTACACCGATTTACATCAACAAAAACCACCAGAAAATCAAATTAAATTAAAATTTTGGTCGCTGCTGCCATCGTCGCCACCACCACCGCTTTTTTTCAATCGGTCGATACAAATTCCACCACCACATCCCATTTAAACCCCCACTACATTCCAAACACTAAAATGGCTCAACAACGTCGAATTTTTCCAGAGCAAGCTTTTACTGGCGACCACTTCGCGCCGTTTTACGGTGACGAAATGATCAGTAGAGACTGGAATAGCTTGGGTACTCGACTGAAGCCTATTACCACGAGGACTTAGTCCGACGGTTCTACAATACGAGGGAGTTGGAAGGGACTAGGATTTTTGTTGTGGTGGCGAAGAGGAGGAAGGAAGTGACGATGGGGTTGTTGGCTGAGATTCTAGGCATTCCGCCTAGAATCCATCCGATGTCACGCTGCAGAGTCCCAATATAATGGGGTAGAGCCATTGATGAACGTGACGGTTACAGAAGGGAACTACAATGCGAGATCGCATTGTGTTCGCCAGGCATCCCTTAGGACCAACCAGCTGGCTGCAGCTCAGAGGATTGGTCGGAATGTCCTGGGGAAAGAGAAGGTCAGTGACATCGGCCTGAACTGCCTCCACATCTTATGGATACTCCAGGAGCAGAAGTACGAGTTCTGTATCTTGGAGTTCTTGCTTAGCATGATTAGGGGAGTAGGGAAGTCTATTGCACCTCTCCCTGTGTTGATAACCAAGATCATGCTGAAGTTGAGAGCAGCTCAGGCGTCTGATAGGTCTTACATCACCCTACACCGAAACCCTCGCATCTATAAGGAGTGTGTCCAACGAGTTTGGAGGCTGCCTGAGGATAGAGAAGAAGACGAGGAGGATGGTGGAAACGAGAATGCCGAGGAGGATGGGGGAAATCAGAATGCCTCGGAGGATGAGGAGGACTTGACTTGTTTTGATGCGGATGCCCTGGAGAGGTGTTGGTCAGATGCAGAACGCATGGCTGTGATTCATCGTGGCATGCGTTCGCTCAACACTATCTGCGAAGACCTCCGGACTCGACAGGCAACTATCCATCATAACTTCGAGATCCGTACCCAGAGAGAGGATGAGAGGTGGGAACAGATGAGGGCCGAGCTAGAAGCTCAGCGCCAGTTTCGGACCGACATGCTTGCACGATTCCCACCTCACGGGGATTCTCCTTCTGAGGACACACCATCGAGGCACGAAGTCGTCGCCCAAGGGCGATCTAATGGTGCCGCCCATCGGGAGCTCAGGAGCCATCTCCTGAGCGTGTGCCCTCCGCTACTAGTACAGGAGTGATTAGGGATAATATCGTTTGATGTTCTATTTTTATTTGTAGTTTCATTATTGTCATTTATTTTCATGTAAATTTTATTTCCGTAATTTGAATTTTGTAGTGAAATGTACTTCGAATGAAAATTTTAATATAATGTGGTTATTTTCATTATGCGTGGTTGTTTAATATTGATCCCACCTTCCCAAATTGTTTGGGGGTGGTTTTATCTATTCCAGCATTATTTTTATATGACCCTCGTCTTAGAATTTATTGCGGAGTCAAGGTGAAAATATGGCCGTTTAGGCATATCTATGAATAAGTATCATGGTAGGATGAAATATCGATTAAATAGGTAGATTCTATCATAAATTCAACCTAAAAGATACTAGGTTTGATTTAGAATCAAGAAAATGATTTGTTTCGTTTGGTTTGGAAATTTTAGGATTTCGAAACCGCCGTAAATACTTTTTGGCAATTTCCGATCCGCTTTAGCAACTTAAAACCTATATAAACTTCATACATTCTACACTCACAACTCACACTACACCTAACCTCCATCACTCACCTTTCACTCCCGCGATTCCCTCGTTTCGGCTCATTTTCCGAAGTTTCAAGAACTACGGCCTTTTCAGCCTCTCTGCAATTTTTTTCCATTTTTTTTCGAGCGCTTTCGCTTCAGGTGAAGCACGACCCGTGCTCAAACACTGGATTTCCAATTCTTCGGAGCGCACTCACGCCCTAAGAGTGCACACTCGTGCCCTGACTTCCGTGGACCTAAAAAATTCCAGTTTTATGCGGGTAGTTTCCGGATCATTCGCAGCTATTCCAGAGCGTAATTTTGAGATGACATCTCCAACATTGATACCGGAACAGTCTTTCGAAGATTTGTTCCAAAGCACTACTTATGGTGCTTGGTTTCGTGGGTTTATCACATACGTTGGTTGGGAGCCGCTTATGGTAAGACCTGATGCACTTTATTCTCCAACTCTAGCATCTTATTTTTACGTTAACTGTATTTTCTTTGAAAGACCAGATGGAGAACAAGTGTTCTCCATCAACATTGATAATGAACCAATGGAAATTACCAGGTTCTTGCTAGCATTTGTTCTTGGACTTGCTATGCCCGCTGAAATACAAGACCCATGGTGTTATTGGGTAGATAATATGTATGTCTACACTTATGAGTTTTTGCATGAGTCGTATGGGGCGGGCATTTTCCGTATCGAGGACCAAGGGGACTATAACGTCGCTTTTGGTAGCCTGTCCATGAACATAGGAACTGTTATATTTTGGATCATGCGAAACATTTTAGGGGAATGGCGTTTTTCTTTTGTGAATGATGCCACTTGCAGCGTTTTCCTTGCTTTAGCCACGGGACGTATGTGTCATGACCTTCCCCGAACCTTGCTGTCTAGTTTAGCTCGATCCCATAGCATGAGGCATAAGTTCCTTCTTATGCCTGTTCTAGTTTCCCATATTATGCTATGTTTCTTTCCTGTTTTTTGTACACGTTTCACGGATTGGATTACGGTCGACACTGTACGACCCACCAATAGTATTATTCGATCCTTCCGTGCAATGACTTGGCAAGGGTGGAGGATACAACCTCATCAGGTTGCACCCTACACCCCGTCAGACCAAGTGGCCCTTAATAGGTTAGCAATAATAGATGATAAATGGCGGGAAGCCTGGCAAATTATCATGGCATGGCAGGACGCAAAGGAACCTCACTTCTTTATGGAAGAAGAGGATGAGGAAGATAATGAGTAATGCGAGAGATAAGGTAATTTTTCATTCTAGTTAGTATCTGCTTATGTCCCAAGCAATTTCATTCTTGTTAACCCCATAATGGGTAGAACTCGTATAGAGTTGCGTCAGTTTTTATTTCCTATATTAGTACGTTCTAACTTTGTTTTGCAGATGTTCCTGAATTTCACACGTTTCAATGGTATTTTTCCTACCCTCTTTATTTACAATAATTTGAGGACAAAGCATGCTTCTTGTTTGGGGGGGGCATAGAAACACTTGTAATTAAGGCATCTGCTAGGATATAGATTTGTATAATATGCATTTATTTTCTAGTTAAAATTTCAAAAATTCAAAAATATAAATAAATAAGTTCATGCTATACACTTAGGAATATTGGTATTGTTTTCCTTCTCTATGCTCTTAACAATCTAAAAGTCTCACGTAGCTTTTGCATCAGAATAATTGCTAGGAACTTAGGTTAATATGTAGGTAATAATCTTTGCATCTATCTATAAATATATTACATGAGTATCTATGATTGTTAGGAGTAAGTTTCTGAAATCTAGGCTAGAGTACTTATTCTACAAATCCTGTGAGAATATAGCCTAAAGCCTTATATGAGCGAAACATTTGAGAAATGACACAAGGGAGAAGTAAAATCCGGATAGACAAATCACACGTCCACTTGCTTGATCACTATGCCATATCCTAAGCGAGAATTTAGGCCCTCTTTGGATCGATATAGCCAGAAATTCAAACCTATGAATTATTTTCCGCTAGTCGCCCCTCTGAGCCTTTCTTTAGCCTTTCATAAACAACAAATCCTTTACCCTGTTATATAACAAAACAAAATAAAAAATTCAACCTACCCAATTTAGATAAGTCTAAAAATAGAATGAGGAAGAAAGAAGAAGAGAAAAACTTGTGTAAACAAAAGTTAATTAATGGCTTCAGAAAATAAAGAAAAGAAGTTTCCATCCAAAGAAAAGAAAAATAAAAATAGAAATAAAATAAAAACTCCAAAAATAGAATAAAAGGGAGTCAAAAGCCAAAGAAAAGAAAAAAAAAAAAAAAATGGCTAAGGATGGAACAAAGTGTAGAAGCAAAAGTAAATAACAAGGTTTTTTCTAGTTACATAATCTGAAGACTCTATTATCTCAGACTTGTCCTTTTTGAATATCCATTTCCTTCCTTCTTAAACCATCTCCTAATCCCCGCAACACCTAATAAAGACCTCTAACTCAATTAGGAATAGGTTAGTGTGATAGTAAGTGGCAGATGTGTTTGATCGACTCTGGCTTCCTTGTTGTCATTGATATTGTAAGGTAAAGTGTGCCCACCGCATTAATCGGAGTAGCGTGGAAACTTGAGTGGAAAAATCTTGACTAATATTGTGAGAACCTACTTAAGGACGCTATTCGAAGTTTGAGAAAACTTAACCTCGCTAGGCATTTAGTAGTATTACTCATTGTATATATGTTTATTATAAATGATTGATTATTATGCATATATTAGCTTAGGTTTTAAACTTGATTACTCTATATGCATTGCTAGTGAGAGGTATAGTTAATTTAGAGCATGAATACGGAGACAATAGTTTTATTTCTTAGTCGTTGTAGTATAGATGAAGTTTGTGAGTACCTTCATCGAAAACTCTCTCACGAGGCTATAACTTCGTCCACTAGGGAATTCCTAGTGGTTTAAGGCCTTGTTGCATATGGTCAATGCAATCGCGACTCAAATAAACGAGAGTAGATAGAACTCCATTTTTGGTCACATATTCTAATTTCTCATCTTTGCTTGAGGACAAGCAAAATGTTGTTTGGGGGTGGTTTGATAAGAGCCCAAAACTATAGTTTTAACCCTGTAACAGTCATACTTTTAAACCAATTATGTGAGTAATAATTAAGAGTTAACAGTTAACATGCATTTCAGGTTTCGTGTTTTGACAAAGATTCAAGGAAAAGAGCAAAGGTTGGTTACTAAGTAGTTCCGTGATTAAAGGCCAAGATTCAAGAAGACAAAGCCTTCCTAAAGCCCGGTCAAAAGCTGAAAAGTCGACACGCGCAGAAACAACACACAAGTCAGCAGAACTTCCAAAGGCCATATCTTTGGACTTAGACCTCGGAATGGGGCCTATCTTATGTCAAAACGACCGGCTCGGAAAGAGCTTTCCAATGGTCTAAGCCGTGATCCAATCAGAGGAGAAAAAGTGGACGAAAAGTCTGTTGAAGCCAACTGCAGCTGAAGAGATGTTTTTGGACTGAAAGAATTGGGTTTTGGGCCTGATTCTCTGGCCCAAACCATGGCTCCAAGCCCATGCACGATTTTTGGATCTGAAAGTATAAAAACCAAAGCTTAGCTCTTTGTTAATGGTAGATAGGAGGTAGAGAATAGTAGATAGAAAGTAGCCATTAGAATAGCTTCTAGATCTAGATTTAATTAGTTTTAATTAAGTTTAGTTTCAAATCCAATCCTTGTTTTAGATTAAACTCTTAGAATCATTACTCTTAATTAGTTTGATTAATAAAATAGATAGTTTGTTAATTTCGATTCTTGTCATTTATATTTGTGTTAGATCTGATTTCATTTATTACTTGTTATTCAATTCTTAGTTATTAATTAGATTTTAATTATTGTTTAATTTAGATTAGTAAATTTCAATTCTTTATACCATGTTTAGTTTTAATTTAATTGGAAATGATTGCGTAATGATTCTCGGCTAAACCTCCATTAGAGGGGGTTGAGAAGCCATGATGAAAACTTGATTCCGATTATCGTAAAGTCGTCGTAATTT
Organism: Coptis chinensis; assembly: GCF_015680905.1. Taxonomy (NCBI): domain Eukaryota; kingdom Viridiplantae; phylum Streptophyta; class Magnoliopsida; order Ranunculales; family Ranunculaceae; genus Coptis; species Coptis chinensis. The sequence goes on from NC_141463.1 coordinate 40,703,949, forward strand.
CCTTTCCACTCTAGAAACGATTAGTTCACCATGAGAATGGGTTTAATCGTTCACATGCTAGTTATGAATTGGTAGGAATGCCATGTGTAATTAGGGATTAGGAAGAACCAATTGTTCTGCAAAGCAGTTCAATTCTGATTACGAAGATTCGTCGTTAATAGGATTAAGTTGAGTTAAGGTGGAATCAATCCCCCTCTAACTCCTTATAATCGAATCAACGTAGCATTTCCATAGTTATTTTGATAACCGACTAGTTGCATCTTGTGGGTAGTTGCATCGTAGTCTAGTTGCCACTTCGTAAATCTCTCATTAGACTTTAGTGTCAAAAGTACTTATACTTAGAGAACATTAACATGCGGAAGGACTAGGAGTGGGACGAACTCCCTACTCCACTATATCTCATAGGATTGAGAGTAGAATCTTTGATAAAAATAGACACGTAGATAGTTTTAGTTTACTTACGTTTTGAGTTCATCGTTCATTTCGTAGGTAAACTATTCAATTTTATCTTTTATCAAATGATAAGGAGTTAGAGGGGGATTGATTCCACCTTCCCAAATTGATTGGGGGTGGTTTTATCTATTCCAGCATTATTTTTATATGACCCTCGTCTTAAAATTTATTGCGGAGTCAAGGTGAAAATATGGCCGTTTAGGCATATCTATGAATAAGTATCATGGTAGGATGAAATATCGATTAAATAGGGCTCCACCCACCCACCTGCGCTTTATAAGTTCCGAACACGGCCTTAACCGCCCTCATACCGAAGCGACCATCTAAGTTATTGGACCACGGCGTGATCCGCCTCATACCGAGCGACCAGCACTAAGTTATCGGAACACGGAGCGACAAGCTGCTAAAGCAAAAAAATTTCCGGATTTCTGGTTTGTTTCAACCCGATTTTTAAGTTTTTCAGTGTTCTAACTTGTTATTTACAACAACACGCCAGAACAAGACGCTATTCATAAAGCGAAGCAAGGACGCTATCAGGTATTCCTTTCTTCCATACCTCGCATCTCCAGTTAGAGGTTCATACTAATATATTAAGATTGTTTGGATTGTTGTCGTGTTTAGACTTAGACTTGCATGAGATTAAGGTCTGGTCGGAGAAAAACACCGAACGTAATTAACCGTCAACGTCAACAAACAAATCTATCGAGTATACCAATCACTACACCTCTAGCTACTATTCCACCAACCACGCCGGACATAATGGCTAAAGAAAGAGAGACTCCTCTCTCCGACTTTTACAAAGCCTTGAGCGATAGCCCTAAATCTTGCATCGTTCTAGTAGACCCAGTGGGGGATTTTTGAATTCCCCCAAACATATTTAATTTGTTACCCGTTTTCCATGGTTTAGACCATGAAAAACCTTATCAACACATGCGTAGGATTGAACAAGTCCTTACAACATTCCATCATCCTATGGTTGGTACGGAACAAATTAAACTGAGGGTATTCCCTTTCACCTTAGCCGATAAGGCGGCGTCTTGGTTAACTGCCCAAGCGCCTAACTCTGTGGACTAGTGGGCTAAACTTGTTCAGCAGTTTATGGAACATTTTTACCCACCCCTAAAGATGGATGAGATGATTTCCAAGATTCATTTTTTCCGACAAAATCCTCATGAATCGTTTTCTGAGGCTTGGAATCGTTTCACCGATCTGCTTATTGAGTGTCCACACCATAACCTAGCAAAAGACACGTTAGTTCGTGCCTTTTTCAAAGGACTTCAACATCACCATAAAGAATTCCTTGACATAATGAATGGGGGTAGTTTCCTAAGTAAAGGAGCCTCGGAGGCTTACAAATTTTTAGAAGATCAAACTAAACGTAATAACAATTGGGGGGGTAGTGATGATATCCCCGCTCTGTTAGTTCTTTTTCAACAGTTAAGGCCGTCGATATGTTTGAGATGAAACCCGATCTAGAACTTAAAAATTTAATCGAATCTCTAACTAAAAAGGTTGACGCTATTTCTGTGCAACAAAAGCCTATCCTCGTCATGAATGTTAACTCCAACCCATGTAATGTCTGTTTTGAGTCCCGAGCACCGACTCCTATTGTCCTCTAGCCTGAAACAACAACAATTAGAGGAAGATAATGTTTACTCCATTAATAACTATCCTATTCCTAATGCCCCATGGAGACAACATCCCAACTTTAGTTGGCGAAACAATCAACAAGTTTCACCTCCAGGGTCTAATAACCAAAATGTTAGGCAAGCAAACAAATATAATCAAGCTCCACCTAGGCAAGGCCGGGGACTAAGTCGGAAATTATAATAATTATAACAACCAAAGCGCCTTGACCACGACAAGGTTTAGCACAAGGTCAGGGTAATTTTAATAGTTATAATACCAATAGAGGTATCGTTCCGGTTAACAATAGTAACTATCACAACCCACCCATAAATAATCAACGTGAGATAGTTCCAGTCGCACCACCTATGACTACTACACAATCACATCCGGATCGTATAGACGCCCTTATACAGGTTACCCAACAACTTTTCCAATCAATGACTCAATCAAACCAACAGATCTTACAATCCATAAATCAGGGCATACAACAGTTAGCCCAAGAGAAAGCCCAACCAAAAGGCGTGTTTCCAGGACAAGCCATACCCAACCCTAAAACAACAAACACAGCCTTTGAGGTAAATGGTAATACTAGTACGGAAACGGCAATAGTAGGTGACCTGAATGCCATCACCACTCTCCATTCTGGAAGAGTGGTTGATAACAAAGTAACTATGCCTATAGTTACCCCATCAGTACTCCCTACACCGGATATCGAACTAGATACCGAAGTAGAAATCAAGACCTACCACCAAGTAGAGGTACCCGGTTAAACAACAAACTAAGAAACAGAAAGCCAAGGTAACACATCAAGTCGAGCCATATGCTAAATATAGAGCAAAATCACCATTCCCTCAGAAGTTAGCCATGCTAACCAGGGATACAAACTTTGAGGAGATTAGGAACGTTTTCAAGAATCTAACGATAAACCTTCCTTTTCTCAAGCTCCCTAACCACGCTAAGTTTCTAAAAGAGTTGTGCATTACTAGGCGTAAGACCAACATACCTAAAGACGCCTTTTTAACTGAACAGTTCCCAACTTTATCCGAAAATAATGGAATCGTTAAGTACAAGGACCCGGTCGATCCCCATCAGTAAAATGCACCTTAGGAGATTCCTACACGACGAATCGCTTTATTAGACACGGGGTGAGTGTTAACTTACTCCCCAGTATTACTTGTATAAACAAATAGGTCTACAGAAATGCAACCTACAAAAATAACGTTGCAATTAGCGGACAGGTCAATTAAGTATCCTAAGGGTGTAGTGGAAAACGTGCTTGTTAAGGTTCAAGATTTTTACTATCCTGCTGATTTTGTTATCCTCGATACAGAAGTCGCCAACGACTCTGTACCGATCATCTTAGAGCGCCCCTTCTTAGCAACTGCCAACGCACTTATAAATTGCTGCGATGGTAAGATGTTCTTATCTTTTGGCTATCTTACAGTTAAGGTAAATGTTTTTAAAATGATGAAACAATTACTAGATTCGTCTATAGATGGGGAGGTTAGCATGATCGAGAGCTTAGCTCAAGATTATTTTAACAACAGGTTTCCTAAAAACAATATGTACAAATTCCTTTCTTTTGGAACTTCAGATTTTGTAAATGACTCCTACTTAGAGGAAGTCAACACCATCCTTGAGTCCACACCAATTATAGACACTTCGGTTGCTCCACATATTGAGTATGAAGACTTGCTACCTAAGCAAGTATTCATTATGCAAAATGAGGACCCGGAAACGTCGCCTATTGATTTTCCTTCCACCCCGGTAAAAACCCTTCCCCCAGAGTTAAAATATATTCAACTTGATCCGGATGGTAGTCATCCGATAATTATATCTTCTCTGTTATCTAAGAATGAAGAGACACGTTTAATCCGGGTGATTAGGGAACATCGGTCTGCGATTGGTTGGTCCCTAGCCGACATTAAGGGAATTGACCCTAATATTTGCACTCATCATTATCCATTTGGAGGATAATCACGAAGACTTCTCCATAACCTCAGCGTCGCTTGAACCCAGCCATGAAAGAGGTGGTTAGGGAAGAAGTCTTACGATTACTCGATGCTGGTATCATATACCCAATCTCTGATAGCGAATGGGTAAGCCCCATTCATGTAGTTCCTAAGAAATCCGGAGTTACCATGGTACGTAACGGGAAGGGTGACTATGTTGTCACACAAGGCCCTATGAAATGGAGGATCTATATTGATTACAGACGTTTAAATGTTATGACACGAAATGATCACTTTCCCTTACCTTTTATAGATCAAATGCTTGAACGCCTAGCTGGTCATGCTTTTTATTGTTTTTTGGATGGTTACTCAGGCTATTTTCAGATTATTATTGATATTGATGACCAAGAAAAGACTACCTTCACATGTCCCTTCGGAACGTATGCCTATAAACGAATGCCTTTTGGCCTTTGTAATGCTCCTAGAACCTTCCAGCGGTGTATGCTTCATATATTTAGTGACATGGTAGAGCGCTTTATGGAAGTTTTCATGGATGATTTTTCTATCTATGGAGACTCCTTCACAGATTGTTTGTCTAACCTGTCTAAGGTTTTGACACGGTGTGAAGAAAAGAGCCTTGTTTTAAACTGGGAAAAGTGTCATTTCATGGTGAAAAAGGGCATAGTACTAGGTCACATTGTATCTAGTGATGGCATCGAATTAAATAAGGCCAAACTAGATAAGATAGAGACTCTACCTAAACCACAGACTGTCCGTGATATTAGAGCCTTTCTAGGCCAGGTTTTTATAGGCGGTTTATTAAAGACTTCTTGAAAATAGCTAGGCCGTTAACTAATCTGCTTTTGAAGGATGCAATCTTTGATTTTAATATTAACTGTAAGCAGGCTTTTGAAACTTTAAAAGCCGCCCTAACCTCTGCACCAATTATACAGCCTCCCGATTGGTCTAAACCTTTCGAACTCATGTGTGATGCTAGTGATTATGCAGTTGGTGCAATCTTGGGACAAACACTAGATAATAAGTCCACTGTTATTTATTATGCTAGTAAAACCTTAAATGATGCTCAACGGAATTATTCAACTACAGAAAAAGAATTCTTAGCTGTCATTTATGCTTTAGATAAGTTTCGTCCTTATTTGGTTGGTTCTAAAACTTTAGTTTACACGGACCATGCAGCCCTTAAGTACCTTCTTGCAAAGAAGGATGCTAAGCAGAGATTAATCCGATGGATCCTTCTCCTGCAAGAGTTCACATTAGAAATAAAGGACAAAAAGAGGGTCAAAAACGTAGTTGCCGACCACTTATCTAGACTCACAAACGACGATCGAGTGATTACGAGTCCATACCGGACTCTTTTCCCGATGAGCATCGTATCACGATTTTTCAAAGACCATGGTATCTTGACATTGTAAATTATTTAGCTGTTGATGTTATGCCTTATAATTGGTCAAGAAATGAACGTAAGAAGGTCTTGGCCGAGTTAAGTTATACTCACTGGATGAGCCATACCTTTTAAGTATTGTCGCGGATCAAATTATTCATCGTTGTATTCCCCAGTGGGAATACAATGAAGTTCTATCATTCTGCCATGACAAAGAGTGTGGTGGCCATTTTAGTGGGATGAAAACAGCCGCTAAAGTGCTTCAATGTGGTTTTTATTGGCCTACCCTTTTTAAGGATGCCCAAGTGCATTGCAAGACGTGTATTCGTTGCCAACAACTTGGGCGAATCACGAAGCGTAATATGATGCCATTAAATCCAATCTTGATAGTAGAAATTTTTGACGTTTGGGGCATTGATTTCATGGGTCCTTTCCCCTGTTTCCCCACGGTTTCATTTATATTCTAGTTGCCGTGGACTACGTGTCTAAATGGATAGAGGCCCTAGCTTACCGTAGCAATGACCATAAGACCGTTGTATTTTTATTAAAGAATATATTTTCTGTCGGTTTAGCATTCCTAAAGCCATCATTAGTGATGGTGGAACACATTTTGAAACAGAGTTGTTGCATCCCTAGTGAAAAGTATGGAGTTACACACAAAGTAGCAACTCCTTATCATCCACAAACTAGCGGACAAGTAGAAGTTTCTAATAGGGAAATCAAAAAGATTTTAAAACAACTGTAAACCCTAATAGGAAAGATCGGGTCGGGCGTCTATCGGATGCCTTATGGGCGATAGAACTGCTTTCAAAACTCCTATAGGTATGTCTCCCTTTAGACTTGTATTTGGGAAACCATGTCATTTGCCCGTTGAATTAGAGCACCGTGCTCAACCTTAACTTCAATATTGATGAGGCGGGTGTCAAACGCAAGTTGCAATTGAATGAGCTTGAAGAAATCAGAATGATTCTTACGATCTCGAAGGATTATAAAGCTAACATGAAACGTGTTCGTGATAAGCAAATCTTGCGCAAAGAGTTTGTGGTCACCAAAAAGGTCTTGCTTTACAACTCCCCGTCTACATATTTTCCTGTGGAAACTAAAAACCCGTTGGTCCGGTCCTTTTCGTTATCAAGTCACCCCTTACGGGGCAACCACCTTGGTAAATCCCAATGACAATAGTACCTTTCAAGTTAATGGTCAACGGTTAAAACATTTTCACGAACTTCTGTCCCCTGATGTAGAGGAAGTCCTTTTACAGGACCCTATCTATGAGGATTGACCTTTGTCATTAGTGTACTTCCTTTCACTTCCATATAGTGGTAAGTGCACCATTCAGGTAACCGGGCCCTTGATAATATAAAATGACTAGTTTTACCTACGAGATAAATCGATGAAACTTACCAACGCAAGTAAAACTAAACTTAATCTAATAAGTGGTTTATCAAAGATTATTCTACTCTCAATTCTATGAGATATAGGGGAGTAGATAGATTCGTTCCACTCCTAGTGCTCTAGCATGGATGTTTTCTAATCTAACTAGTCGTTTTTAAGTCTATGAGAGTTTTACGAAGGGAATTATACTACGATGCAACTACCCACAAGATGCAACTAGTCGGTTATCAGAATACTAAGGGAATGCTACGTTGATTCTATGATAAGGAGTTAGAGGGGGATTGATTCCACCATAACTCAACTTAATCCACTAACGACGAATCGTCGTAATCCGAATTGAACTGCTTTGCAGAACAATTGGTTATTCCTAATCCCTAATTATACATGGCATTTCTACCAATTCATAACTAGCATGTGAACAATTAAACCCATTCTCATGGTGAACTAATCATTTCTAGAGTGGAATAGAAAATACGACGACTCTACGATAATCGGAATCAAGCTTTCATCAAGGCTTCACAACCCCCTCTAATGGAGGTTTAGCCTTGAATCATTCCGCAATCATTTCCATTTATATTAAAACTAAACATAATATAAAGCATTGAAATTTATTTAATTAAACAATAATGAAATCTAATTTAATGACTAAATTGAACTAAGGACATGAATTGAAATTAGATCTAGAATTGGAATTGACAAAATCGAAATGGATAAAGAATACTACTTTATTGATCTAATCAAATGAAGAACAAGATTCAAAGGTTTAATCTAATAAGGGGATTTGAAACTAATTAAAGAAAACAATTAAATCTAGATCTAGAAGCTATTTTAATGGCTACTTTCTATTCTAAGCTATGAACCCTAATTCTCTACTAATTAATCTACCATTAACAAAGACTTAAGCTTTTGTTCTTATACATTCAGATCCAAAATTCGTGCATGGGCTTGGAGCCAGGGGTTTGGGCGAGAGAATCGGGCCCAAAACCCAATCTTTCAAATCCAAAAGGCCTCTTCAGCTGCAGTTGACTTCTACAGACTTTTCGTCCACTTCTGCTCCTCTGATTGGGTCAAGGCTTGGACCATTACAAAGCTCTTTCCGAGCCGGTCGTTTTGACATAAGGTATGCCCAATTCGGGTCTGAGTCCAAAGATACGGCTTTTCGAAGTTCTCTTTCTTTTGCTCCTCAGATATCTCGCTAAAGTGGTACATTTCTCGCACATAATGGACTTTGAAGCCCTGAAATGCATAAAAACGCTAATCGGTGTTAACTCTTACTTATTATTCACATAATTGGTCTAACAAGATGATTATTAAGGGGTTAAAACTACAGTTTTGGGCTCTTATCAAACCACCCCAAACGACATTTTTGCTTGTCCTCAAGCAAATATGAGAAATTAGAATAAGTGACCAAAATGGAGTTCTAACTACTCTCGTTTATTTGAGTTTGCATTGACCATATGCAACAAGGCCTTAAACCACTAGGAATTCCCTAGTGGACGAGTTATAGCCTCGTGAGAGTTTTCGATGAAGGTACTCACAAACTTCATCTATACTACAAACGACTAAGAAAATAAAACTATTGTTTCCTTATTCATGCTCAACTATCTATACATCTCTCTAGCAATTACATAAGAATAACCAAATCAAAACCCTAAGTTAATATATGCATAATAATCAATCATCTACAATAAACATATATACAATGAGTAGTACTATCAAATGTTTAGCGGGTTTGTTTTTGAACTTCGAATAAGCGTCCTTAAATAGGTTCTCACAATAATAGTCAAGAAACAACACTCTGATTTTTGCACTCAAGTTTAAGCTACTCCGGTAATACGGTGGGCACACTTTACCTTACAATCTCAATGACAACAAGGAAGCCGGGGTCAATCAAACACATCTGCCACTTACTATCACACTAACCTATTCCTAATTGAGCTAGAGGTCTTTATTAGGTGTTACGGGGATTAGGAGATGGTTTAAGAAGGAAGGAAATGGATATTCAAAAGGACAAGTCTGAGATAATAGAGTCTTCGTATTATGTAACTTAGAGAAAACCTTGTTATTTTCTTTTGCTTCTACACTTTGTTTCCATCCTTAGCCGTATTTTTTTTTCTTTTCCTTGGCTTTTGACTCCTTTTTATTCTATTTTTTGGAGTTTTTATTTTATTTCTATTTTTCTTTTCTTTGGATGGAAACTTCTTTTCTTTATTTTCTCAAGCAAGTAACAATTTTTGTTTACACGTGTTTTCTCTTCTTCTTTCTTCACTCATTCTATTCTCAGACTTATTCTAAATTGGGTAGGTTGATTTATTCTTTTTTTTTTTTTTGTTTTTGTTTTTGTAACAGGGTAAAGGAATTGTGGTGTATGGAAGGCTAAAGAAAAGGCTCAGAGTGGTGACTAGCGGAAAATAATTCATAGGTTTGAATTTCTGGCTATATCGATCCAAAGAGAGCGGCCTAAATTCTCACTTAGGATATGGTTTAGTGATCAAGCAAGTGGACGTGTGATTTCTCTATCCGATTTTACTTCTCCCTTGTGTCATTTCTCAAATGTTTCGCTCATATAAGGCTTTTTAGGCTATATTCTCACAGATTTGTAGAATAAGTACTCTAGCCTAGATTTGAAAACTTCATCGCTAACAATCATAGATACTCATGTAATATATTTATAGATAGATGCAAAGATTATTACCTACGTATTAACCTAAGTTTCTAACAATTATTCTGATGCAACAACTATGTGAGACTTCTAGATTGTTAAAAGCATGGAGAAAGAAACAATACCAATATTCCTAAGTGTATAGCATGACTTATTTATTTATAATTTTAAATTTTTGAAATTCCATATTATGTCTATCTATATCGTAACAGATGTCTTAATTACACGTGTTTCTATGCCCCCAAACAAAAAGCATGCTTTGTCCTCAAAGCATTTAAATAAAGAGGGTAGGAAAATACCATTGAAACGCGTGAAATTCAGGAACATCTGCAAAACAATGTTAGAACGTACTAATATAGGAAATAAAAACTGACGCAACACTATAAGAGTTCCACCCATTATGGGGTTAACAGAATTAAATTGCTTGGGACATAAGCAGACACTAACTTAACTAAAACTTACCTCCACTCCCGTTGTTATTAAGTCATCTTAAGCTATCCTCTACTTCTATAAAGAAGTGAGGTTCCTTCAGCGATCTGCCATGCTATGATAATTTGCCGGGCTTCACGCCATTTATCATCTATGGTTGCTAACCTATTAAGTGCCACTTGGTCCGATGGGGTGTAGGTGCAACGTGGTGAGGTTGTATCCGCCACCCATGCCAAGTCATTGCGACGGAAAGATCGAATAATACTATTGGTGGGTCGCGACCGTCTACCTTAATCCAATCCGTGAAACGTGTACAAAAAAACAGGAAAGAAACATAGCATAATACGCGGAATTAAAACAGGCATAAGAAGGTACTTATGCCTCATGGTATAGGCTCGTGCTAAACTAGACATCAAAGTTCGGAAGGTCATAGAATCGGGCGTCCATTGGCTAAAGCAAGGAAAACGCCGCAAGTGGCGCCATTCACGGAAGAAAAAAACCATTCCCCTAAAATGTTTAGCATAATCCAAAACATAACAGTTCCTATGTTCATGGACAAAGCTACCAAGGGCAACGCTTATAGTCCCCTTGGTCCTCAATCTGGAAAATGCCTGCCCCATAAGCCTCGTGCAAAGACTCATAAGTGTAGACATGCATATTATCGAATCCAATAGCACCATGGGTCTTGTATCTCAGCGGGCATAGCAAGTCCAAGAACAAATGCTAGCAAGAACACGTAATCTCCATTGGTTCATCGTCAATGTTGATGGAGAACACTTGTTCTCCGTCCGGTCTCTCAAAGAAAATGCAGTTATTATAAAAATAAGATGCAAGTGTTGGAGAATAAAGTTCAGCCGGTCTTACCATAAGAGGTTCCCAGCCAACATATGTGATCACCTCGCGAAACCAAGCACCGTAAGTATTGCTTTGGAACAAATCTTCGAAAGACTGTTCCGGTATCAATATTGGAGATGTCATCTCAAAATTACGCTTTGGAATAGCTGCGAATGATGCGGATACTACGCGCGTAAAACTGGAAAATTTCTGGTCCGGAAGTAAGTCGGGCGGCGCCATTAACTTAGGTAGGGCGCTTTTGTATTTTGGAATTCCAGTAACTTAGCGCTGGTCGCTGACTTGAATGCGGGCCTTCCTGAAAATTTTTCTGACAGAAGTGTAGGCGCTGAACTTCGCCAACTAGGCGGCGCTTAAAGCTGCGAATTGCGAAAATGAAGTCTAAACGTGGGAATCGCGGGTTTGAAGGGTGAGTGATGGAGTTTAGGTGTAGTGTGAGTTGTGAGGATAGATTGTATCAAGTTTATATAGGCTTAAAGTTGCTAGAATGGATCGGAAAGTTGCCAAAACTAATTTCGGCGGTTCCTGAAATCCTAAAATTTCCAAACTCGAAAAACGAAACAACTCATATCCCGGATTCTAATTCAAACCCAAAGATCTCTTATTTGATATTATGACTGAATGTACCTATTTAATCTAGATTTCATCCTACAATGATTCTCAATCATAGATATGCCTATACGGCCATATTTTCACCTTACTCCGCAGTAAATTCTAACACTAGGGTTTTTTATAAAAAATACAGCTTGAAATAATCAAACCACCCCCAAACAAGTTTGGAAGGTGTGGTCAATATGACACAAGCACTCAAAGTGAAAATAAACCCTTATATTAAAATGTCATTCGGAGTATCACTACAAGATTCACATTACTGAAATAAAAGTTACATTACAATAAAGACAATAAAAGTAAATAAAACAACAACTTATAAAACAAAAATAACAGGACTATCACTCCTCATCCTCTCTGAACACCTCGCCACTGGTGGCGGAGGGCCTGAACTTCAGTGGTGGCTCCCGGGCTCCGAAAGGTCCAAAGAAGAGCCGCGTTCGCCGACGACGCCATGCCTAGTAGCCGGTCCTCGAGGCGCGAGTCCGTATGAGGTGGGAAGCGTCTTAGCATCTCTACTCGGTGGCGCTGGCTTCTATCTCGCCCTCGCTCCCATCCCTCATCATCCTCCCTCTGCGGGTGCGGATCTCGGTTGTGATGAATGGTCGCCGTCGAGTCCGAGGTCTGCACAGAGTGTTGAGTGAACGATGCCCCTATGAAGCATAGCCATGCGCCAAAGATCGACCAACACCTCCGAAGGCATCCGTTATCAAAGCAGGTGCCATCCTCCTCATCCTCCTCCGACTCATCCTCATCTACCCTCTGCTCCTCCTCCTCAGCCTGTTCCCTATCCTCGGCAATTTCCAGACTTGTTGGACACACTCCCCTAGATATTTCCCGGTTCCCGTGGGGTAATGTAAATCCTCTCGGTTTGAGTTGCCTTCATCTTCAACATGATCTTAGTGATAAGCACAGGAAGAGGTGCCAACGACCGTCCGAACCTCCTGATCATGTTCAGCAAAAACTCCAGGATACAGAAATCGTACTTCCGCTCCTGGAGTATCCATAGGACGTGGAGGCAGGTCAGACCGATGTCACTGACCTTGTCCTTGCCTAGGACATTCCGACCAATCCACTGGGCTGTAGCCAGTTGGTTGGTCCTCAGGGATGCCTGGCGCACACAATGGGAGTTTGGATTGTAGCTCCCATTGATGACAGTAACGCCCATCAACGGCTCAACCCCGTCAAACTGGGGATCCTGTAAAACGGCATCCAGATTGATTCTAGGCGGAATGCCTAGAATCTCAGCCAACAGTCCCGTAGTCAACTCCCTCCTCTTCTTCCTCACCAACACAAAAATCTTACTCCCCTCCAACTCCCTGGTGTTATAGAACCGTCTGACCAAGTCTTCGTGATAGAAGTCCTCGGTCGAGTACCACAGACTACTCCAGTCTCTACTAGCCATTTCGTCACCGTAAAACGGCGCGAAATGGTCGGCATGGGAACACTTGCTCGAATAATTCGGCGTTGAGCCATCTAGTGTTTGGAATGGAGTGAGGGTCTAAATATGATGTGGTGGTGGTGGATTAACTTGACCGACCTAAGGAAAAGTTGTGGTGGTGTTATGGTGGCGGCGGAGCAACAAATTTTTGAAATTTTGGTCGTTTTTGTTGGGTTAAATTGGTGGATTTTGTTTTGATTGGTGTTTGAAGTCGATTTGGGGTTTGGGTTTGATTTTTGGCGTGGGTTTATGGTATTATTTTTTAATTTTGATTTTTCTAGGTTTGGAAGATGTTAATGGCGGTGGAAGATGAAGAACGCGATGAACTGTTCGTGAGAAGGTAAGGCCGAAGCGCCGCTCTCCATGGCTGGTGGGCTGGTTGGGCCCAAAATCGAAATCGAAATTTTCGATTTTTCGATTTTTCGCTAATTTCAAATCAAAATTCCCGCCGCGTTCGGTCCGATTTTTTTGCGAATGATATATGGAAATGATCAGGAGAGAATTTCCTATCCAATGATCCATAAAACACTCTATTCCGACTTCGATGACATACGAGATAGTGGAAAACGCCTCGGTGCGTGCATGATGTAAGTTGTCGAATCGAATGAAATCTAAATGAATAGATCATGTCAATCCGAATCGTAATACAATAAAACGGCCTAAGCAACTCTAATGGGACATAAAATGTTTTAGTACAGAAACACAAACACTTCCACCCCAAACAAATTTTTTACAACGGCTTAGAAAATTTGTTTTTAGCGATGGGTCTTTTAAAGTCGATTCCCGACTTCATAGATTACTATTATTTTATTTTATTTTTTTTATTTTTTATTTTAGTTTTAGAAGGAAAAACAATAAGCAATAAAGACATAATTCACACCATAGAGAAACATGACTCAAAAAAATCCGAGAAAAACATGCAAGAGTGGAAAACGTGAACTATGTGAACCGTGGACTTAGGATCCGTACTTACAGCCACACACTCCATAGGGAGGGCCCGGTTACCTTAATGGTGCACTCACCAATATATTGGAATGAAAGGAATTGCACCAACACAGAAATTTGAGTCGTTTATAGTCGATACTCAAGACTTTATCTAAAACATATGTATGAACATGCAAATTGATCATATATCAACAACCAAATAGTTGTGGATCATTCCATAAATAAATATCGAGGAAACATATCCAAACACAATGAAACACCAAGATTTCCTACGATTACGACTAGTGGAATCCAAACGAAGTCGGATAACCCTATTGTGTAACCTATCATGCACCTTCTTTTCATTTTTGAATGAGTGGGTGTACTAGTAAATAAGTGTGGAAAAGTGAATGGTTGTGAAGGATATGGTGGATATGGATAAGTTTTAGAAAGGCAGCCTTATTACCTGATAATGAGGTTGTTGGTTTTAGCACCGAACTCATTCATTGTGTGTGTAGGGACTGTCTCAATTCTGAAAATGAAGGTGTCACAAAGTTTATCCTTCTGAAGTATCTGTTTGCTAGGAGGATTTAAAAAATTATGAAGCACAGAAGAAACAACAGGATCGAGTGCAAACTCGAGGTTCCTTTGAAAGGGTGGAAGGAGGGGCATCGAGGTGGTTGTTGTGCAAGTTAGTTCTTGATAGGGTGAATTGTCACCTACTCGAAGAAACTCATCAAATTCCTCATCTAGATTGGTCATATCCACATTACTATGGTAGTCCTTTACATCTTTGAGAAAGTTATCTATCCCGTCCTCATCAATAATATGTGTATCGACTAGTGTAGGAATGAAAATGTTGGAGTCTGACTTTCCAAAGGAAAGAATTTTGGGCATATGATCATCATGGAACGTGTTGTTGAAATAATCTCGAGCAAAGCTCTCGATCATGCTAACCTCTCCATCCATAGATCTAATCGGGTAACCGTGGTCCTTGTTTTAAAAACATTGACTTCAACAAGAAGATGGCCAAAAGACATGGACATTGAACCATCACGCAATTAATGAGCGCGCATTGGCAAATTACCAAGAAAGGACGCCTAAAATGATCGGACAGTCGTTAGCGACTTTCTCAGATCGAGGACTACAAAATCAGCCGGATAGTAGAAATCCTGAACTTTTACCAACACATTTTCGACTACACCCTTAGGATACTTAATAGACCGATCACCTAATTGCAACGCCATTTTAGTGGGTTGCATTTTGTCTAGACCTATTTGTCTATACAAATAAAATGGGAGTAAGTTAACACTAGCCCCCGTGTCTAATAATGCGGTGGTCGATAGGAATCTCCTAAGGTGCATTGTACAATGGGATCTAACCGGTCCTTGTACTTAACAATTCCATTATGTTCGATAAGGTTGGGAATTGTTCCATTAAAAGGCGCCTTTTGGTATATTTGTCTTACGCCTAGTAGTACACAATTCCTTAAGAAACTTAGCATGGTGTGGTAGCTTTTTATAGCTTCGAAAAAGGAAGGTTTATAGTTAGATTCTTGAAAACGTCCCTAATCTCCTCGTAATTTGTATCCCTAGTTAACATGACTAATTTTTGTGGAAACGGTGGTTTCGTCTCTATATTTAGTAATGATATCACCGGATGTTTAACCGTGGCTTTGTTTCTTAGGTTGTGTTAGAATCGGTACCTCTACAAAGGGTAGGCTCTTCAGTTTCTATTTCAATTATCTAGTAATATAGCGGGTGTAGGGGCTATGGTGGGGTAACTATAGGCATAGTTACTTTATCAACCACTCTGCCGAGCCGAGAGTGGTGATGGCATTTATCTCACCTACATTTTCATATTCATTACTAGTATTATCGGTGACCTCAAAAGGTCAGTGTTTGTTGTTTTAGGATTAGGTATTAAGTTACTCGAAACACACCTTTGGGTTGGGCTTTATCTTGAGCCAACCGTTGGGTTAAATTATTTACTGGATTGTAGAAGCCGTTGGTTAGATTGAGCCATGGTTTGGAAAAGTTTTTGGCTCACTTGTATGAAGGTGTCAAGGCGATCCGGTTGGGTGGGTGTAGTGTTCACGGGTGTGTTATTCGAACTATTTCCGTGAATTATTTATCGGTGGATTTTGATAGTTATTATTTACCTAACGATACTTCTATTAGCATTATAATTATTATAATTACCTTGACCTTGTGCTTGACCTTGTCGAGGTTGCACTTGGTTGTTATAATTATTAAAATTACCCCCGACCGGCTTGACCTTGTCGAGGTTGCACTTGGTTGTTATAATTATTAAAATTACCACGACCACTCGTCCTTGTCGTGAGTGGAGCTTGGTTAAAGCTCTAGGCCGGCCTAACATATTGATGATTGTACCGCGAGGTGTGACGCTTTTGGTTATTCCGCCAACCGGTTGGGATTTTGTCTCCAAGGGGCGTTAGGTTCACTATTAATTTAACAAGCCCGTTCATAGACTATAGGACAAAATGCTCGTGGCTCCAAATGTAAACTACATGGATTTGAATTTACATTCATAACGGGATTGGCTTTTGTTGTACAGAAATGGCATCTACCTTTTTAGTGAGGGATTCAATCGAGTTTTAAGCTCGGGATCTGATTTAACCTCAAACATACCGTAGCCTTAACTCGTGGAAGAAGAACTAGCCGAAAGGGGATATCATCACTACCCCCCAGTTGTTATTTAAGCTTTTAGTTTGGTCCTCTAAAAATTTATAAGCCTCCCGAGGCTCCTTTACTTAAGAAACTACCCCCATTCATTATGTCAAGGACTTCTTTATGGTGATGTTGAAGTCCTTTGAAAAGGCACGAACTAACGGTCTTTTGCTAAGTTATGGTGTGGACACTCTATAAGCAGATCGGTGAAACGATTCCAAGCCTCCTCAAAATGATTCATGAGGATTTTGTCGAAAAGAAATGAATCTTGGAAAGCATCTCATCCGTTTTAGGGGGGGTAAAATGTTCCATAAACAATTTGAACAAGTTTAGCCCACGAAGTCCACGTAATTAGCGCTTGGCAAGCTTAACCAAGACGCCTTTATCGGGCTAAGGTGAAAGGGAATACCCTTAATTTAATTTGTTCCAACCAACCGTAGGATGGTGGAATGTTGTTAGGACTTGTTCAATCCTACGATATGTGGTAAGGTTTTTCATGGTCTAAACCATGAAAAACGGGTAACAAATTAAAAATATTTGGAGGGATTCTCAAAATCCCCGGTGGGTTTGCTAGAACGATGCAAGATTTGGGGCTATCGCCAAGGCTTTGTAGAAGTCCGAGAGAGAGTCTCTTTTCTTCCCCATTATATCGTATGGTGTGTGTGATAGTAGTTAGAGGTGTAGTGTGTGGTATACTAGATAGACTTGATTGTTGATGTTGTTGTGTATTTACGCTCGCGTTTTTGTACGACCGCACCTTAATCTCATGCAAGACTAAGTCGAGCTTAACTACACATGCAACACTCCAAACAATTCCGATATACTAGTATAAACCTCTAACAGAGATGCGAGGTGTGGAAGAAAGGAATACCTGACAAGGCCCTTGCTTCGCTTATGAATAGCGCCTTGTTTTACGCGTGTTCGTGTATATAAGAGAATAGAACACCGAAAAACTTGACAACTCGAAGTTCAAATCAAACCGTGGAAATCCCGAATTTCATAGAAGGGCGCGGCGCTTCTATCTTCGAATTCAAAGGCAAAGTCGAAGCTCGAAGATAGCTGGTCGTCGCTCTTTTCAGCGCTGGCATAAACGAAGTCCAAGAAGATAGCGGTCGTCGCTCTTTTGTTTGCTGGCGCCTTCAGTCACGTTTTTCTCGAATTTTTCCAAAACTGAAACGGCAACCACAGTATGAATCAAACAAGGGTGGGTGGGTGAAATGGGACTTAAAAATTACTAATTCTATTATGAAAACAATGCTAAAGTGCAACTAAGATGGCAGCGGCGCCATTTGATAAAATAAAATGACTAGTTTTACCTACGAGATAAATCGATGAAACTTACCAACGCAAGTAAAACTAGACTTAATCTAATAAGTGGTTTATCAAAGATTATTCTACTCTCAATTCTATGAGATATAGGGGAGTAGATAGATTCGTTCCACTCCTAGTGCTCTAGCATGGATGTTTTCTAATCTAACTAGTCGCTTTTAAGTCTATGAGAGTTTTAAGGGGAATTATACTACGATGCAACTACCCACAAGATGCAACTAGTCGGTTATCGGAATACTAAGGGAATGCTACGTTGATTCTATGATAAGGAGTTAGAGGGGGATTGATTCCACCATAACTCAACTTAATCCACTAACGACGAATCGTCGTAATCCGAATTGAACTGCTTCGCAGAACAATTGGTTATTCCTAATCCCTAATTATACATGGCATTTCTACCAATTCATAACTAGCATGTGAACAATTAAACCCATTCTCATGGTGAACTAATCATTTCTAGAGTGGAATAGAAAATACGACGACTCTACGATAATCGGAATCAAGCTTTCATCAAGGCTTCACAACCCCCTCTAATGGAGGTTTAGCCTTGAATCATTCCGCAATCATTTCCATTTATATTAAAACTAAACATAATATAAAGCATTGAAATTTATTTAATTAAACAATAATGAAATCTAATTTAATGACTAAATTGAACTAAGGACATGAATTGAAATTAGATCTAGAATTGGAATTGACAAAATCGAAATGGATAAAGAATACTACTTTATTGATCTAATCAAATGAAGAACAAGATTCAAAGGTTTAATCTAATAAGGGATTTGAAACTAATTAAAGAAAACAATTAAATCTAGATCTAGAAGCTATTTTAATGGCTACTTTCTATTCTAAGCTATGAACCCTAATTCTCTACTAATTAATCTACCATTAACAAAGACTTAAGCTTTTGTTCTTATACATTCAGATCCAAAATTCGTGCATGGGCTTGGAGCCGGGGTTTGGGCGAGAGAATCGTGCCCAAAACCCAATTCTTTCAAATTCAAAAGGCCTTTCAGCTGCAGTTGACTTCCACAGACTTTTCGTCCACTTCTACTCCTCTGATTGGGTCAAGGCTTGGACCATTACAAAGCTCTTTCCGAGCCGGTCGTTTTGACATAAGGTATGCCCAATTCGAGGTCTGAGTCCAAAGATACGGCTTTCGAAGTTCTACCGACTTTTGCTCGTCATCTCGCTAAAGTGGTGGTACACATTTCTCGCACATAATGGACTTTGAAGCCCTAAATGCATAAAAACGCCAGTGTCGGTGTTAACTCTTACTTATTATTCACATAATTGGTCTAACAGTATGATTATTAAGGGGTTAAAACTACAGTTTTGGGCTCTTATCAGCCCTCCCTAGGGAGTGTGTGGCTGTAAGTACCGGAACCTAAGTCCATGGTTAACATAATTCACGTTTTCCACTTTAGCATGTTTTCTCGGTTTTGGAGTCATGTTCCTCTATGGGGTGAATTATGTATTTATTGTTTTTCGTTTTTCTTATAATAAACTAATAAAAAAAATAAATAATAATAAAAAATTCTTAATCATAGAAATAGCAATCCAACAAGTCTTGGGAATCTGACTTTAAATCCATCTCCATGTTAGAACAAATTTTGTGTTTAAAAATTTGTTTGGGGGTGGGCAATCGGTCTTTCCATCTGGATTGCTCGAACTTTCCGTTTGTGTTGCTTAGGCCCATTACTTATAGTTCAATTGGGTTGACGTAATCTTAACTTAGATTTCCTTCGTTCGCATAACTTACATCACACACGCATTTCGAGGCATTTTTCCACCCTTTTATACGTCACCCATGGTTGGAATTAAGTGTTTTATGGATCATTGGATTGGAAATTCTCTACTGATCATTTCCATAACTCATTCGCCAAAAATCGGGCCAAGAACGGCAAAAGAAATTGAGTTTGAAATTGCGCTAAAAAAATCGAAAATTTTGAATTCATACCGGGCTTGGGTCCCAAACCGCGACGACGACGCTTGTGCGCCTCCTTCCTTCCCAAAAACAAATGCACGGTTTCTTTCTTTCCCTTCCAATCCAAATTTACAAAGTTAAATCAAACCTTGAACACCAAAAAAAAAAAAATATATATATATATATATATATATATATATATATATATATATATATATATATATATATAGAGAGAGAGAGAGAGAGAGAAGGAAACCTAACTACACCCACACCAACATAATCAAATCCAACTAAAATCTTCTTTAAACCATTAATACCACCACCCCAAACTCCAAAACCGCCACCACCGTTGTTTTAGTTGTTTTTCTTCAATCTCGCCTCCCCCACAGTCTACAAAACCATTAGTTGTCTCAGAAACTTCAATGTCGCTACGACGAAGAATTTTGCCGGAGCAGGTGTTTGAGTCCGACAGCTTTGCACCATTTTACGACGCGGAGATGATTAGGAGGCATTGGAACGGACTGTGGTACTCGACTGAGGAGTTCTATCACCATGATTTGTTAGAACAATTTTATAAGAAGCGAGAATTGGAGGGGAATAGGATTTTCATAAAGGTAGCAGGAGCAAGGAGGGAAGTAACGAGACAGTTGTTGGCTGAACTGTTAGGAATTACGCTTTGAAAGTAACCTCGTAATCCACAATTCGTGAATCCCAAGATATCGGAGTTCCTACTTTGATGAAGGATATTGTCGGGAGGGTGAATACAATCCGACATCTCATTCGTCCGCCAATCAATCCTCGAGAACCAATCAACCGGTCAGAGCTCGATTGGATTGGTAGGAATGTCCCTGAAAGACAAAGTCGCTGATATCGCCTACAATGTCCGACGCTCTCTCGGATTTTGCAAACAAATAAGTATAATTTCTGCATCATTGATTTAATGTTTAATGTGATTCGAGGAGTGGGGAAGAGCTTGGCTTGGCCTCTTCCCAGATTGATCACTAAGATCATGCTCTCCTTTAGAGTCCGTCGCAAGATCTACTCCTATTAAGATCAAATTGCATTCTAATGCAAGTATCTATAATGGATTGCATCCAAGAGACTTGGCCGTTGTCCAAGAAAAATGGATGAGTCGAGGATGAAAGGGAGGATATGACATGTCTAGATGATGATACATTAGATAAATGTAGTTCTAATTTAGAACGCGATGCAAGTATTGCAAACTGCCTTATGTTCGCTTTATGGTATTTGTGAAGATATCCGAGATAGACAGATTGTAATTCAAAAAGAAGCAAATAAACCTTCAGACGAGACTTGAAATGCTCGAAGGGGTTCAGGACGATATCCTGTCTAACATGGAGACTATCCACCAGCATCAACAAGCCCAGTATGCAGTACTCCAAACTGAGATGGAAGCATAGCACTTGTTTCGAATAGAGATGTTACGACGCATGCCACCAGTGGAGGAATCGGTTTTAGCCGAGTCCGACAGGCATGAGCGTCGTCGCCGAAG
Organism: Coptis chinensis; assembly: GCF_015680905.1. Taxonomy (NCBI): domain Eukaryota; kingdom Viridiplantae; phylum Streptophyta; class Magnoliopsida; order Ranunculales; family Ranunculaceae; genus Coptis; species Coptis chinensis. Next base: position 40,725,156 of record NC_141463.1, read on the forward strand.
GACAAATGGTTCAAGCCATTCTCCATCCCAGGGCCAATCTCCATCTCAGGGTCCATCTTCATCACACAACAAGGTGTTCACCATCAGTTGTGTTCGCTATTATTTCATAGTTTTGATTGTTTTATTAGTCGAAATTTAATTAAGTAGTTAAATTTAAATATTAATGTGTTTGTTTTATGTTGTTTGGATTTAAATTTTATTTTTAATATAATTGGTTAATTTCGAAAATAATTGCTTGTTTTTATCATTAATCCCACCTTCCTAATTTGTTTGGGGGTGGTAATATTTATAATGAAAGCATAATTCGCTATATGATCATCCGCTGTAAAGTAGTCTTGAAGGAAAGGTTGATAATTTGGCCGATATCGCATATCTATGATTTGTGTGGTGGTAGCATGAAATGTAGGAGAGTTTAGAAGTTACTATTCTAAATCCATTATGAAAAATACCGTGATTTTAGAAAATCACTAAAATGGTTTGTTTTCGCTTTTCGGTTTTGAATTTTTCTATTTCCTCGAAATTGCCTTAACACAATTTGGGAACTTGCTGATTCGTTTTGGAAGCTCAAAACCTATTTAAACTCCCCTCATTCTACACTAACAAACCACACTACACCCCACCATCATCCCGCGACCTTTCACTCCGAAGCTTTTCCTTCTTTTTCTTCCAAATTTCTGTTTTCAAAGATTCTACGAGCGCCCTACGCTGCATATACACTTTCCCAAATTTTAGTCGAGCGCCGACCGCGTCCTCCTTGAGCGACCGCTTCAAAACACTGTAATTTAAAACTCCACTAGCGGATCGCGCTATATATGAATTCATCTGCCTGCCTTCTTCTAACACAGAAATTCCAATTTTCGAGGGTCACCCAGATTTTTGAACCGCTCAAAGAGTAGTTAAGATGACATCTCCTATAGTCATACCGAACAGTCTTTCAAGATGTGTTGGGCACCGAGACCTATGGACATTGGTTCCGGCTAACGATCCTACAGCTTAGGATGGCGCCATATCTACCGTAATTCATGACGATTCATATTCACCATAGCTTACTGCTTATTTCTACGACCATGTTAAATTCTATTGTAATCAGGATGGAGAACAAGAATTCTCTGTCGTAGTCGAAGACACGACACATCAATTCGATAAAAATATGGTCCCTTTAGTTTCAAGATTACCAATACCTGATCCTATTCACACATGGGCATATATGACCGATAATGCATATCTTTATGATTATACATATTTCCATGAGTATTATGGGGGAGGGGTATTTCGAGTAATGGGCCAGGGGCGATATAGCATTGCCCTTGGTAGCCTTTCCCTAAACGTAGGCACCACCATGTTATTCATCCTGATGAATATTTTGGGGGAATGGCAGTTCATTTATGCAAACAGTACTGCTGGTGATATTTTCCTCGCTTTAGCTGAGGGATGTCGCCGATATGACATTCCCCGAGTTTTAGTTGCTAGTCTTAAGAGAGCCCAAACCATGAGGCGTAAGTATCTTCTTATGCCTGTGTTGGTAAGCCGCATCATGCATAGTTGTTTACCTGTATTCTGTGCACAATTCACAGATTGGAAAAGGGTTGAAGTCATGAGACCCACTAATTGGGTGGTTCGCTCATTGCGAATAATGACTTGGCCGGGATGGCAAGTGCAGCCTCAATTGGTCGCCCCGTACATCCCATCAGACATAATAACACTTAACAGGTTAGCATTAGTAGATGATAAATGGCGGCAAGCATGGCAAATTATAATGGACTGGCAGGATGCGAAGGAACCTCGTCTCATTAACGAGGAGGAAGATGTTTAAGCGGGAGATAAGGTAAGTTTTTAGTTTTGTTAGTGTCCTGCTTTATGTCCCAAGCAATTTAATTCGGTTAACCCCATAATGGGTGGAACTCTTTATAGAGTTGCATCAGTTTTATTTCCTATATTAGTATGTTCTAACTTTGTTTTGCAGATGTTCCTGAATTTCACACGTTTCAATGGTATTTTTCCTACCCTCTTTATTTACAATACTTTGAGGACAAAGCATTCTTCTTGTTGGGGGGGGGGGGCATAGAAACACGTGTAAATAAGGCATCTATTAGGATATAGATATGTATAATATGCATTTGTTTTCTAGTTAAAGTTTCAAAAAATTTCAAAAATATAAATAAATAAGTTTATGCTATATACTTAGGAATATTGGTATTGTTTTCTTTCTCTATACTCTTAACAATCTAGAAGTCTCATGTAGCTTTTGCATCAGAATAATTGTTAGAAACTTAGGTTAATATGTAGGTAATAATCTTTTCATCTATCTATAAATATATTACATGAGTATCTATGATTGTTAGCAGTAAGTTTATGAAATCTAGGAAGTACTTATTCTACAAATCCTGTGAGAATATAGCCTAAAGCTTTATATGAGCGAAACATTTGAGAAATGACACAAGGGAGAAGTAAAATCCGGATAGAGAAATCACACGTCCACTTGCTTGATCACTATGCCATATCCTAAGCGAGAATTTAGGCCCTCTTTGGATCGATATAGCCAGAAATTCAAAGCTATGAATTATTTTCCGCTAGTCGCCCTGCTGAGCCTTTCTTTAGCCTTTCATAACCTACAAATCCTTTACCCTGTTACAAAAACAAAACAAAAAAAATAAATAATAATAATAATAATAAAATCAACCTACCCAATCTAGAATAAGTCTGAGAATAGAATGAGGAAGAAAGAATAAGAGAAAAACCGGTGTAAACAAAAGTTAGTTAATTGCTTCAGAAAATAAAGAAAAGGAGTTTACATCCAAAGAAAAGAAAAAAAAAAAAAAAAAAATAAAAGGAGTTAAAAGCCAAAGAAAAAGAAAAAAATATGGCTAAGGATGGAAACAAAGTGTAGAAGCAAAAGTAAATAACAAGGTTTTCTAAGTTACATAATATGAAGACTCTACTATCTCGGACTTGTCCTTTGAATATCCATTTCCTTCCTTATTAAACCATCTCCTAATCCCCTCAACAACACCTAATAAAGACCTCTAGCTCAATTAGGAATAGGTTAGTGTGATAGTAAGTGGCATGTGTTTGATCGACCCGGCTTCCTTGTTGTCATTGAGATTGTAAGGTAAAGTGTGCCCACCGCATTAATCAAGTAACGTAAACTTGAGCGGAAAAATCGAGTGGTTTTCGGCTTGACATTTATGTGAGGACCTACTTAAGGACGCTTATTCCGAGTTTTCAGAAACGAACCTGCTAGGCATTTCATGGTATTACTCATAGTACTTATATTCGTATCATAGATGATTGATTATTATGCATATATTAGCTTAGGTTTTTGTCTTGGTTATTCTTATTCATTTGCTAGTGAGATGTATAGATAGTTGGGACATGAATGAGGAAAACAATAGTTTTATTTCTTAGTCGTTGTAATATAGTTGAAGTTTGTGAGTACCTTCACTGGAAAACTCTCACGAGGCTATAACTCGTCCACTAGGGAATTCCTAGTGGTTTAAGGCCTTGTTGCATATGGTCAATGCAATTGCACTCAGCGAAACGAGAGTAGATAAAACTCTATTTTTGGTCACTTATTCTAATTTCTCATCTTTGCTTGAGGACAAGCAAAATGCTGTTTGGGGGTGGTTTGACAAGAGCCCAAAACTGTAGTTTTAACCCTGTAACAGTCATACTTTTAGACCAATTATGTGAGTAATAATTAAGAGTTAACACTGATTACATGTTTTTATTCATTTCAGGTTTCAAAGTCCATTATGTGCAGAAATGTGCCACTTTAGTGAGATAAAGGAGCAAAGGTCGGTTACTAAGTAGTTTCGTGATTAAAGGCCAAGATTCAAGAAGACAAAGCCTTCCTAAAGCCTGGTCAAAAGCTGAAAAGTCGACACGGGCAGAAACAGCACACAAGTCAGTAGAACTTCCGAAAGCCGTATCTTTAGACTCAGACCTCGGAATGGGGCCTACCTTATGTCAAAACGACCAGCTCGGAAAGAGCTTTCCAATGGTCTAAACCTTGACCCAATCAGAGGAGCAGAAGTGGACGAAAAGTCTGTTGAAGCCAACTGCAGCTGAAGAGGCCTTTTGATCGAAGAATTGGGTTTTGGGCCCGATTCTCGCCCAAAACATGGCTCCAAGCCCATGCACGATTTTTGGATCTGAAAGTATAAAAGCCAAAGCTTAGCTCTTTGTTAATGGTAGCTAGTTAGACCTAAACAATATAGATAATTCTAGATCTAGTTTCCAGTATTTTAATTAAGTTTTAGTTCCATTTTCAATTCTTGTTTTAGATTAAGTCTTTGAATCATTGTTCTTGATTGATTAGATAAATAAAATAGTTATTTTGTTAATTTTGATTTTTGTCATCTCAATTTATAGATCTAGTTTTAATTCTTGTTGATTATCATTTTGTAGTTTAAGTAGATTGAAACATTGTTAGTTAATTTAGTTAAGTTAGAATTTTAATATGATGAGTAGTTATAATTCAATGGGAAATGATGGTTTGATGACTCATGGCTAAAACCTCCATTAGAGGGGTTGATGAAGCTTTGATGAAAACTTAGTGGTATAGTGTAGAAACATTGTAGAATCTATTCCACTCTAGAAGGTCGTGATTCACCATGAGAATGGGTGGACGACCTCACATGCTAGTTAGTATTTGGTAGAAATGCCATGAACACTAGGGATTAGAACTCGAAATTCTTGCCGTAAGAACGTAAGAATCGAGATACAAGAATCTATGCTAAGTTATTATGTTGGATTCGAGGTGGATTCAATTCCCTCTAATCCTTTATCTAGATTCAAAAATAATCATATTTCCATAGCATTCGTAGTTTAAATTCAACATAGTCAATTTCATATTGTATCGTAGTATAACACCCTTCGTAAAGCTCTCATTAGACTTAAGACCGACTAATTAGATTAGAAAACATTCCATGCTAGAGCACTAGGAGTGGAACGAATTTGTTACTCCACTCTATTTTGATAGAATTGAGAGTAGAAACTTTGATAAAAATAGACACATAGATAGTTTTAGTTTACTTACGTTTTGAGTTCATCGTTCATTTCGTAGGTAGACTATTCAATTTTATCTTTTATCAACATTTAAACTATAAATTAATAAATACTATGATGATTGAGATTTAATCAGCTTATAATTGAGCTAATCTAATCCCACTTAATAATAACTGCAAGCGCACAACTATCGTTGAAAATAGTTATGGTAAACAGGTCGATCCCACAGGGATTGCTTCTTTGAACAATTGAGTATTTAGAATATTGCTTAACCTAATCCGAACTATGGTGTATTAATTTGGATTACTAATTATTAAAATTAACTAATTACTACGAAAATGATAAATTTAATTGGGAAATTCAATGAATGGAATTCTAGGACTGTCGTATCCACTTTAAACCTTTGTTTGTATTTTAGAATCCAATTCAATGTTTCAGATTTTATACGAGTAGCATTATCGATGAGAATCAATTACTTTCTCGATGAATATGAACGTGATAATTTTAACTAAATATGTATCTTCCAAAGTTTCAGCACTATAGATCAAACTCATATGATTACTTGTCTTTTTACAGCATGAGTAATAAATAAATTTGACACTAACAATGGTAACATGTGCCCCAAATCAATAACAAAATATTATCAAACTATATGGCAAGCGAGACATACTATATGAATGATTTAAATTTGTTATCAATATATGAAACTAGACAGTGATCTAAGGCTTCATATAAACCCTAGATTACTGTTTAATTACACATGATACTAGAAACAATAAAAGTAAAGAAGAGAGAAGCCATTAACAAAACCGTCGTCCTACTGTGGTATCTTCTTCTCCAACTCATGTTGTTCTAGCTCCAAAAGATGTGATCCAGTGCAATAACTCCAAGCTCCCAAGATGTGATCCTCTTCAATCTCAGCCTTGCTTTGTTTATATAGGGTTTCCTCCTCTGTTGTGTGAGTGTAGGAATCCCTTTTTGAGAGTTGTAACAGGTGGGGAGCTGAGTCTTAACCGAGTGATTCAGTGTGCAATTTGATCCCAAAAATAACTTACTATTCGCGTACTGAGAATTGAGGGGGGGGGGGTTGCATGCGCCCTCTCGATAGGCAAAATAGAGGGCGCGCGCCCTCTAACTTTGACTGCAACACTTTAGCTTTTTACAGTAGCTTCAAGATATCTTTCATATGCTATTTTCATACTCGTATCAAGCATTCTTCTTGTAATCAAACCATGAGGCTTTTACAATCCTTTTAAAATCTCAAGTCTCTACCTGTTTCGTTACGTTCATGTTGATTTATGTAAAACCAAATTAACAGACTAATAAAAGGAACATATATCAATTAATTGGACTACTTAATATATGTGTGGGCATAGATGTGTAGAATTTATGTGCTTATCAAGCCCCCAAACATATATTTTGCTAGTCCTCGAGCAAAACTAAATCTAAACTAGTAACAAAAATCCTAACTAACTTTTGTAGGAATCACGATTACATTTAGCATGTGTAACAAACCTTTTCAACCCCTAGGTTTACCCTAGTGGATGAGTTTAGTCTCATGAGAATTTTCAAAGAGTTACGTACTCACAAACTTTATTTATACTACAACGACTAAGAAATAAAAGTAATGTCCCGTTAAATTAATCTCGGATATCTATCGATCTCACTAGTAATGAATAAAGAATAGTCAATTCAAAACCTAAGTTAATACATGCATAGTAATCAAATCACCTAAAAATAAGCATACGTGCAATGAACAATGCAATGAAATGCAATGGCAGGTCCATTTCTGAAACTTTTGGAATAGCGCCCTTAAGTAGGTTCTCACAAGGAATGTGTCAAGACACAAATCACTCTGATTTTTCCACTCAAGTTTCGCTCACTCCAGTGTGAAGTGGGCACACTTTTTCTCACAATCTCAATGACATCCAAAGGAGCTGAGGTCGATTAAACAGAACTGCCACTTATTATCACACCAACATGTTCCTAATTGAGCTAGAGGTCTTTAACAGGTGTTATGTACGGATTAGGTGATAGTTTATGAATAAATAGAATGGATAAACGAAATAGACAAGTTTGAGAAAATAGGGTCTTCAAATTACATTACTAGAGAAAACCTCTGTTCTTGGTTTGCTTCTAGACTTGTGTTCCATACTTACCCCTTTTGTTTTAGCTTTTGACTCATTTTTATTCTATTTTTGGAGTTCAACTTTGATATTCTTATTTTGGAAACTTTATTTTCTTTTTTATTTCTTTTGAAGCAACTAACTAATATTTGTTTATGCACAAGTTTTTCTCTTCTCTTTTCTTCACTTCATCCTATTTCTCAAACTTATCAAATGGGTAGGTTATATTTATTTTTGTTTTGTTTTTATGAAGGAATTTGTGGTTTATGCAAAGGCTAATGAAAGGATCAGTGGGGCGACTAGTAGAAAAAATATTCTTATAAATGTGAATTTCTGGCTATATCGATCCAAAAAAAGGCTTACATTCTCGCTTAGGATATTGTGTGGTGATCAAACAAGTGGACGTGTGATTTCTCTACTCGGGTTTGACTACTCCCTTGTGTTATCACTCAGATATTTGACTTATATAAGGCTTTTAGTTAGATTTTCACAGAATATGTAAAATTAAGTAGTCTAACCTTGGTCTTAAAAAAATACTGCCAAAAACAATCATGATGTTCATGCTAGACATTTATGATAAGATGCAATGACTATTACATACATATTTACCTAAATTTCTAAAAACTGCTCTTAATTCTATTGCTAAAGTGAGACTTCTAGATTATTATCATCACAGAAAATGACACAATATCATTATCACTAAGTGCATAGTATAAATAATTTTTAATTTTTACTTAACAAAACATTTTATTCTTACCCCCGAACTTATCCTAGACATTGTCCTCAATGTTGACATATATACTCAAGTTAAAAAGATAATAACATGGACAAGTAAAAGAATAAGGAAAGAGGTTGCCAATAGCTTCATGAATGAAAAATAAAAGCTCGAGTTATCACCTGTAGAAATTAGTATCTTACAAAAGATATAAGAGTAACAATATATATATATATAATATATATATATATATATATATATATAACAAACATAAAATATATTCCATATAAAAAATGGAGAAAATGTGCTAGAGTGGAATACATGAGATATGTGCTTTGCCTCCCATAAGCACTACAGTTAATATCTCAAGCAGACGTTTGCTTCTCACACCCATTCCTTGGATTAATGTTATGTCCAGCTAGTGTAGACGAGGGGCTAGAATGGCATATATGGGCAATGCGAAGTGACTCTAACAAAATAAAAATTAAAACCTAAAAAAAATAAAAAAAAAACATAAACTACTTAAGTATAACAAGCATAATCAATCAGTTATGATAAACAGGATCAATAAAATCCACTTCCTCCACAACCTGCTCAGCAAAACCTTCAAGGGATGGTTTCAAGCGCTGACCAGTAACCCTAAACACACGACCATTCTTATGATCTGCTATCTCAACAACAACATGAGGAAAAATAATTTAACAATGAAAGGACCAGTCCACCTAGAACATAACTTACTAGGAAAAAGACACAAATGAGAATTAAACAACAAGACTTTTTGATTAGGTTCAAAGGACTCCCGAAGAATAGTCTTATCATTAAAAATCTTAGTTCGCTTTTTGTAAATCTTGGCATTCTCATATGCCTCATTCCTTAACTTAGCTAACTCATTTAGCTGAAGTTTACGGTGTGAACTTGCCTTCACATTTCAAAGGTTAAAAGTTTTAATGGCCCAAAAGGCACGGTGTTCCAATTCCACAGGCAATGACATGCCTTCCTAAACACAATCCGATAAGGAGACATACTAATGGGTGTCTTATAAGTAGTTCTATAAACCCAAATAGAATCATTAAGACATTGAGACCAATCCTTACGGTCAGGTCGTACCAGTATTTTCTAAATTCTGCTTAATTTCCCTATTAGATACTTCAACTTGGCCACTAGTTTGGGGATGGTAAGGGGTACCAAGCTTATGAGTAATGGAGTACCTTTTCATTAAAGTCGCGAATGCCCAATGTGTAAAATGAGTACCATTATCACTTATAATTGCATGAGGAGTGACAAAACAAGAAAATATATTATATTTCAAAAATTTAACGACAACCTTATGATCATTCATTTTACATGACACCGCCTCAACCCACATGGAAACATAATCAACCGCGACAAGGATATAAAGAAAACCAAAAGAAGGTGGAAAAGGACCCATGAAGTCTATACCCCACACATCAAAAAGCTTAACAACCAAAATAGGGGAAATAGGCATCATGTTCTTATCGAAAATATTGCTTGTATGTTGGCATCTATCACAACTCAAACAAAACTCATGTGCATCCCTAAAGAGATAACATAAAGAGTTGCTCATCAAGGAAGGACTCATTCAAAGGTAATAAATTAGTAAAAGACTCTACTACAAGTCTAAATAAGTGCTCGGCTACCTCGTTCTCTATACCTTTCTTATCCCTAATCTCTATATCAAACTCTTACAACAAGAGGACCCAACGAATAAGATGTGCCCTAACATCCTTCATAGAAAGAAGATACTTCAAAGCCGAATGAATAGTAAACACAACAACCTTAGATCATAAGAGATAAGATCGAAACTTGTCTAAAGCAAACACAACAACTAACAACTCTTTCTCGGTTATAGTGTAATTCATCTGTGCATCATTTAGAGTTCAACTAGCATAATAAATCACATGGGCAACTTATCAAAATGTTGACCTAAAACAACCACAACTGCATAGTCAGATGCATCACACATTAACTCGAAAGGTACACTCCAATCAGGTTGTTGTATGATAGGAGCAGAAGTTAATAAATGCTTAAGCTTCTCAAAAGCTTTCAAACAGGCATCATCAAAGACAAAAGCAGTGTCCTTAGCAAGTAAATTGCATAGGGGACGAGAAATCCTACTAAAGTCTTTAATGAACCGCCTAAAAAATCCAACATGACCTAAGAAGGACCTAATATCTTTCACAGTCTTGGGTGGTGGAAAACAAGAAATGACATTAATCTTGGCCTTTTCATCCTCAATGCCTTTACTAGAAATGATATGACTAAGAACAATACTGTTGAACCATAAAATGACACTTCTCCTAATTAAACACAAGATTATTCTCCTTGCACCTAATTAACACTAATTACAAATGGTACAAACCCTCATCAAAAGAATCACAAAATATGGAAAATTCATCTATAAACATCTCAAGAAACCTCGACTCTCTACCATATCAGAAAAAATGCTAAGCATGCATCACTGGAAGGTACCAGGTGCATTATGATAACTAAGATTTAATAATGTAAAAATAGTGTTTAAAACAATACTAAAACATACATATCAATCAAAATAATACTCTCTAAACATCATAGAATAAAGAGGAGTAATCGTGTTCTCCACTCTTGCTTGCACGTACTTGTAACGAATCTAGAGTAAACAACTATTAACTAACAAAAAGAGTAATATGAGGCTACGAAAATAGTAAATATAAGGTATGAAATAGTAGATTTAATTGAGAGAAAAGGGTATAGAGAAGGTTAATCTACCACGCAATTCAATGACTAACTAATAGTCAATCGATTGACTATTAGTTAGTCATTGAATCGCTTGTTGACCCATAGTGAATACAAAGTCCTCTCGGATCGAGGCTTCACTAGAATGAGAGTTTAGGTCCACCACACATTTCTTTGGAAGTGGCTTTAAACTCTAGTTCTCTGTTATGAGCTCTATTTCTAGTTACTCATAATGAAGAACTTGACGTTCTTGATGCAAAACAATAATATTAATAGCTAATCATCTTTACGTGGCTTCATAAACCTCTTCTAATGGAGGTTTAGCCTTGTTTCATTGGATGAACAATATCAAAACAATAAGATAAAGACATTAAAATAAAGAGACAAGAATGGAATATTAAACTAAGGGTTTTTATTGAAGGATTTAATAGAGGCCACAAACTAAATTATTCTAACCTAAACTACAACTATACTAAACTAATTAGAAACTAAGGGGAGGAATGAATAATAAGTTTAGCCTTAATCTTCTTTATATAGGAGAGGGTTAGGATTATATTTTCGTGTATGGGACAAAAAGAGAAACTTTGGGCCTCTAAAATGAGTCCAAAGTCCATTAGATTAAGTCTAAAAGGGCTAATTTTGCTGGAAATTACTTGAGTGCCCATTTTGTCTACTATTATAGCTCTTATTGGGGGCAAGGATGTGTTCATTAGAAATCTTATTTTGAGGCGGTCGTTTTGACATAATGTAGGGCCAATTTTGAGGCCCGAGTCCAAAGATACAACCTATTAAAGTTATGTTGACTTTTCTGTTCTTTTTCTACCTGAATTGACTCTGACTTCCCAGCTTTTACTAGGCTTGGAAAAACCTTTTCTTCATGATTCTTTTGCTTTAAACATAGAACTTCATCAGCAATCATCTTGACATGTTTTCCATACAAAATGGCGTCTTTAAGCACATAAACAGCTTGAAGACCTGAAATATATAAAAACACATAAACATTACTAACTTTTATTAATTATAAACATATTTGGCCTAAATAGAATACTATTAAAGGGTTTAAACTACACTTTTAGGTGCTTATCACATTAAATAACCCAAATGGCATATGACGATAGGCAAAAGTTACAAAAAGGCAAGTAAAGGTAGTTTTTTCTTGATCCTCCGGTGTAATGCATATTTGGTAATAACCATAATAACTATCGAGAAAACAATAGTGCTTATGACCGACTAACCATTCAAGCATCTAGTCAATAAAAGGAAGAGGAATGTGATCTTTCTTAGTGGCTAAATTCAACTTACGATAGTCAATGCAAAAATACCACCCGATAGTCATTCAGGTAGGAACTAACTTGCCATTTGCAATCGTAACTACCATAATACAAGACTTCTTAAGGACAACCTAAATAGGACTCACCCATGAACTATCGGAGATGGGATAAATGATAATCGCATCCAACAACTTTAGCACCTCCGCTCGCACTACCTCTCTCATGTTAGGATTAAGCCGTCTTCAAAACTCCCAGGTTCGTTTAACATCCTTCTCAAGATGAATATGATGCATACAATCAGTGGGCTTTATCCCATTAATATCAGCAATAGTCCACTGTAAGGTAGCTTTATGCTCTCTAAGGACCCTAATTGGTTTCTTATCATTTTTAGATAAAGTTTAAGTTTTTTTTTTTTTTAAATTTCATGTTTTGCTTTTATCATTATTAATTAGGATAATATCAACTTGCTTAAAGAGAAGGTTTAGGATAATATCAAACTTAGGATTAAAATAGGAAATATTTGTCTTTTGAGTTTAAGTTTTTAAACTTACCAAGTGTTGGATATTTGATTAACTTGGGACATTCGAATGTGGGAGGCGAGTAGTGTAATAATACGCTCGTGTATTACAAATCAACTTGGAAATTAAAAATTCAATCTTTGACATTTATTGTTAGATTTTCACAATCATATAGTTAATAGTTAAATCAAGTTTAGTTAACTTTTATTAAACGTAGTTACTTTTTGTGCTTACCGCTTTCATAGTTTTAAGCCCACGAAGAAAACCAATTGTATCTTATTGGCTTTGCCACATTTCAACCCGACTTGTGGGTCTTAGATAGATTAAACTTGTAACCGTAAGGAAGCACTTGAATGGTGGGTTGAAACACAAGACACCAAACATTCGTCAACCCTACCACATTGCCTTCACCCCAAGGGTCGTGCACGCACACCTTGGGTGGTAATTTTCAAACCACCTCATTCCAAAGTGTTAGAGGATACTTGTATGTTACTAAGCATGCATGCATGATTGTGTGATTTCCAATTCAGTCTTCTCTTTACATTTAATGCAAAGGCTAAACCCGAGCCCTTAAAGAACAAAAGTGGGATTAAGCCCCACATAGAACGGACGTTGATTGCTCAAATTGATACATAGACTTAACTAAAACTTAAAATCAATCAAGTAGAGCCAATCTAGTCACGTCCATCAGGACAAACATCTAGCACGAATAAAGAGAGTAGTGAGCTTACAGATTCCAGTGGACCAACCACCTTACTCACTCCCCTCCCTCAGATTCACCATAAGTGATATTTTTGGGGGCACACCATCTGGCGAAGTACCAAACTTCTCCCTTGACATGTGTAGTTCCCAAAACCTAGTTTCGTGCCCACTATTAAATTCAAACAAGGAATAGTATCTAATTTATAGACATTGCATGCAAACTTTTCAAAAACTTCAAAGCTACAAATGAATTTCACTGTTTGGGTATCCAATATATACATGTGTGTGCGCATATACATAGATTCTCAAAAGTCTCACAAACGTGCATGATACTACGCTCAGGCAATCAAAAGCTTAGCGCGTTTAAAACTTTTCAACGTAGGAGAGCACATCGATCTCGACATACTCCTATTTCTCATCCCCTAACTGCTAAGATGGAAGATGAGGTAGTTCAAGTTGAAGAGCCTCTCTCTAGCATCTACACACCATTACAAGATGGGCATCCATCTTGTATACAACTCACAAAACTCACTAGCGATTTTCGCATCCCACAAAATGTGTTTAATCTCTTACTCATCTTTCACGGTTTTGAACATGAGTTACCATATGAACACCTACACCAGATACATGAGGTATGCAATACTTTCAATTATCCGGGTGTTTCTAATGTTCAGGTTCAACTAAGAGTGTTTCCCTTCACTCTAGCTGGCAAAAGCCACTAATAAGAGCCCAAAACTATAGTTTTTACCCCTTAACAATATTGCTTTTAGACCAATTATGTGATTAATAAGTAAGAGTTAGTATTGTTATCGTGTTTTGTGTATTTCAGGCATTGGAGTCGAATATGTGAAGAAAGGCGCCCCTTTTGCGAGATAAGGGAGCAAATGTTGGTTGCTAAGAAGTTCTATGATTAAAGACCAAGATTCAATAAAAAAACCTTTTAAAGTCGGGTCAAAGCTGAAAAGTCTAAGTCAACGCGGGAAGAAATAGCATATAAAAGTCAGCAGAACTTTCGAAAGCCGTATCTTTAGACTCAGATCTCGAAATTGGGCCTACCATATGTCAAAACGACCGGCTCAGAAAGAGCTTTCTAATGATCTAAGACTTGAACCAATCAGAGAAGTAGAAGTGGATGAAAAGGCTATTAAAGTCATTTTCAGCTGAAAACCCCTTTGTGGACTGAAGTAATAAGATTTTGGGCTTGATTTTCCGGCCCAAAATATTGCTCCTAAGCCCATGCACAAAATTGTGGATCTAGCCTCTTCTATATAAAAAGGACTAAGACTTAGCTCTTAAGTAACTTAGTTACTTAGTTAGATAATTGATAAAATTAGTTTTTAGATCCAATTGATTAGCTTTAGAACAAGAAATTAGTTTTTAGAATAAAATACTTAGTTTATATTTCAAGTTACTGAGTTTCTAATTCAATACTTAGTTAGCTTTAGTTTGTTTTAAATTCATAATTAGTTATTCATACTCTTAGTTCTAAATTACGTTTAATCCAGCTTTAATTCACTTTGAATCATTAGACTATTGTTCAATTATATTAATAAACTTATTAAATAATGTCTTGTTCTTATTCTTCTTGTTCTAGAAATGATAGCTTAATGACTCAAGGCTAAACCTCCATTAGAGGGGTTTGAGGAAGCCTTGATGAAAACTTGATTGTATTAGCGTAGAAATGGTTGTAATGTTCTATTCCATTCTAGAAAGTAATTAGTTCTCCATGAGAATGGGTTTGATTGTTAGTTGGTAGAGATTACCATGAACAATTAGGGATTAGAAAGACCCAGTTGTTATGCGAAAACATTACAATTCGGATTACGACAATTCTATGTTCGTTTATTAAGTCGAATTAAGGTGGAATCAAATTCCCCTAATTTCGTCTCATATTGTCATCTTAGTATTGAATTTCCGTCATTTCATTTATCATATCTTGATTAGTTAATTCACCCTCGTAGTTAAATTCAAATCCATTACTCTCACGATTTTGTTAGAATACATAAACTAGGAAGTGTTCACATCTAAACGAGCTAGGAGTGGAACGAATTCTCTACTCCAATTATATTGAATGATAACGAGAGTAGATAAATTTGATATATAAGTACGAAAATAGTTTTAGTTTTACTTACATTTGAGTTTAATCACTTATTCGTAGGTAAAACTAGCATGTTTCCTATTATCAAATGGCGTTTTTCCTATTTAAGGTGCATATATTATAATACCCCGTCTATTTCTTTTATTTCTCCTAGTATAATAATAATAATAGGTAAAACAAAATAGGATAGATATTAGTAAGGATAGGAAACCCAGTAGGGTTAAGAGATAAACCTTCCTTCCTTGTGTTTAGGGGGGTTTGAAAATAAAAAGGAGATTCTCACGTAGAGTTTTTGGGAACGCGGGTGCAGTGGATTGAAAGGGAAAATGATATGACTTGGGAACTTGAAGATAAAGTAAGACAGATGCATCCTGAGCTTTTCTCTGACACTCTACCTTGAATCTCGGAATGAGATCCTTTTAAGGTGTGCATAACCAGATTGTTTGGACTGCTCTAGAGAGGAACTAAGGTATTCACCTTGCAGGTTAGTTATATTCCTTGAGTGTACGAGAATGTAGGGATGGGCATTCCTTGAATGTGGCGAGAATGATCTAGGGCATTCATTGAATGTGCAATGAATGGCCCCTTAGTGATATGATAGGTATTCCTTGAATGTAACGGGAATGACCTAAGGTATTCATTGAATGTGTCATGAATGACCTAAGTTTTATGCCCAAAGAGGCTGTGAAATATGTGTATGAAAGCCCAGAGATGGCTATGATATTGTGGTATTCGGTGGGAGAGAGGCACACAAGAATGTGCGATTTGGCAAATGTTTAGAGTGCAAATCGTGGAGTAGGTACTAAAGGGTGGGTGTATAAGAAAAGAAATCAATTAATTAATTAGAGAAATTGATTTGATTATACGGGTGTGTTTGGACGGCATTTACATACTGATAGGATATTTACATATGTTTATTTAGAATTTCTAACTTTCGTTTGCAGGAAGGTAGGACTTAATAATATTTTGTGCAGGGACGATGTCCTACCCTTATACAGAAGTGGATATCGGTAAGATTTAATTAAATTACTCAGTTAATAAAATGAGTTATTATAATGAGTTAATAGAATGGAAGTCTTGCTTGGGAAAAAACTATGCCGGTTGAAATGACGGAACTACCTGTCTTCCAAGCTGAGAATGATTAAGTTATGGGATAATATAAATTGGTTGTTTAGATAATTAAAGTATGACATTGTTTTTATGTGGTTAGTCTACTCATACCAGCAAATTCCATTTTTGTTGACCCATGTTTGCTTTGTTTTGGCAACGTGGGTATCTTCTTGGGAACATAAGTGGAAGGCAGTAGAACCACGGCGTGTGATTTGGATCCTTGCCTGGAGCAATCCGTTAGTTTTTTTATTAGGTCTGATTCTTATTGGATGGATGTAATAACATAGTTTACATTTTCATATGAGATGAGAATACTATGTTGAAGACTTTTATTCTTAGAGTTTTGTTTGATGTTTTATTGGGACGGAAGAAAGTATTTTAATAAAGTGATGGTTGAGGAAATTTTGGAGATTTTTTGTTGTAAGTTGATTTTTATAATGTAGGTTTTAGGTTTTGGCATGTGTTGTATCCACCCCGTCATAACCTGGGTTTTTAGAAAATTGAACATAGTGATGTTTGAGATATTTATATTTCAAATATTCATTTTGTAATTGTTTAGAAATTTGGGTTGTGACCACGCATGGATTTTATCTCAGAAGCCCGATTTTTTTGATACATGGGAAAATATAGTGTTCTCCTTCATGAAGAAGTACTTTCCACTGAAGAAAATAAAGGAGATAGTAAGCAATATACAATTCTTCCAACAGAGTCCGAGTGAGACATTCTCCGTAGCATAGGATAAATTCTCTGACCTGCTCCATTCATGCCCTCACCATAAACTAGAAAAATTCACTCTTGTCTAATATTTTTTCAAAGGTCTTCTCTAAGAACACAAAGTCACACGGGACATCATGAGTAATGGAAATTTTTTAGATAAAGGTGCTACAGAAGCTCTAACCTTTCTTGAAAACCAAGCAGAAAAAAGTACTCATTGGGGTGACACAAACAATTCCAGAACATCACAACCTAGTACCTCTAAAGCCAATGGTATCTTTGAAGTAAAATCCAATCCAGAGAGTTAAACACTAATTGAAACCCTCACAAGAAAGATAGATGCCCTCCCAACCAAACAAAAAGACCATACTCCCTAATCAGTCATGAACATAGATATAACATTATGCACTTTTTGTTTCGATTTAAATCACATATCTACCCATTAACCCTTGCTCAACAACATACACTACAACAAAAGGGTTCTGTTGCAGCGCGCTCTTTTGCAGCGCTCACAATTCATTGGTAAAAGATATCAGTTGTGACGCTGTAGGCGTCCCTAATAGTTTGTCGTTCTATCCAGCTCAGCCTAACTTAAAATTACTTATTACCATGACTTTTACGTGACTAATAGGGCGTAATTAATAATTTTGTTAAAATAATAAATAACTTTTTTTATAAAGCTATCTACTGCGACGCCATTAGCGCAGCTGCTATCCAACTTAACAAATGTGACACCTCGACTGTTGCAAATTGTTTTTGTTTATAGCTGAAGTTTTTTTTCACTTTACCTATGCTGGGGCGACAATGGCGTCGCTGATATACCGGGATATTCTAATTTAACAAATATTTCTCGCGGGCCTTTTTTATTCTTGGCTTCTAACCCTAAAAATTGGAAAACCCCACCCACCCTTTTCTTTTCTTTACAGCCATCGAATCTTCTTCCTACTGAAAAAAATAGAAAAAAGAAAAAGAAAAATGTTCTTCCTCGTTTTCCTCCAGTGTAGTCAAAGCTTAGGTATTGTTCTCTCTTTTCTTTCTTTTGATTATATTTGAAAGCTTTAATTTTGGTTAATCCTCCACACCATCAAAGCATCGACTTTTGGTTGGTTTAATTTGTGTTTAAGGTTAATTCCACATTTACCTAACAAAATTTTCATATTAGAGTTTTGGGTATCCTCCACCACTGTCAAATCTACGGTAAACTTCGACTTTTGTATAATCCACCACCACCACTGTTAAACTTGCTGCTCTCAGTTCAAAGGTTAGTTGATCTAGCTTCTCAGTTGAAAGCTACTTGATTTTCTCTCTCTGTTCAATGGTTAACTGATTTTTTTGTGTTCACATTGATCGATGACTTCGACAGGTAGTGGAACCATTAATGCTGAAATAGAAGGTCTTTTTTTTTCTTATCATACTGGTACTTTTGATTGTAGTAAAATAGAAATAGATTATGTTTAGAAAAGCAAATTCTATTGAAAATGGTGGATTTTTATGTCAATGAGTGTGCTGGTGGGATTTGAACTGCAGTTTTAGACTCTTTGAACTTATTTGTGAATTCAAAGGATCGGTAAATTCATGTTTATATTGTGAATTTTGTGAAATTAATTGTTTGAAACAATTTGTTTTTGATGTACATTATAGTGTATCAAATTTTCAGTGGTGAATAGAAGTCCTTGGCATTTTTATGGTGGTGATGCGGATATTCTTTAATAGTTGGTATTGTGGTATAATCATGGTTTTCCTTGGTGGTTCAATCTATTCCCAGGTTTTTTTTTATTTATGAATAAGTGGTTAGGTGAATTTTGCTTGTTTCTTTCAATTTCATTTATTGGTTTTGATTCAATTTGGGAAAGTTAGTTGCTGATTTTTTTTTTAATCATATATAATAGAATAGGATATGGTGTTAGGATTATTTTGCGAGGAAATTTGGTTGGAGGAGTTACTGTTTCCCGAGACTATACCATCTTTGTCTCTCTGTGCAGTTGTGGGCTTACATGGATATATGATAGACATCTTTGGTAAGATTTGGGCATTTAGAAATCTATGATAGACGGAAATATATATTGATGTGCACAGCCACTGATTTGATAGTGCTGTGTGGCGGCAATGGGGAGGTTTGCTACTCCAGGTAAGCATATTTTCATTTCACCTTGAAATACATAAGTGTTTGCCAGTTTTTATTCTTTATAATATTAAATTGTTAAAATTAGAGTTCCTGTAATAAGAAAAAAGCTCCCAATGAACAATTGGGGTGGTTGTAAACTATCCAACAAGCTAGGATGGAAGCTTGGATGCTGCTGCTCAATTTCATTTTTGAACTGTACGTAGTTTGCCAGAGCGGTAGCAAACTATATGTAGCTCCTCTACGGTAAGTCCTATATAAATCTGATTTCTAAGCCTTCCTTCCCTCTTTTATGAAATTGCTTAGGAGGCACCAAACAGTGAGATGGTATAAGGGTCCAGGAGCATATAACTTCTAAGTATATTTATTGACAATGTGCCACTATAGTTTGTTGCTGCCTACTCATTGATGTTGTTGATGTGCATTGATATTCTATTTTTTTTTTAGAATCACATTGAGTTTAACAATCAACTAGTTGACCCTCACCTTTAAATTTTAATGGTGAAACAAATAATTTAGAATTTCTTGAAATGAGGACCTATTTAAAAATGTTGAAAACAGTATTTGTTGGACACATTGACTACGAAGTGAAGAGATACATCAGTTGATTGTGTTTTGTTATGTGTTGAATATATATACACCTAACATATCTATTTGAATGGAACAAATTTTCTCTTGTAAACTAAACTGAATTTAATCAACTCACTTGTTCTAATATAGTTTGTTTTCCATATTGTAAAAGGTTGGGAACTTAATTGTGGCAGTGGTGTTTGTGCATATACTAGGTCCATAAGTTTGACTTGGTTTACATGTATCGCTTATTTGAGTGCATTTTTTTTAAAAGTTTACTTATGCATTGCTTATTTGTTGTACCAGATTGGTCGTTCGGTTGTAGTAGATGAATGAAGAAATCTTTGGTAGATGTTCAAATTGGCAGATTGTAAAATCTACTTTTGCAGAATGTCTATATTCATATTAGTTGATTTATGTAAAGATTATTTGGTATGATGTATTGTCAAAGACTAATTGTCTGGATGCTTCAAATACTTTTGTACTGGATGATATAATAGTTAATGAAGTATAGCTTGTTATGATTCATTGTTAATTGAATATGGTGTTTTTATTGTATCTACATAAATTTCATTGAGTACGTAGAATTTTAAAAATGAGAAAGATTATAATGATGAGTAAAAGGTGTATAGTATCTAATTATGCTATTGCAACCCTAAAGGTGCGGCAAATGGGTTGGCCAATGAAAAACGAGCTCCCTTTATTGTGATGCTCTTGGGTGTTGCTAAAGGTGCAAAACTTTTTACCACAAGTTAGTGGTGCAGCTAAAAGAAAACTTTTTGCAACGCCAAAGGTGTTGTTACAAGTAGTTTTTTGTGACGCCAAGCGTTGCAAATAGTTTGAATTTCTTTTAAAATTAATTTAGTTCAATAAAATGAAGTAGCGACGCAGATAAAGTATTAGCAGTGCAACTTGGCGTGACTAAAAAATAGAAGCTTTTGCAATGCCCATTAATGCGTCACATTTGAGCTTTTGTGACCCACTTTTTAGAAGCACCTTCGCGACGCCTTGTTTGGTGTTGCAATTGATCAGTTGTGATGCTTTTTAGGACTTTTAGCAATGGGGTATGGCGTTGCAGAAAACCCCTTCTGTTGTAGTGATAACATCACTTCAACCGTAAGATGTTTTGCTTTCAATGTACCAAATGCACCATGGAGGCAACACCCAAATTTTTAATGGAATACTAATCCACAACTCGAACTCCTGCGGGGTTTACAAATTAGGTCAAACCACAAAATCTGATCCAATTAGTTCAGACAAGGACAAGGTACCTATAACAATCATAATAGAGCGATTGTTCAATCTAATTTTAACCATAACTTCCAAAATCAACCAATCAACAACCAAAGAGACCTAGTTCCAGTTGCCTAACCTACTAATGTCTCGTTAGATAAAAGATCAAAGATGATGCTATCTTTGATGCAACAACAATCTCAAACTTTGGTGTCCATATAACAATCTTTAAACCTACTAACTCAAGAGAAAGCCCAGAAAGGTGTGTTCCCAGAACAAGCAGTTCCCAATTCTAAACAAACAAACAAAGTTTTTGAAGCTACAAGTGATCCCAAGTAAGCACTATCATGAATTACGGTCTACAGATGTTGAAGAAACCCTTCTCCACGATCCTATCTATAAGGATTAAATCCTTTTTTCCGTGATTTATTTCCAATCCATTCATTCTCTTACATTTGCTTCAATGGAATACATCATAAAAGGTAACCAGACCCTCTACTTGGAGTGTGTGGTTGTAAGTGCCGAAGCCTTGAGCCCACGAATACCTTTCATATTCTGTGTTAGCACTTTTACTCGTACTTTGAGTAGTGTACCTCTATGGAGCAAGTATACATTTTTTTATTTTTTTATTTTACATTTTTTTTAAAATAGTTTTCTTTTCATGTAATTTACTTTACATTACCTACTTTCTGTTATTTCCCAGTTTTCTGTCTACTACTTTCATGGATTCTATACGGGCTAACC
Source organism: Coptis chinensis (assembly GCF_015680905.1). Taxonomy (NCBI): domain Eukaryota; kingdom Viridiplantae; phylum Streptophyta; class Magnoliopsida; order Ranunculales; family Ranunculaceae; genus Coptis; species Coptis chinensis. The sequence goes on from NC_141463.1 coordinate 40,746,819, forward strand.
CCTAGAGAAACGCAATCTAGGGGCGGTTTGAGATCAGTTTTGCTTATTAAGGGTCGCCTATATCACCGCACTATTTGCACAGTTCAGGACGTATCATATCTTGTATAGTAAATCCCCAACTCATTATAATCAAGCTCATGCATGCGGATTGGGCACCTGAACCGACATGAAAGTTGCCTATGACAATCTGTTATGGTATGTTTTTAATCACTGCTTTTGTACGAGTTCTTTGTCTATATCTCTACATAGGTTTTCAAAAATTTGAGGGTATAAAAATTTAAAATCTTACGTCCCATACTAACCAAAATAATACTGGATAACGTATGATTTTATCTTTTTGTAAAAACCTAATATATGGTTAGAGATACCTTTTGAGAAAAACAAGAATCAAAAAAAAAAAAAAAAAACTTCGACGAGGCATCGAAATCTAGAATTAAGCAAATGGTGTAACCCAAAATAAAACCATGATCTATTTAATTCTATCTTATGCACTTCTCTATTATTTTCTCGAGAATCTAACTTTAAAAGGCTCATTTTGTACAAAAATTTCAAAGATTCCCCCCCCCCCTCCCTTTTCTAAAAACTTTTCAAAATATCTAAAAATAGTTCTTCTCCAACGAGCAATGCTTAATGGAGACATGTACCCTCCGATTATGAAGTTGTTGCATCTCTTCCGATTCATATTCAACTTGATATCTAGAAGAGAATTCACACCATCACACCTGGTGTAGGAAAAAGTTCCTACTATACGTGCGCAGACGGCGTGCAGAAGTCAAGGACAACTGGTGTTTGACAAATACCAGACTGCCGTAGACTTCAGCTGATAAGCGAGGGTTCAGTATTTACAGTCTACATGTGTCTTACACCAAAACATAGAGCCCAACTTAATAGAGTGATCAAACCATCTGGGTGGGATTAACTCGAGTCTTGGGAATCTGACTATAAACGACTAACCTTTTTATAGCTTTTCAAAAATTTAGTCCTAAAAAATTAATTAGTCTTTAATTTCATGTTTGTATATTCTTTCCACCATATGATCCCTTTGCTCTTGTAAAATTCTTTTTGATTCATTCCGCTATTCGTACACATTTTCTTTCAAGTTGGCACACTCTATTCTTTTTTAGAGCTCATTCGTGCATACAACTTATGTCATCTACACGCTTCAAGGCGTTCATCTATCATATTGTGTGTCATTCACCCTTTGATATTAGCAGGTGATATATACCGTTAGATTGTTTTTTTCGAGCCGATCGTTTTGGTAGCTCATTGGTCCAAATCAGACAGGTAACGAAGCGGGAATCTGCATTTTATAGTTTTTGAGATACAAAGGACATGATCGGAATTATTACTTTTAATATGGGCTCGGCCCTAAAAAATGAAAAACCTAAAAAAAGGCACGTGCAGTGAACGTACTTCTTTTCTACCCCACGCGCTCGCCCCGATCATTTTCCATCTTCCCCAGCAAAACAAAACCCTAGCCACCGCAACTTATTACCAAGCGCCCGCCCTTAACCAGGTCACGTCTGCCCCTCTACCCACCAACACCATCTACCAAAAATTTCATAGTTCACTCCATTTTTTACCCCAACAACACATCTCTTCTCCTATTTCACCAATTAAAAGCCTAAATGAACCATGTCTTAAAAATAGTTCTGGAACCAATTTTTGAGTCCCTATTCAATTCCATTTATTTTGGCATTCATTTCAGAGTAGAGATAGTGAGAAGACATTGGGAGTCTTTGGTTGAGTTGGTGCATACAACTTACTTTCCCTCACTCACTCTTTCATTTTATAATAGTATGCACCGAGCGGTGGATGGTAAGGTCTTTTGTACGTTTGCTAAGGGTACATTTGAGCTTACACCTGAGGTGGTGAGTGAAGCCATCGGGATTCCATTGAAGGCTTACACTTAGATTGAACAGTCTATAGAAAACAAGTTTATAGATGTTCTGATCTTTGAGACGCTTCTAGATGGTAGAAAGAACACCGCATCTGACTGCGCTTATCAGAACACCCTGAGGAGGAACCAATTGGCAGCTTTGCAATAGATATCCTATAATCTTATAGGCTCAGCCAAGGCCTCTGATATCAGTAAGAGTATTATGCACATTCTTTGGATTCTACAAGAGTAGAAAAACAATTTCTGCGTAGTTCATTTCATTTGGGAGAAGCTTCGTAAAGTCCGTAAGACTTACGCTTCCCTCCTTATGATTTGCACTCTCATCATGCAACAATGGGGTTTTGATCTTCCAGACAACACAGTGGAAGTCGAGTACACTACGGTAGGCCCCATCTATGCCCACTATGTCCAACTATACTAGCAGCCTCCTACATCTAGAGAAGTCGAGCAAGTTCGTGCTAGTCCAGAACCTAAAGACTACTTTGCTCCAGGTGCTACTCGCCAGTTCTCTTAGCCGATGGATAGAATTCATTTCCTCCATGAGGGCCAGAGACTCCTCCACGAGAAAGTTCTCGAGCTCAGGCAAAGTCATGAAGCCATTCTAGCTAATCAACAAGCCTTCTAGCATGAGCAGAGATTCTTTCAAAACAATGTCACAAGGACATTACGTAGGATACAAAATTCTGTGACTGGTAGAGATACACAACATAGAAACCGTTGTCAACAAGGAGAAGGATCGTTTCGGCATAACGATGAGTCACGCATGGATTCTGACTAGGCACATCCCAAGTGTCCGTATAAATAGTTTTATGTTAATTGTTTGCACTTATTATTAGTAATAATTGTAAGTTTTATTATCTTAGTAGTATAATTGCATGTTTAGAATTTTCTTATGCGGAATTTGGTATATGAGTAGAAGGTAATACAAATACACCATGCCAAAAAATTTTGTATTTCTACATTATATATGTTTTTCAAATATAAATAAAAAAAACAAACAATTTCATTGTAGAATAATTACATAGCTTACTGATAAGTACCCAAAACTGTAGTTTTAAACCCTTAATAGTATTACATTTAGGCCAATTATGTTTATAATAAATAATAGTTAGTATTGTTTATGTGTTTTTATATATTTCAAGTCTTGAAGTTGTTTATGTGCTTAAAGATATCATTTTGTATAGAAAATGAGTCAAGTTGATTGCTTTAAAAGTTCTATGTTTAAAGCCCAAGAATCAAGAAGAAAAAATCTTTTCAAGTTCAGTCAAAGTCAATTTGGGTAGAAAAAGGACAAAAAGGCATTAGAACTTTGAAAAGGCGTATCTTTGGACTCGAGCCTTGGAATTAGGCCTACTTTATGTCAAAACTACCGTTTTAGAATAAGCTATCCAATGGACCCGACCTTGCCCTAATCAGAGCTGTAGAAGTGGAGAAAAAGGGCACTGAAGTAAGTTTTAACAAAATTACCCCTTTTAGACTTAACCTAATGGACTTTTGGCTCACATTAGATGTCCAAAGTCTAGCCTCTAGGCCTATGCACGAAAATGTAATCCTAATCTTCTCCTATATAAAGAGGATTAATGCTAAACCTAACTTGGCTACTTCCTCATTAGTTTAGTATAGTTTAGAATAAAATAGTTTAGGGTTAAGTAAATTAAGGTTTATAATTATAGCCTCCAAACTTCCATTAAAGACATTAGCTTATTCAATTCAATCAATTCTTATTTACATTATGTCTTTCTCTTATTGTTTTAGTATAGAAAATCCGATGAGACAAGGCTAAACCTCCAAATAGAGGGGGAGGATTAATGCTAAACCTAACTTGGCTACTTCCTCATTAGTTTAGTATAGTTTAGAATAAAATAGTTTAGGGTTAAGTAAATTAAGGTTTATAATTATAGCCTCCAAACCTCCATTAAAGACATTAGCTTATTCAATTCAATCAATTCTTATTTACATTATGTCTTTCTCTTATTGTTTTAGTATAGAAAATCCGATGAGACAAGGCTAAACCTCCAAATAGAGGGGGTTTTATGAAGCCTATGTGAGGATTATGATTGTTTAATCTTAGTTGTTGTTTTTAATCAAGTGCTTCAAGTTCAGTTCTTCAATTCATAAGAGTTGAACTAGAGATTAGAAACTCTATCAAAGAGATTTGTGGAGGTGATAATCTCTTATGCTAGTGAAGCCATGATTAGAGATAACTTGGTGTTTACTAGGGATCAATATATGATTAGGTTAAATGGTTGTTTGAATTATGTAGGTGGATTAACCTTCTCTATATCTTTCTCTCATCTTTAAATCACTGTTATAGCATTTTAATTTACTATTTTTATCATATTACTCTCATCATTACTTAATAGTAATTTATTCTAGATTCGTTTATAAGTACATGCAAACAAGCAGAGTGGATCGAAAACGATTACTCTCCTATTTATCACATGATATTGAGAGTATAATATATTGATTGAGAGCATGATTTTAGTATGTTTAAAATACTTTTTTCACATCTAATTTAATTCTCTTATCAATTGGCGTCGCTTGCCATCATGCTTGTTTACGTATTGCGTGTTTAGATTAAAACTACGAAAAACTGTTTTCACTATTCTCTATTGTTTTTTTCATTGCATTATTTTCCCCGAAAGATTTCTGCTTCTGTTTGAGTGCATAGGAATTGAGAAACCAACTCCCTGCAACTCTGTGACCTAACCCTAAAAAATTCAACCTTCACTATTTACTTGAGAGGCCACTCCTCATTTTTTGTCTATTTACAACAAGTGCCCTCCCCTTTCCTAGGCTTAATTTCAAGCCCAATTTACCCTATTTTCGAGCACACCCACGCCCTAGTTTTAATAAAATAAAATACTTTTTTAATAGTTAATGCAATAATATCTCACGAGTACAGTACAATACTCGTATGCCCACTAACTACAAAAAATTTAATTAATTTTTCATACTATACAGTGTCTAGAAAACTTAAAGAATTAGGATTATTTAATTAAGGAATGTGCATGCACGGATAACCACACTCAATTCTTAAGTGGCCTGGCCAATGGTTTGATACAAAAAAAATAAAAAATAAAAAATAATAATATTAGTTAAATTAGTAAGCCTACCCACTACCAAAGCCCTTTTCATAGGCTTGACATCGAAGCCCAACACGAAGCCTATAGTAACTAGCTTAAACCTTATTCTTAAACTCTAGCACTAATCAGGTTAAACTTTTTAGGACTTCACAATCTAACTCGTGTACCCAGACCAGTACTCATAATTGTTCAAGTAACATAGACGTGCTTCAAGGCTGTTGAAGGTGCCATTTATACTGCAGCGTAACAAGGACCCCTGTAACACCTATTTACATCCTCGAATCTACTGTTAGAGGATTCTATTTCTAGAAATAATCAGGCTATTTTTGCATGCTTTCGATAGGAATTGCATATTGGACTTAAAATTTGTATGAGATTAAGATATGGTACGCATAAATCTGCCTTATTAGTTTATCATAGACGCAAAAACTATCGCCTATCTAGAAATTCACACAACAACACACACACACCACCTACACCCACCACAACTACATTTGTAGCAATGGGTGAAGAAATAGCAGAGAGACCCCTCTCTAATTTTTATAAGGCTTTAAACGATGAACTTGAGTTCTGCATCATTCTTGCACGGGAGATTTTAGAATTCCCCCTAATATCTTTAATCTGCTACCTATTTTTTATAGGTTAGACCATGAGAAACCCTATCAACAATTACATAGGATACAACAAGTTCTTACTACATTTCATTTTCCTAACGTATGAGCTAAACAAATAAAGCTTAAGGTGTTTCCTTTCACCCTAGCTGACAAAGCAGTAGCTTGGCTAATAACACAAAAGCCAAACTCTGTCGACACATTGGAAAAACTAGTTGAATTATTTATGGAACAATTCTACCCATCACAGAAGACTGACAAAATGCTTCAAAATATTCACTTCTTCCGCCAAAACCCTAAAGAATATTTTTCTGAGGTTTGCAATCGTTTCACTGATCTTTTAGTAGAATGTCCCTATCATAATCTTGCTAAAGACACACTAGTTCGTGCCTTTTTCAAAGGCCTATCCCAACACCGTAAGGAGCCACATATGCATATAACTTCTTAGATAATTAATCCAAGAAAAGTAACAACTAGAGAGGTAACAATTACTCCCGCTCCACCCCTTCTTCATCTATAGCTAAGGCAGCCAGTATGTTTGAGGTAAAACAAGATCTTGAGCTTAGAACTTTAATTGAAACCCTTACTCAAAAGGTCGATGCCCTCTCTGTGCATAAATAAGAAGTGAAACCTACTCCAGTCATGAACATAAACTTTCCTCATTGTAATTTTTGTTTTAGTCTTGAGCATTCCGACTTCTATTATCCTCTTGTCTATGAACAACCTCCACCACAACCCGTAGATAATTATGCTTTCACCAACCCTAACATACAATGGAGGCAAAACACTATTTATAATCAACTACAACAAGCTACACCTCTAGGTTTTAATAATCAAAATATTAGGCCCATTACAAACTTCCACCAATTTAACCAACATCTAGGACAAGGAGATTTAGGTGACCAGAACAGAGGTTTAGTGCCCATGACCCAGAACTATCAACAAAAAGGCATGAACAGTCAACAAGCTTTAGTTTTAGTCATTCCTCCCATGACCACTCCACCAATTAAACCATCTACAGAGGAAGCAGTAGTAACTTTACTGCAACGTCAAAATCAAATTATGCGACAATACTCCAACTTGATGAAGGAACAAAATGAACAAAACTCCAGATATATGAAAGATCAGCGTGAGCAAAACTCTAACATGTTACATAAAACGATGCAAATGATGTAGTCTTTGTGCAAAAAGGTTAATGATTTGTCTCCTAACCAAAATAATAACCAAAAAGGCGTGTTTCCAGGTAAAGCAGTGCCTAATCCTAAGTCAACAAAGACTGCCTTCGAAGTACATAATATTCAGTGTAATGGTAATATAACCCCTGGAGAACTACATGCAGTCATTACCCTTCGCTATGGGAGAGTAGTTGATAACAAAGTGACTATGCCTGAAGATCGCCCACTAACGGAAGCTGAAAATGAAACAACCTTACCCAATACTGTCATAGAAACTGAAGACCCTACAACTGTAGAAGTACCAGCTAAACCACAACCAAAAGGGAATCTACCAAAAGATAAAATAACGGTTCATAAATATGTTCACCCTCATGCTAAAGATAAATAGAAGGTTAATAATATTGTTGACCCTTATGCTAAGTATAGAAAAAAAAAACCACCGTTTCCCTAGAGACTAGTTATGTCTAAAAAAGATGAGAATTTTGATTAGATTAGGGAAGTGTGTAAAAATCTGACTATAAACCTACCTTTTCTAGATGCTACAAAAAGTCTACCTGGACACGATAAGTTTCTAAAAAAGTTGTGCACCACAAAGAGGAAATCCAACATACCTAAATAAGCCTTTTTAACTAAACAATATCCCTTTTTATTTGAATATAACGGAATCGTTAAGTACAAGAACCCTGGTCGTCCTATTGTACAATGCACCTTGGGAGATAACTTCATAACAACTGCACTATTAGACTTAGGGGCGAGTGCTAACTTACTCCCTTTTTATTTATATAAACAGATAGGTCTCCACAAACTTAAATGAGTTTATGACTATTTAGTACCATGTATTTTTAGTTTTTTTTTCTAAATAGTACCCATACTTTTTTTTCTCGCCTATTAGTTCCCCAAACTCTCAATTTGTTTCAATTTAGTACCTCAATCTCTTTTCCATCTCAATCCATCCTATTTCATTAACGACAAGCTCATGTGAATAGTAATTTTGAATAGTAAATCGGTTAGTGAAATTGGACGGATTAAGACTAAAAAGAGACTGAGATACTAAATTGAAACAAATTGAGAGTTCGTTATACTAATAGGTGAGAAAAAAAAATATCGGTACCATTTAGGAAAAAAAATATAAGTACGTGGTACTAAATAGTCATAAACTCAACTTTAGCTGACCAAAATGACTTTGCAGTTAGTCGATCGTTCTATTAAATATCCCGAAGGCGTAGTTGAAAACATTCTCATTAAAGTTTATGATTTTTATTACCCATCCGACTTCGTTATTCTTGACATAGAAGTTACTCATGATTCTATTCCCATCATCTTAGGGCGTCCTTTCTTGGCAACCTCCAATGCCCAAATTAATTGTTGGGATGGATCAATGACTCTTTCCTTCGGAAATCTGTTTGTGGAAGTTAACATGTTTAGACTCAAGCAATGACAACTAGGTTTACCTGTAGAAGGAGAAATGAAATCCATTAAGAGTTATGTATCTCACATTAGTGTAGACGACTTCGTCCCTACCATAGTAGATACCCCTCTTAAGGAAGAAGGCAAAGAGCATTATTTTGACATAGAAGTTACTCATGATTCTATTCCCATCATCTTAGGGCGTCCTTTCTTGGCAACCTCCAATGCCCAAATTAATTGTTGGGATGGATCAATGACTCTTTCCTTCGGAAATCTGTTTGTGGAAGTTAACATGTTTAGACTCAAGCAATGACAACTAGGTTTACCTGTAGAAGGAGAAATGAAATCCATTAAGAGTTATGTATCTCACATTAGTGTAGCCGACTTCGTCCCTACCATAGTAGATACCCCTCTTAGGGAAGAAGGCAAAGAGCATTATTTTGACACCCTGAACATAGATGAAATCGAGGAAGATTTCCTTAGACTCTTTTGCAACCCTTCTTTTCCACCTCGTGAGTCCCCTCTTATTAACATCTATTCAACCCTTGATGCCATAACGTAAAAGAGAATTTCTCACCCTCTATACAACTAACTGATTCTTTTGACCCACCTATTGAGCAATGTCTTGCATATCTCAAGGCTTCTGATGATCTAGAACTGAGAATAGTACAGTAGCTGAGCACCATTCACCTACCTCACATCATCCTGTCACGCATTCCCCTTCCATCACCAATGTTCCCCGCCCTCCACCTTTTCAAAGGAACCTTAAGTTTGCCCTAAACCTTCTTGCTTCTCCTGTATTTCATGATTTTTGAAACCGTCCTGATACAAAAAATAATACCCAAATAAAAGCCACCCGATACCTTAGTTTTCACAAGTGAGACAATACAACCATACCCTTTCAATAAGTTTTGTGATAAACCCACATTCTCATTTTTTCCATTCCTTCATTCTTAATCTTATCCATATCCCACGTATTTTCCACAACCATTCTTTTCCTCATAATCATTTACTTGGCGACCCTTTCGTTGGAGGAAAAAAAAGAAGTGTACACCTTCGATTAGGTTATAGATCCATCGAAATTCACTCCCATTCCGCTAAGCCACGTGAGTAGAAAATCTTGGTGCTTAATTCTATTTGGGGGTGCTTTCTGTGATAATTTTTTATGGAAAGACCCACAACTCTTTAGGTTCTTTGATACATGGTAAACCAAGTATATATATATAGCCCGACTCCTAAAAGGACCTTAAATAAGTACGAAATCTAAAATACCCACAACTTCACCTACAAAATGATTTAAACCCTAATCTTTTGTGCATATGATCTGCTAACTATAAAGAACATCTCTACAAAAATTCAACTCGTTTGACAATTTTTAACACTGGCAAAAGATGAATACAAAAACTAGACATTTCTGAACCTTTATATATATATTCAAAAGTGGAAAACAATTTTATCTAAGTTAGAGGATATCAAACGAGTTGAATTTTCGTAGAGATGTTCTTTATGGTTAGTAGATCATATGCACAAAAGATTAGGGTTTAAATCATTTTGTAGGTGAAGTTGTGGGTGTTTTAGATTTGGTACTTATTTAAGGTCCTTATTTAAGGTCCTTTTAGGAGCCAGGCTGTATATATATATATATTAAATAAAGTCTCGAGTATCTGACTAAAAAAGACTCATTTTATTCTTCGGCGTACTCCATTGCAATTTTATGTTATAGAAGTGCATCATTAAGGTAACCGGACCCTCCTTTTTAGAGTGCATTATGGTGTAAGTGTCGGATCCTTATACCACATTTTCATGTACCTCATGCATTCATCTCTTGTACCTTTTCTCGTTATTTGAGTAGTGTTTCTCTATGGAGTGAGTTCCATTTTTATTTCTTCATCGTGATTTTGTTTTTCCAAAAAAAAAAAAGTCTATGGAATATGACTTTAAACGACCCATGTTTTTGTAAAATGCCTCCTTAATAAAGTATAGGCCACAAAAAATTTCAAACTTAAAAAAGAGTTTTCAAATTTTGTTTGGGGGTGGCATATTTTGGTCTTTCATTTCAAAACTTTTTGCCACCCTTTGCCTATCATGTTTACTCCAGTAGAGTTTAGGTTTGCTAGTTACGTAGTTTAATTGTGATATTTAATTATTTCATGAACCCCTTTCTCCCAAATTGTTTTGGGGTGGTATATTTAATTTTAGCACATTGTACGTTCACGTATTAAAATTGCATGTATAAATATCGAAATATATAACCCATGGGCCTTGTTGATTTAATTGGGATGCATAATATAATTAGGTATCTTAATTTTGTGAAATTTCACTATTTTGTGGAATTTTGAATTTTGGAAGCTAATCATATAGGAGCCACGATATGCACATGTTTGATTTGTGAACTTATGGTATTATTTTATTTCTGTTAGAGTCCGCTTATGTCCCAAGCGCTATTTATTATTTCATGTTATCCCCATAACGGGTGGAACCCATATAGGAGTTGTGTATGCTTTTATTTCTTTATATTAGTATAGATTAACTTTCTTTTTCAGGTGCTCCCATTTACAAACACGTTTCTATGGTACTCTCTATCCTTTATTTTCATTCCATACTTTGAGGACAAAGCATGATTCTGTTTGGGGCTGAGGTCATATATAAATATGTTCTAAATGTTTAAGCACATATTAGGTTGTATATTACATAATTTTCTTTATAAAAATGTTAAATTCATAAAAATAGTTTATACTATGCACTTAGTGATAATGGTATTGTTCCCTTCTCCATGATGATATTAGTCTAGAAATCTCAAGTAGTACTTGAGTTAGGATTTAATTTTTGAAACTTAGATTAATATGTAGGTAATAGTCATTACATCTTTTCATGAACATCTTGCATGAGCATATATGATTGTACTTGGTAGTATTTTTCTGAGACCTAGGTTAGAGTACTTAATACATATCAGGTGGGCATCTTGCTAAAAAGCCTCATAAGAGTGAAATATCTGATTGATGACACAAGGGAGTAGTCAAATCTGAGTTGATAAATCACACATCCACTTGCTTGATCACCATACCATATCCTAAGCGAGAATTTGGGCCCTCTTTGGATTAATATAGCCAGAAATTCTGACATAAATATATTTTCCGCTAGTCGCCCCACTGATCCTTTTCATTAGCCTTTTCACAAATCATAAATCCCTTACCCAATAAAACAAAATAAAAAATAAAATCAGCCTACCTATTTGGATAAGTCAGAGAGATAGGATGAAATAAAGAAAAGAAAGAGAAAGACCTGTGGAAAATCAAAATTAGTTAGTTGCTTCAGAAAAGAAAAATAGAGAAAGAAAAGAAGTTTCCATCGAATGAAAAGAAAATTAAAATAGAAAGAAAATAAAAAGTTAGAACTCCAAAACCATAATCAAAGAAGTCAAAAGCCAAAACAAAAGGCTTAAGGATGTAAACAAAGTGTAAAAGCAAAGTAAGAACAAGGTTTTCTCTAGTTACATAATATGAAGATCCAATTTTCTCAGACTTATCTTTTTGATTACATGTTTTCTTTCTTCTTTAACTAACACCTATGCACCGTATCACCTAATAAAGGCCTCTAGCTCAATTAGGAATAAGTTAGTGTAATAGTAAGTAGTAGATGTGTTTGATCGACCTCGACTTCCTTGGATTGTCATTGAGATTATGAGGAAACGTGTGCCCACTGCACATTGGAGTTAGCAAACTTGAGTGGAAAAATCAGAGTGTTATATGTCTTGACACATTTCTTATGAGAACCTACTTAAGGCACGCTACCCAAAAGTTTCAGAAAAAGACTTGCCATTACATTTCATATCATTGTTCATATCATAGTTATTTATCTTAAGATGATTTGATTATTATGCATGTATTAATTTAGCAGTTAAATTGATGATCCTTGTTTAAATGCTAGTGAGATGTATAAATATCTGAGATAAATTAGGGGACAATTACTTTTATTTCTTAGTCATTGTAGTATAAATAAAGTTTGTGAGTATCTTCTCTGAAAAACTCTCTCGAGGCTATAATTCATCCATTAGGGAATTCCTAGTGGTTTAAGGCCTTATTGCATATGGTGATAAACGCAATGCACTTTTGTCAAAACGAGATTAGTTAGGACCACATTTTTGGCTACTTATCTGTTTTTATTTCTCATCTTCACTACACCATAATAGGATATTTGCAACACGCACCATTTTTGCTTTGCAACGGTTATTTACCGTTAACAAGTTCCCAACGTTAAATAAGCGTTGGCAATGTTGTAAAAAGCGTTGGTTTATTTGGGTGAATTTCAGAAATTAATTGCTAACGCGGCAAAAATCGTTCGATAAGTGTTACAAATTAAAATTTCAAAAAGAGGGAAACAAAAAAATTGCAGCTCTATTATTTCGGTCTAAGTATAAAAAAACACAACTTTCTTGGAAATTGTGGAAATCGCTATTGAGAAAGGATGGTGAATGTGTGGGTGGAATCGGATCTCGACTCTGCGGTTTTACTGCTTACACTTCCAATTAAATGCCGTGGCGGATGAAGTACAGATGGCGAAATTGCATGAAGAGACTACATTTCTTTTACCTCTCTCACATATGGAGGGAAGGGAATACCGGCCGGATGCCATAGCCAAAAAGCCTCAAACCTAGAGAAAGATCAATTAATTGTTTGTAATGAGAAACCCCCATGGATTCATAAATGGGAGGTGCCGTATCAAACCTTTACGCGATTTGCTTGAACCAAGTAGATTAGGGGGAGTGATGTCCTGTTAATGTACTTGTATAATCCTTTTCTTTAATAGAATTTTTAACTTACTTAGCAAAAAAAAAAAAAAAACTTTCTTTCTCTCTCTCGCCTTAAAATAGATCTCGCACTTCTCAAATTCTTACTTCTCTCTCTTCAAATCCTTGAATCCATACAAATCCTTTGCCTTCAAATTTGTTTATAACTAGAAAATCAATTTTTTAGGGTTTTATTTTCTACTTATTTTTCCAGATCTAGTTTCTTTCTTTGTAAAAAAGAACGCAGATCTAAAAAGCGAAAAATGAGAGAAATAATTAGTATTCATATTGGTCGGTCGGATTCAAGTTGGTAACTCATGTTGGGAACTCTATTGTCTCGAACATGGAATCCAACCCCGATGGTATCATGCCTAGGTATAATCTTTCATTTTACCATTTTTAAACTTATTTGCTCGGTTTTATTTACTTTGAAGCGAGAAAATAAATGTCACTTTTTGTTCAAATTCTACAAGAGTTTTTTTTATTTTTTTTTTTTTTCTATTTCATTGCTGAATTGTGCAGAATTGCACATAAAAATGTTTGCTTTTGTGTTGGTTATTATTAATTAACAAAACTTCCTTTACCTGGTTCTTCTGGATATTTCAATACCCTTTGACTCGTTCCCTAGAAGCAATGATCATGTTTTATTCTTTACTATTTTTTCGCACTGAATAACACTGGAGCAAACACATTTATTGAAATGAAAAAGTAAATATTTTTAGTTTTGGTTACTTTTTATTTATTTATTTCTTTAACAAGCTTTCTTTACTTGTTCCCTGGAAGCAATAAACATGTTTTGTTCTTCTACATTTTCTTCATGCTGTTTTTTTTGCGTTGAAAAACACTTGAACGAATTCATTTTTTAAATAATAAATAAATATTTTTCATTTTGATTAGCTTTTATTTATTTTAACAAGCTTCCTGTACTGGGATAATTTAATTCCCTTTTGACCTGTTCCCTATAAGCATTTATCTTGTTTCCTTCTTCTATATATTTCCTTCTCTGCTGTTTTTGTGTGTACTATTTGTCAGTGATGATCCATAACTCCGTTTTCACTCTTTCTACTTGTAGATTACCTCAATTTTTAGTTCTTGTTTATGTTCTAGTTATCTACTATTACTGAACCATGAAAAAAAATATTTCTTTTATTGTCCACGGAGCAGGGGCTTTTGAAGTTGCTGCTAGACATCATCTGATGAGTGAAGTGAAGAAAACTGTTAAAGGGGTAATATTAGCATTCTATTGGTAATCTTCGTTGGAGGCGTTTCGTGGGACACCACTGAAGGTACTATAATATTACGTTATGTTTAATGTTAACTTGGGACATTGTGTAATCCAATTTGTTGTGAAATATTGTTGAATGATACATAAAGGAAAAGTCATATAAGTTGTCATTATTATTGGAACCTCTTATACTTATCGTGGTAAGTGTCATTGTTATCTTTTTGCCCCACATGCATTAGTTGTAGGCTTTGACTACACCAGAGTCACTACACCAGAATTTAAGAATTAGGACACACTCTTGGAACTATATACCCCGTCTCTAATTAGGAAAAATAATTGCCGTCTTAAATTGTTTGAACCCTATCGTACTGCTTTTTTAGGTTGACTTAGGATTACTTTGGTTGACTGAACGACATTAGTTTTCGTCCCAAATCAGAGACTAGACATTGCGTGCTTTTCCAGTTCGGTGACCGTCGTAGATGATTTTTAGAGAGAAAGTGATTCACTTGCCTTTTTCGCGCTCAACATTTTGTGAATATTTGACTACCCCGCCCATTATTTCTTTCTTTCACTAACCCTAGTATCAGAAGAAAGTGAGGATTTGGTGGGAGGGCTTTGACAGTAAATCTTTGGTGGTAGTGGTTTGAGTGTTTGATAGTAATAGCTTCAAATCTCTCTCAAAATCGGCAAGAGCTTCATCTCTCTCTCTCAAGTTTTGGAAACCCACACACACTCTCTCTCTCATCAATTTTCGTTTTTGTTAGAACCCCAATTTCTAGTCAAGGGTTGTGCAAATTTCTTAAATTTTTAGGTTTCTTATTTTGGCTTGAAATTTTGCTGTAGATCGGAGAAATTTCAGAGAAGATGGACAACAAAAATGTAATCGTCTGCGACAATGGCACCGGGGTAATAATAATTTTTTTGATATGGTTAGTGTTTATTACTTTGATGAATTAGATAGTTTCATTTTTGTAAGGGCAGTTTGATCAAAATGTTTGCTTTTGGTTTTGATTAGTGGTGAAATTGCTTGTTTTGGAGGTTTTATGTGTTTGATTGGTCAAGTTTTATGTGAAAGTGTGTTTTTTTATGTATTTTTTGGGCTGTCCCTTGTGATGGTGTTTCTGGTTAGATATTGATATTCTGTTAGCATGTTAAAACATGAAACCTATTTGCAGTTCAATAGTTTTTGCTCTTCTGGAGTTATTCAGTAAATGTATTTGGTTATTTGAATGCTAGTTTAATCAAAATGTGATGAAGTGACCATGAATTGTGAAGTTGTTGAATTTAGGATACATAAATAAATGAATTTATTCCAAAATTAACATAACGTCATTTGGTAGTACTACTAAATTAACATGATATTTTTAATAATGGGATTGTTCAGAATTGGGATGATATGGGCCATGTTTGGGATCCTGCATGTTTCAATGAACTAAAAGTAAATCCTTTCATTGGTCCTGTCGACACTCTTTTATTGTGAAAGATTATAAGATTGGTTCTTATATATATATATATATATATATATATATATATATATATATATATACAGATAGATCCAACAAAATGTAAGATTTTACTAACTGACCCACCTCTTACTCCTTCAAAGAATCGTGAAAAAATGGTTTAACGGTTTATCTTTAGACCAAACATCTCAGCTTAGTGCAAGATTAGGGGTCCAGTCAAGATATACCTTTGTTGTGGTTTTATATTTGTCAATCTTGTTCTATTGGGTGTGTGTGGTGTGTGGTGTGTGTGTTTTTATTTTCAATATGCAAACTTAAGGTAATGTGATTATGTGAGCAGTGATTAGCTACTAATGCATGTCTAACATATTATGCGTCTGAATAAGTTTCATCTAGTGGTGTCTTGATCAGCTGCAGACTAATAACTTGTTAGCCTCAAGCTAGCCAAGGAAGTTGGGGTCAAAATTGGGAGTCCATGGGTTACTTTGTTCAAGGCTGAAAGCTTGCCTGCATTTGTTTCTCTGTTTCTCTTTTAGCTAATCCATATATCCTATATAAGTTTTTTCCACCTGAAACTGAAGAAACTCTAAATGCCCCTGCTGTAGCAGCTTTCAAACTAGAGCAGATGGGTCTTGTGACAAAGAATGAATAGGTGATGGTGGGTACAATGCTTTTTGCAGTTTCATTGTGGATTTTTGGGTGAGTTTTCAGCTCCCTACTTTACAATTCTATTGCTCGTCGTGACAACATCTTTATAAACATGCATGGTTGACAATCGGATTAGTGTGTATTTGACTTTTTAAGCAATACAAGCGAGAAGCAAAAATAAGGAAGGAAGTGTCGTCACGACATGTATATTTGGACCACAAGTATGTGCATGAACTTAGTGTAGACTCCTAGAAAATCGAAAGTGTCTTTATTTGTTATTTAATTTTTTGTGCTCCTGAAACTTAATGGTAATAAGCTTTGGCTTGAAGTAGCCCTGAAGTTCGAACACGCCATGGTTATTTAAATACCCTTGGAAGCGTTGGCTTGGAATTTAAAATATGAAGTGACTTTTCGTTCACGGGAAGGATCTCATTTTTGTATGAACCATAGAACTGGTAGTTATTATTCATGTGACTAAAATGATGCTATGATCTTATTCATAGCTTGCTAAAGATCCTGCTAATCCTCCCTTCCGCCGATATAAGAATAAGCGAGTCGGACACACAACTTTTGAAAAATATTATATTCTCGAGGTATTATATCTGTTTTCACTTTTAGTGTTTTTATTTTCCTCCCTACTCAAAACTGTGTTGGATTTTTTAATGGGAATCTCTTGTAAACAGGACACTAAGTTGCAAAAGCTATCGATGATAAATCTAGGAGGAAGATTGTGTTGTCAGAGATGTGGAGGAAGAGTATTAGGAGGCATCTACCTTGCTGTTCGGATATTAGCGAAAATGTCTTGAAGTTGCTATGTTTGCAACCAATCACATATTGGTAAGTATAAATTTTTATTTATGATTCTAAGCACAAATTCTGGGATTTGTGTCTCACATTATCTCAAATGGACTGATAAGTCATGGGATTTGAAACTTTCTATTCGATTAAAAAAACTCTTCAGCCATTAGATATCTATGATTCACTTTCAATGGAGTGATGTTCTATCATTTCTATTTGTTGTGGGACGAGATGAGTGTAGACCAGCGGTCGGTTCTTGTTAGAGAAGGTTGAGAGACCAAGAGATGAAGCTAGAAAAACTGCTAAAGAGTATGGAGTTATTGGAGTCTTGAGATACTGTAAGAGACTCTATGAACAGTTAGTTGGAGGTATGAAGTTCATTTTTCTTTTTCTTTTTCTCCGTAAGTTTTTCTTATTTTTGTTTTATACTCTACTATTTTGGCTTCTAAAAGTTAGCTAGTATAGGGAATCAAATCATATTTATTAACATTAATTACATAAATCGATATAATCATCCATTGTATGTTTGTCTGCTATACCTTTGTTTAGTTTAAGTTTCTTAAAATTAATTTTGATTCTTATAATTAGTTTCTGTAGTCAAGCATGTCAATGTATACAATTGAAGTCGAGGGACAGTATATGGCGTGTCCATGTAACATATGTTACGTTTTGTGTTGTGTAGTTAAAAATTTAGTTTGTAACACACTTGGGCATTATTTGGATTTCTCAATTGCAGATTTGTGTTCGACTGTTCGGCAAGAAATAAGAAAATTTATGTTTTCAACGCACAACAAGAATTAATATGCCTATTGTTTTGACGTGGGACTTAAATTTTTGTTTATAAACTTTGTGAAGGAATGAGTATATTTATATTTTAAGAAAAATGAATTGGTAATTGTAGGCATGGGAGTGTTTATATTTTAGGTTATGTAGTTGCTTATAAAATGTGTACCTAAGTTGGGTATTTACTGGGATTAATCTGGGACTAATGTTTATGAAACCAATGTTGTGTTTCATGTAAAGGAAAAACCATGGAGAACAAAGTATGAGTTGTTGTCAGTTATAATCCAAATGTTTTTAGGTTAGTGGTTGTTTTTTAGGTTAAGTATTTAGGAGTTAAACATAGTCTATTAGAGGAAAATTAGGCAATACTTTGCAACTTGAAGGCAGCTTAGTTTTGATGTTCTTTGCCTTAAATCATTGGCTTATTTGAGTGGGCTTTATAGACAGGCAGCAACGAGTAGATCCCTGTTTGAATAGAATAAATAGAAGATTCCCAACATTATGTCAAATCATTGTTCTCTCAAAAAGTCTTGCATTGTATTAAGCATGCCTAAAATGAAAAGAAAGTTACCCAACCAATTATCTTATAGCAAATGTTGATATAGATTCGAAATTAATTTGGAACATTCATATAGAATACATAATTGTTTTCGGTGGTTGCTAACTTGTCCGGTTACAAATTTACAATGTTCAAGTGCCTTAATATGCTCATCGTGCTACTATTCTGTATTTAAGTGTTGGCTCATTTCCTATACACATCTTGCATTGTTCATTTCCTTCCAAGTTTTTTTTTCGTATCTTTCAACTACTAAATGATGTTGTGTTCATAAGCTTTGCTGTTAGGGCAGTTGCATATGTTTGCTTTATCATAATAAGCTAAAAGTATGTTACCTTCCAAATTTGCTCTGTTGGGCATACTTAGGTTTTCTTTTTTTATTCTTGTGAGGTGATTGATTTATTTTTTGCAGAAATCTTTGAAGAAAGAACATTTCTTATGGAAATTGTTGAACAATTGAAAAGGATATGGAGAAGGTGAACGAGGACCTTGAAGCTGAAATGAGGTGTCACGAAGATGTTTTGAAGGAGCAAAAAGACTATGAACTTGAAGAAAGTTCTAAAAGAAGGGAACAAGCTGGATACCTAAAAGAGATCACGTTGCATAGTAACGGAGTAGAAGCAAGCAACTTAATGTATGATCAAATCTATCATTGTTTGCATGTTTATGGCATTCTTTGCATGTTTTCCACAGATTGTAATGTACCGGCCAGATTATTTGATTTGGTCGCATTTGTTGTGGCTGATGATGGACAAATGCATGTGAAAGTGCATTACTTTAGGCTCTTCCATTTCTGTTTTGTATAACGGAAGTGAGTTGTTTTGCAGATGAGAAAGGCATTGCAAATTCTTAGAAATCTCTTGGTTTAGGACAAGAAGAAAAAGTGCGCAATGTCAGCTGAGTGAATCCTTGTGCAACAAGGAAAAAAGGAAAACTTGTTGAATGCTTAAGTTAAGACTTTTGCTTGTTTATTTATTTTTTTTAGCATTCGGAGTTCCTGAAACATATGTAGGAAAACTTGTTGAATTCTTAAGTTGAAACTTTTGTTTGTTTATTTGTTTTCTTTAGCATTCGGAGTTCCTGAAACATATGTTCTTTGCGCACTTGTGTTAAAAATTGAAACATTATTCTTGTTCTTTGTACCATTGTTATCATTCTTTGTGTGGTCTCTGATAGTTCTGTAGATGGTTGTTAGTAGAGGAGAAACAAAATATGAGAAATTATTTTTTTTTATCAGCAGCAGCCCATCAGCAACGGTTTATAACCGTTACAAACGATTTTTAAATTAATTTTTTTTAAAAATTAACTAACAACTTTGCAACGCTTAAGAACCGTTGGTAATTTTTTAACAAATTACTAACGCTTAAAAACCGTTGCAAAGGTTTTAAATTTGTCTACGGGATAGTTATAAAAAGCGTTACAAATTATTATTGCAATGGTTAATAACCGTTGAAAATTTCTGTTTGCAACGCTTATTAACCGTTGCAAAAATTTCCAACACTTTACCCACGCCATATTTGCAACACTTAAAAAGCGTTGCGAAAATTATTAGCAACGGTTTTTTGCTGTTGCAAATAGCCTGTTATGGTGTAGTGCTTTGCTTGAGGACAAGCAAAATTCTGTTTGGGGATGGTGTGATAAGCACCCAAAACTGTAGTTTTAAACCCTTAATAATATTACATTTAGGTCAATTATGTTTATAATAAATAAGAGTTAGTATTGTTTACATGCTTTTATGTATTTCAGGTCTTGAAGTTGTTTATGTGCTTAAAATGTCATTTTGCATGGAAAATGAGTCAAGATGATTGCTAGAAGAATTCTATTTTTAAAGCCTAAGAATCAAGATGAAAAAGTCTTTTCAAGCCTAGTCAAATCTGGGAAGTCAAAGTCAATTCGGGTAGAAAAAGGACAAAAATCCATTATAACTTCAAAAGAGCGCAACTTTAGACTTTAGCCTCGGAATTGGGCCAACGCTATGTCAAAATGACAGGCTCAGAAGAAGCTTTCCAATGGACCTAGCCGTGCCTCAATTAATGTTGTAAAAGTAGAAAAAAGGGCATTAAAGTAATTTCTAGCATAATTTACCTTTTTAGACTTAACCTAATTGACTTTGGGCTCACATTAGAGACCCAAAGTCTAGCCTCCAGGCTTATGCACTAAAATATAACCCTAATCCCCTCCTATATAAAGAGGATTAAGGCTAAACCTAACTTAGCTACTCCCTCATTAGTTTAGTATAGTTTAGAATAGAATAATTTAGGGTTAAGTAAATTAGGGTTTACAATTGTAGCCTCCAAACCTCCGTTAAAGACATTAGTTTCTTCAATTCAATCAATTCTTATTTACATTATGTTTTTCTCTAACTATTTTAGTATAGAAAATCCGATGACACAATGTTAAACCTCCAAATAGAAAATAAGAGAAATAATCTAGCCAAAAGCCTTATCTATGTGTGGTGACAAGATCCGCGTCATGGGAGATCAGTGGTGGGAAGAGCCCGAAGTCACATACGCTATGGAGCTACGATTGTGAGGATCCTACCGTGGACTCTTAGGTATGATATGGAAACCCTACACGTGGAAAGAATAAGACCGAAAGATGGAGTGCCAGGTGGATGGCTAGGAGAAGAGTGGGGTGTGGTATAAAGAGGAAAGATGAGGAGAGAGAGGGAGACTTTTTGGCATAAAGAAGAGTGGGTTAGACCTATGGAGAAAAGGAGAGGAAAAGTGAGTGAAATACAGCAGTATGTTTATTGAGTGCTGACACAAAGGATGTCTGGATAGAAAGACCACACGTCCACTTGCTTGATCGCGACGCCATAACCTAGAAGAGAATTTAGTCTCTTTTTGGATCGATATAGCCAAATAAAAGTTAAAAACCCAAAAAGTATAGCAATAACCCAAGTCAGAAAGTCTAACCATCTAATAGCCTCAATAGGTAAAATCTGTTAAAAAATCCTCTGCGATCACCAACCAGTGTTGTAGCGCACACCAATTAATGTAAAAGAGGAGAGGAAATACTTCTATATGACATGACAGCACACACCAATAAAAATGAACCACGATGCATTGTATCTCCCCCCACTGAGGGAAAAGAACATTCAAAGATTTCTTTAAAAGGTCAAATATCACCGAGGTATTGGTTTTATACACACAGCTCTAAAGGGGTGTCATGCCAACGTAAGATCCCTCAATATCTACCGATTTTGTACACAAATATCTAATCTTATGGTGACACTTCTGAAACATCTCACAGATGGTGATCAAGAAAATATGAAAAACCATGTAATAAATGCTACTAAATAAAGGAGTGGAGCCCAATAGTGGATGTCAATAAATTAATGAAAATAAATTAGCTTATAAAACCTAATAATTTATGCCAGAGAGGTAATTATGCTCAGTTCCAAAGGGGTGTACCAATGATAAATTCAATTGTAGTAATAAGTGTCAAAGTTATGTTAGTCAGTGGTGAATATATTCTAAGAAACAGAAAGCAAATCCCATTTCCAATGTTTTTTTGAAAATCAAATAGCCAATTCGAAAGAAATATAACCTTGTTTGTGGTACCGCCGTCAACACCTGCATCATCGGCTCAAAATCTGCATCATCAGGGTTATCTTATGGAAAACAAAGGAAAGAAGAAAAGATAACTGAAATAGTTCAACCAACGAAACAAATGTATTCTATATAATATAATGAATGATGATGATTGTAATTTAGTAAAAAGAAATGGTGGCAGCATAAATGGCGTGAATAGCTCCACATTCAGCACTTCCTATTCTAACATGTGTGAAATCTATTAACCTATTAAAAAGGAAAATAACTTCCAAAAAAAAGTACAATCTTCTTCATCGTCGTCATCTTCGTCTTCATAATAATCACCATCAGCATTTCCACTATTTGATTTCTTCGAAACATTCTTTTTAAATGAAACTGGCCTCGATAGCTTCTTTGAATTGGAAGTGGTGAGCCGATTAACTTCTCTGTGATGAAAAGAATCACTCGGGTCATCACCATCTTGCTCATAATAATCATCAGACAACATCTAATCAGCCAGACTCCTTTGTACATCATCACCATCTTTCTCACAATCCCCTGATTCTAACCTACCGTTCATTTCATCCAAAGAGTTATTATCTTCAGACCCTTCATCACTTATATAATCAGAATCCAAATTATTCTATTCCCGACCTGATTCAGTCGCTGCTTCCCGTGGGTTGTACATAGGTTGACCATCTTTCCAAAATGAGGAACCCCACTTCCCAACCATATTTGTTCTGACTCCAGAACCCTGAATGTCACCTCTACTTCCCTCAGCATCATCAATCCTCAACTGAACATCCTTCTCACTCAAACTCCTATTCACAAATTCATTACCTAATCCATTACCAACACCAAAATCCTCTCCTTCCTCATCATCCATAACATTGTTTATATCTATTCCATTTGTTAAATTCCGAAAGAAAGCCATCCTTATTCACTATCATATAAACTACAAATAAACACTTCAATTTTTCCCACTCTATTGAAAAGAATATTGATAGAAATTAGTCAGCCTAAATTAATTGACTAATCTAACCCTATAATTAAACCGTAAGCGCACAGCTATCGTTGAAAATAGTTGCGGCAAATGGGTCGATCCCACAGGGATTGCTACTTCGGACAAACGAGTATTAAAATTGTACTTAACTAATTCAGACAATATTCTTTTTATAGAAAATTGAATTAACTACTCACTAAACTATTTAAACTATGAAAACTATAAACTAAATAATTGGGTTTTATCAAATGGAGAGAATTCTAGGACTGTTGAATCCACCTTAGACTTCTGTTTATATTTCTAGGAGTAATTTTAATATTCCATATTTAATCTGAGTAGCACGAGGAAAGATAACCCTTTGCTTTCTCGAAGATATGATCGTGACAACTCTTAACTAAACATGTATCTTCTAAAAAGTTCAAAGACTAATTATCAAAACTCAAAAGATTACTTTCGTCTTTTTACGGCACGAGTAATATCTAAACTTGATACAAACAGTTAAAACAAGTTAATCAATAACGACAAATATCGAACTATATCGCATGCGTGACATACTATATGAAAGATAAATTCTTGCTATCAAATTACGAACTTGGAAGAATATAACGATATTAAACCAACTAGAAATCATCAAAATCAATCCCAATACACAAACAGTAATCTAATGTTTCATCAAAGTCCTAGACAAAGTTTAGTTACACATGATAATACTAGAACTAAAATTAAAGTAAGGTAAAGAAAAATTCATGTCGACAACAAGTTCAGCTTGGCCTTCCTTCTTCTCGCTCTTCAGCTCTCTGTTCTTCTGTGTTGTGGAGAGGCCCTCAACTCTCTGTCTCCACTGTTTATATATTGGACTAACCCCAAGAGTTTGATTCTAATTAGAAAGTTTGGAGTTCAGTGGAACATATGCTAGCAATTCGGAATCGAATTGCAAACCCAAAGATCAACCTGCTCACGTCTCTTAGGAATTGGATACTGTTTTTCTCCCAAAAAAGGGAATTAGAAATAAGGGATTAAGCCCATGGGTGATCAGATGGTGCGGCCTTACTAAAATAGTGGTAGATTAGATATGGTGTGGGCTAATTTTTGTAAGGGAATTAATGCGGGCTTTAAAGTGTATATGGGCTGGTCTATTTAGGTGCTAAGAAATGGTAGGTACACATGGTCCAGCTTTTAGCTAGTGGGCCTAAACTTAACTTTGGCCCATATTTTGACAAACAGATCCATTCCTCACTTTCATAGTCACGTGCCCACTAATAAACTTCTAACCAGCTCACCAGTTTCCGGACTCTCCCAAACCATCACATTAATTTCTTGCCATACCACAAACAATTCCATATTTTTCATTGGTGCATTCTACTTCTGTTATTCTTTTATATCCTCTTTTCTTTCCTTAGCCCAATATTCACAAGCCTAACAAAAGGTATATAATAACCCATGTTCACCAATCTTGTTTCGCACGCGTCCATTGAACTCCACAACCATGCCAGGCCAACCAAACCAGGGGAACTCATGCACTGACATCCCAAATCTGAATAGTTTCCACACTTTTAATCATGTTAAGTCCAATTCCTGTAAAATCACCAAAAATACACTAACTAAATCAAACTAATAAATTAAACGAACTAACTAATATAAAATTGAGCCGTAAATATATATAGCATTTACGCATTTATTATCAAATATCAATTACTTATTTCTAAAATAGATGAAATCAAAAAGTATATAGTTCACTAATTCAATTTTGACATGTATAGAATAGAGAGCCAAACCCAATATAGTCGGGAATAGAGAGCGTGAGAAGATAAAATTTTATGGGAGAGGAAGCTCTCGTGGTGTGGGGAATGGGGATAGAGAGTGAAGGCATTTCTTTCATAATTCTCACAATTAATCACTATATATTTTCTCTTAGTTGCGAGGGAATGGCCATACCCTTCATTTATTCGAAGGGTTTATTGGAAAAGAGAAAGATTATTGGAACCCAATTAATTGCTTAATTACGTCATTAAATTTTTTTTTTCTTTCCCACACACGTCTTGAGTCTTGACTCTCGATTTATACCCCCTGAAATCGAATCCCAACCGTGAGTCAAGAAACTAAGCTATTTTGTTAAGTTCACTGTCTCTCAGACTCTCAGTTATATAGATTGTCTTTGATCCTATCCCAAGATTTTCTTGATGTCCTTGTTTCATTAGACAATGCAGATAGAGATTATCTCCAATCACCAAGTGCGTAGTAATTCATCAACAACAATTTCTTCATTTTGACCAAACAATAGTTCTACGGAAGTATCATTCCTAAAACTATAGATTTATGATCATTAATAAAGCAATAATCATAGTTGTGTGCTTGGAAGTACCATTGAATGTAATCCTTGGTTGCACAAATTTGCACTCTATCATTTACAATATATGAAATCAAACCCCTACCAACCCCTACACACCGAGAAGAAGATCTGAGAATGTACTTCTATATACATTCTCAATAACTTTAGAACATGAAAGATACAACACTTATATGTCAATATAAAAAAAAAATGTATTTTATTTATATCGATTTTAGAAATTCTAAAAAGAGATTTTAGAAATTCTAAAAACGAACATACAATTAAAAGTTGATTACTTGCAATTGGCTATTAGACAGGAACTGGTGAAAGTAATTCTGGAGCTTGATTGACGCCGGAGTTTCAATTTCATTTTAACTGGGCATCCCTTCTTTTGCTTCAACTGCGTGGTGAAGTCCATTACTCCATAAAATTCATCCATAGTAAATTCATCAATCAAATCGAATGATAATGTATCTCTTCAATCTACACCTCGAAAGCGATGTAGGAAAACAATCGGGGATTTTACATAAAATGATCATCAAATGAAACAACAAATCAGAAAAATGTTGTTCAAAACCACTTCATTGCCCGGTCATTTCACCAATGTATCACAAGTTAAAGGTGAACCCACCAGATTCAATGTTGACCCTACTAATTTCTGGAACCGTGAAAAAAGAAAATAAGACTTTTCCGGTCTTCACATAGGCATATATCAAAGTCGGGATGGAAGGCATGCTTGGGAAGGATTAAGCCATCAAGTTTGCAAGGCATGGAAAGAAGGGTGACTTGTTGGGATCTTGGACCAAAGCAAGCTCCATCCGGGTTCGGTGGGAATAGGAAGAGAGATAAAACAACCAGAAGAAGGTTGGGATAGATTGAAGCACTGATTGGATAAGAGTGATTCGACTCCAAAGGATGGAGCATGAGTAAACTCATTATGAAGGCCTGCTTGTTTCTTAGAGCTCCCCAGCAAGAATAAACTTGTTCAACATGAGATAAACCTTTACAAAGAAAATAAAAATGTAAACCATGATGAGACAAAAGAGTAAGTGAATCCAAAAACAAAAAGTCAAGAATTTATTTTGAGAAAACCTCTTTTAGATACTACATTAGGAATACATGAGGAAGGGGACGTAAGTTTGGAGAAAGTAGAAACGAAGGGATTTTTTTTGTTTAATGTCACAATTAATAATCTAATTAATTCCTAATCCAACGTGGCGGCATGGTAACCTTCCACTACTAAAAAAAAGACTTGTGATGACGACTTTTCGCTGCATGAAATAGGTTTAATGACATTTTTTCATTTTAAAAACAACCGTCATTATAGAGCCCGTCATAAAAGTTAACAAAAAGCGTCATAAATTTGATGACGGTTCTAGAGAAGCTGACATCAAAGCTCTAATTTAATATGACAAAAATTCATTTATAAACGTCATAACTAGATCCTTTTGCATGACATGTTTTATTTAACCGTCATAGTTTATTAGAAAAAGCGTCAAGAACTAAACCTTCGTTTATGACTGTTTTTATTTAAGCGTCACCCTGATATACAAAACCGTTAAGAAATTAACACTAAAAATTGTCAAGAATTGGTATGTAGCATGACAGTTCTTTGGAAGTCGTCATAACCTCTCTTTTTTTTCCTTGTAAATCTGAAAATAAATTCTCAGAATTTGAAATTCATGTAAACCAATACATTCAGACAAATCATACTTTTATTACTAACATAAATCATTCCAAGAACTTATTCATATTACATGATTTATTCACGGATAAAAAAAAATTAAATAACTCAAGCACTTGATTCACAATCAAGTATCATAATCCAACAACAATGCAATTTACATAACCCATCCAACAAATTGCTAATCAACCGATCCATCTCATACAAACTTAATTGATCTACCATGTTATCTCACTTATAACCTAAAAAACAGTATAAAGAAGAATGTGTTAGTTTGTTTAATAAGTAAACTAAAAATATAATCATATAACGACTTCTACAAGAGAAGATTAGCAAGGATTGTTGCAAAGACCTATTTCAGCCGTGTGGGAAGCTGATTTGCACCAACAGTGAAAAGGTCCTTGACAAGTGGGGGCAGAATCCCTACTTCTATTAACACCACCTTTGCACTGGCATCAGAAGATGATATCTGATTCAAAGCCTTCAGTGCAGCTTCTCTTGACTGCATGTTGCCACTTCTCATGATGTTCACCAGTGAAGAACCCACCCTTCTAGCAACAACAACCTTTACATCATTGCTAAGAACCAACCTAACTCACCAAGATATGAAGCCATTGCTAACTTGGATTCAAGTGGACCTACACCAAATTTCAACTGCTAAGACTGGTATAAAAACTTTATGATATATACCAATATAAAAAATTATGTCATATTAACAAACTAAATTGACATTCAGGATGCTACTGGTGTACCTAAATCATTCAGGCAAAAAAAAAAAAAAAAGTCAACAAGATAAACAAACACAACAAAGTCAAGTCAAGACCAAGCCACATCTAAACAAGCCATTGACATAAATGTTGAAATAATGTAACTTTTTGATGTTTTATACCCAAGTGTTGAAAAAATTGTAGTAGGATATACGACACTAAAAGAGGGGAAAAAAATTAAGGAAGCAGTGAAGCAAGATACTTTGATAAACAGATAATAGCAAAGTGATTATTACATAGCCATGACAAATGCAACCAAAATACTACAAACAACCCAGATGCAAGGAAAAAAAAGATATATATGTATTCAAGTAATGCTTATTTACCTGGACACGCTGCCATTTTGGTTCCACTCTCTTTCATTCACCCAATGCTAGTGTTTTGATCCCACTACAAAATCACTTTACAAAACTAGTTAAAAATTATGTTCGTGACAATAATAGCTTACTTGTTCTTTACAAAATAATAATATGGATGGAACTTGGAAGTTTTCCAGAGAATCCAAGCCACGAACCAGCCATCAGTATCGTGTCTTCTTAGATAGTTAAACTACCAAAATCACTTTCAACTCAGTATCCTAGTAAATGATTAAGTGCTTTGTCAGAGCAAAACATAAAAAGAGTTCCAGAGTTGTGATTTCCCATATTGGACAGCAATAGAATCCGATTTAGGACATTGAAGACTAGGACGTCGCACTCTTCTATATACCTTAACTTTTCTCATTAATTAGAAACCACTCAAGAAGTCAAACACCATTCACTTCCTTATCTAAATTTCAAGCAACTGATATCCAAATTTTATGCATTATAAAGATAAAGGAACGAATAACCAATAATAATAAAAAAACAGAATTCACCGCTTAATAAAAAAAAAATCAAAATAAGACTTACTTGAGCATCTTTGCAAAACTCATAGCTTCATAAATTCTAGGTATTGCATTTGTTAACTAGGTATTTTAGGTATTACACTTGCGTGCAATACATATGCCATCAATTGAACCATCATATTTGATGAAACATAAAACAATAGCGAAAAAATTATATAAAAAAAAAACAAGAAAAATACATTAAAAAATGATTTTTTCAGATGAGATAAGAAGAATAGAGAACTTCGGTTCATATTACCAGACACATGGGTTCATATTAGACATAAAGGTGTGCACAAGAAAAAAATAAATAGTTAGAAGCCAAATATGAACATTTACCTGATCAGTGTGTTGACTTTCTATGTCTGAATGTCGTACATCTTCTTGATTGCAGCCTTGATCTTCTTCTTGTCAGCACGAATATCAACAATGAACACTAGTGTGTTATTGTCCTTGATTTTCTTCATTGCCGATGCCAGGGGAGGGTCTTATCTATCTCTCTGCATTTAGTTGTGATCCTTAGGCTTAGACTTTACTCATTAAGTTTGTGTGCCGGGGAAGGATATGAAGTAGAAAGACTGAGCTTAGGTGCGTCAAGCTCGTAGCATCTGAGAATAGTGCTTACTTTCCTGAAAGCTTAGTAAGGAGATTCACCCTTTGCCATGTATTGCAGGTGATTTCTCTTTTGATCTTAGTTACCGCCCCGTGGGTCCTTCAAAGCAGGCTATCTCTGACAAATCCGATAATCCCAGATCACACAAGGTGCGAAGCCTTGTTCTGTAACATTGGGGCGTAGCGGATTGACTATTGGGATAACTTTCACGGCTAAGACAATTAAAGGGTTAATACAAGTGCTGTGATGAGATCTGTATTTCGGCTTGGTTGATCAAAGAGTCAGAGTCTCCTCTATCTTAACAAAGAAAGATTTGCCAATCCTCTTAGGAATCGATCTAGACTAGCTGCTATAATGAGCTCAAGAGACAGTCCTGGAATGCGAACTCATGCTGCAACTTTGGGGATAACATCCTCTGCCGGCTTGAAGTTAGGCCGCCACTTCCTCAGTCGTGACCGGATACTTCAAAATCTGATAGTGGTCGAGCTTGTTCCTTGGGGTTGCACTGATACGAGGGTACTTGGTCTCTCGCCTTTTTCAAAGTCTTTGGACGATGAAAGGTAACCGAGGTATGGATCTTCTTGGCTTTCTTCTTTAGAGTTGACGCACATGATTTCACTACCTTGGCGACCTTCAAGGCCCTGCGCCTTTAAGGTCGACCTTCTTTGTGGTAGAAACCTGCGACTTTCACTGTGCAGCGTTGAGGGAGGATGGAGAAGGGCCTGGTCATTGGAGAAGAAAGGTTTTGGGTTTTTTTCTGTCTCGTAAGTTTTAATTTTCTCAACCGAATCAATCTACCGAAAATACCCTTTTAGGATTTGTAGAATGCGTGAAAATAATAATGTAACCGTAGATGCTAATAGAATCTAACGGTATGGATTTAGAGTGAGATTGGAGTCTAAATAAGTGGAGTCCACCTAACGGCTACAATATCGTAATTGAATGTCATTTTTATTTGTTAAGTTGTTGAGGGTTTAAGGGAAAGGGAAAATGGTCTAACCCAACTGGTGCCCAAAAAAATGTGACCGTTCACAGTTTATTCTATTGCTAATTTGACTGTTTTAAAAACACCATTATATTTTCTTGACGCTTGTGTCATACACGACATAATGTTGTAACAATCGTCATAAAATTATTATATTTTATTGACGCTTGTCTCATACACAATATAATGTTCCAACAGCCGTCATAAATTTCTTATATTTTATTGACGCTTGTATCATACACGACATAATATTGCAACAGCCGTCATAAAATTATTATATTTTATTGTCGATTGTCTCATACACAATATAATATTACAACAGCCGTCATAAATTTATTATATTTTATTGACGCTTGTGTCATACACGACATAATATTGCAACAGCCGTCATAAATTTATTATATTTTCTTGACACTTGTGTCATACACGACATAATATTGCAACAGCCGTCATAAATTTATTATATTTTTTTGACGTTTGTGTCATACACGACATAATGTTGCAATAGCCGTCATAAAAATATTACTAAAACACCTATTTTGACGGTTTTTAAATAAAACCGTCAAGATAAATAAAAAACAAGTGTCATAATATGTCATTTTTTTAGTAGTGTTCGATTTATACCACCTAAAATCGAATTCCAACCGCGAGTCAGGAAACCGAGCCGTTTTGTTAAGTTGATGTTCAACGAGATAGGCACTCCGCCAA
This sequence comes from Coptis chinensis, assembly GCF_015680905.1. NCBI lineage: Eukaryota > Viridiplantae > Streptophyta > Magnoliopsida > Ranunculales > Ranunculaceae > Coptis > Coptis chinensis. Next base: position 40,777,747 of record NC_141463.1, read on the forward strand.
GCTCCAAAAATGTGTAGAGCATGTGCACCAACGCACGTAACAGTCAATGAGAACGGTTGCAGGTCCTGCAGCCGGCTGGGCGGCTGGCTATGGAGGAAGGGGTTTTATTACAAATAATTGCACAGCCCCCATCCATCTCTCGTTTGAACACGTACTGCGCTTCAATTCATCAGTTCACGTGGCTTAACCAACAGCTATTACGCCTTAAACCAAACATATGTCGATCAGTTGATCAGTTCTCAATGCATGCCACCCTAGAGAAATCGAACAATAGGTCAACAATAATATCATTTTATCACTAATTAAAGTCAAAGGAAACAACTAACTAGCAACATCATTGACTCATTGTAATTGTGGTGTAATTGTAATATGCTTTATATATATCTCTGAGCAACAGACATTACACATATATGTCATTGTAATGTCAATGTCAGCATGTATATGCCATTATCTAATTTTGACTGGCCAGTGCTTATCAAAAATATGCTAAACAAGACCGACCCACTCGAAGCTGGAGACCCGTGAAACAAATAAAGTGACGTATTCAGTAATGTGACAAGCAACTTACTGAATACGTACACACGCATTAATACAGCAAGTCCGCAAGTGACGGACAGCAGCCGAATTGAGTTACCTAACACAAAGAAATTCTATATCCACCAACAACAAAAAAACTCTTGGTCATTCACACGTACACACTAAAGAAGATTCATTCTTAATGAGAAAAACAGACGACGTCTGAAGGAAGGCACGCAAGTTATGCGCCGGTTTCTAGGAAGATTCACTCAAGGCTCGCCACTCACGACTTGTCTCAATTTGTGTGTCCTACTATTCCAGAATACGCGGTCACATCATTTTAAGTAGTTGATTTGCTGTTTGACTCTGAAATTGGACTTGAAGTACCCACCGTACTCTTAAACTTGCTCCCTAAGAAAACGAGAACATTTGTCATCTAAATTGTGCTCTATAAATATGGAAGTGCACAAACGTGTTCTCTCATTCTTTACTCGTTAACCTTTTGCTTTTAGTCGTCTCTTCCAAGTTTCAAGTTCCAAGTTCCAAGTTCCAACTACTCCAACATAGAGCACACATTTTCTTGTTTTGCACAAGCTCTCTTACACACATTTGTTTGCACAAGCTCTCTTGCACACATTGGTAAGTTGAAACTCAACACTATGACCATGAAGAGAAGCAGAGTAGATCCAAAAGACCTTGCGAACATGGCGAATTGTTTGATGTTACTGTCTCAAGGTGAGATTAACTCCAAGATTTCACCACCAAGTCGTGTCTTCGTATGCAAAACTTGTAACCGCAAATTCTCTTCGTTCCAAGCTCTAGGAGGACACCGCGCTAGTCACAAGAAACCAAAACAGATGGCTGGAGATTTGAGTCCTCACAGCCGAATGATTTCTCATTCTACGTCCAAGGCGCATGAGTGTTCAATATGTGGATTAGAATTCGCCATTGGTCAAGCTTTAGGTGGTCATATGAGGCGGCATAGAGCCATTATTAGTAGCAAATGTTCTAGTGTTCCCCCTCAACACGTACCTGTCTTCAAAAGATCAAACAGTAAAAGAGTTTTGTCTTTAGATTTGAATTTGGCTCCTTTGGAGAATGATTTCGAGTTTAAGATTGAAAATCGTCTCGTCTTCGACAATATCACGCCTCCCCCGTGATTCATTGTTTTATTTGATGTAATTATCCTTATTTTGTTTAGTAGGTTATTTATAGGTGAATTTTGCATTGAGATCTTGAGATCATGTAAATCATACAATTATTATTATTAAATTAAATTTATTCTTTATGCTCCCTTTCATTAAGGTGTTTGTGTTTTGTAACAAAGGTGTTCCGGATCCATGTTCCGTTGATTGCGAACAAGACAGCATATTAGTATTGTATATTCCACACCAAGGCAAAATCTAATCCAAGTCTCCTAGATAACCCGATATATATGTATGCATGTTAGGGATTGCCAGTTAAATGTGAAGATACCTTTAAAATATTACGAGGAGCCCAATTCGAACTTTGTACTACAAGCCAAGCGAGCTTGGTTGTGTTTGTTTTCATTAGATTTGAAGTAACAAAGTTATAATAATTGTAGGAGCTGGAGAAGAGTGAGGAGACTTGGTCAGCGATGAGCTGGGTGGGAGGCAACATAATAGGGGAAGTTAGGGAGTAGGAGAACGGGTCCGCAGAATACCTAGATTGCGGACGTGGCAGAGGTACGGAAGAAAGGGAGACCGACTGATGAAAGAACAGGTGGACGGCCGGGACGAGGTTGGGAGGGGTATAAAGAGAAAGAGATGGGAGAGGAAAAGGGAGAGGGCGCACAGTGAGAGATAGAGAGAGAAAAAAGAGAAAAGAATAGAGTGAGAGGTAGAGAGGTAGGAAATGTGTTACAACATTTGGCGCCGTCTGTGGGGAGCGAGAGGTCAAAAGCAACAGGAGAATGGCAACAGTAGGAAAGAGAAGATCGAGTAGGTAGACCGAGAAAGGTGGTGGCGCAGGAGCTAAAGGTGTAAGTAGTGAGCAACAAAGGGGGAGGTCAAGGAGAGGAGACCGACGTGGGGTCAGCTTTGGAGGAGACACGGCTTATGCAAGAAGAGATCGCTGATAGGGTTATATACTTAAAGCATTACTTTTGTATTAACTCTAATTATTTATGTTTTGAATGAGAATCATATGGACAAATGTTATGCATATTATATATGTTATTAGTTATATGCATGCGTCTAATACTTTATGTTGTAGATAATATGGTGTGTGGTGACACACAGAAGATCATATCATCAGTACCTTATAAAATATAAGTAAACGTTCAAAACCTAGATAGATTTGGACAAACCATTGGTACGGTTGTAGTATAATATGGTATTAGTCTATCTTGACTACAAGATTACACTAGTACACTTTGTGTGTATTGAACAGGACCAATGCAAGTAAGGTTGTTTCTCTTTATACTGACTATATAAGAGAACAAACACCTCTGTTATTATAGATGCTTGTCCTCTTAATCCGGATATAATAACGGGCACTTATGTGCATTGTACATTGCTTTAAATCATCAATGAGTGAGATTCATTTATGAATCAACAAACTCGATGGATTGGGTAATGACATTATATGTAAGGTGTGCTGTTGATTATAGAAGGAATCTGTGACCCACAGGAAGTCGGGGTTGATGATGTCCTCTTGAGGAGCTCATAAGGATTGTTATGTAAACCCTGCAGGTGGATTTAATCTGACATGACAATGAGGTTGAGTGGTACTACTCAAGGACATAAGAAGATGATTAATGTAGTTGTCAGTAATTTGACTTAATCAAGAGGCATTCGATATCTTAAAGGCGGGGAGATCAATGAGCATATAATATGGAGCCCATAAACGTAATTTTGGGATTAGGGCGGTAGAGCAACAATGACCTTTAGTAGAATAAGCCATTTGTTGACGGACTTGGGCTGTGTGCTCTGGGCGAACATGGGAAGCCCAAGCCCGTCAGGAGACCTAACCCTAATTTCTCCTCATGGTCCCTGTTGTAGCATATATAAAGAAACCCCTCTTTCTCTGGCCAAAATACTAAGTGTTTTTCTCAAGAAAGACAAGTTCCAAATTCGGTTCTGATCTTGTGAGTAAGAGAGGCCAAGAGTGAAAGAAGGGGCTGGTAGATCGTTGCCCACACAACGTCCATTCTAAGATAGGAATACAACAGAAGATCAAGAGGTTGCTGATTCGTATAGCTTTGATTCTCAGAGATATCACAGCTAATCTAAGGTAAGAATTCTAAACCAAATCGTGAGAACCCTTTATTACGCTGCGCATGGGTTTTCGCGGTTTGTAGTAAATCATTACATGAAACCATAACGGTTCCTACAATCGCGAGATTGAGGGAGGAGGATGAAGCTTTAAGAAAGGAAAGGGAAACGATGGAGGAGGAGGTGAGAGCGGAAGCGAGTGAGGAATCCCACAGTGAAGAAGAGGGTCTAGATCTCGTGGAGAACCCGGTAGCTGGCCTCACAATGGAGCAAGTTCAAGAGATGATAAACAACGATCGGGAGGCGAACCTTCAATAGGCGAAGGTACAGATGGGAGCGGCTAGTCAGGTGGTGGCTAGCCTGAACTGTAATCCACTGGCAGAGACTATATGGGCATCATAGGTACCAAAACGGTTTAACCAGCCCAGGTTCGAAAGGTACAACGGCAAAAGGGACCCAACATATAACATTCATCATTTCAGACAACAAATGCCTCTTTGACAAAAGCTCGGTATGATGGGCTGCGATGCATGATGTTCCCAGCTAGCCTCAAAGGGGGGCATCAGACTGGTACTATAGACTGTTGATAAATGTAAAACCAATCGTTTTACCTACTCTTAACTATTTATGCTATAAATAAGTAAAACTAAATGAAATTTACTCTATTGATCAAAGTTCTACTCTCATTATCGTTTAATATGTGGAGTAGAGAATTCGGTCCACTCCTATCTCGTTTAGATGTAATGTTTCCTAGTTTAATTAACTCTAACAAAAACAATGAGAGTAATGAAATGAAAATATACTAATGTGGTGATTGAATACTAATAGAAATGATGTAATTTATAATATGGCAATTCAATACTAAGATGTGAATATCGAGAAGGAATTAGGGAGATTGATTTCACTTTGAATTCAACTTAATAAACTAACATAGATTTGTTGTAATCCTAATCTTTATGTTTTCACATAAAGATTGAGTCTTTATAATCCCTAATTATTCATGGCAATCTCTACCAACTAATAATTAGCATGTGAGGCAATTTATACCCATTCTCAAGGCGAATTAACTACTTTCTAGAGTGGAATAGATTATTACAACTACTTTTATACTAACACAATCAAGTTTTCATCAAAGCTTCCTCAAACCCCTCTAATGGAGGTTTTAGCTTTGATTCATCAAACTATCATTAATAAATGAATAAGAAGAAGACATCCTTGAAGAAATGTAAAATTACTTTATTAATCTAATGAAAAAGAGTCTAACGATTTAAAATTGTATTAAAACTAAGTACTGACTAATTAATTAAATCTAATCTATATTATGAATCTAATCTAGGAGTTGTTAAGAGTTTGGCCTTAGTCCTCCTTATATAGAAGAGGCTAGGTCTACAATTTCGTGCATGGGCTTTGGTGCCATATTTTGGGCAATAAAATCAAGCCCAAAACTTGATTACTTTGGTCCAAAAAGGGTTTCTCTACTGAAAATTACTACAACAGACTTTTTATCCACTTTTTCTCCTCTGATTTGGTCAAGGCTTGAATCATTAGAAAGCTCTTTCTGATCCGGTCGATTTGACATATGGTAGGCCCAATTCTGAGGTCTGAGTCCAAAGATAAAACCTTCAGAAGTTCTGCTGACTTTTATGCGCTATTTTTGCCCGTGTTGACTTTGACTTTTCAGCTTTGATCGGACTTTAATCATAGAACTTCTTAGCAACCAACCTTTGCTCCTTTTCTTGCAAAAGAGACATATTTCTTCACATATTCAACTTCAATGCCTGAAATACATAAAAGCACATAAACAGCACTAACTCTTATTTAGTAATCACATAATTGGTCTGAAAGTAATATTGTTAAAGGGTTAAAACTATAATTTTGGGCTCTTATCAAACCACCCCCAAACAGCATTTTGCTTTTCCTCAAGCAAATATGAGAAATTAAAATAAGTGACCAAAAATAGAGTTCTAACTAATCTTGTTTCGCCGAGTGCGATTGCATTGACCATATGTAACAAGGCCTTAAACCACTAGGAATTCCTTAGTGGACGAGTTATAGCCTCGTGAGAGTTTTCCAATGAAGGTACTCACAACCTTAATTTATACTACAACGAATAAGAAATATAACTACTGTTTCATTATTTATTCTCAGATATCTATACATCTCACTAGCAATGAATACAGAATAATCAAGTGGAAACCTAAACTAATATGTGCATAATAATCAATCCTCTACGGATAAACATATATATAATGAACTATGCTATGTAATGAACTAACAAGTGCATTTCTGAAACTTTGTAATAGCGTCCTTAAGTAGGTCCTCACATAAATGTTAAGACAAAAAGTACTCTGATTTTTCCACTCAAGTTTCGCTCACTCTAGTGTGCATTGGACACACTTTACTTTACAATCTTAATGACACACAAGGAAGCCGAAGTCGATCAAACACGTCTGCCACTTACTATCACACTAACCTATTCCTAATTGAGCTAGAGGTATTTATTAGGTGTTACAGGGATTAGGAGATGGTTTAAGAATGAAGAAAATGGATATTCAAAAAGAACAAGTTTGAGATAATAGAGTCTTCATATTATGTAACTAGAAAAACCTTGTTCTTACTTTGCTTCTACACTTTGTTTCCATCCTTAGCCATATATATATATATATATATATATATATATATATATATATATATATATATATATATATATATATATATTTTTTTTTGCTTTTGGCCTTTGACTCATTTGATTCTATTTTTGGAGTTCTAACTCTTTATTTTTTTTTTTTTTCTTTTTATTTTCTTTTCTTTGGTTGGAAATTTCATTTTCTTATTTGAAGTAACTAACAAATTCTTGGTTTCAAAGGTCTTTCTCTTTCCTTCATTTCATCTCTATTCTCAGACTCATTCAAAAATGGGTAGGCTGATTTTTCTTTTTATTTTGTTTTGTATAAAAGGGTAAAATATTTGCGGTTTATGAAAGGCTAAAGAAAAGCTCAGAGGGGCAACTAGCGAAATAATTTCATAAGGTTTGAATTTCTTGCTATATCGACCCAAAAAGGGCCTAAATTCTCGCTTAGGATATGATATATTGATCAAGCAAGTGGACGTGTGATTTCTCTATTCGAAATTTATTTCTCCCTTGTGTCATTTCTCAAATATTTAACTCATATAATGCTTTAGGCTATATTCTCACAGGATTTGTAGAATAAGTATACTAGCCTAGATTTCATAAACTTACTGTCAATACAAGCATAGATGCTCATGCAATATATTTATAAAAAGATGCAAAAACTATTATCTACATATTAACCTAAGTTTTTAAAAACTATTCTAATGCAAAAGCTAATGTGAAACTTCTAGATTATTATCATCATAGTAAAAGAAACAATACCAGTATTCCTAAGTGTATAGCATAAACTTTTTATTTATATTATTATTATTATTTTGAATTTTTTACTAGAAAACAAGTGCATATTTTACATATATATATCCTAATAGTTGCCTTAAATTATACGTGTTTCTATGCCACCCCCAAACAAAAGCATGATTTGTCCTCAAAGTATAGAAATAAGAAGGGTAGGAGAATACCATGGAAATGCATGAAATTTTGGAACATCCACAAAACAAAGTTAAAACATACTAATATAGATAAATAAAAACAGATGCAACTCTATATGAGTTCCACCCGTTATGGGGAAAACAAAGATCAAATTGCTTAGGACATAAGCAGACTCGAACAAAAAATAAAAACGTACCTCATATCCAGCATTTAGGCGTTGTCAACATCTTCTATAAAGAAGTGATGTTCCTTCGCATCCTGCTAAGCCATGATGATTTGCCAGGTCTCACACCATTTATCATCTACAATCGCTAGCCTGTTAAGCATGACTTGGTTGGATGGGGTGTAGGGGGCAACCTAATTAGGTTGTAGCCTCCACCCCGGCCAAGTCATTGCACGGAAAGAATGAAAAATGCAGTTGGTGGGTCTCACAATGTCAACCCTAACCTAATCCGTGAAACGGGCACAAAATACAGGAAAGAAACATAGCATGATACGACAAACTAAGACAGGCATAAGAAGGTACTCACTACACCATAATAGGATATTTGTAACATGCACCTTTTTTGATTTGCAACGGTTATTTACCGTTAGTAAGTTTCCAACGCTAAATAAGCGTTGGCAATGTTGTAAAGCGTTACTTTATTTGGTTGAATTTCCGGAATTAATTGCTAACGCTTAGAAAGTGTTGGAGAAGTGTTATAAATCCAAAAAACCAAAATAACATCGAAACTTTGAAAAGAAGGAAACAAAAAAGAAATCGCGCTCGGTATGTAAAAATAGAAAACCTCTCTTTCTCTCTCACAGCAGCCGCTAGGTTATGGGGTTTCTCTCCTTCAACCCCTCCTCCTCTTCCCCAGAACAATCATTTCCTACCTTCTTCTTCCTTTCCTAATTCTCAACAAATGGATTGTGTTGAAACCAGTCCATCTCGTCTTCTTAAAAAAAAAAATCTTGACTGAACTCGAAGCTAATAATAATAAATCAATCAATGGTTAGAAAATCATCCAATAATAAATCCTTGACCTAGTAGAGTTAACAATTGAGGAAATCGCAGTTACACCACTGTGTTCCGATCACCTTCGAAGCCTAGGGCATCTTCTTCGTTGTACCTTCTCTAGCATCTTACGTGCATATCCTTGGAGAAAAAATTAAAAAGTGCCTCTTTTTCTCCCAAATTATAATTTTATTTGCTTTGTTGTTATTGATTTTTGTTAGATTTAAATGGAAGCCATAGGAGTCTTTGGATCAGTCAAGGCAATGCATAGAACTCTCAATTTTAACCAGATTTTTGCTTCAAGTGGTGTGGGGTTACATCTTGCATTTTGGATTTGAAGTTGTTCGCATTAAATTATTACAATGCCCCTTTTGAAATTAGGTGAAATTTTTGGTGTTTTCTTCTTCCTGCTAGTCCTACTTAAGGAAAGGTTACATGATTTTCTTCTTTCATTTGGGATAATTTCCTTACATGAGAAGAGTTTACAGAGTTGGCTTAAGATTATGAACCAAAAGTATGTATTAAACATATCGAAATTATTTTTTGCACTTAATTAATCGTGGACCATGAATGTACTTGGCGTTGCTGAAACTAGAAGGTGTATCTTTATGGTACTATTGGCTTGTTTAATCCTTAAGAAATCATTGGGATGAATAGTTATGTAGCTAAAGTAGGTACTTAACACTAGCAATCCATGGTAATGTTTTCTTTTGATGCTAATATTTATTTGCTTTAATTTTAGGCTGTTTACACGAACTTCGTAGTATTCGGCGCATCTTAGTAGCTGAACCAACTATTCAGTTTTGTGTGCATTCTCTTGAACTAATTAAACTTTAGGTTGTGTTTGTTATTTTCTATCTTTGAAATATATTTTGGTGCTAAGACTTACTGTACTTTATGCTTTGCTAAAACATGTTTGAAATAATGCAATAGTTATATGAAGATTTGATTTTGTATGCACTATCACTAAAACAGGTTTGAAATAATGCGATATAGTTATATGAAAATTTGATTTGGATGCACTATCACTAAAGCAGATTTGAAATAATGTGACATAGTCATATGAAGGTTGGATGCACTATCACTTTTTGTAGGGTGCTTGGTTAATTATGTTCTTGTAGTTTTGCGTCAGATTGATGATTCCAGGAAGTCACGTAGGTAACGACTTTGTGCTAATTCTGGTCCTTCCAATTAAAATGTTTTATGAGTAAGAGGTTCTTTGTAATGAACTTTGGTGAATTTTTTGCTGCTTTCTTCCAATTAGTACTACTTCGGCCAAATTATATTGCTTAATTTCATCATTTGAAATTATAGAGTTGGCATTACTTAATCCTTAAGAGATTTTTTTTTAAGAAAAACAATTCTGAACTAATTAGCTTAGCCACCATCACCATTTTCTATTTCTGAAGTGTAGGACAAATTATGATAGGTTGTTTCATGGGTTAGTTACCAGTATCACTTAAAGTACCTAGCCTATTCATTTTTTGATGAGGGATTGAAGTCTTTGACACAGTTTAATTAGTTTAGTTAAGCTAACACTCATACACTCATTCACTCATTCTTATAGATCTCATATATGATACGATCACACAGTCTAGTCCACTTGCTAAAAATATATGTCTGAGTTGCAAAAGCTTAGATGACTATTTGTTACGCTTTGGTTTTAAACTAACACAAGCTAACTCCTACCAAGATCTGGGATGCGGGCCTTGCCGTTCTTGTAAAATTAATAAATCAGATTAAGCCATTCAAGGGCCACCGAGAATGGTTAGTAAGTCCCCCCCCCTTAATAAATTACTTTACGAGCGAGATATCTTCTCTTGTTGATATTTTTTTCGTATGTGTATCACATTTAGTAGCGTGTATCGAGTCTGAATGCATTGCTTATGTTATCATTGTGTAGTTTTAGCGTGGGAGGGTGCCAAAGGCCTTCTAAAGGCATGTTGTTCCAAGCGAACTTTGCAAGCAAGTTTGAATGCAATATGTTATTTATGGCTGCCAAATAAGTCTAGACTACACAAGCACTATTGCCTGTTATATCATTTAATCCAAATAAGGTAAAAGAAAAGGTGGACTACACGAGAACTGCCGACTGCTACTTATAGCAGTACGGCTATCCCCCATGTCAACCTGTGAATATAGATAGCACAAGGCAAAAAGCATGGGAGATAGCACATGTATTGTATGGCGATTTTGGCGCGCAATTGGTGCCAAAATGCAGACCATACTGTTTTAGATGTTGTATTAGTAATTCTTCCTTTGAATTGTTTCTGAAAATTGTACATTTTGAAAATCTTGTCTTGATTGACATCTTGTGCTTTGAAGTCCGTGTAATTGCAAGGAATTTTGATGGTTTCTTCTAATGCGATGAAGTGCGTCTTCGGGATCCTGATATTTTGCATGTTAGGCTTGAGTTGGATCCTTCTTTGTTCAGTTTTCCCTAATAATGAAGTTTTTTAAAGTTTTTAATCGATAAATAGTATGTGGTTTTGGTTTCTACCTTTCCATGAATCACGTACCACATACCATATAATTGCAATTAAAGATGAGAACTGTAGCTTTGCTTTTATTTATTTATTTATTATGACATTTGTATTTTTGTTTTCTGTGAAGGTGTGAGAAATGATGTGATTGTCACACGCTCAATAGTTAATACTAACTCTAAGAAAACATATTTTAATTCTTCGCGGATGAGTTTATGGAGGACTCAATTGTGCATTCTGACTCACGTTCTCTTGCAACCCTTCTTCTCATCCGGGATATCCAGGTATAGTTTTGGTATGTATGTTTCTACACACAAGGCCAATTTGTAGAGAACTTATCATCCATTTATCCTTAACATTCACATTTGACATTGTTATCAAAATAATTTCGTTCAATAAGAAAAATTTAGATAATCAGGACGTCATACCTGTGGACACTTTGGCCGTGTGAGATATAGGGCATCACATGATCAGAGTAACACCTATCAGTGAAAAGCCAGAAGGGCAATCGTTGTACCCATACATGCTACTTTTTAATTTTAAACCCTAAACTTAACCCCCACGCCACCCGTTTTCCTTTCCGTGGTGAAGTTGGGAATTGATCCCAACACCTTGGGGGAACAACTCCCTGAGACTTAACCAGTCAGCCAAGCCACTACCTTTTATTCGTTGGACTGTAGGTAGTTGAACTAGTTTGAAGGCTCAGCTCTCCCCATATCCATTACATGTAGTAATGTTGTACGTTGTTGTTGTTGTTGTTGTTGTATAAGCAGTATTTTAGTGTCAATTAAGTTTCATGCTTCAGGTGCATCTTTTTATGTGTTTGCTTTGAGTTTTGGTGACAACTAATCTTTCTGAAATTTGTGTCAACTACAGTCCAACCGTCTGCCATCTAAAGAGACCGGTACTTGTGTGCATCATCATCGCGTGTTCTCTCCGCAGTTCTTGGATCCATGAAATGCAACAAAGCTTCGACAAATCCATGAATCATTAGTGAGATATTGGATTCTAGGACTAGGAATCGGGTATCGCGATCCGAGAATCGATGATTATGTGCTATCAAATGAGCTCGGGTGAGTATGGCATTAGCAATGGTGGCTGAAGACAAGCAAATCAATCGGGTTCTTGAGGAAATTTTTGCCGAAGAGGTATGTCGGATGCTCTTTTCTGAAGGTCTATACAACTGAAGAGTTCATTCAAGTAGACAAACATGTCTGGTCCTTGTGGCCATTCTTGAATGAATCTAAGCATTATTGTTAATTTCTTTTATAGGGGAACGAGATGTGTATTAGACCAGCAGAGTTCTATTTATATGATCAAGAAGAGTTGTGCTTTTACGAGATCATGATCAGAGGTCGACAGAGACAGGAGATTGTGATTGTGATTGTGATTAGTAATTAGTAATTCCAAGTGACATCCCTCTTTAATCATGACTAGTAATTCACTCTAAGTGACACCTGTGTTTTAAAGTTCCAAATTTGTTAAAATTATTTAATTGCCCTTTTGTTTCATCTTTTATTACAGTTTTTGACATTTTTTATTATTTAGTTGAGCAATGAGGTTGAGATTGAAAAGGGGAATGGGAATCGAGTGTTTCGTGTTCCGGTTTTTTTTTTTTTTCCTACTGTTGAGTTGATTTGTGAATATTTGTTTTATTTTATTATATTTAATTGTTTGTATGTTGGAAAAATAGATCCATGGAGGGAGTGCATTAGGAAGGATCTATGGAAGTCGACGTTATCGAAATTGTATCATGGATGTAGTAATGCCGGCAAATAAGTTTGCTAGTGAGTATCATCAACTTTTTAATTTTGTGCATGGACTAATTAGTATATTTTCTATATGAGAAGGTTGAAGTTAAAATGGTAGGGTTTTGAATTAGTTATGTAGTGCTTTTGAAATTGGATTTAAGTTGTGCAGGTTTGAAGTTGTTACTAATTCCAACCATTACTTGATGATTGCAACTAGTGGAGGTTTGAATCGACAAAGAACGATGGTAATTTTCTTTAATTTTATATCCAAATCTTCACTTTATTCGTATAATGATGATGCTATTCTTAATGCTAACTAGTTAGGAAGCCTTAGAATCTCTTACATAGCAAATGTAGGTATGCACTTGAGCCTGATACTATTTGATTGATACCTTGTATTGGCATGACAACATACCTTGTATAGGGTTGGGGGCAGGGTTGATCATTGTCGAGATTTTTGTCTACAACTAAAGTGATATAAGTACTAAGTATTCCTCGGATTGCAATCCCTTAAATATTAACATTTGAACGTCTGTTTACTTGGAGTCTGTTAGTATCGAGTAATGAAGACATGTTTTTTTTCAGTATCGCTAAAGGGTGGAGTCGGTGTGCTGTGCTGGTGGAGATTGTTGTAATGAAGGCGTTTTTTTTTGTGGTGAATTAGGACCTTAATAGACGATAAAAAGTTTGATTTGATTCAGTATGTTTAAATTTGTTGGAGCAAGATTTATATGACAATCAGTTGTACTGAAGATTCTCAGTAATTTTAGTTTTTCATGATTACTGTTCTCATCTTTATTTGCTATTACTTGAGTGATATAGGTGTAGTAGATTCGCTCTTAAGGCGTGGCTAGCTCCATGAACCGATAGTCCCTCAAATTTGCCTATTTGGCTCCAAAGGATATTTATAATTGTGCTGACACAATGTTAGCGTTCTCTCACCTTGGTTGGGGCAGGTTTAGCTGGTTGCTACAAAATATGAGATTTTTTTTTATTATTTGCAACCCATCAGCAATGGTTCATAACCGTTACAAATTTAAAAACGCGTTGCTAAAATTTTGTACCAAACAGGGGCATAAACAAGTGTTGCAAATATTTGCAACGCTTAAAACCGTTGAAATTTCTGTTTGCAACAGCTAATAAGCGTTGGAAATTTCAATTTGCAACGGTTAATAACCGTTGGAAATTTTTGTTTGTAACGGCTAATAAGCATTGGAAATTTCAGTTTGCAACGGTTAATAACCGTTGGAAATTTCTATTTGCAACGCTTATTAACCGTTTCAAAAATTTCCAACACTTTACCTACGCCATATTTGCAACGCTTAAAAAGAAATTTCAGTTTGCAACGGTTAATAACCAAAGAAATTTCAGCTTTTTTGCTGTTGCAAATAGCCTATTATGGTGTAGTGCTTCATGGGTCCTTTTCCTCCTTCCTTTGGTTATCTTTATATTCTTGTTGCCGTAGACTATGTTTCTAAGTGGGTTGAGGCGGTGCCATGTAAAACAAATGATCATAAAGTCATAGTTAACTTTTTAAAATATAATATATTTTCTCGTTTTGGTACTCCTCGTGCAATTATAAGTGATAATGGTACTAATTTTACACACCGAGCATTTGAATCTTTAATGAAAAAGTATTTTATTATTCATAAGCTTTCTACCCCATACTATCCTCAAACTAGTGGCCAAGTTGAAGTATCGAATAGGGAAATTAAGCGGATTTTAGAAAAGACTGTACGACCTGACCATAAGGATTGGTCTCAACGTCTTAATGATTCTCTTTGGGCTTATAGAACTGCTTATAAGACTCCTATTGGTATGTCTCCTTATAGGCTTGTGTTTGGAAAGGCATGTCATTTGCCTGTAGAATTGGAACATCGTGCTTTTTGGGCCATTAAAACGTTTAACTTTGATATCGTAAAAGCTAGTTCATAACGTAAACTTCATTTGAATGAGTTAGTCGAGTTAAGGAATGAGGCATATGAGAATGCCAAGATTTATAAAGAGCAGACAAAGATTTTTCATGCTAAATCTATTCTTCGAAAGTCTTTTGAACCTAATAAAAAAGTCTTGCTATATAATTCTCATTTGTGTCTTTTTCTTGGTAAGTTACGTTCTAGGTGGACTAGTCCTTTCATTGTTAAAACTGTTTTTCCTCATGGTGCTATTGAGATAGAAGATCCTACGGATGGTTGTGTGTTTAAGGTAAATGGTCAACGTTTGAAACCATACCTTGACGGTTTGGCCGGGCAGGATGTGGAAGAGGTAAGTCTTCTTGATCCTATTTATCATGACTGATTGAGTATCATGTATGTTTTATTGCTTTTCATTTCATTTTTGGTGTTGTTGGTGGCTTAAAGAAAAAAAAAATTGTCACAGAAATAGGCATGGGTGTGGGTCGCGCCTTGGGCAAGCCAAAACTGAGTCCACCCCGCCCTCAAAGTACTGTAAGTGGGTCAAGGCTAGGGTGCGGGTCGCCCCTTATGCAAAGCAAAACTGAGTGCTCCCCGCACTCAGGCTTGTAAAAAAAAATAAAAAAATAAAAAATCGGGGCGCTGCCTCGAACCCTGCGAAGGCAACCAAAAGGAGTTCGGCGAACAGGATGGACTAATGAATATTCCCATAACAGTTGGGAATTTCGAAACTAAGCCCACATAGCACTGATCAGTGTGTGAAGCATTCGTCTGCTAGAGACGTTAACTGTAGCGCTTGTGGGAGGCAACCTATGTTTTTATTTTTGAGTCTTGTGCACCTTTCACATATCTCATGCATTCCACTTTAGCACCTTTTCTTTGTGTTTTTGGAGACGTGTAACTCTATGGAATGAGATATGTGCCACAGGTTAGTCGTCGTAGTAAATTGGTTTCGTTTCTATTTTATCAATGTTATATCTTTAGAGAGGTACTAATTTCTACAGGTGACTCGAGCTTTATTTTTTGTTCATGGAGCTATTGGTAACTTCTTTCCTTATTCTTTTACTTGTGCATATTATTAATTTTTGGAATTGAGCATATCTGTCAACATTGAGGACAATGTCTAAAATAAGTTTAGGGGTGGGAACAAAATGTTTTGTTTAGCGAAAAATTAAACTTATGTATACTATGCACTTAGGGGTAATGGTATTGTTTCCTTTTCTATGATGATTATAGTCTAGAAATCTCAGTTAGCATTAGAATTAAGAATAGTTATTAGAAACTAAAGCTAATATATAGGTAATAGTCTCTACATCTTTTTATAAATGTCTTGCATGAACATCATGAGTGTAGTTGACAGTACTTTTCTGAGACCTAGGTTAGAGTGCTTAATTTGACATATCCTATGAGAATCTAGCCTAAAAGTCTCATACGAGTTAATATTTGAGTGATGACACAAGGGATAAGTTAATTCCGAGTAGAGAAAACACACGTCCACTTGATTGATCACCATACCACATCCTAAAAGAGATTTTAGGCCATCTTTGGATCGATATAGCCAGAAATTCAAACATAAAGAATATTGTTTCGCTAATAGTCACCCCATCGAGCCTTTCATTAGCTTTTTCATAAACCACACATTCTTTACCCTTTATAAAAACAAAATAAAAATAAAAATAGCCTACCTATTTGATAAGTTTGAGAAATAGGATGAAATGAAGAGAAGAAACAAGAAAAAATTGTGCAGAAACAAATATTAGTTAGTTGCTTCAAAAGAAATAGAAAAGAAAAGAAAGTTTCCAAATAAGAAAATAAAAAGTTAGAACTCTAAAAACATAATCAAAGGAGTCAAAAGCCAAAACAAAAGGGCTAAGGATGGAAGCAAAAGTAAGAAGCAAAGTAAGAACATGACTTTCTCTAGTTACATAATTTGAAGACCTTATTGTCTCAAACTTGTCTATTTTGGTTATCTATTCCATTTATTCTTAAACTATCACCTAAGCCATACATAACACCTAATAAAGACCTTTAGCTCAATTACGAATAGGTTGGTGTGATAGTAAGTGGCAGATGCGTTTGATCGACCTTGGCTTCTTTGGACGTCATTGAGATTGAGAGGAAAAAGTGTGCCCACCTGCATCTTTGGAGTGAAGCTTAAAAACTGAGTGGAAAAATTAGAGTATTTTTGTCTTGACACATTTGTGAGGACCTACTTAGCGACGCTATTCCAAAAGTTTCAGAAACGGACCTGCCACTACATTTCATAGTATTGTTCATTGCATGTATGTTTATTTTTAGATGATTTAATTATTATACATGTATTAACTTAGGTTTTAAAATGAGTATTCTTTATTCCTTGCTAGTGAGATGTATAGATACTTGAGATAAATTAAGGAAACATTACTGTTATTTCTTAGTCAATATAGCATAAATGAAGTTTGTGAGTATCTTCTCTGAAAACTCTCACGAGACTAAACTCATCCACTAGGGTAAACTTAGGGGTTTAAAAGGCTTGTTGCACATGCTAAGTGTAATCGTGATTCCTACGAAATTGAGTTAGCATTTTTTTTTTTTTGTTCCTAGTTAGATTTAGTTTTGCTTGAGGACTAGCAAAATGTAAGTTTGGGGGTATTTGATAAACGCGTAAATGTTACATGTATTTACACCAATTTTATATTAGTTAGTTCGTTTATTTAATTTGTTTGAATTAGTTATTATGTTTCTCGTGACTTTGCAGGAATTGGAGTTATGTGGAAATATTAATGCATAACTACTGTTTTGTCAGCACTACATTCCAAGGAGTAGTGTTGATTGAGTTAGTACAATGGTTCTAGTTGTACTGGCATGGAATGTTTATTGTGCGAGATCAATCGAGGGCTTAGTTTATGGGAACTGGTGGATATGGAGCCTTGAATATATTGGCTCAAGGATGCACGTGAACAGTACAAGCTTGTGAGCTAAGGGCCAACATCTAAAGTCTAAAATCACATGACTAAAGGAGGTGCTAAAGACCGGACCATGTGAAACTAAAGAGACCAGCCCATAACCAAATATCAAAGCACATATACTCTAAAACCCGTTCCCACCACCATAGTTCCTAGCTACCTGACCACCTGATCAGCTTCTACCCTTCGCTCTCACGAATAGAAATATGAAACTTTCCCTCCAAAACTCCATTCAAACTTTCCAAATTTGAACCAACCAATAAACCAATTAAAAGCCCACACCCACAAGCTAAAGGCCACACTGCTCATTGTCCACCCGGGATGCACTGGATCAGACTTTTTTTTCCTTCCTTCTCCATCTCACGAACAGAAGGAAACCTTCCTTGTTTTGGAATCCGACTTTCCAAATTCGAAGGGGACAACTGGTGGTGACCTAAAGGATACGATAAATACTGAGGAAAAGGGAGTTTTGGTGAGAACTGGTGCAGAGACAAGAAGAGAACAGAACACCGAAAATTGGAGTCGCTCTAAGATCGAGATCGAGAACAAACGAGGAGAAAGCCAGACGAGCACATTAGGATATCGGTTTTACTAATGACTTTATTTTCTTCTATCTTGGTTGTTCGAAATACCATGCGTAGCTAACTCTAGACTAGGACAGACGAAGTCTGGAACTGGTTGTTTGTGTTTGGGATTGGTTCTCTAATTTTCAGTATACTTCATATTTATATAAACTCTTCATTGTTTATGATTAATTAGCAAAAGGTTTAGTCTTTCATATGGTATGTGATGCATGCGATATTGTTTGGTCACTTTTGTTATTAGTTAAACACGTTTTTACTGTTTAAGTCCAGATTGTATACTATTCGTGTTGTAAGAAAACGAATATTTATGTGACCTTGACCTTAGTATTGAATTGTTAGAAGACACTTATCGATTAAAAGTTACCACGTTCGTATCATCGAGACGGCAATCAATACTCATTGCCAATGCCGCTCGCATAAAAACTGAAATAGAGAATCCAATCATACAAATACAAACAATGGTTTAATATGAAGTCATAGTCCTAGTATTCTCTCCATGTAACAGAAACCCAATTATTTAGTATATCTCCGTTTTAGACCGTAGTTAAGTAAAATAGTTTTAGTAGTAATCAATTCAAATCAACAAATATTGTTCGAATTAGGTTAGGTAATATTTTAGTATTCAATTGTCCCTAAACAGCAATCCCTGAAGGATCGACCTCGTTCTTGCACACCTATTACAATAGACCTCGTGCGCTTGCGAGTTTTATTATTATTAAAGTAGGGTTTAATTAGTCTATTTATTTAGGCTGGTTAATTTCCTATCATTTCTCTATGGCCACGGTTGTGCAGCCTGACGGGGGCGACACTCTTTGTCCCTACATGTGATTTGGACCTCTTGTCTGCGAAGGGCTCATCCCACTCCGCTTACTCTACAGGATCGTAAAGCCTGTTGGGGATAACTCATTTTACCCCAATTAGATTCGGACCTCTTATCCACGACGGTCTCCTCTTCCTATCGTTCCCCATTTGATTCGGGGTCCTTTTATTGCAATTGATATTCTCTTCTCAAAAGTGTCATTGTATTATATATTTACAAACAGCTCCAGTTTCTTGCTTTGGATTAACATTACATTCAAGTGTAAATTTTTTTCAACATTCTCACATTCCACGGTTTCTCTATTAACTTTCCCTCCTCTATTCGTAGCTTGTAGGTGCCAGCCCCTCCCACGTCCACCACTGTGTAGGGCCCTTCCCAATTAGGAACCAACTTTTCGTCGTTATCCCTCCTCGTATTAGGGGTCACTCGGTGGAGCACGGAGTCCCCTATTTGGAAATGCCGCGGTTTGACTCTCTTGTTATACTGTCTCTGCAAGCATCTGTGATACTCTTCCAACCTGATACGGGCGAAGCCCCTTCTTTCTTCTACCAAATTCAAGTCCCTGGATAATATGCCCCAGTTCACACCCTCCTCCACCGCCTTGGTTCGTGTGCTAGATGCCACCATTTTCGACGATATCATGGCCTCAACTCCATAAGGCAAGGAAAAATGAGTTTCTCTAGTGGTCGTCTGTGGTGGTGTTCGGTAAGCCCAGAGGACGTGATTCAATTCGTCAGCCAACGCACCCTTTTTATCTTCCAACTTCCTCTTGAGATTGGTCATTATGGTTTTGTTAGAAGATTCAGCTTGTCCATTGCCCTCCGGGTTGTATGGGGCTGAAAATCATTGCTTCACCCTATACGCTTGCAAGAATTCCTGTACCTTTGACTCTGTGAATTGAGTCCCATTGTCCACGATGATGGCATATGGCAAGCTGAACCTATATATGATATTTTCCCATAAGAACTTTATCACCTGGGTCTCCTTCACTTGCTGTAAAGGCACAGCCTTGATCCACTTAGTGAAATAATTAGTAGCTACTAACATAAACCTTCTCTTGCCACTGGCCATGGATAACGGCCCTACTATATCCATCGCCCACATGGCGAATGGCCATGGACTAGATACGTTATTCAGCGGCTCTGCGGGTGCAAAGATCAGTTGCGAGAATCTCTGACACTTGTCACATTTCTTGGCAAACTCCACCGCGTTTCATTTCATATAGGGCCAGAAGTAGCCCTGGGTTAACAGGCTATGAGCCGTTGTCCTCCCAGCTGAGTGACTCCCACAATCTCCCCCATGTATCTCTGTGAGTACCTCCAATGCCAACCATGGTCCGAGACATTTCAGCAACAACCCATTAAAGTTCTTTCGATATAACTCTCCCTCTATCAGAATGTATCTCTGAGACAACTGTTCCATCTTTCTCCTCTATTTCTTGTCAGCCAACTCTTTCCCAGATAAAAAGCCCTTGATAGGATCCAACCAACCCCCTTCTTCTTACGCAGTCTGGCATACCTCTGCTGGCTCCTCAGTGCTCGGTTTCTCCAACCTTCCTACTTTTATCGTTCTTTCCTCCGACCCAGGTATTGTCGCGACTACATAAGCTAGGGCGTCAGCATGTTTGTTTTCACCGCGACCCAGATGTACAAACTTGATCTTTGCAAACTTGGAGAAACTCCTGCATAACACCTCTAGATACCTCTCCATTTGTGGACATCTCGTAGCGAACCTACCATTTGCTTGACACACCACTAGGTTCGAGGCCAAATACACTGTTAGCTCAGTCACCCCCAAATCCTTGGCCATTCTCAACCCCGCTATCACCGCCTCATACTCCACCTTGTTATTAGATGTTGCGAATCCCAGCTTCATAGTCTATTCTATTATGTTGTTATCAGGTGTAACCAACACGACCCCTATTTCGCTGCACGCATCCGTCGCCGATCCATCTGCGAACACTCTCCACTCATTTCTCTTATCCCATGGATCCAGCAGGTCCTGCACCCCCTCCCTTCCGGGCTCTATAACCATATCTTCCCCCCTAAGTGGGATCTTCGGCTGGGAATTCTGCCATAAATTCAGCCATCGCCTGTGCCTTTTATGCGGTCCTTATCTGGTATTGTATCTCATAGGAACTCAGCATCACAACCCATTTTAGCATTCTTCCAGACTTTTCTGCCTTTAGTGCTTATTTCAAGGGCAGATTCGTTACCACCATCACTGAGTGTGCTTCAAAGTAGGGTTCCAACTTGAGGGCTGAGAACATCAACGCCAAAGAATATTTCTCCACTATATTGTACCATGTCTCGGCATCCAGCAAGGTTTTACTCTAAAAGTATACCGATTTTTCCACCTTATCAACGATCCGGACGAGGACTGAGCTAATCGCATACTCCGTGACCCCCAGGTATAAGTACAATTTCTCCCCCTCCTCTGGTCGCGATCACAAGGTGGCCTTGCCCAAGTAGCTCTTCAATTCTTGAAACGCCTCCTCACATTCTAACATCTATAAGAAATTTGTTGTATTCCTCAACAATCGATATAGTGGCCTACACTTGTTCGACGACTTTGAAATGAATCTGTTCAGGG
Organism: Coptis chinensis; assembly: GCF_015680905.1. Lineage (NCBI taxonomy): Eukaryota > Viridiplantae > Streptophyta > Magnoliopsida > Ranunculales > Ranunculaceae > Coptis > Coptis chinensis. Next base: position 40,799,146 of record NC_141463.1, read on the forward strand.
CAGTGACCCTTCCTGCTAACCGTTGTACTTCTTTCACGTTTTGCGGTGAGGGCATTTCTACCAGGGCTCTTATTTGCTCTGGGTTAGCCTCTATTCCCCGGTGAGTAACAATGTAGCCCAGAAACTTTCCTGTGGTCATTCCAAACATGCACTTCTCTGGGTTGAGCTTCAGATTATGTGTCTGGAGTATGCTGAATGTCTCCCTTAAACCCTCCAAGTGCTCCTCCTCCGACATGCTCTTTTCCACCATGTCATCTATATATATTTCAATGCCCTTTCAGATTTTACCTTCAAACATTTTCTCCTCCAATCGTTGGAAGGTAGCCCCGACATTCTTTAACCTAAATGGCATCCTCGTATAACAATACGTACCACCTTCCACCACAAAGGCCGTCTTCTCCTGGTCTGGTCCGTACATCGCGGCTTGATTGTATCCCATAGATGCATCCATGAATGAGAATATTTTGAATCTCACTATTCTACCCACCAATTCATCTACCCGCGGCATGGGGTAACTGTCTTTAGGGCACTCCGAGTTAGCATCTGTAAAATCAACGCACTTACGGACCTTACCATTCTTTTTCGGTACCGCGACAACGTTGGACAACCAGTTCATGAATTCCACTTCTCGTATTATTCCCGCTCCTTTCAACCTTGCTACTTCCTTGCGAATTCCCTCGGCATACCTTGTTCTAATGTTCTGCATCTTTTGTCTCACCGGCTTCGTGTCTTCCCTCATGTGTAGACAGTGACATGCGAAGCCTGGATTCAATCCTGTGATATCCTCAATTGTCCAAGCAAAGACATCTTCATTTTCAGACAAGAACTGTACCAGTTTGTTTTTCCATTCCTCCGACAATCCAGACCCTACCAACGTAAACTTCTCTTCCTCCCCCATCCCCAGATTCACTATTTCAATCTCGTCCAAAGTCTTCGGACCCAGCGCTGCCTACGCCTGCCCTTCTACGGCGGCACACTGTAAATGCTATGTGCGTCTTCTTGGGACGACTCCCCTCCGGTTCCGTGGACCATTCTCTTAACCGCATCCTGATGATTGTTCTTAGCTGCCACTTGATCACCACGGACTTCATATATCCCAGTTGGAGTGGGGAATCGAATTACCTGATAATAGGTCGATGGTACCGCCTTCATCTCGTGGATCCACTGCCTCCCCAGAATCGCATTGTACTAGGAGTTGGTATCTACCACCATAAATCTAGTGAACATTGTTACTAGGCCCGTCGTCCCAGGTAACAAAAGTTCTCCCATATGCTCCGTAATACTCCCATTGAACCCAACAAGTTGGATTGCGGAGACCGTAGTTACTGGGGGTCGATCCTTATTTTGTCCAAAGCTCCTATGAACAACAAGTCCACTGCACTGCCACAATCAATCAACACCCTCTTGACCATGTAATTGCCCATCGTCACAGTAATGACAAACGCATTTTCATGGGGGTTATCAACGGCTTTTAGGTCTTCATTGGTGAATACAATTCGATCCTCTCCCTCTACCAACCCTGACTTCGGTCGTGGATCTCCTATTGTTTCAATGATCTGCTATATTCTCGCGGTTCTTCTTATCTTGTCACTATGAGCGTTATGACTCAACAATTCCCCACTTAAAATAACATTAATGGTTCCCAGAATCCTACCTTGAACCGGCACCTAAACCTCATTCGGGGCCCCCGCTATAAACTCTCTCATCATTCCCTTCTCCACCAACCTCTAAATCAACCATTTCAACACATAACAATAATTAGTCTCATGATTCTGCACCTGGTGATATGCATAGTATGGCTTGTTCGGCATCTCGATTGGTGTACTCTGCGGTCCCTCATATCCCTAAATGTTCTTGACCAATGATAATATCTCGCTTAACGGCCTGTTCAACGGTGTCCGTTCGGGTTCGCGATAAGGCTTCCTCTCCCTATTCTCCTTTCGCACTCCCTCCCTACTCCTTTCCAGACGCGGTGAATATCCACGGTACGCTCCATTTCCTTTCTTCGATGGCTCCGTCTTTCTTTCATCCCCTTCCTTTTCTTAGATGACACTACCTTGGCTGACCTTCTAGAATCCTTCTGCATTGTGTCCTCATACCTTGGATACAACTCGTGCAGTGCAATCTCATTCTTTGCCACAGACTGATGTACTCCCGTTCCTGGCCACAGACCTCTTTCGAATGCTATTATTGATGTCCTTTCATCCAAGTTTTCTGCCTTCAATGTCTCGGCCTTGAATCGACACAGATAATCCCTTAATGATTTTGCGGACCTTTGCTTAACGTTGAATAGAGCAGCGATATCCACCACTCGACTTTTTTGATATATGAAGTGATCAATAAACGCCTTCTCCAATTCCTAAAAATTATTTATACTCCTCGATGGCAGTTGATAAGAGCCCAAAATTATAGTTTTAACCCCTTAACAATATTACTTTCAGACCAATTGTGTGATTAATAAATAAGAGTTAGTGTTGTTTACGTGTTTTTATGTATTTCAGGCATTGGAGTCGAATATGTGAAGAAATATGTCTCTTTTATGAGATAAAGGAGCAAAGGTTGGTTGCTAAAAAGTTCTATGATTAAAAGGCAAGATTCAAGGAGAAGAAGCCTTTTTAAAGCCCGGTTAAAGCTGAAAAGTCAAAGTTAACGCGGGCAGAAATAGCGCATAAAAGTCACTAGAACTTCCGAAGGCCGTATCTTTGGACTCAAACCTCAGAATTTGGCCTACCATATGTCAAAATGACCGGCTCAGAAAGAGCTTTCTAATGGTATAAGCCCCCACAAAATCAGAGGAGCGGAAGTGGTTGACAAGGCTATTTTAGTAATTTCCAATAGAAACACCCTGTTTAGACCGAAGTAATCAAGTTTTGGGCTCAATTTTATGGCTCAAAACATGGCTCCAAAGCCCATGCACGAATTTGTAAACCTAACATCTTCTATATAAAGAGGACTAAGGCCAAACTCTTAACAACACCTAGATTAGATTCATAATATAGATTAGATTTAATTAATTAGTTAGTACTTAGTTTTAATACAATTTTGAATCATTCGACTCTTTTTCATTAGATTAATAAAGTAATTTTACATTTCTTCAAGGATGTCTTCTTCTTATTAATTTATTAATGATATTTGATGAATCAAAGCTAAAACCTCCATTAGAGGGGTTTGAGGAAGATTTGATGAAAACTTGATTGTGTTAGTATAGAAGTAGTTGTAATAATCTATTCCACTCTAGAAGGTAATTAATTCGAATAGATTTAAATTGCCTCACATGCTAATTATTAGTTAGTAGAGATTGTCATGAATAATTAGGGATTAGAAAGACTCAATCTTTTTGTGAAAACATAAAAATTAGGATTACAACAAATATATGCTAGTTTATTAAGTTGAATTCAAAGTGAAATCAATCCCCCTAATTCCTTCTCGATATTCACATCTTAGTATTGAACTATCGTAGTATAAATTACATCATTTCTATTAGTATCCAATCACCACATTAGTTTATTTTCATTTCATTACTCTCATTGTTTTTGTTTGAATTAATTAAACTAGGAAACGTTACATCTAAACGAGCTAGGAGTGGAACGAATTCTCTACTCCACATATTGAACGATAACGAGAGTAGAACTTTGATCATATAGTGTAAATTTCATTTAGTTTTACTTATTCTAGCATAGCTAGTTAAGAGTAGGTAAAACTATTGTTTTTACATTTATCAAATGGCGCGCTGCCATCTTAGTTTTGTTTAGCTTCATTTCTTTTAGTAGTGTTAATTCTACCAAGATCTTATGAAACCCACCCACCTTTGTTTGGTTCTAACTGTGTTTGTTTGATTCAGAAACTGATTTTTTGAAATGCAACTTAGAAATGCATTGAACGCGCCATCTTAGAAATGCATTAAACGTGCCTAGCACCCTCATTAGCCAATTTCTGAAGCGCGCCCCGCGCTAAAGTGCCTTGACATCGTCTTAGGCAAGAGCGCGCCCCGTGCCTATTTTAGGATAATTCCAAGCGCGCCCTGCGCTAAAGTGCCTGGACATCATCTTAGGCAAGAGCGCGTCCCGTACCCTACTTAGCCAAATTCTGAGCGCGCCCCACGCCAAAGTGCCTGGACATCAAGTCAGGCAAGAGCGCGCCTCGCTCCCTGTTTAGGCTAATTCCAAGCATTCCCCACGCCCTCTTCTAAATAAGCCCGATTTCATAGGTTAGTTCAAACTTTCATTTGTTCAAGTTATTCAGTGTTGCTATCTTTTTGAATACACTGAAATCGCGTATACAAGACGTTATTCAAACGCATAGCAAGGAGACATTCAGGTACTCCTTCTTCCACTCCTCGCCTCTCCTGTTAGAGGATTTATTCTAGCATATCAGGGTTGTTTTGACTGTTGTCATGTTTCTGTAACATTGGACTTAGCCTTACATGAGATTAAGGTTAGGTAAGGAAAAAATGTCTAAAGTGATCTATCGTGAACGTCAACACACACACCTATCTAGTATACCACACACTACACCTGAATCAATGGCTGAAGAAAGAGAGACTCTTTTCTCTGACTTTTATGAAGCCATCAACGATAGCCCTAAGTCTTGCATCGTTCTTGTAGACCCAGTGGGGGATTTCCGAACCCCCCCAAATATATTTAATTTGTTACCAGTTTTTCATGGGTTAGACCATGAGAAGCCTTATCAGCATATATGTAGGATTGAACAAGTTCTTACCACATTCCATCTTCCTACGGTAGGCGCGGAACAAATTAAACTGAGAGTGTTTCCTTTCACTCTAGCCGATAAGGTGGCATCTTGTTTAACTGCCCAAGCGCCTAATTCGGTGGACTCATGTGCCAAACTTGTTCAATTGTTTATGGAACAGTTTTACCCACCATTAAAAATAGATGAAATGCTTTACAAGATTCATTTCTTCGGCCAGAATCCTCATGAATCCTTTTCAGAGGTCTGGAATTGTTTCACTAATCTTCATATAGAGTGTCCACATCATAATCTTGAGAAAGACACGTTAGTTCGTGCCTTTTTCAAGGGGCTTTTACACCACCATAAAGAGGTTCTTGATATAATGAATGGGGGGTAGTTTCCTTATCAAAGGAGCCTCAGAGGCTCATAGGTTTTTAGAAGATCAAATAAAGTGTAATAATAACTGGGGGTTAGTAACAATATCCCCCGCTCAGCTAGTTCTTCTTCAACAGTTAAAGCTGCCAGTATGTTTGAGCTTAAATTTGATCCTGAGCTTAAAACTTTAATCGAATCTCTCACTAAAAAGGTAGAAGCTATTTCTGTTCAACATAAGCCTATCCTTGTCATGAATGTCAACTATATTCCATGTAATTTCTATTTGAGTCCTGCGCATCCCGACTCCTATTGTCCTCTAGTCTATGAACATCCATCCGCACAGCCGGACAATGTTTGTTCCATTAATAGAGAACCTAATGCACCTTGGCGACAAAACCCCAACTTCGGTTGGTGAAATAATCAACAAGTTACACTTCCAGGGTTTAATAATCAAAATGTAAGGCCATCGAACAACTACAACCAAACTCCACCATGACAAGGACAAGGACAAGGTAATTATAATAATTATAACAATAATATTTATAATGCTAATAGAGGTATCATTCCGATTAATAATAACTATCACAACCCACCTGTTAATAATCAACGTGAGATAGTTCCTATCACACCACCTGTAACAACTACACATCCACAACCGGATCGTTTTGACGCCTTCGTGTAAACCCAATAACAAATTTTACAATCCATCCAACATTCCTTACAGCAGTTAACTAAAGAGAAAGTACAACCAAAAGGTGTATTTCCAGGTTAAGCTATACCTAATCCTAAAATGCCAAACACAGCCTTTGAAGTAACCGGTAGTACTAGTAATGAAAATGAAAACGTAGGTGAGTTAAATGCCATCACCACTCTCTATTATAGTAAAGTGATTGATAACGCCATAATTATGCCCATTGTTACACCACCAGTGGTCATAACAAATGAAAACTTACTAGATACCAAAATAGAAACTGAAGATCCTACCCCTGTAGAGGCACTAGTTAAACCACAACCTAAGATACAAAAGGCCAAGGTTAAACATCCTGTTGATCCATATGCTAAATATAGAGAGAAACCACTGTTTCCCCATAGATTAGCCATATTAAACAAGGATACAAATTTTGATGAGATTAAGGAAGTTTTTAAAAAACTAACGATAAACCTACCTTTTCTCGAAGCTATTAAAAAGTTACCACAACATGCTAAGATTCTAAAAGAGTTGTGCACTACTAGGCGTAAAACAAATATTCCCAAAGACGCCTTTTTAACTGAATAGTTTCTAACTTTATCTGAACATAATGGAATCGTTAAGTACAAGGACCACAATTAGATCCTCTTCAGTATAATGCACCTTAGGGGATACTCACACGACAACTGCTCTATTAGACCTGTGGGCGAGTGTTAACTTACTCCCTTATTATCTCTATAAACAAATAGGTCTATAAGAGATGCAACCAACTAAAATGACGTTGCAATTAGTTGATCGTTCTATTAAGTATCCTAAGGGTGTGGTTGAAAATGTGTTGATTAAGCTTAAAATTTTTTATTACCTAGCCGACTTCATGATCCTCGACATAGAAGTCGCTAACGACTTTGTTCCTATCATTTTAGGGCGTCCCTTCTTGGTTACTGCTAACGCGCTCATAAACTACCGCGATGCTTGTCCTTTGGCCATCTTTCTATTGAGGTAAATGTTTTTAAAACGATGCAACAGTTCCCAAATACGACTGTCAATGGAGAGGTTTGCATGATCGAGAGCTTAGCTCAAGATTTTTTTGACAACACGTTTCTTGATAATCAGATGCACCAATTTCATTCCTTCGGAAGTTCCAACATTGACGCCATGACAGAAGAAGAATTTTTCACCCTCTATCCCAGTGATTCTTCTAACCCACCTATTGAAGAATGTCTTGCATATCTAAAAACTTCTGATGATATAGACCTGAGAGCTCTAGTTGAGCACCATTCACCCACCTCACATTATACTGTCACTCATTCACCTTCCATCAATGTTCCCTGTTGTCCACCTTTTCAAAAGAACCTTGAGTTTGCACTTGACCCTCTTATTTCTCCTGTGCTTCATGATTTTCTAAACTCTCCTAGTTAGAAACTACTACCTAAAGTGCCACCCGACATCTTCATTTTCAGATGTGTGATAATACCAACCCATGCCACAAATGAGTTTTATGCTAAACCCACATTCTCATTTTTTCCATTCCTTACTTCTAAAATTCATCCATATCCACCATATCTTCCACAACCATCCATTTTTTCATGATCATTCACTTGGCCACCCTTTCGTTGGTGGAAAAAGAAGACTTTGCATGTTATGTTAGGTTATAGATCCATTAGTATTCACTCTCATCTCGCTAGGCCACGTTTTGGGCAATCATGGTGCTTGATTGTGTTTGGGTGTGTTTCCTGTGATCATTATTTATGGATGATTGTTGATATATGGCACACTGTAGGATATGTATATATATCTATTTATTTATTAAAGTCTCGAGTATCTGACTATAAACAACTCATTTTACTCTTCGGTGTACTCCATTCCACTCTTATATTTTGGTAAGTGCACCATTCAGGTTAACGGGCCCTCCCTCTGGAGTGTGTGGCTGTAAGTACCGGATCCTAAGTTCATGTTTAACATAATTAACATTTTCCACTCTTGTATGTTTTCTCGGTCTTTGAGTCATGTTTCTCTATGGTGTGAATTATGTCTTTATTGCTTTATTGTTTTCCCCTATATTAATTCGTATTCATAAAAAGCAAAAAATATTAAAACCATAAAAATAGTAATTTAGCAAGTCTCGGGAATCTGACTTTAAAAGAGTTTTTAAGCGAATTTTTTAAACTATGTTGTCTAAATTTTTTTTAGGGGTGGGGTGTTTGGTCATTCTGTTTCTTGATCTCTCAACTTCCTATTCTTGTTGTTTATGCCATGTAGTCGTATTTCGATTTGGGTTGACAATATTTATAAATTTAGATTTTAATTGATCATATAACTTATGTCATGCACGCACTCCGAGGCGTTTTCCACTTTCTTATATGTCAACCACGGTTAGATTTGTGTTTTTTACTGATCATTGGATTGCACTATCTTTGATGATCGTTTTAATAGCTCATTCGCAAAAATCGGACTGTTAACGATTCGAGAATTTCAGTTTTAAGTTTGCGCGCATAAGGACAGTTTCAAGTTCCAAGCGCTTTAGCGCGGGGTGCGCTCGAGTTTTGCCTTTGTAAGGCGCGGGTCGCGCTCAGGTGAAACTCAAGTTCTAGGCGTTTCAGCGCGGGTGCTCTCCAAACTTGCCTACCAAGGGCGCGGGGTGCGCTCTGTGTATTCTTGCGAGGAAAAATTCAGTTATGAAACAAACAACCATAGTTAGAATCAAACAAGGGTGGGCAGGTTATGGGACTTTGGAAGACTAACAATACTAAAGAAAACAATACTAAAGGGAACTAAGATGGCAGCGGCGCCATTTGATATAAGTAAAATGTAGTTTTACCCACGAATAAGTAACGAGACTCAATCTGAAGTAAAACTAAAACTGGTCATTACGTGTGATGTTATCAAAGTTTTCTACTCTCGAATGCTATCGCAATAGAGTTGGAGTAGAAAGTTTGTTCAACTCCTAGTTCTTTAGTATTCAATATTTCTAAGAATATCGGTCCTACCAAAGTTAATGAGAGTATGATGGGAATTATACTACGATGCAAATTATGCTAACAAGATACGATAATTTATCAAATAATACTAAGGTTTGAATCTAAATAAAAAATTAGGGGAATTTGATTCCACCTTGAATCCAACTTAATAAACTAGTATAGATTGTTGTAATCCAATTCTTACGTTCTTACGATAAGAATTGGTCGTTCTAATCCCTAATCAATCATGGCAATCTCTACCAAATAATGACTAGCATATGAGGAAGTTCAACCCATTCTCATGGCGAATCAACTACCTTCTAGAGTGGAATAGACTCTTACAACTACTTCTACACTACACAATCAAGTTTTCATCAAGGCTTCCTCAAACCCCTCTAATGGAGGTTTAGCCTTGATTCATAAGACTATCATTTCTATATGAATTGAAGCAAAACATAATATAAAGATTCTAAATTTACTTATTTGAATTCAAATGGAAATCTAATCATGCAAGAATTAATTGAAACTAGTAATGACAAATAACTAATCTATGAATTAAAACTAAATAATTAATGGAAAATGAAACTAAATTATGTAGAACTAACTAGCTTTATTGATCTAATGAAGAAATAACAATAGATTCAATAACTAAATTAAAACAAGGTAAATAAAACTAATAAATTAATTAATTGAATCTAAAAACTAGATCTAAAACTATAAACTAATGGCTACCTTAAAAAACTACTTTTTTAAGAGTTTTGTCTTCTGTGTTGAAATGGAGGAGACAAGATCCACATTTTCGTGCATAGGCAGAGGAGCCATGTTTTGGGCTGGAAAATCGAGCCCAAAATCCAATCTCTTCAGTACACAAAGCCCTTTTCAGTTAGATTTGACTTTAGTAGCCTTTTCGTCCACTTCTGCTCCTCTGATTGGGGCAAGGCTTGGACCATTGGAAAGCTCTTTCCGAGCCAGTCGTTTTGACATAAGGTAAGCCCAATTCTGAGGTCTAAGTCCAAAGATATGGTATTCAGAACTTCTTCTAACTTTTGTGCGTTGTTTCTACCCGCGTTGACTTTGACTCTTTAGCTTTGACTGGGATTTAAAAAGGCTTTTTCTTCTTGAATCTTGGCTTTTAATCATAGAACTTCTTAGCAACCAACCCTTGCTCATTTATCTCAGCAAAGTGACACATTTCTGTACGTAATTGACTTCAATGCCTGAAATACATAAAAACACGTAATCAGCATTAACTCTCGTTTATTACTCTCATAATTGGACTAAAAGTATTATTGTTAGAGGGGTTAAAACTACAATTTTGGGATCTTATCAAACCACCCCTAAACAACATTTTGCCTGTCCTCAAGCAAATATGAGAAATTAGAATAAGTAACCAAAAATGGAATTCTAACTACTCTTGTTTCGCCGAGTGCGATTGCATTGACCATATACAACAAGGCCTTAAACCACTAGGAATTCCTTAGTGGATGAGTTATAGTCTCATAAGAGTTTTCCAGTGAAGGTAATCACAAACTTCATCTATATTACGACGACTAAGAAATAAAACTATTGTTTTCTTATTTATGTCTCAATTATCTATACATCTCACTAGCAATGAATACATAATAATCAAGTCGAAACCTAAACTAATATATGCATAATAATTAATCATCTACGAAGAAACATGTATACAATGAGTACTACTATGAAATGCACTAGCAGGTCCGTTTCCGAAAACTCGGAATAACATCCTTAAGTAGGTCCTCACATAAATGTCAAGACAAAAATACTCTGATTTTTCCGCTGAAGTTTCGCTACTCCAGTGTGTAGTCGGCACACTTTACCTTACAATCTTAATGACACGCAAGGAAGTCGGAGTCGATCAAACACATCTGCCACTTACTATCACACTAACCCATTCCTAATTGAGCTAGAGGTCTTTATTAGGTATTGTGGAGATTAGGAGATGGTTTAAGAAGGAAGGAAATGGATATTCAAAAAGGACAAGTCTAAGTTAATAGGGTCTTCATATTACGTAACTAGAGAAACCCTTGTTCTTTTGCTTCTACACTTTGTTTCCATCCTTAGCCTTTTTATTTTGGCTTTTTGACTCCTTTATTCTATTTTTTTGGAGTTTGATTTTGTTTCTATTTTTATTTTTCTTTTCTTTTCTTTGGATGGAAACTTCTTTTCTTTTTCTTTTCTGAAGCAACTAACTAATTTTTGTTTACATAGGTTTTTCGCTTCTCTTTTATTCACTCATCCTATTCTCAGACTCATTATATAATGGGTAGGTTGATTTTTATTTTGTTTTGTTTTTGTAAAAGGTTAAAGGATTTGCGGTTTATGAAAGGCTAAAGAAATGCTCAAATGGGCGACTAGCGGAAAATAATTCATAGATTTGAATTTCTGGCTATATCGATCCAAAGAGGGCCTAAATTCTCGCTTAGGATATGGTATAGTGATCAAGCAAGTGGATGTGTGATTTCTCTATCCGGATTTTACTTCTCCCTTATGTCATTTCTCAAACGTTTCACTCATATAAGGTTTTAGGCTATATTCCCACAGGATTTGTAGAATAAGTACTCTAGCCTAGATTTCAGAAACTTATTGCCAAACAATCATAGATACTCATGCAATATATTTATAGAAAGATGTAAAGATTATTATCTAGATATTAACCTAAGTCTCTAAAAACTATTCTAATGCAACGCTACGTGAGATTTCTAGATTATCAAGGGCATACAGAAAGAAAACAATACCAATATTCCTAAGTGTATAGCATAAACTTTTTATTTATATTTTTAAAATTTTTGAATTTTTACTAGAAAATAAGTGCATACTGTACATATCTATATCCTAACAGATGCCTTAATTACACGTGTTTCTATGCCCCCCTCCCCCCAAACAAGAAGCATGCTTTGTCCTCAAAGTATATAAATAAAAAGGGTGGAGAATTACCATGGGAACGCGTGAAATTCTGAAACATCTGCAAAACAAGGTTAAAACATACTAATATAGAAAAAGAAAAACAGATGCAACTGTATATGAGTTCCACCCGTTATGGGGTTAACAAGAATTAAATTGCTTAGGACATAAGTAGACACTAACTGAAATAAAAACTTACCTTAACTCCTATTTAATCGTCATCCTCATCCTCTTCAAAGAGATGAGGTTCCTTTGCGTCTTGCCATGCCATGATAATTTGCCAAGCACGTCGCCGTGTGTCATCAACTCGTGCTAACCTGTCGAGTGTTACTATGTCTGATGGGGTGTAAGGGGCAACCAAATGAGGTTGCACCTGCCAACCCGGCCAAGTCGTAACTCGAAATGAATGAACCACCGAATTAGTGGGTCTCATGACTTCAACCTTTTCCAATCCGGTGGGCCGGGTACGAATTCAGGGTAAACAACGGCATGATGATGCGGCAAACCAAAACAGGCATAAGAAGATACTTATGCCTCATGCTTTGGGCTCTCTTAAAACTAGCAACTAATACTCGGGGGATGTCATATCGGTGACGTCCCTCAGCTAAAGCAAGGAAAAAAAACGTCACCAAATGATACTATTTGCAGAAGCAAACTGCCACTCCCCTAAGATATTCAATAGGATAAATAACATGGTGGTGCCTACATTCAGGGGTAGGCTACCAAGGGCTATGTTATAGCGCCCTTGGTCCATTATACGAAACACCCCTCCCCCATAATACTCATGGAAATATGTATAGTCATAGAGGTATGCATTATCGGCCATATATCCCCACGTGTGCATAGGATCAGACAAGGGCAATCCCGAAACTAACGCTACCAAAGACTTACTGAATTCCATTATCGAGTCATTAATTGTAAGGGAAAATTTTTGTTCTCCATCTTGGTTACAATAGAAAGTAATATTATTGTAAAAAAATCCAGTAAGCTGAGGTGAATACGAGTCGTCATCACTTACCAATAGATTCCTCCATCATATCTGCAAGATCCTGTCGCGAAACCAACCTCCATAAGTCTCGCTTCTCAACAAGTCTTCGTAAGACTGCTCCGGTATGACTATAGGTGATGTCATCACAAAACTACTCTCTAAAACAGCTGCAAACGATCCTGGAACAACCCACCAAAAATTGGAATTTTTTGTGCCTACGAATGTTAAAGTGCGGGGGGCGCTCAAACTATGCCTTGTATGGGCGCAGGTTGTACTCTGGCTATGATCGAGTTCCAGGCACTTAGGCGCGGGGTGCGCTCACTTTTTGCCTAGGAAGGGCGTAAGGTGCGCTCAGGTCTGAATGGAGATATAGTTTTGTGGGCACGGGGCGTGCTCAGATTTGGTCTGGGTAGGGCGCGGGTCCCTTGTTCGTGAATTCGATTCTGGTGGTTCAAGTCAAGCGGCTCAAACCGAGGCGTGGCGGCGCTTAGTCTTTGCTGAAGTCTTGAAGTGAAAAGAAAAGAGGGAAACTTGGGAGTGAAAGGTGAGAGATGAAAGTGAGATGTAGTGTGGGTTGTGAGTGCAGAATGAAGGAAGTTTATATAGGTTTTGAGTTTCCAAAATGAATTGGCAAGTTGCCAGAAACAAAATATTTCCAAAACCGAAAATGGAAACAACCCATATTTTCTATTCCAACATAAACCTAATATCTTTTAGGTGGAATTTAGGATAGTAACTGCCTAACTCATTGAGATTTCATCCTACCACAATATTACTCATAGCCATGCCAATATCAGCAATATTCCCAACAATCATCGTAAAATTACATAATAAATTGTGGATCATATAAAAACCATGCTAAAAGAAATAATACCACCCCCAAACAATTCGGGAAAGTGGGATTAACACAAGAATCAACACATAATTTGAAAAGAACCACATTATATTAAAATCAAAATTCAAATACAATTAACTACCGAATACAAATTTAACTACTGAATTCAAAATCTTAACATCCGAACTAATAAAAACAAACAAAACAACATCAATCAATATATTCCCTAAACCACGCACTACTGGTTGAAGATGGAGCATGAGACGAAGATGGGGCCTGAGTTCCCGATGGGCCCAAGCCATCCGTCCTTTGGCGACAACGCTCGTGCCTCACAGACGCCTCCTCAGAAGAAGAACCCCCAGGGTGGGAAACGTTCAAGCATATCTTCGCGGAACTTGCGATGTGCTTCCATCTCGGCCTTCATCTCTTCTCAATGCTCATCCTCGCGCTGGGCACGAGTCTCATAGTTACGATGTATGCCAGTCTGGCGAGTCCGAAGGTCTTCACAAATAGTATTAAGAGAACGCATGCCATGATGAAGCACTGACATGCGTTCTGCATCAGAAGTACACCTCTCCAAGGCATCGACATCAAAACATGTCGTGTCCCCCTCATCATCATCCGAATCAGTCTCTGCCACTACCCTTTCTCTAGGCAACCTCCAAACCTTCTAAACACAGTCCGTATACGCTATGACATTCGTATGTAACTTAATCATATTACGCTCAGTTTTTGGAGTTGCTCTCAAACTCATCATGATCTTTGTTATCAAAACAGGGAGAGGTGCAATACTCATCCCAACTCCCCTAATCATATTAATCAAAAACTCGAGAATACAGAATTCATACTTCTGCTCCTGGAGTATCCATAGAACATGAAGATAGTTCAGACTGATGTCACTGACCTTCTCTTTTCCAGTGACATTCCTACCAATCCATTGAGCTACAGCCAGCTGGTTGGTTCGCAGAGAAGACTGGCAAACACAATGCGAGATTGCATTATAGTTTCCCTCCAACACCGTCGCGTTCATCAAAGGCTCAATCCCACCAAATTGGAATTCCTGCAATGTGGCGTCGAGATGGCGTCTAGGCGGAATGCCTAAAATCTTAGCCAGCACCTCGTAGATACTTCTCTCCTCGTCCTGGCCACCTTAACAAAAATTCTATTCCCATCCAACTCCCTCGTCTTATAAAATTCTCGGACCAAATATTCGTGATAAAAATCGTTTGTCGAATACCACAAATGCCTCCAATCCCTCATAATCATTTCATCACTATAAAACGGCGCGAATCGGTCCGCTGTAAAAGCTTGTTCCGACAAAATTCTCCGTCTTTGCATCGTTGGAGTTTTGTAACAATTTGAGGGTTTTAATGCAATGTGGGGATGGAGTTAAAATCAAACTCACTTAAAATTTGGGTGGTGGCGCGGTGGTTCGAGTTTGTTTTTGAAATTTCTATTGTTTTGGTGGTTGAAATTGATGGAGATGGTGGTGGGGATGTTGTGGGGGAAGGTTTAGGCTTGGTTTAAACTTTTGGCATGGTTGTTTTTTTTTTTTTTTTTTATTTATTTATTTATTTTTTTAAATTTCAGTTTCTAGGGTTTGAAAGTCGTTAATGGCGGAATATGGAGTGAGGAAGAAGAAGAACGCGATGCGTTCTTGGTTCATACTGTTGACTTGGGCCCAAGCTCAATCAAATTCGGAAATGCCCATTTTGTCCTCATCCACGCAAAAATTAAAATTGGAATTCTCGACTCCTTATCGGTCCGATTTTTGCGAATGAGATATGAAAACGATCAAGAGAGAATTTCCAATCTAATGATCCATACCATATTCTAATCTAACCAGGGATGATATACAAAAAGGTGGTAAACGCCTCAAAATGCGTGAATGAAGTAAGTTATGCATACGGATGAGATCTAAATTCATGGGTAATGTCAACTCGAATCAAATTATGATTAAACGGCATAAGTAACAAAAATGGAAATTTGAACAATCAAAGACGGAAAAACCAACACCCCACCCCAAAATAAATTTTAGACAACTGAGTTTAGAAAATTTGTTTTAAATGTGGGTCTTTTAAAGTCAGATTCCCGAGACTTACTAGATTACTACTTTTATGATTTAAAAAAATTTGTACTTTTTATGAATAATATTTAATATATAAGAAAAATGAAAAGCAATAAAGACATAATTCACACCATAGAGAAACATGACTCAAAACCAGAGAAAACATGCAAGAGTGAAAAATGTGAATTATGTTAAACGTGGACTTAGGATCCTGTACTTACAACCATACACTCCATAGGGAGGGCCCGGTTACCTGAATGGTGCACTTACCAAGATATGGACGTGAAAGAAAGTACACCAAACAACAAAATGAGTCTTTTATAGTCAGATACTTAAGACTATATTTAAAACATATGTATATACTTAACATGTAGTTTACCCTATATCAACAACCGAAATAGTTGTGGATCGTTCCATAAATAATTACCATGGAATGCACCTCTAAATAGAAACAAGCACTAAGATTTTCTATGACGCAACTTAGTGAAATAAAAGCGGAGTCTGATAGATCTTGAACGTAACAGAGCATGCACCTTTCTCTTCATCTTTGAATGAGAGGGTGTCCAAGTAAATGATTGTGAGAAAATGGATGTTTGTGGAAGATATGTTGGATATGTATAAGGTTTAGAAGGAAAGAATGGAAAAAATGGGAATGTAAAACTCATTCATGGTGTAGGTAGGAACTGTATCAATTCTAAAAATGAAGGTGTCAAGTGCCTTTTCCTTGGGAATTATTTTTGTATTTTGAGGATTTAGAAAATCATTAAGCATAGAAGAAGCAAGAGGGTCAAGTGCAAACTCTAGGTTCCTTTAAAAAGGTGGGGCAAATTGGTGTTGGATGATGAATGAGTGTCTGCTAAAGCTCTCAGGACTAGATCATCAGAAGCCTTGAGATATGCAAGATATTTCTCAATAGATGGGTCAAAAGAATCACTGGGATAGAGGGTGAAAAATTCATCTTCCGTCTTAGTGTCAAGGGATGAATGGATGTTGATAAGTGGGCACTCCCGAGGTGGCAAAGAAGAGTTGCAAAAGAGTTGAAGGAAATCTTCCCCAATTTCATTTATGTCCAAGGAGTCCTTGTCGAAATTAGAACTTCCAAAGAAAATGAATTGGTGCATCTAATTCTCAGGAAACATGTTAAAATACTCTTGAGCTAAGCTCTCTATCATGCGAACTTCTCCATCGATATTCATACCAGGAAACTATTTCATCATTTTAGAAACATTGACCTTAATAGAAAGATGGCCAAACGACAAGGACATCAAACCATTGTGGCAGTTTATAAGCACGTTGGCGGTAGCCAAGAAGGGACGCCTTAAAATGATCGGAACAGAGTTGTTAACGACTTCTGTATCGAGGATAACGAAATTAGCAGGATAGTAGAAATCCTGAACCTTAACAAGCATGTTTTCCACTACACCCTTAGGATACTTGATAGACCTATCAACTAATTGCAACATCATTTTTGTAAGTTGCATCTCCTATAGACCTATTTGTTTATATAAATAATAAGGGAGTAAGTTAACACTCGCCCCCAGGTCTAATAAAGCAGTGGTCGTGTGAGTATCCCCTAAGGTGCATTGTACAGTAAGACGACCTGGGTTTTTATACTTAACGATTTCATTGTGTTCCGTTAAAGTTGGAAACTGTTCAGTTAAAAAGGCGTCTTTAGGAATCTTTATCTTATGCCTAGTAGTACACAACTTTTTGAGAAACTTAGCATGGTGAGGTAACTTTTTAATTGCTTCAAGAAAAGGTAAGTTTATCGTTAGATCTTTAAAAACTTCCCTAATCTCGTCAAAATTTGTATCCTTGTTTAACATAGCTAATCTTTGAGAAAACGGTAGTTTATCTCTATATTTAGCATATGGATCAACAGGATGTTTAACCTTTTGAACTTTTGTTTCTTAGGTTGTAGTTTAACTTGTACCTCTACGGGGGTAGGATCTTGAGTTTCTAGTTACGTATCTAGTAAAATATCAAGTGTAGGGACTCTTTGGTGCGGTAACTATAGGCATAGTTACTTTGTTATCAACTACTCTACCTGAGCGGAGAGTGGTGATGGAATTTAGCTCACCTACATTTTCATTGTCCTTACTATTATTATTGTTTACCTCAAAGGTTGTGTTTGTTGTTTTTTAGGATTAGGTATCGCTTTACACGGAAACATACCTTTGGGTTGTACTTTCTTTTATGCTAACTGGCTTTGTAAGGAAAGTTGGATGGCTTGTAAAATCTGTTGTTGGGTTTGCATAAAGGCGTCGAAAAGATCCGGTTGTGGAGGAGTGTTTGTTAGAGGTTGTGTGACAGGAACTATGTCACGTTGATTATTAATGGGTGGATTTTGATAGTTATTATTTACCGGCACAATTCCTCTATTAGCATTATAGTTATTATAATTCCCTTGCTCTTGTCCTTACCTCGGTGGAGCTTGGTAATAATTGTTCGATGGCCTAACATTTTAGTTAATAAACCTTGGAGGTTGTTGATTATTTCGCCAACTGAAGTTGGGGTTTTGCCACCAAGCTGCATTAGGTTCGCTATTAATGGAGCAAACATTATCTTGTTGTGATTGTTGTTGTTCATTGGCAAGAGGACAATAAAAGTCGGGATGCTCTAGACTCAAACAGAAATTACATGGATTATAGTTGACATTCATGACGGGGATAGACTTTTGTTGAACAGAGATAGCCTCTACCTTTTTAGTTAGAGATTCGATTAGAGTTTTAAGCTCAGGATCGGATTTAACCTCAAACATACTTGTAGACTTAATTTTTGTAGAAGAACTAGCAGAATTGGAGATATCGTCACTACTCCCCTAATTATTATTACGCTTTGGTTGATCTTCTAAAAATTTATAAGCCTCTGAGGCTCCTTTACTGAGGAAACTACCCCTATTTATTACGTTAAGCACCTCTTTGTGGTGGTGTAACAGTCCCTTGAAAAAGGCACGAACTAACATGTCTTTCGCTAGGTTATGGTGTGGACACTCTATAAGAAGATCAGTGAAACGATTCCAAGCCTCTAAAAATGATTCATGAGGATTCTATCGAAAGAAATGAATCTTGAAAAACATTTTATCAGTCTTCAGTGGTGGGTAAAAATGTTCCATAAATAGTTTAACAAGTTTGGCCCACGAGTCCACAGAATTAGGCACTTGGGCAGTTAACCAAGACGCCGCCTTATCGGCTAAGGTGAAAGGAACACCCTCAATTTAATTTGTTCAGCACCAACCGTAGGATGGTGGAATGTAGTAAGGATTTGGTCAATCCTACGCATGTGTTGATAAGGTTTTTCATGGTCTAACTCATGAAAAACTGGTAATAAATTAAATATATTTTGGGGGATTCGGAAATCCCCCACTGGGTCTAATAGAACGATGCAAAATTTTGGGCTATCATTTAAGGCTTTGTAAAAATCAGAGAGAGGAGACTCTCTTTCTTCAGCCATTATTTCAGGTGGAGTGTATGGTATATTAGCTAGAGGTGTAGTGAGTGGTATACTAGAAAGACGTGTTTGTTGATGTTGCCGATTTATTACGTTAGGAGTTTTTCTTCTGCCTGACCTTAATCTCATGCAAGGCGAAGACCAATCTTAACTAAACATGACAACACTCAAAACAATCCTGATATGCTAGTAATGCTAGTATAAACCTTTAATAGGAAATGCGGGGTGTGGAAGAAAGAAATACCTGAATGCTTCCTTGCTTCACTTATGAATTGTGTCTTGTATACGCGTGCTCAGTGTGTAAAACAAGTTAGAAACACTGAATAACTTGAAGTAATGGAAGTTTGAACTAACCTGTGGAAATCGGGCGGTTCAGAATGAGCGTGCGGTGCGCTCATAATTAGCCTAGGTAGAGACGCGGGTTGCTTTTCGAGTCCAACTTCGAGTTCTAAACGCTTCAACACGGGCTTTCGAGTTTTGCCTTGGTAGAGGCGTCCGGTCGGCTCGGTGAAACTCAAGTTCAAAGCGCTTTAGTGAGGGGTGCGATCGAGTTTTGCCTTGGTAGCTGGTCGGCGCTTTAGGTGAAACTCAAGTTCTAGCTAAACTTTCCGAGTGCCAAACTTGCCTACCTTGCGAAGTGCTCCGTGTATTCTTGTGAGGAAAAATTCAGTTATGAAACAAACAACCACAATTAGAATCAAACAAGGGTGGGTGGGTTATGGGACTTTGGAAGACTAACAATACTAAAGAAAACAATACTAAAAGGAACTAAGGTGGCAACGATGCCATTTGATATAAGTAAAATGTAGTTTTATATACGAATAAGTAATGAGACTCAAACACAAGTAAAACTAAAACTGGTCTTTACGTGTGATGTTATCAAAGTTTTCTACTCTCGAATGCTATCGTAATATAGTTGGAGTAGAAAGTTTGTTCCACTTCTAATTCTTTAGTATTAAATGTTTCTAAGATTATCGGTCCTACCAAAGTTAATGAGAGTATAATGAGAATTATACTACGATGCAAATTATGCTAACAAGATACGATAATTTAGCAAATAATACTATGGTTTGAATCTAGATAAAGATTGAGGGGAATTTGATTCCACCTTGAATCTAACTTAATAAACTAGTATAGATTGTTGTAATCCAATTCTTACGTTCTTACAATAAGAATTGGTCGTTCTAATCCCTAATCAATCATGGCAATCTCTACCAAATAATGACTAGCATGTGAGGAAGTTCAACCCATTCTCATGGCGAATCAACTACCTTCTAGAGTGGAATAGACTCTTACAACTACTTTTACACTACACAATCAAGTTTTCATCAAGACTTCCTCAAACCCCTCTAATGGAGGTTTAGCCTTGATTCATAAAACTATCATTTCTATATGAATTTAAGCAAAATATGATACAAAGATTCTAAATTTGCTTATTTGAATTCAAATGGAAATCTAATCATGCAAGAATTAATTGAAACTAGTAATGACAAATAACTAAATTTATGAATTGAAACTAAATAATTAATGGAAAATAAAACTAGATTATGAAGAACTAACTAACTTTATTGATCTAACGAAGAAATAATAATTGATTCAATAACGAAATTAAAACAAGGTAAATAAAACTAATTAATTGAATCTAAAAACTAGATCTAAAACTATAAACTAATGGCTACCTAAAAAAACTAATTCTTTAAGAGTTTTTTCTTGTGTGTTGAAATGGAGGAGACAAAATCCACATTTTAGTGCATGGGATGAAGAGCCAGGTTTTGGGCCAGAAAATCGAGCCCAAAACCCAATCTCTTCAGTCCACATAGCCCTTTTCAGCTGGATTTTACTTCAGCAGATTTTTTCGTCTACATATGCTCCTCTGATTGGGTCAAGGCTTGAACCATTGGAAATCTCTTTCTGAGCCGGTCGTTTTGACATAAGATAGGCCCAATTCTGAGGCCTGAGTCCAAAGATACGGTCTTTGGAAGTTCTGCTGACTTTTGTGCGATGTTTCTGCCCGCGTTGACTTTGAATTTTCAGCTTTGACCGGGCTTTAAAAAGGCTTTTTCTCCTTGAATCTTGGCCTTTAATCACAGAACTTCTTAGCAACCAACCCTTGCTCCTTTATCTCGCCAAAGTGACATTTTTGCACATAATTGACTCCAATGCCTGAAATACATAAAAACACGTAATCAACATTAACTCTTATTTATTACTCGCATAATTAGTCTAAAAGTATTATTGTTAGGGGGTTAAAACTATAGTTTTGGGCTCGTATCAGTGACATTAATGGTTCAGCATTGTTTTGTTTACTCTATCTACCGTTTTGGAAGTATTTGTTGCAAGTTTGTGAGAATATGATTATGTGGCAACTTGTGGAACTAGAATAAGAAACTAAACCCCTATAAATCCTTGGTTCACTCTACACTCCACACCACACCTCTCACTTTGCACCTCTCATTGTTATCTCTCACTTTTATTTTTTCACTTTTCAGGTCAGAGCACTCAAGGTACACGGAGCGCGCCCCACCCTCAAGTGCCTGGAAGTCGAGTAAGACAAGAGCGCACCCTGTGCCCTTCATAGGCAAATCTTGAGCGTGCCCCGCGCCCTTAACAGCCAATTCTCGAGCGTGCCCCACGCCCTTAACAGCCAATCCTCGAGCGCGCCCCGCTCCTTGGCCTTTGCAGCACTTCCACTTCTGATTTTTATTTGTGGGTTCTTCCGAGGTTGTTTCTAGCAGCTCTAGAGTGTGTGGTTTGATATGAAGTCTCCTACACTCATACCGGAGCAGTCTTTCGAAGATTTGTTCTTGAGCAACACGTACGGATCTTGGTTTTGTGAAGTGATCATACAAGCAGGGTGGTAGTCTCTAATGGTAAGTTCTGATGAAATTTACTCTCCTGTACTTACAACGTATTTTTATGAACATTGTAAATTCTTTTATCGGATGGAACACGTGTTCTCCATCACCATTGATGACGAAACAATGGACATAACCAAGTTCTTGTTGGCTTTTGCTGTTGAGCTTCCTATGCCTGCTAAGATTCAAGACTTATGGGGCTATTTAGTTGATAATTTCTCTACCTACAACTATGAGTTTTTGCATGAGACTTATGGGGCCGGAATTTTCCGAGTAGAGGACCAAGGGAAATATAATGTAGCCCTTGGTAGCTTGTCCCTTAACGTGGGCACGGTGATGTTATTTATCATGCTAAATGATAACCCGTAAAAATAGTAGAATCCTAAATATTAATGTTAATAACACTAATACGTAATCCTACCGTTCTTACGTTTAAATAAATTCTTCTTACTCTCAAAACATAATCACGCAATATAATGAGTAAGGATTCGTCCACTCTTAACTCTCTAGACTTAAATCGAATTCAACTACTCGACACAAAGAACAATGTGAGAGTAATGTGTGATGTGAAATTTCTAATATCATTATACTATCATTTCCCAAGCAAATCAAACAAGACATGGTATAAAGGGTTAAACTTTGCTTGTTCGAATTTAAAAGGAAACTACTCATGTAAGAATTGATTTAAACTAATAGTGACAAATACTAAATCAATGAATTGCAATAGATGTTTAATGGAAAATGAAGCTAGATTATAAAAAACAACTAATAACTTTATTAATCTAATGAACAATAAAAACAATGATTCAATACTCAAGAAATAAACTAATTAATTAATCTAAAATTAGATCTAAAACTAAGGTTTAATGGCTACTTTTCTTATCCTAACCTAATTTATTTTCTAACCTAACTATCTACCTTAACAAAGAGCTAAGCTTTTGTTTTTATATGTTTCATATCCAAAAATCGTGCATGGGCTTGGAGCCATGTTTTGGGCCAGAGAATCAGGCCCAAAACCCAATTCTTTCAGTCCAAAAAGGCCTCTTCAGCTGCAGTTGGCTTCGACAGACTTTTCGTCCACTTCTGCTCTTCTGATTGGGTCAACGCTTGGACCATTGGACAGCTCTTTCCGAGCTGGTCGTTTTGACATAAGATACTCCCAATTCCGAGGTCTGAGTCCAAAGATACGGCCTTCGGAAGTTCTGTTGACTTGTAATCAAGCTTTTTACCGCGTTGACTTTTCAGCTTTTGACCGGGCTTTACAAAGGCTTTGTCTCCTTGAATCTTGGCCTTTATTCACAACACTCCCTAGAAACCGACCTCTGCTCCTTTATCTCGCTAAAGTGGCATATTTCTACACATAATGGACTTTGAAGCCTGAAATGCAAAAAAACACGTAATCAGTATTAACTCTTAATTATTACTCACATAATTGGTCTAAAAGTATGATGGTTAAGGGGTTAAAACTACAGTTTTGGGCTCTTATCAAACCACCCCCAAACAACATTTTGCTTGTCCTCAAGCAAAGATGAGAAATTAGAATAAGTGACCAAAAATGGAGTTATACCTACTCTCGTTTCGCTGAGTGCGATTGCATTGACCATATGCAACAAGGCCTTAAACCACTAGGAATTCCGTGGCTGAGTTATAGCCTCGTGAGAGTTTTCCAGTGAAGGTACTCACAAACTTCATCTATACTACAACGACTAAGAAATAAAACTATTGTTTCCTTATTTATGTCTCAATTATCTATACATCTCACTATCAATGAATATAGAATAATCATGTCGAAACCTAAGCTAATATATGCATAATAATCAATCATCTACGAATAAACATAATACAATGAGTAATTCTATGAAATGTAGTAACAGGTCCGTTTCTGAAACTTTGGAATAGCGTCATTAAGTAGGTTCTCACATAAAAGTCAAGACAAAAATCACTCTGATTTTCCACTCAAGTTTTGCTACTCCAGTGTGCAGTGGGCATACTTTACCTTACAATCTCAATGACACACAAGGAAGCCGAAGTTGATCAAACACATCTGCCACTTACTATCCCACTAACCTATTCCTAATTGAGCTAGAGGTCTTTATTAGGTGTTAGGGGGATTAGAAGAGATGGTTTAAGAAGAAAGGAAATGGATATTCAAAAGGACAAGTCTGAGATAATAAAGTCTTCATATTATGTAACTAGAGAAAACCTTGTTATTTACTTTTGCTTCTACACTTTGTTTCCATCCTTAGCCATATTTTTTTTTTCTTTTTTTTTTGGCTTTTGACTCCTTTTATTCTATTTTTTTTTGAGTTTTATTTTATTTCTATTTTTATTTTTCTTTTCTTTGGATGGAAACTTCTTTTCTTTATTTTCTCAAGCAATTAACTAACTTTTGTTTACACGGGTTTTTCTCTCTTCTTCTTTCTTCCTCATTCTATTCTCGACTTATCTAAATTGGGTAGGTTGAATTTTTTATTTTGTTTTATTTTGTAACAGGGTAAAGGATTTGTGGTTTATGAAAGGGCTAATGAAAGGCTCGATTAGGGCTTACTAGCGGAAAATATACTTAGGTCAGAATTTCTAGCTATATCGATCCAAAAAGGGCCTAAATTCTCTCTTAGGACATGGTATAGTGGTCAAGCAAGTGGACGTGTGATTTCTCTATTCAAAATATACTTCTCCCTTGTGTCATTTCTCAAATGTTTCACTCATATAAAGGCTTTAGGCTATATTCTCACAGATTTGTAGAATAAGTACTCTAGCCTAGATTTGAAACTTATTGCCAAACAATCATAGATACTCATGTAATATATTTATAGATAGATGCAAAGATTATTACCTACATATTAACCTAAGTTTCTAAAAACTATTCTAATGCAAAAGCTACGTGAGACTTCTAGATTATTAAGAGCATAGAGAAAGAAACAATACCAATATTCCTAAGTGTATAGCATAAACTTTTTATTTTTATTTTTATTTTTATTATTTTTAAGACAAATAATATGTAATATACAACCTAATATGCGCTTAACATTTACATCGTGTTTCTATACCACCCCGAAACAATTTGGGAGAATGGGGTTCATGAAACAATTCAATAGCACAATTTAATTATATAACTAACAAATTTTTATAATTTTTAACATTTTATATATAAAAGTGCGTAATTTACATCCTAAAAGTGTCTAATTTTTGCAATGTTTCTATCCCACCCCCAAACAATCGAACGCTTTGTCCTCAAAGTGTAAAGAGATAAGGAAAGAATTTACCATAGAAACGTGGCAAAAATTGACAAGCACTGTAATGTAAATATTGTAAAGATGATATGATAATATGAAGCACAATTAAACCGGTATGCGTGCTAACTAACACAAACTTTACTAGAGTAAACATGACAGGGCTTAGGGTGGCAACATGATTTGAAATGAATACCAAAATCATTTACCCCCAAAACAAAATTGTAAAACTTTTTTTAAGTTTGAAAATTTTGTTTGGCCTATACTCCAGAAAGTTGGTATTGTACGAAAACTTGGGTCTTTTAAAGTCAGATTCCCTAGACTTACTAATATATGTTTATGTTTTTATTTTATTTAGTTTTTATATGTTTGATTTTTAGAAAAACAAAACAAAATTACAATAAAGAAATAAAAATGAAACTCACTCCATAGAGAAACACTACTCAATCCACGAGAAAAAGTGCAAGAGATAAATGCGTGAGTCACATGAAACATAGACTAAGAATCCAACACTTACAACCACTCACTCCAAAAGGAGGGTCCGGTTGCCTTAATGGTGCACTCCCATAACATAAGATTGGAATGGAGTTCACCGAAGAATAAAATGAGTCTTTTATAGTTAGATACTCGGGACTTTATCTAATATATATGTATTAAAATGCAGTTTACCATATATCAACAATCGAAAAAGTTGTGGGTCTTTCCACAAATAATTAACATGGAATGCACCATCAAACAGAATTAAGAACCAAGATTTCCTATGACGTAGCTTACTGAAATGAGAGCAAAGCCTTATAGATCTAAAACCTAATCGAGCATACGGTTTTTTTTATCCTCCTACGGGCGGGGATGCCAAGTAAATGAACGTGAGAAAATTGATGGTTATGGAAGATCGTGGGATGTGGATAATTTTGAGAAGGAAAAAAAATGGAAAAAATGAAAAAGTGTCGGTGGCTTGTCCTTGAGTGTTACTTCTTCACCAGTTGGTTTTAGATAGTTATGAAGCATAGGAGAAACGCCAAGGTCAAGTACAAACTCAATGGTTCTTTGAAAAGGTAGAGGCGAGGAACATTAAGTGATGGAAGGTGAATGAGTGACATGAGGATGTGAGGTAGGTGAATGGTGTTTAACTAGTATTCTTAGGTCTATATCATCGAGGCCTTGAGATATGCAAGACATTCCTCAATAGGTGGGTAAGAAGAATCACCGGGATAGAGGGAAAAAAAATTCTTCTTCCATCATGGCGTCAAGAGATGAATGGATGTCAATAGGAGAGAACTTCATCGCGGCAAAGAAGGGTTGCAAAAAAAGTTGAAGGAAATCCTCCTTGATGTTATCTACGCCTAGGGAGTAGAAATTGTGATCCTTGTCTTCTTCCATAAGAGGGGTATCTATTAGTGTGGGAACTAAAGTGTCACCGCACTAATGTGAGGTACAAAACTCTCAATGGACTTCACTTCCCTTCTACGGCAAAACCTAGTTGTCCCTATTTTTGTCTAAACATGTTAACTTCTATAAAAAGATTTCCAAAAGAAAGAGTCATTGAGACATCCCGACAATTGATTTGGGCATTGGCGGTTGCCAAGAAAGGGCCTAAGATGATGGGAATGGAATCATGAGCAACTTCGTGTCAAGAATAACAAAGTCGGCTGGATAGTAAAAATCCTGAACTTTAATGAGAATATTTTCAACTACACCCTTGGGATACTTAATAGAATGATCGGCTAACTACAAAGTCATTTTGGTTGGTTGAAGTTTTGTTAGACCTAGTTGTTTATATAAATAAAAAGGAGTAAGTTAACACTCGCCCCGTGTCTAATAAAGCAGTTGTTATGAAGGTATCACCTAAGGTGCATTGTACAATAGGATCGACCCGTGGTCCTTGTACTTAACAATTCCGTTATGTTCAGATAAAGAGGGATATTGTTCAGTTAAGAATGCTTCGTAGGGTATGTTGGTTTTCCTCTTCTTGGTGCACAACTCTTTTAGAAACTTAGCTTGTCCAGGTAGACTTTTTATAGCTTCTAGAAAAGGTAGGTTTATAGTCAAATTTTTAAACACTTCCCTAATCTCATCAAAATTCTCATCCTTTTTAAACACAACTAGTCTTTGGGGATATGGTGCTTTATCGCTATTTTTAACAAAAGGGATAAAAGTATTATTAGTCTTTGCTTTATCTCTATCCGTTTTCCTTTTAGGTATCCATATTGGAACCTCTACAGGTGTAGGGTCTTCACTTTCTATTATTGGGTCTTGTAATGTTTGCCCTTTTGGTTGTGGTTTAACTGGTACTTCTACAGTTGTAGGGTCTTCACTTTCTATTATTGGGTCTTGTAATGTTTGGCCTTTTGGTTGTGGTTTAACTGGTACTTTTACAGTTGTAGGGTCTTCAGTTTCTATTATAGTATTTGGTATGGTATCATTTTTAGTTTGTCGATAATCTTTAGGCATAGTCACTTGGTTATCAACTACTCGCTCTGAACGAAGGGTAGTGACTGTCTGTAGGTCCCCTTGGTTTATATTACCATTACACTAATCAATACTTTTATTTCGAAGCGGTGTTTGTTGACTTAGGATTAGGCAATCGCTTGACCTGGAAACACGGGTTTGGTTATTATTTTGGTTAGAAGACATGTCAATAACCTTTTGGCACAAAAACTGCATCATTTGCATTGTTTGTTTCATCATA
Organism: Coptis chinensis; assembly: GCF_015680905.1. Taxonomy (NCBI): domain Eukaryota; kingdom Viridiplantae; phylum Streptophyta; class Magnoliopsida; order Ranunculales; family Ranunculaceae; genus Coptis; species Coptis chinensis. Next base: position 40,826,898 of record NC_141463.1, read on the forward strand.
TTAGAGTTTTGATCATGCTGATCTTTCATCAAGTTGGAGTTTTGTTGCATAATTTGATTTTGTTTCTCCAACAAGGTCACTACTACTTTGTTTGTAGATGGTTGTATTGGAATTAAAGCTTGTTGAGCGTTCATGTCTTTATGTTGATAGTTCTGGGTAATGGGTACTAAACCTCTATTCTGGTCACCTAAGTTCCCTTGTCCTTAATGTTGAGTTAACTGGTTGAAGTGTGATGGTTGTGGTGGTGTTTGTGCATAGACAAGAGGACAATAGAAGTCGGAATGCTCAAGACTACAAATGACATTACAACGAGTAGAGTTAATGTTCATGGACCGGAGTGGGTTGTTGTTGAACGAGATGGCATCTACCTTTTAGTGAGGGCATCGATAAAGAGTTTTAAACTTCGGGATCATATTTAACCTCAAGAGAAGAAGGAAAGGAGCCGGAGGAATCGTTACCTCCCCAATTGTTGTTCTTCTTAGATTGATCTTCTAAGAATTTATAAGCCTCCAAGGCTCCTTTACTAAGAAAAACTACCCTCACCATGATATCTAGAACCTCCTTATGACGATGTAAATGCCCCTTGAAGAAGGCACGAACAAGCGTGTCTTTCGCAAGATTATGATGCGGGCATTCAATGATAAAATCAGTGAAACGATTCCAGGCCTCTGAAAAGGATTCATGAGGATTCTGGCGGAAGAAATGAATCTTTTGAAGCATTTCATCTGTCTTTAGTGGTGGGTAAAATTGTTCCATGAACAATTGAACAAGTTGAGCCCATGAGTCCACAGAGTTTGGCATTTGGGCAGTTAACCAAGACGTCGCCTTATCGGCTAAGGTGAAAGGGAATACCCTCAGTTTAATTTGTTCTGCACCAACCGTAGGATGGTGGAATGTTATTAAGACTTGTTCAATCCTAAACCATGAAAAACGGGTAACAAATTAAAAATATTTTTGGGGATTCGGAAATCCCCCACTGGGTCTGCTAGAACGATGCAAGATTTGGGGCTATCGCTCAAGGCTTTGTAGAAGTCAGAGAGAGGAGTCTCTCTTTCTTCAGCCATTATATCAGGTGGTGTGTGTGGAATAGTAGCTAGAGGTGTAATGGGTGGTATACTAGATAGACGTGTTTGTCGACGTTGTCGTGTAATTACGTTAGTTGTTTTTCTTTGACCAGACCTTAATCTCATGCAAGACTAAGTCGAACTTAACTAAACATGCAACACTCCAAACAATTTTGATATACTAGTAGAAACCTCTAACTGGAGATGCGAGGTGTGGAAGAAAGGAATACCTGATTGCATCCTTGCTTCGCTTATAAATAGCGTCTTGTTCATGCGTGTTCAGTGTATATAACAAGTTAGAACACTGAAAAACTTGAAAATTGAAAATTTGAATCAAAAGTGTGGAAATCCGGCAAAAATTGTGGCGGCGAGGGCAAACTTCACTTGAAGCGCAGTGCACTCAGTGCAAATTCGAGTTCCAGTGTTTTGAGCGCAGGTGCGCTTGCTTAGGGCGTGGGTCACGCTCAAGGTTTTCGAATGTCCAGTGTTTTAGCGCGGGTCGCGCTCGGTATGGGCGCGGGTGCGCCTCAGGAATTTCAGATGTCCAGTGTTTTAGCGCGGGTCGCGCTCAGTTTGGGCGCGGGTCGCGTATCAGGGTTTTCGAGTTTTAGGCCTTTTATCATAAACCAAAAAATTTGAAATTTTACAGTAGTTTTCTAAGACGTCTATCAAGTAGCCTGTAAAATTTCAGATCAATCGGAGAAACAAAAGTCCCTCTACTTCCCTGCAAAGTTTATGAAATAGTTTTCGGACACAATACAAACAACCGAATGGTTAACCCATCAAAACAAAGCCAAAAATTGCCAAATTTTTACTGGAGGCTCCTGACAGATCCTAATTGTTCCTGTAAAAATTTTAGAGCAATTGGAGTTCTACAACCTCTTCTTATCGGCTGGTGTTCCAGATATTAAGTGTTTGCAACACTGCAGAAACACACTGGAAACACTCTACTATTTAGGCGGTCAAAACAAATAAAAAACTCATCAAATTTTTACTACAAACTCCTGACTTAGGATAGATACTCCTGTAAAAATTATAGAATTTTTAGAGCTCCCTAAGTAACCTTACTCGTCTGTTTTTCAAGAACATATGGTGTGAAAACTGAAATGCAGCACTGTAAAGATCGTATTTTATTCACAAGGTAAACCAACTTTGAAAAATCTGAAAATATTCCAGTAAATCAACAACACATTAAATATTATGTCTGAAAATTTTCAGAATTTTCGAAAATTTTGAAATACCTTCACCGCAGTGTTTTTCTCTGTGAATCTGCAGCCCCTATGCCTAAAACAGTGAACAGTTCCGAAAATTCAAGAAATAAGAATGAAAAATTAAAAGGGTGGGTGGGTAGAGAATGGGAGATTGCCCCTTGGATTCAAGCAATTGAATTCTTGTCTAGAACAAGATTAAAATGGCAGCGGCGCCATTTAAAAATAGTAAAATCCTAAATATTGATGTTAACAACACTAATACGTAATCCTACCATTTTTACGTTTAAATCAATTCTTCTTACTCTCAAAACAAAATCATGCAATATAATGAGTAAGGATTCATTCCACTTTTAACTGTCTAGACTTAAATTGAATTCAACTAATCAAACCCAAAAGGAACAATGGTGAGAGTAATGATTTGATGTGAAATTTCTATTCTACCATTCCCAACAATTGAATATAAACAAGACATAATATAAAAATTTGAACTTTATTTGTTTAAACTCAATTCGAAACTACTCATGCAATAATTGAATTAAACTAATAATGACAAATAAGTAAATCTAAGGATTTAAGCTAATAAATAAATGAAAATGAAACTAGATTATGGAGAACTAATTAACTTTATTTATCTAATGAATAATATTCAATGATTTAAATAACTAATCTAAAACAAAGAATGAAACTAATTAATGGAATGAAAACTAAGTAATTAACAAATCTAGATCTATCTTTTTCTAACCCTAAACTCCATTAACATTAGCTTCCTAACCTAACTCCTATTAACAAAGAGTCACTTGTAGAAATGTGCGTTTCAGTCATGATATTAGAATAAGTGACCAAAAATGGAGTTTTATCTACTCTCGTTTCGCTGAGTGCGATTGCATTGACCATATGCAACAAGGCCTTAAACCACTAGGAATTCCCTAGTGGACGAGTTATAGCCTCGTAAGAGTTTTCCAATGAAGGTACTCACAAACTTCATATATATTACAACGACTAAGAAATAAAACTATTGTTTTCTTATTCATGCTCTAAATTAACTATACCTCTCACTAGCAATGCATATAGAGTAATCAAGTCGAAACCTAAGCTAATATATGCATAATAATCAATCATCTACAATAAACATATATACACCGAGTAATACTATGAAATGCCTAGCAGGTTCGTTTCTGAAACTCGGAATAGCGTCCTTAAATAGGTTCTCACAATAATAGTCAAGATACAACACTCTAATTTTTCCACTCAAGTTTCGCTACTCTAGTGTGCAGTGGGCACACTGTACCTTAGAATCTCAATGACAACAAGGAAGCCTGAGTCGATCAAACACATCTTCCACTTACTATCACACTAACCTATTCCTAATTGAGCTAGAGGTCTTTATTAGGTGTTGCGGGGATTAGGAGATGGTTTAAGAAGGAAGGAAATGGATATTCAAAAAGGACAAGTCTGAGATAATAAAGTCTTCATACTATGCAACTAGAGAAAACCTTGTTATTTACTTTTGCTTCTACACTTTGTTTCTATCCTTAGCCATATTTTTTTTCTTTTTCTTTGGCTTTTGACTCCTTTTATTTTATTTTTTTGGAGTTTTTATTTTATTTCTATTTTTACTTTTCTTTTCTTTAGATGGAAACTTCTTTTCTTTATTTTCTGAAGCAATTAACTAACTTTTGTTTACACAGGTTTTTCTCTTCTTCTTTCTTCCTCATTCTATTCTCAGACTTATCTAAATTGGGTAGGTTGAATTTTTTTTTTTTTGTTTTGTTTTGTAACAGGGTAAAGGATTTGTGGTTTATGGAAGGCTAAAGAAAGGCTCGAGAGGGGCTTAATTAAAAATAATTCATAGGTTTGAATTTTTGGCTATATCGATCCAAAGAGGGCCTAAATTCTCGCTTAGGATATGGTTTAGTGATCAAGCAAGTGGACGTGTGATATCTCTATCCGGATTTTACTTCTCCCTTGTGTCATTTCTCAAATGTTTCGCTCATATAAAGCTTTAGGCTATATTCTCACAGGATTTGTAGAATAAGTACTCTAGCCTAGATTTTAGAAACTTACTGCTAACAATCATCGATACTCATGTAATATATTTATAGATAGATGCAAAGATTATTACCTACATATTAACCTAAGTTTCAAAAAATTATTCTAATGCAAAATCTACGTGAGACTTCTAGATTATTAAGAGCATAGAGAAGGAAAACAATACTAATATTCCTAAGTGTATAGCATGAACTTATTTATTTATATTTTTGAATTTTTGAAATTTTGACTAGAAAACAATTGCATATTATACATATTTATATCCTAACAGATGCCTTAATTACACGTGTTTCTATGCCCCCCCCCCCCAAACAAGAAGCATGCTTTGTCCTCAAAGTATTTTAAATAAAGAGGGTAGGAAAAATACCATTGAAACGCTGCGTGAAATTCGGAAACATCTATAAAACAAAGTTAGAACGTACTAATATAGGAAATAAAAACTGACGCAACTCTATACGAGTTCTACCCATTATGGGGTTAACAAAAATGAAATTGCTTGGGACATAAGCAGACACTAACTAGAATTAAAACTTACCTTATCTCCCGCTTTACTCATCATCTTCCTCATCCTCTTCTTCTATAAAGAAGTGACGTTCCTTCGCGTCCTGCCATGCCATGATAATTTGCCAGGCTTCCCGCCATTTATCATCTATTATTGCTAACCTATTAAGAGCCACTTGGTCTGACGGGGTGTAGGGTGCAACCTGATGAGGTTGTATCCTCCACCCTTGCCAAGTCATTGCACGGAAAGATCGAATAATACTATTGGTGGGTTGTACAGTGTCGACCGTAATCCAATCCGTGAAACGTGTACAAAAAATAGAAAAGAAACATAGCATAATACGGGAAATTAGAACAGGCATAAGAAGGTACTTATGCCTTATGCTATGGGATCGAGCTAAACTAGACATCAAGGTTCGGGGAAGGTCATGAAACTTACGTCCCGTGGCTAAAGCAAGGAAGACGCTGCAAGTGGCATCATTCAAAGAAGAAAAACGCCATTCCCCTAAAATGTTTAGCATGATCCAAAACATAACAGGTTCCTATGTTCATGGACAGGCTACCAAAGGCGACGCTTATATTCCCTTTGTCCTCGATACGGAAAATGCCTTGCCCCATAGGACTCATGCAAAAACTCATAAGTGTAGACATACATATTATCTATCCAATAACACCATGGGTCTTGTATTTCAAATGCATAGCAAGTCCAAGAACAAATGCTAGCAAGAACCTAGTAATTTCCATTGGTTCATTATCAATGTTGATGGAGAACACTTGTTCTCCATCTGGTCTCTCAAAGAAAATACAGTTATCATAAAAATAAGATGCTAGTGTTGGAGAATAAAGTGCATCAGTCTTACCATAAGCGGTTCCCCAAATTAACGTATGTGATCGCCTCAAAAACCAAGCACCATAAGTAGTGCTTTGGAACAAATCTTCAAAAGACTGTTCTGGAATCAATGTAGGAGATGTCATCTAAAAATTACGCTCTGGAATAGCTGCGAATGATCCAGGAACAACCCGCACAAAACTGGAATTTTTCTGGTCCACGGAAGTCGGTAGCGAAGTCGCGCTTCTACTTGGAGTCTTGAAAAGGCGCTCAAAGATTTTGGAATTCCAGTGTTTGAGCGTGAGTCACGCTCACCTTGGGCGCGAGTGCACTCTGTACAAAATTCTGACAAAAGTGTAGAAAGGCGCTGAAAAGCGCCTCCTCAGCAAGCGCACTCGAGGTGTTTGAAGAGCTTAAAAATGAGGCGAAACGTGGGAAACGTGGGATTGAAAGGTGAGTAATGGAAGTTAGGTGTAGTATGGGTTGTGAGTGTAGAATGAATGAAGTTTATATAGGTTTTAAGTTGCTAAAACGGATGGGGAAGTTGCCAAAAAGTTTTTACGGCAGTTTTCGGAAATACTAAAATTTCCCACCCCGAAAACGGAAACAACTCATATTCTTGATTCTAAAACAAACCTAGTATCTTTTAGGTTGAATTTAGGATAGAATCTACTTATTTTATCAAGATTTCATTCTACCATGATACTTATTCATAGATATGCCTAATCGGCTATATTTTCACCTTGACTCTGCAATAAATTCTAAAACGAGGGTCATATAAAAATCATGCTGGAATAGATAACACCACCCCCAAACAATTTGGGAAGGTGGGATCAATATTAAACAATCACGCACAATAAAAATAAGGACATTATATTAAAATTGGCATTAAATGCCCTTTTACTACAAAATCTAAATTACGAAATTAAACCTTACATAAAATAACTAACAATAATAAAACTACAAATAAAAAACATCAAACTATACTATCCCTAACTACTTCATCTCGGTAGCGGAGGGCACACGCGGAGATGGCTCCCCGAGCTCCCGATGGGCCAGCACCATTAAATCTTTTCGGCGATGCTCGTGCCTCGATGGTGTGTCCTCGGAAGAAGAATCCTCGTGAGGTGGGAATCGTGCAAGCATGTCGGCCTGGAACTGGCGCTGAGCTTCTAGCTCGGCCCTCATCTGTTCCCACCGCTCGTCCTCCCACTAGGATCGGATCTCAAAGTTATGATGGATAGTAGCCTGTCGAGTCTGGAGGTCTTCGCAGACAATGTTGAGTGAACGCATGCCATGATGAATCACAGCCATGCGTTCTGCATCTGACCAACACCTCTCCAAGGAATCCGCATCAAAACAAGTCAAGTCCTCCTCATCCTCTGAGGCATTCTCATTTCCCCCATCCTCCTTGGCATTCTCATTTCCACCATCCTCCTCGTCTTCTACCCTATCCTCAGGAAACCTCCAAACTCGTTGGACATAATCCTTATAGATGCAAGGATTTCGGTGTAGGGTGATGTAAGACCCATCGACTGAGAGTCGCTCTCAACTTCAAAGATGATCTTGGTTATCAACACGGGAGAGGTGCAAATGGACTTCCTACTCCCCCCTAATCATGCTAAGCAAAAACTCTAAGATACAGAACTCGTACTTCTTTTCCTGGAGTATCCATAAAATGTGGAGGCAGTTCAGACCGATGTCGCTGACCTTCTCCTTCCCCAGGACGTTCCGACCAATCCACTGAGCTGCAGCCAGCTGGTTGGTTCTGAGGGATGCCTGGCGAACACAATGCGATCTCGCATTGTAGTTCCCTTTGGTAACTGTCACGTTCATCAACGACTCTACCCCATTATATTGGGACTCCTGTAATATGACATCCAGATGGATTATAGGCGGAATGCCTAGAATCTCGGCCAACAACCCAGTAGTTACTTCCTTCCTCCTCTTTGCCACCATAACAAAAATTCTAGTCCCCTCCACCTCCTTCGTGTTGTAAAACCGTCGGACTAAGTCTTCGTGGTAAAAGGCTTCAGTCGAGTACCACAAGCTATTCCAGTCTCTACTGATCATTTCGTCACCGTAAAACGGCGCGAAGTGGTCGCCAGTAAATGCTTGCTTCGGCAAGATTCGACGTTGTTGAGCCATTGGAGTGTTAGGAATTTTGTGGGGGTGTAAATGGGATGTGGTGTTAGAATTTGAGTCAACCGAATGACACAACCAGTGGTGGTGGCGCGGTGGTGGCGCGACAGTTCCAATTTGAAATTTTCGGTGGTTTTTGGTTTTTTAACTTGGTGGAGGTGGTGGTGGAAGGATTTAGAGAAGATTTGAAGTGGATTTTTGATGGTTGGCGTGGGTTAGTTTAGGTTTCTTATTATTATTATTATTTTTTTTAGGTTTTGAAGCTTTGGTGGTTGTTAATGGTGGCTTGGAAGTGAAGAACGCGACTGTTGGTGCAAAGGTAAGGGCGCGGGTGCGCGGCCGGTGCGCGCGGGTTGGGCCCAAGCCCTATTCGAAATTTTCAAATTTTTCGATTTTTCGCGCAACTTCAAACTAAAATTGCCACTTCGTTACCGGTCTGATTTTTGCGAATGAGATATGGAAATGATCATGAGAGAATTTCCAATCCAATGATCCATAAAACACTCTATTCTGACCATGGATGACATATAAGATAGTGGAAAATGCTTCGTAGTGCGTGCATGACATACGTTATGCGAACGAATGAACTATAAATTCATAGAATATGTCAATCCGAATCGAATTACAATTAAAAGGCCTAAACAACACTAATGGGACATAAAACATTCTAGGACCGAAACACAAACACCCCACCCCCAAACAAATTTTTTTTACAATAGAGTTTAGAATTTTTTTTTTTTTTTTTAGTGGGTCTTTTAAAGTCAGATTCCCGAGACTTCCTAGATTACTATGTTTATTATTTAATATGTATACATATTATTATTATTATTTTTTTTTTAAATATGGATTAATATATAGAAAAACAATAAGCAATAAGGACATAATTCACCCCATAGAGAAACATGACTCAAGAATCCGAGAAAACATACAAGAGTGGAAAACGTGAATTATGTTAAACGTGGACTTAGGATCCGGTACTTACATCCACACACTCCATAGGGAGGGCCCGGTTACCTTAATGGTGCACTCACCAATATCTGGAAATGAAAGGAATGCACCGAACGCAACAAATTGAGTCATTTATAGTCAGATACTCGAGACTTTATCTAACATATGTATGAACATGCAGTTTATCATATATCAACAACCGAAATAGTTGTGGATCATTCCATAAATAAATATCACAGAAAACATATCCAAACACAATCAAGCACCAAGATTTCCTATGACGCAACCTAGTGAAATGAAAGCGAAGTCGGATAACCCTATAACGTAACCTAGCATGCACCTTCTTTTTCATCTTTGAGCGAGAGGGTGTCCTAGTGAATAAGTGTGGAAAAGTGAATGGTTGTGGAAGATATGGTGGATACGGATAAGTTGTAGAAGGAAAGAATGTAAATAATGAGGATGTGGGTTTAGCACAAAACTCATTCATGGTGTAGGTAGGGACTGTTTCAAGTCTAAAAATGAAGGTGTCAAATGCTTGGTTCTTCTGAAGTATTTGTTTACTAGGTGGATTTAAAAAATTATGAAGCGCAGGAGAAACAAAAGGATCGAGTGCAAACTCGAGATTCCTTTGAAAAGGTGGAATGAGGGGAGTCGAGGTGGATGTTGTGCAAAGTAGTTCTTGATAGGGTGAATCATCACCTGCTCTAAGAAACTCATCGAATTCCTCATCTAGATTGGTCATATCCACATTACTATGGTAGTCCTCTATATCTTTGATAAAGTCATCTATCTCATCCTCATCCATAATATGTGTATCGACTAGTGTAGGGATAAAAATGTTGGAGTCTGAACTTCCAAAGGAAAGAAATTTGGGCATATGATTATCAGGGAACGTGTTGTTGAAATAATCTCGAGCAAAGCTCTCGATCAAGCTAACCTCTCCATCCATAGACGAATCAGGTAAATGTTTCTTTGTTTTAAAAACATTTACTTCAACAGCAAGATGGCCAAAAGACATGGACATCGAACCATCGCGGAAATTAATGAGCGCATTGGCAGTTGCTAGGAAAGGACGCCCTAAGATGATCAGGACAGAGTCGTTAGCGACTTCTGTATCGAGGATGACAAAATTAGCTGGATAGTAGAAATCCTGAACTTTTACCAGCACATTTTCGACCACACTCTTAGGATACTTAATAGACCGATCAGCTAATTGCAACGTCATTTTAGTGGGCTGCATCTCGTCTAGACCTATTTGTCTATACAAATAAAACGGGAGTAAGTTAACACTAGCCCCGTGTCTAATAACGCGATCGTCAGATAGGAATCTCCTAAGGTGCATTGTGCAAGAGGATCGACCGGGGTCCTTGTACTTAACAATTCCATTATGTTCAGATAGAGTTGGGAATTGTTCTGTTAAAAAGGCGTCTTTTGGTATATTGGTCTTACGCCTAGTAGTACACAACTCCTTAAGAAACTTAACATGGTGTGGTAGCTTTTTAATAGCTTTGAGGAAGGGAAGGTTTATAGTTAGAATCTTGAAAACGTTCCTAATCTCCTCATAATTTGTATCCCTAGTTAACATGGCTAATTTTTGTGGAAACGGTGGTTTCTCTCTATGTTTAGCAATGGTATCACCTGGATGTTTAACCGTGGCTTTCTATTTCTTAGGTTGTGTTGTAACTGGTACCTCTACAGTGGTAGGCTCTTCAGTTTCTATTTCGGTATCTAGTAAAATAGCAAGTGTAGGGGCTACTGGTGGGGTAACTATAGGCATAGTTACTTTGTTATCAACCACTCTGCCAGAACGGAGAGTGGTGATGGCCTTTAGCTCACCTACATTTTCATATTCATTACTAGTATTATCGGTTACCTCAAAGGCTGTGTTTGTTGTTTTAGGATTAGGTATTGCGTGACCTGGAAACACACCTTTGGATTGGGCTTTATCTTGGGCCAACTGTTGGCTTAAATTATTAACGTATTGTAGAAGCTGTTGGTTAGATTGAGCCATGGTTTGGAAAAGTTTTTGGCTCACTTGTATGAAGGTGTCAAGACGATCCGGTTGTGTGGGTGTAGTAGTCACGGGTGGTGTGGACTGAACTATTTTAAAAAGAATTATTTATGGGTGGATTTTGATAATTATTATTTACCTAACGATACCTCTATTAGCATTATAATTATTATAACTACCTTGACCTTGTGCTTGACCTTTGTCGAGGTTGCACTTGGTTGTTATAATTATTAAAATTACCCTGACCCTGTCCTTGTCGTGGTGGAACTTGATTAAAACTGTGCGTTGGCCTAACATATTGATTATTGTACCCTGGACGTGTGACGTGTTGGTTATTTCTCCAACCGAAGTTGGGATTTTGTCTCCAAGGGGCGTTAGGTTCACTATTAATGGAACAAACCTGTTCATAAGCTATAGGACAATGGAAGTCGGGATGCTCAGGGCTCCAACAGAAACTACATGGATTTGAATTTACATTCATGACGGGGATAGGCTTTTGTTGAACATAAATGGCCTCTACCTTTTTAGTGATTGATTCGATTAGAGTTTTAAGCTCGGGATCGTGTTTAATTTCAAACATACCGGCGGCCTTAACTGTATTTGATGAACTAGCGGAGCGGTGGATATCGTCACTACCCCCAGTTGTTATTTAAGCTTAGTTTGATCCTCTAAAATTTATAAGCCTCCGAGGCTCCTTTGCTTAAGAAACTAACCCCATTCATTATGTCTAGGACTTCTTTATGGTGGTGTAGAAGTCCTTTGAAAAGGCAACGAACTAACGCGGTGTCTTTTGCTAAGTTATGATGTGGACACTCTATAAGGAGATCGGTGAAAGCGATTCCAAGCCTCTGAAAATGATTCATGAGGATTTTGTCGAAAAGAAATAAATCTTGGAAAGCATCTCATCCGTCTTTAGGGGTGGGTAAAAATGTTCCATAAACAAACTGAACAAGTTTAACCCACGAGTCCACGTATTAGGGCGTTGGGCGCTTAACCAAGACGCTGCCTTTATCGGGCTAAGGTGAAAGGGAATACCCTGAGTTTAATTTGTTCCGCACCAACCGTAAGATGGTGGAATGTTGTTAGGACTTGTTCAATCCTACGACGTATGCTGATAAGGTTTTTCATGGTCTAAACCGTGAAAAACGGGTAACAAATTAAAAATATTTGGGGGGATTCGGAAATCCCCCACTGGGTCTACTAGAACGATGCAAGATTTGGGACTATCGCTCAAGGCTTTATAAAAGTCCGAGAGAGGAGTCTCTCCTTCGTCGGGCATTGTGTCAGGTAGAGTATGTGGAATAGTAGCTAGAGGTGCAATGAGTGGTATACTAGATAGGCGTGCTTGTTGATGTTGCTGTGTAATTATGCTCGTTGTTTTTGTTCGACCAGACCTTAACCTCATACAAGGCTAAGACCAAACTTAGCTAATTACGTCAACACTCCAAACAATCCTAATATACTAGTATAAACTTCTAACAGGAGATGCGAGGTGTGGAAGAAAGGAATACCTGATTGCGTCCTTGCTTCGCTTATGAATAGCATCTTGTTTACGCGTGTTTAGTGTATATAACTAGTTAGAACACTGAAAAACTTGAAAAATCAAAGTTCGAATCAAACTTGTGGAAATCCGGCAAAAGTTAGCTAAGGGCGCGGGTGCACTCACTTTGGGCAAGGTCGCTCAGTGTAAGTTCAAGTTACAGTGTTTTAGGGCGGGTCGCGCTCAAGGTTCCAAGCGTATGGGCGCAGGTGTGCTCGCTTTGGGCGCGGTCGCGCTCCGTGTATTTTTTCGCGGAACTTTTCAATGCTGAAACGGACAACCACAGTATGAATCAAACAAGGGTGGGTGGGTTTAATGGGACTTTAAGAAAAGTACTTATACTACGAAAACAATGCGAAAGTGAAACTAAGATGGCAGCGGCGCCATTTGATAAAACATAAAATTGATAGTTTACCTACGAAATGAACGATGAAACTCGAAACGTAAGTAAACTAAACTATTTTATGTGCCTATATTTTATCAAAAATTCTACTCTCAATCCTATGAGATATAGTGGAGTAGATGATTCGTTCCACTCCTAGTCCTTCCGCATGCTGTGTTCTCTACATATAAGTAATCTACTCTAAGTCTAATGAGAGATTTACGAAAAGGCAACTAGACTACGATGCAACTACCCACAAGATGCAACTAGTCGACTATTAGAACAACTATGGGAATGCTACGTCGATTCTATGATAAGGAGTTAGAGGGGGGTTGATTCCACCTTAACTCGACTCAATCCTACTAACGATGAATCGTCGTAATCCGAATTGAACTGCTTCGCAGAACAATCTGGTTACTCCTAATCCCTAATTACACATGACATTTCTACCAATTCATAACTAGCATGTGAACGATTACACCCATTCTCATGGTGAACTAATCATTTCTAGAGTGGAAAGGAAATTACGATGACTCTACAATAATCGGAATCAAGCTTTCATCAAGGCTTCTCAACCCCCTCTAATGGAGGTTTAGCCAAGAATCATTACGCAATCATTATCAATGGAATTCAAACAAGACATGATATAAAGATTGAAACTTTGCTTGTTTAAACTCAATTCAAAACTACTAATGCAATAATTGAATTAAACTAATAATGACAATTAATTGAATCTACGAATTGAAACTAAACAATTAATGGAAATGAAACTAACTTATGGAGAACACTATTTTATTAATCTAATGAATAATAAAACAATGATTCAAATACTAAATTAATAATCTAACTAATCTAAGTCTAGCTATCTACGTAATAAGGGAAATTAGATCTACACAATTGTAAATGACAAGAATCAAAATTGACAACCTAGCTATTTTATTAATCAAACTAATTAAGAATAATGATTCTACGAGTTTAATCTAAAACAAGAATTGAATTTAAACTAAACTTAATTTTATTACATGAAAACTATATCTATAATTATCTATAGTTTTAGGTCTAACTAGCTACCATTAACAAAGAGTTAAGCTTTGGTTTTTATACTTTCAGATCCAAAAATCGTGCATGGGCTTGGAACCATGTTTTGGGCCAGAGAATCAGGCCCAAAACCCAATTCTTTCAGTCCAAAAAGGCCTCTTCAACTGCTGTTTGCTTCAACAGACTTTTAGTCCACTTCTGCTCCTCTGATTGGATCAAGGCTTAGACCATTGGAAAGCTCTTTCCGATTCGGTCGTTTTGACATAAGGTAGGCCTCATTCCAAGGTCTGAGTCCAAAGATACGGCCTTTGGAAGTTCTGCTAACTTATATGTTGTTTCTGCCCGCGTCGACTTTTCAGCTTTTGACCGGGCTTTAGAAAGGCTTTGTCTTCTTGAATCTTGGCCTTTAATCACGAAACTCCTTAGTAACCGACCTTTGCTCCTTTATCTCACTAAAGTGGCACATTTTTTCACATAATGGACTTTGAAGCTTGAAATGCAGACATGATATTAGGGGAGTGGCACATTTTTGGTCAGTTATTCTAATTAACTTGCAGATATGATATTAGGGGAGTGGCGTTTTTCTTTTGCGAATGACGCCACTTGCAACGTTTTTCTTGCTCTAGCTGAGGGACGTCTACTATATGACCTTCCCAAGACATTAATGTCTAGTTTAGCACGAGCCCAGAGTATGAGGCATAAGTATAATAGCTAACAAATCTTTCTCAGTTATAGTGTAGTTCATATGTGCATCATTAAGAGTTCGACTAGCATAATAAATAACATGGGGCAACTTGTCAAACAGTTTACCTAAAACAGCCCTAACTACATAGTCAGACGCATCACACATTAACTCAAAAGGCTCACTCCAATCAGGCGGCTGTATGGTAGGAGCGGTAGTCAATAAATGCTTAAGCTTCTCAAAAGCTTTCAAACAATCATCATCAAAGACAAAAGTGACGTCCTTACCAAGTAAATTGAATAAGTGACGAGAAATCTTACTAAAGTCTTTAATGAAACGCCTATAAAATTCAGCATGACCTAAGAATGACCTAATATCTTTCACAATCTTAGGTGGTGGAGGACCAGAAATGACATCAACCTTGGCCTTATCGACCTCAATTCCTTTACTAGAAACAATATGACCAAGAACAATATCCTGTTGAACCATAAAATGACACTTCTCCCAATTCAACACAAGATTCTTCTCGTTACACCTAATTAACACTAATTCTAAATGGTGCAAACCCTCATCAAAAGAATCCCCAAACACTGAGAAGTCATCCATAAACACCTCAAGAAACCTTTCTACCATGTTAGAGAAAATACTAAGCATGCATCGCTGGAAGGTACCAGGTGCATTACATAACCCAAAAGGCATACGACGGTAGGCAAAAGTTCCAAAATGACAAGTAAAAGTAGTATTTTCTTGATCCTCAGGTGTAATACATATTTGGTAATAACCAGAATAACCATCAAGAAAACAATATTACTTATGACCGGCTAACCTCTCGAGCATTTGGTCAATAAACAGAAGGGAAAATGATCTTTTCTAGTGGCCAAATTCAACTTACGATAGTCAATGCAAAAACGCCACCCGGTAGTCATACGGGTGGGCACTAACTCGCCCTTTGAATTCTCAACTACTGTAAGCCCAAACTTTTTAGGGACAACCTGAACAGGGCTCACCCATTTACTATCGGAGATTGGATAAATGATACCCGCATTTAACAACTTGAGAACCTCGGCTCTCACTACCTCTTTCATGTTAGGATTAAGCCGTCTCTGAAACTCATTGGTTGGTTTAGCATCCTTCTCAAGATGAATATGATGCATATAATCAGTTGGGCTTATGCCATTAATATCAGCAATATTCCACCCTAAAGCTGCTCTATGCTCTTTAAGAACCTTAATCAATTTACCCTCTTGTTCATTATCAAGATTAGAAGCAATAATAACCGGTAAAGAATCATCAGGTCCCAGAAAAACATATTTAAGAGTATCAGGTAATGGTTTCAACTCTAGCTTAGGAGGACCCTCTATAGAAGAGATTGTGGTAGACTCAGATGGAATCAGAGGCTCTATTGTGGCTCTCCACATATTAGTTTCTAAAATTGGGGTTGCATCAAGCAACGCATTAACTTCACAAATGGCATCATCTACATCACAACCACTACTAGGATTAGTTAAGCAAGACTCAAAAGGGTCATCAGAATAACTCTCCAAGAAAGTCTCGTGAACTATACTATCAATAAGATTAACATCCCAAAAATCATCAGGTTCAGGAGGTTCTTGACCCACATTAAACACATTAAGCTCTATAGTCATATTACCAAAAGAAAGCTTTAACACTCCATTATGACAGTTAATGACAACATTAGAAGTGGCTAAAAAGGGACGACCTAAAATAACCGGAATATGGTGTTTAGGATCTTGAACAGGTTGTGTATCCAGAACAACAAAATCAATAGGGAAATAAAATTTATCAACATGAATCAAAACATCCTCAACAACACCACGTGGAATTCTAATAGACCTATCTGCCAATTGAAAAGTAATTGGTGTAGGTTTCAACTTAAAAAGACCAAGGTGTAAATAAACCGAATAAGGTAACAAATTAACGCTAGCTCCTAAATCAAGTAATGCCTTCTCAATCATGTGATCACCAATAACACAAGAAATAGTAGGGCATCCTGGATCTCTAAACTTAGGTGGGTTCGGTTTTGGATAATAGAACTCACTTGCTCAGTTAGGAAAGCTTTCTTGTGCACATTCAACTTATGTTTTTGTGTACACAAATCTTTACGAAACTTGGCATAGGAAAGAACTTGTTTTATAGCATCAAGTAATGGAATATTTATTTGAACATGTTTAAACATCTCCATTATTTCATTAAGATTAGAACCTTTCTTAGCCTGAATCAAACGTTGGGGAAAAGGAGCTTTAGGTATATAAGATGGCACAGGGTTAGTCTCTATAGCAGTAGGAAGTTCTACACCCTTCCTAGAAGTATTATGACTATTAGATTCACTCACCTCACTCTCCTCCTGCTCACACTCTATAGGATCAGCTCTGACCTCAGCGTCCTTAGACATCTTAACCCTATTATCAACATGTTTTCCACTCCTAAGAATAGTGATAGCCTCGGCTTGCTCCTAGCGAGCCTAGGTTAAGTTAGAACTTATTTCCAACTGACTCCTCGGATTAGCCACTGGTTGACTAGGAAACCTACCTTTGTCCCTTTCATTCAAAGTATTAGCAATTTGACCTATGGTTATTTCAATCTTCCTAATGGCCTGAGCATTATCCTGAGTAGCCGTTTGACTAGCTTGCATAAACTGTTGCATTGTGTCTTGGAATTTCATGGTGTTTTGTGTTAATTGGGCAATGGCCTCTTCTATAGGTGAAAGTTTAGGTGGTTGAGGTGCATACTGTGGTACTTGGTTTGAGTTACCCACATGGCCTCCTTGATGTATACCCTTAGACCAAGATAAATTGGGATGGTTACGCCATCCAGGGTTATACATGTTAGAATAAGGATTATTAACTAGCTTTTGGTACGAGTTAAAAGCATTAACTTATGGATTTATGCCAGGGCAATTATCTATAATGTGATCAAGACTTTCACACAATAGACACCCAGGGACTTCAACATTGTTAACAGGAGCTAGAGAGTTTGCCTCTTTTTCTAGCTCGAGAGCTTCAACTCTTCTAATTAAAGTGGCCATCCTAGCGTTCATGTCAAATTCCTTGTCAACGTGGAACAAACCCTTCTGTGCAGTACTACTAGCCACCTTCTTAGGCTCACGACTAGTTTCCCATTGCTAGACCTTCTCAGAGACTTCTTCTAAAAAGGTCCATGCTTCTTCTACAGTCTTGTCACATAAATCATAGCCTTAGAATTAAAATCGAGATCCTCATAGAGAATCTACACTAGCCTACCGTTCTCTAGGCCATAGTTAGGACACTGCAAGAGCATGTCCTTAAACCTCTCCATACACTTCCATAATGACTCTCCATCAGTTTGGCAAAAAGATGACAAGTCTTTTCTAAAAGCAGTCGCCTTATGATTAGGGAAAAAGTTCTTTAAAAACACAATGCATAACTTTTCCCATCCCGTTATGGAATTCAATGGGAGAGTGTGAAAGCAACTCTTGGCTTTTTCTTTAAGAGAAAAGGAGATAGTTTTAATTTTATAGCTTCGTCACTAAACTGCTGAAGCTTAATAGTCCCACAAAATATCCTCAAATTCTCTCACATGAAGATATAGATCTTCCTCCTCCGTTCCCCTAAACTTAGGAAGGAGCCCCAGTAGATTGGGCTTCAACGCAAAGTGATTAGCATTGGTTGGAGGGGAAGATGCAAGATGGTCGGGTTGTCCTAGTAGGATATATATATTCCTTAATAGATCTAGGTACTTGGGCAACCACATTATTGTTATTACCCTCCATGTCAGCAAAAATTGGTGTATTGCCAACAAAGGTTATGGGTACCTCTAACTCGGGATGTCTACTTCTCATAAGGAGAGTGCATTCAATCTCAGGATCAAACGGTGCAACAAGTGTGTTATCAGACCGAGTTACTACCATAAACTACTTCTAAAACCTAAGACTCTAATAAAAGATGCAGACGATTCACACAACAAACAATACCAAACAAAAATTCCAACCCAGATTGAATTTTAAAGCTTGTTTAATATATATTTGCTCTAAACCCAAATCACATGATTCCCAATTCTTGTGCAAAAAACACCGTCACTCGATCTATGCGTAAAAAGGGTTTTCCTAGTGAGCGGGCTAAAATTTGTCCTAATGCAAGATGCCTTAGGTTAGTCAATGTGGTTTAACCTTCCTGAATGCAAGAAACAACAAAACAAACATAACCCACAAAACAAACAAAATTCAATCCCATAAAGGAAAAAGACGTACCTCCGGCGTGAGCCTTCGAGGGCTACTTGCGACGCCGGGTAACGACAGCAAGCAACTTCACAAAGTCCACCACAAAGTCACAACGATCAGCTTTGTAAGAAAAATTCTTTGCTTATTATCTGCGAAAATCAAAAGTAGATACGGAAACTAAGAAATAATAAAACTATAACTAAACTTAAACTACGAATTACGATAAATAAAATTTTAAAACTCAATTGTACTACTACAATCCCTGGCAGCGGCACCAAAAACTTAACAGGAAATTAACCGACCTAAATAAATAGACTAATTAAACCCTACTTTAATAATAATAAAACACGCAAGCGCACGAGGTCTATTGTAATAGGTGCACAAGAACGAGGTCGATCCCACAGGGATTGCTGTTTAGGGACAATTGAATACTAAAATATTACCTAACCTAATTCGAATAATATTTGTTGATTTGAATTGATTACTACTAAAACTATTTTACTTAACTACGGTCTAAAACGGAGATATACTAAATAATTGGGTTTCTGTTACGTGGAGAGAATACTAGGACTATGACTCCATCTTAAACTATTGTTTGTATTTGTATGATTGGATTCTCTATTTTAGTTTTTATGCAAGCGGCATTGGCAATGAGTATTGATTGCCATCTCGATGATATGAACGTGGTAACTCTTAATCGATAAATGTCTTCTAACAGTTCAACACTAAGGTCAAGGTCACATAAATATTCATCTTCTTACAGCACGAATAGTACATAATCTGGACTTAAATAGTAAAAACGTGTTGAATGATAAACGTAAAATTGAATAATTTACCTACAAAATGAACGATGAAACTCAAAACGCAAGTAAAATTAAACTTAATTACGCGTTGCTATCAAAGATTTCTATACTCTCAATTCTATCAAAATAGAGAGAAGTAAAAAGTTCGTTCCACTCTTAGTTCTTTAGCATTCAAGTTTCCTAGATTGACTAATCTATTCAAAGTCTAATGAGAGAAATGGTGGGAATTATACTACGATGTGAATTAAAACTAGACGTAATATAAAGATTATAACTTTATTAAATTTAACTAAACAATAATTGAATTCTAAATTAATAACTAAGAATTGAATAACAACAACTGAAATTAGATCTAACAATTTTAAATGACAAAATCGAAATGAACAAAAAATAACTATTTTATTTATCTAATCAATGAAGAACTAAGATTCAAAGAATTAATCTAAAACAATGCATGAAACTAATTAATTTAACTAATTGAATTCAAAAACTAGATCTAAAAGCTATTTTAATGGCTACTTTTTATTCTAAGTTATCTAACTATATCTTTCTTAAGAGCTAAGTCTTGTTTTATGTAAAGGAGGAGACCAAATCAATAATTTCATGCATGGGCTGAGAAGCCATGTTTTGGGCTGAAAAATTGAGCCCAAAGCCCAATTTCTTCAGTCCACAGAGCCCGTTTCAACTGCCTTTGACTTTAGCAGACTTTTCGTCAACTTCTGCTCCTCTGATTGGGTCAAGGCTTGGACCATTGGAAAGCTCTATCCAATCCGGTCGTTTTGATGTAAGGTAGGCTCATATCCGAGCCTTGAGTCCAAAATAGTCTTCGGAAGTTCTGCTGACTTGTGCACTGTTTCTACCCATGTTGACTTTTCAGCTTTTGACTGGCCTTCATAAAGGCTTTGTCTCCTTGAATCTTGGCCTTTATCACAGAACTTCTTAGCAACCAACCCTTTGCTCCTTTATATAGCCAAAGTGGCGCATTTCTGCACATAATTGAGTTCCATGCCTGAAATACATAAAAGCACGTAATTAGCATTAACTCTTATTTATTACTCGCATAATTGGTCTAAAAGTAGTATTATTAAGGGGTTAAAACTTAAAACTATAGTTTTGGGCTCTTATCAAACCACCCCCAAACAGCATTTTGCTTGTCCTCAAGCAAATATGAGAAAATTAGCATAAGTGACCAAAAATGGAGTTCTAACTAATCTCGTTTCGCTACTCCAGTGTGCAGTGGGCACACTTTACCTTACAAACTCAATGACACACAAGGAAGCCGGAGTCGATCAAACACATCTGCCACTTACTATCACACTAACCTATTTCTAATTGAGCTAGAGGTCTTTATTAGGTGTTGCGGGAATTAAGAGATGGTTTTAAGAAGGAAAGAAATGGATATTCAAAAAGGACAAGTCTGAGATAATAGAGGCTTTATATTATGTAACTAGAGAAACCCTTATTCTTTACTTTTGCTTCTACACTTTGTTTCTATCCTTAGCCATATTTTCTTTTTTTCTTTGGCTTTTGACTCCTTTGATTCTATATTTTTTTTTTGAGTTCTAACTCTTTATTTTCTTTTATTTATTTATTATTAATTTATTAATTAATTTATTTTATTTGGATGGAAACTTCCTTTTCTTATCTGAAGCGACTAACGAATTCTTGATTTCAGAGGTTCTTCTCTTTTCTATTCTTCATCTCTATTCTCAGTCTTATTCAAAAAATTGGGTAGGTTGATTTTTTTTTTATTTTGTTTTGTTTATAACAGGGTAAAGAATTTGTGGTTTATGAAAGGCTAAAGAAAGGCTCAGAGGGGTGACTAGTGGAAAATAATTCATAGGTTTGAATTTCTTGCTATATCGATCCAAAGAGGGCCTAAATTCTTGCTTAGGATATGGTATAGTGATCATACAAGTGGACGTGTGATTTCTCTATCCGGATTTTACTTCTCCCTTGTGTCATTTCTCAAATGTTTCACTCATATAAGGCCTTAAGCTATATTCTCACAGGATTTGTAGAATAAGTACTCTAGCCTAGATTTCAAACTTACTGCAACAATCATAGATACTCATGTAACATATTTATAGATGGATGCAAAGATTATTACCTATATATTAGCCTAAGTTTCTAAAAACTATTCTAATACAAAAGCTACGTGAAACTTCTAGATTATTGAGAGCATAGAGAAAGAAGACAATACCAATATTCCTAAGTGTATATCATACTTTTTATTTATATATATATTTTTTTTTAAAATTTTTTTTTTTTTTTTTTTTTATTAGCTAGAAAACATGTGTATATTATACATATCTATATCCTAACAGATGCCTTAATTACACGTGTTTCTATGCCCCCCCCCCCCCAAACAAGAAGCATGCTTTGTCCTCAAAGTATTTTAAATAAAGAGGGTAGGAAAATACCATTGAAGCGTGTGAAATTCCAGAACATCTGTAAAACAAGGTTATAACATACTAATATAGAAAAGAAATCTGACGCAACTCTATAAGAGTTCCACCTGTTATGGGGTTAATGGGAAAAAGATTGCTTGGGACATAAGCAGACACTAACTGAAACTAACACTTACCTGCACTCCCGTTTAAACATTTTCCTCCTCATTTCCCTCTTCATCCTTAATAAAGAAATGAGGTTCCTTCTCATCCTACCATGCCATGGTAATTTTCCAGGCTTCACGCCACTTATCGTCAACTATAGCTAACCTATTAAGCGCCACTTGGTCGGATGGGGTGTAAGGCGCAACCTGATGAGGTTGTATCCTCCACCCTTGCCAAGTCATTGCACGAAACGATCGAATAATACAATTGGTGGGTCTCACAATGTCGACCCCAACCCAATCCGTGAAACAGGCACAAAAAACAGGGAAGAAACATAGCATTATACGACAAATTAAAACAGGCATAAGAAGGTACTCATGCCTCGTGCCATGGGCTCGGGTTAAACTAGACATTAAGGTCTGGGGAATATCATAGAGTGTACGTCCCCCAGCTAAAGCAAGGAAAATATCACAAGTTTCGTCATTCACAGAAGAATAACGTCATTCCCCTCTAATGTTGAGCATAATCCAAAACATAACAGTGCCCACGTTCATAGACAGGCTACCAAGGGCGACATTATAATCCCCTTGGTCATCTATCCTAAAGATTCCTACCTGGTAATGCTCATGCAAATCATCGTAGTTATACATGTACATATTATCTACCAAATAGGCCCATGAGTCTTGTATTTTGGTCGGCATAGCAAGTCCAAGCACAAAGGCTATCAAGAACCTGGAAATTTCCATTTGTTCATCCCCGATGGTGATGGAGAACACTTGTTCTCTATCTGGCCTATCAAAGAAATTATAGTTATCATAAAAATAAGATGTAAGTGCGGGAGAATAAAGTTCATCAGGACTTACCAATAGTGGCTCCCATCCTTCTAGAATGATCACTTCGCGAAACCATGCACCATAGGCGGTGCTTTGGAATATGTCTTCGAAAGATTGCTCGGGGATGACTTTAGGAGTTGTCATCTCAAAACTACCTTCTGGGACCGCCGCAACTATCCTGGAACAATCCTGCAGAAAACTGGAAATTTTTGGTGCCCACAGGGGTCAGGGAGCATGGTCCGCTCAAGTTATGCCTTGGATGGGCGCAAGTGGCGCTCTGGTGATTTCCGAGGTCCAGGCACTTGGGCGAAGGTAGCGCTCTGGTTTGGGCTGAATAGGGCACAGGTCGCGCTCAGGGTAGGATTTCTCTGACAGGCTTAGGGCGCAGGTGCGCTTGGGGAGCTGATAGGCCGAAGTGCGAAGGAAAAATAAGGTAAAGTGGGAGTGAAACGTGAGAGATGAATGTGAGATGTAGTTGGGGTTATGATTGTAGAATGAATGCCATTTTTATTGGTTTTAAATTGCTAAAACGATCGGGAAGTTGCCAAAAAACTTTAAGGTAATTGCCAAAAATAATAAAATATCCAAACCCGAAAACAGAAATAACTCATATTCTTGATTTTAAGACAACCCTAATACCTTTTAGGTTGAATTTAGGATAGAAACTGCCTAACTCATCGAGATTTCATCCTACAACAATATCTATTCATAGTGATGCCCATATCGGTCATATTCTCAACCCTCACTCGAAAACAAATTCTAAAATAGACGAACATATAAACGAATTATGCTAAGCTATTTAATACCACCCCCAAACAATTCGGGAAGGTGGGCTTAATGATAAGAACCACGCATGATTCGAAAATAACCAAATTATATTACATTTTAATTCAAACAACATAAAACAACCAAATTCAAATTTAATTACTTAACTAATATCCGACTAATAAAACAATAAAAACAACTAAATAACAACGAAACACAAAATTATTCAAAACACCTAGCCATGTGCTGAAGAAGGGCCCTGAGATGGAGATTGGTCATGGGATGAAGAAGGGCCCGATCTATTTCTTTCTTTGGTGACGATGCTCATGCCTCTCAGACTCATATGAAACAGAACCCTCCAAGGGTGGCATGCGTCGTAGAATCTCTACTCGGAACAAGTGATGTGCTTCCATCTCATCCTTTATTACTGTATACTGGGCCTGGTGACACTGGTGGATATTCTCCATGTTAATCAAGATATCTTCCTGACCCTTTTCGAGTATTCCAAAACTCGTTTTAAGGTTCGTTTGTTTATTTCGAACTATAATCTGTCTATCTCATATATCTTCCCAAATAGCGTAAATGCAACACTGACATGCATTCTGAATCAAATGTACACCTCTCCAAGGCATCTTCATCCAACCATGTCATGTCCTCCCCTTCCTCATCCGAATCCACCACCCTATCCTCCGGCAACATCCAAGTCTTTTGGATACACTCCTTATAACTACTTTCATTTGCATGCAATTTCAACATTATCCGCTCAGTTCTTGGTTTATTCCCCCAAGACAACATTATCTTTGTAATTAAAACAGGAAATGGTGTGATACTCTTCCCAACTCCTCTAATCATATTTAGCAAAACCTCGAGGATACAGAATTCATACCTCTTTTCTTGCAATATCCAGAGAACGTGAAGACATGTGAACCCGATGTCGCTCACTTTCTCCTTCCCAATAACGTTCTTACCAATCCACCGAGCTCTGACCCGGTTGGTTGGTTCACGAGATGATATTTGAGCACAATGAGAAGTCGATTATATTGACCCTCCATAAGGGTGTCGTTCATCAATGCAGGAACTCCAATATACCGGACTCCCCGCTTTGTGGGTTTCTAGGTTTCCTCCAGGCGTAATGCCTAAAATTTCAGCCAATTTCGCTCTCGATAATTCTCTCCTAGTCCCAACCACTTTCATGAACATTTTCTGACTGTCCAACTCTCTCTTCTTATAGAACTGCTCGACCAAATCGGGGTGGTAGAATTCATGTGTCGAGTACCACAACCGATTCCAACCCCTCTTAATCATCTCATCACCGTAAAACGACGCGAAGCGGTCGGCCTTAAACGCTTGTTCTGGAAATAACTTTCATTTTTGAGCCATGATATCTTAGAACGATTTGGGGGTTTAACTGGACTGTGGGAATGGAGTTTGAGACTCCCTCTCTAACAAAACAGTAGTGGTGGTGCGGGGGTTCCAAATTTCTTGAGGTTTTGGGTGTTTTTCGGTGGTGAGAATTTTTGGGATTGGTGGAGGAGTGTTTTAGAGAAGAATTGAATGTGGAATTGTATTGTGGGCGTGGGTGTATTAAGGTTTATTTTTATTTTTATTTTTTTCTAGGTTTTCGAATTTGGTAATGGTGGAAATGGAAAGAATCACGATTCTGTTTGATTCAGAGGAAGGAGATGCATATGCGTGCGTTGGGCCCAAGCCCAAATTGATTTTCCGATTTTTGTCTATTTTTTGCGCAACTTTAAACTAAAATTCCCGCTTCGTTACCTGTTCGATTTATGCAAATGAGATATAAAAATGATCAGGAGAGAATTTCCAATCTAATGATCCATAAAACACTCTATTCCGACCGTGGGTGACATATAAGAAGATGAAAAATGCTTTGAAGTGCGTGCATGATGTAAGTTATGCGAACGAATGAAATCTAACTTAATAGAAAATATCAATCCGAATCGTAATACAATTAAACGGTCTAACCAACACAACTGGAGAGTTGAACAATCCAGGATGGAAAGAACAGCCCACCCCCAAACAAATTTTAGACACAGAGTTGAGAAAATTTGTTTTTTTAAAAGTGGGTCTTTTAAAGTCAGATTCCGAGACTTCTCAACTTACTATGGTTGTGATTTTAACGATTTTTAATTTTTTATGAATAAAAGTTAATATAAGAAAAACAAGAAAGCAATAAATGCATCATTCACACCATAGAAAAATATGATTCAAAAATCGAGAAAACATGCAAGAGTGGAAAATATGAATTATGTTGACCGTGGACTTAGGATCCAGTACTTATAGCCACACACTCCATAGGGAGGGCCCGGTTACCTGAATGGTGCACTTATTAATATACGGAAGGGATAAGAAGTACACCAGACAACCAAATAAGTCGTTTATAGTCAGTTACATGAGACTTAAACAAATAATTGGATATATATATATTAATACCCTGTAGTTTCCATATATCAACAACCTAAAGAGTTGTGGGTCTTTCCAGAAATAAATAACATGAAATGCACCCCCAAACATAATCAGGCATCAAGATTTCCTACGGCGCAACCTAGTGGAATGAAAACGAAGTCTGATAGACCTAGAACGTAACTGAGCATGCACTTTCTTATTCATCTTTGAACGAGAGGTTGTCCAAGTAAATGAGTGTGAAAAATGGATGGTTGTGGAAGATATGGTGGATAAGGATAAGTATTAGAAGAAAAGAATGGAAATAATAAGAATGTGGGTTTAGCACAAAACTCATTCATGGTGTAAGTAGGAACTGTCTCAATTCTGAAAATGTAGGTGTCATGTGCCTTTTCTTTGAGAATTATATCCGTATTAGGCGAATTTAGAAAATCATTAAGCACAGAAGAAATAAGAGGGTCAAGTGCAAACTCCAGGTTCTTTTGAAAAGGTTTAAGATGGGGTACATTGATGGAAGGGGAATGATGTGAGGTGGGTGAATGGTTATCAATAGGAGGGGACTCTCGAGGTGGCGGAGAAGAGTTGCAAAAGAGTTGAAGGAAATCTTCCTCAATTCCCTCCACGCCCAAGGAGTCCTTATTAAAGTTGGAACGTCCAAAGGAAGGGAATTTGTGCATCTAATTATTTGGAAACGTGGTTTTGACATAATCATGAGCTAAATTCTCGATCATACTAACCTCTCTATCGATATTAGTATCAAGAACCTGTGTGATCGGTTTAAATACATTGACCTCAGCAGAAAGATGGCCAAAAGATAAGGACATCGAACCATCGTGACAATTTATAAGCGCGTTAGTAGTTGCCAAGAAGGGGTGCCCTAAAATGATCGGGACATCATCGTTAGCGACTTCTGTATCGAGGATAACAAAATCCATAAGATAGTAGAAATCTTGAACCTTAACCAGCGTTTTCCACTACACCCTTAGGATACTTGATAGACCTATCAACTAATTGCAACGTCATTGTTGTAGGTTGAATTCCTTGTAGACCTATTTGTTTATATAAATAATAAGGGAGTAAGTTAACACTCGCCCCCAGGTCTAATAAAGCAGTGGTCGTGTAAGTATTTCCTAAGGTGCATTGTACAGTAGGATGACCAGGGGCCTTGTACTTAACTATTCCATTATGTTCTGATAAAGT
This sequence comes from Coptis chinensis, assembly GCF_015680905.1. Lineage (NCBI taxonomy): Eukaryota > Viridiplantae > Streptophyta > Magnoliopsida > Ranunculales > Ranunculaceae > Coptis > Coptis chinensis. The sequence continues at coordinate 40,854,091 of NC_141463.1, forward strand.
TGGAACCTGTTTAGTGAGAAAGGCATATTTTGGAATATTTGTCCTACTCCTAGTAATGCACAACTCCTTAAGAAACTTAGCGTGGTGAGATAATTTTTTAATTGCGTCGAGAAAGGGTAGGTTAATCGTTAGATTTTTGAAAACGTCCCTAATCTCGTCAAAGTTTGTATCTCTTTTTAACATGGCTAATTTCTAGGGAAACGGTGGTTTCTTACTATGTTTAGCGTATGGTTCTACTGGATATCTAACCTTTGATTTTTGCTTCTTAGGTTGTGGTTTAACTAGTACCTCTACAGGGGTAGGATCTTCAGTTTCTGTTTTGATATCTAGTATAATATCTGGTGTAGGAACTCCTTGTGGGGTAACTATAGACATAGTTACTTATTTATCCACCACTCTGCCTGAACGTAGAGTGGTGATGGAATTTATCTTTCCTACGTTTGCAATTTCGTTACTAGTATTACCATTTACTTCAAAGGCTGTGTTTGGTGTTTTAGGATTAGGTATTGCTTGTCCTGGAAACACACCTTTGGATTGTACTTTCTCTTGAGCTAACTGTTGTAAGGAAAGTTTGATGGCTTATAAAATTTATTGTTGAGATTGCATAAAGGTATCAAAATGATCCGGTTGTGGAGTAGTATTTGCTACTGGTTGTGTGACAGGAACTATGTCACGTTGATTATTAATGAATGGATTTTGGTAGTTATTATTTATCTGAACGATACCTCTATTAGTTTTGCGGGAGATATCGTCACTACCCCCCCAGTTATTATTACGCTTAGTCGGATCTTCTTAAAATTTGTAAGCTTCTGAGGCTCCTTTACTTAAGAAACTATCCCCCATTCATTATGTCAAGGACTTCTTTATGGTGGTGTAGAAGTCCCTTGAAAAAGGCACGAAATAACGTGTCTTTCGCGAGGTTATGATGTGGACACTCTATAAGAAGATCGGTGAAATGATTCCAAGCCTTTGAAAATGATTCATGAGGATTCTGTCGAAAGAAATGAATCTTGGAAAGAATTTCATCGGTCTTCAATGGTGGGTAAAAATGTTCCATGAATAGTTGAACAAGTTCAGCCCATGACTCCACAGAATTAGGCGCTTGGGCAGTTAACCAAGACACCACCTTATCGGCTAAGGTGAAGGGAAATACCCTTAGTTTAATTTGTTCAGCACCTACCGTAGGATGGTGGAATGTAGTAAGAACTTGGTCAATCCTACGAATGTGCTGATAGGGCTTTTCATGGTCAAACCCATGAAAAACGGGTAACAAATTAAATATATTTGGGGGGATTTGGAAATCCCCCACTAGGTTTGATAGAACGATGCAAGATTTAGGGCTATCGTTCAAGGCTTTGTAAAAGTCAAAGAGAGGAGACTCTCTTTCTTCAGCCATTACTTCAGGTGGTGTGTGTGGTATGCTAGCAAGAGGTGTAGTGAGTGGTGATAAACGTAAAATTGATAGTTTACCTACGAAATGAACGATGAACTCAAAACGTACGTAAACTAAAACTTTCTTATGAGCCTATATGTTTATCAATGTTTATACTCTCAATTCTATCGAAATAGAGTGGAGTAACAAATTCGTTCCACTCCTAGTTCTCTAGCATGGAATGTTCTCTAGTCTAATTAGTCGGTCTTAAGTTTAATGAGAGCTTTACGAAGGGGAATTATACTACGATGCAATATGAAAAGCAATATGTTGAATGTCACTACGAAATATATGGAAATACTAATGTTCTTGAATCTAGATAAAGAATTAGAGGGAATTGAATCCACCGCCGAATCCAACTTAATCACCCAGAATAGACTGTTGTAATCCAATTCTTACGTTCTTATGGTAAGAATTGTTCGTTCTAATCCCTAATTAACATGGCATTTCTACCAATTATAACTAGCATGTGAGGTCGTCCACCCATTCTCATGGCGAAACACGACCTTCTAGAATGGAATAGACTCAACAACGTTTCTACATTATACAACTAAGTTTTCATCAAGGCTTCATCAACCCCTCTAATGGAGGTTTTAGCCTTGATTCATCAAACCATCATTTCCCATTGAAATTGAATACAACATATTACAAAGATTCTAACTTTATGAAATTTAACTAAACAATAATCGAAATCTAATTAATAACTAAGAATTGAATGATAACAAGAATTGAAATTAGATCTAATAAATTGTAAATGACAAAAATCGAAATTGACAAGAATAACTATTTTATTTATCTAATCAATAAAGAACAATGATTTAAAGTTTTAATCTAAAACAGGGAATGAAATTCTAAAACTGAGATCTAAAACTAATTAATGGAGGCTACTAATCTAATTTCAAATCTAGGTCTAACTATCTACCATTAACCAAGAGCTAAGCTTTTGATTTTATACTTTCAGATCCAAAAATCGTGCATGGGATTGGAGCCATGTTTTGGACCCGAGAATCAGGCCCAAAACCCAATTCTTTCAGTCCAAAAAGGCCTATTCAGCTGCAGTTGTCTTCAACAGACTTTTCGTCCACTTCTGCTCCTCTGATTAGGTCAAGGCTTGGACCATTGGAAAGCTCTTTCCGAGCCGGTCGTTTTGACATAAGGTAGGCCTAATTCCGAGGTCTGAGTCCAAAGATATGGTCTTCGGAAGTTCTATTGACTTTGTCTTTGTTTACGCCGCGTGGATTTTGACTTTTCATCTTTTGACCGGGCTTTACAGAGGCTTTGTCTTCTTGAAAATTGGCCTTTAATCACAGAACTCCTTAGCAACCGACCTTTGCTCCTTTATCTCGCTAAAGTGGCACATTTCTGCACATAATGGACTTTGAAGCCTGAAAAGTATAAAAACACGTAATCAGTATTAACTCTTAATTATTACTCACATAATTGGTCTAAAAGTATGACTGTTACAGGGTTAAAACTACAGTTTTGGGCTCTTATCAAACCACCACCAAACAACATTTTGCTTGTCCTCAAGCAAAGATGAGAAATTAAAATAAGTGACCAAAATGGAGTTTTATCTACTCTCGTTTCGCTGAGTGTGATTGCATTGACCATATGCAACAAGACCTTAAACCACTAGGAATTCCCTAGTGGATGAGTTATAGCCTCGTGAGAGTTTTCCAGTGAAGGTACTCACAAACTTCATCTATACTACAACGACTAAGAAAGAAAACTATTGTTTCCTTATTCATGCTCCAAATTATCTATACATCTCACTAGCTATGAACAAGAATAACCAAGTCAAAACCTAAGCTAATATATGCATAATAATCAATCATCTACAATAAACACATATATACAATGAGTAATACTATGAAATGCAATAGCGGTCCGTTTATGAAACTTCGAAATAAGCGTCCTTAAGTAGGTTCTCACCATAATAGTCAAGATACAACACTCGATTTTTCCACTCAAGTTTATTTACTCTAGTGTGCGGTGGGCACACTTTACCTTACAATCTCAATGACACACAAGGAAGTCGGAGTCGATCAAACACATCTGCCACTTACTATCACACTAACTTATTCCTAATTGAGCTAGAGGTCTTTATTAGTTGTTTCGGGGATTAGGAGATGGTTTAAGAAGGAAGAAAATGGATATTCAAAAAGGACAAGTCTGAGATAAAAGAGTCTTCATATTATGTAACTAAAGAAAACCTTGTTATTTACTTTTGCTTCTACACTTTGTTTCCATCCTTAACCATATTTTTTTTTCTTTGGCTTTTGACTCCTTTTATTCTATTTTTTGGAGTTTTTATTTTATTTCTATTTTAATTTTTCTTTTCTTTGGATGGAAACTTATTTTCTTTATTTCTGAAGCAACTAACTAATATTTGTTTATATAGGTTTTTCTCTTCTTCTTTCTTTCCCATTCTATTCTCAGACTTATTCTAAATTGGGTAGGTTGATTTTATTTTTTTTATTTTTTATTTATTTTTTTTTTTTGTAACAGGGTAAAGGATTTGTGGTTTATGAAAGGCTAAAGAAAGGCTCAGAGGGGCGACTAGAGGAAAATAATTCATAGGTTTGAATTTCTGGCTATATCGATCCAAAGAGGGCCTAAACTCTCGCTTAGGATATGGCATAGTGATCAAGTAAGTGGACGTGTGATTTCTCTATCCGGATTTTACTTCTCCCTTATGTCATTTCTCAAATGTTTCGCCTATATAAGGCTTTAGGCTATATTCTCATAGGATTTGTAGAATAAGTACTCTAGCCTAGATTTCAGAAACTTACTGCTAACAATCATAGATACTCATGTAATATATTTATAGATAGATGCAAATATTATTACCTACATATTAACCTAAGTTTCTAAAAATTATTCTAATGCAAAAGCTACATGAGACTTCTAGATTATTAAGAGCATAGAGAAGGAAAACAATACCAATATTCCTAAGTGTATAGCACGAACTTATTTATTTATATTTTTGAATTTATGAAATTTTAACTAGAAAACAAGTGCATATTATACATATCTATATCCTAACAGATGCCTTAATTACACGTGTTTCTATGCCCACCCCCAAACAAGAAGCATGTTTTGTCCTCAAAGCATTTAAATAAAGAGGGTAGGAAAAATACCATTGAAGAGCGTGAAATTCAAGAACATCTGCAAAAACAAGGTTAGAACGCGTTTAATATAGGAAATAAAAAGCGACGACTCTATAAGAGTTCCACCCATTATGGGGTTAACAAGAATTAAATTGCTCGGGACATAAGCAGACACTAACTAGAATTAAAACTTACCTTATCTCCCGGACATGCATATTATCTACCCAATAGCACCATGGGTCTTGTATTTCAGCGGGCATGGCAAGTCCAAGAACAAATGCTAGCAAGAACCATAAGAGGTTCCCAGCCTACGTGTGTGATCACCTCGCGAGACCAAGCACCATAAGTAGTGCTTTGGAACAAATCTTCGAAAGACTATTCCAGTATTATTGTAGGAGATGTCATCTCGAAACTACGCTCTGGAACAGTTGCGAATGACCCGGCAACAACCTGTAGAAAACTGGAATTTTTCTGGTCCACGGAAGTCGGTAGAAAAGTCGCTCCACTTGAAGCCCGCCAAAGTGCTCGATGATTTTGGAATTCAGGTTTTGGCCTTGAAGTCGCTCACCTTGAAGCATGAGTGCTTTCGGTGTTAAATTTCAAAAAAAATGTGTAGAGGCGGTGGGGGGTAAGAATAGGAATTTGAGTGATCAATAATGGAAAAATCAACACCCCACCCCCAAACAAATTTTTGAAAACAGGTTTGTAAAAATTTGTTTTAAAACGTGGGTCTTTTAAAGTCAGATTCCCGAGACTTGCTAGATTACTATTTTTATAGCTTTAAACTTTTTTACTTTTTATGAATTAGGTTTAATATAAAGGAAAACAATAAGCAGTAAAGAGATAATTCACACCATAGAGAAACATGACTCAAAAACCAAGAAAACATGTAAGAGTGGAAAACGTGAATTATGTGAAATGTGGACTTAAGATCCGGTACTTACAGCCACACACTCCATAGGGAGGGCCCGGTTACCTGAATGGTGCATTCACCAATATATGGAAATGAAAGGAAATGAACCAAATACAAAAATTGAGTCATTTATAGTCAGATACTCGAGACTTTATCTAAATATATATATGAATATGCAGTTTATTATATATCAACAACCGAAATAGTTGTGGATCGTTCCATAAATAAATATCACGAGAAAACATATCCAAACACAATCAAGCACCAAGATTTCCTCTGGCCTTGACCTAGTGGAATGAAAGCGAAGTCGGATAGACCTATAACATAACCGAGCATGCACCTTATGTTTCATCTTTGAGCGAGAGGGTGTCCTAAAGTGAATAAGTGTGGAAAAGTGAATGGTTGTGGAAGATATGGTGGATTGGGATAAGTTTTAGAGAAAAACATGGAAAAAATGAGGATGTGGGTTTAGCACAAAACTTCATTCATGGTGTAGTTAGGGACTGTCTCAAGTCTGAAAATGAAGGTGTCAAGTGGTTTATCCTTGGGAAGTATTTGTTTACTAGGTGGATTTAAAAATCATGAAGCCGCGGGGAGAAACTAAAGGATCGAGTGCAAACTCGAGGTTCCTTTGAAAAGGTGGAGGGTGGGGAATATTGGTGATGGAAGGTGAATGATTCTTAGCTAGAGCTCTCAAGTCCATATCATCGAAATCTTGATATATGCAAGACATTCCTCAATAGGTGGGTCAAAAGGATCACTGGGATAGAGATTGAAAAATTCATCTTCCGTCATAGCATCAAAGGATGAATGGTTGTTGGCAAGGGGACTCATGAAGTGGTAAAGAAGCGGTCTGAAAGAGTTCAGAGAATTCTTCTTTGATTTAGTTCTACTACCGGGGAGTTATTGTTAAAGTCGAATTTCGAAGGAAAGGAATTTGTTAATCTGTTTCTCCGGAAACATGTTTTTGAAGTAATCTTGAGCTAAGCTCTCGATCATGCTAACCTAAGCCATTTGTAGATGAATCGGGATCTTTTGTCCTCATTTTGAAAACATTTACCTCAACGTAAAGATGGCCAAAGGACAAGGACATCGAACCATCGCGGTTTATGGCGTTGGCGTGTAACCAAGAAGGGCCCTAAAAATGATAGGTACATATCGTTAGTGACTTACGTGGTCGAGGATAACGAAGTCGGTGGGTAGTAAAATTTTTGGACTTTAACCCGTAGCGTTTTTTCAACCACACCCTTAGGATACTTAATAGACCGATCGACTAATTGCAATGTCATTTTAGTAGGTTGCATCTCCTCTAGACCTATTTGTTTATACAAATAAAGCGGGAGTAAGTTAACACTAGCCCCGTGTCTAGTAAGCGGATCGTCGTATGAGAATCTCTAAAGGTGCATTATCTGATAGGGCGACCGAGGGTCCTTGTACTTAACAATTCCATTATTTTTAGGATAAAGTTGGGAACCTGTTCCAGGTTAGAAAGCGTCTTTAGGTATGTTGGTCTTACGCCTAGTAGTGCACAACTCCTTGAGAAACTTAAGCGTGGTTAGGTAGCTTTTTATATAGCCGAGAAAAGGAAGGTTTATCGTTAGATTTTTGAAAATGTTCCTAATCTCCTCAAAGTTAGTATCCCCGGTTAGCATGGCTAATTTCTGAGAGAAGTGGTTTTGCTCTATATTTAGCGTATGGCTCGACTTGATGTGTAACCTTGGCTTTACGTTTCTTAGGTTGTGGTTTAACCGGGTACCTCTACAATGGTAGGTTCTTGAGTTTCTATTTAGGTATCTAGTTCGATATCCAAAGTAGGGAGTATTGATGGGGTAACTATAGGCATAGTTACTTTGTTATCAACCACTCTTCCGAGCGGAGAGTGGTGATGGCATTTAGCTCACCTACGGTTGTAGTTTTCGTACTAGTATTACCGTTTACCTCAAAGGCTGTGTTTTTTTGTTCTAGGGTTGGGTATCGGCGGCACGGAAACCGCCTTTTTGGTTGGGCTTTCTCTTGGGCTAACTGTTGGTTTAAATTATTAACGGATTGTAGAATGTGTTGGTTAGATTGAGCCATGGTTTGGAAAAGTTGTTGGCTCACTTGTATGAAGGTGTCAAGGCGATCCGGGTTGTGTGGGTGTAGTAGTCACGGGGGGGTGTGACTAGAACTATCTCGCGTTGATTATTTATGGGCGGATTGTGATAGTTATTATTTACGAACGATACCTCTATTAGCATTATAATTATTATAACTACATTGACCTTGTGCTTGACTTTGTCGAGGTTAAACTTGATTGTTATAATTATTATAATTACCCGATCCCGTCCTTGTTGTGGTGGAGCTTGGTTATAATTGTTAGTTGGCCTAACATATTGATTATTGTACCACAGCCAGGTGTGACTTGTTGGTTATTTCTCCAACCGAAGTTGGGATTTTGTCTCAAAGGCGTTAGGTTCACTATTAATGGAACAAGAATGTTCATAGGCTATAGGGCCGATGGGAGTCGGGATGCTCGGGGACTCAACCCGAAACTACATGGATTTGAATTTACATTCATGGCGGGGATATGCTTTTGTTGTCTGAAAATGGCCTCTACCTTTTTGTGAGGGATTCAATTAGAGTTTTAAACTTCGGGATCTGATTTAACCTCAAACATCTTGGTAGCCTTAACTGCTAAAGAAGAACTAGCGGGCGGGAGTAATCGTCGTCTACCCCAATTATTATTAAGCTTTAGTCGATCTTCCAAAATTTATATGCCTCGAGGCTCCTTTACTTAGGAACTTACCCCATTCATTATGTCTAGGACTTCTTTATGGTGGTGTAGAAGTCCTTTGAAAAAGGCCGCGAACTAACGTGTCTTTTGCTAGGTGATGGTGTGGACATTCTATAAGAAGATTGGTGAAACGATTCCAAGCCTCTAAAAATGATTCATGAGGATTACGTGAAAGAAGTGAATCTTGGAAAGCATTTCATCCGTCTTTAGGGGTGGGTAAAATGTTCCATAAACAATTGAACAAGTTTGGCCCCACGAGTCCACAGAATTAGGCGCTTTTGGGCAGTTAACCAAGACGCCTTATCAGCTAAGTTGAAAGGGAATACCCTCAATTTAATTTGTTCCTTTTGAACCGTAGGATGGTGGAATGTTATAAGGACTTGTTCAATCCTATGCGTAATGTTGATAAGGTTTTCATGGTTTAAACCATGAAAAGCGGGTAACAAATTAAATATATTTGGGGGGATGCGGAAATCCCCCACTGGGTCTACTAGAACGATGCAAGATTTAGGGCTATCGCTCAAGGCTTTATAAAAGTCAGAGAGAGGAGTCTCTCTTTCTTCATCCATAATATCAGGTGGTGTATGTGAAATAGTAGCTAGAGGTGTAGTGGGTGGGAAACTAGATAGACTTGTCTATTGACGTTGCCGTGTAATTACGTTAGTTGTTTTTCTTCGACCAGACCTTAATCTCATGCAAGACTAAGTCGAACTTAACTAAACATGCAACACTCCAAACAATTCTGAGATACTAGTAGAAACCTCTAACTGGAGATGCGAGGTGTGGAAGAAAGGAATACCTGATTGCGTCCTTGCTTCGGTTATGAATAGCGTCTTGTTTACGCGTGTTTAGTGTATATAACAAGTTAAAACACTGAAAAACTTGAAAAATCGAAATTCGAAACAAACTTGTGGAAATCCGGCAAATTTCAGCTTAGAGTGCTCGCGCTCGCTTTGAAGCCCGTGATGGGTGCTCCGTGTTCCAGTAACTTAGTGCAGGTCACGCTCGGTATGGGCGGTCGCTCTATGTTCGATAACTTAAGCGGTCGCGCTTCGGTATGGGCGTGATGCGTGCTCGGTGTAATTTTTAGCGAACTTTTCAATCTTTGAAAACGAACAACCACAGTATGAATCAAACACGGGTGGGTGGGTGAAATGGGACTTCAAAATAACTAATTATACTATGAAAACAATGCTAAAGTGAAACTAAGATGGCAGCGATGCCATTTGATAAAAGGTAAATTGAATAGTTTACCTACGAAATGAACGATGAACTCAAAACGTACGTAAACTATAACTTTCTTATGAGCCTATATGTTTATCAATGTTTATACTCTCAATTCTATCGAAATAGAGTGGAGTAACAAATTCGTTCCACTCCTAGTTCTCTAGCATGGAATGTTCTCTAGTCTAATTAGTCGGTCTTAAGTCTAATGAGAGCTTTACGAAGGGGAATTATACTACGATGCAATATGAAAAGCAATATGTTGAATGTCACTCTCTGAAATATATGGAAATACTAATGTTCTTGAATCTAGATAAAAGAATTAGGGGGAATTGAATCCACCTCGAATCCAACTTAATCACCTAGAATGAATATTTGTTGTAATCCAATTCTTACGTTCTTACGGTAAGAATTGCTCGTTCTAATCCCTAATTAACATGGCATTTCTACCAATTATAACTAGCATGTGAGGTCGTCCACCCATTCTCATGGCGAAACACGACCTTCTAGAATGGAATAGACTCTACAACGTTTCTACATTATACAACTAAGTTTTCATCAAGGCTTCATCAACCCCTCTAATGGAGGTTTTAGCCTTGATTCATCAAACCATCATTTCCCATTGAAATTGAATACAACATATTACAAAGATTCTAACTTTATGAAATTTAACTAAACAATAATCGAAATCTAATTAATAACTAAGAATTGAATGATAACAAGAATTGAAATTAAATCTAATAAATTGTAAATGACAAAAATTGAAATTGACAAGAATAACTATTTTATTTATCTAATCAATAAAGAACAATGATTTAAAGTTTTAATCTAAAACAGGGAATGAAATTCTAAAACTGAGATCTAAAACTAATTAATGGAGGCTACTAATCTAATTTCTAATCTAGGTCTAACTATCTACCATTAACCAAGAGCTAAGCTTTTGTTTTTATACTTTCAGATCCAAAAATTGTGCATGGGCTTGGAGCCATGTTTTGGGCCAGAGAATCAGGCTCAAAAGCCAATTCTTTCAGTCCAAAAAGGCCTCTTCAGCTGCAGTTGGCTTCAATAGACTTTTCGTCCACTTCTGCTGCTCTGATTAGGTCAAGGCTTGGACCATTGGAAAGCTCTTTCCGAGCCGGTCGTTTTGACGTAAGGTAGGCCCAATTCCAAGGTCTGAGTCTAAAGATATGGTCTTCAGAAGTTCTATTGACTTTGTGCACTATTTCTGCCAGCGTGGATTTTGAATTTTCATCTTTTGACCGGGCTTTACAGAGGCTTTGTCTTCTTGAAAATTGGCCTTTAATCACAGAACTCCTTAGCAACCGACCTTTGCTCCTTTATCTCGCTAAAGTGGCACATTTCTGCACATAATGGACTTTGAAGCACGAAAAGCATAAAACACGAATGTCGGTATTAACTCTTAATTATTACTCACATAATTAGTCTAAAAGTATGACTGTTACAGGGTTAAAACTACAGTTTTGGGCTCTTATCAAGTGGTATACTAGAAAGACTTGTTTGTTGCCATTGTTGGTTAATTACATTAGGTGTTTTTCTTCGGCCCGACCTTAATCTCATGCAAGGCTAAGACCCGATATTAATGAAACACAACAACACTCCAAACAATCCCTGATATGCTAGTATGAACCTCTAACGAGAAGATCACGAGGTGTGGAAGAAAAGAGTACCTGAAAGCCTCCTTGCTTTGCTTATGAATAGTGTCTTGTTTACGCGTGCTCAGTGTATATAACAAGTTAGAACACTGAAAACTTTGAAGAAATGGAAGTTCGAAACAAACTTGTGGAAATCAGGCAGTCTCAGCAGAGGGTGTGGGTGCACTCAGAATATGCCTAGGCAGGGCGTAGGTCGCGCTCAGGCAAAAGGTAGGATTCCAGGCATGTGGGCGCAGGTGGCACTCCAAGTTGGCCTTGGTAGGGCGCAGGTGGAGCTCAGCCAAAGGGTGGGATTCCAGGCGTATAGGCGCAGAGTGCGCTCCACTTTAGCTTGGCCAGGGCGCAGGTGTGCTTCGAGTAATTTTTCGTGGAAACTTGAAAAGCTGAAACAGACAACCACAGTGAGAATCCAAACAAGGTTGGGTAGGTTATGGGACTTTGAAAAACTATCAAGTCTATAGAAAACAATACTAAAGAGTACTAAGATGGCAGTGGCGCCATTTGATAAACGTAAAATTGAATAATTTACCTACGAAATGAACGATGAAACTCAAAACGCAAGTGAAACTAAACTTAATTACGCGTTGCTATCAAAGATTTCTATACTCTCAATTCTATCAAAATAGAGTGGAGTAAAAAGTTCGTTCCACTCTTAGTTCTTTAGCATTCAAGTTTCCTAGATTGACTAATCTATTCAAAATCTAATAAGAGCAATGGTGGGAATTATACTACGATGTGAATTAAAACTAGACGTAATATAAAGATTATAACTTTATTAAATTTAACAAAACAATAATTGAATTCTAAATTAATAACTAAGAATTGAATAACAAGAACTGAAATTATATCTAACAATTTTAAATGACAAAATCGAAATGAACAAGAAATAACTATTTTATTTATCTAATCAATGAAGAACTAAGATTCAAAGAATTAATCTAAAACAATGTATGAAACTAATTAATTTAACTAATTGAATTCAAAAATTAGATCTACAAGCTATTTTAATGGCTACTTTTTATTCTAAGCTATCTAACTATATCTTTCTTAAGAGCTAAGTGTTGTTTTATGTAAAGAAGGAGACCAGATCCACAATTTCATGCATGGGCTGAGGAGCCATGTTTTGGGCCGGAAAATCGAGCCCAAAGCCCAATTTCTTCAGTCCACAGAGCCCGTTTTAGTTAGCTTTGACTTTAGCAGACTTTTCATCCACTTTTGCTCCTCTAATTGGGTGAAGGCTTGAACCATTGGAAAGCTCTTTCCAAGCCGGACGTTTTGATGTAAGGTAGGCCCAAATCCGAGGCCTAAGTCTAAAGATATGGTCTTGAAAAATCTGCTAACGTCTTGTTTTTGTTTACGCTTTCGTATTGACTTTTCAGCTTTTGACCGGGCTTTATAAAGGCTTTGTCTCCTTGAATCTTGGCCATTATCATAGAACTTCTTAGCAACCAACCCTTTGGTCCTTTATATCGCCAAAGTGGCGCATTTTGCACATAATTGAGTTCCATGCCTGAAATACATAAAAGCACGTAATTAGCATTAACTCTTATTTATTACTCGCATAATTGGTCTAAAGTAGTATTATTAAGGGGTTAAAACTACAGTTTTGGGCTCTTATCATTTAACTAATAACAAAAGGGACCAAACAATATCGCATGCATCACATACCATATGAAAGACTAAACCTTTTGCTAATTAATCATGAACAGTGAAGAGTCTATATAAATATGAAGTATACTGAAAATCAAAGAACCAATCCCAAACATAAACCACCAGTTCCAGACTTCGTCTGTCCTAGTCTAGAGTTAGCTACGCATGGAATTTCGAACAACCATGATAGAAGAAAATAAAGTCATTAGTAAAACCGATATCCTAATGTGCTCGTCTGGCTTCGTCCTCATCTATTCTCGATGTCGATCTTAGAGCGACTCCAATTTTTGGTGTTCTGTCTCTATTCTGGCCTCTGCAGCAGCTCTCACCAAAACTCCATTTTCCTCAGTATTTATTGTATCCTTTAGGTCACCACCAGTTGTCCCCTTCGAATTTGGAAAGTCAAATTCCAAAACAAATAAGGTTTCCTTCTATTCGTGAGATGGAGAAGGAAGGAAACAAAGGTCTGATCCGGTGCATCCCTGGTGGACAATGAGCGGTGTGGCCTTTAGCTTGTGGTTGTGGGCTTTTAATTGGTTTATTGGTTGGTTCGAATTTGGAAAGTTTGAATGGAGTTTTGGAGGGAAAGTTTCCTATTTATGTTCGTGAGAGCGAAGGGTAGAGGCTGATCAGGTGGTCCGGTAGCTAGGAACTATGGTTTTGGGAACGGGCTTTAGAGTATATGTGCTTTGATATTTGGTTATGAGCTGGTCTCTTTAGTTTCACATGGTTCGGTCTTTAGCACCTCCTTTAGTCATGTGATTTTAGACTTTAGATGTTGGCCCATAGCTCACAAGCTTGTACTGTTCACGTGCATCCTTGGGCCAATATATTCAAGGCTCCATATCTGATGCCTTATGGGCATATAGGACTGCTTTCAAAACTCCTATAGGTATGTCTCCCTTTAGACTTGTATTTGGAAAACCTTGTCATTTGCCCGTTGAGTTGGAGCACCGCGCTATGCGGGCTATAAAAAACCTTAACTTCAATTTTGATGAGGCGGGTCTCTAGCGCAACTTGCAATCGAATGAGCTTGAAGAAATCCGTAGCGATTCTTATGATCTCGCGAAGGATTATAAAGCTAACATGAAACGTGTTCATGATTAGCAAATCTTGAGCAAAGAGTTTGTGGTAGCTCAAAAGGTCTTACTTTACAACTCCCGTCTACATATTTTTCTAGGGAAATTAAAAACCCGTTGGTTTGGTCTTTTTCTGGTTACTGAAGTCACCCCTCATGGGGCAATCACCTTGGTAAATCCCAAGGACAATAGTACCTTTCAAGTCAATGGCCAACGGTTGAAACATTTCCACGAGCTTTTGTCCCCTGATGTAGAGGAAGTTCTTTTACAGGACCCTATCTATGCGGACTGACCTTTTCGTTGGTGTACTTTCTTTCATTTCCATATATTGGTAAGTGTACCATTCATGTAACTGGGCCCTCCCTATGGAGTGTGTGGCTGTAAGTATCGGATCCTAAGTCCACGTTAAACATAATTCACGTTTTCCACTCTTGCATGTTTTCTCGGATTTTGAGTCATGTTCCTCTATGGTGTGAATTATGCAATTATTGTTTTCTTGTTTTTCTTATATTAAATATTTTTCATAAAAAAAATAAAAATTGTTAAAATCACAAACATAGTAATTTAGGAAGTCTCGGGAATCTAACTTTAAAAGACCCACTTTTAAAACAAATTTTCTAAGCTCTGTGTCTAAAATTTGTTTGGGGGTGGGGTATTCGTTTCCGTCCTGGATTGTTCAACTTTATAGTTGTGTTGTTTAGGTCGTTTAATTGTATTTCAATTTGGGTTGACATTATCTATGAAATTAGAGTTCATTCGTTAGCATAACTTATGTCATGCACGCACTTCGAGGTGTTTTTCATCTTCTTATATGTCATCCACGATCGGAATAGAGCGTTTTATGGTTCATTGGATTGGAAATTTTCTCCTGATCATTTTCATATCTCATTCGTAAAAATCAGACCGGTAACGAAGCGACAATTTTAGTTTGAAGTTGCACTAAAAATCGTATTTTTTTGGGATCGAATTGGGCTGGGGCTAAAGCCCACAGTACAACCCAAGAATGCATCACGTTCTTCTCCTTCATCTTCCCACTTCTGCCATTAACAACTTCAAACCCTAACATAAAAAATAAAAATAAAAAGAAACCTCAATACACCCACGCCCACAATACAATTCCAACTTCAAATCTTCTCCAAAACATTCCTCCACCAATCCCAACAATTTCCACCACCGAAAGCCACCCAAAACTCAAAGAATTTGGAACTGCCGCGCCACCACCGCGCCACCACCATTGTTTTGTTAGTGAGGGAGTCTCAAACTCCATCCCCACATTCCATCTAAACCCCCAAATCGTTCTAAAATATCAATGGCTCAAAGACGTCGGATTTTGCCGGAGCACGCGTTTATTGCCGACCACTTCACGCCGTTTTACGGTGACGAGATGGTTAGGAGAGATTGGAGTGGGTTGTGGTACTCAACAGACGATTTTTACCATGAAGATTTGGTCGGACAGTTTTATAGGACGAGGGAGTTGGATGGAAATAGGATTTTTGATGCCACATTACAAGATTCCCAATTTACTGGGGTCAAGCCTTTGATGAACGCGACTATTTCGAAAGGGAACTACAATGCAAGCTCGCATTGTGTTTGCCAGTCGTCTCTCAGAACCAACCAACTGGCTGTAGCTCAGTGGATTGGTAGGAATGTCATAGGGAAGGAGAAAGTCAGCGACATCGGTTTGAACTTCCTTCACATTCTATGGATACTCCAGGAGCAGAAGTATGAGTTATGTATTTTAGAGTTTTTGAGTAACATGATTAGGAGAGTTGGGAATTGTATTGCACCTCTCCCTGTTTTGATAACGAAGATCATGATGACCTTGAGAGCGACTCCAACGTCTGATAGGATTTACCTAAAAGAGCACCGAAATCCTCATATTTATATGGAGTGTATCCAAAGAGTTTGGAGGTTGCCTGAAGAGAGGGTAGTCGAAGAGGATGAGGAGGACACGACATGTTTTGATGTTGATGCCTTGGAGAAGTGTAGGTCGGATGCAGAATGCATGACTGTGATTCATCGTAAAATGCGTTCTCTCAATACTATTTGCGAAGACCTCCAGACTCGGCAAGCTACTGATAAGAGCCCAAAACTGTAGTTTTAACCCTATAACAGTCATACTATTAGACCAATTATGTGAGTAATAATTAAGAGTTAACACTGATTACGTGTTTTTATGCATTTCAGGCTTCAAAGTCCATTATGTACAGAAATGTGCCACTTTAGCGAGATAAAGGAGCAAAGGTCGGTTACTAAGGAGTTCTGTGATTAAAGGCCAAGATTCAAGAAGACAAAGCCTTTCTAAAGCCCGGTCAAAAGCTGAAAAGTCGACGCGGGCAGAAACAGCACACAAGTCAGCAGAACTTCCGAAGGCCGTATCTTTGGACTCAGACCTCGGAATGGGGCCTACCTTATGTCAAAACGACCGGCTCGGAAAGAACTATCCAATGGTATACGACTTGATCCAATCAGAGGAGCAAAGTAGGCGAAAACGTCTGTTGAGCCAACTGCATTTGGAGAGGCCTTTTTGGACTGAAAGAATTGGGTTTTGGGCCTGATTCTCTGGCCCAAAACATGGCTCCAAGCCCATGCACGATTTTTGGATCTGAACATATAAAAACCAAAGCTTAGCTCTTTGTTAATGGTAGATAGTTAATGGTAGCTAGTTAGACCTAAAACAATAGATAATTATAGATCTAGTTTTTATTTAATTAAATTAAGTTTAGTTTATATTCAATTCTTGTTTTAGATTAAACTCTTAGAATCATTGTTCTTAATTAGTTTGATAAATAAAATAACTATTTGTCAATTTCGATTCTTGTCATTTACAATTGTTTAGATCTAATTTCCCTTATTACGTAGATAGCTAGACTTAGATTAGTTAGATTATTAATTTAGTATTTGAATCATTGTTTTATTATTCATTAGATTAATAAAATAGTGTTCTCCATAAGTTAGTTTTATTTCCATTAATTGTTTAGTTTCAATTCGTAGATTCAAGTAATTGCCATTATTAGTTTAATTCAATTATTGCATTTGTAGTTTTGAATTGGGTTTAAACAAGCAAAGTTTCAATCTTTATATCATGTCTTGTTTGAATTCCATTGGGAATGATAGCGTGATGATTCTTCGCTAAACCTCCATTGAGGGGGTTGAGAAGCCTTGTTGAAAGCTTGATTCCGATTATCGTAGAGTTAAATTAAGTAAATTCCTTTCCACTCTAAAGCGATTAGTTCACCATGAGAATGGATTTAATCGTTCACATACTAGTTATGAATTGGTAGAAATGTCATGTGTAATTAGGGATTAGGAGTAACCATATTGTTCTACTGGCGGTTCAATTCGGATTCTGACGATTAAATGGATTAGTAGGATTAAGTCGAGTTAAGGTGGAATCAATCCCCCTCTAACTCCTTATCATAGAATCAACTTAGCATTCCCATAGTTGTTCTGATAGTCGACTAGTTGCATCTTGTGGGTAGTTGCATCGCAGTCAAGTTGCCACTTTGTAAATCTCTCATTAGACTTTAGAGTTAAGAGCACTTATACGTAGAGAACACAGCATGCGGAAGGACTAAGAGTGGAACGAATCATCTACTCCACTATATCTCAATAGGATTGAGAGTAGAAAACTTTGATAAATATAGACACGTAACAAATAAGTTTTAGTTTACTTACGTTTTGAGTTTCATTGTTCATTTTGTAGGTAAACTACCAATTTTAACGTTTATCAAATGGCGCCGCTGCCATCTTAGTTTCACTTTCACATTGTTTTTGTAGTACAAGTACTTTTCTTAAAAGTCCCATTAAACCCACCCACCCTTGTTTGATTCATACTGTGGTTTTTCGAGTCAGCGTTGGAAAGTTCCGCAAAAATATACACGAGGCCCATGACCGCTTCTAACCGAGCAGCGCGCTGCTTAAAAAAAGATCAGTAACAACTGGGCGACCAGCCCCATGTGGAGCGCGACCCGCCCTAAAACACTGTAACTTCAAGTTACACGGAGCGCGACCGCGCCCTAAGTGAGCGCACCCGCGCCCTAAGCTAGAGTTTTCCGGATTTCTACAGTTTTGATTCGAACTTTGATTTTTCAAGTTTTTCAGTGTTCTAACTTGTTATATACACTGAACAAGCGTAAACAAGACACTATTCATAAGCGAAGCAAGGACGCAATCAGGTATTCCTTTCTTCCACACCTCGCTTCTCCTGTTAGAGGTTTATACTAGTATATCAGAATAGTTTGGAGTGTTGATGTGTTTAGCTAAAATTGGTCTTAGCCTTGTATGAGATTAAGGTCTGGCCGAACAAAAACACTAAACGTAATTACACAACAACGTCAACAAACAAGTCTATCTAGTATACCACCCACTACACCTCTAGCTACTATTTCACACACACCACCTGACATAATGCCCGACGAAGGAGAGACTCCTCTCTCGGACTTTTATAAAGCCTTGAGTGACAGCCCCAAATCTTGCATCGTTCTAGCAGACCCAGTGTGGGATTTTTGAATCCCCCCAAATATTTTTAATTTGTTACCCGTTTTTCATGGATTAGACCATGAAAAACCTTATCAGCACATGCGTAGGATTGAACAAGTCCTAACAACATTCCACCATCCTACGGTTGGTGCGGAACAAATTAAACTAAGGGTATTCCCTTTCACCTTAGCCGATAAGGCGGCGTCTTGGCTAATTGCCCAAGCGCCTAATTCTGTGGACTCGTGGGCTAAACTTGTTCAGCTGTTTATGGAACATTTTTACCCACCCCTAAAGACGGATGAGATGCTTTCCAAGATTCATTTCTTTCGACAAAAGCCTCATGAATCATTTTCAGAAGCTTGGAATCGTTTCACCGATCTCCTTATAGAGTGTCCACATCATAACTTAGCGAAAGACACGTTAGTTCGTGCCTTTTTCAAAGGACTTCTACACCACCATAAAGAAGTCCTGGACATAATGAATGGGGGTAGTTTCTTAAGCAAAGGAGCCTCGGAGGCTTATAAATTTTTAGAGGATCAAACTAAGCGAAATAACAACTGGGGGGTAGTGATGATATCCACCGCTCCGCTAGTTCATCAAATACAGTTAAGGTCGTCGGGATGTTTGAAATTAAACACGATCCCGAGCTTAAAACTCTAATCAAATCACTCACTAAAAAGGTAGAGGCCATTTCTGTTCAACAAAAGCCTATCCCCGTCATGAATGTAAATTCAAATCCATGTAGTTTCTGTTGGAGCCCTGAGCATCCCGACTTCCACTGTCTTATAGCCTATGAACAGGCTTGTTCCATTAATAGTGAACCTAACGCCCTTGGAGACAAAATCCCAACCGGTTGGAGAAATAACCAACACGTCACACCTCCGGTACAATAATCAATATGTTAGGCCAGCGCAATTTTAACCAAGCTCCACCACGACAAGGGCGAGGTCGGGGTAATTTTAATAATTATAACAACCAAGTGCAACCTCGACAAGGTCAAGCACAAGGTCAAGGTAGTTATAATAATTATAATGCTAATAGAGGTATCGTTCCGGTAAATAATAATTATCAAAATCCACCCATAAATAATTCACGCGAAATAGTTCTAGTCACACCACCCGTGACTACTGCACCCACACAACCGGATCAACTTGACACCTTCATACAAGTGAGCCAAAAACTTTTCCAAACCATGGCTCAATCTAACCAACAGCTTCTACAATCCATTAATAATTTAACCCAACAGTTGGCCCAAGATAAATCCCAACCCAAAGGTGTGTTTCCAGGTAACGAAATACCTAATCCTAAAACAACAAACACAGCCTTTGAGGTAACCAATAATACTAGTAATGAATATGAAAATGTAGGTGAGCTAAAGGCCATCACCACTCTCCGTTCTAGCAGAGTGGTTGATAACAAAGTAACTATGCCTATAGTTACCCCACCAGTAGCCCCTACACCTGCTATTTTACTAGATACCGAAAAAGAAACTGAAGAGCCTACCACTGTAGAGGTACCAGTTACAACACAACCTAAGAAACAGAAAGCCACGGTTAAACATCCAGGTGATACCATTACTAAATATAGACAGAAACCACCATTTCCACAAAAATTAGCCGTCTTAACTAGGGATACTAATTATGAGGAGATTAGGGACGTTTTCAAGAATCTAACTATAAACCTTCCCTTCCTCGAAGCTATTAAAAAGCTACCACACCATGCTAAGTTTCTTAAGGAGTTGTGTACTACTAGGCGTAAGACAAATATACCAAAAGAAGCCTTTTAACGAACAATTCCCAACTCTATCGAACATAATGGAATTGTTAAGTACAAGGACCACGGTCGTCCCCTTGTCTGATGCACTTTAGGAGATTCCTATCTGACGACCGCGTTATTAGACACGGGGGCTAGTGTTAACTTACTCCCGTTTTATTTGTATAGACAAATAGGCCTAGGCGAAATGCAACCCACTAAAATGACATTGCAATTAGGTGATCGGTCTATTAACTATCCTAAGGGTGTGGTAAAAATGTTCCGGTAAAAATTCAGGATTTCTACTATCCCGCTGATTTTGTCATCCTCGATCTGAGAAGTCGATTAATCGACTCTGTCCCGATCATCTTAGGGCGCCCCTTTCTCGGCAACTGCCAATGCGCTCATTAATTGCGCGATGGTTCAATGTCCATGTCTTTTGGCCATCTTGTTTGTTGAAGTCAATGTTTTTAAAACAAAGACCACAGTTACCCGATTCGCCTATGGATGGAGAGGTTAGCATGATCGAGAGCTTTGCTCGAGATTATTTCAACAACACGTTCCCTGATAATCATATGCCCAAATTTCTTTCCTTTGGAAGTTCAGACTCTAACATTTTCATCCCTACACTAGTCGATACACATATTACGGATGAGGATGAGATAGATGATTTTCTCAAAGATGTAGAGGACTATCATAGTAACGTGGATATGACCAATCTAGATGAGGAATTCGATGAGTTTCTTAGAGGAGGTGATGATTCACCCTATCAAGAACTACTTTGCACAACATCCACCTCGACTCCCCTCCTTCCACCTTTTCAAAGGAATCTCGAGTTTGCACTCGATCCTTTTGTTTCTTCTGTATGTCATAATTTTTTAAATCCACCTAGTAAACAAATACTTTAGAAGAACAAAGCATTTGACACCTTCATTTTCAGACTTGAGACAGTCCCTACCTACACTATGAATGAGTTTTGTGCTAAACCCACATCCTCATTTTTTCCATGCTTTCCTTCTACAACTTATCCATATCCACCATATTCTCCACAACCATTCACCTTCCCATACTTATTTACTAGAACACCCTCTCGTTCAAAAATGAAAAAGAAGGTGCATGCTAGGTTACGTAATAGGGTTATCCGACTTCGCTTTCATTTCACTAGGTTGCGTCATAGGAAATCTTGGTGCTTGATTGTGTTTGGATATGTTTTCTGTGAAATTTATTTATGGAATGATCCACAACTATTTCGGTTGTTGATATATGATAAACTGCATGTTCATACATATGTTTAGATAAAGTCTCGAGTATCTGACTATAAACAACTCAACTTTTGTGTTTGGTGCATTTCCTTTCATTTCCATATATTGGTGAGTGCACCATTAAGGTAACCGGGCCCTCCCTACGGAGTGTGTGGCTGTAAGTACCGGATCCTAAGTCCACGTTTAACATAATTCACTTTTTCCACTCTTGCATGTTTTCTCGGATTTTTGAGTCATGTTTCTCTATGGGGTGAATTATGTCTTTCTTGTTATTGTTTTTCTTTTTAAAAGTAAAATATATATATATATATATATATATATATATATATATATATATATATATATTAAAGAATAAACATAGTAATCTAGGAAGTCTCGAAATCTCGACTTTAAAAAGACCCATCGCTAAAAACAAATTTTCTAAGCTTCGTTGTAAAAAAATTTTGTTTGGGGGTGGGGTGTTAAATGTTTCCGCCCTAGAATGTTTTATTTTTCATTAGAGTTGCTTAGGCGTTTGAATTGTATTACGATTCGGTTGACATAATCCATGAATTTAGAGTTCATTGTTAAGCATAACATACGCCATGCACGCACTTCGAGGCATTTTCCACTATCTAATATGTCATCCACGGTCGGAATAGAATGTTTTATGGATCATTAGATTGGAAATTCTCTCCTGATCATTTCCATATCTCATTCACAAAAATCGGACCCGAAACGGCGGCAATTTTGATTTGAAGTTTCGCGAAAAATCAAAAATTCAAAATTTCGAATTGGGCTTGGGCCCAACCAAAAAACCCGCCCCGCAAAGACACTCACCAGCCTTACCCTTTGCCCCAACAGCATTGCCCATCCATCTTCTCAAACCGCCATTATCAAACAAAACCAAAACTTAAAATCCTAAATCCAAAAATTAAACAAGAAACCAAATTAACCCACGCCAACCATCAAAAATCCAATTCAAATCTCCTTTAAAACCAAACCACCACCAAAAAAACCCACGAAAATTTAAAAAAAAAAAAAAAAAAAAAAAAGCTGCCGCGCCACCACCACTGTTTGGTTCAGTCGGTCGACTCAAATTCCAACACCACATCCCTTTTAAACCCCACTACATTCCAAACTCTAAAATGGCTCAACAACGTCGAATCTTACCGGAGCAAGCAATTACTAGCGACCACTGCGCACCGTTTTACGGTGACGAAATGATCAGTAGAGACTGGAATAGCTTGTGGTACTCGATTGAAGCCTTTTACCACGAAGACTTAGTCCGACGGTTTTACAACAAGAAGGAGGTGGAGGGGACTAGAATTTTTGTTATGGTGGTGAAGAGGAGGAAGGAAGTAACTACTGGGTTGTTGGCTGAGATTCTAGGCATTCCGCCTAGAATCCATCTGGATGTCACGTTGCAGGAGTCCCAATATAATGGGGTAGAGCCATTGATGAACGTGGATATTACCGGGGAACTACAATGCGAGATCGCATTGTGTTTGCCAGGCATCCCTAAGAACCAACCAGCTGGCTGCAGCTCAGTGGATTGGTCAGAACGTCCTGGGGAAGGAGAAGATCAGCGACATCGGTCTGAACTGCCTCCACATTTTATGGATACTCGGGGAGCGAAGTACGAAGTTCTCGTATCTTGGAGTTTTTGCTTAGCATGATTAGGGGAGTAGGGAAGTATGTTGCACCTCTCCCTGTGTTGATAACCAAGATCATGCTGAAGTTGAGAGCAGCTCAGTCTGATAGGTCTTACATCACCCTACACTGAAATCCTCCCATCTATAAGGAGTGTGTCCAACGAGTTTCTAGGTTGCCTGAGGATAGGATAGAGGACGAGGAGTATGGTGGAAATGAGAATGCCAAGGAGTATGGTGGAAATGAGAATGCCTCGGAGGATGAGGAGTACTTGACTTGTTTTGATGCGGATGCCCTGGAGAGGTGTTGGTCAGATGCAGAACGCATGGCCGTAATTCATCGTGGCATGCGTTCACTCAACACTATCTGCGAAGACCTCTGGACTCGACAGGCTACTATCCATCATAACTTCGAGATCCGATCCCAGCGGGAGGACGAGCGGTGGGAACAGATGAGGGCCGAGCTAAAAGCTCAGCGCTAGTTCCGGGATGACATGCATGCACGATTCCCACCTCACGGATTCTCCTTTCGAGGACACACCATCGAAACCGGCGCGTCGTCGCCGAAAGACGAATGGTGCTGGCCCATCGGGAGCTCAGGAGCTATCTCCTGACCGTGTGCCCTCCGCTACCAGTACCGAAGTAGTTAGGGATAGTATCGTTTGATGTTTATTTGTAGTTTCATTATTGTTGTTTATTTTAATGTAAGTTTAATTCCGTAATTGGAATTTTGTAGTGAAATGTACTTCGAATGAAAATTTTAATATAATGAGGTTATTTTCATTGTACGTGGTTGTTTAATATTGATCCCACCTTCCCAAATTGTTTGGGGGTGGTGTTATCTATTCCAGCATGATTTTTATATGACCCGTGTTTTAGAATTTATTGCAAAGTCAAGGTGAAAATATGGCCGTTTAGGCAAATCTATGAATAAGTATATGAAATCTCGATTAAATAGGTAGATTCTATCCTAAATTCAACCTAAAAGATACTAGGTTTGTTTTAGAATCAAGGAAATGAGTTGTTTCCGTTTTCGGGTTTGGAAAGTTTAGGATTTCCTGAAACTGCCGTAAAAACTTTTTGGCAACTTCCCGATCCGTTTTAAAAACTTTAAACCTATATAAACTTCATTCATTCTACACTCACAACTCACACTACACCTAACCTTCATCACTCACCTTTCACTCCCACGATTCCCACGTTTCATCTCAATTTCCGATCTTCAACCTCGTGAGCGCTGCGCTTCTGAGGAGGCGACTTCGCGCTCTACTGCAATTTTTTCAGAATTTTTTTGTCGAGCGACTTCAAACAGCCGACTTCCGTGGACCAGAAAAATTCCACCGTTTTCAGTTTTCTCGGGTAGTTTCCGGATCATTCGCAGCTATTCCAGAGAGTAATTTTGAGATGACATCTCCTACCTTGATACCGGAACAGTCTTTCGAAGATTTGTTCCAAAGCACTACTTATGGTGCTTGGTTTCGCGAGGCGATCACATACGTTGGCTGGGAACCGCTTATGGTAAGACCTGATGCACTTTATTCTCCAACACTAGCATCTTATTTTTACGATAACTACATTTTCTTTGAGAGACCAGATGGAGAACAAGTGTTCTCCATCAACATTGATAATGAACCAATGGAAATTACCAGGTTCTTGCTAGCATTTGTTCTTGGACTTGCTATGCCCGCTGAAATACAAGACCCATGGTGCTATTGGGTAGATAATATGTATGTCTACACTTACGAGTTTTTGCATGAGTAGTATGGCGCGGGCATTTTCCATATCGAGGACTAAGGGGAATATAACGTCGCCTTTGGTAGCCTGTCCATGAACATAGGAACTGTTATGTTATGGATCATGCTAAACATTTTAGGGGAATGGTGTTTTTCTTCTATGAATGATGCCACTTGCAGAGTCTTCCTTGCTTTAGCCACGGGACGTATGTGTCATGACCTTCCCCGAACCTTGATGTCTAGTTTAGCTCGATCCCATAGCATGAGGCATAAGTACCTTCTTATGCCTGTTCTAATTTCCCGTATTATGCTATGTTTCTTTCCTTTTTTGTACACGTTTCCGCGGATTGGATCCGCGGCCATTAATCAACATGCGACCCACCAATAGTATTATTCGATCTTTTCGTGCAATGACTTGGCAAGGGTGGAGGATACAACCTCATCAGGTTGCACCCTACACCCCGTCAGACCAAGTGGCTCTTAATAGGTTAGCAATAATAGATGATAAATGGCGGGAAGCCTGGCAAATTATCATGGCATGGCAGGACGCGAAGGAACCTCACTTCTTTATAGAAGAAGAGGATGAGGAAGATGATGAGTAAAGCGGGAGATAAGGTAAGTTTTAATTCTAGTTAGTGTCTGCTTATGTCCCAAGCAATTTCATTCTTGTTAACCCCATAATGGGTAGAACTCGTATAGAGTTGAGTCAGTTTTTATTTCCTATATTAGTACGTTCTAACCTTGTTTTCTTTGATGTTCCTAAATTTCACGCGATTCAATGGTATTTTTCCTACCCTCTTTATTTAAAATGCTTTGAGGACAAAGCATGTTTCTTGTTTGGGGGGATAGAAACACGTGTAATTAAGGCATCTGTTAGGATATAGATAGAGATAATATGCATTTGTTTTCTAGTTAAAATTTCAAAAATTCAAAAATATAAATAAATAAGTTCATGCTATACACTTAGGAATATTGGTATTGTTTTCCTTCTCTATGCTCTTAATAATCTAGAAGTCTCACGTAGATTTTGCATTAGAATAATTTTTAGAAACTTAGGTTAATATATAGGTAATAATCTTTGCATCTATCTATAAATATATTACATGAGTATCGATGATTGTTAGCTGTAAGTTTCTGAAATCTAGGCTAGAGTACTTATTCTACAAATCCTGTGAGAATATAGCCTAAAGCCTTATATGAGCGAAACATTTGAGAAATGACACAAGGGAGAAATAAAATCCAGATAGAGAAATCGCACGTCCACTTGCTTGATCACTATGCCATATCCTAAGCGAGAATTTAGGCCCTCTTTGGATCGATATAGCCAGAAATTTAAACCTAAGAATTATTTTCCGCTAGTGGCCCCTCTGAGCCTTTCTTTAGCCTTTCATAAACCACAAATCCTTTACCCTGTTACAAAACAAAACAAAATAAAAAATTCAACCTACCCAATTTAGATAAGTCTGAAAATAAAATGAGGAAGAAAGAAGAAGAGAAAAACTTATGTAAACAAAAGTTAGTTAATTGCTTCAGGAAATAAAGAAAAGAAGTTTCCATCCAAAGAAAAGAAAAATAAAAATAGAAATAAAATAAAAACTCCAAAAATAGAATAAAAGGGAGTCAAAAGCCAATGAAAAGAAAGAGAAAAAAAATATGGCTAAGGATGGAAACAAAGTATAGAAGAAAAAAAGAAAATAACAAGGTTTTCTCTAAGTTACATAATATGAAGACTCTATTATCTCAGACTTGTCCTTTTGAATATCCATTTCTTTCCTTCTTAAACCATCTCCTAATCCCATGACACCTAATAAAGACCTCTAGCTCAATTAGGAATAGGTTAGTCGCGATAGTAAGTGGCAGATGTGTTTGATCGACTCGGCTTCCTTGTTGTCATTGAGATTGTAAGGTAAAGTGTGCCCACTGTATGTACCTAATGGAGTAGCTTTTTAGTGGAAAAATTAGAGTGTTGTATCTTGACTATTATTGTGATAACCTACTTAAGGGCGCTATCCCGAAGTTTGAAACTAAACCTGCTAGGCATTTCATAGTATTACTCATAATATTTATATTTGTATCATAGATGATTGATTATTATACATATATTAGCTTAGGTTTTTGACTTGGTTATTCTTATTCATTTGCTAGTGAGATGTATATGTAGTTGATTTAGAGCATGAATAAGGAAACAATAGTTTTATTTCTTAGTCGTTGTAGTATAGATGAAGTTTGTGAGTACCTTCACTGGAAAACTCTCACAAGGCTATAACTCGTCCACTAGAGAATTCCTAGTGGTTTAAGGCCTTGTTGCATATGGTCAATGCAATGTCGCACTCAAATAAAAGCGAGTAGTTAGAACTCCATTTTTTGGTCACTTATTCTAATTTCTCATCTTTGCTTGAGGAGAAGCAAAATGCTGTTTGCGGGTGGTTTGATAAGAGCCCAAAACTATAGTTTTAACCCTGTAACAGTCATACTATTAGACCAATTATGTGAGTAATAATTAAGAGTTAACACCGATTCGTGTTTTATGCATTTCGAGGCTTCAAAGTCCATTATGTGCAGAAATGTGCCACTTTAGCGAGATAAAGGAGCAAAGGTCGGTTACTAAGGAGTTCTGTGATTAAAGGCCAAGATTCAAGAAGACAAAGCCTTTCTAAAGCCCGGTCAAAAGCTGAAAAGTCGACGCGGGCAGAAACATCACACAAGTCAGCAGAACTTCCGAAAGCCGTATCTTTGGACTCAGACCTCGGAATGGGGCCTACCTTATGTCAAAACGACCGGCTCAGAAAGAGCTGTCCAATGGTATAAGCCTTGATCTAATCAGAGGAGAAAAATTAGACGAAGAGTCTATTGAAGCCAACTGCAGCTGAAGAGGCCTTTTTGAATGAAAAGAATTGGGTTTTTGGGCACGATTCTCGGCCCAAAACATGGCTCCAAGCCCATGCATGATTTTGGATCTGAAAATATAAAAACCAAAGCTTAGCTCTTTGTTAATTGTAGATAGTTAATGGTAGCTAGTTAGACCTAAAACAATAGATAATTATAGATCTAGTTTTTATTTAATTAAATTAAGTTTAGTTTATATTCAATTCTTGTTTTAGATTAAACTCTTAGAATCATTGTTCTTAATTAGTTTGATAAATAAAATAGCTATTTGTCAATTTCGATTCTTGTCATTTACAATTGTTTAGATCTAATTTCCCTTATTACGTAGATAGCTAGACTTAGATTAGTTAGATTATTAATTTAGTATTTGAATCATTGTTGTATTATTCATTAGATTAATAAAATAGTGTTCTCCATAAGTTAGTTTCATTTCCATTAATTGTTTAGTTTCAATTAAGTAGATTCAAGTAATTGCCATTATTAGTTTAATTCAATTATTGCATTAGTAGTTTTGAATTGGGTTTAAACAAGCAAAGTTTCAATCTTTATATCATGTCTTGTTTGAATTCCATTGGGAATGATAAGCGTGATGATTCTCGGCTAAACCTCCATTGAGGGGTTGAGAAGCCTTGATGAAAGCTTGATTCAATTATCGTAGAATAGAGTCGCCGTAAATTCCTTTCCACTCTAGAAATGATTAGTTCACCATGAGAATGGGTTTAATCGTTCACATACTAGTTATGAATTGGTAGAAATGCCATGTGTAATTAGGGATTAGGAGTAACCATATTGTTCTACGAAGCAGTTCAATTCGGATTACGACGATTCATCGTTAGTAGGATTAAGTCAAGTTAAGGTGGAATCAATCCCCCTCTAACTCCTTATCATAGAATCAATGTAGCATTCTCATAGTTGTTCTGATAGTCGACTAGTTGCATCTTGTGGGTAGTTGCATCGCAGTCAAGTTTCCACTTCGTAAATCTCTCATTAGACTTTAGAGTTAAGAGCACTTATACGTAGAGAACACAGCATGCGGAAGGACTAAGAGTGGAACGAATCATCTACTCCACTATATCTCAATAGGATTGAGAGTAGAAAACTTTGATAAATATAGGCACATAATCCAGTTTTAGTTTACTTACGTTTTGAGTTTCATCATTCATTTCGTAGGTAAACTAATATCAATTTTATGTTTTATCAGCTACCATGCATCATAACTTTGAGACTCGTGCCCAGCTCCAGGGATGAGCGTTGGTAACAAACGAGGGCCAAGATAGAAGCTCAGCGCAAGTTCCGAGATGATATGCTTGCACGCTTTCCACCCTAGGGGGGTGCTTCTTCTGAGGACCAATCTGTGAGGCACGAGCGTCGTCGCCGCAGGACAGATGGGTCTGGCCTATCAGGAGCTCAGGAGCCATCACCTTCCCATGTGCATTCCACTACTAGCAGCGAGTGGTTTAGGAATATTATGAGTTGATGTTGTTTTGTATTTGCTTTTTATTTTAGTTCGGATGTTAATTTATGAATTCTGTAGTTAAATTTGAAATTGGTTGTTAAATGTTGTTTGAATTTCATTTTTAATATAATATGGTTCTTTTCAAATTGTGCATTGTTTTTATTGTTAATCCCACCTTCCCGAGTTGTTTGGGGGTGGTATTATTTACTTTAGCATGATTTGTTATATGATCCTCCATTTTATAAGTTGTTTCGGAGTGAGGGTTGAAAATATTGCCGATATGGGCATCGCTATGAATAGATATTGTGGTAGAATGAAATCTCGATGAGTTAGGCAGTTTCTATCCTAAATTCAATCTAAAAGATATTAGGGTTGTTTTACAATCAAGAATATGAGTTATTTCCGTTTTCGGTTTTGGATTTTTTTTTGTTTCCGGGAATTGCTTTAAAGCTTTTTGGAAACTTCCCAATTCGTTTTAGCAACTTAAAACCTATAAGAACTTCATTCATTCTACACTCACAACCCACACTACACCTAACATTCTTCTCTCACTTTTCACTCCCACGTTTCCCATTTTTCTTCTCCATTTTAGCAACTCAGCAGCTCGGAGCGCGCCTTGATAAGAGCCCAAAACTGTAGTTTTAACCCTTTAATAGTCATACTTTTAGACCAATTATGTGAGTAATAATTAAGAGTTAACACTGATTACGTGTTTTTATGCATTTCAGGCTTCAAAGTCCATTATGTGCAGAAATGTACCACTTTAGCGAGATAAAGGAGCAAAGGTCGGTTACTAAGGAGTTTCGTGATTAAAGGCCAGGATTCAAGAAGACAAAGCCTTTCTAAAAGCTCGGTCAAAAGCTGAAAAGTCGACGCGGGCCGAAACAGCACACAAAGTCAGCCGAACTTCCGAAGGACATATCTTTGGACTCAGACCTCAGAATGGGGCCTACCTTAAGTCAAAACGACCGACTCTGAAAGAGCTTTCCAATGGTCTAAGCCTTGATCCAATCAGAGGAGCAAAAGTGGATGAAAAGTCTGTTGAAGCCAACTGCAGCTGAAGAGGCCTTTTTGGACTGAAAGAATTGGGTTTTGGGCCTGATTCTCTGGCCCAAAACATGGCTCCAAGCCCATGCACGATTTTTGGATCTGAATGTATAAAAACAAAAGCTTAGTAGTTAGTTAATGGTAGATAGTTAGGTTAGAAAATAAATTAGGTTAGGATAAGAAAAGTAGCCATTAAACCTTAGTTCTAGATCTAGTTTTACATTAATTAATTAGTTTTTATTCTTGCCTTAAATTCAGTATTAAATTATTGTTATTTCTATTCATTAGATAAATAAAGTTAATTAGTTCTCCATAATCTAGTTTCATTTTCATTTATTTATTAGCTTAAATCCTTATATTTACTTATTTGTCATTATTAGTTTAATTCAATTATTGCATGAGTAGTTTCGAATTGAGTTTAAACAAGTAAAGTTCAAATCTTTATATTATGTCTTGTTTAGATTCCATGAGAAATGATAGTTTAATAACTCTAGGCTAACCCTCCATTAGAGGGGTTGAGGAAGCCTTGAAGAAAACTTGATTTTGTTAGCTTAGAATTCGTCCTGATAATCTATTCAATTCTAGAAGTAATTAGTTCACCATAAGAATGGGTTTAATGCTTCACATGCTAGTTATTACTTGGTAGATATTACCATGAATAGTTAGGGATTAGATTTACCAATTGTTATCGCGATAGCATTTCAATTTGGAGTCGCGATTCTTGGTTAGTAGATTAAGTAGAGTTAAGGCGGAATCAATCCCCCTAATTCCTTATCATAGAGTCCAGTTAGTATTTTTGTAGTTGAATTATCGTATCTTGTTAGTATAAATTGAATCCGTGTAGTATAATCATAGAATAGATATTTCATATAACACATTACTCTCACCATTGTTCCTTTTGGGTTTGATTAGTTGAATTCAATTTAAGTCTTGAGGGTTTAAGAGTGGAACGAATCCTTACTCATTATATTGCATGATTATGACTTGAGAGTAAGAAGAATTGATTTAAACGTAAGAACGGTAGGATTACGTCATTTATCAAATGGCGCCGCTGCCATCTTAGTTTCACTTTCGTATTGTTTTCGTAGTGTTAGTATTGTTCTTAAAGTCCCATTACACCCACCCACCCTTGTTTGATTCATACTGTGGTTGTCCATTCCAGAGTTGAAAAATTCCGGGTAAAAAAATTACAGCACGCTACGCAGCTTCTTCCTGAAGTGACCATACGACCACGGAGCATAGCTGGAACAAACAGCGACCCGCCCTAAAAACACTGTAATTTGAAAATTACCGGGGTAGCGACATCATCCGAAAGCCTGCCCAACAAAAAAATTTTTCGGTTTCGGCGGTTTTGATTCAAACTTTGATCTTTCATATTTTTCAGTGTTCTAACCTGCTATATACACGAACAAGCATAAACAAGACGCTATTCATAAAAGCGAAGCAAGGGCGAATCGGTATTCCTTTCTTCCACACCTCGCTCTCTCTCCTTAGAGGTTTATACTAGTATATCAGAATTGTTTGGAGTGTTGATGTGTTTAGCTAAGTTTGGTTTTAGCCTTGTATGAGATTAAGGTCTGGCCGAACAAAAACACCGAACATAAATACACAACAACATCAACAATCAAGTCTATCTAGTATACCACACACTACACCTCTAGCTACTATTTCACATACACCACCTGATATAATGGCGGAAGAAAGAGAGACTCCTCTCTCTGACTTCTACAAAGCCTTGAGTGATAGCCCCAAATCTTGCATCGTTCTAGCGGACCGGGATTTCGAATCCCCAAATATTTTAATTTGTTACCCGTTTTCATGGATTAGACCATGAAAAACCTTATTAGCACACGCGTAGGATTGAACAAGTCCTAACAACATTCCACCATCCTACGGTTGGGCCGAAAAAATTAAATTAAGGGTATTCCCTTTCACCTTAGCCCGATAAAGGCGGCATCTTAGTTAAGCTGCCCAAAACGCTAATTACGTGGACTCGTGGGCTAAACTTGTTCAAATTGTTTATGGAACATTTTTACCCACCCCTAAAGACGGATGAGATGCTTTCCAAGATTCATTTCTTTTCGACAAAATCCTCATGAAACATTTTTGAGGCTTGGAATCGTTTCACCGATCTCCTTATAGAGTGTCCACATCATAACTTAGCGGAAGACACGTTAGTTAGTGGCGTTAGTTAAATTTTCAAAGGACTTCTACACCACCATAAAGAAGTCCTTGACATAATGAATGGGGTAGTTTCTTAAGCAAAGGAGCATCGGAGGCTTATAAATTTTTTAGAGGACCAAACTAAAGCGAAATAACAACCGGGGGTAGTGGCGATTACTCCGGCTCCGCTAGTTCTTCTTCAACAATTAAAAGCTACCCGGTATGTTTGAGGTTAAATCAGATCCCGAGCTTAAAACTCTAATTGAATCCCTCACAAAAGGTAGAGGCCATTTCTGTACAACAAAAGCCAATCCCGTCATGAATGTAAATTCAAATCCATGTAGTTTCTGTTGGAGCCACGAGCATCTCGACTCCCCCCTTCGTCCTATAGCCTATGAACAGGGCTTGTTCCATTAATAGTGAACCTAATTTGGAGACAAAATCAACTTCGGTTGGAGAAATAACCAAAACGTCACACCTCAAGGGTACAATAACCAATATGTTAGGCCTACGCGCGCGGCTTTTAACCAAGCCCCACTACGACAAGGGCGAGGTCGGGGAATTTTAATAATTATAACAACCAAGTGCAACCTCGACAAGGTCAAGCACAAAGGTTAAAATAGTTATAATAATTATAATGCTAATAGAGGTATCGTTCGATAAATAATAACTACCAAAATCCACCCATAAATAATTCCGTGAAATAGTTCGGTCCACCACACCGGGACTACTACACCCACACAACCGGATCGTCTTGACACCTTCATACAAGTAAGCCAAAACTTTTTTGAAACCATGGCTTAATCTAACCAACGGCTTCTACAATCCGTTAATAATTTAACCAAACAGGTTGGCTCAAGATAAAGCCTAACCCAAAGGTGTGTTTCAGTCACGAAATACCTAATCCTAAAACAACAAATACAGCCTTTGAGGTAACCGATAATACTAGTAATGAGTATGAAAATGTAGGTGAGCTAAAGGCCATCACCCTCCGCTTACGGCGCGAATGGTTGATAACAAAGTAACTATGCCTATAGTTACCCCACCATAACCCCTACACCTTATATTACTAGATACCGAAATAGAAACCCAAGAGCCTACCACCGTAGAGGTACCGGTTCAACACAACCTAAGAAACAGGAAGCCACGGTTAAACACCGGGTAATACCATTGCTAAATATAGACGAAACCACCGTTTCCACAAAAATTAGCCATGTTAACTAGGGATACAAATTCTGAGGAGATTAGGGATGTTTTCAAGAATCTAACTATAAACCTTCCCTTCCTCAAAGCTATAAAAAGCTACCACACCATGCTAAGTTTCTTAAGGAATTGTGTACTACTAGGCGTTAAGACCAATATACCAAAAGGCGCCTTTTAAGAACAATTCCCAACTCTATCGAACATAATGGAATTGTTAAGTACAAGGACCACGGTTAGATCTACCGTCATAATGCACCTTAGGAGATTCTTATCACGACGACCGCGTTATTAGACTTGGGGGCTAGTGTCAACTTACTCCCGTTTTATTTGTATAGACAAATAGGTCTAGACGAGATGCAACCCACTAGAATGACGTTGCAATTAGCCGATCGGTCTATTAAGTATCCTAAGGGTGTCGTCGAAAATGTTACGGTAAAAATTCAGGATTTTTACTATCCGGCTGATTTTGTCATCCTCGACCGCGTAAGTGGATTAACGACTCTGTCCCGATCATCTTAGGGCGACCTTTTCTGGCAACTGCCAATGCGCTCATTAATTGCCGTGATGGTTCAATGTCCATGTCTTTTGGCCATCTTTCTGTTGAAGTCAATGTTTTTAAAACAAAGACACGATTACCCGATTAGCCTATGGATGGAGAGGTTAGCATGATCGAGGCGTTGCTTTCGAGATTATTTCAACAACACGTTCCCTGATAATCATATGCCCAAATTTCTTTCCTTTGGAAGATCAGACTCCAATATTTCCATCCCTACTCTAGTCGATACACATATTACGGATGAGGAGGAGATAGATGACTTTCTCAAAGATATAGAGGACTATCATAGTAACGAGGATATGACCAATCTAGATGAGCAATTCGATGAGTTTCTTTGAGAAGGTGATGAATCACCCTATCAAGAACTACTTTGCACAACATCCACCTCGATTCCCCTCCTTCCACCCATTCAAAGGAATCCCGAGTTTGCACTAGATCCTGTTGTTTCTTCCGTGCTCCAAAATTTTTTAAATCCTCCTAGTAAACAAATACTACAGAAAGACAAACCACTTGTCACCTTCATTTTCAGAATTGAGACAGTCCCTACACACACAATGAATGAGTTTTGTGCTAAAACCACATCCTCATTGTTTACAGGCTGTCTTTCTACAACTTATCCATATCCACCATATTCTCCACAACCATTCACTTTTCCACACTTATTTACTAGAACACCCACTCATTCAAAAATGAAAAATAAGGTGCATGATAGGTTACATAATAGGGTTATCCGACGTCGCTTCCATTTCACTAGGTTGAGTCATAGGAAATCTTGGTGTTTGATTGTGTTTGGATATGTTTCCTGTGATATTTATTTATGGAATGATCCACAATTATTTCGGTTGTTGATATATGATAAACTGCATGTTCAGACATACGTCTAGATAAAGTCTCGAGTATCTGACTATAAACGACTCAACTTTTGTGGTTGGTGCATTTCCTTTCATTTTCATATATTGGTGAGTGCACCATTAAGGTAACCGGGCCCTCCCTATGGAGTGTGTGGCTGTAAGTACCGGATCCGAAGTCCACGTTTGACATAATTCACGTTTTCCACTCTTGTATGTTTTCTCGGATTTTTGAGTCATGTTCCTCTATGGGGTGAATTATGTCTTTATTGTTTATTGTTTTTACTTTTAAAATTTAAAAAAAAATATATATATATATATATATATATATATATATATATATATATATATTAAAGAAAAAGCATAGTAACCTAGGAAGTCTCGAATCGACTTTAAAAGACCCATCTTGCTAAAAACAAATTTTCTAAACTTCGCCGTTGTAAAATTTGTTTGGGGAATGGGTGTTAAATGTTCGGACTAAATATTTATGTCCCATTAGAGTTGCTTAGGCCGTTTTATTGTATTACGATTCGGGTTGACATAATCCATGAATTTAGAGTTCAATTGTTCGCATAACGTACGTCATGCACGCACTTTGAGGTGTTTTCCACTATCTTATATGTCATCCACGGTCGGAATGGAGTGTTTTATGGATCATTGGATTGGAAATTCTCTCCTGATCATTTCCATATCTCATTCGCAAAAATCGGACCGGTAACGAAGAGGCAATTTTGATTTGAAGTTTCGCAAAAAATCGAAAAAAAAATCACAAATTTCGATTTTAGGCTTGGGCCCAACCCGCGCCCACCGACAGCGCGACCGCGCCCTTACCTTCTCATCGTTTTCTTCTCCATCCGCCATTAACGACCAAGCTCCAAAACCTAAAAAAAAAAAAATCAAAATAAAAAGAAAACAAAAATTTACCCACGCCCCAAATCAAATCCCAACCCAAATCGATTCCAAACACCACCGACCACTACCACTACCGATTTCCATCACTAAAAACCACCGAAAATTCAAAATTTTGGTGCTGCCGACCACCACTCCACCACCACCACTAGTTGCTTCAACCGGTCTATTAAAATCACACCACTACATCACATTTAAACCCCCACTACATTCCAAACTTCCAATGGCTCAACAACGCCGAATTTTGCCGGAGCAAGCTTTTACCGCCGACCACTTTGCGTTTTTACGGTGGAGATGATCGGTCGAGATCTGGAATAGCTTGTGGTACTTTCGGCCCGAAGCCTATTACCACGAGGACTTAGTCCGACGGTTCTATGATACGAGGGAGTTCGAAGGGACTAGGATTTTTGTAGTTGTAGCGAAGAGGCGGAAGGAAGTGACGACTGGGTTGTTGGCTGAGATTCTAGGCATTCTGCCTAGAATCCATCTAGATGTCACCCTGCAGGAGTCCCAGCATAATGGGGTAGAGCCATTGATACACGAGAGGCGGTTATTGGAGGGACTACAATGCAAGATCGCATTGTCCGACGAAGCTTCCCTTAGGACCAACCGGTATGCTCTGACCCGGTGGATTGGTTCGAACATCGAGGGAAGGGAAGGTCGGCGATATCGGCTGAATCGCCTCCATATCTTATGGATACTCCAGGAGCGGAAGTATGACTTCTGCATCTTAGAGTTTTTACTGAGCATGATTAGGGGAGTAGGGAGGACTGTTGCCCCTCTCCCTATGTTGATAATAAAGATCATGCTCAAGTTGAGAGCAGCTCAGGCGACTGATCGAACATACATCATTCTCCACCGTAACCCTCGCATCTATAAGGAGTGTGTCCAACGGGTTTGGAAATTGGCTGAGGATAGAGAAGAAGAAGAAGAGGATGGAGGAGCTGAGAATGCCGAGGAGGTCAGGGGACATCGGGGATGCCTCCGAGGATGAGGAGGACTTGACCTGTTTTGACACGGATGCCTTGGAGAGGTCTTTGGGCGGATCACGAGCGCATGGCTGTGATCCATCAAGGCATCGTTAAACTAACACTATCTGTGAAGACCTCCGGACTCGGCGAACAGCGATGCATCACAACTTCACGAGCTCCGCACCCGAGAGAGGGCGAGAGGTGGGAACGGATGGCCTAGAGCTAGAAGCTCGGCGCCGATTCGGGGACGAGTTCTGTCGACTCGATTCCCACCTCACGGGGACTCTCCTTCGAGGACACACCATCCAACCTGGCGTCGTCGCCCGAAGGGCCGAATGGTGCTAGCTCTTCAGAGCTCGGGGAAGCGATCTCGGAGCATGTTCCCTCCGCCACCAGTTCCGGAGTAGCTAGGGATAGTATAGTTTGATGTTTTATGTTTTATTTGTAGTTTCATTACTGTCATTTATTTTTATGTAAGTTTTATTTCCGTAATTTGAATTTTGTAGTGTAATGTACTCCGAATGAAAATTTTAATATAAGGGGTTATTTTCAGTATGTGTGGTTGTTTCATATTGATCCCACCTTCCCAACTTGTTTGGGGGTGGTTTTATCAATTCAAGCATTATTTTTATAACCCTCGTGTTAGAATTTATTGCGGAGTCAAGGTGAAAATTTGGCCGTTTAGGCATATCTATGATTGAGTATCATTGTATGATGAAATCTAGATTAAATAGGTACATTCTATCATAAAATCAACCTAAAAGATACTGGGTTTGAATTAGAATCAAGGATATGAGTTGTTTTACGTTTTTGGGTTTGGACATTTTAGGATTTCGAAACCTAGCCGTAATTAGTTTTGGCAACTTTCCGATCCATTTTAGCAACTTTAAACCTATATAAACTTGATACAATCTATCCTCACAACTCACACTACACCTAAACTCCATCACTCACCTTTCACTCCCGCCGATTCCCTCGTTTGGCTCATTTTCGAGTTTCTGCAACTCCGGCTTTCTCCCTCTGAGGCGCTTTTCGGCTCTCTGTATATTTTTCTGAGTTTTTGTCGAGGCGCTTTCGGCCAAGCTGAGCGACCAGCTCAAACACTAGAAAATTTCAATTTCTTCAGAGCGCTTCAGCTTCTATCGAAACACACTCGGCGCGACTTCCGTGGACCAGAAAATTTCCAGTTTTTCGCCGTAGTATCCGGATCATTAGCGCTATTCCAAAGCGTAATTTTGAGATGACATCTCCAACATTGATACGGAACAGTCTTTCGAAGATTTGTTCCAAAGCACTACTTATGGTGCTTAGTTTAAAGTTTATCGATCATTCATTAGGTGGGAGCCGCTTATGGTAAGACCGGATGCACTTTATT
Source organism: Coptis chinensis (assembly GCF_015680905.1). NCBI lineage: Eukaryota > Viridiplantae > Streptophyta > Magnoliopsida > Ranunculales > Ranunculaceae > Coptis > Coptis chinensis. The sequence goes on from NC_141463.1 coordinate 40,892,219, forward strand.
CTCCAACACTAGCATCTTATTTTTATGATAACTGCATTTTCTTTGAAAGACCAGATGGAGAACAAGTGTTCTCCATCAACATTGATAATGAACCAATGGAAATTACTAGGTTCTTGCTAGCATTTGTTCTTGGGCTGGCTATGCCCATTTGAAATACAAGACCCATGGTGATATTGGATTCGATAATATGTATGTCTACACTTATGAGTTTTGCATGAGTCGTATGGCGGGCATTTTCGTATTGAGGACCAAGGGGAATATAACGTCGCCTTTGGTAGCTTTGTCCATGAACATAGGAACTCTGTTATGTTTTGGATCATGCTAAACATTTTAGGGAATGGCGTTTTTTCTTACGTGAATGATGCCACTTGCAGCGTCTTCCTTGCTCTAGCCACGGGGCGTATGTGTCATGATCTTCCCGAACCTTGATGTCTAGTTTAGCTCGATCCCATAGCATGAGGCATAAGTACCTTCTTATGCCCGTTCTAGTTTCCGTATTATGCTATGTTTCTTTCCTGTTTTTTGTACACGCTTCCGCGGATTGGATTCACGATTAACAGATGCGACCCACCAATAGTATTATTATTCGATCTTTCCGTGCAATGACTTGGCAAGGGTGGAGGATACAACCTCATCTGGTTGCACCTTACACTCCGTCAGACCAAGTGGCTCTTAATAGGTTAGCAATCATAGATGATAAATGGCAGGAAGCCTGGCAAATTATCATGGCATGGCAGGACGCGAAGGAACCTCACTTCTTTATGGAAGAAGAGAATGAGGAAGATGTCGAGTAATGCGGGGGATAAGGTAAGTTTCATTCTAGTTAGTGTCTGCTTATGTCCCAAGCAATTTCATTCTTGTTAACCCCATAATGGGTAGAACTCGTATAGAGTTGTGTCAGTTTTTATTTCCTATATTAGTACATTCTAGCCTTGTTTTACAGATGTCCCTGAATTTCACGCGTTTCCTACCCTCTTTATTTAATTGCTTTGAGGACAAAGCATGTTTTTTTGTTTGGGGGCATAGAAACACATGTAATTAAGGCATCTGTTAGGATATAGATAGAGTTAATATGCATTTGTTTTCTAGTTAAAATTTTAAAAATTCAAAAATATAAATAAATAAATTCATGCTATACACTTAGGAATAGTGGTATTGTTTTCCTTCTCTATGCTCTTAACAATCTAGAAGTCTCACGTAACTTTTGCATTAGAATAATTGTTAGAAACTTAGGTTAATATATAGGTAATAATATTTGCATCTATCTATAAATATATTACATGAGTATCTATGATTGTTAGCGATGGTTTTAGAGATCTAGGCTAGAGTACTTATTTTACAAATCCTGTGAGAATATAGCCTAAAGCCTTATATGAGCGAAACATTTGAGAAATGACACAAGGGAGAAGTAAAATCCGGATAGAGATATCACACGTCCACTTGCTTGATCACTAAACCATATCCTAAAAGCGAGAATTTAGGCCCTCTTTGGATCGATATAGCCAGAAATTCAAACCTATGAAGTATTTTCCCGCTAATTAAGCCCCTCTGAGCCTTTCTTTAGCCTTCCATAAACCACAAATCCTTTACCCTGTTACAAAAACAAAAACAAAATAAAAAAATATATATATATAAATCAACCTACCCAATTTAGAATAAGTCTGAGAATAGAATGAGGAAGAAAGAAGAAGAGAAAACACATTAAAAACAAAAGTTAGTTAATTGCTTCAGAAAATAAAGAAAAGAAGTTTCCATCCAAGGAAAAGAAAAATAAAAATAGAAATAAAATAAAAACTCCAAAAATAGAATAAAAGGGAGTCAAAAGCCAAAGAAAAAAAAAAGAAGTCAAGAAAAAGATAAATATGGCTAAGGATGGAAACAAAGTGTAGAAGCAAAAGTAAATAACAAGGTTTTCTCTAGTTACATAATATGAAGACTCTATTATCTCAAACTTGTCCTTTTTGAATATCCATTTCCTTCCTTCTTAAACCATCTCCTAATCCCCGCAACACCTAATAAAGACCTCTAGCTCAATTAGGAATAGGCTAGTGTGATAGTAAGTGGCAGATGTGTTTGATCGACTCCGGCTTCCTTGTTGTCATTGAGATTGTAAGGTAAAGTGTGCCCACTGCGCACTAGAGTAGCTAAACTTGAGTGGAAAAATCAGAGTGTTGTATCTTGACTATTATTGTGAGAACCTACTTAAGGACGTTATTCCGAGTTTCAGAAACGGACCTGCTAGACATTTCATAGTATTACTCATTGTATATATATTTATTGTAGATGATTGATTATTATGCATATATTAGCTTAGGTTTTTGACTTGGTTATTCTTGTTCATAGCTAGTGAGATGTATAGATAGTTTGGAGCATGAATAAGGAAACAATAGTTTTATTTCTTAGTCGTTGTAGTATAGATGAAGTTTGTGAGTACCTTCACTAGAAAACTCTCACGGGGGCTATAACTTCGTCCACTAGGGAATTCCTAGTGGTTTAAGGCCTTGTTGCATATGGTCAATGCAATCGCGACTTCGTGAAAATGAGAAGTAGATAGAACTCCATTTTTGTCACTTATGTTAATTTCTCATCTTTGCTTGAGGACAAGCAAAATGCTGTTTGGGGGTGGTTTGATAAGAGCCCAAAACTATAGTTTTAACCCTTTAATAGTCATACTTTTAGACCAATTATGTGAGTAATAATTAAGAGTTAACACTGATTACGTGTTTTTATGCATTTCAGGCTTCAAAGTCCATTATGTGCAGAAATGTGCCACTTTAGCGAGATAAAGGAGCAAAAGTCGGTTACTAAGGAGTTCCGTGATTAAAGGTCAGGATTTAAGAAGACAAAGCCTTTCTAAAAGCCCGGTCAAAAGCTGAAAAGTCGGCCTTGACGCGAAGCGACACACAAAAAAGTCGATAGAACTTCCGAAGGACATATCTTTGGACTCAGACCTCGGAATGGGGCCTACCTTATGTCAAAACTACCGGCTCGGAAAGAGCTTTCTAATGGTCTAAGCCTTGATCCAATCAGAGGAGCAGAAGTGGACGAAAAGTCTGTTGAAGCCAACTGCAGCTGAAGAGGCCTTTTTGGACTGAAAGAATTGGGTTTTGGGCCTGATTCTCTGGCCCAAAACATGGCTCCAAGCCCATGCACGATTTTTGGATCTGAATGTATAAAAACAAAAGCTTAGTAGTTAGTTAATGGTAGATAGTTAGACCTAGATTAGATTTAGATTAGGTAGCCTCCATTAATGAATTCTAGATCTAGTTTTTCATGTAGATTAATTAAGTTTAGTTCCATTTCAATTATTGTATTAGATTAAACCTTTGAATCTTGTTCTTCATTTTGATTAGATCAATAAAGTAGTATTTTTTATCAATTTCGATTTTTGTCATTTCCATTCCTAGATCTAATTTCATTTCCAGTCTTTATTTCATTTGAGTCATTAAATTAGATTTCATTATTGTTTAATTAAATAAATTTCAATTCTTTATATCATGTTTAGTTTAAATGTAATCGGAAATGATTGCATAATGATTCTTGGCTAAACCTCCATTATAGGGGGTTGAGAAGCCTTGATGAAAGCTTGATTCCGAATATCGTAGAATCGTCATAATTTCCTTTCCACTTTAGAAACGATTAGTTCACCATGAGAATGGGTTTAATCGTTCACATGCTAGTTATGAATTGGTAGGAATGCCATGTGTAATTAGGGATTAGGAAGAACCAATTGTTCTGCGAAGTAGTTCAATTCAGATTACGACGATTCATCGTTAATAGGATTAAGTCGAGTTAAAGGTGGAATCAATCCCCTCTAACTCCTTATCATCGAATCAACGTAGCATTCCCTTAGTTATTCCCATCGTCGACTAGTTGCATTTTGGTGGGTAGTTGCATAAGTAGTCTAGTTTCCTTTTTAAAATCTCTCTCATTATACTTTAAGTTTAGAGTACCTACACTTGAGAACATAGCATGCGGAAGGACTAAGAGTGGAACGAATCACTCTACTCCACTATATCTCATAGACTTGAGAGTAGAAACTTTGATAAAGTAAAGCAGCAATAAGAAGTAGTTTAGTTTACTTACGTTTTGAGTTCATCGTTCATTTCGTAGGTAGACTATTCAATCAATTTTACCTTTATCACGCCTACACTCCAGTGGAGCGCCACCTGCGCCCTAGGCACTGTCAGTCAGAATTTCATCAGAGCGTGACCCGCGACCTGCGCCCAAAACACTGGAATTCCAATTTTCATCCTGAGTGTGACCCGCGCCCATCCCAGACAAAAAGTGAGTGCAGCCTGCGCCCAAGTTCCTGTAACTCGAAATTCTTGAGGAAATTCTTGAATAGGTTGACTTGGCCGCACCACGACCCGTGAAATACGAAAAATCCGAATTTTTGTGGGTTGTTCCAGGATCCTTTGCAGCTATTCCAGCGAGTTTATTGGGGATGACATTCCCCCGTATCATATCGTAATAGTCTTTTGAAAACTTGTTCCAAAGTGACACCTATGGTGCGTGGTTTCGCTAAGTGATCATTTTAGCAGGCTGGGAGCCACTATTGGTAAGTCCTGATAAACTTTATTCTCCCGCACTTACATCTTATTTTTATGATAATTGTAAGTTCTTTGATAGACCAGATGGAGAACAAGTGTTCTCCATCACCATCGGGGATGAACCAATGGAAATTTCCAGGTTCTTCCTAGCCTTTGTGCCTGGACTTGCTATGCCGGCCGAAATACAAGACTTATGGGCCTATTTGGTAGATAATATGTACATGTATAACTATGATGATTTGCATGAGCATTAGGGGGTAAGAATCTTTAGGATAGAGGACCAAGGGGATTATAACGTCGCCCTTGGTAGCCTGTCTATGAACGTGGGCACTGTTATGTTTTGGATCATGCTAAACATTAAAAGGGAATGGCGTTATTCTTCTGTGAATGATGAAACTTGTGATATTTTCCTTGCTTTAGCTGGGGGACGTACACTCTATGATATTCCCCAGACCCTAATGTCTAGTTTAGCCCGAGCCCATAGCAAGAGGCATTAGTATCTTCTTATGCCTGTTTTAATTTGCCGTATAATGCTATGTTTCTTCCCTATTTTTTATTCCCGTTTCACGGATTGGGTTGGGGTCAACATTGTGAGACACACCAATTGGATTATTCGATCGTTCCGTGCAATGACTTGGCAAGGGTGGAGGATACAACCTCATCAAGCTGCGCCTTACACCCCATCCGACCAAGTCGCGCTTGACAGGTTAGCTATAGTAGACAATAAGTGGTGTGAAGCCTGACAAATTACCATGGAGTGGCAAGATGCAAAGGAACCTCATTTCTTTATTAAGGATGAGGAGGAAAATGATTAAACGGGAGTTAAGGTTAGTCTTTATTTCAGTTAGTGTCTACTTATGTCCCAAGCAAATTATTTCTCATTAACCCTATAACGGGTGGAACTCATATCGAGTTGCGTATGTTTTTTTTTTTATATATTAGTATGTTTTAACCTTGTTTTGCAGATGTTCCAGAATTTCACGCGTTTCCATGGTATTTCTCTACCATTTTTATTTAAATACTTTGAGGACAAAGCATGCTTCTTGTTTGGGGGGGGGGGCATAGAAACACGTGTAATTAAGGCATCTGTTAGGATATAGATATGTACAATATGCACTTGTTTTCAAGTTAAAAAAATCAAAAAAATTTAAAAATATTAATAAAAGGTCTATGTTGTACACTTAGGAATATTAGTATTGTTTTCCTTCTCTAGGCCCTTGATAATCTAGAAATCTCACGTAGCTTTTGCATTAGAATAGTTTTTAGAAACTTAGGCTAATATGTAGGTAATAATCCTTGCATCTATCTATAAATATGTTACATAAGTATCTATGATTGTTGGCAGTAAGTTTCTGAAATATAGGCTAGAGTAGTTATTCTACAAATCCTGTGAGAATATAGCCTAAAGCCTTATATGAGTGAAACATGTGAGAAATGACACAAGGGAGAAGTAAAATCCGGATAGAGAAATCACACATCCACTTGCTTGATTACTATACCATATCCTAAGCGAGAATTTAGGCCTTCTTTGGATCGATATAGCTAGAAATTCAAACCTATGAATTATTTCCGCTAGTCGCCCCTTTGAGCCTTTCTTTAGCCTTTCATAAACCGCAAATCCTTTACCCTGTTACAAAACAAAACAAAATAAAAAATCAACCTACCCATTCATTGAATAAGTCTGAGAATAGAGATGAAGAATAGAAAAGAGAAAGACCTTTGAAATCAAGAATTTGTTAGTTGCTTCAGAAAAGAAAAGGAAGTTTCCATCCAAATAAATAAATAAAGGAAAATAAAGAGTTAGAACTCCAAAAATAGAATCAAAGGAGTCAAAAGCCAAAGAAAAAGAAAAATATGCCTAAGGATGGAAGAAAAGTGTAGAAGCAAAAGTAAAGAACAAGGTTTTCTCTAGTTACATAATATAAAGACTCTATTATCTCAGACTTGTCCTTTTTGAATATCCATTTCCTTCCTTCTTAAACTATCTCCTAATCTCCGCAACACCTAATAAAGACCTCTAACTCAATTAGGAATAGGTTAGTATGATAGTAACTAGCAAATGTGTTTGATCGACTTCGGCTTTCTTGTGTGTCATTGAGTTTGTAAGGTAAAGTGTGCCTACTACACACTAAAGTAGCGAAAACTTGAGCGGAAAAAAATTAGAGTGGTTTTTCTCTTGACATTTATGTGAGGACCTACTTAAGGGCGCTATTCGAGTTTTTCAGAAAACGGACCTGCTAGTTCAGCTCATAGTATTAATCATTGCATATATGTTTATTCATGGATGATTGATTATTATCTTTATATTAGCTTAGGTTTTGACTTGATTATTCTGTATTCATTGCTAGTGAAATGTATAGATAATTGAGACATAGATAAGGAAATAATAGTTTTATTTTTGAGTCGTTGTAGTATAGATGAAGTTTGTGAGTACCTTTACTAGAAAAACTTTCACGAGGCTATAACTTCGTCCACTAGGGAATTCCTAGTGGTTTAAAGGCCTGTGTTGCATATGGTCAATGCAATCGCGACTTTCAGTAAACGAGATTAGTTAGAACTCCATTTTTAGTCATTTATGCTAATTTCTTGCTTGAGGACAAACAAAATGCTGTTTGGGGTTGGTTTGATAAGAGCCCAAAACTGTAGTTTTAACCCCTTAATAATAATACTTTTAGACCAATTATGGGAGTAATAAATAAGAGTTAATGCTAATTACGTACTTTTATGTATTTCAGGCATTGAAGTCAATTATGTGCAGAAATGTGCTACTTTGGCGATATAAAAGAAGCAAAGGGTTCATTGCTAAGAAGTTTTGTAATTAAAGGCCAAGATTCAAGGAGAAAAAAGCTTTTGTAAAGCCCGTCAAAAGTTGAAAAGTCGAGTTAACCACACGGCGCGAAACCAGCACACAAAAGTCAGAAGAACTTCCAAAGACTGTGTATTTGGACTCAGGCCTCGGAATTGAGCGTACCTTATGTCAAAACGACCGACTCGGAAAGAGCTTTCCAATGGTCCAAACCTTGAGCCAATCAGAGGAGCAAAAGTAGAGAAAAAGCCTATTGAAGTCAAAGCCAGCTAAAAAAGGCCCTGTGGACTGAAGAAATTAGGCTTTGGGCTCAATTTTACGGCCCAAAACATGGACCCTCAGCCCATGCACGAAAATGTGGATTTGGTCTCCTCCATTTCCACACACAAAACTTAGCTCTTAAGTATCAATGAGGTTAGGTTAGAAAGTAGGCATTAAAGCTTAGTTGTAGATCTAGTTTTTTTCAATTTATTTATTAGTTGTTATTCTTGTTTTAATTTCAGTATTGAATTATTGTTATTTAGTTGTTACATCAATAAAATATTTAGTTCTTGATAATCTAATTTTGTTTTCCATTAATTATTAGCTTAAATTCTTAGATTTACTTATTTGTCATTATTAGTTTAAATCAATTATTGCATGAGTAGTTTCCATTTGAGTTTAAATAAGTAAAGTTCCAATCTTTTTATGATGTCTGGTTGTAATTTATATGGAAATGATAGTTTGATGAATCAAGGCTAAACCTCCATTAGAGAGGTTTGATGAAACCTTGATGAAAACTTGATTGTGTAGTGTAGAATTGTTGTAAGAGTCTATTCCACTCTAGAAGGTCCTTGATTCGCCATGAGAATGGGTTGGACTTCTTCATATGCTAGTTATGAATTGGTAGAGATGCCATGTATAATTAGGGATTAGAACGACCAATTCTTACCGTAAGAACATAAAAATTGGATTACAACAATCTATGCTAGTTTATTAAGTTGGATTCAAAGTGGATTCAATACCCCCCCCCCCTAATTCTTATTCTAGATTCAAAATTTAGTATTCCGTAGCATTTCGTAGTTGAATCATTATCATCCTATTATCTTGCTAGTATAAATTTAATCCTAGTATAATTCGTAAAACTCTCATTGACTTTGGTAGGATTGATAGTCGTAGAAAACTTGAATGCTAAGGAACTAGGAGTGGAACAAATCTTCTATTCCAACTCTACTTTAATAATATCGAGAGTAGAAATCTTTTGATAAGAATTGTTACGATAAAGTTTTAGTTTTACTTCCGTTTGATATTCATTATTTATTCGAGTAGAAATATATTCAAATTTTAGCATTTTATCAATACCGCACCGGGTATTTGGCTCAAGCTAGAATCTATGTATATGACCAAGAGCATGACAAACAAGATGTACCTTAAGAAGCATCTTTATCGATACATGATGGTGGATGGTTCAACGATGCAAGAGCATGTTAGTAAGTTCCGTCCGATGCCTAGCCCAGATTATTTAAATGTTAGCATAAAGATGGATGATGAGGATCAAGCGGCATGTTTAATATTCTCTTTGCCATAAAGCTATGAGCATCTAATGACTACATATATGAATAGAAAGATGTTGATCTTGATGAAGTTCAGAGTGCACTTCTTTTTTATGAGTTAATGAAGAAGACACATGTAGAAAATAGCAATGATGCATGACAGAGGCTAGTGGCAAAAGGAAGGTCCCATGAAAAGGCTTCTACAAGCAATGAGAAGTCTAGGTCCAAGTCAAAGAAGCCTTTGACACATGTAAAGTGCTAGAATTTCGAAGAAAATGGACATTATGCAAGTAATTGTCCTCACCCAAAGAAAGATAACAAGTACAATGCTAAGAAGAAAGGTAAGGCTAAAGTTGAGGCAACTTTTGCTTCAGGCTCTGAAGAGGACGATGTGAGTCTCTGTGTGTCCACACAAGACTATATGGCCGAAAGGTAGATTCTTGATTCCGGATGTTCCTACCATATGTACCCGAATAGAAAGTGGTTTACTTCTTATGAAAGCATTGATGGTGGTTCCGTTTTGATGGGTAATGACGTTAATTGAAAGACGGTAGGAATTGGAACTATACGGGTCAAGATCCATGATGGTATAGTGAGGACTTTAACCGATGTGAGGCATGTTCTTAAGCTAAAGAAAAACCTTATTTCTCTTGGTACCTTGGATTCCAAAGGCCACAAGTTTGTGGGAGAAGGTGGAGTCCTAAAGATTGTTAGTGGCTCTTTAGTTGTTATGTAAGGTCAAAGACATGGATCCTTGTATACTTTGATAGGTAGTACGGTGATAGGCGATGTAGCAGTGGGTGCATGTAGTGATGATTCTGAGTGCACTAAGATGTGGCATATGCGTTTAGGGCATATGAGTGAAAAGGGTTTGTCTGAGTTGTGCAAGCGAGGGTTCTTGAAGGACTTGAAGAAACCAAGTATGGGGTTATGTGAGCATTGTGTCTATGGGAAGCAGTACAGAGTCAAGTTCAGTTCAAGCAAGCACACGACAACAGACATCCTTGATTATGTGCATACGGATGTTTGGGGACCCTCCAGAGTGGCTTCTAAAGGAGGTAACCGTTATTATGTCTCATTCATTGATGATCATACTCGCTATGTGTGGGTGTATATGATGAAAATGAAAGATGAAGTGTTTGAGACATTTAAGAAGTGGAAAGCAAGGGTTGAGAATCGCACAGATAGGAAGGTGAAAACTCTACAGTCTGACAATAATACTGAGTATACCTATAGGCTTTTCCAAGAGTTTTGTGCACAACAGGGAATTTCTAGACACTGGACAATCAGGGGCACGCCTCAGCAGAATGAAATGGCAGAGAGGATGAATTGAGCCTTGCTTAAAAGAGCTAGATGTTTGTTGTCTAATGCCAGTCTAGGCAAAGAGTATTAGGCAGATGCAGTGTCCACGGCGTGTTACCTGTACAATAGGTCACCAGTTTCAGCTATAGATTGCAAGACACCTTATAAAGTGTGGTCAGATAACCCAACTGATTATAGTATTTTGCAAGTGTTTGGATCGACTGCTTACTACCATGTGAGGGAGAGCAAGCTAGATCCTAGAGCTAAGAAAGCCATATTCTTAGGCTTCGCAAATAGGGTAAAGGGATATAGATTGTGATGTCTAGAATACCATAAGTTCCTGGTCAGCAGAGATGTTACCTTTGATGAGACTTTCATGTTATCTTTCAGTAAGCCAGAAAAAGCTGGGCAGAATGGTGAGTCTATAGAAATTCAAGCTACTGAGCTTGAGTTGTCTGATACAACAGATGACTAGTTGGTTCATGATGAGGTAACAAATCATGGAACCACGCAACAATAGGAAGAAGAGCATGAGCATCCGCAACTTGTAGCGGCTGACCCTAAGCTAAAGAGACAAGTTAAAGAAGTGCACAAGTATGGGCACGAGAAGCCGGTGAAACACTATGGTCAGGTGGATTTAGTGGAATATGCACTAAATATTGAAGATGATAAGCCAGATAGCTGCAAGGAAGCTGTTAGAGGTGCTCATTATAGAGATTGGTTGGTTGTTATGCAAAAAGAGATGGAATCTCTTGATAAAAATCACATATGGGACCTAGTTTTATTGCCAAGGGAAAAAAGACTATCGGCAGTAAATAGGTGTTCAGAAAGAAAGAGGTCCTTCCTGAGTCTGACAGTACTGGGTACAAGGCAAAAGTGGTAGCAAAGGGTTTCTCACAGAAGGAAAGAGTTGACTACAATGAGGTATTTTCCCCGGTGGTCAAATATACTTCCATTCGTGTGTTATTGAGTTTAGTTGCTCACTTCGATTTGGAGTTAGAGCAACTTGATGTGAAAACTGGTTTCTTGTATGGGGATTTGGAGGAAGAGATCTATATGAGACAACCTGAGGGTTTTGTTGTTGCTAAGAAAGAAGATCATGTGTGCAAGTTGAATTGGTCACTGTATGGTTTAAAGCAATCGCCAAGGCAATGGTACAAGCGCTTTGACACATTCATGATGCAACATGAGTACACCCAAATTAAGTATGACACTGTTGTGTTTACTTTCGTAGGCTTTATGGTAATGACGTCATCTATCTCCTGCTTTATGTGGATGACATGCTTATTACTTCCAAAAGCATGGTGGAGATAGACAAGTTGAAATCTCAACTTAGCCCTGAGTTTTAGATAAAAGACTTAGGTGGAGCCAAGAAGATATTGGGCATGGAGATTGACAGAGATAGGAAGAAGCGATGGATAATTGTATCTCAGAAGAAATACCTCCAGAAAGTAATTTCTCATTTTGGTATGGAGAATGCAAAGTCGGTTTCTACTCCTTTGCCTGGGCATTTTAGGCTTTCAGCTAAGTTCTCTCCTAGTTTGGTGAAGGAACAAAAGCATATGGCTCATGTTCCTTATGTTCCTTATGTAAAGGCGGTTTGATGTATGCTATGATGTGCACACCGCACATTTTCCGTGCGCTTAGTGTTGTAGCGGTATATGGCAAATCCTGGGAAGCAGTATTGGGAAGTAGTGAAATGGGTATTGAAGTACTTGAAGGGTACCTTGGATATGGGATTAGTTTATGGTGGAGGCACTTGTTATGTCAGTGGATATGTGGATTCATATTATGCAAGTGATCTAGATAGACGACGATCGACTACTGGTTATGTGTTTATGATGCATGGTGCACCGGTTAGTTGGAGGTCTATGCTACAGGCTACAGTTGCTCTATCTACTATTGTGACAGAGTATATGGCAGTGGCAGAGGCAGTGAAAGAGGCAATATGGCTTCGAGGTCTTCTAGATGATATGGGTATTGAGCAGAATAGTGTTGCTTTGTATTATGATAATTAGAGTGCTATTCATTTGGTGAAAAACCAGGTTCATCATGCTCGGACCAAGGATATTGATGTTCGTTATCACTTTATACAGGATGTCGTTGAGGATGGTGATGTAGCACTTGAGAAAGTGGACACCCATGACAATCCTGTTGATATGCTGACAAAGGTTGCCACCGGAGTTAAATTCCAACACTGTTTGGACTTGCTCCAAGTCCTACATGCTTGAAAGCGCCCTTTGTGGGCATTGCCCTTCGGGGCTGTTGACTCCGAGTTCCGGGACTAATACTTCTTGCTGGATGTGTTTGACTCAGTTTTATGTGTTAAAATCTCACCGAGGTGGAGAATGTAGAAAAAAAAGACGTTTTTCTCTCTTTCGTGTTAGGTGCGCCCATGCTCTATGTATGCCTGGACAAGGGCGCACAGCACCCTCTTTTTGCGACTTCCGGTCGTTAGGCACGCCAAGCTTCGACTTTTGCTCGCCAAAAGGCGCCCGACTCCACCATTTTCAGCACGATTTCAACTGTTTTCGGAAGTTTTCAGAAACAGTATAAATATAAGTTTTTTCTGTAAAAACTTCACCTAACCAAAACAAAAAAAGAGAGAGATTGTAATAGAGCAATTCTTAGTGAGTTGAGTGTTCATTCTTTGTGAGTGAATTGAGAAATCTTGTAATCTGTTACTTTTGACATCTAGTAAAGCTTGGAACTCACAGTGTGGATGTAGGTAAATTGCCGAACCACGATATATCTCGTCTTGTGGTTTGTTTTTCTTTTACATTAATTGTTTTACTTTATATACTTGTTTATTGACATTGAGAAGTGTTGGGATAGTACTTGGAGGGTGTTGAAGTCTTGTCTAAAGAGAAAGATCAATCTTTGTGTATGATTGATTTATTTGTTGTGGATAACCTTATTTCCGCATTGTTCTATTCACAACAGTTACATAGTGAAGAAATAAAAAAATATATTGAAGACAATATTCGATCTAAGCATCTGCATGAAGAGAGAATAATTTTGAAACCTCGTCAATCAGTGCACACAGGGCCTTATGCACTGCTAAAACGTAAATGAGAAGGCATAAGACTGTTTAGGCGAAGTTGGTCATTTCCTAAACACACTCTCATTTCTCAACCACTTTTCTTGCGCGCTGTCTTTGTAGCCAAAGTAATTAAGGAGCAGTGGAGTACTCAAATCATATTTTCTGAGTGTCGCTATTCTAAGGAGGTCCTAGATGGTATATTAAGAATCTGCTAGGCATGTAACCTCTAAACGGATACTAGGAGTTCGAATAGAGAGTGACCATTCGTACTACGGATTTAAAAAGGGCAATCACTAGCTTGTGGCTGAGATCTAGAAGGTTTAATTATATCATGGTTGATGCAATCTGGAGGGAATGGAATGCTACAAAGTTTAGTAACTGTTCCACGCGTGCTGCAGTTACTCTATGCAAGTTCATTAGAGATTTAAAGGCCCACATTTCTACACTATATGATAGCCGGATCTTTAGGAGGAAAATTTATCAACCGAACTGTGTATTTGTAATCTCTCTATTTTATGATTTTAGAACCACCTCCCTTAATTATTCTAATCAGCTCCCTCTTTTTTAAACAATTTACCAAAAACTCTCTCACTTTATTGAAATTAGAATTAGCTTCATATTATTTAAAATAATTTAGAAAACCTCATTCACGTTACTCAAATTATATTCAACCCTTCCTAATGTTTTTATATTATTTTTTAGATTATAACTAGAATTTAAAAAATCATACTATCAGAGAGATGTTAGACCGACACATTTAAAGATTTGAAAAAACACCGAAGCGGAGCACAGTTCGCATACTCGTATATACATACAAGTGCAGTCGTGTACCTACTAGATACCGGTGCATGCATAAATCTCGAAATATTTGTAACTTATTAGGTATTCATTTGCACGCAACTCAAAAATCGTGTGATCAAATGATGTAGCAGGTTAGTCCTCCAGATCGAAAATACAGTTAAGTTAGACACATATGGTGCAATGGTAGACAAAGCATTACATGCTATGGAAATCCATATGTAAGATCTTGTTGATTAATATACTGCAAAAATAAAAATAAAAAGGTAAATTGCTATCATTGGATTACATTCGGTATAGAAATTTGGTGCCTGGCTATGCCTAATCATATAATATGGACTGAGCCTGACCGTATTAGAGTTCGGCTTTGCACTCCGAGATTAATCTCCGCGTTAGCATTTGAATGGTTTAATTTTATCATGTTTTCAACCATAGTACAAAATATCGTGATATATTGCGATAAATATCAAGATTTTAACAAAAGATAGATATATATCATGATATGTTTAGAGATATATAAAGCTGTAAATATCAGTGATATTTTGATGATATTTATGATATTTGGAGATATTTAATGATATTTGTGGATATTTAGAGATATTTAGTGATATTTGTGGATATTTGGTAATATTTTGTATAGGTAACAATTTTATTTAATATTTACTATTATATTTCAAAGAAATATAAATTATATATTATGATATATTAATAAATATCTATAATATCTACGATATTTATTGATATTTTAGATATATCGACAATATTTGTATACGAAACAATGTCAAATATCCCCAAAAAAGAGAATATATCCAAAGAAATATAAATTATATATTATGATATATTCATAAATATTTACAATATCCATAATATTTATCGATATTTTAGATATATTCACAATATTTGCATATAAAACAATGTCAAATGTTTCTAAAAAAGAAAATATATCCACAATATATATATCTATAAATCAGAAATCAATATTTTACCATATCCTGATATTTAACTATGCTTTCATCTAATTACTAGAGTACTAATGAGTAGAACTACCTTTTTTTTTTGTTGGAAGCTGAGCTTTATTTATTAGTAGAACTATCGATTGTGGGTGACACCAAACGTTGACGCTTGGGTGCGGTGACAAAGGCGCTGACGGCTATGTTGCTGTTAAAATATGTACATAAATGAGAAATGCTAAAAGCATAAAATTAGAAGTTGAACATACAACTCTAGTCCAAGTAAAGGATGTTCAAATAATTCAATTCTGTAGAACGGGTCCCATGTTCTAGAACTAATAAAGGTCGTCACTGACTAGAAAAACGACTGGGAATATATACTTTCCTGAACAAGCAGTTGGCAGCTAAGAATTGACAGTTTCAAAGGATGCAGTCTGGCTACTAACGAACTTTTGAATATGAATTGAATGGGAACTTGTAATACAGTACATTAAAATACATTGGGCCGATTTAGAGCATCTTTTAACGGTGACACTAAATATTTTTGACCAATCAACACCAAACCAAATAAATACACCAAACAATTTCAGCATAAACATCAGAGAATCGGCACCAAATATATGTCGCGGTGTTTCCAAAACCGCGCTAAATAAAAACCAACATAGCCGTTGCTTTCAGAATACCGCCACAAAAAAGCTTGTTAGAAGCTTGTTTTTGTCTAGAAATGAGAATGTGTTTTTGCCCACGCGGTGTTTGAAACACTGCGACGTACATTTGATACATCACCAAAATAAACACCAAATTAGAGTCGATTTGATATTTGGTTTGGTGTTTTTTTAGTTTGGTATTCAAAAAGTCTCACTATTAAAAATGCTCTTAGGAATTAGATTACTTATTGATCGATAAAGTAATGTGACTTAGAGTCTTAGACGATGCATACTATACACTATTATTTCTAGTTGCGAGAAATGACCCAGTAAAGAGATCTTATATATGGATATCAAATATTATTTATAAATTGAAGAAATTCCGTAGAAACTATGGTAATGATGTCAAATAGCATGGAGTTGAGCGTCTGTATGTTTGTAATTTTTTTTATTTCTTTCGATAATGAATTGGTGAAATTGTTCTGCAAATGAGGTTGGCACTTGACTAACGCAATATGCCAACGAACAGAGGATTTGAAATCAAGTAGCCCCTGATGCATAAGGACGATCATATAGGTATACGGAATGGTATGCATGCGTGAGAAAGAGGGACACAATATAATGGTGAACATTTAAAACGAGTTGAGTTTGAGGTCACCTATCCGGCTGGTATGGGGGACATCCAACTCTTTATTAGTTAAAAGCCCCCAACATTGATTAATTAACAGTTTAGACTTATTTTGCACTCACTGCCTCGTTAATGTAAACAAGGATAGCTTGCCATAGTAGACAACTAAACCACCTCACTTTTAGAAGTTAGCTGCCTTATTCAACTTTTATCCCCTTCACTGAAAGTCAATCATTATTCAATAAGCCCCGAGGATATTCTCATAGGGACGGCATCCGATACCGTTGGATTCGAGATCAACGGTCCGAAAATCAAAAACAAATTCACATTCTCTCTCTTTCTTTTTGCTTTTGATTTTCGGACCGTTGAATCTCGGATCCAACGGTATCGGCACACTCATCCCTATATAGGGATATCCTCGGGGTAGCCCAAATCATTCAATAATGTCGCTACATATTCTTTTCACTAGAACTGCCAACAATAACTACGATTTTCTATTGAGTTTAATTGTTGATTAACAGCATTGATTTGAATAATACTCTTGCTCTAAACAAAGACAGTTAATTGCGCTTAGACTAATGGTGTGAAACAGAGCTGTTTAACAAAAGATTAGACGATTAGTAAACACGTATTACACATTTACACACGTAATACTTTGCATGTATATTTATTCAGTTTGAAACAAGGTATAGTAACGATGTCTAACGAAGATGCACTCAAAGTCTCAAACTCACAAATTGAGCAGCTACGCAGTCAGTTACGTGGCTATCTCATGGATCGCACCACTGATTCTTCATGATTCTTCGTGTACTCGGGTACCTACAATAAAAAGTAAGTTTGTCAGATCTCTATAAATATAAAATAAATATAAAAATGCATGAGCCTATTTTTCATTAGTTGTTACTAGATTTTTGACTCGTTCGAACGGAGACTGTTTTTATATAATTGTTTTATTTTATTATTATGTATAAAAAAATTTACTTTCAAACTATATTGAAATATGTACAATAAATTAATTGATCAAATTTTCCAGTGCCAATAATTTGTTGTGGCTATTAAACAAAGTTACATACATATAACACTGAGCAAAATCCATTAAAAAGTAAAAACTTGTGTTGTTGGTTATTAGTGTGGGTAGGGGTGTAATAGGGGGCGGGCCGGGTCAACTGTTGGTCAAATAGTAATGGGTCGGGTCGAAGCAGGTCTAAAAGATACAAATCAGGTGGTCCCGTAAAAGGGCGGGGTTGAAGTGTCATATCTTAGTACCATCACCCTACTGTTGGTCACCTTACGGGGGTTTTGGCCGGCTATCTAGGTCGGATGGAAATTATCATTTTAACCAAATTTCACCAAAAAATACTTTCTAATTCTACCCAAGTAATGTATTTCCAATTCACAACATAGAGAAAAAAAAAAATCAATCAATACAAAATAAATAAAAATAAAAAACTTGTACTTGAATCCAAAACCATATCTAGAATTTGAAATTTTTCTCGTGATTTACCATTTGCAAATTGATTATTTTTGTAGTATTATAAAATGAAGATGGGAACGAGGATCTATGGTACAAAACAATAAAATATAAACTAAAATAATTCGAAATTAATACAAGGATGAATTATTCATTTTCTCCAAAATTCGAAAGTTGAATTTGAACTTTTAATATTTGCCTAATGTTCAATCTTGAATATTTGAAATTGATGTTAAACTCATAAGTTTGTGTTCATATCTCCCAAATTCCTACAAAAGTTAAAAGAAAATATAAATAAAATACAAAAATATTAGAGTTAGAGTCTTGAAATTGTGCGGATCAATGGGGTTGGGTCAACAACTTTTGACACGGTGCGCGTCGGGTTTGAGCACAGAACCTACACCCATAGCCCGACCGCGTAAAAACGGTAGCGGGGCAGAGCGGGTCTATTTTCGGGTCGGTGTGGGTTTGGGTGGCGGGTGAAGACCGGGAACCCTACCAGATGATGGGTCAACGGTTTTTTTTACACTCCTAAGTGTAGGGAAGACTAAGGCTGTCAATGGGCCGAGCCAAGCCTGAAGCCTGATTGAATCCGAATCGATAAGATAGGGACTTAGAACTTAAATGTTGTCCGATAAGACTATTGGGCCAGTTATGGACATACTCCCGTCTGACTCGATAATGGCCTGGTCTAAAAACTAAGGTTATTTTTTTAGTTTTTCAAATAAGTACTATTAAATTTGTAACTACTTGCATACATAAAATGTTAAGAGGCTTGATAGATTAGTGTTCTAGTGCCACATATAAGGCTTGGGTTTGAGTCTTACTATACTCTATTTCAGTTTTTTTTAGAGAAATAATAAAAAAAATACACTATTTCCATGTAACCTTATTGGACCTAGGCCAGGCCCGAATCCGATCATGTCCAATAGGACTTAGATCGGGACTTGGACCTTCTAAATGTAAATATATAATTTGGACGGGACTTGGACATAGGTGAGTTCTGTTCAAGTCCTGCCCGTTGACATCCCTAGGGAAGACTTGCCTGAAGGAGCTCCACTGACATTTTCTTATAGCACTTGTTGTTTCTAACCCCAATAACTGCAACATGTGGACCCACTAAAGAAAGCAATTAATTATACCTCTTTACTTCCACTTATACTTGTGAACGACATATTAAAATGAGATTTTCACATATATGAGAAACCACAATTGGTTTTAATATAAGGGTTCAATGTAAGTTTGTTTTTCCCTTACTATTCCCGAAAACTACAAAAGAGAACCAACCCTAGAATACTCATTTTTTAGTATTTAACCTCAGAATACTCGTATCGTTAAATAAAATTAAACACAAAACAAAATTTTGTTGAAATCTTACATGTAGCTAGTAGAGTTTATGCATCAAAATCGATTAAACAAAGATATAGAAAGAAATCCCGATAAATAAAACAATTAATTATACCTGTGTTTTGCTTCCACTTATACTCGAACCCGACATTAAAATGATATTTTCACAAATGAGAAGCCGCAATCGGTTTTAATCTAGGCCGGGTAATCGAAGCCTTCATTTTTCTCTTATTTAAAAAAAAAAAAAAGAGAACTATTGTGTATGTCTCGAGTGTTCAAAACCAACATATGAGAAAAATAAAGACAGAGATATTCAATATCATCAAAAGATGGTTGTATAGAATGGAGGTGAACAAAGGATTTTTCGTGGGTTTTTCCCATAGAGAAGTTTTTGGGGTTTCCATCTCAATAAGGCTATCCCCATTATCATTCACGCGCAAGGCCACCTCAGGGTCCAACTTGAGGTGTTGAAACATCTCTTTCATCATAGTGGGACAAGATAATTGTGCCTAAAGAACACACTATACACAACTTAAAGAGTGCAACCTACAACCTCAAAAAATTGTATTTTACTTGGCTACAATACTGCTATAAACGACCATTTGCTTGTACATAAAAGTAATTAGTAACAAATAATCATCAAAAGTATGCAATTGATTAACTGCAATTAACCCAAACAAATCTTCTTTCCTTTTTATATCCTGGATAACTCTCTAATTAAGAGTCTAAACCTATATCCCTTGCTAAGGCATATCCTCATATGTTCTAGATTCAAAGTAGTTATATCGGATCCTTGAGCACTAATTAACCTCCCACTCAATCACATTTCAAGAAAATAGGTACATTTGAATTTTTTTTTTGGGTCCTCTTTTATCTGATATAACCAATTCATTCCCCATAAATAAAGTTCTTAAATTCCTAAAAAAAAAAACATATCATTCAATTAATTAAGAGGAAGCATGATGTTATCACAACACCATATATAAAAGTTCAATGACATTTAGACATTAGACATCAAAAAATCATGACTAACATAAGATGTAGAGACTACCCTACAACAGTTGAAGTAAATTGAACCATTTTATATTTGTTCCATAGATATCATCCCTAAGTTAAAATGTTGTTTATGAGATTCAAAACCTTTAGAAGAAAAGGAAAAAGTAAAGTTTTTAAATCCACCTTAAAAATGTTCAAAGTTGTTTAGAACATAACAGATTCACTAACTTAAACAATTCTATAATATCAATAAGAACAATGATTTAATTATACTAATATGGTAAAAATAAGGGTTAGTTAGACTTACCCCATTACTAGTTGCAATTAGTGTTACCCCCCCCGTTTTCAAAAATATTAGTGATACCCCCCCATTTAAGTGATCCAATGGTCAGATTTCTTCATCTGAAAAAAAAAATTCATCTCATAACCGTTGGATCTTGCAATCAGGGGTATCACTAATATTTTGAAAATTGGGGGTAACACTAATTGCAACTAGTAATGGGGTAAGTCTAACTAACCCTAAAAATAACTAATTAAGATATTATAAAATATTCTATGGCAATTTAATGAGAAGATGTGAATGAGAAGAAGAGATTATGGGGATTTGATTCCACCTTGATTAATTCTTAATATGCTAGTACGGAGTTGTTGCAACCCTAATCTTTATGTTTTCACATAAAGATTAGGTCTTTTTATCCCTAATTATTCATAGCATCTTTACCAACTATTAGCATGTGAGTCAATTGAAACCCATTCTCATGGTGAATTAACTATATACCCTATAGAGTGTAATATCTTACTATAACTATTTTATATTAACACGTCAAGTCTTCATCAAAGCTTTAATCAAACCCCTATAATGGAGGTTTAACTATGATTCATTAGACTATCATGGACATAATAATAAGGAGAAGAAGACATAATTAAAGAACACTTGTATTGGAAATAGCTTGGATTGAATTAATGGTGGATAGGCTAATAAAACAATAACTAGGTTTTAAAACTAAAGAAGAAAACTAATTTATTATCTAATGGGAAAGAGATTAATTAACTAAGGGGTCAGATTCTAAGAGTTTCGCCTTAGTCTTCTTTATATAGGAGAGGGCTAGGTTTACAATTTCATGCATGGGCTTTGTAGCTATGTTTTGGGTCATTAAATCAAGCTCAAAACTTAATTACTTAAGTCCAAAAAGGGTTTCTCTATTGGAAATTACTGCAATAGCCTTTTTATCAACTTTTTCTCCTCTGATTGGATCAAGGCCTAGACCATTAGAAATCTCTTTCCGAGATGGTCGCTTTTGACATATACTAGGCCCAATTTCTAGGTCCGAGTCTAAAGATACAGCCTTTCTTGGAAATTCTATTGACTTTTCTCGCTTATTTCTCAAAGTGTTGACTTTGACTTTTCAGCTTTGACTGGGCTTTAAAAAATATTTTTTCTCCTTGAAACTTGGGCTTTAACCATAAAACTTCTTAGCAACCAACCTTTCTCTTCTTTCTCTTACAAAAGTGATATATTTCTTCACATATTTAACTCCAATGCCTGAAATACACAAACGTACGTAAAAAATACTAACTTTTATTTATTATAAGCATAATTGGTCTAAATGTAATATTATTAAGGGGTTAAAACTACAGTTTTGGGCTCTTATTAAACCACCTCCAAACAACATTTTGCTTGTTCTCAAGCAAATATGATAAATTAAAATAAGTGACCAAAAATAGAGTTCTAACTAGTCTCGTTTTTCCGAGTGCAATTGCATTGACCATATGCTATTAGGCCTTAAACCACTAAGAATTCCTTAGTGGACGAGTTATAGCCTCATGAGAGTTTTCCAGAGAAGGTACTTACAAACTTCATCTATACTACAACGACTAAGAAATAAAATTACTGTTTCTTTATTTATTCTCAGATATCTATACATCTCACTAGCAATGAATACAGAATAATACATTCAAAACCTAAGCTAATACGTGCATAATAATCAATCATCTATGGATAAACATATATATAATAAACTATGCTATGAAATGCAATGACAGGTCTATTTTTGAAACTTTGGAATAACGTCTTTAAGTAGGTCCTCACAAATATATCAAGACAAAAACACTCTGATTTTTCCACTCAAGTTTCGCTCACTCCAGTGTGCAGTGGGCAAACTTTTCCTCACAATCTCAATGACGTACAAGGAAGCCGAAGTCGATCAAACACATCTGCCACTTACTATTACACTAACCTATTCCTAATTGAGCTTGAGGTCTTTATTAGGTGTTGCGGGGATTAGGTGATGGTTTTAAGAAAGAAGGAAAATGGATATTCAAAAGGACAAGTCTGAGATAATAGAGTCTTAAAATTATGTAACTAGAGAAAACCTTGTTCTTACTTTGCTTCTATACTTTGTTTCCATCCTTAGTCATTTTTTTTTTTTTTTTTTTTGGCTTTCATTTTGATTCTATTTTTGAGTTCTAACTTTATATATATATATATATATATATATATATATATATATATATATATATATATATATATATATTCTTTTCTTTGGATGGAAACTTTATTTTATTTTCTTATTTGAAGCAACTAACAAATTCTTGGTGTTCCACATGTCTTTCTCTTTTCTTTTCTTCATTTCATCCTACTTCTCAGACTCATTCAAAAATGGGCGGGGTGTTTTTATTTTTATTTTGTTTTTGTAAAAAGGTAAAGGATTATGGTTTATAAAAAGGCTAAAGAAAGGCTCAGAGGGGAGACTAGCGGAAAATAATTTAATATATCTAGGTTTGAATTTCTGGCTATATCGATCAAAAATGGCCTAAATTCTTGCTTAGGATATGGTACAGTGATCAAGCAAGTGGACGTGTGATTTCTCTATTCAGAATTTACTTCTCCCTTGTGTCACTACTCAAATATTTCACTCATATAAGGCTTTAAGGCTATATTCTCACAGGATTTGTAGAATAAGTACTCTAGCCTAGATTTCAGAAACTTACTGCTAATACAAACATAAATGCTCATGCAATATATTTATGGAAAGATGAAATGACTATTACCTATATATTAACCTAAATTTCTAAAAACTATTATAATTTAAGAGCTAAAGTGAAACTTCTAGACTACTATCATCACAGAAAATAAACAATACCAATATTCCTACGTGCATAGTATAAATACTTTTTATTATTTTTTAATTTTTTACTAGAAAACAAGTGCATATTATACATATATATATATATCCAAATAGGTGTCTTAAATTACGCATGTTTCTATGTCACCCCCAAACAAAAACATGCTTTGTCCTAAAAGTATAGAAATAAGAAGGATAGAAAATACCATGGAAATGCGTGAACATTTTAGAACACCTGCAAAACAAATTCAGAACATACTAATATAGGTAAAGAAAAATAGATGCAACTCTATATGAGTTTCACCCGTTATGGGAATAACAAAAATTAAATTGCTTGTGTCATAAGCAGACATGAACAAAAAGTAAAACTTACCTCATATCCAACATTTAAGCGTTGTCCTCCTCTTCTATAAAGAAGTGAGGTTCCTTTGCATCCTGCCAAGCCATGATAATTTGCCAGGCCTCACGCCATTTATTATCAACCCGTGCTAACCTGTTAAGCGTCACTCGGTGTGATGGGGTGTAAGGGGCAACCTAATAAGGTTGTAGCTTCCACCCCGACCAAGTCATAGCATGAAAAGAGTGTATAATGCAATTGGTGGGTCACATAATATCAACCCATCTCAATTTGTGTAGTGGAATGCGAAATCAGGAAAGAAACATACCATGATGTGGCAAACCAAGACAGGCATAAGAATGTACTTATGCTTCATACTATGGGCTCATGCTAAACTGGACAATAAGGTCTGGGGAATGTCATATAACATACGTCCCTCAGCTAAAGCAAAGAAGATGTCATTAGCGGCGTTATTCGCATGAACAAAAAACGCCATTCCCCTAAGATATTCAAAGATGATAAAGAGCATGATAGTGCCTACATTAAGGACTACTAAGGGCTGCATTAAAATGCCCTTGGTCCTCTACACGAAAAATCCCCACTCCATAAGTCCCACAAAAATACTCATAGTTATATAGGTATATATTATCAGACATATTGCCCCATGAGTTTTGGGGAGCAGCCATATACATCCCAACAGCAAAGGTTACCAAAAACTTGCTGAAATCCATTGTTATATCATCAATGGTGACAGAGAACACTTGTTCTCCATCTGGTTGATAAAAGAACTTATAATAATCATAGAAATAAGCAGTAAGTTTAGGAGAATAAGAATCATCGGCACTTACCAGTAAAGTCTGCTATCCTGACTACACAATCCTATTGCGAAACTAGTATCCATAAGTGTCACTCTCTAGCAATTCTTTAAAGGACTGCTCCGGTATGATTTGAGGAGATTTCATAGTAAACAAATACACTATTGAACTCCTTGAAGTGAGTGTGGAAAACCCCAGAAAAAATAACTAGAGGTATGTTGAGGTCAAGGTATGGGCGCGCTCAGAATGGCCTATGGAAGGGGTGGGCGCGTTCAATTCTAACAAATGAAAATTCTGCGATCTAGGACCTTGGGCCCGGGTGTGCTCTGTTATAAGGTAAGAGAGGGGCCTGGCGTGCGCGCTCCGAGTACTGTTTGTGGTATGAATTATGAGGTGAAATTGAGAGGTGCTTGTGTGATGAAAAATAATGGTGTAGTGTGAAGTATATGGTGTGCCATGTATTTATAGGGCACTAGTTTCTTAAACCAAGTTCCACTAGTTCCCTAAATTGTTAAGGCAAGATGAAAGAAAAATTTCTAAATCCAAAATAGAAACAGACGAGATGCAGAGTCAAAAAATCAAACCAATATCTTTTCTGCTGGAATTAAAAATAGTAATCATCCAATTTCTAATCCTTGAGGTTGCACAAACCAAGGGTAGCTAATTCTAGCTACACCACATTAGCAGCATGCTCATATATAGACTATATTCTTCCAACCTTGCAATATTAACTTCAAAAACATATGAATGGGGTAAATATAATACTAAACAAATAATGCCACCCCCAAACAAGTCAGAAAGGTGGGATTCATGAAAAATAGATAGAATGCTTGAACAAAAAATTAATTAACTTGAAATTCAAATAACAACCAAATACATAATCCAATATTAACTGTTTAACTAAACAATTGAGAATAAAAATTCTACTAAGACAGGGAACTATTCCTATAAACAACAATACAACTAAAAAAAAAACTAGCTACGAGATGAGGAAGGGCCAGAGTCATCTATCCTGCGTCAACGACGCTCATGCCTTCCAGAGTCAGCAGAAGAAGAACCATCATGAGGTGGCAGACGTCGTAGAACTTCCACTTGAAACGTGTGCTGTTGCTCCATAAAAACATTCATGGCTTCCCATCGCTCATTATTACTCTAGACGAAAGTCTCCATGTTAGCCTAGAAGTTTGCTTGGCTACCGATGATAGTACCTTGCCTAGTCTGAATAGCCTCACAGAGGTCACACAGAGAACGTTGGCCTGTACGAATCGTTTCATACTCGTTATGGAGAGTTCGCAGGCCACAATGAAGTAATGAGACGCGGCCTATATGATAGGGTTATATACTCAAAGCATTACTTTTGTATTAACTCATATTCTTTATATTTTGATTGAGAATCATATGGGCAAATGTTATGCATATTATATATGTTATTAATTATATGCATGCATCTAATACTTTATGTTGTAGATAATATGGTGTGTGGTGACACACAGAAGATCATATCATCAGTACTTTATAAAGTATAAGTAAACGTTCATAACCTAGATGGATTTGGACAAACCATTGGTATGGTTGTAGTATAATCTGGTATTAGTCTATCTTGACTACAAGATTACACTAGTACACTTTGTGTGTATTGAACATGACCAAGTGAGGTTGTTTCTCTTTATATTGACTATATAAGAGAACAAACACCTCTGTTATTATGGATCCTTGTCCTCTTAATCCGGATATAATAACGGGCACTTACGTGCATTGTACATTGCTTTAAATCATCAATGAGTGAGATTCATTTGTGAATCAACAAACTCGTTGGATTGGGTAATGACATTATATGTAAGGTGTGCTGTTGATTATAGAAGGAATCCCCCGCAGGAAGTCTGGTTGATGATGTCCCCTTGATGAACTCATAAGGATTGTCATGTAAACCTTGCAGGTGGATTTAATCTGACATGATAATGAGGTTGAGTGGTACTACTCAAGGACATAAGAAGTTGATTAATGTAGTTGTCAGTAACTTGACTTAATCAACGGGTATTCAATATCTTAAACACGGAGAGATCAACAAGTATATAATATGGAGCCCATAAACGTAACATGTAATTTGGGATTAGGGTGGTAGTGAAACAATGGCCTTTAGTGGAATAAGCCATTTGTTGACGGACTTGGGCCGTGTGTTCTAAGTGAACATGGGAAGCCCAAGCCCGTCAGGAGGCCCAACCCTAATTTCTCCTCATGGTCCCTGTTGTAGCCTATAAATAGAAACCTCTTTCTCTGACCATTTTTTTACCAAGGATTGCTCAAGAAAAGATAGATCCAAAATCGGTTCTAACTTTGTGAGTAAGAAAGGCCAAGAGAGAAAGAAGAGGTTAGAAGATTGTTGGCCACACAACGTCCATTCTAAAGATAGGAATACAATAAAAGATCAAGAGGTTGCTGATTCATAGATCTTGGATTCTCACAGTTATCTTAGCTGATCTAAAGGTATGAATTCCTAAACAAAACCGTGAACACCTTTATTCCGCTGCGCATGGTGTTTTGCGGTTCGTAAATCATTCGGTGAAACCATAATGGTTCCTACACTATATCCGTAGTAGCCCTTTCCAAAGTGTTTGTATCAAAACATGTTGTGTCTTCCTCATCCGATACCATCTACGCACCCAAAACCTAAGGAAAATGCCAATCCCTCTAAATACATTCCTAATAAAGACGTGCATTTTCATGCAACTTCAACTAAACCCTACTAGTCTTCGGAACACATCCCTAGTACAACATAACCTTCGTAATCAATGTAAGGAAGGCTGCGGTTAATTTACCAACTGCTCTAATTTCATTTAACA
Organism: Coptis chinensis; assembly: GCF_015680905.1. NCBI lineage: Eukaryota > Viridiplantae > Streptophyta > Magnoliopsida > Ranunculales > Ranunculaceae > Coptis > Coptis chinensis. The sequence goes on from NC_141463.1 coordinate 40,919,409, forward strand.
AACAGTCAAGGATGCAAAACCCATACCTCTTTTCCGGAAGGGTCCAAAGAATGTGCGGACAACTCAAATTGATGTCACTTATCTTCGTGGTGGCAATAACATTCCTACCAACCCACTAAGCCACAGCCAGCTAGTTTCTTCTCAGAGACGTCTGACGAACACAATGCGAACCATGGTTGTACTGTCCTTCCAATACAGTCTCTGTTATCAAAGGACCGATTCCACCAAACTAAGATTCCTGGATTGTGACTATGATGTCTCTTTGCTCAATACCAATAATCTCAGACAACACTGCTGTAGTCAATTCCTTCCGACTACCAGTCAACCTTACAAAAATCCTACAACCCTCCATCTCCCTCTTCTTATAAAAATCAAACACCAAATCAGTGTAATAAAAATCATCCATAGAATACCATAACCCATTCCACTTCCTAATACACATTTCGGTGCCTAAAAAGGGTGAAAATTGTTGAGTAGTAAAAACTTGTTCTGGAAGACTCTTTGGGCTTTGAGGAGCCATTGAGTTTTGGATTTGAAATTTGTGGTTAATTTAAGGTGGGGGATAGTGATTGAATCACTTGATCAAAATTTGAACTGGGTTTGTGTGGAGGTTAGGGCGCGGGCAAGCTCAAGTTTGTCTGGCCTAAGGGGTGTGCGCGCTCAAGGTTTTTCTTTGGTCGGGAATGGAGGCAAGGAAGAAAAGAAGAAGATCGCGTGGGGGATATTTAAAAGGGAGTCACCTGCGTGGCACGTGACCACGTAGGGTTTAAAATCGTTTGGGACCAAGCCCAAAACAAATCCGTAATACCCATCCTATCTTATGACTTGTAAAACTTAAAGCTAAAATTCCCGATTCGTTAACGGTCCGATTTTTACGAATGAGCTATGAAAACGATCAACAAAGAAAGTACAATCCAATGATCTATAAAAAAAACTCAAATCTAGCCATAGTTGACATATAAGAAGATGAAAAATGTCTCAAAATGCGTGAATGACATAAGTTATATGATCAAAAGAAATCTAAATTCATATATAGTGTCAACCCGAATCAAAGTACAACTAAACTACATAACCAACAAGAATAGAAAGTTGAGTGATCAAGAAATGGAAAGACCAAACACCCCAACCCCAAACAAATTTTTAAAAACAGCGTTTAAAAAATTTGTTTAAAAATGTTGGTATTTTAAACTCAAATTCCCGAGACTTACTAGATTACTGTTTATAGGGTTTTATTTTTTTTTTTTTTTTTTATGAATAAGGTTTAATATAAAGGAAAACAATAAAACAATAAAGACATAAATCACTTCATAGAGAAACATGACTCAAAAACTGAGAAAACATGCAAGAGTGGAAAGCGTGAATTACGTTAAATGTGGACTTAGGATCCGGTACTTAAAGCCACACACTCCAAAGGGAAGGTCCGGTTACCTTCATGGTGAGCTTACCAATATATGAAAATGAGAGAAAGTACACCAAACATCAAAAGTTAGTCCTCATAGATAGGGCATTGTAAAAGGACATCCTCTACATCTGGGGACATTAACTAGTGAAAATGTTTTAAACGTTGGCCATTAACTTGAAAGGTACTGCTAACCTTGGGATTTACCAAGGTGATTGCCCCGTAAGGGGTGACTTTAATAACCAAAAAAGGACCAGACCAACGGGTTTTTAATTTCCCTGGAAAAATATGCAAACGGGAGCTGTAAAGCAAAACCTTTTGACCAACTACAAACTCTTTACGCAAAATCTGTTTATCATGAACACGTTTCATGTTAGCTTTATAATCCTTCGTGAGATCATAAGAATCATTACGGATTTTTTCTAGCTCATTTAATTGCAATTTATGCTTTACACCTACCTCATCAATATTGAAGTTCAAGCTTTTTATAGCCCACATAGCACGGTGCTCCAATTCAACGGGCAAGTGACAAGGTTTTCCAAACACAAGTCTAAAGGGAGACATTCCTATAGGAGTTTTAAAAGTTGTCTGATACGCCCAAAAAGCATCTGTTAGACGCTTAGACCAATCTTTCCAATCAGGATTGACTGTTGTTTCTAATATTTTTTTAGAGACTTCTACTTGGCTACTAGTTTGTGGATGATAAGGAGTTGCCACCTTATGGGTAACTCCGTACTTCTTAACTAAATAAGCAACAACTCTATTGCAAAAATGCATTCCGCCATCACTGATGATGGCTTTAGGGATGCCAAAATGACAGAAAATGTATTCCTTAACAAAAGACACAACTTTTTTATGGTCATTGCTACGACAAGCCATGACCTCTATCCATTTGGAAACGTAGTCCACAACAACAAGAATATGAATAAAACTATAAGAAACAGGAAAAGGACCCATGAAATCAATGCCCCATACATCAAAAATTTCCACTACCATAATGGGATTTAAAGGCATCATATTACGGTTAGTAATACGCCTAAGTTGTTGGCAATGAACACGCGTCTTGCAATGAACTTGGGCATCTTTAAAAAGGGTAGGCCAATAAAAACCATATTGAAGAATTTTAGCTGCCATTTTTATACCACTAAAATGACCACCACACTCTTTGTCATGGCAGAAGGATAAAAACTCATTATATTCCCACTAGGGAATACAACGACGAATAATCTGATCTGCATAATACTTAAAAAGGTAGGGCTCATCATAGTAGTATCGCTTAACTTTGGCCAAATTTTTTTTACGTTCATTTTTTGACCAAATATCAGGAATAATATCAGAAGCTAAATAATTCACATTGTCGGCATAGCGAGGTGCAGAAAAAATAGAATAAAGATGCTCATCAGGAAAAAAAATAAGGTATATATAGACTCAGAATCGCTATCACTGTTATTTGTTAGTCTAGATAAGTGATCGACAACTACATTTTTGACCCCTCGTTTATCCTTAATTTATAGGGTAAACTATTACAGGAGAAGAATCCATCGGATCAATCTTGGTAAAGTATCTTTCTTGGTGAGAAGGTACCTAAGAGCTGCATGGTCAATTTAGACTGAGGTCTTTGAACCAACCAAATAAGGACCGAACTTATCTAAAGCATAAACCACAGCTAAACATTCTTTTTTCATAGTAGTGTAATTTCTTTGAGCATAGTTTAAAGTTTTACTAGCATAATAAATAATGGTGGACTTATCATCTAGTTTTTGGCCTAATACAGCACCAACAACATAATCACTAGCGTCACACATAAGCTCGAAAGTTTTAGACCAATCGAGAGGCTGTATAATCGGTGCAGATGTTAAAGTGGCTTTTAAAGTTTCAAAAGCCTATTTGCATTCATAATTGAAATCAAAGATGGCATCTTTTAAAAGCAGATTAGTTAAAGGCCTAGCTAATTTTGAAAAATTCTTGATAAAACGCCTATAGAAACCTGCATGGCCTAAAAAGGCTCTAATGTCACGGATAGTCCGTGGTATAGGTAAAGATGCTATTTTATCTAATTTGGTCTTATCTACTTCTATGCTGTCGCTAGATACAATATGACCTAACACTATTCCTCTTTTTACCATAAAATGACTTTTTTTCCCAATTTAAAATCAGATTCTTCTCCTCACACCATGTCAACACTTTGGAAAGGTTAGACAAGCATTCACTGAAAGAGTCTCCATAGATTAAAAAATCATCTATGAAAACTTCCATGAAGTGCTCCACCATGTCACTGATAAAACGTAAAATGAATAGTTTACTCACGAATAAATGATAAAATTCAAACGCAAGTAAAACTAAAACTATTTTTGTGTCTATTTATCAAAGATTATTCTACTCTCAAATCTATCGAAATAGAGTGGAGTAAAAGATTCGTTCCACTCCTAGTTCTTTACCATTCAATGTTTTCTACGACTATCAATCTATCCAAAGTTAGTGAGAGTAATGGTGGGAAATTATACTACGATGTGAATTCAAATAACAAGATACGCTAATTCAAACTACGGAATTTCTAAATTGACTATATGATAAGGAATTAAGGGGGATTGATTCCGCCTTAACTCGACTTAATCAACTAACAAAGATTCATCGTGATCCAAATTTCAATGTTTTCCACATTTCAAAATGGTATTTCTAATCCCTAATTATACATGGCAATCTCTACCAATTAATAACTAGCATGTGAACCAACCAAATCCATTCTCATGGTGAACTAATTACTTTCTAGAATTAAATAGATTATCATGACAATTTCTAAGTTTACAAAGATCAAGCTTTATCAAGGCTTCTTCAACCCCCTCTAATGGAGGTTTAGCCTAGAATCATTATGCTATCATTTCCCAATGAAATTAAACAAGACATAATATAAAGATTATAAATTTACTAATTTGATCTAATCAATAATTCAAATCTAAATTAATAACTAAGAAATGATTAACAACTAAGAATCGAAATTAGATCTAAGTAATTTTACATAACAAAAACTGAAATTATGAAGAATTGAACTCACTACTTTTATTAATCTAATGAAGGAATAACAATGATTCAATAACATAAATGAAAATAAGGTAATAGAAACTAATTAATTAATGTAAAAACTAGATCTAGATCTAAAACTATTCTCTAATGGCTACTTTCTACCCTAGCTAATTATTTATTAAGAGCTAAGTCTTTTTTTGTGTGGAAATGGAGGAGACCAGATCCACATTTTCGTGCATGGGCTGAGAAGCCATGTTTTGGGCCGGAAAATCGAGCCCAAAGCCCAATTTCTTCAGTCCACAGAGCTTTTTTTAGTTGGCTTTGACTTTAACAGACTTTTCATCCACTTTTTCTCCTCTTATTGTGTTAAGGCTTAGACCATTGGAAAGCTCTTTCCGAGCCGGTCGTTTTGCAATAAGGTAGGCCCAATTCTGAGGCCTGAGTCTAAAGATACTTTCTTCGGAAGTTCTGCTGACTTTTGTGTGTTATTTCTGCCCACGTTGACTTTGACTTTTCAGCTTTTGACCATGCTTTACAAGGGCTTTTTCTCCTTGAATCTTGGCCTTTAATCATAGAACTTCTTAGCAACCAACCCTTACTCCTTTATCTCGCCAAAGTGGCATATTTCTGCACATAATTGACTTCAATGCCTGAAATGCATAAAAGCATGTAATCAACATTAACTCTTATTTATTACTCGCATAATTGGTCTAAAAATATTATTGTTAAGGGGTTAAAACTACAGTTTTGGGCTCTTATCAAATCACCCCCAAACAGCATTTTGCTTGTCCTCAAGCAAATATGAGAAATTAGAATAAGTGACCAAAAATGGAGTTCTAACTAATCTCGTTTAGCCAGAGTCTTGATTGCATTGACCATATCTGCAACAAGGCCTTAAACCACTAGGAATTCCCTAGTGGACGAGTTATAGCCTCGTGAGAGTTTTCTAGTGAAGGTACTCACAAACTTCATCTATACTACAACAACTAAGAAATAAAACTATTGTTTCCTTATTTATGCTCTCAATTATCTATACATCTAAGCTAGCAATGAATCTGAGAATAATCAAGTCAAAACCTAAGCTAATATATGCATAATAATCAATCATCTATGATTAAACATATATACAATGAGTAATACTATGAGATGTACTAGCAGGTCCATTTATGAAAACTTCGAATAAGCGTCCTTAAGTAGGTCCTCACATAAATGTCAAGACAAAATACTCTGATTTTTCAGCTCAAGTTTTATTTACTCTAGTGTGTAGTGGGCACACTCTACCTTATAATCTCAATGATACACAAGGAAGATGGAGTCGATCAAACACATCTGCCACTTACTATCACATTAACCTATTCCTAATTGAGCTAGATGTCTTTATTAGGTGTTCTAAGGATTAGGAGATAGTTTAAGAAGGAATGAAATGGATATTCAAAACGGACAAGTCTGAGATAATAGAGTCTTCATATTATGTAACTAGAGAAAACCTTGTTCTTTAGTTTTGCTTATACACTTTGTTTCCATCCTTAGCCATATATTTTTTTTTCTTTGGCTTTTGACTCCTTTGATTCTATTTTTGGAGTTCTCACTCTTTATTTTATTTTATTTATTTATTTATTTATTATTATTATTTTTTATTAACCTTCTTTTCTTATCTGAAGCGACGACTAACAAATTCTTGATTTCAAAGGTCTTTCTCTTTTCTATTCTTCATCTCTATTCTCAGAGTCATTTAAAGAATGGGTAGGCTGATATATATATATATTATTACTATCTCGTTTCCTTATTACTATATTTATTTATTATTACTATCTCTAACTAATCCCGTTTCGCCGAGTGCAATTGCATTGACCATATGCAACAAGGCCTTAAACCACTAGGAATTCCCTAGTGGACAAGTTATAGCCTCGTGAGAGTTTTCTAGTGAAGGTACTCACAAACTTCATCTATACTACAACAACTAAGAAATAAAACTATTGGTTCCTTATTTATGCTCTCAATTATCTATACATCTCGCTAGCAATGAATACAGAATAATCAAGTCAAAACCTAAGCTAATATATGCATAATAATCAATCATCTATGATTAAACATATATACAATGAGTAATACTATGAGATGTACTAGCAGGTCCATTTATGAAAACTTCGGAATAAGCGTCCTTAAGTAGGTCCTCACATAAATGTCAAGACAAAAATACTCGATTTTTTCGGCTCAAGTTTAAGCTACTCCGGTGTGTAGTGGGCACACTCTACCTTATAATCTCAATGATACACAAGGAAGACGGAGTCGATCAAACACATCTGCCACTTACTATCACATTAACCTATTCCTAATTGAGCTAGATGTCTTTATTAGGTGTTCTAAGGATTAGGAGATGGTTTAAGAAGGAATGAAATGGATATTCAAAACGGACAAGTCTGAGATAATAGAGTCATCATATTATGTAACTAGAGAAAACCTTGTTATTTACTTTTGCTTATACACTTTGTTTCCATCCTTAGCCATATATATTTTTTTCTTTGGCTTTTGAGTCCTTCGATTATATATATATATATTATTACTATCTCGTTTCCTTATTACTATATTTATTTATTATTACTATCTCTAACTAATCTCGTTTCGCCGAGTGCGATTGCATTGACCATATGCAACAAGGCCTTAAACCACTAGGAATTCCCTAGTGGACGAGTTATAGCCTCGTGAGAGTTTTCTAGTGAAGGTACTCACAAACTTCATCTATACTACAACAACTAAGAAATAAAACTATTGTTTCCTTATTTATGCTCTCAATTATCTATACATCTCGCTAGCAATGAATACAGAATAATCAAGTCAAAACCTAAGCTAATATATGCATAATAATCAATCATCTATGATTAAACATATATACAATGAGTAATACTATGAGATGTACTAGCAGGTCCATTTATGAAAACTTCGGAATAAGCGTCCTTAAGTAGGTCCTCACATAAATGTCAAGACAAAATACTCTGATTTTTTTAAGCTCGAGTTTCGCTACTCCAGCAGTGTAGTGGGCACACTCTACCTTATAATCTCAATGATACACAAGGAAGACGGAGTCGATCAAACACATCTGCCACTTACTATCACATTAACCTATTCCTAATTGAGCTAGATGTCTTTATTAGGTGTTCTAAGGATTAGGAGATGGTTTAAGAAGGAATGAAATGGATATTCAAAACGGACAAGTCTGAGATAATAGAGTCTTCATATTATGTAACTAAAGAAAACCTTGTTCTTTACTTTTGCTTATACACTTTGTTTCCATCCTTAGCCATATATATTTTTTTCTTTGGCTTTTGACTCCTTTGATTCTATTTTTGGAGTTCTCACTCTTTATTTTATTTTATTTTATTTATTTATTATTATTATTATTTTTTATTAACTTTCTTTTCTTATCTGAAGCGACGACTAACAAATTCTTGATTTCAAAGGTCTTCCTCTTTTCTATTCTTCATCTCTATTCTCAGACTCATTCAAAGAATGGGTAGGCTGATATATATATATATATATATTTGTTTTTTTTTGTTTTTTTTGTTTTTTTATTTAATTTTATTTTGTTTTTGTAACAGGGTAAAGGATTTGCGGTTTATGAAAGGCCAAAGAAAGGCTTAGAGGGGCGACTAGCGAAAAATAATTTCATAGGTTTGAATTTTTGGCTATATCGATCCAAAAAGGGCCTAAATTCTCAATTAGGATATGGTATAGTGATCAAGCAAGTGGACGTGTGATTTCTCTATCCGGATTTTATTTCTCCCTTACGTCATTTCTCAAATGTTTCACTCATATAAGGCTTTAGGCTATATTCTCACAGGATTTGTAGAATAACTACTCTAGCCTAGATTTCATAAACTTACTGCCAACAATCATAGATACTCATGTAACTTATTTATAGAGAGATGCAAAAATTATTACTTACATATTAACCTAAGTTTCTAAAAACTATTCTAATACAAAAGCTACGTGATATTTCTAGATTATCAAAGGCCTAGAGAAGGAAAACAATACCAATATTCCTATGTGTACAACATAAATTTTTTATTAATATTTTTAAATTTTTTGAATTTTTAACTAGAAAACGAGTACATATTATACATATCTATATCCTAACAGATGCCTTAATTACACGTGTTTCTATGCTCCCCCACCCCCCAAACAAGAAGCATGCTTTGTCCTCAAAGTATTTAAATAAAAATGGTAGAGAAATACCATGGAAACGCGTGAAATTCTGGAACATCTGCAAAACAAGGTTAAAACATACTAATATATAAAAAAAAAAACATACGCAACTCAATATGAGTTCCACCCGTTATGGGGTTAACAAGAATCAAATTGCTTAGGACATAAGCATATACTAACTGAAATAAAAACTAACCTTAACTCCTATTTAAGCATCATCCTCCTCATTCTCTTTTATAAAGAAATGAGGTTCCTTCGCATTCTGCCACGCCATGGTAATTTGCCAGGCTTCACGCCACTTATCGTCTACTATGGCTAATCTATCAAGCGCCACTTGGTCAGATGGGGTGTAAGGTGCAACCTGATGAGGCTGTATCCTCCACCCTTGCCAAGTCATTGCATGGAACGATCGAATAATACAATTGGTGGGTCTCACAATGTCGACCCCAACCCAATCCATGAAACGGGCACAAACAACAGGGAAGAAACATAGCATAATACGACAAATTAAAACAATTATAAGAAGGTACTTATGCCTCTTGCTATGGGCTCGGGCTAAACTAGACATTAGAGTCTGTAGAATATCATAGAGTGTACGTCCCCCAGCTAAAGCAATGAAAATATCACAAGTTTCATCATTCACAGAAGAATAACGCCATTCCCCTCTAATGCTTAGCATGATCCAAAACATAACAGTGCCCATGTTCATAGACAGGCTACCAAGGGTGACGTTATAATCCCCTTGGTCCTCTATCCTAAAGATTCCTGCCCCGTAATGCTCATGCAAATCCTCATAGTTATACATGTACATATTATCTACCAAATAGGCCTATGAGTCTTGTATTTCAGTGGGCATAGCAAGTCCAAGAACAAAGGCTAGCAAGAACCTGGAAATTTCTATTGGTTCATCCCCGATGGTGATGGAGAACACTTGTTCTCCATCTGGTCTATCAAAGAACAATTATCCTAAAAATAAGATGTAAGTGCGGGAGAATAAAGTTCATCAGGACTTACCAATAGTGGCTCCCAGCCTGCTAGAATGATCACTTCGCGAAACGACGCACCATAGGTGTCACTTTGGAACAAGTCTTCAAAAGACTGTTCCGGTATGATACGAGGGGATGTCATCACCAACCTACTCGCTGGAACAGCTGTAAACGATCCTAGAACACCCCACAAAAAAATTGGAATTTTTTGTGCCTACGGATGTCAGAGCGCAGGGGGCGCTCAAGCTATGCCTGGGTAGGGCGTGGGATGCGCCTTGGTAAATTTTGAGATCTAGGCGCTTCAGCGCGGGGCGTGCTAACTTTTTTCCTGGGATGGGCGCGGGTCGCCTTCAGGTGATTTTTGAGTTTTTGGTGGTTCAAGCACAGGTGGCACTCACCTGAGGTGCAGGCGCTCTTCGAGCTACTGAGTGCTGAAGTGAGAAGGAAATAAGAAAAAACTTGGGAGTGAAAGGTGAGAGATGAAAGTGGGATGTAGTGTGGGTTGTGAGTGTAAAATGAAAGAAGTTTATATAGGTTGTGAGCTTCCAAAATGAATCGGCAAGTTGCCAAAAAGTTTTAAAGAAATTGCCGGAAACAAAATATTTCCGAAACCGGAAACGGAAACAACCCATATTCTTTATTCTAAAACAACCATAATATCTTTTAGAGTAAATTTAGAATAGTAACTTCTAAACTCATTTAGATTTTATCCTACCACCACATCTAATCATAGGTATGCCAATATTGGCAATATTCCCAATAATCATTCCAAAACAACTTCTAAAATTGAGGTTCTTATAAAAATTGTGCTAGAATAAATAATACCACCCCCAAACAATTCGGGAAGGTGGGATTAACAAAAAAAATAATGCACAATTTGAAAAGAACCACATTATATTAAAAATTAAAATTCAAATACAATTAACTACCGAATTCCAATTTAACTACTGAATTCAAAAAAACTTAATATCCGAACTAATAAAAACAATAAAAACAACTAAATAACATCAAAACAACAATTTTTTCGAAACACCTTGCCATGTGATGAAGATGGACCCTGGGATGGAGATGGGGCCTGAGATGAAGAAGGGCCCGAGCCATCCGTCCTTTGATGATGACGCTCATGCCTCTCAGACTCATCTGAAATAGAAACCTCAAGGGGTGGCATGCGTCGTAGAATCTCTACTTGGAACAGGCGTTGTGCTTCCATTGCTGCTTTCATCTCTGCCTTCATCTCTGTTTAATGCGCATCGTGACGCTGAAGGAGTGTCCCCATGTTATACAAGAGATGATCCTGACCCTTTTCGAGGATTTCAAAACTCGTTTGAAGGTTCTTTTGTTTATTTCGAATTATAATCTACCTATCCCGTACATCTTCACAAATAGCATAAATGTGACGCACGCCAGTATGCAACACTGACATGCGTTCTGAATCAGACGTACACCTCTCCAAGGCATCTTTATCCAAACATGTCATGTCCTCCATTTCCTCATCCGAATCAACCACCCTATCCTCCTGCAACATCCAAGTCTTTTGAATACAGTATGTATAAATACTTTCATTTGAATGCAATTTCAACATAGTCCGCTCAGTTCTTGGTTCCCCCCCCCCCCAAGACAACATTATCTTCGTAATTAAAGCAGAAAATGGTGCAATACTCTTCCTAACTCCTCTAATCATATTTATCAAAAACTCGAGGATACAGAATTCATACCTCTTCTCTTGCAATATACAGATAACGTGCAGACATGTCAAACCGATGTCGATCACTTTCTCATTCCCAATGACGTTATTACCAATCCACTGAGTTACAACCAGTTGGTTGGTTCGCAGAGATGACTGTCGAGCACAATGAGAATTCGGATTGTATTGACCCTCTATGAGAGTGTCTTTCATCAATGCAGGAACTCCAGTATACTAGGATTCCTGCACTGTGGCTTCGAGGTGGCGTTCAGGCGTAATGCTTACAATCTCAACCAACTTCTCTCTCGATAATTCTCTCCTAGTCCCAGCCACCTTCATGAAAGTTTTCTGACCATCCAACTCTCTCTTCTTATAGAGTTGTTCGACCAAATCGGAGTGGTAGAAATCATCTGTCAAGTACCACAACCTATTCTAATTCCTCCTAATCATCTCGTCACGAAAAAAATGGCTTAAAGTGGGCGGCAATAAAAGCTTATTCCGGAAAAATTCTTCGTCTTAGGGTCATTGAAGTTTTGGGTGGATTTGTGGGTTTGAATAAGGTGGGGAATGGAGTTAAAATCAAACTCACTTAAAAGAATGGGAGGAGGCGTGGTGGTGGTGGTGGCATTTTGAAATTTTTGGTTTTTTGGATCTTTTTCGGTAGTTGAAATTGGTGTGGGAGAGGTTTGGAGAAGATTTGAGATGTTTTAAACTTTTGGCGTGGGTTTAGTTAGGTGTTTTTTTTTTTTTTTTCTTCTTATTTGGTTTCTAGGGTTTGAAGCTTGTTAATTGCAGTGGTGAAAAGGCACACTTGCGAACTGTTGGTTTGAAGGATGGAGACGCATGTGCGCACGAGATTGGGCCCAATCCCAATTTGATTTTTCAAATTTTTTTGGATTTTTTGCGCAACTTCAAACTAAAATTGCCACTTCCTTACCAGTCCAATTTTTGTGAATGAGCTATGGAAATGATTAGGAGAGAATTTCCAATCCAATGATCTATACAACATTCTATTCCGACTGTGGGTGACATATAAGAAGATGGAAAATACCTCAGAGTGTGTACATGATGTAAGTTAGGCGAACGAATGAAATCTAAATTCATAGATAATGTCAACCTGAATCGAAATACGACTAAACGGCCTAAGCAACACAAATGGAAAGTTGAACAATACTAGACGTAAAAATGAATACCCCATGATAAGAGCCCAAAACTGTAGTTTTAACCCTTTAACAGTCATACTTTTAGACCAATTATGTGAGTAATAATTAAGAGTTAACACTGATTACGTGTTTTTATGCATTTCAGGCTTCAAAGTCCATTATGTGTAGAAATGTGCCACTTTAGCGAGATAAAGGAGAAAATGTCGGTTACTAAGGAGTTCCATGATTAAAGGCCAAGTTTTGAGAAGACAAAGCCTTTCTAAAGCCCGGTCAAAAGCTGAAAAGTCGACGCGGGCAGAAATAACACACAAAGGCTGCAGAACTTCCGAAGGACATATCTTTGGACTCAGACCTCGGAATGGGGCCTACCTTATGTCAAAACGACCGGCTCGGAAAGAGCTTTCCAATGGTCTAAGCCTTGACCCAATCAGAGGAGAAGAAGTGGACGAAACGTCTGTTGAAGCCAACTGTAGCTGAAGAGGCCTTTTCTGAATTTGAAAAGAATTGGGTTTTGGGCACGATTCTGCGCCCAAAACATGGCTCCAAGCCCATGCACGATTTTTGGATCTGAAAGTATAAAAACAAAAGCTTAATTCTTTGTTAATGGTAGATAGTTAGACCTAGAAATAGATTAGATTAGTAGTCTCCATTAATGAATTATAGATCTAGTTTTTCATGTAGATTAATTAAGTTTAGTTCCATTTCAATTATTGTATTAGATTAAACCTTTGAATCTTGTTCTTTATTTTGATTAGATCAATAAAGTAGTATTTTTATCAATTTCGATTTTTGTCATTTTCATTTCTAGATCCAATTTCAATTCCTGTCCTTATTGCATTTTAGTCATTAAATTAGATTTCATTATTGTTTAATTAAGTAAATTTCAATTCTTTATATCATGTTTAGTTTGAATTTAATCGAAATGATTAGTAATGATTCTCGGCTAAACCTCCATTTGAGGGGGTTGAGAAGCCTTGATGAAAAAGCTTGATTCGATTAACGTAGATTCGTCGTAATTTCCTTTCCACTCTAAAAACGTTTAGTTCACCATGAGAATGGGTTTAATCGTTCACATGCTAGTTATTAATTGGTAGAAATGCCATGTGTAATTAGGGATTAGGAAGAACCAATTGTTCTCTTGAAGGAGTTCAATTCGGATTACGACGATTTGTAGTTAATAGGATTAAGTCGAGTTAAGGTGGAATCAATTCCCCTCTAACTCCTTATCATCGAATCAACGTAGCATTCCCTTAGTTATTCCCATCGTCGACTAGTTGCATTCCGTGGGTAGTTGCATCGTAGTCTAGTTGCCTTTTTCGTAAATCTCTCATTAGACTTTAAGTTTAGAGTACTTACACTTGAGAACATAGCATGCGGAAGGACTAAGAGTGGAACGAATCACTCTACTCCACTATATCTCATAGACTTGAGAGTAGAATCTTTGATAATATAGGCACTTAAGATAGTTTTAGTTTACTTACGTTTTGATTTCATTGTTCATTTCATGAGTAGACTATTCATTTTATGTTTTATCAAATGGCGCCGCTGCCATCTTAGTTTCACTTTCGTATTGTTTTCGTAGTGTTAGTACTGTTCTTAAAAGTCCCATTTCACCCACCCACCCTTGTTTGATTCATACTGTGGTTGTCCATTTCAGAGTTGAAAAATTCCGGGTAAAATTACACCGAAGCGCCAAGACGCTTCCTTGCGCAACCAGCCTAACTCACTAGACCTCGGAGCGACCAGCCCCCATGTGGAGCCGACCTGCCATAAACTCTGGAATTCTAAGATACACCGAGCGACTTCATGCCTTAGCAAATTTTGTCGGTTTACGCCGGTTTGATTCGAACTTTGATCTTTCATATTTTTCAGTGTTCTAACCTCCTATATACACTGAACAAAGCGTAAACAAGGCGCAATTCATAAGCGAAACAAGGGCCTTAATCGGTATTCCTTTCTTCCACACCTCGCTCTCTCTGTTAGAGGTTTATACTAGTATATCTGAATTGTTTGGAGTGTTGGCGTGTTTAGCTAAGTTGGTCTTAGCCTTGTATGAGATTAAGGTCCGGCGAACAAAATACCGAGCGTAATTACAAAACAACGTCAACAAACAAGTCTATCTAGTATACCATCCACTACACCTCTAGCTACTATTTCACACACATCACGACCTGATGCCCGAAGAAGAAGAGAGGCCTCTCTCGACTTCTACAAAGCCTTGAGCGATAGCCCCAAATCTTGCATCGTTCTAGCAGGACCAGTGGGATTTCGAATCCCTCCAAATATTTTTAATTTGTTTCCCGTTTTTTCATGGATTAGACCATGAAAAACCTTATCGGCTGTCGCGTAGGATTGAACAAGTCCTAACAACATTCCACCATCCTACGGTTGGTGCGGAACAAATTAAATTAAGGGTATTTCCTTTCACCTTAGCCGATAAAGGGCGTCTTGGTTAACTGCCCAAAGCGCCTAATTCTGTGGACTTCGTGGGCTAAACTTGTTCAGCTATTTATGGAACATTTTACCCACCCCTAAAGACGGATGAGATGCTTTCCAAGATCCATTTCTTTCGACAAAATCCTCATGAATCATTTTCAGAGGCTTGGAATCGTTTCACCGATCTCCTTATAGAGTGTCCACATCATAACTTAGCGAAAGACACGTTAGTTCGTGCCTTTTCAAAGGACTTCTACACCACCATAAAGAAGTCCTTGACATAATGAATGGGGGTAGTTTCTTAAGCAAAGGAGCTTGGAGGCTTATAAATTTTTAGAGGACCAAACTAAAGCGAAATAACAAGCGGGGGTAGTGACGATATCCACCGCTCGCTAGTTCTTCTAATACTGATTAAGGCGCGGTATGTTTGAAATTAAACACAATCCGAGCTAAAAACTCTAATCGAATCACTCACTAAAAAGGTAGAGGCCATTTCGGTTCAACAAAAAATCCTATTCCCGTCATGAATGTAAATTCAAATCCATGTAGTTTTGTTGGAGCCCTGAGCATCCCGACTCTCCCATCCTATAGCCTATGAACAGGCTTGTTCCATTAATAGTGAACCTAACGCCCCGGGAGACAAAATCCTAACCGGTTGGAGAAATAACCCAAACATCACACCTCAAAGGTACAATAATCAATATGTTAGGCCTACACCGCGGCTTTAACCAAGCCCCACTCACGACAAGGGCGAGGGGTCGGGAATTTTAATAATTATAACAACCAAGTGCAACCTCGACAAGGTCAAGCACAAAGTCAAGGTAGTTATAATAATTATAATGCTAATAGAGGTATCGTTCCGTAAATAATAACTATCAAAATCCACCCATAAATAATTCCGCGTGAACTAGTTCCAGTCCACCACCCGTGACTACTACACCCACAATAACCGGATCGTCTTGACACCTTCATACAAGTGAGCCAAAACTTTTTCCAAACCATGGCTCAATCTAACCAACAAATTCTACAATCGGTTAATAATTTAACCAAACGGTTGGCTCAAGATAAAGCCCAACCCAAAGGTGTGTTTCCGTGTAACGAAATACCTAATCCTAAAACAACAAATACAGCCTTTGAGGTAACCGATAATACTAGTAATGAGTATGAAAATGTAGGTGAGCTAAAGACCATCACCACCCTCCGTTCTGGCAGAATGGTTGATAACAAAGTAACTATGCCTATAGTTACCCCACCAATAGCCCCCTACACCGCTATATTACTAGATACCGAAATAGAAACTGAAGAGCCTACCACCGTAGGTACCGGTTCAACAAAACCCTAAGAAACAGGAAGCCACGGTTAAACACCCAGGTAATACCATTGCTAAATATAGACAGAAACCACCGTTTCTACAAAAATTAGTCATGTTAACTAGGGATACAAATTACGAAGAGATTAGGGATGTTTTAAGAATCTAACTATAAACCTTCCCTTCCTCGAAGCTATAAAAAGCTACCACACCATGCTAAGTTTCTTAAGGAATTGTGTACTACTAGGCGTAAGACCAATATACCAAAAGGCGCCTTTTAACGGAGACAATTCCCAACTCTATCTGAACATAATGGAATTGTTAAGTCTGAAGGACCACGGTAGATCCTCTTGTCTGATGCACCTTAGGAGATTCCTATCACGACCCGCGTTATTATTAGACTAGGGGCTAGTGTAAACTTACTCCCGTTTTATTTGTATAGACAAATAGGTCTAGGCGAGATGCAACCCACTAGAATGGCGTTGCAATTAGTTGATCGGTCTATTAAGTATCCTAAGGGTGTCGTCGAAAATGTTAAGTAAAATTCAGGATTTTTACTATCCGGCTGATTTTGTCATCCTCGATCTGAAGTCGTTAATGACTCTGTCGATCATCTTAGGGCGACCTTTTAAACAACCGCCAATGCGCTCATTAATTGCTGCGATGGTTCAATGTCCATGTCTTTTGGCCATCTTGTTGTTGAAGTCAATGTTTTTAAAACAAAGACACCGCGATTACCCGATTAGATCTATGGATGGAGAGGTTAGCATGATCGAGGCGTTGCTTTCGAGATTATTTCAACAACACGTTCCACGATAATCATATGCCCAAATTTCTTTCCTTTGGAAGATCAGACTCCAATATTTCCATCCCTACACTAGTCGATGCACATATTACGGATGAGGAGGAGATAGATGACTTTCTCAAAGATATAGAGGACTATCATAGTAACGAGGATATGACCAATCTAGATGAGCAATTCGATGAGTTTCTTGAAAGCGGTGATGAATCACCCTATCAAGAACTACTTTGCACAACATCCACCTCGATTCCCCTCCTTCCACCCTTTCAAAGGAATCCCGAGTTTGCACTCGATCCTGTTGTTTCTTCTGTGCATCATAATTTTTTAAATTCACCTAGTAAACAAATACTACAGAAGGACAAACCAATTGACACCTTCATTTTCAGAATTGAGACAGTCCCTACAAACACAATGAATAAGTTTTGTGCTAAAACCACATCCTCATTATTTACAAGCTGTCTTTCTACAACTTATCCCTATCCACCATATTCTCCACAACCATTCACTTTTCCACACTTATTTACTAGAACACCCACTCATTCAAAAATGAAAAATAAGGTGCATGATAGGTTACATAATAGGGCTATCCGATTTCGTTTTCATTTCACTAGGTTGAGTCATGGGAAATCTTGGCGCTTGATTGTGCTTGGATATGTTTTCTGGGATATTTATTTATGGAATGATCCACAACTATTTTGGTTGTTGATATATGATAAACTGCATGTTCATACATATGTTTAGACAAGTCTCGAGTATCTGACTATAAACGACTCAACTTTTGTGTTTGGTGCATTTCCTTTCATTTCCATATATTGGTGAGTGCACCATTAAGGTAACCGGGCTCTCCCTATGGAGTGTGTGGCTCTAAGTACCGGATCCGAAGTCCACGTTTGACATAATTCACGTTTTCCACTCTTGCATGTTTTCTCGGATTTTTGAGTCATGTTTCTCTATGGGGTGAATTATGTCTTTATTGTTTATTGTTTTTCTTTTTAAAATTAAAAATATATATATATATATTAAAAAAAAATAAAAAAAATAAAAAAATAAGCATAGTAACCTAGGAAGTCTCGGGAATCTGACTTTAAAAGACCCACTGCTAAAAACAAATTTTCTAAGCCGTTGTAAAATTTGTTTGGGGAGTCAAGTGTTAAATGTTTCGTATTAAAATATTTATGTCCCATTAGAGTTGCTTAGGCGTTTTATTGTATTACGATTTGGGTTGACATAATCCATGAATTTAGAGTTCAATTGTTCGCATAACGTACGTCATGCACGCACTTTGAGGCGTTTTCCACTGTCTTATATGTCATCCATGGTCGGAATGGAGTATTTTATAGATCATTGGATTGGAAATTCTCTCTGATCATTTCCATATCTCATTCATAAAAATCGGACCAATAACAAAGCGGCAATTTTGATTTGAAGTTTCACGAAAAATCGAAAAAAATCACAAATTTCGATTTTGGGCTTGGGCCCAACCACCCGCGACAATAGCGCGCCACCCTTAACGAGCAACGTCGATCTTCTTCTCCATTCGCCATTAACGCCAAGCTCCAAAACCTAAAAACAAAATCAAAATAAAAAAAACTAAAGAATTAACCCACCCCAATCAAATCCCAACCCAAATCGACTCCAAACACCACCGACCACCACTCCCACCGATTTATATCACTAAAACCACCGAAAATTCAAAATTTTGGTGCTACTTTTGTACCACCACTCCACCACCACCACTGTTGCTTCAACCGGTCGATTAAAATCCCACCACTACATCACATTTAAACCCCACTACATTCCAAACTTCCAATGGCTCAAAAAGCGCCCGAATTTTGTTGAACAAGCTTTTACCGCCCACCACTTCCGCCGTTTTATGGTGATGAGATGATCGGTCGAGATCGGAGTAGCTTGTGGTACTTTCGGCCGAAGCCTATTACCACGAGGACTTAGTCCGGCCGGTTCTCTGATCTGAGGGAGTTGGAAGGGACGAGGATTTTTGTTATTGTGGCGAAAGGGAAGGAAGTGGCGACCGGGTTGTTGGCTGAGATTCTAGGCATTCCCTAGAATCCATCTGGATGTCACCTGCGGGGAGTCCCAACATAATGGGGTAGAGCCATTGATGCAGACAGTTATTGGAGGCGACTACAATGCGAGATCGCATTGTGTTTGACATGACTTCCCTTAGGACCAACCGGTAGCTCTGACCCGGTGGATTAGTCGGGCGATCGAGGGAAGGGAAGGTCGGCGACATCGGCTGAACTGCCTCCACATCTTATGGATACTCCAAGAGCGGAAGTATGACTTCTGCATCTTAGAGTTTTCTTGAGCATGATTAGGGGAGTAGGGAGGTGTTGCCCTCCCCGCTGTGTTGATAACAAAGATCATCTTTGAAGTTGAGGCAGCTCGGGCGATTGATCGGACATACATCACCCTCCACCGTAACCCTGCATCTATAAGGAGTGTGTCCAACGCGGGTTTGGAGGTTGGCTGAGGACAGAGAAGAAGAAGAAGGGATGGTGGAGCTGAGAATGAAGAGGAGGCTGGGGGACATCAAGATGTCTCGAGGAGGATGAGGAGGACTTGGCGTGTTTTGACGCTGGATGCCTTGGAAGGTGTTGGTCGGCGCAGAAAGCGCATGGCCGTGATTCATCGTGGCATCGCGTTAAGCTCAACACTATCTGTGAAGACCTCCGGACTCGGCGAACAACGATGCATCATAACCGAGCTCCGTTACCCGGAGAGAGGGCGAGAGGTGGGAACAGATGAGGGGCGAGCTAGAAGCTCGGCGCCCGATTCGGGGCGAGATCTTTGCGACCGCGATTCCCACATCACGGGGACTTTCCTTCTGAGGACACACCATCCGAGCCGCGCGCCGTCGCCCGAAGGGCGAATGGTGTCTTGGCTCTTCAGGAGCTTAGGAGCAGTCTCCGGAGCATGTTCCCTCCACCACCAGTTCCGGAGTAGCTAGGGATAGTATAGTTTTATGTTTTATGTTTTATTTGTAGTTTCCTTACTGTTATTTATTTTTATGTAAGTTTATTTCCGTAAGTTGAATTTTGTAGAGTAATGTACTCCGAATGAAAATTTTAATATAAGGGGTTATTTTCAGTATGCGTGGTTGTTTCATATTGACCCCACCTTCCCAACTTGTTTGGGGGTGGTTTTATCTATTCGATGATTTTTATATAACCCCGGGTTAGAATTTATTATTGAGTCAAGGTGAAAATATGGCTGTTTAGGCATATATATGAATAAGTATCATGGTAGGATGAAATCTAGATTAAATAGGTACATTCTATCATAAAATCAACCTAAAAGATATTGGGTTTGAATTAGAATCAAGGAAATGAGTTGTTTCCGTTTTCGGGTTTGGAAATTTTAGGATTTTCGGAAACTGCTGTAATTAGTTTTGGCAACTTCCCGATCCATTTTAGCAACTTTAAACCTATATAAACTTGATACAATCTATCCTCACAACTCACACTACACCTAAACTCCATCACTCACCTTTCACTCCCGCGATTCCCTCGTTTCGGCTCATTTTCCGAGTTTCTGCAACTCGAAGACTTTCGCGCCCTCTGGGGCGCGCACTTGCGCTCTGTAAATTTTTTTTGAGTTTTTGTTAGAGCGCTCGCGCTCGCGCTGGCGACCAGCTCAAACACTGGAAATTTCAATTTCTTGAGGCCTTCGCGCTCTATCGAGCGCTCACATACGACTTCCGTGGACCGGAAATTTCCGTTTTTAGATGCGTAGTATCGGATCATTCGCGGCTATTCCAAAGTATAATTTTGAGATGACATCTCCAACATTGATACGGAACAGTCTTTTCGAAGATTTGTTCCAAAGCACTACTTATGGTGCTTGGTTTTGTGAAGCGATCACATTCGTTAATTTGGGGGCCGCTTATGGTAAGACCGATGCACTTTATTCTCCGACTCTAACATCTTATTTTTAACGATAACTGCATTTTCTTTGAAAGACCGGATGGAGAACAAGTGTTCTCCATCAACATTGATAATGAACCAATGGAAATTACCGGGTTCTTGCTAGCATTTGTTCTTGGGTGGCTATGCCCCGCTGAAATACAAGACCCATGGTGTTATTGGGTTAGATAATATGTATGTCTACACTTACGAGTTTTTGCATGAGTCGTATGGCGGGCATTTTTCGTATTGAGGACCAAGGGGAATATAACGTCGCCTTTGGTAGCCTTTCCATGAACATAGGGCTGTTATGTTTTGGATCATGCTAAACATTTTAGGGAATGGCGTTTTTCTTACGTGAATGATGCCACTTGCGGTAGCGTCTTCCTTGCTTTAGCCATCACGCGTATGTGTCATGACCTTCCCGAACCTTGATGTCTAGTTTAGCTCGATCCCATAGCATGAGGCATAAGTACCTTCTTATGCCCGTTCTAGTTTCGTATATTATGCTATGTTTCTTTCCTGTTTTTGTACATGCTTCCACGGATTGGATTCACGGTCGACACCATGCGACCCACCAATAGTATTATTCGATCTTTCCGTGCAATGACTTGGCAAAGGGTGGAGGATACAACCTCATCTGGTTGCACCTACACCCCCGTCGAACTAATGGCTCTTAATAGGTTAGCAATCATAGATGATAAATGGCGGGAAGCCCGCAAATTATCATGGCATGGCGGGGCGAAGGAACCTCACTTCTTTATGGAAGAAGAGAATGAGGAAGATGACGAATAATCGCGGGGGATAAGGTAAGTTTTCATTCTAGTTAGTGTGCGCTTATGTCCCAAGCAATTTCATTCTTGTTAACCCCATAATGGGTAGAACTTCGTATAGAGTTGTGTCGGTTTTTATTTCCTATATTAGTGCGTTCTAACCTTGTTTTACTGAGATGTTCCTGAATTTCACGCCTTCAATGGTATTTTTCCTACCCTCTTTATTTAATTGCTTTGAGGACAAAGCATGCCTTTTGTTTGGGGGGGATAGAAACACGTGTAATTAAGGCATCTGATAGGATATAGATAGAGTTAATATGCATTTGTTTTCTAGTTAAAATTTTAAAAATCAAAAGTATAAATAAATAAGTTCATGCTATACACTTAGGAATAGTGGTATTGTTTTCCTTCTCTATGTTCTTAACAATCTAGAAGTCTCCGCGTAGCTTTTGCATTAGAATAATTGTTAGAAACTTAGGTTAATATGTAGGTAATAATCTTTGCATCTATCTATAAATATATTACATGAGTATCTATGATTGTTAGCGATAAGTTTAAAATCTAGGCTAGAGAACTTATTCTACAAATCCTGTGAGAATATAGCCTAAAAGCCTTATATGAAGCGAAAACATTTGAGAAATGACACAAGGGAGAAGTAAAATCGGGATAGAGAAATCACACGTCCACTTGCTTGATCACTATGCCATATCCTAAAAGAGAATTTAGGCCCTTTTGGATCGATATAGCCAAAAATTCAAACCTATGAATTATTTCCCGCTAGTCGCCCCTCTGAGCCTTTCTTTAGCCTTTCATAAACCACAATCCCTTTACCCTGTTACAAAAAAAAAACAAAATAAAAAAAAATCAACCCACCCAATTTAGAATAAGTCTGAGAATAGAATGAGGAAGAAAGAAGAAGAGAAAAACACACATGTAAACAAAAAGTTAGTTAATTGCTTCAGAAAATAAAGAAAAGAAGTTTCCATCCAAGGAAAAGAAAAATAAAAATAGAAATAAAATAAAAACTCCAAAAATAGAATAAAAGGGAGTCAAAAGCCAAAGAAAAAAAAAAAAAAAAGAAAAAGGAAAAAATATGGCTAAGGATAGAAACAAAGTGTAGAAGCAAAAGTAAATAACAAGGTTTTCTCTAGTTACATAATATGAAGACTCTATTATCTCAGACTTGTCCTTTTTGAATATCAATTTCCTTCCTTCTTAAACCATCTCCTAATCCCATGACACACCTAATAAAGACCTCTAGCTCAATTAGGAATAGGTTAGTGTGATAGTAAGTGTGGCGATGTGTTTGATCGACTCGAGCTCCTTGTTGTCATTGAAATTGTAAGGTAAAGTGTGCCCACTTTGCACTAGAGTAAATAAAACTTGAGTGGAAAAATCAGAGTGTTGTATCTTGACTATTATTGTGAGAACCCTACTTAAGGGCGCTATTCGAGTTTCAAAACGGACACTGCTAGACATTTCATAGTATTACTCATTGTATATATGTTTATTATAGATGATTGATTATTATGCATATATTAGTTTAGGTTTTTTTTGGTTATTCTTGTTCATAGCTAGTGAGATGTATAGATAGTTTGGAGCATGAATAAGGAAACAATAGTTTTATTTCTTAGTCGTTGTAGTATAGATGAAGTTTGTGAGTACCTTCACTGGAAAACTCTCACGAGGATATAACTTCGTCCACTAGGGAATTCCTAGTGGTTTAAGGCCTTGTTGCGTATATGGATCAATGTCACTTTCGTAAAAGAAGTAGATAGAACTCCATTTTTGGTCACTTATGTTAATTTCTCATCTTTGCTTGAGGACAAGCAAAATGCTGTTTGGGGGTGGTTTGATAAGAGCCCAAACTGTAGTTTTAACCACTTTAACAGATCATACTTTTAGACCAATTATGTGAGTAATAATTAAGAGTTAACATTCACGTGTTTTTATGCATTTCAGCTTCAAAGTCCATTATGTGCAGAAATGTGCCACTTTAGCGAGATAAAGGAGCAAAGGTCGGTTACTAAGGAGTTCTGTGATTAAAGGCCAAGTTTCGAGAAGACAAAGCCTTTCTAAAGCCCGGTCAAAAGCTGAAAAGTCGACGCGGGCAGAAACAACATACAAAGTCAGCAGAACTTCTGAAGAACATATCTTTGGACTCAAACCTCGGAATGGGGCCTACCTTATGTCAAAACGACTGGCTCGGAAAGAGCTTTCCAATGGTCTAAGCCTTGACCCAATCAGAGGAGCAGAAGTGGACGAAAATTCTGTTGAAGCCAACTGCAGCTGAAGAGGCCTTTTTGGACTGAAAGAATTGGGTTTTGGGCCTGATTCTCTGGCCCAAAACATGGCTCCAAGCCCATGCACGATTTTTGGATCTGAAAGTATAAAAACAAAAGCTTAATTCTTTGTTAATGGTAGATTGTTAGACCTAGAAATAGATTAGATTAGTAGCCTCCATTAATGAATTCTAGATCTAGTTTTTCATGTAGATTAATTAAGTTTAGTTCCATTTCAATTATTGTATTAGATTAAACCTTTGAATCTTGTTCTTCATTTTGATTAGATCAATAAATTAGTATTTTTATCAATTTCGATTTTTGTCATTTCCATTTCTAGATCCAATTTCAATTCCTGTCCTTATTGCATTTTAGTCATTAAATTAGATTTCATTATTATTTAATTAAGTAAATTTCAATTCTTTATATCATGTTTAGTTTAAATTTAATCGAAATGATTAGTAATGATTCTCGGCTAAACCTCCATTTGAGGGGTTGAGAAGCCTTGATGAAAGCTTGATTCGATTAACGTAGATTAAATTCGTAATTTCCTTTCCACTCTAGAAACGTTTAGTTCACCATGAGAATGGGTTTAATCGTTCACATGCTAGTTATTAATTGGTAGAAATGCCATGTGTAATTAGGGATTAGGAAGAACCAATTGTTCTGCGGCCAGTTCAATTCGGTTCTGACGATTTGTAGTTAATAGGATTAAGTTGAGTTAAGGTGGAATCAATTCCCCTCTAACTCCTTATCATCGAATCAACGTAGCATTCCCTTAGTTATTCCCATCGTCGACTAGTTGCATTTAGGTGGGTAGTTGCATCGTAGTCTAGTTGCCTTTTTAAGTAAATCTCTCATTAGACTTTAAGTTTAGAGTACTTACACTTGAGAACATAGCATGCGGAAGGACTAAGAGTGGAACGAATCACTCTACTCCACTATATCTCATAGACTTTAGAGTAGAATCTTTGATAATATAGGCACTTAAGATAGTTTTAGTTTACTTACGTTTTGATTTCATCGTTCATTTCGTGAGTAGACTATTCATTTTATGTTTTATCACCCCACCCCCAAACAAATTTTTGGCAATGAAGTTTGAAAATTTGTTTTAAATGTAGTCTTTTAAAGGCAGATTCCCGAGACTTCTTAAATTACTATTTATATGATATAGAATTTTTTTAATTTTTATGCATGATGTTTACTATAAGAAAAGCGAAAAGCAATAAGGACATAATTCACACCATAGAGGAACATGACTCAAAAATCGAGAAAATATGCAAGAGTGGAAAACGTGAATTATGTTCAATGTGGACTTAAAATCCGGTACTTATAGCCACACACTCCATAAGGAGGGCCCGGTTACCTGAATGGTGCACTTACAAATATATAGAAATGTAAGAAAGTACACCAACCAACAAAATGAGCCATTTATAGTCAGATACTCCAGACTTTAACAAATAACTGGATATATATATATATACCTGCAGTTTTCCATATATCAACAACCTAAAGAGTTGTCGGTCTTTCCATAAATAACATGGAATGCACCCCCAAACAGAATCAAACACCAAGATTTTCTACGACGCAACTTATTGAAATGAAAGCGAAGTTTGATAAATCTAAAACATAATCGAGCATGCACCTTCTTTTTCATCTTTGAACGAGAGGGTGTCCAATTGAATAATCATGAGAAAATGGATGTTTGTGGAAGATATATTGGATATGGATAAGTTTTAGAAGTAAGGAATGGAAAAAATGAGAATGTGGGTTTATCACAAAACTCATTCATGGTGTAGGTGAAAACTGTCTCAATTCTAAAAATGAAGGTGTCAAGTGCCTTTCTCTTGGGAATTATTTATGTATTAAGAGGATTTAGAAAATTATTAAGCCTGAGGAAGAAATAAGAGGGTCAAGCAAACTCCGGGTTCCTTTGAAAAGGTGGAAGGTGGGGAAAATTGATGATGGAAGATGAATGAGTGTCATTTAGAGCTCTCGTGTCTAGATCGATTAGAAGCTTTGAGATATGCGGACATTCCTCAATAGGTGGGTCAAAGCGAATCACTTTGGGATAGAGGGTGAAAATTTATCTTCCATCATAAGCGTCAAGGGATGAATGGATGTTGGCGAGTGGGACTCGCGAGGTGGCAAGGAAGAGTTGCAAAAGAGTTGAAGGAAATTTTCCTCAATTTCATCTACATCCAAGGAGTCCTTGTCGAAGTTGGAACTTCCAAAGGAAAGGAAATTGTGCATCTGGTTATCCAGAAACGTGGGTTTGAAATAATCATGAGCTAAGCTCTCAATCATGCTAACCTCTCCCTCGATATTCGTAGTAGGAAACTGTTTGATTGTTTTAAAAACACTAACCTCAACAGAAAGATGGCCAAAGGACAAGGACATTGAATCATCGCGATAGTTTATAAGCGCGTTGGGAGTTGCCAAGAAAGGGCGCCCTAAAATGATCATGAGAAAATAGATGTTTGTGGAAGATATGGTGGATATGGATGAATTTTAGACGTAAGGAATGGAAGAAATGAGAATGTGGGTTTGGCACAAAACTTATTCATGGTGTAGGTGGGAACTGTCTTAATTCTGAAAATGAAGGTGTCCAGTGCCTTTCCCTTGGGAATTATTTCTGTATTAAGAGGATTTAGAAAATCATTAAGTACAGAAGAAACAAAAGGGTTAAGCGCAAACTCCAGGTTTTGTTGAAAGGGTGGAAGGTGGGGAATATTGGTGAGGGAAGATGAATGAGTGTCAGCTAGAGCTCTCAGGTCTAGATCATTAGAAGCCTTAAAATGCCAGACATTCCTCAATAGGTGGGTCAAAAGAATCACTGGGATAGAGGGTGAAAAATTCATCTTTCGTCATAACGTCAATGGATAAATGGATGTTGGCAGGGTGGGACTCACGAGGTAGCAGGGAAGAGTTGCAAAAGAGTTGAAGAAAATCTTCCTCAATTTCCTCTACGTCGAAAGAGTATTTGTCAAAGTTGGAACTTTCAAAGGAAAGGAATTTGTGCATCTGGTCATTCAGAAACGTGGTTTTGAAATAATCATGAGCTAAGCTCTCGATCATGCTAACCTCTCCATCGATATTCGTATAAGACAACTATTTGATCGTTCTAAAAACGTTTACCTCAACGGAAAGATGGCAAAAGGAGAAGGACATCGAACCATCGCGGCAGTTTATAAAAGCGTTAGCGATTGCCAAGAAAGTAGCCCTAAAATGATCGAGCGAGAATGGTTAGCTATACGTATTGAGGATAACAAAATCCGCAGGATAGTAGAAATCCTAGACCTTAACAAGCACATTTTCAACGTCATTTTAGTAGGTTGCATCTCTTGTAGACCTATTTGTTTGTATAGATAATACAGGAGTAAGTTAACACTCGCCCCCAAGTCTAGTAAAGCGGTCGTCGTGTGGGAATCTCCTAAGGTGCATTATATAGTGGGACGACTAGGGTCCTTGTACTTAACGATTCCATTGTGTTCCGTTAAAGTTGGAAACTGTTAAGTTAAATAGGTGTCTTTAGGAATCTTTGTCTTACACCTAGTAGTGCACAACTCTTTGAGAAACTTAGAATGGTGAGGTAACTTTTTAATTGCTTCAAGAAAAGGTAAGTTTATCATTAGATTTTTAAAAACTTCTCTAATCTCGTCAAAATGTGTATCATTGTTAAGCATAGCTAATCTCTAAGAAAACGGTGGTTTCTCTCTATATTTAGCATATGGATCAATAAGATGGTTAAGCTTACCTTTCTGTTTCTTAGGCTGTGGTTTAACTGGTACCTCTACAGGGGTAGGCTCTTCAATTTCTGTTTTAGTATCTAGTTCAATATCTTGTATAGGGACTACTGGTGGGGTAACTATAGACATAGTTACTTTGTTATCAACCACTCTGCCTGAACGAAGAGTGGTGATGGAATTTAGCTCACCAACGTTTTCATTATCCTTACTAGTATTATCGTTGACCTCAAAGGCTATGTTTGTTGTTTTAGGATTAGATATTGCTTGACCTGGAAACACACCTTTGGGCTGTACTTTCTCTTGTGCTAACTGCTGTAAGGAAAGTTAGATAGCTTGTAAAATCTGTTGTTGGGTTTGCATAAAGGCATCGAAACGATCCGGTTGTAGAGGAGTGTTAGCTATAGGTTGTGTGACAGGGACTATGTCATGTTAATTATTAATAGGTAGATTTTGATAGTTATTATTTACCAGCACGATTCCTTTATTAACGTTATTATTATTATTGTTATAATTATTATAATTTCCTTGTCTTTGTCCTTGCCTCGGTTGAGTTTGGTTGTAATTGTTTGTTGGCCTAACATTTGGGTTAAACAACCTTGGAGGTCGTTTATTATTTCGCCAACCGAAGTTGGGGTTTTGTCGCCAAGCTACGTTAGGTTCGCTATAAATGGAACAAATATTATCTTGTTGTGATTGTTGTTGTTCATAGGCGAGAGGACAATAGGAGTCGGGATGCTCTGGACTCAAACAAAAATTACATGGATTGGTGTTGACATTCATGATGGGAATATGCTTTTGTTGAACAGAAATAGCCTCTACCTTTTTAGTGAGAGATTCGATTAAATTTTTAAGTTCAGGATCGGGTTTTATCTCAAACATACCGGCGGCCTTAATTGTTGTAGAAGAACTAGCTGAACGGGAGATATCGGTTCTACCCCCCCCAGTTATTATTCCACTTTGTTTGATCTTCTAAAAATTTATAAGTCTCTGAGGCTCCCTTACTGAGGAAACTACCCCCATTCATTATGTCAAGCACCTCTTTGTGGTGGTGTAACATTCCCTTGAAAAAGGCGAACTAACGTGTCTTTCGCGAGGTTAATGGTGTGGACACTCTATAAGAAGATCGGTGAAATGATTCCAAGCCTCAAAAATGATTCATGAGGATTAAATGAAAGAAATAAATCTTGGAAAGCATTTCATGGGTCTTTAGTGGTGGGTAAAAGTGTTCCATAAATAGTTGAACAAGTTTAGCCCACGAGTCCATTGAATTAAGTGACTTGGGCGTTAACCAAGGCGCCTTATCGGATAAGGTGAAAGGAAACACCCTCGGTTTAATTTGTTCAAAGACCAACCGTAGGATGGTGGAATGTAATAAGGATTTGCTCAATCCTACGCGTAATCTTGATAAGGTTTTTCATGGTCTAACCCATGAAAAATGGGTAACAAATTAAATATATTTGGGGGGATTCGGAAATCCCCCATTGAGTTTGATAGAACGATGTAAGATTTAGGGCTATCGTTCAAGGCTTTGTGAAAGTCAGAGAGAGGAGACTCTCTTTCTTCAGCCATTATTTCAGGTGTGGTGTGTGGTATGCTAGCTAGAGGTGTAGTGAGTGGTATACTAGAAATGCGTGTTTGTTGACGTTGTCGATTGATTACGTTAGGCATTTTTCTTCGGCCTGGCCTTAATCTCATGCAAGGCTAAGATCAATCTTAACAAAACAAGGCAACACTCCAAACAATCCTGATATACTAACTGGAGATGCGAAGTGTAGAAGAAAGGAGTACCTGAATGCCTCCTTGCTTTGCTTATAAATAGCGTCTTGTTTATGCGAGCTCAGTGTATATAACAAGTTAGAACACTGAAAACCTTGAAGAAATGGAAGTTTGAAATGTGGAAATCGGGCAGTTTCAACAGAGGGCGCAGGTCGCGCTCAGAATCAGCCTAGGTAAGGCGTGGGTAACACTCAGGTTTAATTCGAGCTCCAGGCACTTCAGCGCGGGGGGCACTCGAACTTTGCCTTGGTAGGGCACGCGAATTGGCTTCGAGGTAAAAACTCAAGTTCTGAGTGCTTCAGTAGCGGGGGCACTTCGATTTTTACCTTGGCAAGGCTCGAGTCGCGTTCGGTAAAACTCAAGTTCAGTGGTTCAAATAGCGTGGGGTGCTAGAGTTTTGCCTTAGTAGGGCGTGGGTTGCACTCCATGTATTCCTGCGAGGAAAAATTTAGTTCTGAAACAAACAACCACAATTAGAATCAAACAAGGGTGGGTGGGTTATGGGACTTTGGAAGACTAACAATACTAAAAGGAACTAAGATGGCGGTAAATTTTGATAAAGCGTAAAATGAATAGTTTACTCACAAATAAATGATAAAATTCAAAACGAAAGTAAAACTAAAACTATTTTCATGTCTATTTATCAAAGATTATTCTACTCTCCGAATCTATCAAAATAGAGTGGAGTAAAAGATTAGTTCCACTCCTAGTTCTTTAGCATTCAATGTTTTCTCACGACTATCGATCTATCCAAAGTTAGTGAGAGTAATAGTGGAAAATTATCTTTGCGATGTGAATTCAAATAACAAGATCACGCTAATTCAAACTACAGAATTTCTAAATTGACTATATGATAAGGAATTAGGGGATTGATTCCTACTTTAACTTCGACTTAATTAACTAACAAAGATTAAATTAAGTGATCCAAATTTCAATGCTTTCCACATTTCAAAATGGTATTTCTAATCCCTAAGTATACATGGCAATCTCTACCAATTAATAACTAACATGTGAAGCAACTAAACCCATTCTCATGGTTTCTAGAATTGTGATAACTAAAAAAATTGATAAATGTAATGAATATGATAAAAATGAATAGTCTACCTCTGAAATGAACTATGAATTCACAACGTAAAGTAAACTAAACTTATACTTTTACGTTAGCTTGAGTTATCAAAGATTTCTACTCTCAATCCTATGAGATATAGTGGAGTAAATAAGTTAGTTCCACTCTAGTGCTCTAGCATGGATGTTTTCTAATCTAACTAGTGGTTTTAAGTCTATGAGAGTTTTACGAAGGGAATTATACTCACGATGCAACTACCCACAAGATGCAACTAGTCGATTATCTAAATAATTATGGGAAGGCTACGTTGATTCTATGATAAGGAGTTAGAGGGGATTGATTCCACCTTAACTCAACAATCCACTAACGACGAATGATAAAATAATCCGAATTGAACTGCCCATGAGAAACAATTTAGTTATTCCTAATCCCCTAATTATACATGGCATTTCTACCAATCATAACTAGCATGTGAACAATTAAACCCATTCTCATGGTGAACTAATCATTTCTAGAGTGGAATAGAAAATCGGCGACTCTACGATAATCGGACTCAAGCTTTCATCAAGGCTTCACAACCCCCTCTAATGGAGGTTTAGCCTTGAATCATTCATAATCATTTCCATTTAGATTAAAACTAAACATAATATAAAGCATTGAAATTTACTTAATTTAACAATAATGAAATCTAATTTAATGACTAAATTGAAATAAGGACATGAATTGAAATTAGATCTAGAATTGGATTTGACAAAATCGAAATTGATAAAAATACTACTTTATTGATCTAATTAATTTGAAGAACAAGATCCAAAGGTTTAATCTAATAAAGGGATTTGAAACTAATTAAAGAAAACAATTAAATCTAGATCTAGAAGCTATTTTAATGGCTACTTTCTATTCTAAGCTATCTACCCTAATTCTCTACTATTTTATCTACCATTAACAAAGAATTAAGCTTTTGTTTTATACATTCAGATCAAAAATCGTGCATGGGCTTGGAGCCATGGTTTGGGCGAGGAGAATCGGCCCAAAACCCAATTCTTTCAGTCCAAAAGGCCTCTTTAGCTGCAGTTGGCTTCCACAGACTTTTCGTCCACTTCTGCTCCTCTGATTGGGTCAAGGCTTGGACCATTGCAAAGCTCTTTCCGAGCCGGTCGTTTTGACATAAGGTAGGCCTCAATCAAGGTCTGAGTCCAAAGATATGGCATTCGGAAGTTCTGCTGACTTTTGCTCCTTTATCTCGCTAAAGTGGCACATTTCTGCACATAATGGACTTTGAAGCCTGAAATGCATAAAAACACTTAATCAGTATTAACTCTTACTTATTATTCACATAATTGGTCTAACAGTATGATTATTAAGGGGTTAAAACTACAGTTTTGGGCTCTTATCAAACCACCCCCAAACAGCATTTTGCTTGTCCTCAAGCAAAGATGAGAAATTAGAATAAGTGACCAAAAATGGAGTTCTACCTAATCTCGTTTCGCTGAGTGCGATTGCATTGACCATATGCAACAAGGCCTTAAACCACTAGGAATTCCCTAGTGGACGAGTTATAACCTCGTGAGAGTTTTTCCATGAAGGTACTCACAAACTTTCATCTATACTCTGGCGACTAAGAAAAATAAAACTATTGTTTCCTTATTCATGCTCAACTATCTATACATCTCTCTAGCAATTACATAAGAATAACCCGTCAAAACCCTAAGTTAATATATGCGTAATAATCAATCATCTACAATAAACATATATACAATGAGTAGTACTATCAAATGTTTAGCGGGTTTGTTTAGAACTTCGGAATAAGCGTCCTTAAGTAGGTTCTCACAATAATAGTCAAGAAACAACACTCGATTTTTCCACTCAAGTTTATTTACTCCGATTAATGCGATGGGTACACTTTACCTTACAATCTCAATGACAACAAAGGAAGCGAATTCGATCAAACACATCTGCCACTTACTATCACACTAACCTATTCCTAATTGAGCTAGAGGTCTTTATTAGGTGTTCTGCGGGGATTAGGAGGTGGTTTAAGAAGGAAGGAAATGGATATTCAAAGGACAAGTCTGAGATAATAGAGTCTTAGTATTATGTAACTTAGAAAACCTTGTTATTTTCTTTTTGCTTCTATACTTTGTTTCCATCCTTAGCCATATTTTTCTTTTTCTTTTCTTTGGCTTTTGACTCCCTTTTATTCTATTTTTTTTTTGGAGTTTTATTTTATTTCTATTTTTTTTTTTCTTTGGATGGAAACTTCTTTTCTTTATTTTACGAAGCAACTAACAATTTTTTTTTGTTTACACGGTTTTTCTCTTCTTCTTTCTTCACTCATTCTATTCTCGGACTTATTCTAAATTGGGTAGGTTGATTTATTCTCTTTTTTTTTTTTTTTTTTTTTTGTTTTTTTAGCGGGGTAAAGGAATTGTGGTTTATGGAAGGGCTAATGAAAGGCTCGAGTGGCGACTAAGCGGAAAATAATTCATAGGTTTGAATTTCTGGCTATATCGATCCAAAAGCGGCCTAAATTCTCACTTAGGATATGGTTTAGTGATCAAGCAAGTGGGCGTGTGATTTCTCTATCCGATTTTACTTCTCCCTTGTGTCATTTCTCAAATGTTTAAACTCATATAAGGCTTTAGGCTATATTCTCACAGGATTTGTAGAATATGTACTCTATCCTAGATTTGAAACTTCTTGCTAACAATCATAGATACTCATGTAATATATTTATAGATAGATGCAAAGATTATTACCTACGTTATTAACCTAAGTTTCTAACAATTATTACGATCACAACTATGTGTGAGACTTCTAGATTGTTAAAAGCATGGAGAAAGAAACAATACCAATATTCCTAAGTGTATAGCATGACTTATTTATTTATATTTTTAAATTTTTGAAATTTTAACTAGAAAACAAATGCATATTATGTCTATCTATATAAGTAACGGATGTCTTAATTACGTGTGTTTCTATGCCCCCAAACAAAAAGCATGCTTTGTCCTCAAAGCATTTAAATAAAGAGGGTAGGAAAAATACCATTGAAAACGGCGTGAAATTCGGGGAACATCTGCAAAACAAAGTTAGAGCGTACTAATATAGGAAATAAAAGCCAACCTGACTCTATAAGAGTTCTACCCATTATGGGGTTAACATAATTAAATTGCTTGGGACATAAGCGGACACTAACAGAACTAAAACTTACCTCCACTCCCGTTGTTATTAAAATCATCTTAGTCATCCTCTACTTCTATAAAGAAGTGAGGTTCCTTCCACGTCTTGCCATGCTATGATAATTTGCCGGGCTTCACGCCATTTATCATCTATGGTTGCTAACCTATTAAGTGCCACTTGGTGCGATGGGGTGTAGGGTGCAACTGGTGAGGTTGTATCCGCCACCCATGCCAAGTCATTTACGCGGAAAGATCGAATAATACTATTGGTGGGTGCACGTGTCTACCTTAATCCAATCCGTGAAGCGTGTACAAAAACAGGGAAAGAAACATAGCATAATCACGTTGAAATTAGAACGGGCATAAGAAGGTACTTATGCCTCATGGTATGGGCTCGTGCTAAACTAGACATCAAAGTCACGGGAAGGTCATAGAACCCGGGCGTCCATTGGCTAAAAGCAAAGGAAAGCGGCTGCAAGTGGCGTCATTCCGCGGAAAAAGCGCCATTCCCCTAAAATGTTTAGTATAATCCAAAACATAACAGTTCCTATGTTCATGGACCGGGGCTACCAAGAACAGCGTTATAGTCCCCTTGGTCCTCAATCTGGAAAATGCCTACCCCATAAGCCTCGTGCAAAGACTCATAAGTATAGACATGCATATTATCGACCCAATAGCACCATGGGTCTTGTATCTCGGCGGGCATAGCAAGTCCAAGAACAAATGCTAGCAAGAACACGGTAATTTCCATTGGTTCATCGTCAATGGTGATGGAGAACACTTGTTCTCCATCCGGTCTCTCAAAGAAAATGCAGTTATTATAAAAATAAGATGCAAGTCTTTGGAGAATAAAGTTCAGCCGGTCTTACCATAAGAGGTTCCCGACCCGGCGTATGTGATCACCTCGCGAAACCAAGCACCGTAAGTAGTGCTTTGGAACAAATCTTGAAAAGACTGTTCGGTATTATTATGGGAGATGTCATCTCAAAACTACGTTCTGGAATAGTTGCAAAGCGACCCGAGACTGCTGCGAAAAAACTGGAATTTTTACTGGTCGAAGTCGGTAGCGCTCTTTTTTGTATTTTGAATTCCGATAACTTAAGCGAATTGGTTTTAAATTCCGGCTTGACTTAGGCGCAGCGTATCCTGAGCAAATTTTCTGACAGAAGTGTAGAGCTGGCCAGCAGCTCAACTAGAAGCTCAAGCGAATCCGGAGTTCTGATTTTGTGAAAATGGAGGCGAAGCGTGGGAATCGCGGGTGTGAAGGGTGAGTGATGGATTTTAGGTGTAGTGTGAGTTGTGAGGATAGATTGTATCAAGTTTATATAGGTTTAAAGTTGCTAGAATGGATCGGAAAGTTGCCAAAACTAATTCTGGCGGTTTAGAAAATCCTAAATTTTCAAACTTCAAAGCGGAAACAACTTCGTATCACGGATTCTAATTCAAACCCGATTATCTCTTATTTGGATTTTATGATTGAATGTACCTATTTAATCTAGATTTCATCCTACAATGATTCTCAATCATAGATAGGCCTAAACTCCATATTTTCACCTTACTCCATGATGAAATTCTAACACTAGGGTTTTTTTTTTTTTTTTTTTTTTTTTTTTTTTAAAAAATACGACTTGAAATGATAAAACCACCCCCAAAACAAGTTGGGAAGGTGGGGTCAAAATGAAACAAGCACACAAACTGAAAATAACCCCTTATATTAAAATTTTCATTCGGGAGGTCCTTTCACTTACAAAATTCAAATTACGAGAATAAAAATTACATTACAATAAAACAACAAAAAATAAATAAAACAACAACTTATAAAACAAAATAACTACCACTATCACTCCTCATCCTCTCTAAACTCCTGCGCCCGGTGGTGGTGATGGGCCTGATCTCTAGTGGTGGCTCACGGGCTCGAGGAAGGTCCAGCCGGCGATGGATCGTCTTAATCGATGGCTCATGCCTCGTAGCTGTGTCCTCAGAGGCAGAGTCTGTATGAGGTGGGAAGCGTGCTAGCATATCCACTCTAAACTGGCGCTGGGCTTCCATCTCAGCCCTCGCCTGCTCCCATCTCTCATCCTCCCTCTGGGTGCGGATCTCGAAGTTGTGATGAATGGTGCGCTGTCGAGTCAGGAGGTCTGCCTGAGAGTGTTGAGTGAACGCATGCCCCTATGAAGCATAGTCATGCGCTCAGCATCAGACCAACACCTCTGGAAGGCATCCGTATCAAAGCAAGTCCCATCCTCCTCATCCTCCTCCGAATCATCCTGCTGTCCCCCAGCCTCCTCTTCTTCTTCCTCTCTATCCTCAGCCCTCCTCCATACTTGTTGGGCACACTCCCTATAGATCACGCGGGTTCACGGTGCGGGGGTAATGTAAATCCTCTCGGATCACGGGAGTTGCTTTCATCTTGGCATGATCTTAGTAATAAGCCGCGGGGGAGGTGCCAAAGACCTTCGAACCCCCTAATAATGTTCGGCCAAAACTCCGGGATGCAGAAATCATACTTCGCTCTGGAGTACCCATAGAGGCGTGGAGGCAGGTCGGGGCCGATGTCAATGACCTTGTCCTTGCCTAGGACATTCCGAATCCGATCCAGTTGCAGCCGGGTTGGTTGGTCTGAGGATGCTGGCGAACCACAATGGGAGTTTGGATTGTAACTCCCATTGATGACGATGCGCCCATCAACGGCTCTACCCGTCAAGGGAGGCTCTGTAAAGTGGCCTCGGATGGATTCTTCTAGGCGGAATGCCTAGAATCTCGGCCAACAACCCGATGAGTCAACTCCGCTTCTCTTCTTCCTTACCATCACAAAATCCTACTCCCCTCCAACTCCACGGTGTTGTAGAACCGTCGGACCAAGTCTTCGTGGTAGAAGGCTTGATTCGATACCGAAGACTATTCCAGTCTCTACTAGCCATTCGTCAAGTAAAGCGGTAGCGAAATGGTCGGCGATGAAAACTTGCTCGGTATAATTACGTTGAGCCATCTGGTGTTTGGAATGGGTGAGGGTCTAAATATGATGTGGTGGTGGTGGATTAAACTTGACCGACCCTAAAAGAACAGTGGTGGTGATGGAGTGGTGGCGGTAGCGGCACCAATTTTATAAATTTGGTGGTTTTAGTGCTTAAAATCGATTGGGGGTTGTGGTGGTTTGGTTGTAGAAGATTTGGGTTAGGATTTGATATTGGCGTGGGTTTATTGGATTTTCTTTTTTAAATTTTATTTTTGCTAGGGTTTTGAACTTTAAGCTTGGCGTTAATGGCGGTGGAAGATGAAGAAACGCGATGAACTGTTCGTGAGAAGGTAAGAGCTGGCCTTCTCCATGGGGAGGGTTTGGGCTGAAACCCAAAATCAAAATTTTGATTTTTTCGATTTTTTTCGAATTTCAAATCAAAATTCCGGCCGTTACATGTCCGATTTTTGCGAATGAGATATGGAAATGATCAGGAGAGAATTTCCTATCAATGATCCATAAAACACTCTATTCCGACTTCGGATGACATACGAGATAGTGGAAAACGCCTCGAAATCGTGCATGGCGTAAGTTATCGCGAGCGAATGAAATCTAAATGAATAGATCATGTCAATCCGAATCGTAATACAATAAAATGGCCTAAGCAACTCTAATGGGACATAAAAAACATTTTGAAATGCGGAAACACGAACACCCCACCCCAAACAAATTTTTTACAATGAAGGTTAGAAAATTTGTTTTAGCGATGGAGTCTTTTAAAGTCAGATTCGAGACTTCATAGATTACTATGTTTATTTTATTTTTTATTTTTTATTTTAGTTTTAGAAGGAAAAACAATAAGCAATAAAGACATAATTCACACCATAGAAAACATGACTAAAAATCCGAGAAAAACATGCAAGAGTGGAAAACGTGAACTATGTGAACCGTGGACTTAGGATCCGGTACTTACAGCCACACACTCCATAGGGAGGGCCGGTTACCTTAATGGTGCACTCACCAATATATTGGAATGAAAGGAAATGCACCAACACAGAAATTTGAGTGGTTTATAGTCGGATACTCAAGACTTTATCTAAAACATATGTATGAACATGCGGTTGATCATATATCAACAACCGAAAATAGTTGTGGATCATTCCATAAATAAATATCACAGAAAACATATCCAAACACAATGAAGCACCAAGATTTCCTCGACCACAGCCTAGTGGAATCCAAAGCGAAGTCGGATAACCCTATTGTGTAACCTATCATGCACCTTCTTTTCATTTTTGAATCGTGGGTGTTTTAGTAAATAAGTGTGGAAAAGTGAATGGTTGTGGAGGATATGGTGGATATGGATAAGTTTTAGAAAGACAGCACATTGCACAATGAGGATGTGGTTTTAGCACTGAACTCATTCATTGTGTGTGTGTAGGGACTGTCTCAATTCTGAAAATGAAGGTGTCAAATAGTTTGTCATACGAAGTATCTGTTTGCTAGGAGGATTTAAAAATTATGAAGCCGCAGGAGAAACAAAAGGATCGAGTGCAAACTCGAGATTCCTTTGAAAGGGTGGAAGGAGGAATCGAGGTGGATGTTGTGCAAGTTAGTTCTTGATAGGGTGAAATTTCACCTACTCGAAAAAACTCATCAAATTCCTCATCTAGATTGGTCATATCCACATTACTATGGTAGTCCTCTACATCTTTGAGAAAGTCATCTATCCCGATCCTCATCAATAATATGTGTATCGACTAGTGTAGGAATGGAAATATTGGAGTCGACTTTCCAAAGGAAAGAATTTTGGGCATATGACTATCGGGGAACGTGTTGTTGAAATAATCTCGAGCAAAGCTCTCGATCATGCTAACCTCCCATCCATAGGCGAATCGGGTAAAGCGTGTCCTTGTTTTAAAAACATTGACTTCAACGACAAGAATGCCAAAAGACATGGACATTGAACCATCCACGGCAATTAATGGCGCATTGGCGGTTGCCAGAAAGGGCCCCTAAAATAATCGGGGACCCAGTCATTAGCGACTTACGTATCGAGGACTACAAAATCAACCTGGGATAGTAGAAATCACGAACTTTTACCAACACATTTTTTCGACACCACTTAGGATACTTAATAGACCGATCAGCTAATTGCAGCGTCATTTTAGTGGGTTGCATCTTGTCTAGACCCTATTTGTCTATACAAATAAAATGGGAGTAAGTTAACACTAGCCCCAGGTCTAATAACGCGGTGGTCGTATAGGAATCTCCTAAGGTGCATTGTCTGATAGGGCGACCAAGTCCTTGTACTTAACAATTCCATTATGTTCGGATAAGGTTGGGAATTGTTACGTTAAAAGCGTCTTTTGGTATATTTGTCTTCGCCCTAGTAGTACACAATTCCTTAAGAAACTTAGCATGGTGTGGTAGCTTTTTATAGCTTGAGGAAAGGAAGGTTTATAGTTAGATTCTTGAAAAACGTCCACTAATCTCCTCGTAAGTTGTATCTCTAGTTAACATGGCTAATTTTTGTGGAAACGGTGGTTTCTGTCTATATTTAGCAATGGTATCACTGGATGTTTAACTGTGGCTTTATGTTTCTTAGGTTGTGTTGTAACCGGGTACCTCTACAAAGTGGTAGGCTCTTGAGTTTCTATTTTACGATTATCTAGTAAAAGCGGTGTAGGAGACTCTTGGTGGGGTAACTATAGGCATAGTTACCTTGTTATCAACCACTCTGCCGAGCCGGAGAGTGGTGATGGCATTTATCTCACCTACATTTTTCATATTCATTACTAGTATTATCGGTGACCTCAAAGGCTGTGTTTGTTGTTTTAGGATTAGGTATTGCGTTACACGAAAACACACCTTTGGGTTGGGCTTTATCTTGAGCCAACTGTTGGGTTAAATTATTAGCGGATTGTAGAAGGCTGTTGGTTAGATTGAGCCATGGTTTGGAAAAGTTTTTGGCTCACTTGTATGAAGGTGTCAAGGCGATCCGTTGGGTGGGTGTAGTGTTCCGCGGGTGTTATTCTTTGGAACTATTTCCGTGAATTATTTATTAGTGGATTTTGATAGTTATTATTTACCTAACGATACCTCTATTAGCATTATAATTATTATAATTACCTTGACCTTGTGCTTGACCTTGTCGAGGTGCACTTGGTTGTTATAATTATTAAAATTACCCGACCACCCTCGCTTGTCTTGGTGGGGCTTGGTTAAAAGCTTTACAAGGCCTAACATATTGATTATTGTACCCTGAGGTGTGACTTGTTGGTTATTTCTCCAACCTAAGTTGGGATTTTGTCTCCAAGGGCGTTAGGTTCACTATTAATGGAACAAGCTCATTTCATAGGCTATAGGGCCGATTGGGAATCGGGATGCTTTCCGGGACTCAAATGAAACTACATGGATTTGAATTTACATTCATAACGAGGATTGGCTTTGTTGTACAAAATGACATCTACCTTTTTGGTGAGGGATTCAATCGAGTTTTAAGCTCGGGATCGATTTAACCTCAAACATCTTGGTAGCCTTAATCGTGGAAGAAGAACTAAGCGGGGGATATCATCACTACCCCCCGGTTGTTATTTAAGCTTTTAGTTTGATCCCCTAAAAATTTATAAGCCTCCGGGGCTCCTTTACTTAAGAAACTACCCCCATTCATTATGTCAAGGACTTCTTTATGGTGATGTTGAAGTCCTTTGAAAAAGGCACGAACTAACGTGTCTTTTGCTAAGTTATGGTGTGGACACTCTATAAAGCGGTCGGGTGAAACGATTCCAAGCCTCAAAAATGATTCATGAGGATTTTGTCGAAAAGAAATGAATCTTGGAAAGCATCTCCATTCGTCTTTAGGGGTGGGTAAAAATGTTCCATAAACAAATGAACAAGTTTAGCCCACGAGTCCACAGAATTAGGCTTTGCTAATTAAGATGCTTGTACTTATCGGGTGAAAAGGGAATACCACTTAATTTAATTTGTTCGAACCAACCGTAGGATGGTGGAATGTTGTTAGGACTTGTTCAATCCTACGCGTGTCTTTGTAGGTTTTTCATGGTCTAAACCATGAAACAAAGTCATCAACTCCGAAATGTGTACAAAAAATAGGAAAGAAACATAGCATAATACGTGAAATTAGAACATGCATAAGAAGGTAATTTATGCCTCATGGTATGGGCTCATGCTAAACTAGACATCAAAGTTCGAAAGGTCATAGAACCGGGCGGCCCCGCTAAAGCAAGGAAAAATTGCCGCAAGTGGCGCCATTCACGTAAGAAAACGCCATTCCCTAAAATGTTTAGCATAATCCAAAACATAACAGTTCCTATGTTCATGGACAAAGCTACGAGGGCAACGCTATAGTCCCCGGTCCTCAATCACGAAAAATGCCTGCCCCATAAGCCTCGCGGCAAAACTCATAAGTGTAGACATGCATATTATCGAATCAATAAAGCACCATGGGTCTTGTATCTCACGGGCATAGCAAGTCCAAGAACAAATGCTAGCAAGAACACGGTAATTTCCATTGGTTCATCGTCAATGTTGATGGAGAACACTTGTTCTCCATCCGTCTCTCAAAGAAAATGCAGTTATTATAAAAATAAGATGCAAGTCTTTGGAGAATAAAGTTCACCGGTCTTACCATAAGAGGTTCCCAGCCAACGATGTGATCACCTCACAAAACCAAGCACCGTGAAGTAGTGCTTTGGAACAAATCTTCGAAAAGACTATTCGGTATTATTATAGGAGATGTCATCTCAAAACTACGCCTGAAACAACTGCAAAACAACCGGCACAACTCGCGGAAAACCGGAATTTTTCGGTCCACGGAAGTCGCGGCTTGAAGTCCGCTTTGACTGCGTGAGTCGCTGGCCTTCTGAAAGCAAAATTTTCTATCGAAGTGTAGTAGGAAGGCCTCCTCCTCGTATGGGCGCGCCTCCGAAGTTGCAGATTTGCTAAAATGGAGACGAAACGTGGAATCGCGGGTGTGAAGGGTGTGATGGAAGTTAGATGTAGTGTGAGTTGTGAGTGTAGAATGTATGAAGTTTATATAGGTTTTAAGTTGCTAAAACGGATCGAAGTTGCCAAAAAGTATTTACGGGCTTTCGAAAATCCTAAAATTTCCAAACCCCAAAACGGAAACAACTCATTTTCTTGATTCTAATTCAAACCCAAGATCTTTTAGGTTGATTTTATGATTGAATGTACCTATTTAATCTAGATTTCATCCTACAATGATTCTCAATCATAGATATGCCTAAACGCCATATTTTCACCTTTTACTCCGCAATAAATTCTAACACTATGGTTATATAAAAATAAAGCTTGAATTGATAAAACCACCCCAAACAAGTTGGGAAAGGTGGGATCAATATGAAACAACCACACATACTGAAAATAACCCCTTATATTAAAATTTTCATTCGAGTACCTTTCACTACAAAATTCAAATTACGAAAATAAAAGTTACATTACAATAAAACAACAAAAATAAATAAAAAGAACAACCACTATCAATCCTCACACTCTCTAAACACCTCGCCACCGGTGGCGGAGGGCACACTCTCTAGTGGTGGCTCCCCGGCTCCCGGCGGTCCAAAGCAGAAAGCCGCCGTCTTCGCCGACGACGCCATGCCTCGTAAATGGTGTCCTCGTAAGCGAAACCGTATGAGGTGGGAAGCGCGCAAGCATATCCACTTAAACCGGGCTTTGGGCTTCTATCTCAGCCCCTATCTTCATCTCTCATCCTCTCGCGGGTGCGGAGCTCGGTTGTGATGAATAGTCGCCATCGAACCGGAGGTCTCGCGACAGATAGTGTTTAGTGAACGATGCCCCTATGAAGCACCCATCGCGTTCTACATCCGACCAACACCTCTCGGGCATCCGTATCAAAGCAAGTCACGCCCTCCTCATCCTCCTCCGAATCATCCTCATCCTCCTCCTCTACGCCATCCCGTTCCCTATCCTCGGCAATTTCCGACTTGTTGGACACACTCCCTATAGATACGCCGAAGTTACGGTGCGTGGTAATGTAAATCCTATCGACGGAGCTGCTTTCATCTTCAAGCATGATCTTGGTAATTAACACGTGAAGAGGTGCCAAAGACTTTTCGACCCTAATCATGTTTCGGCAAAAACTCCAAGATACGTAAATCGTGATTTCCGCCCCGGAGTACCCATAAGATGTGGAGGCAGGTCGGACCGATGTCACCGACCTTGTCCTTCCTAGGACATTCCGACTAATCCAATCGAAATCAGAAGCGCCCGGTTGGTCCCGGAGGGATGCCCGGCGAACACAATGGGAGTTTGTATTGTAGCTCCCATTGATGACGATCCGCGCCCATCAAAGGCTCTACCCGTCAAACCGGGGCTCCTGTAAAGTGGCATCCGGATGGATTCTAGGCGAATGCCTAGAGTCTCCGCCAACAAAATTCCAAGAGTCAACTCCTTCCTCTTCTTCTTTACCAACACAAAATCCTACTCCCCTCCAACTCCCCGGTGTTGTAGAACCGCCGGACCAAGTCTTCGTGGTAGAAGGCTTCGGCCGAAGTACCACAAACTACTCCAGTCTCTACTAGCCATTTCGGTCACCGTAAAACGGCTGCGAAGTGGTCGGGCAAATGAAAACTTGTCTCGTAAAAATTCGGCGTTGTTGAGCCATCTAGTGTTTGGAATGGAGTGAGGGTTGAAATGTGATGTGGTGGTGGGATTTTAATAGGCCGGTTGAAGCAACAAAGGGTGGTGGTGGAGTGGTGGCGGCGCACACCAAAATTATGAATTTTCGTGGGTTTAGTGATGGAAATCGGTGGTGGTTGTGGTGGTATTGTTTTAGAGAAGATTTGGGGTTAGGATTTGATTTTGGGGCGGGTTTATTGTATTTTCTTTTTAATTTTTATTTTGTTTTAGGTTTTGGTTTAAGCTTTATGCTAATGGAGGTTTGTGGGAAAGAAGAAAAAACGATGAACTGATGGTGAAGGCAAGCGGGTCGCTACTTGTTGCGTCTTGCTGGTTGAAGCTGGTTGGGCCCAAGCCCAATGCTAATTTGTCGAATTTTACGATTTTTAGCGATTTCAAAATAAAATTGCCGCTTGTTACCGGGTCCAATTTTTGTGAATGAGATATGGACATGATCGAGAGAATTTCCTATCCAATGATCCATAAAACACTCTATTCCGACTTCCAGATGACATACGAGATAGTGGAAAACGCCTCGTAGTGCGTGCATGACGTAAGTTATCTTAACGAATGAACTCTAAATTAATAGATTATGTCAATCCGAATTGTAATACAATAAAACGGCCTAAGCAACTCTAATGGGACATAAAATATTTTAGTATCGAAACATCGAACACCCCCCCCAAACAAATTTTTTTACAACGGCTTAGAAAATTTGTTTTAGCGATGGTCTTTTAAAGTCAGATTCCCGAGACTTTCTAGATTACTATGTTTATTTTTATTTTTTATTTATTTTTTATTTTTTTTTTAGAAGGAAAAACAATAAGCAATAAAGACATAATTCACACCATATAGAAACATGACTCAAAAACCGAGAAAAACATGCAAGAGTGGAAAACGGAACTATGTGAACCGTGGACTTAGGATCCGGTACTTACAGCCACACACTCCATAGGGAGGGCCCGGTTACCTTAATGGTGCACTCACCAATATATTAAAGTGAAAGGAAGTGCACCAAACACAGAAATTGAGTCGCTTATAGTCGATACTTTCGAGACTTTATCTAAAACATATGTATGAACATGCACGCTTGATCATATATCAACAACCTAAATAGTTGTGGATCATTCCATAAATAAATATCACAGAAAAACATATCCAAACACAATCAAGCACCAAGATTTCCTACGACGCAGCCCTAGTGGAATGAAAACGGTCGGATAACCCTATTGTTGGTAACCTATCATGCAGCTTTCTTTTCATTTTGAATGAGTGGGTGTTCTATTAAATAAGTGTGGAAAAGTGAATGGTTGTGGAGAATATGGTGGATATGGATAAGTTATAGAAAGATAGCCCTCATTACCAATGAGGATGTGGTTTTAGCACCGAACTCATTCATTATTATGTGTAGGGAATTGCCTCAATTCTGAAAATGAAGGTGTCAAATAGTTTGTCCCTCTCCAAGTATCCGCTTGCTAGGAGGATTTAAAAATTATGAAGCACAGGAGAAACAAAAGGATCGAGTGCAAACTTCGAGATTCCTTTGAAAGGGTGGAAGGAGGGGAGTCGAGGTGGATGTTGTGCAAGTTAGTTCTTGATAGG
Organism: Coptis chinensis; assembly: GCF_015680905.1. Taxonomy (NCBI): domain Eukaryota; kingdom Viridiplantae; phylum Streptophyta; class Magnoliopsida; order Ranunculales; family Ranunculaceae; genus Coptis; species Coptis chinensis. Next base: position 40,964,402 of record NC_141463.1, read on the forward strand.
GTGAATTGTCACCTACTTTCGAAGAAACTCATCAATTCCTCATCTAGATTGGTCATATCCACATTACTATGGTAGTCCTCTACATCTTTGAGAAAGTCATCTATCCCGCCCTCATCAATAATATGTGTATCGACTAGTGTAGGAATGAAAATGTTGAGTCCGACTTTCCAAAGGAAAGAATATTGGGCATATGATTATCGGGGAACGTGTTGTTGAAATAATCTCGAGCAACGCTTTTGATCATGCTAACCTCTCCATCCATAGACGGATCGTGTAACGTGTGTCCTTGTTTTAAAAACATTGACTTCAAATGAGAAGTTGGCCAAAAGACATGGACATTGAACCATCCGCGGCAATTAATGAGCGCGATGGCGGTTTCGGAAAAGGATGCCCTAAAATGATCGGACAGAGTCGTTAGCGACTTACGTAGATCGAGGACTACAAAATCAGCCGGATAGTAGAAATCCTGAACTTTTACCAAAGACATTTTCGACTACACCCTTAGGATACTTAATAGACCCGATCGCCTAATTGCAACGTCATTTTAGTGGGTTGCATCTTGTCTAGACCTATTTGTCTATACAAATAAAATGGGAGTAAGTTAACACTAGCCCCCGTGTCTAATAACGCTGTCGTCGATAGGAATCTCCTAAGGTGCATTGTCTGATGGGGCGACTAGGGTCCTTGTACTTAACAATTCCATTATGTTCGAGATAAGGTTGGGAATTGTTCCGTTAAAAGCGCTTTTGGTATATTTGTCTTACGCCTAGTAGTACACAATTCCTTAAGAAACTTAGCATGATGTGGTAGCTTTTAATAGCTTCGAGGAAGGAAGGTTTATAGTTAGATTCTTGAAAACGTCCCCTAATTTCCTCGTAATTTGTATCCCTAGTTAACATGGCTAATTTTTGTGGAAACGGTGGTTTCTGTCTATATTTAGCAATGGTATCACCGGATGTTTAACCGTGGCTTTCTACGTTTCTTAGGTTGTGTTGTAACGGGTACCTCTACGGTGGTAGGCTCTTCAGTTTCTATTTGGTATCTAGTAAAATAGTAGGTATAGGGGGCTATTGGTGGGTTAACCCCACCATAGTTACCCACACCTACTATTTTACTAGATACCTAAATAGAAAGTTACCTTTGTTATCAACCACTCTGCGAACGGAGAGTGGTGATGGCATTTATCTCACCTACATTTTCATATTAATTACTAGTATTATCGGTTACCTCAAAGGTCGTGTGTTTGTTGTTTTAGGATTAGGTATTGCGTGACCAGCAACACACCTTTGGTTTGGGCTTTATCTTGAGCCAACCGTTGGGTTAAATTATTAACGGATTGTAGAAGTTGTTGGTTAGATTGAGCCATGGTTTGGAAAAGTTTTGGCTCACTTGTATGAAGGTGTCAAAGGCGATCCGGTTGTGTGGGTGTAGTAGTCACGCGGGTGGTGTGACTGAACTATTTCACGTGAATTATTTATTGGTGGATTCTGATAATTATTATTTACCTAACGATACCTCTATTAGCATTATAATTATTATAATTAGCTTGACCTTGTGCTTGACCTTGTCGAGGTTGCACTTGGTTGTTATAATTATTAAAATTACCTCGACCACCCTTGTCGTGGTGGAGCTTGGTTAAAGCCGTGGTTGGCCTAACATATTGATTATTGTACCCTTGAGGTGTGACTTGTTGGTTATTTCTCCAACCGAGAGTTGGGATTTTGTCTCCAAGGGGTTAGGTTCACTATTAATGGAACAAGCCTGCTCATAGACTATAGGACCCGATTAAAATTAGGGGATGCTCAGGGACTCCAAATGAAACTACATGTATTTGAATTTATATTCATGACGGGATTGGCTTTTGTTGTACAGAAATGGCCTCTACCTTTTTGTGAGGGATTCAATTAGAGTTTTAAGCTCGATCTGATTTAACCTCAAACATACCGGTAGCCTTAATCAGCTGAAGAAGAACTACTAGCGGAGCGGAGTAATCGTCACTACCTCCCACCATTATTATTACGCTTTAGTCCGGTCCTCTAAAAATTTATAAGCCTCCGGGCTCCTTTGCTTAAGAAACTACCCCCATTCATTATGTCAAGGACTTCTTTATGGTGGTGTAGAAGTCCTTTGAAAAGGCACGAACTAACGTGTCTTTAAGCTAAGTTATGATGTGGACACTCTATAAGGAGATCGGTGAAACGATTCCAAGCCTCTCCTCAAATGATTCATGAGGATTTTGTCGAAAAGAAATGAATCTTGGAAAGCATCTCATCCGTCTTTAGGGGGGTGGGTAAAATGTTCCATAAACAACTGAACAAGTTTAGCCCATGAGTCCACGAAATTAGGCGCTTTGGGCGTTAACCAAGACGCCGCCTTTATCGGGCTAAGGTGAAAGGGAATACCCTTAATTTAATTTGTTCCGTACCAACCGTAGGATGGTGGAATGTTGTTAGGACTTGTTCAATCCTACGCATGTGCTGATAAGGTTTTTCATGGTCTAAACCATGAAAAACGGGTAACAAATTAAAAATATTTGGAGGATTCTCAAATCCCCACCGGGTCTGCTAGAACGATGCAAGATTTGGGGCTATCGCTCAAGGCTTTGTAGAAGTCCGAGGGAGGAGTCTCTCTTTCTTCCCCCATTATATCAGGTGGTGTGTGTGAAATAGTAGTTAGAGGTGTATTAGGTGGTATACTAGATAGATTTGATTGTTGATGTTGTTGTGTATTTACGTTCGGTGTTTTTGTTCGGCCGGACCTTAATCTCATGCAAGACTAAGTCGAACTTAACTAAACATGCAACACTCCAAACAATTCTGATATACTAGTAGAAACCTCTAACCGGAGATCGCGAGGTGTGGAAGAAAGGAATACCTGATTAAGTCCTTTTCGCTTTTGAATAGCGTCTTGTTTTACGCTTGTTCGGTGTATATAGCAGGTTAGAACACTGAAAAATATGAAAGATCAAAGTTCGAATCAAAACCGTCAAAATCGAAAAAATTTAACAGGCTTCCCACGCGCCAAGATAGCGGCCCAGCTCGAGTAATTTTCAAATTACAGTGTTTTTAGCGCGGGTAACGCTTCACATGGGGCGGTTAAGCCCGTCCAGTCTATAGGGTGGTCGCCAAGGAGGTCTTGGCTACTGTAATTTTTAATTTTACGAATTTTCAACTTTGAAATGGACAACCACAGTATGAATCAAACAAGGGTGGGTGGGTGAAATGGGACTTAAAAATGACTGATTCTATTATGAAAACAATGCTAAAGTGCAACTAAGATGGCAGCGGTGCCATTTGATAAATGTAAAATGAGTAGTTTACCTACGAAATGAACGATGAATTCAAAACGTAAGTAAACTAAAACTGATCTTACGTGTCTATTTTATCAAAGTTTCCTACTCTCAAGTCTATCGAAATAGAGTGGAGTAACGAATTCGTTCCACTCCTAGTGCTCTAGCATGGATGTTTTCTAATCTAATTAGTCAGTCTTAAGTCAATGAGAGCTTTACGAAGGGGAATTCTAGACTACGATGCAACTACCCACAAATACAACTAGTCGGTTATGGGAATAACTAAGGTAATGCTACGTTGATTCGATGATAAGGAGTTAGAGGGGGATTGATTCCACCTTAACTCGACTTAATCCTATTAACGACGAATCGTCGTAATCCGAATCGAACTGCTTCACAGAACAATTGGTTCTTCCTAATCCCTAATTACACATGGCATTTCTACCAATTAATAACTAGCATGTGAACGATTAAACCCATTCTCATGGTGAACTAAACGTTTCTAGAGTGGAAAGGAAATTACGACGAATCTACGATAATCGGAATCAAGCTTTCATCAAGGCTTCTCAACCCCCTCTAATGGAGGTTTAGCCGAGAATCATCACGCAATCATTTCCGATTGTATTTAAACTAAACATGATATAAAGAATTGAAATTTACTAATCTAATTTAAACAATAATTAAAATCTAATTACTAACTAAGAATTGAATGACAAGCAATAAATGAAATCATATCTAACACAAATGTAAATGACAAGAATCTAAATTTAACAACTAGCTATTTTATTAATCAAACTAATTAAGAGTAATGATTCTAATAGTTTAATCTAAACAAGAATTGGATTTGAAATTAAACTTAATTAAAACAATCAAATCTGGATCTAGAAGCTATTCTAATGGCTACTTTCTATTCTAAGCTATGTACCCTAATTCTCTACTAAAAAATCTACCATTAACAATGAGCTAAGCTTTTGTTTTTATACATCCAGATCCAAAAATCGTGCATGGGCTTGGAGCCATGTTTTGGGCCAGAGAATCAGGCCCAAAACCCAATTCTTTCAGTCCAAAAAGGCATCTTCAGCTAGATTCGGCTTCAACAGACTTTTCATCCACTTCTGCTCCTCTGATTGGGTCAAGGCTTAGACCATTGCAAAGCTCTTTCCGAGTCGGTCGTTTTGACATAAGGTAGGCCCAATGCCGAGGTATGAGTCCAAAGATATGGCATTCGGAAGTTCTGTTGACTTTTGCTCCTTTATCTCGCTAAAGTGGCACATTTCTGCACATAATGGACTTTGAAGCCTGAAATGCATAAAACACGTAATCGAGATTAACTCTTACTTATTATTCACATAATTGGTCTAACAGTATGATTATTAAGGGGTTAAAACTACAATTTTGGGCTCTTATCATTGACGTTGACGGTTAATTACGTTCGGTGTTTTTCTCCGACCAGACCTTAATCTCATGCAAGTCTAAGTCTAAACACGACAACAATCCAAACAATCTTGATATATTAGTATGAACCTCTAACCGGAGATGCGAGGTATGGAAGAAAGGAATACCTGATAAATAGTCCTTGCTTCGCTTTATGAATAAGCGCCTTGTTTACGTGTTCGTGTAATTAACAAGTTAGAACACCAAAAACTTAAAAAATCGGGTTCAAAACAAACCTCAGAAATCCGAAAAATTTTGCTTAGGGCGCAGGCGCCGCATAGAGGCGTGGTCGCTCCGTGTTCCAAAGAAGTTAGCGCTGGTCACGCCGGTATGAGGGGTGGTCGCTTCGTGGGTCCAAGAAAATCAGGGCGTCGCGACTCGGTGATGGGCTGGTCGCTTCGTGTTCCAGTTATAGGGCAGGTGCGCTCCTTATAGGCGTGTCGCTTTCGGTGTAATTTTTCGCGAATTTTTCAACGCTGAAACGGATAACCACAGTATGAATCAAACAAGGGTGGGTGGGTTTAATGGGACTTAAAAATGACTAATTCTACTATGAAAACAATGCTAAAGTGCAACTAAGATGGCAGCGACGCCATTTGATAAACGTAAAATGAATAGTTTACCTACGAAATGAATGATAATTCTCAAAATGTAAGTAAACTAAAACTATTTACATGTCTATATTTATCAAAGTTTCTACTCTCAATTCTACCGAAATAGCGTGGAGTAACAAATTCGTTCCACTCCTAGTTCTCTAACATGGAATGATTCCTAATCTAATTAATCAGTCTTAAGTCTAATGAGAGTTTTACGAGGGGGAATTATACTACGGTGCAATATGAAATTGATTATTTGAATTTAAACTACGAATGCTATGGAAATATGATTGTTTTTGAATCTAGATAAGGGATTAGAGGGGAATTGAATCCACCTCGAATCCAACTTGATAACCTATCATAGGTTCTTGTATCTCGATTCTTACGTTCTTATGGCAAGAATTTCGAGTTCTAATCCCTAGTGTTCATGGCATTTCTACCAAATACTAACTAGCATGTGAGGTCGCCCACCCATTCTCATGGCTTAATCACGACCTTCTAGAGTGGAATAGATTCTACAATGCTTCTACACTATACCACTAAGTTTTCATCAAAGCTTCATCAACCCCTCTAATGGAGGTTTTAGCCTCGAATCATCAACCCATCATTTCCCATTGAATTATAACTACACATCATATCAAAATTCTAACTTTACTAATCTAAATTAAACAATAATTGAAATCTAATTAATTAACTAAGAATGAAATAATAACAAGAATTTAAACTAGATCTATAAATGCAAATGACGAAAATCAAAATTGAATAATAATAACTATTTTATTTATCTAATTAAATGACGAACAATCATTCAAGGAATTAAATAAAAACAAGATATGAAACTAAATTAAACTAATTAAATCTAAGGAAAACTAGATCTAGAATTAATTAATGGAGGCTACTAATCTAATCTTTAATCTAGGTCTAACTATCTACCATTAACAAAGAGCTAAGCTTTTGTTTTTATACATTCAGATCCAAAAATCGTTCATGGGCTTGGAGCCATGTTTTGGGCCAGAGAATCGGGCCCAAAACCCAATTCTTCGAAATCAGTCAGTCCAAAAAGGCCTCTTCAGCTGCAGTTGGCTTCAATAAACTTTTCGTCCACTTTTGCTCCTCTGATTGGGTCATTGCTTGGACCATTGGAAAGCTCTTTCCGAGCCGGTCGTTTTGACATAAGGTAGGCCCCATTCTGAGGTATGAGTCCAAAGATACGCCCTTCAGAAATTCTGCTGACTTGTGTGCTGTTTCTGCCCGCGTCGACTTTTCAGCTTTTGACCGGGCTTTAGAAAGGCTTTATCTTCTTGAATCTTGGCCTTTAATCACGGAACTCCTTAATAACCGACCTTTGCTCCTTTATCTCGCTAAAGTGGCACATTTCTGCATATAATGGACTTTGAAGCCTGAAATGCATAAGAACACGTAATCAGTGTTAACTCTTAATTATTACTCACATAATTGGTCTAAAAGTATGATTATTAAGGGCTTAAAACTACAGTTTTGGGCTCTTATCAGACATAAATATCTTTCACCTGTTGCATAAGTATTGTGATGAAACCGAAGGTGGAGGGTGTACTTCCTTGATAGCATGATACAAGAATTCGTCCCATTCGAAGATACAATTGAAAGTGCTCAATCTACAAAAAACTATGATGAACCTGAGAACCACACCATAGAGGCGTTGCTAGCCATGTTCTTAGAATCTTTATAGAAAATTCAGGATTTAAGTGAGCATAATGGAAAATTGACAGAAATAGTATCATACCTTGAGAAGATGAACTCTACATTTCAGGATGAACAACATACTTACGCTTAAAAAATCGGTTACTAGAGAATCACTTAAAAAGTTTTGGAAAAACAACAGAATCTAGAAACTGAAATGAGTCTTCTAAAGCAGAAAATGGACCATATTGATAAGAAGCATTGCACTGTTGAAGCCTCTTCTACACCATCATTGTCTGAACGAGAGAAGTATGTGAAATAGTCTACCAACCACCTTGAGCGTTGTCAGCCAGATATCTATTATCAGTACTATGGTGGTAAAGGGCACATCAGATATTATTGTCCTGTTAGAAAGAAAGATTTTCGTCAATCTTCTACACAGAGGAACCACAAGGCATATCACAAAATCATCAAACCTGAAATAGTTCAAGGTAGAGAAGCAACTTCACCATCAATCTTTCCGACATATCAAGGAGTATTTTTGACAACCCACAAGGTGAGACCTCCTCGTCCTCCAAACATTCGTCAGATTTGGGTAAGAAAATCTGAACTCCTCACTCCAAATTAATAATGCATGATATACTAGTCTTGAGGATCTGACTATAAAGGACTCAAAAGTCTTGAGAATCTGACTTTAAAAGACTCACATTACGTCTTGGGGATCTGACGTAAAAAGACCTAAAAATTTGTTTCTTTAACTAATTATGATATTCGGCATCAATGGTAATATCCTACCTTTTTCTCATCCATTTCATTTACTTCTTTATACATTGAGGTCAATGCATGCATAAGTAGGGGGAGGGTGTACCTGAGAAGTACTTGAGAAATGAATTTCGAAAAATTAGTTTTCAAAAACAAAAATATTTTTGTTTCTATATCAGTAGCATGAGAAAAATGAATTTTAATTATGAGTCTGGAATATATATTCTATACTGCTTAGTGTTGAGTTTGATAGATAGTTAATATTATTAATTTCATTACCGCTTAAACTATTTATTATGCTCGGACATAGTTCTTGTTGATAGAATTCTTTATCAAGGCACCACCATAATACTTGATCAGTTTTGTATACTTTTGCTAGAAGAGAGATTTAAACCCCTAGTAAACTGGAAGTAGAATTTTTAGACTTAACCCGTAAGACTTGAGCTTTATACCCATTCTTTAGAGAGTTCTTATGAAAAATCCGAGTTTTAGTGACTCAACATCTTTCAGTTCTTTATGTCGTTGTAATATAGTCTCATTATTCGTTGATTTGCTTAATCACGAAGTGACATCAACTGGGGAGATAGCCATTAGGTCTTGTAGTCTATTCGAAACAGAGTATCATACTGATAAGCCAAGTAGTGAACCCATTTAGCCTTTATCCCACCTAGTAGGACCATCATGTTAAATCCTTTTGAGCCTTACAATAAGCCATTTTCTTTCATAAAACCCTTTACCCTTTACCCTTTACCCAACTCCAGACAAGGAGTATAGCCAAAATATTTATCAACCATACCCATATGTTTATGAGAATACGAGGTGCACAAAGAGAAAGAAATAGCACAAAAGGAAGATTACAAGGAAATACCAGAGAGATACAATGAAGACCATCATTCTGTTCTAAGTGAAAGAAGCTAGTGGAAAACAAAGCATATCCACTACTAATCAAGGATATACCACTGAGCTAAAGAAAAAAAAAAGTTGAACAGAATGGATGGAAAAGCTAAGGTAAAAGAAGAATTTTCTCTGCAATACAGAATTTGAAAAAATCTTCCAAAGAAAGAAGCAAAACCCTTAGTGTTTTTCAGAAATAACATTTGAATCCTTTTTACCTTTCCTTCATAAACCAATACCCAAGCCAAGTTACAACCCATGACTTATCATCACAGTATGGTACGAAGTCTAGAATAGGTGAGAGGATGCTAAAGTGAAGGACCTGACACTTCATATGTGATTGACATTCTTTCCATGAGACTAATTTCATCCAGAAGTCCATTTTGCAAGGTAGTATGTGGGATGTTCGTATGCATTATTCTTTTCCCCCACATACATGAGGTAAAATAGTAGACCATCTTTGAGAGATTCATTGTTGAGAGTATGACCGGTGAGGATTGAAAGTCGAGATTATCTACCTATGGTAAACTAGGGATTCCGTTTCTTGGATAGAAGAGTATAGGAGATTGACTAAGTACACACATAAGCCTTGATTGAAAATTTTGTTAATTTTTTACTATCTCCCATCATAATCTATGAGTCTTTGCAGCAATGTAGTTAGTAATGGATACCGTCTGTTGGAATAAGCACTAAGTGGATAAGAAATTTCTCTCTCTGAAAAATACTATCATTCTTGAACATGCTATTGATTGATTTTGTGGGTATATCACCTGAAAACCCTCACGAGACTATAACTCGTCCTTTTTGGGGAACTTAAAGGTTTAAAGCCTTGTTGCATATGGTAAATACAATCGCGATGCCTGCGAAAGTGAGTTAGGATTTTATTTTTGTTATTAGGATATGATTTTGATCACTTATCTATTTTTATCTTATTTGCTAAGAGACTAGCAAAAGGCTAGTTAGGAATTGTGATAAGTGATCAAAAAGTGCAATTTAACCCTCGATTATGCCTCTTGTTTAGCCATCTTAGTAGACTAATAGTGTTTGTAAGTTATGTTTTAAGATTCTACAGATGAGAAAGAGAGTTTTGTAGAATATTGGAGAAAAAGGGGTAAAATGGAGCAATTCGAGCATTAAGGATCACATGGGAAGCCCGTGGACAATCATGGAAAAGGCCAAGGAATTGAAGCTATTAAAGATGCGACTTGGACCTATTTTAAAGCCTATTTGGAAGCCCAAGGCCAAAGGATTCGTTGCTTGGACCAAAACCCGCAAAAGAGGAAAGAAAAATAGACCAAAGGTGGAAAAATAGAGTCTCGCGTTTGAGACGCGACTATCGTGCGTCGAGATGCGACTAATGCGTTTGGGACGCATAGATCGAGCATCCAGATGCATTTATTAAGTCTGGGACGCATGAATAGTGCGTCCAGACGCATGAATTGACACTATAGCCAATTCCTTTTTAGTTTTGGAGATGAAGTTGGACTCTGAAAGAAGTCTATTTGTATTAGGAAACAAATGACAGTTTGGAATGCTTCTAGAGCTCATTGTAACCCCTATAAATAGAGGACCTAAGTGCCTCATGTAATTGGCCAATTCACTTATATTCTTGTCTCCTGAACTTGAGGCGAGAGAGATTAATAATAAAAGATCGGTTTTAACTAGGCGAGTCTTAATAAATTAGTCTTTCTAGTCTTATGTTCTTCGACTCTTCTTCTTCTCTTCTTAGGTGTTCTTCCTTCTATATGGAAGGCTAATCTTCTCCTTCAAGGGAGGAGATGAAGCCAGTGCTTAAGGTTTAATGATTCTTTTGGTTCATGATGTTCTTCAATCAGGTTAGTTCTTTATGTTTTTAGTTATTAGTTCCATTGCCCACACCAGGGGATGGAAGTATAGATTAAGGTTTTTATTTATTACAATTGAATATCATGCTAGTTTAGGGTTTTATTTATTGCAATTGAATATTTGCTAGTAACATGCTTTTATTTATTGCAATTGAATATAATGCTAGAATAGAGTTTTATTTATTGTAATTGAATATTATACTATTATTCTCTACTTTTCTTCTAATTGTGTAGTGTTTTAGAGTAAGGGAAGTATTCCTTGTGTTTGCCTTAGATGGTGATTCATTGAATAGCTGCCCAAGCTCACATAAAGGGAAAGAAGATACTAGTAACATGAACATAGGAACAACCTTAAGTAGAGTTAATTGTTTAATGATGTTTCACCCAAAAAGGCATCGGCCCTCGCTCGATTGCCCGATTGTAGTCTACTTGGAGAACAACATGAAGCAAAAAGTCATTGAATCAAAAGCATTGGTGGATTTGAATCTCTTGAATCTATCCCTCTCATATTCTCTCCCTATTTCCAATTCTTAGCTTTAGTATAAGTTTAGTTAGTTTAGTTTAGTTTAGCATTAGAATCTAAAATCTCTACAATTATAGTTTTTAATCCCTCAAACCCCCTTTCCAAATTCTCGTCCTTCATATAAACATACACTTAAAAGTGGAATGATACCCTACTCATCCTTTACTTATTGAGGGATAATTAGGTTTTGATACGCTTCTTTTTGTTCAACAACCATCATCTATCTACATCATCCATATACCATCATCTCATCTACACACACAAAAAGAGGTTGGTCAACAAGTGGTGCCCAGGGGGGGCCAGGTCTTCTGAGTTTCTTTGAACCTGAATGTGAGAAGGAAAAGAAGGGAAAACGTGGGAGTGAAGGGTGATGGTTAAATGTGGGAGATGTGAGTTTTGTGTGGAGAATGAATGAAGTTTATATAGGGTTTGGGTTCCTAAACCGATTCGGCAAGTTGCCAAATTTTTTTAAGGCAATTGTTGGAAACAACAAGTTTCCAAACCGAAAATGGAAACAACCCATATTCTGGATTCTATTCTGAATGTAATATATCTTATGCTGAATCTAGAATAGTAACTTCTAAATTCTCATAAATTTCATGTTGCCATCACATATAATCATAGATATGCCGATATCGGCCAAATTGTCAACCCTCACTCCAAAACAATTTTACAAAAGATGAGCATATAACGAATTGTGCTAGGGTGAAATAATACCACCCCCAAACGATTCGGGAAGGTGGAATTGATGATAAAAACACGCACAATTTGAACATAACCAAAATTATATTAAAAAAATGTAATTCAAACAACATCAAACCCAAATTCTAATTTAATTACTGAACTAATATCTGAACTAATAAAACCATAAAATAAATAAAGACAAAATAACATCAAAACACAACATTCTTCGAAACACCTAGCCACGTGATGAAGCTGGACCCGGAGATGGAGATTGGTCCTGGAGTGATGAATTGCCTCCGCCATCTGTTCTTCGGCGATGACACTCATGCCTCTCAGAATCATCTGAAACAGAACCCTCCAAGGGTGACATGCATTGTAGCATCTCTATTCGAACAAGCGTTGTGCTTCCATCTTAGTCCTGAATACTGCATACTGGGCTTGGTGACGCTGGTGGATAGTCTCCATGTTAGACAAGATATCTTCCTGACCCCTTTCGAGCATTTCAACTCTCGTCTGAAGGTTCGTTTGTTTATTTCGAACTACAATCTGTCTATCTTGGATATCTTCACAAATACCATAAACATAACGCGCAAGCGGTTTGCGAGACTTGCATGCGTTCTAAATTAGAACTACAACTATCTAATGCATCTTCATCCAGACATGTCATATCTTCCATTTCATCCTCCAACTCAACTACATTTCCTTTAGACAACGGCCAAGTCTCTTGGATGCAATCCGTATAAATACTTGCATTAGAATGCAATTTGATCTTAATAGGAGCAGATTTTGCGACAACTCTAAAAGACAGCATGATCTTAGTGATCAATACTGGAAGGGGCGCAGTGCTCTATCCCACTCCTCTAACCACATTTAAAATTAACTCAAGGATGTAGAAATTATACTTATTCGTTTGCAAAATCCAGAGAACGTGCAGACATTGCAGACCGATGTCGCTGACTTTTTCTTTCCCGAGGACGTTCCTACCAATCCACTGAGCTACAGTCAGTTGGTTGGTTCTCAGACTTGACTGGCGGACGCAATGAGAACTCGGATTGTATTCACCGTCCACGACAGTATCTTTCATCAAAGCAAGAACTCCAGTATACTGGGATTCCTGAATGGTAGTTTCTAGGTTGCTTTCAGGCGTAACACCTAACAGCTCAGCCAACAACTGTCTTGTTACTTCCCTCCTCGTTCCTGCTACCTTAATGAAAATCCTATCCCCCTCCAATTCTCGCTTCTTATAAAACTATTCTACCAAATCGTAGTGATAGAACTCCTCAGTCGAGTACCACAGTCCATTCCAATCCTTCCTAATCATCTCTGCCGCGTAGAATGGCGCGAAACAGTCGGGCCTAAATGCTTGTTCCGGCAAAATTCGTCGTCGTAGCGCCATTGAAGTTTTTGAAACAAACAATGGTTTTGTAGATGGTGGAGGAGGCGAGTTTGATGAAAAACAAACTAAAAACAATGGTGGTGGCGATGGTGGGTACAGTGGCAGGTTGGAAGCTTGAATTGGCGGCTGTTTTCGGTGGTGTGGGAAATTTGTTTGAGAGAACTCGGGCTAGTGGTTAACAATGGGCGTGGTGTAGATAGGTGTTTTTTTCTTTCTTCCTTTTTTTTTTTTTTTTTTTTTTTTTGGTTGTTAGGTTTTCCTTTAAACTTTATTAACTGGCGGGATGGAAAAGGAAACACGACTGTTTGCGTTTTGGGAAGGAAGGAGACACATGTGCCACGCACGTGCGTGCGGTTTGGGCCCAAGCCCAAATCGAATTCCGAACTTTTTCGATATTTCGGACAATTTCAAATTTAATTTGCCGCTTCGATACTGGTCCGATTTTGGCGAATGAGTTATGGAAATTATCAGTAGAGAATTTCCAATCCAATGATCCATAAAACACTCAATTCCAACCATGGGTGACGTATAAGAAAATGGAAAAATGTCTCGAAGTGCGTGTGTGATGTAAGTTATGCGAACGAAGGAAATATAAGTTATAGATAACGTCAACCCGAATGAACTACGACTAACGGGCCTAAGCAACACAAATGGAAAGTTCGAGCAATCCGGATGGAAAGACCGACTGCCCACCCCAAACAAATTTTTAAACACAAAATTTGTTTTAAACGTGGGTCGTTTAAAGTCAGATTTCCAAGACTTGTTGGATTGCTATTTCTATGATTTTAGATTTTTTTTTAATTTATTTTTTTTTTTATTTATTTTTAAATTTTTTATAATAGTTTATTATAAGAAAAACGAAAAACAATAAATACATTATTCACCCCATAGAGGAACATGACTCAAAAACCGAGAAAACATGCAAAAGTGGAAAACGTGAATTATGTGAAACGTGGACTTAGGATCCGGTACTTACAGCCACCACACTTCATAGGGAGGGCCCGTTACCTGAATGGTGCACTTACCACTATATGGAAGTGAAAGGAAGTACACCAAATGACAAAGGTCAGTCCTCATAGACAGGGTCCTGTAAAAGGACTTCCTCTACATCAGGGGACAGAAGCTCATGAAAATATTTTAACCATTGGCCATTGACTTGAAAGGTACTGTTGTCCTTGGGATTTATCAAGGTGATTACCCCGTAAAGGGGTGACTTCAAGAACTTAAAAAGGACCGCACCAACGGGTTTTAGTTTCCCTGGGAAAATATATAGACGGGAGTTGTAAAGCAAGACCTTTTGATCGACCACAAACTCTTTGCGCAAGATTTGCTTATCATGAACACGTTTCATGTTAGCTTTATAATCCTTCGCGAGATCGTAAGAATCGCTACGGATTTCTTCAAGCTCATTCAATTGCAACTTGCGTTTGACACCCACCTCATCAATATTGAAGTTAAGGCTTTTTATAGCCCACATAGCACGGTGCTCTAATTCAACGGGCAGATGACAAGATTTCCCAAATACAAGTCTAAAGGGAGACATACCTATAGGAGTTTTGAAAGCCGTCCAATAAGCCCATAAGGCATCCGATAGACGTTTCGACCAGTCTTTCCTATCAAGATTTACAGTTGTTTCTAAAATCTTTTTGATTTCCCTATTAGAAACTTCTACTTGTCCGCTAGTTTGTGGATGATAAGGAGTTTCTAACCCATACTTTTTTCACTAGAGATGCAACAACTCTGTTGCAAAATGTGTTCCACCATCACTAATGATGGCTTTTGCCAAAATGACAGAAAATATACTCCTTAATAAAAAAAATACAACTGTCTTATGGTCATTGATACGGCAAGCATCTATCCATTTAGACCGTAGTCCACGACAACTAGAATATAAATGAAACCGTGGGAAACAGGGAAGGGACCCATGAAAAATGCCCCAAACGTCAAAAATTTCCTACTATCATGATTGGATTTAATGGCATTATATTACGCACTTGTTGGCAACTAATACACGCCTTGTGCACTTGGGCATCCTTAAAAAGGTAGGCCAATAAAATCCACATTGAAGAACTTTAGCGGCTGTTTTCATTGCACTAAAATGGCCACCACACTACTTTTGTCATGGCAGAACGATAGAACTTCATTATATTCCCACCGGGGAATTGACCAATCATATAATCTGATCTTAATACTTAAAAAGGTAGGGCTCATCCCAAATAGTATAATCTTAACTCGGCCAAGAACTGCTTTACGCTCATTTCTTGACCAATCATAAGGAATAACATCATTAAGCTAAATAATTTACAATGTCGATATACCATGGTGCTTTTGTAAGCATACATATGCTCACGGGAAAAGAGCCCGGTATGGACTCGAATCACTATCATTGTCATTTGTAAGTCTAGATAAGTGGTCGACAACTCGTTTTCGACCCTCTTTGTCCTTTTTATTTCTAATGTGAACTCTTGCAGGAGAAGAATCCATCGGATTAATCTCTGCTTAGCATCCTTCTTTGCAAGAAGGTACCTAAGGGTTGCATGGTCCGTGTAAACTAAAGTTTTAAAACCAACCAAATAAGGACAAAACTTATCTAAAGCATAAATGACAGCTAAGAATTCTTTTTCAGTAGTTGTATAATTCCGTTGAGCATCATTTAAGGTTTTATTAGCATAATAAATAACTGTGGACTTATTATCTAGTTTCTGTCCCAAGACAGCACCAACTGCATAATCACTAGCATCACACATGAGTTGGAAAGGTTTAGACCAATCGGGAGGTTGTATAATTGGTGCAGAGGTTAGGGCGGCTTTTAAAGTTTCAAAAGCCTGCTTACAGTTAAAATTAAAATCAATGATGGCATCCTTTAAAAGCAGATTAGTTAAAGGCCTAGCTATTTTTGAGAAATCTTTAACAAAGCGCCTATAAAAACCTGCATGGCCTAGAAAGGCTCTAATATCACGAACAGTCCATGGTATAGGTAGAGTCGCTATCTTATCTAGTTTGGCCTTATCTACTTCGATGCCATCACTAGATACAATGTGACCTAGTACTATGCCCTTTTTCACCATGAAATGACACTTTTCCCAATTTAAAACGAGGCTCTTTTCTTCACACCGTGTCAAAACCTTAGACAGGTTTGACAAGCAATCTGTGAAGGAGTTTCCATAGATAGAAAAATCATCCATGAAAACTTCCATAAAGCGCTCTACCATGTCACTAAATATATGAAGCATACACCGCTGGAAGGTACCAGGAGCATTACAAAGGCCAAAAGGCATTCGTTTATAGGCATACGTTCCAAAGGGACATGTGAAGGTAGTCTTTTCTTGGTCATCAATATCAATAATAATCTGAAAATAGCCAGAGTAGCCATCCCAAAAATAATAAAAAGCATGACCAGCTAGACGTTCGAGCATCTAATCTATAAAAGGTAAAGGAAAGTGATCCTTTCGTGTCATAGCATTTAAACGTCTGTAATCAATACAGATTCTCTATTTCATAGGACCTTGTGTGAAAACATAGTCACCCTTAGTGTTACGTACCATGGTAACCCCCGATTTCTTAGGAACTACATGAATGGGACTTACCCATTCGCTATCGGAGATTGGGTATATGATACCCACATCGAGTAATCGTAAGACTTCTTCCCTAACCACCTCTTTCATGGTAGGGTTCAAAGCGATCTTTGAGGTTAAAGAGAAGTCTTCGCGTTATCCTCCAAATGGATACGATGAGTGCAAACATTAGGGTCAGTTCCCTTAATGTCGGCTAGGGACCAACCAATCGCAGACCGATGTTCCCTAATCACCCTGATTAAACGTGTCTCTTCATCCTTAGATAACAGAGAAGATATAATTCCCGGATGACTACCATCCGGATCAAGTTGAATATATTTTAACTCCGGGGGAAGAGGTTTAAGCACCGGGGTGGAAGGAATGTCAATAGATGTTTCATCAGGGTCCTTATCTTGTGTAATGAATACTTGCTTAGGTAGCAAGTCTTCATACTCAGTATATGGAGCAACCGAAGGGTCTACAATTGGTGTGGACTCAAGGATGGTGTTGACTTCCTCTAAGTAGGAGTCATTTACAAAATCTGAAGTTCCAAAAGAAAGGAATTTATACATATGGTTTTTGGGAAATGTGTTGTTAAAATAATCTTGAGCTAAGCTCTCGATCATGCTAACCTCTCCATCTATAGACGATTCTGGTAACTGTGTTTCATCATTTTAAAAACATTTACCTCAACAGAAAGATGGCCAAAAGATAAGGACATCTTACCATCGCGGCAATTTATAAGCGCGTTGGCAGTTGCTAAGAAGGGACGCCCTAAGATGATTGGTACAGAGTCGTTAGTGACTTCGGTATCGAGGATAACAAAATCTGCAGGATAGTAGAAATCCTGAACCTTAACAAGCACGTTTTCCACTACACCCTTAGGATACTTTATAGACCTGTCCGCTAACTGCAACATCATTTTTATAGGTTGCGTTTCCTGTAGACCTATTTGTTTATACAAATAAAACAAGAGTAAGTTAACACTCGCCCCCAGGTTTAATAAAGCGGTCGTCGTGTGGGAATCTCCTAAGGTGCATTTTACAGTAGGACGACCAGGGTCCTTGTACTTAACAATTCCATTATTTTCTGATAAAGTTGGGAACTGTTCAGTTAGAAAGGCGTCTTTAGGTATGTTGGTCTTACGCCTAGTAGTGCACAACTCTTTAAGAAACTTAGCGTGGTTAGGTAGATTTTTAATAGCTTCGAGAAAAGGAAGGTTTATCGTTAGATTTTTGAAAACGTTCATAATCTCCTCAAAGTTTGTATCCTTGGTTAGCATGACTAATTTCTGGGGAAACGGTGGTTTCTCTCTATATTTAGTATATGGCTCAACTGGATGTCTAACCTTGGGTATCTGTTTCTTAGGTTGAGGTTTAACTGGTACCTCTACAGTGGTAGGCTCTTTAGTTTTTATTTCGGTATCTAGTTCAATATCCGGTGTAGGGAGTACTGGTGGGGTAACTATAGGCATAGTTACTTTGTTATCAACCACTTTACCAGAACGGAGATTGGTGATAGCATTTAGCTCACCTACGGTTGTAGTTTCCGTACTAGTATTATCGTTTACCCCAAAGGCTGTGTTTGTTGTTTTAGGGTTTGGTATCGCTTGGCCTGGAAACACGCCTTTTGGTTGGGCTAACTGTTGTATGCCCTGATTTATGGATTGTAAGATATGTTGGTTCGATTGAGTCATTGATTGGAAAAGTTGTTGGGTAATCTATATAAAGGTGTCGATACAATCTGGTTGTGTAGGTGTAGTAGTCACAGGTGGTGCAACTGGAACTATCTCACGTTGATTATTTATGGGCGGGTTGTGATAGTTATTATTGTTAACCGAAACGATACCTCTATTGGTATTATAACTATTATAATTACCCTGACCTTGTGCTTGACCTTGTCGTGGTTGCGCTTGGTTGTTATAATTATTATAATTCCCCTGACCTTGTCCTTGTCCTTGCCTAGGTGGATCTTGGTTATAATTGTTTGCTTGCCTAACATTTTGGTTATTAAACCCTGGAGGTGTAACTTGTTGATTGTTTCGCCAACTGAAGTTGGGATTTTGTCTCCATGGGGCATTAGGAATAGGATAGCTATTAATGGAGCAAACATTATCTTGCTCTGATTGTTGTTGTTCATAGGCGAGAGGACAATAGGAGTCAGGGTGCTCAGGACTCAAACAGAAATTACATGGGTTGGAGTTGACATTCATGACGGGAATAGGCTTTTGTTGAACAGAAATAGCCTCTACCTTTTTAGTTAGAGATTCGATTAAATTTTTAAGTTCTGGATCGGGTTTCATCTCAAACATACCGGCGGCCTTAACTGTTGAAGAAGAACTAGCAGAGCGGGGGATATCATCACTACCCCCCCAATTATTATTGTGCTTAGTTTGATCTTCTAAAAATTTGTAAGCCTCCGAGACTCCTTTGCTTAGGAAACTACCCCCATTCTTTATGTCAATGACTTCTTTATGGTGGTGTAGAAGTCCTTTGAAAAAGGCACGAACTAACGTGTCTTTCGCTAGGTTATGATGTGGACACTCTATAAGGAGATCGGTGAAATGATTCCAAGCCTCTGAAAATGATTCATGAGGATTTTGTCGAAAGAAATAAATCTTGGAAAGAATCTCATCCGTCTTTAGGGGTGGGTAAAAATGTTCCATAAACAGCTGAACAAGTTTAGCCCACGAGTCCACGAGAATTAGGCTTTGACAGGTTAACCAAAGACGCCTTTATCGGCTAAGGTGAAGGGAAATATCCTCAGTTTAATTTGTTCCACACCAATCGTAGGATGGTGGAATGTTGTAAGGACTTGTTCAATCCTACGCATGTGCTGATAAGGTTTTTCATGATCTAAACCATGGAAAACGGGTAACAAATTAAATATGTTTGGGGGGATTCGAAAATCCCCCACTGGGTCTGCTAGAACGATGCAAGATTTAGGGCTATCGCTCAAGGCTTTGTAAAAGTCGGAGAGAAGAGTCTCTCTTTCTTCAGCCATTATGTCAGGTGTGGTGTGTGGAATAGTAGCTAGAGGTGTAGTGATTGGTATACTAGATAGACGTGTTTGTTGACGTTGACTGTTAATTACATTCGGTGTTTTTCTCCGACCAGACCACAATCTCATGCAAGGGTAAGTCTAAACACGACAACACTCCAAACAATCTTGATATACTAGTATAAACCTCTAACTGGAGATGCGAGGTGTGGAAGAAAAGAGTACTTGAATGCCTCCTTGCTTTGCTTATGAATAGCGTCTTGTTTATGTGTGCTCAGTGTGTATAACAAGTTAGAACACTGAAAACTTGAAGAAATGGAAAGTTTGAAACAAACCTGAGGAAATCAGGCAATTTCAGCAGGGAGCAGGTGCGCTTCTGTTTGGCGCAGGCCAGTTAACTTCGAGTTCTAGGTCTTTAGGACAAAGCGCCGGGACTTGTCCGATGTCCAGTGTTTTGAGCGCAGGTGGCGCTGTTTGAAGCTTAGCGCAAAGGCTCCGCACAAAAATGAATTTCCAGGCGTTTGAGTGCGGGTAGCTCTATTTGGGCGCAGGTGCGCTCCGTGTATTTTCGCGAGGAAAATTTAACTGCTGAAATGGACAACCACAGTATGAATCAAACAAGGGTGGGTGGGTTTAATGGAACTTAAAAGTGACTAAATATACTACGAAACCAATGCTAAAGGGAACTAAGATGGTAGTGGCGCCATTTGATAATGGTAAAATGAATAATTCTACAAATACATAAAGCGATGAAACTCTAAACGAAAGTAAAACTAAAACTGCTTTGTTACTAGATTTATCAAAGATATTTTTACTCTCAATCCTATTGAGATATAGGGGAGTAAATGATTCGTTCCACTCCTAGTTCTTTAGCATCATCGATGGTTTCGTGTCAACTAATCACCCAAAGTCTAATGAGAGATTTTACGAGGGGAATTCTATACTACGAGGTGAATTCAATTTAACAAGTTACGAATAACGAAATGATAGAATGCTAAGGGTTTGAATCTAGATAAAGAATTAAAGGGAATTGAATCCACCTTAACTCGACTTAATCAACTAACAAATACTCGTCGTGATCCAAATTGAATGCTTCGCATATCAAAATAGTAATTCTAATCCCTAATTATACATTCTCTACCAATCAATAACTAGCAGGTGAGGTCGTCCACCCATTCTCATGGCAAATCAACGACCTTCTAGAGTGGAATAAACTCTCACAACAATTTCTAAGTTAACAAGGATCAAGCTTCATCAAGGCTTCTTCAACCCCCTCTAATGGAGGTTTAGCCTTGAGTCATACTACTATCATTTCCCATTTGAATTAAAACTAGACATCATATAAAACTTCTATCTTATGCAATTTTACTAAACAATAATTGAAATCTCAGGTAATAAATAGGAAATTAATAACAAGTAATAAAGGAATTTAGATCTAAACAATTGTAAATGACAAAAATCAAAATGAACAAGAATCTACTATTTTATTTATCTAATCAAACAATAACAATATTTTCAAAGTTTAATCTAAAACAAGGAATGAAATGAAACTAAACTTAATTAAAAACAATTAAAACTAGATCTAGAATTATCTATATTTTAGGTCTAATTAGCTACCATTTACAAAGAGCTAAACTTTTGTTTTTATGTGCTTCAGATCCAAAAATCGTGTATGAGCTTGGAGCTATGTTTTGGGCCGGAAAATCGGGCCCAAAACCCAATTCTTTCAGTCCGAAAAGGGCTCTTCAGTTGGATTTCGCTTCAACAGACTTTTCGTCCACTTCTACTCCTCTGATTTGGCCAAGGCTTGGACCATTGGAAAGCTCTTTCCGAGCCGGTCGTTTTGGCATAAGGTAGGCCCAATTTCGAGGTTTGAGTCCAAAGATATGGTATTCGGAAGTTCTGCCGACTTGTGCATTGTTTCTGCCCGTGTTGACTTTTCAGCTTTTGACTGGGCTTTACGAAAACTTTGTCTCCTTGAATCTTGGCCTTTATCACAGAACTTCTTAGCAACCAATCCTTGCTCCTTTATCTCACCAAAGTAGCACATTTCTGCACATAATTGACTTTACTGCCTGAAATACATAAAAACACGTAATCAGTGTTAACTCTTATTTATTATTAACATAATTGGTCTAAAAGTATGATTGTTAAAGGGTTAAAACTATAGTTTTGGACTCTTATCAGAGCGCACCCCACGTCCTTCACAACCCAATTGTGAGCGCACCCTGCGCTGTAGTGCTTGGACCTCGAGCAAGATAGGAGCACCCCCACCCTTTCACAGCCCAATTGTGAGCGCACTCCGCTACTTAGGCGCTAGACCTCGAGCAAGACAGGAGCGCACCCCGCACCTTGACCTTCATAGCCACTTAAATTTCTGATTTTTTTGTGAGTTTTTCCTAGGTTGTTTGCAGCACTTCTAGAGTCTAATTGTTGTGATGACATCACCTCATATCATACCGGAGCAGTCTTTTGAAGATATGTTCCGAAGTAACACCTATGGAAGATGGTTACGTGATAGAATCATGGAGTCAAAATGGACACATCTACTGGTAAGTTCTGATGACTTATATCCACCTCAACTTACTGAATATTTCTATAATAATTCAAAGTTCTTTTGTCACCTAGATGGAGAACAAAGGTTCTCTGTCATAGTTAATGATACGACAGTATAATTCAGTAAGTTTTTGGTTGCTTTTGTTGTGGGACTGCCTATGCCTGTTCCTACAAACTCATGGTGATATCTAACTAATAATGCATACCTTTATAACTATGAGTACTTTCATGAGACCTATGGGGGAGGAGTGTTTCGTGTAATGGACTGAGGGCAGTTTAACATAGCCTTTAGTAGCTTGTCCCTGAACGTAGGCCTTACCATGTTTTTCATTATGATGAATATTTTAGGGGATTGGTAGTTTACTTCTGCATATAGTACCGCTGGTGACGTTTTCCTTGTTTTAGCTGAGGGACCTTTCCTATATGACATTCCCAAGGTTTTAGTGGCTAGTCTAGCTAGATGCCATAGTATGAGACATAAGTACCTTCTTATGCCTTTTTTGGTTTGTCGTATCATGTGCTGTTTTTTCCCTGATTTCTGTACCCGCTACACGGATTGGGTTGGGGTTGAAATTATAAGACCCACCAATTGCGTTGTTCGTTCGTTTTGTGTTATGACTTGGCCGGGATGGAGGGTACAACCTCAATGGGTTGCTCCTTACACCCAATCAGACAGAGTAACACTTAATAGGTTAGCACGGGTTGATGATACATGGAGAGAGACTTGGCAAGTTATCATGGCATGGCAGGACGTAAAAGAACCTCACTTCTATGGAGAGGAGGATGATGATGCCTAAATGCTGGATAGGAGGTAAGTTTTATTTTTTGTTAGGTTTGGAACTCATATATAGAGTTTTTATATATATTAGTATGTTTTAACTTTGTTTCGCAGATGTTTCAAAATTTCACGCATTTCCATGGTATTTTCCTACCCTTCTTATGTCAATACTTTGAGGACAAAGTATGTTTTTGTTTGGGGGTGGCATAGAAACACGAGTAATTTAAGGCACCTATTAGGATATAGATATGTACAATATGCACTTTTTTCTAGTAAAATAATCCCATATAAATAAAAAGTTATGCTGGAACTATTGTTTTCTTTCTCTATGCTCTTAATAATCTAGAAGTTTCATGTTAGTTTTGCATTAGAATGGTTTTGAGTCACTTAGGTTAATATGTAGGTAATAATCTTTGTTTTATATTTGAGTATCTATATATTATTTATGAGTATGTTTTAACTTTGTTTTCCAGATAGAGAATGTTCCAAAATTTCACATTTTCTAAGGATGAAAACAAAGTGAAGAATAGAAAAAGAAAGACCTTTGTAAAGAATTTGAACAATGTTTTCTAAATAAAATAAATAAATAAAGTTACAAAAAATAGAATCAAAGGAGTCAATATGAAAACAAAGTGTATTATCTCAAACAATGTTTTCTTTTACATTATATCCATTTCTCTTCATCCATTTCCTTCATTCTTAAACAATCACCTAATCCCCGTAACACCTAATAAAGACCTCTAGCTCAATTAGGAATAGGTTAGTGTGATAGTAAGTGGCAGATGTGTTTGATCGACTTCGACTTCCTTGTGGGTCATTGAGATTGTAAGATCAAGTGTGCCCACTACACACTGGAGTAGTGAAACTTGAGCGAAAAAATCAGAGTGTTTTTATCTTGACATTTATGTGAGGACCTACTTAAGGACGATATTCCAAAGTTTCAGAAACAGACCTGTTACTACATTTCATAGCATTGCTCATTGTATATATGTTTATTCATAGATGATTGATTATTATGCATATATTAGCTTAGGTTTTGACTTGATTATTATGTATTCATTACTAGTGAGATGTATAAATATCTGAGAATAAGTAAGGAAACAATAGTTTTATTTATTAGTCGTTGTAGTATAGATGAAGTTTGTGTGTACCTTCACTGGAAAACTCTCACAAGGCTATAACTCGTCTACTAGGGAATTCCTAGTGGTTTAAAGCCTTGTTGCATATGGTCAATGCAATCGCACTTGGTGAAACGAGACTAGTTAGAACTCCATTTTTATTCACTTATCCTAATTTCTCATATTTGCTTGAGGACAAGCAAAATGCTGTTTGGGGGTGCTTTGATAAGAGCCCAAAACTGTAGTTTTAACCCCTTAACAATATTGCTTTTAGACCAATTATGTGATTTATAAGTAAGAGTTAGTACTGTTATCGTGTTTTTGTGTATTTCAGGCATTGGAGTTGAATATATGAAGAAAGGCATTCCTTTTGTGAGATAAAAGAGCAAAGGTTGGTTGCTAAGAAGTTCTATGATTAAAGGCCTAGATTCAAGGAGAAAAAGCATTTTTAAATCCCGGTCAAAGTCAACGCGGGCAGAAATAGCGCATAAAAGTCAACAGAACTTCCGTAGGCCGTATCTTTGGACTTAGACCTCGGAATTGGACCTACCATACGTCAAAACGACCGGATCGGAACACACTTTCTAATGGTCTAAGGCTTGACCTAATCAGAGAAGAAAAAGTGGATGAAAAGGCTATTGAAGTCATTTCCAGCTGAAAACCCCTTTGTGGACTGAAGTAATGAGGTTTTGGGCTCAATTTTCCGGTCCAAAACCTGGCTCCTAAGCCCATACACGAAATTGTGGATTTAGTCTTTTCTATATAAAGAGGACTAAGACTTAACTCTGAAGTAAAAATTAGTTTTTAGAAAAAGGAATTAGTTTTTATATCCAAGTAATTAGTTTTAGAACAAGGAATGAGTTTTTAGAATCAGATTTAGTTTTATAATAATGAATTAGCTTTACATTTCAACTTAGTTAATTATCAAATACTTAGTTTCTAATTCAGTACTTAGTTAGTTTTAGTTTTGTCTTAATTTCATTCATAAATTCAGTTTTAATTCAGTTTAATTCTTAGATTCTTTCCATTAGATTAATAAAGTAATTGTTATTTATTAAATAATGTCTTGTTCTTATTGTTCTTGTTCTAGAAATGATAGTTTAATGAATCAAGGCTAAAACCTCCATTAGAAGGGTTTGAGGAAGCCTTGATGAAAACTTGATTGTATTAGCGTAGAAATCGTTGTAATAATCTATTCCATTCTAGAAAGTAATTAGTTCACCATGAGAATGGGTTTGATTTCTTCACATGTTGATTGTTAGTTGGCAGAGATTACCATGAACAATTAGGGATTAGAAAGACCCAATTGTTATGTGAAAATATTGCAATTTGGATTACAACAATTCTATGTTAGTTTATTAAGTCGAATCAAGGTGGAATCAAATTCCCATAATTCCTTCTCATATTGTCAATTTAGTATTGAATTGCCGTAGTTGATTTATAACATCTTGATTAGTTAATTCACCATCGTAGTATAATTTCCATCATTACTCTTATTGACTTTGATAGAACCGATAAATGTAGTTAACATTAATTCTAAAGAACTAGGAGTGGAATGAATTTTCTACTCCACATATTGCATTGATAACCGAGAGTAGAATATTTGATACATTAGAGTAAAAAAAAATCATTTAGTTTTACTTACATTTGAGTTCAATTACTTATTCGTAGGTAAAACTATCGTTTTTACGGTTATCATCAACCTTCCCAGCCTGATAGATTCGATGCTTACATGGAAACTCAACAACATATATTAGTATCAATCCAACAATCCATCTAACATCTATCCTAAGAAAAGACCCAACAAAAAGGCGTGTTTCCAAGTCAACCCGTACCTAATCCAAAATCATCAAACACAACTTTTGAATTAACCGGTAATTCTAGTAATGAAAATTTAATACAAGGAGAATTAAAGGTTGTAACTACTCTCTGTTCAGGGAAATTGGTTGACAACAAAGTAATAATCCCTGAGGATTCCCTACAAGCTGATAAAGATAAAGGAACCTTACTAGATACCGTAGTTGAAACTGAAGATCCTACAACTGTAGAAGTACTAGTTAAACCTCAATCTAAGGGGAAATCGACAACAATTTAAGAAAAGGGCACTATTGACCCTTATGCAAAATATAGGGAAAAACCCCTATTTCCCCAAAGACTAGTTATGTTAAATAAGGACGATAATTTTGATGAGGTTAGGGAAGTTTTCAAAAATTTAACTATAAACTTACCTTTCCTCGAAGCTATAAAACGTCTTCCAAAACATGCTAAGTTTCTTAAAGATTTGTGCACCACAAAGAGGAAAACAAACATACCTAAAGAAGCCTTCTTAACATAATAGTTTCCTTCTTTATCTGAACACAATGGAATCATTAAGTACAAGGACCCTGGTCGTCCCACTGTACAATGCACCTTAGGCAATACTTTTACCACAACTGCTTTTTTAGATCTAGGGGTAAGTGTTAACTTACTCTCATATTCCCTTTATAAACAACTAGGTATACACGATCTAAAACCGACTAAAATGACTTTGCAATTAGCCAATCGTTCGATTAAGTATCCCAAGGGTGTAGTTGAAAATATTCTTGTTAAAGTACAAGACTTTTATTATCCAGCCGATTTTGTCATTCTAGACACAGAAGTCGCTCATGACTTTGTTCCTATCATCTTTGGGCGTCTTTTCTTGGCAACTCCCAATGCCCTTATTAATTGTCGAGATGGTTCGATGTCCATTTCCTTTGGAAACCTTCCTGTTGAGGTAAATGTGTTTAAGATGATGCAATAGACACTAGACACGACTATAGATGGCAAAATTATTTTAACAAAACTTTTCCAGAAAATCAAATGCACCAATTTCTTTCCTTTGGCAGTACTGAGGATTCTTACATCCAAGAAATAAATGCCCTCTTAGAATCTACTCCTATCCATAATCTAGCTCCTGAGTTTGAAGAACTCATTCCTAACCAAATTTGTGTTGTAGAGGAGAAAGACCCTCCTAAATCCCTCATTCCCACTCCTCCCAGCCATGAGCTTAAACCTATTCCCTGAGTTAAAGTACATTCATCTTGATCTGGATGGCACTCATTCGATTATTATCTCATCTCAGTTATCTGCTATTGAAGAGGCAAATTTGATTAGGGTTATTCGTGAACATCGTTCTGCGATTAGTTGGTCTTTAGACGACATCAAAGGTAATGTATTCAAACATCGAATACATTTGGAGGATAATACGAAAACCTCCTGTGAGCCATAACGTTGTTTGAACCCTACCATGAAAGAGGTAGTTAGAGCGAAGTTTAGAGATTACTCGATGCTGACATTATATACCCCATCTCAGATAGTGAGTGGCGGATCCTAGTTCATGTAGTCCCTACAAAATCAGGTGTTACAGTCATTCATAATGCCGATGGAGAGTTAGTTTCCACCTGAATTCCTATAATGTGGTGGATTTGTATTGATTATTGGAAGCTTAATGCTATGACACGTAAGGATCACTTTCCCTTTGTCGACCAAATGCTTGAACGTCTAGCCGGCTATGATTACAATTGTTTTTTAGATGGCTACTCAGACTATTTCCAAATTATTATTAACCCTTATGACCAAGAGAAGACTACATACACATGTCCCTTTGGTACGTATGCATATAAAAGAATGCCCTTTTGCCTTTATAATGCACCTGGTACTTTTCAGCGTTGTATGCTGCATATTTTTAGCAACATGGTGGAGAAATTCATGGAAGTGTTTATGGATGGTTTTTCCA
This sequence comes from Coptis chinensis, assembly GCF_015680905.1. NCBI lineage: Eukaryota > Viridiplantae > Streptophyta > Magnoliopsida > Ranunculales > Ranunculaceae > Coptis > Coptis chinensis. Next base: position 40,992,246 of record NC_141463.1, read on the forward strand.
TTCATGGTCATTCCTTTGAAGATTGTCTTTCAAATTTTTCTAAAGTTTTGAAATGGTGTCACGAAAAGAACTTAGTCTTAAACTGGTAAAAATGTCATTTTATGGTCACTAAAGGCATACTTTTAAGTCATATTGTATCAAAAAATGGAATAGAAGTAGATAAAGCTAAAATAGATAAGATAGCATCTCTGCCTATACCACGGATTGTCTTGTGTTTGCCTTAGATGGTGATTCCTTTAATAGCTGCCTAAGCTCACATAAAATAAAAAAAGATATTAATAGCATAAACATAGGAACAACCTTAAGTAGAATTATTCGTTAATGATGTTTTGTCCAAGAGGGCATCTGCACTCGCTCGATTACCTAATTGCAGTCTACTTGTGAGAACAACCATGAAACATAAGGTCACAGATCAAAAGTATCGGTAGATTCTAATCTCTTGAATTCCCTCTCCTATAAATTCTCAATAGTTTAGTTAGTTTAGTTTAGTTTAGTATTAGAATCTAAAATCTCTACAATCATAGTTTTTAATCCCTCAAACCCCTTTTCCAGTCCTGTCCTTCATATAACATACACTTAAAAGTGGAACGATACCCTACTCATCCTTTACTTATTGAGGGATAATTAGGTTTTGATATGCTTCTATTTTGTTCAACAACCATCATCTATCTACATCATCCACATACCATCTCATAAACGCAAAAGGAGCGAGTGTCAAATGGCGCCACTGCCGGGGATATAATTATAGCCCTAGGAGCGCGTTTCAAATGGCACCGCTACCGTTTTAAGTTGTTTATGTTTAACGTTTTCTTTCAAGATTAGAATTTTGGATCTTGAGGTAATTTTAGCCACATCATCTATCCTTTTGAAAAACAGGGAAGCTTGAAGGACATCTTGAAGATAAGATCTACCATTCAGGTTAGTCGAATCTGATAGGGTTATATACTAAAAGCATTACTTTTGTATTAACGCTAATTCTTTATATTTTGAATAAGAATCATATGGGCAAATGTTATGCATATTATATATGTTATTAGTTATATACATGTGTCTAATACTTTATGTTGTAGATGATATAGTGTGTGGTGACACACAGAAGATCATATCATCAGTACCTTATATAGTATAAGTAAATGTTCACAACCTAGATGGATTTGGACAAACCATTGACAGTTGTAGTATAATCTGGTGTTAGTCTATCTTGACTACTGAGGATTACACTAGTACACTTTGTGTGTATTGAACAGACCAAGTGAGGTCAGTTTTCTCTTTATACTGACTATATAAAAGAACAAACACCTCTGTTATTATGGATGCTTGTCCTTTTAATCCGGATATAATAACGGGCACTTACGTGCATTGTACATTGCTTTAAATCATCAATGAGTGAGATTCATTTGTGAATCAACAAACTCGATGGATTGGGTAATGATATTGTATGTAAGATGTGTTGTTGATTATAGAAGGTATCCGTGACCCGCAGGAAGTCGGGCTGATGATGTCCCCTTGAGGAGCTCATAAAGATTGTCATGTAAACCCTGCAGGTGGATTTAATCTGACATGACAATGAGGTTGAGTGGTACTACTCAAGGACATAAGAAGTTGATTAATGTAGTTGTCAGTAACTTGACTTAATCAACGGGCATACGATATCTTAAACACGGGGAGATCAACAAGCATATAATATGGAACCCATAAACGTAACATGTAATTTAGGATTAGGACGGTAGTGCAACAATGGCCTTTAGTGGAATAAGCCATTTGTTGAGGGACTTGGGCCATGTGTTCTGGGCGAATATGGGAAGCCCAAGCCCGTCAGGAGGCCTAACCATAATTTCTCCTCATGGTCCCTGTTGTATCCTATAAATAGAAACCTTTTTCCTTGGCCATTTTTGCCAAGGTTTTGCAAAAGAAAAGTAGATCTAAAATCGGTTCCAAATTCTGTAAGTGAGAGAGGCCAAGAGAGAAAGAAGAGGGTGGTAGATTGTTGCCCACTCAAAGTCCATTCCATTGATAGGAATACAACAGAAAATCAAGAGGTTGATTCGGATTCGTAGATCTTGGATTCTCAAAGTTATCTTAGCCGATCTCAAGGTATCATTTCTAACCAAACCGTGGACACCCCTTATTCTGCTGCGCGTGGGTTTTCGCAGTTCGTAAATCATTCGGTGCAACCATTACGATTCCTACAGAATCTTCATTCTTTTTATTTCATTCTTAGTATAGTTGCATCATAGTTTAGTTTTATTGATTTCTAGTATAATTGCATTTAGGACCTTTTCAACAATTGAACTTGTTAGCCAACATAACGAAACATCAAACTCTAGTGTTTCTTGTCTGAATCTTGACAAACGGACTATTGTCTGTGGGTCGTGGTGTTTAAGCAATCCAAGTGATTCACCATAACCCTAAAAGAGACAACTTTAGACAACGGGCGAGATACTAGCTGCAAAGCCCAACCCAGATGAAGGAAAGTAGTTTTATTTTTTATTTTTTTTTTAAAAAAAATCCAAAAAATTAGTGTAATTGCATTTTAGTATAACTTAGAATAGTTACATATTAGTTTAATTGCATTCAAGCATAGTAGGATAGGTTTTCATCATCTTCACATAGCATTTTCTAGTGATGTCCCGTCGTCCCAATCATCATCCAGTAAGAACACAACAGTGGACAAGGTTTAACAACCGGCTTATAAGAATACTATACAAGATTGATACAATGGCCGCATGCAATGATGGAGGTGTTGTGGACCTGAATAATCTTGAAGTTATCCCACCCATGCAAGCACAACAGAGGAAGAAGCTGAGCGATTTCTATTCGCCAATCATTAGAGACCCACCCAGCAGTATTGTTTTTCCAGAGATAGAATCTAACCAGTTTGAACTTAGAGTATCAATAATCTCTATGCTTCCAAAGTTCAATGGTTTAGACAATGTTCAGCCATATGTTCACATGAACAAATTTCTATCAGTCCTCAGAACTTTCAAGAACCAGAATATCAAATATGAGAGTATCAAGTTGATTCTTTTTCCGCTCTCACTCGAAGGTAAAGCCTCCAAATGGTTAATTGCACAGTCGATCAATTCAATAGACAACTAGGAGAAGTTGAGAACGAAGTTTATGAACAAGTTCTACCCACCCCAGAAGACTGATGCCATGCAGCAAGCTATCAGTAATTTCAAAGGAAAAGTGACTGAAGAATATCATTATAGTTGGGAGCGATTTAACAATTTGCTAGTCTCGTGTCCACATCATGGATACGACAAGAGCACACTAGCTCATTTTTTCTATCGTGCGTCTAAACGCAATGCTCGCATCTGAGACGCAAGGAACGTGCGTCCGGACTTATGAACCGACACTGTAACCACTTCCTTCTCAGTTTTGGAGACAAAGTTGGACTCTGAAAGAAGTTAGTTTGTATTAGGAAACAAATGGCAGTTTGGAATGCTTCTAGAACTCATTGTAACCTCTATAAATAGAGGACCTAAGTGCCTCATGTAATTGGCCAATTCACTTTCATTCTTGTCTCCAGAACTTGAGGCAGAGAGAGATTAATAATAAAAGATTCGGTTTTAACTAGTCGAGTCTTAATAAATTAGTCTTTCTAGTCTTATGTTCTTCGACTCTTCTTCTTCTCGTTCTTCATGTTCTTCCTTCTTTATGGAAGGCTAATATTCCCCTTCAAGGGAGAAGATGAAGTCAGTGCTTAGGGTTTGATGATTCTTCTAGTTCATGGTGTTCTTCAATCAGGTTAGTTATTTATGTTTTTAGTTATTAGTTCCATTGCCCAGACCAGGGGATGGAAGTATAGATTAAGGTTTTTATTTATTGCAATCGAATATCATGCTAGTTTAGGGTTTTATTTATTACAATTGAATATTTGCTAGTGACAAGCTTTTATTTATTATAATTGAATATAATGCTAGAATAAGGTTTTATTTATTATAATTAAATATTATACTATTATTCTCTACTTTTCTTCTAGTTATAAGTGTTTTTAGACTTTATCAAAGAAGTTGAATGATTTTTGAATAGTGTCAGAAAACCTTAGAGTGTTTTAGAGTAAGGAAAGTATTCCTTAAGTTTGCCTTAGATGGTGATTCATTGAATAGCTGCCTAAGCTCACATATAAGGAAAGAAGATATTAATAGCATAAACATAGGAACAACCTTAAGTAGAGTTATTTGTTAACGATGTTTTGTCCAAGAGGGCATCGACACTCGCTCGATTACATAATTGTAGTCTACTTGTGAGAACAACCATGTAGAATAAGGTCACAGATCAAAAGTATCGGTGGATTCTAATCTCTTGAATTCTCTCTCCTATAAATTCTCAATAGTTTAGTTAGTTTAGTATTAGAATCTAAAATCTATACAATCATAGTTTTTAATCCCTCAAACCCCCTTTCCAGTCCTGTCCTTCATATAACATACACTTAAAAGTGGAACGATACCCTACTCATCCTTTACTTATTGAGGGATAATTAGGTTTTGATACACTTCTATTTTGTTCAACGACCATCATCTATCTACATCATCCACATACCATCTCATAAACGCAAAAGGAGCGAGTGTCAGCAGGTTTCTACAGACGTTTCATAAAAAAAAATTCAAAAATAGCTAAGCCTTTAACACAATTGCTTTTAAAAGATGCCATTTTTTATTTTAATCATGACTGCAAACAAGCTTTTGAAACATTAAAAGCCACTTTAACCTCTACACTTATCAGACAACCACCAGACTAGTCAAAACCTTTTGAACTTATGTGTGATGCTAGTGATTATGTCGTTGGTGTTGTGCTAGGATAGAAGTTAGATAATAAATCATCAGTTATTTTTTATGCTAGTAAAACCTTAAATGATGCTCAACGTAATTACAATACTACTGAAAAAGAATTTCTAGCTGTTGTCTATGCCTTAGATAAGTTTCGTCCCTACTTAGTTGGTTCCATGACCATCGTTTATACAAACCATGATACTCTTAGGTACCTTCTCGCGAATAATAATGATAAGCAGTGATTGATCCGTTGGATTCTTCTCCTAACTGAATTTACCTTAGAAATTAAGGATAAAAAAGGAGTTGAAATGTAGTTGCAGATCACTTATCTAGGTTTACTAATGAGGATGATAGTGATTCCGAATCGATATCTGACTCTTTTCTGGATGAGCATCTTTATTCAATTTTTTCTACACCTTGGTATGCAGACATTGTTAATTTTTTAGTGTCTGAGATCATTCCTGAGATATGGACCAGGAATGAACGCAAGAGATTTTTGGACAAAGTTAAGTTTTACTACTAGGATGAACCCTACATATTTAAGTATTGTGTGGATCAGATAATTCGACGTTGCATTCCCCAGTGGGAGCACAATGATGTCTTCTCCTTCTACAATGAACAATCATGCGGGCGTCATTTTAGTGGAAAGAAAACTGCCGCCAAGGTTCTTCAATGTGGTTTTTATTAGCCGATCCTATTTCAAGATGCCCACACTACAAAAAAAAAAGTCTTAACGAGTCACTTTTAAAGTGTCTTAAAAAGTGGTTTGTGTCACTTTTCTGTTTATTATGAAAGCGTCTTATCTGCCGGCATCACTAAAAGTTCGCAAAAGCGTCTCAAGAAATGCATTTGTTGTGTCAGTTTCTATTATCAAAGTGACACAAAAAGGTGATTACTTGTGTCACTTTAATCCCAAAAGTGACCCAGAAATACCTTAAAAGCGTCACTAGAAGATGACTTTGTTGTGTCACTTTTCAAAAGCATTGATCAAGAAATTGTTTTCGGGTTAAAAGTGACACAAAGTAGTCATCAGTTGTGACGGTTTTCATAGAAGCGAGATACCATCCATTATTTATTTTTTTAAATAAAAATGCAATATATACATTACTAATAACCTGCTGCAGTACGGATACACTTGCAAATGAGATTGATTATAAATCGATCTACAATATTATCATCCCTAAACCTGCCTTACAAAAGATGCAAAAACATATAGGTAGCAACATTCAATAAGAACTATTTCATTAATTGGAAATTAACCACCATTCACATTAAGGAACGTACTTACTCGTCCACACACTATATCAAACAAACTATTCAAAACATAGTCAATTTGAATCCATCCATAACCTAGATCCCATTAACCTTCAATTAAGTAACAAAAGCGCCAATGACATAATCCAAAACCTTCACAAAAGCATCCGAAAAAAGACAAGCTATACATCGTAAACAATTTCCAAAAATCCCTAACAAACCAAAATTAACTTAACCTAATTAATATTAGATAATCCACTTAGCACAAGGCATTCCATCTCCGTTTAAGTTCTTCATTCACCTACAAAATAATAACAATTTGACTATGTATCAATAATATAATCAAGTAAGAAGGAGAGTTTAACCAACAATATCAAGGGTATAGTAGTTCATGTTAAAGAGAAAACATTTTGTCACTAGAGAAAGATCAATTGAAACAAAGCAGCAGTTCACATATCATAAGATCATAGTAGCAAGCAAACTAGGAGCAATCAATTCACTAATATGATGACATGTACAAATTCATAGGGATGCCGCCCTCCAACAAAAACACATTCCAAACAACTAGCAAAGCACAAACTTGAAGGATGCTGAACAGATTTAAAGCATGCACGTCACATAAAAAAAACATTTTCACAAGTCATACTTCAACTGACTTGAAAGAGAAAACTGGAAACTCCCTTGCCATGAAAAATAGGAATTATATATTCTATATTTCGACAAGCTGGTAGAAATATAGTCAAACATAGCTAGTGTCTTATTACACCTCTAAACTAAATCTATCACAAAAAAACATTCTCAAACTCTAGTAGCCATTATACATATTACATTGTGAACAATAACCTGGGTAATGTGTGTGACCAATGTGACTTAGCATGAACTTCACACTGAACATGTACGGAAGCTCTGTTGAAACTTCACTAAAATAGGAAACTGCAAAACTAGTATTCCTATCACCATCTACAACTAACACTTTCGACAAGCATTAACGTACTGAAAACTATTCAAGTTAATTGCAAATGATATGTGATGAAGTGAGAAATGAATCATCAACTACAAAACTCCACCTACCCAAGTGCATGATGCAGACAAAAACGCATGAATCAATTCACATTGATAATAGTCTGATGAAGAAACAGGTAGTCACTAGGCATAAAAACTGAAATGCACATTAAATTAACTGTGTCGCCACCAAGCCTTACTATGAAATCTTCTCAACTATACAAATTGAAATCCTAGGTATACCTTTATAAAGGAAGAAATCCTTGGATGAAGTTGATAAACTCGAGTCGGATCTTATCTATTTCTTTGGTTTTGTATGTCTTTATGCTAGCCAACTCCATAACCTGTTTCGAGAAAAAGTAAGTTAGTGTAGTCATTAGTGTAAGAAAACTAGCTAGGGAACCTAATATTTATTAGTGTATGGTTGCGCTGCCACAGATGACAGAATTCAGAAATCAGTGTTAGCATTGCTTCTTCTTGTAGACTATGCAAGTCAATTGATGAATCTTTAAAGCATCTTCTATGGCAATGTCACTTCTCGATCTGTTAATCTATGGACTTGGTATGTGGCAATAATTTTCAATATTCAACAACCTATCACAGGTCAAATTCAATGAAACCATCAAATTGTCAAAGAATTGGAGCCCTTTACTGAAGCTAGCAAGTTTGGAACTCAGGTCTAGTTGTAGGTATGGTGAGGAACAAGACTCATTTTGAGGATAAGACCCCTTATCTGATGGACTGCAACAAAATTTGTCAGGGCACAAATTCTATGTACTAATCATCATTTGAGTAAGGCTACAAGCTCCAACACAGCCATGGAAGTGCTGCTCCTTAACTCTTGTAATGTCTCCATAGTTGAAGCAAGCACCACAACTCAAATCATGTTATTGGATACCATCGGAACCAAACATTATCAAACTAAATACCGATAGATCTTAGAACCTAATGTAATCTATGAGCATGTATTTGGGCGGTTTCTTAGGCAAATTAAACTTCCATCCCATTCTTTTGTTTTTCTCCTTCTTAATAGAAGTTTTACATACTGAGCAAAAAAATTATATTTATTTATGTGTATAACCATTTTTTCACCTTGCGTTTGAGCGATTGACCGACATCAGCAAAAAAGTGCCGCATAAAACTCATCACATAATAACCACATACAATTCCGTCTCCTTGTTGTGGGCACTGTGGACAAATGTCATAGAAATGTTATATAGACAAATGGTAAAAGTAACAAACCTTGCATCTTCATTGCATAAATAGCATGCTTACCGTCACATACTCCCAATCTGGGTTCGGGTTTAACCTTCTCTTTCCACAAGACAAGTTTGATGTTTTAATTGCTCTAAAAATCACAAGAAATTATCATCAAGGAAAATAAAATATATACACAAAGAGGAAAAAAAAATAAGATCGAGAAAGAGATACTTTACGTGTTCAACTCAAATTTTAAAGTTGGATCTGGCCTCTTTCCTAACGAATCCAACCAATAGACTTGCATTTCTGTTAAGTCAATGACGATCAAAACCCAATGCCCTCTACAACCAATCCAGTGAAAAAACAAATTACATTAATATATTTTATTATTTGTACCGAATTCAAATAATGTATAACAAATAAATATGTAGAGCACTTACCCTGGGTTGTAAGGAATTACAAGAGCTCTGTCGCCATGTTCCTTTGCCAAGGACTGGATGTATCGACTCTTATCATCTTCCTTTGTATGACGATTAAAACCTCTTTGGATTTCTAACGCGTGATTTCTTTGCTCGACCACCAATGCAATAGGTTGCATACAAGTATCGATGTATGTGATGATGCAACTGGCATTTAATTCTCTCTTGTAACAAACATCTAACAACTCACCCCTTGAGACTCTTATAGCATCAGTCTCATCCGCAAACAAAGTTCCAATCATTGGAATAGTTATAACCACATTCTTTCCCATCCATTTTTTCACAGATTTTGCAAAACTTGAACACTGACTATTATTACCGACATAATCAAGTGAATCATCCTCTTCCTATAAAGATGAAGTTAATAAAATAAAGTAAGAGAATGCTCATTATATTGCAAGACTACATGAATGTAAAAATATTATTATTTCTACAAGGTACCTCATCATCCTCGAGTATAACAAATTCCTTAGGCCAAGCTACAAATGAATTGATAGCATCTTTAACATAAATTAGCCCAAAGATTGTCATTTGGAATGGGGAGGAGCATCATGACATATAGCTATATTGATAGAGACACACACATTTGACTCCCTAAAGGCACATTGTGAAGAGATTCTTCTTCATTCCCATTCCTTGGGCCGAAGATTACCTTCAGCAACAATGTTATCTATAGAATGCAACGCTAACTTACAACGTTGGGTCTATAACACACAAGAAAATGAAAGCTTATAATGGATTTGTTAGTTACATAGGTTATTTACCACTTAAGTTGGATTATTGACAAACATATACCTTTCCATCTTTAGATTTAAGTGTTGAAGATGTGAGAATGCCTTTCCCTTTATCAACTATCTTTGCCTTTTGGTTTCGAGCTGCCACAATCCGTTTCTTTGCATTTGGTTTTGAAGATACCACAGTCTATTTTAAAGTCAATGAAAAAAGAGTGTTATCAACGAACGTATAAAATTGGGAACACCAAATAAGGAATAGAAAATTGCTACCTGTTTTCCAAATGATCTATGTGCTTCAGAAGTCAGTATTACGCGCTCTCCATTATCACTCTTAGCACTATTAGACGCCACATTTTCCAATGGTCGTGGCATGCCCATTCCTTGTTGCCTAAGAAGCTCAATTATGGTTTCATTCAGTGGTGAGCCACTCGATGATGCTTGTTTAAGCAACTCTATTACTGCTACTTTCAGTGTTTGATTCTCTTCTTCCAACTTCTGAGTATGTTTCCTTGATCCACGTCTAGGAAGATTGAAGTATGTAGTTGGAGTGTAGTACATACTAGCCCCCTAACGCCACCACTTTGTTCCGAGTTCCCAAGGCCATTGTAAGTATATCATTGCTTCCTTCAGAATCAAAGTTCCTTCTTCTTTTTTTTTTCAGCTCATCCTTTGAGACAATTAACAATAAAAGGTTGAAAAGGATTACTCCAAGAGAGGTAGCCCCTACTTGTTGGGTGATTATTTTGTGATTCTTACTTTCGATCATGTTAATCACTACTTACAATATAAGCAAAGAAAATGATATAGAACCTTGATATATATGCCTGTATACAGAATTATGGTCTTAAACGTTAAATCGAAACTTACTATCTTTCCAGATATCTCCCTCAAAGAATCATCTGCATATTCTCCGCTTTTATCTTGTCGAGCCAATGACCAAAACTGAGATCCGTCAATTTCTTCAATGGGTATCCCTGCTGCTTTCTATGTTCAATCAAAACCAAATAATTAGATAATAATAAACTAGTTACTGCATACATATATTTTAATAAAAATGATATAAGAAACTAATAAAAATTTACTACCAGCTTATCTTCAAGGCCAAAAGATAAACTGCAGACTTTCCTAGTCGATGGTTGTATACGTTCTTCATCCTTCTTGCTAGTTGAACCTTACTAAACTCCTAATGGTTCCATAAGAAAAAGTATTAGTTAGTCATATATTATTATATTGGCCAACAAATCCTATTGAAAGCAGGTACAACAGATGATGCATTTGCTCAATTCATTAGGCATAAGCACTTCATTACTTCGTGACTTTATCAATTATCATGTATAAATTTTCTGCTCAAGGGCAGTTGTTGACTCTTTTCCTCACTGAAAATTTGAAGATGGGGCACTTTCGAACGTCATCTTGCGCTAAGGGTGGTCTACGATCGAGTTAGCTCAAGAGTTGCTTCTTTGCTTGTTGTGTCATTTGCTTAGGTGGAAAATGAATCAAGTAACTATTCTACTAGCTAAAGTGCTACAGTAATCCAACAAATAATTCCTATTATATATATTCTAATTACTTTATCTCCCCTACTAAGCTGCCCTACTTGTTGAAAGAGTGAGGCGGTGCTCTTGGACCAACATTTACCGACCCCAACCGAGACCGCAGTCCCATTCCGTGGGGGCACTACTTTTGGATTCTTCGCTCCGATCCCAAACACTCGATCGAATAAGAGCGGCATGAGAGAGACGACTCTATATACGAAAAAAGATCAGGCTTGTAAGCCGCTGCAATGGACTTGCTGTAAACGCTCTCATAGACATGTAAGTGCTTGAACCCACTTATCTTAATCTCAAGAGAAGGAAGTCAGTAATTGATCCTGAACCTACCTACCATAGCTACATCCAACTACAAAGAAGAAAGCTGGGAGTCCTTATACCACTAACAGTAAAGTAAGGAAGTCAAGATACATCTACAAAGCAAGAAAGAGATTCTATCCTACATTTGACTAGCTACCATAGCGACAGGACAAGAGATAGCTCAATCTAATCTATTCTTTGCTGTCCTATCTCTTCTAACCTTGAACAAACCTTGGTTGAGAGCCATAAGAGGAAGCTAAATAAGGACTTAAACTGCCTATCGGGGATGTATATCACAATCGTGAGGTTTACGATCGTAGGGCTTGAATGGCAGTCTTGCTTCAGGGATCGAAGGGAGGGAATAGAGTAATGAGGTAGCCTTACTGAACTGACTCTACAGAATGAGACTGAGTAGGTTTAAAGGAAACTGCAGCAAGCACCTTTAGAAGGGGAGCTAGCCCGACTATAACTATACCTAGCAACCGGCAGAGCCTATGCCACTAGACGGAGCCTATCAAGCCCTCAATTCCTCTACTTTCAGCTTTCCATCTAATATGCCACGCTACTAAAAACAAGATGAAAAACGCACCGTACTATAGAGGCTAGCTAGCGCACCCCTATCACGTAAAGCTTAACTGTTGCCTCCATTTGCTGATATAAGGGGGGTTTCCCTTAAGTCTACGTTTGCATAAACATGCACTATGTAAAAGGGCTTAAGTAAGTAAGTAAGAAGCCGCAAGAAGCAAGAAGTCAATCGCTATAGCCTAGCAAGGAGAGAGCTTTCACAGCTGCTTCTTGCCCTCCTAATATATAAGACCGCTAGAAAGAGAGACTAAGCTATAAGAAGAGGGCTTAAGCCAAAGCCGACAGAGCTAACATTCCTCTTTTTTAGGCCGTTACGTTTCCCCCTATCTCTAAAGGGGCCTTCAACCATCGAGCTGGCTTTCGGGCAACTCCCCGACTACACAACCGGATAGGAAATACCAAGCTACCCGCTAGACACTAACAGGGAGGGCAGCAAGCTACGACAGTTCCTTACCTAAGCCGATAAAAAGAGATGTTAAAAGCTAGAAAGACGAAGCCAGCTAGGAATAGGACAGCTAGAAGGGATCTCTAAATCGAAGAAGGTCAGCTAGATCATAAAAGAAAAGAAGAGACGATGAATTCCAATGATAGACCTGAACAGCTCCCTAAAACAACGTTCGACTTGCATGTGTTAAGCATAAAATACTGTGGACTTCAAGGCCCTATTGAGCATTTTTATATTCGAGCGAAGCCCAAGTTGCGTTTGCCCTCAACTCAAAATCGAAGTGAGTTTTCCAGCTATGCTCGAAAAGAGTGTCTATTTTCTCTGAACATGGGTTCAAGAGATCTCTAAAGCAAGCGTATTCAATACGAAAAGCCAAAGGATGACTAAGATGACCGGACCTTATTTGTATATTTACCGATTTCAGAAAAAGCCGGGTTTATAAAAATAGACTTCTTTCTTCGCCTGTAAAATTTACAACTTATCCATGGAATTGCCGATAAGCCCCGAGGGAAAAGGGCCTTGTTAATGAAAAAAGAAATACAGGGTTTACGAGATGGGTTGGCTAGCTGCAATCAAACTCAAGTTTTATCGATCGAATAGACCGGAACACATCTATTGAAGACTGCCTTGTGATCTATTCAAGTCCACTTCTCTTAATGAGATTTCCCTTTGCAAGGTTGGAGTTGGGTAACAGAGAGTTAGTGGGTGAGGCGTTGTGTCGCCGTTGTCGAATCCTAAGTCCACCGACCTCTCTCGTGGCCGGTAAACTCGCACCTGCACGAAAAAGGATCTTTATCCGGGCGAGATATAGTAATGGCTTTCGAAATTCAATGTATTTGCTTGAACCGGAACAACTGGAACTACACCCAGAAGAAAACGCCCCTATCTATAGCAAGAAAATGGATCGCTAACGCCGCCTTACTAGTTTTGGGCGCCAGTCCGTTGCTTGTTTGCTTGCTACTTCTGTTGGTGCTCTGATGCTGGTCATGATTCGATAGAAGAAACTGCTTACTCGGAGGCCTTCACCCTTTCTGCGATTCGATCTATTTCACTTGGCCAGCCCTACCCGAACTTGGGAATTAAGGAAGCTAAGCTGCACCTGTAAACCTGTAGTGTAGGGAAAGAATGGTACGGAAGGAACCTGAAGGGGGATTTCTTCGCAAGGAAAGATAATCGAATGTACCACTGAGAAAGTAGACTCGAATAAGTGTCGAAGTTGGAGCAGCCTTTATAGAGACGGCACCATAGTGCGCTTTGTCATCTGTTTCTGAGTTTGAAGGGTGGGTCAAGCCAGGGCTTGAATTCGTGTGTAGTCAAGCAAGCTCACGTAGGAGCAACTAGGCTAACTCCGGCCGTCAAGCAAAGATAATGCGGGAGAATAAGTGTTCTTCTACTAAGAATCTATATTCAATAGGATCATATGAATTGCATTCCGTGGATATCGATCGGGACTACACCAGAGATTCAGTGGAGCCTGTGAAAGCATATGCGGCTCATCGCTCAAAGAAGATGCCACTCCTATTCATGAGTTGTTGGCCAAGCAAGTTTGTAGCATGTGTGCAGGAGCGCACTGTAGTAATGGTTAAGACATGCCAGTCGAAGGTTGTTTTCTTTCGGCGATGCTAGTTGAATGTAGTTCTTTCACTATAGGTGGTAGGGTGGTTTGCCCCTCACACTCTCTTGAAGTAAACACAGCAGAGGATGTAGCTGCGCTTGATGAACAAGGGTAGGTAGGCCCGATTCACCAAGCCAATCTAGATGAAAGAAAGAAACTACAGCAAGCAACTACGCTCGATCTTCTTTCCGCATCATCCCTTTCTTCCTCCGCTCCCGAGAGACAACTGCCCTTGAGAACTAATCCTATTGAAAGCAGGTACAACAGATGATGCATTTGCTCAATTCATTAGGCATAAGCACTTCATTACTTCAGGTGACTTTATCAATTATCATGTATAAATTTTACTGCTCAAGGGCAGTTGTTGACTCTTTTCCTCACTGAAAATTTGAAGATGGGGCACTCGAACGTGTGGATTAATTCTCATCCTACGACCAACGGTCCCGGTTCTCGCAAGTATGGTCTCATGTGCTATAGCTTACAATGAAATCATTTGAGATGCAAAAAAAAATGCATGCTCTACATGTGAATATGTCTTATAAGCGTGTATACCATAAAATCAATTTTCGATGGATTGAAAAATAACTCACCACATTCAATTCTAAAAATATAGGTTTCATATTATAAGGATTCACTCCATGAACTAACCTGCCTAAATCTAATGAGGAACAAAAAACTCATCGAAAATAGGCCCTCTCGCCCTAGATTACAATTTCTTTTGATGTTTAAGAGGAGTGCAGCAAACAGTCTCCTCTTTTGATTATTTAATAATATATAAGCTCACTTGGGAAAAAAAAAAAACCGTAGAACACATATACACGAATTCTCACGATAACCTCATCCGCACAAACTTTTCCCAATCTGGTTGCTTGATATCGGGATACATTTCAGGTGCTTTTACTAGCTCTTCAGGTTCATCTATGAAAGGTCTAATAAACTCCCTTGTCAAATAATTCTTAAACTTCCTCCATATTTTACCACATTGTTTTAGAGCTGCCTTTCTAAATTTCGGATCTATAATGAACCTTGCCTACAAATAAAATGTCGTCAAACTTTGACTTACAAGTAAGAGAACACAAAACATTTTAAACTATAAAGAGATCGAAGAAAGTTTAAGCATTAATTACCAGTAAGCCCTCCCATACATCAACTTTTTATTCTCTTATCCACTTTTGGCCAAGTTGGCCATTCAAATAAGCGGAACATTAGCTTTCACTTGAGTGCACGCCCAACTAGCAAAATTCGCCAAGACCTTTGTATTTATTGGCACACCGTGTTCATCTAACTCAACTTCAACTTTCACACCGCTTCCAACCCTTATTTAAATCATGTTTAACTGTTTGGCCTCTAACGTTAGGCTCAACGTCATTTGCAGATTTCTTCATTTTATGTCTCCTCTTTCTTTTCTTAGGTGATTGAATATCCCTTTCGATCCATAGAAAACTGTTACAAAAGGCATACATTAGTACATAATGTTAGTAAGAATGATATTTCCAACAAATAATAAAAAGAAAAGCATGACTTAAACTTACCTATCATCAACAAACCAATGAAAATGAGTATGCAAGCAAAATAATGAGTATATATGTAACCAATGAAAACCAAAGAAAACTAATCGAGTATGGAAAAATGAGTATGTAGAACTATCGATATATGAAAATGATAACATAATTAAGTAATTAATTAGTCAAGCAAAAGTCAAAGCTTTTGTTACAATGGAGTACTAGTAAACAATGAAACTCAAGATTTATTGTTGTCAACCCAAATCCCTCCTCACATCTACTGCATGTAAGCCGACCGAGACTCATCGGTTCCATCAAAAGATTCGATATTTGGCAATTCTTCGACACAAGTGTTTTCTTCTATGTTGCCCTCAATAAGGTCTTCATCGTCGCCATGATACATCTTTAGAGGAGATTCTTCAACAATAGACCAATCGGGATCTAGTTGATCGACTACATAGAAAACTCGGCTTTGAACTTAGAAAACGAGATGCTAAAATAAAGGAATCGGATTTATGGCCAACTCTATTAAGATCAACCAAGGTGAAACCCATATCATCTATCTTGATGCCATTCTTCTGTCAACCCAATCACACTTGAACACTGAAATCTTGAAATTAGTATAGTCTAGCAGCCATATTTCATCAATTACACCGTAAAACCCCATGCTGGAAAATACAGGGTTTTGATCCTTTGAACTTGAAACTTGGGGGGTTGTCACCATCAAACTCACTCCACTGTTTTGATTAACTCGTGAAGCATCACGTTCTCTTGTGCAAAAACGCTGACCTTTAATTACATACGTACAATATTTCAAAACACGTGGCAATGGTCCCTTAGAAATCCACCTCAAAACTTCTGACACATTGTTATTAGCCATGCCTCGCTCATGTAAAACCTATATTGTTTAAGAAGGTTAGTCAAATTTCTTTGAGGCATACAATACATAAAAGACATTCAGGTAATCATATACCCTTCTTTTGAGCCAATCATTAAACGAGCGATTATGCTTTTCCTGTAACCATGTCGGCTTTCTAGCCTTGCGGGGATTGTGTTCCTTTAGGTAGTTCATGTGCTCCCTATCATATATCAATACAAAATCACATTGTTAGCTATCAATATATTATTTGTTTAATTAAAGAACTAAAAATCCTTACTCAATATAAGGTTGAACAACTCCTGTGTTTTGTAAGACATAGTGATGTGCCTGCTCCAAGGCTTTGCTATCAGGTGCAATGAGTTCACCACCTGACGGATGCTTCCCATTTTCTACCAAATCAGTGGTAATAATTTCCAATGAGGTAGGAACTCCTACTGCATCTAGCCCAGGTAAGAATTCACTCATAAATTCAATTGCTTCTTCAGCAATATAGTTTTCAGCTATACAAGCTTCCGGTCTAGTTGGGTTTCGGACATAACTCTTTAACACCCTCATGTACCTAAACAATTACAAAAGAATTAAGTGATAAATTGTGTGTAAGTTTTATTCATAGTAGCAATGACCAGATAAGGAATCAATGTACCTCTCAAATGCGTACATCCATCGGAAGAAAACAGGACCACCAACTTCAACCTCTCTTACAAGATGAATTGGCAAGTGAACCATGATATCGAAAAACGATGGTGGGAAATACTTTTCCAGCAAACATAATGTGATCACGATATCATTCTGAATTTCAGGCATTCTTTTCACATCTACTACTTTCGCGCAAAGATCTTTGAAGAATCGACACAACCTAATAATTGCATTTCTCACATGACTTGGCAAGACAGATCGTATTGCCACAGGAAGTAGTTGCTGCATCAACATGTGACAGTCATGTGACTTCAACCCATGCAATTTCAGATCTTGCATTGAAACAAGGGGCTTGAAATTTGAAGAGTATCCTTCGGGGACTTTCAACTCGTGCAAGGTTTTGCATACTCTAGTTTTTTCAGCTTTAGATAATGTGTAACACGCCGGAGGTAAGTATGTTCGCTTCTCACCAACCTTTGGGGCCAACTCCATCCTTAAACCCATCTCCTGCAGGTCAAGACGACTCTTAAGGTGGTCCTTTGTCTTATTTGGAATGTTGAGTAGAGTACCAATCACACTGTCGCATACATTCTTCTCGATGTGCATGACGTCGAAGTTATGTGGGAGAGGCGAAAGTACTCCCAATACGAAAGATAAAAAAGATGGATTTCTTGTTCCAAAGATTTCGTAAACACCATTATCACCTTTATCGACTTCTTGTGTTGACTTTTTTTCCCCACGAGGCTTTGATCCCTTCAACTTTGCTTCAGATTGCTTTTGACATTTAGTCGCTTAGGTGCCTCCCTTAAACTCCTTCTCACCGTTAAAGGCTTTTTGTTGCTTCCGATATGGATGATGCCGAGATAAAAATCTTCTAGTGGATGTGTAGACATTTTTTCCACAATGTTTCAGCCTATACGAAGATGTGTCTTCAGCACAAACTGGACAAGCAAAGTAGCCTTTAACAATACACCCAGAAAGATTACCATAGGCTGGAAGATCATTGATCGTCCATAGCAATACAACTCTCAGTAAAAATGACTCCTGCTTGTAGGCATCAAAAACCTCTACCCCTGAATTCCATAAAGTAATTAAATCATCAATTAAGGGAGCTAAGTAAATGTCAATGTCTTTTCCAGGCTGTTTTGGACCTGATATCAGCATTGTCAACATCATGAACTTTCTCTTCATGCAAAGCCAAGGAGGGAGGTTGTAAGTTACCAACATCACAGGCCATAAACTGTACTTACTGCTAAGATTATTATATGGGTTGACTCCGTCCGCTAAAAGTGCAAGGCGGAGATTTCTCGATTCAGCACCAAACTCAGGCCACCTCTTGTCTATCAACTTCCAAGCTTGAGAGTCTGCTGGATGACGCAGTTTTTCATCCACCAATCGCTCATTGGCATGCCATGTCAATAACTTCGCTGTTTCCGCAGACTGAAACATCTTTTTAAATCTTGCAATAGGTGGAAAGTACCACAAAACTTTAGCCGGAACACCTTTAGTTTGGTCGGTCCCTTTTTTATTCTCCTTGTACCTTGATACTCCACAAGTTGGGCAAGTAGTTCTATTCTTATTCTCATCACCCCTGTAAAGTATACAGTCATTGGGACAAGCATGGATTTTTTCATATTTCATCCCATAAATTGACAACGTCTTTCTAACTGCGTGCATGCTAGAAGGCATCAAATTACCTTCTGGAAGCATCTCTCTTAAGGCTTTCAACAAATTTGTAAAACTTGTGTCACCCAACCACCTTTCGCTTTCAAATTAAACAACGTTACAATAGCAGATAACTTCGTAATCTTTGTACAACCTTCATACAAAGGAGTCTCAGCATCTTCAAGAAGTTCTTGAAATTTCTTAGGATTAGCCTTATATTGTTTATCTACAGCCTCTGCCATTTCCTTCATGTTTGTAGCATCGAGGGGGGTTTCATCGAGGGGGGTTTCTGTATTGTAGGGTCGATGGGTGTTCTCATGTGTATGAACACTTGAAAAATCAGAAGCGAGATGCCTTTCCCCATGATATCTCCATAGAACATAAGTTTTGTCGATACCATGTCTAAAAAGATGATTTCTGACTTCCTTCTTAGTTAATTCATGGAGATTCCCACAGTCTTTGCATGGGCAGCGTATATAACTTTCTTCATCCTTTGCAAAACTAAGAAGACTTTTAACCCCTTCAATGTATTCATTCGAATTTCTAAGCTTAGACATCCAAGACTTGTCCATTCCAAATTAACAAAGATCTTGAAATCTTAAAACATCAAAATTTTCAGAAAAAATCACAAACATACAATTCTTCTTAGCCATGACATGTAATAAGCACTCACATAACATCTTTATCTAACATAGGACAAATAGAAAATAGCAAAAGGGACAAAAAGATATACTCAAGGTCGACAACTAAAGACAAAGAATGTCCTGCCTATATACAATATAAGTAGATTAAAACAAAATTCCAAGGAAAACAACAACAACACTTCAAACAAGAATGAACCATCTCACCTTGTTTCTTCGCTTTTCGATTCAGGTCTATTCGATTAAAGAGAAGAAATAATGGCGGGAGTTTCACCTCTTGCAAAATATAAGCTAGTGTTTTTAGGTGATCAATCTGTAGGGAAAACTAGCATCATCACTTGTTTCATGTATGACAAATTTGATACCACTTATCGGCTACTAATTGGAATTGATTTTCTTTCAAAGACAATGTACCGAAGACCGAAACGATTCGTTTGCAGCTTTGGGATACAAAGGGCAGGAGAGGTTTAGGAGTTTAATTCCAAGCTACATTAGAGATTCTTCCATTGCCGTAATTGTTTATGATGTTGCAAACCGGCAATCATTTTTAAACACTTCCAAGTGGATTGAGGAAGTACGCATTTAAGCGAGGTAGTGATGTCATTATAGTCCTTGTTGGGAACAAAACGGACCTTGTTGACAAGAGGCAAGTGTCTATAGAGGAAGGAGATACTAAGTCTCGCGATGATGGTGTTATGTTCATAGAAACCGGTGCTAAAGCAGGTTTCAATATCAAACCATTATTTCATAAAGATTGCTTTGCTTTACAGGATGGAGACCTCTCTTCTACAAAACAGAAGATATGGTTGATGTTAACCTGAAGTCTATCAGAAATTCATCCCGCATGAGCAACAAGGAGGAGGTTGCCGGTGCTAGACACGCGCGCCAAGTAGGATTGAGTGGAACAACGTGAGTGCACAAGACTTAACCAGGAATCATTTGAAGGCTAATGTAAAAGGTAGTTGATCGTGAGCATGAAATTGGTTTTGTCAGTTGTTGAGGCACTTGGAGGAATAGTGGATTAGAGGTTCACTATTCTTCAGGTTGTGATATGAGATTTCTCATTGTTGACAACCTCATTGTGGTCGATTATTCTTTTCCCCGTTGTATTATGGATGCTTCCTGCTTTGTTGCCGGTTCCTCTTATATGTCTAATTGCCATTTTTTCAGAACTATTTGTATTTACAAAGAAACTACGTAACGATTGCATAATTATATAATAGTTTTATAAAAAAAAATGAACCATCTCAAATTCAGTTTCACTAATTCAATGAAGTTCGACAAGAAATTTAGCACAAACAGATAAAGCATCAACGCAGCTAACATTATAAAGCATCAAACCACAATACCGGTTACAGATGTACAATTTACAAGATATACCACACACTGATTATATGTTATATTAGAGATTAATAATGCTTCAAAGTTTCTAGAGAGTGTGAATTAAAGTAAAGAAGAAAAAAAAAATCAGCCCAGTATGTGTAAACAAAAAAGGTAACAACAAAATTAAACTAATAAAAGTCTTACCTTTTAATGGGTTAAATATTGTCGATAAAAGAAAGAACCAGAACACCACCAAACTACAGCATAAACATCGATGGGTTAAACTTGGTATGAGAAAAGAAGAAGTTTTGTTTTCAACAATTTAAAGCCTAAAAAAAGAACAAAATTTATGGATACCTTGTTGCTGATAGTTAGTGAGTGTGAGAGATAGAAAAAGGGAAGCTTTTGAGAAGAGAGTGATAGAGTATGAGCGATAGAGGGAAGAGAGTGAGAGTGTGAGGGCTCTTTTGTTAGTTGTACGTCTGAGCCCAATAGAAGTTTTAAGTTGGGCGGTTCTTTTCGCGAGAATCAAAATTTTCGCCTCAAGACCCTTAAATTCTTGTGTCACTTATTTTTTTCTGTTTGCCAAAAAGAAAATTCTTGTGTCACTTTTGTGTAGCAGGGGAAAAATTTCATCAAATAATTTTTTTTTTTTTTTTGTGTCACGTTATAGAAAAGTGACACAACATCTGTAAAACTGACACAAAATACCTCCTCCGCTTCTACTTCCAATCTAAAGGGACACATTAGGCCATATTGTGTCACTTTATGGTAAAAGTGACACAAAGCCTCAAATTAAAAGCGAGACTAAAAGTCCTTTTTTTTGTAGTGCCATGTGATAAAGGTAAAAATGAATATATAATTCTACTCACAAATAAGCGATGAAACTAAATGAGTAAGTAAAACTAAAACTCAACTCGTGTGTTTATCAAAGATTATTCTACTCTCGAATCTATCGAAATAGAGTGGAGTAAAAGATTCGTTCCACTCCTAGTTCTTTAGCATTCATTGTTTCCTAATATTATCAGTCCTAGCCAAAGTTAGTGAGAGTAATGGTGGGAATTTTATACTACGATGTGAATTGAACTAATAAGATATGAATAACGAAATGACGAAAATACTAAGGTTTGAATCTAGATAACGAATTAGGGGGGATTGAATCCACCTTGAATCCAACTTAATAAACTAGCATAGATTGTTGTAATCAAATTCTTACGTTCTTACAATAAGAATTGGTTGTTCTAATCCCTAATCATTCAAGGCAATCTCTACCAACTAATGACTAGCATGTGAGAAAGTTCTACCCATTCTCATGGCGAAACAACTACCTTCTAGAGTGGAATAAACTCTTACAATGATTCTATACTACACAATCAAGTTTTCATCAAGGCTTCATCAAACCCTCTAATGGAAGTTTAGCCTTGACTCATAAAACTATCATTTCTCATGGAATTCAAACAAGACATCATATAAAGGTTCTAACTTTACTAAATTGACTAATCAATAATTCAAATCTAAATTAACAACTAAATATGAATTTGACAATTCTAACACTAATAAGAATTTAATTAAAAAACTAAATTGAGATGAAAATGAATACTTTATTATGAACTAATATTTGATTCTAAATAATAATCTACATGTTCTAACACTAATTAATTGAAAGGTAAAACTAGATCTAAACTAATTAATGGAATGAAAACTCAAAACTAGATCTAGATCTAAAAACTATTCTCTAATGCCTACTTGCTACCTAACCTAATTCTTTTTAAGAGGTAAGTCTTGTATGTTGAAATGGAAAATACCAGATCCACATTTTTGTGCATGGGCTAGGAGCCATGTTTTGGGCCGGAAAATCGAGCCCAAAACCCAATCTTTTCAGTCCACAGGGACCTTTTCAGCTGGATTTGACTTCAGTAGGCTTTTCGTCCACTTTTTCTCCACTGATTGGGTCAAGATTTAGACCATTGGAAATATCTTTCCGAGCCGGTCGTTTTGACATAAGGTAGGCCCAATTTTGAGGCCTGAGTCCAAAGATATGGTCTTCAGAAGTTCTACCGACTTTTTGTCCTATTTCTGCCCGCGTTGACTTTGACTTTTCAGCTTTTGACCGGGCTTTACAAAGGCTTTTTCTCCTTGAATCTTGGCCTTTAATCACAAAACTTCTTAGCAGCAAACCCTTGCTCCTTTATCTTGCCAAAGTAGCACATTTCTGCACATAATTGACTTCAATGTCTGAAATAAATAAAAGCACGTAGTGCAGCATTAACTCTTATTTATTACTCGCATAATTGGTCTAAAAATATTATTGTTAAGGGGTTAAAACTACAATTTTAGGCTCTTATCAAACCATCCCCAAACAGCATTTTGTTTGTCCTCAAGCAAATATGAGAAATTAGAATAAGTGACTAAAAATGGAGTTCTAACTAATCTCGTTTCGCCGAGTGTGATTGCATTGACCATATGTAACAAGGCCTTAAACCACTAGGAATTCTCTAGTGGACAAGTTATAGCCTCGTGAGAGTTTTCTAGTGAAAGTACTCACAAATTTCATCTATACTACAACGACTAAGAAATAAAACTATTGTTTCCCTATCTATGTCTCAATTATCTATACATCTCACTAGCAATGAATACAAAATAATCAAGTCGAAACCTAATCTAATATATACATAATAATCAATCATCTACGAATAAACATATATACAATGAGTAATACTATAAAATGCACTAGCACGTCCATTTCTGAAAACTCGGAATAGCGTCCTTAAGTAGGTCCTCACATAAATGTCAAGACAAAAACCACTCTATTTTTCCGCTAAAGTTTCGCTACTCCAGTGTGCAGTGGGCACACTTTACCTTACAATCTCAATGACACACAAGGAAGCCAGAGTCGATCAAACACATTTGCCACTTACTATCACATTAACCTATTCCTAATTGAGCTAGAGGTCTTTATTAGGTGTTGTAGGGATTAGGAGATGGTTTAAGAAGGAAGGAAATGGATATTCAAAAAGGACAAGTCTGAGATAATAAAGTCTTCATATTATGTAACTAGAGAAAACCTTGTTCTTTACTTTTGCTTCTACACTTTGTTTCCATCCTTAGCCATATTTTTCCTTTTCTTTGGCTTTTGACTCCTTTGATTCTATTTTTGGAGTTCTAACTCTTTATTTTATTTTATTTTTAATATTTTTTTTATTTGGATGGAAACTTTCTTTTCTTATTTGAAGCGACTAACAAATTACTGATTTCAAAGTTCTTTCTCTTTTCTATTCTTCATCTCTATTCTCAGATTCATCCAAAGAACGGGTAGGCTGATTTTTATTTTTATTTTGTTTTGTAAAAGGATAAAGGAATTGTGGTTTATGAAAGGCTAAAGAAAGGCTCAGAGGGGTGACTAGCGGAAAATAATTTCATAAGGTTTGAATTCTGGCTATATCAATCCAAAGAGGGCCTAAATTCTCGCTTAGGATATGGTATAGTGATCAAACAAGTGGACGTGTGATTTCTCTATCCGGATTTTACTTCTCCCTTGTGTCATTTCTCTAATGTTTCACTTATATAAGGCTTTAGGTTATATTCTCAGAGGATTTGTAGAATAAGTACTCTAGCCTAGATTTCAGAAACTTACTGCCAAACAATCATAGATACTCATGTAATATATTTATAGATAGATGCAAAGATTATTACCTACATATTAACCTAAGTTTCTAAAATTAATTCTAATGCAAAAGCTACGTAAGATTTCTAGATTATCAAGGGCCTAGAGAAAGAAAACAATACCAATATTTCTAAGTGTACAACATAAACTTTTATTTATATATTTTTTTTAAAATTTTTGAATTTTTAACTAGAAAACAAGTGCATATTATACATATCTATATCCTAACAGATACCTTAATTACACGTGTTTCTATGCCCCCAAACAAGAAGCATATTTTGTCCTCAAAGTATTTAAATAAAAAGGGTAGAGAAATACCATTGAAAAGCGTGAAATTCTGGAACATCTCTAAAACAAGATTAAAACATACTAATATAGAAAAAGAAAACTAACGCAATTCTATAAGAGTTCCACCCGTTATGGGGTTAATAAGAATTAAATTGCTTGGGACATAAGCAGACACTAACTAAAATAAAAACTAATCTTACCTCCCGTTTAAGCCTCATCCTCCTCATCTTCCTCTCCAAAGAGATGAGGTTCCTTCGTATCCTGCCAAGCCATGATAATTTGCCAAGCCCGTCACCATATGTCATCAGCTTGTGCTAACCTGTCGAGTGTTACTATGTCTGATGGGGTGTAAAGAGCAACCAAATGAGGTTGCACCTACCATCCCGGTGAAGTCATTACTCGAAATGAGCGAACCACCTAATTAGTGGGTCTCATGACTTCAACCCTTTTCCAATCTGTGAACCGGGTACAAAATTTAGGTAGACAACTGAGCATGATGTGACACACCAAAATAGGCATAAGAAGATACTTATGCCTCATGCTTTGGGCTCTCTTAAGACTAGCCACTAATACTCGGGGAATGTTATATCGGCGACGTCCCTCAGCTAAAGCAAGGAAAATGTCACCAGGGTACTATTTGCAAAAATAAACTGCCAATCCCCTAAAATATTCATCAGGATGAATAACATGGTGGTGCCTACATTGAGGGACAGGCTACCAAGGGCTATGTTATAACGCCCTTGGTCCATTATACGAAACACCCTCCCCCATAATACTTATGGAAATATGTATAGTTATAGAGGTATGCATTATCAGTCATATATCCCCACGTGTGAATAAGATCAGGTATTGGTATTCCCGAAACTAACGCTACCATATACTTATTGAATTCTAGTGGTTTGTCATCAACCATGACGGAGAATTTTTGTTCTCCATCCTGGTTACAATAGAACCTAACATTATTGTAAAAATATTCAGTAAGCTTAGGTGAATACGAGTCATCTTCACTTACCAATAGATACCTCCATCCTAACTGCAAGATCCTGTCGCAGAACCAATGTCCATAAGTCTCGCTTCCCAACAAGTGTTCGAAAGACTGCTTCGGTATGACTATAAGTGATGTCATCACAAAACTACTCTCTAGAACAGCTGGAACGATCCTGGAACAACCCACAAAAAATTGGAATTTTTCGTGTCTACGAAGGTCAAGGCGCGGGGTGCTTCACTTTATGGGTAGAGGGTAGAGTCCGAAAAGCGCCGGGATGAAAACTGGAATTATAGTGTTTTGGGCGCTGGTCAGCTCAAGAAAAAAAATTGATCGACAAGGTTTGCAGCAGAGCGGCCCCGAAATTTGCTGAGTTGCTAAAATGAAGAAGAAAAAGGGGAAACGTGGGAGTGAAAGGTGAGATGTAGTGTGGATTGTGAGTGTAGAATGAAGGAAGTTTATATAGGTTTTAAGTTTCCAAAACGAATCGGGAAGTTGCCAAAAAGCTTTAAGGCAGTTGCCAGAAACAAAAAAAATCCAAAACCGAAAACGGAAACAACCCATATTCTTGATTCTAAAACAAACCTAATATCTTTTAGATTGAATTTAGAATAGTAACTTCTAAACTTTTTCAGATTTCATGCTACCACAACATCTAATCATAGGTATGCCTATATCGGCAATATTCTCAACCATCACTCCAAAACAACTTCTAAAATGGAGGATCATATAACAAATCATGCTATAGTAAATAATACCACCCCCAAACAATTTGGGAAGGTGGGATTAACAATAAAAACAATTCACAATTTGAAAAGAACCATATTATATTAAAATTGAAATTCAAACAACATTTAACAACCAAATTCAAATTTAACTACGGAATTCAAAAATTAACATCCGAACTAAATAAAAAGAAATACAAAATGACATCAACTCAAAATATTCCTAACAACGCGCTGCTGGATGGCACATGAGAAGGAGATGACTCCTGAGCTCCCAATGGGCCAGAGCCATCCGTCCTTCGGTGACGACGCTCGTGCCTCACAGACACCTCCTCAGAATAAGAACCCCCCTGGGGTGGGAAGCATTCAAGCATATCTTCTCAAAACTTGTGTTGTGCATCCATCTCTGTCTTCATCTGTTCCCAACGTTCATCCTCACGCTGGGCTCGAGTCTTGAAGTTATGATACATGGTAGCCTGCCGAGTCCGGAGATCTACACAAATAGTATTGAGGGAACGCATGCCACGATGAAGCACCGACATGCATTCTGCATCCGACCTACACCTTTGCAAGGCATTGGCATCAAGACATGTCGTGCCCTCCTCATCCTCCGAGTCATCCTCTTTAACTACCCTCTCTTCAGGCAACCTCCACGTCTTTTGGATACACTCCATATAAATAGTAGGATTTCTGTGCTCTTTCAGCCAAATCCTATCAAACGTCGGAGTCGCTCTCAAGGTCATCATGATCTTCGTTATCAAAATAGGGAGAGGTGCAATACTCTTCCCGACTCCTCTAATCATAGTAATCAAAAACTCGAGAATACATAATTCATACTTCTGCTCCTGGAGTATCTATAGAACGTGAAGACAGTTCAGACTGATGTCACTAACCTTCTCCTTCCCGATGACATTCCTACCAATCCACAGAGCTACAGCCAGCTGGTTGGTTTGTAGAGACGACTGGCGAACACAATGCGAGCTCGCATTGTAGTTCCCTTCCAAAATAGTTCGCGTTCATCAAAGGCTCGATACTAGTAAATTGGGATTCCTGTAATGTGGCATTGAGATGGTGTTTAGGCGGAATGCCTAAAATCTCAGCCAACAACCTAGTAGATACTT
Source organism: Coptis chinensis (assembly GCF_015680905.1). Classification (NCBI taxonomy): domain Eukaryota; kingdom Viridiplantae; phylum Streptophyta; class Magnoliopsida; order Ranunculales; family Ranunculaceae; genus Coptis; species Coptis chinensis. The sequence goes on from NC_141463.1 coordinate 41,019,615, forward strand.
CTCTCCTCCTCTCGGCCGCCTTAACAAAAATTCTATTCCCATCCAACTCCCTAGTCCTATAAAATTGTCGGACCAAATCTTCGTGGTAAAAATTGTCTGTTAAGTATCACAACCTACTCCAATCTCTCCTAACCATCTCGTCACCGTAAAACAGCGCAAAGTGGTCGGCTGTAAATGCTTGACCCGAGTTCGATCCCAGGCAGCGGCGCCATTTGATAAAGGTAAAAATGAATATATAATTCTACCCACAAATAAGCGATGAAAGTAAATGCGTAAGTAAAACTAAAACTCAACTCATATCTTTATCAAAGATTATTCTACTCTCGAATCTATCGAAATAGAGTGGAGTAAAATATTCATTCCACTCCTAGTTCTTTAGCATTCAATGTTTTCTAATATTATCAGTCCTAGCCAAAGTTAGTGAGAGTAATGGTGGGAATTTTATACTTCGATGTGAATTGAACTAACAAGATACGAATAACAAAATGACGGAAATACTACGGTTTGAATCTAAATAACGAATTAGGGGGGATTGAATCCACCTTGAATCCAACTTAATAAACTAGCATAGATTGTTGTAATCAAATTCTTACGTTCTTACGATAAGAATTGGTTTTTCTAATCCCTAATCATTCAAGATAATCTCTACCAACTAATGACTAGCATGTGAGGAAGTTCTACCCATTCTCATGGTGAATTAACTACCTTTTAGAGTAGAATAGACTCTTACAACGATTCTACACTATACAATCAAGTTTTCATCAAGGCTTCATCAAACCCCTCTAATGGAGGTTTAGCCTTGATTCATAAAATTATCATTTCTCATGGAATTCAAACAAGACATCATATAAAGGTTCTAACTTTACTAAATTGACTAATCAATAATTCAAATCTAAATTAACAACTAAGAAATGATTAACAACTAAATATGAATTTGACAATTCTAACACTAATAAGAATTTAATTAATAAACTAAATTGAGATGAAAATGAATACTTTATTATGAACTAATATTTGATTCCAAATAATAATCTACTTGTTCTAACACTAATTAATTGAAAGGTAAAACTAGATCTAAAATAATAATTGAAAACTAATTAATGGAATAAAAAATCAAAACTAGATCTAGATCTAAAAACTATTCTCTAATGGCTACTTGCTACCTAACCTAATTCTTTTTAAGAGCTAAGTCTTGTGTGTTGCATTTCATCTTTGGTATCAAGTCCCCAATCTACTTTTATTCCTGGACGATCGATTCAGGACAATCTTTTGATGGCCCATGAACTGCTGCGTGGGTATTCAAGGAAGAATGGGCAGAAAAGATGTGTAATAAAGTTGGACATTCACTACTAAAAAAAAGGGTTTTTATCTCGGTTCTAAAATTAACCTTATCTCGGTTCTGCTGATAAGAGAGATAATATGTCCTGTAAATGAGATAATATGTCCTGTAATTTAGGTGCTAACTCTGAGTATAAATCTGTTATCTCGCCTCTTACTTAACCGAGATAAAATATATGGATTTTACCACTGGTGGATAGGAACTACTATAATAGGAAATTTCATTTATCTCACCATTGTGGAACGGATATAATAGGAAATTTCATTTATCTCACCATTCTAAAACTGATATAATAGGAAATTTAATTTATCTCACATTGAACTGATATAATTGATATTAAACCAAATATCTCAGCACTAAAATGATATAATATCTATTATATCAAATATCTCGGCACTAAAATGATATAATAGCTATTATACCAAATATCTCGGAATAAATTAAAGAAAACAGAAATCCCAAAAAAAAATAGAAGTCCAAAAAAAATTGAACTCCCGCTCTACAGTACTCTCTATCTCGATCAGGAATATCATTCACGAACTCACGATAATGGCAACTGCCATTCTAATCCCAAGTATCTCGCTCTCTGCTATCTCTTCGTTTATTTTTAATCCCAACTATCTCGCTAAAGATCTCGCTCGATCTCCACTATATATCTCTTCGTGTATTTTTAATCCAGCTATCTCGCTCTCCACTATCCGTGTATTTTGCCCTCTTCACCTCTCGCACCAACGACTTAGAAACAATTCAAGTTCCACTACCCATTTCAACTCCACAGCAGTTTAACAACTCTTCTGGGTTTTCAGGTACTAAAATTATCTTAGATTAAGCTAGGAGATTATATAGTGTTCAAAACTAGTCAGATTTTTGAAAATTCATGTATAAATAAGTTAGTGCCTAACCTTTATAAACTGATTTGCAGTTTTTCCATCAGCTATTCATTCCTTGTTAAAACAAATTGGATCTGAGGAGGTTCTGGTCGTCCTGCCTCAACTTGATTTGCTTTTGTTAAAAAAAAGAAGAAGATGGCGTCTGCTAATGCCCTCACCACTTCATCCATCCTCCAATTCCCAACTCATGGAAGCCTTAGTAATAGGACAAATCAGAGGCAAAAGCTCAATTGTAGACCATTTATCATGAGAAAAGCAACCCGGGTTTGTTGTGCGTGCAAATGCTAAGGAAATTGCTTTTGGTCGGCTTCAAGGACAGCTCTTCAGCCGAATTGATAAGCTTGTTGATGCCGTTGGTGTTACCCTTGGGTCTTAGAGGTATATCATTTATATCCGATTGTTCCTATTTTGTGATAGATATATGCTTAAGAGGTATATAATGAGAACAGGACCTTATAGAAAATGTTTTAGTTTGGTTTGCCTATGTCCACTCAGTTCTATACTGATATACAACTTCTTTTAGTAATACCATTCATTGGTCTCAAAATTCTTGTTTCTGCTATCTTTCTTGTATATTTTGAAGGAAGGAATGTTGTGTTGGATGAATATGGTAGCCCAAAAGTGGTGAATGAATGATTGTAACAATTGCTCGGGCAATTGAACTTGCAAATCCTATGGAAAATCTTTGGTGCAGCTCTCATAAGGGAGGTAGGATATTCTTTCTTTAGATGCTCGTTTGTTGGCATCATGATTTGTTATGTCTAAATCACCCTATGATTTTATAGTTGTCTTGTTAAAATCTTCTCTCCTATATTTCCCCTTTTCCCAAAAACGTAAACATAATTATTTTGTTTCAAAGATCGCTTAGTGGTTGTTATTAGCATATATTTTGGCCCTTCTCCTTTCTTTTGATTTTTTTTGAGTTTTATGCGGAGGCATTGATGTGTGTCATCAAATTTGTAGAGAAATTATATAGTGTTTTTGCTTTGGGCAAATGATTTCATCAAAGATACCACCCTTCGTTTTTATGAACAGAAAAACCATCTTACGTTGATTATGCTCTCCTCCTACCTGAAACTTGAAATCATTAGCCCGGCATTAATATTCTATCCGAAAGTAGAAATGGCTATTTTCACATTTAAAAGTTGAAGAAAATGCTTGTTTTGCGATGCTTGGTTTTAAGAGTTTGAGTGTTTTTTTGCAGATATAGGATTAAGAGAAAAACATATAGGTCTCATTCGAGATTTTACTATGAATAGTAACTAAAATTATAATTCCGGGACTTTTTTTTTTGTTTTTGTTGAGGAATTGAGATTAAAACTAATATTTAATGAGTTTTACAATTTGGAATTATTGAAAAGTTCCACAAATTCCAATTTTATGTACTTACTTTGATGGAGTTAGAATTTCCTGTGGGAGAGAGAGACTCTCACTTTGTAACATTTGTATTTTCCGTCTTACGGGTTGTCACCACCACCCCTCTATTTAGGGTGAGCACTTGTCATCATAACGATTCACATTTTTTGGTATCTTGTTGGGCATCTCGGATATATACCAACTTTGCTCCTGCAGATCCCATCTTGTGTGTTTGCCCTTTTTAACTTTTCTACTCATTATAGTTTATGATCATGAAAGCACCGATGATCACTTAACACTATATATTTTCTGAACTAATGTTCGTGTTTCTCACTATAGTAGGATGAGCCGATGAGGCATAAGCGATTATGAGCATAATAATGATTTGATTTGTTTTGTGTTTGGCTTGTCCGTGATGATCGAACTTTAAAATTTAGTTATTGTGTTCAACATGTATGCTATATGTATTGTTGGTAGTTTTTTTTAGTATTGTATGTAACACAACTACTCCTTCGACAAAAGGTTGCAAGTAAAACAAATGACTCCGCTGGTGATGGGACAACGACAGCATCTGTTCTTGCACGAGAAATCATTAAATTAGGGTTGTTGAGTGTTACATCTGGTGCAAATCCCGTCTCCATTAAGAAAGGAATTGATAAGACTATACAGGGTCTAGTGGTAGAGCTAGAGAAGAAAGCAAGGTCCATCGAAGGTCGTGATGACGTAAAAGCTGCTGCCACTATCTCTGCTGGAAATGATGAGGATATTGGTATCATGATTGCCGATGCTATTGATAAGGTTGGGGTTGATGGTGTTTTGTCTATTGATTCTTCATCATCCTTTGAGACAACAGTTGATGTCGAAGAAGGAATGGAGATTGACAGAGGGTATATCTCCCCACAATTTGTGACAAATCCAGAGAAGTTGATTGCTAAGTTTGAAAATGCAAAGGTTTTGGTGACAGATCAAAAGATTTCATCGATAAAAGATATAATTCCTTTGTTGGAGAAGACAACCCAATTGCGATCTCCACTACTTATTATTGCTGAAGATGTCACTGGGGAGGCTTTGACTACCCTTGTTGTGAACAAGCTTCGAGGTATCATCAATGTAGCTGCAATAAAAGCACCAGGTTTTGGTGAGAGGCAAAAGGCTCTTCTTCAAGATATTGCCATTCTAACAGGAGTTGAGTTCCAAGCCAGTGATCTGGGCTTGATGATAGAAAATACTGAAGTTGAGCAGCTTGGAATTGCAAGAAAGGTGACCATCAGCAAGGATTCAACCACAATAATTGCAGATCTTTGCGTCAAAAGATGAGATCCACGCTAGAATAGCTCGGATAAAAAGGGAGTTGTCCGGAGACAGTTCGTGGTATGATTCCGAGAAGCCGGGCCGAGAGAATTGCCAAGTTGTCGGTGGAGTTGCAGTTATAAAAAGGTGGGTGCTTTGCACGAAACCGAGCTTGAGGATCATAAGCTCCGGATTGAGGATGTAAAGAATGCAACTTTTGCTGCCATAGAGGAAGGGATCGTTCCTGGTGGTGGTGCTGCATTGGTTCACCTATCAATGTTTGTTCCTGCAATTAAGGAAAAATTTGATGATGCTGATGAACGGCTAGGTGCAGACATTGTGCAAAAGGCACTTGTAGCTCCTGCATCTTTAATAGCCCACAATGCCGGCGTTGAAGGAGAGGTAGTTGTTGAGAAAATAAAAGCAGGAGAATGGGAGATTGGATATAATGCAATGACAGATAAGTACGAGAACTTAATTCAGTCTGGGGTGGGTAATTGACCAAGCAAAGGTGACAAGGTGTGCTTTGCGAGAATCGCACGTGGCGGGGATGGTTCGACTACACAAGCCATTGTGGTTGAGAAGCCCAAGCGCCAAGGCATCTGCAGCAGCAACCCTACAAGGGCTTACGGTATGATTCGTGTTTCTTGAAGTGAAGTTACCACCGAGAGATTCTTATTGTGTTTCGCCAAAGAGGTACCGGTGGCTGCCATCGGGAAAACTGCAGTTGAGATGACTTGCACCTGCACTTGCAGATCATATTACATTGTAGCAAGAGAACTTCATACGAAAATTATGGCCTGGGTCATCAAATTTTGTCCACCAAATTAAAATGATCTTTGTTGTTCAAAGATTTTGTAAAAAAAAAATATTTAATGACAAAAGATATGCAGCTTTGAGAACACTTGGAGAAAAAAAGCAAGCGTTTAATGAGGTAAGCCTTCACAATTATGGTTCTTCATTTTCTTTTTCTTCTACGCTTCTCTTTGTTTCTCGTCATCAGTGTTATCGTAATTACTTGTACTTTTTGTATTTTAGTACTTGGGTCAAAGGAAAAAATAGGAAGCCGAGGAAAGATGCATTAAACAAAAAAAGTCTCGAGAAGAATTCACGAAAATGCTAGAAGTAAGACGGATAGTACTCCCAAATCTATTATTTTCAACAATAAGATGGGAAACTAATTGATACTTTTGCTTGACAGGAGTCCAAAGAACTAACATCGTCTACAAGATGGAGGTTTGTCTTCTCTCTTAAGTAGCACTGATTTTTCGTGTTGATAGTAAAGTTTGCTATAAAATTGAAACCTTTCAACGTATTTCATGCTGTTATTCGTATTTTGAGACGGTATAAGCAGAGTACTATTTAAATGTAATGTCACTTCTAACGCTCTATATGAATTGTTTCATTATTATCTAGCAAAGCAATATCCATGTTTGAGGATGACGAGCGATTCAAGGCTATTGAACGTCCTAGAGATCGCGAGGATCTTTTTGAAAACTATTTGTCGGAACTTGAGAAAAAGGCAAGTTTTACTTGTTATCAAATTTCTCTATGTTTGAATGATGTGATTTCTCCTCATGTGGTCTTTAATTCAGTATATTCCACCTATCTAAGTTTTACTTTACAAGACATCTTCCACCGTTCCAGTCTATTGAAGGTCATATGTTGTGTTAAGTTGCATGTTTTCAAATTTTCGCAACCCATCTTATACTGTGTTCTAGTCTTTACCTTACTTTCTTTATTTACTCAAGTCATTTGGTATTCCTTGCTAATTTTGAGTCACAAGACATGCTGTTCATCCACTTCAGCTGGGACAATCTTGTTAAAAGAAGGTTGAGAAACAGTGTGCTCACTTTTATTCTGTCGACATAACCGAACAAGAAGCACAAGCAGGCCTTGTCTGTCGAGTCCAATCATCGGACAAGAGCAAGTTTAAGCTATTGTATTTTGAACCGGAGGATAACGGTGGATTAAGCCTGGCATTGCAGGAGGAGAGCGCAAAAATAGGAAAATGTACCTCAGCTGGGATGTATTTTCTTGGTTTTCCTATTTACCGGTTGGATCAAGCAGTCAATTCGGTGGCAGCAACAAAGATCCTGATACTGCTTTCCTTAAAAAATTGGACGGATTTCAGCCATGTGAAATATCTAAGCTAAAAGCAGGCACCCATGTATTTTCTGTTTATGGTCAGTTCTGCTTACTTGATCTTTGGGAAATGGTACTTTTTGATTGAGCGGTGTCGCAGATTCTTAGCCTTTCGGCCATTTTTCTTAATCTTTTGGAATGGTATCTGAAATCTTCGGTCCTTATTACTGTACAGGTGACAACTTCTTTAAAAGTGCAAGCTACGTAATGGAAGTTCTTTGTCTTTGGACCTTTTTCAGAAGAAAAGGATAAACTTCGGTGTGGGAAGCTCGAATCTTGACTAAAAGGGTGGAACTATCCAAGTTTGAAACCGAGTATAGAGAGGTTAAATTTTTTATGTGAGGCACTCCTTCTATCCCGTATAGATAAGTTCATTCTCACATTTGTTCTGCATAGCAGGTGTTGGCACAATTCACAGAGATGACCAGTACATATGCACAGGAAATGCAAGCTGTGAGTTTACCTTCACTCTTCGTCTTGGATTTCTTAGTCTTATGAATTGTTCCACATCATTGACTATTGAACTGGAGCAACTACATTTTTACTTGATCATTACATATTTACTTACTTATATAGATTGATGAACTACTGAAACAAAGAAACACAATCCATGCCTCCTACTCAACTGCTCCTCCTCTGAAACGAAGTTCGAGTAGTAGCAAAAGCAGTGATTCCTTCAAAGAATCCAAGAAGGAAGAACGCCAAACCAGACAGACCAAAGTTAACTTCAAACGACGGTGCTTCTGCTGAGTTCTTTAACGAAGCATCAGCAGTTGGAGCTGAATTTACCCTTCTTACGACACGGACATGGGCTTCTCTCTTCGAAGAGACTCATGGCTCTGATGCTAAGCCTAGTACTAGTTGGGAGGAAGCAGGGGCTTCATATGTTGTTTCTGGTTTGGACGAAGAGGAAGCTAGGGCCTTGTTGGACGAACATTCTCCTCTAGCACCTTCGGTATCTGGGTAAGTATAAATATCTCTGAATTGATTACAGATTGTGCGATTAGGCAATGTGAGGACCCTGCATCTATCCTACCAGAGCTTCATTAGGGTGAGATAGTTTCCAATGACACACATAGTAATGATGTCCTTGAGTAATCAAATAATTCTGTTAAGGTAGGGGCCTCCACTAAAGATGCACTTCAAGTTGAGTCCTCGGTTGCCAAGCGTTCTGCTCCAAAGCATGGAGATATTCTTTGGATTCTCAAATTTTTTTTTAGTAGGAAATTCAGCAGGAACCATCTGTAAGAAGGAAATTCAGCAGGAACCATTTGTCTCAATTCTTAACTATATAGAGAAAGGTTAAAAAAATGTCTTATTATAGTTCGAAGAATAGTAGTTGATACAATATTTGAGTTTCTATAAATAAATGACTGATCACTAGTACTCTTTGAAAGTTAAGATCATGTTCAACATTGTTCTTTCTTATCTTAATGAAATAAGTTTTTCAAATAATTTTATGTTGGGTTGCTTTGTTAATTGGGTTGGTTTTGTTAAATATGGTTGTTAATTGGTGTTGTTTATGAATATGAAAGGGAATGTGGTGGTTTGGGGACGAGGTTTTATTTTACGGTTAATTGTCATGAGCAATACCAAAGAAAAAATGATAAAAAATGACAAAGGGTGAGATAAAAGGTTGTCCAACAATCTCTTTTTCCAAAAGAATTTATCACGGTTATTTTTTGATATTATCTCGGTTTTAATAAAAAAACATCTCAGTTTTCTTCTATACTAATTGGTTTCAATCAACAATTTATCTCGATTTTATTCTATATTATATCGGTTTTATTTAGAAAACCCAGATAATATATTTAAATAAGATGTCAGACTTCTGAGATAATTTTGTAGCTTATTATCTCGGTTTTATAGAACTCTATTACCTCAGTGGATTTTACCTCGGTTGTTTTTTCCTAGAAAACTGAAGTAAAAACTCTAATATCTCACCTTTTAGCTGAGCTTATAAACCTTTTTTAGTAGTGATTCAGAAAGCTTATGACTCTGTCTCTTGGGTAGCAATAGAAGCAATTCTACACAAGTTCAAGTTCCCACCCTTATTCATAGAATGGCTTCAGATGTGCTATACTTCGCCGTACTTCTCGGTGATGGTAAATGGGTCTCCTGAAGGTTATTTTCAAGGGAAGCGAGGCTTAAAACAGGGAGACCCTATGTCTCCTTATCTGTTCGTGCTTGTCATGGAGATTCTAAGTGCGCTACTCCTTTAAGGGCTGCAGTCTCGGAAAATTTTAGCCCACTCAAAGTGCAAAAAGCTGGAGATATCTCACTTATGTTTTGCTGATGACATGCTCCTGTTCTGTAAAGGTAACATGGACTCTATTATGGCTGTTAAGGATATCTTGCATTCTTTCGCTGAAGCTACAGGACTAAAGCTCAGTAATGCAAAGACAACTCTTCTAACTGGAAGTATGACTGAAGCGGAAGGGCTAGCATTAGCAGAAGCCATGAACATCTCTCTTGTAATCCCACCAGTCACTTACTTGGGGCTGCCACTCATGGCTACAAGATTAGGGGTAAAAAAATGCTTGCCACTCATAGAGAAGATTACCAGAAGAATCTTAAACAGGAAAAACAAGGAGTTGAACAGGGCGGGCAGAGTGCAACTTGTGAAGTCAGTGCTTTCATCCTTTCAGAATTATTGGGCAACAACATTTGTTCTCCCAAGAGCAGTGCTGGATAAAATAGCTAAACTGTGTAACAGATTCATCTGGGCAGGACCAAGTATGGCGAAAAAAATGCACCATGTGAGCCATGCTACTCTCAGACTTGACAAAGAGCAAGGAGAGACTTGGTTTGGTGGATCCATGGGTTTGGAATCAAGCTGCATATTGTGGATTAGTGGTGAAATTGGCCCAAAAAACTGATTGTGTATGGGTTAAGTGGGCTTGGGAGAACCACATAAAGAATAAGCATTTTTGGACCATGAAAGTTCCGCAGGAGTGCTCATGGGTGTGGCGAGGGATCCTAAAGAACAGAGAGAATGCCTGGAAGTATGTCAGATACAGCATAGTGAATGGTAATGGGACGAGTTTTTGGCACAACCCATGGTGTGTAGGCCCACTCATCTTGGACCCTGATGCAAGGGCATTTCTGGCTGATGTAGTTCCAATGGATGCGCTGGTCAGTTCGGTGATTATAAATGGAGAGTGGGCAAGGAGTATCATTGATCTACCTGAATGTGAGGTGAAGAGGCTGATCATGAACACAGAGATTAACTCGTACACCTCGAAAGACCAAGTCATTTGGACACCATCGAGTTCAGGTCTGTTTTCTGTGTCCTCTACCTATGCGGTCTTGAAGAATGTTAGAAGTAAAGTAAAATGGTACAAGATTGTATAGGGAAAGCTGTCGGTGCCGAAACATTCATTCACCGTATGGCAGCCATTTTCTGGATAGCTACCAACCCAGAGCAGACTCATGGCGAAGAAAGTGATTGGGTATTCGCGATGCTGCCTCTGTGATTTACATGAGGAAAGTTCGGCGCATTTGTTCTTCGAGTGTTCTTATTCAAAACTGGTGTGGAGCAATTTTAAAGAGGCGATGGGGTTACCAGGAAGAGTTCGGAATTCCCATGCAGAATGGTATTACATCATGCGTATTTGCAGACCAAAATCCATATCCTCTGAAGTGTTGAGAGCGCTAACATGTGCTGCAGTGCAAGCTATATGGAATGAGAGGAATTGGAGGCTCAAGAGGCAGCGGTTCCTCAGTGCTGATTCAGTGAGCATGAAGGCTTTGAACAATATGAAATTATATCTGGGGAAATCACTGGAAGCAGTGAAGGATGATGTCGCAGTGTGAACTGTTTTGACTAGGCTAGGAATTGGTGTTACGTACACGCGAAGGGAGGACCAATGGGTCAAATGGACGAAACCTGAAACTGACATTCTTGTCCTTAACACGGATGGATCATTGCAGCAGGGTAAATCAGGCTATGGAAGGGTTTTAAGGGATCGAAATGGAGAGGTTCTCATGGCATTCTGTGGAAACTCTACAAGACAGTCAGTCTTACATCAGGAGCTACTTGGGGTCCAAAAAGGCATTGAAGGAGTGGAAAAAATGAACATAAAGGAGGTGGTAGTGCAGTCTGACTCACTGAGGGTAATAAAGATCTTGGAAAAGAGGGAAGCTCCACCTTGGTATTTTAAGAACCTGGTGGCTCAGATTAGGTGTGCACAAGCAAGATTTGCAGAGGTTAAATTCCAACATGTGTTCAGAGAAGGAAATCAAGTTGCGGATTACTTGTCAAGAGTTAGTAGTAATTGCAGTACTCATAGTACAGAATGTAGTAACCAATGCATGTACTTTCTCCCCCCCATGGATCAAAAACTTAGTGAATTGATCAAGGGGGATAAAAAAGGAAAGTTGTACTTGAGATTTTGTCATTAATAAAAGGTTGGGGTCTCCTTAACCCCTAGTTGTGGAAAAAAAAAGTCTTGTGTGTTGAAATGGAGGAGACCAGATCCACATTTTTGTGCATGGGCTGAGGAGCCATGTTTTGGGCCGGAAAATCGAACCCAAAACCCAATCTCTTCAGTCCACAGGGCCCTTTTCAGTTGGATCTGAATTAAGTAAGTTTTTTGTCTACTTTTTCTCTTTTGATTGGGTCAAGGTTTGAACCATTGGAAAGCTCTTTCTGAGCCGGTCGTTTTGACATAAGGTAGGCCTAATTCTGAGGCCTGAGTCCAAAGATACGGTCTTCGGAAGTTCTGCTGACTTTTGTGTGCTATTTCTGCCCGTGTTGACTTTGACTTTTCAGCTTTTGACCGGGCTTTACAAAGGCTTTTACTCCTTGAATCTTGGCCTTTAATCACAGAACTTCTTAGCAACCAACCCTTGCTCCTTTATCTCGCCAAAGTGGCACATTTCTGCCCATAATTGACTTCAATGCCTGAAATACATAAAAGCACGTAATCAGCATTAACTTTTATTTATTACTCGCATAATTGGTCTAAAAGTATTATTGTTAAGGAGTTAAAACTACAGTTTTGGGCTCTTATCACCATGCACACTGCAAAGCGTGTATTCGATGTCAACAACTTGGACGTATTACTCAATGTAATGTAATGCCCTCAAATCCCATTCTTATAGTGTAGATTTTTTATGTTTGGGGTATTGATTTCATGGGCCCATTTCCCGTTTCGCATGGTTTCATTTATATTCTTGTAGCTGTAACGCTTCTAAATAGATTAAAGTCATGGCTTGTCGTAGAAATGACTATAGAACTTTAGTATTATTTATGAAGGAGTATATCTTCTCACTTTTCAGCGTACCTAAGGCCATCATTAGTGATGGAGGAAAACATTTTTGTAATAGAGTTATTGAATCTTTAGTCAAGAAATATAGAGTTTTCCAAAAGGTGGCGACTCCGTATCACCACAAACTAACAAGTGATCAAGTAGAGGTGTCCAATAGAGAAATGAAAAAGATTTTAGAAACGACAGTTAATCCTGATAGGAAAGACTGGTCTAGACGCCTAAGAGATGCTTTATGGGCATATAGAATGGCTTTTAAAACACCTATTGGTATGTCACACTACCGCTTAGTTTTTGGTAAACCTTGTCACTTGCCTGTTGAGTTGGAATACTGTGCCTTGTGGGCTCTTAAAAGTCTTAATTTTAACATTAATACCGCTGGTGTCAAGCTCAAATTACAATTAAATGAGCTTGAAGAGATCCGAAGTGATTCTTACGATTTAGCGAAGGATTATAAAGCTAACATAAAATGTATTCATGATAAACATATTTGGCATAAAGAGTTTGATCTTGGTCAAAAAGTTTTGCTATATAACTCACGTTTGCATATTTTTCCTGGTAAATTAAAAACATTGCACGTTGGTCTAGACCTTTTCTGGTTACTGATGTAACCCCTCAAGGGGTAATCACCTTGATAAATCCCAAGGATAATAGTACCTTTCAAGTAAATTGGCAATGCTTATAACATTTTCATGAATTAAGGTCGCCAGCTATAGAAGAAACCCTTTTACAATACCCTATTTATGAGGACTGACCCTCTATGTTTAGTGTACTTCCTATTTTAATTCTAAATTTTGGGAGTACTCCATTAAGGTAACCGGACCCTTCTTTCGGAGTGTGTAGTTGTAAGTGCGGATCCTTAGTCCACGTTAAAGTTTCTACAAAGTCAATCCTAGTTACGTACTCTTGTTTTCATCACTAGTCTATTTCATTCACACTCCACTACCAAGTTGGGTTCATTCGACAAGTTCAAATGAAACCAACTTGGTGATTTAGTTACCTTTTCAAATCAAGTTCATTCCAAGCTTTCATTTAAACAACTAAACTAAAATGAAGTTCTAGTTTTCTCTCAAGCAACAAGAGTTTTACATTAAGAAAGCATTTCAATACTCATTAGAAAGTAGGAGAGAAGGGTTAGAAGTCTAGTTTTTTCAACCATCAAACCATTCCTCCAAACAAAGGATTTAAGATGAACAACACAACCCAACACCCACCACTTTACTACATATCAAATGACGCCGTCGTCATGGATCCCAATGGAAAGAGAAAGATGGAGAAAAAAATCACTTATTGAACTCTTCTTCTCAATCTTATTTTCAATTTTTTTTAAAGTTTTTTCCCTTTATTTCTTTACTGATGTTTCTTTTTCACATAATTCTAGTACACGTCTGAGCAAACGGAGCCCAAGAATAGCACGAGACAAATCACTGGAGACTGTTGGACAAAAACAAGCTTAAACGGAAAAAATTCACCCGCGCCGTGCCTGTCACCCACGCGTCCCCACCTGTTAGACACGCAACCGCGTAAGACACGTCGTGGCACATGTCCACGCCTCATTTACCCGCACCGCACCTCGATTTTTTTCCGACGAAGATTATGTTGGCTCAGAATCTTCGTGTGTAAGTCACCTTTAATTCCCCATGGTCTTTTCAATTTAACTGTTAGTACATAAAAAGTAGATAGATTTGCAAAGTTTTGAGGTTTTAAAACCAAAAATTCAGTTAAAAAAATAATTAAAAAATTAAAAAATTTATTAATTAAAATAAATTAGTAACCCATCAGTAAAATCAAACATTAAAATTAGTTTAGTAGCATGTTTTGGTTTTATTTTCTATTAATTATTGTTTATGTATGATTAGATTAAGATAATATCATATAATTAAGTCAAAATATTAAAAAAAAAAAATTAGGATAAATACAAAATAGTTTAAGTTTGAAAGTTTAGTCTTTTGGTTTTGGTTTAAGTTTACTTACCAAGAGTTGGGGATTCAACCAACTTGGACCGGTTGGATGTGCGAGGCGATAAGTGTAACATCACGCTCGCATATCTCAACCCAACTTGGGGGTTGAAATTCCAATCTTTGACGAACACTTTCCGAGCTTTTAAGTATTTTGTTTAATTAATCATTATTTTATTAGCTAAACGTAGTTAATTTTCGTGTTTACCGCTTTCATAGTTTTAAGCCCACGAAGGAAACTTTGTTTTAGGCCCACGAAGGCAACCAATTGTATCTTATTGGCTTTACCACATTTCGACCCGACTTGTGGGTCTTAGATAGATTAAACTTGTAACCGTTAAGAAAAGTTCGAACGGTGGGTTGACATGCAAGACACCAAACACTTCGTCAACCCCACCACGTCGCCTTCACCCAAGGATCGCGTACGCACACCTTGGGCTGTAATTTCTAAACCTTTATCTACAAAGTGTAAGAGGATACTTGTGTGTTACTATGCATGCTTGGATGATTGTGTGATTTACATTTCAGTCTCGTCTTTACATTAACGCTAAGGCTAAACTCGAGCCCTAAAAGAACAAAAAGTACGATTAAGCCCTATTTTAGAATGGACGTTGCGTGAATTGTTTCTCACATAGACCAAACTAAAAAAATAAAATCAATCAAGCAAAGCCAATCTAGTCATGTCTATCAGGACAAACATCTAGCACGAACAAAGAGAGTAGTAAACTACTAGATTCCAGTGAGCCAACCACCTTCCTCACTCCCCTCCCTCAGAAATACCGTGGGTAAGATTCTTGGTGGCATACCATCTAGTGAAGTAGCAATCTTCTCCCTTGACACGTGTAGTTCCCAAAACCTAGTTTCGCGCCTACTGTTAAATTCAAACAGGGCATAGTATCAAATTTTACAGACATTGCATGCAAATTTTTCAAAAACTTCAAAGCTAGAAATGAATTTCACTGTTTAAGCATCCAATACATTTGTGTGCGCATATAAGTAGATTCCAAATAGTCTCGCAATCATGCATGAGACTACGCTTAGGCTATACAAAGTTTAGTGCGTTTAAAACTTACGCACGTAGGAGAGCACGTAGATCTCGGCATACTCCTATTTCTCATCCCCCAACAACTAGGATGGAGGATGAAGTAGTTCAAGCTGAAGAGCCTATCTTTAGTTTCTACACATCGTTACAAGATGGCCCTCCATCTTGTATACAACTCACACAACTCAATAGTGATTTTCGCATCCCACCAAACATGTTCAATCTCTTACCCATTTTTCATGGTTTCGAACACGAGTTACCGTACGAACACCTATGTCGGATACATGAGGTATGCAATACTTTCAATCATCCGGCATTTCTGATGTTCAAGTTAAACTAAGAGTGTTTCCCTTCACTCTAGCTGGCAAGAGCCATACATGGCTTCTATCGCAGAAGCCCGATTATTTTGATACATGGGAAAAGGAAGTGTTCTCCTTCATGAAGAAGAAAATAGAGGAGATAGTAAACAAGATACAGTTCTTTAGACGGAGTCCAAGTGAGACATTCTCCAAAGCATGGGATAGATTTTTTGAGCTCTGCTCCATTCATGTCCTCACCATAAATTAGAAAAATTGACTCTTGTCCAATGTTTTTTCAAAGGTCTTCTCCAAGAACACAAAGTCACACTAGATATCATGAGTAATGGAAACTTTTTAGATAAAGGTGTTATAGAAGCTCTAACTTTTCTTGATGACCAAGCAGAAAAGAGTACTCATTGGGGCGACACAAACAATTCCAGAACATCCCAGCCCAGTATTTCTAAAGCCAATGGTATCTTTGAGGTAAAATTCAATCCAGAGATGAAAACACTAATCGAAACCCTCACAAGAAAGATAGATTCCCTTGCAACCAAACAAAAAGACTATACTCCCCAACTAGTCATGAACATCGATATAGCACCATGCACTTTCTGTCTCGATCTAAATCACATATCTACCCATTTTCCCTTGCTCAACAACATAACATCACTTTAGCCAAAAGAAGTTTGTGCTTTTAATATACCAAATGTACCATAGAGGCAACACCCAAATTTT
Source organism: Coptis chinensis (assembly GCF_015680905.1). Classification (NCBI taxonomy): domain Eukaryota; kingdom Viridiplantae; phylum Streptophyta; class Magnoliopsida; order Ranunculales; family Ranunculaceae; genus Coptis; species Coptis chinensis. The sequence goes on from NC_141463.1 coordinate 41,035,939, forward strand.
CAATGGAATACTAATCAACAAACCCAACCACCTCTAGGGTTCACAAATCATGTCAAACCACAAAATACATTCAATCAATTCAGACAAGGACAAGGTACCTAGAACAATCAGAATAAAGCAATGGTTCTATCCAACTTTAACCAGAACTACCAAAATCCACCAATCAACAACCAAAGAGACCTAGTTCCAGTTGCCGAACCTACTAATGTCCTGTTAGACTAAACATCCGAGATGATGCTATCTTTGATGCATCAACAATCTCAAATCTTGGTGTCCATACAATAATCTCTAAGCCACCAAACTCAAGAGAAAGCCTAGAACGGTGTGTTCTCTGGACAAGCAGTTCCTAATCCTAAACAAGCGAACTCAGCCTTGGAAGCTACAAGTGCCTAAAACACTATTATGAGTTACGGTCTACGGATGTAAAAGAAACCATTCTCGGCGATGCTATTTATGAGGATTAAATCCTCTATTACGTGATGTATTTCCAATCCATTCATTCCTTTACATTTGTTTCTATGGAATACATCAGAAAATGTAACCAGACCACTCTACTTGGAGTGTGTGTGTGGTTGTAAGTGTCAGAGCCTTGAGTCCACGTATACTTGCATATTCCTTGTTATCACTTTTACTCGTAGTTTGTGTAGTGTACCTCTATGGAGCAAGTATACAATTTTCTTTTTCTTTATTTTACACTATTTTTGTTAAAAATAGCTTTTCCTTGTAGTTTTTACAAAAGTTCTTGGTTTTTCCAGTTTTTATAATAGAGGATTCTCGAGACAACACTAGTCACGTGTTTTTGTTCCAAAACCGACAATGGATTCTACACGGACCAACCCCTAGAAAAATGCAATCTAGGGGCAGTTTGAGATCAGTTTTGCTTATTAAGGGTTGCTTATATCACCGTGATATTCGCACGGGTCAGGACATTCCATGTCTTGCACAGTAAAACCGTCAACTTGTATAACTGAAGCTCTGTCTGTCTAGATTGGGTTCACTCGAACCGACATGAAAGTTGCCTAAGACAATCTATTATGGTATATTTTTATCACTACTTTTATACGAGTCCTTTGTATATATCTCTACGTAGTTTTCAAAAACATGAGGATATAAAAATTTAAAATCTTACGTTCCAGAGTAACCAAAATAATACTGGATAAATGTATGATTTTATCTTCTTGCAAAAACCATCTATTTTGTTAGAGATATCTTTTTAAAAAAAAAACTCAACGAGGCGTCAAATTCTAAAATTAAACAAATGGTGTAACCCAAAGTGAAACCATGATCTATTTAATTCTAACATGCACCTCTCTATTATTGTCTCGAGAATTTGACGTTCAAAGACTCATTTTGTACAAAAATTTCAAAAAAAGTTCCCCTCTTTTCCAAACACTCTAAAAAATTTCCAGTTACCAAAATTTTCAAAAACTTCTTTTCTCCCCCTTCTACAAACCTTCCAAAATTCCTAAAAACAGTTCTTCTCCACCGACCAAGGCTCAATGGAGACATGTACCCTCTGATTCTGAAGTTTTTGCATATCTTTCGATTGATATTAAACATGATATCTAGAAGAGAATTCACACCATCACACTTGGTATAGGAAAATTTCCTACGCCCATATACGGCATGGACTCAAAGAGAATTGGTGTTTGAGATGTCAAACACCAAACTGCCATGGGCTTCGGCCGATAAGTGAGGGCTTAGTATTTATAGTCTACATGTGTCTTACACCAAAACACATAACCCAACTTCATAGAGTAATCAAACCATCTGGTTGGGATTGACTCAAGTCTTGGGGATCTGAATGAAAACGACCTACATTTTTACAGTTTTTCAAAATATAATCCAAAATAATTAATTAGTCTTTAATTTCACGTTTGTATATTCTTCCCACCATCCATTCCATATGCTCTCGTAACACTCTTTTTTATTCATTCATCTATTCATGTGTTTTGCTTTCAAGTTGGCATACTTTATTCCTTTTAGAGCTCATTCGTGTATACAGCTTATGTCATCTTCACGCTTTAAGGCGTTCATCTATCATCTTGTGTGTCATTCAACCTTGTATAAAAGCATATGATATACCGTTGGATATGATTTTTTGCGCTGATCATTTAGACAGTTCATTTGTCCAAATTAGACTGGTAACGAAGTAGAAATTTGCATTTTATGCATGAGTTACGAGAAGGAACAGGACCTATTCGGTATTGCCACAATTCATATGGGCTTGGGCCAAAAATTTCAAACCCTAAAAAACAGAACAAATGACGGTCGTACGTGGGTTTAAATTATAACCACACGACCGCCCGACATATTGTCTCTCTCACTCAAAACCCTAGCTCACAAAAATCCACCCGACACGCACCTGCTCCTCAAAAACCCGCGCCGCGCTTCCTTCTTCACCAAATCAAAAACTATTCTTACTACTACTAGCAAACCTTTACCCCACCCCACCTCATACCCACTTTCAATTTAACAAAAACATCCTCTCATGACTGCCAATCAAAATATTGTACCCGAATTGGATTTTTCAAATCTATTTGATTCGAGGGTTTTTGATGTTTTCTTCAAGGGGTAGATCCTTAGAAGAGGTTGGCGGCCACTCTTGTTATAACCCACTGCTCATTACTCCCCTTCTCTTGTTCAAGCATTCTATCGCGGCTTAGCTCGCGATAACGAAGGTTTGGTTACCGTTTCGTTTGGGGGAGGCTCACATATGTTAACTAGGCAGGCAGTTGGGTCGGTTTTGCGTATCAAAGCGTGACACGAGGTCCCCGAGAGCTAATAGGTCCATGGGACAGTGTTTGATTTGATGCATGCGACTGTGTTAGAGGGCGAGTACGTTAATGGTTCCACCTGCGCGAGGCAGACTTCTTTGAGGAAGAACCAACTGGCAGTGGCAACTTGATTACACACAACCTAGTGGGGACGATGAAACCTTCGGATATAAGTAAGTTGATCCTTCACATTCTTTGGATCTTATAGACCTAGAACAACGGGTTCTGTATTAGTTCTTTCCTGTGGGACCAACTTTCTCAATCTAGATAGAGTACTGCTCCCCTTCCTACCCTTGTAACTAAGCTCATGATTAGTTAGGGAGCAGCAGTTCGATTGACTTTGTGGTAGTAAAGTCTGCCACATTCACTCCTGTCTACCTTCATTGCGTTCAACACGACTGGTCCCTAGAGACTATAGAAGAGATCAATCACGGTCTCGACGATGATGACACTCCACCTCCACCTCCAGTCAACTACTTTGCTTCAGAAGCTCTGTCTCAGTTCACACACCCCTTGAATGCTTTGCAATTCATGGATGAGGGTTAGCGCCAACTAAATCCACAGTTAAGTATAATTCAGCAAGAGCAACGCAACTTCCAGGCCAGCACTCTCCTAATGCTTTAGGAGCTGCGAGATAAGTTTGTTCCACAAGCTCCTACGCCTGAAAGAGCTAGACGACAGGGAAGAGATAGGAGTATCTCGAGTTCATCTCAACGTCGTTAGTTACCCTACACGGATTCTGACTAAGCAACTCTCTAGTGTCCACATAGTTATATGTAATTTGTTTTAGTTTTAGTACATGTCTTTACTTTCTATGCTTCTAGTTTTTATATCTGTTATGTATGCCCGTGTTTTGTGGAATGTATAAGGATATGTGGTATATGAGCAGAAGGACATGCAAATACATCATGCCCAAATTTTCTTATTTTCTACGCTATGCGTGTTTTTACAAATAAATTCAAAAAAACCAAAAAAATTCATGTTAGAATAATTACGTTTTTGCCTTTTAGTTAACCCATGTGCATCTTGTTCTATATCTATCAACCCACGCTCCAAACTTGTTTGGGGGTGGTATATTTCAATCACGAAGAACAGAGTACAGGTTACTGCCATTTTTGCTCATGTTCCTATGGTAATCTTCTTTCTTTTCTTCATACTTTGAAGATAAAACATATTTTTGTTTGGGGGTGGTATAGTAACATTCTGCAAAAACTAGGCATTTATTATATAGCATTCTTATATTAGATAGATCTATTATATTTTTATATTTCTTTCTTTCTTAAAATATTTTGAAAAGACCAAAAATATTTTTTTCTATTTAGCACTAAACGTCTTGTTTTCCTTTTTCTATGATGAATAAATGGTTTAGAAGTCTCATTATAACAATAGAGTTAGAACAGTTAAGTTTCTTATCCTGTGAGAATATACATACAATAGTTTCTGCATCTTTTCATGAATGGTATACATCAACATTTGATTGTATATAGCAATGAGTTTCCGAGACCAATGTTAGAATAGTTAAGTTCCTTATCCTGTGAGAATCTAGCAAAAGCCTCATCTGAATGATTATTGAGTGATGACACAAAGGATGTCCGATAGAGAGATAACACATCCACTTGCTTGATCACCATGCAATATCCTATGAGAGAAATAGGCCCTTTTTTGGATCGATATAACCAAATAAATGTTAAAAACCCAAAAAGATAATTTTTCCTCTAGTTACCCCCCTTGAGCTTTCACCAATTTCTAAAAACCTTTTTATTTCTTCACCATCAATCCCTGAACCGTTACTACATACAATAAAAAGCATACCCAGCTGACGAGTTGAGAATTGGATGAACAGTAAAAAGATAAGAGAAGGATTTGTACAAAAACAGAATAGTTAGAAGCTTCAAAAAGAAAAGAAAGAAAAGATTCAAAAATTAAAATCTCCCAAAAGTTCAAAATTAATCCCTGAACCGTTACTACATACAATAAAAAGCATACCTAGCTGACGAGTTGAGAATTGGATGAACAGTAAAAAGATAAGAGAAAGATTTGTACAAAAACAGAATAGTTAGAAGCTTCAAAAAGAAAAGAAAGAAAAGATTCAAAAATCAAAATCTCCCAAAAGTTCAAAATTAAAAGGAGTCGATTTCAAAAGAAACAAAAACAAAGTTATAACTCCCAAAAATCAAAATCATATGGAGTCACAAAGCCAAAGGGCTAAAAAATGAATCACAAATTCAGAAGCAAAAGAACAAAACGAGGTTCTTCTCTAGTTACAACTATCCTGAAGACCCAATTTCTCAACTTATCAGAGTTTGTTTTCCCTTCCCTTTATTTATAAACCACTACCTTAGCCCCGTAATTCAAAATAAAAGACCTCTAGCTTAACTAGGAATAGGATGGTGTGATAGTAAGTGGATATTATGATCAATCAACCCCAGTTTCTTGGAACATCATTCTTGTATGTGAGGAATATAAGTGCCCTCTGCACTTGAGAAAACGAAACTTGAGTGAATCTATCAGAGAGTTATGATTGCAACACACCCCTGTGAGAACCCACCTTAAAGACGTTCTCCAAAAGTTTTGAAAATGACTTTGCCTTTGCATTTCACCGCTCATGTTTTGTATGTATATCTTTAGATGATTAAATTACTATATATATGTTATTCTGAGTTCAAAGGAGCTTTTCCTTATTCCCCGGCTAATGAGATGTATAGACTTCTGAGAATAACAAGGAACAAGACCTTTTGTACTAGATAGAAAAAGTTTGTGAGTACCTTCTCTGGAAAACTCTCACGAGGCTTAAGCTCATCCACTAGGGAATTCCTAGTGGTTTAAGGGCTTGTTGCATATGGTCAATGCAATCAACAAAATGAGACTAGTATAATAAATTACACATTTGTGATCTTAGTTTTTTCTCTCTCATCTTTGCTTGAGGACAAGCAAAATGTTGTTTGGGGGTAGTTGATCAGTCTCCAAATATGCATTTTATTACCTTTACATTGCTTCAAATATGCCCTTCTTATGCTTAATGAACCGACAACTTATAGCTTGTACTACCTTTTGCAGGATACAAGCCATTTAGGACGTATATTCCTAAATCGTGCATTTTAGCGCAAAAATGGTTGTTATTGATGCTGCTTGGGAAGATTCCAGTTTATGAGCAAAAGTCTAAGGAAAAGTCAATGGTCCAACTCAACTGTCAAAATCAAACTCTAAAGGACTCAAAGCCAAAAGCTGAAGACTCAAGGACTTAAAGCCAAATCAAGAATTCAATTAGATGGGCTTAAGTCAAAAGCCCACAAAGCTTAATCTTATCCTTAAGAAGGGGCAAATATGTAATTGGTGTCTTATATAAACCAAAGAGATGTAGAGAATTAGTTATCCAATGTTTCAGGGTCCAAACCATTTGGTTTGTTAGGAGTAGAGTAACCTAATTTACATTTAAGTCATTTAATTAAAAGTCTTTTTATTTTATTTTATTTTCTTTATTTCAATTTCCATTGTTGTCTTCAAGTTCTTGTTTCAAGTTCAATCAAGTTTTCATTCTCTACATGTTCTTTCCTTCAAGTTGCTACAAGTTTCTACAAAGTTAATCCTAGTTACTCACTCTTGTTTTCATAACTAGTCTATTTCATTCACACCACCACCAAGTTGGGTTCATTTGACAAGTTCAAATGAAAACAACTTGGTGATTTAGTTACCTTTTCAAATCAAGTTCATTCTAAGTTTTGATTTAAACAACTAAACTAAAATGAAGTTCTAGTTTTCTCTCGAGCAACAAAAATTTTACATTAAGAAAGCATTTCAATACTTATTAGAAAGTAGGAGAGAAGAATTAGAAGTCTGGTTTTTCAACCATCAAACCATTCCTCCAAACAAAGGATTTAAAATGAACAACACAACCCAACACCCACCACTTTACTACACGTCAGCCTGGCTGGAGTCTCCAACCTCACCTAGTAGCTCCATATACCCCATTCGACCAAATTGCACTAAATAGGTTGGCTAGGGTAGATGAAAACATAATGAAGGCATGGAAAGTAGTCATAGATAGTCAAGACTTAAAGGAGCCTCATTTCACAAGTGAGGAGCAAACGGAGGATAATGCCTGATTAGCACAACTATATATGGTAATATTTATAATTTCCTGTTAGTGTTCGCTTATGTCCCAAGCGATTTTTAATTCATGTTATCTCCATAATGGATGGACCTCATATAGGAGTTTTTTCTACAATTTATTTCTTTATATTTGTATCGTTTAACTTTCTTTTACAGGTGCTCCCATTTCCAAGCATGTTTCTATGATACTATCTATCCTTTATTTTCAATCCATACTTTGGGGACAAAGCATGATTCTGTTTGGGGGTGATATAGAAACACGCTGTAAATATTTAAGCACATATTAAGTTGTATATTACGTATTATTTGTTATAGAAAAAAATAGAAAAAGCGTAAAAATAGTTTATACTATGCACTTAGGATAATGGTATTATTTCCTTTTCCATATGATATTAGTCTAGAAATCTCAAGTAGCAATAGAATTAAGCATAGTTCTTAGAAACTTAGGTTAATATGTAGGTAATAGTCATTGCATCTTTTTATTAACATCTTACATGAGCATGTATGAGTGTATTTGGCAGTATTTTTCTGAGACCTAGAATTAAGCGTAGTTCTTAGAAACTTAGGTTAATATGTAGGTAATAGTCATTGCATCTTTTCATTAGCATCTTGCATGACCATGTATGAGTGTATTTGGCAGTATTTTTCTGAGACCTAGGTTAGACTACTTAATTTTACATATCCTGTGAGATTCTAGCCTAAAAAGCCTCATATGAGTGAGTATCTGAGTGATGACACAAATGAGACATAATCTGAGTAGAAAAATCACACATCCACTTGCTTAATCACCATACCATATCCTAACCGAGAATTTAGATCCTCTTTGGATCGATATAGCTAAAAATTCATACCTATAATAAGTAATTATCCGCTAATCACTCCTCTGAGCCTTTCATTAGCCTTTTCACAACCACAAATCATTTACCCATCTTTTAAACCAATAAAAATAAAAATAATCCTACCCATCTTGAATGAGTCTGAGAAATAGGATGAGTACGAAAAATAAAGAGAAAAACATGTGGAAAACCAAAATTAGTTAGTTGCTTCAGAAAAGGAAAAAATAAAAGAAGTTTCCATCCAAATAAAAGAAAAGAAAAGAAAAATAAAAATAGAAATAAATAAATCCAAAAAAATATAAAATGAGTCAAAAAGCCAAAATAAAAATACTAAGGATGGAAACTAAGTATATAAGCAAAGTAAGAACAAGATTTTCTCTAGTTACATGTAATTGAAGACCTTATTATCTCAGACTTGTTTATTTGAATATCAATTCCGTTTCTTCGAAAACCATCACCTCAGCCCCGTATCACCTAATAAATACATCTAGCTCAATTAGGATTAATTTGGTATGATAGTAAGTGGTAGATGTGATTGATCGACCTCGGCTCCTTTGGACGTCATTGAGATTGTGAGGAAACATGTGCCCACTACACACTGGAGTGAGCAAAACTCGAGTGGAAAAAACAAAGTATTTTTGTCTTGACAAATTGTGATGACCTACTTAAGGACGTTTTTCCAAAAGTTTTAGAAACGGACCTGCCATTACATTTCATAACATAGTTCATAGCATGCATGTGCATCTTTAGATGATTTTATTATTATGCGTGTATTAGCTTAGGTTTCAAAAACATTGTTCTTATTATATTGTTATTGAGATGTATAGATATCTGAGATTAATAATGAAATTTTACTTTTATCTCTTAGTCGTTGTAATATAAATGAAGTTTGTGTGTACCTTCTCTGGAAAACTCTCACAAGGCTATAACTCATCTACTAGGGAATTCCTAGTGGTTTAAGTCCTTATTGCATATGGTCAATGCAATCGCACTCTATGAAACGAGATTAGTTTGGACTACATTTTTAGCCACTTATTTGTTTTTATTTCTCATCTTTGCTTGAGGACAAGCAAAATATTGTTTGGGGGTGGTGTGATAAGCACCCAAAAGTGTAGTTTAAACCCATTAATAGTATTCTACTTAGGCTAATAATGTTTATAATAAATGATAGTTATTACTGTTTATGTGTTTTTGTGTATTTCAAGACTTGAAGTTGATTAGGTGACTAAAGGCACCACTTTTGCATGGAAAATGAGTCAAGATGATTGCCAAGAAAGTTCTATGTTTAAAGCCTAAGAATAATGAAGAAAAGCTTTTTTCAAGCCCAGTTAAAGTTAGTTCGGGTAGAAAAATAACAGAAAAGTCAATAGAACTTCAATAGGTCGTATCTTTGGACTCGAGCCTTAGGATTGGGCCTACTTTATGACAAAATGACCAGTTCGGATTCCGCTTTCCAATGGACCTGATCTTGCACCAATCAGAGCTATAAAAGTGGATGAAATGGGTACAAAAGTAATTTCCAACAGCTGTGACCTCTTTATACTTAACCTAATGAACTTTGGACTCACTTTAGAGGCCCAAAGTCCCCCTTTTTTACCCATGCAGGAAAATGTAACCCTAACCCTCTCCTATATAAAGAGGGTTAAGGCTAAACACTCCTTCCTCCCCATTAGTTTAGTCGTAATTAGGGTTCTCTTTCTCTCTCTCTCGTTCTCTCTCTATCCCTCTTTAGTTTAGTTTAGGTTTAGAATTAGTTTTAGTTTGTAGCCTCCATTAAATCACATTCAATAAAGCTTTAGTATTTAATTATCTTTATTATTATGTCTTTAGTTTATTATTTAGTTAGTATGATTCCAATGAAACAAAGCTAAACCTCCATTATAGGGGGTTTATGAAGTCATGTGAGGATGAGTAGTTGTTAGTTCTTCATTATTTTTGCAATAGAGTTTCAAGTCCTTTGTTGTGACTTTCTAGAGATAGAACTCATAACAAAGGGCTAGAGATTAGAAACCCCATCAAAGAGATTTGTAGGGGTGTTAATCTCTCATGCTAGTTAGACAATGACTATAGAGATGTAGGTTATTGACTAGGGATCAAAGAAAAGCGATTCGATGACTAACTAATAGCCAATTGAATCGCGTGGTGGATTACCCCTCTTTATTATCTTTCTCATCATTTAATCTACTGTTTAGCATCTTAAATTTAATGTTTTTATATTATAAATTGCTCTCTCATTAGTGATTAGTTTAATTAGTCTAAATTCGTATCAAGTATGTGCAAGCAAGAGTGGATTGAAAATGATTACTCTCCTCTTACAAACATGTTTAGAGAGTAGAATATTAATTGATTAGCATGATTTAGTATTGTTTTAACTACTATTTTTACATTATCAAATCTTAGTTGTCATGTACTAGGCAGGACATTTCACAAGTTGTTAGTGTTGTTAGTAGATATATGCATAATCCTGGGAAGAAACATTGGCAAGATGTGAAATGAATTCTACGGTACACTCTTGGTACTGTAGATGTTAGTTTGATGTTTGAGAGGGATACTAGTCAGCTTTGTGTGGGTTATGTCAACATTGACTATGCAGGTGATTTGGATAAGTGTCGGTCCAATACTGGGTATGTATTTACTTTAGCTGGTGCTCCGGTGAGTTGGAGGTTTACTTTACAATCTACGGTTGCATTGTCTACGACAAAGGCTATGAAATAGGCTATATGGTTGCAGAGTTTGTTAGATGACGTGGGTATTCTGCAGGATGAGCTAGAGATTTACTGTGATAACATGAGTGTTATATATTTAGCCAAGAACCATATTCATCATGCCCGAATGAACAAAGCACATTGATGTACGACTTCACTTTGTCAGAGAGATTTTCGAAGAGGGTGATATCTTACTCACTAAGATAGACACCAAGGAGAACCCACTGATATGTTAGCCAAAGTGGTTCCTGAAATCAAGTTCAACCATTGCTTAGACTTGTTGGAGTTGATTCATATCTAGGAATATAAATATTACCCGGGGGGTAGGTATGGGGGGCACTAAATGGGTATGGGGGCTGGTACGAGGAATCCCTTACTGGTCTCAAGTGGGGATGCGGCGGGGACGGGGAAAGGGGTCCCCGACCCGATAATGTATGTATGTAATATAGTTTTTTTTTTTTTTAATTAAAAATTTTTCAGTTGTATACAAGTCGAACACAAGGCCCCTCTTATATGGAAAAGTAACCCTCAAACCATCAAACCACTAGACCGAAACCACTTTATGCTATATGAAAGATATTATTGGTTAGATACTATAAAGGTGTAATATTTTGGGTCTACGACCTGATGTTGTGGTTGGTAGGGAATGGTTGTATTCTTTTTTGGGACAAGAGATGCCTACGTATCAAGTTCCTTGGATAAACTTGAATCAAGCCTTACATAGTTCATCTCTCTCTACTTATAGATGTTTGAGCTGACTTTCCTTATTTGCTCCAGGGCGTTGTCAAGTGTAGATCCATATTTTGTGCTATCTTGATAATTCGTCATTACTCCTGATGTTACAAAGTAAATGTCTCCTTGATTGGTGTGTTAACTGAGCTTCAGGATCGTGGTAGATCATTTGCTTCCATATATGGTTGTATATGATATGTCGGACGACCTGAGTCTAAGTCGTTGTTACGTCCTGATGGCTTGGTACGAGCTGGTAAAGTACGACCTAGTGTGTGGACACGTGTGCTGTAGTGATATGAATGTAGAACGGATGGTACTTACAGATACTTAGACTTAAATATTATTAAGCTAGAATATAGTTTTTGTACTTGCAAATTTAATTTACTACTTAGACTACTGTGAAAGCTTATTAGTTTTTATTAAATGATCTAAAAATTTTTAGTACAATTAGTTAGTTAGGTGAGTATGATGAGTACAAGTCATGATTTTTATTTTTTTATTTTTTTCAAAGTTGGTTAATGGGGAATGGATATGGGGACCCGGTACCTGTACGGGGCAGGGATGGGAAATCCCCGACTATTGTCAAGTGGGGATTAGGGCAAGTATGGGGAATAAAATCGAAGTCAAGGACCGGGATGGGGATGGAAAACCCGCCCCTAAACTGCCCCATTTACATCCCTATCCATATCCTTTATTTGAGATGATTTGGCTCTTATGAGCATATGTGAACTACGATTGGCTTCATCCCATTTAGAAGGTACGTACGTAGGCAACCATTATATAGTGCATCCATTGTTGGTCCTTCGGGACATTTGCTTATTGGTGTTTCGAGACATTTAGAGTAAAGGAGAAGGTTTCACTATTCGGTTGGTCAGCTAGGATTTGGGAAATTCTCACCGAGGTAGAGAATTGTTAGAGTATGACATTGTTGGTGACCTACATATGTAACAATGTGTTTATTCGGCAATACAGTTCCGAATGAGAAAAGTGGCGTGCTGAAGTATGTCATTTATAATGACATTGTCGACCAAACTTGAGCCCGGACATGTACCCACACTATATAAGGGAACATTGTTTTAGGGTTGAAAGAATGGAGAGATTTGTGAGTTTCTCAAAAGGGAATTTTGGGGGTTCTATTGAACCAAGGCGAGTGTTTGTAAAAAACATATTTGCTTCTCTTTTGCTTGTGAACTACGTAAATCTTTGTGTCTCCATTATTTGTTTTGTAGTAGTTTTGCATTGAATTGTTTGTTTTTCATCACCCTCGAATTTGTTATCACCAATTTGTTTCATTTAAGCTTCCGTTGCACAACAATATCTATATATATACAGTTAGAGTTGGTAATTTTAAGATAAAACCATAGATTCAACTATTCAAGCTAGATAATTCGGACAGAGTAAACATTCACAATTTTTTTGTTCACACGTGATGGCGAATTATAATGTCCAAATGGAAAATTAATTAAGGCATACAACCAACACTTGTATGCTGACACTTGTATGGAAAATCGCGATTTAGGAGGCTCTAGACCATAAGATGACACTGGCAAAACTTCTTACCCCACTAAAGCAGGTTTTTGATTATGATGCATACTGATACCAATTAAAAAGTTGAGAAGTACATATATACTAGAAAGTAAACCCGTGCATATGCACCGGTTCTTTTAAAAATTTGCTCAACAATCATAACAAATCGTGATTTCTGTTTTCGTTGCTAACCTGTTTTAATTTCCTAATAAATTGTTTTAATCAAATCTTAAAAATCTGTTTTAATTTCTTAACAAATTGTTTTAATTAAGTTTTAAAAACCCGTGTTTTTTAATTGGAGGAGGAATCCCATTTTAATTTGGAAATAAAGAGTTTTTATGCTACTATTTGAGTTTTGATTTTAAAAGGAAAGGAGATTCCCGTTTGAAGTTAGATTCTAAAAAGAAAAGAGTTTCCCGTTTTAAGTTAACTATTAAGTTGATGACGTGGAATTTTAATAGAGCTTGAAAAATACTCCTTGTAGGAGCTTTAATATTAAGACTAGCTTGTAGGCCCGTGCATACGCACTGGCTCTTTTAAAAACATTTAGATTTTTTTTAGAAAATTGGGACTACCGTTTTAATTGCTAACTCGTTTTAATTTTCTAATAAATTATTTTAAATAAAATTTTAATTAAATTTTAAAAACCCGTTTTTTTAATTGGGAGAGATATCTTGTTTAATAGGAGAATAATTCCTGTTTTAATTAGATATACTAGATTTTCTCTTTTCAATAGGAGAAAAATTTTCCATTTTAATAGAAAAATGATTTCCGTTTTAATTAGAAGTGTTAGAATTTGTTTTAATAGGAGAGAAATTCCCATTATAATAGGAAATGAATTTTCGTTGTAAAAAAAAAAAATCTTGTTTTTCAAATATAAGATAAATTCCCGTTTTAATAGGAAATAACGTGGAATTTTAATAGAGCTCGAAAATACCTCTTGTGGGAGCTTTAATATTAAGACTAGAAAGTAGGCCTGTGAATACGCACCAGCTCTTTTGAAACATGTTCAACAATCATAACTATATACATATAGAAATTTTCTAACAAATCGTGATTCCCGTTTTAGTCGCTAACCTATTGTAATTTCATAACAAATCGTTTTAATTAAGTTTTAAAAACCCGTTTTAATTTTCTAACAAATTGTTTTTATTAAGTTTTATAAACCCATTTTTTAACCCCATTTTAATAGTTGACTTAGTTTAGAAATATGATTTCCATTTTAATAAGAGAATGATTTTCGTTTTAATTAGATATGCTATATTTCCCGTTTTAATAGAAAAAATATTCTCATTTTAATTAGAAACGTTAGAATTTCTTTTTTCTAATAGAAGAGTTTCTGTTTTAATAGAAAATTGATTCCCGTTTTAATTAGAAGTGTCTAATAAATAAGAAAAAAATTCCCGTTTTAATAAGAGATGATGATGTGAAATTTTAATAGAGCTCGAAAAATACCCTTTGTGGAAACTTTAGTATTAAGATATATATAGATATAGATATAGATGAGCGCTAGTTTTAAGATAATCAACATCAAAACCATCCTTGCTGACTTCAAATTCATAGTATTTGTCCCATATAAGTCATTGTTGGACGCTAAGTCTTTCACACAGGGTAGGTGGCAGCTGTTTCCTAATTAAACTCACCTATGCGGAAAACTACATCTACTTTGATATGTGCCACTTAAATGCCGTTTGTGGAATTCAACAACATGGATCCCTATAAAATCATGTTTCTTATTCTAAAGCATTTATAAATGCACAATTATTGAGATGAGATAAACAAGTTTTGGGTCATTGCTACTATGCTCATAGTCTATCATTACTTACAGTCTTATATAGTTCCAACTTGGCTGAACACAAAAATGTCGAGAGTTGCTTATATTGGACAAACATGGCGGAATCAAATGGTGACTTTTGATGTCGATAATCTCAACATCGTGGAGATCAACATACCAAAAAATAACTTCCTTTTGACATTTCTAAGCTCACCAAAACTACCTGAAGATTTACTCAGGAAATATGCAAATGTAACAGCTATACAACAGTCTAAATTTACAAAACACTGTTAGCTATAATGTATAGAAATTTCGAAACGAGCTGGTTTTTTGGTGACATGATCTCCATGTAAGTTCCAATCATCATCACCAGAACTAACGACTTAATTCCTAAGTCATTTTGTCCAGTTGTCCAACAAAGTTGGATGCCAGAAAGACTCGCGACAAATTGCACTAACAAATATTCGCTTCAGAACTGTGTATATACATGACAAACCGGAAAATAAGTTCTATATGATCAAAAATAGATATAACTTCAGAACCGTATCACATAACATGTTCTGCAGGAGTAGGTTATCAAAATGACAATTAGCAGAAGGTATATTCATCAATAGCTCTGTACCGCCATAAATTGCATGATCTTACCACATGGATTGATAAAGCAAAAGTCTGCAGTTCTCTCTGAAATATCATTATCACGTGCAAAATGTTCCATACTGGTGCTCTCAGAAAGATGTTCCACTCTCGCGTGTCTGAATGAGTAATAAAGAAACACACTATTAGAGAACTAGACTTTTAAAGACCCATGCTCTGTGTAAGATGATTAAAAAGATTAATTTGACAATCTTGAAGTGAACAACAAAATCTATATTCACCACGTATCAAGTCAACATACATATTAATTAAATTATCGATTTCTAGAATGAAATAAACCAAGGGTATGTGAATGATGAGATTATTAAGAAAATCACTTCTTCCTAGAAAACCTGCAAGTTTATTTTTCAAGAAAGAGTAAAATGCTATAGAAGGGGTATCGTAAATCATGTTTTTCGTGCAAGATTGATCGTTGATCCAGGTCATAGATGAAATGATAAGCGCTAGAAGTGAACCACCTAAGTTTGCCTTGTGTGAGCAGGAAGTTGATAATATCATTAAGAAGAGATTAAACTTTGAAGAATGAGAGATACACCTAAAAGGCTAGAACACAGCATTCTCAGATTTTCCCATAAAATACTTAAGGCCACAAAAATCTAAATAAAAAAGGAATGGTTAATTAACCACAGTTACTTTATTTTGTCAAGAGAAAAAAATTCAGCACCTAAGGGAACTCTTGGGAGTTCAGGGAAGTTCCATCAAAATGAATGTGAAAGTTCTATCTTCTCTCTTTTTTGTGTTCTACCTAAGATAAAATCTAACCAAACAAATAATTATATATACTCAATATCATGGAAGGTTATATATGAATTGACACGTAATACTAGAATTACATACGAAAGTGATCATTAGCTCAACTGTGACTCCAATCAAATAAGGAAAGACATAATAAGGAAAGTAATCCAATCAAATCAATTAATTGATCAGAACAAATCAATTAATTGATTATACTCGAGATCTCTAAAATATTATAATATCTATAGGATCTCTAAGATAATATTATAATATCTATAAGATCTCTAAGATATTGTGCTATTATAGTTCTAACACTCCCCCTCAAACTGGTGTGAATATATCATACATACCCAGCTTGCTTACAATTGAAGCAAAGGCAGACTTATAAACAACCTTAGTGAGCACATCTGCAAGTTGACGAGTGGTGGGAACATAGGAGGTACAGATCTCTCCAGAAGTAACTTTCTCTTTGATGAAGTGACGGTCAATCTCAATGTGTTTAGTACGATTATGTTGGACTGGATTGTGAGCAATACTAAGAGCAGCCTTGTTATCACAATACAAGGACATTGGACGTGGGATGGAGCAGCCTAATTTAGACAGTAAAATACGAAGCCATAACAACTCACACATACCGTGTGCCATAGAGCGAAACTCAGCCTCTGTACTTGACCGAGCAACTACTGATTGTTTTTTGCCACCAACTATTAGACAATAACCTGAAGTAGAGTGTCGATCAGTAACATAAACAGCCCAATCTGCATCAGTCTAGGCCTCGACATGCATGTGTCCATGGTTTCAAAAGAGTAATCCTTTACCAGGACACCTTTTCAGATAGTGTAAAACACGTAGAGTTGCATTAAGGTGTGTGATACGAGGACCATGCATAAATTTGTTAGAATATATGAAGATATATTCTATAGGATACAGCTGCATTATATGGATACATTTTATAGGATACAACTAGAATATATCATTATATTCTACAGGATATTCTGTTATTCTACTTTCCAGTTTTTGTAATTTTAAATCTAAAAGCTTAATATAAAATTTGCACTCACATAGAGTGGGATGCAACCTTCTTTGCAATTCTTCTTGGTATCAGAGCCAACCCTGATCTGGTTAACCACCACCACCATTGCGACTGCTGCTGCCATCTTCTTCCACCTACAAATCTCCATATTAATGAGATCTGTTCATCTATTTTTTTTCCTTTCTCTAATTTTTCCTAAAATCTTTCCAATGTTTAAGTTTTGAGATGCGATAAATATAATCCATTGATTGTGTAAAGCCGTGTGATCTAGTTATTCTTTTGTTTGTGAGATGACTGAACCAAACAAAAATGAAACTTCTAGAGGGGTTGGTTTGGGGGCATTGATGGTTTGTCTTCCCAATCCAATGAAAATCCTACGGTGCAGATTACCACAACTAAGCTAAATGGATGAAATTATGTGGTGTGGGCACAGTCTGCCAAAATGTATATTGGTGGGCGAGAAAAAATTGGCTACCTAACCGGTGCTACAAAAGAACCAAAGGAGACTGATGCTAATTATCCCAAATGGTTGTCGATGATTCGATTATTCGTTACTGGTTGGTTAACTCTATGCAGCCACAAATCTCAACAGGGTATTTATTTACACGGACAGCTAAGGAGATTTGGGAATCCTTAAAGCGTACATATTCACAGCGTCAGAATAATGCACGTATCTTTCAGTTGGACAAGGAAATTATGCCTTTTAAGCAGGGAAATCTAACTTTGGGCGATTATGATTAGTTTGGGAAAAACAGACTTATCATGATACATATATTGAGTGGCCTGCTGGGGTTACATCAAAGGGTCAATCTGCAGTAGAGATCTATGCAAAATTGGTGGAGAAACAACGGGTATATAAGTTTCTGGGTGCCTTAATCCTGATTTTGAATATGCTTTTGTTCATTTTACTTGATAGGGACTCTTGAGGAGGCTTATGCATACTGTCTTTCTAATCTTAGTCGCCAAGCACCCGCACCTTCTGTAGTTATGACTGATACTATGGCCATGGCTGCCAAGTATACAACAGCACCACCTCAGTCTTTTGGACCACCGTTGTTGCTTCTTCCTGACCACCCATTTTCTGCTCATCCTAGGAAGCAATGTAATCATTGTCACAGGTGGGGCCCCTTGAAGAGGGACTGTTGGGAGCTTAATGGTTGTCCTGGACAGACGTCAATAGGTCGCCAACAACATGGTCATACTACCCCTCCTTCTGCACATATGGCATCTAGTCAGCCTGTGTCTGGGGAAGCCACTCTTACTAAGGAGGAACTTCATAAGTTTCAACAATTTTTTGCACAGGTTCATGGGGGTTTCTCCACCCCGACATCCACTTTTGCACAATCATGTACCGTGGCTTCTACCAATAATGTTACTGCATCTCCTTCTATACCATGGATCATCGACTTTGGTGCATCTGAGAATGACTGGTATGTCCTCATTTTTCCGGTCATATACTATTGATTTAGGTCAGAAGAAAGTACGCCTAGCAGATGGGTCTTTTAACTCTATTGCTGGGAAAGGACATGTTCCAGTTACATCCTCTCTCACATTGACAGATGGTTCTACATGTTCCTCAATTAGCCACTAATTTAGTCTCTGCTAGTAGCATAACTCGTGCCTTAAATTGCAGTGTGACCTTTTTTACCTTTCTTACTGCGTTTTTCAGGATTTGGTGTTGCAGAGGACGATTGGCAGTGGGTGTGAAGAGAATGGCCTCTACTTATTAGATTTTGATGCAGCTCCAAAAATTCCGCGTGCCTTACATTCTCAGTCTCAATCCCATCTTTCTAATAAAATGCTTGTGATGCAGTGCCATCTTCGTCTTGGTCATGTTTCTTTTTCTTATTTGCAACGTTTGTGTCCTCACCTGTTTTCTGGCATTGTAGTATCAGAGTTATTGTGTGAGACAGGTGAGCTTGCGAAACACCATCTCACTTCTTATCCTATTAGTTTTAATAAAAGTTCTGGTCATTTTGATCTAGTGCATTCTGATGTATGGGGACCTTCCCCAGTTACTTCACTTTATGGCTTTCGTTATTTTGTGTTGTTCATTGATGACTTTACCCGTAATACTTGGATATACCTCATGAAAACAAAAGATGAAGTTTTTCCCATTTTCCAAACATTTACTTCTATGGTCCGTACTCAATTTAATAAAACCATTAAAGTATTTCATTCAGACCAAAGGGGGGAGTATACTTCTAAAGGCATTAAAGTTTTTTGTAACGCATCTGGCATTGAACATCAAACGTCCAATGTTCAAACCCCACAACAAAATGGGAAATCTGAAAGAAAAATCGCCACATTCTAGATATTGCTCATGTTATCTGTGTATTGGTATGAATGTCCCTTCCACTTATTAGCCAGATGCAATCAAAACTGCTGTGTATCTAATCAATAGGACACCATCTCGGGTTCAAGACCCCTTTCTCTATCTTATATCCTAATTGATCACCTTTCCTTTTACCTCCTCGAGTGTTTGGGAGCACCTGTTTTGTATAGGTCTTAGGTCGTATAGGTCTTAGGTCAAGCTCACTCTAAGCTTGATCCACATGCACTGAAGTGTGTGTTTGAGGGTTATTCTCATACTCAGAAAGGTTACTGTTGTTATCATCCCCCTAGTCATCGTCGATACATTTCTCGTGATGTAACTATCTTTGAGCATATTCCTTATTTTACAGGTCCTGCTCAGCCTCAAGGGGAGTGGTTTCCTTATGCTCCTGGTTTTGAGTATTCCAGATTTGCCTAAGTCGGTTGACCCCATCCCTCTTCCTACCATCTCTAATGATTCTCCTTTACATGTAGATTCCTGCAGATCAGATGTCCCACCTCCTCCTTTAAAGGTATATTCTCGCAGATTACGTGCTACACCTCTTTTGCCCAAATGCCAATCTTCCTCTGCTTCGCCAGAGCCATCCAAACCTACATCATTCAGTTTGCCTGAGTCTTCAGGTACGAATCCAGCGGTTATTAATGACCGCCCTATTGATCCACGTACGGCGAAACGGTCATTCACTCACACTTCAGGTACCAATCCAGTGGTTATTGATGATTGCCCCATTGCTCAACGCAAGGCGAAACGTACTTGTACTCATGTTTCTCTCTACCCTATTGAGGATTATATATCTAACCATCGATTGTCACCTGCATATCAATCTTTTCTAGCTTCATTGGATTATGTATCTTTACCTAAAACAGTTGCAGATGCACTTGGTCATCCACATTGGAAGGCTGCCACGATTGAAGAACTGACTGCTCTTGAAAAGAATGGCACTTGGGAGCTTGTTCCTCTTCCTCCCTAGGCGTAGTGCAATAGACTTTGTGGCTTTTTAATGTAAAAGAGAACCCTGATGGCACAATTAGTCAATATAAGGCTAGACTCGTCGCCAAGGGTTATGCACAGACTTGTGGCATTGATTATCTGGAAACCTTTGCCCCTGTTGCAAAGATGAACACTATACGTGTGCTTCTCTCCCTTACTGCTACTAAGGGATGGCCCTTGTTCCAGCTTGATGTTAAAAATGCATTCCTCAATGGTAACTTGCTAGAAGAGGTATAATGACTCCCCCACCTAGTTTTCGTTCCTCTGCACATCTTGAGCTTGTTTGTCGCTTAAGAAAATCTTTATATGGGTTGAAACAGTCACCTCGTGCTTGGGCTGATCGGTTTCGTACAGTTATGGTTTCTTATGGGTTCGCCACTCTGTTAGTGGGACTGTTGCACTCATTGTCTATGTGGATGATATTGCCATAACTGGGGATGATGCTGCTGGAAATGCTTCTCTCAAGAAGTATCTTGCATCTAAATTTGAGATCAAGGACCTTGGGCAGTTATGTTACTTCTTGGGTATTGAAGTTGCCTGTTCCAGTTCTGGTATATTCATTTTGCAGCGCAAGTATATTATGGATTTGCTATCTGCTTCTAGTCAGCTAGGGTGTCGCCCTGCAGATACACCTATTAAGCAAAATCATCGTTTGGCTGATTCTGAGGGGGTGTTTGTGGATGATGTTGGTCAATATCAAAGGTTTGTGGGAAAGTTACTCTATATCTCTCATACCCGACCTGATATTGCTTATGCAGTTAGTGTCTTGAGTCAGTTCATGCATTCTCCTCGGGTCCCTCATCTCCATGCTGTTATTCGAGTACTTCGCTATCTCAAAGGATGTCCTGGCCATGGTTTATTGTTTTCAAATCATGGCCACTTGAGAGTTGAGTCATGGACTGATGCTGATTTTGCTGGTTCAATTTCTGATAGACGCTCTACTTCAGGTTACTGCACTATGGTTGGCGGTAATCTAGTGACTTGGCGCAGCAAGAAACAATCAGTTGTTTCTAGATCTAGTGCAAAGGCCGAGTATCGAGCTATGGCTCATGGAGTATGTGAGTTGATTTGGCTACGTATTCTTCTTAGTGATCTACAAGTTCCAGTGTCTTTACCGATGTCATTGTACTGTGACAACATATCAGCAATAAGTATTGTTGCTAATCCAGTCCAACATGATCGTACTAAGCATATCGAGATTGATCGACATTTCATCCGTGAGAAACTTCTGAATAACGAAATATGCACACCATATGTACCTACGTCTCAACAGATTGCTAATGTTCTTACGAAGGGTTTCTGGCAAGATATTTTCTGGTGTACTATCCAAGCTGGGCATGTCTGAAATACATGGCCCTGCTTGAGGGGGAGTGTTAGAATATATGAAGATATACTCTATAGGATACAACTGCATTATATGGATATATTTTATAGGATACAGCTAGAATATATCATTATATTCTACAGGATATTCTGTTATTCTACTTTCCAATTTTTTGTAATTTCTAAATCTAAAAGCTTAATATAAAATGTGTTGCTCTCACATAGAGTGGGACACAACCTTCTTTGCAATTCTTCTAAATTGGCTGATAACACTCACTGCATAAGCAATATCTGGTCTAGTAAGGGACAGATAAATAGATCAACTTCCCCACCAATCGCTGAAACCGACCAATATCGACCAAAGGCTCACCTTCAGAATCACCCAACTTATGATTCGGCTTAATAGGGGTGTCACTAGGTCGAGAACCAAGTTTACCAGCTGACTGATGAAGATCTAATACGTACTTATGCTGAGAGATAAATATACCAGCTTTCGACCTTGCCACCTCAATCCCCAAAAAATACCATAGAGGACCGAGGTCTTTAACCTCAAACTGCTGATTCAACAACTGTTTTAACTTGTGTATCTCAGTAGGGCAGTTGCCAGTAATAACTATATCATCAACATAAACAATGAGTGCAGTAATGTTCATCCCAATTCGTTTAATGAAGAGGGTGTGATCAGCTTGACACTGGCGATACCCAACTCCAAGAATGACATTGTTGAAGCGCTCAAACCAGGCACATGGAGACTGCTTTAGATCATACAGTTACTTCTTTAATCGGCAAACTTTTCCTACATCATTATAAAAAGTGATACAAGGTGGAAGGTTCATGTACACTTGCCATGCAGGAAAGCATTCTTGACATCCATTTGATGAAGTGGCCAAGAGTAGTTTGCTGCAAGAGAGAGCAAGACACGGATAGAGTTCATCTTTAGCAGTGGTGCAAATGTCTCCAAGTAATCTATGCCATAAGTCTGGGCATAACCTTTAGCGACTAGGCAAGCCTTATACTTGTCCACTGTACCATCTGGTTTATATTTGACTGTGAACAACCATTTGCACCCTACAGACTTCTTTCCTTGTGGTAATGACACAAATTCCCTAGTACCATTCTTTTTCAATGCACACTTCTCTTCGTCCATCGCTGCTTTCCAATGAGGAATGGATAAAGCTTCTTTTACATTTTTAGGAATGGATATGGATGAGAGTTTAGCAACAAATGAATGATAAACGTAGACAAAGCATGATATGAGACAAAACGATCAATAGGATATTTAGTGTGTTCTCCTTTGCGTTGAGCAATAGGAACATCCAAATCATAAGTGGTAGGGAGAGAGGAATTACCTGCATCCCATTGCTCCAAAGATGAATCACTTATTTTTGGCTGTTTAATCTTGCCAGTCAAATATCCCGGTTTTCTTCTCCCAGTAATTGCCAACTTGGCAGATTGTGCCCATTCAAGACAATTCGTACCGTCGAGCTTCACTGTTGTGATCTGGAGAGTTGGGCTGTCATTCATACTCACGCCGAATGAATAACAGTCATTCAAACACTGTGTTGGGTGTTTGGTAGAACATCACCAGAACAGCAAACTTCCGCCACCAATTTGGCCTATTTTTCTTCAAAGCAGGATGTGGCCAGTCCCCAAACATGCAATCTATAGCTTCAAAGCCAACTAAGTCTCACTCTGTTTCAAGTTGGACGGCAACCGTCCCTGCAATACTTACATGAGGACCTGACATGGTCAAGATATACAACATCGGACCATGCAATTTCTTCCCTTGTTAATATACAAAAACCAGTTTACCAATATTCGCCACATGAACAACACCCACTTTCAGAATGGTGGAAACCGTGCATGTCCCTCAAAATGATCTCTCGCCTAGTCACTAGAGAAATCTACTTGGTGGCACATACATGAAGGTTCTTTCTTTCGTGAATTGTAGTGCCTGGCCGCATGGGCTAGTATTTATAACTTCAAACACCACCGCAAACTTCTCACTATGGCGGCTGAGGAGCTGCTCTTGTACATCATTTTCCACACCATATACTGAGTTGGTATCTGGTACAAAAAGAACAGTGTTTATTTTATCTAATAATGCCTAAGGTTTTGCACATGTCCTCTCGGATTGTAGAAGTGTTGTGCTTCCGGAGTAGAAATATAGACCTCCTTCCTCAACTTAGCCAAACTGCAACCAGGGGTTTTCTGAAAACCATTCTTCTTCATCATTGTTCTAACCTTTGCGACATCCTTCCATGTTGAAGCAGTGGCGTACATATAACCAATAATATATGGTATCCACCTTCCTTTGATTCCAGCTCAAACAGCCGCTTTGCAGCCATCTCCCCCAACTCAACTTTCTTGTGACTTTTGCATGCACCCATCAAGGCACACAATAATTCCTAATTCAATGGGCATCTGTTGGATAAACTCCCAATTCCCAAAATTCTTGCCAGCATGTCAAAGAAGGTCCACCACAGCTCCTCCTACACCATAATCTATTTTCACACTATTGAATTAACGTGGCCCCTCATCCACCAAACCAGAATGACTGCATGCTGACAGATCACACAAAAAGGTTACACCACTAGGTCTAAGGACACCCCTTCGCATCTCCATAAACAATGTACGTTACTGCAGCCCTTTCATGCCCATGGGTACACCCATTTATTATTGCATTCTACGTCATCACATGACGCATGCACATGCATCATTCAAAGAGTTTACATGCAATGTGAGCACCCTTATACTTTGCATACATGTCTATGAGAGCTGTCATCACTCAAGCATTAAGACCCAATACTTTCAAGTAGAAATAACTTAATAACATCTTTCCTACACAGAAATTACTAATGGACAGACGGATAAGTGATTCTGATATTTGTCCTAGATGAAAACATGATATATTTTCTTGTACAAACCTTCAGTGCACATGGTTTGCCAGTCCCCTTAACCTTAGAGCTGAAACGTTGGACAACAACTTCAAAACCATGAAATACTATACCATATCATTCATCACACATTCACACCTTAGATAAATCAGACCTTATCCATCACCTTACTGACTTAGCCAGCATTGCCTACTTCATAATGATTGAAAAAAATCAGATTACCTTTAAACCTCAGTACAACTACAAGCCTAACAAATTCCAACATGTCCTACTGATGCATCCAATTTAAGTATCCCTCAAACACACCCAGACTAATCAAATACTATATTCCTGAAAAATTTAGCTCCAACTTATTCATACTGGCTACAGATGGAGGTTACAACAGTGTTACAGGAGCATCTAGTGTCGGTTTCACTATTAATCATTAGAATTCCAAAACCACTCTTGCAGGCAGCAGAGAGCCAGTGGAGCAGAGGAAACAGAAATCCTTGCACTAAAGCTGGGGCTGCAACAAGCATGGCAAACAGGAAATGGAAGGGTGGCTGTTTGTTGTGATAGTAGAAAGGTTGTTAATGAAGTCAATGCTGATTGACAGACATTAGGAGGTCTCTTGGGATTAGGAGACGAAAGCACAAATGGGTGTCCTTGCCAAAAAAAAGTCTGTCACACCTTCTAACTTTCCCGTTCTCTCGTTCTCTTCTCCTCTCCTCTTCTCTTCTTTTCCTCGCAAATCGAAAAGGGAAACTCCCCAATCGCCCTCTCTTTCTCTCATCCCAAATCAAGTAGATGTCTTTTGCAGGGGGGAATTAAAACCAAGGGTATGAAAAGAAGAGAGAAAAAGTCAACACTCATTTTAATTGTAATTTTAATTTCGAGTATGAAGTAAACCAAGGGTATGTATGTGGATGATGAGATTGCTAAGAAAATCTGTTTTTCGTAGAAAAACAAGGGCGGCAAGTTTATCTTTCAAGAAATTGTAATATGCTATAAAAGGGGTAACTCGTGTTTCGTACAAGATCGATTGTAGATCCAGGACACGGTCAAAGTGATAGAATCTAGAATTGAACCACCTAAGAGATTTCAACTAGTAAATGCAGAATTTCATCTAGAAGAGATTAAACTTTAAAGAATGAGAGATACACCTACACAACATACCATCTCACATTCTCACCCTCTAGAAAACTTAAGCCAAAAGAAAAAAAAAAAAAAAAAGGGGGAGGGAGGAGGGGAATGTGAGAATTAAGCATTAAAAAAATTAAATAAAGAAAAAGAAACTTAAAAAAATCAGTAAAGTTAGTCTGTTTGAATATTTATATTTCTATCATTGACGAAAATTAAGCATTAAAAGAAAATAAGTAAAAAACTTAAAAAATAATTCACTAAAGTAAGTCTGGTTTAGTATTTATATATATATCATTAAAAACCATAGAGGAATATATATGAATTGACACGTGAATCTTACCAGAAAGGAGGCTAGTCTCATACTAGAATTACATACACGAGAGATCATTACCTCAACTGTATTGCTTATTTGGTAGAATGGTCACCAGAACTACGAACCGCCGACCCACCCTGCAACCAACTTCCACCAATGCAGCCTATTTTGTTCAAATCCAGATGTAGATAGCCCGCACTGTTTACCAGAGGACTTGACACTGTTAAGATCTATAACAGTGGACCATGTCATTTCTTCCCTGATTTATATACAAAACCACTTTACCAATAATCCCCACATGAACAACACCCATTTTTAAAATGGTGAAACCTGTGCATGTCCCTCACTATGATCTCTCGCCCAGTTACTAGAGAAATGTACTTGGTGGCACTATGGCAATCACCACATACACGAAGATTTTTCTTATGTGGATGGTGGTGTCTGGATTAGTATTTATAAGTCCAAATGCTATGGCGAGTTTCTCACTATGGCTGCTGAGGAGCTGTTCTTGTACATCATCTTCCACATCATGCACTGAGTTGGTATCAGGTACATAACCAACAGCTTTTATTTTATCTACTAAAGACTCAAGTTTTGCATATATCTTCCCAGATTGTGGATGTGTTGTGCTTCCGGAGTAGAAAGTATGGACCTCATTTCTCAACTCAACCAAACTGCAACCAGGGGTTTTCTGAAGCCCTTTATTCTTCATCATTGTTCTAACCTTGGCCACATCCTTCCACATTGAGGCAGTGGCATATATATTAGCCAATAATACATGGTATCCGCCTTCCTTTGGTTCCAATTCAAACAGCCGCTTTGCAGCCATCTCCCCTAACTGAACATTTTTGTGAATCTTGCACGCACCCAACATGGCACCAAACACACTAATTCCTGGTTCAATGGGCATTTGTTGGATGAATTTCCAAGCCTCATCAAGCTTGCCAGCGCGTCCAAGAAGGTCCACAACGGCTCCATAGTGATCCAACCCAGGCTCTAAACCATGATCTGTCTTCATGCTATTGAAGTATCGTAGCCCCTCATCCACCAAACCAGAATGACTGCACGCAGACAGAACACACAAAAAGGTTACACCATTAGGTCTGATGACACCTCTTTGCATCTCGCCAAACAATGTGACTGCAGCCCTCCCATGCCCATGGGTTCCATACCCATCAATCATTGCATTCCATGTCATCACATGACGCACATCCATCATGTCAAATAGTTTCCTTGCAATGTGAACACCCCCACACTTTGCGTACATGTCTACGAGAGCTGTCATCACAAATGCGTTCTTATCCAGGCAAGATCTGATAGTAAGCCCGTGGATCCACTTTGCCTGCCGTAATACTGATAAATCTGCAAGGGCAGAAATGACACTCACCATAGTGAAAGAATCAGTTTTTACATTCTCTCTCTGCATCTTAGAAAAGTGTCTCAAAGCCTCATTTACTTTACCGTTTTGTGCAAAACCCAGGATCATGGCATTCCACGAAACAAGTGTTTTACCCCTCAATTTCTTGAATAAGTCAGCAGCAACGTCTACTCTCTTGCACTTCGAATACATTGCAATCAAAGAGTTTGTAATGGACACATCAGATCCTAGTCCAATTTGTTTAGCTAGATCGTGAATATATTTCCCTGGCTCAAGATTGCCTAAGTCGGCACAGGCTTGTAAAGCGCCCATTATAGTAACATCTGTCGGTTCCACACCTTCCTTCATCATCTTCTGGAAAATCTCCATCGCTTCTTCAGAGTTTCCACTCTCAGCATAACCATCAATCATAGAATTCCAAGAAACCACATTCCTTGCACGCATCTTATCAAAAACCAACCTTGCAGTGTCCACCAATCCACATTTTGAGTACATGTTCATCAAGGCAGTAGAAACATTCACCAATGATCCCAAATTCGCCCGTATGACAAAACCATGAATGCACTTCCCAATCCTCAAAAACCCAACATCTGCGCACGCAGGCAAAATCGTGACAATTGTGATTGAATCAGGTCTGTGACCTTTTTCCTGCATCTCTATAACCAACTTCAATGCTCTCCTAGACAACCCATTCTGCGCATACCCAGCAACAATGGCATTCCAAGCAACTACATCTCTTTGAGGCATTCGATCAAACATCTTCCTACAATCATCAATGCACCGACACTTTGCATACATATTTGAGACAGCAGTCATTGCATATAAATTAGAACTAAACCCATTAACAACCAAATCACCATGAAGTAATTTACCCATTCTAAGGTTCGAACAATCCCCACACGCTTTCAACAAATAAGTATAATTATAAACAACAGGAACAACACCATCATGCTTCATTCTACGAAAAAACGACAACCCAACATCTAAAGACGCAAATTTAGCATACCCTTTTAACATAGTGTGATATAAAGCATCTATTTTATCAAGAACAGGCTCAAACACAAGTTCCGCTTCGCGTAAACAACCAAACTTAGTAAACAAACTAATAACCTTAGTTTGAAACAAATGTTCATTGTATAAACCATTTTTTATAATAAGTCCAAGAGTCTGATTCAGTTCTTTTATATTTGTACACATTTCAAGAAGTATAGCAGAAGGGTGAGTGTAAACATGATGGGGAATGTGGGTTCTTAAAGAAAGTGTGTGTGATGATGAAGAAGAAGGTTTTGGTGATTGGGTATGAAGAAGAAGGTTATTAGATGGACGTATGGTACAAGGAGTTGCATGGGGAAGAAGATAGGAGATCATTTTTTTACCTCTTTTTTCTGTGACTTGGGTTTGGGTTATCCTCAAATGTGGAAATCTTTGAAGTGTGGTTAACATTTTTGGCGGTTATTTCCATCAAATTTTGTGGGCTTGGGCTTGGGCTGTCTCTTGGCCCATACTCACTATCTTCAACACAACACTCTTACTTGATCTCCAAACTCAAAAGTGTTCTAAAAAACGCTAGGCGGTAGTCGGGCGGTGGGAGAGCGCCTAGGCCTTCTAGGCAGTACCTAGACGGGCTAGGCGGTTTTTTTTCCTAATATATATAGTAATACACACCTATACTACAAGAAATGAAGAAAATCATTTACCATAACTCAAAAAATAAACATAAACAAAGATACTTATTACAAAAATGCGTAATAGTTGAAAAATATCGACTTCATATAAAACATACTCTTTGTTATAGTGGCATATAATTTACATTAGACTTTAGTCTTTTAAACTCATTCAAATCTTAAGTCTACATGGGCTTTTAGTTTTTGACATTTAATAATTCAAAAAAAATAAATAAATAAATTGACGAATTGGACTGCCTAGAGGCCGCCTAGACCCGCCTAGTCGGTCCACCGATTTTTTAAACGACTTGGGCATAGGCGAGTCGGTTGGGCACCGCCTAGCACCTAGAGACCACATAGGCGGCCGCCTAGACCGATTTTTAGAACAGTGAACTCAAGTAACAAGCAATTAATGGAATAATGTTGCCGCCATGGTCCTTAACGATGTGAAGACACGTTTCCATCTAACGGCTAGATAGTATAAAAGTGGGAGACTTAAAGCACTCTGGTGTACTTCTAGAGGCTCAATAATAGTCAAAACAGTGATCTACCTTTGTTTAGTTTGTTCTCTTATTTAGAAAGAGGAAAACATTATTCGTAAATCCCATGTATTAAGATTGAGGAGCGTGTGCAAGTTAAAAGATTTAAATTTAAAAGGAACTAGATTTTGGATCTGGACATAAGCATGGGCTCTTTTAGATATTTTAGTTGCCCCTAAAACACTTTTAGTAAAAAAGAAAAATAACTAAAATTCCTCATAGTTAGATTCCAAAACTAAAATTCCATGTAAACTTTGTTCGTGGTAAGCTAATAATTTGGTTATTTCCCTTTTGAATCCAATACTCGTAAAAATATGAGAGAAACACATAAGATTTGTACATTTGGAGTATTTCCATAATTTGTCACTGGGCATTTGATCTACTTCTTTCATAATAATAGCTAGAGCTAGTGCTTATTTGCCATGAAAGTATACATAGAACTATAGAAGTTAATTATGTACATGAGTAATTTGAAAATACTACCAAGCTCGGCACAATGATCCTCGAGTTCTATGTTACCATGAATTCTGCAAAGATTCACCAAGGATTCACCAAGGATTCCCAAACTTCTACGTTCGGGTCAAACGATATCTTCTCAATGAACTCCATAGCCTCTTTCAAACATTTTGTACTCCCCAACATGTTATTTCCACTCAGATAATGCTCCATGGTTGCTCATTAATTCAAACTGCAACATCCCCTCATTAAATAGGACATCACATACTATAAATATTTGTGCATCGGGTGTTAGTCCCATTTCTTTGAACTAATTAAATAGATCGATGACATCTTCTCCACAACCATTTTTTGCTAGACCCATTGCCAAGGTACTTGTATACTCAAAATATTACAACCTAATGGATTTACTTATCTCTCGATTTTTTTTCTTTTTCACTCTCTATTCTTTATATACTGTCTCTTTTTTCCTAACTTCTCTTTTCATCAGGTTCGTTCATCTCCTCTCCATCTCGCACTCCTCAGCTCTCTACCTGTCCCATTCCCTATATGGCAGTTCTCGGCAGTTAGGTTACCGCGGACCTGATCCGCTGCATCATGTCTCCTCTTCGCTACTTTACGTACGACCCCTTTGCTACCTATGACTCCACATGTCATCAATATGTCCTATACAGATGCCCCTCTCGATCCCGTTGACATTCCGCGGTATCATTTATGGTCCGCGGACAGTCGACGGGTCCGAGAATCCACCCAAACCTCCCCCTCTCCTTTCCATTTGTGGTATGTACCTCCTTTGCACGTGCGCCATCATTACATCCATGTGTCCAAGGCGCACGTGTATGGAACCTGTCTTTTCGGCGCACGCGCATCGAACCTGTCTTTTTGATTTTCGAGGACCCACGTGTCCTTTTTCCCCTGGTCCTTTTTTCTTCTGAAATTATGTTTTTACCCCTGTCGCTTAGTATCCCGCTCAAACCTCTCTCTTTCTTCAAAACCCCACTTCTGTATCTAAACCCTCTCACTTTGCTCAATCCTTCTCACTGTTCTTCAATTCGTTTCCGATGTATCTTTGGTCGCTCAAGGTTCGAGTTTTCCTTACTGTTCTTCATTGCTCTTTGCTGCTTAGTACCTCAGGTTTGTCTTCATCCCCTTTTGTTCCTGTCATTTGTACCCGATTATTCTTATTCGCGTTACTGTTCCCCTTCCTTTCCCTTCGTGGTTTATTTTCCCCCTATTTAACCCAACTTATTTTCCTGTCAGTTGGGGCTCTCCAATTTGTTTTATTCTATCATGTCGAATCCGAATCGTTGAGTACCTCAGGTACTTGATCCGATGGATCGGAGTCCTCCACCTCCAGATCTAGCGGTCATACCGCGGAACAATCTGAGTCAACGGCTTCTGACACTTCTAGCCCTGTCCCTGAACCTTCCACTTCAGGAAGGAAAGCCACTCTTCCTCTCCCCCCTTCATACCACTGTAGACCCAACTTAGATGCAGTTAAAGCTGCTTAAGACATCCCAGCCGATGTGATCCTTGAGCACGTGCCTGGCATCACCCATTTCCCACATCTAGTCAAACCGCGGCCCGGTTGTCTCATCGCTACCGTAGGTCAGATAGCCGCAGGCTTGCGGTTTCCCTTAACTCCTCTGGACGTCGAGGTATGTAACCACTTCAACATCCCCCCATGCCAAGGCATTGGTAACTTTTGGCGCATCCTATATGCCGCGAATCATTACAACGAAACCAATTCACCCAAAATCCAACTCTGCGATATAATAGCTTATTATTATATAAAGAAGAGCACCAAATTTGGTAGTGTAGGATATCAATCCTTCTGTACACGTCCGCAGAAGAAGTCCTTTGTCCTCCACATTACTACCACTGACAAAGTGTGGCATTATTATCCGTTATATGTGTCCGGTAGTTTTCTATCCGCGGATATTTCATCTGAAGTTTCTCTAAGGCATCTCAGTTTCCTTACTAGTGGTACATAACATCTTTTGGGTCGCAGTGCCCTTTCCTAACTTGCTTTTAACTTGTCTTTCTTCTGTGACACAGGTTGGAGCCCTGATTCGCGATCTAAAATTTACACCGGCATTTCATTAGCAACTTTCCAAAGACTCCGTGATTTGGGAAGTGCCCAGTGTGAAGTTCTCGGCATAGATCTAGAAAAGGGCAACCCTCTTCTCCTTGATCCTTCGTTGAAAAGCATTAGTAAATATCAAGGTCCGCTCTACTACCCAGCACCACCCAAAGAAAGACTCCCCAAATCCTCCCCTCGCCCTAAAAGAAAGGCCTACAAGTCCTTCAAGTACACCAACAAGATATACCACTCCAAAGTCGTTGCCCAACGAGCTGCCGCCCAATCCCATACCGCTACTCCAGATACCGCCCCCTCTTCCTGCTCTGTCGTGGCGGATTGGGAAGACGACTTCGCTCAACCCTCCTCCACTGTAACTGAAGCTGTCATGGCCACTAATAAGCTCAAACTTTAGGAAAGTGACTCGGATGGGGAGGAGCCCACCGAAGTTGCGGCCAAGAGTCCCCCAGCCAAAAAGGCTAGGACCACGCTTCCACCCTTCATCAAACAATTAATGCGTGCGATCGCCGACCTATTACTCCTGCGTGTCGTCCTGGAAAAGACCCTTACCCATCTGGGCCTTTGCCTTCTGGTGCCATTGACATATGGCGCCCTCAATTCAGGGCCAGGGATCGGGATATAACGATTCTCGATTTGACCCTAAATAACACCGCTATTGCGACCTCTCTTTTCTTCAGCTCTCATCTTCCCAAAGATCAAGCATATGGAGACTCTGGCACGTTCGCCTCGCATAGAGCATCCATCTACCACGGCTGGGAAAAGGTTTAAATTTTTCCCCTTGTATCCTATCTTTTTCTTTGGATAGTTTGGTAACCAATCATTCTTTTCAGCTGAGTTTGGACATTGGCTATGTGGTGCGCGGCTTAACCAACACACTGGAATCGCACAAGACCATGAAGCAAGAGATTGAAGGTCCTGATGGCTGGAAAGCTAAATATGCCAAGGTGGAGAAGGACCGTGATGATCTTCGAATTGTAGCCGTGAAGGCTCAAAAGGCACTCCAGCTGGCTGAAGACAAGCATCGCGATTATGTTGCAGGTGTGACATCCAAACTTGAGGGCCAAAAAGCAGCGGGTAAGATAGCCACTCAAGCCGCTGTAGACAAATCCGTGGAGGAGGCCTGATAAAAGATAAAATTGAATAGTCTACCTATGAAATGAACGATGAACTCAAAACGTAAGTAAACTAAAACTTTTTACGTGTCTATTTTTATCAAAGTTTCTACTCTCGAATCTATCAAAATATAGTGGAGTAGAGTGATTCGTTCCACTCCTAGTCCTTCCGCATGTTAATGTTCTCTAAGTATAAGTATTCAATCTCTAAAGTCTAATGAGAGATTTACGAAAAGGCAACTAGACTACGATGCAACTACCCACAAGATGCACTAGTCGACTATCAGAATAACTAAGGGAATGCTACGTTGATTCTATGATAAGGAGTTAGAGGGGGATTGATTCCACCTCAACTCGACTTAATCCTATTAACGACGAATCATCGTAATCCGAATTGAACTACTTCGCAGAACAATTGGTTCTTCCTAATCCCTAATTACACATGGCATTCCTACCAATTCATAACTAGCATGTGAACGATTAAACCCATTCTCATGGTGAACTAATCGTTTCTAGAGTGGAAAGGAAATTACGACGATTCTACGATAGTCGGAATCAAGCTTTCATCAAGGCTTCTCAACCCCCTCTAATGGAGGTTTAGCCGAGAATCATTACGCAATCATTTCCGATTAAATTTAAACTAAACATGATATAAAGAATTGCAATTTACTAATCTAATTTAAACAATAATTTAAATCTAATTAATAACTAAGAATTGAATAACAAGTAATAAATGAAATTAGATCTAACACAAATGTAAATGACAAGAATCGAAATTGACAAACTAGCTATTTTATTTATCAAACTAATTAAGAACAATGATTCTAAGAATTTAATCTAAAACAAGAGTTGGATTTGAAATTAAACTTAATTAAAAACAATTAAATAAAAACTAGATCTAGAAGCTATTTTAATGGCTACTTTTTACTCTAACCTATCTACCATTAACCAAGAGTTAAGCTTTTGTTTTTATCCTTTCAGATCCAAAAATCGTGCATGGGCTTGGAGCCATGTTTTGGGCCAGAGAATCAGGCCCAAAACCCAATTCTTTCAGTCCAAAAAGGCCTATTCAGCTGCAGTTGGCTTCAACAGACTTTTCGTCCACTTTTGCTCCTCTGATTGGATCAAGGCTTAGACTATTGGAAATCTCTTTTCGAGCCGGTCGTTTTGACATAAGGTAGGCCCCATTCCGAGGTCTGAGTCCAAAGATATGGCCTTCGGAAGTTCTCATCGACTTTGTGTCTTTGTTTACAAGGCGTTGACTTTTCAGCTTTTGACCGGGATTCAGAAAGGCTTTGTCTTCTTGAATCTTGGCCTTTAATCATGGAACTCCTTAGTAACCGACCTTTGCTCCTCTATCTCGCTAAAGTGGCACATTTCTGCATAAATGGACTTTGAAGCCCGAAATGCATAAAAAACACACGAATCGGTGTTAACTCTTAATTATTACTCACACAATTGGTCTAAAAGTATGACTGTTAAAGGGTTAAAACTACAGTTTTGGGCTCTTATCAAACCACCCCCAAAAAGCATTTTGTTTGTCCTCAAGCAAAGATGAGAAATTAGAATAAGTGACCAAAAATGGAGTTCTAACTACTCTCGTTTCGCTGAGTGCGATTGCATTGACCATATGCAACAAGGCCTTAAACCACTAGGAATTCGCTAGTGGATGAGTTATAGCCTCGTGAGAGTTTTCCAGTGAAGGTACTCACAAACTTCATCTATACTACAACGACTAAGAAAGAAAACTATTGTTTCCTTATTCATGCTCTAAATTAACTATACCTCTCACTAGCAATGCATATAGAGTAATCAAGTCGAAACCTAAGCTAATATATGCATAATAATCAATCATCTACAATTAACATATATACAATGAGTAATACTATGAAATGCAATAGCAGGTCCGCTTTAAAGAAACTTCGAATAGCGTCCTTAAGTAGGTTCTCACAATAATAGTCAAGATACAACACTCGATTTTTCCACTCAAGTTTATTTACTCTAGTGCGGATTGGGCACACTTTACCTTACAATCTCAATGACAACAAGGAAGCCGGAGTCGATCAAACACATCTGCCACTTTACTATCACACTAACCTATTCCTAATTGAGCTAGAGGTCTTTATTAGGTGTTCTGGGATTAGGAGATGGTTTAAGAAGGAAGGAAATGGATATTCAAAAAGGACAAGTCCGAGATAATAGAGTCTTCATATTATGTAACTAGAGAAAACCTTGTTATTTACTTTTGCTTCTACACTTTGTTTCCATCCTTAGCCATATATATATATATATATATATATATATATATATATATATATATATATATATTTTTTTTTTTTTTTTTTTTTTTTTTTTTTTTTTTTTTTTTTTTTTTTCATTGGCTTTTGACCCCCTTTTATTCTATTTTTGGAGTTTTTATTTTATTTCTATTTTTATTTTTCTTTTCTTTGGATGGAAACTTCTTCTCTTTATTTCCTGAAGCAACTAACTAATTTTTGTTTACACAGGTATTTCTCTTCTTCTTTCTTCCTCATTCTATTCTCAAACTTATTCTAAATTGGGTAGGTTGATTTATTTTTTTTTTTTTTTTTTTGTAACAGGGTAAAGGGATTGTGGTTTATGAAAGGCTAAAGAAAGGCTCAGAGGGGCGACTAGCGGAAAATAATTCATAGGTTTGAATTTTTGGCTATATCGATCCAAAGAGGGCCTAAATTCTCGCTTATGATATGGTTTAGTGATCAAGCAAGTGGACGTGTGATATCTCTATCCGGATTTTACTTCTCCCTTGTGTCATTTCTCCAAATGTTTCGCTCATATAAGGCTTTCGACTATATTCTCACAGAATTTGTAGAATAAGTACTCTAGCCTAGATTTCGAAACTTATCAAGCTAACAATCATAGATACTCATGTAATATATTTATAGATAGATGCAAAGATTATTACCTACATATTAACCTAAGTTTCTAAATATTATTCTGATGCAAAAGCTACGTAAGATTTCTAGATTGTTAAGAGCATGGAGAAAGAAAACAATACCAATATTCCTAAGTGTATAGCATAACTTATTTATTTATATTTTTGAATTTTTTTTTTAAAATTTTAACTAAAAAACAAATGCATATTATATCTATCTATATCCTAACAGATGCCTTAATTACACGTGTTTCTATGCCCCCCCCCCCCCCAAACAAAAAGCATATATGGTTTGTCCTCAAAGCATTTAAATAAAGAGGGTAGAAAAATACCATGGAAACGCGTGAAATTCTGGAACATCTGCAAAACAAAGTTAGAACGTACTAATATAGGAAATAAAAAACTGACACAACTCTATACGAGTTCTACCCATTATGGGGTTAACAATAATGAAATTGCTTGGTGATAAGAGTAAAATGAATAGTCTACCTACGAAATGAACGATGAATTCACAACGTAAGTAAACTAAAACTATTTTCGTGTCTATTATCAAAGCTTCTACTCTCGATGCGAATTGCACTAAGTGGAGTAGGAAGTTCGTTCCACTCCTAGTACCCTAGCATGGATTGTTTCCTAAGTCTAAGAAATCAGTCTTAAATCTAATGAGAGCTTTACGAAATGTTATGCTAACAAGACGCGTTATTTTAAATAACTAGATATAATAAATAACAAGATAAAATATGCGAAGCTACGGAAATAATGATTGTTTGACTCTAGATAAAGAAATAGAGGGAATTAAATCCACCTCGAATCCAACTTAATAACCTAGTATAGATTGTCGTATCTCGATTCTTACGCTTTCCACGGCAAGAATTTCGAGTCTAATCCCTAGTGTTCATGGCATTCCTACCGGATACTAACTAGCATGTGAGGTCGCCCACCCATTCTCATGGCGAAAACACGACCTTCTAGAGTGGAATAGATTCAACTACCAATTCTATACTAACCACTAAGTTTTCATCAAGGCTTCATCAACCCTCTAATGGAGGTTTAGCCTTGAGTCATCAAACTACCATTTCCCATTGAATCTAAACTAAACATAATGTAAGAAATTGAGATTTACTTAATTAACAATAATGAATCTAATTTAATGGCCGGAATGGAATAATAACAAGAATTTAATTTAGATCTAGAATGGAAATGACTTAAATTCAAATTGACAACTAACTATTTTATTAATCTAATCAATCAAGAACAATCATTCAAAGATTTAATCTAAAACAGGAATTGAAATGGAACTAAAACTTAATCTATTAATAAAACTAGATCTAGAATTCTATATATTAATTTA
This sequence comes from Coptis chinensis, assembly GCF_015680905.1. Classification (NCBI taxonomy): domain Eukaryota; kingdom Viridiplantae; phylum Streptophyta; class Magnoliopsida; order Ranunculales; family Ranunculaceae; genus Coptis; species Coptis chinensis. The sequence goes on from NC_141463.1 coordinate 41,073,317, forward strand.
GGTCTAACTAGCTACCATTAACAAAGAATGAAGCTTTTGTTTTTATACATCCAGATCCAAAAATCGTGCATGGGCTTGGAGCCATGTTTTGGGCTAGAGAATCAGGCCCAAAACCCAATTCTTTTGGTCCAAAAAGGCCTATTCAGCTGCAGTTCGCTTCAACAGACTTTTCGTCCACTTCTGCTCCTCTGATTGGGTCAAGGCTTGGACCATTGGAAATCTCTTTCCGAGCCGGTCGTTTTGACATAAGGTAGGCCCAATTCCGAGGTCTAAGTCCAAAGATATGGCATTCGGAAGTTCTTTTGCAACATTGCTCTTTTTATCTCGCTAAAATTGGCAATTACATATAATGGACTTTGAAGCCCGAAATGCATAAAAACACGTAATCAGATTAACTCTTACTTATTATTCACATAATTGGTCTAACAAGATGATTATTAAGAGGTTAAAACTACAGTTTTGGGCTCTTATCAAACCACCCCAAACAAAGATTTTGCTTGTCCTCAAGCAAAGATGAGAAATTAGAATAAGTGACCAAAAATGGAGTTCTAACTACTCGCTTTGCTTGCTGAAAACGATTGCATTGACCATATGCAACAAGGCCTTTAAACCACTAGGAATTCCCTAGTGGACAAGTTATAGCCTCGTGAGAGTTTTCCAAAGAAGGAAGTACTTTCACAAACTTCATCTATACTACAACGACTAAGAAATAAAACTATTGTTTTCTCATTCATGTCTCAACTATCTATACATCTCACTAGCAAATACATAAGAATAACCCAAATCGGAACCCTAAGCTAATATATGCATAATAATCAATCATCTAAAATAAACATATAACAATGAGTAATACTATGAAATGTAATAGCAGTCCAAACTCTCGAATAAGCGTCCTTAAGTAGGTCCTCACATAAATGTCAAGACAAAAACCACTCGATTTTTCCACTCAAGTTTCATTACTCCAAAGGTGCGGTGGGCACACTTTACCTTATAATCTCAATGACAACAAGGAAGCCGAGTCGATCAAACACATCCGCCACTTACTATCACACTAACCTATTCCTAATTGAGCTGAGAGGTCTTTATTAGGTGTCATGGGGATTAGGAGATGGTTTAAGAAGGAAGGAAATGGATATTCAAAAAGGACAAGTCCGAGATAATAGAGTCTTCATATTATGTAACTAGAGAAACCTTTGTTATTTACTTTGCTTCTACACTTTGTTTCCATCCTTAGCCATATTTTTCTTTTCTTTTCTTTGGCTTTTGACTCCCTTTATTCTATTTTTTTGGAGTTTTGATTTATTTCTATTTTTTTTTTCTTTGGATGGAAACTTCTTTTCTTTATTTCCCAAGCAACTAACTAATTTTTGTTTACACAGTGTTTTTCTTCTTCTTTTTCTTCATCATTCTATTCTCGGACTTATTCTAAATCGGGTAGGTTGATTTATTATTTTATTATTTTTTTTTTATTTTGTTTTGTTTTTGTAATGTGGTAAAGGAATTGTGGTTTATGGAAGGGCTAATGAAAGGCTCGAGGGGCTTAATTAGCGGAAAATAATTCATAGGTTTGAATTTCTGGCTATATCGATCCAAAGAGGGCCTAAATTCTCGCTTAGATATGGCATAGTGATCAAGCAAGTGGACATGTTATTTCTCTATCCGGATTTTACTTCTCCCTTGTGTCATTTCTCAAATGTTTCGCTTCATATAAGGCTTTTAGGCTATATTCTCACAGGATTTGTAGAATAAGTACTCTAGCCTAGATTTCAAAACTTCATCGCTAACAATCATAGATACTCATGTAATAAATTTATAGATAGATGCAAAGATTATTACCTACATATTAACCTAAGTTTCTAACAATTATTCCGATGCAAAAGCTATGTGAGACTTCTAAATTGTTAAGAGCATGAGAAAGAAAACAATACCAATATTCCTAAGTGTATAACATACTTTTTTTTTTATTTTTTTTTGATTTTTGAAATTTTAACTAGAAAACAAGTGCATATTATACATATCTATATCCTAATCAGATGTCTTAATTACACGTGGTTTCTATGCCCCCAAACAAGAAGCATGCTTTGTCCTCAAAGCATTTAAATAAAGAGGGTAGGAAAAATACCATTGAAGCGCTGAAATTCGTGAACATCCGCAAAACAAAGTTAAAACATACAAATATAGTAATAAAAATACCGACGCGAACTCTATAAAGAGTTCCACCCATTATGGGGTTAATGTAATTAAATTGCGTGGGACATAAGCGACACTAACTTAACTAAAAACTTACCGCACCCCAAAGATCTACTCGCCATCCTCCTCTTCTATATGAGGTTCTTTCGCGATCCCGCCATGCCATAATAACTTGCCACGCCTTCCGGCGTGGTATCATCAACTAGTGCTAACCTCTCTAGTGTTATTTGGTCCGATGGTGTAAGGGGCAACCAAATGTGGTTGCACCTGCCATCCCGCCAAGTCATGGCTCGAATGATCTTACCATTATGATGGGTGGGTCTCATGATTTCGACCCTTTCCCAACTGTAATCGTGGTACGTAATATGGGTAGGCAAGCGCGATAATGCGCGAACCAAGAAGACAGCATAAGAAGGTACTTATGCCTCAAGGAATGGCCTCGCCAGAGTAGTAGCAACTAAAACTCGGGAATATCATACCGACGACGCCCCTCGCCTAAAGCAAGGAAAACGCCACCAAATGATATTATTGGCGTATAAAAACCGCCGTTCTAGAATGTTCATCATGATGAACAACATGGTTGTGCCTACATTCAAATGATAGGCTACTACTCGTATGCATGTTATATTGGTCTTTGTCCATGATATTTAAACACCCTCCCCCATAATACTCATGGAAATAAGCATATTCATATAGGTATGAGTTATCCGTCATATATCCCCACGGTGCATAGGGTCGTAATGGCAACCCCAAACCAAAGCTATCAATTGCTTACTCAATTTCATAGTCGTGCCATCAATAGCAAGGGAAAATTTTTGTTCTCCTTCGGGTACAATAAAAGTAATATTATTATAGAAGAATTCAGTTAGCTTAGGTGAAAAGAGTCGCCATCACTCACCCAGTAAGATGCCGCCATCCTAATCGACGATCCGGGCACGAACGATGTCCATAGGTATCGGTTCCCATCAAGTCTTCAAATGACTGCTCAGAATCACTATAGGAGGTGTCATCTTAAAACTACTCAGAACAAAAGTCGCGAAAACCTGGAAGAAACCTCGTAAAAATTTGAATATCCCATTGCTTATTTGAGGAGGCGGGCGCGCCGATGTGATAGAGCGAAGTCGCCTTCTTAGGTTTTTGAAATTATAGTTGTTTGGAGCTGGTCGCGCTCATTTCAGCTGGGCGCCAGCTTCGAGATTTTTCGATTTATAGTGTTTTTTTAGGGCGAGTCTCGCTTACTTGGCGCGCGCTGCCTCAACAAAATTTCGACAAAAGTGTAAAGGCGCTCCTCCTCAGGCCGCTACCGTAAGCGTAAACCGAAGCCGACAAGAGAAACAAGAAGAAAAAGCTTGGAGTAAAAAGAGAGATGATTGTGGGGTGTAGTGTGGGTTGTGAGTGTAGAAAGATGGAAGTTTAAATAGGTTCGGGTTTCCAAAACGAATCGGCAAGTTGCCAAATTGTTTTAAGGCAATTTCCGGAACTTGAAAACTGCCAAACCCGAAAACGGAAACTATCCATAGTTTTGATTTCCTAACAACCATGGTATCTTTTAAACTTGGTTTAGCATAGTAACTTCTAAACTCTCCTACATATCATGCTACCACTACAAAAATCATAGCTATGCCGATATCGGCCTAATTTTCAACTCTAACTCCAAGACAACCTTACGAAAGATGATCAAAATAAATTATATTAAAATAATATGAAATCCAAGCAATCTAAAACAAACAACTTAATATTTAAATCTAACTACTGAAATAAAATTCCACTAACAAAACAATAAAAACAATGAAATAACAGACACAACCGATGGTGAACACCTAGGCGCAGAAGAAGATGGTCCCCGAGATGGAGAGACCGGTTCTCAGGTGAAGAATGGCTTGAGCCATCCGCCTCAAGGGCGACGACGCCATGCCTCTCGACTCACCGAGACAGACTCATCCACGAGTGGCATACGCGTCATTAGCATCTCTATCCCGAACAAGCCGCTTGCTTCCATCTCGCCTTTGAAAGTATCGCGATATTGGGCTTGGTGATTCCGGTGGATAATCTCCAAGTTAGACAAGATATCTTCCCCACTTTCGAAAGCATTTCAACTCTCGCCCGAAAGTTCGCTTTGCTTATTTCAATTACAATTTGTCTATGTCGGATATCTTCACGATACGATAACTCGCGCAACCCGCTTCAAAGATTATCATTCGCTCTAAATTAGAAGTTTGACTATCGAAATTATCCTCAACCAACCATGTCATATCTTCGCTTCATTATTCGACTCAACTTTATTCTCTGCAGACAATGGCCAAGTCTCTTGATGCATTCCTTATAAATACTTGCATTAGAATGCAATTTGATCTTAATAGAGCAGATTTAGCTTACGACTAAATGAGAGCATAATCTTAGTGATCAATACGGGAAGAGGCTTCATGCTCTTTCCCACTCCTCTAATCACATTCAAAATTAAATTGAGGATGCAGAAATTACACTCATTCGCTTGCAAAATCCGCAGAACGCACGGCACATCAAGTCCTATGTCGCCGACTTTGTCTTTCCTAAGGACGTTCCTACCAATCCACCGAAGCTCTGACCCGGTTGATTGGTTCTCGTGGTCGTCCGCTTAACGCAATGAGATATCGTATTGTATTCACCCTCTATGACCGTATCTTTCATCAAAACAGAACTGCAGATACCGATTCCCTGAATGGTCGATCTAGGTTGGTTACAAAAAGCGTGATTCCTAATAGCTCGACCAACAATCGTCTCCGTTATTTCCTCCTCGCTCCTCGCTATCCTAATGAAAATCCTATTTCCTCCAATTCTCATTTCTTATAAAACTGTTCTACCAAATCATAGTGATAGAAATCCCCGTCCTAATACCACACAGTCTGTTCCAATCCCTCTTAATCATATTGGCCAGAAATGGTGCGAAATGGTCGGCCTCAAACGCGTGTTCTAAGAACATTCTTCGTCAGTAGCGCCATTGGAGTTTGAACTGATTTGGGGTTGGTAGATGGAGGTGGATGCAAGTTTGATGGAAAACAAGGAGAAACAATGGTGGTGGCGGTGGTGGTTACGGTGGAGGTTTGAAAACTTGAATTGGTGGGTGGTTTCTTGGTGGAACGGTTGGAGCTTGTGTTGGTGTTTCACAAGGGCGTGGGATGTCTTTCTATTTTGATGTCTTTCTATTTTTATTTTTATTCTATTTTTTTTTTATTTTGGTTGCTAGGGTTTGAATTTAAATTTGTGAGAAGCGGTTGGAGAAGATGAACTCGCGATTTGGATTTTGGAAAGGGAAATACTGTAGAGTGAGCTTAGTTGGGCCCAAGCCCAATTCGATTTTTCGACTTTCACAATTTTCAAGCAACTTCAAACTAAATTTGCCGCCGTTATCGGTCCCATTTTTATGAATGAGATATGGAAATGATCAGGAGAGAATTTCCAATCCAATGATCCATAAACTACTCTATTCCGACCGTGGGTGATATATAAGATAGTGGAAAACGCCTCGAAGTGCATGACGTAAGTTATGCTTAACAAATGAACACTAAATTAGATGACGCCAACCCCAATGAACTATACTAATGGACCTAAGCAACGCAAAGGAAGGTTCGAGCAATCCGATGCAAGGATCGACTACCCACCCCAAACAAATTTTTAAACACAAAATTTGTTTTAACATGGGTCGTTTAAAGTCAGATTCCCAAGACTTGTTGGATTGCTAGTTTTATGGGTTTAGATATATATCTATATCTAAAAATGAAAACAATTATTATTATTATTATTATTATTTATTATTATTATTATTATTATTATTATTTTTTTTTTTTTGAATAATAAGCAAAAACATTAAGCAAATAAAGACATAATTCACACCATAGAGAAACATGACTCAAAATCCGAGAAAACATGCAAGAGTGGAAAACGTGAAATATGTGAACCGTGGACTTAGGATCCGGTACTTACAGCCACACACTCCATAGGGAGGGTGATAAACTCAAATGACTAGCTTTACCTACGAGATATTCGATGAATTCACAACGTGAGTAAAACTAGACTTAATGATGCTATAAGTTTATCAAATCTTTCTACTCTCAATCCTATGAGATATAGTGGAGTAGATAAGTTCGCTCCACATTCTAGTTCCCTAGCATGGATTGTTTTCTAAGTCTAACTAGTCACTCTTAAGTCAATGAGAGCTTTACGAAATATTATACTACGATACTTAATTAAGATGATTACTAGAAATTAACTACAAATGCTATGGAAATACTATTGTTGACTCTAGATAAGGAATTAGAGGGAATTGAATCCACCCTCGAATCCAACTTAATGACCTAGTACAGATTGTGGTATCTCGATTCTTACGCTTTCACGGCAAGAATTCGAGTCTAATCCCTAGTGTTCATGGCATTTCTACCAAGTACTAACTAGCATGTGAGGTCAGCCCACCCATTCTCATGGGCTAAACGCGACCTTCTAGAGTGGAATAGATGCTACAACGCTTCTATACTAAACAACTAAGGTTTCATCAAGGCTTCATCAACCCCTCTAATGGAGGTTTAGCCTTGAGTCATCAATCTAACATTTACCATTGAATCTAAACTAAACATAATGTGAGAAATTGAGAATTACTTAATTTAGCAATAATGAATCTAATTTAATGGCTAGAATAAAACAATGACAAGAATTGAATTTAGATCTAAAATGGAAATGACAAATTCGAACTTGATAAAAAATACTACTTTATTTATCTAATCTATCAAGAACAATGATTCAAGGATTTAATCTAAAACAAGAATTTAAATGGAACTAAAACTTAATTTAATTAATAAAACTAGATCTATAATTCTATATCTTAATTTAGGTCTAACTAGCTACCATTAACAAAGATCTAAGCTTTTGTTTTATACATCCAGATCCAAAATTCGTGCATGGGCTTGGAGCCATGGGTTGGGCCGCAGAATCGTGCCCAAAACCCAATTCTTTCAGTCCAAAAAGGCCTCTTCAGCTGCAGTTAGCTTCCACAGACTTTTCGTCCACTTCTGCTCCTCTGATTGGGTCAAGGCTTGGACCATTGCAAAGCTCTTTCCGAGCCGGTCGTTTTGACATAAGGTAGGCCTCAATCCGAGGTCTGAGTCCAAAGATATGGCATTCGGAAGTTCTCACGACTTTTGCTCCTTTATCTCGCTAAAGTGGCACATTTCACAAGATAATGGACTTTGAAGCCCCAAATGCATAAAACACGTAATCAGTATTAACTCTTTACTTATTATTCACATAATTGGTCTAACAAAGATGATTATTAAGGGGTTAAAACTACAGTTTTGGGCTCTTATCAAACCACCCCAACAAAGATTTTGCTTGTCCTCAAGCAAATATGAGAAATTAGAATAAGTGACCAAAAATGGAGTTCTATCTAATCTCGCTTTACTGAGTCGCGATTGCATTGACCATATGCAACAAGGCCTTAAACCACTAGGAATTCCCTAGTGGACGAAGTTATAGCCTCGTGAGAGTTTTCCAGTTGAAGGTACTCACAAACTTCATCTATACTACAACGACTAAGAAATAAAACTATTGTTTTCCCCTTCATGCTCAACTATCTATACATCTCTATAGCAATTACATAAGAATAACAAGAAAAACCCTAAGTTAATATATGCATAATAATCAATCATCTACAATAAACATATAACAATGAGTAATACTATGAAATGTTTAGCGGTTTTGTTTAGAAAACTCGGAATAAGCCCCAAGTAGGTCCTCACATAAATGTCAAGACAAAACCACTCGATTTTTCCACTCAAGTTTCATACTCCAAAGCAGCGCAAGGCACACTTTACCTTACAAACTTCAATGACAACAAGGAAGCCGGGTCGATCAAACACATCCGCCACTTTACTATCACACTAACCTATTCCTAATCGAGCTAGAGGTCTTTATTAGGTGTCAAGGGGATTAGGAGATGGTTTAAGAAGGAAGGAAATGGATATTCTAGAGAACAAGTCCGAGATAATAGAGTCTTCATATTATGTAACTAGAGAAAACCTTGTTATTTACTTTTGCTTCTACACTTTGTTTCCATCCTTAGCCATATTTTTTCTTTTCTTTGGCCTTTGACTCCCTTTTTATTCTATTTTTTTGAGTTTTATTTATTTCTATTTTTTTTTTTTTTTTTTTTTTCTTTTTTTTTTTTTTTTTTTTGGATGGAAACTTATTTTCTTTATTTTCTGAAGCAACTAACTAATTTTTGTTTACACAGTGTTTTTCTCTTCTTCTTTCTTCCTCATTCTATTCTCGGACTTATTCTAAATTGGGTAGGTTGATTTTTTATTTTGTTTTGTTTTTGTAACAGGGTAAAGGAATTGTGGTTTATGGAAGGCTAAAGAAGGGGCTCAGAGTGGCTTACTTAGCGGAAAGTAATTCATCGGTTTGATTTTCTCGCTATATCGATCCAAAGAGCGGCCTAAATTCTCGCCAGATATGGTTTAGTGATCAAGCAAGTGGACGGTGGATTTCTCTATCCGGATTTTACTTCTCCCTTTGTGTCATTTCTCACATGTTTCGGCTTCATATAAGGCTTTAGGCTATATTCTCACAGATTTGTAGAATAAGTACTCTAGCCTAGATTTCAGAAACTTCATCGCTAACAATCATAGATACTCATGTAATAAATTTATAGATAGATGCAAAGATTATTACCTACATATTAACCTAAGTTTCTAACAATTATTCCGATGCAACAGCCTACGCGGAGACTTCTAGATTGTTAAAAGCATGGAGAAAGAAAACAATACCAATATTCCTAAGTGTTTAGCATACTTATTTATTTATATTTTTTTGAATTTTGAAATTTTAACTAGAAAACAAGTGCACATTATACATATCTATATCCTAACAGATGTCTTAATTACACATGTTTCTATGCCCCCCAAAAAAAAACATGCTTTGTCCTCAAAGCATTTAAATAAAGAGTGTAGGAAAAATACCATTGAAACTCGTGGTAATTCAAACATCTGCAAAACAATGTTAGAACGCATCTAATATAGGAAATAAAACCGACGCAACACTATAAAGAGTTCCACCCATTATGGGGTTAATGTAATTAAATTGCTTGGGACATAAGCGCACACTAACTTAACTAAAACTTACCCGCACACCCCAAAGATTTACTCGCCATCCTCCTCTTCTATATGAGGTTCTTTCGCGATCCCCGCCATGCCATAACAACTTGCCACGCCTTACGCCGTGTATCATCAACTAATGCTAACCTCTAGTGTTATTTGGTCTGATGGGGTGTGGAGCAACCAAATGTGGTTGCACTCCGCCATCCCGCCAAGTCATGGCTCGAATGATCTTACCACACGATTGGTAGGTCTCATGATTTCGACCCTTTTCCAATCTGTGGTAATCGCGGTACGTAATACGGTAGGCAAGCGCCAAGATAAGGCGGAAACCAAGACAGGCATAAGAAGGTACTTATGCCTCAAGGTATGGGCTCGCTTCGTAGTAGCAACTAAAACTCGGGAATGTCATACCTACGACGCCCCTCGCCTAAAGCAAGGAAAACGCCACCAAACCGTATTATTGGCGTATAAACCGCCGTTCCCTAGAATGTTCATCATGATGAACAACATGGTTGTGGCCTACATTCAGATAGGCTACTCGTGTATGATGTTATATTGGTCTTGTCCATGATACATGAAATACCCTCCCCCATAATACTCATGGAAATAGGCATATTCATATAGGTACGAAGTTATCCGTCATATATCCCCACGCGCAGCATGGTCGTAATGGCAATCCACAAAACCAAAGCTATCAAGTGTTTATCAATTCCATAGTCGCATTCATCAATAGTAAGGGAAAATTTTGTTCTCCTTCTTGGGTACAAAAGAAAGTAATATTATTATAGAAGAATTCCGTTAGCTTAGGTGAAAAAGAATCATCATCACTCACCGTAAGATGTCGCCATCCTAATTGCAAGATCCGGGCCATGAACGATGCTCCATAGGTATAAGTTCCCATCAAGTCTTCAAAAGACCGCCAGAATCACTATAGGTGGTGTCATCTCAACACTACTTGTAGAATAATAGCTGCGAAAAGCCCGGAAGAAAACTCAGAAAATCGGAAATTCCCGCGGATTACAAATGAGGCGCTGGCGGCCAGATAGATAGCGCCAAAGTCGCGCTTTTGTTTTTGAAATTAGTTTTTAGCGCCGTCGTCGCTTACTTGAAGCGCGGCTAAAATTCGGTGATTTTGATTTCCGGTGTTTGAGCGCTGGTCGCGCTTTACTTTGTGGGCTTTTTAGTGAATTTTCGATTTACAAGAAAGGGCGAAGTCAGCGCTAAGCGCTTCCGGGCCAGAGGGTGCAGAAAGTGAGTTTCTAAGAAAAAAAAGAAAAACTAGAAAAGGGCTGGAGTGAAAAGTGAAAGATGATTGTGGGGTGTAGTGTGGGTTGTGAGTGTAGTATGATGGAAGTTTAAATAGGTTCCGGATTTCCAAAACGATCGGCAAGTTGCCAAATTGTTTTAAGGCAATTTCTAATAGAAAACCGCCAAACCCAAAACGGAACCAACCATGTCTTTGATTTCCTAACAACCCCGGGTATCTTTTAAACTTGGTTTAGAATAGTAACTTCTAAACTCTCCTACATATCATGCTACCGCTACAAAAAATCATAGATATGCCGGTATCGGCCTAATTTTCAACTTTTACTCCAAGACAACTATACGAAAGATAATGAAAATAAATTATATTAAAATAATATGAAATCCAAGCAATCTAAAACAAACAACTTAATACTCAAATCTAACTACTGAAATAAAATTCCACTAACAAAACAATAAAAACAATGTAATTAAAGGACACAATCGATGGTGCACACCTAGGCGCAGGAAGAAGATGGTCCCCGAGATGGAGACCGGCTCGTGGTGTCGAATGGCTTTGAGCCATCCGCCCATGGCGACGACGCTCATGCCTCTCGCCTCGGTGAGACAGAGTCATCCACGAAAGTGGCATGCGTCAGAGCATCTCTATCCCGAACAAGCCCGTGGCTTCCATCTCGTCTTGAGTCACGATACCGGGCTTGGTGGTTATCATGGATAACCTCCATGTTAGACAAGATATCATCCCGACCCTTTACGAGCATTTCAACCGCCGTCCCGAAGGTCCGCTTGCTTATTTCGGTACAATCTGTCTATGTCTAATATCTTCACGATATCGATAACCGCATCGCAAAAACCACCCTCAAGATTATTATCATTCGCTCTAAATTAGAAGTATGACTATCAAAATTATCCTCAACCAACCATGTCATATCTTCCTTTTCATCATCCGACTCAACTTCCGCCTCTCTGCGGAACAACGGCCAAGTCTTTTGAATGCATTCCTTATAAATACTCGCATTAGAGGGCAATTTGATCTTAATAGGAACAGATCTAGCGACGGCTCTAAAATGAGAGCATAATCTTAGTGATCAATACGGAAGAGGCGGTGCTCTTTCCCACCTCTAATCACATTCAAAATTAAATCAAGGATGCAAAATCATACTCCTTCGCTTGCAAATTCCAGAACGCGCATTAATCGGTCCGATGTCGCCGACTTTGTCTTTCCCGGGACGTTCTTACCAATCCACCGGCGGCGTAAACTTGATTGGTTCTCGTGGTCGCCCGGCTTAACGAAATGATATCGTCGTGTATTCACCCTCTATGACCAGATCTTTCATCAAAACAGAACTGCAGATACCGGGCTTCCTGTTTGGTCGTATCTAGGTTGGTTACGGGGTGATTCCTAATAGCTCACCAACAACCGCCTCCAGTAACTTCCTCCGCGTTCCTCGCTATCCTAATGAAAATCCTATTTCCTCCACTTCTCGCTTCTTATAAAACTGTTCTACCAAATCATAGTGATAGAAATCCTCCGTCAATAATACCACAAATCCGCTCCAATTTCTCTTAAACATCTCCAGCATCATAAAATGGCCTAAACCTATCTGTGCAAACGCGTTTTCCCGCAAATTCTACGTCGTAAGCGCCATTGAAGTTTGAACCGATTTGGGGTTTGTAGATGGTGGTGGATTCGAGTTTGATGAAAACTAACCAAACCAACAAAGGTGGTTATGGTAGGTTCGGGCGCAGGTTCAAAACTCGAATTGGTGGGTGGTTTCTTGGTGGAAATGGTTGAGATTGTGTTGGTGTTTGACAATGGGGGTTGGGTGGTCTTTCTATTTGAATGTATTCTATTTTTATTTATTTTTTATTATTATTTTTTATTTGGGTCGCTAGGGGTTTGGATTTATACTTTGTGTCAAGCGGCTGGAGAAGAAGAAGATCGCGATTTGGTTTTGGAAAGTGGCGCTGGCGCGCCAAGGTGAGCGAAATCGCCCAAGCCCACTCAGATTTTTTCGACTTTTGTCGCATTTTACCAAGCAATTTCAAACTAGATTTCCGCCGTTATCGGTCCGATTCTTTATGGAATGAGATATGGAAATGATCAGGAGAGAATTTCCAATCCAATGATCCATAAAACACTCGATTCCAACCGGGGTGACGAATAAGATAGTGGAAAACGCCTCAGAGCGCGTGCATGACGTAAGTTATGCTTAACGAATGAACACTAAATTTGATAACGCCAACCCAAAATGAACTATACTAATGGACCTAAACAACACAACTAGAAAGTTCGAGCAATCCGATGGAAAGATCGATTTCCACCCCAAACAAATTTTAACCAAAAATTTGTTTACAACGGGTCGCGAAAAGTCGATTCCCAAGACTTGTTGGATTGCTATGTCTATGATTTTTATGAATTTTACTTTATTTTTATTTGTTTACTATAAGAAACACGAAAAAACAATAAATACATAATTCACTCCATGAGGAACATGACTCAAAAAATCGAAAAACATGCGAAAGTGGAAAAACGTGAATTATGTGAACTGTGGACTTAGGATCCGGTACTTACAGCCACACACTCCATAAGGAGGGCCCGGTTACCTGAATGGTGTACTTATCGATATATGGAAATGAAAGTAAGTACACCAAATGACAAGGTCGATCCTCATGCTGCAGTGGTCCCCGTAAAAGGACTTCCTCCACATCGTGGGACAAAAGTTCGTGGAAAATGTTTTAACCGTTGACCATTAACTTGAAAGATACTGTTGTCATTGGGATTTACCAAGGTAATTGCCCCGTAGGGGGGTGACTTCAATAACGAAAAGGACCGCACTAACGGGTTTTAGTTTCCCCGGGAAAATATGTAGACGGAGTTGTAAAGCAAAACCTTTTGTCCGACCACAAACTCTTTTGCAAGATATGCTTATCATGAACACGCTTCATATTGGCTTTATAATCCTTCGAGATCGTAAGAATCGCCATGATTTCTTCAAGCTCATTTAATTGTAACTTCATGCTTGACACCCTCATCAATATTGAAATTAAGGCTTTTATAGCCCACGAGCACGGTGCTCTAATTCAACCGGCAAATGACATGGTTTCCCAAATACAAGTCTAAAGGGGAGACATACCCATAGGAGTTTTGAAAGCAGTTCTATATGCCCATAAGGCATCCGATAGACGCCCGCACCAGTCTTTCCTATCGGGTTTATGTTGTTTCTAAAATCTTTTTGATTTCCTATTAGAAACTTCTAATTTGTCCGCTTAGTTTGTGGATGATAAGGAGTTGCTATTTTGTGTGTAACTCCGCACTTTTTCACTAGGGATGCAACAACTCAAGGTGCAAAATGTGTTCCCCATCACTAATGATGGCTTTAGGAATGCCAAACCTACAGAAAATATATTCTTTAATAAAAATACTACTGTCCTTATGGTCATTGCTACGCAAGCTGGGCCTCTATCCATTTAGACACGTGAGTCCACGCAACTAGAATATAAATATAACCGTGGGAAACAGGGAAAGGGCCCATGAAATCAATACCCCAAACATCAAAAATTTCTACTATCAAGATTGGATTTAAAGGCATCATATTACGCCAGGATTCACCAAGTTGTCGCAAAACGCATACACGCCTCAGAATGCACTTTGGGCATCCTTTAAAAAGGGTAGGCCAAAAAATCCACATCAAGAACTTTAGCTGCTGTTTTCATTACACTAAAGTGGCCACCTACACTTTGTTGGGCATGTATGATAGAACTTCATTATATTCCAATCGGGAATGCAAATCTATCAATAACTGATCCCCGCACAATACTTAAAAATAATCATACTTTTGTGACCAATTATGTGAGTAATAATTAAAGAAGTTAACACTGACATTTGCTTTTATGCATTTCGTGCTTCAAAGTCCATTATATGCGTAAATGTGCCACTTTAGCGGTGATAAAGGAGCAAAGGTCGGTTACTAAGGAGTTCCGTGGATTAAAGGCCAAAGATTCAAGAAGATAAAAGCCTTTCTAAAGCCCTACCCAAAGTCAAAAAGTCGGCGCTGGGCAAAAATAGCACACAAGTCACAGAACTTCTGAAGGCCATATCTTAAGAGGCCTTTTTGAATTTGAAGAATTGGGTTTTGGGCCCGATTCTCGGCCCAAAACATGGCTCCAAGCCCATGAACGATTTTGATCCAGAATGTATAAAAACAAAAAGCTTAGCTCTTTGTTAATGGTAGATAGTTAGACCTAGATTAAAGATTAGATTAGTAGCCTCCATTAATTAATTCTAGATCTAGTTTTCCTTAGATTTAATTAGTTTAATTTAATTAGTTTCATATCTTGTTTTTATTTAATTCCTTGAATGATTGTTCATCATTTAATTAGATAAATAAAATAGTTATTATTATTCAATTTCGATTTTTGTCATTTGCATTTATAGATCTAGTTTAAATTTTGTTCTTATTTCATTCTTAGTTAATTAATTAGATTTCAATTATTGTTTAATTTAGATTAGTAAAGTTAGAATTTTGATATGATGTGTAGTTATAATTCAATGGGAAATGATGGGTTGATGATTCGAGGCTAAAACCTCCATTAGAGGGGTTGATGAAGCTTTGATGAAAACTTAGTGGTATAGTGTAGAAGCATTGTAGAATCTATTCCACTCTAGAAGGTCGTGATTCGCCATGAGAATGGGTGGACGACCTCACATGCTAGTTAGTATTTGGTAGAAATGCCATGAACACTAGGGATTAGAACTCGAAATTCTTGCCATAAGAACGTAAGAATCGAGATACAAGAACCTATGATAGGTTATCAAGTTGATTCGAGGTGGATTCAATTCCCCTCTAATCCACTATCTAGATTCAAAACAATCATATTTCCATAGCATTCGTAGTTTAAATTCAAATAATCAATTTCATATTGCACCGTAGTATAATTCCCCTCGTGAAAACTCTCATTAGACTTAAGACTGATTAATTAGATTAGAGAATCATTCCACGCTAGAGAACTAGGAGGGAACGAATTTGTTACTCCACTTTATTTCATAGAATTGAGAGTAGAAACTTTGATAAATATAGACACGTAAAATAGTTTTTAGTTTACTTACATTTTGAGAATTATCATTCATTTCATTAGGTAAACTATTCATTTTTACGTTTATCGAATCGCCGCTGCCATCTTAGTTGCACTTTAGCATTGTTTTCATAGTAGAATTAGTCATTTTAAGTCCCATTAAACCCACCCACCCTTGTTTGATTCATACCGTGGTTATCCGCTTTTAAGCGTTGAAAAATTCGCGAAAAAATTACATTGAAGCCGATCACGCTTATATAAGGAGCGCACCTGCGCCCTAGAGCCTGGAACACGAGCGACCCGCCCTCATACCGAGTGCGACCCGCCCTGATTTTATGGACCCACGCGCGACCCGCCCCTCCATACCGAAGCGTGATCCGCTAACTTCTCGAACACGGAGCGCGATCCGCTTCTATGCGAAAGACCCGCGCGCCCTAAGCAAAATTTTCCGGATTTCTACAGGTTTGTTTCAACTTCGATTTTTTAAGTTTTTCAGTGTTCTAACTTGTTAATTACACTCAACACGCCAGAAACAAGACGCTATTCATAAGCGAAGCAAGGACGCTTATCGTATTCCTTTCTTGCATACCTCGCATCTCCGCTTAGAGGTTCATACTAATATATGAAGATTGTTTAGATTGTTGTATGTTTTTTAGACTTAGACTTGCATGAGATTAAGGTCCGGTCGGAGAAAAACACCAACGTAATTAACCGTCAACGTCAACAAACAAATCTATCGAGTATACCAATCACTACACCTCTAACTACTATCCCACCAACCACACCGACACAATGGTTTAAGAAAGAGAGACTCCTCTCTCCGACTTTTTACAAAGCCTCGAGCGATAGCCCTTAATCTTGCATCGTTCTAGCAGACCCAGGTGGGGATTTTCGAATTCCCCAAACATATTTAATTTGTTACCCGCTTTTCATGGTTTAGACCATGAAAACCTTATCAACATCGTAGGGATTGAAAAAGTCCTTATAACATTCCACCATCCTACGGTTGGTGCGAACAAATTAAATTGAGGGTATTTCCTTTCACCTTAGGCTGATAAGGCGCGTTTGGTTAACTGCCCAAAGCCTAATTCTGGGACTCGTGGGCCAAACTTGTTCACCGTTTATGGAACATTTTACCCACCCCTAAAGACGGATGAAATGCTTTCCAAGATTCACTTTTTTCGATAGAATCCTCATGAATCATTTTCAGAGGCTTGGAATCATTTCACCGATCTCCTTATAGAGTGTCCACACCATCACCTAGCAAAAGACACGCTAGTTCGTTGCCTTTTTTCAAAGGACTTCTACACCACCATAAAGAAGTCCTAGACATAATGAATGGGGGTAGTTTCCTAAGTAAAGGAGCCTCGAGAGGCATATAAATTTTGGAAGATCGGACTAAAGCGTAATAATAATGGGGGTAGTGACGATTACTCCCTCGCTAGTTCTTCTTCAACAGTTAAAGGCTACCAAGATGTTTGAGGTTAAATCAGATCCCGAGCTTAAAACTCTAATTGAATCCCTCACAAAAAGGTAGAGGCCATTTCGTACAACAAAAGCATATCCCCGCGTAATGAATGTAAATTCAAATCCATGTAGTTTCGGTTGAGTCCCGAGCATCCCGACTCCCATCGCCCTATAGCCTATGAACATTCTTGTTCCATTAATAGTGAACCTAACGCCCTTGGAGACAAAATCCCAACTTCGGTTGGAGAAATAACCAACAAGTCACACCTACAGTGGTACAATAATCAATATGTTAGGCCAACGCACAATTATAACCAAGCTCCACCACAACAAGGACAGGATCAGGGTAATTATAATAATTATAACAACCAAGCACAACCTCGACAAAGTCAGCATAAGGTCAATGTAGTTATAATAATTATAATGCTAATAGAGGTATCGTTCCGGTAAATAATAACTATAACAATCCGCCCATAAATAATCAACGCGAGATAGTTCCAGTCACACCACTCGTGACTACTATACCCACACAACCGGATCGTCTTGACACCTTCATACAAGTGAGCCAACAACTTTTCCAAACCATGGCTCAATCTAACCAACATATTCTACAATCCGTTAATAATTTAAACCAACAGTTAGCCCAAGAGAAAGCCCAACCAAAAGGCATGTTTCCGTGCCAAAGCGATACCCAACCCTAGAACAAAACACAACCTTTGAGGTAAACGGTAATACTAGTAACGGAAATTACATCCGTGGGGTCAGCTAAATGCCATCACCACTCTCCGCTTAGAAGAGTGGTTGATAACAAAGTAACTATGCCTATAGTTACCCCATCAAGATACTCCCTACACCGGATATCGAACTAGATATGCCAAATAGAAACCTAAGAACCTACCACCGTAGAGGTACCAGCTTAAACCACAACCTAAGAAACAGAAAGCCAAGGTTACACATCAAGTCGAGCCATACGCTAAATATAGAGCTTAAACCACCATTCCCTCGGAAATTAGCCATGCTAACCAGGGGATACTAACTTTGAGGAGATTAGGAACGTTTTAAAAATCTAACGATAAACCTTCCTTTTCTCAAGCTATAAAAGCTACCTAACCACGCTAAGTTTCTTAAGGAGTTGTGGCACTACTAGGCGTAAGACCAACATACCTAAAGACGCCTTTCTAACTGAAGCGGTTCCCAACTTTATCCTAAAATAATGGAATTGTTAAGTACAAGGACCCTGGTTGTCCTATTATACAATGCACCTTAGAGATTCTCACACGACGACCGCTTACTAGACGGGGACTAGTGTTAACTTACTCCCCGCTTTTATTTGTATAAACAAATAGGTCTAGAGGAGATGCAACCTACTAAAATGACATTGCAATTAGCTGATCGGTCTATTAAGTATCCTAAGGGTGTGGTTAAAAACGTGCTGGTTAAAGTCCAAAAATTTTACTACCCAGCCGACTTTGTTATCCTCGACACAGAAGTCACTAACGACTATGTACCTATCATTTTAGGGAGTCCCTTCTTGGCTACTGCCAACGCTCATAAACTGCACATGGTTCGATGTCCTTGTCCTTTGGCCATCTTTCTGTTGAGGTAAATGTTTTCAAAACGAGGACACAGTATCCCGATTCATCTACAAATGGCGAGGTTAGTATGATCGAGAGCTTAGCTCAAGATTACTTCAAAAACATGTTTCCGGAGAAACAGATTAACAAATTCCTTTCCTTCAGAAATTCCGACTTTAACAATGACTCCCTGGTAGTAGACGAAATCGAAGAAGAATTCCTGCAATTCTTTTGCACCGCTTCTTTACCACTTCGCGAGTCCCCCTTTGCCAACAACCATTCATCCCTTGATGCTATGACGGAAGATGAATTTTTCAATCTCTATCCCAGTGATCCTTTTGACCCACCTATTGAGGAATGTCTTTCATATATCAAGATTTCTAATGATATGGACTTGAGAGCTCTAGCTGAGAATCATTCACCTTCCATCACCAATATTCCCCACCCTCCACCTTTTCAAAGGAACCTCGAGTTTGCACTCGATCCTTTAGTTTCTCCCCAGTGCTTCATGATTTTTTAAATCCACCTAGTAAACAAATACTTCCCAAGGATAAACCACTTAACACCTTCATTTTCAGACTTGAGACAGTCCCTAACTACACCATGAATGAGTTTTGTGCTAAACCCACATCCTCATTTTTTCCATGCTTTCCCTCTAAAACGTATCCCAATCCACCATATTTTCCATAACCATTCACTTTTCCACACTTATTCACTAGGACACCCTCTCGTTCAAAGATGAAACATAAGGTGCATGCTCGGTTATGTTATAGGTCTATCCGACTTCACTTTCATTCCACTAGGTTGCGTCGTAGGAAATCTTGGTGCTTGACTGTGTTTGGATATGTTTTCTGCGATATTTATTTATGGAACGATCCACAACTATTTTGGTTGTTGATATATGATAAACTGCATATTCATACATATGTTTAGATAAGTCTAGGGAATCTGACTTTAAAAGACCTAAGTTTTCGTACAATACCAACGTTCTTGAGTATAGGCCAAACAAAATTTTCAAACTTAAAAAGAGTTTTCCAATTTTGTTTGGGGTGGCGTATTTTGGTATTCATTTCAAATCATGTTGCCACCCTAAGCCTATAATGCTTACTCCAGTAGAGTTTATGTTAGTTAGTACGTAATAGTTTAATTGTGCTTCATATTATCATATCATCTTTACAATATTTCTCATTCACAGTGTAACGCCAATTTTTGCCACGCTTCTATGGTAAATTCTTTCCTTATCTCTTTACACTTTGAGGACAAAGCGCTCATTGTTTGGGGTGGGATAGAAACATTTGCAAAAATTAGACACTTTTAGGATGTAAATTATGCACTTTTATTTATAAAATGTTAAAAATTATAAAAATTAGTTAGTTACATAATTTAATTGTGCTATTGAATTGTTTCATGAACCCCTTCTCCCAAATTGTTTGGGGGGTGGTATAGAAACACGATGTAAATGTTAAGCACATATTAGGTTGTATATTACGTATTATTTGTCTTAAAAAATAAAAATAAAAATAAAAATAAAAAAAAAGTTTATGTTATACACTTAGGAATATTGGTATTGTTTCTTTCTATGCTCTTAATAATCTAGAAGTCTCAATGAGCTTTTGCATTAGAATATTTTTTTAGAAACTTAGGTTAATATGTAGGTAATAATCTTTGCATCTATCTATAAATATATTACATGAGTATCTATGATTGTTTGGCAAGAAGTTTCTCAAATCTAGGCTAGAGTACTTATTCTACAAATCCTGTGAGAATATAGCCTAAAGCCTTATATGAGTGAAACATTTGAGAAATGACACAAGGAAGAAGTATATTCGAATAGAGAAATCACACGCCCACTTGCTTGACCACTATACCATGTCCTAAGAGAGAATTTAGGCCCTTTTTGGATCGATATAGCTAGAAATTCCGACCTAAGTATATTTTTTCCGCTAGTCCCCACTTTTTTATTAGCCCTTTCATAAACCACAAATCCTTTACCCCTGTTACAAAAAAATAAAAAAAAAAAAAAAAAAAAAAAAAAAAAAAAAAATCAACCTACCCAATTTAGATAAGTCTGAGAATAGAATAAGGAAGAAAGAAGAAGAGAAAAACCTGTGTAAACAAAAGTTAGTTAATTGCTTCAGAAAATAAAGAAAAGAAGTTTCCATCCAAAGAAAAGAAAAATAGAAATAGAAATAAAATAAAAACTCCAAAAAAATAGAATAAAAGGAGTCAAAAGCCAAAGAAAAAGAAAAAAAAATATGGCTAAGGATGGAAACAAAGTGTAGAAGCAAAAGTAAATAACAAGGTTTTCTCTAGTTACATAATATGAAGACTCTATTATCTTAAACTTGTCCCTTTTCAATATTCATTTCCTTCCTTCTTAAACCATCTCCTAATCCCCGCAACACCTAATAAAGACCTCTAGCTCAATTAGGAATAGGTTAGTGGGATAGTAAGTGGCGGATGTGTTTGATCAACTTCGCTTCCTTGTGTGTCATTGAGATTGTAAGGTAAAAGTATGCCCACTGCATTAATTGGAGTAGCAAAACTTGAGTGGAAAAATCGAGTGATTTTTGTCTTGACTTTTATGTGAGAACCTACTTAAGGACGCTTATTCCAAAGTTTCGTAAACGGACTCATATCGCATTTCATAGCATTACTCATTGTATATATGTTTATTCAGTAGATGATTGATTATTATGCATATATTAGCTTAGGTTTTCCACTTGATTACTCTATATGCATTGCTAGTGAGAGGTATAGTTAATTTAGAGCATGAATAAGGAAACAATAGTTTTATTTCTTAGTCGTTGTAGTATAGATGAAGTTTGTGAGTACCTTCACTGGAAAACTCTCACGAGACTATAACTTCGTCCACTAGGGAATTCCTAGTGGTTTAAGGCCTTGTTGCATATGGTCAATGCAATCGCTTTCAGTAAACGAGAGTAGATAGAACTCCATTTTGGTCACTTATTCTAATTTCTCATCTTTGCTTGAGGACAAGCAAAATGCTGTTTGGGGTGGTTTTGATAAGAGCCAAAAAACTGTAGTTTTAACCCCTTAATAATCATACTTTTAGACCAATTATATGAGTAATAATTAAGAGTTAACACCGATTCGTGTTTTATGCATTTCAGTCTTCAAAGTCCACTATGTGCAGAAATGTGCCACTTTAGCGAGATAAAGGAGCAAAGGTCGGTTACTAAGGACTTCCGTGATTAAAGGCCAAGATTCAAGAAGATAAAGCCTTTCTAAAGCCCGGTCAAAAGCTGAAAAGTCGACGCCTTGGTAAAATGTAAAGACAAAGTCAGAGAACTTCCGAAGGCCGTATCTTTGGACTCAGACCTCGAAATGGGGCCTACCTTATGTCAAAACGACCGGCTCGGAAAGAGCTTTCCAATGGTCCAAGCCTTGACCCAATCAGAGGAGCAAAAGTAGACAAAACATCTGTCGAAGCCAACTGCAGCTGAAGAGCCCATTTTGGACTAAAGAAATTGGGTTTTGGGCCTGATTCTCTGGCCCAAAACATGGCTCCAAGCCCATGAACGATTTTTGGATCTGAATGTATAAAAACAAAAGCTTAGCTCTTTGTTAATGGTAGATAGTTAGACCTAGATTAAAGATTAAATTAGTAGCCTCCATTAATTAATTCTAGATCTAGTTTTCCTTAGATTTAATTAGTTTAATTTAATTAGTTTCATATCTTGTTTTTATTTAATTCCTTGAATGATTGTTCATCATTTAATTAGATAAATAAAATAGTTATTATTATTCAATTTCGATTTTTGTCATTTGCATTTATAGATCTAGTTTAAATTCTTGTTCTTATTTCATTCTTAGTTAATTAATTAGATCTCAATTATTGTTTAATTTAGATTAGTAAAGTTAGAATTTTGATATGATGTGTAGTTATAATTCAATGGGAAATGATGGGTTGATGATTCGAGGCCAAAACCTCCATTAGAGGGGTTGATGAAGCTTTGATGAAAACTTAGTGGTATAGTGTAGAAGCATTGTAGAATCTATTCCACTCTAGAAGGTCGTGATTCGCCATGAGAATGGGTGACGACCTCACATGCTAGTTAGTATTTGGTAGAAATGCCATGAACACTAGGGATTAGAACTCGAAATTCTTGCCGTAAGAACGTAAGAATCGAGATACAAGAACCTATGCTAGGTTATCAAGTTGGATTCGAGGTGGATTCAATTCCCCTCTAATCCTTTATCTAGATTCAAAAACAATCATATTTCCATAGCATTCGTAGTTTAAATTCAAATAATCAATTTCATATTGCATCGTAGTATAATTCCCCCTCGTAAAACTCTCATTAGACTTAAGACCGATTAATTAGACTAGAAAACATTCCATGCTAGAGAACTAGGAGTGGAACGAATTTGTTACTCCACGCTATTTCTATAGAATTGAGAGTAGAAACTTTGATAAACATATAGGCTCAAAAGAAGTTTTAGTTTACTTAAGTTTTGAGTTCATCGTTCATTTCATAGGTAAACTCTATCAATTTTATGTTTATCAGTAGCACTATCACTTGGAACTTCCGCTGACTCTCTAGATATGCGTTCATGGATTCATCGCGCTCCTTATCACGCTGGACTAGGGTCTCCACGGTAGTCTTGAGCTCCTCATAATTCTGATGCATGGTAGTCTGCCTAGTCCGGATGTCTTCACAAATGGTGTTAATAGTAAGCTGGCCATGGTGCAGCACTGACATGCGTTCTATATCAGAATTAAACTTCTCCAAGACAGTAGCATCAAAACATGTCGTGTCCTCCTCATCATCCAAATTAACATCTTCCACAACCCTATCTCCAGGCAATCTCCACGTCTTCTGGATACATTCCATATAAGCAATTGCATTTGCATGCAACTTCAACATAATCCCCTCAGTTTTCGGTTTCTCACCAAAAGACAACATCATCTTAGTAATTAAAATCGGAAAGGGTGCGGTACTTACTCCAACTCCTCTAATCATAGTTAACAAGAAGTCGATGATACAAAAATCATACATCTTTTGTTGTAATATCCAGAGTATGTGCAGACAGTTCAGACTGATGTCATTGAACTTCTCTTTCCCAATGATATTCATACCAACCCACTGAGTTATAGCCAGCTGGTTGGTTCTCAAAGACGACTGTCTGATGCAATGCGATTTCAAATTGTACTGTCCTTCCAACACATTCTCTCTCATCAACGCCTCTACCCCCGCATACTGGGATTCTTCCACGGTGGCTACAAGGTGGTGTTTTGGACCAATGCCCAGAATATGAGTCAACATTGAAGCACTCACTTCAATCTTCGCACCATTCACCTTCACAAAAATCTTCCTAACCTCGATTTCCCGCTTCTTGTAAAAATTCAAAACCAAATCCTCATGGTAAAAATCATTCTCCTTATACCACAACCTTCGCCAATCCCTATGTTTCATCTCGTCATTGTAAAACTGCTAAAAATGGTCCGATTTGAAAACTTGTTCTGGGAGAATTTTACGTTTTTGGGCCATTGATGTTTGAATTCGAAAAATGGGTTTAGGGTAAGGTGGGGATCGAGTTTGAATTGAAACTCACTCAAATATTTGGAGTTGGGCCCTGTAGATTTTGGATTGAAACTCACTCAAAAATTAAAAATTTCGGTGGTTTAATGGAGGTGGAGTGGAGAAGATGAACTGGATGGAGCAAAATTGGAGTGGGTGTTGTTTAAACTGGAGTTATAAGAATCGGTGGTGGTGTTTATATATATATATATATATATATATATATATATATATATATATATATATATTTTTTTTTTTATTTTTATATATATTTTTTTTTTAATTTTAATTTTTGGTTTGTTAATGGAGGCTGATGAAGGCAGAATGGAGAAGGAGAACGCGATGCGTTTTTGGCTAATTCTGTGGACTCACGTGCGAGGCACGTGACTACGAGATTTTGGGCCTAAGCCCAAATAATTTCGAAAAATGCCCATTCCATCCCTATGCGCCCAAACTTAAAATTGAATTTCTCGACTCGTTACTGGTCCGATTTTTGTGAATGAGCTACGAAAATGATCAGGAGAGAATTGTCAATCCAATGATATAGAAAACACTCTATTCTAACCGTGGTTGACATATAAAAAGGTGGGAAAATACCTTGAAGTGCTTGAATGACGTAAGTTATGCGAACAAATGAAATCTATATTCATAGATAGTGTCAACCTGAATCAAAATACTATTAAGCGGCATAAACAACAAGAATAGGAAGTAATCAAGAATGGAAAGACCAACACCACACCCCCAAACAAATTTTTGAAAACGAAGTTTGAAAATTTGTTTTAAAACATGGGTCTTTTAAAGGCAGATTCCCGAGACTTTCTAGATTACTATTTTTATGGTTTTAATTTTTTTTTTTTACTTTTTATGAATAAGATTTAATATAAAGGAAAACAATAAGCAATAAAGATGTAAATCACTCCATAGAGAAACATGACTCAAAAACCGAGAAAACATGCGAGAGTAGAAAGCGTGAATTACGTTAAACGTGGACTTAGGATTCGGTACTTACAGCCACACACTCCAATAGGAGGGCCCAGTTACCTAAATGGTGCACTCACCAATATATGGAAGTGAAAGGAAGTACACTAAACAACAAAGGTCAGTCCTCATAGACAGGGTCCTGTAAAAGAACTTCCTCCACATCAAGGGACATTAACTCGTGAAAATGTTTTAACCGTTGGCCATTGACTTGAAATGTATTGTTGTCCTTGGGATTTACCAAGGTGATTTCCTCGTAAGGGCTGACTTCAGTAACCAGAAAAGGACCAGGCCAACGGGTTTTTAATTTCCCTGGGAAAATATGCAGACGGGAGTTGTAAAGCAAGACCTTTTGACCAATCACAAACTCTTTGTGCAAGATTTGTTTATTATGAACACGTTTCATGTTAGCTTTATAATCCTTTACGAGATCATAAGAATCGCTATGGATTTCTTCAAGCTCATTTAATTGTAATTTGCTCTTGACACCCGCCTCATCAAAATTGAAGTTAAGGTTTTTTATAGCCCACATAGCACGGTGCTCTAATTCAACGGGCAAGTGACAAATACAAGTCTAAAGGGAGACATACCTATATGAGTTTTAAAAGCAGTCCTATACACCCATAAGGCATCAGTTAGATGCTTAGACCAATCTTTCCTATCAAGATTTACAGTTGTCTCTATTTTTTATTTTTTTTTCCTTATTAGAGACTTCTACCTGGCCATTGGTTTGTGGATGATAAGGAGTTGCCACCTTATGGGTAACGCCATACTTTTTAACTAGAGACGCAACAACTCTGTTGCAAAAATGTGTTCCACCATCACTAATGATGGCTTTAGGAATGCCAAACCGACAGAAAATGTATTCCTTCACAAAAAACACAATTGTCTTATGGTCATTGCTACGGCAAGCCATGGCCTCTATCCATTTAGACACGTAGTCCACGACAACAAGAATATAAATAAAACCATGGGAAAAAGAAAAAGGACCCATAATATCAATGCCCCATACATTAAAAATTTCTACTACTATGATGGGATTTAGAGGTATCATATTACGTTTTGTGATTCGCCCCAGTTGTTGGCAATGAACACACATTTTGCAATGCACTTGGGCATCTTTAAAAAGGGTAGGACAATAAAACCCACATTAAAGAATTTTAGCAGCTGTTTTCATACCACTAAAATGGCCACCACACTTTTTGTCATGGCAGAACGATAGGACTTCATTATATTTCCACTGGGGAATACAACGACGAATAATCTAATCTGCACAATACTTAAAAATGTAGCGCTCATTGATAAGATCCCAAAACTGTAGTTTTAACCCTGTAACAGACATACTTTTAGACCAATTATGTGAGTAATAATTAAGAGTTAACACTGATTACGTGTTTTTATGCATTTCAGGCTTCAAAGTCCATTATGTGTAGAAATGTGCCACTTTAGCGAGATAAAGGAGCAAAGGTCGGTTACTAAGGAGTTCCATGATTAAAGGCCAAGATTCAAGAAGACAAAGCCTTTCTAAAGCCCGGTCAAAAGCTGAAAAGTCAACGCGGGCAGAAACAGCACACAAGTCAACAGAACTTCCGAAGGCCATATCTTTGGACTCAGACCTCGGAATGGGGCCTACCTTATGTCAAAACGACTGGCTCGGAAAGAGCTTTCCAATGGTCTAAGCCGTGAACCAATAAAAGGAGCAGAAGTGGACGAAAACTTTGTTGAAGCCAACTGCAGCTGAAGAGGCCTTTTTGGACTGAAAGAATTGGGTTTTGGGCCTGATTCTCTGGCCCAAAACATGACTCCAAGCCCATGCACGATTTTTGGATCTGAAAGTATAAAAACAAAAGCTTAGCTCTTTGTTAATGGTAGATTTTTTAGTAGAGAATAGTAGATTTTTAGGTTAGAAAATAAAGGAGCTTAGAATAGAAAGTAGCCATTATAATAGCTTCTAGATCTACATTTAATTGTTTTAATTAAGTTTAATTTCAAATCCAATTCTTGTTTTATATTAAATTATTAGAATCATTACTCTTAATTAGTTTGATTAATAAAATAGCTAGTTGTTAAATTTTGATTCTTGTCATTTACATTTGTGTTAGATCTGATTCATTTACTACTTGTTATTCAATTCTTAGTTATTAATTAGATTTTAATTATTGTTTAATTTAGATTAGTAAATTTCAATTATTTATATCATGTTTAGTTTAACTTTAATCGAAATGATTACAGTAATGATTCTCGGCTAAACCTCCATTAGAGGGGGTAGAGAAGCCTTGATGAAAGTTTGATTTCGACTATCGTAGAATCGTCGTAATTTTCTTTCCACTCTAGAAATGATTAGTTCACCATGAGAATGGGTTTAATCGTTCACATGCTAGTTATGAATTGGTAGGAATGCCATGTGTAATTAGGGATTAGGAAGAACCAATTGTTCTTCTGGGCAGATTCAATTCGATTACTGACGATTCGCCGTTAATAGGATTAAGTCGAAGTTAAGGTGGAATCAATCCCCTCTAACTCCTTATCATCGAATCAACGTAGCATTCCCTTAGTTATTTTGATAACCGACTAGTTGCATCTTGTGGGTAGTTGCATCGTAGTCTAGTTGCCTTTTCGTAAATCTCTCATTAGACCTTAAGTAGAGTAATTACACGTGATAACACAGCATGCGGAAGGACTAGGAGTGGAACGAATCACTCTACTCCACTATATCTCATAGGATTGAGAGTAGAAATCTTTGATAAATTAGGCACGTAAATAAGCGTTTAGTTTTACTTACGTTTAGAGTTTCATCGCTTTATTTCGTAGGTAAAACTATTCATTTTATGTTTTATCAAATGGCGGCCGCCATCTTAGTTGCACTTTCGCATTGTTTTCATAGTGTAAGTACTTTTCTTAAAAGTCCCATTTCACCCACCCACCCGTGTTTGATTCATACCGTGGCTTTCCGCTTCATCGCTGAAAATTTTCAGCGAAATTACATCGAAAGCCCAAGCCGTAAAAGAGCGCACTTCGCCCTATAGCTGAACGCCGAGACCGACGACCGCCCCTATGTGGGACCGACCTAAAAAAACACTGTAATTTGAAAATTACCCGAGCGACCATCACGCTTCTATGCGAAGCAATCCGCGCCTTTGTTAATTTTTCCGAATTCTACAGCTTTGACTCGAACTTTGATTTTTCAAATTTTTCAGTGTTCTAACCTGTTATATACACTAAACACACGCCAAACAAGACGCTATTCATAAGCCGGGCAAGGACGCAATCGGTATTCCTTTCTTCCACACCGCCTCGCATCTCCTCGTTAGAGTTTTATACTAGTATATCGAATTGTTTGGAGTGTTGATATGTTTAGCTAAGTTTGGTTTTAGCCTTGTATGAGATTAAGGTCCGGCGAAACAAAACACGTAACGTAATTACACAACAACGCCAACAAACAAGTCTATCTAGTATACCACCAACTACACCTCTAGCTACTATTTCACACACATCATCACGACACAATGCCCGACGAAGAAGAGACTCCTCTCTCTCTCTCGACTTCTACAAAGCCTTGAGCGATAGCCCCAAATCTTGCATCGTTCTAGCAGACCCGGTGGGGATTTCCGAATCCCCAAATATTTTTAATTTGTTACCCGCTTTTCATGGATTAGACCATGAAAAACCTTATCGGCATTACGCGTAGGGATTGAACAAGTCCTAACAACATTCCACCATCCTACGGTTGGTGCGGAACAAATTAAACTCGGGTATTCCCTTTCACCTTTCACCTTAGCCGGTTAACTCCCAAACGCCTAATTCAGGACTCATGGGCTAAACTTGTTCAAATATTTATGGAACATTTTACCCACCCCTAAAGACGGACGAGATGCTTTCCAAGATTCATTTCTTTCGACAAAAATCCTCATGAATCATTTTCAGAGGCTTGGAATCGCTTTCACCGATCTCCTTATAGAGTGTCCACATCATAACTTTGCAAAAGACACGCTAGTTCGTGCCTTTTTTCAAAGGACTTCTACACCACCATAAAGAAGTCCTAGACATAATGAATGGGGTAGTTTCTAAGCAAAGGAGCCTCGAGGCTTATAAATTTTAGAGGATCAAACTAAGCGAAATAACAACCGGGGGTAGTGATGATATCCACCGCCCGCTAGTTCATCAAATACAGTTAAGGCCGCCGGTATGTTTGAAATTAAACACGATTCCGAGCTTAAAACTCTAATCGAATCACTCACTAAAAAGGTAGAGGCCATTTCTGTTCAACAAAAGCCTATCCCCGTCATGAATATAAATTCAAATCCATGTAGTTTCTATTGAGCCCCGAAAGCATCCCGACTCCCAATCGTCCTATAGCCTATGAACAGCTTGTTCTATTAATAGTGAACCTAACGCCCCTTGGAGACAAAATCCCAACTTCGGTTGGAGAAATAACCAACACGTCACACCTCAAGGGTACAATAATCAATATGTTAGGCCTACGCACAGCTTTAACCAAGCCCCACTACGACAAGGACAAGGTCGGGGATTTTCATAATTATAACAACTAAGTGCAACCTCGACAAGGTCAAGCACAAAGTCAAGGTAGTTATAATAATTATAATGCTAATAGAGGTATCGTTCCGTAAATAATAACTATCAAAATCCACCCATAAATAATTCACGGAAATAGTTCTAGTCACACCACCCGTGACTACTACACCCACACAATCGGATCGCCTTGACACCTTCATACAAGTGAGCCAAAACTTTTCCAAACCATGGCTCAATCTAACCAACAAACTTCTACAATCCGTTAATAATTTAACCCAACAGTTGGCTCAAGATAAAGCCCAACCCAAAGGTGTGTTTCCAGGTCACGCAATACCTAATACTAAAACAACAAATACAGCCTTTGAGATAACCGATAATACTAGTAATGAATATGAAAATGTAGGTGAGCTAAAGGCCATCACCACTCTCCGTTCTGGTAGAGTGGTTGATAACAAAGTAACTATGCCTATAGTTACCCTACCCAATCCCCCTACACCTGCTATTTTACTAGATACCGAAATAGAAACTGAAGAGCCTACCACTGTAGAGGTACCAGTTATAACACAACCTAAGAAACAGAAAGCCACGGTTAAACATCCAGGTGATACCATTGCTAAATATAAACAGAAACCGCCGTTTCCACAAAAATTAGCCGTGTTAACTAGGGATACAAATTATGAGGAGATTAGGGATGTTTTCAAGAATCTAACTATAAACCTTCCCTTCCTCGAAGCTATAAAAAAGCTACCACACCATGCTAAGTTTCTTAAGGAATTGTGTACTACTAGGCGTAAGACCAATATACCAAAAGACGCTTTTTAACATAACAATTCCCAACTTTATCCAACATAATGGAATTGTTAAGTACAAGGACCCCGGTCGCCCCATCGCATAATGCACCTTAGAGATTCTTATACCTACGCAATCGCAAGTATTAGACTTGGGGGCTAGCGTTAACTTACTCCCCGCTTTTATTTGTATAGACAAATAGGTCTAGACGAGATGCAACCCACTAAAATGACGCTGCAATTAGCTGATCGGTCTATTAAGTATCCTAAGGGTGTCGCCGAAAATGTTCTCGTAAAAATTTAGGATTTTTACTATCCGGGTTGATTTTGTCATCCTCGATACGTAAGTCGCTAACGACTGGTCCCGATCATCTTAGGGCGCCCCTTTCTTGGCAACCGCCAATGCGCCATTAAATGCCGCGATGGTTCAATGTCCATGTCTTTTGGCCATCTTGTCTGTTGAAGTCAATGTTTTAAAACAAAGACACAAGCATACCCGATTCGCCTATGGATGGAGAGGTTAGCATGATCGAGAGCTTTGCTCGAGATTATTTCAACAACACGTTCCCGGATAATCATATGCCCAAATTTATTTCCTTTGGAAGTTCAGACTCCAATATTTTCATCCCTATACTAGTCGATACACATATTACGAATGATGATGAGATAGATGACTTTCTCAAAGATGTAGAGGACTATCATAGTAACGAGGATATGACCAATCTAGATGAGCAATTCGATGAGTTTCTTAGAGCAGGTGATAATTCACCCTATCAAGAACTACTTTCCACAACATCCACCTCATCTCCTCTCCTTCCACCCTTTCAAAGGAATCTCGAGTTTGCACTCGATCCTGCTGTTTCTTCCTCAGGCTTCATAATTTTTAAATTCACCTAGTAAACAAATACTTCGTAAGACAAAAGCGTGACACCTTCATTTTCAGACTTGAGACAAATTCCTACCTACACTATGAATGAGTTTTGTGCTAAACCCACATCCTCATTTTTTCCATGCTTTCCTTCTACAACTTACCCATATCCACCATATTCTCCACAACCATTCACTCTTCCACACTTATTCACTAGGACACCCTCTCGTTCAAAAATGAAAAAAAATGTGCATGCTAGGTTAAGTAATAGGGTTATCCGACTTCGCTTTCATTTTACTAGGTTGGCCATAGGAAATCTTGGTGCTTGATTGTGTTTGGATATGTTTTCTGTGATATTTATTTATGGAATGATCCACAACTATTTCGGTTGTTGATATATGATAAACTGCATGTTCATACATATGTTTAGATAAGTCTCGAGTATCTGACTATAAACGACTCAACTTTTGTGTTTGGTGCATTTCCTTTCATTTCCATATATTGGTGAGTGCACCATTAAGGTAACCGGCCCTCCCCTACGGAGTGTGTGACTGTAAGTACCGGATCCTAAGTCCACGCTTAAACATAATTCACGCTTTTCCACTCTTCATGTTTTCTCGGATTTTTAGTCATGTTTCTATGGGGTGAATTATGTCCTTCTTGTTTATTGTTTTCTTTTAAATATATAAAATATAATATATATATATATATATATTAAAGAATAAACATAGTAATATAGGAAGTCTCGAATCGGACTTTAAAAGACCTATCGCTAAAACAAATTTTCTAAGCCCCGTTGTAAAAATTTGTTTGGGGGTGGGTGTTCGTGTTTCCGGCCCTAGAATGTTTATGTCCCATTACACTTGCTTAGGCCGCTTAATTGTATTACGATTCGGGTTGACATAATCCATGATTTTAGAGTCCAATTGTTCGCGATAACGCACGCCATGCACGCACTTCGAGGCATTTTCCACTATCTTATATGTTATCCACGGTCGGAATAGAGTGTTTTATGGATCATTGATTGGAAATTCTCTCCTGATCATTTCCATAACTCATTCGCAAAAATCGGACCGTAACGGCTGCAATTTTGATTTGAAGTTTTGCGAAAAATCGAAAAAAATCACAAATTTCGATTTCAGCTTGGGCCCAACCCAACCCTTCACCGACAAGCCGCACCCGCCATTTTTACCTTCACCAACAGTCGCAATCATCTTCCACAATCCACCATTAATGCCCAAAGCTTAAAACAAAACCTAAAAAAATAATAATAATAAAAGAAAACCTAAATTAACCCACGCCCAAAATCAATACCCAACCCAAATCGACTGCAAACGCGCCCTACCACCACCTCCACCAAATTAAATAAGCAAAAACCACCGGAAATTCCAAATTTTGTTGCTGCCGCACCACCACCACTGTTTGCTTCAGTTGGTCGATTAACAACCCACCACCACATCCCATTTAAACCCCCACTACATTCCAAACACCAATGGCTCAACAACGCCGAATTTTGCCGGAGCAAGCTTTTACAGGCGACCACTTCGCGCCGTTTTACGGTGACGAAATGATCAGTCGAGACTGGAATAGCTTGTGGTACTCGACTGAAGCCTATTACCACGAGGACTTAGTCCGACGGTTCTACAATACGAGGGAGTTGGAAGGGACGAGGATTTTGTCAGGGTGGCGAAGAGGAGGAAGGAAGTGACGACTGGGTTGTTGGCTGAGATTCTAGGCATCCCGCCTAGAATCCATTTGGATGTCACGTTGCAGGAGTCCCAACATAATGGGGTAGAGCCATTGATGAACGAGACAAGTATTGAAGGGAACTACAATGCGAGGTCGCATTGTGTTCGTCAGGCTTCCCTTAGACCAACCACCAAATTGGCCGCAGCTCTTCGATGGATTGGTCTAACGCCCCGGGAAGGAGAAGGTCACGACATCGGCCCTGAATTTCCTCCACATCTTATGGATACTCCAGGAGCGTAAGTATGAGTTCTGATCTTGGAGTTTTTACTTAGCATGATTAGGGGAGTAGGGAAGTCCGTTGCCCCTCCCCCTGTTGATAACCAAGATCATGTTGAAGTTGAGAGCAGCTCAGCGATCGATAGGACTTACATCACCCTACACCGTAACCCTCGTGATCTATAAGGAGTGTGTCCAACGAGTTTGAGGTTGGCTGAGGATAGAGAAGAAGAAGAAGAGGATGGTGGAGATCAGAATGCCGAGGAGGCTGGGGGAAATTAGAATGCCTCGGAGGATGAGGAGGATTTGACTTGTTTTGATGCGGATGCCTTGGAGAGGTGTTGGTCAGACGCAAAACGCATGGCTGTGATTCATCGCGGGTACGCGCTCGCCAACACCATCTGCGAAGACCTCCGGACTCGACAGGCAACGATGCATCATAACTTCGAGATCCGTACACAGAGAGAGGATGAGAGGTGGGAACAGATGAGGGCCGAGCTAGAAGCTCAGCGCCAGTCCGAGGAAGAGATGCTTACACGATTCCCACCTCACGGGGACTCTCCTTCCGAGGACACACCATCGAGGCACGAAGCGCCGTCGCCGGCGATCTAATGGTGGTAATCGGCCCATCGAGCCCCGTGAGCAGTCTCCGGATCAGGTGCCCTCCGCTACCAAAGCATCGAGTAGTTAGTGGATAGCATCGCTTTGATGTTTTATGTTTATTTGTAGTTTCATTATTGTTATTTATTTTAATGTAAGTTTTCTTTCCGTAATTTGAATTTTGTAGTGAAATGTAATCGAATGAAAATTTTAATATAATGCAGTTATTTTTATTATGCGGGTTGTTCTCATATTGATCCCACCTTCCCAAATTGTTTGGGGGTGGTTTTATCTATTCCAAAGATGATTTTTATATAACCCTCGTGGTTAGAATTTATTATGGAGTCAAGGTGAAAATATGGCCGATTAGGCATATCCAGAATAAGTATAAGGGTAGGATGAAATCTAGATTAAATAGGTAGATTCTATCATAAATTCAACCTAAAAGATACTAGGTTTGAATTAGAATCAAGATAATGAGTTGTTTCCGCTTTCGGTTTGGAAATTTTAGGATTTTCTGAACCGCCGAATTAGTTTTGGCAACTTCCCGATCCGCTTTAGCAACTTAAAACCTATATAAAATTCATACATTCTACACTCACAACTCACACTACACCTAAACTCCATCACTCACCTTTCACTCCCACGATTCCCACGCTTTCGCTCATTTTCCGAAGTTTCAAGAACTCCGAAGACTTTTCAGCCTCGCAATTTTTTCTGAATTTTTTGTCGAGCACACTCGCCAAGCCGAAAAGCGCGACCGTGCTCAAACACTGGAATTCTAAAACTTTCGAGCGCGCCTTCTAAGAGAGAGCGACTACCGACTACCATGGACGTAAAATTTCCAGCTTTTCTACGGGTAGTTTCCGGATTATTCGCAGCTATTCCAGAGCGTAATTTTGAGATGACATCTCCAACATTGATACCGAACAGCCTTTCAAAGATTTGTTCCAAAGCACTACTTATGGTGCTTGGTTTCATGAGGCGATCACATACGCTATCGGGAGCCGCTTTATGGTAAGACTCGATGCACTTTATTCTCCAACACTAGCATCTTATTTTTACGATAACTGCATTTTCTTTGAAAGACCGATGGAGAACAAGTGTTCTCCATCAACATTGATAATGAACCAATGGAAATTACCGTGTTCTTGCTAGCATTTGTT
Source organism: Coptis chinensis (assembly GCF_015680905.1). Classification (NCBI taxonomy): domain Eukaryota; kingdom Viridiplantae; phylum Streptophyta; class Magnoliopsida; order Ranunculales; family Ranunculaceae; genus Coptis; species Coptis chinensis. Next base: position 41,108,455 of record NC_141463.1, read on the forward strand.
CTTGGACTTGCTATACCCAATGAAATACAAGACCCATGGTGCTATTGGGTAGATAATATGTATGTCTACACTTACGAAGTTCTTGCATGAGTCGACGCGGCGCAGCGCATTTTCCGTGATCGAGGACCAAGGGGACTATAACGCCGCTTTTGGTAGCCTATCCATGAACATAGGAACTGTTATGTTTTGGATCATGCTAAACATTTTAGGGGAATGACGTTTTTCTTCGTGGAATGATGCCACTTGCAGCATTTTCCTTGCTTTAGCCACGGACGATGTGTGTCATGACCTTCCCCAACCTTGATGTCTAGTTTAGCTCGATCCCATAGCATGAGGCATAAGTTCCTTCTTATGCCCGCTCTAGTTTCCCGTGATTATGCTATGTTTCTTTCCCTGTTTTTGTACACGCTTTCACGGATTGGATTACGGCCGATTACCTGCATTTTACCCCCACCAATAGTATTATTCGATCCTTCCGCGTAATGACTTGGCAAGGGTGGAGGATACAACCTCATCAAGTTGCACCCTACACCCCATCAGACCAAGTGGCTCTTAATAGGTTAGCAATAATAGATGATAAATGGCGGAAGCCCGCAAAATTATCATGGCATGGCAGATCTAAAGGAACCTCACTTCTTTTTATGGAAGAAGAGGATGAGTAAGATGATGAGTAATGCGGGGAGATAAGGTAAGTTTTCATTATAGTTAGTGTCCGCTTATGTCCCAAGCAATTTCATTCTTGTTAACCCCATAATGGGTAGAACTCGTGATAAAGTTAAGGCCAGCTTTTATTTCCTATATTAGTATGTTCTAACTTTGTTTTGCAGATATCCCCGAATTTCACGCTGCTTTTCAATGGTATTTTTCCTACCCTCTTTATTTAAATGCTTTGAGGACAACGATGCTTTTTTTTTTTGGGGCATAGAAACACGTAATTAAGGCATCCGTTAGGATATAGATAGAGTTAATATGCATTTGTTTTCTAGTTAAAATTTTAAAAATTCAAAAAATATAAATAAATAAGTTCATGCTATACACTTAGGAATAGTGGTATTGTTTTCCTTCTCTATGCTCTTAACAATCTAGAAATCTCAATGAAGCTTTTGCATCGTAATAATTTTTAGAAACATAGGTTAATATGTAGGTAATAATCTTTGCATCTATTTATAAATATATTACATGAGTATCGATGATTGTTAGCAAGAAAGTTTCTCAAATCTAAGCTAGAGTACTTATTCTACAAATCCTGTGGAGAATATAGCCTAAAGCCTTATATGAGCTAAAACATTTGAGAAATGACACAAGGGAGAAGTAAAATCTGGATAGAGATATCACACGCCCACTTGCTTCATCACTAAACCATATCCTAAGCGAGAATTTAGGCCCTTTGATGGATCGATATAGCCAGAAATTCAAACCTATGAATTATTTTCCGCTAGTCGCCTCGAGCCTTTCTTTAGCCTTTCATAAACCACAAATCCTTTACCCCTTACAAAAAAAAAAAAAATAATAATATTCAACCTACCCAATTAAGATAAGTCCGAGAATAGAATGAGGAAGAAAGAAGAAGAGAAAAACCTCGTGTAAACAAAAGTTAGTTAATTGCTTCAGAAAATAAAGAAAAGAAGTTTCCATCCAAAGAAAAGAAAAATAAAAATAGAAATAAAATAAAAACTCCAAAAAAAAAATAAAAAAAAGGGAGTCAAAAGCCAAAGTAAAGAAAAAAGAAAAAATATGGCTAAGGATGGAAACAAAGTATAGAAGAAAAAGAAAATAACAAGGTTTTCTCTAAGTTACATAATATGAAGACTCTATTATCTCGTGACTTGTCCTTTGAATATCCATTTCCTTCCTTCTTAAACCATCTCCTAATCCCCAAACACCTAATAAAGACCTCTAGCTCAATTAGGAATAGGTTAGTGTGATAGTAAGTGGTAGATGTGTTTGATCGACCTCGGCTTCCTTTGTTGTCATTGAGATTGTAAGGTAAAGTGTGCCCACTACACACTAGAGTAAAAAACTTGAGTGGAAAAAATCAGAGTGTTGTATCTTGACTATTATTGTGAGAACCTACTTAAGGACGCTTATTCCGAAGTTTCAAAACGGACTGCTATTGCATTTCATAGTATTACTCATTGTATATATGTTTATTGTAGATGATTGATTATTATGCATATATTAGCTTAGGTTTCGACTTGATTACTCTATATACATTGCAAATGAGAGGTATAGATAATTTGGAGCATGAATAAGGAAACAATAGTTTTATTTCTTAGTCGCTGTAGTATAGATGAAGTTTGTGATTACCTTCATCGAAAAACTCTCACGAGGTTATAACTCGTCCCACTAGGGAATTCCTAGTGGTTTAAGGCCTTGTCAGATATGGTCAATGCAATCGCACTCAAATAAACGAGAGTAGTTAGAACTCCATTTTTGGTCACTTATTCTAATTTATCATCTTTGCTCGAGGACAAGCAAAATGCTGTTTGGGGTGGTTTGATAAGAGCCCAAAACTGTAGTTTTAACCCTATAACGACATATACTTTTAGACCAATTATGTGAGTAATAATTAAGAGTTAACACCGACATTTGTTTTTATTCATTTCAGGGCTTCAAAGTCCATTATGTGCAGAAATGTGCCACTTTAGCGAGATAAAGGAGCAAAGGTCGGTTACTAAGGAGTTCCGTGATTAAAGGCCAAGATTCAAGAAGACAAAGCCTTTCTAAAGCCCGGTCAAAAGCTGAAAAGTCGACGCTGGCGTAAATAACACACAAAGTCACAGAACTTTCGGCCATATCTTTGGACTCAGACCTCAGAATGGGGCCTACCTTATGTCAAAACGACCGGCTCGGAAAGGGATTTCCAATGGTCTAAGACGTGATCCAATTAGAGGAGCAGAAGTGGACGAAAAGTCTGTTGAAGCCAACTGCAGCTGAAGAGGCCTTTTTGATCGAAAGAATTGGGTTTTGGGCCCGATTCTTCTGCCCAAAAACATGGCTCCAAGCCCATGCACGATTTTTGGATCTGAAAGTATAAAAATAAAAGCTTAGCTCTTTGTTAATGGTAGATTTTTTAGTAGAGAATAGTAGATTTTTAGGTTAGAAAATAAAAGAGCTTAGAATAGAAAGTAGCCATTATAATAGCTTCTAGATCTAGATTTAATTGTTTTAATTAAGTTTAATTTCAAATCCAATTCTTGTTTTAGATTAAACTATTAGAATCATTACTATTAATTGGTTTGATTAATAAAATAGCTAGTTGTTAAATTTCGATTCTTGTCATTTACATTTGTGTTAGATCTGATTCATTTACTACTTGTTATTCAATTCTTAGTTATTAATTAAATTTTAATTATTGTTTAATTTAGATTAGTAAATTTCAATTCTTTATATCATGTTTAGTTTAACTTTAATCGAAAATGATTGCGTAATGATTCTCGGCTAAACCTCCATTAGAGGGGGTTGAGAAGCCTTGATGAAAGCTTGATTCCGACTATCATAGAATCGTCGTAATTTCCTTTCCACTCTAGAAACGATTAGTTCACCATGAGAATGGGTTTAATCGTTCACATGCTAGTTATGAATTGGTAGGAATGCCATGTGTAATTAGGGATTAGGAAGAACCAATTGTTCTGCTAGGCAGCTTCAATTTGATTACTTACGATTAATCTGCCGCTTAATAGGATTAAGTCGAAGTTAAGGTGGAATCAATCCCCTCTAACTCCTTATCATCGAATCAACGTAGCATTCCCTTTAGTTATTTTGATAACCCACTAGTTGCATCTTGTGGGTAGTTGCATCGTAGTCTAGTTGCCTTTTCGTAAATCTCTCATTAGACCTTAAGTAGAGTAATTACACGCATGATAACACAAAGATGGAAAGGACTAGGAGTGGAACGAATCACTCTACTCCACTATATCTCATAGGATTGAGAGTAGAAATCTTTGATAAATTAGGCACGTAAATAAGCGTTTAGTTTTACTTACGTTTAGAGTTTCATCGCTTTATTTCGTAGGTAAAACTATTCATTTTATGTTTTATCACTCATCCTAGTAGTATATCTTAACTCTGGCCAAGAACTTCTTACTTTCATTTCTTGACCAAACATCAGGAATAATATCATAAGCTAAATAATTCACAATGTCAGTATACCATGGTGCAGAAAAAATAGCATACAGATGCTCATCAGGAAAAGAGTCAGGTATGGACTCAGAATCACTATCATCATCATTTGTTAGTCTAGATAAGTGGTTGACAACTATATTTTTGACCCCTCTTTTGTCCTTAATTTCTAAGGTGAACTCTTGCAGGAGAAGAATCCATCGGATCAATCTCTATTTAGCATCCTTCTTTGTGAGAAGGTACCTAAGGGCTGCATGGTCCATGTAATCTAAAGTCTTAGTACCAACCAAATAAGGACGAAACTTATCTAAAGCATAAACGACAACTAAAAATTCTTTTTCCCTAGTTGTATAGTTTCGTTGAGCATTGTTTAAGGTTTTGCTAGCATAATAAATAATAGTGGACTTATTATCTAGTTTCTATCCCAACACAGCACAAACAGCATAATCACTAGCATCCCACATGAGTTTGAAAGGTTAGAGCAATCGGGAGGCTGTATAATCGGTGCAGTTGTTAAAGCGGCTTTTAAAGTTTCAAAAGCTTGTTTACAGTTATAATTGAAATAAAAAATGGCATCCTTTAAAAGCAAATTAGTTAAAGGCCTAGCTATTTTTGAAAAATCCTTGAGAAAACACCTATAAAAACCTGCATGGCCTAGAAATACTCTAATGTCATGGACAGTCCGTGGTATAGGTATAGACGTTATCTTATCCAATTTGGCCTTATCTACTTCGATGCCATCACTAGATACAATATGCCCTAGCACTATTCTTTTTTTAACCATGAAATAATATTTTTCCCAATTTAAAACCGGACTCTTCTCTTCACGCCATGTCAAAACCTTAGACAGGTTAGACATGCAATCAGTAAAAGAGTCTCCATAGATAGAAAGATCATCCATGAAAACTTCCATGAAGTGCTCTACCATGTCACTAAATATATAAACATACACCGCTAAAAGGTACTGAGAGCATTACAAAGGCCAAAAGGCATTCATTTATAGGCATACGTTCCAAAAGAATATATGAAGGTAGTCTTTTCTTGGTCATCAATATCAATAATAATCTGAAAACAGCTAGAGTAGTCATCTAAAAAACAATAATAAGCATGACCAGCTAGACGTTCGAGCATCTGATCTATAAAGGGTAAAGGAAAATGATCCTTTCGTGCCATGGCATTTAAGCGTCTATAATCAATACAGATCCTCCATTTAATAGGGACACGCATGGAAACATATTCACCCTTAGCATTACGTACCATGGTAACCCCCGAGTTCTTAAGAACTACATGAATGGGACTTACCCATTCACTATCAGAAATGGGATATATGATACCCGCATCAAGTAACCGTAAGACTTCTTACCTGACCACCTCTTTCATGGCAGGGTTCAAGAGACGCTGAGGTTCACGAGAAGTCTTTGCATTATCTTCCAAATGGATATGATGTGTGCATACATTAGGGTCAATCCCCTTAATGTCGTCTAGGGACCAACCAATCGTGGAACGATGTTCCCTAATCACCCTAATCAAATATGCCTCTTCATCCACAGACAATAGAGAAGATATAATTACCAGATGACTACCATCCAGATCAAGTTGAATATACTTCAACTCAGAAGGAAGAGGTTTAAGCACAAGGGTCGGAGGAATGTCGATAAAGGCTTCTGGAGGTTCCTCATCATGAATAGTGAAGACTTGTTTAGATATCAAATCTTCATACTCGGTAGATGGAGCTACCATTGGATCTAAGGTAGGTGTAGACTCGAAGAGGGCGTTGACTTCCTCTAAGTAGGAGTCATCCTCAAAATCTGAACTTTCGAAAGAAAGAAATTTATGCATCTTTTTTTCTGGAAACGTGTTATTAAAATAGTCTTGAGCTAAGCTCTCGATCATGCTAACCTCCCCATCTATAGATGAATTTGGTAAATGTTTCATCATTTTAAAAACATTTACCTCAACATAAAGATGGCTAAAAGAAGCCCTAAAATGATCGGAATAGAGTCGTTAGCGACTTCTATATTGAGGATAACAAAATCAGCAGGATAGAAGAAATCGTGAACCTTAACCAGCACGTTTTCAACCACACCTTTAGGATACTTAATAGACCGATCAGCTAATTGCATCGTCATTTTAATAGGGTGTATCTCCTGTAGACCTATTTGTTTATATAAATAATAAGGGAGTAAGTTAACACTCGCCCCCAGGTCTAATAGCGTGGTCATCGTGTGGGAATCTCCTAAGGTGCATTGTACAGTAGGACGACTAGGGTCCTTGTACTTAACGATTCCATTATGTTTGGATAAGGTTGGAAACTGTTCAGTTAAAAAGGCATCTTTAAGAATATTTGTCTTACGCCTAATAGTGCACAACTCTTTGAGAAACTTAGCATGGTGAGGCAACTTTTTAATCACTTCAAGAAAAGGTATGTTTATCGTTAGATTTTTGAAGACTTCCCTAATCTCATCGAAATTCGTATCCTTGGTTAACATGGCTAATCTTTGGGAAAATAGTGGTTTCTCTCTATATTTAGCATTTGGATCAACATGATGTTTAACCTTGGCTTTTTTTTCTTAGGTTGTGGTTTAATTGGTACCTCTACTGGGGTAGGATCTTCAGTTATTACTTCGGTATCTAGTAAAATATCAGGTGTAAGGACTACTAGTGGGGTAACTATAAGCATAGTTACGGTGTTATCAACCACTCTGCCAGAACGGAGAGTGGTGATGGCATTTAGCTCACTTACATTTCCATTTTCAACACTAGTATTACCGTTTACCTCAAAGGTTGTGTTTGGTGTTTTAGGGTTAGGTATCGCTTGACCTGGAAACACACCTTTTGGTTATACTTTCTCTTGTGTTAACTATTGTAAGGAAAGTTGGATGGACTGTAAAATCTGTTGTTGGGTTTGCATAAAGTTATCAAAACAATCCGATTGTTGAGGAGTGTTTGTTACAGGTTGTGTGATAGGAACTGTGTCACGTTGATTATTAATGGGTGGGTTGTGATAGTTGTTATTTACCGAATCGATACCTCTATTAGAATTATAATTATTATTGTTATAATTATTATAATTACCTTGTCTTTGTCCTTGTTGTGGTGAAGCTTGGTTATAATTGTTTGCTGGCCTAACATTTTAATTATTATATCCTGGAGGTGTAACTTGTTGATTATTTCTCCAACTGAAATTGGGATTTTGTCTCCAAGGGGCGTTAGGAATAGGATAGCTATTAATGGAGCAAACATTATCTGATTGTGATGGTTGTTGTTCATAGGTGAGAGGACAGTAGGAGTCAGGATGCTCAAGACTCAAACAGAAATTACATGGAATAGAGTTGACATTCATGATGGGGGTAGGCTTTTGTTGAACAGAAATAGCTTCTACCTTTTTAGTGAGAGATTCGATTAAAGTTTTAAGCTCAGGATCGGATTTAATCTCAAACATACCGGCAGCCTTAACTGTTGACGAAGAACTAGCAGTGCGAGAGATATCGTCACTACCCCCCCAGTTATTATTACGCTTTGTTTGATCTTCTAAAAACCTGTAAGCCTTTGAGGCTCCTTTACTGAGGAAACTACCCCCATTCATTATATCAAGGACCTCTTTATGGTAGTGTAAACGTCCATTGAAAAAGTCACGAACTAACGTGTTTTATGATGTGGACACTCTATAAGAAGATCAGTGAAACAATTCCAGACCTCTAAAAAGGATTCATGACAATTCTGGCAGAAAAAATGAATCTTGAAAAACATTTCATCTGTCTTCAGTGGTGGGTAAAAATGTTCTATAAACAATTAAACAAGTTTGGCCCATAAGTCCACAGAATTAGGCGCTTGGGCAGTTAACCAAGACGTCGTCTTATCGGCTAGGGTGAAAGGAAACACCCTCAGTTTAATTTGTTCTACACCTACCGTAGGATGATGGAATGTGGTAAGAACTTGTTCAATCCTATGCATATGCTGATAAGGTTTTTCATGGTCTAACCCATGAAAAACTGGTAACAAATGAAATATATTCGGGGGGATTCGGAAATCCCCCACTGGGTCTACAAGAATGATGCAAGATTTTGGGCTATCGTTCAGGGCTTTGTAAAAGTCAGAGAGAGGAGTCTCTCTTTCTTCAGCCATTATTTCAGGTGTAGTGTGTGGTATACTGATAAAACATAAAAAGATAGTTTACCTACGAAATGAACGATAAAACTCAAAACGTAAGTAAACTAACACTTAATACGTGCCTAATTTATCAAAGATTTCTACTCTCAATCCTATGAGATATAGTGGAGTAGATGATTCGTTCCACTCCTAGTCCTTCCGCATGGTAATGTTTTCTACCTATAAATAATCTTAACTAAAGTCTAATGAGAGATTTACGAAATGGCAACTAGACTACGATGCAACTACCCACACGATGCAACTAGTCGACTATTAGAACAACTATGGGAATGCTACGCCGATTCTATGATAAGGAGTTAGAGGGGATTGATTCCACCTTAACTCGACTTAATCCTACTAACAACGATCGTCAGAACCGAATTGAATCGCTTCAAGAGAACAATCGGGTTACTCCTAATCCCTAATTACACATGGCATTTCTACCAATTCATAACTAGCATGTGAACGATTACACCCATTCTCATGGTGAACTAATCATTTCTAGAGTGGAAAGGAAATTACTTAATTTACTTTTACGATAATCGGGATCAAGCTTTCATCAAGGCTTCTCAACCCCCTCAAATAGAGGTTTAGCCGAGAATCATCACGCTATCATTCCCAATGGAATTCGAACAAGACATGATATAAAGATTGAAACTTTGTTTGTTTAAACTCAATTCAAAACTACTCATGCAATAATTGAATTTAACTAATAATGACAAACAATTGAATCTAAGAATTAAACTAAATAAGTAAATGGAAAATGAACTAGATTACCAAGAACACTATTTTATTAATCTAATGAATAATAAAACAATTATTCAAATACTAAATTAATAATCTACTTGTTCTAAAGTAATTAATTAAACATGAACTAGATCTAAAACAAGATATGAAAAACTAATTAATTAACTAATTGAAATTCTCAAACTAATTAATGGAGGCTAACTAATCTAGGTCTAACTATCTACGTAACATGGGAATTTAGATCTAAACAATTGTAAATGACAAGAATCGAAATTGACAAATAGCTATTTTATTTATCAAACTAATTAAGAACAATGATTCTAAGAGTTTAATCTAAAACAAAAATTGAATTGAAGCTAAACTAAATTAAAAACAATTAAATCTAGATCTAGAATTATCTATATTTTTAGGTCTAATTAGCTACCATTAACAAGGAGTCAAGCTCTTGTTTTTATACTTTCAAATCTAAAAATTGTGCATGGGCTTGGAGCCATATTTTGGGCTAGAGAATCAGGCCCAAAACCCAATACTTTCAGTCCAAAAAAGACTCTTCAGCTGCAGTTGGCTTCAACAGATTTTTTGTCCACTTCTGCTCCTCTGATTGGGTCAAGGCTTAGACCATTGGAAATCTCTTTCCGAGACGGTCGTTTTGATATAAGGTAGGCCCAATTCCGAGGTCTGAGTCCAAAGATACGGCCTTCGAAGTTCTCACTGACTTTATCTTTGTTCTCGCCTCAAGCCGACTTCTCAGCTTTTGACCGGGCTTTAGAAAGGCTTTGTCTTCTTGAATCTTGACCTTTAATCACAGGATTCCTTAGCAACTGACCTTCACTCCTTTATCTCGCTAAAGTGGCACATTTCTGCACATAATGGACTTTGAAGCTTGAAATACATAGAAACACGTAATCAGTATTAACTCTTAATTATTACTCAAATAATTGGTCTAAAAGTATGACTATTACAGGGTTAAAACTACAGTTTTGGGATCTTATCAAACCACCCTCAAACAGCATTTTGCTTGTCCTCAAGCAAAAATGAGAAATTAGAATAAGTGACCAAAAATGGAGTTCTATCTACTCTCGTTTCGCTGAGTGCAATTGCATTGACCATATGCAACAAGGCCTTAAACCACTAGGAATTCCCTAGTGGACGAAGTTATAGCCTCGTGAGAGTTTTCCAAAGGTACTCACAAACTTCTTCTATACTACAACGACTAAGAAATAAAACTATTGTTTCCTTTATTCATGCTCTAAATTAACTATACCTCTCACTAGCAATGCATATAGAGTAATCAAGTCGAAATCTAAGCTAATATGTGCATAATAATCAATCATCTACAATAAACATATATACAATGAGTAATACTATGAAATGTCTAGCAGGTTCGTTTCTGAAACTCGGAATAGCGTCCTTAAGTAGGTTCTCACAATAATAGTCAAGATACAACACTCTGATTTTTCCACTCAAGTTTATTACTCCAAAGGCGATGGGCACACTTTTTACCTTACAATCTCAATGACAACAAGGAAGCCGGAGTCGATCAAACACATCTGCCACTTACTATCACACTAACCTATTCCTAATTGAGCTAGAGGTCTTTATTAGGTGTTGCAGGGATTAGGAGATGGTTTAAGAAGGAAGGAAATGGATATTCAAAAAGGACAAATTTGAGATAATAGAGTCTTCATATTATGTAACTAGAGAAAACCTTGCTATTTACTTTTGCTTCTACACTTTGTTTCCATCCTTAGCCATATTTTTTTTTTCCTTTTTCTTTGGCTTTTGACTCCTTTTATTCTATTTTTTTTTTTAGTTTTTATTTTATTTCTATTTTTATTTTTCTTTTCTTTGGATGGAAACTTCTTTTCTTTATTTTCTGAAGCAATTAACTAACTTTTGTTTACGCAGGTTTTTCTCTTCTTCTTTCTTCCTCATTCTATTCTCAGACTTATCTAAATTGGGTAGGTTGAAATTTTTTTTATTTTGTTTTGTTTTGTAACAGGGTAAAGGATTTGTGGTTTATGAAAGGCTAAAGAAAGGCTCAGAGGGGCGACTAGCGGAAAATAATTCATAGGTTTAAATTTCTGGCTATATCAATCCAAAGAGGGCCTAAATTCTCGCTTAGGATATGGTTTAGTGATCAAGCAAGCGGACGTGTGATATCTCTATCCGGATTTTACTTCTCCCTTGTGTCATTTCTCAAATGTTTCGCTCCTATAAGGCTTTAGGCTATATTCTCACAGGATTTGTAGAATAAGTACTCTAGCCTAGAGTTCATAAACTTACTGCTAACAATCATAGATACTCATGTAATATATTTATAGATAAATGCAAAGATTATTACCTACATATTAACCTAAGTTTCTAAAAATTATTCTAATGCAAAAGCTACGTGAGACTTCTAGATTATTAAGAGCATAGAGAAGGAAAACAATACCACTATTCCTAAGTGTATAGCATGAACTTATTTATTTATATTTTTGAATTTTTGAAATTTTAACTAGAAAACAAATGCATATTATACATATTTATATCCTAGCAGATGCCTTAATTACACGTGTTTCTATATCCCCCCCCCCCCCCAAACAAGAAGCATGCTTTGTCCTCAAAGCATTTAAATAAAGAGGGTAGGAAAAATACCATTGAAGCGCCATGGAAATTCAGAACATCTGCAAAACAAGGTTAGAACGTACTAATATAGGAAATAAAAAACTGACGCAACTCTATAAGAGTTCCACCCATTATGGGGTTAACAAGAATTAAATTGCTTGGGACATAAGCAGACACTAAAGAAAATTAAAACTTACCTTATCTCCCGCGTTATTCATCATCCTCCTCATCATCTTCTTCTATAAAGAAGTGAGGTTCCTTCGCGTCTTGCCATGCCATGATAATTTGCCAGGCTTCCCGCCATTTATCATCTATTATTGCTAGCCTATTAAGCGCCACTTGGTCTGACGGGGTGTAGGGTGCAACCTGGTGAGGTTGTATCCTCCACCCTTACCAAGTCATTGCATGGAAAGATCGAATAATACTATTGGTGAGTCGTACAGTGTTGACCGTAATCCAATCCGTGAAACGTGTACAAAAAATAGGAAAGAAACATAACATAATATAAGAAATTAGAACAGGCATAAGAAGATACTTATGCCTCATGCTATGGGCTCGTGCTAAACTAGACATCAAGGTTCAGGGAAGGTCATGGCACATACGTCCCGTGGCTAAAGCAAGGAAGACGCTGCAAGTGGCATCATTCACAGAAGAAAAATGTCATTCCCCTAAAATATTTAGCATGATCCAAAACATAACAGTTCCTATGTTCATGGACAAAGCTACCAAAGGCGACGTTATATTCCCCTTGGTCCTCGATACGGAAAATGCCTGCCCCATAGGACTCATGCAAAAACTCATAAGTGTAGACATACATATTATCTACCCAATAGCACCATGGGTCTTCTATTTCAGCGGGCATAGCAAGTCCAAGAACAAATGCTAGCAAGAACCTGGTAATTTCCATTGGTTCATCATCAATGTTGATGGAGAACACTTGTTCTCCATCTGGTCTCTCAAAGAAAATGTAGTTATCGTAAAAATAAGATGCTAGTGTTGGAGAATAAAGTGTATCAAGTCTTACCATAAGCGGTTCCCAGCCTACGTATGTGATCGCCTCGCAAAACCAAGCACCATAAGTAGTGCTTTGGAACAAATCTTTGAAAGATTGTTTCGGTATCAATGTAGGAGATGTCATCTCAAAATTACGCTCTGGAATAGCTGCGAATGACCCGGGAACAACCTGCAGAAAACTGGAATTTTTCTTGTCCACGGAAGTCGGATGCCGAAAGCGCTTCCACTTGAAAGTCGCTTCTAATAATTTTGGAATTCCAGTGTTTGAGCATGAGTCGCTTAACCTTAAAAGCGAAAAGCCATGTACAAAATTATGACAAATGTGTAGGGCGCGAGTGCGCTCCTCTAGGGCACAGGTGCGCTACGAGGTGCTGAAGATCGAAAAATGGGACAAAACGTGGGAAACGTGGGATTGAAAGGTGAGTGATGGAAGTTAGGTGTAGTGTGGGTTGTGAGTGTAGAATGAATGAAGTTTATATAGGTTTTAAGTTGCTAAAACGGATCGGGAAGTTGCCAAAAAGTTTTTACGGCAGTTTTCGAAAATACTAAAATTTCCAAACCCAAAAACGGAAACAACTCATATTCTTGATTATAAAACAACCCTAGTATCTTTAAGGTTGAATTTATGATAGAATATACCTATTTTATCGAGATTTCATCCTACCATGATATTTATTCATAGATATGCCTAATCGGCCATATTCTCACCCTGACTCCGTAATAACTTCTAAAACGAGGGTCATATAAAAATCATGCTGGAATAGATAACACCACCCCCAAACAATTTGGGAAGGTGGGGTCAATATTAAACAACCACGCACAATAAAAATAACGACATTATATTAAAATTGGTATTAAATGCCCTTTTACTACAAAATCCAAATTACGGAATTAAAACTTACATTAAAATAACTAACAATAATAAGACTACAAATAAAAAGACATCAAACTATACTATCCCTAACCACTTCGGTACTGGTAGCGGAGGGCACACGCTCAGGAGATGGCTCCTGAGCTCCCGATGGGCCAGCACCATTCGTCTTTTTCGGCGACGGCGCCGCGTGCCTCGATGGTGTGTCCTCGAAAGAAAAAAATCCCCGCGAGGTGGGAAGCATGCAAGCATGTCGGCCGGACCGGCACCGAAGCTTCTAGCTCCTCATCATCTGTTCCCACCGGCCATCCCCCCGGTGGGATCTCAAAGTTATGATGGATAGTAGCCTGTCGAGTCCGGAGGTCTTCGCAGATAGTGTTGAGTGAACGCATGCCATGATGAATTACGGCCATGCGTTCTGCATCTGACCAACACCTCTCCAAGGCATTAGCATCAAAACAAGTCAAGTCCTCCTCATCCTCCGATGCATTCTCATTTCCACTATCCTCCTCATCCTCTTCTCTATCCTCAGGCAACCTCCAAACTCGTTGGACACAATCCTTATAGATACGAGGATTTCGTGCTAGGGTGAGGTAAATCCTATCAGACGCCGGAGCTGCTCTCAACTTCAGCATGATCTTGGTTATCAACACAGGGAGAGGTGTAATAGACTTCCCTATTCCCCTAATCATGTTAAGCATAAACTCCAAGATACAGAACTCATACTTCTGCTCCTGGAGTATCCATAAAATGTGGAGGCAGTTCAGACCGATGTCACTGACCTTCTCCTTTCCTAGGACGTTCTGACCAATCCACTGAGCTGCAGCTAGCTGGTTGGTTCTGAGGGATGCCTGGCGAACACAATTCGAGCTCGCATTGTAGTTCCCTTCGGTAACTGTCACGTTCATCAACGGCTCGACCCCATTATATTGGGACTCCTGTAATGTGGCATCCAGATGGATTCTAGGCGGAATGCCTAGAATCTCAGCCAACAACCCAGCAGTTACTTCCTTCCTCCTCTTCGCCACCATAACAAAAATTTTACTACCCTCCAACTCCCTCGTGTTGTAAAACCGCCGGACTAAGTCTTCGTGGGTAAAAGGCTTCGGGTCGAAAGTACCACAAGCTATTCCAGTCTCTACTAATCATTTCACACCGTGTAAAGCGGCATGTCAAGTGGTCGCCAGTAAATGCTTGCTCCGGCAAAATTCGACGTTGTTGAGCCATTGGAGTTTGAATTGATTTGGGGTTTGTAGAAGGTGTAGGAAGCAATGAGGAACAACCTCACTGAAAAAAAAACAATGGTGGTGGTGGTGTGGTAGCACGACATGTTGAATTTTATAATTTTTTGGTGGTTTTTGATAATTTAAATTGGTGGAGGTGGTGGTGGTATGGTTTTAGAGAAGATTTGGAGTGGGTTTTTGATGATTGGCGTGGGTGTATTGTTTCTCTTTTTAATTTAATTTTTTTCGATTTGGGTTTGAAGCTTTGTGGTCGTTTATGGTGGTTTGGAAGTGAAGAACGTGACTGTTGGTGTGAAGGTAAGGGGCGCAGGTGCGCTACCGGTGCGCACAGGTTGGGCCCAAGTCCAATTCGAAATTTCTCAAATTTTTCGATTTTTAGCGCGACTTCAAACTAAATTTGCCGCTTCGTTACCGGTCCGATTTTTGCGAATGAGATATGGAAATGATCAGGAGAGAATTTCCACTCTATTGATCCATAAAACACTCTATTCTGACCGTAGATGACATATAAGATAGTATAAAATGTCTCGAAGTGTGTGCATGACGTAAGTTATACGAACGAATGAACTCTAAATTCATAGATTATGTCACCCCGAATCGAAATACAATTAAATGGCCTAAGCAACTCTAATGGGACATAAAACATTCTAGGACGGAAGCACGAACAAATTTTTACAATAGAGTTTAGAAAATTTGTTTTTTAAGTGGGTCTTTTAAACTCAGATTCCCGAGACTTCCTAGATTACTATATTTATTATTTAATATGTATATATATATATAAAAAAAAAATATATATATATATATATATATATATATATATATATATATATATTTTTCTTTTATAAGGAAAAACAATAATGAAATAAAGACATAATTCACCCCATAGAGAAACATGACTTAAAAATCCGAGAAAACATGCAAGAGTGGAAAACGTGAATTATGTTAAACGTGAACTTAGGTTCCGGTACTTATAGCCACACACTCCATAGGGAGGGCCCGATTACCTTAATGGTGCACTCACCAATATATGAAAATGAAAGGAAATGCACCAAACACAAGAGTTGAGTCGTTTATAGTTAGATACTCGAGACTTTATCTAAACATATGTATGAACATGCAATTTATCATATATCAACAACCGAAATAGTTGTGGATCATTCCATAAATAAATATCACAGAAAATATATTCAAACACAATCAAGCACCAAGATTTCCTATGACGCAACCTAGTGAACTGAAAGCGAAGTCGAATAAGCCTATAACATAACCTAGCATTCACCTTCTTTTTCATTTTTGAACGAGAGGGTGTCCTAGTGAATAAGTGTGGAAAAGTGAATGGTTGTGGAGAATATGGTGGATATGGATAAGTTGTAGAGGGAAAGCATGTAGACAATGAGGATGTAGGTTTACCACAAAACTCATTCATGGTGTAGGTAGGGATTGTCTCAAGTCTGAAAATGAAGGTGTCAAATGTTTTGTTCTTCTGAAGTATTTGTTTACTAGGTGGATTTAAAAAATTATGAAGCACAGGAGAAACAAAAGGATCGAGTGCAAACTCGAGATTCCTTTGAAAGGGTGGAAGGAGGGGAGTCGAGGTGGATGTTGCGCAAAGTAGTTCTTGATAGGGTGAATCATCACCTGCTCTAAGAAACTCATCGAATTCCTCATCTAGATTGGTCATATCCACATTACTATGGTAGTCCTCTATATCTTTGAGAAAGTCATCTATCTCGCCCTCATCCATAATATGTGTATCGACTAGTGTAAGGATGAAAATGTTGGAGTCCTGAACTTCCAAAGGAAAGAAATTTGGGCATATGATTATCGTGGAACGTGTTGTTGAAATAATCTCGAAATTAAGCTCTCGATCATTCTAACCTCTCCATCCATAGACGAATCGGGTAAATGTTTCTTTGTTTTAAAAACATTTACTTCAACAGCAAGATGGCCAAACGATATGGACATCGAACCATCGCGGCAATTAATGAGCGTATTGGCAGTTGCCAGGAAAGGACGCCCTAAGATGATCGGGACAGAGTCGTTAGCAACTTTTGTATCGAGGATGACAAAATCAGCCGGATAGTAGAAATCCTGAACTTTTACCAGCACATTTTCGACTACACCCTTAGGATACTTAATAAACCGATCAGCTAATTGCAACATCATTTTAGTGGGTTGCATCTCGTTTAGACCTATTTGTCTATACAAATAAAACGGGAGTAAGTTAACACTAGCCCCCAAGTCTAATAACGCGGTCGTCGTATAGGAATCTCCTAAGGTGCATTGTACAAAGATGGGGCGACCGGGTCCTTGTACTTTAACAATTCCATTATGTTCAGATAGAGTTGGGAATTGTTCTCGTTAAAAACGCCTTTTGGTATATTGGTCTTACGCCTAGTAGTACACAACTCTTTAAGAAACTTAGCATGGTGTGGTAACTTTTTAATAGCTTCGAGGAAGGGAAGGTTTATAGTTAGATTCTTGAAAACGTCCCTAATCTCCTCATAATTTGTATCCCTAGTTAACATGGCTAATTTTTGTGGAAACGATGGTTTCACTATATATTTAGCAATGGTATCACCTGGATGTTTAACCTTGGCTTTCTGTTTCTTAGGTTGTGTTGTAACTGGTACCTCTATAGTGGTAGGCTCTTTAGTTTCTATTTCGGTATCTAGTAAAATAGCAGGTGTAGGGGCTACTGGTGGGGTAACTATAGGCATAGTTACTTTGTTTTCTACCACTCTGCCAGAACGGAGAGTGGTGATGGCATTTAGCTCACCTACATTTGCATATTCATTACTAGTATTATCGGTTACCTCAAAGGCTGTGTTTGTTGTTTTAGGATTAGGTCTTGCGTGACTTGGAAACACACCTTTGGGTTGGGCTTTATCTTGGGCCAACTGTTGGCTTAAATTATTAACGGATTGTAGAAGCTATTGGTTAGATTGACCCATGGTTTGGAAAAGTTTTTGGCTCACTTGTATGAAGGTGTCAAGACGATCCGGTTGTGTGGGTGTAGTAGTCACGGGTGGTGTGACTGGAACTATCTCGCGTGAATTATTTATGGGCGGATTTTGATAGTTATTATTTACCGGGACGATATCTCTATTAGCGTTATAATTATTATAACTACCTTGACCTTGTACTTGACCTTGTCGAGGTTGCACTTGGTTGTTGTAATTATTAAAATTACCCTGACCCTGTCCTTGTCGTGGTGGAGCTTGGATAAAACTGTGCGTTGGCCTAACATATTGATTATTGTACCCTGGAGGTGTGACGTGTTGGTTATTTCTCCAACCGAAGTTGGGATTTTGTCTCCAAGGGGCGTTAGGTTCACTATTAATGGAACAAGAATATTCATAGGCTATAGGACAGTGGAAGTCGAGATGCTCAGGGCTCCAACAGAAACTACATGGATTTGAATTTACATTCATGACGGGGATAGGCTTTTGTTGAACAAAAATGGCCTCTACCTTTTTAGTGAGTGATTCGATTAGAGTTTTAAGCTCGGGATCGTGTTTAATTTCGAACATACCGGCGGCCTTAACTGTATTAGAAGAACTAGCGGAGCGGTGGATATCGTCACTACCCCCCAGTTGTTATTTCGCTTAGTTTGATCCTCTAAAAATTTATAAGCCTCCGAGGCTCCTTTACTTAAGAAACTACCCCCATTCATTATGTCAAGGACTTCTTTATGGTGGTGTAGAAGTCCTTTGAAAAAGGCACGAACTAACGTGTCTTTCGCTAGGTTATGATGTGGACACTCTATAAGGAGATCGGTGAAACGATTCCAAGCCTCTGAAAATGATTCATGAGGATTTTGTCGAAAGAAATGAATCTTGGAAAGCATCTCATCCGTCTTTAGGGGTGGGTAAAATGTTCCATAAACAATAGTGAACAAGTTTAGCCCACGAGTCCACGTAATTAGGCTTTGGGCAGTTAACCAAGACGCCTTTATCGGGCTAAGGTGAAAGGGAATACCCTCGGTTTAATTTATTCCGCACCAACCGTAGGATGGTGGAATGTTGTTATGACTTGTTCAATCCTACGATGTAGCCGATAAGGTTTTTCATGGTCTAAACCATGAAAAACGGGTAACAAATTAAAATATTTGGGGGAATCGAAATCCCCAATCGGGTCCGCTAGAACGATGCAAGATTTGGGGCTATCGCCAAGGCTTTGTAGAAGTCGTCAAAGAGAGGAGTCTCTCCTTCTTCGCATATTATCGGTGGTGGTGTGTGCGAAATAGTAGCTAGAGGTGTAGTGGGTGGTATACTAGATAGAATTGTTTGTTGGCGTTGTTGTGTAATTACGCTCGGTGTTTTGTTCGACCAGACCTTAATCTCATACAAGGTTAAGACCAAACTTAGCTAAACATGTCAACACTCCAAACAATCCTGATATACTAGTATAAACCTCTAACGGGGAGTTGCGAGGTGTGGAAGAAAGGAATACCTGATTGCGTCCTTGCTTTGCTTATGAATAGCGTCTTGTTTACGCGTGTTCAGTGTATATAACTAGTTAGAACACTGAAAAACTTGAAAAATCAAAGTTCGAATCAAACCTGTGGAAATCCGGCAAAATTCAGCTCGGCATGGTGCGCCACTTTGGGCGCTGGTCGCTTTTTAGTGTAAGTTCAAGTTACAAGAGTTGGTGGTCGTCCAACTTCCAAGAACTTGAGCAGCGCATCCTTTTTGCGCAAGTCGTGGTCCGCAATTTTTTTTTTTTTTTTTTTTTCCCGAGGAAGTTTAATGCTGAAAAAGACAACCACAGTTAGAATCGAACAAGGGTGGGTGGGTGAAATGGGACTTTAAGAAAAGGAGTTATACTATGAAAACAATGCGAAAGTGAAACTAAGATGGTAGCGGCGCCATTTGATAAAACATAAAAATATAGTTTACCTACGAAATGAACGATAAAACTCAAAACGTAAGTAAACTAACACTTAATACATGCCTAATTTATCAAAGATTTCTACTCTCAATCCTATGAGATATAGTGGAGTAGATGATTCGTTCCACTCCTAGTCCTTCCGCATGGTAATGTTTTCTACGTATAAATAATCTTAACTAAAGTCTAATGCCAGATTTATGAAATGGCAACTAGACTACGATGCAACTACCCACAAGATGCAACTAGTCGACTATTAGAACAACTATGGGAATGCTACGTCGATTCTATGATAAGGAGTTAGAGGGGGATTGATTCCACCTTAACTCGACTTAATCCTACTAACAACGAATCGTCGTAATCCGAATTGAACTGCTTCGCAGAACAATCTGGTCACTCCTAATCCCTAATTACACATGGCATTTCTACCAATTCATAACTATCATGTGAACGATTACACCCATTCTTATGGTGAACTAATCATTTCTAGAGTGGAAAGGAAATTACGACGACTCTACGATAATCAGAATCAAGCTTTCATCAAGGCTTCTCAACCCCTAATGGAGGTTTAGCCGAGAATCATCACGCTATCATTCCCAATGGAATTCGAACAAGACATGATATAAAGATTGAAACTTTGCTTGTTTAAACTCAATTCAAAACTACTCATGCAATAATTGAATTTAACTAATAATGACAATCAATTGAATCTAAGAATTAAACTAAATAAGTAAATGGAAAATGAACTAGATTACCAAGAACACTATTTTATTAATCTAATGAATAATAAAACAATTATTCAAATACTAAATTAATAATCTACTTGTTCTAAAGTAATTAATTAAACATGAACTAGATCTAAAACAAGATATGAAAAACTAATTAATTAACTAATTGAAATTCTCAAACTAATTAATGGAAGCTAACTAATCTAGGTCTAACTATCTACGTAATAGGGGAATTTAGATCTAAACAATTGTAAATGAGAAGAATCGAAATTGACAAATAGCTATTTTATTTATCAAACTAATTAAGAACAATGATTCTAAGAGTTTAATTTAAAACAAGAATTGAATTGAAGCTAAACTAAATTAAAAACAATTAAATCTAGATCTAGAATTATCTATATTTTTAGGTCTAATTAACTACCATTAACAAAGAGTCAAGATCTTGTTTTTATACTTTCAGATCCAAAAATCGTGCATGGGCTTGGAGCCATGTTTTGGGCCAGAGAATCAGGCCTAAAACCCAATTCTTTCAGTCCAAAAAGGCCTCTTCAGCTGCAGTTGGCTACAACAGACTTTTCGTCCACTTCTGCTCCTCTGATTGGGTCAAGGCTTTTACCATTAGAAAGCTCTTTCCGAGCTGGTCGTTTTGATATAAGGTAGGCCCAATTCCGAGGTCTGAGTATAAAGATACGGCCTTCGGAAGTTCTGCTGACTTTGCGTGCTGTTCCTGCCCGCGTCGACTTTTCAGCTTTTGACCGGGCTTTAGAAAGGCTTTATCTTCTTGAATCTTGACCTTTAATCACAGGATTCCTTAGCAACCGACCTTTGCTCCTTTATCTAGCCAAAGTAGCACATTTCTGCACATAATGGACTTTGTAACACATTTCTGAAATGCATAGAAACACGTAATCAGTATTAACTCTTAATTATTACTCACATAATTGGTCTAAAAGTATGATTGTTACAGGGTTAAAACTACAGTTTTGGGCTCTTATCATATACTAGATAGGTGTGTGTGTGTTGACATTCACGATAAATTACGTTAGTCATTTTTTCTCTACCTGACCTTAATCTCATGCAAGGCTAAGTCCAATATTAAATAAACACGACAACAGTCAAAATAACCCTGATATGCTAGTATAAATCTTCTAACAGAAGATGCGAGAAGTGGAAGAAAGAAGTACCTGAATGCCTCCTTTCTTCGCTTATGAATAACGACTTGTATACGCTTGCTCAGTGTATTTAACAAGTTAGAAACACTGAATAACTTGAAGAAATAGAAGTTTGCCCTAACTTGTGAAAATCGGGCTGTTCAGAAAAGGGCGCGAGGTGCGCTCGGAATTTACCTGACAAGGGCGCAAGTCCCGCTCTTGCCTGACTTGAAGTCCAGGCACTTTAGCGCGAGGGTGCGCTTCAAATTTGCCTAACAAGGGCGTTGGGCACGCTCTTGCCTTGAACGATATCTAGGCACTTTAGCGCGGGGCGCACTGCAAAAATAGGCCAATGATGTGTGGGGGGTGCTTAGTGTATTTTTGTAGGAAAAAATCAGTTCTGAAGCAAACAAGCACAGTTAGAACCAAACAAGGGTGGGTGGGTTTAATGGGACTTTGGGAGAACTAACAATATGAATGAAAATAATTCTAAACATAACTAAGATGGCAGAAGTGCCATTTGATAACTGTAAAAATGATAGTTTTACCTACAAATAAGTAATTAAACTCAAATGTAAGTAAAACTAAATGATTTGTTTTTACTTTAATGTATCAAAGATTCTACTCTCGGTTATCAATGCAATATGTGGAGTAGAAAATTCGTTCCACTCCTAGTTCTTTAGAATTAACGTTAACTATGTTTATCGGTTCTATCAAAGTCAATGAGAGTAATGATGGAAATTATACTACGATGGTGAATTAACTAATCAAGATGTTATAAATCAACTACAGCAATTCAATACTAAATTGACAATATGAGAAGGAATTAGGGGAATTTGATTCCACCTTGATTTGACTTAATAAACTAACATAGAATTGTTGTAATCCAAATTGCAATGTTTTCACATAACAATTGGGTCTTTCTAATCCCTAATTGTTCATGGTAATCTCCGCCAACTAACAATCAGCATGTGAAGCAATCAAACCCATTCTCATGGTGAACTAATTACTTTCTAGAATGGAATAAATTATTACAACCATTTCTACGCTAATACAATCAAGTTTTCATCAAGACTTCCTCAAACCCCTTTAATGGAGGTGTTAACCTTGATTCATTAAACTATCATTTCTAGAACAAGAAGAATAAGAACAAGACATTATTTAATGAATAACAATTACTTTATTAATCTAATGGAAAAAGTCTAAGAATTAAACTGAATTTATGAATGAAATTAAGACAAAACTAAAACTAACTAAGTACTGAATTAGAAACTAAGTATTTGATAATTAACTAAGTTGAAATGTAAAGCTAATTGTTTATTATAAAACTAAATCTGATTCTAAAAACTCATTCCTTGTTCTAAAACTAATTACTTAGATATAAAAACTAATTCCTTTTTCTAAAAACTAATTTTTACTTCAGAGTTAAGTTTTAGTCCTCTTTATATAGAAGAGGCTAGATCCACAATTTCGTGCATGGGCTTAGGAGCCATGTTTTGGGCCGGAAAATCGAGCCCAAAACCTCATTACTTCAGTCCACAAAGGGGTTTTCAGTTGGAAATGACTTCAACAGCCTTGTAGTCCACTTGTTCTTCTCTGATTGGGTCAAGGCTTATACCATTAGAAACCTTGTTCCGAGCCGGTCGTTTTGACGTATGGTAGGTCCAATTCCGAGGTTTGAGTCAAAAGATACAGCCTTCGGAAGTTCTGCTAACTTTTATGCGTTTTTTCTACCCGTGTTGACTTTGACCTTTCAGCTTTGATCGGGCATTAAAAAAGGCTTTTCTCCTTGAATCTAGGCCTTTAATCAGAGAACTTCTTAGCAACCAACCTTTGCTCCTTTATCTCGCAAAAAGAACGCCTTTCTTCACATATTCAACTCCAGTGCTTGAAATACACAAAAGCACGATAACAATACTAACTCTTACTTATTAATCACATAATTAGTCTAAAAGCAATATTGGTAAGGTGTTAAAACTACAGTTTTGGGCTCTTTTCAGTTGAGTTGCCACGGGTTGTGTAACAGGAACTATCTCACGTTGATTATTAACGGGTGGATTTTGATAGTTGTTATTTACCGGGACTAAACTTCTATTATTATTATTATTATAATTACCTTGCCCTTGTCCTTACCTTGGTTGATATTAATTATAGTTATTGGTGGGCCTAACATTTTGATTATTAAAATGTGGAGGTGTTGCTTGTTGGTGATTATTACACCAACTAAAATTAGGATTTTGTCTCCAAGGTGCATTAGGTATATTAAAAGCGAATACATCATCTGGCTATGGTTGTGGTTGTTCATAGGCAAGAGGACAATAATGATTGGAATGCTCAAGATTAAAACAGAAATTACAGCGAAGAGAGTTTATATTCATGACAGGAATGGGTTTCGCTTCTTGTTTATTTACAGAAAGAGCATGTACTTTACGAGTGAGGGATTCAATTAAAGTTCTAAGTTCAAGATCAGGTTTAACCTCAAACATATTGGCTGCCTTAGCTGTAGAAGAAGAAGGAATGGAGAAGGAGTAATTATTACCTCCCCAGTTGTTACTTTTCTTGGATTTATTATCTAGAAAGTTATAAGCATCTGTGGCTCCTTTACCTAGGAAATTACCTCCATTCATGATATATAAAGTCTCTTTATGGTGTTGGGATAAGCCTTTGAAGAAGGCATGAACTATTGTGTCTTTACTAAGATTATGATGGGGACATTCTACTAGAAGATTAATGAAATGATTCGAAGCCTGAGAAAAGGATTCTTGAGGATTTTGGTGAAAGAAATGAATATGTGATAGCATTTCATCAGTATTCTGTGGCAGGTAAAATTGTTCCATAAATAATTCTACTAGTTTTTCCCATGTATCGACCGAGTTCGGCTTTTGTGCTGTTAGCCAAGCAGCCGCTTTGTCAGCTATGGTGAAAAGAAACACCCTGAGCTTTATTTGTTTAGGTTTTACGTTAGGATGATGAAATGTAGTAAGAACTTGTTGTATCCTACGTAAGTGTTGAGAAGGCTTCTCATGGTCTAACCCATGGAAAACAAGTAGCAGATTAAATATATTGGGGGGGGATTCTAAAATCTCTCGTAGTATATGCAAGAATTATACAGGATTCATGTCCATCGTTTAAAGCCTTATAGAAATCAAAGAGGGGTCTCTCTGCTATTTCTTCACCCATTACTACAAATGTAGTGTTGGTGGGTGTAGGTGGTGTGTGTGTGGTGATTGGAAAATTTCTAGATAAGCGATTATTTCTGCGTCTACGATAAACTAATATGGAAGGTTTATGCGTACCAGATCTTAATCTCATGCAAGGTGTAAGTCTAATAGGTAAGTCCTAACGAGCATGCAAAAATAACCTGATTATTACTAGAAATAGAATCCTCTGATAGTAAATTCGAGGACGTATAGAGGTGTTACCTAGAGCGTCCTTGCTACGCATATAAATAGCGTCTTCAACAGCCTTGAAGCACGTCTATGTTACTTGAACAATTATACGAATACTGGTCCCCGTACACGTTGTTGGATTGTGAAGTCCTGTAAAAAGATTAACCTTATTAGTCCAAGTTTTTTAAGAATTAGGTTAAAACGTTTTACTATGGGCTTCGTGTTGGGCCTTGATGTTACGCCTATGAAACAAGCTTTGGTAGTGGGTGGGCTTACTAACTAATATTAATTATTATTTTTTTGTTTTTTTTTAATCAAACCAATGGCCAGGCCATTTAAAATTGAGGGAGGTTGTCAGTGCCTGCACATTCCTTAATTAGAGAACCCCAATTCTTTGAGTTTTCTAGACAATGTTTAGAATGAATAAAAAATATTTTTTTAAAATTTTGGAGTTGATAGCATACGAGTAATGTACTGTACTCCTGAGATACTATTGCAAATAATATTAAAAAGTTATTTTAACCTAATTAACCTAGGGCACGTGCGCACTGAGAAATAGTGCAAATTAGGTGCGGTGCGCGAATTAAAGTAAGGTGTGGGTCGCGCTCAGCGAAGGCAAAATTGAGGCGCGCACGCTCGTGAATTAAAACTAGGGTTTGAAATTTTTAGGGTCAGGTCACAGGAGGGCAGGGAGTTGGTTGAATAACTTGTATGCTCTCTAACAGTAGAAGAAATATTCGAAGAAATTACGAACAATGTTTTCAGTGTGTGTTTTGTGAATAGTTAAAACAATGTTTCCTAATACAATTACGCATAATGTAAACGAACTAGATGGAAAGCAGTGCCATTGATAATATATCAATGTTAATAGACTAGAAAACAATTAATTTCAGGTGAAGGAATAGTAATTTATTAAGATATGAAACTCTCTAAATCATGTGATAAAGAGGAGAGTAGTTGTGTTCGTACCACTCTAATCGTACATTAGTTGAATGCAAGTTTAGATTAGACTTGTGCTTTTACTAGTGAAAGTAATATGATGTGAAAACAGTAGATAAGTAGTGAATTAAATGATGAGGAAAGATATTAGAAGGGGTTTAATCCGTCATGCGATTCGATTGACTATTAGTTAGCATCGGATCGCTTGTGTTAATCCCTAGTGAACACTAAGTCCTCTCGGATCAAGGCTTTACTAGCATGGGAGTTTAGCTCTACCATAAATCTCTTTGGTGGTGGTTCTAAAATCTAGTTCTCTATTGTGAGCTCTATTTCTAGACACTCACAACAAAGAACTTGACGTTCTTGATACAAAACAATACTAAACTAATGGTTAATAATCTTCACATTACTTTATAAACCTCCTATAATTGAGGTTTAGCCTTGTTTCATTAGAATTATACTAACTAAATAATAAACTAAAGACATAATAATAAATATAATTATATACTAAAGTTTTATTGAATGGGATTTAATGGAGGCTACAAACTAAAACTAATTCTAAACCTAAACTAAACTAGAGAGAGAGAGAGAGAGAGAGAGAGAGAGAACCATAATTACAACTAAACTAATGGGGGAGGAAAGAGTGTTTAGCCTTAACCCTCTTTATATAGGAGAGGGTTAGGGTTGCATTTTTGTGCATGGAAAAGGGGGACTTTGGGCCTCTAAAGTGAGCCCAATGTCTATTAGGTTAAGTCTAAAGAGGCTACAGCTGCTGGAAATTACTTCTGTACTCTTTTTGTCTAGTTTTACAGCTCTGATTAGGGAAAAACCGGGTCCATTGGAAAGCTGATTTCGAGTTGGTCGTTTAGACTTAAAGTATGCCTAATTCCGAGGCCCGAGTCCAAAGCTACGGCTTGTCGAAGCTCTATTGACTTTTCTATTCTTTTTCTACCCGGATTGACTTTGACTTTCCAGCTTTGACTGGGCTTGAAAAAGACTTTTCTTCATGATTCTTGGGTTTTGAACATAGAACTTCCTTGGCAATCATCTTGACTCATTTTCTATGCAAAAGTGGTGCCTTTAGTTACCTAATCAACTTCAACTCTTGAAATGCACAAAAACATGTAAACAATAATAACTCTTATTTATTATAAACATAATTGGCCTAAGTAGAATATTATTAAGGGGTTTAAACTACACTTTTGGGTGCTTATCAGTACACACCATCACATACATCAAACTAAAATGCTCCACATATTACTAACTTTTGTAGTCATACAGTAGTTTAAATACGTACAAAATACTTTGCAGGTATGTGATAAATGTAAAATTTGATTAACTTTACTTACGAATAAATGATAAATTTCAAACGCAAGTAAAACTAAAACTTTACGAAGGCTATTCTTATCAAAGATTTCTACTCTTGATACTATTGAAATAGAGTTGAAATAGAAGATTCGTTCCACTCCTAGTTCTTTAACATTCAATGTTTTCTAATATTGCGGATCTATCCAAGGTTTAATGAGAGTAATGGTGGGATTATACTACGATGCAAATTCAAATAACAAAATATGTTAATTCAACTACGGAAAATGCTAAATTTATACTATATGATAAAGAATGATGGGGGATTGATTCCACCTTAACTCGACTTAATCAACTAACAAAGATTCGTCATGATCCAAATTTCCATGCTTTCACATATCAAAATGGTATTTCTAATCCCTAATTATACATGTCAATCTCTACTAATTAATAACTAGTATGTGAAGCAACCAAACCCATTCTCATGGTGAACTAATCACTTTCCAGAATTAAATATATTATCACGACGATTTCTAAGTTAACAACGATCAAGCTTCATCAAGGCCTCTAATGGAGGTTTAGCCTAGAATTATTATGCTCTCATTTCCAATCGAAATTGAATAAGACATAATATAAAGATTCTAACTTTATTAAATTCAACTAAACAATAATTGAAACCTAAATTAACAACTAAGAAATCATTAACAAACAAGAATTGAAATTAGATCTAAGCAATTTTAAATAACAAAATCGAAATTATCAAGAACTAACTATTTTTATTAATCTAATGAAAGAATAACCATGATTCAATAACTAATCTAAAACAAGGAATGAAACTAATTAATGAAATGAAAACTAATTAATTAACTAATTCAAAAACTCAAAACTAGATCTAGATTATTCTCTAATGGCTACTTTCTATCCTACACTAATTGATACTTAAGAGCTGAAGTCTTGTGTGTGGAAATGGAGGAGACCAGATCCATATTTTCGTGCATGGGCTGAGGATCCATGTTTTGGGCCAGAAAATCGTGCCCCAAAGCCCAATTTCTTCAGTCTATAGGGCCCTTTTCAGCTGGTTTTGACTTCAACAGACTTTTTGTCTACTTTTGCTCCTCTGATTGGGTCCAAATTTAGACCATTGGAAAGCTCTTTCCGAGTCGGTCATTTTGACATAAGGTATGCCCAATTCTGAGGCCTGAGTCCAAAGATACGGTCTTCAGAAGTTCTGCTGACTTTTATGTGCTGTTTCTGCTCGCGTTGACTTTGACTTTTCAGCTTTTGACCAGGCTTTACAAAGGCTTTTTCTCCTTGAATCTTGGCATTCAATCACAGAACTTCTTAGCAACCAACCCTTGCTCCTTTATCTCGCCAAAGTGGCACATTTCTGCATATAATTGACTTCAATGCCTCGAATACATAAAAGCACGTAATCAGCATTAACTCTTATGTATTACTCGCATAATTGGTCTAAAAGTATTATTGTTAAGAGGTTAAAACTACAGTTTTGGGCTCTTATCACAATATCTACCATAATATCTGCCTAACTCATCGAGATTTCATCCTACCACAATATCTATTCATAGTCATGCCCATATCGGTAATATTCCCAACAATCATCGCAAAATTATATAATAAATTTGTGGATCATATAAAAATCATGCTAGACTAAATAATACCACCCCCAAAAAATTCGGGAAGGTGGGATTAATAATAAAATCAAAGCACAATTTGAAAAACCAAATTATATTAAAATTGAAATTCAACTACAATTAACTACCGAATTTAAATTTAACTACTGAATTTAAAAAACTTAATATCCTAACTAATAAAAATAATAAAAACAACTAAATAACATCGAAACAACATATTTTTAGAAAATCAAGCCACGTGATGAAAATGGACCCTGAGATGGAGATTGGGCCTGGGATGAAGATGGGGCCTGAGATGAAGAAGGGCCCGAGCCATCCGTCCTTTGATGACGACGCTCATTCCTCTCAGACTCATCCGAAATGAAAAACCTCCGGGGTGGCATCGTCATAGAATCTCTACTTGAAACAAAGGCCAGTGCTTCAATTGCTGCCTTTCATCTCTCGACTTCAACTATTTATAATGCGATCGTGGATTGCCTGAAGGAGTGTCCCCATGTTATACAAGAGATCATCCTGACCCTTTTCAAGGTTTTCAAAACTCGTCTGAAGGTTCTTTTGTTTATTTTGAATTATAATCTGCCTATCCCGTACATCTTCACAAATAGCATAAATGCAACGCATGCCAGTATGCAACACTGTCATGCGTTTTGAATCAGACGTACACTTCTCTAAGGCATCTTCATCCAAACATGTCATGTCCTCCCTTTCCTCATCCGAATCAACCATCCTGTCCTCCGGCAACATCCAAGTCTTTTGGATACACTCCGTAAAAATAATTTCGTTTGAATGCAATTTCAACATAGTCCGCTCAGTTCTTGGTTCCCCCCCCCCCCAAGACAACATTATCTTCGTAATTAAAGCAGGAAATGGTGCAATACTCTTCCCAACTCCTCTAATCATATTTATCAAAAACTCGAGGATACATAATTCATACCTCTTCTCTTACAATATCCAGATAACGTGCAGACATGTCAAACCAATGTCACTCACTTTCTCCTTCCCAATGACGTTCTTACCAATCCACTGAGCTACAGCCAGTTAGTTGCTTCGCATCGATGACTGTCGAGCACAATGAGAATTCGGATTGTATTGACCCTCCATGAGAGTGTCTTTCATCAAAGCAAGAACTCTAGTAAACTGGGATTCCTGAACAGTGGCTTCGAGGTGGCGTGCAAACGTAATGCCTACAATCTCAGCCAACTTCTCTCTTGATAATTCTCTCCGCGTCCCGGCCACCTTCATGAAAAATTTTTGTCCATCCAACTCTCTCTTCTTATAAAATTGTTCTATTAAATCGGAGTGGTAGAAATCATCTATCAAGTACCACAACCTATTCCAATTCCTTCTAATCATCTCGTCACCGTAAAACAGCGCAAAGCGGTCAGCCGTAAACGCTTGTTCCGAAAAAATTCTTCGTCTTAGAATGTGAAGCAACCAAACCCATTCTCATGGTGAACAAATCACTTTCTAGAATTGAATATATTATCACGACGATTTCTAAGTTAACAACGATCAAGCTTCATCAAGGCTTCTTCAACCCCTTCTAATGTAGGTTTAGCCTATAATTATTATGCTCTCATTTCTAATCGAAATTGAATAAGACATAATATAAAGATTCTAACTTTATTAAATTCAACTAAATAATAATTGAAATCTAAATTAACAACTAAGAAATCATTAACAAACAAGAATTGAAATTAGATCTAAGCAATTTTAAATAACAAAATCAAAATTATGAAAAACTAACTATTTTTATTAATCTAATGAAAGAATAACCATGATTCAATAACTAATCTAAAACAAGGAATGAAACTAATTAATGGAATGAAAACTAATTAATTAACTAATTCAAAAACTCAAAACTAGATCTAGATTATTCTCTAATGGCTATTTTCTATCCTAAGCTAATTGATACTTAAGAGCTAAGTCTTGTGTGTGGAAATCGAGGAGACCAGATCCACATTTTCGTGCATGAGCTGAGGATCCATGTTTTGGGCCGGAAAATCGAGCCCCAAAGCCCAATTTCTTTAGTCCACAGGGCCCTTTTTAGCTAGCGTTGACTTCAATAGACTTTTCATCTACTTATGCTCCTTTGATTGGGTCAAGTTTTGGACCATTGGAAATCTCTTTCCGAGCCGGTCGTTTTGACATAAAGTACGCCCAATTCCGAGGTCTGAGTCCAAAGATACGGTCTTCGAAAGTTCTGCTGACTTTTGTGTACTATTTCTACCCGCGTTGACTTTGACTTTTCAGCTTTTGACCGGGCTTTACAAAGGTTTTTCTCCTTGAATCTTGCCATTTAATCACAGAACTTCTTAGCAACCAACCCTTGCTCCTTTATCTTGCCAAAGTGGCACATTTCTGCATATAATTGACTTTATTGCCTGAAATACATAAAAGCACGTAATCAACATTAACTCTTATTTATTACTCGCATAATTGGTCTAAAAGTATTATTGTTAAGGGGTTAAAACTACAGTTTTGGGCTCTTATCAATATGTTAACAATCAGACACCAAAAAGTGAAAGAGCTGGCACTCATTTCGAATAGGTCGTTGCTAAATCTCCTAACTGGGGCTTGCTACTGCCATCTATCTAAGCATGTTCAATTCAATTTTCATAACTACATTTAGTTACTACCATTAGTTTGTACTTACTCTTAGCTTGGTGCTAGTTCACATTTTTGCAGGTCATTTAAATCAAATACAAACATAGTAACGCCCCCCAAAGGCTAACTATCAGCTAATCAACTTAAAACAATGTTAAGGATCAAGTTCGATTCAATTATAGTCACGCCAATTCAAGGCTGGATCGTGTTCGATTCAATTATAGTAACGCCAATTCAAGGCTATATCATGTTTGATTCAACTATAGTCATGTCAATTCAAGGCTAGCTATCAACTACGATATCTAAAATTACGATCTATAAATTGTGATCTTCAAGTGACAACAGACACCACTTAGATCAATTCAATTCAATATCTTGCCAGGTCGAGGACCTTATTCAAGGATCGACCTGCCAAGACTTCAATTCAATTCAATATCTTGCCAGGTCTTATCCAAGGATCAACTTGCCGAGACTTCAATTCAATTTAATTCAATATCTTGCCAGGTCGATACCTTCTTCAAGGGTCGATCGAACAAGAGCTTCAATTCAATTCAATATGACAACATGATGGGACACCCTCCAAAGGATCGCCAAACAAGTTCAAGTAAACTATCCCAAACAATTATTGATTCAAATTCATTCTTCAAGGATTAATCAGGCTATCAATAATATAAAAACTAATAGATTAATCACTTTTTTAAGGATCAATCAGATAGTATCATATCTTACTAGGTCGATCCCTCTTAAGAAATCAACCAAGTAAATTTCAATCAATTCAAAAGCTACACAATATCATTATTCTATACCATTTAGCACATTTAATACAACAATAGTAATAAGTTCATGCATAACTAAAAGCTTCAAATTAACTACCCGAGTGAACTTAGGAAACCAGTTCAACCAATCATAAAAAGAATTGCCCGAGTCATATCAGGAAAACATTTCAAAACTTTAGGAAAACAAACTTACACAACATTGGTTAAGTTTTCCATTTGCAGGGGCTCAATACATCTCCTATAGGAAATTCATAAACGGATTCTTTTAGCAGCACATAAAGATCCCCAATCAGTTCTGTGGGAGCGGTACTTGTCAAAGCAGCATCACTTCTATCTCCAGGATTAACTAGGTAGAATCCACTGGCGTCATCGATAGTTTTAAAAGAGACCTACAACCAATTCTAACAGAATCATCGGTAACATGCTTACAAACATTAGCTATTGTCATATTCAAAACCTCCAACTTTAGATCATCAGCCTTTCTTTTTAGCGGAGAACTATCTTTGTGTTGTGAACTCTCCCTTGGAGCAATTTGATTGTCGTGTGGTTATAAGTTATTCAAAATATTATAGTTATCTCCAACATGTGCCTCTCATGTGATCTGCTTATTATCTCTCTCATTAGGTCCCTTCTTTCTAATCAGCGACCTAATGAGAGGGGGCTATGTGGGAGGGTAGTACATACATCACATGCTCGGTCACACATAAGTCGATAACAAGCAACTATGACCAGGTTTATCATGAAGATCTCAGTCAGGTCGATGACAAGACCTAATCCAGTTCACTCAGTTACACAGGGAGTCATGTAACATCCAAATATGGAAAGATTGGCCGTTACAGATGCCATATTCATAGCTCCACCTTAAAGGACACCATCTTTATTGCTCATTGATATTAGCTCATAAAGAATATGAACTGACAAGAAGGAAGAGGAAATATCACCAACATATCTATAAAAGCAAAGAGAAACTACGTCTGACTTGATTCAAGTACACTGGAGTACTTGATACATAGGAAATTTGTTCATACTCGAATTCAGTCAAATATTTAACCTATTATCTATTCCTAGCCTGTACGGCATAATCACTGAATCAAACCTTTACACCATCATACATCTTGAGACGAATATTACCTATCCCCAAAGTACGATAATGTTGATCATTCCCCATCAATACATCACCACTATTAAGCTCCTTGAAGCTTGGAAACCACTCCCATATGGGGCAAACATAATAGGTAGCACCCATATCTAAAATCCATTCACTAGAGTCAATGAAACAAACACTATATGTAATGAGCAAAGAAAATTTGGAACCATCTGAATCATTACCTCCTTGAGCAATGTTGACATTGGGTTGTTTCTGCTCAGTATCTTTCTTCTTGTGTTTTAACTTCTTGCAGTCCTTTTTCCAATATCCAACCTCATAAAAAAAGCACACTCATCATGGTTTAGAATTCTCCCTCTCGACTTGGAACAAGATTTGCCTTTTCCTCCACCAGAATTCGGGTGGTTATATAACCTCCCTCTTAACCCAAAAGCAGTGTTCGTCGACTCCCTTTCATTATTATTCATCATATCCCAACTTATCAACATAGTCTGCACCTTAGAATAGTTTAAAGGTATCTTCTCAAATATAATGGTGGTTTTGATATGCCCATACTCCTCCTTAGGAATAGATCTCACCAAATGAAAAGCTTTGTTCTCATCCTTTGTTTCTTCTTCAATGTTCAACAAATCAGTAAGTGATTTGTTAAACTCATTCATATGCTGGGCTAGTGAAACACTTTTTTCTTTCTCATATCATACAACTTTGATTTCATAAAAACATGACCTTTCATTGTCTTATCCAAACACTGCTCTTCAAGGATTCTCCAAATTTCCTTGGCCGAAGTCTCATTGAGAACAAGATAATTCACATCCCTAGCCAAACACGATCTTATGATACCACAAGTTTGTCGATTTTTCTTAGCCTAAACACTCTCCTCTATATCCAATGAATTTTCATCTAAAACATCATCCAAGTCTTGTTGGCATAGTGCATCTATAATTTCACAATGCCACATACTAAAATTGTTAAATCCATCGAATTTCACTACATCAATTCTCGTATGTTTGATATTAAAAGTCATAAAACATTTCTCCTTAGACGTAAAAGTAGTAGCCATAGGAGTAATGGTGGAATCTGTAAATATACAATTTTCAAACTTTTAAACACCCCAAACAATCAAACAAACCAACAAAACACCCTTTTGGGAATTTTAACAAACACTTGATAGTCAAAATTAAAGAGAACCCAAGTACCACAACCACAATAATCAACTAAGAAACCCACTTGGGAATTTCTTCAAACATTTGGACTCCTCAGATAACCATAAATACAAACCCTAGGTAGAACCTTAGGCTTTGATACCAATTTGTTGTGCAACGAAAGCGTAAACGAAAAAAAAGGTGATAACAAATTTGAATGGGTGCTGAAAGACAAACAATTCAATGCAAACTACTACAAAACAAATAATGGAGACACAAAGATTTACGTGGTTCGGCAAGTTGCACCTACATCCACAAGCAAAGGAGAAACTTCAATTGAGAGAGAATTAAATGTGTCTTTTACAAACACTGACCTTGGTTCAATAGAACCCACAAAATCCCCTTTTGAGAAACTCACAAATCTCTCTCTTCTTTTAACCCTAAAACAATGTTCCCTTATATAGTGTGGGTACATGTACGGACCCAAGTTTGGTCATCAATGTCATTATAAATGACATACTTCAATGCTATGTCACTTCGTATGACATACTTTAGCACGCCACTTTTCTCATTCGAACAGACACATTGCTACATGAATGTCACCAATAATGTCATACTCCAATAGATATAGCTTTACCAATGCTTTATTGGGCAGCATTACTCTTGGACATTGACAACAAAATCTTGAGTTTTATCATACAAGATGGGACCGTAGGAGGGGTTATTGACTTATTATGTAATGCCGTCGAAGGGTGGATTATTCTATGGAGGTGAACATTGACACACACTCTTTGTAGATTGAAAAGAGTTTTTCTTGTACGTCTTTATATATGAAGTTGGACATTGACACTCTAGTTTTCCATTTGTATCAGTACACTCTAGTTTTCCAAACTTCCCCCTAAAAAAAAATAGTAGTATGAACACTAGCTCATAGGCCCACAAGTGACAAGTCACAATCAATTCCAGTTTGGTCTTGTCCTGTTTGCTGTTCCTAACTTCCTATTAGCCAAAAAAAAAAAAACAACTCACAATAGGGGCCCACAAGTCACTATCCGTCTATCCCAATTTCTCACAACTCACAATCCGAGATTCTCAAAAAAGTAAAACCGAAAAAAAAAAAAAAGGTCAACAAAAAAAAACTGAAAGGTCCTTTGTGTGTCGTAATCTTTCGTCTTGTGATCGCTCACAAAAAAAAATTTTCTTCTCTATTATTATCTTCTTCCAAATCGGCAGTTTCTAATTCAGCCTAATCTATTTATCATTTTATTTCATATTCGCTATTCATTAGCTAAGGGCTAAGGTAAATTGTTTTGTATTATGCCTATATTTTTTATTTCGTTTTATTTTTCAATTTTCAAATACTAATGTGTTCTCTACTTGACTTATTGCCTTGTTAACTTATAGTTTATATTGGAGTATTAGATTGTCATTTAATTTTTGTCTTATTTAATTAGTTGAATATTATTGTAGTTATTATTGTATTTTTTTTTTTTTTTATATAAACAAACTATTGATTATGAAATTATTATGATTTATCTTAGGTAAGAATGTCTCAACATCAAGCTCAGTATGAAAATGAAAACCATGTTTTCCTTCTTTAAACC
Organism: Coptis chinensis; assembly: GCF_015680905.1. Lineage (NCBI taxonomy): Eukaryota > Viridiplantae > Streptophyta > Magnoliopsida > Ranunculales > Ranunculaceae > Coptis > Coptis chinensis. The sequence continues at coordinate 41,144,500 of NC_141463.1, forward strand.
TAAAGATGTCACCCCCGTAAAATGATGTAACTTCTACATCATCTAGTCTTGATATTTCAAGACTTGATAGAGATGGCCAACCTCCTTCACAAGTTCAAGTTATTGAAATTGAGCAAGTTGAACCTTCTCCTCAAGCCCAAAGAGTTAGTGTTGAAGAAGTTGACTCCACATCTTTATTTGAACGTGATCCGTAAACGCATCTCAATATATAATTACCTGTTAATCAACAAGATGATGTTCGAATTTAACTTTTTCTTGGAAAGGGGCGTTGGTTACTTTAACTCAGTGAGAAAGAGTATCCATCCACCATATTCGGAAAGCAAACTCGCCGGTTCAAGTCCTCTTGGTTCACACTATTTCCTTGGCTAGAGTACTCACTCCATACGGATAGAGCTTATTGTTTTCCATGTTTTATATTTGAAACAAATCCGCCGAAGCGTCCTGCATTCACTGTTGAAGGTTTTAAATGTTGGAAGAAGATTAATAATGGCAAGAAGTGTTCCTTTTTGCAACATGAAGGAGGTCCATGCTCACCTCATAGGTCGGCGATGATAGCTTGTGAAAATTTCATGAATCCTTCTCGACATATAGATAATGTGTTAAATACATTATCTAAAGAAGAGGTTGTTAAGAACCGTTTGCTAGTCAAAGCTATTCTTCATTGTATTCCATTTCTTGCACTACAAGGGATTTCTTTTAGAGGCCATGACGAGTCCAAAAAGTCAAAAAATGGTGGAAATTTCAAGGGAGTGTTGGGATTTGCAGCGATGTTGAATGACAAGGTTGCAGAATTATTAAAAGATGCTCCGAGAAATGCCACATATACCTCACATTCAATTCAAAAGGCACTTTTGCATATCTATGCCGATAAAGTGAGAGAGAGAATTCGTGAGGAAATTGGTAATGCAAAATTTTGTGTCCTTGTTGATGAAGCACAAGATAATTCAAACAAGGAGCAAATCGCGATTGTCCTAAGATTTGTTGATAGAGGTGGTTTTGTTAGAGAGTATTTTCTTGGTATTGTTGGTGTTAAAGACACTTGTGCTTTAACTTTGAAAGAAGTTATATGCAATATCCTTGCTTTCCATATAATTTGCATATTATAAATATGAGAGGTCAAGGTTATGATGGTGCTAGCAATATGCGTGGTCAATGGAATGGATTACAAGCATTGTTTCTGAAGGAGTGTCCATATGCATATTATGTGCATTACTTTGCACATCGTCTACAACTTGCTCTAGTTGTGGCTTCTAAAGATGTTTCTGATGTTCGGTTGTTTTTTTCCAAGTTGGCTTCTATTGTTAATCTTCATGTTACGCCCAAGCGTAAACAAGAGTTGGAAGATACTCGGAAAAATGAAATTGATATGCTGGTAGCTAGTGGTGAACTTGTTACTGGAAAAGGAGCTAATCAAGTTTCTACTTTGCAACGAGCAGGAGATACTAGATGGAGTTCTCATTTTGCTTCGGTTTGTAGCCTAAAAGAGATGTTTGATTCAATTTGTATAGTTCTTGAAAGCGTCATGAAGAACGGGTCAAGCAACTTTATGCATGGAGAAGCTAAAGGTGTTATTCTTGCAATGAAAAGTTTTGAGTTTGTCTTTCTTTTTCATTTATTGCATAAGACTATGGGAATTACTAATGTCTTGTGTAAAGCCCTGCAAGAAAAGTCCCAAGACATTTTAAATGCTATCAGCTTAGTCTCCAGTACGAAAGCACTTCTTCAAGAATTAAGAGGATCTTCTTGGGACGCTTTTCTTAGTCATGTGATTTTGTTTTGCAAAAAACATGACATTGATATGCCTGATATGGGTGCTCAACACATGGCGGGTACATGTCGTTCTTGCCAGCAAAAAGATTATATTACAGTTGAACACCACTACCGCGTCGAGTTATTTAATGCTGTAATAGATTACCAGTTGGTGGAATTAAATAACAAATTTCCAAAAGAAACAATAGAGCTTCTTTATCTTAGTTCTCCTTTGGATCCGAAAGATGCTTTTAAGTCCTTCAGCATTGATGACATTTGCAAACTCGCAGAAAAGTTTTATTGTAGAGACTTTACAAAACAAGAGATACATCATTTGAGAAGTCAACTGCAACATTACAAACTTGATGTGCTCAAGCATCCTCTTTTTCAGAAGTTGTCTACCATCTCCAAATTATGTCAAAGAAAGATCAATATCTATTATTTGATTGATAGATTGATTCGTCTTGTCTTGACACTTCCTGTTTCCACGGCAACTACAGAACGAGTATTCTCAGCTATGAAATTGCTCAAAACACGACTTCGTAACAAGATGGGGGTTGAATTTCTTGCAGATTGCATGACTATTTACATTGAACGGGAATTTGCTAAAGAAGTTGATTTGGATGCAATAATAGATGTATTTGATAAGAATCCACGCAGGTCAAAACTTCACTAGTGTGATGCTAATGTGATATGTTATTCTTGCACATTTCTTTGTTATATTTGTCTAGGTCTATAGTGAAAACACTATTTTGTCCATTTTGGATAAGGTAATAAAAGCGATAATTCTTTTGTTTATCAATGCTAGCTTATTGGTTCCTAAAAAAATCTTTAAAGGTTAACTCCATGGCAGCCCCCTCGCTTATCTAAAATCCTAGATCTGCCCCTGTCCATATAAGAAGTTGGACATTGACACTCTAGTTTTCCATTCGTATCAGATAACTCCATGACGTCTCTATATGTGAAGTTGGACATGTTGGGGAGTATACCAATACCAATCGATTCTCCACTACACAGATAACTTGTATATGAACTCAATTCAACTCCGGACAAAATCTAAATATCAACTACAACCTATACTAACATGCCCAACTCGCTAAACAACTATTAACAACAGATAATAATGTAAAGCAGTAAAAGGCAAACCACAACACAAAGATTTACCGTGGTTCGGCCAATGATGCCTACTTCCACAAGAGCCAGTTCTTTATAAAGTGGGAAGGAAGATTACAATCTCTCCTTTTCAGTCTCTCACCTTACTAGATCACTCTTATCTCTTTACAGGGTTGTATCTCTGTAAAGGTTATCTCTCAATCTTGATAGCTTTCAAGATTGGGTTTCTCTCTTTGTTTTAGTCTGGATTCCAATCCTTCTGACTTGTTAGGTTAGCTTTTCCAAAAACCTTGATTTTGGTTTTTATCTCCAAAAACCAAATTTCGCGGGTACTGTAGCAAAGGCCCACGAAATTAGACTGGCGCTGGCGGCTGGCCCCGAGCTGGCGCCAACGTTTGGAGTCTAAGCGCCAGTCGCGCCTAGCATATTGGAACAAGGCGCTGGTGTCGCCTATCGGCGTGGCCTTCGACATGTCGCGATGCCGATTAAGCCCGTTTCTCTCGGCTCTGTTTTCTCTCCTCATGTGAGGGGATAACTCCAACAATCTCCCCTCCCGACGGTGAGGGGATACCTCCATGCAATTGCCAAATCAACAGAGGAGTCGCTACCATTCCATTAGCACAACAAATATCAAACTTACCTTTCGTGTAAGACTTTGGTCATCATATCCGACCGTTCTTGTCGGTATGGATCTTCTCGATACACAAATGCTTCTCTTCGAGTACTTCTCTAATCCAATGATAACGCACATGTATGTGCTTGGATCTAGAATGAAAACTCGGATTCTTGCTCAAGTGAATGGTGCTCTGACTGTCACATAGAACTACAAACTATTTCTGGTTTAGTCCTAGTTCGTCGAAGAACCTCTTCATCCATAGCATCTCTTTACAACACTCAGTGGATGCAATATACTCGGCTTCTGTAGTGGAGAGGGCAACACACTTTTGCAACTTAGATTGCCAAGAAACTGCTCCCCCTGTAAAAGTAACCAGATAACCGGAGGTGAACTTCATCGAGTCAACATCACCTGCCATGTCTGCATCAGTGTAGCCTTCAAGTAAGGGCTTACTTCCACCAAAGCACAAATATGATTTGGAAGTGCCTTTGAGATATCTCAATATCCACTTAACACCTTCCCAATGCTCCTGACCCGGATTTGACAGAAATCTGCTTACAACACCAACGGCGAAAGCAATATCCGATCTAGTACACACCATGGCATACATCAAACTGCCCACTGCGGATGCATAAGGAATCTTTTCCATCTGACTCTGCTTTCGTGCTCACCCTTAGGACACATCTCTTTGGTCATGCGGAACTCGCCACCAAGCGGACAACTAACCGGCTTCGCTTTTGATCCATGTTGAATCTCTTGACACACCTTCTCCGATGTAGCTTTCTTGAGAAAGCCACAACTTCCACTCTTTTCGTCACGGTGATCCGAATCCCAAGTATCTGCTTTGCTTGACCCAAATCCTTCATCTCAAAGGACTTACTCAAGTCTTTCTTTAGCTTGGATATCTTGTTGATGTTTGGGCCAACTATCAACATATCATCCACATACAATGAATAGCACTATGAAATCCCCATCCGGAAATCTCAACAAACGCCTGATGATCGAGCGCACTTCTTGTATCCTTGCTTCACCATAAATGAGTCAAACTTTATATACCACGTCTCGGTGCTTGCTTCAACCCATACAAGCTCTTTTATCGGCTTGCATACTAGGTGCTCCTTGCCTTTGACCTCAAACCCCTGCCCGTCGGTCCATGTAGACATCTTCTTCAAGGTCTCCATAAAGAAAAGTTGTCTTAACATCTAGCTGCTCAACCTCCGTGTTCATACTTGCGGCCATACCCAATACCACCCGGATAGAAGTCATCTTCACTACAGGAGAGAAAATCTCATCAAAGTCAATCCCTTTCCTTTGACCGAATCCCTTCACAACAAGGCGAGCTTTGTGCCTTGGGTGAGGATTGTTCTCCTCATGCTTGACTTTGTATATCCACTTATTCTTGAGAATTTTTCTCCCTGTGGGTTTCTCAACTAACTCATAAGTGTGATTCTTATGCAAAGAATCCATCTCGTCATGCATGGCCTTCAACCACTTTTCTTTGTCTGTACCTTCAAGTGCCTCTTGATAGTACATAGGTTCTCCACCATCCGATAGTAGACGCACGCGTTATGTGGTGGATACCGGTTGAAGCTAGTCTCCTCTGTCGGACCTCCTTGCCCCATCTGGCGGTGCCTCGGAGGTTGCACTTCTGCTTTTGCTTTCGGTGGTGGTTCATGCATCTCATCCGCATCTTCTATACCAATAGGTTTTATCCCATCATGAGCAATAGGATTCTCATCATGAGTTTCAAACTCATGGTTCTCTGCATTCTCAATGCCTTCTCGCGCGTTCCACGGTAGGGAACTTCGGTTCAAATCAACAAGATCATTGGTGAAAGCCCTCAGTAGCTTCTCACCCTCCTCAAAATCTGCTATGGTTTGGTCTTCTAAGAACACAACATCCCGACTTCGGATTACCTTCTTGTTAATCGGATCATAGAGTTTGTAACCAAACTTTTCATCTCCATAACCCAGAAAAATGCACAGCTTGGCTTTGTCATCAAGCTTGGATCTCTCATCCTTCGGAAATATGCACAAATGCCCTGCACCCAAATACCCTCAGATATCCATAATCAATATCTCTGCCTGACCATACTCTCTCTGGATAATCACTATTTAGAGGCTTTGTCGGCGACAAGTTGATCACATGCATGCGGTCATGCAGCGATTGCTTCTACCCAAGAGTTTCTAGGTAGCTTAGAGTGAGATAGCATGCATCTCATCCTCTACAATGGTACGGTTCATCCTCTCGCTATTCCATTCTCGTTTGCGGTGTCTTGGGAAATCGGTGCGCTTTCATGGCCGAATCCCATGACTCGCAATACTCTTCAAATGGCCCAATGTACTCACCCCCATTATCCGCGAATACACTTCAACAACTTCCCAGGTCTCTCTTTCCACCATGTTGTGGAATTTCTCAAACACGCCAAGTACTTCATCCTTGGTCTTCGGACTATAGGCCCATATCTTTCTTGGACGATCATCAATGAATGTCAAGAAGTACTGAAACTCCTCGGTGGGACTTCACTCTCATAGGACCACATAAGTCCGTTATTGCACTAGTTCAAGGCGGTGTCCTTTTCGTGAGATGGGGAATCTTTGGAAAGACACCCCGTGTTGCTTTCCTACCAAACAAATGAGTACATGTATCTAAATGTGTACCTTTAATGTCCGGCGCGGCCTTTTGCTTAGCAAGAACTTTCATTCCTTTTATGCCCATGTGACACCGCGATTTGTGCCACCGGTTCGGATGAAGCTTCTTCTTCGCGATTTAAATTCGCTTTACAAAACTAGCCTGTGTTTTGTAAAGAGAGCAAGTTTTCTTTCCTCACGGCTTTCTGAATGGAACCTCTCGCTTCGGTTCCATACCCCGTTACCAAACGAGTTTACAAAGCCGTCATCATCTAATTTCCGGCCAAATTAAGGCTTAACCGTATGTCGGGGGGACATGTCGTACATCCTTGAGTGTCAAGGTGTAGCCAACATTGGTTTCTATATGAACATCTCCAATGCCTATAATCTTGAGACTCCAATCATTTACCCATCCTTACTTCACCATATTCACCACGGTTGTAAGTAGTGAAGAATCTCTGTCGGTGTGGCGTGATAGGATGCTCCTCAGATCTATCACCCACTCGATCCTCGACATGAGGTACTAAGACAAAGACACACCACAATCGACACAATTCCCACTAGGTCGCCGCCGACTAGTCGCGGTAGTATCTCTGCCTTTGTGTTTCCGTTCCTCGCACCATGTCTTCATGTACCGCGGTTGTTCTTCTCATCCCTCTTCGTTGTTACGCGACTCATATCCGAAGTGGCCTTTGGTGGCACAATAGTAACATTGCCTCTCGCGCTTAGGAGTTCTAAATTCACCCCTAGATTTACTTCGTCATCACCTCTAGAACGAGATGGTTTTCTCTGTTTCGACCTCTCCCCGTTTCTCGTGAAAAGGATCTCGAGTGAAGAGTCGCTTCTTGCACTCCTTCTAGTCTCCTCATTCAACAAAGGCGTGGTAGCCATCTCCATGGTAACAATTCCATCCTTGGCTGCCCGTGTAGAAACTGCTAATGTCTCCCAACTTTCGGGTAGAGAGCCTAATAGAAACAAAGCCTCAACTTCATCTCCCAAATTGATCTTCATCAAATGCATCGATTGATGATATTCTCGTACTTCATTAAGATGCTTTCGGACATTGAAGAACCTTCTTGGTACTTCGTGGTTAATGCGCAAACTTAACTTAACGACTAGCACTTTGTTTCCACCCGACTTCCTCTCATACAGTGTCTTCGAAGTTTCTTCCATAGGCCCGAAGGATGTAGTCTCTTGGGACACATGGTGAAAAACAACGTCGTCAATCCATCGTTGAATGTATCCAATCGCGTCAAGCTTTTTCCACTCGGCCTTATCGGTCTTTTTCGGTTTTTACTCCCTCATTCTCAATGGGAAGTGTCAAGTCCTTGCAAGTATAGCAAGTCTTCCATCTTGGCTTTCCGGATGGTGTAGTTCTTCCTATTCAGACTCATCATGCGGTGTTCACCGAATGGTCCATCTCTACAAGTTATTTAACCTCAAATCTTCTCTCGGGAATTTCACAAACACCTTCCCGACCAAGATTCGGATAACACCCTAAAGCTATTCTAACCAAGGCTCGATACCACTTGTTGGGGATTATACCAATACCAATCGATTCCCCACTACCACGATAACTTGTATATGAACTCAATTCAACTCCTGACAAAATCTAAATATCAACTACAACCTATACTAACATGCCCAACTCGCTAAACAACTATTAACAAATGATAATAATGTAAAGCGGAAAAAGCAAACCACAACACAAAGATTTACCGTGGTTCGCCAATGATGCCTACTTCCACAAGAGCCGCCGCTTTATAAAGTGGGAAGGAAGATTACAATCTCTCCTTTTTCGGTCTCTCACCTTACTAGATCACTCTTATCTCTTTCTGGGGTTGTATCTCAGAAAGATTATCTCAATCTTGATAGCTTTTCAAGATTGGGTTTCTCTTTTATTTTAGTCTGGATTCCAATCCTTCTGACTTTTAGGTTAGCTTTTCCAAAAACCTTGATTTTGGTTTTTATCTCCAAAAACCAAATTTCGCGGGTACTGTAGCAAAGGCCCACGAAATTAGACTTTGGCGCTGGGCGCTGCTTTGAGCTGGCGCTGGCCAACGTGATGGAGTCCGAGCTGGTCGCCCTAGCATATTGGAACATCGAACCGGAAGGGTAGCCTATCCGGCCTTGGCCTTCGACATGTCGCGATGCGAATTAAGCCCGTTTCTCTCCAGCTCTGTTTTCTCTCCTCATGTGAGGGATAACTCCAACAGGACACTGACAATCTAGTTTTCCATTCGTATCAGTTCAATAGGATGAGGTTTTTATGGTAAGCCAAAAGTTAAAACCTAACGCATTTGCCCTGAAGAGTTATAGTTTTTGCGGTCCATGGGGGACCATAAACATTACTTTCAAAATTGCAGTATGCTATCTTCTCTTTTTATTATATAATAATAGACATAATTACCTAAAAATACAATGTAATTTGTTGTTTTTTTACATTAAATACAATGTATTATTTTTCTTGCCTAAAAATACAACAAACTTTCTATTTATTACAATTGATACTATGTGTTAGATTTGAATCGACGGAATGTCAATTTACCCTTAAAACAACTCCCATGACTTGCACGCACCTCTACTTTTTTCTGCATTGTTTGCTTCTTCATTTTGTGAATGAATCAGTGGATTATTAGTTTAAACATTCATGAGTTCCAGATAAGTTCTTCTTTCAGGAACCTGTTATAAGACCGGTGTGGAATACATTTGCAACTAGTGTTAGTGAGTTATGGAAAGGAGTTGGAGCGGTGTTTTCCCCTATTACTGCTGAAATGGAGCCTATTGATATTGGTAAAAAGAATGAGTGTATGACTGTTTTACACTACTCTTTCTCATATTGAAGCAGTGACATCTCCTTCTTGTGGGAATCATAAGCAAAGGGGCAGATAAAGAGAGATATGAGTTTTCCTATAGGCCGGGAAGACAAATAATATGGATGTGACTACTTAATTAGTTTTTGTGTGGTGGCCTTATAAGATTTCAACCAGTTTATGATATATACTAAAAAATGCAAACAATACAAAAAATGCAAAAAAAGAGGTGAGTGCAAGTCACATGAATTATTTTTATCGGTAAATTGACCATTCCATCGATTCAAATCTAACAGATAGTATCAATTGTAATAAATTGAAAATTTGTTGTATTTTAGGCAAAAAAATATTATACGTTGTATTTAACGTAAAAAACAGTGAAGTACATTGTATTTTTAGGTCATTATGTCTATATATAATACTAAAAGTTGGTTGTAATTTTGTTTTGAACATATGTATCATCAATTAAGAAAGGCAACGGAGATGGTGCATTGTGATACATCTTCACAAATTTCAATTTATTACAAGAGGTAAATATAAATAGAAATAAATATAGAGATAGAATAATTACTATTAGAGTTCTTGTAAGGTTTTTTTGGGCTTTCTATATTGTAAACAGACTATTTTCCTATCCAAGAAAAAGTGTGAAAGAGGCTCAAACTTAACTAATTAAGGCTTCCTCTTTTCTCTCTCAGTTTTCTTCTTGATTAGCTACAATAAAATTTCACTATTACAAATGAAGAAGAGTTACTCAATGAAAAAAAGGCAAAGTTCAGATTGTTCCTCTTGTTTTCTTGACCTAGATCGAGCACGCTTTAGCATCCAGAGCATGTGAAGTACTGAATTACTATGAGAGATGCTAGCAAATATTCTTCTGATCTTCTATGTGCCAGAACTAGCATGCTTATAATATTCACCGTCGTATTCAACGTTAAAGGTTGCCGAGTCTTTCTCATCGATCCACCCATACCTCTCCTTGAAAGGGTTGATTAGTGTCTTTGGAGGGTATCTAGTGATGCAGTCTTCCCATACGTTTTTACCCTCTAAATCCTTCACCACCTCCCACAGGCAACTATTACACTTAAAACCTGCTCCAAAGTTTATCATTAGAACTCTATCACCTTTCTTAAGCCTCTTCTTTGCTTCCATGTATGCTAACACATACCAAATGCTACTAGCAGATGTGTTCCCAAACCGATGGAGTGTCATCTTAGCTGGTTCTAAATCATGCTCGCTCAGTCCTAGACTCCCCCCGACGCCATTGACAACTGCTGTTCCACCCGCATGAATCACAAAATGCTCGGCGGCAGTCTTGAAGTTTATTATTGTGCTATCTCCAACTGGGGTGCTTTTATGGTTGTTGAATTGTCTGAAGCTGAAGACGACTAAACACCGAAGCAGTTCCCTTAGAGGCAATACCTGTTGTACGTAATAAAAGGCTAAAGAGATATTTTACAATTGATCAAGACGATGAATTATTGTTTCTAATAAAATGATATCATTTCATAGTAATGCACATCCAAATAATTGAAAGAAGCAGATATCACCATTGGTTTGAATTAAAGAGAGGAGATGTATGCCTTTTTATAAGAAACGTGGAAGAATGCACGAGTCAAAATACAAGGATAAGGCTGATGTGTTCCTTGTCTCTTCATGCTCAAGGTATAGTACATGAAGACGAGGCCATCTTAAGGTTAGTTATGCTAGACCCATGACATATGTAGAGAAACAATTTAAATTCTGATATTATTGGAAATAAGAAGTCATAAAATAGTATGGTACAATTGCTTACTGAACAAAACAAAAGAAGTCACTGATATCTGTGATTCATCTATTCACATAAATGAGAATCAAAGAAATGAAAAGTCAATAATCATATATGACGTATATGAATTCGTAAATACAACACATCAAAAAATTGTAGTCAACATACAAGAAGAAAAAGAGTACATACCTTGGGTGCCAATTCTCTAAGGTTCATGGTGAAAGCTTGAGTTGCACCTTTTGGAAGGCTTCGGCTGAGGTGAATCCCTAGGTATCCTTGGTCGTCTTCCTTCCGCACGGCATACTGGTAGGCTTCATCATCAGCACCGATGTGTGTTCGGACTAGATACTTCAATTTGAAAATGGCTTTATGTTTAAGACTTGGATTATTCGTTAAAAGAATTGCACACCCACCTGTTCTGAATAAACAATTGGGGAGCATCATGGACTTATTGAAGCCTGAATACCAACTTGGGGCAATAGATTCAGAACTCACAACAACAGCTAAAGCATTTTTATAAGATTTAAAAACACTTTGGACAAGGTTGATGGCGATAAGACTTGCGCTACAACCCATTCCAGAGAGATTGAAAACTTTTATGTTTTCCCTCATCTTGTAATGGTTTATTATTCTTGCTGATAGAGATGGTAATGGAGCAAATAGGGAGACATTAACAACAAGTATATCAATATCTTTTGGAGAAACTTTGGACTTAGAGAAGAGTTTATCAAGTGTGTCGTAGAAGAACTCCTCCATCTCCAAGATCCCATCTAGGATTGATGCAGAATCTTGTCTACCTTCAATGATGTTTCTTGGGCCGTAAGTTTCTTCACCGATACCCGATCCGACTATTGCTTTCAAGGCAAACTTGAATTCTTCAAGGCCTAAGTTCTTGTTTCTTTTGATGATATCTCCACAGAGTTCTGTATTGAGTTTTTTATCATCAGTGGGCTTATAGCACTCGTAGTTTAATATATAGCATGCTTTGTTTTCCCACTGGTCAACCAATTTCCAAAGGACAAAGAGAAAAGCTAGGAAGTACAGAACCATGGTGAGACTCATGAATGAACTTGCTGCTAGCTCAGATTGAGAGTATGATAAATATGACTGATAATGTGACGACTTGAATAACGTACTCTCGTAGTCACATATATATAGGCTTTTATCTTTAAAGAATTAAGAGACTTGGCAAAATGCCAATTCAACCGTCATATTACTCTTCAATACACTGTCTCTTTCGGCCCCACATGCCCATTGCCAGTGACCAGTATCCTCCATGCATTGTCTCTTTGGTTCTTAAAGATGGTTTGCAATTTATCTTTCCATAGAATTTTTATATGATTTCTCTCACTTCCTCCTTATATTTTCCTCTGTTTTCTAATTAAGTTTTCAAAGCCAATATCCTAGAGCTTCATTATTTCAGATATCAAAACAAGTAGTTTTCAATCAAACTTAGCTCCACTTATGTTCATCTGCGTGGGTATTTTTCTAGCTCATGCATGTTCTGATACAGAGAGAAAAATATAGAATACTAGCGGACTAGCTATTGATGGAAATGTTAACTTATGAAAGGTAACATAAGAATGGGGACAAGTTACTGGCGACAGGAAGTAACTTAACATAACTTATTCCTGTTCCAGTGCACCTAACTATTACCTAGAATAGTATGTAATGGTTGGTGGATAATTCTTATCTCATCTACGTAAGAAATAACTTCCTTTTGTAGTAAGAAAAACCAGCTACACGACGGGGAAGAGAAAGTTTTAACCTGCTCTTTATATACATCATGGAAGGTACGACTCATACTAATCTTTCATGGAGTGAGTTGTTCCGTAATTCTTCTTCAACAAATACTACAGCTTTACAAAGCTTTACTCCAAGCTACAACAATGGAATTGCTCAGGCTCCAAGGGACATCATAGAAGAAGGCATAGAAGAGTGGAAGAATGTTCTTGTAGGCTATTTTATGGATAAAAGGATGGCATTTCCGTATGTGAAGAATATTCTGACTAAGAAATGGAAACTAAAAGGTACAATGGAGATTACTACAGACAGAGACCTGTTCTTTATGACGTTTGCATTAGAAGAAGATAAACTGATGGTACTAGAAGGAGGACCACTGTTTATAGCTGGCAAGATTTTCGTTATCAGGTCTTGGTCTGTTGAGGTAGAGACTCTTCGCAACAGGATTCAAACCATACCTATATGGGTTAAGTTGTCTAATGTTCCAAAGGAGTTATGGACTTTCAAAGGTCTTTCCTTTCTTGCAAGCCTGGTGGGAGGACCACAGTGTATGGATGATGCCACATCAAAGAAAAAAAGGTTAGACTTTGCGAAGGTATGTGTCACGATTTCAAGCTCATTTGACTACCCTTCATTTGTACCGGTTGATGTGGGTAATAGAGTGGTGAAAATAGGTATTGAGTACCCTTGGAAACCACCAGTTTGTGAAATTTGTAACAGATTTGGTCATAAAGCAAGTAGATGTGACAGAGAAGATGAAGAACAATGGCAGCAAAGAGTGGTACAAAATGAGGGTGAATGAGAGGAATATAGATCGACTTTAGTACCAGAAATGCAGCCATCATGCTCTCGCTCACCGGTAGCTCAGATAAGCAATGCTAATCAATTCTTTGTGGATCTTACACCACAGAATATTGAACTTGTTGCTAGAAATGTACCGAGCACAGCTACTGGGATTGTTAGAAATCAAGTATTGGCGATTGAGGGATCAGGTGAGAGGGAAGTTGACATTGTCAATACACCAGGGAGACATACTAATATTAGACCTTTGTTGGTTACTCCGGGCACCAACAATATACACTCTAATGTGTTAAATGGGTTGTTAGGGGATAGAACTAACAACTCTCATGTGAGTGTACCTTCAAACAGGGTAGATCCAGCAACATTTGTACAAGCAGCAGGTGCTACTACATCGATGGTGGGAACTTATCCGAATAATGTTGTTAGCGACCGGACCTCTCGGCGGTTGGAGGATGGGAAAGTGTGACTAGGAGTAACAGAAGACAGAACTCTCCTATTGTGTCTTCCTCTATCAGAAATCTCACGAGACGGGAAGACCAAGAGTCTAATGGTCAGTGTCGTCTGTGTCCAAGTAATGGCACTGGTCCAATAATGCCTAATGTAGAGGGAGTGGTTACTGATGATCAGTTGGGCGAGCAACGAGAGAATTATGATAATGGTAGAAATATGTTTCTCACTCTAGCTGGTGTGGAAGGGGACTTGGAGGATAACCTATCGGAGCCAGAGCAGGAACTTTTCAAGGATCAAGTACTGCCAGGGGAAGTATCCTCTACTATGTCTGGTGCTACCACAAGATCACGAGCACAATCTCAGTCTCAGGGCCAGAGCTAGAGCCAGAGTCAAAGTTCTCAGTCTAGTGGTCAGAAATCTCAAGGAAAGGGCGGTCACAAGGCCAAGGGTCGGGGAACAAGAAGAAAAGATATAATAGATGATAGTTCTTAGTAGTTGGAATATTAGAGGTATTAATGAGAAGAATAAAAGGAACAAGTGAACAAGTTCAGAATTGAAAATAAACTTGCGTTTTTGGGATTGCTAGAAACTAAGGTGAAGATGGACAAGTTTGATGTCATATCACAGATGTGTTGTCCTTCATGGGAGTTCATTAACAATTACTCTAGCGATTGTTATGGTCGAATATGGTTGAGTTGGAATACTAGTTTGCTTAAAGTTCAAAAAACGGTAGAAAGTTCTCGGTTTATTCATTCGCGAGTTACTATGTTGCACATGACAACACGAGTTCCTCACGACGGTGATATATGCTAGTAATAATGATCGAGAGGCTAGTCTTATGGGAGGAATTAGTATGCATGGGAAGAAGTATTAAAGAACCATGGTGTGTGATGGGAGACTTTAATAATGTTTTGCTTTCGTCTGAGAGAGTGGGAGGTGAATTAGTTCACCCTAGAGAAACAGCTCCTTTTGTCAACTGTTTAAACAATTCTAGTCTGTATGATCACAAGGCCTCAGGGTGTTTTTTCACATGGTCTAGCTTTGGAGATGCTCAAACCAGAAAATACTCAAAGATAGACAGATGTTTGGTTAATGCAGATTGGTCAGTGGAATTTCAGAACTCGTCGGTCGAGTTCCTTACTCAGGGAATATCTGACCACTCACCTGTAGTCTTGTCATTCTCAGATGGAGTTAGATGTAAGCCTCCTTTTAGATTCTGTAATTACTGGTTAGCAATACCAGAGTTTCCTGCTACATTGAGTGAAGCCTGGAATATTCAGAAGTGTGGCAATCCGTCGTTCATGTTTGTCAAGAAGCTTAGAAATCTTAAGCAATTGCTTAAGAGGTGGCCCAAGATAAGCTCCACAGATTTTCAAAAGAACACTGAAAGGGCTAGAAAGCAGCTTGATTCTATACAGAAACTTCTCCAACAAACGCCGTTTGATGTGAATCTCTGCTGTAAAGAAAAAGAAGCTAGGGCTCAATTGTGTTTCCTTATGCAGATTGAGGAAGAGGAAACTTCGAGTAAAACCAACACAGAGTGGTTAACTTATGGAGACAAAGGGAACTCCTTCTTTCACAATGCTCTAAAAGAGAAGAAGAACAGGAATAGCATTTGGGTAGTTAAGGATGCCCAAGGGAATAGAAGAGAGGGGCAAGTACAAGTCTCTGAAGCCTTTGTCTCTTACTACACTGACCTTCTAGGTAAGGAGGAGCAATACTCTTGCCCTAGCCAGATTCTTGAAGATATAGTGCTGAAGGAACTGGATCAAGGTCAAGCACAAGCGCTTTCTCTAGAAATCTCAAGTGAAGAGATCAAGCTAGCCTTATTTTCTATGGGGGAGAGTAAGGCCCCTGGACCTGATGGCTTCAATGCATTCTTCTTTAAGAAGAGCTGGGATCTTATAGGGGAAGATTTTATTCATGCAGTGAAATATATTTTCGCGAGTAGTACTATGTATAGAGGTATAAATGCAACTCACCTGTGTTTAATTCCGAAATGCTTAGCTCCTGCATCAGTTGAACAGTTTAGGCCTATTGCATGTTGTAATACTATGTATAAATGTGTAGCAAAGGTACTAACAAACAGGTTAAAGATGTACCTGCCTGAGCTGATAACCGCAACTCAAGCTGCTTTTGTTCCCTGAAGGAAGATTCAAGACAATTTGCTCCTTGCACATGAACTTATGAGAGGATATAATAGAAAGCATGGAACAAAGAGATGTGCCATTAAGCTGGACATAAAGAAAGCTTACGACTCAGTTAACTGGAAGGCTTTGGAGTTGATTTTACATAGATTCAGATTTCCTCATGTATTCATTAATTGGGTGAAGATGTGCTATTCCTCTCCATCTTACTCTTTATTGATTAATGGATCCTCTGAAGGTTTTTTTGCTGGTAAAAAGGGGCTTCGTCAAGGTGATCCAGTATCCCCTTTCTTGTTTGTGTTGGTGATGGAGGTGTTAAGTGGATTGCTTCAGAAGGGGTTGGTTACAAAGTCTTTATCTGCCCACTCAA
This sequence comes from Coptis chinensis, assembly GCF_015680905.1. Lineage (NCBI taxonomy): Eukaryota > Viridiplantae > Streptophyta > Magnoliopsida > Ranunculales > Ranunculaceae > Coptis > Coptis chinensis. The sequence goes on from NC_141463.1 coordinate 41,160,697, forward strand.
AATGCAAGAAGCTTGGTCTAACTCACTTGAGCTTCCATGAGATGATGTGATTGTTTATTGTAAAAGGTGAGGTAGCCCGTTGGAAGCTATTAAAGACATCCTTGATTCTTTTGCTTTCGAGCAAAATGTGTCTTCATCTAAGTAACTCTAAAACAACTCTACTCTCGGGTAGTACGAGTTATATAGAGAGTAATGAGCTGGCTGCAGTCATGGATGTGGCATTGGCTATCCCTCCAGTTACATATTTGGGGCTCCCTCTTACCTCTTCTAGATTGGGGGTTAAAGAATGTCTTCCACTGATTGAAAGAATGACTGGTAGAATAGAAGACTGGAAAAATAGATGTTTGTCAAAGGCAGGAAGACTAGAACTTATCAAATCTGTTCTTACGTCTTTCCAAGTGTATTGGGCGCGGTCTTTTGTCCTTCCTAAACAGTCCTTGATAAGGTAGCAAAAGATTTGTAATAGGTTCTTATGGGCGTGTCCGGACATGAAACATAAAATGCACCATCGAGTCATGATGTCCCGAGGTACTCTAAAAAGAACAAGGTGGGTTAGGTATTGTTGACCCGAGAACATGGAACTCGCTTCTTGCGTGGATTGATTTATAGGATTACTGCAAAGGACCAATCTATTTGGGTGGAGTGGACATGGAGGCAGCAGATTAAGGACAAATTCTTCTGGACAATGAAAGTGCCAAGTGACTGCTCTTGGGTGTGGAGGGGTATCTTGCAACACAGAAAAATGGCTAGGAAATATATCAAGTATGTTATAGCGAATGGAGAGGATACCTGGTTCTGGCATGATCCGTGGCTAACAGAGGTACCTTTGTGGCTGCAACCTTCTGTTAGAAACCTCTTTGACTTTCCAATAGATACAAAAGTTAGTCATGTTATATCTGAGGGGAGGTGGAATGATAGAATCAGGAACATAGAGGATGAGGATTTGAGAAAGAAGATTCTACAAGTCCAAATCAATAACTTTGTTGAAAGGGATAGAGTTGTTTGGACCCCCTCAGTCACAGGAGACTATACATCCAAGTCTGCGTACATGGCTATGAGAAAGATTAGGGAGGAGGTTAAATGGTACAAGATTGTTTGGGGGAAGTTGGTGGTTCCTAAACACTCTTTTACTATGTGGCAATTATTTGTGGGTTCACTACCAACTCAGGATAGATTAATAAGGAAGAAGGTGTTGAGCCATTCGAGTTGTTGCCTGTGTGACTGCTCAGCTGAATATTCGAAACACCTCTATTTTGATTGCCCGTTTTCTAAGGAGGTGTGGAGTAAGGTTAAGAAAGTAATAGGAATGGGTGGATGTGTTAAGGACTCGACCACTGAATGGTATGGTATCTTCCGGAAATGCAGGACGAACACCACAAAGAGCGAAGTGTGGAGAACCTTTGTGGCAGCTACAATACATGAGATCTGGGCAGAAAGAGGAAGGCGGAGAATGAAGCAGATGAAGTATACAACTCAGGAACTTTGTAACAAGATTGTTAATGATATGCACCGTATCTTCGGAGGAGGTTAGTAGAGGTTGAAGACTCTATTGAATTGAGAGTGCTAATGTCAAGGTTGAACATTGAAGTGAGATTCGAAGTCTAAGCATGCTACATGGATCAAATGGCTCAATCCAGCCAGAAGACGTGATTATGTTGAACACCGATGGAGCAAAGAGGGGTGAGTACAATGGCTTTGGGGGTGTTGAGGATTGGCAAGGTAATGTAGAAATGGCGTTTACTGGTTCATCCCGAGTAAATCGATGATTGGCCAAGAACCGCGAGCTATAGTGGAAGGTTTGAAGGCAGCCCATTGATAAAGGGTACAAGAAAATTATCGTGTGTTACGACTCACCGAGCGATCAACATTTTGAATGGGAGGGAGAGAGCACCATGGTAATGCTGTGACAATATTGTTTGCGTCCTTTGCGGTGTTTAGAAACCGATTTGAGGAGCTAGATGTAAACCATATTTGCGGGGGAAGGTAATCGGTGGCGGACTACCTTTCTAAATTGTGTAAGACTTGGGATGAAAGTATCTCTTTCTTTTTCGCCACCATTAGATAGCAGAGCTGACTCTGGTAGAGATGGATAGGGTGGGAACCATGTACTTGAGAAGGTAATCAATACAGGTTGAGGTCTGCCAAAACCTCTAACTTCTTCAAAAAAAAAAAAAAAAAAAACTTATGAAAGGTTATAATACAGATGGGGATCTACAAAATCCCAGCATCTTTTAAAAAAAAAAGCTATTGATGGAAATTCATTTATGCTAGCTGAATATCAGTTTTATATAGTGTATAGAAAGGGTGTCATGTGTCGTTGTGTCAGCGGTCTGGTGGAGGTTGGTTCACAAGGTTTTACAAAAAAATTAGTTCAATTAGTACATCGATTAAAATTATTATTATTATTATTTATTTTTTTTTTTTTTTCGTCCATTTAGCATAGTGGTGTATTCATGCAAGTTACAAGGCGGACTTTAGCATCACAAATTTCCTAAAGCTGGCGTGCCATAAAAGCACCAACACCTTTGACAAAGCTCAAATCAAGGATGGTATAGTATTCTTTTTATGGGAGAGGTTGCAAGTTCGAATCCCACTAAGTATTGGTTGGGATTTATTTCTTGTGTAATTATGTAATAGGCTTTTGGGCCAAGTGAGTCTTCGGGCTAAAAACATAGTGCTGTTATGATAGGTGGGTCAAGGTGGAGGCGGTTGGGTCTACTCAAAGTGGCGCAGCGAGACCCTTCCAACTAGATTCCCTTTGGGGTTGGTGAGCCTTCGGGTTAGGTTCCTTTCAGAGTTAATGAGTCTTCCAACAATGTAAGCCTTTGGGCTAGGGTTAACCAGTGTGGGTTTGCCTTAACCGCCTAAATATTAAAAAAGAAAAAAAAATAGAAATCTGGGATAGATACTATCTGGTTACGATCTTATCCCTTGAGGACTTCCCCACTAAGTTGGTCAAACAATTGGTTTGTTGATTTCTTTCTTCATTAATGTAATTGCTATTACCGTTGGTTGAAGTTTGGAGTTAACTGAGGCCAAAGCCAAACCGAGCCCAAATAATCAAACCTAACATATCAAATTCTACTCATCCTAGGATACAAATTTCCTACCAAAGTATTCGTTTTTTGCTCTGTTGGGTTGCATTTTAATTTCGCACTTAGCGTTCATCCTTCTTCTCAAAACTATAACACATGAAAATTCTGTTTAGTTTCTGCTAAGAGATTACAAGTAAATTTGGAAGTAAGAATTTTGAGAAGTAGAAGTGTTTTCAGTCTGCATGTAAAATTTCTGAACACATTTGTTGAATAGATTTATGCTTTCAATCAACATATGAATTTGTTTCTACCAATATACAAAGTCAACTTCGGTTTATGCAATTTCAGTGATCTTGACAATAGCTAAAGACTATGCCCATTATTGGTGGAGATAACGAGACCCTACCTGTAAACAAGCATAATAAGTGCGGGTTGAGATTTTTCTGGCCCTGTGCATACTTCATTGCCTGGTTTGTAACATATTATCTTGTTTGTGCTCATTTATAATGTATAATATTAGTCCTCTTTGAATTTATCAAATGTCTTTTACATATTATCATTATTGTGGCTGGTATTTTTAAATTATTTGCGTGTTACTATGATTTTGTGGCCACTTTGCAATTTGCATACTTTTATTAATAGATTTTTTTTTTAGGTTAAGCTAGGGTTAGGCAGACCCTCACCAGAATTTATTGAACATGTTTTGTATTCAACCTATTCAGTTTCTACTCTGCTACAATATTGTTCAACTCAATCCCCAGATGAGGAACAAAGTACACTGCACTTGCATCAAAAGAACTAGACAGGGAAGCTAAGTGATCAGTGGCCCTATTGGTTTCCCTAAAGACATGACAAAATGAGATTGACTCAAAAGATTCACTAATGCCCTGTATCACTCTAACCAAATTCAAACACTACCAAGGTGGAGCCTCCCTGTTTTTAATTCAATTGACTGCGTTGAGAGAGTCAGATGCCACTTCTAACTTCTTCACACCCATCATGTTGCAGGCTTGTAATCCTGCTCTTATATATAGCTTCCAATTCTTGAACTAGGATTGATTTGCTTGTGTTACTACCTGTGTAGGCGAGAAGAACTTCACCTGTATGGTCTCTTAGTGCACCCCCCATATCCAGCTGAATCAGTACCTACTGAACCATCAATATTCAACTTCACGGTTCCTTCAAGTGGTTCCATGCATAAGGTATATCCTCTTTTATAATGTATTGGACATGAATGCCTAGCAGCTGCTGAGTCAGTTGCTTCACTTAATTTGTAATGCCCGTATTTAAAATACGTATTTATTTATTTATTAATTTAAAATTTGTTAGATTGGATTTGGGATATGTGGGGCTGATTTATGGGCCCGAGTCTGTGTTGGGCATAGGTTTCAAACCCAAGGTATATATACATATTTTTTCTGAGAATAGGGTTTTTAGATAAAAATAAAATAAAAATGGAGGCGGAGATAAAAGTTTGATTGCTAGAGCGTTGGAGCACAACGATTTGGACTATGAGGAATTCGTGGAGCTTTTAATACAGGTGAGTATTTAGTTTTTCTTTTTCACGGAATCCAAAGTTTTACGGGTATATAGACAAAATTATACTGTCTAAGGTTTCGTTCATTTTTCTGTAGTTATTCTGCTATAATGTCGAGTCTAAGGTTTCGTTCATTTTTTCTGTAGTTATTATGCTATAATGTCGAAGTGTTAAACGGGTTAAATGTTAGTATAGTGTTTGTTTAATTATTGAACTGTCGAAGCTTCGAGAAGCTGTCAATGGCGGCTAAAGCCCCAAAGGAAAGAATCGTCCTGTATGTTATGGATTGAACTTGTATATAGTTGTGTATATAGTTTTGAAGTTTGGTTATTGTTGTTTGGATGGGTGCTGGAGAGGGGCTGTCAAAGCTTGAAGAAATCGTTAATGGCAGCCCACAAGAAATCACCCAGTTTTATTCAAACTTTGTTGTTGGGGTTTTGGTTGTGTATTTGAATGGATTATTGGTGATGGGGTTATGAGGTTTGATTAAGGGATGAGGGCTGTCGAATGAAGGCTGTGGGGGAGCTTGAACAGCCGGCAATGGCGGTCGAGATCTGTTGGAGAGTGATCTCGACAGTTGCCAAAACCGGTGTTGGTGTGAATTAAAGATGTCGGGTTTTTCTTTAGGAGCCTAACCGCTTGGTTGAGAAGGGGTGATGAGTGGAGGTGGTGGTGATTGGTGTGGTGGAGGGGAAGACTGCGATTTGGATCTAGTGCTCCCCAGCTTACCAGTGCAAGTCTAATTCGGTTGGGCCTTGGGCCAAAATCTGTTTGGTTTGGGCTAGTTTTAGTTTTTGGGCTTTGTGCCAAAGTCTTTAGTTTTGTTGGGGCCAGTTCTATTTTTTGTGTACATGGATCAGTTTTATTTTTTTTTTTTGTGGGCTGGGCCATTATTGTTTTAAGTGGATTTGTTTCTTTTATATCTTTCTAGTTGGGCTAAATCTATTGTTGGGCCGGTTTCTAGTTTGCCTTTTATGTTGGATCCGGCTAACATTATTTGAATCTTTGGTTGAGGCATAGGCTTGGCTAGTTGGGTCCGAACCATGACCTTAACCATGAGTTTAGCCATCAGCCCATGAGTCATGCACCTTTACCTTAGCCATGAAATGAATTATGACCTTAGCCATGAACCATGGCTATGACCATGAGCTTGTTGAACATGGAAATGACGGGTTGACTTTGACATTGACCGTTGATCGTTGACTGTGGAATGTTGATTTTTTCCAGATTTTCACATATTTAAGAATATGGACAAATGTAGTAATAAAATGTTGTCAAAATTGTATAACCTTGTTTGTCATTGTCTAATTAAAATTTGGCGTGAGTAGTGTGTAAAACATATAAATATTGGCACGTAATTAAAAGGGAATTCTTATAAGACTTAGCTATATACGTTTTTATGAGAATTAAACTACACATGGACTCAAATTCATGGACTTTAGTTTTTGGGGGTTTTTTTTTTTATGGTTGATCAGTTTGACCTAACTTGTGATTTGGACTCGAATAATTTTGCGTGATATTTGGACTTGAGTTGTTATTTATTTTTAAAGTCGTTTCATTTTGATATTTGGTGGAATGGACTTATATTTTGATTATTTATATACTATTTATATTATGCACAAATGAAAATAATGCGTGCCTCTGATGGTGAATTGAGTTCACATAAATATATTGAATTGGCACGTGAAATAATAAGTTTTGAGATTTTATATAGAGATGCTTGGATATCATACAATGAATAGTATTGGCACGTGATAATGTGTATTTTTATTCTAACGAGAAACGTTGAGCTTCAGTACAATTAAGTATACTGGCATGAGATAGAACAAGAATTATTATTAAGATTTTCCAAATATGGTGGTTTAGTGTAATAATTTATTTGGCACGTGATAGAGTGAAATGGTTATGAGATACTAATGTATGACACCTAAATAAATTACGTAACGAAAATCCTAGAACTTAGCGTATGTGATATGATATGTGATACTAATCCTTTAAAATCCTTGTGATGGGCGTATGTGATATGATTGGCCCTTCGGGCATTTCAGTGAATCTGAATGGCCCTTATGGTGTAAGTAATGTGATTGGCCCTTCCGCATTTCGGTGAAATTTGAATGGCCCTTCCGGCGAATGGTGGCTTGATTATTCCGTTCGCAAATTTAGAACGAGACGCGCGATATTTTATGCTGAATAGTGGCAGTACTCACATAATGGCTTTCATGTGAGGGTTACTTGGTATGAGATATCCCGCTTAGGGTAGCTACGCACGGAGTGGTTCATTATGTGAGGGGAGGCATGTGGATGTACATGTTCGGCGTTGGGTAGCGATTGTGGTAGCCAGGGAAACTAGATAACACATAGATACGACATGATTTTAGAGACACGCAAAGAAAGCCTTAAATAATATAATTATGGTAATATGTTGGTTAATGATATATCTTTAAATATATGATTGTATATAGTTTTACAGAAGGGTGGGTCAAAATAATTACTGGTGCAGAGACGACCCACTTTGTAATTGAGCATGAAATGCGATAAGTATAAAATATGTTTGGCTGATTTTTAATTTAGTTAGAACCTAAGACGCCTCGGTGAGGAACTAAATGCCTTGGTATTATTGTTGGGAAGCTAAAGGGCGCCTCAATGGAGGGACTACATGCCTTATTTATGATGCGTATGGTTTGTTGTGTGGTTAGTGGAAAGTTAAGGAGCCTCAGTGGAGAAACTACCTGCCTTAATTATTGTATTTAAGAATGTCGTATTAGTTGTTGGAAGTTAAGGCGCCTCGGTGGATGAACTAACTGCTTTATTTATTGGGTATATATATGTATTAGTTTGATTTGTATTTTAGGGCTACTTACACCAGCATTGTTTATAATGCTGACCCGATTTGCATGTTTGCTTATCGGGTGTGTTCATTAAATGAACATAGTTGATATGTCTTTACAGATTTAGTGTTGAAGAAGGTTGGGTGCTGCTTGTGGTTTGCGTTAGCGTCGCATTCCGGATATGTTTTGTTTTTCAGTTGAGATAAATGTTGTTTTGTATTTTCAGTTGTAATTATAATTAAAGAGTTGTTGAAAGGAGATTTATAATTTAATCATATTTGTGAGTTTTTGGTAATGGAGAGGACTTTAGTTTATTTGAAATTTTTATTGGTTTTTAATTATCCGCATATTTAAACTGATTATGGGTTTTTGGAAGTTGAGAGTGCATCACATCTCGAAAATCGAAGAGTCGGAAACAAATATTATTTTTCCAAATTTTGTCGAAATTAGGAATGTGACATAATTGGTATGTGGGAGGTAAGTTGAGCCGTCCTGCAAGTAAAGGTTCAAGTCTCTAATAATGCTTTCTCTTGTGATGTGAGCTGGGCTCCTAGTGTTCTCGGATCTTTTATTAATAGATGTCAATCAGAAATGTTTTGTTTGTTTCGGTTATGTGATCCTTTTTAGCTCTGCCAATGCAATGCTATATCTTTGTATAGCTGGTCTCAACCCACAGAAAAGAAAAGGGAGAACAAAATTTATAACCTCAGGCCTTTGCTGATCCATAAATTAGTCAGGTATACTACATTTTCTCTCTCAACTATTGATTAAGTACATACATGCTTCATTTCTTTTTACATGTTTTGTAGCCGAGCCCAATGTTTTAAAGGAGGCGACTCTGGTAGATTGAGTGATCAAAGTAAATATAATAGAGGGTGTATAAGGTGCGCAGGGCTGTGAACCACTCCTTTTAAAATTTGTGACCGGGTGTTTAAGTTTAGGTCAACAACAACAGTGAGGGTAAAACGTAAAGGCCCCTCTTCCCAAAAATCTCTCTCTCACTGTGAAACGCTCTCAAAAAATTTATCATCCAGATGTTCTTTTCCCAACTCCATTCTCTTCAACGTGCCCAAGCACTTCTTCTTTTCGCCAGAGCTACTTCTTCACTCGTTGCATGTAAGCAATCAACCCCTTTATTTACGTTTTATTTCTTTTTGGAATTTGGGGTTTAAGGATCAAGTAGATGAAATTGTTGTTTTGTAATTCTGTTGACATATGCCTAACTGGTTGGGCTTGGGGTCGGTATGCAAATATGCATGTGGTAGAAGTAGAACCGTAGAACTAATGAGTTGTTTCAGTTTTCAGCTGATTTCCAAGTTTGAATAACTTGGATGGTTACAGACTTACAGGTCAATTATCTGTCCAAGTTCTGTTTGGAGGAAGATTAATTGCATAGGTTATAGATAATTATGTATAGTACATGTTATATAAATGACTCTTAAAGAGTTGTTGTCCTATTTAACTCATTAATCTAGTTCCTCAGGGGTTTGTACTCATAAGTTCATGAAATTTCTTCAAATAAGAACCTTAATTAGTAGAATCGTTTTGCTCTAGTTAGTTGGGCACTTGGATCATGGTTGTGGTTTGTACGTGATTGCTTCCTCTTGATTCAAGGGTAAGGGTTTGTAGTTAGTTCCATTCAAGAGGAAGCAATAATAAATAGGTGGAAGCTTTTCTTTTTCTGCTCTAGGTGGTTCCGTGGGGTTGTAGTAGTGTATATGTACCATTTTACGCATGATATAACATAATAACAACTAACCTTAGTCATGTAGACGGTGCTCTCTCATGCGAGAGAAGCTGATGACCCAAACAAAGAAACCATTTGCAAGTTACAACAAATTCTCCGGCCTTTTCCTTTCTGAAGAAGCAGAGGATTTTTAGGAATGATTTTCTTCAGTCAATATTTTTGCTTGTCAAGTATTTTTAGAAACTTTGGAATTTATTGTAGGTGATAATTTTTTATTAATGTGATGGATTACTCTTATTTGTTAGAGTAGGACGAAATGCACTTTATTACAAGGAATAAAAGAAGCAAGGAAGAAAACAAAATCAAATAAAAATTTAAATCAAGACATGGTACAACAGGAGAGCACTCCCAATGCTCTCCCATGTGCTCATCCCCCTGTGAGAATGTCCACACCTTAAATGTAGCTGTGGAACTTTTTAAGTTTGCCATAATTTTATGAACCAATTGTCTGATTCTTAAACACAGGGTTCTCGTGGTGGGGATTGGTTAATCTTTTTCACAGATCCCATTCTTCTCATCTTTGACATTCTTCATATGTGATATCTCTGGTGGCCCTAGCTTTTTTATCGTTTTGGTTTCTTCCTCTAAAATTTTCAGGCAAAGAGAATGGATGTCGTATGGGGAGAAACTGCTGGTGTAGAAGGTCAATTGGGGATTTTGTGCCCCATACTTTTTATATTACAGGTGTGTCAGCTTTGTCATATTTTTCTTTGATTCAAGAAAAATGTCACTCTGGGTTTCCTCCATTCTAGTGTCTACATTTTTCTCCATTGATCCCCTTCTGATAAGAGCTTGATTCTATCACAAAAGAAAATCTTAACAAGAATCTATTTGTTACCGGTGACATTCTCCACATGATTTAGGTCCGTTCAATAAAGGCTTGTGAAACTTTGAAGCTCATTCATAGTAAATTTATGGTTAGCTAGTTAACTGTTTTCAGATGTTAACAGTAATTGCAGTAATCTATTTAAATTTTTTGTGATTGCTTGTCAAGTTTACTACTGCTTTACTCTTATAGCATAGGTTGACCACGTATATATATACCTAGTGTAGTAGGTTGGTGATCCAATGCAATTATAAATAAATGGTGTAGCATGTGAATATAAATTCCAGTGTTTTGACAATTTGAAGATGTAAATGATTAAGTTGGTAATTATCTGTAAACAGAAACTCAGTTTCAGTGAAATGTTGTTTAACATTATTGATGAGTGTGGACTTCGTTATTGTCTTATTATTAGAATTTTCCTTTATTTTCAGGGTTTCGAAGCATACATTGGGCTCTTACTACTTAAAACTGCACTAGTTGGCGTTGTCTCTGAATGGCAAGTAAGGAAGTTTCATGTGATAGAATTTTACCAAGTGTTGGTTATGCTTCACATTCTCTTTTGATGCTAATTTGTTCCCCTAGTGCTGATTTAGTAGAATAATGTTTTACTTATGTAATACTTTTTGTAGGTAGCAGTTTGTGGGATCCTTCTGGTTGTAATGGCTGTTGGGAATTTTGCAAACACAGTACAGACACTGATGTCAAAGTCAAGGGTTAAAGCAAAAATGAAGACTAAGAGTAAGCTGGAACTAGATCAAGGATCCTTGCGCAAGAACTCGTGACTGCACACCGTCGTAGATGTCGAGAAAACTCTTCTCTATTGGCTAACAGTAGTATAGGTGGAAACTTTTCTGTTCCTTTTTTCAGGTTGTTTTTCCACTGAGCTTGAGAAAATGATAGTACCATTGTAAGCTATCCACTTTGAGATATCTCACAGTTGCTCTTATGAGTCCAACATTAGGATTGTTTAGTCTCATCCTGGAATATAGGAAAAACGAGTCCCAATAAATAATTAGTTTGAGTCATATGCCTACACAGTAACAAAGTACTTATCAACAGCCTTTCAAACATTTAGTTTGCAGTGTTGATGTATGTACCATTGGAACAGATGTTGTATGGTTGTTGTTTTGCCCCTCGCCATGTAATTTCAAGTTACACAACTGAATTGTATTTTGATATTCACTTCTTAACTACCACTTTGATTTAGGTATATATTTGACTGTTTTATAAATGTGAAGGATGGAATCCATTATGTTTGCTGAGCACTTGGTCTGTTGTTTTGATTGTGTACAGGACTACAGGCCCAATTGTTTTCTTCCTACAGAAGAGAGCCTGAGAAATACCGAAAAGCTAGTGTGTCTGACCATATTTCACGTAGGGATATTTTCTAATCTTGGGTATAAAACTGAAAATAATTAATCAGCTCAGATTTGGTTTGTGAATGTCTTACCCATTGTCCGGTTGATATATAAGTGATCTGCTTTCAATGACTCATGGTCCATCTGAAGTATCTGTATTTCATCTTGCTTGAAATAAGTGACATGCTTTCAATGACTCATTTTTAGTTTGTTCGGAGTTTGTATTACTGAAATTGTGGTTTTCGGATTTGTTCACCTTCGTTAGTGTAATACAATGAGAAACCTAAAACAAGAAGAAACAAAAAAGATCAAAATACCTAGAAATAGAAACAAGGGGAGCCTAGAAAAACAAAGGGGACAAACAAACCTTCTAACAGTTTTTAAACATTGAATTTGATCGGTTTTTACTTCTAGTGTAAGAACTTTTCTCTAGTGTCAATGGGAGTGGTTCAATTCATTTTTCATGTAGTTGATTACAATATATCATTTGTTGTTGGATACTTATAAATGATATATTACATATAGTAGTTTAATAGAAGTATGTTACATCTAGTCGTTTAATAGGAGTAGGCTACATCTAGTAGTTTAATAGGAGTATGTCACAAGCAAAATGAATAGTTAAGGATAAGAAAGTAACAACACATCTTCTCTCCCTCTAACCTCCATATGGTGTGAACTAAAATCCGTTCAATTGGAGAACCCTTGCCTTTATTTCTCATAGTGTACTTTGATCTTCAACAATTCTAAGTATGAGGTTAGTTGATTTCTCTTTTGGCTCCTTCTCTTTTTCATGTCTAGGTAAAATTTCACAATTGAATAGTGTGTGATTTGGACAATTTGAATGCAAAGTGTTTAGGGAACCGTAAATCACACACATTTGCTCTTTTGTTCATTTAAAAACTGATGCGCAGTATTATTATGACGGTTAGAAAGGTGTATCATGTTAAGCTTTTCTCGAATGTCAAATGAATAAGAATATTGATTGTTTCTAATGTCAAATGAAGTTGACATTGAATCAAACGAAGTTGAGATTGAAAATTTTCAAAGTGGTATATGGTTTGAGCACTATAGTTATTTGGTTATGACCATTCTACTATTCAAGCATTTATGTTTTTTTTTACTATTACCACTGTGATTACTTTGTAGAGTATGAAATTGAGTGAATATGCGCTAAAAGTGCACTTGTTTCATGTTGCGATCTGATGATGAATCACTTCTCTGACGATGAAGAAGACTGGCTTCGAAATGCATGTTTTGATAGTTTTACATATAAGGATAGTAATTTTGTGGATGTGACATCTATGGGGGAGGGCGAAAATGTTGAAATTCATGAGAACAATGATAGAGACAGTAATGGATGTGAGGCTAGTAAAGTTTTTGAAGCAGACAAAGCAACATTCTATTCTATGCAGTTCAAGACCACTGAGGAGGCTTTCGCAATTTACAATCAATATGCAAAGTTAGTCGATTTTGGTATTCGTAAAGATACTTATAGAATGCGTACAAATGGTGTTCATGTTAAGCGGAGATTTCTATGCTCAGCTGCCGGTGAACGAAATGTAAACAGTGTCACACCCATAAAACGTGACATCGAATCCAGAGAGTCGAAGCCCATCACTAGGTTTTAATGTAAAGCCCGTTTTGAAGTTGGTTATGATTTTGAATCAAATTTGTGGGTTGTGAAGGATTTTATTGGGGAACACACACATCCACTTGTACCGGATCCAAGCTCGATGTTCTTAAGATCATATAGAAATGTAAGTGAAGAAGATTTGCAATTTGCTACTAGCCTAGTTGATGTTGGTGTTTGTAAATACAAGGTGATGGATGTTTTTGTACATAGGGCTGGAGGTTTCACAAGCGTTGGTTTTTTGAAGAAAGAATTGTATAATCATATGGGGTTTGATAGGAGAAATCGATTGATACTGATGCCAACACACTGCTAGCTTTCATGGATAACAAGGTGAAGGGAGATCCCTTATTTCATTACAATTATAACTTAAATAAGGGTGGGTAGCTGGTTAGACTATTTTGGGCAGATTCCATCTCATGTGCGGACTACAGTTGCTTTGGAGATGTATTATTGTTTGATTCAACATACAAGAGCAACCAGTACATGATGCCGATTGTTGTGTTTGTTGGAGTGAATAACCATCGACAAACAGTAGTGTTTAGTTTTGCATTGTTGACGAGTGAGTGTGTGGAGTCTTACGAGTGGGTATTGAAATCTTTAGTTGGCGCGATGTATGGCAAACACCCTAAGTCAGTTATCACTGATGGTGACCCGGCGATGTGCGAAGCTGTGAGATATACTCTCCCACTCTCCCAAATTCGAAACACCGCTTGTGCTGTTGGCATATTATGAAAAATTGCCTAAAAAATATCGACATCCTTGGATTTTCAAAAGATTTCTGCTCTATTATGTTTATGAAGTGCTCGTCCAATGAGTTCGAAGAAAGGTGGGAAACACTCGTGAAGAAATTCCAAGTTAGTAATAACAAATGGGTGAACAAGATATACATGAAAAAAAGATGTGGGCAGAAGCATATCTCCATGGTGAGTTCTTTGCCGGTTGTAGAAGCACCCAATGTTGCGAAAGTATAAACTCCGTAATCTGGCTTCATGTAAAAGTTGGAATGCAGTTGTTTGAGCTGTTTGGAAAAATGGAAGTGGTAGTTGCAAATATCCGGCACCGAGAGGGCGAGGAAGAGGTGATGACGAAAGTAACCAAACCAGTCATTCATACCCACTTGAACGAATATGCAAATCAGGCTGCATCTATCTATACTCGAGCTACTTTTGATTCTTTTAAGAAGCAATTAAAGGATGAAGTGATGCACACTGCAGACGGTAAAAAAGATGTGGGTGACAATATTTGTGTGTACATTATGAGTCGCCATTTGAACAGGCAAAAAAAGTCGACTGTGAGATACAATATTGTGTTGCAGGACGTTAGCTGTTCATGTGGGCTATTTGAGTCGTCAAGATTTCTTCCCTCGATCATTTCTGGGGGCATCTGGTTCCTCGTCGTCCTCTGAGCTACTGGGGGCATCTGGTTCCTCCTCATCCTCTGAACTACTGACTATAAGATTCCTCCTTGGACCGGGCACTGTTCCTAGCAAGTAGAATTATCGTCAGTTTTTATTTCTGAGTCGCAAAGTAAGCTGTTCCGCGAAAATGCATTGCTCGTCAATATATGAGTTTTACCTGTGGTAAAATTATTTCCACGCGTAGTTCCAGCATTATTCTCTGAGTTCAAATGGGCACTGGATGCAACCCGAGAACTCACACTTTCGGTGTGCTCCCATGAGTAAACCGGTGGCACATATGATATGCGACGGTAGCCCGCCTCTCGTGAGGCCTTCCATGCATCTCTGGCGTTGCCTCCCTTGCTACATTTGGAATTCGAAATACCACGAGGAGGGTCACCGCTAAAGGTTGCGCTTCACGGTGCTCGACACCCCACCAACACCATGACCGGTACCTACCGGCGTTGGCATTACATCACGTATCCACCAGACCACCTCGTCTGAATATGACAAGTCATACGCCATTGGCGGTAGGCTACATAGAACGTTTAGATTACTCCACATTTCCGGTCAATTCCCGCCGGGTATACGAATCTCATCTACACCTGATCCGAAATGATAAATTCGGTTAGTTATCGAACTTGAATGATTAATTCGAATTCATTTTGAGGGTCGTTTTACCTTTAAATGTGCATGGGATGAATTTTTCAGATTCGGTTGCCTCCAAGATTCGAAAGTATGTAACACGGTGTGTCCCATCCTTTATGGCTACTGAAGAAATCCAATGAAACTCGAACCCCCACCTCCACTGATGTCACCCGAAGGCAAATATCGGCCTCGAATGAACAGTTCCGAACTAAGAGGTAGTAGATGGACTCTTCGGTTCGGATGCAAGTTATGCGCTTGGCGAATCGCTTCCCGTAGAGATGATCATATAAAATGTTACATACATTTGACCGGTGAAGTCTCCCACATGGATAGCAAGTAGACCAATAGCTCGTTTAATGGAAACCGTAGATCAAGAGAAGTTGATAGTAGCTCACAATAACTTCACCCGGTCTCACCGTGATCCGTTAACGACGCGTTCCCCTCATCCGTGGTTTTCGAATCCCAATGTAATCCGGTATGTCGAATCTCCTTCGGACGTCTTCAGCTGTTAATTTCGTCACCGTCCGATCCATTATCAAGTTATCTCCTGGCACCCATCGTTAAATTGGTGGTGCGTGAGTCGTCCTGCATTCACACGGCCAGGTCAGTACACAAGCTATAATGCATCCACCACGTGCACTGCGTGTTCAATATAGTAATTAAAGACGGAGATAATGAATATGGAAATGCAATGCATGTTACGCTTACTTAACAGGCTATTAGACCGACGTCGTACTCTCGACAGACGCACTCTTGAAGTCGCCCTCGTTTTCTTATTTTGGTCGAGGTATGGGCTAGTGTGGTCGAGGCTTACCATGAGTCCTGACTTCAAATATTGCTAGGTGGTCTTAACCCAACCACTTCGTCTCCTTAGTTTGGTCGGATTTCATTTTATAGCCCTTTATTCACAAGCCCAAAACCAATATACAAAACACCCTTTATTCAATAGCCCTTTATTCACAAGCCTAAAACCAATATACAAAACACCCTTTATTTAATAGCCCAAAATCCAAAATCCATAAAGCCCAAAACTCAAAATCCACAAAGCCCAAACTCAAAAACCATTTGCTGATCCTATAACACCGGCGACCGGCACCGCACCGCACCGGCGACCGGCCGGTTCAGGCGTTTCACCATCGGTTCAGCAGTTTCCCATCCGGTTTGGGCATATTTCAACCGGTTCAGGCGTTCTTTCCGCCGGTTCTACAATTTTTCAACCGGTTCTAGCATTTTTACCACTAGTTCCTGTATTTTTCAGCCGGTTTCAGCTGGTTTGGAAGTTTTACAGCCTGGTCACATATTTTCCAGCTGGTCCAGGCATTTTTCTTGCTGATTTTGGCTTTTCCCTATCGGGTCATTGGTATACAAGCTGGTTCCAGCGGTTTACAGACCGGTTCAGGCCTACTTATATATAGATCTGGCGAATTTGATCTATTTTCATACCGGGTCAGACTATTTCCTATCCGGGTCACTAGTTTTCAGGCCGGGTCAGTGTGTTTCCTTCCCGGGTCAGCTCTATTTCAATTCATTTGGTTTATTTTTAGGCCAAGTTAGAATCGCCCATAACCATATCACTAATTTGGTCACTCAATTTGCTCAATAAAGTATTATAGCTATGGGTTATATGATTCTTTAACCCTCATAAGCTAAACATGCAAAGTTTTACCTATTTAACATCTAGTGACAACTACATAAGTGAATTAAGTGAAAATATTGAAGCACACTTACATGGTAAGGCTTAGTTCTTCACTTCTCTTCTTATTCTTCTTTATCTTCTTATCTCTTTCTTTTGATCCCCACCCACACAATTGTTATCTCATTCTTTTAACTTATCCAACCACCCATTTATTACAAACCTTTTTTATTTAACCTTCAACCCCTTTTTACTTTTCTCACCTTTTGATTTTAGCCCCTCTTATGCTTCTTGTCATTTATTGAGTTACACCCACTTCTCTATTTTTAGATTACATTTCATTGTCATTTTTCTTTCTTTACTATTTACCTAAAACGGTCATTTCCGTTTATACCCTTCACTTTTTCTACTCTTGTTTCTTTTGATTATCTCACATTTTTTCGTCCATCTCTATAACATACATTATATTTTCCCGTTACACGATCCCCTTTCCCTATTATATCATTATATTTTTTTCTTTCTTCAACATACCACCTTCATCTTCGTTTGCTCCTCTGTTGAAGAGGGGGCAATGTGTGTACCATACATTTTCAGTCTAAAATGTACTCGAACCATGGACCGGATATGGGCCCAAAGAAATGACCATCCAAGTGGTATCCCCCAAATAAACACTTTCGGATCGTTTGGTATTCGAATCTATCAAAGTTAAGAACAGGTCCAGGGCCCATCCGAGTGGCCCAGATCCATGGATCCAATCCATTCGGATGATTATGATCCAATAATCCGATCCGCGGAAGCTAAAAATCCTAGTGCAATCCGATAAGATCTTGCGCAAGGATAGAATGAAATCTTGGGGAATGATCCTATTTTAGATAGGATCATACTAGGATTCATCATCTCTGAGAATCCCTTTCTTGGCCGCCAAAGCAGGGGATTGCTATATATACGGAGGCTTCTACATCCTCCAGAACTACGTTTTAAGAGACTTGATCCCGGATTCTTCACTGGGTACGTAGGCAACCAGAACATTGGTATAGTCTCTCTTCCTAAAAATCCCAATCCCCCATATCTTTCGAGCCTTCGGAAGCACCATCACATCGGGAGTGTCGGATTAACGTTTTGCCCCGACAGTACTCACAAACTTCATCTATACTACAACGACTAAGAAAGAAAACTATTGTTTCCTTATTCATGCTCCAAATTATCTATACATCTCACTAGCTATGAACAAGAATAACCAAGTCAAAAACCTAAGCTAATATATGCATAATAATCAATCATCTACAATAAACATATATACAATGAGTAATACTATGAAATGCAATAGTAGGTCCGTTTCTAAAACTCGGAATAGCGTCCTTAAGTAGGTTCTCACAATAATAGTCAAGATACAACACTCTGATTTTTTCACTCAAGTTTCACTACTCTAGTGCGCAGTGGGCACACTTTACCTTACAATCTCAATGACACACAAGGAAGCCAGAGTCGATCAAACACATCTGCCACTTACTATCACACTAACCTATTCCTAATTGACCTAGAGGTCTTTATTAGGTGTTTCGGGGATTAGGAGATGGTTTAAGAAGGAAGGAAATGGATATTCAAAAAGGACAAGTCTGAGATAATAGAGTCTTCATATTATGTAACTAGAGAAAACCTTGTTATTTACTTTTGTTTCTACACTTTGTTTCCATCCTTAGCCATATTTTTTTTTTCTCTTTTGGCTTTTGACTCATTTTATTCTATTTTTGGAGTTTTTATTTTATTTCTATTTCTATTTTTCTTTTCTTTGGATGGAAACTTCTTTTCTTTATTTTCCTTCAAGAAACTAACTAATTTTTGTTTACACGGTTTTTCTCTTCTTCTTTCTTTCCTCATTCTATTCTCAGACTTATTCTAAATTGGGTAGGTTGATTTTTTTTTATTTTGTTTTGTTTTTGTAATAGGGTAAAGGATTTGTGGTTTATGAAAGGCTAAAGAAAGGCTCGAGGGGCTTACTTAGCGGAAAATAATTCATAGGTTTGAATTTATGGCTATATCGATCCAAAGAGGGCCTAAATTCTCGCTTAGGATATGGTTTAGTGATCAAGCAAGTGGACGTGTGATTTCTCTATCCGGATTTTACTTCTCCCTTGTGTCATTTCTCAAATGTTTCACTCTTATAAGGCTTTTGGCTATATTCTCACGGGATTTGTAGAATAAGTACTCTAGCCTAGATTTCAAAAACTTACTGCTAACAATCATAGATACTCATGTAATATATTTATAGATAGATGCAAAGATTATTACCTACATATTAACCTAAGTTTCCAAAAATTATTCTAATGCAAAACCTACGTGAGACTTATAGATTGTTAAGAGCATAGAGAAAGAAAACAATACTAATATTTCTAAGTGTATAACATAACTTATTTATTTATATTTTTGAATTTTTGAAATTTTAACTAGAAAACAAGTGCATATTATACATATCTATATCCTAACAGATGCCTTAATTACACGTGTTTCTATGCCCACCCCCAAACAAGAAGCATGCTTTGTCCTCAAAGCATTTAAATAAAGAAGGTAGAAAAATACCATGGAAACGCGTGAAATTCTGGAACATCTACAAAACAAGGTTAAAACATACTAATATAAAATTGACGCAACTCTATAAGAGTTCCACCCATTATGGGGTTAACATAATTAAATTGCTTGGGACATAAGCAGACACTAAATGGAATTAAAAACTTACCTTATCTCCCGGACATGCATATTATCTACCCAATAGCACCATGGGTCTTGTATTTCAGCGGGCATGGCAAGTCCAAGAACAAATGCTAGCAAGAACCATAAGCGGTTCCCAGCCTACGTGTGTGATCACCTCGCGAGACCAAGCACCATAAGTAGTGCTTTGGAACAAATCTTCGAAAGACTGTACTGGTATTATTGTAGGAAATGTCATCTCGAAACTACGCTCTGGAACAGCTGCAGTGACGGGAACAACCCGCAGAAAACTGGAAATTTTCTGGTCTACGGAAGTCAGGGCGCAGGCGCGCCTCAGGGTTTGTTTTTTTTTTTTTTTTTTTTTTTTTTTTTGACTTATAGTGTTTTGGCGCGAGGCGCGCTCAACTTGGGCACACGTGCGCTCAGTGCTAAATTTTAGAAAAATGTGTAGGGCGCAGGTGCGCTCTACTTGGGGTGCCGGTGCGCTCTGAGGTGCTGATGGTTGAAAATTGAGACGAACAACGGGAAACGTGGGAGTGAAAGGTGAGTGATGGAAGTTAGGTGTAGTGTGGGTTATGAGTGTAGAATGAATGAAGTTTATATATGTTTTAAGTTGCTAAAACGAATCGAGAAGTTGCCAAAAAGCTTTTTCCGGCAATTTTCGGAAATACTAAAATTTCCGAACCCGAAAATGGAAACAACTCATATTCTTGATTCTAAAATAACCCTAATATCTTTTAGGTTGAATTTAGGATAGAACCTACCTATTTTATCAAGATTTCATCCTACCATGATATTTATTCATAGATATGCCTATTCGGCAATATTCTCACCCTGACTCCGAAATAACTTTAAAAAAAAAGGAGGTCATATAAAAATCATGCTGGACTACATAATACCACCCCCAAACAATTTGGGAAAGTGGGATCAACATTAAACAACCACGCACAATGAAAATAACCACATTATATTAATATTGTCATTCAAACAACATTTCACTACAAAAATCAAAATTAACTACGGAATTTAACAACGTAACATCCTATCTACTAAATATAATAAAAAACAACATCAAAACAACAAACAAGAAGAAATCTAGCTACTCTTCAAGGGAGCGAGGTGGGGGTAAGAATAGGAATTTGAGTGATCAAGAATGGAAAAACCAACACCCCACCCCCAAACAAATTTTTGAAAACAGGTTTGTAAAAATTTGTTTTAAAACGGGGGTCTTTTAAAGTCGATTCCCGAGACTTGCTAGATTACTATTTTTATAGCTTTAAACTTTTTTACTTTTTATGAATTAGGTTTAATATAAAGGAAAACAATAAGCAGTAAATACATAATTCACACCATAGAGAAACATGACTTAAAAACCAAGAAAATATGCAAGAGTGGAAAACGTGAATTATGTGAAACGTGGACTTAGGATCCGGTACTTACAACCACACACTCCATAGGGAGGGCCCGGTTACCTGAATGGTGCATTCACCAATATATGGAAATGAAAGGAAATGCACCAAACACAAAAATTTAGTCGTTTATAGTCAGATACTCGAGACTTTATCTAAACATATGTATGAATATGCAGTTTATCATATATCAACAACCGAAATAGTTGTGGATCGTTTCATAAATAAATATCACAGAAAACATATCCAAACACAATCAAGCACCAAGATTTCCTACGACGTAGCTTAGTGGAATGAAAGCGAAGTCGGATAGACCTATAACATAACCGAGCATGCACCTTATGTTTCATCTTTGAACGAGAGGGTGTCCTAGTGAATAAGTGTGGAAAAGTGAATGGTTGTGGAAGATATGGTGGATTGAGATAAGTTTTAGAGGGAAAACATGGAAAAAATGAGGATGTGGGTTTAGCACAAAACTCATTCATGGTGTAGTTAGGGACTGTCTCAAGTCTGAAAATGAAGGTGTCAAGTGGTTTATCCTTGGGAAGTATTTGTTTACTAGGTGGATTTAAAAAATCATGAAGCACGGAGAAACTAAAGGATCGAAAGTGCAAACTCGAGGTTCCTTTGAAAAGGTGGAGGGTGGGGAATATTGGTGATGGAAGGTGAATGATTCTCAGCTAGAGCTCTCAACTCCATATCATCAGAAATCTTGATATATGCAAGACATTCCTCAATAGGTGGGTTAAAAGGATCACTGGGATAGAGATTGAAAAATTCATCTTCCGTCATAGCATCAATGGATGAATGGTTGTTGGCAAGGGGGGACTCATGAAGTGGTAAAGAAGCGGTGCAAAAGAGTTGTAGGAATTCTTCTTCGATTTTGTCTACTACCAGGGAGTCATTGTTAAAGTCGGAATTTCCGAAGGAAAGGAATTTGTTAATCTGTTTCTCCGGAAACATGTTTTTGAAGTAATCTTGAGCTAAGCTCGATCATGCTAACCTCTCCATTTGTAGATGAATCGATATCGCGTGTCCTCATTTTGAAAACATTTACTTCAACGAGAAAGATGGCCAAAGGACAAGGATATCGAACCGGTAGCGGTAGTTTATGAGCCGCCGTTGGCGAGCCAAGATGGGGCGCCTCTAAAATGATAGGTACAGAGTCGTTAGTGACTTCGTTATGTCGAGGATAACGAAGTCGGGTGGGTAGTAAAAATTTTGGACTTTAACCAAAGACGTTTTCAACCACACCCTTAGGATACTTAATAGACCGATCGCCTAATTGCAATGTCATTTTAGTAGGTTGCATCTCCTCTACACCTATTTGTTTATACAAATAAAATGGGAGTAAGTTAACACTAGCCCCCGTGTCTAGTAAGCGGCGGTCGTCGTGTGAGAATCTCCTAAGGTGCATTGTGACATAGGGATCTAACCGTGGTCCTTGTACTTAACAATTCCATTATTTTCGGATAAAGTTGGGAACCTGCTCAGTTAGAAAGACATCTTTAGGTATGTTGGTCTTACGCCTAGTAGTGCACAACTCCTTAAGAAACTTAGCGTGGTTAGGTAGCTTTTTATAGCTTCGAGAAAGGAAGGTTTATCGTTAGATTTTGAAAACGCGTTCTAATCTCCTCAAAGTTAGTACCCCGGTTAGCATGGTTAATTTATGAGGGAACAGTGGTTTAAGCTCTATATTTAGCGTATGGCTCGACTTGATGTGTAACCTTGGCTTTCTGTTTCTTAGGTTGTGGTTTAACTGGTACCTCTACAGTGGTAGGTTATTCAGTTTCTATTTCGGTATATAATTCGATATCCGGTGTAGGGAGTACTGATGGGGTAACTATAGGCATAGTTACTTTGTTATCAACCACTCTTTCAGAACGGAGAGTGGTGATGGCATTTAGCTCACCTACGGTTGTAGTTTCCGTACTAGTATTACCGTTTACCTCAAAAGCTGTGTTTGCTGTTCTAGGGTTGGGTATCGCTTGGCCTGGAAACACGCCTTTTGGTTGGGCTTTCTCTTGGGCTAACTATTGGTTTAAATTATTAATGGATTGTAGAATGTGTTGGTTAGATTAAGCCATGGTTTGGAAAAGTTGTTGGTTCACTTGTATGAAGGTGTCAAGACGATCCGGTTGTGTGGGTGTAGTAGTCACGGGTGGTGTGACTGGAACTATCTCGCGTTGATTATTTATGGGCGGATTGTGATAGTTATTATTTACCTGAACGATACCACTATTAGCATTATAATTATTATAACTACATTGACCTTGTGCTTGACCTTGTCGAGGTTGCGCTTGGTTGTTATAATTATTATAATTACCCTGATCCCCCCTTGTTGTGGTGGAGCTTGGTTATAACCGTGCGTTGGCCTAACATATTGATTATTGTACCCATGTAGGTGTGATTTGTTGGTTATTTCTCCAACCGGTTGGGATTTTGTCTCCAAGGGCATTAGGTTTACTATTAATGGAACAAGAATGTTCATAGGCTATAGGGACGATTAAGTCGGATGCTCGGGACTCCAACCGAAACTACATGGATTTGAATTTACATTCATGACGGGATAGGCTTTTGTTGTACAGAAATGGCCTCTACCTTTTTTGTGAGGGATTCAATTAGAGTTTTAAGCTCAGGATCTGATTTAACCTCAAACATACTAGTAGCCTTAATCGCTGAAGAAGAACTAGCTAGCGGAGCGGGAGTAATCGTCACTACCCCCAATTATTATTACGCTTAGTTTGATCTTCCAAAAATTTATATGCCTCTGAGGCTCCTTTACTTAGGAAACTACCCCCATTCATTATGTCTAGGACTTCTTTATGGTGGTGTAGAAGTCCTTTGAAAAAGGCACGAACTAACGTGTCTTTTGCTAGGTGATGGTGTGGACACTCTATAAGGAGATTGGTGAAACGATTCCAAGCCTCTGAAAATGATTCATGAGGATTATGTCGAAAGAAGTGAATCTTGGAAAGCATTTCATCCATCTTTAGGGGTGGGTAAAAATGTTCCATAAACAGTTGAACAAGTTTGGCCCACGAGTCCACAGAATTAGGCGCTTGGGCAGTTAACCAAGACGCCGCCTTATCAGCTAAGGTGAAAGGGAATACCCTCAATTTAATTTGTTCCGCACTAACCGTAGGATGGTGGAATGTTGTAAGGACTTGTTCAATCCTACGCATGTGCTGATAAGGTTTTTCATGGTCAAACCATGAAAAACGGGTAACAAATTAAATATATTTGGGGATCTTGAGAAATCCCCACCGGTCTGCTAGAACAATGCAAGATTTAGGGCTATCGCCAAGGTTTTATAAAAGTCGAGAGAGAGTCTCTTTTCTTCACCATAATATCGTGGTGTGTGTGAAATAGTAGCTAGAGGTGTAGTGGGTGGGAAACTAGATAGACTTGTTTGTTGACGTTGCCGTGTAATTATGTTAGTTGTTTTTCTTCAACTAGACCTTAATCTCATGCAAGACTAAGTCTAAACACGACAACCCTCCAAACAATCTTGATATATTAGTATAAACCTCTAACTGGAGATGGGAGGTATGGAAGAAAGGAATACTTGATTGCGTCCTTGCTTCGCTTATGAATAGCGTCTTGTTTACGCGTGTTCAGTGTATATAACAAGTTAGAACACTGAAAAACTTAAAAAATCGAGTTCGAAACAAACCTGTAGAAATCCGGAAAAATTTAGCTTAGTAGGCTGGTCTTTGCGCTTTGGGCTGGGATGGTGCTCCGTGTAACTTCAAGTTACAGTGTTTTAAGGGGGGTCACGCTCGATATGGGGGCGGGTCGCGCTCAAGGTTCCAGGCATTTGGGCGCAGGTGCGCTCGCTTTGGGCGCTGTTGCGCTCCGTGTAATTTTTCGCGGAACTTTTCAATGCTGAAACGGACAACCACAGTATGAATCAAACAAGAGTGGGTGGGTGAAATGGGACTTAAAAATGACTAATTATACTATGAAAACAATGCTAAAGTGAAACTAAGATGGCAGCGGCGCCATTTGATAATCATAAAAATGATGGTTTACCTACGAAATGAACGATGAACTCAAAACGTAAGTAAACTAAACTAATTTTACGGGAAGCTATCAAAGTTTCTACTCTCTTTCTATTGAACATATATAGTGGAGTAGGAAGTTTGTTCAACTCCTAGTTCTTTAGCATGTGATGTTTTCTAGTTAACTAATCGGTCTTAAGTCTAATGAGAGTTTTACGAGGGGGAATTGTACTACGATGCAACTACCCACAAGATACAAACTATAATTGATTCAACTACGAAAATACTACGTTGATTCTATAATAAGGAATTAGGGGGGATTGATTCCACCTTAACTCAACTTAACTCACTAACGACGAATCGTCGTAATCCGAATTGAACTGCTATGCGCAGATCAATTGGTTCTTCCTAATCCCTAATTACACATGACATTTCTACCAATTCATAACTAGCATGTGAACGATTAAACCCATTCTCATGGCGAATTAATCGTTTCTAGAGTGGAATAGAAATTACGACGACTCTACGATAATCGGAATCAAGCTTTCATCAAGGCTTCTCAACCCCCTCTAATGGAGGTTTAGCCAAGAATCATTTCGCAATCATTTCCATATGAATCTAAACTAAACATAATATCAAGATTCGAAATTTATTAATATAAATTAAATAATAATTAAAATCTAATTAACAACTAAGAAATGGTAATCAACAATAATTAAAACTAGATCTAATAGATTGAAATAACAAAAATTGAAATGACAAGAATAATAACTATTTTATTTATCTAATGAATGATATTCAATGATTCAAGAAATTAATCTAAAACAAGAAATGAAATTCTAAAACTAAGTTCTAAAACTCATTAGTGGAGGCTAACTAATCTCCTTCTAATCTAGGTCTAACTATCTACCATTAACAAAGAGCTAAGCTTTTGTTTTTATACTTTCAGATCCAAAAATCGTGCATGGGCTTGGAGCCATGTTTTGGGCCAGAGAATCAGGCCCAAAACCCAATTTCTTTAGTCCAAAATAGGCTCTTCAGCTGCAGTTGGCTTCGACAGATGTTTCATCCACTTCTGCTCCTCTGATTGGGTTAAGGCTTGGACCATTGGAAGCTCTTTCCGAGCCGGTCGTTTTGACATAAGGTAGGCCCAATTCCGAGGTCTGAGTCCAAAGATATGGTCTTCGGAAGTTCTGCTGACTTTGTGTGATGTTTCTACCCACGTTGACTTTGACTTTTCAGCTTTGACCGGGCTTTAGAAAGGCTTTGTCTTCTTGAATTTTGGCCTTTAATCACAGAACTCCTTAGCAACCAACCATTGCTCCTTTATCTCGCTAAAGTGGCACATTTCTGCACATAATAGACTTTGAAGCCTGAAATGCATAAAAACACGTAATCAGTATTAACTTTTACTTATTATTCACATAATTGGTCTAAAAGTATGATTATTAAGGGGTTAAAACTACAGTTTTGGGCTCTTATCAAGGTGTCTTAAAGATATCTCATTTGTAGCTCTCCGCATCAATTATCCCAATGCCTTCATATATATCTTTCAGTATGGGTTTCTTCAATTCATTAAACAGGCTACTTAGTGTTGTAACACTGTCCTTGAGTTCCGCTAGTGCTGATTCAAAAGCCGTTTTGATATCTTTCACATCTAGTTTCAGAATCTCCAACTCTGATTGCACCAAATTGACCCGTTCATAAATATTATAGTTGTTACTTGGTACTCTGGGTGGTTGGTGGTGTTGCGCACCTACAATAGAAAATAAGTCCATATAAAATAGCTAGTGATTTGAACTAAGTAACAAATATGTATTTTAGGTGATTTAATCCTAATATGCAACAACATATGGCATATGCATATCTGAACAAGTTAAGAAACAACAGTCTCCTTACTTTTCCTTGCAAGAACCATGTCTGCTTCGGAACTATGAAGACCTTAAAAATGTTAGAGTGGTTTCTCTCTTAAAAACCAACCCTTATTTCTCTTAGTTTGTAATGAGAGCTTGAGAGTGGTAATTTTGAGAAATAGATGAGAGTGCTGGAGAGAAGTGGTTACCATGTTATAACAAGAGCAAATTGATCCATATTGTTGATTGTTGATGCCGTCCTTGTTTGATTTGATTCTCCAAGTTTGCTGTGAGAGTAATCATTACCAACACATACACTCCACAATTATAGGTGCCTAATGTTATGTTAACTTGTTTACAAAATAGGGTAGAACAGTAAAGTATGGTTGATACGATGTGCATTAATTGTTGGTGGCAAGGGCGCGAACAAGAAAGTTGATGGGTGTGGGGTTTAGATAAAATGGTAATGAGAGGTACTTACAAAACAGGGTTTGTGTTGTTTGATCTCAAATACACCCGATCTGAAGAAGAGATATTCCCATGTGGTGCTTTTATGAGTAAGGGTGACACTAGAATCGTATGGAAGCAGGCGTATCATATTGACTAACTAGGGTATGCCCATGCCTACGGCCCGCGACGGCCTCGACATGCCTGCGATGCTACCCCAAAACTCGATATTTTAACGTACGATACTAATCAGCTTATCGCGCTGAAGGTGCGACCGTAAATGAAACATAACACCACCATGCACCACATGCATCTGCCCCCGTACAACACAGATACGCCACTTCGGGTTCCTCAACGACATCCGTCCCCAGATGCGGCGCGTCTCGCGCCAATATTACTATGACTCAATTACTACGAAAAAAGCCCAACTGCCCACCCAAAAAATCCAGCCAATTTTGTAGTACGGGGGAGCCGGTGCAGCATGCACATAGTAGATTTTACATAAATTCAAACTTAATTAATGTCCCCAATAATTTATGGATTTAGTCCTTAAATTATTGTTGTTTAACAATTTCTGCATGGAAAAAAGTTAGAATTTATTAAAGGGTTATCTGTTAATTGGCACCTTGGGTTAGGGTTGGACAATCTTCACTTGTATATCAAATGGGTTGGGTTTGGGTTTGCTTCTTTAGCCCGTGATACTAGTTTCCCGGCACACGCGATGCGCGTATTTCTTTCGCACTTATTTGGTGCTCATTGTATTGAGATTCAAAACCTACTGCTTAGAATAAATTCTTAATCATTTGTTCCAAAAAAGTTTTTATTGAATAAAAGTAAAATTAAGAGGAGCCTAAATTAAATTAAAATTTCAATTGGAACTAACTATTGAACTTATTATTACAGTGGTTGTACTTTGTCGTCCTTGTAAGTTATTTAATTGTGACTCAATGAACTTATTATTTTTTATTTTCTTTTCAATTGAGTGATTTATGTCCATAATATTTAGGAAGCGTTATACAAATTCCAATGTATCACTTAAATTTATTAATGTTTTAAGGTTTTAAGGGCAGCCATGTTTTAAGGCCTCTTGTTCTAAATTACTTAATTAAGTTTTTATAGTGTATTTTCCACAAGGACATCAACAACGGAATTTCTTCATGAAATATGTCATTTGAATTTGAAATGTCTAAATTGATGTAATTTCACTAAATGTTTATGGCTTGTTGATAAGAGTCCAAAACTGTAGTTTTAACCTTTTAACAATAATACTTTTTGACCAATTATGCGAGTAATAAATAAGAGTTAATGTTGATTACGTGCTTTTATGTATTTGAGGCATTGGAGTCGATTATGTGCAGAAATATGTCACTTTTATGAGAAAAGGAGCAAGGGTTGGTTGCTAAGAAGTTCTGTGATTAAAGACCAAGATTCAAGGAGAAAAGCCTTTAAAAAGCCTGGTCAAAGCTGAAAAGTCAAAGTCAACGCGGGTAGAAACAGCACACAAAAGTCAGCAAAACTTCCAAAGACCGTATCTTTGGACTCAGACCTCAGAATTAGGCCTACGTTATGTCAAAATGACTGGCTCGGAAAGAGCTTTCCAATGATCCAAACCTTCACCCAATCAAAGGAGCAGAAGTAGGCGAAAAGTCTATATAAGTCAAATCCAGCTGAAAAGGGCCCTGTGGACTGAAGAAATTGGGTTTTGGGGCTCGATTTTTCGGCCCAAAACATGAATCCTTAGCCCATGCACGAAAATGTGGATCTGGTCTCCTCCATTTGAAGACACTAGACTTAACTCTTAAGCATTCTAGTTTTTAGGCAGCCATTAGCAAATAGTTTTAGATCTAGTTTTTAGTCTCCATTAATTAGTTTAATAACTTGTTTTAGATCTAGATATATTTCATTCAGTTAATTAGTTTTTCAATTCCAATAGATTAGTTAGAACAAGTAGATTGTTATTTTAGAATCGAATTTAGTTTACAATAAAGTATTAGTTTTTCTATTCAATTTAGTTTCATTAGATCAATAAAGTTAGTTGTTACTTGTAATCTAGTTTTAAGTATTAATTCATTTAGATCTAATTTCAATCATTTAGTTATAAATCATTTCTTAGTTTTTAATTTAGTTTTGAATTCTTGATTAGTTTGTCATTATTAAATTTAGGGTTATTTAGGCTTTAGTCCAACTTTTTATGGGGTATTTAGGCTTTAGTCCTAAAATTATTGATTATTAGGTTTTAGTCCTATTTCCATCTTCAATTTTCTTAAATGACCAAAATACCCTTACAGCATGTTTATCACATGACTTGAAATTGCATAAAAGTAGGACCAAAACCTAATTTACCCAATTACAGGAGGGGTAAATCCTAAAAATGAGATTTGACTACGCAACACAATGTTGCGTTCATTGAGCCCTTTGAATTGGAGTGCTAGATTCATAGGATTGAAATCCGTTCTGTCTTGGAAGACAATTGTTCATCAACCTTGAGTACCGAGAGGGAGCAAATTTTTCTTAATAAGGGCATAGTGATTATCACTAGGATCGAATTTAATCATTAGTAAATTAAGTTAGTTTGTTGAACTAAAAGTTTGTTCATGACATATTTGTTGTATCAATTTGATTTTCTTGTTTACTTAACAATAAATATTATTTTATAATAAGTTTCCTACATAAATTACATCTGCCATTCAATCATTGATAGTTTTCATCTTGATGAACTAGGTGAGATAATGAGGGAAAATTTTTCTTTTGTTGAGTGGGCGGAATTTTTTTCTTTTGTTTAGCCCTATTGGAGCACTAGTTTAATACAATAATGTCTATTTAGGTTTAATCATAAACATTTTTAAAGTGGGGCTATACTTGTAAAACTAACTCTGTGTAGTAGATTCTGGGCTCACTAAAACCATTTATGGGCTTGGGCTTTTATGAGCTGGAAGGTCTCTCTATCTATGTGGCACTCTCTTTAGAGAAGAACCTCAATTCGAGCGGTAAATTCTTCACTATATATTTGTATTAAATACGCGACTCGTCAATATTTGTATTTGTATTTGTATTTTTATCCTATGAATGTAGCACTCAAATTCAAAGGACTCAATGAACATAATATTGTGTTAGTCGAATCTTATTTTTAGGATTTACCCCTCCTGTAATTGGGTAAATTAGGTTTTGGTCCAACTTTTATGCAATTTCAAGTCACGTGATAAACATGCTCTAAGGGTATTTTGGTCATTTAAGAAAATCGAAGATGGAAGTAGGACTAAAACCTAATAATCGATAATTTTAGGACTAAAGCCTAAATACCCCATAAAAAGTAGGACTAAAGCCTAAATAACCCTTAAATTTACAATCTTTATATCATGTCTTGGTTAATTTTGTATAGAAATGATAGTTTAATAACTCAAGGCTAAACCTCCATTAGAGGGGTTTGATAAAGCCTTGACGAAAACTTGATTTTTGCTAGCTTAGAAATCGTCGTGATAATCTATTCCATTCTAGAAAACAATTAGTTCACCATGAGAATGGGTTTGATTGTTTCACATGCTAGTTGTTAGTTGGTAGAGATTACCATGAACAACTAGGGATTAGGAAGACTCAATTGTTATGCGAAAACATTTCACTTCAGATTACGATGATTCTTCATTAGTAAATTAAGTCGAGTTAAGGTGGAATTAATCCCCCCTAATTCCTTATCATAGTATCAATATAGCATTTCGTAGTTGAAATTATCGTATCTTGTTAGCATAATATGCATCGTAGTATAATTCCATCGTACTCTCATTGACTTTGGATAGACTGATAATCTTAGGAAACGCGAATTCTAAAGAACTAGGAGTGGAACGAATCTTCTACTCCAACTCTATTGCGATAGCGTTCGAGAGTAGAAAACTTTGATAATTAGTACACAAGATAGTTCTAGTTGTACTTGCATTGAGTTTAATCGCTTATTCGTAGGTAAAACTATCATTTTATTATTATCAAATGGCGCTGCTGCCATATTAGTTCCCTTTAGTATTGTTTTCTTTAGTATTGTTAGTCTTCCCAAAGTTCAATTAAACCCACCCACCCTTGTTTGTTTCTAACAGTGATTGTTTGGTTTAGAAACTTAAATTTTTTAAAGACCAAGCTTGAGCGCACCTCGCGCCCTACCAAGGCAAAGTTCAAGCGCCCACCGCGCTAAAGCGCTTGGAACTGAAAATTCACCTGAGCGCGACCCGCGCCCTACCAAGGCAAAGTTCGAGTGCCCCCTGCACTGAAGCGCCTGGAACTTGAGTTTCACCTGAGCGCGACCCGCGCCCTTCCAAGGCTTAACTAGAGCGCACTCCGCGCCCTCTTCTTGAATCGTCCGATTTTCACCGGTTAGTACAAACTTCCATTTCTTCAAGTTATTAAGTGTTTCTAACTTGTTAAATACACTGAGCTAGCGTAAACAAGACACTATTCATAAGCAAAGCAAGGAAGCACATGTACTTCTTTCTTCCACTCTTCGAATCTTCTGTCAGAGGAGTTCTTATACTAGCATATCAGGGTTGTTTTGATTGTTGTCGTGTTTCTTTAATATTGGACTTAGCCTTGCATGAGATTAAGGTCAGGTAGAGAAAAAACGACTAACATAATATATCGTGAACATCAACACACACACCTATCTAGTATACCACACACCACACCTGAAATAATGGCTGAAGAAAGATAGTCTCCTCTCTTTGACTTTTACAAAGCCTTGAATGATAGCTCAAAATCTTGCATCGTTCTATCAGACCTAATGGGGGATTTCCGTATCCCCCCAAATATATTTAATTTGTTACCCGTTTTTCATGGGTTATCAGCACATACGTAGGATTGACCAAGTCCTTACTACATTCCACCATCCTATGGTTGGTGCTGAACAAATTAACTGAGGGTGTTTCCTTTCACCTTAGCCGATAAGGCGGCGTCTTGGTTAACTGCCCAAGCGCCTAATTCTGTGGACTCATGGGCCAAACTTGTTCAACTATTTATGGAACATTTTTACCCACCACTAAAGATAGATGAAATGCTTTCCAAGATTCATTTCTTTCGACAGAATCCTCATGAATCATTTTCAGAGGCTTAGAATTGTTTCACCGATCTTCTTATAGAGTGTCCACACCATAACCTCACGAAAGACACGTTAGTTCGTACCTTTTTCAAAAAACTTTTACACCACCATAAAGAAGTCCTTGACATAATGAATGGGGGTAGTTTCCTCAGTAAAGGAGCCTCAGAGGCTTATAAATTTTTATAAGATCAAACAAAGCATAATAATAACTGGGGTAATGACGATATCTCCCGCTCTGCTAGTTCATCTACAATAGTTAAGGCTGTCGATATGCTTGAGATGAAACCCGATCTTGAGCTTAAAAATTTAATCAAATCTCTTACTAAAAAGGTAGAGGCTATTTTTGTTCAACAAAAGCCTATCCCCATCATGAATGTCAACACCAATCCATGTAATTTCTGTTTGAGTTTAGAGCATCCCGACGCCTATTGTCCTCTCGCTTATGAACAACAAACATCACAACAAGATAACATTTGCTCAATTAATAGTTATCCTATTCCTAACGCCCCTTGGAAACAACATCCCAACTTTAGTTGGAGAAATATTCAACAAGTAACACCTCCAGGGTATAATAATCAAAATGTTAGGCTAGCAAATAATTACAATCCACCCATTAATTATAACAACCAAGCTCCACCACGTCAAGGACAAGGTAAGGATAATTATAATAATTATAACAACCAAGCTCCACCACGATAAGGTCAAGGATAAGGTTAGGGTAATTATAATAATTATAACAATAATAATTATAATGCTAATAGAGGTATCATTCCGGCAAATAATAACTATCAAAATCCACCCATTAATAATCAATGTGACATGGTTCCTGTCACACAACCTATAGCTAACACTCCTCCACAATCGGATCGTTTCGACGCCTTTATGCAAACCCAACAACAGATTTTACAAGCCATCCAACTTTCTTTACACCAGTTAGCACAAGAGAAAGTACAACCCAAGGGTGTGTTTCCAGGACAAGCGATACCTAATCCTAAAACAACAAACACAGCCTTTGAGGTAAACTGTAATACTGGTAACAAAAATGAAAACGTAGGTGAGCTAAATGCCATCACCACTCTCCGTTCTAGCAGAGTGGTTGATAACAACGTAACTATGCCTATAGTTACCCCACCAGTAGTCCCTACACCGGCTATTGAACTAGATACCGAAATAGAAACTGAAGATCCTACCCCTGTAGAAGTACCAGTTAAACCGCAACCTAAGAAATAAAAAGCCAAGGTTAAACATCCTGTTGATCCATATGCTAAATATAGAGAGAAACCACCATTTTCTCAGATATTAGCTATGTTACACAAGGATACAAATTTTGATGAGATTAGGGAAGTTTTTAAAAATCTAACGATAAACTTACCTTTTCTTGAAGCGATTAAAAAGTTACCTCACCATGCTAAGTTTCTCAAAGAGTTGTGCACTAAAAGGCATAAGACAAATATTCCTAAAGATGCCTTTTTAACTGAACAGTTTCCAACTTTAATAGAACACAATGGAATCGTTAAGTACAAGGACCCTAGTCGTCCTACTGTACAATGCACCTTAGGAGATTCCCACACAACGACCACTTTACTAGACCTGGGGGTGACTGTTAACTTACTCCCGTATTATCTATACAATCAAATAGGTCTACAAGAGATGTAACCTACTAAAATGATGTTGCAATTAGCAGATCGATCTATTAAGTATCCTAAGGGTGTGGTTGAAAACGTGCTTGTTAAGGTCCAGGATTTCTACTATCCTGCTAATTTTGTTATCCTTAACACAGAAGTCGCTAACGACTCTATTCCAATCATTTTAGGTCGTCCTTTCTTGGCAACTACTAACGCGCTCATAAATTGCCGCGATGGTTCGATGTCCTTGTCTTTTGGCCATCTTTCTGTTGAGGTAAATGTTTTTAAAATGATGAAATAGTTACTAGATTCATCTGTAAATGGGGAGGTTAGCATGATCGAGAGCTTAACTCAAGATTATTTTAAAAACACGTTTCCAAAAAACCAGATGCATAAATTTCTTTCTTTTGGAAGTTCAGATTTCGCCGATGACTCCTACTTAGAAGAAGTCAACACCATCTTCGAGTTTACACCTATTATAGACCCTTCTGTTGCTCCATCTACTAAGTTTGAAGACCTGCTGCCTAAGCAAGTATTCATTACTCAAGATGAGGACCCTCCAGAAGCATTTATCGACATTC
Organism: Coptis chinensis; assembly: GCF_015680905.1. Lineage (NCBI taxonomy): Eukaryota > Viridiplantae > Streptophyta > Magnoliopsida > Ranunculales > Ranunculaceae > Coptis > Coptis chinensis. The sequence goes on from NC_141463.1 coordinate 41,195,037, forward strand.
CTTCCACCCCGGTGCATAAACCTCTTCCTTCTGAGTTAAAATATATTCAATTTGATCCGGATGGTAGTCATCCGATAATTATATCATCTTTGTTATCTAAGGAGGAAGAGGCACGTTTGATTAGGGTGATTAGGGAACATCGTTCTGCGATTGGTTGGTCCTTAGAAGACATTAAGGGAATTGACCCTAATGTTTGCACTCATCATATCCATTTAGAGGATAACGCAAAGACGTCTTGTGAACCTCAGCGTCGCTTGAACATTGGCATGAAAGAGGTGGTTAGGGAAGAAGTCTTGTCTTATAGTTACTCGATGCTGGTATCATATACCCAATCTCTGATAGTGAATGGGTAAGTCCCATTCATGTAGTTCCAAAAAAATTAGGGATTACCATGGTACGTAATGCCAAGGGTGAATATGTTTCCACACATGGTCCTATGAAATGGAGAATTTGTACCGATTACAGACGATTAAATTCCATGACACAAAAGGATCGTTTTCCTTTGCCCTTTATAGATCATTTGCTCGAACATCTAGCTAGTCATGTTTTTTACTATTTTTTGGATGGCTACTTTGGCTATTTTCAAATTATTATTGATATTGATGACCAAGAAAAAACTACCTTCATATGTCCTTTTGGAACATACGCCTATAAACGAATGCCTTTTGGCCTTTGTAATGCTCCTGGTAGCTTCTAGCGGTGTATGCTTCATATATTTAGTGACATGGTAGAACGCTTCATGGAAGTTTTCATGAATGATTTTTCTATCTATGGAGACTCTTTCACTGACTGCCTGTCTAACCTATCTAAGGTTTTGACACGGTGTGAAGAGAAGAGTCTGGTTTCTAATTGGGAAAAATGTCATTTCATGGTGAAAAAAGGAATAGTGCTAGGGCACATTGTATCTAGTGATGGCATCGAAGTAGATAAGGCCAAACTAGATAAGATAGAGACTGTACCTATACCATGAACTGTCCGTGATATTAAAGCCTTTCTAGGCCATGCAGGTTTTATAGGCGCTTTATCAAAGATTTTTCAAAAATAGCTAGGCCTTTAACTAATCTGCTTTTAAAGGATGCCATCTTTGATTTTAATTTTAACTGTAAATAGGCTTTTGAAACTTTAAAAGCCGCCTTAACCTCTGCACTCATCATATAGCCTCTCGATTGGTCTAAACCATTCGAACTCATGTGTGATGCTAGTGATTATCTTTGTTGGTCTTTGTCTTGGGGACGTAAACTAGATAATAAGTCCACTGTTATTTATTATGCTAGTAAAACTTTAAACGATGCTCAAAGGAATTATACAACTACTGAAAAAGAATTCTTAGCTATCATTTATGCTTTAGATAAGTTTCGTTCTTATTTGGTTGGTTCTAAGACTCTAGTTTACACGGACCATGCATCCCTTAGGTACCTTCTTGCAAAGAAGGATGCTAAGAAGAGATTAATCCGAATGATTCTTCTCCTGCAAGAGTTAACATTAGAAATAAAGGACAAAAGAGGGGTCGAAAATGTTGTTGCCGACCACTTATCTAAACTTACAAATGTCGATGATAGTGATTCTGAGTTCAAACCAGACTCTTTTCCTAATGAGCATCTGTATGCTATTTTTTTTGCACCATGGTATGCTGACATTATGAATTATTTAGCGTCTGATATTATTCCTGATGATTGGTCAAGAAATGAATGTAAGAAGTTCTTGGCCAGAGTTAAGCTATACTACTGAGATGAGCCCTACCTCTTTAAGTATTATGCGGATCAGATTATTCTTCGTTGTATTCCCTAGTGGGAATATAATGAGGTTCTCTCATTCTTCCATGACAAAGAGTGTGGTGGCCATTTTAGTGGTATGAAAACAGCTACTAAAATTCTTCAATGTGGGTTTTATTGGCCTACTCTTTTTAAAGATGCCCAAGTGCATTGTAAAATGTGTGTTCGTTGCCAACAACTTGGGCGAATCACGAAGCGTAATATGATGCCATTAAATCTAATTGTGGTGGTAGAAGTTTTTGACGTATGGGGCATTGATTTCATGGGTCCTTTTCCTATTTCCTACGGTTTCATTTATATCTTAGTTGCCGTGGACTATGTGTCTTAATGGATAGAGGCCATGGCTTGCCGTAGCAATGACCAAAGGACAGTGGTGGTTTTTGTTAAGGAGTACATTTTCTGTCCTTTTGGCATTCCTAAAGCCATCATTAGTGATGGTGGAACACATTTTTGCAACAGAGTTGTTGCGTCCTTAGTAAAAAAGTATGGAGTTACACATAAGGTAGCAACTCCGTATCATCCACAAACTAGCGGACAAGTAGAAGTTTATAATAGGGAAATCAAAAAGATCTTAGAAACAACTATAAATCCTGATAGGAAAGATTGGTCGAAGCGTCTATCTGATGCCTTATGGGCATATAAGATGGCTTTTAAAACTCCTATAGGTATGTCTCCCTTTAGACTTGTATTTAGGAAACCTTGTCATTTTCCTGTTGAATTGGAGCACCATGCTATGTGGGCTATAAAAAGCCTTAACTTCAATTTTGATGAGGCAGGTGTCAAATGCAAGTTGCAATTGAATAAGCTTGAAGAAATCCGTAGCGATTCTTATGATCTCACAAAGGATTATAAAGCTAACATGAATCGTGTTCATGATAAGTAAATCTTGCACAAAGAGTTTGTGGTAAGTCAAAAGGTCTTACTTTACAACTCCCGTCTACATATTTTCCCCGGGAAATTAAAAGCCCGTTAGTCTGGTCCTTTTCTGGTTACTGAAGTCACCCCTTACGGGGCAATCACCTTGGTAAATCCGAAGAACAACAATACATTTTAAGTCAATGGCCAAAGGTTAAAACATTTCCACGAGTTGATGTCCTTTTATAGGACCCTGTCTATGCGAACTGACGTTTGTTGTTGGTGTACTTCCTTTCACTTCCATATAGTGATAAGTGCACCATTCAGGTAACCGGGCCCTCCCTATGGAGTGTGTGGCTGTAAGTACTGGATCAGAAGTCCACGGTTAACATAATTCCCATTTTTCACTCTTGCATGTTTTCTCAGTTTTTGAGTCATGTTTCTCTATGGTGTGAATTATGTCTTTATTCCTTTTCGTTTTTCTTATATTAAATCTTATTCATAAAAAGTAAAAAATATCAAAACCATAAAAATAGTAAGCTAGGAAGTATTGGGAATCTGACTTTAAAAGACCCACGCTTAAAATAAATTTCCTAATCTTCGTTGCCAAAAATTTGTTTAGGGGTGGGGTGTTGGTTTTCCGTCCTTGATTGCTAAATTTTCCATTTGTGTTGCTTATTCCGTTAATCGTATTTTGATTCGGGTTGACATTATTTATGCATTTAGATTTTATTTGTTTGCATAACTTACATCATTCACATATTTCGAGGCGTTTACCACCTTTCTATATGTCATCTGCAGTTAGATTAGAAAGTGGTATGGATCATTGGATTAGAAATTCTCTCCTGATCGTTTTCATATTTCAATAAGAAAATCATGGATTATTATGATGCTACTGGAGACGCATATCGTGCACTACAGTGTTTAGTTCTTCAATTTGTTGTCTGAGCTGTATTTGAATGTCCCCTTGGCTGGTAGAGAGTGTAGTTTGATTCTCTATTAGGAGAGCGTGATTTTTCAAGGACTGAGAATGATTTTCCAAGATTTCCTCCTATTCAACATCATGCATTGCTTGACATTCTTGGAATTCCTTAAGAGTTGTAATGATGATATTTTGACGAGCGTATAGTTCCCGCATGCCGTGATGAAGAAATTGAATGCCTTCCATGGGATTAAAAAAATTTAGCATGGCATTTTCATCAAAGAAATGGTCAGGGTTTGAGCTTGGGTCATTCTGTTCATCTGTCAGAGTATCAGGAGTCCAAAAACCAATGGAGTAGTTTGTTTGGAGTACACTAATATGTGCTCTTTGAAGTGGTGTTTATGGAGAAATTACTGGATAACCCCAACACATCATAATTTGTGTGACTAAAGTAGGTAGAGGTAGAGGTGCTGAATTTCTTGTTTTCCTAGTGATCACGTTCCAGAGGTGTTGGATTAGACAAAAATCATCCCTTTGAGTCTGCAAAACCTAAAGTAGGTGAAGTTGAGACTTTGTGACTTCTGATTGGTGAGATGTACCTATCACATTGTGTCCCAACCAGTGGAGCACAACTCGTTGATTCTGTTTCAAAGAGCGTTGAATAACAATGTGATGTCTATTTCCCATTTCGCCATGAGATACGGTAGCTCTTAGTAAAGCTTTGACGGAATCAAATGATAACTCTGGAAAAAGGAACTCCTAGGAATTCATTGGGATCTGAAGTATGTCGAAGATAATTTCCCTAGTCAATTCCAATCGTCGTCCATAAGCATTGAAGTAGAATTTTCCATTCTCAAGTCCTATAAATTGGTAGAACATCAAAACTAATTCTTGGGAATAACCTGCTGCTGAATGATATAGAAGAGGCGTCCATCCCCGACGTACAATTTCGGTGTCAAAATAAGGAGAAAACCGGCCATCTTCAAAAACTTTTAGGTAGTCTTTCTCAGACATTATTTTCCTTGGTTGATCCATTTGGTACTATTACGGAGGGAAGGATAGTGAAAATTGTTTGAAATGAGAATGGCTGAAAAGAAGAGATTTATAGCCAATCTATGAGTCTGTACCAATCTAGATTCCAAGTGTAGTTAATGACCCATGTGATTATGAACAGCAACAATGGGGATCCATAGTAAGTATTGTCATGTCAGATTTCCAAAAACAATTAATGAGATGTTTCAATATTAGAAAATACGGAGGAAAGTTTCACAGAGTAGTTAGACTTACACGTAATTTCAGAAATGATGATCAAACCTTAGTAATAACATATGGATAGAATAATCAAGCTACATGTGTGACAAGTGTTATGCGTACCTTGTAGCGTGCGCGATCTTCTCTGAACACCATGAGTATTGATTTAATTATTTTGGTGAGTTTTGGATGGTGTTTTCTTTGTTATGGTTTGTTTTATTATTATTATTTTTGTTTTGTTTTTGTTTTTTTATAAGAAAAGACAACTAATATACACAAATATTTAATACGAAACTTCTCCATTTAATACGTAACCCGTACAAATGTGTGAGAATTATTTAACACACCATACTAATATACAAAACGACAGACGGAAAGAGAGGTGTCGGTTACATAGATCTAGATGTTCTAGATCATGTTATGCGTGAGTGACAGCAGAACAATGATAAACACTGTTATCACGAATACTGTGATAGCCCATTCGCGTTGCTCCTTTTCCCATCGCTCGATTGGATTCATTATGTTCAAGAAAATGAGAATTTGTGAAGAGGAATTTGTGAAGAGTGAGAGAACTGGATGAGTGAAAGTGGAAAAGGAGAGTTGTATTTATAATTAGAATTCTGACCGTTAGGCATCATTTGTTTGGATCACCCGTTGGTTCGACCGTTGGGCTTTGAGAGTAGGCCGAATGCATCAAGGAACAAACTAATATATTAAGAAGTACAATAATTGCATAACATAAATAATTTATCATTCAAACCGTCTGGAGATACAAAATTATGAGAAATCAAACGATATATAATTTTTTATCACTAGAAAAATAAAAATGCGATGCATAAGGGAAATAAATGACATAGTCATTTCTAAGCCAATGGAAATAAACAGCTACTAGGAATCCTCAGGGTTAGCAGAAGATGAACCAGGGTTTCTACATCGTCGGCTACGACGAACTCCTGGCTGAGCTGACTGGTCTGGAATGTGGCCCAAAGACTCTAGCAGTTGATCTTGGAATTGCTGCTGATTTGCCATCATCATTCTCTGGAAACGGCCTTGGCGATTGCGCATTTCTTGCTGGAAGTCATTTTGGGAAGTAAGCATCTCTTCCTGACGAAGAAACATCCTACGCATGCTGGTATTCATGTGTCTTAAAGCTTCCATGGGAATGCTGATTCGGCGCATGATATCTTCATTAAAACAGTTGGGTGGTGAAAGAGGAGGAGGAGGTACGTTATCACGCTCAATATCATCTCTAGCTACTGGGTCCCAGTGGTCCAGAACACAAGTCTCGAAAATTCCAAAATTCTCGAAAGACCTTGTTGGAATGAAAGGAGTACTAGACTAGAATCCTAAGTTAAGCATAAGCTGAGTAACAAGTACATCAAGAGGAGCTGACCTGTTTGACGCAGTCGTAAGAACATGGCCCAGGAAATGGACCATACATAAAGTATTCTTCTTCTCCTAGAGGATCCACATCAAGTGCAAGAATGTCTTGTTCACGTCAGACGTCTTTGAAGTTCCAATAACGTTGTAAGCCAGCCATTGAGTGACGGCTAGTTGGTTTCGTCTGAGTGAGTGCTGGTACACGCAGTTCGAGCCATTATTGTACTGTCCCTCGAGAAGCGTGTCAAACATTAAGTCCATCGTAGTAGGATACTCTGATAACAACAGGGTTGGACTATCTGAGTTTATCGAAATCTGTGCTGTATTCGATATTAACTCCAGCGTGAGTTCACGTTCCAACCCATCCGCTATAATCCAAAATTCATCACCCCGGAAACCACCATTGTTGTAAAACTTTAAAACCAAATATTCCGAGTAATTAGCTGGCACCTTGTGCAACAGATACTCCCACTCCCTATTTGCAATTTCATCATCGAAAAAGGGATGAAACATGCCCAAATCGAATAGATTTTTGAAATTCCTCTCAACTGTGATTCGTCTTCGTGCTGCCATAGAGGGGTCTAGATGATTTTCTGAGGGTGGAAATTGCTAGGAGTGTTGGAGGAGATGGTGCTGGAGCAAGGGGGTTTGAATTGGTGGAGTTGTGCCTGCGTGCGCTGGTGAGAATCAGGCCTGGGAAGCCGCGTGCGCAAGTTGAGTGGGAAGGGGACCAAGATCCGGATTTTGAGGGGGAAGAAAAGTGAGGGGCTGACACGTGGTGTGGCCCGCGGGTTGTGTTTTGTGACCGAATCCGTGATTTTGGATCAAGTCCAATTTTTGGCCCAAGCCCAAATGATTTCCAGAAATTCCCCTTATGTCCCGAAATGTTATGAAATTTCAAATGTAGAATTTCGATTCGTTTAACTCCAAATTGAACGAATGAGATATCAAAACGATCGGCATTAAAAATGCCATCCACTAGAATATGGCATAATCACAATCAAACCTTTTTATTTATTTTTTATTTTTTATTTGGGGGGTTTAAATCTTGTAAAAACGGGATGCAAACCCCCATTTTTTTTTTTTTTTTATTAAGGAAGTTTATTTATTTACAAATTTTATATACAAATGTACAAAGGGAGATGAAACGTGTTAACAACACCGGATTTCAAGAAGAAAATCATTACTGTAAAATCATGCAACTGTCATGTTGGCTCTGGGACGAACCCAATCCAGCCAGACTGTGGCTTAACCTTTATGTTTTGGGGGCCTAGGGTTCAGGACGATACTATCCCTGACCAATGTGCAATGGTCTAATAATAATATTACCCTTAGTACATATGGTATAGCCTCAAATTGCCTCGAATTGTCATCAAATAGAAAACTATTTGGGGTTGGCCTGGTGAAATCCATTGCCCGTGCGAACGGGGGACCATCCGATGTTGTATATCACGACTCTCTTTGTGCACAACACTTAGTGTAAAGGTGAAAATAAAAGGCACGAGTATAAACAAGTTGAGTCTTTTAACGTCAGATCCTCAAGACGAATGTGAGTCTTTTAACATCATATCCTCAAGACGAATCCCAACCTGTGGGAGCAACGGGACGACGACGAAGTTTATCCTGCTGAGCTGGTGTCAGACAATAATATACCTTATACCAGCTCATATCGAATAGTAGATCAAGACCTGGATAGAAAGGTGTTTGACAATTCATACACCACCCCATCCTTTTCGCCCGTCGCTTTCGAGCAAAAGTACTACAACCATTACCTATTCGAGATGGGTGAGATTTACACCAAATGATGAGCTGAAGTTCATGAGGAAGAGAATAGAAAAGGGAGGAGAAGGAAGGAGTTGAAATTTTTGGATTGTTTACCAGAAGGCACGTTTGCTCGATTAACAGAAGACATTTATACTCAGTTCTGAAGTAGAGTTTTTGGGGACTAAGGTTCCGGCGCTTGCAACCACACACTCTAGGGACTTTTAGAAAAGAAATAGAAGAGGGTCCGGCTACCCTAATGGCATACTTTCCCTGTTTATATCACATGGAAAGAAGTACACTAGTGAATCTATTAGTCTGTGTAGATTGGATCTTTGAGAAGAGTCTCTTCGACATCTAGAGAGCGCAACTCATGATAATGTTTTACGCGTTGGCCATTTACTTGAAATTCGCTTTCATCATTTTCATTTTTCAAAGATATAGCCCCATAAAGGGGTGACAGCAGAGACAATGAAAGGACTAGACCATCGAGTTTTTAATTTTCCTGGAAAAATGTGTAATCTTGAGTTGTACAACAAAACTTTTTGACCAACTTTGAAATCTTTTCTCAATATGTGCTTGTCATGCACTCTTTTCATGTTGGCTTTATAAGATTTCGAGAGATCATAGGCATCACTCCGAATTTCCTCGAGCTCATTTAACTCGCAATTTTCTCTTTCTTTTGCCGCATTAGTATTATAATTGAGGCTTTTGATGGCCCATAGAGCACGATGCTCAAGTTCAACCGGCAGGTGACAAGGTTTTCCAAAAACGAGGCGATAATGAGACATCCCTATAGGTGTCTTAAAACCTATTCTGTATGCCCACAAGGCATCAGATAATTGTAGAGACTAGTCTTTTCTAGATGGATTAACAGTTTTTTCCAAAATGGATTTGATCTCTCTATTAGAGACTTCTACTTGGCCACTGGTTTGAGGATGATACGGAGTTGCCACTTTGTGCATGACTCTATATTTCTTTACTAATGATTCAAAAATTTTATTACAGAAATGTTTTCCCCCATCACTAATAATAGCTTTTGGAATGCCAAATTGAGAGAAAACATTTTCTTTTACGAAAAAAAACGACAGTTTTATGATCATTAGCACGACATGCCAATGCTTCAATCCATTTTGACACGTAGTCAACTGCTACCAGTATGTAAAGGAAACCATGAGAATTTGGAAAGGGACCCATAAAGTCGATGCCCCATACATCAAAGATTTCCACAATTAAAATGGTATTTAAGGGCATCATATTACGTTGAGTAATTCGTCCTAGCTGCTGGAAGCGGTTGCATGCTTTGCAATGCTCATGTACATCTCTAAACAGTGTTGGCCAATAAAATCCACATTGTAGAACCTTGGCCGCTGTTTTCTTACCACTAAAATGACCACCACAAGATTGTTCATGGCAGAAGGATAACACGTCATTGTGTTCCCAAATCGAAATGCAACGACGGATTAGTTGGTCGGAACAATACTTGAAGAGGTAGGGATCATCCCAGAAATAAAATTTCATAGTGGATAAGAACTTTTTTTGGTCATTACAAGACCAAGATGAAGGGACTTCCTCGGTAACTAAGTAATTTACTATGTCAGCGTACCAGGGGGACGAAAAAATGGAATATAAGTGTTCATCCAGAAAGGAATCACAGATAGGTTCGGTATCAGTATCAATATCACTGACAAGTCTTGATAAATGGTCTGCAACCACATTTTCGCAACCTTTTTTATCTCTAATTTCTAGAGTAAATTCTTGCAAGAGGAGAATCCAGCAGATCAACCTCTGTTTTGCATCTTTTTTCGCTAATAGGTAACGAAGCGTCGCATGGTTAGTGTAGACAATTGTGGAAGAACCCACTAGGTAAGGATGAAACTTATCCAAAGTATATACAACGGCGAGAAACTCTTTCTCAGTGGTGGTATAGTTACGTTGAGCTTCATTAAGGGTTTTACTTGCATAGTAAATGACAATTGGCTTATCTTCTCAGCGTTGCCCTAGTACAGCTCCAATAGCATAGTCACTCGCGTCACACATTAATTTAAAAGGTTTAGACCAATTAGGTGGTTGAATTACGGGAGCGGTAGTTAAGGCAGATTTTAAAGTCTCAAAAGCTTGTTTGCAATTGAAACTGAAGTAAAAAACGGCATCTTTAAGCAAGAGATTGGTTAAAGGTCGAGCAACCTTTGAGAAATCTTGAATAAATCTCCTATAGAAACCTACGTGTTCTAAAATTGCGCAAATGTCGCGAACTGTTTTAGGTATAGGAAGTGAAGCAATTTTTTCTATCTTAGCTTTGTCGACTTCGATTCCATCTTTTGAAATGATATGTCCTAAAACTATTCCTTTTCTAACCATGAAATGACATTTTTTCCAATTAAGAACAAGGTTTTTCTCTTCACAATGTGTAAAGACCTTTTCAAGATTTGATAGACAGCTATCGAAAGAATCTCCATATATTGAGAAATCATCCATGAATACTTCCATAAAACGTTCAACCATATCACTGAAAATGTGAAGCATGCAATATTGAAAGTACCGGGTGCATTGCAAAAGCGAAAAAGCGCATTCGTTTATATGAATATGTACCAAAAGGACAGGTGAACATAGTCTTTTCTTGATCAACAGGATCTATGACTATCTGAAAATATCCTGAATAACCATCAAGAAAAGAGTAATACGCATGACCGGCTAACTGTTCAAGCATCTGATCGATGAAGGGCGGAGGAAAGTGATCCTTATGAGTTATTGCATTAAGTTTGCGATAGTCAATGCATATTCGCCATTTCATTGGAATACGAGCGGAGATGCATTCATCTTTATCATTGCGCACAACTGTAATACCAGATTTCTTTAGAACAACGTGTACTGGACTCACCCAAATACTATCGGATATAGGGTAAATAATACCTGCATCGAGTAATCTTAAAACTTCCTCTCGTACCACATCTTTCATGGTTGGGTTTAGACGACTCTGCGGTTCACGTGACGTCTTAGCATTTTCTTTAAGATGTATGCGATGGGTGCATACATTAGGGTGCCCTTAATATCATCGAGGGACCATCTAATAGCAGAACGATGTTGTTGAATGACATCTATTAAACGGGACTCTTGATTATCAGTCAATTGAGATGATATAATAATTGGATGACTACCATCTAGATCAAGATGTACGTATTTTAATTATGAAGGAAGAGGTTTTAAGTTAAGGGCGGGTGGAGTGGGTATTAAATTAAGATTCTTGAGGAAAGTCATCGTCCATAGAGTAAACAGATTGATGTTCTTCCAATTTGCTGGACATCACGGTCGTAGGGTTAAATAATGGTATTGACTCTAATAATTCATTTACTTCTTGTGTATAATCATCATCCTCAAATACTCTTGCACAATGCTATCAACCCTGTTCACCTCACCATCAATGTCAGGCTCTGGAATTTGTTTCATCATCTTGAACACATTTACCTCGACCGAAAGATTTTCGAAAGACATGGTCATAGAACCATCCCTACAGTTAATAAGAGCATTAGCAGTTGCTAGGAACGGACGTCCTAAGATGATAGGAATGGAATCACTTTCAATTTCAGTATCCAAAATAACAAAGTCGACAGGATAGAAAAAGTCTTGGACTTTCACAAGGACGTTTTCCACAATTCCTTTTGGATACTTAATGGAACGATCGGCTAACTATAGAGTCATGGTTGTGGGTTTTAGCTCATGAAGACCTAGTTGCTTAAATAAGTAGTATAGAAGTAAGTTCACACTAGCTCCTAGGTCTAGTAGTACAGTAGCCATATATTTGTCACCTAAGGTTCATGGAACCGTTAGTCTACCAGAGTCCTTATATTTGACTATACCATTGTGTTCGGTGATGGATGGAAACTGTTCAGTGAGGAACGCTTGTTGAGGAACATTAGTTCTCCTTTTTGTGGTGCACATATCTTTCAAAATTTTTGCATGGTTTGGCAATAGCTTTAAGGCGTCGAGAAAAAGTAAGTTGATTGTCAAATTCTAAAAAGTCTCTCGAATTTCAGCAAAATTCTCATCAGGTTTATTCTTTGCCAAGCGTGCAGGAAACAGTGCCTTAGGGCGGAATTTTGCAAAGGGGTCCTCTTGCTTGTTTCCTGAATTCTGAGATGTTGACTTTGTTGTATTTGGTGAATCCTCCATAGGTTCATTATTGGAAATAGATTCATTTGAACCGTCGGATTCCTTTGGTTGATCATCCGCATAATATTTGATTGTCCACAGTTTTTCCAGATCAAAGAGTAGTGATTGCGTGCACCTCACCTTGGTTGGGAGTACTTGTACTAGGTGCATTGGTGAGTTCAAAGGCAGTGTTTGCTGGCTTAGGGTTTGGAACTGCTTGTCCATGAAACACGCCTTTCTGACTCTTTTCTTGTGCTAATTGTTGAAGTGATTGTTGGATAGACGTTAAAATTTGCGATTGTTGGTTCAGGTAAGCTAAGAAAGTCTCACTTGTCCTATCCATAACGAGTGGCGCAGGTTGTGCAAATGAGTACTAGATCCGCGATTATTCTTTGAGAAATTGTTGATTATAGTTGGGATTTGGATTGGCTGGAACAAGGCCACGGTTGGTTTGTTAGTTAGCATTCGAAGTATTTTGAAATTGATTCTGACTTTGTTGGTATTGTTAATTATTTCCTTGGCGGTATGGAATAAAGTTGTTGGTTGGTCAAACAGGTAGATTAGTGAAACCTGGAGGAGCCCCCAGCTGTTGGTTATTCTGGCGCCAAGCGAAATTCGGATGCTGTCGCCAAGGTGCATTAGGAATGTTGAATGCACTTGCCTCTTCTGATGGTTGAGAAGGGGAGGCATATAACAACGGATAATAAACATCAAGATGGTCAGGACTGAGACAAAGAACACATGGGGATGTGTCAACGTTCATGGCCTATTTTGGGAGTTGATCGTTTACTTGAACTACAAGGGCATCTACTTTTTTAGTTAGGGATTCTATCAAAATTTTTAATTCGGGATCGGGTTTTACCTCAAGAATAGATGTAGCCTTTGTTACAGTATCCTTTGATGATCTACACGCTCAGTGTTACCCCAGTGTGTACCTTTTTTCGCTTGTTTTTCAAGAAAAGTATATGCTTCAGTATCTCCTTTGTCCATGAAGCAACCGCAGTTCATTATATCAAGAGTTTCTTTTTGATGATCAGAAAGTCCATTAAAGAAGGAACGGACAAGGACGGCTTTGTCTAGTTGGTGATGAGGACATTCTAAAAAAAGATCAGTAAAGCGACTCCATGCTTCCGTAAACGATTCATGAGGATTTCGACGAAAGAATTGATTTTTCTGAAGCATTTCAGTAGTTTTCTTTTGAGTGTAAAATTGAAGCATGAAAGCTTGAACAAGTTTATTCCATGTGTCTATGGATTTTGGTTGTTGTCCTGCAAGCCAAATTGACACTTTTTCTGCTAAGGTGAATGGAAATAACCGAAGCAAGAGTTGTTCCTTAGAGACAGCTGGATGGTGAAATGTTGTGGCCAATTTTTGAAGCCTACGAAGATGATTGTACGGTTTTTCGTGATCCAAACCATGGTACACAGGTAACAAACTAAAAATGTTTGGTGGGATACGAAAATCATCGACAATGTCCTCAAGTTTGATGCAGGAAGAAGGTCCTTCCTGTAATGCAGTATAGAAGTCCGACAGGGGCTTCTCACCGTGGAGGAGGATTAAAATCCACCCATAACTACTGCAGAAGTTAATGGCGATGAAGGAACTTGATGAAGGTAATTAACAGAAGAAGAACAATTTTTAGGTGAGAACTTACGCAATTGCTTATCGTATTTTCTTCGACGATAGGTATGTTCAAATTCTTTAGTGGAACCATACCTTAATCTCATGCAAGTATAAAATTAGATCTAATTTACAGAAGGAACTTCTTATTACTTGAATTGTATTATTATCTTAAAGCATTAGAGTGTAACAACGTAGGCTTAAGCTACTGCTAACGTAGCAGTGAAGCTAGGAATATGTGTGCATAAACCAATAGCCAGATCACAAGAGAGATATGAGGGAGGCTTTCCGTGCAAGCACGGTTCTAATTAAGTAACCTCAATCTTTCAAGTTTCCTAGACACCGTTGGAATATGATTATGATTAAGATTTATGGAATTAAAATTTATGCAAGGTCGTTCTTAATTAATTTTATTTATTTATTAATTTTTTTAAAGATTTATGCAAGGATGAAAATACAAGCATGCAAATACGATCTACTCATACAATACTAGATGCAGTAGCATGTGAAGATACTCTACTCATACGTATAGCTATACGAATAGGCAATGTTGTATCATCAATAAATACTTCTATACGTACAGGCAAATATACATCAGTAATACGTATATGTATGCTAATTTGTAGATCGATATTACGTAGACGTATATCAACAGTAATAGGCAAATTTGAATCACTCATACGTATCTAAATACAATATCATGCAAATATAGTATACGTACGCATATAAATAAGACAATGCTAAAACTAAACATGCAACATATTATACATAGACTAAAATACGACTCTTGTATTGCATAATAAAACGATTTCTAATAATACTCATTGAGATTGCGAGTGTCATATAGAGAGCAGCTTCACCCCATAGGGTTTAGAAACAACTTACCCAACTCAGATTTTAACCCTCGTTGGAATGTTCTCCTCTTTCTTGACAAAATCGAAGTATTATACAAGACGTGTACTTATACGTAGAGAAATACTAAACATGCAACAATAGACACTTATCGTAGAAAGACGGATAACCATGCAAAACAAGCATTACCATTTATATGTATATATACATTAAGATGCAATTCATGCCCAGTTAATCGTATATAAATATTTACAGGTATATGAACATGATTCATGCATATTTCTAGGCTAACACATAAATAATAATCCATAAATTAGCAAATAATAACTACGTACATGACATTCATGCAAAAATAGTAAAAATTTGGAACCTGTTGCTTCCGGCAAGTCCGCCAAAGAAATGAAACAGACGATTCAATCCGTCGACGTAATTAATCCCAGAAGATATTCAAATTTTATGTCACAGTTCCAGAGAGTTAGGCATGGATATGGATCAGGATTTATCAATGGATGCTGGAGGTAGAACAGGTGCAGCAAAAGAGAAAATAAACCCGCGGACGCGGGTTACACCTGCGGACACGAGTCCAGTACCGCGAACGCGTGTCGATTATGCCATAATGAGTTCAACTTTTCACAGAAACCTTAGGATCTTGTGTAGGTTACTTTGCCAGGCCTAACTTTTTGTACCTGGAAGTACAACAAAAAATTCGAGAGAGGTCAGGTCGTTTGTTTGGCAATGACGAAGAAATAAAAAAAAAAAAAAACAGCAAAAAATAAGGGAGGATGAGAGGGGGGTTTCCCCTTGGAGCAAATTCCAATATGTAGCACAAGTCCTATGCCTTTAGAACAGCAGTGGTGCCATTTTGATATTTGCCTTTTTGCTACGTTAGAGAATTGCTTCTCTTCTTTGGCGAAAGTGCGAATTCAAAGTTTTTCCTTACTCACGATTTTCGTGTTTATATAGTTGGAGTAAGGATTCGAACCAACCTAAAGCTTAGGACAAACTACAACTTGGTTGTTTTACTCTTTAGAGAACTAGTGAGTAAGTTTAAATATGATTATATTAATACTAAATACTTCGTTTCTTTACTACACAAAAATTAAAAATATTAAGTTACAAAAATCATGAAACTAAGACATAATAAAATTTTACTAAAAATAAAGGTGGAGAGTTAATCCTCCTCATGTAAAGATAACCTTTGTTATTTGATTTTAATAAATTCATTATTATCTTCCTAGAACTCATAGACAAGTCCTAATAAAAGAAAACTTGATCCCTAACATATATGACTCATCTCTAAGCTCATACATGCTAGCATGTGGAACCAAAGCAATGACTTATCTCTAAGCTCATCACTTTGATCCCTAACTAGACACTACACCAACTATCATTTTGGGATAGGATGTAGGTCTAGTTGTTGTTCCTAAACAACTTATTAAACCAAACAACAAAGATTTTCCCTCACATGAGTTTTATTAACTCCCCAAAAAGGGAAAGTTAGCTCATGATCCTTGGGAGAACACTAAAACAAGTGTAGAATGTAAAAAGAGAGAGAGAGAGAGAGAGAGCGAAGAAAAAGAAGAAAACTATTTATTTATATACTCACTTACATGAAGAAGTGAGAATTTTTCAAGAGGAACACAAGGTTTCCTTCATTAAAACTCTTACAAGCTATTTCTTACCAAAATAAAACTAAAATAAAAAATATAAGACTAAGGAACTAAAATAATACAAGGCAAGGAAAAGAAATCAAGGGAGTAAATGGAGTGTCCCCTCTTGTTTTGTTTTCTTCTCCATTTGAGAGAAATCTCATTTCCTCCCACGTGAAACACCAAACTACATTTACTTCATTTTTATCCACCACATTAAAACAAAGTGATGACACCTTGCCTTTTTTTTTCACTATTAACACCTAATCTAATTAATTACATGCAAGGTGTCAACTTTGCACCAATAATTTGTCATTTTTGTCTTGACATGCTCCATGATTGATGACTCATCCAATCTTGCGAGCCCACATAGTGGGTCCATGTGCAGTCCAGTGGCGGTCCGGTCTTTGGGTAATTTTATAACTTCCCACATATGCGTAGAGTTCATCGCCCTGATTGTATGAGCAGCTTACTTGTCGCATTCGGAGTCCTGGTTCAAGAGGTAGGAGCTTCGGAAGTTTGTTGTTTCTGTGCGGATTTGGAAGAATTCATATATACGTCGTTCCCCGTGCTTTATTGCAGGTTAAACCAATATTTCCATGTTTATTGCGAATACCTGCAAAAGTATGAAAACATATTTATTTCATGATTATTAAACACATAATTAACCAAATTTATATGTCTTAATGGGGTTTCATAATACACTTTTGGGTGCTTATCAAGTTATAAATCATTTCTTAGTTGTTAATTTAGTTTTGAATTCTTGATTAGTTTGTCATTAGTAAATTTACATTCTTAATTTATATCATGTCTTGCTTAATTTCGTATAGAAATGATAGTTTAATGACTCAAAGTTAAACTTCCATTTGATGAAACCTTGACGAAAACTTGATTTTTGCTAGCTTAGAAATTGTCGTGATAATCTATTCCATTCTAGAAAACAATTAGTTCACCATGAGAATGAGTTTGATTGTTTCACAAGCTAGTTGTTAGTTGGTAGAGATTACCATGAACAACTAGGGATTAGGAAGACCTAATTGTTATGCGAAAGCATTTCAATTCGGATTACGACGTTTCTTCATTAGTAAATTAAGTCGAGTTAAGGTGGAATCAATCCCCCCTAATTCCTTATCATAGTATCAATTTAGCATTTCGTAGTTGAAATTATCGTATCTTGTTAGCTTAATTTGCATCGTAGTATAATTCCATCGTATTCTCATTGACTTTGGATAGACTGATAATCTTAGAAAACGCGAATTTTAAAGAACTAGGAGTGGAACAAATCTTCTACTCCAACTCTATTGCGATAGCATTCGAGAGTAGAAAACTTTGATAATTAGTACACAAGATAGTTCTAATTATACTTGCATTGAGTTTAATCGCTTATTCGTAGGTAAAACTATCATTTTATTATTATCACTTGTAATGTTGGTAAATCATAGCAACTCATTTGCCACTGTAGTTCATAGTCACAAAAATCTCCGATTTTTTCAAAAAAATGTAAAAAATCTCTGGATTGACTGGTTGTCGAATTTCTAAACGAATAAACAGTAAAAACGGTAAAAGTCTCCTAATTCTCGATGTTTACCGATTTTTAGCGATTTTTTCCGATTTGTAGGATATAACAAGACTTTACATATATATTTGCAAATTTTAAATTTGATATGTGCTCGAAGTAACCCTGACATGATATACAATCACACACTTCATACTATTTTATATTTTAATTATCCGAAATTTATGACTTTTCCAATTTTTTCTGAATTTTTTAACGAATTTGCATGAATTAATGATTTCATCCTTGCCGAATTAACAATGAATTCTGAATTTGTGACTATGCTGTAGTTTATTAGTTCAGAAGGTAATGGGTCGGGTTCGGCTTCCTTGTTGTCCATTCGGTTTAGTTTGCCCTCTTTGTTTGTTTGGAATCTCTTTACTTTGACTATAGGTTATGTGGTTGTAGGATACATATTGTTCATTGACTTGACTCAATCCAACAACTTTTACATGTGGCACTCTTTCTCACATCTCTAACCCTTTGTTTTGAGCTATAGCGAGCGCACCTTACCTTTATGGCCATGATTTTATTGACCGACCTCTTCTATTGAGTATTGACTGCAGTAGGTAAAACCAAAACTCTAGAAATGAACCATGATGATTCCCTACAAACTACACCAAATCCATGACACTGTTTGGCTCCTCATTTCTTTTGACATGCTAGAGGACATACTGTACAAGGAGAAATGGTACAAAAGGCATACCCTATGACAATACTGTTCGGGTATGTCATTACTTGTGAAATACTATAGTCCTTTGCCCAAAATATCGCCGAGATATCAGAGATATCGCTGAGATATCACATTTTTTAGGTACACTGAGATGGAAATATCCGATATATCTTAATCGAATATTGAATATGTTTTTTTTTGATATATATCACAATTTTTGATATACCGATATATATCGACCGATAGATACGATATATTTGATATAAATTGTTGACTTTGACTGATTTTGGTTGACTTTGACCAATTTTTATTAATATATTGATGACATTTCCGATATATCGACATACAAAACAAAATTTTGACTGGTCAACAAAAAAATGGATATTTCCTATATATCCGATATATCTCAATTTTTGGGTAAATCAAGATATTAACCGAATTTGATATTTTGGTCCTTGCTATACTCATCCCAAAATTTCCTTGTTGAAAAATTTCGTGAAATTTCAAAATTTCATTAGGTACCTCATTTCATTATTGATGTCCATGAAGAAAATACACGTATTTAATTAAGTAATTTAAATAATTTTAGCCTTAAATATTTAGATTTTAAGTGACACATTGGAATTTGTTTTGTTTAATGTGGCCTAAATCAATTTGGACAATGAAGAAAAAAAAAGTTTTGTCCCTATTAGGGGTGGCAATGGGTTATGTTGGGTCGGGTTTGTGTCGTGTCCTATTCATGTCACATGTTATGAGACCAAAATCCAACCCAATTAGTAATCCTATTGAGTTTGTCAAATGATAAATGTAAAATGATAGTTTTACCTACAAATAAGTAATTAAACTCAAACACAAGTAAAACTAAAACTATGTTCTACTAAGGGTTATCAAAGTTTTTCTACTCTCTATGCTATCGCAATAGAGTTGGAGTAAAAGATTCGTTCCACTCCTAGTTATTTAGTATTAACGTTTTCTATTATTATCGGTCCTATCTAAAGTTAATGACAGTACGATGGAAATTATACTACGATGTCAATTTAAATACTAAACAAAATACGAATAACTCAACTACGAAATGCTAAATTGATACAAGATAAAGAATTAGGGGGGATTGATTCCACCTTAACCCGACTTAATTAACTAGCGAAGATTCGTCGTAATCCGAATTGCAATGCTTTCGCATAGCAATTGGGTGTTCCTAATCCCTAATTATTCATGGTAATCTCTACCAACTAACAACTAGCATGTGACGCAATCAGACCCATTCTCATGGTGAACTAATTACTTTCTAGATTGGAATAGAAAATTATGACTATTCTATACTAACAACAATCAAACTTTCATCAAGGCTTATTCAACCCCTTCTAATGGAGGTTTAGCCTAGAGTCATTAAACTATTGTTTCCAATTGAATTCAAACTAGACACAATATAAAGATTCTAACTTTACTAATTTGAACTAATCAAGAATTCAAAACTAAATTAACACTAAGAAATGATTAACAACTAAGATATGAATTTAACAATACTAAAACTAAATAAGAATTTAATTAATAAACTAATTTGAGATGAAAATGAATACTTTATTATGAAACTAATATTTGATTCTAAAATAATAATCTACTTGTTCTAACTCTAATTAATTGAAAGGTATAACTAGATCTAAAACAACATATGAAAAACAAATTACTGGAGAGAAAACTAGATCTAAAACTATTCTCTAATGGCTACCTACAAGCTAGAATGCTTAAGAGTTAAGTCTTGTGTGTTGAAATGGAGGAGACCAAATCCACATTTTTGTATATGGGCTGAGGAGCCATGTTTTGGGCCGAAAAATCGAGCCCAAAGCCCAATTTCTTCAGTCCACAGACCCTTTCAGCTAGATTTGACTTCTACAGACTTTTCGTCCACTTTTGCTCCTCTAATTAGGTCAGGGCATGGACCATTGGAAAACTCTTTCCGAGTTGGTCGTTTTAACATAAGGTAGGCCCAATTCTGAGGTCTGAGTCCAAAGATATGGTCTTCGAAAGTTCTGCTAACTTTTGTGCGCTGTTTCTGCCCGCGTCGACTTTGACTTTTCAGCTTTGACCGGGCTTTTTAAAGACCTTTTTCTCCTTGAATCTTGGCCTTCAATTATAGAACTTCTTAGCAACCACCCCTTGCTCCTTTATCTCGCAAAAGTGACACATTTCTGCATATAATCGACTCCAATGCCTGAAATACATAAAAGCGCCTAATCTGTATTAAATCTTATTTATTACTCGCATAATTGGTCTAAAAGTATTATTGTTAAGGGGTTAAAACTACAGTTTTGGGCTCTTATCAAACCACTCCCAAACAACATTTTGTTTGTCCTCAAGCAAATATGAGAAATTGGCATAAGTGAACAAAAATGGAGTTCTAACTACTCTCGTTTCGCTGAGTGCGATTGCATTGACCTTATGCAACAAGGCCTTAAACCACTAGGAATTCCCTAGTGGACGAGTTATAGCCTCGAGAGTTTTTCGATGAAGGTACTCACAAACTTCATCTATACTACAACGACTAAGAAATAAAACTATTGTTTCTTTATTTATGTCTCAATTATCTATACATCTCACTAGCAATGAATACAGAATAATCAAATTGAAACCTAAACTAATATATTGCATAATAATCAATCATCTATGAATAAACATATATACAATGAGTACTACTATGAAATGCACTAGCAGGTCCGTTTCTAAAAACTCGGAATAACGTCCTTAAGTAGGTCCTCATATAAATGTCAAGAAAAAAATACTCTGATTTTTCCACTCAAGTTTCGCTACTCCAGTGTGCAGTGGGCACACTTTTCCTTACAATCTCAATGACACACAAGGAAGCCGGAGTCGATCAAACACATCTGCCACTTACTATCACACTAACCTATTCCTAATTAACCTAGAGGTCTTTATTAGGTGTTGTAGAAATAAGGAGATGGTTTAAGAAGGAAGGAAATGGATATTCAAAATGGACAAGTCTGAGATAATAGAGTCTTCATAATATGTAACTAGAGAAAACCTTTTTCTTTACTTTTTCTTATACACCTTGTTTCCATCCTTAGCCATATTTTTCTTTTTCTTTGGCTTTTGACTCCTTTGATTCTATTTTTGGAGTTCTACTCTTTATTTTCTTTTATTTGTTTATTTATATATATTTTTTTATTTGGATGAAAACTTCCTTTTCTTACTTGAAGCGACTAACAATTTCTTAATTTCAAGGGTCTTTCTCTTTTCTATTATTCAGCTCTATTCTCAAACTCATTCAAAGAATGGATATGCTGATTTTTTTAATTTTTATTTTGTTTTGTAAAAGGGTAAAGGAATTGCAGTTTTTGAAAGGCTAAAGAAAGGCTCAAAGGGGCGACTAGCGGAAAATAATTCATAGGTTTGAATTTCTGGCTATATCGATCCAAAGAGGGCCTAAATTCTCGTTTAAGATATGGTATACTGATCAAGCCAGTGGACGTGTGATTTCTCTTTTCGGATTTTACTTCTCCCTTATGTCATTCTCAAATGTTTAGCTTATATAAGACTTTAGGCTATATTCTTATAGGATGTGTAGAAATAAGTACTCTAGCCTAGATTTCATAAACTTACTGCCAAACAATCATAGATACTCATATAATATAGTTATAGATAGATGCAGAGATTATTACATACATATTGACCTAAGTTTTTAAAAACTATTCTAATGCAACAGCTACGTGACACTTCTAGATTATTAAGAGCATAGAGAAAGAAAACAATACAAAAATTCCTAAATGTATAGCATAACTTTTTATTTTTATTTTTGAAATTTTTGAATTTTTACTAGAAAACAAGTGCATACTGTACATAACTATATCCTAATAGATACCTTAATTACACGTGTTTCTATGCCCCCCCCAAACAAGAAGCATGCTTTGTCCTCAAAGTATTTAAATAAAAAGGGTAGAGAAATACCATGGAAACGCGTGAAATTATGGAACATCTGCAAAACAAGGTTAAAATATACTAATATAGAAAATGAAAAACAGACGGAACTCTATATGAGTTCCACCCGTTATGGGGTTAACAAGAATCAAATTGCTTGGGACATAAGTAGACACTAATTGAACTAAAAACTTACCTTAACTCCCATTGAAGCGTCATCCTTATCCTCTTCAATAAAGAAATGAGGTTCCTTCGCGTCGGGCCATGCCATGGTGATTTGCCAAGCTTCACGCCATTTATTATCTACAATCGCTAACGTGTTTAGCGCCACTTGGTCGGATGGGGTGTAGGGGGCAACCCAATGAGGTTGCACCTGCTATCTCGGCCAAGTCATAACATGAAAAGATCGAATAATACAATTGGTGGGTCTCACAATGTCGACCTCAACCCAATCCATGAAACGGGCACAAAAACAGGGAAGAAACATAGCATAATACGACAAACTAAAACAGGCATAAAAAGGTACTTATGCCTCATGCTATGGGCTCAGGCTAAACTAGAAATGAGGGTCTGGGGAATATCATACAGTGTACGTCCCCTAACTAAAGCAAGGAAAATATCACAAGTTTCGTCATTCATAGAAGAATAACGCCATTCCCCTCTAATGTTTAGAGTGATCCAAAACATAACAGTGCCCACGTTCATAGACAGGCTAGCAAGTGTGACGTTATATTCCCCTTGGTCCTCTATCTTAAAGATTCCTGCCCCGTAATGCTCATGCAAATCCTCATAGTTATACATGTACATATTATCTACCAAATAGGCCCATGAGTCTTGTGTTTCAGTGGGCATAGCAAGTCCAAGAACAAAGGCTAGCAAGAACCTAGAAATTTCCATCAGTTCATCCCCAATGGTGATGGAGAACACTTGTTCTCCATCTGGTCTATCAAAGAACTTACAATTATCATAAAAATAAGATGTATGTGCGGGAGAATATAGTTCATCAGGTCTTGCCATTAGCATTTCCCACCCTACGTGTATGATCACTTCGCGAAACCAAGATCCGTATGTGTCGCTCGAGAACAAATCTTTGAAAGACTGCTCAGGTATGAATATAGGAGATTTCATCACAAAACTACTCTCTAGAACAGCTACAAACGATCATGGAACAACCCATAAAAAATCAAAAAATTTCGTGCTTAAGGAGGTTAGGGCGCGGGGTGCGCTCTGACTATGCTTTGTATGGGTGCGGGGTGTGCTCTGACAATAAACGAGTTAAAGGCACTTAGGTGCAGGGCGCGCTTACTTTTTGCCTGGGATGGGTGCAGGGTGCGCTCAGGTCCGAATGGAGTTACAGTGTTTTGAAGCATGGCGCTACTTCAACTTTGTTTTGGGTAGCGCTGGTCGCTTCGTGAATTTCGAAGTTATAGGTGGGCAAGCGGTGGCTAACCGGCGCTAACTGAAGCGGCGCTCCGTGCATCTTAAGTGCTGAAGTTAAGAATAAAAAAGGGAAACTTAGGAGTGAAAGGTGAGAGATGAAAGTGAGATATAGTGTGGGTTGTGAGTGTAGAATGAAAGAAGTTTATATAGGTTTTGAGTTTCCAAAACGAATCGGCAAGTTACCAAAATGTTTTAAGGCAATTGCCGGAAACAAAATATTTCCAAAACCGAAAACGGAAACAACCCCTATTCTCTATTCCAAAACAAACCTAATATCTTTTAGGTTGAATTTAGGATAGTAACTACCTAACTCATTGAGATTTCATGTTACCACAATATCTACTCATAGCCATGCCAATATCGGCAACATTCCCAACAATCATCGCAAAATTACATAATAAATTGCGGATCATATAAAAACCATGCTAAAAGAAATAATATCACCCCCAAACAATTTCGGACGGTGAGATTAACACTAAAATCAACGCATAATTTGAAAAGAACCAAATTATATTAAATTTGAAATTCAAATACAATTAACTACCGAATTCAAATTAAACTATTGAATTCAAAATTAACATCCGAACTAATAAAAACAATAAAATACATCAATCAATAAACTCCCTAAACCACTCGCTACTAGTTGAAGATGGAGCATGAGATGAAGATGGGCCCCAGCCCAATTCGATTTACGAAATGTGTCGATTTTTCGCGCAAGTTCAAAGTAAAATTGCTGCTTTGTTACCGGTCCGATTTTTACGCATGAGATATGGAGACGATCAGGAGAGAATTTCCAATCCAATAATCATGAGAGTGAATACTGATGAATCTAGAACCTAACCTAGCATGCAAAGTCTTCTTTTTCCTCCAACAAAACGGTGGCCAAGTGAATGAGTGTGAAAAAGTGGATGGTTGTGGAAGATATGGTGGATATGGATAAATTTTAGAAGTAAGGAATTGAAAAAATGAGAATGTGGGTTTAGCATAAAACTCATTTGTGGCATGGGTTGGTATTATCACACAACTGAAAATGAAAGTGTCAGGTGGCTCTTTAGGTAGTATTTTCTTAACAGGAGAGTTTAGAAAATCATGAAGCATTGGAGAAACAAGAAGGATCAAGTGCAAACTTTAGGTTCCTTTGGAAGGGTGGTAGGAGTGGAATCGAGGAGGATGGTGTGCAAGGTAGTTCTTGATAGTGTGAATCATCACCTGCTCTAAGAAACTCGTCGAATTCCTCATCTAGGTTGGTCACATCCACATTAATATGGTATTCCTTTGTATCTTTCGCATAGCAATTGGGTGTTCCTAATCCCTAATTGTTCATGGTAATCTCTACCAACTAACAACTAGCAAGTGAAGCAATCAAACCGATTCTCATAGTGAACTAATTACTTTCTACATAGTAATGGAAAATTACGACTATTCTACGCTAACAACAATCAAGCTTTCATCAAGACTTATTCAACCCCCTCTAATGGAGGTTTAGCCTAGAGTGTTTAAACTATCATTTCCAATTGAATTCAAACAAGACATAATATAAAGATTCTAACTTTACTAATTTGAACTAAATTAACACTAAGAAATGATTAACAACTAAGATATGAATTTAACAATACTAAAACTAAATAAGAATTTAATTAATAAAATAATTTGAGATGAAAATGAATACTTTATTATGAAACTATTATTTGATTCTAAAATAATAATCTACTTGTTCTAACTCTAATTAATTGAAATGTATAACTAGATCTAAAACAAGATATGAAAAACTAATTACTGGAGAGAAAACTAGATCTAAAACTATTCTCTAATGGCTACCTACAAGCTAGAATGCTTAAGAGTTAAGTCTTGTGTGTTGAAATGGAGGGACCAAATCCACATTTTCGTGCATGGGTTGAGGAGCCATTTTTTGGTCCGGAAAATCGAGCCCAAAGCCCAATTTCTTTAGTCCACAGACTCCTTTCCAGCCAGATTTGACTTCAGCAGAATTTTCATCCACTTTTACTCATTTTATTGGGTCAAGGCTTGGACCATTGGAAAGATCTTTCTGAGCCGGTCGTTTTGACATAAGGTAGGCCCAATTCCGAGGTCTGAGTCCAAAGATATGGTCTTCGAAAGTTCTACTGACTTTTGTGCGTTGTTTCTATCCGCGTTGACTTTGACTTTTCAGCTTTGACCAGGCTTTTTATAGGCTTTTTCTCCTTGAATGTTGGCCTTTAATCACAGAACTTCTTAGCAACCAACTCTTGCTCCTTTATCTCGCAAAAATGACACATTTCTGCACATAATCGACTCCAATGCCTGAAATACATAAAAGCACGTAATCAGCATTAACTCTTATTTATTACTCACATAATTGGTCTAAAAATATTATTGTTAAGGAGTTAAAACTATAGTTTTGGTCTTTTATCATCAAACCCAAACCCAACCCGCCTATATAACGGGTTACCGAGCAGATGACCCGCTAAGCTAGCGGTTAATTCAATTTCGGATCGGAATCATAGATAACATGTATGTAAAATACGCCATAAAAATAAAAATAATGTTGAGCAATAATATTTAGTATTTCATATACCGACCTCTTTCATATATTCTGTATAAAATATCATCTATAATTAAACTACATATCAATGAAAATTGAATAACGAAACATATCTTTATTGAATGAATCTGACAGCTAATCCTTCTCATTTTTAGTCGTTTAGTTCAAGGACCAAAATATCGAATTTAGTTAATATCTCGATGTACCAAAACCGAGATATATCATATATATCGGAGATATCCATTTTTTTGTTGACTACTCAAAATTTTGTTTTGTATGTCGATATATCATAAATATCATCGATTATATTGGAAATATCGTCTATATATTAATAAAAATCGGTCAAAGTCAACAAAATTGGTCAAAGTCAACAATTTATATCCGATATATAGTATCTATCGGTCGATATATATCGTTATATCGGAAATTGCGATATGTATCGGAAAAAAATAGATTCAATATTCGGTTGAGATATATCGGATATTTTCATCTCGGTGTACCCAAAATGCAATATATATCAACGATATTTTGGGCCTTGGTGTACCCAAAAAACGAGATATATCAATGATATCTCAGATATCTCGGCAATATTTTGGGCCTTGGATATATGACCCAAATTTGCTGCAAGTTTTTGGGCAGTCTTGTGTTTTCGTTGTTGGCGCTTATACCAAAAAATTGAATTGAGTCGTGTCCTTAAAGCCACCTAAAACACTGTCGGGCGCAAATGTCGGTATCATTACTTCAACCGATTCTTTTCTGGCTCCCTTCTTTTCTTTTCTTTTCTTTCGCTCCTCATTTATTTTTGGCTACCCTTTCTTTTTCTCTGCAAGAACCCCAACATCATCTCTACCATAAAACTTTGTTTCAGGCCTCTTCAAACTTCCGTCTCCTCATATCAGGTAATTTCCCATTTCCAGCGTTGTTTTATGTTCATTTTCCCCTTTTGAGTGGAAGTTGGCGAGTGGTGGTTAGTTGTCTTGGTACTGGTATTGGTATTTAAGTTGATTGGTTTATTGTTTGAAAAAACACCTAAAAAAAATGAAATTTACATATACCTTAAAGACGTCGGTACCTTAAAAATCTTATTTGTTGCCACTGAGTGTTGGTTTAGTAGCAATTGAGTTGGGTAGGCAGGTGCATTGCATTGCAAAATATTCTTTACACACACACACACACACATATATATACATTTTTAGCAAATTTAGGAATTCCCATGCCTCATGTCAGTATGTCAAGCTGTGTATTTATTTTGAAGCAAGCAATCAAGATCTAGGCAGTTATGCTATATGATTTTTTCGGAGTTGGATATGGTTTTATTTGCATGTTTGGGATTAAGGAAATGGAACGTGCTAAGGTAATCCTTTGGGTAATTTCGAGTGGTAGACCAATTTCATTTACCTTTTTGTCGGCATCACCAGTGATCACTGTTTCGACCCCCACGTACATGGCAAACATCCATTAGTAGGGGTCTCCATTTTTATTTGTTTAATTGACAGGGCTAAAACAAAATTTGCAATACCATGGATCAATGTACATGCCCATTAACTCATCTGTCTAAGGATGAACCTTAGCCACATGGCTTGCCACTAATGTACATTAATTTATGTCCATATTCCTTTCTTATCTATCAAAGAGATAATTATCAGTTGAGAGTTATATTCAATTACAATTACTTAAGTTTCAAGAATCCTTGAGCCACAAGGATTCTCTACTCTACCTATATAAATACCAAACTATTTTTCATACAGAACTACGTTCTTGAGACTTGATCCCATCGATAATTTGGGTATATAGGTTGATAAAAGGGAAAACGATAGTCTTACCTACGAATAAGCGATTAAACTCAAACGTAAGTAAAAGTAAAACTAATTTACGCTTAATTATCAAAGTTTTCTACACTCTCGATGCTATTGCAGTAAGTGGAGTAGAGAATTCGTTCCACTCCTAGTCCTTCAGAATTCAATGCTAACTAAGATTATCGGTTCTACCAAAGTCGTGAGAGTAATGATTATATAACTATGTTAACAACGATGAATTGATGTAATCGAAATGTTCTAAATGCTACGATGGCAATTGTTATTCTAAGGTTCGAATCTAGATTAAGAATTAGAGGAATTTGATTCCACCTTGAATTCAACTTAATAAACTAGCATAGATTGTTGTAATCTAATTCTTACGTTCTTACGATAAGAATTGGTCGTTCTAATCCCTAATCATTCATGGCAATCTCTACCAAATAATGACTAGCATGTGAGGAAGTTCAACCCATTCTCATGGCGAATCAACTACCTTCTAGAGTGGAATAGAATCTTACAACTATTTCTACACTACACAATCAAGTTTTCATCAAGGCTTCTTCAAACCCCTCTAATGGAGGTTTAGCCTTGATTCATAAAACTATCATTTCTATATGAATTTGAGCAAGACATGATATAAGGATTATAAATTTACTATATTGATCTAATCAAGAATTCAAATCTAAATTAACAACTAAGAAATAATTAACAACCAATAACTGAATTTAGATCTAAGTAATTTAATAAACTAAAACTGAAATTATGAATAACTAACTACTTTTATTAATCTAATGAAGAATTATAATTGATTCAAATGCTAAATTAAAAACAAGGTAATAGAAACTAATTAATGGAGTCTAAAACTAGATCTAAAATTATTGGCTAATGGCTAACTAAAAACTAGATTTCTTAAGAGCTAAGTCTTGTGTCTTGAAATGGAGGAGACAAGATCCACTTTTTTGTGCAAGGGCTGAGGAGCTTGATAGGGTTATATACTAAAAGCATTACTTTTGTATTGACTCTAATTCTTTATATTTTGAATGAGAATCATATGGGCAAATGTTATTCATATTATATATGTTATTAGTTATATGCATGTGTCTAATACTTTATGTTGTAGATGATATGGTGTGAACAAACAGACGATCATATCATCAGCAACCTAGATGGATTTGGACAAACCATTGGTACGGTTGTAGTATAATCTGGTATTAGTCTATCTTGACTATAGGATTACACTAGTACACTTTGTGTGTATTGAACATAACCAAGTGAGGTTGTTTC
This sequence comes from Coptis chinensis, assembly GCF_015680905.1. Lineage (NCBI taxonomy): Eukaryota > Viridiplantae > Streptophyta > Magnoliopsida > Ranunculales > Ranunculaceae > Coptis > Coptis chinensis. The sequence continues at coordinate 41,224,471 of NC_141463.1, forward strand.
TCTTTATACTGACTATATAAGAGAACAAACACCTCTGTTATTATGGATGCTTGTCCTCTTAATCCGGATATAATAACGGGCACTTATGTGCATTGTATAGTACTTTAAATCATCAATGAGTGATATTCATTTGTGAATCAACAAACTCAATGAATTAGGTAATGACATTGTATGTAAGGTGTGCTGTTGATTATAGATGGAATCCGTGGCCCGCAAAAAGTCGGGTTGATGATGTCCCTTTGAGGAGCTCAAAAAGATTGTCATGTAAACCCTGCAAGTAGATTTATTCCGACATGACAATGAGGTTGAGTGGTACTAATCAAGGACATAAGAAGTTGATTAATGTAGTTGTCAGTAACTTGACTTAATCAACGGACATTCGATATCTTAAACACGGGGAGATCCACAAGCATATAATATGGAGCCCATAAACGCTGACACGTAATTTGGGATTGGGGCGGTAGTGCAACAATGGCCTTTAGTGGAATAAGCCATTTGTTGACGGACTTGGGCCATGTGCTCTGGGCGAACATGGGAAGCCCAAGCCCGTCAGGAGGCCCAACCATAATATCTCCTCATAGTCCCTGTTGTAGCCTATAAATAGAATGCTCTCTCTCTGGCCGAAATTCACTATTCATTTGTTTTGAAAAAGAGGCAAGAAAAGTAGATCTGAATTCATTTATGATCTTGAGAGAAAGAAGGGGGTTGGTAGATCGTTGTCCATACAACATCCAATCTATTCTAAAGGAATGCAACAGAAGATCAAGAGGTTGATTTCAGATTTCATAAAGCTTGGATTCTCAGAGTTATCTAAACCGATTCTCAAAGGTATGTTCTCTATTCAAAATTGTGAGAACCCAATTGATTATGCTGCGCGTGGGTTCTCGCGGTTTGTAAAAATGTTTGCATTCTGAATAACGGTTCCTATAGACCCATGTTTTGGGCCGGAAAATTGAGCCTAAAACCCAATTTCTTCAGTCCACAGTGGGCTTTTCAGCTGGATTTTGCTTCAACAGAGTTTTTGTCCACTTCCGCTTCTCTGATTGGGTCAAGGTTTAAACCATTGGAAATCTCTTTCCAATGTGGTCGTTTTGACATAAGGTAGGCACAATTATGAGGTTTGAGTCCAAAGATACGGCCTTCGGAAATTATGCTAACTTTGTGTGCGCAGTTTCTGCCCACGTTGACTTTGACTTTTCAGCTTTGACCGGGCTTTAGAAAGGCTTTTTCTCCTTGAATCTTGGCCTTTAATCACAAAACTTCGTAGCAACCAACCCTTGCTCCTTTATCTTGCAAAAGTGACACATTTCTGCACATAATTGAGTCCAATGCCTGAAATACATAAAAGCATGTAATCAGCATTAACTTTTATTTATTACTCGCATAATTGGTCTAAAAGTATTATTATTAAGGGGTTAAAACTACAGTTTTGGGCTCTTATCAAACCACCCCCAAACAGCATTTTGCTTGTCCTCAAGCAAATATGAGACATTAGAATAAGTGACCAAAAGTGGAGTTCTAGCTATTCTCGTTTCACCTAGTGCGATAGCATTGACCATATGCAACAAGGCCTTAAACCACTAGGAATTCCTTAGTGGACGAGTTATAGCCTCGTGAGAGTTTTATAGTGAAGGTACTCACAAACTTCATCTATACTACAACGACTAAGAAATAAAACTATTGTTTCCTTATTTATGCTCCAATTATCTATACATCTCACTTAGCAATGAATACAGAATAATTAAGTCGAAACCTAAGCTAATATGTGCATAATAATCAGTCATCTATGAATAAACATATATACAATGAGTAATACTATGAAATGCACTAGCAGGTCCTTTTCTGAAAACTCGGAATAACGTCCTTAAGTAGGTCCTCACATAAATGTCAAGACAAAAACCACTTTGATTTTTCCGCTCAAGTTTCGCTATTCCAGTGTGCAGTGGGCACACTTTACCTTACAATCTCAATGACACACAAGGAAGCCGTGTCGATCAAACACATCTGCCACTTACTATCACACTAACCTATTCCTAATTAATCTAGAGCTCTTTATTAGGTGTTGCGGGGATTAGGAGATGGTATAAGAAGGAAGGAAATGGATATTCAAAGAGGACGAGTCTGAGATAATAGACTCTTCATATTATGTAAATAGAGAAAACCTTGTTCTTAACTTTTGCTTCTATACTTTGTTTCTATCCTTAGCCATATTTTTCTTTTTCTTTAGCTTTTGACTCCTTTGATTCTATTTTTGGAGTTCTAACTATTTATTTTTTTTTATTTGGATGGAAACTTTCTTTTCTTATTTGAAGCGACTAATCAATTCTTAATTTCAAAGCTCTTTCTCTTTTCTATTATTCATCTCTATTCTCAGACTCATTCAAAGAATGGGTAGGCTGATTTTAATTTTAATTTTGTTTTGTAAAAGGTTAAAGGATTTCCTGTTTATGAAAGGCTAAAGACAGGCTCAGAGGGGCGACTAGCGAAAAATAATTTCATAAGGTTTGAATTTCTGGCTATATCGATCCAAATGGGGCCTAAATTCTCGGTTAGGATATGGTATAGTGATCAAGCAAGTGGATGTGTGATTTCTCTAATCCGGACTTTACTGCTCTCTTATGTCATTTCTCAAATGTTTTACTCATATAAGGCTTAAGGCTATATTCTCAAAGGATTTGTAGAATAAGTACTTTAGCCTAGATTTCAGAAACTTACTGCCAAACAATCATAGATACTCATGCAATATATTTATAGAAAGATGCAAAGATTATTACCCACATATTTACCTACGTTTCTTATAATGCATAAGCTAACGTGAGACTTCTAGATTATTAAAAGCATAGAGAAAGAAAACAATACCAATATTCCTAAGTGTATAACATAAACGTTTTATTTATATTTTTGAATTTTTGAAAATTTTGAATTTTTACAAGAAAACAAGTGCATATTGTACATATATGTAGGAACTGTTATTTCAGAATACAAATTTCTACAAACCGTGAAAACCACGCGCATTGGAATTAATGGTTCTCACGATTTTGGAATGGAAAACATACCTGTAAATTTGGCTTAGTGATAACTCTGAGAATCTAATAGCTATGAATCCAAATCAACAATCAACCCATTGATCTTCTGTTGTATTCCTTTAGAATAGATTGGATGTTGTGTGGGCAACCCCTTCTTTCTCACAAAGCTAGATCCAATTTTGGATCTATCTTTCCTTGCCTCTCTTTTTAATCTAGTGAATAGTGATTTCGGCCAAGAGAAAAAGGATTCTATTTATAGGCTACAACAGGGACCATGAGGAGAAATTAGGGTTGGGCCTCCTGACGGGCTTGGGCTTTCCATGTTCGACCAGAACACACAGCCCAAGTTCGTCAACAAATGGCTTATTATACTAAAGGCCATTGTTGCACTAACGCCCTAATCCCAAATTACGTGTCAGCGTTTATGGGCTCCATATTATATGCTCGTTAATCTCCCCGTGTTTAAGATATCAAATGTCTATTGATTCAGTCAAGTTACTGACAACTACATTAATCAACTTCTTATGTCCTTGAGTAGTACCACTCAACCTCATTGTCATGTCGGAATAAATCCACCTGCAGGGTTTACATGACAATCTTTTTGAGCTCTTCAAGTATACATCATTAACCCGACTTCCTGTGGGTCACGGATTCCTTCTATAATCAATAGGACACCTTACATACAATGTCATTACCCAATCCATCAAGTTTGTTGATTCACAAATGAATCTCACTCATTGATTATTTAAAGCAATGTACAATGCACGTAAGTGCCCGTTATTATATCCGGATTAAGAGGACAAGCATCCATAATAACAGAGGCGTTTGTTCTCTTATATAGTTAGTATAAAGAGAAACAACCTCACTTGGTCCTGTTCAATATACACAAAGTGTACTAGTGTAATCCTATAGTCAAGATAGACTAATACTAGGTTATACTACAACCGTAGCAATGGTTTGTCCAAATCCATCTAGGTTGTGAACGATTACTTATACTTTATAAGGTACTAATGATATGATCTCCTGTGTGTTCACACTATATCATCTACAACATAAAGTATTAGACATATGCATATAACTAATAACATATATAATATGCATAACATTTGCCCATATGATTCTCATTTAAAATATAAAGAATTAGAGTTAATACAAAAGTAATGCTTTTAGTATATGACCCTATCAATATCTATATCCTAACAGTTGCCTTAATTACATGTGTTTCTATGCCACCCCCAAACAAGAAGCATACTTTGTCCTCAAAGTATTGAAATAAAAATGGTAGAAAAATACCATGGAAATGCGTGAAATTCTAGAGCATCAGCAAAATAAGGTCAAACATATTAATATATGATAAGAGCCCAAAACTGTAGTTTTAACCCCTTAATAATCATACTTTTAGACCAATTATGTGAGTAATAATTAGGAGTTAACACTGATTACGTGTTTTTATGCATTTCAGGCTTCAAAGTCCATTATGTGCAGAAATGTGCCACTTTAGCGAGATAAAGGAGCAAAGGTCGGTTACTAAGGAGTTCCATGATTAAAGGCCAAGATTCAAGAAGATAAAGCCTTTCTAAAGCCCGGTCAAAAGCTGAAAAGTCGACGCGGGCAGAAACAGCACACAAGTCAGCAGAACTTCCAAGGGCCGTATCTTTGGACTTAGAGCTCGGAATGGGGCCTACCTTATGTCAAAACGATTGGCTCGGAAAGAGCTTTCCAATGGTCCAAGCCTTGACCCAATCAGAGGAGCAGAAGTGGATGAAAAGTCTATTGAAGCCAACTGCAGCTGAAGAAGCCTTTTTGGACTGAAAGAATTGGGTTTTGGGCCTGTTTCTCTGGCCCAAAACATGGCTCCAAGCCCATGCACGATTTTTGGATCTGAATGTATAAAAACAAAAGATTAGCTCTTTGTTAATGGTAGTTAGTTAGACCTAAAACAATATAGATAATTCTAGATCTAGTTTAATTAATTAAATTAAGTTTTAGTTCCCTTTTCAATTCTTGTTTTAGATTAAGTCTTTGAATCATTGTTCTTGATTGATTAGATAAATAAAATAGTTATTTGATCAATTTCGAATTGTGTTATTTCAATCTATTAGATCTAGTTTTAATTATTGTTGGTTACCATTTCTTAGTTGTTAATTAGAATTTAATTATCATTTAGTTTAGATTAGTGAATTTCGAATCTTTGATAATATGTTTAGTTTAGATTCATATGGGAATGATTGCGGAATGATTCAAGGCTAAAACCTCCATTAGAGGGGTTGATGAAAACATAGTAGTATAGTGTAGAAGCATTGTAGAATCTATTCCAATCTAGAAGGTCGTGATTCGCCATGAGAATGGGTGGACGACCTCACATGCTAGTTAGTATTCGGTAGAAATGCCATGAACACTAGGGATTAGAACTCGAATTCTTGCCGTAAGAACGTGAGAATTGAGATACAAGAATCTATACTAGGTTATTAAGTTGGATTCGAGGTGGATTCAATTCCCCTCTAATCCTTTATCTAGATTAAAAAACAATCGTATTTCCATAGCATTCGTAGTTAAATTCAAATAATCAATTTCATATTGTATCGTAGTATAACACCCTTCGTAAAACTCTCATTAGACTTAAGACCAACTAATTAGATTAGAAAACATTCCATGCTAGAGCACTAGGAGTGGAACGAATTTGTTACTCCACTCTATTTCGATAGATTTGAGAGTAGAAACTTTGATAAAAATAGACACGTAGATAGTTTTAGTTTACTTACATTTTGAGTTCATCGTTCATTTCGTACGTAAACTATTCATTTTATGTTTATCAAATGGCGCCGCTGCCATCTTAGTTGCACTTTAGCATTGTTTCCATGCTTTCCCTCTAAAACTTATCCCAATCCACCATATTTTCCACAACCATTCACTTTTCCACACTTATTCACTAGGACACCCTCTCGTTCAAAGATGAAACATAAGGTGCATGCTTGGTTATGTTATAGGTCTATCCGACTTCGCTTTCATTCCACTAGGCTGCATCATAGGAAATCTTGGTGCTTGATTGTGTTTGGATATGTTTTCTGTGATATTTATTTATGGAACGATCCACAACTATTTCGGTTGTTGATATATGATAAACTGCATATTCATACATATATTTAGATAAAGTCTCGAGTATCTGACTATAAACGACTCAATTTTTGTGTTTGATGCATTTCCTTTCATTTCCATATATTGGTGAATGCACCATTCAGGTAACCGGGCCCTCCCTATGGAGTGTGTGGTTGTAAGTACCGGATCCTAAGTCCATGGTTCACATAATTCACGTTTTCCACTCTTGCATGTTTTCTTGGTTTTGAATCATGTTTCTCTATGGTGTGAATTATGTCTTTACTCGCTATTGTTTTCCTTTATATTAAACCTAATTCATAAAAAGTAAAAAAGTTTAAAGCTATAAAAATAGTAATCTAGCAAGTCTCGTGAATCGACCTTAAAAGACCCAAGTTTTAGGTACAATACCAACTTTCGAGTATAGGCCAAAAAAAAAATTTCAAACTTAAAAAGAGTTTTCCAATTTTGTTTGGGGGTGGCGTTTTTGGTATTCATTTCAAATCTTGTTGCCACCCTAAGCCTGTCATGTTTACTCCAAGAGAGTTTGTTTAGTTAGTACGCAATGTTTAATTGTGCTTCATATTATCATATCATCTTTACAATATTTACATTCACAGTGCACGCCAATTTTTGCCACGCTTCTATGATAAATTCTTTCCTTATCTCTTTCCACTTTGAGGACAAAGCGTTCGATTGTTTGGGGGTGGGATAAAACATTTGCAAAAATTAGACACTTTTAGGATGTAAATTATGCACTTTTATTTATAAAATGTTAAAAATTATAAAAATTAGTTAGTTACATAATTTAATTGTGCTATTGAATTGTTTCATGAACCCCTTCTCCCAAATTGTTTGGGGGTGGTATAGAAACACGATGTAAATGTTAAGCACATATTAGGTTGTATATTACGTATTATTTGTCTTAAAAAAATAAAAATAAAAATAAAAATAAAAATAAAAAGTTTATGCTATACACTTAGGAATATTTGTATTGTTTCTTTCTCTATGCTCTTAATAATCTAGAAGTCTCACGTAGCTTTTGCATTAGAATAGTTTTTAGAAACTTAGGTTAATATGTAGGTAATAATCGTTGCATCTATCTATAAATATATTACATGAGTATCTATGATTGTTTGGCAGTAAGTTTCTGAAATCTAGGCTAGAGTACTTATTCTACAAATCCCGTGAGAATATAGCCTAAAGCCTTATAAGAGTGAAACATTTGAGAAATGACACAAGGGAGAAGTAAAATCCGGATAGAGAAATCACACGTCCACTTGTTTGATCACTAAACCATGTCCTAAAAGAGAATTTAGGCCCTTTTTGGATTGATATAGCTAGAAATTGCGACCTAAGTATATTTTCCGCTAGTCGCCCCACTGAGCCTTTTATTAGCCCTTTTATAAACCACAAATCCTTTACCCTGTTACAAAACAAAACAAAAAAAAAAAAAAAAAAAAATTCAACCTACCCAATTTAGATAAGTCTGATAATAGAATAAGGAAGAAAGAAGAAGAGAAAAACCTGTGTAAACAAAAGTTAGTTAATTGCTTCAGAAAATAAAGAAAAGAAGTTTCCATCCAAAGAAAAGAAAAATAGAAATAGAAATAAAATAAAAACTCCAAAAAAATAGAATAAAAGGAGTCAAAAGCCAAAGAAAAAGGAAAAAAAATATGGCTAAGGATGGAAACAAAGTGTAGAAGCAAAAATAAATAACAAGGTTTTCTCTAGTTACATAATATGAAGACTCTATTATCTCAGACTTGTCCCTTTTGAATATCCATTTCCTTCCTTCTTAAACCATCTCCTAATCCCCGCAACACCTAATAAAGACCTCTAGCTCAATTAGGAATAGATTAGTGGGATAGTAAGTGGCAGATGTGTTTGATCAACTTCGGCTTCCTTGTGTGTCATTGAGATTGTAGGGTAAAGTATGCCCACTGCACACTGGAGTAGCAAAACTTGAGTGGAAAAATCAGAGTGATTTTTGTCTTGACGGACGCTATTCCAAAGTTTCAGAAACGGACCTGTTGCTACATTTCATAGCATTACTCATTGTATATATGTTTATTCGTAGATGATTGATTATTATGCATATATTAGCTTAGGTTTCGACTTGATTACTCTATATGCATTGCTAGTGAGGTATAGTTAATTTAGAGCATGAATAAGGAAACAATAGTTTTATTTCTTAGTAGTTGTAGTATAGATGAAGTTTGTGAGTACCTTCATCGGAAAACTCTCACGAGACTATAACTTCGTCCACTAGGGAATTCCTAGTGGTTTAAGGCCTTGTTGCATATGGTCAATGCAATCGCTTTTCAAATAAACGCGAGTAGATAGAACTCCATTTTTGGTCACTTATTCTAATTTCTCATCTTTACTTGAGGACAAACAAAATGCTGTTTGGGGGTGGTTTGATAAGAGCCAAAAACTGTAGTTTTAACCCCTTAATAATCATACTTTTAGACCAATTATGTGAGTAATAATTAAGAGTTAACACTGATTACGTGTTTTTATGCATTTCAGGCTTCAAAGTCTATTATGTGCAGAAATGTGCCACTTTAGCGAGATAAAGGAGCAAAGGTCGGTCACTAAGGAGTTCCATGATTAAAGGCCAAGATTCAAGAAGATAAAGCCTTTCTAAAGCCGGTCCAAAAGCTGAAAAGTCGACGCTGGCGTAAAACAAAGACACAAAGTCGTGCCAGAACTTCCGAAGGCCGTATCTTTGGACTCAGACCTTGGAATGGGGCCTACCTTATGTCAAAACGACCGGCTCGGAAAGAATTGGGTCTGTTGAAGCCAACTGCAGCTGAAGAGGTCTTTTGAAGTGGATGAAAAGTCTGTTGAAGCCAACTGCAGCTGAAGAGGTCTTTTTGGACTGAAAGAATTGGGTTTTGGGCCTGATTCTCTGGCCCAAAACATGGCTCCAAGCCCATGCACGATTTTTGGATCTGAATGTATAAAACAAAAGCTTAGCTCTTTGTTAATGGTAGTTAGTTAGACCTAAAACAATATAGATAATTCTAGATCTAGTTTAATTAATTAAATTAAGTTTTAGTTCCCTTTTCAATTCTTGTTTTAGATTAAGTCTTTAAATCATTGTTCTTGATTGATTAGATAAATAAAATAGTTATTTTATCAATTTCAAATTGTGTTATTTCAATCTATTAGATCTAGTTTTAATTATTGTTGGTTACCATTTCTTAGTTGTTAATTAGAATTTAATTATCGTTTAGTTTAGATTAGTGAATTTCGAATCTTTGATAATATGTTTAGTTTAGATTCATATGGGAATGATTGCGGAATGATTCAAGGCGAAAACCTCCATTAGAGGGGTTGATGAACCCTTGATGAAAACTTAGTGGTATAGTGTAGAAGCATTGTAGAATCTATTCCAATCTAGAAGGTCATGATTCGCCATGAGAATGGGTGGACGACCTTTACATGCTAGTTAGTATTATTCGTAGAAATGCCATGAACACTAGAGATTAGAACTCGAATTCTTGCCGTAAGAACGTGAGAATCGAGATACAAGAATCTATACTAGGTTCTTAAGTTGGATTCGAGGTGGATTCAATTCCCCTCTAATCTTTTATCTAGATTCAAAAACAATCGTATTTCCATAGCATTCGTAGTTAAATTCAAATAATCAATTTCATATTGTATCGTAGTATAACACCTTTCGTAAAGCTCTCATTAGACTTAAGACCGACTAATTAGATTAGAAAACATTCCATGCTAGAGCACTAGGAGTGGAACGAATTTGTTACTCCACTCTATTTCGATAGATTTGAGAGTAGAAACTTTGATAAAAATAGACACGTAGATAGTTTTAGTTTACTTATGTTTTGAGTTCATCGTTCATTTCGTAGGTAAACTATTCATTTTATGTTTATCAATATAGAAAAAGAAAAACAGACGCAACTCTATAGGAGTTCCACTCGTTATGGGGTTAACAAGAATTAAATTGCTTGGGGCATAAGCAGACACTAACTGAAATAAAAAAAAACTTACCTTATCTCCAGCGTTATCGCGTCATCCTCATCCTCTTCAAAGAGATGAGGTTCCTTCGCGTCCGGCCATGCCATGACGACTTGCCAAGCCCATCGTCGTGTGTCAGCTAGCCGTGTTAACCTGTTGAGTGTTACTCGGTCTGATGTGGTGTAAGGGGTAACCAAATGAGGCTGCTCCTTCCATCCCAGCCAAGTAATCACTCGAAATGAACGAACCACCCAATTGGTGGGTCTCATGACTTCAACCCTTTTCCAATCCGTGAACTGGGTACAGAATACAGGTAAACAACCGCGCATAATGCAGCAAACCAAAATAGGCATAAGAAGATACTTATGCCTCATGCTTTGGGCTCTCTTTAGACTAGCCACTAATACTCTGGGAATGTCATATCGGCGACGTCCCTCAGCAAAAGCAAGGAAAACGTTACTAGTGGTACTATTTGCAAAATTAAACTGTCACTCCCCTAAAATATTCATCAGGATGAATAACATGGTGGTTCCTACATTCAGGGACAGGCTACCAAGGGCTATGCTATATTGCCCTTGGTCCATTACATGAAACACCCCTCCCCCATAATACTCATGGAAATATGTATAGTCATAGATGTATGTATTATCGGTCATATATCCCCACGTGTGCATAGGATCAGGCAAGGGCAATCTCAAAACTAACGCTACTAAAGACTTACTGAATTCCATTGTCGTGTTTTCAATTGCAAGGAAAAATTTTTGTTCTCCATCTTGGTTACAATAGAATGTAATATTATTATAGAAAAATTCAGTAAGCTGAGGTGAATATGAGTCGTCATCACTTACCAGTAGATACTGCCATCCTAACTGCAAGATCCTGTCGCGGAACCAACCTCTATAAGTTTCGCTTCCAAACAAGTCTTCGAAAGACTGCTCCGGTATGATTGTAGAAGATGTCATCACAAACTACTCTTTAGAACAGCTGCGAACGATCCTAGAACAACCCACAAAAAATTGGAATTTTTCGTGCCTTCAGATGTCAGAGCGCGGGGGGCGCTCAAACTATGCCTTGTATGGGTGCGGGGTGCGCTCTGGCTATGGTCTAGTTCCAGGCACTTGGGCACAGTGGTGCGCTCTGGTCTAAGTTGAGTAACAGGCGGTTCAAGTGTAGGGGTGAGCTCAAAGAGGCGCAGGGCGCGCTCCGTGCAGCTTGAGTGCTGAAGTGAAGAAGAAAAGAGATAAAAATAAGGAGTGAAAGGTTATATAGGGTTGTGAGTGTAGAAAGATGGAAGTTTATATAGGGTTTTAGTTTCTAAAATGAATCGACAAGTTGCCAAAAAACTTTAAGGCAATTGCCGAAAACAAAATATTTCCAAAACTTAAAACGAAAACAACCCATATTCATTATTCTAAAACAAACCTAATATCTTTTAGATTGAATTTAGAATAGTAACTTCCTAACTCATTGAAATTTCATCCTACCACGAAATCTAATCATAGGCATGCCAATATCGGCAATATTCCCAACAATCACCGCAAAAGTACTTCTAAAATTGTGGATCATATAAAAAAAGTCATGCTAAAAGAAATAATACCACCCCAAAACAATTCAGGAAGGTGGGATTTAGGAATTTTTTTTTTTTTGGTTAGGGTTTAAAGTCATTAATGGCGGAAGTGAAAACAAACTCGCGACTGTTTGTTTTGAGGAAGAATATGCACATGCGTGCGAGATTTCAACCCAAGCCCAATTAGATTTCCGAAATTTTTCGATTTTTTTGCGCAACTTTAGACTAAAATTCTCGATTCGTTATCTGCCCGATTTTTGCGAATGAGATATGGAAACGATCAGGAGAGAATTTCCAATCCAATGATCCATAAAACACACTATTCTAACCATGGGTGACATATAAGACAATGTAAAATGCCTCGATGTGCGTCTATGACATAAGTTATGCGAAGGAATGAAATCTTACTTCATAGATAATGTCAACCCAAATCAAAATACACTTAATCGGCATAAGCAACACAAATGGAAAGTTTAGCAATCACAGATGGAAAGACCAACCACCCACCCCCAAACAAATTTTAGACAACAGAGTGTAGAAAATTTGTTTTAAACGTGGGTCTTTTAAAGTCAGATTCCCGAGACTTTCTAGATTACTATTTTTATGATTTTAATACATATACATAGATATATATTTTATATTTTTTTATGAATAAGATTTAATATAAGAAAAACAATAAAGCAATAAATGCATAATTCACTCCATAGAGGAACATGACTAAAAACCGAGAAAATATGCAAGAGTGAAATATGTGAATTATGTTAACCGTGGACTTAGGATCTGATACTTACAGCCACACACTCCATAGGGAGGGCCCGGTTACCTAAATGGTTCACTTACCAATATATGGACGTAAAATGAAGCACACCAAGCAACATAGGTCAGTCCTCATAGACAGGGTCCTGTAAAAAGACTTCCTCCACATTAGGGGATATTAGCTCGTGAAAATGTTTTAACCGTTGGCCATTGACTTGAAAAGTATTGTTATCCTTGGGATTTACCAAGGACAAGACCAACGGGTTTTTAATTTCACTGGAAAAATATGTAGACGAGAGTTATAAAGTAAGACCTTTTGACCTACCATAAACTCCTTGCGCAAGATTTGCTTATCATGGACACGTTTCATGTTAGCTTTATAATCCTTCGCGAGATCATAAGAATTGCTACAGATTTCTTCAAGCTCATTCAATTGCAACTTGTATTTGACACCCACCTCTTCAAAATTGAAGTGAAGGCTTTTTATAGCCCACATAGCACGGTGCTCCAATTCAACGGGAAAATGATAATGTTTCCCAAATACAAGTCTAAAGGGAGACATACCTATAGGAGTTTTAAAAGCAGTCCTATACACCCATAAGGCATCAGTTAGATGCTTCGACCAATCTTTCCTATCAGGATTTATAGTTGTTTCTAAGATCTTTTTGATTTTCCTATTAGAAACTTCTACTTGTCTGCTAGTTTGTGGATGATAAGGAATTGCTACCTTATGTGTAACTTTATACTTTTTCACTAGAGATGCAACAATTCTGTTGCAAAAATGTGTTCCACCATCACTAATGATGGCTTTAGGAATGCCAAATCGATAAAAAATATACTCCTTAACAAAATACACAACTGTCTTATGGTCATTGCTACGACAAGCCATGGCTTCTATCCAATTAGACACGTAGTTCACAACAACTAGAATATATATAAAACCATGGGAAACAAGAAAAGGACCCATGAAATCAGTGCCCCATATGTCAAAAACTTCTACCACCATGATTGGATTTAATGGCATCATATTACGCTTCGTGATTCGCCTAAGTTGTTGGCAACGAACACATGTCTTACAATGCACTTGAGCATCTTTAAAAAGAGTAGGCCAATAAAACCCACATTAAAGAATTTTAGCAGCTGTTTTCATACCACTAAAATGGCCACCACACTCTTTGTCATGGCAGAATGAGAGAACCTCATTATATTCCCACTAGGGAAAACAACGACGAATAATCTGATCCGCACAATACTTAAAAAGGTAGGGCTCATCCCAGTAGTATAGCTTAACTCTAGCCAAGAACTTCTTACGTTCATTTCTTGACCAATCATAAGGAATAATATCAGAAGCTAAATAATTCACAATTTGAGCATACCATGGTGCAGAAAAAATAGCATACAGATGCTCATCAGGAAAAGAGTCAGGTATGGACTCAGAATCACTATCATCATAATTTGTAAGTCAAGATAAGTGGTCGAAAACAACATTTTTGACCCCTCTTTTGTCCTTTATTTCTAATGTGAACTCTTGTAGGAGAATAATCCATCAGATTAATCTCTACTTAGCATCCTTCTTTGCGAGAAGGTACCTAAGGGCTGCATGGTCCGTGTAAACTATAGTCTTAGAACCAACCAAATAAGGACGAAACTTATCGAAAGCATAAACGATAGCTAAGAATTCTTTTTTAGTAGTTGTATAATTCCTTTGAGCATCGTTTAAAGTTTTACTAGCATAATAAATAACAGTGGACTTATTATCTAGTTTTTGTCCCAAGACAGCACTAACAATATAATCACTAGCATCACATATGAGTTCGAAAGGTTTAGACCAATCGGGAGGCTGTATAATGGGTGCAGAGGTTAAGATGGCTTTAAAGTTTAAAAAGCCTATTTACAGATAAAATTAAAATCGAAGATGGCATCCTTTAAAAGCATATTAGTTAAAGGCCTAGCTATTTTTGAAAAATCTTTGATAAAGCGCCTATAAAAACCTGCATGGCCTAGAAAGGCTCTAATATCATGGACATTCCGTGGTATAGGCAGAGTCGCTATCTTATCTAGTTTGGCCTTATCTACTTCGATGCCATCACTAGATACAATGTGCCCTAGCACTATTACTTTTTTCACCATGAAATGACATTTTTCCCAATTTAAAACCAGAGTCTTCTCTTTACACCGTGTCAAAACCTTAGATAGGTTAGACAGGCAGTTAGTGAAAGAGTCTCCATAGATAGAAAAGTCATCCATGAAAACTTCCATGAAGCGTTCTACCATGTTACTAAATATATAAGCATACACCACTAAAAGGTACCAGGAGCATTACAAAGGCCAAAAGGCATTCGTTTATAGGCATATGTTCCAAACGGACATGTGAAGGTAGTCTTTTCTTGGTCATCAATATCAATAATAATTTGAAAATAGCCAGAGTAGCCATCCAAAAAACAATAAAAAACATGACTAGCTAGACGTTCTAGCATCTGATCTATGAAGGGTAAAGGAAAATGATCCTTTCGTGTCATGGCATTTAAACATATGTAATCAATACAGATCCTCCATTTCATAGGACCATGCGTGGCAACATATTCACCCTTGGCATTACATACCATGGTAATCCCTGATTTCTTAGGAACCACATGAATGAGACTTACCCATTCGCTATCAGAGATTGGGTATATGATACCCGCATCGAGTAACCATAAGACTTCTTCCCTGACCACCTCTTTTATCGCAGGGTTCAAGCGACGGTGAGGTTCGCGAGAAATCTTTGCGTTATCCTCCAAATGGATAGGATGAGTGCAGACATTAGGGTCAATTCCCTTAATGTCGACTAGGGACCAACCAATCGCAGAACGATGTTCCCTAATCACCCTAATCAAACATGCCTCTTCATCTTTAGATAACAGAGAGGATATTATTACCGGGTGACTACCATCCAGATTAAGTTGAATATACTTTAACTCAGAAGGAAGAGGTTTAAGCACCGGGGTGGAAGAAATGTCGATAAATGCTTCTGGAGGGTCCTCATTTTGAGTAATGAATACTTGCTTAGGCATCATATCTTCAAACTTAGTAGATGAAACAACAGAAGGGTCTACGATAGGTGTAGACTCGAAGATGGTGTTGACTTCCTCTAAGTAGGAGTCATCGGCGAAATCTGAATTCCAAAAGAAAGGAATTTATACATCTAGTTTTCTGGAAACATGTTATTAAAATAATCTTAAGCTAAGCTCTCGATCATGCTAACCTCCCAATCTATAGATGAATCTAGTAATTGTTTTATCATTTTAAAAATATTTACCTCAACAGAAAGATGGCCAAAAGACAAGGACATCAAACCATCGCGACAATTTATAATTGCGTTGGTAGTTGCCAAGAAGGGACGCCCTAAAATGATCGAAACAGAGTCGTTAACGACTTTCGTATAGATGATAACAAAATCAGCAGGATAGTAGAAATCCTATACCTTAACAAGCACACCACACCCTTAGGATACTTAATAGACCAGTCCACTAATTGTAACATCATTTTAGTAGGTTGCATCTCTTGTAGACCTATTTGTTTGTATAGATAATACGGGAGTAAGTTAACACTCGCCCCCAGGTCTAATAAAGCGGTCGTCATGTGGGAATCTCCTAAGGTGCATTGTACAGTAGGACGACCAGGGTCCTTCTACTTAACGATTCCATTATGTTCTGATAAAGTTGGAAACTATTCAGTTAGAAAGGCGTCTTTAGGAATATTTGTCTTACGCCTAGTAATGCACAACTCTTTAAGAAACTTAGCGTGGTGAGATAACTTTTTAATCGCTTCAAGAAAAGGAAGGTTTATTATTAGATTTTTGAAAACTTCCCTAATCTCATCGTAACTTGTATCCTTGTTCAACATAACTAATCTCTGGGAAAGTGGAGGTTTCTCTCTATATTTAGCGTATGGATAAACTAGCTGTCTAACCTTAGCTTTCTATTTCTTAGGTTGTGGTTTAACTGGTACGTCTACAGGGGTAGGATCTTTAGTTTCTACATCGATATCTAGTACAATATCTGGTGTGGGGACCACTAGTGGGGTAACTATAGGCGTAGTTACGTTGTTATCAACCACTCTGCCAGAACGGAGAGTGGTGATGGCATTTAGATCACCTACGTTTGCATTTTCCTTACTAGTATTACCGTTTACTTCAAAGGCTGCGTTTGTTATTTTAGGATTATGTATCACTTGTCTTGGAAACACTGATAACTGAATAATGAATAGTCTACCTACGAAATGAACGATGAATTCACAACGTAAGTAAACTAAAACTGGACTTTTACGAGTCTCAATTATCAATAATTCTTCTTCTACTCTCAATCCTATGAGATATAGTGGAGTAGAGTGATTCGTTCCACTCTTAGTCCTTCCGTATGCTTGTTTTCTAGTCTCAATACTCTACTTAAAGTCAATGAGAGCTTTACGAAAAGGGGACTAGACTACGATGCAACTACCCACGAAATGCCACCTAGTCGGTTATCGGAATATTAAGGGAATGCTACGTTGATTCGATGTTAAGGAGTAAAGGGGGATTGATTCCACCTTAACTCAACTTAATCCACTAGCGACAATTAGTCGTCGTAATCCGAATTGAATCGCTACTGCGAAACAATCGGTTCTTCCTAATCCCTAATTACACATGGCATTTCTACCAATTTATAACTAGCATGTGAACAATTAAACCCATTCTCATGGTGAACTAATTATTTCTGGCGTGGAATAGAAATTACGACGACTCTATGATAAACGGAATCAAGCTTTCATCAAGGCTTCTCAACCCCCTCTAATGGAGGTTTAGCCTTGAATCATTCCGCAATCATTTCCATTTAGATTAAAACTAAACATAATATAAAGCATTAAAATTTACTTAATTAATTAAACAATAATGAAATCTAAATTAATGACTAAAATGAAATAAGAACAAGAATTGAAATTAGATCTAGAAATGGAAATGACAAAAATCGAAATTGATAAAGAATACTACTTTATTGATTTAATCAAATTGAAGAGCAAGATTCAAAGGTTTAATCTAATACAGGATTTGAAACTAATTAAATAAAACAATTAAATCTAGATCTAGAAGCTATTTTAATGGCTACTTTCTATTCTCAGCTATCTACCTAACCTAACTGCCATTAACAATGAGTTAAGCTTTTGTTCTTATACATTCAGATCCAAAAATCGTGCATGGGCTTGGAGCCATGTTTTGGGGCCGCAGAATCGTGCCCAAAACCCAATCTTTCAAATTCAAAAAAGCCTCTTCAGCTGCAGTTGGCTTCCACAGACTTTTCGTCCACTTCTGCTCCTCTGGTTGGGTCAAGACTTGGACCATTGCAAAGCTCTTTCCGAGCCGGTCGTTTTGACATAAGGTAGGCCTCAATCCGGTCTCCGAGTCCAAAGATATGGCATTCGAAGTTCTCAACTTTTTTGCTCCTTTATCTCGCTAAAGTGGCACATTTCTGCACATAATGGACTTTGAAGCCCGAAATGCATAAAAACACGTGTCGATATTAACTCTTACTTATTATTCACATAATTGGTCTAACAAGATGATTATTAAGGGGTTAAAACTACAGTTTTGGGCTCTTATCAAACCACCCCCAAACAAACATTTTGCTTGTCCTCAAGCAAAGATGAAAATTAGAATAAGTGACCAAAATGGAGTTCTACCTAATCTCGTTTTATTGAGTGCGATTGCATTGACCATATGCAACAAGGCCTTAAACCACTAGGAATTCATAGTGGACGAGTTATAGCCTCGTGAGAGTTTTCCGATGAAGGTACTCACAAACTTCATCTATACTACAACGACTAAGAAAATAAAACTATTGTTTCCTTATTCATGCTCCAAATTATCTATCGTCCTCACTAGCTATGAACAAGAATAACCAAGTCAAAACCTAAGCTAATATATGCATAATAATCTATCATCTACAATAAACATATACACAATGAGTAGTACTATAAAATGTTTAGCGGGGTTTGTTTTCGAGAACTTCGAATAAGCCCTTAAGTAGGTTCTCACAATAATAGTCAAGAAACAACACTCTGATTTTTCCACTCAAGTTTAAGCTACTCCGATTAATACAATGGGCACACTTTACCTTACAATCTCAATGACACACGAAGCGGGAGTCGATCAAACACATCCGCCACTTACTATCACACTAACCTATTCCTAATTAACCTAGAGGTCTTTATTAGGTGTTGTAGAAATAAGGAGATGGTTTAAGAAGGAAGGAAATGGATATTCTAAAGGACAAGTCTGAGATAATAGAGTCTTCATATTATGTAACTAGAGAAAACCTTGTTATTTACTTTTGCTTCTACACTTTGTTTCCATCCTTAGCCATATTTTTCTTTTTTTTTTCTTTCTTTGGCTTTTGACTCCTTTTATTCTATTTTTGGAGTTTTATTTTATTTCTATTTTTTTTTTTTTTCCTTGGATGGAAACTTATTTTCTTTTATTTTCCTCAAGCACTAACTAATTTTTTGTTTACACAGGTGTTTTCTCTTCTTCTTTCTTCATTCATTCTATTCTCGGACTTATTCTAAATTGGGTAGGTTGATTTATTATATATATATATATTTTTTTTTATTTTGTTTTGTTTTTGTAAATGGGTAAAGGAATTGTGGTTTATGGAAGGGCTAATGAAAGGCTCGATAAGGGCTACTAGCGGAAAATAATTCATAGGTTTGAATTTCTGGCTATATCGATCCAAAAAGGGCCTAAATTCTCGCTTAGGATATGGTTTAGTGATCAAGCAAGTGGACGTGTGATTTCTCTATCCGATTTTACTTCTCCTTTGTGTCATTTCTCAATTGTTTCACTCATATAAGGCTTTAGGCTATATTCTCACGATTTGTAGAATAAGTACTCTAGCCTAGATTTGAAAACTCACTGCCAAACAATCATAGATACTCATGTAATATATTTATAGATAGATGCAAAGATTATTACTTACATATTAACCTAAGTTTCTAACAATTATTCGATGCAAAAGCTATGTGAGACTTCTAGATTGTTAAGAGCATAGAAAGAAACAATACCAATATTCCTAAGTGTATAGCATAAACTTATTTATTTATATTTTTAAATTTTGAAATTTTAACTAGAAAACAAATGCATATTATACATATTTATATCCTAGCAGATGTCTTAATTACACGCGTTTCTATGCCCCCAAACAAGAAGCATGCTTTGTCCTCAAAGCATTTAAATAAAATGGGTAGGAAAAATACCATTGGCGGCGGAAATCGTGAACATCCGTAAAAGAAGGTTAGAACGCACTAATATAGGAAATAAAACGACTCAACTCTATAATGAAGTTCTACCCATTATGGGGTTAAAAGAATGAAATTGCTTGGGACATAAGCGAAAACTAACAGAAAATAAAACTTACCTCCACTCATTTGTTATTCATCATCTTCGCTCATCCTCCACTTCTATAAAGAAGTGAGGCTCCTTCAAGGCCCCATGCCATGCTATGATAATTTGCCGGCTTCACGCCATTTATCATCTATGGTTGCTAACCTATTAAGTGCCACTTGGTCCGATGGGGTGTAGGGTGCAACCCGGTGAGGTTGTATCCGCCACCCTTGCCAAGTCATTGCATGGAAAGATCGAATAAGACTATTGGTGGGTCGCACCGTGTCTACCCTAATCCAATCCGTGAAACGCGTGTACAAAAATAGGAAAGAAACATAGCATAATACGTGAAATTAGAACAATGCATAAGAAGGTACTTATGCCGCATGGTATAGGCTCGTGCTAAACTAGACATCAAAGTTCGGGAAGGTCATAGAACCCGCGTCCCCGGCTAAAGCAAGGAAAAACGCCGCAAGTGGCGTCATTCACGTAAGAAAAACGCCATTCCCCTAAAATGTTTAGCATAATCCAAAACATAATAGTTCCTATGTTCATGGACAGGCTACCAAGGGCAACGCTATAGTCCCCTTGGTCCTCAATACGAAAAATGCCCGCCCCATAAGCCTCGTGGCAAAACTCATAAGTGTAGACATGCATATTATCGAATCTAATAGCACCATGGGTCTTGTATCTCAGCGGGCATAGCAAGTCCAAGAACAAATGCTAGCAAGAACACGGTAATTTCCATTGGTTCTTCGTCATGTTGATGGAGAACACTTGTTCTCCATCCGGGCTCTCAAAGAAAATGCAGTTATTATAAAAATAAGATGCAAGTCTTTGGAGAATAAAGTTCAAATGGGTCTTACCATAAGAGGTCCCGACCAACGTATGTGATCACCTCATGAAACCAAGCACCGTAAGTAGTGCTTTGGAACAAATCTTCAAAAGACTGTTCCGGTATCAATGTTGGAGATGTCATCTCAAAATTACGCTTTGGAATAGCTCGCGAAGATCCGGATACTACGCGAAAAACTGAAAATTTCTGGTCCACGAAGTCGTGGCGCGCGAGCTGCTCAACTAGGGCGCCGAAATCGCCGCTTTTGTATTTTGAATTCCAGTGTTTTAGCCGAAGTCGCTTTTTTATGGAAGCGGGCGCCATTGAGTAAAATTTTCGTCGAAGTGTAGGCGCGAGCCTTACTCGGCCAGCGGCGAAGTTACGATTTGCAAAAAATGAAGTCGAAAACGTGGGAATCGGGGTGTGAAGGGTGAGTGATGGAGTTTAGGTGTAGTGTGAGTTGTGAGAATAGTTTGTATCAAGTTTATATAGGTTTAAAGTTGCTAAAAAGGATCGGAAAGTTGCCAAAACTAATTACGGTAGTTTCCGGAAATCCTAAAATTTTCAAACTCGAAAACGGAAACAACTCATAACCTGGATTCTAATTCAAACCCAGTATCTTTTAGGTTGATTTTATGATAGAATGTACCTATTTAATCTAGATTTCATCCTACAATGATACTTGATCATATTTCTGCCTAAACAACCATATTTTCACCTTGACTCCGCAATTAATTCTAATACGAGGGTTATACAAAAATCATGCTTGAATTGATAAAACCACCCCCAAACAAGTTGGGAAGGTGGGGTCAATATGAAACGACCATGCATAATGAAAATAAGCCCTTATATTAAAATTTCATTCGGAGTACCACTACAAAATTCAAATTACGGAAATAAAAGTTATATTACAATAAAAACAACAAAAGTAAATAAAACAACAACCACTATCAATCCTCAGACTCTCTAAACAAATTTCACCATCAGTGGCGGAGGGCACACTCTCTAGTGGTGGCTCCCGGCTCCGTAGGTCCAAGAAGCAGTCGCCGTCGACGACGCCATGCCAAAGCTTTGTGTCCTCGAAGCGAGTTAGATGAGGTGGGAAGCGTGCAAGCATATCCACTCTAAACCGGGCTGGGCTTCCATCTCAGCCCTCGCATCCCATCTCTCATCCTCTCTCTCGAATCTCGGTTGTGATGAATAGTCGCTGTCGAGTCCGGAGGTCTCAGGCAGATAGTGTTTAGTGAACGATGCCCCTATGAAGCATAGCCATGCGTTACGATCGAACAAACACCTCTCGAAGGCATCCGTGATCAAAGCAGTCACGCCCTCCTCATCCCTCGGAGGCATCCTCATCCTCCTCCTCTTCATTCTCAGCTCCTCCATCCTCTTCTTCTTCTTCTCTATCCTCAGCCCTCCTCCAAACTTGTTGGACACACTCCCTATAGATACGCTGCGTGTTACGGTGCGGGGTAATGTAAATCCTATCGACGGGCGGAGCTACTTTCATCTTCAAAGATGATCTTGGTGATTAACACAGAAGAAGAGTGCCAAAGACCTTCCGACCCCTAATCATGCTTTCGGAAAACTCCGATTATACTGTAAATCGCATTTCTTACCCCGGAGTACCCATAAGACGCGGAGGCAGTCGGACCGATGTCACCGACCTTGTCCTTCCCTAGGACATTCCGACCAATCCATCGGGTCAGAGCCAGTGGTTGGTCCCGACGGATGCCCGGCGAACACAATGGGAGTTTGTATTGTAGCTCCCATTGATGACAAGAACGCCCATCAATGGCTCTACCCCAAAAACTTCCCCGTAAAGTGGCCTCGGATGGATTCTAGGCGAATGCCTAGAATCTCACCAATAGTCCCGTAGTCAACTCCCTCCTCTTCTTCCTTACCATCACAAAATCCTACTCCCTCCAACTCCCCGGTGTTGTAGAACCGTCCGGACCAAGTCTTCGTGGTAGAAGGCTTCGTCGAAAGTACCGAATTCCAGTTCTACTAGCCATTTCGCCACCGTAAAATCGGAGCTTAAATGGTCGGCAAAGGAAAAACTTGCTCGGTATAATTCGTTGTTGAGCCATCTAGTGTTTGAAATGGAGTGAGGGTTTAAATATGATGTGGTGGTGGTGGTTTGACTTGACCGACTGAAAGAACAAGGTGGTGGTGGAGTGGAGTGGTGGGCAAAGACCAAATTTTGAATTTTTGGTGGTTTTAGTTATTTAAATCGGTGGGGTTGTGGTGGTTTGGTTTTAGAGAAGATTTGGGGTTAGGATTTGATTTTTGGCGGGGTTTATGGTATTTTCTTTTTAATTTTTATTTTTTTTCTAGGTTTGGAGCTTTGTTAATGGCGGTGGAAGATGAAAAACGATGAACTGTTGCTGAAGAAGGTAAAAAATTTGCCGAAGCGCTACCGGGTCGCGGGGTTGGTCATGGTTGGGATTTTTTCGATTTTTTTCCGCGAATTTCAAATCAAAATTGCCGCTTCGTTACCGGTCCGATTTTTGCGAATGAGATATGGAAATGATCAGGAGGGAATTTCCTATCCAATGATCCATAAAACACTCTATTCCGACTTCGGATGATATACGAGATAGTGGAAAACGCCTAGAAGTGCGTGCATGACGTAAGTTATGCGAACGAATGAACTCTAAATTAATAGATTATGTCAATCCGAATCGTAATACAATAAAACAGCCTAAGCAACTGTAATGGGACATAAACATTTAGTACGGAACATTTAACACCCCACCCCAAACAAATTTTTTTACAACGAAGCTTAGAAAATTTGTTTTTAGCAAATGGTCTTTTAAAGTCGATTCCTAGACTTCCTAGATTACTATGTTTATTATTTTTTTTTTTTTTTTTTTTTTTTTTATTTTTATTTATTTATTATATATATATATATATATATATATATATATATATATATATATATATATATTTTTTTTTTTTTATATTTTTTTTAGAAGGAAAAACAACAAGCAATAAAGACATAATTCACACCATAGAAAACATGACTCAAAAATCCGAAAAAACATGCAAGATTGGAAAACGCGAACTATGTGAACCGTGGACTTAGGATCCGTACTTACACCACACACTCCATAGGGAGGGCCGGTTACCTTAATGGTGCACTCACCAATATATTAAAGTGAAAGGAAATGCACCAAACACGAGAAGTGAGTCGCTTATAGTCGATACTTTCGAGACTTTATCTAAAATATATGTATGAACATGTAGTTGATCATATATCAACAACCTAAATAGTTGTGGATCATTCCATAAATAAATATCACAGAAAAACATATCCAAACACAATCAAGCCCAAGTTTTCCCTTCCTAGTGAAATGAAAGCGAAGTCGGATTACCCTATCAGGTAACCTATCATGCACCTTATTTTTCATTTTTGAATGAGTGGGTGTTCTAGTAAATGAGTGTGGAAAAGTGAATGGTTGTGGAGAATATGGTGGATATGGATAAGTTGTAGAAAGATTGCACCTTGTACACAATGAGGATGTGGTTTTAGCAACCGAACTCATTCATTGTGTGTGTAGGGACTGCCTCAATTCTGAAAATTAAGGTGTCAAATAGTTTGTCCTTCCTCAAGTATCTGCTTTGCTAGGAGGATTTAAAAATTATGAAGCACGGGAGAAACAAAAGGATCGAAAGTGCAAACTCGAGATTCCTTTGAAAGGGTGGAAGGAGGGGAATCGAGGTGGATGTTGTGCAAGTTAGTTCTTGATAGGGTGAATTGTCACCTACTCGAAGAAACTCATCGACTTCCTCATCTAGATTGGTCATATCCACATTACTATGGTAGTCCTCTACATCTTTAAGAAAATCATCTATCCCTTCCTCATCAATAATATGTGTATCGACTAGTGTAGGAATGAAAATGTTGGAATCTGACTTTCCAAAGGAAAGAATTTTGGGCATATGACTATCAGGGAACGTGTTGTTGAAATAATCTCGAACAACGCTTTCGATCATGCTAACCTCTCCATCCATAGACGATTCGGGTAACTGTGTCCTTGTTTTAAAAACGTTGACTTCAACAGCAAGATGGCCAAAAGACATGGACATTGAACCATCACGGCAGTTAATGAGCCGCGATTGGCGGCCCAAGAACGGAATTAAAATAATCGGACAGAGTCGTTAGCGACTTTTCGAGGACTACAAAATCAGCCGGATAGTAGAAATCCTGAACTTTTACCAAAGACATTTTCGACTACACCCTTAGGATACTTAATAGACCGATCACCTAATTGCAACGCCATTTTAGTGGGTTGCATCTTGTCTAGACCTATTTGTCTATACAAATAAAATGGGAGTAAGTTAACACTAGCCCCCGTGTCTAATAACGCCGGGTCGTCAGATAGGAATCTCCTAAGGTGCATTGTCATAGGACGACCGGGGTCCTTGTACTTAACAATTCCATTATGTTCGATAAGGTTGGGAATTGTTTTGTTAAAAAGGCGCCTTTTTGGTATATTTGTCTTGCCTAGTAGTACACAATTCCTTAAGAAAGTTAGCATGATGTGGTAGCTTTTAATAGCTTCGAGGAAGGGAAGGTTTATAGTTAGATTCTTGAAAACGCCCCTAAT
The DNA here is from genome assembly GCF_015680905.1 of Coptis chinensis. Taxonomy (NCBI): domain Eukaryota; kingdom Viridiplantae; phylum Streptophyta; class Magnoliopsida; order Ranunculales; family Ranunculaceae; genus Coptis; species Coptis chinensis. Next base: position 41,249,741 of record NC_141463.1, read on the forward strand.
CTCCTCGTAATTTGTATCCCTAGTTAACATGGCTAATTTTTGTGGAAACGGTGGTTTCGTCTATATTTAGCAATGGTATCACCGGATGTTTAACCGTGGCTTCTCGTTTCTTAGGTTGTGTTGTAACCGGTACCTCTACAATTGGTAGGCTCTTCAGTTTCTATTATGTATCTAGTAAAATAGTAGGTGTAGGGGGCTCTTGGTGGGGTAACTATAGGCATAGTTACCTTATTATCAACCACTCTGCGGAGAGTGGTGATGGCATTTATCTCACCTACATTTTCAAATTCATTACTAGTATTATCCGTTACCTCAAAGGCTGTGTTTGTTGTTTTAGGATTATGTATTGGCGTGACTTGGCAACACACCTTTGGTTTGGGCTTTATCTTGAGCCAACCGCTGGGTTAAATTATTAACGGATTGTAGAAGCCGCCGTTAGATTGAGCCATAGTTTGGAAAAGTTTTGGCTCACTTGTATGAAGGTGTCAAAGGCGATCCGGTTGTGTGGGTGTAGTAGTCACGGGTGGTGTGGATTTGGAACTATTTCACGTGAATTATTTATAGGTGGATTCTCGATAATTATTATTGACCGGAACGATACCTCTATTAGCATTATAATTATTATAATTACCTTGACCTTGTGCTTGACCTTGTCGAGGTTGCACTTGGTTGTTATAATTATTAAAATTACCCCGACCCCGCCCTGTCGTAGTGGAGCTTGGTTAAAGCCGCCAACATATTGATTATTGTACCGGAGGTGTGACGTGTGGGTTATTTCTCCAACCGAAGTTGGGATTTTGTCTCCAAGGGCGCTTAGGTTCACTATTAATGGAAGAAGCCCTTGTTCATAGGCTATAGGGGCGCTGGGAGTCGGGATGCTCGGGACTCAAACGAAAACTACATGGGTTTTAATTTACATTCATGACGGGGATAGGCTTTTGTTGTACAGAAATGGCCTCTACCTTTTTAGTGAGTGATTCGATTAGAGTTTTAAGCTCGAATCGTGTTTAATTTCAAACATACCGGCGCCTTAACAGTATTAGTAGAACTAGCGGAGCCGGGGATATCATCACTACCCCCAATTATTATTTCGCTTAGTTTGGTCCTCTAAAATTTATAAGCCTCCGAGGCTCCTTTACTTAAGAAACTTCCCCATTCATTATGTCAAGGACTTCTTTATGGTGATGTTGAAGCCCTTTGAAAAGGCACGAACTAACGTGTCTTTTGCTAGGTTATGGTGTGGACACTCTATAAGCGGATCGGTGAAACGATTCCAAGCCTCCTAAAAATGATTCATGAGGATTTTGTCGAAAAGAAATGAATCTTGGAAAGCATCTCATCCGTCTTTAGGGGTGGGTAAAATGTTCCATAAACAATTTGAACAAGTTTAGCCCACGAGTCCACGAATTAGGCACTTGGGCAGTTAACCAAGACGCCTTTATCGGCTAAGGTGAAAGGGAATACCCTTAATTTAATTTGTTCCGCACCAACCGTAGGATGGTGGAATGTTGTTAAGACTTGTTCAATCCTACGATGTGCCGATAAGGTTTTCATGGTCTAAACCATGAAAAACGGGTAACAAATTAAAAATATTTGGAGGATTCTCAAATCCCATTTGGTCCGCTAGAACGATGCAAGATTTGGGGCTATCGCCAAGGCTTTGTAGAAGTCCGAGAGAGGAGTCTCTTTTCTTCCCCATTATATCGGTGGTGTGTGTGTAGTAGTAGCTAGAGGTGTAGTGTGTGGTATACTAGATAGACTTGTTTGTTGTTGTTGTTGTGTATTTACGCTATTTGTTTTGTTCGGCCGACCTTAATCTCATGCAAGACTAAGTTGAGCTTAACTAAACATGCAACACTCCAAACAATTCGATATACTAGTATAAAACCTCTAACGAGAGATCGCGAGGTGTGGAAGAAAAGAATACCTGATTCGGCCCCTTGCTTCGCTTATAAATAGCGCCTTGTTTACGCTTTGTTCAGGTGTATATAGCAGGTTAGAACACCAAAAATATGAAAGAGCAAAGTTCGAATCAAAACCGTCGAAATCGAAAAATTTAACACGTATGGCCAAGGCCATATAGGCCAAGGCAGCTCGAGGTATTTTCAATTTACAGTGTTTTTAGGGCGGGTCGCTCCCACATGGGGCGGTCGCTCGATTAATCCAAAACATAGGCTGGTCGCCATGAGGGCGCCACCTTCGTAAAAATTTTGCTCGGAATTTTTCAACTCTAAAATGGACAGCCACAGTATGATTCAAACAAGGGTGGGTGGGTGAAATGGGACTTTAAAAACAGTACTAACACTATGAAAACAATACGAAAGTGAAACTAAGATGGCAGCGGCGCCATTTGATAACTGAATAATGAATAGTTTACCTACGACATGAACGATGATTTCACAACGTAAGTAAACTAAAACTCGACTTTTACGAGTCTCAATTATCAATAATTCTTCTTCTACTCTCAATCCTATGAGATATAGTGGAGTAGAGTGATTCGTTCCACTCTTAGTCCTTCCGTATGCTTGTTTTCTAGTCTCAATACTCTACTTAAAGTCAATGAGAGCTTTACGAAAAGGGGACTAGACTACGATGCAACTACCCACCTAAATGCACTAGTCGCTTATCGTAATATTAAGGAATGCTACGTTGATTCGATGTTAAGGAGTTAGAGGGGGATTGATTCCACCTTAACTCAACTTAATCCACTAGCGACGAGTCGTCGTAATCCGAATTGAACTGCTACGCAGAACAATCGGTTCTTCCTAATCCCTAATTACACATGGCATTTCTACCAATTTATAACTAGCATGTGAACAATTAAACCCATTCTCATGGTGGACTAATTATTTCTGGCGTGGAATAGAAATTACGACGACTCTACGATAAACGGAATCAAGCTTTCATCAAGGCTTCTCAATCCCCTCTAATGGAGGTTTAGCCTTGAATCATTCCGCAATCATTTCCATTTAGATTAAAACTAAACATAATATAAAGCATTAAAATTTACTTAATTAAACAATAATGAAATCTAAATTAATGACTAAAATGAAATAAGAACAAGAATTGAAATTAGATCTAGAAATGGAAATGACAAAAATCGAAATTGATAAAGAATACTACTTTATTGATCTAATCAAATTGAAGAGCAAGATTCAAAGGTTTAATCTAATACAGGATTTGAAACTAATTAAATAAAACAATTAAATCTAGATCTAGAAGCTATTTTAATGGCTACTTTCTATTCTCAGCTATCTACCTAACCTAACTGCCATTAACAATGAGTTAAGCTTTTGTTCTTATACATTCAGATCCAAAAATCGTGCATGGGCTTGGAGCCATGTTTTGGGCCAGAGAATCAGGCCCAAAACCCAATTCTTTCAGTCCAAAAAGGCCTCTTCAGCTGCAGTTGGCTTCCACAGACTTTTCGTCCACTTCTGCTCCTCTGATTGGGTCAAGGCTTGGACCATTGCAAAGCTCTTTCCGAGTCGGTCGTTTTGACATAAGGTAGGCCTCAATCCGAGGTCTGAGTCCAAAGATATGGCATTCGAAGTTCTCACGACTTTTGCTCCTTTATTACTCGCTAAAGTGGCACATTTCTGCACATAATGGACTTTGAAGCCCGAAATGCATAAAACACGTAATCGGTATTAACTCTTACTTATTATTCACATAATTGGTCTAACAGTATGATTATTAAGGGGTTAAAACTACAGTTTTGGGCTCTTATCAAACACACCTTTGGGTTGTACTTTCTCTTGTGCTAACTATTGTAAGGAAAGTTGGATAGCTTGTAAAATCTGTTGTTCGGTTTGCATAAAATCATCAAAACGATCCAGTTGTGGAGGAGTGTTAGCTATAGGTTGTGTGACAGGAACTATGTCACGTTGATTATTAATGGGTGGGTTGTGGTAGTTATTATTTATTGGAACGATACCTCTATTAGCATTATAATTATTATTGTTATAATTATTATAATTACCCTGACCTTGTCCTTGTCGTGGTAGAGCTTGATTGTAGTTGTTTGCTTGCTTAACATTTTGGTTATTAAACCCTAGAGGTGTTACTTGTTGATTATTTCCCTAACTGAAGTTGGGATGTTGTCTCCAAGGGGCGTTAGGAATATGATAACTATTAATTGAGCAAACATTATCTTGTTGTGATGTTTGTTGTTCATAAGCGAGGGGACAATAGGAGTCGGGATACTCAGGACTCAAATAGAAATTACATGGATTGGAGTTAACATTCATGATGGGGATAGGCTTTTGTTGAACAGAAATAGCCTCTACCTTTTTAGTGAGAGATTCGATTAAAGTTTTTAGTTCAGGATCGGGTTTAATCTCAAACATACCGGCGGCCTTAACTGTTGTAGAAGAACTAGCGAAGCGGGAGATATCGTCGCAACCCCCCCAGTTATTATTACACTTTGTTTGATCTTCCAAAAATTTATAAGCCTCTGAGACTCCCTTACTGAGGAAACTACCCCCATTCATTATGTCAAGCACCTCTTTGTGGTGGTGTAATAGTCCTTCCAAAAAGGCACGAACTAACGTGTCTTTCGCGAGGTTATGGTGTGGACACTCTATAAAAAGATCAGTGAAACGAATCCAAGCATCTGAAAATGATTCATGAGGATTCTGTCAAAAGAAATGAATCTTGGAAAGTATTTCATCTGTTTTTAGTGGTGGGTAAAAATGTTCCATAAATAGTTGAACAAGTTTGGCCTATGAGTCCACAGAATTAGGCGCTTGGGCAGTTAACCAAGACGCCGCCTTATCGGCTAAAGTGAAAGGAAACACCTTTAGTTTAATTTGTTCAGCACCAACCGTAAGATGGTGGAATGTAGTAAGGACTTGTTCAATCCTACGCATGTGCTGATAAGGTTTTTCATGGTCTAACCCATGAAAAATGGGTAACAAATTAAATATATTTAGAGGATTCGAAAATCCCCCACTGGGTCTGCAAGAACGATCCAAGATTTTGGGCTATGGTTCGAGGCTTTGTAAAAGTCAAAGAGAGGTGACTCTCTTTCTTTAGCCATTATATCAGGTGTAGTATGTGGTATGCTAGCTAGAGGTGTAGTGAGTGGTATACTAAAAAGGCATGTTTGTTAACGTTGCTAGTTGATTACGTTAGACGTTTTTCTTCTGCCTGACCTTAATCTCATGCAAGGCTAAGACCAATCTTAACTAAACACGACAACACTCAAACCAATCTTGATATGCTAGTATAAACCTTTAACGGGAGATGTGAGGAGTGGAAGAAAGAAGTACCTGAATGCCTCCTTGCTTCACTTATGAATAACGTCTTGTATACGCGAGCTCAGTGTGTGTAACAAGTTAGAAACACTGAATAACTTGAAGTAATGGAAATTTGAACTAACCTGTGGAAATCGGGTGGCTCGGAAGATGGCGCGGGGTGCGCTCATGTCTGACTCGAGGTCCAGGCACTTTGGGCCAGGGTGTGCTATGGTTAAGCATTGGGAAGGCGCGGGGTGCGCTCCTACCTTGGTTGATGTCCAGGCACTTCAGCGCATGGTACGCCTTGATTTTGTCTTAGATGGGCGCAGGGTGCGCTCTTGCCTTGAGTGATGTCAAGGCACTTCAGCGCGGGGTGCGCTCCACTTTTGGCCTACAAGGCGCGGGGTGCGCTCAGTGTATTCCTGCGAAAAAAAATTAGTTCCGAAGCAAACAGCCATAGTTAGAATCAAACAAGGGTGGGTGGGTTTAATGGGACTTTGGAAAGACTAACAATACTAACGAAAACAATTTGAAAGGGAACTAAGATGGCAGCAGCGCCATTTGATAAAAGGGAAAATGATAGTTTTACCTACAAATAAGTGATTAAACTCAAACGTAAGTAAAACAAAAACTAATTTACGCTTAATTATCAAAGTTTTCTACACTCTCGATGATATTGCACTAAGTGGAGTAGAGAATTTGTTCCACTCCTAGTTCTTCAGAATTCAATGCTAACTAAGATTATCAGTTCTACCAAAGTCGTGAGAGTAATGATTATGTAACTATGTTAACAACGATGAATTGACATAATCAAAATGTTCTAAATACTACGATGGTAATTGTTATACTAAGGTTCAAATCTAGATTAAGAATTAGGAGAATTTGATTCTACCTTGAATTCAACTTAATAAACTAGCATAGATTATTGTAATCCAATTCTTACATTCTTACGATAAGAATTGGTCATTCTAATCCTTAATCATTCATGGCAATCTCTACCAAATAATGACTAGCATGTGAGGAAGTTCAACCCATTCTCATGGCGAATCAACTACCTTCTAGAGTGGAATAAAATCTTACAACTATTTCTACACTACAAAATCAAGTTTTCATCAAGGCTTCTTCAAACCCCTCTAATGGAGGTTTAGCCTTGATTCATAAAACTATCATTTCTATATGAATTTGAGCAAGACATGATATAAGGATTATAAATTTACTATATTGATCTAATCAAGAATTCAAATCTAAATTAACAACTAAGAAATGATTAACAACTAATAACTGAATTTAGATCTAAGTAATTTAATAAACCAAAACTGAAATTATGAATAACTAACTACTTTAATTAAACTAATGAAGAATTATAATTGATTCAAATACTAAATTAAAAATAAGGTAATAGAAACTAATTAATGGAGTCCAAAACTAGATATAAAATTATTGGCCAATGGCTAACTAAAAACTAGATTTCTTAAGAGCTAAGTCTTGTGTCTTGAAATGGAGGAGACAAGATCCACTTTTTCGTGCATGGGCTGAGGAGCCATGTTTTGGGCCGGAAAATCGAGCCCAAAACCCAATTTCTTCAGTCCACAGAGGCCTTTTCAGCTGGATTTTGCTTCAACAGACTTTTTATCCACTTCTGCTCCTCTGATTAGGTCAAGGTTTAAACCATTGGAAATCTCTTTCCAATGTGGTCATTTTGACATAAGGTAGGCCCAATTCCGCGGTCTCAGTCCAAAGATACAACCTTCGAAAGTTCTGCTGACTTTGTGCACGGTGTCTGCCCGCGTTGACTTTGACTTTTCAGCTTTGGCCGGGCTTTAAAAAGGCTTTGTCTCCTTGAATCTTGGCCTTTAATCACAAAACTTCTTAGCAACCAACCTTTGCTCATTTATCTCGCAAAAGTGACACATTTCTGCACATAATTGACTCTAATGCTTGAAATACATAAAAACACGTAATTAGCATTAACTCTTATTTATTACTCGCATAATTGGTCTAAAAGTATTATTGTTAATGGGTTAAAACTGTAGTTTTGGGCTCTAATCATATTCAACTGCAAGGTACAGTCTCATTATTCTCCCGATCACCATCACTTTTCTAACTACTTTTCTATGTTCTTCATCTATTTCATCACTACTTAGTGTTTTGATCATATTTGGTCGAAACATAATTGGCGCCATCTGCGATTCTTATTCAAAACCGACGATCACGTTCTACCAAAGTTATGACGAATACTCGATGAGCCTAAGTTCTCGATGCACTTACTGATGATCATTGCGAATGTGAGGTTCAAGGTCACCCTGGCGGTATCGGACTACTCCCTCTTATTCCTTTTCAACACCCGAGTGCATATGACCCGACTACCGTTCCACCGATGCGCCAAATTATTCAGCACGAAGTTATTACCTCTGACGATTCTTCGTTATCTGTGGTTGATAATGAAAACTACATTAATCAACTTCTTATGTCCTTGAGTAGTACCACTCAACCTTATTGTCATGTCGAAATAAATCCACCTGCAGGGTTTACATGACAATCTTTTTGAGCTCCTCACGGGGGACATCATCAACCCGACTTCCTGCGGGTCACGGATTCCTTCTATAATCAACAACACACTTTACATACAATGTCATTACCCAATCCATCACGTTTGTTGATTCACAAATGAATATCACTCATTGATGATTTAAAGCAATGTACAATGCACGTAAGTGCCCATTATTATATCCGGATTAAGAGGACAAGCATCCATAATAACAGAGGCGTTTGTTCTCTTATATATTCAGTATAAAGAGAAACAACCTCACTTGGTCCTGTTTAATACACACAAAGTGTACTAGTGTAATCCTATAGTCAAGATAGACTAATACCAGTTTATACTACAACCGTACCAATGGTTTGTCCAAATCTATCTAGGTTGTGAAAGATTACTTATACTTTATAAGGTACTAATGATATGATCTTCTGTGTGTTCACACCATATCATCTACAACATAAAGTATTAGACACATGCATATAACTAATAATATATATATATATATATATATATAATATGCATAACATTTGCCCATATGATTCTCATTCAAAATATGAAGAATTAGAGTTAATACAAAAATAATGCTTTTAGTATATAACCCTATCAAGTCTAAGTTTGAACGCTTTTATGCTCGCTTAGTTCGTTACTATTGCAATGACAAAATCTGACGAAGCTACCACGTTTAGCTTCGTCAGTCTAAGTTTGAACACTTTTACGCTTGCTTAGTTCGTTACTATCGCTACGACAAAATCTGATGAAGTTACCATGTGTAGCTTCGTCAGTCTAAGTTTTAATGCTTTTTACACTCGCTTTGTCCGTTACTATCGCTACGACAAAATTTGACGAAGTTACCATGTTTAGCTTCATCAGTCTAAGTTTGAACACTTTTACGCTCGCTTAGTCCGTTACTATCATTACGATAATATCCGACTAAGTCACCGCGTTTCGTTTTGTTAGTCGAAGTTTGAACGTTTTTACACTCGCTTAGTCTAATTTTGCCGAGTTAAGTTAGCATTGGGGGCATTTTTCTCTACATGGGGGCGCTCGTTCTATTTTATTTCAACTACATAAATCAACAACATTGTCAGTTTTCCGCAGATATGTTATCTGTCATAACAACAATATTCAATAGCAAATCCATACTTTATTTTTATTTTTTATCAAAAGAAGTTCTAGCTCTATGGTATTACATTCACACAATTACCTAATCAGTCGTCTCTGTCAATTGTTTTATGGTTGCCCGATTAAATCTTTGTTTTCTTATTTGAAATCTGCATTCGCTTCGCTTAGCACTTTCGGTTAACTATCTTCTGCATTCATTATTTTTTCTAAGGCATTGCGCCGCTCTTTCTCAAAGAAACTTTCCGTCAGCTTCATTATTTTTTCTAAGGCATTGGGCCGATATTTCTGAGAGACACTTTTCGTCGATTTTTCTGAAAGAAAATTTTCTCCAACTTCTTTATTTCTTCTATAACATTGCAGCGAAGATCACCCTGAACAAAACATTTCTTCAGCTTCTTTATTTTTTCTAAGGCATTGAGATCTTTCCACTCGAAATTTTTTGTCAATATCTTTTGCTCGTAATTCCTCCGTTTCAACCTACGACAAAAATACAAATATTTTCATCTGTCTTTCAGACTTAACCAAAGTTTTAAGATAACTGATAAAAAATACTAACATACCTGTTTAATTCTATCGACAATTATTGACTCCGCTTAAAGTATTTTTTGAGCTCATCCACGGTGAACGACACTTTTTCTTTTGCCATTCCTTTTCGAATAGTCACCCCGATATTCTCTATCATTCTTTCCTTTACAATCCGGTTTTTTTTATTTTTCTCGCTCGCACGCAAGCCCCTTTTTTCTAAGGTATTGTGTCGATCTTTCTACGATAAATTTTTCGAGTGAAATTTTTTGACAGCTTCATTATTTTTTAAAAGGCATTCTGCCGATCTTTCTAAGAGAAATTTTCTGAGTGAAGATTTTTTGACAGTTTTATTATTTTTTCTAAGGCATTATGCCGATCGTTCTACAAGAAATTTTCCGAGCAAAATTTGTTGACAGTTTCGTTATTTTTTCTAGGGGATTGAGCTGATTTTTCCGAGCGAGTTGAAACTTTCCGACAATTTCATTATTTTTTCTTAGGCATTGAGCCGATCTTTCTCAACGAAACTTCTGTCAGCTTCTTTAATTCTTCTATGGCATTAATTGACATATGCACAAAGCCTTTCTCCATCGACTCTTTGTGAATATATTTTGCTCGTAATACCGCACGTTTCTTCGTGCGGCGAAAATTCACATTACTAATATTTTCTGTAGTTCTTTAAGTGACCATCGCCGTAGTTTCGTCTATTCGCTGTATATGTCACCTTCTTTCCATCTCACCAAGTCTACGATCGTCATTGAGTCTTTTTTGTCTCGATTATCTTTCGCCCGTATAATACGGTCGTTTCTACCTATGGCAAAAAAAAAATCGGGTTAGATAGCTCAAAAATCAGGTTCACTTTATCCAAATGGGGTGCATCGGGCCAAATTAATGCAATGCAAGTACGGTGCCCTTCCTTTGCTGGGGCTGCACCTTATCATGTTTGTTACTTTTAGTTCCGAATACACCGGGCCAAATTAAAGAAAAACAGGTACGATGCCCTTCATTTTTTGGTGTTGCCCCATTATCATGTTTGTTAATTTCAGCTTTTGAATACTGGTGCCACCATCATCTGTCGCCACCACAGAGTTTTCGTTTTTTTCTTTTCACATCCGCAGCTTCCTCCCAAGGCTGGCCCTGAGATTTGGGTGGCCATAGGCGAGCTCCTAAAAATGGGCCCTCTGTCTTAGGAAAAATAAAAAAGCACGCACACACACGTGTATATTTTTTTTAAAATTATTAATAGTATACTGCATTGTAGTGGGGGCGTGAACAGAGCAATGCATGTCGTGATCATAGCCAATCTATTTAGTCTTTCTTGTGACATGCTTGACCAAAGATAAAACTTGATTGTCTAACATATTATATATTCAAACTCATAATTCATAAACAAAAGAAATTTTAAATTCAAATAATAGAATAAGCAATTCAAATAATTTTAGCATTGAGAGTTTGAGACCTCATACATTTGTTAGAAGAACTTTCGACTTTTGTAGGAAAAATTCAAAAAGAGAAGAAATTCGGCATTCGCTAATTCGCAAAAATAGTCTGAAATCCGGCATCCTCATATCTCTTATTTTGCTACTGTAAGTCTGTAAGTTTCGTTTCGTTTCTTTTGTTTAGTGCAGTTGGGCTTTTGAGTTTTGACTAAATGGGCCTAGCCAAATAGCCAAACTAAAAAAAAAAAAATGAATATGGACGAGGGTCAGTGGGTGTGCACTTGTGTAGCAGCTGGAGGCCCTAAATATTAGCAATCAAATGGGGGCCCTAGGCGGTAGCACTATTCTCCACATGCACTATTCTCTTTCTATACACACTGATAAGAGCCCAAAACTGTAGTTTTAACCCTTTAACAGTTATACTTTTAGACCAATTATGTGAGTAATAATTAAGAGTTAACACTGATTACGTGTTTTTATGCATTCCAGGCTTCAAAGTCCATTATGTGCAGAAATGTGCCACTTTAGTGAGATAAAGGAGCAAAGGTCGGTTACTAAGGAATTCCGTGATTAAAGGCCAAGTTTCGAGAAGACAAAGCCTTTCTAAAAGCCCGGTCAAAAGCTGAAAAGTCGACGCGGGCAGAAACAGCACACAAAGTCAGCAGAACTTCCAAAGGACATATCTTTGGACTCAGACCTCAGAATGGGGCCTACCTTATGTCAAAACGACCGGCTCGGAAAGAGATTTCCAATGGTCTAAGCCTTGACCCAATTAGAGGAGCAGAAGTGGACGGAAAGTCTGTTGAAGACAACTACAGCTGAAGAGGCCTTTTTGGACTGAAAGAATTGGGTTTTGGGCCTGATTCTCTGGCCCAAAACATGGCTCCAAGCCCATGCACGATTTTTGGATCTGAATGTATAAAAACAAAAGCTTAGCTCTTTGTTAATGGTAGATAGTTAGACCTAGATTAGATTTAGATTAGTTAGCCTCCATTAATGAATTCTAGATCTAGTTTTTCATGTAGATTAATTAAGTTTAGTTCCATTTCAATTATTGTATTAGATTAAACCTTTGAATCTTGTTCTTCATTTTGATTAGATCTAAAAAGTAGTATTTTTTATCAATTTCGATTTTGTCATTTCCATTCCTAGATCTAATTTCAATTCCTGTCTTTATTTCATTTGAGTCATTAAATTAGATTTCATTATTGTTTAATTAAGTAAATTTCAATTCTTTATATCATGTTTAGTTTAAATATAATCGGAAATAATTGCGTAATGATTTTCGGCTAAACCTCCATTAGAGGGGGTTGAGAAGCCTTGATGAAAGCTTGATTCCGAATATCGTAGAATCATCGTAATTTCCTTTCCACTCTAGAAACGATTAGTTCACCATGAGAATGGGTTTAATCGTTCATATGCTAGTTATGAATTGGTAGGAATGCCATGTGTAATTAGGGATTAGGAAGAACCAATTGTTCTCTGCGGCGATTCAATTCGATTACTGACGATTTCGTCGTTAAAATGAACTTAAGTCGAAGTTAAGGTGGAATCAATCCCCTCTAACTCCTTATCATAGAATCAACGTAGCATTCCCTTAGTTATTCCCATCGTCGACTAGTTGCATTTCGTGGGTAGTTGCATCGTAGTCTAGTTGCCTTTTTCGTAAATCTCTCATTAGACTTTAACTTTAGAGTACTTACACTTGAGAACATAGCATACGGAAGGACTAGGAGTGGAACGAATCACTCTACTCCACTATATCTCATAGGATTGAGAGTAGAATCTTTGATAAATATAGACACATAAATTAGTTTTAGTTTACTTATGTTTTGAGTTTTATCGTTCATTTCGTAGGTAAACTATTCATTTTATGTTTTATCAAATGGCGCCGCTGCCATCTTAGTTTCACTTTCGTATTGTTTTCGTAGTATTAGTACTGTTCTTAAAGTCCCATTTCACCCAACCACCCTTGTTTGATTCATACTGTGGTTGTCCATTTCAGAGTTGAAAAATTCCGGGTAAAATTACACCGAAGCACGCGGCCTCCTCATGGCGTGACCAGCCCTAACTCATCGGACATGAGCGACCAGCCCCATGTGGAGCGCGACCTGCGCTAAAAACACTATAATTTGAAAATTACTCGGAGCGCGAGGGCGCCCTGTGTTAAATTTTTCGGATTTCAACAGTTTTGACTCGAACTTTGCTCTTTCATATTTTTTAGTGTTCTAACCTGCTATGTACACTGAACAAGCGTAAACAAGACACTATTCATAAGCGAAGCAAGGACGTAATCAGGTATTCCTTTCTTCCACACCTCGCTCTCCTGTTAGAGGTTTATACTAGTATATCAGAATTGTTTGGAGTGTTGATGTGTTTAGCTAAGTTTGGTTTTAGCCTTGTATGAGATTAAGGTTTGGCCGAACAAAAACACCGAACGTAATTACACAACAACGTCAACAAACAAGTCTATCTAGTATACCACCCACTACACCTCTAGCTACTATTTCACACACATCACCTGACACAATGCCCGACGAAGAAGAGAGGCCTCTCTCTGACTTCTACAAAGCCTTGAGCGATAGCCCCAAATCTTGCATCATTCTAGCAGACCCATCGGGGGATTTCCGAATCCATCCAAATATTTTTAATTTGTTACCCGTTTTTCATGGATTAGACCATGAAAAACCCTATCAGCACATGTGTAGGATTGAACAAGTCTTAACAACATTCCACCATCCTACGGTTGGTACGGAACAAATTAAATTAAGGGTATTCCCTTTCACCTTAGCCGATAAGGCGGCGTCTTGGTTAACTGCCCAAACGCCTAATTTTGTGGACTCGTGGGCTAAACTTGTTCAGCTGTTTATGGAACATTTTTACCCACCCCTAAAGACGGATGAGATGCTTTCCAAGATTTATTTCTTTCCGACAAAATCCTCATGAATCATTTTCGAGGCTTGGAATCATTTCACCGATCTCCTTATAGAGTGTCCACATCATAACTTAGCGAAAGACACGTTAGTTAGGTGCCTTTTCAAAGGACTTCTACACCACCATAAAGAAGTCCTTGACATAAAGAATGGGGTAGTTTCTTAAGCAAAGGAGCCTCGGAGGCTTATAAATTTTTAGAGGACCAAACTAAGTTAAATAACAACCGGGGGTAGTGACGATTACTCCCTCCCACTCCACTAGTTCTTCTTCAACGATTAAGGCTACCAAGATGTTTGAGGTTAAATCAGATCCCGAGTTTAAAACTCTAATTGAATCCCTCACAAAAAGGTAGAGGCCATTTCGTACAACAAAAGCTAATCCCCGTCATGAATGTAAATACAAATCCATGTAGTTTTACATTTGAGCCCCGAGCATCCCGACTCACATTGTCCTATTGCCTATGAACAGGCTTGTTCCATTAATAGTGAACCTAACGCCCTTGGAGACAAAATCCCAACTTCGGTTGGAGAAATAACCAAAACGCCACACCCTCAAGGGTACAATAAGCAATATGTTAGGCCTCCACGACAACTTTAACCAAGCCCCACTACGACAAGGACGAGTGGTCGGGGAATTTTAATAATTATAACAACCAAGTGCAACCTCGACAAGGTCAAGCACAAGGTCAAAGTAGTTATAATAATTATAATGCTAATAGAGGTATCGTTCCTTAAATAATAACTATCAAAATCCACCCATAAATAATTCACGTGAAATAGTTCCATCACACCACCCGTGACTACTACACCCACACAACCGGATCGTCTTGACACCTTCATACAAGTGAGCCAAAAAACTTTTCCAAACCATGTCTCAATCTAACCAACAAATTTCTACAATCCGTTAATAATTTAACCAAACAGGTTGGCTCAAGATAAAGCCCAACCCAAAGGTGTGTTTCCAGTAACGAAATACCTAATCCTAAAACAACAAATACAGCCTTTGAGGTAACCGATAATACTAGTAATGAGTATGAAAATGTAAGGGAGCTAAAGGCCATCACCACCCTCCGCTACGGTAGAGTGGTTGATAACAAAGTAACTATGCCAATAGTTACCACACCAAGAGTCCCTACACCTCGCTATATTACTAGAAACCCAAATAGAAACCAAGAGCCTACCACCGTAGAGGTACCAGTTACAACACAACCTAAGAAACAGAGGCCACGGTTAAACATCCGGGGTAATACCATTGCAAAATATAGACGAAACCACCGCTTCCACAAAAATTAGCCATGTTAACTAGGGATACAAATTACGAGGAGATTAGGGATGTTTTCAAGAATCTAACTATAAACCTTCCCTTCCTCGGCTATAAAAAGCTACCACACCATGCTAAGTTTCTTAAGGAATTGTGTACTACTAGGCGTAAGACCAATATACCAAAAGACGCTTTTTAACGTAACAATTCCCAACTCTATCTGAACATAATGGAATTGTTAAGTACAAGGACCCCGGTCGCCCCATCTTTGTATAATGCACCTTAGGAGATTCTTATACGACGACGGCGTTATTAGACTTGGGGGCTAGTGTCAACTTACTCCCATTTTATTTGTATAGACAAATAGGTCTAGACGAGATGCAACCCACTAGAATGATGTTGCAATTAGTCGATCGGTTTATTAAGTATCCTAAGGGGTGTCGTCGAAAATGTTCTCGTAAAAATTCAGGATTTTTACTATCCGGCTGATTTTGTCATCCTCGACACGTAAGTCGTTAACCACTGGTCCCCATCATCTTAGGGTCCCTTTCTCTTGCAACCGCCAATGCGCCATTAATTGTCGCGATGGTTCAATGTCCATGTCTTTTGGCCATCTTGTCATTGAAGTCATGTTTTTTAAACAAAGACACGCGATTACTTCGATTCGCCTATGGATGGAGACGTTAGCATGATCGAGAGCTTTGCTCGAGATTATTTCAACAACACGTTCCTTGATAATCATATGCCCAAATTTCTTTCCTTTGGAAGTTCAGACTCCAACATTTCCATCCCTACACTAGTCGATACACATATTACGGATGAGGATGAGATAGATGACTTTCTCAAAGATGTAAAGAACTATAATAGTAACGAGGATATGACCAATCTAGATGAGCAATTCGATGAGTTTCTTAGAGCAGGTGACGATTCACCCAATTGATAAGAGCCCAAAACTGTAGTTTTAACCCCTTAATAATTATACTGTTAGACCAATTATGTGAATAATAAGTAAGATTTAATACTGATTACGTGTTTTTTATGCATTTCAGGCTTCAAAGTCCATTATGTGCAGAAATGTGCCACTTTAGCGAGATAAAGGATCAAAAGTCAGCAGAACTTCCGAATGCCATATCTTTGGACTCAGACCTCGGAAGGAGGCCTACCTTATGTCAAAACGACCGGCTCGGAAAGAGCTTTGCAATGGTCCAAGCCTTGACCCAATCAGAGGAGCAGAAGTAGACGAAAAGTCTGTGGAAGCCAACCGCAGGTGAAGAGGCCTTTTGGATTTGAAAGAATTGGGTTTTGGGCCTGATTCTCTGGCCCAAAACATGGCTCCAAGCCCATGCACGATTTTTGGATCTGAATGTATAAGAACAAAAGCTTAACTCAGTGTTAATGGTAGATGGTTAGGTTAGAAAATAGAGGTAGCTTAGAATAGAAAGTAGCCATTAAAATAGCTTCTAGATCTAGTTTTATTTAAGAGTTTTAATTAAGTTTAGTTCCATTTAAATTATTGTATTAGATTAAACATTTGAATCTTGCTCTTAAATTTGATTAGATCAATAAAGTAGTGTTCTTTATCAATTTCGTTTTTGTCATTTACAATTTATTAGATCTAAATTCAATTCTTGTTACCATTCAATTCTTAGTTATTAATTAGATTCCATTATTGTTTAATTAAGTAAATTTCAATGCTTTATATTATGTTTAGTTTTAATCTAAATGGAAATGATTCATGAAATGATTCAAGGCTAAACCTCCATTAGAGGGGGTTGAGAAGCCTTGATGAAAGCTTGATTCCGTTTAACTTAACGTAGTCGCCGTAATTTCTATTCCACGCCCGAGAAATAATTAGTTCACCATGAGAATGGGTTTAATTGTTCACATGCTAGTTATAAATTGGTAGAAATGCCATGTGTAATTAGGGATTAGGAAGAACCGATTGTTCTGTGTAGCAGTTCAATTCGGATTACGATGACTCGTCGCTAGTGGATTAAGTTGAGTTAAGGTGGAATCAATCCCCCTCTAACTCCTTATCATCGAATCAACGTAGCATTCCCTTAGTATTCTGATAACCGACTAGTGCATTTCGTGGGTAGTTGCATCGTAGTCTAGTCCCCTTTTCGTAAAGCTCTCATTGACTTTAAGTAGAGTATTGAGACTAGAAAACAAACATACGGAAGGACTAAGAGTGGAACGAATCACTCTACTCCACTATATCTCATAGGATTGAGAGTAGAAAATATTTTTGATAATAGACTCGTAAAAGTCCAGTTTTAGTTTACTTACGTTGTGAATTCATCACTCATTTCGTAGGTAGACTAATCATTTTTACTATTATCAAATGGCGCCGCTGCCATCTTAGTTCACTTTCGTATTGTTTTCATAGTGTTAGTACTGTTTTTAAAGTCCCATTTCACCCACCCACCCTTGTTTGATTCATACCGTGGCTATCCGATTCAAAGGCCGAAAAATTCGGGCAAAATTACATCGGCCTGCCAGCTCTACTACTGGCTGACACCTGCCCTATGTTATTGGACGACCGAAGACCGCCCCATATGGAGCGCGACCCGCCCTAAAAACACTGTAATTTGAAAATTACTCGGAGCGAGCCGTACGTTTAAATTTTTCGATTTCGGCAGCTTTGATTCAACTTTGCCCTTTCATATTTTTCAGTGTTCTAACTTTGTTATATACACCTAACAAGCGTAAACAAGACGCTATTCATAAAAGCGAAGCAAGGACGAATCGGGTATTCCTTTCTTCCAAACCTCGCGATCTCCTCGTTAGAGGTTTTATACTAGTATATCGTAATTGTTTGGAGTGTTGCATGTTTAGTTAAGCTCGACTTAGTCTTGCATGAGATTAAGGTCCGGTAGAACAAAACACCAAACGTAAATACACAACAACACCAACAAACAAATCTATCTAGTATACCACACACCACACCTCTAGCTACTATTTCACACACACCACCGATATAATGGGGAAGAAAGAGAGACCTCTCTCGGACTTCTACAAAAGCCTTGAGCGATAGCCCCAAATCTTGCATCGTTCTAGCAGACCCAAATGGGATTTCAGAATCCCTCCAAATATTTTTAATTTGTTACCCGCTTTTCATGGTTTAGACCATGAAAACCTTATCAAAGCTTACGTAGGATTGAACAAGTCTTAACAACATTCCACCATCCTACGGTTGGTACGGAACAAATTAAATTAAGGGTATTCCCTTTCACCTTAGGCTGATAAAGGCGTTGTCTTGGTTAACCTGCCAAGCCTAATTACGTGGACTCGTGGGCTAAACTTGTTCACCTGTTTATGGAACATTTTACCCACCCCTAAAGACGGATGAGATGCTTTCCAAGATTCATTTCTTTCGACAAAATCCTCATGAATCATTTTCAGAGGCTTGGAATTGTTTCACCGATCTACTTTTAGAGTGTCCACACCATAACCTAGCAAAAGACACGTTAGTTCGTGCCTTTTTCAAAGGACTTCAACATCACCATAAAGAAGTCCTTGACATTATGAATGGGGGTAGTTTCTTAAGTAAAGGAGCCTCTGAGGCTTATAAATTTTAGAAGACCAAACTAAGCGAAATAATAATTGGGGGGGTAGTGATGATATCCCCTCGCCAGCCTAGTTCTTCTTCAACAGCTTAAGGCCGCCCGGTATGTTTGAAATTAAACACGATTCCGAGCATAAAACTCTAATCGAATCACTCACTAAAAGGTAGAGGCCATTTCTGTACAACAAAAAAAGCCTATCCCCGTCATGAATGTAAATTCAAACCCATGTAGTTTTTGTTGAGTCCCTGAGCATCCCGACTCCCATCGTCCTATAGCCTATGAACAAAGCTTGTTCCATTAATAGTGAACCTAACGCCCCTTGGAGACAAAATCCCAACTTCGGTTGGAGGAATAACCAACAAGTCACACCTCAAGGGTACAATAATCAATATGTTAGGCCAACGCACAGCTTTAACCAAGCTCCACTACGACAAGGACAGAGTCAGGGTAATTTTAATAATTATAACAACCAAGTGCAACCTCGACAAGGTCAAGCACAAGGTCAAGGTAATTATAATAATTATAATGCTAATAGAGGTATCGTTCCGGTAAATAATAACTATCAAAATCCACCAATAAATAATTCACGGGAAATAGTTCCAGTAACACCACCCGTGACTACTACACCCACACAACCGGATCGCCTCGACACCTTCATACAAGTGAGCCAAAAACTTTTCCAAACCATGGCTCAATCTAACCAACAACTTCTACAATCCGTTAATAATTTAACCCAACAGTTGGCTCAAGATAAAGCCCAAACCAAAGGTGTGTTGCCAAGTCACGTAATACCTAATCCTAAAACAACAAACACAGCCTTTGAGGTAACCGATAATACTAGTAATGAATATGAAAATGTAGGTGAGATAAATGCCATCACCACTCTCCGTTCTGGCAGAGTGGTTGATAACAAGGTAACTATGCCTATAGTTACCCCCACCAAGAGTCCCCCTACACCTACTATTTTACTAGATACCTAAATAGAAACCCAAGAGCCTACCACTGTAGAGGTACCGGTTACAACACAACCTAAGAAACAGAAAGCCACGGTTAAACATCCAAATGATACCATAGCTAAATATAGACCGAAACCACCGCTTCCACAAAAATTAGCCATGTTAACTAGGGATACAAATTACGAGGAGATTAGGGGTTTTCAAGAATCTAACTATAAACCTTCCCTTCCTCGGCTATTAAAAGCTACCACATCATGCTAAGTTTCTTAAGGAATTGTGTACTACTAGGCGTAAAGACAAATATACCAAAAGACGCCTTTTTAACAGAACAATTCCCAACCTTATCTGAACATAATGGAATTGTTAAGTACAAGGACCCTGGTCATCCTACTGTACAATGCACCTTAGGAGATTCCTATACGACGACCGCGTTATTAGACTTGGGGGCTAGTGTCAACTTACTCCCATTTTATTTGTATAGACATATAGGTCTAGACGAGATGCAACCCACTAAAATGACGTTGCAATTAGCTGATCGGTCTATTAAGTATCCTAAGGGTGTCATCGAAAATGTGTTGGTAAAAGTTCAGGATTTCTACTATCCGGCTGATTTTGTAGTCCTCGATACAGAAGTCGCTAACGACTCTGTCCCGATCATTCTAGGGCATCCTTTCTTGGCAACTGCCAATGTGCTCATTAATTGCCGTGATGGTTCAATGTCCATGTCTTTTGGCCATCTTGTTTGTTGAAGTCAATGTTTTTAAAACAAGGACACGCCATACCCGATTCGCCTATGGATGGAGAGGTTAGCATGATCGAGAGCTTTGCTCGAGATTATTTCAACAACACGCCCCCGATAGTCATATGCCCAAAATTCTTTCCTTTGGAAAGTCGGACTCAACATTTTCATCCCTACACTAGTCGATACACGTATTATTGATGAGGAAGGGATAGAGGATTTTCAAAAAGATGTAAAGGACTACCATAGTAATGTGGATATGACCAATCTAGATGAGGAATTTGATGAGTTTCTTCGAGTAGGTGACAATTCACCCTATCAAGAACTAACTTGCACAACATCCACCTCGACTCCCCTCCTTCCACCCTTTCAAAGGAATCTCGAGTTTGCAATCGATCATTTTGTTTCTCCTGTGCTTCATAATTTTTTAAATCCTCCTAGCAAACAGATACTTGAGAAGGACAAACTATTTGACACCTTCATTTTCAGAATTGAGACAGTCCCTACACACACAATGAATGAGTTCGGTGCTAAAACCACATCCTCATTGTGTACAGGCTGTCTTTCTACAACTTTTCCATATCCACCATATTCTCCACAACCATTCACTTTTCCACACTTATTTACTAAAACACCCACGCATTCAAAAAGTAAAAAGAAGGTGCATGATAGGTTATACAATAGGGTTATCCGACTTCGCTTTCATTTCACTAGGTTGAGTCATAGGGAATCTTGGTGTTTCATTGTGTTTGGATATGTTTTCTGTGATATTTATTTATGGAATGATCCACAACTATTTTGGTTGTTGATATATGATCAACTGCATGTTCATACATATGTTTTAGATAAAGTCTTGAGTATCTGACTATAAACGACTCAAATTTCTGTGTTGGTGCATTTCCTTTCATTCCAATATATTGGTGAGTGCACCATTAAGGTAACCGGGCCCTCCCTATGGAGTGTGTGGCTGTAAGTACCGGATCCTAAGTCCACGGTTCACATAGTTCACGCTTTCCACTCTTGCATGTTTTTCTCGATTTTTTGAGTCATGTTTCTCTATGGTGTGAATTATGTCTTTATTGCTTATTGTTTTTCTTTCTAAAAATAAATAAAAATAAAAAATAAAAATAAACATAGTAATCTAGGAAGTCTCGAATCGACTCTAAAAGACCTTATCATAAAACAAATTTTCTAAGCTTCGTTGTAAAAATTTGTTTGGGGGTGTTGTTAGTGTTTCCGCATACTAAAATGTTTATGTCCCATTAGAGTTGCTTAGGCCATTTTATTGTATTACGATTTGGATTGACATAATCTATTAATTTAGAGTTCATTCGTTCGCATAGCTTACGACATGCACGCACTTCGAGGCGTTTTCCACTATCTCGTATGTCATCTGAAGTCGGAATAGAGTGTTTTATGGATCATTGGATAGGAAATTCTCTCCTGATCATTTCCATATCTCATTCGCATAAATCGGATCGGTAAAGAAGTGGAATTTTGATTTGAAATTCGCGAAAAAATCGAAAAAATCAAAAATTTCGATTTTGGGCTTGGGCCCAACCCGCGCCCATGGAGAGCGCGCTCGCGCTCTTACATTCTCACGAACAGTTCATCGTTTTTGACCTCATCTTCCACCGCCATTAACACCAAGCTTAAAGCTTAAACCTAAAATAAAAATCAAAATAAAAAGAAAACTAAAAACAACCCACGCCAAAAATCAAATCCCAACCCCAATCGACTTCAAACACCAATCAAAACAAACTCCACCAATTTAACCCAACAAAAACCACCAAAAATTCAAAAATTTGGTCTTTGCCACCACCACCACCACCACCACCGCTTTCTTTCAGTCGGTCAAGCTAAACCACCACCACCACATCATATTTAAACCCTCACCCATTCCAAACACTAGATGGCTCAACGCCCGAATTATACCGAGCAAGTTTTCGCTGCCAGACCATTTCGCCCGCTTTCACGGTGACGAAATGGCTAGTAGAGACTGGAATAGTCTTCGGTACTTTCGACCAAGCCTTCTACCACGAAGACTTGGTCCGACGTTTCTACAACACCGGGGGAGTTGGAGGGGAGTAGGATTTTGTGATGGTACAGAAGAAGAGAAGGGAGTTGACCATCATCGGGTGGGTACGAGATTCTAGGCATTCCGCCTAGAATCCATCCGAGGCCACCTTACAGAGCCCCCGGGTTTGACCGGTAGAGCCTCGATGGGCGGATCACCATCAATGGGAGCTACAATACAAACTCCCATTGTGTACGCCAGGCATCCCTCAGGACCAACCAGCTGGCTACAGCCCAGTGGATTGGTCGGAATGTCCTAGGGAAGGACAAGGTCAGCGACATCGGTCTGACCTGCCTCCACGTCCTATGGATACTCCAGGAGCAGAAGTACGATTTCTGTATCCTGGAGTTTTTGCTGAGCATGATTAGGGGGGTCGGAAGGTCTTTGGCACCTCTTCCTGTGTTAATCACCAAGATCATGCTGAAGATGAAAGCAGCTCCAGCGTCTGAGAGGATTTACATTACCCTGCACCGGAACACGCGTATCTATAGGGAGTGTGTCCAACAAGTTTGGAGGAGGGCGGAGGATAGAGAGGAAGAAGAAGAGGATGGTGGGGCTGGGAATGAAGAGGAGGAGGATGAGGATGCCTCCGAGGATGAGGAGGACGTGACCTGCTTTGATGCAGATGCCTTCCGTGAGGTGTTGGTTCGATCGTAACGCATGGCTATGCTTCATAGGGGCATGCGTTCACTAAACACTATCTGCACAGACCTCCGGACTCGACAGGCGACTATTCATCACAACTTCGAGATCCGCACCCACAGAGAGGATGAGAGATGGGAGCAGGCGAGGGCTGAGATGGAAGCCCAGCGCCAGTTTAGAGTGGATATGCTTGCACGCTTCCCACCTCATCTGAGCACTCGCCCGAGGACACAGCTACGAGGCATGGCGCCGTCGATGAAGGACGATGCTGCTAGACCTTCTCGCAGCCCCCGGGAGCCACCACTAGAGAGTGCCCCTCCGCCACCGATGGGCGAAGCTGTTTAGAGAGTCCGAGGATTGATAGTGTGTTGTTGTTGTTTTATTTACTTTTGTTGTGTTTATTTACTTTTGTTGTTTTATTTACTTTTGTTGTTTTATTGTAATGTAATTTTTATTTCCGTAATTTGAATATTGTAGTGGTACTCCAAATGAAATTTTAATATAAGGGCTTATTTTCATTATGCATGGTTGTTTCATATTGACCCCACCTTCCCAACTTGTTTGGGGGTGGTTTTATCAATTCAAGCATTATTTTTGTATAACCCTCATATTAGAATTAATTGCGGAGTCAAGGTGAAAATATGGTTGTTTAGGCAGAAATATGATTAAGTATCATTGTAGGATGAAATCTAGATTAAATAGGTACATTCTATCATAAAATCAACCTAAAAGATACTGGGTTTGAATTAGAATCCAGGATATGAGTTGTTTCCGTTTTTCGAAGTTTGGAAATTTTAGGATTTCCGAAACCGCCGTAATTAGTTTTGGCAACTTTCCGATCCTTTTAGCAACTTTAAACCTATATAAACTTGATACAAACTATCCTCACAACTCACACTACACCTAAACTCCATCACTCACCTTTCACACCCGCGATTCCCACGTTTTAGACTTCATTTTCGCAAACTCGCAACCTTTCGGGCGGGCCTGCGGTAGTACGCTGCCAAGCTTCCACACTTCGACGACATAGAAAATTTTTGTCGAGCGCACGCTTCAAGTCAAAAAGCGACTTCGCTAAAACACTGGAATTCCAAAAATACTAATAAGCGCCAGCTTCTCCTTGGCGACTTCACGCCTAGTTACCGGAATTCCAAAACACAAAGAGCGCGACTTCGGCGCTCGGGTTGAAGCGCCGCTACCGACTTCGTGGACCAGAAATTTTCCAGTTTTTCGGCGTAGTATCCGGATCATTCGCAGCTATCCCAAAGCGTAATTTTGAGATGACATCTCCAACATTGATACCGAACAGCTTTTCAAGATTTGTTCCAAAGCACTACTTACGGTGCTTGGTTTCATGAGTGATCACATATGTTGGTCGGGAACCTCTTATGGTAAGACCGCTCAACTTTATTCTCCAAAGACTTGCATCTTATTTTTATAATAACTGCATTTTCTTTGAGAGACCGGATGGGGAACAAGTGTTCTCCATCAACATTGACGATGAACCAATGGAAATTACCAGGTTCTTGCTAGAATTTGTTCTTGGACTTGCTATGCCCGCTGAGATACAAGACCCATGGTGCTATTGGGTCGATAATATGCATGTCTACACTCATGAGTCTTTGCACGAGGCTTATGGGGCAGGCATTTTCCGTGATTGAGGACCAAGGGGACTATAACGCGTTGCCGCTTGGTAGCCCGTCCATGAACATAGGAACTGTTATGTTTTGGATTATGCTAAACATTTTAGGGAATGGCGTTTTTCTTACGTGAATGACGCCACTTGCAGCGTTTTCCTTTTTAGCCAATGGACGCCCGGTTCTATGACCTTCCCAGACTTTGATGTCTAGTTTAGCACGAGCCCATACCATGAGGCATAAGTACCTTCTTATGCCCTGTTCTAATTTCACGTATTATGCTATGTTTCTTTCCTATTTTTTTGTACACGTTTCACGGATTGGATTAAGGTAGACACGGTCGCGACCCACCAATAGTATTATTCGATCTTTCCGTGCAATGACTTGGCATGGGTGGCGGATACAACCTCACCAGTTGCACCCTACACCCCATCGGACCAAGTGGCACTTAATAGGTTAGCAACCATAGATGATAAATGGCGTGAAGCCCGCAAATTATCATAGCATGGCAGATCGCCAAGGAACCCTCACTTCTTTATAGAAGTAGAGGATGACGAAGATGACGAATAACAACGGGGAGTGGAGGTAAGTTTTATTTCCTTAGTGTCCGCTATGTCCCAAGCAATTTAATTTCTGTTAACCCCATAATGGGTAGAACTTCAGATAGAGTTGTGGTCGGTTTTATTTCCTATATTAGTGCGTTCTAACCTTGTTTTACGATGTTCCCGAATTTTCACGCTTTCAATGGTATTTTTCCTACCCTCTTTATTTAAATGCTTTGAGGACAAAGCATGCTTTTTGTTTGGGGGCATAGAAACTCGTGTAATTAAGACATCTGCTAGGATATAGATAGACATAATATGCATTGTTTTCTAGTTAAAATTTCAAAAATTTAAAAAAATATATAAATAAATAAGTCATGCTATACACTTAGGAATATTGGTATTGTTTCTTTCTCCATGCTCTTAACAATCTAGAAGTCTCACATAGCTTTTGCATCAGAATAATTGTTAGAAACTTAGGTTAATATGTAGGTAATAATCTTTGCATCTATCTATAAATATATTACATGAGTATCTATGATTGTTAGCAGTAAGTTTCTGAAATCTAGGCTAGAGTACTTATTCTACAAATCCTGTGAGAATATAGCCTAAAGCCTTATATGAGTGAAACAATTGAGAAATGACACAAGGGAGAAGTAAAGTCCGGATAGAGAAATCACACGTCCACTTGCTTGATCACTAAACCATATCCTAAGCGAGAATTTAGGCCCTTTTTGGATCGATATAGCCAGAAATTCAAACCTATGAATTATTTTCCGCTAGTCGCCCCTTTGAGCCTTTCATTAGCCCTTCCATAAACCACAATTCCTTTACCCTGTTACAAAAACAAAAACAAAATAAAAATATATATAATAAATCAACCTACCCAATTTAGAATAAGTCTGAGAATAGAATGAATGGAGAAAGAAGAAGAGAAACACCTGTGTAAACAAAAATTAGTTAGTGCTTCAGAAAATAAAGAAAATAAGTTTCCATCCAAGAAAAAAAAAATAGAAATAAAATAAAAACTCCAAAAATAGAATAAAAGGGAGTCAAAAGCCAAAGAAAAAGAAAAAAATATGGCTAAGGATGGAAACAAAGTGTAGAAGCAAAAGTAAATAACAAGGTTTTCTCTAGTTACATAATATGAAGACTCTATTATCTCAGACTTGTCCTTTTGAATATCCATTTCCTTCCTTCTTAAACCATCTCCTAATCCCCGTAACACCTAATAAAGACCTCTAGCTCAATTAGGAATAGGTTAGTGTGATAGTAAGTGGCAGATGTGTTTGATCGACTCCGGCTTCCTTGTTGTCATTGAGATTGTAAGGTAAAGTGTGCCCACTGTACACTGGAGTAGCGAAACTTGAGTGGAAAAATCAGAGTGTTGTTTCTTGACTATTATTGTGAGAACCTACTTAAGGACGCTATTCCGAGTTCTCAGAAACAAACCTGCTAAACATTTGATAGTACTACTCATTGTATATATGTTTATTGTAGACGATTGATTATTATGCATATATTAACCTAGGGTTTTGACTGGTTATTCTTATGTTCATAGCTAGTGAATGTATAGATAATTTGGAGCATGAATAAGGAACAATAGTTTTATTTTCTTAGTCGTTGTAGTATAGATGAAGTTTGTGAGTACCTTCACTGGAAAACTCTCACGAGGCTATAACTCGTCCACTAGGGAATTCCTAGTGGTTTAAGGCCTTGTTGCATATGGTCAATGCAATCGCACTCAGCGAAACGAGAGTAGTTAGAACTCCATTTTTGGTCACTTATTCTAATTTCTCATCTTTGCTTGAGGACAAGCAAAATGCTGTTTGGGGGTGGTTTGATAAGAGCCCAAAACTGTAGTTTTAACCCCTTAATAATCATACTGTTAGACCAATTATGTGAATAATAAGTAAGAGTTAATACTGATTACGTGTTTTTATGCATTTCAGGCTTCAAAGTCCATTATGTGCAGAAATGTGCCACTTTAGCGAGATAAAGGAGCAAAAGTCAGCAGAACTTCCGAATGCCATATCTTTGGACTCAGACCTCGGAAGGAGGCCTACCTTATGTCAAAACGACCGGCTCGGATAGGGCTTTGCAATGGTCCAAGCCTTGACCCAATCAGAGGAGCAGAAGTGGACGAAAAGTCTATGGAAGCCAACTGCAGCTGAAGAGGCCTTTTTGATCGAAGATTGGGTTTTGGGCCTGATTCTCTGGCCCAAAACATGGCTCCAAGCCCATGCACGATTTTTGGATCTGAATGTATAAGAACAAAAGCTTAACTCAGTGTTAATGGTAGATGGTTAGGTTAGAAAATAGAGGTAGCTTAGAATAGAAAGTAGCCATTAAAATAGGTTCTAGATCTAGTTTAATTTAAGAGTTTTAATTAAGTTTAGTTCCATTTAAATTATTGTATTAGATTAAACATTTGAATCTTGCTCTTAAATTTGATTAGATCAATAAAGTAGTGTTCTTTATCAATTTCGTTTTTGTCATTTACAATTTATTAGATCTAAATTCAATTCTTGTTACCATTCAATTCTTAGTTATTAATTAGATTCCATTATTGTTTAATTAAGTAAATTTCAATGCTTTATATTATGTTTAGTTTTAATCTAAATGGAAATGATTGCGGAATGATTCAAGGCTAAACCTCCATTAGAGGGGGTTGAGAAGCCTTGATGAAAGCTTGATTCCGTTTAACGTAGAGTCGTCGTAATTTCTATTCCACGCCAGAAATAATTAGTTCACCATGAGAATGGGTTTAATTGTTCACATGCTAGTTATAAATTGGTAGAAATGCCATGTGTAATTAGGGATTAGGAAGAACCGATTGTTCTGTGTAGCAGTTCAATTCGGATTACGACGACTCGTCGCTAGTGGATTAAGTTGAGTTAAGGTGGAATCAATCCCCTCTAACTCCTTATCATCGAATCAACGTAGCATTCCCTTAGTATTCTGATAACCGACTAGTGCATTTCGTGGGTAGTTGCATCGTAGTCTAGTCCCCTTTTCATAAAGCTCTCATTGACTTTAAGTAGAGTATTGAGACTAGAAAACAAGCATACGGAAGGACTAAGAGTGGAACGAATCACTCTACTCCACTATATCTCATAGGATTGAGAGTAGAAAATATCTTTGATAATAGACTCGTAAAAGTCCAGTTTTAGTTTACTTACGTTGTGAATTCATCACTCATTTCGTAGGTAGACTAATCATTTTTACTATTATCACCTATCAAGAACTACCTTGCACAACATCCACCTCGATTCCCCTCCTTCCACCCTTTCAAAGGAATCTCGATTTTGCACTCGACCCTGTTGTTTCTTCTGTGCTTTATAATTTTTTAAATTCACCTAATAAACAAATATTACAGAAGGACAAACCATTTGACACCTTCATTTCCAGAATTGAGACAGTCCCTACACACACACAATGAATGAGTTTTGTGCTAAAACCACATCCTCATTGTTTACGTGTCATTTCTTTCTATAACTTATCCATATCCACCATATTCTCCACAACCATTCACTTTTCCACACTTATTTACTAGAACAACCACTCATTCAAAATGGAAAAAGAAGGGGCATGCTAGGTTACGTAATAAGGTTATCCGACTTAGCTTTCATTTCACTAGGGTTGAGTCATAGGAAATCTTGGTGCTTGATTGTGTTTGGATATGTTTTCTCGGGATATTTATTTATGGAATGATCCACAACTATTTCGGTTGTTGATATATGATAAACTGCATGTTCATACATACCGCCTAGATAAAGTCTCGAAAGTATCCCACTATAAACGACTCAACTTTTGTGTTTGGTGCATTTCCTTTCATTTCCACTCTTGCATGTTTTCTCGGATTTTTTTGAGTCATGTTTCTCTATGGGGTGAATTATGTCTTTATTGTTTATTGTTTTTACTTTTAAAATTAAAATATATATATATATATATATATATATATATATATATATATATATATATATATATATATATATATATATATATATATATTAAAGAATAAGCATAGTAACCTAGGAAGTCTCGAATCGACTTTAAAAAGACTCATCATAAAAACAAATTTTCTAAGCTTCGTTGTAAAAATTTGTTTGGGGGTGGGGTGTTTGTGTTTCCGTACTAAATATTTATGTCCCATTAGAGTTGCTTAGGCCGTTTTATTGTATTACGATTCGGGTTGACATAATCCATTAATTTAGAGTTCAATTGTTCGCATAACGTACGTCATGCACGCACTTCGAGGCGTTATCCACTATCTTATATGTCATCCACGGTCGGAATAGAGTGTTTTATGGATCAGTGGATTGGAAATTCTCTCCTGATCATTTCCATATCTCATTCACAAAAATCGGACCGGTAACGAAGCGCCAATTTTGATTTGAAGTTCGCGAAAAATCGGAAAAAAATCCACAAAATTTCGATTTTGGGCTTGGGCCCAACCCGCGCCCACGGACAGCGCGCACGCGCCCTTACCTCCACCAACAGTCGCGTTTCTTCTTCCTCCATTCCGCCATTAACGCCAAGCTTAAAACAAAACCAAAACAAAAAAAAAAAAAAAAAAAAATAAAAAGAAAACAAAAATTTACCCACGCCCCAAATCAAATCCCAACCCAAATCGATTCCAAACACCACCGACCACTACCACTACCGATTTCCATCACTAAAAACCACCGAAAATTCAAAATTTTGGTGCTGCCGACCACCACTCCACCACCACCAACGGGTTGCTTCAACCGGTCTATTAAAATCACACCACTACATCACATTTAAACCCCCACTACATTCCAAACTTCCAATGGCTCAACAACGCCCGAATTTTGCGAGCAAGCCTTTACCGCCCGACCACACTTCGCCCGCTTTTATGGTGATTTAGATGATCGGTCGAGATCGGAATAGCTTGTGGTACTTTTCGACCGAAGCCTATTACCACGAGGGACTTAGTCCGACGGTTCTATGATCTGAGGGAGTTGGAAGGGACTAGGATTTTTGTAGTTGTAGCTGTAAGAGGCGGAAGGAAGTGACGACCGGGTTATTATTGAGATTCTAGGCATTCCGCCTAGAATCCATCTGGATGTGACCTGCAGGAGTCCCATAATGGGGTAGAGCCATTGATGCACGAGACGCTTATTGGAGGGGACTACAATGCAAGATCACATTGTGTCCGACAAAGCTTCCCTTAGGACCAACCAACCGGGCTACAGTACGATGGATTGGTCGAACATCCGGGAAGGGGAAGGTCGGCGATATCGGCCTGAATCGCCTCCATATCTTATGGATACTCCAGGAGCGGAAGTATGACTTCGCATCTTAGAGTTTTACCGAGCATGATTAGGGGAGTAGGGAGGATCTGTTGCCCTCTCCCCTGTTGATAACAAAGATCATGCTCAAGTTGAGAGCAGCTCAGCGCGTCGATCGGACATACATCACTCTCCACCGTAACCCTCGTGATCTATAAGGAGTGTGTCCAACGGGTTTTGAGATTGGCTGAGGATAGAGAAGAAGAAGAAGAGGATGGAGGAGCTGAGAATGCCGAGGAGGTCGGGGACATCGGGATGCCTCGGTGGGCGAGGAGGACTTGACCTGTTTTGACGCTGATGCCTTGGAGAGGTCTTTGGACCGATCACGAACGCATGGCTGTGATCCATCGAGGCATCGCTAAGCTTAACACCATCTGTGAAGACCTCCGGACTCGACGACAGTAACGATGTATCACAACTACGAGCTCCGTACCCAGAGAGAGGACGAGAGGTGGGAACAGATGAGCGCCGAGCTAGAAGCTCAGCGCCAGTTTCGGGACGAGTTGCTGACTCGATTCCCACCTCACGGGGACTCTCCTTTTGAGGACACACCATCCAGAATCGAGCCGCCGCCCCCCCGATCTAATGGTGCTAGCTCTTCAGGAGCTCAGGAGCAGTCTCCGGAGCACGTTCCCTCCGCCACCAGTTCCGGAGTAGCTAGGGATAGTATAGTTTGATGTTTTATGTTTTATTTGTAGTTTAATTACTGTCATTTATTTTTATGTAAGTTTTATTTCCGTAATTTGAATTTTGTTGTGTAATGTACTCCGAATAAAAATTTTAATATAAGGGGTTATTTTCAGTATGCGTGGTTGTTTCATATTGATCCCACCTTCCCAACTTGTTTGGGGGTGGTTTTATCAATTCAAGCATTAGTTTTATAACCCTCGTGTTAGAATTTATTGCGGAGTCAAGGTGAAAATATGGCCGTTTAGGCATATCTATGATTGAGTATCATTGTAGGATGAAATCTAGATTAAATAGGTACATTCTATCATAAAATCAACCTAAAAGATACTGGGTTTGAATTAGAATCAAGGATATGAGTCGTTTCCGTTTTCGGGTTTGGAAATTTTAGGATTCCGAAACTGCCGTAATTAGTTTTGGCAACTTCCCCATCCATTTTAGCAACTTTAAACCTATATAAACTTGATACAATCTATCCTCACAACTCACACTACACCTAAACTCCATCACTCACCTTTCACTCCAAATGATTCCCTCGTTCCGGCTCATTTTCCGAAGTTTACGCAACTCCGAAGCGCTTCAAGCCCTTCTACTGAGCGCGCCTTTCGCGCCTCAGATATATTTTTTGAGTTTTTGTCGAAGGCCAAGGCAGGCCAGCTGAGCCGGCCGACCCACGCCAAACACCGAAATTTCAATTTCTTCGAGAGCGATCACGCTTCTATCGAGAGCGCACTCGGCGCGACTTCCGTGGACCAGAAAATTTCCAGCTTTTCGCGCGTAGTATCCGGATAATTCGCAGCTATTCCAAAGCGTAATTTTGAGATGACATCTCCAACATTGATACCGGAACAGTCTTTCGAAGATTTGTTCCAAAGCACTACTTATGGTGCTTGGTTTCAAAGCGTTTATCACATTCGTTGGCTGGGAGCCGCTTATGGTAAGACCAGATGCACTTTATTCTCCGACTCTAGCATCTTATTTTTACGATAACTGCATTTTCTTTGAAAGACCAGATGGAACTTGTTCTCCATCAACATTGATAATGAACCAATGGAAATTACCAGGTTCTTGCTAGCATTTGTTCTTGGATTGGCTATGCCCGCTGAAATACAAGACCCATGGTGCTATTGGGTCGATAATATGTATGTCTACACTTATGAGTTTTTGCATGAGTCGTATGGCGCGGGCATTTTCCATATTGAGGACCAAGGGGAATATAACGTCGCCTTTGGTAGCCTGTCCATGAACATAGGAACTGTTATGTTTTTGGATCATGCTAAACATTTTAGGGGAATGACGTTTTTCTTCTGTGAATGATGCCACTTGCAGCGTCTTCCTTGCTTTAGCCACGGGACGTATGTGTCATGACCTTCCCCGAACCTTGATGTCTAGTTTAGCTCGATCCCATAGCATGAGGCATAAGTACCTTCTTATGCCCGTTTTAGTTTCTCGTATTATGCTATGTTTCTTTCCTGTTTTTTGTACACGCTTCACGGATTGGATTACGGTCGACACTCCCAATAGTATTATTCGATCTTTCCGTGCAATGACTTGGCAAGGGTGGAGGATACAACCTCATCTGGTTGCACCCTACACCCCGTCAGACCAAGTGGCTCTTAATAGGTTAGCAATCATAGATGATAAATGGCGGGAAGCCTGGCAAATTATCATTGAATGGCAGGACGCGAAGGAACCTCACTTCTTTATGAAAGAAGAGAATGAGGAAGATGACGAGTAATGTGGGGAATAAGGTAAGTGTTCATTCTAGTTAGTGTCTGCTTATGTCCCAAGCAATTTCATTTTTGTTAACCCCATAATGGGTAGAACTCGTATAGAGTTGTGTCAGTTTTTATTTCCTATATTAGTATGTTCTAACCTTGTGTTTACAGATGTTCCTGAATTTCACGCGTTTTAATGGTATTTTTCCTACCCTCTTTATTTAAATGCTTTGAGGACAAAGCATGATTTTTGTTTGGGGCGGGCATAGAAACACGTGTAATTAAGGCATCTGTTAGGATATAGATATGTATAATATGAATTTGTTTCTAGTTAAAATTTCAAAAATTCGAAAATATAAATAAATAAGTTATGCTATACACTTAGGAATATTGGTATTGTTTCTTTCTCCATGCTCTTAACAATCTAGAAGTCTCAATGAAAGCTGTTGCATCGTAATAATTGTTAGAAACTTAGGTTAATATGTAGGTAATAATCTTTGCATCTATCTATAAATATATTACATGAGTATCTATGATTGTTAGCATAAAGTTTCAAATCTAGGCTAGAGTACTTATTCTACAAATCCTGTGAGAATATAGCCTAAAGCCTTATATGAGTGAAACATTTGAGAAATGACACAAGGGAGAAGTAAAATCCGGATAGAGAAATCACACGTCCACTTGCTTGATCACTATGACATATCCTAAGCGAGAATTTAGGCCCTTTTTGGATCGATATAGCCAAAAATTCAAACCTAGGAATTATTTCCCGCTAGTCGCCCCTCTGAGCCTTTCTTTAGCCTTTCATAAACCACAATCCCTTTACCCTGTTACAAAAACAAAAACAAAATAAATAAATAAATAAATAAATCAACCTACCCAATTTAGAATAAGTCTGAGAATAGAATGAGGAAGAAAGAAGAAGAGAAAACCCGTGGTAAAAACAAAAAGTTAGTTAATTGTTTCGTAAAAATAAAGGAAAGAAGTTTCCATCCAAGGAAAAGAAAAAAAAATAGAAATAAAATAAAAACTCCAAAAATAGAATAAAAGGGAGTCAAAAGCCAAAGAAAAAAAAAAAAAGAAAAAGAAAAAGAAAAAATATGGCAAGGATGGAAACAAAGTGTAGAAGCCGGTAAATAACAAGGTTTTCTCTAGTTACATAATATGAAGACTCTATTATCTCGGACTTGTCCTTTTTGAATATCCATTTTTTCCTTCTTAAACCATCTCCTAATCCCGAAACACCTAATAAAGACCTCTAGCTCAATTAGGAATATGTTAGTGTGATAGTAAGTGGCGATGTGTTTTTGATCGACTCCGACTTCCTTGTGTGTCATTGAGATTGTAAGGTAAAGTGCCCAATCACCCATCACAGAGTAGAGTAGCTTAAACTTGAGTGGAAAAATCAGAGTGTTGTATCTTGACTATTATTGTGAGAACCTACTTAAGGATGCTATTCGAAGTTTGAAACGGATCTGCTAGACATTTCATAGTATTACTCATTGCATATATGTTTATTATAGATGATTGAGTATTATGCATATATTAGCTTAGGTTTATGACTTGGTTATTCTTGTTCATAGCTAGTGAGATGTATAGATAGTTTGGAGCATGAATAAGGAAACAATAGTTTTATTTCTTAGTCGTTGTAGTATAGATGAAGTTTGTGAGTACCTTCACTGGAAAACTCTCACGAGGTTATAACTTCGTCCACTAGGGAATTCCTAGTGGTTTAAAGACCTTGTTGCATATGGTCAATGCAATCGCACTCAGCGAAACGAGAGTAGTTAGAACTCCATTTTTGGTCACTTATTCTAATTTCTCATCTTTGCTTGAGGACAAGCAAAATGCTGTTTGGGGGTGGTTTGATAAGAGCCCAAAACTGTAGTTTTAACCCTTTAACAGTCATACTTTTAGACCAATTATGTGAGTAATAATTAAGAGTTAACACTGATTACGTGTTTTTATGCATTCCAGGCTTCAAAGTCCATTATGTGCAGAAATGTGCCACTTTAGCGAGATAAAGGAGCAAAGGTCGGTTACTAAGGAATTCCGTGATTAAAGGCCAAGTTTCGAGAAGACAAAGCCTTTCTAAAAGCTCGGTAAAAAGCTGAAAAGTCGACGCGGGCAGAAATAGCACACAAAGTCAGCAGAACTTCCGAAGGATATATCTTTGGACTCAGACCTCGGAATGGGGCCTACCTTATGTCAAAACGACCGGCTCGGAAAGAGCTTTCCAATGGTTTAAGCCTTGACCCAATCAGAGGAGCAGAAGTGGACAGAAAGTCTGTTGAAGCCAACTGCAGCTGAAGAGCCCTTTTTGGACTGAAAGAATTGGGTTTTGGGCCTGATTCTCTGGCCCAAAACATGGCTCCAAGCCCATGCACGATTTTTGGATCTGAATGTATAAAAACAAAAGCTTAGCTCTTTGTTAATGGTAGATAGTTAGACCTAGATTAGATTTAGATTAGTTAGCCTCCATTAATGAATTCTAGATCTAGTTTTTCATGTAGATTAATTAAGTTTAGTTCCATTTCAATTATTGTATTAGATTAAACCTTTGAATCTTGTTCTTCATTTTGATTAGATCAATAAAGTAGTATTTTTTATCAATTTCGATTTTGTCATTTCCATTCCTAGATCTAATTTTAATTCCTGTCTTTATTTCATTTGAGTCATTAAATTAGATTTCATTATTGTTTAATTAAGTAAATTTCAATTCTTTATATCATGTTTAGTTTAAATGTAATCGAAAATGATTGCGCGTAATGATTCTCGGCTAAACCTCCATTAGAGGGGTTGAGAAGCCTTGATAAAGCTTGATTCCGAATATCGTAGAATCGTCGTAATTTCCTTTCCACTCTAGAAACGATTAGTTCACCATGAGAATGGGTTTAATCGTTCATATGCTAGTTATGAATTGGTAGGAATGCAATGTGTAATTAGGGATTAGGAAGAACCAATTGTTCTGCAAAGCAGTTCAATTCGGATTACAACGATTCGTCGTTAAAAGGAACTTAAGTCGAGTTAAGGTGGAATCAATCCCCCTCTAACTCCTTATCATAGAATCAACGTAGCATTCCCTTAGTTATTCCCATCGTCGACTAGTTGCATTTCGTGGGTAGTTGCATCATAGTCTAGTTGCCTTTTTCGTAAATCTCTCATTAGACTTTAACTTTAGAGTACTTACACTTGAGAACATAGCATACGGAAGGACTAGGAGTGGAACGAATCACTCTACTCCACTATATCTCATAGGATTGAGAGTAGAATCTTTGATAAATATAGGCACGTAAATTAGTTTTAGTTTACTTACGTTTTGAGTTTTATCGTTCATTTCATAGGTAAACTATTCATTTTATGTTTTATCACACACCCCAAGACTTTATCTCCACAAAGGTTCATGGCGACAACACTACAACGAATAAACATCATGTTTTTAGTTTCGAATATGGGCGCCATCTTCTACAGCGTTTCTCCACAGAGTTTCGTGTCCTCCACATGCAATTTTCTAGCTTTATTCAAACCAAAGAAAATCTATGTCTAAGCCGAGATTAATGTCGAGAGAACGTACCTGTTAGGAAACGCGAAGAAAAACACCGAGTTGTAAAGCAGCAGTACTGGCGATACTGCAGAAGACGGAGCCGACAGCGCCGACTCTCTTGTTTTTGATTTGCACACCACGACTACTTTCTCCGTCTCACTTCAACTTGGCGAGGATGGTTTTGGGTTGGTGTACGCGGATAAGTTGTTTGCTGCGAGACACGTTGTTATGATATAGTTTTCTACGACTTCAGGGACTCTCGTCAGGTTGTTAGGCTGTTGTTTCGCGAATGAAGTGCAGCTGCGTGTTTATGCGTACTTGCCTTAGGGGATCCTTGACCACGTTTTGTTTGATGAGAGTGACTATTTTTTTTTGGATTGAGTATCCACCACTTGTTTTCCATATACCCTAAACATGGTTGAGTACTACCAAATTTCACATGGCCAAACAGAGCCATAAGGTTTTGTCGAGCTGTTTTCCAGTATTAGTGGGATTCTTATCTAATCCAACTTCATCTCTAATCTCAATTCTTATCTACTCCACATTCTTATCTCATCCGAATACTTTGAGTCCAATTAGTATTTAACTTCCTTTTATTACTATTATTACTAAACTGCCCATACGTTTAATTTCAATGGTCTAATCCTAGTATCGCTATTCCGCTGGCACGCGTCGTCGAAATCAACTTTCGTATTGTTACGTGATGCGTTCGGTACAATTTTCGGCAATCAATTTCTTTTGCAATTTTTTTCTGTTAGTTTTTCTATGCATTTTCAGCCATCTTTTCTTTAATTACATTGAGTCCCGTATACATTAGTTTGACATTTTTTCGTTCCCGATAATTCACGAATTTTTCCCGATAGTCTATTTTCCTATCGTTTACATTCACACGACACTTTGTTATACATTCCACTTACTCTTTTCTTATTTCATTTTTTCCTCGAATTTTCTTCTCTTCTTTGCCATATGAACTTTGTTCGCATGCGAAAGAGGGGGAAATGTTTCGACTCCCACCTATGTGGCAAACGTCCATTAGTAGGGGTCTCCATTTTTATTCGGTTAATCGACAGGGCTAAAGCCCAATTTGTAATACCATGGATCAATGTACAAGCCCATTAACTCATGTGTCTAAGGCTGAACCTTAGCCACATGGTTTTCCACTAACGTACATTAATTTATGTCTAGATTCGTTTCTTATCTATCAAAGAGATAATTATCAGTTGAGAGTTATATTCAATTACAATTACTTAAGCTACAAGAATACTTGAGCTATAAAGATTCTCTACTCTACCTATATAAATACCAAATTATTTTTCATACAGAGCTACGTTCTTGAGACTTGATCCCATCGATAATTTGGGTACGTAGGCAACCACAAGGTACATTCTCATCATTCTCCCGATCACCATCACTTTTCTAACTACTTTTCTATGTTCTTCATCTCTTTCATCACCACTTAGTGTTTTGATCATATTTAGTCGAAACAATCACATTGCGAGTGGAGTACCTTGAACCTTTGTTGTTAAAAAAACCTCTTCATCTTCTAAAACCAGGTTTTTGTAGCGTAATCACCAACGAGTTATCGTAGTTTGGATTGTTCGAAGCTAAAACTCGTTGGCGATTACGCTACAAGAGCTTGGTTTGAGAAGATGTAAATGTTTTTTTATCAAGTATGGTTTCAGGCTACTCCTCTCGCAGTGTGATTACCTGTTATAGGTATTTCTGGTAAATAATAATAGCAAACTCAGGATGGATATCTTCTTAAGAAGGTACTAGTAACATGTATTTATGTGAATGATATTATACTCAAGATTACTATATTCTCCATAAGTTACCTGTTACAGGTAAGTTTTGGAGAATATAGCCAGCCTGAGTCAAATATACTTTACCAGAAATAGAAGTTACATGTATCTTCTAAGAACGGCTAACTTCTAAATAAATTCTCAAAAGATACTAGTTACAGGTATTTCTGGTAAATGATATTTTACTCAGGATGGGCATATTCTTTAGAAGATACCTGTAACAGGTATTTATGGTAAAGGATATTTTACTCAGGATGGCTATATTCTTCATAAGATAACTGTAAAACGTATTTATGGTAAAGGATATTTTACTCATGATGACTATATTCTTAAGAAGTTACCTGTAATAGGTATTTCTGGTAAAAGATATTTTATTTAGGATGACTATATTCTTAAGACATGGTAAGAAATGGGCAACAAGGGTTTGGTGTGTCGACTTTGGTGGAGTGGGTTTTGAAGAATTCTTCTTAGTGTAGGTTGACATATACTTGGGCACAACTGTTCAAAACACAAAAGGACTAGAGGTGAGAGATAACTCTAAGCTGTATATTAGTGTAGTGCCTTCAGATTCAGTTGTAATTCAATAAAATGGGATAATAGGTCGGAGGAGAGATGTTATGGTGTCTTTTTATGTTTTTAAGGTTTATTTCAATGAATAATTTTTTATGATGGTCGTGTGTTGTGTCTGCAATAATATT
Organism: Coptis chinensis; assembly: GCF_015680905.1. Taxonomy (NCBI): domain Eukaryota; kingdom Viridiplantae; phylum Streptophyta; class Magnoliopsida; order Ranunculales; family Ranunculaceae; genus Coptis; species Coptis chinensis. The sequence continues at coordinate 41,288,723 of NC_141463.1, forward strand.
TGGATTTCAAAATATTTTTATGCGAAGAATTAGAGGAAAAAAAGAAAGAAAGCAAAAGACAAGTTAGAATGGTATTTCATTGCTAAGTTCTATTGATCCGAAATGAAAGGTAAGATTAAGATGTTTGATTTTCACAGAAAATGACCTTTAGTGTTTGGTTTCAAGATTGACTTTCACCTCAGTAGTATCTGACTTTCACCAGTCGTTGAGTAGTCATAATTCCATCACTCTCTAGTAAGGCAAGGTAAATAGTGGATCATCTTCCAAGAGCCACCATATGGACTTTGTGTAAGGAGAGAAATGTATGATCTTTGAACAGCAAGAAAAAGAACTATCATGGTCATGGAGGGGATTAAAGAGGACTTATTTGATTAGGAATGTGCAAGGCCTATCTGTAAAGGGTTTACTAATCAATATCTAATGCGTAATTCAGGTATGTGATAAGTGCTCAAAAAGTACAATTTAACCCTCGATTATGCTTCTTGTTTAGCCATCTTAGTGGACTAATAGTGTTTGTAAGTTATGTTTTATGATTCTACAGGTGAAAAAGAGAGTTTTGTGGAATATTAGAGAAAAAGGGGTAAAACGGATCAATTTAGAGCATTAAGGATCACATGGGAAGCACGTGGACAATCATGGAGAAGGCCAAGGAATTGAAGCTATTAAAGATGCAACTTGGATCTATTTTAAAGCCTATTTGGAAGCCCAAGGCCAAATAATTCATTACTTGGACGAAAGCCCGCAAAAGAGGATAGAAGGATAGAGCAGAAGAGAGAAAATAGACTTTTGCGTCTAGGACGCATGGATCGCTCATTCAGACGCATTGCTTTCATCTGGGACGCATGGATCGCGCGTCCAGACGCATTGCTCGCGTCTGAGATGCATGGATTGTGCGTCTAGACGTATGAAATGACACTGTAGCCAATTCCTTCTCACTTTTGGTGACGAAGTTGGACTCTGAAAGAAGTCTATTTGTATTAGGAAACAAATGGCGGTTTGGAATGCTTCTAGAACTCATTGTAAACCCTATAAATAGAGGACCTAAGTGCCTCATGTAATTGGCCAATTCACTTATACTCTTGTCTCCATAACTTGAGGCAGAGAGAGATTAATAATAAAAGATTCAGTTTTAACTAGATGAGTCTTAATAAATTAGTGTTTCTAGTCTTATGTTCTTCAACTCTTCTTCTTCTCGTTCTTCGTGTTCTTCCTTCTTTATGGAAGGCTAATCTTCTCCTTCAAGGGAGAAGATAAAGCCGGTGCTTAGGGTTGATGATTTTTTTTGGTTCATGGTGTTCTTCAATCAGGTTAGTTCTTTATGTTTTTAGTTATTAGTTCCATTGCCCAGACCAGGGGATGGAAGTATAGATTAAGGTTTTTATTTACTGCAATCGAATATCATGCTAGTTTATGGTTTTATTTATTGCAATTGAATATTTGCTAGTGACATGATTTTATTTATTGCAATTGAATATAATGCTAGAATAGGGTTTTATTTATTGTAATTGAATATTATACTATTATTCTCTACTTTTCTTCTAGTTGTGTAGTGTTTTAGAGTAAGGGAAGTATTCCTTATGTTTGCCTTAGATGGTGATTCATTGAATAGCTGCCCAAGCTCACATAAAAGAAAGAAGATACTAGTAACATAAAAGTTAGGAACAACCTTAAGTATAGTTATTCATTAACGATGTTTTGTCCAAAAGGGCATCGACACTCGCTTGATTTCCTAATTATAGTCAACTTGTGAGAACAACCATGAAGCAGAAGGTCACAAATCAAAAGTATTGGTGGATTCTAATCTCTTGAATTCCCTCTCTTAAAAATTCTTAATAGTTTAGTTAGTTTAGTTTAGTTTAGTTTAGTTTAGTTTAGTATTAGAATCTACAATATCTATAATCATAGTTTTTAATCCCTCAAACCCCCTTTCCAGTGCTGTCCTTCATATAAACATATACTTAAAAGAGGAACGATACCCTACTCATCCTTTACTCATTGAGGGATAATTAGGTTTTGATACGCTTCTATTTTGTTCAACGATCATCATCCATCTACATCATCTATCTATATCATCCATATACCATCTCACACACAAAAAGAGGCAAGGTCAAATGGCGCCGCTGCCGGGGAAAGTTGTTTACGTTTAACGTTTTCTTTCAAGATTAGAACTTTGGATCTTGAGGTAATTTTAGCCGCATCATCCATCCTTTTAAGAGAGAAAGAAGCTTGAAGGACATCTCGAAGATAAGATCTACCATCCAGGTTAGTCGAATCTTCATTCTTTTTATTTCATTCTTAGTATAGTTGCATCATAGTTTAATTTTATTGCTTTCTAGTATAATTGCATTTAGGACCTTTTAAAAATTGAAGTTGTAAGCCAACACAGCGAAACATCAAACTCTAGTGTTTCTTGTTTGAATCTTGACAAGCGGACTATCGTCTATGGGTAGTGGTACTTAAGCAATCCAAGTGATTCACCATAACCCTAGAAGAGACAACATTAGACAACGGGCGAGATACTAGTTGCAAAGCCCAACCCAGTTGAGGGAAAGTAGTTTTTTTTTTTATTTTTTAAAAAAATCCAAAAAATTAGTATAATTGCATTTTCGTATTACTTAGAATAGTTGCATATTAGTTTAATTGCATTCAAGCATAGTAGGATAGTTTTTCATCATCTTCGCATAACAGGAATACTAGACAAGATTGATATAATGGCCGCACGCAATGATGGAGGTGTTATGGACACCAATAATCCTGAAGCTATCCCACCCATGCAAACACACAAATGAAGAAGAAGGCTGAAAGTGATTTCTATTAAGCCAATCATTGGAGACCCATCCAGCAGTATTGTTTTTCCAGAGATAGAAGCTAACCAGTTTGAACTTAGAGCATCAGTAATCTCTATGCTTCCAAAGTTCAATGGTTCAGACAATGTTCAGCCTTATGTTCACATGAACAAATTTCTTTCAGTCCTCAAAACTTTCAAGAACCAGAATATCAAAGATGAGAGTATCAAGTTGATTCTTTTTCCACTCTCACTCAAAGGTAAAGCCTTCGAATGGTTAACTGTATAGCCGATCAATTCAATAGACAACTGGGAGAAGTTGAGAACAAAGTTTATGAACAAGTTCTACCCACCCCAGAAGTCAGATGCCATGCAGCAAGCCATCAACAATTTCAAAGGGAAGGTGACTGAAGAATTTCATTAAAGTTGGGAGAAATTCAATAATCTGCTAGTCTCATGTCCATATCATGGATACGATAAGAGCACACTTGCTCATTTTTTCTATCGAGGACTCTCGATGATGAACAAGCAGATGATACAGTCAATGCACAAAGGCAAGTTTACATCAATGGATGGAGAGGAAGCTTATAACTTTCTCGAGAATTTAGCTGAAGAAACACAACAATGGACTACTAGCAACGAGGATGTAGCTAGAATGGAGGGGAGCTAAAACAATTTGGTTACCAAGCACATGAACAATCAGATCAAGAACTGAAGTCAACATTGGCTAGCCTGGCCACCAGCATTGAAACTCTGAGTAAGAAATTCAACTAGTTCTCCATGAATCCCTCCTAGATAAATAATTCTCAAGCTAAATCTCTCCTAGTCATGCAAGCTAGCCAATACTACGAAGTCTGTTCTGGCACTTCTCATGCAACTCTAGAATGTCCTGGTTACTATCAACATGCATCAGTTGGAGAGTACAATATAAACTCATTTCAAAGGCCCAACCAAGGTGGTAATAACTTTCAAGGTAATTATTGGAGACAGAATGCTGGACCCCCAGGTTCTCAAGATCAAAGTTATATTCTATAGACAAGTCAACCTTCACAGTTGGTCCCTCAACAATAATTATACTCTCAGCAGAATTCCAATACAAGTGGAGAGTTAGTGCCTGATCTTAGGAGAAATTATGCCGCACTAGCCGACCTGGAGAATGCAATTACTTTGTTATCACAGAAAAATCAGAAGTTTGAAAGTGTTCTAGAGCTTCTTGCACAATCTCAACTTAATCTCCAGCAATCTCAGGCAAGTCAATGATCTAGAATGGAGTCTTTAGAGGCTAAGGTCAACCAACTCACTGCTGCTTTGTCTGTAAAGACATAAGCAACTCAACTTAGCTTATTGGAACCAATATTGAGGAGTGAAGATGTATGCCACATTGGGACAACTTCTAGTACTGATCACCTCCATGATCAGGTCAGCTCAGTTACTACTCTCAGATCAGGATTGAAGATAGACAACAAGGTTGACTTACCTTCTCATGATAACATTGCTACAGAGCAATCGGTCAAGATTTCAAATGAAGTTAGAAAGGAAGTGGGAGAAATCCTTTGAACTCCCATTTGTAAAGATAACCAAGACAAGATATGTAAGAATGCCAAAGAGAAAGAAGAGCAAACACATGCTGATGTGTTTGTGCCAAAGGCACCTTTTCCTATGTTTTTTGCTAAAAGCAAAAAGGATAAGCAATTTTTAGAGATGAAGGAGGCATTTAAGAAAGATAACATCAATATCCCATTTCTCAAAGCAATCAAGCAGTTGCCATCATATGCCAAATTCTTGAAGGATGCATGCAACATAAAGAGAAGTACTCATGTTCCAAAGCGAGCGTTTCTAGCTGGACAAACAACATCTATTATCCATCAGCAAGCTCTAATCAAGCTCAAAAATCTAGGAAGTCCTACAATATCATGCAAGATAGGAGAAAAATTCATGGGTAATGCTCTTTTAGACCTTGGTGCTAGTGTTAATCTCTTGCCATATCATGTGTACCAAGCTTTGGGCCTGGAAAACCTAAACCTACCAAAGTCAAATTGAAGTTAGTTGACCGCTCTACCAAGATTCCTAGAGGCATAGTTGAGGATGTTCTTGTTCAAGTAGCCGATTTCTACTATCCAGTGGATTTCATTGTGATAGACACCAAGGAGGCCTTTGATAAAATTCCAATTATTCTAGGCCGACCTTTCCTCGCTACCGCAAAAGCTTTGATAAATTGTCATAATGGTGAAATGAAGATCAACTTTGGTAAGATGTCTATGGACATAAATATCTTTCACCTGTTGTATAAGGATTGTGATGACACCGAAGGTGGAGAGGTGTACTTCCTTGATAGCATGATACAAGAATCCTTCCCATTCGAAGATACAATTGAGAGTGCTCAAACTACATAAAATTGTGATGAACCTGAGAACCCTACCACAGAGGCGTTGCTAGCCATGTTCTTGGAATCTCTACAGAAAATTCAAGATTTAAGTGAGCAGAATGGAAAATTAACAGAGAGAGTATCATATCTTGAGAAGATGAACTCTACATTTCAGGATGAACAACAAATTTCTGCCCAGAAAAATCAGTTACTAGAGAATCAACTTAAAGAAGTTTTGGAAAAACAACAGAATCTAGAAATTGAAATGAGTCTTTTGAAGAAGAAAGTGGACCATATTGATAAGAAGTATTGCACTGTTGAAGCCTCTTCTACACCATCATTTTCTGAACGAGAGAAATATGTGAACCAGTCTACCGCCCACCTTGAGCGCAGTCAACCAGACATCCATTATCATCACTGTGGTGGTAAAGGGCACATCAGATACTATTGTCCTGTTTGAAAGAAAGATTTTCGTCAATCTTCTAAATAGAGGAACAACAAGGCCTATCACACAATCATCAGACCTAAAATAGTTCAAGGTAGAGAAGCAACTTCACTAGCAATCTTTCCAGCATATCAAGGAGTATTTCTTACAACCCACAAGGTGAGACCTCCTCGTCCTCCAAATATTCGTCAGATTTGGGTAAGAAAATCTGATCTCCTCACTCCAAATTGATAATGCATGATATATAGTCTTAGGGATCTAACTTAAAAAGACCTAACAAAAAAAAATCTTGGTAAAAGGAAATGTTCTTATTTTTGGAAATAATTTTGATATTCGGCATCAATGGTAACATCTTCCCTTTTTCTCATTCATTTTATTTACTTAATTTTTATACATTAAGGACAATGCATATGTCAAGTTGGGGGAGGGTGTACTTGAGAAGTACTTGAGAAATGAATTTCAAAAATTAGTTTTCAAAAACAAAAATATTTTTGTTTCTATATCAGTAGCATGAGAAAAATGAATTTTAATGATGAGTTTGGGATATATATTCTATGCTGCTTAGTGTTGAGTTTGATAGATAGTTGATATTATTGATTTCATTACCGCTTAGACTATTTATTATGCTCGGACATAGTTCTTGTTGATAGAATTCTTTTTAAAGGCACCACCACAGTACTTGGTCAGTTTTGTATACTTTTGCTAGAAAAGAGATTTAACCACTAGTAAACTGGAAGAAGAATTTTTAGACTTAGCCCGTGAGACTTGAGCTTTATACCCATTCTTTGGAGAGTCTTACGAAAAATCCGAGTCTTAGTGACTCAACATCTTTCAGTTCTTTATGTCGTTGTAATATAGTCTCATTATTTGTTGATTTGGTTAATCACGAAATGACATCAACTGGGGAGATAGCCATTAGGTCTTGTAGTCTAATCGAAATAGAGTATCATACTGATAAGTCAAGTAGTGAACCCATTTAACCTTTATCCCACCTAGTAGGACCATCATGTTAAACCCTTTTGAGCCTTACAATAAGCCATTTTCTTTCATAAAACCCTTTACCCTTTACCCAATTCCAGACAAGGAGTATAGCCAAAAGCCTTTATAAGCCATACCCATATGTTTCTGAGAATACGAGGGGAACAAGGAGGAAGAAAAAGCATAAAAAGAAGATTACAAGGAAATATCAGAGAGATACAATGAAAACCATCATTCTGTTCTAAGTGAAAGAAGCTAGTGGAAAACAAGCATATCCAGTACTAATCAAGGATATACCACTGAGTTTAAAAAAAAAATGTTGAACAGAATGGATGGAAAAGCTATGACAAAGGAATAATTTTCTCTGCAATTCAGAATTTGAAGAAATCTTCCAAAGAATGAAGCAAAACCCTTAGTGTTTTCAGAAACAACCTTAGAATCTTTTTTACCTTTCCTTCATAAACCAATACCCAAGCCATGTTACAACCCATAACTTATCACTAGAGTATGATACATAGTCTAGAATAGGTGAGGGGCTGCTAAAGTGAAGGACTCGACACTTCATATGTGATTGACATTCTTTCCATGAGACTACTATCATCTAGAAGTCTGTTTTTCAAGGTAGTATGTGGGATGCTTGTATTCATTATTCTTTTCCCCATATACATGAGGTAAAATAGTATATCATCTTCTGAGAGATTCTTTTTTGAGAGTATGACCGGTGAGGATTAAAAGTCGAGATTATCTACCTATGGTAAACTAGGGGTTCCGTTTCTTGGATAGGAGAGTATAGGAGATTGACTAAGTACACACATAAGCCTTGATTGAGAATTTTGTCAATTTTTACTATCTCCCATCATAATCTATAAGTCTTTGCAGCAATGTAGTTAGCAATGGAGACCGTCTATTGGAGTAAGCATTAAGTGGGTAAGGAATTTCTCTCTCTAAAAAATGCTATCATTCTTGAACATGCTATTGATTGATTTTGTGGGTATATCACCTAAAACCCTCACGAGACTATAACTCGTCCTTTTAGGGGAGCTTAAAGGTTTAAAGCCTTGTTGTATATGGTAAATGCAATCACGATGCCTGCAAAAGTGAGTTAGGATTTTATTATTAGGATGTGATTTTGATCAATTATCTATTTTTTATCTTATTTGCTAAGAGACTAGCAAAAGGCAAGTTGGGAGTTGTGATAAGTGCTCAAAAAGTGCAATTTAACCCTCGATTATGCCTCTTACTTAGCCATCTTAGTGGACTAATAGTGTTTTTAAGTTATGTTTCATGATTCAACAGGTGAAAAAGAGAGTTTTGTGAAATATAAGAGAAAAACGGGTAAAACGGAGCAATTCAGAGCATTAAGGATCACATGGGAAGCCCGTGGACAATCATGGAGAAGGCCAAGGAATTGAAGCTATTAAAGATGCAACTTGGACCTATTTTAAAGTCTATTTGGAAACTCAAGGCCAAAGAATTAGTTACTTGGACCAAAGCCAGCAAAAAAGGATAGAAGGATAGAGCAGAAGAGACAAAATAGACTTCCGCATCTGGGACGCATGGATTGCACATTCAGACGCATTGCTTGCATCTGAGATGCATGGATCATGCATCTAGACGCATGAAACGACACTGTAGCTAATTCTTTCTCAGTTTTGGAGACGAAGTTGGACTTTGAAATAAGTTTATTTGTATTAGGAAACAAGTGGCAGTTTGGAATGCTTCTAGAACTCATTGTAACCCGTATAAAAAGAGGACCTAAGTGCCTCATGAAATTGGCCAATTCACTTATACTCTTGTCTCTAGAACTTGAGGCAGAGAGAGATTAATAATAAAAGATTTGGTTTTAACTAGCCGAGTCTTAATAAATTAGTCTTTCTAGTCTTACGTTTTTCAACTTTTCTTCTTCTCGTTCTTCATGTTCTTCCTTCTTTATGGAAGGCTAATCTTCTCCTTCAAGGGAGAAGATGAAGTCGGTGCTTAGGGTTTGATGATTCTTTTGGTTCATGGTGTTCTTCAATCAGGTTAGTTCTTTATGTTTTTAGTTATTAGTTTCATTGCTCAGACCTAGGGATGGAAGTATAGATTAAGGTTTTTATTTATTGCAATCGAATATCATGCTAGTTTAGGGTTTTATTTATTGCCATTGAATATTTGCTAGTAACATGCTTTTATTTATTGCAATTGAATATAATGCTAGAATAGGGTTTTATTTATTGTAATTGAATATTATACTATTATTGTCTACTTTTCTTCTAGTTGTGTAGTGTTTTAGAGTAAGAGAAATATTCCTTATGTTTGCCTTAGATGGTGATTCATTGAATAGCTGCCCAAGCTCACATAAAAGGAAAAAAGATACTAGTAACTTAAACCTTAGGAACAACTTTTAGTAGAGTTATTCGTTATCGATGTTTTGTCCAAGAGGGCATCAACACTCACTCGATTGCCTAATTGTAGTCTACTTGTGAGAACAACCATGAAGTAGAAGGCCACAGATCAAAAGTATTGGTGGATTCTAATCTCTTAAATTTCCTCTCTTATAAATTCTCAATAGTTTAGTTAGTTTAGTTTAGTTTAGCATTAGAATCTACAATATCTATAATCATCGTTTTTAATCCCTCAAACCCCGTTTCCAGTCCTGTCCTTCATATAAACATACACTTAAAAGTGGAACGATACCCTACTTATCCTTTACTCATTGAGGGATAATTAGGTTTTGATACGCTTCTATTTTGTTCAACGACCATCATCTATCTATATCATCCATATACCATCTCACACAAAAAAAAAGGCAAGGTCAGTATGTTAGTTAGTTAGTTTAATTGATTTTAATTGGGGAAAGGTATAGGTCGGTTATCCTGTAGCTCCTTGCTACAATAGCCATGGTGCAAGTTCTTATATATTTGTTTGTCTAATTAATGAATAAGTTTTTATCGATAAAAAAAACAAGAAAGAAATCGTACAAGACGAGTTATCATGGTATATAATGATCTCAGTTTGTGTCCAAAAAGAGTGTTGGAAGGATACATGGACCTCTACTTGGAGTGTGCTGCTTGAAAGATTAAACCTGATTTCCATTGTTGTTGTTCGTTGTTCTGTTTTTCCTGAAGCCTTAGTACTGAGTTGAAGGAAATGATTTTAGTTCTACAATCAGAAACAAGGACTAGTTGAATCTAGTAAATTTTCTAAGTGCTTTTGTTAACATGTATGCTAAAAGTGGGGATACTAGAAGTGCTCGCCAGATTTTTTGTTAACAGAAAAATATTTTGTTTCTTGGGATGTGATTGATGGTTTTACAATGCATGAATAAGGTACGATGCCCTGGAAGAAGCAATGAAATAAATTTAGGCCAGATAGTCTCCATCTCTGTGTTAAACACTTGTATCCAGTAGAAGTCATTTAGAAATTCAGACAAAACCGTGAGTGTCGAACTGGGATAGCCCTAATTCAAGTGTTGTATATCTACTTGGGGCTTGGGCAGCAAGCCACTTTTGGAAGCATTACTAGAAAAATGGAATAATACCACTTTTCAGATGTTATGGTTGGTATTGGTGTGTATAGGTCCTAGAATAATGTGTGCTTCTTGCAGCGTATTTGGTTAATTATATTGAAAATAGGTCCTAGAATACGCTTCTTGCAGTGTATTGGTGTGTACATGTCCTAGAATAATGTAAGAAACTTTTACCCTCTGGAGCGGATTATGTTGTAGTACACCAATTTGATAGTTTCTGAGTTTCTTTCTTGTATAAATCAAATCAGTAGGTCCTCTTAAGTTGGTTTTCTTTCTAGTTATCTCCTTGTACATGCAAGGATGTTCAATTCATCCTCTTTGTTAATACTACTTATGCAAGGATTGTTTATGATGTTTAGATTGGTCTACATTGTAGATTTATCTTCATTATAACTTCAGTCAGTCTTGAATAATTCCAGTGGATTCTGTTAGTCTTCATTATATCTTCATTACCTTGCATAGTAGATTTCATTAGTAGGAAATAGACTAGACCTTGCAACATGGACAACAAACTAGAAATTATGGAGCATTTATACTTACAAGATGATCATATATCGTCTTTGCTCATGGAAGGAGAGGGAACTAGCTATCTTCAACTATTTATTAATTATAAGTTTTTAGTTTACTTCTATTAATTAACATTCAATAACTTGTCTAAATGACTAACTGGTTCGACCCGTGGTCCGTACTCACGAGCACAATTAGAAGGTCAGTGACTAGATATTGTCGAATGCCCAAAAGAAAATGGTTGCGGGTTTGGGATTCAAGCACTTGAGAAAAATTGATCATTTCCGAAGGGACCGGGACTTGATATCTGCTTTGGTTGACCGTTGGCAACTAGAGATTAATTCATTCCACTTTCCCAGTTTTGAAGCAACAATTACATTGGAGGATGTTGCCTATATTCTAGGCTTAAATGTAATTGGGAAACCAATTGTAGGCAACTGTAAATTGGATGCTCATGAAGTATGTCAGAAGTATTTGGCCATCAATCCTCCAGAGTCAGAGGTCAGAGGGAAAGTAATGAAATTGTGCTGACTACAAAGTGCGTTACAACGGCCATGAGTGGGTGTGAGCGAAGCACAACGCGTGATTGCGTTTGTGCTATTCATCATTAGAAGCACAATTTTTTTAGAGCCAGGAGGTTATCATGTGCATATGAAGTATCTACCATTCCTAGTCGATACGAAGAATTGTGCCTTGTATGCTTGGGGTACTGTTGTGCTTGCCTTCCTATTTAGGTCACTCATGCAAGCTTCACTTCGTCGTAAAGAAAATAACAAAGGCCGCAAAAGTGACAGTAATTTTGTTTTGAATGTTTGTGGCTCTTCAACTCTACTGTTGGTAAGTGTTGTAACACTGTAGCTTCAAATTCTTTTATGGATTGTTCTTTATTAATTACCTATGTATTGGATTGTAATTGTGGATGTTTGCTTCTAGGCATGGTTTTACAAAAGGATTCGTATGTGTCTGCCTAGGTGTCCTATTTTTGTTAAATTCCCAGCAACTTGTCGGTGGAAACACGTCAAATATTGACCTTCAAAGCCCACATATAAGCATCCAAGTGTAAAGATGGACATGTTACATGCGGATCAGGTTAGTCGTGCAATGGTTGTCTTAAGTAGATATTTAGGTATTAGTGATATGCATTTATACTTGATATCTGTCACGCATAAACAAATTAGCCACGCAGTAAAAAACCAGTGCAATTAGGTTGTTTGGAGCTGATCACTACTAATTTATGTGTGAAATTGAATGCAATTAGGTTATTTGGAGCTGATCACTACTTATCTATGTGTGAATGTGAATGCCAAAGAAGTGTATACGCTAATCTTGGTATTATGTTTGCTACTTTAGATAATATGGCAGACATGGGATGCCTGGGTGAATGCTCCCCAGTTTGCTTTGAACGCTTTATATATGAAGCCCGTATTGACATGGCTTATACACTTTGACATTCTAGAGAGGTATATGCCAGAAAGATGCATGAGGCAGTTTGGGCAGAAACAACACATACCGGATCCACCTCCTTGGTGGAGAGATGATCCTAAATCCAGGAAGCCGTCTAAAGGCATATGAGCATACTGGGAAATCCGGTGTACGTCTGATTGTACTGGGGAGGAACAAGTAGAGTTCCCCGAGGCAAGTAATGCAGCTTACTTGGACTGGTATAGGCGCCACAGTGTCATGCAGATTCGACCCTTGCACCCTTGTGAGGCATTGCTAAGGGATAAGTTGACTAAAGAGGTTAATATGTTATGAATTCATTCCATGTGTTTACTATGTTTTTGTTTAGATGACGTTTCTTAGAATGCATGTTCTTAACGACATTTGTTTAGAATGCATGCTTTTAGAAAGTAGCTTGATTATGATATGATGAGATTTTCCTTAAAATTTCTTCTTGCTAGTAACTTCAACCTTTGTTATGTGGATACTTATCCATCTATATTTTGTAAACCTAAAACTGCATTTGCTTTTGTGCTTTGGTGCAGAGGAAGCGCTCCTTCTGCCTTGATCAATTGCTTGTGCCTTTCATCGAGAGTATCACTGAGAAAGTAATCCCAGAAGATTTGCTCGCTGTGCATTTAGAAATAGTAAGAGCTGGTGAAGTAGGGAGTGATGTTGAAGTAAATGAAGATAGGCATTATGATGAGACTATGAGTGGTGTTCAGGAAGGCTCCAATGACATGAGTAGTGAGTCTAATCCTTTTTTGGCACCAACTTTTGAAAGTGAAGACAGCGCTGATGACATAGAAGTCAATGAACAAGGTGATCCAATCAATGTAGTATTTGGACCAGTCAATGTGCGGTTGTTAGATGAAAATATGCCGCTGACTACAACACTGCTTGCTTCTCGTGGTGGTAAGTTTAGGTTGTGATGTACAGTTTTATCGAATTAATGATGTACTATTTAGTGTAAATGAATTGACACATATTTGAACTAATGTGTAGAGAATGTTGAAGGAGGCATTGTGAGTGGTAGCATCCAAGTCCAGCCGAAAATACGTAATGGTAACCTGGAATTGTTTAAATACATATATGTATCAAAAAATTGAATTCCCCAAGTAATTATTATCATTGATGCTTACAGGCTAGAATTTGCAACAATTGGTTATGCAGGTAATTCTTCGAGTCCGGTTGACAACATTTTCACCTCAGTGCATGCAGAATGTGATATGCAAGACATGCGTGAAGGTAAACATGTTTTCAAATTTATTAATGGTGCAGTTTTATTTTAAATTTTTTTTATAGGGTTTAGTACACCCCAACTTGTATTAACTTAACTTAATTAATGAAGAAGTGGATAAAGGTCCTGACTTTTGCAAGTTTGCATTAGTAGGTAGACTAGACTTCCAAATGATCAAAATTTAAAGAGCCGGGTTCATCACTAAGGTTTTATGGGCACCCAGAACTTTAATGTGTTTTTATTACCATCTTGAAAGTTTGAATCAACCTTGATAAATAAAAAAAGGGGTTAGTTAGACTTACCCCCCCATTACTAGTTGCAATTAGTGTTACCCGCCCACCCCGTTTTCAAAAATATTAGTGATACCCCCCCATTTGAGTGATCCAACGGTCAAATTTCTTCATCTGAAAAAAAAAAAATTTCATCTCGTAACTGTTGGATCTTGCAATTGGGGGGGTATCACTAATATTTTTGAAAACTAATTGCAAAGTAAATCTAACTAACCCTAAAAAAAGAGAACTAGTCCTGCTCTTGTCTTTACATGTACCAATTATGGGGAGTTAATTAAGAGATGGTCTAAGATTGTGTAGAAAATGTTCAAATAGAGGTTGTTGTTTTATAGAGTGTGAATTTCTTTAAATAGAAGATACTTTATATATGCCCATTTGATCTACCTTTTTAATATATTTCATTTTGTGGTGTATATAGATGTTCAGGTAAAAAAGTGGTCCAAGACGATTGAGCAAGCAGCTCTAATCTCCGTCGATGAGGCAGCAGGTTCAACAGGTTGTCATCCACAAACTCATCCTCCTGTTGTGACTACTGTGGAAAGTGCCGGGGATTGTGGAATGAATGGTAAGTCGATAGTGTCTTATTATCCTTATTTATTTGTGTATCATGTAAGTTAAATTTTTCCCAAAATTTTTATAAGGTATAAGGACTAGAGGACTTATCATCTAAAATGTTCATTATTTCCCTATGTAGATGGTCTAGTGATAAAGAGCCAGTTCACAAACAAACAGAGAGACATCCAAGTAATTAAAGCTGGCCTCCCAAATAAAACTTGCATGTGCCGACGACCCGGACATGTTTCACTTGATGTCACTCCAGGTAGTTTGTCTAACCAATATTAATTTTAAATTTCCTAATGAGATTGTTATCGTCATGGCGTGGGGCTTTTATAAGCCACACTACTCTTAAGCATCTTATTATTGCAAGTGGTATTGACATGAATTCAAAATATTTTTAGAGCTCCTTAAACTTGATTACAACGTAACTGTGGAATATCGAAAGTATCAGAGAAAATATCCGCAAAAAAAGAAGACTTTGAATGAGAAAGATGCATCCCATGAACTGGTACCAGTACAACAGAAGGAAGTAGTACCAGTGCAGCAGGATATACAAGAACAAGCACCTGTCAGAGTAACAAGGTCAAAGAGGCAATTGTTAGAGGATTGAGAGCTAGGTTGCTAAGTTTTGGAATAAAACTTGTTTTTGGATGATGCAAGTTTATAACTTATCTCCATATCTGTGTAGGTTGTGTGATGGAGGTGTTATGTTGGATAGTTGATATGGGCTGGGACTGCGACAACCAAGTAGCTTAGTTTTATAATGGAAACTTTTTCTTTTTGTTAGAGGTTACTTTCAACATGTTAATCGTAATGTCGCAGGTTGGATATCGTGTATCAGTTCTTAGATAGAGTATGCTTTTTAGTATATATAACATGTGTGTTATACAAAACCAATTGGAGGGTTATGATGTAAGTACCATTATAACTTAGAAGGTCCCTAGGTATTATCTTTGGACCTCTTTTGTTTCTCATTTAGAAAGTTATATAGTAAGTACCATTTGTTAATCATGTAAACCTTTTGATAGCTATTGGACTCATAACTATATATTTAATTTGTGTTTTCGGTAATGGCTCTGTATGAGGTGCTTGGATGATCTGGAATTTGTCGAGACATTCCAGTTCTTTGGCGTACTAAGTCCTATTATTGTAGTGATCTCATTTTTGTTAACCGGTTATTTACCTGCTCTAGGATTCGTCGAGATGGTTAATTAGCTGGGTTAATGACTGAGAAGTATATTGTTTAAATTTTCAGGTTATGACAGGTCTTTTATATTTATGAAATGTTGAAAATACAGAGGGGATTTTGCCGAAATTTTTCCAGAAAAGTCACATATCTTAGGTATATAATTGTTTAAAGAAGTTAGATGGTTGCTCAAGTTAGATTAGGTACAATATAAGTACTCTGCACATGAAAAGGAAATGACATCATAAGTACTCTGCTCATGTTAGATTAGGTAGAACATAAGTATTTTATATTATATAGCTGACCTTCATAATATCAAATTGTAAACTTGTATTATTTTCTTTTCTTATTGGTAATTAACATACATTTAGACTTAACATTTGATGGAGACAACCATAAAATAAGAGAAAAGAGAATGGACTTTCTACTAATTCTAATTAGGCTACTAAATGCGATGCCATTGGGTAGTCCTAGTATGTTACTCTAAGTACAAATTCTCCTAGTATGTTACTCTAAGTACAAATTCACATGCTTCACATTTTGAAACAACGTTCCTTGGTTAAAAATGTAACTCAGAGTATAATATTATTGAATATGTCACATAGAGCGTCAAATTGCAATATGATAAACACATAAATGCTACACATGTATGCCCATATTTATGTTATATTGTCTTGTTAATTAATATAAGTTCCTTTGATTAGTCTATTTCCTTGGTTTTACATAAATCAATGCAAATACGAAGAAACGGGCTGAGACTGAGGTCTTTACGGAGTTGTGAGATTCTCACGTCTTGATTACAGAGAAACTACACAAAACGAGATATGAAATAACATGTGTATGACATTATAAAGCTACTGCAAAAAGTTGAGGTACTATTGTCAAGAGGTCAAAGCTCGCCCGCGCCTGACTAAGCCTACCTCAGAGCGCGCCCGCGCTCCCTTCTAATTTTGCAGAATAACAGTGTTTTTCCTGACCCTTCGCAGCGCGCAACCACCGCTTGAAATCGATTTGGATAGTTCCAAAAGTGATTCAAACATGAAAGGAAAGGATCCAAAAGGGATTCCAAGGCTTGTACGCCCTAATGGACCTCTATATAAACAACGGAGGTGGAGAGCTCTTTCTCTCTCGCCCCAACACACAAAATCACAAACCTCAAGACAGAATCACTGGAGGAGACAAAGAAGACTTTGCTGGAGACAAAGCCACCATACAGAATGACGGTTTTGTCAATGACTCCCCTTCTTTACTGTCTTGTTTCTTCAATCATATTTATGAGTAACTAAACTCAAAGATAGGGCTTTGGTGAAGCCCTAGATTTGCGTAGGATATCTTTATGCTACTTTTACTATTCTCAAACAGATTTTCAATGATTTATATATTGTTTTCACACTGATGTTAGGGGTTTACTTGCATTGATTATATCTTGAATGATTAAATTTCATATCTTGTCTAGTTAATCATAGGATTACTATTCCATTAACATTATAGCATGACTTTTAATTGTCTATTGAATCTGTGAGGAGTTAATGCCGTAACAAGACAACTCTTGCTAGGGATTTATATGTTTGCATGCTGAAATTCAATTCGACTTCATGTATAAATGCATATTAGGGCTTAAACGAACACATATTTGAGGGAGCTAGGGTTTCTTTTCCCTCATGCTACTCGTACTTACATGAGAACTTTAAAACAGTGAATTAAGAGAACCTACAAGAGTCTAGGGTGGAATCAAACACCTTAGTGTTTCCACCATTCATAGTTAAGACAAGTTTCATAATTTTCATAGTATAATTAAAATAGAAGTAGTTAACCACTCTTTCAATCAACAACCATAATATTCGGATTAGGTTAAGTAGTATTTTAGAATTTAGTTATTCCTAAATCACAATCCCTATGGGTTCGATCTTGTTCTTGCTCACCTACTACAATAGACCTTGTGCACTTGCAAGTAGTAATAGTAATAGGAGTTAATTAACCTGTTTATTTAGATTGGTTAAATCTTTATCAAGTTTTTAGCGACATTGCCGGGGATTGTAGTGACATAATTGAACGTTAAAACACTATTTTTTGTATTTCGTGATTTTTCGTAGTTAAAATTAGTCATAGTGATAATTTAAGTTTCTATTTCGTATTTCCTGCATAAGACCATAGGAACAAGTTCCTAACCTCTATGATAAGTTTCCTGAAAAATTTGAAAACCACTTGTGAGAAACTTAGAGTGCGTCCATGCCCTAGTTTGCCTTTCGGAAAAGCGCGCCAGCGCCCTTTTCCAGTTTTATGCAAATTAAGCACAGAGAGCGCACACGCTCTGTTCCTGAGATTTTTTTCAGGCTACTTCCAATTGTTATGAGGAACCCAGAACCGTGCTTGTCCAAGTGTTCCAGTGCTGGAGGACATAGTGAAATTAAGGAAGGTATTCTTTTTACTCGTAATTTAAATTTGTTCGTCTTGTGTCCCGTGATAGTTAAATAAGATTCCTAGGTTTTAGAAATAGTTTATGGTAGAAACTCAGTCTTATAACACACCTTTTTCACCATTTGATCCTGAGATTGAACGCACTTTCCATAGGAGAAGTAGAAATCCCGAGTTATAGGTACCCGTAACTTTTGTTGGCAATACACATATTTTTGCTGACATGGAGGGTAAGAACAATGACGTGGTTGCCCAAGTACCTAGATCAATTAAGGAATATATATATCCTATTAGGACAACCCTACCATCTTACATCATTCCCCCTGCAACCAATGCTAATCATTTTGAGTTGAAGCCCAATTTGCTGGGGCTCCTTCCTAAGTTTAGGGGAACGGAGAAGGAAGATCCATATTTTCATGTAAGGGAATTTGAGGATATTTGTGGGACTATTAAGCTTCAACAATTTAGTGACGAAGCTATAAAATTAAAATTATTCCCATTTTCTTTTAAAGAAAAAGCGAAGAGTTGGTTTCACACTCTCCCATCGAATTCCATAACGAGATGGGAAAAGTTATGAATTGTGTTTTTAAAGAACTTTTTCTCTAATCATAAAGCGACTGCTTTTAGAAAAGACTTGTAATCTTTTTGCCAAACTAATGGAGAGTCATTATGGAAGTGTATGGAGAGGTTTAAGGACATGCTCTTGCAGTGTCCTAACCATGGCCTAGAGAAGGGTAGGCTAGTGCAAATTCTCTATGAGAGTCTTGATTTTAATTCTAAGGATATGATTGAGACCATGAGTACTGGAGATTTCTGTGATAAGACTGTTGATGAAGCGTGAACCTTTTTAGAAGAAGTCTTTGAGAAGGTCCAGCAATGGTAAACTAGTCGTGAGCCTAATAAGGTGGCTAGTAGTACTACACAGAATGGGTTGTTCTGCGTTGACAAGGAATTTGACACGAATGCTAGGATGACCGCTTTAATTAGAAGAGTTGAAACTCTCGAGCTAGAAAAAAAGGCAAACTCTCTAGCTACAGTTAACAATGTTGATGCCCCTGGTTGTCTTTTGTGTGATAGTCTTGATCACGTTATAGATAATTGCCCTGACATAACTACACAAGTCAATGCTTTTAATTCATACCAAAAGCCAGTTAATAATCCTTTTTCTAACACATATAACCCTGGGTGGCGTAACCACCCCAATATGTCTTAGTTTAAAGGTATACATCAGGGAGGTCCCGTGGGTAACTCAAACCCGGTGTAGCAGTATGCACCCCAACCACCGAAACCCTCACCTTTAGAGGAAACCTTTGCTCAGTTAGCACAATCGGTCGCCAAGTTGGACGTTCAAATGGGTCAGATTGCTAGTAATTTAAATGAGAGAGAGAAGGATAAGTTTCCTAGTCAACCAGTAGCTAACCCAAGGGGTCAGTTGGAAATAGGTTCTAACTTGAACCATGCTCACCAGGAGTAAGCCAAGTATATCACTGTTCTTAGAAGTGGTAAACATATTGATAATAGGGTTAAGATGCCTAAGGACGTTGAGGTCAGATCTGATCCTATAGAATGTGAGTAGGAGGAGAGTGATGTGAGTAAATCTGATAGTTATAATACTTCTAGGAAGGGTGCAGAACCTCCTACTTCTGTGGAGACTAACCCTATGTCAACTTATATACCTAAATCTCCTTTTCCCCAACGTTTGGTTCAGGCTAAGAAAGGTTCTAATCTTAACGAGATAATGGAGATGTTTAACAGGTTCAAATTAATATTTTGTTACTTGATGCTATAAAACAAGTTCCTTCCTATGCCAAGTTTCTTAAAGATTTGTGTACAGAAAAATGTAAGTTGAATGTGCATAAGAAAGCATTCCTTATTGAGCAAGTGAGTTCTATTATCCAAAACCAAACCCCCCCTAAGTTTAGAGATCCAGGATGCCCTACTATTTCTTGTGTTATTGGTGATCATATGATTAAGAAGACATTACTTGATTTAGGCGCTAATGTTTATTTGTTGCCTTATTTGGTTTATTTACAGCTTGGTCTTGGTAGTGAACAAGATGGTATTATTGCTTCTAATCTTGATAGTGAACAAGATGATAAATTGATTAGGGTTCTTAAAGAGCATAGAGCAGCTTTAGGGTGGAATATTGCTGATATTAATGGCATAAGCCTAACTGATTGTATGCATCATATTCATCTTGAGAAGGATGCTAAACCAACCCGTGAGCTTTAGAGATGGCTTAATCCTAACATGAAAGAGGTAGTGAGAGCTGAGGTTCTCAAGTTGTTAGATGCGGGTATCATTTATCCCATCTCCGATAGTAAATAGGTGAGTCCTATTCAGGTTGTCCCTAAAAAGTCTGTGCTTACAGTAGTGGAGAATTCAAAGGGAGAGTTAGTTCCCACCTGTATGACTACCGGGTGGCGTTTTTGCATTGACTATCGTAAGTTGAATTTGGCCACTAGGAAAGATAATTTTCCCCTTCCTTTCATTGGCCAGATGCTCGAGAGGTTAGCTGGTCATAAGTACTATTATTTTCTTGATGGTTATTCTGATTATTACCAAATATGTATTACACCTGAGGATCAAGAAAAGACTACTTTTACTTGTCCTTTTGGAACTTTTGCTTACCGTCGTATGCCTTTTGGGTTATGTAATGCACCTGGTACCTTCTAGCAATGCATGTGATAAGAGCCCAAAACTGTAGTTTTAACCCTTTAACAGTCATACTTTTAGACCAATTATGTGAGTAATAATTAAGAGTTAACACTGATTACGTGTTTTTATGCATTTCAGGCTTCAAAGTCCATTATGTGCAGAAATGTGCCACTTTAGCGAGATAAAGGAGCAAAGGTCGGTTACTAAGGAGTTCCGTGATTAAACGCCAAGATTCAAGAAGACAAAGCCTTTCTAAAGCCGGTCCAAAAGCTGAAAAGTCGACGCTGGCGGCGTAAACAAAGACAAAAAGTCGTGAGAACTTCCGAAGGACATATCTTTGGACTCAGACCTCGGAATGGGGCCTATCTTATGTCAAAACGACCGGCTCAGAAAGAGCTTTCCAATGGTCTTAGCCTTGATCCAATCAGAGGAGCAGAAGTGGATGGAAAGTCTGTTGAAGCCAACTGCAGCTGAAGAGGACTTTTTGGACTGAAAGATTTGGGTTTTGGGCCTGATTCTCTGGCCCAAAACATGACTCCAAGCCCATGCACGATTTTTGGATCTAAATGTATAAAAACAAAAGCTTAGCTCTTTGTTAATGGTAGATTTTTTAGTAGAGAATAGTAGATTTTTAGGTTAGAAAATAAAGGTAGCTTAGAATAGAAAGTAGCCATTAAAATAGCTTCTAGATATAGTTTTTCATGTAGATTAATTAAGTTTAGTTCCATTTCAATTATTGTATTAGATTAAACCTTTGAATCTTGTTCTTCATTTTGATTAGATCAATAAAGTAGTATTTTTATCAATTTCGATTTTGTCATTTCCATTTCTAGATCTAATTTCAATTCCTGTCTTTATTTCATTTGAGTCATTAAATTAGATTTCATTATTGTTTAATTAAGTAAATTTCAATTCTTTATATCATGTTTAGTGCGTCATTTGATAAATGATAAAATTGAATAGTCTTACCTATGAAATAAAGCGATGAACTCTAAACGCAAGTAAAACTAAACTAATCTTAAGTGTCTATTTTATCAAAGATTTCTCTACTCTCAATCCTATGAGATATAGTGGAGTAGGAAGTTCGTTCCACTCCTAGTGCTCTAGCATGGAATGTTTTCTAATCTAATTAGTCGGTCTTAAGTCTATGAGAGTTTTACGAGGGGGAATTATACTACGATGCAATATGAAATTTATTATTTTAATTTAAACTACGAATGCTATAGAAATATGATTGTTTTTGAATCTAGTTAAAGGATTAGAGGGGAATTGATTCACCTCGAATCAAACTTAATAACCTAGCATAGATTGTTGTATCTCGATTCTTACGTTCTTACGGCAAGAATTTCGAGTTCTAATCCCTAGTGTTCGTGGCATTTCTACCAAATACTAACTAGCATGTGAGGTCCTCCACCCATTCTCATGGCGAAACACGACCTTCTAGAGTGGAATAGAATCTACAAACAATTCTACACTAACAACTAAGTTTTCATCAAGGCTTCATCAACCCCTCTAGTGGAGGTTTTAGCCTTGATTCATCAAACTAACATTTCCCATTGAATCTAAACTAAACATAATGTAAAGAATTAAAATTTACTTAATCAAACAATAATGACATCTAATTTAATGACTAAAATGAAATAAGAACAAGAATTGAAATTAGATCTAGAAATGGAAATGACAAAAATCGAAATTGATAAAAATACTACTTTATTGATCTAATCAAATGAAGAACAAGATTCAAAGGTTTAATCTAATACAATGAATTGAAACTAATTAAACTAAGTTCTTAAACTAATTAATGGAGGCTAACTAATCTAGGTCTAACTATCCCCCATTAACAAAGAGTGAAGCAATGGTTTTTATACTCTCAGATCCAAAAATCGTGCATGGGCTTGGAGCCATGTTTTGGGCCAGAGAATCAGGCCCAAAACCCAATTCTTTCAGTCCAAAAAGGCTTCTTCAGTTGTAGTTCACTTCAACAGACTTTTCGTCTACTTCTGCTCCTCTTATTGAGACAAGGCTTTGACCATTGGAAAGCTCTTTCCGAGCCGGTCGTTTTGACATAAGGTAGGCCCAATTCCGAGGTCTGAGTCCAAAGATATGGTCTTCGGAAGTTTTGTTGACTTTGTGCACTTTTTCTGCCTGCGTGGACTTTGACTTTTCAGCTTTGACCGGGCTTTAGAAAAGCTTTGTCTTCTTGAATCTTGGCCTTTAATCATGGAACTCCTTAGTAACCGACCTTTGCTCCTTTATCTCGCTAAAGTGGCACATTTCTGCACATAATGGACTTTGAAACCCTGAAATGCATAAAAACACGTGTCGGTGTTAACTCTTAATTATTACTCACATAATTGGTCTAAAAGTATGACTGTTACAGGTTAAAACTACAGTTTTGGGCTCTTATCAAACCACCCCCAACACAGCATTTTGCTTGTCCTCAAGCAAAGATGAGAAATTAGAATAAATGACCAAAAATGGAGTTCTATCTACTCGTTTTTATTTGAGTCGCGATTGCATTGACCATATGCAACAAGGCCTTAAACCACTAGGAATTCCCTAGTGGGCGAAGTTATAACCTCGTGAGAGTTTTCGATGAAGGTACTCACAAACTTCATCTATACTACAACGACTAAGAAATAAAACTATTGTTTCCTTATTCATGCTCTAAATTAACTATACCTCTCACTAGCAATGCATATAGAGTAATCAAGTCGAAACCTAAGCTAATATATGCATAATAATCAATCATCTACAATAAACATATATACAATGAGTAATACTATGAAATGCAATAGCAGATCCATTTTTGAAACTCGGAATAGTGTCCTTAAGTAGGTTCTCACAATAATAGTCAAGATACAACACTCGATTTTTCCACTCAAGTTTATTTACTCTAGTGCACATGGGCACACTTTACCTTATAATCTCAATGACACACAAGGAAGCGGTCGATCAAACACATCTACCACTTACTATCACACTAACCTATTCCCAATTGAGCTAGAGGTCTTTATTAGGTGTTTAGGGATTAGGAGATGGTTTAAGAAGGAAGGAAATGGATATTCAAAAAGACAAGTCTGAGATAAAAGAGTCTTCATATTATGTAACTAGAGAAAACCTTGTTATTTACTTTTGCTTCTACACTTTGTTTCCATCCTTAGCCATATTTTTTTTTTTTTCTTTGGCTTTTGACTCCTTTTATTCTATTTTTTTTTTTGGAGTTTTTATTTTATTTCTATTTTTATTTTTCTTTTCTTTGGATGGAAACTTCTTTTCTTTATTTTCTGAAGCAACTAACTAATTTTTGTTTACACATGTTTTTCTCTTCTTCTTTCTTCCTCATTCCATTCTCAGACTTATTCTAAATTGGGTAGGTTGTTTTTTTTTTTTTTTTTTTTTTTTTTTTTTTTTTGTAACAGGGTAAAGGATTTGTGGTTTATGAAAGGCTAAAGAAAGGCTCGAGGGGCGACTAGCGGAAAATAATTCATAGGTTTGAATTTCTGGTTATATCGATCCAAAGAGGGCCTAAATTCTCGCTTAGGATATGGTTTAGTGATCAAGCAAGTGAACGTGTGATTTCTCTATCCGGATTTTACTTCTCCCTTGTGTCATTTCTCAAATGTTTCACTCTTATAAGGCTTTAGGCTATATTCTCACAGGATTTGTAGAATAAGTACTCTAGCCTAGATTCCAGGAACTTGCTGCTAACAATCATAGATACTCATGTAATATATTTATAGATAGATGCAAAGATTATTACCTACATATTAACCTAAGTTTCTAAAAATTATTCTAATGCAAAAGCTACGTGAGACTTCTAAATTGTTAAGAACATAGAGAAAGAAAACAATACCAATATTCCTAAGTGTATAGCATAACTTATTTATTTATATTTTTGAATTTTTGAAATTTTAACTAGAAAACAAATGCATATTATACATATCTATATCCTAACAGATGCCTTAATTACACGTGTTTCTATGCCCCCCACCCCCCCAAACAAGAATCATGCTTTGTCCTCAAAGCATTTAAATAAAGAGGGTAGGAAAAATACCATTGAAGCGCGTGAAATTCAGGAACATCTGCAAAACAAGGTTAGAACATACTAATATAGGAAATAAAAAACTGACGCAACTTTATAAGAGTTCCACCCATTATGGGGTTAACAAGAATCAAATTGCTTGGGACATAAGCAGACACTAACTAGAATTAAAACTTACCTTATCTCCCGGACATGCATTTTATCTACCCAATAGCATCATGGGTCTTGTATTTAAGCGGGCATGGCAAGTCCAAGAACAATTTCTAGCAAGAACCATAAGCGGTTCCCGGCCTACGTGTGTGATCACCTCGTGAAACCAAGCACCATAAGTAGTGCTTTGAAACAAATCTTCGAAAGACTGTTCCGGTATTAATGTAGGAGATGTCATCTCAAAATACGCTCTGGAACAGCTGCAAATCACTCGGGAACAACCCGCAGAAAATTGGAATTTTCCGTGTTCACAGAAGGCAGGGCGCGGGTGCACTCAACTTGGGCGCGGGTCGCGCTCTGATGATTTTGGGATTCCAGGTGTTTGAGCCTGAAGTCGCTCACCTTGAAGCCTTGTCGCTCCCCCTGTTTGTATTTTTATTTTTTTTTTTTTTTTTTTTTTCAAGGGAGCGAGGTGGGGGTAAGAATAGGAAGTTTAGTGATCAAGCATGGAAAAACCAAACGCCCCACCCCCAAACAAATTTTTGAAAACAAGTTTGTAAAAATTTGTTTTAAAACGTGGGTCTTTTAAAGTCAGATTCCCGAGACTTGCTAGATTACTATTTTTATAGCTTTGAACTTTTTTTATTTATTTTTTATTTATTTATTTTTTTACTTTTTATGAATTAGGTTTAATATAAAGGAAAACAATAAGCAGTAAAGACATAATTCACACCATAGAGAAACATGACTCAAAAACCAAGAAAACATGCAAGAAAACATTCACCAATATATGGAAATTAAAGGAAATGCACCAAACACAAAATTTGAGTCATTTATAGTCAGATACTCGAGACTTTATCTAAATATATATATGAATATGCAGTTTATCATATATCAATAACCAAAATAGTTGTGGATCGCTACATAAATAAATATCACAGAAAATATATCCAAACACAATCAAGCACCAAGATTTCCTACGACGCAGCCTAGTGGAATGAAAGCGAAGTCGGATAGACCTATAACATAACCGAGCATGCACCTTATGTTTCATCTTTGAACGAGAGGGTGTCCTAGTGAATAAGTGTGGAAAAGTTAATGGTTGTGGAAGATATGGTGGATTGGGATAAGTTTTAGAGAAAAAGCATGGAAAAAATGAGGATGTGGGTTTAGCACAAAACTCATTCATGGTGTAGTTAGGGACTGTCTCAAGTCTGAAAATGATGGTGTCAAGTGGTTTATCCTTGTGAAGTATTTGTTTACTAGGTGGATTTAAAAAATCATGAAGCACAGGAAAAACTAAAGGATCGAAAGTAAAACTCGAGGTTCCTTTGAAAAGGTGGAGGGTGGGGAATATTGGTGATGGAAGGTGAATGATTCTCAGCTAGAGCTCTCAAGTCCATATCATCAGAAATCTTGATATATGCAAGACATTCCTCAATAGGTGGGTCAAAAGGATCACTGGGATAAAGATTGAAAAATTCATCTTCCGTCATAGCATCAAGGGATGAATGGTTGTTGGCAAGGGGACTCGCTGTTGGTAAAGAAGCGGTGCAAAAGAGTTCTTTGGAATTCTTCTTCGATTTAGCCTACTACCGGGAGTCATTGTTAAAGTTGGAATTTCCGAAGGAAAGGAATTTGTTAATCTGTTTCTCCGGAAACATGTTTTTGAAGTAATCTTGAGCTAAGCTCTCGATCATGCTAACCTCGCCATTTGTAGATGAATTGGGATACTGTGTCCTCGTTTTGAAAACATTTACCTTAACAAAAAGATGGCCAAAGGAGAAGGACATCGAACCATCGCGGCTGTTTATGAGCGCGTTGGCAGTAGCCAAGAAGGGACGCCCTAAAATGATAGGTACAGAGTCATTAGTGACTT
Source organism: Coptis chinensis (assembly GCF_015680905.1). Lineage (NCBI taxonomy): Eukaryota > Viridiplantae > Streptophyta > Magnoliopsida > Ranunculales > Ranunculaceae > Coptis > Coptis chinensis. Next base: position 41,315,172 of record NC_141463.1, read on the forward strand.
CTGTTTCGAGGATAACGAAGTCGGCTGGGTAATTAAAATTTTGGACTTTAACCAGCACGTTTTCAACAACACCCTTAGGATACTTAATAGACAGATCAGCTAATTGCAATGTCATTTTAGTAGGTTGCATCTCCTCTAGACCTATTTGTTTATACAAATAAAACGGGAATAAGTTAACACTAGCCCCCAGGTCTAGTAGCGCGGTCGTCGTGTGAGAATCTCTAAGGTGCATATGCAGATAGGGGCGACCCGGGGTCCTTGTACTTAACAATTCTATTATTTTCGGATAAAGTTGGGAACTGTTCAGTTAGAAAGGCGTCTTTAGGTATGTTGGTCTTACGCCTAGTAGTGCATAACTCCTTAAGAAACTTAGCGTGGTTAGGTAGCTTTTTTATAGCTTCGAGAAAAGGAAGGTTTATCGTTAGATTCTTGAAAACGCGTTCCTAATCTCATCAAAGTTTGTATCCCCGGTTAGCATGGCTAACTAACGAGGAATGGTGGTTTCGCTCTATATTTAGCGTATGGCTCGACTTGATGTGTAACCTTGGCTTTCGTTTCTTAGGTTGTGGTTTAACCGGGTACCTCTATAGTGGTAGGTTCTTGGTTTCTATTTCGGTATCTAGTTCGATATCCGGTGTAGAAATCTTGATGGGGTAACTATAGGCATAGTTACTTTGTTATCAATCACTCTTCCAGAACGGAGAGTGGTGATGGCATTTAGCTCACCTACGGTTGTAGTTTCTGTACTAGTATTACCGTTTACTTCAAAGGCTGTGTTTGCTGTTCTAGGGTTGGGTATCGCTTGGCCTGGAAACACGCCTTTTGGTTGGGCTTTCTCTTGGGCTAACTGTTGGTTTAAATTATTAACGGATTGTAGAATGTGTTGGTTAGATTGAGCCATGGTTTGAAAAAGTTGTTGGCTCACTTGTATGAAGGTGTCAAGACGATCCGGTTATGTGGGTGTAGTAGTCACGGGTGGTGTGGATTTGGAACTATCTCGCGTTGATTATTTATGGGCGGATTGTGATAGTTATTATTTACCTGAATGATACCTCTATTAGCATTATAATTATTATAACTACATTGAACTTGTGCTTGACCTTGTCGAGGTTGCGCTTGGTTGTTATAATTATTATAATTACCCTGAACTTGTCCTTGTTGTGGTGGAGCTTTGTTATGACTATGCGTTGGCCTAACATATTGATTATTGTACCCTGTAGGTGTGACTTGTTGGTTATTTCTCCAACCGAAGTTGGGATTTTATCTCCAAGGGGCGTTAGGTTCATTATTAATGGAACAAGAATGTTCATAGGCTATAGGACAGTGGGAGTCGGGATGCTCAGGACTCCAACAGAAACTACATGGATTTGAATTTACATTCATGATGGGGATAGGCTTTTGTTGAATAGAAATAGCCTCTACCTTTTTAGTTAGAGATTCGATTAAATTTTTAAGTTCTGGATCGGGTTTCATCTCAAACATCCGGGCCCTTAACTGCAAAAGAACTAGCGGAGCGGGATATCATCCTCCCATTGTTATTACGTTTAGTTTGTTCTTCTAAAAATTTGTAAGCCTCCGAGGCTCCTTTACTTAGGAAACTACCCCCATTCATTATGTCAAGGACTTCTTTATGGTGATGTTGAAGTCCTTTGAAAAAGCACGCACTAACGTGTCTTTTGCTAGATTATGGTGTGGACACTCTATAAGCGGATCGGTGAAACGATTCCAAGCCTCTGAAAATGATTCATGAGGGATTACACGAAAAGAAGTGAATATTGGAAAGCATTTCATCCGTCTTTAAGGGTGGGTAAAATGTTCCATAAACAAATGAACAAGTTTGGCTAATGAGTCCACAGAATTAGGGCCAAGCAGTTAACCAAGATGCCGCCTTATCAGCTAAGGTGAAAGGGAATACCCTCAATTTAATTTGTTTCGCACCAACCGTAGGGATGGTGGAATGTTGTAAGGACTTGTTCAATCCTACGCGATAGCCGATAAGGTTTTTCATGGTCTAAACCATGAAAAACGGGTAACAAATTAAATATATTTGGGGGATGCGGAAATCCCCAGAATCGGGTCCGCTAGAACGATGCAAGATTTAGGGCTATCGCCAAGGCTTTATAAAAGTCGAGAGAGAAGAGTCTCTTTTCTTCACCATAATATCGGTGGTGTGTGTGAAATAGTAGCTAGAGGTGTAGTGGGTGGGAAACTAAATAGACTTGTTTGTTGACGTTTTCGTGTAATTACGTTTGTTGTTTTTCTTCGACCAGACCTTAATCTCATGCAAGACTAAGTCGAACTTAACTAAACATGCAACACTCCAAACAATTCTGATATACTAGTAGAAACCTCTAACTGGAGATGTGAGGTGTGGAAGAAAGGAATACCTGATTGCGTCCTTGCTTCGGTTATGAATACCGTCTTGTTTACGCGTGTTTAGTGTAAATAACAAGTTAAAACACTGAAAAAATTGAAAAATCGAAATTCGAAACAAACCTGCAGAAATCCGGAAAATTTTGCTTAGGGCGCGGGTGCGCCAGATAGGCGCTCATCGCTCCTTGTTCCATGACTTAAGCGCTGGTCGCTCGGTCCCGGCTGGTCACGCCGTGGTCCAAGAATTATATATGGCGGGTCGCGCTCAAGGAAGGCGCGCGCTCGTGTTCCAGTATAGAGCGCAATCGCTCCTTATAAGCCGTCGGCTTCGGTGTATATTTTTTTTGGAACTTTTTCAACACTGAAATGGACAACCACAGTATGAATCAAACAAGGGTGGGTGGGTTTAATGGGACTTAAAAATGACTAATTCTACTATGAAAACAATGCTAAAGTGCAACTAAGATGGCAGCGGCGCCATTTGATAAATGATAAAATTAATAGTTTTACCTACGAAATAAAGTGATGAACTCTAAACGCAAGTAACAATTGGGGGGGGAGTGATGATATCCCCCGCTCTGCTAGTTCTTCTTCAACAGTTAAGGCCGCCGGTATGTTTGAGATGAAACCCGATCCAGAACTTAAAAATTTAATCGAATCTCTAACTAAAAAGGTAGAGGCTATTTCTATTCAACAAAAGCCTATCCCCGTCATGAATGTAAATTCAAATCCATGTAGTTTCTGTTGGAGTCCTGAGCATCCCGACTCCCACTGTCCTATAGCCTATGAACATTCTTGTTCCATTAATAATGAACCTAACGCCCCTTGGAGACAAAATCCCAACTTCGGTTGGAGAAATAACCAACAAGTCACACCTCGTTTTGATAAAATGAATAGTTTTACCTACGAAATAAAGCGATGAACTCTAAACGCAAGTAAAACTAAACTTGATCTTATGGGTCTATATTTATCAAAGTTTCTACTCTCTTTCTATTGAACAGATAGTGGAGTAGGAAGTTCGTTCCACTCCTAGTGCTCTATCATGGAATTGTTTTCTAATCTAATTAATCGGTCTTAAGTCAATGAGAGCTTTACGAAGGTAATATACTATGATACTTACTGAATTTGATTACTTGAATTTAACTATGAATGCTATGGAAATATGATTGTGCTTGAATCTAGATAAATGATTAGAGGGGAATTGAATCCACCTAGAATCCAACTTATAGCCTAACATAGATTCTTGTATCTCGATTCTTATGTTCTTACGGCAAGAAATTCGAGTTCTAATCCCTAGTGTTCATGGCATTTCTACCGAGTACTAACTAGCATGTGAGGTCGTCCACCCATTCTCATGGCGAATCACGACCTTCTAGATTGTAATAGATTCTACAATGTTTCTACACTATACCACTAAGTTTTCATCAAGGCTTCATCAACCCCTCTAATGGAGGTTTTAGCCTTGAGTCATCAAACCATCATTTCCCATTTCATTATAACTACCCATCATATTAAAATTTTAACTTAACTAAATTAACTAACAATGGTTCAATCTATTTAAACTACGGAATGATAATCAACAAGAATTAAAATCAGATCTATAAATTGAAATAACATAATTTGAAATTGATAAAACAACTATTTTATTTATCTAATCAATCAAGAACAATGATTCAAAGACTTAATCTAAAATAAGAATTGAAAATGGAACTAAAGCTTAATTTAATTAATGATAACAGATCTAGAATTATCTATATTATTTTAGGTCTAACTAGCTACCATTAACAAAGAGTGAAGCTTTGGTTTTTATACTCTCAGATCCAAAAATCGTGCATGGGCTTGAAGCCATGTTTTGGGCCAGAGAATCAGGCCCAAAACCCAATTCTTTCAGTCCAGAAAGGCCTCTTCATCTGCAGTTTCCTTCAACAGACTTTTCGTCCACTTCTGCTCCTCTGATTAGGTCAAGGCTAGGACCATTAGAAAGCTATTTCCGAGCCGGTCATTTTGACATAAGGTAGGCCCAATTCCGAGGTCTGAGTCCAAAGATAAAGTTTTCGGAAGTTCTGTTGACTTTGTGCACTATTTCTGCCTGCATGGACTTTGACTTTTCAGCTTTGACCGGGTTTTCGAAAGGCTTTGTCTTCTTGAATCTTGGCCTTTAATCACGGAACTCCTTAGTAACCGACCTTTGCTCCTTTATCTCGCTAAAGTGGCATATTTCTGCACATAATGGACTTTGAAGCCTGAAATGCATAAAAACACCTAATCAGTGTTAACTCTTAATTATTACTCACATAATTGGTCTAAAAGTATGATCTTCTGGGGTTAAAACTACAATTTTGGGCTCTTATCAAACCACCCCAAATAGCATTTTGCTTGTCCTCAAACAAAGATGAGAAATTAGAATAAATGACCAAAAATGGAGTTCTATCTACTCGCTTTTTTGAGTGCGATTGCATTGACCATATGCAACAGGCCCTTAAACCACTAGGAATTCCCTAGTGGACGAAGTTATAGCCTCATGAGAGTTTTCCATTGTGAAGGTACTCACAAACTTCATCTATACTACAACGACTAAGAAATAAAACTATTGTTTCCTTATTCATGCTCTAAATTAACTATACCTCTCATTAGCAATGCATATAGAGTAATCAAGTCGAAACCTAAGCTAATATATGCATAATAATCAATCATCTACAATAAACATATATACAATGAGTAATACTATGAAATGCAATAGCAGGTCCATTTCTGAAACTCGGAATAGCGTCCTTAAGTAGGTTCTCATAATAATAGTCAAGATACAACACTCTGATTTTTCCACTCAAGTTTTCATTTACTCTAGTCTTGCAGTGGCACACTTTACCTTACAATCTCAATGACACACAAGGAAGCCGGAGTCGATCAAACACATCTGCCACTTACTATCACACTAACCTATTCCTAATTGAGCTAGAGGTCTTTATTAGGTGTTTCGGGGATTAGGAGATGGTTTAAGAAGGAAGAAAATGGATATTCAAAAAGGACAAGTCTGAGATAAAAGAGTCTTCATATTATGTAACTAGAGAAAACCTTATTATTTACTTTTGCTTCTACACTTTGTTTCCATCCTTAGCCATATTTTTTTTCTTTTTCTTTGGCTTTTGACTCCTTTTATTCTATTTTTTGGAGTTTTTATTTTATTTTTATTTTTATTTTTCTTTTCTTTGGATGAAAACTTCTTTTTTTTTATTTTCTCAAGCAACTAACTAATTTTTGTTTACACATGTTTTTCTTCTTCTTTCTTCCTCATTCTATTCTCGGACTTATTCTAAATTGGGTAGGTTGCTTTTTTTTTTTTTGTTTTGTTTTTATAACAGGGTAAAAGGATTTGTGGTTTATGAAAGGCTAAAGAAAGGCTCGAGGGGCTTACTAGCGGAAAATAATTCATAAGTTTAAATTTACGGCTATATCGATCCAAAGAGGGGCCTAAATTCTCGCTTAAGATATGGTTTAGTGATCAAGCAAGTGGGCGTGTGATTTCTCTATCCGGATTTTACTTCTCCCTTGTGTCATTTCTCAAATGTTTCACTCTTATAAGGCTTTAGGCTATATTCTCCACGAGGATTTGTAGAATAAGTACTCTAGCCTAGATTTCAGAAAACTTCTTGCTAACAATCATAGATACTCATGTAATATATTTATAGATAGATGCAAAGATTATTACCTACATATTAACCTAACGTTTCTAAAAATTATTCTAATGCAAAAGCTACATTGAAACTTCTAGATTGTTAAGAGCATAGAGAAAGAAAACAATACCAATATTCCTAAGTGTATAGCATAACTTATTTATTTATATTTTTGAATTTTGAAATTTTAACTAGAAAACAAATGCATATTATACATATCTATATCCTAACAGATGCCTTAATTACACGTGTTTCTATGCCCCCCCAAACAAGAATCATGCTTTGTCCTCAAAGCATTTAAATAAAGAGGGTAGGAAAAATACCATTGAAGCGCGTGAAATTCAAGAACATCTGCAAAACAAGGTTAGAACGTACTAATATAGGAAATAAAAACTGACGCAACTCTATAAGAGTTCCACCCATTATGGGGTTAACAAGAATCAAATTGCTTGGGACATAAGCAGACACTAACTAGAATTAAAACTTACCTTATCTCCCGGACATGCATTTTATCTACCCAATAACATCATGGGTCTTGTATTTCAGCGAGCATGGCAAGTCCAAGAACAATTTCTAGGAAGAACTATAAGCGGTTCCCGACCTACGTGTGCGATCACCTCGTGAAACCAAGCACCATAAGTAGTGCTTTAGAACAAATCTTTGAAAGACTGTTCCGGTATTAATGTAGGAGATGTCATCACAAAATACGCTCTAGAACAGCTGCAAATCACCCGGGAACAACCCACAGAAAATTGGAATTTTCCGTGTTCACGCGAAGCGGTATTGGTGCGCCAACTTGGGCGGGAGTGCGCTCGATTATTTTGGGATTCCAGTGTTTGAGCGCCGAAGTCTTGAAACTTTACTCTTGAAGCTCCTCCGGTTTGTATTTTTTTTTTTTCAGGGGCGAGGTGGGGGTAAGAATAGGAAGTTTAGTGATCAAGCATGGAAAAACCAAATGCCCCACCCCCAAACAAATTTTTGAAAACAGGTTTGTAAAAATTTGTTTTAAAACGTGGGAGGGCCCGGTTACCTGAATGGTGCATTCACCAATATATGGAAATGAAAGAAAATGCACCAAACACAAAATTTGAGTCGTTTATAGTCAGATACTCGAGACTTTATCTAAATATATGTATGAATATGCAGTTTATCATATATTAATAACCGAAATAGTTGTGGATCGCTCCATAAATAAATATCACAGAAAACATATCCAAACACAATCAAGCACCAAGATTTCCTACGACGCAGCCTAGTAGAATGAAAGCGAAGTCGGATAGACCTATAACATAACCGAGCATGCACCTTATGTTTCATCTTTGAACGAGAGGGTGTCCTAGTGAATAAGTGTGGAAAAGTTAATGGTTGTGGAAGATATGGTGGATTGGGATAAGTTTTAGAGAAAAAGCATGGAAAAAATGAGGATGTGGGTTTAGCACAAAACTCATGCATGGTGTAGTTAGGAACTGTCTCAAGTCTGAAAATGACGGTGTCAAGTGGTTTATCCTTGTGAAGTATTTGTTTACTAGGTGGATTTAAAAAATCATGAAGCACAAGAGAAACTAAAGGATCGAGTGCAAACTCGAGGTTCCTTTGAAAAGGTGGAGGGTGGGGAATATTGGTGATGGAAGATGAATGATTCTCAGCTAGAGCTCTCAAGTCCATATCATCAGAAATCTTGATATATGCAAGACATTCCTCAATAGGTGGGTCAAAAGGATCACTGGGATAGAGATTGAAAAATTCATCTTCCGTCATAGCATCAAGGGATGAATGGTTGTTGGCAAGGGGGACTCGCGAAGTGGTAAAGAAGCGGTGCAAAAGAGTTGCAGGAATTCTTCTTCGATTTCGTCTACTACCAGGGAGTCATTGTTAAAGTCGGAATTTCCGAAGAAAAGGAATTTGTTAATCTGTTTCTCCGAAAACATGTTTTTGAAGTAATCTTGAGCTAAGCTCTCGATCATGCTAACCTCGCCATTTGTAGATGAATCGGGATACTGTGTCCTCATTTTGAAAACATTTACCTCAACAGAAAGATGGCCAAAGGACAAGGACATCGAACCATCGCGGCAGTTTATGAGCGCGTTGGCAGTAGCCAAAAGGGGCCTCTAAAATGATAGGTACAGAGTCGTTAGTGACTTTCGTGGTCGAGGATAACGGTCGGCCGGGTAATAAATATTTTGGACTTTAACCAAAGACGCGTTTTCAACCACACCCTTAGGATACTTAATAGACCGATCAGCTAATTGCAATGTCATTTTAGTAGGTTGCATCTCCTCTAGACCTATTTGTTTATACAAATAAAACGGGATTAAGTTAACACTAGCCCCCAGGTCTAGTAACGCGGTCGTCGTGTGAGAATCTCCTAAGGTGCATTGTACAGTAGGACGACCAGGGTCCTTGTACTTAACAATTCCATTATTTTTGGATAAAGTTGGGAACCTGCTCGGTTAGAAAGGCGTCTTTATGTATGTTGGTCTTACGCCTAGTAGTGCACAACTCCTTAAGAAACTTAAGCGTGGTTAGGTAGCATTTTATAGCTTCGAGAAAAGGAAGGTTTATCGTTAGATTCTTGAAAACGCGTTTCCTAATCTCCTCAAAGTTTGTATCCCTGGTTAGCATGGCTAACTTCTGAGGGAATGGTGGTTTCGCTCTATATTTAGCGTATGGCTCGACTTGATGTGTAACCTTGGCTTTTTATTTCTTAGGTTGTGGTTTAACTGGTACCTCTACTGTGGTAGGTTCTTCAGTTTCTATTTCGGTATCTAGTTCGATATCCGGTGTAGGGAGTACTGATGGGGTAACTATAGGCATAGTTACTTTGTTATCAATCACTCTTCCAGAACGGAGAGTGGTGATGACATTTAGCTCACCTACGGTTGTAGTTTCCGTACTAGTATTACCGTTTACTTCAAAGGCTGTGTTTGCTGTTCTAGGGTTGGGTATCGCTTGGCCTGGAAACACGCCTTTTGGTTGGGCTTTCTCTTGGGCTAACTGTTGGTTTAAATTATTAACGGATTGTAGAATGTGTTGGTTAGATTGAGCCATGGTTTGAAAAAGTTGTTGGCTCACTTGTATGAAGGTGTCAAGGCGATCACGGTTGTGTGGGTGCGATGAGACACGGTGGTGGTGTGGACCGAACTATCTCGCGTTGATTATTTATGGGCGGATTGTGATAGTTATTATTTACCTAATGATACCTCTATTAGCATTATAATTATTATAACTACATTGACCTTGTGCTTGACCTTGTCGAGGTTAAGCTTGGTTGTTATAATTATTATAATTACCCCGATCCCGTCCTTGTTGTGGTGGAGCTTGGTTATAAGCGTGTGTTGGCCTAACATATTGATTATTGTACCACGGAGGTGTGGCGTGTTGGTTATTTCTCCAAACGAAGTTGGGATTTTGTCTCCAAGGGCGTTAGGTTCACTATTAATGGAACAAGAATGTTCATAGGCTATAGGGACGATTAAAGTCGGGATGCTTCGGGACTCAACATAAAACTACATGGATTTGAATTTACATTCATGACGGGGATAGGCTTTTGTTGTACGGAAATGGCCTCTACCTTTTTTGTGAGGGATTCAATTAGAGTTTTAAGCTCAGGATCTGATTTAACCTCAAACATACTGGTAGTCTTAACTGTTGAAGAAGAACTAGCGGTGCGGGAGTAATCTTCACGACCCCCCCAATTATTATTACGCTTAGTTTGATCTTCCAAAAATTTATATGCCTCTAAGGCTCCTTTACTTAGGAAACTACCCCCATTCATTATGTCTAGGACTTCTTTATGGTGGTGTAGAAGTCCTTTGGAAAAGGCACGAACTAACGTGTCTTTTGCTAGGTGATGGTGTGGACACTCTATAAGGAGATCAATGAAACGATTCCAAGCCTCAAAATGATTCATGAGGATTAAATGAGAAAAGAAGTGAATCTTGGAAAGCATTTCATCCGTCTTTAGGGGTGGGTAAAAATGTTCCATAAACAGCTGAACAAGTTTGGCCCACGAGTCCACAGAATTAGGCGCATGGGCAGTTAACCAAGACGTCGCCTTATCAGCTAAGGTGAAAGGGAATACCCTCAATTTAATTTGTTTCGCACCAACCGTAGGATGGTGGAATGTTGTAAGGACTTGTTCAATCCTACGCATGTGCTGATAAGGTTTTTCTTGGTCTAAACCGTGAAAAACGGGTAACAAATTTAATATGTTTGGGGGGATTCGAAAATCCCCCACTGGGTCTGCTAGAACGATGCAAGATTTAGGGCTATCGCTCAAGGCTTTATAAAAGTCAGAGAGAGGAGTCTCTCTTTCTTCAGCCATAATATCAGGTGGTGTGTGTGAAATAGTAGCTAGAGGTGTAGTGGGTGGGAAACTAGATAGACTTGTTTGTTGACGTTGCCGTGTAATTACGTTAGTAGTTTTTCTTCGACCGGACCTTAATCTCATGCAAGACTAAGTCGAACTTAACTAAACATGCAACACTCCAAACAATTACGATATACTAGTAGAAACCTCTAACGGAGATCACGAGGTGTGGAAGAAAGGAATACCTGATTCGTCCCTTGCTTCGCTTTATGAATAGCATCTTGTTTACGCGTGTTTAGTGTAAATAACAAGTTAAAACACTGAAAAACTTGAAAAATCGAAATTCAAACATACCGCGCAAAATCCGAAAATTTTGCTCGCGATAGCGTGGTCGCTCTTTGTTCCAATGACTTAGCGGGGTCATGCTTTCGGTCGAGGGCGGTCGCTCGTGGTCCAAGAACTATGGGCTGGTCGCTCTCAAAAGAAAGGCGCTGGTCGCTCAAAGAAAAGCCGGCGGGCGCTCGTGTTCCACTATAGCATAGCGGCTTCCTTATAAAGCTGGTCGCTTCGTGTATATTTTGCGGAACTTTTTCAACGCTGAAATGGACAACCACGCGTATGAATCAAACAAGGGTGGGTGGGTTTAATGGGACTTAAAAATGACTAATTCTACTATGAAAACAATGCTAAAGTGCAACTAAGATGGCAGCGGCGCCATTTGTTAAAAGATAAAATTGAATAGTCTACCTACGAAATGAACGATGAAATCAAACGAGGGTGGGTGGGTTTAATGGGACTTAAAAATGTTCCCCACCATCCACCTTTTCAAAGGAATCTCGAGTTTGCACTCGATCCTTTAGTTTCTCCTTTGCTTCATGATTTTTTAAATCCACCTAGTAAACAAATACTTCCCGAGGATAAACCACTTGCCACCTTCATTTTCAGACTTGAGACAAGTCCCTAACTACACCATGAATGAGTTTTGTGCTAAACCCACATCCTCATTTTTTCCATGCTTTTCTCTAAAACTTATCCCAATCCACCATATCTTCCACAACCATTCACTTTTCCACACTTATTCACTAGGACACCCTCTCGTTCAAAGATGAAATATAAGGTGCATGCTCGGTTATGTTATAGGTCTATCCGACTTCGCTTTCATTCCACTAGGTTGCGTCGTAGGAAATCTTGGTGCTTGATTGTGTTTGGATATGTTTTCTGTGATATTTATTTATGGAACGATCCACAACTATTTCGGTTGTTGGTATATGATAAACTGCATATTCATACATATATTTAGATAAAGTCTCGAGTATCTGACTATAAACGACTCAAATTTTGTGTTTGGTGCATTTCCTTTCATTTCCATATATTGGTGAATGCACCATTCAAGTAACCGGGCCCTCCCTATGGAGTGTGTGGTTGTAAGTACCGGATCCTAAGTCCACGGTTCACATAATTCACGTTTTCCACTCTTGCATGTTTTCTTGGTTTTTGAGTCATGTTTCTCTGTGGTGTGAATTATGTCTTTACTGCTTATTGTTTTCCTTTATATTAAACCTAATTCATAAAAAGTAAAAAGTTTAAAGCTATAAAAATAGTAATCTAGCAAGTCTCGAATCGACCTTAAAAGACCCAAGTTAGGTACAATACCAACTTTCTTGAGTATAGGCCAAACAAAAATTTCAAACTTAAAAGAGTTTTCCAATTTTGTTTGGGGTGGCGATTTTGGTATTCATTTCAAATCTTGTTGCCACCCTAAGCCCTGTCATGTTTAATCCAAGAGAGTTTGTGTTAGTTAGTACGTAATGTTTTAATTGTGCTTCATATTATCATATCATCTTTACAATATTTACATTGACAGTGCTTTCCAATTTTTGCCACGTTTCTATGGTAAATTCTTTCCTTATCTCTTTACACTTTGAGGACAAAGCGTTGATTGTTTGGGGGTGGGATAGAAACATTTGCAAAAATTAGACACTTTTAGGATGTAAATTATGCACTTTTATTTATAAAATGTTAAAAATTATAAAAATTAGTTAGTTACATAATTTAATTGTGCTATTGAATTGTTTCATGAACCCCTTCTCCCAAATTGTTTGGGGGTGGTACAAAACACGATGTAAATGTTAAGCACATATTAGGTTGTATATTACGTATTATTTGTCTTAAAAAAAAATAAAAATAAAAAGTTTATGCTATACACTTAGGAATATTGGTATTGTTTCTTTCTCTATGCTCTTAATAATCTAGAAGTCTCAAGTAGTTTTTGCATTAGAATAGTTTTTAGAAACTTAGGTTAATATGTAGGTAATAATCTTTGCATCTATCTAAAAATATATTACATGAGTATCTATGATTGTTTGGCAGTAAGTTTCTGAAATCTAGGCTAGAGTACTTATTCTACAAATCTTGTGAGAATATAGCCTAAAAGCCTTATATGAGTGAAACATTTGAGAAATGACACAAGGGAGAAGTATATTCGAATAGAGAAATCACACGTCCACTTGCTTGACCACTATACCATGTCTTAAGAGAGAATTTAGGCCCTTTTGGATCGATATAGCTAGAAATTCCGACCTAAGTATATTTTTCCGCTAATTAAGCCCCACTAAGCCTTTTATTAGCCCTTTCATAAACCACAAATCCTTTACCTGTTACAAAACAAAACAAAATAAAAAAAAAAAAAAAAAAAAATCAACCTACCCAATTTAGATAAGTCCGAGACTAGAATAAGGAAGAAAGAAGAAGAGAAAACCCTGTAAAACAAAAGTTAGTTAATTGCTTGAGAAAATAAAGAAAAGAAGTTTCCATCCAAAGAAAAGAAAAATAAAAATAGAAATAAAATAAAAACTCCAAAAAATAGAATAAAAGGAGTCAAAAGCCAAAGAAAAAGAAAAAAAAATATGGCTAAGGATGGAAACAAAGTGTAGAAGCAAAAGTAAATAACAAGGTTTTCTCTAGTTACATAATATGAAGACTCTATTATCTCAGACTTGTCCCTTCTGAATATCCATTTCCTTCCTTCTTAAACCATCTCCTAATCCCCGCAACACCTAATAAAGACCTCTAGCTCAATTAAGAATAGGTTAGTAGGATAGTAAGTGGAAGATGTGTTTGACCAACTTCGGCTTCCTTGTGTGTCATTGAGATTGTAAGGTAAAGTATGCCCACTGCACACTGGAGTAGCAAAACTTGAGTGGAAAAATCAGAGTGATTTTTGTCTTGACTTTTATGTGAGAACCTACTTAAGGACGCTATTCCAAAGTTTCAGAAAGGGACCTGTTACTGCATTTCATAGCATTACTCATTGTATATATGTTTATTCGTAGATGATTGATTATTATGCATATATTAGCTTAGGTTTTGACTTGATTACTCTATATGCATTGCTAGTGAGAGGTATAGTTAATTTAGAGCATGAATAAGGAAACAATAGTTTTATTTCTTAGTCGTTGTAGTATAGATGAAGTTTGTGAGTACCTTCATCGGAAAACTCTTACGAGACTATAACTTCGTCCACTAGGGAATTCCTAGTGGTTTAAGGCCTTGTTGCATATGGTCAATGCAATCGCACTCAGCGAAACAAGAGTAGATAGAACTCCATTTTTGGTCACTTATTCTAATTTCTCATCTTTGCTTGAGGACAAGCAAAGTGCTGTTTGGGGGTGGTTTGATAAGAGCCCAAAACTGTAGTTTTAACCCCTTAATAATCATACTTTTAGACCAATTATGTGAGTAATAATTAAGAGTTAACACTGATTACGTGTTTTTATGCATTTCAGGCTTCAAAGTCCATTATGTGCAGAAATGTGCCACTTTAGCGAGATAAAGAAGCAAAGGTCGGTTACTAAGGAGTTCCGTGATTAAAGGCCAAGATTCAAGAAGATAAAGCCTTTCTAAAGCCCGTCCAAAAGCTGAAAAAGTCGACGCGGGCACAAACAAAGACACACAAGTCGTGAGAACTTCCGAAGGCCGTATCTTTGGACTCAGACCTCGGAATGGGGCCTACCTTATGTCAAAACGACCGGCTCGGAAAGAGCTTTCCAATGGTCTAAGACTTGATCCAATAAGAGGTGCAGAAGTGGATGAAAAGTCTTTTGAAGCCAACTGCAGCTGAAGAGGCCTATTTGGACTAAAAGAATTGGGTTTTGGGCCTGATTCTCTGGCCCAAAACATGGCTCCAAGCCCATGCACGATTTTTGGATCTGAATGTATAAAAACCAAAGCTTCACTCTTTGTTAATGGTAGCTAGTTAGACCTAAAATAATATAGATAATTCTAGATCTGTTTTCATTAATTAAATTAAGCTTTAGTTCCATTTTCAATTCTTGTTTTAGATTAAGTCTTTGAATCATTGTTCTTGATTGATTAGAGAAATAAAATAGTTGTTTTATCAATTTCGAATTGTGTTATTTCAATTTATAGATCTGATTTTAATTCTTGTTGATTATCATTCCGTAGTTTAAATAGATTGAACCATTGTTAGTTAATTTAGTTAAGTTAGAATTTTAATATGATGGGTAGTTATAATGAAATGGGAAATGATGGTTTGATGACTCAAGGCTAAAACCTCCATTAGAGGGGTTGATGAAGCCTTGATGAAAACTTAGTGGTATAGTGTAGAAACATTGTAGAATCTATTCCAATCTAGAAGGTCGTGATTAAGCCATGAGAATGGGTGGACGACCTCACATGCTAGTTAGTACTTTCGGTAGAAATGCCATGAACACTAGGGATTAGAACTTCGAATTTCTTGCCGTAAGAACGTAAGAATCGAGATACAAGAATCTATGTTAGGCTATAAGTTGGATTCGAGGTGGATTCAATTCCCTCTAATCCTTTATCTAGATTCAAGCACAATCATATTTTCCTAGCATTAAGTAGTTAAATTCAAGTAATCAAATTCAGTAAGTATCGTAGTATATCACCTTAAAAGCTCTCTCATTGACTTAAGACCGATTAATTAGATTAGAAAACAATTTCATGCTAGAGCACTAGGAGTGGAACGAACTTCCTACTCCACTATCTGTTCAATAGAAAGAGAGTAGAAACTTTGATAAATATAGACCCATAAGATCAAGTTTAGTTTTACTTGCGTTTAGAGTTCATCGCTTTATTTCCTAGGTAAAACTATTCATTTTATCATTTATCAAATGGCCATGCGATCGAACCGGGTCACCCGCGTGGGAAGGGGAATACTCACCACTACTATACTAGTACGAAACTACAACCGTAGGTGAGCTAAATGCCATCACCACTCTCGCTACGGAAGAGTGATTAATAACAAAGTAACTATGCCTATAGTTACCCCATCAAGATACTCCTACACGGATATCGAACTAGATACCGAAATAGAAACTGAAGAACCTACCACTGTAGAGGTACCAGTTAAACCACAACCTAAGAAACAGAAAGCCAAGGTTACACATCAAGTCGAGCCATACGCTAAATATAGAGTGAAACCACCATTCCCTCAGAAGTTAGCCATGCTAACCAGGGATACAAACTTTGAGGAGATTAGGAACGTTTTCAAGAATCTAACGATAAACCTTCCTTTTCTCGAAGCTATAAAAAAGCTACCTAACCACGCTAAGTTTCTTAAGGAGTTGTGCACTACTAGGCGTAAGACCAACATACCTAAAGACGCCTTTCTAACTTAACAGTTCCCAACTTTATCCGAAAATAATGGAATTGTTAACTACAAGGACCCTGGTCGTCCTACTGTACAATGCACCTTAGGAGATTCTCACACGACGACCGCGCTACTAGACCTGGGGGCTAGTGTTAACTTACTCCCGTTTTATTTGTATAAACAAATAGGTCAAGAGGAGATGCAACTTACTAAAATGACATTACAATTAGCTGATCGGTCTATTAAGTATCCTAAGGGTGTGGTTGAAAACGTGCTTTGGTTAAAGTCCAAATTTCTTATTACCCAAACCGACCGTTATCCTCGACCGCGTAAGTCACTAACGACTCTGTACCTATCATTTTAGGGCGTCCCTTCTTGGCTACTGCCAACGCGCTCATAAACTGCCGCGATGGTTCGATGTCCTTGTCCTTTGGCCATCTTTCTGTTGAGGTAAATGTTTTCAAAATGAGGACACAATATCCCGATTCATCTACAAATGGCGAGGTTAGCATGATCGAGATCTTAGCTTAAGATTACTTCAAAAACATGTGTCCGGAGAAACAGATTAACAAATTCCTTTCCTTCGGAAATTCCGACTTTAACAATGACTCCCTGGTAGTAGACGAAATCGAAGAAGAATTCCTGCAACTCTTTTGCACCGCTTCTTTACCACTTCGCGAGTCCCCCCTTGCCAACAACCATTCATCCCTTGATGCTATGACGGAAGATGAATTTTTCAATCTCTATCCCAGTGATCCTTTTGACCCACCTATTGAGGAATGTCTTGCATATATCAAGATTTCTGATGATATGGACTTGAGAGCTCTAGATGAGAATCATTCACCTTCCATCACCAATATTCCCCACCCTCCACCTTTTCAAAGGAACCTCGAGTTTGCACTCGATCCTTTAGTTTCTCCTGTGCTTCATGATTTTTTAAATCCACCTAGTAAACAAATACTTCACAAGGATAAACCACTTGACACCGTCATTTTCAGACTTGAGACTGTCCCTAACTACACCATGAATGAGTTTTGTGCTAAACCCACATACTCATTTTTTCCATGCTTTTTCTCTAAAACTTATCCCAATCCACCATATCTTCCACAACCATTAACTTTTCCACACTTATTCACTAGGACACCCTCTCGTTCAAAGATGAAACATAAGGTGCATGCTCGGTTATGTTATAGGTCTATCCGACTTCACTTTCATTCCACTAGGCTGCGTCGTAGGAAATCTTAGTGCTTGATTGTGTTTGGATAAGTTTTCTGTGATATTTATTTATGGAATGATCCACAACCATTTCGGTTGTTGATATATGATAAACTGCATATTCATACATATGTTTAGATAAGTCTAGGGAATCTGACTTTAAAAGACCCAAGTTTTCGTACAATACCAACTTTCTGAAGTATAGGCCAAACAAAATTTTCAAACTTAAAAAGAGTTTTCCAATTTTGTTTGGGGGTGGCGTATTTTGGTATTCATTTTAAATCATGTTGCCACCCTAAGCCTGTCATGTTTACTTCAGTAGAGTTTGTGTTAGGTAGTCCGTACCAATTTAATTGTGCTTCATATTATCGTATCATCTTTACAATATTTCTATTATAGGTACTGCAAATTTTTGCCACGTTTCTATGGTAAATTCTTTCCTTATCTCTTTACACTTTGAGGACAAAGCGGTCGATTGTTTGGGGGTGGGATAGAAACATTTGCAAAAATTAGACACTTTTAGGATGTAAATTATGCACTTTTATTTATAAAATGTTAAAAATTATAAAAATTAGTTAGTTACATAATTTAATTGTGTTATTGAATTATTTCATGAACCCCCTTCTCCCAAATTGTTTGGGGGTGGTATAGAAACACGATGTAAATGTTAAGCACATATTAGGTTGTATATTACGTATTATTTGTCTTAAAAAAAATAAAAACAAAAATTCAAAAATATAAATAAATAAGTTATGCTATACACTTAGGAATATTGGTATTGTTTTCTTTCTCTATGCTCTTAACAATCTAGAAGTCTCACGTAGCTTTTGCATTAGAATAATTTTTAGAAACTTAGGTTAATATGTAGGTAATAATCTTTGCATTTATCTATAAATATATTACATGAGTATCTATGATTGTTAGTAGTAAGTTTCTGAAATCTAGGCTAGAGTACTTATTCTACAAATCCTGTGAGAATATAGCCTAAAGCCTTATAAGAGTGAAACATTTGAGAAATGACACAAGGGAGAAGTAAAATCCGGATAGAGAAATCACACGTCCACTTGCTTGATCACTAAACCCTATCCTAAGCGAGAATTTAGGCCATCTTTGGATCGATATAGCCAGAAATTCAAACCTATGAATTATTTTCCGCTAGTCGCCCCTCTGAGCCTTTATTTAGCCTTTCATAAACCACAAATCCTTTACCCTGTTATAAAAACAAAACAAAATAAAAAAAAAAAAGCAACCTACCCAATTTAGAATAAGTCTGAGAATAGAATGAGAAAGAAAGAAGAAGAGAAAAACATGTGTAAACAAAAATTAGTTAGTTGCTTCAGAAAATAAAGAAAAGAAGTTTCCATCGAAAGAAAAGAAAAATAAAAATAGAAATAAAATAAATAATCCAAAAAAATAGAATAAAAGGAGTCAAAAGCCAAAGAAAAAGAAAAAAATATGGCTAAGGATGGAAACAAAGTGTAGAAGCAAAAGTAAATAACAAGGTTTTCTCTAGTTACATAATATGAAGACACTTTTATCTCAGACTTGTCCTTTTGAATATCCATTTCCTTCCTTCTTAAACCATCTCCTAATCCCAAAACACCTAATAAAGACCTCTTGCTCAATTAGGAATAGGTTAGTGTGATAGTAAGTGGCGGATGTGTTTGATTGACTCGGGCTTTCTTGTGTGTCATTGAGATTGTAAGGTAAAGTGTGCCCACTTCTGCACTAGAGTAGCAAAATTTGAGTGGAAAAATCAGAGTGTTGTATCTTGACTATTATTGTGAGAACCTACTTTAAGGAGTTTGAAAGCTTATTTCATAGTAGTTTCATTGAATATGTTTATTGACCTGATTGCATTTATTAGCATATATTAGCTTAGGTTTTAGACTTGATTACTCTATATGCATTGCTAGTGAGAGGTATAGTTAATTTAGAGCATGAATAAGGAAACAATAGTTTTATTTCTTAGTCGTTGTAGTATAGATGAAGTTTGTGAGTACCTTCACTAAAAAATTCTCTCATATGGTCAATGCTGAGGCTATAACTTGTCCACTTTTGGAATTCCTAGTGGTTTAAGGCCTTGTTGCATATTTGTCAATGCAATCGCGACTCATACTTTTGAACCCAATTATATGAGTAATAGATAGAACTCCATTTTTGGTCACTTATTCTAATTTCTCATCTTTGCTTGAGGACAAGCAAAATGCTGTTTGGGGGTGGTTTGATAAGAGCCCAAAACTGTAGTTTTAACCCAATCGAGGAGGAGCGAGAAGTGGATGAAAAGTCATACTTTTAGACCAATTATATGAGTAATAATTAAGAGTTAACACCCATTACATGTTTTATGTATTTCAGGCTTCAAAGTCCATTATGTGCAGAAATGTGCCACTTTTATATTAGATAAAGGAGCAAAGGTTGGTTACTAAGGAGTTCCAATTTGATTAAAGGCCAAGATTCAAGAAGACAAAGCCTTTCTAAAATTCTTTACGGTCAAAGTTGAAAACTTAGTTGTTAGTGTAGAATTGTTTGTAGATTCTATTCCACTCTAGAAGGTCGTGTTTAGCCATGAGAATGGGTGGGCGACCTCACATGCTAGTTAGTATTTGGTAGAAATGCCACGAACACTAGGGATTAGAACTCGAAATTCTTGCCGTAAGAACGTAAGAATTCGAGATACAACAATCTATGCTAGGTTATTAAGTTGGATTCGAGGTGGATTCAATTCCCCATAATCCTTTATCTAGATTCAAAAACAATTATATTTCCATAGCATTCCGTAGTTTAAATTAAAATAATCAATTTCATATTGCATCGTAGTATAATTCCCCCTCGTAAAACTCTCATAGACTTAAGACCGACTAATTAGATTAGAAAACAATTCCATGCTAGAGCACTAGGAGTGGAACGAACTTCCTACTCTACTTTATTTCGATTGAATTGAGAGTAGAAACTTTGATAAAAATAGACCCATAAGATCAAGTTTAGTTTTACTTACGTTTAGAGTTCATCGCTTTATTTCGTAGGTAAAACTATTCATTTTATCTTTTATCAAATGGCGCCGCTGCCATCTTAGTTTCACTTTCGTATTGTTTTTGTAGTGTTAGTACTGTTATTAAAGTCCCATTTCACCCACCCACCCATGTTTGATTCATACTGTAGTTGTCCATTTCAGAGTTGAAAAATTCCGGGCCAGAATTACACACCGATACAACTTCCTTGAGCGACCCGCCTAACTCATCATCCCCTCGAAATAACCCCCCCCATGTGGAGCGGACCGACCTTAAACTCTGGAATTCTAAGATACACCGAGCCCGACCACCCTATGCCAAACAAAATTTTTCGGATTTCGGCGGTTTGATTCGAACTTTGATCTTTCATATTTTTCAGTGTTCTAACTCGCTATATACACTTGAAACAAGCATAAACAAGACGCTATTCATAAGCGAAGCAAGGGCGCAAATCGGGTATTCCTTTCTTCCACACCTCGCTCTCTGTTAGAGGTTTATACTAGTATATCGAGAATTGTTTGGAGTGTTGATGTGTTTAGCTAAGTTTGGTTTTAGCCTTGTATGAGATTAAAGTCCGGCCGAACAAAACACCGATGTAATTACACAACAACGCCAACAAACAAGTCTATCTAGTATACCACCCACTACACCTCTAGCTACTATTTCACACACATCACGACCAATGCCCGACCGACGAAGAAGAGGCCTCTCTCGACTTCTACAAAGCCTTGAGCGATAGCCCCAAATCTTGCATCGTTCTAGCGGGACCCAAAGGGGATTTCGAATCCCTCCAAATATTTTAATTTGTTACCCGCTTTTCATGGATTAGACCATGAAAAACCTTATCAACACATCGTAGGATTGAACAAGTCCTAACAACATTCCACCATCCTACGGTTGGTTGGTGGGAACAAATTAAATTAAGGGTATTCCCTTTCACCTTAGCCCGATAAAGGCGTTTTGGTTAACTGCCCAAGCCTAATTACGTGGACTCGTGGGCTAAACTTGTTCAAATTTGTTTATGGAACATTTTTACCCACCCCTAAAGAAGGATTAGATGCTTTCCAAGATCCATTTCTTTCGACAAAATCCTCATGAATCATTTTCAGAGGCTTGGAATCGTTTCACCGATCTCTTTATAGAGTGTCCACATCATAACTTAGCGAAAGACACGTTAGTTCGTGCCTTTTTCAAAGGACTTCTACACCACCATAAAGAAGTCCTTGACATAATGAATGGGGTAGTTTCTTAAGCAAAGGAGCTTGAGGCTTATAAAATTTTAGAGGACCAAACTAAAGCGAAATAAAACTGGGGTAGTGACAATATCCACCAGCTCCGCTAGTTCTTCTAATACAGTTAAGGCGCGGTATGTTTGAAATTAAACACGATCCCGAGCTAAAAACTCTAATCGAATCACTCACTAAAAAGGTATAGGCCATTTCGGTTCAACAAAATCCTATTCCAGTCATGAATGTAAATTCAAATCCATGTAGTTTACATTTGGAGCCCCGAGCATCCCGACTCCCACTGTCCTATACCCTATGAACAGGCTTGTTCCATTAATAGTGAACCTAACGCCCCTTGGAGACAAAATCCTAACTTTGGTTGGAGAAATAACCAAAACGTCACACCTCAAGGGTACAATAATCAATATGTTAGGCTACGCGCATTTTTTAACCAAACCCCACTACTACAAGGACAGTCGGGGAATTTTAATAATTATAACAACCAAGTGCAACCTCGACAAGGTCAAGCACAAAGTCAAGGTAGTTATAATAATTATAATGCTAATAGAGGTATCGTTCGGTAAATAATAACTATCAAAATCCACCCATAAATAATTCAGGTGAACTAGTTCCAAATCACACCACCCGTGACTACTACACCTACACAACCGGATCGTCTTGACACCTTCATACAAGTGAGCCAAAACTTTTCCAAACCATGGCTAAATCTAAACAAACGGCTTCTACAATCCGTTAATAATTTAACCAAACAAATGGCTCAAGATAAAGCCCAACCCAAAGGTGTTTTCAGTCACGAAATACCTAATCCTAAAACAACAAATACAGCCTTTGAGCTAACCAATAATACTAGTAACGAGTATGAAAATGTAGGTGAGCTAAAGGCCATCACCACTCTCCGTTCTGGTAGAGTGGTTGATAACAAAGTAACTATGCCTATAGTTTCCCCACCAGTAGCCCCTACACCTGCTATATTACTAGATACCGAAATAGAAATTGAAGAGCCTACCACTGTAGAGGTACCAGTTACAACAAAACCTAAGAAACAGGAAGCCACGGTTAAACATCCAGGTAATACCATTGCTAAATATAAACAGAAACAACCGTTTCCACAAAAATTAGCCATGTCAACTAGGGATACAAATTACGAGGAGATTAGGGATTTTTTTAAGAATTTAACTATAAACCTTCCCTTCCTCGAAGCTATAAAAAAGCTACCACACCATGCTAAGTTTCTTAAGGAATTGTGTACTACTAGGCGTAAGACCAATATACCAAAAGACGCCTTTTTACAGAACAATTCCCAACTCTATCCAACATGATGGAATTGTTAAGTACAAGGACCCCGGTCGCCCCTCTTTGTACAATGCACCTTAGGAGATTCCTATCGACGACGTTATTAGACTTGGGGGCTAGTGTAAACTTACTCCCATTTTATTTGTATAGACAAATAGGTCTAGACGAGATGCAACCCACTAGAATGACGCTTGCAATTAGGCGATCGGTCTATTAAGTATCCTAAGGGTGTCGTCCAAAATGTTCGTAAAATTTAGGATATTTACTATCCGGCTGATTTTGTCATCCTCGACCGCACGAAGTCATTAATGACTCTGTCCCGATCATCTTAGAGGCGACCTTTTCTAGCAACCGCCAATCGCGCTCATTAATTGCCTCGATGGTTCAATGTCCATGTCTTTTGGCCATCTTGTCGTTTGAAGTCAATGTTTTAAAACAAAGACACGATTACCCGATTCGTCTATGGATGGAGAGGTTAGCATGATCGAGGCGTTGCTTTCGAGATTATTTCAACAACACGCGTTCCCGATAATCATATGCCCAAATTTCTTTCCTTTGGAAGTTCAGACTCCAACATTTCCATCCCTACACTAGTCGATACACATATTATGGATGAGGATGAGATAGATGACTTTCTCAAAGATGTAGAGGACTATCATAGTAACGAGGATATGACCAATCTAGATGAGCAATTCGATGAGTTTCTTCGAGAAGGTGATGAATCACCCTATCAAGAACTACTTTGCACAACATCCACCTCGATTCCCCTCCTCCCACCCTTTCAAAGGAATCCCGAGTTTGCACTTGACCCTTTTGTTTCTCCCGTGCTCCATAATTTTTTTACATCCACCTAGTAAACAACTACTTCAGAAGGACAAACCATTTGACACCTTCATTTTCAGAATTGAGACAACCCCTACACACACAATGAATTAGTTTTGTGCTAAAACCACATCCTCATTGTTTACAGGCTGTCTTTCTACAACTTATCCATATCCACCATATTCTCCACAACCATTCACTTTTCCACACTTATTTACTAGAACACCCACTCATTCAAAAATGAAAAATAAGGTGCATGATAGGTTACATAATAGGGTTATCCGACTTCGCTTTCATTTCACTAGGTTGAGTCATAGGAAATCTTGGTGCTTGATTGTGTTTGGATATGTTTTCTGTGATATTTATTTATGGAATGATCCACAATTATTTCGGTTGTTGATATATGATAAACTGCATGGTCATACATACATCTAGATAAAGTCTCGAGTATCTGACTATAAACGACTCAACTTTTGTGTTTGGTGCATTTCCTTTCATTTCCATATATTGGTGAGTGCACCATTAAGGTAACCGGACCCTCTCTATGGAGTGTGTGGCTGTAAGTACCGGAACCTAAATCCACGTTTAAACATAATTCACGTTTTCCACTCTTGCATGTTTTCTCGGATTTTTGAGTCATGTTTCTCTATGGGGTGAATTATGTCCTTCTTGTTTATTGTTTTCTTTTTAAAATTAAAATAAATATATATATATATATATATATTAAAGAATAAGCATAGTAACCTAGAAAGTCTCGGGAATCTGACTTTAAAAGGCCCATTGCTAAAACCAAATTTTCTAAGCTTCGTTGTAAAAATTTGTTTAGGGGGTGGTGTTCGTGTTTCCGTACTAAATATTTATGTCCCATTAGAGTTGCTTAGGCCGTTTTATTGTATTACGATTCGGGTTGACATAATCCATGAATTTAGAGTTCAATTGTTCGCATAACGTACGTCATGCACGCACTTCGAGGTGTTTTCCACTATCTTATATGTCATCCACGGTCGAAATAGAGTGTTTTATGGATCATTGGATTGGAAATTCTCTCCTGATCATTTCCATATCTCATTCGCAAAAATTGGACCGGTAACGAAGCGGCAATTTTGATTTGAAGTTTCACGAAAAATTGGAAAAAAATCACAAATTTCGATTTTGAGCTTGGGCCCAACCCGCGCCCACCGACAGCACGACCGCGCCCTTACCTTAGCCAACAGTCACGATCTTCTTCCTCCATTCCGCCATTAACGCCCAAAAGCTTGAAACAAAAAAAAAATAAAATAAAATTAAAAAGAAAAACAATTAACCCACGCCCACAATCCAACTCTAACTCCAAATCTTCTCTTAAACCATACCCACACCACCTCCACCAATTCAAACCACCAAAAACCACCGAAAAATTAAAAATTCAAAGCTGCCGCGCCACCACACCACCACCACCATCGTTTTTTATCAGTGAGTCGTTCCTCATTACTCCTACACCTTCTACATACACCAAATCATATTCAAACTTCCAATGGCTCAACAACGCCGAATTTTGCCGGAGCAAGCTTTTACCGCCGACCACTTCGCACCGTTTTACGGTGACGAGATGATCAGTCGAGAGGAGTAGCTTGTGGTACTTTCGACTGAAGCCTATTACCACGAGGACTTAGTCCGGCGGTTCTATGATCTGAGGGGAGTTAGAAGGGACGAGGATTTTTGTAGTTGTGGCGAAGGCGGAGGCTAAGGAAGTGACGACCGGTTGTTGGCTGAGATTCTAGGCATTCCGCCTAGAATCCATCTGATGTCACCACTGCGGGAGTCCCAACATAATGGGGTAGAGCCATTGATGCACGAGACAGTTATTGGAGGCGACTACAATGCGAGATCGCATTGTGTTCGACAGAACTTCCACTTAGGACCAACCCGGTACGCTCTGACCCGGTGGATTAGTCGGACGCGTCTAGGGGAAGGGGAAGGTCACGACATCGGCTGAAATCGCCTCCACATCTTATGGATACTCCAGGAGCGGAAGTATGACTTCTGCATCTTAGAGTTTTTACTGAGCATGATTAAGGGAGTAGGGAGGTCTGCTGCCCCTCTCCCTGTGTTGATAACAAAGATCATGCTGAAGTTGAGAGCAGCTAAGGCGACTGATCGGACATATATCACCCTCCACCGTAACCCTCGCATCTATAAGGAGTGTGTCCAACGGGTTTGGAGATTTGCTGAGGATAGAGAAGAAGAAGAAGAGGATGGTGGAGCTGAGAATGAAGAGGAGGCTGGGGGAAATCAGGATGCCTCGGAGGATGAGGAGGACTTGACGTGTTTTGACGCGGATGCCTTGGAGAGGTGCTGGTCAGATATAGAACGCATGGCTGTGATCCATCATGGCATGCATTCGCTCAACACTATCTGTGAAGACCTCCGGACTCGACAGGCAACGATGCATCATAACTTCAAGCTCCGTACCCAGAGAGAGGACGAGAGGTGGGAACAGATGAGGGCCGAGCTAGAAGCTAAAGCGCCCGATTCCCGGGGCGAGATCGCGACCACGATTCCCACGTCACGGGGACTCTCCTTCGAGGATACACCCTCGAGACACGGCGCCCGTCGTCGAAAAGACGAATGGTGCTAGTCCATCAGGAGCTCAGGAGCAGTCTCCAGAGCGTGTTCCTTCCGCCACCAGTTCCGGAGTAGCTAGGGATAGTATAGTTTGATGTTTTATGTTTTATTTGTAGTTTCATTATTGTTATTTATTTTAATGCAAGTTTTATTTTCGTAATTTGAATTTTGTAGTGAAATGTACTCCGCATGAGTTATTTTTAATATAATGGGTTATTTTCATTATGCGTGGTTGTTTAATATTGACCCACCTTCCCAACTTGTTTGGGGGTGGTTTTATCTATTCCAGCATGATTTTTATATAGCCCTCGTGTTAGAATTTATTGCGGAGTCAAGGTGAAAATATGGCTGTTTAGGCATATATATGAATAAGTATCATGGTAGGATGAAATCTAGATTAAATAGGTACATTCTATCATAAAATCAACCTAAAAGATACTGGGTTTGAATTAGAATCAAGAAAATGAGTTGTTTCCGTTTTCAGGTTTGGAAATTTTAGGATTTCCGGAAACTGCCGTAATTAGTTTTGGCAACTTCCCGATCCATTTTAGCAACTTTAAACCTATATAAACTTGATACAATCTATCCTCACAACTCACACTACACCTAAACTCCATCACTCACCTTTCACTCCCGCGATTCCCTCGTTTCGGCTCATTTTCTGAGAGTCTGCAACTCCGAGCGCACTCACGCCCTACAGGAGTGCACTCGCGCTCTGTATATTTTTTCTGAGTTTTTGTCGAGCCCAGTTCAAAGCTGAGAGCACGCGACCAGCTCAAACACTGGAAATTTCAATTTCTTTAGAGTGCGACCGCGCCCTATCAGAGGGGACTCGCGCCCTGACTTCCGTGGACCAGGAAATTTCGAGTTTTTCGCTACGTAGTATCGGATCATTCGCAGCTATTCCAGGCGTAATTTTGAGATGACATCTCCAACATTGATACCGAACAGTCTTTCGAAGATTTGTTCCAAAGCACTACTTATGGTGCTTGGTTTTTTCGAGGCGATCACATTCGTTATCGGAGGGAGCGCTTATGGTAAGACCGATGCACTTTATTCTCCAACACGGCATCTTATTTTTACGATAACTGCATTTTCTTTGAAAGACCAGATGGAGAACAAGTGTTCTCCATCAACATTGATAATGAACCAATGGAAATTACCGTGTTCTTGCTAGCATTTGTTCTTGGACTTGCTATGCCGGCTGAAATACAAGACCCATGGTGCTATTGGGTAGACAATATGTATGTCTACACTTACGAAGTTTTGCATGAGTCGTATGGCGGGCATTTTCGTATCGAGGACCAAAGGGGGACTATAACGTCGCTTTTGTTGGTAGCCTGTCATGAACATATAAAACTGTTATGTTTTGGATCATGCTAAACATTTTAGGGGAATGACATTTTTCTTTTTGTGAATGATGCCACTTGCGGCGTTTTCCTTTGCTTTAGCCACGGGGCGTATGTGTCATGACCTTCCCGAACCTTGATGTCTAGTTTAGCTCGATCCCATAGCATGAGGCATAAAGTTCCTTCCTATGCCCGTTCTAGTTTCCTTATGCTATGTTTCTTTCCTATTTTTTGTACACGTTTCACGGATTGGATTACGATGGACATTAATCGTCACGACCCACCAATAGTATTATTCGATCTTTCCGTGCAATGACTTGGCAAGGGTGGAGGATACAACCTCATCAGGTTGCACCTACACCCGTCGGATAAGTGGCTCTTAATAGGTTAGCAATCATAGATGATAAATGGCGGGGAAGCCCGGCAAATTATCATGGCATGGCGGGACGCAAAGGAACCTCACTTCTTTATGGAAAAAGAGGATGAGTAAGATGACGAGTAATGCGGGGGATAAGGTAAGTTTCATTCTAGTTAGTGTCTGCTTATGTCCCAAGCAATTTCATTCTTGTTAACCCCATAATGGGTAGAACTCGTATAGAGTTGTGTTAGTTTTATTTCCTATATTAGTGCGTTCTAACCTTGTTTTACGGATGTTCACGAATTTCACGCGCGTTTCAATGGTATTTTTCCTACCCTCTTTATTTAATTGCTTTGAGGGCAAAAGCATGCCTTTTTTTTTGGGGGCATAGAAACACATGTAATTAAGGCATCCGTTAGGATATAGATATGTATAATATGCATTTATTTCTAGTTAAAATTTCAAAAATTCAAAAATATAAATAAATAAGTTATGCTATACACTTAGGAATATTGGTATTGTTTCTTTCTCCATGCTCTTAACAATCTAGAAGTCTCCACGTGGTGTTTGCATCGAGAATAATTGTTAGAAATTTAGGTTAATATATAGGTAATAATCTTTACATCTATCTATAAATATATTACATGAGTATCTATGATTGTTAGCGATGAAGTTTCAAATCTAGGCTAGAGTATTTATTCTACAAATCCTGTGAGAATATAGCCTAAAGCCTTATATGAAATGAAAACATTTGAGAAATGACACAAGGGAAAAGTAAAATCCAGATAGAGATATCACACGTCCACTTGCTTGATCACTATGCCATATCCTAAGCGAGAATTTAGGCCCTATTTGGATCGATATAGCCAGAAATTCAAACATATGAATTATTTTCCACTAGTCGCCCCTCTGAGCCTTTCTTTAGCCTTCCATAAACCACAAATCCTTTACCCTGTTACAAAAACAAAACAAAATAAAAAAAAAATTTGACCCACCCAATTTAGAATAAGTCTGAGAATAGAATGAGGAAGAAAAGAAGAAGAAAAACACCGGTAAACAAAAAGTTAGTTAATTGCTTTTGAAAATAAAGAAAAGAAGTTTCCATCCAAGGAAAAGAAAAATAAAAATAGAAATAAAATAAAAACTCCAAAAATAGAATAAAAGGGAGTCAAAAGCCAAAGAAAAAAAAAAGAGAAAAGAAAAAAAAAAATATGGCTAAGGATGGAAACAAAGTGTAGAAGCAAAAGTAAATAACAAGGTTTTCTCTAGTTACATAATATGAAGACTCTATTATCTCAGACTTGTCCTTTTTGAATATCCATTTCCTTCCTTCTTAAACCATCTCCTAATCCCCGTAACACCTAATAAAGACCTCTAGCTCAATTAGGAATAGGTTAGTGTGATAGTAAGTGGCAGATGTGTTTGATCGACTCCGCTTTCCTTGTTGTCATTAAGATTGTAAGGTAAAGTGTGCCCATCACAAGACTAGAGTAGCTTAAACTTGAGTGGAAAAAATCAGAGTGTTGTATCTTAACTATTATTGTGAGAACCTACTTAAGGACGCTATTCCGAAGTTTCAAAACGGACACGCTAGACATTTCATAGTATTACTCATTGTATATATGTTTATTATAGATGATTGATTATTATGCATATATTAGCTTAGGTTTTGACTTGGTTATTCTTGTTCATAGCTAGTGAGATGTATAGATAGTTTGGAGCATGAATAAGGAAACAATAGTTTTATTTCTTAGTCGTTGTAGTATAGATGAAGTTTGTGAGTACCTTCATCGGAAAACTCTCACGAGGGCTATAACTTCGTCCCACTAGGGAATCCCTAGTGGTTTAAGGCCTTGTTGCATATGGTCAATGCAATCGCGACTTTTCAAACGAGAAGTAGATAGAACTCCATTTTGGTCACTTATGTTAATTTCTCATTTTGCTTGAGGACAAGCAAAATGCTGTTTGGGGATGGTTTGATAAGAGCCCAAAAATGTAGTTTTAACCCTTTAACAGTCATACTTTTAGACCAATTATGTGAGTAATAATTAAGAGTTAACCCTGATTACGTGTTTTTATGCATTTCAGGCTTCAAAGTCCATTATGTGCAGAAATGTGCCACTTTAGCGAGATAAAGGAGCAAAGGTCGGTTACTAAGTAGTTTCGTGATTAAAGGCCAAGATTCAAGAAGACAAAGCCTTTCTAGAGCCCGGTCAAAAGTTGAAAAGTCGACGCGGGCAGAAGCAGCACACAAAGTCAGCAGAACTTCCAAAGGATATATCTTTGGACTCAGACCTCGGAATGGGGCCTACCTTATGTCAAAACGACCGACTCGGAAAGAGCTTTCTAATGGTCTAAGACTTGACCCAATCAGAGGAGTAGAAGTGGGCAGAAAGTCTATTGAAGCCAACTGCAACTGAAGAGGCCTTTTTGGACTGAAAGATTTGGGTTTTGGGCCTGATTCTCTGGCCCAAAACATGACTCCAAGCCCATGCATGATTTTTGGATCTGAATGTATAAAAACAAAAGCTTAGCTCTTTGTTAATGGTAGATTTTTTAGTAGAGAATAGTAGATTTTTAGGTTAGAAAATAAAGGTAGCTTAGAATAGAAAGTAGCCATTACAATAGCTTCTAGATCTAGTTTTTCATGTAGATTAATTAAGTTTAGTTCCATTTCAATTATTGTATTAGATTAAACCTTTAAATCTTGTTCTTCATTTTGATTAGATTAATAAAGTAGTATTTTTATCAATTTCGATTTTGTCATTTCCATTTCTAGATCTAATTTCAATTCCTGTCTTTATTTCATTTGACTCATTAAATTAGATTTCATTATTGTTTAATTAAGTAAATTTCAATTCTTTATATCATGTTTAGTTTAAATGTAATCGGAAATGATTGCGTAATGATTCTCGGCTAAACCTCCATTAGAGGGGGTTGAGAAGACTTGATGAAAGCTTGATTCCGAATATCGTAGAATCGTGGTAATTTCCTTTCCACTCTAGAAACGATTAGTTCACCATGAGAATGGGTTTAATCGTTCACATGATAGTTATGAATTGGTAGGAATGCCATGTGTAATTAGGGATTAGGAAGAACCAATTGTTCTTAAAGCGATTCGATTCGGATTATGACGATTAAATGCGTTAATAGGATTAAGTCGAGTTAAGGTGGAATCAATCCCCCTCTAACTCCTTATCGTAGAATCAACGTAGCATTCCCTTAGTTATTCCCATCGTCGACTAGTTGCATTTCGTGGGTAGTTGCATCGTAGTCTAGTTGCCTTTTTCGTAAATCTCTCATTAGACTTTAGACCGACTAATTAGATTAGAAAACATTCCATGCTAGAGTACTAGGAGTGGAACAAACTTCCTAGTCCACCATATCTCATAGGATTGAGAGTAGAGAAATCTTTGATAAAATAGACACTTAAGATTAGTTTAGTTTTACTTGCGTTTAGAGTTCATCGCTTTATTTTGTAGGTAAGACTATTCAATTTTATCATTTATCAGCATGCTTAATATTTTTTTTCTGATATGGTAGAAAGGTTTCTTGAGGTATTTATGGATGACTTCTCAATGTTTGGAGATTCTTTTGATGAAGGTCTGCCCCATTTAAAATTAGTGTTAATTAGGTGCAAGGAGAAGAATCTTGTGTTGAATTAGGAGAAGTGTCATTTTATGGTTCAACAAGGTATTGTTCTTGGTCATATTGTTTCTATTAAAGGTATTAAGGTGGATAAAGCCAAGATTGATGTAATTTCTAGTCTTCCACCACCTAAGACTGTGAAAGATATTAGGTCCTTTTTAGGTCATGTTGGATTTTACAGGCGTTTCATTAAGGACTTTAGTAAGATTTCTCGTCCCCTATGCAATTTACTGGGTAAGGACGTCGCTTTTGCCTTTGATGATGATTGTTTGAAAGCTTTTGAGAAGCTTAAGCATTTATTGACTACCACTCCTATCATACAACATCCTGATTAGAGTGTGCCTTTTGGGTTAATGTATGATGCATCTTACTATGTAGTTGGAGCTGTTTTAGGTCAATGGTTTGACAAGTTGCCCCATGTTATTTATTATGCTAGTCGAACTCTTAATGATGCACATATGAACTACACTACAACTGAGAAAGAATTGCTAGCTGTTGTGTTTGCGTTAGACAAATTTAGGTCTTATCTCATAGGGTCTAAGGTTGTCGTGTTTACTGATCATTCAACTTTGAAGTATCTCCTTACTAAGAAGGATGCTAAAGAGCGTCTAATTCGTTGGGTACTCTTGTTGCAAGAGTTTGATATAGAAATTTGGGATAAGAAGGGTACGAAGAATGTGGTAGCTGACCACTTGTCTAGACTTATAGTAGAGTTTTCTACTGATATGTTGCCTGTGAATGAGTTTTGCTATATCCCAGTCGTCTTGGTATGCAGATATTGTTAACTATTTTGTAACAAAATAGTTTCCCTCTCGAGACAACATGATAAATTATCTAAGTTTCTTGCTGAGGTTAGGATTTTTTTTTGGGATGATCCATACTTGTTTAAATCATGCCCTAATCAAATTGTTAGGAGATGTGTCCCTGAGAGTGAGTTTCATAGTATTCTCTCTTTTTTCCATGACCATGAATGTGGTGGTCACTTTGGTCCTAAAAAGATAGCTGCGAAGGTTTTGCAGTGTGGTTTTTATTGGCCAACTCTCTTTAGGGATGCACATGAGTTTTGTTTGAGTGGTGATAGATGCCAACGTACAGGTAATATGTTGCCTGTGAATGAGTTTTGCTATATCCCAGTCGTCTTGGTATGCGGATATTGTTAACTATCTTGTAACAAAATAGTTTCCCTCTCATTGGAGACAACATGATAAATTATCTAAGTTTCTTGCTGAGGTTAGGATTTTTTTTTGGGATGATCCATACTTGTTTAAATCATGCCCTAATCAAATTGTTAGGAGATGTGTCCCTGAGAGTGAGTTTCATAGTATTCTCTCTTTTTGCCATGACCATGAATGTGGTGGTCACTTTGGTCCTAAAAAGATAGCTGCGAAGGTTTTGCAGTGTGGTTTTTATTGGCCAACTCTCTTTAGGGATGCACATGAGTTTTGTTTGAGTGGTGATAGATGCCAACGTACAGGTAATATTTCCAATAGGAAAATGATGCCTCTTTCCCATATTTTAGTTGTGGAGCTTTTTGATGTATGTGGTAAAGACTTCATGGGTCCTTTTCCTCCTTTCTTTGGTTATCTTTATATCCTTGTTGCTGTAGACTATGTTTCTAAGTAGGTTGAGGCAGTGCCATGTAAAACGAATGATCATAAAGTCATAGTTAATTTTTAAAAATATAATATATTTTCTCGTTTTGGTACTCCTTGTGCTATTATAAGTGATAATGGTACTCATTTTACACACCGAGCATTTGAATCTTTAATGAAAAAGTACTCTGTTACTCATAAGCTTGCTACCCCATACCATCCTGAAACTAGTGGCCAAGTTGAAGTATCTAATAGGGAAATTAAGTGGAGTTTAGAAAAGATTGTACGACCTGACCGTCAGGATTGGCCTCAACGTCTTAATGATTCTCTTTGGGCTTATAGAACTGCTTATAAGACACCTATTAGAATGCCTCCTTATAGGCTTGTGTTTGGAAAG
The DNA here is from genome assembly GCF_015680905.1 of Coptis chinensis. Taxonomy (NCBI): domain Eukaryota; kingdom Viridiplantae; phylum Streptophyta; class Magnoliopsida; order Ranunculales; family Ranunculaceae; genus Coptis; species Coptis chinensis. Next base: position 41,348,696 of record NC_141463.1, read on the forward strand.
GCATGTCATTTCCTGTAGAATTCGAACATCGTGCTTTTTGGGCTATTAAAACTTTTAACTTTGATATGCGTAAGGCAGGTTCACAACGTAAACTTTAGTTGAATGAGTTAGCTGAGTGAAGGAATAAGGCATGAGAATGCCAAGATTTACAAAGAGCGGACTAAGATTTTTCATGATAAATATATTTTTCGCAAGTCTTTTGAGCCTAATAAAAAAGTTTTGCTATATAATTCTTGTTTGCATCTTTTTCCTGGTAAGTTACATTCTAGGTGGACTGGTATTTTCATTGTTAAAACTGTTTTTCCTCATGGTGCTGTTGAGATAGAAGATCCTACGGATGGTCGTGCGTTTAAGGTAAATGGTCAACATTTGAAACCATATCTTGACGGTTCGGGCGGGCAGGATGTGGAAGAGGTGAGTTTTATTAATCCTGTTCATCATGACTGATTGATTATAATGTATGTTTTATTGATTTTCATTTCTTTTTAGGTTTTTTTTTTATTTCTTACTTAAGCCAAAATCAAGGGTCGAGAGAAAGAAACATTATTGGACTTTTCTCAGAAAATATTTGTCGGCGCGCGTGCGCTCTACTAAGCCTATGTCAGAGCGCGTCCACGCTCCACTCGCATTTTCAGAGTATTCAACTGTTTTCAAAAATAGTATAAACATAACCTAGGTCGCATTGATTCCATGTATTGCATTTCAGCCCCTAGTCTACTTTAGCTTGACATAGCGCTAATCCAAGAATCAGTTGTGTGAAGCATTTGTCTGCTAGAGACGTTAATTGTTGCGCTTGTGGGAGGCAACCCATGTTTTTATTTTTGAGTCTTGTGTACACATATCTGATGCATTCCACTTTAGCACCTTTTCTCCATCTTTTTGGAGACGTGTAACTCTATGGAATGAGATATGTGACACATGTTAGTCATTTTAGTAATTTGGTTCCTTATATATATTATCCATGTTATATCTTTGGTAAGGTACTAATTTCTACAGGTGACTCGAGCTTTATTTTTCATTCATGGAGCTATTGGTAATCTCTTTCCTTTATCTTTACTTTTCCATGTGTTATCTTTTTCATTTGCACATATATGTCAACATTGAGGACAATGTCTACAATAAGTTTGAGGGTGGGAACAAAATGTTTTGTTTAGCAAAAAATAAAAAATTATATATACTATGCACTTTGTGATAATGGTATTATTTCATTTTCTATGATGATAATAGTCTAGAAATCTCATTTAGCATAAGAATTAAGAGTAGTTATTAGAAACTTAGGTTAATATATAGGTAATAATCTCTGCATCTTCTCATAAATGTCTTGCATGAACATCATGATTGTATTTGGCAGTACTTTTATGAGACCTAGGTTAGAGTGCTTAATTTTACATATCCTATGAGAATCTAGCCTAAAAGCCTCATATGAGTTGATATCTGAGTGATGACACAAGGGAGAAGTTAATTCCGAGTAGAGAAATCACACTTCCACTTGCTTGATCACCATACTGATAGGGTTATATACTGATAAGAGCCCAAAACTGTAGTTTTAATCCCTTAATAATACTACTTTTAGACCAATTATGCGAGTAATAAATAAGAGTTAATGCTAATTACGTGCTTTTATGTATTTCAGGCATGGAACTCAATTATGTGCAGAAATATGCCACTTTGGTGATATAAAGGAGCAAAGGGTTGGTTGCTAAGGAGTTCTGTGATAAAGGCCAAGATTAAAGGAGACAAAGCCTTTATGAAGCCTGGTCAAAAGCTGAAAAGTCAACACGGGCAGAAACAGTGCACAAGTCAGCAGAACTTCCGAAGACCATATCTTTGGAGTCAAGCCTCAGATATGGGCCTACCTTATGTCAAAACGACTGACTCGGAAAGAGCTTTCCAATGGTCCAAGCCTTGACCCAATCAGAGGAGCAGAAGTGGATGAAAAGTCTACTGACATCAAAGCCAGCTGAAACGGGCTCTGTGGACTGAATAAATTGGGCTTTGGGCTCGATTTTCCGGCCCAAAACATGAGACCTCAGCCCATGCACGAAATTGTGGATCTAGTCTCCTTCTTTACATAAAACAAGACTTAACTCTTAAAAAAAAAGAGTTAGATAACTTAGAATAGAAATTAGCCATTAAAATAGCATGTAGATCTAGTTTTTGAATTTCAATTAGTTAATTAATTAGTTTCATACATTGTTTTAGATTAGTTATTGGAATGATTGTTCTTCATTTATTAGATAAATAAAATAGCAGTTCTTGATCATTTTGATTTTGTCATTTAAATTTGTAGATCTAATTTCAATTCTTGTTGTTATTCCATTCTTAGTTATTAATTAGATTTGAAGTGTTGTTAGTTAAAATTAGTAAAATTCAAATCTTTATATAATGTCTAGTTTTAATTCAATGGGAAATGATAGTTTGATTAATCAAGGCTAAACCTTCATTAAAGGGGTTTGATGAAGCCTTGATGAAAACTTGATTGTGTAGTATAGAATCGTTGTAAGAATATATTCCACTCTAGAAGGTCATTGATTCGCCATGAGAATAGGTGGACGACCTCACATGCTAGTTATGAATTGGTAGAAATGTCATCTATAATTAGGGATTAGAACGACCAATTAGAATTGGTTTACAACAAATCTATGCTAGTTTATTAAGTTGGATTCAAGGTGGAATCAAATTCTCCTAATTCTTTATCTAGATTCAACTCTTAGCATTCTGTCATTCCGTTATTCGTATCGTGTTATTTGAATTCAACATCGTAGTATAAATTCCCTCGTAAATCTCTCATTAACTTTGGATAAACCATCAATTGTAGAAAACTTTAATGCTAAAGGACTAGGAGTGGAACAAATCTTCTATTCCAACTCTACGTCAATAGGATCGAGAGTAGAAAAACAATATCTTTGATAAATCTAGTAACAGTTCAGTTTATAGTTTTACTTGTGTTTAGAGTTTCATCGCTTTATTTGTGAGTAAAACTATCTTTTTATGGCTATCAAATGGCGTCGTTGCCGTCTTAGTACTCTTTAGTATTGTTTTCTTTAGAATTTATAGTTTTTCAAAGTCCCATTACCCACCCACCCTTCTTTGATTCTCACCGTGGTTGTCCATTTCAGCACTGCAAGTTTCCTCGGAAAATTACTCGGAGCGCGACCCGCGCCCTGGCAAACCAAATTAGAGTGCACCCTGCGCCCAAACGCCTGGAATTCCACTCTATGCCTGAGCGCGACCTGCGCCCTACCAAGGCCAACTTGGAGCGCGACCTGCGCCCTCCCATGGCTTATGGCTAAGTTGTGTAGCCTGCGCCCTAGGCCTATTCTGGAGCGACAAACCTATCTTTGGCTGCCCGATTTCCACAGGTTTGATTCAAACTTCCATTTCTTCAAGATTTTCAGTGTTCTAACTAGTTATATACACTGAGCATGCATAAAAAAGACGATATTCATAAGTGAAGCAAGGAGGCTTTCAGGTACTCTTTTCTTCCACACCTCGTATCTTCTGTTAGAGGTTCATACTAGCATATCAGGATTGTTTGGAGTGTTGTTGTATTTCATTAAGATTGGTCTTAGCCTTGCATGAGATTAAGGTCAGGCAGAAGAAAAATGCCTAATGTAATTAACCAACAACGGCAACAAACAAGTTTTTCTAGTATACCACTCATTACACCTCTAGCTAGCATACCACACACACCACCTGAAGCAATGGCTGAAGAAAGAGAGTCTCCTCTCTCTGACTTTTACAAAGCCTTGAACGATAGCCCTAAATCTTGCATCGTTCTATCAGACCTAGTGGGGGATTTCCGAATTCCCCCAAATATATTTAATTTGTTACCCGTTTTTCATGGGTTAGACCATGGAAAGACTTATCAGGACATGCATAGGATTGACCAAGTCCTTACTACATTTCACCATCCTACGGTTGGTGCTGAACAAATTAAACTAAGGGTATTTCCCTTCACTTTGGCCAATAAGACGGCGTCTTGGTTAACTGCCCAAGCGCCAAATTCTGTGGACTCGTGAGCTAAACTTGTTCAACTATTCATGGAACATTTTTACCCACCACTGAAGACAGATGAAATGCTTTCCAAGATTCATTTCTTTCGACAGAATCCTCATGAATCATTTTTAGAGGCTTGGAATCGTTTCACCGATCTACTTATAGAGTGTCCACATCATAACCTCGCGAAAGACACGTTAGTTCGTGCCTTTTTCAAGGGACTTCTATACCACCATAAAGAAGTCCTTGACATAATGAATGGGGGTAGTTTCTTAAGTAAAGGAGCCTCAAAGGCTTATAAATTTTTTGAAGATCACACTAAACGTAATAATAACTCGGGGGGTTAGTGACGATTTCTCCCGTTCCGCTAGTTCTTCTACAACAGTTAAAGCTGCCGGTATGTTTGAGATGAAACCCAATCCGAAACTGAAAAAATTTAATCAAATCTCTAACTAAAAAGGTAGAGGCTATTTGTGTTCAACAAATGCCGATCCCTGTCATGAATGTCAACACAAATCCATGTAATTTCTATTTGAGTCTAGAGCATCCCGACTCCTATTGTCCTCTCGCCTATGAACAATAACAGTCACAACAAGATAATGTTTGCTCGATTAATAGTTTTTCTATTCCTAACGCCCCTTGGAGACAACATCCAAACATCAGTTGGAGAAATAATCAACAAGTAACACCTCCAGGGTTTAATAATCAAAATGTTAGGCAAGCAAACAATTATAATCAAGCTCAACCACGACAAGGACAAGGTCAGGGTAATTATAATTATAACAACCAAGCGCAACCACGACAAGGTCAAGCACAAGGTCAGGGTAAATATAATAATTATAACAATAATAATTATAATGCTAATAGAGGTATCGTTCCAGTAAATAATAACTACCAAAATCCACCCATTAAGAATCAACGTGACATAGTTCCTGTCACACAACCTAAAGCTAACACTCTTCCACAATCGGATCATTTCGATACCTTTATGCAATCTCAACAACAGATTTTACAAGCCATCCAACTTTCCTTACAGCAGCTAGCTCAAGAGAAAGTACAACCCAAAGGTGTGTTTCTAGGACAAGCGATACCTAATCTGAAAATACCAAACACAGCCTTTGAGGTAAATGGTAATACTAGTATGGAAAAACGTCGGCGAGCTAAATTCCGTCTCCACTCTCCGTTCTGGGAGAGTGGATGATAACAAAGTAACTATGCCTATAGTTACCCCACCAGTTGTCCCTACACCGTAGATTGTACTAGATACCGTAATAGAAACTGAATAGCCTACCCCTGTAGAGGTACCAGTTAAACCACAACTAAGAAACAAAAAGTCAAGGATAAACATCCTATTGATCATTACACTAAATATAGAGATAAACCACCGTTTCCCTAGAGATTAGCAATGTTAACTAAGGATACGAATTTCGATGAGATTAGGGAAGTTTTAAAAAATCTAACGATAAACCTTCCTTTTCTTGAAGCGATAAAAAAATTACCTCACCATGCTAAGTTTCTTAAAGAGTTGTGCACTACTAGGCGTAAGACAAATATTCCTAAAGACGCCTTTTTAACTGAACAATTTCCAACTTTAACAGAACACAATGGAATCGTTAAGTATAATGACCCTGGTCGTCCTACTATATAATGCACCTTAGGAGATTCCCACACGACGACCGCTTTACTAGACCTGGGAGTGAGTGTTAACTTACTCCCATATTATCTATACAAACAAATAGGTCTACAAGAGATGCAACCCACTAAAATGACGTTGCAATTAGCGGATCGATCAATTAAGTATCCTAAGGGTGTGGTTGAAAATGTGCTTGTTAAGGTCCAGGATTTCAACTATCCTGCTGATTTTGTTATGCTCGATACCGAAATCGCTAACGACTCTGTTCCGATCATTTTAGGGCGTCCCTTCTTGGCGACTGCCAACGCGCTTATAAACTGCCGCGATGGGTTGTTGTTCGTGTCTTTTGGCTATCTTTCGGTTGAGGTAAATGTTTTTAAACTGATGAAATAGTTACCAGATTCATCTATAGATGGAGAGGTTGGCATGATCGAGAGCTTAGCTCAAGATTACTTTAATAACACATTTCCAAAAAACTATATGCATAAATTCCTTTCTTTTGGAAGTTCAGATTTTGTCGATGACTCCTACATAGAGGAAGTCGACACCATCTTCGAGTCTACACAAATCATAAATCCTTCAGTTGCTCTTTATACAGAGTTTGAAGACCTGCTGCCTAAGCAAATATTCATTACTCAAGATGAGGACCCTCTAGAAGCATTTATCGATATTCCTCCCACCCCGGTGCTTAAACCTCTTCCTCCTGAGTTAAAGTATATTCAACTTGATCTAGATGGTAGTCATCCGGTAATTATATCTTCTCTGTTATCAAAGGAGGAGGAGACACGGTTGATCAGGGTGATTAGGGAACATCGTTCTGCGATTGGTTGGTCCCTAGCCGACATTAAGGGAATTGACCCTAATGTGTGCCCTCATCATATCCATTTAGAAGATAACGCAAAGACTTCCCGCGAACCTCAGCGTCGTTTAAACCTTGCCATGAAAGAAGTGGTCTGGGAAGAAGCTTACGGTTAGTCTATGCGGTTATCATATACCCAATCTCTAATAGCGAATGGGTAAGTCCCATTCATGTAGTTCCAAAGAAATCAGGGATTACCATGGTGCGTAATGCCAAGGGTGAATATGTTGCCATGCATGGCCCTATGAAATGGAGGATCTGTATTGATTATAGACGGTTAAATTCCATGACACGAATGATCGTTTTCCTTTACCCTTTATAGATCATATGCTTGAACGTCTAGCTGATCATGCTTTTTATTATTTTTTGGATGGCTTGATAAAAGTAAAATGAATAGTCTACCTACGAAATGAACGATGAATTCACAACGTAAGTAAACTAAAACTGGACTTTACGAATCTATTATCAAATCTTCTACTCTCGATGCGAATTGCACTAAGTGGAGTAGGAAGTTCGTTCCACTCCTAGTACCCTAGCATGGATTGTTTTCTAAGTCTAAGAAATCAGTCTTAAATCTAATGAGAGCTTTACGAAATGTTATGCTAACAAGACGCATTAATTTAAATTACTAGATATAATAAATAACACGATAAAATATAAACTAAAGATAATCTACGAAGCTACGGAAATACGATTGTTTGACTCTAGATAAAGAAATATAGAGGAATTAAATCCACCTCGAATCCAACTTAATAACCTAGTATAGATTGTCGTATCTCGATTCTTACGTTTTCACGGCAAGAATTTCGAGTCTAATCCCTAGTGTTCATGGCATTCCTACCGGATACTAACTAACATGTGAGGTCGTCCACCCATTCTCATGGCGAAACACGACCTTCTAGAGTGGAATAGATTCTACTACCAAATTCTATACTAACCACTAAGTTTTCATCAAGGCTTCATCAACCCTTCTAATGGAGGTTTAGCCTTGAGTCATCAAACTAACATTTCCCATTGAATCTAAACTAAACATAATGTAAGAAATTGAGATTTACTTAATTAACAATAATGAATCTAATTTAATGGCTGGAATGGAATAAGAACAAGAATTTAAATTAGATCTAGAATGGAATGACAAGAACGAAATTGAATAATACTATTTTATTTATCTAATCAATCAAGAACAATCATTCAAGAATTTAATCTAAAACAAGAATTGTAATGGAACTAAAACTTAATTAATTAATTAAAACTAGATCTAGAATTCTATATATTAATTTAGGTCTAACTAGCTACCATAAACAAAGAGCTAAGCTTTTGTTTTTTATACATCCAGATCTAAAATTCGTGCATGGGCTTGGAGCCATGTTTTGGGCCAGAGAATCAGGCCCAAAACCCAATTCTTTCAGTCCAAAAAGGCCTCTTCAGCTGCAGTTGGCTTCCACAGACTTTTCATCCACTTTTACTCCTCTGATTTGGTCAAGGCTTGGACCATTGGAAATCTCTTTCCGAGCCGGTCGTTTTGACATAAGGTAGGCCCCATTCCGAGGTCTGAGTCCAAAGATATGGCATTTGGAAGTTCTGCTGACTTTTGCTCCTTTATCTCGCTAAAGTGGCACATTTCTGCACATAATGGACTTTGAAGCCTGAAATGCATAAAAACACGTAATCAGTATTAACTCTTACTTATTATTTACATAATTGGTCTAACAGTATGATTATTAAGGGGTTAAAACTACAGTTTTGGGCTCTTATCAAACCACCCCCAAAACAAAGATTTTGCTTGTCCTCAAGCAAAGATGAGAAATTAGAATAAGTGACCAAAAATGGAGTTCTAACTACTCTCGTTTACTGAGTCGCGATTGCATTGACCATATGCAACAAGACCTTAAACCACTAGGAATTCCCTAGTGGACGAAGTTATAGCCTCGTGAGAGTTTTCCAAATGAAGGTACTCACAAACTTCATCTATACTACAACGACTAAGAAATAAAACTATTGTTTTCTCATTCATGTCTCAACTATCTATACATCTCACTAGCAAATACATAAGAATAACCCAATCAGAACCCTAAGCTAATATATGCATAATAATCAATCATCTAAAATAAACATATAACAATGAGTAATACTGAAAATGTAATAGCGGTCCGTTTAAAAACTTCGAATAAGCGTCCTTAAGTAGGTCCTCACATAAATGTCAAGAGAAAAACCACTCTGATTTTTCCACTCAAGTTTCGCTGCTCCAGTGTGCAGTGGGCACACTTTACCTTACAATCTCAATGACAACAAGGAAGTTGGAGTCGATCAAACACATCTGCCACTTACTATCACACTAACCTATTCCTAATTGAGCTAGAGGTCTTTATTAGGTGTTGCGGGGATTAGGAGATGGTTTAAGAAGGAAGGAAATGGATATTCAAAAGGACAAGTCTGAGATAATAGAGTCTTCATATTATGTAACTTAGAGAAAACCTTGTTATTTTCTTTTGCTTCTATACTTTGTTTCCATCCTTAGCCATATTTTTCTTTTTCTTTTCTTTGGCTTTTGACTCCCTTTTATTCTATTTTTGGAGTTTTTATTTTATTTCTATTTCTATTTTTCTTTTCTTTGGATGGAAACTTCTTTTCTTTATTTAAAGCAATTAACTAACTTTTGGTTACACAGGTTTTTCTCTTCTTCTTTCTTCCTCATTCTATTCTCAGACTTATCTAAATTGGGTAGTTTGATATATATATATTTTTTTTATTTTGTTTTGTAACAGGGTAAAGGAATTGTGGTTTATGGAAGGCTAAAGAAAGGCTCAGAGGGGCGACTAGCGGAAAATAATCCATAGGTTTGAATTTCTGGCTATATCGATCCAAAGAGGGCCTAAATTCTCGCTTAGGATATGGTTTAGTGATCAAGCAAGTGGACGTGTGATTTCTCTATCCGGATTTTACTTCTCCCTTGTGTCATTTCTCAAATGTTTCACTCATATAAGGTTTTAGGCTATATTCTCACAGGATTTGTAGAATAAGTACTCTAGCCTAGATTTCAGAAACTTACTGCTAACAATCATAGATACTCATGTAATAAATTTATAGATAGATGCAAAGATTATTACCTACATATTAACCTAAGTTTCTAACAATTATTCTGATGCAAAAGCTATGTGAGACTTCTAAATTGTTAAGAGCATAGAGAAAGAAAACAATACCAATATTCCTAAGTGTATAGCATACTTTTTTTATTTATATTTTTGAATTTTTGAAATTTTAAGTAGAAAACAAGTGCATATTATACATATATATATATCCTAACAGATGTCTTAATTACACGTGTTTCTATGCCCCCCAAACAAGAAGCATGCTTTGTCCTCAAAGCATTTAAATAAAGAGGGTAGGAAAAATACCATTGAAGCGCGTGAAATTCAGGAACATCTGCAAACCAAGGTTAAAACATACAAATATAGTAATATAAAAGCTGACGCAACTCTTTAAGAGTTCCACCCATTATGGGGTTAACAGAATTAAATTGCTTGGGACATAAGTAGACACTAACTTAACTAAAAACTTACCTGCACCCCAGCATCTACTCGTCATCCTCCTCTTCTATATGAGGTTCTTTCGCATCCCTGCCATGCCATAACAACTTGCCACGCCTTCCGCCGTATCATCAACTAGTGCTAACCTCTCTAGTGTTATTTGGTCCGATGGGGTGTAAGGGGCAACCAAATGTGGTTGCACCTGCCATCCCGCCAAGTCATGGCTCGAATGATCTTACCACCACGATTGGTGGGTCTCATGGTTTCGACCCTTTCCCAATCGGTAATCGGTACGTATTACTGGGTAGGCAAAGCGCCGCGATAATGCGGCAAACCAAGACAGGCATAAGAAGGTACTTATGCCTCAAGGTATGGCCTCGCTTCGTAGTAGTAGCACTAAAACTTCGGGAAATGTCATACCGACGACGCCCCTCGGCTAAAGCAAGGAAAACGTCACCAGCGATATTATTAGCGTAGTAAACCTGCGTTCCCCTAGAATGTTCATCATGATGAACAACATGGTTGTGCCTACATTCAGCGATAGGCTACTTTCGAGGCGATGTTATATTGGTCTTTGTCCATGATATTGAAACACCCCTCCCCATAATACTCATGGGAAATAGGCATATTCATATAGGTATGAGTTATCCGTCATATATCCCCACGTGTGCATAGAGATTCGTAATGGCAACCCCGAAACCAAAGCTATCAATTGCTTACTGAATTTCATAGTCGTGCCATCAATAGCAAGGGAAAATTTTTGTTCCCCTTCTTGGGTACAATAAAAAAGTAATATTATTATAGAAGAATTCAGTTAGCTTAGGTGAAAAAGAGTCGTCATCACTCACCGTAAGATGCCGCCATCCTAATCGCATCGATCCGCCAAGGAACGATGCTCCATAGGTATCGGTTCCTATCAAGTCTTCAAATGACTGCTCAGAATCACTATAGGAGGTGTCATCTCAAAACTACCGTGTAGAAACAGCTGCGAAAACCTGGAAGAAACCTCAGAAAAATTGGAATTTCCCCGCGGCTTACGGGGAGGAGGCGCTGGCGCCAGATATAGAAGCGTCGCGCCTCGTGTTTTTGAATTACGGTGTTTGGCCGCTGGTCGCGTCTGCTTGCGGCTGGCCTCTCTGATTTTTCGATTTACAGTGTTTTTAGGCGAAGTCGTGGCTTACTACTTGAAGCGCCTCGAACAAAATTTCCGAAAAGTGTAGAAAGCTGAAGCTTTCTGACAGGCGCAGCGTTCGTGCGTAAAAAGAGTTTACAAGAAAACAAGCTGAAAAAGCTTGGAGTGAAAGGTGAGAGATGATTGTGGGGTGTATTGTGGGTTGTGAGTGTAGAATGATGGAAGTTTAAATAGGTTCTGGGTTTCCAAAACGAATCGGCAAGTTGCCAAATTGTTCTAAGGCAATTTCGAAATAGAAATCGCCAAACCCAAAACGGAAACTAACCATAGTTTTGATTTCCTAACAACCCTGGTATCTTTTAAACTTGGTTTAGAATAGGTGCTTCTAAACTCTCCTACATATCATGGTACCACTACAAAAAATCATAGATATGCCGATTTCGGCCTAATTTTCAACTTTGACTCCAATTCAACCTTACGAAAAATGATCAAAATAAATTATATTAAAATAATATGAAATCCAAGCAATCTAAAACAAACAACTTAATATTTAAATCTAACTACTGAAATAAAATTCCACTAACAAAACAATAAAACAATGAAATAACAGACACAACAAAATGGTGAACACCTAGGCGCAGGAAGAAGATGGTCCCCGAGATGGAGATCGGTTATGTGGTGAAGAATGGCTTGAGCCATCCGCCTCAAGGGCGACGACGCCATGCCTCTCTCGACTCACCGAGACGGACTCATCCACGAGTGGCATACGTCAGAGCATCTCTATCCCGAACAAGCTACGTGCTTCCATCTCGCCTTGAGTATCGATAATCGGGCTTGGTGATTCGGTGGATAATCTCCAAGTTAGACAAGATATCTTCCCCGACCCTTTCGAAAGCATTTCAAATCTCGTCGAAAGTTCGCTTTGCTTTATTTCAATTACAATTTGTCTATGTCGGATATCTTCACGGATACGATAACTGCATCGCAAACCAGCTTTGCAGATTATCATTCGCTCTAAATTAGAAGTATGACTATCGAAATTATCCTCAACCAACCATGTCATATCTTCGCCTTCATTATTCGACTCAATTTTATTCTCTGCAGACAACGCCAAGTCTCTTGATGCATTCCTTATAAATACTTGCATTAGAATGCAATTTGATCTTAATAGGAGCAGATAGCGACAAAATCTAAATGAGAGCATAATCTTAGTGATCAATACGGGAAAGAGGCCATGCTCTTTTCCACTCCTCTAATCACATTCAAAATTACATCGAGGATGCAGAAATTACACTCATTCGCTTGCAAAATCCAGAGAACGTCACGGAATCGAAGTCCGATGTCGCCGACTTTGTCTTTGCCGAGGATCGCGTTCCTACCAATCCACCGAAGCTACCCAGCTTGATTGGTTCTCGTGGTCGCCCGCTAACGAATGAGATATCGTATTGTATTCACCCTCTATGACCTTATCTTTCATCAAAACAGAACTGCAGATATAATCGATTCCCGAATGGTCGATCTAGGTTGGTTACAGCGATTCCTAATAGCTCACCAACAACCGTCTCGTTATTTCCCTCCTCGCTCCTCGCTATCCTAATGAAAATCCTATTTCCCTCCAATTCTCGTTTCTTATAAAACTGTTCTACCAAATCATAGTGATAGAACTCCTCGTCGAATACCACCTGTTTCCAATCCCTCTTAATCATATTGGCGTCGTAAAATGGTGCTTAAAATGGTCGGCCTCAAACGCTGTTCTCGCAACATTCTTCGTCGAAGCCATTGGAGTTTCTTAGATAACTAATGGTTTTTGTAGCCTGTGGGGAAGGCGAGTTTGATAAAAAACAACGAGAAACAATGGTGGTGGCGGTGGTGGTTACGGTGGCAGGTTTGAAAACTTGAATTGGTGGTGTTTTCTTGGTGGAAACGGTTGAGATTGTGTTGGTGTTTCACAAAGGCATGGGTGGTCTTTCTATTTTGATGTATTCTATTTTTTTTTTATTTTGGTTGCTAGGGTTTGAATTTAAATTTGTGACAAGCGGTTGGAGAAGATGACTCGCGATTGGGTTTTTGTTAAGGGAGGATGCTGGCGCCACTGTGAGCTTTCCAAGTTGGCCCAAAGCCCAATTCGATTTTTCGACTTTCACGATTTTCAACAAGAACTTCAAACTAAATTTCCCGCTTCGTTATCGGGCCGATTTTTGCGAATGAGATATGGAAATGATCAGGAGAGAATTTCCAATCCAATGATCCATAAACTACTCTATTCCGACCGTGGGTGACATATAAGATAGTGGAAAATGCCTCGAAGTGCGTGCATGACGTAAGTTATGCTTAACAAATGAACACTAAATTAGATGACGCCAACCCCAATGAACTATACTAATGGACCTAAGCAATGCAAAAGGAAGGTTCGAAAGCAATCCGGATGCAAGGATCGATCGCTTCCACCCCCAAACAAATTTTTAAACACAAAATTTGTTTTAACATGGGTCGTTTAAAGTCAGATTCCCAAGACTTGTTGGATTGCTAGTTTTATGGGTTTAGATATATATCTATATCTAAAAATGAAAACAATTATTATTATTATTATTATTATTATTATTATTATTATTATTATTATTATTATTATTTTATTATTTTATTTTTTTTATTATTTTATTTTTTTATTTTTTTTTATTTTTTTTTGAATAATAAGCAAAAACATTAAGCAAATAAAGACATAATTCACACCATAGAGAAACATGACTCAAAATCCGAGAAAACATGCAAGAGTGGAAAACGTGAAATATGTGAATCGTGGACTTAGGATCCGGTACTTCATACCACACACTCCATAGGGAGGGCCCGTTACCTTTTAATGGTGCACTTACCATTAAATGGAAGTGGAAGGAAGTACACCAATGACAAGGGTCATTCCTCATATATGGTCCCCAGAAAAGGACTTCCTCTATGTCGTGGGGACGAAGTTCGTGAAAATGTTTTAATCGTTGATCGTTAACTTGAAAGGTACCGTTGTCCTTGGGATTTACCAAAGGTAATTGCCCCGTAAGGGGTGACTTCAAGAACTTAAAAGGACCGCACTAATGGGTTTTAGTTTCCCTGGGAAAATATGTAGACGGGAGTTGTAAAGCAACACCTTTGTCCGACCACAAACTCTTTGGCGCTAAGATATGCTTATCATGAACACGCTTTCATGTTAGCTTTATAATCCTTCATGAGATCGTAAGAATCGCTACGGATTTCTTCAAGCTCATTTAATTGTAACTTGCATTTGACACCCGCCTCATCAATATTGTAGTTAAGGCTTTTATAGCCCACGAGCACGGTGCTCTAATTCAACGGGCAAATGACATGGTTTCCCAAATACAAGTCTAAAGGGAGACATACCTATAGGAGTTTTGAAAGCAGTTCTATATGCCCATAAGGCATCCGATAGACGCTTCACCCGATCTTTCCTATCGTGGGGTTTCATCGTTATTTCTAAAATCTTTTTGATTTCCTATTAGAAACTTCTACTTGTCCGCTAGTTTGTGGATGATAAGGAGTTGCTACTTTGTGTGTAACTCCATACTTTTTCACTAGGGATGCAACAACTCAAGTTGCAAAATGTGTTCCACCATCACTAATGATGGCTTTAGGAATGCCAAACCGACAGAAAATATATTCTTTAATAAAAATACCACGGTCTTATGGTCATTGCTACGCAAGCTAGGGCCTCTATCCATTTAGACACGTAATCCACGGCAACTAGAATATAAATATAACCGTGGGAAACAGGAAAGGGCCCATGAAATCAATACCCCAAACATCAAAATTTCTACTATCAAGATTGGATTTAATGGCATCATATTACGCCAGGATTCGCCCAAGTTGTTGGCAACTAATACACGCCTTGCAATGTACTTGGGCATCCTTAAAAAGGGTAGGCCAATAAAATCCATTATTGAAGAACTTTAGCGGCTGTTTTCATTCCGCTAAAGTGGCCACCACACTCTTTGTCATGGCAGAACGATAGAACTTCATTATATTCCCACCGGGAATGCAAAGACGAATAATCTGATCCGCACAATACTTAAAAAGGTAGGGCTCATCCCAAGAGTATAATCTTGACTCGCCAAGAACTTCTTACGCTCATTTCTTGTCCAATTATAAGGCATAACATCAGCCGCTAAATAGTTTACGATGTCCGCGATACCATGGTGATGAAAAAATAGCACACGATGCTCATCGTGAAAAGAGTCCCAGATGGACTCGAATCACTACTATCGCCATTTGTAAGTCTAGATAAGTGGTCGGCAACTACGCTTTCGACCCCTCTTTGTCCTTTTATTTCTAATGTGAACTCTTGCAGGAGAAGAATCCATCGGATTAATCTCGCTAGCATCCTTCTTTGCAAGAAGGTACCTAAGGTCTGCATGGTCCGTGTAAACTAAAGTTTTAGAACCAACCAAATAAGGACGAAACTTATCTAAAGCGAAATGACAGCTAAGAATTCTTTTTCAAGAGTTGAATAATTCCGTTGAGCATCGCTTAATGTTTTACTAGCATAATAAATAACAAATGGACTTATTATCTAGTTTCGTCCCCAAGACAAAGACTAACCGCATAGTCACTAGCATCACACATGAGTTCGAAAGGTTTAGACCAATCAGAGGTCAGATAATAGGTGCAAGGTTAGGGCGGCTTTTAAGGTTTCAAAAAGCCCGTTTACGCTTAAAATTAAAATCAAAGATTGCATCCTTCAAAAGCAAGGTTAGTTAAAGGCTTGGCTATTTTCGAAAAATCTTTAATGAAACGCCTATAAAACCCTGCATGGCCTAGAAAGGCTCTAATCTCATGGACAGTCTGTGGTTTAGGTAGGGTCGCTATCTTATCTAGTTTGGCTTTATCTACTTCGATGCCATCACTAGATACAATATGCCCTAGTACTATGCCCTTTTTGACCATGAAATGACACTTTTCCCAATTTAAAACGAGGCTCTTTTCTTCACACCGTGTCAAGACCTTAGACAGGTTAGACAAACATTCTATAAAGGAGTCTCCATAGATAGAAAAATCATCCATGAACACTTCCATAAAGCGCTCTACCATGTCACTAAATATATGAAGCATACATCGCTATAAGGTACCAGGGGCATTACAAAGGCCAAAAGGAATTCGTTTATAGGCATATGTTCCGAAGGGACATGTGAAGGTTGTCTTTTCTTGGTCATCAATATCAATAATAATCTGAAAATAGCCAGAGTAGCCATCCAGAAAACAATAAAAGGCATGACCAGCTAGACGTTCTAGCATCTGATCTATAAATGGTAAGGGAAAGTGATCCTTTCGTGTCATAGCATTTAAACGCCCAGAATCAATACAGATTCTCCATTTCATAGGACCATGAGTGACAACATAGTCACCCTTCCCGCTACGCACTATGGTAACTCCCGATTTCTTAGGAACTACATGAATGGGACTTACCCATTCACTATCGGAGATTGGGTATATAATACCCGCGATCGAAAGTAATCGCAAGACTTCTTCCCTAACCACCTCTTTCATGGCAGGGTTTAACGCGACGAGGTTCGCGAAGTCTTCGCTATCCTCCAAATGGATAATGATGAGTGCAAACATTGGGGTCAATTCCCTTAATATCGGCTAGGACCAACCAATCGCAGACCGATGTTCCCTAATCACCCTTATTAAACATGTCTCTTCATCCTTAGTTAACAGAGAAGATATAATTATCGGGTGACTACCATCCGGATCAAGTTGAATATATTTTAACTCCGGGGAAGAGGTTTAAGACCGTGTGGACGGAATGTCCGCTGATGTTTCATAAGTGTCCTTATTTGTAATGAAGACTTGCTTAGGTAGCAAGTCTTCGTAATCGATATGGAGCAACCCGACGGGTCTACAATTGGTGTGGACTCCGGGATGGTGTTGACTTCCTCTAAGTAGGAGTCATTTACAAAATCAGAAGTTCCAAAAGAAAGGAATTTGTACATATTGTTTTCGTGAAACGTGTTGTTAAAATAATCTTGAGCTAAACTCTCGATCATGCTAACCTCCCCATTTACGCATCGAATCGTAACCGCTTCATCATTTTAAAAACATTTACCTTGACGCATGATGGCCAAAAGATAAGGACATCTTTCCATCGCGACAATTTATAAGCGCATTGGCGCTGCCAAGAAGGGGCGCCCTAAAATGATCGGTACAGAGTCATTAGCTTACTTTCAGATCGAGGATAACAAAATCAGCCAGGATAGTAGAAATCCTCGAACTTTAACAAGCACGCTTTCCACTACACCTTTAGGATACTTAATTGACATGTCCACTAATTGCAACGCTATTTTTGTAGGTTGCATTTCCTGTAGACCTATTTGTTTATACAAGTAATACGGGGGAGTAAGTTAACACTTCCCCGTGTCTAATAAGGCGGTCGCCGCGGTGGGAATCTCCTAAGGTGCATTTTACAAGAGGGATCTACTTGTGGTCCTTGTACTTAACAATTCCATTGTTTTCGGATAACGTTAGGAACTGCTCAGTTAAAAAGGCCTTTTAGGTATATTGGTCTTACGCCTTAGTAGTGCACAACTCTTTAAGAAACTTAGCGTGGTTAGGTAGCTTTTAATAGCTTCGGTGAAAAGGAAGGTTTATCGTTAGATTCTTGAAAACGCTCCTAATTTCCTCAAAGTTTGTATCCCCGGGTTAGCATGGCTAATTTTTTGAGGGAACGGTGGTTTCGCTTCTATATTTAGTGTATGGCTCGACTTGAAGTGTAACCTTGGCTTTCTCGCTTTAGGTTGTGGTTTAACCGGGACCCTACAAAGGTAGGTTCTTCGGGCTTCTATTTCGCATCTAGTTCGATATCCGTGTAGGAGTATCGATGGGGTAACTATAGGCATAGTTACTTTGTTATCAACCACTCTTCCGTGAGAAATGAGAGTGGTGATGGCATTTAGGTCACCTACGATTGTAGTTTCCGCACTAGAATTACCGCTACCTCAAAGGTCGTGGTTTGCTGCTTTAGGGTTTGGTATTGCTTGTCCCCGAAACACGCTTTTGGTTTTTCGCCAACTAACTAACTGTATGCCCCGATTTATGGATTGTAAAATCTGCTGGTTTGATTGAGTCATTGTCCGAAAAGTTGTTGGGTAACTTGTATAAAGGCATCGATACGATCCGTTGTGTAGGTGTAGTAGTCACGGGTGGTGTGGATCGAACTATCTCTCGCTGATTATTTATGGGTGGGTTGTGATAGTTATTATTATTAACCGAACGATACCTCTATTGGTATTATAATTATTATAATTATTCTCGACCTTTGTGCTTGACCTTGTCGTGGTCAAGGCTTTGGTTGTTATAATTATTATAATTCCCTTGACCTTGTCCTTGTCCTTGCCTAGGTGGAGCTTGGTTATAATTGTTTGCTTGCCTAACGCTTTGATTATTGTACCACCTGGAGGTGTTACTTGTTGATTATTTCTCCAACCGGAAGTTGGGATGTTGTCTCCAAGGGGCGCTAGGAATAGGATAGTTATTAATAGAGTAAACATTATCTTGTTCTCGTGGTTTGTTGTTCATAAGCTAGAGGACAATAATCGCCGTGGTGCTCGACTCAAACAGAAATTACATGGGTTGGAGTTTACATTCATGACGGGATAGGCTTTTGTTGAGCGAAAATAGCCTCTACTTTTTAGTTAGAGATTCGATTAGATTTTTAAGTTCTCGATCGGTTTTCTTCTCAAACATACCGGGCGGCCTTTTACCGCTGAAGAAGAACTAGGCTGAAATGGGGATATCATCACTACCCCCAATTATTATTCCGCTTAGTTTGGTCTTCTAAAAATTTATAAGCCTCCGAGGCTCCTTTACTTAGGAAACTACCCCCATTCATTATGTCAAGGACTTCTTTATGGTGGTGTAGAAGACCTTTGAAAAGGCACCTAACTAACGGTCTTTAGCTAAGCTATGATGTGGACACTCTATAAGGAGATCGGTGAAACGATTCCATGCCTCGTAAAATGATTCATGAGGATCCCGGGCGAAAAAATGAATCTTGGAAAGCATCTCATCCGTTTTTAGGGGGGGTAAAATGTTCCATAAACAAATGAACAAGTTTAGCCCACGAGTCCACGTAATTAGGCGCTTTTGGGCGTTAACCAAGATGCCGCCTTTATCGGGCTAATGTGAAAGGGAATACCCTCAATTTAATTTGTTCCGCACCTACCGTAGGATGATGGAATGTTGTAAGGACTTGTTCAATCCTACGATGTAATGCCGATAAGGTTTTTCATGGTCTAACCCATGAAAAACGGGTAACAAATTAAATATGTTTGGGGATTCAAAAATCCCCAATCGGGTCTACTAGAACGATGCATGATTTAGGGCTATCGCCAAGGCTTTGTAAAAGTCGGAGAGAGGAGTCTCTTCTTCTTCACCATTATGTCGTATGGTGTGTGTGATAGTAGTTAGAGGTGTCGTGGTGGTATACTCTAGATAGACTTGTTTGTTGTCGTAATAATTACGCTTTGTTGTTTATGTTCGACCAGCACCTTAATCTCATGCAAGACTAAGTTGAGCTTAACTAAACATGCAACACTCCAAACAATTCTAATATACTAGTAGAAAACCTCTAACCGAATATGCGAGGTATGGAAGAAAGGAATACCCGATAAATGCGTCCTTGCTTTATGAATAGCGCCTTGTGTACGCTTTTGTTCAGTGTATATAAGAGATTAGAACACTGAAAAATATGAAAGATCAAAGTTTGAATCAAAACCGTGGAACCGAAATTTTAATCCGGGGTCACCAGATAGAAGCCACCCGGTAATTTTCAGATTACGTTGTTTTTAGGTCGCGGTCGGTCGCAAAAAGTCGAAGTTCCAGTGTTTGAGCTGGTCGCTTTTTGGTATGGCTGCGCGCCAAAGGGTAAACAAAATTCCAAGAACTTAGCTGGTCGCCTTCCTTGGCACGGGCGCCCGTGTATTTTTTCGCGAATTTGTCACGCTGAAATGGGCAAACCACAAAGATGAAACAAACAAGGGTGGGGGGTTAAATGGGACTTAAAATTGACTACTTCTACTATGAAAACAATGCTAAAGTGTAACTAAGATGGCAGCTGCCATTTGATAAAAAAATAAAATGAATAGTCTACCTACTAAAATGAACGATGAATTCACAACGTAAGTAAACTAAAACCGACTTTACTTAATCTATTATCAAATCTTCTACTCTCGATGCGAATTGCACTAAGTGGAGTAGGAAGTTCGCTCCACTCCTAGTACCCTAGCATGGATTGTTTTCTAAGTCTAAGAAATCAGTCTTAAATCTAATGAGAGCTTTACTTAAATGTTATGCTAACAAGACGCTTAATTTAAATTACTAGATATAATAAATAACAAGATAAAATATAAACTAAAGATAATCTACGGCTACTTCGAAAATACCATTGTTTGACTCTAGATAAAGAAATATAGGGGGAATTAAATCCACCTCGAATCCAACTTAATAACCTAGTATAGATTGTCGTGATCTCGATTCTTACGCTTTCACGGCAAGAATTTCGAGTCTAATCCCTAGTGTTCATGGCATTCCTACCGGATACTAACTAGCATGTGAGGTCGCCCACCCATTCTCATGGCGAAACACGACCTTCTAGAGTGGAATAGATTCTACTACCAAATTCTATACTAACCACTAAGTTTTCATCAAGGCTTCATCAACCCCTCTAATGGAGGTTTAGCCTTGAGTCATCAAACTAACATTTCCCATTGAATCTAAACTAAACATAATGTAAGAAATTGAGATTTACTTAATTAACAATAATGAATCTAATTTAATGGCTGGAATGGAATAAGAACAAGAATTTAAATTAGATCTAGAATGGAATGACAAGAACGAAATTGAATAATACTATTTTATTTATCTAATCAATCAAGAACAATCATTCAAGAATTTAATCTAAAACAAGAATTGTAATGGAACTAAAACTTAATTAATTAATTAAAACTAGATCTAGAATTCTATATATTAATTTAGGTCTAACTAGCTACCATAAACAAAGAGCTAAGCTTTTGTTTTTTATACATCCAGATCTAAAATTCGTGCATGGGCTTGGAGCCATGTTTTGGGCCAGAGAATCAGGCCCAAAACCCAATTCTTTCAGTCCAAAAAGGCCTCTTCAGCTGCAGTTGGCTTCCACAGACTTTTCGTCCACTTCTGCTCCTCTGATTGGGTCAAGGCTTGGACCATTGGAAAGCTCTTTCCGAGCCGGTCGTTTTGACATAAGGTAGGCCCCATTCCGAGGTCTGAGTCCAAAGATATGGCATTCGGAAGTTCTGCTGACTTTTGCTCCTTTATCTCGCTAAAGTGGCACATTTCTCGCATTATAATGGACTTTGAAGCCTGAAATGCATAAAAACACGTAATCAGTATTAACTCTTACTTATTATTCACATAATTGGTCTAACAGTATGATTATTAAGGGGTTAAAACTACAGTTTTGGGCTCTTATCATGGCTACTCTGGCTATTTCCAAATTATTATTGATATTGATAACCCAGAAAAGACTACCTTTACATGTCCTTTTGGAACATACGCCTATAAACGAATGCCTTTTAGCCTTTGTAATGCTCCTGGTACCTTCCAGCGGTGTATGCTTCATATATTTAGTGACAAGGTAGAGCGTTTCATGGAAGTGTTCATGGATAATTTTTCTATCTATGGAGACTCTTTCACTGAATAGCTGTCTAACTTGTTTAAAGCTTTAACATGATGTGAAGAGAAGAATCTCGTTTTAAATTGGGAAAAATGTCACTTCCCAATTTAAGTCATAGTACTAGGTCACATCGTATCTAGTGATGGCATCAAAGTTGATAAGGCCAAACTAGATAAGATAGGGACTCTACCTATACCACGGACTGTCCATGATATTAGAGCCTTTCTAGGCCATACAGGTTTTTATAGCGTTTTATCAAAGATTTTTCGAAAATAGCTAGACCCTTAACTAATCTGCTTTTAAAGGAGGCCATCTTTGATTTTAATTTTAACTGTAAACAGGCTTTTGAAACTCTGAAAGCCGCCTTAACTTCTTCACCCATTATACAACCTCCTGATTGGTCTAAGACTCTAGTTTACAGGCTTTTCGAACTCATGTGTGATGCTAGTGATTATGCAGTTGGTGCTGTCTTGGGACATAAACTAGATAATAAATTCACCGTTATTTATTATGCCAGTAAAACGCTAAACGATGCTCAAAGGAATTATACAACTACTGAAAAAGAATTCTTAGCTGTCATTTATGCTTTAGATAAGTTTCGTCCTTATTTGGTTGGTTCTAAGACTCTAGTTTACACGGACCATGCAGCCCTTAGGTACTTTCTCGCAAAGAAGGATGCTAAGTAGAGGTTGATCCAATGGATTTTTCTCCTGCAAGAATTCACATTAGAAATAAAGGACAAACGAGGGGTCGAAAACGTAGTTGCCGACTACTTATCTAGACTTATAAACGACGATGATAGTGATTCTGACTCCATACTGGACTCTTTTCCAGATGAGCATCTGTATGCTATATTTTATGTACCATGGAATGATGACAACATGAACTATTTAGCGTCTGATGTTATTCCTTATGATTGGTCAAGAAATGAACGTAAGAAGTTTTTGGCCAGAGTTAAGCTATACTACTGGGATGAGCCCTACCTTTTTAAGTATTGTGCGGATCAGATTATTCATCGTTGTATTCCCCTGTGGGAATATAATGAGGTACTCTCATTCTGCAATGAAAAAGAGTGTGGTGGCCATTTTAGTGGTATGAAAACAGCTGCTAAAATATTACAATATGGGATTTATTGGCCTACTCTCTTTAAAGATGCCCAAGTGTATTACAAGGCATGCATTCGTTGCTAACAACTTGGGCGAATCATGAAGCGTAATATGATGCCATTGAATCTAATCATGGTGGTAGAAATTTTTGACGTATGTTGCATTGATTTCATGGGTCCCTTTCTAGTTTCCCATGGTTTCATTTATATTCTAGTTGTCGTGGACTACGTGTCTAAATGGATAGAGGCCATGACTTGCCGTAGCAATGACCATAAGACAGTTGTGTTTTTTGTAAAAGAGTATATTTTCTGTCGATTTAGCATTCCCAAGGCCATCATTAGTGATGGCGGAGCACATTTTTGCAACAGAGTTGTTGCATCACTAGTAAAAAAGTATGGAGTTACACATAAGGTAGCAACTCTGTATCATCCACAAACTAGCGGACAAGTGAAAGTTTCTAATAGGGAAATCAAAAAGATTTTAGAAACAATTGTAAATCCTGATAGGAAAGACTGGTCGAAGTGTCTATCTTATGCCTTATGGGCGTATATGACTGCTTTCAAAACTCCTATATGTATGTCTCCCTTTAGACTTGTATTTGGGAAACCTTGTCATTTGCCCGTTGAATTGGAGCACCGTGCTATATGGACTATAAAAAGCCTTAACTTCAATTTTGATGAGGCGGGTGTCAAGCGCAAGTTGCAATTGAATGAGCTAGAAGAAATCCATAGCGATTCTTATAATCTCGCAAAGGATTATAAAGCTAACATGAAACGGGTTCATGATAAGCAAATCTTGTGCAAAGAGTTTGTGGTAGGTCAAAAGGTCTTACTGTACAATTCCCGTCTACATATTTTTCCAGGGAAATTAAAAACCTGATTGGTCTGGTCCTTTTCTGGTTACTGAAGTCACCCTTTACGGGGCAATCACCTTGGTAAATCCCAGGGATAAAAGTACCTTTCAAGTTAATGGCCAACGGTTCAAACATTTTCACGAGCTATTGTCCCCTGATGTAGAGGAAGTCTTTTTCCAGGACCTTGTCTATGAGGACTGATCTTTTTCATTGGTGCACTTCCTTTCATTTCCATATATTGGTAAGTTCACCATTCAGGTAACCGGACCCTCCCATTAGAGTGTGTGGCTGTAAGTATCGGATCCTAAGTCCACGGTTAACATAATTCACCTTTTCCACTCTTGCATGTTTTCTCGATTTTTGAGTCATGTCCCTCTATGGTGTGAATTATGCATTTAATGTTTTCTTGTTTCTTATATTAAATTTTATTCATAAAAAAAATAAAAAAAAAAAAAAATAAAATAAAAATTATTAAAATCACAAACATAGTAAGTAAAGAAGTCTTGGGAATCTGACTTTAAAAGACCCACCTTTTAAAACAAATTTTCTAAACTCGTTGTCTAAAATTTATTTGGGGGTGGAATGTTCGGTTTCCATCCTGGATTGTTCAACTGTCCATTTGTGTTGTTTAGGCCTTTTAATCGTATTCCGATCCGGGTTGTCATTATCTATGAAATTAGATTTCATTCGTTCGCATAACTTATATTATGCACGCACTTTGAGGCATTTTCCATCTTCTTACATGCCACCAATGGTCGGACTAGAGTGTTTTATGGATCATTGGATTGGAAATTCTCTCCTGATCATTTCCATACGTCATTCGCAAAAATCGGTCGGGTAACGTAGCGACAATTTAAGTTTAAAGTTGAGTGAAATATCAAAAAATTAAAATCGGAAAATCAAGTGGGCTTGGGCCCAACCTCGCGCACATGTGTAGCGCACGTTCGTCTACTTCTTCCACCAACAGTCGTGTTTCATTCTCCAAACCGCCATTACCAAACAACAAAGCTTCAAAAACCTAACCTAAATAAAATAAAAAAAAAAAAAAAAAAAAAAATACACCACACCCAAAAAGTTAAAACCCACCCCAAATCTTCTCCTAACTACAACCACCACCACCTCCACCAACTTAAACAACCAAAAACCACTAAAAATTCAAAAATTTGACTGCCACCACCACCACCGCGCCTCTTGCCATTATTTTTAGTTAGGGTGTTTCAAAATAAGTCCCCCTACCTTATTCAAATGCACACATCTTATAAAAACTCCAATGGCTCAAAGACGTCGGATATTGTCGGAGCACTCTTTTACTGGTGACCACTTTGCGCCGTTTTACGGTGACGATATGGTTTGGAGAGACTGGAGTGGTTTGTGGTACTCGATAGACGATTTTTACCACAAAGATTTGGTCCGAGAGTTTTATAGGACAAGGGAGTTGAATGGGAATCGAATTTTTGTTAAGGTGGCTGGGAGGAGGAGAGAGGTTACTACTTGGTTGTTGGCTGAGATTTTAGGCATTACACCTAGACACCATCTCGATGCCACATTACAGGATTCCCAGTTTACTGTTGTAGAACCTTTTATGAACATGACTGTTGCGGAAGGGAACTATAATGCGAGCTCGCATTGTGTTTGCCAGTCGTCTCTCCGAACCAACCAGCTGGCTGTAGCTCAGTGGATTGGTACGAATGTCATAGGGAAGGAGAAAGTCAGCGATATCGGTCTGAACTGCCTTCACGTTCTATGGATACTCCAGGAGCAGAAGTATGAGTTCTGTATTTTGGAGTTTTTGCGGAACACAATTATGGGAGTTGGAAAGAGTATTGCACCTCTCCCTATTTTGATAACGAAGATCATGATAACCTTGAGAGCGACTCCGAGGTCTGATAAGATTTGCCTGAAGGAGCACCGAAATTATCATATTTATACGGAATGTATCTAGAGAGTTTGGAGGTTGCCTAAAAAGAGGGTAGTCGAGGAGACTGACTCGGAGGATGAGGATGACACGACATGTTTTGATGTCGATGCCTTGGAGAGGTGTAGGTCGGATGCAGAATGCATGGCTGTGATTCACCATGGCATGCGTTCTCTCAATACTATTTGTGAAGACCTCCGAACTTGGCAGGCTACTATGCATCATAACTTCGAGGCTCGTGCCCGGTGCGAGGATGAGCGGTGGGAACATACGAGGGCCGAGATGGAAGCTCAGTGCCAATTTTGAGACGACATGCTTGCACGCTTCCCACCCCAGGGAGGTTCTTCTTCGGAGGAGCAGTATGTGAGGCACGAGCGTCGTTGCCGCAAGACGGATGGCTCTGGCCCATCGGAAGCCCAAGGGCCATATGCTTCTCGAGCGCATTCCACTACTAGCAGCGAGTGGTTTAGGGATCTAATGAGTTGATTTGTTTTATTGTATTTGTTTTTATTTAGTACGGATGTAAAAAGATTAGTTCAGTAATTAAATTTGAATTTGGTTGTCGTATGTTATTTGAAATCAATTTTAATATAAGTTGGTTAATTTCAAATTATGCGTTGTTTTTATCATTAATCCCACCTTCCCGAATTGTTTGGGGTGGTATTATTTAGCCTAGCATAATTCATTATATGATCATCTATTTTAAGAAGTTGTTTTGGAGTGATGGTTGAGAATATTGCCGATATGGGCATCGCTATAAATAGATATTGTGTTAGGATGAAATCTCGATGAGTTAGGCAGTTTCTATCCTAAATTCAACCTAAAAGATATTAGGGTTGTTTTAGAATCAAGAATATGAGTTGTTTCTGTTTTCGATTTTGGAAATTTTATTATTTCCGAAAATTGCATTTAAGCTTTTTGGCACATTCATCTCTCACGTTTCATTCCCACTTTACCTTATTTTTCCTTCAAGACTTCGCCTAATCAGCTCCCCGAAGCCTTTCGCCTCAAGACCGCGTCGAGAAATTCTACCCTGAGCGCGACATGTGCCCTCTACAGACCAAACCTAGGCGCCACCTGCGCCCAAAACACTGGAATTCCAATTTTAATCTGGGAGCGCACCTCGTGCCCATCCCAGGCTAACAGTGAGCGCACCCTGCGGCCAAGTGCCTGGAATTCGAAATTCAACAGAGCGCACCCGCGCCCATCCAAGGTATGCCTTGAGCGCACTTGTGCCCTGACCCCTGTGGGCACCAAAAATTTCCAGTTTTTCGAGGGTTGTTTCAGGATAGTTGCAGCTGTTCTAGAGAGTAGTTTTGTGATGACTTCTCCTATAGTTATACCGGAGCAGTCTTTCAAACACTTATTGGGGAGCGAGTCTTATGGACATTGGTTCCGCGAGAGGATCATGCAGTTCGGATGGAGGCATCTTCTGGTAAGTGAAGACGACTCAAATTCACCTAAGCTTACTGAATTTTTCTACAATAATGTTAAGTTCTATTGTAACTAGGATAGAGAACAAGAATTCTCCGTCACGGTTGATGACACACCCCTAGAATTCAATAAGTATGTGGTAGCATTAGTTTCGGGAATACCAATACCTGATCCTATTCACACGTGGGGATATATGACCGATAATTCATACCTCTATAACTATACATATTTCCATGAGTATTATGGGGGAGGCGTATTTCGTATAATGGACTAAGGGCGTTACAACATAGCCCTTGGTAGCCTGTCCCTAAATGTAAGCACCACCAAGTTATCCATCCTGATGAATATTCTAGGGGAGTCGCAGTTGACTTCTGCAAATAGTACCGCTGGTGATGTTTTTCTTGCTTTAGCTGAGGGACGTCACCGATATGACATTCCCCGAGTATTAATGGCTAGTCTTAAAAGAGCCCAAAGCATGCGACATAAGTTTTTTCTTATGCCTATTTTGGTTTGCCACATCATGCTCAGTTGTCTACCAGAATTATGTACCTAGTTCACGGATTGGAAAATGGTTGAAGTCATGAGACCCACCAATTGGGTGGTTCGCTCATTTCGAGTAATGACTTGGCCGGGATGGCAAGTGCAACCTCATTTGGTTGCTCCTTACACCCCATCAGACATAGTAACAGTAGACAGGTTAGCACAAGTTGACGACACACAGCGGCAGGCTTGGCAAGTTATCATGGCATGGCAGGATGCGAAGGAACATCATGTCTTTGAAGAGGAAAATGAGGAGGACAATGTGTAAACGGGAGTGCAGGTAAGTTTTTATTTCAGTTAGTGTCTGCTTATGTCCCAAGCAAATTTGTTTCTCATTAACCCCATTACGGGTGGAACTCCTATAAAGTTGTGTCAATTTTCTTTTCTATATTAGTATGTTATGACCTTGTTTTGCAGATGTTCTAAAATTTCACGCATTTCAATGATATTTTCCTACTCTCTTTATTTAAAATACTTTGAGGACAAAGCATGATTCTTGTTTGGGGGGGGGGGGGGATAGAAACACGTGTAATTAAGGCATCTGTTAGGATATAGATATATATAATATGCACTTGTTTTCTAGCTAAAAAAATTCAAAAAATTTAGAAATATAAATAAAAAGTATGCTATACACTTAGGAACATTGGTATTGTTTTCTTTCTCTATGCTCTCAATAATCTAGAAGTCTCACGTAGCTTTTGCATTAGAATAATTTTTTAGAAACTTAGGCTAATATGTAGGTAATAATCCTTGCATCCATCTATAAATATGTTACATGAGTATCTATGATTATTGGTAGTAAGTTTCTGAAATCTAGGCTAGAGTACTTATTCTACAAATCCTATAAGAATATAGTCTAAGGCATTATATGAGTGACACATTTGAGAAATGACACAAGGGAGAAGTAAAATCCGGATAAAGAAATCACACGTCCACTTGCTTGATCACTATATCATATCCTCAGCGAGAATTTAGGCACTCTTTGGATCGATAAAGCCAGAAATTCAAACCTATGAATTATTTTCCATTAGTCGCCCCTTTGAGCATTTCTTTAGCCTTTCATAAACCACAAATCCTTTACCCTGTTACAAAACAAAACAATAAAAAAAAAAAAAAAAAAAAAAAATCAACCTACCCAATTCTTTGAATAAGTTTGAGAATAGAGATGAAGAATAGAAAAGAGAAGAACCTTTGAAATCAAGAATTCGTTAGTCGCTTCAGAAGAGAAAAGTAAGTTTCCATCCAAATAAAAATATATATATATATATATATATATATAAAAAAAATAAAATAAAAGGAAATAAAGAGTTAGAACTCCAAAAATAGAATCAAGGAATCAAAAGTAAAAAAAAAAAAAAAAAAAAATGGCTAAGGATGGAAACAAAGTGTAGAAGCAAAAGTAAAGAATAAGGTTTTCTCTAGTTACATAATATGAAGACTCTATTATCTCAAACTTGTTTTCTTTGAATATCAATTTCCTTCCTTCTTAAACTATCTCCTAATCCCGCAATACCTAATAAAGACCTATATCTCATTAGGAATATGTTAGTGTGATAGTAAGTGGCAGATGTGTTTGATCGACTCCGGCTTCCTTGTATGTCATTAAGTTTGTAAGGTAAAGTGTGCCCACTACATACTGGAGTAGCGAAACTTGAGCGAAAAAATCAGAGTGGTTTTTGTCTTGACATTTATGTGAGGACCTACTTAAGGACGCTATTATGAGTTTTCAGAAACGGACCTGCTAGTTCATCTTATAGTATTACTCATTGTAAATATGTTTATTCTTAGATGATAGATTATTATGCATATATTAGCTTAGGTTTCGACTTGATTATTCTGTATTCATTTGATAAGTGAGATGTATAGATAATTGAGACATAGATAAGGAAACAATAATTTTATTTCTGAGTCATTGTAGTATAGAGGGCATATGGTCAATGCAATCGCACTCGGTGAAATGAGATTAGTTAGAACTCCATTTTTGGTCACTTATGCTAATTTCTCATATTTGCTTGAGGACAAGAAAAATGCTGTTTGGGGGTGGTTTGATAAGAGCCCAAAACTGTAGTTTTAACCCCTTAATAATACTACTTTTAGACCAATTATGTGAGTAATAAATAAAAGTTAATGCTAATTACGTGTTTTTATGTATTTCAGGCATGTAACTCAATTATGTGGAGAAATGTGCCATTTTGGCGAAATGAAGGAGCAAAGGTTTGGTTGCTAAGGAGTTCTATGATAAAGGCTAAGATTCAAGGAGACAAAGCCTTTATGAAGCCCGGTAAAAATCTGAAAAATCAACACGGGCAGAAATAGTGCACAAGTCAGCAGAACTTTCGAAGACCATATCTTTGGACTCAGGCTCGGATTTGGGCTTACCTTATGACAAAACGACCGGTTCAGAAAGAGATTTCCAATGGCCAAAGCCTTGACACAATCAGAAGAGCAAAAGTGGATGAAAAGTTTACTGAAGTCAAAGCCATCTGAAACAGGCTCTGTGAACTGAAGAAATTGGGCTTTGGGCTCGATTTTTCGGCCCAAAACATGAGACCTCAGCCCATGCACGAAATTGTGGATCTGGTCTCCTTCTTTACATAAAACAAGACTTAGCTCTTAAAAAAGAAGAGTTAGATAGCTTAGAATATAAAATAGCCATTAAAATAGCTTGTAGATCTAGTTTTTGAATTTTAATTAGTTTCATACATTGTTTTAGATTAGTTATTGGAATGATTGTTCTTCATTGATTAGATAAATAAAATAGTAGTTCTTGATCATTTTGATTTTGTCATTTAAATTTGTAGATCTAAT
Organism: Coptis chinensis; assembly: GCF_015680905.1. Taxonomy (NCBI): domain Eukaryota; kingdom Viridiplantae; phylum Streptophyta; class Magnoliopsida; order Ranunculales; family Ranunculaceae; genus Coptis; species Coptis chinensis. The sequence goes on from NC_141463.1 coordinate 41,379,213, forward strand.
TTCAATTCTTGTTGTTTTTCCATTCTTAGTTATTAATTATATTTGAAGTATTGTTAGTTAAAATTAGTAAAGTTCAAATATTTATATAATGTCTAGTTTTAATTCAATGGAAAATGATAGTTTGATGAATCAAGGTTAAACCTCCATTAGAAGGGTTTGGTGAAGACTTGATGAAAACTTGATTGGGTAGTATAGAATCGTTGTAAGAATCTATTCCACTCTAGAAAGTCGTTGATTCGCCATGAGAATGGGTGGAAACCTCACATGCTAGTTATGAATTGGTAGAAATGCCATGTATAATTAGGGATTAGAATGACCAATTCTTACCGTGAGAATATAAGAATTGGTTTACAACAAATATATGCTAATTTATTAAGTTAGATTCAAGGTGGAATCAAATTCCCCTAATTCTTTATCTAGATTCAACTTTTAGCATTTTGTCATTCCGTTATTCGTATCGTGTTATTTGAATTCACATCATAGTATAAATTCCCTCGTAAATCTCTCATTGAGTTTGGATAGACCATCAATTGTAGAAAACTTTAATGCTAAAGGACTAGGAGTGGAACAAATCTTCTATTCCAACTCTACGTCAATATCTTTGATAAATCTAGTAACAGTTCAGTTTATAGTTTTAGTTGCATTTAGAGTTTCATCGCTTTATTTGTGAGTAAAACTATCTTTTTATGGTTATCATATACTAAAAGCATTACTTTTGTATTAACTCTAAATCTTTATATTTTGAATAAGAATCATATGGGCAAATGTTATGCATATTAGTTATATGTATGTGTCTAATACTTTATGTTGTAGATGATATGGTGTGGACACACATAATATCATATCATCAGTACCTTATAAAGTATAAGTAATCGTTCACAACCTAGATGGATTTGGACAAACCATTGGTACGGTTGTAGTATAATCTGGTATTAGTCTATCTTGACTATAAGATTACACTAGTACACTTTGTGTGTATTGAACAGGACCAAGTGAGGTTGTTTCTCTTTATACTGACTATATAAGAGAACAAACTGCATTATTATGGATGCTTGTCCTCTTAATCCGGATATAATAATGGGCACTTACGTGCATTGTACATTGCTTTAAATCATCAATGAGTAAGATTCATTTGTGAATCAACAAACTCGATGGATTGGGTAATAACATTGTATGTAAGGTGTGATGTTGACTATAGAAGGAATCCATGTCCCGCAAGAAGTCAGGTTGATAATGTCCCCTTGAGGAGCTCAAAAGGATTGTCATGTAAACCCTGCAGGCGGATTTATTTCGACATGACAATGAGGTTGAGTGGTACTACTCAAGGACATAAGAAGTTGATTAATGTAGTTGTCAGTAACTTGACTTAATCAACGGACATTCAATATCTTAAACATGGGGAGATCAACAAGCATATAATATGGAGCCCATAAACACTGACACGTAATTTGGGATTAGGGCGGTAGTGCAACAATGGCCTTTAGTGGAATAAGCCATTTATTGACGGACTTAGGCCGTGTGTTCTGGGCAAACATGGGAAACCCAAGCCCGTCAGGAGGCCCAACCCTATTTTCTCCTCATGGTCCCTGTTGTAGCCTATAAATAGAATCCCATCTTTCCTGGCCGAAATTACTATTCACTCTGGATTGAAAAGAGAGGCAAGGAAAGATAGATCCAAAATTGGATCTAGCTTTTTGAGAAAGAAGGGGGTTGGTAGATCATTGCCCACACAATGTCCAATCTATTGAAAGGAATAAAACAGAAGATCAAGGGGTTGATTGTTGATTCGGATTCATAGCTATTGGATTCTCAGAGTTAGATTAGCGGATCTACAGGTATGTTTTCTAATCCCAAACCGTGAACCCCATTAATTCCCCTGCGCGTGGGTTTTCGCAGTTTGTAGAAATGTTCATTCTGAAATAACTATTCCTACACATACCATATCCTAAGCGAGAATTTAGGCCCTCTTTGGATCGATATGGTAGGAAATTCCAACCTAAAGAATATTTTTTCCACTAGTCACCCCACTGAACCTTTCATTAGCTTTTTCATAAACCGTAAATTCCATACCCTATATAAAAGAAAAATAAAAGAATAAAAATAGCCTACCCATTTGATAAGTTTGAGAAATAGGATGAAATGAAGAAAAGAAATGAGAAAGACCTGTGGAAAACCAAGAATTTGTTAGTTGCTTCAAAAGAAAAATAAATAAAAGAAAGTTTCCATCCAAAGAAAAGAAAAATGAATAGAAATAAAATAAAAAGTTAGAACTCCAAAAACAGAATCAAATGAGTCAAATGCCAAAACAAAAGGGCTAAGGATGGAAACAAAGTGTAGAAGCAAAGTAAGAACAAGGCTTTCTCTAGTTACATAATTTGAAGACCTTATTTTCTCAGACTTGTCTATTTTGTTTATCCATTCCATTTATTCTTAAACCATTACCTAAACCATCCATAACACCTAATAAAGACATTTAACTCAATTAGGAATAGGTTAGTGTGATAGTAAGTGGCAAATATGTTTGATCGAACTCAGCTCCTTTGGATGTCATTGAGATTGAGAGGAAAAGTGTGCCCACTGCACACTGGAGTGAGCGAAACCTGAGTGGAAAAATCAGAGTATTTTTGTCTTGACATATTTGTGAGGACCTACTTAGGGACGCTATTCCAAAAGTTTAAGAAACGGACTTGCCACTGCATTTCATAGTATTGTTCATTGGATGTATGTTTATTGTTAGATGATTTGATTATTATGCATGTATTAACTTAGGTTTTAAAATAAGTATTCTTTATTCCTTGCTATTGAGATGTATAAACACTTGAGATAAATTAAGGAAACATTGCTGTTATTTCTTAGTCACTATGGTATAAATGAAATTTGTGAGTATCTTCTCTGAAAACTCTCACGAGACTAAACTCGTCCACTAGGCTAAACCTAGGGGTTTAAAAGGCTTGTTGCACATGCTAAGTGTAATCGTGATTCCTACAAAAGTGAGCTAGGATTTTTAATTTTTGTTATTAGTTTAGAGTTAGTTTGCTCGAGGACTAGCAAAATGTAAGTTTGGGGGTATTTGATAAGCACATAAATACTACACATGTATGCCCATATTTATGTTATATTGTCTAGTTAATTAATGTAAGTTCCTTTGATTAGTCTATCTTGGTTTTATAGAAATCAATGCAAATACGAAGAAACAGGCTGAGACTGAGACCTTTACGAAGTTGTGAGATTTTCACGTCTTAATTACATAGAGACTACACAAAACGAGATATGAAATAACATGTGCATGATGATAAACTTAAAAACGATAGTTTTACCCATACTTAACTAATTAAACTCAAGAATAAGTAAAACTAAATGTAATTTTAAGCTAATGTATCAAAGATTCTACTCTCGTTATCAATGCAATATTTGGAGTAGAGAATTCGTTCCACTCCAAGCTCGTTTAGAATGTAACGTTTCCTAGTTCATGTATTCTAACAAAACGATGAGAGTCATGGATTTGAAATTTAACTAAAATGGTGAATTAACTAATCAAAATGTGATAAATGAAATGATGACAATTCAATACCAAGATGACAATATGAGAAGGAATTAGGGGAATTTGATTCCACCTTGATTTCACTAAATAAACTAGCATATAATTCGTTCTAATCCTAATCTTTACATTTTCACGTAAAGATTGGGTATTTCTAATCCCTAATTATTCATGGCAATCTCTACAAACTAATAATTAGCATGTGAAGTAATCAAACCCATTCTCATGGTGAACTAATTACTTTCTAGAGTGGAATAGATTATTACAACTATATCTCTACTAACACAATCAAGTCTTCATCAAGGCTTCCTCAAACCCCTCTAATGGAGGTTTAGCCTTGAGTCATTAAACTATTATTTATAGAATAAGAACAATAAGAATAAGACATTATTGAAAGAAAAATAATTGCTTTATTAATCTAATTGAAAAAGTCTAAGAATTCAAACTGCATTCAAATTAATTCAAAACTAAATTTATGAATAACTAACTAATTAATAGAATAAAATCTAAATTATAAACTAAGTATTGTATTATAAAACTAAGTTACTTAAGAGTTAAGCCTTAGTCCTCTTTATATAGAAGCGGCTAGCTCCACAATTTCGTGCATGGGCTTAGGAGCCATGTTTTGGGCCGGAAAATCGAGCCCAAAACCTCATTACTTCAGTCCACAAAGGGGTTTTCAGCTGGAAATGACTTCAACAGCCTTCTCATCCACATCTTCTCCTCTGATTGGGTCAAGGCTAGGACTATTAGAAAGCCATTTCCGATCCGGTCATTTGGACATATGGTAGGCCCAACTCCGAGGTTTGAGTCCAAAGATATGACTTGCGGAAGTTCTGTTGACTTTTGTGTGCCATTTCTGCCCGCGTTGACTTTAACTTTTCAACTTTGGCCGAGCTTTAAAAAGGGTTTTTCTCCTTGAATCTTGGCCTTTAATCATAAAACTTTTAGCAACCAACCTTTGCTCCTTTATCAAGCAAAAGGGACATATTTCTACACATAATTGACTCCAATGCCGGAAATACACAAGTGCACGATAACAGTACTAACTCTTACTTATTAATTACATAATTGCTCTAAAAGTAATATTGTTAAAGGGTTAAAACTACAGTTTTGGGCTCTTATCTAACCATCCCCAAACAACATTTTTCTTGTCCTCAAGCAAATATGAGAAATTAGAATAAGTGACCAAAAATGGAGTTCTAACTAATCTCGTTTCGCCGAGTACGATTGTATTGACCATATATAACAAGGCCTTAAACCATTAGGAATTCCCCAGTGGACAAGTTTTAGCCTCCTGAGAGTTTTCCAGTGAAGGTACTCATAAAATTCATCTATACTACAACGACTAAAAAATAAAACTATTGTTTCCTTACTTATTCTTAGATATCTATCCATCTCACTAGCAATGAATACAGACTAGTCAAGTCGAAACCTAAGCTAATATATGCATAATAATCAATCATCTACAAATAAACATATACATAATAAACTATACTATGAAATGCAATAACAGGTCCGTTTATGAAACCTTGAAATAGCGTCCTTAAGTAGGTCCTCACATAAATGTCAAGACAAAAACACTCTGATTTTTCCGCTCAACTTTCACTACTCTAGTGTGCAGTGGGCACACTTTACCTTACAATCTCAATGACACACAAGAAAGTCGAAGTTGATCAAACATATCTGCCACTTACTATCACACTAACCTATTCCTAATTGAGCTAGAGGTCTTTATTAGGTGTTGCGGGGATTAGGAGATGGTTTAAGAAAGAAGGAAATGGATATTAAAAAAAAACCAGTCTGAGATAATAAAGTCTTCATATTATGTAACTAGAGAAAACCTTTTTCTTACTTTGCTTCTACACTTTGTTTCCATCCTTATCCATTTTCTTTTTATTTTTCCTTTTGGCTTTTGACTCATTTGATTCTGTTTTTGGAGTTTAATATATATATTTTTTTCTTTTCTTTGGATTGAAACTTTCTTTTCTTATTTGAAGCAACTAAAAAATTCTTGGTTTCACATGTCTTTCTCTTTTCTATTATTCATTTAATCTCTATTCTCAGACTTATTCAAAGATGGGTAGGCTGATTTTTTATTTTATTTTGTTTTGTAAAAGGGTAAAGGATTTGCGGTTTATAAAAGGCTAAAGAAAGGCTTAGAGGGGAGACTAGCTGAAAATAATTTCATACAGGTTTGAACTTCTGGCTATATCGATCCAAAGAGGGCCTAAATTCTCGCTTAGAATATGGTATAATGATCAAGCAAGTGGACGTGTGATTTCTCTATTCGGAATATACTTCTCCCTTGTGTCATTTCTCAAATATTTCACTTATATAAGATTTTAGGCTATATTCTCATAGGATTTGTAGAATAATAAGTATACTAGCCTAGATTTTAGAAACTTACTGCCAATACAAACATAGATGCTCATGCAATATATTTATAGAAAGATACAAAGATTATTACCTACATATTAACCTAAGTTTCTAAAGACTATTCTAATGCAAAATTTAACGTGAAACTTCTAGATTATTAAGAATATAGAGAAAGAAACAACACCAATATTCCTAAGTGCATAACATAAACTTTTTATTTATATTTTTGAATTTTTTTAATTTATTACTAGAAAACAAGTGCATATTGTACATATCTATATCCTAACAGGTGCCTTAAATTACGCGTGTTTCTATGCCACCCCCAAACAAAAGCATGCTTTGTCCTCAAAGTATAGACATAAGAAGGGTAGGAAAATACCATGGAAACATCTACAAAACAAAGTTAAAACATACTAATATAGATAAATAAAAAAAACATATACAACTCTATATGAGTTCCACCCATTATGGGGTTAAGAAAACTAAATTGCTTGGGACATAAGTAGACACGAACAAAAATAAAACTTATCTCCCATCCAGCATTTAGGCATCATCATCCTCCTCTACATAGAAGCGAGGTTTTTTGCATCCTGCCACGCCATGATAACTTGCCAAGCCTCTCTCCATGTATCATCAATCCGTGCTAACCTATTAAATGTTACTTAGTCTGATCGGGTGTAAGGCGTAACCCATTGAGGTCTCCATCCCAGCCAAGTCATAACACGAAACGAACGGACAACGTAATTGGTGGTTCTCATAATTTCAACCCCAACCCAATCCGTGTAGAGGGTACAGAAATCAGGGAAACAACAGCACATGATACGACAAACCAAAACAGGCATAAAAAGGTACTTATGCCTCATACTATGGCCTCTAGCTAGACTAGCCACTAAAACCTTGGGAATGTCATATAGAAAACGTCCCTCAGCTAAAGCAAGGAAAACGTCACCAATGGTACTATCTTGTATAAACTGCCAATCCCCTAAAATATTCATCATAATGAAGAACATGGTAAGGCCTACGTTCAAGGACAGGCTACCAAGGGCTATGTTATACTGGCCTTGGCCTATTACACGAAAAACCCCTCCCCTATAAGTCTCGTGAAAATACTCATAGTTATAGAGGTACGCATTATTAGTCAGATATCCCCATGAGTTTGTAGGTACATGCATAGGCATTCCCACAACAAAAGCAACTAAGAACTTGCTATAATCCATTGTCATATTATTAACTATAATAGAGAACATTTGTTCTCCATCTGGTTGACAAAAGAACTTTGAATTATTATAGAAATATTCAGTAAGTTGAGGTGAATATTGATAAGTGCTCAAAAAGTGCAATTTAACCCTCGATTATGCCTCTTGTTTAGCCATCTTAGTGGACTAATAGTGTTTGTAAGTTATGTTTTAAAATTCTACAGGTGAAAAAGACAATTTTGTGGAATATTAGAGAAAAAGGGGTAAAACGGAGTAATTCGGAGCATTAAGGATCACATGGGAAGCCCATGGACAATCATCGAGAAGGCTAAGGAATTGAAGCTATTAAAGATGCGACTTGGACTGATTTTAAAGCCTATTTGGAAGCCCAAGGCCAAAGGATTCGTTGCTTGGACCAAAACCGCAAAAGGAAAGAAGGATGGAGCAAAAGAGGAAAAATAGAGTCTCGCGTCTGAGACGCGACTATCGTGCGTCCAGACCCGACTCTTGGGTCGGAGATGCAATGATCGTGTGTCCATACGCATGGAACGACACTGTATCCAATTCTTTCTTAGTTTTGGAGACGAAGTTGGACTCTGAAAGAAGTTGATTTGTATTAGGAAACAAATGTCGGTTTGGAATGCTCCTAGATTTCATTGTAACCCCTTTAAATAGAAGACCTAAGTGCCTCATGTAATTTGCCAATTCACTTATATTCTTGTCTCCAGAACTTGAGGAAGAGAGAGATTAATAATAAAAGATTCAATTTTCACAAGCCGAGTCTTAATAAGTTAGTCTTTCTAGTCTTATGTTCTTCGACTCTTCTTATTCTCGTTCTTCGTGTTCTTCTTTCTTTATGGAAGGCTAATCTTCTCCTTCAAGGGAGAAAATGAAGTTGGTGCTTAGGGTTTATTGATTCTTTTGGTTCATGGTATTCTCCAATTAGGTTAGTTCTTTATATTTTTAGTTATTAGTTCCATTTCCTAGACCAAGGGATGAAAGTATAGATTAAGGTTATTATTTATTGCAATCGAATATCATGCTAGTTTAGGGTTTTATTTATTGCAATTGAATATTTGCTAGTAACATGCTTTTATTTATTACAATTGAATATAATGCTAGAATAGGGTTTTATTTATTGTAATTGAATATTATACTATTATTCTCTACTTTTCTTCTAGTTGTGTAGTGTTTTAGAGTAAGGGAAGTATTCCTTGTGTTTGCCTTAGATGGTGATTCATTGAATAGCTACCCAAACTCACATAAAAGGAAAAAAGATATTAATAGCATAAACATAGGAATAACCTTAATTAGAGTAATTCGTGAACGATGTTTCGTCCAAGAGGGCATCGACACTCGCTCGATTGCCTAATTGTAGTCTACTTGTGAAAACAACCATGAAGCAAAAGGTCATTGAATCAAAAGTATTGGTGGATTCTAATCTCTTGAATTCCCTCTCTTATAAATTCTCAATAGTTTAGTTAGTTTAGTTTAGTTTAGCATTAGAATCTATAATATATATAATCATAGCTTTTAATCCCTCAAACCCTTTTTTCAGTCCTGTCCTTCATAAAAACATACACTTAAAAGTGGAACAATACCCTACTCATCTTTTACTCATTGAGGGATAATTAGGTTTTGATACGCTTCTATTTTTTTCAACGGCTATCATCTATCTACATCATCCATATACCATCACACACACAAAAAGGAGCGTGTGTCAAATGGCACCGCTGCCGTTTTAAGTTCTTTATGTTTAACGTTTTCTTTCAAGATTAGAAGTTTGGATCTTGAGGTAGTTTTAGCCGCATCATCTATCCTTTTGAGAAAGAGAGAAGCTTGAAGGACATCTCGAAGACAAGGTCTACCATCCAGGTTAGTTAAATCTTCATTATTTTTATTTCATTCTTAGTATAGTTGCATCGTAGTTTAGTTTTATTACTTTCTTAGTATAGTTGCATCGTAGTTTAGTTTTATTGCTCTCTAGTATAATTGCATTTAGGGCCTTCTCAACAATTGAAGTTGTAAGCCAACACAGCAAAACATCAAACTCTAGTGTTTCTTGTTTGAATCTTGACAAACGAACTATCATCTGTGGGGCGTGGTACTTAAGCAATCCAAGTGATTTACCATAACCCTAGAAGAGACAGCTTTAGACAACGGGCGAGATACTAGCTGCAAAGCCCAACCCAGTTGAAGGAAAGTAGTTTTACATTTTAGTATAATTTTGAATAGTTGCATATTATTCAAGCATTGTAAGATAGTTTTTCATCATTTTTCGCATATCATTTTCTAGTGTATGCCACGTCGTCCATATCATCGTCCGGTAAGAACATAACAGTGGTCAAGGTTTAACAACTGACTCACAAGAATACTAGATGAGATTGATACAATGGCTGCACGCAATGATGGAGGTGTTATGGACACCAATAATCCTAAAGCTATCCCACCCATGCAAACACAACAGAGGAAGAAGCTGAGCGATTTCTATTCGCCAATCATTGGTGACCCACCCAGCAGTATTGTTTTTCCAGAGACATAATCTAACTAGTTTGAACTTAGAGCATCAGTAATCTCTATGCTTCCAAAGTTCAATGGTTCAAACAATGTTCAGCCATATGTTCACATGAACAAATTTCTATCAGTCCTTAGAACTTTCAAGAACCAGAATATCAAAGATGAGAGTATCAAGTTGGTTCTTTTTCCACTCTCACTCGAAGGTAAAGCATCTGAATGGTTAACGGCATAGCCGATCAATTCAATAGACAACTGGGAGAAGTTAAGAACGAAGTTTATGAACAAGTTCTACCCACCCCAAAAGACTGATGTCGTGCAGCAAGCTATTAGTAATTTCAAAGGAAAAACGACTGAAGAATATCATTATAGTTTGGAGCGATTCAACAATCTGCTAGTCTCGTGTCCATATAATAGATATGACAAGAGCACACTATCTTATTTTTTCTATCGAGGACTCTCGATGATGAACAAGCAGATGATACAGTCAATGCACAAAGGCAAGTTTACATCAATGGATGGAGAGGAAGCTTACAACTTTCTCGAGAATTTAGCTGAAGAAACTCAATAATGGACTATTAACAACAAGGATGTCACTAGCATGGAGGGGGAGCCAAAGCAATTTGGTTACCTAACATATGAACAATCAGATCAAGAACTAAAGTCTACATTGGCCAGCCTGGCCACCAGCATTGAAACTCTGAGTAAGAAATTTAACCAATTCTCAATGAATCCCTCCAAGATCAACAACTCTCAAGCTAAATCTCTCCCAGTCATTCAAGCTAGCCGATACTGCGAAGTCTGTTCGAACACTTCCCATGTAACTCTAGAATGTCCTGGTTACTATTAACATGCATCAGTTGGAGATTACAATATAAACTCATTGCAAAGGCTCAACCAAGGTGGTAATAACTTTCAAAGCAATTATTGGAGACAGAACGCTGGACCCTAGGTTCTCAAGATCAAAGTTATATTCCACAGACAAGTCAAGCTTCAAAGTTGGTTCCTCAACAACAATTATACTCTCAGCAGAATTTCAATATAAGTGGGGAGCTAGTTAGTTCCTGATCCTAGGAGAAATTATGCCGCACCTGCCAACCTGGAGAATGCTATTACTTTGCTATCACAGAAAAATCAGAAGTTTGAAAGTGTTCTAGAGCTTATTGCATAGTCCCAACTCAATCTTCAACAATCTTAGGCAAGTCAATGTTATAGAATGGAGTCTCTAGAAGCTAAGGTCAACTAACTCAGCACTGCTTTGTCTGTAAATACACAAGCCACTCAACCTAGTTTATTGGAACCAATATTAAGGAGTGAAGATGTGTGCCACATTGGCACAACTTCTAGTATTGATCACCTCCATGATCATGTCAGCTCAGTTACTACTCTCATATTAGGATTGAAGATAGACAACAAGGTTGACTTACCTTCTCATGATGACATTGCTACAGAGCAATCACTCAAGATTTCAAATGAAGTTCACAAGGAAGTGGGGGAAATCCTTTCCACTCCCATTTGTCAAGATGACCCAGACAGGATATGCAAGAATGCCAAAAAGAAAGAAGAGCAGACACATGCTAATGTGTGTGTACCAAAGGCACTTTTTCCTATGTTTTTTGCTAAAAGTAAAAAGGACAAGCAATTTTTAGAGATGAAGGAGGCATTTGAGGAAGATAACATCAATATCCCATTTCTCAAAGCGATCAAGCAGTTACCTTCATATGCCAAATTCTTAAAGGATACATACAACATAAAGAGAAGTACTCATGTTCCAAAGAGAGTGTTTCTAGCTGGACAAACAACATCTATTATCCATCAGCAAGCTCCAGTCAAGCTCAAAGATGCAGGAAGTCCTACAATATCATGCAAGATAAGAAAAAAATTCACAAGTAATGCTCTTTTAGACCTTGGTGCTAGTGTTAATCTCTTGCCATATCATGTGTACTAAGTGTTGGGCCTGGAGAACCTAAAGCCTACACAAGTCAAATTGAAGTTGGCTGACCATTCTACCAAGATTCCCAGAGGCATAGTTGAGGATGTTCTTGTTCAAGTAGCCAATTTCTACTATCCAGTGGATTTCATTGTGATAGACACCAAGGAGACCTTTGATAAAATTCCAATTATTCTAGGCTGACCTTTCCTCGCTACCTCAAAAGCTTTGATAAATTGTCACAATGGTGAAATGAAGATCAACTTTGGTAAGATGTCCATGGACATAAATATCTTTCACCTGTTGCATAAGGATTGTGATGACACCGAAGGTGGAGAGGTGTACTTCCTTGATAGCATGATACAAGAATTCGTCCCATTCGAAGATACAATTGAAAGTGCTCAATCTACAGAAAATTGTGATGAACCTGAGAACCCCACCATAGAGGTGCTGCTAGCCATGTTCTTGGAATCTCTATAGAAAATTCATGATTTAAGTGAGCAGAATGGAAAATTGACAGAGAGAGTACCATATCTTAAGAAGATGAACTCTACATTTTAGGATGAACAACAGACTTCTGCCCAAAAAAATCAGTTGCTAGAGAATCAGCTTAAAGAAGTTTTGGAAAAACAACAGAATCTAGAAACTGAAAAGAGTGTTCTGAAGCAGAAAGTGGACCATATTGATAAGAAACATTGCACTTTGTTAAAAGCTTCTTGTACACTATCATTGTCTGAACAAGAGAAGTTTGTGAACTAGTCTACCGCCCACCTTTAGCGTAGTCAACCAGACATCCATTATCATTACTGTGGTGGTAAAGGGCATATCAGATACTATTGTCCTGTTAGAAAGAAAGATTTTCGTCAATCTTCTACACAAAGGAACCACAAGGCATATCACACAATCATCAGACCTGAATTAGTTCAAGATAGAAAAGCAACTTCACCAGTAATCTTTCAAGTATATCAAGGAGTATTTTTGACGACCCACAAGGTGAGACCTCTTCGTCCTCCAAACATTCGTCAGAGTTAGGTAAGAAAATCTGATCTCCTCACTCCAAATTGATAATACATGATATATAGTCTTAGGGATCTGACTTAAAAAAACCTAACAAAAAAATATATCTTGGTAAAAGGAAATGTTCTTATTTTTGGGATTAATTTTGATATTTGGCATCAATGGTAACATCTTCCCTTTTTCTCATTCATTTCATTTACTTAATTTCTATACATTGAGGATAATGCATATGTTAAGTTGGGGGAGGGTGTACTTGAGATATGAATTTCGAAAATTAGTTTTCAAAAACAAAAATATTTTTGTTTCTATAGCAGTAGCATGAGATAAAATGAATTTTAATGATGAGTCTGGGATATAGATTCTATACTTCTTAGTGTTGAGTTTGATAGATAGTTGATATTGTTGATTTCATTACCACTTAGATTATTTATTATGCTCGGACATAGTTCTTGTTGATAGAATTCTTTATCAAGGCACCACCATAATACTTGGTCAGTTTTGTGTACGTTTGTTAGAAGAGAGATTTAATCCCTAGTAAACTGGAAGTAGATTTTTTTAGACTTAGCCCGTGAGACTTGAGCTTTATACCCATTCTTTGGAGAGTTCTTACAAAAAATCCGAGTCTTAGTGACTCAACATCTTTCAGTTCTTTATGTCGTTGTAATATAGTCTCATTATTTGTTGATTTGGTTAATCACGAAGTGACATCAACTGGGTAGATAGCCATTAGGTCTTGTAGTCTATTTGTAAAAGAGTATCATACTGATAAGTCAAGTAGTGAACCCATTTAGCCTTTATCCCACCTAGTAGGGCCATCATGTTAAACCTTTTTGAGCCTTATAATAAGCCATTTTCTTTCATAAAACCCTTTACCCTTTACCCAACTCCAGACAAGGAGTATAGCCAAAAGCCTTTATCAGCCATACCCATATGTTTCTGAGAATATAAGGGGCACAAACAAGAAGAAATAGCACAAAAGGAAGATTACAAGGAAATACCAGAGAGATACAATGAAGACCATCATTCTGTTCTAAGTGAAAGAAGCTAGTGGAAAACAAGCATATCCAGTACTAATCAAGGATATACCACTAAGCGAAAGAAAAAAAAAAGAAAAAAAAAAAAAAAGTAGTTGAACAGAATGGATGGAAAAGCTAAGACAAAGGAATAATTTTTTCTGCAATACAAAATTTGAAGAAATCTTCCAAAGAAAAAAGTAAAACCCTTAGTATTTTTAGAAACAACCTTTGAATCCTTTTACCTTTCCTTCATAAACCAATACCTAAGCCAAGTTACAACCCATGACTTATCACTACAGTATGGTACGAGTCTAGAATAGGTGAGAGGATGCTAAAGTGAAGGACCCGACACTTCAAATGTGATTGACATTCTTTCCATGAGACTACTTTCATCCAGAAGTCCATTTTTCAAGGTAGTATGTGGGATGTTTGTATTCATTGTTCTTTTCCCCACATACATGAGGTAAAATAGTAGACCATCTTCTAAGAGATTCTTTTCTGAGAGTATGACCGGTGAGGATTGAAAGTCGTAATTATATGTGTGAAGGTAAACTAGGGATTCCATTTCTTAGATAGGAGAGTATAGGAGATTGACTGAGTACACACATAAGCCTTGATTGAGAATTATGTCAATTTTTACTGTCTCCCATCATAATATATGAGTCTTTGCAGCAATATAGTTAGCAATGGAGACCGTCTGTTGGAGTAAGCACTAAGTGGGTAAGGAATTTCTCTCTCTGAAAAATACTATCATTCTTGAACATTCTATTGATTGATTTTGTGGGTATATCACCTGAAAACCTTCACGAGACTATAACTCATCCTTTTCGGGGAACTTAAAGGTTTAAAGCCTTGTTGCATATGGTAAATGCAATCGCGATACCTGCGAAAGTGAGTTAGGATTTTATTTTTATTATTAGGATGTGATTTTGATCACTTATCTATTTTTTTTTATCTTATTTGCTAAGAGACTAGCAAAAGGCTAGTTGGGAGTTGTGATAAGTGCTCAAAAAGTGCAATTTAACCCTCGATTATGCCTCTTGTTTTTCCATCTTAGTGAACTAATAATGTTTGTAAGTTATGCTTTACGATTCTACAGGTGAGAAAGAGAGTTTTGTGGAATATTAGAGAAAAAGGGGTAAACCGGAGCAATTCGGAGCATTAAGGATCACATGGGAAGCCCATGGACAATCATGGAGAAGGCTAAGGAATTAAAGCAGTTAAAGGTGCAACTTGGACCTATTTTAAAGCCTATTTGGAAGCCCAAGGACAAAGGATTCGTAGCTTGGACCAAAACCCGCAAAAGAGGAAAGAAGGATGGAGCAAAAGAGGAAAAATAGAGTCTCGCGTCTGAGACGCGACTCTTGCGTCTGAGAAGTAAGGATCGTGCGTCCAGATGCATGAAATGACACTGTAGCCAATTCCTTCTCAATTTTGGAGATGAAGTTGGACTCTGAAAGAAGTTGATTTGTATTAAGAAACAAATAGTGGTTTGGAATGCTTCTAGAACTCATTGTAACCCTTATAAATAGAGGACCTAAGTGCCTCATGTAATTTGCCAATTCACTTATATTCTTGTCTCCAGAACTTAAGGCAGAGAGAGATTAATAATAAAAGATTCGGTTTTAATTAGCTGAGTCTTAATAAGTTAGTCTTTCTAGTTTTATGTTCTTCAACTCTTCTTCTTCTCATTCTTCGTGTTCTTCCTTCTTTAGGGAAGGCTAATCTTCTCCTTCAAGGGTGAAAATGAAGCTGGTGCTTAGAATTTGTTGATTCTTTTGGTTCATGGTATTCTCTAATAAGGTTAGTTCTTTATATTTTTAGTTATTAGTTACATTGCCCAGACCAGGGGATGGAAGTATTGATTAAGGTTTTTATTTATTCCAATCGAATATCATGCTAGTTTAGGGTTTTATTTATTGCAATTGAATATTTGCTAGTAACATGCTTTTATTTATTGCAATTGAATATAATGCTAGAATAGGGTTTTATTTATTGTAATTGAATATTATACTATTATTCTCAACTTTTCTTCTAGTTGTGTAGTGTTTTAGAGTAAGGAAAGGATTCCTTGTGTTTGCCTTAGATGGTGATTCATTGAATAGCTGTCCAAGCTCACATAAAAGGAAAAAAGATATTAATAGCATAAACATAGGAACAACCTTAAGTAGAGTTATTCGTTAACGCTATTTCGTCCAAGAGGGCATCGACACTCGCTCGATTGCCTAATTGTAGTGTACTTGTGAGAACAACCATGAAACAAAAGATCATTGAATGAAAAGTATTGGTGGATTCTAATCTCTTGAATTCCCTCTCTTATAAATTCTCGATAGTTTAGTTAGTTTAGTTTAGTTTAGCATTAGAATCTGCAATATCTATAATCATAGTTTTTAATCCCTCAAACCCCCTTTCCAGTCCAGTCCTTCATATAAACATACACTTAAAAATGGAACAATACCCTACTCATCTTTTACTTATTAAGGGATAATTAGGTTTTGATACGCTTCTATTTTGTTCAACGACCATCATCTATCTACATCATCCATATACCATTTCACACACAAAAGGAGCGCGTGTGAAGTATGAGTCATCAGGACTTACTAGTAGATGCTGCCATCTTGACTGCATGATTCTATCATGGAACCATCCTCCATAGGTGTCACTTCGGAACAAATCTTCAAAAGATTTCCTCGGTATGATATGAGGGGATGTCATCACAACAAATACACTCTAGAAGTCCTGAAACTAAGCTCAGAATGAAGAATCAACCAAATAGAAAAAATCAGAAGTGGTTGTGGAGGTGCAAGGCGTATGGCCCACTCAAGGTTGACTGTGGAAGGGTGCGGGTCGTGCTTTTGTTTGACTTGTAGTCCAGGCACTTGAGGGCGGGGCACGCTCAGAATGTGCTTTTGAAGGGCGCGGGTCGCGCTCTTGCCTAACTCGACTTCTAGACACTTCGGGGTGGGGCGCGCTCAAGAGTAAGCAACTTGAGGGTGTGGCATGCTCCGTATACCTTGGGTGCTCTGAAGTGAAAAAAAAGGGAAAAAATTGAAAGGTTCAAGGTGAGAGATGCAAAGTGAGAGTTGTGGTTTGTAAGTGTAGAGTGAATCAAGGATTTATAGAGGTTTAGTTTCAAAAACAAATTCTACAAGTTTCCCGAATTGTTATGCCAATTGACGGAAACAGAATATTTCTAAAAACCAAAACAGAAATAGACCAGGTGCATGTTCCAAATATAAACCAATAGCTTTTTGGTTTGAAATTAAAATAGAAGCTTCCTAATTCTATTTATTGAAATTCCATCATAATAACATTATATAATCTTAGCCACACCAAATTTGGCAACATTCCCACACAACTCATATTTTCACAGTTTGAAAAATTAACTTCTAAAATTGTCGATAAGGATAAAAGCAATGCTAAAAATAATAATACCACCCCCAAAAAATTCGGGAAGGTGGGATTCATGGAAAAATCATCGCATGCTTGGACAAAACCCAAACTAAATTAAAAATTCAACTAACAATCAAATATTCGAAAACAATTACATAATCCAAATCTAACTAATAAACTAAACAACTTGAAATAAAATTCATCTGAAAATAGGGAAATTTCCTAAACACATCACAACTAAACTCCTAGCCACGAGACGAGGATGGTTCTGAGTCATCAGTCCTGCGTCGACGACGCTCATGCCTCTCAGACTCATCAGATGTAGAACTCTGATAGGGTGGCAAGCATAGTAAAACTTCCACTTGGAACTTCCGCTGACTCTCTAGATATGTGTTCATGGATTCCTTGCGCTCCTTATCACGCTGGACTAGGGTCTCCACGGTAGTCCTGAGCTCCTCATAATTCTGATGGATGCTAACTTGCCTAGTCTAGATGTCTTCACAAATGGTGTTAATAGAACGTTGGCCACAGTGAATCAACGCCATGTGTTCTATATCAAAGGTAGCCTTTTCTAAGGCATCGGCTTCGAAACATGTCGTATCATCCTCATCATCATCATCATCCTCCACAACCCTATCTCCCGACAATCTCCATGTCCTCTAAATACAATCCATATAAATCTTTGCATTTGAATGCGGCCTTAACATAATCTTTTTAGACTTTGATTTCTTTCCAAAATGCATCATGATTCCCGTAATCAAAATAGGGAAAGGTGCATTACTCGCTCCAACTCCTCTAATCATACTTAAAAAAAAATGAGGATGCAAAAATCATACATATTCTGCTGTAATATCTAGAGTATGTGCACAGACAGTTCAAATTGATGTCACTGATTTTTTTCGTTCCAGTGACATTCTTACCAATCCACTGGGCTACAACCAGCTAGTTGGTTCTCAGAGATGACTGTCGGACACAATGCAACTTCATATTGTACTGTCCTTCCAACACAGTCTCTCTCATCAACATCTCTATCCCCCCATACTAGGATTTTTGCAGTGTGGCTACGAGATTTTGTTTTGCCTCAATTTTCAGAATCCTAGACAACACGGCTGTGTCCACTTCTCTCCTCGTACTACCGATATTCACAAACATCTTCCTACCTTCAATTTCCCTCTTCTTGTAAAAACTCAAAACCAAATCCGTGTGATAAAAATCCCTCGGTGAATACCATAGCTTCAACCACTTCCTACTCCTCACCTCATCATTATAAAAGGGCACAAAATGTTCCGTTGTGAAAGCTTGTTCCGAAAGGATTTTGCGTTTTTGGGCCATTGATGTTTAAAATCGAAAATAGGTTTAGGGTAATGTGGAGGAGAGGTGTTGAAATAAGAATCAAACTTTGGTTTAAGTGGTCATTTAATTTGGGCAATTTTTTTTTTTTTTTTTCATTTGAACTGCTAGAGGTGGAAGTGAAGAAGATGAACTGGATGAGGCCAAATTGGAGTGGGTGTTGTTTGATTTGAGTGGAAGAATCGGTGGTTTTATTTTATTTTATTTTTTTTCTTTGATTCGTTAATGGAGGCTGATGGAGGTGGAGAAGATGACTCACGAAGGGTTTATTCTTTTTTGTTTTGGTTTTTGGAACATCACGTGCAAGACACGTGCGGTGACTCTATTGGGCCCAAGCCCAATACAAATTTCAAAATACCGATTCTATCTTATGTCGCGTAAACTTAAAACTGAAATTCTCGACTCGTTAACTGTCCGATTTTTGAGAATGATCTATAAAAACAATCAACAGAGAATTTCCAATCCAATGATCCATAAAACACTCTATTCTAACTGTGGTTAACATATACAAAGACGGAAAATGCCTCGAAATGCGTGAATGACATAAGTTATGCGAACAAATGAAATCTATATTCATAGATAGTGTCAACCCGAATCAAAATACAATTAAACGACATAAGCAATAAGAATAGGAGTAATCAAGATTGGAAAAACCAGCACCCCACCCCCAAACAAATTTTTGACAACGAAGTTTGAAAATTTGTTTTAAAACGTTGGTCTTTTAAAATCAGATTCCCGAGACTTTCTAGATTACTATTTTTATGGTTTTAATTTTTTTTTACTTTTTATAAATATGGATTAATATAAGGGAAACAATAAAGCAATAAAAACATAATTCACACCATAGAGAAACATGACTCAAAAAATGAGAAAACATGCAAGAGTGGAAAACATGAATTATGTTAAACGTGGACTTAGGATCCGGTACTTATAGCCACACACTCCATTGGGAGGGCCCTGTTACCTGAATGGTGCCCTTACCAATATATGAAAGTGAAAGGAAGTACACCAAACAACAAAGGTCAGTCCTCATAGACAGGGTCCCGTAAAAGGACATCCTCCACATCAGGGGACATTAACTCGTGAAAATGTTTTAACCGTTGGTCATTGACTTGAAAGGTACTGTTGTCCTTCAGATTTACCAAGGTGATTACCCCATAAGGGGTGACTTCAGTAACCATAAAAGGACCATACCAACGGGTTTTTAATTTCCCTAGGAAAATATGCAAACGGGAGTTGTAAAGCAAGACCTTTTGACTAACCACAAACTCTTTGCGCAAAATTTGTTTATCATGAACAGGTTTCATGTTAGCTTTATAATCATTTGCGAGATCATAATAATTGCTACGGATTTCTTCAAGCTCATTTAATTGCAATTTGCGCTTGACACCCGCCTCATCAAAATTGAAGTTAAGGCTTTTTATAGCCCACATAGCACGGAGCTCCAACTCAACGGGGAAATGACAAGGTTTTCCAAAAACAAGTTTAAAGGGAGACATATCTATAGGAGTTTTAAAAGAAGTCCTATATGCCCATAAGGCATCAGTTAGACATTTAGACCAATCTTTCCAATCAGGATTTACAGTTGTTTCTTATATTTTTTTAATTTCCCTATTAGAGACTTCTACTTTGCCACTAGTTTGTGGATGATAAAGAGTTGCCACCTTATGGGGTAACTCCATACTTTTTAACTAGAGAAGCAACACCTTTGTTGCAAAAATGTGTTCCGCCATCACTAATGATGGCTTTAGGAATGCCAAATCGACAGAATATGTATTCCTTAACAAAAAACACAACTGTCTTATGGTCATTGCTACGGCAAGCCATGGCCTCTATCCATTTAGACACGTGGTCCACGACAACAAGAATATAAATAAAATCGTGGGAAACAGGAAAAGGACCCATGAAATCAATGCCCCATACATAAAAAATTTCTACTACCATGATGGGATTTAATGGCATCATATTACGTTTAGTGATTCACCTAAGTTGTTGGCAACGAACACACGTCTTGCAATGCACTTGGGCATCTTTAAAAATGGTAGGCTAATAAAACCCACATTGAAAACTTTAGCAGCTGTTTTTATACCACTAAAATGGCCACCAAACTCTTTGTCATGATAGAACGATAGAACCTCATTATATTCCCACTGGGGAATACAACTACGAATAATCTGATCTACACAATATTTAAATAGGTAGGGCTCATCTAAGTAGTATAGCTTAACCCTGGCCAAGAACTTCTTACGTTCATTTCTTGACAAAACATCAGGAATAATATCAGAAGCTAAATAGTTCACAATGTCAGCATACCATGGTGCATAAAAAAAAGGATACAGATGCTCATCAAGAAAAAAGTCAGGTATGGACTCAGAATCACTATCATCATCATTTGTTAGTTTAGATAAGTGGTCGGCAGCTACATTTTCCACCCCTCTTTTATCCTTAATTTCTAAGGTGAACTCTTGCAGGAGAAGAATCCATCAGATCAATCTTTATTTAGCATCCTTCTTTGCGAGAAGGTACCTAAGGGCTGCATGGTCCGTGTAAACTAAAGTCTTAGTACCAACCAAATAAGGACGAAACTTATCTAAAGCATAAACGACAGCTAAAAATTCTTTTTTCGTAGTTGTATAATTTCTTTGAGCTTCGTTTAAAGTTTTACTAGCATAATAAATAACAGTGGAGTTATTATCTAGTTTCTATCCAAACACAACACCAACCGCATAATCACTAGCATCACACATGAGTTCGAAAGGTTTAGACCAATCGGGGGAGGTTGTATAATCGGTGCAGATGTTAAAGCGACTTTTAAAGTTTCAAAAGCATATTTGCATTTATAATTGAAATCAAAGATGGCATCCTTTAAAAGCAGATTAGTTAAAGGCCTAGCTATTTTTGAAAAATCCTTGATAAAACGCCTACAAAAACCTGCATGGCCTAGAAATGCTTTAATGTCACGGACAGTCCGTGGTATAGGTAGAGACACTATCTTATCTAATTTGGTCTTATCTACTTCGATGCCATCACTAGGTACAATATGCCCTACCACTATTTCTTTTTTAACCATAAAATGACATTTTTTCCAATTTAAAGCTAGACTCTTCTCTTCACACCGAGTCAAAACTTTATACAAGTTAGACAGGAATCAGTGAAAGAGTTTCCATAGATAGAAAAATCATCCATGAAAACTTCCATGAAGCGCTCTACCATGTCACAAAATATATGAAGCATACACCACTGGTAAGGTACTAGGAGCATTACAAAGGCCAATAGGCATTCGTTTATAGGCATATGTTCCAAAAGGACATGTGAATATAGTCTTTTCTTGGTTATCAATATCGATAATAATCTGAAAATAGCCAGAGTAGCCATCTAAAAAACAATAATAAGCATGACCAGCTAGACGTTGCAGCATCTGATCTATAAATGGTAAAGGAAAATGATCCTTTCGTGTCATGGCATTTAAACATCTGTAATCAATACACATCCTCAATTTTGTAGGGACTCGTGTGGAAACATTTTCACCCTTAGCATTACGCACCATGGTAACCCCCGATTTCTTAGGAACTACATGAATGGGACTTACCCATTCGCTATCGGAAATGGGATATATGATACCCGCATCGAGTAACCGTAAGACTTCTTCCCTGACCACCTCTTTCATGGCAGGGTTCAAATGATGCTGAGGCTCATGAGAAGTCTTTGCATTATCCTCCAAATGGATACAATGAGTACAAACATTAGGGTTAATCCCCTTAATGTCGTATAGGGACCAACCAATCGCTGAACAATGTCCCTAATTACCCTAATCAACCATGCCTCTTCATCCACAGACAATAGAGAAGATATAATTACCGGATGACTACCATCTGGATCAAGTTTAATATACTTTAACTCAGAAGGAAGAGGTTTAAGGATAGGGGTGGGAGGTATGTCGATAAAGTCTTCTGGTGGTTCCTCATCGTGAATAATGAAGACTTGTTTAGGTATCAAATCTTCATATTCGATAGATGGAGCTACAGAAGGATCTAAGATAGGTGTAGACTCAAAAAGGGTGTTGACTTCCTCTACATAGGAGTCATCCACAAAATCTGAACTTCTGAAAGAAAGGAATTTATGCATCTGGTTTTTTGGAAATGTGTTATTAAAATAGTCTTAAGCTAAGCTCTTGATCATGCCAATCTCCCTATCTATAGACAAATCTGGTAACTATTTCATCATTTTAAAAACATTTACCTTAACAGAAAGATGGCCAAAAGACATGAACATCGAACCATCGCGGCAATTTATAAACGCGTTGGTAGTTGCCAAGAAAAGACGCCCTAAGATGATAGGAACAGATTTGTTAGCGACTTCTGTATTAAGGATAACGAAATCAGCCGGATAGTAAAAATCCTGAACCCTAACAAGCACGTTTTCAACAACACCCTTAGAATACTTAATAAACCGATCAACTAATTGCAACGTCATTTTAGTAGGTTGCATCTCCTGTAGAACTATGATAAGGGAGTAAGTTAACACTTGCCCCCAGGTCTAATAGCGCGGTTGTCGTATGGGTATCCCCTAAGGTGCATTGTACAGTAGGACGACCAGGGTCCTTGTACTTAACGATTCCATTATGTTCGATAAGGTTGGAAACTATTCCGTTAAAAAGGCGTCTTTAGGATTATTTGTCTTACGCTTAGTAGTGCACAACTCTTTTAGAACTTAGCATGTTGTGGTAACTTTTTAATTGCTTCAAGAAAAAGTAAGTTTATCGTTTGATTTTTAAAAACTTCCCAATCTCGTCAAAATTGGTATGTTTATTTAACATGGCTAGCCTCTGGGGAAACGGTGGTTTCTCTCTATATTGAGCATATGGATTAACCGGATGTTTAACCTTGACCTTTTGTTTCTTAGGTTGTGGTTTAACTGGTACCTCTACAGGGGTAGGATCTTCAGTTTCTAGTTTGGTATCTAGTATGTTTTCATTTGTTATGACTACTGGTGGTGGAACAACGAGCATATTTACGACGTTATTAACCACTTTGCCAGAACGGAGAGTGGTGATAGCATTTAACTCACCTACATTTCCATTTTCATTATTTCCATTTTCATTACTAGTATTACCGTTTACCTCAAAGTCTGTGTTTGGTGTTTTAGGATTAGGAATCGCTTAACCTGGAAACACACCTTTTGGTTGTACTTTCTCTTGTGTTAACTGCAGTAAAGAAAATTGGATGGACTGTAAAATCTGTTGTTGGGTTTGCATAAAGGCGTCGAAACGATCCGGTTGTGGAAGAGTGGTTGTTATAGGTTGTGTGACAGGAACTACATCACGTTGATTATTAATGGGTGGGTTGTGATAGTTATTATTTACCAGAACAATACCTCTGTTAGCATTATAATTATTATAATTACTTTGTCCTTGTCCTTGTCGTGGTGGAGGTTGGTTGTAATTGTTTGTTGGCCTAACATTTTGATTATTATACCCTGGAGGTGTAACTTGTTGATTATTTCTCCAACTAAAGTTGGGATTTTGTCTCCATGGGGTGTTAGGAATAGGATAACTATTGATGGAGCAAACATTATCTTGTTGTGATGGTTGTTGTTCGTACTCGAGAGGACAATAGGAGTCGGGATGCTCATGACTTAAACAGAAATTACATGGAATAGAGTTGACATTCCTGATAGGGGTAGGCTTTTGTTAAACAGAAATAGCTTCTACCTTTTTAGTGAGGGATTCAATTAGAGTTTTAAGCTCAGAATCTGATTTAATCTCAAACATACTGGTAGCCTTAACTGTTGAAGAAGAACTAGTGGAGCGGGGGATATCGTCGCTACCCCCCCCCAAAGTTATTATTACGCTTTGTTTGTTCTTCTAAAAACCTATAAGCCTCTGAGGCTCCTTTAGTGAGGAAACTACCCCCATTCATTATATCAATGACGTCTTTGTGATGGTGTAAAAGCCCCTCGAAAAAGGCATGCACTAACGTGTCTTTCGAAAGGTTATGATGTGGACACTCTATAAGAAGATCAATGAAATGATTCCAGGCCTCTAAAAAAGATTCATGAGGATTCTGGCGGAAAAAATGAATCTTGTAAAGCATTTCATTTGTCTTTAGTGGTGGGTAAAACTATTCAATAAACAATTGAACAAGTTTGGCCCATGAGTCCACAGAATTAGGCACTTGGGCAGTTAACCAAGACGCCGCCTTATAGGCAAGGGTGCAAGGAAACACCCTCAATTTAATTTGTTCTGCACCTACCATAGGATGATGGAATGTGGTAAGAACTTGTTCAATCCTACACATATGCTGATAAGGCTTCTCATGGTCTAACCCAAGAAAAACTGGTAACAAATTAAATATATTCGGGGGGATTCAGAAATCCCCCATTGGGTCTGCAAGAACGATGCAAGATTTTGGGCTATCATTCAGGGCTTTGTAAAAGTCAGAGAAAGGAGTCTCTCTTTCTTCAGCCATTTTTTCAGGTGTAGTGTGTGGTATACCACATAGGTGTGTGTGTTGACGTTCACGATAGATTACGTTAGTCGTTTTTTGCCTAGCTGACCTTAATCTCAGGCAAGGCTAAGTCCAATATTAAAGAAACATGACAACAATCAAAACAACCATGATATGCTAGAATAAATCCTTTAACAGGATAGACGAGGAGTGGAAGAAGGAGTACCTGAATGTCTCCTTTACTACGTGTTTGAATAACGTCTTGTATACGTAATTTTAGTGTATACAAGAAGATTGCAACACTGAATAACTTTGAACAACAAAATTTTTAAACTAACCTGTGAAAATCGGGCTGGTTCAGTATGGGGCGTGGGAGCGCTCAGAGTTTGCCTACTGAGGGCGTTGGGCACTGATAATAGTTAAATGATAGTTTTACCTACAAATAAGCGATTAAACTCAACGCAAGTAAAACTAAACTAATTTATGCTAGGGGTTTATCAAAGTTTTCTACTCTCGAATGCTATCACAATAGAGTTGGAGTAGAAGATTTGTTCCACTCCTAGTTCTTTAGAATTTGCGTTTCCTAAGATTATCAGTCTATCCAATGTCAATGAGAGTACGATGGAATTTATACTACGATGCAAATTATACTAACAAGATATGATAATTCAAATAAGAATATGCTAAATTGATATGAGGATAAGGAATTAGAGGGGATTGATTCCACCTTAACTCGACTTAATTTACTAACAAAGAATCGTCGTAATCCGAATTGAGCTACTTTCGCACAACAATTGGTTCTTCCTAATCCCTAGTTGTTCATGGTAATCTCTACCAACTAACATCTAGCATGTGAAATAATCAAACCCATTCTCATGGTGAACTAATTGTTTTTTAGATTGGAATGGAAAATTACTAATATTCTATGCTAATAACAATCAAGCTTTCATCAAGGCTTCCCCAAACCCCTCTAATGGAGGTTTAGCCTAGAGTCATTAAACTATCATTTCCAATTGAATTTAAGCAAGACATCATAAAAAGATTGTAAATTTACTAATTTGAACTACAATAGTAATGATTTCAATCAAATTAAATAAGAATTGAAACTAAATTAGCACTAAGATCATGAATACTAATTATCAATGAAGACAAACTAATTCTAAATAAGAATGAAATCAAGAACTAAATGGAAATGAAAACTAATACTTTATTATAAAACTAAATATGATTCTAAAATAATAATCTACTTTGTTCTAAAACTAATTAATGGAATGTAAAAAAAACTAGATCTAAAACAAGCTATTGAAACTAATTAATGGAGTCTAAAAAATTAGATCTAAAAAAATTGGCTAATGGCTACCTAAAACTAGCTTTCTTAAGAGTTAAGTCTTTTGTCTACAAAATGGAGGAAACCAGATCCACATTTTCATGCATGGGTTGAGGAGCCATGTTTTGGGCCTGAAAATCGAGCCCAAAACCCAATCTCTTCAGTGCAAAGAGCCCTTTTCAGCTTGATTTGACTTCAGCAGACTTTTCATCCACTTTTGCTCCTCTTATTAGGTCAAGGCTTGGACCACTGGAAAGTTCTTTCCAATATGATCGTTTTGACATAAGGTAGGCCCAATTTCGAGGTCTAAGTCAGTATGTTGTTTCTGCCTGCATTGATTTTTACTTTTCAGCTTTGACCGGGCTTTAAAAAGTCTTTTTCTCTTTCAATTTTGGACTATAATCATATAACTTCTTAACAACCAACCCTTCCTCCTTTATCTCGCAAAAGTGACACATTTCTACACATAATCGACTCCAATGCCTGAAATACATAAAAGCACATAATTAGCATTACCTCTTATTTATTACTTGCATAATTGGTTTAAAAGTATTATTGTTAGGGGGTTAAAACTAAAGTTTTAGGCTCTTATCAAACCACCCCCAAACAGCATTTTGCTTGTCCTCAAGCACATATGAGAAATTAGCATAAATGACCAAAAATGGAGTTCTAACTAATCTCGTTTTGCTGAGTGCGATTACATTGACCATATGCAACAAGGACTTAAACCACTAGGAATTCCCTAGTGGACGAGTTATAGCCTCGTGAGAGTTTTCCAGTGAAGGTACTCACAAACTTCATCTATACTACAACAACTAAGAAATAAAACTATTGTTTCCTTCTTTATGTCTCAATTATCTATACATCTTACTAGCAATGAATACAGAATAAACAAGTCGAAACTTAAACTAATATATGCATAATAATCAATCATCTACGAATAAACATATATACAATGAGTAGTACTATGAAATGCACTAGCAGGTCCGATCTGAAAACTCGGAATATCGTCCTTAAGTAGGTCCTCACATAAATGTCAAGACAAAAACCACTCAGATTTTTCTGCTCAAGTTTCGCTACTCCAGTGTGCAGTGGGCACACTTTACCTTACAATCTCAATGACACACAAGGAAGCCGGGTTCGATCAAACACATCTTCCACTTACTATCACTCTAACCTATTCCTAATTGAGCTAGAGGTCTTTATTAAGTGTTGCGGGGAATAGGAGAAGGTTTAAGAAGGAAGGAAATTGATATTCAAAAAGGACAAGCCTGAGATAATAGGGTCTTCATATTACGTAACTAGAGAAAACCTTATTCTTTACTTTTGCTTCCGCACTTTGTTTCCATCCTTAGCCTTTTTATTTTGGCTTTTTGACTCCTTTTATTCTATTTTTGGAGTTTTTATTTTGTTTATATTTTTGTTTTTTTTTTCTTTTCTTTTCTTTGGATGGAAACTTTTTTTTTTTCTTTTCTAAAGCAACTAACAAATTTTTTTGCTTACACATGTTTTTCCTTTCTCTTTTCTTCACTCATCCTATTCTCAGACTCATTCTATAATGGCTAGATTTATTTTTTGTTTTGTTTTGTTTTTGTAAAAGGTTAAAGGATTTGCGGTTTATGAAAGGTTAAAGAAAGGCTCAGAGGGGCGACTAGTGGAAAATAATTTCATAAGGGTTGAATTTCTGGCTATATCAATCCAAAGAGGGCCTAAATTCTCGCTTAGGATATGGTATAGTGATCAAGCAAGTGGACGTGTGATTTCTTTATCTGGATTTTACTTCTCCCTTGTGTCATTTCTCAAACGTTTCACTCATATAAGGCTTTAGGCTATATTCTCACAGGATTTGTAGAATAAGTACTCTAGCCTATTTCAGAAACTTACTGTCAAACAATCATGGATACTCATGTAATATATTTATAGATAGATGCAAAGATTATTATCTACATATTAACCTAAGTTTCTAAAAACTATTCTAATGCAAAAGCTACGTGAGAGTTCTAGATTATTAAGAGCATAGAGAAAGAAAACAATACCAATATTCCTAAGTGTATAACATAAACTTTTTATTTATATTTTTGAATTTTTGAAATTTTTGATGTTTTACTAGAAAACATGTGCATATTGTAGATATCTATATCCTAACAAATGCCTTAAAGTATACCACCCCCAAACAAGAATCATGCTTTGTCCTCAAAGTATTGAAATAAAAAGGGTAGAAAAATACCATGGAAACCAGTGAAATTCTGGAACATCTGCAAAACAAGGTTAAACTTACTAATATAGAAAAAGAAAAACAGACGCAACTCTATATGAGTTCCACCCATTATGGGGTTAACAAGAATCAAATTACTTGGGACATAAGCAGACACTAACTGAAACTAAAAACTTACCTTATCTCCCGTTAATCGTCATCCTCCTCATCCTCAACTTTAAAGAGATGAGGTTCCTTCGCGTCCTGCCATGCCATGATAACTTGTCAAGCCTGCCGCCGGGTGTTATCCACCCGTGCTAATCTGTCTAGTGTGACTTGGTTTGATGGGGTGTAAAGAGCAACCAAATGAGGTTGCACCTGCCAACCCGGCCAAGTCATAACTCGAAAGGAACGAACCAAGCAATTGGTGGGTCTCATGACTTCAACCCTTTTCCAATCCGTGAACTAGGTACAGAATATAGGTAAACAACCACGCATGATGCGGCATACCAAAATAGGCATAAAAAGATACTTATGCCTCATGCTTTGGGCTCTCTTTAGACTAGCCACTAATACTCGGGGAATGTCATATCGGTGACGTCCATCAGCTAAAGCAAGAAAAATGTCACTAGTGGTACTATTTGCAGAATTAAACTACCACTCCTCTACAATATTCATCATGATGAATAACATGGTGGTACCTACATTCAATGACAGGTTACCAAGGGCTATGTTATATCGCCCTTGGTTCATTATACGAAATACCCCTCCCCCATAATACTCATGGAAATATGTATAGTCAAAGAGGTATGCATTATCGGTCATATATCCCCACGTGTGCATAGGATCAGGCAAGGCCAATCCCGGAACTAACGCTACCAAAGACTTACTGAATTCCATTGTCGTGTCTTCAATTGTAAGGGAGAATTTTCGTTCTCCATCTTGGTTATAATAGAAAGTAATATTATTGTAGATAAATACAGTAAGCTGAGGTGAATACAAGTGGTCATCACTTACAAGCAGATGCCTCCATCCTAACTGCAAGATCCTGTGGCGGAACCAACCTCCGTAGGTCTCGCTTCCCAACAAGTCTTCGAACGACTGCTCCAGTATGACTATAGGAGATGTCATTGTAGGAACCATTATTTTAGAATGAATATTTCTACAAACCGTGAAAACCAAGCTCAGTGGAATTAATGGTTCTCACGATTTTGGATTTGAAAACATACCTTTAAATCCCGCTAATCTAACTCTGAGAATCCAATAGCTATGAATCCGAATCAACAATCAACCACTTCATCTTCTGTTGTATTCTTTTCAATAGATTGGACGTTGTGTGGGCAACGATCTTCTCACAAAGTTAGATCCAATTTTGGATCTATCTTTCCTTGTCTCTCTTTTCAATCTAGAGTGAATAGTGAATTTCGGCCAGGAGAGAAGGGTTTCTATTTATAGGCTACAACAGGGACCATGAGGAGAAATTAGGGTTGGGCCTCCTAACGGGCTTGGGCTTCCCATGTTCGCCCAGAACACACAGCCCAAGTCTGTTAACAAATGGCTTATTCCACTAAAGTCCATTGTTGCACTACCGCCCTAATCCCAAATTACGTGTTAGCGTTTACGGTCTCCATATTATATGCTCGTTGATCTCCCCGTGTTTAAGATATTGAATGCCCATTGATTAAGTCAAATTACTGACAACTACATTAATCAACTTCTTATGATCTTGAGTAGTATCACTCAACCTCATTGTCATGTTGGAATAAATCCACCTGCAGGGTTTACATGACAATCTTTTTGAGCTCCTCAAGGGGACATCATCAACCCGACTTCCTGCGGGTCATGGATTCCTTCTATAATCAACAACACACCTTACATACAATGTCATTACCCAATCCATCGAGCTTTGTTGATTCACAAATGAATCTCACTCATTGATGATTTAAAGCAATGTATAATGCACATAAGTGTCCGTTATTATATCCGGATTAAGAGGACAAACATCTATAATAACAGAGGCGTTTGTTCTCTTATATAGTTAGTATAAAGAGAAATAATCTCACTTGGTCCTGTTCAATACACAGAAAGTGTACTACTGTAATCATATAGTCAAGATAGACTAATACCAGATTATACTGCAACCGTACCAATGATTTGTCCAAATCCATCTAGGTTGTGAACGATTACTTATACTTTATAAGGTACTGATGATATGATCTTCTGTGTGTTCACACCATATCATTTATAATATAAAGTATTAGACACATGCATATAACTAATAACATATCTAATATTCATAACATTTGCCCATATGATTCTTATTTAAAATATAAAGAATTAGAGTTAATACAAAAGTAATGCTTTTAGTATATAACCCTATCAGTCATCACAAAACTACTCTCTAGAACAGCTGCAAACGATCCTGGAACAACCCACAAAAAATCGAAATTTTTTGTGCCTCGGATGTCAGAGCAAGGGGTAGGGCGCAGGTTGCACTCTAGCTGTGATCGAGTTCCAGGCACTTAGGCGGAAGGCGCACTCACTTTTTGCCTGGGAAGGGCGCAGGGTGCGCTTAGGTCTGAATGGAGTTACAGTGTTTTGGGCACGGGGTGCGCTCAAATGTGGTCTGGGTAGGGCGCGGGTCACGCTCCGGTGAATTTCGAGTTACAGGTGGTTCAAGCCCATGTGGCACTCAACTGAGGCACAGGCGCGCTCCGTGCAACTTAAGTGCTGAAGTGAAGGGAAAAATTGGGAGTGCAAGGTGAGAGATGAAAGTTAGATATGTGGGTTTGTGTGGAGAATGAAGGAAGTTTATATAGGGTTTGAGTTTCCAAAATGAATCGGCAAGTTGCCAAAAATCTTTAAGGCAATTGCCGGAAACTAATATTTCCAAAACCGAAAATGGAAACAACCCATATTCTTTATTCCAAAACAAACCTAATATCTTTTAGGTTAAATTTAGGATAGTAACTGCCTAACTCATTCAGATTTCATCTTACCACAATATCTACTCATAGCCATGCCAATATCAACAACATTCCCAACAATCATCGCAAAATTACATAATAAATTGTGGATCATATAAAAACCATGCTAAAAGAAATAATACCACCCCCAAAAAATTTGGGAAGGTGGGATTAACACAAGAATCAATGCATAATTTGAAAATAACCACATTATATTAAAATCGAAATTCAAATACAATTAACTACTTAATACAAATTTAACTACTGAATTCAAAATTAACATCCGAACTAATAAAAACAATAAAAACAAACAAAACAACATCAATCCATAAATTCCCTAAGCCACTCGCTACTGGTTGAAGATGGAGTTTGAGATGAAGATGGGCCCGAGCCATCCGTCCTTCGGCGACGACGCTCGTGCTAGACGCCTCCTCAAAAGAAGAACTCTCCTGGGGTGGGAAGCGTCCAAGCATTTCTTCTCGGAACTTGCGCTGTGCCTCCTTCTTTGCCTACAATTCTTCCTAATACTCATCCTCGCGCTGGGCACGAGTCTCATAGTTAGGATGTATAGCATTCTGGCGAGTCCGAAAGTCTTCACAAATTGTATTAAGAGAACACAAGCCACGATGAAGCACTGACATGCATTCTGCATCAGAATTACATCTCTCCAGGGCATCGGCATCAAAACATGACGTGTGCCCCTCATCATCCAACTCAGTCTCTTCCACTACCCTCTCTCCAGGCAACCTCCAAACCTTCTGAACACAATTCGTATATGCTATGACATTCATATGCAACTTAATCATAGTACGCTCAGTTTTTGGAGTTGCTCTCAAACTCATCATGATCTTTGTTATCAAAATAAGGAGAGGTGCAATACTCTTCCCAACTCCCCTAATCATATTAATAAAAAACTCGAGAATACAGAAGACAATTTAGATTGATGTCACAGACCTTATTTTTTCTAGTGACATTCCTACCAATCCACTGAGCTACAGCCAGCTGGCCACGGTTGGTTTGGTTCGCAGAGACGACTGGCGAACACAATTCGAGCTCGCATTGCAGTTTCCCTCCAAAACCATCGTGTTCATCAAAGGCTCGATTCCACCAAATTGGGATTCCTGCAATGTGGCGTTAAGATGGCATCTAGGCGGAATGCCTAAAATCTCAGCCAGCAACCTACTAGATACTTCTCTCCTCGTCCCGGCCACCTTAACAAATATTCTATTCCCATCCAACTCCCTCTTTTTATAGAATTGTTCCACCAAATCAGAGTGGTTGAAATCATTTTTCGAATACCACAACCTATTCTAATCCCTCCTAATCATCTCGTCAATGTAAAATGGCGTGAAGAGGTCGGCCGTAAAAGATTGTTAAGGCAAAATTCTCCGTCTTTGCGCCATTAAAGTTTTGAAACGATTTGAGGGTTTAAATGCAATGTCGGGGTAGAGTTTGAATCAAACTCACTTCAAGTTTGGGCGGTGGCGGGTGGTTCGAGTTTTTTTCGAAATTTTTACTATTTTGGTGGTTGAAATCGATGGAGATGGTGGTGGGGATGTTGTGGGGAAGGTTTGGAGTGGGTTAAATTTTTGGGGTGGTGGTATTTATGTTTTCCTTTTTTTATTTTATTTGTTTTTTATTTTCTAGGGTTTAAAAATTGGTAATGGCGGAATATGGAGTGAGGAAGAAGAAGAATGCGATGCATTCTTGGTTCGTACTGTTGACTTGGGCCTAAGCCCAATCAAATTCGGAAATGCCTATTTTGTCCTCATGCGCGCAAAAATTAAAATTGGAATTCTCGACTCAATACCGGTCTGATTTTTGCGAATGAGATATGAAAACGATCAGGAGAGAATTTCCAATCCAATGATCTATACTATATTCTAATCTAACCACAGATGATATATAGAAAGGTGGTAAACGCCTCAAAATATGTTAATAACGTAAGTTATGCGTACGAATGAAATCTAAATTCATAGGTAATGTTAACCCGAATCAAAATACGATTAACAGCATAAGCAACACAAATGGAAAGTTTAGTAACCAAGGACGTAAAACCAACACCCCATCCCCAAACAAATTTTTGGCAACGAAGATTAAGAAATTTGTTTTAAACGTGGGTCTTTTAAAGTCAGATTCCCGAAACTTCCTAGATTACTATTTTTATGGTTTTGATATTTTTTACTTTTTATGAATAAGATTTAATATAAGAAAAACGAAAGGCAATAAAGACATAATTCACAACATAGAGAAATATGACACTCAAAAATCGAGAAAACATGCAAGAGTGGAAAACATGAATTATGTTAACCGTGGACTTAGGTTCCGGTACTTACAACCACACACTCCATAGGGAGGGCCCGGTTACCTGAATGGTTCACTTATCACTATATGGAAGTGAAAGGAAGTACACCAACAACAAAGGTCAGTCTGCATAGACAGGTTCCTATAAAAGATTTCCTCCACATCAGGGTACATTAACTTGTGGAAATGTTTTAACCTTTGGCCATTGACTTGAAAGGTATTGTTTTCCTTGGGATTTACAAAGGTGATTGCCCCGTAATGGGTGACTTCAGTAACTAGAAAAGGACCAGACCAACGGGTTTTTAATTTCCTGGGGAAAATATGTAGATGGGAGTTGTAAACTAAGAACTTTTGACCTACCACAAACTTTTTGCGCAAGATTTGATTATCATGAATACGTTTCATGTTAGCTTTATAATCCTTTGTGAGATCATAAGAATCGCTATGGATTTCTTCAAGTTTATTCAATTGCAACTTGCGCTTGACACCCGCCTCATCAAAATTGAAGTTAAGGCTTTTTATAGCCCACATAGCATGGTGCTCCAATTCAATGGGCAAATGACAATGTTTCCCAAAAACAAGTTTAAAGGGAGACATACCTATAGGAATTTTAAAAGTCGTCCTATACGCCCATAAGGCATCAGATAGACGCTTCAACCAATCTTTCCTATCAGGATTTACAGTTGTTTCTAAGATCTTTTTTATTTCCCTATTAGAAACTTCTACTTGTCCGCTAGTTTGTGGATGATACGGAGTTGCTACCTTATGTGTAACTCCATACTTTTTTAGTAAGGACGCAACAACTCTGTTGCAAAAATGTGTTCCACTATCACTAATGATGGCTTTAGGAATGCCAAAACGATAGAAAATGTACTCCTTAACAAAAAAACACCATTGTCTTATGGTCATTGCTATGGCAAGCCATGACCTCTATCCATTTAGACACGTAGTCCACGACAACTAAGATATAAATGAAACCGTGGGACACAGGAAAAGAGCCCATGAAATCAATGCCCCAAACGTCAAAAAATTCTTCTACCACCATGATTGGATTTAATGGCATCATATTACACTTAGTGATTCGCCCAAGTTGTTGGCAATGAACATACGTCTCACAATGCAATTGGGCATCTTTAAAGAGAGTAGGCCAATAAAATCCATATTGAAGAATTTTATCAACTGTTTTCATACCACTAAAATGGCCACCACACTCTTTGTCATAGCAGAATGAGAAAACCTCATTATATTCCCACTAGGGAATACAACGACGAATAATCTGATCCGCACAATACTTAAAGAGGTAGGGCTCATCCCAGTAGTATAGCTTAACTTTGGCCAAGAACTTCTTACATTCATTTCTTGACCAATCATCAAGAATAATATCAGATGCTAAATAATTCACAATGTCAGCATACCATGGTGCAAAAAAAATAGCATACAGATGCTCATTAGGAAAAGAGTCTGGTATGGACTCAGAATCACTATCATCGTTATTTGTAACTCTAGATAAGTGGTCAGCAACTACGTTTCCGACTCCTCTTTTGTCCTTTATTTTTAATGTGAACTCTTGCAGGAGAAGAATCAATCAGATTAATCTCTGCTTAGCATCTTTCTTTGCGAGAAGGTACCTAAGGGCTGCATGGTCCGTGTAAACTAGAGTCTTAGAACCAACCAAATAAGGATGAAACTTATCTAAATCATAAATGACAGCTAAAAATTCTTTTTCGGTAGTTGTATAATTCCTTTGAGCATCGTTTAGAGTTTTACTAGCATAATAAATAATAGTGGACTTATTAGTTAGTTTCTGTCCGAAGACAGTACCAACAACATAATCACTAGCATCACACATGAGTTCAAAAGGTTTAGACTAATCGAGAGATTGTATAATGGGTGCAGAAGTTAAGGCGACTTTTAAAGTTTCAAAAGCCTGTTTATAGATGAAAAGAAAATCAAAGATGACATCCTTTAAAAGCAGATTAGTTAAAGGCCTAGCTATTTTTGAAAAATCCTTGATAAAACGCCTATAAAAACCTACATGGCCTAGAAATGCTCTAATGTCACGGACAGTCCGTGGTATAAGTAGAGACGCTATCTTATCTAATTTGGCCTTATCTACTTTGATGCCATCACTAGGTACAATATGCCCTACCACTATTCCTTTTTTAACCATAAAATGACATTTTTCCCAATTTAAAACCATACTCTTCTCTTCACACCGTGTCAAAACCTTAGATAGGTTAGACAGGCAGTCAGTGAAAGAGTCTCCATAGATAGAAAAGTCATCCATGAAAACATCCATGAAGCGTTCTACCATGTCACTAAATATATAAAGCACACACCGCTGGAAGGTACCAGGAGCGTTACAAAGGCCAAAATGCATTCGTTTATAGGCGTATGTTCCAAAAGGACATGTGAAGGTAGTCTTTTCTTGGTCATCAATATCAATAATAATTTGAAAATAGCTAGAGTATCCATCCAAAAAATAGTAAAAAGCATGACCAGCTAGACGTTCTAGCATCTGATCTATAAAGGGTAAAGGAAAATGATTCTTTCGTGTCATGGCATTTAAACATCTGTAATCAATACAAATCCTCCAATTCTTAGGACCCCATGTGTGGCAACATATTCACCCTTGGCATTACATACCATGGTAATCCCTGATTTCTTAGGAACCACATGAATGGGATTGACCCATTCACTATCAGAGTTTGGGTATATGATACCCGCATCGAGTAATCGTAAGACTTCTTCCCTGACCACCTCTTTCATGACAAGGTTCAAGCGATGCTGAGGTTCGCGAGAAGTCTTTGCGTTCTCCTCCAAGTGGATGCGATGAGTGCAGATATTAGGGTTGATTCCCTTAATGTCGACTAGGGACCAACCAATCGCAGAACGATATTCCCTAATCACCCTAATCAAATGTGCCTCTTCCTCCTTAGATAACAAAAACGATATAATTACTGGATGACTACCATCCAGATCAAGTTGAATATATTTTAACTCAAAAGAAAGAGGTTTAAGCACTGGGGTGGAAGGAATGTCAATAAATGCTTCTGGAGGATCCTCATTTTAAGTAATTAATACTTGTTTAGGCAGCAGGTCTCCAAACTCCATAGATGGAGCAACAGAAAGGTCTAGGATAGGTGTAGATGATAAAAGTAAAAATGTTAGTTTTACCTACGAATAAGCGATTAAACTCAACGCAAGTAAAACTAAAGCTATTCTTTACGTGTGATGTTATCAAAGTTTTCTCTACTCTCGAATGCTATTGCAATAGAGTTGGAGTAGAAGATTCCTTTCACTCCTAGTTCTTTAGAATTAGCATTTACTAAGATTATCAATCTATCCAAAGTCAATGAGAGTATTGCGGAAATTATACTACGACGCAAATTATACTAACAAGATATGATAATTCAAACTACGGAAATACTAAGGTTTGAATCTAAATAAATAATTAGGGGGGATTGATTCCACCTTAACTCGACTTAATCAACTAACAAAGAAATGTCGCAATCCAAATTAAACAGCTTTCGCATAACAATTGGTTCTTCCTAGTCTCTAGTTGTTCATGGCAATCTCTACCAACTAACATCTAGCATGTGAAACAATCAAACCCATTTTCGTGGTGAACTAATTGTTTTTTAGATTGGAATGGAAAATTACAACTATTCTACGCTAACAACAATCAAACTTTCATCAAGGCTTCTTCAACCCCCTCTAATGGAGGTTTAGCCTAGAATCATTACACTATCATTTCTATATGAATTTAAACAAGACATGATATAAAGATTCTATATTTGCTTATTTCAATTCAAATGGAAATCTAATCATGCAAGATTTAATAGAAACTAATAATGATAAATAACTAAATCTATGAATTGAAACTACAATGATTTAATGAAAATGAAACTAGATTATGAAGAACTAATTAACTTTATTGATCTATTGAATAGCAATAACAATAATTCAATAACTGCATTTAAAACAAGATAAAAAACTAATTAATTAATGGAGTTTAAATCTAGATCTAAAACTATTCTCTAATGGCTACCTCTAAACTAGCATCTAACAACTAATAAAATTGATAACTAACTAGATTAATCTATATAAACTAATTTAATGATTTAAAACTAATTCTATCTTACAAAAACTAAATTTTATAAACTAGAACTACATTTATTTCTAGATAGCTTAAGAGCTAAGATTTTGTCTCTTGATATAGAAGAGTTAGATCATCAAATTCGTGCATAGGCTGAGGAGCCATGTCTTAGGCCAAAAAATCGAGCCCAAAACCCAATTTGTTGAATCCAAGACTTCCCATTCTGGTCGTGTTACTGTAGCGCAAGTTTTCACTAAGTTATACTGCTCTGATCAAGTCAAGGTCCAGACCAATGGAAAGATCTTTCTGTGCCGGTCATTTTGATATAAAATGTCCCTAAATCCGAGGTTTGAGCCCAAAGATATGGCCTTTTGAAGTTCTATTAACTTTTCTTCAGCTTTCTAATCCGGTTTGACTTTCACTTAACAGCTTGACTTGGGCTTTTTAAGGGTTTTGCTTGTCCTCAAGCGAATATGAGAAATTAGAATAAGTGACCAAAAATGGAGTTCTAACTACTCTTGTTTCGCCGAGTGCGATTGCATTGAACCATATGCAACATGGCCTTAAACCACTAGGAATTCCCTAGTAGGCGAGTTATAGCCTCGTGAGAGTTTTCCAGTAAAGGCACTCATAAACTTCATCTATACTACAACGACTAAGAAATAAAACTATTGTTTCCTTATTTATGTCTTAATTATCTATACATCTCACTAGCAATGAATACAGAATAATTAAGTCGAAACATAAGCTAATATATGTATAATAATCAATCATCTACGAATAAACATATATACAATAAGTAATACTATGAAATGTACTAACTGGTCCGTTTATAAAAATTTGGAATAGCGTCCTTAAGTAGGTCCTCACATAAATGCCAAGACAAAAACGCTCTGATTTTTCTGCCCAAATTTCGCTACTCCAGTGTGCAGCGGGCACACTTTACCTTACAAACGCAACGACACACAAAGAAACCGAAGTCGATCAAATACATCTGCCACTTACTATCACACTAACCTATTCCTAATTGAGCTAAAAGTCTTTATTAGGTGTTACAAGGATTAGGAGATGGTTTAAGAAGGAAGGAATGGATATTTCAAAAAGGACAAGTCTGAGATAATAGTGTGTTCATATTACGTATCTAGAGAAACCCTTGTTCTTTTCCTTCTACACTTTATTTCCATCCTTAGCCTATTTAGGGTGTGTTTGTTATGATGGAAAGGAAAGGAAACACTATGGAAAGGAAAGGAAAATATGAGTGGTCCACCTTTTCCATAGTTTTTATGGCGTTTGTTTACCCATGGAAAGGAAATGGGCTTTTCCATATGGAAACAAATGGAAAAGGTTTTGTGTCTTTAACTAACCCCTGAAAATTTTGTGGAAAGGAAAGGAAAGGAAATAGATAAATAGGAACTTACTACTAATACACTCCACTCAACAAGACAATTATTCCTTTCCATAGCTTTTGCAAACAAACATGATTATTCCTTTCCCTAGTTTTTACTTTCCTTTCCCCAGTTTACCAAACACATAACATTTAAAATTATTTCCTTTCCATTCCATTCCATTCCATTCCATAGTGGACCACCCATTTTATTTCCTTTCCTTTCCATGAGTTAAAATTTAACAAACACACACTTATTTTAGCTTTTTGACTCCTTTATTCTATTTTTTTGGAGTTTTATTTTGTTTCTATTTTTATTTTTCTTTTCTTTTCTTTGGATGGAAACTTCTTTTCTTTTTCTTTCCTGAAGCAACTAACTAATTTTTGTTTACACAGGTTTTTCTCTTCTTTTTTCTTCACTCATCCTATTCCCAGACTCATTCTATAATGGGTAGGTTGATTTTTATTTTGTTTTGTTTTTGTAAAATGTTAAAGGATTTGTGGTTTATGAAAGGCTAAAGAAAGGCTCAAAGGGGAGACTTGCGGAAAATAATTCATAGGTTTGAATTTTTGGCTATATTGATCCAAAGAGGGCCTAAATTCTTGCTTAGGATATGGTATAGTGATCAGGTAAGTGGACGTGTGATTTCTCTATCCGGATTTTACTTCTCCCTTGTGTCATTTCTCAAATGTTTCACTCATATAAGGCTTTAGGCTATATTCTCACAGGTTTTGTAGAATAAGTACTTTAGCTTAGATTTCATAAACTTATTGCCAAACAATCCTAAATACTCATGTAATATAGTTATAGATAGATGCAGAGATTATTACCTACATATTAACCTAAGTTTCTAAAACTATTCTCATGCAAAAGCTACATGAGACTTCTAGATTATTGAGAGCATAGAGAAAGAAAACAATACCAATATTCCTAAGTGTATAGCAAGAACTTTTTATTCATATTTTTTTTTTGAATTTTTACTAGAAAACAAGTGCATATTGTACATATCTATATCCTAACAGATGCCTTAATTACACGTGTTTCTATGTCCCACCCCCAAACAAGAAGCATGCTTTGTCCTTAAAGTATTGAAATAAAAAGGGTAGAAACATACCATGGAAATGCGTGAAATTTGGATCATCTGCAAAACAAAGTTAAAACATACTAATATTGAAAAAATAAAAATAAACGTAACTCTATAAGAGTTCCACCCGTTATAGGGTTAACAAGAATTAAATTGCTTGGGACATAAGCAGACACTAACTGAAACTAGAAACTTACCTTATCTCCCGTTTAATCATCATCCTCCTCATCTTCCTCTTCAAAGAGATGAGGTTCTTTCGCGTCCTGCCATGCCATGATAACTTGCCAAGCCCACCACCGTGTGTCATCAACTCGTGCTACCCTGTTGAGTGTTACTATGTCTGATGGGGTGTAAGGGGCAACCAAATGAGGTTGCACCTGCCAACCCGGCCAAGTCATAACTCGAAATGAACGAACCAACCAATTGGTGGGTCTCATGACTTCAACCCTTTTCCAATCCATGAACTGGGTACGAAATTGTGTAAACAATCACAAGATGATGCGGCAAACCAAAATAGGCATAAGAAGATACTTATGCCTCATGCTTTGGGCTCTCTTAAGACTAGCCACTAATACTCAGGGAATGTCATATCGGTGATGACCCTCAGCTAAAGCAAGAAAATGTCACCAGCGGAACTATTTGCAGAAGTAAACTGCCACTCCCCTAAGATATTCATCAAGATGAATAACATGGTGGTGCCTACATTTAGGGATAGGCTACCAAGGGCTATGTTATAATGCCCTTGGTCCATTATAAGAAACACCCCTCCCCCATAATACTCATGGAAGTATGTATAGTCATAGAGGTATGCATTATCGGTTATATATCCCCACGTGTGCATATGATCAGGCAAGGGCAATCCTGAAACTAACGCTACCAAAGACTTACTGAATTCCATTGTTGTGACATTAATTGCAAGGGAAAATTTTTGTTCTCCGTCTTGGTTACAATAGAAAGTAATATTATTTTAAAAAAATGCAGTAAGCTGAGGTGAATATGAGTCGTCATCACTTACCAGTAGATGCCTCCATCCTAACTGCAAGATCTTGTCGTAGAACCAACCTCCATAAGTCTCGCTTCCCAACAAGTCTTCGAAAGACTGCTATGGTATTACTAGGTGATGTCATCACAAAACTACTCTCTAGAACAGCTGCAAACGATCCTGGAACAACCCACCAAAAATTGTAATTTTTCGTGCCCACGGGGGTCAGAGCGTGGGGTGCGCTCAACCTAGGCCTTGGAAGGGCGCGAGTCGCGTTCAGGTGTAAATCGAGTTACAGAGTTTTGGGCATGGGGCACGCTCAGAATTGGTCTTGCTAGGGCGCGTGTCGCTCTCGTGTGTTCTGAGCAGGATGAAGGGAAAAATAAAAGGAAAAATTTAGAGGTTTAAGGTGAGAGATGAAAGTGAGATGTGTGGGTTTTGTGTGGAGGATGAAGAAAGTTTATATAGGGTTTTAGGTTCTAAAATGAATCGACAAGTTGCCAAAAATCTTTAAAACAATTATCGAAAACAAATATTTCCAAAACCGAAAATGGAAACAACCCATATGCATTATTCCAAAACAAACCTAATATCTTTTAGATTGAATTTAGAATATCAACTTCCTAACTCTTTGAAATTTCATCCTACCACAATATCTAATCATAGCCATGCCAATATCGGCAACATTCCCAACAATCATCACAAAATTACTGCTAAAATTGTTGATCATATAAAAACAATGCTAAAAGAAATAATATCACCCCCAAACAATTTGGGAAGGTGGGATTAATGCAAAAATCATCGCATGCTTAGATAAGAACCAAATTAAATTAAAATAGAAATTCAAATAACAATTAACTACCAAATTCAAATTTAACTACTGAATTTAACAACTTAATATCCAAACTACTAAAAAGAATAAAAACGACATCAACACAACAAACAACAAGAAATCTAGCTACGAGATGAGGAAGGGATAAGAATAGAAATTTGAGTGATCAAGAATGGAAAAACCAAACACCCCACCCCTAAACAAATTTTTGAAAATAGGTTTTTGAATTTTTTTTTAAAACATGGGTCTTTTAAAGTCACATTCTCATAGACTTAATGTGGGGTCATTTTACATTAGATTCCCCTAGACGGTGCACACCCCCAAACAAACAAGAAACTGGGGTGGCACAGAATAGATGATGCGTGGTCAACTATAAACTAGTAGTTGAAAGAGTTTGGGGTCTAGCCATAAAAACATGATACTAAATGCACCCTCAAACAGAATGAAGTTGTATAATTGGAAGCAACCATGTAGAAGAATAAAATAAAATATATGCAACCCCTCAAAAAACATATGCAAACCATCATGTTGTAGTAGTGTTAAAAAGTTTGAATGACCCAAACGATGAATTAGCAATACTTTAGGTGAGAAAGGAATGAAGTCTGGATCCTGATGTCTTTCATGAGGCTCAGATGCAGAAAAATAAGATAGACTAGGTTTCTCACTACACTCGGTCAAAGCTTGGTTCTCAACTACAGGAATGGTGTACTCATAGGATTATGTGCTAGGCAAACACTCTTCACTGTGAGGGTTGAAAAAATTATAGAGGGTCTCTGAGGCAATAGGCTCAAGTGCAAATTTGAGGTTTCTCTGAAATGGTGGGTGAATGGATGGCTTAGTTGTGGTAGATAGTTGAATTTTAGGAGGTGGTAACTTAGGTGGTTGGTGGTTAGTTGGTGGATCCTCACACGCTCTTAAGAACTCTAAATCTGGCTTGGTTGAATCCACAAAGTTGTGGTTCATGGCTTTATCTTTAAGATGGTCATCTATTCCTTCCATTGTTATTTCCTCAGCTGCCAAACTAAATTGAGATTCACATTGCTCTAAAGATGTAACTTCCTCTTTTTCTTGCACATTAACTTGTTCATGCCTCAGATTAGAATTGTTAATCTCTATTTTCTCACCCTTTTCCTCTAAAACACTATAAGTATCTTCAATGGCATCATTCGAATGTGTCGAGGAATCGTCCAGCCAAGTGCGGTTAGCAAACACAAAGGCCTAGACATGCTCAATAGGAGGGTCCATATTAAGAGAATGCCAATAGTTAT
Source organism: Coptis chinensis (assembly GCF_015680905.1). NCBI lineage: Eukaryota > Viridiplantae > Streptophyta > Magnoliopsida > Ranunculales > Ranunculaceae > Coptis > Coptis chinensis. Next base: position 41,422,433 of record NC_141463.1, read on the forward strand.
CAAATTCTTCCTCTGTCACACTGATATCTATAAAATGTATAGTCTACCTACGAAATGAACGATGAATTCAATCCGTAAGTAAACTAAAACTATACTTTTACTAGTCTATTATCAAATCTTCTACTCTCAATGCGAATTGCACTAAGTGGAGTAGGAAGTTCGTTCCACTCCTAGTTCCCTAGCATGGATTGTCTTCTAAGTCTAAGAAATCAGCCCTAAGTCAATGAGAGCTTTACGAAATGTTATGCTAACAAGACGCGTTATTTTAAATGACTAGATATAATAAATAACAAGATAAAATATAAACTAAAGATAATCTACGAAGCTACGGAAATACGATTGTTGACTCTAGATAAAGAAATAGAGGGGAATTAAATCCACCTCGAATCCAACTTAATAACCTAGTATAGATTGTCGTATCTCTCGATTCTTACGTTTTCACGGCAAGAATTTCGAGTCTAATCCCTAGTGTTCATGGCATTCCTACCGGATACTAACTAGCATGTGAGGTCGTCCACCCATTCTCATGGCGAAACACGACCTTCTAGAGTGGAATAGATTCTACTACCAATTCTATACTAACCACTAAGTTTTCATCAAGGCTTCATCAACCCCTCTAATGGAGGTTTAGCCTTGAGTCATCAAACTAACATTTCCCATTGAATCTAAACTAAACATAATGTAAGAAATTGAGATTTACTTAATTAACAATAATGAATCTAATTTAATGGCTGGAATGGAATAAGAACAAGAATTTAAATTAGATCTAGAATGGAAATGACAAGAACGAAATTGAATAATAACTATTTTATTTATCTAATCAATCAAGAACAATCATTCAAGAATTTAATCTAAAACAAGAATTGTAATGGAACTAAAACTTAATTAATTAATTAAAATTAGATATAGAATTCTATATATTAATTTAGGTCTAACTAGCTACCATTAACAAAGAGTGAAGCTTTTGTTTTTATACATCCAGATCCAAAAATCGTGCATGGGCTTGGAGCCATGTTTTGGGCCAGAGAATCAGGCCCAAAACGCAATTCTTTCGGTCCAAAAAGGCCTCTTCAGCTGCAGTTCGCTTCAACAGACTTTTCGTCCACTTCTGCTCCTCTGATTGGGTCAAGGCTTGGACCATTGGAAAGCTCTTTCCGAGCCGGTCGTTTTGACATAAGGTAAACCCAATTCCGAGGTCTGAGTCTAAAGATATGGTCTTCGGAAGTTCTGTTGACTTTGTGCACTATTTATGCCTGCGTGGACTTTGACTTTTCATCTTTTGACCAGGCTTTACAAAGGCTTGGTCTTCTTGAATCTTGTCCTTTAATCACCGAACTCCTTAGTAACCAACCATTGCTCCTTTATCTCATCAAAGTGGCACATTCCTGCACATAATTGACTTTGAAGCCCGAAATACATAAAACACGTGTCGGTCTTAACTCTTACTTATTACTCACATAATTGGTCTAAAAGTATGATTGCTAAGGGGTTAAAACTACAGTTTTGGGCTCTTATCAAACCACCCCCCAAACAGCATTTTGCTTGTCCTCAAGCAAAGATGAGAAATTAGAATAAGTGACCAAAAATGGAGTTCTAACTACTCGTTTATTTGAGTCGCGATTGCATTGACCATATCGCGACAAGGCCTTAAACCACTAGGAATTCCCTAGTGGGCCGAGTTATAGCCTCGCGGAGAGAGTTTTCCAAAGAAGGTACTCACAAACTTCATCTATACTACAACGACTAAGAAATAAAACTATTGTTTTTCTCATTCATGTCTCAACTATCTATACCTCTCACTAGCAAATACATAAGAATAAGCCCGGTCGGAAACCCTAAGCTAATATATGCATAATAATCAATCATCTAAAATAAACATATAACAATGAGTAATACTATGAAATGTAATAGCGAGTCCATTTCTGAAACTTCGAATAAGCGTCCTTAAGTAGGTCCTCACATAAATGTCAAGACAAAAACCACTCTGATTTTTCCACTCAAGCTTCGCTGCTCCAGTGTGTAGTGGGCACATTTTACCTTACAATCTCAATGACACACAAGGAAGCCGGAGTCGATCAAACACAACTGCCACTTACTATCACACTAACCTATTCCTAATTGAGCTAGAGGTCTTTATTAGGTGTTGCAGGGGATTAGGAGATGGTTTAAGAAGGAAGGAAATGGATATTCAAAAAGGACAAGTCTGAGATAATAGAGTCTTCATATTATGTAACTAGAGAAACCTTGTTATTTACTTTTGCTTCTACACTTTGTTTCCATCCTTAGCCATATTTTTCTTTTTCTTTTCTTTGGCTTTTGACTCCCTTTTATTCTATTTTTGGAGTTTTGATTTATTTCTATTTTTTTTTTCTTTTTCTTTGGATGGAAACTTCTTTTCTTTATTTCCTGAAGCAACTAACTAATTTTTATTTACACAGGTTTTTCTCTTTTTCTTTCTTCCTCATTCTATTCTCAGACTTATTCTAAAATGGGTAGGTTGATTTATTCTCTTTTTTTTTTTTTTTTTTGTTTTTGTTTTGTAACAGGGTAAAGGAATTGTGGTTTATGGAAGGCTAAAGGAAGGCTCAGAGGGGCGACTAGCGGAAAATAATTCATAGGTTTGAATTTCTGGCTATATCGATCCAAAGAGGGCCTAAATTCTCGCTTAGGATATGGCATAGTGATCAAGCAAGTGGACGTGTGATTTCTCTATCTGGATTTTACTTCTCCCTTGTGTCATTTCTCAAATGTTTTAGCTCATATAAGGCTTTAGGCTATATTCTCCACACAGGATTTGTAGAATAAGTACTCTAGCCTAGATTTGAAACTTACTTGCTAACAATCATAGATACTCATGTAATAAATTTATAGATAGATGCAAAGATTATTAGCTACATATTAACCTAAGTTTCTAACAATTATTACGATGCAAAAGCTATGTGAGACTTCTAAATTGTTAAGAGCATAGAAAAGAAAACAATACCAATATTCCTAAGTGTATAGCATACTTTTTATTTATATTTTTGAATTTTTGAAATTTTAACTAGAAAACAAGTGCATATTATACATATCTATATCCTATCAGATGTCTTAATTACACGTGTTTCTATGCCCCCAAACAAGAAGCATGCTTTGTCCTCAAAGCATTTAAATAAAGAGGGTAGGAAAAATACCATTGAAGCGTGAAATTCGGGAACATCTGCAAAACAAAGTTAAAACATACAAATATAGTAATAAAAAAGCGACACAACTCTATAAAGAGTTCCACCCATTATGGGGTTAACGAAATTAAATTGCTTGGGACATAAGCGGACACTAACTTAACTAAAACTTACGCACCCCAGCATTTACTCGTCATCCTCCTCTTCTATATGAGGTTCTTTAAAATCTGCCATGCCATAACAACTTGCCACGCCTCCGGTAGTGTATCATCAACTAGTGCTAACCTCTCTAGTGTTATTTGGTGCGATGGGGTGTAAAGGGCAACCAAATGTGGTTGCACCTGCCATCCCGACCAAGTCATGGCTCGGAATGATCTTACCACCACGATTGGTGGGTCTCATGATTTCGACCCTTTCCCAATCATTAATGCTTAATCGTGAGAATATGGGTAAGCAAGCGCATAATGCGGCAAACCAAGATAGGCATAAGAAGGTACTTATGCCTCAAGGTATGGCCTCGCCTCAAAGTAGCAACTAAAACTCGGGGAATGTCATACCGACGGCGTCCCTCGAGCTAAAGCAAGGAAAACATCACCAGCGATATTATTGGCGTATAAACCTGTGCGTTCCCTAGAATGTTCATCATGATGAACAACATGGTTAATGCCTACATTCAGCGATAGGCTACTTTCGTATGATGTTATATTGGTCTTGGTCCATGATACGAAACACCCTCCCCATAATACTCATGGAAATAGGCATATTCATATAGGTATGAGTTATCATCATATATCCCCACGCGTGCATAGAATGGTCGTAATGGCAACCCGAAACCAAAGCTATCAATTGCTTCTTGAATTTCATAGTCGTGCCATCAATAGCAAGGGAAAATTTTTGTTCTCCTTCTTGGGTACAATAAAAAGTAATATTATTATAGAAGAATTCAGTTAGCTTAGGTGGAAAAGAGTCGTCATCACTCACCGTAAGATGCCCATAAATCGAATCTTACCGATCGATCCGGTCGCTGAACGATGCTCCATAGGTATCGGTTCCCATCAAGTCTTCAAATGACTGTTCGAATCACTATAGGAGGTGTCATCTCAAAACTACTCAGAGAACAGCTGCGAAAACACGGAAGAAACCTCAGAAAATCGGAATTTCCCCGTACTACGGAGGAGGAGGCTGGCGCTCGTATAGAATAAGTTCTTAGGTTTTTTGAATTACAGTGTTTGGCTGGTCGCTCTGCTTGAAGCTGGGCGCCTCTGAGATTTTTCGATTTACAGTGTTTTAGGGCGAGTCGCGCTCTGCTTGAAGCCTGGCGCTCGACAAAAAATTTATGGAAGTGTAATGCGGTAGCTCTTTCTTCGAAGCGCTGGCTCATAGAATCTTGCGTACAAGTGTTTACAAGAAAAACAAGCTGAAAAAGCTTGGAGTGAAAGGTGAGAGGTGATTGTGGGGTGTAGTGTGGGTTGTGAGTGTAGAATGATGGAAGTTTAAATAGGTTCTGGGTTTCCAAAACGAATCGGCAAGTTGCCAAATTGTTTTAAGGCAATTTCGAAATAGAAAACTGCCAAACCAGCGGAAACTAACCATAGTTTTGATTTCCTAACAACCCCGGTATCTTTTAAACTTGGTTTAGAATAGTAACTTCTAAACTCTCCTACATATCATGCTACCACTACAAAAATCATAGATATGCCGATATCGGCCTAATTTCCAACTTTGACTCCAAGACATCCTTACGAAAAGATGATCAAAATAAATTATATTAAAATAATATGAAATCCAAGCAATCTAAAACAAACAACTTAATATTTAAATCTAACTACTGAAATAAAATTCCACTAACAAAACAATAAAAACAATGAAATAACAGACACAACCGATGGTGAACACCTAGGCGTGTGAAGAAGATGGTCCCCGATGGATGGAGCTATACGTGGGTGAAGAATGGCTTGAGCCATCCGGCTCAAGGGCGGCGGCGCTCATGCCTCTCAAACTCAGTGAGAGACGGACTCATCCACGAAGTGGCATACGTCGTAGCATCTCTATCCCGAACAAGCGGCGTGCTTCCATCTCGATCTTGAGTCTAATCTTGGGCTTGGTGATTACGGTGGATAATCTCCAAGTTAGACAAGATATCTTCGACCCCTTTCGAGCATTTCAACTCTCGTCGAAAGTTCGTTTGCTTATTTCGAATTACAATTTGTCTATGTCGGATATCTTCACACGATACGATAACTGCATCGCAACCCGTTTTAAAACATTATCATTAGTTTCTAAATTAGAAGTATGACTATCGAAATTATCCTCAACCAACCATGTCATATCTTCTCCTTCATTATTCGACTCAACTTTATTCTCTGCGGACAACGCCAAGTCTCTTGGATGCATTCCTTATAAATACTTGCATTAGAATGCAATTTGATCTTAATAGGAGCAGATTTAGCGGCAGCTCTAAATGAGAGCATAATCTTAGTGATCAATACGGGAAGAGGCCCATGCTCTTTCCCTCCCTCTAATCACATTCAAAATTACATCGAGGATGCAGAAATTACACTCATTCGTTTGCAAAATCCGAGAGAACGTCGCGGAACCAAGTCCGATGTCACCGACTTTGTCTTTGCCGAGGGCGTTCCTTACCAATCCACCGAGCTCTGACCCGGTTGATTGGTTCTCGTGGTCGTCCCGGCGAACGAATGAGATATCGTATTGTATTCACCCTCTATGACCGTATCTTTCATCAAAGCAGGAACTGCAGATATCGGGATTCCTGAATGGTCGTATCTAGGTTGGTTCTGACAGCGTGATTCCTAATAGCTCGACCAACAACAATCCTCGTTACTTCCCTCCTCGTTCTCGCTATCCTAATGAAAATCCTATTTCCTCCAATTCTCGTTTCTTATAAAACCTGTTCTACCAAATCATAGTGATAGAACTCATCAGTGAATACCACAGTCTGTTCCAATCCCTCTTAATCATATTGGCGCCGTAAAATGGTGCGAAATGAATGGCGGGCCTCAAACGCGTGCTCGGCAACATTCTTCGTCGTAAGCGCCATTGAAGTTTCTTGGATAACTAATGGTTTTGTAGCCCGCTGGGGGCGAGATTGATAGAAAACAACGAAAAACAATGGTGGTGGCGGTGGTGGTTCTGGTGGTGGCAGGTTTGAAAACTTGAATTGGTGGGTGTTTTCTTGGTGGAAACGGTTGGAGATTGTGTTGGTGTTTCACAAAGGGTGGGTGGTCTTTCTATTTTGATGTATTCTATTTTTATTTTTTTATTTTTATTTTTTATTTTGGTTGCTAGGGTTTGAATTTAAATTTGTGAAGCGGTTGGAGAAGATGACTTCATGATTGGGTTTTGGAAAGGATAAAGGTAGGTGCTATAGGTGGCCTTGAAGTTGGGCCCAAAGCCGATTTCGACTTTAAATCGATTTTTAAGCGCAACTTCAAACAAAATTTCCGCTTAGTTATCGGTCCGATTTTCTCGAATGAGATATGGAAATGATCAGGAGAGAATTTCCAATCCATTGATCCATAAACTACTCTATTCGACCGTGGGTGACATATAAGATAGTGGAAAACGCCCGAAGTGCGTGCATGATGTAAGTTATCGAAACGAATGAACACTAAATTAGATGACGTCAACCCCAATGAACTATAGTAATGGACCTAAGCAACACAAATAGAAAGTTCGAGCAATCCGGATGCAAGGATCGACTGCCCACCACCAAACAAATTTTTATACACAAAATTTGTTTACAACGTGGGTCGTTTAAAGTCAGATTCCCAAGACTTGTTGGATTGCTATGTTTATGAGTTTAGATATATATCTATATCTAAAAATGAAAACAATTATTATTATTATTATTATTATTATTTTTTTATTTTTTTATTTTTTTATTTTTTTATTTATATATATTTTTTTTATTTATTTTTTTATTTATTTTTTATTTTTTTATTTTTTTTTAATAAGCAAAAACATTAAGCAAATAAAGACATAATTCACACCATAGAGAAACATGACTCAAAAATCCGAGAAAACATGCAAGAGTGGAAAACGTGAAATATGTGAACCGTGGACTTAGGATCCGTACTTTCTGACCACACACTCCATAGGGAGGGCCCCGTTACCTTAATGGTGCACTTACCATTAAATGGAAGTGAAAGAAAGTACACCAATGACAAGGGTCATTCCTCATATATAGGGTCCTGTAAAAGGACTTCCTCTATATCGAGGGACGAGAATTTCGTGAAAATGTTTTAATCGTTGACCGTTAACTTGAAAATGCTTGTTGTCATGGGATTTACCAAGGTAATTGCCCGTAAGGGGTGACTTGATAACGAAAAGGACCAGGACCAACGGGTTTTAGTTTCCACGGAAAAGATGTAGGCGGGAGTTGTAAAGCAAAACCTTTTGTCCGACCACAAACTCTTTCGCCAAGATATGCTTATCATGAACACGTTTCATGTTAGCTTTATAATCCTTCGCGAGATCGTAAGAATCGCTACGGATTTCTTCAAGCTCATTTAATTGTAACTTCGTTTAACACCCGCCTCATCAATATTGTAGTTAAGGCTTTTATAGCCCACGAGCACGGGTGCTCTAATTCAACGGGCAAATGACATGGTTTCCCAAATACAAGTCTAAAGGGAGACATACCTATAGGAGTTTTGAAAGCAGTTCTATATGCCCATAAGGCATCCGATAGGCGCTTGACCCGATCTTTCCTATCGGGGTTTACTGTTGTTTCTAAAAATCTTTTTGATTTCCCTATTAGAAACTTCTACTTGTCCGCTAGTTTGTGGATGATAAGGAGTTGCAACTTTGTGTGTAACTCCATACTTTTCACTAGGGATGCAACAACTCGACTTTTGCAAAATATGTTCCACCATCACTAATGATGGCTTTAGGAATGCCAAACCGACAGAAAATATATTCTTTAATAAAAATACCACGGTCTTATGGTCATTTACTACGGCAAAGCTAGGGCCTCTATCCATTTAGACACGTAGTCCACGGCAACTAGAATATAAATATAACCGTGGGAAACAGGGAAAGGGCCCATGAAATCAATACCCCAAACATCAAAAATTTCTACTATCAAGATTGGATTTAATGGCATCATATTACGCCGTGATTAAGCCCAAGTTGTTGGCAACGAATACCGCCTTTGCAATGCACTTGGGCATCCTTAAAAAGGGTAGGCCAATAAAATCCACATTGAAGAACTTTAGCGGCTGTTTTCATTCCGGCTAAAGTGGCCACCACACTCTTTGTCATGGCGAGCGATAGAACTTCATTATATTCCCACCTGGGAATGCAACGACGAATAATCGATCCGCACAATACTTAAAAAGGTAGGGCTCATCCCCAAAGAGTATAACTTGACTCGGCCAAGAACTTCTTACGTTCATTTCTTGTCCAATTATAAGGCATAACCTCAGCCGGCTAAATAATTTCACGATGTCCGCATACCATGGTGATGAAAAATAGCATCTGGGATGCTCATCGAGGAAAAGAATCCGGTATGGACTCGGAATCACTACTATCGTCGTTTGTGTAAGTCTAGATAAGTGGTCGGCAACTTCGTTTTTCGACCCTCTTTTGTCCTTTATTTCTAATGTGAACTCTTTGCGAGGAGAAGAATCCATCGGATTAATCTCTGCTTAGCATCCTTCTTTGCAAGAAGGTACCTAAAAATTTTGCATGGTCCGGTGTAAACTAAAGTTTTAGAACCAACCAAATAAGGACCGAAATTTATCTAAAGCATAAATGACACTAAAATTCTTTTTCAGTAGTTGTATAATTCCGTTGAGCATCGTTTAATGTTTTACTAGCATAATAAATAACAGTGGACTTATTATCTAGTTTTACGTCCCAAGACGGCACCAACTACATAGTCACTAGCATCACACATGAGTTCAAAGGTTTAGACCAATCGGGAGGCTGTATAATAGGTATAGTGGTTAGGGCTTTTAAGGTTTCAAAAAGCCTGTTTCTGAGTTAAAATTAAAATCAAAGATTGCATCCTTCAAAAGCGAGGTTAGTTAAAGGCCTAGCTATTTTCGAAAAATCTTTAATGAAAATACTATAAAACCCGCATGGCCTAGAAAGGCTATAATCTCACGGACAGTCCGGGGTTTAGGTAGGTTAAGCTATCTTATCTAGTTTGGCTTTATCTGCTTGATGCCATCACTAGATACAATATGACCTAATACTATGCCCTTTTTGACCATGAAATGACACTTTTCCCAATTTAAAAGCGAGGCTCTTTTCTTCACACCGTGTCAAGACCTTAGACGGGGTTAGACAAACATTCTCAGAAAAAGTCTCCATAGATAGAAAAATCATCCATGAACACTTCCATAAAGCTCTACCATGTCACTAAATATATGAAGCATACATCATTTGGAAGGTACCGGGGGCATTACAAAGGCCAAAAAGGCATTCGTTTATAGGCATATGTTCGAAGGGACATGTGAAGGTTGTCTTTTCTTGGTCATCAATATCAATAATAATCTGAAAATAGCCGAGTAGCCATCCGAAAAACAATAAAGGCATGACCCGACTAGGCGTTCTAGCATCGATCTATAAATGGTAAGGGAAAGTGATCCTTTCGTGTCATAGCATTTAAACGTCCTAAATCAATCTGATTCTCCATTTCATAGGACCTTGAGTGACAACATAGTCACCCTTCCCGTTCACGTACCATGGTAACTCCCGATTTCTTAGGAACTACATGAATGGGACTTACCCATTCGCTATCGGAGATTGGGTATATAATACCGCGTCGAGTAATCGCAACTTCTTCCCTAACCACCTCTTTCATGGCGGGGTTCAGCGTTTACGAGGTTCGGCGAAAGTCTTCGGCGTTATCCTCAAAATGGATACGATGAGTGCAAACATCTTAATGTCTTAATGGCTGGGGACCAACCAATCGCGGACCGATGTTCCCCGATCACCCTTATTAAACATGTCTCTTCATCCTTAGTTAACAGAGAAGATATAATTATCGGGTGACTACCATCCGGATCAAGTTGAATATATTTTAACTCCGGGGGAAGAGGTTTAAGCACTGGTGCGGACGGAATGTCCATTGATGTTTCATAAGTGTCCTTATCTTGCGTAATGAAGACTTGCTTAGGTAGCAAGTCTTCGTAATCAGTATATGGAGCAACCGACGGGTCTACAATTGGTGTGGACTCCAGGATGGTGTTGACTTCCTCTAAGTAGGAGTCATTTACAAAATCTGAAGTTCCAAAAGAAAGGAATTTGTACATATTGTTTTCAGGAAACGTGTTGTTAAAATAATCTTGAGCTAAACTCTCGATCATGCTAACCTCCCCATCTACAGACGAATCTGGTAACTGTTTCATCATTTTAAAAACATTTACCTCGACAGACAGATGGCCAAAAGATAAGGACATCTTTCCATCGCGACAATTTATAAGCGCATTGGCAGTTGCCAAGAAGGAATCTAAAATGATCGGTGCAGTCATTAGCGACTTACGTATCGAGGATAACAAAATCAGCGGGATAGTAGAAATCCGAACCTTAACAAAACACGCTTTTCCACTACACCTTTAGGATACTTAATTGACCGTCCGCTAATTGCAACGTTATTTTTGTAGGTTGCATTTCACTGTAGACCTATTTGTTTATACAAGTATCACGGGAGTAAGTTAACACTTCGCCCCGTGTCTAATAAAGGCGATTAGTCGTGTGGGAATCTCCTAAGGTGCATTTCTGATAGGGCGACCCGGGGTCCTTGTACTTAACAATTCCATTATTTTTTGGATAAAGTTAGAACCTGCTGAGTTAAAAAGCGTCTTTAGGTATGTTGGTCTTACGCCTAGTAGTGCACAACTCTTTAAGAAACTTAAGCGTGGTTAGGTAGCTTTTAATAATAGCCGAGAAAGGAAGAAGGTTTATCGTTAGATTCTTGAAAACGTTCCTAATTTCCTCAAAGTTTGTATCCCCGGTTAGCATGGCTAATTTTTGAGGAACGGTTTTTTAAACTCTATATTTAAATATATGGCTCTACTTGTCGTATGTAACCTTGGCTTCGGTTTCTTTGGTTGTGATTTAACCGGGTACCTCTACCGTGGTAGGCTCCTCGGTTTCTATTGCGGTATCTAGTTAGATGTCCGGTGTAGGAGTAATCGATGGGGTAACTATAGGCGTAGTTACTTTGTTATCAACCACTCTTCCGCGCGGAGAGTGGTGATGGCATTTAGGTCACCCTCTACGATTGTAGTTTCCGTACTATAATTACCGTTTACCTCAAAGCGTGTTTTGCTGTTTTTAGGGTTTGGTATTGCTTGTCCCAGAAACACGCCTTTTGTTTGGGCTTTAAACTTAGGCTAAGCTGTTGTATGCCCCGATTTATGGATTGTAAAATCTTTGGTTTGATTGAGTCATTGTGCGGAAAAGTTGTTGGGTAACTTGTATAAAGGCCGATCTGATCCGGTTGTGTAGGTGTAGTAGTCACGGGTGGTGTATTTGAACTATCTCTCGTTGATTATTTATGGGTGGGTTGTGATAGTTATTATTATTAATCGAACGCGATACCTCTATTGGTATTATAATTATTATAATTATTCTGACCTTGTGCTTGACCTTGTGGTTTTGCGCTTGGTTGTTATAATTATTATAATTCCTTGACCTTGTCCTTGTCCTTTGCCTAGGTGGAGCTTGGTTATAATTGTTTGCTTGCCTAACGTTTTGATTATTGTACCACGGAGGTGTTACTTGTTGATTATTTCTCCAACCTGAAGTTGGGATGTTGTCTCAAGGGCGTTAGGAATAGGATAGTTATTAATAGAGTAAACATTATCTTGTTCCGTGGTTGTTGTTCATAAGCTAGAGGACAATAATCGCGTCAAGGTGCTCGGACTCAAAACAGAAATTACATGGGTTGGAGTTTACATTCATGACGGGATAGGCTTTTGTTGAGCAGAAATAGCCTCTACTTTTTAGTTAGAGATTCGATTAAATTTTTAAGTTACGGATCGGTTTTCATCTCAAACATACCCGGCCTTTTGTTGTTGAAGAAGAACTAGGTGAGCCGGGGATATCATCACTACCCCCCAATTATTATTCCGTTTAGTTTGGTCTTCTAAAATTTGCAAGCCTCAGGAACTCCTTTACTTAAGAAACTACCCCATTCATTATGTCAAGGACTTCTTTATGGTAGTGTAGAAGACCTTTGAAAAGGCACTGACTAACGTGTCTTTCGCTAAGTTATGATGTGGACACTCTCCATCGAGATCGGTGAAGCGATTCCATGCCTCGAAAAATGATTCATGAGGATTCGCCGGAAAAAATGAATCTTGGAAGCATTTCATCCGTCTTTTTAGGTGGGTAAAATGTTCCATAAACAAATAAAACCTTGTTCCTTACTTTTTCTTCTATACTTTGTTTCCATCCTTAGCCATATTTTTTCTTGGCTTTTGACTCCTTTGATTCTATTTTGGAGTCTAACTCTTTATTTTCTTTTATTTATTTATTTATTTGGATGGAAACTTTATTTTCTTATCTAAAGCGACTAACAAATTCTTGATTTCAAAGGTCTTTCTCTTTCTATTCTTCATCTCTATTTTCAGACTCATCCAAAGAATGGTAGGTGATATATATATATATATATATATATATATATATATATATATATATATATATATATATATATTTTTTATTTTGTTTTGTTTTAGAATGTGGTAAAGGATTTGCGGTTTATGAAAGACTAAAGAAAGGCTCGAGGGCTTACTCAATGGAAAATAATTTCATAGGTTTGAATTTTGGCTATATCGATCCAAAGATTATTACCTACATATTAACCTAAGTTTCTAAAATCTATTCTATTACAAAGCTACGGAGACTTCAAGATTATCGGAGAAAGATGTATAAAGAAAAACAATACCAATATTCCCAAGTTGTAATAAAGATAAAATTTATATTTATATTTTTAAAATTTTGAATTTTTTTAACTAGAAAACAAGTGCATATTATACATATCTATATCCTAAAAAGATGCCCTAATTACACATGTTTCTATGCCCCTTCAAACAAGAAGCATGCTTATCCCCGAAAAGTATTTAAATAACAAAGTTAGTAGAAATACCATGGAAACTCGTGGAAATTATGGAACATCCAAGAAAACAAGGTTAAAACATACTAATATAGAAAAAAGAAGAACAGACACAACTCTCTATGAGTTCCACCCGCTATGGGTTAACAAGAATCAAATTGCTTAGACATACACACTAACTAAACTAAAAAACTTACCTTAACTCCCATGTCTAAGCATTATCCTCCCCTCATCTTCCTCTCCAAAGAGGCGTAGGTTCCTTCACATCCCCGCCACTCTTCATGATAATTTGCTAACTTCACGCCCACTTATCGCCTACTATAGCTAACATCCGCGCCACTTGGTCGGATTGGGTGTAAGGTGCAACCAGATGAGGCTTTGTATCCTCCACCCCTGCTGTAGTGCATAATAATGATCGAATAATAATATAATTGGTGGTCTTACAGTATAATTCCAACCCAATCTGTGAAACAGGTACAAAAAGCGAGGAAGAAACATAGCATAATATCGCATTAAAAGCGGGCATAAGAAGGTACTTATGCCTCTTACCCTGGTTGAAGACTAAACTAGACACATTGTTGGTCCGGGAATATCATAAGTAATGCGTTCCCAGCCTAAAGCAAGGAAAATATCACAAGATTTCCTCGTGATCCACGGAAGAATAATGCCATTCCCTGCAATGTTTAGCATGATCCAAAACATCGCGATTGCCCGCGTTAATGAAGACAGCTACCAAGGCGGCGTTATAATCCCTCGTCTTCTATCCTAAAGATTCCAGCCCGTGAATGCTCATGTCTGATCCTGTAGCTTTTTATACATGTACATACGACCGGATAGGGTTATATACTAAAGCATTTACTTTTGTATTAACTCTAATTCTTTATATTTTAAATGAGAATCATTTGGGCAAATGTTATGCATATTATATATGTTATTAGTTTATATCTCGTGTGTTTAATACTTTATGTTTAGATGATATGGTGTGAACACATTAAGATCATATCATCGCGACCTTTATAAAGTATAAGTAATCGTCACAACCTAGATGGATTTGGACAAACCATTAGTAAGTTGTAGTATAATCTGTATTAGTATATCTTGACTATAGGATTGCACTAGTACACTTTGTGTGTATTGAAAGCGGGACCAAGTGAGGTTGTTTTCTCTTTATCTTGGCATTATATAAGAGAACAAACGCCTACATTACGTATGGATGTTTGTCCTCTAATCGGATATAATAGCACTTACATGCATTGTACATTGCTTTAAATCATCAATGAGTGAGGTGTTTGTGAATCAACAAACTCGATGGATTGGGTAATGACATTGTATGTGTCTTGTCTGTATATAGAAGGAATCGTGGTCCTTAAGAAGTCGGGTTGATGATGTCCCATTGAGGAACTCAAAAAGATTGTCATGTAAACCCTGCAGTGGATTTATTCCGACATGACAATGAGGTTGAGTGGTACTACTTAAGGACATAAAAAGTTGATTAATGTAGTTGTCGAACTTGACTTAATCAACGGACATTCGATATCTTAAACACGGGGGAGATCAACGAGCATATAATATGGAGCCCATAAACGATGACACATAATTTGGGATTGGGGTAGTGCAACAAATGGCCTTTAGTGAAATAAGTCGTTTTTGTTGACGGACTTGAAATTTTGTGTTCCCGGGCTTTTAACATGGGAAGCCCAAGCCCGTCGGAGGCTCCAACCCTAATTTCCTCCTCATGGTCCCCTGTTGTAGCCTATAAATAGAATACTCTCCGGGCCGAAATTCACTCATTGGTGTTCCTCGCCAAAAAGAGGCAAGAAAAGTAGATCTGAATTGTTTTATGATCTTGAGAGAAAGAAGGGGTTGGTAGACGTTGTCCTAGCGTCGGTCAATCTATTCTAAAGGAATACAACGTAAGATCAAGAAGTTGATTTCAGTTTTCATAAAGCTTGGATTCTCAAGAGTTATCTAAACCACGTTCTCAAGGTATGTTTTCCAATCACAAATCGTGGACACCCATTAATTCCGTTCGCGTGGTGTTCGCAGTTTGTAGAAAATAGTCATTCGAAATAACTTGGTTCCTACATTTATCTACCAAATAGGCCATGAATCTTGTATTTCAAGCCGGGCATAGCAAGTCAAGAATAAAGACTAGCAAGAACACGGAAATTTCCATCGGGTTCATCCCGATGGTGATGGGGAGTGTTCTCCATCTGGTCTATCAAAGAACTTACAATTATCATAAAAATAAGATGTAAGTGTGGGAGAATAAAGTTCATCGGGACTTACGATAGCGGCTCCTATCCGCTAGAATGATCGCTTCGAGAAACCCGCGCCATAGGTGTCACTTTTGAACAAGTCTTCAAAAGACTATTCGGCATGATACGAGGTGATGTCATCCAAACTACTCCCCTGGAACAGGGCTGCAAAGGATCCTGGAACAACCCACAAAAAATCAATATTTTTCGTGCCCGCGGGTCGGTGGCGAGGTGCTCCACTAAACTAAAGAGGCGCCGGGAGAAATTTGACTTACAGTGTTTTGGGTGTGGGCTCAAGTTTGGTCTTGGGAGGGCACGGTCATGCTCAAGAGAAAACTGGACTTACAGTGAGTTGGGCGCGGGGGCGCTCCACTAAGGTGCAGGCGCGCTTCGGAGAAATTTGACTTACTGTGTTTTGGGCGAGGGTCATGCTCAAGTTTGGTCTTGGGAGGGCGTGGTCACGCTCAAGAGAAAACTGGACTTACAGTGAGTTGGGATGATGCGTTCCAGCGAAGCAGCGCCGCTTCCGAGCTGGCTAGTGCTAAAGAAGAAGAAAAAGGGAAACTTGGGAGTGAAAGGTGAGAGATGAAAGTGGGATGTAGTGTGGGTTGTCTGTGGAGAATGAATGAAGTTTATATAGATTTTGAGTTTCCAAAATGAATCGGGCAGTTGTCAAAAAGTTTTAAGGCAATTTCCGAAAACAAAAATTTCCAAAAATTGAAAACGGAAACAACCCATATTCTTGATTCTAAAACAAACCTAATATCTTTTTATTTGAATTTAGAATAGTAACTTCTAAACTCGTTTAGATTTCATCATACCACTATATTTACTCATGCTTCGATATCGGCAATATTCCTAACAATCACTCCAAAACAACTTTTAAAATTGAGGTTCATATAAAAATCATGCGGAATAAATAATACCACCCCCAAACAATTCGGGAAGGTGGTATTAACAATAAAACAACGACAATTTTTAAAAGCACATTAAATTTAAATTCAAATTCAAATACAATTAACTACCTAATTCAAATTTAACTCTTTGAATTTAAAATTTAACATCCAAACTAATGAAAACAAATAATAATAATAAAAAAACATAAAGGAACAATAAAATAACATCTAATCCATAAGCTCTCTAGAAGATGGAACATGAGAAGAGGATTTGAGTTGAGTTCGTCGTCCCGAGCCATCCATGCCCTTTGGCGATGATGCTCCCGTGCCTCCTGAGCAGCCTCCTCAGAAAAGAACCCCGCGAAGGGGGGAAGCGTTCAAGCATATCTTCTCTCGAACTTCTTATGCTTCTATCTCGGCCTTGATCTCTGTATAATGTGCAACCTGATGCTGGAAGACTGTTTCTATGTTATAATGGAGATCTGCCTGGCTCTTGTCGAGCACTTCAAAATTCATCTGAAGGGTCTTTTGTTTCTTTCAAATTTTAATCTGCCTATCTCGTATATCTTCACAAATACCATAAACACAATGCAAGCCACTCTGCAGCACTTGCATGTGTTCTAAATCAGAAGTACACCTATCCAAGGCATTTTCATCTAAACATGTCATATCCTCCATTTCTTCATTTGAATCGACCACACTATCTTCCGACAACTTCCAAGTCTTTTGGATACACTCCGTATAAATAATTGCATTTGAATGCAATTTTATCATAGTACGAACAGATTTTGTGACATCCCTAAAAGACAACATGATCTTAGTGATCAATACAGGAAGGGGTGCCCCCTAAACCCTAAAGCCTATCTTCCCAACTCCTTTAATCACATGTAATATAAACTCGAGGATGCAGAAATTATACCTCTTCGTCTGCAATATCCAAAGAACGTGCAGACATGTCAGACCGATGTCGCTGACTTTGTCCTTGCAGAGGACGTTCTTTACCAATCCATCGAGCTACTGCCCGGTTGGTTCGCAGAGCCGACTGTTGAACGTAATGAGAATTTGGATTGTACTCACCCTCCACGACAGTGTCTTTCAGCAATGCAGGAACTCCAGTATACTGGGATTCTTGCACGGTGGTGTCGAGGTGGCGTTAGGCATGATGCCTAAAATCTCGACCAACAACTCTCTCGATACTTCTCTCCTCGTCCCCACCCACCTTAACAAAAATTCTATTCCCAACCAACTCCCTCTTCTTATAGAATTGTTCGACCAAATCGGAGTGGTAGAAATCATCATGGAATACCACAACCTATTCCAAGCCCTCCTAATCATCCTCGGCCACCGTAAAAGGCGGCGAGATGTATTAAAAGCTTGTTCGGCAAAATTCTCCGCCTTTGAGCCATTGTAATTTTGATAGGATTTGTGGGTTAGAATAAGGTAGGGAGACGAAGTTTTAAACCAAACTTACTAAAAAAAAAAAATGGTGGTGGGAGTGGGTGTATTTAGGTTTTTTTTTTTTTTTTTTTTTGTTAGGGTTTTGAAACTTGGTAATGGCAGAAGTGAAGCTTAACTCGCGACTATTTTGGTTTGGGATGAAGGGGACATACGTGCGTGCGAGATTGTGCCCAAGCCCAATATAATATTTCGAAATTTGTCGATTTTTCGCGCAACTTCAAACTAAAATTGTTGCTTCGTTACCTGTACGATTTATGTGAATGAGATATGGAAATGATCAGGAAAGAATTTCCAATCCAATGATCCATAAAACACTATATTCCAACCGTGGGTGATATATAAGAAGATGGAAAATGCCTCGAAGTGCGTACATAATATAAGTTATATGAATGAGTGAAATCTAAATTCATAGATAATGTCGACCTAAATTGAAATACAATTAAATGGATTAAACAACACAAATGGAAAGTTAAACAATCAAGGATGGAAAAAGGAACACCCCACCCCCAAACAAATTTAGACAACGGAGTTTAGAAAATTTGGTTGAACGTGGGTGTTTTAAAGTAAGATTCCCGAGACTTCCTAGATTACTATTTTTATGGTTTTGATATTTTTTTTTTTACTTTTATGCATGATGTTTACTATAAGAAAACGAAAAGCAATAAGGATATAATTCACACCATAGAGGAACATGACTCAAAAAATCGATAAAACATGCAAGAGTGGAAAAGCGTGAATTATATTAACCGTGGACTTAGGATCCGTACTTACAACCACACACTCCATAAGGAGGGCCTGGTTACCTTAATGGTGCACTTGCCAATCTATGGAAGTGAAAGAAAGTACACCAACAAAAATTAGTCTTTTATAGTCAGATACCCAAGACTATATTTAAAACATATATATGTACATGGCATGCAGGTTTACCATATATCAACAACCAAAATAATTGTGGATCGTTTCATAAATAATTACCATGTAATGCACCTCAAAACAGAGTCAAGCACCAAGATTTTCTATGACGTAACTTAGTGAAATGAAAGTAAGGTCTGATAGATCTAGAATGTAACCGAGTATGCACCATATTCTTCATCTTTGAACGAGAGGGTGTCCAAGTGAATGATCTTGAGAAAATAGGTGTTTGTGGAAGATATGGTAGATATGGATGAATTTTAGATGTAATGAATGGAAGAAATGAGAATGTGGGTTCAGCACAAAACTCATTCATGGTGTAGGTAGGAACTGTCTCAATACTGAAAATGAAGGTGTCAATTGCCTTTCCATTGGGAATTCTTTCTATATTAAGAGGATTTAGAAAATCATTAAGCATAGAAGAAGCAAGAAGGTCAAGCGCCAAACTCAAGTTCCTTTGAAAAGGTGGAAAGTGGGGAAAATTGGTGATGGAAGATGAATGAGTGTCAGCTAGAGCTCTCAGGTCTAGATCATTAGAAGCCTTGAGATATGCAAGACATTCCTCAATAGGTGGGTCAAAAGAATCACTAAGATAGAAGGTGAAAAATTCATCTTCCGTCATAGCGTCAAAGGATGAATGGATGTTGATAAGTGGGGACTCGCGAGGTGGCAAAGAAGAGTTGCAAAAGAGTTGAAGGAAATCTTCCTCAATTTCATCTACGTCCAAGGAGTCCTTATCGAAAGTAGAACTTCCAAAGGAAATGAATTGGTGCATATGATTTTCAGGAAACGTGTTGTTAAAATACTCTTGAGCTAAGCTTTCTATCATGCTAACCTCTCTATCGATAGTCGTATCAAGTAATTGTTTCATCATTTTAAAAACATTGACCTCAACAGAAAGATGGCCAAAAGACAAGGACATCGAACCATCGCGGGCGATTTATGGCGCATTGGTAGTATCCAAGAATGGACGCCCTAAAATTATCGGAGCAGAGTTGTTAGTGACTTCTGTATCAAGGATAACAAAATCAGCAGGATAGTAGAAATCCTAAACCTTAACAAGCACATTTTCAACTATACCCTTAGGATACTTGATAGACCTATCAGCTAATTGCAACGTCATTGTTGTAGGTTGCATTTCCTGTAGACCTATTTGTTTATATAAATAATAAGGAGTAAGTTAACTTTTCGCCCCAATCTAATAAAGTAGCGGTCGTGTGAGTATCCCCTAAGGTACATTAGACAAGATGGGGCGACCGGGGGTCCTTGTACTTAACGATTCCATTATGTTTCGTTAAAGTTGGAAATTGTTCAATTAAAAAGGCGTCTTTAGGAATCTTTGTCTTACGCCTTGTAGTGCACAACTATTTGAGAAACATAGTGTGGTGAGGTAATTTTTTAATTGCTTCGAGAAAGGGTAGGTTTATAGTTAGATTTTTGAAAACTTCCCTAATCTCGTCAGAGTTTGTATCCTTGTTTAACATAGCTAATCTCTAGGGAAATGGTGGTTTCTCTCTATATTTAGCATATGGATCAATAGGATGTTTAACCTTGGCATTTTGTTTCTTAGGTTGTGGTTTAACTGGTACCTCTATAGGGGTAGGATCTTCAGTTTCTATTTTGGTATCTAGTTCAATATCTGGTGTAGGGACTACTGGTGGGGTAACTATAGGCATAGTTACTTTGTTATCAACCACTCTACCTGAACGGAGAGTAGTGATGGAATTTAGCTCACCTATGTTTTCATTGTCCTTACTAGTACTACCATTTACCTCAAAGGCGTGTTTCTTTGTTTTTAGGATTAGGTATCGCTTGTCCTAGAAACACACCTTTTGTTTGTACTTTCTCTTGTGCTATTTGCTGTAAGGAAAGTTGGATAGCTTGTAAAATCTGTTGTTGGGTTTGCATAAAGGCCTCAAAACGATCTGGTTATGGAGTAGTGTTAGCTATAGATTGTGTGACAGGGAACCATGTCCGCGTTGATTATTAATGGATGGGTTTTGATAGTTATTATTTAATAGGAATGATACCTCTATTAGCATTATAATTATTGTTGTTATAATTATTATAATTACCCCGACCTTGTGCTTGACCTTGTCCTTGTCGTGGTTGAGCTTGGTTGCTATAATTATAATTACCCCGACCTTGTCCTCGTCGGTGGAGCTTAGTTGTAATTGTTTGTTTGCCTAACATTCTAGTAGCGGATGTGATCCTTTCCCTATTATGTTGGGTGTACCTCGACAAATTTGTTAGTTAACTTTGTATTGGTTATTTCTTGTTTCTGACCTGTTGGATGTAACTCAAAGTATTGAATTTAGTACTGAAAATAGCATCACGCAATGCTTTCTTATTTGGTGCCACTGAAAAAGCAAAAAGTACAATTGTAGTATATAGATAATTCTAATTAAACACATGATTAATATGATACATATGCAACCAAATGGGTGCTACATTTCTCATTCAAATGCATTATTAACTACCTTCTTTCCTCGCGACATTGCTCTGGATTTCATCTGGTAACAGTTTGTTTTTCAACTGTGTACTACTCTAAACATGAAGAGGAGACTGCATCATAACTATACTTCTGAATGTGCAGAAGTAACAATGCTTTAGCAACACCACTTTCAAGGCAAAACTGCAGCATGTCAGGCCAAGTGAGCAAGCATGTGTCTTTATTACCATTGCTTTCTCATACAATCACATCATATTCAGAATGAACCAAAGAAGAATGATCCACGCTCTACTGAATTCCTGATCTCACAACCCAAATTTTTGTTCGGGCATGAGAATAGGCCTTGTAGAAAATTGAAAACTGTTTCCTCCTTAACCCCATCAACTCCCATAGTTTATCACTGTTCTTGAAACACATCTCTTTCCATCTAATTTTAAGGAACTTCAAAGACTGAAATGAGTATAAAGCTTCCTCTAAACTCAACTCATACTGTTGTGTATCTTCATTGGCCGTGATAATAGCACAACCAAAACACGCTCAGTTGACTAGATCAACCAGCTCACTTTAAGAAGTTCAGCATGACCCGTGAGCAAGCCACACCTACCATCTTTAAAGATGAGGAAACCAGGGAGAGATTCTGACGCGTTGAAAAGTTGTTGAAATGAGGAAAGCTTTGGACATGATGAATAACATAAGAAGACTTCCCGACGCAAAAAAAAAATGAATGTCAAAGAGGAACCCTCAATAATACAAATAAAAGTGGACAACTCATAACTCATTAGTTAACATATATCTAAAATCAATAGAAAGATGGATGGAAGAAGCATATACTTATTGCTTCTCAAATAAAATTAACACAACAGGAATTATGCTTCCAAAATGACCGGTGAAATACTTTAACATTCAGATCCTACATTGGAAAATGTCCCATTGACTAGAAAAGAAAATGTAATAGAACTTTCTTCAAAATCCTTACTCGGTTCATATATCTACTACTATATATTCCTTGTGAGATTGCTCTGGATTCCACCTAGCAATCATTAGTTCCTCAACAGAGTAATGCTCAAACAAGAACATGAGATTGAATCAAAAGCACTATTCCTAATGTGAAGAACAAACACTATATTCGTAACACCATCTCCAAGGTGAACCATAGAATAAATAGAAAACTATGCCATCAAGCATGTGTTTGTATTGCCATCGCCTTCAAGACAATCACAAGTGTACTTTCGAAAAGAACCCAATTTTAAGCCAAGGATTAGAAATTTAGAATAGGCCTTGTAGAGAATTTGGAAACAGTTATCTCAATAATTTCAACAACACCCATAGTATATTATTGTTCTTAAGACACTTCTCTTCCCATCTAATCTCAAAACGTTTGAAAGAGAATTGAAATGTTGTTAATAATTAAAATTTTAAATAACCATTCTGGTGAAGTATGAACACCATCTAAAACCCAGTTGAACATGATTGCATGAAGACCTTAATTTGGTTTGAGAATCTTCTGCGAGGAATTCCTCAGACACCAATTGCACCATTAACTTCTCAAATATTCTGATTCAAAGAAGAAAGAAACAACTTCAATTTTGTTTGTGGGGTTTGATAAAGATTGGAGTAGAAAACAATAATATATACATGTGATACATGAAGTTTTTTTTTTAGGTAACTGATGCATAATAGTTTGAACATTTTGAGTATGAATCGAAATATTTCACACATGAATATGCAACTTTTTTTTAATCAGAATTTTAGGATTAGAAATATAGAGAAGAGGAACCCCATGAGAGAGAGAAAGAGAGTACCAAGAGGGAAGGAAATAATCACGGTAAGTTTGGGCTTCGGAGAGAGAAGGAGCAAGTCATGAGAAAACCCTTCGTGAAAGTATATTGTGTATTTTGAAATTTTGGTTTTTAAGTAAAGTCCGTAAACGGACGTCCGTCTAAGAGCGGGGTTATATATATATATATATATATATATATATATATATATATATATATATATATATATATATATATATATATATATATATAACAATTAGTAGAGTACACCATAATTAACATGAGCTTTTAAATTAGACCAGCCTTTTTTCTACTACTAATTACCCTTGATAAAATATTCAAATAAATTATTCAATGCCCTTTAAAAAGGACTACTTCGTCATTTCAATTTTTACTACCGTTTATACCCTTAATTGATATAATAGCCTTAAGGACTTTTGTGTAAATCCAAGTCGAAATCACTATACGACACTATTCAGTTGTTCACGAGTTAAGCCTCCACATTAATACTGAATTTATTACCATTTGTAGCAAATTTAATTGTTAGGAAACCAGACGTCTTTCTCTTTCTTCAATTATGTGCCCCTTTGTCTTTTCAAATCTCCTTCATTCCTTTCTCTGTTAAAAAGTAAAAGCCAAATAGAAAAAAAGATCCTAATTGTCTCTCTACTACCCATTATCTCTCCACTGCTCAATACCATATTACCTCCTACAATATCTTCCATTCAATGGCATATTGTCAATCAATCAAAAGAAACTTGAGACAAAGTGCTGCTTTTCTTCACGTCTTCCTCAAATAACCTTTCCTTAGGAACAAATTAAGACAAGGTGCTACTTTTCTTGTGTTAATTTTCTATATTGTTTTTATTTAATCGGCTAATCAAAAAGGATTTCTATAATTGTGTACTCTTTCGGGGATCGGATTTAAGCCCTTCTTACAAGCAAGAATCGATTGGCTAAAACTTGAGATAGAGGCAAGGTTTTCCCTACTCTTCTCTCGCAAGACTCCTGATTATTTTTCAAATCATTGTTTTTCATTTTGGCCTCAATACAAAAGAAACACCAGGTGTGGCATACCATTCGGTGTTTGTATAATCTTTCATGCGTGGTTGTGTAGTATTGCTTTTCTCAATTGATTCTTTTTTCCTTGCATAGTTCTTCAAGCAACACCTTCTCTACAAATAGTTGTTGTTGATGTTTGGTTGGGAAGAATAGTCACTTTTGCTCGGCTTTGACATGTATCACTTCATAAAAAAAAAATGAGTTGTATGTAGGCATAATCTGGCGAGGTCACTGCATACGCCCTTGCTTAAGTTATCAGTTCTAAGTGTTGTGCACCAATGCAATTTTTAGGCTTAATTTATCTGTTCCAAGTGTGTTTTTGGTTATACATTGTAACTGTTGTGCACTTGGTTGAATCATTTCCTTATTACATCTTAAAAAATGTGATTGAGCTTACTAAGCACTTGATTATTGTATATGATATTCTTATCTAAAGTAGTAACAGATCTAGGTGTATATGATATATTGTATATGATTTCTCAGAAGGGTTTCTACTTTATCTTGCCAATTCACTACACAGTCATTCTAAAAGGATTGCTGAGTATCTTTGAAAACAAAAGCGAGGATTAAATGTCTTGGTATGCCTACTTATAATTAGTAATATACTTGATGTGGTGCATTAACTGTTATGTAAGAAAATGATCAATATCTCATACCCAAATGGGAGTTATTTTAGTATTATAAGATTACGCCCATCAGCTTTGTTACCTTAATGAAATTAGTCAAAGGCATTAGGTTATGCACACCTTTGCTCTGTTTGCACATGCAATTTCTAAATAATTTGCACATGCTCAACATTTTTGCACATGCTTGGTTTTTTGTTTTTTGATTTTACATATACTCTGAATGCCTAAATGGTAGTTTGAATGTTTGATCCTCTCTAAAAGATAGCACGTCTATTTTTTTTTCAATTCCCTAAATCAATAAATTTTCCTTAGTGGACCAGTTCTTCTGATTTGTTGTTTCATTTGATGTCCATTTTATGTAAATTCTCCAAGTTTTTTTCTACATCGCTTTTGGGGTGTAGATTGAAGAGAAACATTATCATTCGATTTACATTCATACTTGGTGTTTAACTTATGATAGTGATTGTTTGAAAAAAATGAGTACCTTAAATTTTAGAAACTTTCTATTTCAAAATCTTATTTTAGAAATTTTAGAAACTTTGTATTTCAAAATCTTAACTTATTATAATGCTAAGACATGGGACCATGTATTCGAATTGGGATTACCTTACTACAAGTCTAGGCACCTCAAGGTTATCCTCATAAAATGCAAGGTTTGTTTTAGCTAACCAAGAGTTACTACACAACACACTTTTAACTTGATATCCCCATAAGCTTTTCCATTAGCTAACCAGGTTACTACACCGCACCATACTAAAGCATCGCGGTGTGTTACGGTATTTAGAAATCTACTAAAGCTCATAAAGGATGCACTTCTAACTTAACCGGAAATATATTTGAAAGATATTTTTGAATTTTCTAGATCTAGATATATCGATTCCATTTCTAAGTTTTTATGATTTCCAAAAGCTTTTTTTTGTCTTTTGGAGGCAGAGGTATTATATAAAATTTCCATTACAGAGTTTTTGACCTCCGCTAATATATTTGTTGCATTGATTGTCTAGAGGCCAATGTATTATATTTCAAAGACATGCTATTGCTATTGCATGATGAACTTGAATTGAGGTAACTCGACATGCACCCTCGGAACTTTTATGCATTTCATGTGTCATTTTTATTTACATGGGTGTTATATATAGGTATCAATTCTCAATTCGTGGAACTATCTTTAACACATAATTTATAGCATATATGCGTTAACGTATAATTTAATGTATAATGCTCATTTTGTAGTACGATACGAGTCAATGTCAAGCTCTTTCTTTTTCATAGTTATGGGTAACTAAAGAGAATATGAATTACGATCTTACTTTTCAATATATTCTAGGTTGGCTACCTCACGCTTTATGAAGAATTTTAGGCTTATCACCAGTTCTTTACGTTTTTGGTTTGTTTGTTTTCATTTTCCATGAAACGCAATGTTTGAAATTTGTCTTTTTATGGATTAAATTAACAATGGAAGATGTATGAATCTGATTAGTTTCAAGGTTTATTCGTAGAAAGTTGTTCGAACGATGGATTAGTGGTAATTTCATTTTCCCTTTATGTGAAAATGCTTTGCTCATACACTGAGTTAATTTCTCCTATTGGTATGAGTGCCAATTTATATTTATCATGTTTGTGCTTTGGTTTTACAGTTTGAATTTTTTGTTTCTCACAATCACTTCAGATTATTAAGTTATGGTTGCTACAACACTGAACTTGACAAATTAAGTTCATTTTCCCTTACTTGACACTTTTCTTCCATGTAAGAGAAGTTGTATGTTTTGTATTTTAGGATGGTAGATAGTACGTAGTAGGACATTACATTTATCCTTGGAAGAAGTTCTCTTTGGTCAAGGCCATGGGAATTGCTTATTTGAGATTTTGTGATATTGAGCAAGTATTTAGAGGCTTATAACATAGCTAGGGGCCTTTAATTAAGTGGGTACAATTGCTTTGGTGGTTATTGGCATAGGGTGCTCTCTCTCAGGCATAACAATCCAACGATAGTTTAGTTCTCAAGTTTTTTGGCATTAACCTTTAAGCATTGGTTGATTTTGATCACTCAGAACCCCTGCGAACCCTATGATTGCCCATATTTGCTGGTATCCACTCCTGGTTTTTAGGAAATAGTACCTCCATTAATCTCAATGTTATCAATCTCAATAAATTAAATAAGGATATGTGTTATGGTTAGTTTGATCCAATGAAATAGAAATAAGACTTTGGTATAGATTACTTATAAATTTTAAATGAAGTAATTGTTAGTTTAATCTTTTTTGTTTTCATGTTCTTTTTCATCCCTTCATATATTTCTTTCCAATCTAATATTTATGTTATTAATTTTGTTTCTTTTTCTAGATTGAATTGGACTCGTGAGAAAATCCAAATCGACTTCAACATTAGGTACTTTTACTCCCGATTTGTGTTTTTAGTGCTATCAATGAGATCATTGGTCGAATTTAGTTGGGGAAGTGTGAAAATTGTTTTCTTGGTGTTCATTTTTTGCATTTCAATAGTTGTTGCATTTGTATGGGATACAAAGAGCTTCAAAATGTTAAGTCCGCCTACATTTTGGTATCCTCTCTTCTTATATCCCTAGCTGCACAAGAATTACTGTACCATTCTATATAGAATTCAAATTTAAGTCTTTGAATTATTCGCATTCCAGACAAAAAAAATCCCATTAACTTGGTAGTGCATCGTTTGATGCAATAACTGATAATCGTGTCTATGATATGATTCTTTATGTTTCATTTAATTTCTTTTGCGTTGGTAAGTAAGAATAAGCTAGGAGCATGTTCTATTTAGTAAGTACTCATGAGTCAAATTGCATTTTATTTTCAACTTTTTACCTTACGCTAAAGGCTGTAAATTAAAAGAACCCAAGGTACTTTGGATTGTAGGTGGGGTTTTTAGTTGTTCTGACTTCTGAGCAATAAACTGATAAGAGCCCAAAATTGTAGTTTTAACCCCTTTAACAATATTGCTTTTGACCAATTATGTGATTAATAAGTAAGAGTTAAATCGCTTTATCGTGTTCTTATGTATTTCGGGCATCGAGTCGAATATGTGTAGAAATGCCCTTTTTTATGAGATAAAGGAGCAAAGGTTGGTTGCTAAGAAGTTCTATGATAAAAGGCCAAGATTCAAGGAGAAAAAGCCTTTTTAAAGCCCAATCAAAGCTGAAAAGTCAAAGTCAATGGGGGTAGAAACAGCGCACAAAAGTCAGTAGAACTTCTGAAGGCCGTATCGTTGGACTCAGACCTTGGAATTAGGCCTACCTTATGTCTAAACGACCTTCTCAAAAAGAGCTTTCTAGTGGTCCAAGCCTTGACCCAATCAGAGGAGCAGAAGTGGATCAAAAGGTTGTTGAAGTCAAATCTAGCTGAAAAGACCTCTGTGGACTGAAGAAATTGAGTTTTTGGCTCGATTTTTCGGCCCAAAACATGGCTTCTCAGCCCATGCACGAAAATGTGTATCTTGTCTCCTCCATTTGAAGACACAAGACTTAGTTCTTATGCATCTAACTTTTTACTTAGCTTTTTTTATCAAAGAACTTAGTTTAGATCTAGTTTTTTTTTACATTCAATTAATTAGTTTGTTTTAATTTGATAAGTAGTGATTCATAATCTTAGTTCTAAATTAGATTTAATTCATTTTGAATCATTATTGTTATTGTTCAAATAGATTAATAGAGTTTAATACTTATTCAATAATGACTTGTTCTATTTGTTTAATCAAGTTTAGTTTAATTTACATTATGTTTTCAATTCATTATTCTAGTTTAATTAATCTAATGATATTAGACTAATCCCCCCATTAGAGAGAGTGATTATGAAACCTAATGAGGAATAGATTGCTTAGTAGAATTATTTCATTGTGTATGTGTTTCAATGAGTTTAGTTTATTGTATGACTTCCAAAATAAGCATATGATAAATAAAACTAGGGATTGTTGTAATTAAGTCGAGAGACTTGGTTGTAATAATCCTACATGCTAGTAATAATGACTATAGATATGTAGGTTGTTGCTAGGGATGATAAAGTTTGAGGCTTTGGGTTGAATCGTTGCGTGAAAACCTAAATTTGATCTCTTTTCAATGAATAATTCGATTCTTGCATGAAACTAGTTATTAGGTGGATTGATTACTCTTCTCTATACTTCCCCTATTATCAAAAATCCTATTTCTATTAGTTTAATTAATTTAGATTTATTTGAATCTATAGTATAATCATAGAATAGAAATTTCACATCATAGATTACTCTCACCATTGTTCTTTGTATTTGATTAGTTGAATTCGTTAAGTCTAGAGAGTTAAGAGTGGAACGATTCCGTACTCTATATATTGCATGAATATATATGTGAGAGTAGAAATAAATAATTGATACCGTAAGAAGAAGTTAGAGTAATCTAGTTTAGTTTTTACGGGTTATCAAATAGCGCTGCCGCCATCTTAAACTCTTTTTGGATAAGAATTCAATTGCTTGAATTCAAGGGGCAATCCCCTATTCTCTACCCACCCACCCTTTTTAATTTTTCTTTCTTGTTTCTCATATTTTCGTTACTGTTCATGCTTGAAATTCACTGTTTTAATCCGCCCTCCCTTTTTCCTTGCACAAAGCGCGCCCGCGTTTCCTTAAGATTGGAATCACAGTGACGAATACTGCGGTAAAGGTATTTCTAAATTTTCAAAAATTCTAAATATTTTCAGGCATAATATCTAAGTTGTTATTGATTTACTGTAATATTTTCAGAATTTTCCTAATTGTTTTACCTTGTGGACAAATACGATCGTTACAGTGCTGTATTTCAGTTTTCAAACTGTAAGTTCTTGAAAAACAGATGAGTAAGATTGCTTAGGCAGTTCCAAAAATTCTAAACTTTTTATAGGAGTATCTATCCTAAGTCATGAGTTTGCAGTAAAAATTTGACGAGTTTTTGATTTGTTTTGACCTCATAAATAGTGGAGTGTTTCCGTGTTTTCTGCAGTTTTGCAACACTTAATTTCTGAAACAATAGCTGATAAGGAGGATTTGTAGAACTCCAATTTCTCTAAAATTTTAGAGAAACACGCATAATCTGTCGAAGTCTCTAATAAAAGTCTGGCGATTTTTGGCTCGCATTTTGATTGGTTAACCATTCGGTTGTATGTATTGTTTGTATATATATATTAATAAAAAGTTTATGCTATACACTTAGGAATATTGGTATTGTTTTCTTCTCTAGGCCCTTGATAATCTACAAATCTCACGTAGCTTTTGCATTAGAATAGTTTTTAGAAACTTAGGCTAATATGTAGGTAATAATCTTTGCATCTATCTATAAATATGTTATATGAGTATCAATGATTGTTGGTAGTAAGTTTATGAAATCTAGGCTAGAGTACTTATTCTACAAATACTGTGAGAATATAGCCTAAAGGCTTATATGAGTGAACATTTGAGAAATGACACAAGGGAGAAGTGAAATCCGGATAGAGAAATTACACGTCCACTTGCTTGATTACTATACCATATCCTAAGCTAGAATTTAAGCCCTCTTTGGATCGATATAGCCAGAAATTCAAACCTATGAATTAATTTCCGCTAGTCGCCCCTCTAAGCCTTTCTTTAGCCTTTCATAAACCACAAATCATTTACCCTGTTACAAAACAAAAAAAAAATAAAAAAATAAAAAATAAAAAATCAACCTACCCAATTCTTTGAATAAGTCTGAGAATAGAGATGAAGAATAGAAAAGAGAAGGACCTTTGAAATCAAGAATTCGTTAGTCGCTTCAGATGAGAAAAGTAAGTTTCCATCCAAATAGAAAAAATAAATAAAAGAAAATAAAGAGTTAGAACTCCAACAATAGAATCAAGGAGTCAAAAGCCAAAAAAAAAAAAAAAAAAATATGGCTAAGGATGGAAACAAAGTATAGAAGCAAAAGAAAAAAAAAATACTCTAGTTGCATAATATGAAGCCTCTAGTATCTCAGACTTGTCCTTTTTGAATATCCATTTCCTTCCTTCTTAAACCATCTTCTAATCCCCGCAACACCTAATAAAGACCTCTAGCTCAATTAGGAATAGGTTAGTGTGATAGTAAGTGGCAGATGTGTTTGATCGACTCCGGCTTCCTTGTTTGTCATTGAGTTTGTAAGGTAAAGTGTGCCCACTACACACTTTGGAGTAAGCTTAAACTTTAGTGGGAAAATCATAGTGGTTTTTTTCTTGACATTTATGTGAGGACCTACTTAAGGACGCTATTCCAAGTTTTCAAAAACGGACCTGCTAGTACATCTCATAGTATTACTCATTGTATATATGTTTATTCGTAGATGATTGATTATTATGCATATATTAGCTTAGGTTTAGAACTTGATTATTCCGTATTCATTGCTAGTGAGATGTATAGATAATTGAGACATAGATAAAGGAAACAACAGTTTTATTTCGAAGTCATTGTAGTATAGATGAAGTTTGTGAGTAACTTCACTAGAAAAACTCTCACGAGGCTATAACTTCGTCCACTAGGGAATTCCTATTGGTTTAAGGCCTTCTTTGCATATGGTCAATGCAATCGCTTTCTCGGGTGAAACGAGATTAGTTAGAACTCCATTTTTGGTCACTTATACTAATTTCTCATATTTGCTTGAGGACAAGCAAAATGCTGTTTGGGGGTGGTTTGATAAGAGCCCAAAGCTGTAGTTTTAACCCTTTAACAATAATACTTTTAGACCAATTATGCGAGTAATAAATAGGAGTTAATGATAATTACATGCTTTTATGTAGTTCAGGCATTGAAGTCAATTATGTGCAGAAATGTACCACTTTGGCGATATAAACGAGCAAGGGTTGGTTGCTAAGAAGTTCTGTGATTAAAGGCCAAGACGGGCAGAAACAGTACACAAAAGTCAGCAAAACTTCCAAAGACCGTATCTTTGGACCCATGCCTTGGAATTGGGCGTACCTTATGTCAAAACGACCGGCTCGGAAAGAACATTCAATTGGTCCAAACCTTGACCTAATCAGACAAGCAGAAGTAGACGAAAATCCTGTTAAACTCAAAGCTAGCTGAAAAGGGCCCTGTGGACTGAATAAATTAGGCTTTGGGCTCGATTTTCTGGCCCAAAACATGGACCCTCAGCCCATACACAAAAATGTGGATCTGTTCTCCTCCATTTCCACACATAAGACTTTGCTCTTAAATATCAATTAGGTGAGGATAGAAA
This sequence comes from Coptis chinensis, assembly GCF_015680905.1. Lineage (NCBI taxonomy): Eukaryota > Viridiplantae > Streptophyta > Magnoliopsida > Ranunculales > Ranunculaceae > Coptis > Coptis chinensis. The sequence continues at coordinate 41,454,327 of NC_141463.1, forward strand.
GTAGCTATTAAAGCTTAGTTCTAGATTTAGTTTTTCAATTAATTAATTAGTTATTATTCTTGTTTCAATATCAGTATTGAATGATTGTTATTTAGTTGTTAGATCAATAAAATATTTATTTCTTGATAATCTAATTTCATTTTCCATTAATTATTAGCTTCAATTCTTAGATTTACTTATTTGTCATTATTAGTTTAAATCAATTATTGCATGAGTAGTTTCCATTTGAGTTTAAATAAGCAAAGTTCCAATCTTTTTATGATGTCTAGTTTTAATTCATATGAAAATGATAGTTTGATGAATCAAGGCTAAACCTCCATTAGAGGGGTTTGATGAAACCTTGATGAAAACTTGATTGTGTAGTGTAGAATCGTTGTAAGAGTCTATTCCACTCTAGAAGGTCGTTGATTCATGAGAATAGGTTGGACTTCCTCACATACTAGTTATGAATTGGTAGAGATGCCATGTATAATTAAGGATTAGAATGACCAATTCTTACCGTAAGAACGTAAGAATTGGATTACAACAATCTATGCTAGTTTATGAAGTTGGATTCAAGGTGGATTCAATTCCCCCCAAATTCTTATTCTAGATTCAAACTTTAGTATTCCTTAGCATTTCGTAGTTGAATCATTATAATCTCATTATCTTGTTAGTATAAATTGCATCGTAGTATAATTCGTAAAGCTCTCATTGACCATTGATAAATCACACGTCCACTTGCTTGATCACTATACCATATCCTAAGCGAGCACTACTAAAAAAAGGGCTTTTTATGATGGCTATTTTTTACCTATCATGACGATTTCCGTATAACCCGTCATTTTTTCTATCTCACCATTAATTTTATGACGCTTGATGTCAAATGTTGACGGTTATAGGTCAGACGTCATAAATATATGTGACATTTTTTTATCAATGTGTCAAGTTTGTGGTTAACAATTGTATACTTACCATTTATTTTATGACGCATGATGTTAATGTTGTCTGTTATAGGCTAGCCATCATAAATATTTTGGACGTTTTTTATCAATGTGTCAAGTTTGGTGTCTAATTTATGAGTTCATTTTCACAAACGTCAAATAAAAAATTGTCTAACTGTTTCCTTCCAGCATGACCGGTGTTTAATTAATTGTCTGACCATTTGGGAGCAATTAAAAACGAACCCCTTGTAACTGACTGGTCGAGTGAACCGTGAATAAGAATAATTGGGTTAAGTCTCGGTCAGTAATAGTATACCCAATTCTTAATAGCCAAATTTCTTATTTTTTTTTGGTAACTCAATAACCAAACTTCCTAAACACTACGTCAAAACTGGGAATTCAGGATACGGGCTACACTTACAATAGGACATCTATTAACCATCCTATACTAATCAACGGCCCAAAAACCCTTTTAGACGGCTCCAAGCAGTTTCAACATTTTTGGACGGCTCAAAGGCAGTCAATCCTTTCTATTCGAAAACTTACCCTTGTTCCATCTCTCCTCACCGCCTTCTTCTACTTCAGAGGGAAACAAAAAAATGATGAAATTGAAACATTTGCACCGTTTCTTTCTCTCTCTCTTTTCAAATCAATTGTTTCAATCTCTCTTTTCTTGGCTGGAAAAAAAAAAGAGTGGGTTTTAGGTGTTACTAATTATTTTTCGAAGCCTCCTTTCTCTCCTCTGTCACGTAAAGATCAAGCTTAAACCTTTAGTGTGAATTGATTGTTTTATATATATCTCATTTTGGGGTGACAAACACAAGTTAACTGCAAGGAGTGCAAATTGATTGTTTTTGGTAATATTTCAAGCTTAAATCTTGGTGTTTTATCTATCAGACTTTAGTGGAATGAGATGTTTAACCACTTTAGTGCGAATTGATTGTTTTGTTTATGTGAAATCTAGGTTGCTACAGTTGAGTGGTTGCAGCTCGTTTGACAAAATTCCTAATCCAATTTTCACTCAGAGTTTTGTTGTTTGGTGAATTCCTTACTTTCTCCCTTTCAATTTATGTGTAGCTCTAGGAAATAGATTATTTAGAAAGTGGAAAGTTGCATATTTTTCACTTTGTTTGTTTGCTTTTTTATATATCTCATTTTGTTTAAATGTTTCATTTTTATTGTTTGCTAATGTTGATGCGATGCCTTATGGGTGGGACTTGCCGCCAAATTTGTGATGAACTCTAATTATGTTTGAATGTGTTTGTGTACATTTTGAAATCTGTGATGAACTCTAATAGTTAAAGTAGTGGGTACTTGAAGTCTGCTTCTTGCATGTCTTGTTATTTCCTTCAAAAACTAATTTTTTTTTTGCTGGAACTTATTATTGGTTAGATGCAAACGTTCAAATGCATATAGCTATGTTGTAAAGTTGTCATTCTCAGATAGGTCATAGTTGCAAATATTTCCGTATGCTTGATTATCTTCCAAAACTGCGTTTCGTATGTTTACAATTTTTTCCCTTTTTTGTTTTTCTTCCCTTTTGCATTGGTTTCTTCTTGAGATCTTAAATTATACACTGCTTATATTGTTGATTGGTTTTCTGATTTCATTCCTCATTCTTATCAATCTCAAAGTTTGGATTCAGTGTAGTTCGTCTGTCGAGGCTCTGTAGTTGCTTATGTTTGGTGCAATTTTGAAATTGAACAAACAATATTGGGCATGTGTGCTCGTGTGTTTACAGATCGTGGAATCTCGAGCCATATGTTTAGAAATTCCAAATCTGTACGGGTACAACATTGTTTTACAATTGAATATTTCAAGTAAAGGATTAGTATTGATATACAAGAGTAGTCGCAAAGGTGCTGTGAATTGTTTATACTCTATGCAGCCTTCAGTGTTAAGGATACTCATGGCTTTGTTTATTTGTTTGTGCCAAGTCAGTTGGTATATATATATAGTGTTTGGAAAATAAAATACATAATGAATGAAAATTTAATTAGCAAATAAGGGTGCCATTGTATATTTATTTTTTAAAACTTTGGAATTCATGTGTACGTCATTGGGCTGATTTCTTATCAATTGTGCTTAGCTGATTACTTTTTATTGTTCCCTTTCAGGTTATGTTAGTTCTTACATATTTTTAGGCTTGTCTATATGAAATCTTCCAAAGTGGACTTGTTACTTGCATATCTGTCTACATGTACTGTGATAAACTATAAAAATGAGTAGTTTACCTACGAAATAAACGATGAATTCAAAACGTAAGTAAACTAAACTATTTTGTTTGATGAGATCTCGTTTATCAAAGATTTATTCTACTCTCAACCAATTGAGATATAGTGGAGTAGATAAGTTCGTTCCACTCCTAGTTCTCTAGCACGGATTGTTTTCTTAGTCTAACTAGTCGTTTTTAAGTCTATGAGAGTTTTACGAAGGGAATTATACTACGATGCAACTACCCACAAGATGCAACTAGTCGGTTATCAGTCAACTAATGGAATGCTACGTTGATTCTATGATAAGGAGTTAGAGGGGGATTGATTCCACCTTAACTCAACTTAATCCACTAACGCAGATAATCGTAAGTAATCGAATTGAAACTGCTTAGCAGAACAATTGGTTATTCCTAATCCCTAATTATACATGGCATTTCTACCAATTATAACTAGCATGTGAACAATTAAACCCATTCTCATGGTGAACTAATCATTTCTAGAGTGGAATAGAAAATACGACGATTCTACGATAATCGGAATCAAGCTTTCATCAAGGCTTCACAACCCCCTCTAATGGAGGTTTAGCCTTGAATCATTCCGCAATCATTTCCATTTATATTAAAACTAAACATAATATAAAGCATTGACATTTATTTAATTAAACAATAATGAAATCTAATTTAATGACTAAATTGAACTAAGGACATAAATTGAAATTAGATCTAGAATTGGAATTGACAAATCGAAATGGATAAAGAATACTACTTTATTGATCTAATCAAATGAAGAACAAGATTCAAGGTTTAATCTAATAAGGGATTTGAAACTAATTAAAGAAAAACAATTAAATCTAGATCTAGAAGCTATTTTAATGGCTACTTTCTATTCTAAGCTATGAACCCTAATTCTCTACTAATTAATCTACCCTATGCTACCATTAACAAAGACTTAAGCTTTTGTTCTTATACATTCAGATCCAAAATTCGTGCATGGGCTTGGAGCCATGGGTTGGGCCAGAGAATCAGGCCCAAAACCCAATTCTTTCAGGCCAAGTCAAAAGGCCTCTTCAGCTGCAGTTGACTTCCACAGACTTTTCGTCCACTTCTGCTCCTCTGATTGGGTCAAGGCTTGGACCATTGCAAAGCTCTTTCCGAGCCGGTCGTTTTGACATAAGATATGCCCAATTCCGAGGTCTGAGTCCAAAGATACGGCTTTCGGAAGTTCTGCTGACTTTTGCTCCTTTATCTCGCTAAAGTGGTACATTTCTGCACATAATGGACTTTGAAACCTGAAATGCATAAAAACGCGTAATCAGTGTTAACTCTTACTTATTATTCACATAATTGGTCTAACAGTATGATTATTAAGGGGTTAAAACTACAGTTTTGGGCTCTTATCAAACCACCCCCAAACAGCATTTTGCTTGTCCTCAAGCAAAGATGAGAAATTAGAATAAGTGACCAAAAATGGAGTTCTACCTAATCTCGTTTCGCTGAGTGCGATTGCATTGACCATATGCAACAAGGCCTTAAACCACTAGGAATTCCCTAGTGGACGAGTTATAGCCTCGTGAGAGTTTTCAAGTGAAGGTACTCACAAACTTCATCTATACTACAACGACTAAGAAAATAAAACTATTGTTTCCTTATTCATGCTCAACTATCTATACATCTCTCTAGCAATTACATAAGAATAACCAGTCAAAACCCTAAGTTAATATATGCATAATAATCAATCATCTACAATAAACATATATACAATGAGCAAGACTTATCAAATGTTTAGCGGTGTTTGTTTTTCGAGAACTTCGAATAGCGTCCTTAAGTAGGTTCTCACAATAATAGTCAAGAAACAACACTCTGATTTTTGCACTCAAGTTTAGCTTACTCCGATTAATGTGGGCACACTTTACCTTACAATCTCAATGACAACAAGGAAGCCGGGGTCAATCAAACACATCGCCACTTACTATCACACTAACCTATTCCTAATCGAGCTAGAGGTCTTTATTAGGTGTTACGGGGATTAGGAGATGGTTTAAGAAGGAAGGAAATGGATATTCAAAAGGACAAGTCTGAGATAATAGAGTCTTCAGATTATGTAACTTAGAGAAAACCTTGTTATTTTCTTTTTGCTTCTATGCTTTGTTTCCATCCTTAGCCATATTTTTTTTTTCTTTTCTTTGGCTTTTGACTCCTTTTTATTCTATTTTTTTTTTTTTTTTTTTTTTTTTATTATTTTATTTCTATTTTTTTCTTTTCTTTGGATGGAAACTTCTTTTCTTTATTTTCTGAAGCAAGTAACAATTTTTTTTTTACGGGTTTTTCTTTCTTCTTTCTTCACTCATTCTATTCTCGGACTTATTCTAAATTGGGTAGGTTGATTTATTCTTTTTTTTTTTTTATTTTTTTTTTTGTAACAGGGGTAAAGGAATTGTGGTGTATGGAAGGCTAAAGAACAGGCTTTGAGTGGTGACTAGCGGAAAATAATTCATAGGTTTGAATTTGGCTATATCGATCCAAAGAGCGGCCTAAATTCTCACTTAGGATATGGTATAGTGATCAAGCAAGTGGGCGTGTGATTTTCTATCCGGATTTTACTTCTCCCTTGTGTCATTTCTCAAATGTTTCACTCATATAAGGCTTTAGGCTATATTCTCACAGGATTTGTAGAATAAGTACTCTAGCCTAGATTTCAGAAACTTACTGCTAACAATCATAGATACTCATGTAATAAATTTATAGATAGATGCAAAGATTATTACCTACATATTAACCTAAGTTTCTAACAATTATTCTCGATGCAAATGCCTCATTGAGACTTCTAGATTGTTAAGAGCATGGAGAAAGAAAACAATACCAATATTCCTAAGTGTATAGCATAAGTTATTTATTTATATTTTTAAATTTTTGAAATTTTAACTAGAAAACAAATGCATATTATATATATCTATATCGTAACAGATGTCTTAATTACACGTGATTCCATGCCCCCCCCCCCCCCAAACAAGAAGCATGCTTTGTCCTCAAAGCATTGTAAATAAAGAGGGTAGGAAAAATACCATTGAAGCCGCGGAAATTCAGAAACATCTGCAAAACAATGTTAGAACGTACTAATATAGGAAATAAAACCGACACAACTCTATAAGAGTTCCACCCATTATGGGGTTAACATAATTAAATTGCTTGGGACATAAGCGGACACTCAACGAAACTAAAACTTACCTCCACTCCGTTTGTTATTCGTCATCTTCGTCATCCTCTACTTCTATAAAGAAGTGAGGTTCCTTAGCGATCTGCCATGCTATGATAATTTGCCAGGCTTCACGCCATTTATCATCTATGGTTGCTAACCTATTAAGTGCCACTTGGTCTGATGGGGTGTAGGGTGCAACCTGGTGAGGTTGTATCCGCCACCCATGCCAAGTCATTGCACGGAAAGATCGGATAATACTATTGGTGGGTCGCACCGTGTCTACCTTAATCCAATCCGTGAAACGTGTACAAAAAACAGGAAAGAAACATAGCATAATACGTGAAATTAGAACAGGCATAAGAAGGTACTTATGCCTCATAGTATAGGCTCGTGCTAAACTAGACATCAAAGTCCTGGGAAGGTCATAGAACCGGCGTCCATTGGCTAAAGCAAGGAAAACGCTGCAAGTGGCGTCATTCACAGAAGAAAAACGCCATTCCCCTAAAATGTTTAGCATTATCCAAAACATAACAGTTCCTATGTTCATGGACAGGCTACCAAGGGCAACGTTATAGTCCCCTTGGTCCTCAATACGGAAAATGCCTGCCCCATAAGCCTCGTGCAAAGACTCATAGGTGTAGACATGCATATTATCGACCCAATAGCACCATGGGTCTTGTATCTCAGCGGGCATAGCAAGTCCAAGAACAAAGGCTAGCAAGAACCTGGTAATCTCCATTGGTTCATCGTCAATGTTGATGGAGAACACTTGTTCTCCATCCGGTCTCTCAAAGAAAATGCAGTTATTATAAAAATAAGATGCAAGTGCTGGAGAATAAAGTTCAGCCGGTCTTACCATAAGAGGTTCCCAGCCAACATATGTGATCACCTCTCAGCAAACCAAGCACGTAAAGTAGTGCTTTGGAACAAATCTTGAAAGACTGTTCGGTATCAATATTGGAGATGTCATCTCAAAATTACGCTTTGGAATAGCTACGAATGACTCGAAACTAATTTCGAAAAACAAGAAAATTTCTGGTCCAGAGAAGTCTGGCGCAACTTAACTTAGGCGCGGGCTCTTTTGTATTTCTGATTTCCAAGAACTTAGCGGTCGCTAAAAATAGAGCTGGCGCCTCGACCAAATTTTTCCGACAGAATTTTAGGGCGCTGGCTCAACTAGAGGCGTCGCGGCTTCTCGAAGTGCGAAATTGCGAAAATGAAGTCGTAAACGGGAATCGCGGGTTTGAAGGGTGAGTGATGGAGTTTAGGTGTAATGTGAGTTGTGAGGATAGATTGTATCAAGTTTAAATAGGCTTAAAGTTGCTAGAATGGATCGGAAAGTTGCCAAAACTAATTTCGGCAGTTTCCGGAAATCCTAAAATCTCCAAACTCGAAAATGGAAACAACTCATCTCCTGGATTCTAATTCAAACCCAGTATCTCTTATTTGGATTTTATGACTGAATGTACCTATTTAATCTAGATTTCATCTTACAATGATTCTCAATCACAGATATGCCTATACGGCCATATTTTCACCTTACTCATGAAGAAATTCTAACACTAGGGTTTTTTTATAAAAAATACAGCTTGAAATAATCAAACCACCCCCAAACAAGTTGGGAAGGTGGGGTCAATATGACACAAGCACACAAAATGAAAATGAACCCTTATATTAAAATTTCATTTGGAGTATCACTACAAGATTCACATTACTGAAATAAAAGTTACAATACAATAAAGACAACAAAAGTAAATAAAACAACAACTACTAAAACACAAATAACCACGACTATCATCGCCATCCTTCTAAACACCTCGCCAATCGGTGGCGGAGGGCCTGATCTCGGTGGTGGCTCCCGGGCTCCGAAGGTCCAAAGAGTCGCCCCGTCCTTCGTCGCGCTCATGCCCTAGTAGCTGTGTCCTCGAGGCGTAGTCATGTCGAGGTGGGAAGCGTGCTAGCATATCCACTCTAAACCGGCTGGGCTTCCATCTCGACCCTCGCCGCTCCCATCTCTCATCCTCCCTCCGGGTGCGGAGCTCGAAGTTGTGGTGAATGGTGGCTGTCGAGTCCGAGGTCTGCACAGAGAGTGTTGAGTGAACGCATGCCCCTATGTAGCATAGTCATGCGCTCAGCATCAGACCAACACCTCTGGAAGGCATCCGTATCAAAACAGGTGCCATCCTCCTCATCCTCCTCCGACTCATCCTCATCTACCCTCTTTCGTCCCTCCTCGGCTGTTCCCTATCCCTCGGGCAATTTCGGACTTGTTGGACACACTCCCTATAGATACGCGGGTTCCCGTGCAGGGTAATGTAAATCCTCTCAGAGGCCGGAGTTGCCTTCATCTTCAACATGATCTTAGTGATAAGCACAGGAAGAGGTGCCAACGACCGTCCGATCCTCCCCGATTATGTTGAGCAAAACTCCGGGATACGAAATCGCGTACTTCCGCCTCCGAGTATCCATAGGGCGAGGAAGTCGGACCGATGTCACCGACCTTGTCCTTGCCAGGACATTCCGACCAATCCATCGGGTCAGAGTTGGTTGGTTGGTCCTCGAAGCTGGCGACACAATGGGAGTTTGGATTGTAGCTCCCATTGATGATGCGCCCATCAACGGCTCAACCCCATCAAACCGGGGATCCTCAGATACGGGCATCAGATTGATTCTAGGCGGAATGCCTAGAATCTCACCAACAACCCGTGAGTCAACTCCCTCCTCTTCTTCCTCACCAACACAAAATCTTACTCCCCTCCAACTCCGGGTGTTGTAGAACCGCCCGACCAAGTCTTCATGATAGAAGTCCTCGGTCGAAAGTACCGTGAGACTATTCCAGTCTCTACTAGCCATTTCGTCACCCGAAAACGGCGCGAAATGGTCGGCGTGAAGACCGCTTTCCGTATAATACGGCGTTGAGCCATCTAGTTTTTGAAATGTGGATTGGGGTTTATATAGGATGTTGTGGTGGTTGTGGTTTAACTTGACCGACCTCAAGAAAAGTGGTGGTGGCGCGGTGGCGGCAGCACCAAAAAAAAAATTTTAAATTTCGGTGGTTTTGATAATAGAAATCGGTGGTGGTAGTGATGGTTGGTGTTTTGAAGTCGATTTGAGGTTTGGATTTGATTTTTGGCGTGGGTTGTTTGTATTTTCTTTTTATTTTGATTTTCTTTTAGGTTTGGAGCTTGGTAATGGCGTTAATGGAAGATGAAACGATGAACTGGTCGCGGAGAATGTAAGAGCGCCGAAGGCCTTCTCCATGGGCTGGTATGAGTTGGGCCCAAGCCCAAAATCAAAATTTTCGATTTTTTCGATTTTTTTAATTTCAAATCAAAATTCCCGCCGTTACGGGTCCGATATATGCGAATGAGATATGGAAATGATCAGGGAGAGAATTTCCTATCCAATGATCCATAAAACACTCTATTCGACTTCGGATGACATATGAGATAGTGGAAAACGCCTCGAAGTGCGTGCATGACGTAAGTTATTGCGAACGAATGAACTCTAAATTAATAGATCATGTCAATCCGAATCGTAATACAATAAAACGGCCTAAGCAACTCTAGTGGGACATAAAACATTTAGTATGGAAAACACTAACACACCCCCAAACAAATTTTTACAAGAATTTTAGAAAATTTGTTTTTTAGCAGTGGGTCTTTTAAAGTCAGATTCCCGAGACTTCATAGATTACTATGTTTATTTTATTTATTTTTATTTATTTTAGTTTTAGAAGGAAAAACAATAAGCAATAAAGACATAATTCACACCATAGAGAAACATGACTCAAAAATCCGAGAAAAACATGCAAGAGTGGAAAACGTGAACTATGTGAACCGTGGACTTAGGATCCGGTACTTACAGCCACACACTCCATAGGGAGGGCCCGGTTACCTTAATGGTGCACTCACCAATATATTGGAATGAAAGGAAATGCACCAACACAGAAATTGAGTCGTTTATAGTCAGGTACTCAAGACTTTATCTAAGACATATGTATGAACATGCAGTTGATCATATATCAACAACCGAAATAGTTGTGGATCATTCCATAAATAAATATCAGAGCAAACATATCCAAATACAATGAAACACCAAGATTTCCTACGACACAGCCTAGTGGAATCCAAACGAAGTCGGACAACCCTATTGTGTAACCTATCATGCACCTTATTTTTCATTTTTGAATGAGTGGGTGTTCTTGTAAATAAGTGTGGAAAAGTGAATGGTTGTGGAGAATATGGTAGGTATGGATAAGTTTTAGAAAGACAGCCTGTACACAATGAGAATGTGGTTTTAGCACCGAACTCATTCATTGTGTATGTAGGGACTGTCTCAATTCTAAAAATGAAGGTGTCACAAAGTTTGTCCTTCTGAAGTATCTGTTTGCTAGGAGGATTTAAAAAATGATGAAGCACAGTAGAAACAAAAGGATCGAGTGCAAACTCGGGGTTCCTTTGAAAGGGTGGAAGGAGGGGAATCGAGGTGTTTGTTGTGCTAGTTAGTTCTTGATAGGGTGAATTGTCACCTACTCGAAGAAACTCATCAAATTCCTCATCTAGATTGGTCATATCCACATTACTATGGTAGTCCTCTACGTCTTTGAGAAAGTCATCTATCCCATCCTCGTCAATAACATGTGTATCGACTAGTGTAGGAAAGAAAATGTTTGAGTCCGACTTTCCAAAGGAAAGAATTTTGGGCATATGACTATCGGGGAACGTGTTGTTGAAATAATCTCGAGCAAAGCTCGATCATGCTAACCTCTCCATCCATAGACTAATCGGGTAACCGTGTCCTTGTTTTAAAAACATTGACCTCAACAAACAAGATGGCCAAAAGACATGGACATTGAACCATCACGGCAATTAATGAGCGCATTGGCGGTTGCCAAGAAAGGACGCCCTAAAATGTCGGGAAGAGTCGTTAGCTTAATTTCCTCAGATCGAGGACTACAAAATCAGCCGGATAGTAGAAATCTGAACTTTTACCAACACATTTTCGACTACACCCTTAGGATACTTAATAGACCCGATCACTAATTGCAACGCCATTTTAGTGGGTTGCATTTTGTCTAGACCTATTTGTCTATACAAATAAAATGGGAGTAAGTTAACACTAGCCCCAGGTCTAATCTAATAACGCCGTCGTCGATAGGAATCTCCTAAGGTGCATCAGACAAGAGGGACGACCAGGGTCCTTGTACTTAACAATTCCATTATGGTCGATAAGGTTGGGAATTGTTCCGTTAAAAAGCGTCTTTTGGTATATTGGTCTTACGCCTAGTAGTACACAATTCCTTAAGAAACTTAGCATGATGTGGTAGCTTTTAATAGCTTCGAGGAAGGGAAGGTTTATAGTTAGATTCTTAAAACATCCCTAATCTCCTCATAATTTGTATCCTTAGTTAACATGGCTAATTTTTGTGGAAACGGTGGTTTCGTCTATATTTAGCAATGGTATCTCCCGGATGTTGTAACCGTAGCTTTTCGTTTCTTTGGTTGTGTTGTGAACCGGTACCTCTACAGGTGGTAGGCTCTTGGTTTCTATTTCAAGATCTAGTAATATAGCGGTGTAGGGTTATCTTGGTGGGGGTAACTATAGGCATAGTTACTTTGTTATCAACCACTGCCCGTAGCAGGAGTGGTGATTGCATTTATCTCACCTACATTTTCATATTCATTACTAGTATTATCATTTTTACCTCAAAGGTCGTGTTTGTTGTTTTAGGATTAGGTATTATGCGTTACACTGAAACACACCTTTGGTTTGGGCTTTATCTTGAGCCAACTGTTGGGTTAAATTAGTTACGGATTGTAGAAGCTGTTGGTTGGATTGAGCCATTGTTTGAAAAAGTTTTGGCTCACTTGTATAAAGGTGTCAAGACGATCCGGTTGTGTGGGTGTAGTGGGTCACGGGTGGCGCATCGAACTATTTCCGTGAATTATTTATTGGTGGATTTTGATAGTTATTATTTACCGAACGATACCTCTATTAGCATTATAATTATTATAATTACCTTGACCTTGTGCTTGACCTTGTCGAGGTTGCACTTGGTTGTTATAATTATTAAAATTACCGACCCCTCGCCCTTGTCGAGTGGGGCTTGGTTAAAGCTCTCTGCGTTGGCCTAACATATTGATGATTGTACCCTTGAGGTGTGAAGTTTTGGTTATTCCGCCAACCGAAGTTGGGATTTTGTCTCCAAGGGCTTAGGTTCACTATTAATGGAACAAGCCCTGTTCATAGGCAATAGGACGATGGGATTAGGGATGCTCGGGGCTCCAAAGAAACTACATGGATTTGAATTTACATTCATAACGGGATTGGCTTTTGTTGTACAGAAATGGCATCTACCTTTTTGTGAGGGATTCAATTAGAGTTTTAAGCTCGGGATCTGATTTAACCTCAAAACATTGGTAGCCTTAATCGTGGAAGAAGAACTAGCGGAGCGGAGTAATCGCCACTACCCCCAATTATTATTACGCTTAGTTTGGTCCTCTAAAAATTTATAAGCCTCAGAGGCTCCTTTGTTTAAGAAACTACCCCATTCATTATGTCAAGGACTTCTTTATGGTGATGTTGAAGTCCTTTGAAAAGGCACTAACTAACGTGTCTTTTCGCTAAGTTATGATGTGGACACTCTATAAGCAGATCGGTGAACGATTCCAAGCCTCTGAAAATGTTTCATGAGGATTTTGTCGAAAAGAAATGAATCTTAGAAAGCATCTCATCCGTCTTTAGGGGTGGGTAAAAATGTTCCATAAACAAACAACAAGTTTAGCCCACGAGTCCATTGAGAATTAATTGGGCAGTTAACCAAGACGCCGCCTTATCGGGCTAAGGTGAAAGGGAAAACCCTTAATTTAATTTGTTCAACCAACCGTAGGATGGTGGAATGTTGTTAGGACTTGTTCAATCCTACGATATCTTTGGTAAGGTTTTTCATGGTCTAAACCATGAAAAAGCGGGTAACAAATTAAAAATATTTGGAGGATTTGAAATCCCCACCGGGTTTGCTAGAACGATGCAAGATTTGGGGCTATCGCTCAAGGCTTTGTAGAAGTCCGAGAGGAGTCTCTCTTTCTTCCCCATTATATCGTATGGTGTGTGTGATAGTAGTTAGAGGTGTAGTGTGTGGTATACTAGATAGACTTGATTGTTGATGTTGTTGTGTATTTACGCTCGGGTGTTTTTGTACGACCGGACCTTAATCTCATGCAAGACTAAGTCGAGCTTAACTACACATGCAACACTCCAAACAATTTTGATATACTAGTATAAACCTCTAACAGGAGATGCGAGGTGTGGAAGAAAGGAATACCCGACAAGGCCCCTTGCTTCGCTTTATGAATGAATAGCGTCTTGGTACGCTGTGTTCGATTGTATATAAGAGAATAGAACACTGAAAAACTTGACAACTCGAAGTTCAAATCAAAACCGTGGAAATCCTGGAATTTCAGCTGGCATGCTCGTCGCTCTATCTTGTATAGGCCAAGGCAAAGTCGAAGCTCGAGAAGATAAGCTGGTCGCTCTCTCTTTGTTGAGGCTGGCCTTCGATGTATAAGCGCGAAGTCCAAGAAGATAGCTGGTCGTCGCTCTTTTTCGGCGTGGCGGCTTCAGGGTATAAGCGAGAAGTCCAAGAAGATAGCTGGTCGCTCTTTTTTGGCTGGCCTTGCATCGCGTTTTCTCGAATTTTTCCAAAACTGAAACGGCAACCACAGTATGAATCAAACAAGGGTGGGTGGGTGAAATGGGATTTAAAAATAACTAATTATATTATGAAAACAATGCTAAAGTGCAACTAAGATGGCAGCGGCGCCATTTGATAAACTCAAATGACTAGTCTACCTACGCGATATTCGATGAATTCTCAACGCAAGTAAAACTAAACTTACTTGATACTCTTAGTTTATCAAAGATTTATTCTACTCTCAACCAATTGAGATATAGTGGAGTAGATAAGTTCGTTCCACTCCTAGTTCTCTAGCACGGATTGTTTTCTTAGTCTAACTAGTCGTTTTTAAGTCTATGAGAGTTTTACGAAGGGAATTATACTACGATGCAACTACCCACAAGATGCAACTAGTCGGTTATCAGTCAACTAATGGAATGCTACGTTGATTCTATGATAAGGAGTTAGAGGGGGATTGATTCCACCTTAACTCAACTTAATCCACTAACGACGAATCGTCGTAATCCGAATTGAACTGCTTAGCAGAACAATTGGTTATTCCTAATCCCTAATTATACATGGCATTTCTACCAATTATAACTAGCATGTGAACAATTAAACCCATTCTCATGGTGAACTAATCATTTCTAGAGTGGAATAGAAAATACGGCGATTCTAACGATAATCGAATCAAGCTTTCATCAAGGCTTCACAACCCCTCTAATGGAGGTTTAGCCTTGAATCATTCATAATCATTTCCATTTATATTAAAACTAAACATAATATAAAGCATTGACATTTATTTAATTAAACAATAATGAAATCTAATTTAATGACTAAATTGAACTAAGGACATAAATTGAAATTAGATCTAGAATTGGAATTGACAAATCGAAATGGATAAAGAATACTACTTTATTGATCTAATCAAATGAAGAACAAGATTCAAGGTTTAATCTAATAAGGGATTTGAAACTAATTAAAGAAAAACAATTAAATCTAGATCTAGAAGCTATTTTAATGGCTACTTTCTATTCTAAGCTATGAACCCTAATTCTCTACTAATTAATCTACCCTATGCTACCATTAACAAAGACTTAAGCTTTTGTTCTTATACATTCAGATCCAAAATTCGTGCATGGGCTTGGAGCCATGGGTTGGGCCAGAGAATCAGGCCCAAAACCCAATTCTTTCAGTCCAAAAAGGCCTCTTCAGCTGCAGTTGACTTCCACAGACTTTTCGTCCACTTCTGCTCCTCTGATTGGGTCAAGGCTTGGACCATTGCAAAGCTCTTTCCGAGCCGGTCGTTTTGACATAAGATATGCCCAATTCCGAGGTCTGAGTCCAAAGATACGGCTTTCGGAAGTTCTGCTGACTTTTGCTCCTTTATCTCGCTAAAGTGGTACATTTCTGCACATAATGGACTTTGAAACCCGAAATGCATAAAAACACGTAATCAGTGTTAACTCTTACTTATTATTCACATAATTGGTCTAACAGTATGATTATTAAGGGGTTAAAACTACAGTTTTGGGCTCTTATCATACTGCAAGGGTGGTGGTTCGGGAATGGACTTCTTCTAATTCATGACTTTATTATTGTAGTTTCGCTTGTCAACTATTTATACTCACATTTAATTCCAGTTGACTCTATTGGTTTTTGTTGACTTTCTTGTTTTAATGTTGTTTTAATGTTGGGTGATCACTTATAAAGTTTAGATAGGTAATCAGTAGCCTGGTTACCTTCTCTATAAATATATAGTACATTAACTCTGACAATTGAACTCTTAAACAAAACAATTGCTACAAGTAGATTATAACAAGATCTTGTGGAGGTTTTTCAGTTCCATTTATAGTGTGTAATACGGCTCTCCGGGAATCTAATCTAACCTTTTACCTCTAGTTTCTTTATAACGCGTTGTCTCTAATGTCTTCTTGTACATCGTAATGCATGTTTCTAACATCCTGTTTTGCTCATTTTGTGTATGTCCGTAGTAATGAACAAAGCTTGAATTTTCATTTAACTTGAACTGGATTAGGCTTTCTGTGTAGTATGTGAGTGTAGTTGTACCCTTAACAAATTAGAATGTGAGACCTTCCTAAATACACAACACTTAAAAATTTGGATAAATAAAGTAAGAGCAACATGATGAGGGACTAGCTAAACTCGCTTTTATGGGGAGTCGCGATGAATTAGGTGTTGCAAACAAGCGAGGTCTTGATGAAGAGTCACTGTACTTTATACCTTGCGTGTCATTCCCAATTATCATTAATCAACTTAGAAGTCTTGTTCTTTCATGTTCCTTTTGGTTTTGTTGGATGAAATATACCTACTATGGATGACAAGCTAACAACATGATCTTATATCCAAAGTAGGTTCCTAGTGGCTGACTCCATCCATTGAAATCTAGTCTAGTTATATCTCATTTGGCATATGATTAGACATGTACTTATTTTTTAATTTCAGAACAAATGGATGGATCTTTTCCCTTCCATTGTCTCATCAGCAAGGACTATTCAAACTCCAAACTATAACATCTCGCATATCAAGTCATCCAAGTGGCTCCCTAAATCTGGTAAGAATATGGTGGACATTTGAACCTCCAATTTTTCGCTTTCAATGTTTGTATATTGATATATAAAAGCACTTTGTACACTTTTACCATTCATTAAAGGTTGTTCTATTCAATATATTGGCAGATGTACACGGAGTTGCAATTTCTCTCACCTTTGGTACCTACTGAAGTGAAACACTTTCTTTGCTATTGCCATTTAATGTTGAGGGGACTTGGGCAATTGTTGACTTTCCCTTTGATAGTTTCCATGAATCCTTTCAGCATTCCTTACTAGATACCGGAGACGACCCTATGGTTGAATCAAACAAGATATGCCGAATGGCTATTCAAGGGTAAGGTTCATATATATTACATTATTTTATTGACATTTTGTTTGTTTGGGGATTATATTGTCGCACTATTCATAGGCTCTTCTCCATCGAAAAGAAGCCCTATCCTTTGTTTGTAAACTAATACTCCAAATCACTATGTTAACCTAATTTTCTTTTCCTTGGACCCCCCCCCCCCCCCCACACACACACACACACTCACACTTGGGTCTTCTTCCATTGGTTGTCGATGGCGACCCATCTATCAAGGTTTGATAATCAATTTTCACATTCTAAAATCTGGGGGTGTTGTCTTGGTATATTTGTGCCTAGTCATCAAGGTAATCTTCATGACGATTTCTTTACATAGGTGACCTGGGTAGAACATGCTAAGGTAGAGTATAAGCTAGTCCACCCGATCTTTAACCACTTCAGTAAATAGTGGAATGGCGTTTGGAGCTTCAACGATTGGTAATTTGTTGGCAAGTCTTATGGCTAGAAATATTTTCGATCACGGAGGTGCTTTTCTCTCCATATTTTTAAATTCTTTTTGCATGTGTATAATGGATCAAAGTTTTATTTGATGCACTAACATAGTGATAAGATACATATGGACTTTCTATGCATCTTTGTAACATGCCTCTCTGTTGCACTGATTAGTAGGCTTAGTATTAAACAAGTGAACTACACATCTTTTGAAATTAAACAATTTAATCATTAAGAAGATAATCTTAGAAAAGTTGTAGTATGAAGAGGATAGACTATGAACTAGCCGGGATCTTGGGCAGATTTGACTACTTAAGGTTTAAAGTCTGGAAGCACAAGGCTTTCATAAGAAAATAGTATTGAACTAAGTCACATAAAGATTTGTTTTGCCAATTTGTTTATGTTTTCGTGTAGTGCCCAATTCAACCAGGAGGATACGAGTGTGGATATTATGTCTTGCAGTGCATGAGACATTTTATGATGGATACTAGTCAATCAATTAAGACAAAGGTTAGCAAGTCTTTATTGTTAATATATTCTAAAATATCTTATGTAATTCTTTCTTGTAAATGTATATCATATATACTAAATTCTTTGTTGACTTAACGTACTTGTGTAGCTAATGGAGTTGGCCAACACTATCACCTATACCACTGCTGAGCTTATTGACTTTCGTATGGAGTTTATTGACTTTATCGAACGATTTATCTCGCCAAGCCAAAGGTATGTGTATGTATTGCGATAATAGTATTTTGTTTTTATTTTGTTTGTTGCTTTGAGGTATGTGGGATGACTTTAAATGTAGTAGTGTATATCTTGAACCACAGCCCATTTGCATTGTAGGTATTTTCATTTATTTTTTCTTCCGTTGTGAGAACTAGGTCCCATCACATTGTTATCTTCATGCCTATATAAAATAGTCTGCTTCTGGTCAGTAGCTTGAGTTTTTGGTAGCAAATTTACTAATAATGTTTCTTTACTTTATTTGTTTCTTAGGTTTGACAACGTTCGATTGATCGATGGATAATGCTTAATTTGTTGATGATGGAGTTGATTAGAATGATTTTTAGTTTGGTTGAATGTGCTATCAAATAAATGTATCGTATCTAACATTTTTCAATGATGTTGGATAAATGATAAATTGATGTAAGGAATAAGTATTTTCGAATGGTTTGAAAATATATGGGTTGAAGTTACTGTGGATGTTCTAATTTTATTTATGAGAATTTTATAGATGTTTTATTAGTGAAATAGGTTTACATCTAGGAATTTAATTACGTGAGGTTATTATGTAGTATTTTTCTTGGAAAAATATAATAATAATATATATAATATAAATTAAAAAAAAAAAAAAAAAAATGAAAAGTTTAGAAGAACTGTTAGTGTAAACTATTTGTTGACGTATTTTTTTTTCATAAAATGACGGTTCTATAGTAGTTAATAGGCATTTCATGACGGTTCCACAGTAGTCAATTGGCATTTCATGACGGTTATGACGTGAACTGTTAGAAAATATTGTTAATTTCTTGACGGTTACATATGAGGTGTCATAATAAAATTTACCTACTATAACGTTTTAAAGACTAATATATGTCATAATGGGAGGACCTTTTAAGACGTCCTTCTATGAACCGTCATAAATTTAGTGATGGTTTTGGTTGAGTTTTTATGACAACCTGTGAATAATGACTAGTTTTGCAATCAGAAAGTGTCATGTTCATGACACCTAAAAATTGTCATAAAAAGCCATTTTTTTAGTAGTGGAGAATTTAGGCCCTCTATGGATCGATATAGCCAGAAATTCAAACCTATGAATTATTTTCCGCTAGTCGCCCCTCTGAGCCTTTCTTAGCCTTTCATAAACCACAAATCCTTTACCCTTTTACAAAATAAAACAAAATAAAAAAAAATCAACCTACCCAAATCTTTGAATAAGTCTGAGAATAGAGATGAAGAATAGAAAAGAGAAGAACCTTTGAAATCAAGAATTCGTTAGTTGCTTCAGATGAGAAAATTAAGTTTCCATCCAAATAAAAAAAATGATAAAAAAATAAAAGAAAATAAAGTGTTAGAACTCCAAAAATAAAATCAAGGAGTCAAAAGCCAAAGAAAAAAGAAAAAAAAAATATGGCTAAGGATGGAAACAAAGTGTAGAAGCAAAAGTAAAGAACAAAGGTTTTTCTAGTTGCATAATATGAAGCCTCTATTATCTCAGACTTGTTTTTTTTTAATATCCATTTCCTTCCTTCTTAAACCATCTCCTAATCTCTGCAACACCTAATAAAGACCGCTAACTCAATTAGAAATAGGTTAGTGTGATAGTAAGTGGCAGATGTGTTTGATCGACTCTGGCTTCCTTATGTGTCATTGAGTTTGTTAGATAAAGTGTGCCTTGCATTAATCGGAGTAGTGAAACTTGAGCGGAAAAATCAGAGTGGTTTTTGTCTTGATATTTATGTGAGGACCTACTTAAGGACCTTATTTCGAGTTTTCAGAAACGGACCTGCTAGTTCATCTCATAGTATTACTTATTGTATATATGTTTATTCGTAGATGATTGATTATTATGCATATATTAGGTTAGGTTTCGACTTAATTATTTTGTATTCATTGCTAGTGAGATGTATAGATAATTGAGACATAGATAATAAAACAATAATTTTATTTATGAGTCGTTGTAGTATAGATGAAGTTTGTAACTACCTTCATTGGAAAACTCTCACGAGGCTATAACTCGTCCACTAGGGAATTCCTAGTGGTTTAAGGCCTTGTTGCATATGGTCAATGCAATCACACTCGAAAAAACGAGATTAGTTAGAACTCCATTTTTGGTCACTTATGCTAATTTCTCATATTTGCTTGAGGACAAGCAAAATGCTGTTTGGGGGTGGTTTGGTAAGAGCCCAAAACTGTAGTTTTAACCCCTTAACAATAATACTTTTAGACCAATTATGCAAGTAATAAATAAGAGTTAATGCTAATTACGTGCTTTTATGTATTTCAGGCATTGAAGTCAATTATGTGTAGAAATGTTCCACTTTGGCGATATAAAGGAGCAAGGGTTGGTTGCTAAGAAGTTCTATGATTAAAGGCCAAGACGGGCAGAAACAGCACACAAAAGTCAGGAGAACTTCAAAAGACCGTATCTTTGGACCCAGGCCTCGGAATTGGGTGTACCTTATGTCAAAACGACCGGCTCGGAAAGAGATTTCCAATGGTATAAACTTTGACCCAATCAGAGGAGCAAAAGTTTATGAAAACTCTATTGAAGTCATGGCCACCTGGAAAGGGCCCTGTGGACTGAAGAAATTGGGCTTTGGGCTGGATTTTCCGGCCCAAAACATGGACCCTTAGCCCATGCACGAAAATGTGGATCTGGTCTCCTCCATTTCCACACACAAGACTTAGCTCTTAAGTATCAATTAGGTTAGGATAGAGCGTAGCTATTAAAGCTTAGTTGTTATTCTTGTTTTAATTTCAGTATTGAATGATTGTTATTCTTGTTTTAATTTCATTATTGAATGATTGTTATTTAGTTGTTAGATCAATAAAATATTTAGTTCTTGATAATCTAATTTCGTTTTCCATTAATTATTAGCTTCAATTCTTAGATTTATTTATTTGTCATTATTCGTTTAAATCAATTATTGCATGAGTAGTTTCCATTTGAGTTTAAATAAGCAAAGTTCCAATCTTTTTATGATGTCTAGTTTTAATTCATATGGAAATGATAGTTTGATGAATCAAGACTAAACCTCTATTAGAGGGTTTGATGAAACCTTGATGAAAACTTGATTGTGTAGTGTAGAATCGTGTAAGAGTCTATTCTCGCTCTAGAAGGTCGATTGATTAAGCCGAGAATGGGTTGGACTTCCTCACTTGCTAGTTATGAATTGGTAGAGATGCCATGTATAATTAGGGATTAGAGCGACCAATTCTTACCGTAAGAACGTAAAATTGGATTACGACAATCTATGCTAGTTTATTAAGTTGGATTCAAGGTGTTATCAAATGGGCCATTTGATAATCCGATAAAATTGAATATACTTCTACTTGAATAAATAATGAATATCAAACGAAGTAAAACTAAAACTTTATCATAACAGTTCTTATCAAAGATTTCTACTCGATACTATTGAAGTAGAGTTGGAATAGAAGATTCGTTCCACTCCTAGTTCTTTAGCATTCAAGTTTTCTATGACTATCAATCCTACCAAAGTCAATGAGAGTTTTACAAATTATACCACGATGCAATTTATACTAACAAGATAATAGGATTATAATGATTCAACTACTGAAAATGCTATGGAATACTAAAGTTTGAATCTAGAATAAGAATTATGGGGAATTGAATCCACCTTGAATCCAACTTCATAAACTAGCATAGATTGTTGTAATCTAATTCTTACGTTCTTACGGTAAGAATTGGTTTCTAATCCCTAATTATACATGGCATCTCTACCAATTCATAACTAGCATATGAGGAAGTCCAACCCATTCTCATGGCTTAATCAATCGACCTTCTAGAGTGGAATAGACTCTACAACGATTCTATACTACACAATCAAGTTTTCATCAAGGTTTCATCAAACCCTTCTAATGGAGGTTTTGCCTTGATTTATCAAACTATCATTTCCATATGAATTAAAACTAGACATCATAAAAGATTGGAACTTTGCTTATTTAAACTCAAATGGAAACTACTCATGCAATAATTGATTTAAACTAATAATGACAAATAAGTAAATCTAAGAATTAAAGCTAATAATTAATGGAAAATGAAATTAGATTATCAAGAATTAAATATTTTATTGATCTAACAACTAAATAACAATCATTCAATACTGAAATTAAAACAAGAATAACCACTAATTAATTAATTGAAAAACTAGATCTAGAACTAAGATTTAATGGCTACTTTCTATCCTCACCTAATTGATATTTAAGAGCTAAGTCTTGTGTCTTGGAATGGGGAGACCGGATCCACATTTTCGTTCATGGGGTGAAGGTCTTAGTTTTTGGCCGAAAAATCAAGCCCAAAGCCCAATTTCTTTAGTCCACAGGGCCCTTTTCAGCTGTCTTTGACTTTAACAGACTTTTTGTCAACTTTTAATCCTCTAATTGGGTCAAGGTTTAGACCATTGGAGGGCTCTTTCCAAGCTGGTCATTTTCACATAAGGTACGCCCAATTCCGAGGCATGACTCCAAAGATACGGTCTTCGGAAGTTCTGCTAACTTTTGTGTCCCGTTTCTGCCTGCGTTGACTCTGACTTTTCAGCTTCTGACCAGGCTTTACAAAGACTTTTTCTCCTTGAATCTTGGCCTTTAATCACAGAACTTCTTAGCAACCAACACTTGCTCCTATATATAGCCAAAGTGGCACATATCTACACATAATTGACATCAATGCCTGAAATTCATAAAAGCACGTAATTAACATTAACTCTTATTTATTACTCGCATAATTGGTCTAAAAGTATTATTGTTAAGGGGTTAAAACTACAATTTTGGGCTCTTATCAAACTACCCCCAAACAACATTTTGCTTGTCCTCAAGCAAATATGAGAAATTAGCATAAGTGACCAAAAATGGAGTTCTAACTAATCTCGCTTTTTCGAAATGCGATTGCATTGACCATATGCAACAAGGCCTTAAACTACTAGGAATTCCCTAGTGGACGAGTTATAGCCTCGCGGAGAGTTTTCGATGAAGGTACTCACAAACTTCATCTATACTACAACGACTCATAAATAAAACTATTGTTTCCTTATCTATGTCTCAATTATCTATACATCTCACTAGCAATAAATACAGAATAATCAAGTCGAAACCTAAGCTAATATATGCATAATAATGAATCATCTACGAATAAACATATATACAATGAGTAATCTTGTGAGATGAACTAGCAGTTCCGTTTCTAAAAACTCAGAATAGCCTTAAGTAGGTCCTCACATAAATGTCAAGACAAAAACCACTCTGATTTTTCCGCTCAAGTTTCATTACTCTAGTGTGCAGTGGGCACACTTTACCTTACAAACTCAATGACACACAAGAAAGCCGGAGTCGATCAAACACATCTTCCACTTACTATCACACTAACCTATTCCTAATTGAGCTAGAGGTCTTTATTAGGTGTTGCGGAGATTAGGAGATGGTTTAATAAGGAAATCAATATTCAAAAAGGACAAGTCTAAGATAATAGAGGCTTCATATTATGTAACTAGTGAAACCCTTGTTCTTTACTTTTGCTTCTACACTTTTTTTCCATCCTTAGCCATATTTTTTTTCTTTTTCTTTGGCTTTTGGCTCCTTGATTCTATTTTTGAAGTTCTAACTCTTTATTTTCTTTTATTTTTTTTATTTGGATGGAAACTTACTTTTCTCATCTTAAGCGACTAACGAATTCTTGATTTCAAAGGTTTTTCTCTTTTCTATTCTTCATCTCTATTCTCAGACTTTTTCAAAGAATTGGGTATGTTGATTTTTTTATTTTGTTTCATTTTGTAACAGGGTAAAGGATTTGTGGTTTATAAAAGGCTAAAGAAAGGCTTAGAGGAGCGACTAGCGGAAAATAATTCATAGGTTTGAATTTTTGGCTATATCAATCCAAAGAGAGCCTAAATTCTCGCTTAGGATATGGTATAGTAATCAAGCAAGTGGACGTGTGATTTCTCTATCCGGATTTTACTTCTCCCTTGTGTCATTTCTCAAATGTTCACACATATAAGGCTTTAGGCTATATTCTCACAGGATTTGTAGAATAAGTACTCTAGCCTAGATTTCAGAAACTTACTACCAACAATCATAGATACTCATGTAACATATTTATAGATAGATGCAAGCCTAAGTTTCTAAAAACTATTCTAATAGAAAAGCTACATGAGACTTCTAGATTATTGAGAGCATTGAGAAAGAAAACAATACCAATATTCCTAAGTGTATAACATACTTTTTATTTATATTTTTATTATTTTTGAATTTTTTTTTATCTAGAAAACAAGTGCATATTATACATATCGATATCCTAACAGGATGCCTTAATTACATGTGTTTCTATGCCCCAAATAAGAAGCATGCTTTGTTCTCAAAGTATTTAAATAAATAGGGTAGAGAAATACCATGGAAACGCATGAAATTCTTTAACATGCAAAACAAGGTTAAACATACTAATATAGAAAAGAAAAATCGACACAACTCTATAAGAGTTCCACCCGTTATAGAGTTAATGAGAAATAATTTTCTTGGGACATAAGCGGGACACTAACTGAAATAAAAAACTAACCTTAACTCCTGTTTAAGCATTTTCCTCATTTCCCTCTCCAAAGAGGAGGTTCCTTCGCATCCCTGCCATGCTATGATAACTTGCCAAGCCTGCGCCCGTGTGTTAAATCAACTTGTGCTAACTGTCTAGTTTTACAATGTTCGATGGGGTGTAAGGAGCAACCAAATGAGGTTGCACCTTCCATCCCGACCAAGTCATTACTGTCTTGAACAACTTATATAGTGCCTTGAACTACGTTCATTAACGCTTATTAACATGGTCGTGGACATGACACTAAATAGGCTATTCAAGACAATATATAACATATCCATAAACAGATCATTCTAAACGTTAAGAGAATTCCTGCATATATGGTGCCTTAAGCAGCTTACAATGTGTCTTGAACGGTTATATAGTGTTGATGAACCATTTCGATAGTAGTATTGCCATTTTCTAGAATCTAACTTGTGAATTCTAACTTTCCATATAGAATAAATAAGCGGACCATAAATAAGGCAATAATCCCATACATAATTGTTGTGTTTAGTTGGGTATAGGATTACCATCGTTTAGAACGTTCCCAGAGAGAGTCTTTTAATTGACTGTCATCCTAGGAAGGTTTTAATCGCTATTGCTCTATTATTTTATCAATGGTTGAGATTAAGATCGAGGTTGGACGACCCAAGATAGCCTTGTGAAATGGCTTTCTTATAAGATATGGTCCATGCCCTACTTCCAAAATACCCATATTCTTAACAATAATCGTTCTCTTTCTCGATGTCAACTTTGTCAATGTCGTCTCGTTCCCCAATTGGGTTGGTGAATTTACTCGAAGACATACTAACTACGATCAATAGGATAAAGAAGCAAGTGAATCCGTCAGCAATGAAGGAGGTTGATATTCTCTTTGGGAAGATGGATAATTTTATTTCTTGATAGTGATATTCGATGAAAATGAGGGAAAGAAAATTGAAGAAAGAAAATTATGTGTCGTTGTGGGAGAAAGTGAAAAGATGTGAACTTCAAGCGTAAGTTGGAAGTCATCCAATCTGTTTGGTTATATTCAAATAATAGTACGGAAGGAGTCCGATTTGATTCATGAGGGAATTTGTTCATCTATTTCATATTCATGGGTTGTATTATGTTATTCTATTTTTATCCCTTTATGAATTGTATGTGTTTGATGAAATGACTCTTACTTTGCTCTAATTTCTTTTTGTTTCTTTTTTCTTCTTCTTTATCCCATTTGCAAAATAACTGAATTGTTTGAAGTGATGCATACAAATTAATAACCTTTCACAAAATAAGTAGATTGTTTGAAGTGATGCATGCGTCCTTTGGAAGAGATGCCCCGAAGTGATGCGTCCTTTGGAAGTGTCGCGTCCTTAGGTTGTTGGTGACTTTCCAGTAAATAGTAAACATGGCCTATATAAGCATGTGGCCCATAAGCATGGGAGTTGGTGCTTGAACTATTGGTGACTTTTCAAAACGATGGTCCAATCTTTTAAAAGAAATGGGAAAGATGAGGGTTGCGTTCTTCCTCAAGAAATGTGCCGACAGATTCTTCTCTATGCAACAAATCAAAGCTTGTTTGGTGTGAGTGGGAAACCCACGACGCAGCAAATGCTTATGTTGCTTTCGATCTTAAAACTAGATTTTAGACACAATGTGCGGGTTTGTATGTGAATTTTGTGGAACCGTTGGAGTTTATGATCTTGCGTTTGTCAAAAGGCTGCAGAGACACTATAAGATAGTCTCAAGTCAACAACCGCGGGGAGGTAGTCGTTTCGATGATTGGTTGAAAAGTTTGACTCCATACACAAATGGAGAAGGTTAAAAGATTTGGAGTTGTCCTTTAATAGTGAGCACATTGAAATGAATCCGGGTATTGTGGCGAAAAGATGTTTTCATTGGCCTATTAAATTGAGGGGGATTTTGCGATTCAATATTGTCACCGAGAGATGGAGTAAGATTGCACTACCATTGACAGGTTGCGCTGGAAAAGTTTCAAAAGGTTTTCCAATTTCAGGGAACAATTACAGTTATGTTCTCCTTTATGGGTGTTGGGCCGGGCATTACCCAACAATTGGAGCTTTGACTTTTAATTAACAAACTGTTGGGATGAAGGTGGGAGGTTTAAGTTGGACAATTTGTATCTTTGACCTATGATAAAAGAAAAAATATAGTTTTACCTACGAATAAGCGATGAGACTCAAACGCCAAGTTAAACTATAGCTATTTTCTACTAAGTGTTTTATCAAAGTTTTTTCTACTCGATTGCTATCGTAATAGAGTTGGAGTAGAAGATTCATTCCACTCCTAGTTCTTTAGAATTTGTGTTTACTAAGATTATCAGTTCTACCAAAGTCAATGAGAGTAAGACGGAAATTATACTACGAAGGAAATTATACTAACAAGCTCACGATAATTCAATCAAACTAATACTAAATTGATAGTATGATAAGGAATTAGGGGGATTGATTCCACCTTAACTTCGGCTTAATTTACTAAAGAAGAATAAATTAAGTAATCGAGGTTGAAATGCTTTTGATAACAATTGGGTCTTCTTAATCCCAAGTTGTTCATGGTAATCTCTACCAACCAACAACTAGCATGTGAAACAATCGAACCCATTCTCATGGTGAACTAATTGTTTTCTAGAATGGAATGGAAAACCACGAACTATTCTATGCTAACAAAATCAAGCTTCATCAAGGCTTCTTCAACCCCCTCTAATGGAGGTTTTAGCCTTGAATCATTACGCTATCATTTCTTAAACAAGAACTCATAGAACAGCCATTATTGATATAAATGATTAACTTATAAATCTAATTTGAACAACAATAGTAATGATTTCAATCAAATTAAACAAAATTGAAACTAAATTAGCACTAAAATCATGAATACTAATTATCAATGAAGACAAACTAATTCTAAATAAGAATTAAATCAAGAACTAAATGGAAATAAAAACTAATACTTTATTATAAAACTAAAATTGATTCTAAAATAACAACCTACTTTGTTCTAACTAAGCTATTGGAATTGAAAAACTAATTAACTGAATGAATTAAAATCTAGATCTAAAAGAAGCTATTGAACTAATTAATGGAGTCTAAAACTAGATCTAAAACTATTGGCTAATGGCTACCTAAAAACTAGAAAATTTAAGAGCTAAGTCTTGTGTCTTGAAATGGAGGAGACCAGATCCACATTTTCGTGCATGGGCTAAGGAGTCATGTTTTAGGCCGGAAAACCGAGCTCAAAACCCAATCTTGGATCCAAGAGGCCCTTTTAATTTGGATTTTACTTCAGCAAACTTTTCATCCACTTCTACTCCTCTGATTGGGTCAAAGTTTAGACCATTGGAAATCTCTTTCTGAGCTGGTCGTTTTGACATAAGGTAGGCCCAATTCGGAGGTCTGAGTCTAAAGATATGGCTTTCAGAAGTTCTGTTGACTTTTGTGCGATGTTTCTGCCCGTGCTGACTTTGACTTTTTAGCTTTGACCGGGCTTTAAAAAGGTTTTTTCTTCTTGAATATTGGCCTTTAATCACAAAACTTCTTCGTAACCAACCCTTGCTCCTTTATCTCACCAAAGTGACACATTTCGACACATAATTGACTCCAATGCCTGAAATACATAAAAGCACGTAATCAACATTAACTCTTATTTATTACTCGCATAATTGGTCTAAAAGTATTATTGTTAAGGGGTTAAAACTATAGTTTTGGGCTCTTATCAACCTACTAGATAATGGTGTTGCAGTTTTCAACTGTGGAAGACAAATGGTGTGGTATAATTTAACAAAAATTGGGGATTTTATAATCAAAGAAATCCCATAGGTTGGCTGGAACCACGTTCATCAAATGGTGTGGTATAATTTAACAAAATTGAGGATTTGATAATCAAAGAAATCCCATAGGTTGGTGGAACCACGTTCATCAAGTAATGTCAGATTTTTGTGCCAAGCGAATGGCTTATAAGTATGTCAAGGTATGGTTGGGTGTCGAGTTGGGGATGGAAGGAATTTCGGGACAAGAATTTTTGAAGATACAACATGTTAAGAGTGTTTCCTAAGACAATGATATATAAGCTTCCTAAGATAAGGCAAGTATGTGAAGCATGTTAGGTGTAAAGGGTATCTGATGTCATGGAAAATGTATTTAGTGTTCTTAACAACTTTTATATAGTTTACTAACTTGTTTACATAGGACACCATATAAGCTTTCAACGATAGTAGATAAGTACTTTCGAAAATCTATTTTAATAGTATATTTGTAATGCTTTTAATATTATTACATCGGCGTTTTTGAGATATTTGAGATTATTTTGGTAGGTAGGTATAATGATTTAGGTAAATCTTAAGATAATGATATATTTATATATTTATATCATACATTGGTTCTATGTTTTATTACTAACAAATATTAAGATTAACATTTTAGGGCATATCACAATAGCTTCCGATTAGTAGACAATTGACCAAAATTACATTATAACAAACAAGTCTCAATAATGATGGAAGTCCCCGCAAATAAAAGCTATATAGAGTATTTCATATTTTTGTCGATGTCGAGGAACTCATGTTGAAGTAATACCACAATCAACTAGGTCCTTTGCCATGGTACACGGATGCAATGCAACTCTTCTAAATTGGAGGTGATCACCTCGATTAATTGGTGCATATGCAAGTACAAACACTCCATAATTCCACCCATCAATTTGTTTTATACAATCAACATGTTATATTTTCCATTTCCACTGCAAGAACGTAGGGTGTATCCAATTTGGGTCGTGCAATAGGAGACCGTGACAGAGCAAAGCACACAACTTAATCTATACTTGGGGAAGGGTCGATCACATTGAAAACTAATGAATTGTACATAAACACGCCCAATTTTTAAAGTTGAAGACAACAAGGATCCAATGTTGGTTGTTTCCCACATTCAAAGCCATCTTCAATCCATTCGATTTTGCCGTGGGAGGGATGTGACTTTTTTCTTGAACCAAGTCTTTGAAGGTCATGCTTAGGCTCCACGATATTAATGAACCAGTTTTAAGTAAGCTTTTCTATTGTGGTTAGACTCCCATCATTGAGGGTGCCTTGCGGTAAGGTTCCATATAACGCCTCCATCGAAACCTAAGTTAATAGACACATAAGTAATTTGCATCACTATATCAGTAAAAATGAAAAAGGACGATGGTTGGGAATGTATAATAAATTACTAGGACAGGCGTGTCAGGGATGATAGTGTATCTAGCATAATGTGTCTGGAAATTTGGATCCACCGTTTCATTGTTCTACCTATTCAAAAGTTCCATGTAAATAGAAAGAAATTGAACAAGAAAAAAAAATATAACAATAATAAATAAGTAAATAAATAAAGTAAAAAAAGTTTGCCATTGTGTGTATGTAAGGGTTTTGACGGATTACTATAGGGTAATAATTTGTTTTCAAACCTCATCATTCAGCCATTATTTGTCATAAAGCAAGTAGAAGCTCCTTAGATTAATGTGTAATCCTAGGCCAAAACATCTGACTTTAATAATTGGTGCAATAGGTTCCATGTTTGGTTGATCATGCTGCCACCAGTACTGTGCTGTGACATAGGCAGTAGTGGTCCTTTTTACTGGATCATCCATAAGTTCACCTCAAGTGCATACAGTAGAGTTTCTGCCAATTAGCGCATTCTTTTGAAAAGTATGCTGAATCTTTTTTTGGTATAGCTTTGCAACTTCTTCTTCTAGCACACTAAATTTGTTCCACTGGGACTCCTTCTGTGCATTCCTTTTGTGAACTGGCCGTCAATAATATTATTTGAGGACAATACCTTCAAATACATTATGACAAATCCAGATTACTAGCATAGGCCGTTAGTGATTGCCATCGACTTCATAATAAAGCTATATACATACTAAAGACTATTCACAACTTAAGGCTTTCTCTTCAACAAACATTTCTGTGAAGAGACACGTTCATGGGGGAACTTATATAGGGTC
Source organism: Coptis chinensis (assembly GCF_015680905.1). NCBI lineage: Eukaryota > Viridiplantae > Streptophyta > Magnoliopsida > Ranunculales > Ranunculaceae > Coptis > Coptis chinensis. Next base: position 41,484,975 of record NC_141463.1, read on the forward strand.
TTGAACAACTTATATAGTGTCTTGAAGAACTTATATAGTGGCTTCAATAACTTTTTAATTTCTGCTTATCAACTTGTTCGTGGGAAGCTTAAATATGACACTAAATTAGCTGTGCCAAGACACTATATAAGCTGCTCAAGACACTATCAGATGTGGGTGAACGTACTAGGTTATATAGTCTCTTGAATAGCTTATATCGAGTCTTCAATAACTTTTAAATATCCTCTTATGAACTTGTTCGAGGGAAGCTTATATATGACACAATATCAGACGTCCGTGTATGTACCACGTTATATAGGGTCTTGCACAACTTATATAGTGTTATATATAAGTCTAAATTAAAACATTAGTAAGTGTACATTCAAAAGTTGTTCACTTAAACTAGATAAGGTGTTGGAAGAGATTATATAAGCTGCCCCCACGATCATGTTTAAGCTAAGTGTTTAAGTGAAAAAGCAAATAAAATTATCTTTGACATTTTGAATATGTGTCATACTCTTGGTTTACACCTTATCATTTTGAATATGTGTCATCCACTTCCTTTTCAGTACCATCACCACCATCCTTTACAGTACCCTCTCCGTCATCATCGAAGTCCACTTGATGACAACCAGCAGCCATCTTAACATACTCTGTAGCAGTAATTCCACACTCCGATAAATCCTTTGCAATTCTCTGTCTGATATATACTTTGCACATATGGTCAAAATTTGGTGACCTATTCCTGAGAAGACAGTCAACAAAGGTTAATGCATAGGCCCCACAGCTGTTATCAACATTTTGTTTTAAAGAATCGGTGAACACAAACTACCACTTGGTACTAATTTGGAGTGATGGATATAGTTTTTGTTGAAAGCCAACATCCCCGTAAGGAAATACAGAGAGTACCTTCTCCAAAGTTGGACCTAGGGTCAAGCTCCCACTCCTCACCACTCTCAGCAACAACCAAAGAATCAAAGATCTGAACATACCAGTCTCTGAAGTTGACTACAACGAGAATCCAATGGATGTTGCCAATATTAATCATCATCATCAAACACTGCTTGTTTGCTATGTCGTTAACAAATGAAAGGAAAACACTTGTCATGTTGCCTGTATGTAAAGAGCCTCCCAATACAAAATGTGTGACTTCTTTGATCTTGGTTTCCAAATCAATTTTGTCATTGTCAAGGGTCGCTGCCAAACTATTGTAGGAAAAGTACATACAGCGCTGTAGTCATGGAAAGGAAAATTTATTAGTTAAGGGTGTCATGAAAGCTTTCTAATAAATGGACTTCTTGGTGGGTTAACTTTTATATGTCCTTAACAATTTTAACTTGTTAACTTGCTTGAGGAAGCTTTTATATGACACCATATACCTAGTGGAAGACAATAGATAAGATTCTGAAGACCCTATATAACATGTCCGTAAACACAATACTATAAGTTGTGAAGATTACCAAAAAGAATTATGCAGATATAATGTGGTACTTTGGTTCATGTACCATGTCCATGTACCAATGTTGCAACAATTCCATGTACATATCGATAGCCTGCAGATCGGCACAGAATTAGTACAAATATTTAGGCAATATATTTCCAAACAACCGCGTAAGTAAAAGATCAGTGAGAGAGACATACGATATCATTGAGCCAAACATTCTTATACAAGGTGTAGAAGACAGATAGATCTACCTCATCTCGGTAGCCATACCATCTAATAACCTGTGTTAAGTTTCTACTAGGTAGATCATGCAGTTTCGATGTCGTTACCCTTGAAAGCAAGAGTAGTCAACTTCAAATAGTCATTGGGGAGCCTTCTCTTATTTGCAATCCCCGGTGGTCTATCTAATAATGAGCCTTTGTTGAAAATGCTCCGAATCAAGGGTTGGCTGAAATAGGCAACTTCCTTTTCAAGTTTTAGATAGTTCACTATGTCAAATTTCTTGCGGATGCCTTCTCACCATGTCGACTGCTTGCTATGAAAGGAGACGCGAGTTTTGTCCCTCATCCTTATCGTCACTGGACTGCTCACCATCCTCCACATTCTCGTCCTGTTAACCACTCACCAATACCGTCGTAAAAATGTTCAATCATAGAACTCATCCAAATTGCAAATAAAATATAAAAAACGCTATTTAATAGCACAAGGAAATGCTATTTAAATTTTAACCTTTGATTCAGCACAAGTTTCTTTTACATTCCCATCATCTGTCTTTGCCGCATCAACCACTTCAACAGTAGGAACAGATTCCTCAATGTCCGCACCATCCCCAACAACAATAGGACTCAGTAACACAACCTCCTAGACAATCTCGTGTTGTTCCCCACTGACCGTCACCTGGATAATAATGTGTTCAATCATACAACTCATCCCAAGTGAAAAAAATTACATAAAAATAAGGAAGAAGATTACTACCAGTACTTCTTAAACAACATATTGAGAAAATTCACTCAATTTTCACCTTTTCTAGAGTGGAAGTTTCTTTGCCATTCTCATTGATTGTCTTTACTTCATCACTATCGTTTAGACTGTTCAGAGCATTGTGATCATTAATGTCCATGTCCTTAACAACTTCACCTTTTTTCGCTCTCGCTTGCTTGGACTGATTTTTTTGCAAAAAGTCATTGCGGATGTGAGCGTTAGATATGCCTTTCGTTAAGTGATCACCTCTTCTCCGGCTTTGCCTCGACTTCGATTCAAATAGCAATATAGGTTTTGAAATCAGATAACCGAGGTATCAAGTGCAATCCAACACCTTCTTCGGGGTTGGGTTGGCTACCATTCAAGATGTCACTATTGCCATATGACGAGGACATTAACCGGAGATCAGCTACTTTGCATGGAGATTTCAAAGCTTATCCACTATGGTAGTGTTAATGTCTTCCAAAGTGTCCATAACACTATGCTGGGCTTCAACCTCATTTTCGTCCAGGGTTTGAAAATAAACAATTTTTTAGTGACATTTATTACATACAATATCACCGCTTATATATCAAATTAAGCCTATAAATAAAACAACATAAATCATATCCGTCCATTGATGGTCCCTCCAACAACACCTGCGTGGTCCGAAGAAGGAATGGTGTTATCTAGAACATCATGTAACATCTGTGTCTGGCCCCAACTAATATCAGGTTTATCTTCATGCAAGTCACACAAACGACGTGAAGGACTCAATAGAGACTCTTCTTCAGTGACATTAGCAATGAGGCTATCATCGGAAGACTTTCCTCAAAAGTTACATGTCGCTTGCTATCCTTTCCTCCCGAACAACTCCTCGGTATAGGTGTTGTATGAGACACCCTTTTTGTTGTTTTATTTTTGAAAGTAGTAATAGAGCATTTATCCTTTCCCACGACTTTTACTCCTTTGGCCTTCTTCTTCGAGGGCGACTTCTTTGAAAGGGGCACAACTTTTACAACTTTCGCTTTTCTTCTTGGGCGACTTTAACTCCTTCTGCCTTCTTCCTCGAGGGTGACTTCTTTGAAGGGGCACAACTTTTAGTCCTATTGCTTTCTTCTCAAGAGGGGGAGACAACTTTTACTACAATTTTCTTCATAGACGGGGACGACTTTTACTAATTCTGCCTTTTTCTTTGAGGGGGTACAACTTTTTCATCGCTTTCATGCGTTCTTCTTCAAGGACGCCTCAGCTATTGCTGGTTTTTTGTCTTGCTTAAGAACACCTCTAGCTCTCTTAGGAGCTAGCTATTTTTCAAAGTCATCCTCACCACTATCCCCTATTTCAAAGTCTTCCTCACCACTATCCTGCCATGTGTCCCCTGTTATAATGGAACATTTTCTTTTCACAGAAGGCTCCACCATAATCTGGTCGAACTGGAGTTTTTGGCGGCTTTCAAAGAGTACATCCATGATATTAAAGTTAAGGTTCTGCTCTGTTTCTCCCTTTTCTTCCTGTAAAAGAGTAATACAGTTACATATGATCAAATAAGAGTGAGGAGACATCCAATAGGAGTGAGAAGACAACAAATAGGAGGGAGACTATATCAAATAAGAGTTACAAACCATCAAAGAAGAGTTAGACATACAATCAGAGACATGCGTCATAATATAATAGTGAGAAGACATCATGTACTACTGAGAACACTTTAAAAGTGACCTCCAATGCAGCTCTAATGGCGGGACGAGCTTTCACATCTTCTGGTACCTTCAACACATTACCAAAAAACAATTTCTTGTTGACCAACTTCGACTCCCATGTATTCCCCCTCGTGCTTTTCCTATGGAATTCTGACCACCTAAGAAACCATGGGAAGTTCTTATCATCTACCCTTCGCGGGCCCAACTTGGGCAAGTGTAGGTAAATCCAAAGTGTAAAAGCCATAGCACAACCATGTAGACACACAGTGAAGAGTTCATTCGACTTTTTCCCTAAAGTGGTCCTCCATTTTATCACACAATTCGTCGGCGCTTTGCTTGAAGGTATCGAAAGCGACCAATCGCCAAGGGAACTGATCAAACTTTTCCACATTGCTTACAAGATCAATATGTATGACACTCACTCCTTTGTGTCCAACCGGGATCAGAAATGCCCCAAGCACATATAACCTATTCAGCCGATAGACGTCCTTTAGTAAGCTAGGGTCTGCCTTGGCTTCCTTCCTTGCCGCCAAAATCTCCTACAATTTAACCGCACCTTTGAACGTCTTCCGCATTTTCTCCAAGCAGGGGAAATACTTTTGGCGGAATTCAGATGGGTCCAACTCATCCATTTCAAAATATTCTTCGGGAGGATAAGCTATAGAGAGGCTCGTAAGTAGGGTGAAATCTGATTTTTTAAATATCAAATATTCTCCTTCCAACCAGTACGTCAGCTTAGCAACCTTCCTTAAAAAAACAGACACAATGAGATTATCCTAGGTAACCATATCTTCTTCTAAATCTAGCAGAAAACCAAATGACGACTGCTTAAAATCTTGTACCTCCTCCTGACTGAAATCTAAGAACAAGGACTGCAGACTTTTTGTATAGCTGCATGTTTTTATCTTTACATTGGTCTTCGACTTCACATTTCTTTTACGTTTTCCTACAGTGTCACTGTTCTGGCCCCCCTTCGTCTTCGCAATTGTTGCCACTGCTTTGACCTTCTTCTCTGTAATCCCCTTCCTCTCTGTAATCTTCTTCTTCATCCTAAAAATACTGAAACAAGATTGCTTAGATAATTTTATCAGAAACAGCAAAAAACCTAACTTAAAATGTTTTATGACCCTAATATTCTTTATTGGAAAAGCAAATTAGTGTCCCGGATAGCTTATATAGAGTCTGTCAACAAATAGTTGTGTTCAACAAATAACTCAACAAATAACAAATAACTCTAATGTAGTTTAATTTTTAGGTTTTACTGTCTATTCAAGGAAACAATACAGATATGTGTTGACTATAATGTTTGCTCAAGGAAAAACTCAATTTCAATTCTAAAGCTTTAAACCATTTTCAGGACAAACAATATATATATATAATATTTAGTTAAAATACATGGTTTAGACTATGTCATCTCTGTCGAACAAATAAATAAAGAGTAGGATGCAAGTAGAGATAAAAAACATACCTTTTTGATAAATAGTACCCCTCTTTAAATAGAACGGAAATTATTTGGTAATGTCGGTCGTTCTTTCGAATTCTAGTTTTGGTTTTGAGATTGGGTTGAGATTAGCTTTGAAGAGAGATGAATCAAATGAGATATGATAGACCGATCAAAATATATTTAAATATAAATATGGTTTAGATATTTTTAGTTCGGCTTATTTTGGGCAAACACTTCCCCCTAAAAACATTCGTCACGTGGTAAGTTACATCCCATAATATTCCATCCGATTTAAAAAACTAATAATTATTAATTTATTATATATATAATTAATTTATTAATTTATTATTGTATAACATATTATATAAAATCATAAACTAATAATATAAAACTATAATAACAAAATAATAATAATAAATGACAAAAATATATATTTATACTAGTTTTTATAGTGGTAAAATGAATTATTCAAAGAAAATAAAATTTTAATAATCATTTTTCAATCGTATATTTATCCGATATCCGATTCGGATAGGATTTATAATCGCATCCGTTGAATTTGGATATCGGGATAAATTTTCAGATTCAGATTCAGATACAGACATATATGAATCCCAATACCTCTTCATTTGCACCCCTAACTAAGACAATCCACCACCACTATACTAAATTTATTAAGTACTACAAATGGACATGTTTCGAAACAACTGTATATGACTGATCTTACTTGAATAGCCTTTTTATAGTACTATTTGAATAACCTTTTTCTAGTTTGAATTTATCGTGATCTATATTTTCTATGCGGTTTCTATGTGTCTTGCCTAGGGATGACTTCGGATTGGATTAAAAGAAGGGCTTTTGGAAAAATATCAAATTTATTTCGGATCGCAATATCTGATTATGATTTTTTTTTTTTGCAACAATTTTTTTTCCGAATTAGGAAAATTTGGAAAATTAGCAAAAATTATAAATATTCTGATATAATTTGTGGTTAGGTCCATTGTGGTTATGATTTAGCGACTATATATGAAATTGACATGTAAAATATGTTCAAAATTTTGAAACTAATCAGATCGGATTTTGAAAACACATCCAATTCCTATCCAATTATTTTTGGGAAAAATCGGATATAAACTTTTTGATAATCAAAACACAAATATCCCTGTCAAATTCGGAAAAATATCGAATTGGATTTCAGAAAAGCACAGATTATTGGAAATAACTGGAACCATTCTAAATAAATTATTCATAATTGTGAGCCATCCTGAGAAAAGTGGGTCTTCAAGAATAAATTCTCAGGATGGCTATATATCACAATTGTTAGCATGTCAATTTTAACAGGTATTGGAAATTCCAAATAAATTTTGAGAACGGGTAACTTCTGAAGAATATAACCATCTTGACTAAAATATTCTTTACCAGAAATACCTGTCACTAGTAACTTCTAAAGAGTACCTATCACAGGTATTTCTGGTGAAGGATATTTTACGCAGGATAGCTATATACCAGTTAGCCATCCTGAGAAAATATCCTTTACCACAAATACCTGTTAATGGTAACTTCTGAAGAATACTTGTTACAGGTAACTTCTGAAGAATACATATGACTTGTAACTTCTGAAGAATACATGCCACAGGTATTTCTGGTAAAAGATATTTTACGCAGGATGGCTATATACCAGTTAGCCATCCTGAGAAAATATCCTTTACTACAAAAACCTATTACTGGTAACTTCTGAAGAATACTTGTTATAGGTAACTTTTGAAAAATACCTGTTACAGGTAACTTCTTAAGAATACCTTTTACTAGTAATTTCTGAAGAGTACCTGTCACATGTATTTCTGGTAAAAGATATTTCACTTAGAATGGCTATATATATCCCGTTAGCCATCCTAAGAAATATCCTTTACCACAAATACCTGTTACTAGTAACTTCTGAAGATTACCTGTCACAGGTATTTTTGGTAAAGGATATTTTATTTAGGATGACTATATACCAGTTTGCCATGTTGAGAAAACATCCACTACCACAAATACCTGTTATTGGTATCTTCTGAGAATTTATTCAGAATTTCCAGTACCTCTCGCCTTGTAAAATTGTGATATATACCCATCCTAAGTAAGATATCCTTTCACCATGGTTCTTCTTGGTTACCTTTTTTATCACCAAGGGTTTAGGCTACTCCTCTTACAGTGTCTAGTATAATGTCTTCTTCAGCCATTATGATGTCTCACATAGCCATCTTAAATTAAAGGGAAACTTTTCTAGTAGTAGTTGCGAAAATAAATAAATAAATGTTAAGAATAATCTAATACGACAGAGTGACTACCCATGCTTGTTTCTTTTCATTACTACCCTAATCTTAGTTTTCATTATTTGTACCTCCACCTTTCACTATTAGATTCATCCTACCCTTCACCTTTGTCCTCACTATTAAGAGCCCAAAAGAGTTTTCATCATCTTTGTTAGACCAATTATGTGAATAATAAGTAAGAGTTAATAATCGACATGTTTCACATTTGTCAAAGTCCCACCATTAGCGAGATAAAGGAGCAAAAGCCATCAGAACTTCAATGCCATATTTTTGTTTTATCGCCTTTGCAATGGTCCAAGCCTTGACCCAATGACGAAAAGTCTGTGGAAGCCAACTGCAGCTGAAGAGGCCTTTTTTTGGATTTGAAAGATTGGGTTTTGGGGCTGATTCTCTGGCCCAAACCATGGCTCCAAGCCCTGCATGATGTATAAAACAAAAGCTTAGCTCTTTGTTAATGGTAGCTAGTTAGACCTAAATTAAGATATAGAATTATAGATCTAGTTTTATTAATTAAATTAAGTTTTAGTTCCATTTAAATTCTTGTTTTAGATTAAATCTCTGAATCATTGTTCTTGATTGATTCAATCAAGTTTGAGTTTTGTCATTTCCATTATAGATCTAATTTCAATTCTTGTTCCTATTTCATTCCAGCCATTAAGTTAGATTCATTATTGTTCAAATTAAGTAAAATCTAAATAGATTCAATCACATTATGTTTGTTTTAGTTCCATTAGAGGGTTGACTTGATTCAATTTTGTTCCTATTGATTCAAGGCTAAAACCTCCATTAGAGGGGTTGATGAAGCCTTGATGAAAACTAGTTGTTTAGTATAGAAATTTTAGTCTAGAAGGTGGAGTGTTTTCGGCCATGAGAATGGGTGGGCTTAATTCTCACATGCTAGTTATCTTTTTTTAGGTGATTAAGTTGGATTCGAGGTGGATTCAATTCCCTCTAATTCCTTTATCTAGAGTCAAACAATAGTATTTTCATAGCATTTGTAGTTAATTTCTAGTAATCATCTTAATTAAGTATCAGAGTATAATATTTCTTAAAGCTCTCATTGACTTAAGAATGACTAGTTAGAACTTAGAAAACAATCCATGCTAGGGAACTCTTTTAGTGCAATTCAGATAGAGAGTAGAAGCTTTGATAGATGAACTAAAGTTAGTTTAGTTTACTTACGTCTTGAATTCATCGTTCATTTCGTAGGTAGACTATTCATTATACATTTATCAAGGACTATCGTACGTAATATCTTCATCACTCTTGTCATCAATCTTGTCATCGATCTCGTAATCACTATCGTCATCACTAGCTTTAGTTGCAGCCGTTTTCTTTTCCTCGCTCGATTCAAGATATCACCGTACATTTCCGCCACTACCATGACTACGGCCTTTTTTTCTCGAGTACCTTCACTACCAACTATTTTCTTCTCTGCCTCAGAATCAATAGGACTATCGTCATCACCATCCTCATAACTTACTTCCTTGGCAGAGGCAGTCTGAGTAGTAGCATGTGGAGTAACTTTCTTCTTTTCTACGTCAGACTCAATTTCACTGACAGACTCACTTTCCTAAAACAAAAATGATAACTTAAAGCATCTATACAGTCTCATATTATGCAACTCAAGTACACTAGTACAATACAATATTTAACAATTAATAGGCAACAACTTACTTAACTATCAACTTCATTAGCATTATCCTCAGCATATGACATAGCAGCCAATGAGGGTCAGTAGCTGTGCCAGGTTCAAAACCCACCATATTATCCTGAGCAAATGATGTGTCATCTCCTTCATTACTTGATGTGCCAGGTTCAACAAGGTCAACATCATTCTGACCAATAGACATGTCAACATCCTTATCAGTAGCTGGTTGAAGAAGCACATCATTATCCGAACCCATCAATCTAGTGCTTCTCCTCAACCGGGTTGCCAACACGGGTAACATGCAACTTTTTCCTTCCAGATGTAGGTTTCTTCTTCAAAGGGTCTTGGTTACCCTCTATAACCTCTCTCCCACTAGTCACTATGACCTCTCTCTCGCCAGTCTCAATACATGCTTTCTTGGTAGAGGCAGTCTGAGCACTTGCTTGCGGAGCAACTTTTTTCTTTTGGCCCTTCTTTTTTTCTACATCAGACTCAATTTCATTGACAGACTTAGTTTCCTGAAACTAAAATGATAACTTGTTGCATTTTTACAGTCTCCTATTATGCAACTCATGTACACTAGTACAATACAATATTTAACAATTAATAGACAACAACTTACTTCACTATTAACTTCATCAGTATCTATAGCTTTGCTAGGTTCAACTTCCACAACATTATCCTCAGCATATTACTTGGTAGCCAACCCTAGTTCAGTAGCTGTGCCAGGTTCAAAACCCACCACCTTATCCTGAGCAAATGACGTGTCATCTCCTTCATCACTTGATGTGCCAGGTTTAACAAGGCCAACATCATTATGACCAACAGACATGTCAACATCCTCATCAGTAGCTAGTTGAAGAAGCACAACATCATTCGAACCCATCAATCTAGTGCTCCTCCTCAACTGAGTGCCAGCATGGGTAACATGCAACTTTTTCCTTCCAGATGTAGGTTTCTTCTTCAAAGGGTCTTGGTCACCCTCTATGACCTCTCTCCCACTAGTCGCTATGACCGCTCTCCCGCCAGTCACAAGACATGCTTTCTTTTTCAAAGACGCTTCAGTGTGGTTACCCTCTTTAACACTCTTATTGCTGCCCTTCTCAATTGCCCTCATCTTACGAGTCTGGGAAACACCGACTCCTTTATTTGAAGTACTCTTCCCCACTGGTGGCACCTTTTTCTGCGTGTACTAACTCCCTCCAACACCACCATACTTTTCCCCACTGGTGGCACCTTTTTCTGCCATGTACTAACTCCCTCCAACTCCATCATACTCTTCAGTGGCACCTTTTTCTACCGTGTACTAACTCTTTCAACGACACCGTACTCTTCCCCACTGGAGGCACCTTTTTCTGCCGTGTACTAACTCCCTCCAACTCCACCTCTTCTTCACTCTCTACGTACTCCCTCGTCTCTCATCTCTTTATCTGAATTTGAAAACCAAATAGTCAAATTACTGTTAATGTACGTAGTAAGAGCTTCTAATATTTAAAAACAATGAGTTACAACAACCACTTACAAAAGTTGGGGAGTTCTCCACGATCGCATCTAAGACATCATACAACCACGATCGATTGTTCTTTTCCTCCTATGGAAGAACAACAAATTAGAACTATGAAAATGTTTATACACAATACTCATACGAAATAGAATATAGGGGGGGGGGTACTGTGATCAATTTCATTATGTTGTAGAACTTTGGACTACACAAGCATTGCAGGACACTATGTATGAGTACATAACATTTATACTACCGGAAGACTCTATATAGGCTGGGCATGCCGCTATATAAGAATTTTCAAAAATTTAAATCAGCACCATCGACAATACTATATTGTCAACTATTAACATGGTAAGGACACTAACTTGTGCAATGACTAATAAAGAAACAAACAAACCTCTAGCGCAAGCCTTACGACATCCTCAGATTTTACTGAGTTTGGAAGTCCCAACAGTTTCTTCACTCTGAAATTTTCCTTCGCCAACCTAGCCTCCCAGGTACTTCCATAGGTGCTTTTTCCAGGAATTTTCACCTACCCAAGAACCCCAGTGAAACTGTTAGGATCTAGTCGGCGAGGCCCCAAAGATGGAACATGGAGGAAAACCCAAAGAGTGAACAAGATTGCACAACCATGAAGGCAGGCTGTAAATTTTTCTTGAGGAGCATTTTTGAAGTGACTTACAAGTTGACCATGGAGTGTCTCTTCCCCATCCTTAATTCCTTCAAAGACAAGGTAACCCTAAGGGAAAGAATCAAAGCTATTAAGATTATCAGCAAGGTCAATATGTTTTACATTAACACCCTTAATCCTCGATGGAATCAAGAAGGTACCAAGGACATACAACCGGTTCAGTCGGTAGACATCCGAGAGTGCTTCCATATGTGACTTGGCTTTTTTCTTTGCCATCTCCCTGGCTTCCAATATCAGGTCCAGAAGAACTGCTCCTTTAATCGTCTTGTTGTTTTGGCTTTTTTTATTCGGGAGAAAATATTTAAACCTAAAAGGTGTGGGCTTTGTATCCTCCATATTCCAATATTCATCGAGAGGTTTTGTGGTGGACAATCCAGTTAGTACTGCAAAATCGGACTTCTTGAAATTCAAATGCACATCTCTAATTCTGTAAGTAAGCCTACAAACCATCCGGTTCAAAATCACAACAATTAAGTTGTTGTGGGCTACCACCGAGCACACCTTGTCATCTTTTGGATCTTTTTCCTCTGTGGTGCGAAGAAGGAAACCAAATGGACAAGTTTTGAAGTCATTTAATTCATTTGCATCGAATGTTTCAAAAAACTGTGCATGCAGCTTTTTCGGACTACAAAGCGTCGTGATGTCAATCTCCGGTCCACCTTCTGATCCAGAATCTTCCTCCTCTACAAGAATCTGCTTCCCCTTCCCTTCTACTCCCTTTTTCATCCTAAACATATTGAAACAAGATTGCTTAGATAATTTATCAGAAACAGTAAAAAACCCAAGTTACAAGGTTTTTTGAACCTAATATAGTTTATTGGTAAAGCTATTTACTGTCCTGGATAGCTTATATAGAGTCTGCCAACAAACACTTGTGTTTAACAAATAACTTAATTTAATAATTGTAATTTGGAGGGAAGCGAACTTCTTGGTAGATCAAGTGGTAGAAAAAGCAACAACTATGTCATCTGAGTCACATTTTCTGTATCATGGCAAGAGTCCATGGTTATATAAATGGGAGGCTTACATAAGTACTTAATTTAGATTTGACTGAATGGGTGAGGTGCTTGAAGAAGTGTTGTATTAGAGGCCTACCTAGTAGGGTTGCAATTCACTCCCTCAAGTACTATTACCTAAGACAGTATTACACTGTGATTATGGTTTTCCTTTTCTTTCTTTTACAGTTTCACCTTTTGTAATTTCCCTTCCCTTTTTCCTATACTTAATAAAATTCTCAACTCACTTAAAAAAAAAAAAAAAAAAAAACTTCATTTAATTTTCAAGCTATGTCATCTTTGTTTGCCAACAAACACTTGTGTTCAACAAACACTTCGAGTTAAAATTCATGGTTTAGACTAGGTCATCGCTGTCGAACAAATAAAGAGTAGGATGCAAGTAGAGATAAAAAAACACGTTGGGTATAAAATTATATTGGGCTCCGCACTGTATTTAAGGGATCCGTAGGTCTTTTTCGTACGACTTATTTCCAAAAAACACTTTCCCCTTAAAAACATTCATAACGTAGTAAGTTGCATCCCATAATATTTGATCCGATTTTAAAAACTAAATAGTTATTATATATATATATATATATATGTTTATTTTTTATATATATATATATATATATATATATATATATATATATATATATATATATATATATATATATTTTTATAGTTTTTATAGTGGTAAAATGAATTATTCAACGGGGCCATTATTCAAAGCAAATAAAATATTAATTAATATTCATTTTCCGATCGTATATGTATTCAATATCCCATTAGGATATCCGAAATCGGATTTGGATATCGGTATAATTTTTTGGATTCAGATTTTTATATAGGCTTATATGAATCCCAACCTATCCGTTTGCACCCCTAAGTCCCTAACCAAGACAACCCACGACCACTACACTAAATTTACTAAGTACTATAAATGGACATGTTTCGAAACAAATGTATAGGACTAATCTTTACTTGAATAACCTTTTTATAGTACTAATTAAATAATCTTTTTATAGTTTGAATTTAGCGTGATCTATATTTTCTATGCGATTTCTATGTGTCTTACCTAGGGATGACTTCGGATTTGATTGAAAGAAGGGCTTTTGGAAAATTTTCAAATTTATTTTGGATCGCATTATCCAATTATGATCCATTTTGTTTTTTCAGATGGGGCAATCAGACATTGACTAGATAATTAACCAGAAAAATTGGAAATCAGATAGTGACCAGATACAAGCATGCCATCGGATATAGACTTTTTGATAATCAGAACACAAATATCCCTGCCAAATACGGAAAAATATCAGAGTGGATTTCACAAAACACGGATTATTGGAAATAACTGGAACCGTACTCTCGGTCTCTAGCCATTGGCCTTCTAACTGGAATCTTAACTGAGAACGTTATTCTTAAATGGAATTAGAAGCCTTGCAAATTTAAAAAGATAACCATTCTTTTTAATGATGTTTACCATATTAATGCCAAAAATAATTTCTATGGCAAGAAGATTCATTAAAATAAGCCCAATAAAATATATGTCATAAAAGTTGAGGGGCATAATAAGGGTCGAGCTTAGAGCAGTCACTGTTATGGGTCGCACTGCTATTATAGTAGTACTATAGCAGTATAACATAGCTAAAGGTAAGTTCTACCCTCTCATTGAGAATGGGCCTTCCCTGTGTAAATGGGCCATCCTATAGTTATTAGGGATCCATTGTGATTAAGCCAACCTCAGACCATATAAAACCAACCTCAGACCTAACATTACTTTCACCGCATAACCTCAGATCTCATTTACTTTCGGTGTAGATCCATACAGTAGAGAGAGAGGGTGAGAAGAATTCGGTAAACACAAACCTTTTGTTCTGAAGTAAGAGAAGAAGAGGTTGCTAACTGATTAAGGCAGCGGCTATTTAGGAGAACAACGTGTTCGGATCTCCTAGAATTTCGGTAAAAATTTTGTTTTTTATGGCAAGCTAAATATTATTGATTTCTTACCACTTTGCTAAATGTATTACCAATTTTGTAGCCATAAATTTAGTCTAAAACATTTTGTAAATAATATTTGAAGTGGCTGTCCACATTTTGTTGAAATTTTAACTTAATAACTGACTTCCCCGTTCAAGAAATGCAGAAAACAAAGTATGATATGTATAATGGAATGTATATGACACAATTGATGTTCTTGATGTGGTTACTGACATATACTTATATAGTGATTTACTAGGCTTGTATAATGTATTGTTGATTCATATTGTTATGCACAAGGCACAAGAATGATGGCACCGTTGCACCCTTTTTTTATAACACTAGTTTATAACATAGCAATGACAGACAACAAACCATGAACAAATTAAACCAACTATTCAAAACATGTCCCAAATACTACTTTTGTCAACATTTGCTTAGATTTTAGAACTAAAATACGCGGTCACTTTAGATATATTTTTTATAATACAGAGAAAGGTCTACTACGCGGTCGTTTAGGTAGACAAATACGTGGTCTCTGCAATCGGTCCAATTTAGGTAACCTAAAGGCAACATGATCAGTGTCACATGATTTACTTGTGGACTTCTCAGTTTCACAATTGATATTATGAACGGTTGGGAAAGGATTATTGGGTTTGGGGAGGTGGTACAAGCCCACTAATTTAGAAATGGACCCCCACCCAAACCAATAACTCTCTCCCACTCTTGGAGAATATCAATTGTTAATCACTCTTGAGAAGTCTACCAGTGAAGCTGATGCAGGATAGTAATATGTTTCTAATTAGGATTGGTTTCTTATTATCTATTAGTCTGTTTTAAAATTAGAATGTATTTAGAATTATTTCCATACTAGAATTAGTAATGTACTAGTCTATATAAGAACATCGTAGGATGTAAACATGATTCATTCAATATTATCAATTTATTAAAGTCTTTTACATACCTTCTTACTTTTAATTCGCTTCCGCTTCGTCAATTGGTATCGAGCTTTGGTTCGATGGCCCATCACAATGATGCTGACTCACATTCCCCGGATGCAAATACGGGAGATTTTGTTACCATGGCAGATGTCAATCGTGCTTTGGAGCAAGCTTTTACGGATTTTCGATCGGAAATTCAACGCTTCATACAAGAGGCGATTTCGGCAGAGTTCCATAAATAAAGAGAAAGAGGGAAAACTCAGGCTGAAGGTGACAAACAAGTTCGACTTCAAAGCACCACCTATAGTGCACCGGATTCCAACCTTGAACGTCTTTCTCGCAGTATTGACAATTCCCGCAACAACAACAATCCACTTTCCCAAACTATTCAAACCCACCACCCACCGCTACTCATCAACTACAGAACACCCATCCCATCGATTCCCAACCCTAAAATACTCCATATCAACTACAGAACCAATTGCACCCCACCTCCAGTCAGCATCACAACCACTACTCCACTAATTTTCAACCCCATATACAACCAACACATCTTCCTCAAACGCGACCTCCTGATTTTCAACCCAACTCTCAAGGCATCAATTCCACTCTTATCCGGCGAACAACAGTTAGAGAAGATGAAGAATTTACAGAACACCATCGTATCCAACACCAACCTGTGTTTTTGGACTTTCCTAATTGCACTAACTTTACCACCCAGGCCCAACAAGCCCATAACAGTCCATATACCCAACCCCCAATTCCTACCAATTCTTATTCCACCGGTCCGGTCCATCAATTCCCAAATGCCCAACCACCACTTCAAACCACACCCATTAATGGGCCAGCCAAAATTGGTTTTGCATCCTACCCAATTTTCCAGCCCAATCTCCTAGATTATCGCCAACAGTATAATGGTATAGACGACGACGACGATGAAATTGAGGAAATTGTTATCCCACATAATCCTCCAAATTTGCAAAATCAAAATAATTTTCGTCGACAAGGAAATAATTATGGTGGTAACGAACATAATTTTGGTGGAAATAGTAATGAGTATCGCATCAAGGCAGATTTGGCAACTTTTAATGGTCTTTTGCATATTGAGGATTTTATTGATTGTCTTAAATTCGTGGACCGTTTTTTTGATATTATGGAAATTCCTCCATAGAGGCACGTTAAGATTGTGGCTTTTAAATTTACTGGTGGCACTTCTTCTTGGTGGGAGGAGAAACAACAAGAGCGTATTTGTCAAGGTTTGAAACCAATTCGTTCTTGGAAACGTATGAGGCAGATGTTAATGGCATAATATCTTCCTCCAAATTTTGCTCAACTTCTCTTCACTGCACTCCAAAATTGCAGACAAGGTAATCGTACTGTTCAAGAATATATTGATAAATTTTATCGGTTGCTTTCTCGTAATGATTTGCAAAAGAATGAGGATTTACAAATTGCTAGATTCATTAATGGTTTATCTTGGAATATTCAGAAAGATCTAGCTTCACATCAACACTTCACTTTACATGCTGCTATTAATAATGCACTTAAGGTTGAACAATTCATGGAGCGACCTAAACCTTTTAACCGTCCTTCATATAACCAAAGATCCCCACAATTTAAATCCAACCCATCTTATCATAATTCCCCATTTTCTAGTGTTTCACCATCTCCATCTTCACAAGTCCCTTCTACCCCATCCACTCCACATGATACCTCTACCCAACCCACCATCTCTCCTTATAAAACACCTCCCTATCATCAACCTCCAAACCGTCCTAATACCCGCTCAACTTGTTTCCCAAATTCCTCCCACACTAACACTTAAAATCCTAAACCTCCATCCACCAATCCATATCTCCATCCCAAACCCGGTACGTGTTATAAGGTAGATAAATCTATTCATTCTTCAGATGAGTGTCGAAAACATAATATTGCTCTTGCAGACGAGGTTCCTAATATGGATGATGGTTTTGAGGCTAATATTCATTGTGATGACGATGAACTGACATATGGTGATGACGATGGTGAACACTTTAGTCTTGTGGTTCAAAATTTGTTATATACTCCACATGTTTCTATTCCACACTAGCATAATTTATTTAGGACTACTTGTACAGTTCAAAGCAAATTGTGTTATCTGATTATTGACAGTGGTAGTAGTGAGAACATTGTGTCAAAGAAAATGGTGGCGAAATTGGAACTTGCTACCCAGCCACATCCCCGCCCTTATGAAGTTGATTGGATACAAGATGAGTGCAAACAACATGTTAAGGAACAATGCCTTCTTAGTTTTTCTATTGGCAAGTATAAGGATACTATTCTTTGTGATGTTGTTAATATGAATGCTTGTCACGTTCTTCTTGGGCGCCCTTGGATGTTTGATGTGGATGCTATTCATTGTTGCAAGCTAAATACTTATTCTTTTGTCAAGGATGGTTTGAAAGTTCAATTGGCTCCTTCATATGCCAGGCCTAAGTCTTCTCCATCTACTATTGAGGCTCCTGCTTTATTGGTTTCTACTGATGTTAACTCTGACTTTGAGAAGCCAAATGAGATATTTGCAGTTGTCATGAAGCCTACTTCTTTTGATTCTCCTATTGAGGTTCCTCATAAAGTTGCCCCTATCTTACATGAATTTTCATGTGTTTTGCCTTCTGATGACCCTCCTTCTTTGCCTCCTATGAGGAACATTCAACATCATATTGATTTTGTTCCAGGTGCTAGTTTGCCTAATTTGCCACATTATCGAATGAGTCTAAAAGAATATGGAACAGGTTGAAGAGTTACTAGAAAAAGGATTGATTCGTCATAGTATGAGTCCTTGTGCTGTTCTAGCATTACTTGTTCCTAAAAAGGATGGTTCTTGGTGTATGTGTGTTGATAGTAGAGCCATCAATCAAATTACTGTCAAGTATCGTTTTCCTATTCCCCGTCTCGATGATATGCTTGATATGTTAGCAGGTTTAGTTATTTTTACCAGACTTGATTTAAAAATTGGCTATCATCAGATTAGAATTCGAATTGGTAATGAATGGAAAACAGCCTTCAAAATGAAGGATGGCTTATTTGAGTGGCTTGTTATGCCATTTGGTCTTTCCAATGCGCCTAGCACTTTTATGCGCTTAATGAATCAGGTTTTGCATCCATTTATTGCAAAGTTTGTTGTCGTCTTCTTTGATGACATTTTGATCTTTAGCCATTCTGAAAATGAGCATCTTTCTCATTTATGGGAAGTGTTCAATGCTCTCAGCGAGAGTCAGTTGTTTCTTAACCTTAAGAAGTGTCATTTCATGTCTTCCAAGACCACTTTCTTAGGTTATGTTGTATCTGCTGATGGAATTCATGTGGATGATGAAAAAGTTAAAGCTATTCGTGAGTGGCCTACTCCTAAATCTGCCCATGATGTGTGTAGTTTTCATGGCCTTGCTACTTTCTATCGTCGGTTAATTCGGAATTTTAGTGTTATTGCTACTCCCTTGACTAATTGCTTGAAGGGAAATAAGTTTGTTTGGTCTGATAAGGCTGAGCAAAGTTTTGCTTTGTTGAAAGAAAAGTTAAGTTCAGCGCCTGTTCTCGCTTTGCCATCTTTTGAGAAATTATTCTACGTTGATTGTGATGCCTCCATTGTTGGCATTGGTGCTGTTTTGTCTCAAGAAGGTAAGCCAGTTGCTTATTTTAGTGAGAAACTTTGTGCAGCTCGCTAGAAGTGGTCTGCTTATGAGCTGGAATTCTATGCAGTGGTACAAGCTATGAAATATTGGAAACACTATTTGATTCATCGTGAGTTTGTTCTTTATTCTGATCATCAAGCTTTACGCTTTATCAAGAGTAACAAACATCAAAACCGATTGCATGCTCGCTGGGTTGAATATTTGGAACCATTTAATTACATCCTGAAACATAAATCTGGTGTTCAAAATAAGGTGGCAGATGCTCTTAGCCGACGTAATTCCTTATTGGTGACTGTTCATAGTGAGATCATTGCTTTTGATTATTTGAAAGATCTTTATCATGATGATCCAGATTTTGCAGATATGTGGTACAAGTGTTCTTCTAATCTATCAGGTACTGCTGATTATATACTACATGAGGGTTTTCTTTTCAAAATAAATCGTCTTTGCATTCCACATGCTTTTTTACTAGATTTTGTTATTAAAGAACTTCATGGTGGAGGCCTTGGTGGTGATAAAACTCTTGCATTGGTGGAAGAGCGTTATTTTTGGCCTTCTTTGAAGCGAGATGTTGCTGATTTTATCCGACGATGTTTCATATGCCAACAATTCAAAGGGCAGAGACAAAATACTGGATTATATACGCCTCTTCCCATTCCTTCTGGCCCCTGGGTTGATTTGTCTATGGACTTTGTACTAGGACTTCCTCGTACACAGCGAGGTAATGATTCTGTCTTTGTTGTTGTGGATCGATACTCAAAAATGGCACACTTTATTCCTTGCAAGAAGACAATGGATGTTGTTAATATTGCCAACTTGTTCTTTAGAGAGATTGTTCGCTTGCATGGTGTTCCTGAGTCCATTACTTCTGATCGTGACTCCAAGTTCCTTAGTCATTTTTGGCTGACATTGTGGAAACGTCTTAATACTTGTTTAAAGTTTAGTAGTAGTGCTCATCCCCAAATTGATGGCCAAATAGAAGTAGTCAACCGTACTCTTGGTAATCTTATCCGTTGCATTGCAGGTGATAAACCCAGAAAATGGGATTTTGCTCTTTCCCAAGTTGAGTTTCCATATAATTCTTCAAAGAGTCGGTCTACAGGCAACTCTCCTTTTGAGATTGTGTACTCTCGTGTGCCTAATAATAATTTGGATCTTGTAGCTTTGCCTTCTTTGACAGATACACATGCTGATGCAAATGAGTTTATTGATAATGTGCAAAAGTTGCATGAGGTGGTGAAAAAAAATCTAGAGTTTTCTAATGCTAGGTACAAAAAAAATGCAGACAAACATAGGTGTCTGAAGACTTTTGAAGAAGGTGATATGGTTATGGTTTTTCTTCGTAGAGAGCGTTTTCCCGTTGGTACTTACAGAAAGCTCAAGAGGAAGAAAATTGGTCCCCTACGGATTCTCAAGAAAATAAGTGACAATGCTTATGTTGTCGACCTACCTGAAGACTTGCATATTTCTCCTACATTTAATGTCCAGGATATTTTTCCGTATCATGGAGATGAGTATGCTTCTTTACCTGAAGTGAACTCGAGGTCGAGTTCTTTTCAAGAACGGGAGACTGACGCAGGACAGTAATATGTTTCTAATTAGGATTGGTTTCTTATTATCTATTACTCTGTTTTAGAATTAGAATGTATTTAGAATTATTTCTAGACTAGAATTAGTAATGTGCTAGTATATATAAGAACATCGTAGGATGTAAATAGGATTCATTTAATATTATCAATTTATTAAAGTCTTTTACATACCTTCTTACTTTTAATTTGCTTCCGCTTCGTCAGAAACCTTTGTCACTGTTCTCCCGTTTAAAATTCGGGTGCTCTCCACTCTGCAGACGGTTCCATATTCCATGTGACCCACCAACAACCGAAAAGGTATGAAAATATTTTAAAAGACGGTTATGATAGAGTTGGCTATATGGTGGTTGTTTTGTTATATTGATTTTTCTTCTCAAATTGAAAAAAAACTTTCAATTTGAGAGGATAAATCATTATAACAAAACATCCACCGGAGAGCTAACTCTATCATGTCCAACTTTTCAATTATTTCCTTACGTTTTAGGTTACGTTTGGGGAAAAGGTCGATGATAGAGAAAAACAATAAAAATGGTGAAGAATGTAGAGAGAGAGAGAGTGCTTAGTTGTTCAAGATGTTTATCTTTGTACTTTTCATTATTATTTTGCTTAATTATTATTATTATTATTATTATTATTATTATTAGAGAAGTGAGTGAATGTCTTATGACACTTCACTGTCACCCAACTAAATAAAATCCTTCATACTCGAACTTCATTTCTACACAACTTTTTCAGTAGCATTACATTATGTTTCTCTAAATCTTATGGCAAAGTTCTACTATCAGTCATTAGAGGGTGGCAACTAGGTATATATAGGCACTGGAATAGCTGTAGGGACCATGTAACTGAAATTCTTTCCCTCCAATGTTTTTTGAATCGGATTCTCATAATTCCATTTACTTTCTAAATCCCTTAGTACACGGGACTGTGAACCATTTCGTGAATAGGTACACAAATTTGTTGGGCAAGACTACATTGGATGTAATTCTATCGAAGAGGCGGAGTTACGGCTTAGAAAGAAAGGAATCAACAATTACTATAATGAGTTCAATCAGACATTAGAAGAGACAACCGTACAACCCATACCCACGGTTAGCACTACTACAGGGGAGACTTGCGTGCAAACCGAGCATAACAGCCAATCAGTTTTACTTAGGAACATGGCTCTCCTCATTATTGGCCTACTTGTTGTTCTTATTGCTCTAATGGGGTTGATTTTCCTATTGTAGGTGCAAAAACTATGTATATGTATTTCGCCATGTATGTACGTACTAGGTTGATTTGCATGCTGCCCTATGTACTTGGCTATTTTGCTGACATCTTTCTCTAACTGCACTCTTGTATAACTGTGCTTCAAATATACTGCAACAGAAGATATGGGCTCAAACACTAAGCTTTCTGTTAAACTGACTTTTTGTTTACGGACATGTTATATAGTGTCTTACACAGCTTATGTAGTGTCATATATATATATAAGCTGGCCACAAACTAGCTAATAAGCATAAATTAAAAAGTTGTTCAAGACACTATATAAGCTGTTTAAGAGATTATATAAGCTTCCCAACGCACGTGTCCGTTAACGGATATGTCCGTTGAAGAGAAAACTACACATTCACATCACTTAATTCGTCTGGCATGGGTTGCCATACAAGAATTCTCTTAAATGGATTATCCGTTTACGGACTTGTTATATAGTGTCTTGAACAACTGATTTAATGTCTTGAACAGCTTATTTAGTGTCTTACCCACGACCATGTAATAAACGTAAATGAAAAAGTTGTTCAAGACACTATATAAGTTGTGCAAGACACTAAGAGAAGGGGGACCATACACAATTTACTTTACTTTGCCCGTTTATTGCAAATTTCTACGCACTAAAAACTTATGGTTGAAAAAGATGGTTTGTTATTGGAATATCCTTGTATCCTTATACATCAAATAGGAAATGATACTCTAAATCATAGAACTATAATGAAATATATGATCAACCAACATTTATCAAATTTGAAAAAGATTCAAAAGAAATGGTTCAATCCTTTTATATCTCGAACTGAGGGATCCATGAATCGGGATCCTGATGCATATAGATACAAATAGTCCAATGGGAGCAAGAATTTCCAGGAACATTTGGAACATTTGGTTTCTGAGCAGAAGAGTCGTTTTCAAGTAGTGTTCCATCGATTACATATTAATCAATATTGGATTGATTGGTCTGAGGTTGTCGACAAACAAGATTGTTCTGAGTCACTTCGTTTCTTTTTGTCCAAGTCGTTACTTTTTTCTTTCATGTGTTCTACACTATTCTGTGGATGCAATATCAAATATCAATGTAAATATGATTCGTCGTCTTTCCCACCACTTTTTAAAAACTGGAGTAAAATAACTCTCAAAATCCCTTCTCTTAAACTGACAACGGACATGTTCTTCTCCACCATTCAGACCTTACATTGCTGTGTAAGCTTATATAGTGTCTTTAAAATCTTATATAGTGTTGTTTGTTATAGTAGTTAATAAAGCACATATAAAAATGTTTTGGGGGATACTGTATAAGCTTTCCAAGACACCACATAAGCTTCCCAAGAACATATCCGTTTAAGAGAAGGCCAGCTCAGGATTGAACCATTTTTTTTGGATGATCAATAACTAATTACTACTAACTTTATACGTAATAATTCTTATTTACAAGTAGGCATTCCTATATATAAAAAAAAAACTACAAGGCATCTGTCAAATTGAAAATTAAAGCATATCAAAGCTGAGTCTAACAATATAACCATTTTTAGACATGTAACATGAAGATATGAAACATGCCATGAAGATATCTAATACATACACTGACAATAGAACATAGAATAAACATTAGTGTGTGGAATGGTTAATATGTGGACATGATTGATAGCATAAAGACTCGGAACATTCAATAAGTCTAGAATGTTTAATATAGTATAAATACATAATTAGATAAAGGCAGGAAACAAAATAAAATATATCGTAATTCTTTAGTACTAGCTGTAGACTTGTAACAAGTTTCCATCCTTGGTTAGTTCAAAATTCCTCCATACGGAATGAAGTCTGACATTATGGGTAGGATTTTGCTGCTGCCTAATTTTTTTATTTTTTCGACCCACACAACTTTATTAGTACGTAAGTTGTACCACATTAGCTAAGAGTCGCACTTGAAGACGACAATATTGATGGAGAAAAGGTCAACAAATTTTGGCTAAGGAAATGTTTGATACAAGTGATCCAAGAGAAACTCTAGCGGTTGACTACACACCCTATCATTATTGCCTTGCAATATGTGGAGTTCGATTTGTCTAGCACGAATTGGATAATTCCAGAATGTGTACATGATAGCAATAGTGCCCTGGAAGTGAAAGAGCTTGTAACCATTTGGGGTTGAGGTTGTGATGGGAAGCACCACCTTTGTCCACTCTTCAGCACCAATATGGAATGCCAAAATTATAGCGTCGTAAAGAGACCAGTGTAGATGTTCCTTTGCTAAAACTCTAGGCTGCATCTAAATGTGTTCAATGTTGAAAGACAAATATAGGTTTTGAAACCTTCTCCACTTCAAAATGTTGGAGTTGAAAATTTCAACGAAATGGACAATGACACTCTTGTTTTTATTGTCTCGGCATCGAACTACATTATGGTGGTTTGGTTTAGACAATTGGACTATAGTGAATTGTAAAGGTTCAATTGAATGCACTGACATGCCCATACACTCTATCCAGAATTTAATCTTAGGCCTATGCAACTTATGCAATTGATGAGTTGTTGGTTTGCATACATAAAATTTGGTGTCTCTAAAATGCTCTTCACACAAAGAAATAATACCTTGACTAGAAGATGCCATGATCAGAACACTATTTGGGCAGAAGGCCAAATTTGGAGTAGGAATTGGTGGAATGTGAGCAATGTTTGAAAGGAAGGAAGTATACAATTTGGCAAAGTCTTTGGTAGGAATCAACGTAGCCTTAAATGCTTTTGTTCTGAGTAACAAAATTGGTTATGAATGAACTCTCATAATCGAGCGACTATCATTTGATACAAATTTGGATTTCTAAAGCAATTGGAGTAGACCATGTGCAAGTATCTTTAGTCATAATTCAGGGGGGATGTAGAGGCTATGGTGGGCGTCCTTCTTCTTCATTTCCAGGAGATAGTGCTATTGTGAGAAAAAAGTTTCAATCTATCTTAGTAATGAAAAGGTTTTCAGTTAATTCCCTTTGTGTGATAAAAACATTTTAGTCTATTTTTGTAATGAAATGCATTGGTAACTGATAATTGATAAATTTGAATAGCTTACCTACGAAATGAACGATGAAACTCAAAACGTAAGTAAACTAAAACTATTTATGATCCTATATGCTTATCAAAGATTTCTCTACTCTCAATCCTATGAGATATAGTGGAGTAGGAAGTTCGTTCCACTCCTAGTGCTCTAGCATGGAATTGTTTTCTAATCTAATTAATCGGTCTTTAAGTCAATGAGAGCTTTACGAAGGTGTGTTATACTATGATACCTATATGAAATTGATTATGTTGAATCTAACTACGAATGCTATGGCAATATGATTGTTTTGAATCTAGATAAAGGATTAGAGGGGAATTGAATCCACCTCGAATCCAACTTAATAGCCTAGCATATATTCTTGTATCTCGATTCTTACGTTCTTACGGCAAGAAATTCGAGTTCTAATCCCTAGTGTTCATGGCATTTCTACCGAGTACTAACTAGCATGTGAGGTCGTCCACCCATTCCCATGGCGAATCATGACCTTCTAGATTGGAATAGACTCTACAATGCTTCTACACTATACCAATAAGTTTTCATCAAGGCTTCATCAACCCCTCTAATGGAGGTTTTAGCCTTAAATCATTCCGCAATCATTCCCATATGAATCTAAACTAAACATATTATCAAGATTCGAAATTTACTAATCTAATTAAACAATGATTAAATTCTAATTAACAACTAAGAAATGGTAACCAACAATAATTAAAACTAGATCTAATAGATTGAAATAACACAATTCGAAATTGATAAAATAACTATTTTATTTATCTAATAAATCAAGAACAATGATTCAAAGACTTAATCTAAAACAAGAATTGAAAATGGGACTAAACTTAATTTTATTAATTAAACTAGATCTAGAATTATCTATATTGTTTTAGGTCTAACTAGCTACCATTAACAAAGAGCTAAGCTTTTGTTTTTATATGTCCAGATCCAAAAATCGTGCATGGGCTTGGAGCCATGTTTTGGGCCAGAGAATCAGGCCCAAAACCCAATATTTTCAGTCCAAAAAGGCCTCTTCAGCTGCAGTTAGCTTCAACAGACTTTTCATCCACTTATGCTCTTCTGATTGGGTCAAGGCTTAGACCATTGGAAAGCTCTTTCCGAGTCGGTTGTTTTGACATAAGGTAGGCCCCATTCCGAGGTCTGAGTCCAAAGATACGCCATCGGAAGTTCTCACCGACTTGTGTGCTATTTTTGCCCGTGTTGACTTTTTCAGCTTTGACCGGGCTTTAAGAAGGCTTTGTCTTCTTGAATCTAGGCCTTTAATCATGGAACTCCTTAGTAACCGACCCTTGCTCTTTTATCTCGCTAAAAGTGGCACATTTTGCACATAATGGACTTTGAAACCTGAAATGCATAAAAACACGTGAATGTTAACTCTTAATTATTACTCACATAATTGGTCTAAAAGTATGATCTGTATTAGGGGTTAAAACTACAGTTTTGGGCTCTTATCAAACCACCCCAAAACAGCATTTTGCTTGTCCTCAAGCAAAGATGAGAATTAGAATAAGTGACAAAAATGGAGTTCTATCTACTCGTTTTACTGAGTCGCGATTGCATTGACCTATATGCAACAAGGCCTTAAACCACTAGGAATTCCCTAATGGACGAAGTTATAGCCTCGCGGAGAGTTTTTCAGTGAAGGTACTCACAAACTTCATCTATACTACAACGACTAAGAAATAAAACTATTGTTTCCTCATTCATGTCTCAACTATCTATACATCTCACTAGCAATTGAATAAGAATAACCAAGTCAAAACCTAAACTAATATATGCATAATAATCAATCATCTATGATACAAATATATATACTATGAGTAATACTATGAAATGCCTAGCAAGTTCGTTTTATGAAAACTTCGAAATAAGCGTCCTTAAGTAGGTCCTCACATAAATGTCAAGACAAAACCACTGATTTTTCCTCTCAAGTTTTTGCTACTCCCATTAAAGTGTGGGCACACTTTACCTTACAATCTCAATGACAAACAAGGAAGCCGAGTCGATCAAACACATCCGCCACTTACTATCACACTAACCTATTCCTAATTGAGCTAGAGGTCTTTATTAGGTGTCATGGGGATTAGGAGACGGTTTAAGAAGGAAGGAAATGGATATTCAAAAGGACAAGTCTGAGATAATAGAGTCTTCATATTATGTAACTAGAGAAAACCTTGTTATTTACTTTTGCTTCTATACTTTGTTTCCATCCTTAGCCATATATATATATATATATATATATATATATATATATATATATATATATATATATATATATATATATATATTTTTTTTTTTTTTTCTTTTCTTTGGCTTTTGACTCCTTTTTATTCTATTTTTGGAGTTTTTATTTTATTTCTATTTTTATTTTTCTTTTCTTTGGATGGAAACTTTCTTTTTCTTTATTTTCTGAAGCAATTAACTAACTTTTGTATACACATGTTTTTCTCTTCTTCTTTCTTCCTCATTCTATTTTCAGACTTATCTAAATTGGGTAGGTTGAATTTTTTATTTTGTTTTGTTTGTAACAGGGTAAAGGATTTATGGTTTATGAAAGGCTAAAGAAAGGCTCAGAGGGGCGACTAGCGGAAATAATTCATAGGTTTGAATTTCTGGCTATATCGATCCAAAGAGGGCCTAAATTCTCTCTTAGGATATGGCATAGTGATCAAGCAAGTGGACGGCGATTTTCTATCTGGATTTTACTTCTCCCTTGTGTCATTTCTCAAATGTTTTTGGATCATATAAGGCTTTAGGCTATATTCTCACAGAGATTTTGAATAAGTACTCTAGCCTAGATTTAGAAACTTATCGCTAACAATCATAGATACTCATGTAATATATTTATAGATAGATGCAAAGATTATTACTTACATATTAACCTAAGTTTCTAACAATTATTATTCGATGCAAAACTACGGAGACTTCTAGGTTGTTAAGAGCATAGAGAAAGAAAATAATACCAATATTCCTAAATGTATAGCATAAACTTATTTATTTATATTTTTTGAAATTTTTTTTTGAAACTTTAACTAGAAAACAAATGCATATTATACATATCTATATCCTAACAGATGCCTTAATTACACATGTTTCTATGCCCCCCCCAAACAAGAATCATGCTTTGTCCTCAAAGTATTGTAAATAAAGAGGGTAGGAAAAATACCATTGAAACGTGTGAAATTCAGGAACATCTGCAAAACAAAGTTAGAACGTACTAATATAGGAAATAAAAACTGACACAACTCTATAAGAGTTCCACCCATTATGGGGTTAACCGAATTAAATTGCTTGGGACATAAGCGCACACTAACAAAACTAAAAACTTACCTTATCTCCCCGCTTTAAGCATCCTCTTCCTCGTTAGTGAGACGAGGTTCCTTCGCATCCTGCCAGTCCATTGTAATTTGCCAAGCTTGCCGCCAGTTATCATCTACTAATGCTAACCTGTTTAGTGTTATCATGTCTGATGGGATGTACGGGGCAACCAAATGAGGCTGCACCTGCCATCCCGGCGAAGTCATTATTCGCAACGAGCGAACCACCCGATTGGTGGGTCTCATGACTTCAACCCTTTTCCAATCTGTGAATTGTGCACAGAATACAGGTAAACAACTACGCATGATCGCTTTACTAACACATGCATAAGAAGATACTTATGCCTCATGGTTTGGGCTCTCTTAAAACTAGCGACTAATACTCGGGGAATGTCATATCGGGCGACGCCCCTCGCCTAAAGCGAGGAAAATGTCACCAAAGCAAGATCGCTTTTGCGAAATGAACCGCCATTCCCCAAAATATTCATCGATGAACAACATGGTGGTGCCTACGTTTTAGGAAAGGCTACCAAGGGCAATGCTATATCGCCCCTGGTCCATTACTCGAAATACCCCTCCCCCATAATACTCATGGAAATATGTATAATCATAAAATATGCATTATCGGTCATATACGCCC
This sequence comes from Coptis chinensis, assembly GCF_015680905.1. NCBI lineage: Eukaryota > Viridiplantae > Streptophyta > Magnoliopsida > Ranunculales > Ranunculaceae > Coptis > Coptis chinensis. Next base: position 41,514,105 of record NC_141463.1, read on the forward strand.
ATGTGTGAACAGGATCAGGTATTGGTAATCCTGAACTAGAGCGACCACATTTTTATCGAATTGATGTGTCGTGTCTTCGACTACGACAGAGAATTCTTGTTCTCCATCCTGATTACAATAGAATTTAACATGGTCGAGAGAAATAAGCAAAGAAGTCGTGGTGAATATGAATCGCCATCACTTACGGTAGATGACACCATCCTAATCGCAGGATTCTTTGTCGGAACCAATGTCCATAGGTCTCGTGCCCAACACATCTTTGAAGGACTGTTCAGGTATGACTATAGGAGATGTCATCACAATAACTCTTTGAATAGCTCCACAAAAAATCACGGAATGACCGTCTGAAAATTGGAATTTTCCACGTTAACGAAGAAGGTAGCGCTGGTGCGCCACATAGGGCGGGTCGCTACTGTGTGTTAATGCTTTTACAGTTGTTTTGGCTGGTCGCTGAAGGAGGGGGCTGGGTCGCTCGACTAAATTTTTCGAAAATGTAAAGGGCAGCGCAGCGCTCTAAAATCTTTGAAACCGGAGTTCGGAGAGCAAAAAAAAGAAAAAACTTGGAGTGGAAGGGTGGGATGATGGTGGGATGTAGTGTGGTTTGTTAGTGTAGAAAGAAAGGAGTTTAAATAGGTTCTGAGCTACCAAAACGAATCGGGAAGTTCCCAAATTGTTTGAAGGCAATTTCCGAAAATAGAAAAATTCCAAACCCGAAAACGGAAACAAACCATTTCCATGATTTTCTATAAATCCTGGTATCTTTCATACTTGATTTAGAATAGTAACTTCTAAACTCTCTTAGATTTCATGACCACCACAAAAATCATAGATATGCCGATATCGGCCAAATTATCAACCTTTCCTCCAATACAACTTTACAGCAGATGATCATATAACGACTTATGCTCGGTATAAATATTTCCACCCCCAAACAAGTCGGGAAGGTGGGATTTATGATAAAACAAGTAGTACTCGAAAATAACCAATTATATTTAAAATAAAATTTAAATCCAAACAACCTGAAATAAACACATTACTATTTAAATTTAACTACTGAATTAAAATTCAACTAATAAAACAATCATGAAATAACAAATAACACAACCGATGGTGAACACCTAGTTCGCGGATGATGATGGGCCCCAGGATGGAGATTGGCTTGAACCATCTCGTCTTTGGCGACGACGCTCATGCCATCGGACTTCGGTTGAACCAGAGTCCTCCCGGGTGGCATGCGTCAGAAGCATCTCTATTCGAACAAGTTACTGGGCTTCCATCTCGAGCATCGAAAAAATCGCGATACCGGGTTTGTTGATCTTTGGTGGATAGTCTCCATGTTAGACAAGATATCGTCGTAACCCCTTCGAGCATTTCAAATCTCCTCCGAAGGTTCCCTTGCTTCTTTTGAACTACAATCTGTCTATCTCGGATATTTCCACAAATACCATAAACGCGACCCGCAAGGCAGTTTTGCAACACTTGCGCGTTCTAAATTAGAATTACAATTATCTAATGCATCTTCATCCGGACATGTCATATCTTCCCTTTCATCCTCGACTCAACCATTTTTTTCTTCATACAACGCCAAGTCTCTTGGATGCAATCCATATAGATACTTGCATTAGAATGCAATTTGATCTTAATAGGAGCAGATCTTGCGACATTCTAAAGGAGAGCATGATCTTAGTGATCAATACGGGAAGAGGGCCAAGCTCTTCCCCACTCCTCGAATCACATTAAACATTAAATCAAGGATGCAGAAATTATACTTATTTGTTTGCAAAATCCAGAGAACGCGCACATTGCAGGCCGATATCATCGACTTTGTCTTTCCCGAGGGCGTTCCTACCAATCCACCGAGCTACCCCCAATTGATTGATTCTCGTGGTGGATGGGGACGAATGAGATGTCGGATTGTATTCACCCTCAAGGACGGTATCCTTTCATCAAAGCAGAACTCCAAAGATCTTTGGGATTCCTGAATTGTCATTACCAAGTTGCTTTCAAGTGTAATTCCTAACAGTTCGCCAACAACCGCGTTAGCATTTCCTCCTCGCTCCTCCTAACTTTATGAAAATCCTATCCCTTCCAATTCTCACTTTTATAAAACTGTTCTACCAAATCATAGTGATAGAACTCCTCACCGAAAGTACCAGTCCGTCCAATGCCTCTTAATCATCTCCGTCATAAAATGGCTTAAACCGTCGTAAGCAAACGCGTGTTCCGGCAAAATTCTACGTCGTAGCGCCATTGAAGTTTTGTTAGACAACTAATGACTTTGTAGACTGTGGGGGAGGCGAGTTTGAAGAAAACAATGAAAAACAACGTTGGTGGCGGTGATGGTAGTGGTGGAGACTTTAATTGGGGGCTGTTTTTCGGAGTTGGGTTGGTTTGGATGATGGTTTAGAGAAGATTTTATTTGGATTTGATTTTCTTCTCTATCTCTATTTTTATTTTGGTGTTCAAGGTTTGCTTTAAAATTGGTAACCGGTGGGATTCAAAAGGGAAACACTGTGCGTGCGGTTTAGGAAGGAAGGAGACGCAAAGTCGTGCGTGCGGTTTGGGCCCAAGCCCAATGTGAATTCCGAAATTTTCCGATTTTTCGCGCAACTTCAAATTCAATTTGCCGCTTCGTTACTGGCCCGATTTTGGCGAATGAGTTATGGAAATGATCAGTAGAGAATTTCCAATCCAATGATCCATAAAATATTCAATTCCAACCATGGGTGACGTATAAGAGGGTGGAAGAACGCCTCGAAGTGTGTGTGTGACGTAAGTTATGCGAACGAAGGAAATCTAAGTTTAGATTACGTCAACCCAATTGAACTACAAGTAATGGGCCTAAGCAACACAAATGGAAAGTTCGAGCAATCCAGATGGAAAGATCGACTGCCCACCCCCAAACAAATTTTTTGTTAAAAATTTGTTTAAAACGTGGGTCGTTTAAAGTCAGATTCCCAAGACTTGTTGGATTGCTATTTCTATGATTTTAGAATTTTTTTTTATTTTATTTTTATTTTTTTAATTTTTATTAGTTTATTATAAGAAACACGAAAAACAATAAATACATAATTCACCCTATAGAGGAACATGACTCAAAAACCGAGAAAACATGCAAAGGTGGAAAACGTGAATTATGTTAACCGTGGACTTAGGATCCGGTACTTACAGCCACACACTCCATAGGGAGGGCCTGGTTACTTGAATGGTGCACTTACCACTATATGGGAGTGAAAGGAAGTACACCAAATGACAAGGTCAGTCCTCATAGACAGGGTCCTATAAAAGGACTTCCTCTACATCAGGGGACAGAAGTTTGTGAAAATGTTTTAACCATTGACCATTAACTTGAAAGGTACTGTTGTCATTTGGATTTACCAAGGTGATTGCCCCGTAAAGGGTGACTTCAGTAACCAGAAAGGGGCCAGACCAACGGGTTTTTAGTTTTCCTGGGAAAATATATAGACGGGAGTTGTAAAGCAAGACCTTTTGACCGACCACAAACTCTTTGCGCAAGATATGCTTATCATGAACACGTTTCATGTTAGCTTTATAATCCTTCGCGAGATCGTACGAATCGCTACGGATTTCTTCAAGCTCATTCAATTGCAACTTGCGTTTGACACCTGCCTAATCAATATTGAAGTTAAGGCTTTTTATTGCCCACAAAGCACGGTGCTCTAATTCAACGGGCAAATGACATGGTTTCCCAAATACAAGTCTAAAGGGAGACATACCTATAGGAGTTTTGAAAGAAGTTCTATACGCCCATAAGGCATCCGATAGATGCTTTGACCAGTCTTTCCTATCAGGGTTTACAGTTGTTTCTAAAATCTTTTTGATTTCCCTATTAGAAACTTCTACTTGTCCGCTAGTTTGTGGATGATAAGGAGTTGCTACTTTGTGTGTAACTCCATACTTTTTCACTAGGGATGCAACAACTCTATTGCAGAAATGTGTTCCACCATCACTAATGATGGCTTTAGGAATGCCAAACCGACAGAAAATATATTCTTTAATAAAAAATACAACGGTCTTATGGTCATTGCTACGGCAAGCTAGGGACTCTATCCATTTAGACACGTAGTCCACGGCAACTAGAATATAAATGAAATCGTGGGAAACTGGGAAAGGACCCATGAAATCAATGCCCCAAACGTCAAAAATTTCTACTATCAAGATTGGATTTAATGGCATCATATTATGCTTCGTGATTCACCCAAGTTGTAGGCAATGAATACACGTCTTGCAATGCACTTGGGCATCCTTAAAAAGGGTAGGCCAATAAAATCCATATTGAAGAACTTTAGCGGCTGTTTTCATCCCACTAAAATGGCCACCATACTCTCTGTCATGGTAGAACGATAAAACTCCATTGTATTCCCACTGGGGAATACAACGACGAATAATCTGATCCGCACAATACTTAAAAAGATAGGGCTCATCCCAGTAGTATAACTTAACTCTGGCCAAGAACTTCTTACGTTCATTTCTTGACCAATTATAAGGCATAACATCAGCCGCTAAATAATTTACAATGTCAGCATACCATGGTGCTGAAAAAATGGCATACAGATGCTCATCAAGAAAAGAGTCCGGTATGGACTCAGAATCAGTCTGATCGTCGTTTGTGAGTCTAGATAGGTGGTCGGCAACTACATTTTCGACCCTCTTTTGTCCTTTTATTTTTAATGTGAACTCTTTGCGGAGAAGGATCCATCGGATTAATCTCGCTTAGCATCCTTCTTCGCAAGAAGGTACTTAAGTGGCTGCATGGTCCCGTGGTAAACTAAGGTTTTAGAACCAACCAAATAAGGACTAAACTTATCTAAAGCATAAATGACGGCTAAGAATCCTTTTTCGGTAGTTGAATAATTCCGTTGAGCATCGTTTAATGTTTTACTAGCATAATAAATAACAAGTGGACTTATTATCTAGTTTTTGTCCCTAAGACTACACCAACCGTGATAGTCACTAGCATCACACATGAGTTCGAAAGGTTTAGACCAATCGAGGTCAGATAATTGGTGCAGAGGTTAGGTTATGCTTTTAAAGTTTCAAAAGCCCGCTTACGCTTAAAATTAAAATCAAAGATTGCATCTTTCAAAAGCAGATTAGTTAAAGGCCTAGCTATTTTCGAAGTCTTTAATAAATCGCCTATAAAACCTCGCATGGCCTAGAAAGGCTCTAATATCACGGACAGTCCATGGTTTAGGTAGAGTCGCTATCTTATCTAGTTTGGCCTTATCTACTTCTTGAAGCCATCACTAGATACAATGTGACCTAGTACTATGCCCTTTTGCACCATGAAATGACACTTTTCCCAGCTTTAAAACGAGGCTCTTTTTCTTCACACCGTGTCAAAACCTTAGATAGGTTAGACAAACGAGTATGAAGGAGTCTCCATAGATAGAAAAATCATCCATGAAAACTTCCATAAAGCTTCTACCATGTCACTAAATATATGAAGCATAAACCGCTAGAAGGTTCAGAGCATTACAAAGGCCAAAAGGCATTCGTTTATAGGCATACGCTCCAAAGGGACATGTGAAGGTAGTCTTTTCTTGGTCATCAATATCAATAATAATCTGAAAATAGCCCGAGTAGCCATCCGTAAAACAATAAAAAGCATGACCAGCTAGGCGCTCGAAAGCATTTGATCTATAAAAGGTAAGGGAAAGTGATCCTTTAGGTCATAGCATTTAAACGCCTCAGAATCAATACAGATCCTCCATTTCATAGGGCCTTGTGTGATAACATAGTCACCCTTCCCATTTCGTACCATGGTAACTCCCGATTTCTTAGGAACTACATGAATGGGGCTTACCCATTCGCTATCAGAGATGGGGTATATGATACCCGCATCGAGTAATCGTAAGACTTCTTCCCTAACCACCTCTTTTATGGCTGGGTTCAAGCGACACTGAGGTTCGCGAGAAGTCTTCACGTTATCCTCCAAATGGATACGATGAGTGCAAATATTAGGGTCAATTCCCTTAATGTCGGCTAGGGACCAACCAATCGCAGACCGATGTTCCTTAATCACCTGGATTAAACTTGTCTCTTCATTCTTAGATAACAGAGAAGATATAATTACAGGATGACTACCATCCGGATCGAGTTGAATATATTTTAACTCTGGGGGAAGGGGTTTAAGCACTGGGGTGGAAGGAAAATCAATAGATGTTTAGTCAGGGTCCTCATTTTGCATAATGAATACTTGCTTAGGTAGCAAGTCTTCATACTCAATATGTGGAGCAACCGGTGTCTACAATGGGGTGGACTCAAGGATGGTGTACTTTCCTCTAAGTAGGAGTCATTTACAAAATTTGAAGTTCCAAAAGAAAGGAATTTGTACATATTGTTTTCAGGAAACGTGTTGTTAAAATAATCTTGAACTAAGCTCTCGATCATGCTAACCTCCCCATCTATAGACGAATCCGGTAATTGTTTCATCATTTTAAAAACATTTACCTCAACCGTAAGATGGCCAAAAGATAAGGACATCTTACCATCGCGGCAATTTATAAGGCGTTGGCGGTTGCTAAGAAGGGCTTCTAAGATGATCGGTGACAGAGTCGTTGGCTTACTTTCGATCGAGGATAACAAAATCAGCAGGATAGTAAAAATCTCGAACCTTAACAAGCACGTTTCCACTACTACACCCTTAGGATACTTAATTGACTTTGTCCGCTAATTGCAACGCTATTTTTGTAGGTTGCATTTCGTAGACCTATTTGCTTATACAAATAATATGGGAGTAAGTTAACACTCGCCCCGTGTGTCTAATAAAGCGGTCGTCGTCGTGTAGGAATCTCCTAAGGTGCATTTTTATAGGGATCGACCGTGGTCCTTGTACTTAACGATTCCATTATTTTCGGATAAAGTGGGGAACTGCTCAGTTAAAAGGCGCCTTTAGGTATGTTGGTCTTACGCCTAGTAGTGCACAACTCTTTAAGAAACTTAAGCGTGGTTAGGGAGCTTTTAATAGCTTCGAGAAAAGGAAGGTTTATCGTTAGATTCTTGAAAACGTTCCTAATCTCCTCAAAGTTTGTATCCCTGGTTAGCATGGCTAACTTCTGAGGGAATGGTGGTTTTGCTCTATATTTAGCGTATGGCTGGAACTTGATGTGTTACCTTGGCTTTTCTGTTTCTTAGGTTGTGGTTTAAGTGGTACCTCTACAGTGGTAGGCTCTTCAGTTTCTATTTCGGTATCTAGTTCGATATCCGGTGTAGGGAGTACTGATGGGATAACTATAGGCATAGTTACTTTGTTATCAACCACTCTTCCAGAGCGGAGGAGAGTGGTGATGGCATTTAGGTAAGCCTACTATTGTCGCTTTTTCCGTACTAGTATTACCATTTACCTCAAAGGTCGTGGTTGGTTGTTTTAGGGTTTGGTATCGCTTTTATCCCGAAACACTTTTGGTTGGGCTTTCTCTTGGGCTAATTGTTGTATGCCCTAATTTATGGATTGTAAGATCTGTTGATTTGATTGAGTCATTGATTGGAAAAGTTGTTGGGTAACCTGTATAAAGGCATCGATACGGTCCGGTTGTGTAGGTGTAGTAGTCACAGGTGGTGTGACTGGAACTATCTCACGTTGATTATTTATGGGTGGGTTGTGATAGTTACTATTGTTAACCGGAATGATACCTCTATTGGTATTATAACTATTATAATTACCCTGACCTTGTGCTAAACCTTGTCGTGGTTGCGCTTGGTTGTTATAATTATTATAATTTCCCTGACTTAGTCCCTGGCCTTGCCTAGGTGGAGCTTGATTATAGTTGTTTGCTTGCCTAACATTTTGGTTATTAGACCCTGGAGGTGAAACTTGTTGATTGTTTCGCCAACTAAAGTTGGGATGTTGTCTCCATGGGGCATTAGGAATAGGATAGTTATTAATGGAGTAAACATTATCTTGCTCTAATTGTTGTTGTTCATAGGCGAGAGGACAATAGAGTCGGGGTGCTCGGGGACTCAAACAGACATTACATGGGTTGGAGTTAACATTCATGACGGGATAGGCTTTTGTTGAATAGAAATAGCTTACGCCTTTTAGTTAGAGATTAGATTAAATTTTTAAGTTCGGATCGGGTTTCATCTCAAACATACCGCGGGCCTTAAGCTTCTGTTGAAGAAGAACTAGCGAGCGGGGGGATCATCATACCCCCAATTGTTATTGCGTTTAGTTTGTTCTTCTAAAAATTTGTAAGCCTCCCGGAGGCTCCTTTACTTAGGAAACTCCCCCCATTCATTATGTCAAGGACTTCTTTATGGTGATGTTGAAGGCCTTTGAACAAGGCACGAACTAACGTGTCTTTTGCTAGGTTATGGTGTGGACACTCTATAAGCAGATCGGTGAAACGATTCCAAGCCTCGTAAAATGATTCGTGAGGATTACGTGGGGAAAAAAATGAATCTTGGAAAGCATCTCATCCGTTTTTAGGGGGTAAAAATGTTCCATATAAATTTGAACAAAGTTTAGCCCACGAGTCCCATTAATTAGGCTTTGGGCGTTAACCAAGACGCTGCCTTATCGGCTAAGGTGAAGGGAAATACCCTCAGTTTCATTTGTTCCGCACCAACCGTAGGATGATGGAATGTTGTAAGGACTTGTTTAATCCTACGCATGTGTTGGTAAGGTTTTTCATGGCCTAAACCATGGAAAACGGGTAACAAATTAAATATGTTTGGGGGAATTCGAAAATCCCCCACTGGGTCTGCTAGAACGATGCAAGATTTTGGGCCATCGCTCAAAGCTTTGTAGAAGTCGGAGAGAGGAGTCTCTCTTTCTTCAGCCATTATGTTAGGTATGGTTGGTGGGATAGTAGCTAGAGGTGTAGTGATTGGTATACTCGATATGTTTGTTTGTTGATGGTTAATTAAGTTCGGTGTTTTTCTCCGACCAGACCTTAATCTCATGCAAGTCTAAGTCTAAACATGAAAACAATCCAAACAATCTTGATATATTAGTATGAACCTCTAACTAGAGATGCGAGGTATGGAAGAAAGGAATACCTGATAGCGTCCTTGCTTCGCTTATGAATAGCATCTTGTTTACGCGTGTTCAGTGTAAATAAGAAGTTAGAACACTGAAAAACTTAAAAAATCGAAGTTTGAAACAAACCTGTAGAAATCCGGAAAATTTTTTGTCGAGGGCGCAGTGATCGGATAGAGGCGCGATCGCGCTTGTTTGATGACTGACTTAGCACGGGTCACGCCTTCGGTGTGAGGGGCTGGTCGTCGTGGTCGATAAAAATAGTGGCGGTCGCTTCGGTCCGAGTGGTCGCTCTTGTTCCGACTATAGGCAGTGCGCTCTTACAGACGCTTGATCAGCGCCGGTGTAAATTTGTCGCGGTATTTTTCAACGCTGAAACGGATAACCACAGTATAAATCAAACAAGGGTGGGTGGGTTTAATGGGACTTAAAAATGACTAATTCTACTATGAAAACAATGCTAAAGTGCAACTAAGATGGTAGTGGCGCCATTTGATAGTTGATAAATTTGAATAGCTTACCTACGAAATGAACGATGCAACTCAAAACGTAAGTAAACTAAAACTATTTATGATCCTATATGCTTATCAAAGATTTCTCTACTCTCAATCCTATGAGATATAGTGGAGTAGGAAGTTCGTTCCACTCCTAGTGCTCTAGCATGGAATTGTTTTCTAATCTAATTAATCGGTCTTTAAGTCAATGAGAGCTTTACGAAGGTGTGTTATACTACGATACCTATATGAAATTGATTATGTTGAATCTAACTACGAATGCTATGGCAATATGATTGTTTTGAATCTAGATAAAGGATTAGAAGGGAATTGAATCCACCTCGAATCAAACTTAATAGCCTAGCATAGATTCTTGTATCTCGATTCTTACGTTCTTACGACAAGAAATTCTAGTTCTAATCCCTAGTGTTCATGGCATTTCTACCGAGTATTAACTAGCATGTGAGGTCGTCCACCCATTCTCATGGCTTAATCCGACCTTCTAGATTGGAATAGACTCTACAATGCTTCTACACTATACCACTAAGTTTTCATCAAGGCTTCATCAACCCCTCTAATGGAGGTTTTAGCCTTGAATCATTCGCTAATCATTCCCATATGAATCTAAACTAAACATATTATCAAGATTCGAAATTTACTAATCTAATTAAACAATGATTAAATTCTAATTAACAACTAAGAAATGGTAACCAACAATAATTAAAACTAGATCTAATAGATTGAAATAACACAATTCGAAATTGATAAAATAACTATTTTATTTATCTAATCAATCAAGAACAATGATTCAAAGACTTAATCTAAAACAAGAATTGAAAATGGGACTAAACTTAATTTTATTAATTAAACTAGATCTAGAATTATCTATATTGTTTTAGGTCTAACTAGCTACCATTAACAAAGAGCTAAGCTTTTGTTTTTATATGTCCAGATCCAAAAATTGTGCATGGGCTTGGAGCCATGTTTTGGGCCAGAGAATCAGGCCCAAAACCCAATATTTTCAGTCCAAAAAGGCCTTTTCAGCTACAGTTGGCTTCAACAGACTTTTCGTCCACTTCTGCTCCTCTGATTGGGTGAAGGCTTGGACCATTGGAAAGCTCTTTCTGAGCCGGTTGTTTTGACATAAGGTAGGCCCCATTCCGAGGTCTGAGTCCAAAGATATGGCCATCGGAAGTTCTCGACGACTTGTGTGCTTTTTCGCCCGTGTTGACTTTTCAGCTTTTGACCAGGGCTTTAGGAAGGCTTTGTCTTCTTGAATCTAGGCCTTTAATCCACGGAACTCCTTAGTAACCGACCTTTGCTCTTTTATCTCGCTAAAGTGGCACATTTTGCACATAATGGACTTTGAAACCTGAAATGCATAAAAACACGTAATCAGTGTTAACTTTTAATTATTACTCACATAATTGGTTTAAAAGTATGACTGTTACAGGGTTAAAACTACAGTTTTGGGCTCTTATCAGTAACTGAAAAGGTTTTCAGTTAATTTCCCATCCCGCCCAATTCTCATTGTGTGAGAAAAAAGTTTCAGTCTATGTTAGTAATGCATTAGTAAAGACTAATGCATTGGTAACTGAAAACGTTTTCAGTTTTACTAGGCCTTTAGTTAATGTTAATGGAGATAGTTTGGCAACTGAAAAGGTTTTCAGTTATTATTCTGAAATTTCAATGTGCAATTTAGATTGTATTTCGATATATAATCACATAAATATCATGGATAGGTGGAAACATTATGGACTATTGTAATGTACAGTAGGTGCAATGCGGTGTACGTGAATACAAGTTTGTTGGACAACTTATAGAGTGTCTAGGACAGCTTATATAGTGTCGTTCATAACTTTCTAATTTACACTTATTAACTTGTTAGTAAGCACATGATATAAAACACTCAATAAGCTCTGAACGACACTATATAAGCTGAAGAACATTTCCCTCTATTTTCCCTAGAAAGCTAAACTCTGAAATAAAAGCGGGAGAGGGAAATGTTCTTCATTAGAGTGCGTGGAAGTAGGGAGAAGAAGATTAAGTCCTCTTCTGAAACAAACTGTAGAAGATGGGTAGAGAGAGAAAAAGATGAGGTCCTAACTTAGAAGAGGCTAATAAAGTAATTACACATGATTCAACACAAGGGTAAAATAGTATTAACACTAGAGAGGAAGAAGGGCATGGTAGGAAGTTCACATTTGTTCTCTGACATCAGCAAGTAGGTTCGACGTCCTGTTTTGGTGCAAAACATGGGTCAACAATATCAATGCCCTATAGTGGTATATCTGCTAATTTAGGGTCCAATTCGTATATTTGTCGTTAATATATTATATGAGATACGTTCACCTATTTGGATATGAACAATCATTACTTATATATCAACATAAGGTATGAACACTCATTGTTCATAGCAAAACAACATAAATTAAGTGTAAAATCAGAAAATATTTATTTCAAATCCGGGTTATTTGTCCTTATAAGTTATTTTCACTCAAAAATTGGTTTTCAGGGTTGTTTTCACCCAAAATTGTCCTTGAGAGTGGTTAAAAAAATGCTGGTTGTGAGAGTTATTTTCACTCGAAAATAGGCATCGAGACCAATTTCTTGTAATAAGAATTGTACTGAGGTATGGATACCCGCACATATATTTTTGGAAACTTTTGTAACTTTTAACAACCCAATCATTAAGTCCCTTTCTAACTTTCTAGGATATAACACTACATTACACACTATGAGCACGACACCACACCCAATATAATACAATCCATTTTTTTGTTATGGGGCGTCAATCTAGGGTGTCCAGGTAGCCTGACTATATATATATATATGGGAATCTTTTTTTATATATAATATAGCATGCCCTTTTGGAGTTCTGTGAGGCTATCCATGTCGGTGGGGATTGTGAAAAAAACATGAGAACAAAATTAGAAGTTTTCACTAGATTTTGGTCCCGGGTATATGCTTGGAATCTTTGATATAAACGCTTCAATAAAAGGTTATGAATTATCCATTAATAATCCACATTCAATTGTAATTGCCTTAATAGTTTAATTAAATAGTTTTAGTTAATTATTAATCAAAACTTCTCAAACAACCATTGTTCGGATTAGGTTAGGAGATATTCTAGTACTCAATTGTCTAAGAAGCAATCCTTGTGGGATCGACCTTAGCTCGTTCTCGTTTGTCTACTACAATAGACCTTGTGCGCTTGTGAATATTATAAAGTAGGGTTTAATTAGTCTATTTATTTAGGCCGGTAAAATTCATATCATGTAGTCTAATTTATTCTTGTTTTGGTAGATCATGCACGAAGCGGTATCAGCTTATGAAATAACTATTAGGTCTTGTAGCCTATTTGAAGCGGAATATTAATTATACTGATAAGTCAAGTAGTGAACCAATTAACCTTTATCCCACCTAGTAGGATCATCATGTTAACCCTTTTTGAACCTTATATATTAAGTATTTTCTTCTTAAGCCAATTATCCTTAACCCAACTCCAGGTAAGGAGCGTAACCCATACTATTAGCATTACCCATATTTCTGAGAATTTCTAAAGGACTAAGAAGAAAGCTAGAAAGAAGACGATTTTAAAGGAAAATTTACCGAAATCAAATGAAGAAAGTCATTCATTTTGTTCAAATTAAAAAAAATATATAGTTAAGCAGAAGTGGTGAGAAAGTCAAGTATTATGGTCTACAAAGTGAAGAAATTTTCCAAGAAGATCCAGTGCAAGAAAGGTTTTTAGCCTTTTGTATATTCTCATACATTTTTTAATCCTTCTAGCCTTTTCTTGTTAACCTATCTTAAGCCCCGTAATACCCAGACTTATCACTAAAGTATGATATAAAGTGTAAAATAGGTGAGAGGTTGCTAAAGTATAGGACCCGACAGTTCACATGTGATTGATATTATTTCCATGGGACTAGTTTATTTTTATATTTTGCATAATTCCATCTTTCTGACTAAGTATATGGGATGTTCTATTATTTTACTCATTTCCCTGCATATAGAGGTAAAATTGAAAACTTAATTATCTGAGAGAGATTTTCTTGTGAGTGTATGAATGGTGAGGATTGAAGTCGATATATTCTTTGGATAGTAAGTTAGCAATTCAATTACTTGGATATGAGTTTTTATCAGTTTTGCTAAATACACACACACACTTTGTTTGGGAAATTAGTCCATCTTTTCTATCTTTGGATGTAGCCTTGCGTCTTGGTGATAATGATGTAAACTGTGGTAACTAATAATTTTTGAACTTGATTATTAGTTGGCAATTTTATCTTTGAGAAAATCATATCATCATTGGTTATGATATGTTAATGTTTGGGGGTACCGTTTTTGAAAACCCTCCCGAGACTAAACTCGTCACTAGGGGTTTAAAGGTTTGTTACACATACTAAGTGTAATCGTGATTCCTACGAAAGTGAGTTATGATTTTTATTTTTCTTCTTACTTTAGTTTTAGTTTTGCTCGAGGACTACCAAAATATAAGTTTGGGGGTATTTAATAAGTACGTAAATGCCATATATTTACACCCACATTTATATTGAGTTGTCCAATATATTGATATATTTTTCAATTGATTGGTGCGTTTATTTGATTTTCTAGAAATTGGTATGAACGCGAGAAAATGTTGTAAAGGGCTGGACTTGACTGGAAATGAGAGTTGTCAGAGCACATGGTTATGGTCTAATTAGCGGTTACTGCATACGAGCAAGGAACAATGTTCTAGACATCCTTGGAAGCCATCCGGTAGAGTTTGAGAACCAACAGTTGGAATTTATAGGCGCACGCCCATATTGAGTTTGCAAGTAGGCGTTCGCCCACGTGCTTCCTAGCGCCTTGTACAGTTGCACCTGACCATGTGCCGAATTTCATAGCACTTGGGATCCGGACCAGACCATCTAATCCACTTGCCCAAGCCCACCGAACCACATTTAAACCTCACCTCATTAAGTTATTCCTTGCACCATCTGATCATCACTTTAGACTCTTCTTTTTCTCACGAATAGAAGCAAAAACTCCTCTATTTCCAGCGAACCAAATCGAACACCATGGTTTCCCACACAACCAACCAACCTACCATTCATTCCTACACCCAGAGACCACCATATCACCACCTTCTATGTTACTCTTTCTATCAAAGACCATTAATACTGAGCAGTTGAGAATGCTCCCAAGAAGCCCTCAGCTTTTACAATTACTAGTATGGTGCACGTGCTACGCATGCTGAGATTATACCCACCCATGAGGGTCCCTCAAGTACAAAAAAGTAAAAAAAAAAATAGCTGAGAGAGAATGACTAATTTAACCCTATAGTACAACAATTTTTACACTTATACTTGAATAGCTTTTTGGAAATTTAACAAATTGTTTAGGGACAAAATTGGCATGAAAAAAGTGACCAAGAGTCACATTTTTTTTAATATTTATTCACTGTTACGATACTGTAGGTGGGAGGCAGGATTATTAAAGTATTAAAGATTTAGCAGAAAAAAATGAAATACACGCCCTCTTTTTACAATTTCAATTGTTCGTAACCCAAAAATTGGGAAACCATTAAACAATACTGGCCTCTTTCTCTCACAAAAATAGATCTCAGATTTTCCTTAAATGTATCTCTGCACTCTGTAGTCTCGAGATATTTTAGCTATGTTTCCCCATGTTCATAAAGAGTCATGGGATTTTCTGAAACTATAAATTATTTAGAGTGCTTCGAGTTGGTTTGTGAATAGACAAACAAGGTATGTGAAAACCTTAACTCAATTTTAACACTTTTCTATTTAAATCACTTATTTACATTTGAAAAAACTTCTAAAACATATTCCTTTTGAGCCTAAAAAAAAAACTTTGGTTAAACCCTAATAGAGTAGCGAGCTATTTAGATTGTTGAATATTCGGATCGAGCTCTTTTATCTAAATATTCAATTGTAAAATTGAGGCGTGACAATAATTAATTCGACTCATGCAAGAATAACTACCATTTTTAAAAACTTCATTACAAAAACTATAATCTTTCTTGGGTTCATAGACAAACCCAAGAATAGGACTAGAGTTTGATCCCTAGTGGATTTATCTTATCTCTAAGAAAACCTACTAGCATTAAGAGTTGTTATGGTACTCTATCTCTAGAAGAACCTAACAAGTCCTAGCTTGTTATCAACATCAACTATTTAGGAGTTGATATGACAACAAGATTGTGAAAAACTAAGCAATGAAAGACTCTATTAATGGAGTTTCTCCTCACATGAGCATCATTAACCCTCCACAAGGGAGAGTTTAGCTCGGGATCCTTGGATTACACATGCTAAACTAACGAAGCTAAAGAGAATAAAAAGAAGTAAGATAGGAAGAAGAAGTAGAAGAAGGAGAGATTTTATTTCTAGAGAGAGTATGGAGAGAACTCTATTAAAGACTTACAAGTTCTCAAAACTAAAACAAAAATATAGAATGAATAATTTTTCTTTGCTTTTTCAATTTATCTCATGGAATGGAATGATTACTGATCAGCTCCCAAATGTTCGTTTTATTACCCTTACATTACTGCATTACAACCCTTCTTGCGCTTAATAAAAAGACAACTCATAGCTTTTATTGCCTTTTTCAGGTTATAGAGAAATTCAGACTATTTATTATAAAAGTTGCGTCTTAGCACCAAAAGAGCCTCAATTATACTTATTATGAAGAGTAGAAGCTACTATGAAAAAGTGTTAAAAAAGTCAAAGTCAAGGTCAAAGTCAAAGGTCAAAGACTTCGAGAACCAAAGAATTTGAATGTTAAAGTCCTCAACTCAGAAGACTAGAGATAAATGTCCTCAACTGAAAAGATGGCTTTCTCTAAAACCTATCTTGATCAAGAAGAAATCAAAAAGCAAAAGGAAAAAGCAAAAACATAAATTAAAGGGTGAGGTGTCTCAGATATAATGGAGAATGGCAAATCAGTCAATTGTATAAAGTAGGTAAAAGTTAGGGAGAGAGAATGCACCTAGACTTAATCTAGTGTCATGTAAGATTTAATTTATAGTTTTTTTCATTCAAGTCATTTACTTTATTGTTCTTCATTTTTAATCTTGTTATTTGCTTTTGTTATTCAATCAATTAATCTTCTTTCTTTGTTGTTCTTCTTTGCAATCATTTCATTTCATATCTTTCAAGTTTGTGTCATTTCAACCATTATAACATAAGCTTTTCAAATGTTCTTCATAACTAGTTAACCAATATAAGTCCTAACTAAGATTCTACCTTCCTTTCTTCAAAAAACTTCCCAATCATTCAAACTCTAAACAAGCTATAGTGAACCACATCAATAATTTTGAAATACTCAACACCAAACTACTTCAAATGGCGCCGCTCCCGGGGATTGAACGAGCAAGAATGCTTGGTTAAGCATCTAAAGAGGAAGCACCACTTTCACCTTTTCACTTCTTATTTTTCTAATTCATTTTAGTTCACAGTTCAGTTGTTTCCCGTGTGTGTTTGTACTATGAAGCTCGGATTTTAGAATAAAGTAGTATAAATCAGTGAAACTTTTTTTGTAATAGATAGAGATATAAAGAAAAAAAAATAAAAACAAAAACAAAAAAAAAATAGAAAATATGGGTTTTGATTGATTATGTGGATGAATATGAGTGAACACTCGGTTGAAGTTCTAAACTTACCAAGAGATTAGAGTTTTCATTGCCATGAGATGTTCAAGTGTGGGAGGCATGTCATGAATCATACGCTCGCACACTTTGAATCAACTTGGCAATCAACACTCTAACTAAGTTTAGCTCTAGTTAATCTAGATAATCTATCTAAACTAGTTAATCTATTAGATTAGTTTTAGTATTAGTTTACTTTTATGTTTTGGGCCCACTAAGGCAAAGTTGTATAATTATTAAAAAGCCCACAGTCCGGCTTACTTTTTAAGTGTACTTTTATTGTAACTTAAAATAGGGAAAAACTCGAACAGTTGGGCCTGATTCTCAGATCACGTGCCAACCAACGCTGCCTTCTCTTCAAGCAGCATGTAAGCACAACTTGAGAGGTAAATTCTAAACATCCTCGAAGCCCATGTAAAATGATACCTTGTGTGTTCAAGCATGCTTATGAGATTGTTTGAAATTTAATTTCCGTATTGCAATTTACATTCATGCATAAGGCTGAACCCGAGCCATGTAACAACCATTGGGAAATCATTCCCCAATGTAGATAAATTGGACGTTGCTTGATTCTTGAAGCCCTAGACTAAAAAATGAATTTAAATTAATTAACTAGAGCCCAAAGTAGTCACGCTTCTCTAGAAAAGGACAAAAATATAGCCACGAGGATTTAGAGTAATCAGTTACCATATTCTGGTGGACCAACTATCTTCCTCACTTCACTCCCCCAGATTCATCATGAGTGAGATTCTTGGTAGCACACCACTTGGTGAAGTGACTATCTACTCTTTTGAGATGTGTAGTAAAGGCATCCTAGTCTCGTGCCCAATTGTTCCCTTGAATAAGGCATATTAAATTATAGACCAAGCAAAGTTTTCAAAACTCCATACTTGCAAAAATGAATTTCGATTACTTGAGCATACCTTGCATCGTTTGCACATGTTAGGATAGTTTTGGGGTCTTGCTAAAAGTACGTGATACTGTATTCAGGCACTACTAGTATTAGCAGGAATAAAACTTACTCATGTAGGAGAGCACGTCGTCATAGACAATCTCATATTTTTAGTCCTCCATCTACTACGATGGCCGACGAAGTAATGCAAGCTGAAGAGCTTCTCTCCAACTTCTACACACCGTTGCAAGATGGGCCTCCATCTTGTATACGACTCACACCATTCACAAGTAATTTTTTGTATTCCACCGAACGTGTTAAATCTTCTACCCATCTTTCACGGGTTTGAACACGAGTTACCATACGAGCATCTATACCAAATACTTTAAGTATGCAATACTTTCCACCATCTTGGTGTCGCCGATGATCAAGTGAAACTATGAGTGTTTCCTTTCACTTTAGCTGGTAAGAGTCTCGCTTGGCTTCACTCTCAGAAGCCCGATTATTTAGATACATGGGAAAAGGTTGTGTTCTCCTTCATGAAGAAGTACTTATCGCCGAAAAAAATAGAAGAGATAAGAAATAAGATACAATTCTTTAGACGACAGAGTCCAAGTGAGATATTTTCTAAAGCATGGGATAGATTCTCTGACCTACTCCATTCATGTCCTTACCATAAACTAGAAAAATTCACTCCTGTCCAATGTTTCTTCAAAGGTTTTTCTCTAAGAACACAAAGTAACCCTCGATATCATGAGTAATGGTAATTTTTTGGATAGAGGTGTTACCGAAGCCTTAACCTTTCTTGAAAACCAAGCTAAAAATTGTACCCATTGGGGCGACATAAACAATTCCAGAACAGCCCAACCCAGTACATCTAATGCTAGTGGTATTTTTGAGGTGAAATCTGATCCAGAAATCAAAACTTTAATTGAAACCCTCACAAGAAAGATAGATGCCCTTACAACCAAACAAAAAGACCAAAACCCCCATCCTGTCATGAACATAAATACCTCATGATAAGCACCAAAAAGTGTAGTTTAAACCCCTTAATAGTATTCTACTTAGGCCAATTATGTTTATAATAAATGAGAGTTATTACTGTTTACGTGTTTTTGTGCATTTAAGGACTTGAAGTTGATTAGGTGACTAAAGGCACCACTTTTGCATGGAAAATGAGTCAAGATGATTGCTAAAGAAGTTCTACATTTAAAGCCCAAAATTCATGAAGAAAAGCCTTTTTCAAGCCCAATCAAAGCTGGGAAGTCAAAGTCAATCCGGGTAGAAAGAAAATAGAAAAGTCAACAGAATTTCAACAGCTCGTATCTTTAGACTCGAGCCTTGGAATTAGGCTTACCTTATGTCGAAATGACAAAATCAGAATCAGCTTTCCAATGGACCCGGATTTGCCCCAATCGGAGCTGTAAAAGTGGACAAAAAGGGCATGGAATTAATTTCCAACAGTTAT
Organism: Coptis chinensis; assembly: GCF_015680905.1. Classification (NCBI taxonomy): domain Eukaryota; kingdom Viridiplantae; phylum Streptophyta; class Magnoliopsida; order Ranunculales; family Ranunculaceae; genus Coptis; species Coptis chinensis. The sequence continues at coordinate 41,533,617 of NC_141463.1, forward strand.
GGCCTCTTTAGACTTAACCTAATGGACTTTGGGCTCACTTTAGAGGTCCAAAGTTCCCCTTTTTGACCCATGCACTAAAATGTAACCCTAACCTTCTCCTATATAAAGAGGGTTAAGGCTAAACACTCCTAACTACCTATTATCTTTTTTTTTCAACCCCTTAGTTTATTATTAGTATAATTTAGGGTTAGAATAATTTAGTTTGTAACCACCATTAATTCACATCAATAAAAAGCTTTAGTTACTTTCAATAATTGTCTTTTACATTATGTCTTATATTAATTGTGTAGTTAATATGATTCCAATGACACAAAGCTAAATCTCCATTAGAGGAGGTTTATGAAGCCATGTGAGGATGATTAACTATTAGTTTAGTATTGTTTTACCTTAAGAACTTCAAGTTCTTCATTGTAAGTGTCTAGAGATAGAGCTCATAACAGAGAACTAGAGTTTAGAGCCATCACTAAAGAGATTTGTGGTGCAGCTAAACTCCCATGCTAGTGAAGCCTTGATTCGAGAGGACTTGGTGTTCACTAGGGATTAAAACAAGCAATTCAATACTAACTAATAGTCAATTAAATCGCGTGGTGGACTAAACCCCTTATAATATCTCTCTTATCATTTAAATTCACTGTTTCCCCCCCTAAAATCTACTATTCTGGCTCTCACTAGTAAAACATTATTCTAATCTAGACTTGCATTCAAGTAGGTATGACTAGAGTGTACGAACATGACTACTCTTCTCTCTATCATATTATTTAGAGAGTTTCATATCGTGATAAGCACTGTTTCTTCACCTTCAATCTACTATTCATCAGCATGTTTGCATTAGAAGCATCAATTATTTATTTATCAATGGCGCCGCTTGTTATCTAGTTTGTTTACATTACACGTGTTTAGATTAGAAAACACTGTTTTTACTATTCGATCACAAACACAACACTGAAAACACTGTTCACAATTTCTTCAATTTTTTCTGCTACTGTTTGAGAGCATACGAGTTGCTGAACCAACTCTCTGCCCTCCCGTGACCTTACCCTAAAAGTTTCAACCCTAGTTATTTAGTTGTGAGCGAGCACGAGCCTCATTTTTGCCTTCGCTAAGTGTGACCCACACCATCCTTTAACTCACACACCGTGCCCAATATACCTTATCCCAAGCGCGTGCACGCCCTAGGTTAATTAAGTTAAATTAATTTTTTAATATTATTTTCAATATTATCTCATGAGTACAGTATAGTACTCGTATGCTATCAACCACAAAATTTTTAAAAAATATTTTTCTCATTCTAAACGGTGTCTAGAAAACTTAAAGAATTGGGGTTCTCTAATTAAGGAACGTTCACGCATTGACAACATCCCCCAATTCTTAGGTGGCCTGGCCGTTGGTTCGATACAAAAATACAAAAAAATTAATTAATATTAATTAGTAAGCCCACCTACTACCAAAGCCCGTTTCACAGGCCTGACATCTAGGCCTAACACGAAACCCATAGTAAAATGCTTAAACCTTATTCTTAAAACCTTATCACTAATCAGGGTTAACTTTTATAGGACTTCACTATCCACCTCGTGTACAAGGACCACTACTCGAATAATTGTTCAAGTAACATCGACATGCTACAAGGCTATTGAAGAAACTATTTATACGCGCAGCAAGGACGCTCCAGGTAACACCGTTAACATTTGGGGACTAGTCACCTAACATAAGACCTAAACAAATAAAGCTCAGGGTGTTTCCTTTCACCCTAGCTGACAAAGCAGTTGCTTGGCTAACAGCACAAAAGCCGAACTCTGTTGACACATAAGAAAAACTAGTAGAATTATTTATGGAACAATTTTACCCACCACAGAAGACATGATGAAATGCTATCACATATTCATTTCTTTCGCCAAAAGCCTCATGAAACACATGGGGTGTAGGTGTTGGTTAAAGAATGAAGGAAATGGATATTCAAAAAGACAAGTCTGAGATAATAGAGTCTTCAAATATGTAACTAGGAAAACCTTGCTCTTACTTTGCTTATACGCTTTTTGTTCCATACTTAGCCCTTATTTTGGCTATTCACTCATTTTGATTATATTTTTGGAGTTCTAATTTGATTTTTCTTTTCATTTAGAACTTATATATATTTTTTGTCTTTTCTTTTCTTTTTCTATTTCTTTTTCTTTTGAAGCAACTAACTAATTTTTGTTTACACAAGTTTTTCTCTTCTTTTTTCTTCACTCATCCTATTTCTCAGACTTATCCAGATAGGTAGGCTGATTTTATTTTTTATTTTGTTTTATTGGGTAAAGGATTTGTGGTTTGTAAAAAGGCTAATTCAGAAGAGCCCAAAATTGTAATATTAACCCCTTAATAATACTACTTTTAGACCAATTATGAGAGTAATAAATAAGAGTTAATGCTAATTACGTGCTTATATGTATTTCAGGCATGGAACTCATTTATGTGCAGAAATGTGCCAGTTAGGCGATATAAAGGAGCAAAGGGTTAGTTGCTAAGAAGTTCTATGATAAAGGCCAAGATTTAAGGAGACAAAGCCTTTATGAAGCCCGGTCAAAAGCTGAAAAGTCAACACGGGCAGAAACAGTGCATAAGTCAATAGAACTTCTGAAGACCATATCTTTGGACTCAGGCCTTGGTTTTTGAGCTACCTTATGTCAAAACGACCGGCTCGGAAAGAGCTTTCAAACGGTCCATACCTTGACTCAATCAGAGGAGCAAAAGTAGACGCAAAGTCTTCTAAAGTCAAAGCAAGTTGAAACGGGCTCTGTAGACTGAAGAAATTGGGCTTTGGGCTCGATTTTCCGGCCCAAAACATGAGACCTCAGCCCATGCACAAAATTGTGGATCTGGTCTCGTTCTTTACATAAAACAAGACTTAGCTCTGAAGAAAGAGATAGTTAGATAGCTTAGAATAGAAAGTAGCCATTAAAATAGCTTGTAGATCTAGTTTTGGAATTTGAATTAGTTAATTAATTAGTTTCATACATTGTTTTAGATTAGTTATTCGAGTGATTGTTTTTCATTGATTAGATAAATAAAATAGTAGTTCTTGATCATTTCAATTTTGTCATTTAAATTTGTAGATATAATTTCAATTCATGTTGTTATTCATTTCTTAGTTATTAATTAGATTTGAAGTATTGTTAGTTAAAATTAGTAAAGTTCAAATCTTTATATTATGTCTAGTTTTAATTCAATGGGAAATGATAGTTTGATGAATCAAGGCTAAACCTCCATTAGAGGGGTTTGATGAAGCCTTGATGAAAACTTGATTGTGTAGTATAGAATCGTTGTAAGAATCTATTCCACTCTAGAAGGTCGTTGATTCGCCATAAGAATGGGTGGACAACCTCACATGCTAGTTATGAATTGGTAGAAATGTCATCTATAATTAGGGATTAGAACTACCAATTCTTACCGTGAGAACGTAAGAATTGGTTTACAACAAATCTATGCTAGTTTATTAAGTTGGATTCAAGGTGGAATAAAATTCTCCTAATTCTTTATCTAGATTCAACTCTTAGCATTGTGTCATTTTGTTATTCGTATCGTGTTATTTGAATTCACATCGTAGTATACATTCCCTCGTAAATCTCTTATTAACTTTGGATAGACCATCAATTATAGAAAACTTTAATGCTAAAGGACTAGGAGTGGAACGAATCTTCTATTCCAAGTCTACGTCAATAGATTCAAGAGTAGAAAACAAATATCTTTGATAAGTCTAGTACCGTATTAGTTTATAGTTTTACTTTCATTTATAGTTCATCGCTTTATTCATTAGTAAAACTATCTTTTTATGGGTTATCAAATGGCACCCCTGCCTTCTTAATCTCGTTCAAAACAAGAATTTAATTGCTTGAATTCAAGGGGCAATCCCCCATTCTCTACCCACCCACCCTTTTAATTTTTCATTCTTATTTCTTGAATTTTCGGAACTGTTCACTGTTTTAGGCATAAGGGCTACGGATTCACAGAGGCAAATACTGCAGTAAAAGTATTTGTAAATTTTGAAAAATTCTAAAAATTTACAGGCGTAATCTTTAAGGTGTCCTTGATTTACTGTAATTTTGTCAGATTTTCCCTAGTTGTTTTACTTAGTGAACTAATACGATCTTTACAGTGCTGCATTTCAATTTTCAAACCATAAGTTTTTGAAAAACAGAAAAGTAAGGTTACTTAGGCAGTTCCAAAAATTCTAAACTTTTTACAGGAGTATCTATCCTAAGTTAGGAGTTTTCAGTAAAACTTTGACGAGTTTTTGATTTGTTTTGACCTCCTAACTAGTGGAGTGTTTTCAGTGTGTTTCTGCAGTTTTGCAAACACTTAATTTTTGGAACAACAGACGATAAGGAGGGTTTTTAGAACTTCAATTACTCTAAAATTTTTACAGGAATACCCATGATCTGTCAGGAGTCTCCAGTAAAATTTTGGAGATTTTTGTCTCTGTTTTGATTGGTTAACTATTCAGTTATTTGTATTATGTCCGAAAACTGTTTCACAAACTTTGAAGGGCAGTAGAAGGACTTTCATAGCTCCGATTGATCTAACATTTTACAGGATATTTGATAGACGTCTTAGAAATCTACTGTAAAAATTTCAAATTTTTTGGAGAGCGTGACCTGCGCCCATACAAGGCCAAACCTGAGCGCGACCCGCGCCCAAAACACTGGACTTCTAAATTCCACCTGAGCGCAACCCGCGCCCTAGATAGCCTATTTCCAAGCGCGCCCTGCACTCAACCGCCTGGACATTGTGTCAAGCATGAGCGTGACCCGTGCCCTAGGTAGCCTATTTCCACGCGCACCACGCGCTCGACCACCTGGAACTTGAGTTAGACAGGAGCGCGACCTGCGCCCTACCAAGGCCATTTCAGAGCGAGACCCATGCCCTTTTCTGGAGCAGCCCGATTTTCACAGGTCAGTCCAAATTTTCAATTCTTCAAGTTATTCAGTGTTTCTAATATTATACAAATACTGAGATCGCATATACAAGACGCTATTCAAACGCGTAGCAAGGAGGCATTCAGGTACTCCTTCTTCTACTCCTCGCCTCTTCTGTCAGAAGAGTTTTAATTCTAGTATAATCAGGCTTGTTTTTCGTAGACATAAATACTACACGCCCATCTAGAATTTCACACACTACACCTGCATCAATGGCTAAAGAATAAGAGACTCCTCTCTTTGATTTTTATAAAGCCCTAAACGATGGCCCTAAGTCTTGCATCATTCTTGCAGACCTAGTGGGGGATTTTCGAATTCCCCCTAATATATTTAACTTGTTACCAGTTTTTCATGGTTTAGACCACGAGAAGCCTTACTAGCATAGCATATCGTAGGATAGACCAAGTTCTCACTACATTCCATCATCCTAAGCGTAAGTTGGGATCAAGTTAAACTTAGGGTGTTTCCATTCACCCTAGCCGACAAAGGCGGCATCTTGGTTAACTGCCCAAACGACAAACTCGTGGACTCATAGGCTAATCTTGTTCAATTGTTCATGGAACATTTTTACCCACCACTGAAGACAGATGAAATGCTTCAAAAGATTCATTTTTTCCACTAGAATCCTCATGAATCCTTTTCGAGGTCCGGAATCGTTTCAATCGATCTTCTCATTGAATGCCGCAGATCATAATCTTGCGAAGGACACGCTTTGTTCGTGCCTTCTTCAAGGGCTTTTTTACATCATCATAAGGATGTTCTAGATATCATGAGTGGGGGTAGTTTTTTTTAGTAAAGGAGCCTCAGAGGCTTATAAATTCTTAGAGGATCAATCTAAGAGGAACAACAATTGGGGAGGTAATGAATATTCTCGCTCTACTCCTTCTTCTTTTCAGGTTAAACCTGATTCCGAGCTTAAAACTCTTATCGATGCCCTCACTAAAAAGGTAGATGCCATCTCTATTAAACAACAACCCACTCCTGTCATGAACATTAAATCTACTCATTGTAATGTCTGTTTTAGTCTTGAGCATTCCGACTTCTATTGTCCTCTTGTCTATGCACAACCACCACCACAACCATCAACCTTCCACCAGTTAACTCAATCTCAAGGACTAGGAAACTTAGGTGACCAGAATAGAGGTTTAGTGCCCATAACCCAGAACTATCAACATCAAGACATGAATGCTCAACAAGCCTTAATGCCAGTTCAACCATCTACAGACAAATTAGTAGTGACCTTGTTAGAAAAACAAAATCAAATTATGCAACAAAACTCAAACTTGATGAAAGATCAGCATGATCAAAACTCTAATATGATGAAACAAACGATGCAAATGATGCAGTCTTTATGCCAAAAGGTTATTGACATGTCTCCTAACCAAAATAATAACCAAACAGGCATGTTTCCAAGTCAAGCAGTGCTTACTCCTAAGTCAACAAACACCGCATTCAAAATAAACAGTATTCACTCTAATAGTAATATAAACCAAGGGGACCTATAGTGATACTACCCCCGTTCGGGGAGAGTAGTTGATAACAAAGTAACTATGCACGAAGACCACCCACAAATTGAAGCTGAAAATGAAACCATACCAAATACTGTAATAGAAAGAAGACCCTACAACTGTAGAAGTACCCGGTTAAACCACAACCGAAAGAAAACCTTACAAGACCCAATAATAGAAATTGAAGACCCTACACCTGTAGTGGTTCCAATATGGACACTTAGATGGAAAACGGATAGAGATAAAGCAAAGACTAATAATATTGCTAAATATAGAGATAAACTACCATATCCCAGAGACTAGTTATGTCTAAGAAGGACGAAAATTTTGATGAGATTAGGGAAGTGTTTAAAAATTTGACTATAAACCTAGCTTTTCTAGATGCTATAAAAAGTCTACCTGGACACGCTAAGTTTCTAAGAGAGTTGTGCACCAAGAAGAGAAAAACCAAAATACCCCACGAAGCATTCTTAACTGAATAATATCCCTCTTTATCTGAACATAATGGAATTGTTAAGTACAAGGACCTTGGTCGTCCTACTGTACAATTCACCTTAGGTGATACCATCATAACAACTACTTTATTAGACCTGGGGGTGAGTGTTAACTTACTCCCTTTTTATTTATATAAACAACTAAGTCTAACAAAACTTCAACCAACCAAAATGACTTTGCAGTTAGCCAATCGTTCTATTAAGTATCCCAAGGGTGTAGTTGAAAACATTCTCGTTAAAGTGCAGGATTTTTACTATCCAGCCGACTTTGTTATTCTTGACACAGAAGTTGCTCATGATTCTATTCCCATCATCTTAGGGCGTCCTTTCTTGGCAAATACCAATGCCCAAATCAATTGTCGGGATGGCTCAATGACTCTTTCTTTTGGAAATCTTTCTGTAGAAGTTAACATGATTAGACAAAAGCAGAGACAACTAGGTTTTCCTGTAGAAGGTGAAGTTAAGTCTATTGAGAGTTTGGTATATCACATTGGTGCTTCCGATGATCTCGTCCCTACACTAGTAGATACCCCTCCTATGGAAGAAGACAAATATCACAATTTTGACTCCTTGAACCTAACTGAACTAGAAAAAAAATTTTCCACGATGCCTTCCGACACTACAAGAGATGGAGTAAACCTCACAATAGACGAGATAGATGAATTCCTCAAAGATGGAGATGAATACCATAATTATATGGATGCAAACAACCTAGATGAGGAAATTGACAAGTTTCTAAGATCTGTGATGATCCACCCTCTCAAACTGCATAGAGCACCACCATACCACCAACTACGAGCTAATCCCTCGAGAATCCAATCATTCTTCCCACCCTTTTCTTCTAACACTTATCCACATTCCAAGTATCTTCCACAACCATCCATTTTTTCACACTCATTCACTTGGCCACCTCTTCGATTTGGAGGAAAAGAAGGTGCATGCTCGATTCACGTTCTAAATCTATCAGACCTCGCTTTCATTTCACTAAGTTGCGTCATCGAAAATCTTGGTGCTTGTTTCTTTTTGGGGGTGCATTCCACGGTAATTATTTATGGAACGATCCACAACTATTTCGGTTATTGATATATGGTAAACTACATGTTCATTATATACATATGTGTTAGATAAAGTCTTGAGTATCTCACTATAAAATACTTATTTTATTCTTTGGTGTACTTCCTTTCACTTCCATATATTGATAAGTGCACCATTCAGGTAACCGAGCCCTCCCTAGGGAGTGTGTGGCTGTAAGTACCGGGTCCTAAGTCCACGGTTAACATAATTCACGTCTTCCACTCTTGCATGTTTTCTCAGTTTTTGAGTAATATTTCTCTATGGTGCGAATTATGCATGTATTGCATTATTGTTTTTATTAGTTCGGATGTTTATTTTGAATTCAGTAGTTAAATTTGAATTTGGTTGTTAAATGTTGTTTGAATTTCAATTTTAATATAATATGGTTCTTTTCAAATTGTGCATTGTTTTTATTGTTAATCCCACCTTCCCAAATTGTTTGGGGGTGGTATTATTTACTCTATCATGATTTGTTATATGATCCTCCATTTTAGAAGTTGTTTTGGAGTGATGGTTGAGAATATTGCCGATATGGGCATGCCTAGGATTAGATGTGGTGGTAGGATGAAATCTATAAGAGTTTAGAAGTTACTATTCTAAATTCAGTCTAAGAGATATTAGGTTTGTATTAGAATCAAGAATATGGGTAGTTTCCATTTCTGATTTTGGAAATTTCTATTTCCGGCAATTGCCTTAAAACGTTTTGGAAACTTCCCAATTGGTTTTGGAAACTCAAACGTATATAAACTTCATTCATTCTCCACACAAAACTCACATCTCTTATATTCATCTCTCACCATTCACTCCCAAATTTTCTTTCTTTTTCCTTCTCACTTCCGCATTTCAGCACCTCAGAGCGCACCTGCACCCCAGTGGAGCGCCACCTGTGCCCTAGGCACTGTCTGTCAAAATTTAACCTGAGTGCGACCCGCCCATTCCAAGCAAAAAGTGAGTGCGACCTGCGCTGAAGCGCCTGGAACTCAAAAATTTTCCTGAGCGCGACCCGCCCCTTACCAAGACAAAAAGTGAGCGCGCCCTGTGCCCAAGTGCATGGAACTAGAAATTCACCCAGGCGCACCCCGCGCCCTACCCAGGCATAGGTTGAGCGCACCCCGCGCCCTGACCCCCGTGAGCATAAAAAATTACAAATTTTTATGGGTTGTTCCAGGATCATTGCAGCTGTTCTAGAGAGTAGTTTTGTGATGACTTCTCTTATAGTGATACCGGAGTAGTCTTTCAAACACTTGTTGGGAAGCGAGACTTATGGACATTGGTTCTACGAAAGGATCTTGCAGTTAGGATGCGAAGGAATCTCATTTCTTTATAGAAGAGGTTGACAATGTTTAAATGCTGGAGTTAAGGTTAGTTTTTATTTTAGTTAGTGTCTGCGTATATCCCAAGCAATTTGATTCTTGTTAACCCCATAACGGGTGGAACTCATATCGAGTTGCGTCAGTTTTATTTGTTATATTAGTATGTTATAACCTTGTTTTGCAGATGTTCCATAATTTCACGTGTTTCAATGGTATTTCTCTACCCTATTTATTTAAATACTTTGAGGACAAAGCATGCTTCTTGTTTGGGGGCATAGAAACACGAGTAATTAAGACATCGGTCAGGATATAGATTTGTATAATATGCACTTGTTGTTTAGTTAAAAATTCAAAAATTTCAAAAAAATAAATAAATAAAAGTTATGCTATACACTTAGGAATATTGGTATTGTTTTCTTTCTCTATGCTCCGAATAATCTAGAAGTCTCACGTAGCTTTTGCAATAGAATAATTTGTATAAACTTAGGTTAATACGTAGGTAATAATATTTGCATTTATCTATAAATATATTACATGAGTATCTTTGATTGTTTGACATAAGTTTCTGAAACCTAGGCTAAAGTACTTATTCTACAAATCCTGTGAGAATATAGCCTAAAACCTTATATGAGTGAAACATTTGAGAAATGCCATAAGGGAGAAGTAAAATCTGGATAGAGAAATCACACGTCTACTTGCTTGATCACAATACTATATCCTAAGCGAGAATTTAGGCCCTCTTTGGATCGATATAGCTAGAATTCAAACCTATAAATTATTTTTTAAGCTAGTCTCCCCTCGAAGCTTTTTTTAGCCTTTTATAAACCATAAATCCTTTACCTGTTACAAAAAAAATAAATAAATAAATTAAAAAAATTCTTTTGAATGAGTCTGAGAATAGAGATGAAGAATAGAAAAGAGAAAGACCTTTGAAATCAAGAATTTGTTAGTCATTTCAAATAAGAAAAGAAAGTTTCCATCCAAATAAAAAAAAATAAAAGAAAATAAAGAGTTAGAACTCCAAAAATAGAATCAAAGGAGTCAAAAGCCAAAGAAAAAGGAAAATATGGCTAAGGATGGAAAAAAAGTCTAGAAGCAAAAGTAAAGAACAAGTTTTCTCTAGTTACATAATATGAAGACTCTATTATCTCAGACTTGTCCTTTTAGAATATCCATTTCTTTCCTTCTTAAACCATCTCCTAATCATGACAACACCTAATCTGGACCTCTAGCTCAATTAGGAATAGGGTAGTGTGATAGTAAGTGGCGATGTGTTTGATCGACTCTCGCTTCCTTGTGTGTCATTGAGATTGTAAAGTAAAGTGTACCCACTGCGACACCGAGTAGCGAACTTGAGTTTAAAAAATCGAGTGATTTTTATCTTGACATTTATGTGAGGACCTACTTAAAGACGCTATTACGAGTTTTCAGAAATGGACCTGCTAGTGCTTTTCATAGTATTACTCATTGTATATATGTTTATTCATAGATGATTGATTATTATGCATATATTAGCTAAGGTTTCGATTTCATTATTCTGTATTCATTGCTAGTGAGATGTATAGATAATTGAGACATAGATAAGGAAACAATAGTTTTATTTCTTAGTCGTTGTAGTATAGATGAAGTTTGTGAGTACCTTCATCGGAAAACTCTCGCAAGGCTATAACTGGATCCACTAGGGAATTCCTAGTGGTTTAAGGCCTTGTCAGATATGGTCAATGCAATCGCGCTCGGAAAACGAGATTAGTTAGAACTCCATTTTTGGTCACTTATGCTAATTTCTCATATTTGCTTGGAGGACAAGCAAAATGCTGTTTGGGGTGGGTTTGATAAGGGCCCAAAACTGTAGTTTTAACCCCTTAATAATACTACTTTTAGGCCGATTATGCGGTAATAAATAAGAGTTAATGCTAATTACGTGTTTTTATGTATTTAGGGCATGAAACTCAATTATGTGCGTAAATATGCCACTTTTGGCGATATAAAAGGAGCAAGGGTTGGTTGCTAAGAAGTTCTACGATAAAGGACAAGATTCAAGGAGACAAAGCCTTTATGAAGCCCGGCCAAATTTGGAAAGTCAACACGGGCAGAAATAGTGCACAAGTCAATGAGAACTTAGAAGACCATATCTTTAGACTCAAGCCTCCCGGTTTTGGGAATACCTTACATCAAAACGACCGTCTCGGAAAGAGCTTTCCAATAGTCCTAGCTTTGACCCAATGAGAAGAGTAAAAGTGAATGAAAAGTCTTCTAAAGTTAAAGCCGAAATTTGAAGCGAGCTCTGGGTGAAGAAATTGGGCTTTGGGCTCGATTTTCCGACCCAAAACATGAGACCTCATCCCATGCACGAAATTGTGGATTTGGTCTCCTTTTTACATAAAACAAGACTTAGCTCTGAAGAAAGAGATAGTTAAATAGCTTAGAATAGAAAGTAGCCATTAAAATAGCTTATAGATCTAGTTTTGGAATTTGAATTAGTTAATTAATTAGTTTCATACATTGTTTTTAGATTAGTTATTGGAATGATTGTTCTTCATTGATTAGATAAATAAAATAGTAGTTCTTGATCATTTCAATTTTGTCATTTAAATTTGTCGATCTAATTTCAATTCTTGTTGTTATTGATTCTTGGTTATTAATTAGATTTGAAGTATTGTTAGTTAAAATTAGTAAAAGTTCAAATCTTTATATTATGTCTAGTTTTAATTCAATGGGAAATGATAGTTTAATGAATCAAGGCTAAACCTCCATTAGAGGGGTTTGATGAAGCCTTGATGAAAACTTGATTGTGTAGTATAGAATCGTTGTAAGAATCTATTCCACTCTAGAAGGTCATTGATTCGGCCATGAGAACGGGTGGGCGACCTCACATGCTAGTTATGAATTGGTAGAAATACCATGTATAATTAGGATTTAGAACGACCAATTCTTACGTGAGAATGTAAGAATTGGTTTACAACAAATCTATGCTAGCTTATTAAGTTGGATTCAAGGTGGAATCAAATTCCCCTAATTCTTTATCTAGATTCAACTCTTAGCATTCTATCATTTTAGATTTATTTGTATCGTGTTATTTGAATTCACATCATAGTATAAAATTCCCGTAAAATCTCTCATTGACTTTGGATAGACCATCAATTATAGAAAACTTTAATGCTAAAAAGGACTAGGAGTGGCGGAATCTAATCTTCTATTCAACTATCGCTAATAGATTCGAGAGTAGAAAACAAATATCTTTGATAAGTCTAGTATCAGTATTAATTTATAGTTTTACTTTATTTCGAGTTCATCGCTTTTATTCATTAGTAAAACTATATTTTTATGGGTTTTCTACCCTCTTTATTTAAAATACTTTGAGGACAAAGCATGCTTCTTGTTTGGGGGCATAGAAACATGTGTAATTAAGGCATCTGTTAGGATATAGATATGTATAATATGCACTTGTTTTCTAGCTAAAAAAAAAATCAAAAATTTAAAAAAATATAAATAAAGTATGCTATACACTTAGGAACATTGGTATTGTTTTATTTCTCTATGCTCTCAATAATCTAGAAGTCTCAAAGCATTAGCTTTTGCATTAGAATAGTTTTTAGAAACTTAGGCTAATATGTAGGTAATAATCCTTGCATCCATCTATAAATATGTTACATGAGTATCTATGATTGTTGGTAGTAAGTTTCTGAAATCTAGGCTAGAATACTTATTCTACAAATCCTGTGAGAATATAGCCTAAGGCCTTATATGAGTGAAACATTTGAGAAATGACACAAAGGAGAAGTAAAATCCGGATAGAGAAATCACACGTCCACTTGCTTGATCACTATACCATATCCTATGCGAGAATTTAGGCCCTCTTTGGATAGATATAGTTAGAAATTCCAACCTATGAATTATTTTCCGCTAGTCGCCCCTCTGAGCCTTTCTTTAGCCTTTCATAAACCACAAATCCTTTACCCTGTTACAAAACAAAACAAAATAAAAAATCAACCTACCCAATTCTTTGAATAAGTTTGAGAATAGAGATGAAGAATAGAAAAGAGAATAACCTTTGAAATCAAGAATTAGCTTTGTCGCGAGGAAGAGAAAAAGTAAGTTTCCATCCAAATAAAAAATAAAAATAATAAAGAGTTAGAACTCCAAAAATAGAATCAAGGAGTCAAAAGCCAAATAAAAAGATAAAAATAGGCTAAGGGTAGAGCATTTTATGGAAGTATTCATGGATGATTTTTCTATCTATGGAGACTCTTTCACTGACTGCCTGTCTAACCTATCTAAGGTTTTGACACGGTGTGAAGAGAAGAGTCTAGTTTTAAATTGGGAAAAATGTCATTTCATGGTAAAAAAGGGCATAGTACTAGGTCCATTGTATCTAGTGATGGCATAGAAGTTGATAAGGCCAAACTAGATAAGATAGCAACTCTACCTATACCACGGATTGTCCGCGGATATTATAGCCTTTCTAGGCCATGCGGTTTTATAGGCCCTTTATCAAAGATTTTTTCAAAATAGCTAAGGCCGCTAACTAATCTGCTTTTTAAAGGATGCCATCTTTTGATTTTAATTTTAACTATAAACAGGCTTTTTGAAACTTTAAAAGCCGCCTTAACTTCTGCAGACCATTATCACGGCCTCCTGATTGGTCTAAACCTTCGAACTAATGTGTGAAGCTAGTGATTATCGCGGTTGGTGTTGTCTTGGGTTAGAAACTTGATAATAAATCCTTTGTTATTTATTATGCTAGTAAAACTCTAAACAATGCTCAAAGGAATTATACAACTACTGAAAAATAATTCTTAGCTATCGTTTATGCTTTAGATAAGTTTCGGTCCTTATTTGGTTGGTTCTAAGACCCTAGTTTACACCGACCATGCAGCCCTTAGGTACCTTCTCGCAAAGAAGGATGCTAAGAAGAAATTAATCCAATGGATTCTCCTCCTGCAAGAGTTCACCTTAAAAATAAAGGACAAAAGTGGGGTCGAAAATGTAGTTGCTGACCACTTATCTAGACTGACAAACGACGATGATAATGATTCGGAGTCCATGCGAACTCTTTTTCCTCGATTAGTATTTGTATGCTATTTTTTCTACACCATGGTATCGACGACGTGAATTATTTAGTGGCTGATGCTATTCCTTATGATTGGTCAAGAAATGAATGTAAGAAGTTCTTGGCCAGAGTTAAGCTATACTACTAGGATGAGCCCTACTTTTTAAAAATCTTGCACGGATCGATTATTTGTCGTTATATTCCCCAGTGGGAATATAATGAGGTTCTCTCATTCTGCCATGAAAAAGAGTGTGGTGGTCATTTCAGTGGTATGAAAACAGCTGCTAAAATTCTACAATGTGGGTTTTATTGTCCTACTCTCTTTAAAGATGGCCAAGTGCATTGCAAGGCGTGCATTCATTGCCAACAACTTGGGCGAATCACGAAGCATAATATGATGCCATTGAATCCAATCATGGTGGTAGAAATTTTTGACATATGGACCATTGATTTTATAGGTCCCTTTCCAGTTTCCCTCGGCTTCATCTATATTCTAGTTGTCGTGGACTACGTGTCAAAATGGATAGAGGTCATGGCTTGCCGTAGCAATGACCATAAGACATTTGTGTTTTTTATTAAAGAGCTTATTTTCTGTCGATTTGGCATTCCCAAGGCCATCATTAGTGATGGTGGAAGACATTTTTGCAACAGAATTGTTGAATCTCTTGTGAAGAAATATGGAGTTACACATAAGGTAGCAACTCCGTATCATCCACAAACTAGCGGACAAGTAGAAGTTTCTAATAGGAAATCAAAAGATCTTAGAAAAACTATAAATCCCGGACGAGGAAAGACTGGTCAAAGGGTCTATATGATGCCTTATGGGCATATAGGACTGCTTTCAAAACTCCCATAGGTATGTCTCCCCTTTATACCTGTATTTGGGAAACCTTGTCATTTGCCCGTTTAATTGGAGCATCGTCGTGCTATGTGGGCTATAAAAGCCTTAACTTCAATTTTGATGAAAGGGTGTCAAGCCATAAGTTGCAATTGAATAAGCTTGAAGAAACCAAAGTGCGATGCTTTATGACCTCCAGAAAGGATTATAAAGCTAACATGAAACGTGTTCATGATAAGCAAATTTTGCACAAAGAGTTTGTGGTAGGTCAAAAGGTCTTACTTTACAATTCCGTCTACATATTTTTCCGGGAAATTAAAACCCGTTGGATGGTCCTTTTCTGTTACTAAAGTCACCCTTACGGGGCAATCATCACCTTAGTAAATCCCAAGAGGACAACAATTACCTTTCAAGTAAGTGGCCGGTTGAAACATTTTCACTGAGCTATTGTCCCCCTCGATGTAGAGGGGAAGTTCTTTTACGGGATCCATCTATGAGGACTGACATTTTTCATTTGTGTACTTCCTTTCATTTCCATATATTGGTAAGTGCACCATTAAGGTAACCGGGCCCTCCCTATGGAGTGTGTGGCTGTAAGTACCGGATCCTAAGTTCACGTTTAACATAATTCAAGTTTTCCACTCTTGCATGTTTTTCGGTTTTGAGTCATGTCCCTCTATGGTGTGAATTATGCTTTTAATGCTTTCTTGTTTTCTTATATTAAATTTTATTCATAAAAAATAAAAAAAGAATATTTTAAAATCACACACATAGTAAGTTAAGAAGTCTCAGGAATCTGACTTTAAAAGACCCACTTTTTAAAACAAATTTTCTCAACTTTGTGGCTAAAATTTGTTTGGGGGTTGGGTGTTCATTCCATCCTAGATTATTCAACTCTCCAGTTGTGTTGGTTAGACCGTTTAATTGTATTACGATTCAGGTTAACATTATCTATGAAATTAGATTTCATTCGTTCGAATAACTTACGTCATACACGCATTTTGAGGCATTTTCAATCTTCTTACATGTCACCAACAGTCGGACTAGATCATTTTATGGATCATTGGATTGAAATTCTCCGATCATTTCCATTTCTCATTCACAAAATTGGCCAGTAGCGAAGCGGCAAATTAAGTTTGAAGTTGCACGAAATATCGAAAAATCAAAATCTGAAAATCAAGTGGGTTGGGCCCAACTTAACTTCACACGCGCGCGTGTGTCTTTTTTCTTCACACCAACGATTCCATTCCATTCAAAACCGCCATTACCAAATTTCAAAGCTTCAAAAACCCAACCTAAAAAAAAAATAAGAAACCTAAATACACCCACGCCCAAAGTTAAAACCCACCCCAAATCTCCTCCTAACTACAACCACCACCACCTCCACCAACTTAAACAACCAAACACCACCAAAAATTCAAAAATTTTGACTGACACCACCACCACCATGCCTCCTGCCATTATTTTTAGTTAGGGTGTTTCAAAACAAGTCCCCTACCTTATTCAAACCCACACATCTTATAAAAACTCCAATGGCTCAAAGACGTCAGATATTGTCGGAGTATGCTTTTACTACCAACCACTTCACACCATTTTACGGTGACGAGATGGTTAGGAGAGACGGAGTGGTTTGTGGTACTCGGCAGACGATTTTACCACGAAGATTTGGTCCGAGATTTTATAGGGCCGAGGGAGTTGAATGGGGATCGAATTTTTGTTAAGGTGGGCCGGGAGGAGGAGAGAGGTTACTACTTGGGTTGTTGGCTGAGATTTTAGGCATTCCACCTAGACACCATCTTGATGCCACATTATAGGATTCCCGGTTTACTCTTGTAGAACCTTTGATGAACGCTGATTTATTGCGAAGGGAACTACAATGCGAAGCTCAGATTGTGTTCGCCGACCGTCTCTCGAACCAACCGGTGGGTGTATCTTAGTGGATTGGTAGGGAATGTCATAGGGAAGGAGAAAGTCCGGTGATATCGGCCCGAGCGCCTTCACATTCTATGGATACTCGGGGGCGAAGTATGAGTTATGTATTTTGGAGTTTTTGCGTAACATGATTATGGGAGTTGGAAAGAGTATTGTACCTCTCCCTATTTTGATAACGAAGATCATGATAACCTTGAGAGCGACTCCGAGGTCGATAGGATTTACTGAAGGAGCACGAAATCATCATATTTATCACGAGTGTATCCAAAGAATTTGGAGGTTGCCTGAAGAGAGGGTAGTCGAGGAGAGTGACTCGGAGGATGAGGATGACACGGTATGTTTTGATGTCGATGCCTTGGAGAGGTGTAGGTCGGATGCAGAACGCATGGTTGTAATTCACCATGGCATGTGTTCTCTCAATACTATTTGTGAAGACCTCCAAACTCGGCAGGCTACCATGCATCATAACTTTGAGACTTCGTGCCGGCACGAGGATGAGCGCGGATGAAGAACGGTAAGGCTGAGATAGATGCTTTCGCCGCCCGGTTCAGACATGACATGCTTGACGCTTTCCACCCTAGGGGGTTCTAGCGAGGAGGAGGAGTAGTCCTGTGAGGCCGCAGTGTCATCGCCAAGAAGATGGATGGCTCGCCCATCGAAGCCCAAAGGGTCATCGCTACCGGGCATTCCACTACTAGCGTGAAAGTGGTTTAGGGATCTAATAAGTTGATTTGTTTTATTGTATTTGTTTTTATTTAGTACGGATGTTAACAGATTAGTTCAGTAATTAAATTTGAATTTGGTTGTTGTATGTTATTTGGAATTCAATTTTAATATAAGTTGGTTAATTTTGAATTATGTGTTGTTCTTATCATTAATCCCACCATCCCGAGTTGTTTGGGGGTGGTATTATTTAGCCTAACATAATTTGTTATATGATCATCTATTTTTAGAAGTTGTTTTGGAGTGAGGGTTGAGAATATTGCCGATATGGGTATCGCTATAAATAGATATTGTGTTAGGATGAAATCTCGATAAATTAGGCAGTATCTAACCTAAATTCAACCTAAAAGATATCAGGTTTGTTTTGGAATAGAGAATATGGGTTATTTCTATTTTCGGTTTTGGAAATTTTATTATTTTCGGCAATTGCCTTAAAACTTTTTGGGTAACTTCCCGATTCGTTTTAGCAACTTAAATCCTATAAAAACTGCATTCATTCTACATTCATAACCCCAACTACATCTCACATTCATCTCTCACGTTTCATTCCCACACTTTACCTTATTTTCCTTCACACTTCGCCTCACAGCCTCCCCTCGAAGGACAAGGCATGATGGAGTCGCCACTTGCACCCCTCAAGATCGGAGGAATTCTACCCCGAGCACGCGACTGCGCCCTCCAAGACAAACTGGAAGCCACCTGCGCCCAAAACACTTTGAAATTCTAGTTTTCATCCCGAGCACGAAGCGCCCATCCCAAAGTTAAAAGTGAGCCCCTGCCCAAGTGCTGGAATTTGAACTCAACAGAGCTTGACCAGCGCCCATCCTGCATACCTTGGCCCCCATGCCGACCCACAATGGGCACCAAAATTTCAAGTTTTACAAAGGTTGTTCCTCGATAGGTGCAGCTGTTCTAGATAGTAGTTTTGTGATGACTTCTCCTATAGTAATACCGAGCAATCTTCGAACACTTGTTGGGGAGCCAGTCTTATAGACATTGGTTCCACGAGAGGATCACTTGATTTGGATGGAGGCATCTTCGGTAAGTCGTATTCACCTAAGCTTACTGAATTTTTCTACAATAATGTTAAGTTCTATTGTAACCAGGATGGAGAACAAGAATTCTCCATCACGGTTGATGACACACCCCTAGAATTCAATAAGTATGTGGTAGCATTAGTTTCAGGAATACCAATACCTGATCCTATTCACACGTGGGGATATATGACCGATAATTCATACCTCTATGACTATACATATTTCCATGAGTATTATAGGGGAGGGGTATTTCGTATAATGGACCAAGGGCGTTACAACATAGCCCTTGGTAGCCTGTCCCTAAATGTAGGCACCACCATGTTATTTATCCTCATGAATATTCTAGGGGAGTTTCAGTTTACTTCTGCAAATAGTACCGCTGGTGACGTTTTCCTTGCTTTAGCTGAAGGATGTCACCGATATGACATTCCCCGAGTATTAGTGGCTAGTCTTAAGAGAGCCCAAAGCGTGTGCCATAAGTATCTTCTTATGCCTATTTTGGTTTGCCACATCCTGCGCAGTTGTCTACCAGAATTATATACCCAGTTCATGGATTGGAAAAGGGTTGAAGTCATGAGACCCACCAATTGGGTGGTTCGCTCATTTCGAGTAATGACTTAGCGGGATGGCAGGTGCAACCTCATTTGGTTGCTCTTTACACCCCATCAGACATAGTAACACTAGACAGGTTAGCACAAGTTGACGACACACCAAGGGAATGGCAAGTTATCATGGCATGGCAGGATGCGAAAGAACCTCATCTCTTTGAAAAGGGAAATGAGGAGAACAATGTTTAAATGGGAGTGCAGGTATGTTTTTATTTCAGTTAGTGTCTGTTTATGTCCCAAGCAATCTATTTCTCATTAACCCCATATAACGGGTGAAACTCTTTATAGAGTTCAAGTCAATTTTCTTTTCTATATTAGTATGTTATAACCTTGTTTTGTAGATGTTTGAATTTCACGCGTTTCAATGGTATTTTCCTACCCTCTTTTTTTAAAAATACTTTGAGGACAAAGAATGTTTTTTGTTTGGGGGCCTACAAAACGCGTGTAATTCGGACATCTGTTAGGATATAGATATGTATAATATGCACTTGTTTTTTCTAGCTAAAAAAATTCAAAAATTTAAAAAAAATATAAATATAAGTATGTTATACACTTAGGAATATTGGTATTATTTTCTTTCTATGCTCTTAATAATCTAGAAGTCTCACATAGCTTTTGCATTAGAATAGTTTTAGAAACTTAGGCTAATATGTAAGTAATAATCCTTGCATCTATCTATAAATATGTTGCATGAGTATCTATGATTGTCAAGGTAAGTTTAGAAATCTAGGCTAGAGTACTTATTCTACAAATCTGTGAGAATATAGCCTAAAGCCTTATATGAGTGAAACATTTGAGAAATGAGACAAGGGAGAAGTAAAATCCGGATAGAGAAATCACACGTCCACTTGCTTGATCACTATACCATATCCTAAGTGAGAATTTAGGCCCTCTTTGGATTGATATAGCCAGAAATTCCAACCTATGAATTATTTTCCGCTAGTCGCCCCTCTGAACCTTTCTTTAGCCTTTCATAAACCACAAATCCTTTACCCTGTTACAAAACAAAACAAAAAAAAAAATCAACCTACCCAATTCTTTGAATAAGTTTGAGAATAGAGATGAAGAATAGAAAAGAGAATAACCTTTGAAATCAAGAATTCGTTAGTCGCTTCAGAAGAGAAAAGTAAGTTTCCATCCAAATAAAAAATAATAATAATAATAAAGAGTTAGAACTCCAAAAATAGAATCAAGGAGTCAAAAGCCAAAGAAAAAGGAAAAAAATATATATGGCTAAGGATGGAAACAAAGTGTAGAAGCAAAAGTAAATAATAAGGGTTTCTCTTATTACATAATATGAAGACTCTATTATCTCAGACTTGTTCTTTTTGAATATCCATTTCCTTTCTTCTTAAAACCATCTCCTAATCCCCGCAACACCAAATAAAGACCTCTAGCTCAATTAGGAATAGGTTAGTGTGATAGTAAGTGGTAGATGTGTTTGATCGACTCCGGCTTCCTTGTGTGTCATTGAGTTTGTAAGGTAAAGTGTGCCCACTGCACACTGGAGTAGCGAAACTTGAGCGGAAAAATTAGAGTGGTTTTTGTCTTGACATTTATGTAAGGACTTACTTAAGGACGCTATTTCGAGTTTTCATAAATGGACCTGCTAGTTCATCTCATAATATTAGTCATTGCAAATATGTTTATTCGTAGATGATAGATTATTATGCATATATTAGCTTAGGTTTTGACTTGATTATTCTGTATTCATTGCTAGTGAGATGTATTGATAATTGAGACATAGATAAGGAAACAATAGTTTTATTTCGAGTCGAATTTGTAATATAGATGAAGTTTGTGAGTACCTTCACTGGAAAACTCTCACGAGGCTATAACTCATCCACTAAGGAATTCCTAGTGGTTTAAGGTCTTGTTGTATATGCTCAATGCAATCGCACTCGGCGAAACGAGATTAGTTATAACTCCATTTTTGGTCACTTATGCTAATTTCTCATATTTGCTTGAGGACAAGCAAAATGCTGTTTGGGGGTGGTTTGATAAGAGCCCAAAACTGTAGTTTTAACCCCTTAAAAATACTACTTTTAGACCAATTATGCGAGTAATAAATAAGAGTTAATGCTAATTACGTGCTTTTATGTATTTCAGGCATGGAACTCAATTATGTGTAGAAATGTGCCACTTGCATATATAAAGGAGCAAAGGGTTGGTTGCTAAGAAGTTCTGTGATAAAGGCCAAGATGCAAGGAGACAAAGCCTTTATGAGCCCCCAAAAGGTGAAAAGTCAACACGGACAAAAATAGTGCACAAGTCAAGAGAACTTCCGAAGACCATATCTTTGGACTCAAGCCTCGATTTGGGCCTACCTTACGTCAAAACGACTGGCTCGGAAAGAGCTTTTCAATGGTCAAGCGTTCACCCAATTAGAGAGAGTAGAAGTGGATGAAAAGTCTGCTGAAGTCAAAGCCGGCTGAAACGGGCTATGTGGATTTGAAAAATTGGGCTTTGGGCTCAATTTTCCGCCCAAAACATGAGACCTCAGCCCATACACAAAATTGTGGATCTGGTCTCCTCCTTTACATAAAGCAAGACTTAGCTCTTAAGAAAGGGATAGTTAGATAGCTTAGAATAGAAAGTAGCCATTAAAATAGCTTGTAGATCTAGTTTTTGAATTCAATTAGTTAAAATAATTAGTTTCATACATTGTTTTAGATTAATTCTTTGAATCATAGTTCTTCATTGATTAGATAAATAAAATAGTTATTTCTTGTTCATTTCGATTTGTCATTTAAAATGGTTAGATCTAATTTCAGTTGTTGTTATTCAATTCTTAGTTATTAATTTAGAATTCAATTATTGTTTAGTTAAATTTAATAAAATTATAATCTTTATATTACGTCTAGTTTTAATTCACATCATAGTATAATTCCCACCATTGCTCTCATTAGACTTTGAATAGATTAGTCAATCTAGGAAACTTGAATGCTAAAGAACTAAGAGTGGAACGAACTTTTTACTCCACTCTATTTCGATAGAATTGAGAGTATAGAAATCTTTGATAGCAACGCGTAATTAAGTTTAGTTTCACTTGCGTTTTGAGTTTCATCGTTCGTTTCATAGGTAAATTATTCAATTTTACATATATCAACGGTCAATCTTGATTAAATACTCCCCAGTCCAGCCTTTCGGTGTGTGAATTCCAATGCCTTAGTAATGTTGGCTCGCACCAAACTAGTAGCCCTAGGCGTGAACCTCTCACCACAGGCAGCCCAGTCATCTGCCATTTTTATGTACTTGAAGTAGTGCACACTGAGATTCTCCCTAATTGCTTCCACTAAACAAACAACTGGAAAGGCTATGTCATCCTTAATCATGTTGTTCCAGCACTCAACATGGTTAGTGTAGGCAATGCCATATCTCTTTACTATGGAGGCGTGACATGCCTACTTATCTAGCGGAATCTCCATAAGCTTATCATAGACACTTGAGTTCATTTTCTTTATATCTCTCATCACAGTACGGAAAAACCACTCTTGAGTTGTCTTAGCTGTTATCTTAATCTTCCTCATAAGCGCAAGTGACAAAATCAAACCCGACATGTTCTTACAAATGTGGTTCATGCAGAAGACATGTTTCGCCTGTGGAAACACCTCAGGGACTTTGACTACCAAACTGGGATGACAGTCAAATATGATAACTAATGGAGTCTCATACCCAACCACTTGGTTTACTAGGCAACGCAAAAACCAATCGTAGTTCTCGTTGTCTTCACCGCTAACCATACCAAAAGCAATAGGGAAAACATGATTATCACCGTCAATTGCAATGGCTGAAATCAGACATCCTCTTGATCTCCCCCTCAAATGTGTGCCATCTATTTCTATGTGTGGCCTACATGTGTCATGGAAGCTCCTCACAGTAATCCCATAGCTCCAAAAGTAACAATTGAAGCGATCTGTGTTTCCCACTCTTTGCAGCTCTCAGAAGTTAAAGCGATCAACCTTCCTCTATTCTTTACTGTAGGTGTTGAGTAGTTGATAGGACTGGCCGAAACTACCTTAAATCTGTAGACATTACAATTATAGTTAATACAACTTCTTCCAATGGGAATAAAATAACATATCTAAATACAGTGATGAGCTGGATCACAGTCTATTAGGTATATTAGGTGTACAACTTATATAGTGTCTTTCACAGCTTATATGTTGTCCGTGACAGCGTATATAGTATCGTGCACAACTTGTATAGTGTCATGCATAACTTTATAAGTTACATTTCTAAGCTATTTTTCACATCGTATATAGTGTCTATCACAACTTATATAGAGTCTCGAACAACTTGTATCATGTCTGGAACAACTTTATAAGTTACATATCTAAGTTGTCTTTCAATTCTTATATAGTGTTAATTCACATCTTATCCAGTGTCTTGAAATTCTTACAACATTTTCCTATGAAAATACAATGACATATCTTAATACAGTGTTCAAATTTGAATCGATCCTATTAGGTCTATTAGGTATACAGCATATATAGTGTCTTTCACAGCGTATACAATGTCTCGAAGCTGCCTATATGACACTATATAAGCTATCCGTTTACCAGAGAGCCTGAAAAGGCATTTCAAATAGGAACATAAGTTGACCGTCTTGCAACGAACGCACCTCTTCGAGAGACTTTTCCCTTCCCCGCCACGCAGTTCTGTAATTGATATCTACCGAATCTACTTTTTAACCATTGCTTTCATGTGCATTACCTTATATGTTCTGTCATTCTGCAAAAGGCATGTACATGACATGGCGACATAACTACTTGACACCTCATGGTTAAAATCACCAGCCCTTTGGCAATCACATGTGTGAAAGTTATATAAGTTTCTCACACCCCATATATATGAACCTTTCGTGCTGCAGTACACATGAAATGGGCATGTGGAAGTCAAACTATTCATCTCGCCCCCTTACATCCAAACTGCACCCTATTCTAGTCCATTTTCAATCTTAATAGTTCAAAGTTATATTTAATTGCAAAAGTCTTCATGTGAAAAATAAACAAACTCCTTTTCAGGAAACTCCATACCCAGTCGGTAGAATTTGGATCCGGAGCTACCCACTTTCGATGGGAGGTGCATCTTCTATGTGACCTTCGTCAACCATAACCTTCTTGTAGCATTGATTTTCTCTTCTTTCCTTCAAGCAATCAACTCGTTCACTACTGCACCGATTCTCTTCTATCAGCTGCGCTCCTTCTCCATCACCCATACCCCTTCCAAATGCCGAAAAAAATGATTGGTGATTTGTCAAATATGTCATTATTAGTACCACCAGTGATAGTTGGATTGTCGCCGCCACCATTGTCCTATGTACACACACCGTTATCCATTACTTGGGGGCGGATATACTCAAAAGGAAGCATTATTGGACCAAATGGGCACACTCTAGGAGTAGTGTGTAGAGTTCCGAAGACGTGTTGGTATAATACTCCACCGTAACATCCTGCACATATCACCTCACCACCACTGCTTTCTTCCCCCGCCACAACACCAGCAACACCACTAACATTTTCTACATGACCACCACTCTTTTCTACCCCTGCCGCGGACACACTATCAACTCCATTAACTTCTTCAACATGACAGCCACTTTCCACACCAGATACAACTCCAGCCATTCCGAAGCATGCAGTAATACAACCTGGGCTATCACTACCATTAAATTCTCTATAAACTAGACAATCATCTTCAATCATACAATCACTATCCATAACATCATCCCTATCTGTATCCTTCGCATTCTTAGAGTCCATACCTATAGGACCCAATGGGCTCATATCTCTATCCATCCTGGATGTACCTACCACATCCATAGACACATGACCTTCTCCTTCTGAGTCACTATGCAATTCCAGCAGAGATCGTTTGCTACCCAACCTAGTTACAATAACTATGTGTCTTTGGTATGTCGGGAATAATAATCCTCAAAGTGCTTGGAAGTTACTTAACATTGAACGTGGTTGCCTTCACATTGAACAGTTCATATTCGTTGGTTCTAATACAATTACTTTGGACAAGAACCATTTCTGCCACTCTCGAAATATCCAGACTACCTAGGAACATGACAATCGACTAGTTAATGCACAACAATTTACTCATTAGTATATTGCGTCTCTTGAGGGACATGTCATATAGTCTGTTTATCCACCATCCAGTATTTAACTAATAAAAGAATCTCGGACGAGACTATATTAGTAGCGCGCAAAACTATATTAGTATTATATTGGACTCTCTAGTCCTATTTATCCACCATCCAGTAAGTTCACGAGCTCAGGCGTTAATTCAATCATTATATGAGAAATCGCGGGACGCCAGGTTTCAAATTCTCAAACTCCTTAAACTTTGTCGAGGATATTATTTGGTTGATTACTATAACTTGTTTTACCTCGCATATTTATGTGTTGGCATGAGAACTTTTTGCATGTATAGAATTTTTCCTAAGTAAATGTGGTTCATCATTAAATATTCACGTTAATACGATTAATTTGATTTGAATATATTTGGATGTCTGTGTAATTTCAAATCACGTGCTTAGATTATTTTTGTATGTATACATTACATCCATTCATATACAAGGTATTACTTTGCATGAGTTCGTTCTCGACATTCCCCTAGCTCATATCTAGTTCCACGTATTTTTAGCTATTTATTATTGCATGCGTAGGACGTGTCTCTATTCACGTATAGGTAATATAGAGTTGCATGTGTAGACTTCTTGTGTAAAACTAGCATGTGTTAATTGTATGTTTTAGTCTTCTATTTTCGCATCTCTCATCTTTAATTGCATGTTTCGTAATCACGTCTCCATAATACATTAATTACATAAACACAAAATACAAAAAAATAATAATAATAAAAATTAAAAAAATTAAAAATTAAAAATTAAAAATCCTAAAAATCAAAATCAAAATCAATATAATCATCTTAATAATACCCCGCATAATACACCATCATAAATCATCATCCTATTCCATCAGTGTCTAGGAAACTTAATAGATTGAGGTTGCCTAATTAAGAAATGTGCTAGCACGAACAACCTCCCTCAATTCTCTCAGGTGACCTGGCTGCTCGAGTATTCACACGTTATCCTAGCTTACCTGCTCAAGTTAGCAACAGCTCAGGAAGACGTGCTTCACCTCCCTTCTTCCTTAATTCTAAATCCTCCTATCATAATTTGTTCCTTATGAGCCTAAAATTAAAACTTATGTTTGTATGAGACTACGGTCTGGTACTAATAAGGATTTAGAACATACATATCGCCGTCGAAAAAACAATAAACAACTACTTAAGTTATCTCCTAGACATAGTTCTTCCTCCATAAACCAACCTCGTCAAGTATCTCCGTTGCCATTATCTCCCTTAGTTATGGCCCAGGAAAATCTCACAATCGAGAAACCCCTTTTGGATTTCTATACTGCTGATAAGAGCCCAAAACTGTAGTTTTAACCCCTTAACAATCGTACTTTTAGACCAATTATGTGAATAATAAGTAAGAGTTAATACTGATTACGTGTTTTTATGCATTTCAGGCTTCAAAGTCCATTATGTGCATAAATGTGCCACTTTAGCGAGATAAAGGAGCAAAGGTCGGTTGCTAAGGAGTTCTGTGATTAAAGGCCAATTTTCAAGAAGACAAAGCCTCTGTAAAGCCCGGTCAAAAGATGAAAAGTCAAAGTCCACGCGGGCAGAAACAGTGCACAAAGTCAGTAGAACTTCGAAGAATATATCTTTGGACTCAGACCTCGGAATTGGGCCTACCTTACGTCAAAACGACCGGCTCGGAAAGAGATTTTCAATGGTCTAAGCCTTGACCCAATCAGAGGAGCAGAAGTGGACAAAACGTTTGTCGAAGCCAATTGCAGCTGAAGAGCCCATTTTGAACTAAAGAAATTGGGTTTTGGGTCCGATTTTCCTGCCCAAAACATGGCTCCAAGCCCATGCACGATTTTTGGATCTGAAAGTATAAAAACAAAAGCTTGACTCTTTGTTAATGGTAGATAGTTAGGTTAGAAAATAAATTAGGTTAGGATAAGAAAAGTAGCCATTAAACCTTAGTTCTAGATCTAGTTTTAGATTAATTAATTAGTTTTTATTCTTGCCTTAAATTCAGTATTAAATTATTGTTATTGCTATTCATTAGATAAATAAAGTTAATTAGTTCTCCATAATCTAGTTTCATTTTCATTTATTTATTAGCTTAAATCCTTAGATTTACTTATTTGTCATTATTAGTTTAATTCAATTATTGCATGAGTAGTTTCGAATTGAGTTTAAACAAGTAAAGTTCAAATCTTTATATTATGTCTTGTTTAGATTCTATGAAAAATGATAGTCTTATGATTCTCTGCTAAACCTCCATTAGAGGGGGTTGAAAAACCTTGATAAAGCTTGATTTCGATTAGCGTAGAATAGTCATAATTTCCCATTCAACTCTAGAAGTAATTAGTCCACCATGAGAATGGGGTTGAATACTTCACATGCTAGATGTTAGTTGGTAGAGATTACCATGAACACTAGGGATTAGGAAGAACCAATTGTTCTGCGTAGCGATTCAATTCGGATTCTGACGATTAAATTCGTTAGTAAATTAAGTCGAGTTAAGGTGGATTCAAATCACCCCTAATTCCTTATCATTGAATCATTTTAGTTCATACCTTGTTATTTGAATTATCGCGTCTTGTTAGTATAAATTGAATCCGTAGTATAATCGTAGAATAGAAATTTCACATAACACATTACTCTCACCATTGTTCTTTGTGTTTGTTCAATTGAATTTGTTTAAGTCTTAAGAGTTAAGAGTGGAACGATTCCGTACTCTATATATTGCATGAATATACATGTGAGAGTAGGAAATAAATTATTGATACCGTAAGAATAAGGTTAAAGTAATCTAATTGAGTTTTTACGGGTTATCAACTGCCTTACAAGAAGGATCTACTTCCTGCATTAGACTTGATGAGATTGCAGGAGATTTTCACATTCCGCCAAATATTTTCGGTTTGTTACCTGTTTACCATGGTCTAGACCATGAAAAATTGTTCAATCACCTTCGTCGGATGTAGCAAGTAGCCACCACTTTCCTCCATCCGACCGTTACCAATGAACAAGTCTTGCTTAGGTTGTTTCCCTTCACCTTAGCTGATAAAGCTTCAGTTTGGCTCGCAGGCGAAGTGCCGCAATCCATTGACACATGGGCCAAACTCGTACAAGCAGTCATGATAAAGTTCTATACTCAGAAGAAAACTACATAAATGCTTCAGAAGATTCAATTCTTTCGCCAGCACCTCCAGGAATCTTTTTCGGAAGCATGGAGCAGATTTACTGATCTGCTTCTCGAATGTCCCCA
Organism: Coptis chinensis; assembly: GCF_015680905.1. Classification (NCBI taxonomy): domain Eukaryota; kingdom Viridiplantae; phylum Streptophyta; class Magnoliopsida; order Ranunculales; family Ranunculaceae; genus Coptis; species Coptis chinensis. Next base: position 41,562,504 of record NC_141463.1, read on the forward strand.
TCATCAACTCGACACCGCTGTCTTAGTCCATTCATTCTTTAATGGTCTTTCTTATCATCAAAAGGAAACATTAGATATCATGAATGGCGATTGTTTCATGGACAAAGGTGCTACTGAAGCATACACTTTTCTTGAGAAACAGGCTTCACGAAGCACCCATTGGGGTAACACTAATTCTTCCAGATCTTCTAAAGACACTCCTACCAAAGTTACATCTATGTTCGAGGTCAAACCTAATCAGGAATTAAAAACTCTGATCGAGTCCCTAACCAAAAAGGTCGATGCTTTTTCGGTTCAAGTAAATGATCAAAAACCCAAACAAGTCATGGCTGCCAACGCTTCCCCATGTCTTCTTTGCTTAAGTCCTGAGCATGCCGATTCTTATTGTCCTTTGGTATACGAGTGCCCTCCCCAACCATCCGAAGAGGCTTGTGCTTTCAACATCCCTAATGCACCTTGGTGACAACATCCGAATTTGGCTTGGGGCCCCCTTGCTCAACAACAAGCTCCTCCAGGTGTCAACAACACTCCTGTATAACCACCCACGAACTACAATTCCTACCATCAAGGAAATCATCCATAATTCCACCAAGGGCAAAGTCATTTTCCCAACAACGCAAATATAGGGTACCAAAACAACCGCAGCCTTGTTCCCGCTAATCAAGGATATGGCTACCAAAATCAACCAGTAAACAATAACCATGAACTTGTTCCTGCCGCTCCACTGGTACAATCCACTACCAATAAAACAGCTAAAACTTTTCTGAGTTACATGAATCAACAAAATAAAATCCTAGCATCTATACATCAGTCTTTTTAGCTATTAGCACAAGATAAAAGTCAAAAGGGCGTGTTTCCTGGTCAAGCAGTTCCAAACCCTAAGCCCACAAACACTGCCTTCGAACTCAATAATGCACCAGGATCTAGTAATCCCAGCCAGGGTGAGGTGAATGCCATCACCACTCTTCATTCTAGCCAAACTATCGACAATCACATACGTATGCCAGACGTCAAATAGACGAAAGCCACGGCTGATGTCCTTCCAACTCCTACCTCGCAACCTATAGCGGATGAAGAAGTTCCTTCCAAACCTACATCCACGTCCCTAGGGAAAGAAGCATCTTATCCATATGCGTGATTCCACCCAAAAGCTCCATTCCCTGTCCGTTTGGCAAAGAACAAGCCTGACGAACATTTCGATGAGATCCGTGAAACCTTCAAAAATTTGACCATAAACCTACCTTTTCTAGATGCACTTAAGCATTTGCTAAAGCATGCCAAGTTTTTGAAGGACATGTGCACCAACAAATGATGAACGAATGTTCCTCAACAAGCATTCCTCACTGAGCAATTTCCCTCCATTACTACTACCAATGGTGTGGTTAAATACAAAGACCCAGGTCGACCAACTGTACCATGCACGTTGGGCGATAAGTATACCGCTACCGCACTTCTAGACCTAGGCGCCAGTGTTAACCTACTTCCCTACTACTTATTTAAGTAGTTAGCTCTTCATGAATTAAAACCTACCAATATGACTCTGCAACTCGCAGATCGCTCCATCAAGTACCCAAAGGGCAGAGTAGAAAGTGTCATAGTCAAGGTCCAAGATTTTTACTACCCATTTGATTTTGTCATTCTAGATACCGAAGTAGCCTGTGACTCCATTCCAATCATTTTGGGACGTCCATTTCTTGCAACTGCTAACGCTCTCATCAATTGTTGGGATGGTTCAATGACATTGTCTTTCGGGAACCTTTCTGTCAAAGTCAACGTGTTCAAATTAATGAAACAATTTCCCTATCCTATAATGGAGGGTGAGATTAGCTTGGTTGATAGTCTAGCACATGATTATTTCACAAACTCTTTTCCCAAAGACAAGGTACACCAATTCCTTTCTTTTGATAATTCTGAGTTTGATGATGACGTATACGTTAAGGATGTGCAAGAATTATTAGAGTCAATACCACTATTTGACTCTACTACTGCAATACCAACCGATCTAGATGAACCTGACTCTCTCTTTTCCATTGAAGAGATGGCCTCTCACGAATCCTTGATCCCCACTCCTCCAACTCCAGATTTAAAACCTCTACCCTCTGATTTGAAGTACGTGTATCTCGATCCTAATAGTAGTCACCCTATAATAATTTCTTCTCACTTGACTACCGACGAAGAAGCACGTTTGATTCATGTCATTCGTGAACACCGCTCCGCTATCGGTTGGTCCTTAGATGATATCAAAGGAATAGACCATAGTGTATGCACGCATCGCATACATCTGGATGATGGCTCAAAGACATCGCGAGAACTACAACGTCGCCTTAACCCCGCCATGAAAGAGGTGGTAAGGGAGAAAGTTTTACATTTACTTGATGCAGGTATCATATACCCTATCTCTGATAGTGACTGGGTTAGTCCTGTCCACGTTGTTCCCAAAAAGGCCGGCATTCAAGTTGTACAAAATGAAAATGGTGAATGCATCTCCACTCGCATTCTATTAAAATGGAGAATTTGCATTGACTATCGTAAACTTAATGCTAGAACACGTAAAGATCACTTCCCTCTCCCATTCATTGACCAGATGCTAGAATGTTTAGCCGGCCATGCTTATTACTCTTTTCTTGATGGCTATTCCGCTACTTCCAAATTGTCATCGACCCCGCCGATCAAGAAAAGACAACTTTCACATATCCCTTTGGAACCTTTGCATACAAACGAATGCCTTTTGGTCTTTGAAATGCCCCAGGCACCTTCCAACGCTGCATGCTTCACATTTTCAGTGATATGGTGGAACGTTATATGGAAACCTTCATGGACAAGTTTTCCATTTTTGGAAATTCCTTTGATGACTGCCTATCCAACTTTTCTAAAGTGTTAACGCGTTGTGAAGAGAAATATCTGGTACTTAATTGGGAGAAGTGTCATTTCATGGTTACCAAAGGACTTGTTCTAGGTCATATTGTTTCAAAAGACGGGATAGAGGTTGATAAAGCTAAAATTGTTAAAATTGCTTCGCTACGTTTCCCACGAATAGTTCGTGATATCCGTGCCTTTTTAGGCCACGCTGGGTTTTACAGGCGATTCATTCAAGATTTTTCTAAAGTTACTCGACCTTAAACCAATCTCCTGCTTAAGGATGCGGTCTTCGACTTCAATTTCAATTGCAAACAAGCTTTTGAAACTCTAAAAACCGCCTAGACTACCACTCCTATCATTCAACCCCCTGATTGGTCTCAACCATTCGAACTGATGTGTGACGCTAGCGACTTTGCTATTGGCGTCGTACTAGGCCAATGACGTGATAACAAACCCATTGTCGTTTACTACGCTAGTAAAACTCTTAATGACGTTCAACGTAATTACACAACAACTGAGAAAGAGTTCCTAGTTGTTGTCTATGCTTTAGATAAGTTTCGCCCTTACCTAGTTAGATCATCCACCATTGTATATACTAACCATGCCGCACTTTGGTACTTACTCATGAAAAAGGATGCAAAACAGCGATTGTTCCGATGGATCCTTCTCTTGCAAGAATTCACCCTGGAAATCAAAGACAAGAAAGGAACCGACAATGTCGTGGCCAACCATTTATCAAGGCTGGTTAGTGACATTGATAGTGATTGAAGCTATCTATGATTCTTTCCCAGACGAATATTTGTACTCTATTTTCTCCTCCCCATGGTACGCGGATATCGTTAACTACCTAGTTACTGAGGAAGTTCCTTTCTCTTAGTCACATCCTAATCGTAAAAAGTTCTTATCCACTGTAAAATTTTATTTCTGGGATGACCCCTACCTCTTTAAGTATTGCTCCAACCAACTCATTCGTCACTGCATTCCCGATTGGGAGCACACCGACGTATTATCTTTTTGCCATGAACAATCTTGCGGTGGTCATTTCAGAGGGAAGAAAACTGCGGCCAAGGTTTTACAATGTGGTTTTTACTGGCTACCCTTTTTCGCGATGCACACGAACATTGCAAAGCTTGCATTCGTTGTCAGCACCTAGGTTGAATTACCCAATGCAATATGATGCCCCTAAATCCTATCTTAATTGTGGAAATTTTTTATGTTTAGGGTATTAATTTTATGGGAACCTTCCCTATTTCTCAAGGTTTTCTCTACATTCTAGTCGCTGTGGACTATGTGTCTAAATGGATTGAGGCATTCGCATGTCGCTAAAATGACCATAAGACTGTAGTGAAATTTGTAAAAGAAAACATTTTCTCTCATTTTGGTATCCCCAAAGCTATCATCAGTGATGGGGGTACACATTTTTGTAATAAAAATTTTGGGTTTTTAATAAAGAAATATGGAGTTACTCACAAAGTTGCTACTCCATATCACCCACAAACGAGTGGCCAAGTGGAAGTCTCCAACAGAGAGATAAAGTCCATTTTGGAGAAAACTGTCAATCCATCAAGAAAAGACTGGTCTCTCCTCTTATCGGATGCCTTGTGGGCATACCGAACCACATTTAAGACACCTATAGGGATGTCTCCTTACCACATTATTTTTGGAAAACCTTGTCATCTGCCAGTTGAACTTGAGCATCGTGCCCTTTGGGCCATCAAAAGCCTCAATTACAATATCATCGGCAAGCGAGAAGCAAAAACTGTAATTAAATGAGCTTGAGGAGATTCAGAGTTATGCTTATGATCTCTCGAAATCCTACAAAGCTAATATGAAAGAGTGCACGACAAGCACATTTTACGTAAAGATTTTAAAATTGGCCAAAAAGTTTTATTTTACAACTCCATATTACACATTTTTTCTGGTAAATTGAAAACACGATGGTCTGGTCCTTTCATTGTGTCAGTTGTGATCCATTATGGGGCAATCTCTTTGCTTAATCCACAAGATAACAACGAATTTCAAGTAAATGGATAATGCCTCAAACATTACCACGAGTTACGCTCCCCAACTATTGAACAGACTCTTCTTCAGGATCCGGTCTACATAGACTAGATGTTTAATTTGGCGTACTCAATTTTGTTTCTATAGAGGGTACGCCATTTTGGTAGCCAGGCCATCTTCTATTTTATGATCTCAAAAGTTCTTTGGAGTGTGTGGTTGCAAGCACCGGAGCCATAGTCCATAAAAACTCTATTTCAGAACTGAGTATAAATGTCTTCTGAGACACGAACAAACGTTCCTGTTGGTAAATGATGGGTACCTAAAATTTCACCTCCTTCCTTCTCTTCCCTTTTCTACTCTTTGTCTCGCGAACTTCAGCTAATCATTTGGTGTAAGTCTCTGATAAAAGGTAAAAATAATAGAATCCTAAATATTAATGTTAACAACACTAATACATAATCCTACCGTTCTTACGTTTAAATCAATTCTTCTTACTCTCAAAACATAATCATGCAATATAATGAGTAAGGATTCGTCCACTCTTAACTCTCTAGACTTAAATCGAATTCAACTAATCAAACCCAAAAGGAACAATGGTGAGAGTAATAATTTGATGTGAAATTTCTATACTACCATTCCCAACACAAGAACAATAATAACAATAAGACATAATTAAATTAAACTGAAATTAAAACTAATTTAGAACTAAGATTGTGAATAACTAATTATGAATTTAAGACAACTAAATCTAAATAAGGATTTAAATAATAATCTAAATTGAAATGAAGAACTAATACTTTATTCTAAAAACTAAAATATGATTCTAAACTAACTAATTGAATGAATGTAAAAAAACTAGATCTAGATCTAAAAACTAATCTAGATCTATCTTTTTCTAACCCTAAACTCCATTAACATTAGCTTCCTAACCTAACTGCCTTAACAAAGAGTCAAGCTTTTGTTTTTTATACTTTCAGATCCAAAAATCGTGCATGGGCTTGGAGCCATGTTTTGGGCCAGAGAATCAAGCCCAAAACCCAATTTCTTTAGTCCAAAATGGGCTCTTCAGCTGCAGTTGGATTCAACAGATGTTTCATCCACTTTTGCTCCTCTGATTGGGCCAAGGCTTAGACCATTGGAAATCTCTTTCCGAGCCGGTCGTTTTGACATAAGATACTCCCAATTCCGAGGTCTGAGTCCAAAGATACGGCCTTCGGAAGTTCAGCTGACTTGTGCACTGTTTCTGCCCGCGTTGACTTTTCAGCTTTTGACCGGGCTTTACAAAGGCTTTGTCTCCTTGAATCTTGGCCTTTATTCACAGAACTCCTTAGCAACCGACCTTTGCTCTTTTATCTCGCTAAAGTGGCACATTTCTACACATAATAGACTTTGAAGCCTGAAATGCATAAAAACACGTAATCAGTATTGACTCTTAATTATTACTCACATAATTGGTCTAAAAGTATGATTGTTAAGGGGTTAAAACTACAGTTTTGGGCCCTTATCAAACCATCCCCAAACAGCATTTTGTTTGTCCTCAAGCAAAGATGAGAAATTAGAATAAGTGACCAAAAATGGAGTTCTATCTACTCTCGTTTACTGAGCGATTGCATTGACCATACAACAAGGCCTTAAACCACTAGGAATTCCCTAGTGGACGAAGTTATAGCCTCGTGAGAGTTTTTCAGTGAAGGTACTCACAAACTTCATCTATACTACAACGACTAAGAAATAAAACTATTGTTTCCTTTATTTATGTCTCAATTATCTATACATCTCACTAGCAATGAATACGTAATAATCATGTCAAAACCTAAGCTAATATATGCATAATAATCAATCATCTACTTAATAAACATATATACAATGAGTAATGCTATGAAATGCAGAATCAGTCCGTTTCAAGGAAACTTTGGAATAGCGTCCTTAAGTAGGTTCTCACATAAAAGTCAAGACAAAAGATCACTCTGATTTTTCCACTCAAGTTTTGCTACTCCAGTGTGCAGTGGGCATACTTTACCTTACAATCTCAATGACACACAAGGAAGCCGAAGTTGATCAAACACATCTCGTTACACTTACTATCCCACTAACATATTCCTAATTGAGCTAGAGGTATTTATTAGGTGTTGCGGGGATTAGGAGATGGTTTAAGAAGGAAGGAAATGGATATTCAAAAGGGACAAGTCTGAGATAATAGAGTCTTCATATTATGTAACTAGAGAAAACCTTGTTATTTACTTTTGCTTCTACACTTTGTTTCCATCCTTAGCCATTTTTTTTTTTCTTTTTCTTTGGCTTTTGACTCCTTTTATTCTATTTTTTTTGGAGTTTTTATTTTATTTCTATTTTTATTTTTCTTTTCTTTGGATGGAAACTTCTTTTCTTTATTTTCTGAAGCAATTAACTAACTTTTGTTTACACAGGTTTTTCTCTTCTTCTTTCTTCCTTATTCTATTCTCAGACTTATCTAAATTGGGTAGGTTGAATTTTTTTATTTTGTTTTGTTTTGTAACAGGGGTAAAGGAATTGTGGTTTATGAAAAGGGCTAATGAAAGGGGCAATGGGGCTACTAGGAAAATATACTTAGGTCGGAATTTCTAGCTATATCGATCCAAAAAGGGCCTAAATTCTCTCTTAGGACATGGTATAGTGGTCAAGCAAGTGGACGTGTGATGTGATTTTCTATTCGAATATACTTCTCCTTTGTGTCATTTCTCAAATGTTTCACTCATATAAGGCTTTAGGCTATATTCTCACAGGATTTGTAGAATAAGTACTCTAGCCTAGATTTCAGAAACTTACTGCCAAACAATCATAGATACTCATGTAACATATTTATAGATAGATGGAAAGATTATTACCTACATATTAACCTAAGTTTCTAAAAACTATTCTGATGCAAAAGCTACGTGAGACTTCTAGATTATTAAGAGCATAGAGAAAGAAACAATACCAATATTCTTAAGTGTATAGCATAAACTTTTTATTTTTATTTTTATTTTTATTTTTATTATTTTTAAGACAAATAATACGTAATATACAACCTAATATGTGCTTAACATTTACATCGTGTTTCTATACCACCCCCAAACAATTTGGGAGAAGGGGGTTCATGAAACAATTCAATAACACAATTAAATTATGTAACTAACTAATTTTTATAATTTTTAACATTTTATAAATAAAAGTACGTAATTTACATTCTAAAAGTGTCTAATTTTTGCAAATGTTTCTATCCCACCCCCAAACAATCAACGCTTTGTCCTCAAAGTGTAAAGAGATAAGGAAAGAATTTACCATAGAAACGTGGCAAAAATGGCAAGCACTGTGAATGTAAACTCTCTTGGAGTAAACATGATGGGCTTAGGGTGGCAACATGATTTCAAATGAATACCAAAAAATGAATACCACCCCAAACAAAATTGGAAAACTCTTTTTAAGTTTGAAAATTTTGTTTGGCCTATACTCTAGAAAGTTGGTATTGTATTTAAAAACTTGGGTCTTTTAAAGTCGATTCCCTAGACTTCATCTAATATATATGGACTAAAATGCAGTTTACCATATATCAACAATCAAAAAGTTGTGGGTCTTTCCACAAATAATTAACATGGAATGCACCATCAAACGTAATTAAGCACCAAGATTTCCTATGACGAGCTTAGTGGAATGAGAGCAAAGCCTTATAGATCTAAAACCTAATCGAGCATACAGTTTCTTCTTTGTCCTCCCCAAGGGGGGGCCAAAGTAAATGAACGTGAGAAAATTGATGGTTGTGGAAGATACGTAGGATGTGGATAATTTTGAGAAGGAAAAATGGAAAAAATGAAAAAGTGTCAGGTGGCTTGTCCTTGGGTGTTACTTCTTCACCAGTTGGTTTTAGATAGTTATGAAGCATAGGAGAAACGCCAAGGTCAAGTACAAACTCAATGGTTCTTTGAAAAGGTAGAGGGCGAGGAACATTCGTGATAGAAGGTGAATGAGTGACATGAGGATGTGAGGTGGGTGAATGGTGTTCAACTAGTGTTCTTAGGTCTATATCATCAGAGGCCTTGAGATATGCAAGACATTCCTCAATAGGTGGGTAAGAAGAATCACTGAGATAGGTGGTGAAAAATTCTTCTTCCGTCATGGCGTCAAGAGATGAATGGATGTCAATAGAGAGAACTTCGCGAAGGTGCAAAGAAGGATTGCAAAAGAGTCAAGGAAATCCTCCTTGATGCTATCTACGCCTAGGGAGTAGAAATTGTGATCCTTGTCTTCTTCCATAATAGGGGTATCTACTAGTGTGGGGACTAAAGTGTCACCGCGACTAATGTGAGGTACAAAACTCTCAATGGACTTCACTTCCCTTCTACAGAAAACCTAGTTGTCCCCTGTTTTTGTCTAAACATGTTAACTTCTATAGAAAGATTTCCAAAAGAAAGAGTCATTGAGCCATCCCCGACAATTGATTTGGGCATTGGCGGTTGCCAAGAAAGGGCGCCCTAAGATGATGGGAATGGAATCATGAGCAACTTCGTGTCAAAAATAATAAAAGTCGTTTGGATAGTAAAAATCCTGAACTTTAACGAGAATATTTTCAACTACACCCTTGGGATACTTAATAGAACGATCGGGCTAACCGCAAAGTCATTTTGGTTGGTTGAAGTTTTGTTAGACCTAGTTGTTTATATAAATAAAAAAGGGAGTAAGTTAACACTTTCGCCCCCGTGTCTAATAAAGCAGCTTGTTATGAAGGTATCACCTAAGGTGTGCATCTGAAAGAGGGACAAACAGGGTCCTTGTACTTAACAATTCCATTATGTTCAGGATAAAGAGGGATATTGTTCAGATTAAGAATGCTTCATGGGGTATGTTGGTTTTCCTCTTCTTGGTGCACAATTCTTTTAGAAACTTAGTGTCCGGTGTAGACTTTTTATAGCTTCTAGAAAAGGTAGGTTTATAGTCAAATTTTTAAACACTTCCCTAATCTCATCAAAATTCTCGTCCTTTTTAAACACAACTATTCTTTGGAGATATGGTGCTTTATCGCTATTTTTAATAGAAGGGATAAAAGTATTATTATTCTTTGCTTTATCTCTATCCGTTTTCCATCTAGGTATCCATATTGGAACCCTCTAGTGTGTGGTAGGGTCTTCACTTTCTATTATTGGGTCTTGTAATGTTTTCCCTTTTGGTTGTGGTTTAACTGGTACTTTTACAGTTGTAGGGTCTTCAGTTTCAATTATAGTATTTGGTATGGTATCATTTTTAGTTTGCGGATAATCTTTAGGCATAATCACTTGGTTATCAACTACTCGCTATGAACGAAGCGTAGTGACTGTCTGTAGGCCCCCTTGGTTTATATTACCATTACACTGAATACTTTTTATTTCGAAGGCGGTGTTTGTTGACTTAGGATTAGGCACTGCTTGACCTGGAAACACGCCGGTTTGGTTATTATTTTGGTTAGAAGACATGTCAATAACCTTTTGGCACAAAGACTACATCATTTGCATCGTTTGTTTCATCATATTAGAGTTTTGATCATGCTGATCTTTTATCAAGTTGGAGTTTTGTTGCATAATTTGATTTTGTTTCTCCAACAAGGTCACTACTACTTTGTGTGTAGATGGTTGTATTGGAATTAAAGCTTGTTGAGCGTTCATGTCTTGATGTTGATAGTTCTGGGTTATGGGTACTAAACCTCTATTCTGGTCACCTAAGTTCCCTTGTCCTTGATGTTGAGTTAACTGGTTGAAGTTTGATGGTTGTGGTGGTGTTTGTGCATAGACAAGAGGACAATAGAAGTCGGAATGCTCAAGACTACAAATGCACATTACAACGAAAGTAGAGTTAATGTTCATGACTGGAGTGGGTTGTTGTTGAACAAAGATGGCATCTACCTTTTAGTAAGGGCATTCGATAAGAGTTTTAAACTTGGGATCATATTTAACCTCAAGAGAAGAAGGAGAGGCCGGGAGGAATCGTTACCTCCCCAATTGTTGTTCTTCTTAGATTGATCTTCTAAGAATTTATAAGCTTCCAAGGCTCCTTTACTAAGAAAACTACCCCAGTCATGATATCTAGAACCTCCTTATGATGATAAAAGCCCCTTGAAAAAGGCACGAACAACAAAGCGTGTCTTTTCGCGAAGATTATGATGAGGGCATTCAACGAGAAGATCGATTGAAACGATTCCGTGCCTCGAAAAGGATTCATGAGGATTCCGGGCGGAAGAAATGAATCTTTTGAAGCATTTCATCTGTCTTTAGTGGTGGGTAAAATTGTTCCATGAACAATTGAACAAGTTGAGCCCATGAGTCCACAGAGTTTGGCGTTTGGGCAGTTAACCAAGACGCCGCCTTATCGGCTAAGGTGAAAGGGAATACCCTCAGTTTAATTTGTTCCGCACCAACCGTAGGATGGTGGAATGTTGTAAGGACTTGTTCAATCCTACGCATGTGTTGATAAGGTTTTTCAATCCTAAACCATGAAAAACGGGTAACAATTTGAAAATATTTGGGGGGATTCGGAAATCCCCCACTGGGTCTGCTAGAACGATGCAAGATTTGGGGCTATCGCTCAAGGCTTTGTAGAAGTCAGAGAGAGGAATCTCTCTTTCTTCAACCATTATATTAGGTGGTGTGTGTGAAATTCTTAGATAGGCGTGTGGTATTTATGTCTATGAAAAACAAGCCTGATTATACTAGAATTAAAACTCCTCTGACAAAAGAAACGAGGAGTGGAAGAAAGGAATACCTGATTGCGTCCTTGCTTCGCTTATGAATAGCATCTTGTTTATGCGTGTTTAGTGTATATAACAAGTTAGAACACTGAAAAACTTGAAAAATCGAAGTTTGAAACAAAAATGAAAACCGCTAAAATCAGCTCGGTAGCTGGTGCGCTTCCTTCGGCGCAGCGCCCTCGGGTTTTGTGAATGTTCAGTGTTTGAGCTGGTCGCTTTCGGTTTGGCGTGGTCGCGCTCAGCTTCCAGTGTTTTGAGCGTAGGTGCGCTTGCTTAGGGCACGAGTCGCGCTCAACGTTTTCGAATGTCCAGTGTTTTAGCGCGGGTCGCGCCTCAGGAATTTCAAATGTCCAGTGTTTTGGGCGCGGTCGAGCTCGGTTTGGGCGCGGGTCGCGCTTCAGGGTTTTCGAGTTTTAGGCTTTTTATCTTACTCCAAAAAATTTGAAATTTTTACAGTAATTTTCTAAGACATCTATCAAGTAGCCTGTAAAATTTCAGATCAATCGGAGCTATGAAAGTCCCTCTACTGCCCTGCAAAGTTTGCAAAACAGTTTTCGGACACAATACAAACAACCAAATGGTTAACCCATAAAAAAAAAGTCAAAATTTTCCAAATTTTTACTGGAGACTCCTGACAGATCCTACTTGTTCCTGTAAAAATTTAGAGCAATTGGAGTTCTACAACCTCTCCTTATCGTCTGGTGTTCCAGATATTAAGTGTTTGCAACACTGCAGAAACACACTGGAAACACTCTACTATTTAGGTGATAAAAACAAATCAAAAACTCGTCAAATTTTTACTACAAACGCCTAACTTAGGATAGATACTCCTGTAAAAATTATAGAATTTTTAGAACTCCCTAAGTAACCTTACTCGTCTGTTTTTCAAGAACATATGGTGTGAAAACTGAAAAGCAGCACTGTAAAGATCGTATTTTTTTCACAAGGTAAACCAACTTTGAAAAATCTGAAAATATTCCAGTAAATCAATAACACATTAAATATTATGTCTAAAAATTTTCAGAATTTTCGAAAATTTAAAAATACCTTCACCGCAGTGTTTTTCTCTGTGAATCTGCAGCCCCTATGCCTAAAACAGTGAACAGTTCCGAAAATTCAAGAAATAAGAATGAAAAATTAAAAGGGTGGTTGGGTAGAGAATGGGGGATTGCCCCTTGGATTCAAGAAATTGAATTCTTGTCTTGAACGAGATTAAGATGGTAGCGGCGCCATTTGATAAATGGTAAAAATAATAGAATCCTAAATATTAATGTTAACAACACTAATACGTAATCCTACCGTTCTTACGTTTAAATCAATTCTTCTTACTCTCAAAACATAATCATGCAATATAATGAGTAAGGATTCGTCCACTCTTAACTCTCTAGACTTAAATCAAATTCAAATAATCAAACCCAAAAGGAACAATGGTGAGAGTAATGATTTGATGTGAAATTTCTATACTACCATTCCCAACACAAGAACAATAATAACAATAAGACATAATTAAATTAAACTGAAATTAAAACTAATTTAGAACTAAGATTGTGAATAACTAATTATGAATTTAAGACAACTAAATCTAAATAAGAATTTAAGCAATAATCTAAATTGAAATGAAGAACTAATACTTTATTCTAAAAACTAAAATATGATTCTAAACTAACTAATTGAATGAATGTAAAAAAACTAGATCTAGATCTAAAAACTAATCTAGATTAATCTTTTTCTAACCCTAAACTCTATTAACATTAGCTTCCTAACCTAACTGCCTTAACAAAGAGTCAAGCTTTTGTTTTTTATACTTTCAGATCCAAAAATCGTGCATGGGCTTGGAGCCATGTTTTGGGCCAGAGAATCAAGCCCAAAACCCAATTTCTTTAGTCCAAAATGGGCTCTTCAGCTGCAGTTGGCTTCGACAGATGTTTCATCCACTTTTGCTTCTCTGATTGGGCCAAGGCTTAGACCATTGGAAAGCTCTTTCCGATCCGGTCGTTTTGACATAAGATACTCCCAATTCCGAGGTCTGAGTCCAAAGATACGGCCTTCGAAAGTTCTCTACGACTTTGTGTAATCGTTTACGCCCGTGTTGACTTTTCATCTTTTTGACCGGCTTTACAAAGGCTTTGTCTCCTTGAATCTTGGCCTTTATTCACAGAACTCCTTAGCAACCGACCTTTGCTCCTTTATCTCGCTAAAGTGGCACATTTCGCACATAATAGACTTTGAAGCCCCGAAATGCATAAAAACACGTAATCAGTATTGACTCTTAATTATTACTCACATAATTGGTCTAAAAGTATGATTGTTAAGGGGTTAAAACTACAGTTTTGGGCTCTTATCAGTCTCACTCATCACGAATAGGTAATGGTCGTAGTACTTTCGCTCGTAAACGATGTGCGCGAAGGATGGGGTGGTGTATGTATTGTCAAACACCTTTCTGTCCAGGTCTTGACTTCCTATGTGATACTAGCCAGAATAAGGTGTACTTTTGTTTGGCACCATTTATGTAGGATAAACTTCGCCATCGCGCCATTTCTCCCACAAGTTGGGAATCGTCTTGAAAATCTGACGTTAAAAGACTCACAAACGTCTTGAGAATCTGACGTTAAAAGACTCAATTCGTCTTGAAGATCTGACATTAAAAGACTCACCTTGTAGATATGTATATATTGTTTCCTTGAAAAGATTCCCCTTACATTAAGCTATGCACCTAGAGATTCGTGTTTAACCTCGGATGTTACCTACTTGGAACACATACGGGCAATTGATTTCACTAGGCCAACCCCTAGAATTGGTTACTTTGAGTTCCCTTCGGGGCAGTTTGAGGATAGCCATATGTAATAAGGGCAATATTATTAGACCGTAGTGCGCACAGTCCAGGATGGTACCATCCTGCCCCTAACCCCATAATACATAGAGGTAACACGTACGGGCAATGGATTCCACCAGGCCAACCCCTAGAATTGGTTACTTTGAGTTCCCTTCGGGGCAGTTTGAGGATAGCCGTATGTAATAAGGGCAATATTATTAGACCGTAGTGCGCACGGTCCAGGATGGTACCGTCCTGCCCCTAACCCCATAATACATAGAGGTAAAGCCACAATATGGCTGGATTGGGTTCGCTCCAGAGCCGACATGACAATTACCTATGAATTTAGATGGTGACTCTTCTGGACATCCAGTGTTGTTCACATTAATCTCCCTTGTATATAAATAAAAACTCTATTTATAAATAAAACACCCCTCTTTATTTTCAAAAATTGGTGTGACCTTTGAGAATGGCTCATATAATTGGATGGAATTTTTTGTGCTGATCATTTTGATAGCTCATTCATCTAATTTGGAGTCCGAACGAGTCATGGGTGAGCATTTAGATTTTTAGGCTTAAATTGGGCTTTAGCCTTGATTTGGCATTGGGAAAAATTTTAGGCCCAACCAAATCTCGTATTCTCAGCCCATTTAAACCCGAGACACCCAACCACACGCGTCACAATTCCTACCTTCGTCTCCCTTAAAAATCAGATCTTGTTCCTTCTCGATTAAGTCTCGCACGAGACAGGCCCACGTTAAAACCAAGTCTCACACGAGACACCACAACTCAGAAACCGATTCCCTTCCGACAACAACTCCAAATTCTCCCCCTCATCTCAAATCAATATCCATCCTCTTCATACGATCACCAATGGCCAGAAACAGGCAGATTTTGGTGGAGAAAAATTTTGGAGCTCTATTTGAGAATGGGATGTTTGCTCCATTCTTCGATATGGAAATACACTCTAGAGGATGGGAGTATTTGTTATATGCCAATGGTAGGCTCTATTCAACAGATTTGGTGTTGAAATTTTACAACAATGGGAGCTTTAATGGCGACCATTTCTGGGCCACCATCGACGGTGTGCGCCATGAAGTCACACCCGCTTTGATCTCAAATGTAATGGGCATACCTATGGTCGACCACGTGCTGACTCAGTATCAGTCCATGTATCCACGAACTTACTACCTAATGCTCGACACGCTAATCGAGGGTGAGTACAATATGGATGGGAAATGCACGTATCAACGCTCGGTGCAACAGAACCAGCTAGTCGTGACTCAGTGGTTAGGACAGAACGTCATTGGCACCTCGAAGCCATCGAACATCAACAAGACATTCCTCCACCTACTCTGGATCCTCCAGGAGCGAAAGGGTAACTTCTGCATAGTCACCTTTCTTTTTGATATCATTACGCATGCAACCCTCAGGTCAGCCCCTCTTGTCATTCTTGTAACGCAAGTTATGATTAATTTTGGTTTCCTGTCTGCCACCCCGTTAATACGTATGCTACCATATGAGAATATGCTTGCTTTTCAAGAAATGCATACTGGCCCCAGGGAACCCACAGCACCGATGGCAGCTGAACAAGCTAACGTAGGTCCATCTCACCCACCCTTCTTTGATGAGACTGCTATGAGTAAGATGAGCCATCATATGAATGCCTTATGTGCTATGAACAGTGGCATGAGAGACATGTACACTCGCCAGGTATCGATGAAACATACCATGGGGAGTTAAAGACGGATATGACCACTCGCCACGAGTCGCTGACAGACAGCATGGGAGAATTTCTGCAAGAAATGCGAACTTCCATGACTACATTTCAGGATCACATGACTACTCGCCAGAACCAGTTCTAGCGAATGCTCATGGCAAACCAACACCAGTTTCAAGCTCAGGTGATAGATACTCTAGGCGATATCCAGGAGCAGTTAGCCTCCATGGGAGCTCGTACTGCACGCCGTCGCAGGTCTCCTAGTTCTTCTTCTGCAGCCTCTGAGGATTCTCAGTAGACAGTTTATTTTCCCGGTCTTGTATATTATTTATGTCGGATATTTTATTTACGTGTTTGCATTTTAATTTTCCAACCTAGGATGTCTATTATTTCCTACATTTTCCACAATTTCTGCCTTATCAAATAATATATTAGTTATCTCCAATATTATATTATATAGGTAGAAACATATATAATAATATTAGTAATAATAATATATATAGATACATAAATTTTACCGTCAACCAACATTTTGCAAAACGGGCAGAAAAGGGTCATGAAAACGCACTAAAAACAGTTAGAAAACGGTCATGAAATCACATCCAAAAACGGTCAGAAAACGGCTCAAATTTCTTTCAATAAATAAGTTCAACACATCTTTCACATTCACTCCTTTCATCTTCTTCCCTCTACACATCTTATTCTAAATATCGTTTTTTAGTTCGCTACAAATTTCAAGCTTCATGGATGCACTAGAAAAGTTTGAGCAGCAACAAATTGAATATGCTACTCAAGTCTTCATGCTCAGTTGTTTTATTATAGTAATGTTGTTAATGTAGCATATAGTCTTATCTAATATTTAAGTTTGTATTTTATTTCCCGTGTCATTATGGTGTGTTTTCACATCTCTATATGTTGTTACATCTTATTGTGATATTATATCTACATCTTCCTTGTCCTTTTACTTACGTTATTTACGTTAAAAAAAAAAAAAAACTCACATGCCCCATTCTTTCCATCCACACTACATCCACTTTTGCGCCATGTTTCAGAAAATACACGTGGTCTAACTACCCTGTGACACCTCGATTCATATTTTCTATATCTTCGGATTGGTGCCTATTTATAGCAAGGATAGACACCTCTAAAATCCAACTTCTCTTTTCCACTAAATTTTCTTCACCACTCCATCTTTAATGGCCCTCACTCGAATTTTCGTGCCCAAGCAAAATTTTATGGAAAATTTCCAAAACGGTCTTTTTCATTCATTTTTTGACATAGAAATTTTACGTCGACGATGGTTCCCTCTATTACATCTTAAGCATGCATTTTATTCCAGAGAATTGGTCTTGCTATTCTATAAACACGGTTATTTCCAAAACGGGCAATTCTTTGTCCATGCAAACGGATGCGAGTGTGAATTGACTATGGAAATCATCTCCGAGGTACTTCAAATTCACATTACAAACCAGGGGGTACACCTTCAGGATTCACCATTCGACAATATTAGGCATCTGATGTTTGCAACTATCCTTCACGGCGAATACAACTAGAAAAACCGTATTGTTTATCAGCGATTCTTGCAAAGAAACCAATTATCTGTGATCCAATGGCTAGCTCATAATGTGCTCGGCACATCTAAGACTTCTGAAATAACAAAACCCCTCCTCCATCTACTATGGGTCTTGCAGACTAACTATAGTGATTTTTGCATTATTATATTTCTCTGGAACGCGATCGCACGTGTCAGGAAAAAGGCAGCTCCTTTGCCAACCATTGTGACACTTATCATGATGCGTTGGGGTTTTCCTATTACTGCTCCTAATACACCTCATAGAACAGCTAACATTCTCATCATTCACTCAGTTTGTATGAACGGTTTCTGGAATCCCGACGTTGCAAATAACCATGCCGGCAGAAACCGTGAAGCTTGTTCGACAACAACATCATCGAAAATGCAAACGCAACGTATTTAATCTTATGGAAGGCCTTCGTTTAATTCACCAAGGACTGATGACATTATACAAACGTCAGAACATTATCATCACTAGTCTTCTTGAATTTGACGACCTGCGGACATTACAAGAAGAAGAACAAGCACAATTCTTGCACAGCCACAACCAGTTCTTGGCAAATCACTCTCATAATGGAGAACCACGCCGAGATTTACCAGACACAGAGCGAAATGTTGCAACGGGCTATTGCACGGATTGACGACATCGAGAATCTTATAAATGGATTTCTCTCACAAAAGGACCCTTGCCTTTACTTGGGCCCATGACACAATTTAGATTTTGCTATTTTATATTCTTTGTCATTTTTTTTTTAGTTTTTAAATATAGTGAAATTTTCCTATGGTAAATAAATGTAATTTGTTTTACTTAGTCATTTCCATCGTATTCTCATTTTTGGTTATCTTTGTCTACAGGTGGTATCTTTCTTCACACGTCTTCTACAATGGCATCTCCAAAGATTATTCCAGAACAATCTTTCCAATCATTGTTGAATTATCCTGCATATGGGCATCTTTTCAGAGACTTTATCACATAAGTTGGTTAGAACTCCTTGATACTACACCCTGAGCAGACATGCTCTCCAGGTTTGGCAACTTATTTTTACGATCATATGGAGGATCTACCTGCTGATGGTTTCGTGTTGAATGGATTTGCAATCCGTATTGGTAACAACCGCCACCCTTTTTACGAGCCAGCAGTTGTTATGGCTTTGGACCTTCCTCCTCTTCAGCCAGACATCCCCATTCAATACATGATAAAAAAAACAACTTTAATGACTATTCTTGGGAAGATTTTGCTGCCTGTTATGGCGATGGCCTAGCCCAAGTCATTGAACGTGCAGAAGCTGGCCGATAGCCTGACAACACTATTTCACTAGCCAGTATGACCATTAATGTTGGGACTGCCATGTTTTTTATTCTTCTAAACATCATGGGGGATTGCCACTTTTCCACTACCTCAAAATCAGCTTGTAAGACATTCCATGCCCTGGCCCAGCAACATACCGCCTTCGACACCTAATTGAGAACCTTAAGAGGGCTCAGTCTTTTAGGCAGCACTATATCACTTTGCCAGTTATAGCATGCAGGATAATGAGGATGTACTTCCCACAGTTTGCAGCCACTTTTCATGACTGGGTAAAGGTAGACTCTATGTGTCCAACAAGCAAGATAATTCGTTCTTTGCGATTTTGGGTATGGCGGCACCCTGCAAGGTATCTAAAGAAAGTTCGTTGTTTCCCTGATGACGATAACATGATAGCTCATTTGGACACTTCAAGAAAAAGGAAGTGGAGCGAAGTCTGGAAGGCTATGATAGATTGGCGTGACACAAAGGGATGGCATTTCTACAAAGACGAAGCAAGACTGGACCTACCCCCAGTTCATAATTAGGGTAATGTGAGTTGATGTACATATTTGTTTTACGTTTTGATATGAAAAATAAATAACTTAACCGTGTGCTTTAACTTTTATGATGTATAATATATAGTGTGTTACCATAAATTTCTGTGGAAGATGTCAGCTATATTTTTGCTCAAAACCTCTCAGGTATATTCTTTCTTTCTCTTGACACTTTAAGGACACAACGTCCGACTGTTTGGGGGTGGTGAGAACCTTTCGCAAAATTTAAGCAGACATAGTTGTATATAGTTTTATTTTATGTCTAAATAAACATATTTAGTGACAAATTCTTGTTTCTTTTTCTGTGATAAAAAATATTTAGAAATCTCACCCTGGCATTTGAATTAGGACTTGTTCTTAGAAACTTAAGTTAATACGTATGCAATAGTTTTTATATTTTTTCATGAGCATTTATGCACTGACTATCATTAAATGTACACAGCAATAAGTTTCTGGGACCCACGGTTAGACAACTTAATTTCCATATCTTGTAAGAATCTAACCAAAAAGCCTCAAAATGTGTGATATGTGATTAATGACACAGAAGAGTAGTTTTTCCGAATAGAGAAGTTCACACGTCTACTTACTTGATCACTACCCGAATCCTAGGCGAGAATTTAGGCTTTCTTTGGATCGATATAGCCAAAAATTCACACCTGTAAAACTTTTTATCGCTAGTCACCCCACTGAACCTTTCATTAATCCTTTCTATTTCACCAAAAAAAATTCATTACCCATCTATTAGCCACAAATAAATAAGCCCACCTAAATGATGAGTATGAGAAACAGGATGAAGTATGGAAAAATGAAAAGAAAAACTTGTCACAAATCAAAATCAGTCACCTGCTTCAAAAGGAAAAGAAAAAGAGAAATAGAAATATGTTTCCAAAAATCAAAAGAAATATCAAAAGTTAGAATTTCCCCCAAAATCAAATCAAAGGGGAATATAAAAGCTTAAAAAAGCCAAGTATGGAAACCCATGTTAGAAGCAGAAAAGAAAATAAGGATTTCTCTAGTATAAATATCTTGAAGACCTTATTCTCTCATACTTATCATTTTTGAATTTTCCATGCCACTTTCTTCTACACTACCACCTAAGCCCCATAAAACCTAATAAAGACTTCTAGCTCAATTAGGAGTAGGATAGTGTGATAATAAGTAGTAGATGTGAATTCTCGACCTCGGCTTCTCTGACTGTCATTTAGTATGTGAGGAAACGTGTGCCCACTACACACGGAAGTTAGCAAAACTTGAGTGGAAAAATAAAAGAGAAATTATGTTTCGACACATACTTGTGAGAACCTACTTAAGGACGCTATCCAAAGGATCCAGAAACAACCCTGCTCGTACATTTCATTATAAAGATCATTGCATGCATGCTCATATGTAGATGTTTTGATTATTGTATGTATATTAACTTGAATTTTGAAAAAATTAGTCCTTGTTTCCCCCGCTAGTGAGATGTATAGATATTTGAGATTAATTAAGGAAACAAGCCCTTGTTACTGAGTCATTGTAGTATAAATGAAGTTTGTGAGTATCTTCTCTGGAAAACTCTCACGAGGCTATAACTCGTCCACAAGGGAATTCCTAGTGGTTTAAGGCCTTGTTGCATACGGTCAATGCAACCGCACTTTGCGAAATGAGACTTAGCTTAGGACAACACATTTTTGGCCACTTATCATTTTAATGTCTCTTCTTTGCTTGAGGACAAGCAAAGTGTTGTTTGAGGGTGGTGTGATAAGCACCCAAAACTGTAATATTAAACCCCAAAAGACATAGCATTTTGGTCAATTATGTGTTTAATAATCATGAAATAATTATATTTTCGTACTTTTGCAAGTTTCCGCAGTTAACGTGAATATGATAATAAAACATGCATCGAAGTACGGGAATACTAGAATTCTTGAAGTCTTTCCACTCAGCCCCAGTGATAAAACATAAAATTGATATAGTTTACCTACGAAATGAACGATAAAACTCAAAACGTAAGTAAACTAAAACTATCTTTATGATCCTATATGCTTATCAAAGATTTCTACTCTCAATCCTATGAGATATAGTGGAGTAGGAAGTTCGTTCCACTCCTAGTTCTTTAGCATGTGATGTTTTCTAGTTTAACTAATCGGTCTTAAGTCTAATGAGAGTTTTACGAGGGGGAATTATACTACGATGCAACTACCCACAAGATACAAACTATAATTGATTCAACTATGGAAATACTACGTTGATTCTATAATAAGGAATTAGGGGGGATTGATTCCACCTTAACTCAACTTAACTCACTAACCATTTAATCGTCAGTAATCGAATTGAACTGCTACACAGAACAATTGGTTCTTCCTAATCCCTAATTACACATGACATTTCTACCAATTCATAACTAGCATGTGAACGATTAAACCCATTCTCATGGCGAATTAATCGTTTCTAGAGTGGAATAGAAATTACGGCGACTTCTACGATAATCGAATCAAGCTTTCATCAAGGCTTCTCAACCCCCTCTAATGGAGGTTTAGCCGAGAATCATTCCGCAATCATTTCCATATGAATCTAAACTAAATATAATATCAAGATTCGAAATTTACTAATCTAAATTAAATAATAATTAAATTCTAATTAACAACTAAGAAATGATAATCAACAAGAATTAAAACTAGATCTAATAGATTGAAATAACAAAAACCGAAATGACAAGAATCATCACTATTTTATTTATCTAATGAATGATATTCAATGATTCAAGAAATTAATCTAAAACAAGAAATTGAAATTCTAAAACTAAGTTCTAAAACTCATTAATGGAGGCTAACTAATCTAATTCTAATCTAGGTCTAACTATCTACCATTAACAAAGAGTGAAGCTTTGGTTTTTATACATTCAGATCCAAAAATCGTGCATGGGCTTCGAGCCATGTTTTGGGCCAAAGAATCAGGCCCAAAACCCAATTCTTTCAGTCCAAAAAGGCCTCTTCAGCTGCAGTTGGCTTCAATAGACTTTTGTCCACTTATGCTCCTTTGATTGGGTCAAGGCTTGAACCATTGGAAAGCTCTTTCCGAGCCGGTCGTTTTGACGTAAGGTAGGCCCAATTCTGAGGTCTGAGTCCAAAGCTATGGTCTTCGGAAGTTCTGTTGACCTTGTGCACTGTTTCTGCCCGCATGGATTTTGACTTTTCATCTTTTGACCGGGCTTTACAGAGGCTTTATCTTCTTGAAAATTGGCCTTTAATCACAGAACTCCTTAGCAACCGACCTTTGCTCCTTTATCTCGCTAAAGTGGCACATTTCTGCACATAATGGACTTTGAAGCCCGAAAAGCATAAAAACACGTAATCAGTATTAACTCTTAATTATTACTCACATAATTGGTCTAAAAGTATGATTATTAAGGGGTTAAAACTACAGTTTTGGGCTCTTATCAAACCACCCCCAAACAGCATTTTGCTTGTCCTCAAGCAAAGATGAGAAATTAGAATAAGTGACCAAAAATGGAGTTCTATCTACTCTTCGTTTTTTGAGTCATCGATTGCATTGACCATATGCAACAAGGCCTTAAACCACTAGAAATTCCCTAGTGGACGAGTTATAGTCTCATGAGAGTTTTCCAGTGAAGGTACTCACAAACTTCATCTATACTACAACGACTAAGAAATAAAACTATTGTTTCTTTATTCATGCTCTAAATTAACTATACCTCTCACTAGCAATGCATATAGAGTAATCAAGTCGAAACCTAAGCTAATATATGCATAATAATCAATCATCTACATACGAATAAACATATATACAATGAGTAATGCTATGAAATGCAGTAACAGGTCCGTTTCTGAAACTTTGGAATAGCGTCCTTAAGTAGGTTCTCACATAAAAGTCAAGACAAAAGATCACTCTGATTTTTCCACTCAAGTTTTGCTACTCCATTAATGCGTGGGCATACTTTACCTTACAATCTCAATGACACACAAGGAAGCGAAGTTGATCAAACACATCTGCCACACTTTACTATCCCACTAACATATTCCTAATTGAGCTAGAGGTCTTTATTAGGTGTCATGGGGATTAGGAGATGGTTTAAGAAGGAAGGAAATGGATATTCAAAAGGGACAAGTCTGAGATAATAGAGTCTTCATATTATGTAACTAGAGAAAACCTTGTTATTTACTTTTGCTTCTACACTTTGTTTCCATCCTTAGCCATATTTTTTTTTTCTTTTTTCTTTGGCTTTTTTGACTCCTTTTATTCTATTTTTTGGAGTTTTTATTTTATTTCTATTTTTATTTTTCTTTTCTTTGGATGGAAACTTCTTTTCTTTATTTTCGGAAGCAATTAACTAACTTTTGTTTACATAATGTGTTTTTCTTCTTCTTTCTTCCTTATTCTATTCTCAGACTTATCTAAATTGGGTAGGTTGATTTTTTTTTTTTTTTGTTTTATTTTGTAGCAGCGTAAAGGATTTGTGGTTTATGAAAGGGCTAATAAAAAGGCTCGATTAGGCGACTAGCGGAAAATATACTTAGGTCGGAATTTCTAGCTATATCAATCCAAAAAGGGCCTAAATTCTCTCTTAGGACATGGTATATTGGTCAAGCAAGTGGACGTGTGATTTCTCTATTCGGAATATACTTCTCCCTTGTGTCATTTCTCAAATGTTTCACTCTTTATAAGGCTTTAGGCTATATTCTCACAGATTTGTAGAATAAGTACTCTAGCCTAGATTTTAAAACTTTCATTGCCAAACAATCATAGATACTCATGTAATATATTTATAGATAGATGCAAAGATTATTACCTACATATTAACCTAAGTTTCTAAAAACTATTCTAATGCAAAAGCTACGTGAGACTTCTAGATTATTAAGAGCATAGAGAAAGAAACAATACCAATATTCCTAAGTGTATAGTATAAACTTTTTATTTTTATTTTTATTATTTTTAAGACAAATAATACGTAATATACAACCTAATATGTGCTTAACATTTACATCGTGTTTCTATACCACCCCCAAACAATTTGGGAGAAGGGGGTTCATGAAACAATTCAATAACACAATTAAATTATGTAACTAACTAATTTTTATAATTTTTAACATTTTATAAATAAAAGTGCGTAATTTACATCATAAAAGTGTCTAATTTTTGCAAATGTTTCTATCCCACCCCTAAACAATCGAAATCTTTGTCCTCAAAGTGTAAAGAGATAAGGAAAAGATTTACCATAGAAACGTGGCAAAAATTGGCAGTACCTGTAACAGAAATATTGTAAATATGATATGATAATATGAAGCACAATTAAACTGTTACGTACTAACTAACACAAACTCTACTGGAGTAAACATGACAGGCTTAGGGTGGCAACAAGATTTGAAATGAATACCAAAATACGCCACCCCCAAACAAAATTGGAAAACCCTTTTTAAGTTTGAAATTTTTGTTTGGCCTATACTCCAGAAAGTTGGTATTGTACGAAAACTTGGGTCTTTTAAGGTCAGATTCCCGAGACTTGCTAGATTACAATTTTTATAGCTTTAAAATTTTTTACTTTTTATGAATTAGGTTTAATATAAAGGAAAACAATAAACAGTAAAGACATAATTCACACCATAGAGAAACATGACTCAAAAACCAAGAAAACATGCAAGAGTGGAAAACGTGAATTATGTGAACCGTGGACTTAGGATCCGGTACTTACAACCACACACTCCATAGGGAGGGCCCGGTTACCTGAATGGTGCATTCACCAATATATGGAAATGAAAGAAAATGCACCAAACACAAAAATTGAGTCGTTTATAGTCAGATACTTGAGACTTTATCTAAATATATGTATGAATATGCAGTTTATCATATATCAACAACCGAAATAGTTGTGGATCGTTCCATAAATAAATATCACAGAAAACATATCCAAACACAATCAAGCACCAAGATTTCCTACGACGCAGCCTAGTGGAATGAAAGTTTAAGTCGGATAGACCTATAACATAACCGAAAGCATGCACCTTATGTTTCATCTTTCAACGAGAGGGTGTCCTAGTGAATAAGTGTGGAAAAGTGAATGGTTGTGGAAAATATGGTGGATTGGGATAAGTTTTTTAGAGGAAAGCATGGAAAAAAATGAGGATGTGGGTTTAGCACAAAACTCATTCATGGTGTAATTAGGGACCTGCCTCAAGTCTGAAAATGAAGGTGTCAAGTGGTTTATCCTTGGGAAGTATTTGTTTACTAGGTGGATTTAAAAAATCATGAAGCACGGGAGAAACTAAAGGATCGAAAGTGCAAACTCGAGGTTCCTTTGAAAAGGTGGAGGGTGGGGAATATTGGTGATGGAAGGTGAATGATTCTCAGCTAGAGCTCTCAAGTCCATATCATCGAGGAATCTTGATATATGCAAGACATTCCTCAATAGGTGGGTCAAAAGGATCACTGGGATAGAGATTGAAAAATTCATCTTCCGTCATAGCATCAAGGGATGAATGGTTGTTGGCAAGGGGGGACTCGCGCAAAGTGGTAAAGAAGCGGTGCAAAAGAGTTGCAGGAATTCTTCTTTGTTAAAGTTGGAATTTCCGAAGGAAAGGAATTTGTTAATCTGTTTCTCCGGAAACATGTTTTTGAAGTAATCTTAAGCTAAGCTCTCGATCATGCTAACCTTGCCATTTGTAGAGGAATCGGGATATTGTGTCCTCGTTTTGAAAACATTTACCTCAACAGAAAGATGGCCAAAGGACAAGGACATCAAACCATCGCGGCAGTTTATAAGCGCGTTGGCAGTAGCCAAGAAGGGACGCCCTAAAATGATAGGTACAGAGTCGTTAGTGACTTCTGTGTCGAGGATAACGAAGTCAGTTGGGTAGTAAAAATTTTGGACTTTAACCAGCACATTTTTAACAACACCCTTAGGATACTTAATAGACCGATCAGCTAATTGCAATGTCATTTTAGTAGGTTGCATCTCCTCTAGACCTATTTGTTTATACAAATAAAACGGGAGTAAGTTAACACTAGCCCCCGTGCCTAGTAAAGCGGTCGTCGTGTGTGAGAATCTCCTAAGGTGCATCAGACAAGATGGATCGACCGAGGGTCCTTGTACTTAACAATTCCATTATTTTTGGATAAAGTTGGGAACCTGTTCAGGTTAGAAAGGCATCTTTAGGTATGTTAATCTTACGCCTAGTAGTGCACAACTCTTTAAGAAACTTAGCGTGGTTAGGTAGCTTTTTATAGCTTGAAAAAAGGAAGGTTTATCGTTAGATTTTTGAAAACGCGTTCCTAATCTCTTCAAAGTTAGTATCCCCGGTTAGCATGGCTAATTTTTGAGGGAACGGTGGTTTTTTGCTCTATATTTAACGTATGGCTCGACTTGATGTGTAACCTTGGCTTTCTGTTTCTTAGGTTGTGGTTTAACCGGTACCTCTACAATGGTAGGTTCTTCAGTTTCTATTTCGTATCTAGTTCGATATCCGGTGTAGGAATATGATGGGGTAACTATAGGCATAGTTACCTTTGTTATCAACCACTCTTCCGTAAGCGGAGAGTGGTGATGGCATTTAATGACCCTCACGGATATAGTTTTCGTACTAGTATTACCGTTTACCTCAAAGGCTGTGTTTGCTGTTCTAGGGTTGGGTATCGCTTGGCCTGGAAACACGCCTTTTGGTTGGGCTTTCTCTTAGGCTAACTGTTGGTTTAAATTATTAACAGATTGTAGAATGTGTTGGTTAGATTGAGCCATGGTTTGGAAAAGTTGTTGGCTCACTTGTATGAAGGTGTCAAGACAATCCGGTTGTGTGGGTGTAGTAGTCACGGTTGGTGTGACTGGAACTATCTCGCGTTGATTATTTATGGATTGTGATAGTTATTATTTACCTAACGATACCTCTATTAGCATTATAATTATTATAACTACATTGACCTTGTGCTTGACCTTGTCGAGGTTGGCGCTTTGGTTGTTATAATTATTATAATTACCTCGATCCCCTTGTTGTGGTGGAGCTTGGTTATAACTGCGTTGGCCTAACATATTGATTATTGTACCGTGAGGTGTGACTTGTTGGTTATTTCTCCAACCGAAGTTGGGATTTTTGTCTCCAAGGGGCGTTAGGTTCACTATTAATGGAACAAGAATGTTCATAGGCTATAGGAGACGGTCGAAGTCGGGATGCTCAGGACTCCAACAGAAACTACATGGATTTGAATTTACATTCATGACGGGGATAGGCTTTTGTTGTACATAAATGGCCTCTACCTTTTTTGTGAGGGATTCAATTAGAGTTTTAAGCTCAGGATCTTATTTAACCTCAAACATACTGGTAGCCTTAACTGTTGAAGAAGAACTAGCGAGGGAGTAATCGCCACTACCCCCAATTATTATTACGCTTAGTCTGATCTTCCAAAAATTTATATGCCTCTGAGGCTCCTTTACTTAGGAAACTACCCCCATTCATTATGTCTAGGACTTCTTTATGGTGGTGTAGAAGTCCTTTGAAAAAGGCACGAACTAATGTGTCTTTTGCTAGGTGATGGTGTGGACACTCTATAAGGAGATCGGTGAAACGATTCCAAGCCTCTGAAAATGATTCATGAGGATTCTGTCGAAAGAAGTGAATCTTGGAAAGCATTTCATCCGTCTTTAGGGGTGGGTAAAAATATTCCATAAACAATTGAACAAGTTTGGCCCACGAGTCCACGAATTAGGGCTTTGGGCAGTTAACCAAGATGTTGCCTTATCAGCTAAGGTGAAAGGGAATACCCTCAATTTAATTTGTTCCGCACCAACCGTAGGATGGTGGAATGTTGTAAGGACTTGTTCAATCCTACGCATGTGCTGATAACCATGAAAAACGGGTAAAAAATTAAATATATTTGGGGGGATGCGGAAATCCCCCATTGGGTCTACTAGAACGATGCAAGATTTAGGGCTATCGCTCAAGGCTTTATAAAAGTCAGAGAGAGGAGTCTCTCTTTCTTCAGCCATAATATCAGGTGGTGTGTGTGAAATAGTAGCTAGAGGTGTAGTGGGTGGGAAACTAGATAGACTTGTTTGTTGACGTTGCCGTAAATACGTTAGTTGTTTTTCTTCGACCGGACCTTAATCTCATGCAAGACTAAGTCGAACTTAACTAAACATGCAACACTCCAAACAATTCTCGATATACTAGTAGAAAACCTCTAACCGGAGATCGCGAGGTGTGGAAGAAAGGAATACCGATTGACAAGGCCCTTGCTTCGCTTATGAATGGCGTCTTGTTTACGCGTGTTGTTGTAAATAACAAATTAGAACACTGAAAAACTTAAAAATCGGGTTTGAAACAAAACCTGTAGAAATCCGGAAAATTTTGCTTAGTGGCGCAGTCGCGCCAGATAACGGTCGCTCCTTGTTCTAGTGACTTAGCACGTCCCGCTCGATATGAGGGCGGTCGCTTCGTGGTCCAAACTTAACTTAGGGGTGGTCGCCGGTGTGTGGTGGTCGCTTCGTGTTCCAGACTATAGGCGCGAAGTGCGCCGGATAGAAGCCTTGATCGAGCTCCGTGTATATTTTTGCGGAACTTTTCAATGCTGAAACGGACAACCACAGTATGAATCAAACAAGGGTGGGTGGGTGAAATGGGACTTAAAAATGACTAATTATACTACGAAAACAATGCTAAAGGTAACTAAGATGGCAGCGGCGCCATTTGATAAAATGTAAAATAGATAGTTTACCTACGAAATGAACGATGAACTCTCAAAACATAAGTAAACTAAAACTTTACTATGAGCCTATATTTATCAAAGATTTCTACTTTCAATTCTATCGAAATAGAGTGGAGTAACAAATTCGTTCCACTCCTAGTTCTTTAGCATGTGATGTTTTCTAGTTTAACTAATCGGTCTTAAGTCTAATGAGAGTTTTACGAGGGGGAATTATACTACGATGCAACTACCCACAAGATACAAACTATAATTGATTCAACTATGGAAATACTACGTTGATTCTATAATAAGGAATTAGGGGGATTGATTCCACCTTAACTCAACTTAACTCACTAACGCCATTTAATCGTCAGTAATCCGAATTGAACTGCTACACAGAACAATTGGTTCTTCCTAATCCCTAATTACACATGACATTTCTACCAATTCATAACTAGCATGTGAACGATTAAACCCACTCTCATGGCAAATTAATCGTTTCAAGAGTGGAATAGAAAATTATTTAATTTCTACGATAATCGGAATCAAGCTTTCATCAAGGCTTCTCAACCCCCTCTAATGGAGGTTTAGCCGAGAATCATTCCGCAATCATTTCCATATGAATCTAAACCAAACATAATATCAAGATTCGAAATTTACTAATCTAAATTAAACAATAATTAAATTCTAATTAACAACTAAGAAATGATAATCAACAAGAATTAAAACTAGATCTAATAGATTGAAATAACAAAAACCGAAATGACAAGAATCATCACTATTTTATTTATGTAATGAATGATATTCAATGATTCAAGAAATTAATCTAAAACAAGAAATTGAAATTCTAAAACTAAGTTCTAAAACTCATTAATGGAGGCTAACTAATCTAATTCTAATCTAGGTCTAACTATCTACCATTAACAAAGAGTGAAGCTTTGGTTTTTATACATTCAGATCCAAAAATCGTGCATGGGCTTGGAGCCATGTTTTGGGCCAGAGAATCAGGCCCAAAACCCAATTCTTTCAGTCCATAAAGGCCTCTTCAGCTGCAGTTGGCTTCAATAGAGTTTTCGTCCACTTCTGCTCCTCTGATTGGGTCAAGGCTTGGACCATTGGAAATCTCTTTCCGAGCCGGTCGTTTTGACGTAAGGTAGGCCCAATTCCGAGGTCTGAGTCCAAAGCTATGGTCTTCGGAAGTTCTGTTGACCTTGTACACTGTTTCTGCCCGCGTGGATTTTGACTTTTCATCTTTTGACCGGGCTTTACAGAGGCTTTGTCTTCTTGAAAATTGGCCTTTAATCATAGAACTCCTTAGCAACCGACCTTTGCTCCTTTATCTCGCTAAAGTGGCACATTTCTGCACATAATGGACTTTGAAGCCCGAAAAGCATAAAAACACGTAATCAGTATTAACTCTTAATTATTACTCACATAATTGGTCTAAAAGTATGATTATTAAGGGGTTAAAACTACAGTTTTAGGCTCTTATCAAATTCCACTCAGCCCCAGTGAAGCCCGACAAAGCCTAACTAGAGCCGAAGTTTTCAAAGGAACAAAACCAATGCAGAATGGGTCCACATCTAAAGAAGCAGCAAACTTCCGAAACTCACATCTTTCAAACCTGGACGCCGACTTCGGCTAGTGAACTGCCAAAGCAACCAGAGAGATGAACTCTACGCAAAGACAGAAAGTTGTAAAAATGTCAAAATCCATGCCGCCACTAGACACACCACGTGGACCCACTTTGCGGCCCAAAAGGCATGATGAGTCAGCATAGGTAGGTGGCAAGTGCCACCTTGCAAAAAGAAAAAACACATATCAATTCAATGTTTGAATTGAATTGGCTAAAGAACAAAATATTAATTGCAAGTTTGGTTTCGTAAACAAAACTTTGGAAGGAATACAAACAAGAAAAAGACAAAAACCAATTTAAATCATGTCAACACAAAACTTTGTATTTCAAAGTTTTGAAGGTATCAATTTGAGAAAAGGCCAAAACCTAAAATGAAGGGGGCTTCACGAGAGGAAGCCAGCCTATATATATGAGGGGGGACCTTACCTTTTTTTAGCTTTTGCTCATTAGTTAGTTAGTTTTAAATATAGTCTGTAGCTTTCATTCCAGTACATAGTTTACATTCCGTCATTTTCCCTTCCAGCAGCTTCAGTACTGTAAGTCTTTCTTCTTAATAAAAGTCATTTCATTTCAAGTTTAATTCCTGTTATGCATTTACTTATTTATTGTATACAGCAAGTTTAATTATTCATCCAATGACCATGAGCTAAACCGCCCGCCCCCCCTTCATAGGGAGGGTTATGATACTCGTGTGAGAATCCAGATTGACACTATAATATTCTAGAATAACTACTTAGGAATTAGATGTAGGTTATACATCTGGTCCCAAAATGATTGAGACTGTACAAGTTTGGAGTGCTGATGCTCCAGAACAGTCTCGCGAGAGACCCAAAATGTCTCGCTATGGTGTCAAACAGCTCTCCAATTTGTCCAGCTTATGTAAAATCGAACCAGGAGCTGAAATGATATTCCAGAGATGAAATATTAGTTCAACTCCTTATGCTAGTGAGATGAGCTCAGAGATGCATGCATCTCACTAGGGATCAATACTCGACGTCATCTCGGGTTTGTCTATGAACTCGGGACGGATTAGAGCTGTAGTGAAGTGGTAGTATAACTGTTGAAACTGATTCTTGCACGAGTATGGTTAACCATTTCCCTATTTTCCTATCTCTGTTTATTTACGTCAAAATTATCGTTATTAATTTACGTTACTTGCCCCATTACCATTAATTTACTTAAACCAACTAAATAACCTAAAATGCTACTCACCAAAAGTTGTAAATCCAGTTGTAAACCTTGTCGAGCCCTAAGGTATGGACGATCCCTTACTCGACCTAAACGGACGACTAACGGATTTTGGACTTTGGACTTTGGTTTTCGGACTTCAGACTGTGGAGTACGGACTTAAGTAAAACCAAAACGGAAATTAACGTTTTATCAGGCATGCTCTGACCTCTTAACAACAGTACCTCAACTTTTTGCAGTAGCTTTATAATGTCATACACATGTTATTTCATATCTCGTTTTGTGTATTCTCTCTATAATCAAGACATGAGATTCTCACAACTCCATAAAGTCCTCAGTCTCAGCCCATTTCTTCGTATTTGCGTTGATTTCGGTAAAACCATGAAAATAGACTAATCAAATGAACTTATATTAATTAACTACACAATATAACATAAATATGGGCATACATGTGTAGCATTTATGTTATTATTAGTCATCATGCTATTTCACAGTTCTTTAAAACACTTACCACCAACTTCTCCAAATTTTGTTTCACGCAAAAATGATTCTTCAACAACAACCGTTTTAACGACATGGTAGGGTACTATAACATCTACACAAACTTTTTGTCAACCACAAGTTAGATTCCAAAACACCCATATATGTTACTTAAAACTTGCTCATACTGCCAGTAACAACCAAAAGCGCACTTACCATCAACTTCTTTGGTAACAGGCAATTGGGATGATTCAGCATAATCATTCTCCACAACTTCAGATCGTCCAAGCCAATATGCACAAACATATATGTTTCAAATACAACTTTGTAAGGAAAACACCATATCATGGGGATTTCTCTAAAATAGAATGCCCGTTTATGGACATGTTATATAGTGTCGTCATAATCTTATATATTGTCGTGCACAACCTATATAGAGTTATATATAAGCTACCCACAACCAAGTTAATACGCTTAAATTCAGAAGTTTGTTACGACACTCTATAAGCTCTTAAATCCACTATATTAGCTTCCAAAGGAACTTGTCCGTTTAAGAGAAAACATGCCTATTTAACAGTTAACAGTTGGCAGACATATATATCTTGTTTTACTTGCTTTCGAACTAAACTTCCCCACTTACCAACACCTCCAACTAACCCAGTATCGGGGACAATGGATGGTTTGCCCAATTCAGTTTCATGCAATTGAGATGGTTCATGAATATCTGCAAAATGATTTGGTTAATCATCGGCATATTAGTTTCGATTGAATCCATTCAATAAAGAACATTGAGGATCGCAAACATACCTTCTCTTATCGTATTCTCATAAACAAGTGATGAGCATGATTGTGGGACATCCTCCTCCATCTTATCTTCGTTCTCTTGTCTGAATATCAACAAACTACCTTCTTCAATATTTTTCTTCATTTGCACGTCCATCATCTCGATGAAATTGTTCTCATCTTCAACTGTGCAAGTGTGTCTGGAAACTAGGAAGCTAAATCGAAGAGGTTTGATCTTCGTTACTTGTTCCAAAAAAACTTTGAAGTCACCAAAACATATGTTCATACTGCAAGACCTAAGCTTGGTTGATCCACCTACATATGTCACAACTCCACTGCCAAAAGTTCTAACATTACCCCCCCCCCCACTTACAAATAAAATGTCCCTTCTGGACAACTATTGTGTTGTCGTTTGCAGCCACTTTACTACCGTCAGAGCCCATTGTAGTGCCTGTTATTACCAATTAGTATCGTTGTCTTATTTTCTACTTCCATTCATCAAATACTAAAACTTTCATTTAAAAACCTCTCTAACATTCAAAAAATGACAACCAGAGACAAAAAGATGAACCAATTACTGTCTTTTGAAGAGAAACCATTAAGTTGTGAATAGTTTCAAGTATGTATACAACTTTTGCATGAAGTCGATGGCACTGTACTAACATTCCATGCTACTAAACTGGATTTTTCAGAATGTATTTGATGGTACTGTACTCTAATTACTTTTTTAGAGACAAAAAGATGAACCAATTACTTTACAAGTTAAAACAGTCATAAATCAAAATACTCTAGTGTGGAGACTTTAGTTAAAGTTTCAAACTTTACTCTAAAAACACTCCAAAAACTAACTTTTAACTTAGGATGTTAATGTTGCACATAAATGAAACACATTTATGACCAAATACATCATTAATGAGCCTATATATCACAAACGTTAAAGAATCAGGAGTCATAAAGTAAACAATTTAAAGCAAACATTATTAATGCTAGAATTTAAAGTGTACCAAGAAGCTTCAAAAGACACCTCGACTAAACCTTCTAAGAATCTGTTGATGGAAAAACGTTGTGCACTTGGGATGTGTGCAATCAATTTCGGAATAAATGATGAAGAAGAAGAACAAAGGCAACCAGTGTTCAGTCCAAACAAGGCCGAGATATTCCCGCGAGATATTTCTCTCCCATGCATTTAATGCATGCAATTAGGTGTCATTTAGGAGGGGTACAATTGGAATTTCAATTCGTACCTATAAAACTTAACTCAGGGTCCGATTTGGTAAGTTGCCCATATATTAATGTATGAACAATGATTGTTCATACCTCATGTTGAGGTATAAACAATGATTGTTCATACTCCAATATGATAGGTGTAGGAACCGTTATTTCAGAATGCAAATTTCTATAAACCGCAAAAACCCACACGCAGCGGAATTAATGGGATTCACAGTTTTGGATTGGAAAATATACCTGTAGATCTGGCTAATCTAACTCTGAGAATCCAATAGCTATGAATCCGAATCAACAATCAACCCTTTGATCTTCTGTTGTATTCCTTTCAATAGATTGGACATTGTGTGGGCAATAATCTACCAACCCCCTTCTTTCTCACAAAGCTAGATCCAATTTTGGATCTATCTTTCCTTGCCTCTCTTTTCAATCCAGAGTGAATAGTAATTTTGGCCAGGAGAGAAGGGATTCTATTTATAGGCTACAACAGGGACCATGAGGAGAAATTAGGGTTGGGCCTCCTGACAAGCTTGGGCTTCCCATGTTCGCCCAGAATATACGGCCCAAGTCCATCAACAAATGGCTTATTCCACTAAAGGCCATTGCTGCACTACCGCCCTAATCCCAAATTTCATGTCAACGTTTATGGGCTTCATATTATATACTTGTTGATCTCTCCGTGTTTAAGATATCAAATGTCCGTTGATTAAGTCAAGTTACTGACAACTACATTAATCAACTTCTTATGTCCTTGAGTAGTACCACTCAACCTCATTGTCATGTCGGAATAAATCCACCTGCAGGGTTTACATGACAATCCTTTTGAGCTCCTCAAGGGGACATCATCAACCCGACTTCTTGCGGGACACGAATTTCTTCTATAATCAACAGCACACCTTACATACAATGTCATTACCCAATTCATCGAGTTTGTTGATTCACAAATGAATCTCACTCATTAATGATTTAAAGCAATGTACAATGCACGTAAGTACCCGTTATTATATCCAGATTAAGAGGATAAACATCCATAATAATAGAGGCATTTGTTCTCTTATATAGTCAGTATAAAGAGAAACAACCTCACTTGGTCTTGTTCAATACACACAAAGTGTACTAGTGTAATCCTATAGTCAAGATAGACTAATACCAGATTATTCTATAACCGTACCAATGGTTTGTCCAAATCTATCTAGGTTGTGAACAATTACTTATACTTTATAAGGTACTGATGATATGATCTTCTATTTTTCCACACCATATCATTTACAACATAAAGTATTAGACACATGCATATAACTAATATGTATAACATTTGCCCATATGATTCTCATTCAAAATATAAAGAATTAGAGTTAATACAAAAGTAATGCTTTTAGTATATAACCCTATCAATAGGTGCAAAAAGACACATAAATATACAGCGTTAGATGCTTCACTTCTTCCATTTGATACAAAATCTATCTCCATACGAGTAATCCCCAACAACGAAAACAACAAAAGAGAAAAACTTTGGCAATTATAAAAGTGACGATAATAATCTTTTTATTCTTGTGTATTTTGTGATAACGTTCACGGTTGCCCTAATAGAAGTTTCGCCAAAAGACTTTTTCATCATACCAGTTTTGAGCTCCCAGTCATACGATGAGTATACGTGATCTTCAAGAATCTTAGAGATAACAAATTAATTTTAATTTGAGTTGGTAAAAGACACCAATAATAAAGTAGCTTCCGGTGACTTTTGCCTAGGGAATGCTTAAACTAACTTTAGTTGATAAATTCAATAGGTTCATCCTTTGCAGATGGATCAAAATTCAATTGTAGAAGTAACCCCAAATTTTCTACGCTCAAAATAGTTAGAAGTGTGCCCACATGGTAAACCAAATAGGTTCCTTGACATATTTTTTTTATTTTTGGTATAGAGTGACAGAGATAGTCACAATACAATGCCGAGACCAATGCTGATTATCGAATGTACTTGGCATGTGAGTACGTGACTTAAATAGAACACAATTCCACACCTTAAGTTTTCTGAGGTGTGAGACTCATCATCTGCACTTGTCTTTCCTCTTCTTCTCTTGCAAACTCTATACCTAGGGATCAATATGGTTAACAATATGGGGCCAGGCTACAGGATTATATACATGCAAAAAGTAGAAGTCTAATGTACGAAGGGCGTTATATTAGCTCATCGAATTTGGATGTACATGCAACTGCATGACAAATGCAAAAAGTTATGACAAACGTGTTGAAAATTGACTAAAATTGGGTGAACCCCCAAGATTTCTCCCATGTCCATCTTCACTTGTAACAACTTATATTCAAGTTGCATAAATACGTGTAAATTGAGTGTAATGCCTAACTTTTTCCAAACAACCATCAAAATCAATGGACACATGGTTGGACTGGAATAGCTACATATAAGTAGGGACTTATCATTACTTCATTCTTCCTAGAGCTCTTCTAAAAGGATATTAAATGGGAACGAGTGTCATTCCTAACAGTACGTTTATATAACCACATGGATTTTGGAAAATAATGAAATAGTGTTGGATTTTGTATTCAAATAGTTTTTACCACCTAAGCCTTACCAAATGCATTACTACTCTGCTTTTCCCTAAATTATACTCAAATAGTCACGGTGAACACTGATCATAAAGGTAGTCTTATATTATCTTCAACTGAACCAGTTTTCTCATAATCAAAACAACTAGAATAACTACTCCAACAACTGCAAATGGTTTTTGTTCTTTTACAACTTATCATACTCCCTAATTCACGTGCAAGACTGAATCACCCAGTCCCTTCAAAACCTCTTAGTCACAGTTTTGACAGTGTAAAAAAGAGCCTAATGTATTTGTTTTCCTTCAAAATTCTACAAATATTTTACAGGTTCTAAAAGCATATTGATCCATCCAAAAATTAAAATTAAAAATAAAAAATAAAAATGAAAAATCCACCAATTTCCATAGAGTAGAAATATTATCATTCTAAAACAATCATCACCAACAATTATCACCTTCCAAATATGCGCATCTAACTACTGAGTCCAGTCAGCCCAAACAAGCTACCAAATGGGTGAACTCCAATATTTTAGATATTCTAATGAAAGAACAAAGATGGACATACAAGCATGTAGCCATGCAAGGCCATAACAAATCCATAACTATCAAAATTGTCAAATTTAAACAAATTATGATAATTTTCGTCCCTATTAGTTCCATAACCTTCACTCAAGCAACTCTAGAAGTAAAAGGTTAAAATTGTTGTTCTAATATAATTATGCAATAAGAAATTTAAATATAACTTCTATTAACACCAAAAAATATATTTATATACAAATCTATTAAAATTAGGAAACATACAATCTGCAAAATTAAAAAAGTTTAAAACAAAAAACAACACTTTAATTTAGGAACTAATCTTACCCAATTATATTAGCTCATGGAACTTGTTCTACGACTTCCAATCATCTCTTTGAAAGCTTTACTTCCCATTATATTATCTTCAAACTGGCGTGCGAAAGGATGATTTTTTGGAACAAGTCTTCGCTACTTATCAAACTATTTCTTCGCATTATCAATCTGTCCTAACAAAGTATAACAGGAGGCCGGTCTCACAGCGAACAGAGATCTAAAGGAAATAAAATATAATTAACAATATTGTACCATATGTAACTTTTCATCTACCTGATCTTTGTGAGTGATTAAAAAAAAAATGGTTATGGGAATTATTTTTCCTCCCGATTTGTCCCACTCCCTGTTCTTACTAAGAGGTGCCGGCAGTCCAAGCGTGGTATATCTTTACGTGTTCACTTCAGAGTTCAGAGTATCGCCATGAAAGTTTTAATTTTGCATTCCTTTGGCGCCTTCACCAGTGAAGGCCCATTAATGGGCCCATAAACAGATTATTTGGGCCTTTGGGTCACAACTCACAACAACAATTAGTACCGGCACAAAAACAGTACAGGGTTTGACAACACTCACCATCTTCTTCTCTCTCAGGGTTTTAGCTCTCCGCTCATTTCTCTCCACTCAAAAAAAACACAAGAAACCAAAAAGCAGTGAAGAAATGGAATCAACAACCATATTCAATTTCAAACCTCTCCACTTCTCTCTCAACCCCCATCCATTTTTCTCAAAACCCATTTCCTCAATTTCCCTCCTCCCTCCTTCAAAAACCAACTTATTTCTCAAAGCCTCCTTGAAGAACCATCACATTCCCAAACAACTCCCTCTCCTCAAAACCACTTGCATGACTATTGCAACAGCTGCCCTCTTCTTTTCATCCTTCACTAAACCCTCCATTGCCACTCCTATCCCTCAACCTATTCCAGAACAAGAAACCGTGCCCGAAGACGAGCAAGAGAAGATATTAGAACAACGTTTGAGTACTAACCCAGAAGATGTAGACACTTTAAGGTCCCTTATGGAAATAAAGCTGAAAAACCAGAACCTTCTAGAAGCAATATCCATAGTGGATAAACTAGTCCAAATTGAACCGTTGGAAAAGCAATGGTGTCTTTTACGTGCTCATCTTTACAGTTATAGTGGGGAAGTTGAGTTAGCGAAAATGAGTTTTGAGGAAATACTTGAGGATGACCCGCTTTTCGTTGAGGCGTATCATGGTCTAACAATGACAGTATCGCAAGGAGAATCTGGGGAATTGGAGATTTTAGTGAAGAGGATTGAGAATGCAATGGGGCAATGTAAGAAGCAGAAGAGAAATGAGGATTTGAGAGATTTTAAGTTGTTGGTTGGGCAGATTAGATTTATTGAAGGGAATTATGTGGATGCTTTGAAGGTGTATCAAGAACTTGTGAAAGAAGAACCGAGGGATTTTAGGCCGTATTTGTATCAAGGGATTATATATACGTTGTTAAGACAGACTGATAATGCGAAGAAACAGTTTGAGAAGTATCAAAGACTTGTTCCGAAAGATCATCCTTATGCTAGGCAGTTTGAAGATAATATAATGGGAAGTCAAGCTTTCAGAGAGATGATGGGAAATCAGAATGCAAGCTCTATGAGCTAATATGGCTGGTAAGATTGGTTCTTAAATTGAAGTGTTGTTTTTTTGCATTCCCTTTGTTTAATGGATTTTTTTTGTTAGTGTAAGAGGCAGTTGTTTTTACTATTTCTTATTACAGATTAATATTATTAGAACAGCAATTTAAGCTTTGTAGCTACTATACAGTTGCTTGAGTGTTAATTTTAAGGAATTAATATGAAAGAAATTATCAGAATGTGGATTGATCTAGTATGATTATGTTCCTACGCTGTGGAATTAGGTAAGATATTTTGTTGCTTTAGGATGGATTAAGTTGGTTTTAGGAAAACAAATGCATTAATCCCTGTTTTAGACTGCCAATACTATATGAGAGGTTTTAAAGGCACTAGATGATCTAGGTTTTTAATAACAAATAAAGCATTTGTGCTTGTGGAATTAGTTATTCGATTGGAAAGAAACTGGTTGTCAATGGAAAATCATATAAGCCTACCTTTTATAGGTCAATATCGTGATGGTTATGCTCAGAGTTCACCCCGAAAGTTTGAGTATACTTGACGAAATAGCAGAGTAGTAAAGCATTAGGTGCTAGGTGGCAAAGACTCTACTAGAATGCAAATTTCAACATGTGGTTAAATAGATACTAATGTGTAAATAACAACTATAAAAAGGAAAAAAAACAGAAAAGGAAAGAAGAAGAAAAAGAAATTGAGTGATCACCAAAGTTTCAGGTATAGCTACCTGACAATTACATGTTGGACAGTTTCCTCAGCCTGGCAGGACATGAGGACATGAGTACATGACACCAATTCGCAGTAGAAGCCTTTTTTCTCAGATCATCAGTAGTTTGTCCTTTGAGTACTGAAAATAAATGGTAATCGCGGTAAGTCATTATGATATGCACAAGTATTGGTAATTACCTATGTTTTCTGAGAAGGAGTGAAGTAGATGTAATGGCCAGGGCATGGATCCAACATACAAATGTTTCAACACCTAGGTGATATTATGTATACACAGAGAAGGTGGATCTTCGTTCAATCATTCTTTTGAGAGTTCCCTTAATCCAATAGCATTATGCCATTCCTTGTGAATATGTACATATTTTTTGAAAATCATCTTCATGCCAGTACTTCTTTGTGAACTAGACCATGTTCCACACTGCTAGAATTGTGGTTTGATTTCTTCAATATAATTGCAAGTTTAGGTTTGGAGTTTATGCTTTTTTGTTCCTTTTTTTTTTCTTAGTTCTATGAAGTTTGTTTTCCCACTTTGCTGTGGCCGCTGAAGTATTTACGTATTTTTTCCATCAACCTGGGAAGAATTTTATTCAAAAATCAAAACCACAACATAGCATACCCATTTGATAGACGCCTTCACACGTCTTAGAGAGCCATGGTGGGACAAATTGAGAAGATTCTTAGAAGATTTATTCGGTGTGGTGATAATGAAACCTCCAAATTCCTTGTGTGAACTGTGAGAAACTTCGCCTTCGAAGAGACAATTTTCCCTAGAGACCGTGAGTCTAGAAGTGTTTTACATACCAATTCAGCATTAAGGGGAGGAAGTGCAACATCTTTGGCATAGGCTAATAACTGACAAATATGGTAAGGTCTGGCAAATGTTTTTTCAAACCTCCTTGCAACTTGGGGTGGCTCTTTGAAGAGGCATGCATTATCGATGCAAGTTTTTCAAAGATTTTCGCTTTGAACCCTGCCCCAACATTTGTATTTCCTTTTGGGAGGACATTTAGGTTGCAAAATTTGGTCAAATCTATTTAGATTCTGGCAAGAAAGCACTAACTGCAGGCCACATGGAGTGTTGTAATGGATGCTGTTCTATGGCATGGGATCAACAACCGACGTGTTGCATCGGTTTGATCGCTATCTCTACTATTTACAGTGAGGGCATGAATTTTGATGATAATAATATAAGGTGTTACCTTATTAGATTTGGGAGAAGATGAAGAAATATATGTTAGAATCTTTCATGACGTGTTGACACTGCATGGAGGTTCTTCAAGTGCACGAGATATTGGACCATTTCCACACCATTGTCTTCATGAAACAGAAGCATTCAACTTCGAGTGGACCTTTCTTTCCACAAAAATTCTTCATCAAAGGTCAAGATCTCAAACAAGCTATGACTTAGAGGGGCGGAACAACGGAGAACGATATTTGATTTTTGGGAGAAGGGAAGGGGGGGGGCGGGTTTGTCCTCAACAATAAAATGTGGAGAAGAAGAGGAAACAATAATGTGGAGAATGATTCTCATACCTTAGAAAACTCATGGTGTGAACTTGTGTTGAAATTAAATGATGTGTCAAGTACACTCTAGAGAGTTAATTACTCAAACAATCTACGGAGCACTTTTTTTAAAAGGATGAAGGAACCTATTTAGTATCGTTTGAGCATTTATCTCTCTTTATCACTCATTGAGATGTGAAGGTTTGTTAGATTCAACTAGTATTGTTCTGCATGTATCATTATAGCCTGGCCTTGCATAACCATCTTGTGCAGAAATTTCTGTGTTTCCTCTACCAGTACTCTATTTGCTTTGCAAGTTTTACCCCCTAAACAACCATCAGTCAGCCAAGGAGTGCCCTCCATACAAGTCTGCACTCATAGACATTAGGCTTGGAGTATGGAGTACCTTTTAACAGATCTAGATAGATGAGGAGTCTTTAGTCATAGAGAATGTCTGTCGAGACCATGAGATACTGGACCCTTTCTGCAAGTCAGTCTGCAATCTCTCTTTCGTGGCCCATATACATCCTCTGATAGACTAATGTCCATATAAGAGAACCCTCTGATTGCGGTCGGCATTGTCTTACCATGCTGGTAATTTAATTTACCTTTCTCAGCTCATGATGCATCTACCAGGGTGTAGAGACTGAGTGCTTCATTAATAGTATGGTAAGGACCCGTAAACCTAAACCACATCATCTACCCATTTGGGCCAATTTTTCTTGCACTAAACATCCTTTGTGATTAACTGGTTATTGGCAGAAGCATTAGTCTTCTTCATAGTGGATTGAAATGCGTGATTAGATGAAAACCTAAAGGGTGCTTGCTTTCATGTCAGATCTCATAACTCTTCTTCTTTACGTGTATTAAGTTCCAAAGAATTTATTTTTTGTGCTGTACCTAAAAGGCTTGCATTAGCTCATGACTTAAACTCCTTTGCCCACCATAACAATTGCTTCCTAAGTCTTCATGTTCAACTAAGGATGGCACTTTAAACACATTTTTAACACCTGAAGGTTGAGCCATTCACGACTCATCCCAAACCACCTCTCTAAAACTCAGAACCCACTCTCCTCTCTCTTTCAAAACACTTGCATGGCTATTGC
This sequence comes from Coptis chinensis, assembly GCF_015680905.1. Classification (NCBI taxonomy): domain Eukaryota; kingdom Viridiplantae; phylum Streptophyta; class Magnoliopsida; order Ranunculales; family Ranunculaceae; genus Coptis; species Coptis chinensis. Next base: position 41,605,377 of record NC_141463.1, read on the forward strand.
GACAGCTTCCCTCTTATTTTCTAACTTTACCATACACTCGATTGCTACTCCAATCCCTCCACCCATTGTCGAAGAACCAAACGAAACGATACCCAACGAAAAGGAATAAGACAAGATAGTGGACAACATTTGAGTACTAATCCAGAATATATTGACACTTTAAAAGCCATCATGGAAATAAACCTCAAAAACCAAAACCTTCTAGAAGCAATTTCCATAGTCAACAAAATAATCCAAATCAAATCATCCGAAAAGCAATGACGCTTTTTATGAGCTCGTCTTTAAATTATAATGGAGAACTTAAATTGGCAAAATTGGGTTTTGACTTCTAAGGAAATATTTTCGGATGACCCGCCTTTCGTTGAGGCATATCATGGTCTTGCAATGACGCTATTGCAAGCAGAATCAGGTGAATTGGAAATTTTAGTGAAGATAATTGAGAATGCAATGGAAGAGTTTAAGAAGGAAACGAGGAATGAGGATTTGAGAGATTTTCAATTGTGAGTTAGGCAGGTTTTTTATTGAGGGGAATTATTTGGATGCTTTGAAAGTGTATCAAGAAAGAGAGGATTTGAGAGATTTAAGATTGTTAGTTGGGCAGGTTATTTATTGAGGGGAAGTATTTGGATGCTTTGAAAGTGTATCAAGAACTTGTGAAGGAAGAGGTGAGGTATTTTACGCCGTATTTGTTTCAAGGGATTATTTATACATTGTTAAGGCATACGAACAATGCGAAGAAACTTTGATAAGTATTGAAGATTTGTTCTGAAACATCATATCCTTGTGCAAGGTAGTTTGAAGATACTATAATGGGAAGTAAAGTGATGCATGGGCATGGAATTAATAGTATTTAGTTTAGTTAGTTTCTATTTTTATTTGTTATGTTAGTAGTAGTAGTTTTCTATTAGGACTATAATTAGAATTAGAAGTAGGGTTTTATTATATGAATGCATCTAGGCTTTCAATGTGAGGTCGGTTGTTTTGGATTGTTTAATTAAGAGATTGAATTAAGAAAATTCGGTTTCCTTTGAAACCCTAGTTTTTAGGTGTTTATCAATTTTATTCATTGGTGTTATTGATTCGAAGTTGTTTCCGTCTTCGTAATACATCATAAATCTTTCAAAGAGATGATTGGAAATCTGAATGCAAGTTCCATGAGCTAATATGACTGGGTTATGATTGGTTCTTAAGTGTTGGTTTTTTGTTTTCCTTTGTTTTTATGTTCCATGTGGTATTCTTTTCGTAGTTATAATGGCTTGGTATTTTGCGTCAGTGTTAGAGGAAGTTATACTTACCATTTTTTATTACAAATTAATTAAAGAACTTCAATTTATGCTTTGGAGTCACTTCATCAATTGCCTGAGTGATAAGTTTAATGAACTAATTATCTGCCCCTGCATGTTATCATGTATGCCCATTTAAGTATTTTCATTAGAAAATCTTAAGTTTTAGTTGGTAAAAATTTTGGACTTGGAGTAGTTTTGGAGGGTTTAATGTTGAGAGGGGATACTTGTTAAGTTGTTGGTGTGGTTTGTCCTACTATGATTATGTTTCTACTATGTGGAAATTGGTGGGAGCTTTTGTAATCTTAGGATGGATCAATATGCTTTTAGAACGTCTAACATGTCTGTAGAATTTTGAATGGAAACAAATGCATTAGGCTATGCTTTCCATGAGAAAGGTATGAGTAAGAGGTTTTGAAGGGAAACAAATGCATTAGGCCCTGTTTTCCTGGCCAACGCAACGACTAAGAGGTTTTGGGACTAGGTTAGACTTGAACATGAATTAATGAATAGAAGAAGTTGTAATTTGTTCTCATTATGATGCTTGAACATCTCAGACTCATTGAATGACTGAGAGCACAGAGCTAGTTTGATGAAAATCTATTGGCAAAACTTCCATTAGGCAACCATGTGTGTTACAAAACACACAAGAAAATTAGGAAGTTATTATTTTCTCGTGTAATTATCGAAATATATCTTCCTTGTTTGTGCCATTGTTGTTGGGGATTAATTTATGGAGATGGTTTTGTTATCAAATGGAAGAAGACAATCATGTGATTCTATATGTATCGTCTGTACTGTTGAGAATTTTTGCTGGAATGTATTTAGAAGACAACAATTATTACTGTTTGTTGCTCGCCTGTCCTAATTATTTGTAAAACTTTCTGCTTACGTGATCTATCAAGAAACAATATCTCATTGCCTATTGATCAAGAGTTAGGAGGTTGTGCCGAGGTCTAGGGATCAAATCCTACCTTTAGCGAGAAAGGGGGATTTAAGGTTTAAGTAAATTAACTATCCGCAAAAACAGAAGAAAAACAAGAATCCATTGCCCCAAGGTCTTGCACTTTGTTAATTTATGATTTTAGTATGTAATTTTTGGTAATAAATGGGAATATAAAAAGACAAGTTACCTGAATGGTTGAATACCATCAGTCAGTCAAGAAGTGCTCTCCATACAAGTCTGCACAAAGGAGACAGTAGGCCTTGAGTATGGAGTGCCTTTTAATAGATATAGATATGCGAATGCGTCTTTAGTCATGGAGACTGCCAGTCGAGGTCCACGAGAAATTGGACCGACTTTCAATGGTTTTGTAAGGCAGTTTGCAATTTCTCTTTTATAGTCCGTATACAACAATCCTCTGCTGTACACGTAAGGTAGCCCCCTGATTGTTGTCAGCATTGTCTTCCTCATAGGAAGAAATTCATTCCGAATCTGTTCTTTTCATTGGATAAACTGGCATTTATTTATTTATTTCTTTTTGACGACTTTCTTTTTTTGGTTATGTTTTTCTATTTTCTTTAATAGTGTTAAGCATTCGAATCTGTTCTTTTTCATTAATGCATTTATTTAGCATCCATTTTCTTTAAAAACCAATTGGCATCCAACTTATGACAAGTGGAGAGGCCTAAGAATATTTATAGTATCTTGCAAGGCTTCACACTTTCCATATGGGACTATAACAAACAAATCAATATCCCTTATCCCCCCCTTCACGTGTGGGCATTACTTGAGCGTAACACGTAGACAACACACTTGAGTGGTATGGGTGAAAACATGTTCCTCGAGCCAAACACAATAGCCTGATTTGATAATATCTTAAACATTATCAACATTCAACTTAAAACCAATTGGTGATAAGGAGAGACTTTAGCAAATAAACATCCTGTTGTTTTTTTTTCCGCCCAACATTTGGCCCAAACATAAATCATTAATCACATATTATATAAAGCCCAAAAGGGCAAAACCCCATGTCCCGTCAATACTTTAAAAAAAAAAAAAACCATCGAGCTGTACAGGGCTCCAGACTTGTTCTCCACGATTGACGACTCCACTTCTCCTCTCAATCTCTCGGTCTCTGCAATTCTCCAAAGTCTCTCCAGTTCTCCAATTTGCACTCAACTCCTATCTCTTTTAACAATATACCTACAACTCCCAAGTAAGTAGTAGTCTTTTCTTTACTACTTTAATTAATTTATACATATTAATTTCTTAAAACTTTAATCATACTTATTTGCAAAGTAAGTATTTTTTAAACTATTCTATGGTTTTATACTTCCATTTAATTCCCTTTTCTTTTAGTTTGAGATGACTAAACATTAATAGATATTATTATGTATGTATTTTGTGTGTAAGCTGGGGTTGTTGTTATTTTTTAATTAATCATATCATTGTTTGACTGTTTGTGAATTTTAATTGTCACTTGTCAGTCTGTCATCATTCCTCTGAATCCTCCGGCTAGAAAGTATCTTTCTGGCTCTGAGAAAAGGAAAAAGAAGCAAAGATTAGACAATACCGCTCAATCCCAAAGGGGAGATATACTAAAAAATTTTGGTAACAAAGGACAAGTAGAAAGTTCAAGTGAAACAATGGTTGACATCGAACAAAAGAATGATGATGATAATGGAGAGCATGAACTGAACGAAGATGTTGAAGCTTTGGTGAATAAATATGTTGAACCCTTAGTGAATGAAAATGTTGAACCTTTGGTGAATGATAATGATGAGCCTTTAGTGAATGACGATCTCGATCTAGATACAAATGAGAATACATAACATGTACCTGTCCACTACTTTGATCTAGCAAATTGAGATAATATTGATCAAAATCTTAGAGATTTACTTGTCGAAAAGGGTCCTATAAGAATTACTGATGTTGATTTTCCCAAAAATCACCTTGGCAAACATTTCTCTTCAAAGCATTACACTCGAATAATGTCAAATGGATTTTAAAAAGATAGAACTTGGCTCGTATATTTTGTTTCTTTGGACATGGTCTTTTGTTTTTGTTGTAAGTTGTTAACACAACGCGCGAACACTTCTCAATTGGATAGTGAAGGCGGGGTATTGTGATTGGCATAACCTAAGTAGAAGGCTTTTAGAGCATCAATCATCTCCAGAGCATCTTCTTTATTGGAATAGTTGGTATGAACTAAAGAAGAGATTTGACAAGAATGAAACAATTGACAAAAAAATGCAAGAAGAAATCAGTAAAGAGAGGGAACATTGGCGACAAGTGTTACTACGAATACTTGCTTTAGTGAAAGCACTTGCTAAAGGTAATTTGGCTTTTCATGGGAAGAATGAGAAGATTTATGATGTGAATAATGGGATTTTTTAAAGTTTAATTGAAATGATTGTTGAATTTGATCCAATACTGAAAGAGCACATTCGGCGCATTCGAAGTAAAGAAATCCATTATCATTATCTTAGTAACAAGATTCAAAATAAGTTTATAGAGTTGTTAGCAAGTGAGATGAAGAAAACCATTGTCCAGAAAATCAAAGAAGTCAAGTACTTTTTAGTAATACTTGATTGTACACCGGATATTAGTCATGAAGAGCAAATGTCGTTTGTGATTCGATTTGTAGATGTTACATCAAGTTGCCCAAAGGTTGAAGAGTTCTTTTTAGGATTTTTTAAGGTGGATGACACATCAGGACTGGGCCTTTTCGATACACTAAAAAATGTTTTGAACACTCTTGACCTTGATATTAGTGATATAAGAGGGCAGGGTTATGACAATGGATCTAATATGAAAGGAAAACACAAAGGAGTTCAAAGTAGACTACTTGAAATAAACCCTAGAGCCTTATACACCCCATGTGGTTGTCATAGTCTGAATCTTGCTCTTTGTGATATGACTAGCTCTTGTTCAAGAGCTATATCTTTTTTTGGAGTGGTTCAATGAATCTATTCATTATTTTCGTCTTTCACAAAGAGGTGGAAAGTGTTTAAAGATCATGTGAAAGATGTGAAAGCCCAAGTCAGGTCTCTCACTAAAGTCGTTATCAGCAACACGCTGGGAGAGTCGCGTAGACAGTGTTCGTGCAGTTAGACATCAAGCTCCGAAAATAAGAGATGTGTTGGTTTACTTGGGCTGAAAACAGTGACGATCCTAAAACAAATAGTGAAGCTGAGTCACTAGCGATATATGAAATTGTGAGTTTTGAGTTTTTGCTTGCCATGGTAATTTGGTATTATTTACTTTTAGTTGTTAACTCTGTTAGCAAAAACTTTCAAACTGAACACATGTAGATTGATGTGGCCATATATGAAATAAAAAGACTTATTTCTATTTTTGAGATGTATAGAGAAACCAGATTCGGAGAAGCAATGACAAAAGCTAAGGATATTGCAACTATGATAAAAATTCAACTAGTTTTTCGTGAAAGGCAGATCATTCGTAGGAAAAAAACAGTTCGACGAGAACGTTAGTGAAGAAGTGACACAATCAACTGAATAATCATTTCGAGTTAACTACTTCTTATTCATAGTAGACCAAGCTCTTTTTTCATTCAAGAGTAGATTTGAGTAGTTCGAAGTGTATGAGAAATTTTTTGGGTTCTTGTTTGATTTAGAGAAGTTAAAGGTTGCAGATATAAATAGCTTAAAGACTTCTTGCATTAATCTTGAAGAGTTTTTGAAACATGATGGTGTTTCTGATATTGACGGGATAGATTTATTTTCAGAGTTAAGAATCATGAGAGAAATTTTACCAGATAACACAAAGAAAGCAATAGACATGCTAAATCATTTGAAGTCACGGGATAACTGTTTTCCAAATACTCGGGTTGCATACAGAATTTTGTTGACTATACCAGTTACCGCGCATCTGCAGAAAGAAGTTTTTCAAAGCTGAAATTGATCAAATCTTACCTTCGGATCGAGCATGTCTCAAGAAAGATTAAATGGATTAGCTATGTTATCTATTGAAAAGTCTTTAGTAGAAAAACTTGATTATGAAGACTTAATTAGTGATTTCACAACTAGAAATGTAAGAAGACTAGCTTTTCAGTAGTGCTTAGTTTTTGTAATTGAATTTTGGTGTGAATTTGTTGATGTTAAGCACACATTTGATTCCGTAAGAGTACCAAGGAATTTGGACTTAATTTTTAACAAATAAGAAAAAAAAAAAAAAAATTGGCTTATGTATTTTTCATCATTTATTGGCAGATGCCACACTTTAGGATCTCGCCTAGGGCCCCCCAAAACTCAGGGCCGCCCCTGAACACATGGTACAATATTGTTAATTAAATTTTCTTTCGTTTAGATCTTTGTTCGCTGTGAGACCGGCCTCATATTATACTTTGTTACGACATACTGATAATGCGTAGAAATAGTTTGATAAGTAGCGAAGACTTGTTCCAAAAGATCATCCTTTTGCACGCCAGTTTGAAGATAATATAATGGGAAGTAAAGCTTTCAGAGAGATGATTGGAAGTCATAGAACAAGTTCCATAAGTTAATATAATTGGGTAAGATTAGTTCCTAAATTAAAGTGTTGTTTTTTGTTTTAAACTTTTTTTTAATTTTGCAGATTGTATGTTTCCTAATTTTAATAGATTTGTATATATATATATATATATATATATATATATATATATATATATATATATATATATATATATATATATATTTTTTTTTTTGGTGTTAATAGAAGGTATATTTAAATTTCTTATTGCATAATTTTATTAGAACAACAATTTTAACCTTTTACTTCTAGAGTTGCTTGAGTGAAGGTTACGAAACTAATAGGGATGAAAATTATCATAATTTGTTTAAATTTGACAATTTTGATAGTTATGGATTTGTTATGGCCTGCATGGCTACATGCTTGTATGTCCATTTTTGTTCTTTCATTAGAATATCTCAAATATTGGAGTTCACCCATTTGGTAGCTTGTTTAGGCTGACTTGACTCAGTAGTTGAATGCACAGATTTGGAGGGTTTATTGTGGGGGTGGAGAGGATAATTGTTGGTGATGATTGTTTTAGAATGATAATATTTCTACTCTATGGAAATTGGTGGATTTTTCATTTTTATTTTTATTTTTAATTTTAATTTTTGGATGGATCAATATGCTTTTAGAACTTGTAAAATATTTGTAGAATTTTGAAGGAAAACAAATACATTAGGCTCTTTTTTACACTGTCAAAGCTGTGACTAAGAGGTTTTGAAGGGACTGGGTGATTCAGTCTTGCACGTGAATTAGGGAGTATGATAAGTTGTAAAAGAAGAAAAAGCATTTGCAGTTGTTGGAGTAGTTATTCTAGTTGTTTTGATTATGAGAAAACTGGTTCAGTTGAAGATAATATCAAACTACCTTTATGATCAGTGTTCACTGTGACTATTTGAGTATAATTTAGGGAAAAGCAGAGTAGTAATGCATTTGGTAAGGCCTAGGTGGTAAAAACTATTTGAATACAAAATCCAACACTGTTTCATTATTTTCCAAAATCCATGTAGTTATATAAACGTACGGTTGGGAATGACACTCGTTCCCATTTAATATCCCTTTAGAAGAGCTCTAGGAAGAATGAAGTAATGATAAGTCCCTACTTATATGTAGCTAATCCAGTCCAGCCATGTGTCCATTGATTTTGATGGTTGTTTGGCAAAAGTTAGGCATTATAGTCAATTTACACGTATGTATGCAACTTGAATATAAGTTGTTACAAGTGAAGATGGACATGGGAGAAATCTTCGGGAGGGGGTTCACCCATTTTAGTCAAATTTAAACACATTTGTAATAACTTTAGGCATTTGTCATGCAGTTGCATGTACCATCCAAATTCGATGAGCTAATATAACGGCCTTCGTACATTATACTTCTATTTTTTTCATGTATATAATCCTGTAGCTTGGCCACATATTGTTAACCATATTGATCCCTAGGTATAGAGTTTGCAAGAGAAGAAGAGGAAAGACAAGTGCAGATGATGAGTCTCACACCTCATAAAACTTAAGGTGTGGAATTGTGTTCTATTTAAGTCACGTACTCACATGCCAAGTACATTTGATAATCAACATTGGTCTCGGCATTGTACTGTGACTATCTCTGTCACTCTATAAAAAAAAAAAAAAAAAAAAAAAAAAAAAGATGTCAAGGAACCTATTTGGTTTACCATGTGGGCACACTTCTAACTATTTTGAGCGCAGAAAACTTGGGGTTGCTTCTACAATTGAATTTTGATCCATCTGCAAGGGATGAACCTATTGAATTTATCAACCAAAGTTAGTTTAAGCTCTCCTTAGGCAAAAGTCACTTGAAGCTACTTTATTATTGGTGTCTTTTACCAACTCAAATTAAAATTAATTTGTTATCCCTAAGATTCTTGAGGATCACGTATACTCATCGTATGACTGGGAGCACAAAACTTGTATGATGAAAAAGTCTTTTGGCGAAACTTCTATTAGGGCAACTATGAGCGTTCTCACAAAATACACAATAATAAAAGATTATTATCGTCTCTTTTATAATTGCCAAAGTTTTTCTCTTTTGTTGTTTTCATTGTTGGGGATTACTCGTATGGAGATAGATTTTGTATCAAATGGAAGAAGTGAAGCATCTAACGCTGTATATTTATGTGTCTTTTTGTACCTATTATATTGGAGTATGAACAATCATTGTTTATACCTCAACTTGAGGTATGAACAATCATTGTTCATACATTAATATATGGGCAACTTACCGAACCGGACCCCGAGTTAAGTTTTGTACCAAAATCGGCCCCCCCCCCTCGTAATTCATTCCAAAATAGGACGTGGAACCCACTTTTGGGGGCCCATGTAGATTGCCATATTTGCCCTTATAGCTAAGACGCAAATTGTCATATTTGCCCTTATAGGTACGAATTGAAATTCCAATTGTACCCCTCCTAAATGACACCTAATTGCATGCATTAAATGCATGAGAGAGAAATATCTCGCGGGAATATCTCGGCCTTGTTCGGACTGAACACTGGTTGCCTTTGTTCTTCTTCTTCATAATTATTCCAAAATTGATTGCACGCATCCAAAGTGCACAACGCTTTTCCACCAACAGATTCTTAGAAGGTTTAGTCAAGATGTCTTTTGAAGCCTCTCGGTATGCTTTAAATTCTAGCATTAATAATGTCTGCTTTAAATTGCTTACTTTATGACTCCCGATTCTTTAATGTTTGTGATATATAGGCTCATTAATGATGTATTTGGTCATGAATGTGTTTCATTTATGTGCAACATTAACATCCTAAGTTAAAAGTTAGTTTTTGGAGTGTTTTTAGAGTAAAGTTTGAAACTTTAACTAAAGTCTCCACACTAAAGTATTTTGATTTATGACTGTTTTAACTTGTAAAGTAATTGGTTCATCTTTTTGTCTCTGAAAAAGTAATTAGAGTACAGTACCATCAAATACATTCTGAAAAATCCAGTTTAGTAGCATGGAATGTTAGTACAGTGCCATCGACTTCATGCAAAAGTTGTATACATACTTGAAACTATTCACAACTTAATGGTTTCTCTTCAAAAGACAGTAATTGGTTCATCTTTTTGTCTCTGGTTGTCATTTTTTGAATGTTAGAGAGGTTTTTAAATGGAAGTTTTAGTATTTGATGAATGGAAGTAAAAAATAAGACAACGATACTAATTGGCAATAACTACCACTACAATGGGCTCCGACGGCAGTAAAGTGGGTGCGAATGACAACACAATAATTGTCCAGAAGGGACATTTTATTTGTAAGTGGGGGGAGGGGGGGGGGTAATGTTAGAACTCTTGGCAGTGGAGTTGTGACATATGTAGGTGGATCAACCAAGCTTAGGTTGAACATATGTTTTGATGACTTCAAAGTTTTTTTGGAACAAGTAACAAAGATCAAACCTTTTCGATTTAGCTACCTAGTTTCTGGACACGCTTGCACAATTGAAGATGAGAATGATTTCATCGAGATGATGGATGTGCACAGGAAGAAAAACGTTGAAGAAGGTAGTTTGTTGATATTCAGACAAGAGAACGAAGATAAGATGGAGGAGGATGTCCCGCAATCATGCTCATCACTTGTTTATGAGAATACGATAAGAGAAGGTATGTTTGCGATCCTCATTGTTCTTTATTGAATGGATTCAATCGAAACTAATATGCCGATTAACCAAATCATTTTGCAGATATTTATGAACCATCTCAATTGCATGAAATCGAATTGGGCGAACCATCCATTATGCCCAATACTAGGTTAGTTGGAGGTGTTGGTAAGTGTTGAAGTTTAGTTCGAAAGCAAGTAAAACAAGATATATATGTCCACCAACTGTTAACTGTTAAATAGGCATGTTTTCTCTTAAACGGACAAGTTCGTTTGGAAGCTAATATAGTGGATTTAAGAGCTTATAGAGTGTCGTAACAAACTTCTGAATTTAAGCATATTAACTTGGTTGTGGGTAGCTTATATATAACTCTATATAGGTTGTGCACAACAGTATATAAGGTTATGACGACACTATATAACATGTCCATAAACGGGCAGTCTGTTTTAGAGAAAGCCTCATAATATGGTGTTTTCCTTACAAAGTAGTACTTGAAACATATATGTTTGTGCATATTGGCTTGGACGATTTAAAGTTGTGGACAATGATTATGTTGAATCATCCCAATTGCCTGTTACCAAATAAGTTGATGGTAAGTGCACTTTTAGTTGTTACTGGCAGTATGAGCAAGTTTTAAGTAACATATATGGGTATTTTGGAATCTAACTTATGGTCGACGAAAAGTTCGTGTAGATGTTATAGTACCCTACCATGTCATTGAAACAGTTGTTGCTGAAGCATCATTTTTGCCTGAAAGAAAATTTGGAGAAGTTGGTGGTAAGTGTTTTAAAGAACTGTGAAATAACATGATGACTGATAAGCACATAAATGCTACACATGTATGCCCATATATATTGTCTAGTTAATTAATATAAGTTCATTTGATTAGTCTATTTCCTTGGTTTTACAGAAATCAACTCGAATACGAAGAAATGGGCTGAGACTGAGGACTTTATGGAGTTGTGAGAATCTCACGTCTTGATTACAGAGAGAATACACAAAACAAGATATGAAATAACATGTGTATGACATTATAAAGCTACTACAAAAAGTTAAGGTATTGTTGTCAAGAGGTCAGAGTGTGCCTGCGCTCTAAGAAACCTATGTCAGAGCGCAACCCGCGCCCCCTTCTAATTTTGCAGAATAACAGTGTTTTTCCAGACCCTTCGCAGCGCGCAACTTACCGCTTGAAATCGATTTGGATAGTTCCAAAAGTGATTCAAGCACAAAAGGAAAGGTTCCAAAAAAGATTCCAAGGCTTGTATGCCTTAAGGGATCTCTATATAAAGGAAGGAAGTGGAAAAGCTAGGGAGCTCGCCCCGAACACACAAAAATCACAAACCTCAAGACAGAACCACTGGAGAAGAAGAAGAAGACTCTGCTGGAGACGAAGTGATATAACTAAAAAATAATGTTTTACCTACTCTTAACTAATTATGCTAAGAATAAGTAAAACTAAAAAGGATTTATTCTATATCAAAGTTTTCTACTCTCAATTATCTTGCGATATGGTGGAATAAAGAATTCGTTCCACTCCTAGTTTCTTAGACGTAACAGTTTCACTAATTTTAACAATTCTATAATATCAACGAGAGCAATTAATAATTGAATTAAACTAATATGGTAAAAATAGCTAATTACAATATGCTAATTTATACTATGGCAATTTGATTATAAGATGTGAATGAGAAGAGAGGTATTAGGGGGATTTGATTCTACCTTGATTAATCTTTAATAAGCTAGCATAGATTTGTTGTAATCCTAATCTTTATGTTTTCACATGAAGGTTGGGTCTTTTTAATCCCTAATTATTCATGACAATCTCTACCAACTAATAATTAGAATGTGAGGCAATTTAAGCCCATTATTATGATGAATTAACTACCTTCTAGAGTGGAATAGATTACTACAACTATTTCTACCCTAACACATCAAGTCTTCATCAAAGCTTCATCAAACCCCTCTAATGGAGATTTAGCTAAGATTCATTAGATTATCATTAATAGAAGAATAAGAAGAAGACATGATAATAATAATAACTTGGTCTTATTAATCTAAGGGAAGAGAGTCTAAGAATGAAAAACAATATTAAAAACTAAGTACTGAATAATTAACTAAGTCCTTAAGAGTTAGACCTTAGTCCTCTTTATATAGGAGAGGTCTAGGTCTACAATTTGGTGCATGGGCTTTGGAGCCATTTATTTAAGCCCAAAACCTAATTACTTAAGTCCAAAAAGGGTTTCTCTACTGGAAATTATTGCAATAGCCTTTTCATCCACATTTACTCCTTTGATTGGATCAGGGCCTGGATCGTTAGAAAGCTCTTTCCGAGACAGTCATTTTGACATATAATAGGCTCAATTCTAAGGTATGAGTCCAAAGATACGGTCTGTGGAAGTTTTGTTGATTTTAATGCTATATTTCTGCCCACGTTGACTTTGACTTTTCAGCTTTGACCAGGCTTTAAAAAGGCTTTTTCTCCTTGAATCTTGGCATTTAGTCATAGAACTTCTTAGCAAACAACCTTTGCTCCTTTCTTTTACAAAAGTGACATATTTCTTCACATATTTGACTCAAAGACTTGAAATACACAAAAGCACGTAAACAGTACTAACTCTTATTTATTATACACGTAATTGGTCTAAATATAATATTATTAAAACTATATTTTTGGGTTCTTATCACGAAGCCACCATAAAGAATGACGGTTTTGTCAATGACTCCCCTTATTTACTGTCTTGTTTCTTCCATCATGTCTATGAGTAGTTGGATACAAAGCTAGGGCTTTGGTGAAGCCCTAGACTTGCGTAGGATATCTTTATGTTGTTGTTATTGTTCTCAAACCAATTTTAATTGATTTATATATTGTTTTCGCACTAATGTTAGTGGTTTACTTGCATTGATTATATCTTGAATGATTAAATTTCATATCTTGACTAGTTAATCGTAGGATTACTATTCCATTAGCATTATAGCATGCCTTTTAATTACATATTGAATCTGTGAGGAGTTGTACCGTAATAAGACAACTCTTGCTAGGGATTCATATGTTTGTATGCTGAAATTAAATTTGACTTCATGTATAAATGCATATTAAGGCTTAAACGAACACATATTTGAGGAAGCTAGGGTTTCCTTTCCCTCACGCTACTCGTACTTATTTGAGAACTTTAAAACAGTGAATTAAGAGAACCTATAAGAGTCTAAGGTGGAATCAAACACCTTAGTGTTTCCACCATTCATAGTTAATACACATTTCATAAGTTTTATAGTATAATTAAAATAGTTTTTTTTTTTTTTTGGTTGGCAAGTGGGGTTTTTAACGAGGTCCCCTACCCCTTTATTAATAATCAAAAAAATAACTTGAGTCACTTACATCTCATGTACTTTTTCCCACTAGCATCCTCATTTACAATATTCCTAACATCTAATGAGAATGAGCTAGGGTATAGGTTCATAACACTTACTGCAGGTACATTTGATGCTAATGCATCTGCAAGTCTATTAGATTCTCTAAAAACATGACTTAAATAAAGTTGTATACTCATCGTATGACTGGGAGCACAAAACTTGTATGATGAAAAAGTCTTTTGGCGAAACTTCTATTAGGGCAACTATGAGCGTTCTCACAAAATACACAAGAATAAAATGATTATTATCGTCTCTTTTATAATTGCCAAAGTTTTTCTCTTTTGTTGTTTTCATTGTTGGGGATTACTCGTATGGAGATGGATTTTGTATCAAATGGAAGAAGTGAAGCATCTAACGCTGTATATTTATGTGTCTTTTTGTAGGATGTCACTCTGCTTTAGGCCTCTTTTGAGTTTAGTCACTACATTTCAGTTTATTTGATTTTAGTCACTCTCCATCGCTGGATCTGTTAGACCGTGTTAGTCTACAAGAATTCCTACTGTATGCCTTTAAAGTGTTTTATCTTAGAAACATAAGAAAACAGAGAATAAGTATATATATTTGTTGATGGCCTGACATGATCTCACGAGAGACAAGCTCTTATTGTGCAAAGAACTGCCAAATTGTAGATTTAGGTTTGGCTTGCTGTTTTGGATAATATGACGGAATATAGGATAACATGTTACCCGAATAGCATCAGTCAGCCAAGGAGTGCTCTCCTTCCGTGTCTGCTCTAAGAGACAGCAGGCCGGTCGGCCCTGAGAATGTACTACCGTTTAGCAGATCTAGATAGGTGAGACGTCTTAGGTCCATGAGAAGTTGGTCCCTCTTCCAATCGTTCTGCATGGAAGTCTGCAGTCTCTCTTTTATGGCACTTAAGATAGCTTCCTTCTTTTGCTGTTAGTGTTGTCTTCTTCAAAGGAAGATTCACGCCGAATGCGTCCTTCTCATGGGATCAATTGACTTTTATTGTTTTGTTTTGTTTTGTTTCGATGTTTTTCTTTTCGTGTTTATGTTTTCTTAGAATTGAATCTAATCAGGTAATGTGATTTCATATTCGGATTAGTCCTTTTGAGCATGTCGACCTAATTCTAACAGCCGGCATACTCAGCGATGAAAGTAACTCCTTTCTTTAGTAAACTCTTTTCCATTGCCACATAAATCAAATTACTTTGTTTTCAGCATGTTTATTTTGAAGGGGAATGTGGAAAATAAGTAGCTGTCACACTAGATTAAAATGTCTTTTGGGGTAGTCGATAGGGATTTCATAAACTAGCAAGCCTAGAAATGGAGGAAATATACTAGTTATATTGTATGGTAGAGGTGAAGGTTATAGAAGGAAACACGATAATTGTGCTGGTTAAATGGAAATAATTGGTTTTTCTCTAGTCATGATGGTCTAGCAGAGCGCGGACACCAAGTGCTATTTTTTTAGTTTATCGAAAAAAAAAAGTGCTATTTTTAAAAATAAGGTAGGGACACTTAAACCTAACAAACTCTGGGCCCACATTTTCTTGTGTAAACACTAATAATAGCCATTCTCTTGTCGTGTGGGAGTGGTAACGATCGTACTTTATAGGGTGATATTGGACACACCCACAAAAACACTTCGGTACCTAACTTTAAAATAAATAAATAAAATTATTTAAGACATATTTAGATTCCTAAATTATCATTTTTTTATTAGGCGTACCCAAGACAAAACAAGTGATTTACTTATTCTTCTTTCTTTAAAAAAAAATAAAAAATATTCTTGAATTTTTCTCCAATAATTTACTTCGCTCTCTAACAACATTTCTCTCACCAATAAGCATGATTACAAATCAACAACTAATTATTTTGAATTCTGAAGTGCAAGATTACAAGGTCGTATGTTGTTGTTGTTTTTTTGCCCCTATTGGAAATACCCCAAATGAATTTGGGAGATATTATTGGATTGAAGCGGTTATTGGGGTATGGCAAAAACTTTAGTCAGTGATGGGGTATGGGAGGGTTTTATGGGTGTGTCCAAGATCACCCACTTTATATGCATATTTAGAGCATCTCTAGGTGGTAGTAGTATACTGATAAACTATAAAAATGATCGTTTACCTACGAAATGAACGATGAAACTCAAAACGTAAGTAAACTAAAACTTATACGAGTCTATATTTATCAATGTTTCTACTCTCAATTCTATCGAAATAGTGTGGAGTAACAAATTCGTTCCACTCTTAGTTCTCTAGCATGGAATGATTTCATAGTTTAATCAATCGGTCTTAAGTCTAATGAGAGTTTTACGAGGGGGAATTATACTACAATGCAACTACCCACAAGATACAAACTATAATTGATTCAACTACAGAAATACTACGTTGATTCTATAATAAGGAATTAGGGGGGATTGGTTCCACCTTAACTCAACTTAACTCAACTTAACTCACTAACTAATTTAATCGTCAGTAATCCGAATGAATCGCTCACTTGTAAAAATTGGTTCTTCCTAATCCCTAATTACACATGACATTTCTACCAATTCATAACTAGTATGTGAATGATTAAACCCATTCTCATGGCGAATTAATCGTTTCTAGAGTGGAATAGAAATTACGATGACTCTACGATAATAGGAATCAAGCTTTCATCAAGGCTTCTCAACCCCCTCTAATAGAGGTTTAGCCGAGAATCATTCCGCAATCATTTCCATATGAATCTAAACTAAACATAATATCAAGATTAAAAATTTACTAATCTAAATTACACAATAATTAAAATCTAATTAACAACTAAGAAATGGTAACCAACAAAAATTAAAACTAGATCTAATATATTGAAATAACAAAAATCGAAATTGACAAATAGCTATTTTATTTATCAAACTAATTAAGGACAATGATTCTAAAAGTTTAATCTAAAACAAGAATTGAATTTAAACTAAACTTAATTTAATTAAAGAAAACTAGATCTAGAATTATCTATTGTTTTAGGTCTAACTAGCTACCATTAACAAAGAGCTAAGCTTTTGTTTTTATACTTTCAGATCCAAAAATTGTGCATGGGCTTGGAGCCATGTTTAAAACCCAATTTCTTTAGTCCAAAATGGGCTATTCAGCTGCAGTTGGCTTCGACAGATATTTCGTCCACTTCTGCTCCTCTGATTGGGTCAAGGCTTCGACCATTGAAAAGCTCTTTCCGAGCCGGTCGTTTTGACATAAGGTAGGCCCAATTCCGAGGTTTGAGTCCAAAGATATGGTTTTCGGAAGTTCTGCTAACTTTGTGTGCTGTTTCTGCCCACGTTGACTTTGACTTTTCAGCTTTGACCGGGCTTTAGAAAGGCTTTGTCTTCTTGAATCTTGACCTTTAATCATAGAACTCCTTAGCAACCAACCATTGCTTCTTTATCTCGCTAAAGTGGCACATTTCTGCACATAATGGACTTTGAAGCCTGAAATGCATAAAAACACGTAATCAGTATTAACTCTTACTTATTATTCACATAATTGGTCTAAAAGTATGATTATTAAGGGGTTAAAACTACAGTTTTGGGCTCTTATCAACCACCCCCAAACAGTATTTTGCTTGTCCTCAAGCAAATATGAGAAATTAGCATAAGTGACCAAAAATGGAGTTCTATCTACTCTTATTTTCTTTGAAAAGCGATTGCATTGACCATATGCAACAAGGCCTTAAACCACTAGGAATTCCCTAGTGGACGAGTTATAGCCTCGTGAGAGTTTTCCAGTGAAGGTACTCACAAACTTCATCTATACTACAACGACTAAGAAAGAAAACTATTGTTTCCTTATTCATGCTCCAAATTATCTATACATCTCACTAGCTATGAACAAGAATAACCAAGTCAAAACCCTAAGCTAATATATGCATAATAATCAATCATCTACAATAAACATATATACAATGAGTAATATTATGAAATGCAATAGCAGGTCTGTTTCTGAAACTCGGAATAGCGTCCTTAAGTAGGTTCTCATAATAATAGTCAAGATACAACACTCTAATTTTTCCACTCAAGTTTTCATTTACTCTAGTGCAAGATGGGCACACTTTACCTTACAATCTCAATGACACACAAGGAAGCTTCGAGTCGATCAAACACATCCGCCACTTACTATCACACTAACCTATTCCTAATTAAGCTAGAGGTCTTTATTAGGTGTTTGTGGATTAGGAGATGGTTTAAGAAGGAAGGAAATGGATATTCAAAAAGGACAAGTCCGAGATAATAGAGTCTTCATATTATGTAACCGGAGAAAACCTTGTTATTTACTTTTGCTTCTACACTTTGTTTCCATCCTTAGCCATATTTTTTTTTTTTTTTTTTGGCTTTTGACTCCTTTTATTCTATTTTTGGAGTTTTATTTTATTTTTATTTTTATTTTTCTTTTCTTTGGATGGAAACTTCTTTTCTTTATTTTATGAAGCAACTAACTAATTTTTGTTTACACGGTTTTCTCTTCTTCTTTCTTCCTCATTCTATTCTCGGACTTATTCTAAATTGGGTAGGTTGATTTTTTTTTTATTTTGTTTTGTTTTGTAATAAGGGTAAAGGATTTGTGGTTTATAAAAGGCTAAAGAAAAAGGCTCGAGGGGCTTAATTAGCGGAAAAGAATTCATAGGTTTGAATTTCGGCTATATCGATCCAAAGAGGGCCTAAATTCTCGCTTTTAGGATATGGTTTAGTGATCAAGCAAGTGGACGTGTGATTTTCTATCATGGATTTTACTTCTCCCTTGTGTCATTTCTCAAATGTTTCACTCTTATAAGGCTTTAGGCTATATTCTCACGGGATTTGTAGAATAAGTACTCTAGCCTAGATTTGAGAAATCGCTAACAATCATAGATACTCATATAATATATTTATAGATAGATGCAAAGATTATTACCTACATATTAACCTAAGTTTCCAAAAATTATTCTAATGCAAGAGCTACGTGAGACTTCTAGATTGTTAAGAGCATAGAGAAAGAAAACAATACCAATATTCCTAAGTGTATAGCATAACTTATTTATTTATATTTTTGAATTTTTGAAATTTTAACTAGAAAACAAGTGCATATTATACATATCTATATCCTAACGGATGCCTTAATTACACGTGTTTCTATGCCCACCCCCAAACAAGAAGCATGCTTTGTCCTCAAAGCATTTAAACAAAGAGGGTAGAAAAATACCATGGAAACGCATGAAATTCTGGAACATCTGCAAAACAAGGTTAAAACATACAAATATAAAAACTGACGCAACTCTATAAGAGTTCCACCCATTATGGGGTTAACAGAATTAAATTGCTTGGGACATAAGTAGACACTAAATGGAATTAAAAACTTACCTTATCTCCCGGACATGCATATTATCTACCCAATAGCACCATGGGTCTTGTATTTCAGCGGGCATGACAAGTCCAAGAACAAATGCTAGCAAGAACCATAAGCGGTTCCCAGCCTACGTGTGTGATCACCTCGCGAGACCAAGCACCATAAGTAGTGCTTTGGAACAAATCTTCGAAAGACTGTTCCGGTATTATTGTAGGAGATGTCATCTCGAAACTACACTCTGGAACAGCTGCAGTGACCGAACAACCCGCGATGGCTGGAAATTTTATGGTCTACGAAAGTCGTATGAGGCGTGCATCTCCACTTGGGGCTTGAGTCGGTTCTCGGGGTTTTGTTTTTTTTTTTTTTTTTTTTTTTTTTTTTTTTTTTTTTTTTTTTTTTGACTTACGGTGTTTTTTTTGAGGCGCTGGCAAACTTTAAGCAGGCAGGCTTCAGTGCTAAATTTCAGAAAAAATGTAGTAGCGCAGCGCTCTACTTGGGGTGTCGGTGCGCTCCGAGGTGCTGATGGTTGAAAATTGAGACGAACAACGGGAAACGTGGGAGTGAAAGGTGAGTGAGGGAAGTTAGGTGCAGTGTGGGTTGTGAGTGTAGAATGAATGAAGTTTATATAGGTCTTAAGTTGCTAAAACGAATCAGAATGTTGCCAAAAAGCTTTTCCGGCAATTTCCGGAAATACTAAAATTTCCGAACCCGAAAATGGAAACAACTCATATTCTTGATTCTAAGACAACCCTAATATCTTTTAGGTTGAATTTAGGATAGAACCTACCTATTTTATCTAGGTTTCATCCTACCATGATATTTATTCATAGATATGCCTATTCGGCAATATTCTCACCCTGACTCCGAAATAACTTCTAAAAAAAAGGAGGTCATATAAAAATCATGCTGGACTACATAATACCACCCCCAAACAATTTGGGAAAGTGGGATCAACATTAAACAACCACGACAATGAAAATAACCACATTATATTAATATTGTCATTCAAACAACATTTCACTACAAAAGTCAAAATTAACTACGGAATTTAACAACGTAACATCCTATCTACTAAATATAATAAAAACAACATCAAAACAACAAACAAGAAGAAATTTAGCTACTCTTCAAGGGAGCGAGGGTGGGGGTAAGAATAGGAATTTGAGTGATCAAGAATGGAAAACCAACACACCCACCCCCAAACAAATTTTTGAAAACAGGTTTGTAAAAATTTGTTTTAAAAACGGGTCTTTTTAAAGTCGAGATTCGAGACTTGTTAGATTACTATTTTTATAGCTTTAAACTTTTTACTTTTATGAATTAGGTTTAATATAAAGGAAAACAATAAGCAATAAAGACATAATTCACACCATAGAGAAACATGACTCAAAACCAAGAAAACATGCAAGAGTGGAAAACGTGAATTATGTGAAACGTGGACTTAGGATCCGGTACTTACAACCACACACTCCATAGGGAGGGCCCGGTTACCTGAATGGTGCATTCACCAATATATGGAAATGAAAGGAAATGCACCAAACACAAAAATTGAGTCGTTTATAGTCAGATACTCGAGACTTTATCTAAACATATGTATGAATATGCAGTTTATCATATATCAACAATCGAAATAGTTATGGATCGTTTCATTAATAAATATCATTGAAAACATATCCAAACACAATCAAGCACCAAGATTTCCTACGACGCAGCCTAGTGGAATGAAAGCGAAGTTGGATAGACCTATAACATAACCGAGCATGCACCTTATGTTTCATCTTTGAACGAGAGGGTGTCCTAGTGAATAAGTGTGGAAAAGTGAATGGTTGTGGAAGATATGGTGGATTGGGATAAGTTTTAGAGGGAAAACATGGAAAAAATAAAGATGTGGGTTTAACACAAAACTCATTCATGGTGTAGTTAGGGACTGTTTCAAGTCTGAAAATGAAGGTGTCAAGTGGTTTATCCTTGGGAAGTATTTGTTTACTAGGTGGATTTAAAAAATCATGAAGCACAAGAGAAACTAAAGGATCGAGTGCAAACTCGAGATTCCTTTGAAAAGGTGGAGGGTGGGGAATATTGGTGATGGAAGGTGAATGATTCTCAGCTAGAGCTCTCAAGTCCATATCATCAGAAATCTTGATATATGCAAGACATTCCTCAATAGGTGGGTCAAAAGGATCACTGGGATAGAGATTGAAAAATTCATCTTCCGTCATAGCATCAAGGGATGAATGGTTGTTGGCAAGGGGGGACTCGCGAAGTGGTAAACAAGCGGTGCAAAAGAGTTGCAGGAATTCTTCTTCGATTTCGTCTACTACCAGGGAGTCATTGTTAAAGTCGGAATTTCTGAAGGAAAGAAATTTGTTAATCTGTTTCTCCGAAAACATGTTTTTGAAGTAATCTTGAGCTAAAACTCGATCATGCTAACCTCTTCATTTGTAGATGAATCGATATCGTGTCCTCGTTTTGAAAACATTTACCTCAACGAGAAAAGATGGCCAAAGGACAAGGACATCGAACCATCATGGCAGTTTATGAGCGTTGGCGAGTAGCCAAGAAGGGACGCTTCTAAAATGATAGGTACAGAGTCGTTAGTGACTTCGCGGTCGAGAATAACGAAGTCGGCCGGGTAGTAAAAATTTTGGACTTTAACCAAAGACGTTTTCAACCACACCCTTAGGATACTTAATAGAACGATCGACTAATTGCAATGTCATTTTAGTAGGTTGCATCTCCTCTAGACCTATTTGTTTATACAAATAAAATGGGAGTAAGTTAACACTAGCCCCGTGTCTAGTAAGCGTCGTCGTGTGAGAATCTTCTAAGGTGCATTGTATAGTAGGACGACCAGGGGTCCTTGTACTTAATAATTCCATTATTTTAGGATAAAGTTGGGAATTGTTCAGTTAGAAAGCGTCTTTAGGTATGTTGGTCTTACGCCTAGTAGTGCACAACTCCTTAAGAAACTTAGCGTGGTTAGGTAGCTTTTTATAGCTCGAGAAAAGGAAGGCTTATCGTTAGATTTTTGAAAACGTTCCTAATCTCCTCAAAGTTAGTATCCCCGGTTAGCATGGCTAATCCTCGAGGGAACGGTGGTTTTTCGCTTCTATATTTAGCGTATGGCTCGACTTGATGTGTAACCTTGGCTTTCTATTTCTTAGGTTGTGGTTTAACCGGTACTCTATATAGTGGTAGGTTCTTCGGTTTCTATTTCGGTATCTAGTTCGATATCCGTGTGTAGGGAGTATCGATGGGGTAACTATATGCATAGTTACTTTTGTTATCAACCACTCTTCCGCGGAACGGAGAGTGGTGATGGAATTTAGCTCACCTACGGTTGTAGTTTCCGTACTAGTATTACCGTTTACCTCAAAAGGTCGCGGTTCTTTCGCTCTAGGGTTGGGTATCGCTTGGCCTCGAAACACGCCTTTTGGTTCGGCTTTCTCTTGGGCTACCTGTTGGTTTAAATTATTAACGGATTGTAGAATGTGTTGGTTAGATTGAGCCATGGTTTGGAAAAGTTGTTGGCTCACTTGTATGAAGGTGTCAAGACGATCCGGTTGTGTGGGTGTAGTAGTCACGGGTGGTGTGACTGGAACTATCTCGCGTTGATTATTTATGGGCGGATTGTGATAGTTATTATTTAACGGAACGATACCTCTATTAGCATTATAATTATTATAACTACATTGACCTTGTGCTTGACCTTGTCGAGGTTGCGCTTGGTTGTTATAATTATTATAATTACCCTGATCCTATCCTTGTTGTGGTGGAGCTTGGTTATAACTGTGCGTTGGCCTAACATATTGATTATTGTACCCTGTAGGTGTGACTTGTTGGTTATTTCTCCAACCGAAGTTGGGATTTTGTCTCCAAGGGGCGTTAGGTTCACTATTAATGGAACAAGAATGTTCATAGGCTATAGGACAGTGGGAGTCAAGATGCTCAGGACTCCAACAGAAACTACATGGATTTGAATTTACATTCATGACAGGGATAGGCTTTTGTTGTACATAAATGGCCTCTACCTTTTTTATGAGGGATTCAATTAGAGTTTTAAGCTTAGGATCTGATTTCACCTCAAACATACTGGTAGCCTTAACTGTTGAAGAAGAACTAGCGGAGCGGGAGTAATCGTCACTACCCCCCCAATTATTATTACGCTTAGTCTAATCTTCCAAAAATTTATATGCCTCTGAGGCTCCTTTACTTAGGAAACTACCCCCATTCATTATGTCTAGGACTTCTTTATGGTGGTGTAGAAGTCCTTTGAAAAAGGCACGAACTAACGTGTCTTTTGCTAGGTGATGGTGTGGACACTCTATAAGGAGATCGGTGAAACGATTCCAAGCCTCTGAAAATGATTCATGAGGATTCTGTCGAAAGAAGTGAATCTTGGAAAGCATTTCATTCGTCTTTAGGGGTGGATAAAAATGTTCCATAAACAGCTGAACAAGTTTGGCCCACGAGTCCACCAAATTAGCGCTTTAGGCAGTTAACCAAGACGCCGCCTTTATCGCCTAAGGTGAAAGGGAATACCCTCAATTTAATTTGTTCCGCACCAACCGTAGGATGGTGGAATGTTGTAAGGACTTGTTCAATCCTACGCATGTGCTGATAAGGTTTTTCATGGTCTAAACCATGAAAAACGGGTAACAAATTAAATATATTTGGGGGGATGCGGAAATCCCAATCGGGTCCGCTAGAACGATGCAAGATTTAGGGCTATCGCCAAGGCTTTATAAAAGTCAGAGAGAGGAGTCTCTCTTTCTTCAGCCATAATATCAGGTGGTATGTGTGAAATAGTAGCTAGAGGTGTAGTGGGTGGGAAACTAGATAGATTTGTTTGTTGACGTTGCCGTGTAATTACGTTAGTTGTTTTTCTTCGACGGACCTTAATCTCATGCAAGACTAAGTCAAACTTAACTAAACATGCAACACTCCAAACAATTCTGATATACTAGTAGAAACCTCTAACTGGAGATCGCGAGGTGTGGAAGAAAGGAATACCTGATTGCGTCTTTGCTTCGCTTATGAATAAGCGTCTTGTTTACGCGTGTTCGTGTATATAACAAGTTAGAACACCGAAAAACTTAAAAATCGGGTTGAAACAAACTGTAGAAACGGAAAAATTTAGCTTTAGAGCGCTGTCGCGCCTCGTAACTTCAAGTTACAGTGTTTTAGGGTGGTCGCTTTGATATGGGCGGCGGTCGTGCTCAAGGTTCCAGGCGTTTGAAGTTTAAGTGGCCGCTTTGGGCGGTCGCTCCGTGTAATTTTTTTGCGGAACTTTTCAATGCTGAAACGGACAACCACGGTATGAATCAAACAAGGGTGGGTGGGTTTAATGGGACTAAAAATGACTAATTATACTATGAAAACAATGCTAAAGTGAAACTAAGATGGCATGGCCATTTGATAAAACTATAAAATGATCGTTTACTCCACGAAATGAACGATGAAACTCAAAACATAAGTAAACTAAAACTTATACGAGTCTATATTTATCAATGTTTCTACTCTCAATTCTATCGAAATAGAGTGGAGTAACAAATTCGTTCCACTCCTAGTTCTCTAGCATGGAATGATTTCATAGTTTAATCAATCGGTCTTAAGTCTAATGAGAGTTTTACGAGGGGGAATTATACTACAATGCAACTACCCACAAGATACAAACTATAATTGATTCAACTACAGGAAATACTACGTTGATTATATAATAAGGAATTAGGGGGGATTGATTCCACCTTAACTCAACTTAACTCACTAACGACGAATCGTCGTAATCTGAATTGAACTGCTATGCAGAACAATTGGTTCTTCCTAATCCCTAATTACACATGACATTTCTACCAATTCATAACTAGCATGTGAACGATTAAACCAATTCTCATAGCGAATTAATCGTTTCTAGAGTGGAATAGAAATTACGACGACTCTACGATAATCGGAATCAAGCTTTCATCAAGGCTTCTCAACCCTTTCTAATGGAGGTTTAGCCGAGAATCATTCTGCAATCATTTCCATATGAATCTAAACTAAACATAATATCAAGATTCGAAATTTACTAATCTAAATTAAACAATAATTAAAATCTAATTAACAACTAAGAAATGGTAACCAACAATAATTAAAACTAGATCTAATAGATTGAAATAACAAAAATCAAAATTGACAAATAGCTATTTTATTTATCAAACTAATTAAGAACAATGATTCTAAGAGTTTAATCTAAAACAAGAATTGAATTTAAACTAAACTTAATTTAATTAATGAAAACTAGATCTAGAATTATCTATTGTTTTAGGTCTAACTAGCTACCATTAACAAAGAGCTAATATTTTGTTTTTATACTTTCAGATCTAAAAATCGTGCATGGGCTTGGAGTCATGTTTCAAAACCCAATTTCTTTAGTCCAAAATAGGCTTTTCAGTTGCAGTTTCCTTTGATAGATGTTTCGTCCACTTATGCTCCTCTGATTGGGTTAAGACTTAGACCATTGGAAAGCTCTTTCCGAGCCGGTCGTTTTGACATAAGGTAGGCCCAATTCCGAGATCTGAGTCCAAAGATATGGTCTTCGGAAGTTCTGCTGACTTTGTGTGCTATATCTACCCGCGTTGACTTTGACTTTTCAGCTTTGACCAGGCTTTAGAAAGGCTTTGTCTTCTTGAATCTTGGCCTTTCATCACAAAACTCCTTAGCAACCAACCATTGCTTCTTTATCTCGCTAAAGTGGCACATTTCTATACATAATGGACTTTGAAGCCTGAAATGTATAAAAACACGTAATCAGTATTAACTCTTACTTATTATTCACATAATTGGTCTAAAAGTATGATTATTAAGGGGTTAAAACTATAGTTTTGGGCTCTTATCATATACTCTTCAAATTTGAAGAAATTTTTTGGAGAATCTGATCGCAAATTTCGACTAACTCTAGGTGGTCGCAAATATCGACCGCAAAATTAATTGTAGACCCCACCACGTGCGCCAGTACTAATGTCGCATGCTATCAAGTAGAAAGTCGGGAATTTCACAAATTGTTTCATTTTCACCCAACACTCCAAAACTTCTTCACAACCATGACTTTTTCTTCATCATTGCAAAACACTAGCCAACATACCGACGTTGGCGAATCAACTAAACAATCATGTTATTTTGATACACTCAATCAAGAGAGGTGCCAAATTTGCACCTCAAGAAAACACCTTGCGTATCATGTGAACAAAATGTGTCCTAAAGCACCACATTGTTAAGGTTATATGCTCATACATAGAAGTTGTAATGAAGATGGTGAAGAAGTATGATTTTTGAAATGCATGTATGATATATGTCCTGGTATGGAATATATATATGGAGACAGTTTGTTGATATGCACGTGTTGTGGCGAGGATGATCATTGGTATAAGTATTGCCCCTATGCACAGATACCATGCCCAAATGATTGTGATGGTGTTAGAGAGTTGAAAAAGTTTGCGAACCTTGAAGGAAAAGGTTTTGATCTATTGAAGTGTTTAGTGTGTGGAAAATGTGAGTGGTTAGGTGCTGTAATGGAAAAGGTTAAGAGTAGTTAATCATTTTATTTTCTATAACTATGTAACTTAATATGTTTTTTTAATATGAATAAACTTTTATTTTATATAAATATATGTTAGTTTAAATTTAAAAATATATATAATAAAATAAAAATTAATTAACATTGTTTATTAATATGCATCTACGAAATTAAATTAAATTACAACAATCAACGTTGGTCACCCCCAATGTTCCATAGATGCTCGACAAGGCCGCTTTAAGTCTATCATGTATAGTCTTTGATTGAACTTGTAGAGTCCCTTCAATGTAATGTTCCCGAGTAGGTGGGATCTGTGGTTGCATGCCCTTCTGGATCAAGAATGTACCTCCTCATTTCATAATTTTTATTCTTAGCTCGATTATCATATTGTGGAATATGACATATGCTCTCATAACAATACCCGTTGTCTCCACATGCTATAATTTGCAAGGTTTTACCAAAATTCCAAATTTATATTGCAAAACCCCAAAAGCTCTTTCAATATCTTTCCTTGCAACTTCTTGCATCGTTGCGAACCACTTCATCTTTAGAGCATTAGGGTTTGAAATTGTTTGTATAAATGCCGCATAGTTAGGATAGATACCATCAGCTAAATAATAACTCATATTATAACTATGTTGATTTACATCAAAATAAACAGGTGGAGAAGTATCATTGATCTCGTGCTCAAATACCAACGAGTTGTCCAACACGTTGATGTCATTGTGTGACCTTGGCATCCCAAAGAAAGAAGACCATATCCACAGGTCTTCGGTTGCAACAGCTTCGAGAATAATAGATGGTTTTCCAGAACGACCATTGTAAACACCTTGCCATCCAGTTGGACAATTATGTCATTCCTAATGCATACAATCAATGATTCCTAACATACCCCGCCATCCACATATGACAGAATGTGCAAGCAAACGTTCTGTATCTGCAATATTTGGTCTTCACAAGTAGACTGAACCGTACAATTTGATAATTGCATCACAGAAATGCCTCAACGCATAGTTTCTAGTTTGCTCGGAAATGTATAATTGATCATCAAGTTGATCAGCCACCGTACCATAACCAAGAATACACAAAGCTGCAGCCACCTTGATCAGAGGATCTATACCAGGTTTATTAGCATTGTTAAATTTAGGCTGAAAGTACTTAAAATGAGTCTGAATATCGTTGAAGATGTGAAGAAATAAAGATTTTTTTATACGAAAGCACAGTTTGAAATCCTCTTTCGGAAAAATAGGACGATCGACGAAGTAGTTAGCCTTCAAGATTTCCAAAGTCAGAGCATAGTTTCTATATTTTACTTTTCGACCCTTATTTGAACCACCATGTGGTGCTTTCGGAGCATGTATTTGTGCTTGTGCAAGTACAGTCAAATAATGCTTCATAAGGGGAATGACGTTAACAAATTCTTCATCAAGATTATCTACCGAGTCTTTCTCTGGAGAAGATGAAGAAGAAGACGACGATGAAGATGAAGATGAAGATTGAAGGGGAAAAATCTCATACACTTCATGATCCATTTTTTGGCAATGTGTGTGTGTTGTTTGTTAAAGATTGATGTGAAATGGTTGAGTTGTTTGATAAAACTATGGGTGAACTAAGTTACCCCTTCTAGATGAGTTAATTAGATTCCCCCTCCACTAGATGGGAAATTAGGGTCTCCCCCCTAAACACACGGTCAACTTGGTTTGACCGTTAATTTTCAAGTCAAATAACTAAAAATGACATAAATGCCCCCACCTAATTAAAATTGAATATTTTCTTTTTAAAAATAATGAGGGTATTTGTGTAATTTCAATTGTTTGACTTGAAAGTTAACGGTCAAACCAAGTTAACCGTGTGTTTAGGGGGGAGACTCTAATTTCCCATCTAGTGGGGGAGAAATCCTAATTGGCTCATCTAGTGGGGGGGTAATACTAGTTAACCCTAAAACTATTTGAGTTGAGTGTATGTAAAATGAAGAAGGAGATGAGTATAGATATATGGATGTAGAATTCCGACTATTTTTTCTCCGTTTTTTTCCCGTTGGAGTACGCAACAGAGCGAATGGTGCGCAGTAGTGGTCAAAGTAAAAAAAAATAAAATTAGGGCGACATTTGCAATGGTGCGCGACATTACCAATGTTACTCCACATCCGCATCCAAATTGCCAAATTTGCAAACAAGTAGGTGATGCGACCGAATTTGAGGCCACCTTAGAGATGAAATTCCGATAAATTTCAAAGTTTTTCTTCAAATTTGAAGAATTTAACATGTTTTACAGTTTTACTACCAACTAGAGATGCTCGTACATTCCAATTTCCTTTTGTATTCATTTGCACGGACATCATGCCTTAAAGGGACAAGCGTGAAATTGGATGTACCCCACGTGACTTTGTATTCATTGAAAATTTTGGAAATTTCGTGTCAAAGTTTTCCTTAAAAATGTTTCAAGACTTTCAACAAACTCATTGGGTTGTTGGGAGTATTGTTATAACAGATTTCCATCTCTCCGTTGTAGTAAAATCTCAATGTGAGTGGCCTGCTGTTGTAGCAAGCAACCATGTTGCTTGATGTTTCATTGCTCTGTGCTATCGCCTTTTTCATTTCTGCTATTTTAGTTTGGATGGCTATCCTCCTCCCAGCTCGAGGCAGTTGGATCCGTCTTCCACCTAGTCCGATGGCCTTACCGATCATAGGACACCTTCACCTCCTCAACACTGTTCCTTACAAATCTTTTCACAAACTCTCCACCCATTACGGGCCCTTGATCCAACTCCGTCTGGGTTCTGTTCCTTGTATTGTTGCGTCCTCACCTGAACTTGCCAAAGAGCTTCTCATGAAAAACGACCTTACTTTTTCATCTCGTGCCATACCAATGGCCGTGCACCATCTCACTTACAAGTCTTCTGGCTTTGCTTTTTCTCCTTTTGGTTCTCAGTGGAAGTTTATGAAGAAGCTCTGCATGTCTGATCTTCTCGGTGGCCGTCCACTAGCCCAACTACTACCCATCCGGAGGGATGAGTTGCACCAGTTAGTTCAGCTGTTTGTGAACAGATCTGATGCTGGTGAAACGTTGAATATCTCGGAAGAGCTTGTTAGGCTTTCAAACAATATTATTTCTAGAATGATGCTCAGTTTAAGGTATTCAGGGAAGGATGACCAGGCTGAGGAGGCTCGCATACTTACTCGCGAGGTCACAGAGATATTTGGTTACTTCAATTACTCTGACTTTATTGGCGCTTTCCGAAATTTTGATTTGCAAGGACTGTTTAAAAGATCCAAAGATACTCATAGACGGTATAATATTCTATTAGAAAGAATTATAAATGAGAGGGAAGAGCATAGAGGGAAGAGTAAAGAGGAAATGGGGGATGGAGATGGTGTGAAGGACTTTCTTGATGTACTACTCGATGTATATGAAGACGAGAAGGCAGAGGTCAGACTAACCAGAAATCATATAAAGGCTTTCGTTCTGGTAAGCTGTTTTGCTGGTAAGTTATAAGACTAAGGTTACATTATATGAATGAATTTGTACCAAGAGAAGCATGCTCAACCATATTAGGTGAGTTACCACTTACCAGTGTCACCTCAGTATTATTGAAACAAAATATGGTGTCAAGAAGTATTATTTAATTCGGTAACTGTAAACTTGTAGTTACCTACCGACTACCGTACACACCAGTCCAGACTCCAGACACGGACCTGACCGAGTGACTGGACTGGATTCAGAAGCCCTGAGTTCTGAATCTCAATTTGGGTAGGGGAAGGGAATGCCTTGTTTTAAGCTTGGGCTTGATTGAAATTGTTTGAGCTTTTGAGGCTCAGGTTTTATATTTCCATTACTCAAAAGGTGAAGACAATTACATCCTCAAAAGGGGGTGGGGGAGGCTTGCTGCTTACATTCTCCAATGCCCATTTTGCTAATTTATGAGCCTCCCCATTAAATATTCGACTGATCCACTTACAATCCAAAAGTAAAAACACAGAAGAGTAGTTTCTTATAGAGTCTAGTATAGGAATACAACTCCATTCTGGGGGTGTCTTGCAGTCAACAATGGATTTCATAAAATTTCTGTTATGTCCTAGAATTTGTACTTCCTGTAATGTCAGTCTTTGTGCAAGTTTAAGAGCCAACTCTGCAGCCAAACATGCAGTATGTTTTAATTTGGCTATACTCCTGTATTGTAGGACATCTTCACCGCTGGCACTGATACATCCGCCGCTGCTACTGAATGGGCGCTCTCTGAGGTGATCAACAATCCTATCATATTTGAAAGAGCGCGAGAAGAGATCGATATGATTGTAGGGAAGAACAGTTTAGTCGAGGAATCTGATATTCCAAATCTTCCTTACATTCAAGCCATAATTAAGGAATCTCTTCGACTGCATCCTCCAATCCCGTTAATAGGTAGAGTAGCTAGTCAAGACTGCAAGATCGCCGGCTATGACGTACCTGCTAAAACCAGTCTCTTCCTCAATGTCTGGTCCATGGGTAGAGACCCAAATAACTGGAAAGACCCACTTGAATTCAGACCAGAAAGATTCATGCCTTCCCAAGATAATGAGGTAGAGAGTATGAGCACTGTGACAGATGTGAGGGGTCAGCATTTCAACCTTTTGCCCTTTGGGACTGGGAGAAGGGTGTGCCCCGGCATATCTCTGGCCATGCAACAAGTGCCTACGGTGTTGGCTGCATTAGTCCAGTGTTTTGATTGGAAGGTAACGGGTCACAAGAAAGACCCCATTATGCTTAATATGGATGAACGGCCTGGTCTAACTGTTCCAAGGGCTCACCCTCTTATACTTATCCCTATCGCCCGCTCCATTCCTTTCATTAAAACGGTCAACTTGTAAGCTAGAGCCTAGAGCCACTTTTTGTGCGGTAACTGGTAAGAGTGTTAAACAAGAGCATTCAGTGTCACTTCCTTAAGTACAAAAAATACTAAGGCCCATGATTTCGCAATGTGGGCTAAAAAACCCAATTACTTGAACCAGACGACCAGTTAAATCTAAGTGAAGGCTCCATATGTAATGGATTAGTAAACTATTTAATGGGGAGGCCCATGAGCTTGCTAGGTGGGCTATTGGGTGTCCAGATATGGGATCTCTTCCAAAGTGTATTGCATCTGTAGACTGTGAACTCGTTTGAGTTTAAATTTTAATATAGAAAAAAAAAAAAAAAAAAAAAGTTATAGGATTTGGCAATGATGTTTTTAGGACAAGACAAATAGCTAATAGTGCAGCAAAGTCAAAGGTGGAGAAACACGAAAGTGCTTATTCGGCTAACTAATATTGTTTTATCCCATTTGCCTTTAATACATTTGGATTTTTAGCATTGGAAACGATTGAATTGCTTAGGAGAGTGCAGAAAGTAGAGATGGAAGACATGTGTTAGTTTAATTTGGATTTCGCTTATGCATGATTAATTATAGCTATTGGATTTTTAGAGTTTGGTCCAACTTTTTCAAGGGACTTGTGGACCAGTGGCAGAGACAGGAGGTCCCAAGGTATCCCTTGGCACCTCAACATTCTATAAAAAAATAAAAATAGTTATCACTTAAAACTTAATCACTGTACTCTACCAAAAAAAAAGGCCCAAACAAGCAGTAAGCCCATACGTACTTTTCTCCTTTTCCCTTTTAGTTTTCTACCAGATCTCCTTTGCTATATTTTGTTGTCCACCCCACCCCCACCCCACCCCAAAAAAAATATAAAAAAACACGCACATACACACAACAATTTGTCATTGATCACTCTAGCTTTTTCCACTAAGCCACTAGCCTACTCAGGTTTTTTTTTTTTTTTCAAACAATTAACATCCTTACACGGTTTTATTTTTAGTTTTCTTTCATCTCAGTCAAGATTTTCCTGGCGTGAATTATATTCTTGCTGAATGGGTCATTACAACACGTAGTAACTAATAGGGCCACACTCTATTAGCATATATACTATGTTTGTGAAAATGGTTTCATGTTTTGAAGTCTATTTTAATGAGAATCTATCTTATTTGGATGTGTTGGTCATGGCGTTTCATATGTAATTTTTTTTAATCCATATGCATGATTGTTATCCTCAAGTGATCTCAAGTTTGGTGTATATAATCTCAGCTTGTATTAATCCAAGCTTACTTACTGTCAGTTTATTCTTTCCAGTTGGATACTTAGATTCCTCCAAAGTACTTACTATACAGCTTAAACACTGAAGCTGTTTTCATTTAAAGGGAAACAAAACTGAATTTTAATACTGTTGCTTGTGTAGGCAGGTGAAGCATGTTAAATATTACATACAATGAGTTGTATCAGAAACTTAACTTTTGAAATTTGAATTTTGTGCATCCGTGTATAGCCGTGTGGACGTAGGCACATTGCCGAACCATGATATATCCTTGTCTTGTGTATATTTGTTATTTACATATTCTCTACACTAGTTTATACTTGTTTATGCTTGTGTGGTGATTGGGTTGTTGCTTAAGTATTTGTTGGAACCTTTGTCTTATGTCAAAGATCTCTCTTTGATAGTTGATCTAGTTGTTGTTGTTAGCATCCCTGTTTGTTCACAACAATTGGTATCAGAGTGAGGTTTAAGACCTAGGGATTTTAAGTTTTGGGTTAAAACCATAGTACTCAAAATTTGTGAAGACAAGGTGTTTGATAAAATTCCGAAGTGAATTTTTTTGTGGGCTATTTTGTGTGACTTGTAGAAATGGCTCCCAAGATGTCTAGTGTGAAGTTTGAAGAAGAGAATTTTGATAAAGAACCACAAGAATTGATGGCAAGAGTGATGTCGAATGAGAAGACTTCCACAAGCAAGTGGAAGGGTAGTTCTAAGTAGCCTTTAAAACATGTACGGTGCTACAATTACAAGGAAAATGGGCGTTATCTAAGTGATTGCCCTAGCCCGAAAAAGAGTAACAAGATGAGGGGTAAGTTAGAGAATGATGACGTTAGTAAAGCAAGTCTTGCTTCCTGCTTCGATAGGGATGATGTAAGTCTTTTGGTGTCTACATACACAATACGACCACATGACCGATAAGTAGATTCTTGATTTCGGGAGTTCCTACCACATGTGTCCAAATAGGAAGTGGTTTGCTACCTATGAGAATTTGAGTGGAGACGGTTGGGATTAGAACTAAATAGGTCAAGATGTATGATTGTGTGGTGAGGACTTTAACCGATGTGAGGCATGTTCCTAAATTAAAGAAGAACCTCATTTCTATTGGTATCTTGGATTCCAAAGGCCACAAGTTTGTGGGAAATGGTGGAGTCCTAAAGATTATTAGTAGCTCTTTAGTCATTATGAAGGGTCAAAGATATGGAAACTTATATACTTTGTTAGGTAGTACAGTGACAGGCGATGTATCAGTGGGTACATGTGGTGATAATTTTGAGTGCACAAAATTATGGCATATGCGCCTTGGGCATATGAGCCAAAGGGATTGTCTGAGTTGTGCAAGTGAGGGCTACTGAAAGACTTGAAGAAACCAATTATGGAATTCTGTGAGCATTGTGTCTATGACAAGCAGTGCAGAGTCAAGTTCGGTACAAGCAAACACAAGACGAGAGGCATCCTGGATTATGTGCATTTGGATGTGTGGGAACCCTCCAAAGTGGCTTCTAAGGGAGGTAACCGGTATTATGTCTCTTTCATCGATGATTATACAAGCTATGTGTGGTATATCTTGAAGTCTAAGGATGAAGTTTTTGAGACATTTAAAAGGTGGAAAGCAATGGTTGAGAATCATACAGAAAGAAAGGTGAAGACTTTGAGGTCTGATAATGGTACTGAGTAGACCTATAGTCCTTTCAAGGAATTCTGTGTGCAGTAGGGTATTGCTAGACACTGGACAATGAGGGGCACGACGCAGCAGAATGGGTTAGCAGAAAGAATGAATTACAAGTTGCTTGATAAAGTTAGGTGTTTGCTTTCCAATGCCAATCTTAGCAAAGAGTTCTGGGCAGATACAGTGTCCATGATGTGTTACTTGTACAGTAGATCACCAGTTCCAGCGATAGACTGTAAGACACCTTATGAGGTGTGGACAGGGAAACTAGCAGATTATGATACTTTGCGTGTATTTGGATCTAGTGCTTACTACCACATAAAGGATAGTAAGCTTGATTCTAAAGCTAAGAAAACTATATTCTTCGGCTATGCAAATGGAGGAAAGGGATACAGATTGTGGTGTCTTATTGAGAACCACAAGTTCCTGGTCAGCAGTGAGATTACCTTTGATGAGACTTCGGTGCTACATTTTAGTAGGCTAGAGAAAACTAGAGATAGTGGTGATTCTATAGAATCTCAAGTGCTTGAGATGGAAGTGTCAGAGGATGCTATAGAGAGTAAGGTTCTTAATGAAACAACTATTCAACAAGAAGTTCGTAGAGCTACAACAACCTGAGAAGCAAACTTTGGCTAGATCAAAGTAATAAGAGCCTAAAATTTTAGTTTTAAATAATATTATATTTAAACCAATTGTGTTTATAATAAATAAGAGTTAGTACTGTTTACGTATTTTTGTATATTCTAGGTTTTAGAGTCAACTATGTGAAGAAATATGTCACTTTTTCAAGAGAAAGGAGCAAAAATTGGCTGATAAGAAGTTCAATGGTTAAAGCCCAAGTTTCAAGGAGAAAAAGCCTTTTTAAAGCCCAGTTAAAGCTGAAATGTCAAAGTTAATGCGGGCAGAAATAACGAATAAAAGTCAATAGAACTTCCACAGGCTGTATCTTTGGACTCAGATATTGGAATTGGACCTATTATATGTCAAAACGACCGTCTCGGAAAGAGCTTTCTAATGGTGTAGACCTTGATCCAATCAGATTAGTATAAGTAGACAAAAATGTTATTGCAGTAATTTCTAATAGAGAAAGCCTTTTTAGACTTAAGTAATTAGGTTTTGGGCTTGATTTAGTGGCCCAAAACATAGCTCCGAAGCCTATGCACGAAATTGTAAACCTAGCCCTCTCATATATAAAAAGGACTAGGGAAAAACTCTAAATCTCTCCTACATCTTCCTTTTAGTTCAACCTAGTTTTAAACATTTATGTTTTATTAGCCTAGCAACCATTAATACAATTCAAGTTATTTTTAATACAAGTATTCCTTTAATTATGTCTTCTTCTTCTCATTATTTATTCCATGATAGTCTAATGAACCATAGCTAAACCTCCATTAGAGGGGTTTGATTGAAGCTTTGATGAAGACTTGATGTGTTAGTATAGAATAAGTTGTATTTAAGAGCTTCAAGTCTAGTGTTTTCTATTTAGCAATGAGTAAAATAAACCTAGGCTAGAGAGTAGTTCATTCACCATGAGAATGGGTTCCAACTTCCTCTCATGCTAATTATTAGTTGGCTAAATATACCATAAATAATTAGGGATAAAAAGACCTAACCTTTATGTTGAACCTTGTGTGAAAATATAAGGATTAGGGTTGCAACAAACTTTATACTAGCATGTTAGGGATTAATCAATATGGATTTCAAATCCCCCTAATTCCTTCTTCATATTCACATATTCATATTTAATTGCAATAGTTTAATTTAGTATATATTCAATATTAGTTCTCACCATATTAGTTCTATTTTAAATCATTACTCTCATGCTGTTTAATTGTTCATCATTAGTGAAATTAGTTATTATCTAAGCAATTAGGAGTGGAACAAATTCTTACTCTAGTTTTATTACATGATAATTGAGAATAGAACTTTGATATAAAAAGATTGGAAAGTATAGTTTACTTCTAAGTAGCCTCTTTAGCTATTTAGGAGTAAAAATGTAATTTTCATTCTATCAATGAGAGTTTATTATTGTTTACTTGCTTTTGTGTATTTAAGGTCTTGGAGCCAAATATGTGAATAAATACATCACTTTTGCAAGAAAAATGAGTCAAATTGATTGTTAGAGAAGTTCTATGGTTAAAGTTCAAGTTTCAAGGAGAAAAAACATTTTAAAGCCTAGTCAAAACTAGAAAGTCAAAGTAAACTAAGGCAAAAAAAGAACAAAAAGTCAATAGAACTTTAATAAGTCGTATCTTTGGACTCAGATATTGGAATCAGGCCTATTTTATGTCAAAACGACCGACTCAGAAAAAGATTTCTAATGGTTTAGACCCCGACCCAATCAGAGCAGTAAAATTGGACAACAATAGTATTGCAGTAAATTCCAACAGTAAGAACCATTTTGGACTGAAGTATGTTGGTTTTTGGCTTCATTTAGTGGCTCAAAAAAGAAAAAGAAAAAGAAAGGTGGCCCAAAGCACAGCTCCCAAGCCTTTGCATGAAATTGTAACCTAAACCTATCCTTTGTAAAGAGGTTTAAGGGAAAACAATAGGAATCTCTCTTCCAATAGTTTAATATAATTTAGGGTTCTTATTGTAGCCTCCAACGTCCATTAAAATACCTTCAAGTTATTATTCAATTCAATTTCTTCTTTACATTATGTCTTGTTATTATTCTTTTGTTCATGATAGTCCCATGAATCAAAGTTAGACCTCCGTTAGAGGGGCTTTGAATGAAGCTTTGATGAGGACTTAATCTGTTAGTATATAGTAGTTGTTTAATTTAGAGCTTAAAGTCTAGGTTTTTCTCCACTTAGAAATAAGGAGAGTTAACCTAGACTAGAGAATACTGAGTTTGCCATGAGAATGGGAACAAACTTTCTCTCATACTAATTAGTTATTACTAGAGATACCATAAGTGATTAGGGACCATTAAAAGTCTAGTCTTTATGTTTGCATCTTGTGTGAAAATATAAAGACTAGGGTTTATTCAACAACTCCATGATGGCATGTTAGGAAAACATCAAAGTGGATTTTAAACTCTCTCTTTTCTCCATATTCAAATAGTCATATTTACTTGCTTTAGTAATTTAGTATAAGTTCCAAGAAAATATCATCATATTAGTTAATCATTACTCTCACGGTTGTTTCCTTATTTTTCACACATTGAATTCGCACATGTCTAGAGAGTTAAGAGTGGAACAAATCTTTACTCTTGTTATATTGCAATATCATATAAAGAGTAGGAATATTGATTTAAGCATAAGAATAGGTAGTCCAGCATATTATTAGTGTTCTTTATCATTAATATTAGTTAAACACTATCTTAAACCTATCCACGTTTGCATTATAGCGAAACATCCCAAATTCACCCATCCACCCTGCTGTTTTCAATATGTTTTTCTTGTTTTCATATATTTTTTTGTTGGATTTGATACTGTGTTTTTAGTTTTTGTGTTACAGGTTCCATACGACTTGAGAAATCACCTCATGGACTCACTATGATTCTCCTGGAAAAATTTGGAATCACTGTGACTTTTCTATAGGGCACACACCCCCTATTATATTTTTAGTATATAGGGTGCACGCCCTTTGTTCACTCTTGTCTCGAGGGTGCACGCCCCCTTACCCAGTACAAAGTCTTTAATTTTTTTTACAGTAGTCCCACATAGGCCCATAGAGTACTACCCAGTACTCGTGTGAGCCCAATCACTTTCAAAAACCCGTCTTGAAACCCAGTGTGCGAAGCTCACTGTAATTTGCAAAGTCAAAAAAATCTAGGAAGGCCAAATAAAATCCACCATACGACCAAAATGCCTAGCCAATTTAAATGAACCGAAGCCCACTGGAGAGAACCTGTTTCTCCACTCCACATTTAAGGGGTGCACACCCCTATTTACACTACACTAAAAGGCGCATGCCCTCCGCTCGATACTGATTTCTCTCAAATTTTGTAGGTCCCTTCCAGGTCACTTATTGTTCCTAGATACGTGATGGTACGGTGCTCCAGGCATCTTCAAGACGTTGTAACTCGTGCTTGAAGGCGGTAGTAAGCATAACAAGGAGGCAAACAGGTTCTCCTACTTCCACCCCTCATTTCTTCTATCAAAAGAGTTAAATTCTAGTAATAATCATGCTTGTTTGACTGCTGTGGTTGTTTCTTTAAACTTAGACTTGCATGAGATTAAGATCTGGTAAGAAGAAACCTTCTAGTGTATTTTATCTTAAACATCAACACACACGCCTATCTAGAAGATCACACACTACACCTGCATCAATGGCCGAAGAAACGGAGACTCCACTCTCTAATTTTTACAAAGCCCTGAACGATGGACCTAAGTCGTGCATCGTTCTTGTAGACCCAGTGGGGGATTTTTGAATTCCCTCGAACATATTTAACTTGTTACCGGTTTTCTATGGTTTAGACCACGAGAAGCCTTATTAGCACATGCATGCGTAGGATAGAACAGGTTCTCACTACCTTCCATCATCTTAGTATAGGTCAGAAACAAGTTAAACTTAGGGTGTTTCCTTTCACCTTAGCCGACAAGGCAACATCTTGGTTAACTGCTCAAACGCCAGATTCTGTGGACACATGGGCTAAACTCGTTCAATTGTTCATGGAATAGTTCTACCCACCTTTGAAAATAGTTGAAATGCTTCAAAAGATTCATTTCTTCTGCCAAAATCCTCATGAACCCTTTTCAGAGGCTTGGAACCAGTTCACTTATCTTCTCATAGAATGTCTGCATCATAACTTTCCAAAAGACATGCTTGTTCTTGCTTTCTTCAAAGGACTTTCCCATCATCGTAAAGAGGTTGTTTATATCAGGAATAGAGGTAGTTTCCTTAGTAAAGGAGCATTGGAGGCTCATAAATTCTTAGAAGATCAATTTAAGAGGAACAACAACTGGGAGGGGGGGGGGGGTAACGAAGCCCCCCACTTCGCTTCACTCCTTCTTCTTCAACAGTTAAGGCTGCCAATATGTTTGAGGTTAAACCTGATCCTGAGCTTAGAACTCTAATCGAATCACTCACTAAAAAGGTAGATGACCTCTGTGTTCAACAGAAGTCCACTCCAGTCATGAACATCAACCCTACTCCATGTAATTTATGTTTTAGTCTTGAGCATATTGACTCCTACTATCCTCTTGTCTATGACAACCACTACCACAGCCAGAAAATGTCCGTGCTTTTAATAATATCCCTAACGCACCTTGGAGACAACATCTAAATTTCAGTTGGCGAAATAACCCACAACAAGTCACACCTCCAGGTTTTGGTAATCAAAATGTTAGGCCAACCAACAACTACAACCAATATCCACCAAGGCAAGTACAAGAGCAAGGAAATTGTAATAACAATAGAGGTATCGTCCCGGTTAATAACAACTATCATAACCCACCAGTTAATCATCAACGTGAGATAGTTCCTGTCACACAACCTATGGCCGCTAAACCTTCCCAACCGGATCGCTTCAATGCCTACATGCAAGCTCAACAACAAATATTACAATCCATACAATAGTTAGCCCAAGATAAGGCCCAACCTAATGGCGTGCTTCCAGGTCAAGCTATACCTAGTCTTGAATCACTAAACACAGCCTTTAACGTAATCGGTAATTCCAGTAATGAAAATTTAAACATGCCTTTTTGTTTAGCCTTATCACAGCAGTTAATTAGGGTGTTGGCAGTTGCCAAGAAGGGACGCCCTAAGATGATAAGAACAGAGTCATTAGTGACTTCTGTATCATTACCCCCCTAGTTGTTGTTTCTCTTAGATTGATCTTCTAAGAATTTATAAGCCTCCAATACTCCTTTACTAAGGAAACTACCTCCATTCCTGATATTAACAACCTCTTTACGATGATGGAAAAGTCCTTTGAAGAAAGCACGAACAAGCGTGTCTTTTGGAAGGTTATGATACAGACATTCTATGAGAAGATCAATGAATCGATTCTAGGCCTCAAAAGGGTTCATGAGGATTATGGCAGAAGAAATAAATCTTTTAAAGCATTTCATCTGTCTTCAAAGGTGGGTGAAACTCTTCCATGAACAATTGAACAAGTTTAGCCCATGTGTCCACGGAGTTTGGCGTTTGAGCAGTTAACCAAGATGTTGCCTTGTCGTCTAGGGTGCAAGGAAACACCCTAAATTTAATTTGTTCCCTACCTACGCTAGGATGATGGAAAGTAGTGAGAACCTGTTCTATCATACGAATGTGCTGATAAGACTTCTCGTGGTCTAAACCATATAAAACCGGTAATAAGTTAAATATGTTCGGGGGAATTCGAAAATCCCCCACTAGGTTTGCAAGAGAGATGCACGACTTAGGTCCATCATTTAGGGCTTTGTAAAAATTGGAGAGAGGAGTCTCTATTTCTTTAGCCATTGATGCAGGTGTAGTGTGTGATCATCTAGATAGGCGTGTGCATTGACGTTTAAGATAAAATACGCTAGAGGGTTTCTTCTTACGAGATCTTAATCTTATTCAAGTCTAAGTCTATGTTTAATGAAATAACTATAATAGTCAAACAAGCCTGATTATTATTAGAATTTAACTCCTTTGACAGAAGAAATGAGGAGTGGAAGTAGGAGAACCTATTTGCCTCCTTGTTACGCTTACTAGCGCCTTCAAGCACGAGTTACAGTGTCTTGTAGTTACCTAGAGCATCATACCAGCATGTATCTAGGACCAATAAGTGACCTGGAAGGGACCTACAAAATTTGAAAGAAATCAGTACCGAGCAGAGGGCGTGCACTCTTTGGTGTAGTGTAAATAAGGGGTGTGCACCCCTTAAGTGTGGAGTGGAGAAACATGTTCTCTCCAATGGGCTTTAGTTGATTTAAATGTGCAGGGCCTTTGGTCGTATGGTTGACTGGATTTGGGCTTCCTAGAATTTTCTGGACTTTTCAAATTACTATGGGCTTCGCACACTAGGTTTCGAGACTAGGCTTTTTGGAATGTGATTGGGCTCACACGAGTATTGGGTAGTACTCTCTGGGCTTATGTAGGACTACTGTAAAAAAATTTAAAGATTGTGTACTAGTAAAGAGGGTGTGTGCTCTCGAGACAAGAGTAAACAAGGGGCGTGCGCCCTGTATACTGAAAATAGAAGAGGGGGAATGAGTCCTCTAGAATAGTCATAGTGATTCCAAATTTTTCTAGGAGAATCACAATGTGTCTAGGAGGTGATTTTTCAACTTGTATGTAGCTTGTAACACAAAAATTAAAAACTCAGTATCGAATCCAGTAGAAAAATATACGAAAACACGAAAAATAGAACAAAAACAGCAGGTGGTGGGTGGGTGAATTTGGGATGTTTTGCTATAATGCAAACATGAAATTCAATCTAAAAGTAGTTAAGATGGCAGCGACACCATTTGATAAGATTAAAAATAATGTTTTACTACTATTAATGCTAAAAAACACTGTTAGTATGCAACACTACCTATTCTTACATTTAAATCAATATTCCAACTCTCAATATGATATTGCAATATAACAAGAGTAAAGATTCGTTCTAGTCTTAACTATCTAGACATGTGCAATTCAACGTGTGGAAAATAAGGAAACAATGATGAGAGTAATGATTAACTAATATGATGATATTTTCTTGGAACTTATACTAAATTACTAAAGCAAGTAAATATGACTATTTGAATATGGAGAAAAGAGGGAGAGTTTGAAATCTACTTTGTTGTTTTTCTAACATGCCATCATGGAGTTGTTGAATAAACCCTAGTCTTTATATTTTCACACAAGGTGCAAATATAAAGACTAGACAATTAATGGTCCCTAATCACTTATGGTATCTCTAGTCATAACTAATTAGCATGAGAGAAAGTGTTTTCCCATTCTCATGGAAAAGCTCACTATTCTTTAGTCTAGGTTAACTCTCCTTATTTCTAAGTAGAGAAAAACCTAGACTTGAAGCTCTAAATTAAACAACTACTATCATGAAGAAAAGAATAATAACAAGACATAATGTAAAAAAGAAATTGAATTGAATAATAACTTGAAGGTAATTTAATGGAGGTTGGGGGCTACAATAAAAATCCTAAATTATATTAAACTATTAGGGGAAAGATTCCTATTGCTTTCTGCTAAACCTCTTTATAAAGAAAATGTTTAGGTTATAATCTTGGGCTTGGGAGTTGTGTTTTGGGCCACTAAATCAAACCCAACACCTAAATACTTAAAGTCCAAAAGGGTTCTCACTGTTTGAATTTACTGGAATACCCTGTTTATCCACCTTTACTATTCGGATTGGGTCCAGGCCTAGACCATTAGAAATTGCTTTCTAAGCTGGTTGTTTTGACATAAAATACGCCCAATTCTGAGGTTCGAGTCCAAAGATACGGCCTGTTTAAGTTCTTGTTGACTTTCTATTTTTTTTTTTCTATCTGAGTTGACTTTGACTTCCCAGCTTTGAGTAGGCTTTAAAAAACTTTTTCTCCTCGAAACTTGGACTTTAACCATAAAACTTCTCTAGCAATCAATTTGACTCATTGCTCTTGCAAAAGTGATGTATTTATTTACATATTTGGCTCCAAGACCTGAAATACACAATAGCAAGTAAACAATAATAAACTCTCATTATTATAAACATAATTGGCCTAATAAATTAAATGGAATACTATTAAGGGCTTTAAACAATAGTTTTGGGCGCTTATCAGGAACCTCATGGAGAAACAAGCTACTTATTACGGCGTCATTAGGGAAATACTTGAATTGGATTACTCTGATTTCAAAGAAGTGGTGTTCTATTGTGGTTAGGTACAGATTGGAGATAAAGTAAATAGATGTGTGGTTGATCCAGAAACAAACTTAGTATTTGTTAACCTTGGGAGATTCCAATGAAATTCTAAGGAAAGTGATGAGGCATTTATTAGTGCATCTGAAGCTTCTCAAGTTTTCTACTATAATGATCCAACAAGGAACCATTGTCTTGGATACTCCAAAGAGGTTGAATTAAGGTGTGGGTGCGTTTGAGGATCCTTTGGTTTTTGAGGCAAAAATGAGTGAAGAGGAATTGATATCAGAATTAGTAAATGACAATGTGGAAGAAGTAGATACCCACAAATGATTGTTGGGTTTAGATAATTTTTTTTTTGTTTTTGTTTTGTGTTTTGTGTAATTTTTTTTTAAATATATATTTTCTGCTCTAAGTTTCTTTTAGAGGTTGTCATTTTTTTTGAAACTAGGTAATGATAATAAATTGCTTTAGTTACACCATATTATAAATAGTAAGTAGCAAGCAACGTTGAATTTGCTATATTTTGAGCATGATATTAAGTTTAATTGATATGTTTTGAGCATGATATTAGGCATACATATCACATCCAACATCTGATCCAACGCTAATGTTGGATGATCAATCTAGCGAGTCTAAGCCTATGATTATTACTATTTGAAAGCATTATTACTCTAGTTTATTTTATTTCGTATGTATGTGTATATTTAACAATCTACTGTGTTGTTATTTAGCCCCGCCTCTTGTAAGAATAGAAGTTCAATTCGATGGTAATGGGAAGGCGATTGAACCAAATGCAGCAAAATATGCTTCACGAGTAGGGAAGCTTACAAGGCAACATTGTCCTTCACAATACTCTGAATGGACCCTTGTTCCCGACGAAGTGATAATTCTTTTGAGGGAAGGCATCCTGGTGAGTATGTATTTCATTCAAAATTTTCATATATATATATATATAATTGATATGATTAACTTGTATATCTTTTTTGGTAGAGCTGGTTCAATGTCCCAGTAGAATACTGAAACCAACAACTACACAAAGCAAATAACTTGTGGAGGAATTGGAAATCTAATCTTTGGAAGCATTGTGACAAATATGATATAACCCTAGAAAGAAAACAAAATCGCAAAAGTGGTGTGAAGAAAGAAGAGTGGGATATGTTTGTTGACATGGAGTCAACTGAGCACACACGCATTCATCGTGAAAGGGGGAAAGAAAATAGAAAAATGATGAAGAATCCACACACGACGGGTAGGCAATGATCATCTAGGACAG
The DNA here is from genome assembly GCF_015680905.1 of Coptis chinensis. Taxonomy (NCBI): domain Eukaryota; kingdom Viridiplantae; phylum Streptophyta; class Magnoliopsida; order Ranunculales; family Ranunculaceae; genus Coptis; species Coptis chinensis. The sequence continues at coordinate 41,649,807 of NC_141463.1, forward strand.
TAGAAGAAATGGTAAGTTATGGTCAAATACTATTATGAATCCTTGAATGGTATTGCATTAGCTCTATAGATTATTAAGTAGGCTTTTGTGTTGTTTTTGCTTTTTTCTAGAAAGGTAAAATTTTAATGTGTTGAGCTTCAGGAACTTGTTTACATAATTGTTAGCTAGTTTAGTTGGGTATTCCCAAAGAACCCAATTATTTCTCTTCATGACAAGCAGATAAGTTCAACATATATAGTGCATATAATTGACTAATTTATTTAAAGTATAAGAACAAGAACCAGAGTTAGTGGGAGATAAGTGTGGATTAGTAAGAGGAATTAAAGTCAGGGGACCATACAGGTGTCTCTGTGTTATAATACCATTACTAGCTTACTATTTTTTTAATCTTTTTTGTCTAGGACTGCTTAACTTTGGTTATAAGATTGCTTTGTAGGTTGGAGGAGATAATTTTCCTTGCAAGTTGCTACTCATATTACTTCTCTCTGTTTAGATCACAAACCGAAGATGTGGAAGAAGAAGAGTTCAGGCATGCAAGGTGAAGACCCTCTGAATAGCCAAATATAAGGAGGGACAAGAAGGCAAGTCACATTAGGCAAAAAGAAGGCAACGCAAGTGTTTCTTGGCCTAATTCACTTTCATATATCGTCCAAAGTCGATCCCTATGACATTTGATGTGAGGGGTACAAGGCGAGTCATATAGCCAAAGGGGAGGCAACGCTTTTCTTCCTGGTTTTGTCATTCAACAGTGGTCACCTCTCACTGTTTGTTTATGTTATGCTAGGCTTACTGTGTTTAAGCTCATAAGCTTTCACTATAGCCATACTTTAATTAAGTTGGGTAGCTAAAAGACCTTCACTTTGATGTTAATAGAGTATTGCGAGCCTGGTAAGAAATGGTGCAGATTGCTTCCTAGCTATTCTAGTAGCATTGGTCTTGTCTTTGGTGTTTCTCGTTATCCCCTGAATAATCCATTGTATAATATTCTGCTACAGAAATTTAGAAAAAAATTAAATCATGATCGATTTAGGTTTCAAATTTGGTATAAACAAATAGAAACATAGCACGGTAAGTCTGAAAAGCAGGGGATGGGGGGGGGGGGGGTACTTTCTGACTAGTGCAGTGAAACTCCAATCTTGACTTGTTTGCTACAATATCTTTTTATATGCATACTATTTCTCAATAAAAAAGGAATTCTTCTTTGTTGTGAAAGCATATGCATGATAATCAGTCATTTAGGTTTTTTGTCTTTTGAAGTCCGTAGTCCAAAGTCCGTAAGCGTCCGATTAGTCAAGTTACCTTACTCACATGGGTTGGTGGTATAGGTCAAGTAAGGGATCGTCCAAACCTTAGGACTAGGCAAGGTTCACAACTGAAATTACAGGCTTTAGTGAGTAATGAGTTGGATTTTAGTTTGTTGCTTAATTAAAACTTGGAATGCAAGTAACGTAAAATTACAACGATTGATTTCTAAATAAAGAGAGAGATACAGGAAAAAGGTTAATCATAATTATGCAAGGTCAGTTTCAACAGTTAGAGTACCATATCACTATAACTTTAATTCGTCTCAAGTTCATAGACAAACTCGAGAGGGCATCGAGTATCGATCCTTAGTGAGATGCACTAATCTCTGAGTTCATCTTACTAGCATAAGAAGTTGAACTAACATTCCATCTTTGGAATATCATTTCAACTCTTGGTTTGATTCTACATCAGCTGGACAAACCAGAGGGCTAATGGCCACTATAGGGTCTCGCACGAGACTGGACCTAATGTAAATTAGGTATCTCATGAGACTGTTCTGGAGTATCAGCACTTCAAACTTGGCTAGACTCAATCATTTTGGAATCGGATGTATAATCTAAACCTAGTTTCTAAGTAGTGATTCTGGAACATTAAAATGTAACCTGATCCTCACATGAGCATCATTAACCTTCCCCTTGGGAGGATTTTAGCTCATGGTCCTTGAATGGATTTATTGTTCTTGATGTATGCAATGAATAAGTAAAAAGAAGTGAATGAAGAACATGAATTTAACTTGAAGAGAATAGATTTTATTGAAGTGAATACTTCCTGTACCAACCTAATACAAGCTTCAAAATAAAGGAAACTACTACTGTATGAAATGTAAGTAATGGAATGGAAAATGCAAGAATTCATTCTCCCCCGTTTCCTCCAACATCAAACTATATACCCCCTCTTTGAATCTCACGTGAAGCCTTCCATTTATAAGTTTTGTCCTTTCCTATTTCTAAAAATCCAAACTTTGTATTAACAAAGTTTGTCTTTTCTTCTTTCCAAACATCAAATCATGTATTAATTTATTGTTTTGTCTTTTCTTTATTTGTAAGGTGGCACACAAGTGTCTTGCAACTTGTCTATGCATGATGACTTATCATTTCTTGTGGGCCTACATAGTGGGTCCACGTGCTGTGTCTAGTGCGTGGCAGCTCGGATTTTGGTGTTTTTACAACTTTCTGTCTTTGCGTAGAGCTCATCGCCCTGGTTGTTTTGGCAGTTCACTTATCGAAATCGGTGTTTAGGTTTGAAAGATGTGAGCTTCGGAAGTGTGCTGCTTCTTTACATATAGACCCGTTCTGCATGGTTTTGTCCCTTTGGAATTTTCGGCTCTAGTCAGGCTCTGTTAGGCTTCACTAGGGCTGAGTGGGAAGACTTCGAGTATGCACATTATTCCCGTACTTTGATGCAAGTTTTATCATCATATTCACGTTAACTACGAAAACCTGCAAAAGTACAAAAATATAATTATTTCATAATTATTAAACACATAATTAACCAAAATGCTATGTCTCTACAGGGTTAAGTATTACAGTTTTGGGTGCTTATCAATGCACTTTTGTATGAGCTATAAAACTGATAGCTCTTATTCATGCGTGACTGAAAGGATGCTATGTTCTTATTCATAGATTGCTAATGATCCTATTAATCGCCCCCCTCCCGAACTGATATATTTGTCGTGATTCATACTAGGAAGAATGGAACATTTGTTACAAAGGAAGTCAGACAAAAAATGGTACGAATTATATATTTACTTTCTTATAGTCAAGGGAAATAATTTTAACTGATTATACTTTTGTTCTCGCTTTACAGATAGAAATCAATGAAATTGTTGCTTGTGACCGAGTAGCAAATACAAGGATTTGGACCATGATCCTGTTGTAGAGGTGTGTTTCTTGTTTAGTAATTACTTTTTATATAGTAATTTCACAGTTCTTCTAAAATTAATCCCAATGTTGGTTAAAATGACTTTGTAGGTTTTGGAAAGGATGGAACGGGTCGGGTACTAGGCTTTGGTAGTGGTGTCTCCAAGACCACTCTTATGGCTGCAACTCCATATAAGAGGAAAGACGACAAAGTGGAGAGGTCAAAATTAGAACTACAAAGCCAAATGGATGATTTGAAACGTAAGGTGACCAAAGGGAAGATGTTACAAATGAAGACGCAGTCACAAGTGAATGCATTGCTCGCTATGCAAGGAATTAATCAATGAGCACAAACCTAAATCTCTAGGAACTCTACATCTGATAAGGTATTTGGTTAAACTTAAGATGGATAGTAATACACATAATAGGTGCCTTTTTATTATTTTTTGTCAAAGCTGATCACAAGTGTTTATTCGTAATGTCTGACAATCTTGCTATGTGGCTTCTAAACTCCTTGTTTAGTTTTTGCAATTTCTTTTGTTGTGATTGGATGCATCTTTGGTTCTTTCAATCAAGGTTTTGCACGAGTTATTGTGTATGCATGTAGTGGTGAATCAGTGCATAGTATTTATAAACTCATGAGATTAGGCTTGACATAATTTCCTTTGCTAGCTTAGTCTGTAAACATATTTAAAGAAACGTAGTTATTTATTTTCATTGGTTTACCTAAGACTTCTACAAGCTTTACGTAAGACATCTAGAAAGGTTTCGGTTTAACCCTTCACTCCCTCAGGTTGAATTGAAAGTCACGGGGCACGTCAGCTCCAAAATTGGTTTCTTTATAAGTGTGTGAACGATTCTTGTGTGTGAGTTCCTTTATTGCCCGCAACCATCTGCCTTTGACCATCCATGATATTTTGTTCCACCTGAAAGCTATTACGGTCACCATAGAATCACTTTCTATCCATAGGTTCAATCATCTCTTTAGTACAGTTGTTTCTACTACCATGAAAATATCCTCACATTCAGCATCAAAGTTAGTGACAATTCCAAGGCTGAGAACTTGCACTCCAAGGAATAGACAATTAGAATTTGTAAAAATGATCCCTGCCACTTCAGTCCCTTAGATTGCCCATTGAGGATCCATCGGTGTTGGTTTCGACAGTTCCAAATTTAGGAGGTTTCCAAATCAGTTCCATTACGTGTCCTGGTGGTTTCTATTTGCCACTGATGTTAATAGTGTGTAAGATCAATAAGTCCTCTACTGTATTGAACATGTACCCAGTAGCGACTAACCCAGTAGCTTTTACTCCCTTAAGAACTTCAGTCTTGATTAGAGAGTAGTTCAAGCTACTATCATCAAAGGAAATGTGATGTCTAGTTTTCTAAGGTTGAGTCATTAGGTGCGCTGCTGCTGAATTCTAGAGTTTTTTTTTATTAGGCTGAGTCGTTTTATGGTAGTGAGTACCCCTTGCAAGCTAAGTGCAGATGTGAATTCAATTTAAAGAGTTGTGAGAGCTAGTCCCATAATTCTTTTGTGGCAATGTAGTCCCATCACTACACCAGATATTCAAAAAAAAGACAAGACTACCGACACCCTTCTTTAGTCTATTATGAGCATGCACCACGTGTGTCGTTGAAGTCCCCGTGAGGCGTCGGATCAGAACCCATAGATAAAAAACAGGAGAGGACAAAAAGAAAAAAAAAATCACTTTTCACTCATTCGTTCTCTTCACAAAAATAAGAAAACCCTCGTTCTCAAATCGCTCTCGAATTGCAAATCATTCTTAAATCTCAAATCGCTCTCAAATCACTCTCTTCTCAATCACATACCATCTCTCTTCAGGTAATTTTGATCACTTAAATTGATCTTTTGATTTAGATCCCAAATAAACGATTTCAGTTTTAATTTCGATAATTTCAATTGATGTTTTGATTGACTTCGATCACTTCTTAATCATCTTGATTGTTCACTTTTCAAATTTGTTTGATCATTGTTTTAATATCATCAGTAAGTAAACAAACCTTGCTTTCATAGCCCTAAATTTTTGTATAAATGTTAAATGTTTATTTTGGATATGTTTTTAGCTTATTATTGATTGGTATTGGCTTTTTGTGATGTGAAGATATGAAATAAAGCTTGAAATGACTTGATATGTGTTGTCTCCTTATTAGAAAACATTAATGTTATGGTGGAAATGACTAGTAATGGTTACAAAAGTATCAGTTAGTTATAATTCAATTGGATTTTGTCAGTTGTTTGTTGTATTGTAAGTTTTAGGTTCTGGAAAAAAAAATTAACGAATTTTAGCTGAACTTTCAGTGTGTGTTTAGGAATTTAATAGTATTTAGGAATTTTGGAGCTTCTCGAAATTTGGAAATTGATTTCCAATGCTCCAATAAAATTAACGACTCAAATTAAGCTTGTTAATACACTTCAGTCATTTGTTTAAGATCTACTTCCTGGAGATACTGAAAACACACAAACTATTTTGTATATAGACTGCGGCAGGAGAGCGTTGTCTTGATTCTTGAAAGTTTTTTTCTCATCACCTGTAAAACAGCATGTTTGTTGTATCATCTCATTTCTGTATTTCGTATTATTCTTTTGTTTAATTTTTTTCTTCCATCAAAGTGTATTTGTTTTTGAATCTATTATCGATTTAGTGTGACTAAAGAAATATGAAGGATGTCTGTTTTTCTGATTTCTGTTTATATATGTACTAGGAACTAGTGACGCAGTTAAAAAAATGGGAGAGGGTGGTTTTTTTTGGGGGGGGGGGGCAAAAGTAAAAAAGGGGACAACCTTTTAATGTGTGCAGTGCTATCCTTGTCTCCTAAAAGCACAAAGCCTATACTGTGCTCTGTGCCTCTAGCACCCTAAGCCTAAGCTCTGTGCTTGTCTTAGAAGTTGGAGTTCTAATTTTCTAAAACAATACAATCTTGTAAGGTTATTCACTTATTCCCGAGCTGACATTTTATGTTTCAGGCAATTCATACAGGTGTTGATCTTGAATCCGCTATTGACACATGTTTGGGTTACTCTGCCATAGTAAATCTGTCCAAGCAGTTCATTTGTTTGTTTAAAAATTGTCTACCCAATTCAACAGAAAATTAAGATTTCCTGTTCTAATTTGGCAATAGGGTAATGATTTTATGAAAGGGGTCCGAGTTAATCCTGTTGGAGCCTTACCATCAAGATTGCAGGTAATCTGACTTCCGATAAATTCCTTGCAGCCCACTTGTCACTACATCAAAATAGTTTTAGCGGGCTGATCAATTTTGGAGAGAAGGCGGGTTGGGGGTTGCCAATGTGGCATGTTCATTGTAAACCTACCTTGAATTGGGAATGCTCTGAGGGCAATGCTCTGCTACTCCGCTGTGTATATTTCAAAAAAATTCCTTCAAATCTGTGAAAGTGTTCTCTGCTGCAGCTACTACGTATAACCCTTCTCACTATACTCTTATGAGTTGTTATTGTTTACCTTTTTGAGAGATCGATCTGACATCACCACAGCCCAAGGACCATAATGTTCATTCATTCCTAGAACTCCAGTATAGTGCAGGTGTTCTAAGTTGATTTTTCTCTTTCCATTGTAGGTTTACATAGTAAAGGTGAATGATTGATTGAAGTATATGGAGCTGCTCATTTGTTGGTGCACAGTTTAATATTGTAAGTTGCATCTCCTTAACTGGAATACTTAATAGAGCTATGATTCCATGAGCTTTAAAATTTCACATGCTTATCAACATACTAGGCCATCGTTCTATAAAATATGTATCTGTCCAATCCTGAAATTTTCTTACTAGTATCTTGTATTTAGAAAACATACGATTTATTATCCTCCATATTACCACATTAATTAGTAACTCTTTGTCAAAAGATGTTAAAAGCCACACACTTCTATGTGATTGTAATATTTATATGACATAGTCCATTTTTAACTAGTGTCTTTTGCCAAGTACATAGCTCTCCTAATCATGTATTGTGGTTGGATGTAAACTGAGTTTTGCAGTTTAAGGTGAGACAGTAAATACATTCTATTTCTTTTTATAGCCTCTTCAACCATATCCTTGAGAGGACGTTGGAAACCATGTAAACATCGTTTATTAGCCAATTTTTTTTTTGTGAAAGTACTTTGTGGATACAACAAAGGTATCCCCAAGAAAATGTTCCAATTTTCTCAGGCATTTCCAAACGTGGTGATCTCTTCATAGTTATATTTATGAAGTTGATAGTTTTTGCTTTGTGTGTTTGCTTGTAAACATGTTCTGACATATTCAGAAGATTCTCAATTTATTTGTTTCTTCGTCCACCTAAGAGTCTGTGACGAAACAACCAGAAAATAGAAATGCAGTGATGTTTCATGAAGATCGTGGTATCTACCAGGAAATATGGAAGGAAACCTTCGGATTTCATCCAAGCTCAAGCTTGGAGCAGTTGGAGAAGAGTCTGCAACAAAAGTGATTTCTCACCATCATCAACAATCTTCTAGTGAGACAGATTTTTCTGGATCAGGCCGAACAGGTTCTTTACTCTCCCCCAAGGAGTGAACATCACGTGTTAACATAATTTATGGCATGCTTTGACATACATTTGCAGTGTTGTTTTGCCATATTTTTCACTTGTACGGTCTTTGCTTATAGCTGATTACTTCTTTTATCAGTACACCTATATATGGAGGTCATATAAACATTGGTAATGAAAAAATTGATATATTTTATCTATGAAGATATCGTAGTTTTTTTACTTGTTACTTGAAGGAGATAAAGAAACATGATCTTGAAAATAACAAAAGTTTATTAGTTTCTAAGTTACCATTTTCTACAGATCATACCTTAGTTTCCATGACATGAATTGTTAAATAGTAGGAGCATGCCCTGATCTGTTAAATCTTGTTAATGGTTACATAACCAAATATGTGAACCCTCCAGGACTGCCACCTCATTTTGATATGTTAAAAATGACAAATATGATATGTCTTTGTTAATGTGTTTGTCATGCATTTCCTGCATATTACACACATAAAGACAATAATCTGACTAAATTCGGATGGCCTATTTAGATAATCATAACCCTCTTACTTTCCTTTAAAACTCTGTTACATATATGCTTTCAAGTGCATTGTATACATGTTTCACTATCTGTTCATTTTAAGTTACATTTTTTGTGATGCTTCTCTAACTTGATTTCATACTTTATTTTGCAACATTTGTTATCCCCAAAGCGTATGACAGTAGTTCTGTAGTCATTGTGGCACTTGAACAATTCTATACCATCGAACTTCGATAATTTGTGGCTACTGTATAGTTATATTTTTTCACTGCTGAGATAATAGGGCCATTTGCTATTGTTCATTCTTCTTTTTTTCATTTAGAATTCCATAGTAATTTGTTGATTTCAATTTTTTGAGCTGCTTAGTCCCTCCTTTTCCTTGAAAACCTCTACAAAGTTTCATGTGGCAACATTTTCAAAAATATTAGGGATAATATTGTTGTTTCAACTCCATATCGGTAATCATATGTAATTGGTTGTCAGTTTTCTATTTCTTAAAAGCTGGTCTGTTTGTTGAGCTTCCTGACCTTTTCCGTTTCAACAGTGAGACACCACGTTATGGTATGGGAAGTGAGACTCCTATGCATCTATCACGAATCCACTACATCTGTATATGACTCTATGCGAGATCCTAGAAGTTTGTCTCTCAATTGCCTTCCGAAAATGAATTAATTATTTTTTTGTTCTACTTTACTAAGCTATACCATCAGGATCAGGACCGCATCTCTCTGGAGCTTGAGATGGTGCCAGGGTGGCTTTGGTTCTGCATACTTTTCTTTTCAAATATTTACTCATCAGAAGTTAAACTGAAAGTTCTCTGCATGAGATTTTTGGAGTATTGAGATTTTTGTAAAATTTAGATCATTGTAATAGTGTATAGTGTATGAATTGAAATTTTAAGTTTAGAATTTTGTTGAGTGGTATGACTGTATTATTTAGTAGGTGTGGAAATGGAAAAGAATTTGAATTTACTTATATTTGGCTTCTGTTGTTATTGTTGTATGAAGATGGGTCTGTGTTAGGAAGAAATGTCCATTTTGTTTGGTTTCCTCTTGGTAGACTGGGCTTCTTTTAGCTCATTCAACGCTTTTAAAAAAAAAAATGAAAATTTGATAAACGACGCACCTTTAGTGTGAAATAAAAAAAACGACTGTTAAAAAAATGGGTCACCATCTGACATTTTGAAGTGTCGTTTTTTTGAAAAAACGACGGCTCTTTGATGTCTTTTTTCAACCGTTCTAGTGTAGTGCATATCATGTGATCAATAGATTGTTCTTCATGTTTGCAAAGTCTGCATCGAGAAACCATGTAAATACCCTTCGTTCTTACTGGTTATTCTTTGTTCCTAAAAGCATCAAATGCTTCCTTGACTGAAAAAAGATCATCTTGTGTGGGCTTCCAGATTTTGCAGTCCTTTTCCTCTCCAGTTGGAGGTGGCAGTAGGTCCAAGTCTATTCCAGCTCTTGTGAAAACTTGTCACAGTTGAGATGGAATGGGTTGTCCACTATAATGTCTGTGGCACATGTTTTGAACTCTTTCCAATTGATTCCATGTACTCTGTCAGCTATGGCGGTACCTATGCCCAATCATATTATTGGAAGTCAATATGATAGGTTGCTGTCCTTGTTTACCACCTTAATCACTTGGGATTCCAAATTGATACATTTGTTTCGTGCATGATTGCAATATCTTTAGTTGTAATATGGTATATATTTTCGCATTGATATTATTGCCATATATTTGTTATACAACTTTTGATGAATTTGCTAGTTGGCATGTTTGTCGTATGGGATTTTCTTATTACTTTATCTCTTGTTCATCTTAGATAACTGGTTATTCATTGTCTAGGCAACCAATGGTCTCGTGTCCATCTGTACAAACATGTGATCCACAAAGCATGGGAGGTACAGTGGTTACTATTGGAAGATTGCTTGGTGATCGAGAGGAAGTGCCTGACCATGTTCATCGGATCATAGTGGATGAGACTCTGGAATTTCACGCTGAGTTGTTTGGTGCTAGAGGAAAGAACTTTAGTGACATTGACGTAAGATCTACTATTACATGGCCTAAAGCTTTTACTAATGTAATCTAAATTACTTTCTTAAGTTATCTTAAAGACTTGGTTGTGTACAAAGTTGTTGGATGAGATTTGTTTTGTTGAAGTTTCAAATATTTAATGAAAATATTTTGCTTTGATTCAGGTTCTTATCTTATATTTTGTTAATTTTCTTTAGTTATAGCCTTACATTTACAAGAATACATGCTTTTCTATCAGGTACAATAAAAAAAAAAAAAAATACTAAATAAATAAATGACAGTGAGAACCACTGAAAAATCTCTCCCATAAACGACGGCTAAAGATTGTGGTTTAATTCTAAATATACGTGGGATTGATTTCAAAAGAAACATGAGCTGACGTCCGTTGTTAATTTATGATAAACTATAAAAATGATCGTTTACCTACGAAATGAACGATGAAACTCAAAACATAAGCAAACTAAAACTTATACGAGTCTATATTTATCAATGTTTCTACTCTCAATTCTATCGAAATAGAGTGGAGTAACAAATTCGTTCCACTCCTAGTTCTCTAGCATGGAATGATTTCATAGTTTAATCAATCGGTCTTAAGTCTAATGAGAGTTTTACGAGGGGGAATTACACTACGATGCAACTACCCACAAGATACAAATTATAATTGATTCAACTACGGAAATACTACGTTGATTCTATAATAAGGAATTAGGGGGGATGGATTCCACCTTAACTCAACTTAACTCACTAACGACGAATCGTCGTACTCCGAATTGAACTGCTACGCAGAACAATTGTTTCTTCCTAATTCCTAATTACACATGACATTTCTACCAATTCATAACTAGCATGTGAATGATTAAACCCATTCTCATGGCGAATTAATTGTTTCTAGAGTAGAATAGAAATTACGACGACTCTACGATAATCGGAATCAAGCTTTCATCAAGGCTTCTCAACCCCCTCTAATGGAGGTTTAGCCGAGAATCATTCTGCAATCATTTTCATATGAATCTAAACTAAACATAATATCAATATTCGAAATTTACTAATCTAAATTAAACAATAATTAAAATCTAATTAACAACTAAGAAATGGTAACCAACAATAATTAAAACTAGATCTAATAGATTGAAATAACAAAAATCGAAATTGACAAATAGCTATTTTATTTATCAAACTAATTAAGAACAATGATTCTAAGAGTTTAATGTAAAACAAGAATTGAATTTAAACTAAACTTAATTTAATTAATGAAAACTAGATCTAGAATTATCTATTGTTTTAGGTCTAACTAGCTACCATTAACAAAGAGTTAAGCTTTTGTTTTTATACTTTTAGATCCAAAAATCATGCATGGGCTTGGAGCCATGTTTTGGGCCAGAGAATCAGGCCCAAAACCCAATTTCTTTAGTCCAAAATGGGCTATTCAGCTGCAGTTAGCTTCGACAGATATTTTGTCCACTTTTTCTCCTCTGATTGGGTCAAGGCTTGGACCATTGGAAAGCTCTTTCCGAGCCGGTCGTTTTGACATAAGGTAGGCCCAATTCCGAGGTCCGAGTCCAAAGATATGGTATTCGGAATTTCTGCTAACTTTGTGTGCTGTTTCTTCCCGCGTTGACTTTGACTTTTCAGCTTTGACCGGGCTTTAGAAACGCTTTGTCTTCTTGAATCTTGGCCTTTAATCACAGAACTCCTTAGCAACCAACCATTGCTCCTTTATCTTGCTAAAGTGGCACATTTCTGCACATAATGGACTTTGAAGCCTGAAATGCATAAAAACACGTAATCAGTATTAACTCTTACTTATTATTCACATAATTGGCCTAAAAGTATAATTATTAAGGGGTTAAAACTACAATTTTGGGCTCTTATCAACCACCCCCAAACAACATTTTGCTTGTCCTCAAGCAAATATGAGAAATTAGCATAAGTGACCAAAAATGGAGTTCTATCTACTCTCATTTCGCTGAGTGCGATTGCATTGACTATATGCAACAAGGCCTTAAACCACTAGGAATTCCCTAGTGGATGAGTTATAGCCTCGTGAGAGTTTTCCAGTGAAGGTACTCACAAACTTCATCTATAATACAACGACTAAGAAAGAAAACTATTGTTTCCTTATTCATGCTCCAAATTATCTATACATCTCACTAGCTATGAACATGAATAACCAAGTCAAAACCCTAAGCTAATATATGCATAATAATCAATCATCTACAATAAACATATATACAATGAGTAATACTATGAAATGCAATAGCAGGTCCGTTTCTGAAACTCGGAATAGCGTCTTTAAGTAGGTTCTCATAATAATAGTCAAGATACAACACTCTGATTTTTCTACTCAAGTTTAAGCATACTAGTAGTGTGATGGGCACACTTTACCTTACAATCTTAATGACACACAAGGAAGCCGGAGTCGATCAAACACATCTGCCACTTACTATCACACTAACCTATTCCTAATTGAGCTAGAGGTCTTTATTAGGTATTTTGGGGATTAGGAGATGGTTTAAGAAGGAAGGAAATGGATATTCAAAAAGGACAAGTCTGAGATAATAGAGTCTTCATATTATGTAACTAGGGAAAACCTAGTTATTTACTTTTGCTTCTACACTTTGTTTCCATCCTTAGCCATATTTTTTTTCTTTTTCTTTGGCTTTTGACTCCTTTTATTCTATTTTTTGGAGTTTTTATTTTATTTCTATTTTTATTTTTCTTTTCTTTGGATGGAAACTTCTTTTCTTTATTTTCTGAAGCAACTAACTAATTTTTGTTTACATAGGTTTTTCTCTTCTTCTTTTTTCCTCATTCTATTCTCAGACTTATTCTAAATTGGGTAGGTTGATTTTTTTTTTTATTTTGTTTTGTTTTTGTAACAGGGTAAAGGATTTGTGGTTTATGAAAGGCTAAAAAAAGGCTCAGAGGGGCGACTAACGGAAAATAATTCATAGGTTTGAATTTCTGGCTATATCGATCCAAAGAGGGCCTAAATTCTCGCTTAGGATATGGTTTAGTGATCAAGCAAGTGGACGTGTGATTTCTCTATCCGGATTTTACTTCTCCCTTGTGTCATTTCTCAAATGTTTAACTTTTATAAGGCTTTAGGCTATATTCTCACGGGATTTGTAGAATAAGTACTCTAGCCTAGATTTCAGAAACTTACTGCTAACAATCATAGATACTCATGTAATATATTTATAGATAGATGCAAAGATTATTACCTACATATTAACCTAAGTTTCCAAAAATTATTCTAATGCAAAAGCTCATTGAGACTTCTAGATTGTTAAGAGTATAGAGAAAGAAAACAATACCAATATTCCTAAGTGTATAGCATAACTTATTTATTTATATTTTGAATTTTTGAAATTTTAACTAGAAAACAAGTGCATATTATACATATCTATATCCTAACATGCTTTGCCTTAATTACAGGGTAGTACAAGGTTAAAACATACTAATATAAAACCGACGCTTCGAAACTCTATAAGAGTTCCACCCATTATGGGGTTAACAGAATTAAATTGCTTGGGACATAAGCGGGACACTAAATGGAATTAAAACTTACCTTATCTCCCCGGACATGCATATTATCTACCCAATAGCACCATGGGTCTTGTATTTCAGCATTGGGCATGGCAAGTCCAAGAACAAATGCTAGCAAGAACCATAAGCGGTTCCCAGCCTACGTGTGTGATCACCTCGCGAGACCAAGCACCATAAGTAGTGCTTTGGAACAAATCTTCAAAAGATTGTTCCGGTATTATTATAGGAGATGTCATCTCGAAACTACGCTCTAGAATAGCTGCAGTGACCCGGGAACAACCCGCAATAAACTGGAAATTTTCTGGTCTACGGAAGTCAGCAGCCAGCGGCGCTTCCACTTGAAAGCGGTTTGTTTCGGGGTTTTTGTTTTGTTTTTTTTGTTTTTGTTTTTTTTATTTTTTTTTGACTTACAGTGTTTTGTTTTGGGCGGCAACTTGGGCGCAAGTGCGCTCAGTGCTAAATTTCAGAAAAATGTGTAGGGCACAGGTGCGCTCTACTTGGGGTGCCGGTGCGCTCCGAGGTGCTGATGGTTGAAAATTGAGACGAACAACGGAAACGTGGGAGTGAAAGGTGAGTGATGGAAGTTAGGTGCAGTGTGGGTTGTGAGTGTAGAATGAATGAAGTTTATATAGGTTTTAAGTTGCTAAAACGAATCGGGAAGTTGCCAAAAAGCTTTTCCGGCAATTTTCGGAAATACTAAAATTTCCGAACCCGAAAATGGAAACAACTCATATTCTTGATTCTAAAACAACCCTAATATCTTTTAGGTTGAATTTAGGATAGAACCTACCTATTTTATCGAGATTTCATCCTACCATGATATTTATTCATAGATATTCCTAATCGGCAATATATTCACCATGACGACTCGAAATAACTTCTAAAAAAAAAGGAGGTCATATAAAAATCATCTTTGGACTACATAATACCACCCCAAACAATTTGGGAAAGTGGGATCAACATTAAACAACCACGCACAATGAAAATAACCACATTATATTAATATTGTCATTCAAACAACATTTCACTACAAAAGTCAAAATTAACTACGGAATTTAACAACGTAACATCCTATCTACTAAATATAATAAAAAAAACAACATCAAAACAACAAACAAGAAGAAATCTAGCTACTCTTCAAGGGAGCGAGGTGGGGGTAAGAATAGGAATTTGAGTGATCAAGAATGGAAAAACCAACACCCCCCCCAAACAAATTTTTGAAAACGGGTTTGTAAAAATTTGTTTTAAAAAACGGGTCTTTTAAAGTCGATTCGAGACTTGCTAGATTACTATTTTTATAGCTTTAAACTTTTTTACTTTTTATGAATTAGGTTTAATATAAAGGAAAACAATAAGCGATAAAGACATAATTCACACCATAGAGAAACATGACTCAAAACCAAGAAAACATGCAAAGAGTGGAAAACGTGAATTATGTGAAACATGGACTTAGGATCCGGTACTTACAACCACATACTCCATAGGGAGGGCCCGGTTACCTGAATGGTGCATTCACCAATATATGGAAATGAAAGGAAATGCACCAAACACAAAAATTGAGTCGTTTATCGTCAGATACTCGAGACTTTATCTAAACATATGTATGAATATGCAGTTTATCATATATCAACAACCGAAATAGTTGTGGATCATTCCATAAATAAATATCACAGAAAACATATCCAAACACAATCAAGCACCAAGATTTCCTACTGATTTGACCTAGTGGAATGAAAGTGAAGTCGGATAGACCAATAACATAACCGAGCATGCACCTTATGTTTCATCTTTGAACGAAAGGGTGTCCTAGTGAATAAGTGTGGAAAAGTGAATGGTTGTGGAAGATATGGTGGATTGGGATAAGTTTTAGAGGGAAAACATGGAAAAAATGAGGATGTGGGTTTAGCACAAAACTCATTCATGGTGTAGTTAGGGATTTGTTTTCAAGTCCGAAAATGAAGGTGTCAAGTGGTTTATCCTTGGGAAGTATTTGTTTACTAGGTGGATTTAAAAATCATGAAGCACTGGAGAAACTAAAGGATCGAAAGTGCAAACTCGGGGGTTCCTTTGAAAAGGTGGAGGGTGGGGAATATTGGTGATGGAAGGTGAATGATTCTCAGCTAGAGCTCTCAAGTCCATATCATCAGAAATCTTGATATATGTAAGACATTCCTCAATAGGTGGGTCAAAAGGATCACTGGGATAGAGATTGAAAAATTCATCTTCCGTCATAGCATCAAGGGATGAATGGTTGTTGGCAAGGGGGGACTCGCGAAGTGGTAAAGAAGCGGTGCAAAAGAGTTGCAGGAATTCTTCTTCGATTTTGTCAGTCATTGTTAAAGTCGGAATTTCTGAAGGAAAGGAATTTGTTAATCTGTTTCTCTGGAAACATGTTTTTGAAGTAATCTTGAGCTAAGCTCTCGATCATGCTAACCTCTCAATTTGTAGATGAATCGATATCGCGGTCCTCGTTTTGAAAACATTTACCTCAACGAAAAGATGGCCAAAGGATAATGACATTGAACCATCGCTGGCGGTTTATGAGCGCGTTGGCAGTAGCCAAGAAGGGACGCCCTAAAATGATAGGTACAGAGTCGTTAGTGACTTCTGTGTCGAGGATAACGAAGTCGGCTGGGTAGTAAAAATTTTGGACTTTAACCAAAGCATGTTTTCAACCACACCCTTAGGATACTTAATAGACCGATCAGCTAATTGCAATGTCATTTTAGTAGGTTGCATCTCCTCTAGACCTATTTGTTTATACAAATAAAACGGGAGTAAGTTAACACTAGCCCCCAGGTCTAGTAGCGCGGTCGTCGTGTGAGAATCTCCTAAGGTGCATTGTACAGTAGGACGACCAGGGTCCTTGTACTTAACAATTCCATTATTTTCGGATAAAGTTGGGAACTGTTCAGTTAGAAATGCATCTTTAGGTATGTTGGTCTTACGCCTAGTAGTGCACAACTCCTTAAGAAACTTAACGTGGTTAGGTAGCTTTTTTATAGCTTCGAGAAAAGGAAGGTTTATCATTAGATTTTTGAAAACGTTCCTAATCTCCTCAAAGTTAGTATCCCTGGTTAGCATGGCTAATTTATGAGGGAACGGTGGTTTCGCTCTATATTTAGCGTATGGCTCAACTTGATGTGTAACCTTGGCTTTCTGTTTCTTAGGTTGTGGTTTAACTGGTACCTCTACAGTGGTAGGTTCTTCAGTTTCTATTTCGGTATCTAGTTCGATATCCGGTGTAGGGAGTACTGATGGGGTAACTATAGGCATAGTTACTTTATTATCAACCACTCTTCCAGAACGGAGAGTGGTGATGGCATTTAGGTCACCTACGGTTGTAGTCTCCGTACTAGTATTACCGTTTACCTCAAAGGCTGTGTTTGCTATTCTAGGGTTGGGTATCGCTTGGCCTGGAAACACGCCTTTTGGTTGGGCTTTCTCTTGGGCTAACTGTTGGTTTAAATTATTAACGGATTGTAGAATGTGTTGGTTAGATTGAGCCATGGTTTGGAAAAGTTGTTGGCTCACTTGTATGAAGGTGTCAAGACGATCCGGTTGTGTGGGTGTAGTAATCACGGGTGGTGTGACTGGAACTATCTCGCATTGATTATTTATGGGCGGATTGTGATAGTTATTATTTGGGTTTATTTGTGAAAACCCCCCATTTTATGACATGCTTTTGTGTTTACCCCCCAAATTTTGAATAATCACAAAAGTCCCCCCACTCCGTCCTGGCCCCGTTCAGAAATCATCCATATTTGTTCTATTGCCTAAAAGTACCCTCGGGGAGTAAACACAAACTAAAAGAAATCGCCCAAGCCCAACTAACTAAACTAAACACCGACCGGTGTATAAGATCGCTTTTCGCCTCATCTTCTTCCTCAACCACCGAACCAAAGAAATCCTAAAACACAACAAATCCAAATGAACCAAAGAACCTCGGTCGAAGAACGCTTCAATCACAATTTCTCGTTTGTTTGGCAAGAGCAATCATCACAAGTGGAACAACATACAAATGAGTCACCTTTGATCATTTTAGAACCGTCACTTTCCATGAGATTGTGCCATCTACCAAGGCTATTGCTACTGATCAAGTTTCCACAATATGACAAAGAAGAAGGTAGAATATCTATCATGTTAAATGCAAGACTCTTTTATTGTATTTCGAATGTCGCTATAACTGGAATAAGCGTTTTTCTTATTATTAACACAAATTTGGAGGTGCAATACTTCCATGAACATGCATTCAACTTTGACTACGGTTTGCTAATTTGAACCGGTCCCCGGTTGTAGATTTTTCGGTCACCCTTTGGCAATGACCAACTTTGCATTTGGAGTGGAGTCTACTTTACGAGACCAAGTTGGGTAGTTTAACAAAATACAATGCTGGTATTAGTGTGAAAAGTGCAGATTACGATGCTTCGCTGTTCTATAAGTTTCTCTGTTCCCGGTTGATTTATATGCCATCCCTAGTAATGTTTAAGTTCCGGTAAATGAATAAAGCGAAAAAACAAATTACTTTTGACACCGGTTTCTCTCATTTTCGGGGCGACAAAGGAGATACCTTGAAAGGTTCATATGTGCATTATCCGGGTCTTCCTAAGAGGAGGCTTTGGAGTTATAGAGATTGCTAGAAGGTTCTCCACCAATGAGAACACTATCACACTGGAGGATCGTATGCAATTGATGATCCGACAATGGTGAAGGCAAGGCTTAAAAAGCAATGGGAAGCTTTGGGGCCCTCCTGCAGCATGAACTCAAACCCAAGTCAGTCGACAATTTCTAGTGAGATAGACACGAAGGCCTTGGATAAGAATCCCGTGTTTGGGTTGGCTCTTGCTATGAAGCCTTGAGTGGTTACTTCCTTAGCTTCAGGGATGATATAACTTTTGAGAATACGCTGTCTTTTTTTTTATATATGTATACACCAGAGTCTAGTTCTAAAATGATCAAAGGTGACTCATGTGTATGTTGTTCCACTTGTGATGATTGCTCTTGCCAAACAAACGAAAATTGCGATTGAGGCGTTCTTCGACCCGAGGTTCTTTGGTTGGGTTGGATTTGTTGTGTTTAGGATTTGTCGGGTTAGGTAGTTGAGGAAGAAGATGATGAAAGCGATCTTATACACCCGGTCGTTTAGTTTAGTTAGTTGGGCTTGGGCCAATTTCTTTTTAGTTTGTGTTTACTCCCCGAGGGTACTTTTTAGGCAATAGGACAAATATGGATGATTTTCGAACGGGGCCGGGATGGAGTGGGGACTTTTGTGATGATTCAAAATTTGGGGGGTAAACACAAAAGCATGTCATAAAATGGAGGGTTTTCACGAATAAACCCTTATTATTTACCGGAACGATACCTCTATTAGCATTATAATTATTATAACTACATTGACCTTGTGCTTGACCTTGTCGAGGGGTTGGCTTTGGTTGTTATAATTATTATAATTACCCCGATCCCGCCTTTTGTTGTGGTGGAGCTTGGTTATAAGCGCGTTGGCCTAACATATTGATTATTGTACCTGTAGGTGTGACTTGTTTGTTATTTCTCCAACCGAAGTTGGGATTTTGTCTCCAAGGGGCATTAGGTTCACTATTAATGGAACAAGAATGTTCATAGGCTATAGGACAGTGGGAGTCGGGATGCTCAGGACTCCAACTGAAACTACATGGATTTGAATTTACATTCATGACGGGGATAGGCTTTTGTTGTATAGAAATGGCCTCTACCTTTTTGTGAGGGATTCAATTAGAGTTTTAAGCTCGGGATCTGATTTCACCTCAAACATCTTGGTAGCATTAAGCTGTTGAAGAAGAACTAGCGGGAGCGAGTAATCGCCACTACCCCCAATTATTATTACGCTTTAGTCCGATCTTCCAAAAATTTATATGCCTCTGAGGCTCCTTTAGTTAGGAAACTACCCCCATTCATTATGTCTAGGACTTCTTTATGGTGGTGTAGAAGTCCTTTGAAAAAGGCACGAACTAACGTGTTTTTTGCTAGGTGATGGTGTGGACACTCTATAAGGAGATCGGTGAAACGATTCCAAGCCTCTGAAAATGATTCATGAGGATTCTGTCGAAAGAAGTGAATCTTAGAAAGCATTTCATCCGTCTTTAGGTGTGGATAAAAATGTTCCATAAACAGCTGAACAAGTTTGGCCCACGAGTCCACCGAATTAGGCGCTTGGGCAGTTAACCAAGACGCCTTTATCGCCTAAGGTGAAAGGGAATACCCTCAATTTAATTTGTTCCGCACCAACCGTAGGATGGTGGAATGTTGTAAGGACTTGTTCAATCCTACGCATGTGCTGATAAGGTTTTTCATGGTCTAAACCATGAAAAACGGGTAACAAATTAAATATATTTGGAGGGATGCGGAAATCCTCCACTGGGTCTGCTAGAACGATGCAAGATTTAGGGCTATCGCTCAAGGCTTTATAAAAGTCAGAGAGAGGAGTCTCACTTTCTTCAGCCATAATATCAGGTGGTGTGTGTGAAATAGTAGCTAGAGGTGTAGTGGGTGGGAAACTAGATAGACTTGTTTGTTGTTCGCGTTGCCGGTGTAATTACGTTAGTTTTTTTCTTCGACCAGACCTTAATCTCATGCAAGACTAAGTCGAACTTAACTAAACATATAACACTCCAAACAATTCTGATATACTAGTAGAAACCTCTAACTGGAGATGCGAGGTGTGGAAGAAAGGAATACCTGATTGCGTCCTTGCTTCGCTTATGAATAGCGTCTTGTTTACGTGTGTTTAGTGTATATAACAAGTTAGAACACTGAAAAACTTAAAAAATCGAAGTTCGAAACAAACCTATAGAAATCCGGAAAAATTTAGCTTAGGGCACGGGTGTGCTCGCTTTGGGCGCGGTCGCGCTCCGTGTAACTTCAAGTTATAGTGTTTTAAGGTGGGTCGTGCTCAAGGTTCCAGGCGTTTGGGCGCAGGTGCGCTCGCTTTGGGTGCGGTCGCGCTACGTGTAATTTTTTGCGGAACTTTTCAATGCTGAAATGGACAACCACAGTATGAATCAAACAAGGGTGGGTGGGTTTAATGGGACTTAAAAATGACTAATTATACTATGAAAACAATGCTAAATTGAAACTAAGATGGCAGCGGCGCCATTTGATAAACTATAAAAATGATCGTTTACCTACGAAATGAACGATGAAACTCAAAACGTAAGTAAACTAAAACTTATACGAGTCTATATTTATCAATGTTTCTACTCTCAATTCTATCGAAATAGAGTGGAGTAACAAATTCATTCCACTCCTAGTTCTCTAGCATGGAATGATTTCATAGTTTAATCAATCGGTTTTAAGTCTAATTAGAGTTTTATGAGGGGGAATTATACTACGATGCAACTACCCACAAGATACAAACTATAATTGATTCAACTACGGAAATACTACATTGATTCTATAATAAGGAATTAGGGGGGATTGATTCCACCTTAACTCAACTTAACTCACTAACGACAAATCGTCGTAATCCGAATTGAACTGCTACGCAGAACAATTGGTTCTTCCTAATCCCTAATTACACATGACATTTCTACCAATTCATAACTAGCATTTGAACAATTAAACCCATTCTCATGGCGAATTAATCGTTTCTAGAGTGGAATAGAAATTACGACGACTCTACGATAATCAGAATCAAGCTTTCATCAAGGCTTCTCAACCCCCTCTAATGGAGGTTTAGCCGAGAATCATTCTACAATCATTTCCATATGAATCTAAACTAAACATGATATCAAGATTCGAAATTTACTAATCTAAATTAAACAATAATTAAAATCTAATTAACAACTAAGAAATGCTAACCAACAATAATTAAAACTAGATCTAATAGATTGAAATAACAAAAACCGAAATTGACAAATAGCTATTTTATTTATCAAACTAATTAAGAACAATGATTCTAAGAGTTTACTCTAAAACAAGAATTGAATTTAAACTAAACTTAATTTAATTAATGAAAACTAGATCTAGAATTATCTATTGTTTCAGGTCTAACTAGCTACCATTAACAAAGAGCTAAGCTTTTGTTTTTATACTTTCAGATCCAAAAATCGTGCATGGGCTTGGAGCCATGTTTTGGGCCAGAGAATCAGGCCCAAAACCCAATTTTTTAGTCCAAAATGGGCTTTTCAGTTGCAGTTGGCTTCGACAGATGTTTCGTCCACTTTTGCTCCTCTGATTGGGTCAAGGCTTAGACCATTGGAAAGCTCTTTCCAAGCCGGTCGTTTTGACATAAGGTAGGCCCAATTCCGAGGTCTGAGTCCAAAGATATGGTCTTCGGAAGTTCTGCTGACTTTGTGTGCTGTTTCTGCCCGCGTTGACTTTGACTTTTCAGCTTTGACCGGGCTTTAGAAATGCTTTGTCTTCTTGAATCTTGGCTTTTAATCACAAAACTCCTTAGCAACCAACCATTGCTCTTTTATCTCACTAAAGTGGCACATTTCTGCACATAATGGACTTTGAAGCCTGAAATGCATAAAAACATGTAATCAGTATTAACTCTTATTTATTATTCACATAATTGGTCTAAAAGTATGATTATTAAGGGGTTAAAACTACAGTTTTGGGCTCTTATCAATTTACAAGTGTTAAAAGCCATCGTTGTTCTTTAAATATTACAAGTGACCTGGGCCGTCGTATTTGGAAAACTACATCGGTTTTTATGACGGCCCTAACGACAGAATATAGCTAACGACGGAATATAACACATGTTTTCATTGTAAACGACATCTATTGGTCGTTATTGTTCCTTGACTATTTTTTATAGTGTATAAACACACGACCATCCTTAGGATTTTCTATCTTAACAACGCCATGAGGAAAAACAATTTTAACAATGAAATGACCAGTCCACCTAGAACATAACTTACCAGGAAAAAGACTGAAACGAGAATTAAACAGCAAGACTTTTTTATTAGGTTCAAAGGACTTTTGAAGAATAGACTTATCATGAAAAATCTTAGTTCGCTCTTTGTAAATCTTGTCATTCTCATATACCTCATTATTTAACTTAGCTAACTCATTCAACTGAAGTTCACGGTGTGAACCTGCCTTTCACATATCAAAGTTAAAAGTTTTAATTGCCCAAACGGCACGATGTTCCAATTTCACAGGCAAATGACATGCCTTCCCAAACACAAGCGGATAAGGAAACATACCAATGGGAGTCTTATAAGCAGTTCTATAAGCCCAAAGAGAATCATTAAGATGTTGAGACCAATCCTTGCGGTCAGGTAGTACCGTATTTTCTAAAATCTGCTTAATTTGCCTATTAGATACTTCAACTTGGCGACTAGTTTAGGGATGGTAAGGGGTAGCAAGCTTATGAGTAATGGAGTAATTTTTCATTAAAGTCTTAAGTGCTCGATGTGTAAAATGAGTACCATTATCACTTATAATTGCACGAGGAGTACTAAAATGAGAAAATATATTATATTTCAAAAAGTTAATGACAACCTTATGATCATTCATTTTACATGACACCGCCTCAACCTAGTTGGAAACATAATCCACTGCGACAAGCATATAAAGATAACCAAAGGAAGGTGGAAAAGGACCTATGAAGTCTATAACCCACACATCAAAAAGCTCAACCACTAATATAGGGAAAAGAGGCATCATGTTCCTATGGGAAATATTACCTATACGCTGGCATCTATCACAACTTAAACAAAACTCATGTGCATCCCTAAAGAGAGTAGGCCAATAAAAACCACACTGCAAAACCTTTGCAGCCGTCGTTTTAGGACCAAAGTGACCACCACTTGCATGGTCATGACAAAAAGAGAGAACACTATGAAACTCACTCTTAGGAACACATCTCCTAACAATTTGATCAGGGCATGCCTTAAACAAGTATGGATCATCCCAGAAAAAATTCCTAACATCATCAAGAAACATAGATTTATCTTGTTGTCTCCAAAGAGATGAAAACTGACCAGTAACAAGATAATTAACAACTTATGCATACCAAGGCAACTGGGAGACATCAAAGAGTTTCTCATTAGGGAAGGACTCATTCAAAGGTAATGAATCAGTCGAAGACTCTACTACAAGTCTAGATAAGTGGTCAGCTATCGCATTCTCCGTACATTTTTAATCCCTAATCTCTATATCAAACTCTTGCAACAAGAGTACCCAACGAATAACACGCGCTTTAGCATCCTTTTTAGAAAGAAGATACTTCAGAGCTAAATGATCAGTAAACACGACAACCTTAGATCCTATGAGATAAGATTTGAATTTGTCTAAAGCAAAAACAACAGCTAATAACTCCTTCTCGGTGGTAGTGTAATTCATTTGTGCATTATTAAGAGTTTGACTAGCATAATAAATTAGATGGGGCAACTTATCACACTGTAGTCCTAAAATAGCCCCAAATGTATATTCAAACACATCACATAGTAACTTAAAAGGCACACTTCAATAAGGTAGTTGTATGATAGGAGCAAAAGTCAATAAATGCTTAAGCTTCTCAAAAGCTTTCAAAATATCATCATCAAAGACAAAAGCAACGTCCTTAGCAAGTAAATTACATGTGGGATGAGAAATCTTACTAAATTCCTTAATGAATCGCCTATAAAATCTTGGATGACCTAAGAACACTACTAAAGTAAGGGCTTTTTGTGTCCTTTTTTAAGTGACACAAAAAGTCACTTGTGTCACTTTTGAAATGATTTCTCAAGTGACATAACAGCCCCCGACACATACATGTCAACCAAAAGTGACACAAAAGCCTTACTAAATATGTCACTTTCTATTAACAAAATGACACTTAAGAATAGCCTCTTATGTCACTTTTAAGGAAGTGTGTCACATGGTTTGTCAAAAACGACACATTAAGTATACTAGTTGTGTCACTTTTGGCAAGAGCGTGCCATAGGTACTTCAAAAGCGTCACGAAAGCCCTATACTTCTTGTATCACTTTTGGGAATCAACTGCATGGAAATCGTATGAAAAAGAAAGTGTCACATAAGAGTGGTTAGTTGTGTCACTTTTAACATATATTATGTTACTTTTCCCAAAAGCGAAATTAATGTACATATATATATTTTTAATTTTTTCTTATTTTTGTATTCGATCATATACATTCATTTCTCAACCTACATCATGTTCGTCAAAACCAAAATCTCATTAACCTACTTTATGACATAAATAACATCCACATTATTAAAACATCATAAGCAAATCGCATTAACCTACTTTATGATTGTAACATTGGGAAAAAAGAGACAACATTCAAAACAATTAATTTCTATTGATTTCATCGATCAAACCAAGTATCTATTATCTAGTTTGACTCCCAACAAAATAAGTCATTCCAATACCAAAAGAATCACAATAAAGCAAAAAAAAAAATTACATGACACTAACACTATTCTAGCTATATCTTAGCTTGTTATGAGCACTTCCAACTCCAAAAAACCTAGCTGCCATCTATTCATTTGTTAATAGATCCATGCACCTGCATCATGAAGTCCTCATTCTACTATGACTATAAGAAATTAAAGAACAAGTGAATCAAGAAGGGTACGGTATATTGCACAAGTAAGAAAAAAAAATTGATAAAAAAAAGTATACGTTAGGAAGAGAGTCCAGTAGTAAGTAACTCTAGTTTACCATATCTTATCACGTTAGCAAATAGCGCTATACATATTACATTGGGACTTATATGTAGTGCAAAGGAAAAAAGGTGAGAGCGTCAGTGAGGATGGTAAGGAATGTTCAGATTTGTACTTTCTTCTATTAGTAGAGTTGTCTTCTTAGCCCAATGTTCATAAGCAGAATATTTATCCCGTAACCGAGTCATTGTCAAACTCCGATAATGGAAGAACTCCTCTGTGATCTCCTTTCTTTGTCAGGCATCCAATGTAGGAAGATACATGGTTATACCTACCTGGTAAAAGCATGGATGTTTAAACAGCTCAGAAAATCATGTTCAGTATATAGTTGTTGAAGCCTTGAGAGCATAAAAGATTTTGTTCAATAGTAGATATGTAAGCAGATATTGTATTAAGGGGAATGATTTAACTCTTAGAAAACCACAGAAGTTAAAGGTGTGTGTATGTATACTATTAATTTCTTATCTTCTTGGGCCACTAAGCAAATTAGCGAACAACCATTTTTCTCCCTCTAATTTCTAATCAATTACCAAATGTAAGATGGTTGTTTGTGCATGTGATTCAATAAGGGAAGGAGGCAAAAGTGGATCATACATGATTTCCATATGAAACAACCAGGTAGTGATATAAAGTTACCTATGAAAATAAACCATTTTCTGCAGAGCTTGAAGCTGGACTCATGAGGCTCTTGCTGCGAGTAGTCCACCACTGCTCTATAGGAGCAGGTGCTGGTATCTTTTGGTTATGTATGAGCTGCTTCAACTCTTCCATGTATTCCAGGTCCTGCATGCTTGGTTTTGCCAAAGTTCTAGAAGGGAAGCAAGTCTCTGAGACCCATTATTGACCACCACAATTGAACCCCAAAATCCCATCATTCTAGCCCACTCTATATCCTTCTGATTTCCTCCAGAAGTCAGCCTCTGCTTGATTGGCTTTTACCACTAAGTCCTTGTCAAGAAGATCAAGAGCTAGAATTTTATCTCTCAGATCAGTAAATGAAAGCTCACTTATGTCCTGTTCCTTGTCTTCAGATGACTTAGCTTTAATGTCTACTGTCTTATAAGCAACTAAACTAGCAAATGATTAGTTGAAATAAAATAATTTATAGAACCCAATTTTCATTTTTATGAAACGTTAGGTTCTAGACATGGGGAAAAAGAGAGAAATATCAAACAAATCCAGGATGAACTTTCGTTATCAGTAATCTATGTAAACAATCATAAATATTCAGTAGACACTAGTAACCTTAAAGTGAGTTTCAAATGATAGACACACAAACAAGTTTATGTCTAATAGTCCATTGACAGTTTGACATAATGATAACCCCATTAGTAGTGTATTTGATTTTGAGAGTGATAATATTTAATAGCTTTACCGGTACTTCTGAAGTAACTCTAGGTACAAGTCACAGAGTTGTTGTAATGCTTCATCCTTTGTATATTTGGGTTTGAATTTACGTGGACCCTTCCATTTTGTAACAAGATTGCAAGAGATATCATATAAATGAAAATGAGGATGTAACTTAAGGTGCGCAGTTAGTTGATGTCTCCTCTAATAGAGACATAGTGATAAGTATATAAATGCTACACAATTATGTCCATATTTACATTATATTAGTTAGTTAATTAATATAATTTTCTTTGATTAGTTTGTTTCATTGGTTTTACAGGAATCACCACAAATACGATGAAACGGGCTGAGACTGGGGAAATTATGGGGTTATGAGATCCTCACGGGTTGACTCCAGAGAGAATACACAAAACAAGGTTGGAAATAGTATATATTAGAGATTCTAAAGAACTGCTCAAAGTTTGAAGTACTGTTGTCAAGAGGTTAGAGGGTGCGCGCCTTTCATTTGGCCTGTTTGAAAGCGCGCTCGCACCCTTTTCTAGATTTCGCAGAATTACAGTGTTTTTCCAACATCCTTCGCAGCTTGCTTCCACCACTTGGTACTCGATTTGGATAGTTCCAAAAGGAGTCAAATAGTGAAGGAAACCTTTCCAAAGTGAATTCCAACTTGTGCATGCCCTAAAGGACACTCTATATAAACAAAGGAAAATGAAGAGAGGAGCCTCTCCAGAACACCAAAATAGAGAATAGGAAGAAAGAAAGAGAGAAGAACAGGAGAGAGGCCGAGAGAGAAGAGAGGAGAGAACTGGAAGAGGACCTCATGTGCACACAACCTAGCTACCATTTACCTAAGGTCCGTGCTGTTTGGGTAAGAAAAGATAATTTGAAAGTGTTGTCTGCTTTGCGAAAATCTAATGACATTATAACTATTTGTTAGATGCATTGTCTCATGTTAACCTACTGTTCCTTTCCTTTGTATATCTTATTACGTGATACATGGTATGGTTAAGTGTTGTTTTGCATAAGTTTGAGGGTGGCTTAATTTTTATATTGAGCATCACATGATATTTTGTTTGAGATTGGAATATTTGATTATCTGCTTGATATTGCTTGCACTCATATGGTAGTTAATCCAAGGATTAGGTGTGTGAAACATTCGACTGTGAGAGACGTTAACTGTAGCGCTTATGGGAGGCAACCCATGTTTTTCTTTTTGTTGAGTCTTTTGTGCATATATCACATACATTCCTTATATATATATTGTTACTCTTATATCTTTTGTTTGGTACTAATTTCTATAGGTGACTCAAGCTTTTATTTTTCGTTCATGGAGCTATTGGTAACCTCTTTCCTTATTCCTTTACTTGTCCATGTTGTTATCTTTTTCATTTGAGCATATATGTTAACATTGAGGACAATGTCTATGATAAGTTTGGGGGTGGGAACAAAATGTTTTGGTTAGCGAAAAAAATTATATTTATATTATGCACTTAGTGATAATAGTATGGTTTTCTTTTCAATGATGATAATAGTCTAGAAGTCTCATTTTAGCATTAGAATTAAGAGTAGTTAATAGAAACTTATGTTAATAAATAGGTAATAGTAATTGCATATTTTCATGCATATCTTGCATGAGCATCTATGATTGTACTTGGCAGTAAATTTCTGAGACCTAGGTTTGAGTGCTTAATTTACATATCCCGTGAGAATCTAGCTAAAAGCCTCATACGAGTGATATCTGAGTGATGACACAAAGGAGTAGTAAATTATGAGTAGAGAAATCACACGTCCATTTGCTTGATCACCATACCATATCCTAAGAGAGAATTTAGGCCCTCTTTGGATCGATATAGCCAGAAATTCATACCTATCAAGAATAGTTTTTCGCTAGTCGCCCCACTGAGCCATTTATTTAGCCTTTTCATAAACCATAAATTCTTGACCCATCATAAAACAAAATAAAAATAAAAATAAAAATAGCCTACCCATTTGATAAGTTTGACAAATATGATGAAATGAAGAAAAAAGAGAAGAGAAAAACCTATGCAGAAACAAATATTAATCAGTTGCTTGAAAAGAAATAGAAAACAAAAGTCAGTTTCCAAAATAAGAAAATCAAAGTTAGAACTCCAAAAATAGAATCAAAAGGATTCAAAACCCAAAACAAAAGGGCTAAGTTTAGAACAAAAGTGTTGAAGCAAAAGCAAGAACAAAGGTTATCTATAGTAATGTAATTTGAAGACCCTATTTTCTCAGACTTGTCTATTTTGTTTATCCATTCAATTAATTCTTAAACCATCACCTAAGTCGTACATAATACCTAATAAAGACCTCTAGCTCAACTAGGAATATGTTTGTGTGATAGTAAGTGGTAGTAGTGTTTAATCGATCTCGGCTCTTTTGGACGTAATTGAGATTATGAGTAAAGTGTGCCCACTGCACACTGGAGTGAGCAAAACTTGAGTAGAAAAATTAGAGTGATTTGTGTCTTGACACATTCCTTGTAATAACCTACTTAAGGACACTATTTCAAAAGTTTTAGAAACGGACCTGCCATTGCATTTCATTGTATGTTTATTTATTTTTAGATGATTTGATTATTATGCATGTGTTAACTTAAGTTTTAAAATGATTATTATTTATTCATTGCTAGTGAGATGTAAAGATATCTGAGATTAAATTAAGGAGCAATTACTTTTATTTCTTAGTCGTTGAAGTATAGATGATGTTTGTGAGTAACTTCTCTGAAAAACTCTCAAGAGACTAAACTCGTCCACTACGGGTAACCTAGGGGTTTAAAAGGCTTGTTACACATGCTAAGTGTAACCGTGATTCCTACGAAAGTGAGTTAGAATTTTTGGTTTTTTGTTTACTTAGTTTAGATCTAGTTTTACTCGAGGACTAGCGAAATGTAAGTTTGCGGGTATTTGTTAAGCACATAAATGCTACACAATTATGTCTATATATACATTATATTGGCTAGTTGATTAATATAAGTTCATTTGATTAGTCTATTCCATTGGTTTATAGGAATCACCGTGAATACGATGAAACGGGCTAAGACTGGGGACTTTATGGGGTTGTAAGATCCTCACGGCTTGACTCCAGAGAGAATACACAAAACAAGGTTGGAAATAACATGTATTAGAGATTCTAAAGAACTGCTCAAAGTTTGAAGTACTATTGTCAATAGGTCAAAGGGCGCGCGCTCTTCATTTGGCTTGTTCGAGAGCGCGCCCATGCCTTTTCTAGATTTCGCAGAATTTCAGTGTTTTTCCAGCACCCTTTGCAGCTTGCTTCCACCGCTTGGTACTCGATTTAGACAGTTCCAGAAGGATTCAAACACTGAAGGAAACCTTTCCAAAGTGAATTCCAACTCGTGCATGCCCTAAAGGACACTCTATATAAACAAAGGAAAACAAAGAGAGGAGCCTCTCCAGAATACCGAAACAGAGAGCATGAAGAAAGAAAGAGAGAAGAACAAGAGAGAGGCTGAGAGAGAAGAGAGTAGAGAATTGGAAGAGGACCTCACATGCACTAAAATAGGTGATATCTTTGGAGGTTTGCGACAAAAGCTATAGCCATTGCATTGTTGGAACAAACGAGAGTAGAGGATATGACATCACATCAAGCTTTCGGTTTTGTTAAAGGATTCCTTTTCTTTCTCTTTTTGTTGTTCTATATATTATGTCTAGCTAAACTCCAAGCTAGGGCTTAGATGAAGCCGTAGACTTGCGTAGATTTATACTGTTTAATTGGTTAACTGTTCTCCAATTTAACGATTAAACTTGCTTGTTTTCATATTAATTTTAGTAGAATACTTTCATTAATTATATCTTTCATGTTAAATTGCATTACTTGACTAGTTAATAGTTAGATAAATATTCCGTTATTATCAAAGCATTGATTTTATCGTTTACGTAAACTTGTGAGAAGTCGTGCTGTAAGAAGACAACTTTTGCTAGGAGTTTATATTGTCGTTTGTTGAAATTCAATCAAACCAATATATAGATTTATATAAGAGCTCAACATTTATATCTTCGAGTAAGCTAGGTTACCTTTTCCTCGTGCTTACTCGTAATTAAAAGAGAACTTTAAATCAATTGAACCAAGATAACATACAATGGTCTAAGGTGGATTCGAGTGCCTTAGTATTCTCTCCATTAATATAAGTTTTATTATTTTCATAGTTAACCATGCCTAAACATTCACATACATAGACTCTAAACATTCATAATATATAGTTTATAAACATTGCACCATTCAAATACATAGTGTACTACTGCAAAAAAAAAAAAAAATTGTAAACATGTCAGACCATATTTGTTCCAAACAAGTGATGTAGCCATTAACATACAAGTACTACTACAAAAAAAACCAAAACACAAGTACTACTACTGCTTAGATCCTCGATCTCATTCAAGTACTACTATTGCTTAGACCTCCTTTGTGATTTCCCTTTACCAGTAGCAGGTGTTTCATTAGCATTACCAACTGCATTTGACCTTGTAACTCTAGATGGACTTGGAGCATTGCTGCTGTCGAACCATCCATACATCCCTACAACTCTTGATAGACTGGAACTACCTTCTACATTTAAATGTATACATCAACACTTCAATAAAATGAATTCATCTAAACTAGAAAATGAATTATAATAGCAAAAACATATTAAACAGATGTAAAACATAATAGAATGAATTTATTATAAATCAAATTCAGTATCGCAGTAACAAGTTGTAAAACATAATAGAACATGAACATGAATATTGCAATAGACAACTAGATAATAATCAAATGAATAATAGAAAGTAAAGCCCTAATTTGTAAACCCCTAATTAGCCAAAAAGAAAAACAAAAAAAAAACCCTAATTTGTAAAACCCCAATCTCTGTCCATTGATCCACACATGACCCTTTCCCATGCTACACATATCAATAGCCAAGGGATCATTCCCAGGTACCGCATTAAAAATGGCCTACAACGGTTTAACATAAAAATGTTGTCAAACCAACCACCAGAGGAATGAGATAACACTTTACTCATGAAGTTTGAAGGCCTGGACATAAGATCCTCACCTTGTACCATGTCAATGGTTGCTTTTGCGCCACTAAAGATCCATCCACCCACTCAACTGAGGAACTACCACTTAGTGTATGAAGACTCAAAGTTTCACCACACCTGTTACAAAGATTTTTTTCCATTTATGGCCAAACCTACAAACCAATATATAAATTAGTATCAATTACTCTAAATCAACAAACCATACTCAAAATCAAAAACCAACAAACACAAAACAAAGCCCTAAATAAAAATGTCTCAACCCACACACACCCACTCTCACCAGCAATTCTTGTTTAAATTAAAGTAAGTTTTCAAATTCTCATCTCTCTACATTCCAATTTCTTCAAACACTTGTTGTGGTAACTCAAAAACCACTTCCCTTTTTCTTTTTATTTTTTTAAAATAGCCCTAAAATTAATCAAAATTCCACAAATTTTCAGTAGAATGAGTAAAAATGTCAGTTAGAAAATAAACATTGATATGTTTCCAAACTCTTATAAGAAAAATTCACAAAAAAGAAGTAAAATTTTGGTTATAATCGAAATCAATTACTTTCCATTAAGAGAGAGAGAGAAGTGGAGCTCGATAATCACCTGATTTTGGAGAGTGAAGAGTTGCCTAGTTTTGGAATGGTGGAGAGAGGGTGGTGTAGACTGATTTTGGGGAGAGAGAGTCAGTGGTTGAGTGAAAAAGATAATGTTTAGAAAAGAGAGATCGATCAAACTTTTGGGGGAGATTTTTTTTTTTTGCTTCAGTCAAACTTTTATTCCAACAATACCCTCCCTTATTTCCTCATTTAAAACTAGAGATCACTGGAGAAGGACTGTTGGTTTGGAATAGATAAAGGGTCGGGATTGGCTGTGCCTATAATGTGGCTACAGTGCCTATGGCTATATATATATATATATAAATCCAATAGTGTCTACGATACTTGAAAGATTGAGGTTCTCTAATTAAAGAACGTGCTTGCATAGAAAACCTCCATCATATCTCTCCTGTGACCTGGTTGTTGGTATATGCCCATGTATTCCTCGTTTCACTACTACCATTAGTAGCAACTCAGGTTTACATTGTTCAACTCTGATGCTACGTCAATGATAAAATACATGTAAAATTCTTTCCTTATGTGCCTCATATTAAAATTTTGTGTTTGCATGAGATTAAGGTCTGGTCATAGTAAGGAATTTGAGCATACTTATCATAGGAGAAAATACGAAAGGCAATTGCGTAAGTTATCACCTTAACAAGGCTCTTCATCTATAATCCAATCTCGTCAAGCGCCTCTGTTGCCACTAAATCCTATAGATATGGCCAAAGAAAATTCTCGAACAGAGAAGCCCATTTTGGACTTCTACACTACTTTACATGAAGGACCTTCTTCCTGTATCAAACTCGTGGAAATTGCGGGTGATTTTTGAATCTCGCCCAACGTTTTTGGATTGTTACCTGTTTATCATGGTTTAGACCATGAGAAACCATCTAATCACCTTCATCAGATTCAGCAAGTAGCTACCACATTCCATCATCCAGCCATTTCCAGTGAACAAGTCTTGCTAAGGTTGTTTCATTTCACCTTGGCTGATAAAGCTTCAGTTTGGTTAGCAGGTCAAACGCCATAATCTCTTGACACATGGGCTAAACTCGTGCAGTCATTCATGATCAAATTCTACACTCAGAAGAAAACTACTAAATTGCTTTAGAATATCCAATTCTTTTGCCAGCATCCTTATGAATCTATTATGGAAGCATGGAGTCGATTTATTGATCTTCTTTTAGAATGTCCCCATCATCAACTCGACAACACTGTCCTTGTCTGTTCATTCTTTAACGATCTTTCCAAGCATAAAAAAAATGCTTGATATCATGAACGGCGGTTCTTTCATGGACAAAGGAGCTACTGAGGCATACACTTTTCTCGAAAAACAAGCTTCAAGAGGTACCTATTGGGGTAACACTGATTCTTCCAGATCATCTCACGACAATCCTCCCAAAGCTACATCTATGTTTGAGGTGAAACCTGATCCAGAATTAAAAACTCTGATCGAGTCCCTGACCAAAAAGGTAGATGCTCTTTCTGTCCAAGTGAATGATCAAAAGCCAAAGTAGGTCATGAACATTAACACTTCTCCATGTTACCTTTGTCGGAGCTTTGACCATGCTGAACTCTCGTGCCCATTACTCTATGATTCCAATCCTTAACTACCTGAAAAAGTTTGTACCTTCAACGTCCCTAACGCACCTTGGCGACAACATCCTAATTTCACTTGCCGACCAACAACAACTAGGCCCCCCAGGTTTCACCACTCAACTCGTTAGGCCAAATCCAAACTTCTATTCATATCAACAAGGATATAATCATAAATTCCAGCAAGGACAAGCCTAGTTTTTGAGCTCTTCCACCTCCAATTTCAACCGCAGCCTCGTGCCCTTCAATCCAAATTTCTCACATCAACAACTCATCAACCACTACCATGACCTCGTTCCAGTAGAACCACCTATGCAACCTTCAGCAGACAAGACAAATGAGACTTTTCTATCTTGCATGCAACAACAATCGCAAATCTTGACATTCATTCAGCAATCCCTTAAGTAGTTAGCCCAAGACAACACTTAGAAAGGTGAGTTTCCTGGACATGAGGTTCCAAATCCTAAGCCCACCAACACAGCCTTTAAAGTTACCAATGCACCAACTAAAAGTCACCAAAATCAGGAAGAGGTGAATGTAATCACCACTCTTCATTCTGAAATAACAGTCGACAATCAAATTCATATGCAGGATAACCACCCACCTGTCGCACAGCAAAAGAAATTGTACCTGCATCTGCCGAGAGCCAATACCCGAAGAGAAAAACCTCTCTAAGACCTTGAAGCTTTAATATTGTAGTGAGTATACTTCAAAAAAGTTAAATTAAGAGTTGAGGTTCATCCTAAATTGTTTGGAGTTGAGTGTGGGAGATATGAAAAAGAAAGGTAGACTCTTGAATATTAGAATGGTTCTATGCTAATGAACTTGGAAGCTTGATTGTTTGAATGAAATGACTTGAAAACATGAAAGGAAGATTGATTAAGATATTGAAATGAAAGTAACAAACAAGATTGAAGATTTAAAACAAGAACAAATAACAAGTTGATTGAAATAAAGAAAAGGAAATAACAAGTTGATTGAAATAAATTAAAACAAACAAGAAATTAAAAACAAGAATTAAAAACAAGAAAAGAAAATAAAAAAACCAATTGGTTTGGATCTTAAGACATGGATGAGTTCTCTCTCCCTTGCTTTTTGTTTATAAAATCCTACTTTTGCCAATTACAGATTTGCCTTTCTCCATTACAAACTAGACACCTCACCCCTTTCACTTTTGCTTTTGCTTTTTGGTGCCTTCTTGACCAAGATAAGTTAGGGAGAAAGTCCTCATAATTTGAATGAAGGGCCTCCACTTTTGGTCTTCTGATTTGAGGACTTTGACTGTTGACTTTGACTGGTTGACTTTGACTTTTTTAGCACTTTTCCATAGCAACTACTGGTCTTCATAATAAGTGTGATTAATGCTCCTTTTAGTATTAAGATGCAGCTTTTATGATAAGTGGTCTGAAATACTCTTTAACCTGAAAAAGGCAGTAAAAGCTATGAGTTATCTTTTTGTTAAGTGTAAGAGGGACTATAATACAACAATACACGGGTAATAAAATGCACATCATTTGGGTGCTGATCACCACCCCTAAATAGCATCTTGCTTGTCCTTAAGCAAGGATGAGAGAAAAAACTAAGATCACAAATGTGTGATTTATACATTATACTAATCTCGTTTTGTAGAGTGCGATTGCATTGACCATCTGCAACAAGGCTTTAAACCACTAGGTATTCCCTAGTTGATGAGCTTTAAGCCTCGTGAGAGTTTTCCTGTGAAGGTACTAACAAACTTCTTCTATTTAGTAAAAAGGGTATTGTTTACTTATTTATTCTCAGAAGTTCATACATCTCATTAGCTAGGAATAATGACAAGCTCCTTTGAACTCAAAATAACATATGTGCAATAATTTAAGCATCTAATGATAAGTGTACAAAACATGAGCAATGAAATGCAAAAATAGAGTTATTTCTGAGGCTTTTGGAGAGCTTCCTTAAGGTGGGTTCTCATAGGGGTGTGTTGCAATCAAAACTCATTGATAGATTCAATCAAGGTTCATTCTCTCAAGTGTAGCAAGCACTTATATTCCTCGCATACTCAAATGATGTCCAAAGAAACTGGGGCCGATTGATCATGCTTGCCACTTACAATCACACCATCCTATTCCTAATCGGACTAGATGTATTTTAGTAGGAGTTATGGGGCTAGGGTGATGGTTTATAAAGAAAAAGGAAGGGAAAACCAAAATTTGATAAGATGAGAAACTGGGTCTTCAAGATACTTGTAACCAGAGTAGAACCTCGTTTTGTTCTTTTGCTAACGAATTGATACATTCCTTTTGCCCTTTTGCTTTGTGACTCCATATGGTTTTGAATTTTAGGAGTTCTAACTTTTATTTTGATTCTTTTTGTTTTTGATATCGTCACCTTTTGATTTTGAACTTTTGGGAGATTCGATTTTTGACTGCTTTGGATTTTTGGAGTTTTGGTATTTGATGGGTCTTTCTTTTCTTTTCTTCTCTTTATTTTCTTTTTCTTTTGGAAGTAAATAACTTTTATATTTTTGTACAAGGTCTTCTCTTTGCTTTTTCCGATAACCATCTAGTTCTTAACTCATCAGTTGGGTAAGTTTTTTATTGTGTGTTGTAATGGGTTAGGAATTTTTGGTGAAAAATAAAAAGTCTTTTTAGAAAGGGTGAAGGCTCAAGAGGGGTAACTAGAGGATAACTATCTTTTTAGGTTTTTAACGTTTATTTGGCTATATTGGTCCCAAAAGGGCCTAAATTCCCTCTTAGGATATGGTGTGGTGATCAAGCAAGTGGTCGTGTGGTCTTTCTATCCAGACATCCTTTGTGTCATCATTCAATAATCATTCAGATGAGGCCTTTGGCTAGATTCTCACAGGATATGAAACTTAATTGTTCTAATCTTGGCTTCAGAAACTCACTGCTATATACAAGCAAATGCTGATGTTTGTCATTCATGAAATGATGCAGATACTATTGTATGTATATTAGTCTAAGTATGAAAACAAGTCCTTACTATTCATCATAGGAAAAGGAAACAAGACTTTTTAATACTAAACGGAAAATTATTTTTGGTCTTTTTCAAAAAAAAATTTTATAAAGGAAGAAATATACTATTATATATATACTACATAGAAAATGCATAGTTTTTGTAAAATGTTACTATACCAACTCTATGATAAAACTATGCTTGTCCTCAAGGTATGAACAGATAAGGAAAGAGGTTACCATAGAACATGAGCAAAAACGGCGATACACCTGTATTTTGTTCTTCATGATGAAAATATGACACTCCCAAATAAGTTTGGGGCGTGGGTTGTTTGATATAGAACCAGAATACATGGTTTATTATACTAGGGATATTTATTCTACTATAAAATCTTTTTGGGTTTCTGTATTTTTGAAAACATATATGTAATGTAGAAAATCTAACATGGATGCATGACTACGATTACACTACGAAATGTAAAGTATGTAAACAACTATCTATACAGACACATATGAAATGTGTGTGTGTGTGTGTGTGTGTGTGTTTTTTTTTTTTTTTTTTTTTTTTTGAGTAATTGTTTTTCTCAATCTAAAGGTATCTCTAGCCATATAGAGGTTTTGACAAGAAGATAAAATTATACGTAATCCGATATCATTTTGGTTACTTCGGATGTATAACATTCATTTTTATATCTTCTGGGTTTGAAAATTATGGCGAGATGTTGTAAGAAAGTCATACTTAAAAGAAGTGATGAAAAACAAACCATAACAGAACATCTCAGGCAACTTTCATGTCGACTCTGTATTGAATCCAGTCCAGTCAGACTGTGGCTTCAGTTATATGTGTTGGGGGATTTACTACGCAAGATGTATTGGGAAGGGTTATTTGATTGGACACTAGTGGATGGTGAAACTAGGTCTCTTTGGTGGATTTTGGTAATTCTAGTTAAAATGGGGTGGAACCAATGCTCTGTTATGATTGATGTAGGTACCTTGTCCTTGTCTAAATGTATTTGATGGTTGACATGATGATATGTTGGTGAACAAGGGACAATTGGTATCTATATAGTTTAAACTGAGACATAAATTGCATGCATGGTGATATGGGCAACCCTTAGTAACACATAATTAATCCTCAAACTGCCCTTAGAAGAATGGAGATAGCGTACTTCCAAGGGTTGGTCTATGTGGAATCCATTACCTATGTTTTTGTTTTAAGAAAATCACATAACTCTTGATGTATTGAAAATCTTTTATAATTAGAGTGGAGAAAAACAACTATTTTTGAAAAAAAAAATGTAAAATAAAGAAAAAAAAATTGTATACTCGCTCCACTGGATCACACTTACTTAAACGATGAGTAAAAAATATTTTACAAAGAATATGCGAGATATACGTGGACTAAGGCTCGACACTTACAACCACACACTCCAAGAGGAGTGGTCCAGTTACCTTAATGATGCACTCCCATGGAATGCATCGAGAAAGCATAACAGGAATATTTAATTGTCATATATTCAAGACTATATGTGGGGTCGTTTTAAGTCAGATTCCCCAAGACTATGCATATGAGATGGATGATATGCTGTTAACTATATACTAATAATCTAAATAGTTGGGGATCTTTATAGAGAAACATATGAAAGAATAAACCCCCAAATAGAATGAAATGATGTATTTGGAGAGTAAGATGCAAAATGGTAAGATGTATAATGATAAGATAATGTTTGCGTAACCCATCATAAAATTTATGCAATAACCCGTCATAGTTGAATTGTCCAAAAAAGTGTGAGTGTGGTAGTAGTTGTTCTTCAGGAAGCTGAAATGATGTGGAATATGACATACTAGGCTTTTGAACCACTTGAATGATGGGTTCATCATCGCATGCTTTCAAGAATTCCAAGAACTCTTCATCTAGCTTGGGTAAATCTACAAAATTGGTGTCAGTGTCAGCATCTTTAAGAAAATCATTGATTTCATCCATTGTTAAGTCCATAACGACCAAGCTAGATTGGGATCCACATAACTTTATAGATTTTGTTTCCTCTTTTTTTGACACTTCAATCATCTACTGGAATGATAGGCTCGTGAGTATGTATGTTGTACAAAGTCTCTTTATTGGGATGGTTTAGAAACTTATGAAGGATATCAAAGGCAATTGGCTTAAGTGCGAATTTGAGGTTTATTTGAAATGGTTTCTAGGTGCTGTCCTTAAAAAGAGGTGGAATTTTGATGAATGGAGGTTGGATTTCAAGAGGTGTTAAATTGGGATGGTGATGGTTGGGTGGTGGTTCTTCACATGATCTCGAGGACTTAGAGAATTCTTCATCTAGTTTTGGCGTTTCCACAAGATTGTGGTTCATATCTGTAGTAGTAAGAATGTCACAAATTTGTTCTATCGATAAGTCTTTAACTGCCAAACTAAATTGAAATCCACTTTCTACCATAGATTTTACTCCCTCTTTTCCAAACACTTCATTTTCTTTGTCCTCTCTACCTAGATTTTCATGAATTTTCTCATTACCATTTTCCAAATGTGTTGAGTTCAATACATGATCTTGAGTTTCTTCTGTCAGAGTTTTCTCATTTATGGGTGATGATACATTAAGGCATGTGAGAGAAACTGTGACATCAGGCATATAGTCATAGTCATAAGACCTGGAATTCACATAATAGTCAGGTGGATGGTGATAGGATTTTAATTGGTCTGAAGTATCAGGATGGGCCCTAGCAATGGGCTTTGTTATAGTAACACCTTGTTTCTCGTGTTGGATGGATTCTGGACTGGTGGGAAGAATATTAGTCTCAGACATGGAATCTTTTGAATTAGATTGGAGAAAACATAAGGTAGTTGCTATTTGCTATGTTAGTATTGTTTGCTTGGCCATTTCCTCGTAGAGTTGGTCTGTGATGGATGGTGGAGTGGAATACGAATTTGATATGGATGGTGATGTGAATGGTAATGTGTTTTGGGTGAAACCGCACTCTGACTGACCGAATAGATACATGAATGGTGGTTAACTATTTGGGTGGAACTTTATGAATTGTCGGCATGACTGGAAAACTCTTGAGTGTATGGGGTACTCAATCAATGATGATGCACAAACAGTAAAATTTCATTTTTTAAAATTTTTTGAAAATATTTGCTTTTGGTATATATTTTACTATGCCCTGTTCAGAGGAACATGTGGGCGCGAGACTAGGATGGATCTATTACACGTCTCAGAAGAGTAGGAAGTCACTTCACCAAGTGGTGAGCTACCAAGAATCTCACTCTATGATGAATTTGGGGGAGGGGAGTGAGGAAGGTAGTTGGTCCATTGGAATTTGGTAACTGATTACTGTAAATCTTCGTGGCTATATTTTTGTCCTTTTATGGAGGAGCGTGACTACTTGGGCTCTAGTTGATTAATTTTAATTAATTTATTTGGTCTAGGGCTTCCATGAATCAAGCAACGTCCAATTTATCTACATTGGGTAATGACTTCCCAACGGTTGTTATGGCTTGGGTTCAACCTTATGTGCGAATGTAAATTGTAGTGCGGAAAGTAAATTTCAAACAATCCCATAAGCATGCTTGAACACACAAGTATCCTCTTACTTGGGCTTTGAGGAGGTTTATAATTTACCTCTAAAGCCTTGCATACACACTGCTTGAGGAGAAGGTGACGTCAGTTGGTGCGTGATCTGAGAATCAGGTCCAATCTTTCGAGCTTTACCCTGTTTTAAGTTATAATAAAGGCCCACTTAAAAAGCCCACAAGTTGGGTTTTTGACAATTTATACAACTTTGCCTTCAAGGGCTCAAGCTCTAAACTAAACTGAGATTATACTAATCTA
Source organism: Coptis chinensis (assembly GCF_015680905.1). Lineage (NCBI taxonomy): Eukaryota > Viridiplantae > Streptophyta > Magnoliopsida > Ranunculales > Ranunculaceae > Coptis > Coptis chinensis. The sequence continues at coordinate 41,690,662 of NC_141463.1, forward strand.
ATTAACTAGTTTTAGATTAATCACTTAGATTAACTAGAGTCAAATGGACTTAGAGTGTTGATTACCAAGTTGATCCAAAGTGTGTAAGCTATGATCCATAACTTGCCTCACACACTTTAACTTCCCAAGACAAATGAAACTCTAATCCCTTGGTAAGATTAAACTTAAACAAAGTTTAACTCCTGTTTATCATAAGAAATCAATAAAAAACCAAGTTTTTTTTTTACACTAACTATTACAAACAAGTTCCATTGTTTTCTCCTACTCTATTACAAAATCTAGGCTTAGAGTACAACTGTTCTTCACAAATGAACTGAACTTCGAAAAAATCGCACACACTTCTGTTGAGGTGGTCGGGAGGTCGCCCTCGCCGCGCGCGCGTGGTTGCCGGTGAGCGGTCGTTGATTTTCGTCTATTTCTTCAGCTCCTCTCCAGCTTCATTGTCCCACAACCTGATTTGTAAAAAAAAGTTGACAGTACTAAGAAACAATAAAAATAAAATGATGAAAAATAAAAAAAATAGAAATGGAAAGGTCAAAATGTGTCTCCCTTCTTAGATTCTCAACCAATCACTCTCACTCCTTCAATCCATGACGGAGGCGCCATTTGAAGCTTTAATCCCTGGCAGTAGTGCCATTTGAAGCTTTAATATTATAGTGAGTATATATACTTTAAAAGAGTTAGATTAAGAGTTGAGGTTCACCCTAAATTGTTTGGAGTTGAATGAGGGAGATATGAAGAAGAAAGGTAGACTCTTGAATATTAGAATGGTTCTATACTAATGAACTTGAAAGCTTGATTGTTTGAATGAAATGACTTGAAAACATGAAAGAAAGATTGATTAAAACATTGAAATGAAAGAAACAAACAAGATTGAAGATTTAAAACAAGAACAAATAACAAGTTGATTGAAATAAAGAAAAGGAAATAACAAGTTGATTGAAATAAATTAAACAAACAAGAAATTAAAAACATGAATTAAAAACAAGACAAGAAAATAAACAAACCAATTGGTTTGGATCCTAAGACATGGATGAGTTCTCTCTCCCTTGCTTTTTGTTTATATTTTTCTACTTTTGACAATTACAGATTTGCCATTCTCCATTACAAACTAGACACCTCACCCCTTTCACTTTTGCTTTTGCTTTTTGGTGCCTTCTTGACCAAGATAGGTTAGGGAGAAAGTCTTCATAATTTGAAATAAGGGCCTCCATCTTTGGTCTTTTAATTTGAGGACTTTGACTGTGGACTTTGACCGGTTGACTTTCACTTTTTTAGCACTTTTCCATAGCAGCTACTGGTCTTCATAATAAGTGTGATTAATGCTCCTTTTGGTGCTAAGATGAAACTTTTATGATAAGTGGTTTGAAATACTCCTTAACCTGAAAAAAGCAGTAAAAGCTATGAGTTATCCTTTCATTAAGCGTAAGAGGGACTGTAATGCCAACAATATATGGGTAATAAAATGCATATTTAGGAGCTGATCAGACCCACTCTGATAAACATGCCAAAAAGTTGGTCGATCCATTTGCAAAATACAGACCAATAGCCCCTTTTCTAGCACATTTGGTAAAGAATAAACCTGATGAAAATTTTGACAAAATTCGAGAAACATTCAAGAATTTGACGATAAACCTTATGTTTCTCGATGCTCTCAAACAATTGCCCAGACATGGTAAGTTTCTATGGATATGTGCACTACCAAAAGACAAACACAGGTTCCTCAACAAGCATTCATCACCAAACAATTTCCTTCCATGATGGAGTTCAATGGTATAATAAAGTACAAGGACCCAGGAGGACCCACCATTCCTTGCACTTTAGGAGACAAGTGCACATCTATTGAACTTTTAGACCTAGGGAGCAAATGTTAATTTACTCCCTCACTATCTGTTCAAATAGTTAGGTCTTCATGAGCTGAAGCCTACAACCATGACCTTGTAGTTAGCTAATCGCTCTATCAAACATCCCAAAGGAATTATTGAAAATGTCCTTGTCAAGGTCTAGGATTTTTACTATCCCGTTGATTTTGTCATTTTGGACACGAAAGTTGCATAAGACTCCATTCCAATCATCCAAGGGTGTCCATTTCTTGCAACTGCAAATGCCCTTATCAACTGTCATGATGATTCCATGACCATGTCCTTTGGAAATCTCACTGTGGAAATAATTGCATTCAAATTGCTACCACAAACTATGGATGGTGAGATCAACATGATCACCAGTTCAGTTGATGTCTTAAATCCAACATTGGTACCCATTCTTCTTACGGAGGATGACAAGGATCACAATTTCTTTGCCGACTTCACTACCAAAGATATTGAAGATTTTCTTAAAGATGCACATACTTTTGTTGATGAATAGTATCCTGTAAATCCAGACAAGCTGGATGATGAATACTTCAAATTCTTGAGAGCATATGATGAGTTACCACTTGTAGAAATCGACCCACCTTCTACCACCATGATTTCCTATCCTCCACCCTTTCAACAGAACCTTGAGTTTGCACTTGACTTTCTCGCCTCTCCCATTCTTCACGAGTTTTTCAATCCTTCTGGCGAGAACGTCATACCCATGAATGAACCACGGGAGCGTTTCTTTTTCAAATACAAAACAATAGAGCCCCATTCATTCAAAGAGTTTAGTGCTAATCCCATTTTCACATTCCTTTTGAAACATTTACATCCCAAGTGTGCTTTATGAGCATCGTTTTTCTCATCGCCATCTACTCAAATACCGTTCCATTTGAGAAAAACCAAAGTGCACGCTCGTTTAGGTTCTTGGTCTACTAAACCTCAAGGTAATGAATCTTGGTGTCTGAATCTGTTTGGGGGTGAAAAACGTGTTAGTTGGATAGACCCACAACTTTTTCAATTGTTGATTTATATTAAGTTGTTTATTGATAATTGAGGATCCCACATGGTTTGATTAAAGTTTCGAGCATCTGATTTTAAATGACTCATCTTTTTTTTCCCGTGTACTCCATTTCCATCAAACCTTTCACTTTCACCAACAATTCCTTACCCATCTATTAACCCCAAATAAAATAAACCTACCTAAATAATGAGTATGAGAAATATGATGAAATGTGGAAAAATGAAGAGAAAGACTTGTCCCAAATCAAAATTAGTTACTTGCTTCAGAAAGAAAAAGAAAAGAAAAATAGAATTATGTTTCCCAAAAATCAAAAGAGAAATCAAAGCTACAATTACCCAAAAATCAAATCAAAAGGAGTCTAAAAGCTTAAAAGTGCTAAGTATGGAAACTCATGTAGAAGCAGGAAAAGGAAACAAGGATTTCTCTAGTGTAAATATCTCGAAGACCTTATTCTCTCGCATACTTATCATTTTTTATTTTCCATTTCCATTTTCTTTTACACCACCACCTAAGCCCTGTAATACCTAATAAAGACCTCTAGCTCAACTAGGAGTAGGATGATGTGATAATAAGTAGTAGACATGATTTATCAACCTCGGCTCCTCTGACTGTCATTGAGATGAGAGGAAACATATGCCACTGCACACTGGAGTTAGCAAAACCTGAGTGGAAAAATTAAGAGTGAATTTGTGTTTTGACACATACTTGTGAGAACTTATTTAGGAACGCGTTCCAAAGGATCCAGAAATGACTCTGCTTGTACATTTCAATGTACAGTTCACTGTATGCATGTTCATATATATATATATATATATATGTAGATGTTTTAATTATTGTACACATATTAACTTGAGTTTCAAAAGAATTAATCCTCGTTCCCCACTAGTGAGATGTATAGAGATATCTGAGAATAATTAAGGGAACAAGCTTTTGTTACTGAGTTATTGTAGTATAAATAAAGTTTGTGAGTATCTTCTCTTGAAACTCTCATGAGGCTATAACTCGTCCACTACGGAATTCCTAGTGGTTTAAGGCTTTTTTGCATATGGTCAATGCAACCGCAATCTGCGAAATGAGAATTAATTTAGGACTACACATTTTTGGCCACTTATCTATTTTAATGTTTCTTCTTTACTTTAGGACAAACAAAGTGCTATTTGGGGGTGGTGTGATAAACACCCAAAACTGTAATATAAAACCCCGTAAAGACATAGCATTTTGGTTAATTATGTGTTTAATAATTATGAATTAATTATATTTTCGTGCTTCTACAGGTCTTCACGATGAACATAAAAATGAGGATAAAACCAATATTTAAGCACAGAATAGTGTGTCTATGTGAATTATTCCGATTTAGCCCATGCAAAGCTCAATGAAGCCCGACTAAAGCCCCGGAATGCAAAGAGGACATTTCTAGGTCAGAACAAGATTAATGTGCAAAAAGCATCGAAGTTCCAGTAAACATATCTTCTAAACTGGACTACAAATCCAACAAGTGAACCATCAGAATAATCAGTGCGACAAGCTCTATCTCATACTAGATTTTGCAGAAATCGACTTACGGACCCTCCACTAGACAAAACACTTGGGCCCACTATGCGGACCCACAGACAATCATGCTATCATCATGTATGCCCACGTGAATGCAAACTCTTAAAATCAAATTCTCAAGTCAAAACTAATTATTGCACTTGAGACTTTTGTGCACACAAAAGTCTTGATTAGGTAGGAAGACAAATTATTAATGAGAAAAAAAATCAGCAGTGCATTTATTGATGTGGTTAGGAAAATCAAATGGTAGAATTAAATTAGGTGGTTGATTCACGTGGGTAGGAAGAAAATTAAGCAATCTCGTGCTTTAAAAGGGAGTTTTCATTAGCAAGATACAACTTTGGATTCCTTAATTTTAGTTTTAGTTTTCATTTTGCTCTGGAGTTAGCAAGTTCATATTTTCTAGTTCTAAGTTGTAACCAATCCTTGTACAAATTTTAACAAAGAATTCTAATAAAATACTTTCTTCTAAATTCTTTGTACTAGGATTCATCTTATTATTCTCTTTTAGTTATATCTATTAAATTCTTTGCAATTCATATATTCTAAGGATCATGAGCTAAAACCTTCCCTGGTGGAGGGTTAATGACGCTCATGTGAAGATCAAACCCCGGTTGAGGAGACCTGAATCATTGCTTAGAACTTATGTTGTATTTAACATCTTGTTATAAAATGACAGTGATCATTCAAAATTGGAGTCTAGAGCTCTAGATAAGGTCACATGCACGAGCCAAGTGACACTAGGGCTAGTTGTGCACACGACCCTTTGGTGCACTCAGGTTTTGAAATTTGAGCTGCTGGTGTAGAATAGAACCAAGGATTGAAAAGGTAGTTCAAAAATAAATATCAATTTAATCTCTCATGCTAACAAGATGGGATAAGAGATATGTTCGTGTTGTTAGGGATCAACGCCTCAACTCATTTTGGGTTTGTCTATGAACCATAAACAGGTTAGAGATAACATGATTTTGACTTATTAATTAGGGAAATAGTTTAAAATGAGTAGATTTAACTCTCCACCCTTCCTTCTCTCTATCTTTTTTGTGATAAGAAAATCAGCCTTTTTGTAAGTTTTAGTAGTTTGAATTCCAAGCAACATCCTAGAGTAGTTCGAATAGCCACCAAAAAAATCTTTCTCACGAGTTCCCTAGCGTAGTAATTCCAGTGAAGAAACTCATAAGTTCTAGACTTTAGGAGTGGAACGAAACCTTTGCTTGAAGTGTATTCTAACGTGCATGTGAGTAAGGTATTTGAATGAGCGTGTATTTGATTTAAACTTTGTAAACACACGAAAGTCCGAACAATACTCAACACTGATCATTTCTGGGTCAAATCAAGACAACATTGCAGAAAAGTTGTTGAACATCTGTCGATCATATCTTCTAATTATGGACTCCGAATTCAACATGTAACTTGTTAAAACAATCAGTACGGCGAGCTCTACACAAAGACGTGAAGTTGTAAAAATCACTAGAGCCCACATAGACCTACCATTGGTCAAAACATGTTGGCCCATCACTTAGTGGTTGCTCCATTATTTGAGCACTAATTGAAGACAAAGTGAACTGGAGCACTAAATAAATAAGTAGAGAACAATAGGAAATGGAGAGAGTACTCATGTGTTGCACTTATTAAGTTAGATTTAATTTTAATGAGTTGTAGGTAAGAAAATATCATGTTTTAGTTTTTAGAATAGTTTGTAACTCATCAATGGAGTTCTCTCCAAAGGAATGAACTTTTTCTTCTTTTCAATATGTTTTTCACTAGTTTCTTTAGAATCTCTTGTAATTAGTTCATAGATCCTGTGATCATGAGCTAAAACCCTCCTTTGTGGAGGGTTGATGAAGCTCATATGAGGAATCCAACTATGTTTTTACTTTTTGGTCATTTGCTCAGGGCGTTCAAGTTTGATATTACATCCTATCACAAAATGGTACCAACTGTCCAAATTTGAGAACCCGGATTCAGAATTCAGTAGCAGGGAGTGACTACTTTAGTAGCGCTCGCGACTCTTTTGTAAGATCAGACTCCCATCTTTGAATGACAAGTGTAAAGTTAAACTTGGAGTTGAAAGGTACTCTTGGAGATGAGGTATTTGTTCAACTCCTCATGCTAACAGGATGTTCTCAGAGATGAGCTTATCGTGTTAGGGATCATGATGTGAAACTCGTCTTTGATTTGTCTATGAATCGAAGGAGAGATTAGAAATGCGAGACAAGTTGTAAGCAGTGTAGGAGTAATCTACATGAGTGGATTTAACTCCTTACAATTGTCTTTCTCTCTTAATTCTCTTTGTGTAAGTGTTTAAAAGTTGAGTTATGTTATTTGTAAGTTAAGGTAAAAAGAATTCAAGTGTAGTGTAAAAACTTATTCAAAAATCCTTCTCACCACAAGGTTTCCCAAGATAATATTTCATCTCTACTGTTATAACATGTTCAATTTTTAGGTATGGGTACTATAGTAACAAGCATCATCCAGTTTATCTACATTGGATAATGTTCCCAATGGTTGTTATTTGGCTCGGGTTTAACCTTATCCGTGTTTAAGTAAATATAGTGTGGAAGTTAAACACGAAGTCACACGATCATGCTTTTGTAAACACCAAGTATCCGCTGACTGGGAGTTGCGAGGAGGTTTAGAGTTTACCTCTCAAGCCGTACTTACACGCTGCTTGAGATGTAGTTGACGTTGGTTGGTGCGTGATTTGAGAATCAAGCCCAACCGTTCGAACGTTTTGTTTGGTTACAAATTTTGACTAACTAAACCCACAAGTCAGGTTGAAAATGTGGCACAACCAATAATTTACAACTTTACCTTCATGGGCTTAACTTGCATAATGTAAATAAAAGACTACTACTTAACTAGATAACTACTTAACTGTATAACTACTTAACTATATAACTACTTAACAAGATTAATGGAAGGAACAATGTCAATGATTAGAAATTTAATCTTCAAGTTGATAAGAGATACGTGCGCGTATTGTTGCACTACTCACCTCACGGATCCAAATGGTCCAAGTAGATCAAACTTCTAACACTTGATAAGTTATTAAACTTCAACCAAAAGACAATTGACATTTTACTTTAGGAAAAAGGTTGGTATTATCCTAAACCTTATCCCAGTTATACTCAACCTTATCAAAGTTGATATTATCCTATTTTTTTTTATATTTTTGAAAAATAATAATAATGGTAAAGTAAAAACATGATATTATTCGAAAACTATTATTTATCTAAGACTAAAAATAAACTATTTTTTTTTGTATTTTTAAATATTTATATCTATATTTTTTTAGTTTTTCATAACATTAAATATTCAAAATCTAACTACTTTGGAATGGCTAACAGTTTGATTAAACAAATCCTATGAAATTAATCTACAAAACACGAAAATGAACTTGTACCTACAGAATCATGTTCCGTTCAAAGTGGGCGTGGTAATTATTAGGGGTGGGGCAGAGTGCTTGAGGCGGCACGAGCGCGTGGCTTGCCAAAGTGATGGAGTCGATTGTTCCCGTTTGCTCCAAGCTTCTGATAAAATTGATCTCAATTTTTGGGTTGTCAAACCAAATATTGGATAATGTTTACTCTCCCTACTTTTTGCTTTTATACTCATACTTTTACAATGACTGATTTGCCCTCTCCCTCTACAATCAAGACACTTAACACATTTGCTTTTTACTTTTCCTTTTTGCTTTATGCTTTTGTTTTTTCTCTTTCTTCTTAAGCAAACTAGGTTTTGAGCAAGGCTATTTTTGTGACAAGGCCATCCATCTCCTGTCTTCTGAGTTAAGGACATGATTTTTAGTCTTCTGGGTTTGAGTTCTTGACCTTTGACCTTTGACTTTGGCTTTGACTTTTTCAACACTTTTTCATAGAAGCTTGAGTCTTCATAATTAAGAAGCATTAATAAAGCTCTTTTTGGCGCTACAATGTATCTTTTAGGATAAGTGGTCCGGAATGGCCTGTAACTTGCAAAAGACAGTAAAAGTTATGAGTTGTCTATTTATTATGCGTAAGAAAGGCTGTAATGTAGTAATATAAAGGTAATAAAATGCACATTTGAGAGCTGATCAGGTACGATTCTTGCTCAACCTGTACAACAATATAAATTTGTGAGCAAGGTATTAATACAAGTGTAGGTTTAGTGTTGTGTCTTACATAACAACAAATTAACATTTATATGTATTTACAACATGAATGTTATTTTTATTTTCTACATGTAGCATGAAATAAGTGGATGTAACACATATATATCATCCATTTCATACTTAAACATGTACGTGAACAAGAAAATTCTAGATCTACACCAATGAAGAAAAACAAAAACTAATAGGAAGTTCAAGTTGTTCTAAATCTTTGATAATTGTGGATCAAAAATGGAAACATCGATGTAGCATGACCTAGTTAAGTCATGGATGTAACTAAAAGAATAAACCATTGACAAAGAGAGCCTCTCAAGACTAGTCAAGTTTAGTATTTTGGGCATTAATTTACAGAGACATTTCTTCCAAAATTTCGACATCACCTCTATTGTATTATTAAAGATTTAAAACATTTGAAAACCTGTCATAATAAAATTCCAACCAAATCAATCATTTTCTAAAGCAATCTAACAAAAGTAACTCATACATATAAGAGTTTACCAAATGACCCACCAATTAATATTTTACCTCTATGTACTTCAACAACCCGGCCAACTTCCATAAATTACGTACAAAAAAAATACATGGTTCTACCAGAAGACTATAAAAACTATCGTATCATGAAGGCTATACATAAGATACAATCCGACTCGTTTGGAAGTTTCCAATTGTCCTTGGGCATTTTCTTGAATATTGATAATGGCTTTGCTAACCTCAGGCATGCCAGGTCGCAGATAAACTTAAGCTTCCTCTTTTGATTTGGACACAGATCCTATATTTATGCAAAGTATGAGAGTGCTTGTCCACAGTCTGGAAACTCATCCAAGTTCAGCCTATAAGTTTATAATCCCTTTGTACCATGCACATAAGTTTACATTATCTTCTCATGTGTTTTCAACTAGTGTTAATATCAATTGGCATTTGGTTTGACACTTTCTTAATTCCAGCAACAACATCGTCGAGGTAATTTACCTTCCTCAATGTGTTAAATTTCCAAATTTTGTGGAATGGATCCTTTGAGAACCTGGAATTCAAAACTAAAAATAAAACAATTCAATGAAAGAACAAACTAAAAACAATAAGGAAAGAAGAAATACATACCTGCTCACAAAAATAACATAAAAATGAAATGAATCGAGAGTAATTTTACCTGCTCACTAGCTAGAATAACACAATCTACCTTTCTGGATATGTAAACTACATATGAACATGCACCTAGACTCCTGATATTCCTTTAAGAGAAATAGATAAGAGTATAGAGATGTTGCCATTGATCAAAATTACCGTTATATATCCTCATTACTTTAATTAGAAATGAACCTAGACTAGGAACATCATTATACAAGGCCGTGTATCAAAATGAATGTTCACAAGAAAAACACTATTATCATTCTTACAAAACAAAAAATGATATAACCCTCATCCAAGATTTTCCACACACCACAGTACACAAAATAAATAGACAAGAGCACTAAACCAACAAATATGGTGATTCACTAAAATAAGAAATTATAACCTTTACTTTTAACTACATAGCTAGGGAATAAAAGAGATAAACATGTAAAACACTACCGAGATCAAAGGGTACTATAAAAAAGGATCAAACAACCACCAAAATGAAACTCCATCATTAATCTATTAACTAATTAAACCTAATATTTCTCGCTCTAGAATCTCCTTCAACCCCCTAGGGCACATAGGCTAACCTCTAGCTAACAGCCACAAAGTGAAGACTTTGAACCTAAACACCACTAACTATTGCAATACCTCAAATTGAAACTTCCACAACCACTCACCAAGCAAATAAAGTTTTATAAAAAGCATATACCTAATCTACATATCGTAGTTCGTTTGGTTTTAACTATCAAAAGTTTCTAAGATCCTTTACATGGAAACTAGGAATAGATCCTTTATAATATCAATTTTCGCTCGATCTACTAGAATACCTTCTTTCAAAACTTGATGACCAAGCACTATCTCTTGTTTTACCATGAAGTGACACTTTTTCCAGTTTAGAACTAAGTTGGTATCGCAACAACGTTTAAGGAATAAGGAGAGATGGTGTAGGTAATCCTCCAAAGATGATCCAAAAACTGAAAAATTGTCCATAAAAGTTCCATGTATTTCTCCATCGTTAAAAATACTCATCATGCATTGATAAAGACAAATTTATGTAAAATAACTATCTATGCATAAACACAAATAATCAATCAACTAAACAAGTGCTTAGATCAATATTCCTACTCTCAAATAATAATGAAGTAATATAAAGAGTATGGATTCGTTCCACTCCTAAACTATTAAGACATAAATAGAATCCAATTAATCAAACATAAGGAAACAATGGTGAGAGCAATATTTATAGAGGTGAATTTATACTATGAAACAAAGATGTGAATTTAGCTTGTAATAATTTAACTAAGCAATTGAATATGACTTGAATAAAATATGGAGAAGAATAGAGAAGGAATTAAGGGGATTTGATTCCACCTAGATAAATTCCTAATGTGCTAGTGTAGATTATTGCAATCATAACCAATAAAGATTAAGTAATTGATCCCTAATTATTCATGGCAATCTCTACCAACTAATAATTAACATGTGAGAAAGTTCAACCCATTCTCATGGCGAATCAACTAACCTACTAGAGTGAAACTCTTAATTGCAATAATTCTAACTAACACATCAAGTTTTCATCAAAGCTTCATCAAACCCCTCTAATGGAGGTCTAGCTAAGAATCATGAGGCTATCATAAACATAATAATAAATGGAAGAAGACATCATGAAGAACTACTGTATTAAAGATACTAGAATTGAATAAACTAAAGCTTTTATTAAAATGTTCTAATGGAGGCTACAAACTAAACTAATTAACTAAAACTAAACTAAACTAAACTAAAAAGGGAGAGAAAGAGAACCCTAATTTAAAACTAAACAAAAGATGGGAGTAACCAAGTTTTGTTTAGCCTTAACCCTTTTTATATAGGAGAGGGTTAGGTTTACAATTTTGTGCATGGACTTTGGAGCCATGAAATCAATCCCAAAACCTAATTACTTAAGTCCAAAAAGGATTTCTCTACTAGAAATTACTGCAACACCCTTTTCATCAACTTATTCTTCTCTGATTGGGTCAAATCCTAGACTATTAGAAATCTCTTTCTGAGCCGGTCGTTTTGACATATAATAGGCCCAATTCCGAGTTCTGAGTCCAAAGATACGACCTATGGAAGTTCTGTTGACTTTTCTATTTTTTTTACCCGCGTTGATGTTGACTTTTCAGCTTTTACTAGGCTTTAAAAAGGCTTTTTTCTCCTTGAAACTTGGGCTTTAACCATAGAACTTCTTAACAACCAACCTTTGCTCTTTTCTCTTGCAAAAGTGACATATTACTTCATATATTTGACTCCAAGACCTGAAATACACAAAAGCATATAAACAGTACTAACTCTTATTTATTATACACATAATTGGTCTAAATGTAATATTATTAAAGGGTTAAAACTATAATTTTAGGCTATCATCATGCATTGCTAAAAAGTGGTCGCTGTATTACATAGACAAAAAAGCATAGGACGATAGGCAAATGTTCCAAACGGACATGTGAATGTGGTCTTCTCTTGGTCCTCAGGGTGATTATGGATCTGAAAATATCTTGAGTGACCATCAAGAAAGCAATAGTAGGTTTGTCTAGCTAATCTTTCTAACATCTGATCGATGAAAGGTAATAGAAAATGATCTTTCCTCGATGCGCTATTCAGCTTCTTGTAATCAATGCAAACTTTCCATCCAGTCTGGATCCTAGTTGGAATTAACTCATTGTCTTCATTTTCAATCACTGTGGTTCCTGATTTCTTTGAGACAACTTGAACTGGACTAACCCATTGACTATCAGAAATCGAGTAGATAATGCCAGCATTAAGAAGTTTAACAACCTTTTCCCTGACTACTTCCTTCATCTTTGGATTAAGTTTTCTCTTCGGTTGCTTAGAAGTCTTGGAATCCTTTTCCAAATGAATTTGGTGTTGGACTACCATAGGGTTGATCCCTTTGATATCATCAATTGTCCAACCTATTGTTTTCTGATAAGAGCCCAAAACTGTAGTTTTAACCACTTAACAATATTACTTTTAGACCAATTATGTGATTAATAAGTAAGAGTTAGTACTGTTATCGTGTTCTTATGTATTTCAGGCATTGGAGTCGAATATGTGTAGAAATATGTCCCTTTTGCGAGATAAAGGAGTAAAGGTTGGTTGCTAAGAAGTTCTATGATTAAAGGCCAAGATTCAAGGAGAAAAAGCCTTTTTAAAGCCCGATCAAAGATGAAAAGTCAAAGTCAACGTGGGAAAAAATAGCGCACAAAAGTCAGCTGAATTTTCGAAGGCCGTATCTTTGGACTTAGACCTCGGAATTGAGCCTACCTTACGTCAAAACGACCGGCTCAAAATGAAATTTCTAATGATCCAAGCCTTGACCCAATCAGAGGAGCAGAAGTGGACAAAAAGGTTGTTTAAGTCAAATCTAGCTGAAAATCCCTTTATGGACTGAAGTAATAAGGTTTTGGGCTTGATTTTTCGGCCCAAAACATGGCTCCTCAGCCCATGCATGAATTTGTGGATCTGGTCTATTCTATATCAAGAGACAAAAGCTTATCTTTGAAGTTACTTAGTTTTTAGTTAGTTTTTACTTGGTAAATGATAAAAAAAATACTTAGTTTTATTGCTTTAAATTAGTTAATATAGATTAATCTAATTAGTTGTTAGAACAAGATTTGAGTTTTAGAATAAAATGCTTAGTTATATTTCAATATTTAATTTCTAATTCAATATTTGATTCATAGATTTAGTTTGTCTTAAATTGATAATTAGTTATTCATAATCTTAGTTCTAAATTAGTTTTAAATTCAGTTTTAATTCATTTTGAATCTTAGACTATTGTTCAATTAGAATTATAAAGTTTAAATTACTTATATCAAATGACTTGTTCTTATTGTGCTTGTGTTAGAAATGATAGTGTAATGATTCAAGGCTAAAACCTCCATTAGAAGGGTTTGAGGAAACCTTGATGAAACTTGATTTTATTAGCGTAAAAATCGTCGTAGTAATCTATTCCATTCTAGAAATTAATTAGTTCTCCATGAGAATGGGTTTGATTGCTTCACATGCTGATTGTTAGTTAGTAGAGATTACCATGAATGATTAGGGATTAGATAGACCTAATTGTTATGCGAAAACATTTAAATTTGGATTACGACAAATTCTTCATTAGTTAATTGAGTCAAATCAAGGTGGAATCAAATTCTCCTAATTCCTCCTCATATTGTCAATTTAGTATTAAATTGTTGTCATTTCATTTATCACATCTTGATTAGTTGAATTACCATCGTAGTTAATTTCAATTTCATTACTTTCATGACTTTGTTAGCTTACACGAACTAGGAAACGTTACACCTAAACAAACTAGGAGTGGAACGAATTCTCTACTCTAAACATATTGCATTGAAACGAGAGTAGAAACTTTGATATAATAAGCAAGAAAATAGTTGTAGTTTTACTTACATTTGAGTTTCATCGCTTATTCGTAGGTAAAATTATAGTTTTTCCATTTATCAAATGGCGCCGCTGCCATCTTAGTTGTGTTTAGTTTTATTTCCTTTAGTAGTGATAATTCTACCAAAGTCCGATTAAACCCACCCACCCCTGTTTGGTTCTAATTGTGGTTGTTTGTTTCAGAACTAATTTTTTTTTGCAGGGATACACTGAGCGCACACTGCGCTGTCCAATGCAAATTCAGAGCGCACCCCACACTCTATTTTATGGGCATTAGCCAAGGCACGAGCACACCCCCCTTCCAAGACTAATTCAAAGCGCACCTCGCACTCTATTGTTTGGACATCAGCCAAGGCACGAGCGCACCCTGCGCCCTTGAAAGGCAAAATTTGAGCGCACCCCGTGCCCTCCTCTGAATAGCCCGATTTCCACAGGTTAGTCCAAATTTCCATTTCTTCAAGTTATTCAGTGTTTCTAACTTGTTAAATACATTGAGCTCACATATACAAGACATTATTCATAAGCGAAGCAAGGAGGCATTCAGGTACTTCTTTCTCCAACTCCTTGCATCTCCTGTTAGAGGATTTATACTAGCATATTAGGGTTGTTTTGACTGTTGTCGTGTTTCTTTAATTCTGGACTTAGCCTTGCATGAGATTAAGGTTAGGTAGAGAAAAATAACTAACGTCATTTATCGTGAATGTCAACATACACACCTATCTAGTATACCACACGCTACACCTGAAATAATGGCTAAAGAAAAAGAGTCTCCTCTTTCTCACATTTACAAATCCCTGAACGATAGCCCTAAATCTTGCATCCTTCTTGCAGATCCAGTGGGAGATTTTTGAATCCCCCCAAATATATTTAATTTGTTACCAGTTTTTCATGGGTTAGATCATGAAAAACCTTACCAGCATATGCGTAGGATTGAATAAGTTCTTACCACATTCCATCATCCTACGATAGGTGCAGAACAAATTAAACTGAGGGTGTTTCCTTTCACCCTAGCCGACAAGGCGGCGTTGTGGTTAACTGCCCAAGGGCCTAATTCTGTGTACTCATGGGCCAAACTTATTCAACTATTTATGGAACATTTTTACCCACCATTGAAGATAGATGAAATGCTTTCCAAGATTCATTTTTTCCAACAGAATCCTCATAAATCCTTTTCATAGGCTTGGAATCGTTTCATTGACTTTCATATAGAGTGTCCACATCATAACCTTGCGAAAGACACGTTAGTTCGTGCCTTTTTCAAGGGACTTTTACACCACCAGAAAGAGGTCCTTGATATAATGAATGGGGGTAGTTTCCTCAGAGGCTTATAGGCTTTTAGAAGATCAAACAAAGCACAATAATAACTGGGTGGGTAGTGACGATATCCTCCGCTCTGCTAGTTCTTCTTTAACAGTTAAGGCTACCAGTATGTTTGAGGTAAATTCCAATACTGAGCTTAAAACTCTAATTAAATCCCTCAGTAAAAAGGTAGAAGCTATTTCTGTTCAACAAAAGCCTACCCCTGTCATGAATGTCAACTTTATTCCCTATAATTTCTGTTTGAGTCCTGCGTGCATCCGGACTCATACTGTCCTCTAGTCTATGAACATCCATCCGCACAGCTGGACAATATTTGTTCCATAAATAGCGAACCTAACGCACCTTGGCGACAAAACCCCAACTTCAGTTGGAGAAATAATCAACAAGTTACATCTCCAGGGTATAATAATCAAAATGTCAGGCCAGCAAACAATTACAACCAAGCTCCACCACGACAAGGACAAGGACAAGGGAATTATAATAATTATAACAATAATAATTATAATGCTAATAGAGGTATCATTTCGGGTAATCATAACTATCATAACCAACCCATTAATAATCAACGTGACATAGTTCTTGTCACATAACCTGTAACAAACACTCCTCCATAACCGGATCGTTTTGACGCCTTTATGCAAACCCAACAACAGATTTTACAGTCCATCCAACTTTCCTTACAGTAGTTAGCCCAAGAGAGAGTACAACCCAAAGGTGTGTTTCCTGGTCAAGCGATACCTAATCTAAAGACAACAAACACAACCTTTGAGGTAAACGGAAATACTAGTATTGAAAATGGAAACCTAGGTGAGCTAAATGCCATCACCATTCTCTGTTCTGGCAGAGTGGTTGATAACGCCATAACTATGCCTGTAGTTACCCCTACCAATAGTCCCTACAACGGATATTGTACTAGATACCGAAGTAGAAACTAAAGATCCTACCCCTATAGAGGTACCAGTTAAACCACAACCTAAGAAACAAAAAGCCAAGGTTAGACATCCTGTTAATCCATACGCTAAATATAGAGAGAAACCACCGTTTCCCAAGAGATTAGCCATGTTAACCAAAGATACGAATTTCGATGAGATTAGGGAGGTTTTCAAAAATCTAACGATAAACCTACCCTTTCTTGAAGTGATTAAAAAGTTATGTCACCATGTTAAGTTTCTTAAAGAGTTGTGCACTACTATGCGTATGACAAATATTCCTAAAGACGCCTTTTTAACAGAACAGTTCCCAACTTTATCCGAACATAATGGAATTGTTAAGTACAAGGACCCTGGTCGTCCTACTGTACAATGCACCTTAGGAGATTTCCACACGACGACCGTGCTATTAGACCTGGGGGCGAGTGTTAACTTACTCCCTTATTATTTATATAAACAAATAGGTCTATAAGAGATACAACCTACTAAAATGAGGTTGCAATTAGCTGATCGGTCTATTAAGTATCCTAAAGGTGTGGTTGAAAACGTGCTTGTTAAGGGCCATGATTTCTACTATCCTACTGATTTTGTTATCCTCGATACATAAGTTGCTAATGACTTTGTTCCGATCATTTTAGGGCGTCCTTTCTTGGCAACTGCCAACGCACTTATAATCTGCCGCGATGGTTCAATGTCCATGTCTTTTGGTCATCTTTCTGTTGAAGTAAATGTTTTTAAAATGATGAAATAGTTCCCAAATACGACTGTCGATGGAGAGGTTAGCATGATTGAGAGCTTAGCTCAAGATTATTTTGACAACACGTTTCTTGATAATCAGATACACTAATTTCTAACCTTCGGAAGTTCCAACATTGACGCCATGACAGAAGAAGAATTTTTTACCTACTATCCCAGTGATTCTTCCAACCCACCTGTTGAAGAATGTCTTGCACATCTAAAAACTTCTGATGATATAGACCTGAGAGCACTAGTTGAGCATCATTCACCCACCTCACATTACTCTGTCACGCATTCACCTTCCATCAATGTTCCTTGCCCTCCACCTTTTCAAAGGAACCTTGAGTTTGCACTTGACCCTCTTGTTTCTCCTGTGCTTCATGATTTTTCAATTCTCCTAATACGAAATTACTACCTACAAAGCCACCAGATACTTTTATTTTCAGTTGTGTGATTATACCATCCCACTCCACCAATGCATGTTGTGATAAACACACTCTTAATTCTTCCATTTCTTACTTCTACAATTCATCCATATCCACCATATGTTTCACAACCATCCATTTTTCACAATCATTCACTTGCCCACCCTTTCGTTGGAAAAACAAGAAGACTTTATATGCTAGGTTAGATTCTACATTCATCAGTATTCTCTCTCATTCCGTTATGCCACGTCATGGGAAATCATGGTGCTTTATTGTGTTTGGGTGTGTTTCCTGTGATCATTATTTATGGAATGATCTACAACTATTTCGGTTGTTGATATATGATAAACTGTATGTTCATTATATACATATGTTTTAGATAAAGTCTTGAGTATTTGACTATAAAAGACTCATTTTATTCTTCGGTGTACTCCATTCCAATCTCATACATTGGTAAGTGCACCATTTAGGTAACCGGGCCCTCCCTATGGAGTGTGTGGTTGTAAGTACCGGATCCCAAATCCACGTTTAATGTAATTCACACTTTCCACTTTCATATGTTTTCTCTGTTTTTAAGTCATGTTTATCTATGAAGTGATTTATGTCTTTATTGCTTATTGTTTTCCTTTATATTAAATCTTATTCATAAAAAGTAAAATTTTTAAAACCATAAAAATAGTAATCTAGAAGTCTCAGGAATCTGACTTTAAAAGACCCACGTTTAAAACAAAATTTCTAAACTCTGTTCTATAAAATTTGTTTGGGGGTGGGATGTTGGTCTTCCCATCCTTGATTGCTCAACTTCCATTTTTGTTGCTTATGCCGTTAAATCGTATTTTGATTTGGGTTTATATTATCTATAAATTTAGATTTCATTTGTTCGCATAACTTTTGTCATTCACACACTTCGAGGTATTTTCCACCTTTTTACATGTCAAACACAGTTAAAATAGAGTGTTTTATAGATCATTGGATTGGAAATTCTCTTATGATCGTTTTCATATCTCATTCGCAAAAATCGGACAGGTAACGAGTTGGGAATTTCAATTTTAATTTTATGCACATAGGGAGAAAATGGGTATTTTCAAAATTTGTTTTGGGCTTGGGTCCAAGTAAACAGTAAAACCCAATTTCAAAATTTTGTTCTTCTTCTTTCTCATCCTTCCACCTCCATTAACGAACCAAAACCTAAAAGGAAAAAAACCACCACCGATTTTCACCACCAATGATCTTAACCACCTCAAATCAACCCACCCATACCAAATTTCCACCCCTCCAGTTCCCTTCTCTCTCCAACAGTTTGAAAAAATCAACAAAAAAATCAATTAAACCCACATTTCGAACAAGTTTTCAAATCGGACCATTTTGCATCGTTTTATAATGACGAGATGAAACATAGGGATTGGCAATGGTTGTGGTATACGGAGGATGATTTTTACCATGAGGATTTGGTTTTAAATTTTTATAAGAAGCTGGAAATCGAGGGGAGGAAGATTTTTGTGAAGTCGAATGGTGCGAGGAGAGAAGTGCATGCTTCGATTATGACTGAGGTTCTAGGCATTATGCCAAAATGCCAGCTAGTAGCCACCATGTAGGAATCCCAGTATGGTGGGGTAGAGGCATTGATGAATGACACTGTTGTGGAGGGAGAGTACAATGCGAAATTGCATTGCGTCCGACAGTCATCACTAAGAACCAACCAGCTGGTTGTAGCTTAGTGGGTTGGTAAGAATGTCATTGGAAAAGAGAAGTTCAGTGACATCGGTCTGAACTGTCTGCACGTACTCTGGATACTACAAAAACAGAGGTATGATTTTTGCATCATTGACTTCTTGTTCACTATGATTAAAGGAGTTAGAGTAAGTACCACACCCTTTCCTGTTTTAATTACGAAGTTTATGTTATTTTTTGGTAAGAAACCCAAAACTGAGCGGATGATGTTAAAGTTGCATGCAAATGCAATTGCTTATACGGGATATGTTCAGAAAGTTTGGAGATTGCCGAGAGAAATGGTTGTGGAAGAGGGTGATTCGGATGATGAGGAGGACACGACATGGTTTGATACCAATGCCTTGGAGAACTGTAATTCAGATATGGAACGCATGTCAGTGCTGCATCGTGGTTTTCGTTCCCTGAACCATATATGTGAAGACTTGCGAAATAGGTAGGTTGCCATTCATGATGAACATGTGAACCTGCAGAAGACTGTGGAGACAAACTTCCAGTGCTAGGATGAGCGTTGGGAAGAGATAAGGGCATTTATTGAGGCACATCGCCGGTTCTAAGTAGAAATCCTAGAACGCATGCCACCCATCGAGGGTTCTTCCTCAGAGGAGTCTGTGAGGCATGAGCGTCGCCGCTGAAAGAAGGATGACTCGGGCCCATCTTCATCTCGTGGCTAGTGGTTTAGGAAATTTGTTCTTTTGATGTTGTTTTTATTGTTTTTAGTAGATTGGATGTTGAGTTGTTAAATTTAGTAGTTAAATTTGAATTCTGTAGTTAATTGTTATTTGAATTTTTATTTGAATTTAATTTGGTTATTGTCTAAGCATGCAATGATTTTTGAATGAATCCCACCTTACCGAAGTGTTTGGGGGTGGTATTATTGTTTTTGGCATTGTTTTTATCTTGTCCACCGTTTTAGAAGTTAAATCTTGCAAATTGTGGAAATATGAGTTGTTGGGAATATTGCCGATATGGGTGTGGCTAAGATTAGATATTGTTGTAGAAGGGAATTTCAATGAATAGAATTAGAAAGATGCTATTTTGAAATTAACCAAAAAGCTATTGGTTTATATTCAGAATATGCACCTAACTTGTTTCCATTTTGGTTATAGAATATTTTGTTTCCGACAATTGACATAAATTTTTTTGGCAACTTGTTGATATTCGGTTTAGAAACTAAAACCTTATATATACTTGATTCACTCTACACTCACAACCCACACCCCTCACTTGCATCTCTCACCTTGAACCTCTAAAATTTTCCTTTTGTTTTTCACTTCATCCTGCTCAGAGTACATGGAGTGCGCCCTACACACACCATTCCAGAGTGCGCCCTGCACCCTACTAAGGCCAATTCAGAGCACACCCTGCGCTCTCTTATCTGGACATTGCCCAAGACAGGAGCGCACCCCACACCTTTCCAAGGCCAATTCAGAGCGCACCCAGCGCCCTGACCTACACAACCACTTTAATTTTCTGATTTTTTGTTAGTTTTTCCATGGTTGCTTGCAGCACTTCTAGAGAGTATTTATTGTGATGACATCTCCTACAGTCATACCTGAGCAGTCTTTTGAAGATTTGTTGGGAAGCGAGACCTATGGAGGATCGTTCTGCAAGAGGATCGTGCAGTTAGGATGGCAGCATCTATTGGTAAGTCCTGACGATTCGTATTCACCTTAACTTACTGCATATTTCTATAATAATGCTAAATTTTTTTGTCAACCTGATGGAGAACAAAAATTCTTCGTCGTAGTTAATAACACGACAATGGAATTCAGTAAGTCTTTGGTAGCGTTGGTTGTGGGAATGTCTTTGCCTAATCCAACAAACATGTGGGGATATATGACTAATAATGCATACTTCTATAACTATGCGTATTTTCATGAGTATTATGGGGGAGGGGTGTTTCGTGTAATTGACCAAGGGCAATATAACATAGCACTTGGTAGCCTATCCCTGAACGTAGGCACTACCATGTTATTTATCCTGATGAATATTTTAAGGGAGTGGCAGTTTACTTCTACGCATAGTACCGCTGGTGACGTTTTCCTTGCTTTAGCTGAGGGACGTTTCCTATATGACATTCCCAGAGTTTTAGTGGTTAGTCTAGCGATAGCTCATAGCATGAGGCATAAGTATCTTCTTATGCCTGTTTTGGTTTGCCGCATCATGCACGCTTGTTTACCTGAATTCTGTACTAGCTACATGGATTGGGTTGGGGTTGAAATCATGAGACCCACTAATTGCATTGTTCGTTCATTTCGAGTTATGACTTGGATGGGATGGCAGGTGCAACCTCATTTTGGTTGCTCCTTACACCCCATCAGACCAAGTAACGCTTGACAGGTTAGCACGAGTTGATGATACACGGAGACAGGCTTGGCAAGTTATCATAGCGTGGCAAGACGCAAAAGAACCTCGCTTCTATGTATAGGAGGATGATGACACTTAAATACTGGATAGGAGGTAAGTTTTTATTTTTGTTCGTGTCTGCTTATGTCCCAAGTAGTTTACTTCTTGTAACCCCATAACGGGTGGAACTCATATAGAGTTGCGTCTGTCTAAAGCCTTATATGAGTGAAATATTTGAGAAATAGCACAAGGGAGAAGTAAATTCTGGATAGAAAAATCACACGTCCACTTGCTTGATCACTATACCATATCATAAGCGAGAATTTAGGCCCTCTTTGGATTGATATAGCTAGAAATTCAAACTTTATGAAATTATTTTCCACTAGTCACCCTTCTGAGCCTTTCTTTAGCCTTTCATAACCCGCAAATCCTTTACCCTTTTGCAAAACAAAATAAAAATAAAAATTAGCCTACCCATTCTTTGAATGAGTCTGAGAATAGAGATGAAGAATAGAAAAGAGAAAGACCTTTGAAATCAAGAATTTGTTAATTGCTTCAAATAAGAAAAGAAAGTTCCATCCAAATAAAAAAAATAAAAAATAAATAAAGAGTTAGAACTCCAAAAACAGAATCCAAGGAAATAGAAAAAGAAAAGGCTAAAGATGGAAAGAAAGTGTAGAAGCAAAGTAAAGAACAAGGTTTTCTCTAGTTACCTAATATTAAGACTCTGTTATCTCAGACTGGTTCTTTTTGAATATCCATTTCCTTTATTCTTAAAACCATTACCTAATCGCCATAACACCTAATAAAGACCTCTAGCTCAATTAGGAATAGGTTAGTGTAATAGTAAGTGGTAGATGTGTTTGATCGACTTCGGCTACCTTGTGTGTCATTGAGATTGTAAGGTAAAGTGTGCCCACTGCACACTGGAGTAGCGAAACTTGAGAGGAAAAATTAGAGTGTTTTTGCCTTGACATTTATGTGAGGACCTACTTAAGGACGCTATTCCAAAGTTTCAGAAACGGACCTGTTAGTGCATTACATAGCATTACTCATTGTATATATGTTTATTGGTAGATAATTGATTATTATGCATATATTAGCTTAGGTTTCAACTTGATTATTCTATATTCATTGCTATTGAGATGGATAGATATTGAGAATAAATAAGGAAACAATAGTTTTATTTCTTAGTCGTTGTAGTATAGATGAAGTTTGTGAGTACCTTCACTGAAAAACTCTCACGAGGCTATAACTCGTCTACTAGGGAATTCCTAGTGGTTTAAGGCCTTGTTGCATATGGTCAATGCAATTGCACTCGGTGAAACGAGATTAGTTAGAACTCCATTTTTGGTCACTTATTCTAATTTCTCATATTTGGTTGAGGACAAATAAAATGCTGTTTGGGAGTGGTTTGATAAGAGCCCAAAATTGTAGTTTTAACCCCTTAACAATATTACTTTTAGATCAATTATGTGATTAATAAGTAATAGTTAGTACTGTTATCGTGTTCTTATGTATTTCAGGCATTAGAGTCGAATATGTGTAGAAATGCGTCCCTTTTGCAAGATAAAGGAGCAAAGGTTGGTTTCTAAGAACTTCTATGATTAAAGGCCAAGATTCAAGGAGAAAAAACCTTTTTAAAGACCGGTCAAAGCTGAAAAGTCAAAGTCAACGCGGGCAGAAGTAACGCACAAAAGTTAGCTGAACTTTCGAAGGCCGTTTCTTTGGACTCAGACCTCGGAATTAGGCCTACTTTACGTCAAAACGACCGCCTCAGAAAGAACTTTCTAATGGTCCAAGCTTTAACCTAATAAGAGAAGCAAAAGTGGATGAAAAATCTGTTGAAGTCAAATCCAGCTGAAAATCCCTTTGTAGACTGAAGTAATAAGGTTTTGGGCTCGATTTTTCGGCCCAAAACGTGGCTCCTTAGCCCATGCACGAATTTGTGGATATGGTCACTTCTATATAAAGAGACAAAAGCTTAGCTCTGAAGTTACTTAGTTTTTAGTTAGTTTTACATGGTAAAAAAAATACTTAGTTTTAGGGTTAGTTAGACTTACCCCCCCCATTAATAGTTGCAATTAGTGTTACCCCCATTTCAAAAAAATATTAGTGATACCCCCAATTGCAAGATCCAACGGCTACTTAGATGATTTTTTTTTCGGATGAAGAAATCTGGATCTTACAAATTGGATCTTACAAATAGTAATGGGGGTAAGTCTATCTAACCCTTAGTTTTATTGCATTAAATTAGTTTATATAGATTAATCTACTTAGTTGTTAGAACAAGATTTGAGTTTTAGTATAAAATACTTAGTTTCTAATTCAATATTTGATTCATAGATTTAGTTTGTCTTAAATTGATAATTGGTTATTCATAATCTTAGTTCTAAATTAGTTTTAAATTCAGTTTTAATTCATTTTGAATCTTAGACTATTGTTCAATTAGAATTATAAAGTTTAAATTACTCATATGAAATGACTTGTTCTTATTGTTTTTGTGTTAGAAATGATAGTGTAATGATTCAAGGCTAAAACTTCCATTAGAGGGGTTTGAGGAAGCCTTGATGAAACTTGATTTTATTAACATAGAAATCATCGTAGTAATTGATAACTATAAAATGAATAGTTTACCTACGAAATGAACGATGAATCCAAACGTAAGTAAACTAAACTTATCCTTTTACGTGGTTGATTATCAAAGCTTCTACTCTCGATGCGAATTGCACTAAGTGGAGTAGGAAGTTCGTTCCACTCCTAGTTCTCTAGCACGGATTGTTCTCTAAGTCTAAGAAATCAGTCTTAAGTCAATGAGAGCTTTACGAAATATTATACTACGATACTTAATTAAGATGATTACTAGAATTTAACTACAAATGCTATGGAAATACTATTGTTTGACTCTAGATAAAGGAATTAGGGGAATTGAATCCACCTCGAATCCAACTTAATGACCTAGTACAGATTGTGGTATCTCGATTCTTACGTTTTTCACGGCAAGAATTCGAAGTCTAATCCCTAGTGTTCATGGCATTTCTACCAAGTACTAACTAGCATGTGAGGTCGCCCACCCATTCTCATGGCTTAAACGCCGACCTTCTAGAGTGGAATAGATGCTACAACGTTTCTATACTAAACAACTAGGTTTCATCAAGGCTTCATCACCCCTCTAATGGAGGTTTAGCCTTGAATCATCAATCTAACATTTCCCATTGAATCTAAACTAAACATAATGTAAGAAATTTAGATTTACTTAATTTGAACAATAATGAATCTAATTTAATGGCTGGAATGAACTAGGAACAAGAATTGAAATTAGATCTAGAATGGAATTGACAAAATTCAAACTTGATAAAAATACTACTTTATTTATCTAATCAATCAAGAACAATGATTCAGAGATTTAATCTAAAACAAGAATTTAAATGGAGCTAAAACTTAATTTAATTAATAAAACTAGATCTATAATTCTATATCTTAATTTAGGTCTAACTAGCTACCATTAACAAAGAGCTAAGCTTTTGTTTTTATACATCCAGATCCAAAATTCGTGCATGGGCTTGGAGCCATGGGTTGGGCGCAGAGAATCGTGCCCAAAACCCAATTCTTTCAAATTCAAAAGGCCTCTTCAGCTGCAGTTGGCTTCCACAGACTTTTCGTCCACTTCTGCTCCTCTGATTGGGTCAAGGCTTGGACCATTGCAAAGCTCTTTCCGAGCCGGTCGTTTTGACATAAGGTAGGCTTCAATCCGAGGTCTGAGTCCAAAGATATGGCATTCGAAGTTCTGCTGACTTTGCTCCTTTATCTCGCTAAAGTGGCACATTTCTCGCAAGATAATGGACTTTGAAGCCCGAAATGCATAAAAACACGTAATCAGTATTAACTCTTACTTATTATTCACATAATTGGTCTAACAAGATGATTATTAAGGGGTTAAAACTACAGTTTTGGGCTCTTATCAAACCACCCCAAACAAAGATTTTGCTTGTCCTCAAGCAAATATGAGAAATTAGAATAAGTGACCAAAATGGAGTTCTACCTAATCTCGTTTACTGAGTCGCGATTGCATTGACCATATGCAACAAGGCCTTTAAACCACTAGGAATTCCCTAGTGGACGAAGTTATAGCCTCGTGAGAGTTTTCAAATGAAGGTACTCACAAACTTCATCTATACTACAACGACTAAGAAATAAAACTATTGTTTTCTCCTTCATGTCTCAACTATCTATACATCTCACTAGCAATTACATAAGAATAACCCAAATGTAACCCTAAGCTAATATATGCATAATAATCAATCATCTAAAATACACATATAACAATGAGTAATACTATGAAATGTAATAGCAGTCCGTTTTTGAAAACTCGAATAAGCGCCCCTAAGTAGGTCCTCACATAAATGTCAAGACAAAACCTCTCTCGATTTTTCCACTCAAGTTTCTACTCCAATTGTGCAGTGGGCACACTTTACCTTACAATCTCAATGACAACAAGGAAGTCGGGTCGATCAAACACATCCGCCACTTACTATCACACTAACCTATTCCTAATCGAGCTAGAGGTCTTTATTAGGTGTCATGGGATTAGGAGATGGTTTAAGAAGGAAGGAAATGGATATTCTAGAGAACAAGTCCGAGATAATAGAGTCTTCATATTATGTAACTAGAGAAAACCTTGTTATTTACTTTTTTGCTTCTACACTTTGTTTCCATCCTTAGCCATATATATATATTTTTTTTTTTTTTTCTTTTTTTGGCCTTTGACTCCCCTTTTATTCTATTTTTTGGAGTTTTTTTTTATTTATTTTTTTTTTTTTTTTTTCTCTTTGGATGGAAACTTCTTTCTTTATTTTCTGAAGCAACTAACTAATTTTTGTTTTTACATGTGTTTTTCTTCTTCTTTTCTTCCATTCATTCTATTCTCGACTTATTCTAAATTGGGTAGGTTGATTTTTTTATTTTGTTTTGTTTTTGTAATGTGGTAAAGGAATTGTGGTTTATGGAAGGGCTAATGAAAGGGCTCAGAGTGGCTTAATTAGCGGAAAATAATTCATAGGTTTGAATTTCTGGCTATATCGATCCAAAGAGGCCTAAATTCTCGCTTTTAGGATATGGTTTAGTGATCAAGCAAGTGGACGGTGATTTCTCTATCCGGATTTTACTTCTCCCCTTGTGTCATTTCTCAAATGTTTCGCTTCATATAAGGCTTTTAGGCTATATTCTCACAGATTTGTAGAATAAGTACTCTAGCCTAGATTTTAAACTTCATCGCTAACAATCATAGATACTCATGTATTAAATTTATAGATAGATGCAAAGATTATTACCTACATATTAACCTAAGTTTCTAACAATTATTCTCGATGCAACAGCTACGTGAGACTTCTAGATTGTTAAAAGCATGGAGAAAGAAAACAATACCAATATTCCTAAGTGTATAGCATATTTTTTTTTATTTATTTATATTTTTGAATTTTCAAAATTTTAACTAGAAAACAAGTGCACATTATACATATCTCTATCCTAACAGATGTCTTAATTACACGGTTTCTATGCCCCCAAACAAAAAACATGCTTTGTCCTCAAAGCCGTTTAAATAAAGAGGGTAGGAAAAATACCATTGAAACGCTGGAAATTCGTAAACATCCGCAAAACAATGTTAGAACGCACTAATATAGGAAATAAAACCGACGCGAACACTATAAGAGTTCCACCCATTATGGGGTTAATGTAATTAAATTGCTTTGGGACATAAGCGCACACTAACTTAACTAAAACTTACCCGCACCCCAACATCTACTCGCCATCCTCCTCTTCTATATGAGGTTCTTTTCGCGATCCCCGCCATGCCATAACAACTTGCCACGCCTTTACGCCGTGTATCATCAACTAATGCTAACCCTCTAGTGTTATTTGGTCCGATGGGGTGTAAGGAGCAACCAAATGTGGTTGCACTCCCGCCATCCCGCCAAGTCATGGCTCGAATGATCTTACCATTACGATTGGTAGGTCTCATGATTTCGACCCTTTTCCAACTGCGGTAATCGCGGTACAGAATACGGTAGGCAAGCGCCAAGATAAGGCGGCAAACCAAGACAGGCATAAGAAGGTACTTATGCCTCAAGGTATGGGCTCGCCTTCAGAGTAGCAACTAAAACTCGGGGAATGTCATACCCACGACGCCCTCGCCTAAAAGCAAGGAAAACGCCACCCGGTATTATTGGCGTATAAACCGCCGTTTCCCTAGAATGTTCATCATGATGAACAACATGGTCAGGCCTACATTCAGTTGATAGGCTACTCGTATGCATGTTATATTGGTCTTGGTCCATGATAATAAATACCCCTCCCCATAATACTCATGGAAATAGGCATATTCATATAGGTATGAGTTATCCGGTCATATATCCCCACGCGGTGCATAGTGGTCGTAATGGCAACCCAAACCAAAGCTATCAAGTGTTTATTGAATTCCATAGTCGTATTCATCAATAGTAAGGGAAAATTTTTGTTCTCCTTCTTGGGTACAAAAAAAAAAAAAAAGTAATATTATTATAGAAGAATTCAGTTAGCTTAGGTGAAAAAGAATCGTCATCACTCACCGTAAGATGCCGCCATCCTAATTGCACGATCCGCCGCTGAACGATGCTCCATAGGTATAGGTTCCCATCAAGTCTTCAAAAGACGCTCAGAATCACTATAGGTGTTGTCATCTCAACACTACTTGTAGAATAGCTGCTAAAACCCCGGAAGAACCTAAGAAAATCGAAAAATTCCCGCGGATTATCGGAGAGGACGCTGGCGCCAGATAGAGCGCTGAGTCGCGCTTCTTTGGTTTTTGAAATTATAGTGTTTTTAGCTGGTCGCTCTACTTGGCGGGCGCCGCCGCTGATTTTTTGATATCCGTTGTTTGAGCTGGTCGCTCTACTTGGCTTGGCTGGCACGCCTAGTGAATTTTCGATTTATAGTAAAGTAGGGCGAAGTCGAAGCGCTTAGCTGGCCAGAGGTGCAGAAAGTGAGTTTCTAAGAAAAAACAAGAAAAAACTAGAAAAAAAAGGGTCGGAGTGAAAAGTGAAAGATGATTGTGGGGTGTAGTGTGGGTTGTGAGTGTAGTATGATGGAAGTTTAAATAGGTTCCGGTTTCCAAAACGAATCGGCAAGTTGCCAAATTGTTTTAAGGCAATTTCCGAAATAGGAAACCGCCAAACCCAAAAACGGAACTAACCATGTCTTTGATTTCTAACAACCCCGGTATCTTTTAAACTTGGTTTAGAATAGTAACTTCTAAACTCTCCTACATATCATGCTACCGCTACAAAAATCATAGATATGCCGGTATCGCCTAATTTTCAACTTTTACTCCAAGACAACTATACTTAAAGATAATCAAAATAAATTATATTAAAATAATATGAAATCCAAGCAATCGAAAAATTAACAACTTAATACTCAATCTAACTACATGAAATAAAATTCCACTAACAAAACAATAAAACAATGTAATTAAAGGACACAATCGATGGTGCACACCTAGTGTGAAGAAGATGGTCCCCGAGATGGAGATCGGCTCTGGATGACTTAATGGCTTGAGCCATCCGGCTCGCGGCGACGACGCCATGCCTCGTGACTCACCGAGACAGACTCATCCACGAAAGTGGCATGCGTCAGAGCATCTCTATCCTGAACAAGCCGCGGCTTCCATCTCAGCCTTGAGTACGCAGATAACCGGGCTTGGTGATTATTGTGGATAACCTCCATGTTAGACAAGATATCGCCCCGACCTTTACGAGCATTTCAACTATCGCCCAAGGTTCGCTTTGTTTATTTCAAGCACGATTTGTCTATGTCTAATATCTTCACAGATATGATAATCGTGATCGCAAAACCAGCTTTGCAAAAGATTATCAATCGCTCTAAATTAGAAGTATGACTATCAAAATTATCCTCAACCAACCATGTCATATCTTCCCCTACATTATCCGACTCGACTTCCTTCTCTCGCAGACAACGGCCACGCCGTCTTTTGATGCATTCCTTATAAATACCGCATTAGAAGGCAATTTGATCTTAATAGGAGCAGATCTAGCGATGGCTCTAAATGAGAGCATAATCTTAGTGATCAATACGGGAAGAGGCCAAGCTCTTTCCCACTCCTCTAATCACATTCAAAATTAAATCAAGGATGCAGAAATTATACTCCTTCGCTTGCAAAATTCCAGAGAACGCGCGCATTAATCGAAGTCCGATGTCGCCGACTTTGTCTTTCCCGAGGACGTTCTTACCAATCCACCGAAGCGACGGTTGATTGGTTCTCGTGGTCGCCCGCTTAACGAACGCAATGAGATATCGTATTGTATTCACCCTCTATGACCGTGATCTTTCATCAAAACAGGAACTGCAGTATTCTTGGATTCCTGAATGGTCGATCTAGGTTGGTTACAGGGTGCTTCCTAATAGCTCACCCAACAACCGCCTCGTGAACTTCCTCCGCTCCTCGCTATCCTAATGAAAATCCTATTTCCCTCCACTTCTCGCTTCTTATAAAACTGTTCTACCAAATCATAGTGATAGAAATCCTCCGTCGAATACCACAGTCCGCTCCAATGTCTCTTAAACATCTCCGCCATAAATGGCTTAAACCGTCGGAAGCAAACGCGTTTTCCCAGAATTCTACGCCGCCATTGAAGTTATTTTACCGATTTGGGGTTTGTAGATAGTGGTGGATGCGAGTTTGATGAACTCTAACTAAACCAACAAGTGGTGGTTATGGTAGGTACGACGTGGGTATGAAAACTTGAATTGGTGGATGGTTTAATGGTGGAAACGGTTGGATTGTGTGGAAGATTGGTGTTTCACAATGGGCGTGGGTGGTCTTCTTATTGTGATGTATTCTATTTTTATTATTTTCTTTTTTTTTTTGTTTTGGTTGATAGGGTTTGGATTTAAACTTTGTGTCAAGCGGCTGGAGAAGAAGAAGATCGCGATTTGGTTTTGGAAAGTGGCGCCGCTTCTAGGTGAGCGAAGTCGGCCCAAGCCCAATTCGATTGTTTCGACTTTCGTCGATTTTTAGCGCAATTTCAAACTAGATTTCCCGCTTCATTATCGGTCCGATTCTTGCGAATGAGATATGGAAATGATCAGGAGAGAATTTCCAATCCAATGATCCATAAAACACTCGATTCCAACCGGGGTGACGAATAAGATAGTGGAAAACGCCTCAGAAAGTGCGCGTGCATGACGAAGTTATGCGAACTAATGAACACTAAATTAGATGACGCCAACCCCAATGAACTATACTAATGGACCTAAACAACCCAACTAGAAGGTTCGAACAACCGGATGGAAAGATCGACTTCCTGACCCCAAACAAATTTTTAACCACAAAATTTGTTTACAACGGGTCGTTTAAAGTCGATTCCCAAGACTTGTTGGATTGCTATGTCTATGATTTTATGAATTTTAATTTATTTTTATTTGTTTACTATAAGAAACACGAAAAACAATAAATACATAATTCACTCCATAGAGGAACATGACTCAAAAATCGAGAAAACATGTTAAAGTGGAAAACGGAATTATGAACTGTGGACTTAGGATCCGGTACTTACAGCCACACACTCCATAAGGAGGGCCCGTTACTGAATGGTGTACTTATCAAGATATGGAAATGAAAGTAAGTACACCAATGACAAGGTCAGCCCTCATAGACATGTGGTCCCCGTAAAAGGACTTCCTCCACATCGTGGGACGAAAAAAGTTCGTGGGAAATGTTTTAACCATTGACCATTAACTTTAAAGGTACTGTTGTCCTTGGGATTTACCAAGGTAATTGCCCCGTAAGGGGTGACTTCAAGAACTGTAAAAAGGACCGCACTAACGGGTTTTTAGTTTCCGGAAAATATGTAGACGGAGTTGTAAAGCAAAACCTTTTGTCCCGACCACAAACTCTTTACGCAGATATGCTTATCATGAACACGCTTCATGTTGGCTTTATAATCCTTCGCGAGATCGTAAGAATCGCCACGGATTTCTTCAAGCTCATTTAATTGTAACTTGGCGCGTTTGGCGCTTGCCCTCATCAATATTGAAATTAAGGCTTTTTATAGCCCACGAGCACGGTGCTCTAATTCAATCCGCAAATGACATGGTTTCCCAAATACAAGTCTAAAGGGAGACATACCCATAGGAGTTTTGAAAGCAGTTCTATATGCCCATAAGGCATCCGATAGACGCTTCGACCGCCTTTCCTATCGTGGTTTATCGTTGTTTCTAAAATCTTTTTGATTTCCCCTATTAGAAACTTCCACTTGTCCGCTAGTTTGTGGATGATAAGGAGTTACTATTTTGTGTGTAACTCCCACTTTTAACTAGGGATGCAACAACTCATTGTAAAATGTGTTCCACCATCACTAATGATGGCTTTAGGAATGCCAAACCGACATTTAAAATGTATTCTTTAATAAAAATACAACGGTCTTATGGTCATTGCTACG
The DNA here is from genome assembly GCF_015680905.1 of Coptis chinensis. NCBI lineage: Eukaryota > Viridiplantae > Streptophyta > Magnoliopsida > Ranunculales > Ranunculaceae > Coptis > Coptis chinensis. The sequence goes on from NC_141463.1 coordinate 41,722,772, forward strand.
CACGGCAAGCTAGGGCCTCTATCCATTTAGACACATAGTCCACGGCAACTAGAATATAAATATAACCGGGGAAACGAGGGAAAGGGCCCATGAAATCAATACCCCAAACATCAAAAATTTCTACTATTAAGATTGGATTTAATGGCATCATATTACGCCGGATTCGCCCAAGTTGTTGGCAACTAATACACGCCTTGCAATGCACTTGGGCATCCTTAAAAAGGGTAGGCCAATAAAATCCACATCAAGAACCTTAGCGCTGTTTTCATTCCACTAAAGTGGCCACCACACTCTTTGTCATGGCAGAACGATAGAACTTCATTATATTCCCATCGGGAATGCAACGAATTTAATAACTGACCGCACAATACTTAAAAAGGTAGGGCTCATCCCAATAGTATAATCTGACTCTGGCCAAAAACTTTTACATTCATTTCTTGACCAATTATAAGGCATAACATCCGCCGCTAAATAATTTACATTTATGTCCGTGATACCATGGTGATGAAAAAATAGCATACGATGCTCATCGTGAAAAGAGTCCCAGTATGGACTCGTAATCACCGCTATCGCCATTGGTCGGGTCTAGATAAGTGGTCGGCAACTACGCTTTCGACCCCTCTTTTTGTCCTTTTATTTCTAATGTGAACTCTTTGCAGGAGAAGAATCCATCGGATTAATCTCGCTAGCATCCTTCTTTGCAAGAAGGTACCTAATGGTCTGCATGGTCCGTGCAAACTAAAGTTTTAGAACCAACCAAATAAGGACTAAATTTATCTAAAGCATAAATGACAGCTAAGAATTCTTTTTCAGTAGTTGTATAATTCCGTTGAGCATCGTTTTAAAGTTTTACTAGCATAATAAATAACAAGTGGACTTATTATCTATTTTCGTCCCAAGACAAAGACTAACCGTGATAGTCACTAGCATCACACATGAGTTCGAAAAGGTTTTGACCAATCGAGGTCAGATAATAGGTGCAGTTGGTTAGGGGCTTTTAAGGTGTCAAAAGCCTGTTTACGTTAAAATTAAAATCAAAGATTGCATCCTTCAAAAGCAAGTTAGTTAAAGGCCTAGCTATTTTCGAAAAAATCTTTAATGAACCGCCTATAAAACCCCCTCGCATGGCCTAGAAAGGCTCTTAATCTCACCGGACAATCCGCGGGTTTAGGTAGGGTCGCTATCTTATCTAGTTTGGCTTTATCTACTTCGATGCCATCACTAGATACAATATGACCTAGTACTATGCCCTTTTGACCATGAAATGACACTTTTCCCAATTTAAAACGAGGCTCTTTTCTTCACACCCGTCAAGACCTTAGACAAAGTTAGACGGGCATTCTCAGAAAAGAGTCTCCATAGATAGAAAAAATCATCCATGAAAACTTCCATAAAGTGCTCTACCATGTCACTAAATATATGAAGCATACACATTTGGAAGGTACGTGAGCATTACAAAGGCCAAAAGGCATTCGCTTATAGGCATATGTTCGAAGGGACATGTGAAGGTTGTCTTTTCTTGGTCATCAATATCAATAATAATCTGAAAATAGCCAGAGTAGCCATCCAGAAACAATAAAAGGCATGACCAAATAGACGCTCAAGCATCCGATCTATAAATGGTAAGGGAAAGTGATCCTTTCGCGGTCATAGCATTTAAACGCCCTCAGAATCAATACAGATTCTCCATTTCATAGACCTCGAAGTGACAACATAGTCACCCTTCCCGCTACGCACATGGTAATTCCGACTTCTTAGGAACTACATGAATGGGACTTACCCATTCGCTATCGGAGATTGGGTATATAATACCCAAGATCGAAAGTAATCGCAAGACTTCTTCCCTAACCACCTCTTTCATGGCAGGGTTCAAGCGACGCTGAGGTTCGCGAGAAGTCTTCGCGTTATCCTCCAAATGGATACGATGAGTGCAAACATTAGGGTCAATGCCCTTAATGTCGGCTAGGGACCAACCAATCGCAGACCGATGTTCCCTTATTACCCTTATTAAACATGTCTCCTCATCTTTAGTTAACAGAGAAGATATAATTATCGGGTGACTACCATCCGGATCAAGTTGAATATATTTTAACTCCGGGGGAAGAGGTTTAAGCACTGGTGTGGGCGGAATGTCCGGTGATGTTTCATACGTGTCCTTATCTTGCGTAATGAATACTTGCTTCGGTAGCAAGTCTTCGTACTCAGTATATGGAGCAACCGACGGGTCTACAATTGGTGTGGACTCCAGGATGGTGTTGACCTCCTCTAAGTAGGAATCATTCACAAAATCAGAAGTTCCAAAAGAAAGGAATTTGTACATATTGTTTTCAGGAAACGTGTTGTTAAAATAATCTTGAGCTAAACTCTCGATCATGCTAACCTCCCCATCTATAGGCTAATCCGGTAACCGTTTCATCATTTTAAAACATTTACCTCGACGGAAAGATGGCCAAAAGATAAGGACATCTTTCCATCGCGACAATTTATAAGTTTATTGGCGTTGCCAAGCCAAGAAGCGGCGCCCTAAGATGATCGGGTACGAGTCATTAGCTTAATTTCCTCAGATCGAGGATAACAAAATCAGCAGGATAGTAGAAATCCCTGAACCTTAACAAGCACGTTTTCCACTACACCTTTAGGATACTTAATTGACCGTCCGCTAATTGCAACGTTATTTTGTAGGTTGCATTTCCGTAGACCTATTTGTTTATACAAGTATCACGGGGAGTAAGTTAACACGCCCCGTGTCTAATAAAAAGCGTCGTCGTGTGGGAATCTCCTAAGGTGCATTTTACAAGAGGGATCGATTGTGGTCCTTGTACTTAACAATTCCATTATTTTCGGATAAAGTCGGGAACCGCTCGTTTAAAAGGCGCCTTTGGGTATGTTCGTCTTTACGCCTAGTAGTGCACAACTCTTTAAGAAACTTAGCGTGGTTAGGCAGCTTTTTAATAGCTTCGAAAAGGGAGGTTTATCGTTAGATTCTTGAAAACGTTCCTAATTTCCTCAAAGTTTGTATCCCTAGTTAGCATAGCTAATTTTGGGGAACGGTGGTTTCGGCTCTATATTTCGTGATATGGCTCTACTTGTCGCGGTAACCTTGGCTTTCGTTTCTTTGGTTGTGATTTAACCGGTACCTCTACCGTGGTAGGCTCCTCGGTTTCTATTTCGTATCTAGTTCGATATCCGGTGGAGTATCGATGGGGTAACTACAGCGTAGTTATTTTTGTTATCAACCACTCTTCCGAAACGAGAGTGGTGATGGCATTTAGGTCACCTACGATTGTAGTTTCCGCACTAGAATTACCGTTTACCTCAAAGGTCGCGGTTTGCCGTTTTAGGGTTTGGTATCGCTGACTTGGAAACGCCTTTTGGTTTTTTTTGGGCTAACCGTTGTATGCCCCGATTTATGGATTGTAAGATCCGTTGGTTTGATTGAGTCATTGTCCGGAAAAGTTGTTGGGTAACTTGTATAAAGGCGCCTATACGATCCGGGTTGTGTAGGTGTAGTAGTCACGGTGGTGCGACCGAACTATCTCGTTGATTATTTATGGGTGGGTTGTGATAGTTATTATTATTAACCTAACGATACCTCTATTGGTATTATAATTATTATAATTATTCTGACCTTGTGCTTGACCTTGTCGTGGTTGGTTTGGTTGTTTATAATTATTATAATTCCTTGACCTTGACCTTGTCCTTGTCCTTGTCTAGGTGGAGCTTGGTTATAATTGTTTGCTTGCCTAACGCTTTGATTATTGTACCTCGGAGGCGTTATTTGTTGATTATTTCTCCAACTGAAGTTGGGATGTTGTCTCCAAGGGGTTAGGAATAGGATAGTTATTAATAGAGTAAACATTATCTTGCTCTGGTGGTTGTTGTTCATAAGCTAGAGGACAATAATTGTCGGTGCTCGGACTCAAACAGAAATTACATGGGTTGGAGTTTACATTCATGACGGGATAGGCTTTTGTTGAACGTAAATAGCCTCCACTTTTTAGTTAGAGATTCGAGTAAAATTTTAAGTTCGATCGGTTTTATTCTCAAACATACTAGCGGCCTTGATTTGTTGAAGAAGAACTAGCGGAGCGGGGGATATCATCACTCCCCCAATTATTATTCCGTTTAGTTTGGTCTTCTAAAAATTTGTAAGCCTCCGAGGCTCCTTTACTTAGGAAACTACCCCCATTCATTATGTCAAGGACTTCTTTATGGTGATGTTGAAGTCCTTTGAAAAAGGCACTAACTAACGGTCTTTTGCTAGGTTATGGTGTGGACACTCTATAAGGAGATCGGTGAAACGATTCCATGCCTCAGAAAATGATTCATGAGGGTTCTGTCGGAAGAAATGGATCTTGGAAAGCATTTCATCCGTCTTTAGGGGTGGGTAAAAATGTTCCATAAACAATTTGCAACAAGTTTAGCCCACGAGTCCATTGTAATTAGGCTTTGGGCAGTTAACCAAGACGCCGCCTTTATCGGCTAGGGTGAAAGGGAATACCCTCGTTTTATTTTGTTCGCGCACCAACCGTAGGATGGTGGAATGTTGTAAGGACTTGTTCAATCCTACGCGTAGTGCGATAAGGTTTTTCATGGTCTAACCCATGAAAAACGGGTAACAAATTAAATATGTTTGGGGATTCGAAAATCCCCCATCGGGTCCGCTAGAACGATGCACGATTTAGGGCTATCGTTTCAAGGCTTTGTAAAAGTCGGAGAGAGGAGTCTCTCTTTCTTCACCATTATGTCGTATGGTGTGTGTGATAGTAGTTAGAGGTGTCGTGGGTGGTGTACTAGATAGACTTGTTTGTTGTGGTGTAATTTCGTTTTGTTGTTTTGTTCGACTGGACCTTAATCTCATGCAAGACTAAGTTGAGCTTAACTAACATGCAACACTCCAAACAATTTCGATATACTAGTAGAAAACCTCTAACCGGAAATGCGAGGTGTGGAAGAAAGGAATACCGATAGCGCCCTTGCTTCGCTTTTATGAATAGCGTCTTGTATGCGCGTGTTCAGTGTATATAAGAGATTAGAACACTGAAAAACTTGACAACTCGAAGTTGAAACAAACCGTGGAAACCGAAAATATCAATGGCATGCTGGCGCTTTATCTATCTTGGCGCTGGCGCCGGTTTGTAACCGAATTCCAAGAAGATAGCTGGTCGCTCTCTTTGCCTTGGCCTTCGGTGTAAATGAGAATTCGAAGAAGATAGCTGGTCGCTCTTTCTTTTGAAGCGCTGTTCGATGTAAATCCTCGAATTTTTCCAAAACTGAAACGGCAACCACAATGTGAATCAAACAAGGGTGGGTGGGTTTAATGGGACTTAAAAATAACTACTTCTACAAAGAAAACAATGCTAAAGTGCAACTAAGATGGCAGCGGCGCCATTTGATAACTATAAAATGAATAGTTTACCTACGAAATGAACGATGAATCCAAACGTAAGTAAACTAAACTTATCCTTTTACGTGGTTGATTATCAAAGCTTCTACTCTCGATGCGAATTGCACTAAGTGGAGTAGGAAGTTCGTTCCACTCCTAGTTCTCTAGCACGGATTGTTCTCTAAGTCTAAGAAATCAGTCTTAAGTCAATGAGAGCTTTACGAAATATTATACTACGATACTTAATTAAGATGATTACTAGAATTTAACTACAAATGCTATGGAAATACTATTGTTTGACTCTAGATAAAGGAATTAGAGGGGAATTGAATCCACCTCGAATCCAACTTAATGACCTAGTACAGATTGTGGTATCTCGATTCTTACGTTTTCCGCAAGAATTCGAAGTCTAATCCCTAGTGTTCATGGCATTTCTACCAAGTACTAACTAGCATGTGAGGTCGCCCACCCATTCTCATGGCTTAAACGCCGACCTTCTAGAGTGGAATAGATGCTACAACGTTTCTATACTAAACAACTAAGGTTTCATCAAGGCTTCATCAACCCCTCTAATGGAGGTTTAGCCTTGAATCATCAATCTAACATTTCCCATTGAATCTAAACTAAACATAATGTAAGAAATTTAGATTTACTTAATTTGAACAATAATGAATCTAATTTAATGGCTGGAATGAACTAGGAACAAGAATTGAAATTAGATCTAGAATGGAATTGACAAAATTCAAACTTGATAAAAATACTACTTTATTTATCTAATCAATCAAGAACAATGATTCAGAGATTTAATCTAAAACAAGAATTTAAATGGAGCTAAAACTTAATTTAATTAATAAAACTAGATCTATAATTCTATATCTTAATTTAGGTCTAACTAGCTACCATTAACAAAGAGCTAAGCTTTTGTTTTTATACATCCAGATCCAAAATTCGTGCATGGGCTTGGAGCCATGGGTTGGGCGGAGAATCGGCCCAAAACCCAATTCTTCAAATCCAAAAGGCCTCTTCAGCTGCAGTTGGCTTCCACAGACTTTTCGTCCACTTCTGCTCCTCTGATTGGGTCAAGGCTTAGACCATTGCAAAGCTCTTTCCGAGTCGGTCGTTTTGACATAAGGTAGGCCTCAATCCGAGGTCTGAGTCCAAAGATATGGCATTTGGAAGTTCTCACCGACTTTTGCTCCTTTATCTCGCTAAAGTGGCATTTTCACAAGATAATGGACTTTGAAGCCTAAAATGCATAAAAACACGTAATCAGTATTAACTCTTACTTATTATTCACATAATTGGTCTAACAGTATGATTATTAAGGGGTTAAAACTACAGTTTTGGGCTCTTATCAGTAATCTATTCTATTCTAGAAAGTAATTAGTTCTCCATGAGAATGGGCTTGATTGCTTCACATGCTGATTGTTAGTTGGTAGAGATTACCATGAATGATTAGGGATTAGATAGACCCAATTGTTATGCCAAAACATTTCAATTTGGATTATGACAAATTCTTCGTTAGTTAATTGAGTCGAATCAAGGTGGATTCAAATTCCTCTAATTCCTCCTCATATTATCAATTTAGTATTAAATTGCTGTCATTTCATTTATCGCATCTTGATTAGTTGAATTACCATCGTAGTTAATTTCAATTCCATTACTCTCATGACTTTGTTAGCTTACACGAATTAGGAAACGTTACACCTAAACAAACTGGGAGTGGAACGAATTCTCTACTCTAAACATATTGCATTGAAATGAGAGTAGAAACTTTGATATAATAAGCAAGAAAATAGTTTTAGTTTTACTTACATTTGAGTTTCATTGCTTATTCGTAGGTAAAACTATCGTTTTCCCATTTATCATTTTTCTATATTCCTTTAAAAGTGCTACTAACCTAGATTCCTGCTCCCTAGTCAAATTTGATGCAATGACTACTAGGTAGGTTTCCAAATCTCCCAAGGAAACTTACTTGAGTATAGACAGTAAAGGCTTGAATTCAAGCTCAGGTAACTTCTTCTTAAGCTCTTTGGATGGTCCATCTGGCATAGGCGATTCAAACTTTGCTTTGAACGTACTCTCAGCAACGGTAAGTGATGAATCCAAAATCGTATTGATAACCTGGACACTAAATTCCTCATAGTCTAAGTCTGTCAGAGCTTTCAATAATTCATCAGCAGGATATGAATGAGTCACGTAATCCTGTGCTAACGCTTCAATCATGCATACCTCATTCACAACAAAAACCTCCTGTGGTTGTTGTAGCATGTGGAAAACATTGCTCACTCTCATATTACCAAAGGATAAAGTCATATTACTGTTTCGACAGTTGATGAACGCATTGTCAGTGGCCAAGAATGATCTGCCTAGAATGATTGGTATCTGCCTACCAGATGTAGGTTATGTGTCGAGTAGTATGAAATCAACTAGATAATAGAAATCTTTGATCTTGACAATGACGTCTTCAATTATTCCTCTAGGTATCTGAAGCAGTAATCTAGTGGTGAGTATTGTTGTTAGGAAGTTTATTGAAGTTCATCCTAAATCTTATGATGGGAGGAATAGTGATGAATGAAAACAAGTACTTTTTAACCTTTCCTATTCATCTTTTCTTCTATTTCTAATGAGTATTGAAAGACTAGTGTTTAAGAGAATAAAACATTAAAAACATGAAGTTGTGTAAGATTAAAACATGAAATAAAGAAGAGGAAATGAGATAACTTTATCACTAGGTTACACTCATTGATAACTTCAATGAGTGCAACTAGTGTTCTTGAGATTGAATTACAATAAATGTAGAGACAAGTTGATTGGAATGAGAAGATTGAAAACAACAAGTTTTTGAAACCAAGCATTGAATTGCAATGAAAACAAGAAAACAAGATAGATTGAAATAAAGAAATAACAATACAAGAAAATAAATTGCAATAATGTAAATCTACCAAAGAAAGGTTGATAAAATTGATCTCAATTTTTGGGTTGTCAAACAAAAAATTGGATAATGCTTTCTATCCAAACTTTTTGCTTGATAAGAGCCCAAAGTTGTAGTTTAAACCCCCTAACAATAATACTTTTAGACCAATTATGCGAGTAATAAATAAGAGTTAATGTTGATTATGTGCTTTTATGTATTCCAGGCATTGGAGTCAATTATATGCATAAATGTGTCACTTTGGTGAGATAAAGGAGCAAGGGTTGGTTGCTAAGAAGTTCTGTGATTAAAGTCCAAGATTCAAGGAGAAAAAACCTTTTTTAAAGCCCGGTCAAAGCTGAAAAGTCAAAGTCAACGCGGGCAGAAACAACGCACAAAAGTCAGCAGAACTTCGAAGGACGTATCTTTGGACTCAGACCTCATAATTGGGCCTACCTTATGTCAAAACGACCGGCTCAGAAAGAGCTTTCACATGATCCAAACCTTGACCCAATCAGATGATTAAAAGTGGATGAAAAGTCTGTTGAAGAAAAATCTATATAAAAAGGCATCTATGGACTGAAGAAATTGGGTTTTGGGCTCGATTTTCTGGCCCAAAATATGGCTCCTCAGCCCATGCACGAAAATGTGGATCTTGTCTCCTCCTTTTCAACACACAAGCAAAAAGTCTTAAGCAGGTAGAAAATTAGGTAGCCATTAGCATAGAATTCTAGATCTAGTTTAGACTCCATTAATTAGTTCAATAGCTTGTTTAGATCTAGATTTATTTCATTTAGTTAATTTTGTTTTTCAATTCTAATAGAATAGTTAGAACAAGTTGATTGTTATTTGAGAATCGAATTTAGTTTACAATAAAGTATTAGTCTTTCTATTCAATTTAGTTTCATTAGATCAATAAAGTTAATTAGTTCTTTCCATTAATCATTTTAGTTCAATTCATAGATTTAGTTATTTGTCATTACTAGTTTCAATTAAATCTTGCATGATTAGATTTCCATTTGAATTCAAATAAGCAAATTTAGAATCTTTATATCATGTCTTGTTTAAATTCAATTAGAAATGATAGTTTAATGACTCTAGGTTAAACCTCCATTAGAGGGGTTTGAGGAAGCCTTGATGAAAGCTTGATTGTTGTTAGCATATAATAGTCATAATTTTCTATTCCAATCTAGAAAGTAATTAGTTCACCATGAGAATGGGTTTGATTGCTTCACATGCTAGTTGTTAGTTGGTAGAGATTACCATGAACAATTAGGGATTAGGAACACCCAATTGCTATGCGAAAGCATTGCAATTCCGATTACGATGAATCTTCGTTAGTTAATTAAGTTGAGTTAAGGTGGAATCAATCCCCCCTAATTCCTTATGATATAGTCAATTTAGCACTTTGTAGTTGAGTTATTCGTATCTTGTTAGCATAATTTGCATCGTAGTATAATTCCCATCATACTCTCATTAACTTTGGATAGGACCGATAATAATAGAAAATGCTAATACTAAAGAACTAGGAGTGGAACGAATCTTTTACTCCAACTCTATTGTGATAGCATCGAAAGTAGAAAAACTTTGATAACACAATTGTAACTAGTTTTAGTTTTACTTGCATTTGAGTCGGGTATTGTTACTTATTCGTAGGTAAAACTATCATTTTTACTTTTATCAAATGGCGTCGTTGCCATCTTAGTTTCCGTTAGTATTGTTTTCTTTAGTATTGTTAGTCTTCCCAAAGTCCCACCCACCATTGTTTGTTCAAACAGTGATTGTTTGGTTCAGAACTAAAATATTTTCAAAGAACAAGCCTGAGTGCGACCCGCGCCCAAACAAGGCAAAATTCGAGCTCCCCCCGCGCTGAAGCACCTGGAACTCGAATTGGACTTGAGCGCGACCCGCGCCTTACCAAGGCAAAACTCAAGCGCCCCCCGTGTTGAAGCGCCTGGAGCTCGATTTGGACCTGAGTGCGACCCACGCCCTACCAAGGCAAAACTCGAAGCGCCCCCCGCGCTGAAGCGCCTAGAGCTCGATTGGACCTGAGCGCGACCCGCGCCCTACCTAGGCTGATTCTGAGCGCACCCCGTGCCCTCTACTCTGAACCACCCAATTTCCACAGCTTAGTTCAAACTTCCATTTCTTAAAGTTATTCAATGTTCTAACTTGTTAAATAGACTGAGCTCGCGTATACAAGACGCTATTCATAAGCGAAGCAAGGATGCATTCAGGTACTTCTTTCTTCTGCTCCTCGCATCTCCTGTTAGAGGTTTATACTAGCATATCAGGATTGTTTTGAGTATTGTCGTGTTTAGTTAAGATTGGTCTTAGCATTGCATGAGATTAAGGTCAGGCAGAAGAAAAATGCCTAACATAATAAATTGGCAACGTCAACAAACACGCCTTTCTAGTATACCACTCACTACACCTCTAGCTAATATATCACACACTCCACCTGAAATAATGGCTGAAGAAAGAGAGTCTCCTCTCTCTGACTTTTATAAAGCCTTGAACGATAGCCCAAAATCTTGCATCGTCCTATCAGACCCAGTGGGGGATTTCCGAATCCCCCCAAATATATTTAATTTGTTACCTGTTTTTCATGGTCTAGCACATGCGTAGGATTGACCAAGTCTTTACTACATTCCACCATCCTATGGTTGGTGGTAAACAAATTAAACTGAGGGTGTTTCCTTTCACTTTAGCCGACAAGGCGGCGTCTTGGTTAACTGCCCAAAGCGCCTAATTCGTGGACTCGTGGGCCAAACTTGTTCAACTATTTATGGAACATTTTTACCCACTACTGAAGACCGATGAAATGCTTTCCAAGATTTATTTCTTTTGACAGAATCCTCATGAATCATTTTCGGAGGCTTGGAATCATTTCACTGATCTTCTTATAGAGTGTCCACACCATAACCTCGCGAAAGACACGTTAGTTCGTGCCTTTTTCAAGGGACTATTACACCACCACAAAGAGGAGCTTGACATAATGAATGGGGTTAGTTTCCTCAGTAAGGGAGCCTAAGAGGATTATAAATTTTTAGAAGATCAAACAAAGCGTAATAATAACTTTAGGGGGGGGGGGTAGTGACGATATCTCCCGTTTTGCTTGTTTTTCTACAACAGTTAAGGCCGGTATGTTTGAGATGAAACCCGATCATGAACTTAAAAATTTAATCGAATCTCTCACTAAAAAGGTAGAGGCTATTTCTGTTCAACAAAAGCCTATTCCCGTCATGAATGTCAACACCAATCCATGTAATTTCTGTTTGAGTCCTGAGCATCCTGACTCCTATTGTCCTCTCGCTAATGAACAACAAACATCACAACAAGATAATGTTTGCTCAATAAATAGTTATCCTATTCCTAGCGCCCCTTGGAGACAACATCCCAACTTCAGTTGGAGAAATAATCAACAAGTAACACCTCCAGGGTATAATAATCAAAATGTTAGGCCAGCAAACAATTACAATCCACCCATTAATTATAATAACCAAGCTCCACCGAGGCAAGGACAAGGACAAGGGAATTATAATAATTATAACAATAATAATTATAATGCTAATAGAGGTATCATTCTGGTAAATAATAACTATCAAAATCCACCCATTAATAATCAACGTGACATAGTTCCTGTCACACAACCTATAGCTAACACTCCTCCACAACCAGATCGTTTTGATGCCTTTATGCAAACCCAACAACAGATTTTACAAGCCATCCAACTTTCCTTACAGCAGTTAGTACATGAGAAAGTACAACCCAAAGGTGTGTTTCTAGGTCAAGCGATAGCTAATCCTAAAACAACAAACACAGCCTTTGAGGTAAACGGTAATACTAGTATTGAAAATACAAACGTAGGTGAGCTAAATGCCATCACCACTTTCCATTCTAGCAGAGTGGTTGATAATGCCGTAACTATGCCTATAGTTACCCCACCAGTAGTCCCTACACCGGATATCAAACTAGATTCTGAAATGATAACTGAAGATCCTACCCCTGTAGAGGTTCTAGTTAAACCACAACCTAAGAAATAGAAAGCCAAGGTTAAACATCCTGTTTATCCATATGCTAAATATAGAGAGAAACCACCATTTCCTCAGAGATTAGCTATGTTAAACAAGGATACAAATTTTGATAAGATTAGGGAAGTTTTTTAAAATCTAACGAGTGTTAACTTACTCCCTTATTATTTATATAAACAAATAGGTCTACAGGAGATGCAACCTACAACAACGACGTTGCAATTAGCTGATAGGTCTATCAAGTATCCTAATGGTGTAGTGGAAAATGTGCTGGTTAAAGTTCAGGATTTCTACTATCCTGTGGATTTTGTTATCCTCGATACAGAAGTCACTAACAACTCTATTCCGATCATTATAGGGCGCTCTTTCTTGGCCACTACCAACGCTGCTTATAAACTGCCACGATGGTTCGATGTCCTTGTCCTTTGACCATCTTTCTGTTGAGGTCAATATTTTTAAAATGAGGAAACAGTTTCCTAACACGTATATCGATAGAGAGGTTAGCATGATCGAGAGCTTAGCTCATGATTATTTCAAAACCACATTTCCGGATGATCAGATGCACAAATTCCTTTCCTTCGAAGTTCCAACTTTGACGAGAACTCCCTGGAAGTCGAGGATGATTTCCTTCGTCTCTTTTGCAACTCTTCCTTGCCACCTCGCGAGTCCCACCCTGCCAACATTCCTTCATCCCTTGACACAATGATGGAAAATAAATTTTTCACCCTCTATCCCAGTGATTCTTTTGACCCACCTATCGAGGAATGTCTTGCATATCTCAAGGCTTCTAATGATCTAGACCTGAGAGCTCTAGCTGACACTCATTCATCTTCCATCACCAATTTTCCCCACCTTTTACCTTTTCAAAGGAACCTGGAGTTTGCACTTGACCCTCTTACTTCTTCTGTTCTTAATGATTTTCTAAATCCTCTTAATACAAAATTAATTCCCAAGGGAAAGGTACTTGACACCTTCATTTTCAGAATTAAGACAGTTCCCACCTACACCATGAATGAGTTTTGTGCTAAACCCACATTCTCATTTCTTCCATTCCTTTCATCTAAAATTCATCCATATCCACCATATCTTCCACAAACATCCATTTTTTCATTCACTTGGATCATTCATTCTTCTAGACACTTCCCTTCCATTTCACTAAGTTGCGTCGTAGAAATTCTTTTACTCTAACTCTATGATAGCATCGAGAGTAGAAAAACTTTGATAACACATTCATAATTATTTTTAGTTTTACTTGCATTTAAGTCGGGTCTCTTTACTTATTCGTAGGTAAAACTATTGTTTTTCATTTTATCATTGCTTTTAGACTCCTACTTTTACAATCAAGACACATCACTCCTTTTTTTTTTTTTTCTTTTCCTTTTTACTTTATGCTTTTGCTTTTTCTCTTTTTTCTTGAGCAAGCTAGGTTTTGAGCAAGGTTTCTTTTGTGACAAGGCCATCCATCTCCAGTCTTCTGAGTTAAAGACATGATTTTCAGTCTTCTAGGTTTGAGTCCTTGACTTTTGACCTTTGACTTTGACTTTTTCAGCACTTTTTTATAGCAACTTGAGTCTTCATAAAAAAGGGTTAATAAAGCTCATTTTGGCACTAAAATGCATATTTTACAATAAGTGGTCTATACCGGCCTATAACATGTAAAAGGTAGTAAAAGCTATGAGTTGTCTATTTATTATGCGTAAGAAAGGCTATAATGTAGTAATGTAAAGGTAATAAAACACACATTTGGGAGCTAATCAACAACCTCTAAATAGCATTTTGCTTGTCCTCAAGCAAAGATGAGAGAGAAAACTAAGATCACAAATGTGTGATTTATTCTCCACCTCTCGTTATGCGGAGTGCGATTGCATTGACCATATGCAACAATGCCTTAAACCACTAGGAATTCCCTAGCAGGGAATAAGGATAGCTCATTTGAACTGAGAATAACATATGTACAACAATTTAATCATCTAAAGATAAATGCGCAAACATGAGCAATGAAATATAAAAGCAGAGTCGTTTAGAAAACTTTTGGAGAGCGTCATTTAGGTAAGTTCTCACAGGGATGTGTTAAAACACAAACTCTCTAATAGATTCACTCAAGTTTCATTCTATGAAATGCAGCAGGCAATTATATTCCTTACATACACGAATGACGTCTAAAGGAAACCGGGGTCGATTAATCACACTTACCACTTACTATCACACCATCCGATTCCTAATCGAGGTAGATGTCTTTTATTAGGAGTTAAGGGGCTAGGGTGATGGTTTAGAAAGAAAAAGGAAGGGAAAACAAAATCTGATAAGTTGAGAAATTGGATCTTCGTGATAACTTGTAACTAGAGAAAAACCTCATCTTGTTCTTTGCTTCAGATTTGTGATTCATTCTTTAGCACTTTGGTTTTGTGACTCCATATGATTTTGAATTTTGGGAGTTCTAACCTTGCTTTTGTTTCCTTTGATATCTACTCCTTTCGATTTTGAAATTTTGGGAGATTTGATTTTTTTGGAGTTTTGGTTTTTGATGGGTATTTTCTATATTTTCTTTTCTTTTCGAAGCATCTAACTGATCTGTTTCTGTACAAGGTCTTCTCTTCTCTTTTTCTGATACTCATCTAATTCTCAACTCGTCAACTGGGTAAGCTTTTTATTGTTTGTTAGAACAGGTCAGGGATTGATGGCGAAGAGTAAAAAGGCTTTTTCGAAATTTTTGAAGGCTAAAAATGGGGTAAAGTGAGGGAAAATTATCTTTTTGGGTTTTTAACGTTTATTTGGCTATATCAATCCAAAAAGGGCCTAAATTCTCTCCTAGGATATGGCATGGTGATCAAGCAAGTGGACGTGTGGTCTTTCTATCCGGACATCGTCTATGTCATCACTCAATAATCATTCAGATGAGGCTTTTGGCTAGATTCTCACAGGATATGGCACAAAATTGTTCTAGCCTTAGTCTTGGAAACTCACTGCAATATACAATCAAATGCTTATGCATGCCATTCATGAAAAAAATGCAAAAACTATTGTACGTATATTAGTATAAGTTCGAAGAACGAATCCTTACTCTATTGCTATAATGAGACTTCTAGACTATTTATTCATCGTGGAAAAATGAAACATAAAAATATTTTTGGTCTTCTTTGAAAATAATTTTAAGAAAGAAAGAAATATACTAATATATCTAACATAAGAAATGCCTAGTTTTTGCAAAATGTTACTATACCCCCAAATAGGAATATGTTTTGTCCTCAAAATATGAAGAGATAAGGAAAGAGATTACCATAGAAACATGAGCAAAAATGGTAGTACACTTGTATTCTGTTCTTCGTGATGAAAATATACCATCCCAAAATAAGTTTGGAGAGTGGGTTGTTTTGATATATAACAAGAAATACATCGGTTATCTAACTAGTAAGTTACGTAATTATTCTACTATGAAATATTTGGGTTTTTGTATTTTTGAAAACATATGTAATACAAAAGAAAAATGGAAATGTTGGCATGATGTATTTGTATTACCTTCTACTCATATACCAAATTCAACAGACGAAAAATTAAAACAAGTAGATAAAATTAAAATTATACTAAATGTTATACACGTAAGTGCTGAAAGGAAAAAAAACAAAACAAAATGAAATAAAAAGAAACGTCCAACTATCTATACGGACACTAGAGAGCTGCCTAGTCAGAATTCGTGCGTGCTATCTAACATCAAGGTTGTCTCGAGCTACCCTCTCTTGGCTCTCGGCGGACTCTCTGAGATCTGCACTTATGAATAATCGCATCTTGTAACTCGTTAAGAGTTCGAGTGACACGATCTTGAAAAGCATCCTGGTCCTCTCTGGAAGCGCGATGCTCGTCCTGCATGATGAGGACACACTGCTGCAAGCATTGCTAACCCTTGTACATGAATGCAATCGTATCTAAAGGGCATGTAAACTAAGAAATCGCTCCAAGAGCGAAGTAGTTGACCGGAGGTGGTGGTGGGAGATCCTCTGCTGCATGGTCTGCGACACGTTTTTATATTTGAGACTAGTCGTGTGCTAAACAACGACGGTATACAGGTGTGACTATGGTAGTCTGGACTATCATGTAGTATGTAGGTTCTGTTGCTCCCCAAGCAAGCATAATCTTGGTAACAAGGGTGGGCAGGGAAGCAGTACTTCGTCTAGACTGTGTGAGTTGATCCCAAAGAAACGTAACAATACAAAACCCGTTGTTTCGGGTTTGTAAGATCCAAAAAATGTGGAGAATCATCTTACCTATATCAGAAGGCTTCATCCTTCCCACCAAGTTATGGGCTATCCACGTAGCTGCTGCCAGCTGGTTCTTCCTCAAACAGCTCTACTTCGCACATGTAGAATCGGTGGAGTATTGCCCCTCGATAACCATGGCGATCATCAGGTTAAACACAAAACCATGAAACTCTTGACTTTCAGGAATCTCATGCCTTGCAGGAATACCCAAAGTTCTTCCAACCACTGCTCTATTGAGCTCAAACAATCTTTCTTCAACCAAAATGGTCGCGCTAGCCTCGTTATTGCGAGCTAAGCAGCGATAAAAAGTTTGAACAAGAGAGGGGGAGTAATGGGCTGTAGAGTCTAGCATTAGAGGTTTCCAACCTTTCCTTAAAATATATGCCTTATAGAACACATCATAAACCCCGTCATCGAAGAGAGAGGAAAAGTTCATCTCGAGTATAATGGTTCGATCGGTAGCCATGAGTGGAGGTTTTGTTAAATTGAAGGTTGGGTTGAGAAGGGGTGAAGATTTGCAGCAAAGTGATGGAAACAATTTGAAATTGGTGAAAATCGAGGGGCGGGCGCGGGTTTGATATGCACGGTCGCGCTTGGTTTGGGTTTTTATGGGCTGGTATTCAGGGAGAGAGAAGATGTAGGTCGGGCGGTTGCATGCGGTTAGCTTTTATACTTGTGTACGACCGTCGGATGTTGGGTTTTAGGGTTTTGGAAATTTTGGCCCAAGACCAAATGAATATCCGAAATACCCAAGATGTCCTTTCCTGTCTAGTAAGTCGTAAAATGCAAATCTCCGGTTCATTACCGGTTAGAATTGGACAAACAAGACGTCGAAACAACCAACATGAAAAATCTTATCCAAAGGTAAATCACATGCTTCTATCCGAGGTCGTATGACACGAAGGATGATAGAGAATGTCTTAAGGTGCGTAGATGACATAAGTTTAAACACGATGGAAGTTTAAAGAAATAGAGTGTGTCAAACTCAGAATGCAAGCGTGTATGAATGGCGTGATCATTCAAAAAGATTGTTACGAGGGCAAAGTAAGGAAGATTTTTATTTTGTATTTACAAACTGAAAGATAAAGATTAATTAATTTTTTGAAATTAATTTTTGAAAAAAGGAAAAAAAGGTCGGGTAGTTTTTAGTAAGATTCCCAAGACTTGTTAAAGTTTTTGAAAACTTTGATTAAATCCCAACCAGATGGTTGGATTACTCTATTAAGATGGGTTCGGTGGGTAGGTGTATGACACATAAAAACCTTAAAAACTGAATTTTCACTATAAGGTTGACGACCAAGGCAAGTTGGTGTTTGATAGTTCGAGCACCAACCTTCTATCATAGTGCTTCTTTTACATGCGTATGAACTCTTATCCAAACCAGGAATGGTTTTTGGTATATGTGTCCATATCTTCACTTGCAGTTCTCTAGGAAGTGCTTGGACACGATCATTAAAACTAATCCATCTAGTCTTGCTAGGTGGAGGGTTTTTGCTCTAAACAAAAGACATTTTTGGAAATCGGGAGAGTTTTGAAAAAGAGGTTGAGAAGGGGAAAAGATTTTAAGATTTTAAAAAGAAAGGGAAATTTTTGAAACTTTGTACAAGGCATGAGTCTTTTAACATCAGATTCTTGAGACAAATATAGAGAGGTGGAGACAAAAGATAGAATTAAACAGAGAATAGTATCACTTTGTGTTACATTATTTGTTTAATTCGTGTTTGAAGACGCCTCTACTTTTTTTATTTTTTTTTTTTTTTGAATTAGTTGATTTTCCCAAGAAAAAGCTCTAACCATATAGAGGTTTTAACAAGAAGATAAATTATACATTAATCCGGTATCATTTTGGTTACTCTGGGCGTATAATTTTCATTTTTGTATCCTCTAGTTTTGAAAACTATGTAAAGATGTTATAAGATACTCGTATTTCAAAGCCATGATTCTTAACTCTAATTTTGAAAACAAACCATAACAGGTGATCTTAGGTAACTTTCGTGTCGGCTCTGGGGCGACCCAATCTAGACAGACAGAGCTTCAGCTATGTGAGTAGGGGGATTTACTATGCTAGACATGGAATGTCTTAACCCGTGCAAATAGCGAGGTTATATAGGCAACCCTTAATAAGCAAAACTGATCTCAAACTGCCCCTAGATTGCATTTTTCAAGGGATTGGTCTGTGTAGAATACACTGCCCGTTTTGTTTTTGGAAAAATAACACAACTATTGATGTATTGAGAATCTTGCATTAATAGAACGGAGAAAATAGTAGTTTTGAAAAAGAAATGTAAAATAAAGAAAAGGAAATTGGTATACTTGCTCCATAGGGTCACACTTACTCAAACGATGCGTAAAAAGTGTTTTACAAAGAATATGCGACATATACGTGGGCTAAGGCTCCAACACTTACAACCACACACTCTAAGTGGAGGGTCCGGTTAACTTAATGGTGTACTCCTTTTAAGAAAAAGATGGAATAGAATGGAAAGGGAAGGAATACATCATGGAAAAGAGGATTTAATCCTCGTAGACAGGATCTTGGATAATGGTTTCCTCTACATCCGTAGACTGTAACTCATGAAAGTTCTTTAGGCACTGACCATTTACTTGAATGTGTTGTTATCCTTGTGTTTTCTTAAAGTAATAGGCCCATAAGGGGTGACTATAGTTATCCTGAAAGGACCAGTCCATCGAGTATTAAGTTTTTCTGGAAAAAGATGCAATCTTGAGTTATAAAGTAAAATTTTTTGACCAATTTTGAAATATTATTGAAAAATATGCTTATCATGAATCCATTTCATGTTGGTTGTGTAATATTTTGAAAGGTCATAAGCATCATTTCAAATCTCCTTAAGTTCATTTATTTGTAGTTTACACTTCTCACCTGCCGCATCGATATTGTAATTTAGATTTTTTATTGCCCACAGGGCATGATGCTCTAGCTCAATAGGCAGATGACAAGGTTTTCCAAAGACAAGCCTGTAGGACTAAACCTGATGAAGGAGTTATGAAATTGAATACATATGGTGCAGTGAATAGTCGAGGTGCTCGCTCAGGAGGAATTATCAGTGACAGCAATGGAGATACAGTGGTAGCTTACATAGGTAGTAGCTTGAACAACTCAGTTCTATATCAAGAGTTAAATGTAATACACCAAAGGTTAGAGTTATGTATGCGACTTGGAATCTCAAAAGTTTCAGTGGCGTCTGATTTGTTAAGAGCAGTTCATGCTATAATGAAGATAGAAACTCCTCCATGGGAGATGGTAGATATGGTATTATCCATCCAGAGAGTGGGAGTGTCTTTTGAGTTCATAGAGTTTAAACATGTTTTTAGGGAAACCAATAAGGCAGCGGATCATTTGGCATCCTTGGCTGACCATTCAGAGTTGGTAAATGACTCTTGTATAATCTTCATCACCCCTCCTCTATCTGAAAAGTTGCAGACTATTGTAAAGGATGATATGGAGGAAAAGATGTATATGAGGATTAATTAATGCAGGTTAGGGGTAGGCCAAAACCCCTATTTATTGTTCAAAAAAAAAAGACAAGCCTGTAGGATGACATCCTTATAGGTGTTTTAAAAGCGGTTATGTATGCCCATAAAACATCGTTTAGACGGAGCAACCAATCTTTCTTATTTGGACTAACTGTTTTCTCCAAGATACGCTTAATCTCTCAATTGGAGACTTATACTTGATCACTCATTTGAGGATGATATGGAGTTTTTTTTTTTTTTTTTTTTTTTTTTTTATTTTTTATTTTTTTTAAGCTAGGGATAGGCTGACCTTCACCTGCATTCATCATTCAATTCTTACATAATGGTGCCTCTTGCATCCTCCACAATGAGATTATACAACTCTCTACATATAGGAGGACCAACATTCACAAAATTAAAACCATGGGCAATAGAGAGGCCGGCCAGGTGATCGACAACTCTATTTGACTCCTGAAAAACATGTGAGAAGGTACAACTTAACAACTGTGACTATGTATCTAAAATGTGGTTTAACACATCTTGACAGTTCCATGGCAGCTTGGCTAGCTTGTTAATCATTTGTACTGCTTGTAATGAGTCCGATGCCACATCCACTTGTACACAGCCTAGTTCCAAACATTCTTACTGTTTCAGATTACAACCTTGTGGGTTACTCCATATTTTTTCATGATATGTTCAAAATCTCTATTGTAAAAATCTGACCTGCCATCGTTGATGATGGTTTTTGGAACACCAAATCTTGAAAAATATATTTTCTTTTATGAAACACACAACAATTTTGTTATCATTGTTACGACATGGTATGATCTCGATCCATTTTGATACATAGTCTATGGCGACTAAGATGCAGATGAAACCATGAGAAGTTGGGAATGATCCCATGAAATTGATGCCTTAAACATAAAAAATCTCCACTATGAGAATGGGATTTAAGGGCATCATGTTATATGTAGAAATTCTACCGAGATGTTGGCAACGAACACATACCTTACAATGAACAAAGGCATCAAGAAAGAGTGTTGATCAGTAGAATCCACATTGTAACACTTTCGACCCATTTTTATTTGCACTAAAATGTCCTCCACAAGATTGCTCGTTACAAAAGGAAAGAATCGCGGACTGTTCCCATTATGGAATGCAACGACGGATAATCTGGTCTATGTAGTATTTGAAAAGATGTGGATCATCCCAATGATAGTACTTTTCTTGAGCTAGAAACTTCTTTCACTGATTTCTATTCCATAAGGGTGGAGTGTCTTCAGTCACTAAATAGTTCACAATATCAGAATACTAAGGTGCAAAAAGGATAGCGTAAAGGTGCTCATCAAGAAAAAATCTGAAATGTGATCAGAATCACTATCACTATCATTGGATTATCTAGATAGGTGGTCAGCCACTACGTTTTCTACTCTTTTTTTATCTTTTATTTCCAATGTGAATTATTGCAGGAGAAGGATCCATCGGATCAATCTGTATTGAGCATCCTTCTTTGTGAGAAGGTACCTAAGTATTGCATGATCAATGTAAATCAAAGTTTTTGAACCTACTAAATAAGGATGAAATTTGTCTAAAGCATAGACAATGGCTAAGAATTCCTTTTTGGTGGTTATATAATTTCATTGAGCCTTATTTAGTGTTTTACTTGCATAGTAAATAACTGTTGGTCCCTTATCATGTTTTTGACCTAGTACGACGCCAACAACATAATTGCTAGCAACACACATGAGCTCAAATGATTTTGACCAATCAAGAGGTTGACTTATAGGTGCAATTATTAAGGCGGCTTCCAAAGTTTTAAAAGCCTGTATGCAATCCGAATTAAGCTCAAAGGGTGCATCTTTTATAAGAAGATTGGTTAAGGGTTTAACAATTTTTGAGAAATCTTGAATGAATCTTCTATAAGATCCAACATGGCCTAGAAAAGCTCGTATATTATGGATGTTCTGTGGAATAGGTAGAGTAAAAATTTTATCTATTTTAGCTTTATCGACCTCTATACCATTTTTAAACACAATGTGGCTTAACACTAATCCTTTTTTTACCATGAAGTGACACTTTTCCCAATTAAGAACCATATTATTCTCCTTACAATGTACCAATACTTTAGAAAGGTTGGATAGGAAGTCGTCGAAAGAATCTCCATAAAGAGAAAAATCATCCATAAACACTTCCATGAATCTCTCCACCATATCACTGAAAATGTTTAACATGTAGCATTGAAATATGGCAAGTGCATTGCAGAGACCGAAGGGCATATGTGTATAAGCATAAGTTCCAAAAGGGCAAGTGAAGGTAGTATTTTCCTGATTGGATTCATCAATTAAAATCTGAAAATATCCTGAATATCCATCCAAGAAATAATAATAAGCATGTCCTTCTAGGCGTTCAAGCATCTAATCAACAAAAGACATGGGAAAATGATCTTTCCTCATGGTTGCATTCAGCTTCCTAAAATCAATACAAATTCTCCACATGATAGGAACTTGTGCTGGAATTAAGTCCCCTTCCTCATTACGAACCATTGTAATCTCAGATTTCTTTGGTACCACATGAATATCACTAACCCATTCCTTGTCAGATATAGGGCAAATGATTCTAGCATCCAGTAATCTTAAGATATCTTCCCGTACTACTTCTTTCATAGCTGGGTTTAAATAATGTTGTGGCTCTCTAGATGTCTTAGCATTCTCTTTCAGATGAATCTAGTGTGTGCAATTCTTTGGATCGATTCATTTTATATTATCAAGAGACCAACCAATAGCAAAACGATGTTCTTTAATTACTCTAACCAAACGCTCTTATTCCTTTTATGTTAACTGAGATAAAATGATAATGGGATGAGTGCCATCAGGATCAAGATAAATGTATTTTAGGTCAGGAGGTAGAGGTTTATGGTCAGGTGTAGGTGTTGTGGGTAATGATAAGAGCCCAAAACTGTAGTTTTAACCCCTTAATAATACTACTTTTAGACCAATTATGCGAGTAATAAATAAGAGTTAATGCTAATTACGTGTTTTTATATATTTCAGGCATGGAACTCAATTATGTGTAGAAATGTGCCACTTTGGCGATATAAAGGAGCAAAAGGTTGGTTGCTAAGAATTTCTATGATAAAGGCCAAGATTCAAGGAGACAAAGCCTTTATGAAGCCCGGTCAAAAGCTGAAAAGTCAACACGGGCAGAAACAGTGCACAAGTCAGCAGAACTTCTAGAGACCATATCTTTAGACTTAGGCCTCGGATTTAGGCCTACCTTATGTCAAAACGACTGGCTCGGAAAGAGCTTTCCAATGGTCCAAGCCTTGACCCAATCAGAGGAGAAGAAGTAGATGAAAAGTCTACTGAAGTCAAAACTAGATGAAACGGGTTCTGTGGACTGAAGAAATTTGGCTTTGGGCTCGATTTTTTCCGCCCAAAATATGGCTCCTCAACCCATGCACAAAATTATGGATCTGGTCTCCTCCTTTACATAAAACAAGACTTAGCTCTTAATAAATATATAGGTAGAGATTTCTTAGAATAGAAAGTAGCCATTAGAATAACTTGTAGATCTAGTTTTTGAATTTCAATTAGTAATTAATTAGTTTCATTCTTTGTTTTAGAATAATTATTTGAATCATTGTTCTTCATTCATTAGATAAATAAAATAGTGGTTCTTGTTAATTTCAATTTTGTCATTTAAATTTGTTTAGATCTAATTTCAATTAGTGTTTGTTATTCATTTCCTAGTTATTAATTTGGATTTCAATTCTTGAGTAGTTAAATTATTAAAGTTCAAATCTTTATATTATGTCTAGTTTTAATTCAATTGGAAATTATAGTTTGATGAATCAAGGCTAAACCTCCATTAGAGGGGTTTGATGAAGCCTTGATGAAAACGTGATTGTGTAGTATAGAATCGTTGTAAGAATCTATTCCACTCTAGAAGGTCATTGATTCGCCATGAGAATGGGTGGACGACCTCACATTCTAGTTATGAATTGGTAGAAATGTCATGTATAATTAGGGATTAGAATGACCAATTCTTACCGTAAGAATGTAAGAATTGGTTTACAACAAATCTATGCTAGTTTATTAAGTTGGATTCAAGGTGGAATCAAATTCCCCTAATTCTTTATCTAGATTCAACTCTTAGCATTCTATCATTCCGCTATTTGTATCTTGTTATTTGAATTCACATCGTAGTATAAATTCCTTTCGTAAATCTCTCATTGATCTTGGATAGACTATCAATTGTAGAAAACTTTAATGCTAAAGGACTAGGAGTGGAACGAATCTTCTATTCCAACTCTACGTCAATAGGATCGAGAGTAGAAAACAAATATCTTTGATAAGTCTAGTATAAATTGGAGTTTATAGTTTTACTTTCGTTTAGAGTTTCATCACTCTATTTGTGAGTAAGACTATCTTTTTTATGGTTATCAAATGGCGCCGATGCCATCTTAGTACTCTTTAGTATTGTTTTCTTTAGAATTGATAGATTTTCAAAGTCCCATAACCCACCCACCCTTGTTTGATTCTCACTGTAGTTGTCTATTTCAGCACTGAAATTTTCCTCGATAAAATTACTCGGAGCGCGACCCGCGTCCTAGGCAAGCCAACTTGGAGCGCACCCTGCGCCCAAACGCCTGGAATTCCATATTTTGGCTGAGCGCGACCTGCGCCCTACCAAGGCAAAACACGAGCGCGACCTGCGCCCTACCAAGGCAAAACACGAGCGCGACCTGTGCCCTCATGCCTGGAATTCCACTTTTTGCCTAAGTGTGACCTGCGCCCTCCGAAGGCTAACTTGGAGCGACCTACGCCCTGCGCACTGGAACTCCAGCTTGACTGAAGCCGACCGGGCCCAAACCCTAGGCTACTACTCGAGCCGACCGCCCTCTCTTGACGACACTTGCCCGATTTTTCATAGGTTTGATTCAAACTTTCATTTCTTCAAGATTTTTAGTGTTCTAACTTGTTATATACACTGACCACACGTAAACAAGACGTTATTCATAAGTGAAGCAAGGAAGCTTTCAGGTACTTTTTTCTTCCACACCTCACATCTTCTGTTAGAGGTTCATATTAGCATATCAGGATTGTTTGGAGTGTTGTTGTGTTACATTAAGATTGGTCTTAGCCTTGCATGAGATTAAGGTCAGGCCAAAGAAAAACGCCTAATGTAATTAACCGACAACAGCAACAAACACGTCTTTCTAGTATACCACTCACTACAACTCTAGCTAGCATACCACATACCACACCTGAAATTATGGCTGAAGAAAGAGAGTCTTCTCTCTCAGACTTTTACAAAGCCTTGAACGATAGCCCTAAATCTTGCATCGTTCTATTAGACCCAGTGGGGGATTTTCGAATCCCCCCAAATATATTTAATTTGTTACCCGTTTTTCATGGGTTAGACCATGAAAAGCCTTATCAGCACATGCGTAGGATTGACCAAGTCCTTACTACATTTTACCATCCTACGATTGGTGCTGAACAAATTAAACTAAGGATATTTTCCTTCACTTTAGCCGATAAGGCGGCGTCTTGGTTAACTACCCAAGCGCCAAATTCTATGGACTCGTGGGCTAAACTTGTTCAACTATTCATGGAACATTTTTACCCACCACTGAAGACCGATGAAATGCTTTCCAAGATTCATTTCTTTTCATTTAATCCTCATGAATCATTTTCAGAGGCTTGGAATTGTTTCATCGATCTACTTATAGAGTGTCCACATCATAACCTCCTCAAAAAAGACACGTTAGTTCGATTGCCTTTTCAAGGGACTTCTATACCACCATAAAGAAGTCCTTGACACAATGAATGGGTAGTTTCTTAAGTAAAGGAGGCTCAGAGGCTTATAAATTTTTAGAAGATCAAATTAAGCGTAATAATAACTGGGGGGGGTTAGTGACGATATCTCCCGCAACGCTAGTTCTTCTACAACAGTAAGAGCCGCCGGTATGTTTGAGATGAAACCCGATCTGGAACTTAAAAATGTAATTGAATCTCTAACTAAAAAGGTAGAGGCTATTTCTGTTCAACAAACGCCTATCCCCGTCATGAATGTCAACTCCAATCCATGTAATTTCTGTTTGAGTCCAGAGCATCCCGACTCCTATTGTCCTTTCGCCTATGAGCAACAACAATCACAACAAGATAATGTTTGCTCGATTAATAGTTTTCCTATTCCTAATGCCCCTTGGAGACAACATCCCAACTTCATTTGGAGAAATAATCAACAAGTACCACCTCCAGGGTTTAATAATCAAAATGTTAGGCAAGCAAACAATTATAACCAAGCTCCACCACGACAAGGACAAGGTCAGGGTAATTATAATTATAACAACCAAGCGCAACCACGACGGGGTCAAGCACAAGGTTAGGGTAATTATAATAATTATAACAATAATAATTATAATGCTAATAGAGGTATCGTTCCGGTAAATAATAACTACCAAAATCCACCCATTAATAATCAACGTGACATAGTTCCTGTCACACAACCTAAAGCTAACACTCTTCCACAACCGGATTGTTTCGATACCTTTATGCAATCTCAACAATAGATTTTACAAGCCATCCAACTTTCCTTACAGCAGCTAGCTCAAGAGAAAGTACAACCCAAAGGTGTGTTTCCAAGACAAGCAATACCTAATCCGAAAACACCAAACACAAACTTTGAGGTCAATGGTAATACTAATATGGAAAATGAAAACGTAGGTGAGCTAAATGCCATCTCCACTCTCCGTTCTGGGAGAGTGGTTGATAACAAAGTAACTATGCCTATAGTTACCCCACCAGTTGTCCCTACACCGTAGATTGTACTAGATACCATAATACAAACTGAAGAGCCTACCCCTGTCGAGGTACCAGTTAAACCATAACCTAAGAAACAAAAAGCCAAGGGTAAACATCCTGTTGATCATTAAGCTAAATATAGAGAGAAACCACCGTTTTCCCCAGAGATTAGCAATGTTAACTAAGGATACGAATTTCGATGAGATTAAGGAAGTTTTCAAAAATCTAACGATAAACCTTCTTTTTCTTGAAGTAATAAAAAAATTACCTCACCATGCTAAGTTTCTTAAAGAGTTATGCACTACTAGGCGTAAGACAAATATTCCTAAAGACGTTTTTTTAACTGAACAATTTCCAACTTTAATGGAACACAATGGAATCGTTAAGTACAAGGACCCTGGTCGTTTTACTATACAATGCACCTTAGGAGATTCCCACACGACGACCGCTTTACTAGACTTGGGGGCGAGTGTTAACTTACTCCCGTATTATCTATACAAACAAATAGGTCTACAAGAGATGCAACCTACTAAAATGATGTTGTAATTAGTGGATCGATCAATTAAGTACCCTAAGGGTGTGGTTGAAAATATGCTTGTTAAGGTTAAGGATTTCTACTATCCTGCTGATTTTGTTATCCTCGATACAGAAGTCGCTAATGACTTTGTTCTGATCATTTTAGGGCGTCCCTTCTTGGCGACTGCCAACGCTTATAAACTGCCATGATGGGTCGATGTCCTTGTCTTTTGGCCATCTTTCGGTTGAGGTAAATGTTTTTAAACTAATGAAACAGTTACCAGATTCGTTTATAGATGGAGAGCTTAGCTCAAGATTACTTTAATAACACGTTTCTAGAAAACCATATGCATAAATTCCTTTCTTTTGGAAATTCAGATATTGTCGATGACTCCTACATAGAGGAAGTCAACACCATCTTCGAGTCTACACAAATCATAGACCCTTCGGTTGCTCCATATACAGAGTTTGAAGACCTGCTACCTAAGCAAGTATTCATTACTCAAGATGAGGACCCTCCAGAAGCATTTATCGATATTCCTCCTACCCCGGTGCTTAAACCTCTTCCTCTTGAGTTAAAGTATATTCAACTTGATCCGGATGGTAGTCATCCAGTAATTATATCTTCTCTATTATCTAAGGAGGAAGGGACACAATTGATCTGGGTGATTAAGGAACATCGTTCTGTGATTGGTTGGTCCCTAGCCGACATTAAGGGAATTGACCCTAATGTGTGCACTCATCGTATCCATTTAGAGGATAACGCAAAGACTTCCCACGAACCTCAGCGTCGTTTAAACCCTACCATGAAAGAAGTGGTCAGGGAAGAAGTCTTACGGTTACTCGATGCGGGTATCATATACCCAATCTCTGATAGCAAATGGGTAAGTCCCATTCATGTAGTTCCAAAGAAATCAGGGATTACCATGGCACGTAATGCCAAGGGTGAATATGTTGCCACGCATAACCCTATGAAATGGAAGATCTATATTGATTATAGACGTTTAAATGCCATGACATGAAAGGATCATTTTCCTTTACCCTTTATCAATTAGATGCTCGAATGTCTAGTTGGTCACGCATATTATTGTTTTTTATATGGCTACTTTGTCTATTTTCAAATTAATATCGATATTGATGACCAAGAAAATACTACCTTCACATGTCCTTTTGGAACATCCACCTATAAACGAATGTCTTTTGGCCTTTGTAATGCTCCTAGTACCTTCCAGCGGTGTATGCTTCATATATTTAGTGACGTGGTAGAGCATTTCATGGAAGTGTTCATGGATGATTTTTCTATCTATGGAGACTCTTTCACTGAATGCCTATCTAACTTGTCTAAAGTTTTAACATGATGTGAAGAGAAGAGTCTTGTTTTAAATTGGGAAAAATGTCACTTCATAGTGAAAAAAGGCATCGTACTAGGTCACATCATTGTATCTACTGATGGCATCGAAGTAGATAAGGCCAAACTAGATAAGATAGCGACTCTACCCATACCACGGACTGTCCGTGATATTAGAGCCTTTCTAGGCCATGCAGGTTTTTATAGGCGTTTTATCAAAGATTTTTTGAAAATAGCTAGACCCTTAACTAATATGCTTTTAAAAGAGGCCATCTTTGATTTTAATTTTAACTGTAAATAGGCTTTTGAAACTTTGAAAGCTGCCTTAACTTCTGCACCCATTATACAACCTCCCAATTGGTCTAAACCTTTCGAACTCATGCGTGATGCTAGTGATTATGCAGTTGGTGCTGTCTTGGGACAAAAACTAGATAATAAATCCTCCGTTATTTATTATGCTAGTAAAACTCTAAACGATGCTCAAAGGAATTATACAACTACTGAAAAAGAATTCTTAGCTGTCGTTTATGATTTAGATAAGTTTCGTCCTTATTTGGTTGGTTCTAAGACTTTAGTTTACACGGACCATGCAGCCCTTAAGTACCTTCTCGCAAAGAAGGATGCTAAGCAGAGATTGATCTGATGGATTCTTCTCCTGCAAGAATTTACATTAGAAATAAAGGACAAATGAGGGGTCGAAAACGTAGTTGCCGACCACTTATCTAGACTTACAAACGACGATGATAGTGATTCTTACTCCATACCGGACTCTTTTTCGGATGAGCATCTGTATGCTATATTTTATGCACCATGGTATGCTGACATCGTGAATTATTTAGCGTCTGATGTTATTCCTTATAACTGGTTAAGAAATGAACGTAAGAAGTTTTTTGCCAAAGTTAAGTTATACTACTGGGATGAGCCCTACCTTTTTAAGTATTGTGCGGATCAGATTATTCGTCGTTGTATTCCCCAGTGGAAATATAATTAGGTACTCTCATTCTGCCATGAAAAAGAGTGTGGTGGCCATTTTAGTGGTATGAAAATAGCTACTAAAATTCTACAATATGGGTTTTATTGGCCTACTCTATTTAAAGATGCCGAAGTACATTGCAAGGCATGCATTCGTTGCCAACAACTTGGGCGAATCACAAAGCGTAATATGATGCCATTAAATGTAATCATGGTGGTAGAAATTTTTGACGTATGGGGCATTGATTACATGGGTCCCTTTCCAGTTTCCCACGGTTTCATTTATATTCTAGTTGTCGTGGACTACATGTTTAAATGGATAGAGGCCATGGCTTGTCGTAACAATGACCATAAGACAGTTGTGGTTTTCGTAAAAGAGTATATTTTCTGTCGATTTGGCATCATTAGTGATGGAGGAACACATTTTTGCAACAGAGTTGTTGCATCACTAGTAAAGAAGTATGGAGTTACATATAAGGTAGCAACTCTGTATCATCCACAAACTAGCGGACAAGTAGAAGTTTCTAATAGAGAAATCAAAAAGATCTTAGAAACAACTGTAAATCTTGATAGGAAAAACTGGTTGAAGCGTCTATCTGATGCCTTATGGGCGTATAGGACTGCTTTCAAAACTCCTATAGGTATGTCTCCCTTTAGACTTGTATTTGGGAAACCTTGTCATTTGCCCGTTAAATTGGAGCACTGTACTATGTGGGCTATAAAAAACCTTAACTTCAATTTTGATGAGGTGGGTGTCAAGCGTAAGTTGCAATTGAATGAGCTTGAAGAAATCCGTAGCGACTCTTATGATCTCGCAAAGGATTATAAAGCTAACACGAAACGTGTTCATGATAAGCAAATCTTGTGCAAAGAGTTTGTGGTAGGTCAAAAGGTATTACTGTATAATTCTCGTCTACATATTTTTCCAGAGAAATTAAAAACCCATTGGTCTGGTCCTTTTCTGGTTACTGAAGTCACCCCTTACGGGGAAATCACCTTGGTAAATCCCAAGGACAACAGTACCTTTCAAGTTAATGGCCAATGGTTGAAACATTTCCATGAGCTATTATCCCCTGATGTAGAGGAAGTCCTTTTACAGGACCCTGTCTACAAGGACTGACCTTTTTTATTGGTGTACTTCCTTTAATTTCCATAATTTGGTAAGTGCACCATTCAGGTAACCGGGCCCTCCCTATGGAGTGTGTGGCTATAAGTACCGGATCCTAAGTCCACGGTTAACATAATTCACCATTTCCACTCTTGCATGTTTTCTCGGTTTTTAAGTCATGTGCCTCTATGATGTGAATTATGCTTTTATTGCCTTTTTGTTTTTCTTATATTAAAAAAATTTATTCATAAAAAATAAAAAATTGTTAAAATCACAAACATAGTAATTTAAGAAGTCTCGGGAATCTGACTTTAAAATACCCACTTTTAAGAAAAAAAAAAAAAAAAATTCTAAACTCTGTTATCAAATATTTGTTTGGGGGTGGGGTGTACGATTTCCATCCTAGATTGTTCAACTATCCATTTGTGTTGTTTAGGCCATTTAATCGTATTCCGATCCGGGTTGACATTATCTATGAAATTAGATTTCATTCGTTTGCATAATTTACGTTATGCACACACTTCGAGGCATTTTCCATCTTTTTATATGTCACTAATGGTCGGACTAGAGCATTTTATGGATCATTGGATTGGAAATTCTCTCCTGATCATTTCCATACTCATTCGCAAAAATCGGCCTGGTAACGAAGCGGCAATTTAAGTTTGAAGTTGCTCGAAATATCGAAAAACAAAATTGGAAACTCAAGTGGGCTTGGGCCTAACCTCGCACGCACGTGCCTCTCCTTCTTCCACCAACAGTCGTGTGTCATTCTCCAAACTGCCATTAACAAACAACAAAGCTTAAAAACCTAACCTAAATAAAAAAAAAACCCCACCCTAAATCTTCTCCTAACTACACCCACCGCCACCTCCACCAATTTAAATAACCAAAACCCACCAAAAATTCAAGAATTTCAAACTGCCACCACCACCACCAGCGCCTCCTGCCATTATTTTTAGTTATGGTGTTTCAAAACAAGTCTCCTTACCTTATTCAAACCCACAAATCTTATAAAAACTCCAATGGCTCAAAGACATCGGATATTGCCGGAGAACGCTTTACTGCCGACCACTTCGCGCCATTTTACGGTGACGAGATGGTTAGGAGAGGCTGGAGTGGTTTGTGGTACTCGACAGACAATTTTTACCATGAAGATTTGGTCTGGGAGCTTTATAGGATGAGGGAGTTGAATCGGAATCGAATTTTTGTTAAGGTGGCTGGGAGGAGGAGAGAGATTACTACTGGGTTGTTGGCTGAGATTTTAGGCATTCCGCCTAGACACCATCTCGATGCCACATTACAGGATTCCCAGTTTACTGCTGTAGAACCTTTGATGAACGTGACTGTTGCGGAAAGGAACTACAATGCGAGCTCGCATTGTGTTCGCCAGTCGTCTCTCCGAACCAACCAGCTGGTTGTAGCTTAGTGGATTGGTAGGAATGTCATAGGGAAGGAGAAAGTCAACGATATCGGTCTGAACTGCCTTCACGTTCTATGGATACTCCAGGAGCAGAAGTATGAGTTCTTTATTTTGGAGTTTTTGCGTAACATGATTATGGGAGTTGGAAAGAGTATTGCACCTCTCCCTGTTTTGATAACGAAGATCATGATAACCTTGAGAGCGACTCGAGGTCTGATAGGATTTGCCTGAAGGAGCACCGAAATCATAATATTTATACGGAGTGTATCCAGAGAGTTTGGAGGTTGCCTGAAGAGAGGGTAGTCGAGGAGACTGACTCGGAGGATGAGGATGACATGGCATGTTTTGATGCCGATGCCTTGGAGAGGTGTAGGTCAGATGCAAAACACATGGTTGTGATTCACCGTAGCATGGGTTCTCTCAATACTATTTGTGAAGACCTCCGAACTCGGCAGGCTACTATGTATCATAATTGCGAGACTCGTGCCCGGCGCAAGGATGAGCGGTGGGAACAGACAAGGGCCGAGATGGAAGATCAGCGCCAGTTCCGAGACGACATCCTTGCACGTTTCCCACCCCAGGGGGGGTTCTTCTTTTGAGGAGCAGTCTGTGAGGCACGAGCGTCGTCGCCGCAAGACGGATGGCTCTGGCCCATCGGAAGCCCAAGGGCCATCTCCTTCTTGAGCGCATTCCACTACTAGCAGCGAGTGGTTTAGGGATCTAATGAGTTGATTTGTTTTATTGTATTTGTTTTTATTTAGTACGGATGTAATAAGATTAGTTCAGTAATTAAATTTGAATTTGGTTGTCGTATGTTATTTGAATTCAATTTTAATATAAGTTGGTTAATTTTGAATTATGCGTTGTTTTTATCATTAATCCCACCTTCCCGAATTGTTTGGGGGTGGTATTATTTAGCCTAGCATAATTTGTTATATGATCATCTATTTTAACAAGTTGTTTTGGAGTGAGGGTTGAGAATATTGCCGATATGGGCATCGCTATAAATAGATATTGTGGTAGGATGAAATCTCGATGAGTTAGGCAGTTTCTATCCTAAATTCAACCTAAAAGATATTAGGGTTGTTTTAGAATCAAGAATAAGAGTTGTTTCCGTTTTTGGTTTTGGAAATTTTATTATTTCCATGAAATTGCCTTAAAGCTTTTTGGCAAATTCCCGATTGGTTTAGCAATTTAAAACCTATAAAAACTGCATTCATTCTACACTCACAACCCCAACTACATCTCACATTCATCTTTCATGTTTCATTCCCACTTTACCTTATTTTTCCTTCGCAATTCGCCTAATGACTCCCCGAAGCACTATGCGCCTCTATGCACTGTCGAGAAATTCTACCCCGAGGGCAAACTGCTCTCCTCTCCAAAAAACGAAGCTTACTACCGCGCCTAAAACACCGGAATTCCAGTTTTCATCCGTCGCAAACCCGCCCATCCCAAGCTAAAAGTAGCGCACCCCTTCCAAGTGCCTGGAACTCGAATTCAACAGAGCGCACCTCGCGCCCATCCCGAGCACACCTTGAGCGCACCTGGCGCTACGACCCCTGTGGGCACAAAAAATTTCCAGTTTTCGAGGGTTGTTCGGGATAGTTGCAGCTGTTCTAGAGAGTAGTTTTGTGATGACTTCTCCTATAGTAATACCGGGCAGATCTTCGAACACTTGTTGGGGAGCGAGTCTTATGGACATTGGTTCCGCGAGAGGATCATGCAGTTCGGATGGAGGCATCTTCTGGTAAGTGAAGACGACTCGTATTCACCTAAGCTTACTGAATTTTTTTACGATAATGTTAAGTTCTATTGTAACCAGGATGGAGAACAAGAATTCTCCATCACGGTTGATGATACACCCCTAGAATTCAATAAGTATGTGGTAGCATTAGTTTCGGGAATACCAATACCTGATCCTATTCACACGTGGGGATATATGACCGATAATTCATACCCCTATGACTATACATATTTCCATGAGTATTATAGGGGAGGAGTATTTAGTATAATGGACCAAGGGCGTTACAACATAGCCCTTGGTAGCCTGTCCCTAAATGTAGGCACTACCATGTTATTCAACCTGATGAATATTCTAGGGGAGTGGCAGTTTACTTCTGCAAATAGTACCGCTGGTGACGTTTTCCTTGCTTTAGCTGAGGGACGTCACCGATATGACATTCCCCTAGTATTAGTGGCTAGTCTTAAGAGTGCCCAAAGCATGTGACATAAGCATCTCCTTATGCCTATTTTGGTTTGCCACATCATGCTCAGTTGTCTACCTAAATTATGTACCTAGTTCACGGATTGGAAAAGGGTTGAAGTCATGAGACCCACCAATTGGGTGGTTCGCTCATTTTGAGTATTGACTTGGCCGGGATGGCAGGTGCAACCTCATTTGGTTGCTCCTTACACCCCATTAGACATAGTAACACTAGACAGGTTAGCACAAGTTGACGACACACGGTGGCAGGCTTGGCAAGTTATCATGGCATGGCAGGATGCGAAAGAACCTCATCTCTTTGAAGAGGGAAATGACAGGTTAGCACAAGTGTTAGTTTCAGTTATTGTCTGCTTATGTCCCAAGCAAATTTGTTTCTCATTAACCCCATTACGGGTGGAACTCCTATAAAGTTGCGTCAGTTTTCTTTTCTATATTAGTATGTTATAACCTTGTTTTGCAGATGTTCCAGAATTTCACAGCGTTCCAATGGTATTTTCCTACCCTATTTATTTAAAATACTTTGAGGACAAAGTATGCTTCTTGTTTGGGGGCATAGAAACACGTGTAATTAAGGCATCTGTTAGGATATATATATGTATAATATGCACTTGTTTTCTAGCTAAAAAAATTCAAAAATTAAAAAAAAAAAAAAATATATATATATATATATATATATATATATATATATATATATATATATATATATATATATATATATATATATATTATATATATTATATATATTAATGAAAAAAAAACAATACCAATATTCCTATATATATATATATATACCAATGTTTTCTTTCTATGTCGAATAATCTACAAGTCTCTCCGTAGCTTTTGCATTAGAATAATTTGTAGAAACTTAGGTTATCGTGAGGTAATAATCTTTGAATCTATCTATAAATATATTATATGAGTATCTTTGATTGTTTGGCAGTAAGTTTCTGAAACCTAGGCTAGAGTACTTATTCTACAAATCCTGTGAGAATATAGCCTAAAGCCTTATATGAGTGAAACATTTGAGAAATGACACAAGGGAGAAGTAAAATACGGATAGAGAAATCACACGTCCACTTGCTTGATCACTATACCATATCCTAAGCGAGAATTTAGGCCCTCTTAGGATCGATATAGCCAAAAATTCAAACCTATAAATTATTTTCCGCTAGTCTCCCCTCTAAGCCTTTCTTTAGCCTTTCATAAACTGCAAATCCTTTACCCTGTTACAAAACAAAACAAAATAAAAAAATCAACCTACCCATTCTTTGAATGAGTCTGAGAATAGAGATGAAGAATAGAAAAGAGAAAGACCTTTGAAATCAAGAATTTGTTAGTTGATTCAAATAAGAAAAGAAAGTTTCCATCCAAATAAAAAAAAAAAAAAAAAAAAAATAAAGAGTTAGAACTCCAAAAAAAAAATAGAATCAAGGAGTGAAAAGGCAAAGAAAAAGAAAGAAAAAAATATTGCTAAGGATGGAAACAAAGTGTAGAAGCAAAAGTAAAGAATAAGGTTTTCTCTAGTTACATAATATGAAGACTCTATTATCTCAGACTTGTTCTTTTTGAATATCCAATTCCTTCCTTCTTAAACCATCTCCTAATCCCCGCAACACCTAATAAAGACATCTAGCTCAATTAGGAATAGGTTAGTGTGATAGTAAGTGGCAGATGTATTTGATCGACTCCAGCTTCATTGTGTGTCATTGAGTTAAGGTAAAGGTAAAGTATGCCGCATTAATCTTGGAGTAGCTTAAACTTGAGGAGGAAAAATCAGAGTGGTTTTTGTCTTGACATTTATGTGAGGACCTACTTAAGGACATTTATGTGAGGACCTGCTAGTTCATCTCATAGTATTACTCATTGTAAATATGTTTATTCGTAGGTGATAGATTATTATGCATATATTAGCTTAGGTTTCGACTTGATTATTCTGTATTCATTTGCTAAGTGAGATGTATAGATAATTGAGACATAGATAAGGAAATAATAGTTTTATTACTGAGTCATTGCAGTATAGATGAAGTTTGTGAGTACCTTCACTAGAAAACTCTCACGAGGCTATAACTCGTCCACTAGGGAATTCCTAGTGGTTTAAGTCCTTGTTGCATATGGTCAATGCAATCGCACTCGGCGAAAAGAGATTAGTTAGAACTCCATTTTTGGTCACTTATACTAATTTCTCATATTTGCTTGAGGACAAGAAAAATGCTGTTTGGGGGTGGTTTGATAAGAGCCCAAAACTGTAGTTTTAACCCCTTAATAATACTACTTTTAGACCAATTATGCGAGTAATAAATAAAAATTAATGCTTATTACGTTCTTTTATGTATTTCAGGCATGGAATTCAATTATGTGCAGAAATGTGCCACTTTGGTAATATAAAGGAGCAAAGGGTTGGTTGCTAAGAAGTTCTGTGATAAAGGCCAAGATTCAAGGAGACAAAGCCTTTATGAAGCCCGGTCAAAAGCTGAAAAGTCAACACGGGCAGAAACAGTGCACAAGTCAGTAGAACTTCTGAAGACCATATCTTTGGACTCAGGCCTTGGATTTGGGCCTATCTTACGTCAAACCGACCGAATTGGAAAGAGCTTTCCAATGGTCAAGTGTTGACCTAATCAGAGGAGTAGAAGTGGATGAAAAGTCTGCTGAAATCAAAGCCAACTGAAACGGGCTCTGTGGACTGGAAAAATTAGGCTTTGGGCTCAATTTTCCGGCCCAAAATATGGCTCCTCAGCCCATGCATGAAATTATGGATCTGGTCTCCTCCTTCACATAAAACAAAACTTAGCTCTTAAGAAGTATATAGGTAGAGATAGCTTAGAATAGAAAGTAGCCATTAGAATAACTTGTAGATCTAGTTTTTGAATTTCAATTAGTAATTAATTAGTTTCATTCCTTGTTTTTGAATAATTATTTGAATTATTGTTCTTCATTCATTAGATAAATAAAATAGTGGTTCTTGTTAATTTCGATTTTGTCATTTAAATTTGTTTAGATCTAATTTCAATTAGTGTTTGTTATTCATTTCCTAGTTATTAATTTGGATTTCAATTCTTGAGTAGTTAAATTATTAAAGTTCAAATCTTTATATTATGTCTAGTTTTAATTCAATTGGAAATGATAGTTTGATTAATCAAGGCTAAACCTCCATTAGAGGGGTTTGATGAAGCCTTGATGAAAACGTGATTGTGTAGTATAGAATCGTTGTAAGAATCTATTCCACTCTAGAAGGTCATTGATTCGCCATGAGAATGGGTGGACGACCTCACATTCTAGTTATGAATTGGTAGAAATGCCATGTATAATTAGGGATTAGAACGACCAATTCTTACCGTAAGAATATAAGAATTAGTTTATAACAAATCTATGCTAGTTTATTAAGTTGGATTCAAGGTGGAATCAAATTCCCCTAATTCTTTATCTAGATTTAACTCTTAGCATTCTGTCATTCCGTTATTTGTATCTTGTTATTTAAATTCACATCATAGTAAAATTCTCATCGTAAATCTCTTATTGACCTTGGATAGACCATCAATTGTAGAAAACTTTAATGCTAAAGGACTAGGAGTGGAACGAATCTTCTATTCCAACTCTACGTCAATAAGATCGAGAGTAGAAAACAAATATCTTTGATAAGTCTAGTATAAATTGGAGTTTATAGTTTTACTTTCGTTTAGAGTTTCATCGCTCTATTTGTGAGTAAGACTATCTTTTTTATGGTTATCAGATAGCAAGGTTTCCACAAAGGGCTTTGTTCTTCCACAGTAAATACTTGGGATGGTGAGGTCTCTTCATGTTTAGGTAAATCATCATCTGAATAGTATAAGGGAACGAATTCAAAGGTGGTACTGGTATCTTCCTTATAATGATCCATATCGAAATTAAAGTCTCCAAAAGATAAGAACTGGTGCACCTCATTCTTTGGAAAAGTCATGTCGCAATATTCTTGAACTACACTTTCTATCATACTCACTTCTCCATCCAATTCCTTTTCCATCTGTTGCTTCATCATCTTAAAAACTTTAACTTCCACTCAGAGAATTCTGAAAAACATGGTCATAGATTCATTGCGGCAATTGATGAGGGCGTTGGATGTTGCCAAAAATGGGCGCCCTAGAATGATAGGTATGGAATCATGTGTGACTTCGGTGTCAAGGATGATGAAATTAACAGGGTAGTAAAAATCTTTAACTTTGACAAGTACATTTTCGACTATGCCTTTGTAATGATCCGCTAATTCTAAGGTCATAGCTGTAGATGTAAGCTCATGGATACCAAGTAGTTTGAATAGTTAGTATGGAAGGAGGTTAACACTTGCTCCAAGATCGAGTAGGGATACGGGTGCCACTTTTTCCCGAAATTCTAATTTCTCCGAATTGCTATTCGAAATTTTTTCTGATTCGGCATCAATATTATTCCGATTGCCGAAAATCCAATTTAAATTCGGATTGGCTTCGGATGATTTTTTAAATTCCAATTTTCCAATTTTTTCCTATCCAAATCTACCGATGCATATCCAATCTGATTTTGCCGAATTATTATTTGGAATTACATAAAATATATCTAAAATTCTAATGTAATTAAAATTGTTTTAATATAATCCAACTTTTTTTTGCTAATTTATAGTGGATTAACTTGCATTAATCAATATATAATATAAAAAAACTAAAAACATTGGAATTAGTATTTATTGTACAAGTTATAAAATAGATTTAATATTAAAATA
This sequence comes from Coptis chinensis, assembly GCF_015680905.1. Classification (NCBI taxonomy): domain Eukaryota; kingdom Viridiplantae; phylum Streptophyta; class Magnoliopsida; order Ranunculales; family Ranunculaceae; genus Coptis; species Coptis chinensis. The sequence continues at coordinate 41,761,962 of NC_141463.1, forward strand.
TTTGAATTTTAAATAATTTCTTATTTTTATCCAATTTTTCATCCCAAAAATCCGAATTCCATCTATAAAAATCTGATTGCTGAATTTTCCGAATTTAGCCGAAATTTATGAATTTTCTATTTCGAAAAAAGAATAGAATTCCAAAAAAAATCGGATCGGATTGGCATGGCATAATGGCATTTCGAAAAAAATCGGATCGGATTGGCATGGGCCTAATCCGATCCGATCCGGCCGAAACACACCCCTAAGTAGGGCAGTAGTTGTGTACTTATCTCTTATAGTGCAAGGAATGGTAGGTTGACCAGGATCATTATATTTGATGATTCTATTGGTCTCTATGAGGGATGGAAATTGTTATGTAAGGAAAACATCTTTTGTAATGTTAGTTTTTCTTTTGTTGGTGCACATGTCCTTGAGAAATTTGGCATATTTGGGTAAATATTTGATGGCATTAGGAAATGGCAGATTTATGGTTAGACTCTTGAATGTTCTCTGATGTCATCCAAATTTTCATCTTCCTTGGGTGTCATTAAGCGTTCTAGGTCAGGTGAATGAGTTGATGATTTAAGAACTGGAATATCGATAGGGATATGTGGAGGTATCTGTTTTTCAGTTTCTGGTTCTGGTAAGGTTTTTCGTGGAACTAGTATCTCTATATGTGCATGGTCTTCTGGTAAGACTACTCTGTTGTCAACTATTTTGCCAGAACGCAAAGTTGTGATTGCTTTAATCTCTTGTGGTTTAAGATTTTGAATTTATTGGCCTGGGAACACACCTTTCGGGGTTTTATCTTGGGCTAACAAGTTTAGAAAGGTTTTATCATGGAATTGGAGAAGTATTTTGGCGTCTAGAAAGGAGGCTAAAAGATTTATCATATATGAAATAGCAAATGGGGTAGACACTCTATTATGGCACGATATATGGTGTGCACGTTCTCCTTTGATTGAAGATGCAGAGGCGAGAGCAGCTTGGGATTTTCAGCTGAATGCTACAGTAGAGGTGCTTATTACTGATGGCAGATGGAATGAAGAAGTACTAAGAATGCAAGATGCAGAGTTGAAGAAGGACATTTTGGAGGTGCAAATTAACTCTCATCTAGACAGTGATTTCATTGTATGGACTCCTCATCAGAGTGGTAGGTTCAACTCCAAGAGCACATATGAAGCATTGTCGAGGAAAAGGGAGAAGAAATCCTGGTACGGTTTGGTATGGGGAAGGTTAGTTCTGCCGCGGCACTCATTTACAACATGGCAGCTATTCTCAAATAGTATGCCGACTCAAGACAAGTTAGTTCAAAAAAAATTATGCACCAATCTTCATGTTGTCTATGTGAAAGCAGCAGAGAATACTCAGCTCATCTTTTCTTTGAATGTCCCTATTCAAGGGATCTATTTGATAGAGTAAAACAGCTCCTTGGTATCTTCACTGATGTGAGCAGTGCAAACAAAGAATGGTTCTCTATTATCCGAAGCTGTAAAAACTCAGATGTGGGAGAGATATTGAAGGTATTCATTTGTGCTTCGGTGGATAGTATTTGGAAAGAACGCAATGCAAGAAGATTTCAGCACAATGCTAAACCATCTGAGGTGGTCTTTAATAAGCTGGTGCGTGATTTGAGGAATTATCTTCAAGTAACTAGACCGAAAATTAGTGACAGTGCAAGTGGAAGACGTCTGTTTGTCAGACTAAGTATTACTACTCATTTCAAACAGCATGTACATACAAATTGTTCATGGATTCCCCCCTTGGGTAATAGGTTGAAAGCTAACACAGATGGTGCTTTAGATGACAATGGTCTAGGTCATGGTGGTGTCATTAGAAATAATGAAGGAAAGGTATTGGCTGCGTTTTGTGGAAGTGGAGGACTTGCGTCAGTTTTATTCCAAGAACTGAAAGCGATAGAGGTATGTATAGAGAGATGTTTGGCAGAAGGCTTTTTAGAAGTTGAAATTGAATCAGACTCCTTAAGAGCCATCAAAGCGATAAATAAATTAGAGAAACCACCTTGGTACTGTCGAGATGTGATGGCAGCTATTGAAAGGAAGAAAGATGGATTCAGATTCATAACCTTTACTCATGTTTTTCGTGAAGTGAATAGGGTAGCGGATTACTTTGCTAGTTTGCATGGAAATGGTGAATTTTCTATAGTTCACTTTGCACATCCATTAGATTTTCCTGTGCAGGAAATTGTAAAAGAGGATGCGAGTGGTAAGATATATGTAAGGAAAAGTTAATTTAATGCAAGTGGGGGTCTGCCTAACCCTAGCTTATTTGGAAAAAAAAAAAAAAAAAAAAAAAAAAAAAAAAAAAAAAAAAACAAGTTTAGAGATTGTTGCATGGATGCTATGATTTGAGTTTGTTGTTGTATTACCGATAATATTATCTCAGTTGGCTTATCTGTTTGGACACTAGTTGGTGGTGTAACTAGAATTAGGTCTCTTTGGTTGTTGATCGGTGGATTTTGGTAGTTCTAGTTAAATTGGGATGACACCAATGCTCTATTCTGATTGTTATAGGTACCTGATAAGTAAAATTTGATAGTGTAAAAATAGTGTTTCTATGACAGTACTAAAACATGCTAATCAATATATAATAATACCCTCAATACATGTTGATATATGGGAGCAGTCATGTTCGATCCACTCTTGCTTGTATGTATTTAACACGGATATAGACTAAGCAACTATTCAAAAATGAGAGAGCAATTTATAATATGAAAATAGTAGATAATTATGCTAAAACAATATATTTAATGATGAGATGAGATTAGAGAGAAGTTAATCCACCATGCAACTCAATTGGCTGTTAGTTTAGTCATCGATTCGCCTTTCTTGGTCCCTAGCAAACAACCTACATCTCTACAGTCATTGTCTAACTAGCATGAGAGATTAGCACCCCCACAAATCTCTTTGATGGGGTTTCTAATCTCTAGCCCTTTGTTATGAGTTCTATCTCTAGAAACTTATAACAAAGGACTTGAAACTCTATTGTAAAAACAATGAAGAACTAAGAACTCACTACAAGAAAAAAAGCTTTATATCACTGTTAAAAACAGTGACAAAAATTCTTTTGTCACTGTTTTTTTTTTCAAAAACCGTGACAGAGTGGGGGTCATTTTTTTTTTCAAAACCGTCACAAATAACTCCTCTAGATAAGCCTATATCCACCACATAAAATCGTAACAAACACTTAAAAATAGTCACAAAAAAGCATATCATTTGTGATGGTTCTAAAAAAACAGTAATGTAATCATCTTGTAACTATCACAAAAAGGATAACTATTCATGACGGTTTGGTTAAAACCGTGATAAATATATATTTTGTTTAAAAAAAATATCGAATACACGTGAAAACATACCTCACATGGAATTGAACCTGTAATAAGCCACTCTAAATATTATCCATTAAATTTCAAGTAACATTCATAAAGTGCTAATTCCATTGAATTATCGGCCAATTCCCTTGGACAACCAATATATATTTGTATATTCCAAAACATAATGAAGTAAATAACACATTCCCAATGTAATACATATAAATTAAATCAACCAAATCCAATTGAAAAAAAGAAACTAATCTTGCCCAAGTCGATCACCCACGTGTATGTCTTGAGCCTTGTGGTTGTTCTGCATCTGGTTTTCATCTTGAGAATAGTTCATAATATATTCTTGGATGAACTGAACAAAGTCTATTCGAACGTCACTCCAGTATCTCCTTGTAGGTGTAAGCCATTTTACGTCCAAGATTCTTTATCTAAAATATAATAAACCAATCGTATAAAATAATTGGAAATGTTACTTGGTGCTTCCTTACAAAAGATACATTGACATATTAGAATCTCCAAGTATCCAATGTGGTATTTCCTAAAGTTATGTTGGAAGCAAAACTCATTTCCCAATAAATATACATATAAAAGACACCAACCTAATCCATGGATTCTTTGGAAGTAGGGTTTATAAGGTCCTACATATCAATATGTCAAATCAACACCTAATAGTGGATGGTATAGGAGGCCATTATTAATATAGTGTCAACACCTAAATTATTCACAAACTCACTGATAACCCGTAAAAACTCAACTAGATTACTCTAACTTCATTCTTACGGTATCAATTATTTATTTCCTACTCTCACATATATATTCATGCAATATATATAGAATAAGAAATCGTTCCACTCTTAACTCTCTAGACTTAAACGAATTCAACTAATCAAATACAAAAAATAATGGTGAGAGTAATGTGTGATGTGAAATTTATATTCTACGATTATACTATAGATTCAAATAAATCTAAATTAACTAAACTAATAGAAATAGGGTTTTTGATTACAGAGAAAGTATATAGACGAGTAATCAATCCACCTAATAACTAGTTTCATGCAAGAATCGAATTATTCATTGAAAAGAGATCATATTTAGGTTTTCACGCAACGATTCAACCCAAAGTGTCAACCTTTATCATCCCTAGCAACAACCTACATCTCTATAGTCATTATTACTAGTATGTAGGATTATTACAACCAAGTCTCTCGACTTAATTACAACAATCCCTAGTTTAATTTATCATATGCTTATTTTGGAAGTCAGACAATAAACTAAACTCATTGAAACACATACACAATGAAATAATTCTGCTAAGCAATCTATTCCTCATTATGTTTCATAATCACTCTCTCTAATGGGGGGATTAGCGTAATATCATTGGATTAATTAAACTAAAATAATGAAAGGAAAACATAATGTAAATTAAACTAAACTTGATTAAACAACTAGAACAAGTCATTATTGAATAAGTATTAAACTCTATTAATCTATTTGAACAATAACAATAATGATTCAAAATGAATTAAAACTAAAATTAAAACTAATTTAGAACTAAGATTATGAATAACTACTTATCAAATTAAAACAAACTAATTAATTGAATGTAAAAACTAGATCTAAACTAAGTTCTTGGATCTAATTAATGGAGTCTAATCTAATTTTCTAATATAGATCTAGGTTATCTTCAGAGTTAAGTCTTCTTCATACAAATGGAGGAGACCAGATCCACTTTTTCGTGCATGGGCTGAGGAGCCATGTTTTGGGCCGGAAAATCAAGCCCAAAACCCAATTTCTTCAGTCTACAGAGGCCTTTTTAGTAGGATTTAACTTCCATGGACTTTTCTCTAACTTCTGCTCCTCTGATTAGGTCAAGGCTTAGACCATTGGAAATCTCTTTACGAGCCAGTCGTTTTGACATAAGGTAGGCCCAATTCCAAGGTCTGAGTCCAAAGATACGTCCTTTAAAATTGCTGCTGACTTTTATGCGCTATTTCTGCCCGCATTAACTTTGACCGGGCTTTAAAAAGACTTTTTTTCCTTGAAACTTTGCCTTTTATCATAGAACTTATTAGCGACCAACCCTTGCTCCTTTATTTCACAAAAGGGACGCGTTTCTACACATATTCGACTCCAATGCTTGAAATACACAAAAGCACGATAACAGTACTAACTCTTACTTATTAATCACATAATTGGTCTAAAGTAATATTGTTAAAGGGGTTAAAACTATAGTTTTGGGCTCTTATCAAACCACCCCCAAATAACATTTTGCTTGTCCTCAAGCAAATATGAGAAATTAGAATAAGTGACCAAAAATGGAGTTCTAACTAATCTCATTTCGCCGAGTGCGATTGTATTAACCATATGCAACAAGGCCTTAAACCACTAGGAATTCCCTAGAAGATGAGTTATAGCCTCGTGAACGTTTTCCAGTGAAGGTACTCATAAACTTTATCTATACTACAACGACTAAAAAATAAAACTATTGTTTCCTTATTTATGTCTCAATGATCTATGCATCCCACTAGTATTTAAACAAGAATGATCATTCTAAAATTTAAATTAATACATGCATAATAATCAAATCATCTTAAGATAAACAACTATACAATAAACTATGATATGAAATGCAATGGCAGGTCCGTTTCTGAAACTTTTGGGTAGCATGCCTAAGAAGGTTCTCACAAGGAATGTGTCAAAACACATCACACTCTAATTTTTCCACTCAAGTTTGCTAACTCCAGTGTGTAGTGGGCACACATTTCCTCATAATATCAATGACAATCCAAGGAAGCTGAGGTCAATCAAACACATCTACCACTTACTATCACACCTACCTATTCCTAATTGAGATAGAGGTCTTTATTAGGTGATATGGAGTGTAGGTATTGGTTAAAAAAGGAAGGAAATGGATATTCAAAAAGACAAGTCTGAGAAAATAGGGTCTTCATATTATGTAACTAGAGAAAACCTTGTTCGTTTGCTTCTAAACTTTGTTTCCATCCTTAGCCTTTTTATATTGGCTTTTTGACTCCTTTTATTATGTTTTTAGAGTTTTTATTCTATTTTTATTTTTATTTTCCTTTTTTTGGATGGAAACTTCTTTTTTTTTTTTTTTTTTTTTTATGCAACTAACTAATTTTTGTTTACACAAGTTTTTCTCTTTTTTTTTCTTCACTCATCCTATTTCTCAGACTTATCTAGATAGGCAGGCTGATTTTATTTTTTATTTTGTTTTATTGAGTAAAGGATTTATGGTTTGTGAAAAGGCTAATGAAAAGCTCAGTGGGGCGACTAGCGGATAATAAATGTCATATAGGTGTGAATTTATGGCTATATCGATCCAAAGAGGGCCTAAATTCTCACTTAGGATATGGTGTGGTGTTCAAGAAAGTGGATGTGTGATTTCTCTACTCATAATTTACTTCTCCCTTGTATCATCACTCAGATATTTCACTCTTATGAGGCTTTTAGGCTAGATGCTCACAGGATCTGTATTAAGTACTATAACCTAGGTCTCAGAAAAATACAGCCAAGTATAATCAAAGATGCTCATGCAAGATGTTAATGAAAAGATGCAATAACTATTACCTATATATTAATCTATGTTTCAAAAATTAAATCCTAATTCAAGTACTACGTGAGATTTCTAGACTAATATCTTCATGGAGAAAGGAACAATACTATTATCACTAAGTGCCTAGTATAAACAATATTTATGATTTTTAATTTTTATAAAGAAAAGTGCGTAATTTACATCCTAAAAGTGCCTAATATTTGCAAATATTTCTATCCTACCCCAAACAATCGAACGCTTTGTCGTCAAAGTGTAAAGAGATAAAGAAAGAATTTACCATAGAAACGTGGCAAAAATTGGCACTACCTGTAACAGAAATATTGTAAAGATGATATGATAACATGAGGCACAATTAAAACTGCATACGCGATTTAACTAACACAAACTCTACTTTGGAGTAAACATGACAAGCAAAGGGTGGCAAAAGATTTGAAATGAAATACCAAAATACGCCACCCCCAAACAAAATTGGAAAACTCTTTTTAAGTTTGAAAATTTTTGTTTGGCCTATACTCCAGAAAGTTGGTATTGTACAAAAACTTGGGTCTTTTAAAGTCAGATTCTCTAGACTTAATGTGATATATATGTATTAACATGCAGTTTCCCATATATCAATAATCTAAATAATTGTGGATCTTTCCATAAATAGTGAACATGGAATGCACCATTAAACAGAATTAAGCACCAAGATTTCCTATGGCATGGCTTAATAGAATGGGAGTGAATTCTGATGGACCTAGAACCTAATCGAGCATAAAGTTTCTTCTTTTTCTTTGAATGAAAAGGTGTCCAAGTGAATGATCGTGAGAAAATGGATGGTTGTGGAAGATACTTAGAATGTGGATAAGTGTTAGAAGAAAAGGGTGGGAAGAATGATTGGATTCTGTGAGGGATTAGCTCAAGTGGATGGTGGTAGGGTGGTGCTTTAGGTAGTGCTTGAGAGGGTGGATCATCACAGGCTCTTAGAAATTCATTGAAGTCCTCATCTAGGTTGTTCGCATCCACATAAATATGGTATTTATCTCCATCTTTGAGGAATTCATCTATCTCATCTATTGTGAGATTGACTCCATCTCTCATAGGGTCGGAAGGCAGGGTGGAAAATTTTGTCTCTAATTCAGGTTTGTTCAAGGAGTCAAAATTATGATTGTCTTCTTCCATAAGAGGGGTATCTACTAGTGTGGGGACGAGATCGTCGGAAGCACTAATGTGATATACAAAATTCTCAATAGACTTAACTTCACCTTCTACAAGAAAACCTAGTTCTCTCTACTTTTGTCTAAACATGTTAACTTCCACAGAAAGATTTCCAAAAGAAAGAGTCATTGAGCCATCCCGGCAATTGATTTGGGCATTGGCGGTTGCCAAGAAAGGACACCATAAGATGATGGGAATGGAATCATGAGCAACTTTTGTGTCAAGAATAACAAAGTCGGCAGGATAGTAAAAATCCTGCACTTTAACGAAAATGTTTTCAACTACACCCTTAGGATACGTAATAGAACGATCGGCTAACTGCAAAGTCATTTTGGTTGGTTGAAGTTTTGTTAGACCCAGTTGTTTATATAAATAAAAAGGGAGTAAGTTAACACTCGCTCCTAGGTCTAATAAAGCAGTGGTTATGAAGGTATCACCTAAGGTGCATTGTACAATGGGACGACTAGGGTCCTTGTACTTAACAATTCCATTATGTTCAGATAAATAGGGATATTGTTCAGTTAAGAAGGTTTCATTGCGTATGTTGGTTTTCCTTTTCTTCATGCACAACTTTTTTAGAAACTTAGTGTGTCTAGGTAAACTTATTATAACATCTAGAAAAGGTAGGTTGATAGTTAGATTTTTAAACACTTCCCTAATCTCATCAAAATTTTCGTCCTTTGTAGACACAATTAGTCTCTCGGGATACGGTGGTTTATCTCTATATTTAGCATAAGGTTCCAAAGTATTATTAGTTTTTGCGTTATTTTTAGCCGTTTTCCATCTAGGTGTCCATATTAGAACCTCTATAGGTGTAGGGTCTTCAATTTCTATTATTGGGTCATGTAAGGTTTTCCCTTTTGGTTGTGGTTTAACTGGTACTTCTACAGTTGTAGGGTCTTCAGTTTCTATTACAATATTTGGTATGGTTTCATTTTCAACTTTTGTTTGCAGGTGGTCTTCAAGCATAGTTACTTTGTTATCAACTACTTTCCCTGAACGAAGGGTAGTGACTGCCTGTAGGTCCCCTTGGTTTATATTACCATTACAGTGAATACTATTTATTTCAAAGGCGGTGTTTGTTGACTTAAGATTAGGCATTGCTTGACCTGGAAACACGCCTGTTTGGTTATTATTTTGGTTAGGAGACATGTCAATAACCTTTTGGCACAAAGACTGCATCATTTGCATCATTTGCTTCATCATATTAGAGTTTTGATCATGCTGATCTTTCATCAAGTTGGAGTTTTGTTGCATAATTTGATTTTGTTTTTCCAACAAGGTTACTACTAATTTGTTTGTAGATGGTTGAACTAGAATTAAGGCTTGTTGAGCGTTCATGTCTTGATGTTGATAGTTCTGGGTCATGGGCACTAAACCTCTATTCTGGTCACCTAAGTTTCCTTGTCCTTGATGTTGAGTTAACTGGTTGAAGTGTGATGGTTGTGGTGGTGGTTGTGCATAGACAACAGGACAATAGAACTCAGAATGCTCAAGACTAAAACAGACATTACAACCGAGTATAGTTAATGTTCATGACAGGAGTAGGTTGTCATTTAACAGAGATGGCATCTACCTTTTTAGTGAGGGCATCGATAAGAGTTTTAAGCTCGGAATCAGGTTTAACCTCAAAAGAGGAAAGAGTGGAGTGGGAAGAGTCGTTACCTCCCCAATTGTTGTTCCTCTTAAATTGATCTTCTAAGAATGTATAAGCCTCCAAGACTCCTTTATTAAGAAAACTACCCCCAGTCATGATATCTAGAACCTCCTTATGACGATGTAAAAGCCCCTTGAAGAAGGCACGAACAAGCGTGTCTTTCGTAAGATTATGATGCGGGCATTCAATGAGAAGATCAGTGAAACGATTCCAGGCCTCTGAAAAGGATTCATGAGGATTCTGGCGGAAAAAATGAATCTTTTGAAGCATTTCATCTCTCTTCAGTGGTGGGTAAAACTGTTCCATGAACAATTGAACAAGTTGAGCGCATGAGTCCACAGAGTTTGGCGTTTAGGCAGTTATCCAAGATGTCGCCTTGTCGGCTAGGGTGAAAGGAAACACCCTAAGTTTAGCTTGATCCGGACTTATGCTAGGATGATGGAATGTAGTGAGAACTTGTTCTATCCTACACATATGCTGGCAAGGCTTCTCATGGTCTAAACCATGAAAAACTGGTAACAAGTTAAATATATTAGGGGGAATTCAAAAATCCCCCACTAGGTCTGCAAGAACGATGCACGACTTAGGGCCATCGTTTAGGGCTTTATAAAAATCAGAGAGAGGAGTCTCTTGTTCTTTAGCCGTTGATGCAGGTGTAATGTGTGAAATTCTAGATAGGCGTGTGGTATTTTATGTCTACAAAAAATAAGCCTGATTATACTAGAATTAAAACTCCTTTGACAGAAGAGGCGAGGAGTGGAAGAAGGAGTACCTGAATGCCTCCTTGTTATGCGTTTGAATAACGTCTTGTATACACGATCTCAGTGTTTCAATAATGTTAGAAACACTTAATAACTTGAAGAAATAAAAATTTGGACTGACCTGTGAAAATCGGGCTGCTCTAGAAGAGGGCGCGGGTCGTGCTCAGAAATGGCCTTGGTAGGGTGCGCGTCGCGCTCCTGTCTAACTCAAGTTCCAGGTGCTTCAGCGCTAAGAGCGCTCATAATTTTCTATGGTAGGGCACGGGCTGTGCTCTTGCTTGACATAATGTCTAGGCGGTTAAGCACGGGGTGCGCTTGGAAATAGGCTATCTAGGGCGCAGGTCGCGCTCGTGCTTGACACAATGTCCAGGCGGTTAAGTGCAGGGCGTGCTTGGAAATAGGCTATCAAGGGCATGGGACGCACTCCAAAAAATATGAAATTTTTACAGTAATTTGCTAAGATGTCTATCAAGTAGCCTGTAAAATTTCAGATCAATCAGAGCTATGAAAGTCCTTCAACTGCCCTGCAAAGTTTGTGAAACAGTTTCCGGACACAATACAAACAACCGAATGGTTAACCAATCAAAACAGAGCCAAAAATCACCAATATTTTACTGGAGACTTCTGATAGATCATGCGTGTTTTTGTAAAGGTTTAGAACAATTGGAGTTCTACAAATCCTCCTTATCGGCTATTGTTCCAGAAATTAAGTGTTGTAAAACTGCAGAAACACACTGGAAACAATCCACTAGTTAGGTAGTCAAAACAAATCAAAAACTCTTCAAACTTTTACCGTAAACATCTAAATTATTATAGATACTTCTGTAAAAATTTTACAATTTTTAGAACTGCCTAAGTAACCTTACGCGACAATTTTTCCCGACACTTACGGTGTGAAAGCCGATTTGCAGCAGTGTTAAAGATCATATTGGTTCACAAGGTAAAACAATTAGGAAAATTCTGAAAATATTCCAATAAATCAATAACACCTTAGATATTATATCGGAAAATTTTCAGAATTTTTGGAAATTTAAAAATACCTTTACTGCAGTATTCTTCACTCTGATTCCGTAGGCTCAAGGGAGGGCGGGTGCGCTCTGAACTAGGCAAAATGGAAGGCGTGCGCCCCTGTGCTTAAAACATTGAACAATAATGAAAATATGAGAAAAAAGAAAAAAAAAACAAAAAGGGTGGGTGGGTATAGAATGGGGGATTGCCCCTTGAATTTAAGCAATTGAATTCTTGTCTTGAACGAGACTAAGATGGCAGCAGCGCCATTTGTTAACCTGTAAAAACTCGACTAGATTACTCTAACCTTATTCTTATGGTATCAATTGTTTTATTTCCTACTATCACATATATATTCATGCAATATGTAGAGTACGGAATCGTTCCACTCTTAACTCTCTAGACTTAAATGAATTCAACTAATCAAACACAAGGAACAATGGTGAGAGTAATGTGTGATGTGAAATTTCTATTCTACGATTATACTATAGATTCAAATAAATCTAAATTAACTAAACTAATAGAAATAGGGATTTTGATTATAGAGAAAGTATAGAGAAGAGTAATCAATCCACCTAATAACTAGTTTCATGCAAGAATCGAATTATTCATTGAAAAGATATCATATTTATGTTTTCACACAACGATTCAACCCAAGGCCTCAACTTTTATCATCCCTAGCAACAACCTACATCTCTATAGTTATTATTACTAGCATGTAGGATTATTACAACCAAGTCTCTCGACTTAATTACAACAATCCCTAGTTTAATTTATCATATGCTTATTTTGGAAGTCATACAATAAACTAAACTCATTGAAACACATACACAATAAAATAATTCTACTAAACAATATATTCCTCATTAGGTTTCATAATCACTCTCTCTAATGGGGGGATTAGCATAATATCATTGGATTAATTAAACTAAAATAATGAAAGGAAAACATAATGTAAATTAAACTAAACTTGATTAAACAACTAGAACAAGTCATTATTGAATAAGTATTAAACTCTATTAATCTATTTGAACAATAACAATAATGATTCAAAATGAATTAAAACTAATTTAGAACTAAGATTATGAATAACTACTTATAAAATTAAAACAAACTGATTAATTGAATGTAAAAACTAGATCTAAACTAAGTTCTTGGATCTAATTAATGGAGTCTAATCTAATTTTCTAATTTAGATCTAGGTTATCTTCAGAGTTAAGTCTTCTTCATACAAATGGAGGAGACCAGATCCACTTTTTCGTGCATGGGCTGAGGAGCCATGTTTTGGGCCGAAAAATCAAGCCCTAAAACCAAATTTCTTCAGTCCAGAGAGGCCTTTTCAGCTAGATTTGACTTCCATGGACTTTCGCCAATTTTTGCTCATCTGATTGGGTAAAGGCTTGGACCATTGGAAAACTCTTTCCGATCCGGTTGTTCTGACATAAGGTAGGCCCAATTCCGAGGTCTGAGTCCAAAGATACGACCTTCGGAAGTTCTGTTGACTTTTATGCGCTGTTTCTGCCCGCGTTGACTTTGACTTTTCAGCTTTGACCGGGCTTTAAAAAGGTTTTTTCTCCTTGAAACTTGGACTTTTATCATAGAACTTATTAGCAACCAACCCTTGCTTCTTTATCTCGCAAAAGGGATGCGTTTCTGTACATATTCGACTCCAATGCCTGAAATACACAAAAACACGATAACAGTTCTAACTCTTACTTATTAATCACATAATTAGGCTAAAGCAATATTGTTAAATGGGTTAAAACTACAGTTTTGGGCTCTTATCACTCACGTAATGTCATAATAGGTTGTCAAAGGACAGTCTTAGAATAATACCCTTATGCCGCAGGCCTAATGCTACAATTTGTATTGTAGTTGCAAATTGCTTTATCATATCTTGATCTATTTCCAAGGGGGGTCCAAGGCGAAACTATATAACCTAGTGACCAGCCTCTTTTTGTGTGTGTAGATGTGGTATATGGATGATGTAGATAGATGATGGTCATTGAACAAAAAGAAGCGTATCAAAACCTAATTATCCCTCAATAAGTAAAGGATGAGTAGGGTATCGTTCCACTTTTAAGTGTATGTTTATATGGAGGACGGAATTTGGAAAAGGGGTTTGAGGGATTAAAACTATAATTGTAGAGATTTTAGATTCTAATGCTAAACTAAACTAAACTAACTAAACTTATACTAAAGCTAAGAATTGGAAATAGGGAGAGAATATGAGAGAGATAGATTCAAGAGATTTAAATCCACCAATGCTTTTGATTCAATGACTTTTTGCTTCATGTTGTTCTCCAAGTAGACTACAAGACGCAATCGAGTGAGTGTCGATGCCTTTTGGGTGAAACATCGTTAAACAATTAACTCTACTTAAGGTTGTTCCTATGTTCATGTTACTAGTATCTTCTTTCCTTTTATGTGAGCTTGGGCAGCTATTCAATAAATCACCATCTAAGGCAAACACAAGGAATACTTCCCTTACTCTAAAACACTACACAATTAGAAGAAAAGTAGAGAATAATAGTATAATATTCAATTACAATAAATAAAACTCTATTCTAGCATTATATTCAATTGCAATAAATAAAAGCATGTTACTAGCAAATATTCAATTGCAATAAATAAAACCCTAAACTAGCATGATATTCAATTGTAATAAATAAAAACCTTAATCTATACTTCCATCCCCTGGTGTGGGCAATGGAACTAATAACTAAAAACATAAAGAACTAACCTGATTGAAGAACACCATAAACCAGAAGAATCATTAAACCTTAAGCACTAGTTTCATCTCTTCCCTTGAAGGAGAAGATTAGCCTTCCATATAGAAGGAAGAACACGAAGAATGAGAAGAAGAAGAATCGAAGAACATAAGACTAGAAAGACTAATTTATTAAGACTCAGCTAGTTAAAACCGATCTTTTATTATTAATCTCTCTCTGCCTCAAGTTCTGGAGACAAGAATATAAGTGAATTGTCCTATTACATGAGGCACTTATGTCCTCTATTTATAGGGGTTACAATGAGCTCTAGAAGCATTCCAAACTGTCATTTGTTTCCTAATACAAATAGACTTCTTTCAGAGTCCAACTTCATCTCCAAAACTGAAAAGGAATTGGCTACAGTGTCGATTCATGCGTCTGGATGCACTATTCATGAGTCCCAGACTTAATCAATGCGTCTGGACGCTCGATCTATGCGTCCCAAATGCATGGGTCGCGTCTGGACGCACGATAGTCGCGTCTCAAACGCGAGACTCTATTTTTCCACCTTTGGTCTATTTTTCTTTCCTCTTTTGCGGGTTTTGGTCCAAGCAACGAATCCTTTGGACTTGGGCTTCCAAATAGGCTTTAAAATAGGTCCAAGTCGCATCTTTAATAGCTTCAATTCCTTGGCCTTCTCCATGATTGTCCACGGGCTTCCCATTTGATCCTTAATGCTCCGAATTGCTCCATTTTATCTCTTTTTCTCTAATATTCTACAAAACTCTCTTTTTCACTTCTAGAATCTTAAAACATAACTTACAAATACTATTAGTCCACTAAGATGGCTAAACAAGAGGCATAATCGAGGGTTAAATTGCACTTTTTGAGCACTTATCACAATTCCCAACTAGCCTTTTGCTAGTCTCTTAGCAAATAAGATAAAAAAATAGATAAGTGATCAAAATTACATCCTAAAAAATAAAATCCTAACTCACTTTTGCAGGCATCGCGATTGCATTTACCATATGCAACAAGGCTTTAAACCTTTAAGTTCCCCAAAAAGGACGAGTTATAGTCTCGTGAGGGTTTTCAGGTGATATACCCACAAAATCAATCAATAGCATGATAGTATTTTTCAGAGAGAGAAATTCCTAACCCACTTAGTGCTTACTCTAATAGAAAGTCTCCATTGCTAACTACATTGCTACAAAGACTCATAGATTATGATGGGAGATAGTAAAAATTGACAAAATTCTCAATCAAGGTTTATGTGTGTACTTAGTCAATCTCCTATACTCTCCTATCCAAGAAACGGAATCCCTAGTTTACTATAGGTAGATAATCTCGACTTTCAATCCTCACCGGTCATACTCTCAAAAAAGAATCTCTCAAAAGATGGTCTACTATTTTACCTTATGTATGTGGGGAAAAGAATAGTGAATACAAACATCCCACATACTACCTTGAAAAACGGACTTCTGGATGAAATTAGTCTCATGGAAAGAATGTCAATCACATATGAAGTGTCGGGTCCTTCACTTTAGCATCCTCTCCCCTATTCTAGACTTCGTACCATACTGTAATGATAAGTAATGGGTTGTAACTTGGCTTGGGTATTAGTTTATGAAGGAAAGGTAAAAAGGATTCTAAGGTTGTTTCTGAAAACACTAAGGGTTTTGCTTCTTTCTTTGGAAGATTTCTTCAAATTCTGTATTGCAGAGAAAATTCTTCCTTTCTCTTAGCTTTTCCATCCATTCTGTTCAACTTTTTTTTTTTTTTTTTTTTTTTTTTAAAGCTCAGTGGTATATCCTTGATTAGTACTGGATATGCTTGTTTTCCACTAGCTTCTTTCACTTTGAACAGAATGATGGTCTTCATTGTATCTCTCTGATATTTCCTTGTAATCTTCCTTTTGTGGTCTTTGTTCCTCCTTGTGCCCCTCGTATTCTCAGAAACATATGGGTATGGCTGATAAAGATTTTGGCTATACTCCTTGTCTGGAGTTGGGTAAAGGATAAAGGGTTTTGGAAGAAAATGGCTTATTATAAGGCTCAAAAGGGTTTAATATGATGGTCCTACTAGGTGGGATAAAGGCTGAATGGGTTCACTACTTGACTTATCAGTATGATACTCTGTTTCAAATAGACTACAAGACCTAATGGCTATCTCCCCAGTTGATGTCACTTCGTGATTAACCAAATCAACAAATAATGAGACTATATTACAACGACATAAAGAACTGAAAGATGTTGAGTCACTAAGACTCGGATTTTTCGTAAGAACTCTCCAAAGAATGGGTATAAAGCTCAAGTCTCGCGCTAAGTCTAAAAAATTCTACTTCCGGTTTACTAGGGGTTTAAATCTCTCTTCTAGCAAAAGTATACAAAACTGATCAAGTATTATGGTGGTGCCTTGATAACGAATTCTATCAACAAAAACTATGTCCGAGCATAATAAATAGTCTAAGCGGTAATGAAATCAATAATATCAACTATCTATCAAACTCAACACTAAGCAATATAGAATATATATCCCAGACTCATCATTAAAATTCATTTTTCTCATGCTACTGATATAGAAACAAAAATATTTTTGTTTTTGAAAACTAATTTTTGAAATTCATTTCTCAAGTACTTCTCAAGTACACCCTCCCCTACTTATGCATGCATGCATTGACCTCAATGTATAAAAAGTAAAATGCATTGAAATGAAATGGATGAGAAAAAGGTAGGATATTACCATTGATGCCAAATATCAGAATTAGTTCAAGAAACAAATTTTTAGGTCTTTTTACGTCAGATCCCCAAGACGTAATGTGAGTCTTTTAAAGTCAGATTCTCAAGACTTTTGAGTCCTTTATAGTCAGATCCTCAAGACTAGTATATCATGCATTATCAATTTGGAGTGAGGATATCAGATTTTCTTACCCAAATCTGACGAATGTTTGGAGAACGAGGAGGTCTCACCTTGTGGGTTGTCAAAAATACTCCTTGATATGTCAGAAAGATTGATGGTGAAGTTGCTTCTCTACCTTGAACTATTTCAGGTCTGATGATTTTGTGATAGGCCTTGTGGTTCCTCTGTGTAGAAGATTGACGAAAATCTTTCTTTCTAACATGACAATAATATCTGATGTGCCCTTTACCACCACAGTAATGATAATGGATATCTGGCTGACTACGCTTAAGGTGGGTGGTAGACTGTTTCACATACTTCTCTCGTTCAGACAATGATGGTGTAGAAGAGGCTTCAACAGTGCAATGCTTCTTATCAATATGGTCCACTTTCTGTTTTAGAAGACTCATTTTAGTTTCTAGATTCTGTTGTTTTTCCAAAACTTCTTTAAGCTGATACTCTAGTAACTGCTTTTTCTAGGCAGAAGTATGTTGTTCATCCTGAAATGTAGAGTTCATCTTCTCAAGGTATGATTCTCTCTCTGTCAATTTTCCATTATGCTCACTTAAATCCTGAATTTTCTGTAGAGATTCTAAGAAGATGGCTAGCAACGCCTCTGTGGTGTGGTTCTCAGGTTCATCATAGTTTTTTGTAGATTGAGCACTTTCAATTGTATCTTCGAATGGGACGAATTCTTGTATCATGCTATCAAGGAAGTACACCTCTCCACCTTCGGCTTCATCACAATCCTTATGTAACAGGTGAAAGATATTTATGTCCATGGACATCTTACCAAAGTTGATCTTCATTTCACCGTTGTGACAATTTATCAAAGCTTTTGCGGTAGCGAGAAAAGGTCGGCCTAGAATAATTGGTATTTTATCAAAGGCTTCCTGGGTGTCTATCACAATGAAATCCACTGGATAGTAGAAATCGGCTACTTGAACAAGAACATCCTCAACTATGCCTCTGGGAATCTTGGTAGAATGGTCAGCTAACTTGTCACACCCCAAATTTCGACAGAATTCAGGAAAAACATTATTTGTCCCCGACTCTTCGATTTCCGAGGTGTGACGCACTCTCCACTCCCAAAAACCCATAAACAGTTTTAAAATATGCGGATAATTAAAACCAATAAAAATTTTAATTTAAACAACAGTCATCTTCATTACCAAAAACAATTTACAAATGAAAATGCAAATAACCTTATCTCAACTGAAAATCTATATCACCTCAAGGGAAAACAAAACTTATCCCGAGATGCAATGCTAACGCAAAACCACAAGCAAAGAACCAATCTTCTTCATCACTAAACCTCTGTCAAGACTTATCAACTATGTTCATTTAATGAACACACCCGATAAGCAAACATGCAAATCGGGTCAGCATTATAAACAATCTTTGGTGTGAGTAGCCCTAAAAAAAACATATACTTATACAAATATAAACACAATCCACAAGGCGAGTTAGTTCCTCCACCGGGCCTTTAACTTTCAGCGACAAATACAACATCCTTAAGAATAATAATTAAGGCAGGTAGTTCCTCCATCGAGGCTTTTAACTCCCACTAACCACACAACAAACTATACACATAATAAATAAGGCATGTAGTTCCTCCATCGAGGCTTTTAGGTTCAACTAAACAAATAACCAAACAAACATATTATATACGTACCTCATTTCATGCTCAATCACAGAGTGGGTCATCTCTGCCCAAGTAATTAGTTTGACCCGCCTTCGCAAAACCATATATAATCATCTATCTACATATACATCATTAACAAACATATTACCATAATTATATTAATTAAGGTTTTCTTTTTGCGTGCCTAAAATCACGTAGTATCTATGTCTTACCTAGTTTCCCTGGCTACCACAATCGCTACCCAACGCCGAACATGTACATCCACATGCCTCCCTTACATAATGAGCCACTCCGTGCATAACCACCCTGAGCGGGATGCCGCACACCAGGTAAATCCTCACACGGAAGCCAAATCTATGTAAGCACTGCCACTATTCGGCATAAAATATTGCGCATCATCGTTCTATATTGCGAACGGAATAATCAAGCCACTATTCGGCTACGCCAGGAGGGCCATTCAGCTTTACTGAAACGCCAGAAGGGCCGCCCGAAGGCCATTCAGATTAACTGAAACGCCGAAGGAAGTCAAGGCCATTCAGCCATTAATCAAACGCCAGGAGGGCCAATCACATGAGTTGTGGTAGTCAGGTTCTAGGATTTTCGTTACGTAATTTATTCAGGTGTCATACATTAATGACTCATAAACATTTCTACTATATCACGTGCAGGTCAATTACCTTATTGCACTAAGCCATAATATCTAGAAACATCTCAATTATATCTCATAGTCACTTTCAATTCTTTCACGTGCCAATATATTATTGCACTACACCCACTCCCCGGGGCAAATATTCACCAATACTATATTAGCATCTCACATATAAAATAATGGAGTGTATATACATTTCTCCAAGATATTGCATTAATATAAATATCCCAAAGATATTATCTCATGTCACAATGCTTCAACGTATCACATACATTTTATTATAGCGTATTAGGAATATAATGTCTCCTAACATCTCAATATCGTCCGCGTGTCAAAAATACACAACATCAATGTCAAATCTTAATTAGATAATGACCACCAAATTTATACAAGCTTCCACAACATTTTAGCATTTGATTGTCCATACAATATACACATAAAACGTAGCACAAATAAACAGTCCACAGTCCACAGTCCACAATCAAAGCCCAATATATATATGCTTTACACACTACTCACGTCAAATCTAAATTAGATAATGACAAACCAAGTTATACAATCTCAACAATATTTTATTACTATATTTATCCATATAATCAAATATGTGAAAAACTGGAAAAGTCAACATTCCCAGTCAACAGTCAAAGTCAACGGTCCATGGTCAAAGTCAACGGTCAAAGGTCAAAGGTCAACACATCATGGTCAAGGTCAAACTCAACATGTCATGGTCAAAGTCAAAGTCAACATATCCTGGTCAAAGTCAAACTGTCGTTTCCGTGTTCGACAGGTTCAGGGTCATAGCCATGGTTCATGGCTAAGGGCAAAGGTGCATGGTTCATGGCTCATGGCTAAGGTCATGGTTCGGACCCAACTGGCCAAAACCAAACCTTAAAACCCGAAAGTCTAAACATTGAAGGACCCATTTAGAGATCTATTTTACGCCCTATGGATGGCCCCAACAATATTATAAATTGCCCAAAAGCAGTTAAGTGATCGGCCCAAAGGAAACTAATTAAACCGGGTCCAACACACAAATGGTTCGCCCATCAATTTAAGCTGAACGGTCCACAAATTAAAACAAAAACCGGCCCAAATAGCTAATAGAATTTGGCCCATACAACTAAAACAAACCGGCCAAAAACTTAAACATTTTCGCCCAAGCAACAAATGAAATTAGACCGCCCAAAACTGAAACCGAACCAGGCCCAAGCCCAAGCCGTCAATAGTGCTTCTTCCTCACCCATTCTCTCCTCCACCACCACCAAAATCCGGCCACCACAAACCTCCACACAACCACCCATTTAAACTATGCGGTTTTACTCCAAATGAAAAACCCCACATCTTTAATAAAAGCTAAACTCCATTCTTGTGATTTAAAATCGTCAACCCAAAACTAGATCTAAAAATCGTGACCGCCATTAATGGCTTCCCCCAAGCTTCCAACAGCCCCCATCAAACTCCCTACTACCCCCATACATCAACTAAGTTCGTTATTCCAACACCAATACATCAAACCGAACCAAAATCGCTTTTTGGGGTGTTTGGGCAAGCCGCCATTCATGGCTTCTCCAAGCTTCCCGCAAAGACTCCTCCGCCCCACAACCACCACCAAACAAATCGACAGCCACCTTCCACTCACCATCACTAGCCACCCTCGATTCTAACTTAAAAAACAGCCTAACCGAAGTTTTTCTCACGACTCTCCACCGGCGCCATTAACGCTGTCGGCTTGACAGCCCGACACCAACCCAATCTTCATCCCCTTACTACCACCAACGGTTTATATAATATTGTGTCGGAAATTTCTTGGTGCCGCCGAAATGTTTCTTGAGCTTGAACGCTCAACCAAAAACCAGTTCGGTTCGGCAGTTTTCAAAGATAACCAAAACAATAGGCTTAATATTTAGCGGTTTAATAATCTGATACATGGCGAAGAAAAATGGATGATAAAATGGAATGAAAACATGAGATGTAGAATCTGTTTTACGTGGTGAGGTAGAAGACTAACTACTCACCTTAATCCCAAAGCTCCACCTAATCCTCGTAGTCCGAGCCATCGCGCTCCACCTCTCCAGCAAACCAGCTTCTCTCTCTGCCTCCATTTTCCTTATTTTATTTTTTTCTCTGAATCCTATTTTCCAGAACAATGTGTTTATATACTTGCGTCCGAAACCCAAGCCCAACACAGACTCGGGCCCAAAACTAGGCCCACGTATCCCGAGTCCAGTCTGACAAATTTTTAAATAAATAATTTAATTAATTAATAAATAGAAAAATACGTATTTAAAAAATATGGGCGTTACAGCTGTATACATCTCAAAAGAATCTCGTCCACGAGATTCGGAAATAAAGCTATACGAACAAATAACGTTAGTTATTAACTTAGAACATACCCAAGAATGCACGTTGATTAAACTTAAACAAGATAACATTGGTATTAATTATTTTGATTAATTCCAGAATATAGGTCCTCATGCCATTACAAAATCTATTACAGTTTAACTGTCTATGTTAAAACAAATTATTACTGTCACTTAAACACAAGACAAATATATCATATCTTTTTAGCATGCAGTTTCTTGACACGTAGCAAACTCTACGAAAAATTAATATTCTACTTAACTAATCAATACTATGAAGAAAGTTCATCCCGGCATAAAACATTATGGAGTTTTCATTATCATGCATAAAAGAAAATTAGTGTCCTGATACACTAAAATAAAAAATCACTCATGTCATTGATACTATAATAAAATTTTATATTTACTTTAGTCATGCTCTCAGAAATATTAAATTTAAAACAACTCTTGAATCCTAATTCATGCTTGCAACTGGATCAAATATAGCACGTATCCAAAAATAATTTTTCATATTCCTCTATCAAAATCATATAGACTGAAACAAAACAATTAAGAGTAAATACTCGAATATGCCAAAATCAGATGAAACTAATTTAACGATATTAATCAATCATATACGCACGGTAATAGTTCACCTATATACAATAATATATAAATGTGTATACGCAAGTATACACCTCTCAAAAAGAATACACGTGTATACGCAAGTATACACTTCTCAAAAGAAACACGCGTATATCAAGATTATACACATCTCAAAAGAATACACGTGTATACGCTAAGTATACCGCCTCAAAGAATACACGTATACAGGCAGTATACACATCTCAAAAAGAATACACATATATTTTATTATTATATTCAATCTATTTCTAACTAATCACATCTAACAGATTAATCTCTTATACTTTAAAATACTATTCATCCATTAACGTGTACGAGTGAGACGAGATAGTTCCTCTAACACCGAGGCAATTACTTCCTTACTCAGTACGTCAAAAAGTCATCACTGAATGCAGCTCATTCAATATAGATTAAATATCTTATTATTTCTTAAATAATAACATAATACTCAAATACAAAGTTCACAAACATGTTATTGTACTTAATCCATAATCCATGTGAAAATGAACACAAACAATAAAACAACATTGTAACAGCACACATCATCTTGATCAAATCCATTAATAATTAACATATTACACATATAACCACTCCTCATATGATAAGGAAAAATAAAAGCATTTCATATGCACTCCACAAGAGTAACTAATATAAATATACACATTACACGTACAAACAAATCAAGAAAAATATTGACTCTCTTTGTTTCTATATCTCTTTCATTTTATTTGTAAAAATAAAACAACTAGCGGTAATAGTTTTGAAAATAAAATTTCTTAAACACTACCCATAAACCACGATCCGAGAATCACCTAGACTCACCTAAGTCTAAGCTAACCAAATGCTCTGATACCAAACTATCACACCCCGAATTTCGACAGAATTCGGAAAAACATTATTTGTCCCTGACTCTTCGATTTCCGAGGTGTGACGCACTCTCCACTCCCAAATAAAAATTTTAATTTAAACAACAGCCATCTTCATTACCAAAAACAATTTACAAATGAAAATGCAAATAACCTTATCTCAACTGAAAATCTATATCACCTCAAGGGATAACAAAACTTATCCTGAGATGCAATGTTAACGCAAACCACAAGCAGCAACCAATCTTCTTCATCACTAAACCTGTCAAGACTTATCAACTATGTTCATTTATGAACACACCGATAAGCAAACATGCAAATCGGGTCAAGATTATAAACAATGCTTTGTGTGAGTAGCCCTAAAACAACATATACTTATACAAATATAAACACAATCCACAAGGCGCTTAGTTCCTCCACCCCGGTCTTTTAACTTTCAACGACAAATACAACATCCTTAAGAATAATAATTAAGGCAGGTAGTTCCTCCATCGAGGGGCTTTAACTTCCCACTAACCACACAACAAACTATACACATAATAAATAAGGCATGTAGTTCCTCCATCGAGGTTTTAGGTTCAACTAAACAAATAACCAAACAAACATATTATATAATGCATTCCTCATTTCATGCTCAATCACAGAGCTGGGTCGTCTCTACGCCCAAGTAATTAGTTTGACCCACCCTTCTACAAAACCATATATAATCATCTATCTACATATACATCATTAACAAACATATTACCATAATTATATTAATTAAAGTTTTCTTTGCGTGTCCCTAAAATCACGTCAGATCTATGTCTTACCTAGTTTCCCGGCTACCACAATCGCTACCCAACGCCGAACATGTACATCCACATGCCTCCCTTACATAATGAGCCACTCCGCGGCGTAACCACCTTCGAAGGGATGCCGCGACACCGTAAATCCTCACACGGAAGCCAAATCTATGTAATTAATCGCCACTATTCGGCATAAAATATTATGCGATCATCATTCTATATTGCGAACTAAATAATCAAGCCACTATTATTCGCTACGCCCGAGGGCCATTTAGCTTTAGTGAAACGCCGTAAGGGTCAGCCCGAAGGCCATTCAGATTAATCGAAAACACCGGGAGGGCCAATCACATGAGTTGTGGTAGTCGATTCTAGGATTTTCGATTACGTAATTTATTCAGTGTCATACATTAATGACTCATAAACATTTCTACTATATATATCGGCATGGCGGTCAATTACCTTATTGCACTAAGCCATAATATCTTGAAACATCTCAATTATATCTCATAGTCACTTTCATTCTTTCACGTGCCAATATATTATTGCACTACACCACACTCAGGTGTGGCAAATATTCACCAATACTATATTAGCATCTCACATATAAAATAATGGAGTGTATATACATTTCTCCAAGATATTGCATTAATATAAATATCCCAAAGATATTATCTCATGTCACAATGCTTCAACGTGATCACATACATTTTTATTATAACGTATTAGGAATATAATGTCTCCTAACATCTCAATATCGTCACATGTCAAAAATACACAACATCAATGTCAAATCTTAATTAGATAATGACCACCAAATTTATACAAGCTTCCACAACATTTTAGCATTTGATTGTCCATACAATATACACATAAAACGAAAGCACAAATAAAAAATCCGCGGTCCACAATCAAAGCCCAATATATATATGCTTTACACACTACTCACACGCCAAATCTAAATTAGATAATGACAAACCAAGTTATACAATCTCAACAATATTTTATTACTATATTTATCCATATAATCAAATATGTGAAAACTGGAAAAGTCAACATTCCCACCGGCGGTCAACAGTCAAAGTCAACGGTCAACGGTCAAAGTCAACGGTCAAAGGTCAAAGGTCAACACATCATGGTCAAGGTCAAACTCAACATGTCATGGTCAAAGTCAAAGTCAACATGTCCTAGTCAAAGTCAAACTAAACTGTTTCCGGTTCGACAAGTGCCGGGTTGTCATAGCCATGGTTCATGGCTAAGGGCAAAGGTGCATGGTTCATGGCTCATGGCTAAGGTCATGGTTAGGACCCAACCTGGCCAAAACCAAACCTTAAAACCCGAAAAGTCTAAACATTGAAGGACCCATTTAGATCTATTTTACGCCCCATGGATGCCCCAAGCAATATTATAAATTGGCCCAAAACAGTTAAGTGATCGGGCCCAAAGGAAACTAATTAAACTGGTCCAACACACAAATGGTTCGGCCCATCAATTTAACTGAACTGGTCCACAAATTAAAACAAAACTGGGCCCAAATAGCTAATAGAATTTGGCCCATACAACTAAAACAAACCGGGCCCAAAAACTTAAACATTTCGGCCCAAGCAACAAATGAAATTAGACCGGCCCAAAAACTGAAACCGACCCAGGCCCAAGCCCAAGCCGTCAACAGTGCTTCTTCGTCACCCATTCTCTCCTCCACCACCACCAAAATCCGGCCACCACAAACCTCCACACAACCACCCATTTAAACTATGCGGTTTTACTCCAAATGAAAAACCCCACATCTTTAATGAAAGCTAAACTCCATTATTGTGATTTAAAATCGTCAACCCAAAACTAGATCTAAAAATCGTGACCGCCATTAATGGCTTCCCCCAAGCTTCCAACAGCCCCCATCAAACTCCCTACTACCCCCATACATCAACTAAGTTCGTTATTCCAACACCAATACATCAAACCGACCAAACTGTTTTACTGGGGTGTTTGGGCAAGCCGCCATTCATGGCTTCTCCAAGCTTCCCGCAGCACCTCCGTCCAGCCCACAACCACCACCAAACAAATCGACAGCCACCTTCCACTCACCATCACTAGCCACCCCCGATTCTAACCCAAAAACAGCCTAACCGAGTTTTTCTCACGACTCTCCACCGGCGCCATTAACTTTGTTCAAGCTTTCACAAACCGACACCAACCCAACCTTCATCCCCTTACTACCACCAACGGTTTATATAATATTGTGTCGAAATTTCTTGGTGCCGCTTAGAAATGTTTCTTGAGCTTGAACGGCTCAACCAAAACCACAGTTCCTAGCCGGACGGTTTCAAAGATAACCAAAACAATAGGCTTAATATTTAGCCAGTTTAATAATACGATACATGGCGAAGAAAAATGGACAGTAAAATGGAATGAAAACATGAGACTGTCAATCTGTTTCTGTGGTGAGGTAGAAGACTAACTACTCACCTTAATCCCAAAGCTCCACGAATCCCTCAGAGTCCGAGAGCCATCATCGGGCTTCCACCTCTCCAAACAAACTTCTCTCTGTGCCTCCATTTTCCTTATTTTATTTTTTTCTCTGAATCCTATTTTCCAGAACAATGTGTTTATATACTTGGGTCCGAAACCCAAGCCCAACACAGACTCGGGCCCAAAACTAGGCCCACGTATCCCGAGTCCAGTCGACAAATTTTAAATAAATAATTTAATTAATTAATAAATAAAAAAATCATGATTTAAAAAATATGGGATTATGAGTTATATATATCTCAAAAGAATCTCGTCCGAGATTCGAAATAAAGCTATACTTAACAAATAACGTTAGTTATTAACTTAGAACATACCCAAGAATGCACGTTGATTAAACTTAAAACAAGATAACATTGGTATTAATTATTTTGATTAATTCAGAATATAGGTCCTCATGCCATTACAAAATCTATTACAGGTTTAACTGTCTATGTTAAAACAAATTATTACTTGTCACTTAAACACAAGACAAATATATCATATCTTTTTAGCATGCGGTTTCTTGACACGTAGCAAACTCTACTTAAAAAATTAATATTCTACTTAACTAATCAATACTATGAAGAAAGTTCATCCCGGATAAAACATTATGGAGTTTTCATTATCATGCATAAAAGAAAATTAGTGTCCCGATACACTAAAATAAAAAATCACTCATGTCATTGATACTATAATAAAATTTTATATTTACTTTAGTCATGCTCGTAAATATTAAATTTAAAACAACTCTTGAATCCTAATTCATGCTTGCAATTTGGATCAAATATAGCACGTATCCAAAAAATAATTTTTCATATTCCTCTATCAAAATCATATAGACCTAAAACAAAACAATTAAGAGTAAATACTTTCGAATATGCCAAAATCAGGTGAAACTAATTTAACGATATTAATCAATCATATACATGCGGTAATAGTTCACCTATATACAATAATATATAAATGTGTATATGCTAAGTATACACCTCTCAAAGAATACACGTGTATACGCAAGTATACACTTCTCAAAGAACACACGTGTATATCGCCAAGATACACATCTGAAAAAAGAATACGTGTATACGCATAAAGTATACACGTTTCAAAAAGAATACACGTGTATACGCAGGTATACACATCTCAAAAAGAATACACATATATTTTATTATTATATTCAATCTATTTCTAACTAATCACCTCTAACAGATTAATCTCTTATACTTTAAAATACTATTCATCCATTAACGTGTACGAGTGAGACGAGATAGTTCCTCCAACACCGAGGCAATTAGTTCCTTACTCAGTACGTCAGAAAGTCATCACTTAATGCAGCTCATTCAATATAGATTAAATATCTTATTATTTCTTAAATAATAACATAATACTCAAATACAAAGTTCACAAACATGTTATTGCACTTAATCCATAATCCATGTGAAAATGAACACAAACAATAAAACAACATTGTAACAGCACACATCATCTTGATCAAATCCATTAATAATTAACATATTACACATATAACCACTCCTCATATGATAAGGAAAAATAAAAGCATTTCATATGCACTCCACAAGAGTAACTAATATAAATATACACATTACACGTACAAACAAATCAAGAAAAATATTGACTCTCTTTCTTTCTATATCTCTTTCATTTTATTTGTAAAAATAAAACAACTAGCGGAAATAGTTTTGAAAATAAAATTTCTTAAACACTACCCATAAACCACGATCCGAGAATCACCTAGACTCACCTAAGTCTAAGCTAACCAAATGCTCTGATACCAAACTGTCACACTCAATTTCGATTAATTGAAAACATTATTTGTCCCCGACTCTTCGATTTCGAGAGGTGTGACGACTCTCTACTCCCAAAACCCATAAACAGTTTTTTTAAAATATCGCGGATAATTAAAACCAATAAAAATTTTAATTTAAACAACAGTCATCTTCATTACCAAAACAATTTACAAATGAAAATGCAAATAACCTTATCTCAACTGAAAATCTATATCACCTCAAGGAAAACAAAACTTATCCCGAGATGCAATGCTAACGCAAAACCACAAGCAAAGAACCAATCTTCTTCATCACTAAAACTGTCAAGACTTATCAACTATGTTCATTTATGAACACACCGATAAGCAAACATGCAAATCGGGTCAAGATTATAAACAATCTTTGGTGTGAGTAGCCCTAAAACAACATATACTTATACAAATATAAACACAATCCACAAGGCAGTTAGTTCCTCCACCGAGGCGCCTTAACTTTCAACGACAAATACAACATCCTTAAGAATAATAATTAAGGCAGGTAGTTCCTCCAATCGAGGGCCTTTAACTTCCCACTAACCACACAACAAACTATACACATAATAAATAAGGCATGTAGTTCCTCCATCGAGGCCTTTTAGGTTCAACTAAACAAATAACCAAACAAACATATTATATCGTTACCTCATTTCATGCTCAATCACAGAGTGGTCGTCTCGCCCAAGTAATTAGTTTGACCCACCCTTCTGCAAAACCATATATAATCATCTATCTACATATACATCATTAACAAACATATTACCATAATTATATTAATTAAGGTTTTCTTTGCGTGTCCCTAAAATCACGTCAGATCTATGTCTTACCTAGTTTCCTGGCTACCACAATCGCTACCCAACTTAACATGTACATCCACATGCCTCCCTTACATAATGAGCCACTCCGTGCGTAACCACCCTGAGCGGGATGCCGCACACCAGGTAAATCCTCCCACGGAAGCCAAATCTATGTAAGCACTGCCACTATTCGGCATAAAATATTGCGCATCATCGTTCTATATTGCGAACGAAATAATCAAGCCACTATTCGGCTACGCCAGGAGGGCCATTCAGCTTTAGTGAAACGCCAGAAGGGCCGCCCGAAGGCCATTCAGATTAACTGAAACGCCAGAAGGGCCGCCCGATGGCCATTCAGATTAACTGAAATGCCAGGAGGGCCAATCACATGAGTTGTGGTAGTCAGGTTCTAGGATTTTCGTTACGTAATTTATTCAGGTGTCATACATTAATGACTCATAAACATTTCTACTATATCGCGTGCAGGTCAATTACCTTATTGCACTAAGCCATAATATCTAGAAACATCTCAATTATATCTCATAGTCACTTTCATTCTTTCACGTGCCAATATATTATTGCACTACACCACACTCCCGTGGGCAAATATTCACCAATACTATATTAGCATCTCACATATAAAATAATGGAGTGTATATACATTTCTCCAAGATATTGCATTAATATAAATATCCCAGCATATTATCTCATGTCACAATGCTTCAACGTATCACATACATTTTTATTATAACGTATTAGGAATATAATGTCTCCTAACATCTCAATATCGTCACGTGTCAAAAATACACAACATCAATGTCAAATCTTAATTAGATAATGACCACCAAATTTATACAAGCTTCCACAGCATTTTAGCATTTGATTGTCCATACAATATACACATAAAACGTAGCACAAATAAACAGTCCACAGTCCACAATCAAAGCCCAATATATATATGCTTTACACACTACTCACGTCAAATCTAAATTAGATAATGACAAACCAAGTTATACAATCTCAACAATATTTTATTACTATATTTATCCATATAATCAAATATGTGAAAAACTGGAAAAGTCAACATTCCCAGTCAACGGTCAACAGTCAAAGTCAACGGTCAACGGTCAAAGGTCAAAGGTCAACACATCTTGGTCAAGGTCAAACTCAACATGTCATGGTCAAAGTCAAAGTCAACACGTCCTAGTCAAAGTCAAAGTGTTTTTCCGGTGTTCAACAGGGAGTGGAGGTCATAGCCATGGTTCATGGCTAAGGGCAAAGGTGCATGGTTCATGGCTCATGGCTAAGGTCATGGTTCGGACCCAACTGGCCAAAACCAAACCTTAAAACCCGAAAGTCTAAACATTGAAGGACCCATTTAGATCTATTTTACGTCCTATGGACTGGCCCCAAGCAATATTATAAATTGGCCCAAAATAGTTAAGTGATCGGGCCCAAAGGAAACTAATTAAACTGGTCCAACACACAAATGGTTCGGCCCATCAATTTAACGAACGGTCCACAAATTAAAACAAAACCGGCCCAAATAGCTAATAGAATTTGGCCCATACAACTAAAACAAACCGGGCCCAAAAACTTAAACATTTCAGCCCAAGCAACAAATGAAATTAGACCGGCCCAAAAACTGAAACCGACCCAGGCCCAAGCCCAAGCCGTCAACAGTGCTTCTTCCTCACCCATTCTCTCCTCCACCACCACCAAAATCCGGCCACCACAAACCTCCACACAACCACCCATTTAAACTATGCGGTTTTACTCCAAATGAAAAACCCCACATCTTTAATGAAAGCTAAACTCCATTCTTGTGATTTAAAATCGTCAACCCAAAACTAGATCTAAAAATCGTGACCGCCATTAATGGCTTCCCCCAAGCTTCCAACAACCCCCATCAAACTCCCTACTACCCCCATACATCAACTAAGTTCGTTATTCCAACACCAATACATCAAACCGACCAAACTGTTTTACTGGGGTGTTTGGGCAAGCCGCCATTCATGGCTTCTCCAAGCTTCCCGCAGCACCTCCGTCCAGCCCACAACCACCACCAAACAAATCGACAGCCACCTTCCACTCACCATCACTAGCCACCCCCGATTCTAACCCAAAAACAGCCTAACCGAGTTTTTCTCACGACTCTCCACCGGCGCCATTAACGCCTGTCGAAGCTTCGACAGCCCGACACCAACCCAACCTTCATCCCCTTACTACCACCAACAGTTTATATAATATTGTGTCGGAAATTTCTTGGTGCCGCCAGAAATGTTTCTTCAGAGCTTGAACAGCTCAACCAAAACCACAGTTCCCAGTTCGACAGTTTCAAAGATAACCAAAACAATAGGCTTAATATTTAGCCAGTTTAATAATACGATACATGGCGAAGAAAAATGGACAGTAAAATGGAATGAAAACATGAGACTGTAAATCTGTTTCTGTGGTGAGGTAGAAGACTAACTACTCACCTTAATCCCAAAGCTCCACGAATCCCTCGTAGTCCGAGCCATCGCGCTCCACCTCTCCAGCAAACCAGCTTCTCTCTCTGCCTCCATTTTCCTTATTTTATTTTTTTCTCTGAATCCTATTTTCCAGAACAATGTGTTTATATACTTGGGTCCGAAACCCAAGCCCAACACAGACTCGGGCCCAAAACCAAGCCCACGTATCCCGAGTCCAGTCCGACGAATTTTTAAATAAATAATTTAATTAATTAATAAATAGAAAAATACGTATTTAAAAAATACGGGCGTTACATAACTTCAATTTGACTTTTGTAGGCTTTAGGTTCTCCAGGCCCAACGCTTGGTAGACATGATATGGCAAGAGATTAACACTAGCACCAAGGTCTAAAAGAGCATTACCCGTGAATTTTTCTCATATCTTGCATGATATTGTAGGACTTCCGGATCTTTGAGCTTATTTGGAGCTTTGGCGATGGATAATAGATGTTGTTTGTCCGGCTAAAGAAACGCTCCGCCTCGGAACATGAGTACTTCTCTTTATGTTGCATGCATCCTTCAAGAATTTGGCATATGATGGCAATCGCTTGATTGCTTTGAGAAAGGGATATTGATGTTATCTTTCTCAAATGCCTCCTTCATCTCTAAAATTGCTTGTCCTTTTGCTTTGAGCAAAAACATAGGAAAATGTGCCTTTGGTACAAACACATCAAAGATGTGTTTGCTCTTCTTTCTCTTTGGCATTATTGCATATCTTGTCTTGTTCATCTTGACAATTAGGAGTGGAAAGGATTTCCCCCACTTCTTTTTGAACTTCATTTGAAATCTTGACTGATTGCTATGTAGCAATGTCATCATGAGAAGGTAACTCAACCTTGTTGTCTATCTTCAATCCTGATCTGAGAGTAGTAACTGAGTTGACATGATCATGGAGTTGATCAGTACTAGAAGTTGTCCTAATGTGGCATACATCTTCACTCTTCAATATTGGTTCCAATAAGCTAGGTTGAGTGGCTTGTGTCTTTACAGACAAAGCAGTGGTGAGTTGGTCGACCTTAGCCTCTAGAGACTCCATTCTAGAACATTGACTTACCTGAGATTGCTGGAGATTGAGCTGAGATTGTGCAAGAAGCTCTAGAACACTTTCAAACTTCTGATTTTTCTGTGATAGCAAAGTAATTGCATTCTCTAGGTTGGCAGGTGTGGCATAATTTCTCCTAGGATCAGGCACTAACTCTCCACTTGTATTGGAATTTTGTTAAGAGTATAATTGTTGTTGAGGGACCAACTGTGAAACTTGACTTGTCGTGGAATATAACTTTGATCTTGAGAACTTTGGGGGGGTCCAAAGATTCTGTCTCCAATAATTACCTTGAAAGTTATTACCACCTTGGTTGGGCCTCTGAAATGAGTTTATATTGTACTCTCCAAACGATGCATGTTGATAGTAACCGGGACATTCTAGAGTTGCATGAGAAGTGTCGAACAGGACTTCGCATATTGGCTAGCTTGCATGACTGGGAGAGATTTAGCTTGAGACTTGTTGAACTTGGAGGGATTCATAGAGAACTGATTAAATTTCTTACTCAGAGTTTCAATGCTGGTGGCCAGGCTGGCCAATGTAGACTTCAGTTCTTGATCTGCTTGTTCATGTGCTTGGTAGCCAAATTGCTTTGGCTCCCCCTCCATGCTAGCGACATCCTCGTTGCTAGTAGTCCATTGTTGTGTTTCTTCAGCTAAATTCTCGAGAAAGTTGTAGCTTCCTCTCCATCCATTGATGTAAATTTGCCTTTGTGCATTGACTGTATCATCTGCTTGTTCATCATCGAGAGTCCTCGATAGAAAAAATGAGCCAGTGTGCTCTTGTCGTATCCATGATGTGGACATGAGACTAGCAGATTATTAAATTTCTCCCAGCTTTGATGATATTCTTCAGTCACCTTCCCTTTGAAATTGATGATGGCTTGCTGCATGGCATCTGTCTTCTGGGGTAGGTAGAACTTGTTCATAAACTTTGTTCTCAACTTCTCCCAGTTGTCTATTGAATTGATCGGCTGTACAGTTAACCATTCAGATGCTTTACCTTCGAGTGAGAGTGGGAACAGAATGATTTTGATACTCTCATCCCTGATATTATGGTTCTTGAAAGTTATGAGGACTGATAGAAATTTGTTCATGTGAACATAAGGCTGAACATTGTCTGAACCGTTGAACTTTGGAAGCATAGAGATTACTGATGCTCTAAGCTCAAACTGGTTAGCTTCTATTTCTGGAAAAACAATACTGCTGGGTGGGTCTCCAATAATTGGCGAATAGAAATCGCTCAACTTCTTCCTCTGTTGTGCTTGCATGGGTGGGATAGCTTCAGAATTATTTGGATTTATAACACCTCCATCATTGCTTGCGGCCATTATTTCAATCTCATCTAGTATTCTTGTGAGTCGGTTGTTAAACCTTGTCCACTGCTGTGTTCTTACCGGACGATGATATGGACGACGAGGCATACACTAGAAAATGCTATGCGAAAATGACGAAAAACTATCCTACTATGTTTGAATGCAATTAAACTAATATGTAACTATTCTAAATTATACTAATATGCAAAATTACTTTCCTTCAACGGGGTTGGGCTTTGCAGCTAGTATCTCGCCCGTTATCTAAAGATGTCTCTTCTAGGGTTATGGTGAATCACTTGGATTGCTTAAGTACCACATCCCACAGACGATAGTCTGTTTGTCAAGATTCAGACAAGAAACACTAGAGTTTGATTTTTCGCTATATTGGCTTACAACTTCAATTATTGAAAAGATCCTAAATGCAATTATACTAGAAAGTAATAAAACTAAACTAATTATGATGCAACTAAACTAAGAATAAAATAAAAAGAATGAAGATTCGACTAACCTGGATGGTAGATCTTGTCTTCGAGATGTCCTTCAAGCTTCTCTCTTTCTCAAAAGGATGGATGATGTGGCTAAAATTACCTTAAGATCCAAACTTCTAATCTTGAAAGAAAATGTTAAACATAAACAACTTAAAACGGCAGCGGCGCCATTTGACCAGCCTCTTTTTGTGTGTGTAGATGTGGTATATGGATGATATAGATAGATGATGGTCGTTGAACAAAAAGAAGCATATCAAAACCTAATTATCCCTCAATAAGTAAAAGATGAGTAGGGTATCGTTCCACTTTTAAAAACTATATATGAAGGACAGGACTAGAAAGGGGGTTTGAGGGATTAAAAACTATAATTGTAGAGATTTTAGATTCTAATGCTAAACTAAACTAAACTAACTAAACTTATACTAAAGTTAAGAATTGGAAATAGGGAGAGAATATGAGAGAGATAGATTCAAGAGATTTAAATCCACCAATGCTTTTGATTCAATGACTTTTTGCTTCATGTTGTTCTCCAAGTAGACTACAATCGGGCAATCGAGCGAGTGCCGATGCCTTTTTGGGTGAAACATCGTTAAACAATTAACTCTACTTAAGGTTGTTCCTATGTTCATGTTACTAATATCTTCTTTCCTTTTATGTGAGCTTGGGCAGCTATTCAATGAATCACCATCTAAGGCAAACACAAGGAATACTTCCCTTACTCTAAAACACTACACAATTAGAAGAAAAGTAGAGAATAATAGTATAATATTAAATTACAATAAATAAAACTCTATTCTAGCATTATATTCAATTTCAATAAATAAAAGCATGTTACTAGCAAATATTCAATTGCAATAAATAAAACCCTAAACTAGCATGATATTCAATTGTAATAAATAAAAACCTTAATCTATACTTCCATCCCCTGGTGTGGGCAATGAAACTAATAACTAAAAACATAAAGAACTAACCTGATTGAAGAACACCATAAACCAGAAGAATCATTAAACCTTAAGCACTGGCTTCATCTCTTCCCTTGAAGGAGAATATTAGCCTTCCATATAGAAGGAAGAACACGAAGAACGAGAAGAAGAAGAGTCGAAGAACATAAGACTAGAAAGAATAATTTATTAAGACTCAGCTAGTTAAAACTGATCTTTTATTATTAATCTCTCTCTGCCTCAAGTTTTGGAGACAAGAATATAAGTGAATTGGCCTATTACATGAGGCACTTATGTCCTCTATTTATAGGGGTTACAATGAGCTCTAGAAGCATTCCAAACCGTCATTTGTTTCCTAATACAAATAGACTTCTTTCAGAGTCCAACTTCATCTCCAAAACTGAAAAGGAATTGGCTACAGTGTCGATTCATGCGTCTGGACGCACTATTCATGCATCCCAGACTTAATCAATGCGTCTGGACGCACGATAGTCGGGTCTCAAATGCGAGACTCTATTTTCCCACCATTGGTCTATTTTTCTTTCCTCTTTTGCGAGTTTTGGTCCAAGCAACGAATCCTTTTGCCTTGGGCTTCAAATAGGCTTTAAAATAGGTCCAAGTCACATCTTTAATAGCTTCAATTCCTTGGCCTTCTCCATGATTGTCCACGGGATTCCCATTTGATCCTTAATGCTCTGAATTGCTCCATTTTATCTCTTTTTCTCTAATATTCTACAAAACTCTCTTTTTCACCTGTAGAATCTTAAAACATAACTTACAAACACTATTAGTCCACTAAGATGGCTAAACAAGAGGCATAGTCGAGGGTTAAATTGCACTTTTTGAGAACTTATCACCTAACACCTTGCCTCACCCTGACCTGTTATGTTAGAAAGCGGTCAAAGAGTAATCCTAAACATTTATTGAGAAACATGACACAACAGTAAGATGTAAAGGAAAGATGGGCAGATGAAATGCATAGTAAATAATCGTACACAAGATTGTCTACACAATGACATTCACTTTATTGAAGTGGTACCTTAACACAACCTATCATAAACCTCCATTACTTGAGAAAGATAGGCAGAAACTGCTTGCTTGTCACCAATCTTGTCCAATTGTTTTAGCTAAACTTTGTTGAGCAACA
Organism: Coptis chinensis; assembly: GCF_015680905.1. NCBI lineage: Eukaryota > Viridiplantae > Streptophyta > Magnoliopsida > Ranunculales > Ranunculaceae > Coptis > Coptis chinensis. Next base: position 41,798,592 of record NC_141463.1, read on the forward strand.
AAACATTCATGGAGTAAGGATTTAACATCATTTTCATAACAATACCACCTTACACTCTATAAAAACATAGTGTTTCTACTATAAATCTAGATTAACTCCTCAAAAAAAAAAAAAACCAGTGGCAAGAGTCCTCACCTAGAGTAAGCTTAGCATCCAGGAAGAAGAAATGTTAAGAGAAGAAGTTATGAAACGACATCTATATAGAACTATAGCAAATCATGTCAAAGAAACCAAATCTATAAAGGGGTTGAGAGTACTTGTACAATATATATATTCTTAATTTAGAAAATGTTCCAAACTAAATGGCATCTATTTAACTAAATTAGATCACAACAAAGAATTTGCATGGAAACATCAACCAAGAAAAAGCAATCAACAGCATAACACTTATTTTATTTTCTCCTAGAAACTATCATCTTCTATAAGAAGATATTTGATATAAGCTTCTTTACTACTACTTAGAGGTTTGAACTCTCTAAATTGATGCAAAAGCAACTCAAGGTCCTTACTCACGATCTTCGATTTCGTAGAGTTTGAATAAGGATTCGAACCAACCTAAAGTCTAGGACAACTACAAATTGGTTGTTACAATAAAGGGAACTAAGGAGTAAGGTTATAATACTAATGCTAGGTTTTCTTTCCTACACAACATTAAGAAAAACATTAAAGTTTGAATCATGCACTTAATACAAAAGACAATTTACTAAAGAAAGAAAAGTGGAGAGCTAATCCTCCTCATGTGATACTAACATTTAGTTGTTGATTTGAAAAGTTTATTTATTCTTCCTAGACTCATAGACAAGCCCCTAATGGAAGAAAACTTGATCCCTAGCATGTATGGCTCACTTAAGAGCTCATACATGCTAGCAAGTGGAACTAAGCAATGACTTATCTCTAAGCTCATTGCTTTGATTCCTAACTAGACTCTACACCAACTATCATTTTAGGATAGGATGTAGAGTTAGTTGTTCTTCCTAAAAACCTACCAAACCAATAACAATTGTTTTTCCCTCACATGAGTTGGATTAACTCCCCAAAAGAGAAGTTAGCTCATGATCCTTGAGACAAGGAATTTAAACTAGAGAAACAAAGAAAGAGAGAAAAAAGAAGAAGATAAACAATCCAACTCACTTCTATTTATTTTCTAGAAGAAAACAAGTGTTTCCTCCATTAAAACTATTACAAGCTTTCTAATAAAAACTAAAAACTAACTTATGATTTTTTTCACTAAGAAACTAAAATAATGCAATGTAAGGAAAATAAGTCAAGGGAGTAAATGGAGTGTCCCCCACCCTTGTCTAATTTCTTCTCCATTTGAGAGAAATCTCATTTCCTCCCACGTGAATCATCAAACCACATTAATTCATTTTTATCCACCACATTAAAACAAAGTGACACCTTGCCTTTTTTTTCACTATTAACACCTAATCTAATTTATTACATGCAAGGTGTCAACTTTGCATCAATAATTTGTTATTTTTGTCTTGACATGCTCCATGATTGATGACTCATCCAATCTTGTGGCCCTGCATAGTGGGTCCATGTGCAGTCTAGTGGCGGTCCGGTATTTTGGGCAGTTTTTACAACTTCCCGCCTATACGTAGAGTTCATCATCCTGATTGTCTGAGCAGCTCTCTTGTCGTATTCAGAGTCCTGGTTCGAGAGGTAGGAGATTTGGAAGTTTGATGCTTCTATGCGGATTTGGAAGAATTCATATATACGCCGTTCCTCGTGCTTTATCACAGGTTTAACCAATATTTCCATGTTTACTGCAAAATACCGCAAAAGTATGAAAACATATTTATTTCATGATTATTAAACACATAATTAACCAAATTTATATGTCTCAATGGGGTTTCATTATACACTTTTGGGTGCTTATCACACTACCCCCTTAAAGCAAACACTTTGCTTGTCCTCAAGCAAAGAAGAGACACTAAAATAGATAAGTGGCCAAAAATGTGTAGTCCTAAACTAATTCTCGTTTCGCAGAGTGCGGTTGCATTGACCATATGCAACAAGGCCTTAAACCACTAGGAATTCCCTAGTGGACGAGTTATAGCCTCGTGAGAGTTTTCCAGAAAAGATACTCACAAACTTCATTTATACTACAACGACTTAGTGACAGAAACTCGTTTCCTAAATTAATCTCAGATATCCATACATCTCCTTAGCAGTGAACGAGGATTGATTTCTTTGAAACTCAAGTTAATATGTATTCAATAATTAAAACATCTACATATGATTATTGATGCAGTGAACTTTTCATTGAAATATACTAGCAGGGTTGTTTCTGGATCCTTTGGAGAGCATACCTAAATGGGTTCTCACAGGTATGTGTTGAAACACAAATTCACTCAAAATTTTTCCACTCAGGTTTTGTTAACTCCGATTAATGCGGTGGGTACACTTTTCCTTACATCTCAATGACAGTCAGAGGAGCCGATGTCGATCAATCACGTCTACTACTTATTATCACACCACCCTACTCCTAATTGAGCTAGAGGTCTTTATTAGGTATTGTGGGGCTTAGGTGGATAGTGTACAAGAAAATGGAAATGGATAATCAAAATTTACGAGTATGAGAGACTAGGGTCTTCATATATTTACACTAGAGAAATCCCTTTTTCTTTTTCCTTCTTCTAACTGATTTTTATAACCTTGTTCTTAAGCCTCACGGATCGATGATTATATATATATATATATATATACGGTTAGGCTAGGTGAAAGCCAATTTTCGGGACGACCATCGAGCGACCAATTTTTTACCGTTAGATCGTTAGATCATCTAAACTAATATCGAAACCAACTTTTAAGCCTTAAGCCACGATATTCGATATTTTGATATTTCAAAAAATCACTATATACGGTCTCCAAAAACAAAACTTACTATACTGATTCAAACAAAACCCCAAATTATTTAAACAAATTGGATTCAAAATCAAAATTAAACCCCAAATTATTTAAACAAATCGGATTAATCAAAATCAAACCCCTAATTATTCAACCGAAAAATTCAAACAAATCAAACCCCATTCAAATTTTGGACCAATTTCAAACCCTCATTTTCGATTTAAGGTATGTTTTCTTCGTTATTTAAAAAATATATTGTGTTATTAACTACTTGTATGGTAATTTTATTAGGTTGTGTTTATTGGCCGGATGTTAATTTTAATATTTTAATTTCCTGCAGCCGATTTACTGCTAATACACAACCGTTAGATCACCCAAAATTGTGCATGTATGGAGTCAACGGCAGAAAATATAACAATCAGTATCAATGAAGATGTAGTTGTTGGGTCTTCTTCGAATAAATCCCGGATAGAGAAAAGCATAAACTAGTTGCTCCATTTGTAGGAATGATTTTTAATAGTGTTGACGACGCATTAAAGACTTACTACAAACAGTATGGTCTACAAGAGGGATTTGAGACTCGTGGTTCGGTCGACGGATAGAAAAAAAAATGTGTGGATTTTGCTACGGGTTGTTTAATGGTTTGCGACGTGAAAGGGTCTATAAGAGAGCGTGGGAGAAGTGGGTGTTTCTAAGAATACGAAAGCACCGCAAGTGTAGTTGCCCCGCTAAAATCATTATGAAAAGAAAACACGAAGAGATGTACTCAGAAGCTGCGTTGAAAATGAACATAGCCACGGTTTGGTTAGTCCAAAGAAAGAGAAATTGTATGAGATCGAAGAAAAATATGCCCGAAGCGGCAAAAAGAGGTTGGACCGAGATTTTTAGTGAAAATGGATTACCTGTCGGAAAGGTCGCAGCAGTGTTTAATGGGGAAGAACTTGGGTTTACAAAGAAGGATTGCTGGAACCATCATTATGGTTTGACTAGAAAGATGCCTAAAGAAGGTGATGCAACTGCCGTGCTTAGATATTTTATGCAGAAGAGTGCCGAGGATCCTCAGTTCTATTATGCTATTGACCTAGATGAAAATGGGACTGCAGTAAACTTTTTCTGGGTTGATGGGAGGTCTCGAGTGCAGTATGAGTATTTTGGGGATGTTGTCTCTTTTGATACCACATATATATCGTACGAATGCATACTATATGCCTTTTGCCCCTTTTACTGGAGTCAACCATCATATGCAGTCGATTCAGTTTGGTTGTGCGTTGTTACTTGATGAGACAGAAGATACATTCATATGGTTGTTTAAGGCCTAGCTTGCAGCCATGGGTGGTCGTGCGCCAACTGCAATCATCACTGACTAGGATAGAGCGATGACTGCAGCCATTGCCAAAGTGTTCCCTAATACTCGTCATCGTTACTGTCTTTGGCATATTATGCAAAAATTTCAAGAGAAGTTGTCATTTACTAAAATTGAGACACTGGTAACTGATTTGAAGAACACTATTTCTTTCTCGTATAGGATTAGTGATTTTGAAAGAAGATGGCGTACAATAATAGAGAATAATGAGTTGCCTGAAAATCCTTGGTTGACATAAATGTATAATATACGGGAGAGATGGGTTCCTTGTTATCTCAGTAACACATTTTTTGCTGGTATGCATACAACTGGGAGAAGTGAATCGATGAATTCTCATTATGACCAATTCGTAAATTCGACAACTAGGCTAATGGAGTTTGTACATGGTAATGAGAGGTCTTTGGCTTTGATTGCTAGGAATGAAAGAGATTATGATTACCGCACCGAGCATAGTTCACGAATTGTGGCTAAAGATGCTTTTCTCCTTATGCATGCTGCGTCGGTCTATACAATTAATGCATTCAATAAATTTAAGGAGCAATTAGAGAAGGCAAAGATGGAGTACAAAATTGATGGGGACGAGATTGTCGACAATGGAATCGGAAGCTACATGGTAAAATTCAGAGACCCGCAGAAGAAGTCCATTTGGAAAGTGAGTTTCAATAGAAGAACCTTAGAGGGAGACTGTGAATGTAAGTATTTTCAGTTTATGGGGTTACTTTGTGGTCACATGTTAAAGATTTTTCAGCGTTATGAAATCGAAGAGATTCCAAGGCATTTTCTTTTAAATCGGTGGATGCAAAAGGCAAACACGTATAGAGCGGAGTTTGATACTGGATTAGTGGTCGGCCATGAAAACCATGAACCTTTGAGAGTGGCGCATTGTATCAAAGTTGCTTCTCAAGTGGCTTATGATGCAGGGAATAGTGTTGAGGCTTATTCATATTTTATAGAAAAGATGGGTGAAATGTCTATTGGAGTTTCAAAGTTGAATGAAACTTCCAGCGAAGGAGTCGCAGATAATGAAGAGCCTTCAGTTGAAGAGCATTCGATTGATACCTCACAGGTTAATTGATTTTAATGTTTAATTTGATATAGGTTTAGTGTTTAATGTTTAATTTGATATAAAAATTTATTTGATTTTGACTTCGAAATCTTTATTTCAGATATTGATTTTGAATCCCAACATTTCTCAAACAAAAGGGAGGAAGAAGAATGTGGAGAGATGGAAATCCCCTAGGGAGATAGCCCTAAACAATCCGGGGAAGAATGTGTAGAAACTGTGGAAAGATAGCTAACCATGACTCGAGAAATTGTCCGGAGAAAAATAAGACGTAATTTGTGAGATGTAAGTATTACTTGCATACCTGCAGTTTTGATAAGGAGTCTGGATTGAATCTTGCGGTGTTTTTATCACATATATAGCTTGCGGTGTGACCATTTCTTCATATATTTTATCACATATATAGCTTCTCAATCAACTATATAGTTGTTCTTCATCAATTGTTTATTAAAACAGATATGAACAATAGCTGTTCATACTCCAAATTATGAACATTAGCTATGAACAATAGGTATGAACAATAGGTATGAACAAAACATATATGAACAATAAATGTTCACACCCAAAATAGATATGAACATTGATTGTTCATACCTTCTTTAGGTATGAACATTGATTGTTCATACCCAAAACATATATGAACAATAAATGTTCATACCCAAAACATATATGAATAACACTTATAAATGTTCATACCCAATAACACTTGGGTTATATATTATTATTATTACTAAAAACCGTTACTAAAATTACGTTTTTAATTACGTAACAGATATAAAAGTTAGTTTTTAGTGCGACAATAACACTTATAATGGTCATAAATTCGATAATCTTTGAATTTTTTAGAAAAACTTTAAGTACAACTCATAAATTGTGCGTACGCATGTATTAATTTCCATTTTAAATCGAACAAGAGTACATTATACTATACATACATACATACGATCTATATAAATATATATTACACACTAAATTTTAACATATACAGTGTATTAATTAATTCCGGTTCGGTTTTAATTCCGTTATTAACATTTTTAAACCCATAACCGCTATAAACAGTTCTAATTCCGATTCGGTTTCGGGTAATTAGATACCCATACACACTCTAGCTCCCAAATATATATAGGATACTCACAAAGTAATATTTTCTTTGCTTGGGATTAAGAAGAGATAATCAAAAGCTCCTGCACATAACTGCAAAGTTTGGTGGACGTTTCTGTTTTGTAGCAGGTGGACACATTTTAAAACAATGGAATTGAAAATTAAGAAATGAGATATGACAAAGTTCTGGTAAACACACCTGGGCAACCAATGGATAGACAAAGATTGATATGTGTACCACATACTTAATGGTTATGAACAATAGGTATGAACAATAAATGTTCACACCCAAAACAGATATGAACATTGATTGTTTATACCCAAAACATATATGAACAATAAATGTTCATACCCAAAACAGACATGAACATTGATTGTTCATACCCAAAACATATATGAACAATAAATGTTCATACCCAAAACAGACATGAACATTGATTGTTCATACCCAAAACATATATGAACAATAAATGTTCATACCCAAAACATATATGAATATTAATTGTTCATTTTTCGGGATAGCGCCGCAGGCGCGTCGCGATTTCTGCTCGACCAAATACCGATAAAGCATTTTGATGTGCGCCCACTTGCAATTTTGTTCCGTAAGTTAATATGATGCATTGATGCAGATACTATACCACCAGTATAATACCAACATTTGTCAACAACAAATTTACCTCAACTCATATGATCATCAATCAACATCAACAAAATTTAGCTCAACTGATAAATTGCCAAAACACGAAACATCTGTTTTTTTGCCTCTTGACCGGTCTGGCCACACCGTTTGGGACTAACTCCAAACGGTGTGGCCATGTCGTCTGGATTTGAACTTGGATAAAAAAAATGAATTGTCTATTTTTTTGCCCCTTGACTGGTGGGGTGTGACCATTTCTTCATATATTTTATCATATATATAGCTTCTCAATCAACTATATAGTTGTTCTTCATCAACTGCTTATTAAAACAGATATGAACAATAACTGTTCATACTCCAAATTATGAACATTAGCTATGAACTATGTTGCACGAACACGGACGCGGACACTGACGCAGACGCTTGCATTAATCGACGTGACTTCGGTTATATCTCAAAAAGTAGGACGCTTGACGCGCAAAGGACGCGGAAATTAATTGATATTTATAATTTTATTTTATATAAATTAAACATTAAAAACTTAATTAAATGTATCAACATTCATAAATTCAAAACTATTAAAGATAAATAGCCACAAAATTAAGTTTAATATTTCCTAATCAAACTTTAAAAACATGTTATAAGTCTTAACAAAACAAAACAAAATAAAAAAATTGAGTTTTTTAATATTATTTTGATTTATTTTTTATTTTTTAGGTCAAAATCCGCGTCCTGACCATGTTGATGTTGCCCCGACCATGACGACCACGTCCCGTCCGGCGCCCATGTTGCGTCCGTGTCCGCGTCCGCGTCAGACGCGGACACAACCTATTAGGAGGTGCGTCCGTGCTTTAGAGGCTATGAACAATAGGTATGAACAATAAATGTTCACACCCAAAAAAAACATGAACCCAAAACAGACATGAACATTGATTGTTCATACCCAAAACATATATGAACAATAAATGTTCATACCCAAAACATATATGAACATTGATTGTTCATTTTTCGGGGTAGCGCCGCAGGCGCGTCGAGGTCTCGTGGGCCGTAGGCGCGGGCATAACTTCAAAGATTGGTGGACGTGTTTCTTTGATAACACGAGGTCACATTTTCAAATAAAAAATATAATAAAATGAGATAGGACAAATTTGCGGTAGACACACCTGGGCACCCTAAGGCTAAACAAAGATCAGTTGATCATGGTACCAAATAGGAGTGTTCATGGGTCGGTTTTGATACAGGGTACGAATATTGGTAACGGGTACATTATTTGGGGTGGGATGCGGTACGTTGGAGTAGGCTTAAACGGTATACTATTTCGAGTAATAATTCACTTTGGTATGTTAATGCGAGATGTTGATATATATTAAACAAATTATCTATATCAATCTTTAATTTTTAAACTGAACATCAATTTGTTCATACATTGCTAGTCTAACTAAAATAAAAGCCAATATGAGAGAGACATGAGAACGCGTGTAGCAGATAAAGTTAGTACTACATGACTATTTTCTTCTATTCTATGATGCTATAATTTTCTTTATCTTTGATCTTCTTCTATGACAATGGGGACGTTAGAAGTAGTGTTTTGATTTGAACGTTCCCTAAAAGGGTACACACGATCTGATACAGAAAACGTAGGGAGGGTGAGCAAATCTGGCATCATTGGTTTCATTCACAGGAAGTAAAAACATGTGTAGCTAACTTGAGAACATGATCTATGAAGATAGGAAAATCTTTGGCTAATACTAGATCAAAGAGACTGAATCTATAAATAAAATATAAAGTTCCACATTACCAGTCATAATCGTTTTTATCATTCTCAGAATTTAAGAAATCATCAGTAGGCGTCTTGCGGATGGGAGCAATGCCGTGTTCATACCAAAAAAAACATGAACCCAAAACAAATATGAACATTGATTGTTCATACCCAAAACATATATGAACAATAAATGTTCATACCCAAAACAGACATGAACATTGATTGTTCGTACCCAAAACATATATGAACAATAAATGTTCATACCCAAAACATATATGAACATGATTGTTCATTTTTCGGGTAGCGCCGCAGGCGCGACGAGGTCTCGTGGGCCGTAGGCACGGGTATACCCTAGTATAGTAATAAATGAAGACCAACAGAAGCCAACTTTATTACATACGGAATATGTACATAGAAAGACCAATAGAAACCAACTTGAAAACACAAGGCAACCATGCCCAACTACCATAGCCCAAATGTAGTTTATACAGAAACCAACTACCAACTTGAAAACACAAGGCAACCATGCCCAACTACCAAAGAGCCCCTGCGGCAATTGGTATGCCTAGAAGATTTGCGTCGTCAACACTATTAAAAATCATTCCTACAAACGGAGCAACTAGTTTATGCGTTTCTCTATCCGGGATTTATTCAAGAAGACCCAACAACTACATCTTCGCCGACATCGATTGTTACATTTTCTGCCGTTGACTCCATACATGCACAATTTTGGGTGATCTAACGGTTGTGTATTAGCAATAAATCGCTACAGGAAATTAAAATATAAAAATTAACATCCGCCAATAAACACAACCAAATAAAATTACCATACAAGTAGTTAATAACACAATATATTTTTAAATAACTAAGAAAAACATACCTTAAATCGAAAATGAGGGTTTGAAATTGGTCCAAAATTTGAATGGGGTTGGATTTGTTTGAATTTTTCGGTTGAATAATTAGGGGTTTGATTTTGATTAATCCGATTTGTTTAAATAATTTGGGGTTTGATTTTGATTTTGAATCCAATTTGTTTAAATAATGTGGGGTTTTGTTTGAATCAAGATAGTAAGTTTTGTTTTGGAGATCGTTATATAGTGATTTTTGAAATATCAAAATATCGGAATATCGTGCTTAAGGCTTAAAGTTGGTTTCGATATTAGTTTAGATGATCTAACGTAAAAATTGGTAAAAAATTGGTCGTCCAAAAAATTCGATCACCTAGTCTAATCGATATATATATATATATATATATATATATATATATATATATATATATATATATATATATATATATATATATATATGGCTTAAGAACATGATTCTATTTTTTTTTCTGAAAAACAAGTAACTGACTTATATTTAGGACAAGTCTTTCTCTTTATTCTTCCACATTTCATCCTATTTCTCATACTCATCACTTAGGTAGGTTCTTTTATTTGGTTTAATAGATGGGTAAGGAATTTTTGTGGTGAAAGCGAAAGGTTTGATGAAAGGTTCAGTGGAGTGACTAGTGGTAATATTTGTAATAGGTAAGAATTTTTAGCTATGTCGATCCAAAGAAGGCCTAAATTCTCGCCTAGGGTTCGGGTGGTGATCAAGTAAGTAGATGCGTGATTTCCTCTAATCGGAAAAACTACTCCTCTATGTCATCACACACAAATCACTCATGTCAAGGCTTTTGGTTAGATTCTCACAAGATTTATAGTTTAAGTAACTAACCGTTGGTTCGTAAACTTTACCGCTATGTACAATTGATGATACTTTCGGTACATGAATATTCATGAAAAGATGTATAAACTATTGCATAACGATTATCTAAAGTTTCTTAAAAACAAATCCTAATTAGGATACTAATGTGAGATTTCTAGACAATTTTCATCATTGAAAAGTAAACAAGACTTTGTCACTAAGTACAATTATTAATATGAAAATAAAAACTATATACAAGGGCTACAAGATGCATAATTTTTTTGCTACTGGGTTTAAAGCACCCCAAACAGAATGATGCTTAGTCCTCGAAGTATCAATAATTAAAGAGAGAAAGTACCGAGAACTGTGGAGCAAAATTAGGACTAGATTCTTTGGAATAGAAAGGTTGGAGAGCATAATATATTATTAGAAAGAACAAGAAAATGTTCAATAGCATACTAAACATAGCACCACTAAATAAAAAAACAATAGCATACGAAACATGAAAAATAATAGCACACCAAGCATAAGGTTTAGCTAGATATATGTACAATGGCAAACTCAAGTTTACCATCCAGCAGGATGTGAAGGTCTGGCGTCCTCTTTAAGGAAATGCATTTCCTTAGCATCGCGCCAATAGATAATAGTCTGCCAAATTTCAGCCCATTCTTTGTCTCCGGATTCCCTCAAATTGGTCTTCATCTTTTCGTCCTTTGGGTAACATCGAACATGCCTCAGGTATCGAGCGGGACGCTTCCATTGACAAAACCTCAATAAGCGAATGATTCTGTTTGCTGGGCACATGGAATCCACCTTGACCCAGTCATGAAAAGTAGCTGCAAACTGTGGGAAATGTGTCTTCATGATCCGGCAAGCGGTGAGTGGTAAAAGTATATACCGATCCCGAAAAGTGTGAGCTCGTTTCAGGTTGAGACAACACAACCTAAAATGTTAAATAATGCATGACCCGAGCTAGTGCTTGAATCAATACATACGACAAAGCGGCTTCATTGGCGTAGAAAAATGCCAATCTCCCATAATGTTCAGAGTACAAATAACATTGCAGTCCCCATGTTCATGGTCATGCTTGCTAATGGAATGGTGATGTTGCGCCATGGCACATGGCCATTGCCTTGTCGTTTGATCTCAAGACCATCACCATAAGAGTCACGAAACGTTTGCCACTGAAAGGAGCGGTAAGAATTATGATAGATGTAATGCCAAGATCAAAGAAGTTCGTGGTATGGAAGGTCCAAAGTTAGGGCAAGTTGTTGTTCAGAAAAGATATGAGGTGTGTCACCAACTCGGATTGTGAACCCGTCTAAGTAGAAACCATGCGCATGGTTGAATGCTGGTGTGTCTTCTATATTAGCATAAAAGTATGCAGCCAAACTCGGAGAATAAGTTTGGTCAGGTTGAAGAATTAGGGAAGACCACCCAATGTTTGTGATGTAATCATGGAAGAGATGGCCATAGGCATTAGAATCCATCATAGACTGAAAGGATTGCTCAGGAATGAGTTTGGGAGGTACCATGGATGATGAAGATGCAATGTTTGATGAAGATGCCATGGTGGGTGAAGTAAAGAAATGTGTAACGATACCGGCAACTGTATGGAAAAATGAGTATGTAAGAAAATAAACCCTCCCAGAGAGCACATGTTAAAATTGATATTAGTCACAACGGAAATGATGACAATCCTACTAAGCATTGTATACAAAAGAAGACAAAAAGATAAGACAAAATACATAGTACGACGGAAAAACGTAATAACATATATGATTATATACTTATTGACTTAGTAATATCATGGATTCTTATATTGATCTTGGAGATGCATATTTTGCAACTGCATTTAGGTCTTCTATTTGTTGGCCGAAGCTGCAGATGAATGTCCCCTTGGCTGGTGAGAGAGAGTACAGTTTGATTTTCCATTAGAGAGCGTGATTTTGCAAGGATTGAGAATGATTTTCCAAGATCTCCTCCTGTTCAACATCATGCATTGCTTGACGATCTTGGAAATCCTAAAGAGTTGTGATGATGATATTATGACGAGCGTGTAGTTCCCTCAAACCCTGATGAAGAAGTTTAATGCCTTCCGTGGGATTAATAATATTCAGCATGGCATTTTCATCAAATAAATGGTCAGAATTTGAGCTTGGGTTGTTCTGCTCATCTATCAGAGTATCAAGGGTCCAAAAACCAACGGAGTAGTCTGTTTGGAGTACCTTTATATATGCTCTTTGAAGGGGTGTCTCTGGAGAAATTATTGGATAACCCCAACGCATCATAATCTGCGTTACTAAAGTGGGTAGGGGTGCTGACCTTCTTGTTTTCTTGGTGATTACATTCCAGAGGTGTTGGATCAGACAAAAGTCATCTCTTTGAGTTTGCAAAATCCAAAGTAGGAGAAGTTGAGGCTTTGTGACTTCTGATTGGTGTGATGTACCTACCACATTATGTCCCAACCAGTGGAGCACAACACGTTGATTTTGTTTCAAAGAGCGTTGAAGAACAATGTGATGTGTATTTTCGACGTCGCCATGAGATACGGTAGCTCGGAGTAAAATTTTTGCGGAATCAAATGATGACTCTTGAATAAGGGACTCCTGGGTATGTATTGGGATTCGAAGTATGTCGGAGATCATTTCCTTATTCAATTCAATCATTGTCCATAGGCATTGAAGTAGAATTTTCCATCTTCATATCCGCTAAATTGGTAGAACATCAAAACCAATTCGGGAATAACCAATTTCTTTGAATGATATAGAAGGCGTCCATCCACGACGTATGATTTGGGTGTCAAAATAAGGAGAAAACCGCCCTCTCGAAGTTTTAGGTAGTCTTTTCTGCCGTTATTTTTTCTTGGTTGAGCCATTCTTGAGGGAAGGATAGTGAAAATTGTTTGAATAAGAATGGCTGAAAAAGAAGAGATTTATAGCCAATCTATGAATCTATACCAACTGGAGTCAAGTGTAGTTAATGACCCATGTGATTATGAACGGCATCATAGGGGATCCACAAGAAGTCTTTGTCATGTCGGATATCCAAATACAATTAATGAGATGGTTTAATGTTAGAAAATCTGGAGGAAAATTTCACGGGGTAGTTAGACTTACACGTAATTTCAAAAATGATGATCATAACTTCGGTAATAGAATATGGATAGAATAATCGGTGCATGTGTGACAAGTGTTATGTGTACCTTGTAGTGTCTAGCGATTTTCTCGAACACCATGTGTATCCATTAATTATTTTGGTGAGTTTTGGATGGCCTTTCTTTGTTATGGTTTGTTTATTTATTTAATTATTATTATTTTTTTTATTATTTTTATTTTTTATATATTTTTTTTTTTATTATTATTATTTTTTTTTAGAGAGGAAAAACAACTAATATACACAAATATTTATCTGGAACTTCTCCATTTAATCGAAACCCATACAAATGTGTGAGAATTATTTAACACACCATACTAATATACAAAATGAAAATCAGAAAAAAAAAATGGTTACATAGATCTAGATGTTCGGATCATGTTATGCATGAGTGACAAGAGAATAATGATAAACAACATTATCACGATTAATGTGATAGCCCATTAAGCGTTGCTCCTTTTCCCATCGGTCTATTTGATTCATTATGTTCAAGGAATTGAAAATTTGTGAAGAAGAATTTGTGAAGAGAGAGGGAATGAGTGAAAGTGGAAAGGAGAGTTGTATTTATAACTTGATTTCGACCGTTGGGCATCGACCGTTTGGATCGATCCGTTGGGTTCGACCGTTGGGCTTTGAGAGTAGGCCCAATGAATCAAGGAGCAAACTCATATTTTTGAAAGTACTATATTAGCATAACATAAATAATTTCTCATTCAAAACCGTGCGGGGATACAAAATTATGAGAAATCAACCGATATATAATAATTTAGCACTAAAAAAAAAAAATGTAATGCATAAGGGAAATAAATGACATAGTCATTTCTAAACCAAGGGAAATAAAGCGACTCTTGGGAATCCTCGGGTTAGCGAGAAGATAAACCGGGTTTCTCGGCCTTCTCGCCTTACACGCGAACGAACTTCAGCCGAATTGACCGGTATGGAATGTGGCCTATAGGATCAGAAAGCAAGTGATCTTGGAATTCTTCTTTGAGTTGCCATCATCATTCTCTGGAAACGGCCTTGGCGATTTCTCATTTCTTCTTTGGAAGTCATTCGGGAAGTAAGCATCTCTTCTGGCGAAGAAACATCCTACGCATACTAGTATTCATGTGCCTCAAGGTGTCCATAGGAGTATTGATTCGGCGCATGGTATCTACATTAAAACAGTCGGGTGGTGAAGGAGGAGGAGGAGGTATGTTATCATGCTCAATGTCATCTCTAGCTACTGGGTCCCAGTGGTCTAAAATACAAGTCTACTGGGTCCCAGTGGTCTAAAACACAAGTCTCAAAAATTCCAAAATTCTCGAAAGACCTTGTTTCAATGAAAGGAGTAGCGGACTGGAACCCTAAGTTAAGCATAAAATTTGAGTAACAAGTCTGACAAGAGGAGCTGACTGTTTTTGCGGTCGTAAGAATATGGCCCGGAAATGGACCATCTGAGAAAGTGTTCTTCCTCTCTGTAGGATCCACAGCAGGTGTAAAAAGTCTTGTTCACGTCAGACGTCTTTGAAGTTCCGATGACGTTGTACGCCAGCCATTGAGTGACGGCTAATTGGTTACGTCTGAGCGAATGCTGGTACACGCAGTTCAAGCCAGTGTTGTACTCTCCCTCGAGAAGCGTGTCAAACATCAAATCCCTCGTGGTTGGATACTCTGGCAATAACAGGGTCGGACTATCAGAGTTTATCGGAATCTGTGCGGTATTCGAAATCAACTCTAGTGTGAGTTCACGTTCCAACCCATCCGCCGTAATCCAAAATTCGTCACCCCGGAAACCTCCATTGTTGTAAAATTTCAACACTAAATCTTCAGAGTACTGAGCTGGAATTCGGTGCAATAGATATTCCCACTCTCTACTAGCAATTTCTTCATCGAAAAATGGGTGAAACATCCGGAATTGTAGAGATTTGCGAAATTCCTCTCAACTGTAATTCGCCTTCGTGCTGCCCATAGCGGTGTAGAGGATATTTTGAGGGTGCAAATAGCAAGAGGAGGTGGAGGAGATGGTGTTGGAGGAAGGGGGTTGAGTTTGGTGGACTTTGGCCGCGTCTTGGGTCGAATTCACCCTGCCTGCCTAGTCACTTGTATGTGATGTGTGGGGGACCAAGATCCGATTTTTTGTGGAAGAAGAAAGAAATGGAGGGTGGGCCGCGTGGGTGCCTCGCGCGTGGGCTTTGTACCCAGATTTTTTATTTTTGGGTCGGGTCAAAATTTTGGCCCAAGCCCAAATGAATAACAGAAATTCCCCTTATGTCCCGAAATGTTATGAAATTTCAAACGTGGAAATTCGATTTGTTTCAACTCCAAATTGAACGGATGAGATATCAAAATGATCGGCATTAAAATTGCCATCCACTAGAATATGAAAAAAAATCACATTCAAACATTTTTTTTTTTTTTTTTTGGTTTTTATTTATTTACACTTTTATATACAAATGTACAAGTCGAGAAGAACGTGTCAACAACACCGGAAGTCCAAATAAAACAACACATCAAAACAACTTAACTCAGGCAACTTTCATGTCGGCTCTGGGTGAACCCAATCCAGCCAGAATGTGGCTTATCCTTTATGTTTTGGGGGCCTAGGGTTCAGGACGGTACCATCCTTGACCAATGTGCAATGGTCTAATAATAATATTACCCTTAGTACATATGGTATAGCCTCAAACCGCCCGAAAGCGATCACATAGAAAAACCGATCGGGGTTGGCATGGTGGAATCCATTGCCCGTACGAACTAGGAAATGTCGATGGTGCATATCACGACTCTC
Organism: Coptis chinensis; assembly: GCF_015680905.1. Classification (NCBI taxonomy): domain Eukaryota; kingdom Viridiplantae; phylum Streptophyta; class Magnoliopsida; order Ranunculales; family Ranunculaceae; genus Coptis; species Coptis chinensis. Next base: position 41,814,989 of record NC_141463.1, read on the forward strand.
TTTGGGCACCATGCTCTGGGTGCTAATAAAAAAATGAGTATATACATGTTGAGTCTTTTTACGTCAGATCCTCAAGACGAATGTGAGTCTTTTAACGTCAGATCCTCAAGACGAATGTGAGTCTTTTAACGTCAGATCCTCAAGACGATTGTGAGTCTTTTAACGTCAGATCCTCAAGACGAATGTGAGTCTTTTAACGTCAGATCTTCAAGACGATTGTGAGTCTTTTAACGTTAGATCCTCAAGACGATTCCCAACCTGTGGGAATAACGGGACAACGACGAAGTTTATCCTGCTGAGCTGGTGTCAGACAATAATATACCTTATACCGGCTCATCTCGGATAGAAGATCAAGACCTAGACAGAAAGGAGTTTGACAGTTCATACACCACCCCATCCTTTTCACACGTCGCTTTCGAGCAAAAGTACTACGACCATTTCCAATTCGAGATGGGTGAGATTTACACCAAATGATGAGTTGGAGTTCGCGAGGAAGAGAATAGAAAAGGGAAGAAAAAGAAGGATTTGAAATTTTTGGTACCCATTGTTTTCCGGAAGCCGCGTTTGCTTTCGATTATCGAGGAAGACATTTATACTCGTTTGAAGTAGAGTTTTGTGGACTAAGGTTCCGCGCTTGCAACCACACACTCTAGGGATTTTTAGAAAAGAAAATAGAAGAGGGGCACGGCTACCCTAATGGCATACTTTTCCTGTTTAAATACATGGAAAAAAGTACACCAGTGAATCTATTAGTAGTATGTGTGTAGACTGGATCATTGAGTAGAGTCTCTTCGACATCTGGAGCATAACTCATGATAATGTTTAAAGGTCTTTGGCCATTTACTTGAAATTCGCTACCATCATTTACGTTTTTCACAGAGATAGCCCCGTAAGGGGTGCAGCAGAGACCATGAAAGGACCAGACCATCGGAGTTTTTAATTTTCCTGGAAAAATGTGTAATCTTGAGTTGTACATCAAAACTTTTTGACCGACTTTGAATTCTTTTCTCAATATGTGCTTGTCATGCACTCTTTTCACGTTGGCTTTATATGATTTCGAGAGATCATAGGCATCACTCCGAATTTCCTCAAGCTCATTTAACTGCAATTTTCTCTTTTCACCTACCACGTTAGTGTTATAATTGAGGCTTTTGATGGCCCATAGAGCACGGTGCTCAAGTTCAACGGCAGATGACAAGGTTTTTCAAAAGCGAGGCGATCACGGAGACATCCCTATAGGTGTCTTAAAAGCATTTCGTATGCCCACAAGGCATCGGATAATCGTAGAGACCAGTCTTTCCTAGATGGATTGGTGTTTTTTTCCAAAATGGATTTGATTTCTCGATTAGAGACTTCTACTTGACCAACTGGTTTGAGGATGGTACGGAGTTGCCACTTTGTCGCGTGACTCCATATTTCTTTACTAATGATTCAAAATTTTATTGCGCAGAAATGTTTTCCCCGTCACTAATTATAGCTTTTGGAACACCAAATCGAGAGAAAATATTTTCTTTTACGAATAAAACGACCGTTTTATGATCGTTAGCACGACATGCCAATGCCTCAATCCATTTTGACACATAGTCAACTGCTACAAGTATGCATAGGAAGCCATGAGAATTTGGAAATGGACCCATGAAGTCGATGCCCCATACATCAAAGATTTCCACAATTAGAATGGGATTTAAGGGCATCATATTGCGTTGGGTAATGCTACCTAACTGCTGGTAGCGATTGCATGCTTTGCAATGCTCATGTTCATCTCTAAACAGTGTTGGCCAATAAAAACCACATTGTAGAACCTTGGCTGCAGTTTTCTTACCACTAAAATGACCACCACAAGATTGTTCATGGCAGAAGGATAACACATCGTTGTGTTCCCAGTCGAGAATGCAACGGCGGATTAGTTGGTCTAAACAATACTTGAAGAGGTATGGATCATCCCATAAATAGAATTTCACAGTGGATAAAAACTTTTTCCGGTCATTACGAGACCAAGATAAAGGGACTTCCTCGGTAACTAAGTAATTTACTATGTCTGCGTACCAAGGGGACGAAAAAATAGAGTACAAGTGTTCATCCAGAAAGGAATCACAGATAGGTTCGGTATCAGTATCTACATCACTGACAAGTCTTGATAAATGGTCTGCAACCACATTTTTGCTACCTTTTTTATCTCTAATTTCTATAGTAAACTCTTGCAAAAGGAGAATCCATCGGATCAACCTTTGTTTTGCATCTTTTTTCGCTAATAGATAACGAAGTGCCGCATGGTTAGTGTAGACAATAGTTGGAGAACCCACTAGGTAAGGACGAAACTTATCCAACGTATATACAACGGTGAGAAACTCTTTCTCAGTGGTGGTATAGTTACGTTGAGCTTCATTAAGGGTTTTACTCGCATAGTAAATGACAACTGGCTTATCTTCTCGGCGTTGCCCTAGTACAGCTCCTATAGCATAGTCGCTTGCGTCACACATTAATTCAAAAGGTTTAGACCAATCAGGTGGTTGAATTATGGGAGCGGTAGTTAATGCGGTTTTTAATATCTCAAAGGCTTGTTTACAACTGAAACTGAAGTCAAAAACGGCATCTTTAAGCAGGAGATTGGTTAAAGGTCTAGCAACCTTTGAGAAATCTTGAATAAATCTCCTATAGAAACCTGCGTGTCCTAAAATGCGCAAATGTCTCGAACTGTTTTTGGTATAGGAAGTGAAGCAATTTTTTATCTTAGCTTTGTCGACTTCGATTCCGTCCTTTGAAGCGATGTGTCCTAAAACTATTCCTTTAGTAACCATGAAATGGCATTTTTCCCAATTAAGAACAAGTTTTTCTCTTCTGGCGTGTAAAGACCTTTTCAAGATTTGATAGACAGACTATCGAAAGAATCTCCATAAATTGAGAAGTCGTCCATGAATTCTTCCATAAACCGTTCAACCATATCACTGAAAAATATGAAGCATGCGGCGTTGGAAAGTACCAAGTGCATTGCAAAGACCGAAAAGGCATTCGATCTATATGCAAATGTACCAAATGGACGGTGAAGCGTTGTCTTTTCTTGATCGGCCGGGGTCTATGACTATCTAAAAATAACCTGAATAACCATCAAGAAAGCAGTAATAGGCATGACCGGCTAAACGTTCGAGCATCTGATCGATGAATGGAAGTAGAAAATGATCCTTACGAGTGACGGCATTAAGTTTGCGATAGTCAATGCATATTCGCCATTTTACTGGGATATGAGCGGAAATGCATTCATCTTTATCATTTCGCACAACTGTAATGCCAGATTTCTTTGGAACGACGTGTACAAGACTCACCCAAACACTATCAGAGATAGGGTAAATAATACCCGCATCTAGTAATTTTAACACTTCCTCTCGGACCACATCTTTCATGGTAGGGTTTAGCGTTTTTGGTGGTTCACGCGATGTCTTAGCATTTTCTTCCAAGTGTATCGCGATGGGTGCACACATTAGGTTCAATGCCTTTAATGTCATCGAGGGACCATCCAATAGCGAGCGATGTTGTTGAATGACATTAATTAAACGAGCTTCACGATCGTCGGTCAATTGTGAAGAAATAATAAGCGGGTGGCGACCATCGGCATCAAAATTTGTATGTATTTTAATTCCGAAGGAAGAGGTTTTAATTCAGGGGTGGGCGGAGTAGGTATTAAAGATTCTTGAGGAAGGTAATCATCCATGTAGTAAACAGATTGATGATCATCCAAGTTACTTGACATCACTGTTGTAGGGTCAAATAATGGTACTGACTCTAATAACTCATTTACTTCTTGTGTATAATCATCACCCTCAAACTCAGATTCGCTAAAGGAAAGAAATTGGTACAGTTCATCTTCAAGAAAAGAGTTTGTGAAATACTCTTGCGGAATGCTATCAACCCTGTTGACCTTACCATCAATGTCAGGCTCTGGAAGTTGTTTCATCAACTTGAAAACATTCACCTCGACCAAAAGATTTCCGAAGGACATGGTCATGGAACCGTCTCTACAGTTAATAAGAGCATTAGCAGTGGCGAGGAACGGACGTCCTAAGATTATAGGAATGGAATCACATGCAACTTCTATATCCAAAATAACAAAGTCTACAGGATAGAAGAAATCTTGGACTTTTACAAGGACGTTTTCCACAATTCCTTTTGGGTACTTTATGGAACGATCGGCTAATTGTAGAGTTATGGTGGTAGGTTTGAGCTCATGAAGACCTAGTTGTTTAAATAAATAATATGGAAGTAAGTTCACACTTGCTCCTAGGTCTAGTAGTGCAGTAGCCGTGTATTTGTCACCTAAGGTGCATGGAACCGTTGGTCTACCAGGGTCCTTTTATTTTACTATACCATTGTGTTCGGTGATGGAGGGAAACTGTTCAGTGAGGAATGCTTGTTGAGGAACATTAGTTCTCCTTTTTGTGGTGCACATATCTTTCAGAAATTTTGCATGTTTTGGTAATAGTTTTAAGGCATCGAGAAAAGGTAAGTTGATTGTTAAATTTTGAAAAGTCTCTCGAATTTCAGCAAAATTCTCATCAGGTTTATTCTTTGCCAAGCGTGCAGGAAACGGTGCCTTAGGGCGGAACTTGCTTATTTCCTACATTCGGAGGTGTTGACTTTGTTAGATCTGGGGAATCTTCCGTAGGTTCATTATTAAAAATAGATTCCTTGGAACCCTCTTTTTCCTTTGGTTGATCATCTGGCATACGTATCTGATTGTCTACAGTTTTTCCAGATCGTAGAGTAGTGATTGCATGCACCTCACCTTGGTTGGGGGTGCTTGTACCAGGGGCATTGGTGAGTTCAAAGGTCGTGTGTTTCTTTGGTTTAGGGTTTGGAACCGCTTGTGCGGAAAACGCCTTTTCGACTCTTTTCTTGTGCCAATTCTTTGGAGTGATTGTTGGATAGACATTAAAATTTGAAATTTGTTGGTTCATGTAAGCTAAGAAAGTCTCGTTTGTCCTATCGAAACGGGTTGGAGGTTGTGCAAACAAGGTAGTAGTTCACAATTATTGCTGAGAAGTTGTTGATTATAGTTGGGATCTGGATTAGCTGGAACAAGGCTGCGGTTGGTTTGATAATTAGCATTAGAATTATTTTGAAATTAACCTTGTTGGTATTGTTGATTATTTCCTTGGCGGTATGGAATAAAATTGTTGGTAGGTCGAACAGGTGGATTAGCGAAACTTGGAGGAGCCCCCATTTGTTGGTTATTTTGGCGCCAAGTGAAATTCGGATGTTGTCTCCACAGTGCATTGGGAATGTTGAATGCACATGCCTCCTCCGATTGTTGAGTAGGGGAAGCATATAACAAGGGACAATATGCATCAGGATGGTCAGGACTAAGACAAAGGACACAAGGGGCGGTGTCAACGTTCATGATTGGTTTTGGTAGTTGATCGTTTACTTGAACCGCAAGGGCATCTACTTTTTAGTTAGGGATTCTATCAAATTTTTTATTTTGGGATCGGGTTTTACCTCAAAAATAGATGTGGCCTTTGTAACATTGTCCTTTGATGACCCGAGGCGACTTCGGTGTTACCCGAAGTGTGTACCTTTTTGGCTTGTTTTTCAAGAAAAGTATAAGCCGGTAGCTCCTTTGTCCATGAAGCAACCGCCGTTCATTATATCAAGAGTTTCTTTTTGATGAGCAGAAAGACCATTAAAGAATGAGCGAACAAAAACTTTGTCGGTTGGTGATGAGGACATTCTAATAGAAGATCGATAAAAGCGACTCCATGCTTACGTAAAAGGATTCATGAGGATTTTGGCCGAAAGAATTGAATTTTTCGGAAGCATTTCGGTTTGTTTTCTTCGAGTGTAAAATTGAAGCATGAAAGCTTGAACTAGTTTATTCCATGTGTCTATTTTGGATTGGGCTGTTGTCCCCGCTAGCCAAACCGACGCGTTTGTTTCGCTAAAGTGAATGGAAAGCGATCGAAGCAAGAGTTGTTCCTTAGAGATTCTTTGGATGGTGAAATGTTGTTGCCACTTGTTGAAGCCCTACGAAGATGATTGTAAGGTTTTTCGTGCTCCAAACCATGATATATAGGTAATAAACTGAAAACGCGTTTGGTGGGATCGAAAATCACCGACAATGTCCTCAAGTTTGATGCGAGGAAGAAAGTCCTTCCCCTGTAATGCAAAGATAGAAGTCGAGAGGGGCTTCTCTGGCTGGTGGAGGATCGTCGGCCATAATGACGAAGTTGATGGGACGGGCGAAGGATTGTGATGAAGGTAATTAGCGGAAGAAGAACAATTATTAGGTGAGAGCTTACGCAATTGCTTATCGTATTTTTTTCGACGATAGGTATGTTCAATTTCTTTAGTGGAACCGGACCTTAATCTCATGCAAGCATAAAATTAGATCTAACTTACGAAGGAATTTAGTAGGACTCGAATTTTTTATTATTATCTTAAGCATTAGAGTTTAACAATCTGCCGCTAATGTAAATTTTAGGAATACGTGTGCATAAATTGGTCACAAGAGAGATATGAGGGAGGCTTTTTCCGGTTCTAATTAAGTAACCTCAATCTTTCAAGTTTCCTAGACACCATCGGAATATGATTAAGATTTATGGAATTAAAATTTATGCAAAGGCGGTATTAATTTTAATTTAATTAATTAATTAATTTATTTTTATTTATTTTTTTTTTTGTTTTGTTTTTTTTGTTTTGTTTTTTTTTTTTTTTTTTTTTTTTTAAGATTTATGCAAGGGTGAAAATACAAACATGCAAATACAATCTACTCATACAATACTAGGTGTAGTAGCATGTGAAGGTACTCTACTCATACGTATAGCTATACGAATAGGCAAGCTTGTGTCATCGATAAATATTTCCATACCTACAGGCAAATATACATCAGTAATACTTATATGTACGCTAATTTGTAAATCGATATTACGTAAACGTATATCAACAGTAACAGGCAAATTTAAATCACTCATACGTATCTAAATACATAAGCATGCGGATATAGTATACACACGCAGATAAATGACAAAACTAAACATGGTATTATACATAAACTAAAAATCGACTCTTGTATTGCATAATAATTCGATTTCGACAATACTCATTGAGATTGCGAATGTCATATAGAAGCGGCTTTACCCGTAGGGTTTAGAAACAACTTACCCAACTCAGATTTTAACCCTCGTCGGAATGTTCTCCTCTTTCTTGACAAAATCGACTTATTAGACAATACCGTGTACGTATACGTAGAGAAATATTAAACATGTAACAAGAAACATTTATATGTAGAAAGACATATACCCATGCAAAACAATACCATTAATATGTAAATATACATTAATATGCAATTCATGTCCGTGTAATCGTATATAAATATTTACGATTAATACGAACTTGATTCATGCATAATTCTAGGCTAAAACTTAAATAATAATCCATAATTTTTTTCCTAATACTATATACATGGCATACATGCAAAAAAAAACATAAAAAATTACAATAATCTGAAAATTTGGAACTGTAGCTTCCCGCTTTTAATGAATTGAAACAAACGCGTTTAATTCGGTCGATCTGATTAATCAAAAGGATTATCGAATTTTCAGTCTGGGCCAGATATTTAGGCCTGGAAATGGATCAAGGTAGATCGGGGAGATGTTGGTGGTTGAACGGGAGCATTGAAGAAATTCACCCATGGAAACGCGACTCCACACTCAGCAAGACGCTTGTCCAAGAATTCAGAATACTTCCAAATTTTTCGTAAGTCTTATAATCGCATGTATTTATCTTTCCCAGTCCTAACTTTTGGTGTACGGAAGTGGAACAAAAATCCGTGAGCTTACTGTGTCTATTTGCGAGGTAAAAATACGAATTTGAACAAAAAAAACGTAAATGAACGAAAAGGAAAGGAAAGAAGAGAATGGGGGTTCCCCCTTGATGCAACTTCCGATCTGTAGCACAAGTTCTATGGCTTTAGAATAGCAGCGGTGCCATTTGATATAAGCTTCTTTACTACTACTTAGAGGTTTGAACTCTCTAAATTGATGCAAAAGCAACTCAAGGTCCTTACTCACGATCTTCGATTTCGTAGAGTTTGAATAAGGATTCGAACCAACCTAAAGTCTAGGACAACTACAAATTGGTTGTTACAATAAAGGGAACTAAGGAGTAAGGTTATAATACTAATGCTAGGTTTTCTTTCCTACACAACATTAAGAAAAACATTAAAGTTTGAATCATGCACTTAATACAAAAGACAATTTACTAAAGAAATAAAAGTGGGGAGCTAATCCTCCTCATGTGATACTAACATTTAGTTGTTGATTTGAAAAGCTTATTTATTCTTCCTAGACTCATAGACAAGCCCCTAATGGAAGAAAACTTGATCCCTAGCATGTATGGCTCACTTAAGAGCTCATACATGCTAACAAGTGGAACTAAGCAATGACTTATCTCTAAGCTCATTGCTTTGATTCCAAACTAGACTCTACACCAACTATCATTTTGGGATAGGATGTAGAGTTAGTTGTTCTTCCTAAAAACCTACCAAACCAACAACAATTGTTTTTCCCTCACATGAGTTGGATTAACTCCCCAAAAGGGAAGTTAGCTCATGATCCTTGAGACAAGGAATTTAAACTAGAGAAACAAAGAAAGAGAGAAAAAGGAAGAAGATAAACAATCCAACTCACTTCTATTTATTTTCTAGAAGAAAACAAGTGTTTCCTCCATTAAAACTATTACAAGCTTTCTAATAAAAACTAAAAACTAACTTATTTTTTTTTTTTTCACTAAGGAACTAAAATAATGCAATGTAAGGAAAATAAGTCAAGGGAGTAAATGGAGTGTCCCCCACCCTTGTCTAATTTCTTCTCCATTTGAGAGAAATCTCATTTCCTCCCACGTGAATCATCAAACCACATTAATTTATTTTTATCCACCACATTAAAACAAAGTGACACCTTGCCTTTTTTTTCACTATTAACACCTAATCTAATTTATTACATGCAAGGTGTCAACTTTGCACCAATAATTTGTTATTTTTGTCTTGACATGCTCCATGATTGATGACTCATCCAATCTTGTGGCCCCGCATAGTGGGTCCATGTGCAGTCCAGTGGCGGTCCGGTATTTTGGGCAGTTTTTACAACTTTCAGCCTATGCATAGAGTTCATCGTCCTGATTGTCTGAGCAGCTCTCTTGTCGCATTCGGAGTCCTGGTTCGAGAGGTAGGAGCTTTGGAAGTTTGATGCTTCATTGCGGATTTGGAAGAATTCATATATACACTGTTCCTCGTGCTTTATCACAGGTTTAACCAATATTTCCATGTTTACTGCAAATACCTGCAAAAGTATGAAAACATATTTATTTCATGATTATTAAACACATAATTAACCAAATTTATATGTCTCAATGGGGTTTCATAATACACTTTTGGGTGCTTATTAATATTTTCCAGCTAAAAGGATGCCAATAAATAAACCAACTGGCGTAGTGACAATCTTCATACACTATGCCTTGATTTCTTATACAACACCTAACTAATTTAAATCTACAAGCCTAAAAAAATTAAATAGAAAATGGGGTTCTTACAAGGACCTAAAATGATAGCCTTCAATCACCCCACATTCCTGCCACAACTGAGGAAATCACTAAGTTAATTAGCAAAAGCTATCATTCTTTGTGAAATATTGCAAAAAACAAACCCCTAAAATTCAAAGAAAGAGTGAACATATACAAGTTAAGAAAACCTTATGTGTCGAAACGAACATCTGAATTGAATGAAAATATACAATCTACTGCCTATAAGAACTTTAAGTGTCGTACCTGTTCTAAATTGTGTAATTGGTTCCCTTCCAGTTTGATGTTAAGCATATATGAATCTAATAAGTGAGTGTATAGAAAATGATAAACTGAACAGATTGTTGATATCACTTACCTGGCTTCGTCCCTGGTTGGAATACTGATATCAGCGGTTAAACCACGAGCAGGATAATTGGAAGTTCCCTGGATGTCCCAAAAAGTGAAGGAAGAAGAAAAAAATTAAAAGAAAATTCAGACCTTGCATTAACACTTAAGAAATTTGCAAAGATAAGGAAACCCCGTTGAACAGATTGGTGCTCCAAGCTCAAGGATTTAGGTTGAATAACTGGAACTTAATAGAAGTTAAAAGAAAATAAAATGAAAAAAAAAAATTGGATTGAAATACGAAGAGACAGACGAGAGAAAACAGATCGAGCGAGAGCTTACCTTGTCTCCACCCTTTGAGCTATATAAAAGAATCGCCTTTTACTTGAAAAAAAACCCTAAATCAATGAACGCCATTTTAAACAACTGCCTTGTAGTTAAATCTAAGAACAATATGGAAGGGAGAGGGTATGCACCTCTGGTCTTCATAAAAGATGAGTATTTTCTTCTTTGAAGTGGAAGAACAACAAGAACGTCAATGAGGAAGTAAGACGACAAGTATCGTTTAGCTATTGCTCCAAGGTCTTCAACCAAAACGCCTCTTCCAAATACTCAAGAAGAAGGACAAATATATCCAGTATGGAACTGAAAGATAATACGAAGTATATAAAAGATATCAATGAATGAATGTAGAACAGAAGCTGTGATCTCTAACGGCTTATCCAAACTAAGGCCAATTCTTCTTGCGGTCAACCACTACGATGTAAACGAATAAGGGATCCAAGTACACTACGACCACACACGAGAATACAAATATCTTGTTCCACCTTTGAAGAAATTGACCTTGTGGATCAAGAATCCGTTTTCTAGATTTTGTGTCTGCTACAGAAACACCACTAATAGAACGAAAATTGAATGATCTTGTAATGCTATTAATTCCGTCAGAGCCCCAAGAAAAATACTTTTTTATCCATTCACGAGATGAGCTTGTTTTAGTAAAGTGGTTTGAGTATTGTCTACTCTTGTTGAAATTTGACTCCCAGAACTTGAAGTTTTCGCATAATTCCAATCTTGAAATCTAAATAAATGCAACCAAGAAAATAAGGTCTCTTACTTCGGAAAAAACATAGAAGTGGTTATGCTAATAAATAAATTCTTTTAACAAACGACACTATCAAATTACTATGAGTAGGAAAGTTCACCATTCCTTATGAACAAAACATATAAAAGAAGCCCGCAATCGAAATAGCAAAATACGTTATAAGGGAAATAAATTTAATGTGCACTCTTTGGAGTCTTATGTTCACCTCCAATGAATCAAATTTAAGTTTGAAATGCCAACATGAGGTAAAATTGGGTGGAGGTGAAAAAACTTACCTCTAACAGAGTACAACAAACTCTTTTTTCTCAATTTTGTAGCAACTAGATGAGAAACAGGGATAGATCATAAATTAAAATTATATAGAAACATAATGATAGGAAGTAAACAGAAACACTTTTTGAAAGAATGTGTATAACCATGACTTTTCACAATAAACCTTTTGAAGAATAAAAAGTTTCCCATATATTTTCTAACTGCTAAAACTGCTTCCAGAAAAGCTATCACTGACATTGAGATCAAATGGCTGCTCAGCCTTAACAAACATTGACATCATTATAGTGCAATTTTTTTATTGTGAGCAATTTGGGATCAAAATGCGCGTTCTGATGTAATGACTATAAATCAGTTAATTAAGTCATGAGCTCATGTGTTATGGTATTTCACATCTGTTTCATGTGTTAAGTGAAAAGACATAGCTTTATCAGACCATAAAATAATATTTGAATGCATACCTAAGCTTACAGACACGACGACTTGCCTACTCAAACACAAATACGAACGGACTTAAACTCTAGTGAATCGACTATGTCCCTAACATTATGCAATGACAATTGGAATGTACCAGAGACACTAGAAAAAGTGTTTATAGTTTTTTACCCTGAATGTAAATGGAACATTGCCTATATTGGTATTGTAGCTCCCAAGTATATACTTATGCTTCAATCAAAACACTTTCAAATTAGCAGGCCATACCCAAATTTCTAAATTACTAAACTATCTTAATGTCTACAGTAAAACAGAGATGAGAAGGCCTACTATGGAGCGGTTATTCAATAAGGACTTGTCGAAACTGTTGACACGTGGTGAGGTTCAACACTTAACAGGGCTCTTACGAGGAAGTGGCTTAATATGTTAGAGAGGAAACTGGCGACTCCTGATTTTGTTTAATCTAAACAATGTATTCAATTATGTGAACTAGAGTTTAAGGGTTAAATTTAAATAGTATGCAATACTTAACTCCCTCCTATATACTCGTGAAAGAAATTTTCCATAAAACTTCAAATTAGAGTCTGATGTTTGGCAATACTTATGGAGTTACTGAAAAGTGGAAAATGTTGTAAGCATAGGCTATAACACCCTCGTGCATCTTCAGATGATGCGAATATATGAACTGAATGCCTAGCAATATTATATCGAGTAATCACATAATGAATAAGAAAACTGTCAATAGGAAAATGTTAACCTATTTCTGTATAATATATTAATATAATGTTATGATTGTCCTCAAGGCCGCAACTAATAAAGTACTTCCAAGATTTTTTAGATGATATGAAAGAAATTATTTGCATCATAATGAAATCAGGAAACTTTACTTCTACAATAGCACTAGTAAGTTGCAATTGAAATGTGTATTCACATCTACTACATAAGTGGTATGTATAATGTCTATAGAAAATAACTCACCTCAGAGACTTCTGTTCCTGGTGACTCATGATTTTATCTTCCTTGTGGTAAAAGAACCGAGCACAGTTCAAGCTTAGTAGACCTCAAAAGGGTAAACAGAGAGCTACCTTGTTACAAACTTCGTTAGATGTCATTAGTACTGCTGCCACCAACCCCTAAAAGACCAACTTAAACATAAAGCTTCTCTTAAAATCACCACATGAAAGATAGGGTATGGTGAATCACGATACTTTAGTATACAAGAGTTACCTTGCATGTGATAAGTAGCTTTCCATGGAATTATAGACGATAAATAAATAAATATAAATAAAATAAAAAATAGTAGGTTTTCATGGGAATGGGTGGAGGAAATTAATAGCATGAATAATACAGAATGATTTAGCTAGACGAACAAAGTATGTAATAACGTTCTGCAAGCTAAATTTGCATATTATACATAATCAATGTGAACTGAGGAAATCATGTGCAGCAAATATAACATATCTAATATAAGGCCCTTCTAAAGTAATGTTTCACAATTTATTTCTACAAGCATTGTTAAGATGAGAGAAGGAGAAAGAGAAAAAAGAAAAAGAAAAAGAAATAGTTAATTGGCGGAGGCGGTGGCGGACGAAGCTAAGTGGGTGAAACAGAAAGTTGCCTCATTTGGAACTGTCTAGTATTTTTTTCTAAGTGTGTTTAGTGTTGGGATTATTTTAGACAGGATTTTTTTTCTTATGGCACGTAGTCACGTATGGGCTGGAAGTGTTTGTAGGAAGCAGGAGTCTAAACGTGGGCTCACTGGGGTGTGTTTGTGTATCTAAGTAGGTTATTTTTTAGTGGAGTTGTGGCATGGACTGAAAACTAAATGAAGTCATTTAAAATTGTGACATAAAGTGCGGGAGTATGTAACTGTTTTGGGAGAATAGTCACAAATAATCTTCAATACACGATTTTTTTCAAAGAAAAAAAGATTTGTGATGGTTCTAGATCTGACAGTCACAAAAAGCATTTCAAAACAGTCACAAAAGCCCTTTTCTACCATTTGTGACCATTTTTAATAGAACAATCAGAAAATAACATTTTAAAATAGTCCCAAAAGCCCCTTTTTTCTACTAGTGACTAATCATCCTCACATGGCTTCATAAACCCCTTCTAATTAAGGTTTAGCCTTATTTCATTATAAGCATACTAACTAAATAATAAACTAAAGACATAATATAAAAGACAAGAATTGAATTAATAACTAAAGCTTTTATTGAAAGGTTCTAATGGTGGCTACAAACTAAACCCTAATTACTTAACTAAACTAAAGAAAGGGGAGAGGGAGACCTAAATTACAACTAAACTAATGAGGGGAGTAGCCAAGTTTTTCTTAGCCTTAACCCTCTTTATATAGGAGAAGGTTAAAGTTACATTTTTGTGCATGGGCTAAAATGGGGACTTTGGGCCTCTAATGTTAGCCCAAAGTCCATTAGGTTAAGTCTAAAGAGGCCAAAACTATTAGAATTTACTTCAGTGTTTTTATCGTCTACTTTTATAGTTCTGATTGGGACAAGGCCAGGTCCATTGGAAAGCTTATTCCGAGTCGGTCGTTTTAACATAACGTAGGCTCAATTCCGAGAGCCAAGTCCAAAAAACGCCCATTCGAAGTTCTATTGACTTTTTTATTCTTTTTCTACCCGAATTGACTTTGACTGGGCTTGAAAAAGGCTTTTCTTCATGATTCTTGGGCTTTAAATGTAGAACTTCCTTAGCAATCATCTTGACTCATTTTCCATTCAAAATGGCGTCTTTAAGTACATAAACAACTTCAAGACTTGAAATACACAAAAACAAATAAATAGCACTAACTCTTATTTATTATAAATATAATTGGCCTAAATATAATACTATTAAGGGCTTATCACATCACCCCCAAATAGCATTTTGCTCTTTCCTCAAGCAAGGATGAGAAATAAACATAGATAAGTGGCTAAAATTGTGGTCCTTACTAATCTCGTTTCGCAGAGTGCAATTTCATTGACTATATGTAGTAAGGCCTTAAACCACTAGGAATTTCCTAGTGGACGAGATATAACCTCATGAGTGCGTTCCAGAGAAAATACTCACAAACTTCATTTATACTACAACTACTAAGAAATAAATGTAATTGTCCCTTAATTTTATTTCATATATCTATACATCTCACTAGCATTTAAAAAAGGATCATCAATCTAACTCCTAAATTAATACATGCATAATAATCAAATCATCCTAACATAAACAACTATACAATGAATTATGCTATGAAATGCAATGGCAGGTCCGTTTCTGAAACTTTTGGGTAGTGTGCCTAAGTAGGTTCTCATAAGGAATGTGTCAAGACACATAACACTCTGATTTTTCCACTCAGGTTTGCTAACTCCAGTATGCAGTGGGCACACCTTTTCTCACAATCTCAATGACAATCCAAGGAAGTTGAGGTTGATCAAACACATCTACTACTTACTATCATACCAAATTAATCATAATTGAGCTAGATGTTTTTATTAGATGATACAGGGTGAGGTGATGGTTTAAGAAGAAAAAGAATGGATATTCAAATAAACAAATATGAGATAATAAGGTCTTCAATTACATGTGACTAGAGAAAACCTTGTTCTTACTTTACTTCTATACTTAGTTTCTATCGTTAGCCTTTTTGTTTTGGCTTTTGACTCTTTTTATTCTATTTTTTTGGAGTTTTTATTTTATTTTTGTTTTATTTTTATTTTATTTTCTTTGGATGGAAACTTATTTTCTTTTTCTTTTCTGAATTAGCAACTAACTAATTTTGGTTTTTCACAGGTCTTTCTATTTATTTTCCTTACTCATCCTATTTCTCAGACTCATTCAAGATGGGTAGGCTTATTTTGATTTTTATTGGTTTTAAAGATGGGTAAAGGATTTATGGTTGTGAAAAGGCTAATGAAAAGGCTCAGTGGGGCGACTAGCGGATAATTATTTATAGGTATAAATTTTTAGCTATATCAATCCAAAAAGGGCCTATAATTGTCGCGTAGTGATCAAGCAAGTGCATGTGTGATTTTTCTATTCGGATTTGACTTCTCCCTTGTGTCACCACTTAGATATTTCACTATTATGAGGCTTTTAGGCTAGATGCTCACATGATATATATTAAGTACTCTAACCTAGGCCTTAAAAAAATACTGCCAAGTACAATCATAGATGCTCATGCAAGATGTTCATGAAAAGATGTAATAACTATTACGTACATATTAATCTAAGTTTCAAAAATTAAATCCTAATTCAAGTACTACGTGAGATTCTTAGACTAATATCATCTTGGAGAAGGGAACAATACCATTATCACTAAGTGCATAATATAAACTATTTTTATTATACGACAAATGATACCTAATATACAATCTAATATGTGCTTAAACATTTACAACATGTTTCTATACCACCCCCAAACAGAATCATGTTTTGTGTCCAAAGTATGGAATGAAAATAAATGATAGAGAGTACCATAGAAACGTGTTTGTAAATGGGAGCACCTGAAAAAGAAGATTAATCTATACTAATATAAAGAAATAATAACATACACAACTCTTATATGAGTTCCTCCCATTATGGGGATAACATGAAATAATAAATAGTGCTTGGGACATAAGCATACTCTAACATAAATAAAATAATAATATCATACGTTCACAAATCAAGCATGTGCATATCATGGCTCTTATACGATTAACTTCGAAATTCAGCAAAATAGTGAAATTTCAGGAAATTAAGGTACCTAATTAAATTCACTACAACATAATATGATATTTGTAACACGTACCTTTTTTGCTTTGTAACACTCTTTTGCCGTTGGTAAGTTGCCTACGCTTAATAAACGTTACTAATGTCGTTAAGTGTTATTTTAATTCGGTTGATTTTCTAAAATTAATTTGTAACACTTATTAATTGCACCAAACCGTGTGGAACCGTGTGGGAAGGGTTGCAAATCCAAAAACCCAGAACAACTTCAAAATTTCGGGAGAACACAAAATCGCGCTCTATTATTTTCCTCGAACCAAAAAACTCAACCATCTCTTTCTCACACTTCTTCTTCTGAACTTAGGTTTCCTTCTCGCCTGCCGCTTCTCAATGGTCTCTCTTGCGGATGCTGTTCAATCTTCTCTCTCACTGCCGATTTAGTAAGTACCCATTCGAATCTTCAACTTTCACTTTCGAATTATGTTTTCCGTATTCTAGGGATTCCATTGCTAAACTAGGGGGTGGCAATTCGATTTTAATTTTCTTGCTTCAAAGGTGCAATTTTTTATTTTGAATTTACTTGGTACTGCCTTCATTTTATTAGAAATTAAGAGTCCTTTTGTCTGATTCAAACTAGAACAAAAGGAAATATGCCTCTTTGACAAATTTAACCATACCCAAAATATATTGAATGTAACCATAACTAATTCTTGGCACCTCACCCTGAGGGTTCAAGTGGTGATGCTGGATCCATCCTCTCTCGTGATTATGAGCTTCACTATAGAAGTTACAAGGATCATTTAGTTCCTTGGGGTATATTCCAGACTCCAAATTTGCTTCCGGATTAGAATGGTATGCCTCCCTTCTGTGGTTGCACTCAGCACAAGGATGACTACCAAACTTATGAAATTCTTTCGTATAATTTTGTGGTTCCAAATGAGGTTGGGCTGCTGGCATCCACCTAGGATCAGGGTAATGACCAGTATCAATTGCAGTTTGATTCCTTTGCAAAGTCATCCTACATTGCTCACACCTACTACCATTCCCTTTGAAACCATTCTGAAGGTGACTAATATTAACTGGAAAGCCATCACTCTTGCTAGGTATTGTTCCAGCTGGAACCTAGACCACATTATCGACAAAAGGTGACCGATTATCAAATTGTGGCTATGGTTGATGACTAAATGATTGCCTCCCATACTCCGCTGAAGCCCTATCAGTAAACTCCCCAAATCCGATACAATATCGACCAGAAGACAAAGAAAGTTGAAACTCAGGCACCTGCCTCGCATCATGGTGCCCACCATGATGCCTAGGCGAATAATACCCAGGACTCCAAGGAGCTTCCATTTCACTATACCTCTGACTATGAGGATGCTAAATTTTCCCATACCATAAATGCGGAATCCTAAGCTGCCATAAATTAAACTGAGGTAAAGGCACCTCAAAATTCCACTGACTATTATTATTATTATTACTTGATCCAAACTCAACACTCATCGGATTCATCACCGGCCCTTCAACCCCCGTCACGGCTCCCATCACTAGGGAATCAGGCGATTGTTTGTCAAAGAGGCATATTTTGGGTATGATTATTTTGTCTGATTCAAGTTGCTTATATCTATATATTGAATGTAGCCATGACTATAAAGTTATCTTTTTTTGTTGCATCAATTGCTTAAGAATACCCATCTGATTGATTTCGATTTTTTTTTCTTCTCTTTTTTGCTTCTTTGGTGTTGAAATATCATGCTTTAGGTCTCCCTTTCTAGAGTTTATGCTGCTTAGTTTCTTTTTTGTTTCGACTCACAGGTGCATAAAGATCATCTTTTCGTTTGTTTGTTTTTTTTTTGCTTGAATTTTGGTTGACATTGCTTGGTTGATATTGTATCGATTTTGATTGAAATTAAGTTAATTTGTCTATTCAATTTATTGAAAGGTGCACTTAATTTATTCAATCTTATGATTAGTTGATGTTAAATAAGTTGCTATTTTCTGATTTTTGATATAAGTGACTTTGTAGTAGAAACTTGACGGAAAGATTAACTATACATACATTTAAAGTTGGCTGTGAAAGTGTGACTCCTATGTGAAATTGTGTAGAAAGCTTTGGTTTTCCTATGCACAATGTTTTTTTTTTATTAAAGCTATGCAGCTGAAGTATATCTTGTATACTTTTTCATGATACTGGATATGTTTAGATTTTAGAATAATTTTTTCTAATCAAAGTATTTTTTTTTTGAAGTCAAAGTTATGTAGTAGAAAATCTAAGTTGGATTAGTTGTGTCTTAGCATGTGGTAACTAAGTGTACAAAACCAAAACACATGACAAGTGGGATTCTTTATTATAGTTTACAAGAGCGCGCGACATGGTTAAACTGAAGCTTGTAGACCACCTTTACGATGTAAGTGACATCCATACCGATATATTTGTCTGGTTGGGAATTCTAATCAATGTCAGTTGTTTAAATAATATTGACTTTCGACGTCTTAATTGTAATACATGTTAAACAATGTCTTAATTGTTGATGGTTGAACAAAAAAACAACAAATAATATCGTTCCAATTAACTGTTGATGATTTCAACATTCTTTTATGTTTCTCTTCCTTTGGGGTAGTAAAAAATGGAATTAGACCTTTTATTCCCATGCTATAGTGCTTTTTTACTTGGATATCACTATGTTGTGGCTCTAATGTATGGTTTGTCCATCATCTCTAAAAGGTTTGTTTCCACCAGAACCTGAGCATTATAGAGGACCAAAACTGAAGGTGGCGATTATCGGGTCTGGACTTGCATGGATGTCAACAGCAGTGGAGCTTCTGGACCAAGGTATGCAGATAACTTGACGTTCCAACTTTTCTCCATCTCACCCCTATAATGCAATATAGGTGTTTCTTGGTTTATCTTTAGAGATTGGGTTGCACATCACTACGTAGCTATGTTGGAATTATATGAATCACAACCTAGTTTGATTAATTATGGTTTGTATAATATATGTATTTTAAATTATGATGGCATCATTAATTTTGTTTTTTGGGTACTCAGCTTGGAAGTAAACTCGATTATTGTCTTGAAACTCTTAAAACCATGTGAGATATATTCGTGCTATAAATATGGCAATGTCGTTGATTATAATGTTGTATGAAGTGGTGTCATATCAACTTGGGTTTAGTTAGATTGTCTTCGTGAATTTATGATTTGCAATTCATGGAGCCATACTAGGAGTGTAGTGCTAGGACTGTTTTGGGGGGCACTCAATTTTCAATTAGTAACGCTTGAATATTATATAAAACTAGTGATTGTTAGAATTATGTATTTCTTGAAAATTATACTTATCTAGCCATATGAGTTGGATTGTTAATCTATCATTCAGCTTGATGGTTATACCTTGCCAAATTCATATTGGAACTACTAATTGGGTTTGGCGGGCTCTCGGTACTAGCTAGGTTGTGAAGCTTCATTGTCTATATGCATCCAAAAGTATACACCGGCTAGCAAGGGAGAATGGTTAACAGACAACGATTACACCTGCTACACCTGGTGAGGCTGCATTCATATTGAGCATGCCATAACATAAATTGATGGATAAAACAGAAGAGTTGCATTGACGTTCCACGGACTCATGTTAAGGTAGGTGCTTTGTCTACAAATTACTTATGTTAGATCATCATCATCAGCTCTTCGTTGCAAGGCAATAAGAAATTTAGTTGTGGAGACTACTTTATTTGTACTTGTTTAAATTACCCTAGTTAACTAGTATGGCATTGGGGAAGTATTTAGAACTCTTGCCAAACACATCACAAGCAAACTCATGCACACAGACAGTCACATAAATGTAGTAGTTGTAACTGTAAGTTAGCTAGGTATTTATTCTATGTCTGTCGTTGAAATCCCTTTTGGTTAACAAGTATTATATGATATTACATTTTCAGGAAATAAATGGACGTACTTGGTGCAGTTGCAGTGTGATGGACCTGTTTTCGATCACTTGTATAAGCCACCACCAATGCCTGATAGCTAGTAGCTAGTATTGCGCTTGGAAGTTATTTGGAAGTGATGATTGTGTTTTGTACCTTTCAAAACTAGAAGTTATTTTCTATTGCTTAAAACCTTCGTACAATATCATATTGAATTTGTACCCATTAGGAAATCTTTTCAAGTTCTTAAGTGATAGGGTTTGAATGTTTTATCGTATTTTTTCAACCTTTTACTTGTATATGTTTCTTTTAACTATTTACTAAAATTATAAGAAAATGCAATAAGTCGTGAATTAGTTCAACTATGAACTAAGATATGATATTTGTTATTTTACATATACAGGAGGGCTGTTTTTTGCATGTTCAGGTAGTCTCCCTAAAATGGGGCAAAAAAAAATGAATTTTTTTTCAATATCAACACATTAGTAACGGTTATAGACTGTTGCAAAATCTAAATAAGCAACACTTTTTACCCGTTAGTAATTAGAAATTGCAACGGTAAATAACCATTATTAGCGTTGCAAAAAATAATAATAACAATTTTTAGCCGTTGCTAATTGCTTATTTTGGTGTAGTGATTATGCATTAATATTTTGATATTTATACACGCAATTTTAATATGCGAACGTACAATGTGCTAAAATTAAATATACCACCCCCAAACAATTTGGGAGAAGGGGGTTCATGAAATAATTCAATAGCACAATTAAATTACTTAACTAACTAACCTAGACTCTATTGGAGTAAACATGACAGGAAAAATGTGTTAAAAAGTTTTGAAATGAAATACTAAAATATGCCACCCCCAAACAAAATTTGAAACTATTTTTTAAGTTTGAAAATTTTTGTGGCCTATACTCCATTAAAGTGGTATGTTACAAAAACTTGGGTCTTTTAAAGTCAAATTCCGTAGACTTAATAATAAATGTTTATGTTTTAATTTTTTAATTTTTATATATTTGATTTTTTGAAAAACAAAATTACGAGAAAGAAATAAAATGAAAATGAAACTGACTTACTTGCGCTCACCCACTATAGGATATCCCATATATGGAGGGAATCCAACTTCAGCGTGGATGCTACTACAAAGCATGGAGCCATTTTAGATCATGATGATTTTGTGTAGAGTGATGAAAAACAAACATTTGTTATATAATTGGAAAATCCTGATCAGTTTTACTTTAGATTTCCTTATAGCGTACAAAGATCCCCTTTTGTTCCTCATGGTGGAAACTATTTGTATAACTTTATATATATATATATATATATATATATTAATATATTAATATATTATTTTGCCTGCAAAAAAAGAAAATGAAACTCACTCCATAGAGAAACACTACTCAAACAATGAGACAAAGTGCAAGAGATAAATGCGTGAGTTACATGGAAGGTGCATTCCCATAAAATATGAAATGAAATGGAGTACACCAGAGAATACAATGAGTCTTTTATAGTCAAATACTCGAGGCTTTATCTAAAATATATGTATAAACATGCAATTTACCATATATTAACAACTGAAATAGTTGTGAGTCTTTCCATAAATAATTAACACAGAAAACCCCCCCAAATAGAATTAAGCACCAAGATTTCATATGACGTGGCTTAGCAAAATGAGAGTGAAATCTGATTAATCTAGAACGTAGCTTAGTATGCAATTTCTTTTTTTTCCTTGAACGAAAGGGTGCCCAAGTGAATGAGCTTGAGAAAATGGATGGTTGTGGCAGATACTTGGAATATGGATAAGTTTTGAAAGGGTATGGTTGTACTGTCTCACATCGGAAAATGAAGGGATTTGTTGGCTTGTCCTTAGGTATTATTTCCTTACCAGATGGGTTTAGAAAATTGACAAGATAAATAAAAGTAGATGTGAAAACAGGTTATTTTAACATGCTAAAATCATTCTAATCAATCAATAATAATACTATCTAAAACAGTTGTTATATGGGAGTAGTCGTGTTCGAACCACTCTTGCTTGCACGTACTTGTAATGAATTTAGACTAACTAAACTAATCACTAATGAGAGAGCAATTTATAATATGAAAACAGTAAATATAAGATTGAAAACAGTAGATTTAAAGGTGAGAAAGATAATTAAAGAAGACTTAATCTACCATGCAATTCGGTTGACTATTAGTTTGTTATCGAATTGCCTTTCTTGATCCTTAGCAAATAACCTACGTCTCTATAGTCATTGCTTGACTAGTAAGAGAGATTAACACCACCACAAATATCTTTGATGGGGTTTCTAATCTCTAGCCCTTGTTATGAGTTCTATCTCTAGAAACTCACAACAAAATACTTGAAATTCTAATGCGAAAACAATAACAACTATTAACTAATCATCCTCATATGGTTTCATAAACCCTTCTAATAGAGGTTTAACATTGTTTAATTGTATTCATTAATCTAAAACATTGAATTAAAGACATAAATAATAAAATAAGAATTGAATATGATGAACTAAAGCTTTATTTGATAAGGTTTTAATGGAGGCTACAATGCTAACCTAATTCTAACCCTAAACTAAACTACAACTACACTAAACTAATTATTAACTAAGGAGGGGAAGGAGAGAATAAGTTTAGCCTTAACCCTTTTATATAGGAGAGAGTTAGGGTTACATTTCGTGCATGGGCAAAAAAGGGGACTTTGGGATTCTAATGTGAGCCTAAAGTCCATTAGGTTAAGTCTAAAGAGGCCACAACTGCTGGAAATTACTTTAGTGCCATTTTCGCCCACTTTTTCAACTCTGATTAGGGCAAGGCCAGGTCCATTGGAAATCTTATTCCAAGACGGTCGTTTTGACATAAAATAGGTCCAATTCTGAGGCTCGAGTTTAAGGATACGCTCATTTGAATTTCTGTTGATTTTTATGTTCTTTTTCTACTCGAATTGACTTTGACTTTCTAGCTTTGACTAGGCTTGAAAAGGCTTTTTCTTCTTGACTCTTGGGCTTTAAACATTGAACTCTTCTAGCAATCATCTTGACTCATTTTCCATACAAAAATAGCGTATTTAAGCACATAAACATCTTCAAGATATGAAATACATAAAAACAAGTAAACATTACTAACTCTTATTTATTATAAATATAATTAGCCTAAATAGAATACTATTAAGGGGTTTAAACTACACTTTTGGGTGCTTATCACACCACCCCGAAACAGCATTTTGCTTGTCCTCAAGCAAAGATGAGAAATAAAAACAGATAAGTGGCAAAAAATGTGGTCCTAACTAATCTCGTTTTGCGGAGTGCAATTGCATTGGCCATATGCAATAAGGCCTTAAACCACTAGGAATTCCATATTGGACGAATTATAGTCTCGTGAGAGTTTTCCAGATAAGATACTCACAAACTTCATTTATACTACAACGACTAAATAATAAAAGTAATTGTCCCCTAATTTTATCTCAGAATCTATACATCTCACTAGCAGTTAAACAAGAATCATCAATCTAACTCCTAAATTAATATATGCATAATAATCAAATCAACTTAAGAGAATCAACTATACAATGAACTATGTTATGAAATGCAATGGCAGGTTCGTTTCTAAAACTTTTAGGTAGCGTGCCTAAATAGGTTCTCACAAGGAATATGTCAAGATACACAACACTGATTTTTCCACTTAAGTTTGCTACCTCTAGTGTGTAGTGGGCACACATTTTCTCATTATCTCAATGACAATCTAAGGAAGCCGAGGTCAATCAAACACATCTACCACTTACTATCACACCAAATTAATCCTAATTGAGCTAGAGGTCTTTATTAGGTGATATGGGGCTGAGGTGATGGTTTAAGAATAAACAAAATTGATATTCAAATAAACAAGTCTGAGATAATAGGGTCTTCAAAATATGTAACTAGAGAAAACCTTGTTCTTACTTTGCTTCTACACTTAGTTTTTCCATACTTAGCCCTTATTTTGGCTTTTGACTCCTTTTGATTTTATTTTTGGAGTTCTAACTTGATTTTTCTTTTCATTTGGAACTTTTATTTTTTTCTTTTTTTTTTTAAGTAATTAACTAATTTTTGTTTACACAAGTTTTTCTCTTCTCTTTTCTTCACTCATTCTATTTCTCAGACTTATCTAGATAGGTAGGCTGATTTTTTTTTTTTTTTTTTATTGGGTCAAGGATTTGTGGTTTGTGAAAATGATAATGAAACTGCTCAGTGGGGCGACTAGCGGATAATTACTTATAGGTATGAATTTTTAGCTATTTCGATCCAAAGAGGGCCTAAATTCTTACTTAGGATATGGTATGGTGATCAAGCAAGTGGATGTGTGATTGGTCTACTCGGATTTTACTTCTCTCTTGTGTCATCACTCAGACATTTCACTCTTATGAGGCTTTTATGCTAGATGCTTACATGATATATATTAAGTACTCTAACCTTGGTCTCAGAAAAATATTGCCAAGTACAATCAAAGATGCTCATGCAACACCATTTGGGCTAATTTGCAACCAATGGGATTTTTCATTAGTAACACATATACATCCGTTAGGTAATTTAAAACATTTATAATCCGTTAGCAATACAAGTATCCATTGGTAATATTATGTAACGATTCTTTTAATGTTTTGTGACATTTGGTCATGTGTTACAGAGTTGGAAAAAATTGGAAAAATCACATGTTTAAAATAGAAAAAACAAATCACATTGACAAAAATAACGAAAACTTAAGCGGAAGTTTTTTTGGGTCTCGCGCTCATCTAAATTCCAAACCCTACCCAAAATAACTCCAAAATAAAGTAGAAATATAGAAGTCAATGAAAATAAAAAATAGGAGTGGTTTCAATGGTTTCCATTGATTTCCTCACTGCGTAAGTCGTCTGGCCTCTCTTGTTCATCATCTCTTCCTCCCTTTCCAATAAACTATCTAGGGTTTTGATTTTTGATCAATGTTGATTTCAGATTTACTAAAGTAAAAATTAATCTATGTTTTAAGGTATCAAATCATCTCAAATATCAAAGGAGCAGTCAATAGTTTTGTCACCAAATGTTCGATTTGCTCAAGGTAACTCAAAGTTTGGGTAATAAGCTATATATTTTTGTTAGTGACTTGGGTTTTCTATCATGGGGACCAAAAGTGGGGCGATAAGTAGGGTGACCGGGTGTGAGATAACTTAAGCCATTCGAATGATACAGTATTCCGCCATTTTGTCGCTTTTAGTTAAAACCAAGTTTAGCTAAGAAACTTATCCTCTCGATCTTCATATCACCTTCCTTTTCAGGTATATTCCTCCACTGAAGAACAGTGTGAGTTCTGGAAAGTTGGTGCTCTCAGGTACACTCCTCCACTCATTACATGTAAAATCCTCCACTAATAATACTGTGAGTTCTAAAAGCTTGGATTTTCGAAATAGCTTCTGCACTCTATCTATGCCAGGTTCCAACCTTTCTAGGTAAAATCCCACACTGCTACACAGTGTGAGTTCTGAGAATGTTCCATCATGGACCTGTACGAGTTTGAGATGCCCAAACAATCTTTGAATGAGTCGCAGCCACAACTCAATCTATCAAACCCAACCGGGAATGGCGCTGATGCAACTCGATTAGGAACTTAGATAGTCTCTTACGCGGATGCCGCTAAACATCAACTGAGGCAACCGGTAGATTTCCAGGAACTTCCAATCCCCGAAAAAATGGGGGAATACCCAGCAATCACTATTCTGGAGAAAGCTTATGAAAAAGGATTGTTGTTTTGTAAACACTGTTTGGTGGGGAGGATCGACTTGCAAAAAATATCGCTGGAGAGAGTTAGAGCGATTGCATCATAACTCTGGAAACCAACAGGAGAATGGCTTATAATTTCCATTGGAAAAGGTTTCCTTTTTCTCCATTTTTCAAATGCAGAGGATCTACATCAAGTCTGGGCAAAAGGAGCATGGGTCTTTGAAAAAATCCCTATGAGAATCAGCCAATGGACTACAAACTTCAATCCCGACAGCCAAAGGTAATCTCCTGGCTTGGTTTGGATTAGACTGCCTATTCTCAGCCAGGAATATTGGGAGTCGGAGGCACTGATGTCAATTGCTCGGGGAGTGGGGTATCCTATGCAAATCGATGAGAAAACCCTCAATCGAGAGTATGGATACTATGCTAGCATTTTGGTCGACGTGGACCTCTTTGAACCGATCCCGGATCAAATCTACGCCAGGACAAAGAATACCAATTTTTGGCAAACAGTCGAGGTGGGAAAACTTCTAAAGATGTGCACCCATTGCAAAATTGTGGGGCACTTGGTCACGGAATGTTGGAGGCTTCGAAGTGATATGAATCACAACAAAGACAAGGGAAACAAGGACAAGGAGGTTGTAGTGGATGCCACTCCCCCCTTGGAACCTATGGTAGGTAAACGACCAAGAAGACATGGGGAAAAAAGAACACAGGGGAGCCCAGTAAGCAAAGGGAATCCATATGGAGGGAGAAAATCACTGAAAAGCCCAAAGAAGTGCGAACGCAAAATCGGTTTGAGGGACTTGAGGTAGATGAGATTCACACGGTCAAGGTCCAAAATCAACCTGTAGCTGAACATGGGGGCTAGGAAATTAACCCGACACAGAAATCTCTGGAGTTAATCACTTCTGAGAAAGTTGCCTTAGAGGGTGTGGATGAGTATCCCACTACAGTGACTTTCTCCTCTGAGGGTGCGGCTGAGATTTCCACTGCAGTGAATATTTCTTCAGAGGGTGGTTTTGAGAAATTTGCTACAGAAGGAGAGACTGAGAATTTGAATAAAGCGGTCGATGCCATGAATGCTATGAATAAAGCGGGAGCGACGGAGAATATTTACACAGATGCGCTTGCTAAAGTAGTGAACGAACAGTTTGATGCTATGAATGGGATTCCAGCAGTGGAACATGTTTTTAATCCTCAAGCAATAGGCGTGGTGGCTACTAATGAATCTAATGAATTGAATGAGATAGAGGCTTCTTTGGCTATGCCCCTTGTGGCAAGAGTGACAGTAGCACTAGCAGGAAATGGGATCAAGGACACTGCGGCAGTAGTACAGTTACTACCCCCAGCTATGGGGATTCCAGCCTCTCTAGTACATAAAGATCTTACACCCAACATAGTGCCTAACATCAGATCCAATATCGAAGAGGCTGTTGCGTTACAGGTCTTGACTAATTCACCAGTGGTGGGTGAGACTTTCGCTTCCTCTCCGGCACTTGGGCCTTCCCCCAACATAGTGTCTACCTTCACACATGAAGCGGCTGTTAGAGTACAGGCTATGCACAACAGAGTATTGGATTCCTATTCAGCATCGTCAAAAAGAGCTGAGTCCTTGTTTTCCACCTCAGGTCCGGATAATAGCATCAATGTAGTGAATGAAGCCAACTTTATCGCGAGAGCAGTGAATTGGGTAGACTTAGTGGATGATGAAACATCGGATGACAGGGATGAACCATGGCAAACGATTCCCAAGAAGGAAATATAAGCCACAATAGATGTTGCAGGAACCCTCTCCTCCATCCACAAGGGCAAGAAAAAATCCAAAACAGAAGTAATGAATGTTCTCTTCTGGAATGTTTGCGGCTTGAGAAGAACCTCGCCAAACACTTACTTAGAAGAAATAATCAAGGAGTACAAGCTTGACCTCATTGTACTAGTTGAACCCTTTATTGCCCCCAAAGTGACTCCGAAGGTCCTTTTGAACTATGGATACAACACTGATTTTGCCCACAACCATTCGCCGCTCCGTAAAGGCAATATCTGGATTTTTTGGAGGAAAGAGTTAACGGTGAATGTGGTTGCTTCATCCAACCAGCAGATTACGATGGAAATAAATTTGAATATTGTTTCTTTTATCCACGCCAAATGCTTTTACATTCAAAGAAGAGCCCTTTTGGAAAAGCTCGGTGATTTTGGTGCTCTAAACTGCTGTTGGATGGCTATTGGGGACTTTAATATTGTTGCTACAAGTTCGGAGAAGAAAGGAGGTCACCATCCGAACCAGAGAGCTAGGAATGAGATCATTGACTTCATTAATAATAATTCCCTTTGGGATTCTACCACCCTTGGCCTTAGGTACTCATGGTGCAATAGGCGGATATGGAATATGAAGATCTGGCGAAGCTAGATAGAGCATTGGTAAATACTAGCTGGATTAATGAGAACCAGAACAGGAGATGCAAAATACTGCTGAGGAAATTTTTTGACCATTCTCTAGTCATCAGATGGAGCATGAAAATCTTGAGACCGTCGAACGTTCCTTTGAAATTCAAGAACATATCGTTGGAACATTCCGAGTTCATGGATTTTGTGAGACAGAGTTGGAATGAACTCATAGCTGATGGTCCTATTTGACTAGTGATGCGCAAACTGAAAATGGTTAAAATTGCTCTGAAGGAATATAATAAGAGCCCAAAACTGTAGTTTTAAACCCCTAACAAAATACTTTTAGACCAATTATGTGAGTAATAAAGAAGAGTTAATACTGATTACGTGTTTTTATGTATTTTAGGCATTTGAGTCAATTATGTGTAGAAATGTGTTACTTTTGCAAGATAAATGAGCAAGGGTTGGTTGCTAAAAAGTTATGTGATTAAAGGCCAACATTCAAGGAGAAAAAGCCTTTACAAACCCTGGTCAAAGCTAAAAAGTCAAAGTTAACGCGGGCATAAACAACGCACAAAAGTTAGCAGAACTTTCGAAGGCCATATCTTTGGACTCAGACTTCGGAATTGGGCCTACCTTATGTCAAAACGACCGGCTTGGGAAGAGATTTACAATGGTCCAAACATTAACCCAATCAAAGGAGCAAAAGTGGACGAAAAGTTTTTTGAAGCAAAATCCAGCTGGAAAGACCTCCATGGACTGAAGAAATTGGGTTTTGGGCTTGATTTTCCAACCCAAAATATGGCTCCTCAGCCCATAAATGAAAATATGGATCTTGTCTCCTCCTTTTCAATACACAAGACTTAACTCTTAAGCAAGTAGAAAATTAGGTAGCCATTAGAGCAGAGTTTTAGATCTAGTTTTCTCTCCATTTAAGTAGTTTTCATATCTTGTTTTAGATCTAGGTTTACCTTTCAATTAATTAGTGTTAGAACAAATAGATTATTATTTTAGAATCATATTTAGTTTTATAATAAAGTATTAGTTTTTAATTCTGATTTAGTATATTGATTAAATTCTTATTTAGTTTTAGTATTGTTAAATTCATATCTTAGTTGTTAATCACTTCTTAGTGTTAATTTAGTTTTGAATTATTGATTAATTCAAATTAGTAAATTTAGAATCTTTATATCATGTCTTATTTAAATTCATATAGAAATGATAGTTTGATGAATCAAGGCTAAACCTTTATTAGAGGGGTTTGAAGAAGCCTTGATGAAAACTTGATTGTGTAGTGTAGAAATAGTTGTAAGAGTCTATTCCACTCTAGAAGGGAGTTGATTCGCCATGAGAATGGGTTGAACTTCCTCACATGCTTGTCATTAGTTGGTAGAGATTGCCATGAATGATTAGGGATTAGAATGACCAATTCTTATCGTAAGAACATAAGAATTGGATTACAACAATCTATGCTAGTTTATTAAGTTGGATTCAAGGTGGATTTAATCCCCCCTAATTCTTTATCTAGATTCAAACCTTAGTATTATTTGTTAAATTATCATATCTTGTTAGCATAATTTGCATCGTAGTATAATTTCCATCATACTCTCATTAACTTTGGATAGACCAATAACCTTGGAAAATGCCAATACTAAAGAACTAGGAGTGGAATGAATCTATTACTCCAAATCTATTTCGATAGAATCGAGAGTAGAAATCTTTGATAAATCATCACACATAAAGTGTAGTCTTAGTTTTACTTGCGTTTAAGTTTCATCATTTATGCGTAGGTAAAACTATCATTTTTAAGTTTTATCAAATGGCGCCGATGCCATCTTAGTTCCCTTTAGTATTATTTTCTTTAGTACTATTACTCTTCAAAAGTCCCATAACCCACCCACCCTTGTTTGATTCTAACAGTGGATTGTTTGTTTCAGAACTGAATTTATCCTCGGAGGAATACAAGGAGGCCTTGACTAGCGCTTCTACTAAGGCAAAACTTCGAAATTGCCCACGTAAAAGCGCTGGAACTTGAGTTTTAGCTAAGCGCAACCCGCGCCTTGCCAAGGCAAAACTTGAGCGCCCCCCGCACTGAAGCGCCTGGAACTTGAGGTTTACCTGAGCACGACCCGCGCCCTACCAAGGCAAAACTCGAGCACCCCCCGCGCTGCAGCGCCTGGAGCTCGAGTTGAACCTGAGCTCGACCCGCGCCCTACCTAGGCTGATTCTGAGTGCACCCCATGCCCTCTACTCTGAACCGTTCGATTTCCACAGGTTAGTTCAAACTTCTATTTCTTCAAGTTATTTAGTGTTCTAACTCGTTATACACACTGAGCACGCGTATACAAGACGATATTCATAAGCGAAGCAAGGAGGCATTCAAGTACTTCTTTCTTCCACACCTCGCATATCCTGTTAAAGGTTTATACTAGTATATCAGGATTGTTTTGAGCGTTGTCGTGTTTAGTTAAGATTGGTCTTAGCCTTGCATGAGATTAAGATCAGGCAGAAGAAAAACGGATAACGTAATAAACTGGCAACGTCAACAAACACGTCTTTCTAGTAAACCACTCACTACACCTGTAGCTAATATATCACACACTCCACCTGAAATAATGGCTGAAGAAAGAGAGTCTCCTCTCGCTGACTTTTACAAAGCCTTCAACGATAGCCCAAAATCTTACATCGTTCTATTATACCCAGTGGGGGATTTTCGAATCCCCCCAAATATATTTAATTTGTTACCCATTTTTCATAGGTTAGACCATGAAAAACCTTATTAGCACATGCGTAGGATTGACCAAGTCCTTACTACATTCCACCATCCTACGGTTGGTGTGTAACAAATTAAACTAAGGGTGTTTCCTATCACTTTAGCCGATAAGGTGGTGTCTTGGTTAACTGCCCAAGCGCCTAATTCTGTGGACTCGTGAGCCAAACTTGTTCAACTATTTATGGAACATTTTTACCCACCACTGAAGACCGATGGAATGCTTTCCAAGATTCATTTCTTTCGATAGAATCCTCATGAATCTTTTTCACAGGCTTGGAATCGTTTCACCGATCTTCTTATAGAGTGTCCACACCATAACCTCGCGAAAGACAAGTTAGTTCGTGCCTTTTTCAAGGGACTGTTACACCACCACAAAGAGGTGCTTGACATAATAAATGGGGGTAGTTTCCTCAGTAAAGGAGCCTTAGAGGCTTATAAATTTTTAGAAGATGAAACAAAACGTAATAATAATTGGGGGGGTAGTGACGATATCTCCCACAACGCTAGTTCTTCTTCAATAATTAAGGCTACCAGTATGTTTGAGATGAAACCCGATCCTAAACTAAAAAATTTAATCGAATCTCTCAGTAAAAAGGTAGAGGTTATTTCTGTTCAACAAAAGCCTATCCCTGTAATGAATGTCAACTTTAATCCATGTAATTTATGTTTGAGTCCAAAGCGTCCCGACTCCTATTATCATCTCGCCTATGAACAACAACAATCACAATAAGATAGTGTTTGTTCCATTAATAGTGAACCTAACGTAGCTTGGCAACAAAACCCCAACTTCGGTTGGCGAAATAATCAACAACCTCCAAGGTTTAATAACCAAAATGTTAGGCCAACAAATAATTACAACCAAGCTCCACCGAGACAAGGACAAGGACAAGGGAATTATAATAATTATAACAATAATAATTATAATGCTAATAGAGGTATTATTCAGGTAAATAATAACTATCAAAATCCACCCATTAATAATCAACATGACATAGTTCCTGTCACACAACCTATAGCTAACACTCCTCCACAACCGGATCATTTTAATGCCTTTATACAAACCCAACAATAGATTTTACAAGCCATCCAACTTTCCTTACAATAGTTAGCACAAGAGAAAGTACAACCCAAAGGTGTGTTTCCAGGTCAAGCGATACCTAATCCTAAAACAACAAACACAGCCTCTGAGGTAAATGGTAATACTAGTATTGAAAATGCAAACGTAGGTGAGATTAATGCCATCACCACTCTCCATTCTGGCAGAGTGGCTGATAACGCCGTAACTATGCCTGTAATTACCCCACCAGTAGTCCCTACACCGGATATGGAACTAGATACCGGAATGATAACTGAAGATCTTACCCCGTAGAGGTACCAGTTAAACCACAACCTAAGAAATAGAAAAGCAAGGTTAAACATCATGTTGATCCATATGCTAAATATAGAGAGAAACCACCGTTTCCTCAGAGATTAGCTATGTTAAAAATGGATACAAATTTTGCCGAGATTAGGAAAGTTTTTAAAAATCTAACGATAAACTTACCTTTTTTTGAATCAATTAAAAAGTTAACTCACCATGCTAACTTTCTCAAAGAGTTGTGCACTACTAGGCATAAGAGAAAGATTCCTAAAGACGCCTTTTTAACTGAACAGTTTTCAACTTTAACGGAACATAATGGAATCGTTAAGTACGAGGACCCTGGTCGTCCTACTGTACAATGCACCTTAGGGGATACTCACATGACAACTGCTTTATTAGACCTGGGGGCGAGTGTTAACTTACTCCCTTATTATTTATATAAACAAATAGGTTTACAGGAGATGTAACCTACAACAATGACATTGCAATTAGCTGATAGGTCTATCAAGTATCCTAAGGGTGTAGTGGAAAACGTGCTCGTTAAGGTTCAAGATTTATACTATCCTGCGGATTTTGCTATCTTCGATACAGAAGTCACTAAAGACTCTGTTCCGATAATTTTAGGGCTCCCTTTCTTGGCAACTGCCAACGCACTTATAAACTGCCGTGAGGGTTCGGTGTCCTTGTCCTTTGGCCATTTTTCTATTGAGGTCAATATTTTTAAAACAAGAAAATAGTTTCTTGTCACGAATATCGATGGAGAGGTTAGCATGATCGAGAGCTTAGCTCATGATTATTTCAAAACCACATTTCCGAATGATCAGATGAACAAATTCCTTTCCTTTGGAAGTTCCAACTTCGACGAGAACTCCCTGGAAGTCGAGGAAGATTTCCTTCATCTCTTTTGCAACTCTTCCTTGCCACCTCGATAGTCCTACCCTGCAAACATTCCTTCATCCCTTGATGCAATGACGGAAGATAAATTTTTCACCCTCTATCCCAGTGATTCTTTTGACCTACCTATCGAGGAATACCTTGTATATTTTAAGGCTTCTAATGATCTACACCTGAGAGCTCTAGCTGACACTCATTCATTTTCCATCACTAATTTTCCCTACCTTCCACCTTTTCAAAGGAACCTGGAGTTTGCACTTGACCCTCTTGCTTCTTCTGTGCTTAATGATTTTCTAAATCCACTTAATATAGAAATAATTCCCAAGGGAAAGGAACTTGACACCTTCATTTTCAGAATTGAGACAGTTCCCACCTACACCATGAGAGAGTTTTGTGCGGAACCCACATTCTCATTTCTTTCATTCCTTACATCTAAAATTCATCCATATCCATCATATCTTCCACAAACATCCATTTTCTCACGATCATTCACTTGGACACTGATAAGAGCCCAAAATTGTAGTTTTAACCCCTTAATAATCATACTTTTAGACCAATTATGTGAGTAATAATTAAGAGTTAACACTGATTACGTGTTTTTATGCATTTCAGGCTTCAAAGTCCATTATGTGCAGAAATGTGCCACTTTAGCGAGATAAAGGAGCAAAGGTCGGTTACTAAGGAGTTCCGTGATTAAAGGCCAAGATTCAAGAAGATAAAGCCTTTCTAAAACCGGTCAAAAAGCTGAAAAGTCGACGTGGAAAAAAAACACACAAGTCAAGTCAGAACTTCGAAGGCCGTATCTTTGGACTCAGACCTCGGAATGAGGCCTAACTTATGTCAAAACGACCGGCTCGGAAAGAGCTTTCAAATGGTCCAAGCCTTGACCCAATCAGAAGAGCAGAAGTGGACAAAAAGTCTGTTGAAGCCAACTACAGCTGAAGAGGCCTTTTGATTTGAAGAATTGGGTTTTGGGCCTGATTCTCTGGCCCAAAACATGGCTCCAAGCCCATGCACGATTTTTGGATCTGAATGTATAAAAACCAAAGCTTCACTCTTTGTTAATGGTAGATAGTTAGACCTAGAAATAGATTAGATTAGTAGCCTCCATTAATGAATTCTAGATCTAGTTTTTCATGTAGATTAATTAAGTTTAGTTCCATTTCAATTATTGTATTAGATTAAACCTTTGAATCTTGTTCTTCATTTTGATTAGATCAATAAAGTAGTATTTTTATCAATTTCGATTTTTGTCATTTCCATTTCTAGATCTAATTTCAATTCCTATCCTTATTTCATTTTAGTCATTAAATTAGATTTCATTATTGTTTAATTAAGTAAATTTCAATTCTTTACATTATGTTTAGTTTAGATTCAATGGGAAATGTTAGTTTGATGAATCAAGGCTAAAACCTCCATTAGAGGGGTTGATGAAGCCTTGATGAAAACTTAGTGGTATAGTGTAGAAGCATTGTAGAGTCTATTTCAATCTAGAAGGTTGTGATTCGCCATGAGAATGGGTGGACGACCTCACATGCTAGTTAGTACTCGGTAGAAATGCCATGATCACTAGGGATTAGAACTCGAATTTCTTGCCGTAAGAACGTAAGAATCGAGATACAAGAATCTATGCTAGGTTATTAAGTTGGATTCGAGGTGGATTCAATTCCCCTCTAATCCTTTATCTAGATTCAAAACAATCATATTGCCATAGCATTCATAGTTTAAATTCAACATATTGCTTTTCATATTGCATCGTAGTATAATTCCCCCTCATAAAGCTCTTATTAGACTTAAGACCGACTAATTAGACTAGAGAACATTCCATGCTATAGAACTAGGAGTGGAACGAACTTGTTACTCCACTCTATTTCGATAGAATTGAGAGTAGAAACTTTGATAAATATAGACACGTAAATAGTTTTAGTTTACTTACGTTATGAGTTCATCGTTCATTTCGTAGGTAGACTATTCAATTTTATCATTATCAACTCTCGTAACTATTACAAAAAAAACTCATATACCACTGTTATATACAGTGG
Organism: Coptis chinensis; assembly: GCF_015680905.1. Classification (NCBI taxonomy): domain Eukaryota; kingdom Viridiplantae; phylum Streptophyta; class Magnoliopsida; order Ranunculales; family Ranunculaceae; genus Coptis; species Coptis chinensis. Next base: position 41,850,516 of record NC_141463.1, read on the forward strand.
TAAAAAACCTTTAGCCACTGTTTTCAAACCGTGGTAACAACCACCGTGACAAATACGTCTAACAAAACTATGGTAAAAAGTACCTATTATATACCACGGTTTTAATTAAAACAGTGGTATTAGGATTTCCGAACCGTGGTTAATAGTTTATAAAATTTTCTCTATCCGAGGTGAACCATGGGAAATAGTGATGCTATATACGACGGTTGGATAAAAACCGTTGTTTAAAGAATCTCCTTATACCTCACTTCTTACAAAACCGTGGTTTATAGACATTTAAAAAAAAATAAAAACCCCTAATTATTCAATTTTCATCATATACAACCCTGGAACCTGCAACCTGTCCATTTTCATCATATCCACATTGGATTTAAAAACACATTGTTCAAATAAACAATTCATAATGCAACAAACAAAAGAAATAAATTTAGACATTGAATTGCTAAAAGAAGTTTGAACTTGTTCCATCCGGCCAAAACATCAAAATAATAATGACCAACTTGTTCCATCTAAAACATCAAAATAATGGTGAGATCGACCAAGTACCGAATCTTAACTGGAAAGGGTTAAAACCTAGCTAAGACACAACGCTTGGCTCAAACGATCCATTATGCTGGATGAATCTAAGAATTTCAAGTCGAACAACATCAAGTTCCTCTTGTGTGTATGTATCTTTGAGGCTTAGATTTGACATCTCCACGATCAAAGATCAAAAGATAATATAATAACTAAATAATTAATGAAGAGTAACATAAAACAGAGAATGCTAATGTATGACGACTTCTATTTTATTTTCAAAAGAATTATCTGAACAAGCTTCCATTATTTCTCTTATGAACTTCATTATGTAATACCCACACACTTTACTTCCCGGATGCTCAGGTTGGCCCAATGCTAGAGTTAAGATGTCCTTACTTCCTTCAGTAACTACATTCCTCACCTCCACTTCCTTAGTCAGCACGTCCTTCAATTAATTTTTGAAGTAAACAAGGATTTACCAAGTCCAAATCACAACAATTAGCATTCATGTATAACATTAAAACATAAATAATAAACAATTAGAAAACTTACAATTTTTTCATCCACTCTTTCCATAGCAACTTCAATGTATTTTCCTTTTCTTGAGTAAGTTCTTTTCCGTATTGAAGACCTTCGATTTTTTCCATTGAAAGCTGGTCCCAACTATTTTTTCTATGGTTACAAAATAATCATGCAAACGACATGGTTAATATGATGCATGTCTTGCAAACGATTGGTTGGAGGTTTATCATACCCAAACAAATTAACAAAGTTCCTACATGTATGTATATAAATGTCGAGACAGACAATGTACTCACCAATTGTTCACCAATATTAGTAAATCCCATCTTGCCTATCCTGTGGTTATATACTTTACACCTATTCACACCACACAACTATTTATACATTATATAGTTTATTTACCATTATTCATAAACACTATGGCATCAAGATAAAATCTTCCATCTATATGTCTGCATACAGTACACACTGATTCAATCGGTGGAGGTCAGGACTGAAAGTGGATTATATTGGAAACACCTCCTGCCTATAGATTGGTTTACATTAGATAACAGTCGTGACCAATTTTTTTAATTCCTCTTAGTAAAAGGGTGGATTGACACCAATCGGTTTTACATTCTGAAGCAAGAGATTTTAAAGTCGGCATCAATTCATGGTTCTAGTGACGCTACATGACAAATAATTTCCCGAAGATCAAATTAATTCAAGTTGCTACTGAAGTTGATCTTAGAAGTTGACCAACCAATAGTTTCTAAATAGTAAATGCTTATTAATCTAATTCTAGACATGAGTAGAAGTTTCTAGAAGTTTCCAATCTAATTCTAGACATGAGTTGAAATTATATTATTGCGCTATGAAACAGAAATTTTATTTAGATTCACTATTCAAGAGTTGGATTCGACCAACTATGTCCATGTCATACAACCGTTTCTCTGTGAGGAACATAAATAGAGTGAATGCTATTCTAAACATAGCAATTGTTTTGTTGTGCTATGAACCAGAAATTTACTCAGAGTCACTATTCAAGAGTTAGATTCGACCCATACTTTATATCTATATCATACAACAACCTTTTCTCCATGAAGAGTATGTAACACAAGTTGAGTGAACTCTATGCATCTAATCATATATTAGCAAGTATATGGTTCTGTACAATGATTAATAGATTATGCATGATAGACATAAGACCAAATGGTCAATGTACAGTTAATATCAAGAACAAGAGAATCTGTCTAAAATATCAAGAAGTTGAACCTCCAGTTGATTAAATGTCAAATCTAAAACTAAGATTCCAACATATAATTCCATATATAGTTAGTGAAAGCACACCTTGGAATCATCCGAAGATGGAATAATCACACCAGGCATTGCCATTGGAGTTGGGTTAAGCTGAAACCCAATAACTAACGGATCCATGTAGAATATAACTCCTGCTGCACTGAGGTTTCCCGCTGTTTCCAAGGCATTTTTTATGGTAGAGAGATCAAGAACGAAGCGGATTGAGTAGCTACAGATCAGAAGGCTTCCCTGGACCAGGTCTCTATTTAGACTATTGGAGTCTTGACATTCACCCAAGTACATGTTGTTCACGTCTGTTGTTTCATTGCTCAAAGCATGAGTGGCAGCAACCAAAGTGTACATTGTACCATTATCTGTCCCAGCTGCAATTGAGAAAAAATAAGAATCTTCGAATTACCTAAATATATAAACTATCTAGCTAGAACAACCATTTTACTTTTCTATAGGAAAGAGTTGCAATTTTCTGTGGGCATCAGGTTGAAATGCATAAATGCGGGAGCCATAACCCAAACTGAAGGTACCACATAGAGGGTCTGCCACACAAAAACAACCAACTTTGATGGCACTGGTGACGTAATCAGATATTTCAAACTTTCCTAACTAAAAAAATAGTCCCCAAGGATGACCATGACCACAAACTTTGTGACATTTCTCTGGTTTTTCTATTATATTTTTCATTACCACTAAATTTTCTTACATCTAATTAAAAAGGCCATCGACCCAAACAAAAAAATTAATAACCATAAGAATGAAATAATATCAAGGATGTTGAATGAATGAGATTTATGGAATGTCTGCAAGTGCCATGGAACCAAATAGTACACACAACGGTGGAGTCTTACATCTAGGTCTTAGTCACGAGAGCATAACTTTATTCTCTCTCCCTCTCTTTTATATTCTTAATTTAAGTTTTCTCATTTAGCACATTTTCACCCATAATAAGTTAGACATAAGAATAGTCAGTTGGCTTATATCCATGAACAAATTGAAAGATTTAGAGAATTTCAAGGTTTGGCAATCTTTCGGGCTTTTGGCAATGAATCATTTGATTCCTCACGTAATCAGCAAAGTAGCAGACTAGCAGAGTAATCATCTCATTTATAATGCCTTCTTAAACTGTATGAAACTAGAATTAATAAGCTGGTTCCAAACTTACGTGCTAGTCCAGTTCCCAGAATGGTTATATTGTTGCCAAGGATTAAAGAATTACTGTAGACTCTGTCATAAGCAGCAGTGCCAACAGTAAAGATCCACGAGCTGAAGGATGATAACTAGAAATAATAATTAGATGTTATATCAACATTTATATAGATAGATAATATCAATCTAAACTACAATGAGTGTTGCAAAAAGAAATTATGTCCGTAAAGCTGTACTTGCAAGTTGCAACCAACACTAGATATTCATAGATTTCATAGATAATGAATTAATCAACATGTGTACCTGGTTAATGAAAGCAACAACATCTATAGCGAAGCCTCCGAAACTCTTGTACAATGCCTTGTAGACCGAAATACTGAAACATATTTTCAAACCATCAAAAATGTCTACTTACATCAAACTCTGACATGGAAATAATATTTCACTATTTATTTATTGTACAATGAAGATGAGAAGCTTTCCAAATTACAAAGTAGGGGAGCTTATATGATCATAAATTTTGTTGTTAGATAGCAGTGGATGGCGTGCAATTAAATATATCCAATCAATCACCGCACCAGCCACTAGCTCGTGCACAACCTACAAACCTAATAATTATACATACCAGATAAATTAACTTTTATAGGCACATTACTAAATTTATATTTTCCATCTTTATAGCTCTTGAAAAGACATATAATGTAGTTCAATAAGATGTATTCTACTACAAACAGTTGGAATATTATCAAATACTCTCTATGGTTTCCACCAAGGAATATTAGAGATCACAATAGTTTATCTCTAGTACAAACTAATCAAAACTAACAAAAATACAGCCTACGTCCAACAACTTTCATACTGAACTTGCCAAGGTTTCTGACCTATTACTAAAACAACTAATGCTTAACATAAACAAATTGGCTGTTAAGCATATGACAAAATTGGATTACTTGGAAGTAGTAGCAACTGCCAACAAGTAGCCTTTGTGTAGCAAACTGACGGTAAAAGTGGGCTTAACCCTTCCTTGCGGCAAAACAAGAAACAATTTTTTTATCAAAATTCTCACCAACGGAAATCACTACAATTCTAGGCTTTATTTGAATAGGAGAAGAAAATCAAACTTTTAGAAATTGGGATGAGAGATAGAGAAAAAAACAAATACCTGATCGATAACCGAAATTGGGGAGAGATGAAACAAAACACTACTTGAAACCCTAGCTAGTTGAAAAGAGGGAGTCCATAGAAGTTTTAGCGCTAGATAGTTTTTCCCCCTTTTTCTTTTTTCTGGTTTTTTATTTTCTTCTTAGACTGCTTTACCACGGTAGGTTTATTTTTTGGCAAAACATTAGACACCTTTTATGTAGAAACGGTGGGGTAAATGAACGTGTGAAAACAAATTAGGAATTTTATGAAGTACCATGGTATATGGCATATTATATGCCACTGTTTTACGAGACCAGTGGTATTTGCTTGTACCGAAATTAGAAAACCCATCTTTACCGTGGGAATTGACAAATAGCCACCGTTACTGGGAAAATAGTGGTATATACCATTTGACCTACCGCGGCTAATGTGCATTTCTGTAGTAGTGCGTTCAAAGATGAAAAAGAAGGTGCATGCGCGGTGACGTTCTGGATCTATCAGACTTCGCTTTCATTTCACTAAGTTGCATCGTAGAAAATCTTGGTGCTTGATTATGTTTGGGGTTACATTCCATGTTAATTATTTATGGAAAGACCCACAACTCTTTAAGTTGTTGATATAAGGTAAAATGCATGTTAAGTATATACATATGTTTTAAATATAATCTTGAGTATCTCACTATCAAAGACTCATTTTGTTGTTTGGTGTACTTCCTTCCACGTCCATATATTGGTAAGTGCACAATTTAGGTAACCGGGCCCTCCTTAAGGAGTGTGTGGCTGTAAGTACCGGATCCTAAGTCCAGGGTTAACGTAATTCATGTTTTTCACTTTTGCATGTTTTCTTGGTTTTTGAGTCATGTTTATCTATGGAGTGATTTAGGTTTTTACTGCTTATTGTGTTCATAAAAATATCAAAACCATAAAAATAGTAATTTAGGAAGTCTCGAGAATCTGACTTTAAAAGACCAACGTTTAAAACAAATTTTCTAAACTCTGTTGTCTAAAATTTGTTTGAGGGTGGGGTGTTCGTTTTCCGTCCTTGATTGTTAAACTTTCCATTTGTGTTGCTTAGGTCATTTAATCGTATTTCGATTCGGGTTGACATTATCTATGAATTTAGATTTCATTCGAACGCATAACTTACGTCTTTCACGCATTTCAAGGCATTTACCAACTTTCTATATGTCAACCGTGGTTAGATTAGAATGTGCTATGGATCATTGGATTGGAAATTCTTTCCTGATCATTTCCATAGCTCATTCACAAAAATCGGACCGGTAACAAAGCGACAATTTTAGTTTGAAGTTGTGCGAAAAATCGACAAATTTCAAAAAATTGAATTGGGCTTGTCCCAATCTCGCACGCACGTGGGTCTCCATCTTCTAAACCAAAACAGCTCGCGAGTTTTCCTTTTTCCTCACCGCCATTAACAAAGCTTAAAAGCCCTAACCAAAAAAAAAAGAAAAACCTAACTACACTCACACCCAATGTTCAATCCCGACCTAAATCTTCTCCAAACCATCTCCCACACCATTTCAAACCTTTCCACCACCGAAAACATCCAAAAATCCAAAAAAATTGAGCTATCACCGCCACCACCGCGCCTCCTCCCATTATTTTTAGCGAGTTTGTTTCAAAACTCGTCTCCCTACCTTATTCAAACCCACAAATCCTATCAAAACTCAAATGGCTCAAAGATGAAAAATTTCGCCGGAACAAGTTTTTATGGCTGACTGCTTCTCACCGTTTTATAGTGACAAGATGATTAGGAGGGATTGGAGGCATTTGTGGTATTCGATGAACGATTTTTATTACGAAGATTTTGTCTGACAATATTATAGGACGTGGGAGTTGGATGGGAATAGAATTTTTGTTAAGGTGGCTGGGACTAGAAAGAAGTATTTAGGAGGTTGTTGGCTGAGATTTTAGGCATTCCGCCTAGAAGCCATCTCGACACCGCATTGCAGGAATCCCAATTTGGTGGGATCGAGCCTTTGATGAACGCAACGGTTTTGGAGGGGAACTACAATGCGAACTCGCATTGTGTTCGCCAGTTGTCTCTGTGAACCAACCAGCTGGCTGTAGCTCAATGGATTGGTAGGAATGTCACTGGGAAAGAGAAAGTCAGTGACATCAGTCTGAACTGCCTTCACGTTCTATGGATACTCTAGGAGCAGAAGTATGAATTCTGTATTCTCGAGTTTTTGATTAATATGATTAGGGGAGGTGGGAAGAGTATTGCAGCTCCCCCCATTTTGATAATAAAGATCATGATGAATTTGAGAGCAACTCCAAAACCGAAGTATTATGATTAAGTTGCATACGAATGTCATAGCGTATACAGACTGTGTTTAGAAGGTTTGGAGGTTGCCTGAAGATAGGGTAGTTGAAGAGGATGAGGAGGACACGACATGTTTTGATGCCGATGCCTTGGAAAGGTGTACGTCTGATATAGAACGCATGTTGGTGCTTCATCATGGCATGCATTCTCTTAATACAATTTGTGAAGACCTTCGGACTCGCCAAACTGTCATACATCGTAACTATGAGACTCGTGCCTAACGCGACGATGAGCATTGGGAACAGATGAAGATAGAGATAGAAGCACAACGTAAGTTCCGAGAAGATATGCTTGCATGCTTCCCACCCCACGGGGGTTCTTCTTCTGAGGAGGCGTCTGTGAGGCACGAGCGTCATCTCCGAAGGACGGATGGTTCAGGCCCATTGAGAGCTCAGGGCCCATCGTCATCTCATGTTCCATCTTCTACCAATAGCGCGTGGTTTAGGGATATTATGAGTTGATGTTGTTTTTTATTTGTTTTTACTAGTTTAGATGTTAATTTTTGAATTCTGTAGTTAAAACTTGAATTCGGTAGTTAATTGTATTTGAATTTGAATTTTAACATAATTTGGTTCTTTTCAAATTATGCGTTGATTTTATTGTTAATCCCACCTTCTCGAATTGTTTGGGGGTGAGCATGTTTTTTTATATGATCAAAAAATTTCTTACGTAATTTTGCGATGATTGTTGGGAATATTACCTATATTGGCATAGCTATGAGTAGATATTGTGGTGGGATGAAATCTCAATGAGTTATGCCGTTACTATCCTAAATTCAACCTAAAATATATTGGGTTTGTTTTGGAATATAGAATATGGGTTGTTTCCATTTTCGGTTTTGGAAATATTTTGTTTTGGCAATTGCCTTAACACTTTTTGGGAACTTTCCGATTCGTTTTGGAAGCTCACAACCTATATAAACTTCCTTCATTCTACCCTCACAACCTACACTACATCTCACTTTCATCTCTCACCTTTCACTCCCAAGTTTCCCTCTTTTCTTCTTCACTTCAGCACTTCAGATGCACGGAGCGCGTCTGCGCAGCAGTTTAGTGCCACCTGCGCTTGAACCACCTGGAAATTGAAATTCACCTGAGTGCGACCAGCGCCCATCCCAGGCAAAAAGTAAGCGCGACCTGCGCCTAAGTGCCTGGAACTCACAATTCACCTGAGTGTGACCTGCGCCCATCCCAAGCAAAAAGTGAGCGCGCCCTATGCCTAAGTGCCTGGAACTCGATCATAGTCAGAGCGCACCCCGTGCCCTGACCCCCGTGGGCACGAAAAATTCAAATTTTTCGTCGGTTGTTCTAGGATCGTTTGCAACTGTTCTAGAGGATAGTTTTGTGATGACATCTCCTACAGTCATATCTGAACAATCTTTCAAAGACTTGTTGGGAAGCGAGACTTATGGAGGTTGGTTCTGCGATAGGATCTTGCAGTTAGGATGGAGGCATCAACTGGTAAGTGATAACGACTCATATTCACCTCAGCTTACTGCTTATTTCTACGACCATGTTAATTTCTATTGTAACCAAGATGGAGAACACGAATTCTCTGTCGTAGTTTATAACACGCCACTAGAATTCAATAAGTATTTGGTAGCATTAGTTTCGGGATTACCAATACCTGATCCTATTCACATGTGAGGATATATGACCGATAATGTATACCTCTATGACTATACATATTTCCATGAGTATTATGGGGGAGGGGTGTTTCGTATAATGGACCAAGGGCATTATAAAATAGCCCTTGGTAGCATGTCCCTGAATGTAGGTACCCTCATGTTATTCATCCTGATGAATATTTTAGGGCAGTGGCAGTTTACTTCTGCAAATAGTACAGCTGGTGACGTTTTCCTTGCTTTAGCTGAAGGACATTGAGAAAACATAAAAATATGGTTTACCTACGAAATGAACGATGAAACTCAAAACGTAAGTAAAACTAAAACTTATTTACGTGTCTATATTTATCAAAGTTTCTACTCTCTTTCTATTGAACAGATATAGTGGAGTAGGAAGTTCGTTCCACTCCTAGTTTTTTAGCATGTGATGTTTTCATGTTAACTAATCGGTCTTAAGTCTAATGAGAGTTTTACGAGTGGGAATTATACTACAATGCAACTACCCACAAGATACAAACTATAATTGATTCAACTACGGAAATACTACGTTGATTCTATAATAAGGAATTAGGGGGGATTGATTCCACCTTAACTCAACTTAACTCACTAACGAAGAATCGTCGTAATCGAATTGAAGCTGCTATGCGAGAACAATTGGTTCTTCCTAATCCCTAATTACACATGACATTTCTACCAATTCATAACTAGCATGTGAGCGATTAAACCCATTCTCATGGCTTAATTAATCGTTTCTAGAGTGGAATAGAAATTACGGCGACTCTACAATAATCGAATCAAGCTTTCATCAAGGCTTCTCAACCCCCTCTAATGGAGGTTTAGCCAAGAATCATTCATAATCATTTCCATATGAATCTAAACTAAACATAATATCAAGATTCAAATTTACTAATCTAAATTAAACAATAATTAAAATCTAATTAACAACTAAGAAATGGTAACCAACAATAATTAAAACTAGATCTAATAGATTGAAATAACAAAAATCGAAATGACAAGAATAATAACTATTTTATTTATCTAATGAATGATATTCAATGATTCAAGAAATTAATCTAAAACAAGAAATGAAATTCTAAAACTAAGTTCTAAAACTCATTAATGGAGGCTAACTAATCTAATTCTAATCTAGGTCTAACTATCTACCATTAACAAAGAGCTAAGCTTTTGTTTTTATACTTTTAGATCTAAAAATCGTGCATGGGCTTGGAGCCATGTTTTGGGCCAGAGAATCAGGCCCAAAACCCAATTTCTTTAGTCCAAAATGGGCTATTCAGCTACAGTTGGATTCAACAGATGTTTCGTCCACTTCTACTCCTCTGATTAGGTCAAGGCTTTGACCATTGGAAATCTCTTTCCGAGCCGGTCGTTTTGACATAAGGTAGGCCCAATTCCAAGGTCTGAGTCCAAAGATATGGTCTTCGGAAGTTCTCGCTAACTTTGTGTCTTTGTTTACGCCGCGTTGACTTTGACTTTTCAGCTTTGACCGGGCTTTAGAAAGGCTTTGTCTTCTTGAATCTTGGCCTTTAATCACAGAACTCCTTAACAACCAACCATTGCTCCTTTATCTAGCTAAAGTGGCACATTTCTGCACATAATGGACTTTGAAACCTGAAATGCATAAAAACACGTAATCAGTATTAACTCTTACTTATTATTCACATAATTGGTCTAAAAGTATGATTATTAAGGGGTTAAAACTACAGTTTTGGGCTCTTATCAGACATCACCGATATGACATTCCCCGAGTATTAGTGGCTAGTCTTAAGAGAGCCTAACACATGAGGCATAAGTATCTTCTTATGCCTGTTTTGGTTTGCCGCATCATGTGTGGTTGTTTACTTGTATTCTGTACCCAGTTCATGGATTGGAAAAGGGTTGAAGTTATGAGACCCACCAATTGGGTGGTTCGTTCATTTCGAGTTATGACTTGGCCGGGATGGCAGGTGCAGCCTCATTTGGTTGCACCATACATCCCATCAGACATAGTAACACTCAACAGGTTAGCACAAGTTGATGACACACGGCAACGGGCTTGGCAAGTTATCATGTCATGGCAGGACGCGAAAGAACCTCATCTCTTTGGAGAGGAAGATGAGGAAGATAACGTTTAAACAAGAGTTAAGGTAAGTTTTTAGTTTCAGTTAGTGTCTGCTTATGTCCCAAGCAATTTGATTCTTGTTAACCCCACAACGGGTGGCATTCATATAGAGTTGCATCTGTTTTTCTTCTATATTAGTATGTTTTAACCTTGTTTTGCAGATGTTCCAGAATTTCATGCGTTTCTATGGTATTTCTCTACACTTTTTATTTAAATACTTTGAAGACAAAGCATGCTTCTTGTTTGGGAAGACAAAGCATGCTTCTTGTTTGGGGGCCGGGGGCATAAAAACACGTGTAATTAAGGCATCTGTTAGGATATAGATATGTATAGTATGCACTTGTTTTCTAGTAAAAATTCAAAAAATTTAAAAATAAAAATAAAAAGTTATGCTATACACTTAGGAATATTGGTATTGTTTTCTTTCTCTATGCTCTGAATAATCTAGAAGTCTCACGTAGCTTTTGCATTAGAATAATTTTTAGAAACTTAGGTTAATATGTAGGTAATAATCTTTGCATCTATCTATAAGTATATTACATGAGTATCTATAATTGTTTGACAGTAAGTTTTTGAAATCTAGGCTAGAGTACTTATTCTACAAATCCTGTGAGAATATAGCTTAAAGCCTTATATGAGTGAAACGTTTGAGAAATGACACAAGGGAGAAGTAAAATCCATATAGAGAAATCACACGTCCACTTACTTGATCACTATACCATATCCTAAGTAAGAATTTAGGCCATCCTTGGATCAATATAGCCAGAAATTCAAACCTATGAATTATTTTTCGCTAGTCGCCCCTTTGAGCCTTTCTTTAGTATTTTATAAACCGCAAATCCGTTACCTTGTTACAAAAAAAAAAAAAAAAAAAAAAAAAAAAAAAAATCAGCCTACCCATTCTTTGAATGAGTTTGAGAATAGAGATGAAGAATAGAAAAAGAGAAAGGCCTTTGAAATAAAGAATTTGTTAGTCGCTTCAGATAAGAAAAGAAAGTTTCCATCCAAATATAAAAAATATAAATAAATAACTAAATAAAAGAAAATAAAGAGTTAGAACTCCAAAAAAATAGAATCAAAGGAGTCAAAAGCCAAAGAAAAAGAAATTTTTTTGGCTAAGGATGGAAACAAAGTGTAGAAGCAAAAGTAAAGAACAAGGTTTTCTCTAGTTACATAATATGAAGACTCTATTATCTCAGACTTGTCCATTTTGAATATCCATTTCCTTCCTTCTTAAACCATCTCCTAATCCCCGCAACCAACACCTAATAAAGACTTCTAGCTTAATTAGGAATAGGGTAGTGTGATAGGAAGTGGCAGATGTGTTTGATCGACTCCGCCTTCCTTGTGTGTCATTGAGATTGTAAGGTAAAGTGTGCCCACTGCACAGTGGAGTAGCGAAACTTGAGCGGAAAAATCAGAGTGGTTTTTGTCTTGACATTTATGTGAGGACCAACTTAAGGACGCTATTCCGAGTTTCCAGAAACGGACCTGCTAGTGCATTTCGTAGTAGTACTCATTGTATATATGTTTATTCGTATATGATTGATTATTATGCATATATTAGTTTAGGTTTCGACTTGATTATTATGTATTCATTGCTAGTGAGATGTATAGATAATTGAGACATAAATAAGGAAACAATAGTTTTATTTCTTAGTGGTTGTAGTATAGATGAAGTTTGTGAGTACCTTCACTGAAAAACTCTCACGAGGCTATAACTCGTCCACTAGGGAATTCCTAGTGGTTTAAGGCCTTGTTGCATATGGTCAATGCAATCGCACTCGGCGAAACAAGATTAGTTAGAACTTCATTTTTGGTCATTTATGCTAATTTTTCATATTTGGTTGAGGACAAGCAAAATGCTGTTTGTGGGTGGTTTGATAAGAGCTCAAAACTGTAGTTTTAAACCCCTAACAATAATACTTTTAGACTAATTATGCGAGTAGTAAATAAGAGTTAATGCTGGTTACGTGTTTTTATGTATTTCAGGCATTGGAGTCAAATATGTGCATAAATGTGTCACTTTTGCAAGATAAAGGAGAAAGGGTTGGTTGCTAAGAAGTTATGTGATTAAAGGCCAAGATTCAAGGAGAAAAAGCCTTTTAAATCTCGGTCAAAGCTGAAAAGTCAAAGTCAATGCGGGCAGAAACAGCGCACAAAAGTCAGCAGAACTTCCAAAGGCCGTATTTTTGGACTCATACCTCGGAATTGGGCCTACTTTTCGTCAAAACGACCAACTCGGAAAGAGATTTCTAATGGTCCAAACCTTGACCCAATCAGAGGAGTAGAAGTGGACGAAAAGTCTATTGAAGAGAAATCTAAATGAAAAGGCCTCTATGGACTGAAGGAATTGGGTTTTGGGCTCGATTTTCCGGCCCAAATCATGGCTTCTCAGCCCAAGCACGAAAATGTGGATCTTGCTTCCTCCTTTTCAATACACAAGACTTAACTTTTAAGCATGTAGAAAATTAGGTAGCCATTAGAGCAGAGTTTTAGGTCTAGTTTTCTCTCCATTTAATTAGTTTTCATATATTGTTTTTGATTTAGTTTTTCCTTTCAATTAATTAATGTTAGAACAAGTAGATTATTATTTTAGAATCATATTTAGTTTTATAATAAAGTATTAGTTTTTAATTCTGATTTAGTTTATTAATTAATTTCTTATTTAGTTTTAGTATTGTTAAATTTATATCTTAGTTGTTAATCATTTCTTAGTGTTAATTTAGTTTTGAATTCTTGATTAGTTCAAATTAGAAAATTTAGAATATTTATGTCATGTCTTGTTTAAATTCATATAGAAATGATAGTTTGATGAATCAAAGCTAAACTTCTATTAGATGGGTTTGAAGAAGCCTTGATGAAAACTTGATTGTGTAGTGTAGAAATAGTTGTAAGAGTCTATTACACTCTGGAAGGGAGTTGTTTCACCATGAGAATGGGTTGAACTTCCTCACATGCTAGTCATTAGTTGGTAGATATTGCCATACATGATTAGGGATTAGAACGACCAATTCTTATCGTAAGAACGTAAGAATTGGATTACAACAATCTATGCTAGTTTATTAAGTTGGATTCAAGGTGGATTCAATCCCTCCTAATTCTTTATCTAGATTCAAACCTTAATATTATTTGTTAAATTATCATATCTTATTAGCATGATTTGCATCGTAGTATAATTTCCATCATACTCTCATTAACTTTGGATAGACCAATAACCTTTGAAAACGCCAATACTAAAGAACTAGGAGTGGAACAAATCTTTTACTCCAACTCTATTTCAATAGAATCGAGAGTAGAAATCTTTGATAAATTATCACACGTAAAGTCTAGTCTTAGTTTTATTTGCGTTTAAGTTTCATCATTTATGCGTAGGTAAAACTATCAATTTTATGTTTTATCAAATGGCGCCGCTGCCATCTTAGTTCCCTTTAGTATTGTTTTCTGTAGTACTGTTAGTCTTCCAAAGTCCCATAACCCACGCACTCTTGTTTGATTCTAACTGTGGATTGTTTGTTTAAGAACTGAATTTTTCCTCGTAGGAATACACGGAGCGTGTCCCGCGCCTTACTAAGGCAAAACTCGAGCGCCCCACGCGCTTAAGCGCCTGGAACTTGAGTTTTAGCAGAGCGCGACCCACGCCTTGGCAAAGCAAAAATCGAGTGCCCCCCGTGCTGAAGCGCCTGGAACATGAGTTTTACCTGAGCGCGACCCGCGCCCTACCAAGGCAAAACTCAAGCGCCCCCCGCGCTGAAGCGCCTGGAGCTCGAGTTGGACCTGAGCGCGACCCGCGCCCTACCTAGACTGATTCTGAGCACACCACACGCCTTCTACTCTGAACCGCCCAATTTCCACAAGTTAGTTCAAACTTCTATTTCTTCAAGTTATTCAATGTTCTAACTCGTTATACACACTGAGCACGCGTATACAAGACGATATTCATAAGCGAAGCAAGGAGGCATTCAGGTACTTCTTTCTTCCATACCTTGCATCTCCTGTTAGGGGTTTATACTAGCATATTGATAAGAGCCTAAAATTGTAGTTTTAACCCCTTAACAATCATACTTTTAGACCAATTATGTGAGTAATAATTAAGAGTTAATACTGATTACGTATTTTTATGCATTTCAGGGTTCAAAGTCAATTATATGCAGAAATGTGCCACTTTGATGAGATAAAGGAGCAATGGTTGGTTGCTAAGGAGTTCTGTGATTAAAAGCCAGATTCAAGAAGACAAAGCCTTTGTAAAGCCCGGTCAAAAGGTGAAAAGTCAAAGTCCACGCTGGGTAAAACAAGGCACAAAGTCGAAGAGAACTTCCGAAGACCGTATCTTTGGACTCAGACCTTGGAATTGGGCCTACCTTATGCAAAACGACCGGCTCAGGAAGAGCTTTCCAATGGTCTAAGCTTTGGCCCAATCAGAGGAGCAAAAGTGGATTAAAAGTCTGTTGAAGCCGAATCCAGCTGAAGAGCCCTTTCTGGACTGAATAAATTAGGTTTTGGGCCCGATTTTCCGGCCCAAAACATGGCTCCAAGCCCATGCATGATTTTGGATCTGATTTCCTCCTTATCAACAAAGAAGACTTAACTTTTAAGATATCTGGGAGCTTAGGATAGAAAGTAGCTATTAGAATAGCTTCTAGATCTAGTTTTAATGGTTTTTAATTAAGTTTAGTTTAATTTCATTTCTTGTATTAGATTAAACCTTTAAAATATTGTTATTGCTTGATTAGATAAATAAAGTAGTTTATTATTGATCAAATTCGATTTTATCATTTAAATTTGTTAGATCTAATTTCATTTATTATTTGTTATTCATTTCGTAGTTATTGATTTCGGGTTGGATTATTGTTTAGTTAAAATTCATAAAGTTAGAATCTTTATATTATGTCGTATTCAATTTCATATCGAAAATGATTGCATAATGATTCTCGGCTAAACCTCCATTAGAGGGAGTTGAGAAACCTTGATGAAAGCTTGATTCCGATTATCGTAGAGTCGTCGTAATTCCTATTCCACTCTAGAAACGATTAATTCACCATGAGAATGGGTTTAATCGTTCACATGCTAGTTATGAATTGGTAGAAGTGCCATGTGTAATTAGGGATTAGGAAGAACCAATTGTTTTGCGTAGCAGTTCAATTCGGATTACGACGATTCGTTGTTAGTAAGTTAAGTTGAGTTAAGATGGAATCAATCCCCCCTAATTCCTTATTATAGAATCAATGCAACATTCCGTAGTTAATTAGTCGTATCTTGTGGGTAGTTGCATCGTAGTTTATAATTCGTAAATCTCTTATTAGACTTTAGTTAAGATTGATTAGACTTAGAAAACATTACATGTGAAAGAACTAGGAGTGGAACGAATCATCTACTCCACTATATCTCAATAGGATTGAGAGTAGAAATCTTTGATAAATCTAGTAACATAGCAGTTTTAGTTTTACTTTCGTTTAGAGTTTCATCGCTTTATTCATTAGTAAAACTATTCATTTTACGTTTATCACATATGAGGATTGTTTTGAGTGTTGTCGTGTTTAGTTAAGATTGGTCTTAGCCTTGCATGAGATTAAGGTCAGGCAGAAGAAAAATGCCAAATGTAATAAACCAGCAACGTCAACAAACACACCTTTCTAGTATACCACTCACTACACCTCTAGCTAATATATTACACACTCCACATGAAATAATGGCTGAAGAAAGAGAGTTTCCTCTCTCTGACTTTTACAAAGCCTTGAACGATAGCCTAAAATCTTGCATTGTTTTATCATACCCAATGGGGGATTTCCGAATCCCCCCAAATATATTTAATTTGTTACCCATTTTTCATGGTTAGACCATGAAAAACCTTATCAACACATGCGTAGGATTGACAAAGTCCTTACTACATTCCTCCATCCTATGGTTGGTGCGGAACAAATAAAACTGAGGGTGTTTCCTTTCACTTTAGCCGATAAGGCGGCATCTTGGTTAACTACCCAAGCGCCTAATTTTGTGGACTTGTGGGCCAAACTTGTTCAACTATTTATGGAACATTTTTACCCACCACTGAAGACCGATGAAATGCTTTCCAAGATTCATTCTCTTTCGACAAAATCCTCATGAATCTTTTTGAGAGGCATGGAATCGTTTCACCAATCTTCTTATATAGTGTCCACACCATAACCTCGCGAAAGACACGTTAGTTCGTGCCATTTTCAGGAGACTGTTACACCACCACAAAGAGGTGCTTGACATAATGAATGGGGGTAGTTTCCACAGTAAAGGAGCCTTAGAGGCTTATAAATTTTTAGAAGATCAAACAAAGCGTAATAATAATTTGGGGTAGTGACGATATCTCCCGCAACGCTAGTTCTTCTTCAACATTTAAGGCTACCAATATGTTTGAGATGAAACCCGATCCTGAACTAAAAAATTTAATCGAATCTCTCACTAAAAAGGTAGAGGCTATTTTGTTCAACAAAAGCCTATCCCCGTCATGAATGTCAACTCTAATCCATGTAATTTATGTTTGAGTCCAGAGCATCTCGACTCCTATTGTCCTCTCACCTATGAACAACAACATCACAACAAGATAATGTTTGTTCCATTAATAGTGAACCTAACGCAGCTTGGAGACAAAACCCCAACTTCAGGTTGGCGAAATAATCAACAACCTCCAAGGTTTAATAACCAAAATGTTAGGCCAACAAACAATTACAACCAAGCTCCACCGAGGCAAGGACAAGGACAAGAGAATTATAATAATTATAATGCTAATAGAGGTATCATTCCGGTAAATAATAACTATCAAAATCCACCCATTAATAATCAACGACACATAGTTCCTATCACATAACCTATAGCTAACACTACTCCTCAACCGGATTGTTTTGATGTCTTTATGCAAACCCAACAACATATTTTACAAGCCATTCAACTTTTCTTATAGCAGTTAGCACAAGAGAAAGTACAACACAAATGTGTGTTTCCATGTCAAGCGATACCTAATCCTAAAACAACAAACATAGCCTTTGAGGTAAACGGTAATACTAGTACTAAAAATGCAAACGTAGGTGAGCTAAATGCCATCACCACTCTCCGATCTGGTAGAGTGGTTGATAACACCGTAACTATGCCTGTAGTTACCCCATTAGTAGTCCCTACACTGGATATCGAACTAAATACCGAAATAATAACTGAAGATCCTACCCCTGTAGAGGTACTAGTTAAACCACAACCTAAGAAACAGAAAAACAAGGTTAAACATCCTATTAATCCATATGCTAAATATAGAGAGAAACCACTGTTTCCTTAGAGATTAGCTATGTTAAACAAGGATACAAATTTTAACGAGATTAGGGAAGTTTTTAAAAATCTAACGATAAACTTACCTTTTCTTGAAGCAATTAAAAACTTACCTCACCATGCTAAGTTTCTTAAAGAGCTGTGCACTACTAGGCGTAAGACAATGATTCCTAAAGACGCCTTTCTAACTTAATAGTTTCCAACTTTAACGAAACACAATGGAATCGTTAAGTACAAGGACCCAGGTCGTCCTACTATACAATGAACCTTAGGGGATACTTACATGACTACTGCTTTATTAGACCTAGGGGTGAGTGTTAACTTACTCCCTTATTATTTATATAAACAAATAGGTCTACAGGAGATGGAACCTACAACAATGACGTTGCAATTAGCTGATAGTTCTATCAAGTATGCTAAGGGTGTAGTGGAAAACATGCTAGTTAAGGTTCAGGATTTCTACTATCCTACGGATTTTGTTATCCTCGATACAGAAGTCGCTAATGACTCTGTTCTGATAATTTAAGGGCGTAATTTCTTGGCAACGACCAACGCGTTTATAAACTGCCGCGAGGGTTCAATGTCCTTGTCCTTTGGCCATCTTTCTGTTGTGGTCAATGTTTTTAAAATGAGGAAATAGTTTCCTAACACGAATATCGATGGAGAGTTTAGCATGATCGAGAGCTTAGCTCATGATTATTTCAAAACCACGTTTCCGAATGATCAGATGCACAAATTCCTTTCCTTTGGATGTTCCAACTTCGACAAGAACTCCCTGGAAGTCGAGGAAGATTTCTTTCATCTCTTTTGCAACTCCTCCTTGCCACCTCGCGAGTCCTACCCTGCCAACATTCCTTTATCCCTTGACGCAATGACGAAAGATAAAATTTTCACCCTCTATCCCAGTGATTCTTTTGACCCACCCATTGAGGAATGTCTTACATATCTCAAGGCTTCTAATGATCTAGACCTAAGAGCTCTAGCTGACACTCATTCATTTTCCATCACTACTTTTCCCCACCTTCTACCTTTTCAAAGGAAACTGGAGTTTGCGCTTGACCCTCATTCTTTTTCTGTGCTTAATGATTTTCTAAATCCTCTTAATACATAAATAATTCCCAAGGGAAAGGCACTTGACACCTTCATTTTCACAATTGAGAAAGTTCCCACCTACACCATGAGGGAGTTTTGTGCTAAACCCACATTCTCATTTCTTCCATTTCTTATGTCTAACATTCATCCATATCCATCATATCTTCCATAAACATCAATTTTCTCACGATCATTCACTTGGACACCCTCTCGTTCAAAGATGAAAAAGAAGGTGCATGCGCGGTTACATTATAGATCTATCAGACTTCGCTTCCATTTCACTAATTTGTGTCGTAGAAAATCTTGGTGCTTGATTCTGTTTGGGGGTGCATTCTATGTTAATTATTTATGGAAAGACGCACAACTCTTTAGGTTGTTGATATATGGTAAACAACATGTTAAGTATATACATATGTTTTAAATATAGTATTGAGTATCTGACTATAAATAACTTATTTTGTTATTTGGTGTACTTCCTTCCACATCCATATATTGGTAAGTGCACCATTCAGGTAACCGGGCCCTCCCTATGAAGTGTGTGGCTGTAAGTACCGGATCCTAAATCTAGGGTTAACGTAATTCATGCTTTTCACTTTCGCATGTTTTCTCGGTTTTTGAGTCATGTTTATCTATGGAGTGATTTACGTCTTTACTGCTTATTGTGTTCATAAAAATATCAAAACCATAAAAATAGTAATTTAGGAAGTCTCGGGAATCTGACTTTAAAAGACCCATGTTTAAAACAAATTTTCTAAACTCTGTTGTCTAAAATTTGTTTGGGGGTGGGGTGGTCGTTTTCCATCCTTGATTTTACAACTTTCCATTTGTGTTGCTTAGGCCATTTAATCATATTTCGATTCGGGTTAACATTATCTATGAATTTAGATTTCATTCGTATGCATAACTTACATCTTCCACGCATTCCGAGGCATTTACCACCTTTCTATATGTCAACCACAATTAGATTAGAATGTGGTATGGATCATTGGATTGGAAATTCTCTCCTAATCATTTCCATAGCTCATTCGCAAAAATCGGACCGGTAACGAAACGACAATTTTAGTTTGAAGTTGCGCGAAAAATCGACAAATTTCAAAAAATCGAATTGGGATTGGGCCCAATCTCGCACGCACGTGCCACACATATGTGTCTCCATCTTCTAAACTAAAACAGCTCGCGAGTTTTCCTTTATCCACACCGCCATTAACAAAGCTTAAAAACCCTAACCAAAAATAAAAAAAGAAAAAAGAAAAACCTAACTACACCCACGCCCAAAGTTCAATCCCAACCAAAATCTTTTCCAAACCATCTCCCACACCATTTAAAACCTTTCCCACTACCGAAAACATCCAAAAATCCAAAAAAATTGAACTGCCACTGCCACCACCGCGCCTCCTCCCATTATTTTTAGTGAGTTTGTTTCAAAACTCGTCTCCCTATCTTATTCAAACCCACAAATCCTATCAAAACTCCAATGGCTCAAAGACGAAAAATTTTGTCGGAACAAGTTTTTACAGCCGACCGGTTGGCGCAGTTTTACGGTGACGAGATGGTTAGGAGGGATTGGAGGCATTTGTTTTATTCAACGAACGATTTTTATCACGAAGATTTGGTCTGACAATTTTATAGGATGAGGGAGTTGGATGGGAATAAATTTTTGTTAAGGTGGCTGGGACTAGGAGAGAAGTATCTAGGAGGTTGCTGGCTGAGATTTTAGGCTTTCCACCTAGAAGCCATCTCGATGCCGCATTGTAGGAATCCCAATTTGGTGGGATCGAGCCTTTGATGAATGCGACAATTTTGTAGGGGAACTACAATGCGAGCTCGCATTGTGTTCGCCAGTTGTCTTTGCGAACCAACCAGCTGGCTGTAGCTTAGTGGATTTGTAGGAATGTCATTTGGAAAGAGAAGGTCAGTGACAGCATTCTGAATTGCCTTCACGTTCTATGGATACTCCAGGAGCAGAAGTATGAATTCTGTATTCTCGAGTTTTTTATTAATATGATTAGGGGAGTTGGGAAGAGTATTGCACTTCTCCCAATTTTGATAACAAAGATTATGATGAGTTTTAGAGAAACTCCGAAAACTGAGCATACTATGATTAAGTTGCATATGAATGTCATAGCGTATACAGACTGTGTTCAGAAGGTTTGGAGGTTGCATGAAGATAGGGTAGTTGAAGAGGATGAAGATTACACGACATATTTTGATGTCGATGCCTTGGAGAGGTGTACGTCTGATACAAAACGTATGTCGGTGCTTCATCATGGCATGCGTTCTCTTAATTCAATTTGTGAAGACCTTCAGACTCGCTAGACTGTCATACATCGTAACTATGAGACTCGTGCCCAGCGCGAGGATGAACATTGGGAACAGATGAAGACAGAGATGGAAGCACAACGTAAGTTCCGAAGATATGCTTGCACTCTTCCCACCCCATGGGGGTTCTTCTGAGGAGGAGGCGTCTGTGAGGCACGAGCGTCATCACCGAAGGACGGATGGCTCAAGCCCATCTGGAGCTCAGTGCCCATCCTCATCTCATGCTCCATTTTCTACCAGTAGCGCGTGGTTTAGGGATATTATGAGTTGATGTTGTTTTTTATTTGTTTTTACTAGTTCGAATGTTAATTTTTGAATTCTGTAGTTAAAACTGGAATTCGGTATTTAATTGTATTTGAATTTGAATTTGAATATAATTTTATTCTTTTCAAATTATGCATTGATTTTATTGTTAATCCCACCTTCCCGAATTGTTTGGGGGTGGTATTATTTCTTATAGCATGTTTTTTTATATGATCCAATAATTTATTACGTAATTTTGTGATGATTGTTGGGAATGTTGCCGATATTGGCATAGATATGAGTAGATATTGTGGTGGGATGAAATCTCAATGAGTTAGGCAGTTTCTATCCTAAATTTAACCTAAAAGATATTGGGTTTGTTTTGGAATATAGAATATAGGTTGTTTCTGTTTTCAGTTTTGGAAATATTTTGTTTCCAGCAATTGCCTTAACACTTTTTGGCAACTTGCCGATTCGTTTCGGAAGCTCACAACCTATATAAACTTCCTTCATTCTACCCTCACAACCCACACTACATCTCTCACCTTCCACTCCCAAGTTTCCCTCTTTTCTTCTTCACTTTAGCACTTCAGCTGCACGGAGTGCATCTGCGCCTCAGTTGAGTGCCACTTGCGCTTGGACCACCTGGAAATCGAAATTCACCTAAGTGCGACCCGTGCCCATCCCAAGCAAAAAGTGAGCGCGACTTTCGCCTAAGTGCCTGGAACTTCCAATTCACCTGAGCACGACCTGCGCCTATCCTAGGCAAAAAGTGAGCGCGCCCTGCGCCTAAGTGCCTGGAACTCGATCATAGTCAGAGCGCACCCCGTGGGCATGAAAAATTCCGATTTTTCGTGGGTTGTTCCAGGATCGTTTGCAACTGTTCCAGAGGATAGTTTTGTGATGATAACTCCTACAGTCATACTTGAACAATCTTTCGAAGACTTGTTGGGAAGCGAGACTTATGGAGGTAGCCACTACAACAAAAGGGGTATTTTGCAGCGCACCCTTTTGCAACGCTAAAAAATTGTTGTTAAAGGTCACCTATTGCAACGCCATATGGGGCTGCTAAAGGTTTGTCGTGTTATTAGCTTAACTGTACATAAATTTATTTATTGTGACACCTCTTGCGTGGCAAATAGTTATAATTTTTTTTTTCAAAAAACATAAAATGCAATTTTTATAGAGAGCTTTATCATTTACCACGCCATTGTTGATGTTAAAGTTAACTCAATCATTTGTGACGCCACTTTCGTTGTAAAAACCTTTTGTAAATGTCCATGTTTTATTGGATGTAGTATGTGTTGCAGCTAGAGAAGCCACGCTATTAGCTTTTTATGTAAGGGAGTTAATTTCTTTTAAAGGTTTTTATGTATGGCCTATTTTTATTGTTGGCGCTCCAACAAAAAACCAAAAAATAAAAAAGTAAAATCCAAAATCCAAAACCCTAAATTGGTTTTATTTTTCTCATCTTTTTCTCTTGCTGCCGCCACCATATTGAAAACCCAGTCAACAGAGATAGTAAAAGAGCCTTTTGAATTTTGTTGGTGTTCATAGTACGTTGTACTCTCTATCAATAATAGGTTGTGTACATGGACAAGTACAGCACGAGAAGTTGGAGAAGGTTGGAGAAGGGACATACGAGAAAGTGTACAAGGCTCAGGACAAGACGACCGGTCAATTGGTATTGAAGAAGACGCTGGCTGGAAATGGGACGAAGAAGGTGTGCCCCCTAACTCTTTCTTCACAAGATTGCCCTCCTTCGGATGCTCTCTCAGAGTCTCTATCTGGTCCGATTGCTCTGCGTCGAGCACGTCGACAACAAGAACGGGAAGCCCCTTCTCTACCTGGTCTTCGAGTACCTCGACACGGATCTCATCCAGAGCTTCCTCTACCAATTGTGCAAAGGGGTGGCCCACTGCCACAGTCACAGCGTGCTTCACAGAGATCTCAAACCCCAAAATCTTTTGGTTGACAAGGACAAGGGCATACTCAAGATTGCCGATCTTGGCCTTGGAAGAGCCTTCACCGTTCCTCTCAAGAGCTACACACACGAGGTGGTCTGCTTTTCCTTTTCCTTTTCCTTTTCCATTTCCATTTCAACTCTAACCTTCCTTCTTCTGCTATTCAATTCTTATTATTATTACCAGATTGTAACTCTCCGTACAGAGCTCCAGAGGTTTCGCTGCTCAACACACTACTCCACCGGGTGTCGATATGTGGTCCGGTCGGATGCATATTTGGTCTCAGAACCCTATTCTTTTTATTTTTCAATCAACAATAATTACATCTTCCTAAACTGTTTTTCTTGGTGTAATTGAAATGGTCGAGACAAGCCCTATTTCTCGGTGATTCCGAAATGCAACAGATTTGCTTCATATATTTAGGTACTTTCTCTCTCTTTGCTTTGTCTATCACAAATTTGTGTTGATTTTACGAGAAATTCACAAAGCAAATAGTTCAATCGCTCAGTAAAGAATTTTCCCTTAATAAGTAGAAATGGATATTTATATTTCTACAAATAAAAGTGAAGAATTTTGCCTCAAACAAGTTTTGAGGCACTCTTCAAGTACACTGTATGTGAATTAAAGCTTTTTAAACCATCACATCGTTCCCTTATGGAATAAAACATGCATAAGGTTTAGTTGATTCTAGAGAAACTAATACTTCTAAAGGTGAACCTGCAGTATCTAATATAGAGTGGTTTTTCTACTATATTATTACTATAAAAATGGGGATGACACCAACTTAAAGGAAGACGATCGTGGTGGTGATCTAAGTTGAGGTGGTGGCTTCTTTGGCTTAGCAATGGAAATAACAAACATTGAAGACACAACTAGTAACACAATAAAAACAGGAGCTTTGGTTGCCATTGCAGCAGATAGTTGATGATTAACAAATGCAGATGAATATAAAATCCTGATGGAAGGATGCGACCTTATATAGGCCTTAAACCATAAACCATTTCTTGTGATATATAGCTATCGTCATATCATCATTAAAGATATAGATATATAATTATTACTCATTAGTATTAGTGAAATAGTGAGTGTCATCATCACTAGCTACCAGCTTGGTTTGTGCATCCCATTTTGGATATATAGGCTGTAAGTTTTGTTTGTTTGTTTTTATTTTTTTTCTCCTTATGTTAATTTCATATTTTCAGACCATATTCTCAACTGAATATTATGTTAAAGTAAACAAAGTCTGTAAATAGAAAAACAAACAAGTAGATTCATTATGCATTTATGATCAAGAAACCCAAGGAATATTTCGCTCATATGAGAATGTCCATTACCGTGACGTTTTGGATTTGTATGTAATAAATGGTTTGTTACTTGACCTTCCCTTGAAAAAAAAAATATATATTTGAGTGCATCCTATCGAGAAACTTAGACCCTAAAATAATGCATACACGTTTGAAATTTCAAATTGTAGGACCCTCAACTTGAAAAAAAATAGTGGGTTTTAGTGCCCATCTAAGACCGACTCCAAGCAAAATGGAGTGGCTCAAAGACGTGTGATCAAAATAAATCATATAGCTCTCAGGGGAAACAAACTGTATGCGTTTTTTGTCAAACTACATTTGAGTTAGTCAAAATATTACCGATAGAGGTCTAAAATTGGATCATCCCATCATGTTATTTGGTATATCGTTGCCTTCGTTTGTCATTATTGTTGAACATCTATAGCCATTTCATTAATTCATTGTACAAAAGATTAATTGAGTGTCAAGACGCATTACTAAGTCATTAAAGATATATATCCTCATTCAGAATCGGATTGGTTTACTCTTGTTTCATAATTATTCATATTATTTGCTATTTCTAGAGAAGATATTTAAAATTGTTAACATGCTAGCTTTGGCAATACATGCATGTGATCTGATAAGATTCATGTGTGTGTGTGCAATGTGACTGAAGATGCCTAATTGCACGATTGGAAACACGGACCAAAGGGTAGATGGAAGTGGTCTGAACTTGCAACTAGTAACCATCACATACATTTTAGGATAGATCAACTCATACATGCCGGAGCTTCATATATGTGCTGCATTTTCATGGTCGTGGAAATGATAGTTGGGCAACCGTTCACCAAAACCATTATAATGCCACCGAAAGCAGAAACTCGATTTTCCATCATTTTAACTTGCATTTAGACAATATAATATTTTGTCCCTGTATTATTATTTTTAGAATTTATTTTATCCGCCGGGCTGTTAGTTTTTACTCACCAAGTTGATTTGGCTTAACCTAATTAAAACAGCAATAAAGCACGATCAATTTGGATCTACTCTATCATGGTCTATGGAGACATAAGAGGACTAGAGTCTAGACATCAAGTCAATAGATAGTACCGAAGTTGATGACAAGTTGACATCTTTGATCCCTGTGTTTCTTAAGTTTGTGTGAGGAGATTGATGTGCATAGTTCTAAACTGCTAACAAGTTATACATATGAATACTACTATAATAGATGAAGTTGGGATTCCGGAGTTTAGGTTGCCCCTTAGCATGATAGGTGGGAGCTCATTATTTGTTGTCTTTGAAGAGTGTCTTATAGTATAATATCATGACACTTTTGTCAAGTCAAGCGTGATGCACCTCTACTGGAATGCATTTGAAAGATTATGTATTTTATCTTTAAAGTTGCAAAATATTGATTCAAAATTCAAACGATTTAGGAATTTTCCAATTTGCTCATTTTCTTCTTGTTTGTGTGATAAACTGTCAATTTGGCCACTATACATTGCATAATGTCTTCTTGAGCTGGTATTTCAACAATTTATCATTTGTGGATGAAACGAAATAAGCCGATTTATAATGTTTTAACTAATCTTTGTCTTTATGTAGTCATAGCAGTGTAGGGGTACAGTTATGCTCCCCGAGAATATGCTCTTTACAAGATTTTTTGTTTTACTTATTTCTTTTGCATATTACTTGAAGTTACCTTATTTTGCATTGAAGGTTGTTGGGAACACCATCCGAGGACGGGAGTTAGTTCATTTAGATTATGAGTATCCTCGATGGAAGCCTTGTGCATATGCGGTTCCAAATTTGGAACATGAGGGAGTTGATCTTTTATCGGAATTGGTGCTTTAAGTTGCAAGTTGCATTTCTAAGTTTTATTTAACTTGTCAAGTTGCATGCTAAAATTCATAAAGTCTTACTTAACCTCATAAAGCTTGGCTAATGGAATTCATAATAATCAATAAATAACAACATTGGATGGACTTGATGAAACAACGCGGGTTTTAATGCTTCAATGTTGGATTTGATGACCATTTTTAATCGCCATTGTTGTCCTATTTCATTCATCAGTCTACATAGCAATTTTTCACGAGTGTATTGGCATTAAATGTGAGTTGCTAAGTTATAAACCCACCTAAAACCTAGTAATCGGTGAAGTATAGGAAAAACTCTTATTAACATATTAATCTTTTTCTTGAATTTTAAGATGCTCCAATATGATCCTGCAAGTAGGATTTCAAAGCAAAGGCAAAGACTTGATCACCCATATGGCCGGCGCCTTTGACAAGTTTATGATTTACTTCATCGTTTGATGATTTTGTTTTTTTGAAGTAGAATTACATGTGGTTGATGTTTATGGATTAAGTGGATGCATTACATTGCGCCTCACCGTCTTGTGTGCTTTATCATCTTGGTATTTGCACTTGCTTTCTGCAATTTGTTGGGTATAAATCTAGCTACTGTAATATGGAGCTGTTACATGACTGTTATGTATAATTTCTTACGCCTTTACTTACATTTTATATTAGTTTTTGACTATTTTTGTCTTCTTATTTGATATGTACCTTCATGAATGTGATCGAGTTATAACTTTGATAAGTTCTTTCTAAGCTTTTGGCCATGGGCACCAATTTATGCATATAGGAGGTGCATAGTTTCACATGCATTGCCAACTTGAGTATATATTAGGTTTATTAATGTTTCTAATAAATTTACTTACGTGATTTTTTTTTTTTTTTAATTTGTTGTGCCAGATTGGTCGATTGGATATAAGTAGTAGAATCAAGAAGAAGCTCAGTGGATCTTTGCTCAAATTAGCATGCTATAGACATTATTTGTGGAATTTTAGTCTTGAATAATTGCCTAAATTTAGTTGAACGCGTTGTTAAGATTATGTGAGACGATGTTTTTCATAAAAAATAGTTATGTGAATTCTTTAAGATCTTTTGTATTGAATGATTTAGTAATGAAATTCATTTTGTTATGATTTGTGGTGAATTGTTTTAGGGTTATTGTGTTCTATAAAAATTGTTTTGGGCAGGATTATGTAAATGGAAATGTATGGTATATGTATGAATTGCACCATTTGCAATGCTAAATGCGTCCCAAATAAAGCACAGGAGTTTATATCATTCGCAACAATTTTGGTGTAGCTAAAAGCTTTGATTCTACAGTAACGTAGATATCTTTTGCCACGCTTGGTGTGTGGCTAAAATTTTGGACGTCTTTTGCCACGCCAAATGTTCAAACTAAATATTTAAATTTCCCGACTATGTAGACAAATATTTAAACTTTCCAAGAACTTAAATAGTGTTGCAAAAGGTTGCCTTTGCGGCGCTTTAGTTGTGTAGCTAAAGGTATCACTTTTGCAACGCTATCCTAGTTGTTACAAGCTCTCTTTTGACGCCATGCGGCTGTAAATAGTTTGAAAAAAATTTGCAATTAATTTAATTTTAATAAATGAAGTAGCAACGGAATTAGTGTATTAGCAAAGCACCCTCAGGCCGCGAACAAACTAGAAACATTTGCCACGCCACCTTTGGCGTTGCATTTGAGTATTTGAGACGACTTTTAGCCACGCCTTTGCAACGCCATCTGGTGCGTTGCGACAGATCTTTTGCCACGCTCAAAGGCACCTTTAGCGATGGAGTATGGCGCTGCTAAAATCATGCTCTGTTGTAGTGTTGGTTCCGCGACAGGATCTTGCAGTTAGGATGGAGGCATCTACTGGTAAGTGATAACGACTCGTATTCACCTCAGCTTACTGCTTATTTCTACGACCATGTTAATTTCTACTGTAGCCAAGATGGAGAACAAGAATTCTCCGTCGTAGTTGATAACATGCCACTAGAATTCAATAAGTATTTGGTAGCGTTAGTTTCAGGATTACCAATACCTGATCCTATTCATAATTGGGGATATAAGATCGATAATGCATACTTCTATGAATATACATATTTCCATGAGTATTATGGACGAGGGGTGTTTCTGTATAATGGACAAAGGGTGTTATAACATAGCCCTTGGTAGCCTGTCCCTGAATGTAGGCACCACCATGTTATTCATCCTGATGAATATTTTAGGGAGTGGGCGGTTTACTGCAAATAGTACCACCGGTGATGTTTTCCTTGCTTTTTAGGTGAGGGGCCCCCGATATGACATTCCCTCGAAATTATTAGTGGCTAGTCTTAAGAGAGCCCAACGATGAGACATAAGTATCTTCTTATGCCTGCTTTTGGTTTGCGCGATCATGCGTGGTTGTTTACGTGATTCGTACCCACCACACAGATTGGAAAAGGGTTGAAGTCATGAGACCCACCAATTGGGTGGTTCGTTCATTTCGAGTTATGACTTGGC
Organism: Coptis chinensis; assembly: GCF_015680905.1. Lineage (NCBI taxonomy): Eukaryota > Viridiplantae > Streptophyta > Magnoliopsida > Ranunculales > Ranunculaceae > Coptis > Coptis chinensis. The sequence continues at coordinate 41,879,772 of NC_141463.1, forward strand.
CGGGATGGCAGGTGCAACCTCATTTGGTTGCCCCTTACATCCCATCAGACATAGTAACACTCAATAGGTTAGCACAAGTTGATGACACATGGCGACGGGCTTGGTAAGTTATCATGGCATGGCAGGACGCGAAGGAACCTCTTCTCTTTGGAGAGGAAGATGAGGAAGATGACGTTTAAACGGGAGTTAAGGTAAGTTTTTAGTTTCAATTAGTGTCTGCTTATGTCCCAAGCAATTTGATTCTTGTTAACCCCATAACGGGTGGCACTCATATAGAGTTGCGTTCGTTTTTCTTTTCAATATTAGTATGTTTTAACCTTGTTTTGCAGATGTTCCAGAATTTCACCCATTTCCTGGTATTTCTCTACCCTATTTATTTAAATACTTTGAGGACAAAGCATGCTTTTTGTTTGGGGCGGGGGGGGGGGTGGGGGGGCATAGAAACACGTGTAATTAAGGCATATGTTAGGATATAGATATGTACAGTATGCACTTGTTTTCTAGTAAAAATTCAAAAATTTCAAAAATATAAATAAAAAGTTATGTTATACACTTAGGAATGTTGGTATTGTTTTCTTTCTCTATGCTCTAAATAATCTAGAAGTCTCACATAGCTTTTGCATTAGAATAATTTTTAGAAACTTAGGTTAATATGTAGGTAATAATCTTTACATCTATCTATAAATATATTACATGAGTATCTATGATTGTTTAGCAGTAAGTTTCTGAAGCTAGGCTAGAGTACTTATTCTACAAATCCTGTGAGAATATAGCCTAAAACCTTATATGAGTGAAACGTTTGAGAAATGGCACAAGGGAGAAGTAAAATCCGGATAGAGAAATCACACATCCACTTACTTGATCACTATACAATATCCTAAGCAAGAATTTAGGCCCTCCTTGGATCAATATAGCCAAAAATTCAAACCTATGTATTATTTTCCTCTAGTCGCCGCTTTGAGCCTTTTTTTAACCTTTCATAAACCGCAAATCCTTTACCCTGTTACAAAAACAAAACAAAATAATGATAAAAAAAAAAATCAGCCTACCCATTCTTTGAATGAGTCTGAGAATAGAGATGAATAATAGAAAAGAGAAAGACCTTTGAAATCAAGAATTTGTTAGTCGCCTTTAGATAAGAAAAGAAAGTTTCCATCCAAATATAAAAAATAAAAATAAATAAAAGAAAATAAAGAGTTAGAAATCCAAAAAAAATAGAATCAAAGGAGTCAAAAGCCAAAGAAAAAGAAAAAAATATGGATAAGGATGGAAACAAAGTGTAGAAGCAAAAGTAAAGAACAAGGTTTTATCTAGTTACATAATATGAAGACTTTATTATCTCAGACTTGTCCGTTTTGAATATCCATTTCCTTCCTTCTTAAACCATCTCCTAATCCCCGCAACACTTAATAAAGACCTCTAGCTCAATTAGGAATAGGGTAGTGTGATAGTAAGTGGCAGATGTGTTTGATCGACTATGGCTTCCTTGTGTGTCATTGAGATTGTAAGGTAAATTTTGCCCACTGCACACTGGAGTAGCGAAACTTGAGCGGAAAAATCAGAGTGGTTTTTGTCTTGACATTTATGTGAGGACCTACTTAAGGATGCTATTCCGAGTTTTCAGAGACGGACCTGCTAGTGCATTTCATAGTACTACTCATTTTATATATGTTTATTTGTAGATGATTGATTATTATACATATATTAGTTTAGGTTTCGACTTGATTATTATGTATTCATTGCTAGTGAGATGTATAGATAATGGAGACATAAATAAGGAAACAATAGTTTTATTTCTTAGTCGTTGTAGTATAGATGAAGTTTGTGAGTACCTTCACTGGAAAACTCTTACAAGGCTATAACTCGTCCACTAGGGGATTCCTAGTGGTTTAAGGCCTTGTTGCATATGGTCAATGCAATCGCACTCAGCGAAACGAGATTAGTTAGAACTCCATTTTTGTCACTTATGCTAATTTCTCATATTTGCTTAAGAACAAGAAAAATGCTATTTGGGGGTGGTTTGATAAGAGCTTAAAACTATAGTTTTAAACCCCTAACAATAATATTTTTAGACCAATTATGCGAGTAATAAATAAGAGTTAATGCTGATTACATGTTTTTATGTATTTCAGACATTGGAGTCAATTATGTGTAGGAATGTGTCACTTTTGCGAGATAAAGGAGCAAGGTTTGTTGCTAAAATGTTCTATGATTAAATACCAAGATTCAAGGAGAAAAATCCTTTTTAAAGCCCAGTCAAAGCTGAAAAGTCAAAGTCAATGCGTGCAGAAATAGCGCACAAAAGTCAGCAAAACTTCTGAAGGCCGTATCTTTGGACTCAGACCTCGGAATTTTGCTTACCTTAGAATTGGGCTCGGAAAGGGATTTCCAATGGTCCAAACCTTGACCCAATCAGAGGAGCAGAAGTAGTCGAAAAGTCCATTGAAGTAAAATCCAACTGAAAAGGCCTCTATAGACTAAAGAAATTGGGTTTTGGGCTTGATTTTCTGGCACAAAACATGGCTCCTCAGCCCATGCACGAAAATGTGGATCTTGTCTCCTCCTTTTCAACACACAAGATTTAACTCTTAAGAAAGTAGAAAATTAGGTAGCCATTAGAGCAGATTTTTAGATCTAATTTTCTCTATATTTAATTAGTTTTCATATCTTGTTTTAGATCTACTTTTACCTTTCAAATAATTAGTGTTAGAACAAGTAGATTATTATTTTAGAATCATATTTAGTTTTATAATAAAGTATTAGTTTTTAATTCCAATTTAATTTATTAATTAAATTTTTATTTAGTTTTAGTATTGTTAAATTCATATCTTAGTTTTTTTTGGTAAAGTAAATTCATATCTTAGTTGTTAATCATTTCTTAGCATTAATTTAGTTTTGAATTCTTGATTAGTTTAAATTAGTAAATTTAGAATCTTTATATCATGTCTTGTTTAAATTCATATAGAAATGATAGTTTGATGAATCAATGCTAAACCTCCATTAGAGGGGTTTGAAGAAGCCTTGATGAAAACTTGATTGTATAGTGTAGAAATAGTTGTAAGAGTCTATTCCACTCTAGAAGGGAGTTGATTCACCATGAGAATGGGTTGAACTTCCTTACATGCTAATCATTAGTTGGTAGAGATTGCCATGAATGATTAGGGATTAGAACGACCAATTCTTATTGTAAGAACGTAAGAATTGGATTACAACAATCTATCATAGGATATCGCACGTATGGTGGGTAGCCAACTTCAGCGCAGATGCTGCGACAATGCATAAAGCCACTTTAGAAAAGGATGAATTTGTATGGAGCGTGGAAATACCACCTTTTGTCACAAAATTGGAAAACCAGGACCATTTATACTTTAGATTTCCCTAGAGTGTAACAAGATGCCCTTTTGTTCCTTATGGTGGAAACTCTATAATGTAACTTTGTTATTATAATAATATATTTACATTTTCTTGCAAAAAAAAAAAAAAAAACTATATATTTTTGTTTTTTGGTTTATAATTATTTGTGTTCTTTGAGATTTCTAGCATTTAGACTTGAGTTGTTGAAGAAGCGTCTACTATGACATTGGTCTAAGCTGTCTAAGATTTATTTGATAAAATTCCAGAAAGAATTTCTGAACATGGAAGTTGGGGTTGAATTGCCTTGATATGATAACTAATGTTTGAATGAATGTCAAAAAGCTTTGCTTTCACTACATGAAAACAAGCTTGTTTTGACACCAAGCCCGGCCAGAAATTGATGGGTACTAACCATCAATAATATTTTTAACGGCTACTTCCATAGTTGATAGTGCATACCCGTCAACTATAATTTTGATAGTCAATGCCCGTCTTTTTTTTCTTCCACAAAAATTCACCTTGTGTTCCCAATTACATTCTTTTATGTTTCTCTATCATTTATTTCTTTCTTTCTTTCCCAATTTTTTCTTTACTTGTCCGTCAACACCCTTGATCTCAATTTCATGGTGGATCCATTACATCTCTGTTATCTGATGCTCGCCTCCATTCAAGCAATGAATTCGAGGGTTCCATTTCGTGTTGTCATGCACTTGGGGTTCTGCGATTTTTGTTGATGGGATATACTATTATTCCCTCGCAAGCTGTTGTTGTAATAAAATAGGAATCTGGTGTTATTAAGGTTTTTGTTTATGGTAAGATGCATTTTTAGGTCATATGGTTCATGTTTAGGTTTTTAATTTATATGCTCTTTGAAAAGATTAAAGCTTGTAATTGAAAATATATTTAACTATATTTTCAGTATCTAAGCAAATATATCGCCACTATGAATTGTGAGAAGATTTATCTAATTTAAAATGTAGTTTGTCGCTGTGCTCTTTCTTGTCTATTTTATGGAGTTATTTAAATAAAGCTTTCATAGTGAGAAAGCTCCAGAATACTAATTTATTGTGGAGGAATGGGGTGTCAATTGATACACATGACGAAGTCCACTTTAAACAGTGATCGATTCATGTTTGTTGCTAATTGGGTTTGCTTTTCTTAATTTAGGTGTTAAGGAATTTCATCTGGTTTATGGAGTGATGAATTGGTCTATTGGGTTTGCTTTCACAAGTTATACTTAATTAGGTGAGTTACTCTCCCCAATCAATTTAACAAAAACACCAACTAATGCAGCTTTCTTATACATATATTTTTTGTTGTTCAATACTTATTGTTTTGAGTCATTCACTTTAACCAGTTAGTTTGAATACTGGCTTTAAAAACAACATAACATAGACAAGCATGCATTTAGCACTTACCAGTTACCACTAACATACATTGTTAACATATATTAGCTAGATTGTGATAAAAAATGTATGTGATCACCACTAAAAAAAGGATAATATGCGGGCCATATTTCTGATTGGACCATATATATATGCAAGCCACTAAAAGACAAATTTAATTTTGTTTCCTAATTAGTTTAGTGGCTTGACTGTATTTAATTTATGGCTTCTAGATCAGTTCTTTCTATATGCTCGCTTTCGTTTGCAAAATTAAGTCAGCTAACCTTTGACTTATTACTTCCAACATTTTTGGGTAATTTAATCACAAGTTCTATTGAAACTTACTTCAATTTAAGATGTTATTCCTACTATGCTTTATGCATGCTTTGTGCAATGGTTCTTAACATCTCTTGTACGTGTTTTATTTCCAGGGAAAGAATATACTAGGTATTGCATTTGATACGGGATTTGTGCAAAACTTGTGAAGGTGTTTGCCGAGAAAGGATAAGCTAGCTACTATTACAGAATGATACTTATACCACTGTTTTTAAGTGTAGTATAAATATATTTACCACTGTTATGCAACCGTGACAATAGGTGGTGTGGTATATAATAATAACAAAACTGTGGTATATATGTTTAACGGATACCACGGTTTTTCAAAGAACCGTGGTTTGTATGCCCATTATATACCACAGTTGTCAACAGAACCGTGGCATATAAGCTATTGAAACCATGGTTTATATTAGTGTATGTGTTATAATACCGTGGTATATAGTTATACTAAATACTACGGTTTATGCCAAACCGTGGTATATATATATTTTTTATTTAATAATAATGCTAGTAACAGTCTTCCACTTAAAACCGAACTCACGATAACAAAAAATTTACACAACACGCTTTAACGCACAACATTTTCATCTTCCCAACAAATTCCAAAATGTACAATAAACTATCAAACATTGCAAAAAGATAATAATAATAAAATAAAAAACTTCCATTAATTTTTTGAGTGCACTAAGAAAACAAACTTCAAATTTCTTTTCATAAATTAAAAAGGTAAGACTCATAAATTAAACTGGAGGGGTCCGAACATAGCTAAAACTCATCCTCATTCGCTTCCGGCTGAAACACCCCATTTTCCTGGATGAACTGAATAATATCGATAAGTCGAACATCGTCAAGTTCATCTTGCGTGTATGTCTCCTTCAGTTCTAAATTTGTCATCTGGATGAGTCAAAGCACAACATGTGAGAGTTACTATATAAGAATAAAGGAGAGAGAATGTGCTATTATGAAGCATCTCTTGACCTTCAAATTCCTTATCGTCTTTGACACCCGAAGCATTTGCATGAATATGAGGGTTCTTTGAGGTTTCCTCATTCTTTTCAAACAGTGCATGAGCAATCAGCTGGCGTGCAACCATATATAGGTACATTCATGCGGCTTTTGGTGCGATTGACTCTCTTATCCTTCCATTCTCTTGAGAAAAGATCCGGCCACGAAAGCAAAAGAAGATAAGTTGCTTCTTTCCTCCAAATGTAGTCCCCAAAGATGTTGGATTATTCTTTTGCGCTTAAATAAAGAGAAAAGAAAATAAAAAGAAAAGAAAAAGTCAATCACACGGTAACAAACTGAATTTTGTGAGAAGGATATCATAATTAGGAAAAGTAAGACATTAAAGTACACAATTATGACAATTCGTTAATCACTTATATAAAAGGATGCATACAATTTCCAATATATGTGTTTATACCATTCACTCTATCAAAGATACAGTACGTTGTAGAACAAAGCTATAAGTTCTACGTAATGCTTGTAGCACATGACAATGTGAAAAATGACAAACTTTTAATAAGTACAAAGTCAAGCTTCGTGGACATATATTACGTCGAGTTCAATATTGTTATTTAAAACTACTGATACTAAGCACAAAGAGAAGTGGGAAATGCACTACCTGGTAAAGCCTTTGTTCTCCTCAACAGTTGATGGGATGCAGTTAGGAGATCGATAGTCATTACATTGCCACGGGATATCACTGACAAGAACTGATGGTCTGCAATTCCAAACATGAACAGGAAACATTCAAGAAAAGTAATCTATGAACCAATGTTCCATTCGACTGTGGGATCAACATACATTGATGACTCAGGGGATCCCTCTAAGATTAAATGGCGGTCATCTCCTTCACCAACAGATTTATGAGCCAATCTAGTACCAAAAAAATTTCACAGAGTCACTAGAATGAACTTGTAGTAAAGACAGATGGGTGAAACAAATATGATCGGTAATATCAAATAATTATGCAAAAAGATTTAGAAATTTTAAGTCTAGCTATAGCTTTCAAATATAATTATGATATGAAAATGAAGAAAGAAGTTGGGTTGTAACATAAAAAAACTTACCCTAAAAATGTCCGCCAAAGCAATGCAAGAGAAGGCGATTATACAAACTCATTGGTTTCAAGCTCCAAGATACCATCTAGATCGCAGTAAACAATGTGATCGATGAATCGACACTTTCCTTGTATTGACGTAAATACGTTGAGTCCATATTTACAAGTTACAACTACATGAATTCTGAAGGTTTCACTCTTTACGGTCTCTCACACAACTAAAAAATGTGTATATCATAGTAATTTCAAAAGATGCCAGAGGAAATCATTGTAAGCAGACTTTAAAACGAAAAAAAAACTTAATGGAAAGAAGACATAGCTGATTCAAATAAGATGGAAATACTATATTGCAAAAAGCATAACTAGGAGAAAATGTTTAAATTTAAAACCATGGGGAAAGAAATGGTATGTACCACAAAGTGGAAAAAAGAAGACACATTCTTTTCTTCCAAAAGAGCAAAGATTCCAAATTGAAGATGTGGATGGAATATTGTTCCCCAAAAAAAAGACTTAACTATTGGAGAAAAATCAAAAAGCATTTGGAGATTTTGATATTGAACTAATGAAAAGTTATTCCATATGGAAGACACAACCCACTTAAGGTGATCATTTAGATGTACATTGCCATTAACATTAAATATATTTGAACATCATCAAAGAATCAATTCAATGTTGAGAAGAAGATTTGTGTCGGGGCTTATCATTTGCGGTAAAAGAGATCTCAAGGGAAAGTTAGAAAAAGAAAGAAAGTTAAAATCTCTACCCAACAAAACTAAAGCAGTCCAGGTCCAGGGATTCAATAGAATTTGGATATTTATAGAGCATCTCAATGGAGGAGGAGAGAAATGCATAACAAGTATGTTACAAGGAAATACTCATTTTATATTAAAATAAAAATAAAAATGATAGTTTCACACCATGTTATAATCTCATATCATGAATTTAGGTCAAACAATAAACAATGCAGGTAGAAGAATCAAGAAATAGGTTATCATCGCAAGCTAACAGAGCCTACATAGTTTACCTAGTATTGTTCTGGAGGAATTGACCATTCTGGTGTAAACTTTTTTTTTCTTAACTTCATCATTTGATGCTTTGAATCTTTTCATGTAGAAAACATGGATACATAAGAGTAAATCCGCAGAGTTTTTTTGTACTTTGTTCAACAAAGCAGACACTTTCTCAAGTTAAAGAGAGTTCAATAGGGAAGAATGTTATATTCATTACATTTTGTCCTAGTTCTGGAGACATTTAAGGAGGACCAAGCAAGCCATTGTTAGCGGCCTCTAAAAACTTTCTCGTAAAAGGGTTAAGGCACATAGACAAAATTCATTTTAGGCTAAGGATCATGAACTGTTAACAAGTACCTAAAATAAATGGTTTAATCTAGAATCACATCAGTTTTACCGGTAAAAAAAATAATATTTAAGTATGTTTTAAGTACTAATGGAATGAAGATATTAGACTTACTCCATGAGAATACTTTAAAAAGATTGATCAAGAATAGTTTGATATACTCGACAACTCAGATCGGCATCGCCAGTTAATCCTTGCAACTTTCTTATTCATCCGACAAATCGAAACCTAAAAATTAACGCCAAGGAAGCATAGACTAGGAAGAGCAAGCACATACAAACTATGGAAATCAACATTACAAAGTTGATCAATTTCGACAAGACAAGATACTCAAGCTCCTCCATGTAAGTATTTTCATCAAATTTGAACAATGAAGACAATGACTGTTTGCAAGCCATAGACAGAGAGCAAATGAATCATCCAAAATGCCCGATAGAAAGAATAAAATGATCGAAGTTTTTTTATAATCGCAGAAGCTAGCCTTGTCATAGTGAACAATCATCTTACCAAATCTATCCGTTGGAGAAAGGTGATTGGCTTCTATTGCATGTCGGATTCTCGGGCTGTAAGTTCATCATCATATTTTACTCTGTAGAAGCCTGTTTTGGTCAACATTGCTTAATCCATTTCGGTGGTTTCAGAAGCACTTGTAGAGCCTTAAGATCCATCATTTCTACAGATTTCTGATTTTGTTTGTAAGAGAAATTTTTGCGAGCATTATATAAACCACATCATCATCGCGGATTGGGACAATTCATTGTCCATCTCCTTGGGCTCCACTTGTCAAGAATTGAGTCTGCAATTTATTACAAAACAATCACAACAGTAATCAAGAGATGATTAAAAAAGAAATGCAGATAAGGCACACATAAAAGGTTAAGCACAGACAAAGTTACAAACAAATGGCATGCTGAGTAAACAGGCTTAATAGTAGCTACTCAGTAGACAAAGAAATCAAACTCGGACGACCGCAAGAGAGTAGAGATTTCCAAGTGAGGGAAGAAGAAGAGGACGCACACTGCCGATTAAGTGTCTGTTGAGCTTGACAGTAGCAGGGTCCCGACCGAAGTAACGAGAGATGAACCCCATGTCCACCTTCTCATCTTCCAAAACCACTACTTCTTCTACACACTACTTTGACACAGACGGACACAACAGCTTCACAAAGTAACAAGATTTATTATTTTCCAAGACTTATTAACAAAAATCCTAAACATGAAACCCAACACTTGAAAAACTGACTTCTGCAACAATAGCTCCTCAATTGAATCATCCAAAATCAAATTCCCAAACCGAGTGACAATAAGTAGAAAAAATTTCAAGTGAGGAAGAGAAATAACGGTGTACCTCCAGTTTTAATCGAAGATCGAACTAGATGTGTCGTCTTCATCTTCATGGGTGATATATTTGGAACCCTAGGTTTGAATAGGGTTTGAGAGATTTCTAGTCGGGTGACATACCCCTATCACTAGTTGAAATTAGGATTACCCCCCATAATAATTGAAATTAGGATTTCCCCAACTTTGAGTCAAAAGGAGTTAACCAACAAGGGTCGCCAGTTGACTAGTCAAGAATAATGAATTGTCCTAAATACCCTCTTTTCGTGAAAATTACAGAATTTGCCATTGACAATCGCTCAAAGCCCACAACTCAAAGCCCAAACCAAAAAAATACAAGTTAAAATACAAATAAAAATAAAACTCCAATCAAAGTTTAAAAATCAATTACCTAATAAAATTATTCAAACAAAACCAAATAAGAAAAATGAACTAAAAAAAAATAAAAAAATGTGAAACTATTTTGGCAAAGTGGTGATGCTCATATTCTATGGGTGTATATGGAGTCCGTCATGCAATAGCATTAGCAAGTCAAGACGAGGAATTTGTATAATCATAGCAACCGCCAATAAACCGTTTCTTATCTCTTTAATCGTGATTGGATTATAAATGGATATCGGTATAGATACTTCATAGGAGTATCTATACAAAGTAATGTCGATTGAAGCCATACAAAGCAAACCATTGCAAGAACCAACTATAATATATCCACTTCTCAATATTAGGTTTTTCATCGAATGGGGATACATTTCGTTTTATCGATCAAGAACAGAGAGTTTCGGGATCAAAGATAATATAAATTAGGAAACAAATGGCCGTCGAATAATAGACATTAGGAACGGTATAGGTATAGCCATTTTTGGTTCAAGAATAATGTGAAGCGGATGAGACAATGCTCTCTTCAAATGCATATTAATGAATTCAGAATCCCTTGTTAATTTGTACCGTGTCTTACATAATGCACTTTACAAGTTACAACACATAAGATCCTTAATGGGAAGTCTCAAAAATATATCACGATGATCTCAAAATACAAATCCGGGTAACTTCTTCCACCTCTACTAACTTCATAAGAAGATGAATCCACATTCCTTTTAACTTTCTGGACAACAAACTTGGGCATATGTTCTTCCATCCAAGCGACATGATTTAAACGGGGGCATGCACAAAGCGGTTGATGGAAGATTAACTAAGAATCGAGGACATACACGAAGTTCAAATCTGAAAAACAATCCCCACACGAATTATCTTTTGCCCAAGCGTGGTTTGAGGGACGCCTTGAGCATTGAGGCGGCTTCTTTAAAGTTGATTCAGATGGGGAAGAACAAAGCAAAAGATGCTTCTCCCATTTCAGGTTGTCACGGTTTAAATTCGGGCAGAGGATGGCTCGTGGGGACTAATTAGATTCCTTATTAACACGCCAGATAGGCTTCCTAAAATATTCAAGAAAGTTTTTGAACATTTAATTTTAGTGTAATTCCGAGTTTGGGCTTTGAGTTGTGGGCTTTGAACAGTGTCAATGGCAAATTTCATAATTTCCACTGAAAAAGGGTATTTAGGACAATTTATGATCCTTGACTAGTTAACCGATGGCCACCGTTGGTTGAATTTTGATCAGTTGGGGGTCAGGGGGTGATGAGTGCTCAAAAAGTGCTATTTAACCCTCGATTATGCCTCTTGTTTAGCCATCTTAGTGGACTAATAGTGTTTATAAGTTGTGTTTTAAGATTCTACAGTGAAAAAGAGAGTTTTGTAGAATATTAGAGAAAATGGGGTAAAAACGGCAATTGGAGCATTAAGGATCACATGGGAGGCCCGTGGACAATCATGGAGAAGGCCAAGGAATTGGAGTTGTTAAAGATGCGACTTGGACCTATTTTAAAGTCTATTTGGAAGCCCAAGGCTAAAGGATTCGTTGTTTGGACCAAAGCCTGCAAAAGAGGATAGAAGGATAGAAGCGTAAGAGAGAAAATCGGCTTATGATCCCGGGACTAATGTATCGAAGGCCCAGATGCATTGATTAAGGTCCGGGACGATAAATCGAGCCCGTGATGCATTAATTAAGTCTGGGACGATGAATAATGCGTCAGACGCATGAATCCATTAATCAGAGCCAATTCAATCTCGCTTTTGAAGACTAAGTCGGACTCTGGAAGAAGTCTATTTGTATTAGGAAACAAATGACGGTTTGGAATGCTTCTAGTGCTCATTGTAACCCCTATAAATAGAGGACCTAAGTGCCTCATGTAATGGGCCAATTAACTTATATTCTTGTCTCTAGAACTTGAGGCAGAGAGATTAATAATAAAAGATCGGTTTTAACCAGCCCGAAGTCTTAATAAATTAGTCTTTCTAGTCTTATGTTCTTCAACTTCTTCTTCTTCTTGTTCTTCCTTCTTTTATGGAAGGCTAATCTTCTCCTTCAAGGGAGAAGATGAAGCCAGTGCTTAAGGTTTAATGATTCTTCCGGGTTCATGGTGTTCTTCAATCAGTTAGTTCTTTATGTTTGTAGTTATTAGTTCCATTGTCCACACCTGGGGGATGGAAGTATAGAATAGGGTTTATGTTTTGCAATATTAATATCATGCTAGTGTTCTTTTCTTTTTTTCTAGTAGTATAGTTCTTTAGAGTTAGGGAAGTATTTTTTGTGTTGCCTTAGAAGGGGTAGCTCAGGGAGTGGCTGCCAGGGGAAGTATTCTTTGTGTTTGCCTTAAGTGGTGATTCATTGAATGGTCAGCCTATTAGGAAGTACTCCTTAATGTTGCTCTTGGTAATACATTGAATGGTGACCGAGCTTACATAAAAGGAAAGAAGATATTAATAGCATAAACATAGGAACAACCTTAAGTAGAGTTAATTGTTAACGATGTTTCGGTCAAGAGGGCATCGCACTCGCCGATTGCCTAATTGTAGTCTACTTGTAAGAACAACCATGAAGCGAGAAGGTCATAGATCAAAAGTATTGGTGGATTCTAATCTCTTGAATTCCCTCTCTTATAAATTCTCAACAGTTTAGTTAGTTTAGCTTAGTTTAGCATTAGAATCTACAATCTCTACAATATTAGCTTTTAATCCCTCAAACCCCTTTCCAAATTCTCGTCTTCACATAACATACACTTAAAAGTGGAACGATACCCTACTCATCCTTTACTTATTGAGGGATAATTAGGTTTTGATACGCTTCTATTTGTTCAACGATCATCATCTATCTACATCACCCATCATCTCATCTACACAAAAAAAAAGAGGTAGTGTCAATGGTGCCGCTGCCGTTTTAAGTTGTTTATGTTTAACGTTTTCTTTCAAGATTAGAATTTTGGATCTTGAGGTAATTTTAGCCACATCATCCATCCTTTTAAGAAAGAAAGAAGCTTGAAGGACATCTCGAAGACAAGATCTACCATCCAGGTTAGTCGAATCTTCATTCTTTTTATTGCTTTCTAGTATAATTGCATTTAGGACCTTTTCAACAATTGAAGTTGTAAGCCAACACAGCGAAAAATCAAACTCTAGTGTTTCTTGTCCGAATCTTGACAAACGGACTATCGATCGTGGGCAAGTGGTACTTTTAAGCAATCCAAGTGATTCACCATAACCCTAGAAGAGATGACTTTTAGACAACGGGCGAGATACTAGCTGCAAAGCCCAACCCAGTTGAAGAAAAGTAGTTTTACATTCTAGTATAATTTAGAATAGTTGCATAGTAGGATAGTTTTTGTTATTTTCGTGATAGAATTTTCTAGTGTATGCCCCGTCGTCCATATCATCGTCCAGTAAGAACACAACAGTGGACAAGGTTTAACAACCGACTCACAAGAATACTAGACAAGATTGATACAATGGCCGCACACAATGATAGAGGTGTTTTGGACACCAATAATCCCGGTTATCCCACCCATGCAAGCACAACAGAGGAAGAAGCTGAGCGATTTCTATTCACCAATCATTGGAGACCCACCCAGCAATATTGTTTTTCCAGAGACAGAAGCTAATCAGTTTGAACTTAGAGCATCAGTAATCTCTATGCTTCCAAAGTTCAATGGTTTGCATAATGTTTAGCCTTATGTTCACATGAACAAATTTCTATCACCCCCTCGAACTTTCAAGAACAGAATATCGGGGATGAGAGTATCAAGTTAATTCTTTTTCCACTCTCACCGAAGGTAAAGCATCGAATGGTTAACCGCTGACAAACCGATCAATTCAATCAACAACTGGGAGAAGTTGAGAACAAAGTTTATGAACAAGTTCTACCCACCCGTAAGAATACAGATGCCATGCAGCGAAGCCATCGGCAATTTCAAAGGGAAGGTGATCAAGAATATCATCAAAGCCGGAGAAATTCAATAATCTGCTAGTCTCATGTCCACATCATGGTTATGATAAGAGCACATTGGCTCATTTTTCTTCGAGGACTTTCTACTATGAACAAGTGATGATACGATCAATGCATCAAGGTAAGTTTACATCATCGATGGAGAGGAAGCCTACAACTTTCTCGAGAATTTACCTAAAGACACTCAACAATGGAGTACTAGCAACGAGGACGAGCTAGAGTGGAGGGTCTTAGAAGAAATTTGGCAACCAAATTCAAGAAGACCCAAATCAAGCAATGCTATCAATTATGGCAAGCCTATCAACAGGACTTGAAAATCTGAACAAGAAGTTTGATCAGTTCTCCATGAATCCTCCAAAACCAAACAATTTCCAAGCTAAACCTCAGCCATCCAAGCCTTGTTATACCATTTGTGAGCTATGTTCTGATGAAGGCCATACCACTGAAGAGTGTTCGTACTATCTGGATACTAATGCGGAGGCATGTAGTATCAACTCTTTAGGAAGAAATAACTAGTTCAATCAGGGACAGAATTATTGGAAGCCACAAAATACAAATCAGAGGAATTTTCCTCCAGGATTTCAGAATCATCAAATCGGTTCGTATCAACCCGATATCGGTTCAAAACCGCCAAAGAACCATACGTAAATCAACGGTCATACCGTAACCAAAGCAATACCAATCCAACACAAATAGAGAGTTAGTACCAGATCTTATGAGTGGATATATTGCCCCTACGCCTCAGTCGAGCAAAGCGGTTATCCCACATCCGGAAGAAGCTATCACCACCATTGTCAATGAGTAAAAACGGACAAATCAAAGAACCCGAAGTTGGAGAATAACTTTAGTGTCATTCAAGGCCGATAGGGCAAATCGCTACCGCTTTGACAGAGAGATCAAAAGGAGCATTACCAACCGAGCCAAAACCGAAAGGAAGAGGTGTCTCCCGCAGTGGATAACACGGAGATTACTCGGTCGAATGCCCAAGTTAGTTCATGTCACCACCACTGGAGGTCGCAAGAAAGTTGATAAAGGATTGTCTATGAACCAGGAAAATATTCTCATGGAGCCTAAGGTAACTTATGTCCCCACCATCCCACCCAGTTCTAACATTCCAGATATATCTAGTGTTGGCAACTCAAGAAGAAACATTGCAAAAGAAGTTGGAAGGAACTACTGTGGAATTAAGTAAGAATAAGCCATCACGAAAGTGACTCCACCTGTCACTCCACTATTTGTTACCAAGCCAACTGAAGCCCAAAAGAAGAGAACCGATATTGAAGAATCCAAAGACCGCGTTTCCTTGAAACTAGTGAATACGATTAAAAGATGACCAAGATAAGGAGATTTGCGATGTATTTTAGAATTTCTGATTAATATCCCATTTTCGACCGCCATCAAGCAAGTTCCCTCATATGCCAAGTTCTTGAAAGATCTAGTAAAGAAGAAGACCAACATTCGAAAGAAGCTTTTATCGCTCAAAGATTTTTCATCGCACTCTACGAATCTATCGGTTGTGGAAACCGAAAGATCCTCGAAGTCCAACTATTACATGCAGAATTGGAGATTCTTTGGAGGAACAAGCTTTATTAGATTTGGGTGCCAGTGTGAATCTTCTACCATATTTCGTCTACGAGAAGTTGGGCTTGAAGGATCTAAAACCGAATCGATGTTACTTTTACGGTTAAGCGGATAGATCGGTGAAGATACCTAGAGGAATCATTAAAGATGTCATAGTCAAGATCGAAGATTTCTATTATCCGGTTGATTTCATAGTACTCGACACATAACCTACATCTGGTAGGCAAATACCAATCATTCTAGGCAGACCATTCTTGGCCACCGCAAATGCACTCATCAACCGGCCGAAACGGTAATATGACATTATCCTTTGGTAATATGAAAGTTGAGACCAATGTTTTCCATATGTTACAAAGAACCACGGGAGGTGTGTATCTTGGATCGAGGTATGCATGATTGAAGCGTTAGCACGGGATTATCGACTCATTCATATCCCTGGCCGACGAAGTTATTGAAAGCTCCGACGGACTTCAGATTGTGAGGAACTTAGTGTTGAGTCAATCAATGCAATTTTGGATTCATCATTGTCATGGATGACATCAAGTTCAAAGAAAAGCTTGAATCGCCTATGCTTGATGGACCACCTAAAGAGCTTAAGAAGGAGCCACCTAAGTTAGAATTGAAGCCTTTACCGCCTACACTCAAGTATGTTTTCTTGGGAGATTTGGGAACCTACCCAAGTAGTCATTGATCGATTTGATCGCTTGGAGCAAGAATCCAAAGGTTAGTAGCACTTTTAAAGGAACACAAGTCAGCTATAGGTTGGACAATTGATGATATCAAGGGGATCAGCCCCTATGATAGTTCAACATAGGATTCATTTGGAAGAGGATTCCAATACTTCTAAGCAAACCACGAGGAGGAGGCTTAATCCAAGATGAAGGAAGTAGTTCGAGAAGAGGACGCCTAACTCCTTGATGCCGCATTATCTACCCTATTTTTGATAGTCAATGGGTTAGTCCAGTTCAAGATGTGCGAAGAAGTCCGGAACCATAGTAATCGAGAATGAGAACAATGACTTGATTCCAACCAGATTCGATTTGGATGGAGAGTTTGCATCGACACGAGGAAGTTGAATAGCGATCGAGGAAAGATCATTTTCCATTGCCTTTCATCGATCATATATTTGAAAGATTAATTTCGGACAAGCTTCCTACCTTTCTTGATGGTTACTCAGGATACTTTCAGATCCATATTCACCCTGAGGACCAAGAGAAGACATTCACATGTCCTTTTGAGGATTGTCTACATCATCTCTCCTTAGTCCTTAAACGTTGTTGCGATACCAACTTAGTTCTGAACTGGGAAAAGTGTCACTTCATGGTAAAGGAAGGGATACTGCTGGAAGGAATTCTAGTAGATCGAGCGAAAATGTCTATAGGAAGTAAGCATGTTGTCGAAAGATCAGTTTTGAGATGGAAACCTAAGTATTCCCCACCTGTTAGTTTATGGGATTTACTCCCTGTTGACCTTCAAAGGAAGATTATTTGTATGGCTCGTGTAGGGTTCGGTAAAAGTCCATTTGCACATAAGAGGAGAGTGCGTAAGCTAGGTTCTTTGTAAGAATTACCATCCGAAACTTGTCCCTGGGTTCTGACCATTAAGAGAAAATTGTTGGTACAAGGTATACTTTTGTCAATCACATCCGAGAGATCGGAAGAATTCCTACAAAGTGGAACCGAGTGGGTGGGAGTACTAGCCTTGAGGATCTGACTTTAAAAGACTCACATTATGTCTTGAGGATCTGACTTTAAAAGACTCACATTACGTCTTGGGGATCTGACATAAAAAGACCTAAAAATTTGTTTCTTGAACTAATTCTGATATTCGGCATCAATGGTAATATCCTACCTTTTTCTCATCCATTTCATTTACTTCTTTATACATTGAGGTCAATGCATGCATAAGTAGGGGGAGGGTGTACTTGAGAAATGAATTTCAAAAATTAGTTTTCAGAAACAAAAATATTTTTGTTTCTATATCAGTAGCATGAGAAAAATGAATTTTAATAATGAGTCTGGGATATATATTCTATACTGCTTAGTGTTGAGTTTGATAGATAGTTGATATTATTGATTTCATTACCGCTTAGACTATTTATTATGCTCAGACATAGTTCTTATTGATAGAATTCTTTATCAAGGCATCACCATAATACTTGGTCAGTTTTGTGTACTTTTGCTAGAAGAGAGATTTAAACCCCTAGTAAACTAGAAGTAAATTTTTTAAACTTAGCCCGTGAGACTTGAGCTTTATACCCATTCTTTGGAGAGTTCTTATTTAAAAATCCGAAGTCTTAGTGACTCAACATCTTTCAGTTCTTTATGTCGTTGTAATATAGTCTCATTATTTCGTTGATTTGGTTAATCACGGAAGTGACATCAACTGGGGAGATAGCCATTAGGTCTTGTAGTCTATTCAAATAGAGTATCATCTTGATAAGTCAAGTAGTAAACCCATTCAGCCTTTATCCCACCTAGTAGGACCATCATGTTAAACCCTTTTGCCTTTACAATAAGCCATTTTCTTTAATAAAACCCCCTACCCCTTTACCTAACTCCAGACAAGGAGTATAGCCAAAATCTTTATCAGCCATACCCATATATTTCTGAGAATACGAGGGACACAAAAGAGGAAGAAAGAGCACAAAAGGAAGATTACAAGGGAATACCGAGAGATACAATAAAGACCATCATTCTGTTCTAAGTGAAAGAAGCTAGTGGAAAACAAGCATATCCAAGACTAATCAAGGATATACCATCGAAAGTAAAAAAAAAAAAAAAAAAAAAAAGTTGAACGGAATGGATGGAAAAGCTAAGACAAAGGAAGAATTTTCTCTGCAATACAGAATTTAAAGAAATCTTCCAAAGAAAGAAGCAAAACCCTTAGTGTTTTTGATAAACAACCTTAGAATTATTTTTACCTTTTCTTCATAAACCAATACCCAAGACAAGTTACAACCCATGACTTATCACTACAGTATGGTACGAAGTCTAGAATAGGTGAGAGGATGCTAAAGTGAATGACCCGACACTTCATATGTGATTGACATTCTTTCCATGAGACTACTTTTATTCAGAAGTCTATTTTTCAAGGTAGTATGTGGGATGTTCGTATGCATTATTCTTTTCCCCACATATATGAGGTAAAATAGTAGACCATCTTCGAGAGATTCTTTGTTGAGAGTATGGTGGTGAGGATTGAAAGTCGAGATTATCTGTCTAAAGGTAAACTAGGGATTCCGTTTCTTGGATAGGAGAGTATAGAAAATTGACTAAGTACACACATAAGCCTTGATTGAGAATTTTTGTCAATTTTTACTATCTCTCATCATAATCTATGAGTCTTTGCAGCAATGTAGTTAGCAATGGAGATTGTCTATTGGAGTAAGCACTAAGTGGGTAAGGAATTTCTCTCTCTGAAAAATACTATCATTCTTGAACATGCTATTGATTGGTTTTGTGGGTATATCACCTGAAAACCCTTAGGAGACTATAACTCGTCCTTTTTGGGGAACTTAAAGGTTTAAAGCCTTGTTGCATATGGTAAATGCAATCGCGATGCCTGCGAAAATGAGTTAGAATTTTATTTTTGTTATTAGGATGTGATTTTGATCACTTATCTATTTTTTTTATCTTATTTGCTAAGAGACTAGCAAAAGGCTAGTTGGGAGTTGTGATAAGTGCTCAAAAAGTGCTATTTAACCCTCGATTATGCCTCTTGTTTAGCCATCTTAGTGGACTAATAGTGTTTATAAGTTGTGTTTTAAGATTCTACAGGTGAAAAAGAGATTTTTGTAGAATATTAGAGAAAATGGGGTAAAACGAAGCAATTCGGAGCATTGAGGATCACATGGGAGGCCCGTGGACAATCATGGAGAAGGCCAAGGAATTGGAGCTGTTAAATATGCGACTTGGACCTATTTTAAAGTCTATTTGGAAGCCCAAGGCCAAAGGATTCGTTGTTTGGACCAAAGCCCGCAAAAGAGGATAGAAGGATAGAGCAGAAGAGAGAAAATCGGCTTGGCGCGCCCGGGACGTATGTATCGGCGCCCAGACGCATTGATTGTGTGGGACGCGATTGATTAAGTCCGGGACGATGAATAATGCGTCCCGACTCATGAATCGATTAATCGTGAGCCAATTCCTTCTCAGTTTTGAAGACGAAGTCGGACTCTGGAAGAAGTCTATTTGTATTAGGAAACAAATGACGGTTTGGAATGCTTCTAGAGCTCATTGTAACCCCTATAAATAGAGGACCTAAGTGCCTCATGTAATGGGCCAATTCACTTATATTCTTGTCTCTTAACTTGAGGAGAGAGAGATTAATAATAAAAGATCGGTTTTAACTAGCTGAGTCTTAATAAATTAGTCTTTCTAGTCTTATGTTCTTCAACTCTTCTTCTTCTTGTTCTTCCTTCTTTATGGAAGGCTAATCTTCTCCTTCAAGGGAGAAGATGAAGCCAGTGTTTAAGGTTTAATGATTCTCCTTAGTTCTTTATGTTTGTAGTTATTAGTTCCATTGCCCACACCAGGGGATGGATGTATAGAATAGGGTTTATGTTTTGCAATATTAATATCATGCTAGTGTTCTTTACTTTTCTTCTAGTAGTATAGTTCTTTAGAGTTAGGGAAGTATTCTTTGTGTTGCCTTAGAAGGGGTAGCTCAGGGAGTGGCTGCCTAGGGGAAGTATTCTTTGTGTTTGCCTTAAGTGGTGATTCATTGAATGGCCGCCCTATTAGGAAGTACTCCTTGATGTTGCTCTTGGTAATACATTGAATGACTGCCCGAGCTTACATAAAAGGAAAGAAGATATTAATAGCATAAACATAGGAACAACCTTAAGTAGAGTTAATTGTTAACGATGTTTCGTCCAAGAGGGCATCGGCACTCGCTTGATTGCCTAATTGTAGTCTACTTGTAAGAACAACCATGAAGCAGAAGGTCATAGATCAAAAGTATTGGTGGATTCTAATCTCTTGAATTCCCTCTCTTATAAATTCTCAACAGTTTAGTTAGTTTAGCTTAGTTTAGCATTAGAATCTATAATCTCTACAATATTAGTTTTTAATCCCTCAAACCCCCTTTCCAGTCCTGTCCTTCACATAACATACACTTAAAAGTGGAACGATACCCTACTCATCCTTTACTTATTGAGGGATAATTAGGTTTTGATACGCTTCTATTTGTTCAACGATCATCATCTATCTACATCACCCATCATCTCATCTACACACACAAAAAGAGGTAGTGTCAGGGGGAGAAATCCTAATTTCAATTATTACGGGGGTAATCCTAATTGCAACTAGTGGTAGGGGGGGTATATCAATATAACCCAACAATTAATCCTTTATGTTTTTGCCTTTTATTTGCTAGAAAAATAATTAAAAAACAATTCAGAATATAAAAAGAAATAAACTAACGGATAACTTGATAAGTAACAATTATATCCGTTAGTTACTTGGTTACGGATATATCTGTTAGAAATCCAAAATATCGTCTGTTACAAATTAGCCCTTATGGTGTAGTGTCAGTTACGGTGGGTTTTCTCACTGTTGCCAAACGTACCCTAAGAGTCGTAGAACTGTAGAAGTTGTGGGGAGAGACCGAGAGAATAGCTGGAATCTAATTTGAATGAGTTTCGTACGTGTATTTTTTATTTATTTTTTCGTGTATTTGACTATTTGGCATAAACCACGGTAGAAAATGGAAAATTTATATACCACTGTTACTGTTTAAGGTAGTGGGGATGTGGAGTACTATCATGCGGAAAAAAAAACTAACCATGGTATATGGCCCAACTTATCCCACGGTTTTCATGTAACTGTGGCATATACTAGTAAAGCAATGACCAAAGAAGTTTCCGCCGTGGTATATAAGTATTTCCCACGGTTTTTAGAAGAACCGTGGTATAAACGTTCTTATTGACCGTGGTATACATGTCATTCTGTAGTATATAGCTAGCTATTCCCTAAATTGACAAGTTTGGTAAATATGATGTACTATTCGCAATTTTTTTAACCAAGCAATAGTATGTACAAAATGAACCATTATTACCCGAAGCTACATTGTTTCTTTTTGAGTTTTTGTTCTGCCATCTTAATATCTAGGTTGTGCCCATGATATATACCAACAATGTACACTACCAAAAAAATGTCATATTATGACGGTTGTTTTTTATCTATCTTGACGGCTTTGCTAAAAACCGTCAAGATAGGTGTTTTAATAATATTTTTATGATGGCTATTGCAACATTATGTCGTGTATGACACAAGCATCAAGAAAATATAATAATTTTATGACAGCTATTGCAATATTATTTCGTGTATGACACAAACGTCAAGAAACTATAATAAATTTATGACGTCCATTGCGACATTATGTCGTGTATGGCACAAGCGTCAAGAAAATATAATAATTTTATGACGGCTATTGCAACATTATGTCGTGTATGACACAAGCGTCAAGAAAATATAAGAAGTTTATGATGGCTATTGCAACATTATGTCGTGTATGACCTAACCGTCAAGAAAATATGTTGATTTTTTTTGATAATCTAAATATATATTTTATGACAACTGTTGCAACATTATGACGTGTATGACTCGTCACAAAAATATTATGATTTTATGATGGCCACCATAATAAACCGTCAACACCTTTCACGCTTTTGGACCATATTCAACTGTTAAGAACTAGACAAAAGAAAAAGAAGAAAACCCAACATCGTTAGAAAAGGTGAACCGTCGAGATTAAACAAACCTAGCACTGCCCCCAAAACTAAAGCGTCAAAAAGAGCCAACTCATAGACAGGAGGACAATAGAAGTCAGAATGTTCAGGACTAAAATAGAAATTACAATGAGGAGAGTTTATTTTCATGACAGGAGTGGGTTTTGCTTTTTGTTTATTGACAGAGAGGGCATCGACCTTATGAGTGAGGGATTCAATTAAAGTTCTAAGTTCAGGATCTTATTTTATCTCAAATATATTGGTTGCCTTAACTATTAAAGAAGACGAAGTGGAGCGAGAGTAATCGTTACCTCCCCAGTTGTTACTTTTCTTGGATTGATTATCTAAGAAGTTATATGCAGTTGTGGCTCCTTTACTTAAGAAAGTACCTCCATTCATTATATCTAAAGTCTCCTTATGGTGTTGGGATAGGCCTTTGAAGAAGGCATGAACTAGTGTGTCTTTACCAAGATTATGATGGGGACATTCTATGAGAAGATCAGTGAAACGATTCCAACCCTTAGAAAAAAACTCTTAAGGCTTTTGGCAAAAGAAGTGAATATTTTGTAGCATTTCATCAGTCTTCTGTCGTGGGTAGAATTGTTCCATAAATAATTCAACTAGTTTTTTCTATGTGTTGACAGAGTTTGGCTTTTGTACTGTTAGCCAAGCTGCTGCTTTGTCAGCTAGGGTGAAAGGAAACACCCTTAGGTTTATTTTTTCAAGTGTTATGTTAGGATAATGGAATGTAGTAATAACTTGTTGTATCGTACCTAAGTGTTGATAAGGCTTCTCATGGTCTAACCCATGAAAAACACGTAATAGATTAAATATATTAGAGGGGGGGGGGGGATTCTAAAATCTCCTGTAGTATCTACAAGAATTATGCAGGACTCAGGTCCATCATTCAAAGCTTTATAAAAATCAAAGAGGGGTCTCTTTGCTATTTCTTCACCCATTGCTATAAATGTAGTTGGGGTGGATGTAGGTGGTGTGTGTGGATTTTTAGATAGGCGATTATTTTTGCTTCTATGATAAACTAATATGGCAGGTTTATGCGTACCATATCTTAATCTCATGCAAGTTTTAAGTCTAATATGCAATTCCTAACGAGCATGCAAAAATATCCTGATTATTACTAGAAATAGAATCCTCTTACAGTAGATTCGAGTATGTAGAGAGGTGTTACCAGGACCGTCCTTGCTACGTATATAAACATCATCTTCAACAGCCTTAAAGCACTGATAAAGGTAAAAATATAGTTTTACCTACGAATAAGCGACGAACTAAAACGCAAGTAAAACTATGACTGAACTCAAGTGTGTTTATTAAAGATTATTATACTCTCGAATATATTGAAATAGAGTGGAGTGAAAGATTCGTTCCATTCCTAGTTCTTTAGCATTCAAAGTTTTCTATATATTATCAGTCCTAGCCAAAGTTAATGAGAGTAATGGTGTGGAATTATACTACGATGTGAATTCAAATAACAAGATACGAATAACGAAATGACGGAAAATACTAAAGTTTGAATCTAGATAAAGAATTAGGGGGGATTGAATCCACCTTGAATCCAACTTAATAAACTAGCATATATTGTTGTAATCAAATTCTTACGCTCTTACTATAAGAATTGGATGTTCTAATCCCTAATTATCCATGACAATCTCTACCAACTAATGACTAGCATGTGAGGAAGTTATACCCATTCTCATGGCGAATCAACTACCTTCTAGAGTGGAATAGACTCTTACAATGATTCTACACTACCCAATCAAGTTTTCATCAAGGTTTCATCAAACTCCTCTAATGGAGGTTTAGCTTTGATTCATAAAACTATCATTTCTCATGGAATTTAATCAAGACATTATATAAAGGTTCTAACATTACCAAATTGAACTAAGCAATAATTCAAATCTAAATTAACAACTAAGAAATGATTAACAACTAAGAATCAAAATTAGATCTAAGTACTTAAATAAATCAAAACCGAAATTATGAAGAACTAACTATTTTATTGATCTAATGAATAATAAAACAATGATTCAATTAACTAAGTTCAAAACAAGATAATAAAAACTAATTAATTTAATGTAAAACTAGATCTAAAACTATGCTCTAATGGCTACTTGCTATCTAACCTAATTTTTCTAAGAGTTAAGTCTTGTGTGTGGAAATGGAGGAGACCATATCCACATTTTTGTGCATGGGCTGAGGAGCTATGTTTTGGGCGGAAAATCGAGCCCAAAACCCAATCTCTTTAGTCCACATGGCCTTTTTCAGCTGGATCTGACTTCAGCAAGCTTTTCATCCACTTTTGCTCCTCTGATTTTGTCAAGGTTTGGACCATTGGAAATCTCTTTCCCAGCCGGTCGTTTTGACATAAGGTAGGCCCAATTCTAAGGCCTGAGTCCAAAGATACGATCTTCAGAAGTTCGGCTGACTTTTGTGTGTTGTTTCTGCCCGCGTTGACTTTGACTTTTCGGCTTTTGACTGGGCTTTACAAAGGCTTTTTCTCCTTGAATCTTGTCCTTTAATCACAGAACTCCTTAGCAACCAACCCTTGCTCCCTTATCTCGCCAAAGTGGGACATTTCTGCACATAATTGACTTCAATGCCTGAGATACATAAAAACACATAATCAACATTAACTCTTATTTATTACTCGCATAATTGGTCTAAAAGTATTATTGTTAAGGGGTTAAAACTACAGTTTTGGGCTCTTATCAAACCTGCCCCAAACACCATTTTGCTTATCCACAAGCAAATATGAGAAATCAGCATAAGTTAACAAAAATGGAGTTCTTACTAATCTCGTTTTGCCGAGTGTGATTGCATTGACCATATGCTACAAGGCCTTAAACCACTAGGAATTCCCTAGTGGACGAGTTATAGTCTCGTGAGAGTTTTCAGTGAAGGTACTCACAAACTTCAAATATACTACAAACTATTGTTTCCTTATTTATGCCTCAACTATCTATACATCTCACTAGCAATGAATACAGAATAATCAAGTCGAAACCTAAGATAATATATGCATACTAATCAATCATCTATGAATACACATATATACAATGAGTACTACTATGAAATGCACTAGCAGGTCTGTTTCTGAAAACTCGGAATAACGTCCTTAAGTAGGTCCTCACATAAATGTCAAGACAAAAATACTCTGATTTTTCCGCTCAAGTTTTGCTACTCCAGTGTGCATTTGGCACACTTTACCTTACAATCTCAATGACACACAAGGAAGCCAGAGTCGATCAAACACATCTGCCACTTACTATCACACTAACCTATTCCTAATTGAGCTAGAGGTTTTTATTAGGTGTTGCAGGGATTAAGAGATGGTTTAAAAAGAAAGGAAATGGATATTCAAAAAGGACAAGTCTGAGATAATATAGTCTTCATATTAAGTAACTAAAGAAAACCTTGTTCTTTACTTTGTTTCCATCCTTAGCCATTTTTTTTTCTTTGGCTTTTGACTCCTTCGATTCTATTTTTGGAGTTTTAACTCTTATTTTCTTTTATTTTTTTTTATTTCGATGGAAACTTTCTTTTCTTATTTGAAGCGACTAACAAATTCTTGATTTCAAAGGTCTTTCTCTTTTCTATTCTTCATCTCTATTCTCATACTCATTCAAAGAATGGGTAGGTTGATTTTTTTTTTTTGTTTGTTTTGTAATAGGGTAAAGGATTTGCGGTTTATGAAAGGCTAAAGAAAGGCTCAGAGGGGCGACTAGCGGAAAATAATTCATAGGTTTTAATTTTTGGCTATATTGATCCAAAGAGGGCCTAAATTCTCGCTTAGGATATGGTATAGTGATCAAGCAAGTGGACGTGTGATTTCTCTATCCGTATTTTACTTCTCCCTTGTGTCATTTATCAAATGTTTCACTCATATAAGGCTTTAGGCTATATTCTCACAGGATTTGTAAAATAAGTACTCTAGCCTAGATTTTAGAAACTTAATGCCAACAATCATAGATACTCATGTAACACATTTATAGATAGATGCAAGGATTATTACCTACATATTAACCTAAGTTTCTAAAAACTATTCTAACACTACTACAAAAAGACTCATATACCACGGTAGGTAAGATTTTGTATGTCACTGTTTTTGCAATGACAGTGGCTAATATTTGTATACCACGATAGAAATTCATCTAATTTTTTGGATCTTAGTTTATACCACTATTTTACAAAAACCGTGGCATCATGTTTGCCATATGCCACGCCCCATTCATTTTCCTTTTTTCAGCTATTGGTATCCCACTGTTTCACAGAAGCAATGGTTTATATTTCGGCAAATTATCAATTCTGTGGGGATTAAAAGTTATATCAAAACAAAGGAAGAGTTCCACCAACTCCGAAATGTAGGCGCTCAAGGGCTAGGATTAAACTTTCGTTTGTAATTCGATCCAAAACTTTAAGAGATCAGTGTGTATGCTTTATCAAGTTGTGTTTTTCTCATTTTGTGCTTTACAAGATCTGCTGATTTCTTTTTCGTTTTTCTTCATTCTCATCTGGTAAGAATTTCTAGTTTATACTTCGAAATTTCTGGTGTTTAATCTATGTTTGTCATCACACTTCTACTCCTCTGAGTAAATCTTAGTAGACTTCTTGCCAATTAAGTTTGAGAGGGTTGGATACGATATTTAGGTTATATGTGTTGTTTATTTGTGATGATTCACTATAGTTTGTTGGTTGTTCTCTAAATAGCTTGTCTTGCTCTTAATGTGTTTGATTGAATGATTGCGTGGGTTGGCTGGTGTTTGCTTCTCACTTGGGACAGTTAACAATAAAAGAGGGGTTTTGTTGTTGGTGTTGTTCTTGGTGGGATAAAAAATAAGAAGGAAATGGAGTTCTTACAAAATACTAGAATTTCATTTGTGGGTATTATTGTATGTAGCTGTTATTGCAATTGTTGCTGGTGCTTATTATTTCCACTTTTCCAATTCAAAAGTATATAAAACCACTATTCTTGAGCTTAATGTTGTTATTTCCTTATTTTGGTTTGTTGAAATGTTGTGCATGGTAGCTAGAATTCTGAATGTGTTTTTATTCAATTAATTAATTGCATTTGCAGCATTACCTTTCATTTGGGGGAATTTTATTTTATTTTTTTAAAAGAAATCGATAGACTATAGGCTATGGACAGTTTGTTTTGAAGTCTCATTGTGAAATTATGCAAACTCATTCTAAACTTTACTGTAACTTTCCAAGCATTAAACTACAAATAACTTAGTTTTTTCCCCACCATGCAGTTACTTTTAAGTGAGATTTTATACCAAGAAATGACCACGCACTTAACCCCCTGGAAATAATCTATTACTTTATACTTAGCCTATAGGAATTGAATTTATAGGCTCTCGAAAGATGGGATACTAACCCTATAGGAATTGAATCTCAAGAGTACACGTAGGTATTACATAACTCTTTCGTTGTTAGTGCTTTTTTACTAGTTATATGTTGTGACTTGCCTTGTTATAAATCATTAAGGCCTTTCTTGTATTTAATTTTGTGGTGCAAATGGCAACTTGGATAGAGATGAAGGATACTTGAAGCAATTAGTAGTCCGTTAGGGTATACGTAATCCCCCTGGTTAGTGTTTTCTCTTAGCTATTTGAATAGGAACTTTTGGTGTATTTGCATGATGCATGTGATGTTCGCATAATTGGAATTTATTATTGTTATCGCCACTCATGACTATGAGAACACTTTGGTACATACTTTTTTCTCTTGCAATTCCTTATTTATAAGATTGTACCATGGATCACTCTCTTTTATGATTTTCATATATAATTGGTTAAGTTAAAGAAGAAGGCGGTGGCTATACTAGTCTTACGTGTGGGCTATTTCTATTAGTGACTTGCTAATGCCTACCCGCAGAGGCAAGAGCATCTAATTCATGCCTGGATGGAGGACAAGGTAAAAAAAAGATTAGCTGATCACGGCAGTGTACGCGAGCCCTTGTTTGCTATGTAAGTTTTTTGCAGTCTTATGTTTTTTCAGTGGCATTTTTCTGGTCAAGTATGTTGTGATGAGCTTGACAACATCAATTTTTTATAGTGCTGGCCTGGTTGTGCTTTCTTTTTAAGATATATTGTTGCTAATAAAGCAGGTTTGTTTTAGCTTCCATCTGTAAATTAAACTACTTAACTGAACTTATGGGGGGGTGGGGGTGCTTAATATATTTTCTTAACCCATGCAGACATTGCATACAGTTGCGATAGCAAATCTTGTGAGTGTAACTTCTTGTATACAATATCTTGTTCTTGCTTCTTTGGACCACGACTTCTTTTCATATTATTTAATTTTGTCCTTTCTTTTATATTCAGCAGAAGAGACTACCAAATGCATCCAAGAGCTTTGTATGTTGTTTTTAAATTTATGAGAATCTGGCATACACTTAAGACTGTAAACAATCTATCTTGGAATACAAGTTCAGGAGTTCGATCCCAATCCTAGAACTCCACAAGAACTAATTAATGGAAGTTGATAAAGCTCATGAAGTTTCAAAACCATCGGTTCCAGATGAAAAATAGTTCAGATCAATCTCCTCACGAAGCTTTAGGTACTCAACGAATCTATTTATTGCTTACATTGCATGTTCATCTAGAATGAGACCAAATAGATCTTGATTAATGTTCCCCTGCTTTTTACTGTTATGTTGGGTCCATGGCTTGCTAGTACATTTTGATACACGAGAATTGTTTTTTGGACAGTCCTAAGTTTGTAGAAGTGGTGTTTTTGTTTCTAAAGTATTTTAAAACCTTCTATAATAGTTTGGTAAATTGATCTTTCACATTGGCAAGTTATTTCTGTAAAACCCCACATTTTTGGGCTTAAGAATAAGTTGGGCCATTACTTCCAGTAATGGGCCTAAGGTAGATTTAGGGGACGAGAAAAAGGGGGGAATGAGTGCTGGAAAGGGAGGACACGAACTCTCTCTCTTTGTGTGGTAATTGGAGGGGTTTCTCTTCCTTGGTCTCCCTCTCACAATTTCGAGGGTACACTCATCCACCTCAATATAATTACATGAAAAGGTAGGAGTGGGCAGCAAGAACACAGGAGAAGAAAGTGGAAAAGAAAGCTTTGAATGAATTGGTGCATCTAATTCTTCTTATTTTAATCTTGTCATATATTGGGTTTCACTCTTTGCTGAAAGGTTTTACAAGAGTTTGTTGGTTAAAAGTATTAAAAGGTGACTAAGGTCCATAACTATTATCTTTGAACGTCTTCCGTATCTCATTTAGAAAATTTTATAGTAAGTACTATTTGTTAAGGATGTAAACTTTTTGATAGTTATGGGACTTGGATGTATATATTTAACTTGTGTTTTCGATAATGACTTTGTACGAGGTGCTTAGATGATCTGGCATTAGTCGAGGCATTCAAGTACTTTGGCGTACTAAGTCTTAGTGTTGCAGTGATCTCATTTTGCAAACCGGTTACTTAATTGCTCTGGCATTGGTCGAGATGGTTAAGTAGCTGGGTTAATCAATGAGAAGTATATTGCTTAAGTTTTCAGGTTATGACAGGATTTTTATTTATGAAATGTTGAAAATACAGAGGAGATTCTGCTAAAATTTTTCCAGAAAAAGTCATGTATCTTAGGTATATAGTTGTTTGAGATTTGGGGCGTGACATTTTCCTAGCTCGATAGATCATTTTGTTGTCGTTGTGTGTGTTGTATAGGGTATCAATTCGATGAAGGGGGAAAAGCAAGAAGACCAAAAGAAAAAAAAAAAGAATTGCATGCTCTCCAATCTGACGATCATCACTGCTATTTGAGTAAGGTATTATCCGGGTTCTTTATGCTTATATTATCTGAGCTCTATGTGTACTTGTAGCATATTTATTTATATCATGCATTCATTTACCTTCGTCTGTTAGAAAGGTGCCGAATGCTGCATTTTTTTTGTAAGCTTGCTTGTTAAAGAGTCCACAGGGGGGTAAATTCCTTGAATGAATATATGCCACCGATTTTAATTGTTTTGATCCTTGAATGAGTACTTTTTTATTTTAATTTTTAATCATGACTATTTCTTTTGTAGGGTGACCAAACTTTGTTTAATCTTGGCTGAATGTTCTTGGGACGAGAATGCCAACATAGAGGAGGATGTTCTTGGTGAAGTTATTTCAAATACAAAACAAAATAGAATAAGTTGGTTTGGAGGTTTTTATAATATATTTGTATTGATTATAATTTGGATTTTCGATTGGGAATGGATTGCTTTCAAATTGTGTTTAGAATTAGTCATGTGGTGGACCATGATGTTTTGAATATGTGATGAAGTGGAATGTGATATGCTAGTTTTATGAAGTTATTAGGTGATTTGGAATATTTAAATAATTAGGGATTTTTTTTTTAAATAAAAAAATTTATATACCACGGTTTTGGAAGAACCGTGGATAATATGGAGACTTTATAGCACGGTTTCCCAAAATAGCAGAACTTTGTAATGGTCATATACCACGGTTTTACACTAAATAGTGGTTAATGGGTATAAGTTTATACCACGGTTTTACTAGAAGTATTTACCACCCCAGCTGATACCACGGTTTTACTAAGAATCAAAATTAGATCTAAGTACTTAAATAAATCAAAACTGAAATTATGAAGAACTAACTATTTTATTGATCTAATGAATAATAAAACAATGATTCAATTAACTAAGTTCAAAACAAGATAATAAAAACTAATTAATTTAATGTAAAACTAGATCTAAAACTATGCTCTAATGGCTACTTGCTACCTAACCTAAATTTTCTAAGAGTTAAATCTTGTGTGTGGAAATGGAGGAGACCAGATCCACATTTTCATGCATGGGCTGAGGAGCCATGTTTTGGGCCAGAAAATCAAGCCCAAAACCCAATCCCTTCAGTCCACAATGCCCTTTTTAGCTGGATCTGACTTCAGTAGTCTTTTCATCCACTTTTGCTCCTCTGATTTTGTCAAGGTTTGGACCATTGGAAAGCTCTTTCCGAGTTGGTCGTTTTGACATAAGATAAGGCCCATTTCCGAGGCCTAAGTCCAAAGATACAGTATTTGGAAGTTCTATTGACTTTTGTGTGTTGTTTCTGCCCGCATTGACTTTAACATTTCAGCTTTTGACCGGGCTTTACAAAGGCTTTTTCTCCTTGAATCTTGGTCTTTAATCATAGAACTCCTTAGCAACCAACCCTTGCTCCTTTATCTCGCCAAAGTGGCACATTTGTACACATAATTGACTTCAATGCCTGAAATACATAAAAGCAGCGTAATCAACATTAACTCTTATTTATTATTCATATAATTGGTCTAAAAGTATTATTGTTAAGGGGTTAAAACTATAGTTTTGGGCTCTTATCAAGCATGTCTATGTTACTTGAACAATTATACGAGTATTGGTTCGAGAACACGTTGTGGATTGTGAAGTCTTGTAAAAAGATTAGCCTTATTAGTTTTTTAAGTTTTAAGAATTAGGTTAAGGCTTTTTACTCTGGGCTTCGTGTTCGTCCTTGATGTTAGGCCTGTGAAACGGGCTTTGGTAGTGGGTGGGCTTACTAATTTAACGAAGATTAATTAATTTTTTTGTATTTTTTTATCAAACCAACAGCCAAGTCACTTAGGAATTTGAGGGAGGTTGTTCGTGTGTGCACATTCCTTAATTAGAGAACCCCAAATTCTTTTACTTTGCTAGACACCATTTATAATGAAGAAAAATAATGTTTTTTAAATTTTGTAATTTTTAGCATACGAGTAATGGACTGTACTCTTGAGATAATATTGCAAATAATATAAAAAAATAAATTTAGTCTACTTAAGCTAGGGCGCACGCGCTAAACAATAGGCTAAATTGGGCACAGGGCGGGCTAATTTTTTTTTTATTATTTTCTTTTTCGTAAATTTAAAGGAGCGTGGGTGATAAAATGTAAAAATGATAATTTTACTAATGAATAAAGCGATGAAACTCTAAACGTAAGTAAAACTAAACGATAGTTTACGTGCCTAATTTATCAAAGTTTTCTACTCTCAAATCTATCGAAATAGAGTGGAGTAACAAATTCGTTCCACTCCTAGTTCTCTAGCATGGAATGTTTCCTAATCTAATTAATCGGTCTTAAGTCTAATGAGAGTTTTACGAGGGGAAATTATACTACGATGCAACTACCCACAAGATACAAACTATAATTGATTCAACTGTGGAAATACTACGTTGATTCTATAATAAGGAATTAGGGGGGATTGATTCCACCTTAACTCAACTTAACTCACTAATGACAAATCGTCGTAATCCGAATTGAACTGCTACACAGAACAATTGGTTCTTCCTAATCCCTAATTACACATGACATTTCTACCAATTCATAACTAGCATGTGAACGATTAAACCCATTCTCATGGTGAATTAATCGTTTCTAGAGTGGAATAGAAATTACGACGACTCTACGATAATCGGAATCAAGCTTTTATCAAGGCTTCTCAACCCCCTCTAATGGAGGTTTAGCCGAGAATCATTCTGCAATCATTTCCATATTAATCTAAACTAAACATAATATCAAGATTCGAAATTTACTAATCTAAATTAAACAATAATTAAATTCTAATTAACAACTAAGAAATGATAATCAACAAGAATTAAAACTAGATCTAATAAATTGTAAATGACAAAAATCGAAATTGACAAAAATAACTATTTTATTTATCTAATCAATAAAGAACAATGATTTAAAGTTTTAATCTAAAACAGGGAATGAAATTTTAAAACTGAGATCTAAAACTAATTAATGGAGGCTACTAATCTAATTTCTAATCTAGGTCTAACTATCTACCATTAACAAAGAGTGAAACTTTTGTTTTTATACATTCAGATCTAAAAATCGTGCATGGTCTTGGAGCCATATTTTGGGCCAGAGAATCAGGCCCAAAACCCAATTCTTTCAGTCCAAAAGGCCTCTTCAGCTGCAGTTGGCTTCAATAGAATTTTCGTTCACTTCTACTCTTCTGATTGGATCAAGGCTTGGACCATTGGAAATCTCTTTCCGAGCCGGTCGTTTTGACATAAGGTAGGCCCCATTCCGAGGTCTGAGTCCAAAGATACGGCCTTCGAAAGTTCTCACTTGACTTGTGTGTCTTTGTTTACGCCCGGCATGGACTTTAACTTTTCATCTTTTGACCGGGCTTTACAGAGGCTTTGTCTTCTTGAAAATTGGCCTTTAATCACAGAACTCCTTAGCAACCGACCTTTGCTCCTTTATCTCGCTAAAGTGGCATATTTCTGCACATAATGGACTTTGAAGCCTGAAATGCATAAAAACACGTAATCAGATTAACTCTTACTTATTATTCATATAATTGGTCTAAAAGTATGATTGTTAAGGGGTTAAAACTACAGTTTTGGGTTTTTATCAGTGGGGCGCACTTCAGAATAGGTCAAATTGGGCGCGCTGTGTAAGGGTAAAATGAGGGCACGTGCGCTCTCTCAAGTAACTAACGAAGGTTAAATTTTTTAGGGTCAGATCATGGAGGTGCAAGGAGTTGGTTGCTCAACTGGTATGCACTAAAATAGTAGGAGAAATATTTTGCAAAATCGTGAACAGTGAAAACAATGTTTTGGTGTGTGTATAGTGAAAACAATTTTGCTAATCTAAATACACAATACGTAACAAATCAAGATAGCAAGCGGCGCCATTTGACAAGATAAATAAAATTAGATGTGAAAACATGTTGTTTTAACATGCTAAAATCATTCTAATAAATCAATAATAATACTCTCTAAAACAATTGTTATATGGGAGTAGTCGTGTTTGAACCACTCTTGCTTGCACGTACTTGTAATGAATTTAGACTAACTAAACTAATCACTAATGAGAGAGTAATTTTTAATATGAAAATAGTAAATATAAGTTTAAAAACAGTAGATTTAAAGGTGAGAAAGATAATTAGGGAAGACTTAATCCACCATGTAATTCGGTTGACAATTGTTTAGTTATTAAATTGCCTTTCTTGATCCCTAGTAAACAACCTACATCTCTATAGTCATTGATTGACTAGGAAGAGAGATTAGTACCCCTACAAATCTCTTTGATGGGGTTTCTAATCTCTAGCCTCTTGTTATGAGTTCTATCTCTAGAAACTCATAATGAAAGACTTGAAATTCTAATGCGAAAACAATAACAACTAATAACTAATCATCCTCACATTATTATTGTTATTTTTTATCAACAAGCGAGGCTATTAATGGGGGCCCCTACCCCTTTATTCATAATAAAAGGCCTCTGAACTGGATTACAATCTCTCATACTATCTTCATATTACATCATCATCTATAATTTTCATTACATTATTAGAAAAGAGTATACTAATATCTACATATGCCTCATCAGGAATAGTACTAGCTAAAGAATCCGCTAGTTTGTTCGCTTATCTGTAAATGTAGACTAAACTGAACTCCTCCAGCTCTGTCTCCATTCTTCTAATGCTTCTCATCATCTTGTTCGCTTACCATGGAAAAACAGCTTTATGTATAAAAGCTATTACATTTTGAGAATATGTTTGTGCCCGGAGTTTCCTAATGTTCTGCGCAATTGCTAACTTCATACCTTGTTCCATGCCTTGAAGTTCCACCAAAGCAATAGTGTTATATTCTGACTTTCCTTTTGCTGCTGTCGTGACTCTCCCCCTTTCATCTCTGAGCACAATTGCCCATGCCCATTGCTGTCCTTACATAGTCCCATCTGAATTCACATTATGTATACCTTCAGGTGCCCTTTCCCATTTGTAGAAAATCTTATTTTTCTTTTTTCTCATAATATCCACATTCCATAGATCAGCAAACCACTCCCTCTCCGGCCCATCCTCCATCTTTAAGTTCATTGCACTCAACTTCGTCTTAACATCGCTCATTACATTGAAGACAGTGCTATCCCCCATTTTACTTCGTTGTTCAAAGATTCTTTCATTTCACTCCCTCCAAATCTAATAACAAAACCCATTAAACACAAGCTTCAACTTCAATGGAGGTTTAACCCCTTCTAATGGCTTCATCCTCACATGGCTTCATAAACCCCTTCTAATGGAGGTTTAGCCTTGTTTCATTGGATTCATTAATCTAAAACAGTGAATTAAAGACATAAATAATAAAACAAGAATTGAATATGATGAACTAAAGCTTTATTTGATAATGTTTTAATGGAGGCTATAATGCTAACCTAGTTATAACCCTAAACTAAACTACAACTACACTAAACTAATTATTAACTAAGAAGGGAAAGGAGAGAATAAGTTTAGCCTTAACGCTCTTTATATAGGAGAGGTTTAGGATTATATTTTCATGCATGGGCCAAAAAGGGGGACTTTGGGCCTCTAATGTGAGCCCAAAGTCCATTAGGTTAAGTTAAAGAGGCTATAGTTGTTGGATATAACTTCAGTGACCTTTTCGTCCTTTTTACAGATCCTATTGGGGTAATTCTAGGTCTATTGGAAAGCTTATTTCGAGGCAGTCGTTTTAATATAAAGTAGGCCTAATTCCGAGGCCCGAGTCCAAAGATATGCTCATTTGAAGTTCTGTTGACTTTTCTATTCTTTTTCTACCCGAATTGACTTTGACTTCCCAGCTTTGACTAGATTTGAAAAGACTTTTTCTTCTTGACTCTTGGTCTTTAAACATAGAAATCTTCTAGCAATCATCTTGACTAATTTTTCATACAAAAATGGCATCTTTAAACACATAAACAACTTCAAGACCTAAAATACACAAAAACACATAAACATTACTAATTCTTATTTATTATAAATATAATTGGCCTAAACAAAATACTATTAAGGGGTTTAAACGACACTTTTGGTGCTTATCAAAAATCATGAAGCACAGGAGAGGCAAGAAGGTCAAGTGCAAACTCAAGGTTCCTTTGGAAAGGTGGAGTGCGGGGAACACTCGTGATAGAAGGTGAATGACTAACATGATGATGTGAGGTGGGTGAATGGTGCTCAGCTAGTGTTCTCAATTCTAGATCATCAGAGGCCTTGAGATTTGCAAGACATTCCTCAATAGGTGTGTCAAAAGAATCAATGGGATAGAGGGTAAAAAATTCTTCTTCCACCATGACGTCAAGGGATGAATGGATGTTAATAGGAGGGGCTCGCGAGGTGGAAAAGAAGGGTTCCAAAATAGTCGAAGGAAATCTTCCTCAATTTCATTTATGTACAGGGAATCGAAATTATTATCTTTGTCATCTTCCCTAAAAGGGATATCTACTAGGGTGGGGATTAAGGCGTCAGTCATACTAATATGAGAGAAAAAACTCTCAATGGACTTCACTTCTCCTTTTACAAAAAAACCTATTTATCCCTGCTTGAGTCTAAACATGTTAACCATCACAGACATATTTCCAAAGGAAAGAGTCATTGATCCATCTCGGCAATTGATTTGGGCATTGGCGGTTGCTAAGAAAGGGCTCCCTAATATAATGGGAATAGAATCATGAGCAACTGCTGTGTCAAGAATAACAAAATCAACCAGGTAGTAAAAATCCTGAACTTTAACTATAATATTTTTAACTACGCCTTTGGGATACTTAATAGAATGATCGGCTAACTACAAAGTCATTTTGGTCGGTTTAAGTTCGTGGAGACCTAATTGTTTATATAAATAAAAAGGGAGTAAGTTAACACTCGCCCCTAGGTCTAATAGTGTTGTTGTTATGAAGTTATCCCCTAAAGTACATTGTACAGTAGGACGACCAGGGTCTTTGTATTTAACGAGTTTGTTATGTTCAAATAAAGAGGGATATTATTTAGTTAAGAAGGCTTCTTTAGGTATGTTGGTTTTCCTCTTCGTAGTGCACAACTCTTTTAGAAACATAACTTGTCCAGGCAGACTTTTTATAGCATCTAGAAAAGGTAGGTTTATAGTCAGATTTTTAAACACTTCCCTAATCTCATAAAAATTCTCTTCTTTTTTAGACACAACTAGTCTCTTGGGAAATGGTGGCTTTTCTTTATTCTTATCATAAGGGTAAACAATATTATTAATCTTGTCTTTATCTTTTGCCGTTTTCCAACTAGGTTTCCATATTGGAACCTCTACAGGTGTAGGATCATCAATTTCTATTTGTAAGGTTTTCCCTTTTGGTTATGGTTAGACTAAAAGTTCTACAGTTGTGGGGTCTTCAGTTTCTATGTCATTATATGGTATGATTCCATATGTAGTTTGCGGGCTATCTTTAGGCATAGTCACTTGGTTATCAACTACTTTACCCAAACGAAGGGTAGTGACTGCTTGTAGGTCCCCTTGGTTTATATTACCATTAAATTAAATATTGTTTATTTCGAAGGTAGTGTTTGTTGACTTAAGATTAGACACAACTTGACTTGAAAACACGCCTGTTTGGTTATTATTTTGGTTAGGAGACAGCTCAAGTACCTTTCGGCACAATGCCTGTATCATATTATTTTGTTGTTGTTGGTTTTCTATCATGGTTAATAATAAGTCACCTTTTGATGAGTTAGCTAGTTATGCGTGATAGGGTTATATACTAAAAGTATTACTTTTGTATTAACTCTAATTCTTCATATTTTGAATGAGAATCATATGGGCAAATGTTATGTATATTATATATGTTATTAGTTATATGCATGTGTCTAATACTTTATGATGTAGATGATATGGTGTGAACACAAAGAAGATCATATCATCAGTGCCTTATAAAGTATAAATAATCATTCACAACCTAGATGGATTTGGACAAACCATTGATACGGTTGTAGTATAATCTGGTATTAGTCTATCTTGACTATATGATTACACTAGTACACTTTGTGTGTATTAAATAGGACCAAGTGAGGTTGTTTCTCTTTATACTGACTATATAAGAGAACAAACGCCTCTGTTATTATGGATGTTTGTCCTCTTAATACGAATATAATAACGGGCACTTACATGCATTGTACATTTCTTTAAATCATCAATGAGTGAGATTCATTTGTGAATTAACAAACTCGATGGATTGGGTAATGACATTATATGTAAGGTGTGATGTTGATTATAGAAGGAATCTGTGACCCGCAGGAAGTCAGGTTGATGATGTCCCCTTGAAGAGCTCAAAAAGATTGTCATGTAAATCCTGCAGGTGGATTTATTCTGACATGATAATGAGGTTGAGTGGTACTACTCAAAGACATAAGAAGTTGATTAATGTAGTTGTCAGTAACTTGACTTAATCAACAGACATTCGATATCTTAAACACGGAGAGATCCACAAGCATATAATATGGAGCCCATAAACGCTGACACGTAATTTGGGATTAGGGCGGTAGTGTAACAATGGCCTTTAATGGAATAAGTCATTTGTTGATGGACTTAGGTTGTGTGTTCTGGGCGAGCATGGGAGGCCCAAGCCCGTCGAGAGGCCCAACCCTAATTTCTTCTCATGGTCCCTGTTGTAGCCTATAAATAGATCCCTTCTCTCCTGGCCGAAATTAACTATTCACTATTCATTTTTCTGGATTGAAAAGAGAGGCAAGGAAAGATATATCCAAAATTGGATCTAGCTTTGTGAGAAAGAAAGGGGTTGGTAGATCGTTGCCCACACAACGTCCAATCTATTCTAAAGGAATACAAAAAAGATCAAGGGTTTGATTGTTGATTCGGATTCATAGCTATTGGATTCTCAGAGTTATCACAGCCAATTTAAAGGTATGTTTTCTATCCAAAATCATGAGAACCCATTAATTCCGCTGCACATGGTTTTCGCGGTTTATAGAAATTTGCATTCTGAAATAACGGTTCCTACAGTGCGGTAATAGGAGGGGTGACTGGGACTAAGGTTTGTTGAGTGTTTATATTATGATTTTGATAGTACTGAGATATGTGCACTAAACTTATGTTCTGGTCACCTAAATCTCCTTGTCCTAGATGTTGGTTAAATTGGTGGAAGTTTGTAGTAGGCTTAACGTTTTGATAATTAAAGCATGGAGGTGCGGGTTCTTGTTGTTGATTATAAATAGTGTTTTGCCTCCATTGTGTGTTAGGGTTGCTATTAAAAGCACAGACATTGTCTGACTGTGGTGTGATAAGCTCCTAAATGTGCATTATAGTCCCTCTTACGCTTAACGAAAAGTTAACTTATAGCTTTTACTACTTTTTCAAGTTAAGGTGTATTTTAGACCACTTATCATAAAAGTTGCGTCATAGCACCAAAAGGAACCTTAATCACGCTTATTATGAAGACCAGTAGCTGCTCTGGAAAAATGCTGAAAAAGTCAAAGTCAACCAGTCAAACGGTTAAAGTCAACATTCAAAGTCCTCAAATCAGAAGACCAAAGATGGAGGCCCTTATTTCAAATTATGAAAACTTCTCCCTAAACCTACCTTGGTCAAGAAGGCACCAAAAAGCAAAAGCAAAAGCAGAAGTGAAAGGGGTGAGGTGTCTAGTTTGTAATGGAGAAGGGCAAATTTGTAATGGCAAAAGTAGGGGTATATAAACAAAAAGCAAGGGAATGAGAACTCATCCATTGTCTTAGGATCCAAACCATTTAGTTTGTTTATTTTTCTTATCTTGTTTTTCAATTCATGTCTTTAATTTCTTATTGTTTTATTTTATTTCAATCAACTTGTTATTTCCTTTTCTTTATTTCAATCAAACTTAGTACTTGTTCTTTGTTTTAATCTTGTTTGTTCCTTTCATTTAAATATTTTAATCAATCTTCCTTTTATGTTTTCAAGTCATTTTAATCAAACAATCAATGCTTTCAAGTTCATTAGCTTAGAACCATTTTAATGCTACAATAGTCTACCTTTCACTCTAGTCTACAATAGTCTACCATTCTCCCTCACTTAAAATCTAAATAATTTAAGATGAACCTCAACTCTTAATCTAAACTCTTTTGAAGTATACTCACTACAATATTAAAGCTTCAAATGGCGCCGCCATCATGGATTGAAGGAATGAGAGTGATTGGTTGAGAATCTAAGAAGGGAGCATCATTCTCATCTCTCCATTTATATTTTTTTTTAAATTTTCATCATTTTATTTTTATTGTTTCTCTGTACTGAGATACATTTTTACAAATCAGGTTGTGGGACAACAAAGGTGGAGAGAAGTTGATCAAACAGGCGAAAGACGACAGCCGTCCATCGGCGACCGCACGACCGTGGTGAGGGCGATCGCCCGGGCACCTCCATATAAGTGTGTTCGAGTTTTTCACTTCCCAGTTCATTTGCGACACACAATTGTACTTCGAGACCGGATTTTGTAATAGAGTAGGAGAAAATAGTGGAACTTGTTTGTAATAGTTAGTGATAAAAAGGAAAACGAAAAAAAAAGAAAACTTGGTTTTTGATTGATTACTTTGATGAACAAGAGTTAAACTTGGTTTAAGTTTAATACTTACCAAGGGATTAGAGTTATAATTGCCTTGGGAAGTTCAAGTGTGTGAGGCAAGTTGTGGATTATAGATCACACACTATGGATCAACTTGGTAATCAATACTCTAAGTCCATTAGACTCTAGTTAATCTAGGTGATTAATCTAAAACTAGTTAATTAGATTAGTACAATCTTAGTTTAGTTTTAAGTTTGAGCCCTTGAAGGCGAAGTTGTATAAATTGTCAAAAACCCGACTTGTGGGCTTTTTAAGTGGGCCTTTATTGTAACTTAAAACTGGGTAAAGCTCGAAAGGTTGGGCCTGATTCTCAGATCAAGCGCCAACCGACGTCGTCTTCTCCAAAAGCAGCATGTAAGCACGGCTTGAGAGGTAAATTCTAAACCTCCTCGAAGCCCAAGTAAGAGGATACTTATGTGTTCAAACATGCTTACGTTATTGTTTGAAATTTACTTTCCACATTGCAATTTACATTTGCGCATAAGGCTAAACCCGAGCCATAACAACCATTGGGAAGTCATCCAGATTTCGCTGCACTAACTACCTTCCTCACTCCCCTCCCCCAGATTCATCGTGAGTGAGATTCTTGGTAGCACACCACTTGGGGAAGTGACTTCCTACTCTTCTAAGACGTATAGTAGAGCCATCCTAGTGTCACGCCTAATTGTTCCTCTAAACAGGGTACAGTAAAATATAGACCAAAAGCAAAGTTTTCAAAACTCCATACCTGCAAAAATGAATTTCGATTTCTTGAGCATACATTGCACCGTTTGCGCATGTTAGCATAGTTTTGGGGTCTTGCTAAAAGTGTATGATACTGTGTTCAGGCACTTTTAGTATTAGCAAGAATAAA
This sequence comes from Coptis chinensis, assembly GCF_015680905.1. NCBI lineage: Eukaryota > Viridiplantae > Streptophyta > Magnoliopsida > Ranunculales > Ranunculaceae > Coptis > Coptis chinensis. The sequence goes on from NC_141463.1 coordinate 41,921,477, forward strand.
ACTTACTCACATAGGAGAGTTCGTCGCCCTAGACAATCTCCTATTTCTAGTCCTCCATCTCTTAAGATGGTTGACAAAGTAGTGCAAGCTGAAGAGCTTCTCTCTAACTTCTACACACCGTTGCAAGATGGGTCTCCATCTTGTATATGACTCACACTGGTTACGAGCAATTATATGATTCCACCAAGCATGTTCAATCTTCTACCCATATTCCACGCATTAGAACACGAGTTACTATACGAGCATCTACGTCGTATACATGAAGTATGTAATACCTTTTATCATCGACTATTAGGTTAAGCTACGAGTGTTTCCTTTCACTCTAGCTGGTAAGAGTCATGCTTGGCTTCTCTCACAAAAGGCCAACTCTTTTGATTCATGGGAAAAGGTTGTGTTCTCCTTCATGAAGAAATACTTTACGCTGAAGAAAACAGAAGAGAAAAGAAGCTGATAAACTTAAAATGAGTAGTTTTACCAATGACTAAAGCTCGCGAGAACTCTAAACGCTAGTAAAACTAGAACTATTTTCGTGTATCTAGATTATCAAAATTTTCTACTCTCAATCAAATTAAGATATAGTGGAGTAGGAAGTTCGTTCCACTCCTAGTTCTTTAGCATGCGATGGTTTTGTGTCAACTAATCAATCATAAGTCTAGTGAGAGATTTACGAGGGGAATTCTATACTATGAGGTGAATTCAATTAACAAGTTACGAATAACGAAATGATAGAATGCTAAGGGTTTGAATCTAGATAAAGAATTAAAGGGAATTGAATCCCACCTTAACTCGACTTAATCCTACTAACAAAGACTCGTCATGATCCAAATTGAATGCTTCGCATATCAAAATAGTAATTCTAATCCCTAATTATACATGGCATTTCTACCAATTCATAACTAGCATGTGAGCGATTAAACCCATTCTCATGGCGAATTAATCGTTTCTAGAGTGGAATAACTATCACGACGATTTCTAAGTTTAACAAAGATCAAGCTTCATCAAAGCTTCTTCAACCCCTCTAATGGAGGTTTAGCCTTGATTCATACAACTATCATTTCCCATTGAATTAAAACTAGACATCATATAAAAATTCTATCTTTATGCAATTTGTCTAAACAATAATTGAAATCTTAGGTAATAACGGGGAAATGAATAACAAGTAATAAAGGAATTTAGATCTAAACAATTGTAAATGACAAAATCGAAATGAACAAGAATCTACTATTTTATTTATCTAATCGATGAAGAACAATGATTTAAGAGTTTAATCTAAAACAATAATTGAATTGAAACTAAACTTAATTAAAAACAATTAAAACTAGATCTAGAATTATCTATAGTTTAGGTCTAATTAGTTACCATTAACAAAGAGCTAAGCTTTTGTTTTTATATGCTTCAGATCCAAAAATCGTGCATGGGCTTGGAGCCATGTTTTGGGCCGGAAAATCGATCCCTAAACCCAATTATTTTAGTCTGAAAAGGGCTCTTCAGTTGGATTTGGCTTCAATAGACTTTTCATCCACTTCTGCTCCTCTAATTGGGTTAAAACTTGGACCATTAGAAAGCTCTTCCCGAGCCAGTCGTTTTGACATAAGGTAGACCCAATTCCGAGGTCTGAGTCCAAAGATACGGCCTTCGGAAGTTCTGCTGACTTTGTGTCTTTGTTTTACGCCGCGTTGACTTTGACTTCTTAGCTTTTACCGGGCTTTAGAAAGGCTTTGTCTCCTTGAATCTTGGCTTTTATCACAGAACTTCTTAGCAATCAATCATTGCTCCTTTATCTCGCCAAAGTAGCACATTTTGCATAATAATTGACTTTTATTTTGTAATAATACATAAAAACACGTAATCAGTGTTAACTCTTATTTATTACTCACATAATTGGTCTAAAAGTATGATTATTAAGGGGTTAAAACTACAGTTTTGGGCTCTTATCAGAAGCAAGATACAGTTCTTCAGACAGAGTCCGAGTGAGACATTTTTCGAAGCATGGGATAGATTCTCTGACCTACTCCATTCATGTCCTCACCATAAACTAGAAAAATCCACTCTTGTCCAATGTTTCTTCAAAGGCTTTCTCCCAGAATGAGTAATGATAATTTTTTGGATAGAGGTGCAACCGAAGCTTTAACCTTTCTTGAAAACCAAGTTGAAAAAAGTACCTATTGGGGCGACATAAACAATACCAAAACAGCGCAACCCAGTACATTTAAGGCTAGTGATATTTTTGAGGTGAAATCAGATCCAGAAATCAAAACCCTAATATAAACCCTCACAAGAAAGATAGATGCCCTCACAACCTAACAAAAAAACCAAACCCCTCATCCTATCATGAACTTAAATACCTTACCATGCAATTTTTGTCTAAGCTTAAAACATATAGATGCCACCTATCCCTTAATCACAAACCTATAATCACTTTAGCTAGAAGAAGTATGTGCTTTCAATGTACCAAATGCACCACGGAGACAACATCCAAACTTCGCATGGACCAACATTCCACAAAACCAAACAACACTAGGTTTCAACAAACCAACAAATACCTTCAGACATGGACAAGGTACCTATAACAATCAGAACAGAGCATTGGTTCCATCCCAGTTTAACCAGTATCAAAACTAACCTGACACCAACCAAAGAGACCTAGTTCCCATTACATCATTAACTAGTGTCCAAACAGATTAGCCCACCAAAATAATGCTATCTTTCATGGAGCAGCAAACCCAAATCCTAGCATCCCTACAATAATCTTTGAACTTGTTAACCCAAGATAAAACCCATAAAGGTGTGTTCCCTAGTCAAGCTATTCCTAATCCTAAACCAACAAACACAGCCTTTGAAGTTACAAATGACGTGAACGAAGCTAGAGCACTAAAAACCCTTTTCTTAATCATCCCATCTACAAGGATTGACTCCTCTTGTTCTGATGTATCCCTTTCCTTTCCATTGCATCTTTGGCTTCAAAGGGATACATCAATAATAGGTAACCGGACCTCTCCACTTGGAGGGTGTGGTTGTAAGTGTCGAAACCTTAGTCCACAGTATATCTCGCGTATTCTTTGTAAAACATTATTTGCTCGTCATTGGAGTAAGTGTGAACCTGTGGAGCGAGTATACAATTTTTATTTTCTTTATTTTACACTTCTTTTTAAAAATGTTTGATTTCTTTGTGCTATTAATGATTGATTCTCAATCATCAATAGTTAAGTGATTTTTCAAAATGGGCAATGGATTTTACACATACCAATCCCTAGAACTACGCAATCTAGGGGTGGTTTGAGATCAGCTTTGCTTACTAAGGGTCACCTATATCAACGAGCAATTCACCCGGGTCAGGCATTCCATGTCTTGCGTAGTAAATCCCCCAACTCACATAGTTGAAACTCTGCCTATCTAGATTGGGTTCGCCATAGAGCCGACACGAAAGAGGCGTAAGAATATATGTTATTATTGGTTTTAAAGTAGTAACATCTAGAATCACTGCTTTTGAGTATGAGTTTCTTAAAATATCTCTCCATAGTTTTCAAAACCAGAAGATACAAAAAATGAAAATTATACGTCCGGAGTAACCAAAATGATATTGGGTTAACATATAATTTTATCTTCTTAGCAAAACCTCTATATGGATAGAGATATATTTTGAATGAGAAAACAAACCCAAAAAAAAATTAAAAAAAATAAAGAGATGAGGAGGCGTCTCCAAATAATAATTAAACAAATAGAGTAACCCAAAGTGATACTATTCTCTGTTTAATTATATCTTTTTGCCTCCACCTCTCTATTTTATCTCATGAATCTGACGTTAAAAGACCAAAGTGATACTATTCTCTGTTTAATTATATCTTTTTGCCTCCACCTCTCTATTTTATCTCATGAATCTGACGTTAAAAGACTAAAAAAATTTCAAATTTTCAAAAAATTTCCTTTCTTAAACATCTTTCCCCTCTCATTTAATCTTTTCGCTTTCTAAATCTCTCTCATTTTAGAAAAACTTTCAAAAATGTCTTCTGTAGCAAAGAAAAACCCTTCACCTAGCAAGACTAGATGGATCAGTTTCAATGATCATGTGCAAGCACTTCCTAGATAATTGTAGCTTAAGATACGGACACATATACTAAAAACTATTCATGGTTTAGGTAAAAGTTCATACGCACGTAAGAGATGAGCTAAGAGAGAAGGTTGGTGCTTGAATTGTCAAACACCAACTTGCCCCAGTCTTCAACCTCATAATAATTTTATTTATAAAGTCTACATGTGTTATCCCCCAGTGCATTATGCTGGATCTAATAGAGTAATTCAATCGTCTGGTTGGGATTGACTGGAGTTTTCAAAAACTTCCAAGTTTTGGGGATCAGACTTTAAACGACCCACCTTTTTAAATTTTTTGTCAAACTTATTCAAAACCCAAAAAAATTAATTAAAATTTTCTTTCTATTATTTGTACATATTTTCTAACAGTTCCTGTACAGTTCTTTCCATCATCAGTTTCTTATCTACTATTGGATGTGAGTGTACCCTATACTGTTACGTTGTATTTTTTATGCTGATCATTTTGGTACCTCACGGGTCAAGATCGGACGAGTAAGGAAGCATGGATCGGCTCCTGAAGTTGTCAAGGCACTGATGACAAGATCAGAATTTCTTAATTCATTTAGGCTTGGGCCAAAATTTCAAACTCGCCCGTGCCATCAAACCCTTAACCCCACGCGATTGCCCACCTTACCTTCTTCCTCCCCAAAAATTTCCAAACCCTAGCCACCACTAGATGACTCGCGCTCTCCCTCTCATAGCTCGTGCCCGCCCGTACACCTAAATGCACCACCTTACAATTTTTTCAAAGCCTTCCCCATTTTCAACCCCCTTTCCAACTCAAAACCCCAATTTTTTAAATCCTTACTCTAAATGGCTCAAATTCTTAAAATCGTGCCAGAGCAAAATTTTCAAGACCTCTTCTATTCCGATCTGTTTGAAGTGCACTTCAGGGCTGAGATTAGAAGAAAAGGATGGGAACCCTTGGTTTTGTTGGAAGATGTGGCTTATTCTCCCTTTCTTACCCTTTCATTGAGCAACTCTGTAAACCGAAGAAGATAACTGCCCCTCTACCAGTGTTGGTCACCAAGATCATGCAGCACTGGGGGTTCTAAGCCACAGATGCCCTAGTAGAGGTCAAAGATGCTACCACAGGTCCTATCTACACCCACTGCGTCCAGAAGTCATGGCTTCCACCTGAAGCCAGAGTCGCTGAGCAAGCACAACCAACTGAAAAGGTGGATTACTTCAGTGAAGATGCCACTCGATAGTTCACTCAGTACATGGATGGAATTCACTTCCTCCATGGAGGCTAGAGGATTCTGCACTCATATCTCCACCAGCTCAGGTAAACTAAGGGTAACATCATAGCGGAATAGCAGAATATCAAAGCGGAATAGCATACCCTTAGAGAGGAGCAACATACCTTCTAGCAGGAGCAGCGACATTTTCAGCACAATGTCACTAGAACACTGTAGAGAATCAGAGACGCACTCCCACGTAGTAATAGACATGCTAGGCCTCGACGTTAGTAAGGAGAAGGATCTTCTAGACATCGAGACGAGTCATGCACGGATTCTGACTAGGATTCCTAATGTCCGTATAGTTAGATCTATTTATTTTTATGTTTATTTTTCACGTGTATGACATAGTATAAGTTTAATTTTATGCTTAATATTATCTGCTTGTTTTGTTTTGTTTTTCTTGTGGAATTTGGTTTATGAGTAGAAGGTAAAATAGATACATCATGCAAAAAAAAATTCATTTTTCTTTCATGCATGTTTTCAAAAATACAAAAACCCAAAAGATTTTATAGTTGAATAAATATCCTTAGTATAATAAACCATGTATTTCTTGTTCTATATCAAATAACCCATGCCCCAAACTTATTTGGGGGTGGCACATTTTCATCATGAAGAACATAATACAGGTGTATCGCAATTTTTGCTCTTGTTTTCTATGGTAATCTCTTTTCTTATCTCTTCATACTTTGAGTACAAGCATAGCTCTATCATAGAGTTGGTACAGTAACATTTTGCATAAACTAGGCATTTTCTATATAGTATATATTATAGTATATTTCTTCCTTTCCAAAAAATTTGGAAAAATACCTAAAATATTTTTCCGTTTAGTATTAAAAAGTCTTGGTTCTTTTTTCTATGATGAATAAAAAGTTTAGAAGTCTCATTCTAGAAATAGAGTAAGGACTTGTTCTTTGTATTTAGACTAATATACGTACAATAGTTTATGCATCATTTCATGAATGACATGCATCAGCATTTGTCTGTATATAGCAGTGAGTTTCTGAAGCCAAGGTTAGAACAATTAAGTTCCATATCCTATGAGAATCTAGCTAAAAGCCTCATCTGAATGATTATTGTGTGATGACACATAGGATGTCTGGAAAAAAAGACCACACATCCACTTACTTGATCACCACACCATATCCTAAGAGAGAATTTAGGCCCTTTTTGGATCGATATAGCCAAATAAACATTAAAAACCCAAAAAAGATAGTTTTCCTCTAGTTACCCCTCTTGAGCCTTCACCCTTTCTAAAAGCCTTTTTATTCTTCACAAAAAATTCATAACTCGTTACAACACACAATAAAAAGCTTACCCAGCTGACAAGTTGAGAACTGGATGTATATTAGAAAAAGAGAATATAAGACCTTGTACAAAAATAGAACAGTTAATTGCTTCAAAAAGAAAAAGAAAAGAAAGAAAAGAAAAGAAATGAAAAGAAAGACCCAGCCAAAACCAAAACTCCTAAAATCAAAAGAAGACGATATCAAAACAAAAAGAATCAAAAGCAAAGTTAGAACTCCTAGAAGTCAAATCAAATGTTGTCACAAAGCCAAAGGGCTGAAAGAATGTATCACAATTTGGAAGCAAAAAAACAAAATGAGGTACTTCTCTGGTTACAAGAATCTTGAAGACCCAGTTTCTCGACTTATCAGATTTTGTTTTTCCCTTCTTTTTTCTTTCTAAACCATCACCCTAGCCCCGTAACTCGTAATAAAAGACCTCTAACTCGATTAGGAATATGATGGTGTGATAGTAAGTGGCAAGCGTGATCCATCGCTCCAATTTCTTTGGACATCATTTGAGTATGTGAGGAATATAAGTGCTCGCTATACATGATAGAATGAACATTGAGTGAAGCTATCAGAGAGTTGTGATTGCAACACACCCGTGTGAGAACCCACTTTAAGGAAGCTCTCCAAAAGCCTAAAAAACGACTCTGCTTTTGCATTTCATTGCTCATGTTTTGTACACTTATCTTTAGATACTTAAATTACTATACATATGTTATTTTGAGTACAAAGGAGATTGTCCTTATTCACCGCTAATAAGATGTATGAACTTCTGAGAATAAATAAGGAAACAAGACCCTTTGTACTAAATAGAAGAAATTTGTGAGTACCTTCACTAGAAAACTCTCATGGAGCTTAAAGTTCATCCACTAGAGAATTCCTAGTGGTTTAAGGCCTTGTTGCATATGGTCAATGCAATCACACTCGGTGAAACGAGATTAGTGTAACGTATAATAAATCACTCATTTGTGATCTTAGTTTTTTCTCTCATCCTTGCTTGAGGATAAACAAGATCCAATTTGGGGGTGGTGATCAACTCTTAAATGTGGGTTTTATTACCCGTATATTACTGTATTACAGTCCCTTTTACGCTTAACGAAAAAACAACTCATAACTTTTACTACTTTTTCAGGTTAAGGAGTATTTCAAACCACTTATCATAAAAGCTGCGTCTTAGCAGTAAATGGAGCCTTAATCACACTTATTATAAAGACCAGTAGCTGCTATGGAAAATACTAAAAAAGTCAAAGTCAACCGGTCAAAGTTAACAGTCAAAGTCCTCAAATCAAAAGACCAAAGATGGAGGCAATTATTTCAAATTATGAAGACTTCTCCCTAAACCTACCTTGGTCAAGAAGGCACCAAAAAGCAAAACAAAAACAAAAGCAAAAACAAAAGTGAAAAGGGTGAGGTGTCTAATTTGTAATGGAGAAGGGCAAATCTGTAAATGGTAAAAGTAGGGGTAAAGCAAAGGAGAGAGAACTCATCCATTGTCTTAGTATCCAAACCATTTGGTTTGTTTATTTTTCTTGTCTTGTTTTTCAATTCATGTTTTTAATTTCTTGTTGTTTTATTTTATTTCAATCAACTTGCTATTTCCTTTTCTTTATTTCAATCAAACTTGTTACTTGTTCTTTGTTTTAATCTTCAATCTTATTTGTTGTTTTCATTTCAATGTTTTAATCAATCTTCCTTTCATGTTTCCATGTCATTTTAATCAAACAATCAAAGCTTTCAAGTTCATTAGCTTAGAACCATTCTAATCCTATAAGAGTCTACCTTTCTTCTTCATATCTCCCTCACTCAAACTCTAAACAATTTAGGATGAACCTCAACTTTTAATCTAAACTATTTTGAAGTATACTCACTACAATATTAAAGCTTCATGGTGGTGGATGTTCATTGACAAGAGGAAAATAGAAGTCAGAATGCTCAGGACTAAAACATAAATTAGGAGGGGAGTTGATGTTAATGACAGGAGTGGGTTTCGCTTCTTGTTTATTTATAGAGAGGGCATCTACTTTACAAGTGAGGGATTCAATTAAAGTTCTAAGTTCAGGATCTTGTTTAACCTCAAACATACTGGCTGCCTGAGCAGTAGAAGAAGAAGGGATGAAGTGGGAGTAATCGTTATCTCCCCAGTTGTTACTTTTCTTGGATTGATTATCTAAGAAGTTATATGCATCTGTGGCTCCTTTACTTATGAAATTACCTCTGTTCATGATATGTAAAGTCTCCTTCTGGTGTTGGGATAGGCCTATGAAGAAGGCACGAACTAGTATGTCTTTACCAAGATTATGATGGGGACATTATACAAGAAGATCAGTGAAACGATTCCAAGCCTCATAAAAAGATTCTTGAGGCTTTTGGTGAAAGAAATGAATATATGATAGCATCTCATTAGTCTTCTGTGGTGGGTAAAATTGTTCCATAAATAATTCAACTAGTTTTTCCCATATGTCGACAGAGTTTGACTTTTGTGCTATTAGCCAAGCTGTTGCTTTGTCAGCTAGAGTGAAAGGAAACACCCTTAGCTTTATTTATTCAGGTGTTACGTTAGGATGATGGAATGTAGTAATAACTTGTTAAATCCTACATAATTATTGATAAGGCTTCTCATGGTATAACCCATGGAAAATAGGTAATAGATTAAATATATTTAGGGGGATTCTAAAATCTCTCATAGTATCTGCAAGAATTATGTAGAACTCAGGTCCGTCGTTTAAAGCCTTATAAAAATCAGAGAGTGGTCTCTCTGCTATTTCTTCACCCATTGCTACAAATGCAGTTGGGGTGGGTGTAGGTGGTATGTGTGTGGTGATGTATGAATTTCTAGATAGGTGATTATTTTTGTGTCTATGATAAAATAATAAGGTAGGTTTATGCGTACTAGATTTTAATCTCATGCAAGTTTTAAGTCTAATAGGCAATTCCTAACGAGCATGCAAAAATAGCCTGATTATTACTAGAAATAGAATCCTCTAACATTAAATTCGAGGATGTATGGAGGTGTTTCCTTGAGCGTCCTTGCTATATGTATAAATAGCGCCTTCAACAACCTTAAAGCACATCTACTAAAAATTTCCAAACTAATGGCCACCAAACTAATGGCCAAACCACATAAAAATTGAGGGAGGTTGTCCATTCATGCACGTTCTTTAATTAGATAACCCTAATTCTTTGAGTTTTCTAGACACCGTAAAGTATGAAATTATTTTTATGCAATTACTGGAGTGGTTGGGCATACGAGTATTGTACTGTACTCATGATGTAATATTGCAGTTAGTATAAAAAAATAAATCTATTCTACTTCAAATGGTGCCTGGGCGCGCTAAAAAATAGGCTAAATTAGGCACGGGTCACACTTTGGTACTTTTTTTTTTTGTAAAATTAAAAGAGCGCGGGGCGCGCTTCAGAATAGGTCAAATTTGGCGCGGGTCACGCCTAGGGTGTAATGCGCTGGGCGTGCTGTTTAAGTGCAAAATGAGGGCGCGTGCGCACTCTTAAGTAAATAACAAGAGTTGAATTTTTTAGGGTCAGGTCACGGAGGTGCAAGGAGTTGGTTGCTCAACTCGTATGTACTAAAACAGTAGTATTTCAGAAAATTGTGAATAGTGAAAATAGTGTTTTGGTTAATGAATAGCGAAAACAATTTTTATAATCTAAACAAACATTACGTAAACAAGTTAGATGGCAAGAGGCGCCATTTGATAAGTAAAATTTGATAGTGTAAAAATAGTGTTTCTACAGTACTAAAACATGCTAATCAATATTTAATAAGACTCTCAATACATGTTGATATATGGGGGCAGTCGTGTTCGAAGCACTCTTCCTTATACTTATTTAACACGGATTTAGACTAAACAACTATTCAATAATGGGAGAGCAATTTATAATATGAAAATTGTGATAATTATGCTAAAATAGTAGATTTAGTGATGAGAAGAGATTAGAGAGAAGTTAATCCACCATGCGACTCAATTGGCTATTAGTTTAGTCATCGATTAGCCTTACTTGATCCCTAGCAAACAACCTACATCTCTATAGTCATTGTCTAACTAGCATGAGAGATTAGCACCCCCACAAATCTCTTTGATGGGGTTTCTAATCTCTAGCCTTGTTTCAGGGGAATCATACTAATTAAATAATAAACTAAAGACATAATATAAAAGGCAAGAATTGAATTAATAACGAAAGCTTTTATTAAAAGATTCTAATAGTGGCTACAAACTAAACCATAATTACTTAACTAAACTAAAGAAAGGGGAGAGAGATACCTAAATTACAACTAAACTAATGAGAAGAGTAGCTAAGTTTTGTTTAGTCTTAACCCTCTTTATATAGGAGATGGTTAGGGTTACATTTTTGTGCATGGGCCAAAAAGAGGGACTTTGGACCTCTAATGTGAGCCCAAAGTCCATTAAGCACATAAACAACTTCAAGACTTGAAATACACAAAAACACATAAATAGTACTAACTCTTATTTATTATAAACATAATTGGCCTAAATATAATATTATTAAGGGGTTTAAACTACACTTTTGGGTGCTTCTCAGTACCTTATCCTATTCTGAATGTATTTGGTTGCTTGATATGGTTAGTGAAACCTGGAGGTGGTTGGGTTTGTGGATTATTAGTCCATATGAAGTTAGGGTGTTGCCTCTATGGTGCATTTGGTATATTGAAAGCACAGACTTCTTCTGGTGGAAGTGATGATATGTTGATGAGTAAGGAACAATTGGTATATATATATATATGATTTAGGCTTAAACATAAATTACATGGTGAGGTATTTATATTCAAGACATGTTGAGGAGTTTGGTCTTTTTATTTGGTTATGAGGGCATCTATCTTTCTTGTGAGGGATTCAATTAATGTTTTGATTTCTAGATCGGATTTTACCGAAAAAATACCACTAGCCTTAGATGTACTAGGTTTGGTTGTTATGGAATTGTTTATGTCGCCCCAATGGGTACTCTTTTCAGCTTGGTTTCCAAGAAAGCTTAAAGCTTCAGTTGCACCTCTATCAAAAAAAATGTCATTACTCATGATGTCGAGGGTTACTTTGTGTTCTTGGAGAAGACCTTTTAAGAAACATTGGACAAGAGTTGATTTTTCTAGTTTATAGTGAGAACATGAATGGAGTAGGTCAGAGAATCTATCCCATGCTTCAAAGAATGTCTCACTCGGACTCTATCTGAGTCGTATACAAGATGGAGGTTCGTCTTGTAACGGTATCTAGATGTTGGAGAGAGGCTTTTCAGCTTGCACAACCTCATAAGCCATCTTAGAAGGTGGAGGACAAGAAATAGGAGATTGTCTAGGACAACGTACTTTCTTACGTGAGTAAGTTTTATGCTTGCTAAACCTTATAGTGCGTGAATGCTATATCATGTACTTTAGCAAGACTAGCAAAACTACCAAAAATATGTGCAAACGATGCAGTGGATGCTCAAATAATCGAATTTCGTTTTTGCAAATTGGAGTTTTGAAAATCTTTGCTTGGTTTATAGATTACTATACTTTGTTCAAGTGAACAGTTGGGGGCGAAACTAGGTTGGATCTACTACACAGCTCAGAAGAGTAAGCAATCACTTCACCGCGTGGTGTGCTACCAAGAAACTCACTCACGGTGAATTTGGGGGAGGGGAGTGAGGAAGGTAGTTGGTCCACCAGAATATGGTAACTGATTACTCAAAATTCTTGTGGCTATATTTTTGTCATTTTCTGGAGGAGCGTGACTACTTTGGGCTTTAGTTGATTGATTTTAATTAGTTTGTTCGGTTGGGCCTTAAGTAACAAGCATTGTCTAGTTTATTTACATTGGGTAATAACTTCCCAATGGTTGTTATTTGGCTCGGGATTAGCCTTATGCGCGTTAAAGTAAATATAGTGTGGAAGTTAAACACGAAGTCACACAAGCATACTTTTATAAGCACCAAGTATCCTCTGACTGGGAATTACGAGGAGGTTGAGAGTTTTACCTCTCAAGTCGTGCATACACACTACTTGAGGTGTAGTCAACGTGGGTTGACACGTGATCTGAGAATCAAGCCCAACCGTTTTGAGCGTTTTGTTCGGTTACAAATTTTGACTAACTAAATCCATAAGTCGGGTTGAAAATGTGGCACAGTCAATAATTTACAATTTTGTCTTCATGGGCTTAACTTACACAATGTAAATAAAAACTAACTACTTAACTACATATATCTATTTATCAAAATTAATGAAAAGAACAATGTCAATAATTAGAAATTTAATCTTCAAGTTGATTTGAGATGCGTGAGCGTATTATTGCAGTACTCGTCTTACGCATCTAAATGGTCCAAGTAGTTCAAACTTCTAACACTTTGGAAGTTATTAAACTTCAACCAATAGACAAGTGACTTTTCACTTTAGGACAAAGGTTGGTATTATCCTAGACCTTATCTAAGTTGATATTATGCTATTTTTTTTTTTTTTTTTTTTATGTTTTTGAAAAATAATAATGGTAAAGTAAAAACATGATATTATCCTAAAACTATTATTTATCTAATACTGAAAATAAACTATTTTTTTTTTGTATTTTTAAATATTTATATCAATATTTTTTTTGGTTTTTCAAAACATTAAACATTCAAAATCTAACTAGTTTAAAATGGCTAACAGTTTGATTAAACAAATCCTACGAAATTAATCTACAAAACACGAAAAAGAACTTGTACCAACCGAATCATATTCCGTTAAAAGTGGGACGCGGTCGCGGGAGTGAAGTGGTGCGAACGTGGGCACGGGTGTGGCATGGAAAGGCGCGGTCGCCACTCATTGTTCACAATTTGTTCCAACCTTCTGGAAGCATATCTCGCTTCCTCGCCGCGTTACAATGGTGGGTTTCGTTTGATTGAATTTGCAATAAAACAAGAAAACACGAGTGAGTAAATATTAAAACATAAAACTTGAAAAGTACTTGAAAATAAAAGAAAAAATTGAAGGAGAAGAGTTTAGAAATGGTTTTTTTTGTTGATCTTCTTCCTAAGCTTAGATCCATGACGATGGCGCCATTTGAAGTATTTGTCTAGTGGTGAGTATTGTTGTTGGGAAGTTGATTGAAGGTCATCCTAAATTTTAAGATGGGAGGAATGATGATGAATGAAAACAAGAACTTTTTAACCTTTCTTATTCATATTTTCTTCTATTTCTATTGAGTATTGAAAGACTAGTATTTAAGAGAAGAAAACATTAAAAACATGAAGTTGTGTAGGATTAAAATATGAAATAAAGAAGAGGAAATGAGATAACTTTATCACCAAGTTACACTCATTGATAACTTCAATGAGTACAACTAGTGTTCTTGAGATTGAATGACAAGAAATATAGAGACAAGTTAATTGGAATGAAAAGATTGAAAACAACAAATATTGAAAACAAGTATTTGAAACCGAGTATCGAATTGAAATGAAAACAAGAAAACAAGATATATTGAAATAAATAAATAACAATACAAGAAAATAAATTGCAATAATGTAAATCTACCTAAGAAAGCATGATAAAATTGATCTCAACTTTTTGGTTGTCAAACCAAAAATTGGATAATGCTTTCTCTCCCTACTTTTTGTTTTTATACTCCTACTTTTATGATGACTGATTTGCCCTCTCCCTCTACAATCAAGACACCTCACTCCTTTGCTTTTTTAGTTTTCCTTTTTCCTTTTTCCTTTTGTTTTTTTCTCTTTCTTCTTGAGCAAGCTAGGTTTTGAGCAAGGCTTCTTTTGTGACAATGCCATCCATCTCTAGTCATCTGAGTTAAGGACAAGATTTTCAGTCTTCTGGATTTGAGTCATTAACCTTTGACCTTTGACTTTGACTTTTTCAACACTTTTTTATAGCAGCTTCACTACAACAGAAGGCGGTTTTTGCAACACACCCTTTTGCAATGCCAAAAAATTGTTTTTAAAAGTCACCAATTGCAACGCCTTATGGAGCTGCTAAACGTTTGGTGTGCTATCAACTTTAGAGTACATTGATTTATGTATTGCGACGCCTCTTGTGTGGCAAATGGTTGTAATTATATTTTTGAAAAAAAATGCAAATTTTCACTAGACCCTTTATCATTTTCAACATTGCTACTGCGGCTAAAGTTAATTTGATCATTTGCAACGCCATTTTTGTTGTAACAAATTATTTATTTAACGAATATCTAATTTAGTATAGCGTTTGTTGCGATGAAACTGGTGCTGCTAATGGGCTTCTGTAGGGCGGGTTAATTAATTTTTTGAATTGGAACTATGGGCGGGCATTTGTTTTAATCTTTGTGCTCGAACTAAACACTCAAATTTGAAAGCCCTAAAATACTATCTCTTTTTCTGACTTTCCCTTAAACTACCGCCTCCCCCATTTCCCACCAGCTACGTACATAACCACTCGCTCTCACAACCACCTCGCTAAACTGACGATTTCCCTTTCTCTCTTTTGATTACAAAAAAGTTAGCTTCTTTATGTAGTTGTTTCAGTAAATTGAATAAATTAAATGGGATTACCCAATTTTATTTATTTGCTAATTAGATCTTTTTTGTAGGTTTGGCTACAATTTGTCAACTTGTATTGGTATCAAAAGGCAGAAAGAAATCTTTCCCAGATAAAAGCTTGCATACGTCTATGGATGATTTCTTTTTGTTGAGATTATTCAACCGTAACTTGTTTATGTAGCTTCTGACTATCAATGATTTCAGGTGTTATTCTGTGGGGAAGGAGAAAGTGAAGTGGTAAGATTAAAATCAAGGCTTTCACAATTATACTTTGATAATCTACTCCAAGTTAGATGTTTTTTTTTTCTTTTGATTTTATGTACAATATGTAGATATTGATTTATCCTTAATATCTTTAGAATAAAATTAATAATGCTTTATTGTTGTTTAGCTTACCACGACCATGGAAGGAGTCAAGGAATGGTTGGATGCAGTTTCTAAGGTTGGCATCCCTTGTACCCTAGTTTCATGTCAAGACAGGAAATATTTGGTAGACACTATGCATCTGATGGAGCTCAATAAATATTTCCAGGTAATATATTGTTGAAGTTTCTTACTGCCTTTCAATATGAAAAAAAAAAAAAAATGTTCTAGGAATGGTATGGAGGTAGACACAGCATAAAACTTAATGACATAGCATTTTGATATCATGCATTGTATTTGTTTCTAATTTTCTATTAATTTATTGATAAGAAATCCACATTTCTTTTAAGAAGGAAAAAAAAAAAAAAAAAAAATAGTAGAAGACAATGATAGAGGAAAAAGTGTGATAGATATGACTTAAGAAATTAAAGTTATGTGGGTGTATAATGGATACAAAAAAAATAAGACATCTAACTTTCGATATGGTAATGTGCCACTCTAAACAAATCTTCAGATTGCAATTAGAACAAATGTTGTTCTTTCATTTTTCTTTTTCCTATCCTTTTTGGGGTTGGTTTGTTTGTTTTTCTGTTTTTTTTTCTTGGTTTTTTTGAAGCATTTACTAGTAATGGTTTCGTAGTTACTGGTAGAGCGTCATGAATGCTGTAAAGGTGGGTGGGTATGGCAAACATTTGCCTTAGCTGAATCTAGTGATTCTGGAGGGAAGAAATCTCGCATACGGAAATCAAAAGAGGATAGGAAGACAATGATTGAATATTTTATAAAAAGGTAGTTCTTTGGGTAATTTCTTAGATTTCGAGATTGTATATTTGGTACATATTAGATTTTGGCTGCTATTGCACTATCTATTACAAGTTATATATCACAGTCAAAAAACAATGTATTGTGCATACAGGTTAACTATCAATTTGACTCTTTTGTTAGTTATATAGTAAGTGATTATATCGCTGCAAGTAGTAGTGAAGTGATTATGGTTAGATGATATATGATACTCTTTGGAAAAGCTGGTTTAATTTTGCTTTTTGTGTTACTCCTCCATTACTTGCCAAGCTTCAATTTTCAGGTTGGTTCAATGGGTGTTTTTCAAAGCTACTCTACAAAGTAATCTTTGATTTGGAGTTTCAAGGAAATTTTGTATTGGCTTTGTGTTACCTTCAAAGCTTCAATTTTTGGTTGAGCTTCGATTTTTTCAGGTTGGTTCTCTCTGAGGCTTAACTAATTTTCCTTCTCTTTGGGGTTTAATTGATTTTGGTTTTCTTAATTTACTTTCCAGGTTGGTTTATTCACAAGGATATAAGCTAAAATTACTACTAGAGAAAAAAAGAAAAAGATAGAAACTTAATTTTTCAGGTCGCATCACTAAAGCCGTAAGAGAAGGTGCAATATAGAAGATCCATTGTCGAGAATTTCAACTTGTTGATTATATATATATATATATATATATATATATATATATATATATATATATATATATATATAAACCCTGCTTATTTGCTTGATCCACGACCACCCTATCATGCAGCCAACTATAGGGTGAGTGTCTTCTTCTTATAATCCCTATTAGACTACTAACAGCTAGTTAGTCTATTTTGGGATGACTATTAGTTTAGAATTTTAGAACTTATGACTATTATTTCTGCATATTATGTCCTTAGGTTTGACTTGGTAAAATATTTTCACATGCATTGCTTACTCAAGTGCATTTTAGCTTTTATAATGTTTGAGACAAGTTTACTTGTGTTTTTAATTTTCTTAATTTGTTGTTATACCAGATTAGCATCGGTTGCCGACAAGTTAATGAAGAAAACTTAGGTGGATGTTGCACGAATCGGCAAACTATGGACATTTCGGAATTTCTCTAAAATCTAGTTTTGAAGAACTTGCGTAATTTATTAGTTTATTGAATTGCTTTCAAGATTGTTTGATTCAATATTATTGGCAAACACCATGGTGTGGATGCTTCAATTACTTTTGTAATGGATGATGTTAGCTAATGAAATATTTTGTTATGATTCATTGTGAATTAATATGGGGTTGTTATTGTTAATTATCTCTTTAAATTGCGCATTGGGCAGGATTATATAAATTGAAAACATTCAAAATAATAAGTAAAATATAGTGGTTGTGCATTGGGGTACAATAAAAACATACTATTTGCAGCGCTCTAGGTGTTGCTATCTATTCAAGACTTTTGTGACGAACTATGGTGCTGCTAAAAGCTTTGTTTTTGCAACGCCACAAGTGCGGCTAAAAGTAACCCTTTTGCAACACTGTCAAGCGCTGCTACAAGGAGTTTTTTGCAACGCTATTCATTGCAAATAGTTTGAAATATTTTAAAAGTCAATTTAGTTTAAAAAAAGAAATAGCGAGACGCACTCAAAGTTTTGGAAACACGAACATGCGTGGCAAAAGAGTTGAAGCTTTTGCGACGCCATATAATGCATCACAATTGAGCTTTTGAGAACCACTTTTTAGCAGTGCCATTGCGACGCCTTGTTTGGCGTTGCAATTGATTAGTTGCGACGCGTTTTATGACTTTTTACAACCGTGTATGGCGCTGCATAAAACCTTTTCTATTGTAGTGCTTGAGTCTTCATAAGAAGCATTAATAAAACTCCTTTTGGCGCTAAAATGCATATTTTATGATAAATGGTCTAAAATGGCCTGTAACCTACAAAAGGCAGTAAAAGCTATGAGTTGTCTATTTATTATGCACAAGAAGGGTTGTAATGCAATAATGTAAAAGTAATAAAACGCACATTTGGGAGTTAGTCAGTATCTTAACTGATCAATCTGCCAACTGTAAAGTAACATCTGTCGGTAGATCTATGACTATGACGTCTTCAATGAAATCTCTAATTCTGCATGTAATAGTAGGACATACAGGATCTTTCAGTTTCACAACCGCTAGATTATGTAGGTACAATGAACATCTTTGGGTGATAAAAGCTTCTTTTGGAATGTTGGTATTCTTCTTCACTAGATCTTTCACAAATTTGGCTTACGAGGGAAGTTGCTTGATGGCGGTCGGAAATGGGATATTAATTTGTAAATTATGAATGACATCACAAATCTCCTTGTATTGTTCTTCCTTTTTGTTATTCACTAGGTTCGAAGGAAACGGTGCTAGTGCATTTTTCAATATAAGTTCTCTTCTTTCAGCTTCAATTGGGTTAGTAGGTGGAGTCACTCGTGATGGCTTCTTCTTACTAACTTCCATTGTAGTTCTTTCAACTTCTTCAATTTCTCCAGTTTCTTCAGCAGGTGGCACAACATTAGAGATATCTGGTATGTCAAGACTAGGTGGGATGGTGGGAACACAAGTTACCTCCTGCTCCACATAATCTTTTCCTGGTTTATAGACAATCTTGTTATCAAACTTCTTGCCTAACCTCAGAGTGGTGACAACATTAACTTGGTCATTCGACTGAGTAATCTCCAGGTTGTTTACATGTAAGAAAGGACCTTTTCCTTTCGGATTTTGCTCCGGCTGGCTTGGTAATGCTCATTTTGATCTTTCTGTCAAGACAGTAGCAATTTACCCTATCTGGACTTGAATGACACTAAAGTTATTCTCCAGCTTCTGGGTTCTTTGATTTGTCTATTTTAGCTCATTGACAATGGTGGTGATCGCTTTTTCAATATGTGGGATAACTGCTTTTCTCGACTGAGGCGTAAGAGCAGTGTATCCACTCATAAGATCAGGTACTAACTCTCTATTTTTGTTGGCTTAATATTGTTGGTTCTGGTAATACTGTTGATTTATGTATGGTTGCTAGCAGTCTTGGAACTGATACTGGTTATTCTGGAATAGATTAGACCGATTATGTAAACCAGGAGGAAAGTTCCTCTGATTTGTGTTCTGTGGCTTCCAATAATTTTATCTCTGATTGAACTAATTATTTCTTCTAAAAGCATTGATACTGCATGCCTTAACACTGGTATCAAGATAGTTCGAACACTCTTCAGTGGTGTGGCTGTCATCAGATCATAGCTCACAAATGACATAACAAGACTTGGGTGGCTGAAGTATTCTCTTTTGAATGATAGCATTGCTTGATCGGGGTCTTCACGAACTTGGTTACCAAATTGCTTTGGCACCCCCTCCACTCTAGCTACGTCCTCATTGCTAGTACTCCATTATTGAGTGTGTTCAGCTAAATTCTTGAGAAAGTTGTAGGCTTCCTCTCCAACCAATGATGTAAACTTGCCTTGATACATTGACTGTATCATCTATTTGTTCATGGTAGAAAGTCCTCGAAAGAAAAAATGAGCCATGATGCTCTTATCATAACCATGATGTGGACATGAAACTAGCAGATTGTTGAACTTTTTCCAACTTTGATGATATTATTTAGTCACTTTCCCTTTGAAATTGATGATGGCTTGCTGCATGGCATCTGTCTTCTAGGGTGGGTAGAACTTGTTCATAAACTTCATTCTCAACTTCTCCCAGTTGTTAATTGATTTAATCGGCTGTATAGTTAACCATTCAGATGTTTTACCTTCAAGTGAAAGTGGAAAAAGAATCAACTTGACACTCTCATCTTTGATATTCTAGTTCTTGAAGGTTCTCAGGACTGATAGAAATTTATTCATGTGAACATACGGCTGAACATTGTCTGAACCATTGAACTTGGGAAGCATAAAGATTACTGATGCTCTAAGTTCAAACTGGTTAGCTTCTATTTCTGGAAAAAACAATACTGCTGG
This sequence comes from Coptis chinensis, assembly GCF_015680905.1. Taxonomy (NCBI): domain Eukaryota; kingdom Viridiplantae; phylum Streptophyta; class Magnoliopsida; order Ranunculales; family Ranunculaceae; genus Coptis; species Coptis chinensis. Next base: position 41,941,704 of record NC_141463.1, read on the forward strand.
GTGGGTCTCCAATTATTGGCGATTAGAAATTGCTCAACTTCTTCTTCTGATTTGCTTGCATGGGTGGTATAACTTCACCATTGTTCAGATTCAAAACACCTCCATCTCCGTGTGCGGCCATTGTATCAATCACATCTAGTATTCTTGTGACTGGGTTCTTGGACCTTGCCCACTGTTATATTCTTATCGGACGACGAATGCAACGACAGGGCATACACTAGAAAATGTTATGCGAAAAATAACAAACAACTATCCTACTATATATGAATGTAATTAAACTAATATGCAACTATTATGATTTTTTTTTATTAATAAATTTTTTTAGATTTTTTTATTTATTTATAAACCTACTTTTCGTCAACTGGGTTAGGCTTTGCAGCAATTATTTTGCTTGAATGTCTAAAGATGTCTCTTCTAAGGTTATTGTGAATCACTAGGATTGCTTAAATACCATGGCCCACAGACGATAGTTTGTTTGTCAAGATTCAGGCGAGAAACACTAGAGTTTGATGTTTCACTATATTGGCTTGCAACTTCAATTGGTAAAAAGGTTCTTAAATGCAATTTAGACTAATATGGAATGAAAGTAAACTAAATTCCCATCTTCGTGATGTCCTTCAAGCTTCTCTATTTGTCAAAAATATGGATGATGTTGCTAAAATTACCTCAAAATCTAAAGTTAGGATCTTTAAAGAAAACTCAAACAAAAGCAAACTTAAAACGACAGCGGCACCATTCGACACACTTAGTTTTTTGTGAAGGAAGTGAGTGAATGGGAAAAGAAGGAGATTAAAAACTATTGTGAAGGGAATTGAGGATTAAATAATAGGGAGCTAAACTTAAACTAAACTAGTGATCGATTCTATGAAGGGAAATTCAAGAGATTTGAATCAACCAAAACCTTTGATCCGAGACCTTCTACTTCACGGTTGTTCTCATAAGTAGACTATAATTGGGCAATCAAGTGAGTGTTGATGCCCTCTTGGATGAAACATCGTTAACACTTATTTCTACTTAAAGTTGTTCATATGTTTATCCTATTAATATATTCTTTCCTTTTATGTAAGCTCAGGCAACCATTCAATGTATTACCAAGTGCAACATCAAGGAGTACTTCCTAATTAGGCATCCATTCAATGAATCACCACTTAAGGCAAACACAAAGAATACTTCCCCAAGGCAGCCACTCCCTAAGTTACCCCTTCTAGGGCAACACAAAGAATACTTCCCTAACTCTAAAGAACTATACTAATAGAAGAAAAGTAAATAACACTATCATGATATTAATATTGCAAAACATAAATCATATTCTATACTTCCATTCCCTGGTGTGGGCAATGGGACTAATGACTAAAAACATGAGGAGCTAACCTGATATGAGAACACCATGAACCAGAAGAATCACAAACCATAAGCATCGGCTTCACCTCCTCCCTTGAAGGAGAAGATTAGCCTTCCTTCAAGAATGAAAAACACGAAAAAGAAGAAGAAAAGATGACATAAGAAAAGGGAGATTAATTTATTAAGACTTGGCTATTGAAAACCGAATCTCTTATTATTAACCTCTTTTTGCCTCAAGTTCTAGGGACAAGAATAACTGGAAATTACAACTAGCACTGAAGTGCTCCTCATATAGTGGTTACAATGAGCTCTAGAGAATTTTCAAGGCATGGGCTATTGGACCTAATTTCCTATTACATATCGACGTCCTTCCGATTCCATCTTCATTTCCGAAAGCATTAAGAGGTGGAGCTGCTGAGTCGATTCCATGCATTTAGACGCATGGGATAGTATAAATCCTTGCAACCCAGACGCATGAGTCTGTTTTCCTCTTTTGCTCCATCTTTCTTTCCTCTTTTGCAAGCTTTGATCTAAGTAACGGGTCATTTTGCTTTGGACTTTCAAGTAAGCTCTAAAATAGGTCTAAGTCCTATCTTTTGATAGCTTCAAATCTTTGGGCCTTCTTTATAATTATCCATGAGCATTCCATGTGATCCTTAATGCTCCAAATTGCTCCTTTTTTCCCCTTTAACTCTAATATTTGGCAAAACTCTTTTTTTCACCTGTAAATTCATAAAACCCAACTTATAAATACTATTAGTCCAATGAGATGGCTAAACAAGAGGTATAATTGAGGGTTAAAATACACTTTTTGAGCACTTATCACTATGGTACGGCCATATCACAAACTATCTTATAACCGACAGAATATCATTGCATTAGAGCAAGCAAGAAAAAAAGTAATTCTTTTCGAAGGCCAAATATTACTTTAGGGATGATCCATACTTATTCATGAAGTGTTCAAATCAGATCATTCAAAAATGCATCCCAAAATTGGAACAGGAATCCATTATATCATTCTGTCATGATCAACTTTGCGGAGGACACTTTGGTCCCCAACGTACTACAGACAAGCTAATACAAGTTGGCCGAATTCTATTGGCCTACTCTTTTTAAAGATGCAAATGTTTCTTCCAAAGCATGTCCCAGATGCCAATTTTTGGGGAAGACCTCAAAAAGGTTCGAGTGGCCCCAGGAACAAATCTTTATCTAAAAAATCTTTAACATATGAGGTATAGATTTTATGGGATGGTTTCCACCTTCTATTGGTTATACCTACATTCTACTGGCTGTAGACTATGTTTTGAAGTGGATTGAAGCAATTCCTACCAAGACCGCCAATCAAAAAGTTGTCATGGACTTTTTGAAAAATATATTTTACCAAGATTTGGAGCACCGAGAGCCATCTTCAGTGATAACGGTTCTCACTTCTGTAATTGTATATTTGGGAATCTTATGGAAAACTATGGAATGATCCACAAACTAGCTTTACCATATTGTTTGGGCCCCACCTTCGATGTGTTCCTAGACTTGGACTCCTGCCTAACACCTTTCCAGACATTCCAGCCCAACACTCCTAATCCAACCCAACACGTTTTCAGACTTTTTGGATTTTGACCCAACACTCCGGATCCAGCCCAACACTTTTCTGGACTTTCCGGATTCTGGCCCAACACTCCAGACTTTCCAACCCAACACCTTTTCGGACTTTCTTGATTCTAGCCCAACACTCCGGATCCGGCCCAACACCTTTCCGGACTTTCTGGATTCCATCCCAACACTCCAGATCCATCCCAACATTTCCTGAATTTCCGGCCCAACACCTTTCTAGACACCGGCCCAACTTGATTCAACCTAACTTGATTCCGGACTTGGTCCATATCCAAATGTCTACAGGTGCATCTGGCACAGGTTTAATTAAAAATGCACATTTTGGTTAACAGAAGACAGAGAAGTAGGAAAGAATATCTAAGTCAGGAGAAAAAGATAAACCAAATCTTCAGAGATTTGTGGTTATAGTGGAATCTGGATATTTCCCATAAAAGTCTGCTCTCACTTTTAGAACTACGCAAGCAATACTGCTGAGACTTGATCCCTGTTTCCGGATTTGGGTATGTAGGCAACCATCAGAGGTTCATTACCACCTTCTCCATCAATCCATCCACTACTCACAGCCCTAATCGTGCTTGGGAATTTCTAGTCCAAACATTTAGCACTGTTTGTGTCTTTTCAAATCGACACCAATGGGCAGAGCACAAACCTATGGCCAAAATGGCCAACAACATCCTGTAGTCTCCTATCGATCTGCTTAGCACAGAATGACTTATGTAAATGCAACGCATACTAACAATATCCCACAAAATGTCTAGGATGTTCCAGAATCTTCACGACATCCACAACCAGTTCAACAAAATTAGAATGAACTCCAAGCAGAGATACTGAGGCTTACTGAAAAGAATGAAAGACTCTGGAATGCTAAGTGGAAAAGGCCTAGGATTCCCTCTCTAGATAGTTCTGATCAACATTCATCAGCATTAAGAAGGAATCACAATGCTACTGATGATAGGCGAGAACCAGTTCCTCCAGCACAATCCAATGTATGGGACAGACTAGGCTCTGAATCTCATCATTCAACCAGAAGAATAGGTTCCGAACATGGAGTCCGGACTCCTGAAAACTCCCCAACTCGTCATTCTGGATGGAGAAATTTTGATCCATGCGGTCATCGACATCGAGTTCTGACTCCACCCTCATATGTTCACAGTTATGATTGGCGTGAACATTCACCAAGACATAACTTCTAGGAAGAAAATAATGTTGGACTCGATCAAAGGACTATAGAAGATATTGTAGCAAGAGCAATCAGAGGAAAAAGTACTCGCAATGACCAAATCCGAGACTTAGCAGTAATGGGTGTCCAACATTATCCGTTTTCAGATTACATTCGTAACTATCGTCGCCCTAAGAACTTCAAGAAGCTAGACTTCAAAATGTATGATGAAGAGAATGGAGATCCATACACTCATCTGTTTTACTACAGGTCCCAAATGGCTATGGAAAATGATGATGCCCTGCTTTGTAAGTTGTTTCCAGCCACTCTCAAAGGTGATGTTTTAGTATGGTTTAAGTCTCTTCGTTCTAGATCAATTAAAAATTTTCCTGAATTAGCTAAAAAGTTTGTTGATCACAACCAAAATAATTGTGAGCTTAAACAAGATTCTGCTACCTTATTTAATTTCACAAAAAATTCTGGAGAATCTATCAGAGATTTTTGTAAAACATTTCAAACTTTACTTAATGTTACTGACCCTCCATCTGACAAGTTTATTATCCAAGCTTTCAAAAATGCCATAGGATATGATTGTGGCGGTCTTTATAATTCGCTCACTAGACAATCGCCTTTTTCTAAGTCCGAATTGTTTGATCGCGCTGAAGAGTTTGCATGAGTTGAGGACGATCTCAAAGCTAGGAAGCTTCAAAAAGAAAATATCTAGAAGAACAAAAAAGAGTCCAGACAGAATAACAACAACAATAAAAATTAGGATAGAAACCAGAAGAACAACTTCCAGTCTAGACAGAACTCCAAAACCAACCATCAGAAAGAAGAAAAAAAATTCACTCCTTTGTCCATAAAACTTTCTGAAGTTTATGACAAAATAAAGGGGAGAAATCTTCTTTACAAGCCTTGACCATTACTTGAGGATATAACGAACATCAGAAATAAATCCAAAAGATGCAAATTTAATGATGATTTTGGTCACACTACAGATGATTGCAGGGTACTTTGAAATGCAATTCTGTGCTTAGTCGATGACAAGAAGTTTGATGAATTCATACAGAAAGTAGCACAAGTGAAGTTTGCAGAACATATGGTAATCAGGGCTGGACATGCCCGTATTGACTCCATTTCAAATAATCAGTGGAAGTTTGAGAAAAAATAAAAATTCAATTTTCTAATGGACTGGAATAGAGTCAACGGAATTGATTTTCTTAAAGGTGACAATGCAGAAACATATGAACCTGAGCCCTTATCATTTAGTGATTGTGACTTATATGGAGTATGTCAACCAAATTATGATGCTGTTATGATATTAGCATTCATTGGAATGTGGAGGGTTCAAAAAATTATGCTAGATACTATAAGCTCTGTAAGTGTTTTATTTTCTAGAGCTTATGTAGAAATGAAGTTGCCACATGAACTTATCATTCCGAAAGAAAACACTATTGTTAGGTTTGATGGAACAACAACTATTCCAATAGGAGATGTACGTCTACCATTAACAATCGGAAACAAGTGGGTTAAATTGAATTTTTTGCTCATGAATTGTCACTCTCCATATAATGCAATTCTGGGCAGAGATTGGATCCATCAGATGCAGGCAGTTATATCCACTTTCCACTAAGTAGTAAAATTTCAATGTAGTTAAGGAATCTATAAAATCCAGAGTGATCAGATGGAATCCCACAGATGTCATGACAAAGCACTAGATGAATACAAAACATCCGTGTTTTATGCTAATAGTTTCATTCAGGACACTCCATAGAAGTAGCAATTACAGTATGGTTCCACATCCATTTCAGATGAGAAACAAAAGGACATTCCTATTGTAGATAAACTTGAAGAAGTTTAGATTGGAATGAGTCCGGAACATACCACTTTCATATCAACTAAGTTTTCCGAAGTTAAGAGAAATGACATGACATAATTGTTTAAGAAAAACAGCACAACTTTTGCATGGAGCATAGATGACATGACTGAAATCAGTCTAGACGTAGCATGTCATCATCTTGATCTAGATCCTACAGCAAAACCTGTCAAGCAAAGACCAAGGCACATGGCACCTGATAAAAGGCTAAAAGTCAATGATGAGGTTAGTCCTTTACTAAAGGCTAAGTTTATTCGACCCGTAGAATATCCTAAATGGTTATCAAACATTGTTGTAGTTACCAAGAAGAATGGCAAATTAAGAATGTGTGTAGATTTCATTAAACTTAATGAGGTTTGCCCACTTAATCCTTATCCTTTGCCTAAGATAAATGATTTAGTTGATGTTACTTCAGGATATCAGAGGATTTCATTCATGGATGCTTCCTTTGGTTTTTACCAAATACTCTTGTATGGTTCGAACCAAGAACATACAACCTATATTACAAATATAGGCATTTATTGTTTTACAGTTATGCCTTTTTGCCTAAAAAATGCCTCAACCACTTTTCAAAAATTAGGCAACATAATCTTTGAAGGCCTAATAGGTGATACTGTGGAAATATATATTGATGATATGGTCACTAAGTCATGGTTAACAAGTGATCATCTTCGAGATCTTCAGGCAACCTTTGATAGGGTAATCAAATTCAATCTCAATTTGAATCTAGTAAAATCTTCCTTTGGAGTTTCCTTTGGGAAATTTTTGGGTTATCTTATGACCCATAGAGGCATTGAAGCTAACCCGATCAGATAAGGGCCATACTAGACATGCCAACTCCAAAAAATGAAAAGGAAATTTGAAGGCTTACTAGACGGTTGGCAGCCTTAATGAGATTTATTTCTAAATTCTCAGATAAGTGTTGTCCATTTTTTAATACAATTAAATCAAACTCCACTTGGACTTCTGAGTGCCAAAGAGCTTTTGATAGCCTCAAACATTATCTTTCCTCACCGCCAATATTTGTGAGTCCTAAAACTGGTCAGCCAGTAGAAACATTATCTTGTTGCAACTGATATTGTAGTAAGCGCAGTGCTTTTCATTTAAGTTCCTAAAGAGAAGCCAATTTTCTTTATAAGTAAGACTTTAACAGGTCCGAAATCTCGATATAGTAATATTGAGAAAATAGCTTTATTGTTAGTACATGCTGCTAGATGACTGAAACCTTATTTTTAGGGTAGGACCATCTGGGTTCATGCAGAGTACCCTCTTTGAAAAGCTCTGGCTAATGCTCAGGACACAAGCAGACTTGCCCTCTAGCAATCTTATCTTAGTGCATATGAAGTCATCTATGAACCACATCATGTAGAAAAATGACACGCTCTGGCATCCTTAATTGCAGACTTTCCAGTTGATGATGTTTCTTTTGCTATAATTCCAGACCAGACATACAAAGCTGCAGCCACTACTCAAACTGAACAAACATCTCTCGGGGGAGAAAACCTCCCCTCTAAGCAAATTTCCTAGAAAATCTACACTAACGGTTCTCGGAATCAGTCGGGATAAGGAATTGGGTGTACTTATATGTCCTGATGGTTTATAGATAGAAAAATCTATTAGGCTAGGATTTAAAGAATCTAACAATGAAGCAGAGTATAAAGCAATAATTTTTGGAATGAAGACAGCTATTGATTTGGGGGCGACTGATATTGCCATTTTCACAGACTCCAAATTAATCACCAACCAATTTGGAGGTATATATCGAGCTAAGGATGAAAGAATGGTTGCGTACCTATAAGTTATTCATTATTTGACAAGAAGATTCATATCTGTATCTATCACAAAGAAATCAAGAAATGATGTAAGTCATGCAGATGTTTTGGCTTATCAGTCAGCAGCAACAGATTGTAAGGAACCCTAGATAATACAAGTTGAATATCAGGAGCAACCCAGCATCGACTTCACCACTCTTAACCACAGAAAAGTTTATGTTGCTAAATGTTTAGCACTACAAGTATTGTACTCTGCACAAGCCTCTTATGCAGTCCGGACAAGAAAAAGGATGCGCAAGGAAGTTGAAATAACTGGGGGCAACATTGACAGTGAAATGTCCAGTCTGGACCATGACGAAATGCTCGATCTTGACCAATAACATTCACTAATAGATGTAGAGCATATTCCAAGTATGAATGATTGGCGTGCTCCTTACATAGAGTACTTGCAACACCGGACTCTCCCTAAAGACAAGAAACTTCCTAATTATATACTTCGGACATCATTCAAGTTTTCCATTCTTCCATTAGTGGGACAGATCCAGTTATATAGGAAGCATAATTTATTTCCGTTGCTCCGTTGCCTTACATCTGAACAAGGTCACTTTATTCTGGGAGAGTTTCATAAGTGCATTTGCGGCAATCATATTGGAAGGCGTAGTCTGGCACATAGAGCACTCACTTAGGCCTATTGGTTGCCTGGAATGCAGAAACAGGCTAAGTTATACAATCAAACTTGTGTACAATGTCATTAATGCATGCCAACTCAACCCATCTACTAGCTAATGAATTGTTTCCAGTTTTGAGTTCTTGGCCATTTACTAAATGGGGTCTAGATATTGTTGGACCTTTACCCAAAACACCAGGAATATTCAGATTCCTCTTTGCAGCAACTGATTACGGTTTGAGTTTATTCCACTCATGCAGACTCCATCCTCCAAAGTCAAGCAGTTAATTTGGAAAGATATTATATGTCGATATGGAATACCAGCAGTTATTGTATCTGACAATGGAAAGTAGTTTGATTCTGATGAAATTCGCCAATTCTGTGACTCCTTTAAAATTCAATATAGTTTTTCAGCTCCTTACCATCCACAAGCAAATGGACAAGTTGAAGTAACCAACAAGTCTCTCCTAGACAATTTGAAAAGGAGATTTAAAGTAGCAAAAAGGAAATGGGTAAAGTAATTACCAACTGTTTTGTGCGTGATAGGGTTATATACTAAAAGCATTACTTTTGTATTAACTCTAATTCTTTATATTTTGAATGAGAATCATATGGGCAAATGTTATGCATATTATATATGTTATTAGTTATATGCATGTGTCTAATACTTTATGTTGTAGATGATATGGTGTGAACACACAGAAGATCATATCATCAGTACCTTATAAAGTATAAGTAATCGTTCACAGCCTAGATGGATTTGGACAAACCATTGGTACAGTTCTAGTATAATCTGGTATTAGCCTATCTTGACTATAGAATTATACTAGTACACTTTGTGTGTATTGAATAGGACCAAGTGAGGTTGTTTCTCTTTATACTGACTATATAAGAGAACAAACGCCTCTGTTATTATGGATGCTTATCCTCTTAATATGGATATAATAACGGGCACTTACGTGCATTGTACATTGCTTTAAATCATCAATGAGTGATATTCATTTGTGAATCAACAAACTTGATGGATTGGGTAATGACATTGTATGTAAGGTGTGCTATTGATGATAGAAGGAATCTGTGTGACCAGGAAGTCGAGTTGATGATGTCCCCTTGAGGAGCTCAAAAAGATTGTCATGTAAACCTTGCAGGTGGATTTATTCTGACATGACAATGAGGTTAAGTGGTACTATTCAAGGACATAAGAAGTTGATTAATGTAGTTGTCAGTAACTTGACTTAATCAACGGACATTCGATATCTTAAACACGAGGAGATCAACGAGCATATAATATGGAGCCCATAAACGCTGACATGTAATTTGGGATTAGGGCGGTAGTGTAACAATGGCCTTTAGTGGAATAAGCCATTTGTTGACGGACTTGGGCTGTGTGTTCTGGGCGAACATGGGAAGCCCAAGCCCGTCAGGATACCCAACCCTAATTTCTCCTCATGGTCCCTATTGTAGCCTATAAATAAAATCCTTTTTCTCTTGGCTGAAATTACTATACACTGGATTGAAAAGAGAGGCAAGGAAAGATAGATCCAAAAAAATTGAATCTAGCTTTGTGAGAAAGAAGGGGGTTGGTATATTGTTGCCCACACAACGTCCAATCTATTCTAAAAATACAACAGAAGATCAAGGGGTTGATTGTTGATTCGGATTCATAGCTATTGGATTCTCAGAGTTATCGCTAAGCCATATTTATAGGTATGTTTTCCATTCCAAAATCGTGAGAACCATTAATTCCGCTACGCGTGGTTTTCACGGTTTGTAGAAATATTCATTCTGAAATAACGGTTCCTACAGTGGGCATACCGCACCATGCCCAAGACTTCTACAAGAATGACTCCTTTCTCTCTGGCATATAGAATAGAAGCAGTTTTGACAACTTAACTCATAGCTCCCACCAGTCGAGCTAAAAATGTCACTTCTGATGACAATGAAGAATTTTTGTCTTCCCAAAAACAATTCATTGATGAGCAGAGAGAAGAGGCACTCCGACATTTGGGAAAGTATCAACAGAGTGTCAAAAAGAGTTATGACAAAAAAGTTCGTCAGCAAACATTCTAGCCAGGAGACTGGGTACTTTGAAGAAAATTGGATGACCCATTAGGGGCCAAGCTGTCAGAAGCTTGGGAAGGTCCTTTTATTGTTCACAAAACCAGGCCTAAGGGTTATTATGTTCTAAAAACTGTTTTAGAGATTTTATTCCAAAGCCTTGGAATGCAATAAGCCTTCGTAAGTTTTATCATTAGTGTCCTAGATTCCTTTGACAGTACGTTATTTTCAACCATTAATAAAATTCTTTTATCTGCAAAATATATATTTTTTTATTATTATTCATAGTTTAAAATGTCATGTCATAAGCCAAGTGCAAACACTTGCAAAATAGTTTTGTTTCCAGATAAAAACTAACCTATGTGTTTGCTAACGCGTAGTTAAAAAGCCAAGTGCAGCCACTTGCAAAATGGTTTTGTTTCCGGACAAAAACTAGCCTAAGTGTTTGCTAACGCGCACTTAAAAAGCCAAGTGCAGTCACTTGCAAAATGGTTTTGTTTCCGAACAAAAACTAACCTAAGTGATTGCTAACGCGCATTTAAAAGTCAACTGCAGTCACTACTTGCATTGATTCAGTTTAGTTTCAAACTATAAATAGTCAGGTGTTCGCAAACGCATACTTGTTAAGCCTAGTACTATTGCTTGCACACACACAGACTCATTCGATCTGATAGCCGAATCAAGATTTCATTATCATTACCATTTAATAATATGATGACTCACTTCAGTTATTTCTTTGCCACATGGGCTTCACCTATATAACAAAGAGGAGGTGATGTTTGGGCCCCACCTTCGATGTGTTCCAATACTTGGACTCTGGCCCAACACTCTGAATCCAGCCTAACACGTTTCCAAAGTTTTCGGATTTCGGCCCAACACTTTTCCAGACTTTTCGGATTTTGGCCCAATACTCCAGACTTTCCGGCCCAACACATTTACGGACATTTTGGATTTTGGCCCAACACTCCGGATCCAGCCCAACACCTTTATGAACTTTCCGAATTCCAGTCCAACACTCCAGATCTGACCCAACATTTATAGACTTTCCGGCCCAACACCTTTCCAGACTCCGGCCCAACACCTTTCCAGACTCAGGCCCAACATTTTGGATTCAACCCAACTTGATTCGGGACTTGGTCCATATTCAAATGTCTACAGGTGCATCTGTCATAGGTTTAATTAAACATGCACATTCTAGTCAACAGAAGACAGAGAAGTAGGAAAGAATATCTAAGTCAGGAGAAAAAGATAAACCAAATCTTTAAAGATTTGTGGTCAGAGTGGAATCTGGATCTTTCCCATAAAAGTCTGCTCTCACTTTCAGAACTACGCAAGCAATACTGCTGAGACTTGATCCCTATTTCTGGACTTAGGTACGTAGGCAGCCATCAAAGGTTCAGTCTCGCCTTCTCCATCAATCCATCCACTACTCACAACCCTAATCGTGTTTGGGAATTTCTAGTCTAAACATATATCATCCTCAAACAAATGGTCAAGCATAAGTTTTGAATAGGGAAATCAAAAGTATTCTAGAGAAAATAGTTAATCCTTCAAGGAAAGATTGGTTTATTAGACTCCAAGATGCACTATGGGCATACCGAACAACATTCAAAATATGCATAGGAATGTCACCCAATCATTTAGTATATGGGAAGGCGTGTCATCTACCTATTGAGTTAGAACATAAAGCTTATTGGGTTCAATCATGAGAAAAGAGGAAGCTTTAGATCAGTGAATTAGAGGAATTAAGAAGTTATGTTTATGATAAGTCAATGATGTACAAGGATAAGACTAAAACATTACATGACAGAAGAATTCTGAAAAGAGAATTTGAACCTGGACAGAAGGTTCTGGTCTACAACTCTCGCCTAGAACTTTTCCCAAGAAAGTTAAGATCTAGATGGACGGGACCATTCATAGTGAGACATGTGACACCTTTTGAGGCAATTGAAGTAGAAGACCTAAAGAGAAGGATTCGTTTCAATGTCAACACTCATCGACTGAAGCCTTTTCTGGAGTTACCTATTGGAGACGTGGAAGCAATTTTCTCAAGGATCCGGTGTATCAAACTACTATTGCAGCGGAGAATTGGGGTAAGTTACCTACACATTCTAAAGATTGCATTCTATGTCTTGTTAAACATGTTACTTTGTCTAGTTTAAATTTCTTCCATGAAGAAGCCAAGCATCGTAGTTTGACTCTTTACGATCTCATTAGTATAATTGCCACCGATAGCCGGGCTCTCAGATTTTATAAGTTTATCTTTCGCTGAGAAAAGTTGCAAGCACCAAAGTCAAAGTCTCATAACTATAGTAGACCGACTATAAAATGTCTATAGGAAGTAAATGTGTTGTTGAGAGAACAATTTTGAGATGGAAACCTAATCGTTCAACATCTATTAGTTTGTGGGATTTACTCCCCGTTGAACTTCAAGGGAAGATTCTTTCTATCGCTCATAAGGTTAGGTAAAAGTTTTTTCGTGCATAGTCTGGAAACCCATCCAAGTTCAACATGTAAGTTTATAATCCCTTTGTACCATGCACATAATTTTATATTAGCTTCTCATGTGATCTTTAACTAGTGTTAATATCAATTAGCATTTGGCTTGGCACTTCCTTAGTTCCAGCAATAACATTGTCGAGGTAATTTGCCTTCCTCAATGTGTTAGATTTCCAAATTATGTTAAATGGATCCTCTGAGAACCTGGAATTCAAAACTAAAAATAAAACAATTCAATGAAATAACAAACTAAATACAATAAGGAAAGAAGAAATACATACCTAGCCACAAAAATAACATAAAAATGAAACGACTCTGGAATAATTTCCTACTCACTAGCTAGAATATCATAACCTACCTTTCGGGATATGTAAACTACATATGAACATGCAGCTAGACTCCCGATATTCCTATCAGAGAAATAGATAAGGGTATAGAGATGTTACCACTGGTCAAAATTACCATTATTTATCCTCATTACTTTAATTAGAAATGAACCTAAACTAGGAACATCATTATACAAGGCCGTTTATCAAAATGAATGTTCACAGGAAAAACAATATTATCATCCCTACAAACACAAAAAATGATATAACCCTCACCCAAGCCTTTTAACACACCACAATACACAAAATAAACAGACAAGAACACTAAACCAACAAATATGGTGATTCACCAAACTTAGAAATTATAAATTTTACCTTTAACTACATAGCTAGGGAATAAAAAAGATAAACATGTAAAACCCTACCGAGATCAAAGGGTACTATAAAAAAGGACCAAACATCCACCAAAATGAACCTCCACATTAATCTATCACCTAATTAAACCTAATATTTCTCGTTCTAGAATCTCCTTCAACACCCTAGGGCACATAGGCTAACCTTTAGCTAATAGCCACAAAGTGAAGACTTTGAACCTAAACACCACTACCTATTGCAATACCTCAAATTGAAACTTCCACAGCCACTCACCAAGCAAATAAAACTATATTAAAAGCGTATACCTAATCTACATATTGTAGTTCCTTTGGTTTTATCAAAAGTTTCTAAGATCCTTTACATTGAAACCGTTACATGGGCAACTATCCCAGTTCAATTTACATGCATCCAACTATCCCAGTTTAATATCAAAGTAAAGACCACAAAACCATTAGTCATCGAAACATTCCTTCTAAAGTCTTGTGTCATAATTAGTTCGAATAAATTACAAGAGGACCTTATAACTGAAAAAGAATAAGAAGTTACAAAATGAAAGATTAAAGGCAAACAAATGGTGAACAAAAACTATTACTGGAAGTCAAAGAAACTCTGTATGATTGATCTATAGGTGTTTTTTCGCTCAAAGACAAACCATTGTATCATAATTTTGCTTAGAAAAGTGCTCTAATTGTGTGAATGATATGTGTATCTTTTGGGAATATTAATTTTTAGGGAATGGCATATACCTCTTATTGATCTAGAATATAAAGAAACAAGTCAAACAACATAAAATGTGAGATAGTGAACAACCATATGATGGCCTAACAGAGATACTTCCTACTAATAAGCCTTTATAAGCATATAATAGAGAATCAACTAATAAGATTGCATTAACCATGCACATATTCAACTGGTTTATGTTAAAGAGAAGGTTAGCTATATGAAGAACATATATGTACTATAAAAAGACCATATACACTTACTAAAAAATAAAAGAGGTTTTAGCAACACCATTAAGACCAAGCATACCAAAGCATTGCCCTCCATCTTCGCATCCTCCTTGATAAGTGCCCAAAAAGTGTATTTTAACCCTCAATTATACCTCTTATTTGGCCCTCTTAGTAGATTAATCTTACTTGTAAGTTATGTTTTGTGACTTTATAGGTGAAAAAGATAGGTTTGCAAAATATTAGAGTTAAAGGGGCAAAAATGATCAATTTGGAGCATTAAAGATCACATGGGAGCTTATGGACAGTTAAGTAGAAGGCCCAAGGTTTTGAAGTTATGAAACGTTAGGACTTGGACCTATTTTAAAGCTTATTCAAAATCCCAAGGCAAAAAAGGAGCAAAATATGGAACAGAAAGGGAAAACAGACTTATGCATCTGGGATGCATGGATTTATATTGTCCCGTCCATTTAGTCGCATGGAACTGACTGTTTAGCTCCACCTCTTAATATTTTTAGAAACAAAGTTAGAATCGGAAAGAGGTCAATATGTAATAGGAAATTAGCTCCAAAAGCCCATGATTTTAGATGTTTCTAAAGCTCATTGTAATGCCTATATAAGGACCACCTCAGTGCCAGATGTAACTTGCTAATTCACATTATTCTTGTCCTCAGAACTTGAGGCACAGAGAGGTTAATAATAAAATATTCAGTTTTCACTAACCAAGTCTTAATAAATTAATCTCCCTAGCTTATGTTCTTTTTTTCTTCTGCTTCTTGTTCTTCCTTCTTTATGGAAGGCTAATATTCTCCTTCAAGGGAGGAGATAAAGTTGGGGCTTAAGGTTCGGTGATTCTTTTGGTTCATGGTGTTCTCCAATCAGGTTAGTTCTTTATGTTTTTAGTTATTAGTCTCATTGCCCACACCAGGGGATTGAAGAATAGAATAGGGTTTATGTTTTGCAATTTAATATCATGCCATAGTTTTTAATCCCTCAAACCCCCTTTCCAATCTTGTTCTTCAACATAATACAACTTAGAATTATAACGGTATCCTACTAATCCTTTACTCATTGAGGGATAATTAGGTTTTGATCGTGTATAATTCAGACCAACGACATCATTCATCACCAATCCATATTCACATCTCAATATCACTCACTCCATCAACAACTAAAATAAACGTATATCACTCCTCTACACACACCTTATGATTATCGAAATAATTGTCTAACAGTAATTGTTCCAACATTTCCCTCTTAAATAAAAGAAAACAACAATTAAAACCTAAGTGCATATAAAAAAAACATCAAGACATGCCTAAAAAGATCATGCACTACTTCACAAATCTCAAGTAAGAGATTTATAAGATCCAAAACTAACACCAAGAACTAGGGCCAGGGAAAAATGCAACTTGCTTCATGAGAATGAAAACAAATCATTCAAGAAATATGTAATAACATACTAGGGTGGAAATACATCCTTCAGAATAAAATAAAAGATGGAAATCACATTGTAGATGCATCAACACCATCAAAACATTCTACAACATAAGTGTATGGAAATGGGAAGGTACCACATTAGCGCAAGGCACCCGTAAGTGGTGTACCTTGATTGTCTCTAAAAAAAATATTTCTAACTTTAGAATATAGAAGCTTCATAAAGGGATATGGATAGGTGAATTGATTGTCATATGCTTTCAATTGCATAATAAAGAAAGGTTAATGGGTCAAGAACACTAGCCTACTCATGTCTGGCTTAGCATGGAAACTATTTCATAATGCAAGTTTCTAGAAAAGAAAAGAAAAGAGAAAAAAAATGATGGGATCCGTGTCGTTACTACAGCACTTCATACCCGCTTTGCAAGAATCAAGCACCTACATGAACGTACCACTAGTACCAAATTTCAAATTTTCTTCACTTACATTTCTATGTGATCTTAAGAACATCGAGCTCGGATCCAGTACAAGTGGATGTGTGTGTCCCCAATAAAATCCTTCACAATCCACATATTTGATTCAAAATCATAACCAACTTCAAAGTGGTTTTACATTTAAATCTAGTGATGGGCTTCGACTCTAGGGATTCAATGTTGCGTTATATGGGTATGACACTCTTTTGATTTCGTTCATCAACAACCGAGCATAGAAATTTTAACACCTCTATTTTAATTAATAATGTTCAAAATTGTTTATTTTTATGATTATAATATATTTATGATTATGCCCTAAATTGACAATTGAATTGGAACCAAATTTTCATGTTTGATTTTTTTTTTAAAGAGGATGGAATACTTCTCTTATTTTGAAAATGGCTTAATAGGTAAGCTATTAAGTTTTAAAAATAATGAGTATAGATTTGATTAGAAAAGAAAGTTTTTATGTTTTGAAAACATTGCTTGTGTAAATATTTTATAAGTAAGGAAATATTCATTTGAGACTAAACAATTTCTTTATTAAGGTGAGATAATATGGGAGAGAATGGGGGTGAAGATCTTTGTATAAAGAAATAAATCGTAGAGAATTTGTAAAGATGGAAAGTTACACCATTCAAGAGAAAGTGAAGAAAAAGTTTTTTTTTTTTAGATGTGTAGGGAATTTAGGGTTAGCAAGTATTACCCCCCCCATAAATACACATAAAAAACACAATCGCCAACCCAATTTTTTTTTTTTTTTTTTTGTGTATTAGGGGGGGGGACTCTAATTTGCTCATCTATTTGGGGGGTAATACTAGTTAACCCGAGAATTTATTTCTATAGTTAGAAGAAAACAATGTCTATCCCAGTGCGTGTAGCCTTTTGGTAGATCTTTAAACATCTTCTCAGTCTTCCAGTCAACAAAAAAATACACCAAACCATCTTCTTCCATGCGTCGTTGTAGACATAGCAATTGATATAATTCTTCAAACCCAAATGGATGTTTGTAACTTTTCACTAATGCTCTAGCATGTGCAAATATCAGTCATAAAGGCATCCCTATTTGTATTAGTGCAATCTGCCATAGGGACAGTAAGAGTGTGCAACTTCATAATCCAATGGAATGGTTAAACCTTGTTCCATCTTTGCAAACATTACGACCAACTCTCCCTCTTTTACTAAGTATCCTTTGTTGAAGTTTTCAAGTGGCTCCACGTCAAAATTCTTCAACTTATAAAGAATCTTCATACCTTCAGCACTAGTTGTGCGAACAAAAGCTTTTGGCACAATAGAGAGTTCTAACCACCTTCTTCGAAGGGTGGAGCCAGTGCATGTTGTCATCGACATGCCATCCTTATTACTTCGCACTTTCACTTTACTTGTATATCCGTTCACAACTACCATCTTTGATGTTAGTAACTTCCCTTCCTTAGGCCTTATTCTTTTTCTTTCAATTTTTTTGTACGTCCTACACCAAGCATAAACCCGGCCATCTTTATATAGATAACTAATAACCTCACCAGTAGATACGTTTCATTCTCCTTCTCAAGTAGGATTACTCTAACTACATGCCTTGGAGTAATCCAGCACCTCTGCATTCCCTATGTTATCAAAACACCTATGCCACTTTGATTTTGATAAACCCTTATCCATTTAATTTTATAGATTATCACCATCCATGGTTCAACAATATTTCAACACAACTACCATATTAGTTTAGCCAACCCACACTAGTAAAGATTGATTGCCACATTTCATTTTAATAGAGATAAGCAAGCCTACCTTAATTTCACCATTGTCTACCACTCTAGCCCACTTAAAAACCCGCCACACTTTTTTTGTCACCATTCATCACTCATTATATAATGATCCTATGTTCTTGTTGTATCACTCTCCACCCATCTTTACTGATTAATACATCATTGTCTTATTTCTTTCATTTTTTTTCTGACAAGCACAAAAATATAAAAAGAAATGGAATTGATTAAATAAAACTAAAAGTGGAGGGCAAGAACACATAATTTGAACAAATTAGTGCTACCACACAACTACTTAATGTTTTATTGTTTTATTGTTCAGATGTAGTTTTATTTTCTTATTACACATATATATTCTTGGTATAGCAACAATTACTTCATGATGAAGCAGAGGATTCAAATCAAACTCTTCACTAGAGGTGGTGGCGATGGCCTCGATGGCCCTGATAGAGGAATATGACCCTTTGGCAGCTTTGGAAATGGATATGGCCAGTTAACCAAAGGGGGTGGTGATGGTTTTGACGGCCCTGATGAAGGAATAGGACCCTTTGACAACTTTGGAAAAGGATATGGCCACCTCCAAGAGTTGAGACCATGTTGATTGCTATTATAATCACCAACACCTATGTTGAGGTTTCTTACAGCTGAAGAGCTTTCCAATCCCACCAGGAGGAGAACCAATACAAGTTCTTGGATGAGGAGACCCTTGGAAATCTTTGCCATTCTGGTCTTACTTGATCTTGTGAGTCTAGCTTGTTAGTTTCAATCATCAATTTATATAGATGCATTTTAATAGACCACCTTTATGTTTATAGATATTCCTTATGAATCTTGTTAAGAAAAGATTTAAATGAGTAAATAAAGGTAATCCTATTTTTTTTTTTTTTTCTTTTGTGGAATATAATCATCTAATCTTATTTTGTTAAAGATCGGCATTTAGTTGGAAAAAACCCGATCATATTTGCTCTTTTACTAAAGTTGGCATCTCTTGTAATCAATTTCATCTTTTGTCCTAGTATTACTAAATTTTGGTTGCTAATTCTTTACTTTCACTTTCCTTTAAGAATCTAATCTAACTTGTTTTTTTTTTTCATGTTTAAAAGTTATTTATGAAAAACTTTCTTAAATAGCAACATAGCATCATCTTTCTCATAAAGGAATCTCTTACAATCATATTCATTTTGTTTCCTAATATTATTATTTTGTTTTCCTATAGCAATATATGTGTTTCTAATTTAAGGTTAAAGAGTATTAACCACCCCAAAATACACAAAAAAACACATGATCAACCCAATTTGATTTATTTATTATTATTATTTTTTTGTATTTGGGGGGAAGACCCTAATTTTCCATCTAGCGTGGGGGGATGAGGAAATCCTAATTGGCTCATCTAGTTGGGAGGGGTAATACTAGTTAACCTGGGAATTTATTTCTATAGTTACTTCTTGTATCTTATTTTTTTTAGATCTTAGAATGTTAAGGAGGAAGAAAAAAAAGGAATGGGGAAGCAATTAACAAAATGTCATAGTAAAAATAATATAAAAAAGAAGAGAAGGAGAAATAAGAAATAAGGCTCGTCGCTATTTTTTGTTTCTCTGAGGTTTTTGTATGGAGTATTTTTATTGTTTGGCGTTGCTTGGATTCTACGTGGAGTGGCTTTCTCTTTTTATTATTTTTCTTTCGCTTAAACAAAAGGTAAGTAGACCTCAGTAATTAGTTATTTTCAATGGTTTGGTTGTTGATTCCTATTATGTTCAATTAAGTAGAAAAACATAGAAATATATATTGCGTGTCTTTTATATTGGTACTTAGAACGCTAAATATTAGTGTTTGTATAATAGTCATGAAACGGTTGTTTTAAATATTATTTCACATTTATTAACATGAATCTATTTAATATTGCTAGTAGTTATTAACGTTGAATAACGTAAAATAGAGAAAAAAAATATGATTAAAATTGTACAAATGAGTACCTATTAATTTTGTGTTGTATTAAATATAGTATTCATAGGTATTTGTTATTGACAGACCCCATATTGTGTTGGGCAGACCCAAAACAAAAAACAATTATTACAAGTGTGCCATTGGTCCCAAAAAGTCTTAAAAAAACAAATATTACAAGTGTGCCATTGGTCCCAAAAAGTTGAATTCGAAAACCCCAAGCTTAAACGACCCGGCTAGGTCGTTCATTGTGCAAACCCAACGATATGGCCACATCGTTTGCACTAAGTCTCCAACGATGTGGCCACACCGTTTGGACTAAGTCTCAAACGGTGTGGCCACATCGTTAAGGACTTAGTCCAAACGGTGTGGCCACACTGGTCAAGAGACCAAACAGAACTTTATATTTTTTCAAAGTTCAAATCGCCACACCGTTTGGACTAAGTCTCCAACGATATGGCCACACCGTTTGGACTAAGTCTCCAACGATATGGCCACACCGTTTAGACTAAGTCCCCAACGATATGGCCACACCATTTGGACTAAGTTCCCAACAATATGGCCACACCGTTTGGGGTTTGAACTTTGAAAAAATATAAATTTCTATTTTTTGGCCTCTTTGACCGGTGTGGCCACATCGTTTGGACTAAGTCTCAAACGATGTGGCCAAGTCGTTTGGGACTTAGTCCAAACGATGTGGCCATATCGTTGGGTTTGCACAATGAACGACCTAGCCGGGTCGTTTAAGCTTAGGGTTTTCGAATTCAACTTTTTGGGACCAATGGCACACTTGTAATATTTGTTTTTTTGGACTTTTTGGGACCAATGGTACACTTGTAATAATTGTTTTTTTTTGGGTCTGCCCAACACAATATGGGGTACGTCAATAATAGGACTCTATTCATATTATGAAATAAATACCTTGTTGGTTGTTTTGTGCAAATAAAATAAATACATGAATATGGATTTAATGTACAAGTTAATGTAAGATATTGTGAATGATATATTAATATGGGTAACTGTTTGATTTTGTTGTCTTGGAATTAATCAAATGTTTAAATGATATGATAAGAACCTTTAAAACCAAACAAAATTTGGCTTGAGTACTCATTTGGGTTTACTTTGTATAAATTGTGATGCTAAGTTCACAAATCTGTTTCTACAAAATTCTATAAAGTTAGTATTGTAGTGTACTATTCCGAAACTGTAGCGTTATTGTATGGTACTGTAGTGTGATGTTGGGCATTATAGCATTATTGTTCATTAATAACATATATGTAAATGTTGATAGATATACTATATTACTAACTGCAACACTTTTAAGACAATTTACAACATTTAGTGAAAGCTATAATTGTACTAATAATGGCTAGAACTATTTTTGCACCATTTTTCATGAATCCTTCATGACATTTTATAGGTGCTATTATTGTGATTATCAATGCAATGATTTGTGATATAGTATGCTCTTATCCACTATAACTTCTTTTATGAATGATATAATTGTGATGTTTGATATTTCATGTGGTTGTCTATTATGTAACATTTTTGGAGGAATGATTGCAAAACAAATTGGCATCATGTTTATGATTGAGTTGCTATGAAATAGTATAACAATGTCTTTGGATAAATTTGAGACATGTTTAAACGTGGTGTTTAGTGTAATATATTTTTATTGGCACATGATAAAGTGGAATGGATGATATATTTAAATGTGTTGTTTAGTGCAATATATTTTATCGGCATGTGATAGAGTGTGGAATGATTATGAGATATAATTGCAAGATATTTGAATAATTTACACAACGAAAAATCCTAGTTCCTAGCTGATAAGCACTGAAATATGTGTTTTTATCCCTTTACAATGCTTCAAATTTGTCAAATTATATAATCAATAATGTGGAAAACTCACTTTCTTATTGTTTTTTCAGGTTACAAGCCTATTTTGGATGAAATGTCTCAAAAGATGAATTCTAACTCCTAAAGGAGCTTATTTATCATATTTTATGGGAGCACAAGCTTATTGGAAAAGAAGCCAAAAAGTCAATAGTCAAAGTCAAAGTCAACATTCAAGACTCAAGGACTCAAGCCTAAATCTCAAGACCCAAGGACTAATTCTAAAATACTAAAGGACTTGGCATTAACTCATTCTAAAGATTCAAGTTATTTAATTGGGCATGGCTTGGAAAGCCCAAGTTTCTTGCTCTTATCTAAACTTGGCCAATAAGAAAGCAAAAGAAGACAAAAGATGAGTTGTCACAAGAATAGAGTGGAGGGAAAATATGTAATCATATAAAGTTCTCTACAAAAATAAAGAAGATGAAGAGAGAGAATTCATTAGCTAGAAGTAGGAGTAGGAGTAGTAGGTTAGAGTAGAATTTTTTCTTTCCTCTATTTTCCACCATTGTTATTTCCTTCCAAGCTTTGTGCTTTGTTTAATAAAAGTTCTTGTTCTTAGTCATTTTCTCCCTTGTTGGTCACATGGTTCTTCATTCAACCTCCATTTAAAAGTTTTTCCTTCTTTATTATTGTTTTAGTAGTTTAGGAACAAAATCCCCAAAAGAAAAACCCTTCTCTCACCCTTTTTATCTCATCCTTTGGTTCTCTTCTCAAATGTTTTAACTAAACTAGTGGTAGACCCTTACTCTTATACTACAACTACACGAGAAGGTATTAAAATGATTATTAGCCTAGTTTTCTAAACTTGTGGAACTTGTGTTTGTTTCTCTTATGTGAAACTTGTGAGTTGGTTCTTCAAGAGTAGTAAACCAAGGTTATCATTAGCTACCACAACTCATTTGATTATATGATGTTGATTAACCATTGCAAAGGGAATGTGATTTTGTTTCAAGAGAACTTGGAGCCCTTGGACCCCTTGAAGCAAAATGATGGCTTTATATATCTTGATGCCAATTCAGTACGAGACACGATATTTTATGCCTATTAAAGGCTTACTCACATTGTTTTGGCATCCGTGTGGGGGTTACCTTGTATGCGACATCCCGCTTAGGGTAACTACGCCAGTGTGGTTCCATTATGTGAGTGAGGCATGTCGATGTGCATGTTCAGCTCATCTCGATAGAGGGGAGCGATTATGATAGACAGGAAACTAGATAAAACATAGAGACAACGTGATTCTTGGGACACTTGAAGAAACTCTAAATAATAATTATGATGATGTGTCTAAGTGTACGTTAAATCTATAATAAATGATTGATTATGGTTGTGAAATTTGTCATGGAGATTGTTCTCTTTGGTCTAATAGAATGATTGGAAATTATGTTTATGATATACTTTGTTTTATTGCATATATTTTATTTATACTCACAATTCTTTTGCAGAAGGGTGGGTTAAGGTAATTATTTTGCAGGAAATGACCCTCTTTGTGATTAGACTTATGTAAGTGTATGTGCATAATCAGTTTAATTTTTTTTTTTTTTATTATATGATATAGATTTAATTAGAAGCTAAGGCGCCTTGGTAGAGGAACTAAATGTCTTAATATTATTGGATTGGAAGCTAAGGCGCCTCAGTAGAGGAACTACTTGCCTAATTATTATTGCACGTATGGATATTGTATTATTAGTTAAAAGTTAATGTGCCTCGGTGGGAGGAACTATATGACTTGATTATATATATGTATGTATAAGCTTGGTTTGTATTTTAGGACTACTCATACTGAAGTGATAGAAAATGGTGAGTATGCTTTGTGTTTATTGAGTTTCATTCTAACTCTTAAGATGGGAAAAATGGTTGATGAGCAAAAACAAAAACTCTTTCAACTTTTCTTATTCATTGTTCTAGAACTAAAGAGGTATTGAAAAACAAGTTTCTTATGAAGGGAAAACATTGAAAACATTGAAGTTGATGTGGGATTAAAACATGAAGTTGAAAAGAGAGGAAGGAGATAACTTTATCACCAAGTCACACTCATTTGATGTCTTCAAAATAGTGTAACTTGTGTTCTTGATATTTAAATGACAAGAAAGTTTAGAGACAAGTTGATTGAAATGACAAGATTGAAAACAAGTATTCAATGCAATGAAGAACTTGAAAACAAAGAAAAGAAATAGATTGAAATAAAAGAAATAACAAGACAAGAAAATAAATTGCAATAATGTAAATCTACCTACGAAAGCATGATAAAATTTTATCTCAATTTTTGTGTTGTGAAACCAAAAATTGGATAATGTTTTCTCTCTTTACATTTTGCTTTTATCCTCCTACTTTTTACAATGACTGATTTGCCCTCGCCCTCTACAATTAAGACATCTCACACATTTGCTTTTTTACTTTTCCTTTTTCCTTTATGCTTTTGCTTTTCCTCTTTCTTCTTGAGCAAGCTAGGGTTTGAGCAAGGCTACTTTTGAGACAAGGTCATCCATCTCTAGGCTTTTGAGTTAAGGACATAATTTTGAGTCTTCTGGGTTTAAGTCCTTGGCCGTTGACCTTTGACTTTGACTTTTTAAGTACTTTTTTCATAGAAGCTTGAGTCTTCATAAGAAGCGTTAATAGAGCTCCTTTTGGTGCTAAAATACATCTTTTATGATAAGTGGTCTGAAATGGCCTGTAACTTGCAAAAGGTAATAAAAGTTATGAGTTGTCTGTTTATTATTTGTAAGAAAGGTTGTAATGCAGTAATGTAAAGGAAAAAATATGCACATTTGGGAGCTGATCATATACCAGTATTGTTTATAACGCTGACCCGATTTGCATGTTTGCTTATTGGGTGTGTTCATAAAATGAACATAGTCAATAAGTCTTGACAGGAATGTTGAAGAACGTTGATTGCTGCATTTGGTTTGTATATCTTACCGTTTCATTAAAGAATATGTTGTTTTCCTTTTAAGGTATAATACATGTTTTAGTTTAGGAAAATGTTGTATTTTAAATGTAATTATATTTTGAAGAGTTGTATGTTTAAAGAAGTTTGTAATTTAATCCTATTTGTGAATTTTTGTAATGAAGAGGAGTTTGTTTTAATTAAAAAATAAAATTATTTGTTCCAAATTGTTTATAATAATTAAAAGATGGTTGATAAGAGCCCAAAATTGTAGTTTTAACCCTGTAACAGTCATACTTTTAGACCAATTATGTGAGTAATAATTAAGAGTTAACACTGATTACGTGTTTTTATGCATTTCAGGCTTCAAAGTCCATTATGTGCAGAAATGTGCCACTTTAGCGAGATAAAGGAGCAAAGGTCGGTTACTAAAGAGTTCCATGATTAAAGGCCAAGATTCAAGAAGACAAAGCCTTTCTAAAGACCGGTCAAAGCTTAAAAGTCAAAGTCCACGCAGGCAGAAATAGTGCACAAAGTCAATAGAACTTCCGAAGACCATATCTTTGGACTCAGACCTCGGAATTGGGCCTACCTTATGTCAAAACGACCGGCTCGGAAAGAGCTTTCCAATGGTCCAAGCCTTGACCCAATTAGAGGAGCATAAGTGGACGGAAAGTCTGTTGAAGCGAACTGCAGCTGAAGAGGCCTTTTTGGACTGAAAGAATTGGGTTTTGGGCCTGATTCTCTGGCCCAAAACATGGCTCCAAGCCCATGCACGATTTTTGGATCTGAGAGTATAAAAACCAAAGCTTCACTCTTTGTTAATGGTAGATAGTTAGACCTAGATTAGTTAGCCTCCATTAATTAGTTTTAGAACTTAGTTTAATTAGTTTCAATTCATTGTATTAGATTAAACCTTTGAATCTTGTTCTTCATTTGATTAGATCAATAAAGTAGTATTTTTATCAATTTCGATTTTTGTCATTTCCATTTCTAGATCTAATTTCAATTCTTGTTCTTATTTCATTTTAGTCATTAAATTAGATGTCATTATTGTTTGATTATGTAAATTTCAATTCTTTACATTATGTTTAGTTTAGATTCAATGGGAAATGTTAGTTTGATGAATCAAGGCTAAAACCTCCATTAGAGGGGTTGATGAAGCCTTGATGAAAACTTAGTTGTTAGTGTAGAATTGTTTGTAGATTCTATTCCACTCTAGAAGGTAGTGTTTTAGCCATGAGAATGGGTGGACAACCTCACATGCTAGTTAGTATTTGGTAGAAATGCCACGAACACTAGGGATTAGAACTTCGAAATTCTTGCCGTAAGAAGCGTAAGAATCGAGATACAACAATCTATGCTAGGTTATTAAGTTGGATTCGAGGTGGATTCAATTCCCCTATAATCCTTTATCTAGATTCAAAAACAATCTATTTCCATAGCATTCGTAGTTTAAATTAAAATAATCAATTTCATATTGCATCGTAGTATAATTCCCCCTCGTAAAACTCTCATAGACTTAAGACCGACTAATTAGATTAGAAAACAATTCCATGCTAGAGCACTAGGAGTGGAACGAACTTCCTACTCCACTATATTCGATAGAATTGAGAGTAGAAACTTTGATAAAAATAGACACGTAGCAGTTTTAGTTTACTTACGTTTTGAGTTCATCGTTCATTTCGTAGGTAAAACTATTCAATTTTATCATTTATCAAATGGCGTCGCTGCCATCTTAGTTGCACTTTAGCATTGTTTTCATAGTAGAATTAGTCATTTTTAAGTCCCATTAAACCCACCCACCCTTGTTTGATTCATACTGTGGTTGTCCATTTCAGCGTTGAAAAAGTTCCGCAAAAATATACACCGAAGCGACCGCCTATAAGGAGCGCTATAACTATAGCCTGAATATAGCGCTGGAACACGAAGCGACCAGCCTATAGTTCTTTGAGCAGCGACCCGCGCTAAGTCATGGAACAACAAGGCGCGACGGCCTATGAAATAGCGCACCGCGCCCCTAAGCAAAATTTTCAGATTTCGCGGGTTTGTTTTGAATTTCGATTTTTCAAGTTTTTGGTGTTTTAACTTGTTATTTATTTGAACAACAGCGTAAACAAAGACGCTTATTCATAAGCGAAGCAAGGATGCAATCAGGTATTCCTTTCTTCCACACCTCGCATCTCGGTTAGAGGTTTCTACTAGTATATCGAATTGTTTGGAGTGTTGCATGTTTAGTTAAGTTCGACTTAGTCTTGCATGAGATTAAGGTCCGGTGAAGAAAAACAACTAACATAATTACACGCAACGCGTCAACAAACAAGTCTATCTAGTTTCCCTCCCACTACACCTCTAGCTACTATTTCACACACACACCACCGATATTATGGCTAAAGAAAAGAGACTCCTCTCTCTCGACTTTTTTATAAAGCCTTGGCGTTAGCCCTAAATATTGCATCGTTCTAGCGGAGACCCGATGGGGATTTTTTCGCATCCCCCAAATATATTTAATTTGTTACCCGTTTTTCATGGTTTAGACCATGAAAAACCTTATCGGCATACATCGTGGGATTGAACAAGTCCTTAAAACATTCCACCATCCCTACGGTTGGTGCGGAACAAATTAAATTGAGGGTATTCCCTTTCACCTTAGGCTGATAAAGGCGGCGTCTTGGTTAAGCGCCCAAGCCTAATGCACGTGGACTCATGGGCCAAACTTGTTCATTTGTTTATGGAACAATTTTACCAACCCCTAAAGGCGGATGAAATGATTTCCAAGATTCACTTCTTTCGGAGAATCCTCATGAATCATTTTTGGAGGCTTGGAATCGTTTCACCGATCCGCTTATAGAGTGTCCACACCATAATCTAGCAAAAGACACGCGTTAGTGCGTGCCTTTTTCAAAGGACTTCAACATCACCATAAAGAAGTCCTTGACATAATGAATGGGGGTAGTTTCCTAAGTAAAGGAGCCCTGGAGGCTTACAAATTTTAGAAGAACAAACTAAACCTTAATAACAATTGGGGAGTGATGATATCCCCCGCTCGCTAGTTCTTCTTCAACAGTTTAAGGCGCCGGTATGTTTGAGATGAAACCCGATCCGAACTTAAAAATTTAATCGAATCTCTAACTAAAAGGTAGAGGCTATTTCTATTCAACAAAAGCCTATCCCCCGTCATGAATGTAAATTCAAATCCATGTAGTTTGTTGGAGTCTTGAGCATCCCGACTCGTCCCTATAGCCTATGAACATTCTTGTTCCATTAATAGTGAACCTAAGCCCCTTGGAGACAAAATCCCAACTTCGGTTGGAGAAATAACCAACAAGTCACACCTACGTGGTACAATAATCAATATGTTAGGCCAACGCGATAGTTATAACCAAGCTCCACCACAACAAGGACAAGGTCGGGGTAATTATAATAATTATAACAAGAAGCGCAACCTCGACAAGGTCAAGCACAAGGTCAATGTAGTTATAATAATTATAATGCTAATAGAGGTATCATTAGGTAAATAATAACTATCACAATCCGCCCATAAATAATCAACGAGATAGTTCGATCCACACCACCCGTGACTACTACACCCACACAATCGGATCGTCTTGACACCTTCATACAAGTGAGCCAACAACTTTTCCAAACCATGGCTCAATCTAACCAACACATTCTACAATCCGTTAATAATTTAAACCAATAGTTAGCCCAAGAGAAAGCCCAACCAAAAGGCGTGTTTCCAGGCCAAGCGATACCCAATCCTAGAACAGCAAACGCAGCCTTTGAAGTAAACGGTAATACTAGTACGAAAACTACAACCGTAGGTGAGCTAAATGCCATCACCACTCTCCGTTCTGGAAGAGTGATTGATAACAAAGTAACTATGCCTATAGTTACCCCATCAGTACTCCCTACACCGGATATTGAACTAGATACCGAAATAGAAACTGAAGAACCTACCACTGCAGAGGTACCAGTTAAACCACAACCTAAGAAACAGAAAGCCAAGGTTACACATCAAGTCGAGCCATACGGTAAATATAGAGCGAAACCACCATTCCCTCAGAAGTTAGCCATACTAACCAGGGATACAAACTTTGAGGAGATTAGGAACGTTTTCAAGAATCTAACGATAAACCTTCCTTTTTCGAAGCTATAAAAAGCTACCTAACCACGCTAAGTTTCTTAAGGAGTTGTGTGCACTACTAGGCGTAAGACCAACATACCTAAAGACGCCTTTCTAACTGAGCGGTTCCCAACTTTATCCGAAAATAATGGAATTGTTAAGTACAAGGACCGGTAGATCCTTTGTCGCATAATGCACCTTAGGAGATTCTCACACGATGACCGTATTTACTAGACACGGGGGCTAGTGTTAACTTACTCCCATTTTATTTGTATAAACAAATAGGTCTAGAGGAGATGCAACCTACTAAAATGACATTGCAATTAGCTGATCGGTCTATTAAGTATCCTAAGGGTGTGGTTGAAAACGTGCTGGTTAAAGTCCAAAATTTTTATTACCCAGCCGACTTCATTATCCTCGACATAGAAGTCACTAACGACTCTGTACCTATCATTTTAGGGTGTCCCTTCTTGGCTACTGCCAACGCGCTCATAAACTGCCGCGATGGTTCGATGTCCTTGTCCTTTGGCCATCTTTTCGTTGAGGTAAATGTTTTCAAAAGCGAGGACCGCGATATCGATTCATCTACAAATGGCGAGGTTAGCATGATGATCGAGCTTAGCTCAAGATTACTTCAAAACATGTTTCGGAGAAACAGATTAACAAATTCCTTTCTTCGAAATTCCGACTTTAACAATGACTCCACGGTAGTAGAGCCGAAATCGAAGAAGAATTCCTGCAACTCTTTTGCACCGCTTCTTTACCACTTCGCGAGTCCCCCCTTGCCAACAACCATTCATCCCTTGATGCTATGACGGAAGATGAATTTTTCAATCTCTATCCCAGTGATCCTTTTGACCCACCTATTGAGGAATGTCTTGCATATATCAAGATTTCTGATGATATGGACTTGAGAGCTCTAGGCGAGAATCATTCACCTTCCATCACCAATATTCCCCACCCTCCACCTTTTCAAAGGAACCTCGAGTTTGCACTCGATCCTTTAGTTTCTCCTGTGCTTCATGATTTTTTAAATCCACCTAGTAAACAAATACTTCCCAAGGATAAACCACTTGACACCGTCATTTTCAGACTTGAGACAGTCCCTAACTACACCATGAATGAGTTTTGTGCTAAACCCACATCCTCATTTTTTCCATGCTTTTTCTCTAAAACTTATCCCAATCCACCATATCTTCCACAACAATTAACTTTTCCACACTTATTCACTAGGACACCCTCTCGTTCAAAGATGAAATATAAGGTGCATGCTCGGTTATGTTATAGGTCTATCCAACTTCGCTTTCATTCCACTAGGCTGCGTCGTAGGAAATCTTGGTGCTTGATTGTGTTTGGATATGTTTTCTATGATATTTATTTATGGAGCGATCCACAACTATTTCAGTTATTGATATATGATAAACTGCATATTCATACATATATTTAGATAAAGTCTCGAGTATCTGACTATAAACGACTCAAATTTTGTGTTTGGTGCATTTCCTTTCATTTCCATATATTGGTGAATACACCATTCAGGTAACCGGGCCCTCCCTATGGAGTGTGTGGCTGTAAGTACCGGATCCTAAGTCCACGGTTCACATAATTCCGTTTTCCACTCTTGCATGTTTTCTTGGTTTTGAGTCATGTTTTTCTATGGTGTGAATTATGTCTTTACTACTTATTGTTTTCCTTTATATTAAACCTAATTCATAAAAAGTAAAAAAAAAAAAAAGTTCAAAGCTATAAAAATAGTAATCTAGCAAGTCTCGGGAATCTGACTTTAAAAGACCCACGTTTTAAAACAAATTTTTACAAACCTGTTTTCAAAAATTTGTTTGGGGAGATAAGTGTTTGGTTTTTCCATGCTTGATCACTAAACTTCCTATTCTTACCCCCACCTCGCTCCCTTGAAAAAAAAAAAAAAAAAAAAAAAAAAAAAAAAAAAAAAAAAACAAACCGGAGGAGCTTTTCGCTTCAAGGTGAGCTCGACTCGCGCTCAAACACTGGAATCCCAAAATCATCAGAGCGCGACCCGCGCCCAAGTTGAGCGCACCCGCGCCCTGCCTTCTGTGAACACGGAAAATTCCAATTTTCTGCGGGTTGTTCCCGGGTGATTTGCAGCTGTTCCAGAGCGTATTTTGAGATGACATCTCCTACATTAATACCGGAACAGTCTTTCGAAGATTTGTTTCAAAGCACTACTTATGGTGCTTGGTTTCACGAGGTGATCACACACGTAGGCCGGGAACCGCTTATGGTTCTTGCTAGCAATTGTTCTTGGACTTGCCATGCCCGCTGAAATACAAGACCCATGATGCTATTGGGTAGATAATATGCATGTCCAGGAGATAAGGTAAGTTTTAATTCTAGTTAGTGTCTGCTTATGTCCCAAGCAATTTGATTCTTGTTAACCCCATAATGGGTGGAACTCTTATAGAGTTCGCGTCGTTTTTTATTTCCTATATTGATGCGTTCTAACCTTGTTTTGCAGATGTTCTGAATTTCACGCGCTTCAATGGTATTTTTCCTACCCTCTTTATTTAAATGCTTTGAGGACAAAGCATGATTCTTGTTTGGGGGGGGGGGGGGGGGCATAAAACACATGTAATTAAGGCATCTGTTAGGATATAGATATGTATAATATGCATTTGTTTTCTAGTTAAAATTTCAAAAATTCAAAAATATAAATAATTAAATTATGCTATACACTTAGGAATATTGGTATTGTTTTCTTTCTCTATGCTCTTAACAATCTAGAAGTCTCACGTAGCTTTTGCATTAGAATAATTTTTAGAAACTTAGGTTAATATGTAGGTAATAATCTTTGCATCTATCTATAAATATATTACATGAGTATCTATGATTGTTAGCGATAAGTTTCGAAATCTAGGCTAGAGTACTTATTCTACAAATCCTGTGAGAATATAGCCTAAAGCATTATAAGAATGAAACATTTGAGAAATGACACAAGGGAGAAGTAAAATCGGATAGAGAAATCACCGTCCACTTGCTTGAACACTAAACCATATCCTAAGCGAGAATTTAGGCCCTCTTTGGATCGATATAGCCAGAAATTCAAACCTATGAATTATTTTCCGCTAGTAAGCCCCCTCGAGCCTTTCTTTAGCCTTTCATAAACCACAAATCCTTTACCACATTTACAAAAATAAAACAAAATAAAAAAAAAAAAAAAAAAAACAACCTACCCAATTTAGAATAAGTCCGAGAATAGAATGAGGAAGAAAGAAGAAGAGAAAAACATGTGTAAACAAAAATTAGTTAGTTGCTTGAGAAAAATAAAGAAAAGAAGTTTCCATCTAAAGAAAATAAAAATAAAAATAGAAATAAAAATAAAACTCCAAAAAAAATAGAATAAAAGGAGTCAAAAGCCAAAGAAAAAGAAAAAATATGGCTAAGGATGGAAACAAAGTGTAGAAGTAAAAAGTAAATAACAAGGTTTTCTCTAGTTACATAATATGAAGACTCTTTTATCTTGGACTTGTCCTTTTTGAATATCCATTTCCTTCCTTCTTAAACCATCTCCTAATCCCGAAAACACCTAATAAAGACCTCTAGCTCAATTAGGAATAGGTTAGTGTGATAGTAAGTGGCGGATGTGTTTGATCGACTCGGCTTCCTTGTGTGTCATTGAGATTGTAAGGTAAAGTGTGCCCGGCAGCACTAGAGTAGCTTAAACTTGAGTGGAAAAATCAGTGTTGTATCTTGACTATTATTGTGAGAACCTACTTGGGGACGCTTATTCGAAGTTTTAAACGGACTGCTATTGCATTACATAGTATTACTCATTGTATATATGTTTATTGTAGATGATTGATTATTATGCATATATTAGCTTAGGTTTCGACTTGATTACTCTATATGCATTGCTAGTGAGAGGTATAGTTAATTTAGAGCATGAATAAGGAAACAATAGTTTTATTTCTTAGTGGATTTGTAGTATAGATAAAGTTTGTGAGTACCTTCACTGGAAAACTCTCACGAGGCTATAACTTCGTCCACTAGGGAATTCCTAGTGGTTTAAGGCCTTGTTGCATATGGTCAATGCAATCGCACTTTCAGTAAAGCGAGAGTAGATAGAACTCCATTTTTTGGTCACTTATTCTAATTTCTCATCTTTGCTTGAGGACAAGCAAAATGCTGTTTGGGGCTGGTTTGATAAGAGCCCAAAACTGTAGTTTTAACCCTATGTAAGTCATACTTTTAGACCAATTATGTGAGTAATAATTAAGAGTTAACACGATTCACGTGTTTTATGCATTTCGGGCTTCAAAGTCCATTATGTGCAGAAATGTGCCACTTTAGCGAGATAAAGGAGCAAAGGTCGGTTACTAAGGAGTTCCGTGATTAAAGGCCAAGATTCAAGAAGACAAAGCCTTTCTAAAGCCCGGTCAAAGCTGAAAAGTCAAAGTCCACGCAGGCAGAAATAGTGCACAAAGTCAACAGAACTTCCGAAGACCATATCTTTGGACTCAGACCTCGGAATTGGGCCTACCTTATGTCGAAACGACCGGCTCGGAAAGATCTTTCTAATGGTCCAAGCCTTGACCCAATCAGAGGAGTAAAAGTAGACGAAAAGTCTGTTGAACCGAACTGTAGCTGAAGAGGCCTTTTTGGACTGAAAGAATTGGGTTTTGGGCCTGATTCTCTGGCCCAAAACATGGCTCCAAGCCCATGCACGATTTTTGGATCTGAGAGTATAAAAACCAAAGCTTCACTCTTTGTTAATGGTAGATAGTTAGACCTAGATTAGTTAGCCTCCATTAATTAGTTTTAGAACTTAGTTTAATTAGTTTCAATTCATTGTATTAGATTAAACCTTTGAATCTTGTTCTTCATTTGATTAGATCAATAAAGTATTATTTTTATCAATTTCGATTTTTGTCATTTCCATTTCTTGATCTAATTTCAATTCTTGTTCTTATTTCATTTTAGTCATTAAATTAGATGTCATTATTGTTTGATTAAGTAAATTTTAATTCTTTACATTATGTTTAGTTTAGATTCAATGGGAAATGTTAGTTTGATGAATCAAGGCTAAAACCTCCATTAGAGGGGTTGATGAAGCCTTGATGAAAACTTAGTTATTAGTGTAGAATTGTTTGTAGATTCTATTCCACTCTAGAAGGTCGTGTTTTAGCCATGAGAATGGGTGGGGCGACCTCACATGCTAGTTAGTATTTGGTAGAAATGCCCACGAACACTAGGGATTAGAACTTCGAAATTCTTGTCGTAAGAACGTAAGAATCGAGATACAACAATCTATGCTAGGTTATTAAGTTGGATTCGAGGTGGATTCAATTCCCTATAATCATTTATCTAGATTCAAAACAATCATATTTCCATAGCATTCGTAGTTTAAATTAAAATAATCAATTTCATATTGCATCGTAGTATAATTCCTCCTCGTAAAACTCTCATAGATTTAAGACCGACTAATTAGATTAGAAAACAATTCCATGCTAGAGCACTAGGAGTGGAATGAACTTCCTACTCCACTATATTCGATAGAATTGAGAGTAGAAACTTTGATAAAAATATACACGGAGATAGTTTTAGTTTACTTACGTTTTGAGTTCATCATTCATTTTGTAGGTAAAACTATTCAATTTTATCATTTATCAATGGTGTGTTTTTGGAAGTTGAGATTGTTTCACACATCGAATAATCGAATAATCGGGAACAAATATTGTTTTCCGATCATGTCAAAATTCGAGGTGTAACAGAAATCTCCGCTTAACACGAACACCATTTGTACGCATTCTATAAGTATCATTTTTTTAAAAAAAAAATTAAGCTAGGGTTAAGGAAGACCCCCACCTATTATATTGCAAATAGTTAAACTTTACAAAGCCTCCCTAAGAGTAGATCATTAAAAGGAGGAACACAAAGACACAACAATAACGATAGACTTCAAGATTAACATACTTACGATAACACATTGACCATGCTACATTCGAACCTAAGAAAGTAGATATAGTAATCGTACTTCCTAGTCATGATGTCCTTAACAATCTTAAGATGATCCTTCCTAAGATGAGTTTGTGCTTTCTCATAGTTACAAAAGGATCCTTCAAAAGCATAACACACATAAGTGAGTCCCAAAGTATCATCCCAATACTCTTTAGTGTAGTCCTCAAGTCGTCTCATTTTTTTTGTTTTTTGTTTGTGATTTTACATTCTTCATCATTGCAAGCGTAAGCTCTATTTCTCCTGAAGAACGCTCTTGAATCCTTTTGCTGATTTTTGGCTTCACAGTAGTCCATTGATTTTGATCCTTAAAAGGCATTTCATACCTTATTGAGCTCTTAGGCAAAACAAGTGCTACTTTATCGCTAAAGAACTCAGTTTCATTCTCTGAAAGATCATCATCTTCGTCCTCATATCTAGCAACTAACCCTTCCTCATTATTTCGTTCTCTACTACTCAGCTGTTGGTTAATAGGTAAAACTCTATGTGTTGAGACACCAACTCCAACTACCAGACCATTCACTAGACAGACAACTAGAGCTCTACGCGCATCACACACCTATGTGCCCTAAGAGTTTATTTTAAGTAAATTACTATTTAAAGAATATTGTTGAATATTGTTTCCTAGTTATAGTAGGAAACTATTAGGGTTTGGACCTATATAAAGGTCGTAGGATTGTTCTTTAAAGTTAACAATTGAATTCATATTATAGAAAAAGGTAGTTTTAGTCTCTAATCAAAAGACTATTGGTCGCCGTTATGGTCTGTCTATCACCAGTTATGCCACACTCCAAGTAATGATCGCAGATGGTGGATATTTACCAAGTAAAGGCGTGTGTTTGTGCGTTAAAGTACAAGTGCAAGGATTCAGTTTCACCACTAATTTCACAATGCTTGCTATCAAAAGTTGCGACATTGTGCTTGACACACAATGGCTTCATACACTAGGTTGTATACAATGGGACTTTGGACAGTTAATCATGCAATTCTCCGCTAATAACCAAGTCTTTACAATAATGGGTAATGGTTCCCCATTGGTCAAGCTCATCACTCTCCAACAATGACAAAGGCAATCCAGTAAGAGAAACAAGTATACCTACTTTCCTTGGGCCGACGGGTTACTTTTATTCGACTTAATGTGGGAGCATCAGGAAGCAAGACAATGGGACTTTCAATGAGAAAATTCATCTACAACCACATGGGTAATGGTATCCCTACAAAGCTTACTTCCTCAATTTGCTGATATATTTGGAGTTCCACAGAGCTTGCCACCTCCTAGAACACATGACCACCGCATACCCCTACAACCAAATTCCTCACCTGTCAGTGTCAGACCATACAGATATCCTTACTTTCAAAAAGCTGAAATCGAAAAAATTGTTAAAGAACTCCACATGTCAGGTTTTATTCGACCTAGCTCCAGCCCATTCTCTTCACTCGTTTTACTAGTCAAGAAAAAAGACGGTTCATGGCGCTTATGCATCGATTATAGAGTCCTTAATGCCATCACAATCAAAGATTGTTTCCCAATTCCAATTATGGACGAGTTATTGGATGTACTTCACAATGCCACAATATTTTCTAAACTCGACTTAAGAGCTGGATATCATCTAATTAGGGTATATGACAGTGACAATCCTAAGACAGCATTTAGGACCCATAATGGACACTATGAATTCTTAGTCATGCCATTTGGCCTCTCTAACGCACCAACAACATTCCAAAGCTTGATGAACGAGTTGTTTCGTCCCTATCTTCGATAGTTCGTATTGGTTTTCTTTGATGACATATTGGTATATAGCAAGGACGAGTCCTCACATGTGTTACACCTCCGCAAAGTATTGAAAATATTGCAGAAACACAAACTATTTGTCAACGCATCTAAGTGTTCATTCGGAAAATCCTCTATTGCCTATCTTGGGCACATTATAGATGCAACAGGTGTCTCCGTTGATAGTGAAAAGATTAACGCAGTGACTTCGTGGCCACTTCCGTCCAACATCAAAGAATTACGTGGGTTCCTTGGGTTGACAGGGTACTATAGAAAATTCGTAAAGGACTATGGCAAGATTAGCGGCCCTCTCACTCAGCTACTTAAAAAGGATTCGTATGAATGGAGTCCTGTCGCCACTGTTGCATTTAACAACCTCAAAATTATGTTGGCATTACCAGATTTTACCATGGAATTCTACATTGAATGCGATGCATCAGGACATGGCTTGGGTGCAGCTTTAATGCAAAAGGGCAGGTCAATTGCTTATTTCAGTAAGGCATTAGCAGGAAGAAATCTGTCTCTACCTATCTACGATAAGGAAATGCTGGCAGTCATTACCGCTGTACAAAAGTGGAGACCCTACCTACTGGGACGACATTTCAATATCTTCACAGACCATAGAACACTGAAATACTTCAACGAGCAACGATTAAATTCGTTAGAGCAGCAAAAGTAGGTATCCAAACTTTTAGGATACGATTATGAGATATGTTTCCGCCCTGGCAAGCACAATCAATCTGCAGATGCTTTGTCAAGGTTCCCTCAAGTCAGTGAAGTACTCGCACTCTTCGCCCTATCTTTGGGCGGTTTGTGAAATAGGCGAGAATGTTCTTCCCACCCTGCCATGCAAGCCTTAATAGAAGCCATCAAGCGAGATCCATCTTCATGTAAGTTCTTCACTTATGAGGCTAACACCTTGCGCTATAAAGGAAGATTGGTAGTAGCCCCACATTCTCAGTGGTGTGACAAATTGCTAGAAGAATTACATGCCTCTCCTGCAGCAAGACACTTTGGGTTTCTAAGGACCTACAAGCGACTTCAAACATGCCAAGTTTTTTCTGGCAAGGAATGAAGACTTCGATTAAAGCTTTTATTGCTCGTTGTAATATTTGTCAAAGAAACAACGTAGAATCCGTGGCTCCTCCGGGATTACTTAATCCACTACTAGTGCCTGAAGATGTTTGGATTGACCTATCTATGGACTTCATCGAAGGTCTACCTCGTTCGCTCAACAAAATAGTCATTCTTGTGGTGGTTGACAAGCTCCCTAAATATGCTCATTTTAGTGCTATTGCACATCCCTATACTGCAAGCAAGATTGCTAAGATTTTTGTTCAAGACATTATCAAGCTTCATGGACCTCCTAGGTCAATTGTAAGTGATCGTTACCCTATAGTTATAGGTAATTTTTGGGAGTCTTTTTTCTCGTTACAAAACACAAAGTTGTGTCGCAGCTCAGCATATC
The DNA here is from genome assembly GCF_015680905.1 of Coptis chinensis. Lineage (NCBI taxonomy): Eukaryota > Viridiplantae > Streptophyta > Magnoliopsida > Ranunculales > Ranunculaceae > Coptis > Coptis chinensis. The sequence continues at coordinate 41,980,085 of NC_141463.1, forward strand.
ACCCACAATCTGACAGTCAAACAGAGGTGACAAATAGAATTTTGGAATGTTACCTAAGATGTTTCGCAGGTGACAGACCGTCTACTTGGGTTACATTTCTTCCATAGGCAGAATGGTGGTATAATTCTACCTATCAGGCTACAATCAAGATGACTCCATTTGAAGCAGTTTATAGCAGAACTCCACCTTCGATTCTACAGCACATACTAGGCACAACTGTTGTTCATGCAGTAGACTTAAACCTACGTAGCAGAGATGAGACCTTGAGGATTCTAAAGAAAAATATGATTGCATCTCAAGAGCATATGAAGATTTTGGCAGACACCAAGCGAACATAACGAGAGTTTAAGTTAGATGACTGGGTCTACTTAAGATTACAGAAGTATAAGCAGACAATTGCTGCCTCTCAAGCATATACTAAACTATCTCCAAAGTTTCACAGACAATTTAAAGTTATCTAGAAAATTGGAGCAATGGCATACAAATTACAGTTACCATCAGGTTGCAATATTCATCCAGTTTTTCATGTCTCTTTATTAAAGAGGTCCTTGGGGGCAAATCAACCTGTTTCAGATGACCTACCAGTTCAGCTAGACAGTACAACTTGGATTCCACACCAAATTTTAGAGACGAAGCTCACTGCTGAAGGTACAACCGAGTGGTTAGTGCAATATAGGAAGGATTTTCATCAGACGAGGCTACTTGGGAAGATTCTTCACAACTGATGCAGCATTTTCATCACCTTAAGCCTTGCGGTCAAGCTTTATTTGAAGGGCGCGGGGATGTTGAGACACCAACTCCAACTACCAGACCATTCACCAAACAGACAGCTAGAGCTCTACTCACATCACAAACCTATGTGCCCCAAGAGTTTATTTTAAGTAAATTACTATTTAAAGAATATCCTTGAATATTGTTTCCTAGTTATAGTAGGAAACTGTTAGGGTTTGGACCTATATAAAGGTCGAAGGATTGTTCTTTAAAGCTAACAATTGAATTCATATTATAGAAAAAGGTAGTTTTAGTTTCTAATCGAAAAACTATTGGTAGATGATCTCTAATCAAAGGATTAATTCGATCTAATATTTAGACTCAAGAACTGAGTCTCATCACTATGTTGATGACTCTCATCTGCACTTACCACTCCTCTGTTACTTCCTTGTCTAGCTAGGGCTTGCAATTTGGGGGTTTTTGGCACCACAGCTTTCTATAGCAATGACGAGGGTTCTACATATGTTCACACATTCTCCCTTCTGATTTAAGTTTCCCTTAATAACTACTCCTTCTCTAATGGCCAGTACTTGTTCTGTAAGTGAGCTCATAACAACCACTCTTGCAAGAGGTTCAACTGCTCTTTCAAAAACGCGGTCACCTCCTTGCTACACTATTGCATCACTCTTTGTTTCCTTATGAGTAGTCCCTTCATTGAGTTGTTGAACTGTTACCTAGGCTTGTTTAACTCCCCTCACATTATTCTGATTTTCTACTTGAATGGCAGGGGTAGTACCTCTTTGTGCAATGCCACTAGATTGACCTGTAGAAATATTTACAATAGCACCACTAGTAATAGTGTGCCCTTCCATCCTTTTGTTTGAATTTCTCCTTGTGCTCATGTACCATCCCCATTTGCATTGCCATTAATCACCACACCACTCCTCCTAGGCACCTAATATCTAGGTCCAGACGAAGGACATTTACTAGTATCATGCTCAAACTTCATACACTTAGAATATGATGACAGATTCCAATGGTATTCAACCCCAATATTAATCACTCTATAACCAATTTTGATTGGTATAGAATTACGAAAATCAAATAGTAAAGGGATTACTACACACACCTTTGCAACTGACAACCTTTGCTTGTTGAAAGTGGCATTATTGGTACACATAGGCTCTGCCACTAAGTTAGCAAGATAAGATATAAAGTTTAAAGTCCACATCACTTTTGGAACATTCAATTATTTTACCCAGATTAGAACTGTGGCTATTCGATTACGCATCTGCTCTGCCTCCATAGTCCATGGCCTAATAATGAAAATCCTTCCTGATGAAGATAGGACCATCTTCTAGAGCCATTTTCTTGTCTTCATCCATAAAGAATTTAAAATAAAAGAGATCTTTATCAACAGTGATCTCCATAGTTCCTTTCAATTTCCAAGTTTTCTCTAGTACTGACTTAACATAAGGAAATACCAATTTTTTTCTAGGAAGTACCCTACCAAAGTGTCTTTCCATTCCGCTACCCCCTCATCAATGATCTCCTGAGGTATTTCTGCAACTCCATCAACAAGAACTGGAACGAAGTTCTTCAAAACCGTAGTTTTTCTTAGGGCGTTCGGGTTTTTAAACAAATCACTACAAGACATAGGCTGCCTTGGAGTAGGTTGAGCAGATTAATCTTCCATATGGACTAATAAATATAAGTATCTTTACAAATACTAAAACTAACTAATTTTTCATATTGATTGTAAATTGTGAAAGCTTCCTCAGTGGACTTGAACTGCGTATAATAGAATGTTGTTTTGTCTTCTTCGAAAACTCCACTAGCCTCACACCCGTCACTGTCTCTATCACTATTCTCATGGATTTCAACATTTTCCATGGATGTCACATCTACAAAATCACTATTCTCATATGTACAACTATCAAAACATGCATTTCCAAGCCAATCTTTTTCGTCTTCGGAGATGTGATTCATCATCGGATTGCTGCATCAAACAAGTGCACTTTTAGCGTATATTCACTCGATTTCATACTCAACGAAGTAATCACAGTGGTAATAAAAAAAACATAAATGCTTGAACAGTTGAATGGTCAAAACAAAATAACTATGGTGCTCAAACGATATGCCGGTTTAGAAAAATTCAATGTCATGTTCATTTGACATTGGAAAAAATCATTGTCAAGTTCATTTGACATGGGAGAAATTCAAAGTCAACTTCATTTGACATTCGAGAAAAGTTACTGGACATGAAGTTGCACCTATTTGATGTAATGTTGAGTTCATTTGACATTGGAAAACATCAATGCCAAATTCATTTGACATTAGAGAAATACTACTGGACATTATCTTGATGTCCCACTATGTCAATTCTTATGACATAATTAGGCAAGCCACTAAATATGCCACTACTACTTTCATATAATCACTATGTCATTAACAATGACATATATTTCCTTTGCACATCGCCCATGGTTGAATGGGTTTCCAACCGGGGCAAAGCTCAACATGATACACCTTTCTAACTATCATAATAATATTGTGCATCACTTTTTAAATCAACGAAAGGGCAAATGTGTGTGTCTTACAGCTATGTTTATGGTTCCCAAAACACTTTGCATTCAAATTGTCCAAATCACATGCCATTCAACTGTGAAATTTTACCTAGACATGAAAAAGAGAAATCAACTAACCACATACTTAGAATTTTGGAATATCAAAGTACACTACGAGAGTAAAGAAATGGAGGCAAGAGTTCTCTAGTTGAATGGATTATAGTGAGAGGCGAGAGGAAACATTTAGTTCAGTTGCGTGCAATATTTAGGTTAGAGGGAGAGAAAATGTGTTGTTACTTTCTTACCCTTAACTATCCCTTTTGGTAAAACTTAAAGACTCAGTCAAAAAATGAAAATTGTGTGGTCCAGAAGCCTACACACACATGCACCCAACACATACATGCTTTAGCCAATATCCTAATACCCAACCGAAGTAGTCACTAATTCTCATGTTTTATTCAGAAAATCACTAATTCTCACCAAGCTAGGTGACGTCTTAGTCTTTTTTATTTACCCTTACTGATACAACTCAAGTTTACTGGGGGATATTTCAAACAAGGATTTAGACTACAATGCTCTCATACAAAAGCAACACTATGGCATCATATTGGGGAGATCCTTAGTTCGATCCTCCCACCGAAAACAAACTTAGCATTTAAATGAAAAAAAATTATGTTCTATATATATATTCTTGCGTCATGATAGTTTTCCAGTACTAATACTGTTCATTATTAATAAAATTGTCCACGCATAATCCAAGCACTTAATTACGTTACCATTTGAAATCAAATGAAGTAAAATCATTATTTTATTAATCTCATGTTCCATACTACGCGTCTAAAATGAACCTTGTTACAATTATCTGAACATGACAAAGAAAAAAATAGTGTACTTCGTACATCTAATTCGTCATGAAATTATGAATCATAGCTAGCTCCTACTTTCATTATTCCACCAAAGATATGTCACTCAGCTTTACAATGACTGTTTGTTTTTATCCTTAAACGGTGTGGAATTTTCTCCTACATCATTTTCAAGGCCAAGGCCTTCAATGGCATCCTCCAAAGCGCTCTGATTTAGTAAGCCGCCATTCTCTTTTTTAGCACAGAATCATATAGAAGAGTGTAATGCTCCAGGGGATTCTTCAATACGTCTCATGCTCTATTCAGAAAGTCAACATGCTTCTTTGTTGAGGCCTCCAGATGAGCTTTCTCTAGCAAAGCCCCATAAAGTTTTGCATTCAATACAACTAGAGTATTCTATACAAAACTCTCGAACAATTTTCTTATAATCTTTCTCTTTCACCTTTAGTGCCTTCTCCAACTCTATATTTTTGTGCACCAAACATTAATTTTGATGTTCTAACGCAAAAACTCATTCTTTTAAATACGATGACTCAGTAGTAGCTTTGGTAACCTCAGCTTTGGCTTCTTTTTTCTATTTCTGCACCAACTCTATTATCAATGGTGATGGAACTCATTATTTTTATTTAACAAACGTCATTATTGCTTTAGCAAATTTCTCTCGAGCCTACAAAAAATAAATTCAGTACTACAATGTACTATTATCAAACCTTAACTTTAGATACACAAAAAGTATTGCTAACCTTTTTCAACTTTTGCACTCGAATAGATGTCTCATAAATGTCTCTTGGTATTCGAATCCTCTAACAACAAAGGTTGAGATTCTAACTCAAGGTCTCTCTAACCATTGCCCATTGGTTCTTAGCTTCATGGCAATAGTTAGAAGACATCCTCCATTTCGATTATGTAATGTGTGGACTTGGCTACAAGATTTTAAACCTACTGTAAGAGTGTGTTGGGATATGGCTGACCATGGGAGCCCTCCGTTCATGTTAACAAGGAAACTCAAAAGCTTGAAAGAGGTGTTGAAGGGTTGTGCATGAACGTTCTGTAATGACACCCAAAGACTTGTAGCGGCCACAAGAATTGAACTGATGGAGGTTCACAAAAGGCTCAATCTTACACCTTTAGATCTTACTCTTAGTGCACATGAGTTTACTATAAGGGAAAAACTATGTCATTTACTAAATCTGGAGGAAGCTGAATTGTACCATAAAACAAATATAGATTGGCTATGTTTTGTGGATAAGTGTAATAAGTTTTTCTTCAATGCCTTGAAGGAAAAACAGACCAGAAATTTTGTGAGGAGTATAATAGATTTGAATGGAACCAGAAGGGAAGGCAAAGACCAGGTGGCTGAAGCTTTCCTAGAATATTACAAAGAGCTTCTGGGAGTGACTTCTACTGCCTCTTGTGATACTGAATTTCTTAGTAGTATTCATGTTACAGAGGTAAATCATGCCACTATCCAACAACTTGCAACCCCTATTTGTGACACGGAGATCAAAGAAGCTCTTTTTGCTATAGAGGATAACAAGGCACCGGGACCTACTGGCTTTAATGCATGCTTTTTCAAGAAAAGTTGGGACATTGTAGGAGATGATTTTACGAATGACAACAAGTACATCATTAGCCACAAGCAAATTACAAGTGGTATTAATGCTACATTTCTGTCTCCAATTCCAAAGATGAACAATGCCTCACATGTTGCTTCTTTCCGACCTAATACATGTTGTAATATTGTTTATAAATGTATCTCCAAAGTACTAACAAATAGGATGAAGAGTTGTATTTCATCCTTGGTATCATGCTCCCAATCTGCCTTTGTGATAAGAGTCTAAAACTGTAGTTTTAACCCTTAATAATAATACTTTTAGACCAATTATGCAAGTAATAAATAAGAGTTAATGCTGATTACGTGTTTTTATGTATTTCAGGCATTGGAGTCAATTATATGCAGAAATGTGTCACTTTTGTGAGATAAATGAGCAAGGGTTGGTTGCTAAGAAGTTCTATGATTAAAGGCCAAGATTCAAGGAGAAAAAGCCTTTTTAAAGCCCGGTCAAAGCTGAAAAGTTAAAGTCAACGCGGGCAGAAATTGTGCATAAAAGTCAGCAAAACTTCCGAAGACCGTATCTCTGGACTCAGACCTCAGAAGTGGGCCTACCTTATGTCAAAACGACCGTCATGGAAAGAGCTTTCCAATGGTCCAAACCTTGACCCAATCAGAGGAGCAAAAGTGGATGAAAAGTCTATTGAAGTCAACTCTAACTGAAAAGACCTCTGTGGACTGAAGAAATTGGGTTTTGGGCTCGATTTTCTGGCCCAAAACATAGCTCCAGGCCCATGCACGAAATTGGGGATCTCTTTCTCTTCTTGAAAGGAGGAAAGGAGGTAGACTCATTAGCTAGACCTAGATTAGAAAATAAATTAGTTAGACTCCATTAATTAGTTTTTTTTTATTTGTTTTTAATTCAGTTGTTGAATCATTACTCTTTTATTTCATTAGATCAATAAAGTTAGTTTGTTACTCATAATCTAGTTTTAATTATTAAATCACTTAGATCTAATTTCGATCATTAAGTTATTAATCATTTCTTAGTTGTTTATTTAGTTTTGAATTCTTGATTAGATCAATATAGTAAATTTATAATCTTTATATCATGTCTTGCTTAAATTCATATAGAAATGATAGTTTAATGACTCAAGGCTAAAACCTCCATTAGAGGGGTTTGAGGAAGCCTTGATAAAAACTTGATTTTGTTAGCTTAGAAATCATCGTGATAATATATTCAATTCTAGAAAGTAATTAGTTTATTATGAGAATGGGTTTGATTGCTTCACCTACTAGTTATTATTTGGTAGAGATTTCCATAAATAACTAGGGATTAGAAATACCAGTTGTTATGCGAAAGCATTGAAATTTGGATTACGACATTTCTTTGTTAGTTGATTAAGTCGAATCAAGGTGGAATCGAATTCCCCTAATTCATTCTCTATTGTCAAGTTAGTATTTGAATTTCCTCATTTCGTTATTCGCATATTGATTAGTAGTTTCCCATCGCAGTATAATCCTATCGTTACTCTCATTAACTTTGATAGACTGATAATCGTAGTTAACATTGAATTCTAAAGAACTAGGATTGGAACGAATCTTCTATTCCAACTATATTGCAATTGCATCGAGAGTAGAAAACTTTGATAAATATAAGCTAGAAAATAGTTTTAGTTTTACTTACGTTTGAGTCTCGTTACTTATTCGTAGGTAAAACTATTCGTTTTACATTTTATCAAATGGCGTCGCTGCCATCTTAGTTCCATTTAGAATTGTTTTCATTAGTATTGTTAGTCTTCCCAAAGTCCCATTAAAACCACCCACCCTTGTTTGTTTCTAACAGTGATTGTTTGGTTCAGAAACTAAAAAAAAAAATTCAAAGAACAAGCCTGGTGATTTCGCCATACAAGGCTAACTAACCGAGCGCCCTAGCAGCTAAAAGCGCTGGAACTCAAATTGGACTTGAGCGAGACCCGCGCTTTACCAAAGCAAAGTTCGAGCGCCCCCTGCGCTGAAGCCCCTGGAACTCGAGTTGGACCTGGGCGCGACTCTCGCCCTACCTAGGCTAATTCTGAGCGCAACCCGCCCTCTTCTAGAAAAACCCGATTTTCACTGGTTAGTTCAAATTTCCATTACTTCAAGTTATTCAGTGTTTCTAAATTGTTACACACATTGATCTCGCATATACAAGATGTTATTCATAAGCAAAGCAAGGAGGCATTCAGGTACTTCTTTCTTCCACTCCTCGCATCTCCTGTTAGAGGTTTATACTAGCATATCAAGAATGTTTTGAGTGTTGTCGTGTTTAGTTAAGATTGGTCATAGCCTTGTATGAGATTAAGGTCAGGTAGAAGAAAAACACCTAACGTAATCAACCGGCAACGTCGACAAACACGCCTTTCTAATGTACCACTTACTACACCTCTAACTAATATACCGCACACTACACCTGAAATAATGGTTGAAGAAAGAGAGTCTCCTTTCTCTGACTTTTACAAAGCCTTGAACGATAGCCCAAAATCTTGCATCGTTCTTGCAGACCCAACAGGAGATTTCCAAATCCCCCAAGATATATTTAATTTGTTACCCATTTTTCATGGGTTAGACCATGAAAAACCTTATCAGCACATGCGTAGGATTGAACAAGTCCTTACCACATTACACCATCCTACGATTGGTGCTGAACAAATTAAACTGAGGGTGTTTCCTTTCACCCTACGATAAGGCGGCGTCTTGGTTAACTGCCCAAGTGCCTAATTCTGTGGACTCATGGGCCAAACTTGTTCAACTATTTATGGAACATTTTTACTCAACACTGAAGACAGATGAAATGCTTTCCAAGATTCATTTCTTTCGACAGAATCCTCATGAATCATTTTTAGAGGCTTGGAATCGTTTCACCGATCTTCTTATAGAGTGTCTGATAACCCATAAAAACTCAATTAGATTTACTCTAACCTTATTCATACGGTATCAATTATTTATTTTCTACTCTCACATATAGATTTATGCAATATATAGAGTATGGAATCGTTCCACTCCTAAACTACCAAGACATAAAGAAATCAATTAATCAACACAAGGGAACAATGATGAGAGTAATATTTATAGAGGTGAATTTATACTATGAAACTAAATATATGAATTTAACTTATACTAATTTAACTAAGCAATTGAATATGAATTGAATAAAATATAGAGAAGAGATTAGGGGGATTTGATTTCACTTAAATAAATTACTAATATGCTAGTGTAGATTATTGCAATCATAACCAATTAAGATTAATTGTGATCCCTAATTATTCATGCCAACTAATAATTAGCATGTGAAGAAGTTTAACCCATTCTCATGACGAATCAACTAACCTACTAGAGTGAACTCTTAAATGCAATAATTCTAACTAACACATCAAGTCTTCATCTAAGCTTCATCAAACCCCTCTAATGGAGTTTTAGCTAAAATTCATTAGACTATCATTTCTAACACAAGAACAGTAAAAACAAGTCATTATTGAATAACTAATTACACTTTCTTAATCTAAATTAACAATAGTCTAAGATTCAAACATGGATTACAATTGAAATTTAAACTATTTTAGAACTAAGATTATGAATACTAATTATCAATTTAAAACAACTAAATCTATGGCTAAAAGATTGAATTCGAATTTAAATATTGAAATATAACTAAGTAATTTATTCTAAAATTCAAAACTTGTTCTCATAACTAATAAAATTGACAACTAACTAGATTAATCTATATAAACTAATTTAATCAATTAAAACTAATTCTATATTACAAAACTAAATTTTGTGAACTAGAACTAGGTTTTTATCTAGATAGATTAAGAGCTAAGCTTTTGTCTCTTGATATAGAAGAGCTAGATCCCCAAATTCGTGCATGGGCTGAGGAACCATGTTTTTGGCTGAAAAATCTAGCCCAAAACCCAATTTGTTGAATCTAAGACTTCCAATTCTGGTCATGTTACTATAGTGCAAGGTTTCACCAACTTATGCTAGTCTGATCGAGTTAAGGTCTAGACCATTTGAAAGAGCTTTCTAAGCCGGTCATTTTGATATAAAATAGACCCAAATCTGAGGTCTGAGCCCAAAGATATAGCCTTTTGAAGTTCTGTTGACATTTCTTCAGCTTTCTAATCCGGTTTGACTTTCACTTAACAACTTGACTTGGGCCTTTTAAGGGTTTTTTCTCCATGAAACTTGGGCTTTCTTTATAGAACTTTCATAGCAATCCCTTTAGCTCCTTTTAGCGCCTAATTAGTAACAAATTTACATTTATTCAACTTCGAAACCTGAAATACTCAAAAAAACGTAATTAGTGATAAACCTCTATTATTAATCACATAATTGGTCTAACAACAATATTGTTAAAGGGTTAAAACTACAGTTTTGGGCTCTTATCAAGCCACCCCCAAATAGTATTTTGCTTGTCCTCAAGCAACATGAGAAATTAGAATAAGTGACCAAAAATGGAGTTCTAAGTAGTCTCATTTCGCCGAGTGCGATTGCATTGACCATATGCAACAAGACCTTAAACCACTAGGAATTCCCTAGTGGACGAGTTATAGCCTCGTGAGAGTTTTCCAGTGAAGATACTCACAAACTTCATCTATACTACGACGACTAAGAAATAAAACTATTGTTTCCTTATTTATGTCTCAATTATCTATACATCTCACTAACAATGGATACAGAATAATCAAGTCGAAACCTAAGCTAATATATGCATAATAATCAATCATCTACGAATAAACATATATACAATGAGTAATACTATGAAATGCACTAGCAGGTCTGTTTCTGAAAACTCGGAATAGTGCCTTAAGTAGGTCCTCACATAAATGTCAAGACAAAAACAACTCTAATTTTTCCGCTTAAGTTTCGCTACTCCAGTGTGCAGTGGGCACACTTTATCTTACAATCTCAATGACACACAAGGAAGCCGGAGTTGATCAAACACATCTGCCACTTACTATCACATTAACTTATTCCTAATTGAGCCAGAGGTATTTATTAGGTGTTGCGGGGATTAGGAGATGGTTTAAGAAGGAAGGAAATGGATATTCAAAAATGATAAGTCTGAGATAATAGAGTCTTCATATTATGTAACTAGAGAAAACCTTGTTCTTTACTTTTGCTTCTACACTTTGTTTCCATCCTTAGCCATATTTTTCTTTTTCTTTGACTTTTGACTCCTTTGATTCTATTTTTGGAGTTATAACTCTTTATTTTCTTTTAATTTTTTTTATATTTGGATGGAAACTTTCTTTTCTTATTTGAAGCGACTAACAAATTCTTGATTTCAAAGGCTTTTCTCTTTTCTATTCTTCATCTCTATTCTCAGACACATTCAAAGAATGGGTAGGCTGATTTTTATTTTTATTTTGTTTTGTAAAAGGGTAAAGGAATTGTGGTTTATGAATGGCTAAAGAAAGGCTCAAATGGGCGACTAGCGGAAAATAATTTCATAAGGTTTGAATTTTTGGCTATATCGATCCAAAGAGGACCTAAATTCTCACTTAGGATATGGTATAGTGATCAAGCAAGTGGACGTGTGATTTCTCTATCCGGATTTTACTTCTCCCTTGTGTCATTTCTCAAATGTTTCACTCATATAAGGCTTTAAGTTATATTCTCACAGGATTTGTAGAATAAATACTCTAGCCTAGATTTCAGAAAGTTACTACCCAACAATCATAGATACTTATGTAATATATTTATAGATAGATGCAAAGATTATTACCTATATATTAACCTAAGTTTCTAAAACTATTCTAATGCAAAAGCTACGTGAGACTTCTAGATTATTAAGAGCATAGAGAAAGAAAATAATACCAATATTCCTAAGTGTATAACATAACTTTTTATTTATATTTTTAAATTTTTCAAATTTTTACTAGAAAACAAGTGCATATTATACATATCTATATCCTAATAGATGGCTTAATTACACGTGTTTCTATGCCCACCCCTAAACAAGAAACATGCTTTGTCCTCAAAGTATTTAAATAAAAGGGGTAGAAAAATACCATGGAAACACGTGAAATTCTGGAACATCTACAAAATAAGGTTATAACATACTAATATAGCAAATAAAACTGACGCAACTCTATAAGAGTTCCACCCGTTATGGGGTTAATAAGAAATAAATTACTTGGGACATAAGCAGACACTAACTGAAACTAAAAACTTATCTTATCTCCTGCTTAATCGTTCTCCTCATCCTCTCCTTCTATAAAGAATTGAGGTTCCTTCGCGTCCTGCATGCCATGATAATTTGCCAGGCTTGACACCATGTATCATCTACGGATGCTAACCTGTTAAGCGCCACTTGGTCGGATGGGGTGTAAGGTGCAACCTGATGAGGTTGTATCCTCCACCTTTGCCAAGTCATTGCACGTAAAGATCGAATAATACAATTAGTAGGTCTCACAATGTCGACCCCAACCCAATCCGTGAAACAGGTACAAAAAATAGAGAAGAAACATAGCATAATACGGCAAACTAAAACAGGCATAAGAAGGTACTTATGCCTCATGCTATGGGCTCGCACTAAACTAGAAACTAAGGTTCGGGGAAGGTCATAAAACATATGTCCCGTGGCTAAAGCAAGGAAGACGCTGCAAGTGGCGTCATTCACAGACGAAAAACGTCATTCCCCTAATATGTTTAGCATGATCCAAAACATAACGGTGCCCACGTTCATGGACAGGCTATCAAGGGCAACATTGTATTCCCCTTGGTCCTCGATATGGAAAATTCCTACCCCATAAGCCTCATGCAAAAACTCATAGGTGTAGACATACATATTATCTACCTAATAGCCCCATGGGTCTTGTATTTCAGTGGGCATAGCAAGTCCAAGAACAAATGCTAGCAAGAACCTGGTAATTTCCATTGGTTCATTCTCCATCCTGTCTATCAAAGAACATGCAATTATCATAAAAATAAGATGTAAGTGCTGGAGAATAATGTTCATCAGATCTTACCATTAGCGGTTCCCAGCCTACGCCTATGATCACCTCGCGAAACCAAGCACCATAGGAGATGTCATCTCAAAACTACCCTCTGGAACAGATGCAAACGATCCTGGAACAACCCACAAAAAATTGAAATTTTTTGTGCCCACGGGGGTCAGGGCGCGAGGTGCGCTCAACTGAAGCCTTGTATGGGCGGTCGCGCTCCGGAGAATTTGGACTTACATTGTTTTGGGCGTGTCGCGCTCAACCTAGGCCTGGGTAGGGCACGGGTCGCACTCATGTGAATTTGGACTTACAGTGTTTTGGGTGCATGTCACGCTCAACCTATGCCTGGGTAGGGCGCGGGTCGCGCTCAGGGTAAACTGGACTAGCAGTGTGTTGGGCGCGTGTCGCGCTCAACCTATGCCTAGGTAGGGCGCAGGTCGCGCTCAGGGTAAACTGGACTAGCAGTGTTGTTATGGGCGCTGGTGACGCTCCACTGAGGCGTAGGCGTGCTCTGAGGTGTTGAAATGCTGAAGTGAGAAGGAAAAAGAAGGAAAATTTGGGAGTGAAAGGTGAGAGATGAAAGGGAGAGATGTGAGTTGTGAGTTGTGTGTGGAGAATGAATGAAGTTTATATAGGTTTTTAGTTTCCAAAACGAATCAGGAAGTTGCCAAAAAGTTTTAAGGCAATTACCAGAAACAAAAATTTCCAAAACCGAAAACAGAAACAACCTATTTTCTTGATTCTAAAACAAACCTAATATATTTTAGGTTGAATTTAGGGTAGTAACTGCCTAACACATTGAGATTTCATCCTACCATAATATTTACTCATAGCCATGCCAATATCAGCAACATTCCCAACAATCATCACAAAATTACATAATAAATGTGGATCATATAAAAATCATGCTAAAAGAAATAATACCACCCCCAAACAATTCGGGAAGGTGGGATTAACACTAAAATCAACGCATAATTTGAAAAGAACCAAATTAAATTAAAATCAAAATTTAAATACAATTAACTACTGAATTCAAATTTAACTACTGAATTTAACAACTTAACATCCAATCTACTAAAAACAATAAAAACAACATCAAAACAACAAACAACAAGAAATCTAGCTATGAGATGAGGAAGGGATAAGAATAGAAAGTTGAGTGATCAAGAATGGAAAAACCAAACACCCCACCCCCAAACAAATTTTATAGAATAGAGTTTAGAAAATTTGTTTTAAACATAGGTCTTTTAAAGTCAAATTCCCCTAGACTTAATATGGAGTCATTTTAAGTCAGATTTCCCTAGACTGTGCACACCCCTAAATAAGCAAGAAACTGGGGTGGCACAAAATAGATGATGCGTGGTCAACTATAAACTAATAGTTGAAAAAGTTAGGGGTCTAGCCATAAAAACATGATACTAAATGCACCTCCAAATAGAATGAAGTTGTATAATTGGAAGCAATCATGTAGAAGAATGAAAAAAAACTTATGCAATCCATCAAAGAACATATGCAAACCATCATGTTATAGTTGCGTTAAAAAGTTGGAATGACCCAAAAGATGAATTAGTGATACTTAAGGTGAGAAAGGAATGAAGTATGGATCCTAATATCTTTCATGAGGCTCAGATGAGGAAAAATAAGACAAACTAGGTGTCTCACTACACTCGGTAAAAGCTTGGTTCTCAACTACAAGAATGGTGTACTCATGGGATTGTGTGATAGGCAAACACTCTTCACCATGAGGGTTGAAAAAATTATAGAGGGTCTCTGAGGCAATTGGCTCCAGGGTAAAATCGAGGTTCCTTTGAAATGGTGGGTGAATGGATGGCTTAGTTATGGTAGATGGTTGGATTATAGGAGGTGATAACTCAGGTGGATGGGATGGTGGTTGGTTGGTGGTTCATTAGTTAGTGGATCCTCACACGCTCTTAAGAAATCATAGAAGTCTTCATCTAGCTTAGTTGAATCCATAAAGTTGTGGTTCATGGCTTTATCTTTAAGAAATTCATCTATTTCTTCCATTGTTATTTCCTCAGTTGCCAAACTAAATTGAGATTCATATTGTGATAAATAAGTTACTTCCTTTAATTCCTACACATGACCTTGTTCATGCCTTATATTAGAATTGTTAATCTCTATTTCCTCACCCTCTTCCTCTAAAACACTATAAGTATCCTCAATGGCATCATTTGAATGTGTCAAGGAATCATCCAGCCAAGTGCGGTTAGCAAACACAAAGGCCTGGACATGCTCAACCGGAGGGTCCATATTAAGAGAATGCTAATAGTTATCAAATTCTTCCTCCGTCACATTGATAAGAGCCCAAAACTGTAGTTTTAAACCTTTAACAGTCATACTTTTGGACCAATTATGTGAGTAATAATTAAGAGTTAACACTGATTACGTGTTTTTATGCATTTCAGGCTTCAAAGTCCATTATGTGCAGAAATATGCCACTTTAGTGAGATAAAGGAGAAAAGGTCGGTTACTAAGGAGTTCCGTGATTAAAGGCCAAGATTCAAGAAGATAAAGCCTTCCTAAAGCCCGGTCAAAAGCTGAAAAGTCGACACGGGCTGAAACAACACACAAGTCAGCAGAACTTCCGAAAGCCGTATCTTTGGACTCAGACCTCGGAATTGGGCCTACCTTATGTCAAAACGACCGGCTCGGAAAGAGTTTTCTAATGGTCTAAGCCTTGATCCAATTAGAGGAGCAGAAGTGGATGAAGAGTCTGTGGAAGCCAACTGCAGCTGAAGAGGCATTTTTTGGACTGAAAGAATTGGGTTTTGGGCACGATTCTGCGGCCCAAAACATGGCTCCAAGCCCATGCACGATTTTGGATCTGAAAGTGTAAAACAAAAGTTTAGCTCTTTGTTAATGGTAGCTAGTTAGACCTAAAATAATATAGATAATTCTAGATCTGTTTTCATTAATTAAATTAAGCTTTAGTTCCATTTTCAATTCTTGTTTTAGATTAAGTCTTTGAATCATTGTTCTTGATTGATTAGATAAATAAAATAGTTGTTTTCTCAATTTCAAATTGTGTTATTTCAATTTATAGATCTGATTTTAATTCTTGTTGATTATCATTCCGTAGTTTAAATAGATTGAACCATTGTTAGTTAATTTAGTTAAGTTAGAATTTTAATATGATGTGTAGTTATAATGAAATGGGAAATGATGGTTTGATGACTCAAGGCTAAAACCTCCATTAGAGGGTTGATGAAGCCTTGATGAAAACTTAGTGGTATAGTGTAGAAACATTGTAGAATCTATTCCAATCTAGAAGGTCGTGATTAAGCCATGAGAATGGGTGGGCGACCTCACATGCTAGTTAGTACTTCGGTAGAAATGCCATGAACACTAGGGATTAGAACTTGAATTTCTTGCCGTAAGAGCGTAAAAATCGAGATACAAGAATCTATGTTAGGCTATTAAGTTGGATTCGAGGTGGATTCAATTCCCCTCTAATCCTTTATCTAGATTCAAGCACAATCATATTTCCATAGCATTAAGTAGTTAAATTCAAGTAATCAAATTCAGAAGTATCATAGTATATCACCCTTAAGTAAAGCTCTCATTGACTTAAGACCGACTAATTAGATTAGAAAACATTCCATGCTAGAGCACTAGGAGTGGAACGAACTTCCTACTCCACTATATCTCATAGGATTGAGAGTAGAGAAACTTTGATAAATATAAGCATCATAAGATAGTTTTAGTTTACTTACGTTTTGAGTTAATCGTTCATTTCGTAGGTAGACTATTCAATTTTATCTTTTATCAAATGGCGCCGCTGCCATCTTAGTTGCACTTTAGCATTGTTTTCATAGTAGAATTAGTCATTTTTAAGTCCCATTAAACCCACCCACCCTTGTTTGATT
Source organism: Coptis chinensis (assembly GCF_015680905.1). Taxonomy (NCBI): domain Eukaryota; kingdom Viridiplantae; phylum Streptophyta; class Magnoliopsida; order Ranunculales; family Ranunculaceae; genus Coptis; species Coptis chinensis. The sequence continues at coordinate 41,996,654 of NC_141463.1, forward strand.
CATACTGTGGTTATTCGTTTCGCGTTGAAAAATTCGGGAATTACCGCGGGCGTGATCAGCGCCTATAAGGAAGCTGCGCTGCCTATAGTCTACGGACTTGAGCGACCAGCCCTGGACTTGGCGACCAGCCCTCATACCAAAAGCGACCAGCTCACTTCTTGGACAAGGGAGCGACCCGCCTATGCAAAATTTTGCGGATTTCTACGAGGTTTGTTTGAACCCGATTTTTAAGTTTTTTTTCGGTGTTCTAACTTGTTATTTATTTCGAACACGCGTAAACAAGGCGCTATTCATAAGTGAAGCAAGGACGCTATCAAGTATTCCTTTCTTCCATACCTCGCATCTCGGTTAGAGGTTCATACTAATATATCAAGATTGTTTGGATTGTTTTCGTGTTTAGACTTAGACTTGCATGAGATTAAAGGTGCGGTGGGAGAAAAACACGAGCGTAATTAACCATCAACAAACAAACATATCGAGTATACCAATCACTACACCTCTAACTACTATCCCACCAACCATACGACATAATGGTGAAGAAAAGAGACTCCTCTCTCCGAGCTTCTACAAAGCTTTGGCGATAGCCCTAAATCTTGCATCGTTCTAGCGGACCGATGGGGGATTTTGAATTCCCCAAACATATTTAATTTGTTACCCGTTTTCCATGGTTTAGGCCATGAAAAACCTTACCAACACATCGCGTAGGATTGAACAAGTCCTTACAACATTCCATCATCCTACGGTTGGTGCGGAACAAATTAAACATGGAGGGTATTTCCCTTCACCTTAGCCCGATAAAGGCGTTTTGGTTAAGCGCCTGCTAAAGCGCTAACTTCTTCAATGGACTTCGTGGGCTAAACTTGTTCACTATTTATGGAACATTTTTACCTATACTAACTAAAAAGACGGATGAAATGCTTTCCAAGATTCATTTCTTCCGACAAAACCCTCATGAATCATTTCAACAAAATTGAAATTAGATGGAAATGCAATTTTGAATTCATTTTTCGATTCTAATAGTTTTAATCATTTTTGAAACTAAACTTAATTAAAACAATCAAATCTAGGCTTGGAATTGTTTCACCGATCGCTAATAGAGTGTCCACACCATAACCTAGCAAAAGACGTTAGTTCGTGCCCTTTTTCAAAGGACTTCAACATCACCATAAAGAAGTCCTTGACATAATGAATGGGGTAGTTTCCTAAGTAAAGGAGCCTCGAGGCTTATAAATTTTAGAAGAAGAACAAACTAAACGACTTCAATAACAATTGGGGAGTGATGATATCCCCGCTGCTGCTAGTTTAGTTCTTCTTCAGCGGTTAAAGATTAGCGGTATGTTTGAGATGAAACCGACCCGAGAACTTAAAAATTTAATCGAATCTCTAACTAAAAAGTAGAGGCTATTTCTATTCAACAAAAGCCTATTCCCGTCATGAATGTCAACTCCAACCCATGTAATTTCTGTTTGAGTCCACGAGCACCCGACTCCTATTGTCCTCTAAGCCTATGAACAACAACAATTAGAGCAAGATAATGTTTGCTCCATTAATAACTATCCTATTCCTAATGCCCCATGGAGACAACATCCCAACTTTAGTTGGTGAAACAATCAACAAGTTACAACTCGGGGTTTAATAACCAAAATGTTAGGCAAACAAACAACTATAATCAAGCTCCACCTAGGCAAGGGCGGGGACAAGGTCGAGGAAATTATAATAATTATAACAACAAAGCGCAACCACGACAAGGTGTAGCACAATGTCGAGAATAATTATAATAATTATAATACCAATAGAGGTATCGTTCGGTTAACAATAGTAACTATCAAAACCCACCCATAAATAATCAGCGTGAGATAGTTCGGTCGCACCAATTGACTACTACACCTACACAACCGGACCGTATCGGCGCCTTTATATAGGTTACCCAACAACTTTTCCAATCAATGACTCAATCAAACCAATAGATATTACAATCCATAAATCGGGGCATACAAACGGTTAGCCAAAGAGAAAGCCCAACCAAAAGGCGTGTTTCGGGAAAGCGATACCAAACCCTAAAACAACAAACCACGACCTTTGAGGTAAGCGGTAATACCGATGCGGAAGCGACAATAGTAGGTGACCTAAATGCCATCACCACTCTCCGCTCACGGAAAAGTGGTTGATAACAAAGTAACTATGCCTATAGTTACCCGTGATCCTCCTACACGAATATCGAACTAGATCTGAAATAGAAACGAAGAACCTACCTTTGTAGAGGTACCCGGTTAAACCACAACCTAAGAAACGAAAGCCAAGGTTACACATCAAATTCGAGCCATACGCTAAATATAGAAGCGAAACCACCATTCCTCAAAATTAGCCATGCTAACCGGGGATACCAACTTTGAGGAGATTAGGAGCGTTTTCAAAAATCTAACGATAAACCTTCCTTTTCTCGAAGCTATTAAAAGCTACCTAATCGCGCTAAGTTTCTTAAAGAGTTGTGCACTACTAGGCGTAAGACCAACATACCTAAAAGCGCCTTTTTAACTAAACAATTCCTAACTTTATCCGAAAATAATGGAATTGTTAAATTACAAGGACCACGGTAGCCCCCTCTTGTAAAATGCACCTTAGGAGATTCCCACACGACGACCGCTTTATTAGACCTGGGGGCGAGTGTTAACTTACTCCCGTATTACTTGTTTAAACAAATAGGTCTACAGGAAATGCAACCTACAAAAATAGCGTTGCAATTAGCGGACAGGTCTATTAAGTATCCTAAGGGTGTAGTGGAAAATGTGCTTGTTAAGGTTCACGATTTCTACTATCCTGCGGATTTTGTTATCCTCGATCTGAAAGTAAGCTAATGACTCTGTCCGATCATCTTAGGGCCCCTTTTAGCAACCGCCAACACTTATTAATTGCCGCGATGGTAAGATGTCTTATCTTTTGGCCATCTCACGGTTGAGGTAAATGTTTTTAAAATGATGAAACAGATTACGATTTCGTCTATAGATGGGGAGGTTAGCATGATCGAGAGCTTAGCTCAAGATTATTTTAACAACACGTTTCACGAAAACAATATGTACAAATTCCTTTCTTTTGGAAAGTCAGATTTTGTAAATGACTCCTACTTAGAGGAAGTCAACACCATCCTTGAGTCCACACCAATTGTAGACGCCGGTTTGCTCCACATATTGGGTATGAAGACTTGCTACCTAAGCAAGTATTCATTATGCAAAATGAGGACCCGACGAAACATCTATTGATTTTCCTCCCACCCGATGCTTAAACCCCTTCCCCGAGTTAAAATATATTCAACTCGATCCGGATGGTAGTCATCCGGTAATTATATCTTCTCTGTTATCTATGGATGAAAGAGACACGTTTAATCCGGGTGATTAGGGAACATCGGTCTGCGATTGGTTGGTCCCTAGCTGACATTAAAGGGAATTGACCATAATGTTTGCACTCATCGTTATCCATTTGGAGGATAAGCGAAGACTTCTCGCGAACCTCAGTAAGCTTGAACCCCCGCCATGAAAGAGGTGGTTAGGGAAGAAGTCTTACGATTACTCGATCTTGGGTATCATATACCCCATCTCGATAGCGAATGGGTAAGCCCCATTCATGTAGTTCCTAAGAAATCGGGAGTTACCATGGTTAAGTAGCGGAAAGGGTGACTATGTTGTCACACAAGGTCCTATGAAATGGAGGATCGTATTGATTCTGAGGCGTTTAAATGCTATGACACGAAAGGATCACTTTCCTTTACCCTTTATAGATCAAATGCTTTCGAGCGCCTAGCTGGTCATGCTTTTATTGTTTTATGGATGGCTACTCGGGCTATTTTCATATTATTATTGATATTGATGACCAAGAAAAGACTACCTTCACATGTCCCTTTGGAGCGTATGCCTATAAGCGAATGCCTTTTGGCCTTTGTAATGCTCTGGAACCTTCGGTGATTGTATGCTTCATATATTTAGTGACATGGTAGAAGCTTTATGGAAGTTTTCATGGATGATTTTTCTATCTATGGAGACTCCTTCCACAATTTGTTTGTCTTACTGTGTCTAAAAGGTTTTGACAAGGTGTGAAGAAAAAGAGCCTCGTTTTAAAGCTGGGAAAAGTGTCATTTCATGGTGAAAAGGGCATAGTACTAGGTCACATTGTATCTAGTGATGGCATCGAAGTGGATAAGGCCAAACTAGATAAGATAGCGACTCTATCTAAACCACGGACTGTCCGTGATATTAGAGCCTTTCTAGGCCATGCGAGGTTTTATAGGCGATTTATTAAAGACTTCTTGAAAATAGCTAGGCCTTTAACTAATCTGCTTTTGAAAGATGCAATCTTTGATTTTAATTTTAAGCGTAAGCGGGCTTTTGAAACTTTAAAAGCTGCCCTAACCCTGCACCAATTATACTGACCTCCCGATTGGTCTAAACCTTTCGAACTCATGTGTGATGCTAGTGACTATGCGGTTGGGTGTAGTCTTGGGACAAAAACTAGATAATAAGTCCCTTTGTCATTTATTATGCTAGTAAAACATTAAGCGATGCTCAACGAAATTATTCAACTAGAAAAAGAATTCTTAGTCCGTCATTTATGCTTTAGATAAGTTTAGGTCCTTATTTGGTTGGTTCTAAAACTTTAGTTTACACGGACCATGCAGACCTTTAAGTACCTTCTTGCAAAGAAGGATGCTAGCGAGATTAATCCGATGGATCCTTCTCCTGCAAGAGTTCACATTAGAAATAAAGGACAAAAGAGGGTCGAGCGTAGTTGCCGACCACTTATCTAGACTCACAAGCGACGATCGGTGATTACGAGTCCATACGGACTCTTTTCGATGAGCATCGTATGCCATTTTTTCAGCACCATGGTATCGACATTGTAAATTATCTAGCGGCTGATGTTATGCCTTATAATTGGTCAAGGAATGAGCGTAAAAGTTTTTGGCGAGTTAAGTTATACTCTTTGGGATGAGCCCTACCTTTTTAAGTATTGTGCGGATCAGATTATTTCGTCGTTGTATTCCCGGTGGGAATATAATGAAGTTCTATCGTTACGCCATGACAAAGAGTGTGGTGGACATTTTAGTGGGATGAAAACAGCCGCTAAAGTTCTGCAATGTGGATTTTATTGGCCTACCCTTTTTAAGGATGCCCAAGTGCATTGCAAGGCGTGTATATATCGTTGCCAACAACTTGGGCTTAATTCTTAAACGTAATATGATGCCATTAAATCCAATCTTGATCGTAGAAATTTTTCGGCGTTTGGGGCATTGATTTCATGGGTCCTTTCCGGTTTCCCACGGTTTCATTTATATTCTAGTTGCCGTGGACTACATGTCTAAATGGATAGAGGCCCTAGCTTGCCGTAGCAATGACCATAAGACCGTTGTATTTTTATTAAAGAATATATTTTTACGTCGGTTTGGCATTCCTAAAGCCATCATTAGTGATGGTGGAACACATTTTTGCTTGAGTTGTTGCATCCCTAGTGAAAAAGTATGGAGTTACACACAAAGTAGCAACTCCTTATCATCCACAAACTAGCGGACAAGTAGAAGTTTCTAATAGGGAAATCAAAAGATTTTAGAAACAACTGTAAAACCACGATAGGAAAGACTGGTCAAAGCGTCTATCGGATGCCTTATGGTATAGAACTGCTTTCAAAACTCCTATAGGTATGTCTCCCTTTAGACTTGTATTTGGGAAACCATGTCATTTGCGGATTGAATTAGAGCACCGTGCTCTATGGGCTATAAAAAGCCTTAACTTCAATATTGATGAGGCAGGTGTCAAAGCGCATGAAGTTGCAATTGAATGAGCTTGAAGAAATCCGTGGCGATTAAATGCGATCTCATGAAGGATTATAAAGCTAACATGAAGCGTGTTCATGATAAGCATATCTTTGCATAAAGAGTTTGTGGTCGGTCAAAGGTTTTGCTTTACAACTCCGTCTACATATTTTCCCATTCAAACTAAAACCCGTTGGTGCGGCCCTTTTTTCTAATTCTTGAAGTCACCCCTACGGGCAATCACCTTGGTAAATCCAAATGACAACAGTACCTTTCAAGTTAATGGTCAACGGTTAAAACATTTTCACGAACTTCTGTCCCCTGATGTAGAGGAAGTCCTTTTACAGGACCCTTTCTATGAGGACTGACCCTTGTCATTTGGTGTACTTACTTTCATTTCCATATACTGATAAGTACACCATTCAGGTAACCGGGCCCTCCCTATGGAGTGTGTGGCTGTAAGTACCGGATCCTAAGTCCACAATTTACATAATTCACGTTTTCCACTTTTGCATGTTTTCTCTGTTTTTGAGTCATGATCCTCTATGGAGTGAATTATGTATTTATTGTTTTTCGTGTTTCTTATAATAAACATATAAAAATAAAATTAAAATTCTTAAAATCATAGAAATAGCAATCCAACAAGTCTTGGGAATCTGACTTTAAAACGACCCACGTTGTAACCAAATTTTGTGTTTAAAAATTTGTTTGGGGGTGGGCAGTCGATCTTTCCATCGGGATTGTTCGAACTTTCCATTGGTTTTGTTTAGGCCCATTAGTTCAATTGGGTTGACGTAATCTAAACTAAGATTTCCTTCGTTAAGCATAACTTACATCACACACGCGCCGAGGCGTTCTTCCACCCTCTTATACGTCACCCATGGTTGGAATTGAGTGTTTTATAGATCATTGGATTGGAAATTCTCTACTGATCATTTCCATAACTCATTCGCCAAAATCGGGCCAGTAATGAAGCGGCAAATTGAGTTTGAATTTGCGAAAAAATCGGAAAATTTCGAATTCAAACGGGATTGGGCCCAACCCAAGACGTTCGCGTTGCGTGTCTCCTTCCCTCCCAACCCGCACGCACAGTGTTTCCACTTCAATCCCAAACTGCCGGTTACATGTTAAATTAAATTTTGGAAACCAAAATAAAAAAATAAATATAGAGAGAGGGAAGAAAAACCTAACTACACCTACACCAAGGAAATCAAATCCACCTAAATCTTCTCTAAACAATCATCACCACCAACCCAACTTGAAAAACAGCCAACAATTATAGTTTCCACCACCACCACCAATGCCATGCCGCGTTTTTAGTAGTTTTCTTCAAACTTCGCCTCCCCACAGTCTACAAACCATTAGTAGTCTAAGAAATTTCAATGGCGCTTCTGACGTAGAATTTTGCGGAACAGCGTTTGCTTCCGAGCGGTTTAGCCATTTTTTTACGGCGGAGATGTTCAAGAGACATTGGAATGGACTGTGGTACTCAACTGAGGAGTTCTATCACTATGATTTGGTATAACAGTTTTATAAAAGCGAGAATTGGAAGGGATAGGATTTTCATAAAGTTAGGAGGAACGCGGAGAGAAATAACGGCGGTTGTTAGTTGAACTATTAGGAATTGCGGCTTGAAAGCAACCTAGTAGCGACAATTCGGGGAACCCCGATTATCTTGGAGTTCTGCTTTGATGAAAGATATTGTCGTGGAGGGTGAATACAATCCGACATCCCATTGCGTCCGCCAGACCACCCTGAGAACCAATCAACTGGCTGTAGCTCAGTGGATTGGTAGGAACATCCTCGGGAAAGACAAAGTCAGTGATATCGGCCTGCAATGTCTGCACGTTCTCTGGATTTTGCAAACAAAGAAGTATAATTTCTGCATCCTTGATTTAATGTTTAATGTGATTCGAGGAGTGGGGAAGAGTTTAACGCCTCTTCCCGTATTGATCACTAAGATCATGCTCTCCTTTAGAGCTGTCGCAAGATCTGCTCCTATTAAGATCAAATTGCATTCTAATGCAAGTATCTATCTGGATTGCATCCAAGAGACTTGGCGTTGTGCGAAGAAAAAATGGATGAGTCGGAGGAGGATGAAAGGGAAGATATGACATGGATGGATGAAGATGCATTAGAAGTGTAATTCTAATGTAGAACGCATGCAAGTGTTGCAAATTGCCTTGCGGATGCGTTTATGGTATTTGTGGAGATATCGAAATAGATAGATAGTAGTTCAAAAGAAGCAAGGAACCTTGAGGAGGAGATTTGAAATGCTCGAAGGGGTTCGGGCGATATCTTGTATAACATAGAGACTATCCACCGGGAACAACAAACCCGATTATGCGATTACTTTCGATGCTTGAGATGGAAGCCCAACGCTTGTTCGAATAGAGATGCTCGACGCATGCCACCCGTGGAGGACTCTGTTTCAGCCGAGTCCGGCGGGCATGAGCGTCGTCGCCAAAAGACGAAGGGTTCAAGCCAATCTCCATCTCAGGGTCCATCATCATCACAAAACTAGGTGTTCACCCCAGTTGGAGTTCGCTGTTATTTCATAAATTTGTTTTATTAGAAGGATTTTAATTCAGTAGTTAAATTTAAATAGTAATGTGTTTATTTAATGTTGTTTGGATTTATATTTTATTTTATTTTTAATATAATTGGTTATTTTCGAGTACTGCTTGTTTTATCATTTATCCCACCTTCCCGACTTGTTTGGGGGTGGAAATATTTAGACCGAGCATAAGTCGTTATATGATCATATATATGTGAAGTTGTCTTGGAGGAAAGGTTGATAATTTGGCCGATATCGGCATATCTATGACTTGTGTGGTGGTAGCATGAAATCTAGGAGAGTTTAGAAGTTCCTATTCTAAATCCAGTATGAAAGATACCAGGATTTTTAGGAAATCATGAAAATGGCTTGTTTTCGTTTTCGGTTTTGGGAATTTTATTTTTCGAAATTGCCTTCAAATAAATAGGGAACTTCCGATTCGTTTTGGAAGCTCCTAACCTATTTAAACTCCATCCTTTCTACACTAACAAACCACAATACATCCCACCATCATCCCGCACCATCCACTCCAAGTTTTACCTTCTTTTTTTTTGCTCTAAACTCCGGTTTGGGGCTTCTATGAAGCGCCTAGCGCTGCTCTTTACTACTTTTTGAAGAATTTTTGTTGGCGGCGACGCCCTCATCTTGGCGTGACCCGCCCTCAGCCCATCTGGACCTAGAGCGACGACCGCCCTCATACCAAAGCTTAACCAGCGCCATAACATTATGTCGCATTTACAAAAAGCGACCGCGCTACTATCTGCTGCCGCAGCATACCTACCTTCTATGAAGCGGAAATTTCCATTTTTCGCGGGTCATTCAAGATTTTTGTGGAACTGTTCAAAGAGTAGTTAAGATGACATCTCCGTAGTCATACCGAACAGTCTTCGAAGATGTGTTGGGCACCGAGACCTATGGACCTTGGTTCCGATACGGGATCCTGCCGATTAGGATGGCATCATCATCGGTAAGTGATGACGAGTCATATTCACCACAACTTCTTGCTTATTTCTATGACCACGTTAAATTCTATTGTAATCGGGATGGAGATCAAGAATTCTCCGTCGTAGTCGATGACCACGACACATGAATTCAATAAAAATTTGGTCGCCTTAGTTTTAGGAATACCAATACGATCCTGTTCACACATGGGCATATATGGTGATAATGCATATCTTTATGATTATACATATTTCCATGATTATTATGGGGAGGGTATTTCGAGTAATGGACCCGGAGGCGATATAGCATTGCCCTTGGTAGCCTTTCCTTAAACGTAGGCACCACCATGTTATTCATCCGATGAATATTTTGGGGAATGGCGGTTCATTTTACGCAAAAGCGATCTCTTGGTGACATTTTCCTCGCTTTAGGCGAGGGGCGTCGCCGCTTATGACATTTCCCGAGTTTTGGTCACTAGTCTTAAGAGAGCCCAAACCATGAGGCGTAAGTATCTTCTTATGCCTGTGTTGGTAAGCCGCATCATCGTAGTTGTTTACCAGATTACGTGCACAATTCACAGATTGGAAAAGGGTTGAAGTCATGAGACCCACCAATAGGGTGGTGGTTAAGCTCATTGCGAATAATGACTTGGCTGGGATGGCGGTGCAGCCTCATTTGGTCGCCCATTACATCCCATCGACATAATAACACTTAACGGGAGGTTAGCAGTAGTAGATGATAAATGGCGGCAAGCTTGGCAAGTTATAATGGGTGGCGGGGATGCGAAGGAACCTCATATCTTTAATGAGGAGGAGGATGCTTAAAGCGGGGATAAGGTAAGTTTTAGTTTTTAGTGTCGCTTATGTCCCAAGCAATTTCATTTTTGTTAACCCCATAATGGGTGGAACTTCATTATAGAGTTCGTCGGTTTATTTCCTATAGTAGTACGTTCTAACTTTGTTTTGCAGATGTTCCTGAATTTCACACGTTTCAATGGTATTTTTCCTACCCTCTTTATTTACAATACTTTGAGGACAAAGCATGATTCTTGTTTGGGGGTATAGAAACACGTGTAATTGAGGCATCTGTTAGGATATAGATATGTATAATATGCATTTGTTTTCTAGTTAAAATTTTAAAAAAAAAATCAATTCAAAAATATAAATAAATAAGTTATGTTATACACTTAGGAATATTGGTATTGTTTTCTTTCTCCATGCTCATAACAATCTAGAAGTCTCACGTAGCTTTTGCATCAGAATAATTGTTAGAAACTTAGGTTAATATATAGTTAATAATCTTGCATCTATCTATAAATATATTACATGAGTATCTATGATTGTTAGCAATAAGTTTCTGAAATCTAGGCTAAAGTACTTATTCTACAAATCCTGTGAGAATATAGCCTAAAGCCTTATATGAGCGAAACAATTGAGAAATGACACAAGGGAGAAGTAAAATCCGGATAGAGATATCACACGTCCACTTGCTTGATCACTATGCCATATCCTAAGCGAGAATTTAGGCCCTTTTGGATCGATATATCCAGAAATTCAAACCTATGAATTATTTTCCTCTAGTAAGCCCCTCCGAGCCTTTCTTTAGCCTTCCATAAACCACAATTCCTTTACCCTGTTACAAAAACAAAAACAAAATAAAAAAAAAAAAAATCAACCTACCCAATTTAGAATAAGTCTGAGAATAGAATGAGTGAAGAAAGAAGAAGAGAAAAACCTGTGTAAACAAAAATTAGTTAGTTGCTTCAGAAAAAGAAAAGAAGTTTCCATCCAAGGAAAAAAAAAAAAAATAATATAGAAATAAATAAAAACTCCAATAAAAGGGAGTCAAAAGCCAAAGAAAAGAAAAAGAAAAATATGGCTAAGGATGGAAACAAAGTATAGAAGCAAAAAGAAAATAACAATGTTTTCTCTAAGTTACATAATATGAAGACTCTATTATCTCGGACTTGTCCTTTTGAATATCCATTTCCTTCCTTCTTAAACCATCTCCTAATCCATGAACACCTAATAAAGACCTCTAGCTCAATTAGGAATAGGTTAGTGTGATAGTAAGTGGCAGATGTGTTTGATCGACCCGGCTTCCTTGTTGTCATTTAGATTGTAAGGTAAAGTGTGCCCACCGCACAATCGAGCAATGAAACTTGAGTGGAAAAATCGAGTGGTTTTGTCTTGACATTTATGTGAGGACCTACTTAAGGACGCTTATTCGAAGTTTTCATAAATGAACACGCTAGGCATTTCATAGTATTACTCATAGTATATATATTTGTATCATAGATGATTGATTATTATGCATATATTAGTTTAGGTTTTGACTTGGTTATTCTTATTCAATTGCTAGTGAGATGTATAGATAGTTGGGACATGAATGAGGAAAACAATAGTTTTATTTCTTAGTCGTTGTAGTATAGTTGAAGTTTGTGAGTACCTTCACTGGAAAACTCTCACGAGGCTATAACTTCGGCCCACTAGGGAATTCCTAGTGGTTTAAGGCCTTGTTGCATAGGGTCAATGCAATCGCACTCAAATAAAGCGAGAGATAGATAGAACTCCATTTTGGTCACTTATTTTAATTTTCATCTTTGCTTGAGGACAAGCAAAATGTTGTTTGGGGTGGTTTGATAAGAGCCCAAAACTGTAGTTTTAACCCTTTAACAGTCATACTTTTGGACTAATTATGTGAGTAATAATTAAGAGTTAACACTGATTACGTGTTTTTATGCATTTCAGGCTTCAAAGTCCATTATGTGCAGAAATATGCCACTTTAGTGAGATAAAGGAGAAAAGGTCGGTTACTAAGGAGTTCCGTGATTAAAGGCCAAGATTCAAGAAGATAAAGCCTTTCTAAATCCCGATCAAAAGCTGAAAAGTCGACACTGGCTGAAACAGCACACAAGTCAGTAGAACTTCCGAAAGTCGTATCTTTGGACTCAGACCTCGGAATTGGGCCTACCTTATGTCAAAACGACCGGCTCGGAAAGAGCTTTCCAATGGTCTAAGCCTTGACCCAATCAAAGGAGCAGAAGTGGACGAAAAGTCTGTGGAAGCCAACTGCAGCTGAAGAGGCCTTTTTGGACTGAAAGAATTGGGTTTTGGGCCTGATTCTCTGGCCCAAAACATGGCTCCAAGCCCATGCACGATTTTTGGATCTGAAAGTATAAAAACAAAAGTTTAGCTCTTTGTTAATGGTAGCTAGTTAGACCTAAAATAATATAGATAATTCTAGATCTGTTTTCATTAATTAAATTAAGCTTTAGTTCCATTTTCAATTCTTGTTTTAGATTAAGTCTTTGAATCATTGTTCTTGATTGATTAGATAAATAAAATAGTTGTTTTCTCAATTTCGAATTGTGTTATTTCAATTTATAGATCTGATTTTAATTCTTGTTGATTATCATTACGTAGTTTAAATAGATTGAACCATTGTTAGTTAATTTAGTTAAGTTAGAATTTTAATATGATGTGTAGTTATAATGAAATGGGAAATGATGGTTTGATGACTCAAGGCTAAAACCTCCATTAGAGGGGTTGATGAAGCCTTGATGAAAACTTAGTGGTATAGTGTAGAAACATTGTAGAATCTATTCCAATCTAGAAGGTCGTGATTCGCCATGAGAATGGGTGGACAACCTCACATGCTAGTTAGTACTCGGTAGAAATGCCATGAACACTAGGGATTAGAACTCGAATTTCTTGCCGTAAGAACGTAAAAATCGAGATACAAGAATCTATGTTAGGCTATTAAGTTGGATTCGAGGTGGATTCAATTCCCCTCTAATCATTTATCTAGATTCAAGCACAATCATATTTCCATAGCATTCGTAGTTAAATTCAAGTAATCAAATTCAGTAAGTATCGTAGTATATCACCTTCGTAAAGCTCTCATTGACTTAAGACCGACTAATTAGATTAGAAAACATTCCATGCTAGAGCACTAGGAGTGGAACGAACTTCCTACTCCACTATATCTCGTAGGATTGAGAGTAGAGAAACTTTGATAAATATAAGCATCATTTCGTAGTTTTACTTTACGTAGATAAAACTGTAGTTCTGAGTTCAATCTCTTTATTTCGTAGGTAAAGCAATTCATTTCATTTTATCACACATCTTTATAAATATATTCTAATATGTCATCATTATATTCATCTTCAGATGGATCAGTGGGAGGTTCCTCGGAGGCATCTATCGAATTTGAGTGGTCATCCAAAACATGTTCTAAATAGTCGTTTTCAAGAATTTCCTCATCGAGGTGGGGTGTGGAGTCAACATAATGGTTAATGGGAGGGTCATGGGAAGGTAATGATTCATGAAATTCAGGGTAGGTCTTAACTAGGTCGAATGGTGTGGTTATGGGAATAGGTTGTTCTAGTTGTGTGTCGATCTCTAGCAAGGTTGAAAGTTCTTTGTTAGGCGAGGAGATCATGGAAATCATTTGGGCTATGTTCTGAAGCATAGTTTGGGAAATTTGGTCTGGGAAGGGTGGCAAACTAGATGGATGGGTGATTTCTGGCATGGTGGAAATGTCTTGTTGGTATAGTGTTTGATAGTCATAGTTATTGGCATTTGAGTGACTCTAGTTGATCTCGTATTGTGATGGGATAGGTTGAGGTTGAATAAATATGCGACATGAATGGGCAGTGTAGTCTGGATCTGAACAAATTGTGCACGGAAAAGTGTTTGGTTCGTTATACACACTCATTACAGAACTAGAATTATACGACACTGGTTGACTCCCTATATAGTTTGGATGACTAGAAAACTCTTGATTGCATGGGTTACTATAAAAATTTGAAAATTGAGGTTCATAATTATTATTATATCCTATAGTAGGCTCAAACTTTTGATATGATGGGCAATGAGAAGTCCAATGGTAAGGACTACCACAGCATGAACATGGTGAAGGGTTTGGATAATAATCATATGATTGTTGGTCTACATATTGATATGCCATATTAGTTTTACAAATATATTATAGGACAATTAATATGCAACCAAAATTCTAACTATAAATTTCTAGATAGGCATGTACGTTGATGTTTACGATAAACAAGCTTGATTATACTAGAATTAAAACTCCTCTGACATAAGAGGCGAAGAGTGGAAGAAGGAGTACCTGAATGCCTCCTTGCTACGATGAATAGCGTCTTGTATACGCAATCTCAGGGTATTGAAGAAGTTACAAACGCCAAATAACTTGAAGAAATGGAAGTTTGGACTAACCTGTGAAAATCGGGCTGCTCCAGAAGAGAGCGCGGGGTGCGCTCAGAATTTGCATGTAAAGGGCGCAGGTCGCACTCATTCTTGAGGCAAATATTCAATAATGACTTGTTTTTACTGTTCTTGTGTTAGAAATGATAGTCTAATGAATTCTAGCTAAACCTCCATTAGAGGGGGTTGAAAAAACCTTGATGAAGCTTGATTTGTGTTAACGTAGAGTAGTCGTAATTTCCATTCCATTCTAGAAACAATTAGTTCACCATGAGAATGGGTTTAATTGTTTCACATGCTAGATGTTAGTTGGTAGAGATTACCATGAACAACTAGGGATTAGAAAGAACCAATTGTATGCAAAAGCAGTTCAATTCGGATTACGACGATTCTTCATTAGTAAATTAAGTCGAGTTAAGGTGGAATCAATCCCCCCTAATTCTTTATCTAGTATCAATTTAGTATTCCGTAGTCGTATAAATTCATATCTTGTTAGTATAATTTGCATTGTAGTATAAATTCATAAATCTCTCATTGACTTTGGATGGACCGATAATCTTAGAAAATGCTAATTCTAAAGAATTAGGAATGGAATGAATTTTTTACTCCAACTCTATTTCGATAGAATCGAAAGTAGAAATCTTTGATAAATAATCGACTAGACTTAGTTCAGTTTTAGTTTTACTTGCTTTTAGAATTCTATCATTTTATTCGTAGGTAAAACTATTCATTTTACGTTTATCAAATGGCGTCGCTGCTATCTTAGTTCCCTTTAGATTTGTTTTCGTTAGTATAATTAGTCTTTCTCAAGCCCCATTAAACCCACCCACCCTTGTTTGATTCTAACTGTGGTTGTCCATTTCAGAATAGAAATTTTCGTCGCAGGATTACACGGAAGCCGCTTGCGCATGATGTTTATGAGACACTTTCTTAGGGATCCTTCTTAATCTTTAACAAATAAGGTAAGCACATATATACTTCTTTGTCATATAATTAAATTAGAATATTGATGCCTTATAATATATTAGTTATGTTTTCTTTCCTTCTCTAATTTAGATCCAAGAGTTAGGGGAGATAGCAACATATACCAAAGATGAAATAAGAGACCTCCGTTCGGTTCTACTTGCCTTTATTCAACAATTCTCATTGAGTACAACTTGAAGTGGTTAAAGGCATTTGTGAGCGAGACTTTTGGTGCATGGTGAGTATTTTCTTACATTCTTTTTCTTTTTTAGAAATTTTTTGCTAAATAGTATGCATTTGTTTTGCTGACAATCAAACCTATCATGGAAAAATGATAAAGTCAAACTCTTTAAGGTGTTCATTTTGGCTTCGTAGGTTTTGGATCATCACTTTCAGTTAGAAGATTCTAGAGATAGCTATCTTTCAAGGATTTGGAAATTCTATTAGTTTTCTTCGGTTAAATGTTACTGAAATCACCTTTTGGCTGTGATTACTTTTATTACTTGACATAGTTATTACTTTTATTCGTATTCAACATATAAAACTTTTTTCTTAGTAAATAAATTCTTGTAAGGAATTTATGTATGATGTGTTTCTTGTATTAATTGTTTTGATGATCAATGTGATGCTGGTAAGGGAAATCATATACTATGTCCATGCAAACTATGCGGGAATGTCAAGAAATTGTTGGAAGTTGATGTCAAAAATAATTTGTATTTCAATTGCATTTGGCAAAGTTATACTACATGGACATGGCATGTTGATACAGGTCAATTTATTCTCTCTTTTGTTTCCTTGGAGGAAGACTGCGAAAAAGCGCAAGAAAGCTATGCCAGGCATGAAGGAAGACTGAAAAAGCGCTTTGCCACACCCCATATGGCTTCTACTCCCTTCAACTTCATGGAACCCTATGGAAGGGTGTCTATCCCCCGAGATCTACCTGAGCAGTCTATGGTTTCTGATGTGATCTCAAATGGTTGATGGTCTAAGGCTTGTATGTTTCAAATGGAATTGAAACTTCTAGGAAGGTATGTGGAAAAGCTAGAAAGTATGGTCGATGTACTAGTAGGTAAGGTGAAGTAATTTTTTTCCCCTATGATTGTTTAATTAGTCAGTCATTTTCTAGTTCTCATGCTTTGATTGGGCATCCACTTTGTTAGGTGGATATCGTGAAAAGGGAATCTGAAAGGCAAAGAGAGAACTGAAGACAAAACTTGAGAAAAATGAAGATGGTTGTCCAAGTACTAGTGTCTGATCCCAGGGAACTCGAGAAAATTCATCAAAGGTGATTTCTATCTTTAGTGTTCATGGGTATTGATGTAGCATTTCATAAGTCAGCTTATGTGATATATGTAAGCACATAGTTTCATTACTCTGTGTGTAATGTAAAACATTGTTTTTCTGATATCATATATTCCCTAAGATATATTACAGAAATATTCCTTTCCTTCCTCCCATATTTCAAATATCATATACTCTGTTTAGTTCCTTTCAAGCATTGGTACGACATCATTGCTGAAGCAAGGTGATTTGGATATCAAACATACATAAAGAAGTGTTTACACAAGGACTCACACTGGAAAAGAAAACTTTGGTCATTCCAACACCCATGATCCACTTCAATACCTACTACTTCCTTACATTTATCTAGAGTGCTGGTGTTGTGCCTATCATACAAAAAAGAAAGTGTTACTGATTCCACAAGGACACAAACTTAAGTCTGGTCATTATAGAAACAATGACCTGTCATCAACTACAAACGCAATTTAGTGGTAAACTGGATCAATTCAAAAGGTGTTTAGCCGGTGGCAGTAGAGCAACTGCGCCCCGAAAAGGATATGTATACTTCTTGAAAATGGCTTGGAGCTTGTCCTCGCTGGCCACCAAGTGGAAGTGAGCCAACATCTTCGCACAGTCCAGAAGCTGTGATTCAGAGAAACCAGTGTAATGTTACCAAGATCAGTAGCAATCTTCACCACAAGGTATGTGGTAATGATTTGCCATGCATCTAGAGAATATAAAGGTGGTTTGTCATTGAGTCTAGGTGAGTAAGTGCATGTCTGAGAAACCTGAGTTACATGACACCTCTAGGCACTGGTTCATTGCCAGACTAAAAGTGGACATTACTTTGGTTCATAGTAGCCAAGTCTTACAACTTTGCAATGAGAACCTTGGATGTGACATACAAAAGTATTTCGGTTAACCTCAGCTAATTCTTATAAGAGTAGTCAGTCGGCCTGCTCACGAAACATAAGACATTAACGTTTTTGAAATCCACCCTTCCAAACAAAACCAAATATAAGTTTTTAGCTCGATTGAACTTTGCTTAGTGTCTTATAGAAAATGTTTAGCTAACCTTAGCTAACTTTTTAAAAAGGTCCGTTGAAAGTTGATATAATTCCTCACGTCAGGAGATGTTACTTGGGGAGAAAGGAATTAAATCAGAAGTTGAACAATGTAAAACTTGTTACGAAACAGATAAGGACAGTTTAAAAATGAAACCTTTACACAAGCTTCAAACACCTGGAACACTATATTGAGTTACATTACAAGTATCTATTAACTATTCATTTCTTACTTCCTAACCACTAATTATTGATTAATCACTAGATGGTTGATGTTGTAGCTAGTAATTAGAATGTAGTAATCACATGAAAGTGGTGTTTGAATAGGAAGCACGTGAACATATTTTTGTTTTTGATTTTATATGAAGTATATTTTTCAGTTTCTTAAATTAGCTCTTTGATCATAGGTGGGTATGCATCAAGTGGAGCCTCTACCCAAAAAGTCCAATGCGATGAATACTTTATCAACACAACAGTGAGTCATATGTTCATACCCATCAGCATTTTGCCGTTAATTATTTAATGCAATTTGGTGTCAAAAAATTTTCTTTTATTGTAGATTTATGTTGGAGGATTAGATCTAAGTGTTAGTCTTGAAGATCTCAGGTAGACATTTTCTCAATATGGAAAGACTACATCTGTGAGAATTCCGGGTGGGAAAGGATTTGGGTTTGTCGAATTTGCCAACAGGTATGGGGAATTATGTCATCATGTAGAATGAAATGCAAATCGATCACTTGCTTATGGTTTAATTCTTCAACTAACAAGTGATCTGACATTTCTTCATTATTCTTGCAGAAGTAATGTTGAGGAAGCATTGCTGAAGCTTCATAGGACAATTATTGTAAAACAAACAGTTTATCTCTCATGGTGCAAAAATCCAACAAACAATAATAAGCATGTACAATTGGTATCCACACACACACAGATACAAGAGAGAGAAGGAAAATAAAATGAAACTAACAAAATGGTTACAAAGCTGTTTTTCTACACTATTTCTAATCTTCACTCTGTTATCGATCAATTTTATGATGATTCTTTTATGTTTGTTTGCCAGTTAAGGGTGACTCATGGAAATCAGTGGAGTGGAACATATTATGGAAGTCAGATTTCTGAAGGATATGGGTATGTTGCAAACCCACTTCCATACTCTAACACGTCTGGCGGAGCATATGGGACTTATCCAGTGTATGGCAACCATCAACAACAAGTAAGCTGAATGTCTTATCAGCTCTCATCTTTTTCTTCGAATACGATCAGGCTCTTATATAAAGTGTTGATAGTTAAATCATCATGAATTGCAATTAGTGAACTATATTGTTGACTTTGTACTATGACTCAAAGTCAAGCTGAGAGTCAATGGTGCCTCATCATCTACATGAAGACAAATGTTATTTATGCAATTCCTATCTCTATTATATTTATTTTAAATGCATAAAAGCGTCTATTTATTAAGAAATGTTACCAGACTCCAGCACATTTTTCGCTCTTAGGTCGAGTGGTTTAAGAAAGATGGAGATTTTGTAAGTAAAGGGACACAGTTTGCCAAAATTTCTGGTAAGGTCACTACTGCAACATTTTTATACTTGTTCAACCCTTCCTTTTTTTTTGCCCTTCTTCTTTTGTTTATATTCTCTATTATTGTGTGGTTCTATTGATTAGAAGTAACTTCTAAGCAATGTGAGGACCCTGCATCTATCCTACTAGAGCTTCATTGGGGTGAGATAGCTTCCAGTGACACACATAGTAATGATCCTTGAGCAATTAAATAATTTTGTTCAGGCCGGGGCCTCCACAAAAGATGCACCTCAAGTTGAGTCCTTGGTTACCAGGCGTGGAGATATTCTTATTGACATCAATGATCGATTCCCTCAGGATTTCCTGTCAGATATATTTTCAAAGGAAAGATTAACTGAAGACTCCTCTAGCATAAGTCCGTTGCACAATGATGGAACTGGATTGAACATAAACATTGGTCATTCTTTCAGAAGTTAGCACATGATGAGTTTGTTAGAAATGATGTTTCTCTTATGGATCAGGACCATCTTGGATATTCGTCTCCACTTGCTAAAGTTGACGAAGATAGTCTTGGAGCATATAATTTTTCACAGCTGACGACCGACGTGAATACCTTGGGAGCTATGGATTCTCAAATTTTTTTTTAGTAGGAAATTCAACAGGATCCATCTGTAAGGAGGAAATTTAGCATGAACCATCTGTCTCCTCTCCTGAATATATAGAGAAAGGTTAAAAAAATGTCTTATTATAGTTCGAAGAATAGTTGTTGATACAATATTTGAGTTTATATAAATAATTGACTGATCACTAGTACTTTTTGAAAGTTCAGTTCATGTTCGACATTGTTCTTTCTTATCTTAATTAAATAAGTTCTTCAAAGAATTTACTTATGTTGGGTTGCTTTTGTTAATTGGTGTTGATGTTTATGAATATGAAAGGGAATGTGGTGGTTTGGGACAGGTTTTTATTTGCGGGTTAATTGTCATAAGCAATACCAGCAAAAAATGACAAAAAGTGGATAAAAGGTTGTCCAACAATCTCCCTTTCCAAAAGAATTTATTACGGTTATTTTTTGATATTATCTCGGTTTCAATAAAAAAAACATCTCTGTTTTCTTCTATACTAATTGGTTTCAATCAACAATTCATCTCGGTTTTATTCTATATAATATCAGTTTCATTTAGAAAACTGAAATAATATATTTAGATAAGATGTCAGACTTCTGAGATAATTTAGTAGCTTATTATCTCGATTTCATAGAACTCTATTATCTCAGTGGATTTTACCTTGGTTGTTTTTTCCTAGAAAACCGAGGTAAAAACTCTAACATCTCACCTTTTAGCTGAGCTTATCAACCCTTTTTTTAGTAGTGCATGCTAATCAAACAATGGCTATAGAGATGTAGGTTGTTTACTAGGGATCAAGAAAAGCGATTCAATGACTAAACTAATAGTCAATCGAATCTCATGGTAGATTAACCTTCTCTAATACCTTTTATCATTCATCAATTTACTGTTTTCGTACCTTAGATTTATTGTTTTCATAGCATATTATTACTTTCATTAATGAATCATTTGTTTAGTCTAGATAAGCATTCAAGTACGTGCAAGCAAAAGTGAATCGAACACGACTACTCTCTTTATTTTATGAATTTGAGAGTATTATTATATATTGATTAGAAAGATTGTAGTATGTTAAACAACTTTCTTTTACATCTAATTTTTTTCTCTTATCAAATGGCGCCGCTGCCGTCTTGATTTGTTATGTATTGCATGTTTAGAATATAAAAAATGTTCACTGCTTTCATAATTCTCTACTGTTTTTACTGTTAGAAATTTCTTAAAATTTCCTACTACTGCTTAAGTGCATATGAGTTGTGATTCCAACTCCTTGCACTCCCATGACCTGACCCTAAATAAATCAAACCCTAGTTTTAACTTACGTGCGTGCGCACCCTAGATTTGCCTTTACACAGCGCGCCCCGCATTCAACACCATAAGAGCGACCCGCGCCCAATTTACCTTATTCTGAAGCGACCCTAGTTTAATTAGATTAATTTAATTTTTAGCAATTAGATACAATATTACCTCATGAGTACAGCACAGTGCAATACTCGTATGCCCAACCACTCCAATAATTTTATAAAAAATCATACTATACGGTGTCTAGAAAACTTAAAGAATTGGGTTTTCTAATTAAGGAACGTGCACGCACGCATAGCCTCCCTCAATTCTTAAGTGGCATGGCCATTGGTTTGATACAAAAAGTAATAATAATAATTAACCCCACCCACTACCAAAACCCGTTTCACATGCCTGACATCCAGGCCCAACACGAAGCCCATAGTAAAAAGCCTGAACATTATTCTTAAAACTTTAGCACTAATCAGGTTAAACTTTTTACAGGACTTCACAATCCACCCCGTTAACCTGGAGCAGTACCCATATAATTGTTCAAGTAACACTAGACGTGCTTCATGGCTGTTGAAGGCGCTATTTATACGCGTAGCAAGGACGCTTGAGGAGTATTTGGGCATTGTTTTTCTCATAAATTTTATAGTTAGAGTTTTTGCATATTAATTAACATAAAATATATCTTTAAAACCAATATAGCTTATCAATATGCAGACTAACAATCATGTGGTTATTATACAAACCCTTCACCATGTTCATGTTATGGTAGTCCTTACCATTGGGCTTCTCAGTGCCTATTATACCAAGAGTTTGGGCCTACTATAGGATATAATTATAATTATGAACCTCAATTTTCAAACTTTCATAGTAACCCATACAATCAAGAGTTTTCTAGTCATCCAAACTATTCATGGAGTTCCACCAAAAATAATCAACCAGCCATTCAGCCTCAACCTAACCCATCACAGTACGAGATCAAGCAGACTCACTCAAACACCATATCCCAAGAGGGACTCATATTGTATCCATTCGCCAATAACTATGCCTATACCATACCAACCAGAACCACACAACCAAGCTTCCCCTCCGCTAACAACATTTGAGGAAATAATGGCCCAAAATGAAATCATACTTTAGAACCTAGAATGGACAAGATTGATGCTAAACTCACCTACGCCAGACCTTTCCACCACGCCAGAAATCAACAACCCATCTAGTTCTCCACCCTTCCCAGACCGAATTTCCCAACTAATAGCCGACTCAACAAAAACATTTAGGGAACAAATGACTGACTCAGCATAAACATTTAGGGAACAAATGGTCGACTCAACAAAAACGTTTAGGAAACAAAATGCCAACACCCAAACTATGCTTCAGAACATAGCACAGATGATTTTCATGATCCCCTCACCTAACACAGAACTT
Organism: Coptis chinensis; assembly: GCF_015680905.1. Taxonomy (NCBI): domain Eukaryota; kingdom Viridiplantae; phylum Streptophyta; class Magnoliopsida; order Ranunculales; family Ranunculaceae; genus Coptis; species Coptis chinensis. Next base: position 42,019,342 of record NC_141463.1, read on the forward strand.
TCAACCTTGCTAGAGATTGACACAAAGTAGAACAACCTATTCCCATAACTAAACCATTCTACCTAGTTGAGACCTACCCTGAATTTCATGAACCATTACCTTCCCATGACCCTCCCATTAACCATTGTATTGACTCCACACCATACCTTGATGAGGAAATTCTTGAAGACGACTATTTAGGACTTGTTTTGGATGACCACTCAATAATTTCGAACGATGCCATTGAGGAACCTTATATTGTTTTAGAGGTCGAGAGTGAGGAAATAGAAATCAACAATTTTAATATAAGGCATGGACAAGTTAATGTGCAAGAATTAAAGGAAGTAACTTCTTTAGCGCAATGTGAATCTTAATTTAGTTTGGTCGCTGAAAATGTAACGATAGAAGCTATAGATGACTTTCCTAAAGATGAAGCTAGTGACCACAACCTTGTGGATTCAGCCAAGCTAGATTTAGAGTTCTCAAGAGCGTGTGAGGATCCACCACAAACCAACCACCATCTACCTGAGTTACAACCTCCTGAAATCCAACCATCTACCATAACTAAGCCATCAATTCCTCCACCATTTCAAAGGAACCTCAAATTTGCACTTGAGCCTTTTGCCTCAGAGATCCTCTATAATTTTTTCAACCCTCACGGTGAAGAGTTTTTGCCTAGCACACAATCTCATGAGTACACCATTCCTGTAGTTGAGATCCAAGTTTTGACTGAGTATAGTGAGAAACCTAGTTTGTCTTATTTTTCATCATCTGAGCCTCATGAAAGACATCAAGATCCATACTTCATTCCTTTCTCATCTAAAGTATCACTAGTTCATCTTTTGGGTCATTCTAACTCTTTAAAACAGATACAATATGATGGTTTGCATATGTTTTTTGATGGATTGTATAAGTTTTCATTCATTCTTCTACATGATTACTTCCAATTATACCACTTCATTCTGTTTTGGGGTGCATTTAGTATCATGTTTTAATGGCTAGACCCCCAACTTTTTCAACTATTAGTTTATAATTGACCACATATCATCCATCTTGTACCACCCCAGTTTCTTGTTTGTTTGGGGGTGTACACAGTCTTGGAGAATCTGACTTAAAATGACCCCACATTAAGTCTAAAGAATCTGACTTTAAAAAAACCATATAATGTTTTGTAACATACCACCTCTCTGGAGTGTAGGCAACAAAATTTTTCAAACTTACAAAGAGTTTTCAAATTTTGTTTGGGGTGGCATATTTTAGTCTTTCATTTCAAAACTTTTTGCCACCTTTTGCCTATCATGTTTACTCCAGTAGAGTCTAGGTTAGTTTGTTACGTAATTTAATTATGTTATTGAATTATTTCATGAACCCCCTTCTCCCAAATTGTTTGGGGTTGGTATATTTAATTTTAGTACATTGTACGTTCATATATTAAAATTGCATGTATAAATATCGAAATATAGAAACCATGAGCCTTCTTGATTTAATTGGGATGCATAATGTAATAAGGTTCCTTATATTAACTTCGTGAAATTTCACTATTTCGCAGAATTTCGAAAGCTAATCCTATAGGAGCCACGATATACGCATGCTTGATTTGTGAACGTATGGTATTATTTTCTTTCTGTTAGAGTCCGCTTATGTCCCAAGCAATAGTTATTATTTCATGTTATCCCCATAACAGGTGGAACTCATATAGGAGTTGCGTATGTTTTTATTTCTTTATATTATTATAGATTAACCTTCTTTTTCAACTGCTCCCATTTACAAGTACGTTTCTATGGTACTCTATATCCTTTATTTTCATTACATACTTTAGGGACAGAGAATAATTTTGTTTGGGGGTGGTAAAAAAACACGTTGTAAATGTTTAAGCACATACTAGGTTGTATATTACGTATTAATTATTGTATAAAAATTAGAAAAGTATAAAAATCATAAAAATAGTTTATATTATGCACTTAGTGATAATGGTATTGTTCCCTTCTCCATGATGATATTAGTCTAAAAATCTCACGTAGTACTTGGATTATGATTTAATTTTTGAAACTTAGATTAATATGTAGGTAATAATCATTGCATCTTTTCATGAACAACTTGCATGAGCATCTATGATTGTATTTGGCATTATTTTTCTGAGACCTAGGTTAGAGTACTTAATACATATCATGTGAGCATCTAGCCTAAAAGCCTCATAAGAGTGAAATATCTGAGTGATGACACAAAGGAGAAGTCAAATCTGAGTAGAGAAATCACACATCCACTTGCTTGACCACCATACCATATCCTAAGCAAAAATTTCGGCGCTCTTTGGATCGATATAGCCAGAAATTCTAACCTAAGTATATTTTCCGCTAGTCACCTGATCAGCTCCCAAATGTGCGATTTATTACCCTTACATTGCTATATTACAGCTTTTCTTCTTTTAATGAAAAACAACTCATAACTTTTATTGTCTTTTTCAAGTTATAGAGAAATTCATACCACTTATCATGAAAGCTGCGTCTTAGCACTAAAAGGAGCATTAATCACGCTTATTATGAAGACCAGAAGTTGTTATAAAAAAGTGTGGAAAAAGTCAAAGTCAACGGTCAAAGTCAAATATCAAAGCCCTCAACTCAGAAGACCAGAGATGGAGGTCCTTAGCATAAAATATGGCATTCTTTAAAACCTATCTGGATTATGAAGAAATCAAATAGCAAAAGAAAAAAGCAAAAGCATAAAGTAAAGGGTGAGGTGTCTTAAATGTAATTGAGAAGGGTAAATCAGTCATTGGCATAAAGTAGAGGTATACAAACTAAAAGTTAGGGAGAGAGAATGCACCTAGACTGAATCTAGTGTCATGTAAGATTTATTTTTCTAGTCTTTTTTCTTTCAAGTCATTTTACTTTTTTGTTCTTTATTTCAATCTTGTTATTTGCTTTTATATTTCAATCAATCAATCTTCTTTTTGTTGTTCTTTGTTCCAATCTTTCATTTCAATCTTTTCTTTCAATGTTTGTGTTAGTCCAATCATTTACAACTTAAGTTTTCAATGTTCTTCATAAACTAGAACCCAATACAAGTCCTAACTAAGATTCTACATTTCTTTCTTCAACTCCCAACATTCAAATTTTAAACAATCTATGGTGAACCCCATCAAAATCTTTGAGATACTCCAAACTAGCCTACTTCAAATGGCGCCGCCGTCATGGATTGAAGGAGAAAGAATGTTTGGTTGAGCATCTAAGGAGGAAGCACCACTTTCACCTTTTCACTTCTTATTTTTCTAATTTTTGTTGATTTATTTTGTTGTTTTTCATTACTGACTTACTTTTCTACAAATCTAGGTTCAAGATCAACATACTGGAGAGGAGCTAAAGCTGCAGCTGAAAGCCGACCCAACTTGGATAGAATCCGACGCGCGACTGCTCGGGCAACCACACCCCTGCTGGCTAGCGACTATGAGGCAACCTCAGCATTCTAGTGTCCAGTTTTTTCACAATTCAGTTGTTTGGTGATGTATAGTTGAACTCTAGACTCGGATTTTGTAATAAAGTAGTATAAATCAGTGGAACAAAGAAGCACCCATGGAGAACAAACAAGCAGATCAAGAGTATACAAGCAATGGAAGCGGAACTTTGTTTTTCTCTATAGAACATATATATAGAAAAACAAATATGTTAGCTGATGCACTAGTTGCAAATTGTCTGAATGTTAGTTTTCATGAAATTGTACTAAATACTTTAGTAGAAGATGTAATGAAAATAGCACATGATGATGCTCTAGGGAGAGAGTATGTGAGGAAGTGACTGTAAACAAACTATTCTTTATTATTAATAAGAGGGGTAGGGGACCCCATTAACAACCTCGCTTGCCAATCAAAAAAATAAAAATAAAATAAAAATAAAGAAAAAAAGAAAACCAAAAAAAATAGAAAATATAAGTTTTGATTGATTATGTGGATTAACTTGGGTGAACACTTGGTTGAAGTTCTAAACTTACCAAGAGATTAGAGTTTCCATTGCCTTGAGAAGTTCAAGTGTGCAAGGAGAGTCATGAATCATACGCTCACACATTTTGAATCAACTTGGTAATCAACACTCTAACTAAGTTAGCCCTAGTTAATCTAGATAATCTATCTAAACTAGTTAATATATTAGATTAGTATAGCATTATTTTAGTTTTCTATTTTGGGCCCTTGAAGGCAAAGTTGTTTAATTATCAAAAACCCAACTTGTGGGCTTTTTAAGTGGACCTTTATTGTAATTTAAAATATGGAAAAGCTTGAAAAGTTGGGCCTGATTCTCAGATCACGTGCCAACCAACATCGCCTTTTCCTCACGCTGCGTGCTGATCAGCTCCCAAATGTGTGTTTTATTACCCGTATATTGACGTATTACAACATTTCTTATGCTTAACGAAAAGACAACCCATAGCTTTTATTGCCTTTTTTAGGTTATGGAGTATTTCATACCACTTATCATAAAAGCTGCGTCTTAACACCAAAAGGAGCCTTAATCACGCTTATTATGAAGACCAGAAGCTACTATGGAAAAGTGCTGAAAAAGTCAGAGTCAACGGTCAAAGTCAAAGGTTAAAGTCAAAGGTCAAAATCAAAAGTCAAAGCCTTCAAATCAGAAGACCAGAGATGGAGGCCTTTATCTCTAAATATGACATTCTCCCCAAAACCTATCTTGGTCAATAAGGCACCAAAAAGCAAAAGCAAAAGTAAAATGTGAGGTGTCTAATTTGTAATGGAGAAGGGCAAATCTATAAAAGGCAAAAGTAAGGGTATATAATCAAAAAGCAAGGAAGAGAGAAACCATCCATTGTCTTAGGATCCAAACCATTTGCTTTGTTTAATTTCTTGTCTTGTTTTTCAATTCATGTTTTTACTTTATTGTTGTTTTATTTTCTTTCAATCAATCTTGTTTACTTGTTCTTATTTCCTTTTAATCAATCTTGTTTACTTGTTCCTATTTCAATCTTCAATCTTGTTATTTCCATGTTTTCAAGTCATTTCAATACAAACAACTAAAGCTTCCAATGTTTTCATTAACTTAGAACCATTCTAATCCATACAAGAGTCTACCTTTCTTCTTCACATCTCTCTCACTCAAACTCTAAACAATTTAGGATAAACCTCACTTCTAAAAACAAACCCTTTTGAAGTTACCACCATTATCTAAAGCTTCAAATGGCACCGCTATCATAGATTGGAGTGAGAGTGATTGGTTGAGAATCTAAGAAAGGAGCATCATTCTCATCTCTTTATTTCAATTTTTTTTCAATTTTTTGTCATTTTATTTTATTGTTTTTCAGTACTTATCTACTTTCTTACAAATTAGGTTGCGAGACAAACAACCTGAAGAGGACCTAAAGACAAATAACCTGAAGTTCACCGGTGCCGACGGGCGACCGCCCAGTCACCTCCAGATAAGTGCGTCTAGTTTTTTGGCAGCTCAGTTACTTTTTTATGAATAGTTGTACTCCGAGCCCAGATTTTGTAATAGAGTAGGAAAAATCAGTGGAACTTGTTTGTAATAGTTAGAGATAAAAAGAAAAATGAAAAAAAATTAGGAAAAATTTGTTTTGATTGATTCTCTATGATGAACATGAGTTAAACTTGGTTTAAGTTATATACTTACTAAGATATTAGAGTTTTAATTGCATTGGGAAGTTCAAGTATGTGAGACAAGTTGTGGATCATAGCTCACATATTTTGAATCAACTTGGTAATCAACACTCTAAGTCCATTTGACTCTAGTTAATCTAAGTTATCAATCTAAAACTAGTTAATCTATTTAAATTAGAGGGATTTTGAGTTATCCCCCCAAAGTTATGTCGAGTTTTGTGTTTAATGCCCAAAATTTCAATCATCACAATTAGACCCCCAATCTGTCTCAGAACTCTAAAAACACTGTTCATTTTTTCCATAATGCCCAAACTACCCCTTTGAAAGAGTTGTTAGAAAGTTAAAGAACCGTTTGAAATTTCTGACATCCTCTTTGACTTATCCGATATTGGTTGACTCCTTTCTTCCCCAACCATATAAAATCCAGCTCGCTTCTCTCTCCAACAACAACTAATGGGTGGTGGTGAACTAGCTAAGATGTCACTATTAGAGCAATTTGTTGTTGCTCTAATTAGTTGTTGTTGTGGAAGATAGGCTTGGAGACAAATGGTACTTGGGAGCTGCGCCACTTTAAGAGGAAACCCGGGAAAAGCTTAACCTCAACGTACCAGGCTGAATCCGATCCAAAAGAGAAAGAGTCGGTGCCAAGTAAGAAATTTCTCGATTCTTATCGAGATCTTTGTCCTACTTCTCACCCGGCTAGCTGCCAAATTCAAGTAGTTGACTTGACCGAATCACAAGTTTTCAATGATACCGCAATTGGGAATCTCAATTGATGAGCCCGGCAAACGGAGCTCTGAAACTAAGCAAGCGTGCTTTCGCCTTTACTACCTTTTTAGTCCGCTTGTATGCGGAGTACAAATAAGGGGGCTGCCAGTCTCAAACAAAAGATAAAGCTACGCCTCCAACCCCTCATTTGGAATTATTGCTACCCAATCGCACTTGAACCCATCGATGCTACCATTGGTGCCTCTGCTTCCGTGCTTCTTCAACACGAGAAAGGCAGATTGCTTGAGTTGTTAGCCTTTGTGTTTGCCTTATTTTCTTTCAAAGCTAAGCCTTCACTCCGCCATGCCATACCAACTCTTGGTCAAGCTTAACTACTCTCCCTACGAGCTATTTTCAACTCATATCCGGTCGCGAGAGTCTCGGTGAAGAAGATTTCTTTACATCGCCGTTGGAATAAGAAGGTTCACTCTACACCCCTACTATTCATACTCATTAATAGATCGATTCGGCTTCTTCTTCTAATTGCATAGAAGAGAGAACATCATGTTGACGCAGGAGTGGTACTCTTGCTTCCAACTTCATGAATGGGAAGAGGATTTTGGATAAGGCTTGTCCTCGAGAATATCGGGAGCTTTTTGATCAATGAGGTCCCGGACCCGATGTTTCAAATTATAGCAGTTGTTAGGTGTCATGACCAACTCGCGGAATGAAACTCACACCTCGAGTTGTACCATCTTGGTAAAGGATTAGGCCTGTCGGAGGGATGGACCTTAATGCTCTCAATTGCGGCGAAGTTGATTGTGGTCGAACTTTCGCATTCCCTTGCTGCGACAAAGTCGTTCTCTCCATTTGTTGGTACCACTGTGCTTTCTTGGGGAACCAAACCCGGTTGTACTGTGATGGTATGAGGAAAAAGGCCGAGTCACAACCTGGTTGAGCATAGGTTGCTTGCTTTTGTGTATGATTCACCTTAGAAGTCGACACCATTTTGACTTCTACTTTTCGAACTCCTTTTTGTAGTGATGCATTTACTAGTAGAAGCTCGGACTCTTGCTCGAGTAATGCTCTTACAGCTTTTGTGTCTAACAACTCACCAGACCAGACTTTACTTTTTCTTCTACCCTTTCTCCTACGAAGTTCGACGAAGCTGTGCCCAGATGGACAAAAGAAAAGGCTATTTTAAGGTGTGGAGGAAAGCGGATACCATCTCCTTTTGACATCTTAGCTGGTTCACCACCACCCATTAGTTGTTGTTAGAGAGAGAAGCGAGCTGGATTTTATATGGTTGGGGAAGAAAGGAGTCAACCAATATCGGATAAGTCAAAGAGGATGTCAGAAATTTCAAACGGTTCTTTAACTTTCTAACGGCTCTTTCAAAGGGGTAGTTTGGGCATTATGAAAAAAATGAACAGTGTTTTTAGAGGTCTGAGACAGATTGGGGGTCTAATTGTGATGATTGAAATTTTGGGGGTTAAACACAAAACTCGACATAACTTTGGGGGGATAACTCAAAAAGACCCTTTAAATTAGTATAATAGTAGTTTAGTTTTAAGTTTGGGCCTTTGAAGGCAAAGTTGTATAAATTGTCAAAAACCCAATGATAAGCACCCAAAACTGTAATACTAAACCCCATAGAGACATAGCATTTTGGTTACTTATGTGTTTAATAATCATGAAATAATTATATTTTCATACTTTTGCAGGTTTTTATAGTTAACGTGAATATGATGATAAAACTTGCATCAAAGTACGGGAATACTGTGCATACTTGAAGTCTTCCCACTCAGCCCCAGTAAAGCATAACAGAGCCTGACTAGAGCCGAAGATTCCAAAAGGACAAAACCAGTGCAGAACGGGTCCACGTGTAAAGAAGCAGCAAACTTCCGAAGCTCACATCTTTCAAATCTAGACGCCGATTTCGGCAAGTGAACGGCCAGAACAAGTAGGGCAATGAGCTCTATGCAAAGACAAAAAGTTGTTAAAACACCAAAATTCTAGCCGCCACTAGACACAGCACGTGGACCCACTCTGCGGGGCCACAAGAAATGATTAGTCATCATGCATAGACAAGTCACAAGACACTTGTGTGCCACCTTGCAAATAAAGAAAAGACAAAACAAGAATTAATACATGATTTGATGTTGCAAATGAAGAAAAGACAAACTTTGTCAATGGATTATTAGAAATTGGAAAAAGGACAAAACATTAAATGGAAGGCTCCACGTGAAATTCAAAATGAGGGGTATATATTTGGGATGAAAGAAGGGGGGAAGCTAGTTAGTTTTTTCATTCTTGTATTTTCATTTCATTGTTTTGCACTTTCATACAGTAGTAGTTCCTTTCTTTTAAAGAGTAAGTATTTCACTTTAAATAAATCTATTTTTCTTCAAGTTAAATTCCTGTTCTTCATTCATTTCTTGTTACTTATTCATTGCATACAGCAAGAACAATCAATCCATCCAAGGACCATGAGCTCAAAATCCTCCCAAAGGGAGGGTTAATGATGCTCATGTGAGGATCAGGTTACATTTTAATGTTCCAGAATCACTACTTAGAAACTAGGTTTAGATTATACATCCGGTCCCAAAATGATTGAGTCTGGCCAAGTTTGGAGTGTTGATACTCCAGAACAGTCTCGTGAAAGACCCATTCAAGTCTCACGTGAGACCCCATGGTGGCCGTTAGCCCTCAGGTTTGTCCAGCTGGTGTATAATCAAACCAGGAGCTGAAGTGATATTTCAGAGGTGGAATGTTAATTCAACTCCTCATGCTAGTAAAATGAACTCAGAGATGAGTTCATCTCACTAGGGATCGATACTCGATGCCGTTTTGAGTTTGTCTATGAACTCGATACGGATTAAAGCTGTAGTGATATGGTGCTCTATCTTTTGAAATTGACCTTACATGATTACGATTAACCCTTTTCATGTATCTCTCTCTTTATTTTAAGTAGAAATCAATCGTTGCAATTTTACGTTACTTGCATTCCATGTTTTAATTAAGTAACAAACTAAAATCCTACTCACTAAAGGCTGTAAATCCAGTTGTGAACCTTGCCTAGCCCTAAGGTATGGATGATTTTCCTATGGTACCAACCCACGTGAGTAAGGTGACTTGACTAATCAGACGTTTACGGACTTTGGACTTTGGATCGGAGTTGGACTCGAAAGAACAAAAACCCTAAAGGTCTGATTATCATCCAACATGTGGTCTTTTTAAGTGGGCTTTTATTGTAACTTAAAACAAGGTGAAGCTCGAAAGGTTAGGCCTGATTCTCAGATCACGTGCCAACCGATGTCGCCTTCTCCTCAAGCAGCGTGTAAGCACGGCTTGAATGGTAAATTCTAAACCTCAAAGCCCAAGTAAGAGGATACCTTGTATGTTCAAGCATGCTTACGTGATTGTTTGAAATTTACTTTCCACACTGCAATTTACATTCGCGCATAAGGTAGAACCCGAACCACATAACAACCATTGGGAAGTCATTACATAATGTAGGTAAATTGGACGTTACTTGATTCTTGTAAGCCCTAGACCAAAAAAAATGAATTAAAATCAATCAACTAGAACCCAAAATAGTCACGCTCCTCCAGAAAAGGACAAAAATATAGCCACGAGGATTTAGAGTAATCAGTTACCAGATTGCAGTGGAACCAACTACCTTCCTCACTCCCCTCCTCCAGATTCATCGTGAGTGAGATTCTTGATAGCACACCACTTGGTGAAGTGACTGCCTACTTTTCTGAGACGTGTAGTAGAGTCATCCTAGTCTCACACCCAATTGTTACTCTGAACAGGGCATAGTAAAATATAGACCAAAAGCAAAGTTTTCAAAACTCCATACTTGCAAAAACGAATTTCGAATTCTTGAGCATACATTGCACTGTTTGCGCATCTTAGGATAGTTTGGGGGACTTGCTAAAAATGAATGATGCTGCGTTCAGGCACTTCTAGTATTTGCAAGAATAAAACTTACTCACGTAGGAGAGTTTGTCACCCTACTCAATCTCCTATTTCTAATCCTCCATCTCATAAGATGGCTGACAGTGCAAGCTGAAGAGCCTCTCTCTAACTTCTACACACTGTTGCAAGATGGGCCTCCATCTTGTATATGACTCATACCGCTCTCGAGCGATTTTTGCATTCCTCCAAACATGTTCAATCTTCTACCCATCTTCCACGGGTTAGAACACGAGTTACCATATGAGCATCTATGCCGGATACATGAAGTATGTAATACTTTTCATCATCCGGGTGTCACCGACGATCAGGTTAAGCTACGAGTGTTTCCTTTCACTCTAGCTGGCAAAAGTCACACTAAGCTTCTTTCACAGAAGGCCGACTATTTCGATACATGGGAAAAGGTTGTGTTCTCCTTCATGAAGAAGTACTTTCCGCCGAAGAAAACATAAGAGATAAGAAGCAAGATACAGTTCTTCAGAGAGAGCCCGAGTGAGACATTTTCTGAAGCATGGGATAGATTCTCCGACCTACTCCATTCATGTCCTCATCATAAACTAGAAAAGTCCACTCTTGTCCAATGTTTCTTCAAAGGCCTTCTCCCATAACACAAAGTAACACTTGACATCATGAGTAATGGTAATTTTTTGGATAGAGATACAATTGAAGCCTTAACCTTTTTTGAAAACCAAGCTGAAAAGAGTACCCATTAGGGTGACATAAACAATTCCAGAACAGCCCAACACAGTACATCTAAGGCTAGTGGTATTTTTTAGGTTAAATTAGATCAATAAATCAAAACCTTAATCGAAACCGTCACAAGAAAGATAGATGCCCTCATAACCAAACAAAAAGACCAAACCCCTTATCCTGTCATGAAAGTAAATACCTCACCATGCAATTTCTGTCTAAGCTTAAATCATATATATGCCACCTATCCCTTGATCACAAACCTATCATCACTTCAGCCAGAAGAAGTATGTGCTTTCAATGTACCAAATGCACCATGGAGACAACATCCAAACTTCGTATGGACCAACATTCCACAAAACCAAACACCACCAGCTTTCAACAAACCAACAAATACATTCAAACAAGGACAAGGACAAAGTACCTATAACAATCAAAACAGAGCATTGGTTCCATCCTAGTTTAACCAGAACTATCCAAACCCACCTATCAACAACCAAAGGGACCTAGTTCTCATTACACCATCAACTAGTGTCCAAACAGATAAGCCTACCAAAATAATGTTATCTGTCATGCAACAGCAAACCCAAATCCTAGCATCCATGCAACAATCTCTGAACTTGTTAGCCCAAGATAAAACCCATAAAAGTTTATTGCCAAGCCAAAAATTTCAAAACCTTAAAACCTAAGAAATTAAGGTAGTCACAACATTGGAATCTGGCAAAACCGTTGACAACAAGGTAGTCTTACCAGAAGACCCTACACCTGTAGAGGTAACCATTCCTGTACCAAAACCAGAAATAATACATCCACACATCCCTAGCAATGTTCCAGTCCCTAAATCACCAATTTTTCCACCTAACCTAGTTAGACAATACAAACCAAAGGCACCTTTTCCAGTTCGCCTAATGACACCTAAGGAGGATGAAAATTTTGATGAAATAATCAGAGAAACATTCAAAAGTCTAACCATAAACCTGCCATTTCTCGATGCCATCAAACATTTACCCAAGCATGCCAAGTTTCTTAAGGATATGTGCACAAGCAAAAGGAAAACTAACATTCCAAAAGATGCCTTCCTTACAGAACAATTTCCATCCCTCATAGAGACCAACGGAATTGTCAAATATAAAGATCTTGGTCGTCCTACCATCCCTTGCACTGTAGGAGACAAGTACACTACAACTGCCTTGGTCGATCTTGGAGCAAGTGTTAACCCCCTTTCATACTACCTATTTAAACAACTCAGTTTTCACAAGCTTACACCTACCACCATGACAATGCAATTAGCCGACCGATCCATAAAATACCCAAAAGGAGTGGTCGAAAATATGTTTGTCAAGGTTAAGGATTTTTACTACCCTATTGATTTTGTCATCTTCGACACCGAAATTGCTCATGATTCCATACCCATCATTCTAGGGTGCCCATTATTGGCAGCCAAGGCCCTCATAAATTGCCGTAATGGATATATGACCATGTCTTTTGGGAACCTCTCAGTATAAGTCAGTGTTTACAAGATGATGCAACAACAGATAAAAGAAAAGTTGGATGACAATGTTAGTATGATAGATAGTGTAGTGCAAAAGTACTGTGACCAGACTTTCCCAGAAAATAAGGTGCATCAGTTCTTATCCTTCAGAGATTTAGAGTTTGATATGGATCAGTATAAAAAAGATACCTTGGTAACTTTGGAATCAGTTCCTTTATGCACTTAGATGATGAGTTACTTGAACATAAAGAGACATCACCAGCCCAGGTGTTTTCATTGGAAGAACAGAACCCGATAAAGACATTGTTACCCACAACACCTACTCCTACTCTTAAGCCTTTCCTGTTGACCTAAAATATATCTATCTTGATGCCGATGGTACACATCCCATCATCATTTCATCCCAGTTGTCAAAAAAGGAAGAAGAGCGCTTAATTAGAGTGATTCAAGAACACCGTTCTACCATTAGTTGGTCTCTTGATGATATAAAGGGAATTGATCCAAAGATTTGCACCTATCAGATTCACTTGGAAGAGTCTGCCAAGACCTCGAGAGAGCAGTGCCGATTAAATCCAGCTATGAAAAAAGTAGTAAGGGCGGATATATTAAGATTACTAGATGTTGGAATCATTTACCCCATATCTGACAGCGAATGGGTCAGCCCTATTCATGTGCAGTGGTGCTAGGATTACAATGGTCCGTAATGAGGAAGGAGAATTAATACCAGCATGTGTTCCCATCATGTGGAGGATTTGTATCGATTATCGGAAGTTGAATGCCGTCACAAAGAAAGATTATTTTATCCTGCCATTTGCAGATCAGATGCTTGAACGTCTAGTAGGACATGCTTATTATTGTTTCTTGGATGGGTATTCAGGGTACTTTCAAATTTTAATTAATGAAGCCGATCAAGAAAAGACTGCCTTCACTTGCCCTTTTGGAACATATACTTATGCACGTATGCCCTTCGGTCTCTGCAATGCACCTGCCACATTTCAATGCTACATGCTACACATTTTCAGTAATATGGTGGAGAGATTCATGGAAGTATTTATGGATGATTTTTCCCTCTATGGAGATTCGTTCGACGATTGCTTATCCAATCTATCCAAAGTGTCACTTCATGGTAAAAAAAGGAATAGTATAAGGTCACATTGTGTCTAAAAATGGTATAGAAGTAGATAAAGCTAAAATAGACAAAATTTCCATTCTACCTATTCCACAAAACATCCGTGACATACGAGCCTTCCTAGGCCATGCTAGATTTTATCGAAGATTCATCCAAGATTTCTCAAAAATTGCTAAACCTTTAACTAATCTTCTTATAAAAGATGCACCCTTTGAGTTTAAGCCGGAATGCATGCAGGCTTTTGAAAAGTTGAAAGCCGCCTTAATAACTGCACCTATAATTCAACCTCCTGGTTGGTCAAAACTGTTTGAGCTCATGTGTGACACCAGCGACTATGCTGTTGGCGCTGTTCTAGGTCAAAAATATGATAAGGGACCTACAATTGTTTACTATGCAAGTAAAACACTAAATGAGGCTCAACAAAATTATATTATCACTGAAAAGGAATTTTTAGCCATTGTCTATGCTTTAGACAAATTTTGTCCCTATTTAATAGGTTTAAAAACCTTAATCTACACTGATCATGCAGCACTTAGCTACCTTCTCGCGAAGAAGGATGCTAAGCAGAGGTTGATCCGATGGATTCTCCTCTTGTAAGAATTCACCTTGGAGAAAAAAGATAAAATAATAGTTGAAAATGTAGTGGCTAACCACTTGTCTAGGTTAACTGATGATAGTGACAATGATTCTGAACCTATTTTAGATTCTTTTCCTGATAAGAACCTTTATGCAATCCTCTCTGCACCCTGGTATGCTGATATTGTGAATCATCTGGTGACTAAAGAGACTCGCCATTGTGGAATAGAAATCACAGGAAGAAGTTCCTGGCTCAAGTAAAGTACTATCATTGGGATGTACCATATGTTTTCAAATATTGCCCAGATCAGATCATCCGATGTTGCATTCCATAATGGGAACAATCTACTGTTCTTTCCTTTTGCCACGAGCAGGCTTATGGAGGGCAGTTTAGTGCTAATAAAACTGCTGTTAAGGTCTTACAATTCAGATTCTGCTGGTCAACACCCTTTCACGATACATTTATTCATTGCAAGACATGTGCTCGTTGCCAACATCTTGGTCTTATTTCTGCACGTAACATGATTTCCGTAAATCCCATTCTTATAGTGGAGATTTTTTACGTCTGGGGCATCGATTTCATGGGACCTTTCCCAACTTCTAATGGTTTCATCTACATCCTCATAGCCGTAGACTATGTATCTAAATGGATTAAAGCCATACCATGTCGTAACAATGATAACAAAACAGTCATCAGTTTCATAAAAGAAAACATCTTTTCAAGATTCGGTGTTCCTAAAGCTATCATCACTGATGGTGGATCAAATTTTTGCAATCGAGTTTTTGAACATATCCTGAAAAAATATGGAGTAACCCACAAGGTTGCAACTCCATACCATCCTCAAACAAGTGGTCAAGTAGAATTCTCTAATTGAGAGATTAAATGTATCTTAGAGAAAACATTTAATCCAAATAGGAAAGACTTATCTCTCCGTCTGAACGATGCACTATAGGCATACATAACCACTTTTAAAACACTTATAGGGATGTCCCCCTATAGGCTTGTGATAAACTATAAAATGAATAGTTTACCTACGAAATGAACGATGAACACAAAACGTAAGTAAACTAAAACTATTTATGTGTCTATATTTATCAAAGTTTCTACTCTCAATTCTATCGAAATAGAGTGGAGTAACAAATTCGTTCCACTCCTAGTTCTCTAGCATGGAATGTTTTCTAGTCTAATTAATCGGTCTTAAGTCTAATGAGAGCTTTACGAAGGGTGTTATACTACGATACAATATGAAATTGATTATGTTGAATTTAAACTACGAATGCTATGGAAATATGATTGTTTTTTAATCTAGATAAAGGATTAGAGGGGAATTGAATCCACCTCGAATCCAACTTAATAACCTAGCATAGATTCTTGTATCTCAATTCTCACATTCTTACGGCAAGAATTTCAAGTTCTAATCCCTAGTGTTCATGGCATTTCTACCAAATACTAACTAGCATGTGAGGTCGTCCACCCATTCTCATGGCGAATCACGACCTTCTAGAGTGGAATAGATTCTACAATGCTTCTACACTATACCACTAAGTTTTCATCAAAGCTTCATCAACCCCTCTAATGGAGGTTTTAGCCTTGAGTCATCAACCCATCATTTCCTATTGAATTATAACTACACATCATATTAAAATTCTAACTTAACTAATTTAACTAACAATGTTTCAATCTACTTAAACTACGAAATGATAATCAACAAGAATTAAAATTAGATCTATAAATTGAAATGACAAAAATCGAAATTGATAGAAATAACTATTTTATTTATCTAATCAATCAAGAACAATGATTCAAGACTTAATCTAAAACAAGAATTGAAATTGGAACTTAAACTTCATTACTCTACTGAAAACAAGATCTAGAATTATATATATTTTTTAGGTCTAACTAGCTACTATTAACAAAGAGTGAAGCTTTGGTTTTTATACTTTCAGATCCAAAAATCGTGCATGGGCTTGGAGCCATGTTTTGGGCCAGAGAATCAGGCCCAAAACCCAATACTTTCAGTCCAAAAAGGCCTCTTCAGCTGCAGTTGGCTTTAATAGACTTTTCGTCCACTTCTGCTCCTCTGATTGAATCAACGCTTAGACCATTGGAAAGCTCTTTCCGAGCCGGTCGTTTTGACATAAGGTAGGCCCCATTTCGAGGTCTGAGTCCAAAGATACGGCCTTCGAAAGTTCTCTAACTTGTGTCTTGTTTTACGCCCGAAGTCGACTTTTCAGCTTTTGGCCCGGGCTTTAGAAAGGTTTTGTCTTCTTGAATCTTGGCCTTTAATCACGGAACTCCTTAGTAACCGACCTTTGCTCCTTTATCTCGGCTAAAGTGGCACATTTCTGCCTGAGAATGGACTTTGAAACCTAAAATACATAAAAACACGAATCGGTGTTAACTCTTAATTATTACTCACATAATTGGTCTAAAAGTATGGTATTCTGGGGGTTAAAACTACAGTTTTGGACTCTTATCAAACCACCCCCAAACAGCATTTTGCTTGTCCTCAAGCAAAGATGAGAAATTAGAATAAGTGACCAAAAATGGAGTTCTAACTACTCTCGTTTCGCTGAGTGTGATTGCATTGACCATATGCAACAAGGCGCTTAAACCACTAGGAGTTCCCTAAGTGACCGAGTTATAGCCTCGTGAGAGTTTTCGATGAAGGTACTCACAAATTTCAACTATACTACAACGACTAAGAAATAAAACTATTATTTCCTCATTCATGTCCCAACTATCTATACATCTCACTAGCAAATGAATAAGAATAACCAAGTCAAAAACCTAAGCTAATATATGCATAATAATCAATCATCTATGATACGAATATAAATACTATGAGTAATACTATGAAATGCCTAGTAGGTTCGTTTCTGAAAACTCGGAATAGCGTCCTTAAGTAGGTCCTCACATAAATGTCAAGACGAAAACCACACTAATTTTTCCGCTCAAGTTTCGCTACTCCAGTGTGCAGTGGGCACACTTTACCTTACAATCTCAATGACAACAAGGAAGCCAGAGTCAATCAAACACATCTGCCACTTACTATCACACTAACCTATTCCTAATTGAGCTAGAGGTCTTTATTAGGTGTTGCGGGGATTAGGAGATGGTTTAAGAAGGAAAGAAATGGATATTCAAAAGGACAAGTCTGAGATAGTAGAGTCTTCATATTATGTAACTAGAGAAAACCTTGTTATTTACTTTTGCTTCTACACTTTGTTTCCATCCTTAGCCATATTTTTTTTTCTTTTTCTTTGGCTTTTAACTCCTTTTATTCTATTTTTTCAGAGTTTTTATTTTATTTTTATTTTTATTTTTCTTTTCTTTGGATGGAAACTTCTTTTCTTTATTTTCTGAAGCAATTAACTAACTTTTGTTTACACCTGTTTTTCTCTTATTCTTTCTTCCTCATTCTATTCTCAAACTTATTCTAGATTGGGTAGGTTGATTTTATTTTTTATTTTTTTTATTTTGTTTTGTTTTTGTAACAGGGTAAAGGATTTGTGGGTTATGAAAGGCTAAAGAAAGGCTCAGAGGGGCGACTAGCGGAAAATAATTCATAGGTTTGAATTTCTGGCTATATCGATCCAAAGAGGGCCTAAATTCTCGCTTAGGATATGGCATAGTGATCAAGCAAGTGGACGTGTGATTTCTCTATCCGGATTTTACTTCTCCCTTGTGTCATTTCTCAAATGTTTCACTCATATAAGGTTTTAGGCTATATTCTCACAGGATTTGTAGAATAAGTACTCTAGCCTAGCTTTTAGAAACTTACTGCTAACAATCATAGATACTCATGTAATATATTTATAGATAGATGCAAAGATTATTACCTACATATTAACCTAAGTTTCTAACAATTATTTTGATGCAAAAGCTATGTGAGACTTCTAGATTGTTAAGGGCATAGAGAAAGAAAACAATACCAATATTCCTAAGTGTATAGCATAAACTTATTTATTTATGTTTTTGAAAATTTTTAACTTGAAAACAAATGCATATTATACATTTCTATATCCTAACAGATGCCATAATTACACGTGTTTCTATGCCCCCCCCCCCCCAAACAAGAAACATGCTTTGTCCTCAAAGCATTTAAATAAAGAGGGTAGAAAAATACCATGGAAAGCGTGAAATGCGGGACATCCGCAAAACAAGGTTAGAACATACTAATATAGAAAATAAAAATACTGACGCAACTCTTTAAGAGTTCCACCCATTATGGGGTTAACAAAATTAAATTTGCTAAGCAGACAATAACAAAACTAAAAACTTACCTTATCTCCCGCTTAAGCATCCTCCTCCTCCTTAAAGAGATGAGGTTCCTTCGCATCCTGCCAGTCCATTATAACTTGCCAAGCTTGCCGCCATTTATCATCTACTAATGCTAACCTGTTAAGTGTTATTATGTCTGATGGGATGTACGGGGCGACCAAATGAGGTTGCACCTCGCCATCCCGCCAAGTCATTATTTATTGAATGAGCGAACCACCCCAATTGGTGGGTCTCATGACTTCAACCATTTTCCAATCTGTGAATTTTTCACGTATCACGTAAACAACTACGCATGATGCGGCTTACTAAAACAGGCATAAAAAGATACTTACGCCTCATGCTTTGGGCTCTCTTAAGACTAGCGACTAAAACTTCGGGAATGTCATATCGGCGACGCCCCCACCCTAAAGTGAGGAAAATGTCACCTGCGATCTTTTTTTAAATGAGCGCCATTCCCCAAAATATTCATCGGGATGAATAACATGGTGGTGCCTACGTTTAGGGAAAGGCTACCAAGGGTAATGCTATATCGCCCCTGGTCCATTACTCGAAATACCCCTCCCCCATAATACTCATGGAAATATGTATAATCATAAAGGTATGCATTATCGGTCATATATGCCCATGTGTGAACAGGATCGGTATTGGTAATCCACGAAACTAAAGCGACCACATTTTTATTGAATTGATGGGTCGTGTCGCCGACTACTGACGGAGAATTCTTGTTCTCCATCCCGATTACAATAGAATTTAACGTGGTCGTAGAAATAAGCGATAAGCTTTGGTGAATATGAATCGTCATCACTTACCGATGTAGATGGCGCCATCCTAATCGCGAGGATCCCGTAGCCGGAACCAATGTCCATAGGTCTCGGTTCCCCCCACACGTCTTGAAAAACTGTTCAGGTATGACTATAGGAGATGTCATCTCAGCGACTCCTTGAACAGTTCAAAATCCTGGAAAGACCCACAAAATTGGAACTTCCGTGTTCACGGATGGCGGCGTCGGTCGCTTCGCTATGCTATGGTGGTCGCTTCGGGTTTTTAAAATTACAGTGTTTTGGTCGAATGGGCCATCTGAGTTTTAGAATTATAGAGTTTGGCGGCTGGTCGGCCTCGACTAAACCGCGGTGAAATTGTATGCAAGCGGCGCCAGAAAGCAAAAACAGGAGTTTAGAGGAAAAAGAAGGAAAAGCTTGGAGTGAAAGGTGCGGGATGATGGTGGAGTGTAGTGTGGTTTGTTAGTGTAGAATGAAGGGAGTTTAAATAGGTTCCGAAGCTTCCAAAAGCGAATCAGCAAGTTCCCAAATTGTTTTAAGGCAATTTCCGAAAATAGAAAAATTTCAACCCCGAAAACGGAAACAAACCATTTTCGTGATTTTCTAAAAATCCTGGTATCTTTCATAATGGATTTAGAATAGTAACTTCTAAACTCTCCTAGATTTCATGCTACCACCACATAAATCATAGATATGCCGATATCGGCCAAATTCTCAACCTTTCCTCCAAAACACTTTTTACGCCAGATGATCATATAACGAATTATATTAAAACTAAAATTTAAAAGCAAACAACATAAAACAAACACCTTAATATTTAAATTTAACAACTAAATTAAAATCCAACTAATAAAACAAAATCATGAAATAACAGCGAACAAAAACTGATGGTTAACACCTAGTTATGTGATGAAGATGGACCCTGAGATGGAGAATGGCTTGAACCATCTGTCCTTTGGCGACGACGCTCATGCCTGTCGGACTCGGCTGAAACAGAGTCCTCCACGGATGACATGCGTCATAGCATCTCTATTCGGAACAAGCGTTGTGCTTCCATCTCAGTCATGAGTACTGCATACTGGGCTTGTTGATATTGGTGGATAGTCTCCATGTTAGACAAGATATCGTCCTGAACCCCTTCGAAAGCATTTCAAGTCTCGTTGCAGAAGGTCAAAATTTTGCTTCATTTTCGAACTACAATCTGTCTATCTCGGATATCTTCACAAATACCATAAACTAACGCAAGGCAGTTTGCAATACTTGCATCGTTCAAAATTAGAACTACATTTATCTAATGCATCATCATCCGGACATGTCATATCCTCCCTTTCATCGAGGATGCAAAACTCATCCATTTTTTTTCTTGACACTTGGCCAAGATCTTTCTGACAATTTGATTGGTTCTCGTGGGTTCTCGTGGTCGAGCGCGAATGAGATGATGTCGGATTGTATTCACCCTCCACGACGGTATCCTTCATCAAAGCGGGAACTCCGGTAAATCGGGATTCCTGAATTGTGGATTACCAGTTGCTTTCAAGCGTAATTCTTAATTGTCAGCCAACAACCATCCAACCGTTACTTCCCTCCTCGTTCTCGCTACCTTTATGAAAATCCTATCCCCTCAAATTCTCGCTTCTTATAAAACTATTCTACCAAATTATAGTGATAGAACTCCTCACTCGAGTACCACAGTCCGTTCCAATGCCTCCTAATCATCTCCGCGTCGTAATATGGATAGAAGTCGTCGGAAGCAAACAGCGTGCTTCGGCAAAATTCTTCGTCGTAGCGCCATTGAAGTTTCTGAGACAACTAATGGGTTTTGTAGACTGTGGGGGAGGCGAGTTTGAAGAAAAACTACTAAAAACAACGGTGGTGGCGGTGGTTACTTGAATTGGTGGCTGTTTTTCGGAGTTGGGGTGGTGGTGGTAATGGTTTAGAGAAGATTTTAGTTGGATTTGATTATCTTGGTGTGGGTGTAGTTAGGTTTTCTTCTCTCTCTCTATTTTTTTTTTTTTATTTTGGTGTTCAATGTTTGATTTAAACTTGGTAACTGGCGGGATTGAAAGGGAAAGAACTGCGCGTTTTTGGGAAGGAAGGAGACGCACAGTCGTGCGTGCGGTTTGGGCCCAAGCCCAATTTGAATTCCAAAAATTTTCGATTTTTCGCACAATTTCAAATTCAATTTGCCGCTTCGTTACTGGCCCGATTTTGGCGAATAAGTTATGGAAATGATCAGTAGAGAATTTCCAATGCAATGATCCATAAAACACTCAATTCCAACCATGGGTGACGTATAAGAGGGTGGAAAAATGCCTCGAAGTGCGTGTATGACGTAAGTTATGCGAACGAAGGAAATCTAAGTTTAGATACGTCAACCCAATTGAACTACAAGTAATGGGCCTAAGCAACACAAATGGAAAGTTTGAGCAATCCAAATGGAAAGACCGATTGCCCACCCCCAAACAAATTTTTAATCACAAAATTTGTTCTAACGCGGGTCGTTTAAAGTCAGATTCCCAAGACTTGTTGGATTGCTATTTCTATGATTAAGAATTTTTTTTATTATTATTTATTTTTTATTTATATATATATATATATATATATATATATATATATATATATATATATATATTTATATATTTATATATATATTTATATTTATTAGTTTATTATAAGAAAAATGAAAACAATAAATACATAATTCACCCCATGAGGAACATGACTCAAAACCGAAAATATGCAAAAGTGGAAAACGTGAATTATGTTAGCTGTGGACTTAGGATCCGGTACTTATAGCCACACACTCCATAGGGAGGGCCGGTTACCTGAATGGTGCACTTACCACTATATGGAAGTGAAAGGAAGTACACCAATGACAAAGGTCAATCCTCATAGACAGGGGTCGTAAATTAAAAGGACTTCCTCTACATCAGGGGACAGAAGTTCGTGAAAATGTTTTAACCGTTGACCATTAACTTGAAAGGTACTGTTGTCATTTGGATTTACCAAGGTGATTGCCCCGTAAGGGGTGACTTCAGTAACCAGAAAAGGGCTAGACCAACGGGTTTTTAGTTTTCCTGGGAAAATATATAGACGGGAGTTGTAAAGCAAGACCTTTTGACCGACCACAAACTCTTTGCACAAGATTTGCTTATCATGAACACGTTTCATGTTAGCTTTATAATCCTTCGCGAAATCGTAAGAATCGCTACGGATTTCTTCAAGCTCATTCAATTGCAACTTGCATTTGACACCTGCCTCATCAATATTGAAGTTAAGGCTTTTTATAGCCCACAGAGCACGGTGCTCTAATTCAACGGGCAAATGACATGGTTTCCCAAATACAAGTCTAAAGGGAGACATACCTATAGGAGTTTTGAAAGCAGTTCTATACGCCCATAAGGCATCCGATAGACGCTTCGACCGGTCTTTCCTATTAGGGTTTACAGTTTTTTCTAAAATCTTTTTGATTTCCCTATTAGAAACTTCTACTTGTCCGCTAGTTTGCGGATGATAAGAAGTTGCTACTTTGTCTGTAACTCAATACTTTTTCACTAGGGATGCAACAACTCTGTTGCAAAAATGTGTTCCACCATCACTAATGATGGCTTTAGGAATGCCAAATCGATAGAAAATATATTCTTTAATAAAAAATACAACGGTCTTATGGTCATTGCTACGGCAAGCTAGGGCCTCTATCCATTTAGACACGTAGTCCACGGCAACTAGAATATAAATGAAACCGTGGGAAACTAGGAAAGGACCCATGAAATCAATGCCCCAAACGTCAAAAATTTCTACTATCAAGATTGGATTTAATGGCATCATATTACATTTTAAGTGGATTAAGCCCAAGTTGTTGGCAAGCGAATACACGCCTTGCAATGCACTTGGGCATCCTTAAAAAGGGTAGGCCAATAAAATCCACATTGAAGAACTTTAGCGGCTGTTTTCATCCCACTAAAATGGCCACCACACTCTTTGTCATGGCGAACGATAGAACTTCATTATATTCCCCATCGGGAATACAACGACGAATAATCTGATCCGCAAGACAATACTTAAAAAAGGTATGGCTCATCCCAAGAGTATAACTTAACTCGGCCAAGAACTTCTTACGTTCATTTCTTGACCAATTATAAGGCATAACATCAGCCGCTAAATAATTTACAATGTCAAAGATACCATGGTCTTTGAAAAATCGCGATATCTGATGCTCATCGGGAAAAAGAGTCCGGTATGGACTCGGAATCACTCGATCGCCGTTTGTGAGTCTAGATAAGTGGTCGGCAACTCACGTTTTCGACCCTCTTTTGTCCTTTATTTCTAATGTGAACTCTTGCGGGAGAAGGATCCATCGGATTAATCTACGCTTAGCATCCTTCTTTGCAAGAAGGTACTTAAAGGGCTGCATGGTCCGTGTAAACTAAAATTTTAGAACCAACCAAATAAGGGCCGAAACTTATCTAAAGCATAAAAATGGCGACTAAAATTTTTTTTCGGTATTTGAATAATTCCGTTGAGCATCGTTTAAGGTTTTACTAGCATAATAAATAACAGTTGACTTATTATCTAGTTTTTGTCCCAAGATCGCACCAATTGCATAGTCACTAGCATCACACATGAGTTGAAAGGTTTAGACCAATCGGGAGGTCGTATACAATTGGTGCAGAGGTTAGGCTGGCTTTTAAAGTTTCAAAAGCACGTATGCGAGTTAAAATTAAAATCAAAGATTGCATCTTTCAAAAAAGCAGATTAGTTAAAGGCCTAGCTATTTTCGAGAAGTCTTTAATAAACCGCCTATAAAAACTGCATGGCCTAGAAAGGCTCTAATATCACGGATAGTCCGTGGTTTAGGTAGGGTCGCTATCTTATCTAGTTTGGCCTTATCTACTTCGATGCCATCATTAGATACGATGTGACCTAGTACTATGCCCTTTTTCACCATGAAATGACACTTTTCCCAGTTTAAAAGCGAGGCTCTTTTCTTCACACGCGTGTCAAAACCTTAGGCGAGGTTAGACAAAGCGATCTGTGAAGGAGTCTCCATAGATAGAAAAATCATCTATGAAAACTTCCATAAAGTGCTCTACCATGTCATTAAATATATGAAGCATACACCGCTGGAAAGTACCAGGACCATTACAAAGGCCAAAAGGCATTCGTTTATAGGCATACGTTCCAAAGGGACATGTGAAGGTAGTCTTTTCTTGGTCATCACTATCAATAATAATATGAAAATCGCCGAGTAGCCATCAGGAAAACAATAAAAGCATGACCAGCTAGGCGTTCAAGCATTTGATCTATAAAAGGTAAAGGAAAGTGATCCTTTCGTGTCATAGCATTTAAACGCGTCGTAATCAATCTACAGATCCTCCATTTCATAGGACCTTGTGTGACAACATAGTCACCCTTCCATTACGTACCATGGTAACTCCCCGATTTCTTAGGAACTACATGAATGGGGCTTACCCATTCGCTATCGAGATTGGGTATATGATACCGCGATCGGTGTCGTAAGACTTCTTCCCTAACCACCTCTTTCATGGCGGGGTTCAAGCGGCCGCGAGGTTCGCGAGAAGTCTTCGCGTTATCCTCCAAATGGATACGATGAGTGCAAACATTAGGGTCAATTCCCTTAATGTCGGCTAGGGACCAACCAATTGCAGACCGATGTTCCCTAATCACCCCGATTAAACTTGTATCTTCATTGTTAGATAACAGAGAAGATATAATTACCGGATGACTACCATCCATATCAAGTTGAATATATTTTAACTCCGGGGGAAGAGGTTTAAGCACTTGGGTGGAAGGAAAATCAATAGATGTTTCGTCAGGGTCCTCATTTTGCATACTGAATACTTGCTTAGGTAGCAAGTCTTCATACTCAATAGATGGAGCAACCGAAGGGTCTACAATTGGTGTGGACTCAAGGATGGTGTTGACTTCCTCTAAGTAGGAGTCATTTACAAAATCTGAAATTCCAAAAGAAAGGAATTTGTACATATTGTTTTCGGGAAACGTGTTGTTAAAATAATCTTGAGCTAAACTCTCGATCATGCTAACCTCCCCATCTATAGACGAATCTGGTAACTGTTTTATCATTTTAAAAACATTTACCTCAACTGTAAAATGGCCAAAAGATAAGGACATCTTACCATCGCGGCAATTTATAAGTGCGTTGGCAGTTGCCAAGAAGGGGCGCCCTAAAATAACGACTTCTGTATCGAGGATAACAAAATAAGCAGGATAGTAAAAATCCTGAACCTTAACAAGCACGTTTTCCACTACACCCTTAGGATACTTAATAACCAATTATATTAAAAATGATAACCCTTAGGATAAATGATAAAACAAGCAGTACTCGAAAATAACCAATTATATTAAAAATAAAATAAAATATAAATCCAAACAACATTAAATAAACACATTACTATTTAAATTTAACTACTGAATCAAAATCCTTCTAATAAAACGAAATTATGAAATAACAAATAACTCCAACTCATTTGGGGTGAACACCTAGTTTTGTGATGATGATGGACCCCGAGATGGAGATTGGCTTGAACCCTCGTCGCTTTGGCGACGACGCTCATGCCCGGCCGGACTCGGCTGAAAACAGAGTCCTCCACGGGTGGCATCGTCGTAGCATCTCTATTCGAACAAGCGTTGGGCTTCCATCTCAAGCATCGAAAGTCGCATATTGGGTTTGTTGTTCCCGGTGGATAGTCTCTATGTTATACAAGATATCATCGGAACCCCTTCGAAAGCATTTCAAATCTCCTCCTCGAAGGTTCCCTTGCTTCTTTTGAACTACTATCCGTCTATTTCGGATATCTCCACAAATACCATAAACACACCGCAAGGCAGTTTGCAACACTTTGTACGCGTTCTACATTAGAATTACACTTCTAATGCATCTTCATCCATCCATGTCATATCTTCCCTTTCATCCTCCGACTCATCCATTTTTTTCTTCGGACATCGGCCAAGTCTCTTGGATGCAATCCATATAGATACTTGCATTAGAATGCAATTTGATCTTAATAGGAGCAGATCTTGCGGCGACTCTAAAGGAGAGCATGATCTTAGTGATCAATACGGAAGAGGCTAAACTCTTCCCCACTCCTCGAATCACATTAAACATTAAATCAAGGATGCAGAAATTATACTTCTTTGTTTGCAAAATCCAGAGAACGCGGAGACATTGCGAGGCCGATATCACCGACTTTGTCTTTCCCGGGGCGTTCCTACCAATCCACCGAGCTGACCCGGTTGATTGGTTCTCGTGGTGGTCGGGCGGACGAATGGGATGTCGGATTGTATTCACCCTCCACGGCCGGTATCTTTCATCAAAGCGGGAACTCCAAGATCTTGGGGTTCTTGAATTGTCGTTACTAGGTTGCTTTCAAAGCGTAATTCCTAACATTCAGACTAACAACCGCCGTTACTTCTCTCAGCGTTCCTCCTAACTTTATGAAAATCCTATCCCTTCCAATTCTCGCTTTTTATAAAACTGTTCTACCAAATCATAGTGATAGAACTCCTCGGTTGAGTACCACAATCCGTTCCAATGTCTCTTGAACATCTCCGGCGCCGTAAAAAAATGGCGCTAAACCGCGGAAGCAAACGATGTTCCGGTAAAATTCTACATCGTAGCGCCATTAAAATTTCTTAGACTACTAATGGTTTGTAGACTGTGGGGAAGGCGAGTTTTGAAGAAAACTACTAAAAATGGCGTTGGTGGGTTGGTGGTGGTGGTGGAAACTATAATTGTTGGCTGTTTTTGAAGTTGGGTTGGTGGTGATGATTGTTTAGAGAAGATTTAGGTGGATTTGATTTCCTTGGTGTAGGTGTAGTTAGGTTTTCTTCCCTCTCTCTATATTTATTTTTTTATTTTGGTTTCCAAAATTTAATTTAACATGTAACCGGGCGGTTTGGGATTGAAGTGGAAACACCGCGGCGCTTGCGGGTTGGGAAGGAAGGAGACGCGCGCGGCGCGCGTATGGGTGGGGCCTAAAACCCAGTTTGAATTCGGAAATTTTCCGATTTTTCGCGTAAATTCAAACTCAATTTGCCGCTTCGTTACTGGCCCGATTTTGGCGAATGAGTTATGGAAATGATCAGTAGAGAATTTCCAATCCAATAATCCATAAAACACTCAATTCCAACCATGGGTGACGTATAAGAGGGTGGAAGAACGCCTCGAAGTGCGTGGGTGATGTAAGTTATGCGAACGAAGGAAATCTTAGTTTAGATTACGTCAACCCAATTAAACTAATGGGCCTAAACAAAACCAATGGAAAGTTCGAACAATCCCGATGGAAAGATCGACTGCCCACCCCCAAACAAATTTTTAAACACAAAATTTGTTTACAACGTGGGTCGTTTAAAGTCAAATTCCCAAGACTTGTTGGATTGCTATTTCTATGATTTTAAGAATTTTAATTTTAATTTTATATGTTTATTATAAGAAACACGCGAAAAAAATAAATACATAATTCACTCCATAGAAGAACATGACTCAAAACGAGAAAACATGCAAAAGTGGAAAACGTGAATTATGTAAACCGTGGACTTAGGATCCGGTACTTACAGCCACACACTCCATAGGGAGGACCCGGTTACTGAATGGTGTACTTATCGATATGGAAATGAAAGTAAGTACACCAAATGACAAGGGTGGATCCTCATAGACGTGGTCCCTGTAAAAGGACTTTATCTACATCGAGGGGACGAAGTTCGTGAAAATGTTTTAATCGTTGACCATTAACTTGAAAGGTACCGCTTGTTGTCATTTGGATTTACCAAGGTGATTGCCCCGTAAAGGGGTGACTTCAATAACTAGAAAAGGGCGGACCAACGGGTTTTAGTTTGCCGGGAAAACATGTAGGCGGGAGTTGTAAAGCAAAACCTTTTGACCGACCACAAACTATTTGCGCCAAGATATACTTATCATGAACACGTTTCATGTTAGCTTTATAATCTTTCGGCGAGATCGCATTTAATCGCCACGGATTTCTTCAAGCTCATTCAATTGCAACTTGCGTTTTGACACCTGCCTCATCAATATTGAAGTTAAGGCTTTTTATAGCCAATGAGAGCACGGTGCTCTAATTCAACGGGCAAATGACATGGTTTCCCAAATACAAGTCTAAAGGGAGACATACCTATAGGAGTTTTGAAAGCAGTTCTATACGCCCATAAGGCATCCGATAGACGCTTTGACCAGTCTTTCCTATCAGGGTTTACAGTTGTTTCTAAAATCTTTTTGATTTCCCCTATTAGAAACTTCTACTTGTCCGCTAGTTTGTGGATGATAAGGAGTTGCTACTTTGTGTGTAACTCCATACTTTTTCACTAGGGATGCAACAACTCTGTTGCAAATGTGTTGTTCCATCACTAATGATGGCTTTAGGAATGCCAAACCGATGAGTAAAAATATATTCTTTAATAAAAAATACAACGGTCTTATGGTCATTGCTACGGCAAGCTAGGGCCTCTATCCATTTAGACACGTAGTCCACGGCAACTAGAATATAAATGAAACCGTGGGAAATCGGGAAAGGACCCATGAAATCAATGCCCCAAACGTCAAAAATTTCTACTATCAAGATTGGATTTAATGGCATCATATTACGTTTCGTAATTCGGCCCAAGTTTTGGCAACGGATACACGTCTTGCAATGCACTTGGGCATCCTTAAAAAGGGTAGGCCAATAAAATCCATATTGCAGAACTTTAGCGGCTGTTTTCATCCCACTAAAATGTCCACCACACTCTTTGTCATGGCGAACGATAGAACTTCATTATATTCCCATTTGGGGAATACAACGGCTAATAATCTGATCCCGACAATACTTAAAAAGGTAGGGCTCATCCCAAGAGTATAACTTAACTCCGCCAAAAACTTTTTACGTTCATTCCTTGACCAATTAAAAGCATAACATCAGCCGCTAGATAATTTACAATGTCAAAGATACCATTGTCTTTGAAAAAATGGCATACAGATGCTCATCAGGAAAAGAGTCCGGTATGGACTCAGAATTAGTCTGATCGTCGTTTGTGAGTCTAGATAAGTGGTCGGCAACTACGTTTTCGACCCCTCTTTTGTCCTTTATTTCTAATGTGAACTCTTGCGGAGAAGGATCCATCGGATTAATCTCTGCTTAGCATCCTTCTTTGCAAGAAGGTACTTAAGGGCTGCATGGTCCGTGTAAACTAAAGTTTTAGAACAAACCAAATAAGGACGAAACTTATCTAAAGCATAAATGACGGCTAAGAATTTTTTTCAGTAGTTGAATAATTTCGTTGAACATCGTTTAATGTTTTACTAGCATAATAAAAATGACAGTGGACTTATTATCTAGTTTTTGTCCCAAGATCGCACTAACCGCATAGTCACTAGCATCACACATGAGTTCGAAAGGTTTAGACCAATCGGAGGTCAGTATAATTGGTGCAGAGAGGTTGCATGCTTTTAAAGTTTCAAAAGCACGCTACGGTTAAAATTAAAATCAAAGATTGCATCTTTCAAAAGCAGATTAGTTAAAGGCCTAGCTATTTTCGAAGTCTTTAATAAATCGCCTATAAAACCTCGCATGGCCTAGAAAGGCTCTAATATCACGGACAGTCCGTGGTTTAGGTAGAGTCGATATCTTATCTAGTTTGGCCTTATCCACTTCGATGCCATCACTAGATACAATGTGACCTAGTACTATGCCCTTTTTCACCATGAAATGACACTTTTCCCAGTTTAAAACGAGGCTCTTTTCTTCACACCTTGTCAAAACCTTAGACAGGTTAGACAAACAGTCTGTGAAGGAGTCTCCATAGATAGAAAAATCATCCATGAAAACTTCCATAAAGCGCTCTACCATGTCACTAAATTTATGAAGCATACACCTCTGGAAGGTTCTAGGAGCATTACAAAGGCCAAAAGGCATTCGTTTATAGGCATACGTTCCAAAGGGACATGTGAAGGTAGTCTTTTCTTGGTCATCAATATCAATAATAATCTGAAAATAGCTTGAGTAGCCATCCAGAAAACAATAAAAAGCATGACCAGCTAGGCGTTCGAGCATTTGATCTATAAAGGGTAAAGGAAAGTGATCCTTTCGTATCATAGCATTTAAACGTCTGTAATCAATACAGATCCTCCATTTCATAGGACCTTGTGTGACAACATAGTCACCCCTTTCCGCTTTAACCATGGTAACTCCCCGATTTCTTAGGAACTACATGAATGGGGCTTACCCATTCGCTATCGAGAGATGGGGTATATGATACCCGCGATCGAGTAATCGTAGAACTTCTTCCCTAACCACCTCTTTCATGGCGGGGTTCGTTTACCGAGGTTCGCAGCGAGAAGTCTTTCGTTATCCTCCAAATGGATACGATGAGTGCAAACATTAGGGTCAATTCCCTTAATGTCAGCTAGGGACCAACCAATCGCAGACCGATGTTCCCCAATCACCCGGATTAAACGTGTCTCTTCATCCATAGATAACAGAGAAGATATAATTACCGGATGACTACCATCCGGATCGAGTTGAATATATTTTAACTTTGGGGGAAGGGGTTTAAGCACTGGGGTGGGAGGAAAATCAATAGATGTTTCGTCGGGGTCCTCATTTTGCATAATGAATACTTGCTTAGGTAGCAAGTCTTCATACTCAATATGTGGAGCAACCGAAGTGTCTACAATTGGTGTGGACTTAAGGATGGTGTTGACTTCCTCTAAGTAGGAGTCATTTACAAAATCTGACTTTCCAAAAGAAAGGAATTTGTACATATTGTTTTTAGAAAGCGTGTTGTTAAAATAATCTTGAGCTAAGCTCTCGATCATGCTAACCTCCCCATCTATAGGCGAATCGGTAATCGTTTTCATCATTTTAAAAACATTTACCTCAACCGTGAGATGGCCAAAAGATAAGGACATCTTACCATCGCGGCAATTAATAAGTCGTTGGCAGTTGCTAAAAAGGGGGGTTTCTAAAATGATCGGCAGAGTCATTAGCTTACGTATCGAGGATAACAAAATCCGCGGGATAGTAGAAATCTGAACCTTAACAAGCACAAGTTTTCCACTACACCCTTAGGATACTTAATAGACCTATCCGCTAATTGCAACGTTATTTTTGTAGGTTGCATTTTCGTAGACCTATTTGTTTATACAAGTAATACGGGGAGTAAGTTAAACACTCGCCCGTGTCTAATAAAGCGTCGTGTGGGAATCTCCTAAGGTGCATTTTTGAAGAGGATCTAATTGGGGTCCTTGTACTTAACAATTCCATTATTTTCGGATAAAGTTGGGAATTGTTCGGTTAAAAGCGTTTTTAGGTATGTTGGTCTTACCCCTAGTAGTGCACAACTCTTTAAGAAACTTAGCGTGATTAGGTAGCTTTTAATAGCTTCGAGAAAAGGAAGGTTTATCGTTAGATTTTGAAAAATGTTCCTAATCTCCTCGAAGTTGGTATCCCCCAGTTAGCATGGCTAATTTTTGAGGGAATGGTGGTTTAATTTCTATATTTAGCGTATGGCTCGACTTGATGTGTAACCTTGGCTTTCTCGGTTCTTAGGTTGTGGTTTAACCGGGTACCTCTACGGTGGTAGGTTCTTGGTTTCTATTTCATTATCTAGTTCGATATCCGGTGTAGGAAGATCACGGGTAACTATAGGCATAGTTACTTTGTTATCAACCACTTTTTTCTAGAGCGAGAGTGGTGATGGCATTTAGGTCACCTACTATTGTCGCTTTCCGTACTAGTATTACCATTTACCTCAAAGGCTGTGTTTGTTGTTTTAGGGTTTGGTATCGCTTTTGTCCCGAAACATGACTTTTGGTTGGGATTTCTCTTGGGCTAACCGCCAGTTGTATGCCCCGATTTATGGATTGTAATATATGTTGGTTTGATTGAGTCATTGATTGGAAAAGTTGTTGGGTAACTTTGTATAAAGGCGTCGATACGGTCCGGTTGTGTAGGTGTAGTAGTCGCTGGTGGTGCGACCGAACTATCTCCGTTGATTATTTATGGGTGGGTTTTGATAGTTACTATTGTTAACCGAACGATACCTCTATTGGTATTATAATTATTATAATTATTCTGACCTTGTGCTACACCTTGTCGTGGTCAAGCGCTTGGTTGTTATAATTATTATAATTTCCCGACCTTGTCCCCGCCCTTGCCTAGGTGGAGCTTGATTATAGTTGTTTGTTTGCCTAACATTTTGGTTATTAAACCTTGGAGTTGTAACTTGTGATTGTTTCGCCAACTAAAGTTGGGATGTTGTCTCCATGGGGCATTAGGAATAGGATAGTTATTAATGGAGCAAACATTATCTTGCTCTAATTGTTGTTGTTCATAGGCTTAGAGGACAATAGAGTCGGGGTGCTCGGGACTCAAACGTAAATTACATGGGTTGGAGTTGACATTCATGACGGGAATAGGCTTTTGTTGAATAGAAATAGCCTCTACTTTTTTAGTTAGAGATTCGATTAAATTTTTAAGTTTCGGTCGGGTTTCATCTCAAACATACCCGGCCTTAAGCTTGTTGAAGAAGAACTAGCAGAGCGGGGATATCATCACTCCCCCAATTGTTATTTCGTTTAGTTTGTTCTTCTAAAATTTATAAGCCCTCCGAAGGCTCCTTTACTTAGGAAACTACCCCATTCATTATGTCAAGGACTTCTTTATGGTGATGTTGAAGTCCTTTGAAAAAGGCAACGAACTAACGTGTCTTTTGCTAGGTTATGGTGTGGACACTCTATTAGCGATCGGTGAACGATTCCAAGCCTCTAAAATGATTCATGAGGATTCTCGCCGGAAGAAATGAATCTTAGTAAGCATTTCATCCGTCTTTAGGGGTGGGTAAAAATGTTCCATAAATAGCTGAACAAGTTTAGCCCACGAGTCCACAGAGTTAGGTGCTTGGGCGTTAACCAAGACGACGCCTTTATCGGCTAAGGTGAAGGGAAATACCACCGGTTTAATTTGTTCGCACCAACCGTAGGATGATGGAATGTTGTAAGGACTTGTTCAATCCCCACGAGTGTTGGTAAGGTTTTTCATGGCCTAAACCATGGAAAACGGGTAACAAATTAAATATGTTTGGGGGAATTTGAAAATCCTCCACTGGGTCTGCTAGAACGATGCAAGATTTAGGGCTATCGCTCAAAGCTTTGTAGAAGTCGGAGAGAGGAGTCTCTCTTTCTTCAGCCATTATGTCAGGTATGGTTGGTGGGATAGTAGTTAGAGGTGTAGTGATTGGTATACTCGATATGTTTGTTTGTTGACGGTTAATTACGTTAGGTGTTTTTCTCCAACCAGACCTTAATCTCATGCAAGTCTAAGTCTAAACACGAAAACAATCCAAACAATCTTGATATATTAGTATGAACCTCTAATAGGAGATGCGAGGTATGAAAGAAAGGAATACCTGATAGCGTCCTTGCTTCGCTTATGAATAGCGTCTTGTTTACGCGTGTTTAGTGTAAATAACAAGTTAGAACACTGAAAAAAAACTTAAAAATCGAAGTTCGAAACAAACATGTAGAAATCTGCAAAATTTTGCGTAGGGCGATGATCGCGGCTTGCATAGAAGCGGTGATCGCTCCTTGTCGATAAGTGGCTGGTGGTCGCTTTGGTATGAGGGTGGTCGCTCGAAGTCCAGACTATAGAAGCGGTAGCAGCTCTTTAAAGCGATCGCTCCGTGTAATTCGTCCGAATTTTTCAACGGTGAAAACGAATAACCACAGTATGAATCAAACAAGGGTGGGTGGGTTTAATGGGACTTAAAAATGACTAATTATACTATGAAAACAATGCTAAAGTGCAACTAAGATGGCAGCGGCGCCATTTGATAAAAGAATAAAATTGATAGTTTTACCTACGAATTAAACGATGAAACTCAAAACGCAAGTAAAACTAAAACTAAATTATATGCTTATATTTATCAAAGTTTCTCTACTCTCAATCCTATGAGATATAGTGGAGTAGGAAGTTCGTTCCACTCCTAGTGCTCTTGCATGGAATGTTTTCTAATCTAATTAGTCGGTCTTAAGTCAATGAGAGCTTTATGAAGGTGATATGCTACGATACTTACTAAATTTGATTACTTGACTTTAACTACGAATGCTATGGAAATATGATTGTGCTTGAATCTAGATAAAGGATTAGAGGGGAATTGAATCCACCTCGAATCCAACTTAATAGGCTAACATAGATTCTTGTATCTCGATTCTTACGTTCTTACGGCAAGAAATTCGAGTTCTAATCCCTAGTGTTCATGGCATTTCTACCGAGTACTAACTAGCATGTGAGGTCGCCCACCCATTCTCATGGCTTAATCACAACCTTCTAGATTGGAATAGATTCTACAATGTTTCTACACTATACCACTAAGTTTTCATCAAGGCTTCATCAACCCCTCTAATGGAGGTTTTAGCCTTGAGTCATCAAACCATCATTTCCCATTTCATTATAACTACACATCATATTTAAATTCTAACTTAACTAAATTAACTAACAATGGTTCAATCTATTTAAACTACGGAATGATAATCAACAAGAATTAAAATCAGATCTATAAATTGAAATAACACAATTCGAAATTGAGAAAACAACTATTTTATTTATCTAATCAATCAAGAACAATGATTCAAAGACTTAATCTAAAACAAGAATTTAAAATGGAACTAAAGCTTAATTTAATTAATGAAAACAGATCTAGAATTATCTATATTATTTTAGGTCTAACTAGCTACCATTAACAAAGAGCTAAACTTTTTTTTTTTATACTTTCAGATCCAAAAATCATGCATGGGCTTGGAGCCATGTTTTGGGCCAAAGAATCAGGCCCAAAACCCAATTCTTTCAGTCCAAAAAGGCCTCTTCAGCTGCAGTTGGCTTCCACAGATTTTTCGTCCACTTCTGCTCCTCTGATTGGGTCAAGGCTTAGACCATTGGAAAGCTCTTTCCGAGCTGGTCGTTTTGACATAAGGTAGGCCCAATTATGAGGTCTGAGTCCAAAGATACGGCTTTCGGAAGTTCTGCTGACTTGTGTGCTGTTTCAGCCCGTGTCGACTTTTCAACTTTTGACCGGGCTTTAGGAAGGCTTTATCTTCTTGAATCTTGTCCTTTAATCACGGAACTCCTTAGTAACCGACCTTTTCTCCTTTATCTCACTAAAGTGGCATATTTCTGCACATAATGGACTTTGAAGCCTGAAATGCATAAAAACACGTAATCAGTGTTAACTCTTAATTATTACTCACATAATTGGTCCAAAAGTATAACTGTTAAAGGGTTAAAACTACAGTTTTGGGCTCTTATCATATAATCTCAATGCGGCAAGTGAAAAGTGTAAACTATAAATAAATGAGCTCGAAGAGATTCGAAATGATGCTTATAACCTTTCAAAAGATTACAAAACCAACATGAAAAGGATTCATGACAAGCATATTTTATGAAAACATTTTGAAGTTGGTCAAAAAGTTTTGCTTTATAACTCTAGATTGCATCTTTTTCCAGGAAAACTAAACACTCAATGGGCTGGTCCTTTTAATATAACTGAAGTCACCCCTTATAGGACTATTAATTTAAAAAACCATAAGGACAACAATACCTTTAAAGTCAATGGACAGTGCCTCAAACATTTTCATGAGTTACAGTCTACAGATGTCAAAGAAATCCTTCTCCAAGTTCCCATCTACAAGGATTGACTCCTCTTTTCTTATGTATTCCTTTCCCATTCCATTCCATCTTTTCCGTTAAGGGGATACATCAATAAGGTAACCGGACCTCTCCACTTAGAGGGTGTGGTTGTAAGTGTCGGAGCCTTAGTCCACAGTATATCTCAGATATTCTTTGTAAAACATTTTTTACTTATCGTTTGAGTAAGTGTGAACCTATGGAGCGAGTATACAATTTTTCTTTTCTTTATTTTACACTTCTTTTTCAAAAACGTTTTTTTTCTTTACTCTGTTAATGATAGATTCTTGATACATCAATAGTTAAGTAATTTTTTCAAAACGGGCAATTGATTACACAGACCAACCCCTAGAACAACGCAATCTAGGGGCAGTTTGAGATCAGCTTTGCTTACTAAGGGTCGCCCACATCACCGAGCTATTGGCCAGGTCAGGACATTCCATGTCTAGCGCCATAAATTCCCCAACTCGCGTAGCTGAAGCTCTGTCTGTCTAGATTGGGTTCGCCACAGAGTAGACAAGAAAGTTGCCTAAGATTATCTGTTATGTTTTGTTTTCAAGTAGTAACATCTAGAATCACAGCTTTTGAGTACAAGTTTCTTTAAACATCTCTCCATAGTTTTCAAAACCTGAGGATATAAAAATGAAAATTTTATGCCGGAGTAACCAAAATGATACCGGATTAACGTATAATTGTATCTTCTTGGCAAAACCTCATTATGGATATAGATATATTTTGAATGAGGAAACCAACTAAAAAAAATAAAAAATAAAAAATAAAAACAAGGCATCTCTAAACGAGAATTAAACAAATAGAGTAACCCAAAGTGATATTATTCTCTGTTTAATTCTACTTTTTGCCTCCACCTCTCTATTTTATCTCGAGAATCTGACGTTAAAATACTTAAAAAATTTCAAATTTTTTAAATTTTCCTCTCTTAAAAATCTTTCCCCTCTCGTTTAAATATTTTCCCCTTCTAAATCTCTCTCGTTTTTGAAAAACTTTTCAAAAATGTCTTCTGTAGCAAACAAAAACCCTCCACCTAGCAAGATTAGATAGATCAGTTTCAATGATCGTGTGCAAGCACTTCCGAGAGAATTGTAGCTTAAGATATGGACACATATACCGAAAATCATTCCTGGTTTAGGTAAGAGTTCATACGCATGTAAGAGACGAGCTAAGAGAGAAGGCTTGTGCTTGAATTGTCAAACACCAACTTTAGCCGATCTTCAACCTCATAACAATTCTGTTTATAAAGTCTACATGTGTTACCCGCTAGTGCATTACGCTTAGTCTAAGAGAGTAATCCAACTGTCTGGTTGGGATTGACTCAAGTTTTCAAAAACTTCCAAATCTTGGGGATCTAACTTAAAATGACCCACCTTTTTAAAATTTATGTCAAACTTATTCAAAACCTAAAAAAATTAATTAAAATTTTCCTTCTATTATATGTACATATTTCCTTACAGTTCCTATACAGTTCTTTCCATCATCTGTTTTTCATCCACCATTGGATGTGAGTGTACCCTATACCATTGCGTTGCATTTTCGATGCTGATCATTTTGGTACCTCATGGGTCAAGATCAGATGAATAACGACACATGGATCGGCTCTTGAAGTTGGCAAGGCACTGAGGACAAAATCGAAATTTCCTGATTTTATTTGGGCTTGGGCCAAAATTTCAATTTCTTTAAAAAAGCACGTGCCATCAAACTATTTAGCCCATGTGACCACCCACTTCCCTTCTTCTTCCTCATGAAATCCCAAACCCTAGCCACCCAATTCAACTCACGATTGCCCCTATCCAACTCGCGACAGCGACCTCACCTTAACACACCGCCACCCAATTTTTTTACAACCTGCCCTATTTTCAACCCCCAATCCAACAAGAAACCCTAATTTTATCAATCCCTACTCTAATGGCTCAAGTTCTTAAAATTGTGTTGGAGCAAAATTTTCAAGACCTCTTCTATTCCGATCTGTTTGAAGTGCACTTCAGGGCTGAGACTAGAAGAAGAGGATGAGAACCCTTGGTTTTGTTGGAAGGTGCGACTTATTCTCCCTCTCTTACTCTTTTATTTTATAACTGCATGCTTAAAGGGGAGGATGACTGCATCACGGTTGTAAAGAAGTCAACCGCCCCTCTACCAGTGCAGGTCACCAAGATCATGCAACACGGTTCGAAGCCACAGACGCCCTAGTGGAGGTCAAGGACGCTACCACAAGTCCTATCTATGCCTACTACATCCATAATTTATGTCTTCCACCTGCAGTCAGAGCCGCTGAGCAAGCATGCCCAACTGAGAAGGTGGATTACTTCGCTGAAGATGCCACTCGACAGTTCACTCAGCCCATGGACGGAATTCACTTCCTCCATGGAGGCCAGAGGATTCTGCATTTGTATCTCTACCAGCTCAGGGAAACTCAGGGTAACATTATAGTGGAACAACGGACCATCAGAAAGGAGCTAGTGTTCCTTCTAGCAGGAGTAGTGATGTTTTCAACACAGTGTCACTAGAACACTGTAAAGCATCAGAGACACGCTCCCACATAGTGATAGACATGCTAAGTCCTGACGTCAGTAAGGAGAAGGATCTTCTAGACATCGAGACGAGTCACACACGGATTTTAACTAGGATTCCTAGTGTCCGTATAGTTTGATTTATTAATTTTTATATTTCTTTCTTACGTGTATGACGTAGTATAAGTTTAATTATATGCTTAATATTATTTGCTTGTTTTATTTTATTTTTTCTTGTGGAATTTGGTATATAAGTAGAAGGTAAAACACAGATACATCATGCCAAAATTTTCCATTTTTCTTTCATGCATTTCATATATGTTTTCAAAAATATAAAAACCCAAAAAGATTTCATAGTAGAATAAATATCCATAGTATAATAAACCATGTATTTCTCATTCTATATCAAACAACCCACACCCCAAACTTATTTGGGGGTGGCGTATTTTCATCATGAAGAATAGAATACAGGTGTATCGACATTTTTGCTCATGTTTCTATGGTAATCTCTTTCCTTATCTCTTCATACTTTGAGGACAAAGCATAGTTCTATTAGGGGGTGGCCGGTATAGTAACATTTTACAAAAACTAGGCATTTCCTATATAGTAGATATAATAGTATATTTCTTCCTTTCTAAAAAAAAAAAAAAAAATCAAAAAAGACCAAAACTATTTTTCTGTTTAGTATTAAAACGTCTTGTTTCCTTTTTCTGGGATGAATAAAAAGTTTAGAAGTCTCATTATAGCAATAGAGTAAAGACTTGTTCTTCGTACTTAGACTAATATACGTACAATAGTCTTCGTACTTAGACTAATATATATCAGCATTTGTTTGTATATAGAAGTGAGTTTCCGAAGCCAAGGTTAGAACAATTAAGTTCCATATCTTGTGAGAATCTAGCCAAAAGCCTCATCTGAATGATTATTAAATGATGACACAAAGGATGTCCGGATAGAAAGACCACACGTCCACTTGCTTGATCACCACGCCATATTCTAAGAGAGAATTTAGGCCCTTTTTGGATAGATATAGCCAAATAAACGTTAAAAATAGTTTTCATCTAGCTACCCCTCTTGAGCCTTTACCATTTCTAAAAGCCTTTTCATTATTCACCAAACATTCCTAACCTGTTACTACACACAATAAAAAGCTTATTACCCAGCTAACAAGTTGAGAACTGGATGGATATCAGAAAAAGAGAAGAGAAGACCTTGTACAAAAACAGAACAGTTAATTGCTTCAAAAAGAAAAAAAAAGAAAAGAAAAGAAAAGAAAGACCCATCAAAAACCAAAAACTCAAAAAAAATAAAAAAAAAAATCAAAGGAGTTAAAAATCGAATCTCCCAAAAGTTTAAAATCAAAAGGAGACGATATCAGAAACAAAAAGAAATAAAAGAAAAGTTAGAACTCCCAAAATTCAAAATCATGTGGAGTCACAAATCCAAAGGGCTAAAAGAATATAATGTATCACAATTCGAAAGCAAAAGAACAAAACGAGGTTCTTCTCTAGTTACAAGTATCTTGTAGTTTTTCAACTTATCAGATTTTGTTTTTCCCTTCCTTTTTCTTTCTAAACCATCACCCTTAGCCCCATAACTCCTAATAAAAGACTTCTAGCTCGATTAGGAATAGGATGGTGTGATAGTAAGTGGCAAGCGTGATCAATCGACCTCGATTTCTTTGGACCCCATATGAGTATGTGAGGAATATAAGTGCCCGCTGCACTTGAGAGAATGAACCTTGAGTGAATCTATTAGAGAGTTGTGATTACAACACACCCCTGTGAGAACCCACCTTAAGGAAGCTCTCCACAAGCCTCAGAAACAACTCTGTTTTCACATTTCATTGCTCATGTTTTACACATTTATCTTAAGATGATAATTAAATTATTATATATATGTTATTCTAAGTTCAAAGGATCGGAGCTTGTCTTTATTCACCGCTAATGAGATATAAATAAAGAAACATGACCCTTTGTACTAAATAGAAGAAGTTTGTGAGTACCTTTACTGGAAAACTCTTACGAGGCTTAAAGCTCGTCCACTAGGGAATTCCTAGTTGTTTAAGGCCTTGTTGCATATGGTCAATGTAATCTCAGTCTGCGAAACGAGATTAGTATAACTTATAATAAATTACTCATTTGTGATCTTAGTTTTTTCTCTCATCCTTGCTTGAGGACAAGCAAGATGCTATTTGGGGGTGGTGATCATCTCCCAAATGTGCATTTTATTACCCGTATATTGCCGCATTACAGCCTTTCTTACGCTTAACGAAAAGACAACTCATAGTTTTTAGTACCTTTTTTAGGTTATAGAGTATTTCAGACCACTTATCATAAAAGTTGAGTCTTAACACCAAAAGAAACCTTAATCACGCTTATTATGAAGACCAAAAGCTGCTATGGAAAAGTCCTAAAAAAGTCAAAATCAACGATCAAAGTTAACGGTCAAAGGTTAAGGTCAAAAGTTAAAGCCTACAAATCAGAAGACCAGAGATTGAGGCCCTTATCTCTAAATATGACATTCTCCTTAAAACCTATCTTGGTCAAGAAAGCACCAAAAAGCAAAAGCAAAAGTGAAGTGTGAGGTGTCTAATTTGTAATGGAGAAGGGCAAATTTGTAAAAGGCAAAAATAAGGGTATGTAATCAAAAAGCAAGGGAGAGAGAAACCATCCATTGTCTTATCATCCAAACCATTTGGTTTGTTTAATTTCTTGTCTTGTTTTTCAATTCATGTTTTTACTTTATTGTTGTTTTATTTCCTTTCAATCAATCTTATTTACTTGTTCTTATTTCCTTTCAATCAATCTTGCTACTTGTTCTTATTTCCTTTCAAACAATCTTGTTTACTTGTTTCTTATTTCCTTTCAATCAATCTTGTTTACTTGTTCCTATTTCAATCTTCAATCTTGTTCTTTCAATGTTTTCAAGTCATTTCAATACAAATAACTAAAGTTTTCAATGTTTTCATTAGCTTAGAACAATTCTAATCCATAGAAGAGTCTACATTTCTTCTTCACATCTCCCTCACTCAAACTCTAAACAATTTAGGATGAACCTCACTTCTAAAAACAAACTCTTTTGAAGTTACCACCACTATCTAAAGCTTCACATGTAAGCACGACTTGAGAGGTAAATTTAAACCTCCTCAAAGCCTATATAAGAGGATACCTTGTGTGTTCAAGCATGCTTACGTGATTATTTGAAATTTAATTTCCACACTGCAATTTACATTCACGCATAAGGCTGAACCCGAGCCACATAACAACCATTGGGAAGTCATTCCCCAATGTAGCTAAATTGGACGATGCTTGATTCTTGAAGCCCTATACCAAAAAAAATGAATTAAAATCAACTAACTAAAGCCCAAAGTAGTCATGCTCCTCCAGAAAAGGACAAAAATATAGCCACGAGGATTTAGAGTAATCAGTTACCAGATTCCGATAAACCAACTACTTTCCTCACTCCCCTCCCTCAAATTTATCGTGAGTGAGATTCTTGGGAGCACACCACTTGGTGAAGTGACTGCCTACTTATCTGAGACATGTAGCAGAGCCATCCTAGTCTCGTGCCAAATTGTTCCCTTAAATAGGGTATAGTAAATTATAAACCAAAGCAAAGTTTTCAAAACTCCATACTTGCAAAAACGAATTTCGATTTCTTGAGTATACCTTGCATCGTTTGCGCATGTTAGGATAGTTTATGGTCTTGCTAAAAGTGCATGATATTGCGTTCAGGCACTACATGTATTAGCAAGAATAAAACTTACTCACGTAGGAGAGCACGTCGTCCTAGACAATCTCCTGTTTCTAGTCTTCCATCTACTAAGATGGCCGATGAAGTAGTGCAAGTTAAAGAGCCTCTCTCCAACTTCTACACACCGTTGCAAGATGGGCCTCCATCTTATATACGACTCACACCGCTTATGAGCAACTTTTGCATTCCACCGAATGTGTTTAATCTTCTACCCATCTTCCACGGGTTAGAATATGAGTTACCGTACGAGCATCTACGCCGGATACATCAAGTATGCAATACTTTCCACCATATGGGCATCACCGATGATCAGGTTAAGCTACGAGTGTTTCCTTTCACTCTAGCTGGTAAGAGTCATGCATGGCTTCTTTCTCAGAAGCCCGATTATTTTGATACATGGGAAAATGTAGTGTTCTCCTTCATGAAGAAGTATTTTCCGCCAAAGAAAACAGAAGAGATAAGAAGTAAGATACAGTTTCCCAGATAGAGTCCAAGTGAGATATTTTTCGAAGCATAGCATAGATTCTCTAACCTACTACATTCATGTCCTCACCATAAACTAGAAAAATCCACTTTTGTCTAATGTTTCTTCAAAGGTATTCTCTAAGAACATAAAGTAACTTTTGACATTATGAATAATGGTAATTTTTTGGATAGAGGTGCAACCAAAGCCTTAACCTTTCTTGAAAAGGAAAAAATGAATTTTTGGGCTTCAAACTATGGCCAATTTCACATAGTGGGCAACTAACTTTTTTTGTTAACACTATGGGCATCCAACTTTTCAATTTTAACAATGTGGGGATTTCGTCAGTTTTCCATCCAAATACACTTAATAGTTACATTTTTTTTAAAAAAAATTATCAAAAATTAAGAAATCATCAAAAATATCAAAATATCAAAAAATTATCCAAACTTGCAGCCTCACTTTTTTTGATGATTTTATAATTTTTTATGTTTTAAAAAAAAATACAACTGTTAAATGTATTTGGATGAAAAACTGACGAAATCCCCACATTGTTAAAATTGAAAAGTTGGATGCCCAAAGTGTTAACAAAAAAAGTTAGTTGCCTACTCTATGAAATTAGCCATAGTTTGATGCCCAGAAATTCATTTTTTCCTCTTGAAAACCAAGCTGAAAAGAATACCCATTAGAGCAATATAAACAATTCCAGAAAACAATACATCTAAGGCTAGTGGTATTTTTGAGGTGAAGTCAGACCCAGAAATCAAAACCTTAATCAAAATCCTCACAAAAAGATAGATGCCCTCACAACCAAACAAAAAGACCAAACCCCTTATCTTGTCATAAATATAAATACGTCACCATGCAATTTCTGTCTAAACTTAAATCATATAGATGTCACTTGTCCTTTGATCACAAACTTATCATCACTTCAGCTAGAAGAAGTACGTGTTTTCAATGTACCAAATGAACCATTGAAACAATATCCAAACTTCGCATGGACTAACATTCCACAAAACCAACCACTTCCAGGTTTTAACAAACCACCCAATACATTCAGACAAGGATAAGGACAATGTACCTATAACAATCAGAACAGAGCATTAGTTCAATCCCATTTTAACCAGAATTACCAAAACCCACCTATCAAAAACCAAAGAGATATAGTTCCCATTAGAGCATCAACTAGTGTCCAAACAGATAAGCCCACCGAAATAATGTTATCTGTCATGCAACAACAAACCCAAATTCTAGCAT
Organism: Coptis chinensis; assembly: GCF_015680905.1. Lineage (NCBI taxonomy): Eukaryota > Viridiplantae > Streptophyta > Magnoliopsida > Ranunculales > Ranunculaceae > Coptis > Coptis chinensis. The sequence goes on from NC_141463.1 coordinate 42,063,288, forward strand.
CCATGTAACTATCTCTGAACTTGTTAGCCTAAGACAAATCCCAGAAAGGTGTGTTCCCAGGACAAACTATTCCAAACCCTAAACCAAAAACACAGCTTTTGAAGTAACAAGTGATGTGAACGAAGTTGAAGTGCTAAGAACTCTTTCTTAATCATCCCATCTATAAGGATTAAATCCTTTTTTCTGTGATGTATTCCTTTCCCATTATATTCCATCTTTTGCTTTAAAGGGAATACAACAATAAGGTAACCGGACCCTCCATTTGGAGTGTGTGGTTATAAGTGTCAGAGCCTTAGTCTACGTATATCTTGAATATTCTTTGTAAAACACTTTTTACTCGTCAACCTGTGAAGCGAGTATATAATTTTTCTTTTCTTTATTTTACATTTCTTTTTCAAAAGTAGTTGTTTTCTTTGTTCTATTAATGCTATAGATTCTCGATAGATCAATAGTTATGTGATTTTTTCAAAAACAAAACGGGCAATGGATTTTACATAGACCAACCCCTAAAACAAAGCAATCTAAGGGCGGTTTGAAACCAGTTTTGCTTACTAAGGGTCGCCTATATCACCGAGCTATTTGCCCGGGTCAAGACATTCCATGTATTACACAGTAAATCCCTCAACTCAGGTAGCTGAAGCTTTGTCTTTCTAGATTGGGTTCGCCACAGAGCCGACATGAAAGTTGCCTGAGATTTCCTGTTATGGTTTGTTTTTCATCACCACTTTTTGAGTACGAGTTTCTTAAAATATCTCTCCATAGTTTTCAAAACTAGAGGTTATAAAAATAAAAATTATACGCCCCGAAGTAACCAAAATGATACCGGATTCACCTATAACTTTTATCTTATTGTCAAAATTTCTATATGGTTAGAGATATCTTTTGCTTGAGAAAACCAACTGAAAAAAAAAAAAAAAAAAAAACCCTTGGGTTCGCCTCCTTCTTTTGCCGCGCTGTACTATGCAAGTTTTTCAACCACAGAATCGTCAGGAACATTGTTCTGGTATTAGAAAAAACCTTCAATAGAAACAAATTCTCCATGCTTTGACGACATGGAATGAGCCTGGTGGGATGTTTCGTCTTTTAACGTCTATAATAGAGCCTCCTTCAATCCAGCCACCCCAGAGATCTATCCCCTCTCAGAATGTGCGTCGATGCTTGCAGAAAGTTGTTGATGGATATTTTGCTGCAGGTAAAAGTGTTGTCATCATCAGGAGTTGCTTCCAATACTGCGAAGACTCTATGTGCATTAGAGGAGAAGCACCGATGCGACAACCACCTGTAAGACCAACTGTTCCTTTTGCTGAGCCCCCTTTAGTGGTAGAGAGAGACACCCTATTGTCATGTATTAGATCATTTCCGAAAGGTACTTCTTGTGGTCTCGATAGTCTTTGAGCTCAGCATTTGTTTGATGCCATTAGTGGTGCTGCAACAGCTATATCGTCTGATTTGCTAGATGTATTGACCCCTGTGGTGAATCTTTGGTTACAGGGACGATGTCCACAGCCGTTAGTGGAATTCATTGTGAGTGCTCCATTTACTCCACTTCTCAAGTTGGATAATAGTATTCGTCCTATAGCTGTGGGGATGGTTTGGCATCGTTTGGTCTCCAAGATTGCAATAAAAGGAGTTTCCAAAGATGTGGTAGGATACTTACAGGATTTTTAGTATGGGGTTAATGTTTCTGGTGGAGCATAAGCGATTTTGCACTCTGTCAACCGCATAGTGTATGCTAACAGCAACAGTACCTCTCTTTCGATGTTGCTTGTAGATTTTTAGAATACTTTTAACATGGTTGATCGGACTACCATGTTGAGAGAGATTTGTATCTGTTGCCCCTTGGGTCGAGTACTTGTATTGTCAACCTGCGAGGTTATATTTGGGGAATGACTACATATGGTTTACTACTGGGGTCCAGCAAGGCAACCTTTTGGGTCCCCTTCTATTTGCACTGGTGTTGCATTCCCTGATTCTGAGAATCCAGTCCAATTATTAGTTATTGCTACAGGCTTGGTATTTAGATGATGGGACTCTGATTAGAGATACAGAACAGGTGGCGACCGCTTTGGGTATGATTCATAAAGAAGAACCTTCTTACAGGCTGGTTCTTAATGTGGCTAAAACTGAGATATTTTGGCCACACTGGATCCACGTCGCTCCACTCCTGGTCTATTTCCTTCAGATTTGTCCCGTCCTCAGCAGGGAGTCAGGTTACTTAGAGGGCGGTCAACACTGATTCATCCTTTATCATGGGCCTTGCTCGCAAGCGTGTTGAAAAGGTTGTGACTTTGATGGATAGTTTAGCTATATTGGAAGATCCACAATGTGAGTTAGATCTCTTACGTGCTTGTGTTGGGCTTTCTAAGTTGGTCTTTACGATTCGTACTTGTCTACCATCACTTTTTAGAGAGGCAGCTAAGACTTTTGATCGGCATCTCTGCAGTGTTCTCTAGGGTATTGTGGCTTCTGATATTTGCAGTGGGGTTTATCGATACTCTCATTACGTCTTGGTGGATTAGGCATTTATTGTGCCACTAATGTCTTTACTTTTGCTTTTGTGGCCTCCCGTTGTCAGACTTCTGAGCTTCAGAACCACATTGGAGCTATGACCCAATGCCTTTGGATGAGATTCTTGATGTTGCTAGCAGTGCATTGAGTCTTTGTTTACCCGATTTTAACCTCAGTTCTATAGCTGTGAATGCTACGTTCCCTCAAAACCATAAAAAGTTTTGGCAGAAGCGTTCTATGGTAAGATTGTTGCTGGTCTTGAGAGGGAGTTTGTGTTATATGCTTGTCAGAAAGCAGTTATTGGATGCTTGCAGTCAGAACACGCAAAAGATTTTCTACTTGCTATTCCAATGGAGGGACTTGGACAGCGTATGTCGCCTGTGGAGTATCGTTCTATTATCCGGTACCGTCTTATGACTCCTTTGTACTCTGATGGTGGTCTATCCCCTGTTTGCAAAAATAGTAGACTAGATGCTTTCGGGGACCATGCAGCACATTGTATACATTTTTCAGGTTTCAAATACCGACATGATCATGTAAGAGCTATTTTATGTGATGCATTTTGGAGGGCTGGGGTACGAGTGAAGAAGGAGGCTCCCGTGAATTTTCTTACTGATCCAATGAGGGAATATCGACACTTCGACCTGCGGATGTATTGATCTACAGTTGGTCTGAAGGGAGACATGCATGTGTTGATGTAACTATAACCTCTCCGTTGGTATGGCTTGGGAATGGAGTCTTTGAGGTGGGAGAACCAGTTAATAGAGCAGCGGCAGGGAAAATTGAGAAACACGAGAAAGCTTGTAGAGCTAACTAGCATTGTTTTATTCCGTTAAGTTTCGACACTTTTGGTTTCTTGGCACAACAATATGTTGAGCTCTTTAAGAGATTGCAGAAAGTTATGGACTGCAACGTAATAATAGTTAGTTAAGTTCTAACAAGTTTATCTTTAGGAGGATATGATTTGCTATTCAAAAAGGACTTGCGGCGCAGCTTGTTGCACGTTTGTCCAAATTATTTGTAAAATTCATTATCATTATCAATAAAATTTTCACATTAAAAAAAAATAAAAAAGCGAGGCGTCTGCAAAACAAGAATTAAACAAATAGAGTAACCAAAGTGATACTATTCTCTATTTAATTCTATCTTTTGCCTCCACCTCTCTATTTTGTCTCGAGAATCTAACGTTAAAAGACTCAAACTTGCAAACTTGTACACATTTTAAAATTTTTTTTCCTTTTTTAAAAATCTTTTCCCTTTCTCAATCTCTCTCTTTCTAAAAACTTTCTAAAACTTTCAAAAATGTCTTCTGTAATGAACAAAAACCCTCCACCTAGCAAGACTAGATGGATAAGTTTCAATGATCGTGTGCAAGCACTTCCTAGAGAATTGCAGCTGAAGATATGGACATATATACCGAAAATCATTCTTGGTTTAGGTAAGAGTTCATACACACGTAAGAGACGAGCTATGCGAGAAGGATGGTGCTCGAATTGTCAAACACCAACTTGTCCAGGTCTTCAACCTCATAATAATTATGTTTATAAAGTCTACATGTGTTATCTTCAGTGCATTACGCTCAGTCTAAGAGAGTAATCCAACCATCTGGTTGAGATTAATTCTAGTTTTCAAAAACTTCAAGTCTTGGGAATCTAACTTAAAACAATCTACTTTTTTAAAATTTTAATCAAATTTATTCAAAACCCAAAAAAATTAATTAAAATTTTCCTTCTGTTATTTGTACATATTTCCCTACAATTCCTTTTTGTTTCTTTCCCTCATTTGTTTTTTTTTATCTATTGTTGGATATGAGTGTACCCTATATCTTTGCGTGGCATTTTCGATGTTGATCATTTTGGTACCTCACGGATTCGGACGAGTAACGAAGCCTAGATCGGCTCTTGAAGTTGGCAAGGCACTGAAGACAAGATCGGAATTTCCTGATTTTATTTGGGCTTGGGGCAAAAATTTCCTTTTCACTTAAAAGGCATGTGCGAGCCACGTGCCATCAAACCTATTTAGCCCACGCGACCACCCAACCTCCCATCTTCTTCCTCACAAAATTCTAAACCCTAGCCGCCCAAGCTAGCTCGCGACCACCCGCTCACCCGGCCATATATACCACCACCTAATTTTTTCACAACTTGCTCCATTTAGAACCCCCACTCCAACTAAAAACCTCAATTTTATCAATTCCTACTCTAAATGGCTCGAGTTCTTAAAATCGTGCTGGAGCAAAATTTTCAAAACCTCTTCAATTCCGATCTATTTGAAGTGTACTTCAATGTTGAGATTAGAAGAATAGGATGGGAACCCTTGGTTTTATTGGAAGGTGCGAGTTATTCTCCCTCTCTTACTTTTTCATTTTATAATCACATGCTTAGAGGGGAGGATGACCGCATCATGGTTGTCAAGGATGGTCGCTCGCTTGAGCTCACCAAAGAGGTGGTGAGTGAAGTTCTGGGGATTCATCTGAAGGCTTATGTTAAGACGGAACAATCCCCAGACAGTATGACCATCAATGTGATGATGGTAGAGACACTTCTCGAGGGGGTGAAAAACCCCAAGTCTCACTGTGAGTTTGAGTTATTTGCGAAAAAGAATCGGTTGGCAATTATCTCGATTGGGCCTTACTTTTGCTAGGCTCAGCCAAGCCTTCTGATATCGGAAAGACGATGCTCCACACTGTGGATTCTCCAGGAGCAGAAGAATAGCTTCTGCATCGTCACCTTCATTTGGGAGCAGCTCTGCAAACCTAAGAAGTCCACCGCCCTTCTCCCTCTCCCCTCTCCATTCTCCACTCTCCATGCCCTTCCAATTCTCCTCTCACGCCCCACTGCTATGCAATATACTAGTATTATTACCATCTGACTTAACCATGATTAATACTTCTTCATTGAATTGGACTTTCTCTATGGTTATGGAATATCTGGGTGCGTTAAAAGGAAAGAATTTGTTTGCTAGTTCTTGGTTAACAATGCTCATATTTTGTGTGTTGAAGGAACTAGGAAGAAGGATATACTTATTTGGGCTTTACTTGATTGGGCCCGAGCCTTTTTGTAGAATTGGGCTGACTACGAGTAAACAAAACGAACGTGTTGCATGCGGAATCGAGCATGACCACTTCCCGGTTCTTTTGTTTTCACCAATTCTCAACATTTTAACAACTCACTCTCTCTTTCATCATTATCCCAACCTCTCTCTCTCTCTCATTCTTGGCACAACCATAGATTTAGCCTAATAATAATAATAATAATAATAAAAAATTAGGTTCGTGATGTCATCATGGTTAAGATCGGCGGTGAACAAAGCGGTGGAAGTTGGGGGAAAGAACAATTTGACGCGTACTGTTCGTAATTACGCGGATTCCGTCGTCCAACATGCCGGTCAAGCTGTTGCTGAAGGCGCTAAGCTTTTGCAAGATCGCATTGTAATTTATCCAAATTTACATGTATTATAATGAATTGATGTTTTTTTTTTTATGGTTTGTTTCATTTGCATGCATTTAATTTAATTCATACATGACCAATTTAATTCCAGTCAGCTTTGCTTACGCTTGGAAGGGTCTATTTTACTTGGTGGACACACATGAAGATCTTGTTGAAAATCAAGTCATATTTTTTATTTTTCTCACCATGATGATCCTATGACAATTTTAGTGCTAACATCCATAAAATTTGTAAATAATATAAAGAAAACTGTATAAGTTATATGAGGTGAGATAGGGTCTACACTTGTCCATGGCTGTTTACTTTTCGTGGATATTTTGTTTCACGTATTTGTAATTGGATTCGTTGGTTTATTGCTCACCCATATGTATATTTTGGGGCCCCTATGTATATTGATAGCTATGTATGTGTGTGTGTGTACTGTAATGTAACTGAGACATTCCTACCCATAGTTATCATATCCCGTTTTTTTTTTTTTTAGTATCAAATCCTACTGTGTATTGTATGATATACTCAATATATCAGTTACAGTACACATATATACATTTACGTAAGAGTAATTCAACGAAAACTGAGACACGTGTAAGAAATACTTTGATGTATGTGAACTCCTTTGGATTGGTTACATATATATGTGAATGTATGTAGCATTGCAACTGGTACCATTGCTTTCTCCATTTTATTCTTTCTACCCTTTTATTTTTCACTGTCTCTTTTCCGTTATTCTAAGAACTACCATTGTGCTTCTCCATGGTATTTTTTTTGTCTGTTTGTTTGTTTTCCCTTTCCTTCTCCTCAACTAGACGTCTTAACTGTAGAGAATTTAAAGCATTTTTTGTTTAGCTTGTAGGTCACTTTTCCAGTTTCTTTGTCTCATGTGACTTGCATGATAATACAGGGAGCTCGTAATTTTAAAAGCTTCAAGCATACTGTAAAAAGATTGGAAGAAGTTGCTGTTTCTTGCAGGGGGGAAGAAAGATTGCAATTGCTGAGAAGATGGTTAGTTGCATTGAAAGAAATTGAAAGAATACATTCAGGTTCTCTTGATGAGAATGAAAAAGTTATTGCCCACACTCAAGCTTCTACTGAATCCAAGGATTCTCCAAGACAACCTTATTTGGTGAGTAAACTGTGTTTTTATTATTGTTGACTAAATTTAAATGATTTCGTCTCTCTTTTTTGAGTTGATGATACCAGTTGTTGTTAGTCATCGAATAAATCAGAAGTAGTTTACATGCCGAATTTAGTCATCGAATAAATCTAAAGCTGTTTGCATACCAAATGTAGAGAAACTGCTGCTCCTTCATAATTTGGCACCCTAGCTAGGTGACATAATTTTTACTTTTAGTATGTGTAGTATATCTTGTTGAATCCCATGTCATTGATTCAATATCAAAATTCAGCTGTAAGCATAAATTACATGTAATTGATAGTGTGGTACCTCAGTCATGGTATAAGTGTATTTTCCAAGGTATCTCTTTGTCAGTGAGTAGAAAGTGAAACATATCGATTGAAGCAGAGAACAAAAATAAACACATTGACAAATTAGCTGAGCAGAGATAGTGTGATTAAGTCCTATACAATCCATTGATCCCTACCAGTTTCCAGTTAGATTTAGGACTAATACATCTTGGTCGAGAAGTCCCAGATACTGAAATGTTGAACAATGTGCTGCACTTTGTATACCGGCACATATAGCAAATTGTTTTCTGTCGAAGATAAAAGTAAAAGTGAGGTCTTTTAAACCAAAAAAATATTATTGGACAAAACGTTCGCTGCATTTAAAAGCTATCAATATATGTTTGCTCTGGCATCCATGTCTTGTATTTAGTGTTGCCACACTCTCACCGTAAAATTACCTCTTGACCCCCCTTCCCTTTCCCCCCAAGAACCTTTTCAAGAAAAGAGAATATTGATATAACTATGAAATTCTGTCAACACCTACTATTAGCCGGCAGCTAATGGTAGGATCAGTACTTCTTTTTGATAAATGCTAGGGCCACTGCTCTGAATCCATAATCCTCATACACCCAAGACCCAAGTAGGAACACCCAAAAGCAAAGACAAAACACATCAATACAAGCTTAAGGACAAAAATCTAAAAAGAAAAATGGAAGAAGATGCAAAATCCCAATGAATGCCACCCGTGCTAGCACCACCATCATCTAAGGAGTATCAGCCAACCCCTTCTATCTCCCACTCCACCATGCCAAATCACCAGCAGACCCCTTAAAAGTTGTCTTCCACCCCATACCTCCTCATTTATACTCAATTTTGTCCGAACACTTGAAATCCAGTCTTCCATCTTCTTCCTCGTCTTCCACGTTATCGAAAGTGCTGTTGTCAGTTATAAAATTTTCCTTCTCCACCTCCTTCTGTTTTCCCTGTGCCCTTTCATCAACAACGTCAGAATATTTCCTTTGCATAGCCCTACATTGACACCGTATTGTTTGCTGAAGTAAAAAAATTAGGAGTTCTTCCTCCTGGGGGGTTTTCCACACTCACCTGTAGCTTCTCTTGATTGGATGGGACCTGATTAGTAAACATCTGCATCACCTTACTGCTATTCTCTCTGTTTTCCTTTTGACCTGCATCCACCATTGCTATCTGGCTGTTGTCCACCTAAAGCTAGTTAAGATTATCTGTAAAATGTTCTGCTTTGCACCAAGTTGAGTCATGATGTTGGTCGTCAGATGTTTCTTGCGTGTTGTCTCCTTCTCCCTTGCAAATTACTTATATTTTTATAATTTTTTTTTTTTTTTCGTTTTCCATTACTCGTCTAATATGCTATTATTTGATCATCATGGTCAGAATAATATACTAAGAATTACTATAATAAATAAATTAGATCCAACAGATGCTTCTTATGGAAATTTGTTCCTGGTTGTTCTCATGGACTCTAAACTATATATTGAAAACTATTTTTCTTTATTTATTGTTATTGTTTTATAACTTATTAGTATGGTTTTTATTGGGCAGGTTCTATATTATGATTCTGATTTGGGGGGAGAACCAATGAACTTCCGAGATGTGTTTCTTCATAGTCATGCTCTTGAAGGCATAACACTTTCTATGGTGAGTATAAAATACATTTGTTTATATCCATTTTTTGGCATGCAATCCTTTGAATATCAAGAGAAGATCTATCTCATACATTTTTGTGCCTATAAGAGAGCATTAGTTTGTCTGTAAGGTTTTAGTAGTGATATCAGTGTATGTGCTTTGCCTTGAAAAGTAGCAGAGAGGCAAAATGCCCAAGTGTGTAGAGGCTGAAATAGTAAAACAACAATCCACATTTGTTTTGGTAAACTTTACTGAGGCTCCATGTTTCTTTAACCAAAAACAACATTGTGATGTCCCTTACAAGTGATTACTTATCTAGCATTTTTTTCTGTGTGATGAAGCAGAAATAGATTTTTGTTGGAGAAAGAGTAATTAATTAATGATGGTAGTGAACTAGTGACATAATAAAGTCAAAAGAATGAAGGGCAGTCTGGGAATAAAATTACGTAGAGTTCAAAAACTCTCTCTCTCTCTCTCTCTCTGTTTCAGTGTTCTAAAAAACCGCCTAGGCGGTGCCTAGCCGTACTGTATTTCATCTAATCGGTTGATAAAACGGTGGACCGTTTAATCGGGCCTAGGCGGCGGATTAATCGGCCTAGGCGGGGCTGGACGGTTTAGAAGGTCCAGTTTGTTTTTTTGGCCTTCTTACAAGCCCAATTAAATTTTAAAAGCCCGATTAAATTTAAAAGCCCAATTAAATTTAAAAAAACAATCGGGCCTCACCTTCACCAAACCTCTCGTTCTCTCCTTCAACAAACCTCTCTCTCTGACTCTCTCACTCATCAGCTGCTCTCTCTCTCTCTTGATCACCAGCAAGGACGCAAGGTCAAGATCGGTATGTATTTCTTTTCTTAATCTTCTTTTCTCCCCTTTTTTTTTTCTTCTCTTGAATCTTCACCCTAGCATGTCTCAATTTGTTCTTCTCGTCGATGTCGATAGGAGTCAGCCAATGTGCAATCTTCACTTTTTTATAAACCCAAAACACGATTTGTTCTTCTCCTTTCTGATGGCTCATAACTGGAGTTGCACTGGATTCTTGGAGATTCCAAAACACGATTTCAGGCGCTTATGCATACCCATTCTCACTAAACTTTCTTTGTATCACTTCGTAATTACAAATCATGCATTAATTATACATATAATCATATATATTTAAATAATTATATATATATATATATATTTAAATAATTAATTAATTAAATAAAACCGCCTAGCGCCTAGCCCGTCTAGGCGCCGCCTAGAAGGCCTAGGCGCTCCCCTACCGTCCGACTACTGCCTAGCGTTTTTTAGAATATTGCTCTGTTTTTAAATGTTTTCTTTTCGTTTCTTTTCCAAATGCTCTCAAAAAGTTTGTCCGACCGGAATGTGCTTATGTTCGGAGAGTAGTCATGGGATTTTGCTACATATTTTGCTGGTTGTTTTATTGGGAGTGTAGGATTGAAGTTATAATTTATGCCCAAGCCTCAGTGCTAAATGGATATTTTTATCTTTTTTTTTTGAAGTTGTACTCTTGCAAATTTAAGTTGGGGTTTGTACTCTCTGATCATGGAGGTTAACCGCAGGTTGACTCTTTTCTATGATTCAGATTCTTGAAGCACCAGATGAGGAAGAAGTTTCTATACTCTTGGAAATATTTGGGTGAGTCTGTAAGTTATGATTTTTTTGAATGGTTACTCATCTTGAAATTACTTTGTATCCGAGAATATGGTTATAACTCAAAGCCTTTAAGACGATAATGCGAAATGTGTTTATTTTTTTAGATTGAAGTGGATAGTGCAAAATGTGGTTATTACTTTAGATTGAAGTGGTGTTAGTGGGGAGAATGTGGACGACTAAGTTCAGCTGACTATCTTTTTATAAAGGAAAGCTGTGTTTTTGGAGACATAGAATAAGACACAGTGAGAGTAACTTCCATGAACGAAACAAGGGGAGCCAACGAGCATCAATTTATTGGCATAACCCACTTAACACCTAATTCAAATGGAACGACGGTCAGTCGGTCACACTTAACAGTAAGAAAACTTCAGAGGCAGATTATGCCTTGAGAGACAATGATTAGCAGGTCTTTACACAAAGGATAGAGGAATCACTTCTCATAAATTTACACACATTTATTCGTACTTATTTGTATGTCATCATGTTATGTTTTATAAGTAGTCTTCTGAAGGACCATGCCTCTCGAAACAGATAAGGCTTATAAGGTTGGGGAATTGGCAGCAGAGTATTATCCAGTGGGTGTGTATGAAAGGGAGGCCTTTCACGGTAAGGAGCTTACCTCTGATCAGCCTTTAGATCTGACACCTTTAGCGATGGTAGACGTTGGTGCTGAATCCGATGAGGTTCTTACTTCAGTTTGGTTGTCCAATCATTCTAACGACCTTATTCGATTAGCGGGGTTATCGTATGAAGGGAGGGAAGTGGAAGCCTTAGACCTCCTCAAATCTATTTTTTCTTTAGTTAAAACGGATCGAGTTAACCCAGTAGTCGAAAGAGTAGGGGGAAGTCAAAATAAAGAGAACTCTAAGAAAAACAAGGAAAAATCGTGCGGGGAGTCAGGTAAAAGAGCATCGAAGGAGCTTCTTAGGCTTGCATCTTCAGTGAACTATGGAGGAGAGTGCTAGAGGGTAGTGTTAGGAAGGGGAGAAAACTTGTTTTTTTTCTATGAATCATAAAATCCTTACTTAGAATGTGGGGATTAGGTAAAAAGAAAAAGCGCCCGGGTATAAAAGAAGTTATTAGGAAAGAGAAACCTAGCATGATCCTTTTTCAAGAGACTAAGCTTAACAAGTTCTCTCTTGAGTGTGTCCAAGAGGTTTGGGGTAACCATAATATCGATCGTGTGGAGCTTTCTTCGGTTGGTTCCAAGGGTGGGGTGTGCAATCCTTTGGGGCAAGGATAAAGTGAAAGTTTTTGATAATTTAGTTGGGTGTTTTTCGGCTTCTATTTTATGTAAGTTTTCGGGAGAGGAAAGCTCTAAATTTGTCACCGCAGTTTATGGGCCTCCTAAGTTGTGCAATTAAATCGCTACTTGGTCACTACTCGTTTGAAGAGCAAGTAGCGAGTAGGTGTAATCGGTCAGGGATTAATCGGCTTTAATTAGGCTATTTTTCATAACACTATATTTTTTTACAAATACTTATTAAATATATTTAACTTTGAAATACCAACATAATGGAGCCAATTAAGAACCCAATCAATCAATAAACAATTAAAACGCTCAATCAATTAAAATAAATATGATTAAAGTGTAGAACTTTACAGAATCGAGGGTTGATCGAATCGGTGAAATGTCGAGTTCGATGTTTAACATTGAAATAGTTAAAATAGTGAACACAATTACTCGGCTAATCGGCACATATTAATTGGCTAATCGGCCGAGTACTCGGGGAGTTTTTTAGCCTGATTGTGATCGGGGATTAAATTGTTAATCAGGTCGGCTAAGCAGCGAGTAGCAAGTACTCACTGATTACTCGGTGAGAACTCAACGATTTAATAGCCCAACTCCTAACAAGGACTTTTCCTCTTTTTGGAATGAGCTTGATGATGTTTATGCCTTTAGTAGTGGTGGACCTTGGTGTATTGCTGGGGATATTAATGTGATTAGATTCTCTCATGAGAAAAAAGAGGATGTTGCATTTCCCGTCACATGATAGATTTTGATGATTTTGTGAGGAGATGAGCTCATTGACCTCCTTCTTGCGCGGGAGGGGGGGGGGTTGGGTAGGTTCACTTGGTCTAGTAAAACAGAGGTTCCGACTCTTTCTAAGGTGGACATGTTTTTAGTTAACAATGAGTGGGAAGAGGAATGGCCGGCCTTAATTCAATCTATGGTTACGAGTACGAGTTTAGATCACCATTCTATTTGTTTGGTGAAAGAGATGGGTAGGGGTAGACCCACACCGTTTAGGTTTGAGCTTATGTGGTTCTCGGACCCTAAGCTAGTTGGAAAAATCAGAGAATGGTGGGAAGTAGAGCAGATTGGTGATAGGGCGAGTATTCGTTTTGCCAAAAGTTATGGTTCTTGAAAGATAGAATCAAAGATTGGAATAAAAATGAATTTGGCAAGAAAAGCTTTTGAGTGAGATAAGAACTCTAGATTTGAAGGAAAAGGAGGGCATTCTTGCAAGGGAGGATAGGTTTATCCATCAGGAGTTGAAAGGGAAATTTGAGAAGGTTACCTATCTAGAGGAAATGTCTTGGAGACGCAAGTCGGGGGTTAGATGGATTAAAGAGGGACAATCTAACACTAAATATTTTCATCTTTGTGCCAAAGCCAGACAAAGAGAGAATTATCTTGATAGATTGGTTATAGAGGAAGAGGAGGTGAGCGGATAAGAGAATCTCAGAGATAAGGTTGTTAATTATTATTCGAAATTGTATGCCGAACCATACCCCGTTAGACCGCTTGTTGATAATCTTGATGTGGTTCGTATTTCGGATGTAGAAAAAGATGCTTTAGAGGATAGCATGCAAGAGGAGGAGGTTTGGGAAGCCATATAAAGTTTGAAAATTGATAGATCTTCGGGTTTGGATGGCTTTCCCATTGAATTCTTTAGAAAAGTTTGGGATGTGGTGCATTTTGACTTTATGGAGATGGTAAAAGATTTTCATGAGACTAGCTTTTTAGCTCATAGTTTTAACAACACTTTTGTGAAACTCGTCCCTAAAAAGAAAGGCGTCGAAAATATTGGTGATTTACATCCCATTAGTCTTATTGGGAGTGCCTATAAAATAATATTTTAGGTTCTTTCGATTCGGGTAAAGAAAGTGTTATCTCGGGTGATTGCTCAAGAACAAGGGGCGTTTGTGTTTGGGCCCCAGATTTTGGATGGAGTGTTGATAGTAAATGAGGCTATTGATGATAGGATTACGAAAAAAGCTCCTAGGATTGTGTACAAGATCGATTTGACCAAGGCATATGATCATGTTAATTGGGACTTTCTTGATTATATCATGAAACACATGGGTTTTGGAGGGTGTTGGAGGAGTTGGGTGAGAAGGTGCATCTCGTCGGCTTCTTTTTCTATTCTTATTAATGGGTCTCCGCTAGTTTTTTTAGTAGCTCCAGAGTTATCAGACAAGGAGATCTCTTATCTCCTCTCCTGTTCCTTCTAGATGTGGAAGTTTTTGGCAAGATGATAGACAAAGCGAATCAGTTGGGGGGCTATAGAGGGTTTTAGAGTTGGTTAAGGGCAGATTTTAGTTTCTCATCTCCAGTTTGTGGATGATATTGTGATTTTTCTGGGGCACGATTAGGATCAGCTTAGAATTCTTAAGGGTCTTTTGTGTTGTTTTGAAGCTGTGTCTGGTCTTAAGGTTAACATGGGTAAGAGCACGATTTATGGCGTTGGTCAGAGGGACAATCTGAATCATCTTGCTTCCTCGGTTGATTGTGTGGTTGGCACCTTTCCTTCTAGGTACTTGGGTCTTCCCTTGGGAGCAAAGCATAGGTCTAAAGCCATTTGAGATAATGTGATTGAGAGATTTAGTAATAAACTAGCGGGGTGGACAGGGTACTTCTTTTCTTATGGTGATAGGATCATTCTGATCAAGAACACATTGTCTAGCCTTCCTGTTTATTATATGTATCTCTTTCACATGCCTCTCAGTATATCACATAGAATGGAGGCAATCGTTAGAGATTTTCTATGGGATGATACTGAAGAGAGGTATAGATATCATCTTGTGGCTTGGAATTTAGTGTGCCAATCTAAAAAGAATGGTGGCCTAGGTATCAGGAGCTTACATGAGTTTAATGTGGCGCTACTAGGTAAGTGGTTGTGGAGATTCGGGGAAGAGAGGGATAGCCTTTGGAGAAAGGTTATTGTATCGAGGTTTGGAGTGGCGCCCTGTTACGAGTCCTTATGGGTGCAGGGTTTGGAAAGGGATTTTAAAAGTTTGGGATGAGTTTCATAAGAACATTAGATATGTCTTAGGAAATGGAGAGAGTTTCAGGTTTTGGATCAGCGATGGGCCCTTGTTTAGGATTTTCCCGAGATTTTATGCCTTCTCTGTTTTGAAAAATCAGCCAGTTCACTCGTTCATGAGGATTGATAATGGTAATATTGTTTGGAACATGGGAATTGATACAGCTCGCTCTCTGACAGGGATATGGTGTGTGGTAGCTCTTACAGACCTGCTGGATTCCATCCCACCTGTGACCGGACAAAGATAAACATCTTTGGTCAATCAATAATAAGGGGAAATTTTCCATTAGATCTTGGTATTATGCCTTGAGGTCTCATAACAGACCACATGCTTTCAGACAACTTGTTTCCTAGTCGTGTTATTTGGGGGTCCAAAGTTCCTTTAAAGGTGGCTCTCTTTGTATGGTGTGCAACCTTGGGTAAAATCTTAACAACTGATAATCTTAGAAAGAGACATTTCAAGAAAGCCTTAGTTAATTTCTGTCCTTTGTGTTTGAAAGATGGTGAGTCAGTGAATCATATCCTCTTTCGGTGTCATTTTTCTTGGCGAGTTTGGTGTTTTCTCATTTAGGGGTCAGGTAGTCCATGGGTCAGTCTAGGATCGGTGAAAGGTGTATTAGCCTCGTGGTCTTTGAATTTGCAATCTCAAAGGGCAAGACGTATATGAGTATGATGCCTTTTGCGGTTTTGTGGGGCCTATGGATGGAATGAAATAGAAGAACTTTTGAGGGGGTTGTGGCTTCTTCAGAGGAAGTAATCATGTCAATTAAAGGCCTCTTATTTTTCTGGGCCAAAGTTCATGAGGAAACTAGTAATTCCATTTGAAAATGGCACTTTGTGTGTGTGTAGATGGGAAGACATTTTGACTTGAGAATGTTGTGTTCTGTTTCTTGTGTACATTTGATGTTGTTCTTTCTTTCAGCTGTTTTTGGTGTAAGGATACCTCATCCTACTATTTCTATGTATTTAATATGTTTATATCAATGAAATATCTATTTACCGATAAAAAAAAACAAAAAGGACCATGCCTTGGATAGTATAGGCTTAATGTCATACGAGCGGGAAACTGAAGATTGGAAGAGGTATCAGCCAAGTAGAGAGGTCTACATTTTCAATCTAAACAATGGTAGGACTTTATTGAAAAATTATCCCTAGAAGACATCTTCCAGGTTTTATGACCTTCTGCATACAGCCTAGGCTTGATTGTCTTTACAATAGGGGGTGTGCACAGGTTGGTCTGGGTTGGATTTTGACAAAACCCGACGCTGAGCCTACCTAACTTGGTTTTGAAAGTTACAGAAACCGAATCGAATGCCCGACCAAAACCAATCCGAAAAATCAGTTCGGATCTGTTGTTTGATCGGTTTCAAAGCCAAAATTAAATTGACAAAGAAAAAGGAAAAATAGATGTCAGTAGAAAAATAAAGAATTTTGTTTAGAGAGAGATGAGAGAATAGAAAATAGTTGTCAATGTTGAAAATTTGGTTTCTTTGCTTGAAACCCAAGTCGTCATCTACTTCTTCATGTAGATCTCGCCAAGCAGATCATTATTACTGTGTTATATCTATTCGTAGTAGAGAACAGAGGAGAGGGAGAGGAGAAGAGAGAGGACTAGTGTTTGAAAGTGGTAGAGCCTCCATTGAGAGAGAAGAATGAGAGAATGAAATTAAATTAGGGTGTTATAATTTATGTCAAGATCAACGGATTAGATTAGATCTTAACATGTAAACTTATCTCACAGTCGGGCCGGTTCGGTTTTAAGAGTTTTTAAAATTTCAAAATTGATGACCAATGACCGAACCATATCCATTGGTTTTTGCATTTTCAAAACTGAACCAACTGTAATGTAAAAACTGACTGTAACCGCTCGGGTCTGGTTCGTTCTGTTAAGTCAGTTCTCTTGGTTTTTTGCACACCCCTACTTTACGACGTTGAGGATGTTGTCTATTTTTCCAACTTTCCACTTTTCAAATTTTCTATGTTTCTTACTGTAACATTCACCCCACTTCATATATTCGGATCTTTGTTGAAATATATTGTTGGACTAGTGTGAGGATACCAAGATGCGAGTATGTGACAAAGAAGTTATGTATGACCTTGTGAAACCAGACCTACGTATCCAAAAAAAAAAGGAAAAAAAGGCCTGCATGTCCTCATAATGCCTGGATGTGCAGGGATTTTGTTATTTCTGGTAAAGAGGCGGCACATTCGTTTCTAAGTCGAGCCCTAAGCCTGATAACTGAACCCTAGGTAGGGGTCCCTGCAACTTTGTGAATTGTGTCACTAGTTTTCTAGTTTAGTGACAGCATTCTGGCATGCCATGGGATTCAACATTCTGTAAATTGGTAATACACTTTACAACTTTTACTTGACTCACCAAATTGCCTGAATATTTTCTGTTCTTTGGTCAATGCTTACGAGGAAATACGCAACTGCATGTATTAATTCCAGAATTTTCTATCTGACAATTAGGATTCTGAAGAGTATGGCGAAACTGAAAGTAAAATTCTGATGTGCCTAGGTTTAGTTGTTTCCTGCAGGCTCTGTCTTACTGGAGGGAAGGAAGTCCATAATGCGATTGTGAGTAGCATACAAGATTTGGCAAAAGCATTTTTGAGCTACCATGATGAAGTACTGGTAAAGAACACATCTTCGTAGTTAGGACTGTATCCATAATTATCAAGACTGATATTCTTTTTGTTGAGATCTTTCTGATTATTGGTTGATTTTTTTCATGTAGTCATAAAATTTGATAAACAATTTACTGCACCGAAGTATTAGGCTGTTAGTTTGTTTTTTTGACCATATAAATCTTATATTACTATGTTGATAGAATCAGCCAAAACCCTTTTCCATATATCAGCCATGGTTTCTTATATTAGTCTTTCGACATTTTAAAACAAGCTGCGTCTTTTATCTTCATTGGTTACATCTGCTATCTTCACTTTTTTTTTTTTTTTTTTAAGCTAGGTTTTTAGAGAGGTCCCCTACCCCTTTTCATAAAATAGAATAGATCTTGTTACATTCTTACATATTGCTTCCCTCTAGCATCATCATAGATTATGCTTTTTACATCTTCTGAAAAAGAACTAGGTACTAACTCTATATAACTAACAGTAGGAATGTTGCTAGCTAAAGCATCTGCTAGTTTGTTAGTTTCCCTGTATACATGAATAATTTTAAAAAACTCTAGTTCTCCTTTCATTTTCTCTATGCTTCTGATCAGCTTTTCTGCCACCCAAGGATGTTTGGTCTTCTTCTTGAGAAAAGAGACAACATTTGTGGAATCCGTTTGCATTGTAATGTTCTTGATGTCATGCCTTAATGCCATTTCCAACCCTTGCTCAACTGCTTGCAATTTGATCGGTCTGGCTATCTGATTTCCCATGGTTTGCTGCAATCACTTCTCCCATTTCATTTCTCAGCGCTGCTGCCCATTCACCCTCTACTCCTTGTAAAGTCCCATCTGTGTTAAGCGTATAGCTCCCTTGTTCAGCTCTCTCCCATTTACAGAACTGTTTCTTTCTCTGTTTTATCTCGACCTCTACATTCCATTTATTCATGAAGTCCTGAATTTCAGGCCCTTGCTCCATCGTGATGTTCAGCACTAGCAATCGTGTTCTTGCATCTCCTATTTCCGAGTTTGCAACTTGATCTGCAAATACTTGTATGTTCTGGAAGATTCTATCATTTCTTGTTTTCCAGATCCAATACATGAACCCATTCCACAAAAGTCGATACCCATCTTGAATCCATCCTTTTCCCCTTGTAATATTTTCAACCCATTGTATCTCATCTTGCCAAGTCATCGCCATGAGCCTGTTAAAACCCATTCTCCTCAGAATTGTACTCCAAACTGCCTGTGCGAACATACACGTGGAATAGATGCTCTTCTGTTTCAATATCTTTCCAGCAGAGTACACATAGATCAGTAGTCACTACCTTCCACTCTTTCATTTTCTGAAGTGTCTTGAGTGCTCCACTCAACGCCATCCAACTGATGAAAGAATGCCGAGGGATTCTGTTTAGGTACCATACCAGCTTGGCCCACTGAACTGATTGTCTTCTTCCTCGCAAGCTCTCATATGTTTCTTTCATGGTGTACTCTCCATGAATTGATGCAGTCCACACAATCTTGTCTTCCTGGCCCATAATTTCCACTTCCTCATACTCTTCTAGAATGTCAGATAAATGATTCTTGACATGTTGCGGATAGTGCCACTCTTCTCTCTCTATGACATCTGACACCTTGCTATTCAGATTACAAATGCTTCTATATAATAAAGTTTGAGGAAATCTGTCATATCCCAGAGTAGTGCCAAGGATCATTCCAGAAGCTAGTCCCTTTGCCATTACCAATTTGGTGATGCACTATTTCTGCTGCTTCCTTTCTTGCCTTAAGAATGTTGCGCCAACACCACGAACAGTCATTTGGAAGCTTTAGTGACCAGAAGTTGTGACCTCTGATTAAATTTTTTTCCACCCACTTTACCCATAAGGTATCTGCTTTTGAAACAATATGCCATATGTTCTTCAGTGTAGCTGCAAGGTTAACCTTTTCCAAGCTTCTAATGCCAAGTCCTCCCTCATCATGAGGGTAACACACATCTGTCCACCCAATCAATGCATGAGATTGGGTGCAATCTGGCACTGTCCATAGAAAATTCCGACATAATCTGTTAATGTCATCTACGGATAACAAAAGATGCCATCCAATAGATGCTCAAGTTATTCAGAACAGCTTTGATTAATTGTAGTCTTCCGGCAGAAGATAAAAGCTTCCCCTTCCAGCTTTGTATTCTCTTTGTGACTATAAGAATCAAAGGACAGCAGTCCACTGATCTTAACCTCGTGGTTATCAAAGGTAGTCCCAGATATTTCACAGGCAATTCTCCTCTTGGAAATTGTATAACATTTTCTATCTCAAGGCATGTAGCATCATCCACCCCTGCAAAGAAGATGTTGCTTTTCTGTATATTTACCTCTAGCCCTGTACTCATTTTGAAAGTTTCAAGGTTCTGCTTGAGCTTTGTGGTTGAATGTATATCTCCATACATGAAAGCCATCAAGTCATCTGCAAAAGATAAATGAGTAATGATAGGGTCTATACACTTAAAATGTAGTGTGCACTGCCCATTCCTTACACTTTGGAGCATAATCTTAGAGAATAGATCCATGACAAACACAAAAAGATAAGGTGAAATGGGGTCACCCTGTCTTATACCTCGTTTACCCTTGAAGTACCCATAAGATGAGCCATTAATCATTATGGAGTAAGAAGCTGTCTCCACACACACTTGAACCCATTTGACAAATTTGCCTGACATACCAACTCTTCCCATAGCAAAAGCTATAGCTTCCCATCTCACAGAGTCATTAGCTTTTTTCAGATCTACTTTAGCCGCACATCTCGGGGGGTGAGAATCTCGATGATAATTGTGCATTATCTCATGAGATAGTAAGATGTTATCCTGTATACTTCTACCAGTGGTGAAAGCAGATTGATTGGGATTAACTACTTTCGGCATCACCTCTTTCATTCTTTTTGTCATGACCTTTGTTATGCATTTGTACATCACTCCACAACATGCTATAGACCTTTGTTAGGGACTTGAACTTTAGGGACAAGAGAAATGCATGTTGAATTTACCTCATTCAGCATTTGATTTGAATGGAAGAAATTCTTTGCTGCCTTTATGAAGTCTTTTCTTATGATTCTCCAAGTGCATTTGAAGAAAAGGATGAGAAACCATCACTTCCAGGTGCTTTGTCATTGTCAATGTCAGCCAGGGCTTCTATTATTTCATCTATGGTATCCTCCTTCTGTAAGTTCTCATGGTCTTCTGTACTAATCTGCTGCCTCACCCCAATCTCCTGAAAACCAGAAAAATCCATATTCGGCATAGCAGCTGGACTATATAGTTCCTTGTAATATTGCACGCATTCTTCACCTATCTCATTGAAGTCTTGTAGAACATTTCCAGCACTATCTTTTAGACGAGGTCTTATTTATCACTCTCTGAGCTTGCACAGATTTAAAAAAGTATTGTATATTATTATCCCCTAATCCAATCACCTGATCCCTCGATTTCTGTCGCACCATGCTCTCTTCTGAAGTTGCTGCTTGTACATATGATTTAATGGCTCCCCTTTCCTTTCTGATTATATCCCTATCCAGTGGCTGTGCTTGCAATTCCGTCTGAACCAAATCCATTGCTTGCTTTGTTTCTTTAACTCTGTTCATGATATTGCCTACCCGATCTTTATTCCATTGTATAAGCGCTGCTTTTGTTAGCTTTAACTTCTTCATGAAGACATACATAGGATTCCCTACTACTGCACTCTTCCACGCTTCCTCTACTGTGCTCATGAAGTTTTTCTCTGTGTACCAGAAGTTGAAGAACTTAAAAGCTTTCTTTTTCTGGTTTCTCTGAGTTATGGAAGTCACAACCATTGGGGAATGATCAGAGATGGCTCCTGGGCTCAGAAATTCAGCTTCATGGTCCCCAAACTCTCCTACCCATTCTACATTGCCCATCACTCTATCTAGCTTGCAACTGACTCTCTCCACTTGTTTGTTGCTCCAAGTGAGCAAGTTTCCTTTGAACTTAATATCTACTAAACCAGCAGCAGTAACACAGTCCAAAAGAGCTGTAAAGTTATAAGGTCGTACCTCCAAACCACCTACTTTCTCTTCGGGACTCATAATCGAGTTGAGTCCCCCATTATTACACATGGCTTCTGTATAGTGCATGACATATCGATGATTGTTCTCCATAGGCTCCTTCTCAAACTCATTTCAGTACTCGCATATACCACTGTTACTATGAACTCCTCTCCTGTAATTGTGGCCACTTCCATAGTAATGTGTTGTGTATCTTTCTTCATCAGTTTTGTCTCACACATTCTTGGATTCCAGCAAAGCCAAATGTTGCTCTGTTCAGTACCATTCATACTCCCCTCCATGTGCCATTCTGTGAAAGTTTTATTGAAAATTCTGTCTTGATTTTTTTGCTTCACCCTAGTTTCAACTAGTCCCATTAAACTAACATTATATTTCCTCACCAAATCTCTGACTTCAACTTGTTTAAATGCCTTGTTAAGCCCTCGCATATTCCAACAAGCTAGATTTATCATCTACGAAGTTGAGGGTGACTAGAGGGACTGGTGTTAGTCCTTTCTTTACTTCTGCTGCTAACCTTCTCAGTCCTTGCTTGTGTTTCTATTGTTGCATTTTTCTCTGCTGTGGCTGTGGCTGTGGCTGCTACTTCTCCCTCCTCTTTTTGTTCTGAGTTTATAACCAAATGCTTGAATCTGTTTTCCCCATGCTGAAGGAGATGAAGCCTCATTCGCCCATTATCTTCACTTTCAGTGTTTGCTGCCTCATTCTTGCCTTTCTCTTCTTCTCCATCTGACTTGCTTTCCCTCGTGACACTCTTGGCTTTACAGCTGTGTTTCTTACTCAGAGATTGCCATCCTTTGTTCTCATCTATAATATGTACTTATTGTTCAGTTTGCTTCTCTATTGGGTTAGCTTCCTTCTGTTGCTCACCCTCGCTTTCAGTGCCTTTGCTCACTACCTCATTATTGGGGTCTTTCTTCAGCCATACTGTTTTCATTCCCGTTTCTGTCATGGGTTTTTTGGTCAGTATGCCCAAATACATTACAAGTACTACAACTTGGTGGTTTCCAGTTGTACTCAAAAGCTACCTTGTATATTCTTCTTTGATCTAAGACTACTGGGATATTTTCTGGGTATGGACACTTGGTATTTATCTCTATGCACACTCTTGCATAAGTTGTTTGAGCCATATTCTCTGTCAATCGATCTGTAAACATGGGCACACCTATAGCACTCCCCACTTGGCTGAACCCAGCCTTATTCCACATCTCCATTGGTAACTGTCGCACCCCAATACCGCAACTTTTAACTTTACTAGTACTCAAGCTCTATCTTTGATCGGCTGCACCAATTTGGTTGCCTATGTACCCATTTTGGGATCAAGCCGCCGTAGTTCACCTCTCTTTTCTCACCTCTCTCTGCCTCCATTATCAGCTCCCCTCTTTCTTCTCCTCCTTTCTTTTTATATCCCTCTCTTAGGTTTACTTCATGGGCCACAGTGTCGTCTTGGGCTCACTCTCTTGACCCAATACATACTGTGGTCTGGACCCTATCTCTTGGCCCAATACATGCTATGGTCCATCTATGAAAACGGCTACTACAGTAACCCTTTGACAACAACCCAAATCGGAATCGTTTTTAGCTCTCTTGTTTCTGCTTCAACAAAGAGCTTCCACGGCCTTATCACAAACAGCTTGCTTGCAATATGGAATGAACCTGTATCCAACACAGCCTTGCGGTCGTCATCCTTCTCAAACTGAAAAGTGAACATTGTATCACCATAAGGCTTCATTGTGAAGTTCTTTATCCTCCAAGTTCTGCTAACTATCTCCTTTACATAGTTATAGTTTAACCTCTTCCCCACAAAAGATCCCACCACCTAGTTCTCGAATTTTTTATTGTAAGCAGAGAATTGCGAGCGTTTAACATGAATGACTGGCTTGCCATTGACTATAGTCGGTGGCAAATAACTTCCGTCATGGCTTTGTCATAATATCTTCCGTACTCACTGCACTTCGAATGGCATGTTATGTAATGTTATCATTGACAGTGGTTCCAGTGATAATATTGTTTCTAAAGATATGGTGGACAAGCTGAAACTCAAGGATGAGCCACATCCTGAACCTTACACTATTTCTTGGTTACAGGATGGTGCCACAGTCAAGATTACTCGCCGTTGTCTAGTTTCGTTCTCCATTGGTCCTAAATACAAGGATGATGTTTGGTGTTCTGTTGCACCCATGGACGCATGCCACTTGTTACTTGGTCGTCCCTGGCAGTATGATCTCCTTGTTATTCATAATGGGCGTGAGAACACTTATACTTTCACTTCTAGTGGCGAGAAAATTGTTTTGGCACCACTGACTCCATTTCGCCCACCTTCTCAGCCACGCCCACCAGTGAAACCAGGTTTTCTAGCAGACGGACGTCATTGTGGTATGTTTCTTGCTCTTACTGCGTCATTTCTTGCAAACCCTACTACTATACCACCTGTGTTACAAGCAATGCTAGATTCATATTCTGATGTTTGTATTGAGCCTGCTAATGGAGGATTGCCCCCTTTACGAGATATCCAACATGCTATTGATCTTATTCCTGGAGCTCCCCTCCCTAACTTACCACATTATCGCATGGCTCCTTCTGAACACGCCGAAGTTCTGGCGAGGCAAGTTACCGAAGTTATTAGCTAAGGGATTTGTTAGAGAGTATGTCCCCTCAGGCTTTGGCGACTTTTACTCCTAAGAAAGATGGGAGTTGGAGAATGTGTGTTGATAGCGGGGCTATTAACAAAATCACCGCGGAAATATCGTTTTCCCATTCCCGCTTTGAGGATATGCTTGATTCATTGCATGGTGCTAAAGTGTTTTCCAAGCTTGATTTGCGATCCGGATTTCATCACATTCAGTATCCGCCTTTGGAGATGAATGGAAAACGCCTTTAAAACAAAAGACGGGTTTATATGAGTGGTTGGTCATGCCCTTTGGTCTTTCTAATGCTCTTTCTACCTTCATCGTCTTATGACTCGGGTTTTGAAGCCTTATTTGAATAAATTTTGTGTTGTCTACTTTGATGATATTTTGATTCTGATTCTTCCGAGTCCGAACATATCAAGCATATTGAGATTCTTTTGGGTGTTTTCGCACTAAGAAGCTTTATTTACAACTCAAGAAATGTTCTTTCATGGTTGACTCGTGGTATTTTTGGGTTTTCGTGGTTTACGCCGATGGTATTCGTGTTGATGATTCCAAAGTCCGGGCTATTATTGAGTGGCCTGTTTCTTCTACGATGACTTCGGGTTAAGTAGTTTTCATGGTTTAGCTTCTTTCTATAGAAGGTTCATTCATAATTTCAGCAGTATTATGGCTCCTTTAACTGCTTTGACGTGTGAGAAAGCTTTCAAATGGACTCCTGAAGCTAATGAGGCATTTGACTTGCTTAAGAAGAAGATGAATTCTGCTCCTGTTCTAGTTTTGCCAGATTTCACTCAACTCTTTGAGGTAACATGTGATGCTTGTAAGTACGGCATTGGTGCTATTTTGAGCCAAAATGGCAAGCCGGTTGCTTTCTATAGTGAGAAACTTCATCGGTGCTAAATTGAATTATTCTACATATGACTTGGAGTACTATGCGGTTGTCCAAGTGCGACATTGGCATCATTATCTTATTCATCGCGGAATTCCTCATAAAAGTCGACCATGAAGCTCTTCGTTATCTTAATACTCGGAAGGATGTCGATTTCGACATATCAAGTGGAACTCTTTCTTGCGTAAATATACTTTCCACTTACGGCCAGCCGGAAAGGATAATCGAAGTTATCGATGCTTTTGAGTCGTCGTTCACATCTCTTGGTTACTCTCCATACCTCTTTGTTTGGTTTTGATGAGTTACGCGACTTATATGCTCAGGATGCCTATTTTGGTCCTATTCATGCCGACTGTTTGGTACATCATGGTGTATCTGGTGAATTTTTTCTCCATGATGGTTTCATATTTCGGGGTTCACAGCTTTGTATTCCCGTTTCTTCCCTCCGTGATCAGATTATGATTGAAATGCATGTTGGGGGGTTGAGTGGTCACTTTGGGATCATAAAGACTATTGCCTCTATCAGGGAGAAGTACTTTTGACCTACTATGCGTAGAGATATTAACCGGTTTATTGAGCGATGTTATGTGTGCCAGACAGCGAAAGGTAAGCACACTAATGCTGGTTTGTATACTCCACTTCCGATTCCCGACAAACCTTGGGTTGATGTCTCTATGGATTTTGTGTTGGGTTTACCACGTTCTACACACGGAAAGGATTCTATTTTTGTGGTTGTGGATCGTTTCTCAAAGATGGCTCATTTCATTCCCTGCACTCGTACTACAGATGCTGCACAGGTTGCTCATTTATACTTCCGTGAGATTGTTCGTGTGCATGGTTTACCTCGCACTATCACTTCTGACAGAGATGTCAAATTTACTAGCTATTTTTGGAAAACATTATGGAAGCTTTTTAAGAGTAAGCTCCAATTTTCTATAACTTTCCACCCACAGACTGATGGGCAGACTGAGGTTGTAAATCGTAGTTTGGGTGACCTATTGAGGTGTTTGATTGATGATAATCCCAAATCTTGGGAGTTTGTTCTAACACAAGCGAGTTTGCTTATAATAACTCTCACAACCGCTCTACGTGCCTTTCTCCTTTCATGATTGTAACCGGAATAACTCCTCTATCGTTCTTGATCTTGCTCTTATTCCATCGATCGTTCCCGTTTGTGCATCCGCAGAGGAATTTGCTTCCCGGATTCACCTTATTCATGAGGATGTCGAAGCGTTTGGAGAAATCTTATGCCATGTACAAGACTAATGCGCATAAAACACAAGCTTTTAGTGACTTTCGAGGTTGGTGATTTGGTGATGGTTTATTTGAGAAAAGAACGTCGGCCTTCATCTCACAAGTTAATGATGCGACGATTTGGCCCATTTCCCATTATCGCCCGTCATGGAGAAAATGCTTATGAATTGGACCTCCCTCCCGAGATGCGTATCTCTCGCACTCATAATGTAGCGGATCTCACTCCTTTTGTTGGCAATAGTATTCCACCTATTCCCCACCAGACATAGTGTTGTTCCCGCCATCGCTGGATCGGATTGAAACCGTCATTGATGTTTCTACTACTACGACTTCGCCAGGTAATTTATGATCGTTATTTGGTGAAGTGGTGTGACCGTCCATTCTCAGAAAATTCATGGATTTCTGATGCTACATTTCAACTCATGGATCCTACTTTCTACTAGAAATACAAGGACTTAATCTCGAGGACGAGCTCTTCTCAAGCTGGGGGGATTGATGCGAGGACGCAATAGATTATCATGTGCACAACACATGCATAATGCTACAGCTAGAGTTTATCTTTTATTCTACTTCTATTTTAAATCTTTAGTTAATTTCTATTTTAGTTTCCCAAGTTCTATTATGATTAGGATTTGTTAACTAGTTCTCTATATAAGCAGATGTAAACCTTAAGATTTTCAGACTTGATTATTATTATTGAATTAAAAGAATTCGTTTTTATTCATTAGACCCTAGTTTTGTGTATCTTTATACATTGTGTATCTATTGTTCTTGCTTCCGCGACAAAGATAAATCAGTTCACCACCATAACTTCCACTTCCTCCACATCATAATCCCTAGGGGACTAGTGAGAGCACCTTCATTCAGTGCAAGTTCTTCCTTGTTTTCCTGTGTAATCCGAACGTTCATTTGTGTTTTTTCCATATTTTCCTAATTTTATTGTAAAAAGACTGTTTTGCCCCTAAAAAGAAAATCACCCCTTAGTGGCCACCATTAATGAGATAATGGAGATGTTTAAACAGGTTCAAATTATCTGCTATCTTTTTTCCTGCATATCAGATTCCATCTTAAAGTTTTGTATCTTAGTTCATACTTTTTGCTGTTTTTTATTCTTCATTAGTTCTTAGTTTCTATGGTTTTCTGTGGAATTGTGTGCTTTATACAATTACAGATATATTTTGACACATAGTAAATAGCTACTTAAGGATTTGCCAAAATTCAAACTCGTGATCAATGCTTTGACAGTAAGGCATTCATTTGTTGGTCTGGCTTGAAAAATCTTTTTGAAAAATTGAAGAAAAAGAGTTTAAGCGTGTGTTTCACCTGTAGGTAGACCAAGGTTATAACGTGATGGTGTTTTTAGGGGATATTACTTAAAAGTTAAAACTTTGTGTGGTCGTTCGCATGTGTATACATTTATTGTTGTTGTAGTTCATGAAATACTATCACAATGGTTAATTCGGTACCAAACAACTATGTGAGCAATAATTGTCTATTAATTTGAAGACGAAAGCTTAGATAGAAAATTTGTTCTTTCTGCAATGCTATTGGGGTTGGCTACTTTTTCCCTATCCCTTTTTCTCTTTCTGCAAATTTGTTCTTCTGCCTGAGAGGGCCAAATATTAAGGTTGGGATTAGAGGATTTAGAGCTAAAATTTTCATACCTTTGATGGAGTGAATTTTTAAGTATAGATCCATGACAAATCATATTACTATAGAAGAAAAAAAATGTGTGTTTGAGACTTTGG
This sequence comes from Coptis chinensis, assembly GCF_015680905.1. NCBI lineage: Eukaryota > Viridiplantae > Streptophyta > Magnoliopsida > Ranunculales > Ranunculaceae > Coptis > Coptis chinensis. The sequence continues at coordinate 42,091,441 of NC_141463.1, forward strand.
TGAGTTGAACCTCCTTTAGAGTTTCTGAGGTGGGTAAGAAGTGGAGTACAAATGTGGCTTTCAAACTGGATGAGGCCGTCTGGGTCATTCAAAGCTTTAGGGCTTTTGGAGAGTCTGGTTTTGATAACGGAGCATGGTTCAGGAGCACCTTCAGAGGTAGGGTCATCACCGTGTTTGGCAGAGAAAATAGGGCTGGGAGATATGTGCTAGTGTCGGTTTACTTTCGCAGAGGTAAAGCTAAACACTTGGCTGTTCCTGAAGGTAGTGAGCATGAGGGATGGAGACTCTTTGCTGAAAGCTTAGCTAGAACAACTGCTGGACCTAGTTTCATGGAGATTAGAAGGGTCCATGGCGAAAGATTGGCAGATCGAGAACCTGGTGCTAGCAGGGTGATTCAAGGAGTGTCTTTTGCTGAAGCATTACAAAGAAATTCTAGTAATCCAGCAAGAGAAAGAGATGAAGTCATGAATATTACTCAATGGGTATCACTGTGGGGCCTTAATTTAGATTGTTGGACCCCAAAGACTCTTGAGAAATTGAAGAGCATCATCCCAGGAGCTAAATCTATGATTTGCATCATCTCAGACCAGATCGGTCTATTAGCAGCGGTAAATTTGAGCAAACAAAATATCCCCAGATCTGTGAACCTAGAGGTGGAAGGCAGAATCTTTAAGGTATTTATAGATTTAGAACCGTCTGGGCTTCTCTTGAGGAATATTGTATCAGCAGAGATGGGTAATGTCCAAAATACAGAGGGAGGAGCCACTACCAGGAGCACAGAGGCTAGAAGAAACTCAGATCACTTTTCTGGAGAGAGGGCTGATGTGGCGTCTTTGAGTCAAAATGGAATAAGTTTGAATGGAGGAGAAAATGACAGAGATCAACATGTTACAGAAGTGGAAGGTCAACTTATTTCAAACTCTAATAGTAGGGCGCAGGTGCAACAGGAGATTCTTCTGGAGAGAGAAAATATCATGGCCCCAGCTGGTAATATTCACGTGGCCTCTCCTACCACCAGAATTTCTGGTTCTTATCTCTTCCCTAGTCTTCACGAGAGTTTAAGGAGAAATAATAGAAACGTGGGGTCTGATAAGGACCAGCCTCTTTTTAGTCAGGCCCAAGCCCAAGCCCTTAATACTAACTCAGACAGAGGACTTAGTAACAGAACATGGCCAGGGTTTATATCTACTGGAATAGTGGGCCGAGACCAGACTATTCAGGGGAATGAGTCCATTAACCACCAGGAAGAGCAGGCACCTTTGGGTTTAAACAAGTTCGCTCCACTCTCAGAAGTGGTGGAAGTCCAGGAGGAGAGGGTTTCTGTTCAGAGTTCACAGGATTTTTGTTTCAATGAGTATGAGGAGATGATGCAAACTCCACACTTTGCCCTCAATGGAAGTAGAGACCAGCCTTTTCTTCAAACAATTAACCATATACAGGAAGAGGGAGAGATAATGGTGATAAGTTCGGAGGGAGAGGCACACACGACATTAGAAATTTCCGGCGAGGCAGTATCAGTGGATAGAGAGGCTTGAGTGGAGATTGGAGAAGATGCTAGATCGAAGAGAAGGTACCTTGAGAGTGACAAACCAGAAGGGAGTGAGTCCCCGAATTCTTCTAGAGATAGGGAGGAGGCGAATACTATTCTGGATCTTCATATGCAAGCAGAATCTACTTTGGATAACCGATGCCTTGTAAGGGGTTGCAGTGCAAAGGCTACACAGGGCAGGAACATAGAAGAGCGAAATCTCGAGTTTGAGTTTCAGGATGAAAACAATATGCAGATTGATGACTATACAAAAACTCTGATAGAGAAGGCTTGGAACAGGATTTGGGATGATATGGAGAACAGAATCATGTATGAAGAGGTCTACTTTGAGAAAATTATGGAAGAGGAGACTATGGAGGCAACTTTACCTTCACCGGTATCGGATGTAGTATCCCATCTGAGCCCAGGGAGTCTTTTTTCTGTCCGCCCTTCTATCGTTTTAGATTTTAACCATAGTTTTGAGTATCCTACTAATTCCATCTTCTATCATGACCAGGTTTCCCCTCATTGTTTGGCCAGAAATGATTATAATGCCCCGGTCAAATCAGTGGGGAAGGAATTCAAACAGAGAAGCGTGGAAGCTTCTTCTCTCACTCTAGCCTTGTCGGAGAAAATTGTTTCGAACTCTGAACAGGCTGAGATTACTGGTATCAATCCTTCTGAACAAGTGCAATCTGGTATAACTATATGCTATAACAGGGAGATGGTTGTGAGGTCTCTCAAAACAGATAAGGCTTATAATATCGGGAAATTGGCAGCAGAGTATTATCCAGTGGGTGTGTATGAAAGGGAGGTCTATCAGGGAAAGGAGCTTACCTCTAATCAGCCTTTAGATCGGACACCTTTAGAGATGGTAGAGGTAGGTGCTGAACCCGATGAGGTTCTTACTTCAGTTTGGTTGTCCAAGCATTCTAACAACCTTATTTGATTAGCGGGGTTATCGTATGAAGGGAGGGAAGTGGAAGGTCTATTTTTTCTTTAGTCAAAACAGACCTAGTTAATCCAGTAGCCGAAAGAGTTGGGGGAAGTCAAAATAAAGAGAACTCTAAGAAAAACAAGGAGAAATCTTGCGGGGAGTCAGGTAAAAGAGCAACGAAGGAGCTTCTTAGGCTTGCAACTTCGGTGAACTATGGAGAAGAAGTGCTTGAGGGTAGTGTTAGGAAGGGGAGAAAACCTGTTTTTTATGAATCATAAAATCCTTACTTGGAACGTGAGGGGTTTGGGTAAAAAGAAAAAGCGCCCAGGTATAAAAGAGGTTATTAGGAAGGAGAAACCTAGTATGATCCTTTTGCAAGAGACTAAGCTTAACAAGTTCTCTCTTGAGTGTGTCCGAGAGATTTGGGGTAACCATCATATCGATCGTGTGGAGCTTCCTTTGGTTGGCTCCAAGGGTGGGGTGTGCATCCTTTGGGACAAGGATAAGGTGGAAGTTTTTGATAACCTAGTTGGGGGTTTTTCGGTTTCTATTTTGTGTAAGTTTTCGGGAGAGGAGAGTTCTAAACTTGTCACCGCAGTTTATGGGCCTCCTAACAAGGACTTTTCCTCTTTTTGGAATGAGCTTGATGATGCTTACGCCTTTAGTAGTGGTAGACCGTGGTGTATTGTTGGGGATTTTAATGTGATTAGATTCTCTCATGGGAAAAAAGGAGGATGTCGCATCTCCTATCATATGAGAGATTTTGATGATTTTGTGAGGAGATGTGAGCTCATTGATCTCCCTCTTGCGGGGGGTAGGTTCACTTGGTCTAGTAAAATAGAGGTTTCGACTCTTTCCAAGCTGGACAGGTTTTTGGTTAACAGTGAGTGGGAAGAGGAATAGCCGGCCTTAATTCAATCTGTGGTTACGAGTATGAGTTCTGATCACCATCCTATTTGCTTGGTGAAAGAGATGGGTAGGGGCAGACCCACACTGTTTAGGTTTGAGCTTATGTGGTTCTCGAACCCTAACCTAGTCGGAAAAATCAGAGAATGGTGGGAGGTGGAGCAGATTGGTGATAGGGCAAGTATTTGTTTCGCCAAAAAGTTAAGGTACTTGAAAGATAGAATCAAATATTGGAATAAAAATGAATTTGGCAGGCTTGAAAGGCAAAAAGAAAAGCTTTTGAGTGAGATAATAACTCTAGATTTTAAGGAGGAGGAATGCATTCTTACTAGGGAGGAGAGGTTTATCCGTCAGGAGTTGAAAGGGAATTTTGAAAAGGTCACCTATCTAGAGGAAATATCTTGGAGACGCAAGTCGGGGGTTAGATAGATTAAAGAGGGTCAATCTAACACTAAATTTTTTCATATTTGTGCCAAAGCCAGACAAAGAGAAAATCATCTTGATAGATTGGTTATAGAGGAAGAGGTGGTGACCAGAGAAGAAAATCTCAGAGATAAGGTAGTTGATTACTATTCGAAATTGTATACCGAACCATACCCCGTTAGACCTTTCGTTGATAATCTTGAAGTGGTTCGTATTTCGGACGTGGGAAGAGATGCTTTAGAGGATGACATTCTAGAGGAGGAGGTTTGGGAAGCCATAAAAAGTCCGAAAAGTGATAGATCTCCGGGTCCGGATGGCTTTCCCATTGGATTCTTTAGAAAAGTTTGGGATGTGGTGCATATTGACTTTATGGAGATGGTAAAAGATTTTCATGAGACTAGCTTTTTAGCTCATAGTCTTAACAACACTTTTGTGAACCCTAAAAAGAAATGCATTGAAAATATTGGTGATTTGCGTCCCATTAGTCTTATTGGGAGTGCCTATAAGATATATCTAAGGTTCTTTCGATTCGGCTAAAGAAAGTGTTAGCTCGGGTGATTGCGCAAGAACAAGGGGTGTTTGTTTTTGGGTGACAGATTTTGGATGGTGTGTTGATAGCAAATGAGGCTATTGATGATAGGATTACGCAAAAAGATCCTGGGATTGTGTGTAAGATAGATTTGACCAAGGCATATGATCATGTTAATTGAGACTTTCTTGATTATATCATGAAACACATGGGTTTTGGAGTGCGTTGGAGGAGTTGGGTGAGAAGGTGCGTCTCATCGGCTTCATTTTCTATTCTCATTAATGGGTCCCCGGCTGGTTTTTTCAGGAGCTCCAGAGGTATTAGATAAAGAGATCCATTATCTCCTCTCCTGTTCCTTCTGGTTGTGGAAGTTTTTGGTAGGATGATTGACAAAGCGAATCAGTTGGGGGCTATTGAGGGTTTTAGAGTTGGTTAAGGGCAGGTTTTAGTGTCTCATCTCCAGTTTGTGGATGATACAGTGGTTTTTCTGGGGCACGATTTGGATCAACTTAGATTTCTTAGTGGTCTCTTGTGTTGTTTTGAAGCTGTGTCTGGTCTTAAGGTTAACATGGGTAAGAGCACGATTTATGGCGTTGGTCAGAGGGACAATCTGAATCATCTTGCTTCCTCTGTAGATTGTGTGGTGGGCACCTTGCCTATGAGGTACTTGGGTCTTCCTTTGGGAGCGAAGTATAGGTCTAAAGCTATTTGGGATAATGTGAGTGAGAGATTTAGTAATAAACTAGAGGGGTGGACGGGGCGCTTCTTGTCTTATGTTGATAGGATCATTCTGATCAAGAGCACGTTGTCTAGCCTTTGTGTTTATTATGTCTCTCTTTCACATGCCTCTCAGTATATCACATAGAATGGAGGTGATCATTAGAGATTTTCTATGGGATAATACTGAAGAGAGGCATAGATATCATCTTGTGGCTTGGAATTTAGTGTGCCAATCTAAAAGAAATGGTGGCCTAGGTATTAGGAGCTTACATGAGTTTAACGTGGCACTTCTAGGTAAGTGGTTGTGGAGATTCGGGGAAGAGAGGGATAGCCTTTGGAGAAAGGTTATTGTATCGAGGTTTGGGGAGAGCCATCTTGGGTGGCTTAGTGGCCCAGTTGCGAGTCCTTATGGGTGCGAGCTTTGGAAAGGGATTTTAAAAGTTTGGGATGAGTTTCATAAGAACATTAGATATGTCTTAGGTAATGGAGAGAGTTTCAGGTTTTGGGAGGATGTTTGGATCAGTGATAGGTTCTTATTTAGGATTTTCCCGAGATTATATGCCTTGTCTGTTTTGAAAAATCAGCCAGTTCGCTTGTTCATGAGGATTGATAATGGTAATATGGCTTGGAACATGGGAATTGACACAGCACTCTCTGACAGGGATATAGTGAGTGTGGTAGCTCTTACAGACATGCTGGAGTCCATCCCACTTGTGAGACCAGACAAAGATAAACGTCTTTGGTCAATCAATAATAAGGTGAAATTTTCCATCAGAACTTGGTATTATGCCTTGAGTTCTCATAACAGACCTCAAGCTCTCAGACACACCCTGTTTCCTAGTCGTGTTATTTGGGGGTCCAAAGTTCCTTTAAAGGACACTTTCTTTGTATGGTGTGCAACCTTGGGTAAAATCTTAACTGTCGATAATCTTAGAAAGAGACATTTCAAGTGAGCCTTAGTCAACTTTTGTCCTTTGTGTTTGAAAGATGGTGAGTTAGTGAATCATATCCTCCTTCGGTGTCATTTTTCTTGGCAAGTTTGGTGTTTTCTCATTCAGGGGTCAAGTAGTTCATGGGTCAGTCTAGGTTCGGTGAAAGGTGTGTTAGCCTCTCAAAGGGGAAGACGTATATGGAAAATGATTCCTTTTGCGGTTTTGTGGGGCCTATGGATGGAACGGAATAGAAGAACTTTTGAGGGTGTTGTGGCTTGTTTGGAGGAAGTAATCATGTCAATTAAAGGTCTCTTATTCTTCTGGGCCAAAGCTCATGAGGAAACTAGTAACATTCCTTTTGAGCACTTTGTGTGTAGATGGGAAGATATTTTTGACTTGAGAACGGTGTTTTTTGTTTCTTGTGTACATTTGTTGTTGTTCTTTCTTTCAGTTGGTTATCGATGTAAGGATACCTCATCCTACTATTCCTATGTTTTTATATTTTTATATCAATGAAATATCTATTTACCGATCAAATAAAAAAGAAAGCTTGGATGGAAAACGAAGACTTGTAAGTTTGACTAGTGTTCGACACTTTTTGTTCAGGTAAAACGAGAAGAACTACTCCAATTTGCACAGGGCGCAATTTCAGGGTTAAAGCAAAATGCTGATATTGCAAGGTAATTAAAAACCTATCTGTTTAAAGCGTTTGTGTGCATATTTGCCTTGAAACGGTAGCCTTAGCTTTATAGCTTATCTTGCAAGCATCACATGTGAACCTTCTTTAAGCCTATCTGTTTAAAGCGTTTGTGTGCATTGGCCTTGAAACGGCAGTCTTAACTTTACATCTTATCTTGCAAGCATCACATGATTGGAGACGACCTGCAAAAACCAAAGATAAAACGAAAAAGACATCCAAAAGAGGAGAATAAAAAGGAAGGCTGAAACAAAATACAACATTGAGCTAACAAAAACTCCAACAAAATAATCCCTCAAGGGAAATGACCTCTAATCTTGCTAATTTTTGCAACAAAGGAAGAGTACTTTGATTTTAATTATTAATAAAGGGATTAGCCTCAAAGAACTGTATGTGGTTCCGCTCCAACCAAATACCCCATCATGAATCAAAGGGACTGATACTTTACAATGTTTCTATAACTGAATGGAACGTAGAAACGTCACGAGTGAACAGGCATGTTGATATTTATAAGCCCATATCTGGTTTCTAAAGCCTCCTATTAAAATATGCAAATCCTGGGAACAGATAATCATTGTCAATTGGTTTTTCGTTGGATGCTCTGAAAGTTTTTATTGCTGGTTGAATTTTAATTGGTCATCGTTTGCATGCATGCACAAAAGGAATGATCTCATTGGCCCCCCCCTTCTTTTTCGTGCACATTCCATTTGTAAACCTGCCCGCCTCCAACGAAAAAGATCCTGGCTTCACAACTGGTTATGCTTGATATGAAAATTATCTGTTCATACTGTTTCCTACATCTTAGGTGCCAAGCGGTAGTGGGGTGGGTTTCTTTTTGCGAAAGGACTAAGATAGTCATCATCATATATTATTCATGACCACCAAGATAATCTTTACTAATAATTTCTTCTTCTTTGTGTGGTCACAGAATAGATGCTGAAGTCTCAGGTTTACAACAAAAGCTTGATGGAATTAAAGCAACTCAAGTGCCTTCAAGTGAAGGTCATGAAGCACCAGGAAAATTAATAACAATAGAGGTATACTAGTTGGCCTTTTTTTTTTATGGCACTTCTATTTATAAAGTCTTTAAAATTCACTTGCGACATGGCTAACTTTGAGCTCAATAGAGATGTTTATAGGATGTAGTTACAGACTTTTAGAAAGTCATTTTGTCTATAAATGGTCTTGACTTTTGAAACACAAGTATGCTTCTTAAAGATCGGTATACTCGTGTTTTAAAAGAAGACAGATCTTCCAGCAGTATGTTCCTATTTATTAAACACCGGTGCATCCAATTCAAAATTAATTGGTGAGTGGAGAGGCCCCAGGACTTACATACTTTAATGCAAGGCTTACACTGTCCCATGTGGGATTGTGGGACTATATTAAACATCTCAACACTACATGTTACAGACTATCTTTTAATCAATCATAGAGAATGTTGCTTGCAATTTGTAATAAAATGCGGTCTCATCTTTCTTGCATACATTAACACATGCACTTTTTTATTCTTTTGTCATTATCAGCACAATTCTTTGCTCACCATTAGTTAAAAAGAAACCTTGACTATATAAATCTAATTGAAAGGCAAAACTAAAGTATAATTGTTATTATTATTATTTCTAGTATTATTGTTGTTATTGTGAAAGTAAGTTGGTGTTATGCAGGCCACCACCAGTTTTATTAATCATAAAGTGTTCACATTCACCTCCTTGAGGATACAATCTTCTTCTAAGAAAGTGATGCGGGTTCAGGAAAAGGGGAACGGCAATGGACCCTGTTTTTTTTCCCCCTGTTCATGATGCAAAAAATGTTATGTGAACACCTGATTATTCAACAATGAACATTGTTATTATGCCATTTAAAAAGTTCCCCAACCATAATCTATCTCCATCTCAACTTACACTCAATGACCTAAAGTGAATTAACACTTACATTTAACAAAAATCAACAATGGTGGTCAGCCAGTGGTGATTGATGAAAGTGTGAAGCTGAGATTTGACTCCAGCTTAGTCAGCCGCTTTTCCAGCCTAGTGAGCCATTTTGACCTCAAATGGCGTGAACGCCCTTCTAACATGTGACCTCAAAAGATGTAAGTAGGTGGATCAACTTTTGGTTAAGAAGTAAGATGTTCTTAGAGTGCTAGTAATTTAACTCTCTAAAATTTCTCCAAATCTGCCTAAAATGAAGGTTGGGCTTCCTGCACATATAATACCCATTTCACATGCTTGCAGTTCCCTATATCAATATTTTCACAGCATTCCCGACATGTTTCTTTGATGTTTGCCCTGCGGATCTCACCAGTTTCTGCGTGCACACGTTTCCTGGGAAACGCCCAACACCGTATAATACATTTTTTGGCAATAAATCCACCATTGACAATATTGGGAGGCTCAGTCACAAAAGAGTTAATGACTCAAAAAATGAAAGGAAACCCTATCCCTGAGGTTACATCCTCAAATTGACAATAGACAGGGGCTTCTGTCTACTGCTCACCAAGCCTAACAAGGAAACACATCTAGGACATCATCTATCTTCTCTGGTTATGTTTGGCTTTGTTCCTTTCCATTTCAAGGATCAGGGTCTCCATGTTGCTGTTGGCATAGAATTGTTTCTTTGAGATCTTACTTTGAATTCCACTGCCTTTTAACTGTGGTATCATCTATGCTATCTGAGAATTGAAACGATGAAAACTCTAGATCAAACACCACATCCATCAGGACATACATGGACATCATCTTATTTTTCTTGCTACAGTATTTATAATGTTGTACGGTTGCACCTTATTGTTTTCCTATTGGAACATTTTTATCTCGATCATATTCATCGGAGGATTAACCTCATTATGTGAGAGTTCTAGAAGCACCTTATTTGGTTAACAGCTCTCTCTGGCTCTTCTAGTGTTGTGGTACTTTAACCTTGATTCTCGCCCCAATCTCAGTAGATACAATCTTTCACTGATTCCTCAGCTTCTCTGCGACTCCTCTATGCATATAGAGAAAATAAGGCCCTATGTTCCTTCATCTCAGGCTGTGCATCCTGGCAGTCATCACCTATAAAAGGGCATGGTACAAAATCAGGATTCAGACTTGGCTGCTACTCACTGATGGGTGGTTCACCATTAGGACTATGTTGTTGGTCAGTAAGATAGGTTTCAGGGCATTGTTGAAAAGATTGAGGATTGAGTGGTATAGCATTTGGTTACCTGCTCAATAGGTTTCTGTTGAGATTCAACAGCATCTAACCGTTCCAAAGAAGCTAGAAGCAGCCATAGTGTCTTCTTGATACATTACCATGTTGGGCTCAATATTCTGTTGCGCAGTTTCAGCATATTGATTTGTTCACTTGACCACTTCAAGGAAATTAACTGTGGTGGCTTTATATGTTTTTTTCAATAGGTCTCTCAGCTACTTTAACTATAGGATAAAAGTAAATTTGCTTAAAACACAAAGATGTATACACTTTTATTTTTTTAGTTATTGACCATTCCTTTCAAGGAGTTGATCCCGCTTCTCCAAAAATCTAACATCTGTTGCAGATCTTCATATCTGAAGTTTTATTGACCATTCCTTTCTATGTTGAGTATTGTATGATATTTGTACACCCTTAATGTTTTTGCACTACCCAATTTAAGCAATAGTTCTTTGTGTTTGCATATGTAGGCTCTAAAAGGGGTGCTGGCAGAAGTTAGACTTTGTTCACGTTTAGAAGCGCTTTTACTGCAGAAGAAATCGCTAAACAACGGTGACTCACCTGAGATCCATTTTCAAAAGGCATGATTACTTCTTGTCCTCATTTCTGTCTGTCCTTGTATGCTTTTATTTTGTTAGAATTTGTTTACTTACAAAAGTTCTTCTTAATTAGTAGGGCCCAAAACCTTTAAGTGGCTTCTCCGTAAAACTATCTATCAGTTTGTGGATACCAAGCAGAGCTAAGAGCAATGCTTCTATACACCACTGCAAAATGTTGCTTTCTTAATCCCTACTGAAAGGAGGAAAATTTAGGTTTGGCAGACTTGCACATGCATGATTAACAGAAATCCTCCTCAAGAAAAATAAAACTAAGTTAATAAAGCAAAAGAAAACAAAGGGCGAAGAACAGCATCCTCATCCGACTTTATACACGTAATGATCAGCGGGAAAGGATAGCTGGACTGCAGACACACTATTTCGACAAACAATGAATTAAGGGATGATTTTTGCGAATGTCATCTTCTTGCCACGGAGACCATCCCCACAATTTTTTTTTGACTTATTTGTACATTTTTAACTGGCAGAAGAAGGTTGGAATTAGTGACAATTTATGTACTGTTCAACTTGTTCCAACTTCGGAAAGGCTAAAGTCATTAAATGGGTAGATTTTTTTGGAGAGTTATCTCCATGTTATAGTAGTTATTTTCACCTAGAATCAGCCCTTAGATTGATTGTAGGTGGTTAGGATTCAGTATGTCGGAGTGATATTCCATCTATACCTTAATGCCAGTGATGATGATATCATTTCTTTTCCACGTTTTTAGTGGTGCGCTACACTTCAAGGTGGCAAACCAAGACAAAGAAGCCATGTTCCATGGAACTTTGGAGAGAGGAGATGGTTAGGCAGAGACAAAAGAGAGCTATAAAATGAGTAGAGTGGTATCCATTTTGTGCTCATTGGAGGAGTTTACCAAGTTGAGGTCATTCACATTCAGGTTTCGGCTAACAAATGAAAGTTTCATATTAAGTGATAGTATGGTCTTTATTGTAAAAATGTAAAATAGAGTAGGTTGGTAAATAAAATGAGGATTATCTTGGTCATTTTCCATTTTCATAAAAAGAATTTAATGTGAGTTCAATAGATATTGTTTAGTGACTTTCCACAATCTCTTGTTGTTGAAAGAATCTAGAGCAAGCCTCACAACCAAATCCATATGTCCACCCAAGATTAAGTGAGTATGGCCCATGCTAAGTGAGTGTAGATTGGGATAGGGGATTGATTATGGAGTTTTGGAGGGGGCATGTGGCAGCCACAAAGCGTGACAAACTGGCAATGGAAGGACGTGGTGCAAGGTTGTAGCTAGTGTTAATGCAATAACATATGGTAGTGAGATCAGATAGGTGGCTGTTGAGATTTATAATCCCATAGCGGGGTATCTTAAGTGTACGCAGAAAAATATGTAAGTCTTAGGGGCCTCTCCATTTATTACCAATTGGTTTTGAGTTGGATGCCCATATTTAACATGGTATCAGAGCGGGTTATTTCTTTGGCCTAGAGGGCCCCATTCACTCCACACCACCCATTTAAAAATTGTCTACGTGTTAGGCTAAAATATTAGCCACAAGTGAGGGGGAGTGTTGAGATTTATAATTCCATATCGGGTATCTTAAGCCACATTCAAAATATGTAAGTCTTGGGGCCTCTCCACTTATCAACAATTGATTTTGGGTTGGATGCCCATATTTAAAACTGGCTAGACCTGAAGGAACAAAAATAAATGAAATTAATATGGGTTTGAGTGATGGTGGGTTGAGGAAGTTAAAGATGTGGAAACTCGGCGGGGGGTCCAAGGGTAAATCTGAGATTATGAAGAAAAAGGTGGTGGATCAATGGATGGGCCAAAAGCTATTTCTTTGAGGAGACCAAACACAAAGAAACAACAATAGGAAAGAAACTCGGCCTACTTTCTTTTCATTTTTAATGAGATTTCAACTTTACCGAGCAAAAATAAATAAATAAAAAAGGAGAGAAGGGCTGAAGAGAGGGAGTTCAAAAAATAAGGAAAGGCCCAACCCACAATCAGATAGAATTAAGCACAAAAGTAGAGGTTAGGTGCTGAACATTGGCTCAGTCATTAATCAGTTGGAGAAGTTGTTGGCTGCCTTGTGAAAGGGGAAAGGGAGTAAAAAAGAAAGGGATATTGACACCACCAGTTTTATAAGAGCCACTTAACTAAGAAGTAACCACAACTTAACTAAATTCTAGTTAAAACTAACTTAACTTTAAAAATTCTAGTTAAAACTAACTTAGGACATTTCTTTTCCTATTTTACTCTCTATAATAGAAGAAAAAAGAGATAGAGAGTGAAAAAATCTTTAACCTACTTTATTGACTTTAGCTCTACTTTATTGACTTTTAAAGGGATAGCCTTGACAACGTGTTCTTCTATATAAAAAATAAAACCCGCAAACTCTTTCTATTCAACCCTAATGTCTTCTTCTTCTCAAAAACAAAGTTTACAAAACCAAAAAAAAATCTTAATGCTGATCAGATTACAATGTGTTTGTGTTTGATTACATGACAATGTCTTAGATTACTTGTTCTTAAAGTCAGATGGCTAATCTATTGTATTAATCTGATTGTTTTAATTGGTAACCCCAATTCAGAATGTCGTATTGGCATGTTTCAAACAATGACTACTTGCTTTCTCAATGGCTTACCTTTTTCATTCTTTCAAAGCTTCTACCGGTTTCAAGTTTATTTACAGTTCCAAAGACATACCCCTCAAAGCCATGATTACGAAATCCAAAATGTGAATATCCCGAGGCTAAATTATTACCAAAAAACATTAAGAGAATTAATCTTACTAGAATTAGGCAATATTTTTGTAGCAACTTAACAGGTACTGGTGCTCATTTTATATATTTATTTGTTATTTTTTTTTCAGTTTGGACCGCCCTAGCAAGTTTTAACTGAGGGATTAGTCAAGTGGTGGTCCACTAGTTAGTTGGGTCAGCCTTAGTAGAACTAGTGGTGTCAATATGACAACCCAAAGAAAATGGAAATTCTCTAAAAGTCTATGAAAGAAGAATGAAGAAGAAATGGGAGCCTGAACAAGGGCCTTGGTAGTTGTGGAGAAGACTAGAGGGGATCACATTGGAGGTGGTGGTCGACAAGAGATTTTCGTGAAGACCAAAAGGAGGAAGTTTGGTGCTCAAGAGTTGGGTGGAGAGGAGAAGTAGTGTGGGCAGTAGCAGCGGTGTCAAGCCTTTGAGCTCGAAAGAAAAGCAAGAGGAGATGATCCGTTTTGGGGAAAGATGGGGTTTCAAGGTCAACCATGGCAAGAAGATTGTGAAGCTTCTTGGTAAGATGGAGGAAGGCATGGTGGAAGGTACCTACTCCTTGTCTGATGACGGTAGCGACTTTGTTGACCTAGATGATAAAGATAGTGAGGAGGATGACCATGCACGATTCAGCTGGAGGAGGACTTTTGGGGTAGAGGATGTGAGGTGAAGAGGGATGATGAGAGGAGGATAGAAAGGGTGGTCACTGTGGTTTTGTTGTGTTTAAGGGAGTTTTATTTTTCTTTTTAGCATAGATTTTGTGTTGTTTTTTTTTTTGGGTTCGGGGCCAATCAAGTTGTTAATGACTTGTCTTGGGTATAGATAATACTTGCTAGAAAATGTCCATTTAAGATTATCGTCGCATACCTTCTTAATATATTCATCAATATGTCTAGGTCGTTTGTTTTTCTACTTGTAAATAGCTATCTTAATCTTGCAAATGGTAGGATAAAACTCACCATATGTGAACTCTATTACCTTCTTGCTAGAGTCAAGTTAAACTCAACTACATAACAGTACTAAGTACTGTAAAAACCAAAGTCGGAAACCTCAAAATGAATATGACACATTATAAAGGAACCTGCAAGGGGTATTGGGGTGGTGACATGAGCGAGCTTCTGTAAGGGCTATTGGGAGAGTGAAATTGATCGAGTAGCTCATTGCTACTTGGACCCAAAAACATATAATCTTTACTATCATTGTTATAAATTCAAAGTGAATTTTACCGATAAAAAAGAAAAAGAAAAAAGGATTATTGCAAAAAGTATATAAAAGACATCCACTTTCAGTTCGGCTTAGATTTTTTTTTTTTGCTTGGTAAAAGTTAAATTGTATTAGTCAAAGAAAACGTAGGTCGAGATAGCCTACCATTACAACGGAAATATAAAAACAACCCAAAAATAAACCAACTACCCTCCTCAAGACTCTCTATACATAATATCTTCCCATCTAGCTACAAATTGTTCAAAATGAATGTTTCTTAGATCCATAAAATATTTACTCCAATAACAAAGGAGCCCTTTGATATCTAGTACGACTTTCTGGATCACTATAGTTTTGCCCTCAAGAATACGTCTATTCCGTTCTAACCAAATACCCCACATAATTGCGAAAGGTAGCATGTTCTATATTCTTTGCCCTCTCGATGAAAAAGGCCCTGTGTACCACTGAGTAAGGAGATCCACCACTCAACTAGGACTGACCCAAACGATACGAGACTCCCAATGAAAGCAAGACCAAATTGTCCAGGAAAAAGGACAATGCAAAAGCACATGATTAACCGATTCCTCAACCATCGAGCATAAGGGACAAAAATCTAGAGTTTGACCCCTAAAATTTTTTTATTGTCAACAGTAAGAATACGCTCTAAAGCTGTAGACGAAACAAAGAAAGCAATTCTCGTAGGGACTTTGGAACCCCAAATTCTTGAACCTGGAAAATGGGGAATGGAAACAACCCCATTATTTTGGGGATACCAAAAACGAAGAATGAGATAAAACGACTTGGTAGAGTAGATCCCTTTCTTGTCAGGGCACCAAGCCATCGAATCAAAGTCCCGTTGGTTGAGATGTACCTCTCCAAGCTGAGCCATAAGAGAGGCTAACTCATCGATAACCCAATCGTTGAAAGCCCTACGAAAACCAAGGTTCCAAGAAATGTCTCCATCAGATCTAACCATGCATTCGCTAATTGTGCACCCTATGTTGAACAAAGTATTAAACACCTCTTTTAAAGGTCTATCTCCCAGCCATGTGTCTTCCCAAAACAATATTTTATCTCCTAAACCAAAACTATACCTAATACCTCTTTTAAACTTGGGCAACACTTTCATAATACCCCTCCAAACGTCACACCCATTAGGAATGCAAACGGGACCACCTCCCAACCAAAATTAGCTTCAACAAACCTAGACACGATAACTCTTCTCCATAGACTATTCCTCTCTATACCAAACCTCCAAAGCCACTTCCTTAAAAGCGCTAGACTGAAAGTATGTATACTCCGAACACCCAAGCCCCTATCCATCTTAGGCAAACAAACCAAATTCCAATTGATGAGGTGATACCTATGGTTCTCGTCTGTGTCATCCCACAAAAAATTCCTAATGATCGACTCTATTCTATGAACAACACTCAGAGGCGCATAAAAAAGGGACAAAGAATATACAGGTAGGTTGGATAAAGAACTCTTAATGAGTACAAGACGCCCCCCTTTAGGCAAATTCTTAGCCTTCCAACCGCTAAGCTTCTTACTGAACCGCTCAACTACAGGATCCCAAATAGCCTTAGATCGAAAAGGAGCACCAAGAGGAAGGGCTAGATACATAGAATGCAAACGATCCGAACCACATCCAAGCACAGAGGCTAAGATGCGAATGTCTCCCACCTACCCCACTGAAAACACCTTACTCTTTGAGAGGTTAACACATAGACCCGACACAACTTCGAAACACCCGAGAATGCCCCTAAACCACCTTACCTGCTCAATATCATCCCCTAAAAAGACAATGGTGTTGTCAGCAAACTGAAGATGAGAAATGAGCACATCCTCCCTACCAACTCTAAACCCTGACAATACTCCCATCTCGTTCGCCCTCGAAAGCATTCTACCCAACACCTCCACTACCAAAATAAACAAGAGCGGAGATAAAGGATCTCCTTGTCTAAGACCTCTAGTAGTCTTAAAATAACCAGCTGGAGACCCATTCACAAGCACAGAAAAAGAGGCGGTAGAAATACATTTTCTAATCCATCCTCTCCACTTAGAACCAAACCCCATTCTATCTAAGACATAATCAAGAAACTTTCAACTCACATGGTCATACGCCTTAGTTAAATCCACTTTACAAACAATACCACCCACACCCCTCCTATTTCGATCGTCAATTGCCTCATTGGTGATAAGAATACCATCCAAAATTTGTCAATCATACACAAAAGCTCCTTGCTCTTGGGAGATCACACAACTGGTCACTCTCTTCAGTCTAGATGAGAGAACTTTCGAAATGATTTTATAAGCACTCCCAATCAAACTGATAGGGCGAAGGTCCCCAATGTTTTCCACATCATCAACTTTAGGAATCAAAGTCACAAAAGTCTTATTAAGGGTATGAGGAAGAAAACCCGACTAATTAAAATCCACAACCATGTTCATGAAATCAACTCTGATAATCTCCCGACATTTCCTATAAAACTCTACAGGAAAACCATCTGAACTATACTACAAATGGCATCCCAAACCTCATCCTCATCAATATCTCTTCCATCTCATCTCTATCCTGTAGCGATATACCCGCCAAAGGGAGATCATCCACCAAAGGTTGTGCCTGAGTTGGCTCAGTATAAAGATAAAAATTCACAATTTCTTCTCTAAGGCAATTTTCCCCTCTAATATCTTTGCCCTTGATGTTAAGACACTCTAAGTGGTTTATTCTTTTTCTAACTCTAGCCATTTGATGAAAGAAACTCGTATTTTGATCATCTTCAAAAAGTAATTTAGTTTTGCTCTTCTGTCTTCAAGAAATCTCTTCCCTCCTAGCCAAAATCTCAAACTCCGACTTGAGCTCAACTCTTCTTCGCCTCTCTGGAGACGACAAAATATTTTCTTCTTCCTTCATATTAAGGACTTTTATTTCCTTGAGAAACTCTTCTTTTTTCCGATCGACCCACTTTAATCTTTTCTTTTAGAGCTTTCAATTTATTAGCAAAAATGAAACCTGGACTATTCTCAAAATGAAACGAATCCCACCAATCTTTTATATTAATGATGAATCTCGGATCCTCGAACCACATAAGCTCAAACCTAAACGGGGTAGGTCTCCTAACATCACACCCACACTCCAAAACAATCGGATGATGATATGAGGTTGCACATGGGACAATAGACTGGATTAGTCTAGGCCACTCTTCCTCCCATTCGATGTTCACCAAAAAACGGTCCAATTTTGAAAGAATTGGATTTTCTTGATGGTTAGACCAAGTATACTTGCTACCTATAAGAGGGAGGTCCATGAGTTCACATCTATTCACAAACTCCTCAAACTTCTCAGCTAATACGACTCCCACCTTTTCTGGGAATATCTCGTAATATTGAAATCCCCGCCTATACACCAAGGCAACCCACTAGCAAAAGCAAAAGTATCGTCCAGCTCACCCCAAAACATATCTAAGTTCTTTCCACAAGGAGGACGATACACACCGGTGATAACCTTATGGACCTTAAACACACAGAGAATAGACACAGAAAAGAACCGGTAGCGGACTCAAACACTTGCACCTTATCCTTATCCCAAATGACACAAATACCCCCGGATGTATCTATAGATGGAAGGAAAATCCAATCAACATTAGGAATGCCCCAAATATCATTAACCAAACGGGAAGAAATACATTCTAACTTGGTTTCTTGAATGATGACCACACTAGCCTGAACCCGACGAATACAATCCTTGATAGCGGGATGTTTCGATTCCGCACCAAGACCCCTCACATTCCAAGAGAGAATTTTATGATTCATTATTAAGTTTAATCACCCTCCCTCTACAACCACTACTTACTGACGACTCATCCCCATAATTAACAGAACTAGACAACCTCCACAACTCTTTGCTCAACTTATCTTTTGTCTCCGACCGAGACTGACCAGCCTTTCCCAAAACAACATGATCCCGTTCCAAAGTATGGACGCCTTCGAATTTTCTAAGATTCTTACACAATATATTTTTTAGTAGAGACAACGCCTCTTGCTCTCTCTCCCCGTAAGAAAGACCCGCTATATTAGCTAACTCATTCACACGTTCCAAAAGCCATTTAATAGTCCCTTCCTCCATGGAATCTTCTAACGGACCATGCATCGAAATGGGTTTAACAACAGACGGACTACCCAACCCTTCTTCACCTTCCCCCAATACGTCATTCTCTTGAAAGATCATACCTCCAGAAGGAGATTCCAAAAAGCATTTTCGGCATTTAAGTTTGTATCCTCAATTTTCGAATACATGGTTAGAGCTAGAGGACTCATTTCCAGATCGTGGCTTTCACATTGCATTTCAGATATTGGAATCATCAAAGCTTTAGCTTCGACTGATGGCCCGACATCGAATTGTTTACCTCTTACCGGCAGGATACCCTGATTAGAAGATTGATATAGTTATTTGTAAAGTTTTAGTAATTGCGAAGAAGGAGAAAAAATCTCAAAAGTGTCTTTTTTCCGCATCGTGGACCCCTTTTATATTATAGAAACAATAATGTTAAACACACCCACATCAATGATAGTTTCACCATACACATAAAGACAAGTAAATAAATAAAACAGAAAAACTCATATCTCCAACACTCCCCGGAGTGGAGCATACACATCAAACATGCCCGGCTTGAAACGAGATTTTGAAACACATGGCGAAGCTAATGGCTTCGTGAATATATCACCTAGCGGGTCATTGGATCGAATATAGGGAGTAGTAATCTGTTTCTTCAATAGTAGGTCCACGAATGAAGTGGCAATCGACTCGATATGCTTTGTGCGTTCATGAAAGACGGGATTGCTAGCAATATAGATGGTCGCTCGATTGTCACAATGCATTTGCATTGGAGTAGGAACATCAATACCCATGTCCCTCAAGAGAGAATGAACCCACAACATTTCGAATAAAGTGTGAGCCATCGCGACGATACTCCTTCCAGACTAGAACGAGCAACTACATTTTGCTTTTTACTACGCCAAGTCACAAGGTTACCCCCAACGAAGGTGCAATAGCCAGATGTAGACCGTCTATCAAAACGGCTACCAGCCCAATCAGCATCACTATATCCCGTCACACACAAAGAAGACAGTGGCTGGTACAACAAACCCTTCCCTGGGTTACCTTTCACATATCGCAAAATGCGATAAATAGCATCAAAATGTGGTTGACGTGGAGCATGCATAAAGCGACTCACGACACCAACCGCATAAGTAATATCTGGACGAGTAACTGTAAGATAAATGAGCTTCCCAACTAGGCGTCTGTATCTGCCCACATCAGCAAACAACTCCCCCTGCTCGCCATCCAATTTGACAGTAGAATCCATAGGAGTATCAATAGGACGAGCACCCAAAAAACCTGTCTCAGAAAGCAAATCTAGAACATACTTCCTTTGGGATAGAGAGATACCCTGTCGAGAGCGAGCAACTTCAATCCCAAGAAAATACCGAAGAGCACCCAAATCTTTAGTATGGAATTTTTGGCCCAAATACATTTTCAGCGATGTAATTCCTTCAGAATCATCTCCAGAAATAATAATATCGTCAACATATACAATAAGAACAATGGTACCACCTGAGGAGCGGCGCACAAAGACAGAGTGATCACAGTTAGAACGCTGGAAGCCAAAGCCAATGACAACAGCACTAAAACGATCAAACCATGCACGAGGAGACTGCTTAAGGCCATAAAGAGCCTTATGCAGTTTACAAACAAGGTGCTCGCTGCCCGAAACCACATAACCAGGAGGTTGCTCCATGTAGACTTCTTCTTGTAAGTCACCGTGAAGGAAAGCATTTTTTATATCAAAGTCGATATAATGGCCAAGAACGATTAGCGAAGAATGAAAAAGAAGAATCCGCACAGAATTAAGGCGAGCCACAGGAGAGAAAGTCTCTAAGTAATCAACTCCATATCTCTGTGTGTATCCTTTAGCCACCAACCTCGCCTTAAGGCGCTCAATAGAACCATCGGGAAGGTATTTAATAGTGAAGACCCAACGACATCCTACTGTATGTTTCCCACCAGGGAGAGGAGTAAGTTCCCATGTAAGATTTTTGTAAAGAGCACTCATTTCCTCATCCATAGCACGTTTCCAACCAGGTGAAGACAATGCCTGTTCATAAGAGGAAGGAATAGAAACAGAAGAAAGAGTGAAAGCAAATGACTGCAATGAAGAGGAAAGACGATGATAGGACACAAAATTGCTAATGGGATGTAGAGTGCAAGAACGTGTACCTTTCCTTTTTGCAATGGGCTCATTAATTGAATCACAGGAGGAAGCAAGAGGAGCCTCTGACGGAGAAGTAGTTGGTCATGGAGCATTAGAAACACCTTGTCGATATTTGCGGCGGTTGGTAAACTGTAAAGGGAGGAGGATCACCGGGCAGTGCTATATCGCATCGGAAGAGTAGGTGAAGGAGGATCACTGGGCAGTGCTATCGGCATTGGAAGAGTAGGTGAAGGCAAGGAATGCTCCCCCTCACGAGATGATATAAGATCCATAGATAAACTTTGACCAGGTGATGAAAAAAAAGGAGTGGACTCAAAAAAAGTAACGTCAGCACTCACAAAATAACGTCGTGCATCAGGACTGTAACATCGGTACCTTTTTCGAAAGTCGCGAGTACCAAGAAATATGCACTTGCGAGCACGGGGAGATAACTTGTCATGACCAGGATCCAAGATATGTACAAAGGCAACACAACCAAAAACACGAGGGGTTAGTTGAAAGGGAGAACTATCGGAATATAAAAGAGAAAAAGGAGTTTGATTACCCAAGACTAGAGATGGCATACGATTAATAAGGTGACAAGAAGTGAGGACGGCATCAGCCCAAAAATATTTGGGTACGTGCATATTAAACCTCAAGGTACGCGCAACATCTAACAAATGGCGAAGCTTTCGTTCTGCAATCCCATTTTGTTGCGAGGTATGAGCACAACTAGTCTGGTGAATGATACCTCGATCAACACAAAAGGAATGCATAATAGATTGAGTGTATTCCAAGGCATTGTCAGATCGAATAACTTTAATTCGCTTACCAAATTGAGTAAAAATCTCGTTATAGTATGCAGAAAAAATGCGAGGCAACTCAGACCGCTCTTTCATCATAAATAATCGAGTCATTCGAGAAAAATCATCAACAAATATAACAAAATAAAGATATCCATTCATACTTTTGGTTCGAGAAGGACCCCATATGTCTGTGTGGACTACATCAAAAGACTGTGACTGACGACTATGACTAGTACTAGGAAAGGAACTACGATGATGTTTGCCTAACTGGCAAGCCTCACACTCTAGACTCGACACATGACCCAATTGAGGGATAGCTAGCCGCAACTTTGCTAACGATGGGTGACCTAAGCGGAAATTAAACAATTTTCAATCAAAGGATGAAGAAGTAGGGATTTCACCAAAATTTAGAAAATATAGCCCATCTTTCTCATGCCCCGAACCAATCGTCTTCTTCGTCAAGAGGTCCCAAATACACAAGAAGATTGAGAAAATGTTACCGAAAGCAATTCAAAGTTTTGGTTAGCCGGGCATAAAAGGATTAAATGGAAACTTGGGTACATAGAGACTAGATGATAAAGACAAAGAAGAACTAGGGTGCAGAACACCTATCCCTTGTACTGGACGGGAAGACCCATCAGCTAATACAATCTGGTGGTTTATAGGAGTCAAATCAGAAAAGAAGGATGCAATTACGGATATGTGAGAGCTAGCTCCTGAATCAATGACCCATGATGGGGAAGAATGGGCCACACATGCAACATTACCTGAATTAACCAAGGTAGCAGTAGAGGACGATGAATGGGGAGCCACATTTTTCAATGTTTGAACTAGCTCGCTCAATTGAGTGGTAAGTGCATCACGAGTATCAGAATTAGAAGGCACATGCCTAGATGAAATGGGTGGTTGTGTTGGCTGCTGGGCGTCAGAAACTTGATGCACATATTCTGGCTTACCCCACTTAATCCAACAGTAGGGTTCTGTATGATTGGTTCCACCACAATGATCACACTTCCTGTCACCTCGTCCACCAGTACGTCCACCACGTACACCACGAGGACTACGACCTCCACGACCCCCACGAAAACCACCACGAAAACCACCTCGACCAGCACTGCTAGAGACAAAGGCTGATGACTCTGTAAGATTAGGACTAGGAGTGGAACTTTGGCCTAGTGAAGATCTTAAAAGTCGTGAATACGCATTAGCAGCGGTAGGTAAAGATTCACTGGCGAGAATCTGATCTTTAAAACCCTTCAACTCTTGATCTAGCCCACGTAATAAAGTAGCAATTGTGAACTCCTCCCAGTGACGCTTTTGTTGTTCCAAATCAGCTGTAAAGGGTCTATGCTGTAGTAGTTGCTCCCATAAATTTTTAAGAGTACCATAGTACTCTGAAAGGGTTCTTCCAGACTGTTTTGTAGCAAAAATTTGCTCATACAAGTCATACACCCGAGACACATTGCTTTGATGAGAAAACGACTCACTTAAGGAGTTCCAAATTTTCTTTGAAGAATCGCAGAACTCAACTGTGGTGGCAATGTGGGGCTCCATACTATGCCATAACCAACCCATCACAATAGAGTCTTCACACATCCAATCTTCATGCTTCGTGTCAGTACTTGCAGGAGGATTATCAGTTAAGTATTTTAGTTTCTTCTTCCCCCGTAAATAAACCCGTACTGCATGAGCCCATGCTAGATAATTGACGTCATTTAGTTTTTTAGCAGTAATGGATTTGGGCAAAAAATCATCATCCTTTACCGCTTGTGGCGGTTGTTTTTCCTCCGTCATGAATAATAGTCACAAACAGCCAATCACAAAGAGTAATAAAAGAAAGTCTGATAAAACAAAATTACCACTAGAACTGATTCACGAGCAGACGAGACAACAACCAACACCAAATATCAGCAGCACACACATCAAATAGCAACCAGATAAAACATCAAACACCATATAGGCATTTTTCAGCACCTAAAAAAAAATTGTAAACATAGATGTGCCTGAGTAGATGAGAGAGAGAGAGAGAGAGAGAGAGGATCAACCCTATGGCTCGATACCATGTAAAGTTTTAGTAATAGGTCTGTGAAGGAGAGAAAAAAATCTCACGGCTGTGTCTTTTTCCAGACCGTGGACCCTTTTATATTATAGAAACAATAATGTTAAACACACCCACATCAATGATAGTTTCACCATACACATAAAGACAAGTAAATAAATAAAACAGAAAACTCATATCTCCAACATTATTTAATATCTATAGTTTAAGCCTAGAGGTGATAGGGAACCAAATCCTTAGTGCTTAGGGAGCCACGTTGCATGGCTCATCTCATGACATAATCACGAAAAATTAATTTAAGGAATGAGGAATCCAAAATTTTCTTAGTGTGGTTGGGTAGCTCAAATTATTTATTTATTTATATACTTTGTTGCATGGGTACTCCATATTTTGTGCCGTGACCGGCGTGCCCCTACCCCACACGACTCAAATTTGACACCGACATTTCTAGATGAAGAGGTGGAGTATATTATGCCATAAATAAGATATGCACTAAGTAAACATAAAATGTTAGAATTGAAACCCTACAACCCTCTTTGGCATATTTAGAAATTTCCAAATGAGCCTATTTTTTACAGGGATGTTATCCCTGGTGGGGAGATGACATCCACAAAAAATTACAAAGTGCACAAAGGTGGTCTAGTTTGAAAAGTTGTTTGTGATTCTATTTGGTTTGTAATTCCTATAACTGATGTAGCTTATTCTATATTTTGTAGTAGTACAATTTGAATCCATTTATAGGCAATACACTTACTAACGATGGAAGTATACAGGCTCCCATCAACTACTAACCTTAGCAAGATACTAAAGCAATTAGGTAAATGGAGCCAACTCGCACAATGAGAAAATTACAATTGTAATGTCACTGATCAACTCAATACTAGGATCATGATTTATTATCTATTATTCTTATATTGTTCGATTTTATGGGTATCACATGTTAATTTTCTATTTTCAACTCTTTTTGTTGATCCGTAGATTGACAAGTTGAAGATCTTGTCAGATTCTCTTGCAAGTTCCACTTCAAAAGCAGAAAAGCGTATTTCAGATCACAGGTCCGTAAAAATATCGTTGGATCATTGTTTAAATTTCTTATCTAACTGCATTTGCGTAGGAGCGTGATTTTATTTTCTGTCACAAAACCAGTGACTTTGAATGCATCTCAGCGTTGCTCAAAGGGATCATCTCTCGATAAAGGCTTTGTTGTTTTGATTGTCTAAAGTCTTTAAAGAGTTTGGATTATGTTCTTAGACATGGGGACATGGTGTTTTACAACCATATATATCATCCTTTCTTTCAAAGAATTACAACCATATATATTAATCCTTTGAAATCAGTACTTCCGACATTCATACCAAACATTCTTTCAGTCTTATCCAGTTTTCTAGGTCCCTTTGACCTGTGGTGTTGTAGATTCAAGTGTAATTTGTCTTCTACTAAATTTTATTACCTTGTTATGATAATATAAATCCATGACTAATTGATACCAACCTTAGTGTAATTTGCTATGGAATGCTTTCTTTGAATGTTGTAAGCAGGCATCAGAAAGAAGAGGCGCTAAAGTTTCGTGTTGCTAAAGCCAGTGAAGTTAGTGAAGTTGAGAAGGTAAATTTGAAACCTTTTGGTTCTTTGATTGTGGAGGCGTCTGATTCTAAGTATGAAAGTTTTGTTGTTATGTCCAAGTAACTTGGCGTTCTTAGATTAGTAAACCTAGATCTTTCTTCCCCTCCTATGTTTTCATTTATATTAACAGTTGCATAGCAAATTGCATCACTTTTATAGTCGGAGTCATTGGGCCTACTACCTTTGATATCCGCTTCCAAGTGATAGATATGGTCGAATTTAGACATTTGTTTTCAACTGTAGTTATACAGTCAACAGTCAAAAGTATAGAAAACAGTCAAGCATGCTTCTCATTCTGCACATGCATCCTGTGCACCTGGTGGACAGAAGCTGTCTTGTTGCTTAAGTTCCTTGGTCTTCATCAACCTTTCTTTTTACTTGTCTGGTATTGTTTCTGTAAAGAACAAGAATGTTCCCTACAGATGGAAGAACTTCTGGGGATCCTAGGTGGCTAGGGTCATTCTAGAAGTCAATTGATCAGTGCCTCATAGCACCACCACCATTCATGCTTAGATTTCTGTTTCTAAGTATTCTTGGAAAGTTTCGATTAGGTGGACAGAAACTGTCCTGTGGCATCAGTTGCTTGGTATATCCCAAACTTTTTTTTAGAGAAAATTTGTGGATGGGCATTAAAATGCTGTCCCATTGACAGCAGCTCTTGGTTGGCCTGCATAAGCCCATTTACTGCGTCATATTTTAACTGAAAACAAATATAAAATAAAAAGATGAAATGGAAAAGAGGAAATTGAAGGAACAGAGTTAGCAAACCGTTCACTTTGTTGAGAAGCAACTGCGTACATTACCCACTACCCCAGCAATGTTCAATCCACAAATCGTACTAGACAAAAAAGTTGATTCTTCAATTTGATAAAATCCTTAAAAGAAATTGCTTAATTTCTTGTTTAAATGGGTTGGAAATTGCTATAAACCAGCAAAGGAACCCTTGGAACCAAGAAAGATATATCCATAAGTCGAACATAACATAATCAACTGGGTTGGTGAAGTGGGGTTTGTTAATTGGGTGTTGAACAATAACAAACTCTGGATTTTGCTTCTCTCCGACTAACAGTGGATGAGTTGGGATTTTTTGGGTTTGTTAATTGGGTGTTGAACAATAACAAACTCTGGATTTTGGTTCTTTCCGACTAACAGTGGATGAGTTGGGATTTTTTGCTTCTCCCTTTTCTGTTTTACTTTTCCTATATTTTTGTCCTTTTCTCGTTTAATGATTACTTTAATCTGTCGTGGTAAATGGGCTTATGTTGTCCAATAGGAAGCTGCTGTCCACCGGACAGCATTTTAGTGCCTGTCGACCAATTTTCTCTTTTTTTTCCCTTTCTTGTCTGGTATTGTTGCTGTAAAGAACAAGAATGTTCTTCACACTTAGCTTGACAGAACTTTTGGTCATTCTAGAAGTCAAGTGATCACTGTGTCATAAAATCATGATCTTTCATGCTTAAATTATGTTTCAAAGTATTCTTCAAAAGTTGAGATGAGGTGCTCTCTCTCTGATTGGTATGTTATATATTTGATATAATTCCAATCAAAAGGAAGTAGGATGAAATGTCCTACTATTACAAGGATTTAAAGCTAGAAAGAGAAAAAAAACTAAGTTACATTGGCTCTGATCTGTGTGTCCATATCTGTCACGAAAAAATATTTTAAATTGAGGTATATCACAGTTAATATGTTCTCATGTTGTGTCCGACACAGACACGTGGATACGTATTTGATACAGATTTTTCCTAAAATATGGTGTGTCCATGTAACCTAGGAAAAATGCCAAACAAGAAAACCAAGGAACCAGCTGCAAAACAAGAGCATCCTCTCAAAACATAATAGACTCTCTCATCTACACACAGAATGCTCGAATGGTATATCTTGAGTCTTTACGTGCACCTTATACCAGAAAAATAAGAGGCCTTTGATGGACATTTTGACCTCCCTCCATTGTCTTCATCTCACCATTGAAATGTCTTTTATTCCTTTCCAACCACACTCCCCACATATTCGTTTGATGGACATTATGAGGTCTCTCTCTCTCTCTCTCTCTCTCATTGCTAGTTAGTGTAGGTGAGAATCATTTGTTCCCTGTGATTTCTCTTGGTTTATATGAAACAAATCTTTTAAAAAGTATTGTTTGCTGGGCACCGTAATGGTCTTTGTATTTGTTTCGTCCACTATGTCCGTCTTCCTGCATCCATTAATGACTAGCTTTAAAGGATACTGTATATTTGTGCCTTCATTTTTCCCCTTATAAATGATATGTTGCTTTGCTTAGACAAGGAAAATAAGAATTAGTCTCTGATAGACAACCTCTTGTTTATGTTTCCTCTTGGGGTTATATTGATTGCATGAATAGATTAATAATTGTATTATGCAATCTATTGCCATTATGGATCATTTTGGCCTCAAGGAATATGTTGCCAACCATCTTGTTAATGTCTTATTTACAGGATTTGACTGCAGAGATTTCAGCTCTTGAAACACAAAGGGATGAGCTTGAGGCTGAATTGAAAAGGGTATTCATGCTCTTACCTCTGGCTCTATCTTTTCATTCACCAATTTAAAAAAAAAAAAAAAAACAACTCTTTACCAGTTTAACTGTTCTTCCTGAATAATCTATTTTTTGTGTCATTTTTCTGTTACTTTAAAGTTTTTCCCTCACATTATCTTGTAATCCAAATATCAGAAAATTAATCTCATGCACTACCTAGGATTTATTCTGAATGGATCATAACCCTAGCTATCAATCTTTCTAAGTAGTGCCAAGGTTGTCCTATTTAATCCTGTCATTTTTCTCTCAGGTTGTCTCGTTCTCTCCTGTTACTTCTTCATAAGATCAAAATACTTAGCAATTATATCATATTTGACTCTATAAAAAGGACAAATTGAAGATCTGCACCTGCTATCGATCTGCTTGAAAGCTTTCTATAATGTTGCTCTCTGGTCAATCCATGGATGCATTTTTGTACTTTCTTGTTTTTGTACTAACTAATATTCATGAAAAGTTACCAGTGTTTGATAAAATGTATCGGGCCTTCAGGCTATAGGCTCAATGGCAGAGTAACCCGACTCTTAAAATTGTTTTTTCAAAAAAAATCACTTGTTTTCCTCAACACCACCCACAATCTTTGCTCAAATGACGAAACAACCTTAGTCATATGGGAAATTGTTCAGTTTCAAAGATAAATAACAAAAATTTAGTTGTTTCTATTTATTCCTTCCAGTGACCTATCTAAAGTGAGTGTTAAAAACAAGAGTCGAGCATTTGAAGTCTGGAAATCAGTGAATTTTTTTATTTGGAATGACCTGAAAGTCCTTCACAATGTCAGTGTTCAGTTACTATGTAACTGGGGTAAACAAACTATTGAACCTAATTCAAACATTTCGTCATGCTTGAGCCCTGTGGCAATTTAGCATTTTCACATCAATGTCAAAGTCAATGGCTTACCTCAAATCATTGCAGGTGAATATATCCTTGTCTTCTGCTCTTAAACGTCTACATAATACTAGGGAGGAGAGGGAGCAATTTGATGAAGCAAACAATCAAATAGTTTCACACTTGAAAACTAAGGTATTATGCTCGCTTTTGTTTCTTGACGACGATACTGTTGAATGACCGATAAGCCTTTATGGAGCTGATATGTCATTTTTCTGGTATACTGTTCTTTATCTTCACTGTATTTTCTGCAATTTAGGAAGATGAGCAGTCAAGATCCATCTCTTCATGTAGAGTAGAAGCTGATGTTGTCAAAACATGGATCAATTTTCTTGAGGATACCTGGGTTCTGCAGTCTTCGTACACAGAGCAGAAGGATAAGCAGGCCAAGTACATACTGCATACTTTGTTTTCTTCTAGAACATTGTGAACATTGTTTATGTATTCTTTTTTGATCGGTAAAATTCACTTTGTATTAGAAGGAAAATAAAAATCATAGTGATATGGGTCCCAGTAGCAACCAGCAAGGAGCCACTAGACCAAATTTTACACTCCCCTAATACCCCTTGCAAGAGCTCACTCATCTCACTATCCCATCGCAATGACACATGAAACCAACAAATCTTACACCTGTAAAGAATGATGTAGCACATGCCCAATCGAATAGAAGCTTCTTGATTTCCCCTACTTTTCTTTTTGTTCATGTTTCTTTCTTTCCATAGTGTCCACACAAAAATATTTGGAAGGTGATCCACTAACCATTTGGCTTTGTTAGAGAGTGGAGAAGCTCCTTTTCTTCTAGACCATTATTACATCATATATAACACATACATTTTATGTGCTCAAACTGTTGTAGATCCTGCACCAAGTTTTAATAAGATTATGACTGTTTTTGGCATCTGTTTCTCCACATCTTCAAGTGATGAGTTGGACAAATCTGGAAACTACTTCTTGGATGTTGTTGTTCATCATCTCTCCGCTTACAAGGTAAGATATTTTTATATGAGCTAGCAATTGTACCTTGTCTTATTATTCTCCACATTTTCATGAAATATATTCATAATTGCATGCACCATCGTATCTTTGCATAGGGGGAGTTGGGGGTTTCTATCACCCGTATCAGAAAATTTGTGGAGAACATGAAGAATTTAAATGAAGGGTAAGACAAATTTTGTTGAACTAGATGGTTGGCATGAGTATCATTCTACCCTTCCTTCTAATTTCTGTCTTTGTCAAATATAGCAGGTCAGAGATGGCATCTGGTGTAGCTAGTGAGAATTCCCAAATTATAAATCCGCAGAAAAATCTTGAAGAGGAATATCTTGATTATGAAGCCAAGGTGTGCACAGTTTGCATTTAAATATCACAAAAGTGTACTTTGCTTCTAGTGTGTTTTTTTTCCGTAGTAGGGTATCCTAAATATCTCTTTCATAGTTCCTTTCGAGGTGTTCGTGGAGAATTTTGATCCAAAGATCTAATTTCTGTTCATCAGTTTTCATTCTTCCTTGATATTTGTCAGATCATATCATACATGCACAATCTTTTTCACTTTAGATTAGGCATCAGTCTCTTTTATTTACCTGGCTAGATTTTATTCCGAAAATATTTTCCTCATTTTTCTTTGCAGATTGTAACTACCTTCAGTGTAGTGGATAACATGAAAGAACAATTTTATGCTCTACATGGAAAAGTATCTGGGTATGGTACTCCTATCGAAGAAATTATCATTCTTACACATGAATCTGTGTATTACTCCTGCATATGCACCATTGTATATTCTCTTGAAATTTGAGAATTGGAGTCCCTGATAATGCAGAAAAGAAGACGCAAGAGTGAAAGAACTTTTCAATTCTATTGAGCAAATAAGAGCAGAATTTGATTCCATTGAGAGACCAACTCTTGAAATGGAGAGTCCACCATCAAGGGAAGAGACGCCGCAGAAGAGTCGATTGCATCTGACAGCACCTACAGCTGTGACAACGCCACCTCCTGGGGAAGAAGAAAAGTTGGAGAAACCATCACCCAAGTCAGAGCAGTTGTTGGACGCAGAAGCAGAACTTGCTAAGCTGGAATCAGAATTCGGGAAGGATGGCAGAGACTACTCAACAGAGGAGATTGGGGGCTGGGAGTTTGATGAACTTGAAAGTGAATTACAATATGGTGACTCGGGGGCAAGCAAATAGAATTAAGTTGCTTTGCTCATTCCTTTCTCCTAGTAAACAAGTACATGTCTGTACCCATGATGTAACCTATATATGTATAATAATTAACAAGTTAATGTGGCCAGTAAACAAAGCCACTTTTTAGCTAGGCGTTAGATAAACTATATATCAGTTCACATCCCTCTCCTGGAATACAACGTTTTGGAGTTTACATGCTTTAGAACGGATAAGTAAGCTGGGATAGTTTTTCCCGCCCTTACGTGTACCATCATTGTGCAGGGCTCCCATGCTCCCGATTAATGGGTACAATTAGCGACTTTAGCTACCAAGTTCCAGCCCAAGCGTCTAAAACTCAAGCAACCAGAAGTCCAGAACGGTCTCAAAAGTGTGTTCCATGGCAATAGTCTAATCCAAATAAACTTTCCGACATCTAGCATTAGATCCCTACCGGTCTGGGTCTTAGGACCCTTCTCTGAAGCAATCAGCAGCATCCATTGCTTATAATTTTCTGCTCTAAAAGGGTTATGTAGTTCTCCTTGGTCTTGATTATGAACTCCGGTTTGAAACAATATTTAATGTGCAGTAGCAAAGTCGGTTAAACTTTTAGGTGATGATACTAGAGGTCTGGGCTCGAATTCCGCCAGTATCAAAGAGTTACTGATCTCATTTAAAACAGGTTTACCAAAAAAAAAAAAAAAAAAAACAATATTTAATGCATATACTATGGTCGCCTAAATAGTAAGATTTCTTAGGACTATTATAGGGAAATAGTAGCTTAGCGGAATTCAATTTGATTGAGCATGGCAGCTGACTGATCGAAGGAGCTTAATAAGCATGGCAACTGAAAGAAGAAACGAACCGAATCTGCTGATCCATAAACTATAGTGTACACTACTGTCTACTGCGCATCTCCCTAAATACCATAAATACCTTCTCTATATTGTTAAAGAAAGATTAGGTGACCAGAGCAGTCAATCCCAACAGTTAGTCCAGCTATTACAAGCTAAGTAGGAAATGGATGCACATGAAATGCACCACCAAACCACAAACCAACGAATATGTGGAGCTGGACCGCAAGAGACTTGTTTTCCATGCAAGTCCGTAATCCTCGTCACTCAAACAAGTGTCAAACAATACCTCCACCTGTCACTCATCTCTCTCTTGTTAGTTGTTAAATACTCCTTCCCTTCTCAATCTTTCTTCACCAACTCTATCAAAATTTCTCTCACAGAACAATTTAACAAAACAGTCAAATATTACAAGAAGCATTTCAATCAATGGCTGAACATCAAGGCCAACACCACCCTGGCCAACAACATGTCCCAACTGATTCTATCAAAAGCATGCTACCTGATAAGGGCCCAAAAGCCACTCAAGTCATTGCTGTGATCACACTATTTCCTTTAGGTGGTCTTCTTCTAACTCTTGCTGGGCTTACCTTAGCTGGTACTGTTATCGCCCTTGTTCTGGCCACCCCCGTCTTCATCCTTTTCAGCCCAGTGATAGTACCTGCTGCAATCACGATTGGGCTTGCTGTTATTGGATTTCTCACATCCGGTGCGTTCGGGCTTACTGGAATGTCAGCCTTGGCTTGGATCATGAATTACGTGCGTCAGGTAAGTGGGAAGGTTGCTCAACAACTGGGTGAAAAGGTTCAACAAATGCCTGATCAGATGGAAGCTGCAAAGCGTCGCATGCAGGAAACTTCAGGACAACTGGGCCAGAGGACTAAGGAAATCAGCCAACAAGCTCAGGCTAGAAGCCAAGAAGGCGGAAGGACGTGAATGCATGCTTTGAAGCTAAATGAGGAGGGAAAATGAGGCTTTTGGAGGTCCATATGGTTTCTATTTTTCTTTTTTGTGTTTAGTAAGTACTGTTTGTTCGTGGTTTAGATTATGTAGTAGGGTCTAAGATGGCGTTGTGGCAGTCAGAAGTCTAATAACATATATGGTTATTGCTTTTATCTTTAACTAAAGTTTTCCTTTGCCTTCTCTATATATGGTTCTTGCTTTGATCTTTTAATTACTAAAGTTGTCCTTGTCTCAGCTAAGCGCTGAAGAGCGAATTTTTTCACTAAAAGAGGAAGTAATTAATAAAAGGTATCTACGTGGTAAACATCGAAATTTTCATTCAAAGACACTGTAGACAGATAGCTCCCCAAAAGAGCATGATCAACATTTTAAGCGTGCATCCGCTTCCAATTCACCAATGCAACTTCACCCCCGATATCAAGTAGCTAGATTAAAGAACCTTTACATTATTGCCCCTTGGGTGAGGGAAGTAACAGAGAAAACGATAATCAAGGTGGTCGATACTTGAGAGCTTACTCAAGAAATATAGTAATTATATTAATTTTAATTATTGCTCTTAAATAGCAAGATATCTGGTACTGCGTAACTAATAAGTAACGATGTCTTCAGAGAAGAAAATCAGGTTGCGGATTACCTGTCAAGAGTTTGTACTTGAGATTTTGTCATTAATGAAAGGTTGAGATTTTGTCATTAATAAAAGGTTGGGGTCCCCTAGTTGTGGAAAGTAACGATGCATACACAATATTATTCAAGTACCAGTTGAATGAAAGCTCAGACTTCACTGTAAATGTGTGAAACTGATGTATGAAACTGAGGTCCAAGTCTGAACAACATTTGCTATGAACATTGAGATAATCTGCAGCTATATATACTTAACTCTGTCACTAGTTGAGCATATTGGTCTCCTTAGAAGTGGAACAATGTATTCTAGTATTAGGGATGCGAGACCCACCTGTAGACCCCACCTGTATTAATCAAGAAAAACGAGCATACATAGTTAGCATCCTCTTCTGCTAACATACATAGTTCCCTATCTATACGAGGCCCAACAAAAGATAAAAACTCTATAGGCCCTAAGTCCAAGCAAAGGAGGTGCAGCTAATTTGGTGATAGCTTGAACGGCTATCAACGAATCTGATTCTACTTCCATTCTACTTCCATGGATATCCATATATGCACATCCGCTCAAGCCAATCTCGATTGCCTTCAACTCTTGGAAAATCACCGACTGTTTACCACCTGACCCTGTGAATATGACCTTCCGTTACTATCTCTTATCAAACCTCCATGACCTGTGTCAGGACCATGCAAGTTTCCATCAGTATTCAATTTTGCTCTTGGTTCAGGGGAGGTATCCAGTTGCATCATTTAGTGACTGGTGCACACAAGGACCGTGTCTCAGCAGTATCAATCAAGGAGGTTACTTGAACTTGAATATACATACAACTTCAATTGTCTTTTGATTCCTCTCTTTATACTTTATAGATCTCCCCCACATGTTTCCTCTCTTTATAGATTCTCAAGATGGAGGACCATTCCCTATTTGAACTCCTTGAATCAGTTGCAATACCAAGGAAACTTTTAATACCTATTATGATATCAGTAGAAAGGACACTCGAAGAATAGGTGGTTGGAATACTCTCGACTTTGATTACAAAAACAACAGGATGAGTGATTAAGGATCTTCTTATAGACAAGCTTGTCTTGAGTTGACAAACTATTAGAAAACAGTTGCCAACAAGTGAATGAGTGTCGTGGGATTACCAACTTTCCCCACACAAATCGCTGTCATCTCACCCTTAGTCCTTGTCGACTCAAAGCAACATATGCACTATTGGAGGTAAATTGACCACTATGATGTGGTTTCCATATCACTCTGTCCACTGGAAGATGGTTGTAGTGGCCCAATAATGAGAATTGGACTAGGTCAACAGGATAATGAATGGGATATAACATAATAGGGGAAGTCGAGTAGTATGGAATCATAACTCTCGGAACCCTAGACCGCGGACGTGGCAGGGGTACGGCGAAAAGGGGAACCAAGGGATGGAAAGACAAGTGGACGATCCAGATGGAAGGAGGAAGGGATATAAAAAGAAGAGGATGGAGAGAAAGAAGGGGGCCGCAGTACAAAAAAAGAGGAAAAAGAGGGAGAAGAAGAGAGAGAAAGAGAGACTAAGTCTTGGTTAAGTTTGAGCTCTTCAGTCTTGATTTGTAGTTTTGAGGTTCATATATTTGGCGCCGTTTGTGGGGACCGAAGAGATTGTAGAAGGCAGAAATGGCACCGTAAGCGAAGAAAGGGGTAGGTAGACCAAAGAGGGCAGTGGTGCAAGAGCCAACACCAGAGGCGATGATTGATGAAAAGGGAGATCAAGAAGTGGAGCATGAAACAAGAGAGACCCGGCTTATGCGAGAGGAGATTGGGAAACTGAGAGAAGAGAACGACGAACTGAGGAGAGAAAAAGAAAGAGCGGAGGAAGAAGAAGGGGAAGAAGCAGGTGAGGAGTCTGACGATGAAGAGGGTGGGCCGAACCTCGTCGAAAACCCGGTGGTTGGGTTGACCATGGAGCAAGTTCAGGAGATGATAGATAATGATAGAAAGGCGAATCAACAATAGGCAAAAGGTCGTGGGGGAGTGGCTAGCCAAGTGGTAGCCGGATTGAATCACAATCCTTTAGTGGACAACATTTGGGCATCAAAGATGCCGAAGAGGTTCAACCAACCTAGGTTCGAAAGATACGACGGCAAAGGAGACCCGGCTAACCACATCCATCATTTCCGACAACATATGCCTCTCTGGCAAGAGGCGCAGTATGATGGACTACACTGTATGATGTTCCCGACTAGTCTGAAAGGAGGGGTGTCGGACTGGTATTATCGGTTGCCAGCGGGAAGCATAAGTAATTTCCAAGAGTTGGAACAGGCGTTTATAGATCATTTCATATACCAGAAAAAGCGAGTGGTGGATATCGCGGCATTATTCAATATTCGACAAAGATCCACGGAGTCAGTGAAGGAGTATCTGTGTCGATTCAAGGCTGAGACATTGAAGGTTGAAAATCTGGATGAGAGAACCGCAGTGATCGCATTTGAAAGAGGGTTGCGGCCAGGAACGGGAGTACACCATTTTGTGGCGAAGAATGAGATTGCAACCTTGCATGAGCTATATCCGCGGGAGGAAAAATATATCAGGTATCTGGACACCATATAGAAGGAGTCTAAGAGGTCAGGAAAAGCAGTGCTATCGTTGGAGAAAGACAAGGAACACCGAAGGGCGGGGGCGTCCAAAAAGGAAAGCGGTGAGTATCATGGATACCCCCAAAGGGCGAAAGGAGCCGAGAGGGGATTCGAAGGAAGTTTAGAAAAAGAAAGCCATACCGCGAGGTAGAAGTGACGCCGCTGAATAAACTTCTGAGTGAAATATTGTCGTTGATTAAGAACCTGTAGGGATATGAAGGGCCACGAAACATGCCAATAGAACTGCCTGATAAACCTTTCTGCGCCTATCATCAGATACGAAATCATGAGATTGACGACTGCTATGCACTAAAGTGGTTGGTTCAGCGATTGGTGGAAAAAGGGAGGATGAGGGAGTTTGTGAGGGTACTGAGAATGAGGATGCTTTGTCGCGCCGGGACCGAATCTTTGGGGAACTATTAATGTGATTTTTAGTGGAGAGGTACTAAGTCATAATGCTCATAGAGATAAGGTGAGGAGAACCGCGAGCATCCCGCAGATCAATAACGGGATAGATAGGCCGCGACCAAGGGTAGGGACAGCGGAAGACAGAGACAGGACCGTGTTTAGCAGTGCGGATCTGTGGGCAGTGGATTCTCCCCATGAAGACGCGTTACTCATCACAGTAGTAATGGGCAATTACATGGTGAAGAGGGTGTTGATCGATTGTGGTAGTGCGGTAGATTTGTTATTCAAAGGAGCTTTGGAAGAAATGGGGATTGACCCTAGGCAATTGAGGCCTCCGGAAACTAATTTATATGGGTTCAATGGGAGTATGACGGAGCCTATGGGAGAACTCTTATTGCTAGTAACCATTGGTCCAGTGACGGTATTTGCACGGTTTATGGTGGTAGATTATTCTTCTCAGTACAATGCGATTTTAGGGAGGCGGTGGATTCACGAGATGAAGGCAATCCCGTCGACATACTATCAAGTGAAACATTTTCCTACCCCGATGGGCATGTACGAAGTTCGCGGAGATCAGGTGACAGCCAAGAACAGTCATAGGGGTATAGTGAAACGGTTGATCCGTGGACCAGAAGAAGAGAACTTAAACCCTAAGAAGAGGTAGGCATAGCAATTACAGTGCGCCTCTGTGGAGGGGGAAGAGGAGTCAACGGTGGGTCCGAAGACGCTCGACGAGATTGAAGTAGTGAATATTGGGGAAGGAGAGGAAGAGAGGTTCACATCGGTAGGGTCCAGGTTGTCGGAGGAGTGGAAGAGTAGTTAATACAATTCTTGTCAGAAAACAAAGATGTGTTTGCATGGGTAATTGAGGATGTTACGGGGTTTGATCCAGAGTTTGCGTGTCATCGGCTACACATGAAAGAGGATGCCAAGCCAGTGAGGCAAAGGATGCAGAGCATTAGACTAAAGTATGCGAATGGCATATGTGAAGAGGTTGCGCGTTTAAAAGGAGCTGGAATAATATAAGAAGTGGAATTCACATATTGGCTGTCCAATGTGATTGCGGTACCAAAAAAGAATGGCAAGGTTCGTATGTGCGTCGATTTTATAGATGTGAATGTAGAGTGTCTTATAGATAGCTATCAAAATATTTTCGTTCATGGATGCATCTATAGGATATAACCAGGTCGCGATGTACGGACCGGATCAGGAGAAGACAACATTTGTCGTAGAAGGTGGCACGTATTGCTATACAAGGATGCCATTTGGATTGAAGAATGCCGGAGCCACTTTCTAGCGGTTGGGAGAGAAAATGTTCAAAAACAAGATTCGTAAGGGGATTGAAATATACATAGATGACATGGTATGAGGAGGAGCATTTAGAGGGCTTAAGAGAGACATTCGAGATACTACAAAAGTACAATTTGAAGTTGAATTTAGAGAAATGCGCATTCGAAGTGACCACGGGAAAGTTCTTGGGCTACATTGTTACTCATCGGGGAATAGAGGTTAATCCTGAACAAATAAGAGCTTTGGTGGAGATGTCGTCACCACGGAATGTCAAGGAAGTGCAGCGGCTTGCGGGTAGGGTTGCGGCTTTGAATAGGTTCATTTCCAAATCATCTGACAAACCTAGACCGCTGTATCAGTTACTGAGAAGCACCCCAAATTTCTTGTGGACATCAGAATGCGAGGAGGATTTTCAAGAGTTGAAGAGGTATTTGGGTAAGGCTCCCTTGCTATCACGACCAGAGTAGGGGGAGAAATTATACTTGTATTTGGGGGCTACCGAGTATGCAGTTAGTTTAGTTCTTGTCCGTCTAGTCGACAGAGTGGAGAAGCCGGTGTATTTTCAAAGCAAAACATTGTTGGATGCAGAGACGTGGTATAGTAGAATTGAGAGGTATGCCCTTGCTTTAATTTTCTCGGCTCTGAAGCTGAAACCCTACTTCGAGTCACACTCAGTGGTGGTGGTGACCAACCTGCCTATCAAACAAGCGTTAAGGACAGAGACGTCAGGCAGAATGTTGAAATGGGCAGTGATGCTTAGTTCGTACGAGATACAATATCAGATAAGAACTGCAGAGAAAGAGCAAGCTGTAGCGGAGTTTCTGGCAGAGTTCCCCGCAGAAGATCCTACTTGGGGAGAAGAGATGGTCATGGAACCGAAAAGGGATGTAGAGCCTGACCTACTAGACCCTTGGGATAAGAGGAATGGGTGGAGAGTATTCGCAGATGGATCTGCCACTGACGCATGCAGCGGCATAGGGGTTGTGTTGGTTACGCCTGAAAATAATAGAATAGAACAGACTATGAAACTTGGGTTCACGGCATCAAGTAATGAAGCAGAGTATGAGGCAATAATAGCGGGGTTGAGAATGGCCGAGGACTTGGGAGTAAAGGAACTGACCATGTATTCCGACTCAAATCTAGTGGTGTGTCAGGAAAATGGAGAGTTCGCTGCTCGATGTCCGCGAATGGCTAAGTATTTAATGGTGATGCACGAAAGGTCCAGCAAGTTTGTGAAACTCAGATTTGTACACTTGGGTCGCTGTGAGAATAGGCATGCGGTCGCCCTGGCATACGTGGCTGCAGCCATACCTGGGTCTAAGGAAAGAACGATACGGGTAGAAAGATTGGAGAAACCAAGCACAGAGGAAGTGATAGAGGTGTGTCAGATTACAGAAGAAGAAGGTGGATGGATGGATCCCATTAAGCATTTCTTGGAGGGAAGGGAGGTGACAGATAAGAAATAAAGAAAAAGGTTGGGACAGGCTTCTCAAAGATATGTTTTGTTGGAAGGTGAACTGTACTGAAAGAACTTTAATGGGCCATTGTTGAAATGTTTAGGGCCGAGGTTAGCCTTGGAGGTGCTGGCAGAATTGCATGAATGGGACTGTGGGAGCCATTCCGCCGAGAGAACTACGGCACACCGGCTATTGACGCAGGGCTACTTCTGGCCCCATATGAAAAAAGATGCTGTGGAATTTGCTAAGAAGTGTGACAAGTGCCAGAGATTTTCATAGCTGATATTCACTCCCGCGGAACCTCTGCATAACGTCTCAAGTCCGTGGCCTTTTGCTATGTGGGTGATGGATATCGTAGGACCGTTGCCCATGGCTAGTGGCAAAAGGAGGTATATGCTGGCAACCATGGACTACTTCACCAAGTGGATAGAAGCAGTACCTTTGCAATAGGTGAAGGAGACGCAGGTGATTAAGTTTCTATGGGAGAACATCATATGTTGGTCTGGGCTGCCATATGCCATCATTGCAGATAATGGGATACAGTTCACAGGAGCAAAGGTGACTGAGTTTCTGCAAGCATACAAGGTAAAACAGGGGTTCTCTGCCCCCTACAACCCCGAGGGCAACGGATAGGTTGAGTCTTCCAACAAAATGATAATGAACAACCTTAAAAGGAAGTTGGAAGACAAGAAGGGCGCGTGGGCAGACGAGTTAAACCATGTTCTTTGGGCTTATCGAACCACACCTCAGACAACCACTAAGGAGACCCCATTTGCCTTAGCCTACGGTGTAGAGGCCATGATTCCTTCAGAGATGGTGGCGGCTACCATGCGAACTAAGGCTGTGGAGGAGGGATCGAATTGGTGCATCTTGATAGGGGATTTGAATTTGGCAGAAGAGAAAAGAGCTTCGGCCGCCTCTGATTAGAAGAGTATCATAGGCGATTACAGAGGCGATACAACAAGCGGGTCAAGCCGCGGCAATTCAAGATAGGAGAGTTGGTGCTCTGCCGAGTGACTCCAAGTACAAAGAGGGAAAAATATGGGAAATTGGGTCCAAATTGGGAAAGGCCATACACTATGGTGGAAGTAGGAGGGTCGGGTACTTATAAACAATGAAAGGTAAACTGATAGAAAAACCTTGGAATGTAAGAATGTTGAAAAAGTTTTGCAATTGAATGTAATGAAGTTACAAAGTAATGTAAGGAAAGTCCAGGGCAAAGGGCTAGAGATGTTGTAAATATATAAGACCACAACACTTTTGTGAAAAGAATTTTGTTTGCTATGTATGATGTCTAAATAAGGATGCAGATAGTAGACAATAGATACGAGAGACACATGGGGCAAGGAGAGGGGGGCCCCATCAAGCTTCCACGCCCATCAGAGGGAGAGGCAGCAGAAGGGGATGAGCCTTTTGCTGACACTAGAGTTAAAGGGAGCCTGGAACAACAGGAGTTGTTCTAGTAGGCTTCATGGCTTAGTCGAACCCGTGGAGTGGGATGAGTCCCCCGCTAATCAGAGATTCGAGAGACACATGGGGCAAGGAGAGTGACCCCACCAGACTTCTATCCCCATCAGAGAGAGAGGCAGCGGAAGAGATGAGCCCTTCGCTGACACTAGTGCTAGAGGGAGCCTGGAACAAGACGAGTTGTTCCAGCAGGCTTCATGTCCTGATTGAGCCCGCAGAGTGGATTGATCCCTCCACGGATCAGAGATGCAAGAGACGCATGGGACAAGGAGAGTTCTATGCCCATCAGAGGGAGAGGCAGCGGAGGGGAGGAGCCCTTCGCTGGCACTAGTGTTGGAGGGAGCCTAGAACAAGATGAGTTGTTCCAGCAGGCTTCATAGCCTGATCGAGCCCGCGGAGTGGGTTGAGCCATCTGCAGATCAGAGATATGAGAGACACATGGGGCAAAGAGAGTGACCCCCTCAAGCTTCCACGCCCATCAGAGGGAGGGGCAGCGGAGGGGATGAGCCCTTCGTTGACGCTAGAGCTAGAGGGAATATGGAACAAGATGAGTTGTTCTAGCAGGCTTCATGGACTGATTGAGCCTGCGGAGTGGGAGGAGCCCTCCGCAGATCAGAGATGTGAGAGAACTCATGGGGCAAGGAGAGTGACCGTACCCCATCAGGCTTCTGCGCCCATCAGAGGGAGAGGCAGCCGAGGGGATGAGCCCTTCGCTGAAACTAGTGCTGGGGGGAGCCTAGAGCACGGTGAGTGGTTCCAGCAGGCCACGGGATCTGGGCGAGCCCACAGAGTGGGGTGAGCCCTCCACGGACGAGAGATGTGCGAGACACATAGGGCAAAGAAATTTTCCTTCATTAGACTGCACCACCTAATCGGGCATGTTGCATGACTTAGCCGAGGCTGTGGAGTGCCCTAATGAGGTGTGGAAAGCTTCAGGGGTGTAAATTTCAGGAGTGCGCTAAAGAGAGGGCAAAGGACTGACCAGAGACGTGAAAAGTTATATGTGGAGATACTTTGCAAGTTAAGCAAGTATATAAAGCTCAAAGATAAAAAGACAACATGCACACTAAGCAAAATCAAACATCATAGTCACTAAACATGGAGCGAGACAAATCATGAGTTTGTAACAGTGTCTTAATACAAAAAAGATGTCTAGGGCATTCCCAAGGTGGAATCATCAACAGTCATCTCATTAGTAGCTTCCTCAGTGGCTGCAACAGTGGTCTCATCAGTGGCTGCCGCTGGGGAGGGGTTTTCTTCTATCACAGGGTGTTCTGGAATGACATCCGTGGCCAATATTCCTTCCTTTGCAACCTCAGGGGATTCGACCACCAGTGGTAGGCCTTGTGGGGAGAAGTCGGCCTTTTTGTGTGAGCCGCGAATGCTCTTCCTGGATCTTCTTGGCCACCCTCTTGTCGGCCAGGGCCTTGAAGCGGTCGCGAAGAACAGTCATGTCCATTTGGTGCTGCTGCAACAGTTGGGCGGTAGCATCCTGATGTTTATGATTGAGGAGTCCACTACCTCCATGTGCTATTAGGTGAGGGCATCCAAGTTGAGTTGGTGTTGTTGGAGGAGAATTTCCTTTTGATGGCTCAGGCGTTCGTTGACCTTATCCATGTATTGTTCGTGAGATGACTCCACGGACCGGAGCTCGTCCTGTGCCTTGACTTTAGCCAAATTGGCAGCTTCAAGATCTGATTGGAGTCCAGCATAGGCAGCTCTTAGTCAGCAGGGCCGTTAAGTTCTTGCTCCAGGGCTGCCACCTTATTCTTGGCATTGAAAAGACCACGGATCATAAAGGAGATATCTAGGCTCACCTAGGATCAAAGAGGAAGATGGATAAAAAAAAAAAAAGTTGTACCCTTTCCCAGTTGGTATACAAAGAAGTACGGTGTTGGTCAAACGAACCCCAGTCCACATATGCTATGTCCTTGGGCAAGTGAGCGTTATAAAATAGGGAGGAGGCTACGACAGCATTGTCCAGAGTGGAGTCCGCAGTGTTCTCCCTACGATTGTTCACCTTTAAAATCGGACAAAAGTCCTCTACAGCTGCAAGTTCGGATGCCGGGGCAGTAGGCAGAGCTGGTTCTTTGCCAGATCAACATGTGCGGGGGGAGGAGATAGCAGGATGAAAGGGTAAAGCAATAGGGGCTTGTTCTTCAGATGCGGAGGTCCGTTGAGTGATAGGGGCAGGTTCTTCAGATGCGGTAGTCCGCTGCCTCTTGGACGGAGGCTGGTCAGTAGGAACCTGCACCTCTGTGGAGGGAACCTCCACCACCTCATCCTCATCAGAATCACTGTCGAATAGTTTTTGTTTGCGGACATCCATATCATTAGG
This sequence comes from Coptis chinensis, assembly GCF_015680905.1. Lineage (NCBI taxonomy): Eukaryota > Viridiplantae > Streptophyta > Magnoliopsida > Ranunculales > Ranunculaceae > Coptis > Coptis chinensis. Next base: position 42,134,203 of record NC_141463.1, read on the forward strand.
AGGGGAGGAAGGTGAAGTGTACTGATCGTCCCAATTTGAGATAGAGCGATAGGAAGGGACGTCTTCAGGAGCCGAGGAGTGGGTGGGATCGTGAGATTCAAGGGAGGCGGGGGAGCGAGAGGAAGTGCGGGGATGATGTCGGTAGGAGGTATGGGTGCGAGGCCTTTTCCTTGGAGAAGGAGAGGCTCTGGGTTTGCACTCTTTGGGATAGGGCGGTCAATAAAATAGGGTAGAGAAACCTCCAATATTGTGTAGATCGGGGATTGGCAACAGGGGAGTAGCAGTGGTGGGATGGATGCCCAGGTGGTCGGCTTGAGCATGACCGAGTTCACGAAGCCTTTGGAAGATGGGACACGAGATGTTGGAGTAGATTCTGGACTTGGAATCTAGCCGCCAACCTGCAAAACAAAGAAGGAACCGCGGTTTAGTGATAACACGTGTAGCACATCAAGAGAGAAGGGAAGAGATAAGGAACTCACCACGGTTTATGAAGGCGAGGTGGGTAAGATTTAAATTAGAAGGAATGTCTGCAGAAAGAAATGGACTTGACACGTATAACGGGTAGTGGTACCATACCTTGTCTGAGGTTGTGACACGGAGTACAAAGGATTGCTTCTGAGGGTGTACACAGAAGGATTGGTACCCTATACGTACTAACATCTTTAGTACTGATTTTGATATAATATTGAGAGTAGATATCGCGGCTTGTAATCTTGGGTCTGCCGGTTTTATTGTACGAGTTCGCGATGTACATAATTCTCCAAAAATTCCATATACCTTGGCAGGGGGGAATATTGAAGTGATTGCACACCTCTACATCTAAAAGGGTGAGAGGAATCCGTAGACCGGCGATGATTTGACCTACAGTGATTACAAGGTACCCCGGACATCGTGGAACCAGGTGTGGGTAATGGGTGACAGATGGCACGTGTTCCAGCACTATATCGGCTAGAATACCATAGGTAGCCCTAATTGCAGTCAAATTAGGACTACGACATCTAGATGGGGTTGGAAGTAAAGGGGCCTGACAACCAGAAGTGGAAGGGACCGCAGCAGGGGCAAGAGTGGGGGGAGAGGATACTCTGTCGTGTTGGGAATAGGAAGAGTCACCGGTTTTGGAGCTCGACATTGGGTAAGAAGATGAACAGACCCAAGATATCGAACAACTCAAAACACAGTATAAGCAAAAGAGAGTAAGGCCTAAAAAGAAAACTTACCGAGAGGAGTGAAGAGAGAAGTGATAAGCCTGAAGAATGTGCTGGAAGGACTAGAGAGTCACCGAAAGAACGGGGAAAGCAAAAGCGAGTCGGAGGTTGGTCAGAAAAAGAAAAGATGGCAGAGTAGTTGAAAAGCAAAGGGAGAGGGGGAAAATGAAAATGAGAGAAGGAAGAGAAGGAGAATAGAAGAGTAATTTTTAGAGATTGAGAAAATGAAGAGTCGGATAGTAGACCCAGGCAAAGGGTGATGCGTGGAAGCTCGAGGTACGAGGGGATGTAGAAAATACGCGTGATGATTGCCATCAACCTCACACGCAAACCGATGAAGAACCTGATGAGCTGTAAAGGTAGAAAGAAAGCGGTGGGAATTCTCGACCCCGAGTCCCTTAACAGAACCGCGGAGTCGAGAAGGGGTATTTGTAGTGGCCCAGTAATGAGAAGTGGACTAGGTCAACAGGATAATGAATGGGATGTAACATAATAGGGGAAGTTGAGTAGTATGGAATCATAACCGTAGAACCCTAGACCCCGGACGTGGCAGGGGTACGACAAAAAAGGGAACCAAGGGATGGAAAGACAGGTGGACGATCTAGATGGAAGGAGGAAGGGATATAAAAAGAAAAGGATGGAGAGAAAAGGGGGGCCGCACAGTGAAAAAAAAGGAAAAAGAGGGAGAAGAAGAGAGAGAGAAAGAGAGACTGAGTCTTGGTTAAGTTTGAGCTCTTCAGTCTTGATTTGTAGTTTTGAGGTTCATACAATGGTCATTAATGATAGTATTCAAGATGTCTTCCTTAAGCTCTGCACATTGTAGATTATGGATGACACTACTCCATGTACCATTATGTGAGAGTTGATTTACAGTAGCATCCAAAGGAAAATGGAGCTCAAGAACTGCCTGTGAGTGGAAGAGCAAAGGACTATTCTTGCACCACAAATCATGCCATATAAGAGTATTCTCACCATTGGCTATAGAGTACTTGATGTGCTCTTTTGCATCAGTTCTGCTTTTGAGTATACTCCTCCACGGACCACGCACAGTCAGAGGGAATATTCATGGTCCAGAAGAATTTTTTCTTGATGTGATTCTGCCATATCCATTCAACCTAGACACTTTCATCCTTTGCAGCTACTTTGAAAACGAGACCGCAATATGCACTCTTATTCCACACCTTCATATTCATAATACCCAACCCTCCTTCCTCTTTTGGTTTACAAATAGTATGTATACTTGCTTGGTAAAGACTTCTTTTGGAATCAGTCCCACACCAAAGAAAGTTAGCACAAATTTTTTCTACTTGTTCTAAGACAGTGATAGGGAGAATAAATGTTCTGGACCAATAGATGTGGAATTGGCTAAGAACAGAAGAAATCAACTGTAATCTACCAGCATAAGACAATAACCTAGATTTCCAATCAACAATACGGATAGTGATTCTCTCAATGAGGGGTTGTCATTCTCTAATGCCTAAACAGGCGGAGAGTAGAGGTAGTCCCAGATATCGAACAGGAGGTTTCACAAGTTCTATGTTCAAGATATTGGCCAAATCCATAGCAGCCTGCTGACTTAAAGCACCAGTCATGATGGTTGTCTTATGAGAATTAATTTGAAACCCAGTAGCATACCCAAACTCCTGAAGACAGTCTTTGAGAGCATAGATAGATTGCACATCCCCTTTGCAAAAAAAAAAAAAAAGCACATCATCTGCGAACGCTAGGTGAGTAACTTGTATTTTTTTACATTTCGAGTGGTACTTCATCTGGCTGGAGCATATTTTTCCTTTGATAACACAACATAAGATCTCCATCACCATAACAAAGAGATACAGAGAGATGGGATCTCCTTGTCTAAGACCTCGAGCTCCAGGGAAAAAACCCTCGGGAACACCATTCACTAACACTGAGTAAAAGGGAGAAGAAATACACATATAGATCCATGACATGAACTTAGATGGGAACTAAAATCTTTTTAGCATGCATGAGATATTGTCCCAGCTTACCGTGTCATAGCCTTCCGAATGTCGAGCTTGACAGAGCACCTAGGTGTTCCTCTCTTCCTATCATAGCCTCTGAGGAGTTCATGTGATAAAAGAATATTATCTTGTATCGATCTTCCAGGGATAAAGGTTGATTAATTTGAAAAGATGAGTGAATCTATGAAAATTTTGAATCTGTTGGTGAGGACTTTAGAGATACACTTGTAAATAGTGTTACAAAGTGCAATGGGTCTTAAGTCCTCCACTTTAGATGGGTTGCTCACTTTGGGGATGACACACAAAAAGGTGGCGTTAACTCCTCGGGGTATCTTGTTTGTTGTGAATACATTCTGGACTGCTCGTGTAAAGTCTGAACCCACCACATTCCAACAATGCTTGAACAAAAATGGGTTAAAACCTTCTGGACCTGGCACTTTGTTATCCGGCATATCAAAAAGGGCTCGCTTGATTTCCACTTCAGTTGAACATTCATCGAGTTGTTGTTGTAGAGCAGGAGGAACTACTTCTCAAACTTGTAGCTGCATAAGTAAATCCTCGCCACTGACAGGGGCAGCAAGTGAGCCTAATAGAGCTTTATAGTACTCAACCATAAGCGCAACCACTTCATGTTGACCAGAGGCCGTACCTTGGTTTGAAAAGAGAGACCAGATACCACTCCTAGCTTTCTTTTCTTTGATATAATTAAAGAAATAGGTAGTTCCTTTATCCCCATCCTTCATCCAATGACAATCACTTTTTTGCAGTATATCCATATCTTCTACGAGAGCTAGGTCTTTATACTTCTTCAATGCCACTCATTCTTGTTCACCAATCATTGCATCATTTGGGTTTTTTTGTAGGAGAATCTGAATATCATGTAGTTCCTGCTTGGCATTGAGTACTCTTTCATGAAGGTTGGAGAAATTTAGCTTAGCCCACGGCCTAACCTTTTCCTTGAGTAATTTGAGTTTCTGAATCGGCACATACATGGGAGTATTCCATCTTCCTCTATCATCCTCTAGATGGTTGGAATAGATGGTTGGAATACACTGTTGGAATAGATGGGAGTATTCCAAACATCCTCTAGCACAACAAGGAAACCATCTTGGATTGCCCAGAAGTTGCAGAATCCGAAAGGCTTTGTAGAACTCTTGAAGTCGATCCATTGTAAAACCATGGGAGAGTGGTCCGAAACTCCTGCCCCTTGGAAACACAAGTTAAAGTTCACTGCTTCTTGAGGATGCATAGGTTCTCCTCCAACCCTTTCATTTGCAAACAAAATGTTGTTGAAATCCCTTGCAACACACCACGGGCCATTTATAGAGTTATTGATGAGCATGATATCTTGCCATAGTTGTAGCCTCTCAGAATGGGAGTTACTTACATATACCACTGTCAAAAATAATTTTTCATTTTCCGGAAGATAGACCACCTTGCAATGAATGAACTGTGATGATTCTGAAATTTTCTGGACACTCATGAAGAAAGGAACCCAGCAGGCCCATATGCGCCCTGCAGGACTCTTATTATAGTTGTGGACATGTTGCCAAGAAGGGCAACATACATTCCTTATTTCATCATACTTATGGATTCTAACTTTTGTCTCCAAGAGACCAAAAAAACAAAGCTTCTTCTCAATCCTAATTTTGTTTATTTCCTTAGCCCTCTGGATGTTATTGGTGCCTCTCACATTCCATATACTTAAAGGAGCAATCATCTTTAACGGTGTCTTTTATTTCTTGAACCCTTGAGATGACCCCTACTCTTCTTCCCAGTATTCTTGCTTGCATTATCATCCTGTGGTTTATTATGTGATCTCAAGACAGGGCCCTTCTTTTTCTGGAACAATAGAGTGGTGTGTTCAGATGGTTCCAAATGAATTGTATTCCTATCATTAAAGTATTCGGTTTCTTCGACTGAGATTTCATCATCATCTGACATTTCCCCATCTCTAACATCCACTTCTAGGATGTTAAAGGCATTGTAATCTTCATTATACTGCAATTCTGACCCAGTTGTACTATCCAATGTCTCAACATAAGGTATTATGGCAGATTCCTGCTCCAAAGAATAAGGCATCAGGGAACTGCGCATGTCTAAAGCTCTGACTACGCTACCACTATATCATTTAAAATGATGCTTTTGTCTACTTCCATGAGGACTTTCACGGTTTATTATTCTCGCCTTGTGCGAAAGTGGCGCGCTATCCATTAACCGAAAAAAGGAGACAATTAAGCTTTGTTCAATAATGAAGGAAATAAAAAGTTTAGAACTTGTAATAGCATTATACTAGTCATGTACTTCTCCAATAAGAAAAAAAACGTTCTCAATGGACATTGTTATTGTACTAACAAAATAGAGTGTCAGTCGCTTCTAATGATTTATAATTGTGTTGTAATTGTAATATTATTTAATTTTGGAGTATCAGGCCATCATTTAAAATTCTAAAATAATTTACTTTTTGTATGTTTCTATCCACCGTTATATTACTTGGACCGCAAGGGAGAAGATTGTGTTGGGTCCCTCACCTCGTGAAGTATTGGAAACTGGTTTCATTTTGGAAACTAATTGGAGTTGCCTATTGGACTTGGGTTTCTAATTATTTTAGGAAACCAAATTGGAACTTAGGAGTCTATAAATACTCTCAATGTTAGTATAACACAGAAGTGAGAAAACCAATTTTGAGAGAAACCATAATTGAGAGAAAGCCCTTGCAAAGAGATAAAGCTTGTAAGGAGAGAGATTTATAAAAGAGAGATCTAGTAAGTGTTGGAGAGACTTGTGAGGAGTGATTGTAATCTTTCTTCCCAATCTTATAAAGGATTTGCTCTTGTGGATTAGGTATATCATTGGCCGAACCACGTTACATCTTGTGTTGTGATATGTTTTACTTTCTTTGCATTATTATTACTTGCTTGTGATAGTTGTTGATTGCTTAGAGAGTTAGGGTTGCTAGGTTGGTTGTTGTGAAAGTTTAGATTTTTCGATTGGAGTATAGAGTGTTCATTCAAGCTATCTTAGAGGGGATTGATTGGTATCATTTTCCCCAACAAGTGGTATCAGAGGCGTGGTTAGATTAATCACAAAGATAGTTATCCAAATCTTGCTCGGAAGGTGTTCGATAAAATTCCTGAGAGGAGGTTTGAGTTGAAATAGCTTGTTGAGATGGAACATTTTGTAAACACTCATATGACTAGTCCGAATAGAGGTAACTACATTATTTGGAAAGCCAAGATGAAAGACTTGCTCTATTGCAAGGATTTAGCACAACCCATTGAGAATGGAGGAGTAAAACCAGACACAATAGCGACAGCTGAGTGAAGTAAGCTTGACAAAAAAGCAATTGGGTACATTCGACAGTGGATTGATGATAGTGTCTTCCACCATGTATCCCAAGAGACTATCGCTTTTGGCTTATGGTAAAAACTCGAAGACCTCTATGAGAGGAAGTCGGCCGGAAACAAGGTACTTCTCATTAAGAAGTTCATGAGGTACAAAGAAGGTTCCTCAATGTCTGAGCATCTTAATGAAGTACAGAATACCATCAATCAGTTGCACTTAATGAAGATTGATATGGGTGACGAAGTTGAGGCTTTGTTACTATTAAACTCTCTACCTGATAGTTGGGAGACTTTAGCAGTTTCTCTTGGCAGAGCCGCTAAGGATGGAATCATTTCCATGGAGATGGCTATCGAGGCATTGTTGAATGTGGAGACAAGAAGGGGTTCACGAAGCAGCTCCTCTCACTCAGATATCCTTGTCACAGAGAAGCGGAAGAGAGGTAAGAGCAAAAAACCATCACATTCTAGAGGTGATGACAGAAGCAAATCTAGGGGTGAAGCTAGAACTCCTAAGGCAGAAAGACAATGTTACTACTGTGCCACTAAAGGTCACTTCAGGTATGAGTGTGGAACACTAAAGAGGGATGAGAAGAATAACTGTGTACATGAAGACATGGTAAAGAGGAACGGAAGCATAGGCCAAGATACTACTGATAATTGTAAAAACACGCTTTTACTCATACTTAACTAATTAAACTCGACAGAAGTAAAAACATGGATTAACTCTATTTGTTATCAAAGTTTTACTCTCGATTATCTCATAATAAAATTGGAGTGAGAATTCGCTCCACTCCTAGTTGCTTAGATGTAATAATTTCTCTAACTTAAACAATTCTACAATATCAATGAAAGCAATGGTTTAATTATACTAATATGGTGAAAATAACTAATTAAGATATTCTACATTATACTAATATGGTGAAAATAACTAATTAAGATATTCTAAATTATACTATGACAATTTAATGAGAAGATGTGAATGAGAAAAAGAGATCAGGGGGATTTGATTCCACCTTGATTAATTCTTAATATGCTAGTATAGATTTGTTGCAACCCTAATCTTTATATTTTCACATAAAAGTTAGGTATTTTTATCCCTAATTATTCATGGCATCTCTACCAACTAACAATTAGCATGTGAGGCAATTGAAACCCATTCTCATGGTGAATTAACTACCCTATAGAGTGGAATATCTTACTATAACTATTCTATACTAACATATCAAGTCTTCATCAAAGCTTTAATCAAACCCCTCTAATGGAGGTTTAGCTAAGATTCATTAGACTATCATAATTAAAAGAATAATAATAAGACATTATAGAAACAATAACAATAACTTGGCTTTTATTAATGATGACTAGGCTAATAAAACAATAACTAGGTTTTAAAATTAAAGATTAAAACTAATTTATTATCTAATGGGTGCTCTCCAGAGTTGTGCCTTAGTCCTCTTTATATAGAAGAGGGCTAGGTTTACAATTTCATACATGGGATTTGGAGCTATGCTTTGGGCCATTAAATCAAGCCCAAAACCTAATTACTTAAATTAAAAAAAAAGGTTTATCTGCTAGAAATTACTGTAATAGCCTTTTCGTCTACTTTTACTCCTATTATTGGATCAAGACCTAGACCATTAGAAAGCTCTTTCCGAGACGGTCGTTTTGATATATAGTAGGCCCAATTCGAGGTCTGAGTCCAAAGATACGACCTGCGGAAGTTCTGTTGACTTTTATGCTCAATATATGCCCACGTTGACTTTGATTTTTCAGATTTGACTGGGCTTTAAAAATGCTTTTTCTCCTTAAAACTTAGGCTTTAAACATAGAATTTCTTAGCAACCAACCTTTGCTCCTTTCTCTTGCAAAAGTGACATATTTCTTCACATATTTAACTCCAATACCAGAAATACACAACCATACGTAAACAGTACTAACTCTTATTTATTATAAGCAGAATTGGTCTAAATATAATATTATTAAGGGGTTAAAACTACCATTTTGGGCTCTTATCAAACCACCCCCAAACAGCATTTTTCTTGTCCTCAAGCAAATATGAGAAATTAAAATAAATGACCAAAAATGGAGTTCTAACTAATCTCGTTTCGCCTAGTGCGATTGCATTGACCATATGCAATAAGGCCTTAAACCACTAGGAATTCCCTAGTGGACGAGTTATTTCCTTGTGAGAGTTTTCCAGAGAAGGTACTCACAAATTTCATCTATACTACAACGAGTAAGAAATAAAATTACTGTTTCCTTATTTTTTCTTAGATATATATACATTTCACTAGCAATGAATATAGAATAATCAATTCGAAACCTAAGCTAATGCGTGCATAATAATCAATCATATACGGGTATATATATATATTGAACTATGCTATGAAATGCAATAACAGGTCCGTTTCTAAAACTTTGGAATAACGTCCTTAAGTAGGTCCTCACAAATATGTCAAGACAAAAATACTCTAATTTTTCCACTCAAGTTTCGCTGACTCCAGTGCACAGTAGGCACACTTTACCTTACAAACTCAATGATTATTCAAACATATCTGCCACTTACTATCACACTAATCTATTCCTAATTGAGCTAGAGGTCTTTATTAAGTGTTGCGGAGATTAGGTGATGGTTTAAGAATGAAGGAAATTGATATTCAAAAAGAACCAATCTAAGATAATATAGTCTTCTTATTATGTAACTAGATAAAACCTTGTTCTTTATTTTGCTTCTACACTTTGTTTCCATCCTTAGCCATATTTTTCTTTTTTTTTTGGCTTTTGACTCTTTTAATTCTATTTTTAGAGTTCTAACTTTTTATTTTTTTATTTTTATTTTTTCTCTTTTCTTTGGATGGAAACTTTTTTTTTCTTATTTGAAGCGACTAACAAATTCTTGATTTCAAAGGTCTTTCTCTTTTCTATTCTTCATCTCTATTCTTAGACTCATTCAAAGATGGGTAGGCCGATTTTTTTATTTTTATTTGTTTTGTATAAAAGGGTAAAAGATTTGTGGTTTATGAAAGGCTAAAGAAAGGCTAAGAGGGGCATCTAGTGGAAAATTATTTCACATAAGGTTAAATTTCTGGCTATATCGATCCAAAAAGGGCCTAAATTCTCTCTTACGACATGACATAGTGATCAAGCAAGTGGACGTGTGATTTCTCTATTCGGAATTTACTTCTCTCTTGTGTTATTTATCAAATATTTAACTCATATAAGGCGTTTAGGATAAGTCTGAGATAATAGAGTCTTCAAAATATATAATTAGAGAAAACCTTGTTCTTACTTTGCTTCTACACTTTGTTTCCATCCTTATCAATTTTTTTCTTTTTTTTTTCTTTAGGCTTTTGACTCATTTTATTCTGTTTTTGGAGTTTTAACTTTTTATTTATTTTATTTATTTATTTCTTTCTTTTCTTTTGATGAAAACTTTCTCTTCTTTTCTTATTTGAAGCAACTAACAAATTTTTGGTTTTCCACGCCTTTCTCTTTTCTTTTCTTCATTTCATCTTTATTCTCAGACTCATTCAAAAATAGGTAGGCTGATTTTTATTTTGTTTTGTTTCTTATAAAAGGGTAAAGGATTTGTGGCTTATGAAAAGGCTAAAGAAAGGCTCAGAGGGGTAACTAGCGGTAAATAATTTTATATAGGTTTGAATTTTTGGCTATATCGATCTAAAAAGGGCCTAAATTCTCGGTTAGGATATGGTATAGTGATCAAGCAAGTGGACGTGTGATTTCTCTATTCGGAATTTATTTCTTCCTTGTGTCTTTACTCAAATATTTCACTCATATAAGGATTTTAGGCTATATTCTCATAGGATTTGTAGAATAAGTACTCTAGCCTAGATTTTAGAAGCTTACGGTCAATACAAACATAGCTGCTCATGCAATATATTTATGGAAAGATGCATTGAATGTTATCTACATATTAACCTAAGTTTCTAAAAACTATTCTAATTTAAGAGCTAACGTGAAACTTCTAGACTACTATCATCACAGAAGAAGAAACAATACCAATATTCCTAAGTGCATAGTATAAATACTTATTATTTATATATATTTTTATTTTTTTACTATAAAACAAATGCATATTATACATATATATATATATCCTAATAGGTGCCTTAAATTACGCGTGTTTCTATGCCACCCCTAAACAAAAACATGCTTTGTCCTCAAAGTATAGAAATAAGAATGATAGAAAATACCATTAAAACGCGTGAAAATTTTAGAACACCTGCAAAACAAATTTCGAACATACTAATATAGGTAAAGAAAAACAGACGCAACTCTATATGAGTTTCACCCGTTATGGGAATAACAAAAAATTAAATTGCTTGGGACATAAGCAGACACTAACAAAAAATAAAACTTACATCATATCCAACATTAAGCGTTATCCTCCTCTTCTATAAAGAAGTAAGGTTCCTTTGCATCCTGCCAAGCCATGGTAATTTGTCAGGCCTCACACCATTTATCATCTATCTTTCCTAACCTATTAAGCGCCACTTGGTCGGATAGGGTGTAAGGTGCAACCTAATTAGATTGTAGCCTCCACCCCGGCCAAATCATCGCACGGAAAGAGTGTATAATGCAATTGGTGGGTCTCACAATAACCTAATCCGTGAAATGGGTACAGAACTCAGGAAAGAAAAATAGCATTATGTGGCAAACTAAGACAGGCATAAGAAGGTACTTATGCTTCATACTATGGGCTCGTGCTAAACTAGACACTAAGGTCTGGGAAAGGTCATAGAGCATACGTCCCTCAGCTAGAACAAGGAAGCCTTCACAAGTGGCATTATTCGCAGAAGAAAAATGACATTCCCCTAAGATATTCAACATGATAAAGAACATAATAGTGCAATGTTAAGGGACAAGGGCTACTTTATATTGCCCTTGGTCCTCTATACGAACAATCCCCACCCCATAGGTGTCATGCAAATACTCATAGTTGTAGATGTACATATTATCAGCTAGGGGTGGGAATTTGGCCCTAACAACCCTAACCCTGCCCTGATCGACCCGACCCTAAGCTTTATAAAGCCCTCACAACTAAATCCCTCACAGAGTTTAGGGTAGGGCCGACCCGGCCCTAATGCCTTCTAAGGCAGGGTCAGGGCTAAGGTTATGAAACATAGGCCCGACCCTAACCAAGCCCTAGTTATAATTTCACTATAAAATACACAACTAAAACTATCCAACTGCTTGTTACATATTTTCAATTAAAATAACACTGTCCTTTGTAATTTATCACTTACCGTATGAGTACTTATAATAACTTGTCTTATATCATAAAAACTTGTAAACCTAATTGTTTCTATCTCACAACTCACTTACACCTCACAACTCCCCATCTAACCTAGTCGCCAAGAACAATAATGAGCACTGGGCACTAGCCTAATGAAAAATAGGTTGACGTCAGTAAAAACTCATTCCATACTCTTATTTGTCTTTGTGTTCTTCAATGTTAAATGTAATTTTGGTGAGATTTGAGTACAAGAAATAACGGAATTATGTCAGTGAAAGCTCATTCCAAAATGTGTCTTGTGCATTTTAACTGTAATTTTGAAATATAAATATGAGTCTCTATGTACTTCAGTTTATTAGATTGTGGATATGCATTTTAAATTGTTGGACTTATCAAAAATTATTACTAGATTGGTTGTTATTCAAATTTCAAAGTGGTGGGACTTTGAGTTTGCAAATCTTTGATTTTTTTTTGTAATATAAATGAGTTTTAAAACTGATGCAATAAAAAGAAGAAAATATATAGGCCCGGCCTGACCCGGCCCTAAACTGTTAAAGAGGGCTTAGGGTAGGGTTAGGGCTTGAAATTTAGACTTATGACCTGACCCGGCCCGACCCTATGGGGACTTTAGGGCCGGGCTGACCCGGCCCTAATAACTGAAAGGCTTTAAATGTTTAGGGCCGGGCTAGCCCGACCCGACCCATTGCCCACCCCTATTATCAGCCATATAACCCCATGAGTTTTGGGCAGTAGGCATAGAAAGTCCAATAGCAAAGCCCAACAAAAACTTGCTTAAATCCATTGTTACATCATCAATGGTGACAGAGAACACTTGTTCCCCATCCGGTCGATAAAAGAACTTACAATGATCATAGAAATAAGCAGTAAGTACAAGGAAATAAGTTTTATTCGCGCTTACCATTAGAGGCTGCCATCCTAACTGCACAGTCAAGTCGCGGAACCAGTACCCATATGTGTCACTCACAAGTAATTCTTCAAAAGACTGCTCCGGTATGATTTGAGGAGATTTCATAGCAACCAAATACATTACTAAACTCCTTGTAGTGAGTGCGGAAAACCCCAGAAAACATAACTGGAGGTGTGTTGAGGTCAGGGCACGGGCGCGCTCAAAATAGCCTATGGAAGGGGGCGGGTGCGCTTAATTTTGACAAAAGAAAATTCTGTGATCGGGACCTTGGAGTGCGAAAGGCTCTGTTATAAAAGGCAAAGAGAGAGAGTCTTGTGGCGCGAAAGTACTATTTGTTGGTATGAATTGAGAGGTGAAATTGAGAGGTGTGGTGTGAAGTATATGGTGTGCCATGTATTTATAAAGCACTAGTTTCTCAAACAAAGGTCCTTAAGGTTCCCTAATTGATAAAGAAAGAGATGGAATAAGAAAAGGCTTCCAAAAATCAAAATAGAAATAGCTAAAAGTACATGCTCAGTAGCAATTCTATATGGTTTTAGCAGCCTATCAAAATAGCAATCTCAATGCCTTTAACCTTTGAGGTTGCACCAAATAACAGTAGCTAATTCTAGCTACACCACATTAGCATGCACCATGCTCATATATAAACTATATTCTTCCAACCTTGAAATATTAACTTTCAAAAACATATGGATAGGGTAAATACAATGCTAAACAAATAATGTCACCCCTAAACAAGTTGGAAAGGTGGGATTCATGAAAAATAGATAGCATGTTTGGACAAAAAAATAATTAACTTGAAATTCAAATAACAACCAAATACATAATCCAATATCAACTACTTAACTAAACAACTCGGAATAAAAATTCTACTAAAACAGGGAAAAAAAATTCTTAAAAACAACAATACAACTAAAGAACTAGCAACGAGATGAGGAAGGGCCAGAGTTATCCGTCCTACGTCTATGACGCTCATGCCTTCTAGAGTCAGCATAAGAAGAACCAGCATGAGGTGGAAGGTGCAGTAAAACTTCTACTTGAAACGTGCGCTATTGCTCCATAAAAACATCCATGGCTTCCCAACACTCATTATTACTCTAGACGAGAGTCTCCACGTTAGTCTGAAAGTTTGCTTGGCTACGGACAATAAAACCTTGCCTAGTCTGAATAGCCTCACAGAGGTCACACAGAGAACGTTGGCCTGTACGAATCGTCTCATACTCGTTATGGAGAGTTTGCAGGCCACAATGAACTAATGAGTCGCGGGCTACATCCGTAGTAGCCCTTTCCAAAGCGTCTGCATCAAAACATGTTATGTTTTCCGCATCGTCCTCATCCGATACCATCTCAGCACCCAAAAGCTCAGGCAAATGCTAACCCTTCTGAATACATTCCCAATAAATACGTGCATTTTCATGCAACTTCAAATTAACCTTACCAATCTTTGGAACACATCCCAAGTACAACATAACCTTCGTAATCAATGTAGGGAAGGCTGCGGTCAATTTACCAACTGCTAGCAAAAAGTTAAGGATGCAAAACCCATACCTCTTTTTGAAGGGTCTAGAGAATGTGCAGACAACTCAAATTGATGTCACTTATCTTTGGGTTTTACGTCTCTAAGACGAAACCAGCTTGCTGTGGCTCAGTGGATTGGTAGGAAGTCTTAGAGACGTCTGACAAACACAATGCGAACCAGGGTTATACAGTCCTTCCACTACAGTCTCCATCATAAAAGGACCCATTCCACCAAACTAAGATTCCTACATTATGACAACGATGTCTCTTTGCTCAATGCTAGTAATCTCAGACAACACTGCTGTAGTCAATTCCTTCTGACTATCATTCGCCTTTACAAAAATCGTACGACCATCAATCTCCCTCTTCTTATAAAAATCAAACACCAAATCAGTGTGATAAAAATCATTCGTAGAATACCACAGCTCATTCCACTTCCTAATACACATTTCGGTCAAAAAAAGAGAGGAAATTGTTGAGCAGTAAAAATTTGTTCCGAAAGAATCTTTGGGGTTTTAGGAGCCACTTAGTTTTGGATTTGGAAGTTGTGGTGAATGTAAGGTGGGGAATAGTGATTGAATCACTCGATTGAAATTTGATAAGGGTTTGTGTGGAGGCTAGGGCATGGGTGCTCTCAAGTTTGTCTGGCCCAAGGGCTGTGTGTGCTCAAGGTTTTTCTTTGGTCAGGAATGGAGGCGAGGAAGAAAGAAGAACGCGTGGGTTTTTCTTTTTTCTTTTTTTTTAATTTTTAATTTTTATGGAGTCACGTACGAGGCACATGACCGCGTAGGATTTAAATCGTTTGGGCCCATGCCCAAAACAAATCCTGTAATGCCCATCCTGTCTTATGCCTCGTATAACTTAAAACTAAAATTCCCGATTCGTTAACGGTCTGATTTTTGCGAATGAGCTATGAAAACGATCAGCAGAGAAAGTACAATCCAATGATCTATTAAAAAAATTCAAATCTAATTGTGGTTGACATATAAGAAAATGGGAAACGCCTCGAAATGCGTGAATGACATAAGTTATGTGATCAAAAGAAATATAAATTCATAGATAGTGTCAACCCGAATAAAAGTACGACTAAATAGCATAACCAACAAGAATAGGAAGTTGAGCGATCAAGAATAGAAAGACCAAACACCCCACCCCCAAACAAATTTTTGAAAACAAGGTTTTAAAAAAAAATGTTTAAAAAACGTAGCTCTTTTAAAGTCAGATTCCCAAGACTTGCTAGATTACTGTTACAGGGTTTTAAATTTTTTTTAGTTTTGATTAATAAGGTTTAATATAAAGAAAAACAATAAAACAATAAAGACATAAATCACTCCTTAGATAAACATGACTAAAAGAATTGAGAAAACATGCAAGAGTAACCGTGGACTTAAGCTCTGGTACTTACAACCACACACTCTAAAGGGAGGGCCTTGTTACCTTAATGGTGCACTTACCAATATATGGAAATGAAAGGAATTACACCAAACATCAAAGGTCAGTCCTCATAGACAGGGTCCTGTAAAAGGACATCCTCCACATCTGGGGACATTAACTCGTGAAAATGTTTTAAACGTTCGCCATTAACTTGGAAGGTATTGTTGTCCCTGAGATTTACCAAGGTGATTGCCCCATAAGAGGTGACTTCAGTAACCAGAAAAGGACCAGACCAACGGGTTTTAAATCCCTGGGAAAATATGCAAACATGAGTTATAAAGCAAAACCTTTTGACCAACTACAAACTCTTTACGCAAGATCTGTTTATCATGAACACGTTTCATGTTAGCTTTATAATCCTTCACGAGATCATAAGAATCGCTACGGATTTCTTCAAGCTCATTTAATTGCAATTTGCACTTGACACTTGCCTCATCAATATTGAAGTTCAGGCTTTTTATAGCCCACATAGCACGATGCTCCAATTCAACGGGCAAGTGACAAAGTTTTCCAAACACAAGTCTAAAGGGAGACATTCCTATAGGAGTTTTAAAAGCTCTCTGATACACCCATAAGGCATATGTTAGACGCTTAGACCAATCTGTCCGATCAGAATTGACTATTGTTTCTAATATTTTTTTAATTTCCCTATTAGAGACTTCTACTTGGCCACTAGTTTGTGGATGATAAGGAGTTGCCACCTTATGGGTAACTCCGTACTTCTTAACTAAATAAGCAACAACTCTATTGCAAAAATGCGTTCCACCATCAGTGATGATGGCTTTAGGGATACCAAAATGATAGAAAATGTATTCCTTAACAAAAAAACACAACTGTCTTATGGTCATTGCTACGGTAAGCCATGGCCTCTATCCATTTGAAAACGTAGTCCACGACAACAAGAATATAAATAAAATTGAGGGAAATAGGAAAAGGACCCATGAAATCAATGCCCCATACATCAAAAATTTCAAGTACCATAATGGGATTTAAAGGCATCATATTACATTTAGTGATATGTCCAAGTTGTTGGCAATGAACACACGTCTTGCAGTGAACTTGGGCCTCTTTAAAAAAGGTAGGCCAATAAAAACCACATTGAAGAATTTTAGCTTCCATTTTCATACCACTAAAATGGCCACCACACTCTTTGTCCTGGCAGAAGGATAAAACCTCATTATATTCCCACTAGGGAATACAACGACGAATAATCAGATCCGCACAATACTTAAAAAGGTAGGGCTCATCCCAGTAGTATAGCTTAACTCTGGCCAAAAATTTATTACGTTCATTTTTTGACCAAACATCTGGAATAATATCATAAACTAAAAAATTCACAATGTCGGCATACCAAGGTGTAGAAAAAATAAAATAAAGTTGCTCATCAGGAAAAGAATCGGGTATGGACTCATAATCATTATCACAGTCATTTGTTAGTCTAGATAAGTAATCGGCGACTACATTTTTGACCCCTCGTTTATCCTTAATTTCTAGGGTAAACTCTTGCAGGAGAAGAATCCATCGGATCAATCTCTGTTTAGCATCCTTCTTGGTGAGAAGGTATCTAAGAGCTGCATGGTCAGTGTAGACTAAGGTCTTTGAACCAACAAAATAAGGACAAAACTTATCTAAAGTATAAACCACAGCTAAAAATTCTTTTTTCGAAGTAGTGTAATTTCTTTGAGCATCATGTAAAGTCATACTAGCATAATAAATAACAGTGGACTTATCATCTAGTTTCTGGCCTAACATCGCACTAACAGCATAATCACTAGTGTCACACATAAGCTCGAAATGTTTAGACCAATCGGGAGGCTGTATAATCGGTGCAGATATTAAAGCGGTTTTCAAAGTTTCAAAAGCCTGTTTGTAGTCATAATTGAAATCAAAGATGACATCTTTTAAAAGCATATTAGTTAAAGGCCTAGCTAATTTTGAAAAATCCTTGATAAAACGTCTATAGAAACTTGCATGGCTTAAAAAGGCTTTAATGTTACAGATAGTCCATGGTATAGGTAGAGACACTATTTTATCTAATTTGGCCTTATCTACTTCTATGCCGTCACTAGATACAATATAACCTAGCACTATTCCTCTTTTTACCATAAAATGATATTTTTCCCAATTTAAAACCAGATTCTTCTCCTCATACCATGTTAACGCTTTGGAAAGGTTAGACAGGCATTCACTGAAAAAGTCTCCATAGAGAGAAAAATCATCCATGAAAACTTCCATGAAGTGCTCCACCATGTCACTAACGGTATGAAGCATACACCGTTGGAAGGTATCAGGAGCATTACAAAGGCCAAAAGGCATTCGTTTATAGACATATGTTCCAAAAAGACATGTGAAGGTAGTCTTGTTTTGGTTTTCAGGATCGATAATAATTTGAAAATAGCTAGAGTAGCTATCTAAAAAACAATAATAAGCATGACCAGCTAGACGTTCGAGCATTTGATATATAAAAGGTAAAGGAAAGTAATCCTTCCATGTCATTGCGTTTAAGCGTCTGTAGTTAATACGGATCCTCCATTCCATAGGAACTTGTGTGGAAACATATTTACCTGCAGCATTTACGCCCAATGGTAACCCCCAATTTTTTAGGAACTACGTGGTTGGGGCTTTACCCATTCGCTATCGGAGATGGGATATATGATACCCGCATCGAGTAACCATAAGACTTCTTCCCTGACCACCTCTTTTATGGTAGGGTTCAAGTGACACTGAGGTTCGTGTGAAGTCTTCACATTATCCTCCAAATGTATGCGATGCGTGCATACACTAGTGTCAATCCCCTTAATGTCGTCTAGGGACCAACCGATCGCGGAACGATGTTCCCTAATCACCCTAATCAAATGTGCCTCTTCATCAGCAGACAACTAAGAATATATGATCACCGGATGACTACCATCCGGATCAAGATGGATATATTTTAACTCAGCAGGAAGAGGTTTAAGCACAGGGGTGGGAGGAATGGGTAAAAAGGCTTCTGGAGGGTCCTCGTCTTGAGTAGTGAAAACTTATTTAGGTAAGAGGTCTTCAAACTCAGAAGATGGAGCTACAGAAGGATCTAAGATAAAAGTAGACTCAAAAAGGGCGTTGACTTCCTCTTTGTAGGAGTCGACGTCGAAGTCGGAATTTCTGAAGGAAAGGAATTTGTGCATATGATTATCTGGAAACGTGTTGTTGAAATAATCTTGAGTTAAGCTCTCAATCATGCTAACTTATACATCGATAGTCATATCGGGTAACTGTTACATCATTTTGAAAACATTTACCTCAACAGAAAGATGGCCAAAGGACATGGACATCGAACCATCGCGGCAGTTTATGAACGCGTTGGTAGTTGCCAAGAAAAGACGCCCTAAGATGATAGGAACAGAGTCGTTAGTGACTTCAGTGTCGAGGATAACGAAGTCAGCTGGGTAGTAAAAATCTTGAATTTTAACCAGCATGTTTTCAACCACACCCTTAGGAAACTTAATAGAATGATCAGCTAATTACAATATCATTTTAGTTGGTTGCATCTCTTGTAGACCTATTTGTTTATATAGATAATAAGGGAGTAAGTTAACGCTCAGCCCCAGGTCTAATAGAGCAGTTGTCATGTGGGTATCCCCTAAGGTGCATTTTGCAGTAGGACGACCAGGGTCCTTGTACTTAACGATTCCATTATGTTTAGATTGAGTTGGAAACTATTTAGTTAAAAAGGCGTCTTTTGGAATGTTTGTTTTCCGCCTAGTAGTGAACAACTCTTTTAGAAACTTAGCATGTTGTGGTAATTTTTTAATAGCTTCAAGAAAAGGTAGGTTTATCGTTAGATTTTTAAGAACTTCCTTAATCTTATCAAAATTTGTATCCTTTTTTAACATGGCTAATCTCTGGGAAAATGGTGGTTTCTCTCTATCTTTAGCATATGGGTCAATAGGAGTTTTATCCTTGGCGCTTTCTTCTTTGGTTGTGGTTTAACTGGTACCTCTATAGGGGTAGGATCTTTAATTTCTATTTCGGTATCTAGTAAATTTTCATTTGTAATGACCACTGGTGGTGTAACAACGGGCATAGTTACATCATTATCAACCACTCTGCCAGAACGGAGAGTGGTGATGTCATTTAACTCACCTACGTTTAAAGTTTCGTTACTAGTATTACCGATTACTTTAAAGGCTGTGTTTGTTGTTTTAGGATTAGGTATAGCTTGACCTGGAAACACACCTTTTGGTTGGGTTTTATCTTGGGTTAACTGTTGTATGGATTGATTAATGGATTGTAAAATCTATTGTTGAGCTTGTATATAGACATCGAAACGATCCGGTTGTGAAGGTGTGGTGGCCACAGGTGGTGTGATTGGAACTATCTGACATTGATTATTAACGGGTGGGTTGTGATAGTTATTATTAACTGGAACGATACCTCTATTATTATTATGATAATTATTATAATTATTATAATTACCTTGTCCTTGTACTTGTCGTGGTGGAGCTGGGTTGTAGTTGTTTGCTGGCCTAACATTTTGATTATTAAACCCCGGAGGTATAACGGGTTGAATATTCTGCCAACCGAAGTTGGGGTTTTGTCTCCAAGGTGCATTAGGAATGCTATTAACGGAGCAAACATTATCCGGCTGTGATGGTGGTTGTGAGAGTTGTTCATATACAAGAGGACAATAAGAGTCGGTATACTCAAGGCTGTAACAGAAATTACATGAAAGATAGTTGATGTTCATGACAGGAGTAGGCTTATGTTGAATACAAAAATGGCTTCTATCTTTTTTGTTAGGGATTCGATTAGAGTTATAAGCTCGGGATCAGATTTAACCTCAAACATACTCGCAGCCTTAACTGTGGAAGAAAAATTAGCGGAGTGGGAGATGTCGATTACCCCCCCCCCCCATTTATTATTATGCTTAGACTGATCTTCTAAAAATCTATAAGCCTCTGAGGCTCTTTTAGTAAGGAAACTACCCCCAGTCATTATATCAAGAACCTCTTTATGATGATGTAAAAGCCCTTTGAAAAAGGCATGAACAAGCGTGTCTTACGCAAGGGTATAATGCGGTAATTCAATGAGAAGATCAATGAAACGATTCCAGACCTCTGAAAAGGATTCATGTGGATTCTAGCGGAAAAAATGAATCTTTTGAAGCATTTCATCTATCTTCAGTGGTGGGTAAAACTGTTCCATGAACAATTGAACAAGTTTGGCCCATGAGTCCACAAAATTAGGCGTTTGGGCAGTTAACCAAGATGCCGCCTTATCGGCTAGGGTGAAAGGAAACACCCTTAGTTTAATTTGTTCTGAACCTACGGTAGGATGAGGAAATATGGTAAGAACTTGTTCTATCTTACGAATATGCTAATAAGGCTTCTCGTGGTCTAACCCATGAAAAACCGGTAACAAATTAAATATATTCGGGGGAATTTGAAAATCCCCCATTGGGTCTGCAAGAACGATGCATGACTTAGGGCTATCGGTTAGGGCTTTGTAAAAATCAGAGAGAGGAGTCTCTGTTTCTTCATCCATTGATGCAGGTGTAGTGTGTGATATTCTAGATAGGCATGTGCGTTGACGTTTATGATACATAATGTTAGATGGTTTACTCTTACCAGACCTTAATCTTACATAAGGCTAAGGCCAATATGAAAAAAAAAAAAAACCACTAACAACAGTCAAACAACAACTTGATATACTAGAATTAAAACTCCTCTGACAGAAGAGACGAGGAGTAAAAGAAGGAGTACCGGAATGCCTCCTTACTACGCGAATGAATAGCGTCTTCGATACGTGATCTCAATGTATTGAAGAAGTTCGGAACACTTAATAAAAAATAACTTGAACAAAAAGAGAGCCTGTGACTAACCTGTGAATCGGGCTTTCTTCAGAAGGGGCGCGGGCGCGCTCAAATATAGAGTACACAAGGGTGCGGGTGTGATCAAAGTACTGTTTTGAAATAAAAAATCCATTAATAAGAGGGCGGGCACTCTCAGAAATAGAGTTAAAAGGGCGTGGGTGCGCTCCGAGTACTATGTTGAAAAAATTTCCAAGAGCAAAAATCCTATTTTTTCTGAAAAAAAAATAAACACAGTGAGAACACAGACAATTGGGTGGGTGGGTGAAGTGGGATATTGGTAGAATTGAAAACACGAAGAGAAACTAATCTAAACATAACTAAGACGGCAGCGGCGCCATTTGATAATTGTAAAAACAATAACTAGCTAGGCAGCGGCGCCATTTCATAATCGTAAAAACACGGCTTTTACTCCTACTTAATTAATTAAACTCGACAGAAGTAAAAACATGGATTAACTCTATTTGTTATCAAAGTCCTACTCTCGATTATCTTATAATAAAACTAGAGTCAGAATTCGTTCCACTACTAGTTGCTTAGATGTAATAATTTCTCTAACTTAAACAATTATACAATATCAATGAGAGCAATTGTTTAATTATACTAATATGGTGAAAATAACTAATTAAGATATTCTAAATTATACTATAGAAAAATGAGAAGATATGAATGAGAAAAAGAGATTAGAGGGATTTGATTCTACATTGATTAATTCTTAATATGCTAGTGTAGATTTGTTGCAACCCTAATCTTTATGTTTTCACATAAAGGTTAGGTCTTTTTATCCCTAATTATTCATGGCATCTCTACCAACTAATAATTAGCATGTAAGGCAATTGAAATCCATTCTCATGGTGAATTAACTACCCTCTATAGTTGAATATCTTACTACAACTATTCTATACTAACACATCAAGTCTTCATCAAAGTTTTAATCAAACTCCTCTAATAGAGGTTTCGCTAAAATTCATTAGACTATCATAATTAAAAGAATAAGACATCATAGAAATAATAACAATAACTTGGCTTTTATTAATGGTGGCTAGGTTAATAAAATAATAACTAGGTTTTAAAATTAAAGAAGAAAACTAATTTATTATCTAATGGGTGCTCTCTAGAGTTGTGTCTTAGTCCTCTTTATATAAGAGATGGCTAGGTTTACAATTTCGTACATGGGCTTTGGATCTATGTTTTGGGCCATTAAATTAGGCCCAAAACCTAATTACTTCAATAAAAAAAAAGGGGTTTCTCTATTAGAAATTACTGCAATAGCCTTTTCGTCCACTTTTACTCCTCTTATTAGATCAAATCCTAGACCATTAGAAATCGCTTTCCGATCCGGTCGTTTTGACATATTGTAGGTCCAATTCCAAGTTCTGAGTCCAAATATACGGCCTGCGGAAGTTCTATTGATTTTTATGCTCTATTTATGCCCGTGTTGACTTTGACTTTTCAGCTTTGGCTGGGTTTAAAAAGGCTTTTTCTCCTTGAAACTTAGGCTTTAAAGATAGAACTTCTTAGCAACCAATGTTTGCTCCTTTCTCTTGCAAAAGTGACATATTTCTTCACATATTTGACTTTAATTCCTAAAATACACAATCGTACGTAAACAGTACTAACTCTTATTTATTATAAGTATAATTGGTCTAAATATAATATTATTAAGGGGTTAAAACTACAGTTTTGGGCTCTTATCAACTACCGCACTAGTAGACGATGGTCTAGTGGGAATTGTGTCAGATTGTGGTGAGTGTTGTGTTAGCACCTCATGTCAGGATACAGAGTGGGTGATAGATACAGGAGTATCATATCACGTCACACCGCATAGGGGATTCTTCACTACCTACAGCTGTGATGAATTTGGTGAGGTAAAGATGGATAACAGTGGTGACTCAAAGATAATAGGCATTGGGGATGTTCATGTAGAAACCAATGTCGGCTACACCTTGACACTCAAAAATGTAAGACATGTCCCTGACATTCAGCTAAGCCTAATTTCCGCTGGGAAGTTAGATGATGATGGCTTTCAAAACTCGTTTGGTAACGGGGTATGGAAACTGAGGAGAGGTTCCATTGTAGTAGCCAAAGGGAAGAAAACTTCCTCGCTTTACAAAACACAAGCTAGCTTGTGTAAAGCAGAGTTAAATGCGGCACAAGAAGAAGCTTCCTCCGAACTATGGCATAAGAGACTGTGTCATATGGGAGAAAAAAACATGGAAAAAAACATGGAAGTTCTTGCCAAGCAAAAGGCCTTGCCAAACATAAAAGGTACGCATTTAAATAGATGTACTCATTGTTTGGTTGGAAAGCAACAGAGGGTGTCTTTCCAAAGATTCCCTTATCACAGAAAGGAGAATGTCCTTGAGCTAGTACACAAAGATTTATGTGGTTCTATGAAAGTAAAGTCCCACAGGGGAGCTTTGTACTTCTTGACTTTCATTGATGATACATCAAGAAATATATGAGCATATAGTTTGGAGACTAAGGATGAAGTATTTGGCATGTTCAAGACTTTCTTTAGCATGGTGGAAAGAGAGACAGGGAAACCTTTGAAGTGTATTCACTCAGATAATGGGGGAGAGTACATTGGGCCATTTAAAAAGTATTGCAAAAGTCATGGGATTCGTCATGAGCAGACCGTTTGATAAGAGCCCAAAACTGTAGTTTTAACCCCTTAATAATCATACTTTTAGACCAATTATGTGAATAATAAGTAAGAGTTAATACTGATTACGTGTTTTTATGCATTTCAGGCTTCAAAATCCATTATGTGCAGAAATGTGCCACTTTAGCTAGATAAAGGAGCAATGGTTGGTTGCTAAGGAGTTCTATGATTAAAGGCCAAGATTCAAGAAGACAAAACCTTTCTAAAGTCCGGTCAAAGCTGAAAAGTCAAAGTCAACGCGGGCAGAAACAGCACACAAAGTCAGCAAAACTTCCGAAGACCATATCTTTGGACTTAGACTTCAGAATTGGGCCTACCTTATGTCAAAACGACCGGCTCGGAAAGAGCTTTCCAATGGTCCAAGACTTGAGCCAATCAGAGGAGCAGAAGTGGACGAAACATCTGTCGAAGCCAACTGCAGCTGAAGAGCCCATTTTGGACTAAAGAAATTGGGTTTTGGGCCTGATTCTCTGGCCCAAAACATGGCTCCAAGCCCATGCACGATTTTTGGATCTGAAAGTATAAAAACAAAAGCTTAGCTCTTTGTTAATGGTAGATAGTTAGACCTAGATTAAAGATTAGATTAGTAGCCTCCATTAATTAATTCTAGATCTAGTTTTCCTTAGATTTAATTAGTTTAATTTAATTAGTTTCATATCTTGTTTTTATTTAATTCCTTGAATGATTGTTCGTCATTTAATTAGATAAATAAAATAGTTATTATTATTCAATTTTGATTTTTGTCATTTGCATTTATAGATCTAGTTTAAATTCTTATTCTTATTTCATTCTTAGTTAATTAATTAGATTTCAATTATTGTTTAATTTAGATTAGTAAAGTTAGAATTTTGATATGATGTGTAGTTATAATTTAATGGGAAATGATGGGTTGATGATTCGAGGCTAAAACCTCCATTAGACGGGTTGATGAAGCTTTGATGAAAACTTAGTGGTATAGTGTAGAAGCATTGTAGAATCTATTCCACTCTAGAAGGTCGTGATTCGCCATGAGAATGGGTGGACGACCTCATATGCTAGTTAGTATTTGGTAGAAATGCCATGAACACTAGGGATTAGAACTCGAAATTCTTGCCGTAAGAACGTAAGAATCGAGATACAAGAACCTATGTTAGGTTATCAAGTTGGATTCGAGGTGGATTCAATTCCCCTCTAATCCTTTATCTAGATTAAAAAACAATCATATTTCCATAGCATTCGTAGTTTAAATTCAAATAATCAATTTCATATTGCATCGTAGTATAATTCCCCCTCGTAAAACTCTCATTAGACTTAAGACCGATTAATTAGATTAGAAAACATCACATGCTAGAGAACTAGGAGTGGAACGAACTTGTTACTCCACTCTATTTCGATAGAATTGAGAGTAGAAACTTTGATAAATATAGACACGTAAATAGTTTTAGTTTTACTTGCGTTTGTAAGTTTAATCGCTTTATTTCGTAGGTAAGATTATTCATTTTTACGTTTATCACCCTTCCCAAGACACCGCAACACAATGGTATAGCCGAGAGGATGAACAATACTATTATAGAGAGGATGAGATGCATGTAGTCTCACTTTAAGTTATCAAGAAGCTACTAGGTAGAAGCAATGCGCAGAGCTGTACCTGTGATCAACTTATCGCCTTCGAAGCCTCTGAATAGTGATTATCCAGAGAGAATATGGTTAGGAAGACATGTTGATTATGGATACTTGAGGTTATTTGGGTGTAGGGCATTTGTTCATATTCCCAAGGATAAGAGATCCAAGCTTGATGACAAAGCCAAGCAGTGCATTTTTCTGGGTTATGAGGATGAGAAGTTTGGTTACAAACTTTATGATCCGATTAACAAGAAGGTAATCCGAAGTGGAGATGTTGTGTTCTTAGAAGACCAAACCATAGCAGACTTTGAGGAGGGTGAGAAGCTACAGGCTTTCACCAATGATCTTGTTGATTCAGAACCAGAAGTTCCTACTGTGGAACTTGCAGAAGGCATTGAGAATGTAGAGAACCATGAGTTTGAAGCTCATGATGAGAATCCTATTGCTCATGATGGGATAGAACCTATTGGTATAGAAGATGCAGATGAGATGCATGAACCACCACCAGAGCAAGCAGAAGTGCATCCTCCTGAGGCACCAGCAGATGGGGCAAGGAGGTCTGACAGAGGGAGACTAGCTTCAACCAGGTATCCACTACATACGTACGTGCTACTATCGGATGGTGGAGAACCTATGTACTATCAAGAGGCACTTGAAGGTACAGACAAAGAAAAGTGGTTGAAGGCCATGCATGACGAGATAGATTCTTTGCATAAGAATAACACTTATGAGTTAGTTGAGAAACCCACAGGGAGAAAAGTTCTCAAGAATAAGTGGATATACAAAGTCAAGCATGAGAAGAACAATCCTCACCCAAGGCACAAAGCTCGCCTTGTTGTGAAGGGATTCGGTCAAAGGAAAGGGATTGACTTTGATGAGATTTTCTCTCTTGTAGTGAAGATGACTTCTATCCGGGTAGTATTGGGTATGACCGCAAGTATGAACCTAGAGGTTGAGCAGCTAGATGTTAAGACAGCTTTTCTTCATGGAGACCTTGAAGAAGATGTCTACATGGACCAGCCAGAGGGGTTTGAGGTCTCAGTTAAAAAAGCTTGTATCGATTAAAGCAGGCACTGAGACAGTGACACATAAAGTTTGATTCCTTTATGGTGAAGCATGGCTACATGAAGTCCGCTTCCGACCATTGTGTGTTCATTCAGAAATTTCTAGATGGGGATTTCATAGTGCTCTTGTTTTATGTGGATAATATGTCTATAGTTGGCTAGAACATCAACAAGATATCCAAGCTAAAGAAAGACTTGAGTAAGTCCTTTGAGATGAAAGATTTGGGTCAAGCAAAGCAGATACTTGGGATGTAGATAACTCATGACAAAAAGAGTGAGAAGTTGTGGCTTTCAAATGAAAGATACATTAAGAAGATGTTGAAGAGATTCAACATGGATCAAGTGAAGCCAATCAGTTGTCCGCTTGGTGGCTAGTTTTGCATGACCAAAGGTATGTGTCCGAAGGGTGAGCATGAGCAGAATGAAATGGAAAAGATTCATTATGCATCCGCAGTAGGCAGCTTGAAGTATGCAATGGTGTATATAATACCGAATATTGCTTTCACCATTGGTGTTTTAAGTCGATTTCTGTCAAATCCGGGTAAAAAGCATTAAGAAGGTGTTAAGTGGATATTGAGATATCTCAAGGACACTTCCAAGGCGTGTTTATGTTTTGGTGGGAGTAAGACCTTGCTTGAAGGCTACACAGATGCTGACATGGCAGGTGATGTTAACTCGATGATATCTACTTCTAGTTATCTGTTTATATTTGCAGGGGGAGCAGTTTCTTGTCAATTGAAGTTGTAAAAGTGTGTTTCCCTCTTTACTACAGAAGCCTAGTATATTGCAGCAACTGAGTGTTGCAAAGAGATATTATGGATGAAGAGGTTCTTTAATGAACTAGGGCTAAAGCAGAAACCGTTTGTAGTTGTATGTGACAGTCAGAGCACCATCCATTTGAGCAAGAATCCGAGTTTTCATTCTAGATCCAAGAACATATATGTGCGTTATCATTAGATTAGAGAAGTTCTTGAAGAGAAGCAATTGTTAATAAAGAAGATCCATACCGACAAGAATGGGTCGGATATGATGAACAAGGTTTTTTCCAAAGGCAAATTCAATGCTTGTTGTGCTACCGCCGGATTGGTGGCACACCTCCCACTGATTTGGGAATACATGGAAGTATTCCCCCTCTTGGTTCGGGGAGGGGACATTGTTGGGTCCCTTACCTCTTGAAGTATTGGAAACTGGTTTCGTTTTGGAAACCAATTGGAGTTGCCTATTGGACTTGGGTTTATAATTCTTTTAGAAAACCAAATTGGAACTTGGGAGTCTATAAATACTCTCATATGTTAGTATAACACAGAAGTGAGAGAAACCCAATTTTGAGAGAAACCAAAATTGAGATAAAGCCCTTACAAAGAGATAAAGCTTGTAAAGAGAGAGATTTGTAGAAGAGAGATCTAGTAAGTGTTGGAGAGACTTGTGAGGAGTGATTGTAATCTTCCTTCCCAATCTTATAAAGGATTTGCTCTTGTGGATTAGGTATCATTGGTCGAACCACGTTACATCTTGTGTTGTGGTATGTTTTACTTTCTTTGCATTATTATTACTTATTTGTGATAGTTGTTGATTGCTTAGAGAGTTGGTCTTGCTAAGTTGATTGTAGTGAAAGTTTAGATTTTTCGATTGGAGAATAGAGTGTTCATTCAAGCTATCTTAGAGGGGATTGATTGGTATCGTTTTCCCCAACAGATTGATGTCTTGCTAATAAACACAAGAATAACAGGGTCAAATATAGATATTTGAACTCGAATTCAAAATCACTCATTAACTTAGTTTCGTGCCATGCACATATATTAACAGCTAGCCACAAATACAAAAAGGGTTAACTAGTATTATTACATACCCCACTAGATGGGAAATCATAATAGCTAGTTTCCTGGATGCTCCTGATCATGCATAAAAGCTTAGTTGTTGTTAGGTGGAAGATAGGTGCATCAAAAGTTTAGTTGTTGTTAGGTGGAAAACATGGGCGGGAGCCCGTAGTTTCAGTTCAAATAATAGGTGTGCGCCTATAGTGATTCTTATTACATGTTTATTTTCTTTCGGTAGTTTTGGGCCTTTGTTTTGGTCCATATTTTCTTGTCTGTTAGGTCACATATATCTATTCTTCGTTATAATGAGGCGTAGGCAAGTGAGCTGGGAAGCCGTGGAAAATCCGTTCGCACAAAATGACAAATCCGTTCACACCATTTATGACGATTTTGTCTCTAGTTTCCAGCTAAAATTACCATAAAGTCAGCTAAATATCATTGTAATATTGATGAGATTTTAAGGGCTAAAAGGTAAAGAAGAAGGTTGACTTTATGATTGTTGTGGGCCAACTTCTTCATTGAGTTGTCTCTATCAATACAATCACTTTAGACGATTCTCTACCTATTTGGTTTCTTAAATTACAAGATAAGCATTTGGATATCATGCTAATAATTAGTATACTTTAGGGGCAAAAACATATGTAGGATTTTTTGAGAAAGTTGGTCAAAACAAATGAATTGTGCATAGACCTACGCCACGTGCTCAAAACTAGTAAGGATAAGTGAAGACACTTCTTGATTATTATTCTACTTTCAATTAATTGTTGGTTAAAGATTGATTATTTACTATCTTTTCTTGGTTAAAGGAGAGATATTTGGATTGTTTGAGAGCTAACATTCTTAGTCATACATTAGTTGGTGTCAGAATCATATCAGTAATGAACTGGGCATGTATTGTCTAAGCTAGTAGGAAGATCGAGGTCATGGTAGAAAGAGAGAGAGAGAGAGTAGCTGCTCTGCAAGATGTATATGACCGTGAGCGAATGACCAAACTTTCTAGGCAGCTGGTTGCATCGCTAACCCGCCAGTTAGAAACCCTAAATCGGCAGACAGATCTACCACAAGATCGTGAACCACCATTAGGGGAGGATGGTTTGGAGGCATAAGAGGCTAATCCTTTTGCCACCTTAGAGGATGAAGATGACCTACCGCTTGTTCCACCTCCCAGAGAAAACAGGTGTTGGGAATCTGGTTTGAAAATTAATTTACCCGAGTTTCATGGTAGTTTGCAACTGGATGAATTGATTGATTGGATCGGTATTGTCGAGGAGGTTATGGAATTTAGGGAAGTGCCCAATAACAAACAAGTGACACTTGTTATAATGGAATTTAAGGAGGTTATGTCTTGGTGGCAACAGTTGAAGCCGACCCGTCAATAAAGAGGTAAATCTAAAATTGTTGCAAGGAAAAAGCTTAAGAAACATCTCTGTGATGATTTCAGATAAGAGCCTAAAACTGTAGTCTTAACCCCTTAACAATATTGCTTTTAGACCAATTATATGATTAATAAATAAGAGTTAGTGTTGTTTACGTGTTTTTATTTATTTCAGGCAATGGAGTCAATTCTGTGTAGAAATGTGTCCCTTTTGCGAGATAAAGGAGCAAAGGTTGGCTACTAAGAAGTTCTATGATTAAAGGCCAAGATTCAAGGAGAGAAAGCCTTTTTAAAGCCCAATCAAGCTGAAAAGTCAAAGTCAACGCGAGTAGAAATAGCGCACAAAAGTTAACAAAACTTCCGCAGGCCTTAGCTTTGGACTTAGACCTCGGAATTGAGCCTACCATATGTCAAAATGACCAGCTCGGAACGAGCCTTCTAATGGTCTAGGGTTTGATCCAATCGGAGGAGTAAAAGTAGAAGAAAATACTATTGAAGCCATTTGCAGCAGAAAACCCCTTTGTGGACTGAAGTAACGAAGTTTTGGACTCGATTTTATGGCCCAAAACATGGCTCCAAAGCCCATGCACGAATCTGTATACCTGGCCCTCTTCTATATAAATAGGACTAAAGCATCACTCATAGGATATATAGATTAGATCCATAATTTAGTTAGTTATCTATAAACTTAGTTTTATTTCAGTTTTAATACAGTTTGAATTCTTAGACTCTTTCAAGTAGATTAATAAAGAAATTATTATTCTTTCAATAATGTCTTGTTCTTATTGTTCTTATTCTATGAATGATAGTTTGATGAATCAAAGCTAAAATCTCCATTAGAGGGGTTTGAGAAAGCTTTGATGAAAACTTGATTGTGTTAGCCTTGAAATGGTTGTAATAATCTATTCTACTCTAGAAAGTAATTAGTTCACCATGAGAATGGGTTTAATTGCTTCACATGCTAATTATTAGTTGGTAGAGATTGCCATGAATAATTAGGGATTAGAAATACCCAACCTTTACGTGAAAACGTAAAGATTAGGATTACAACAAATTCTATGCTAGTTTATTAAGTCGAATCAAGGTGGAATCAAATTCCCCTAATTCCTTCCCATATTCACATCGTAGTATTGAATTGCCATAGTATAAATTACATCATTTCTATTAGCATTAAATCACCGTCTTAGCATAATTTCATTTCATTACTCTCATCGATTTTGTTAGAATTACATAAACTAGGAATTGTTACATCTAAACGAGCTAGGAGTGGAACGAATTCTCTACTCCAATTATATTTTGATTCACGAGAGTAGAACTTTGATATATAGTGTAAATTTCATTTAGTTTTACTTATTCATAGCATAACTAGTTAAGAGTAGGTAAAAATATTGTTTTTTCGTTTTACCAAATGGTGCCGCTGCCATCTTAGTTTTGCTTAGTTTCATTTCCTTTACTAGTGTTAATCCTACCAAAGTCACATGAAACCCACCCACCCTTGTTTGGTTCTAACTGTGTTTGTTTGGCTCAGAAACTAATTTTTTTTGCAGGAATACAAAGAGAGTGCCCGCACCTTCTTAGGCAAATTCTAAGCGCGCCCAACGCTAAAGTGCTTGGACATCGTCCAAGGCAAGAGCGCGCCCCACGCCCATTTCAGACCAAATAAAAGAGCGCCCCGCTCTAAAGTGCCTAGACTTTGTCCAAGGCAAGAGCGCGCCTCATGCCCTGCTTAGGCTAATTCCAAGCGCGCCACGCGCCCTCTTCTGAATAAGCCCGATTTCACAAGTTAGTTCAAACTTTCATTTTTTTCAAGCTATTCAGTGTTGCTATATTCTTGCATACACTGAAATCGCGTATACAAGATGTTATTCAATCGCGTAGCAAGGAGACATTTAGGTACTCCTTTTTCCACTCCTCGCCTCTCATGTTAGAGGATTTATTCTAGTATATCAGGGTTGTTTTGACTGTTGTCGTGTTTCTTTAACTTTGGACTTAGCCTTGCATGAGATTAAGGTCAGATAAGGAAAAAACAACTAACGTAATCTATTGTGAATGTCAACGCACACACCTATCTAGTATACCACACACTACACCTGAAGCAATGGCTGAAGAAAGAGAGACTCCTCTCTCTGACTTTTAAAAGGCCCTGAACGATAGCCCTAAGTCTTGCATCATTCTTGCATACCCAATGGGGGATTTTCGAATCCCCCCAAATATATTTAATTTGTTGCCAGTTTTTTATGGGTTAGACCATGAGAAGCCTTATCAGCATATGTATAGGATTGAATAAGTTCTTACCACATTCCATCATCCTACGGTAGGCACAGAACAAATTAAACTGAAGGTGTTCCCTTTCACCCTAGCTGACAAGGCGGCGTCTTGGTTAACTGCCAAAGCGCCTAATTCTATGGACTCATGGGCCAAACTTGTTCAATTATTTATGAAACAGTTTTACCCACCACTAAAGACAGATGAAATGCTTTACAAGATTCATTTTTTCCACCAGAATCCTCCTCCTTTTGAACGTTTCTTGATCTTCTTATAGAACTACATTAATTGAAAGCCTTTTTGCCTTTTTCAAGGGGATTTTACACCATCACAAAAAGGTCCTTGATATAATGAATGGGGGTAGTTTCCTCAGTAAAGGAGCCTCATAGGCTTATAGGTTTTTAGAAGATCAAATAAAGCGTAATAATAACTTGGGGGTAGTAACGATATCCCCCGTTTCACTAGTTCTTCTTCAACAGTTAAGGCTGCCAGTATGTTTGAGATTAAATCTGATCTTGAGCTTAAAACTTTAATCGAATCTCTCACTAAAAAGGTAGAAGCTATTTCTGTTCAACAAAAGCCTACCCCTGTCATGAATGTCAATGCTATTCCATGTAATTTATGTTTGAGTCCTGCGCATCCTAACTCCTATTGTCCTCTAGTCTATGAACATCCATCCGCACAGTCGGACAATGTATGTTCCATTAATAGCGAACCTAACGCACCTTGGCAACAAAACCCCAACTTCGGTTGGCGAAATAATCAACAAGTTACACCTCCAGGGTTTAATAATCAAAATATTAAGTCAGTGAACAACTACAACCAAGCTCTACCACGACAAGGACAAGGACAAAGACAAGGTAATTATAATAATAATAGCAATAATAATTATAATGCTAATAGAGGTATCGTTCCGGTTAATAATAACTATCACAACCCATCCGTTAATAATCAACGTGAGATAGATCCTGTAACAACCACTCCTCCACAACCGGATCGTTTTGAAGCCTTCATGCAAACCCAACAATAGATTTTACAGTCCATCCTATTTTCCTTACAGCAGTTAACCCAAGAGAAAGTACAACCAAAAAGTGTGTTTCTAGGTCAAGCTATACCTAATCCTAAAACACAAAACACAACCTTTGAGGTAAACGGTAATACTAGTAATGAAAATGGAAATGTAGGTGAGTTAAATGCTATCACCACTCTCCGTTATGGCAAAGTGGTTGATAACGCCGTAAATATGGCCGTCGTTACACCACCAGTAGTCATAACAAATGCAAACTTACTAGATACCGAACTAGAAACTGAAGATCCTACCCCTGTAGAGGTACCAGTTAAACCACAACCTAATAAACAAAAGGCCAAGGTTAAACATCCTGTTGATCCATATACTAAATATAGAGAGAAACCACCATTTCCCCAGAGATTAGCCATGTTAACCAAGGATACGAATTTTGATGAGATTAGGGAAGTTTTCAAAAATCTAACGATAAACCTACCTTTTCTTGAAGCAATTAAAAAGTTACCACACCATGCTAAGTTTCTCAAAGAGTTGTGCACTACTAGGCGTAAAACAAATATTCCTAAAGACGCCTTTTTAACTGAACAGTTTTCAACTTTATCCGAACATAATGGAATCGTTAAGTACAAGGACCCTGGTCGTCCTACTGTATAATGCACCTTAGGAAATACCCATACGACAACTGTGCTATTAGACCTGGGGGCAAATGTTAACTTACTCCCTTATTATTTATATAAACATATAGGTCTACAAGATATGCAACTAACTAAAATGACGTTGTAATTAGCTGATCGTTCTATTAAGTATCATAAGGGTGTGGTTGAAAACGTGCTTGTTAAGGTTCAAGATTTCTACTATCCAGCTGATTTCG
Organism: Coptis chinensis; assembly: GCF_015680905.1. NCBI lineage: Eukaryota > Viridiplantae > Streptophyta > Magnoliopsida > Ranunculales > Ranunculaceae > Coptis > Coptis chinensis. Next base: position 42,168,399 of record NC_141463.1, read on the forward strand.
TTATCCTCGATACAGAAGTCGCTAATGACTCTGTTCCTATCGTTTTAGGGTGTCCTTTCTTGGCAACTGCCAACGCGCTCATAAACTACCGCGATGGTTCGATGTCTATGTCTTTTGGCCATCTTTCTGTTGAGGTAAATGTTTTTAAAATGATACAACAGTTACCTGATATGACTATCGATGGGAAAGTTAGCATGATCGAGAGTTTAGCTCAAGATTATTTTAAAAACACATTTTCTAATAATTAGATGCACAAATTCCTTTCCTTCAGAAGTTCCGACTTCGACGAGGACTCCATGGAAGTAGATGAAATCGAGGAAGATTTCCTTCACCTCTTTTGCAACTCTTCTTTGCCACCCCACAAGTCCCCTCCTATTGATATCCATTCTTCCCTTGACTCTATGACAGAAGAAGAATTTTTAACCCATTATCCCAGTGATTCTTCTAGCCCACCTATTAAAGAATGTCTTACATATCTAAAAGCTTCTGATGATCTAGACCTGAGAGCTCTATCTGAGCACCATTCACCCACCTCACATCATCCTGTCACTCATTGACTTTCCATCAATATTCCCCTCCTTTCACCTTTTCAAAGGAACCTTAAGTTTGCACTTGACCCTCTTGTTTCCCCTGTGCTTAATGATTTTCTAAACTCTCATAGTAAGAAAATACTACCTCAAGAGCCACCTGATACTTTCATTTTCAATTGTGTGATTATACCAACCCATTCCATAAATTAATTTTGTGATAAACCCACACTCTCATTTCTTCCATTCCTTACTTCTAAAATTCATCCACATCTACCATATCTTCCACAACCATCTAGTTTCTCACAATCATTCACTTGGCCACCCTTTCATTGGAGAAACAAGAAGACTTTGCATGCTATGTTAGGTTCTAGATCTACCAGTATTCACTCTCATTCTGTTACACCGCGTCATAGGCCATCTTGGTGCTTGATTCTGTTCGGTGGTGCATTACGTGTAAATTATGTATGGACAGATCCCCAACTTTTTCGGTTGTTGATATATGGTAAACTGCAGGTTAATATTATGTTTTAAATACAGTCTCGAGTATCTGACTATAAATGACTCATTTTATTCTTCGGTGTACTCCATTCCAATCTTATAGTTTGGAGTATGTGGCTGTAAGTACCGAATCCTAAATCCACGTTTTCCACTTTTGCATGTTTTCTAGGTTTTTGAGTCATGTCTCTCTATGGTGTGAATTATTTCTTTATTGCTTTATTGTTTTCCCTTATATTAATTCGTATTCATAAAAAGTAAAAACTATTAAAACCATAAAAATAGTAATCTAGCAAGTCTCGGGAATCTGACTTTAAAATACCCACGTTTTTAAACAAATTTTTTAAACTATGTTGTATAAAATTTGTTTGGGGGTGGGGTGTTTGGTCTTTCCTTTCCTTGATCTCTTAACTTTATATTCTTGTTGTTTATGGCATTTAGTCATATTTTGATTCGGGTTGACAATATCTATAAATTTAGATTTCATTTTATCACATAACTTTTGTTCTGCACGCACTCTGTGGCATTTTCCATTTTCTTATATGTCAACCATGGTTAGAATTGAGTTTTTTTTTGGATCATTGGATTGTACTATCTGTTCTGATCATTTTAATAGTTCATTCACAAAAATCGGACCGTTAACGAATCGAGAATTTCAGTTTAAGTTTGCGCGTATAAGGACAAAATGGGCATTTTTCAATTTTGTTTGGGCTTGGGCCCAAAACCTTGTGGTCACGTGCCTCGCACGTGGGTCTCCAAAAAACCCAAAAGAGAGAGTGAAACCCTTCGTTCATCTTCTTCACGCCTCCATCAACCTCCATTAATGAAACGCCAAAAAAAAAAAAAATCTTATAACTCCAATTTAACAACCCCACTCCAATTTCGCTATTCCAAATCATCTTTTCCATCTCCACCTCCATTAAGCCACCAAAAGCCCAACATCCATCGTGCACCCATGCCTTTCAAACCACAATTCGATTCCTTGTTTCAATACCTCTCCTCCACCTTACCCTAACCTCATTTTCAAAATAAAAAAAAAAAAAAAAAAAAAAAAAAAAGTGGCCCAAAAACGAAAAATTTTCCCGGAACAAGTTATTACATCGGACCATTTTGCACCATTTTACAATGATGAGATGAGGCGTAGGAGTTGGCGGATGTTGTGGTATACGAAGAATGATTTTTACCATCCGGATTTGGTTTTGAATTTTTACAAGAAGTGGGAAATTGAGGGTAGGAAGGTTTTTATTAAGGTGAATGGTGCAAGGAGAGAAGTGTGTATGGGGATGTTGTCTAGGTTGTTGGCATTGAGCCAAACAACTGCCCCATAGTTACATTGCAGGAATCGTAGTGGGATCGAGGCATCAATGAGAGAGACTGTCTTGGAGGGACAGTACAATACGAAATCGTATTGTGTTCGACAGTCGTCTCTGAGAAGTTACCAACTGGCTGTAGCTCAGTGGATTGGTAAGAACATCATCGGCACCTTGTAGGTCAGCAACATCCGCTCGTCTTGTCTGCACGTTCTTTGGGTTCTTCAGGAGAAGAGGTATCAGTTCTGCATCTTCGATTTTTTGATTTATGAGCTTAGAAGCGTTAGAGAACATTTTGCACCGTTCCCTGTTTTGATTACTAACATCATGTTGTACTTTGGAGATAAACCGAAATCTGAGCGGATTATGTTGAAATTGCATTCAAATGCAATGATTTATTCAGAATGTATTCAGAAGACGTGGCGGTTGCCTGAGGATAGGGTTGTTGATTCGGATGATGATGAGGAAGATACGACTTATTTTGAGGCCGATGCCTTGGAAAAGGCTACTTCTGATGGAGAACGCATGACATTGATTCTTCAGGGCCTGCGTTCTCTTAATACTATTTGTGTGGATTTACAGACTAGGCAGGTGGACATCCATCAGAATTTTGAGGGGCTTAGTGCTAGTAACTGAGAGCTCCAGGCTACCATGGAGACCCTAGTCTAGCGTGATAAGGAGCACGAGGAATCCATGAACGCATATCTAGAGAGTCAGCGGAAGTTCCAAGTGGAAGTTCTACGATGCTTGCCACCCTATCAAAGTTCTATTTCTGACGAGTCTGAGAAGCATGAGCGACATCGACGCAAGACTGATAACTCGGAACCATCCTCATCTCGTGGCTCGTACTTTAGTTGTTTTGTGTTTAGGATTTTTTCCCTGTTTTTAGTAGAATTTTATTTTTAGTTGTTTAGTTAAGTAGTTCATTTTGAATTATGTAATTGTTGTCAAATATTTGGTTTTTAGTATAATTTTAAGTTTAATTAAATTTTTATCCAGCCATGCTGTTGTTTTTATGAATCCCACCTTCCCAATCTGTTTGGGGATAGCATTAATTGTTCAACATTGTTTTTTTTTCCTCTATCCACCATTTTGGAAGTATTTGTTACAAGTTTGTGAGAATATGATTACGTGAGAATGTTACTAATTTGGTGTAGCTAGGATTAGCTAGTGTGTAGTGGTGAAAATTTTAAGGAATGGAATTGGAAAATTGCTATTTTAAGTTCAACCCATTAAACTATTAGGTTTGTTTTTGGAATAATGAATCTGGTCTGTTTCTGTTTTGGTTTTAGAAATATTCTATTTCCATCAAGTTGCCTTAAAAATTTGGCAACTTGTGGAACTAGATTAAGAAACTAAACTTCTATAAAACCTTGGTTCACTCTACACTCCACACCACACCTCTCACCTTGCACCTCCCATTTTTATCTCTCACTTTTCTTTTTTACTTTTCAAGTCAAAGCACTCAAAGTACACGGGCCGCCCCTTCATAGGCAAAGTTCAAATGGAAGTTGAGTAAAGACAAGAATGAGTAAGACAAGAATTGGTTGTTTTGCAAGACTTCTACTTACGATTTTTTTGTAGGTTCGTCCGAGGTTGTTTCCAACAACTCTAGAGTGTGTTGTTTGATATGAAGTCTCCTACACTCATACCAGAGCAGTCTTTCAAAGATTTGTTCTCAAGCAACACGTATGGATCTTGGTTTCGCGAAGTGATCATACAAGCAGGATGACAGTCTCTAATGGTAAGTTCCGATGAAATTTACTCTCCTACACTTACAGCGTATTTTTATGAACATTGTAAATTCTTTTATAGGATGAATAGAGAACATGTGTTCTCCATCACCATTGATGACGAAACAATAGACAAAACCAAGTTCTTGTTGGCTTGTGTTGTTGAGCTTCCTATGCCTGCTGAGATTCAAGACTCATGGGGCTATGTAGTTGATAATTTCTCTGCCTACAACTATGAGCTTTTGCATGAGACTTATGGGGCTGGAATTTTCCGTGTAGAGGACCAAGGGAAATATAACGTAGCCCTTGGTAGCTTGTCCATTAATATGGGCACGGTGATGTTCTTTATCATGCTAAACATATTAGGGGAGTGACATTTTTCTTCTGCAAATCACACCACTTGCAATGTTTTCCTTGCTCTAGTTGAGGGACGTCTGGTATATGACCTTCCCAAGACATTAATGTCTAGTATAGCACGATCCCAGAGTATGAGGCATAAGTACCTTCTTATGCCTGTCTTAGTTTGTCGAATCATGCTATGTTTCTTTTCCGCTTTTTGTGCCCGTTTTACGGATTGGGTTAGGGTCGACATTGTGCGACCCACCAACTGCATTATTCGTTCTTTCCATACAATGACTTGACCGGGGTGGAGGCTACAACCTCATTGAGTTGCCCCCTACACCCCATCCGACCAAGTGGAGCTTAACAGGTTAGCGATCGTAGATGATAAATGGCGTGAGGCCTAGCAAATTATCATGGCGTGGCAGGATGCGAAGGAACCTCATTTCTTTATAGCAAAGGTTGACAATGCCTAAATGCTGGATAGGAGGTATGTTTTATTTTTGTTCATGTCTGGTTATGTCCCAAACAATTTACTTCTTTGTAACCCCATAACGGGTGGAACTCATATAGAGTTGCGTCTGTTTTTATTTAGCTATATTAGTATGTTTTAACTTTGTTTTGCAGATGTTATAAAATTTCACGCGTTTCCATGGTATTTTCCTACCCTTCTTATGTCTATATTTTGAGGACAAAGCATGCTTTTGTTTGGGGGTGGCATAGAAACACACATAATTTAAGGCACCTGTTAGGATATAGATATGTACAATATACACTTGTTTTCTAGGAAAAAATTTAAAAATTCAAAAATATAAATAAAAAGTTTATGCTATGCACTTAGGAATATTGGTATTATTTCTTTATCTATAATGATAATAATCTAGAAGTTTCACGTTAGCTTTTGCATTAGAATAGTTTTTAGAAACTTAGGTTAATATGTAGGTAATAATCTTTGCATCTTTCTATAAATATATTGCATGAGCATCTATGTTTGTATTGGCAGTAAGTTTATGAAATCTAGGCTAGTATACTTATTCTACAAATCCTGTGAAAATATAGCCTAAAGCCTTATATGAGTAAAATATTTGAGAAATGACACAAAGGAGAAGTAAATTCTGAATAGAGAAATCACACATCTACGTGCTTGATCACTATGCCAAGTCCTAAGAGAGAATTTAGGCCCTTTTTGGATCGATATAGCCAGAAATTCAACCTTATGTGAAATAATTTTCTTCTAGTTGCCCCTCTGAGCCTTTCTTTAGCCTTTCATAAACCGCAAATCCTTTACCCTTTTATACAAAACAAATAAAAATAAAAAAATCAGCCTACCCATCTTTGAATGAGTCTGAGAATAGAGATGAAGAATAGAAAAGAGAAAGACCTTTAAATCAAGAATTTGTTAGTTGCTTCAAATAGAGAAAAAAACGTTTCCATCCAAAGAAAAGAGAAAAAATAAAAATAAAAAAAATAAAAAGTTAGAACTCTAAAAACAGAATTAAATGAGTCAAAAGCCAAAAAAAAAAGAAAAATATGGCTAAGGATGGAAACAAAGTGTAGAAGCAAAGTAAAGAACAAGGTTTTCTCTTGTTACATAATAAGAAGACTCTATTATCTTAGACTGGTTCTTTTTGAATATCAATTTCCTTCATTCTTAAACCATCACCTAATCCCCACAACACCTAATAAAGACCTCTAGTTCAATTAGGAATAGGTTAGTGTGATAGTAAGTGGCAGATGTGTTTGATCTACTTTGGCTTCCTTGTGTGTCACTGAGATTTTAAGGTAAAGTGTGCCCACTGCACACTGGAGTGAACGAAACTTGAGTGGAAAAATTATAGTGCTTTTTGTCTTGACATTTATGTGAGGACCTACTTAAGGATGTTATTCCAAAGTTTCATAAATGGACCTGTTAGTGCATTTCATAGCATAGTTCATTATATATATATGTTTATTCCTAGATGATTGATTATTATGCATATATTAGCTTAGAATTTGACTTGATTATTCTGTATTCATTGCTAGTGAGATGGATGGATATCTGAGAATAAGTAAGGAAAAATAGTTTTATTTCTTAGTCATTGTAGTATAGATGAAGTTTGTGAGTACCTTCACTGGAAAACTCTCACGAGGCTATAACTCGTCCACTAGGGAATTCCTAGTGGTTTAAAGCCTTGTTGCATATAATCAATGCAATCGCACTCGGCGAAAGGAGATTAGTTATAACTCTATTTTTTGTCACTTATTTTAATTTCTCATATTTGCTTGAAGACAAACAAAATGTTGTTTGGGGGTGGTTTGATAAGAGCCCAAAACTATAGTTTTAACCCCTTAACAATATTGCTTTTAGACCAATTATGTGATTAATAAATAAGAGTTAGTGTTGTTTACGTGCTTTTATGTATTTCAGGCATTGTAGTCAATTATGTGTAGAAATGTGTCCCTTTTGTGAGATAAAAGAGCAAAGATTGGTTGCTAAGAAGTTCTATAATTAAAGGCTAAGATTCAAAGAGAAAAATCCTTTTTAAAGCCTGGTCAAGCTGAAAAGTCAAAGTTAATGCGGGCAAAAATAGCGCACAAAAGTCAACAAAACTTCCGTAGGCCGTAACTTTGGACTTGGACCTTGGAATTAGGCCTACCATATGTCAAAACGACCGGTGCGGAACGAGCTTTCTAATAGTTTAGGCCTTGATCCAATCGGAGGATTAGAAGTGGAAGAAAATATTGTTGAAGCCATTTCAAAGCAGAAAACCCTTTTGTGGACTGAAGTAACGAAGTTTTGGGCTCGATTTTATGGCCCAAAACATGGCTCCAAAGCCCATACACAAATTTGTAGACCTAGCCCTCTTCTATATAAAGAGGACTAAAACATCACTCATAGAATATATAGATTAGATCCATAATATAGTTTTTTTTTTTTTTTTTTGAAATAACTAGGGGTCAGCCCCCAAACTTTATTAACTTCATTTTCTCAAGTACATAGTGCCTTCCTTATCCCTCGTGATCAGTACATGCATTTTTTGATCCATCGGGGGAATAAAGAGCACCAATCCATTACACTCGTCTCTATTTAATTTCGATAAGTAGTTAGCTACTTGGTTACCTTCCCTGAAGACATGGACAAAGGATACTATGTCGAACTTTGAGCTCACTGTTTGAATCTGTGCTACTAGGTTCCTACAGTACCACGGTGGCTTACCTTTCTTTGTTAATATCTGTACCCCCGCATAGAGTCCGATTGCACTTTAATTGTGTTATCCTCACCTGCTCAAGACATTCCAGCCCCTTTAGAACAGCTAGCGGTTCACGATTGATCACCGATTTTCTTAGAACCGGCTGCCGTTATCGCTGTAGCACTTCCCCATCTCTATCCCTCAATACACCTCCATAACCTGCCATCCCCTTTGTACCGACCCATCGTGTTTTAGAGCCACCTGTCTCACTCCCCTGGTCTCTCCCATTTGACCCATCTTTCCTCCTTTTGTATCACTTGGACCCTAATACCCAACCTCTCCAACATCACTTTGGATCCCACGCCCCTCCTCAGATAGCTTCTAGCGTCTTCCCCATGTATATCTTCATGCTATTTATGACCTTGTGGCTTACCTCATCAGGCTGCCTTGGATCGATTCCTCTTTAGCCTCCAATTTCTCTCGGTCCATATAGCACCTTTGCTGCACAAGTAAAGGCTCGAATCACTTCCGACACCATGTTATTCTTCCTACTTAGTCTCATTAGGTAGTACCATTCCTCATGTGATGCTCTTCTCGCACTGGTAAACCCATCGCCTTCTTGAACTCTTCCCAGACTATTTTCGAATATGAGTAATCAAAAAAGAGATGAGCTGAACTCTCTCCCTGGTTACCACACAAACAGCACTTTGTATTTCTTATTACCTTCTTCGCCACCAGTCGATTCTGTGTTGGGAGAGTTTCGGAGAACAGTTGCCAAACAGTGAAGGAATGCTTTGGTACTGAGTACTTCCCCCAGACTATCTTGAACCATTTGACTTTACTCCTCACATTCTTTAGTACTGAGTACGCTGATGCTGTAGAAAATACTCCTGAACTGTTAGGCGTCCATATGACCTGGTCCTCCATGATGTAGGAGTTGATCTCCGTATCCATGATCCATTTCTTAATTTCGCACTCCTGTAGATCAGTAATTACTCTCGTCCAACCACCATCAGCTATCGCCGACACCATCAAGTCTTACGGGATTTCATTTGCTAGCAATGCTTTGGCGACTATTTAGGAACAGTGGGCACGAACACCATGGGTCATGCCGAAGTCGGGTACTCTTTCCATTCGCAATCAGATCGATGTACTTCCATGAGATCTCTATGTTTCAATTATGCCCCTCCACACCCATGAACAGTCCCTCGGTGCTTTCATGGTCCAAAAAATGTCTCCGCTTGATGTGGTGTTGCCAAGACCATTTTACCCCATAGACAATCCGATTTCTGTGCCAGTTTAAAAACCAAACCACAGTATGCAGCTTTATTCCACACTCTAGGATCAACCAGACCTATCCCTCCTTGTTCTTTATCTAGTCTGAGAGTCGCACTACTCGCGTGATGCATCTTCTTTTCCATGCTTGGCCCAGCCCATATAAACCTGTTACAAATCTTTGCCACCTTTTCTATCACCGTCTTCGGAAGCACAAAAATTTGGGCCCAATAGGTTTGAAAGGAGGCTAGCACTGATTTTACCAATTGCACTCGTCCCGCTCGGTTGAGTTCCTTATTCTTCCAGTTTGATATTCTAGCCATAATCTTTTCTATTAGCGGCAAGCATTCTCTTACACCGAAGTCTCGTTGCGGTGAGGGGAGGCCTAGGTAGGTAACGGTGGTGCAACCATCGAGATGTTGAGAATCGCGCCAACTCAAGCCCTTCGCTTCATTCATGCTACCTGGGAGTAGTGTAGTCTTTTCTCTGCTGAAATGGAGCCCTGTTGCATCAGAGAAGATTTCCAGAGTATCCCTTATTGCCTTCAGAGATTCTATGTTACCTTTGTAGAATATTAGAACATCGTCCGTAAAACAGAGGTGTGATATTTTTAGCTTCGGACACTTCGAATGAGCACTGAGTCTGTTCATCTGCAAGTCTTGTTGAAGAAGAGTACTCAGAATTTCCATAACCAATACAAACAAATATGGCGAGACTGGGTCCCCCTGCCTCAAACCTCTTCTTCCTTCAAAATAACCTTCCGGCATCCCATTCACCATAACTGAAAATGTAGGGGTGGTATAGCACATTTTAGCCCATTCTATGAACAACCCAGGAAACTTGAATCGTCCCAAGATGGCTTCAAGGGCCTGCCATGAGACAGAGTCATACGCCTTTTTGATATCAAGTTTGATTGCACACCTCTTCTGCCCCTGTTTTCTCGAATACCCCCTTAGCAACTCATGAGCTAGCAGCAGATTGTCTTGTATCGACCTCCCCGGTATGAAGGCTGATTGGGCATTCGAGATAATCCCCGATATACACTTCTTCATCCTATTGGTTATGACTTTCGACACACATTTATACAACGTGTTACAGCAAGCTATTGGACGAAACGAGCCAACAGAGTCTGCATCTTTCATCTTCGGTATGAGACAGAGAAAGGTGGCATTAATGCCTCGTGAATTTTTCACGTGTTTGAATATATATTGGATAGATCGATAAACTCTGCTCCAATCACATCCCAGCTCTTTTTGAAAAACAGGCATTAAATCCGTCCGGTCCCGGGATTTATTGTCCTCCATACCAAACAAAGCTTCCTTTATCTCGTGCGCAAAATAGGGCCAATAAGAAAATCACTTGTGGCTGATCGATCTTTTTTCTTGTGAGGGTATTGAGAAACCGTGGTCACGCGATAAGCTTCCGAGGGCACTCCCGGCAGCTCCATATAGTAATGTAGAAACACCTTTTTGCTCGTGGTCCCTCCCCTTCCCTTTTTATACCTTGTGCATCCGTAATTACCCCCATCTGAATTTTGTTTTTTTTTTCCTTTATCGCATTGAAAAAGTATGTATTTGACTTTTGCCCCCAAGCACAACCATTCAATATCCGTTTTGTGAAATATATCCGCTTCCTCCATTTTTATCAAGCTACATAGCTTATCTCTTAGCTCGTACTCATGAGCACTCAGGGCACAGTCCACCGGATTCTTATGTAGCATGTCTTGCACTTCCTGTAGTTGCATTCTTGCTTCTTCGACCCTCCTTTGAATGTCACTGCTTAAGGATCTTGCCCACCCTTTCAAACTAGCCTTTAGGCATTTCAATTTACTAGTCAACATGAAAGGTGGGCTACCATGATCTGGTATTTCCCAACACTCCTTTAGCGACGCCTGGAAATCATTGTGTAGCATCCAAAAATTGCAAAACCTGAATGGGGGATGGTTTCTTTCTGGGCTGTAGAACGACATAACCAACGGGCGTTGATCCGATAACCCCGGGTTAAAACTTCCACTCTTGTGGCCGCGGTCCGAGCTGCCCGGTCGGCATTGACTACACATCTATCAAGCCGACCATTTTCTCATGCTCGCACCTCCACTATTCCAAGTGTAGTAACACCCTGACACATTATGCTCAAAAAGCCCTGCAACATTCAAACAACTTGCGAACGGCTGCATTTCCCTCGGATGTACAGCTCTATCCCCGATTCTTTCTTGGGAGAATAACACATTATTGAAGTCTCCCATGACACACCAAGGCCCATGAATACCTACACTTAAGGCCTTTATCTCCTCCCACAAAATCAGCCTATCTTTACGCTTATTACTCGCGATACGAAAGTTACCAAAAGGCGACGCTTTGCTGCAAAATTGTAACCTTACAAAGGCACAAATTGACCCCCCTTCCACCTCCTTCGAGCGAAATAATATACTTGGGTCCCAACCAATCCAGATGCGCCCATATTCGTCACTTGTATAGTTATGTTCCAACTGCCATTGCGGACACACTACACTTTTAATTCTCGCCAATTTCTCCATTCGAACCTTGGTTTCCAACACTCCCATACAACTTATATTATTCTCTTTTATAAACTTCCTCAACTGCTTCGCTTTCGTGCAGTCGTTTATTCCCCTAACATTCCAGCTACAAAGTCTAATCATTTACGGCCTTTTTTTTTTTCCACTCCCTTTGTTCTTCCCCCTACCTCTCTTCCCTGACTCAGGCTGCTTTTTCTGCTCTTATCTTTGCTTCTGAGCTCTTGTTTGCACTGCAGTCCTCTCCACTTCTTCTATTTCTTGTCTAGTCGATACCACCTTGTCCCCGAACAACTCGCTCGCATCGGATATATCATCATCTTCGTGTCCGCGGTTCCGAAAAAATATTTCTCTCCGCACGAATCACGTTAACTTCGGGTGTATGCCTCTCATGTGTTTGTATAGGCGTGTGTATAGCTCTCGCGACCGAGCCTCGAAGATTGTTCTCCAAAACAGCTCTCAACACATCCCGGAGTCACTACATTTATGGTGCTTGAGTGATACAATCTGATTCTGGGCCTGCTGGCCAGTGTCCTCCATGCTACCCAGTGTTATCTCACCACTGTACACATTCGATCTCCACCCCTTGTTCTGTATCTATAATCACAACTGCTCGCTCCTCTATTCCTTCACTATCATCACCTTGAACATTTTCAGATTCATTCCCCGTTTGACTCACATTTCCTCCCCTATCTTTATGCATTTGTTATTGTTTGTTTCGCCCATTTCATTTGCATTGCCCTTTTACGCCATACCCTAGTCGTTATTACATTACAACTTTCTCACAAGATGTCCAAACTTATTACAGCTTGTGCAAGACTTCGGCTTCCATGGGTATTCCAATGGTATCTCTACCTCCCTGTTCCCAGCCTTAACAGTTATTACATCTTTGTATTCATAGTTCACTGGGAACTCGATACAGAATCGCGCAAAGGATAATCTTTTCCTTTTCGCTGTTGCGTCATCCATAAACATTGGCGTGCCTCCCACTAAGCTAGCTAGGTATGATAGTCCATCAAATGTCCACATTTCTTTTGGGACATCCATCAGCTTAACCCACAGAGGAATGGACGCTACCTTGTTTTTGTAGTTGTCAACCTCAACTGTCCATGGCTTAACTACAAACACTCTACCCGCAATAAAAATCGGTCCTTCATCCAGCACCATTTGACGATCTTCCGAACTCGTAAAACTCATATAAAAGAGTTCCTTGTCTGTGGTAATATCAAAAGACCCTTTCAGTTTCCACTTTTTCTCCAGTATTTCCTTCACAGTCAAAAAGGACATTCTCTTATCCAGGAAATACCCCACTAAATAATCATCCCATTCCTTTATTCCTTGTTCCAGTAAATCTGTTGGGAACTGAGCAACTCCATCAACAAAAATGGGAGAAAACGACTTAAAAGCCACATTTGACTCTGCAGATCCAGTTCTACCAAACAACGAGCTCCAAGAGGTACTACGAGTATTCCCATCCCTGTTTGGGTTACTAGGAGAAGCCATACTCTAGTTCCAACCAGTGAAAACTACCAGCCTAAACCAAACAATCCCCAACTACTTCTTTGAACCTCTGCGAACTTAATCTATACTTAGATGAGGATTTTACCAGCAGATAGGAGGAAGAAGAGGGACGTTACTATAAACAACCACTAAAAACCACTCTTTGTCGACAGAGGGGGATTTTACTATTAGTGGGAAAGAACTAAGAGAACACCACGAAGCAGCCTAAAGAGATTTATGTTTTTTTCTACTTTAGGCAAAAAAAGCAGGCACCCGATCAAAACCGCATCCTAAGTTATGTTACTACCGGTCTCCCTTAAATCGGTCTCCATTTTCTAAAAACTCTGAAGTTTCCATAATATAGTTAGTTATCCATAAACTTAGTTTTAAGTTAGTTTTAATTTAGTTTTAATACAGTTTGAATTCTTAGACTATTTCAATTAGATTAATAAAGAAATTATTATTCTTTCAATAATGTCTTGTTCTTATTGTTCTTATTCTATGAATGATAGTTTGATGAATCAAAACTAAAACCTCCATTAGAGGGTTTGAGGAAGCTTTGATGAAAACTTGATTGTGTTAGCATAAAAATGGTTGTAATAATCTATTCCACTCTAGAAAGTAATTAGTTTACCAAGAGAATGGGTTTAATTGCTTCACATGCTAATTATTAGTTGGTAGAGATTACTATAAATAATTAGGGATTAGAAATACCCAACCTTTACGTGAAAACGTAAATATTAGGATTACAATAAATTCTATGCTAGTTTATTAAGTCGAATCAAGGTGGAATCAAATTCCCTAATTCCTTCCCATATTCGCATCATAGTATCGAATTGCCGTAGTATAAATTACATCATTTCTATTAGCATTAAATCACCATCTTAGCATAATTTCATTTCATTACTCTCATTGATTTTATTAGAATTACATAAACTAGGAATTGTTACATCTAAACGAGCTAGGAGTGGAACAAATTCTCTACTCTAATTATATTATGATTCTCGAGAGTAGTACTTTGATATATAGTGTAAATTTCATTTAGTTTTACTTATTCATAGCATAACTAGTTAAGAGTAGGTAAAATTATCGTTTTTTCCTTTTACCAATTTCTTACCGTTTAATTATACTCGTGAACTGTATCAACGACTTTAGAATTTACATCAAGGTTCTAAGTCTGTGGATGACTATACCAAGGAGTTTTACCAGTTATTGGCTCATGTAGAACTGATAGAATCTGATGATTAATTGGTGGCACGTTATATTATATTGGGGGTTTTCATTCTAATCTGCAAGATGTCCTTGATTTGTTTGATGTTTTTTCTATCTGAGGCTCATCAGCGGGCTTTAATTAATTCTGGAGAAGCAGTTGAGTTGGCGGGGTGGTGGTCCTTCTAACCGAACCCCAAATGCTCTTATCACTTGGCCGCAAGGCATCCAAGAACCGGTGGTGTGCAACACTAGTTTGGTTAAATGCTTTCGTTGTGGTGAAGTAGGCCATTATGCAAACCGATGTTGTAAACCGCCTGCTTTTGGGAAAATTTTATTTGCTGAGAACAAAGATAATATTGATGAGGATCCTATTAGGGATATTTTAGGAACCACTTTATTTGATTTGGAGTCAATTGAGATTCCTGAAGAGATGGTTCCAGGTGACAGTGGTGAACTTCTTATTGTTTGCAGGTTGTGTACTTGCGTTTGGCTCCTAAGGAGACTGAGGGTGATGGTTGGCTTCGTAACCATATTTTTGTAGTCTACTTGTACTATACAAGCTAGGTAAGGTCTGTAAACTTGTTATCGATTATGGCAGTTGTGGAAATGTGATTTCTTATGAGGCAGTTTGCAAAGTTGGTTTACCGACTAAGAAACATCCAACTCCTTATTCTTTGTCGTGGCTAAAGAAAGGAACAAAGGTAACAATGACTAAACGTTGTTTGGTTCCCTTTTCTATTGGCTCTAAATATATTGATATGGTGTAGTGTGATGTTGTTACTACTTATGCATGCCATTTCTTGTTAGGACGCCCTTAGGCAGTTCGATCGTCGGGTTTCGCATGATGGTTGGAAGAACACTTATAGCTTTATATTTGACAATGTTAAAATTGAGTTGGTGCCTAGTAAAGATCTTGTTCCAACAACACTGGCTGAACGGAAAGTTTCTTGTCTTGATATGCGAAGTTTTGAGACTAAGTTACTAGCTGCTGACCATGTTTTTATTGTAATGTGTGAACCTAACACATTAAAAACTGCAGCCCCAGAGTGTGTGCAGGGATTGTTACAAGAATTTTTGGATCTTTTTTCTAGAAGAATTGCCTGCTGGCTTGCCTCCCATGAGGGATATGATATCCAACACCGGATTGATTTGGTGCCTGGTTCTAAGATACCTAACCGGCTGCACTATCATATGTGTCCAAAAGAACATGCTGAGTTACAAAGACTAGTTACAGATTTTCTTGAAAAAGGTTTTATTCGTGAAAGTTTAAGCCCATGTGCAGTGCCGGATTTGTTTGTCTCAAAGAAGGATGGTACGGTGTATGTGTGTGGACAATAGGGCTATTAATAAGATCACTACAAAGTACATGTTTCCTATACCACGGTTAGATGACCTTCTTGATCAGTTACATGGTGTTGTAGTGTTTACAAACCTAGATTTGAAGTCTGACTATTATCATATCCGTATTTGTATTGGTGATGAGTGGAAGATGACTCGATCAGTTACATGGTGTTGCAGTGTTTACAAAGCTTGATTTGAAGTCTGCCTATTATCATATCCATATTTGTATTGGTGATGAGTGGAAGATGACTTTTAAAACAAAGGAAAGCCTTTATGAGTGGCTAAGTCATGCCTTTCGACCTGTCTAATGCTCCTAGCACTTTTATGCGTGTAATGAACCAAGTCTTGAAACCATTTTTGGGCAAGTGTACTGTGTGGTGGTGTACTTTGATGACATACTTGTCACATCTCCAAGATCTTCAGAGTGTGTTATCTATGTTGATGCAAGCTCAACTCTATGATGTTGTTTCTAAATGTGTATTTTGTACTGAATCAGTTATATATGTTTCGGGTTATATGTGGTTTCGAAAAAAGGTATTTATGTGGACAATTCTAAAGTAGAGGCAGTTCGCTCCTTGCCTAACCCGATGACATTAAATGAAGCACACAATTTCCATGGTTTTGCTTCTTTTTATCGCCGTTTTGTTCCTCACTTTAGTTCTATCACTACTCTTATTACTGACTGTTTGCATGGTAGCATGTTTCTTTGGTCTCAGGCAGCTAAAGAGAGTTTTTGGTTTCTCAAGACTAAACTTATTTCAGCACCAATTCTTAAACTGTTGGATTTCTCCTCTCCCTTTGAAGTATCTACTAATGCTTCTAAAGTCGGTATTAGGGCTATTCTTAGTCAGAATTCTCACCCTGTTGCTTATTTCAGTGAGAAACTCTCATATGCGAAATGAACAAAATTACAGTGCATATGAGTTAGAATTTTATGCAGTTGTTCAGACCCTTAAACATTGGCGATGTTATTTGATTCACTCGGAGTTTATCCTTTTTTTTTACCATGAAAAACTTAAGCATATTGGTAATCAAGACAATTGGTCTAGTTATTTCCAAGATTTTACTATTGTCTTGCACCACAAGTCTAGGGTTTAGAACAAGGTGGCGGATGCTCTTAGCAGGCGTTCCTTTTTTTGGTGTCCTTGTGTATTACTGTTTTGCGGTTTGACTTGATCTTTTCCTGATATGTATCCCAGTGATCCTACTTTTCGCCTATTTTGACTGCTATACAAGATGGAAAGTTATTTGAGTTTTCTTTACAGGAAGAGTTTTTGTTTAAGGGTAAGCGACTCTGTGTTCCTGACGGTAGCCTTCGTCTTCGTCTCCTCATTGATTTGCATAATGAGGGACACTTTGGCCGCGACAAGAAGCTGAGGCTCTTATCTTAGTATTTTTTTTGCCGGGCTTATGTACGGATGTTCAGAAATTTGTTAACCGTTGTCAGGTTTGCTAGGTCTCTAAGGGAGATGCTACTAATGAAGGTTTATATATACCTTTGCTTGTTCCGAGTCATCCATGGTGTGCTATTAGTATGGACTTCGTTCTTGATCTTCCTCATGCCCAACAGGGTTTCGACTCTATTTTTGTATTGGTGGATAGGTTCTCTAAGATGGCTCACTTCATTCCGTGTAAGAAAACCACTGATGTTGTCAATGTGATATATGTAGAACAGAGAGCATATGGTTATTGTCTAATTGTTTTTAGTAAATTCAAATTTACTAAAAAGAAGTTATTTTCGTTTTTATTATTTAAGTACAATTTAGAAGTGTCTAGAAGTCTAGTTTATGAGTTTTAGTAGTCTTAGAAGGTTACTATTATGATATAGATAGATTAAGAAAATGTTTCTTACTATTTTAGTAGGTTTCTAAGATGATTTGATGGAGTTCTCTATATAAAGAGATTCATGGACGAAAATTGTGATCAATTCTTCAATATTATCAATAAATAAACTTATGTTTCAATTTATCTCTTTAATGTTCCATTAAACTTTTAATATTGCTTCCGCTATGTCACAATATTGCATAATTGTTCTTTCGTGATGTTTACCGCTTGCATGGTCTGCCTAATTCTATTGTTTCTGATCGTGATACTCGCTTCCTTAGTCATTTTTGGTGTTGCTTATGGAAGATGATGCATACTGATTTGGAGTTTAGTAGTGCTTATCATCCTCACTCTGATGGCTAGACAGAGGTTGTTAGCCGCTCCTTGGGTAATTTGTTGCGTTCTTTGGTTACTACGTTACGGTAAAACAGTCGAACTCGATCTCATCTCGCCCAAGCGGAATTTGCCTTTAACCGCTCGGTTAATCAGAGTTCTGGGTATAGTCCTTTCCAGGTTCTCTATGGGTTTAATTCCTGAGTTGCCGCTGATCTTGCACCTATTCCTGGTTTACAACCTATTCATTCTACTTCTTCTAAGATTGTTCAACACCTTTAGGACACTCATGCTACTGTTCGAAAGAATTTATTGGAGTCTAATGCGAACTACAAAGTTGTTGCTGATCGACATCATTGTAGTATTAATTGAGTTTGAGGTTGGTGATTTACTGATTTTGTTTGGGTTGTGCATACTAACGACCGGTTCTCAGTTGGTGACTATATAAAGTTGAAAATCGCAAGATTGGTTCTGTTGAAGTGGTTAAGAAGATTAATCCTAATGCTTATTGTCTACTCTTACCCAGTCATATCCGTGTTTATGATGTTTTTTTTTTTTTTTTTTTAGGTAAGCGGGGTTTTTTAATTAAGAGGTCCCCTACCCGTTCCTCATTGAGGAAAAAAAGAATTTGAAATTATTACAATCTTAAATACTCTTTCCATTCTTTGGTGACTCTTCTGACGATGAAGATGTATCAAATTTGAGGAAAAATTCCTTTTATCCTAGGGGGGCTGATTCAAGCTATAGCAGATAGTTTTCTGGACGCTCATGATCGTGCGTCAAAAGCTTAGTTGTTGTTAGGTTGAAGACATGGGCGGGCACCAGTAGTTTCAGTTCAAATAATAGGCGTGTGAGCGGGTGCCCATAATTTCATTTCAAATAATAGGCGTGAGCCTATGGTGATTCTTATTACGTTTTTATTTTCTTTCTATAGTTTTGGGCCTTTGTTTGCTAAAAATGTGTGGGCAAGCTTGTTTTTAAAGAGATCAGTAACTCAATTGTGTGTAGCAGACCTCATAGTATTATCACTCAAAGGTTTTACCAACTAAGCTAGAAGGCACTTACTTTCAATCAACTCTTGGTTAAAGATTGATTATTTACTATCTTTTCTTGGTTAATTGAGAGATATTTGGATTGTTTGAGAGGTAAGGCTCTTAGTAATACAATAAATACTTATTTACTAATTATATACTATGAGTCAAGTATTGGTTCATCGTACTAATCAACTCTAGATTGTTAAGGATTCAAATCAACCAGTTAATTGATGGAACAGTAGAAAAGCTTGGTAAACTCAATGGTGCCTAGTGCCTACGGCTTTACTCTCACTGTTCCACTACGCATTTGAGAATTATAAAAGATTGGTGGGTGCTAAGAACAAGATTTTGAGATCTGGTCTTCATTAAAATTCGAATTTCTCTTGCAGAAGAGAGGTGATGGGTGCTGCAGAAACTCTCAGAAAATTTAACTCTCGGTCTCAATAAAACAGGGAAAATATTGTTATCCTTTGAGGACTCCCATATAGACATACTGCCACCCTAATCATTTTTGTCGTTGTTTTGTATTCCAATCCTAAAGACTAAATCCAATATTTCTAATCAAATTATGCGAATAGAATTTAGAAATTCAATCCAGCTCGTGTTAGAAAATCTTGTTAGAAGCAGCTCTAGTTAAGGTTGCATTGTGAAAATGAGGTACGTTCAACTTGTTAAATTAACATCCTGAACATCAATTATGAAAAATTACTTCCACTAATGCTTTTACCTAGCGAGCTACATAAACTGTTTAGTTCTATTTGTTCATCACGCTCAGCAGCAAGCGCGTTTAACGATGGTCACTAGACTATAAGGTTGGCGACTTGTATATTTCACCCTTCATCCCAGATTTGCAGTTTAATTAGCACCACCATCAAAAGAACTTAAAAAATGAAGAAATTTAAATAAAGAGAAATATCATTTTTTTTTTTTGGTTCTTTAAGAGAAATATCATTGATAATTGGATGATTACAATAACCTCAATGGGTTAAATAGATAAACACAGACTCAACATGGAAACTAAATCATTGATTTGTGCTAATCAAATCATATCAAATCAATTCCTAATAATATCTGGTTGACCTTACCATACAAGACTTGATCATGAATCTATTAAGATAAATCTAGACCTGCCACCTTCATACATGTATATTCCAACAAAAAAAAATACTCATAAAATTATCACTGTATGTCTGTATGTACCAAATTCCAAGAGCAATGGAAGAAAAACTAATATTTCTGTTCAGCCAGACAAAACAACACAAATTGATTTGTAAAAACGAAGGAATTACAATATATGGGCCAGCACCCTACCCCATAATTTTATTTTCTGAGTTTTATATCTTGGAAGCATTCAAATATTTAAAAATCTGACAATTTCCAAGCAGTCAATGTTTTTCTAATTTGGCACAATCCCCATTTTAAAGGATCCTTTCCCCTCCTCTCCCTTGATATAGCTCACCTCCCCATAAGCATCTCTAGAAGAGAGAGTGTGTAGCAGGAAGACATTTCTTTTATCCCTTCTGTTAACTGTAATTTACTTACTCCTTTAAGATGGATAGAAACTCAAGTGTGTGTGACAATGTAGATGAAGATTACATAGACATGGATGTCAGCTCATCCACTTTCTTCTGTTACTCTCCACATCCCAGAGAGTTTGAGTTCCAAATGTCTTCAGGTTCTCTTGTGAGAGACACCACAACTTCCCCGGCTGATGAACTCTTCTACAAAGGGAAGCTACTTCCTCTTCACCTCCCTCCGCGTTTGCAAATGGTTCAAAAACTTCTTTTAAACACCAACACTTCTTATGGAAACAAAGAAGGGGAATTTGAGGACAACTACATAACTCCCTCTACTACCAGTACACCTACTTTCCATACTCCATTGGAATCCTGCAACATATCGCCTTCTGGGTCTTCCCGTGTCAGCAAAGAACTGACTCCAGATGAGTGTTTCTTTGAGTGCACCAATGAAATGAGTAGATTCATTGATGAAAACCCGAAGAAGTCTTGGGCTAAAAAGTTCAAGTTGATCAAGCAGTCCTCGTTGGGTCATAAGCTAAAGGCTTCCAGGGCTTATCTCAAATCTTTATTCAGTAAATCGGGTTGCTCAGATGAGTCATGCACAGAAGCTGCAGGTAATGGAGCAGAAGGAACTGTTTCGAAAGCCAAGGAGTGCTTAAACAAGTACATTAAGGTGGCAAAGAAAAATCCATTTGGACATATTCATAGGGAAAGATATCTAGAGTCAGCTAAGTCTGCAATTAGAGGAACTGATAGGGAAAAGATGATTGAGGATGGTGACCGCCATAGGAGGTCGTTCTCCGGGGCAATAATAAATCGGCATTCGGCAACAAAGTCTTCATCTTCATCTTCATCATCCAACTCTTCAAGTTCTTCATTTTCTAGTTCTAATTCAAATGGTTTTTATGAGTTACATTTATTGAAAAGGAGCAGCAGCGCTAATTCGGAATTTGAGAGTTCAGTTCAAGGAGCTATTGCTCATTGTAAACAGTCTCAGCAACTTTTTCACTCAAAAAAGTCCAAAAGTGAAGTTGGCTTCTGTTCATTGTCTGCTTCAAGGATTGCAGCCTGTAGTGATCAAGAAAGAGCAGGACTATGCAGGGGATGATGAGATTTGTTACATTGCAACTGGGAGTGCAGAGAAAAGAACAAGAAAAAACAGAAAGAGAACTGAAAGACTTTGTAGTACTAGCTCTTGTTATTGATATTGGACATCCTTTAATTCAGTGCATAGAGTGCACAGTTTAGATCTCTGCATGGCTGTCTGTCCTGTGCGTTTTGGTAAGAGTAAGACCATGTAGAATTCTATCTGCGTATCTGATGTTATCCAGTCAAGATTCACCTATCACTGACTACTCTTACTCTTTTTTTTCGGGCTGTTTCATTCTAGTGAATTTATACATTACCCTGACTGTCATAAATTTCTGCATATTAAATGTAATGTTCATAGCGAACGAATTATGGAATATGCTCCGTGTTCCTGAATTTGCTTTCTTCACTGTGTCGGTTAGTTTAACACTTTAACTTCAAACAACAATGATAAATTGTGGATTAGCTAATTTTAACTTATTGAATCGAATACTAATATACACTTGTACAAATTGACAGTGCATAAGGATTTATGACAAATACTGTGCAAACTTAATTTCCGACAGTACAAGATATATGTCAGAGTGTCAGACAATACATATGAAAGGAATTACCACATTTCTAATTTGTAAACCGAAGTTGCGTTATTCTAGATTTTCATATAAAATTATAAATTGCCAAAGCCTAAACTTGGAGAAAGGAACTTCAGGGGAAAAATGGGAATCAACTCAAGTATCTCCTGCATGATGCTATCTTTTGGTTCTTTCCCAGGGAATTAAGTTACCTTCCCTTGTATTATGGGTGCTTTGAATGTACTGTCCAGTGTGTGAGTTGTTCACTTACTTGACACCCATTTTTAACAAAGCTAAGGCAGGCTCAAAGTTTTAACAAGCTGAAACGTATAACCTTTTTAAGTTTGTCTTTTTTGTTTAGGGCTAACTAGTATTACCCCACTACTAGATGAGCCAATTAGGATTTCCCTCACTAGAGGGGGAAATTAGGGTCTTTTCCCAAGTACACACAAAAAAAAATCTTGGATTGACCGTGTTTTTTTTGTGTATGGGGAGACCGTAATTTCCCATCTAGTGGATGAAATTCTAATTGGCTCATCTCGTGGGGGTAATACTCTTTAACCCTTTTCTTTATCTAAAGAAAAAGGAGTACTAAGCACTGTTGGAGTTATCCCTCACATGAGGAGAGAAACGGAGCTGATTCGACGTTGGATAAGTCGAGGCTACCGCCCTCGAGGGGCGACTCCGCTTCGTGACTCCAGTGTTTTGGGCACTACCTGCGCTCATAGGAGGCGCACCTGCGCTCGTGACTCTAGTGTTTTAGGCCAAGGCTTCGAATAGCGAACTGCGCCAAGGCTGATTTTCGTGGGCTTTCTGCCATAACCTTGAAATTTGTTTTTTGATATAAAACAAAATCAAGGTTTTGGAAAACCTAAGTCATAAGACTAAGAACCAGGCAAAAACAAAGAGAGAGAAACCAATCTTGAAAGCTATCAAGATTGAGAGATAACCTTTACAGAGATACAACCATGTAAAGAGATAAGAGTGATCTAGTAAGGTGAGAGACTGAAAGGAGAGATTGTAATCTTCATTCCCACTTTATAAAGAACTGGCTCTTGTGGAAGTAGGCATCATTGGTTGAACCACGGTAAATCTTTGTGTTGTGGTTTGCCTTTACTGTTTTGCATTATTATTTGTTGTTGATAGTTGTTTAGTGAGTTGGGTATGTTAGTATAGGCTGTAGTTGATATTTAGATTTTGTCCGGAGTTGAATTGTTTCCATATACGAGTTATCTGTGTAGTAGGGGAATTGATTGGTATTGGTATAATCCCCAACAAGTGGTATCAGAGCCTTGGTTAGAATAGCCTAGGGTGTTATCCGAATCTTGGTCAGAAGGTGTTTGACGAAATTCCTGAAAGAAGATTTGAGGTTAAATAACTTGTAGAGATGGACCATTCCGTGAACACTCGCATGATGACTCTGAATAGAAAGAACTACACCATATTGAAAGCCAAGATGGAAGACTTGCTATACTGCAAGGACTTGACACTTCCCATTGAGAATGAGGGAGTAAAACCAGAAAAGACTGATGAGGCTGAGTGGAAAAAACTTGAGAGAAAAGCGATTGGATACATTTGACAGTGGATTGACAGCAGTGTCTTTCACCATGTGTCCTAAGAGATTACAGCCTTCAGTATGTGGAAGAAACTCGAAGACCTTTATGAGAGGAAGTCAGGTGGAAACAAAGTGCTAGTCGTTAAGAAGTTTGCAGACACGAAGTACCAAGAAGGTTCTTCAATGTCTGAGCATCTTAATGAAGTACAGAATATCATCAATCGATGCATTTGATGAAGATCAATTTGGGAGGCGAAGTTGAGGCTTTGTTTCTATTAGGCTCTACCCGAAAGTTGGGAGACATTAGCGGTTTTCTACATGGAGCGACCAAGGATGGAATTGTTACCATGGAGATGGCTACCACGTCTTTGTTGAATGAGGAGGCTAGAAGGAGTGCAAGAAGCGGCTCCTCTCACTCGAGAGATCTTTTTCGCAGAACCTGGGGAGAGGTCGAAAAAGAAAACCATCTCGTTCTAGAGGTGATGACAGAAGTAAATCTAGGGGTGAAGCTAGAACTCCTAAGGCAGAGAGGCAATATTACTATTGTGCCACCAAAGGCCACTTCAGATATGAGTGCAGAACACTGAAGAGGGATGAGAAGAATAACTGTGTACATGAAGACATAGTGCAGAGGAACAGAAACACAGACAGAGATACTACCGCACTAGTCGACGACCTAGTGGGAATTGTGTCAGATTGTGTGTGTGTGCTGTCTTAATACCTCATGTCAGGATACAGAGTGGGTGATAGATCTGAGGGAGCATCCTATCACGTCCACACATACAGAGGGATTCTTCACTACTTACAGCTGTGGTGAATATGGTGAAGTAAGGATGGGTAACAGTGGCATCTCGAAGATTATAGGCATTGGAGATGTTCATGTAGAAACCAATGTCGGCTACACCTTAACACTCAAGGATGTAAGATATGTCCCTGACATACGGTTAAGCCTAATTTCGGCTGGAAAATTAGATGACGATGGCTTTGTAAACACGTTTGGTAACGGGGTATGGAAACTGAGCAGAGGTTCCATTGTAGTAGCCAGAGGAAAGAAAACTTGCTCTCTTTACAAAACACAGGCTAGTTTGTGTAAAGCGAGGCGAACGAATCTTGCGAAGAAGAAGCTTCATCTGAACTGTGGCACAAGAGACTGTGTCACATGGGCATAAAAGGGATGGAAGTTCTTGCTAAGCAAAAGGCCGTGCCTAGCATTAAAGGTACACATTTAAATACATGTACTCAATGTTTGGTAGGAAAGCAACACAGGGTGTCTTTCCAAAGATTCCCATCTCACAAAAAGGACACTGTCCTTGAACTAGTGCACATAGACTTATGTGGTCCTATGAGAGTAAAGTCCCACCAGGGAGCTTCGTACTTCTTGACATTCATTGATGATGTGTCAAGAAAGATATGGACCTATAGTCTGAAGACCAAGGATGAAGTACTTGGCGTGTTTGAGAAATTCCACAGCATGGTGGAAAGAGAGATTGGGAAGTTGTTGAAGTGTATTCACTCAGATAATGGGGGTGAGTACATTGGGCCATTTGAAGAGTATTGCCAGAGTCATGGGATTCGTCATGAGCAGACCGTTCCCAAGACACCGCAACAGAATGGAATAGTAGAGAGAATGAACCGTACCATTGTAGAGAGGATGAGATGCATGCTATCTCACTCTAAGCTACCTAGAAGCTACTGAGTAGAAGCAATGTGTACAGCCGTGCATGTGATCAACTTTGTCGGCAAAAAGCCTTTAAATAGTGATTATCCGAGAGAGTATGGTCGCGCGAGATGTTGATTATGGATACTTGAGGGTATTTGGGTGCGGGGCAT
The DNA here is from genome assembly GCF_015680905.1 of Coptis chinensis. Lineage (NCBI taxonomy): Eukaryota > Viridiplantae > Streptophyta > Magnoliopsida > Ranunculales > Ranunculaceae > Coptis > Coptis chinensis. Next base: position 42,193,594 of record NC_141463.1, read on the forward strand.
TTGTGCATATTCGAAGGATGAGAGATCCAAGCTTGATGACAAAGCCAAGCAGTGTATTTTTCTGGGTTATGGAGATGAAAAGTTTGGTTACAAACTCTATGATCCGATTAACAAGAAGGTAATCCGAAGTGGAGATGTTGTGTTCTTAGAAGACCAAACCATAGCGGACTTTGAGGAGGGTGAGAAGCTCTGCAGGCTTTCACCAATGATCTTGTTGATTTGAACCGAAGTTCCTTACCGTGGAGCGTCGCGAGAAGGCATTGAGAATGTAGAGAACCATGAGTTTGAAGCTCATGATGAGAATCTTATTGCTCATGATGGGATAGAACCTATTGGTATAGAAGATGCAGATGAGATGCATGAACCACCACCAGAGCAAGCAGAAGTGCATCCTCCTGAGGCACCGGCCAGATGGGGCAAGGAGGTCCGACAGGAGGAGAGGAGACTTCAGCTTCAACGGTATCCACTACATACGCACGTGCTACTATCGGATGGTGGAGAACCTATGTACTATCAAGAGGCACTTGAAGCGTACGAGACAAAGAAAAGTGGTTGAAGGCCATGCATGACGAGATGGATTCTTTGCATAAGAATCACACTTATGAGTTAGTTGAGAAACCCGCGGGGAGAAAAGTTCTCAAGAATAAGTGGATATACAAAGTCAAGCATAAGAAGAACAATCCTCACCCAAGGCACAAAGCTTCGCCTTGTTGTGAAGGGATTCGGTCAAAGGAAAGGGATTGACTTTGATGAGATTTTCTCTCTGTAGTGAAGATGACTTCTATCCGGGTGGTATTGGGTATGACCACAAGTATGAACCTAGAGGTTGAGCTGACTAGATGTTAAGACAGCTTTTCTTCATGGAGACCTTGAAGAAGATGTCTACATGGACGAGGAGGGGTTTGAGGTCAAAGGCAAAAAGAGCACCTAGTATGCAAGTCGATAAAAGAGCTTGTATGGGTTGAAAGCAAGCACCGAGGACGATGGTACATAAAGTTTGATTCCTTTATGGCGAAGCAAGGATACAAGAAGTTGGCTCCGATCATTGTGTGTTTGTTCGAGAGATTTCCGGATGGGGATTTCATCATTGTCTTTATTCTTTGTATGTGGATGATATGTTGATAGTTGGCCCAAACATCAACAAAATATCAAAATTTGAAGAAAGACTTGAGTAAGTCCTTTGAGATGAAAGATTTGGGTCAAGCAAAGCAAATACTTGGGATCGCGGATCACTTCGTGATAGAAAGAGTGGGAAGTTGTGGCTTTCAAGAAAGCTACATTGAGAAAGGTGTTGAAGAGATTCAACATGGATCGAAAGCAAAGCCGGTCGGTTGTCCGCTTGGTGGCGGTTCCCGCATGACCAAAAGAGATGTGTCCTAAGGGTGAGCATGAACAGAGTCGAGGAAGGAAAAGATTCCTTATGCATCCCATGGGCGGTTTGATGTATGCCATGGTGTGTACTAGACCGGATATTGCTTTTTCGGCGTTGGTGTTGTAAAGCGATTTCATCAAAACCGGGTAAAGAACATTGAGAAGGTGTTAAGTGGATATTAGATATCTCGAGGGCACTTCCAAATCGTGTTTGTGCTTTGGTGGAAGTAAGCCCTTACTTGAAGGTTACAATCGACGGACATGGTAGGCGGTGATGTTGATTTCGATGAATTCCACCTCCGATTATCCGGGTTACGTTTGCGGGGGAGCGGTTTCTTAGCAATCTAAGTTGCAAAAGTGTGTTGCCCTCTCCACTTCTGGCCGAGTATATTGTAGCCACTGAGTGTTGCAAAGAGATGCTATGGATGAAGAGGTTCTTCGACGAACTAGAGCTAAAGCGTAAACTTTGTCTATGTGGCCGGTCGTGAGGCGCCATCCACTCGAGCAAAAATTCGAGTTTTCATTCTAGATCCAAGCACATACACGTGCGTTATCATTAGATTAGAGAAGTACTCGAAGACAAGCATTTGTGTATCGAGAAGATCCATACCGACAAGAACGGGTCGGATATTATGACCAAAGTCTTACCGAAAAGGTAAGTTTGATATTTTGCCGCTTCTACCGGAATGGTAGCGGACTCCTCCCGTTAATTTTGAAATTGCATAGAGGTATCCCCCCACATTTTGGAGGGGGGAGATTGTGGAGTTATCCCTCACATGAGGAGAGAAACGGAGTCGATTCGGCGTTGGATATGTCGAGCGCCTACCACCGGAGGGGGGCGCGTGCTTCGTGACTCGGTGTTTTTGGCTTTACCTGCGCTCGTAGAGGCGTACTGCACTTCGTGACTTCGGCATTTTGGCAAAAATTTCAAAATAAGCGCACTGCGCCTGAAATTTTGATTTTCATGGGTTTTATTACAAGAAGCGAAATTTGTTTTTTGATATAAAACAAAATCAAGGTTTTGGAAAACCTAAGTCATAAGACTAAGAACCAGACAAAAACAAAGAGAGAGAAACCAATCTTGAAAACTATCAAGATTGAGAGATAACCTTTACAGGGATACAACCCTGTAAAGAAATAAGAGTGATCTAGTAAGGTGAGAGACTGAAAGGAGAGATTGTAATCTTTCTTCCCATTTTATAAAGAACTGGCTCTTGTGGAAGTAGACATCATTGGCCGAACCACGGTAAATCTTTGTGTTGTGGTTTGTCTTTACTGCTTTGCATTATTATTTGTTGTTGATAGTTGTTTAGTGAGTTGGGCATGTTAGTATAGGCTGTAGTTGATATTTAGATTTTGTCCGGAGTTGAATTGTTTCCATATACGAGTTATCTGTGTAGTAGGGGAATCGATTGGTATTGGTATAATCCCCAACAAGCACTATATGTACGTTTAGCAGCAATGTCATCCGTGAATTCCCCTCCCACTCCAAGTAATCTCATACTGTTCTCTGCATACAAATTTTATCCAACTGAAACAGCTGGCTTAATTAGGACAGGTGCTTCCCCACTCCTACATTCCCTCTTGCACTCGCTCGTGCTTGGTGCAGTCAATTTTACCAAACAAACGGCATATACTAGTTATCTACGTATCTCCCCCTTTAACACCGACCACAATTTACTCAAAACTGTAAGTTTGATGTCATAAACAATTACCCAAAGTACAACTGTAAGTTTGATGTACTGGAAATGGAGACCTACGGTACAGTGGAGAACATTAGAATTATCTCCACCGCTTTTGCTTCCTTCTTATCTAGAAGTACTTCTATGCCTTGTAATAGTAAAGCCAATGGACTAGCCATCTGGGCTAAGAACCAATGTCTAGTGAACATGCATGTATGGTGGAGTGTTCTTCTCCAATTTTTAGATTAATGAACTGCAGTTTTCATCAAAAAAAAAAAAAGAATTACCCAAAGTACAAGCTTTTCAACACGAGTTTATTTACGAGATAATATAACTTAGGCAAAGACATTAGTTAATGTACATTCGTACTCAAGTGCGTACTTTAAGAATGTAAAGCATAGATAATGACTAGGATTAGAAAAACAAAACTTGTCTGCTTCTTATTAAAGAGTATTCCAATGACATCTTCTCATATTAATCATGTCCATCGAGCCCACTTAAAGCTAGATTCTGTAATTGTTAAGTACTTGAAGGCAAAAAGAAACCTCCAAATGAGGAAAAACATCCATTCAGGTGCCCCATCTTAACTCTGTTGATTTATACAAGTGGGATACTATACCTTAAACTAAGAGAAGATGTTAGCCATAATTTTGACAGGATTAGACCCAAAGCAAGATGCAAAGAGACTCATGTTCATCTTTGAGCTCCAGGGAGAGCTGGTACGCATAAAACAAGCATCCTTTTTCCCCACCTAATTACCATTGGACGACAGGAAAAGCTAGGAAATTTAGTACAGCAGCCTTCATATTTCTATTCAACAACCTTTTCTTCTCTTCCCTGGATCCTGTGCTTTTTGTATTCAAACGTTTGGTCATAATGGCCCTGAAAAGATTCATAAAAGTTTAAGAAAGGTCACCGGCCTGATAATACACACAGGTTTTCCTTTGTCAGAACTCCCATAGTGTTTGAGACTTAGAGAGGCAGCCTATATACTTACTTTGTTATACAGAAAAGAGTCCTTGCAATTATTCACAGTTTTATTGGATTACTAATAATTGGTATATAAACTTCTCTGGTAATGTGTGTGGCTAGAAAATTTCAGATAGGGGGACATGTGTCTGCATGGATACTGAATGCTGACATTATAATTTCATAAACGTCCCTACTGCATTCACCAGATTGATCACATGCAGATGCTTGACAACACTTTGAACTATATGTTTTGGAGTTTGACCCCAAAGATTGTATACTATTCTCCTAACAATCTAAAGGTTATAGGGTGCTCAAGCTTGTTTGCGTATATATGAGCCTATAAGAACAGATTTTTAAGGCTTGTCTAACAAACTAGCTTAGCCGAGCCAAAACATAGTAAAGTTATGTATGTACGTACACTAGCTCGACTTGAGTCCCATCCCCAGATGTTAATCAATAGGATCGGAGCTACTGTGGGGCTGGCGCAGGCATGGCTAGGTCCAGGCAGCCTCAAGGACTCAAGCTTGTTTGTGTAACAACATGAGCTAATCAAGCTTGAACAGATGCATTTGTTAAAGCTCATTTAAAAAACGAATCGAGACTGAGCTACTGGAAATAACCCAGCTCTTTAGTCCACTAACCATAGATGGAGACGGGGGGGCAGTCGTCCCCTAAAGGTTTTGAAGAACCATTATGTTCTATGTATATTATCTGTATGATTTTTTTTGAATACCTAAGAGGTTCGCCCCCTCAAAATAAGTTTAAATATTTTACTACCGCCCCCTCAAATTTTTTGACTATGTTTTTAAACGTGAAGCCACAATATAGTCTTCTTATAATAGGTGTAGGAGTGCCATATCAAACCCCAAGTGTTTTATCATTAATCTACTCAAGATTCCCTTACCAATGGGCATCATTTTTAAGTTGAAATTTTCATGGGTACAATTGATTCACAGCTGCAAGAATTAAATCACAGGTTTAAGGAGGATGTAATGAGATTGCTTGTTCTTAGCTCGGCGTTAGATCCCAGGAACAATTATAGTTCATTCAAAATTAATGATATTTGCGAGCTCGCAAATAATTATTATCCGATGGATTTCACCGAGCAAGAAAATTTTCATTTGAGATACTAGTTGCAAAACTATGAGAATGACATTGTCATACACTCTGAGTTTCAAAAATTGTCACCCATTTCCAAGTTGTGTTAAGTTTTGATAGAAACAAGAAAAGTCAACAATTTATCATCTTATAGATAGACTGATTCTGATTCGTCTTGTGTTGACTTTACCTATTTCAACTGCTACATCGGAACGTGCATTTTCAGTGATGAGGATTGTAAAGACCAGGCTACGTAATAGGATGAAAGATGATTATCTAGCAAATTATTTGATTGTGTTTATTGAGAAGGATATTGCTAGACAATTTGATAAAGATTCTATCATAGATGCTTTTGATGTCTTGAAGAAAACTCGGCGAGAGCAGCTTCAAATGCCTAACTTGGCTACTTGAGCTCCTTGTTCGATCTTTTTGTATAGGAGGATATAGGCTAACAAACCAATAGCTTCTTTTTGTTTGTAAATGTGGTATGTGGATACAAGTGATCATGATTAATTGTATATCCTCTTTGATGACAAATATATGTATGGAGAAACTGTCATTCTAATTGTGGTGTTGTTTACTTACTGTCCGATCCATTACTATAGACAGTGTATAAGTCATTTTATGGTTAATTTATATGTACAATGTATAATTTATATGTTGGACTATAGTGTAGCATGAGTGAATTTGTAATAGAAGAATGAAAAAATATAAGTGGTGAATTTGGGTTAACTAATATTACCATATCCCCCTCCCCCTAGATGAGCCAATTAGGATTTTTTTTTTTTTTTTTTTTTTTTTTTTTTTATTATTATTATTATTTTTGTGTACGTGGGGGGAGACCCTAATTTCCCCATCATGGGGAGGATCCTAGGGGGATATGGTAATTTTTGTTTTCAGGCCTTGATGTGGTGATGACCATAGTTGTTATACTTACAAACCATCTGATCGGATATGCCAATTCAATGATTTGGCTTAGTTTTTTGGAGACGAAAGAGCTGAGAGTGCACGTAATATATGGAATAGACCTTTTAAAACAGTCTATATAAGTGACTGTGGGGAGCTTAAAGTGGCCAAGCCTTTGCTTTCTCCTAGTCTGCCTTGATTGTTCCTTTTCGAGATCCATGGGGTATGTTCATAATTTGAATATTTTACTTCATCTACTAATACATTTTGTTATCCCTTGTTAATTGCATGGTCAAAGTGGTAAACACGCTTCATGCTATTTCATTTTCTGAAATAGTATAAGCACTCCCCCATAGGTCAGATTTCTGGCTCCATCCGGCCGTCTTGTATTTTGATTGTGTATATACACTCGCTGACTCGCCCCCCCTAGGTCAGATTCCTGGCTCTGTCCCTGCCACTAAGGATAGACCACTAGATATTATATGATACCTAGGTCATTTTAACTATGTGAAAATATTAAAGTTGAGATGCTCTCTCACCAATTAAGGTCCAAGTGTCATTTATCTATATTGTCAAATGTCAGGTACATAGATGCATGGAAAAGTCACCTTTGTTGGAAACTCATGCTTACAACTAATTATATTAACTCTGATAGCGGGGCCTATTCTAGATGTATAAACTGTGAATACATATATGAACAAGAATGACTATATCCCTTAATTGTTTACTTAAGATTTATGCCTTGGATCATGCAGAAATAAATGGTTCCTCAGATAGTTGCATGCATGTTCAAGGAGGTAATAATTTACTTGCAGAACGTATCATTTCATAAACTGTCATCTTCTTAACCTTTATGGCAATACTTCTTAAAGATGTGTAAATCGGGTGGAAGGAGGAGAATAAACTTAATTTTTTTTGGTTTTGGCAACAAGAATATATTAAACTAAATGTGGTAAACACAAACTGGGTTCTTAATACATTCAGCAGCTAGGACTCCTGGGAGAGCACCCATGTCAATAAATTAAAAACTCACCAATTAAGGTCCAAGTGTCATTTATCTATATTGTCAAATGTCAGGTACATAGATGCATGGAAAAGTCACCTTTGTTGGAAACTCATGCTTACAACTAATTATATTAACTCTGATGTGGGGCCTATTCTAGATGTATAAACTGTGAATACATATATGAACAAGAATGACTATATCCCTTAATTGTTTACTTAAGATTTATGCCTTGGATCATGCAGAAATAAATGGTTCCTCAGATAGTTGCATGCATGTTCAAGGAGGTAATAATTTACTTGCAGAACGTATCATTTCATAAACTGTCATCTTCTTAACCTTTATGGCAACACTTCTTAAAGATGTGTAAATCGGGTGGAAGGAGGAGAATAAACTTAATTGTTTTTGGTTTTGGCAACAAGAATATATTAAACTAAATGTGGTAAACACAAACTGGGTTCTTAATACATTCAGCAGCTGGGACTCCTGGGAGAGCACCCATGTCAATAAATTAAAAATACATGAGGAAATGTTATCCAAGGCCCAGATAAGCAGGAAGCAAGTGAGATTTCTACAAGAGCCTCAACATCATTCTTGCTATCTCCCAACACCGTAAAATGTGTTTCCTAATCAGACAGTTGTTGGGTCCCTCACCTCGTGAAGTATTGGAAACTGGAACCAATTGGAGTTGCCTAGTGGACTTAGGTTTCTAATTCTTTTAGGAAACCAAATTGGAACTTGGGAGTCTATAAATACTCTCATATATTAGTATAACACAGAAGTGAAAGAAAACCAATTTTGAGAGCAACCAAAATTGAGAGAAAACCCTTGCAAAGAGATAAAGCTTGTAAATAGAGAGATTTGTAGAAGAGAGATCTAGTAAGTGTTAGAGAGACTTATGAGAAGTGATTGTAATCTTCCTTTCCAATCTTATAAAGGATTTGCTCTTGTGGATTAAGTATCATTGGCTGAACCACGTTACATCTTGTATTGTAGTATGTTTTAATTTCTTTGCATTATTATTACTTGTTTGTGATAGTTGTTGATTACTTAGAGAGTTGGGCTTGCTAGGTTGGTTGTAAAGAGAGAGATTTGTAGAAGAGAGATCTAGTAAGTGTTAGAGAGACTTATGAGGAGTTATTGTAATCTTCATTCCCAGTCTTATAAAGGATTTGCTCTTGTGGATTAAGTATCATTGGCTAAACCACGTTACATCTTGTGTTGTAGTATGTTTTAATTTCTTTGTACTATTATTACTTGTTTGTGATAGTTGTTGATTACTTAGAGAGTTGGGCTTGCTAGGTTGGTTGTAGTGAAAGTTTAGATTTTTCGATTGGAGTATAAAGTGTTCACTCAAGCTATCTTAGTGAGGATCGATTGGTATTGTTTTCCCTAACAAGTGGTATCAGAGCCGTGGTTAGATTAAGCACAGAAAATAGTTATCCAAATCTTGCCCAGAAAGTGTTTGATAAAATTCTTGAGAGGAGGTTTGAGTTGAAATAGCTTGTTAAGATGGACCATTCTATAAACACTCGCATGACTAGTCTGAATAGAGGTAACTACACTATTTAGAAAGCCAGGATGGAAGACTTGCTCTATTGCAAGGACTTGGCATAACCCATTGAGAATGGAGGAGTAAAACCAGACACAATTGTCGTGGCTGAGTGGAAGACGCTTGATGAAAAAGCGATTGGGTACATTAGACAACGGATTAACAACAATGTAATCCACCTTGTATCCCAAGAGACCACCGCTTTCAGCATGTGGAAGACATTAGAGGACCTCTATGATAAGACAATAAGGGATGCACAGAATAGCTCCTGTCACTCAGAGATCCTTGTTACAGAAAAGCAAGAGAGAGGCAAAAGTAGAAAGCCATCTCATTCTAGAGGTGATGACAAAATAAAATCTAGGAGCGCGAGCAAACCTCCTAAGAAAGACTTGTCGTGTTATCATTGCGGTATCCATGGCCACTTCAAGTAAGAATGCATAGAATTGAAGAGGGATGAGAAGACTAGTACCATACATGAAGACAAGCTAGAGTTGAAAGAAAGCACCACCGGTAGAGACTCCACGGTCATAGCTTCAGAAGGTGAAGTAGGAATTATGTCAGATGGTGATGAGTTATGCTTGAGCACTTCATGCCAGGGTACAGAGTGGGTGGTAGATATAGGTGTTTCCTACCACGTCACACCCCACGAGAATTTCTTCACTACCTACAAATCGGGTGATTTTGCTGAGGTAAAGATGGGCAACAATGAAATCTCTAAGATTATAGGCATTGGTGATGTTCATGTAGAAACCAATGTCAGCTATACCTTGACACTCAAGGATGTAAGACATGTCCCTGACATTCGGCTAAGTCTAATTTCCACTAGGAAGTTAGATGATGATGACTTTCTATACTTGTTTGGTAATGGGGTATATGGAAATTGAGCAGAGGTTCCATTGTAGTAGCCAAAGAGAAGAAAACTTGCTCGCTTTACAAAACATAAGCTAGTTTGTGTAAAGCAAAGTTAAATGCGGCATAAGAAGAAGCTTCCTCCGAACTGTGGCATAAGAGACTGTGTCATATGAGAGAAAAAGGCATGAAAGTTCTTGTCAAGCAAAAGGCCTTGATAAACATAAAAGGTACGCATTTAAATAGATGTCCTCATTATTTTGTTGGAAAGCAACACAGGGTGTCTTTCCAAAGATTCCCTTCTCACAGAAAGGAGAATGTCCTTGAGCTAGTACACACAGATTTATGTGGTCCTATGAAAGTAAAGTCCTACGGGGGAGCTTTGTACTTCTTGACTTTCATTGATGATGCGTCAAGAAAGATATGGGCATATAGTTTGAAGACCAAGGATAAAGTACTTGGCGTGTTCAAGACTTTCCATAGCATGGTGGAAAGAGAGACAGGGAAGCCTTTGAAATGTATTCACTCAGATAATGGGCAAGAGTACATTGGTTCGTTTGAAGAGTATTACATTCGTCATGAGATTTATCATGAGCAGATCGTTCCCAAGATACAGCAACACAATGGTATAGTTGAGAGGATGAACCGTACCATTGTAAAGAGAATGAGATACATGATGTCTCACTTTAAGTTATCAAGGAGTTACTAGGTAGAAGCAATGCGCACAGTCGTACATATACGTGATCAACCTATCGCCTTTGAAGGCTCTGAATAGTGATTATCTAGAGAGAGTATGGTCAGGCAGAGATGTTGATTATGGATACTTGAGGGTATTTGGGTGTAGGGCATTTGTTCATATTCCCAAGGATGAGAGATCCAAGCTTGATGATAAAGCCAAGTATTTTCTGGATTATTGGAATGAGAAGTTTGGCTACACTCTTTATGATCCGATCAACAATAAGGTAATCCAAAGTCGAGATGTTGTGTTCTTGGAAGACGAAACCATAGTAGACTTTGAGAATGGTGAGAAGCTAGAAGCTTTCATTGATGATCTTGTTGATTTAAAACCAGAAGTTTCTACTGTGGAACGTTTAGAAGGCATTGAGAATGCAGAGAACCATGGGTTTGAAGCTCATGATGGGATAGAACTTATTGATATAGAAGATGCAGATAAAGTATATGAACCACCACCTGAGCAAGCAGAAGTGTATCCTCTTGAGCCACAAGAAGATGGGCAAGGAGGTCAGAGAGAGAAAGACAAGCTTCAACCAGGTATCCACCACATATGTATGTTTTACTATCTGATGGTGGAGAACCTATGTGCTATCAAGAGGCTCTTGAAGGTACACGCAAAGCGAAGTGGTTGAAGGCCATGCAAGATGAGATGGGTTCTTTGCATAAGAATCACACTTATGACTTAGTTTTGAAACCGAAAGGAAGAAAAGTTCTAATAAATAAGTGGATCTTCAAAGTCAAGCATGAGGAGAATAATCCACATCCAAGGCACAAAGCTCGCCTTGTTGTGAAGGGATTCGGTCAAAGGAAAGGTATTGACTTTGATGAAATTTTCTCTCCTGTAGTTAAGATGACTTCTATCAGGGTGGTATTGGGTTTGGCCGCAAGTATGAACAAGTGGTTGAGCAACTAGATGTCAAGGCAACTTTTTTTCTTGGAGATCTTGAAAGAAAATGTCTACATGGACCAACCAGAGGGTTTGAGGACAAAGGGAAGGAGCACCTGGTATGCAAGCTAAAAAAGAGCTTGTATGGGTTGAAACAGGCACTGAGACAATAGTACATAAATTTTGATTCCTTTATGGTGAAGCATGGCTACATGAAGTCCGCTTCTGACCATTTTGTGTTTGCTCAAAAATTTCTAGATGAAGATTTCATAATGCTCTTGTTGTATGTGGATGATATGTTGATAGTTGGCCAGAACATCAACAAGATATCAAGCTAAAGAAAGACTTGAGTAAGTCCTTTGAGATGAATTGAAGGATTTGGGTCAAACAAAGTAGATACTTGGGATGCAGATCACTCGTGATAGAAAGAGTGGGAAGTTGTGGCTTTCACAAGAAAACTACATTAAGAAAGTGTTGAAGAGATTCAACATGGATCAAGCGAAGCCAGTCAGTTGTCCACTTGGTGGCCAGTTCCGCATGACCAAAGGTATGTGTCCAAAGGGTGAGTATGAGCAGAATGAAATGGAAAAGATTCCTTATGCATCTGCAGTGGGCAGCTTGATGTATGCAATGGTGTGTACAAGACTGGATTCCTACATTTTGTTAGTTTTGCTATACCATATCTTGCTATAACTCATGCCAGTATAAATCACACCCTCATAATTATTGCTAGGGTTTTTAGAGATTGTTAAAATTTGAATGTCGTAAGCTTGAATATGTTTATATTTACACTACTGTACACAACACTATAAAATGTTTGATACTGTTTAAAAGCTTATGTCTTTACCCTTTTAAAATTTTCGAGTTAGATATCCTTCACCGTACTAATTTGCCCACCGAATATATTCATTGTTTATGTCCGTATATCGAACTTTGCGATATAACACTATATATATCGCATTTTTCAATAATCTGATAACTCTATTACTGATAATATGATATATATATATATTAAATTGACTGTACTAAAAATACCTTTGTCCTCGCCCCTTTGTTTATAGTTCTCCTAATGGCTAGTGAAGATACTCTCTCTGACGATAACCTTAGTAGTGAAGGAACCCCTTCTGACGATAGACTACGTAGTCATAATGTCGCCTCTACTTCTTCGAAACGCTATCGACCCAAAACTTTTTGGGATCTGTCTTATGTTGTAGAAGGGATCCCTTGTCATCCTTTTGAAACCACCGCCTTAGAATCTAAGCGCGATACTGTTGAAGATACAAGTCAATGGAAACATGGACTTAGCCCTTTCTTCATCAAAAGACCCAATCTAATGCTAGTTCAGACTGCTTATCAAATTCCCACTTCCCTTTATCTGCAACACTATGCTGGTACTCGGACTTTCACAAAATGTCAAAGTGGTACGAGACGAGCGATCATTATCACTGTTAGTCAACTCGCCACTGGATTGAGATATCCTCTGATCAATCTCGATCGCGAAGTATTGAACCATCTGAACATTTCCCCTGGTCAAGGAATGGGGAATTTCTGGAGGTTAATGTTTATCTGCAATTACTACAATAGCCATCTTTCCCAGAAAAGCATGAAACCGATAGAATCAGACTATCTGATATCCTTAAGGACTATAAATTCGGTGAAAAAACTTCTTGGATATTTTTACCCTAGAAAGCACAACAAATCAAACATTAAGGGTATTATCCGAAATAACCGAAAAAGTGACAAGGAATGGACCAAGTATCCCATCATTGTTTTAGGTGACTGGGAAAGTGCGATCCTCCAGCAAAATCTCCTCTGAAACATCAAGTCTTCAATTCTTCAGGTATACCCTCCTTTTGACTTAACTTCTATAATTATATATATCATAATCCCACTCTGCCCCAACCTTTCTGTATATTTTCAGTACTCCTCCCTCATTTTGAAAAAGCTCGTGGGAACTCTGACAGAGTGCTTAAACTGTTAGAAGGAACTGATGAAGAAATCAATATCAGAACTGGGGCTGACAAAGAAGGGAACCCCTCGCCTTACTGTTGCTCTTCCCGATATCAAAAATTATCGAGCACCTCTTTATGTTCTTCACATTCGGGCTCTTCATAAAATAGGTCAGTCACCAATTCCCACTCAATCTCCTTCAACAAATCCTTCTTTTCTTATGTCCTCCTTTGCTTTGCATGAACTCCCTCCTAGTCTACCCCAAAGTTTCTTCAATTACTTAGATAACAATCTTACCATGACTCCAAATATTTTTCCCCAAATTAAAAAAGAAGTTCCTGACTTTTATGAGTATCCGCTTTTACAAAATATATTTGACTAGCATCGTTTATTGTATATAGATATGCCCTTCGATTGTTAGCAAACCCAAGTGTTAGTCGCCAATTTCCTTCAAAAGGAAAAGAGAAAGCTACTGACACTACATCGGCCAAAGCTCCACAGGACAAGCCTCCTACTCCATCTTCAAATATTCGGACCTCTTCTTCCAGAGAGAAGCGTTCTGCTCCTCCTAAAGACACATCTCGGACTTCCTCGCAAGATATCCATACTCAATCCATTTCGAAGAAATGCAAACACACCTAGGGGGAGGGTGGGCTTGCTAAAGAACAAACACTTGAATCCCTTCCTTCTGATACTATTGAACTTTTCAAGCATGTATTCCCTTTATGGGATAAAAGCTATATTCCTTTAACCGCCTCGCTTTTTGGTGATGATCCCCCTTAAGATTTAGGCATGTCTCTGCCTTCCAGCTGTGTTCTTCCAAAGGATAAGCTTTCTATGCGCGATGTGTCTTCTTCACAATGCTTAACAACCTTGTGTGATGCTATGGAAAAGGTATTCATCCTCCTTTCTTGACTACATATCCCTTACTTTATTTCCTATTTCTATCTGCTTATCCATTTTGTTCCTTTTTTAGGCTAAAGTTGTTGCTCTAGCCTAATTTGACTCTCACTATCAGCAGGACCGTACCATTGGTCGGTTGAAAAAAACAGTTGATAGTCAATAGCTGGAAGTTGACAAACTAAACCAAGAAGTAACTCGCTTGAAACGAGAGAATAGCCAACTGACAAGCGACTTGAAAAAAAATGTTGAAACTGCTGAACAAACCCTTCAACAAAAGATTGCATCTCATATGGAAGTTTTGAAAAAAGAACATGCAAAACAACTGAAGAAAATCACTGAAGACTTTGCTATCATAGAAGCGAAGTATAAAGAAGCTTCAGAAGTTGCCGATGATAAATTTAATGGTGTTATGACATCTTTGAACACTCTTGCTGATCGGCTTGAAGCCTTCAGACCATATGTTCCTCCTACTGTTCTTGCCGAGCATGGGCTTCTTGGCGATAATGCTCCTACTGAGGATCTTCCAACTACAACTCCTACTACTCATGCTGCTGCAACTACCACAACTACTTGTCTTGCTGCTGATGCCACCCCTCATCTTGCTACTGAGTTTATCGACGTAGATAATCTACTTAATACCCCTCCTACTTGAATTTTGTCTCATTTGTGTAATACAATATTGCTACTATTTCCTTTTTTCCTTGCCAAACTTCTCTCTACTTAACTATTTTTGTACTATCTTTGCTTGTAATACCTTTTAATACCTATGAAATTCGAAATCTAAAACATTTTTGCAATGTACCATCCATATATATATTGTAACCAGACAATTCAAAAGAGAGTATCATCTATACTTAAATTAACACCAGAAAAATGAAATTTTTGATACTTAACAAAAAACTAGAGTATCGGCGATACTAAGACTTGTATAATCAGCAAAATGAAATTTTTGATACCCTTAACCAAAAGAGAGTATCGGCGATACTTAAACTTATATCATCAGAAAAATGAAATTTTTGATACCCTCAAGCAAAAGAGAGTATTGGGGATACTTAAATTTATATCATCAGAAAAATGAAAATTTTGATACCCTCAACCAAAAGAGTATCAACGATACTAAGACTTGTATCATCAGAAAAATGGAATTTTTGATACTCAACAAAAACTAGAGTATCGGCGATACTTAAATTTATATCATCAGAAAAATGAAAATTTTGATACCCTCAACCAAAAGAGTATCGACGATACTAATACTTGTATCACCAGAAAAATGAAAATTTTGATACTCTCAACTAAAAGAGTATCGGCGATACTATGACTTATTTCATCAGAAAAATGAAATTTTTGATACCCTCAACCAAAAGAGTATCGGTGATACTAAGACTTATATCATCAGAAAAATGAAATTTTTGATACCCTCAACCAAAAAAGAGTCTCAGCGATACTTAAATTTATACCATAAGAAAAATGAAAATTTTTATTTGGTTAAACCCCTGTATTAAATGACCATAAATCAACAAATTAATTCAAACCCCAACATGCATTAAAACTCCATTTAAACTTATTAAATAACAATTAAATGGCTTACTCCTTCCCAAACATTTCTTGCACAGATAACCACAAAATTACTTTTTCCACTGACTTTTTTTACCAACTCCTTGTTTTCCTGCTAATCTCCCTTAATCTTTCTTGTTTTCATGCTAATACCATTTATTTTTCTCGTTTTCACCATCTTTCTACTTATATAAAAACCCATTTTTTTCACATTATGCTTCATCTTACTTTTTACAAACTATCTTACTGAAACACAACCAATGTAAAAAACAAAAACATGCATCCTTTCTCCTTCTATCTTATCACTCTTGTCCTGCTTATGGTTCTTCTAGAGTGGCTCAACTGGTCAGATTGCCCAACCACAGAGTACTCTGATGATGAAGAAGAAGAAGAAGAAGAAAAAGAAGAAGAAGAAGAAAAAGAAGAAAACGATGAAAAAGAAGATGATGAATGGTTCTGAGATCCTTATTGTTATGCCTATAACAATGACGGATCTCCCACTGATGGAGACGACGGTGATGATGAGAATGAAGATGAAGACGAAGATGATGATGAAAATGAAGACTAACTTTACATTTCTGTCTATGATATGTATCATTGTTTTGACCACAACTGTTAAAAATCAACTACCATCATTTATGTTTTGACATTATTATTGCACCTTTCTAATTATGAATAACTACAATTATACATGCCATTGTTGCTAAAATTAACAATTTAAACAACACACCTTTATCATTAATACGATATCTGATGCCTCTTCCTTGCTGCCGATATGATCCACTTTATGTGCCTGGTATCGGCCACTGTT
Source organism: Coptis chinensis (assembly GCF_015680905.1). NCBI lineage: Eukaryota > Viridiplantae > Streptophyta > Magnoliopsida > Ranunculales > Ranunculaceae > Coptis > Coptis chinensis. The sequence continues at coordinate 42,209,866 of NC_141463.1, forward strand.
TCTGATACCAGGACTTTTGACAATATGCCTAATATCAACATTTCTGCTAATATCAGGACTTTATATACATGGTATTAGCCATTGTTTTTGATACCAGGACTTTTGACAATATGCCTAATATCAACATTTCTGCTAATATCAGGACTTTATATGCCTGGTATTGGCCATTATTTTTTATACCAGGACTTTTGACAATATGCATAATACCAACATTTCTGCTGATATCAGGACTTTATGTGCCTGAAAACAACACGTCTGTTGGTGACAGGGCTTTTGACGATGTGCTTGATATCAATACGTCTATCGATACCAGGACTTTTGACGATATGCATGATATCAATACGTCTATCGGTACCAGGACTTTTGGCAATATGCCTAGTATCTGCCATTGTTTATGATACCAGGACTTTTGACAATATGCATGGTACCAACATTTCTGCTGATAATATGACTTTATGTGCCTAGTATCTGCCATTGTTTTTGATACTAGGACTTTTGACGATATGCCTGATACCAACATTTCTGCCGATAACAGGACTTTTTTGTGCCTGGTATCTGCCATTGTTTCTTATACCAGGATTTTTTGACAATATGCCTGATACCAACATTTCTGCTGATAACAGGACTTTTTGTGCCTGGTATCTGCCATTGTTTATGATACCAGGACTTTTTGACAATATGCTTGATACAAACATTTCTGTCAATAACAGGACTTTCATACATAATATTATAACATCATTGCATTATGAATCCAAAACTTTTATTATCATGAATATTCTTGCTACATAGGTCATCCCTCTGATAAAATTGAAAAAATACATTATTGATAAAATACCTTCAGATTATTGACATTCTGAGGTTTTGGAAGTAAATCGCCATCAGTATTCTTCAAATAATATGCTCTGTTTATTCCCACCTTGTGTACAATATAGGGCCCCTCCCAATTTGTTGATAATTTTCCAGCTCCCTTCTCTTCTGTTGGTTGAGTGACTTCTTTCAATACTAAGTCGCCTTCTTAGAAACTTCTTCCTTTGACTTTCTTATTGAAATCTTTCCTTAGCTGTCTGTGGTAGTAATCAAGCTGAATTCTTGCTTGCTCCCATTTTTCCTCTAAGTTTAAGATCTTTGTATGCATTCCTTCTTCATTCAACCATTTTTCCACAAGCAATGTTCTGGATGTAGATACTACCATCTCAACTGGAGTTATTGCTTCCATCCCATAGGCTAGAGTAAATGGCGACTCTCATGTAGCTACTTTTGGAGTTATTCGGTATGTCCATTGCACACTGTTTAGCTCATCGACCCATAAGCCTTTCTTATCCTCCAATTTCTTTTTGATATTATCCATAATAGTCTTATTTATCGCTTCAGCTTGCCCATTCCCCTGAGCATAATAAGGTGCCGATGTAAAGTGTTTGATCTTATAGGATTCTAGGAAATCTCTCACCTTGCTTCCAATGAATTGAGGACCATTATCCGATATGATGGCATACGGTAAACCATATCGACATACCACTCTTTCAAATAAAAAACCGATAACGTCATGTTCTCTGATATGTTGCGAAGCTATCGCCTCCACCCATTTAGTAAAGTAATCAGTCATAGCAAGCATGAACCTTTTCTTGCCTCTCCCAGGTATTAGAGGTCCAACAATGTCAATCCCCCATAAAGCAAACAGCCATGGGTTTGACACGCAATGCAATTCCTCTGCTGGAACATGAATTGCATGACCATGTTTCTGACATTGAATGCACTTTTTTGCATATCGAAGACAATCCCTTCTCATTTGTGGCCAGAAATATCCTTGCCTTGTTATCTTGTTAGCCAAGGATCATCCTGCTGAATGATTTCTGCACTCCCCTTCATGTATCTCTGCGATGATTTGATTAGCATCGGCCGCCGATATACATTTCAAATGCGGTCCCCCAGGATTTTTTCGATACAAGTCATCCTCTATTAGTAGATATCTTTAAGCTCCAGATTTTATTCTTCTAGCTTCAGTTTTATCCTTGGGTAACTCACCTTTGGATAAAAATAAAATATAACTGCTTAACCATGACGCCCCCAACGTATCTATCTCTATAATCTCAGGATGCTTTATATCGATACTTGGGTCCTGCTGGACACCCACTTGCAATACACGTCCTTCTGTATTTTCCAACATAGCAGCGACATATGCCAAAACATCTGCATGTCAGTTTTTTCCTTGATCGAGGTGCTAAACTTTGACTCTGCTAAAATTCTGAAGCTTCTTTCTAACAAAGTTCAAATAATCAATCATATTATCACATTTAGCTACATATCCTCCATTGATTTGACTTACTACTAGCTGAGAATCACTGAATACCGATAATTCCTTGACATTTAATGATGTGGCCATTTTCAATCCTGTAAATAATGCCTCATATTATGTTTTGTTATTAGACGTGTGGAATCCTAAGGTAACTGTTGATTCCAATCTCTGATTGTCTAGTGTTATCAGAACCGCTCCGATACCACATCCATTTTGACTTGATGACCTATCGACAAAAAGTTTCCATCCATTTGTACCAGCCCATGGATCATCCACATCCATCACATCATCAGGTTCTTTCAACTGTAAACCACTATCTTCTTCGATATCCTAATTTTCATCTTCAGCAGGAAAATCTGCTAGAAAATCCACTAACACTTGACTATTTTCTGAAACTTTATTCCGATACTCAATTCCAAATTCATCTATAAGAACCGACCATTTTGCCATTCTCCCTGACTTGGCTGTTTTGGCCAAAGTATGCTTTAATGGAAGATTTGTCATAACAATGACTGAATGAGCTTGAAAATAAGGCTTCAATCTTTGAGTGGAATAAAGAAGAGCTAATGTGTATTTCTCCAACATCGAATATCGAGTTTCAGCCTCTAGCATGGTTTTAGATTGAAAATAAACAGGTCGCTCAGACCCATTTTCCACTTTTACTAATACCGAGCTAATAGCAAAATCCGATACTGCTAAATATAAAAATAAAGTATCACCTTCCTCCGGCTTTATCAAAGTTGGCACTTCTTGGAGATACTTATTTAAATCTGAGAAAGTCTCTTCACACTCTTCTTCCCATATGAACTTTGTATTATTCTTCAGCAATTTGAATAAAGGTTTGCATCGGTCGAAAGTTCTTGATATGAACCTATTTAAAGCTGCAATTCTTCCTGTTAACTTATGTATTTGCTTCCTAGTACTCGGAGAAGGCATCTGCTGAATAGCTCGAATTTGGTCTGGATTCACATCTATTCCTCTTTTTGTGACTATATACCCCAGAAATTTAACTAAACTGACACCGAAAGTACATTTCTCTGGGTTGAGCTTCATATTAAATTGTCTAAATATCCGAAACACTGTATCGATGTATTTAACATGATCTTCTGCTTTTTTCGATTTAATTACCATATCATCAATATAGACTTCCACAATCTGTTTAATCAAATGCCTAAACATTTTCTCCACCAATTGCTGATATATTGCTCCAACATTTTTTAGACCAAATGGCATTCAAACAAAATAGTCAAGACCTCCTTCCACACAAACGCTATTTTTAACTGATCTAAAACTGCCATGACAACTTGAAAATATCCTGAATGCCCATCACAAAAACTCAGCAATTCAAAACCCGTTGTTCTATCGACCAATTCATCAATTCTGGGCATTGGATAATAATCTTTCAGACATTCTTTATTAACATCTGTAAAATCCACACAGATCTTAACCTTGCCATTCTTTTTTGGAACAACAACAATATTTGCCACCCATTTCGAGTTATCGATTTCTTTGATGATTCCACATTCTAACATCCTTTTTATCTCATTTTGCACCTTATCTGCATATATCGGCCGAACCTTCTTATGTTTCTGATACACAGGAACTGCTCTTTCTCGCATATTCAACTTATGAGAACATATAAGAGGGTCAATACCCGGAAGATCTTCCATCGACCAAGCAAATATATCTTTATTTGTCCTTAAGAAATCTACCAAATCTTGTCTGACCCCAGCACTCATCTCTGTTCCGATAAAGGTGAAACAACTTTCATCATTCTGACTGATCTTAACTTTTTGTACCTCCTCCATTGTTTTGCTTGGAACTACTTCCATCTCTGTCTTTAGCTCTGACGTAAATCTAAAATCCTGCTGATGCTTCATGGTATAGGATTTTAGAGATAAATCGTCTGCTAATTGCTATTTGGTGTCTTCCAAGATGCCCCCAGTATCTATTTTCTTTTCTTTCATCATCCCCTTCATAGTGACGAAATTGCATTTCTCAGATTCTGACTGATCACCTCGAATCTCATGTGGTCCATAAGCAGTCGGAAATCTGATAACCTGATAAAAAGTACTGGGAATTGCTATCATAGGATGTATCCATTTTCTTCCTAATATAGCATTATGATCCGAATGATGCTTGATGACTATGAACTTAGTCATTATTGTTTGTGGACCTGCCCTTACTGGCAATTTTATTTCTCCAGCTGGTCTAGTTGAAGTTCCATTGAAGCCACACAAATTGAACTGCAGCTCCTTCAAATGCGACTCACCAAATCTAATACCTGTATATGCTTTCCAAAACAAAATATTGACCGAACTTCCGCAATCTACCAATATTTTTCTGCACATCATAGCCAGATATCCTTAACGTAATTAACAATGCATTATCATAAGGTAACATCACCTTTGAAAAATCATCAGGAACAAACATAATAGCTCCAGGTATGCTCGCCGCTACTAATGATGGGTTCACTGGTATCGGCTCTATGTTCACCTCTAGCACTTCCTTCACTGTTGATATTTTTCTGATCTTATCCCTTATAATCTTCTTCTATGGGATAACTCCTTTGTAAATCATGTTGATCACTCCAAAAGGCTTATCATTCACCATCGATGTTACTTCTGGCCGAGCATCTGCCCTGAATTCGCGATGCTTCCCATCTCGCATTAATTTATCCACCTCTCTGAGCAACTGTAAACATTTATTGGTTTCATGATTTTTGACCTTATGGAAATTATAGAAAGGTTTATCTGCTATTTCCCTAAGCTTGTGAACCGGATGATGGAAGTAAGGTTCTTTCCCCACCCTCCTTAAGATATCCTCCATTGTTGTATTAATGGCGATATAATTACTCGGGTCTAACTCTTCGTTCAGCAACCTTTCAAACCTCTTTTTCTGCGATGGTTGGTTTTCCACCTTTGCATAAGAATCTATTGTCTTCCTCTTATCAGATTTATTATAGCTATCCTCTTTAGTTGATTTACTTGATTCCGATACCTGTAATACTTAATGATTCGATGCCGCCATAATTCCCTCCTCAACTTGCACATCTTTTTCAGTCTTATCATACAACTCTCTCAGAGTTTTGATCTCCTTCCTAAGCATATACTTGTGCATGTCAGAACCTGGAATAAGCCTTATCTGGAACACCATTATTGCTGTCATTTCCGATTGATCTAAATGTTCCACTAGCTGTGCCTCTGCCTTGAACCGAGATAAGAAAGTTTTTAAAGATTCCTTCTTTCCTTGCTTTTTTTGGAACAAGGGCCGACACTGCCGGTTTTACTTTCGGCCGATGACCATAGTTTGACAAAAAGTTCTCTTCAATCTCTCGATAACATGATATCGACCCTTCCGGTAGAGAACAGAACCACTTCAACACTGTCCCCTTCATGCTCGCAGAAAAAGATTTACATAATAATGAATCCAGATAAGTTGTACCTTTGTATATCGAAAACCGATGCCGATATCTGAATAGATGGTCTATTGGATCTGATGTGCCATCATATTGGGTGAACTTCGGAAGTTTGAACTTTGGTGGAATGGGCATCATCTCAACACTCTGATGTATCGGATTTCTACTGACATCGTCCGCCAGTTTCCTTATCAAAGCAGAAGTTTTTTCCAAAAGCTGGTTTTGCATCATCTCCTATAGCATCTCTTTAGTGATGGGTTGTGGTATCAGCATTTCCAGTATCGGAGAAGCTTCTATAGTTCTTTCATGTTTTTTCAATGCTCTTTCCACAAAATGACTACCTGATTTAGAACTACATTCCTCTTCCTCTTCTCCCTGGACATCTTTTACAACCACACTCGGACTCCCCTTCTTCATCTCTTGGTTCTCCTTTAGTAATATCGTGTTTAGCTTTTCCACTTCTTCCAACCTTTTTAGAATTGCCTGAATTGAAGTACTACCTTCCATGTTCTCCTCCTGATATCGCCGACTCCCAGAAGCCCTTGTATTTCTTATTTGCGACTGATTATCGTTATCCGCTCGTTTGATGTTTATTTTCTTTCTTGGAGCCATTATGATTCAAAGCTCACTATATCACTCACCTTTCTTCACTCTTTTGCTCTTCAAACAAAGAACAAAACCATGGATTCTATATCGAAGAAGAAGAAAACCTTAAATTTTCCTGTTCTCGATACACAGACGGCACTAATGTGATGTCTAAGAACATTTTCTCTCTTATGCTCTAAGATCACACAATTAGAATGAATGCATGAAATATAATTAAGGAAGAAGATGAGTTGAATCTATGTTTATTGATTTTCGATAATAGTTTACAAATCTCTTTGTTTCTCTCTCCTCTTTGTAATGATTTTTTTTCTGATAATGAATGAACCCTCCTCTGATGCTCTTCGGGTCTTTATATAGTGTCCTGATTTGGTTTAGACCCAGTTAATCTTTGACACGTGTCCCTTGTCTTCCTCCTCTTTCCCGTTCAATCCCACTACAGTAGCCTTCGAAGTGGAATTTGCTTAGCTTCACCCAATAGCCATGACTCTTGATAACCATCAAAAGATAGTCTTACTAATGAATATAGTGATGAAACTCTAAACGCAAGTAAAACTATAAACTATTCTGTTACTAGACTTATCAAAGATATTTGTTTTCTACTCTCGAAACTATTAACGTAGAATTGGAATAGAAGATTCGTTCCACTCCTAGTCCTTTAACATTCAAGTTTTCTACAATTGACGAGTCTATCCAAAGTCTAATGAGAGTAATGGTGGAATTTATACTACAATGTGAATTCAAATAACAAGCTACGAATAATGAAATGACAAAATGATAAGAGTTTAATCTAGATAAAGAATTAGGGGAATTTGATTCCACCTTGAATCCAACTTAATAAACTAGCATAGAATTGTTGTAAACCAATTCTTACGTTCTTATGGTAAGAATTAGTCGTTCTAATCCCTACTTATACATGGCATTTCTACTAATTCATAACTAGCATGTGAGGTCGTCCACCCATTCTCATGGAGAATCAACAACCTTCTAGAGTAGAATAGATTCTTATAACGATTCTATACTACACAATGAAGTTTTCATCAAGGCTTCATCAAACCCCTCTAATGGAGGTTTAGCCTTGATTCATAAAACTATCATTTCCCATTGAATTAAAATAAGACATAATATAAAAATTTCAACTTTACTAATTTTAACTAACAATACTTCAAATCTAATTAATAACTAAGAATTGAATAACAACAAGAATTGAAATTAGATCTACAAATTTAAATAACAAAAATCGAAATGATCAAGAACTACTATTTTATTTATCTAATCAATGAAGAACAATCATTCCAATAACTAATCTAAAACAATGTATGAAACTAATTAATTAACTAATTGAAATTCCAAAAACTAGATCTACAAGCTATTTTAATGGCTACTTTCTATTCTAAGCTATCTAACTATATCTTTCTTAAGAGCTAAGTCTTGTTTTATGTAAAGAAGGAGACCAGATCCACAATTTCATGCATGGGCTGAGGTCTCATGTTTTGGGCCGGAAAATCGAGCCCAAAGCCCAATTTCTTCAGTCCACAGAGCCCGTTTCAGCTGACTTTAACTTCAGAAGACTTTTCATCCACTTCTACTCCTCTGATTGGGTCAAGCCTTAGACCATTGGAAATCTCTTTCTGAGCCGGTCGTTTTGACATAAGGTAGACCCAAATCCGAGGCCTGAGTCCAAAGATATGGTCTTCGGATGTTCTGCTGACTTGTGCACTGTTTCTGCCCGTGTTGACTTTTCAGCTTTTGACCGGGCTTCATAAAGACTTTGTCTCCTTGAATCTTGGTCTTTATCACATAACTTTTTAGCAACCAACCCTTTGCTCCTTTATATCCCCAAAGTGGCACATTTCTGCACATAATTGAGTTCCATGCCTGTAATACATAAAAGCACGTAATTAGCATTAACTCTTTTTTATTACTCACATAATTGGTCTAAAAGTAGTATTATTAAGGGGTTAAAACTACAGTTTTGGGCTCTTATCAAACCACCCCCAAACAGCATTTTGCTTGTCCTCAAGCAAATATGAGAAATTAACATAAGTGACCAAAAATGGAGTTATGACTAATCTTGTTTCGCCGAGTGCGATTGCATTGACCATATGAAACAAGGCCTTAAACCACTAGGAATTCCCTAGTGGACGAGTTATAGCCTCGTGAGAGTTTTCCAATGAAGGTACTCACAAACTTCATCTATACTACAACGACTCAGAAATAAAACTATTGTTTCCTTATCTATGTCTCAATTATATATACATCTCACTAGCAATGAATACAGAATAATCAAGTCGAAATCTAAGCTAATATATGCATAATAATCTATCATCTATGAATAAACATATTTACAATGAGTAATATTATGAGATGAACTAGCAGGTCCGTTTCTGAAAACTCGGAATAGTATCCTTAAATAGGTCCTCACATAAATGTCAAGACAAAAACCACTCTGATTTTTCCACTCAAGTTTCGCTACTCTAGTGTGTAGTGGGCATACTTTACCTTACAAACTTAATAACACACAAGGAAGCCGGAGTCGATTAAAAACATCTACCACTTACTATCACACTAACCTATTCTTAATTGAGTTAGAAGTCTTTATTAGGTGTTGCGGGGATTAGGAGATGGTTTTAGAAGGAAGTAAATGGATATTCAAAGAGAACAAGTCTGAGATAATAGAGTCTTCATATTATGTAACTAGAAAAAACCTTATTTTTTACTTTTTCTTCTACACTTTGTTTCCATCCTTAGCCATTTTTTTTTTTTTTTCTTTGGCGTTTGACTCCTTGATTCTATTTTTGGAGTTCTAACTCTTTATTTATTTATTTATTTATTTATTTTTTATTTGGATGGAAACTTACTTTTCTCTTCTGAAGCAACTAACGAATTCTTGATTTCAAAGGTTATTCTATTTTCTATTCTTCATCTATATTCTCAAACTTATTCAAAGAATTAGGTAGGTTGGTTTTTTATTTTGTTTTGTTTTGTGACAGGGTAAAGGATTTGTGGTTTATGAAAGGCTAAAGAAAGGCTCATAGGGGCGACTAGCGAAAAATAATTCATAGGTTGGAATTTCTGGCTATATCGATCCAAAGAAGGCCTAAATTCTTGCTTAGGATATGGTATAGTGATCAAGCAAGTGGACGTGTGATTTCTCTATCCGGATTTTACTTCTCCCTTGTGTCATTTCTCAAATGTTTCACTCTTATAAGGCCTTAGGCTATATTCTCACAGGATTTGTAGAATAAGTATTCTAGCCTATATTTCAGAAACTTACTGCCAACAATCATAGATACTCATGTAACATATTTATAGATGGATGCAAGGATTATTACCTACATATTAACCTAAGTTTCTAAAACCTATTCTGATGCAAAAGCTACGTGAGACTTCTAGATTATTGAGAGCATAGAAAAAGAAAACAATACTAATGTTCCTAAGTGTATAACATACTTTTTATTTATATTTTTAAAATTTTTGATTTTTTTTTTAGCTAGAAAACAAGTGCATATTATACATATCTATATCCTAACAGATGCCTTAATTACACGTGTTTCTATGCCCCCCCCCCCCAAACAAGAAGCATGCTTTGTCCTCAAAGTATTTTAAATAAAGAGGGTAGGAAAATACCATTGAAACGCGTGAAATTTCGAAACATCTACAAAACAAAGCTATAACATACTAATATAGAAAAGAAAACTGACGTAACTTTATAAGAGTTCCACCCGTTATGGGGTTAATGAGAAATAGATTGCTTGGGACATAAGCAGACATTAACTGAAACTAACACTTACCTGCACTCCTGTTTAAACATTTTCCTCCTTATTTCCCTCTTCAAAGAGATGAGGTTCCTTCACATCCTGCCATGCCATGATAACTTGCCAAGCCTGCCGCCGTGTGTCGTCAACTTGTGCTAACCTGTCTAATGTTACTATGTCTGATGGGGTGTAAGGAGCAACCAAATGAGGTTGCACTTGCCATCCCGACCAAGTCATTACTTGAAATGAGCGAACCACCCAATTGGTGGGTCTCATGACTTCAACCCTTTTCCAATCCGTGAACTGGGTACATAATTCTGGTAGACAACTGAGTAGGATGCGACAAACCAAGACATGCATAAGAAGATACTTATGGCGCATGCTTTGGGCTCTCTTAAGACTAGCCACTAGTACTCGGGGAATGTCATATCGGTGACGCCCCTCAGCTAAAGCAAGGAAAACGTCACCAGCGGTACTATTTGCAGAAGTAAACTGCCACTCCCCTAGAATATTCATGAGGATGAATAACATGGTGGTGCCTACATTTAGGGACAGGCTACCAAGGGTTATGTTGTAACGCCCTCGGTCCATTATACAAAATACCCTTCCCCCATAATACTCATGGAAATATGTATAGCCATAGAGGTATGAATTATCGGTCATACATCCCCACGTGTGAATTGGATCAGGTATTGGTATTCCCGAAACTAATGCAACCACATACTTATTGAATTCTAGGGTGTGTCATCAACCGTGACGGAGAATTCTTGTTCTCCATCCTGGTTACAATAGAACTTAACATTATTGTAGAAAAATTCAGTAAGCTTAGGTGAATACGAGTCATCTTCACTTACCAGAAGATGCCTCCATCCGAATTGCATGATCCTCTCGCGGAACCAATGTCCATAAGACTCACTCCCCAACAAGTGTTGGAAAGACTACTCCGGTATTACTATAGGAGAAGTCATCACAAAACTACTCTCTAGAACAGCTGCAATTATCATGGAACAACCCTCAGAAAACTGGAAATTTTTGGTGCCCATAGGGGTCAGGGCGTAGGTGCGCTCAAGGTATGCCTGGGATGGGCGCGGGTGCGCTATGTTGAATTTAGAATTCTAGGCACTTGGGCGCAGGGTGCGCACACTTTTAGCCTGAGATGGGCGCGGGGTGCACTCAGGATGAAAACTGGAAGTCTAGTGTTTTGGGCGCAGGTGGCGCTCAGGTTTGGGCTGGAGATGGTGCAGGTCGCACTCAGGGGAGAATTTCTATGACAGTGTTGAGGGTGCAGGTGGCACTCCAATGGGGCCCAAGTGCGCTCGGGGAGCTGTTAGGCCGAAGTGCGAAGGAAAAATAAGGTAAAGTGGGAATGAAACGTGAGATGAATGTGAAATGTAGTTGGGGTTGTGAGTGTAGAATGAATACAATTTTTATAGGATTTAAATTGCTAAAATGAATCGGGAAGTTACCAAAAAGTTTTAAGGCAATTGCCGGAAATAATAAAATTTCCAAAACCGAAAACAGAAACAACCCATATTCTTTATTCCAAAACAAACCTAATATCTTTTAGGTTGAATTTAGGTTAGATACTGCCTAATTTATCGAGATTTCATCCTAACACAATATCCATTTATAGTGATACCCATATCGGCAATATTCTCAACCCTTACTCCAAAGCAACTTTTTAAAATAGATGATCATATAACGAATTATGCTAGGCTAAATAATACCACCCCCAAACAATTCGGGAAGGTGGGATTAATGATAAAAACAACGCATAATTCGAAATTAACCAACTTATATTTAAAATGAATTAAAATAACATATGACAACCAAATTCAAATTTAATTACTGAACTAATCTTTTTACATCCGTACTAAATAAAAACAAATACAATAAAACAAATCAACTCATTAGATCCTTAAACCACTCGCTGCTAGTAGTGGAATGCGCTCGAGAAGCAGATGGCCCTTGGGCTTCCAATGGGCTAGAGCCATTTGTCTTGCGGCGACGACGCTCGTGCCTCACAGACTGCTCCTCCAAAGAAGAACCCCCCCTGGGGTGGGAAGCGTGCAAGCATGTCATCATCTCGAATCGGGGCCGAAGCTTCCATCTCGCCCTCGCCTGTGTTCCCACCGGCCATCCTCGCTACCGGGCACGAAGTCTCGGTTATAATGCATGGTAGCCTGCCGAAGTTTGGAGGTCTTCACAAATAGTATTGAGAGAACGATGCCACGGTGAATCACGGGCATGCGTTCGTGATCCGACCTACACTGTCCAAGGCATCGGCATCAAAACATGCCGCGGTCATCCTCATCCTCCCGAAGTCGGGTCCTCGACTACCCTCTCTTCAGGCAACCTCCAAACTCTCGGATACACTCCGTGATAAATATGATGATTTCGTGCTCCTTCAGCAAATTTCGCACGACCTCTGAGTCGCTCTCAAGGTTATCATGATCTTCGTTATCAAAACAGGGAGAGGTGCAATACTCTTTCCAACTCCCATAATCATGTTACGCAAAAACTCTAAAATACAGAACTCATACTTCTGCTCCTGGAATATCCATAGAACGTGAAGGTAGTTCAAACTGATATCATTGACTTTCTCCTTCCTTATGACATTCCTACCAATCCACTGAGCTACAGCCAGCTGGTTGGTTCGGAGAGACGACTGGCGAACACAATGCGAGCTCCCATTATAGTTCCTTTCCGCAACAGTCGCGTTCATCAAAGGTTCTACAGCAGTAAACTGGGAATCCTGTAATGTGGCATCGAGATGGTGTCTAGGTGGAATGCCTAAAATCTCAGCCAACAACCCAGTAGTAACCTCTCTCCTCCTCCCAGCCACCTTAATAAAAATTCGATTCCCATTCAACTCCCTCGTCCTATAAAAATCTCGGACCAAATCTTCATGGTAAAAATCGTCTGTCGAGTACCACAAACCACTCCAGTCTCTCCTAACCATCTTGTCACCGTAAAACGGCGCGAAGTGGTCGGCAGTAAAAGCTTGCTCCGGCAATATCCGACATGTTTGAGCCATTGGAGTTTTTATAAGATGTGTATGTTTGAATAAGGTAGGGGGACTTGTTTTGAAACACCATAACTAAAAATAATGGCAGGAGGCACGGTGGTGGTGGTGGCAGTCGAAATTTTTGAATTTTCGGTGGTTTTTGGTTGTTTAAGTTGGTGGAGGTGGAGGTGGTGGTGGTTGTAGTTAGGAGGAGATTTGGGGTGGGTTTTAACTTTGGGCATGGGTGTATTTAGGTTTCTTATTTTTTTTTTTATTTAGGTTAGGTTTTTGAAGCTTCGTTGTTTGGTAATGGCGGTTTGGAGAATGAAACACGATTGTTGGTGGAAGAAGGAGATGCACGTGCACTATACGTGCGCGCGAGGTCGGGCCCAAACCCACTTGATTTTCCGATTTTGTTTTTCGATATTTTGCGCAACTTCAAACTTAAATTGCCGCTACGTTATTGGGCCGATTTTTGCAAATGAGATATGGAAATGATTAGGAGAGAATTTCCAATCCAATGATCCATAAAATGCTCTAGTCCAACCGTTGGTGACATGTAAGAAGATGGGAAATGCCTCGAAGTGCGTGCATGATGTAAGTTATGCGAACGAATGAAATCTAATTTCATAGATAATGTCAACCCGGATCGGAATACGATTAAATGGCCTAAACAACACAAATGGACAATTGAACAATCCAGGACATAAACCAGACACCCCACCCCCAAACAAATTTTTGACAACAGAGTTTAGAAAATTTGTTGTTTTTATTTTTTTATTTTTTTATTTTTTAACATGGGTCTTTTAAAGTTAGATTCCCGAGACTTCTTAACTTACTATGTTTGTGATTTTAACAATTTTTTATTTTTTATGAATAAAATTTAATGTAAAAAAAACAAGAAGGCAATAAAAGCATAATTCACACCAGAGAGGGACATGACTCAAGAGAGGGACATGACTCAAAAACCGAGAAAACATGCAAGAATGGAAAATGTGAATTATGTTAACCACGGACTTAGGATCCTGTACTTATAGCGACACACTCCATAGGGAGGGCCCGGTTACCTGAGTGGTGCACTTACCAATATATGGAAATGAAAGAAAGTACACCAATGAAAAAGGTTAGTCATCGTAGACAGGGTCCTGTAAAAGGACTTTCTTTACATCAGGGGAAAATAGCTCGTGGAAATGTTTTAACCGTTGGCCATTAACTTGAAAGGTACTGTTGTCCTTGGGATTTACCAAGGTGATTGCCCCGTAAGGGGTGACTTCAGTAACCAGAAAAAGACCAGACCAACGGGTTTTTAATTTCTCTGGAAAAATATGTAGACGGGAATTGTACAGTAAGACCTTTTGACCTACCACAAACCCTTTGCACAAGATTTTCTTATCATGAACACGTTTCATGTTAGCTTTATAATCCTTTGTGAGATTATAAGAGTCGCTACGGATTTCTTCAAGCTCATTCAATTGTAACTTGCGCTTGACACCCGCCTCATCAAAATTGAAGTTAAGGCTTTTTATAGCCCACATAGCACGGTGCTCCAATTCAACGGGCAAATGATAAGGTTTCCCAAATACAAGTTTAAAAGGTGCCATACCTATAGGAGTTTTGAAAGCAGTCCTATACGCTCATAAGGCATCAGATAGACGCTTCGACCAGTCTTTCCTCTCAGGATTTACAGTTGTTTCTAAGATTTTTTTGATTTCCCTATTAGAAACGTCCACTTGTCCGCTAGTTTGTAGATGATACGGAGTTGTTACCTTATGTGTAACTCCATACTTCTTTCCTAGTGATGCAACAACTCTGTTGCAAAAATGTGTTCCGCCATCACTAATGATGGCCTTGGGAATGCCAAATCAATAGAAAATATACTCTTTTACGAAAAACACAACTTTCTTATGGTCATTGCTATGGCAAGACATGGCCTCTATCCATTTAGACATGTAGTCCACGACAACTAAAATATAAATGAAACCGTGGGAAACTAGAAAGGGACCCATGAAATCATTGCCCCATACGTCAAAAATTTCTACCACCATGATTGGATTCAATGGCATCATATTACGCTTCGTGACTCGCCCAAGTTGTTGGCAACGAATGCACGCGTTGCAATGCACTTGGGCATCTTTAAAGAGAGTAGGCCAATAAAACCCACAATGTAATATTTTAGCAGCTGTTTTCATACAACTGAAATGGCCACCACACTCTTTTTCATGGCAGAATGAGAGTACCTCATTATATTCCCACTGGGAAATACAACGACGAATAATCTGATCCGCACAATAATTAAAAAGGTAGGGCTCATCCCAGTAGTATAGCTTAACTCTGGCCAAAAACTTCTTATGTTCATTTCTTGACCAGTCATAAGGAATAACATCAGATGCTAAATAGTTCACGATGTCAGCATACCATGGTACAGAAAATATAGCATATAGATGCTCATCTGGAAAAGAGTCCGGTATGGAGTCAAAATCACTATTATCGTCGTTTGTAAGTCTAGATAAGTGGTCAACACGTTTTTGACCCCTCGTTTGTCCTTTATTTCTAATGTGAATTCTTACAGGAGAAGAATCCATTGGATCAATCTCTGCTTAACATCCTTCTTAGCGAGAAGGTACCTAAGGGCTGCATGGTTCTTGTAAACTAGAGTCTTAGAACCAACCAAATAAGGACGAAACTTATCTAAAGCATAAACAACAGCTAAGAATTCTTTTTTAGTAGTTGTATAATTCCTTTGAGCATCATTTAGAGTTTTACTAGCATAATAAATAACAGTGGATTTATTATCTAGTTTTTGTCCTAAGACAGCACCAACTGTATAATCACTAGCATCACACATGAGTTCGAAAGGTTTATACCAATCGAGAGGCTGTATAATGGGTGCGGAAGTTAATGCGGCTTTCAAAGTTTCAAAAGCCTGTTTACAGTTAAAATTAAAATCAAAGATGGCCTCCTTTAAAAGTAGATTAGTTAAGGGTCTAGCTATTTTCAAAAAATCTTTGATAAAACGCTTATAAAAACCTACATGGCCTAGAAAGACTCTAATATCATGGACAGTCTGTGGTATAGGTAAAGTTGCTATCTTATCTAGTTCGATGCCATCACTAGATACGATGTGACCTAATACTATGCCTTTTTTCACCATGAAGTGACATTTTTCCCAATTTAAAACGAGACTCTTGCCTTCACATCGCGTTAAAACTGTAGACAGGTTAGACAAGTATTCAGTAAAAGAGTCTCCATAGATGGAAAAATCATCCATGAACACTTCCATGAAACGCTCTACCATGTCACTAAAAATATGAAGCATACACCGCTGGAAGGTACCAGGAGCATTACAAAGGCCAAAAGGCATTCGTTTATAGGCGTATGTTCCAAAAGGACATGTGAAGGTAGTTTTTTCTTGGTCATCGATATCAATAATAATTTGGAAATAGCTAGAGTAGCCATCCAAAAAACAATAAAAAGCATGACTAGCTAAACGTTCAAGCATCTGATCTATAAAGGGTAAAGGAAAATGATCCTTTCGTGTCATGGCATTTAAACGTCTGTAATTAATACATATCCTCCATTTCATAGGGCCATGCATGGCAACATATTCACCCTTGGTGTTACGTACCATGGTAATCCCTGATTTCTTTGGAACTACATGAATGGGACTAACCCATTTGCTATAAGAGATTGGGTATATGATACCCGCATCAAGTAACCGTAAGACTTCTTCCCTGACCACTTATTTCATGGAAGGGTTTAAATGACACTGAGGTTCGCGAGAAGTCTTTGCGTTATCCTCTAAATGGATACGATGAGTGCACACATTAAGGTAAATTCCCTTAATGTCGGCTAGGGACCAACCAATCGCAGAACGATGTTCCCTAATCACCCCGATCAACCTTGTCTTTTCCTCCTTAGATAATAGAGAAGATATAATTACCGGATGACTACCATCCGGATCAAGTTGAATATTCTTTAACTCAGGAGGAAGAGGTTTAAGCACCGGGGTGGGAGGAATACTTGCTTAGGTACCAGGTCTTCAAACTCTGTATATGGAGCAATCGAAGGGTCTACAATTTGTGTAGACTCGAAGATGGTGTTGACTTCCTTTATGTAGGAGTCATCAACAAAATCTGAACTTCCAAAAGAAAGGAATTTATGCATATGGTTTTCTGGAAACATTTTATTAAAGTCATCTTGAGCTAAGCTCTCGATCATGCTAACCTCTCCATCTATAGACAAACCTGGTAACTGTTTCATTAGTTTAAAAACATTTACCTCAACAGAAAGATGGCCAAAAGACAAGGACATCGACCCATCACGACAGTTTATAAGCGCGTTGGCAGTCGCCAAGAAGGGATGCCCTAAAATAATCAGAACAGAGTTGTTAGCGACTTCTGTATCGAGGATAACAAAATCAACAGGATAGTAGAAATCCTGGACTTTAACAAGCACATTTTCAACCACAACCTTAGGGTACTTAATTGATCAATCCGCTAATTGCAACGTCATTTTAGTAGGTTGCATCTCTTGTAGACCTATTTGTTTGAATAGATAATATGGGAGTAAGTTAGCACTCGCCCCTAGGTCTAGTAAAGCGGTCGTCGTGTGGGAATCTCCTAAGGTGCATTATCTGATGGGGGCGATTGGGGTCCTTGTACTTAACGATTCCATTGTGTTCTATTAAAGTTGGAAATTGTTCAGTTAAAAAGGCGTCTTTAGGAATGTTTGTCTTAGGCCTAGTAGTGCACAACTCTTTAAGAAACTTAGCATGGTGAGGTAATTTTTTTATTGCTTCAAGAAAAGGAAGGTTTATCGTTAGATTTTTGAAAAACTTCCCTAATCTCATCGAAATTCGTATCCTTAGTTAACATTGCTAATCTCTGGGGAAACGGTGGTTTCTCTCTATATTTAGAGTAATGATCAACAGGATGTTTAACCTTGGCTTTTTGTTTCTTAGGTTGTGGTTTAGCTGGTACCTCTACAGGGGTAGGCTCTTCAGTTTCTATTACGGTATCTAGTACAATCTGCGGTGTAGGGACAACTGGTTGGGTAACTATAGGCATAGTTACTTTGTTATCAACCACTCTCCCAGAACGGAGAGTGGAGATGGCATTTAGCTCACCTACGTTCTCATTTCCCGTACTAGTATTACCATTTACCTCAAAGGCTATGTTTGGTGTTTTCGGATTAGGTATCGCTTGTCCTAGAAACACACCTTTGGGTTGTACTTTCTCTTAAGCTAGCTGTTGTAAGAAAAGTTGGATGGCTTGTAAAATATGTTGTTGAGATTGCATAAAGGTATCGAAATGATCCGGTTGTGGAAGAGTGTTAGCTTAAGGTTGTGTGACAGGAACTATGTCACGTTGATTATTAATGGGTGGATTTTGGTAGTTATTATTTACCGGAACGATACCTTTATTAGCATTATAATTATTATTGTTATAATTTTTATAATTACCCTGACCTTGTACTTGACCTTGTCGTGGTTGTGCTTGGTTGTTATAATTATTATAATTACCTTGACCTTGTCCTTGTCGTGGTGGAGCTTGGTTATAATTGTTTGCTTGCTTAACATTTTGATTATTAAACCCTGGAGGTGTTACTTGTTGATTATTTCTCCAACTGAAGTTGGGATGTTGTCTCCAAGGGGTGTTAGGAATAGAAAAACTATTAATCGAGCAAACATTATCTTGTTGTGATTGTTGTTGCTCATAGGCGAAAGGACAATAGGAGTCGGGATGTGCTGGACTCAAACAGAAATTACATGGATTGGAGTTGACATTTATAATGTGGATAGGCATTTGTTGAACAGAAATAGCCTCAACATTTTTAGTTAGAGATTCGATTAAATTTTTAAGTTCCGGATCGGGTTTCATCTCAAACATACCGGCGGCCTTTACTGTAGTAGAAGAACTAGCGTTGCGGGAGATATTGTCACTACCTCCAAGTTATTATTACACTTAGTGTGATCTTCTAAAAATTTATAAGCCTCTGAGCCTCCTTTACTTAAGAAACTACCCCCATTCATTATGTTAAGGACTTCTTTATGGTGGTGTAAAAGTCCCTTGAAAAAGGCACAAACTAACGTGTCTTTCGCGAGGTTATGATGTGGACACTCTATAACTAGATCGGTGAAATGATTCCAAGCCTCTGAAAATGATTCATAAGGATTCTGTCGAAAGAAATGAATCTTGGAAAGCATTTCATCGATCTTCAGTGGTGGGTAAAAATGTTCCATAAATAGTTGAACAAGTTTAGCCCACGAGTCCACGTAATTAGGCGCTTTGGGCAAGTTAACCAAAGACGCCTTTATCGGGCTAAGGTGAAGGGAATACCCTCGTTTAATTTGTTCAGCACCTACCGTAGGATGGTGGAATGTAGTAAGGACTTGGTCAATCCTACGCATGTGCTGATAGGGCTTTTCATGGTCTAACCAATGAAAAACGGGTAACAAATTAAATATATTTGGGGGGATTCGGAAATCCCCTACTGGGTCTGATAGAACGATGCAAGATTTAGGGCTATCGTTCAGGGCTTTGTAAAAGTCAGAGAGAGGAGACTCTTTTTCTTCAACTATTACTTCAGGTGGTGTGTGTGGTATGCTAGCTAGAGGTGTAGTGAGTGGTATACTAGAAAGACGTGTTTGTTGCCATTGTCGGTTAATTACGTTAGGTATTTTTCTTCAGACTGACCTTAATCTCATGCAAGGCTAAGACTAATCTTAATGAAACACAACAACACTCCAAACAATCCTGATATGCTAGTATTAACCTCTAACAGAAGATGCGAGGTGTTGAAGAAAAGAGTACCTGAAAGCCTCCTTGCTTCGCTTATAAATAGCATCTTGTTTACGCGTGCTCAGTGTATATAACAAGTTAGAACACTGAAAATCTTGAAGAAAAGGAAGTTTGAATCAAACCTGTGGAAATCGAAAGCAGTTTTCAGGAAAGAGGGCTGGGTCGCTCGAGAATAGGCCTCCAGCCGGGTGCGGTCGACTCAGTCAAGTTGGAGTTCCAATAGTGTGGGCGCAGGTCACGCTCAGGCTTGATGTGGAATTCTAGGCATGTGGGAGCAGGGTGCGCTCCAATTTAGCTTGCCCAAGGTGTAGGTTGCGCTCAGGCTTGAAGTGGAATTCCAGCGTGTGGCGCGGTGGTGCTCCAATTCGGCTTGCCTGTATGCAGTGTCGCTCCGAAAGTAATTTTCCGAGGAAAATTTCAGTGCTGAAATGGACAACCACAGTGAGAATCAAACAAGGGTGGGTGGGTTATGGGACTTTGAAAAACTATCAATTCTAAAGAAAACAATACTAAAGAGTACTAAGATGGCAGCGACGCCATTTGATAACCATCAAAAGATAGTCTTACTAACGAATATAGCGATGAAACTCTAAACGCAAGTAAAACTATAAACTATTCTGTTACTAGACTTATCAAAGATATTTGTTTTCTACTCTCGAATCTATTGACGTAGAGTTGGAATAGAATATTCATTTAACTCCTAGTCCTTTAGCATTCAAGTTTTCTACAATTAACAAGTCTATCCAAAGTCTAATGAGAGTAATGGTGGAATTTATACTATGATGTGAATTCAAATAACAAGCTACCAATAATGAAATGACAAAATGCTAAGAGTTGAATCTAGATAAAGAATTAGGGGAATTTGATTCCACCTTGAATCCAACTTAATAAACTAGCATAGAATTGTTGTAAACCAATTCTTACGTTCTTACGGTAAGAATTGGTCGTTCTAATCCCTAATTATACATGACATTTCTACCAATTCATAACTAGCATGTGAGGTTGTCCACCCATTCTCATGGCAAATCAACAACTTTCTAGAGTAGAATAGATTCTTACAACGATTCTATACTACACAATCAAGTTTTCATCAAGGCTTATGGAGGTTTAGCTTTGATTCATCAAACTATAATTTCCCATTGAATTAAAACTAGACATAATATAAAAATTTCAACTTTACTAATTTTAACTAACAATAATTCAAATCTAATTAATAACTAAGAATTGAATAACAACAAGAATTGAAATTAGATCTACAAATTTAAATGACAAAAATCGAAATGATCAAGAACTACTATTTTATTTATCTAATCAATGAAGAACAATCATTCCAATAACTAATCTAAAACAATATATGAAACTAATCAATTAACTAATTGAAATTCCAAAAACTAGATTTACAAGCTATTTTAATGGCTACTTTCTATTCTAAGCTATCTAACTATATCTTTCTTAAGAGCTAAGTCTTGTTTTATGTAAAGAAGGAGACTAGATCCACAATTTTGTGCATGGGCTGAGGTCTCATGTTTTGGGTCGGAAAATCGAGCCCAAAGCCCAATTCCTTTAGTTCACAGAGCCCATTTCAGCTGACTTTGACTTCAGCAAATGTTTTGTCCACTTCTGCTCCTCTTATTGGGTCAAGGAATGGACCATTGGAAAGCTATTTCCGATTCGATCATTTTGACGTAAGGTAGGCCTAAATCCGAGGCCTGAGTCCAATGATATGGTCTTCGGAAGTTCTGCGGACTTGTGCACTATTTCTGCCCGTGTTGACTTTTCAGCTTTTGACTGGGCTTCATAAAGGCTTTGCCTTCTTCAATCTTGGCCTTTATCACAGAACTTCTTAGCAACCAACCCTTTGCTCCTTTATATCGCCAAAGTAGCACATTTCTGCACATAATTGAGTTCCATGCCCGAAATACATAAAAGCACGTAATTAGCATTAACTCTTATTTATTACTCGTTTAATTGGTATAAAAATAGTATTATTAAAGGGTTAAAACTACATTTTTGGGCTCTTATCAACTCTTTACTATTGCACCTCATTCAATTCTTTTTAATCTTATCCTACCAGGGAATAATAAAATAACCGAAAAGCTAGGGTGCGCAGGGCTGTGAACCACACATTTTAAAATTTTTGACTGGGTGTTTAAGTTTTGAGGAAAAGGAACAGTTAACAACAAGTGAGGGTAAAAATGTCAATGCGAAAAGTGAGGGAAAAAACGTAAATGCTCCCTCTTCTCTAAACAAAAAAGAGTTGTGCTTTAATGGCCAAAACCAAAAAATCAGAAAACAGACAAAAAAGAGTTGTGCTTGAATCATTTGAGGTCGGATTAATAAGTTTGAGGTCGGAACATACCTCATTTCAATAAACCGAATTCACTTATCAAAAACAAAAATAGTATGATATATGAGGTCAGATGATATATCTAATGGCAAGTAGACTACAATGTCATTTGTTGTTGGATACTTAATTATATGCTATATGTAGTAGTTTAATAGTAATATGCTACATATAGTAATTTAATCTTAGTATGCTATATCTAGCAGTTTAATAGTGTTATGCTACATTTAGTAATTTAATATGCGTATGCTACATGTGGTAGTTTAATAGGAGTATGCTACAAGCAAAATGAATAGTTAAGGGTAAGAAAGTAACAACATATCTTCTCTCCCTTTAACATTTAGAATGGCGCGAGCTAAACTTTTCCCTCTCACTAAAATCCGTTCAACTTGAGAACTCTTACCTCCATTTCTTATAGTGTACTTTGATCTTCAACAATTATAAGTATGAGGTTAGTTGATTTCTTTTTTGGCTCCTTCTCTTTTTCATGTCTAGGTAAAATTTCACAATTGAATGGTGTATGATTTAATGTCAAATGAAGTTGACATTGAATTAAATGAAGTTGACATTAAAATTTTCCAAAGTGGTATATGGTTTGAGCACCATAGTTATTTGGTTCTAACCATTATACTATTCAAGCATTTATGTGTTTTTTTTACTATTACCACTGTGATTACTTCGTAGAGTAAGAAAACGAGTGAATATGCGCTAAAAGTGCACTTGTTTCATGTAGCAATCCGATGATGAATCACTTCTCTAATGATGAAGAAGATTGGCTTCGAAATTCATGTTTTGATAGTTTTACGTATGAGGATAGTGATTTTGTGGATGTCACATCTATGGGGGAGGGTGAAAATGTTGAAATTCATGAGAACAGTGATAGAGACAGTGACGGGTGTGAGGCTAGTAGAGTTTTCGAAGCAGACAAAGCAACATTCTATTATATGCAGTTCAAGACGACTGAGGAGGCTTTCACAATTTACAATCAATATGCAAAGTTAGTCGGTTTTAGTGTTTGTAAAGATACTTATAGAATACGTACAGATGGTGTTCATGTTAAGTGGAGATTTCTATGCTCAGCTGCTGGTGAACGAAATGTAAACAGGGTGACACCCAGAAAACGCGACATCGAATCTAGATAGTCGAAGGCCATCAGTAGGTTTAAATGTAAAACCTGCTTTGAAGTTGGTTATGATTTTGAATCAAATTTGTGGGTTGTGAAGGATTTTATTAGGGAACACACACATCCACTTGTACCAGATTCGAGCTCGATGTTCTTAAGATCACATAGAAATGTAAGTGAAGAAGATTTGCAATTTGCTATGAGCCTAGTTGATGTTGGTATTCGTAAATGCAAGGTGATGGATGTTTTTGTACATAGGGCTGGAGGTTTCTCAAGTGTTGGTTTTTAGAAGAAAGACTTGTATAATCATATGGGGCTTGATAGGAGAAATCAATGTATTGATGGTGACGCTAACACATTGCTGGATTTCATGGATAACAAGGTGAAGGAAGATCCCTTATTTCATTACAATTATAACTTAAATGAGGGTGGGCAGCTGGTTAGACTATTTTGGGCAGATTCCACCTCATGTGCGGACTACAGTTGCTTTGGAGATGTATTGTTGTTTGATTCAACATACAAGAGCAACCAGTACATGATGCCGATTGTTGTGTTTGCTGGAGTGAACTACCATCGACAAATAGTAGTGTTTGGTTTTGCATTGTTGTCGAGTGAGTGTGTGGAGTCTTACGAGTGGGTATTGAAATCTTTAGTTGGTGTGATTTATGACAAACACCCTAAGTCAGTGATCACTGATGGTGACCTAGCGATGCGCTAGGCTGTGAGATCTACTCTCCCAAATTCAAAAGACGGCTTGTGTTGTTGACATATTATGAAAAATTGCCTAAAAACCACATCCTTGGATTTTCAAAAGATTTCTGCTCTATTATGTTTATGAAGTGCTTGTCCAATGAGTTCGAAGAAAGGTGGGAAACACTCGTGAAGAAATTCCAAGTCAGTAATAACAAATGGGTGAACACGATATATAAGAAAAAAGAGATGTGGGCAGAATCATATCTCCATGATGAGTTCTTTGCCGGTTGCAGAAGCACCCAACGTTATGAGAGTATAAACTTCGTAATCCGGCTTCATGTGAAAGTTGGAATGCAGTTGTTTGAGCTGTTTGGGAAAATGGAAGTGGTAGTTGCAAATATCCGGCAACGAGAGCACGAGGAAGAGGTGATGACGAAAGTAACCAAACCAGTCCTTCATACTCACTTGAACGATTATGCAAATCAAGCTGCATCTATATATACGCGAGCTACTTTTGATTGTTTAAAGAAGCAATTAAAGGACGAAGTGATGTACACTGCAGACGGTAAAAAAAGATGTGGGTGACAATATTCGTGTGTACACCATGAGTCGCCATTTGAATAGGCAAAAAAAGTCGACTGTGAGATACAATGTTGTATTACAGGATGCTAGCTATTCATGTGGGCTATTTGAGTCGTCTGGATTTCCATGTAGACAAATCATTTCAGTTTACAAGCATGAGGACGTTGGTGTGATACCTCAGGGCTGCTTTTTAAGGAGATGGACATGGGATGCTAAATCGGTTGTTCAATTAGGAGAACCCAACTTTTCTGACTGAGCGGCCTCTGTTATACGTTTCAGTGATCTTACAACCAAATGTAGGCAGATATGTTCATGGGCCTCCCAAACAGCGGAAAGCACTAAAGCTTTCAAAGTTTTTTTAGCTTCTTTTTCTACAAAGAACCGAACTCCATCTGCTTCTGAAGGC
This sequence comes from Coptis chinensis, assembly GCF_015680905.1. NCBI lineage: Eukaryota > Viridiplantae > Streptophyta > Magnoliopsida > Ranunculales > Ranunculaceae > Coptis > Coptis chinensis. Next base: position 42,234,893 of record NC_141463.1, read on the forward strand.
AGTCAACATGCTCCTTTTGAGATGCCTAACAGTTCAACAAAAAATCCAATAACCAATGAGACTTCACCAGCTTATGAAGGCAGCCCACATGTTCCTTTTGAGATGCCTTTTACTCCACCTAAAACCACACATTGGCAATCAGTTAATGATCCCCCACATGTAAAATCCAAAGGCCGACCGCAAAATCTTAGCAGACTTCAAGGTCACAATGAGACGAATAAGAATAAGTGTGGCCATTGCGGTGAGATAGGTCAAACAAAACCCACATGCTCACTCTTGCATCCGAAGGATGGAGGTAAGTTTTATTTACCTTTGCGATTTTTTCTTTGGTATGGTCCCAAATTTGTAATGTCTATATTTCCAATTGTATCTTTTGATTAGTTGTTGACTCTACTTTATTTTGGCAACATTTTCATTGTGTTTCACTATTTTACAGGTCCAAGTATTAGCCGCAACTATGTTGAATGCACTGCTCGAGTTGCCGACCTACGTGAGGAAGATGACGAGTTGAACAGAGATACAGGGTGTAAGTTGAAAGTTTGACGTTATAAAATTCATTTTTGTATAGACCTTCGGATAATAGTTGGCACTGATAAGAGTGTCCGTTTATTTTTTACCTACATCAAAATATATTGCTACAAGGTGTGGGAAGTCATAATAACATGCATGCATGTACATCTCACTTTTAGTTTTAGAAATTTCCTTTTGGAGCACATGACATTTTATTTCTTTGGGTTATAAGTAAGTAAATGTTGTTTGTTTCGTGGCCTTAGTGAGATTGGATAAAGGAACACCAAGATCTCGAAGGTACAAGTGTAGGAACTGCCAATCTACAGAGCACACAAAGCCTAGGTGTCCACATCTGCATAAACACAATGGTGAGCAAGGTACGACACATGTTTTGGTTTCACACTTGTTTAACTTAGATGGGGATGGCGTTATAGTGTAAACTTAGATTGTATGGTTCGCGTAACTCTTTTATTTTGATTTTCTGTTGAACTTACAGGAAGAAGTGGTGGTGATGTTCCTAATGGTGAAGTTATTGGTCATGTTCCTAGTGGTGATGTTCCAGGTTATGATATTGGGTACAACACTCCAGAAAAATTCAATGTTGAAATTTTTTGTAGTGAGGATGGGCGGGTGTTTTTCCGCATGACAGATATTTGATGTAAGGGAAAGAGATGTGCAATTGAACAATGTTAAGTAATTTTGTTGTTAAAAGCAATTGTTCCTAAGCTTCTTAAAAGATTTAGCGATTGTTGTAATAGTTAGAGCAATTGTTACAACGGTATTTATTTTGGCTTCAGGAATCAGATAGATATTGTGATTTTGCAGTTCAGGAAAAAGTTCACTGATGTTGGAACTTGTCAGTCCATGAGTCTTTTGAAATGATAAAATGTCTTCATATCACACTTTATGTGGTATAATTTGGAATATGATACTCTATATTACATATTTCAGTGTTAACAATTATGAAAGTGGTTCTCAGTATGATATTTTATGTGGCATATCTCAGTGTGTTAAAGTTGAGTTTGGGCCTAAAGCCCACAATTCGAATGTCAAACCCCATTTAGCCTTGTTCTTTTCTCTTTCTTTCTTCTCTATCAACAGTAAAAACAACAAACTCCAAACTTCCGACAACAGTTAAATGGTAGAACCAAACTCCAAACTTCAAACAACCTAAAAGTACAGAGCTTGCAAATCCACTACAAAAGATGAAGAAGAAAACGACCAACAATAAAAAACCATCAAGGACAAAAGCAACACCTATGAAAGCAGTTGATACAACAAAGAAGAGAAAAAACGAGGAAAATGTGCATTTAGAGTCAATGGGGAGGGGGAGCAAAAAGCGAAACCCTGGAGAGAAGGTCAAAGACAATTTTTAAGCTTGTTGTTAATTTATGGATTTTTAAGCATAAGCATTTGAATTTTTTGAGGTTGGATTATTTAGAGGAATGTAATGCTATTAAATGATTGAATCTGAATAAATTTTATTCTATTACTTATTTCCATGCATAATCTATAGGAAATACAATTAGCAGCTAAGAAGAGGGAAGGAAGTGGTAGTTTAGAGAGTGGATGAAGATAACAAGAACAAGAAGGAAGAGAAGGTAGTGGATGAATATAAGAAAGAAATGAAATCTTATCCTTTTCGCTCAAGCTTGTTACCAATTTTTTATCTTGCCAATAAACTCCGTGAGTCAAAAGTTGGTATTGATTTCAATGATGTAATGGGTAGAACACCATTTGGTCACATTTTTAGAGTGTTCTTTGATGATTTGTTGGACAAACAAATGTTGGTAAAAAAAACAAGCATCATAGTGGATATTATTAAAACTTACGATGAAAGGGAAGAAGCATACAAGTTAGGAGAGGTGTTTGTCAAATTAACAGCTGAAGATGTTTCTAGAGTGTTTGGTATGCCAATGAATGGGAGTCATGTGACTACAAATGTAGATGCGGATGAGTTGAGTAAAATGGGTTTTGTGACTCGTCACTTTGGCGGAGAAAAGAACTTGTCCAAGGAATTGATTGTAAATGCTATTTATAAAGTGGTGAATTCATGGAATGGCAAGTAGGATGAAGATGACTTCATCAAACTTATTTCATTATACATTATCACCACTCTTCTCTTTCCAACACCATCAAGAAGACAGTGGTGGTTTTTGAAGTACTTAGAGAGTGTAAAAAAAATGAATGAAGTATCCTTGCCAAAAGTGATACATCAAAACCTTATGTGCCGATTGAAGATGTACTACCATGAGCCTACAAAAGTAAAATCTTGCGCAGTTCTTCTTTTGGTAACTTACAATCTGAATTCACTCTAGTTTAGCCTTGTTTTTTTTGTCATTTTATTATTAATTTCATTTTTTACATGTGTACTAACTTTTTTTTTGTGGCTCTTGATATCAGTACTGGTTGTGCGATCACGTCAATTTGGTTGATGCAATGCCAAATAGAGGTGTTGATTATGTACCTTCGTTCGCAAGATGGGATATTGTAACACTCAGCAAAATGCTTCATACCCAGGCCTTGTCAAATTTGACCGTGGACAAGGTGAGCGAATGTATTAGAATTTGAAGTCATTTCCCTTCCCCATATTAGTCTTCTTTGAAATTTTGATGTCGTCAGAATTTCATTCCAATTATGGAAGTAGTTTTCACTGTCCGGAACTCTGTTGCAATGTCAAGTTCATTTCATATTGATTTGATTTTTTATCACTTGTGAAGTTCAGCTTCTTTCCCATGTCAAATGAACTTGACACTGATCATGACACATGTCAAATGCATTCGACAGTAGTTTTTTCCAATGTAATTTTTGTCTAGACAAATCCCCTATTTTCAATGTCAAATGAACATTTTACATTGCATTCTTATTGTGTGACGTTATTATCGGTGTTTTCAGGTGACCCTCGAAATCAAATTTAAGGAAGTGGAGCTTGTTACGTTGACAAGTGATCCGATTCCAACAGAAGATGACTTAAGGGGAAGGTGTATTAAGTTGGAAGAAGAAAATCAAAGCCTGCGGGCAGAGAATGAAGCCTTGAAGGCCAAATTAAAAGAAAGAGAAGAGGATGCTAAAGAGAACTCCAAGAAGGAGTTTAGGGTTGAGGCTGAAAAGGAGATGTCACCTTTTAGAGATAATGATATCCAAGCATTGCCATTGACACCGTCTGTTCCAGTAGATGTAATGCTAACAAATGAAGCCAACAAAGAGGAGATGGAACCGGAGTTGCGATCAATGGTTGTAAATCAAAAGAAAAGGACGAGAACGCCTATACAAAAAGTGAAGAAGAAGAATGAGAGAGAGGGAAAATAGAAACTGATTACGGTAATATGTGTTGACGACTGTCCGCCTATAACAAATCTTGGTGAAAAGCTACTTTCAGTAGAATCTTCAACAGTGTTTCAATGTCTTAATTCTCAAAAGCAGTTAGTGGTTGGGAGGTTTTTCAAGTCTGCACATGTCAAGTATGTAAAATCTAAGTCTATCTGAAAACCTTTTATGATGCCTATTGTTCATTTGATTGTAAAGAATGCATAGTTGTATGTATTTGCAATGACAATTGAATAGGCCATCACCGAGATGTATATGTTATTGTATTAACTGGTGTACATATTGTATGTGTTTCATTGCAGCACCGTTGCTTGGGATGGAGACATAATTCAAGTACACGGTAAACAGTTGGAAGAATTGATGCTTGACAAATTTGTTAATGGCTAGGTAAGCGAAACACACATTTTGTTCTCAACTTCTCATATATCATCGATGAAAATTGACTTACTTATGGGATGCACTATGCAAGTATTAAATTGGTATCCTCGAGAGATAGAGAAGAAAATTTATCTTGGTCGTAAGCCTCAGAACAGACCACTTAGCCTTTACTTTGACATTATGACTTGCGTATGTTCGAAACCTAGGGTTATATAATACACAGTGTTGCATACTATTGGTATTGGTATATTCATTACATATTCTTAACGGTATTCTTATGAGGTATTCTTATTAGGTTATTATTAATATTTTTTGACAAACTGCTGTGATTTGGGCAAAACACCTTGAGAAGGTTTTTTGGATTGATTCATTGCATCAACTTCATGAAAATGTTAAGAATCTATTCTTTCCTCTGAATAGTGGAAAAACAGTCAAAGAAAATGGGGGATACCATTGGACGCTCCTACATTATAACATGATGAATAACGTATGGACACACTTTGATTCAATGAACACAAGATATCCCCTCACATCCGTTCCTTACAGGAATGCCAAGAAAGTAGTGAGTTACTAAACTTAAGTTTGTGCACTTGCATGTGAAACTGTTTTGTTGTCGATCTTAAGTTGTAGGTTTTGTTAGAGTATTTCTGACTGATGATATTTGTCATATCTTCTATCAATTTGAAATGGCAACACAGATGGAACGTGTCTATACAATTTTAAATGAACACATTATGCAGAAGAAGAGCAAGGAACCCCTTTTAAAGGCTACGTTGTTGGAAATTGGAAAGTTCCCTCAACAACGACCAAATTCGTAAGTACTTCTAGCCTAGTTCTTTTGTGATAAAGTTTGTCGAACACTGGAAATGTGATGTGAGATTTTTAATACTTCTTTTGTTTGAGCTTTAGGGTGGACTGCGGACTATTTGTGTGCAAATTCATGGAGTGGAAGGCACATTCCATTGATCACTTCCCAAAATTACACCAAAACGCGATGACTGATTTCAGGGGGGAGTTAGTGTACAAATTACTAACCGATGAACCATACTGCTGGAAAGCATAATAGAAGCAACACCCCCGAAAAGCAAACGAATGTTGATGAGATTAACTGGGGGCTTACAACTAAGGATGCATTGGATTTGACTGTGGATGCTATGGATTTGATTGTGGATGCTATGGATTTGACTGTGATGACGTTGGAATGAAGTATTCAGATTTCGTTAGCACTTAGGGCTCGAGTTGGTCTTGTTTTAGTTATGTTAGCTAAATATCGTAGTTGTATTTGCATGAGCTACCTGTTTGAAGAATGGACTAATTGTATTAGCTTATGAGCTCTTTGATGAAATCAAAAACTTGGCTTGTTTCATTTTCCTTTTTAAATGGTGTCTATTATGTTAAACTGACTTCATTTTTGTTTTGGAATGAAGATATGATGGTTGAAAGCAGTTCAGACAATATCACCTTTTATGTGCTTTACTTTTTAATATGACACTTTATGTGACATACTTACATGTGTTTACTACTATGAAATCAGTTCTAAATATAACACTTATTATGATATAACATTGAATATGATACTCTATGTGACATATTCAGGCATGTTCAGTACTATGAAATCAGTTCTTAATACCATACTTATTGTGATATAATTTTGAATATGATACTCTATGTGACATATTAAGGTGTGTTAAGTACTATGAAATCAGTTCGGAATATCATACTTATTGTGATATAATTTTCAATATGATACTCTATGTAACATATTCAGGCATGAAAATCAGTTATGAATATAACACTTTATGTGGTATAATTTGTAATATGATACTCTATGTGACATATTCAATCGTGTTCAGTACTGTGAAATCAGTTCTGAATATGATATTTTATGTAGTATAGTTTTCAATATGATACTCTATGTAACTTATTAAGGCTTGTTCAGTACTATGAAATCAGTTTTGCATATGACCCTTCATGTGGTATAATTGTTAATTTGACAGTCTGTGAACATCCTAACCAACAAACCATGAATAGATCAGACTATAAAATCATACACAAGTCATGAATATGAAAGTTAATATAACTTGAGAAATAATAGCATTGTATCCCATCCAACGTCAATTTGGTTGACACAATGCCAAATAGAACAACACTACGATAGATATTAGAGCAAAGGCTAATTAAAAGATTGACAAAAAACTTAGGTCTTCAAGTTTCAACGTCTCCAAACTATCGAGGCAACAAAAAAGACGTGCAAACTTCTTGAAGCATATGTTCTCCATATCATCTATGGGCGCATTTTGTTTAGTTTCAACATTACCATTGAGACAGCAATGTGTTGCCGGAAATAAGCCATATTCTCCTGCAAGTTCATATACAAATCCGCGTGGTTAGTCAATTTGAAGATTTAAGGTAACCAAACTATAGATAATTGGACATATTGAGAAACATACTAGATTGTGTCAAATTGTTACCTAATCAAACCAATGTACCAACTTTTCCCCGTCCCAAAGCTCCATGAATTTCATCATGAACACCCCACAGTCGAAGCTATACATATAAAGATACGTAGTTACTATACTTTCAAAGATTGCACTAAACTCAAATTTGAAATTATAAGTTAATTAGGGCCATAAGATAAGATATATACCCATTGTGTTGTTGTCGCACATCTTTGAATTTCTTAATAACCCAGTCTTTCACATCACATTTTTGGCATTGAAATCCCCAATCAGAGACAAAGTGTAGTGCATTTTCGTAACCTAAGAAAACACAAAAGTCAAATTTAGTTCAAAAACATGAAGCGTGGACTGTGAGATATTCTCAAATGATCACAAAAATACTTTTAAGTTACAAAACTCACCATAGACTTCATCAAATCCATCCCTCCACAAATGTAGGATGCGCTACCCGGAAGAGAGTCCAATATCACAACTTTGCGAGCACTAGGATCAAAGACATATAGCCACCAATGATTACTGTCGACGACGGGCACAAACCACTACACAACCACAATCAAAAGTAGTTCAAGGTGGAACTCTCTACCAAAGTTGGGAACTGCCTTATCAAACCATGAGTCATAGTAGAATCACCTTAGCCTCGATATTCGCTAATATCATTGTCCAATTTAATTGCACGAGCAGCGGAAGTTAGCTGTGTCTCATTTTTGGTTTTAATCTACAAAAACAACATTGGGTACTCAAAAGGTACATCATCATGTTAGCCTTTTATTATAGAACAAAACCATTTTCACTTCATACCTTACTTGCACCCATTATGTAAGGGTAGTAATAGTGCCTATTATAGTTAAGAGGGTTTGTTGTTTTGCTCAGCGTTAGTGCACGCACACCAAGCAAAGACCAACTACACCAAATATAACAAGTAGCAAGGTAATTAAATTATTTTGTAATCCCAAAAGCATTAGTAGTTTCTAATTAAAAAATAGTGCAACAAAATGCGATAGTAACATACGAAGCTAGTTACTCTGCCATTCCCAAGTAAACACTTAAATGTGGATCTGTTCTCTGACCATCTGTTGAAGTGCACGATGAAGTCCCTACACCAAAGAAAAGGAATTCAATATGGTTTGGATGAAGTTCTACTGAAATTAACCATGTACATAAGCCAACACCGTTTACCCTACTTTTCCATAAGGTGAGTATATTGAGCGGAATACAGCTGCTTCCTCCACTGTTAGCAGTACGTGAGGTTGTACCCAGTCTGTCTTCACATCTTTAAATGGATAATCTTCAACCTTGTTGTCCGATTCAATCTAGAAAGCGAATAAATTACTATGTGACATATTGAGGTATGTTCATAAATATGAAAGCAGTTCTAAATATGACACTTTACGTGCTCTAATTGGAAATATGATACTCTATGTGACATTTTGAGGTGTGTTCATAAATATGAAAGTAGTTTGGAATATGAAACTTTACGTGCTCTGATTGGAAATATGATACTCCATGTGACATATTGAGTTGTGTTCACGATTGTGAAATCAGTTCTGAATAGGACACTATATGTGGTCTAATTTTTAATATGACAATCTATGTTACATATTGAGGTGTGTTCACTACTACGAAATCAGTTCTGCATATCCCACTTTATGTGGTATATTTTTAAATATGATACTCTATGTAACATATTGAGGTGTGTTCAGTACTATGAAATCACACTGTGGTATACATTTCAATTTGACACTCTGTTAACATCCCAACCAACAAACCATCAATAGATTAGACTATAAAATCGTTCAAAAGTCATGAATATGAAAGTAAAGACCTTAATCTAAGTAGAGAAATAGTAGCAAACTCATACAATTACCTCTGTTATTATCCTCCTCTTTGCAAAAGGAGTGTCCAGTGAAGGGAACATATTGCATCTTCTCACAAGGGGAGGTGTCTTAAAGACTCACAAGGGGAACATTATCTCAATGCCTTCATGTATATCTTTCAGTATGGGTTCCTTCCATTCATAAAATAAGCTACGAAGTGTTGTAACACTGTCCTTGAGTTCTACTAGTGCAGATTCGAAAGCCTTTTTCAGATCTTGCACATCAAGTTTAAGAATCTCCAACTCTGCTTGCACCAAATTGACCCATTCATAAATATTATAGTTGTTTCTAGGTACTCTGGGTGGTTGGTGGTGTTGTGCACCTACAATAGAAAACAAGTCCATATAAAATAGCTACCAAGGTAAGAGAGGTAAGATCATAATATATAAATATCAAAATATATGTGCTCAACATAAGTATCAAAGAAGCAAGCTAAACACAAACACACCAAAAAGTCTTCTAGTTCGAAAACATGTTTCATTTATCCAAGAACCAATCTTTCACAATTTAATATGTGGACAACATGCCAATAATCAAAGAAAATCCACAGACTATGTAACTATTAGTGATTTAATTTGAACTAAGTAACAAGTATGTCATTTGAGGTCTCGTATTCCTCATGTGCAACAAAATATGGCATATCCATATCTGAACCAAGTTAAGAATATGTAACTCAGGCAATTTTTTCCTTTTCTTATAGTATTATGCTGTAACATATGTTATATTAATAGATCTAAAGAACCAAGAACACGAACCATGTAAAGTGAGCACTAAGTTTAGGGGCATTGATTCACATTAACATTATGGTCCTCACAACACTAATCATTTTCACTTAGTGTTGGCATTTGAAAATATATACCGCCAAACCAAGTTTAGTCAGCGCAAGTTTAGTGTCCTTACTTTTCCTTAGAAGAACCATGTTTGCTTCAGAACTTTAGAACTATGAAGACCTTGAAAGTGTTAGAGTTTCTCTCTTAAAAACCAGACCTTATCTCTCTTAGTTTGTAAAGAGAGCTTGAGAGTGGTAATTTTGAGAAATAGATTAGAGTGCTAGAGAGAAGTGGTTATGGGGAGCCATTATATATGTGGGTTGAATAAGAGCAGATAGTGACATATTGTTGATGGCGTCCTTGTTTGTTTTGAGTCCCCAAGTTTGCTGTGAGAGTAATCATTTACACAACAGGGCAGAGTAAAGACACAAGTATGCGGCTGATACGATGTGCATTAATTGTTGGTGGGAAGGGCGTGAAGAAGAAAGTTGATGGGTGTGAGGTTTTGATAGAATGGTAACGAGAGGTACTTACAAAATAGGGTTTGTGTTGTTTAACCTCAAATATACCCTATCAGAATAAGAGATAGAGGGAGATATTCCTACGTGGTGCTTTTATGAGCAAGGTGCCACTAAAATCGTGTGGAACCAGGTGTAGCATATTGACTAATTGGGTTAGTGAAGTGAGGGAAGCAAGGCCCAAAATATCGCGATATATCTGATATATATCATTTTTTTGGTACACCAAAATGGATATATTCGACATATCTCAACCGAATATTGAATCCCTCTTTTTTTCCCCGATATATATCGCAATTTCCGATATAACGATATATATCGACCGATATATCCGCTATAAATTTTTGACTTTGACCGATATTGTTGACTTTGACTAAAGATTGTTGACTTTGACCAATATATTGATGATATTTCCTTTATATCGACATAAACAAAATTTTAACTGGTCAACAAAAAATACATATCTCCGATATTTTTGATATATCCAATTTTTTTTTGTTTTTGGGTATATCGAAATATTCACTTAATTCGATATTTTGGGCCTTGCTGTGAAGTAGGCTTTGATGAGGATCATGATGTAGGCCTCGATGACCATCTATTATGACCATCGCATAGTGGTTAATTACTATTATTATGACTCAATTACTACGGTGTTATTACGAATTAAAGTATTAATTATTGGTGTTAATTACGAATTAGTGCTAAACAAATTTATTTCTTATTTTGTCCTCTTCTTATTTTTATCATTTCTTCATTATTAGGGTATGCCCGTGTCGTCATTGATGAACTTGACGCGTCTACGACACTATCTAACATGAACTCGATGCGCCTTCGGTGCTATCTCCTCTACCAGTCCAATTGGTCATTATCCATAAACCCAATAGCATCAATTGGGCCAGCCCTATATACAGTACCACGTTAAATTTGGAGACCCAATAGTTTATAGGCTAGCCCAATTAGTTTTTAAGCCTACCCACAATTGTTGACTTTTGAGTGTTTTTAGATAAATCACATGGATACTGATTTGGAATATACAAAATTGCACAAATCCCTAAATCACTTGGATTAGCCATATCATATTTTGTGAGGAAGATTTGTAGCCGTCGGATGGGGCCCTTTGGGCCCCACACCATTTTGTTTGGTTAGATACATAGTTTGGGATTTCGGAATTCTTGAAATTCTGACAAATCCAAAAACATAAATTCATCAAATTTTGACCCCTTTTGATAAAAGCCCAAAACTGTAGTTTTAACCCCTTAATAATACTACTTTTGGACCAATTATGCGAGTAATAAATAAGAGTTAATGCAAATTACATGCTTTTATGTATTTCAGGTATGGAACTCAATTATGTGCAGAAATGTGCCACTTTGGTGATATAAAGGAGCAAACGGTTGGTTATTAAGAAGTTTTGTGATAAAGGCCAAGATTCAGGGAGACAAAGCCTTTATGAAGCCCGGTCAAAAGCTGAAAACTAAACACGGGCAGAAATAGTGCACAAGTCAGCAGAACTTCTGTAGACCATATCTTTAGACTCAGGCCTCGGATTTGGGCCTACCTTATGTCAAAACGACTGGCTCGGAAAGAGCTTTCCAATGGTCTAAGCCTTGACCCAATCAGAGGAGCAGAAGTAGATGAAGAGTCTAGTGAAGTCAAAGCCAGATGAAATGGGCTCTGTGAACTGAAGAAATTTGGCTTTGGGCTCGATTTTCCGGCCCAAAACATGAGACCTCAGCACATGCACGAAATTGTGGATCTGGTCTCATTCTTTACATAAAACAAGACTTAGCTCTTAAGAAAGATATAGTTAGATAGCTTAGAATAGAAAGTAGCCATTAAAATAGCTTGTAGATCTAGTTTTTGGAATTTCAATTAGTTAATTAATTAGTTTCATAGATTGTTTTAGATTAGTTAATTGGAATGATTGTTCTTCATTGATTAGATAAATAAAATAGTAGTTCTTGATCATTTCGATTTTTGTCATTTAAATTTGTAGATCTAATTTCAATTCTTGTTGTTATTCAATTCTTAGTTATTAATTAGATTTGAAGTATTGTTAGTTAAAATTAGTAAAGTTGAAATCTTTATATTATGTCTAGTTTTAATTCAATGGGAAATGATAGTTTGATGAATCAAGGCTAAACCTCCATTAGAGGGGTTTGATGAAGCCTTGATGAAAACTTGATTGTGTAGTATAGAATCATTGTAAGAATCTATTCTACTCTAGAAGGTCGTTGATTCGCCATGAGAATGGGTGGACGACCTCACATGCTAGTTATGAATTGGTAGAAATGCCATGTATAATTAGGAATTAGAACGACCAATTCTTACTGTAAGAACGTAAGAATTGGTTTACAACAATTCTATGCTAGTTTATTAAGTTGGATTCAAGGTGGAATCAAATTCCTCCTAATTCTTTATCTAGATTCAACTCTTAGCAATTTGTCATTTTCGTTATTAAGTAGCTTGTTATTTGAATTCACATCGTAGTATAAATTCCACCATTACTCTCATTAGACTTTGGATAGACTCGTCAATTGTAGAAAACTTGAATGCTAAAGGACTAGGAGTGGAACGAATCTTCTATTCCAACTCTACGTCAATAGATTCGAGAGTAGAAAACAAATATCTTTGATAAATCTAGTACAGACTAGTTTATAGTTTTACTTTCGTTTAGAGTTCATCACTTTATTTGTGTGTAAAACTATCTTTTTATGGGTTATCAAATGGCGCCGCTGCCGGGGATCGAACCCGGGTCACCCGCGTGACAGGCGGGAATACTCACCACTATAATGGCGTCGCTGCCATCTTAGTACTATTTAGTCTTGTTTTCTTTAGAATTGATAGTTTTTCAAAGTCCCATAACCCACCCACCCTTGTTTGGTTCTCACTGTGGTTGTCTATTTCAGCACTTAAATTTTCCTCGAAAAAATTATTCAGAGCGCGACCACGCCCTGTGCAAGCCAAATTGGAGCGCACCCTGCGCCCAAACGCTTGGAATTCCATCTTTTGGCTGAGCGCGACCTGTGCCCTGCCAAGGCAAACCACGAGCATGACCTGCGCCCACACGTTTGGAATTCCACTTTTTGCCTGAGCGCGACCTATGCCCTACCAAGGCTAACTTGGAGCGCGACCTACGCCACACTACTGGAACTCCAGCTTGACCTAAGCGCAACCTGCGCCCAGCCTAAGCCTATCCTGAGCATGACCGCGCCCTCTGCTGAAACTGCCCGATTTCCACAGGTTTGATTCAAACTTCCATTTCTTCAAGATTTTCAGTGTTCTAACTTGTTATATACACTGAGCACGCATAAACAAGGCGCTATTCATAAGTGAAGCAAGGAGGCTTTCAGGTACTCTTTTCTTCCACACCTCGCATCTTCTGTTAAAGGTTCATACTAGCATATCAGAATTGTTTGGAGTGTTGTTATGTTTCATTAAGATTGGTCTTAGCCTGCAGAAGATTAAGGTCAGGCCGAAGAAAAACACCTAACGTAATTAACCGACAACGTCAACAAATACGTCTTTCTAGTATACCACTCACTACACCTCTAGCTAACATACCACATACACCACCTGAAGTAATGGCTAAAGAAAGAGAGTCTCCTCTCTCTGACTTTTACAAAGCCTTGAACGATAGCCCTAAATCTTGCATCATTCTATCAAACCCAGTGGGGGATTTCTGAATCCCCCCAAATATATTTAATTTGTTACCCATTTTTCATGGGTTAGACCATGAAAAGCCCTATCAGCACATGCGTAGGATTGACCAAGTCCTTACTACATTCCACCATCCTATGGTTGGTGCTGAACAAATTAAACTAAGGGTATTTCCCTTCACTTTAGCCGATAAGGCGGCATCTTGGTTAACTGCCCAAGCGCCTAATTTTGTGGACTCGTGGGCTAAACTTGTTCAACTATTCATGGAACATTTTTACCCACCACTGAAGACCGATGAAATGATTTCCAAGATTCATTTCTTTCGACAGAATCTTCATGAATCATTTTCAGAGGCTTGGAATTGTTTCACCGATCTACTTATAGAGTGTCCACATCATAACCTCGCGAAAGACACGTTAGTTCGTGCCTTTTTCAAGGGACTTCTACACCACCATAAAGAAGTCTTTGACATAATGAATGGGGTAGTTTCTTAAGTAAAGGAGCCTCAGAGGCTTATAAATTTTTAGAATATCAGACTAAGCGTAGTAATAACTGGGAGGGTAGTGACGATATCTCCCGCAACGCTAGTTCTTCTACAACAGTAAAGGCCGCCGGTATGTTTGAGATGAAACCCGATCCGAAACATAAAAATTTAATCGGATCTCTAACTAAAAAGGTAGAAGCTTTTTCTGTTAAACAAACGCCTATCCCCGTTAAGAATGTCAACTCCAATCCATGTAATTTCTATTTGAGTCTAGAGCATCCCAACTCCTATTGTCGTTTCGCCTATGAGCAATAACAGTCACAACAAGGTAATGTTTGCTCGATTAATAGCGAACCTAACACAGCTTGGCGACAAAACCCCAACTTCGGTTGGCGGAATAATCAACAACCTCCAAGGTTGTTTAACCCAAATGTTAGGCAAACAAACAATTACAACCAGGGTCCACCAAGGCAAGGACAAGGTCATGGTAATTATAATTATAACAACCAAGCTCCACCACGACAAGGACAAGGTCAGGGTAATTATAATAATTATAACAATAATAATTATAATACTAATAGAGGTATCGTTCCAGTAAATAATAACTACCAAAATCCACCCATTAATAATCAATGTGACATAGTTCCTGTCACACAACCTAAAACTAACACTCTTCCACAACCGGATCGTTTCGATACCTTTATGCAATCTCAACAATAAATTTTACAAGCCATCCAACTTTCCTTACAACAGCTAGCTCAAGAGAAAGTACAACCAAAAGGTGTGTTTCCAGGACAAGCGATACCTAATCCGAAAACACCAAACATAGCCTTTGAGGTAAATGGTAATACTAGTATGGAAAATGAAAACGTGGGTGAGCTAAATGCCATCTTCATTCTCCGTTCTGGGAGAGTGGTTGATAACAAAGTAACTATGCCTATAGTTACCTTACAAGTTGTCCCTACACCGCAGATTGTACTAGATACCATAATAGAAAATGAAGAGCCTACCCCTCTAGAGGTACCAGTTAAACCACAATCTAAGAAACAAAAAACCAAGGTTAAACATCCTGTTGATCATTATGCTAAATATAAAGAGAAACCACCGTTTCCCTAGAGATTAGCAATGTTAACTAAGGATACCAATTTCGATGAGATTTGGGAAGTTTTCAAAAATCTAATGATAAACCTTCCTTTTCTTGAAGCAATAAAAAAATTACATCACCATGCTAAGTTTCTTAAAGAGTTGTGCACTAATAGGCGTAAGACAAATATTCCTAAAGATGCTTTTTTGACTGAACAATTTCCAACTTTAACGGAACACAATGGAATCGTTAAGTACAAGGACCTCGGTAATTCCCATCTCTGTACAATGTACCTTAGGAGATTCCCACACGAAGACCACTTTACTAGACCTGGGGGTGAGTGTTAACTTACTCCCGTATTATCTATACAAACAAATAGGTCTACAAGAGATGCAACCTACTAAAATGACGTTGCAATTAGCGGATCGATCAATTAAGTACCCTAAGGGTGTGGTTGAAAATGTGCTTGTTAAGGTCTAGGATTTCTACTATCCTGCTGATTTTGTTATCCTCGATATAGAAGTCGCTAATGGCTCTGTTCTGATCATTTTAGGGCGTCCCTTCTTGGCGACTGCCAACGCACTTATAAACTGTCGTGATGGGTCGATGTCCTTGTCTTTTGGCCATGTTTCGGTTGAGGTAAATGTTTTTAAACTAATGAAACAATTACCAGATTTGTCTATAGATGGAGAGGTTAGCATGATTGAGAGCTTAGCTCAAGATTACTTTAATAACACGTTTCCAGAAAACCATATGCATAAATTCCTTTCTTTTGGAAGTTCAGATTTTATTGATGACTCCTACATAGAGGAAGTCAACACCATCTTCGAGTCTACACAAATCGTAGACCTTCGGTTGCTCCATATATAGAGTTTGAAGACCTGCTGCCTAAGCAAGTATTCATTACTTAAGATGAGGACCCTCCAGATGCATTTATCGATATTCCTCCCACCCCGGTGCTTAAACCTCTTCCTCATGAGTTAAAATATATTTAACTTGATCCGGATGGTAGTCATCCGGTAATTATATCTTCTCTGTTATCTAAGGAGGAAGAGACATGGTTGATCAGGGTGATTAGGGAACACCGTTCTGCGATTGGTTGGTCCCTAGTCGACATTAAGAGAATTGACCCTAATGTGTGCACTCATCGTATCCATTTAGAGGATAACGCAAAGACTTCCCGCGAACCTCAGCGTCGTTTAAACCCTGCCATGAAAGAAGTGGTCAGGAAAGAAATCTTATGGTTACTTGATGTGGGTATCATATACCCAATCTTTGATAACGAATGGGTCAGTCCCATTCATGTAGTTCCAAAGAAATTAGGGACTACCATGGTACGTAACGCCAAGGGTGAATATGTTACCACGTATGGCCCTATGAAATGGAGGATCTGTATTGATTACAGACGTTTAAATGCCATGACACGAAAGGATCATTTTCCTTTACCCTTTATAGATAAAAAACTTGAACGTTTAGCTGGTCATGCTTTTTATTATTTTTTGGATGGCTACTTTGGCTATTTCCAAATTATTATTGATATTGATGACCAAGAAAAAACTACATTCAAATGTCCTTTTGGAACATACACCTATAAACGAATGCCTTTTAGCCTTTGTAATGCTCCTGGTACCTTCCAGCGGTGTATGCTTCATATATTTAGTGACATAGTAGAGCTTTTCATGGAGGTGTTCATGGATGATATTTCCATATATGGAGAATCTTTCACTGAATGCCTATCTAACCTGTCTAAAGTTTTAACGCGATGTGAAGAGAAGAGTCTCGTTTTAAATTGGGAAAAATGTCACTTCATGGTGAAAAAAGGCATAGTTGTAGGTCACATCGTATCTAGTGATGGCATCAAAGTAGATAAGGCCAAACTAGATAAGATAGTGACTCTACCTATACCATGGACTGTCTGTGATATTAGAGCCTTTCTAGGCCATGCAGGTTTTTATAGGCGTTTTATCAAAGATTTTTCGAAAATACCTAGACCCTTAACTAATCTGCTTTTAAAGGAGGCCATCTTTGATTTTAATTTTAACTGTAAAACGGCTTTTGAAACTTTGAAAGCTTCCTTAACTTCTGCACCCATTATACAACCTCCCGATTGGTCTAAACCTTTCGAGCTCATGTGTGATGCTAGTGATTATGCAATTGGTGCTGTCTTGATGACAGAAACTAGGCAATAAATCCACTGTTATTTATTATGCTAGTAAAACTTTAAACGATGCTCAAATGAATTATACAACTACTGAAAAAGAATTCTTAGCTATCGTTTATGCTTTAGATAAGTTTTGTCCTTATTTGGTTGGTTCTAAGACTCCAGTTTACACGGACCATGTAGCCCTTAGGTACCTTCTCGCAAATAAGGATGCTAAGCAGAGGTTGATCCGATGGATTCTTCTCCTACAAGAATTCACATTATAAATAAAGGACAAACGAGGGGTCAAAACGTAGTTGCCGACCACTTATTTAGACTTACAACCGACGATGATAGTGATTCTGACTCCATACCAGACTCTTTTCCGGAGGAGCATCTGTATGCTATATTTTCTGCACCATGGTATGCTGACATCATGAATTATTTAGCGTCTGATGTTATTCCTTATGACTAGTCAAGAAATGAACGTAAGAAGTTTTTGGCCAGAGTTAAGCTATACTATTGGGATGAGCCCTACCTTTTTAAGTATTGTGTGGATCAGATTATTCGTCGTTGTATTCCCCAGTGGGAATATAATGAGGTACTCTCATTCTGCCATGAAAAAAAGTGTGGTGGCTATTTCAGTGGTATGAAAACAGCTGCTAAAATTCTACAATGTGGGTTTTATTGGCCTACTCTCTTTAAAGATGCCAAGTGCATTGCAAGGCGTGCATTCGTTGGCAACAACTTGGGCAAATCATGAAGTGTAATATGATGCCATTAAATCCAATCATGGTGGTAAAAAATTTTGACGTATGGGGCATTGATTTCATGGGTCCCTTTCTAGTTTCCCATGGTTTCATTTATATTCTAGTTGTCATGGATTACGTGTCTAAATGGATAGAGGCCATGGCTTGCCGTAGCAATGACCATAAGACAGTTGTGTTTTTCATAAAAGAGTATATTTTCTGTCGATTTGGCATTCCTAAGGCCATCATTAGTGATGGAGGAACACATTTTTGCAACAGAGTTGTTGCATCACTAGTAAAGAAGTATGGAGTTACACATAAGGTAGCAACTCCGTATCATCTACAAACTAGCGGACAAGTGGAAGTTTCTAATAGGGAAATCAAAAAGATCTTAGAAACAACTGTAAATCCTGATAGGAAAGACTGGTCGAAGCGTCTATCTGATGCCTTATTGGCGTATAGGACTGCTTTCAAAACTCCTATAGGTATGTCTCCCTTTAGACTTGTATTATGGAAACCTTGTCATTTGCCCGTTAAATTGGAGCACCATGCTATGTGGGCTATAAAAAGCCTTAACTTCAATTTTGATGAGGCGGGTGTCAAGCGCAAGGTGCAATTGAATGAGATTGAAGAAATCTGTAGCGACTCTTATGATCTCGCAAAGGATTATAAAGCTAACATGAAATGTGTTCATGATAAGCAAATCTTGTGGAAAGAGTTTGTGGTCGGTCAAAAGGTCTTACTGTACAATTCCCGTCTACATATTTTTCTAGGGAAATTAAAAACCAGTTGGTTTGGTCCTTTTCTGGTTACTGAAGTCACCCCTTACGGGGCAATCACCTTGGTAAATCCCAAGGACAACAGTACCTTTCAAGTTAATAGCCAACGGTTAAAACATTTCCATGAGCTATTGTCCCCTGATGTGGAGGAAGTCCTTTTACAGGACCCTATCTACGAGGATTGACCTTTTTCATTGGTGTACTTCCTTTCATTTTCATATATTGGTAACTGCACCACTCAGGTAATCGGGCCCTCCCTATGGAGTGTGTGGCTGTAAGTACCGGATCCTAAGTCCACGGTTAACATAATTCACCTTTTCCACTCTTGCATGTTTTCTCGGGTTTTGAGTCATGTCCCTCTATGGTGTGAATTATGCATTTAATGCTTTCTTGGTTTCTTATATTAAATTTTATTCCTAAAAATAAAAAAAAAAAAAAAATTGTTAAAATCACAAACATAGTAAGTTAAGAAGTCTCGGGAATCTGACTTTAAAAGACCCACTTTTTAAAACAAATTTTCTAAAACTCGTTGTCTAAAATTTGTTTGGGGGTGGGATGTTCGTTTATGTCCTAGATTGTTCAACTTTCCAATTGTGTTGTTTAGGCCATTTAATTGTATTTCGATTCGGGTTGACATTATCTATGAAATTAGATTTCATTCGTTCGCATAAGTTACATCATGCACGCACTTCAAGATGTTTTCCATCTTCTTACATGTCACCAATGGCTGGACTATAACGTTTTATGGATCATTGGATTGGAAATTCTCTCCTGATCATTTTCATACCTCATTCGCACAAATCGGCCCGGTAAGGAAGCGGCAATTTAAGTTTGAAGTTGCGCGAAATATCAAAAAATCAAAATCCAAAAATCAAGTGGGCTTGGGCCCAACTTCGCGCGCACGTGCGTCTCCTTCTTCTGCTAAAAGTCGTGTTCCTTTCTCCAAACCGCCATTACCAAACAACAAAGCTTCAAAAACCTAACCTAAAAAAAAAAAATAAGAAACCTAAATACACCCATTCCCAAAGTTAAAATCCACCCCAAATCTCTTCCTAACTACAACCACCACCACCTCCACCAACTTAAACAACCAAAAACCACCGAAAACTCAAAAATTTCGACTGCCACCACCACCACCGCGCCGCCTGCCATTATTTTTAGTTAGGGTGTTTCAAAATAAGTCCCCCTACCTTATTCAAACCCATACATCTTATAAAAACTCCAATGGCTGAAAGACGTCGGATATTGCCGAAGCACGCTTTTATTGCTGACCACTTGGCATCGTTTTACGGTGATGAGATGGTTAGGAGAGACTAGAAAGATTTATGGTACTCAACAAATGATTTTTACCATGAAGATTTGGTTCGAGAGCTTTATAGGACGAGGGAGTTGAATGGGGATCAAATTTTTGTTAAGGTGGCTCGGAGGAGGAGAGAGGTTACTACTGGGTTGTTGGCTGAGATTTTAGGCATTCCACCTAGACACCATCTCAATGCCACATTACAGGATTCCTAGTTTACTACTATAGAACCTTTGATGAACGCGACTGTTGTGGAAGGGAACTACAATGCGAGCTCGCATTGTGTTCGCCAGTCGTCTCTCCGAACCAACCAGCTAACTGTAGCTCAGTGGATTGGTATGAATGTCATAGGGAAGGAGAAAGTCAGTGATATCGGTCTGAACTGCCTTCACGTTCTATAGATACTCTAGGAGCAGATGTATGAGTTCTGTATTTTGGAGTTTTTGCATAACATGATTATGGGAGTTGGAAAGAGTATTGCACCTCTCCCTGTTTTGATAACGAAGATCATGATAACCTTGAAAGCCACTCCGAGGTCTGATAAGATTTGCCTGAAGGAGCACCTAAATTATCATATTTATACGGAGTGTATCCAGAGAGTTTGGAGGTTGCCTGAAGAGAGGGTAGTCGAGGAGATTGACTCGGAGGATGAGGATGACACGGCATGTTTTGATGCCGATGCCTTAGAGAGGTGTAGGTAGGGGATGCGAGCGATGCCTGTGATTCACCGTGGCATGCGTTCTCTCAATACTATTTGTGAAGACCTCCGAACTCGGTAGGCTACCATGCATCATAACTTCGAGACTCGTGCCCGGCATGAGGATGAGCGGTAGGAACAGACGAGGGCCGAGATGGAAGCTCAACGCCAGTTCCGTGACGACATGCTTGCACGCTTCCCTCCCCAGGGGGGTTCTTCTTCGGAGGAGCAGTCTGTGAGGCACGAGAGTCGTCGCCGAAAGACGGATGGCTCTGGCCCATCAGAAGCCCAAGGGCCATCTGCTTCTCGAGTGCATTCCACTACTAGCAGTGAGTGGTCTAGGGATCTAACGAGTTGATTTGTTTTATTGTATTTGTTTTTATTTAGTACGGATGTAAAAAGATTAGTTCAGTAATTAAATTTGAATTTGGTTGTCATATGTTATTTGAATTCATTTTTAATATAATTTGGTTAATTTCGAATTATGTGTTGTTTTTATCATTAATCCCACCTTCCCAAATTGTTTGGGGGTGGTATTATTTAGCCTAGCATAATTCGTTATATGATATTGTGTTAGGATGAAATTTCAATAAATCAGGCAATATCTAACCTAAATTCAACCTAAAAGATATTAGGTTTGTTTTGGAATAGAGAATATGGGTTGTTTCCGTTTTCGGTTTTGGAAATTTTATTATTTTCGGCAATTGCCTTAAAACTTTTTGGTAACTTCCCGATTCGTTTTAGCAATTTAAATCCTATAAAAATTGCATTCATTCTACACTCACAACCCAAACTACATCTCATATTCATCTCTCACGTTTCATTCCCACTTTACCTTATTTTTCTTTTTCGACTTCGCCACGGCCCCTTAGAGCACAAGCCCGATGGGGCGCCACTGCGCCACCAAGATCATAGAGAAATTCTACCCTTAGTGCTACCGGTGCCCTCTCCTGCCCAAACCTGAGTGCCACCTGCGCCTAAACCACTGGATTTCCAGTTTTCATCCTGAGCACACCCCGCACCTATCTTAGGCTAAAAGTGAGCACCCTGCGCCCAAGTGCCTGGAATTTGAAATTCAACAGAGCGCACCGGCACCCATTCCAAGCATACCTTGAGTGCACCTGCGCCCTGACCCCTTTGGGCACCAAAAATTTCCAGTTTTCCGAAGGTTGTTCTAGGATAGTTGCAGCTATTATAGAGAGTAGTTTTGTGATGACTTCTCCTATAGTAATACCGGAGCAGTCTTTCGAACACTTGTTAGGGAGCGAGTCTTATGGACATTGGTTCTGCGAGAGGATCAGGCAGTTTGGATGGAGGCATCTTCTGGTAAGTGAAGATGACTCGTATTCACCTAAGCTTACTGAATTTTTCTACAATAATGTTAAGTTCTATTGTAACCATGATGGAGAACAAGAATTCTCCATCACGGTTGATGACACACCCTAGAATTCAATAAGTATGTGGTAGCATTAGTTTCGGGAATACCAATACCGATCTTATTCACACGTGGGGATGTATGATAATTCGATGAATTCATATTTCCTATTATGGCTATACATAATTTCCATACAAGTATTAGTGGCTATCCACCAGGCACCACCATGTTATTCATCCTCATGAATATTCTAGGGAGTGCGGTTTATCGCAAATAGTACCTTTGGTGACATTTTCCTTGCTTTTAGCTGAGGGGCGCCACCGATATGACATTCCCAGTATTAGTGGCTAGTCTTAAGCGAGCCCAAAGCATCGCCATAAGTATCTTCTTATGCTTGTTTTGTTTTTGCGCATCCTTTCGATTGTCTACCAGAATTATGTACCCAGTTCACGGATTGGAAAAGGGTTGAAGTCATGAGACCCATCAATTGGGTGCTTCACTCATTTAGAGTAATAACTTGGCTGGGATGGCAGGTGCAACCTCATTTGGTTGCTCCTTACACCCCATCAGACATAGTAACACTAGACAGGTTAGCACAAGTTGACGACACATGGCGGCAGGCTTGGCAAGTTATCATGGCATGGCAGGATGCGAAGGAACCTCATCTCTTTGAAGAGGGAAATGAGGAGGAAAATGTTTAAATGGGAGTGCAGGTAAGTGTTAGTTTCAGTCAGTGTCTGCTTATGTCCCAAGCAATCTATTTCTCATTAACCCCATTACGGGTGGAACTCCTATAGAGTTGCGTTAGTTTTCTTTTCTATATTAGTATGTTATAACCTTGTTTTGCAGATATTCCAAAATTTCACGTGTTTCAATGGTATTTCCCTACCCTCTTTATTTAAAATACTTTGAGGACAAAGCATGCTTCTTGTTTGGGGGGGGGGGGGGCATAGAAACACGTGTAATTAAGGCATCTATTAGGATATAGATATGTATAATATGCACTTATTTTCTAGCTAAAAAAAATTCAAAATTTTAAAAATATAAATAAAAAGTATGCTATAAACTTAGGAATATTGGTATTGTTTTCTTTCTCTATGCTCTCAATAATCTAGAAGTCTCACGTAACTTTTGCATTAGAATTGTTTTAGAAACTTAGGCTAATATGTAGGTAATAATCCTTGCATCTATCTATAAATATGTTACATGAATATCTATGATTGTTGGTAGTAAGTTTCTGAAATCTAGGCTAGAGTACTTATTCTACAAATCCTGTGAGAATATAGCCTAAAGCCTTATATGAGTGAACATTTGAGAAATGACATAAGGGATAAGTAAATTCCGGATAGAGAAATCACACATCCACTTGCTTGATCACTAACCTATATCCTAAGCGAGAATTTAGGCCATCTTTGGATCGATATAGCCAGAAATTCTAACCTATGAATTATTTTCCGCTAGTCGCCCCTCTGAGCCTTTCTTTAGCCTTTCATAAACCACAAATCCTTTACCCTGTTACAAAACAAAAAAAAATAAAAAATCAACCTACCCAATTCTTTGAATAAGTTTTAGAATAGAGATGAAGAATAGAAAAGAGAATAACCTTTGAAATCAAGAATTCGTTAGTCGCTTCAGAAGAGAAAAGTAAGTTTCCATCCAAAAAAAAAAAAAATAAAAATAAAGAGTTAGAACTCCAAAAATAAAATCAAGGAGTCAAAAGCCAAAGAAAAAGAAAAAGAAAATATGGATAAGGATGGAAACAAAGTATAGAAGCAAAACTAAAGAATAAGGTTTTCTCTAGTTACATAATATGAAGACTCTATTATCTCAGACTTGTTCTCTTTGAATATCCATTTCCTTCCTTCTTAAACCATCTCCTAATCCCCGCAAGACCTAATAAAGACCTCTAGCTCAATTAGGAATAGGTTAGTGTGATAGTAAGTGGCAGATATGTTTGATCGACTCTGGCTTCCTTGTGTGTCATAGAGATTGTAAGGTAAAGTGTGCCCACCACTACTTTCTTTGGAGTATGAAACTTGAGCAGAAAAATCAAGAGTGGTTTTGTCTTGACATTTATGTGAGGACCTACTTAAGGACGCTATTCCGAGTTTTCATAAACGGACCTGCTAGTTCATCTCATAGTATTACTCATTGTAAATATGTTTATTCGTAGATGATAGATTATTAGGCATATATTAGCTTAGGTTTCGAATTGATTATTCTGTATTCATTGCTAGTAAGATGTATAGATAATTGAGACATAAATAAGGAAACAATAGTTTTATTTCTGAGTCGTTATAGTATAGATGAAGTTGGTGAGTACCTTCACTGGAAAACTCTCACGAGGCTATAACTCATCTACTAGGGAATTCCTAATGGTTTAAGGCCTTGTTGCATATGGTCAATGTAATCGCACTCTGCGAAATGAGATTAGTTAGAACTCCATTTTTGGTCACTTATCCTAATTTCTCATATTTGCTTGAGGACAAGCAAAATGCTGTTTGGGGGTGGTTTGATAAGAGCCCAAAACTGTAGTTTTAACCCCTTAATACTTTTAGACCAATTATGCGAGTAATAAATAAGAGTTAATGCTAATTACGTGCTTTTATGTATTTCAGGCATAGAACTCAATTATAAGCAAAAATGTGCCACTTTGGCGATATAAAGGAGCAAAGGGTTGGTTGCTAAGAAGTTCTATGATAAAGGCCAAGATTCAAGGAGACAAAGCCTTTATGAAGCCCGGTCAAAAGCTGAAAAGTTAACACAGGCAGAAATAGTGCACAAGTCAGCAGAACTTCTGAAGACCATATCTTTGGACTCAGGCCTCTGATTTGGGCCTACCATACATCAAAACTACCGGCTCGGAAAGAGCTTTCCAATAGTCCAAGCCTTGACCCAATCAGAGGAGCAAAAGTTGACAAAACATCTACTGAAGTCAAAGCCAGCTGAAACGGGCTCTGTGAACTGAAGAAATTGGGCTTTGGGCTCGATTTTCCGGCCCAAAACATAAGACCTCAGCCCATGCACGAAATTGTGGATCTGGGCTCCTTGTTTACATAAAACAAGACTTAGCTCTTAAGAAAGATATAGTTAGATAGCTTAGAATAGAAAGTAGCCATTAAAATAGCTTGTAGATCTAGTTTTTGGAATTTCAATTAGTTAATTAATTAGTTTCATACATTGTTTTAGATTAGTTAATTGGAATGATTGTTCTTCATTGATTATATAAATAAAATAGTAGTTCTTGATCATTTTGATTTTTGTCATTTAAATTTGTAGATCTAATTTCAATTCTTGTTGTTATTCAATTATTAGTTATTAATTAGATTTGAAGTATTGTTAGTTAAAATTAGTAAAGTTGAAATCTTTATATTATGGCTAGTTTTAATTCAAATGGAAATGATAGTTTGATGAATCAAGGCTAAACCTCCATTAGAGGGGTTTGATGAAGCCTTGATGAAAACTTGATTGTGTAGTATAGAATCGTTGTAAGAATCTATCTACTCTAGAAGGTCGTTAATTCGCCATGAAAATGGGTGGACGACCTCACATGCTAGTTATGAATTGGTAGAAATGCCATGTATAATTAGGGATTAGAACGACCAATTCTTACCGTAAGAACGTAAGAATTGGTTTACAACAATTCTATGCTAGTTTATTAAGTTGGATTCAAGGTGGAATCAAATTCCCCTAATTCTTTATCTAGATTCAACACTTAGCAATTTGTCATTTCGTTATTCGTAGCTTGTTATTTGAATTCACATCGTAGTATAAATTCCACCATTACTCTCATTAGACTTTGGATAGACTCGTCAATTGTAGAAAACTTGAATGCTAAAGGACTAGGAGTGGAACGAATCTTCTATTCCAACTCTATATCAATAGATTCGAGAGTAGAAAACAAATATCTTTGATAAGTCTAGTACATACTAGTTTATAGTTTTACTTTCGTTTAGAGTTCATCGCTTTATTTGTTGAGTAAAACTATCTTTTTATGGGTTATCACCTTTATATTCGGAATTTCAACTAATTTCGAAATCTGAAAAGCTAGTGTGCGCAGGGTGTACCCATGCATAGGCATCTGGGCCAGTAATATAGGCACACAAGTACTGGTGTAATGCATCAAAGAAGTACTATCAACAACTCTCATTCCTGCGCACACATACATACTGATGAACCCTAGATGCCATCTTTCGGAATAATCAAAATTTCGACTCTATATTCAGAATTCCAGTTTTTTGAAAAACCGAAATATTGGGCGGAATTCTGAGGTTTTGTTTGGAATCACGAACACTGGTTAGATCACAGATACGCTCACCTTTGGCGCCCTTCGACACATATCCGTCCCGTACTTACTGAGATCCGGTGCGAAATCGCGGCCTTTGCGCCCTCGATCGCATCCACCCCGATTACTAAAAGAACTCCAAACCGAAGCCCGCCTAAAAAAACTCCAATCGAAGCCCATAAGAAGCCCAACAAAAAAACCTAACCGAAGTCCACTAAAAGTCCAGCCATATTTGTTGACTTCAAGAATGATGCAACACTCTTGTTCCACACTATTAAACAACCCACACCTCATAAGCCCTAGGATTCGCTACCTCATATGCTAGATCCAAAGATTAGGGGGTGGTGTTGGATGTCCAGCACCACCCTTCTTTGTTATATTGATTGGTGTTAATTATTTGTCCCCACACCATTTATTCAGATATTTTATTTTATTTTCAATTCAATGATTTATGTCCATAATATTTAGGTAGCGTTATACAAATTCAAACTTGTCACTTATAAATGTTCCTCATAAATGTTTTAAGCTTTTAAGGGTTGCCATGTTTTAAGACCCAATGTCGGTTTTTAAATTACTTAATTGTGCATTTATAAAATCCGACTCTTATAAAATAGAGGTCGGTATAAAATATGCGTATTTTCCACAAGGATATCAACAACGGAATTTCACGAAATATGTCATTTAAATTCGAAATATCAGAATTGATGTAATTTCACTAAATGTCAGAAATCTTTATGGCTTCACTGTGAAGTTTAAGCACTAATCGGGAGCAAGTCGCTCCAAAAGCTTATAACGATTAATCGGAATTAATCGAGGATTAATTGCGATTAATTGCCTTAGCTAACTTATAATACATATGTCACATATAAGTGATATAACAACCTAAAACAAAATAAAGTAAAAAAACTACAAGTCTGAGTAGTGGTCTGGTGGAGTGATAGCTGGTCCAAGAGTTTTCTTTGGTTGCTTTTCACTTTTTACGGTTTTGATTATTTCTTCGGTGAAATGAAACGTTTTCAATATATAGATTAATGGGCTATTCTGTTTTGGGGATTTTTGTTGGCTTAAATTTTTTCATAAAAATCCTATAAACCTAGTAATCGGTGCTTCTTTTATATCGATTTTTCGATTAATCTCCGATTAAGCAGAATAAATCTCCCGTTTTATGGCACCCGCTTAGACCTCTAAATTTTTTGTTGATCGGATCGGTCAAGGGGCGCATAGCGCTAATTAATAGGTGCTTAAACCGCCCAGCTGCTCAGACCTCTAAATTTTTTGTTAATCGGATCGGTAGAGGGGCGCATAGCGCTTATGCGGTGATTAATAGGCGCTTAAACTACCCAGGATTTGGCTTGTAATGTTGGTAAATCAGATCAACTCATTATTGTATAGTTCACTAGTTCAGCAGGTATTAGTTTGATTGGAATTGACTTTGACTACTCTCTTATGTTACATTAAGTTTCATAAAACATGAGAAAATTCAATCCGGTTGCAAACATGCAGGTACGCATTGAGTTATTCACTGACTTGACTCAACTTAATTGCTTCTTACATGTGGCATTCTTAGCTCACGTCTCTAACCCTTGGTTTTGGGCAATAGAGCCACCACACCCTACTTAGCTAACTCTAGCTTTAGTCATAATTAAATTCACCAAAAAGTCTTATTTGGCTGACGTACTAATAAGTGGGTGACCTTGCCTCTTTTTGCATGTGAAATTGTGGTATATGGATGATGTAGATAGACGATGTAGATGGATGATGGTCGTTGAACAAAACATAAGCGTATCAAAACCTAATTATCCCTCAATGAGTAAAGGATGAGTAGGGTATCGTTCCACTTTTAAGTGTATGTTATGTGAAGGACAGGACTGGAAAAGGGGTTTGAGGGATTAAAAACTAAGATTATAGATATTGTAGATTCTAATGCTAAACTAAAGTAAACTAACTAAACTATTAAGAATTTATAAGAGAGAGAATTCAAGAGATTAAAATCTACCGATACTTTTGATCTATGACCTTCTACTTCATGGAAGGGGTTTCATGGTTGATTCTAGATATTGTAGATTCTAATTAAACTAAAGTAAACTAACTAAACTATAAGAATTTATGGATGAAACATCATTAACAAATAACTTCTACTTCATGGTTGTTCCTAAGTTTTATGTTACTAGTATCTTCTTTCCTTTTGGATGAAACATCATTAACAAATATTCAATGAATCACCATCTAAGGTAAACACTTGGGCAGCTATTCAATGAATCACCATCTAAGGTAAACACAACGAATACGTCCCTTACTCTAAAACACTACACAACTAGTAGAGAATAATAGTATAATATTCAATTACAATACATAAAACCCTATTCTAGCATTATATTCAATTGCAATAAATAAAATCATGTATCTAGCAAATATTCAATTGCAATAAATAAAACCCTAAACTAGCATGATATTCGATTGCAATAAATAAAAACCTTAATATATACTTCCATCCCCTAGTTTGGGCAATGGAACTAATAACTAAAAACACAAAGAACTAACCTGATTGAAGAACACCATAAACCAGAAGAATCATTAAACCTTAAGCACCGGCTTCATCTTCTCCCTTGAAGGAGAAGATTAGCCTTCCATAAAGAAGGAAAAACACGAAGAACGAGAAGAAGAAGAATCGCAGAACATAAGACTAGAAAGACTAATTTATTAAGACTGAACTAGTTAAAACCGAATCTTTTATTATTAATCTCTCTCTGCCTCAAGTTCTGGAGATAAGAGTATAAGTGAATTGGAAAATTACATGAGGAACTTAGGTCCTCTATATATAGGGGTTACAATGAGTTCTAGAAGCATTCCAAACCGCCATTTGTTTCCTAATATAAATAGACTTCTTTCAGAGTCTAATTTCGTCTCCAAAACTGAGAAGGAATTGGCTACAGTGTCGTTTCATGCGTCTGGAGGCACGATCCATGCGTCTCAGATGCGAGCAATGCGTCACAGACGTGAGCAATGCGTCTAGACACGCGATCCATGTTTCCCAAACTCGGAAGTCTATTTTGTCTCTTCTACTCTATCCTTCTATCCTCTTTTGCGGGCTTTGGTCCAAACAACGAATCCTTTGGCCTTAGGCTTCCAAATAGGCTTTAAAATAGGTCCAAGTTGCATCTTTAATAGCTTCAATTCCTTGGTCTTCTCCATGATTGTCCACAGACTTTCCATGTGATCCTTTATGCTCCGAATTGCTCCGTTTTACCCCTTTTTCTCTAATATTCCACAAAACTCTCTCTTTTACCTGTAGAATTATAAAACATAACTGACAAACACTATTAGTCCACTAAGATGGCTAAACGAGAGGCATAATCGAGGTTTAAATTGCACCTTTTGAGCACTTATCACAACTCCCAACTAGCCTTTTGCTAGTCTCTTAGCAAATAAGATAAAAAAATAGATAAGTGATCAAAATCACATCTTAATAACAAAAATAAAATCCTAACTCATTTTCGTAGGCATCGTGATAAAAGATAAAATGAATAGTTTACCTATGAAATGAACGATGAAACTCAAAACGTAAGTAAACTAAAACTTTAACGTGTCTATATTTATCAAGTTTTCTACTCTCAATTCTATCAAAATAGAGTGGAGTAACAAATTCGTTCCACTCCTAGTTCTCTAGCATGGAATGCTTTCGTAGTTAACTAATCGGTCTTAAGTCCAATGAGAGCTTTACGAAGGGTGTTATACTACGATACAATATGAAATTGATTATGTTGAATTTAAACTACGAATGCTATGGAAATATGATTGTTTTTTAATATAGATAAAGGATTAGAGGTGAATTGAATCCACCTCGAATCCAACTTAATAACCTAGCATAGATTCTTGTATCTCGATTCTTACGTTCTTACGGAAAGAATTTCGAGTTCTAATCCCTAGTGTTCATGGCATTTCTACCAAATACTAACTAGCATGTGAGGTCGTCCACCCATTCTCATGGTGAATCACGACCTTCTAGAGTGGAATAGATTCTACAACGCTTCTACACTATACCACTAAGTTTTCATCAAAGCTTCATCAACCCCTCTAATGGAGGTTTTAGCTTTGAGTCATCAACCCATCATTTTCTATTGAATTATAACTACACATCATATTAAAATTCTAACTTAACTAATTTAACTAACAATGTTTCAATCTACTTAAACTACGAAATGATAATCAACAAGAATTAAAACTAGATCTATAAATTGAAATGACAAAAATCAAAATTGACAAAATAACTATTTTATTTATCTAATCAATCAAGAACAATGATTCAAAGACTTAATCTAAAACAAGAATTGAAAATGGAACTTAAACTTAATTAATCTACTGAAAACTAGATCTAGAATTATATATAGTTTTAGGTCTAACTAGCTACCATTAACAAAGAGCTAAGCTTTTGTTTTCAGATCCAAAAATCGTGCATGGGCTTGGAGCCATGTTTTGGGCCAGAGAATCAGGCCCAAAACCCAATTCTTTCAGTCCAAAAAGGCCTCTTC
The DNA here is from genome assembly GCF_015680905.1 of Coptis chinensis. Classification (NCBI taxonomy): domain Eukaryota; kingdom Viridiplantae; phylum Streptophyta; class Magnoliopsida; order Ranunculales; family Ranunculaceae; genus Coptis; species Coptis chinensis. Next base: position 42,265,811 of record NC_141463.1, read on the forward strand.
AGCTTCAGTTGGCTTCAACAGATTTTTCATCCACTTCTGCTCTTTTGATTGGGTCAAGGCTTAGACCATTCGAAAGCTCTTTCCGAGCCGGTCGTTTTGACATAAGGTAGGCCCAATTCCAAGGTCTGAGTCCAAAATATCGACGCCCGAAAGTTCTACCGATTTTGAGTGTTGGTTCTGCCCGCGTTGACTTTGACTTTTCATCTTTTGACCTGGCTTTACAGAGGCTTTGTCTTCTTGAATCTTGGCCTTTTGAATCTTGGCCTTTAATCACCGAACTCCTTAGCAACCAACCATTGCTCCTTTATCTCATCAAAGTGGCATATTTCTGCACATAATTGACTTTGAAGCCTAAAACGCATAAAAACACGTAATAAGTATTAACTCTTAATTATTACTCACATAATTGGTCTAAAAGTATGACTGTTACAGGGTTAAAACTACAGTTTTGGGCTCTTATCAAACCACCCCCAAACAGCATTTTCTTGTCCTCAAGCAAATATGAGAAATTAGAATAAGTGACCAAAAAATGGAGTTCTAACTACTCTCGTTTTGCTGAGTGCGATTGCATTGACCATATGCAACAAGGCCTTAAACCACTAGGAATTCCCTAGTGGACGAGTTATAGCCTCGTGAGAGTTTTCCAGTGAAGGTACTCACAAACTTCATCTATACTACAACAACTAAGAAATAAACTATTGTTTCCTCATTCATGTCTTAACTACCTATACATCTCACTAGCAATTGAATAAGAATAACCAAGTCAAAAACCTAAACTAACATATGCATAATAATCAATCATCTATGATACAAATATATACTATGCGTAATACTATGAAATGCCTAGCAGGTTCGTTTATGAAAACTCGGAATAGCGTCCTTAAGTAGGTCCTCACATAAATGTCAAGACAAAACCACTCGACGATTTTCCGCTCAAGTTCGCTACTCGATGTGCGGTGGGCACACTTTACCTTACAATCTCAATGACAAACAAGGAAGCCAGAGTCGATCAAACACATCTGCCACTTACTATCACACTAACCTATTCCTAATTGAGCTAGAGGTCTTTATTAGGTGTTGCGGGGATTAGGAGATGGTTTAAGAAGGAAGGAAATGGATATTCCAAAGGACAAGTCTGAGATAATAGAGTCTTCATATTATGTAACTTAGAGAAAACCTTGTTATTTTCTTTTTCTTCTATACTTTGTTTCCATCATTAGCCATTTTTTTATTTTTCTTTTCTTTGGCTTTTGACTCCCTTTTATTCTATTTTTGGAGTTTTTATTTATTTCTATTTTTTATTTTTCTTTTCTTTGGATGGAAACTTCTTTTCTTTATTCTGAAGCAACTAACTAATTTTTGTTTACACAGGTTTTTCTCTTCTTCTTTCTTCCTCATTCTATTCTCAGACTTATTCTAGATTGGGTAGGTTGATTTTTTTTATTTTTTTATTTTATTTTGTTTTGTTTTTGTAACAGGGTCAAGGAATTTTGGTTTATGGAAGGCTAAAGAAAGGCTCAGAGGGGCGACTAGCGGAAAATAATTCATAAGTTTGAATTTCTGACTATATCGATCCAAAGAGGGCCTAAATTCTCGCTTAGGATATGGCATAGTGATCAAGCAAGTGGACGTGTGATTTCTCTATCCAGATTTTACTTCTCCCTTGTGTCATTTCTCAAATGTTTCGCTCATATAAGGCTTTAGGCTATATTCTTACAGGATTTGTAGAATAAGTACTCTAGCCTAGATTTTAGAAACTTACTGCTAACAATCATAAATACTCATGTAATATATTTATAGATAGATGCAAAGATTATTACCTACATATTAACCTAAGTTTCTAACAATTATTCTGATGCAAAAGCTACGTGAGACTTCTAGATTGTTAAGAGCATAGAGAAAGAAAACAATACCAATATTCCTAAGTGTATAGCATAAACTTATTTATTTATATTTTTGAAAATTATAACTTGAAAACAAATGCATATTATACATATCTATATTCTAATAGATGCCTTAATTACACGTGTTTCTATGCCCCCAAACAAGAAGCATGTTTTGTCCTCAAAGCATTTAAATAAAGAGGGGTAGAAAAATACCATGGAAGCGCATTGAAATGCTGGAACATCGCAAAACAAGGTTAGAACATACTAATATAGGAAATAAAAATACTGACGCAACTCTATAAGAGTTCCACCCATTATGGGGTTTGATAATTATAAAATGATTAGTCTACCTACGAAATGAACTATGAATTCAAAACGTAAGTAAACTAAAACTGAACTTTTACGAGTCTATTATCAAAGCTTCTACTCTCGATCTTGGAATTGCACTAAGTGGAGTAGGAAGTTAGTTCCAACTCCTAGTTCCCTAGCATGGATTGTTTTCTAAGTCTAAGAAATCTCTCTTAAGTCAATGAGAGCTTTTCTGAGAAATGTTATGCTAACAAGACGCGTTATTTTAAATAACTAGATATAATAAATAACCCAGATAAAATATAACTAAAGATAATCTCTGAAGCTACGGAAATCTGATTGTTTGACTCTAGATAAAGAAATAGAGGGAATTAAATCCACCTCGACTCCAACTTAATAACCTAGTATAGATTGTCGTATCTCGATTCTTACGTTTTAACGGCAAGAATTTCGAGTCTAATCCCTAGTGTTCATGGCATTCCTCTGGGATACTAACTAGCATGTGAGGTCGTCCACCCATTCTCATGGCGAAACAGGGACCTTCTAGAGTGGAATAGATTCTACTACCAAATTCTATACTAACCACTAAGTTTTCATCAAGGCTTCATCAACCCCTCTAATGGAGGTTTAGCCTTGAGTCATCAACCCAACATTTCCCATTGAATCTAAAAGTAAACATAATGTAAGAAATTGAGATTTACTTAGTTAACAATAATGAATCTAATTTAATGGCTGGAATGGAATAATAACAAAATTTAATTTAGATCTAGAATGGAAATGACAAAATTGAAATGGACAACTAACTATTTTATTTATCTAATCAATCAAGAACAATGATTCAAAGATTTAATCTAAAACAAGAATTGAAATAGAACTAAAACTTAATTTCTTAATAAAACTAGATCTAGAATTCTATATATTAATTTAGGTCTAACTAGCTACCATTAACAAAGAATGAAGCTTTTGTTTTATACATCCAGATCCAAAATCGTGCATGGGCTTGGAGCCATGTTTTGGGCGGAAGAATCGGGGCCCAAACCCAGTCTTCGGTCCAAAAGGCCTCTTCAGCTGCAGTTCTCTTCAACAGACTTTTCGTCCACTTGTACTCCTCTGATTGGGTCAAAGCTCAGACCATTGGAAAGCTCTTTCCGAGCTGGTCGTTTTGACATAAGGTAGGCCCAATTCGAGTTAGAGTCCAAAGATATGGCATTAGGAAGTTCTGGCATTTGTGGCTCCTTTATCTCGCTAAAGTGGCACGATTAAGCACATAATGGACTTTGAAGCCTGAAATGCATAAAAACACGTAATCAGTATTAACTCTTACTTATTATTCACATAATTGGTCTAACAGTATGATGATTATTAGGGGTTAAAACTACAGTTTTGGGCTCTTATCAAACCACCAAACAAACATTTTGCTTGTCCTCAAGCAAAGATGAGAAATTAGAATAAGTGACCAAAATGGAGTTCTAACTACTCTCGTTTTATTTGAGTGCGATTGCATTGACCATATGCAACAAGGCCTTAAACCACTAGGAATTCCCTAGTGGACGAGTTATAACCTCGTGAGAGTTTTCTAGTGAAGGTACTCACAAACTTCATCTATACTCTGGCGACTAAGAAATAAAACTATTGTTTTCTCATTCATGTCTCAACTATCTATACATCTCACTAGCAAATACATAAGAATAACCCGGTCCGAACCCTAAGCTAATATATGCATAATAATCAATCATCTAAATTAAACATATAACAATGAGTAATACTATGAAATGTAATAGCGGTCCGTTTATGAAAACTTCGGAATAAGCGTCCTTAAGTAGGTCCTCACATAAATGTCAAGACAAAAACCACTCTGATTTTTCCACTCAAGTTTCGCTACTCCAGTGTGCAGTGGGCACACTTTACCTTACAATCTCAATGACAACAAAGGAAGCGGGTCGATCAAACACATCTGCCACTTACTATCACACTAACCTATTCCTAATTGAGCTAGAGGTCTTTATTAGGTGTTGCGGGGATTAGGAGATGGTTTAAAAAGGAAGGAAATGGATATTCGAAAAGGACAAGTCTGAGATAATAGAGTCTTCATATTTTGTAACTAGAGAAACCTTGTTATTTACTTTTGCTTCTACACTTTGTTTCCATCCTTAGCCATATTTTTTTTTTCTTTTCTTTGGCTTTTGACTCCCTTTATTCTATTTTTTGGAGTTTTGATTTATTTCTATTATTTTTTTTTCTTTTTCTTTGGATGGAAACTTCTTTTCTTTATTTCCGGAAGCAACTAACTAATTGTTGTTTACACAGGTTTTTCTCTTCTTCTTTCTTCATCATTCTATTCTCAGACTTATTCTAAATTGGGTAGGTTGATTTATTCTTTTTTTTTTTTTTTTTTTTTATTTTGTTTTTGTTTTGTAACAGGGTAAAGGAATTGTGGTTTATGGAAGGGCTAATGAAAGGCTTAGAGGGGCGACTAGCGGAAAATAATTCATAGGTTTGAATTTCTGGCTATATCGATCCAAAGAGGGCCTAAATTCTCGCTTAGGATATGGTTTAGTGATCAAGCAAGTGGGCGTGTGATTTCTCTATCTGGATTTTACTTCTCCCTTGTGTCATTTCTCAAATGTTTCACTCATATAAGGCTTTAGGCTATATTCTCACAGGATTTGTAGAATAAGTACTCTAGCCTAGATTTCATAAACTTCTTGCCAAACAATCATAGATACTCATGTAATATATTTATAGATAGATGCAAAGATTATTACCTACATATTAACCTAAGTTTCTAACTATTATTACGATGCAAAAGCTCATTGAGACTTCTAGATTGTTAAGAGCATAGAGAAGAAAACAATACCAATATTCCTAAGTGTATAGCATATTTTTTTTTTTTTTATTTATATTTTTGAATTTTGAAATTTTAACTAGAAAACAAGTGCATATTATACATATCTATATCTAACGGATGTCTTAATTACCGTGTTTCTATGCCCCCAAACAAGAAGCATGCTTTGTCACCAAAGCATTTAAATAAAGAGGGTAGGAAAAATACCATTGAAGCGCGTGAAATTCAAGAACATCTGCAAAACAAAGTTAAAACATACAAATATAGTAATAAAAATACTGACGCAACTCTATAAGAGTTCCACCCATTATGGGGTTAACAGAATTAAATTGCTTGGGACATAAGCAGACACTAACTTAACTAAAACTTACCTGCACCCCAACATCTACTCGTCATCCTCCTCTTCTATATGAGGTTCTTTCGCATCCTGCCATGCCATAACAACTTGCCACGCCTTCCGTCGTGTATCATCAACTAGTGCTAACCTCTCTAGTGTTATTTGGTGCGATGGGGTGTAAGGGGCAACCAAATGTGGTTGCACCTGCCATCCCGCCAAGTCATGGCTCGGAATGATCTTACCACCACGATTGGTGGGTCTCATGATTTCGACCCTTTCCCAATCCGTAATGCGCGTACAGAATATGGGTAGGCAAAGCGTGGCGTAAGGCGGCAAACCAAGGCAGGCATAAGAAGGTACTTATGCCTCAAGGAATGGCCTCGCTTTGAGTAGTAGCAACTAAAACTTCGGGGAATGTCATACCGACGGCGTCCCTCGGCTAAAGCAAAGGAAAGCGTCACCGGCGATATTATTAAGGTATAAACTGCCGTTCCCTAGAATGTTCATCATGATGAACAACATGGTAATGCCTACATTCAGTGATATGCTTTCGAGGCGATGTTATATTGGTCTTGGTCCATGATCTGAAACACCCTCCCCATAATACTCATGGAAATAGGCATATTCATATAGGTATGAGTTATCGTCATATATCCCCGTGTGCATAGAGATTCGGTAATGGCAATCCGAAACCAAAGCTATCAAGTGCTTACTTGAATTCCATAGTCGTGCCATCAAAAGCAAGGGAAAATTTTTGTTCTCCTTCTTGGGTACAAAAAGAAAGTAATATTATTATAGAAGAATTCAGTTAGCTTTGGTGAAAAACAATCGTCATCACTTACCGGAAGATGCCGCCATCCTAATCGCACGATCCGGCTCGTGAACGATGCTCCATAGGTATCGGTTCCCATCAAGTCCTCAAATGACTGTTCGGGAATCACTATAGGAGGTGTCATCTTAAAACTACTCGTAGAAGCAGTCGCGAAAACACGGAAGAAACCTCGAAAAATTTGAATTTCATTAACTACGGGAGGAGGCGGCCTTCGTATAAGCGCGAAGTCAGCTCTTGGGTTTTGAAATTACTGATGTTTTAGCGGCGAATTGGCGCTCTACTTGAAGCGTCGGTGATTTTTTTCGATTCTGAGTGTAATAGAGGGGAAGTCGGCTCTGCTTGGCTAGGCTTCGTAGTGGCGAAAGTGAGTTTCTAAGAAAAACAAGAAAAAAGGTTGGAGTGAAAAGTGAAAGATGATTGTGGGGTGTAGTGTGGGTTGTGAGTGTAGTATGATGGAAGTTTAAATAGGTTACGGGTTTCCAAAGCGAATCGACAAATTGCCAAATTGTTTTAAGGCAATTTCGGAAATAGAAAAACTGCCAAACCGAAGCGGAAACTAACCATAGTTTTGATTTCCTAACAACCCCGGTATCTAAACTCTCCTACATATCATGCTACCACTATTTTAAACTTTTACTCCAAGACAACCTTACGAAAGATGATCAAAATAAATTATATTAAAATAATATGAAATCAAGCAATCTAAAACAAACAACTTAATATTTAAATCTAACTCTTGAAATAAAATTCCACTAACAAAACAATAAAAGCGATGAAATAACGAGGACACAATGATGGTGAACACCTAGGCGTGTGAAGAAGATGGTCCACGAGATGGAGGCGGCTCTGTGGTGACGAATGGCTTGAGCCATCTGGCTGCTTGGCGGCGACACTCATGCCTCTCGGACTTCGGTGAGACGGACTCATCCACGAGTGGCATCGTCGTAGCATCTCTATCTGAACAAAAGACGTGCTTCCATCTCGGTCTTGAGTCTTTGCATATTGGGCTTGGTGATTACGGTGGATAATCTCCAAGTTAGACAAGATATCTTCGAGCCCTTTTCGAGCATTTCAACTTTCGTGAAAGTTCGTTTGCTTATTCGAATTACAATTTGTCTATGTGGGATATCTTCACGGATCGATAAGCGCATCATAACCCGGTTTGCGGCATTATCATTCGTTCTAAATTAGAAGTATGACTATCGAAATTATCCTCAACCAACCATGTCATATCTTAGCCTTCATTATTCGACTCATTTGTATTCTCTGCAGACAACGGCCAAGTTTCTTGGATGCATTCCTTATAAATACTTGCATTAGAATGCAATTTGATCTTAATAGGAGCAGATTTAGCGGCGGCTCTAAATGAGAGCATAATCTTAGTGATCAATACGGGGAAGAGGCCATGCTCTTCCCCACTCCTCTAATCACATTCAAAATTACATCGAGGATGCAGAAATTACACTCATCCGTTTGCAAAATCGAGAGAATGTGCGGACTTGAAGTCCGATGTCGTGACTTTGTCTTTCCGAGGGCGTTCCTACCAATCAGCGAGCTCTGACCCGGTTGATTGGTTCTCGTGGTCGCCCGGCGAGCGCAATGAGATATCGTATTGTATTCACCCCTATGACCGTATCTTTCATCAAAGCAGGAGCTGCGATTATCTTTGGGGTTCTGAATGGTCAAATATCTAGGTTGGTTCTGGTGATTCCTAATAGCTCGACCAACAAGCTGTCACCGTTACTTCCTCCTCGTTCTGCTATCCTAATGAAAATCCTATTTCCCCTCAATTCTCGTTTCTTATAAAATTGTTCTACCAAATCATAGTGATAGAAATCCCGGTCGAATACCACAGTCTGTTCCAATCCCTCTTAATCATATTGGCGTCGTAAAATGGTGCGAATTGGAATTGGCCTCAAAAATAGCGTGCTCGCAACATTCTTCGTCGTGGCGCCATTGGAGTTTGAACTGATTTGGGGTTTGTAGATGGGGTGGATGCAAGTTTGATGAAAACTAACTAAACACAACGGTGGTGGTTTATGGTAGATACGATGGCAGGTTTGAAAAACTTGGATTGGTGTCGCGTTTTCTTGGTGGAAGCGGTTGGAGGTTGTGTTGGTGTTGTACAATGGGGTTGGGTGGTCTTTCTATTTTGATGTATTCTATTTTTAATTTTATTTTTATTTATTTTTATTTGGGTTGCTAGGGTTTGAATTTCAAAGTGTGTCAAGCGGTTGGAGAAGATGAAGTCGCGATTTGTTTTTGGAAGGGGGCTCTGGAGGTGGTATGAGTTCGATTGAAGCCCAATTTGATTTTTCGACTTTCGTCGATTTTTAGCGCAACTTCAAACTAAATTTCCCTGCTTCGTTATCAGTCCGATTTTTGCGAATGAGATATGGAAATGATCAGGAGAGAATTTCCAATCCAATGGTCCATACAACATTCGATTCCAACCATGGGTGACGTATGAGAGGGTGGAAGGGCCTCGAAGTGCGTGTGTGGCGTAAGTTATGCGAACGAATGAACACTAAATTAGATGGCGTCAAACCCAATGAACTATACTAATGGACCTAAACAGCAAAGGAAGTTCGAGCAATCGGATGCAAGGATCGATTGCCCACCCCAAACAAATTTTTAAACACAAAATTTGTTTACAAGCGATGGGTCGTTTAAAGTCGATTCCCAAGACTTGTTGGATTGGTATGTCTATGATTTTAAAATTTTAATTTTATTTTTATTTGTTAAGAAACACGAAAAACAATAAATACATAATTCACTCCATAGAGGAACATGACTCAAAAATCGAGAAAACATCGCGAAAGTGGAAAAGCGTGAATTATGTGAACTGTGGACTTAGGATCCGGTGCTTATAGCCACACACTCCATAGGGAGGGCCGGTTACCTTAATGGTGCACTTACCATTAAATGGAAGTGAAAGGAAGTACACCAATGACAAGGGTCATTCCTCATATATAGGGTCTGTAAAAGGACTTCCTCTATATCGGGGGGCGAAGTTAGTGAAAATGTTTTAACCGTTGACCGTTAACTTGAAAGATACTTGTTGTCCTTGGGATTTACCAAGGTAATTGCCCGTAAGGGGTGACTTGATAACGAGAAAAGGACCGGACCAGCGGGTTTTAGTTTCCCTAGGAAAATATGTAGGCGGGGAGTTGTAAAAGCAAAACCTTTTGTCCGACTACAAACTCTTTGCGCAAGATATGCTTATCATGAAACCGTTTCATGTTGGCTTTATAATCCTTAGCGAGATCGTAAGAATCGCTCACGGATTTCTTCAAGCTCATTTAATTGTAACTTGCGTTTGACACCGCCTCATCAATATTGTAGTTAAGGCTTTTTATAGCCCACGAGCCGCGGTGCTCTCTAATTCAGCGGGCAAATGACATGGTTTCCCAAATACAAGTCTAAAGGGAGACATACCTATAGGGGTTTTGAAAGCAGTTCTATATGCCCATAAGGCATCCGATAGGCGCCGACCCGATCTTTCCTATCGGGGTTTCTTGTTGTTTCTAAAATCTTTTTGATTTCCCTATTAGAAACTTCTACTTGTCCGCTAGTTTGTGGATGATAAGGAGTTGCTACTTTGTGTGTAACTACATACTTTTTCACTAGGGATGCAACAACTCATTTGCAAAAATGTGTTCCCCATCACTAATGATGGCTTTAGGAATGCCAAACCTACAGAAAATGTATTCTTTAATAAAAATACCACGGTCTTATGGTCATTGCTTTCACGCAAGCTAGGGCCTCTATCCATTTTAGACCGTAGTCACGGCAACTAGAATATAAATATAACCGTGGGAAAGCAGGGGAAAGGGCCCATGAAATCAATACCCCAAACATCAAAAATTTCTACTATCAAGATTGGATTTAATGGCATCATATTTGCCATTGATTGAAGCCCAAGTTGTTGGCAAGCGAATACCGTCTTTGCAATGCACTTGGGCATCCTTAAAGAGGGTAGGCCAATAAAATCCACATTGAAGAACTTTAGCGGCTGTTTTCATTTCGCTAAAGTGGCCACCACACTCTTTGTCATGGCGAGCGATAGAACTTCATTATATTCCCCTTTGGGGAATGCAGCGACGAATAATCGATCCGTACAATACTTAAAAGGTAGGGCTCATCGGTAGTATAACTTGACTCGGCCAAGAACTTCTTACGTTCATTTCTTGTCCAATTATAAGGCATAACATCAGCGGCTAAATAGTTTACGATGTCCCATACCATGGTGATGAAAAAATAGCATCTGAGATGCTCATCGGGGAAAAGAGTCGGTATGGACGGAATCACTACTATCGTCATTTGTAAGTCTAGATAAGTGGTGCGGCAACTTCGTTTTCGACCCCTCTTTTGTCCTTTATTTCTAATGTGAACTCTTGCGGGGAGAAGAATCCATCGGATTAATCTCGCTTAGCATCCTTCTTTGCAAGAAGGTACCTAAAAAGGCTGCATGGTCCGTGTAAACTAAAGTTTTAGAACCAACCAAATAAGGGCCGAAACTTATCTAAAGCATAAATGGCAGCTAAAATTCTTTTCAGTAGTTGAATAATTCCGTTGAGCATCGTTTAATGTTTACTAGCATAATAAATAACGGTGGACTTATTATCTAGTTTTACGTCCCAAAGGCGACACCAACTGCATAGTCACTAGCATCACACATGAATTGAAGGTTTAGACCAATCGAGGGAGGCTGTATAATAGGTGCGATGGTTAGGGTGACTTTTAAGGTTTCAAAAGCCTGTTTGATTAAAATTAAAATCAAAGATTGCATCCTTCAAAAGCGAGGTTAGTTAAAGGTCAAGCTATTTTTGAAAAATCTTTAATGAAGCGCCTATAAAACCCTGCATGGCCTAGAAAGGCTCTAATCTCCTGGGCGGTCCGTGGTTTAGGTAATTAAGCTATCTTATCTAGTTTGGCTTTATCTACTTGATGCCATCACTAGATACAATATGACCTAGTACTATTCCCTTTTGACCATGAAATGACACTTTTCCCAATTTAAAGCGAGGCTCTTTTCTTCTTCACGTGTCAAGACCTTAGGCGAGGTTAGACAAACATTACGTAAAGGAGTCTCCATAGATAGAAAAATCATCCATGAACACTTCCATAAAAGCTCTACCATGTCACTAAATATATGAAGCATACACATTTGGAAGGTACGGGGGCATTACAAAGGCCAAAGGCATTCGTTTATAGGCATATGTTAGAAGGGACATGTGAAGGTTGTCTTTTCTTGGTCATCAATATCAATAATAATCTGAAAATAGCGGAGTAGCCATCGAGGAAAACAATAAAAGGCATGACCGGCTAGGCGTTCTAGCATCGATCTATAAATGGTAAGGGAAAGTGGTCCTTTTCGTGTCATAGCATTTAAGCGTATGCAATCAATACTGATTCTCCATTTCATAGGACCTTGGTGACAACATAGTCACCCTTCCGTTACGATACCATGGTAACTCCGATTTCTTAGGAACTACATGAATGGGACTTACCCATTCACTATCGGAGATTGGGTATATAATACCCGCGTCAGTAATCATAGACTTCTTCCCTAACCACCTCTTTCATGGCGGGGTTCAAAAGCGACGAGGTTAGGTTGAGAAGTCTTCAGCGTTATCCTCAAATGGATCGATGAGTGCAAACATTGGGGTCAATTCCTTAATATCGGCTAGGGACCAACCAATCATGAGACCGATGTTCCCTAATCACCCTTATTAAACATGTCTCTTCATCCTTAGTTAACAGAGAAGATATAATTATCGGGTGACTACCATCGGATCAAGTTGAATATATTTTAACTCGGGGAAGAGGTTTAAGCAAGGATGTGGGCCGGAATGTCCATTGATGTTTCATAAGTGTCCTTATCTTGCGTAATGAAGACTTGCTTAGGTAGCAAGTCTTCGTAATCAGTATATGGAGCAACTGACGGGTCTACAATTGGTGTGGACTCCAGGATGGTGTTGACTTCCTCTAAGTAGGAGTCATTTACAAAATCAGAAGTTCCAAAAGAAAGGAATTTGTACATATTGTTTTCAGGAAACGTGTTGTTAAAATAATCTTGAGCTAAACTCTCGATCATGCTAACCTCCCCATCTACTGCGAATCGTAGCTGTTTCATCATTTTAAAACATTTACCTCGATTGATGAGATGGCCAAAAGATAAGGACATCTTTCCATAGCGACAATTTATAAAGCGCATTGGCGATTTGCCAAGAAGGCGTCCTAAAATGATCGGTCTGAGTCATTAGCGACTTACGTATCGAGGATAACAAAATCAGCGGGGATAGTAGAAATCTGAACCTTAACAACACGTTTTCCACTACACCTTTAGGATACTTAATTGACTGTCCGCTAATTGCAGCGTTATTTTTGTAGGTTGCATTTCACGTAGACCTATTTGTTTATACAAGTAATACGGGGAGTAAGTTAACACTCGCCCCGGGTCTAATAATAAAGGCGGTCGTCGTGTGGGAATCTCTAAGGTGCATTTTCTGATGGGGCGACCCGGGGTCCTTGTACTTAACAATTCCATTATTTTCGGATAAAGTTGGGAACTGTTCCGTTAAAAAAGCGTCTTTAGGTATGTTGGTCTTCGCCTAGTAGTGCACAACTCTTTAAGAAACTTAAGCGTGGTTAGGTAGCTTTTTAATAGCCGAGAAAAGGAAGGTTTATCGTTAGATTCTTGAAAACATTCCTAATTTCCTCAAAGTTTGTATCCCCTGGTTAGCATGGCTAATTTTTGAGAAGCGGTGGTTTAAGCTCTATATTTAGTGTATGGCTCGAATTGAAGTGTAACCTTGGCTTTACTGTTTCTTAGGTTGTGGTTTAAGCTGGGACCTCTACGATTGGTAGGTTCTTCAGTTTCTATTTCGCATATCTAGTTCGATATCCGGTGTAGGAGAATCTTGATGGGGTAACTATAGGCATAGCTACTTTGTTATCAACCACTCTTCGAGGTGGGCGGAGAGTGGTGATGGCATTTAGGTCACCTACGATTGTAGTTTCCGTACTAGAATTACCGTTTACCTCAAAATTTGTGTTTCTTTGTTTTAGGGTTTGGTATTGCTTGTCCGGAAACGCGCTTTTGGTTGGGCTTTTCATTGGGCTAAGCTTGTTGTATGCCCCGATTTATGGATTGTAAAATCTGTTGGTTTGATTGAGTCATTGTGCAGGCGAGTTAACCAAGCGCGCCTTATCGGCTAGGGTGAAAGGGAATACCCTCGGTTTAATTTTCCTCACCAACCGTAGGATGGTGGAATGTAAATAAGGACTTGTTCAATCCTAATGCGTGGCGATAAGGTTTTCATGGTCTAACCCATGAAAAGCGGGTAACAAATTAAATATGTTTGGGGGGATTCGAAAATCCCCCCTTTGGGGTCTGCTAGAACGATGCGATTTAGGGCTATCGCTCAAGGCTTTGTAAAAGTCGGGAGAGAGGAGTCTCTCTTTCTTGACCCATTATGTCGGGTATGGTGTGTGTGATAGTAGTTAGAGGTGGGTGGGTTGTGTACTAGATAGACTTGTTTGTTGCGTGTAATTACGTTTTTGTTGTTTTGTTCGACCGGACCTTAATCTCATGCAAGACTAAGTTGAGCTTAACTAAACATGCAACACTCCAAACAATTACGATATACTAGTAGAAAACCTCTAAGCGGAAATGCGAGGTATGGAAGAAAGGAATACGATGGCGTCCTTGCTTAAGCTTATGAATAGCGTCTTGTGTGCAGCGTGTTCGGTGTATATAAGAGATTAGAACACGAAAAATATGGAAGATCAAAGTTTGAATCAAACTGTGGAAATCCGGAAATTTTTTAATCGGGCGCGGTCGGCGCATAGAAGCGGCCTTCAAGGCCCGGAGTAATTTTTAGTTTACGGTGTTTTTAGGGGGGTCGCTCAAATGGGGGGTCGCTTCGATGGGAAGTCGAGTTCGTGTTTGGAGCTGGTGGCGGTATGAAGCGTATGCTGGCTTCGAGAGGGTAAACAAAATTCCGATAACTTAGCGCGTGGCTCTCCTTGAAGCTGGTATTTCAGGTATTTTTTAGCGGAATTTGTCACTTGTTGGAATGGGGAACCACAGTATGAAACAAACAAGGGTGGGTGGGTTTAATGGGACTTAATAATGACTACTTCTACTATGAAAACAATGCTAAAGTGTAACTAAGATGGCAGCGGCGCCATTTGATAATTATAAAATGATTAGTCTACCTACGAAATGAACTATGTATTCAAAACGTAAGTAAACTAAAACTGAACTTTTACGAGTCTATTATCAAAGCTTCTACTCTCGATGCGAATTGCACTAAGTGGAGTAGGAAGTTCGTTCCACTCCTAGTTCCCTAGCATGGATTGTTTTCTAAGTCTAAGAAATCTCTCTTAAGTCAATGAGAGCTTTACAAAATGTTATGCTAACAAGACGCGTTATTTTAAATAACTAGATATAATAAATAACCAGATAAAATATAACTAAAGATAATCTCTGAAGCTACGGAAATACGATTGTTTGACTCTAGATAAAGAAATAGAGGGAATTAAATCCACCTCGACTCCAACTTAATAACCTAGTATAGATTGTCGTATCTCGATTCTTACGTTTTAACGGCAAGAATTTCGAGTCTAATCCCTAGTGTTCATGGCATTCCTCTGGGATACTAACTAGCATGTGAGGTCGTCTACCCATTCTCATGGCGAAACACGACCTTCTAGAGTGGAATAGATTCTACTACCAAATTCTATACTAACCACTAAGTTTTAGTCAAGGCTTCATCAACCCCCTCTAATGGAGGTTTAGCCTTGAGTCATCAACCCAACATTTCCCATTGAATCTAAAGTAAACATAATGTAAGAAATTGAGATTTACTTAGTTAACAATAATGAATCTAATTTAATGCGTTTGGAATGGAATAATAACAAGAATTTAATTTAGATCTAGAATGGAAATGACAAAATTCGAAATGGACAACTAACTATTTTATTTATCTAATCAATCAAGAACAATGATTCAAAGATTTAATCTAAAAACAGAATTGAAATAGAACTAAAACTTAATTTCTTAATAAAACTAGATCTAGAATTCTATATATTAATTTAGGTCTAACTAGCTACCATTAACAAAGAATGAAGCTTTTGTTTTTATACATCCAGATCCAAAATCGTGCATGGGCTTGGAGCCATGTTTTGGGCGGAGAAGAGGCCCAAAACCCATTCTTCGGTCCAAAAGGCCTCTTCAGCTGCAGTTCGCTTCAACAGACTTTTCGTCCACTTTTGCTCCTCTGATTGGGTCAAGGCTTGGACCATTGGAAAGCTCTTTCCGAGTCGATCGTTTTGACATATGGTAGGCCCAATTCCGAGGTCTGAGTCCAAAGATATGGCATTGGGAAGTTTACTGATATGTTGCTCCTTTATCTCTCGCTAAAGTGGCACATTACGCACATAATGGACTTTGAAGCTTTGAAATGCATAAAACACGTAATCGGTATTAACTCTTACTTATTATTCACATAATTGGTCTAACGGTATGATTATTAAGGGGTTAAAACTACAGTTTTGGGCTCTTATCGGGGTTAATGCAATTAAATTGCTTGGGACATAAACAGACAATAACAAAACTTAAAAACTTACCTTATCTCCCGCTTAAACATCCTCCTCCTCATTAAAGAGATGAGGTTCCTTTGCATCCTGCCAGTCCATTATAACTTGCCAAGCTTGCCGCCATTTATCATCTACTAATGCTAACTTTGTTAAGTGTTATTATGTGCGATGGGATGTGCGGTCGCGACCAAATGGCTACACCGCCATCCGGCCAAGTCATTATTAAGTAATGAGACAACCACTAATTGGTGGGTCTCATGACTTCAACCCTTTTCCAATCTGTGAATTATGCACAGAATACAGGTAAACAACTACGCATGATGCGGCTTACCAAAACAGGCATAAGAAGATACTTACGCCTCATGCTTTGGGCTCTCTTAAGACTAGCGACTAAAACTCGGGGAATGTCATATCAGCGACGTCCCTTAGCTAAAGCGAGGAAAATATCACCAGCAGATCTTGTTTTGCGAAATGAGCGCCATTCCCCAAAATATTCATCGGGATGAATAACATGGTGGTGCCCTACGTTTAAGGAAAGGCTACCAAGGGCAAATGCTATCGCCCCGGTCCATTACTTTCGAAATACCCCTCCCCCATAATACTCGTGGAAATATGTATAATCATAAAGGTATGCATTATCGGTTATATATGCCCATGTGTGAACAGGATCATGTATTTGTAATCCTGAAACTAAAGCGACCACATTTTTATTGAATTTATGTGTCGTGTCATCGACTACGACGGAGAATTCTTGTTCTCCATCTTGATTACAATAGAATTTAACGTGGTCATAGAAATAAGCAGTAAGCTGTGGTGAATATGAATCGTCATCACTTACCAGTAGATGACGCCATCCTAATCGGGGATCGTGGCCGGAACCAATGTCCATAGGTCTCGGTTCCCAACCGTCTTCGAAAGACTGTTGAGGTATGACTATAGGAGATGTCATCTCAGCGACTCTTTGAGCAGTTCAAAAATCACGGAATGACCATCGAAAATTGGAATTTCCGTGTTCACGGATGGCGGTAGCGTGCGCTTCGCTTTGGGGTTTTGGGTTTTGGAATTACAAGGTATTTGGCCGAAGTCGCGCGCTCAAGGAGGGCTGGTCGCTTCGAGTAAACTTTACGAAAGTGTATGCGAGTGCGGAGGTGCGCTAACCGAAGCGCAGCGGCGGCTTCGTAAGTGCTAAAGCGAGGAGTTTAGAGGAAAAAGAATGAAAAGCTTGGAGTGAAAGGTGAGGGATGATGGTGGGGTGTAGTGTGGTTTGTTAGTGTAGAATGAAGGGAGTTTAAATAGGTTCTCGAGCTTCCAAAACGAATCGGCAAGTTGCCAAATTGTTTTAAAGGCAATTTAGGAAATAGAAAAATTCAAACCCAAAAGCGGAAACAAACCATCTTCTTGATTTTCTAAAAATCACGGTATCTTTTATCTTGGATTTAGAATAGTAACTTCTAAACTCTCCTAGATTTCATGCTACCACCACACAAAATCATAGATATGCCAATATCGGCCAAATTCTCAACCTTTCCTCCAAGACAACTTTTTACAAACGAGATGATCATATAGCTAATTATGCTCGGTATAAATATTACCACCCCCAATCAAGTTGGGAAGGTGAGATTAATGATAAAAATAAGCAGAACTCGAAAATAACCAATTATATTAAAATTTAAATTTAAAACCAAACAACATAAAACAAACACTTTAATATTTAAATTTAACAACTGAATTAAAATCCAACTAATAAAACAAAATCATGAAATAACAAATGAACACAAACCGATGGTGAACACCTAGTTATGTGATGAAGATGGGACGAGATGGAGATTGGCCCTGGGATGGAGAATGGCTTGAACCATCGTCGCCCGGCGGACGACGCTCATGCCCGGTCGGACTCGGCTGAAACGAGAATCCTCCACGGGTGGCATGCGTCGTAGCATCTCTATTCGAACAAAGCGTGCTTCCATCTCACCCTGATCGCATCTTGGGCTTGTTGATTTGGTGGATAGTCTCCATGTTAGACAAGATATCGTCCTGACCCCTTTCGAGCATTTCAAGTCTCGTCTGAAGGTTCGTTTGCTTATTTTGAACTACAATCTGTCTATCTTGGATATTTTCACAAATACCATAAACGAACATAAAGGCAGTTTACAACACTTGTATCGTTCTAAATTAGAACTACAACTATCTAATGCATCATCATCCAGACATGTCATATCCTCCCTTTCATCCTCCGACTCAACCACCTTTTCTTCGGACAACTGCCAAGTCTCTTGGATGCAATCCGTATAGATACTTGCATTAGAATGCAATTTGATCTTAATAGGAGCAGATTTTTTGCGGCGACTCTAAGGAGAGCATGATCTTAGTGATCAATCACGGGAAGAAGCCAAGCTCTTTTCCACTCCTCTAATCACATTAAAAATTAAATCAAGGATGCAGAAATTATACTTATTTGTTTGCAAAATCCAGAGAAGCGTCGCGGACATTGCGGACCGATATCGTGACTTTGTCTTTCAGGGGCGTTCGGACCAATCCACCGAGCTTCTGACCCGGTTGATTGGTTCTCGGGATTGATTGGCGGATGCAATGAGATTTCGGATTGTATTCACCCTCCACGATAGTATCTTTCATCAAAGCGGGAACTCCGATGAACTTGGGATTCGAATGGTCGTTCTAGGTTGCTTTCAGCGTAATTTCTTGTTGACCCAACAAGCTGTCTCGTTACTTCCTCCTCCGTTCTCGCTACCTTTATGAAAATCCTATCCCCCTCCAATTCTCGCTTCTTATAAAATTGTTCTACCAAATCATAGTGATAGAACTCCTCAGTCGAGTACCACAGTCCGTTCCAATCCCTCCTAATCATCTCCGCATCGTAAAATGGCGTGAAGCTGTCGGCATCAAACGCGTGCTCCGGCAAAATTCTTCGTCGTAGCGCCATTGAAGTTTTTAAAACAACCAATGGGTTGTAGACGGTGGGGGAGGCGAGTTTGATGTAAAACAACTAAAGACACGGTGGTGGCGATGGTGGGTACGGTGGTGGTTGAAGCTTGAATTGGTGGCTGTTTTCGGAGTTTTAAAATTGTTGGGGTTGGTGGTGGTAATGGTTTGGAGAAGATTTGTGTTTGATTAAAATGGTTGGCGTGGGTGTAGTTAGGTTTCCATTTTTTTTTTTTTTTTTTTTTTTTGGTGTTTAAGTTGAAATTTTGTTAATGCCGGTGGTGGGTTGTTAGCGCGATACTGTTCGTGGAAACAGAGGGGGCGCAGGTGCGCTGCTAGTCCACGGCAACTAGAATATAAATGAAACCGTGGGAAACAGGGAAAGGACCCATGAAATCAATGCCCCAAACGTCAAAAATTTCTACTATCAAGATTGGATTTAATGGCATCATATTACGCTTCGTGATTCGCCCAAGTTGTTGGCAACGAATACACGTCTTGCAATGCACTTGGGCGTCCTTAAAAAGGGTAGGCCAATAAAATCCACATTGAAGAACTTTAGTAGCTGTTTTCATCCCACTAAAATGGCCACCACACTCTTTGTCATGGCAGAACGATAGAACTTCATTATATTCCCACCGGGAATACAACGGCGAATAATCGATCCGCACAATACTTAAAAAGGTAGGGCTCATCCCGTAGTATAACTTAACTCGGCCAAGAACTTCTTACGTTTATTTCTTGACCAATTATAAGGCATAACATCAGCCGCTAAATAATTTACAATGTCGAAGATACCATGGTCTGAAAAAATAGCATCTGATGCTCATCGGGGAAAAGAGTCGGTATGGACTCGGAATCTATTATTATCGTCGTTTGTAAGTCTAGATAATTGGTCAAGCAACTACGTTTTCGACCCTCTTTTTGTCCTTTATTTCTAATGTGAACTCTTGCGGGGAGAAGGATCCATCGGATTAATCTACGCTTAGCATCCTTCTTTGCAAGAAGGTACTTAAGTGGCTGCATGGTCGTGTAAACTAAAGTTTTAGAACCAACCAAATAAGGGCTGAAACTTATCTAAAGAATAAATGATGGCTAAGAATTCTTTTTCGGAGTTGAATAATTCCGTTGAGCATCGTTTAAGGTTTTACTAGTATAATAAATAACGATGGACTTATTATCTAGTTTTTGTCCCAAAGATCGCACCAAGCTGCATAGTCACTAGCATCACACATGAGTTGAAAGGTTTAGACCAATGGAGGTTGTATAATTGGTCGAGAGGTTAGAGGCTGGCTTTTAAAGTTTCAAAAGCCTGCTTACATTTAAAATTAAAATCAAAGATTGCATCTTTTAAAAGCAGATTAGTTAAAGGCCTAGCTATTTTCGAGAAATCTTTAATTAATCGCCTATAAAAACCTGCATGGCCTAGAAAGGCTCTAATATCACGAACAGTCCGTGGTTTAGGTAGAGTCACTATCTTGTCTAGTTTGGCCTTGTCTACTTCGATGCCATCACTAGATACAATGTGACCTAGTACTATGCCCTTTTTCACCATAAAATGACACTTTTCCCAGTTTAAAACGAGGCTCTTTTCTTCACACCGTGTCAAAACCTTAGACAGGTTAGACAAGCGATCGTGAAGGAGTCTCCATAGATAGAAAAATCATCCATGAAAACTTCCATAAAGCGCTCTACCATGTCACTAAATATATGAAGCATACACCGCTGGAAGGTACCAGGAGCATTACAAAGGCCAAAAGGCATTCGTTTATAGGCATATGTTCCAAAGGGACATGTGAAGGTAGTCTTTTCTTGGTCATCAATATCAATAATAATCTGAAAATAGCCACGAGTAGCCATCGGAAAACAATAAAAAGCATGACCCCAGCTAGGCGTTCGAGCATTTGATCTATAAAAGGTAAAGGAAAGTGATCCTTTCGTGTCATAGCATTTAAACATCTGTAATACTACCAATCCTCCATTTCATAGGACCTTGTGTGACAACATAGTCACCCTTTCCGTTACGTACCATGGTAACTCCCGATTTCTTAGGAACTACATGAATGGGGCTTACCCATTCGCTATCAGAGATTAGGTATATGATACCCGCATCGAGTAGTCGTAAGACTTCTTCCCGAACCACCTCTTTCATGGCAGGGTTCAAGTGATGGTGAGGTTCGCGAGAAGTTTTCGCGTTATCCTCCAAATGGATAAGATGAGTGCAAACATT
The DNA here is from genome assembly GCF_015680905.1 of Coptis chinensis. Taxonomy (NCBI): domain Eukaryota; kingdom Viridiplantae; phylum Streptophyta; class Magnoliopsida; order Ranunculales; family Ranunculaceae; genus Coptis; species Coptis chinensis. Next base: position 42,286,799 of record NC_141463.1, read on the forward strand.
AGGGTCAATTCCCTTAATGTCGGCTAGGGACCAACCAATCGCAGACCGATGTTCCCTAATCACCCGGATTAAACGTGTCTCTTCATTCTTAGATAACAGAGAAGATATAATTACCGGATGACTACCATCCGGATCAAGTTGAATATATTTTAACTCTGAGGGAAGAGGTTTAAGCACTGGGGTGGATGGAAAATCAACAGATGTTTTGTCAGGGTCCTCATCTTGCATAATGAATACTTGCTTAGGTAGCAAGTCTTCATACTTAGTATATGGAGCGACTGGCGGTTTTACAATTGGTGTGGACTCAAGGATGGTGTTGACTTCCTCCAAGTAGGAGTCATTTACAAAATCTGAAGTTCCAAAAGAAAGGAATTTGTACATATTGTTTTCGGGAAAAGTGTTGTTAAAATAATCTTGAGCTAAGCTCTAGATCATGCTAACCTCCCCATCTATAGACGAATCTGGTAATTGTTTCATCATTTTAAAAATATTTACCTCAACAGTAAGATGGCCAAAAGATAAGGACATCTTACCATCGTGACAATTTATAAAGCGCGTTGGCGGTTGCCAAGAAGGGCCCTAAGATGATCGGTCTGCAGTCGTTAGCGACTTACGTATCGAGGATAACAAAATCCGCGGGATAGTAGAAATCTGAACCTTAACAAGCACGTTTTCCAATACACCCTTAGGATACTTAATTGACTGTTAAGCTAATTGCAGCGTTATTTTTGTAGGTTGCATTTCCTGTAGACCTATTTGTTTATATAAATATCACGGGAGTAAGTTAACACTTCGCCCGTGTCTAATAAAGCGGTTGTCGTGTGGGAATCTCCTAAGGTGCATTTTATTGTAGGGCGACCTAGGGTCCTTGTACTTAACAATTCCATTATTTTTGGATAAAGTTGGGAACCTATTCAGGTTAGAAAGGCGTCTTTAGGTATGTTTGTCTTATGCCTAGTAGTGCACAACTCCTTAAGAAACTTAAGCGTGGTTAGGTAGCTTTTAATAGCCGAGAAAAGGAAGGTTTATCGTTAGATTTTTGAAAATGTTCCTAATCTCCTCAAAGTTTGTATCCACGGGTTAGCATGGCTAATTTTGAGGGAGCGGTGGTTTTGCTCTATATTTAGCGTATGGCTCGACTTGATGTGTAACCTTGGCTTTCTGTTTCTTAGTTTGTTGTTGAACCTGGTACCTCTACGGTGGTAGGCTCTTGAGTTTCTATTTCGTATCTAGTTCGATATCCGGTGTAGGAATCTTGATGGGGTAACTATAGGCATAGTTACTTTGTTATCAACCACTCTTCCAGAGCGGAGAGTGGTGATGGCATTAAGGTCACCTACAATTGTAGTTTCCGTACTAGTACTACCGTTGACCTCAAAGGCTGTGTTTGCTGTTTTAGGGTTTGTTATTGCTTGTCTTGGAAACACGCCTTTTGGTTGGGTTTTCTCTTGGGCTAATTGTTGTATGCCCTGATTTATGGATTGTAAGATATGTTGGTTTGATTGAGTCATTGATTGGAAAAGTTGTTGGGTAATCTGTATAAAGGCGTCTATACGATCCGGTTGTGATGGTGTAGTAGTCCGCAGTGGTGGCATTTTGGAACTATCTCACGTTGATTATTTATGGGTGGGTTGTGATAGTTACTATTGTTAACCAGAACGATACCTCTATTGGTATTATAACTATTATAATTACCTTGACCTTGTGCTAGACCTTGTCATGGTTGCGCTTGGTTGTTATAATTATTATAATTTCCCTGACCTTGTCCTTGTCCTTGCCTAGGTGGAGCTTGGTTATAGCTGTTTGCTTGCCTAACATTTTGGTTATTAAACTATGGAGGTGTAACTTGTTGATTGTTTCGCCAACTAAAGTTGGGATGTTGTCTCCATGGGGCATTAGGAATAGGATAGCTATTAATGGAGCAAACATTATCTTGCTCTGATTGTTGTTGTTCATAGGCGAGAGGACAATAGGAGTCAGGGTGCTCAGGACTCAAATAGAAATTACATGGGTTGGAGTTTACATTCATGACGGGGATAGGCTTTTGTTGAACAGAAATAGCCTCAACTTTTTAGTTAGAGATTCGATTAAATTTTTAAGTTCTGGATCGGATTTCATCTTAAACATACCAGCGGCCTTAACTGTTGAAGAAGAACTAGCAGAGCGGGGGATATCATCACTACCCCCCAATTGCTATTGCGTTTAGTTTGCTCTTCTAAAAATTTGTAAGCCTCCGAGGCTCCTTTACTTAGGAAACTACCCCCATTCATTATGTCAAGGACTTCTTTATGGTGATGTTGAAGTCCTTTGAAAAAGGCACGCACTAACGTGTCTTTTGCTAGGTTATGGTGTGGACACTCTATAAGCGGATCGGTGAAGCGATTCCAAGCCTCGAGAAAATGATTCATGAGGATTTACGTGGGAAAAAATGAATCTTGGAAAGCATCTCATCCGTCTTTAGGGGTGGGTAAAAATGTTCCATAAACAGGTGAACAAGTTTAGCCCACGAGTCCCATTAGAGTTAAGGCTTGGCGGTTAACTTAAGATTTGCCTTATTGGCTAAGGTGAAGGGAAATACCCTCAGTTTAATTTGTTCCACACCAACCGTAGGATGATGGAATGTTGTAAGGACTTGTTCAATCCTACGCATGTGTTGATAAGGTTTTTCATGGTCTAAACCATGGAAAACGGGTAACAAATTAAATATGTTTGGGGGAATTCGAAAATCCCCCACTGGGTCTGCTAGAACGATGCAAGATTTAGGGCTATCGCTCAAGGCTTTGTCAGGCTTTGTCAGGTCGGAGAGAGGAGTCTCTCTTTCTTCAGCCATTATGTCAGGCGTTGTTGGTGGAATAGTAGCTAGAGGTGTAGTGATTGGTATACTCGATGGATTTGTTTGTTGACGTTGACGGTTAATTACATTCGGTGTTTTTCTCCGACCAGACCTTAATCTCATGCAAGTCTAAGTCTAAACACGACAACACTCCAAACAATCTTAATATTTTAGTATAAACCTCTAACTGGAGATGCGAGGTATGGAAGAAAGGAATACGATAAGCGTCCTTTCTTCGCTTATGAATAGCGTCTTGTTCTGGCGTGTTGATGTAAATAACAAGTTAGAACACTGAAAAACTTAAAAAATCGAAGTTAGAAACAAACTGTAGAAATCGGAAAATTTAGCTTAGAGACGGTACGCCGCTTCGCTTAGAGGCTGGGTCGGCGCTCAGCGTAACTCCTAGTTCTGTGTTTTTTAGTATGGTTCTTTCGAGTTTTTAGCGTTCGCTCAAGGTTCCGGCGTTTTGGCGCGAGTGCACTTTCGGTTAGAAGCTTGATCGCTTCGGTGTAATTTTTCGCGGAACTTTTCAATCTTGAAGATAAACAACCACGGTATGAATCAAACAAGGGTGGGTGGGTTTAATGGGACTTAAAAATGACTAATTATACTATGAAAACAATGCTAAAAGTGAAACTAAGATGGCAGTGGCCATTTGATAAAAGATAAAATGAATAGTTTACCTACGAAATGAACGATGAAACTCAAAACGTACGTAAACTAAAACTTTAACGTGTCTATATTTATCAAGTTTTCTACTCTCAATTCTATCGAAATAGAGTGGAGTAACAAATTAGTTCCAGTCCTAGTTCTCTAGCATGGAATGCTTTTCAGAAGTTAACTAATCGGTCTTAAGTCCAATGAGAGCTTTACGAAGGGTGTTATACTACGACGATACAATATGAAATTGATTATGTTGAATTTAAACTACTTAATGCTATGGAAATATGATTGTTTTGAATCTAGATAAAGGATTAGAGGGGAATTGAATCCACCTCGAATCCAACTTAATAACCTAGCATAGATTTTTGTATCTCTCGATTTACGTTCTTACGGCAAGAATTTCGAGTTCTAATCCCTAGTGTTCATGGCATTTCTACCAAATACTAACTAGCATGTGAGGTCGTCCACCCATTCTCATGGCGAATCACGACCTTCTAGAGTGGAATAGATTCTACAACACTTCTACACTATACCACTAAGTTTTCATCAAAGCTTCATCAACCCCTCTAATAGAGGTTTTAGCCTTGAGTCATCAACCCATCATTTTCCATTGAATTATAACTACACATCATATTAAAATTCTAACTTAACTAATTTAACTAACAATGTTTCAATCTACTTAAACTACGAAATGATAATCAACAAGAATTAAAACTAGATCTATAAATTGAAATGAAAAAAATTGAAATTGACAAAATAACTATTTTATTTATCTAATCAATCAAGAACAATGATTCAAAGACTTAATCTAAAACAAGAATTGAAAATGGAACTTAAACTTAATTAATCTACTGAAAACTAGATCTAGAATTATATATAGTTTTAGGTCTAACTAGCTACCATTAACAAAGAGCTAAGCTTTTGTTTTATATGTTTTCAGATCAAAAATCGTGCATGGGCTTGGAGCCATGTTTTGGGCGAGAATCGGGCCCAAAACCCAGTCTTTTCGATCAAAAAAAAGGCTTCTTCAGCTACAGTTGTCTTCAATAGACTTTTCGTCCACTTTTTCTCCTCTGATTGGGTCAAGGCTTAGACCATTGGAAAGCCCTTTCCGAGCCGGTCATTTTGAAATAAGGTAGGCCCAATTCTGAGGTCTGAGTCCAAAGATACGTCCTTCGGAAGTTCTGCTAATTTTGAGTGTTGTTTCTGCCCGCGTTGACTTTGACTTTTCATCTTTTGACCGGGCTTTACAGAGGCTTTGTCTTCTTGAATCTTGGCCTTTAATCACCGAACTTCTTAGCAACCAACCATTGCTCCTTTATCTCATCAAAGTGGCATATTTCTGCACATAATTGACTTTGAAGCCTGAAACGCATAAAAACACGTAATAAGTATTAACTCTTAATTATTACTCACATAATTGGTCTAAAAGTATGACTGTTATAGGGTGAAAACTACAGTTTTGGGCTCTTATCACATCGTGATTGCATTTATCATATGCAACAAGGCTTTAAACCTTTAAGTTCCCAAAAAGGACGAGTTATAGTCTCGTGAGGCTTTTCAAGTGATATACCCATAAAATCAATCAATAGCATGTTCAAGAATGATAGTATTTTTTAGAGAGAGAAATTCCTTTCCCACTTAGTGCCTACTCCAACAGACGGTCCCCATTGGTAACTATATTGCTGCAAAGACTCATAGATTATGATGGGAGATAGTAAAAATTGACAAAATTCTCAATCAAGGTTTATGTGTGTACTTAGTCAATCTCCTATACTCTCCTATCAATAAATGGAATCCCTAGTTTACTATAGGTAGATAATCTCGACTTTCAATCCTCACCGGTCATACTCTTAGAAAAGAATCTCTCAAAAGATGGTCTACTATTTTACCTCATGTATGTGGGGAAAAGAATAATGAATACGAACAACCCACATAGTACCTTGAAAAACAGACTTCGAGATGACAGTAGTCTCATGGAAAGAATGTCAATCACATATGAAGTGTCGGGTCCTTCACTTTAACATCCTCTCACCTATTTTAGACTTCGTATCATATTGTAGTGATAAGTCATGGGTTTTAACTTGGCTTAGGTATTGGTTTATGAAGGAAAGATAAAAAGGATTCTAAGGTTGTTTCTAAAAACACTAAGGGTTTGCTTCATTCTTTGGAAGATTTCTTCAAATTCTGTATTGCAGAGAAAATTCTTCCTTTGTCTTAGCTTTTCCATCCATTCTGTTCAACTTATTTTTTTTTATTTTTTTTATTTTTTTTAACTCAGTGGTATATCCTTGATTAGTACTGGATATGTTTGTTTTCCACTAGCTTCTTTCACTTTGAACAGAAAGATGGTTTTCATTGTATCTCTCTGATATTTCCTTGTAATCTTCCTTTTGTGCTATTTCTTCCTCATTGTTCCCCTCGTATTCTCAGAAACATATGGGTATTGCTAATAAAGATTTTGGCTATACTCCTTGTCTGGAGTTGGGTAAAGGGTAAAGGGTTTTATGAAAGAAAATGGCTTATTGTAAGGCTTAAAAGGGTTTAACATGATGGTCCTACTAGGTGGGATAAAGGCTGAATGGGTTCACTACTTGACTTATCAATATGATACTCTATTTCGAATAGACTACAAGACCTAATGGCTATCTCCCCAGTTGATGTCACTTCGTGATTAACTAAATTAACGAATAATGAGACTATATTACAACGACATAAAGAACTAAAAGAGGTTGAGTCACTAAGACTCGGATTTTTCATAAGAACTCTCCAAAGAATGGGTATAAAGCTCAAGCTCAAGTCTCACGGGCTAAGTCTTAAAAATCTACTTCCAGTTTACTAGGGGTTTAAATCTCTCTTCTAGCAAAAGTACCCAAAATTGACCAAGTACTGTGGTGGTGCCTTGATAAAGAATTCTATTAACAAGAACTATGTCCGAGCATAATAAATAGTCTAAGCGGTAATTAAATCAATAATATCAACTATCTATCAAACTCAACACTAAGCAATATAGAATTTATATCCCAGACTCAGCATTAAAATTCATTTTTTCTCATGCTACTGATATATAAACAAAAATATTTTTGTTTTTGAAAACTAATTTTCGAAATTCATTTCTCAAGTACTTCTCAAGTACACCCTCCCCTAACTTGACATATGCATTGCCCTCAATGTATAGAAATTAAGTAAATGAAATGAATGAGAAAAAGGGAAGATGTTACCATTGATGCTAAATATCAAAATTAATCCCAAAAATAAGAACATTTCCTTTTACCAAGATTTTTTTTTTTTTTTTTTTTTTTTTTTGGTTAGGTCTTTTTAAGTCAGATCCCTAAGACTATATATCATGCATTATCATAAGACTATATAGATTGCTGGTGAAGTTGCTTCTCTACCTTGAACTATTTTAGGTCTGATGATTGTGTGATAGGCCTTGTGGTTCCTCTGTGTAGAAGATTGATGAAAATCTTTCTTTCTAACAGGACAATAGTATCTGATGTGCCCTTTACCACCACAATAATGGATGTCTGGCTGACTGCGCTCAAGGTGGGTGGTAGACTGGTTCACATACTTCTCTCGTTCAGACAATGATGGTATAGAAGAGGCTTCAACAGTGCAATGCTTCTTATCAATATGGTCTACTTTCTACTTCAGAAGACTCATTTCAGTTTCTAGATTCTGTTGTTTTTTCAAAACTTCTTTAAGTTGATTCTCTAGTAACTGATTTTTTTGGGCAGAAGTCTGTTGTTCATCCTAAAATGTAAAGTTCATATTCTCAAGATATGATACTCTCTCTGTTAATTTTCCATTCTGCTCACTTAAATCTTGAATTTTCTACAGAGATTCCAAGAACATGGCTAGCAACGTCTCTGTGGTGTGGTTCTTAGGTTCATCACAGTTTTCTGTAGATTGAGCACTCTCAATTGTATCTTCAAATGAGAAGGATTCTTGTATCATGATATCAAGGAAGTATACCTCTTCACCTTCGGTGTCATCACAATCCTTATACAACAGGTGAAAGATATTTATGACCATGGACATCTTACCAAAATTGATCTTCATTTCACCATTGTGACAATTTATCAAAGCTTTTGTGGTACTGAGGAAAGGTCGGCCTAGAATAATTGGAATTTTATTAAAGGCCTCCTTGGTGTCTATCACAATGAAATCCACTGGATAGTAGAAATCGGCTACTTGGACAAGAACATCCTCAACTATGCCTCTGTGAATCTTGGTAGAACGGTCAGCCAACTTCAATTTGACTTTTGTAGGCTTTAGGTTATCCAGGCCCAACGCTTGGTACACATGATATGGCAAGAGATTAACACTGGCACCAAGGTCTAAAAGAGCATTACCCGTGAATTTTTCTCCTATCTTGCATGATATTGTAGGACTTCACGGATCTTTGAGCTTATTTGGAGCTTGCTAATGGATAATAGATGTTGTTTGTCCAGCTAGAAACGCTCGCTTTGGAACATGAGTACTTCTTTTTATGTTGCATGCATCCTTCAAGAATTTGGCATATGATGGCAACTGCTTGATTGCTTTGAGAAAGGGGATATTGATGTTATCTTTCTCAAATGCCTACTTCAACTCTAAAAATTGCTTGTCCTTTTTGCTTTGAGCAAAAAACATAGGAAAAGGTTCCTTCGGTACAAACACATCAGCATGTGTCTGCTCATCTTTCTCTTTGACATTCTTGCATATCTTGTCTTGGTTATCTTGACAAATGGGAGTTGTTATAACTCAAATGATATTTGCAAACACTGTTCACTCTCTCTCCCTCTAGGTAGTATTCCCACTCCCCTCTTCCTCCACTCTTCTGCCTCTCTTTTCTCTCTCTCCTCTCCTTTCTCTCTCCTATCTCTTCTATTTTATATCCCCTCCATCTCTCATCTCAACCCTCCACCTGTCCCTCTATCTCGCGGTCCCCTCCCCTCCAAGTGTAGGGTTTCCGTACCGCGACCACATGCTGTCATCATGATCAGGTGCTGCGCGGCCTTGTGTGTTATGTTAAGTCCGGCCCCTTTTCCCCGTGATATTACGGGACGGCATCATGCCACTACAGATGCCCCCTCTCGAGTCCGCGATGATATCTCAATCGGGGAGTCGAGAGTCCGCAACCTTCCTCCTTCCGACCGTGGTCTCCCTTTCCCCCCCTCACAAATTTGGGTTCATGAGTGTCCATGCAATTTTCACTTCTGCCCCCTCGTTTCTTGTGCCTCCACGTGTCTTTTGCTGGCTGGCTCTTTTTAGTGTCTCCTCGATTTCAGCACCCCTGCAGTTACCCTTTTGCCCCCACCTTTTATAAAAAGCCAGCTCGATTTCTTTTCTCTCTCTCACTCGCCTTTCTTTTGCCTTTCAGTTCCCCTACCCCCTCTTCCTCCACCTTTCTTCTATCTTCCAGCTCCGGTCGCTTGCTCGGTCGTCTTCTCCGGGTCCCTAGGTTGACATTCTTGCTCTGGTTGCTCTCTCTTTTCTTCAGGTTGGTCTCCTTTTCTCTCTAGCTCCCTTTAATTGCTATATTGCACATTTCTCCTTTGTATTTGGAACTGTTCATCTCCCCTTCCTTTTCTGCCTTGTTGTGGCTGTGCGTCTTCCACCCTGTCCCCGATGTCTGTCTCTAGATCCGCCACCTCCTCCTCCTCCCTACACCGTAGCCTTGCCTCCCTCCCTGACCAAACCGAGGCCCCATCTACCTCCGGGCAAGCTTTTGCCCTTCCACCGCCACCACCACGTAGCCATAGACCTAATCTTGAGGCCGTTAAAGCGGCTTTCTGGGATACCGGCCGGCGTCACCCTAGAACGCGTGCCTGACTTAACTTATTTCCCACACTTGGTTCCCCACAAGCGGGGTGTCTTGTGGCTACGGTAGGACAGATTGTCGCCGGCTGGCCCGATTGCCCCTCACCCGTCTTGATGTCGAGGTGTGTAATCACTTCAACATCCCACCGCCAAGGTATCGGCAATTTCACGGAGGGTCATGTATGCCACGAACCACTACAAACGCTTCGGAAGTACCGGGATAGCGGTTCGCGACATGGCGCTCATTTCTACCTCAAGAAGAGCACCAAGGAAGTCAGTGTGGGCTATCACTCCTTTTGCCTCCGCCCTAGGAAACAACACTTTATCCTTCGCATCACCTCCTCAGACAAATTGTGGCACCACTACCCTCTTTATATCTCAGGAAATTTCCTCTCCGCGGATCTTCCACCTGAATTGAATCTCAATCACCTGGCTTTCCTCCCCAGTGGTGAGTCCCACTCTTTATCTACCCCCATTGAAGTAGATCTTTTGGTTTCTCATCTGACTTGTCGTTTATCTATTTCAGGTTGGCGACCCGACTCAAAGTCGCGGCCCTACGACAACATCTTTTCCACGACCTTCCAGAGGATTCGCGATCTGGGTGCGGCTCAGTCCGTGATACTTGGGATTGACCCTGCCACCGCTACTCTCCTACTATCCGATCCTGAACTAGCATCCATAGGAAAATATAGCGCCCCATTTTTCCATCCTCCTCCCCCTAAAGAAAGAAAGCCCCGTGTCACTCCCCCTCCCAAGAAAAAACGTCGTACCGCCAACTCCCCACTCCGCCCTCAACCTGTTCGCCATACCACTCATCACTCCGCAGCCCCTACTCCATACCGCTCCCTGGAAACTTGGGAAGACCAATACTCCACATCTCATTCCCCCTCCACCAATTCTCCCCCTTCAAATATGGGCACTAACAAACGCAAACTCTTCGACAGTGACTCAGATGAGGATGTTGTTGCTGTTGCCCCACCATCCACCGCTGCTCATTCTTCTCCTTCCCCAGCCTCCAAACGTCCACGGCCCTCCGTTCCTGGAGAAGGTCCCCATCTAAGGCGAGCCCGGTCTGCAGCGCCTCCTCCGATTGGAACAATGCGCCGGGAAGGAGGTGGCTGAAGCCCGACAAGGAGGCCGATGAACCCATTCCTCCCTTTTGCCCTGCCTTCAAGTTCCGGAACCGCACTCTAAATATCAAGGACTCTGCTTTGAAAAACCCGGCAGTGGCTTCTTCCCTATTTTATGGGTCTCACCTCCCCGAAGACATGGCATACGCCGAAGGTGGTTCCTTTGAGTCTCACCGGACTTCCTTCTACTCAGGCTGGGAGAAGGTACCCCTCTCTTTGCATTTGATATCTTTCTTCTCTCTCTCTGAATATTCTAACTTTTGCTCCCTTCTTCAGATGAGTCTGGATATCTCCTTCATGATCCGCGGCCTGTTTGGTGCCAGGGCGCGGATCGATGAACTTGATAAAGAGGTGGCCCATCTCGAAGAGAAGAATGCGGTCGCGGACCTAGACAAGCTCAAGGCCCAAGATGAGCTCAGGACCGCAGAGGCCGCCCACCTGGCTTATATGGACAAGGTCAATGACCGCCTGAGCAACCAGCGCGAGACCCTTCAAGAGAAGCATGCTGCCGCTCTGGACTCCCTTTCTCAGAAGCACCAAGAAGCTGTTGCGGCACTCCAAACGCAGCATGAGGCCGACATGGGCGAGCTCCGGGACATCTATCGGGCCCAAGCTGAGAAGAAGGTGACCAAAAAGATCAAGGAGGAGATTGATCGGCTTACCAAAGAAGGCGCCTCCTTCACGAAGCTTCGCATTTGCTCCAATATCTGAAATCAACATTGCCCATGCGAGGAGTCTGCCGGAAGGGAGAGGCCGAGGTGGTCGCCGAGGCTATAGACATGGCCGCGGATGTAGTTATAGAAGAAGCCGCCGCTTCGGTGATCCTCGAAAGCACTGTGTCTTGAAAATAGCTTGTTTACGCCCTGGCTAGGCTTCTTTTGATGCTCCTTTGTCATACTCTTTATGCTACTTTTTACTATATTTTCACCCCCACCAGTTGGGATGTTCATATTATGTTTTGCCCCCCTTTTATTTTTATATCTGATTGTTTCTGTCAACCCTCTTACTCGTGTATTTGATCCATCAATGACTGGCATCTATTAGTGTATTCACCCCCGTCGGTTAGGAATGTTTGATTTGCCTGCCCCACGTCTAGATCGGGACTCTGCTACTCTCTCTATTTCCGGCAGGCTCTGCGCCCGCTGTATGGAAGGAAGCCTCTTGGCCCCCGTTGCCCCTATCTCCCATGGGTCGGGGCAACTCCTCTCACCCGGCCTTGAGAGACCTCATCTTAGTGTGGCAACTCCTTTTGCCCCCTAAGGTTTGGACCTCATCCCCTCATCCCCCCCTTCCCTTCACTCGAGGGGCAATGAAAACTCAAACAATAATATTCACCTCAAAAGTGCTACGGTTTTATATATGTACAAATAGCTCATGCGGTTTTCAGTTTCTCTCATTACATTTACTTTCGTGAAATATTTTCAACAACCTTACATTCCACGGCCTATCCACATTTGTTCCCTCAAGGTTTGTAACTTTGTAGGTGCCGTTCCCCTACCTCGACCACCACGTAAGGCCCCTCCCCGTCCCTGACTTCCCTAAGCTTGCTTTTTTGGTCTTTGGGAGTCACTTTCGCGAAGCACCTTGTCTCCCCACCTCAAATCTCCTCACTTTCGGCTTCTTGTCGTGCGCCTTTGCGGCGGCGGTGATATTCCTCAATTTGATGCTTGTATTTGTGTCTCTTTTCCTCTGCTAGGTTCATGTCTCTAGCGAATGCCCCGGTTTGACCCATCCTCGACGGCAGCGGTTCTAGTGGTCGCCCGCCACCATCTCTGTTTGGTATCCGCGGCCTCTACTCCATATGCCAATGCAAAAGGGGTTTCATCGGTGGATGTTCGTGGGGTTGTCCGATAGGCCCAAAGCACCCGACTTAGTTCATCGGCCCAGGATCCCTTCTTGCCCTCCAGCTTCCTCTTGAGATTGTTGAGTATGGTTTTGTTAGAGGACTCCGCCTGTCCGTTTCCCTCGGGGTTGTATGGGGCCGAGAATCCCTGTTTGATGTGATACGCTTGCAGAAAACTCCTAACCTTTGAACCCGTGAACTGGGTTCCATTATCCGCGATGACAGAATAGGGCAACCCGAAACGGCAAATGATATTTTCCCACAAGAACTTGATCACTTGCACCTCTTTCACCTGCTGTAATGGTACGGCTTCAATCCACTTGGTAAAATAGTCAGTCGCGACCAATAAGAACCTCCTTTTACCGCGGGCCATGGGCAGCGGCCCCACTATGTCCAGGGCCCACATCGCGAATGGCCATGGGCTAGACACACTGTGCAGCGGCTCTGCTGGGGCCCATATCAACTGAGAAAATCTCTGACACTTCTCACATTTTTTGGAGAATTCCACAGCGTCTCTCTTCATGTGAGGCCAGAAGTAACCCTGTGTCAGCAATCGGTGCACTGTTGTCCTGCCCGCCGAGTGGCTCCCACAATCCCCTTCATGTAGCTCACGGAGCGCCTCTCGAGCCAGTCCCGGCCCCAAGCATTTCAACAAAGGTCCCTTGAAATTCCTCCGGTATAACTCTCCTCCCACTAATGTGTATCTCCGAGCGGTCTGTTCCAACCTTCGTCTCTCCCTGGGACCAATATTCTCCCCTCCTGTCAAGAACTGCTTGATAGGCAACATCCATCCTTCGGCGCTCTCTGTGGTATTCATTATTCCCGATGATTCCTCGGTGCTCGGTCTGTCCAGTCTTCTCACCTCTATAGACCTTTCTTCGGACCCTGGCATGGCTGCGGCCACATATGCCAGAGCATCAGCGTGACGGTTCTCCCCACGGTTCAAATGTACAAACCGAATCGATGTGAACCGCGCCCGACCCGGAGGACCCCAAATATCTTGCCATCACGGGACATCGTGCGCGAACCCACCATTCGCGGCACCGCGACTAAATTGAGTCTGAATTACCGCGGTAAGTTCCTTCCCCCAAGCCTTACGCCATTCCCATGCCCCAATTACGCCTCCCTCTCTGCCTCGTTATTGGATGCCGCGAACCCTAATTTCATCGTCGGCTCTAGCTGTTATTATTATGCGGCGTGACCAATACTACTACTTAATTCCATTTGCTGCATCCGTCGCTGACCCGTCGGTAAACACTCTCCAACCGTTACCTTCGTCCCATGGATCCGAGCTATCCCGCTCTTTTTCTCCCTCACTTTCCAAAACCATCTCCTCCCCCCAAGTAGGGTCCTCTGCGGGGAACTCCGCCAAGAACTCAGCCAGGGCCTGGGCTTTCTCCGCTGTCCTAACCTGGTATTGGATCTCATATGCACTCAGCATCACGGCCCATTTCAACATTCTCCCTGATTTCTCTGCCCTCAGAGCCTGCTTAAGGGGCAAGTTCGTGACCACGATCACTGAGTGGGCTTCGAAATAGGGCTTTAGTTTCAGGGCAGAAAATATCAAGGCGAAGGCGTACTTCTCCACGCGACTATATCTAGTTTCCGCATCCAACATCGTCTTGCTCTGAAAGTACACTGGTCTTTCTATTTTATCCACTATTCGAACGAGGACCGAGCTGATTGCGTAATCTGTGACCCCCAGATACAGATACAACTTTTCTCCCTCTTCCGGTCGCGACAACAAGGGCATCTCCCCCAAATAACTTTTAAGCCCCTGGAATGCCTGTTCACACTCTGCCGTCCATGTAAAATCCGCGGTGTTCCTCAGCAGTCTGTACAGCGGCCTGCATTTGTCGGATGACTTCGATATGAACCTATTGAGAGCCGCGACCCTTCCAGCCAACCGCTGCACCTCCTTTGCTGTCTGCGGCGAGGGCATCTCTACCAATGACCTAATCTGCTCTGGGTTTGCCTCAATCCCCCGCTGTGTCACAATATACCCTAGAAATTTCCCTGTGGTTACCCCAAATGTACATTTCTCGGGGTTGAGCTTCAAATTGTGGGTTCGCAGTATCTGGAATGTCTCCTCCAGCCCCTCCAAATGTTCCTGCTCCGACATGCTCTTCTCCACCATATCATCGATGTATATTTCAATGCCTTTGCGAATTTTGCCCTCGAACATCTTCTCCCCCAGGCGTTGGAATGTGGCCCCTGCATTTTTCAACCCAAATGGCATCCTCGTATAGCAATATGTGCCTCCTTCCACCACGAAGGAGGTTTTCTCCTGATCCGGACCATACATCGCCACCTGGTTGTACCCCATAGATGTGTCCATAAACGAGAACATGCGGAACCCCGCCGTCCTGTCTACCAACTCGTCAACTCGCGGCATTGGATAATTGTCCTTCGGGCACTCTAAATTTACATCCGTGAAGTCAACACACATCCGGACCTTCCCATTTTTTTTCGCCGGGACCGCGCGACTATGTTGGACAACCGGTCGTGAATTCCACCTCCCTTATAATCCCGCATTCTTTAATCTGGAAACTTCTTCACCAGTTCCTTCCGCGTATTTGGGTCTCATACCCTCATCTTACGTCTCGGCGGCGCGTCCTCCCTCCCTCATATGCGGCGATGACATGCGAACTCCGGATCTAAACTAGTGATATCCTCTATCCCCCACGCAAAGACGTCTTTGTTTCTCACCAAACATTGCACCAGCTTCTCCCTCCATTCCACTGCAATACTCGACCCTATCGATGTGAACTTCTCTTCCTCTCCCTCTCCCAGGTTCACCATCTCTATCTCATCCAAAGTTTTTGGGACCACCGCGGCTTGCTCCCCCCCTTCCACGGCCCCGCACTGTAATTGCTATGCAGACCTCTTCCTGGAGCTCGTCGGCTTATCCTCTGGTCCGCGGGACATCCTCTTGATTGTATTCTGGTGACTATTTTTGGATGCCACCTGATCGCCGCGGACCTCGTATATTCCCGTTGGGGTAGGGAATCGAATAACTTGATAGTACGTCGACGGCACCGCCCTCATCTCATGTATCCATCTCCTCCCCAGGATCGCGTTGTACTGGGAGCTGGAATCGACCACCATAAACCTTGAGAACAACATCCACAGTCCCGTTATTCTTGGCAGGAGAGTTCCCCATAGGCTCGGTGACACTTCCATTAAATCCGTACAAACTTGTCGCGGAGGTCTTAGTTGCCGGGTTGATCCCCATCTCCTCAAGAGCCCCTCGACAGCAAATCCGCGGCACTACCCGCGGATCTATCAGGACCCTTTTGACCACATAATTACCCATCGCAACGGTAATGACCAACTCATCCTCATGCGGTGTATCCACGGCTCGGAGGTCTGCCTTGGAGAATGTAATTGTCTCTTCCATTGACTCCACTCTGTATCTCTGTCCTCGGTGTGACTCATTGACCTTTGGATTCATTTGTCTCCCGACCTTGTCGGTGGGCATTATGGCTCGATCTTCCCCGCTGAAAATAACATTTATAGTTCCCAGTATTCGCCTGGCAGCTGCGCCCTGCTCCCTGTTTGGAGGCTCCCCCACAAATTCCCTCAGCATCCCCTTCTCCACCAATCTCTGGACTAACCATTTTAAGGCATAACAGTCGTTGGTTTCATAATAGTCGCAGTATGGCTTGTTAGGCATTTCCGCCGGAATGGTTCGCGGCCCTTCATATCCTTGCAAATTTTTTATCAACGGCAATATCTCACTCAGCGGTCTCACCAGCGGGACGGACTCTAATTCGTGGTATGGCTTCCTCTCCCTCTGCTCTCTTCGCGCTACTTCCCTTCCCCTTTCCGGCCTCGATGATTGTCCGCGGTATCTCTCCTTGTCTCGGTCCTTTCCCCGTGTCTTACCGCGCTCCCTCCCTTTCTCCACTGCTGATACTGTCTTGACTCCCCTCTTCGATTCCTTCTGCATGGTATCCTCGTATCTAATGTACTTTTCTACCCGCGGGTATAATTCGTGCAAGGTCGCAATCTCGTTCTTAGCCACGGACTGATGGACCGCCGTCCCGGGTCGCAGCCCCCTTTCGAATGCTATTACCGCCGTCCTCTCATCCAGATTTTCCACCTTTAAGGTCTCCGCCTTGAAGCGACACAGATACTCTCTGACAGACTCCGCGGACCTTTGTCTAACATTAAATAAGGCCGCGATATCTACCACTCTCCTCTTCTGATGTATAAAATGGTCAACAAATGCCTGTTCCAGCTCTTGGAAATTGGTTATGCTCTTTGAGGGTAATCGATAGTACCAGTCGGAAGCTCCACCCTTAAGGCTAGCCGGGAACATCATGCACCGCAGACCATCATACCTCGCCTCTTGCCAGAGAGGCATCTGCTGTCGGAAGTGATGGATGTGATCTGCCGGGTCACCCGTGCCGTCATATCTCTCGAATCTCGGCTGGTTGAAGCGTTTTGGTACCTCGGAAGTCCATATCGCGTCCGCCAGGGGGTTGCGATTCAGCCCGCCACCTGGTGGCGGCGCCCGTTTTGGGCCAATGCGTTGAAGGTTAGCCTCTGCATGCATTTGTTAATCATTTGCTGGACCTGCTCCATCGTTAACCCGGTCACCGGATTGTCCACCAAGGTCGGTCCTTGCTCCTCAGCCTCCGTCTTTTCTTTCTCCGCTTCCTCTTCTGTCTCGTCCCCGGATTCCTCCTCCATTCTCTCTTTTTCTCTTCTCAGCTCCTCATTTTCCTCCCTCAGCCTCCCAATTTCTTCTCGCATGAGCCGCTCCTCCTCCTCTGCTCTTCCCTCCTCTCGTCCCTCTCCTTCTTCCACAACCGCTTCCGGCATTTGTTCCGGGACTCTCGTCTTTCGGGGCCTACCCACGGCCTTCTTTGGTGCCATTTCTACCTTCCGTCCCCACAGACGGCCAAATGTTATAACTCAAATGATATTTGCAAACACTGTTTACTCTCTCTCCCTCTAGGTAGTATTCCCACTCCCCTCTTCCTCCACTCTTCTGCCTCTCTTTTCTCTCTCTCCTCTCCTTTCTCTCTCCTATCTCTTCTCTTTTATATCCCCTCCATCTCTCATCTCAACCCTCCACTTGTCCCTCTATCTCGCGGTCCCCTCCCCTCCAAGTGTAGGGTTTCCGTACCGCGACCACGTGCTGTCATCATGATCAGGTGCTGCGCGGCCTTGTGTGTTATGTTAAGTCGGCCCTTTTCCCGTGATATTACGGGACGGCATTCATGCCACTATAGGAGTTGAAAGGATTTCTCCCACTTCCTTCCGAACTTTATTTGAAATCTTGACTGATTGCTCTGTAGCAATATCATCATAAGAAGGTAAGTCAACCTTGTTGTCTATCTTAAATCCTGATCTGAGAGTAGTAACTGAGCTGACATGATCATGGAAGTGATCAGTACTAGAAGTTGTCCCAATGTGGCATACATCTTCACTCCTCAATATTGGTTCCAATAAGCTAGGTTAAATGGCTTGTGTCTTTACAGACAAAGCAGTAGTGAGTTGGTTGACCTTAGCTTCTAGAGACTCCATTCTAGAACATTGACTTGCCTGAGATTGCTGGAGATTGAGCTGAGACTATGCTATAAGCTCTAGAACAGTTTCAAACTTCTGATTTTTCTGTGATAGCAAAGTAATTGCATTCTCCAACTTAGCAGGTGCGGCATAATTTCTCCTAGGATCAGGCACTAACTCTCCACTTGTATTGGAATTCTGCTAAGAGTATAATTGTTGTTGAGGGACCAACTGTGAAGATTGACTTGTCTGTGGAATATAACTTTGATCTTAAGAACCTGGGGGTCCAGCATTCTATCTCCAATAATTACCTTGAAAGTTATTACCACCTTGGTTGGGCCTCTAAAATGAGTTTATATTGTACTCTCCAACTGATGCATGTTGATAGTAACCAGGACATTCTAGAGTTGCATGAGAAGTGTCATAACAAACTTCGCAGTATTGGCTAGCTCGCATGACTGGGAGAGATTTAGCTTGAGAATTGTTGATCTTGGAGGGATTCATGGAGAACTGGTTGAATTTCTTACTTAGAGTTTCAATGCTAGTGGCCATGCTAGCCAATGTAAACTTCAGTTCTTGATCTAATTGTTCATGTGCTTGGTAACCAAATTGCTTTGGCTCCCCCTCCATGCTAGCGACATCCTCGTTGCTAGTAGTCCATTGTTGTGTTTCTTCAGCTAAATTCTCGAGAAAGTTGTAAGCTTCCTCTCCATCCATTGATGTAAACTTGCCTTTGTGCATTAATTGTATCATCTGCTTGTTCATCATCAAGAGTCCTCGATAGAAAAAATGAGCAGTGTGCTCTTGTCGTATCCATGATGTAAATATGAGACTAGCAGATTATTGAATTTCTCCCAGCTTTGATGATATTCTTGACCACCTTCCCTCGAAATTGTTGATGAAACTGCGGCATGGCATCGTTTTACGGGGTGGGTAGAACTTGTTCATAAACTTTGTTCTCAACTTCTCCCAGTTATCTATTGAATTGATCGGCTATACAATTAACCAATGCAGAGGCTTTACCTTCGAGTGAGAGCGGAAAAAGAATCAACTTGATACTCTCATCTTTGATATTCTGGTTCTTGAAAGTTCTGAGGACTGATAGAAATTTGTTCATGTGAACATATGGCTGAACATTGTCTAAACCATTGAACTTTGGAAGCATAGAGATTACTGATGCTCTAAGTTCAAACTGGTTAGATTCTATCTCTGGAAAAATAATACAGCTGGGTGGGTCTCTAATGATTGGCGAATAGAAATCGCTCAACTTCTTCCTCTGTTGTGCTTGCATGGGTGGGATAGCTTCAAGATTATTTGGGTTCATAACACCTCCATCATTGCGTGCGGCCATTGTATCAATCTCGTCTAGTATTCTTGTGAGTTGGTTGTTAAACTTTGTCCACTATTGTGTTCTTACCAGACAATGATATGGAAGACGGGGCATACACTAGAAAATACTATGCGAAAATGATGAAAAACTATCCTACTATGCTTGAATGCAATTAAACTAATATGCAACTATTCTAAATTATACTAATATGCAAAACTACTTTCCTTCAACTGGGTTGGTCTTTGCAGCTAATATCTCGCCCGTTGTCTAAAGCTGTCTCTTCTAGGGTTATAGTGAATCACTTGGATTGCTTAAGTACCACGGCCCACAGACGATAGTCCGTTTGTCAAGATTCAGACAAGAAACACTAAAGTTTGATGTTTCGCTGTGTTGGCTTACAACTTCAATTGTTGAAAAGGTCCTAAATGCAATTATACTAGAAAGTAATAAAACTAAATTACGATGCAACTATACTAAGAAAGCAATAAAACTAAACTACGATGCAACTATACTAAGAATGAAATAAAAAGAATGAAGATTCGACTAACCTGGATGGTAGATCTTGTCTTCAAGATGTCCTTCAAGCTTCTCTCTTTCTCAAAAGGATGGATGATGAGGCTAAAATTACCTCAGTATCCAAAGTTCTAATCTTGAAAGAAAACGTTAAACATAAACAACTTAAAACGGCAGCGGCGCCATTTGACCTTGTCTCTTTTTGCATGTGAGATTATGGTATATGGATGATGTAGATAGATGATGTAGATGGATGATGGTCGTTGAACAAAACAGAAGTGTAGCAAAACCTAATTATCCCTCAATGAGTAAAGGATGAGTAGGGTATCATTCAACTTTTAAGTGTATGTTATGTGAAAGACAGGACTGGAAAGGGGGTTTGAGAGATTAAAAACTAAGATTATAGATATTATAGATTCTAATGCTCAACTAAACTAAACTAACTAAACTATTGAGAATTCATAAGAGAAGGAGTTCAAGAGATTACAATCCACTTATACTTTTGATCTATGACCTTCTGCTTCATGGTTGTTCTCACAAGAAGACTACAATTAGGCAATCGAGCGAGGGCCGATGCCCTCTTGGATGAAACATCGTTAACAAATAACTCTACTCAAGGTTGTTCCTAAGTTTTATGTTACTATTATCTTCTTTCTTTTTATGTGAGCTTGGGCAGCTATTCAATGAATCACCATCTAAGGCAAACATAAGGAATATTTCTTTTACTCTAAAACACTACACAACTAGTAGAGAATAATAGTATAATATTCAACTACAATAAATAAAACCCAATTCTAGCAATATATTCAATTGCAATAAATAAAAGCATGTATCTAGCAAATATTCAACTGCAATAAATAAAACCCTAAACTAACATGATATTCGATTGCAATAAATACAAACATTAATCTATTCTTCCATCCCCTGGTCTGGGAAATGGAACTAATAACTAAAAATACAAAGAACTAACATGATTGAAGAACACCATAAACCAAAAGAATCATTAAACCTTAAGCACCGGCTTCATCTTCTCCCTTGAAGGAGAAGATTAGCCTTCCGTAAAGAAGGAATAACACGTAGAACGAGAAGAAGAAGAGTCGAAGAACATAAGACTAGAAAGACTAATTTATTAAGACTCAGCTAGTTAAAACGGAATCTTAATCTCTCTCTGCCTCAATTTATGGAGACAAGAGTATAAGTGAATTGGCAAATTACATGAGGCACTTAGGTCCTCTATTTATAGGGGTTACAATAAGTTCTAGAAGCATTCCAAACCACCATTTGTTTCCTAATACAAATAGACTTCTTTCAGAGTCTAACTTCGTCTCCAAAACTGAGAAGGAATTGGCTACAGTATCGTTTCATGCATCTCGGATGGGAGCAATGTGTCTGGACACGCGATACATGCGTCCCAGACACGAGAAATGCATCTGGACGCGTGATCCTGTGTCCCAGACGCGGAAGTCTATTTTGTCTCTTCTGCTCTATCCTTCTATCCTTTTTTGCGGGCTTTGGTCCAAGCAACGAATCCTTTGGCCTTGGGCTTCCAAATAGGCTTTAAAATAGGTCCAAGTCACATCTTTAATAGCTTCAATTCCTTGGCCTTATCCATGATTGTCCACGGACTTCCCATGTGATCCTTAATGCTTCGAATTGCTCCGTTTTACCCTTTTTTCTCTAATATTCCACAAAACTCTCTCTTTCACCTGTAGAATCATAAAACATAACTTACAAAAACTATTAGTCCACTAAGATGGCTAAACGAGAGGCATAATCGAGGGTTAAATTGCACCTTTTGAGCACTTATCAGTGGGTAAAAGTCTTATTTGTGTAAGAGTGTCAAACTCAAGAAATGAACCATGACCATACCTACCTATCGACATTGTTTGGGCGGGTTGGGTCCTCATTTCTATCCATTTCTATAGTCATCCAAAAAAGATCACAAAAAATGGGAAGTTAAGCTGTTAAGGCATACCCTATTAGTCTACCGATTACAATACCTCGTTACAATATTGTTCGGGTATGTCATTTCTTCTGACATACTATAGTCCATAGTACAAACAATAGCGATATATTACAATATATATCGAGATATCAGAAAAGGATACATATTACATAATAACTATCACGATATGCACAGAATATATTCAACTATAAATATCGACGATATTTAAACGATATTTACAATATATGCGATATTTGGAAATATTTTGCAATATTTTGTGTAGTTAACAGTTGTATTTAATATTTGAAGTTAATATTTATGAGGAATATTTATCATTATATTTCAAATAAATATAAATCGGATATAAATTATATATCAAGAAATATCCATGATATTTGTCGATGAATACGAAATGTCATAATTGATGTAATTTCACTAAATGTCATAAATGTTTATGACTTCACTATGCAATTTAAGCACTAATCGGGAGCAAGTAGCTCCAAAAGCTTATAACGATTAATCAGAATTAATCGGGGATTAATTGTGATTAATCGACTTAGCTAACCTATAATACATATGTCACATATAAGTCATATAACAACCTAAAACAAAATAAAGTCAAAAAACTACAAGCCTGAGTGGTGGAGTGATAGCCAGATCAAGACGAGTTTTCTTTGGTTATTTTTCACTTTTTACGATTTTGATTATTTCCTCGGTGAAGTGAAACGTTTTCAATATACCGACCTCTTCAATATATAGATTCGTGGGCTTTTCTTTTTTGGGATTTTTTGTTTTTTGTTGGCTTAAATTTAACAAAAAGAAAACCTATAAACCTATTAATCGGTGCTTTTTTTATATCGATTTTCCGATTAATCGCCGATTAAGCGAAGAAATCGCCCGTTTTATTGCACCCGCTCAGACCTCTAAATTTTGTCTTGCTCGGATTGGTTGAGGGGCACATAGCGCTTATGCGGCGATTAAGCGGTGATTAAACTGCCCAGCCACTCAAACCTCTAAATTTTTTCTTGATCGGATAGGTTGAGGGGCGGGCTATGCGCTTATGCCCCGATTAAGCGGCGATTAATAGGCGCTTAAACTGCCCAGCCGCTCAGACCTCTAAATTTTTTGTTGATCGGATCGGTCGAGGGGGGCATAGCACTTATGCGCCAATTAAGCAGCAATTACTAGGCACTTAAACTGCCCAGGATTTGGCTTGTAATGTTTGTAATTCAGATCAACTCATTATTGTGTGGTTTGATTGTTCAGCAGGTATTAGTTTGATTGGAATTGACTTTGACTATGGGTTATGTTACATTAAGTTTCATAAAACATGAGAAAGCCATTCAATTCGGTTGCAGACTTGCAGGTACGCATGGAGTTGTTCACTGACTTGACTCAACTTAATTGCTTCTTAGATGTGGCACTCTTAGCTCACGTCTCTAACCCTTGGTTTTGGGCAATAGAGCCACCGCAGCCTACCTAGCTAACTAGCTTTAGCCATGATTAATTTGACATCTTATACTAAGTGGGTAAAAGAGTAAAACTCAAGAATTGAACCATGATGATGGCACCTGCCTATCGACATTGTTTGGGTCCTCATTTCTATCCACTTCTATACTCATCCAAAAAAGATCAGGAGAAATGGTACGAAAGGCATACCCTATTACACTATTGTTCGGGTATGTCATTTCTTGTGACATACTATAGTCCATAGTACAAACTATTGCGATATATCGTGATATATATCGAGATATCATAAAAGGATACATATTACATAAAAATCACGATATGCTCCAGGATATATCTCTCTCCTTTAAAGAACGCGCCCCCACCTACAATTTTTTCTCATACGCCATTTTTTTTTCTTTATTTCCGATTTCCCCCTCGCCAAATACTATTATTACAACCCATACCATCCGAAATTTTGACAATTCCACCCGAAATTTCGACAATTTTATTAGAAATTCCTAACAAATTTTCAAAAATTATTTATTCCTATTTTATTTCGGTTTTATTTTAAGAGGCCTCTTATTTTAATTTTTTTAACCCGACAAATTTTAATATATTTAGTCTAAATTAGTGGGTTAGTGGCATAGTTAGCAATTCGTAATACGACAAAAACTCGATACATAAAATATTAGAATAAAATTCGAGTTTCGACAAGAATTCGTTTTTTCAATTCGGATTAAAAAAAATGGAAACGGCAAAAGTTCCCGTTCATAAGTAATTTGAGTATAATACGAAGCTAAAATTTAAAAAATATGATAAAATTTGACAACATACTAAACTTATAGTGAAAATATGAATAATTCGCGAATTAATGATTTCTTACCTAGCTTCCTTAGCTGCTCTCTCTTTTCTTTCTCTTGCTCTCAGTTGTTTTCAGGAAGGGAAGAAGAAAGGTATTTAAAGGAGGGAGGGGTGTTTTCGAGAATTAGGGTTTATTTTGCGCTTCCTACATTGTGAAAAATGAAATGTAATGTTTTTTTTTTGGAACTTTTGTACTTAAATCATACAAAAATGGGGTTTATTCAACAATTTTGAGTATATATGCGGATATGCCACTGTTTCCAAATGCAAGGATTGCAATCTCACGAGCTACGAGTCTCGAGCTCCAGCTTTGCTCGAGCTCGTTTTGTAAAATGAGTCGAGCCAAGTCAAGCTCGAGCTAATTGTAATTCAAAACTAGTCGAATTTGAGCATGATAAACATAAAAATTGAATAGTTTACCTACGAAATAAAGCGATTGGTCTTACAAACGCAAGTAAAACTAAAACTTATTTACGTGTCTATATTTATCAAAGTTTCTACTCTCTTTCTATTGAACAGATATAGTGGAGTAGGAAATTCGTTCCACTACTAGTTCTCTAGCAAGGAATGTTTTCTAGTCTAATTAATCGGTTTTAAGTCTAATAAGAGGTTTAGGAGGGGGAATTATACTACGATGCAACTACCCACAAGATACAAACTATAATTGATTCAACTACGGAAATACTACGTTGATTATATAATAAGGAATTAGGGGGGATTGATTCCACCTTAACTCAACTTAACTTCACTAATGGCCGAATCGTAAGTAATCGAATTGAGCTGCTACTGCGAGAACAATTGGTTCTTCCTAATCCCTAATTACACATGACATTTCTACCAATTCATAACTAGCATATGAACGATTAAACCCATTCTCATGGAGAATTAATCGTTTCTAGAGTGGAATAGAAATTACGACGACTCTACGATAATCGGAATCAAGCTTTCATCAAGGCTTCTCAACCCCTCTAATGGAGGTTTAGCGAGAATCATTCATAATCATTTCCATATGAATCTAAACTAAACATAATATCAAGATTCGAAATTTACTAATCTAAATTAAACAATAATTAAATTATAATTAACAACTAAGAAATGGTAACCAACAATAATTAAAACTAGATCTAATAGATTGAAATAACAAAAATCGAAATGACAAGAATAATAACTATTTTATTTATCTAATGAATGATATTCAATGATTCAAGAAATTAATCTAAAACAAGAAATGAAATTCTAAAACTAAGTTCTAAAACTCATTAATGGAGGCTAACTAATCTAATTCTAATCTAGGTCTAACTATCTACCATTAATAAAGAGCTAAGCTTTTGTTTTTATACTTTCAGATCCAAAAATCGTGCATGGGCTTGGAGCCATGTTTTGGGCCAGAGAATCAAGCCAAAAACCCAATTTCTTTAGTCCAAAATGGGCTCTTCAGCTGCAGTTGGCTTCGATAGATGTTTCATCCACTTCTGCTCCTTTGATTGGGTCAAGGCTTGGACCATTGGAAAGATCTTTCCGAGCCGGTCGTTTTGACATAAGGTAACCCCAATTCCGAAGTCTGAGTCCAAAGATATGGTCTTCGGAAGTTCTGCTAACTTTGTGTGTTGTTTCTGCCCGCGTTGACTTTGACTTTTCAGCTTTGACCGGGCTTTAGAAAGGCTTTGTCTTCTTGAATCTTGGCCTTTAATTCACAGAACTCCTTAGCAACCAACCATTGCTCCTTTATCTAGCTAAAGTGGCACATTTCTGCACATAATGGACTTTGAAGCCTGAAATGCATAAAAACAAGTAATCAGTATTAACTCTTACTTATTATTCACATAATTGGTCTAAAAGTATGATTATTAAGGGGTTAAAACTATAGTTTTGGACTCTTATCAAACCACCCCCAAACAGCATTTTGCTTGTCCTCAAGCAAAGATGAGAAATTAGAATAAGTGACCAAAAATGGAGTTCTATCTACTCTCGTTTCGCTGAGTGCGATTGCATTGACCATATGCAACAAGAACTTAAACCA
The DNA here is from genome assembly GCF_015680905.1 of Coptis chinensis. Taxonomy (NCBI): domain Eukaryota; kingdom Viridiplantae; phylum Streptophyta; class Magnoliopsida; order Ranunculales; family Ranunculaceae; genus Coptis; species Coptis chinensis. The sequence continues at coordinate 42,312,711 of NC_141463.1, forward strand.
CTAGGAATTCCCTAGTGGACGAGTTATAGTCTCGTGAGAGTTTTCCAGTGAAGGTACTAACAAACTTCATCTATACTACAACGACTAAGAAATAAAACTATTGTTTCCTTATTTATGTCTCAATTATCTATATATCTCACTAGCAATGAATACAGAATAATCATGTCGAAACTTAAGCTAATATATGCATAATAATCAATCATCTATAAATAAACATATATACAATGAGTAATGCTATGAAATGCAGCGATGCAGTCCGTTTACGAAACTTTGGAATAAGCGTCCTTAAGTAGGTTCTCACATAAAAGTCAAGACAAAAATCACTCGATTTTTTCCACTCAAGTTTTGCTACTCCGATTGTGCGGTGGGCATACTTTACCTTACAATTTCAATGACACATAAGGAAGCCGAAGTTGATCAAACACATCTGCCACTTACTATCCCACTAACCTATTCCTAATTAAGCTAGAGGTCTTTATTAGGTGTTCATGGGATTAGGAGATGGTTTAAGAAGGAAGGAAATGGATATTCAAAAGGGACAAGTCCGAGATAATAGAGTCTTCATATTATGTAACTAGAAAACCTTGTTATTTACTTTTGCTTCTACACTTTGTTTCCATCCTTAGCCATATTTTTTTTTTTTTTTTTTTTCTTTGGCTTTTGACTCCTTTTATTCTATTTTTTTTTTTTGGAGTTTTTATTTTATTTCTATTTTTATTTTTCTTTTCTTTGGATGGAAACTTCTTTTTTCTTTTTTTTTTGAAGCAATTAACTAACTTTTGTTTACCACGAGGTTTTTCTCTTCTTCTTTCTTCCTTATTCTATTCTCGGACTTATCTAAATTGGGTAGGTTGAATTTTTTTTTATTTTGTTCTGTTTTGTAACAGGGGTAAAGGATTTGTGGTTTATGAAAGGGCTAATGAAAGGCTCGGGGGCTTGACTAGCGGAAAATATACTTAGGCGAATTTCTAGCTATATCGATCCAAAAGGGCCTAAATTCTCTCTTAGGACATGGTATAGTGGTCAAGCAAGTGGGCGTGTGATTTCTCTATTGAATATACTTCTCCCTTGTGTCATTTCTCAAATGTTTCACTCTTATAAGGCTTTAGGCTATATTCTCACGAGGATTTGTAGAATAAGTACTCTAGCCTAGATTTGAAACTTCTTGCCAAACAATCATAGATACTCATGTAATATATTTATAGATAGATGCAAAGATTATTACCTACATATTAACCTAAGTTTCTAAAAACTATTATAATGCAAAAGCTACGTGAGACTTCTAGATTATTAAGAGCATAGAGAAAGAAACAATACCAATATTCCTAAGTGTATAGCATAAACTTTTTATTTTTATTTTTATTTTTATTTTTATTTTTATTATTTTTAAGACAAATAATACGTAATATACAACCTAATATGTGCTTAACATTTACATGTGTTTCTATACCACCCCCAAACAATTTGGGAGAAGGGGTTCATGAAACAATTCAATAGCACAATTAAATTATGTAACTAACTAATTTTTTATAATTTTTAACATTTTATAAATAAAAGTCGTAATTTACATCCTAAAAGTGTCTAATTTTTGCAAATGTTTATATCCCACCCCCAAACAATCGAGGCGCTTTGTCCTCAAAGTGTAAAGAGATAAGGAAAAAGAATTTACCATAGAAGCGTGGCAAAAATTGGGTACACATGTGAAATATTGTAAAAATGATACGATAATATGAAGCACAATTAAATTGGTGCGTGCTAACTAACACAAACTCTCTTTGGAGTAAACATTCTGGGGCTTAGGGTGGCAACAAGATTTGAAATGAATACCAAAATCGCCACCCCAAACAAAATTGGAAAACTCTTTTTAAGTTTGAAAATTTTGTTTGGCCTATACTCTCGAACGTTGGTATTGTCACGAAAACTTGGGTCTTTTTTTAAAGTCGATTCCCTAGACTTATCTAAACATATGTATGAATATGCAGTTTATCATATATCAACAACCAAAATAGTTGTGGATCGTTCCATAAATAAATATCGCGATAAAAACATATCCAAACACAATCAAGCACCAAGATTTCCTCTGACGCAGACCCTAGTGGAATGAAAGCGAAGTCGGATAGACCTATAACATAACCGAGCATGCACCTTATGTTTCATCTTTTGAGCGAGAGGGTGTCCTAGTGAATAAGTGTGGAAAAGTGAATGGTTGTGGAAAATATGGTGGATTGGGATAAGTTTTAGAGGGAAAGCATGGAAAAATGAGGATGTGGGTTTAGCACAAAACTCATTCATGGTGTAGTTAGGGAATTTGTCTCAAGTCCGAAAATGAAGGTGTCAAGTGGTTTATCCTTGGGAAGTATTTGTTTATTAGGTGGATTTAAAAAATCATGAAGCCACGGGGAGAAACTAAAGGATCGAGTGCAAACTCGAGGTTCCTTTGAAAAGGTGGAGGGTGGGGAATATTGGTGATGGAAGGTGAATGATTCTCAGCTAGAGCTCTCAAGTCCATATCATCAGAAATCTTGATATATGCAAGACATTCCTCAATAGGTGGGTCAAAAGGATCACTAGGATAGAGATTGAAAAATTCATCTTCCGTCATAGCATCAAGGGATGAATGGTTGTTGGCAAGGGGGGACTCGCGAAGTGGTAAAGAAGCGGTGCAAAAGAGTTACAGGAATTCTTCTTCGATTTCGTCTACTACCAAGGAGTCATTGTTAAAGTCGGAATTTCCGAAGGAAATGAATTTGTTAATCTGTTTCTCCGAAAACATGTTTTTGAAGTAATCTTGAGCTAAGCTCTCGATCATGCTAACCTCACCATTTGTAGATGAATCGAATCTTGTGTCCTCAATTTGAAAACATTTACCTCAATGAGAAAAATGGCCAAAGGACAAGGACATCGAACCATCCGCGGCAGTTTATGGCTAGCGTTGGCAGTAGCCAAGAAGGGCGCCCTAAAATGATAGGTACAGAGTCGTTAGTGACTTACGTGGTCGAGGATAATAAAGTCGGCTTGGTAGTAAAAATTTTGGACTTTAACCAAAGACGTTTTCAACCACACCCTTAGGATATTTAATAGAACCGATCGGCTAATTGCAATGTCATTTTAGTAGGTTGCATCTCCTCTAGACCTATTTGTTTATACAAATAAAAGCGGGAGTAAGTTAACACTAACCCCTAGGTCTAGTAAGCAGCGGTAGTCGTGTGAGAATTTCCTAAGGTGCATTATCTGATAGGGCGACCAGGGGTCCTTGTACTTAACAATTCCATTATTTTTCGGATAAAGTTGGGAACCATTCGGTTAGAAAAGCGTCTTTAGGTATGTTGGTCTTATGCCTAGTAATGCACAACTCCTTAAGAAACTTAGCGTGGTTAGGTAGCTTTTTATAGCCGAGAAAAGGAAGGTTTATCGTTAGATTTTTGAAAACGTTCCTAATCTCCTCAAAGTTAGTATCCCTGGTTAGCATGGCTAATTTCGAGGGAGCGGTGGTTTAAGCTCTATATTTAGCGTATGGCTCGACTTGATGTGTAACCTTGGCTTTCTCGTTTCTTAGGTTGTGGTTTAAGCGGGTACCTCTACGGTGGTAGGTTCTTGAGTTTCTATTTTGGTATCTAGTTCGATATCCGGTGTAGAGATCTTGATGGGGTAACTATAGGCATAGTTACTTTGTTATCAACCACTCTTCGAGCGGAGAGTGGTGATGGCATTTAGCTTACTCCACGGATGTAGTTTTCGTACTAGTATTACCGTCTACCTCAAAAAATTTTGTGTTTCTTTGTTCTAGGGTTGGGTATAAGCTTGGCACGGAAACACACCTTTTGGTTGGGCTTTCTCTTGGGCTAAGCTGTTGGTTTAAATTATTAACGGATTGTAGAATGTGTTGGTTAGATTGAGCCATGGTTTGGAAAAGTTGTTGGCTCACTTGTATGAAGGTGTCAAGACGATCTGGTTGTGTGGGTGTAGTATGTAGTCACGGGTGGTGTGACTGGAACTATCTCGCGTTGATTATTTATGGGCGGATTGTGATGGTTATTATTTACCGGAACGATACCTCTATTAGCATTATAATTATTATAACTACATTGACCTTGTGCTTGACTTTGTCGAGGTTGCACTTGGTTGTTATAATTATTATAATTACCCTGATCCTGTCCTTGTTGTGGTAGAGCTTGGTTATAAGCGTGCGTTGACCTAACATATTGATTATTGTACCACATGGGTGTGACTTGTTGGTTATTTCTCCAACCGAAGTTGGGATTTTGTCTTCAAGGGGTTAGGTTCACTATTAATGGAACAAGAATGTTCATAGGCTATAGGACCCGATTAAAAGTCGGGATGCTCAAGACTCAACAGAAACTACATGGATTTGAATTTACATTCATTACGGGGATAGGCTTTTGTTGTCTGAAATGGCCTCTACCTTTTTGTGAGGGATTCAATTAGAGCTTTAAGCTCGGGATCTGATTTAACCTCAAACATCTTGGTAGCCTTAGCTGTTGAAGAAGAACTAGCGGAGGGAAGTAATCGTCACTACCCCCAATTATTATTACGCTTAGTCGATCTTCCAAAAATTTATATGCCTCACGAGGCTCCTTTACTTAGAAAACTACCCTATTCATTATGTCTAGGACTTCTTTATGGTGGTGTAGAAGTCCTTTGAAAAAGGCACGAACTAACGTGTCTTTTGCTAGGTGATGGTGTGGACACTCTATAAGGAGATCGGTGAAGCGATTCCAAGCCTCGAAAATGATTCATGAGGATTACGGCCGAAAGAAGTGAATCTTGGAAAGCATTTCATCCGTCTTTAGGGGTGGGTAAAAATGTTCCATAAACAATTTGAACAAGTTTGGCCCACGAGTCCACAGAATTTAGCTTAGGCGAGTTAACCAAGACACCGCCTTATCGGCTAAGGTGAAAGGGAATACCCTCAATTTAATTTGTTCACCAACAAGATGGGATGGTAGAATGTTGTAAGGACTTGTTCAATCCTTGGCGTAATGTTGATAAGGTTTTTCATGGTCTAAACCATGAAAAGCGAAAGTAACAAATTAAATATATTTGGGGGATGCGGAAATCCCCATTTGGGTCTGCTAGAACGATGCAAGATTTAGGGCTATTGCTCAAGGCTTTATAAAAGTCGAGAGAGGAGTCTCTCTTTCTTCATCCATAATATCGGTGATGTGTGTGAAATAGTAGCTAGAGGTGTAGTGGGTGGGAAACTAGATAGACTTGTTTGTTGGCGTTTGCCGTGTAATTACGTTAGTTGTTTTTCTTCGACCGGACCTTAATCTCATGCAAGACTAAGTCAAACTTAACTAAACATGCAACACTCCAAACAATTCTCGATATACTAGTAGAAACCTCTGGCGGAGATGTGAGGTGTGGAAGAAAGGAATACGATTAAGGTCCTTGCCCGGCTTATGAATAGCATCTTGTTTGGCGTGTTCGTGTATATAACAAGTTAAAACACGAAAAACTTGAAAAATCGAAGTTGAAACAAAACTGTAGAAATCCGGAAAATTTGGCTTAGGCGATTTCGCTTTAGAAGCCGTCGCTCAGGTGTTCCAATAACTTAAGCTGGTCGTGGTTCGTGTTCCGATAACTTAACTTGGTCGCGCTCGGTGTAATTTTTCGCGAAACTTTTCAATGCTGAAATGAACAACCACAGTATGAATCAAACAAGGGTGGGTGGGTGAAATGGGACTTAAAAATGACTAATTATACTATGAAAACAATGCTAAAGTGAAACTAAGATGGCAGCGGCAGCGGCGCCATTTGATAAACATAAAAATTGAATAGTTTACCTACGAAATAAAGCGATTGGTCTTACAAACACAAGTAAAACTAAAACTTATTTACGTGTCTATATTTATCAAAGTTTCTACTCTCTTTCTATTGAACAGATATAGTGGAGTAGGAAATTCGTTCCACTCCTAGTTCTCTAGCATGGAATGTTTTCTAGTCTAATTAATCGGTCTTAAGTCTAATGAGAGGTTTACGAGGGGGAATTATACTACGATGCAACTACCTACAAGATACAAACTATAATTGATTCAACTACGGAAATACTACGTTGATTATATAATAAGGAATTAGGGGGGATTGATTCCACTTTAACTCAACTTAACTCACTAACTAACGAATCATCGCGTAATCGAATTGAGCGCTACACTATGAACAATTGGTTCTTCCTAATCCCTAATTACACATGACATTTCTACCAATTCATAACTAGCATGTGAACGATTAAACCCATTCTCATGGCGAATTAATCGTTTCTAGAGTGGAATAGAAATTACGACGACTCTACAATAATCGGAATCAAGCTTTCATCAAGGCTTCTCAACCCCCTCTAATGGAGGTTTAGCCGAGAATCATTGCAATCATTTCCATATGAATATAAACTAAACATAATATCAAGATTCGAAATTTACTAATCTAAATTAAACAATAATTAAATTCTAATTAACAACTAAGAAATGGTAACCAACAATAATTAAAACTAGATCTAATAGATTGAAATAACAAAAATCAAAATGACAAGAATAATAACTATTTTATTTATCTAATGAATGATATTCAATGATTCAAGAAATTAATCTAAAACAAGAAATGAAATTCTAAAACTAAGTTCTAAAACTCATTAATGGAGGCTAACTAATCTAATTCTAATCTAGGTCTAACTATCTACCATTAACAAAGAGCTAAGCTTTTGTTTTTATACTTTCAGATCCAAAAATCGTGCATGGGCTTGGAGCCATGTTTTGGGCCAGAGAATCAGGCCCAAAACCCAATTTCTTTAGTCCAAAATGGGCTCTTCAACTGCAGTTGGCTTCGACAGATGTTTCGTCCACTTTTGCTCCTTTGATTGGGTCAAGGCTTAGACCATTGGAAAGCTCTTTCCGAGCCGGTCGTTTTGACATAAGGTAGGCCCAATTCCGAGGTCTGAGTCCAAAGATATGGTGTTCGGAAGTTCTGCTAACTTTGTGTGCTGTTTCTGCCCGCGTTGACTTTGACTTTTCAGCTTTGACCTGGCTTTAGAAAGGCTTTGTCTTCTTGAATCTTGGCCTTTAATCACAGAACTCCTTAGCAACCAACCATTGCTCCTTTATCTAGCTAAAGTGGCACATTTCTACACATAATGGACTTTGAAGCCTGAAATGCATAAAAACACGTAATCAGTATTAACTCTTACTTATTATTCACATAATTGGTCTAAAAGTATGATTATTAAGGGGTTAAAACTACAATTTTGGGCTCTTATCAGAGCACAAAGTGGAGCTCGACCTTGAGTTTGAGCTCGGCTTGAACTCGACTGGAAAACTCACGAGCCGAATCTGAGCATGCCAATACTCGGCTTGCTCGACTCGATGACCACCCCTAACTAAGCGACACAATATATAGCCAAACTGAAACTTTTGGACAATGCATGAGCAATTATAGTAGTACGACACTAATTAAAGCTCATCTTACATGAGAACCGGATGGCGGGAGATGAGATAGGGGAACACTATCCAATGGGCGCTACACATTTATAAAGCAAAAGAAGAAATAAGACAATGCAATAAACATAAGGAATAGTGTAGAAAAATAATTCGCAAGTGGGGAAATGAGATTCATAAAGTCAGTATATTAAATAGTAGTGAAACACCTTATGGACATGATACATCAGGCCATTACATTTTTTTTTTAAATTAAAACTCATCTAACATGGGAACCGGATGGCGGGAGATTAGATAGAGGAACCCTATCCGATGGGCTATGCACATTTATAAAGCAAAAAAATAAATAAGGCAATGCAACTTAGCATAAGACAATGCCAGCAATAAATACCTGAAAACCAAGAGGCGGTTGAAGATTTAGCCTACCTTGGGGGGCAACAAAGACATGTTTGCTATGGTTTGAAGGTTCCTTATAGGAGTCCATTGGGAGTTTTCCTTTGTCAAGAATTGGTTGCGTAGGAAGCTATAAATATTTGAAAGAGAGTTAAAAAAACGTGATGTGAAAGTTCAATTCAGTGCTAGGACAATTTCGGCAACTCTAAGTATGTTAATAGAAGTTATTAGTAACGTATATTGGTGATAGTAATACCTGGGAGCGAGTAGGTCATTGAGGAGTAGGTGGCTGAAGGTAGAGTCCATCTTGGACTGGAACATAAATACTATTTTCATTGTTCGAAAGATCCTTATAAGGTCTCCTGTAGAAACAAATAGAAATAGATACTCAATAAATTTTGTAGAAACAAACATAAAAATATAGGTGGGGATAACAAAACGTTGCTTTCCTGCACGTACCATTGAAAGTCAAAGTCGAATCTGCAACGAAAAAGGGCACCTAAAAAAAAGACAAAGTAGCAGTGATTATTTCGCATGTAAAAGTAGTAGTAATTAGGCGTAAACACAGATGAAAATTAGGTGGAAGTAAATAAAACAAAGGGGATTAAAAAAATTAGATGGTAAAAGATGGTAGTAAATTACGCTGAAGTAAGAAAAACAAATGGGAAATAAAAATCAGACAATAGCAACTAAATTGCGGATGACTCTTTTCAGTCGCAGGTTCTCGACACTGAGGCGAATACTCTCTTCAGTCGCGGGTTCTTGACAAGATGAGAAAAGGGGTGGGAGTGATGGCGGTGGTTAGGACAGATAGAAAATAAGATTTGATCATATGGATCCAGATGTTGTGAGTAGAATCAACATACCAGCTGGGAGCCGCCCTTTCTGCCAGGTCATATTTTGCTGAAAAAGGATTGCAGCCGTTGGACCGGGCTCTTCGGGCCCCACACCGTTCTGTTTTATTAGATAGATTAGTTAATTTTTATAGATAAGGTTTCTAATTGTCTATATTATATTTTTCTGGCGATAGAAGGTAATTTGTCGGGTGTCAAAACCTAAATGTTCATAATGGTTAGCGGAGTATCCAAGCATATAGTATGACAAGCTTCAGTGCGTTAATTTTTTGGGGTTTTTGGTTGAAAAGGAGGAAGCGTAAGTTTTCTAATGAAGGAAAAGGGATTTTGGCTACATTATTTTCTCTTAAGCATCTTATTTAGTTCTTTCTTAGGCTAAACTTGGGGAGAATCGGATAGCTTCCCTACAAGGCTACTAGCTACAACAGTAGATGAGAAATTATCTTTCTTATCAGTTGAAGTGGATCCATGTTGGAAATGCCTGCATCAAATAACACCAAATTACTTTTAGACCCATATAAGTTCTCATCTTTACCAAAAACTAGAGCTTTTAACTCTATAGGCAAAACTGGGAATAGTAGGCATGCTCAGAAGCCCTTAAGTAAAGCTCAAATCTCAATCTTACCAAGACTAGTAATATTTTTATGCTCCGCCACTGGCCACCACATTCTCGGAGTCCGTTTGTGCGTTAATCTTGCTCATGCCATGCCTTAAAGCTAACTTGATTCCTTGCTCAAGTCCTTGTAGTTCCACTAACGCTATAGTTTCATACTCAGACATACCATTTGTTGCCGCTATAACTAACCCAGTACTGTCCCTAATCACTACTGCCCATTGTCCTTTATTACCTTGGACACTTCCATCTGTGTTTAATGAGCTGTTGTCTCATTCTGGTCTCCTCCATTTGCATCTTATCTGTCATGAAATCACTAACTCTAGTAGTGTATGTAATATTGGTTTGGTTAGTGTATGTGTTAGTTAATTGAAACTGTAATTTGTATCCAAAACAATGGTGAGTGGAAAGTTATAAAGGCAGTAGAAGAATAACTTGTTGGGAGAAGTCATTAAAGAGGTTGGACTGGACTAGAAGACACAAGCCCAATTGCTTGGGCCTATTCATATGTAAAAAAGATTCTAGCGCATGGGCTTTTGCTTGTTAAAACCGAAACCGAACCGTAGAATCGGTTTGGTTTGCAATCGGTTCTTTAGTAGATCGGGTCGGTTTCGGTTTGAAATTTTGGGAACCGATTGGTTTGGTTTGGCTCAGGATTTTACTAGGAACCGGCCTGAATCGAACTATGGACAGCCCTAGTTCTAGCGCCTGCTAGTTTCACTATATTATGTGTGAACTTTTTGCAACAAGTACTCCATAGTTTCATATCATCACGTATATATTATCTCATCAACATCTCCAGTTTTAGATTACCTAAAGAACTTTTAGCGTCAAAAATTAATATTGATCCACCCTGGTGCCCAAAAGATTGTTTGTTGGTTATGCTTTCATGTCAAGCTTCTTTGCATGTAGTCTAATGTTGGGAGAGAGTGAATTTGTGGAATAACCATAGCATACGCAGGGGCTCCTCTCATGCCCCTACTGCAATGTAGTATACTAGTTAGTTTTGTTCGGGTTATAATAGATTTACGGTTATGCTATATGATTTTTAGAGGAGTTGGATACAATTTGATTTGCTTGTTTGGGATTAAGGAAATGGAGCGTGCTAAGGTAAATATTTGGGCAATTTCGAGTGGGAGACCACTTTCATTTACCCTTTTGTAGGCATCACCAATGATCACATTGCGGGAGGAGTAGCTTGAACCCTTGCTGTTAAAAAACCTATTCATCTAGGATAAAACCAAGCTTTTATAGCGTAATCACCAACAAGTTATCGTAGTTTGGATTGTTCGAAGGCAAAACTCGTTGGTGATTACGTTACAAGAGAAATAGGTTTGAGAAGATGATGATGTGTTTTTTTTCTGGTAAAGGATAATAGAAAACTCAGGATGGCTATATTCTTAAAAAAAAATAGTAATAAGTATTTCTGGTTAATTATATTTGACTCTACAGGTAACTTCTGAGAATATAACCACCCTGAGTCAAATATAATTAACTAGAAATACCTGTTACTGGGATCTTCTAAGAACGACTAACTTATTGTTAAATTATAAGAAGATACTAGTTATAGGTATTTCTGGTAAAGGATATATTACTCAGGATCTCCTGACTATATTCTTAAGAAATTACCTATAATTATTGGTATCTTCTAATAATTTATTCTGAATGTCCAATACCTGTAAAAATTGGCATGCTAAGGTAATCCTTTGGGCAATTTCAAGTGGAGATCTACTTTCATTTACCCTTTTTTAGGCTTCACCAATGATCACATTGCGAGAGGAGTAGCCTGAACCCTTGCTATTAAAAAACCTCTTCATCTTTTCAAACCAAGCCTTAGTAGCGTAATCACCAACTAGTTATTGTAGTTTGGATTGTTCGAAGCCAAAACTCGTTGGTGATTACGTTGCAAAGGCTTGGTTTGAGAAGATGATGATGTTTTTTATCAGGTATAGGTTTAGGCTATTCCTCTCAGATGTGATATGCATGTTATAGGTATTTCTGGTAAAGGATAATTAGGATGGCTATATTCTTAAGAAGAAACATTAACAAGTACTTCTGGTTAATTATATTTGACTCAGGGTGGCTATATTCTCAGAAGTTACCTGTTAGCCATCCTGAGTCTTATATACTTTACCAGAAATACCTGTTACTGGGATCTTTTAAGAACGGCTAACTTATTGTTAAATTATAAGAAGATACTAGTTACAGGTATTTCTGGTAAAGGATATATTACTCAGGATCTCCTAACTATATTCTTAAGAAGTTACATGTAATTACTGGTATCTTCTAATAATTTATTCTGAATGTCCAATACCTGTTAAAATTGGCATGCTAACAATTGGTGTACCATTTGGATGAATGAAGGGAAAGTTATTGCTTTGACAAGTTGCCTAGAAAACCTAGAAAGAGGAATAATTCTAGAAATGAATTAAGAGATACGTAAGGCTTGATTCCAAACCTTAAAGGATTTGGATACGGTCTCTCATTAGGAATATTTTAAAATATGTGTATTATAAAAAAAGAGGATAAAAAAATTCTCTTAGGCTGAGTCCAATGGTGCATCCACCCTCTATCTCCATTCCACCAAAAAACAGTGTTTTGAGGATGGGGAGTCACAGCTTTTGATGCCACGGCAGTTAAGAAAGTGAGGGAATGTGGTGGGATTGTTTTTGGGAACACTAATTTGGATGAGTTTGGTATAGGGAGTTCCACTGAATGTTTCGATTTTCAGGTTAGAGGTTTGAGTTTTATTGGTTTAAGTTTAGTTTGTTTTGATTTTTGTGTTTTTAGCTTTGAATTAGCTATGGAAACAATTAGAGATTGTACTCCAAATATATATATATATATATCAACCCCGCTCTTAGATGGACGTCCGTTTACGGACTTTACTTAAAAGCCAAAATTTCAAAATACTAAATATACTCTCATGAAGGGTTTTCTCATGACTCACTCCTTCTCTCTCCAAAGTCCAAACTTACGTGACTATTTCCCTCCCTCCTGGTAATCTCTTTCTCTCTCTCATGGGGAATAGTATTGGTTCTTCACATCAGAAATAGTGCTTTTGATTCAATCTCATGTTCTTGTTTGAGCATTACTCTGTTGAGGAACTAATGATTGCTAGGTGGAATCCAGAGCAATTATACGAGGACAATATGTCTATTCTTGTTCTTAATGGAAGAAGCTAGTAATATCTCCTTGCCATTCCTCAACTTCGTGAATCCTAATATAGTTCCTCGTGTAGCAGTAGATTCCAGAAATCTGCTATCTAGATCACTTCTGCTCTTCATGCAAGGCCCAAGGTTTCATGTTTCTGCTGGACCAGCCAAAATATCTCTCATGTGGAATGTAATAGCGAGATCTGACCAATACTCTTCACTTCTCATCCAAGAAAAATTAGCAAATATTAGTCTCAGTGAACATGATGTATTAACATCATTTCAACTGAGTTGGAAATTCCCTGGTTTTTGAGTTTCTTCAACCTTCTTTATTTCCTCTTATTTTTTGTGCTTGTGACAACAATGTGCTTTTTTTAAGGTAGCTCAGAGCTCATAGGTTTTAAGATAGAATTAACTCGTTGCTAGTGGAGGAGTGGACTTCATCCTCAACTACTTAAACCTCAGAGAATGTCTCTTGGAAGCATGGTTAATTAGTTTAACTTAGGTTCTTGATTCCACCTGTATGTATTGCGATTTAAAGGATCTAAGTTCTAGTAGCTAAATGGTTCCCTCTGCGTAACATGGAAATTAGATCGTAGATGAGAACAAAACTCCGCCCAAGAACAAACAAAATGCATCTTTAACTTACTTCTTCATCCCAATCTACCCAATCTATTTTGTAATTCATACTAGTTCACAAATTGGTACTTCACTTTAGTTCTGATTTAGATCAAGTTACCAACCCAGATAAAATGTTGGAGCAACATTTGTGGATTTACTAACGATGAATTTATATTGTTAAATGTGAGACGGTTATTAAAGGGTTTTAATGTACTTATAGATTTGCTATGGAACGATTTGAAATATACATGTTATTCTGAGCAGTGCCCTGAAAGAGCACCAGCTGGATTGTGGAAAAAAAAATGAAAAGGTCACTGCTGTAGTGCTGTGTGCTGTCTCTTGTGCAGACAGATACAAAAATGTCAAACTTGGTTCCTACAAAACCAAAGCAAACCAACATCAAATACAAAGAAGAGTCTCTCATTCTAACCGTCCTCCTCTCTCTAATTCCCTTATTCCAATTGTCGTCAACCCCGACAACATGCCAAGATTATTTTTTTCTAGTATCAAATTTATATAAATAGATCAACTCCCACCGAAACAACAAGCTTGCCAAGATTTGAACATAAAAATTTACACAGTGCAAGCAATGACATAGTTTGTTCGGACGGATACCAACAGGAGCCTAGAGAGCCTACTAGACATGGATAAATCGGCTATTTCCGAGCAGCCAAACACTCAAATACATGGTACAAACAAAGTGGTCAGGGGTCAAGGCCTTGAATTTGAGAGAAGAGGAACCCCATGAGAGAGAAAAAGAGAGTACCAAGAAGGAGGGAAATTGTAATGTAAGTTTGGACTTTGGAGAAAAAAGGAGCGAGTCATAAGAAAACCCCTGAGAGTGAGAGTATTTATATTTAGTATTTGAAATTTCGGTTTTAAGTAGTAAATATATATAACGGACGTCCATCTAAGAATGGGCTATATATATATATATATATATATATATATATATATATATATATATATATATATATATATATATATATATATTTTATTTTTTTTTTTATTTTTTTTTTTTATTTTTTTTTTTTTTGAGAAACTCGTATTGTCTTGGTTAACAATCTTTTGAAAAATGCATCAAAGCTTTGAGGTCGACGGGTTTGTACTGTTGTTTCTTGTGTAGAAGCGGCATGTGGATTCTAAATCTTATTTTGTACTTGTACTACTAACTCGTGTGGGTAATTTATAGTGTCCTCAATGTACAAAGAAGTGTGGAGTGAAAGATATTATTAAATGGTACGTATCACAAATAACCTTGTTATAAAAAAATTATATGCTCATTATAAGCTTGTTTTGTGTCATTATTTCATTGTTTCATTGTTTCATTGTTTCAATTACTAAAACAAATTATTTTCCTTACTCGTCAAGTCGATTTTGACTCGGCCAATTAGTTAATGATTTAGTTGGGGCAATATATTTAAGGGGTTTTTTTACTTAACCCCCCACAGATGTACCCCCCCTTTTACGATAACCCCCCATTTTGAAAATCATTACTGATTGCCCCCCATTTCGTCTGTTTTGTGAGTACTGTTAGTTGATATTTTTCATATTAGCCATTTTACCCCTATTGCGGGAATATTTTGGGTTAATTTTGAGAGAGAGAGAAAACCCACAATACAAACTTTAATTTTAAGAGGTAGCCTCAAATTGTAAAATGTCAACAACACCATCACCCGGCGCTTCACCAGCTCCAACAACACCACCATCATCACCAGCCCCATCTCCCAATGCAACCTCCTCACCACCAGCTACAACACCACCCTCCGCCTCTCCACCGCCACCTACGGCAGCACCACAGCCCACACCTCCTGCCACCTCCCCACCACCTCTTACAATGCCTATAGGCTCTCCGCCGCCTTCGGCGACACCAACACCGACTATGACCATGCCTTCGCAATCTCTACATACTGCCACCTCCTAGAAATACAAGCAGTCCACCATCACCTCCCACGCCGGTTTCTGGAAGACCACCACCCTCGCCGCCATCGCCATTATCGGGGCTATCACCACCATCTCCGTCTTCGAATGGGATATCGATTGGAATGGTGGTTGGGATTGCTATTGGTGGAGTAGTAGTGTTTGTTGTATTGAGTTTGTTGTTTGTTTGTTGTAAGAAGAAGAGAAGAAGAGATAATGGACCATTGGATTATTATGGTGGTGCTCCTCCTCCTGGACCTAAATGTTGGATTTTTTTTTTTTAGATAGTTTGGGTCTTGATTGCTTTTGATTTTACTTCCTTTGATATGTTAAGTTAATATAATAGTGAATTCACAAACTTTAACATAAATTTGTGTTTCAAGCTTCATTAACTTCTGATTTTTTTTCCTAATTTTCTGATTTTTTGAGAAGGTTGGTTAATGGTCAAAGACGTATGTTAAAAATGGGGGGTTTTTACAAATTTGAAGTAGGGGCAAAATTGTCAATATGGAAAATATCAACGTACGTTACACACAAAATAGACGGAGTGGGGGCAATCTGTAATGATTTCATGGGGGGTTAAGTAAAAAAACCCCTATATACCAGTTGCCTTGGTCCTGGGTAATCTATTTAATATTTGTTTGGATGATTAATACCCAAATATACCAGTTTCATGGGGACCGGGACTTGATATCTGCTTTGGTTAATGATGAATTGGAGAGAGATAGAAACGAGATATTAATGGGTCATCACTTGATCCTTATGGATGCGGTAATCGCCAAGGTCTTAAGATCTTTTCGTGGGAGTTCACGTATAGGTTTGAGAATGGGCGAGAGCTAGATTTTCAGAGGAGAGTCTTCCTTCATTTGAGAAGGTTGTGCAGGCCTTCTCTGTCCATAAGAACTAAGAAGCACAGATTTGTGCATGGTAAGTCCTTTCTTGATTCTCGTTTCTTACTTGGTTGTACCACCAAGAATAATATCCATACTAGAGATATCCTTCTTGGGAGGAGAAAACTGATTGCGA
The DNA here is from genome assembly GCF_015680905.1 of Coptis chinensis. NCBI lineage: Eukaryota > Viridiplantae > Streptophyta > Magnoliopsida > Ranunculales > Ranunculaceae > Coptis > Coptis chinensis. The sequence continues at coordinate 42,328,738 of NC_141463.1, forward strand.
GCTTTAGGCCTTTGTGTATGTTGAATGGGGAGTGTGCCAGTCACTCTCATTCAATCTCCATTTTCTTGGCATATTTGGTGTCATTTTGCTCTCTGTTTGAGGTTTATTTGGAAGTCCTTGGATTGGTGAAAGAGTTATAGTTTCTTGCTTGGTTCCAGCGAATGCTTTCCTTAGAGGGGCACTGGTTTATGAAGCATTGCCATTTTCAGCCATGTTGTGTCGAGAAGATAATTAGAGCTCTCATTGCATTTTGAGGGAAGGGCAATGTCATATGAGAAGACTATTAGAGCTCTGTCAGGTCATTTTGAGGGAAGGGCAATGTCATATGAGAAAACGATTAGAGCACTGTCATTGCATTTTGAAGGAATGGCTAAGTCATATGAGAAGACGATTAGAGCTCTGTCATTGCATTTTGAGGGAACGGCTAAGTCATATGAGAAGACAATTAGAGAGCTGTCAATGCATTTTGAGGATAGATATGTTGTGTCCACGCCTACTTATGCAACACAGGTTGAGAGAGATATCCGTTTTTACTATTTTTTTTTTCCCAGTTGGATATCTTTGATATATAGCTTGAAGTATTGTACCTTCTGGGCGTATTTTGTTGTTTGTGTGGTCTGTCTTGTTGATGTCTTACTTTTGTGTTTCATGTGTCTGTTTTATACTGTACGATATCTCATCCTCATTGATATATAGAGTAGCTACTACTCCTTTAATCAAACTGAAAAATAGAAAAATTGAGTAAAAAGGACTTACAATAACGTTTTCTTCCCATTGGTCTACTCTTGCATCATTTTTCAGACTAGAGATGAGGAGAGTACTCTAGATTGAGGGAAGTAAGAAATCCAAATTATGGACCTAAAATACATCCAAAGTAGCCCCAACTCCCATGAAGTCATGACTGTCTTGATCACGGTAAATAATAAAAGAATAGTCAGAAGATGACTATTTGCCTTCTCTGTCGGCTGTTTACTTAAAAGAAGAATTATGAGACCATTAATAACTCTCAGATCGTGTACATTTTGATCTTGCAACATATCTTTTCTCACATAATAAGTATGATAATTATTTTTAATGATCTATCTTTGTGGGTGTGTGTATGCGTCTAGTCTTCTATCAATACCTTTCTTTGTCAATTGTCACATTTTTTCTTATTATATGGTAGTCATCAGAATCGATATGGTTTTGGAAATATGTATTTATTGCAGGTCTCATTCTTCATTGGGATTATCCCAATATTTGTAAGCGTGGGTATATTCTCGAAAGTATTTGGAGTACAAGAAGAACTATCCTAAACTGTGAGCTGCGTAACCTTTTAACTGTGTAGATTACTTTTACTTTCTCCCTATACAACATGCAAAATGCATCGACTAACACCTATATTCTATTCAATTTAATGTGAAACTTACTAAGAAGTATTTGAGAAGCTGCCATGCTCTCGTTGCTTGTGTTCTGTGATGTCTTTATTCATTTTCAAATTAGGGTTGCGTTTTGCTGATCAGCTGCAGAAGTCATCTGCGCAAACTCTGTTAAATTATGTTGCAACTATTAAATGTTCAATTAATAAGAACATTCAACTCCTTTGCCTAAGATTGTTTTCGATATGTGATTTCGATATGTGATTTGGCCATTACTTTCCCTTCATTAATTTTAACTACCTTATCATAAGATATTTAATCCATGTAACGTGCAATTTGTTTAATCTCTTATCTCTTGTATGAACTGTTCTAGTTTAATTATTTCAGCTCTAACTTTTTTCTACTAATGTACTTCCTACTACACCCTACAGCATGGACAACAGACTACAAATTATGCAGCATTTATACTTACAAGATGATCATATATCATCTTTGCTCATGGACGAAGAGGTAACTAGCTATCTTCAACTATTTATTAATTATAAGTTTTCAGTTTGCTTCTATTAATTAATATTCAATAACTTGTCTAAATGAGTAACAGGTTCGACCAGTGGTCTGTACACATGAGCACAATCAAAAGGTAAATAATTGGATATTATCTAAAGCCTAAAAGAAAATGGTCGCGGGTTTGGGCTTCAAGCACCTGAGAAAAATAAACCAGTCCCATGGGGACCGGGACTTGATATCTGCTTTGGTTGACCGTTGGCGACCAGAGACTAATTCATTCCACTTTCTAACTTTTGAAGCAACAATTACACTAGAGGATGTTGCCTGTATTCTAGGCTTAAATGTAATTGGGAAACCAATTGTGGGCATCTCAAAATTGGACGCTCATGAAGCATGTAAGAAATATTTGGGCCTAAGTCCTCCAGAGTCAGAAGTAAGAGGGAAATCAGTGAAATTGTGCTTGCTGCAAACTACCTTCGTACGCCGACAAGCAGATGTGAGCGAAGAACAACGCGTGATTGCATTTGTGTTATCCCTCATTGGAAGCACAGTTTTTAGAGCGAGGAGGTTATCATGTGCATACGAAATATCTACCATTCCTGGCCGATACGGAGAATTGTGCCTCATATGCTTGGGGTACTGCTGTGCTTACGTTCCTATTCAGGTCACTCATGCGGGCATCACTTCGTCGTAAAGAAAATAACAAAGGCCGCAAAAGTGACTGTAATTTTGTTTTGAACGTTTGTGGCTCTTCAACTCTACTGTTGGTAAGTGTTGTAACACTGTAGCTTCAAATTCTTTTATGGATTGTTCTTTATTAATTAACTATGTATTGGATTGTAATTGTGGATGTTTGCTTCTAGGCATGGTTTTATGAAAGGATTCTTATGTGTCAGCCAAGGTGTCCTGCTTTTGTTAATTCCCAGCTGCTTGCCGGTGGAAACACGTCAAATATAGACCTTCAAAGCTCACGTATGAGCATCTAAGTGCAAAGATGAACACGCTACGTGCGGATAAGGTTAGTCGTGCAATGGTTGTCTTAAGTAGATATTTAGGTATTAACGATATGCATTTATACTTGATATCTGTCATGCATAAACAAATTAGCCACGTCGTAAAAAACCAATGCAATTAGGTTGTTTGGAGTTGATCACTACTTATTTATGTGTGAATGTGAATGCCAAAGAAGTGTATATGCTAATCTTGGTATGATGTTTGCTATTTTAGATAATATGGCAGCCATGGGATGCCTAGGTGAATGCTCCCCAGTTTGCTATGAACATTTCATATACGAAGCCCATATCGACATGCCTTATACACTTCGACATTGTAGAGAGGTATATGCTAGAAAGATGCATGAGGTAGTTTGGGCAGAAGCAACACATACCAGATCCACCTCCTAGGTGGAGAGATGATCCTAAATCTCAGAAGCCGTCCAAAGAAATATGCGCAGACTGGGAAATCTGGTGTATGTCTGACTGTACTGGGGAGGAACAAGTAGAGTTCACCGAGGCAAGTCATGCAGCTTACTTGGAGTGGTATTGGAGCCACAGTGTCACGCAGATTTGACCCTTGCACCCTCACGAGGCATTGCTGAGGGAAAAGTTTACTAAAGAGGTTAATATGTTATGAATTCATTCCGTGTGTTTACTATGTTTTTGTTTAGAATGACGTTTGCTTAGAATGCATGTTCTTAACGACATTTGTTTAGAATGCATGCTTTTAGAAAGTAGCTTGATTATGATATGATGAGATTTCCCTTAAAACTTCTTCTTGCTAGTAACTTCAACCTTTGTTATGTGGATAGTTATCCATGCATATCTTGTGAAGCTAAAACTGCATTTGTTTTTGTGTTTTGGTGCAGAGGAAACGCTATTTCCGCCTTGCTCAATTACTTGTGCCTTTCTTCGAGAGTATCACTGAGCAAGTAATCCCAGAAGATTTGCTCACCGTGCATTCAGAAATAGTAAGAGCTGGTGAAGCCGAGAGTGATGCTGATGTAAGTGAAGATATGCATTGTGATGAGAGTGCGAGTGGTGTTCAGGAAGGCTCCAATGACATGAGTAGTGAGTCTAATCCTTTTTTGGCACCAACTTATGAAAGTGAAGACAGCGCTGATGACATAGAAGTCAATGAACAAGGTGAGCGGATCAATGTAGTAAACGAACCAGTCAATGTCCCATCTCTAGTCAATGTGCGGTTGTTAGATGAAAATATGCCACTGACTACAACACTGCTTGCTTCTCGTGGTGGTAAGTTTAGGTTGTAATGTACAGTATTATCGAATTAATGATGTACTCTTTAGTGTAAATGAATAAACACATATTTGAACTGATGTGTAGAGAATGTTGAAGGAGGCATTGTTAGTGATCATCCCCAAGTCGAGCCAGAAATACGTAATGGTAACCTGGAATTGTGTAAATACATATAGGCATCAAAGAATTGAATTCCCAAAGTAATAATTATCATTGATGCTTACGGGCTGGAATTTGCGACAATTGGTTATGCAAGTAATTCTTCGAGTCCGATTGACAACATTATCACCTCAGTGCATGCAGAATGTGATATGCAAGACATGCGTGAAGGTAAACATGTTTTCAACCTTATTTATTAATGATGCAGTTTTTTTTTTTTTTTAAATTATAAGGTTTGGTACACCCCAACTTGTATTAACTTAACTTAATTAAATAAGTGGATGAAGGTCCTGACTTTTGCAAGTTTGCATTAGTAGGTAGACTAGACTTCCAAAAGATCAAAATTTAAAAGGCTCATCACTAAGGTTTTATGGGCACCCAAAAAATAATGTTTGGTAACCCCTCTCGGTAGAGGCTATATCATGGTAACATTTTCTGATGAAAGTGACTACCATAGGGTTTGGGAACAAGGCACTTCCATCTTTGAGATTAAATCAGTGGTCACTTAAGTTTTCTGGTGATAAACAATTTCAAAGTCATGCTCTTGTATGGGTTAGATTTCCAGGGCACAATCTTGAGTATTGAGAAGTAAAGAATCTAATTGCTATGGGAAGGGCTTTTAGAAGGCATACACCTGTTTGTGTTCAATATAAGTCCTCTAGTTAGGGCGATAGTTTCCACAAAGACAATGTTCAAGACAATTGGCTTGTGAGATTCCTCCCTTGGTTCGTGATTCCCTAGGATTCATACTAATATGTTCTTACATATTCCCTCTTTTCTTTAGTCTTGTTGTCTATCAGCCTTGTAGGACTATTCAGAAGCATCTTGTCATCAAAACCAGTTCACCTTCGTTCCGACAAAGAGTGTGCTGCCTTATTCTTTTTTCGCTTGGTTCCTCACAAGAGAGATTGGACACGTCCTCACTCGTTCTTTTTTCAAGATCTTTGAGCCTCTTAAGGATGTCGTAGGGATTCTTCTAACAGGTTTGTCCCTGTGCTAATAAACCCCCTCCAATCCCGGCCGGGCAAGGGACTAGTTCTCTACCCGATCCCATTCCGACTTACGTAGGGTTTACCGGGTAACGGTTTCAACATTGCACCTCTTTGGGGTGGCTTTTTTTCGGGTTTACTATCCAAGTCCCTTAGCCTTAGTTGGAAGCTTAACCCAAAGAAAGCTAAGCTGCTTTTCTTTTTCCGTCTATCTTTTTCTTCTTCGTGCTGCTCTCGAGATGGTAGTGAGGGAGGGAAATGCTTTGTCTTTCAATGTAGTTCCTTTGCTTGGGCTTCTTACCGTGACGGAAGAAAGTAGGTTCATAATGAGAAAGGGATTTGCTTAATTATAAGCTGTTTTCATTGCAATCGGTTCTACTGCTCTTACCACTGCTGCTGCACCCTTATCCCAACCAAGTAATACAAAACCATTCCGCTCAACAGCTATTCTGATTTTTGAAAGTCAACATACTATCTTATGAAAGAAAGAACTTCGAAACGATCATGCCAAAGGAACTTTGGGACGGGATCAAATAAAGGCATCAGATAAGGAATCGGGAAACCCCCCTCCTAACACTATTAGGTTTATTTGAGAAGCTTTCATTGCCAGGCCCTGAGACCTTATTAATTAATTTACCTACTCGATCCTACTAGGTTGATTAGCTCATTGCTCTTAGATTCGTAGCTTTCCCTCTAGTCTAGCTCATAGCCAATTCCCATCCCCAGTCTACCCGCTCATAGTTCTTGCTCTACCCGTGCACTTCTTTCATCCGAGGGTGGAAGCCAGAAGGAAATTACAACCTCCTTACAAACTCGGATTAGCTCTTTCTCTTTAGACTGAAGCAGCACCCGATGCACCTTATGTTTTACCCGGAAAGAACTATGCTCTATAGTTGCTTTATCGACAGAGTCTTAGGAAACAGAGCTTTTTTATCCTGACTCTCAAGGGTTTAGTATCCTTAATCAAATGCCCTATCTAGTACTGGAACATTCAAAAATAGAATCTTATTTACTATAATAATAATAAATTCCCCCAGTGTCCGTTATGATGACAGTGTCATCAGCAAATTGGTAAATCAGGGGAGCCGGAATCCCCGATTTTTTTAGTCCGATAAGTTTCCCCTATTGTTGTTCTTTCTTGAGGGCTCTGTTCAACATTTCGCCACTAACTCCTTTACGGGGATAACGGGCATCCCTGCCCTTGTGCTCTTGGCATGGATGAATCCTGCTCCCGAAAAAAAAAAAGGTTCAATAGATTGATTAGCTATGCATGCTCGATCCATTTTTCGAGAGGTTCAGCAAAGGCTATTTTGTTTCTCGCTTCATTTTTAAAAAGGTCGACTCATATGCCGCAGCCATGTCGATGTTTGATTAACATGGCTGGTTCTCCCCGCAGAGTGAAAAGACTCCAAACGGTGATTTGTAATAAATCAGCCTACCTTTTATGAAGGCTCCTTGTTCATCTGCAATGAGCCCACTCAGGGTTTCCCTCATGATTGGCTATTAGATTCGTAAAAATTGGATATAAAGTGGTGCCCATAAAGGGCCACGATCGATAAAGTTGATGATTCCAACTATTGTCGGTCCCTTTTGTCGTGGGACATACACTAAGACAGTCTTTTATCTATAAGAGCTGGTGCAAGAAGGCCTCCGGGCAAAGGTATTAATACTAATAAGAGAGGAAGAAAAGAAACCTCCCCAAATTCGTGTTGTATTGTATTAGTGGAGGTGGCAAAAGCCCTACCCTATATTTTATTTATATATAATAGAACGATATAAAGAGAAAAGGAGTTATGGTCATGTTTTATTATATATTGGCCTAGTTGGAGTTCTGACTATAGTTGCAACCTATCTCATAATGGTGTTCAGTGTACCGCCCTCGATCACAAACTATCAATTGAATAAGAAAGAAAGAAGAAAATAGACCCATAGAATATCTATATGTCATCCACATCCAGACGTATATTTCTTTATGTAAGAAAATATTTACTACATTCAATTTTACGGGAAAAAGGTCATTAGCATTCATTATTGAAACTAGTGATGAAGCTGATTTGAGCCAGACGGGACAAGCCTTTTCGAACCTACTTCCCTTTGGTAAAGCATTTCTGGTGTTAAGGCAAAGGTCCTGTATCAATTAGTGGAAAAGGGTAATCAGGAAAGTGTCTCAGATCGTCCATGACTCTAGCTTTCTGTAGCTGTCGAAAGCATTGCTCAATCGTATTATCACGGAATCTATCGGTCTTCGATTCGATATGGTATACTTTTCTTCGAATTTTTAGATGGTGAGGTTAGAGTCTTTTCCTAACCCGAAAGCAAGGGGAGGATTCTACCGCTTTTCAAATGCAAATAGGTGCCCCTTTGGCTGCTCCTTTGATTCCGAAAAAACAAAATACTAACTGGAAACAAAAAAGAATACGGGTCGTGTCTTTGTTCAGATGCTAAGCCCGAAAGCCCTTAGAGTCTTATTTTTATGCCATTATGGAATGCGGGGTTTTAGCTCACCCTTGCTTCTTTGGATACCAAAGCGTCTCTTGTTGACACCTCTGGAGAGGTCAACTATAAAACCCAAAACTCATGGGCAGTCTTACAAGGACGAGTGCCAGGGCCTAAGTTGATTACTTAGGGATCATGATGGACAAGCAAGGTGTTGCTTGACAGCTTGATCATGGTCCTAACAGTTGAAAATGGAGCCGATAGCCATAAGAAAATGCAGGGGTGGATTTGTGGCCAGTGATCCTGATAGGGTCCCACATCTTATAGCGCAAAACAATTTGTATGCCCTACGTTTTTATGTTCCTAGGATTAAACCATGCTCATTCTGTGGTGGCAAGTTGGAAACTGCTTTTGTACCTAGGATTAAACCATGCTTTAGATTGTGATCCATGCTCATGCACTTGGATTATAGTGGTAAAATTTTGGGAATGTTTGGACTGGAATGTATATGTAGTATCTTCACCAAACAGGTCTTCGATATTTTCATTTTCATTTCATGTGATGTGCATGTTTTGTAGAGAATTATGTAGTTTCTACAGTCTCATGGTCACCTAATCTGGGCTCTATTAAAAATTCGAAACTTGGTTGTGTGCATAATAACTCCATTGAAAATGAGTTTGGAAAAATAACACAGGGCATGTTGGATGGTTTCGTGACATAGGAACACCTTTGAGGCTTTTACATGTTATCCAAGGTTGGTGCTATGCCGAAGCTAAGAATCCACTAAAAGTGACCGAGAAAAAGTATTGAGCAACGTGTTTGCCACGTTTTATTATATTATAAAGTAATGTATGTGTATAATAATTAAAATCAATAAACAATTACAATTATAATTATGAAAAGACAATTTCACTAGAGGTTAATGGAGATGCTCTTGGCGAGGAGTTCAGGGGTTATGTGTTCAAAATCATGGGAGGGTGTGACAAATAGGGTTTTCCAATGAAGTAGGGTGTCGTCACTCTTCACTCCTGAGCCTTGGCCGTGTTTACCTTTTGCAGCACAGAGGCACTCCCTACTTCTGTGGAAACGGAAGGCGCACTGGAGAGAGGAGAAGGAAGTATGTTCGTCGTAGAAACTTTAATGTGTTTTTATTACCATCTTCAAAGTTTGAATTTGCCTTGATAAATTAAAAAATAGAAGTACTCCTGCTCTTGTCTTTACATTGGACCAATTATGGGGAGTTAATTAAGTGATGGTCTAAGATTGTGTCAAGAATGTTAAAATAGAGGTTGTTGCTTTCTAGAGTGTGAATTTCTTTAAATAGAAGATGTTTTATATACGCCCATTTCATCTACCTTTTTAATATATATCATTTTGTGGCGAATATAGATGTTCTGGTGAAAAAGAGGTCTGAGATGATTGAGCAAGCAACTCCAATCTCCATCTATGAGGCAACAGGTTGTCATCCACAAAGTCAACCTCCTGTTGTGACTACTGTGGAAAGCATCGGGGATTGTGGAATGGATGGTAAGTCGATAGTGTCTTATCATCCTTATCTATTTGTGTATCATGAAAGTTAAATTTTTCCAGAAATTTTTATAAGGTATAAGGACTTGAGGACTTATCATCTAAAATGTTTATTATTTCCCTATCTAGTTGGTCCAGTGAAGAAGAAGCCAAATATGGACAAACAGAGAGAAATCCAAGCAATTAAAATTGGCCTCCCAAATAAAACTTGCCTGCGCCGACGACCTGGACATTCTTCACTTGATGTCACTCCAGGTAGTTTGTCTAACCAACATTAATTTTAAATTTCCTAATGAGATTGTTATCGTCACGGCGTGGGGCTTTTATAAGCCACACTACTCTGAAGCATCTTATTATTGCAAGTGGTACTGACATGAATTCAAAATATTTTCAAAGTTCCTCCAACCTGATTACAACATTACCGTGGAATACCAAAAGTATCAGAAAAAATACCCACAGAAAAAGAAGACTTCGAAGGAGACAAATGCATTGTCGACAAAACTTGGTGAAACTCTACTAACACTTAATGAATATTTTATGTTTTCGTGCTAATAACAACCTATTTCTATTTCCTACATAAATAGTATTACTACATGTAAGATCTATCTTTCCCTTCTGGACCCCTTAGGAAGGCTGAAAAGTCAGCTGCTCTATTAAACTTTTTTTTTTTAAATTAACAACCTTCACTTGGCTAAGCTGTTGCATTAACTCCCAAATCTCTATCGCCTCATTTTTAACAAACCATGGCATGGTTTCTTTCTTGTCAAGAATCTCGAGTCAGTTGCAATTTCTATCTTCTTATAACCTACCTAGTAGTATACACAATTTCAAGCCATTAAGAATAGCTTGTAATTCCTTATGTAAGATTGTTCTTGTTCGACTTAGCTTCATCTGTATAGCACATTATACTAGTTCACATTAGGTCTTTGACTATGCCTCCATGTCTTGCTCCCTTATGTGCTACGCTTCCATTAGTCTCTGACACAGTAGTAGTGCTGGGATCCCGTGAACCGGTGCCAGTACAGCAGGAGGAAGCAGTACTAGTGTAGCAAGATGTAAAAGAACAAGCACCTATCAGAGTAACTAGGTCAAAGAGGCAATTTTTACAGGAATGAGAGCTAGGTTGCTAAGCTTGGGAATAAAACTTGTTTTTAGATGATACAACTTTATAACTTATGTCCATATCTGTGTAAGTTGTGTAATGGAGGTGCAATGTTGGATAGTTTATGTGGTGCCATTGTAGGTAATGTGGGGTAGAGTTCTAGGTAAAAATAGGAAACTTTTTCTTTTTGTTAGAGGTTACTTTCGACATATCAATTGTAATGTCGCAGGTTGGATATCGTGTATTAGTTCTTAGATGGAGTATGCTTTATAGTATCCAGAACATGTGTGTTATGCAAACCAATTGGAGGGTTATGATGTAAGTACCATCAGAACTCAGAAGGTCCCAAGGTATTATCTTTGGACCTCTTTTGTTTCTCTTTTAGAAAGTTGTATAGTAAGTACCATTTGTTAATGATGTAAACCTTTTAATAGCTATTGGACACAGAAGTATATATTTAATTTGTGTTTTCGGTAATGGCTTTGTATGAGGTGCTTGGATGATCTGTAATTAGTCGAGACATTTAAGTTCTTTAGCGTACTAAGTCTTTCTATTACAGTGATCTCATTTTTGTCAACCGGTTATTTAACTGCTCTGGCATTCGTCGAGATGGTTAAGTAGCTGGGTTCATGACTGAGAAGTACATTGTTTTAATATTTAGGTTATTGATAAGTGCTCAAAAAGTGCTATTTAACCCTCAATTATGCCTCTTGTTTAGCCATCTTAGTGGACTAATAGTGTTTATAAGTTGTGTTTTAAGATTCTACAGGTGAAAAAGAGAGTTTTGTAGAATATTAGAGAAAAAGGGGTAAAACGGAGCAATTTGGAGCATTAATGATCACATGGGAAGCCCGTGGACAATCATGGAGAAGGCCAAGGAATTGGAGCTATTAAAGATGCGACTTGGACCTATTTTAAAGCCTATTTGGAAGCCCAAGGCCAAAGGATTCGTTGCTTGGACCAAAGCCCCATAAAAGAGGATAGAAGAATAGAGCGTAAGAGACAAAATAGCCTAACGCGTGGGGACTTAAGGATCGAAAGGCCCGAGACGCATTGATCGATCGATCCGAGACGCATGAATCGACCGACATCGTAGCCAATTCCTTCTCAGTTTGGAGATGAAGTTGGACTCGAAAAGAAGTCTATTTGTATTAGGAAACAAATAACGGTTTGGAATGCTTCTAGAGCTCATTGTAACCTCTATAAATAGAGGACCTAAGTGCCTCATGTAAATTGCCAATTCACTTATATTCTTGTCTCCATAACTTGAGGCAGAGAGAGATTAATAATAAAAGATCGGTTTTAACTAGCTGAGTCTTAATAAATTAGTCTTTCTAGTTTTATGTTCTTCGACTCTTCTTCTTCTCGTTCTTCGTGTTCTTCCTTCTCTATGGAAGGCTAATCTTCTCCTTCAAGGGAGGAGATGAAGCCAGTGCTTAAGGTTTAATGATTCTTCTGGTTCATGGTGTTCTTCAATTAGGTTAGTTATTTATGTTTTTAGTTATTAGTTCCATTTCCCACACTAGGGGATGGAAGTATATAATAGGGTTTATGTTTTGCAATATTAATATCATTCTAGTGTTCTTTACTTTTCTTCTAGTAGTATAATTCTTTAGAGTTAGGGAAGCATTCTTTGTGTTGCCTTAGAAGGGGTAGCTCAAGGAGTGGCTGCCTAGGGGAAGTATTCTTTGTGTTTGCCTTAAGTGGTGATTCATTGAATGGCCGCCCTATTAGGAAGTACTCCTTGATGTTACTCTTGGTAATACATTGAATGGCTGCCCGAGCTTACATAAAAGGGAAGAAGATATTAATAGCATAAACATAGGAACAACCTTTTAAGTAGAGTTAATTGTTAACGATGTTTTAGATCGAGGGCATCTAAGACTAGCTCGATTGCCTAATTGTATTCTACTTGTAAGAACAACCATGAAGTAGGAAGGTCATAGATTAAAAGTATTGGTGGATTTTAATCTCTTGAATTCCCTCTCTTATAAATTCTCAATAGTTTAGTTAATTTAGTTTAGTATAGTATTAGAATCTAAAATCTCTACAATTATAGTTTTTAATCCCTTAAACCCCCTCTCCAGTCCTGCATGTCATTCACATAACATACACTTAAAAGTGGAACGATACCCTACTCATCCTTTACTTATTAAGGGATAATTAGGTTTTGATCAACTACGTTTTGTTCAACGACCATACACCATCTACATACACAAAAAGGCATTTTTCAAAACATTTGCGGGGATATAATTAATTGTAGCCCTGAAGAAGGTCAAATAAGCATTGCCGTTTTAAGTTATTTATGTTTAACGTTTTCTTTCAAGATTAGAATTTTGGATCTTGAGGTAATTTTAGCCACATCATCCATCCTTTTAAGAAAGAAAGAAGCTTGAAGGACATCTCGAAGACAAGATCTACCATCATGGTTAGTCGAATCTTCATTCTATTTATTTTTCTTAGTATAGTTGCATAATAGTTTAGTTTTATTGCTTTCTAGTATAATTGCATTTAGGACCTTTTCAACAATTGAAGTTGTAAGCCAACACAGTGAAAAATAAAACTCTAGTGTTTCTTGTCTGAATCTTGACAAACGGACTATCGTCTGTGGGCAGTGGTACTTAAGCAATCCAAGTGATTCACCATAACCCTAGAAGAGACAGCTTTAGACAATGGGCGAGATACTAGCTACAAAGCCCAACCTAGTTGAAGGAAAGTAGTTTTACATTTTAGTATAACTTAGAATAATTGCATACTATTCAAGCATAGTAGGATAGTTTTTTGTTATTTTCGCATAGCATTTTCTAATTTATGCCCCGTTGTCCATATCATCGTCTAGTAAGAACACAACAGTGGACAAGGTTTAACAACCAACTCACAAGAATACTAGACGAGATTGATACAATGGCCGCACGCAATGATGGAGGTGTTTTGGACACCAATAATCCTGAAGCTATCCCACCCATGCAAGCACAACAGAGGAACAAGCTGAGTGATTTCTATTCGCCAATCATTAGAAACCCACCAAGCAGTATTGATTTTCCAGAGACAGAAGCTAACCAGTTTGAACTTAGAGCATCAATAATCTCTATGCTTCCAAAGTTCAATGGTTCGCATAATGTTGACCTTTATGTTCACATGAACAAATTTCTATCATCCTCGAGAACTTTCAAGAACGAGGAATATCGAGGGATGAGAGTATCAAGTTAATTCTTTTCACTCTCACTCGAAGGTAAAGCATCGAATGGTTAAGCGCCGACAACCGATCAATTCAATCAACAACCGGGAGAAGTTAAGAACAAAGTTTATGAACAAGTTCTACCCAATTTATAAGGCGGTTGCCATGCGCCAAGCCATCAGCAATTTCAAAGGGAAGGTGACTGAAGAATATCATCAAAGCTGGGAGAAATTCAATAATCTACTAGTCTCATGTCCACATCATGGTTATGATAAAAGCAAACTGGCTCATTTTTTCTTTCGAGGACTTTCTACTATGAACAAGCAGATGATACAGTCAATGCATCAAGGTAAGTTTACATCATTGGATGGAGAGGAAGCCTACAAATTTCTCAAGAATTTAGCTGAAGACACTCAACAATGGAGTACTAGCAACGAGGACGTAGATAGAGTGGAGGGGGTTCCGAAGCAATTTGGCAACCAAATTCAAGAAGACCCAAATCAAGCAATGCTATCAATTATGGCAAGCCTATCAATAGGACTTGAAAATCTAAACAAGAAGTTTGATCAGCTCTCCACGAATCCTCCAAAAGCAAACAATTTCCAAGCTAAACCTCAGCCAACCAAGCCTTGTTATGCCATTTGTGAGCTATGTTCTGATGAAGGTCACACCACTGAAAAATGTTCGTACTATCTGGATACTAATGAAGAAGCATGTAGTATCAACTCTTTAGAAAGAAATAATCAGTTTAATCAGGGACAGAATTATTGGAAGCCACAAAATACAAATCAGAGGAATTTTCCTCCAGGATTCCAAAATTAGTCAAATCGAAGCATCGGAATAACCAAGATCGGCCCAAAACCACCAAAGAACCATACAGAAATCAACGGTCATACGAACCAAAGAATACCAAGCCAACACAAACAGAGTTAGTTAGTACCGGATCTTATGAGTGGATATATTGCCCCTACCACTTCGGTCAAGCAAAGCAATTATTCCACATCCGGAAGAAGCTATCACCACCATTGTCAATGAGTTGAAACGGCATAAATCAAAGAACCCGAAGTTGGAGAATAACTTTAGTGTCATTCAAGGCCGATAGGGCAAATCACGCCACCTTGACGTAAAAGATCGAAAGGAGCATTACCAAGCCCGGAGCCAAATCCGAAAGGAAGAGGTGTCCCCGCAGTGGATAACCTTGAGATTACTCATGAACAAGTTAATGTTGTCACCACTCGAGGTCGCAAGAAAGTTGATAACAAGATTGTCTATGAACCGGGGAAAAGATTCTCATGGAGCCTAAGGTAACTTATGTCCCCACCATCCCTTTGGTTCTAACACTCCAAATATATCTAGTGTTGTGCCACCACCGCCAAAGAACCAAGGAATTTCATGGACATAAGTAAGAAGAAGCCATCACGAAGTAACTCCACCTATCACTCCACTATCCGTTACCAAGCCAACCGGCGAAATAAGAGAACCGATATTGAAGAATCCGCCAAAGACCGTTTTCCTTCAAACTAGTGAATACCGGGGAAGGATGACCAAAGATAAGGAGATTTGTGATGTATTTCAGAATTTGCATATTAATATCTCATTTCTGACCGCCATCAAGCAACTTCCCTCGTATGCCAAGTTCGTGAAAGATCTAGTAAAGAAAAAGACCAACATTCTGAAAGAAGCTTTTATCGCTCAAAGATGTTCATCGTACCTACAGAATCTAGCGGTTGTGAAACTGAAAGATCCTGGAAGTCCAACTGTTACATGCATAATTGGAGATTCTTTGGAGGAGCAAGCTTTATTAGATTTGGGTGCCAGTGTGAATATTTTACCATATTTTGTCTACGAGAAGTTGGGCTTGAAGGATCTAAAACCGACTAATGTTACTTTATAGTTCACAGATATATCAGTAAAGATACCTAAAGGAATCATTGAAGATGTCATAGTCAAGATCGAAGATTTCTATTATCCAGTTGATTTCATAGTACTCGACACAAAACCTACATCTAGTAGGCAGATACCAATCATTCTAGGCAGACCATTCTTGGCCACTGCAAATGCATTCATCAACTGTCGAAACGGTAATATGACGTTATCCTTTGGTAATATGAAAGTCGAGACCAATGTTTTCCATATGTTACAGCAATCTCAGGAGGTGTGTGCTGTGAACGAGGTATGCATGATTGAAGCGTTAGCACAGGATTATATGACTCATTCATATCCTGCTAATGAGTTATTGAAAGCTCTGACAGACTCAGATTGTGAGGAACTTAGTGTCGAGACAATCAAGGTGATTTTGGATTCATCACCTGTCATGAATGATAGCAAATTCAGAGAAAAGGTTTGAATCGCCTATGCCTGATGGACCATCAAAAGAGCTTAAGAAGGAGTTGCCTAAGCTAGAATTGCCATTCTAAAACTTGTCCTGGGTTACAGCCATTAAGAGAAAATTGTTGGTACAAGGTATACTTTTGTCAATCACATGCTGAGAGAGATCAGAAGAATTCCTACAAAGTGGAACCTAATGGGTGGGAATACTAGTCTTAAGGATCTGACTATAAAGGACTCAAAAGTCTTGAGGATCTGACTATAAAGGACTCAAAAGTCTTGAGAATCTGACTTTAAAAGACTCACATTACGTCTTGGGGATCTGATGTAAAAAGACCTAAAAATTTGTTTCTTGAACTAATTCTGATATTCAGCATCAATGGTAATATCCTACCTTTTTCTCATCCATTTCATTTACTTCTTTATACATTGAGGTCAATGTATGCATAAGTAGGGGGAGGGTGTACTTGAGAAATGAATTTCGAAAATTAGTTTTCAAAAATAAAAATATTTTTGTTTCTATATCAGCAACATGAGAAAAATAAATTTTAATGATGAGTCTGGGATATATATTATATACTGCTTAGTGTTGAGTTTGATAGATAGTTGATATTATTGATTTCAATACCGCTTAGACTATTTATTATGCTCGGACATAGTTCTTGTTGATAAAATTGTTTATCAAGGCACCACCATAATACTTGGTCAGTTTTTTGTACTTTTGTTAGAAGAGAGATTTAAACCCCTAGTAAACTGGAAGTAGAATTTTAAGACTTAGCCCGTGAGCCTTGAGCTTTATACCCATTCTTTGGAGAATTCTTACGAAAAAATCTGAGTCTTAGTGACTCAACATCTTTCAGTTCTTTATGTCGTTGTAATATAGTCTCATTATTTGTTGATTTGGTTAATCACGAAGTGACATCAACTGGGGAGATAGCCATTAGGTCTTGTAGTCTATTTGAAATAGAGTATCATCAATCGATAAGTCAAGTAGTGAACCCATTCAGCCTTTATCCCACCTAGTAGGACCATCATGTTAAACCCTTTTGAGCCTTACAATAAGCCATTTTCTTTTATAAAACCCTTTACCCAACTCCAGACAAGGAGTATATCCAAAATATTTATCAGCCATACCCATATGTTTCTGAGAATACGAGGGGCACAAAGAGGAAGAAATAGCACAAAAGGAAGATTACAAGGAAATACCAGAGAGATACAATGAAGGCCATCATTCTGTTCTAAGTGAAAGAAGCTAGTGGAAAAGCATATCCAGTACTAATAAGGGATATACCACTAAGCTTTAAAAAAAATGTGTTGAACAGAATGGATGGAAAAGCTAAGACAAAGGAAGAACTTTCTCTGCAATACAAAATTTAAAGAAATCTTCCAAAGAATCAAGCAACCCTTAGTGTTTTTCAGAAACAACCTTAGAATCTTTTTTACCTTTCCTTCAGAAACCAATACCCAAGCCAAGTTACAACCCATGACTTATCACTACAGTATGGTACAAAGTCTATAATAGGTGAGAGGATGCTAAAGTGAAGGACCCGACACTTCATATGTGATTGACATTCTTTCCATGAGACTACTTTTTTTCAGAAGTCTATTTTTCAAGGTAGTATGTGGGATGTTCGTATGCATTATTCTTTTCCCCCCATACATGAGGTAAAATAGTAGACCATCTTCTGAGAGATTCCTTTCTGAGAGTATGAGTGGTGAGGATTGAAAGTCGAGATTATCTACATATGGTAAACTAGGGATTCAGTTTCTTGGATAGGAGAGTATAGGAGATTGACTAAGTACACACATAAGCCTTGATTGAGAATTTTGTCAATTTTTACTATCTCCCATCATAATCTATGAGTCTTTGCAGCAATGTAGTCAGCAATGGAGACCATATGTTGGAGTAAGCACTAAGTGGGTAAGGAATTTCTCTCTCTGAAAAATACTATCATTCTTGAACATGTTATTGATTGATTTTGTGGGTATATCACCTGAAAACCCTCACGAGACTATAACTCATCCTTTTTGGAGAACTTAAAGGTTTAAAGCATTGTTGCATATGGTAAATACAATCGCAATGCCTACGAAAATGACTTAGGATTTTACTTTTGTTATTAGGATGTGATTTTGATCACTTTTTTTTTTTTTTTTTTATCTTATTTGCTAAGAGACTAGCAAAAGGCTAGTTGAGAGTTGTGATAAGTGCTCAAAAAGTGCTATTTAACCCTCAATTATGCCTCTTGTTTAGCCATCTTAGTGGACTAATAGTGTTTATAAGTTGTGTTTTAAGATTCTACGGGTGAAAAAGAGAGTTTTGTAGAATATTAGAGAAAAAGGGGTAAAACGGAGCAATTCGGAGCATTAAGGATCACATGGGAAGCCCGTGGACAATCATGGAGAAGGCCAAGGAATTGGAGCTATTAAAGATGCGACTTAGACCTATTTTAAAGCCTATTTGAAAGCCCAAGGCCAAAGGATTCGTTGCTTGGACCAAAGCCCGCAAAAGAGGATAGAAGGATAGAGCAGAAGAGACAAAATAGCCTAATGCGTCTAGGACCCATGGTTCGAGCGTACAGACGCATTGATCGCGTTTGAGACGCATGAATAATGTGTCCAGACACATGAATCGACACTGTAGCCAATTCCTTCTCAGTTTTGGAGACGAAGTTGAACTCTAAAAGAAGTCTATTTGTATTAGGAAACAAATGACGGTTTGGAATGCTTCTAGAGCTCATTGTAACCTCTATAAATAGAGGACCTAAGTGCCTCATGTAAATTGCCAATTCACTTATATTCTTGTCTCCAGAACTTGAGGCAGAGAGAGATTAATAATAAAAGATCGGTTTTAACTAGCTGAGTCTTAATAAATTAGTCTTTCTAGTCTTATGTTCTTCGACTCTTCTTCTTCTCATTCTTCGTGTTCTTCCTTCTCTATGGAAGGCTCATCTTCTCCTTCAAGGGAGGAGATGAAGCCAGTGCTTAAGGTTTAATAATTCTTCTAGTTCATGGTGTTCTTCAATCAGGTTAGTTCTTTATGTTTTTAGTTATTAGTTCCATTGACCACAACAGGGGATGGAAGTATATAGAATAGGGTTTATGTTTTGCAATATTAATATCATGCTCGTGTTCTTTACTTTTCTTCTAGTAGTATAATTCTTTAGAGTTAGGGAAGCATTCTTTGTGTTGCCTTAGAAGGGGTAGCTCAGGGAGTGGCTGCCTAGGGGAAGTATTCTTTGTGTTTGCCTTAAGTGGTGATTCATTGAATGGCTGCCCTATTAGGAAGTACTCCTTGATGTTGCTCTTGGTAATACATTGAATGGCTACCCGAGCTTACATAAAAGGGAAGAAGATATTAATAGCATAAACATAGGAACAACCTTAAGTAGAGTTAATTGTTAACGATGTTTCATCCAAGAGGGCATCGGCACTCGCTCGATTGCCTAATTGTAGTCTACTTGTAAGAACAACCATGAAGTAGAAGGTCATAGATTAAAAGTATTGGTGGATTCTAATCTCTTAAATTCCCTCTCTTATAAATTCTCAATAGTTTAGTTAATTTAGTTTAGTTTAGTATTAGAATCTAAAATCTCTACAATCATAGTTTTTAATCCCTTAAACCCCCTCTCCAGTCCTATCCTTCACATAACATGCACTTAAAAGTGGAACGATACCCTACTCATCATTTACTTATTAAGGGATAATTAGGTTTTGATACGCTTCTGTTTTGTTCAACGACCATACACCATATACATACACAAAAAGAGGCATTGTCAGTTATGACAGGTCTTTTATAAAAATGTTGAAAATGACAGAGGAGACTCAGCCAAAAATTTTCTAAAAAAGTCATGTATCTTAGGTATATAATTGTTTCAGATTTGGGGCGTGTTTATTGATGGAGCTTTTTTTTTTTTTTTTTTTTTGGATTTACTTTATTTTTTTAGAGAAGTTAGATGGCTGCTCAAGTTAGATTAGGTACAACATAAGTATTATGCATATGAAAAGAAAATGCCAGCATAAGTATTCTGCTCATGTTAGATTAGGTAGAACATAAATATTATGTATTGTATAGCTGACCTTCATAATATCAAATTGTAAACTTGTATTGTTTTCTTTTCTTATTGGTAATTAACATACATTTGGACTTCATTTGATGAAAACAGCCATAAAATAAGAGAAAAGAGAATGGACTTTCTACTAAATTGTAATTAGGCTACTACATGCAATGCCATTTAGTAGTCCTAGTATCAAATAATAGCATATATACTAGGGCCTCATATAGTAGAAAGTAGGACAAGTAATTATGAAAAGAAATGTAAATCAAAATGCAGAAAAACACAATGTGAGAAGCCCTCATCTTCTTTCAATCATTATAGCATGTGTCTATGATACAATAAATAGCATATGAGAATTGTGGTTGACTGGTTGTAACGTAGTTTGGTGTTTCACTCTTGGGTTGCACTTAAGTGTTTAAGTTTGTGTTTCAATGCCTAAACATTGTGGTTTGGTTTTTGAATCACGGCTATGTTTTTAAATGAAATTACGAATATTTGGTAATTAAGTGTTCATATTCAAATTACAGGTATGTGTGGTATTTGAGTGTTCACATTCAAATTACGGCTACGTTTTCACGTTCAAATTATCGTCGACATGCATATTTCATTATGATGTACACATTGGAAAAGACTCGTATTCCAATATAGCTCTACCACTTTGCCATCGCTCGCAATACTTATTAAATCCAATATAGTGATTTAATGGGAGTATGCTACAGATAGTAGTTTAATAGGAGTATGCTACATCTAGTAATTTAATAGTAGTATGCTACATCTAGTGGCTTAATTGGAGTATGCTACATCTACTATTTTAATATAAGTTAGTCAATGCATTTGTTCCCTCCGTATGCTCCAACAGTATAACCCGTCCCTCCTTTTACCTTTCTCTTATATAAACATCTAGGGTTAGGGTTTAGGGTTTTTACCTTTTTTTTTTTAAAAAAAATCTCAGTTATTGCTACTGCATAATATCCAATCAAGCATAAGAAGCACGAAGCAAGCATAAGAGCACGTTAATTTTGCAAAAATGAAGGTAATTTCCCTTTAAATTCATGAGTTTGATTAAGTTTAAGTTTTAGGGGTAAATAAGAGAAAATTTTGAGTTATTGAGTGTCATTCTTCACTTAGAATTTTATCAAGTACAAAGAGCACGAAGAATTTGATCTTTGAAATGTTAAGAGAGATAAATTTTAATTTATCAAGTATAAAGAGCATGAAAAAATTTGTTGGTTGTGTGAAGGTTTTCCTTCCTTTATGGATTACTAATTCTTGAATAATTGAACTTGGTTGAGCTATTGGTCTGAAGTAGCCTATTAAGAAGTTTAATTTCTGCATTAGTTGCTGATCGAGACATTTGTTCATTGTCGTTATCTTCATGAGTTTCAAATTGAGAAGTACATGTTTCGTTCACCACAGGTTGAATGTCAGGTATGTGATCAACTTGGACACTCCGCTATTGAGTGCCAATTTATGTACTCTCGCTGTAAAGAAGCTACATATGATGGGATGCGATTGTTGGGCAAATCACAAACAACAAGCAATCCAGGAAGGAAGTACTTGAAGTGCCAGCATGATTCATGTCGAAGTTATTTGCAATGGTTAGATGAAGCTATTTGTGATCAACTTTCTGGATCAAGCTCATCAACAAACGAATGCTTTAAGTGTGGTCAGCCAGGCCATTGGATGAACGAGTGCCCTTGGATAAACTGTGAATGCAATACAAAAGACTGTAAGGGGAGGAGGACTGTTAAGACTACCAAGTAGGGATTAAATATTGGAGAAAGGTATTTAAAATGCAAGAGCTTCCAGGGATTTCAATGGCTTCGTGATGCAGTGAAGATGGCATCAAGAAAGAAAACAACCACTTTGACTACAGAACCCATTGTTACACTGAAAATGACTCTGTCTGAATTCTCAAACCTAAAAATAAATTGAAAAATGTAATGTGTAATGCAAAGTTCAACTTTGAACTTCTGCACAGTTATAGCTTTGTAAGATGGCTCCTCTCGTAAGATGTATTCTAACATTTTTCTCTCTTTTTCTGATTGCAAGTTTTAACTTGGTAAGATGTAACCTGACATTTTTATGATTGCAACTCTATAATGCTCACGATGTATGTATCTGAAGCACTCGACAAGTGCTTGACAACTTTTTTAAACTGAAGCACTTATCTGTGTCTTTTTGCTCATTTTGCTATAACTTTTTCGGTAATAGCCCATTTTGTTATGTATGTTCAGTCGTGCTAGCAGTTAAGATACAATCTGATGTAACACATTTGCACTGTGAACACATGACAAGTATGAAAATAACCTGTCAGAACTCCATAACTCTCTTTTTAACATAAATCTTCTTTACTATTTGGAATCCATAATGTAATGACATACAAAACAAAGTTGCACTAACTAGATGCAATCTCAGGTAGTATGCCGACTTTTTAGGAAAAATAGTTTGAGATACAATGGTTTTATCATATGATTAAACACAAACTTTTATCATATGATTAAACGCAATCTCAACACCAGTTTTGTAGCACTTAAATGTATATCAAACTCAGAGTATCATACTATTGAATTATATGTAACTTCAAGTATCATATTATAGAAAATGTGACTGAGTGTAGCATATTATTGAAGTATTATGCGATTGATAGTATCATATTCCTGAAATATATAAAACTACTAGTATCGTATTATTGAATATGGGATTAATAGTATCATACTATTGAAGTATATGTAACTTAGAGTATCATATTATTGAATTTGTGACTAAGAGTATCATATTATTGAAGTATTATGGGCTTTATAGTATCATATTCCTGCAATATATGTAATGAATAGTATCATATTATGGAATATGTGATATATAGTATTATACTATTGAAGTATATGTAACTTTGAGTACCATATTATTGACTATATGAGTAAAAGTATCATATTACTAAAGTACCTAATCTTGGGTTTATATAGGACATGGTTTGAGTGCCACAAGCAAGTAACGGGGTTTCCTAATACTTTGCACGAAAGTTTTGCTTCTATAGAGGAAGGACAACGAGCTATAGAAGGATAACGAGCATGGACTCTCTACAATAGTCAACACAGTGCTTCATGTTAAAGTTATCCCTCACATGAGGAGAGGAGAGAAATTCATTTTCAACTTGTGTGGAGAAGACAGAGCGCGCCCCGCGCCCTCCACAAGCCATTCTGAAGTGCACCCTGCACTCAAGAGCCTGGACATCGTCCCCCTACCCCCGCACCCTCCATAGGCAAATTTGGAGCGCACCCAGCGCTCAAGCGGCTGGACACCATCCAAGGCAAGAGCGCACCCTGCGCCGTTATAGTACAATTCTGAGCGCGCCACGTGCCCATGCCTATTTTGGCAAGATTCTATTTTTGCAGAACCACGAGTTTTGCATCATATGTTTGGGTTTTTGGTAAAACCAAACACACGAGAGACAGCACAAGAGTCAGAGAAAACCCAATCTTGAAAGCTATCAAGATTGAGAGATAACCTTTACATAGAGACAACCCTATAAAAAGATAAGAGTGATCTAGTAAGGTGAGAGACTGAAAGGATAGATTGTAATATTCTTTCCCACTTTATAAAAGAACCAGCTCTTGTGGAAGTAGACATCATTGACCGAACCACGATATATCTTTGTGTTGTGGTATGTGTTTAATTATGCTTTACATTATTATATGTTGTTAATAGTTATTTAGCGAGTTGGGCATGTTAGCATAGGTTGTAGTTGATATTTAGAAATTTGTCTAGAGTTGAATTGTGTTCAAATACAAGTTATCTGTGTAGTGGAAAAATCGATTGGTATTGGTATAAACCCCAACACTTCATCGCACCCTTCAAAAGGCCACATGCAACTATGTCTCGAGCTAATAGGTCACAGGTGCTTCCTGAAGCTCCAATTGTCCCACCGAATTTTCCATCAACACTATCTCTTCTTCCAGCTGTGCCTAATCTCGTTCACTAGATTCAATATGTCATTTATTGTTCGATACTAACGTATATACTATATGTAGTAGTTTAACTAAAATATGCTGCAATTAGTGGTTTAATAGGTAGCTTAGTGGCCTAATTGAAACTTTTTCACCCGGTTATTCCGGTTTTACCCTTCAAAATATGTGGCTGAAAATTTTGCACATTCGAAATTTGGATACACCCGACGCACCCTAGACCCTCGTGACCCTCATAAAATAATCTAAAAAATTTACGTGCATATGGAATGAACTAATAAAATGATGTTACAAGCGAGTTAGGAAGTGGATGGCAGGGACCATGTGTCTACAGATTATTGGATTCATTTACGTGGTAAGTAATTCCCTATTTCCCTTAACTTTCAATTCGCTAGTTTCATACTTTTGTCTTCCTTCAAGGTACTGGACCATCTTTAGTGATGCGTTGAACAGCGACAATATAATTGAGGGGGTCAGCAAAGAAGCCAGCGTAGAACACGTGGTAAAGTGCACAAATAGGCCGGTTGGACAGAACGAAAATGCATGAATGCCACATGAATCTTTTGTTAGTGGTAGTTTGTTTTTCTGAATACTAAATGGCCCATCATCTCAGTGTTGAATGTTGATTGATGAACTCTAAAAAAACATATTTATTTTATGTTAGAATAACCTGACTCTCAATGTTGAATATAAATTATTCAGACAATTTTATCTATACTATCTATTTTAAATACTAATTTGATTTATTGTAAAACAAAATATATATTAGATTTGAAGAGAGAAGATGGATTATCGAAGAAAAGAAATTAGCCATTTTGAAGCCATAAAAATCAAGGTAAAAAAGTAGATGGGTTCTTGAGATTGAGTTCTTAAGAAAGAGTAAGAAGGAGCTTCCTTGTTTCAAGTATTAGAATTCAGCATTCAAGAGGAACTTTGGTATGGGGTGAGGAATACTGAAACTATTTTAAAAAAACAAACAAGTTTTTGAGTCTCTGAATGCTTAAAACTTAAGTTTAAGAGACTCTAAAAATACTGAATCCTAAAAAAAAACCATGAGAGACGAATGGATGTGTGTGGATGAAACAGAGCCTAGGGCAGGTGAAATGGTTTCGAGGTAGGGACAAGACTCAGGACAAAGACATTACAATAAAGAATCATAGACTATTGCTGTTGTTTTCAGAAATTTGAAGTTCATCGAGTGTAAGAGAAAGTCTTTCCATTATTTAGAGTGAGTTTAGTCTTCTGATAATTGTGCTGATACTGAATATATACCTAAGGCAGTATTAACTGCTCAACTCTATTCCTGGCACAAGTTCCATCGAAAAGGTTTTATATACTTTTCGTTCTTATTTAGAGTAGATATTAAACTGCCATTTTCATGAAGCCACTTTCATGAAGGTAGTCTAGGCGAGAGTACATAATCTGATGTCGATTGTCTATTTGTCTTGGAACCATCACAGTCTGTATTTTATTTTTTTATTTTTTGGATTGGTAAACCTGTTTTAAATGAGGTCAGTAACTCTTTGATGCTGGCAGGGTTCGAGTCACTGACTTTGCTAACCGGCACCTGCATCATAGTCTCTATTAGTATAAGAAGACAATTCTGCCTGTCAATCTAATGCATAACATAGAAACATACCAATCTAGGGGCATGACTTGAGATAGCACAGGATATGATAATCAACATCCATGTGAGGTCTATGTAAGGATGTACATATTACCCATGGATACGGGGCAACATGGGGATCCGACCCTAATAGGGCGGGTATGGGGGCACTAAATGGGTATGAGGGCGGATACGAGGAATCCCTGACTGGTCTCAAGCGGGGATAGGGAAAGGGGTCCCTAACCCTACCCCGATCCGATTATGTATGTAATATAGTTTTTTTTTTTTTTTTTTTTTTTTTTTTTTTTTTTTTTTTTTGTATACAAGTTGAATACAAAACCCCTCTCATAGAAAAATAACCCTCAAAGTACTAGACCGAAACCACTTTATACTATATGGAAGATATTATTGGTTAAATACTTAGACTTAGATATTATTGAGCTAGAATATAATTTTTGTGCTTGCAAATTTAATTTACTATTTAGACTAGTGTGAAAACTTATTAGTTTTTATTAAATGATCTAAAATTTGTTATTACAATTAGTTAGTTAGGTGAGTATGATGAGTACAAGTCATGTTTCTTTTTATTTTCTTTTTATTTTTTTCCTTTGTTTCAAATTTGGTTAATGGGGAATGGGACAGATACCCATACGGGCGGGGATGGGGAATTCCGGACTACTTTAAAGTGGGGATTGGGGCGGGTATAGGTAATAAAATCATAAATCGGGACGGGATGGTGTAAAAATAAAAAAAACCCACCCTAGTAGTTTATAGTGAAAAAAAAACCCGCCCCATTTACATCTCTAGGTGTACGAGGAGCAAGCATAAATTGGCTGGCAATCCTAACCACAAAGGCTACACATCAGGCAGAGTGTTACTCAAGTAAAGCAATCTCCCAAACAAACGCTAATAATACTGATCAGAAAGAAATTTTGCAGACTCAAATGAGTGTTTTGTGCTAGGATCCATAAATGCCAATGGTGACTACAACCTAGCATGCCCGTATCCTTCAGCATGTCCAGACATTGTCTATTTAACAATCACTCAACCAGATATTCTCTAGTTAATTCAAGCACTAGCCTCCACAACTGCATTTTTGATGCAACAGTTCGCATTCTAGATTCTACGTTATTAAAAATCCTTACATGATCATGGTATCTTTTGACCATCTAGCAATTATATACATCTTTATGCCAGGGCTTCTTGCCCTACGACTCGTTGCTCCACCACTGGCTATTTTGTCATGCTTGGCAAAGCCCCATTTCTTGGAAAATCAGAATCAAAACACTGTTTCTCGTTGTTGGCGTTGAAGGCGAATACCTTGTAGTGGCTAAAGCTATAGGTGAACTCGTTTGGTTGAGATCTCTCTTCAGTGAGCTTCGAATATTCCCCTAAATATGCAGCAATGTACGTCTATTGCAACAGTCAAGCAGCAAACCCAACTTTTCATGAAAGAACTAAGCATATTGAAATTGATTGTCAACTTGTCTGCAGGAAAATCAATGTGGTGGTATTCAATCTTGCTGTTTATAATGCAAGTTAGATCTTCACGCTTAACTTGAGGGGGACTCGTACGCAGAGTGCACATTGCTAGAACAGACAGTTAACATTACTTGAGCTTCTCGAATGAATATAGTACAACACTAGCATACTCCAGCACCACATAGACATGCACATAGCTGCAATTGTTGATACATCAAAACTCAAAAGTACACGTGAGTTGTTATACGGTGGACTGTTACATATGAAATGAATGAATAGATTTTAGGTAGATTTAATGTGAATTGTTACAATGAAAAGGTATTGCAATGACAACACTTTATTTTACGCCATTTGGTAACCCTAGTTCCAGTTTTCCAACATCTGCGTCTGAAACAAATTCAGTTGGGCGTTTAGGCTTGTTGATATGAATCTTAGCACATAAACTACCATCTGGCTATTGATACCGTCCAAGCCAATATACTTGGGAATTTACACTAGAATTGAAAAGCATATGATTTGCCTTTCAAAAGTTTACTTGCAAATCTTTCTAACCACTTATTTCCATAGGTACAAATGTGTTTACATTCGACTTTCTACACGCCTAGCATACTACGAAACTATAGGATTGAGTTGGAATCTGTAACAATGTTTCACCCCAGGTTTCTGCCGAGAAAAGAAACTATAAGATTCTTGAAAATTTATGTGCCTCAACACTATGAAAAACAGATTACAGGAATTCACCAGATATGCAGTATTTCTTTGCAATTTTCAGTGTGCATAAGTAGTGAATCGGCGGTGCTATATTTTTCTCCAGTGAAGTAACATGCAAGCCTCTTAGACTCTGGTCGTGCTTGCCTTTGAAAGTTTTAGACCATGCTCTCAAGATTGGGTAGTGCCCATCACCAGTCCTTTAAGATTTGGCATAAGGCTCTCCAGAAACTCCCTTTTGCTTTTAGTCCTATCAGATGTGCAGTCATCTTGCTGGGGAAAAACATCAAAAACACATTAAAAAGAAGTATATTTACCTGTGGAAGCAGAGGTTTTACAATTGTTAAGTTCCAAGGCCAGTGGAACAGGAAAGCCATTAATGCCTCTAGTAAAGTCTGGTCAGGCCTGATATTCAAGCCGAACATGTAAAGCTTCAGTAAGCTTGAGTTCAACTTGTTTACTAAATGAGCCTTAATATTTGTTCAAGACTGCTAATCAATGCAGGCAAACGTTCACTCACATCATCTGTTGCAGCTGATAGTAAAGCTAAAAAAGTGACTGTAGCGGTGTGGTAATCAATCAAAACTGTATATGCTGCCTCTTCCAATTTATCCTGGAAAATTGATAAGCAGATGTTTTAGATAAGAACCATAAGATAAGTGGATCTGTAAATGTAAAAGAAATGTAACCAAGCACATCTCGCTAAATTAAGATGGACTTCCTGATTTATATATCTACCATCCAACGAAAACCATTATTTGCAACATTAACCTAAGGCCAATATGGTTCTTTAGGAGAAACATCAATAGACTAACAGAAAAATGAGGGGGGGGGGGGGGTGGTTGAGAAGCTCATTGTTAATACCTATATAAAAAGGAATCACACATCATTCAACATTTTCTAGAAATCGAGACCTATTCTAGAAAAATGACTCAAGATGGATCATGTTATCCAATATCACAAATTCACAACCAAATCGGTATCACAGTATTTCATTGTCTTCTGTGTGGAAATGTTTTCTTTCATTTCTCTTATATTCTTTCAAAGTGTTACTAGGTTACCGGCAAGCACTCAAGACACCCTATTAGTTGGAACATTACTTATATTGTGTAGGGGAGAAAATGCTGATCAGTTCCTGTACTTCATATTTTTAGCAAGTGAGAAACACCCTGATGTGCATACCTTTAAACGAGAACAAGCAAAAGAAATGGCCCTCCCAGGAGCTTGAAGAGCTTTGTTGTGCACCTAGAATATAAAAAAAATAAAAAAATATCAGAAAAAACGAAGAACAAACCGGTAAGGAACAAAAATCTACAGTAGGACAGACATTGATAATTGCAGACATCTAGCAGGCACAGACAGACCTGCAAATAAAGAAGGGAAACAACTTTTGGCAGAAGTGCAACTGGATCAGTTTCGGCAGAAACTTGAGATGTCAAATCCTGATGTCCAAAGTCAACAAGATTAAAATATTATCAAATTTGTCTCCCTTAGGGTACACATATACCACCTTCAAAAGAAGAGAATGTCCACAGGAGAAAAATAGAAGAGGGTTTTCCATCTTAAATTATTGAAGGCAACAACTTTGTGGATGAAAATATGAAGGCTAAAACATAACTGCTTGACAACAGGAACATGAAATGAAAATTATACATCATCTTCTACTCCTCAAATTACAAGGACTCTTCACATATTCTAATTAGCAGACATTTTCTGATCACTTAAGCAGGCATACCTTCCGATAAGAATGCAAAAGTGTCCTCTCCAGTTTCTTGTCTAGTTTCTTTAGCAGTAGCCCACTGGAGAAGTTAAAATCAAATTATAGAGGTTCAGTCACATGGTTAAAACACAATAGAAGAAGAAAAAAAATTACAAGGACTACTACCTACCTCTCCTCGGATAGAGACCTTATTGCAGTCATAAAGTTCTCCGCGCGCTGCAACATATAAGATTTTAATTGATGCTAAATCGACAAATTGAATGCTGTGACTCAGTAAATAAGATGTATGAAAGAAGTAATAAGAAAGTAAACATTAGAAAAGAAAAAAGAAAAAGATAAAAGATAAATTTATTGATAAAGAATACGGCATTCTCTTACGTAATTTCAATATTTAATAAATTCATGAACAGTGAAAAGACTCCCATCTTAAGAGCATGAACAGAGTATACTGGATGCTCAAATTAAGCTACATCTTTTCCACAATATGACCACACAAAGCTAATGAACATAAAGAAGCAATAAAGTAAAACCATTTTTATGTAAAGACTAAAAGACAAAATGGATAAGAATATTTGTGAATTCAGAACTTCAATCACAAGGTAGTCATTTGCTACAGGAATAGAGTACGATAATAGGCCTTCAGTCTTTGAAAGATGATTAATTGGATCAATTCACGTTTTCATAACAGTTGGTCCGTTCAGAGACATTCTGAAAAATAATACTTCTTGTGATGTGTACTCAAGGAGTTGTTAGGCATGTGTCTGCACCATGTTTGACCACCAGTTTCTATTATAAACATTTTTACATCTCCCTCCAGCAGCTCGGCTCTTGGAGTAAGTTGGTGACTACTAATAATAGTGCTACAACTTTGCCACCAGCATACTGTCAAACTGGTTCTACGGACAAATTTTCAGTAAGGATCGAATTCATTTGTAATTAGTTAAGCACTAACCTTTCCCTCCAAGGTCTCAACCACTGCAACGGCCTTAACTGATAGAGATCCAGTCAAACCTTTAGCCTGTGACAACAAAAACACTTGACCAGAGTTACCCTCTTAATGGTTGAATAAGAAAATAACGAACATACAATATGATCACAGAGATTTAAATAATTAACCAAGTACAAGTAATCCAATAAGAAACTGAATTTTCTGGCAGAATCCAACTCAGTACTAGTAAAATTAGCAAGTACAATAATAGTATGAAGTGTTTATTTCTGTATCATGCTAATTTATATAAACATTAATGGAAATGAAAAAAGACATTGTAAGAGGTCCCCTACAAGGGAAATTCTGTCTCCAGAACTCAGAGGGGCAGATCCTTGGCTG
Organism: Coptis chinensis; assembly: GCF_015680905.1. Taxonomy (NCBI): domain Eukaryota; kingdom Viridiplantae; phylum Streptophyta; class Magnoliopsida; order Ranunculales; family Ranunculaceae; genus Coptis; species Coptis chinensis. The sequence goes on from NC_141463.1 coordinate 42,359,440, forward strand.
TCAGAGTCATCAACTGTAATTCCATTCTTCAACTTGTTATGTATGTCCTGTATACATAGATTATATTAAGATGACGCTTTAGGTCATAAAAAGTTTGTACTGAAAGCACAAACTTTGGAATGATAAAATCTAGATCAAGAATAATACCAAATTTATCAATAGCATATCAACAATAGAAGTAGCTGTTGTTCTCAACAGATGTTTGTGCAGAACGACCTGTCAAATCGAAGAGAAGCTATTCAACTTACAATGACAAATCACAGTCAACTTTGACAGCATGTGCTTAGGAAAACTTACCGAGGCTGACGGATCATCATCAAAAAGATCCAATGCCTTCTCATAGAGCTGCATATTCAGGAAATTCTGAAAGAGCATGAAGGTAAAGATTGATTACCACTAAATATAGTAGTAGTTATAAAGCGAAAAGTTGCAAGTATACAAATATAGTTCTTTTTCTGAAGATAACTCTGGTTGTTGAGAAGAGAATGCAACTAATCAATTCTACAACTTTGAATACATTAACAAAGAGAATAAGTCTCACTATACACAGTAATCTAACCTCATCAACTTTTTTCTGCAAATTATCCAGCAAGTGCTTCATCCTATCTGAATTTTCATTTAATAGTGCCTTCCTTCTCTCCCTCCATGAAGTAAGCAGCATAGGTCTTAAATGAGTAGCAAAAGGTCCAAGCACTGGATGTGGATCATCCATACCTGTAAAACAACTTCCAAGTCAATTATGATAAGATATGAAGCACTATAATCTTTGACAAGAATTAAAAATGGAAGTAACAGACTATTGAATACAAACCTCCAAGTCCTTCAAAATCTGGAACCAGCACAAGAAGCTTCTCAACTACCCATTCTTTGGAAAAAATATTAGGGTTGTCCCCCTTTGTCTTATCAGAATCCTTCTTAGCACCCGATTTTGTATCAGATACTTGATCTTTGCCCTTTCTCTGATTTTTCTTAGTTTTCATAGGAAGGTTTTCCTGGTCAAGATTACCACTTTGCAATGCTCCTGTTTTTGTATTACCTGTGGCTTTTCCTCTTTTCTTCTTTGATCCTTTCTCCAAAACAAATTTACTACTACCAACCTCTGCACCACCTTCAATTGACTCGGTAAACATATCAGAGTGATGTCCTACTTTACTTTCATTCACCACAAGCGAATTTTCATTAAACCCTTGACATGAAGGCTTTCCCATCTCCTTCTCTATACGTTCAAATACATCCTAACCAATAAGGGAAATCAAAGAACTGTAAGAACTAGAAGGGAATGAGACTAAAACAAACCATCTATTGTGTCTTAACTTGCTAACCAAAACATACTATGAGAACCCAAAGAAAATAAGTTGAAAATATGCCCAGAAGTTTCAAACAATACTGCATTTTTCACATGAACTATAGTTCAGAATAAGAATAACAACACACATGCACACAAACACAGACACATGCGCACAAAGAATGATAATTTAGCATTCCACAAGATGCTAAAAGTGTTGGAACATTACATTACAACTTTATGATCAAATATATCCAGTTTAGTTTAGATTGGAACACGTCATACGTCCGAGCAGAAGGGCCTACGAAATATCTTCACAGTAGTGTAGCGAAATATGAGAAGTAGTGTGCTAGAGTATGGATCATAGTCACACATCGAGCTGGTAGTAATCTTACTATGTGTACTCTCCTTATCTAAGGAGAGTGATTCTTTCTGCTAAAGCATCTTAGTTGAATAAACTTAACCTATTCTAGATTTCTACTTAGAATCAGATCCCCCAGGGTTACACCTGGGGGTTTAAGTTTACCGGTCACCAGTGCCGACAAATCCGGCAACCGATGACCAGCTGGTGATGACCGGAGTTTAAAAAACTTAGAGACAACAGAAGGAATGACATACTTCAACCTTATTGTGAAAGTTTTGGCAATGATCTTATAAATCCCACCACGTAAGCTGATTGGCCTGAAATCAGTCACATGGGATGCTCCTATAACCTTTGGCACTAGTGCAACAAAAGTATTATTGAACATCCAGTCAATGTACCCATATCTTGTAATTCCTTTACAACATTCATGATTCTTTCATGAATTTGTAGCAATTTTTATAAACCACCATCGGAAAACCATCTGGTTCAGGATATTTTTCACTTGCTAGGCCGTCCAGAGCAGCTTTAATTTCATATTCTTCAAAATCTATATCTAGCCAGGCTACAAGCTCAGTATCAATCCTCTGAAACTCTAAACCATCAAGAAATGGTCTAGAAGTGAGTTTCTCCACACAAATATCTGTAAAAGCTAACAACAACATGGTCTTTGATCCTGATTTCATTTCGAGTAAATTGGCCATCAACAAACATCCCGTTATCGCATTAGATTGGTATCTAGCATTAGCTATTCGATGATAATATCCAGTACATCTCTCTCCATAATTGCCCAATCTGATTTAGACCTAAGACGCCAAAATGTTTCCTCCATACCATGATAATCTTGTAATTTTTTATAAATTTCCGCTTTCATATCCAATTCTTGCACAATCAAATTTATGTGCTCTTCTCACAATTCCAGTCCGTTCAACTAATCTTGAAGCTTGATATCGAAACGTCCAAAATTGTTTCTGTTCCACTCTAACAACTTAACTCTCATCATTTGCAGTTTCTTACTGAGAACAAACCCAGGTCATCCACAAAACTGCATTTGAGCCCACCATTGCTCCATTAGCGGAAATAATTCTTGCTTTGTGAGCCACATCGTTTTGAATTTGAAAGGTCTAGGGCCTCCCATTCTTCCAATACTCTGAGACACTACAATCCGGCGATCAGAAAGATTGAACACTAAAGCACAGTCCATGTGATCTCCACAATGTACAATCCAATCAGAAGTAGCTAAAAATTTATCCAATCTGCTCATAGCGGGTACACTTTGCTGGCCTGAATAGGTGAACTGAGCTCCAGTTAAAGGAAAATCCACCAATGCATGATTGTTAATGAATTCATTAAACCTTCTTATGTTACAATTACACCTATAACTCCCCCTTTCACTGTTGAAAAAATGTAATCACCAGCGACACACCATGCCAATAGCCTGCAATATCATCAAGTTCTTGCCATACACCGATGTAAATGCCCACTTGAATTCCCCATCAACTGATTCACACACTACAGAGAACGTAAAGGCCCCTTTCAATGAATCAATAACATAAACTCATTCAACATCCTATATCACAGCATGTCCACCAGATCTTGCTACTGAAGGATTAAAGTCCCATGAATGTGTTGATCTACCCAAAGACTGTGGAAGGGTAAACGCCAAGTTTTCACTCCGAGGCCAATGCATGATTCATTCTCTCTTAATCCCACGACTGATTGCCATCCACCCAAATCAACAGTGATAAATTATTTCTTTATGTAATGAGACTTGCATCATGACCTCATGGCAGTGATGAAATTTGACAACCATCTAAGCTACAGACTCATGCTAGTATTAATATTAGAGTTGCTATGTTATTTTCTTCAAGAGTTTGTTGACTGTAAAAGTGGATCAGGTCATACTTGATTCGTTGTGTAGTTGGTCTTCCCCATGGCTGTAAACGAGGTAAGCGATATTCAAACAATTTACCTTCTTTATCTGCACAAAAAGGTAGTAAGAAAACCTACCTACTAGGGATGTTGCACCCACTTCTAATATCTCTCCAGCTCTGGCTCACGCTCCAGTAGATGCTCCTAATATTAGGAAGTGTTCAACTTTGGCATTTTGGCACTCCCATAGTCCCACTCGCTCCCAGTCCACACAACAGTTACTCTTAAACTTTGGGGCATCCAATTCAAAAGCAATTGGCAATTAGTGGAGAGGCCAAGGGTTTTATACTATACTGCAAGGCTTACTCAATACTAAACAACTCAAGAATTAACTTAATTGTAGTCCTCGGTGGGAGTGGTTAGTCCCATGGCCCTAAAGACTTATATTTGGAGGCTCATCTACTATTGGCTCATGAAAAGCACCGTAAAGGCAGTTTAAGCAGAAATCGGTTGTTAATCAGTTCAGGAGCAATTAGTGATTAGACCTAGTAATCATAAATAAACGGGGAATAGTCAGGAGCTAATCGGGGGATTGTCTTGAATAAAATTTTTTACTCCCCCTAGATAACACATATAACACATATGCCACATATAACTAAAAGCTTAAAAAAAGGAATACATATTGAAGTGAAATAAAATGGACAAACATAATCAACAGCCACCATAGCACAAAAGAAAGTCACAAAAGTTCTTAAGTTTCAATAACAAACTGTTGAAATGCTAGCACAGCCTAACTATAATACAGTCTAGATGAGTCTTTTTAGCGTGGGGCTTTTTTTTCTTTGGTTTATACCACAACTTTTAATCGCCTGATTTTTCACAACCGATTTTTGGAAAAGCACTCGATAATCAGAATAAAGACACCAATTAATGGATCTGATTAAACATGTCTGTTTTTTCTTACTCGGATTGCTCCACCAGAGCCTAGCAATTACTCACTGATTAACCGGAAGTAGCATTTTACCTTAGAAGGCTAAGCCTTTTTTAAACATTATGAGCACCCAACTTATAACCAATTGGTGATAAGTAGAGAGGCCTAGGAATATTTATACTATACTGCAAGGCTTCACAAATCCCATATGGAATTATAACAAACATCTCAACACGCCTCCCTCACGTGTGGCATTATTTGAGCCTAACTCGTGGATAACGTGGAGTAAAAAAGCCCTATGGGCCAACACAATAGTCTGCTCCGATACCATCTTAGTGTGGGATTATAACAAAGCATCTCAACAGCCTTAACTGAATGGATCTTAAAGATCTTGCACCTTAAGGGCATCTCCAGCAGAGGGTGTAAACAATGTAAAATTTACACCCATAACTAAAAAACTACTCAACCAATAGAGTGTTCACAGCAGAGTCTTTTTTGCAGAATGCTCATCAAAATTATTTTTTCCACTCAATCTCAAAGCCATTTCTTCAGCATTTTGAAGGAATTTCCAATCCATTGACTGGACTTCATCTAATTTACCTGAGTTATCTGGGAATATCTCAGCCAGATTGTGATGAAGGTGAATCTGAAATGGATATCCAAAATGTTCATGGCTTACATCTGGAAAATTCACCAATATTGAAACATGTTCGATAAAATTGGACACAAGTCTTAGTTAGATCAATGGAGATTCAAATCCCCATTGAAGCCAAATTATTTCTTTTTAATACTTTAGTTAGATCGTCGTCCTTCTCTGTAACTGAAGAAAGGAGAAACAGGAAGGCGAGGGTGGTTTTCAGATTAGATGAAGCTTTGTGGGTAATTCAGAAATTTAGGGCTTTGGGAGTGTCAGGCTTCAACAATGGTTCATGGTTCAAGAATACCTTCAGAGGCAGAACAATCACGCTGTTTGGGCGTGAAAATAAGGTGGGGAAGTATGTACTAGTATCCAGTTTCTTTGTAAAGGACAAGTCTCAGCACTTGGCAGTTCCAGAGGGGAAGAATGGGGAGGGTTGGAAGCTCTTTGCAGAAACTTTGGCCAAAACTACAGCAGGGCCCTCTTTCATGGTCTCCACAGGTGCTACTTCTCAGAGGATTCCATCAGGAACTCAGAATGGTCATATAGCGATGCAAGGTACTTCCTTTGCACATGTAGTACAAGAATCAAGATCAGATCAAGTTAGGGAGCCACGTAATGTTACTGAAGCACCAGTTCGTTGGGTTTTGCTATGGGGTCTTAATGTTGCCCTTTGGAATTCCAAGGTGTTTGAAAAAGTGAAAAACGCCATTCAAGGTGCTAGATCAGTGGTAGTTGTTATCTCAGATCAGAGTGGTCTTCTAGCAATGGTGAACAGGAGGGAGACTGATATACCTCGATCGATTAACTTAGATGTTAATGGAGAGATCGTCAAGATCTTCATAGACTTGGATCCCCCTATATTTCTCCTTAACTTGCTGAACCTGGGGGATGTTCATAGAATCCGAAGGGCAGACGTGGGGATTATGCCGGCGGTCGGAGATGAAGAGTACGAAGGGAGAAGAAGAGATCTTGAGCCTTCTCAGGGAAACTGTGCTGATGTGGCACTTACTAGAGTTCAGGCTGATGTGGGCAGTTTAAATCAAATAGCAGAACATGGGGCTAGTGGTCCACAAGTTTTAAGTCAAAATGGGCACATGCCCTATCAACATCCAACTCTGAATCAAAGTGGAGAGACAGAATTTGGACAGGTGTATAGGGGTCAACAGAGTTTGAATTTGACTGGCCCACAGAGTTTGAATTTGAATAGACACATTTCTGGACATTTAAGTTTGAGTGGACAGGTGTCTCCACAAGGGAATGGTACGCCTCTTTTAGAAACTACAAGCTGTGATATCTCTGTACACCCAAGTGGGGATCCTGTGACCCGGGCCCAAGAAGAGGATTTAATTTCTGGTAGTATCCACGCCCAGCAGGCTCTTGAGAACAACATGTTTTTCCTCCTTGTTGGACTAGATGGAACCCATGAACACTTTTCGAGCCCAACAGAGACTGGGTATCCTCTAGAAACAGCGGGGAGCTTCTGAATGTCAGATTGATACAACAGAGAACGACGTAACTGAAGCTAGTGAACATGGGGAGTCTCCTGCCATGGGCGCAAGTGCTGATCAATTTGGGGATAAAGATGATTCCTTTAGGCCTATGGGCTCGGAGATCGATTTAGATGATGATGGTCAGTATGATCTTGACAAAGAAGTTGGGACAGGTCTCCATGATCCTGGACTGGCAAGTTGCAATGGCACCGAATCACCTAAGTCAGCCCGAGATAGAGAGATAGCCTCATACATTATTGACTTGCACACAAATGCGACTCCAGCATCTTTGCCCGAGATTACCGTGCGATATGAGTCTCAGCAAAAGATAATCAGTCAAGGTATTGAAGACATTTTCAACAAGCACTTGGAGACAAACATGACGGCCATAATAGAAAGAGTTTGGAACAAAGTATGGGACAATATGGAGAATCGTATTCTGAATGAAGAGGGGTACTTTGAGGAGATTATGGAGGAAAGGGACCATGAGGCCAGTCCACCTTCACCGAAATTGGCATTAGTTTCTCCAAATGAAAATTCAGGAAGTCTATCACCTTGTTCACCCTTTCTTTTATCGTCTTCACATCCTTTCAATAATATCCATGCTTTAAATCTTACAAGTCTTGATGCATCGTCTGATTTGAATTTTTTCTGTGATCAGATCTCCACAACTTGTACGAGCAATGCCAATTATGCTGATCTTGTCAACTCAGTTAGGAGTGTGTCTAAACATTTCGACGTTGAGGCACCTTCCTTCACCATTTCCCCACTAGAGAGGCTATATGTTGATCTACAGCAGAGCAATGAAACTATTGTGAGGTCTCATGAACATTCTGAATCTGGCATAACTGCTTATCCGTATATTAAACCGGGTGACAGTCTCCTTCAGTTAGAAACGGTTGATAATGGAGGGTTAAATGATTTCAGGCTTGTTTCTTTGGAGATGGGGTTCGGGGAGGATAGGCTACGAGTCAAGGAGGGTGCGTTCGATCGTTTGGGAGAGGTCTCACCTATAACTATGATGGCTCCTAATCCTGATTCTTTAGAGGACACCACTGTGTTTTGGTTGTCTAGTCATATCGAAGACCTTATTAGGCTATCGGGTTTATCTTACGCGGGGAGGGAACAAGAAGCTTTGAACCTTCTTAAATCTATCTTTGCCTCTGTTCAAACTTTCCTTGGTCAGCCTGTCAATCATAGAGGTCGTAGGGGAAGGAGTGAATCGAAGTTGGGTAGAGGGCGATCTCCTTCACGGGTGCAAGGTAGAAAAAGAACGTCAAAAAAGGTGCTTCGCCTTACATCCTCCATTAATTATGGAGAGGAGATACAAAAGGGTAGTTCTAGAAAAGGGAGGGGGAAGTTAAATGTTTCTTTATGAATCATAAAATTATGAGCTGGAACGTGAGGGGTTTGGGCGATAAGAATAAACATCTGTGTATTAAAGAGGTTATTAGGAGAGAAAAACCTAGTGTAGTTCTCTTACAGGAAACCAAACTTCGGTGTTTCTCTACTACAATTGCTCGGGAGATTTGGGGTATTAATGACATTGATTGGATCAATTTACTTTTGATGGGGTCAACGGGTGGGATTTGTGCTATATGGGATAAGGACAAGGTAGAGGTGTGTGATAATATTGTTGGATCTTATTCAGTGTCCCTTGTCTGCAATTTTGTGGGGGAAGCAGACTCTAAATTAGTTATTGTTGTTTATGGGCCTTCTAGGAAGAATAAAGAGGAGTTTTCTTCTTTTTGGAGAAAACTTGATGATGTTTATGCCTTCAGTAGGGGAGGCTCGTGGTGTATAGCGGGTGATTTCAATGTGATTAGATTTTCTCATGAGAAAACAGGTGGTTGTCGTATAACTTCTAAGATGAGAGAGTTTGATGAGTGGGTTAGGAGGTGTGCACTTATGGACATTCCCCTCACTGGGGACAAGTTCACCTGGTCAAATAAGCATGAGAATCCCACCCATTCGTCTTTGGATAAATTTCTTGTGAGTAGTGACTGGGAGGAGAGATGGCCTCGTTTGATTCAAGTTGTGGTCTCTAGTACGACATCGGATCACCACCCTATCACCTTATCTAAAGAGATTGGTGGAGGCAAACCTACCCGGTTTAGATTTGAGCTCATGTGGTTCTCTGATCCCAATTTAGTGGATAAGAGTAGAGAATGGTAGGGGGTTCATCAGGAGGGAGATAGACCTAGCATTAGGTTTGCTAAGAAACTGCAGTTTGTTAAGTTTAAGATTAAGAAGTGGAATAAGACGGTTTTCGGTAGGATTGATAGGAAAAAGGATGAACTCTTAAGTGACATAAGGATTTTAGATTTGAAGGAGGAGGAAGGTCCTCTATCCAAGGAAGAGTGGAGTAGTCGCTTAAACATGAAAGCAAATTTTGAGAAAGTGTTGAACTTAGAAGAAATTTCTTGGAGACGGAAGTCAGGAGAGAGATGGATCAAGGAGGGCCAGTCTAATACTAAATTTTTCCACCAATGTGCTAAATCGAGATTTAGAGAGAATTTTTTTCAGAGATTGTTAATTGAAGGCGAGGAGGTGAGTGGGAAAAATAATCTCGGAAATAAGGTGGTGCAATATTATTCTAAGTTGTATACCGAGCCTAATTGTATTCGCCTTCGGGTTGATAATCTTGGCTTAGATTGCATTTCAGATGGGGAAAGAGATGAGTTAGAAAAGAGCATGGAGGAGGAGGTATGGGAAGCTATGAAGTGTCGGAAGAGTGATAAATCTCCAGGTCTAGATGGTTTTCCAATTGAGTTTTTTAGAAAAGTTTGGGGGGTGGTGAAAGACGATTTTATGGATATGGTCCGAGATTTTTATAAGTCGAGTGTTTTAGCCCATAGCCTTAATAACACCTTCATAAAGCTTATTCCAAAAAAGCAAGGGGTGGAGAATATTGGTGATTTGCGTCCCATTAGTCTCATTGGAAGTGCTTACAAAATCATTTCAAAGGTTCTCTCTATTAGGTTAAAAAAAGTGTTATTAAGAGTGATCGCCCAAGAGCAGGGGGCTTTCGTTTTTGGACGACAAATTTTGGATGGGGTGTTAATTGCTAATGAGGCCATTGATGACAGGAAGAGGAGCGGCAACCCAGGCATTTTATGTAAAATCGATTTGGCTAAAGCATGTGATCATGTGAGCTGGGATTTTCTAGATTATGTTATGATGCGTATGGGTTTTGGAGTTAAGTGGAGGGGTTGGATAAGAAGATGTGTCTCATCGGCCTTTTTTTCTATTCTCATAAATGGGTTGCCGGCGGGGTTTTTTAAGAGTTCTCGAGATATATGGCAGGAGGATCCTTTATCCCCGCTTCTTTTCCTCATGGTTGTAGAGGTTTTTAGTAAAATGATTGAGAGGGCTAATAGGTTAGGGTTTTTAAAGGGTTTTAGAGTTGGTAAGGACCAGGTTTTGATATCTCATCTTCAGTTTGTGGATGATACTGTGGTTTTTGTTGGGCAGAACTTAGAGCAAATGAGGTATCTTAAGGGTATCCTCTGCTGTTTTGAGGTTATATCGGGTCTTAAGGTGAATATGGCAAAGAGTACTATTTTTGGAGTGAGTGAAGGGGATAATTTGGATGCTTTGGCGTCCTCTGTAGGTTGTAATATCAGTAGTCTTCCCTCCAGATACTTGGGTCTTCCTTTGGGAGCGAGTTATGGATCAAGTTCTATTTGGGATTCGGTTATTGAGAGATTTAGTCGTAAGCTAGCTAGGTGGAAGGGACTTTTTTGTCTAAAGGCGATCAAGTGATCTTGATTAAAAGTATTTTTTCCAGTCATCCTGTTTATTATATGTCTCTTTTCCACATGCCTAAGAGTGTTGCCGCTAAATTGGAGGCGATTATTAGAAATTTTCTTTGGGATGACAGTGAGGATAGGCATAGGTTTCACTTTGTTAGTTGGGAGAAGGTGTGTCATTCTAGACAGGAAGGTGGTTTAGGTATTAGAAGCTTACGAGAGTTTAATCTTGCTTTGCTAAGTAAATGGCTTTGGAGGTTCGGGGAGGAAACGGAGAGCCTTTGGAGGAAGGTGATTGTGTCTAGGTTTGGAGAACATGGTTTGGGGTGGAAGAGTGGTCCTGTGGCCATACCTTATGGCTATGGTATTTGGAAAGGCGTTCAGAGAGTGGGAGAGGCGTTCTACAAACATATTAGATTTGCTTTAGGCAAAAGTGATAGCATCCGCTTTTGGGAGGATATATGGCTAGATGAGAGGCCTTTGTCACACGTTTTCCCTAGATTATATGTTGTTTCTGACTTAAGGAACCTGCCAGTTCGATCATTCATGAGGGAACACAATGGTTTTATTGCTTGGGACCTGGGTATTCATAGTGCTCTCTCTGACAGAGATATAGTGAGTGTGGCTGCTCTCACGATGATGTTAGACTTTATTCCTTCTGTGAGACCGAACAGAGATAAGAGGCTTTGGTCTATTGACAAGAAAGGGAGGTTTTCTTCTAGATCATTTTACTTTAAGTTTCGTTTTCTAATCTCCCGTCATGATCTTAATGCCCTTCCTAAATTTCCTAGTCATATTATCTGGGGTTTCAAAGTTCCGTCAAAAGTTGCCTTTTTTGTTTGGTGTGCATCTCTTGGTAAAATCTTAACTATTGACAATCTCAGAAAAAGATGTGTCAAAGAAGTTCTTGTCCACTTTTGTCTGTTGTGTTTAAGGGATGGGGAGTCTGTGAATCATATTCTTTTGCTTTGTCCTTTTTCATGGTGGGTTTGGTGTCATTTTATTCTAGAGTCAGGGGTTTCTTGGGTTTGTCCGGTTTCGGTGACGATGTTATTAGCCTCATGGGACTTGAGAGTCCACTATGGGAAGAGGAGACGACTTTAGAGCATGTTGCCTTTTGCGATTCTATGGGGCATTTGGTTGGAGAGGAATCAGAGACACTTTGAGAGAACAACAACGCCTATGGAGAAAGTTGTGTTGGCAATCAAAGCTCTTTTATGTTTCTGGTCAAAGGCGCATATTGAGACACAAGACATACCTTTTGAGGCGTTTGTGTTTCGATGGGAGTCCATAATGAGATGATCGGGCTAAGAGACTTGTCACTTTATGGTTTTTCTTTTCTTTTCTTTTCTTTTTCTATATGCATGTAATGGAGGATATCTCATCCTTATGAACCTATCTTTAATTATATTAATAAAGTTATACTTTACCGAAAAAAAAAAAAAAAAAAAAATCATATACAATAGCTAACAACTTGTTAAAATAATATGTTAAGGCCGCGGGAGTCACTAAAACTGACATGTGAGATACAAAACAAAAGACACGCCATCTAAATTCATGTTCCAAGTATTCATTTCTCCCCTCCATCACTCTTTCCCATTCCCTGCACTTTGCAAGTCGTAACAGGAAGTAGTTGATGGAAGCAACATTAGAAGCGAAACCAATTCCAATGGCGCACCAAAAATCAGGAACCACAACATCAAGATTAGGGTTATTATTTGATGTTCTTCTTCTTATATGAATTCTTCTTCTTTTTTTTTCTCACTTTCTTAAATCATTTGACAACACTGAATAACATTAGAGGTGCAAAAACTTGTTAAGATGATGTTGCACACCCAAGTACTTTAAATTGAAGTAAAGTTCTTTTTATTCTTTGAAATTGAGGCAGAACAAAAAACAATTGATTGCCTTTATAGACTTCCAAGGACGCCCAAATTGGAAATTTTTACTGCTCGACTCAATTTGAGAAGACACATATAGTGCTCAATTCAACAAGATACAAAATTTTCAATTACTATACTATTCATTTAATTAATTTATGAATGAAGAAGGGGAACAAATGGGTTATGTTCTTGTTGTCGGAAAGTTGCCATGCTTGAGTTGTATGTAACTGAGAAGTCATTCCAAATGTAGGTCGACTTCTTTAAGCATTGAGACGTGACTTTCAATGCCTAAATTTATATCTAATACATTGTTGTGAGTGGGGGGTTTAAAATCGTAATGGCATCTATGTGGAGGTGTAAAATTACACTCCATTGGAGATGCTCCTAGGACAACACGCCTTTTCCTTCTCCCTGTTTGCTAAACATTTCTCATGTTGCTATATTTTGTACTGTTTTCTTTCTTCCCATCTTATTTATCTTTCTTTATTCTGATTCTTTCCTGTTTAGACACAATAGAATTATTTCTTTTGAAAATATGCAATTTGTATCAATGATCACCAAAATATGAGAACCACAAAAATGGGAGGAAATCACTAGGCACAGACAAGAAATGAAGACATCCCAACGAGGTTGGTACCCCTTTAACATAGAAGATTTGTTTTAATATAACCATGTACGATGTTACAAGATGGACAATGTGACTACAGTATATGCAATACCACTATTGTATATGTTAGTGCTTAGTACTAACCAAATATATCTTTTCTCTTATTTCTCTCTTGCAGTCATACTTTCCCACCATCACAAAAATGTAGATACCCTTTCCAAAATTGTTTAAAGAAAGATGCAACACTAATGGTTCTGAAAAAAAAAAAAAAAAAAACAACGAGAAGCATTTCCTCATGGTAAGCACCAGAGACTCACCTTGATGAAAGCACTGCTCAACACACAAGAATCTCCAAAGATGACTGCTGTGGAGCTCTGAAAATAACATTTGAAGAATCAACAATTTGATCATATGATTAGTAGTAACAGCATAAGAGAAAGTGACAGACTCACCTTAGCAGCTCTTTGAACAGATGGACAAATTGATAAAAGCTTAGAAGAATCTTGTGCTCCAAAAAAGGCTGGTAGTACAGAAAGGTAATCAATCCTGCAATTTTCAAGGTAATATCAGAATACAAAAGCATTCTCCTGCTCCATAAAATGCAGTTATATCAGGAACTGAGTGTCCTAAAGGGAGAGAGACAAGCTTCATAAGAATGACTTTAAGATAAATAAACAAATGAAATGAGGAATTAAAAGATTTCTTTTGTTGGCCTCACAGCGGAAGTTTTCACAAGCTAGATGGGTTCGAATGTGAGTCCTAGGAAGAGGTCTGAACTCTGACGTGGTTCACAAGGATATCTGGAAAGTCATCAAGGAGGTTAGGCTAAGGTATTCATTGACTTAAATGTTAGCACCATTTTTCTGTAAATATAATTGGAGAGATGAAAACTTACATATTGGACCAATCCGCTTGAAAGTATGTTCTACATAATCATCTCTAGGTGTGGGCCTCAAGATTTTAGGATGTCAAAATGAGCATTATCTAAAAATGAGTTTGTCTGAGGACTGCTATCTAAAAACCTCGTGCTAGTAGACAAAAAAAACTATTTAAGAATATATGAAGTGTTATACGCATTGGTTAACTTTACCCTTAACCCTTAACACCCCCCAACCCCCTTCCCAGGTGTAGGTGGGTACTGAACCCAAGACTTTCAAACCCAACCACCAAGGCTTGACCAATGGGCCACCAGACAAATCCGTGTGATAATCAAACTGCTAGTGTGAGAGAATCTAACTCAGTTCTTCCATAGGGTAGAAACTATAATAGGGTTTGTATGGACCCCACAACGTGTCCCATTAACTGGCCCACAAGCCTATCTAAGTCCACAGCTTAGGCCTATAAAGCATCCAACAATAGGCTGCTGCAGGCATACTCAATAAACAATTCCTTACTGGGCCAGTAGCACAAAAAGCGACTTAATATATATGTGCCGCCACAATTTCAATAACGACTACCTTAAGTAATTCAAAAACCGTTTCAAGTGTTATTCTTATCTTTTTGCATAAAACCAACTATTTAACTAACCCATTTTTTAACACAACAATGGACAAAGAGAGAGAAAGCATGTTCTCTTCTCCTCCCAATAAACCCTCATCTTCTCCAAAGGACTACATAAGAGACTTGATCCCAAATACAACTTGGGTACGTAGGCAGTCACAGACAGACTCAGTCTCATTCACCAAAAACCCCTATCTCCTCGTCATCTTCTTACTCTCAGTGTGTTAGGCAACTTTGCTGAAACAGGGATAATATTGTAAAAAAAGCTCAACCAACCCATTAGTGTCGTTTAAATATGTAATGCCCCACACCTACCACATGCCAATATTGTCCCACCATAGCCACCCAAAAGCTCGAGTCCAAAACCTACCCCGTCCATGGGGTTTTCTCAAAAAGCCTTAAGTGGTAAAGCAATACACTATATATGCTCAACAAGTCACTACAAAAATTTCCATTCCCTTTCCTTTTAAAATCTTTGTAGCTGAGTTTATGTGACTGACTGATGAGAACATCTTCTCCCAAAAGCCCTCCCATATAAAACAAATGAAATCTGAGAAATAACCAGAGCAGATTCTAGAAAATCAAAATAGTAGAATGGGTTCTGTTGTCAGACACAGATGTTTATAAGGAGATTTCTCATGTTTCAATACGATTCCTGGCTATGTTAACATGGAATATCACATTCACAATAGCATAAAAAAACATAAACAATCTACCAAAGATTTTTGGACTTACCAGCTCCCCTGTTCAATGGCATCCTCAGCAGCAGCATCCAACATCTCAATCATCGATGGGTGAACAAAAACAGTATCTAGTGGTATACCTTCGGGATATCTCGACTACAGTGCATAAACAAATTTTCAAATAAGATCAGAGAAGAATTTTTTAACAAATGGAGTTCATAAAGTAAAATAGTTGAAATGAGAGTAAATGGCCTTGGTCTAAAGTAAAACATGATATGAGTAACAAACAATAACATACATCTAGGTACCTGCAAATACTGTTTCGGTTGGGGGATTGCAAGTTTCTGGAGCGCTTGATAGCTGATATAAGAATTCTGTAACATAAAGGGAGTATAACTATAGGACATTAGCAAGGTCTCGAAATGAAATTGAATCAAGATGAACTAATGCATGTAGAATCAACAACCAAATAGAATTTAACAAGTTTGTTACTAACAACAAATTACCTCTCAGATATTAGGAAAACAGGCGAGAATTAAAAGGTGATTAGAATGACATTAATAGTATTTCACAGGAAAATTATAGTTAAAGACCTACAATAACAAACCCAACGACATGACTAACAACAAAGGCGCTGCCCAAAAAATTGATACTCCGTAGCTATGGTTTCATTTACTCCAGTTTTAAAAATTCATGACTAATTATAAGCAGTGAATACCAACCCAACATTAACAACAAGGGCATTTAGCAAATCAGTTAATCTATAGATACTGCATAATGTAACCTTTCGGAATGTGCACTATAAATCCATCAAATATGAACGATGGTACAAATAAAAACTAAAAAGTGAGCAGCTCCATACCTGGGAGAAGAAAGAATCTACACCTTGTCTTTGAGCATGGGCAAAAATCTGTTGAGCAAAAACAGTAACTATGAGAAAAGTAGCAAACCAATACAAAAACAAAAATAACTAATTAGGAAACAGTATATAAGTAATAAAACCAATATAAAGACACATACAGAAGGAGTCCAATGAACACCAGCATGAAGCGATCCAAGAATCTCCCCTTCCTTCACAAGTCCATTAAACAAAGACTGAAAAAATGTACCCTCCTTTGCAATGCCACTCCCTCCATCACTATCTTGCGTTAACTGCTGTAAAGAGTTCCAAACTGCAGATAAATTTGTTGGAACCGTAACAGCTCTCGTACATCCACGAACCATTGCATTAACACGAGCAACATAAGCCGGTGTATACAATTGCCCACCTTCAAGCCTACCTTTCACCTACACACATAAACATAAAAAACAAAATGCCATCATTTCACAAACATAATAATAATAATAACAATAATACAAATACAACCACACTTACAATACTCCCAATACGACTATCGAGAACTGACGAAATAAGCTCGGACCCAATATGTAACTGCCCCGCCAGCTCAGCTAATGCAATCTGACTACATTCTTGAAGACGCTCGTTAATCTCTTCAGCCACAATGTCCCAATAAGATTGTGAAATTATTTCTCCTTGACTTAACATTAGTCCTAATTCATTACTTTCCAATATAAACCGTGCTTGTTTTTCAATATGATATAAATCTACTCCAATTAAATCCGCTAAATCAATAAGTGAAACCCGTCCTGATTTTTTAATCTCAGTAACCATTTCAAGTCTCAGTTGATCCTGTCATAATAATATTAATTATTTAATTAATTATGACGTAATAATAATGAATGTATGAATGAATAAATGTGTAATGACGTGGGAAAATGAGTGAGTGAGTGAGTGGGTGGGACCTACAGGAGTGATGTATTCTTTGCCGGAGATAGTATGGAGAAGGTCGAAATCGATGATTTTAAGGTCTTGTAGTTTTTGGACTAATTCGACTACGTTTCTGTCGGATAAACGGATGCTTGATTTTGCTTGTTGTGCAAATTCGAACTGTCTTTGTAACTCTAACAATTCCGCGTCCATTTTTTTCTTTTTGATTCTTCTTCTGTTAGGATACGCGGTAGTCCCATCAAACCATCATATATACGTTTTCACGAATCATGGGCCAGGGGAAAAGTATCAAGGTAGGTTGGATAGCCCGTGGGCCGAACGAAGTAGTAGTTATGTATGTCTGATAAGAAATGGGAAAGCTTGTTTTAGTTGAGTTTAACTCGGGTACTGGATAAGACTTATAAAACCTTTCGAAATCTGCCCGATCTCAAAATCTCTCTCTCTCGCGAGCCGTCGGGCGGACAAAGATAGAAAACAACTTCATTCGTATAAAATGGAGGTTGCTTTCTCCTTTTGAACCCATTTGCAATAGAATATGTTTTCCATTTTTTCACTTTCCCATATGTTGCAAACACTCGGGAGTTTTCAATTTCCTTCAAAAATTTGTATTTCGTTCAATTTTCCTTGAACCAAACACTACGCTCAGTGTACAAAATAACTGTTGGAGTTATCCCTCACAAACGGGCAAACTCGACATCCGAAGTCTGCCGCCAGGCAGGGGCCAGATAGCGACTTCGCCGAGTTCCATAACATAGGCTTACCACCAGCTTTAGTCTTCACTCGAGGCCAGAGTGAAGCGCCTAAGCGCCAGTCTATTTTTCGTGGGCTTTACAAGAAATTTTGGTTTTGGAGATAAAACAAAAAATCAAGGTTTTGGAAAACCTAACCAATGTAACCAAACAAGTCGGAAGGATTGGAATCCGGACTAAAACAAAAGAGAACTTTTCTGAGAGATACAACCCCAGCAAAAGAGATAAGAGTGATCTAGTAAGGTATGGAGATCGAAAGGAGAGATTGTAATCTTCCTTCCCATTTTATTAAGAACCGGCTCTTTGTGGAAGTAGGCATCATTGGCGTAAAAACCACGGTAAATCTTTGTGTTGTGGTTTGCTTTTACCGCTTTACATTATTATCATTGTTGTTAATAGTTGTTTAATGAAGTGGGCATGTTAGTATAGGTAGTTTGTGATATTTGAGATTTATCCTGGAGTTGAAGTGTGTTCATACAAGTTATCCGTGTAGTGGGGAACCGATTGGTATTGGTATAATCCCCAACAAGTGGTATCGAGCCTTGGTTAGAATAGCCTGGGGTGTTATCCGAATCTTGGTCGGGAAGGTGTTTTTTAAATTTCCGAGAGAAGATTTGAGGTTAAATAACTTGTAGAGATGGACCATTCCGTGAACACGTTTTATGATGAGTCCGAATAGGAAGAACTACACCATCCGGAAAGCCAAGATGGAAGACTTGCTATACCGCAAGGACTTGGCACTCCCCATTGAGAAATGGGAGTAAAACCGAAAAAACCATGCCCGAGGCCGAGTGGAAAAAGCTTGATTAAAAGCGATTGGATACATTCGACAAATGGATTGACGACGATTGTCTTTCACCATGTGGCCTAAGAGACTAGATGCCTATGGAAGAAACTTCAAGACCTTTATGAGAGGAAGCCGGGTGGAAACAAAGTGCTAGTCGTTAAGAATGTACCAAGAAGGTTCTTCAATGTCCGAGCATCTTAATGAAATACGTAATATCATCAATCGATGCATTTGATGAAGATCAATTTGGGAGAGTTTAAGTTGAGGCTTTGTTTCTATTAGGCTCTACACCGAAAAGTTGGGAGACATTAGAGTTTCTACATGGAGCGACCCTAAGGATGGAATTGTTACCATGGAGATGGCTACCACGCCTTTGTTGAATGAGGAGACTAGAAGGAGTGCAAGAAAAAACTCTTAGGTCCTTTTCACGAGAAACGGGGAGAGGTCGGGCGTAAAACCATCTCGTTAGAGATATTAAGTAAATCTAGGGGTGAAGCTAGAACTCCTAAGGCGCAGAGGCAATGTTACTATTGTGCCCACCAAAGGCCACTTCGTGATATGAATGAGAAAGAGAATTGAAGAGGGATGAGAAGAATAACCGCGGTACATGAAGACATGGTGCGAGGAACGGAAACACAGCAGAGATACCACCGCACTAGTCGACCTAGTGGGAATGGAATTGTGTCGATTGTGGTGTGGCCGCCTTAGTACCTCATGTCGATACGAGTGGGTGATAGATCTGAGGAGCATCCTATCACGCCACACCGCCAAAGGGATTCTTCACTGGTTTATGTGGTGAATATGGTGAAATAAGGATGGGGTAAATTGGAGTCTCAAGATTATAGGCATTGGAGATGTTCATATAGAACCAATTACACCTTGACACTCAAGGATGTAAGACATGTCCACGACATACGGTTAAGCCTAATTTCGGTTGGGAAATTAGATGACGATGGCTTTGTAAACTTCGTTTGGTAGCGGGGTATGGAAACCGACCCGGAGGTTCCATCAGAATTTGAGGAAAGAAAACTTGCTCTCTTTACAAAAACACTAGGGCTAGTTTGTGTAAATAAAGCGAACGCGTAAAAAGAAGAAGCTTCATCCGAACGAGCTGTAGCCACAAGAGATTCATGGGCATAAAAGGGATGGAAGTTCTTGCTAAGCAAAAGGCCATGCCGGACATTAAAGGTACACATTTAAATACATGTACTCATCTTTGTTTGGTAGGAAAGCAACACGGTGTCTTTCCAAAGATTCCCGTCTCCGCGAAAAGGACATCATCCCCGAGCTAGTGCACAAGACTTATGTGGTCCTATGAGAGTGAATTTGACTTTGACATTCATTGATGATCGTCCAAGAAAGATATGGGCCTATTCGAAGACCAAGGATGAAGTACTTGGCGTGTTTGAGAAATTCCACAAACATGGTGGAAAGAGAGATTTGGGAAGTTGTTGAAGTGCATTCGCCGGATAATGGGGGTGAGTACATTGGGCCATTTGAAGAGTATTGCGAGTCATGGGATTCGTCATTGAAAGCGCACCGTTCCCAAGACACCGCAAATGAGAATGGAATAGCGAGAGAGAATGAACCGCACCATTGTAGAGGATAAGATGCATGCTATCTCACTCTAAGCTACCTAGAAGCCTCTTGGGTAGAAGCAATGCGCGTCTGGTAGTGCATGTGATCAACTTTGTCACTTAAAGAAAAGCCTCCGAATAGTGATTATCCGAGAGAGTATGGTCGGCGAGAGATGTTGATTATGGATACTTGAGGGTATTTGGGTCGGGGCATTTGTGCATATTCGAAGGATGAGAGATTCAAGCTTGATGACAAAGCCAAGCGGTGCATTTTTCGGGTTATGGAGATGAAAAGTTTGGTTACAAACTCTATGATCCGATTAACAAGAAGGTAATCCGAAGTCGAGATGTTGTGGTTCTTAGAAGACCAAACCATAGCAGACTTTGAGGAGGGTGAGAAGCTGAGCTTTCACCAATGATCTTGTTGATTGAGAACCGTAAGTTCCTTTGTGGAACGTGCGAAGGCATTGAGAATGCAGAGAACCATGAGTTTGAAGCTCATGATGAGAATCCTATTGCTTTCATGATGGGATAGAACCTATTGGAATAGAAGATGCGAGATGAGATGCATGAACCACCACCGAGTTTGCAACCTTGCAATGCCGGATGGGGCAAGGAGGTCCGACAGAGAGAGAGACTAGCTTCAACGGTATCCACCACACACGTCACGTCTACTATCGGATGGTGGAGAACCTATGTACTATCAAGAGGCACTTGAAGCGTACGCAGACAAAGAAAAGTGGTTGAAGGCCATGCATGACGAGATGGATTCTTTGCATAATCACACTTATGAGTTAGTTGAGAAACCCATAGGGAGAAAAGTTCTCAAGAATAAGTGGATATACAAAGTCAAGCATGGGGAGAACAATCCTCACCCAAGGCACAAAGCTCGCCTTGTTGTGAAGGGATTCGGTCAAAGGAAAGGGATTGACTTTGATGAGATTTTTCTCTCGTAGTAAAGATGACTTCTATCAGGGTGGTATTGGGTATGACCGCAAAGTATGAACCTAGAGGTTGAGCGGCTAGATGTTAAGACAGCTTTTCTTCATGGAGACCTTGAAGAAGATGTCTACATGGACCAACCGAGAGGGGTTTGAGGTTGCAAGGAGCACCTAGTATGCAAGCCGATAAAGAGCTTGTATGGGTCAAAAGCAAGCAACCGACAACGATGGTACATAAAGTTTGACTCCTTTATGGGGAAGAAGCAAGGATACAAGAAGTCTTAGATCATTGTGTGTTTGTTCGAGATTTCGGATGGGGATTTCATTGTCTTTATCTTTGTATGTGGATGATATGTTGATAGTTGGCCCAAACATCAACAAGATATCAAGTGAAGAAAGACTTGAGTAAGTCCTTTGAGATGAAGGATTTGGGTCAAGCAAAGCAGATACTTTGCGGATCACTCGTATGAGAAAAGAGTGGAAAGTTGTGGCTTTTCAAGAAAGCTACATTGAGAAAGGTGTTGAAGAGATTCAACATGGATCGGCGAACGGTCGGTTATCCGCTTGGTGGCGGTGCCCGCATGACCAAAGAGATGTGTCCTAAGGGTGAGCATGAAAGCAGAGTCGGATGGAAAAGATTCCTTATGCATCCAATGATGGCGGTTTGATGTATGCCATGGTGTGTACTAGACGGATATTGCTTTTCGCCGTTGGGGTGGTAAGCGATTTACATCAAATCCGGGTAAAGAGCATTGGGGTGTTAAGTGGATATTGAGATATCTCAAAGGCACTTCCAAATCATGTTTGTGCTTTGGTGGAAGTAAGCCCTTACTTGAAGGCTACAATCGATGCAGACATGGCGGGTGATGTTGACTCGATGAAGTCCACCCTCCGGTTATCCGGTTACTTTTTTGGGGGGGCGGTTTCTTGGCAATCTAAGTTGCAAAAGTGTGTGTTGCCCCTCTCCACTACGAAGCTCGAAAGTATATTGCAGCCACCGAGTGTTGTAAAGAGTTGCTATGGATGAAGAGGTTCTTCGAATTAACCTGGGGCTAAAACAGAAACAGTTTGTAGTTCTATGTGACAGTCAGAGCGCCATCCACTTGAGCAAGAATCCGAGTTTTCATTCTAGATCCAAGCACATACATGTGCGTTATCATTGGATTAGAGAAGTACTCGAAGACAAGCATTTGTGTATCGAGAAGATCCATACCGACAAGAACGGGTCGGATATGATGACCAAAGTCTTACCGAAAGGTAAGTTTGATGTTTGTTGTGCTATTGCGGAATGGCGACACTCCTCCCGTTGATTTGGCAATTGCATGGAGGTAGCCCCCCCTTTTCGGGGGGAGATTGTTGGAGTTATCCCTCACATGAGAGGAGAGAAACGGAGCCGAGTAAACGGGCAAACTTCGACATCCAGTTCGGATAGATAGCGATTCGCCCGAGTTCCATAACATAGGCGACCAGCTTTCAACCAGCGCCCTCGCTTCCGGCTTCCAGTCTTTTGACTATGAAAGTCTATTTTTCGTAAATTTGAATTTTGGTTTTGGAGATAAAACCAAAAATCAAGGTTTTGGAAAACCTAACCAACAGAACCAAACAAGTCGGAAGGATTGGAATCGGACTAAAACAAAAGAGAGAACTTTTACTGAGATACAACCACGTAAAAGAGATAAGAGTGATCTAGTAAGGTGAGAGACTGAAAGGAGAGATTGTAATCTTCCTTCCCATTTTATTAAGAACTGGCTCTTGTGGAAGTAGGCATCATTGGCCGAACCACGGTAAATCTTTGTGTTGTGGTTTGCTTTTACCGCTTTACATTATTATCTCATTGTTAATAGTTGTTTAGCGAGTTGGGCATGTTAGTATAGGTAGTTTGTGATATTTGAGATTTATCTGGAGTTGAAGTGTGTTCATACAAGTTATCTGTGTAGTGGGGGAACCGATTGGTATTGGTATAATCCCCAACAATAACTAGTTTCACAATCCCTGATTCCCTGTGTTACACTAGTTTCACAAGCCCACTGCTACAAAGTGTACAAAATGTTCCATTCAAATACAATATATGTAATAACAAATAATACTTAGTCAGGCAGGGGGCGGCTTTGAGATTTACAGGCCCTGTGCATAACTTCGAAACAAGGCCCTTAACCATAAAAGCAAAGTAATCACAACAGCGAACTTTTTTTTTTTTTGGGTCGACGTTATAGAAAAAGAAATTGTAAACTTTTATATACATACATACTAGTATACTAGTTTTCGAACCCGTCCTACGAACGGGTGCCGTTATATGAAAATGTTTTTTTTCTTATGATTTGAAAAAAACATATATTTTTATTTTTGCTTTAATGTATGAGTAAAAAAAATATATTAATACTGTATTTATCTATTAACTTTTACTTATGATAAATCAGAGATCATACTAAAATCTATTTTATTTTCAATAACTTAGTGATAGCGAAAAGACAAACTATATATATGTGCTTTTATATTAAGTTGTTTGAAAATTATTTGCAACTATGTATAACTATGAGATATGATCGAATATTATATTGATCACTCATCCAAATTTCTTTTAACATGAAAAACTCACTCTTAATAAAATAAAAATAAATAAATAAACCACATTTAATAATAAAACCCTTCTACTTTATTTTTGTTGTTCAACAATAAAATTTTGATTAGATATTAATTTTATTGGTTTTTTTTGACGTAGTAATCTTGGTAAATCTTCTTGGTTGTCTTTGGACACTTGGAAGAAGCCTTAAACCTTGTAGCAATGATACCTATTGAGGTGTGTGGAGCACTCTTTGGTGTTAATCGGATCCATTGAAATCGATTAGAGAAAAAGGAGTCGAGAAAAGAACCTCGGTTTGCAGGCTTGATGGAAGCAGAGGATTGGATTATACATGAGTTATTTCGGGTGACATTACGCACCCAAAGTCAAAAAGAGATGAAAGAAGCATTGGATGATCTTTTACGGACATCATTTGGACTATTTATTTATTTGCTTGAATCCCCATTAGGATTGTAAAGAACCTCGAGTGTGTGAGGATTTCCACATTGTGATGTGTGGTGCGTTTGTCATTATGAGGAGAGAGATTGTTGAGGGATAACATTAGATTTCACCATTTTCATAATCGATTATTTGCCACTATCTCATTAATATTTGGAAGACACTTTCCAGTTTTATATTGTTGAATGTTAGGGCATCCACTTATTTACAATTACTCACTTCTTTTAGAATGTCAACAAAACGAAACAATGCTATGATAATTAATACCTACTCCAAAGGTGACAAATGACTTATATTTTTTTCGATATCGAACACAATATAACTTGAAGTAGTAGAATTGTAAAAGTGAGCGTGCTTATATTATAAATTTAAACTAAAAATTAACTGACTCTATAGTGACAAACTTTCATAAATAAGAAGCGTTAAATCCGGCCATTAAAAAATACTATGTGACCAACATAATAAAGTTTTGGTATTAAAGTACTAATCCTCATGGTTTTCTTTTCTTTATTATGGAATTCTCCATTCCCTTCATTCCTTTAATTTTTTCTTCGAGATAATATATTTTATCTTTGTTGTGTTTATCATCAACCAAACAATCTAGCATAATATTTTTGAGGATGTCGAGTTGATTCTGTTTCTCTTCAACTTCTATTCTTTTCTTCATAAGTTCTTTGAAATTGAAGTCTTCAATTTCCATATCACGTTCATCCTTTATAAACTGTATTGCGTGAAAAGCTGCGTTGAATCCTCTGCTTTTGCTTTGAAAATATGTTGGGCTTCCATCAATTTCTTTAACTATGACGTCTTCTTTGTTAAAGAATAAGTCTTTTTGGTAACTTTAATGTCGCGGTGCTTTTGAATCGTCCATTTGTCTAATGCGTGTTGTAGATTTGGATCTTGTTGAATGTTAAGTCCCGCTTCTAGAATTTCCTTTAGCATTTGTTTTTTTACATAAGCTGTAATTTTCATCGTCATTATCCGCAATATACATAATAAAATGAAGTCAATAAATAATTGTAAATAATAGAGAAGAGGAATAAAATAGGCTACCTGGTTTTTCGATATGTGTAGTTAAATTGTTTTTTTTAGGTTAATAGATTATGTTTTACTAAGTGATTGGAAGTTCAATTTTCGTAGGTTTTTAGTTTTGTATATATGTTAAATTTTGATATTTTGGAACAGTGGACTTCTCCTTTTTTGCAACCTCCACTCTATCAGTTTCATGGATTATGACACGTGTCGGGTATTTTGAAATTTGGATTTTGAGTTTTATAGTGTGGCCATGTGCAAAACGTGTGAGGGGTTGTTGTTGTATTTTGAAAGGATAGATGGTCAAACTTGGTAAATGAATAGTTAACTAACGATAGGGTTACCTAAAGCTAAGAAACGTAAAACTTTGGGTCCAATGCAAAAACCCATATTATTGGGACGACCTAAAACTAAATCACCTTATTTTAAATTAGATTTTTTTTTTTCAATTAGGTAGAAGCTATTGGTTTTAGAAACCTATAAGTATACTATTACTGTTGGGCCTGGGCCCAACAAATTATAACTTATGTTTTAAGCGGGTACTGTATCAATTCAAATTTGAATTGGTACCTCTTTTTCCCACGCAGTTCCTTTCAAACTAAATTGATTATGTGGATGTTACTCACACTTCAAAATCTTGGTCGTTTCTTGATTCAATGGTAGAGGAGCAAAACAATAGTGATCAATTTTCAAGGGTTTATGATATTGACAAAGATTACTTTATGAGAAGAATATTAGTAGTTGCTCAGACCCCCCATTGCTCATGTTACATTAGCTCTCATCTTATTTTTCCAAAAGAAGTAAAGATGGCTCCTTCTTCAGTGGGGATTCTGTGTTTCGTGTTATTTAACTTGACTCCTCCTTGACAAATACACCGGTAAGGCTGTAAGAGCAATACTCAAGTATGTTTCCATTTTTTGTTGGGAAAACACCGAAAGTGTCTTGATAGTGTTTAACTTGGATGTGTATAAGGCAATCTTGGGTTTTTTCATCAAAGGGTCTTACTTGTTTGGACACTTCAAGATGCAAATTAAGATGAATGCGTCCATATGGTGCATCACGTGTTCCATCATCATATGATTTGATTATCACTGCCTTACAACCTGCGTATCGGCCTTGTAGAACAATCACAGCTTTGTTTGGTTTCAGAAATTTCACCATTTTCAGACGTGGTTCCTATTCACCAAAAGTTCTTGTTCACTTAATCACTTGGGAAGTATTCCAAATTTCTTATATTTCTGCAAATGTGCACAAATGATGTTCAGCTATCATCTCAAAACTCAGAGCATGATGAGATAGATTTTGAGTTCTTGGGAAACGGGGACGAGGCCGACTCTACATTTCTGATGAATGTCTTCACAGGAGGAAAGGGAGATTCCGGATGTAGTCTACTTAAGGAAGGTTTCACACAGAATGATTGCACAGGTTAGTATCTTTTTTCGCATTATTAATTTGCTTTCTTGATTATAATTTCTTAATTAGTGTTTAATTTGCATTGTATGTTCTAGAAAAGTATATAATTGAGTAATGTTGAGCATTCTTTTTTTGGTGTTGTGTTGGATTGATTAACTCAATAGCTTCAACTCGAGACTTGTCTCTCATTGAGAAGCTTACTTTTGAATCAAAACTCTAATTAATGAGCTTCATAGTATCTCCTTCTTCTGGATTGAATCCCGGATAATAGAATCGGATGCCCGGCCAGTTATGCATCTAAATCTCTTTGGTTATGAGACTCCTAGTATAGGTCTGACTTACCCTACCGGCCGGTGCCTTTAGGTAAGGATAGCTGAAAAAGAAAGTGATTACTATTTCAGCTTTGTGGGGCTTCTATACTCTAAGCGTAGTGATCGGTCCTGCCCATGGTAACATGAAATCCAGAGATGACTAAGAAGCTGTACCGATGGACGTAGAAAGAACTATAGAAGTCTAGTCTAGCTAAGAGCCTAAGAGCACTAAGCCCATCAAATGCGACATACCGGAACATCTTTCTTTGAGTATTGAAGCTGTCCATGAGTGAAGGATCAATCTCAGGAGATCCGTACCCACGCGAACAGTTAATAGTGAGTGGTTGTTACACTAATACAGGTCTTAAGTTCAATATAGTTAAAACTCTTATATTTCATATAATTTCGTCTTTAATTGTCGTGTGGGGTAAAAGGGGTTCCAGGAACAGTTAATAGTGAGTGGTTTTTACACTAATACAGGTCTTAAGTTCAATATTGTTCAATATATTTTTGAATTAAAAGACGCTAATATCTCATGTGTTTAAACTTTAGTATTATCATCAGTTGAATCATAAAAGAGAAATCAACAAAATTATTAAATAAGATACTGGAAAAGAAATTGTTTACCTTATCCATTTTTGTTAACTCTTTCTGAAGCCTTGATTGAATATGTTCTATTGCATGCAATAAAAAAAGAAAAAAACTCAGTTATTATATATGTAAAACTAATGTAAATCGGACTAAAAGAAAAAACTGGGGTTTATATAAAGTTTACCTTTGTTTTTGTTTTGTGTTAGGAAGATATATGGGGTTTTATATATATATATATATATTTGTTTAGGTTTTATTATGTCATTAGGAGTTTAGTATTAATAGGATTCTTATTAGATATGTTTGTTTAGGAAGTTAAGTATAAATAGGATTCTTTTGGTAGAAGAAGTCGTTATGTAGGCCTGGGAATTAGACCGTATACTTCCTTGCTAGTCTAGGAGATCTTCCTCAGGCAGTGAAGTTTGGATACAATATTGAATCCAAACCCAAGATGCTTCTTGAAGTAGGATCATCCCTCCCCGAACTGCCACCAATGCAGCCTCTTGGAGTAACCATACCCGAACTTTATGATCCTTGTGTGTTGTGAAGAGCATGTTACTGTAAGCTAATATGGCACGAACATCGCCAGAATTCGTTTTAAGGTATCCCCTCTCTGCAAAATCCATCTGCTATTCGTGACTACTCTCTGAATTTTGTGAGCTCTTTTCGTCATTATTAATGAAACTTAGTAGTGTTCAATTGCCAGAGATTTCCATGAATATAGAGAGGAAACTGAGGTTGGCCTGGTGATCACTTGGTTGAATAGTTGAGGTATATGTTGGCTATACAGGATTGAAATGGTGGGTTGAATATAAAGATGTTAATTCCCATATAAGTAGAATTCGTACGTGTTAGATTGGGAATATTGAAGGCATTGAAGACTCTGAATAAATTCTGATGGTGATGATATGGGCCATTCATTAGGCAATGGAGGAATTAGAATTAAGATGGAGGTCCAAGAGCAAGAATAATATTTGACATATTCTGCCATAATTCTGAGTCCTTGTTCTTCCTGACATTGCCATGCTGTGCTGTGTGGCAGAATATCTCTAGATGACAGAAGACTATGCAGTCGATGAATGAAGTAGCGATGAATAGCCTTTCAGGGGCAGTCTCCGTGTTGCATCTATCAGAAAGTCTCCTTCCCATGGCGGGGTAGGTGAAACTGATGTGGTAGATTGAATAGACGCCATAAGCATATAGCCCTGCAAGGATAGTGAATTCTGTTTGCCTAGCAGGATTGACAATAACAATGAGAAATATAAACCTATGGACAATCTATTCACCTTCACAGCTTGGTAAAGTACATCAATAAGGAGCCATAACCCTTTGTATTGAAAAAATGTAACAGCCTTATGAAGTGGCAAGCTGTAAATAATTTAAAATTTGTATATTGAATTCACCCACTACTCTGTGTTGTACTTTTGGGTGCACTAAGAGGATTAGTGTTTTGATGCCCCTCCCCCCCTCCACGTATGAACTTTCTAACTTGTATTACCGTGGTTATCTCAACCACCTTTCCATTTGCATTTAACAACATTTGCATATTTACGTATTAAGAGAAACTATATAGGCCTATCAATAAATGTTGGTTATCTTGTTTATGCACTTAAGTGTATCTTTTGTTATGATCTGTAGGCTTAGGTCCTGGGACACTTGTTGGTTCTGCAGCATTCGACCTGTTTCGTATACATGCTGTGTGAGTAGTAGTTCCAAAAATATTAGGATACTGCTACCTTCACTGCATGAGATACAGCTCTTGCTGCTGTTATTACCTTGCATTCTTGTACTTTTGTAACTTAGAAAAGCATTCCTCTTGAAGGAGATATATACCACACTTTTCAAACTTCTCAGGATACTCCACTAAAACACAATAAAGAAACTCAGAAATCACTGTTTGTTGATGCTTAGATAAAAACCATAAAATCCTACTAAATTTTAGAAAATGTAGGGTAAAAATTAAAAAATAGTATCTCCCCTGCTTCTCCCCTACGGCGTTTACTTTGTGGTGCATATTCTGCGCCATAGTTTCCAAGCTCAACCACGGACCACCTCTTTGTGGCCCGTTCCCTTCCTAGTAACCTACGATCAGTTCTGCTTTCCACATGGCTTCTTGCCTTCTAAGTTCAGCTAATCTTTGCTGCTCTGCTTGCATCCTTTGTTCCTCGTATAGCCTCTCTGGTTGCCTTCTAAGTTCAGCTATCCTTCTCTTGTCTTCCTCTTCCCACAATCACCTCTCCTCATTAGCTTTTCTCTTTGCTTCTGCTTCTTCAGACAACCACTTGCCTTCCTGTTTACAGGCTTCTCGAGCTTCTCTCGCCGACTCTCTTTCATCGTCTTAGTCTTCCTATAATTTTCTTGCAGACCAGAACTACTTTCTTCTTGAACCTAGTCCACACTAATGTTCCCCTTTGGCTGCTTAATTATGAGTTTCTTGTGAGGCTGGTCTCTATCTACCTCGATCAAATCCATGGTTGCAAAGGATTTGCAGTATTTCACCACCTACATTATTGACCTTAAAAGAGTTAAACCCCTAATGTATCAGACTGAGATGGACATCTTTACACAATTTCCCATATACTTGGATGGCAATTATAAGGGTATCACAGCTCCTCTCTTATGGTAGAAGCCTCTTCAGGTCATGGCACTGATCTGTGTCCATAACTCTTTTGATATCTTACACTTAACATACCCAGTACTTAAATTTCTTCTAGAAGGTTTCTTATCACATTGTAAACTGTGTTGCTTGCAAAGACAGCGTGCATCTCTGAATCGTTGGAGCGATGTGGAGACTTGCAGGGAGTTGATGGCTGAGAGAGGTATCTCTAAAAACAGTAGGGTGTAGTTCAATTGAGGTAGGGAATGTGATCCATGAATTTGTAGCGGTGACACTTCACATCCCTTGAATTTGCATAGATCAACACATTTACGGAAGAGCTTGCCAAGAAATTAAGTGGGATTGGACACAAACCCCGACATGACCTTTGTCTTTGCATGATATAAATGAAGAGGAGAAAGAGACTTGATGAGACATCATAGTGAGAAGATTCTTTGTTGCTTTTTGGGCTTATGAGCACACACGAGGGAAAGTCAATTCGGGTGGTGAAGAATCTTCGATCATGTAATGATTGCCATTCTTTTATAAAGCTTATATCAAAGATATTTAAGAGAGAAATTATTGTGAGGGACCGGAACAGGTTTCACCATTTTCGAGACGGATTGTGTTCTTGTAGAGATTACGGTGATTGTCCGTGTACTATTCAAACCAAAATTTAAGGTTTCTACTATTCGATACATTCGATTACATCGTCGGGTAATGATAATTGATAGCGATAACTGGATTTCTTCTTGGTGGAAATGAATAGAACCATCTTGGTGTTAATGGAGGAAAAGGCATACTATGGCTGGAGCTATTTACACAATTACACCTACCTCTATATCAAACCTAAGGTTCAAAGCGTTCGACTATTCAACCAAAGTTTGAGAATAGTTCGGTGACTAAATATATTATGCGGGCAAATGAATTGATCACGTAATTTAAATGGTTGTGTGTATGTTGTCATTATGGTGATGATCAATGAGGAGCTCGTTCTTGATGTGGGGCGATATTAAAGCCTGAGGCGGTTGCTTGTGAAGCCGAAGAGCTATGGAAGGAGAAGTGTTTAAAATTGATTATTTATTCATCCGAAAAGATTATTTTCTCTTCAAGAATAATAAGGCATATTATTAAGCGATGCTCGTGGAAGAAAGAATAGAAGTGGCGGAATAACCTCACTTGCAGATCTCGTAACTTAATAAGGATCTAGTTCTTGTTGTAAGTTGTTTCTAATGAATAATTAGAAGTAATTGTGAACGAACATGACAATAAAGAAGAAGAATGAAGACCTGTCAGCATGGCAGCTGTTCACGGCATCAACTGACATACTTGTAACTGACTAACTAACTGTTTGTAAACCGACTAACTGAAGTCTATAAGTAGATTCTCTATACATGAAAATATTAAGACTTGTAATACCAACTTCATCATATGTGCAGCTGTTGAAGGATTCAATGGAAGCATCATGGTCTTCTCCACCAGTATTCCCGTCAATTCGGTAGTACTTGTACCCACGTAACACTGAATAGTCTTAGCTTCCTTGTGTTTCTCAGTAAACTTTATTGGAACCTTTTCCAGAAAATCATGTTAAGAATTTCCCATGACACAACTTCATGGCATGCAGCAATTGCAAGATGTAGGACTTGCGTACACAAACTTGGACAAATAAATTATCATAAAGATTTCAAATTGAACTCACAAATTTCAGATTGAATTAATGAATTAAAGTAAATTAATCCAAAGACACTACTAAGTACCTCAAATAGTTTAAAACCTAAACATCATTAGTTGATGAAATATGAATAAATCCTAATAGAATTCCTAGTAATCTTCCATCCTAAGGAGATATTTTTCATCCTTTGATCTCTTTGTTGTACTCATTTTCCTCTGTTTCTGAATCTTTACGTGGTTTTTTGATGGACGATTTTCTTCAATGAGTCTTCATCGATCTTCTAATATATATATCCTTGAATGAATGAAGGAACTTTTCTTTTATACTATACTTATTCAGCTTAACTTTGAAAATATACTCCTTCCCGCATTCTTTTCAAGCTTTTCCTTAATTTTTCTTGATTACTTTTCCCCGCTTTTTGACAAAATAAATGTAGGTACGGTTCAATTCTTAACTTTGTATCATTCTATAAAATAATTTTTCGTATTTAGTCATGTACTTGCCTCTCAGAAGTCAGCTCCATTATTTTTGGATAGGAAACTCGACTATTTTTCATGCCTTTTACCAAAGACAACAAAAAGCTGTTTGATCTCCCCTTTCATCTTGTACGCATAGTTTAAGTAGGTACTTGTTGATGTTTTAAAGTTGGAATTAGTAATGAATTATAAAACTGAAGATGTAGTATTTATTAGTGATTCCTTTACCTGTCTTGTGGAGTCTTGTATGTTGTTTCACAATTAGTGCAAAAAGGTTCCGATCCTTTGTCAACATGCTTATAAGTGCAGTTCTCGCATGATTTGTAGCTCCACTGGTTTCCAAATATCTTCACAAACTTTGCCCTGCAAGTGAATTGCTTACCCTGCAAAAAATATGTTTATTAGTTCAGTTTTTATTAATTTCATCACGGTATTATTTAGGCATTTACTTGGTATACCTGATTGTGTGTTTCTTTTCCTAGTGAAATTAGCTCCGAAATTGAGACTCTGTCTTGATTCATTAGTTCCTTTATTGAAGTAGGCTCGTCTGTCACTGCTTGTTCAATTTGAACTCTTGTATTTCTAATTTGATATCTACGAAAAACAAATTAGGGATAAGTCATATTTGTTAATGCTTTTGTGAGGAATAGTAATGCTTTTGTTAACGATATCACCTGTTTCTCATCTGGTCGACGTGGCCAAAATGTTCCAAATTCAAGTACAACTTTGTTGCAGATGTTAAACAAAGTTTGTATTCCTCTGTAAAATATGAAAATTCAAAACATTAGATTTGTACTTACTTCCATTATATATGTTTAACAGCCTATATAACTGATGATTAAGAATTGTACTTACTTCCAATCATTTTCAGGTATAATGATGTGATGATGAGCATCATATCTTCTTCTTGATTGCTGATATTTGCCAGTCTATCGGAGTTGTCACCCCATAAAGCTATAGTAAGTTCACTTCCCCTGATTACGTATTTACATAGTTAGCTGTGTAAGAAATTAAGTTAAAAAATAATTTATGTAGATTTTGTTTACCTTTCGTTTTGTATTGTGATTTCCCTAAATCCTTGAGGTTTCTTTGGCCCGACTCTGATAAGTTTTCCTATGAAATCTGATTTGTAGACATTGTTAGAAATTAGTTATAATAAACAATATGGTATGTATAAAGAACTCACCTTTGGTATGAAAAACTGAAATATCCTTTGTTTTCATAAGATCTTCAAATTCTACGAACGAAAAATTATATCTGTTGAATGTCGTCCCAATTTCTTTCGAAGGAGATACTATAGTATCTTTTGTGAAAGAAATAGTGTACTTAGATCTTACTGGACGATATCTTCCGGTTGTTTCTTTGACTTCAAATTTATCAATTACAAATATGTCTCCTTCTATCAGTTTCTTTTCAAACATGTGTTGGATTCCTGGTGAAATCTTTGCATGAATTTGATTCGACTGCACAATGTAATATAAGTGGATTAAAATTCAAAAATTATTTTGATATAAAAGAAGTAATTTTTGAGTCTGTTCTACCTTTTCGTCAAGTAGCAGCATGTGTAGACCATATGATTGTGTCTTGTCCTGTAGATTAACAGCTTCCCACATTCTGCTTATGCGTGCTCGAACCTTCCAACTGTCAGATTTGTCGTTTACCTCATCGAAAAAATGGAATTTTCCAGTCATAATGTTCTGTTACAGTATATCCAGCTATTAGAATTACAATTGTTATCACAATTATGATGAATATACAACCGTTTTGCTATGTATGCATGGACAGATGTATTATTTATGCTGTACTATTAAAAAATCTAATAAGATTGAAAAAGAAATTATTGTCATGTGTACCTTTTCTCTGCAGTAGCTCTATAGTTTTCTGTAAATTATATTAATCGGTTGTGTTGTATTTATAAGTTCCGAAGGTGTTGTTCTAGTTTTAGAAGTATACCTACTTTGAACTTGTACCGTATGTATAAGTTTAATTAAGCAATACTTATCTAAATTTGAAACTGAACGTAGGTAGAAGTTGAATTAAGGAATACTTCTTTGAATTAGAAACGGATAAGTATATAAAATAGAATTAATTTTAGTATGGTAAAGGCCGGACCAATCCAAGTTTGGCCCGTATTTATTGCAAATCTAACTGAGTTAACAACAATTTAAACTTGTACAGAGATTCGCTAGAACAGCTCAAACTCTAATATATATTTTAAAGCTATAGTAAAGATGATTCCACTATGTATGATTATATAGATAATTTTCTCTTCCAATTGAAAAGAAACTGCCGAGGAGATATTGTGCCAAGAAATGTTTGTTCTAATGAATTTAATGTTCCCTTTAGACATTATGTCAATGTTTTCTAACATATGGACGACAGATGTACTAATTAAGCAGTGGCATGCCTTTTTTGCTTAAGCCTAGACACAACATATTTCTTCGATCTTCAGGGTTATCGATAAATTCATTAACGGTTTGATTTCAGTTTTAATTTATGTATTTGGAGGAATGCAGCTGCTCGATCTTCACCTCTTGTTCTGTATCTGCTCATAGGTAAAGGTTTAGGGACTTCGTTAAACAGATAAATTGCATAACGTTAATCTTTTTCAATGTTAAGGCTAGCTTACATAGCTGACTATATCAAACCATTAAGATTAAGAACTTGAAGGCTAGACATTTGGTAGAGGAACTCTGGCTATTCTCCGATTATATTGTTGTTATGGAGATCGAGGTGCTCGAGTTCGCTCAAGCTGCTAAGATTCTGAGGTAATGGAGCTGAAAACTCATTTTGACCTAATGCAAGTATCTTTGTTCCTAATGCAAAGTTTACTGGAACCTCATCAGACAATCTGTTGGAAGAGACGTCTCCATAAAATTTGTTTTGCGACAGGTCTAACAATAGTAGTCGATAAATTTTTGAGATCGTCTTAGGAATGGTACCTAAAAAATATATTCTAGATTAAATTGATAACTCGTCATTCCAGTGCCCCATTGTAAATCCAACCATAAGGAAGATAAAACTTTAGGTGTGGATTCTTTCCTGAGACCTCTCGTAGAGAATTTGCTAACAATGGGTGCTCTCCCATGGAAGGAATCAACTCTTCCTTCGTCTATTAATGCTCAACCCTTGTATATGGTTCCACCTTGGCGTCTTTGTGATTCGACCTTCAAGAGAATTATTTTTAAGATTAAGAACTTGAAGGCTAGACATTTGGTAGAGGAACTCTAGCTATTCTCCGATTATATTGTTGTTATGGAGATCGAGGTGCTCGAGTTCGCTCAGGCTGCTAAGATTCTGAGGTAAGGGAGCTGAAAAATCATTTTGACCTAATGCAAGTATCTTTGTTTCTAATTTAAAGTTTACTGGAACCTCATCAGACAATCTTTTGGAAGAGACGTGTCCATAAGCAAGTAAAGCATCTGGACCAAAGCTTGGGAATGTGTTACCAGAAAATTTGTTTTATGGCATGTGTCTAACAATAGTAGTCGATAAATTTTTGAGATCGTCTTAGGAATGGTACGTAAAAAGTTGTTGTTGGCCAACATAAGTATCATGACGGAAGTTGTATCTTGACCTAAAAAGTCCCTTTAAACAATCGTAAATAAAGTCAAAACAGAAAATATCGTTGACTGTAATTGGCCGAGTTCATGAGCATGAATACAGAAAATATCCACAACCACGTCTCTGAGAATGGGGTTTTTCTCGATGCTCGAATCTAATATGTTTACTCCTCCTACCATTAATGAAGCTTGTACATCGAAAAAAAACTCAGCTAGAGATAGGAGCCTATGCCTTCCAAATTCTTTTTTTATCCGTCTCGACGCGAATCAGAGTAATGCGTTTAAAGGCGGTGAGTCCGATTAGGAATCTTCTCCGCCTTTGTTTGTGAGTGCTCATCTTGGTTGCACGGAGCTCCAAATGAGTGCGAAGTTATATGAACTCCTTGCTATTCCTTCATGAGCTCTGGCAGTCCAATTGACTCATATCAGCCCATAGCCAAAGCGACACAAAAGAGAACCGAATGGGAGGCGTGTTCGTCAAGCCCGATCTATCTATGCACGCCGTGGTGAAACTCCAGGATTCTTCCCTCCTCGCTCATACTCTTGAGTTGAGCTAGGAAGAGAGGTCCTATTGCCCAAACACGTTTCCGGTTGACTTAGCCTAATCATCCAAGCTTGATTTCTCAAGCACTTCAACCGTGTGTCTTTGCTCAGTTATAGTTCTTATACTACTTTCGTTCTGAATAAACTGATGTAAAATAGTAACTTTGAAATTGGGATTCTTTTGTGGGCTTAGTCACTTAGACACTGTATGTATGAGAGGGTGTTTTGAACGTGGATCCATGACATTGAGTTTTAATATCTGCAATGGTTGTTGAATGTTGAGCTAGCTTGTTGAGCATAACAGGGTTTAAGCTTCCTCCGTGAGTAAGTGGAGGCATTAGTCTTTGATAGTGGAGACTACCTGTTAAGACACTTTGGTACACTCATGTTACATATATATATATATCAATTGCCTAGAATATTCTTCCAAGAAAAAAAAAAGATTTAATTTCCTAGAATATTCAATTTTACTTTTACATTCCCATTTGTTTAGTTTTATTAATTACAGAAAAACAGTACCGATAGTACTTATAGTATAATTTATTTTGTTCGTATTACTTCGTATTTTATGTCTCAATGATTACACAATATTTACTGTTTCTCCATCCCATTGTAGGTGCTAAAGCGTGTATGCTCTTGGACCTTCTTGGTACCTCCGATTCCCCATCGGTGTTGATATTGCGGACATCGCCTAGCAGCTTTTGTCGAACAATGCTACAAAAGTACTTCATTTGGGTGACCTTTGCCGACTCTATGTTGCAAATGGGACTTTATTTTCCCTTCTACCTCAAGGATTTGTGTGACTCGAAACCTTAAAATCGACTGGGAGAGAAGGTCGATAATAAATTAACATCATTGCAAACACTTCTAGTTCAAACTGAAACTCGTGTAACCGACATTTCTTTTTGGAGCTTCCTCTTTTGCACCTATGTGTATGAATTTAATTACTATTGTGTGTCTAGAAATGTACAGGTGCATTGTCTAATGAGGAAATCGTAATTAAAGTCAAAAGAAAATATCATTGATTTGTAATTGCCCGAGTTCATGAGCATGAATACAGAAAATATCCACAACCACGTCTCTGAGAATGGGGTTTTTCTCGATGCTTGAATCTAATATGTTTACTCCTCCTACCATTAATGAAGCTTGTACATCAGAAAAAAACTCAGCTAGAGATAGGAGCCTATGCCTTCCAAATTCTTTTTATCGTCTCGACGCCGAATCGAGTAACGTTAAGGCAGTGAGTCTGATTAGGAATCTTCTCCGCCTGTTTGTGAGTGCTCATACTGGTTGCCTGGAGCTCCAAATGAGTGCGAGTTAGATCGTTTTCAAGCTTACTTAGGGAAGAGTGTAGTTTTTCCATCTCGAGCGTGCAGGGACCAGACCTTACAACACGGTTGTTAAGCTCTGCAGTCGCTCCAATAACCTGCGATGAGAAACGAAATAAAATCAGAAGGACAAAGAAAGATAGAACTAAATACATGCATAACAATAGTAAATAGGAAAACAGAAGGCCTCACCCCTGATAAGCATCTCGCTATGTGGGTGTAAAGCTGTGATGCATCCCTGTATTGGGTGAAATACGCAATGTCAGCTGGGAGCTGAGCTCCATGAACTAACCCAAGAGTAGCGTCATCCATGAATGTTATTTCTTCTCTTGTTTGTCGGATATGCTCATAGGATCGGTTTTCAACAATTTAACTTTCCAGAAGTCGATATAATCGAGTTAAATTGGGTCGGGAAGTGATCCAAAGACTAGTGCCGACTTGGTAAGGGTGAGGTAATTAAACCTATAATCCATTCTTTACACTCATTACGTACTAAATAGAAGATTGTGTTGAGTGTAGACTGCAATGCTCCAATAACCTGCTATGAGAAACGAAAAAAATCGGAAGGACAAAGAAAGATAGAACTAAATACATGCATAACAATAGTAAATAGGAAACAGAAAGCCTCCCCCGATAAGCATCCGCTATGTGGTTGTAAAGATGTGATGGATCCCTGTATTGGGTGAAGTACGCAATGTCGATCCCCTTTCACTTGGATCCGGAAGTCGGTAATACCTCGGTTCGTCGGGGTGGTGATCGCGGTGATCAAAGGCGCGCGACTTGGTAAGGGTGAGGTAATTAAACCTATAATCCATTCTTTACACTCATTGCGTACTAAATAGAAGATTGTGTTTAGTGTTTAGTGCGGCTGCATTCGCTCCAATAACTCGCGATGAGAAACGAAAAAAATCGGAAGGACAAAGAAAGATAGAACTAAATACATGCATAACAATAACCGAGTTCGATGAACTAACCCAAGAAAGCGTCATCCATGAAAGTAGATTGGTCGACTTTGTAACCTCTCCAACCGGCCGCTCGGTTCACTCTCCAACTGGCCGGGCCGGAAAGGCATTGGAACAGAATCCTTCTTTGTGGCCACCCTTGCTGCCTCGATACCCTTTGCAACCAATGTTCTTTCTTCTCTTGTTTGTCGGATATGCTCGTAGCATCGGTTTCCAACACTTTAACTTTCTTGAATGTATCACCCTAGCATCCCCTTTCGCTTTGGATCCGAAGTTGATAATACCTCGCCCGGTTTGTTGCGGTGATCCAAAGACCGGTGAGCGATTTGGTAAGGGTGAGGTAATTAAACCTATAATCCATTCTTTACACTCTGTTCTGTACTAAATAGAAGATATTACCTGAGGAAGGAAGAAAGGAAACTCGGTCCTTAAGTATTAGGCTGATCAGCTGATAGGATTGACTCGTGAACTGAATGGAAGTGCAATTGTAACTGCTTTACCGGCTCAAGTAATCATTCCAAGCCCTGGAAGTCACTCCCTGTCTCCAAGGTCAGTTATGACTTTCTTCCCGGTTCAAACCTTCCCATGTAAGCAGGGATGGCAATAAAGCCCTGTTTCGGTAAGAACCTGTACCTACTTCTTTGGCACACATAGGTGATGAACTTATACAGAGATCAGCAAAGAGAGAGTGACCTTCCGGAATAGCAATAAGGGCCCCATCGCCATCACTATCACCATCAACAGCTCAAACTCCCGAGTCATAAATACCCCATTATCTATAGACTGGATAATGGGTCTATAGATCAGGTGACAATACATTGAAATCAGTCTACGCATTCATATGACTATGTTTAACTTAGGGTACACTGCGACACAAACCAACATAATTAGAGCTGTGTCAGGTCCATTTTAATATAAAAAATATAATAGTCATTAGTTTTAGAAAATACCTTTAGTGTTAAAACCTTCAGATGGAATTGAACACTTCTTTATAGACAATGTTTTGTGTGTGTCCTTCAGGCTCGTTCCCATTCCTTTTGATCAAAAACTTCAAAGTCCTCTCATGATGTTGTTCTTGAAACCGCAACATATAACCGCCCATCGCGTGAAAACTGGTGTTGGCAAATATATTCCAACTTTTTCGAAAGTTTGTCCTTGGCTTTTGTTTATGGTCATAGCAAAACAAACTTTTACAGGGAATTGCTTCCTTCTGAATACAAATGGCCATTTTGTATCGCTTGGTGACAATACTGTTCTTGGAATGAAAACTGGATCTCCTACTTTGTTCCCTGTAATAATATTTGCATATATCACTTTCGAAGCCAATTTTGTGACGATCATCCTAGTACCATTGCATAGTCCTTGACTCTGATTAATGTTTCTCATTAACATAATAGGAACACCAACTTTTAAATCCAGTTTGTGGTTTGGTATGCCGGAAAATTCAAGAGTGTTTAAGAATTCTGTCGGGTATAGAACATCTTGTTCAGCATGTTTACCTTCAATTGGACTTAGTGAGTCTGCACTTAAGTATGTCTTCAGTTCTGTCGGGAGTTCTGAAATTATTGTAGAATTAATTTCATCAACCGTTTCGTTCCTTGGGGCTAGAATGCTTCTTTCTTTGAGATACTGAACATCTGTATATTTGTTGACCAAATCCGGATATATGCATGACACAATATCTTCTACTGGGTCATCACTCTCAGGAATAAGCAAGTCTTCAGGAATTTTGATCCAAGTTGATTCCACTTCATCACTCAATCTAGAAGCAGGCAGATTTCCATCTCCAAGGTCTAAAACCCATTTGCTAAACTCTTCAATAGAGTTTGTTGTAGCTGAGTCTATATTTCCAATCTTGCATGATGTTCTCAGTTAAGTGAAAAACTTTGCAGTTTTTCCATAATTTTGACTTGTTGATAGAAGCATCAACAACATTAGTTCTTGTGCCTCTTGGAATGACTGGTAATATTTGTCTGAAATCTCCTCCCATTAGGAATGTTTTACCACCAAATTCTTTGCCTTGTGATTTAAAAAGGTCCTCCAGTGTACGGTTTACAACCTCAAATCCATGTCTATGAGTCATTGGTGCTTCGTCCCCACACTATTAGATCATTTCGCTGATAAGGTTCAGGTAATAATGTCCCTTGAGAGATGTCACAATTGGTGTTTTTCATCGGTCGGAATAACAATTTTAAACCTAGAGTGAGTCGTCCTTCCACGGAAGTAAGAGTGCAAACTATCCTGCACGCAACCTTATTTGCAAGAACAATTTTTCCTTCGGATCAAGTTTAGAAATTATTGTTTTGTAAAGATATGTTTTGCCGGTTCCTCCAAGATCCGCATTACGAAAAAAAAAACACCTC
The DNA here is from genome assembly GCF_015680905.1 of Coptis chinensis. Classification (NCBI taxonomy): domain Eukaryota; kingdom Viridiplantae; phylum Streptophyta; class Magnoliopsida; order Ranunculales; family Ranunculaceae; genus Coptis; species Coptis chinensis. The sequence goes on from NC_141463.1 coordinate 42,400,156, forward strand.
GATTGAGACCGAACGCATCATTAACAGAGTTGAATACCTCACGCTTAACGCTCATTCCGTTGTTAAGAATCTCATATTCTTTTCGCAACTCATTGCGCCGTCGTAGTCTAATTCTTCAAAGAATCAACTGTTTTTCGTGGAGATCCTTGAAGACATATCAAATTTCGGAAATCAGGAATGTTTGTGAGAGATAATCCTTTTCAGCCATAATTTGTTCAATTTCAGAGAGTCTCATTTCTAATATGTTCTTCAATTGAGTTGGAGATTCTCATTATTGTTTTCTTTCAGATCGAAACAAAATATCATCTCCGAGGTGCTTTTGATGTTTCTCAAAAAGTTTATCAGGATAAGTCACCCCACAAAGCAGTATCAAAGTGACGAACAATTGTCTTAAAGATTTTGGAAGTTGCCAATGGCTTGCTTCTTCCATAGCATCATCCCATTCGCTGTCGTCCTCTAGTAGTCCATGCTCCTTGATAGAAGAATTTAACAAAATGATACATTAGAATTTGAATATACAAAATATAAATTAGTCGGTAATTTCAATTTTTGATTTTGATACAGTAAATATTTTTGATAGTAATTTTTTTTATCTTGATTCTTTTTCTTATTAGAGGTGATTTACTCCAATTCTTTTATATTCTATTCTCAATGTAATACTGATATTCTGCCTTCCTCTTTTGTAGTTTAAGAATCTTGGAACTGGGAATGTAGATGATGACGTACCATTGGAGGGGGTGCTTAAGGATCATAATAACCCAATATCAGAAGATCTGGAAAATCACATGCTGGGTGATAATAACGATTGTATTGAAAATTTAAACTGGTAAGTGAATGCCTCTTTATCTTTCCTAGGGCAATCTTATAAAAACTATATATTTGATACTTGATGGTTACTTTTTCCAGTTTTTGAACCTTAAATGTCTCAAACGGCAGGATGTCGTCATCAAGTTAGAAATTGTCAAGTTTGTATCTATCCCATAAAGTGAACTTTAGCTATCATAAAAGCATCTATTTCTGGACTCGATAATAGAAATGAAAGCTTATCTTAGTGTGATATGAACGTAGGCTTTATGCATTACTTTCCTTTAAGTGATGCTAATAAGGGGTGTCGCAGTTCTTGGATGCCTATGCTCCAGAGCATCCCTGAGGAGCTATAAGCTGTTGAACTAACTTTTCATATCCATTATTTTGTAGGAATTAACAATCCCATTCTTTTGTATATATGCCCTAGTGCCTATAAAGATAACTATTTATCATTGATCGCATCCCTGAGGAGCTATAAGCTATTGAACTAACTTTTCATATCCATTATTTCAGTATTTGAAATTAACAATCCCATTCTTTTGTATCTATGCCCTAGTGCCTCGACATCCCAAGAACTGTTCTATATTATTTTCTTCTAGATTACAATTGAACAGCATTTGCTTCTCTAAAATGCCAAACATATCATAGCTTTGGAGCTCCAGCCTACATGAGCTTCAATGAGCAACCAAGCCTCGGACCAATCATTGTTGGATATGTATGATTCACCGAAGTTGTTTTTCTACTCTTATCATAGATAGTTACACCTAACAACTCATGTCTCTAAAAAGTGAAAAATCCCTATGGAGGAAGGGACTAAATGGATTTTCTCTCAACATCCAAGCTAAGTCCAAAAAATCAGGTATTGACCTTTGCTACTTGATTAAATATTGGCATATAGCTTCGATTGGGGTTGTGTTGAGGATCTGAAATTGTGGATTGCTAGTTTGAAATTTTTATTTTCATTCAAAATATTAAGCTTCCTAAGCTGCAGTGAAAGCATGTGGATGAACATTGCTAAAAGACTAAAATTACTACTGTCAGCCCATTGTAGGAGTAGAAGTCAATATTAGGTCTATTTTAATGCATTTACAACATATTTATCCAGTCCTTATTGTTTTTAATTTATAGATTATGTACAACATATTTATGTTAGAAACCAATATAAACTAAAGATAAAATGTCATTAAAAACATACCTGACGTGCAGCTTTGAAAGTTAGATAAACTTTTCCATTAACAGTTCGAATATCTTCATAATTCAAAGGGCCTTTGACAATATTCAGCAATAGCCTCAAATAGAATCTTTCTCCTGATGTGGGATGTGCGTAGTACACACGTCCAACTTTCTTCCCTTTTTTCCTTGGCTTCCACTTCTTTTCTTTTTTATTCCATACAAATTTAGTAGGAAAATCAACATATGTAAGATTCCTGGCTAATTCTGGATACTCAACATTTGCCGTAAACCACTCCGTGAACTTTGTTTTTGAAGCATTTTTCCGATTTATTACATCTTTTGGATAATCTCTTTCACTATAATAAACCAAATGCTGACCTTCAAGATGGAATGGTAACCTTTCAACGCCCTGGACTTCTGTATTGAATATCAAATTTCAATAGTCTCCCAAAACCGCCTTCGAAGCGGATAAACGATAGTCTAAGAAATTTGCAACTTCATCAACATCCTTTACTATTTGATGATTACTGTCGTTGTCTGTAACCAAGTTTTCAACAATAATTGCAGTAGCTCTGTCCCTTCCCTTGTTAATGTATTTGAAAAGGTACTTGATTGATCTGGCCTTGTTGCAATGTTCGACATTAATATGAGCTTGGTACTTTACTATCAAATCTACATTGTGTGGAACAACCCATCTGTTATCAACTTCTATTTTCTTTTTCATTGCCTTTCGATTGTTATTCCGCCTCGTAGAATTGTGAATTCATTGTCATCAATAGTTGTCTCTTCACTAAAAGGTTTTGGATAGAACTTAGTACACTTCTTCTCTTCCATGCAAGGGAAACCGAAGTTTTCATCACCACACGGTCCATGAATCATGAATTCTACAACTAATTCATATGCAATTTTGTCCTCAATTGGGTGGGGTAACTCGCCAGATATGAGCTTATTGATTTGAGAAGGAGTAGTAGGCTTCGGCGTTGTCCAAAAAGTAAAATGTGAGCATGTACGGTAAACCTCTATTCTGGAATTCAATAGTGTATAATGCTGCAAAACATTAAAAAAATTATATCAAAGTAAAATGAGTATTATTTTGTTAAGTATAAATTACTTATTAAAAAAACAATAAATCTAGGATACCTGCCCAAGCTTTTCCAAATCGTTATGCTTTTTGTAAGTCTGTCATCAGTTCATGTAATTTAATCTCAAAACTCTTGCAACAATATCGGAAAATCATCGGGTTTATAACCGGGAGCTACCATGTCTATACATCTTTGAATTGGGTCGATAAGAGCCCAAACCGTAGTTTTAACCCCTTAATAATCATACTTTGTTAGACCAATTATGTGAATAATAAGTAAGAGTTAATACTGATTACGCTGTTTTTTATGTATTTCGGGCTTCAAAGTCCATTATGTGCGTAAATGTGCCACTTTAGCGAGATAAAGGAGCAAAAGTCGCCAGAACTTCCGAATGCCATATCTTTGGACTCAGACCTCGGATTGAGGCCTACCTTATGTCAAAACGACCGCTCGGAAAGAGCTTTGCAATGGTCTAAGCCTTGACCCAATCAGAGGAGCAGAAGTGGACGAAAAGTCTGTGGAAGCCAACTGCAGCTGAAGAGGCCTTTTGGTGAAAGAATTGGGTTTTGGGCCGATTCTCGGCCCAAAACATGGCTCCAAGCCCATGCACGATTTTTGGATCTGAATGTATAAAACAAAAGCTTGATTTCAGTGTTAATGGCAGTCAATAGTAGTTAGAAAATAGTAGATAGCTTAGAATAGAAAGTAGCCATTAAAATAGCTTCTAGATCTAGTTTTATTTAATTGTTTTTTTTGATTAAGTATAGTCTCAAATCTTATTCATTTTATTAGATTAAACCTTGAATCTTGTTCTTCATTTGATTAGATCAATAAAGTAGTATTCTTTATCCATTTCGATTTTTGTCATTTCCAATTCTAGATCTAATTTCAATTCCTGTCCTTATTTCAATTTAGTCATTAAATTAGATTTCCTTATTGTTAAATTAAGTAAATTTCAATGCTTTATATTATGTTTAGTTTTAATCTGAATGGAAATGATTGAATGATTCAAGGCTAAACCTCCATTAGAGGGGTTGTGAAGCCTTGATGAAAGCTTGATTCGATTATCGTAGAGTCGCCGTATTTTCTATTCCACTCTAGAGACGATTAGTTCACCATGAGAATGGGTTTAATTGTTCACATGCTAGTTATGAATTGGTAGAAATGCCATGTATAATTAGGGATTAGGAATAACCAATTGTTCTGAAGCAGTTCATTCGGATTACTGACGATTAAATCGTTAGTGGATTAAGTTGAGTTAAGGTGGAATCAATCCCCTCTAATTCCTTATCATAGAATCAACGTAGCATTCCCCTTAGTATTTCGATAACCGACTAGTTGCATCCGGTGGGTAGTTGCATCGTAGTATAATTCCCTTCAGTAAAACTCTCATAGACTTAAAAACGACTAGTTAGATTAGAAAACATCAATGCTAGAGCACTAGGAGTGGAGCGAAATTATCCACTCCACTATTTTTCGATAGACTTGAGAGTAGGAAACTTTGATAATCAACCACGTAAAAGTTTAGTTCTAGTTTACTTACGTTGTGAATTCATAGTTCATTTCGTAGGTAGACTATTCATTTTATAGTTATCAAATGGCGCCGCTGCCATCTTAGTTGCACTTTAGCATTGTTTTCATAATAGAATTAGTAATTTTTAAGTCCCATTTCACCCACCCACCCTTGTTTGATTCATACCGTGGTTGGTTGGTTTCAGTTTTGGAAAAATTCGAGAGAAAAAATCGAAGCCGCTGCAAAGAGCCGACCGACCCGCGTATGTTCTTGGAATTTGATCAATACAACGGCGCCCTTCAAAAAGAGCGACCCGCTAAGTTCTTGGACTTTCGAATTTATTTACATGGCCGGCGCTTCAAGATAGAAGCGCCAGCCTTTAGCTGAAATTTTCGGATTTCACGGTTTGATTCGAACCGAGTTGTCAAGTTTTTCAATGTTCTATTCTCTTATATATACTGAACGCGTACACAAGGCGTATTCATAAGCCGAAGCAAGGGACGCAAATCAGGTATTCCTTTCTTCCACACCTCGCATCTCTGTTAGAGGTTTATACTAGTACATCAGAATTGTTTGGAGTGTTGCATGTTTAGTTAAGCTCGACTTAGTCTTGCATGAGATTAAGGTCTAGCCGAACAAAAACACCTAACGTAAATACACACCAACATCAACAAACAAGTCTATCTAGTATACCACAAACTACACCTCTAGCTACTATTCCACACACCACCGATATAATGGGGAAGAAAAGAGACTCCTCTCTCGGACTTCTACAAAGCCTTGGCGATAGCCCCAAATCTTGCATCGTTCTAGCAGACCACCGGGGATTTGAGAATCCCTCCAAATATTTTTAATTTGTTACCCGTTTTTCATGGTTTAGACCATGAAAAACCTTACGGCTACATCGCGTAGGATTGAACAAGTCCTAACAACATTCCACCATCCTACGGTTGGTTGAACAAATTAAATTAAAGGGTATTCCCTTTCACCTTAGCCGATAAAGGCGTCTTGGTTAAGCGCCTTGGCGCCCTAATTACGTGGACTCGTGGGCTAAACTTGTTCAATTTGTTTATGGAACATTTTTACCCCCCCTAAAGACGGATGAGATGCTTTCCAAGATTTATTTCTTTTCGACAAAATCCTCATGAATCATTTTTGAGAGGCTTGGAATCGTTTCACCGATCTGCTTATAGAGTGTCCACACCATAACCTAGCAAAAGACCGTTAGTTCGTGCCTTTTCAAAGGACTTCAACATCACCATAAAGAAGTCCTTGACATTATGAATGGGGGTAGTTTCTTAAGTAAAGGAGCCGGAGGCTTATAAATTTTAGAAGACCAAACTAAAGCTTAAAAATAATAATTGGGGGTAGTGATGATATCCCCCTCAGCTAGTTCTTCTTCAACAGTTAAGGCGCCGGTATGTTTGAAATTAAACACGATTCGAGCTTAAAACTCTAATCGAATCACTCACTAAAAAGGTAGAGGCCATTTCTGTACAACAAAAGTCTATCCCCGTCATGAATGTAAATTCAAACCCATGTAGTTTATGTTGGAGCCCCAGCATCCCGATTCCCAATCGTCACTATAGCCTATGAACGAGGGCTTGTTCCATTAATAGTGAACCTACGCGCCGCTTGGAGACAAAATCCCAACCGGTTGGAGGAATAACCAAAGCGTCACACCTCAAGGGTACAATCATTAATATGTTAGGCCACGCGCAGAGCTTTAACCAAGCTCCACTCGACAAGGGCGAGGGGTCGGGGTAATTTTAATAATTATAACAACCAAGTGCAACCTCGACAAGGTCAAGCACAAGGTCAAGGTAATTATAATAATTATAATACTAATAGAGGTATCGTTAGGTAAATAATAACTACCAAAATCCATCCATAAATAATTCCGTGAAATAGTTCGGTCACACCACCCGTGAACACTACACCCACCCAACCGGATCGTCTTGACACCTTCATACAAGTGAGCCAAAACTTTTCCAAACCATGGCTCAATCTAACCAACGGCTTCTACAATCCGTTAATAATTTAACCCAACGGTTGGCTCAAGATAAAGCCCAACCCAAAGGTGTGTTTCAGTAACGCAATACCTAATCCTAAAACAACAAACACAGCCTTTGAGGTCACCGATAATAATAGTAATGAATATGAAAATGTAGGTGAGATAAATGCCATCACCACTCTCCGTTACGGCGAGAGTGGTTGATAACAAAGGTAACTATGCCTATAGTTACCCCACCGATAGTCCCTACACCGCTATTTTACTAGATGCGAAATAGAAACTGAAGAGCCTACCATTTGTAGAGGTACCGGTTACAACACAACCTAAGAAAGAAAGCCGCGGTTAAACATCAAGTGATACCATTGCTAAATATCCGAAACCACCGTTTCCACAAAAATTAGCCATGTTAACTAGAGATACAACTTACGAGGAGATTAGGGGCGTTTTCAAGAATCTAACTATAAACCTTCCTTTCCTCGAAGCTATAAAAGCTACCACACCATGCTAAGTTTCTTAAGGAATTGTGTTCTACTAGGCGTAAGACAAATATACCAAAAGGCGCCTTTTTAACGAACAATTCCCAACCTTATCTGAACATAATGGAATTGTTAAGTACAAGGACCCGGGTAGATCCCTATCTACAATGCACCTTAGGAGATTCCTATCTGACGACGGCGTTATTAGACACGGGGGCTAGTGTTAACTTACTCCCATTTTATTTGTATAGACAAATAGGTCTAGACAAGATGCAACCCACTAAAATGGCGTTTGCAATTAGCTGATCGGTCTATTAAGTATCCTAAGGGTGTAGTCGAAAAATGTGTTGGTAAAAGTTCAGGATTTCTACTATCCGGCTGATTTTGTAGTCCTCGTCTGAGAAATTAAGCTAACGACTCTGTCCCGATTATTTTAGGCGTCCTTTCACGGCGCAACCAATGCGCGCTCATTAATTGCGTGATGGTTCAATGTCCATGTCTTTTTGGCCATCTTTCTTTTGAAGTCAATGTTTTTAAAACAAGGACCACGATTACCCGATTCGATCTATGGATGGAGAGGTTAGCATGATCGAGAGCTTTGCTCGAGATTATTTCAACAACACGTTCCCCCGATAGTCATATGCCTAAAATTCTTTCCTTTGGAAAGTCGGACTCAATATTTCCATTCTACACTAGTCGATACACATATTATTGATGAGGGCCGGGATAGATGACTTTCTCAAAGATGTAGAGGACTACCATAGTAATGTGGATATGACCAATCTAGATGAGGAATTTGATGAGTTTTTTCGAGTAGGTGAAAATTCACCCTATCAAGAACTAACTTCCACAACATCCACCTCGACTCCCCCTCCTTCCACCCTTTCAAAGGAATCTCGAGTTTGCTTTCGATCCCATTTGTTTCTTCGTGCTTCATAATTTTTAAATCCTCTAGCAAGCGGATACTGGAAGGACAACCTATTTGACACCTTCATTTTCAGAATTGAGGCAGTCCTACACACATAATGAATGAGTTGATTGCTAAAACCACATCCTCATTATTAATGCGGGCTGTCTTTCTAAAACTTATCCATATCCACCATATTCTCCACACCCATTCACTTTTCCACACTTATTTACTAGAACACCCACTCATTCAAAAATTAAAAAGAAGGTGCATGATAGGTTACCAATAGGGTAATCCGACTTCCCTTTCATATCACTAGGTTGAGTCATAGGGAAAATTGGTGTTTGATTGTGTTTGGATATGTTTTCTGTGATATTTATTTATGGAATGATCCACAACTATTTTAGGTTGTTGATATATGATCAACTGCATGTTCATACATATGTTTTAGATAAAGTCTTGAGTATCGACTATAAGCGACTCAAATTTCTGTGTTGGTGCATTTCCTTTCATTCCAATATATTGGTGAGTGCACCATTAAAGGTAACGGGCCCTCCCTATGGAGTGTGTGGTGTAAGTACGGATCTAAGTCCACGGTTCACATAGTTCCGTTTTCCACTCTTGCATGTTTTTTCGGATTTTTGAGTCATGTTTCTCTATGGTGTGAACTATGTCTTTATTGCTTATTGTTTTCCTTTTAAAAATAAAATAAAAAATAAAAAATAAAATAAACATAGTAATCTAGGAAGTCTCGGGAATCGACTTTAAAAGACCCATTGCTAAAACAAAATTTTTTTCTAAGCCGTTGTAAAAATTGTTTTGGGGTGGGGTGTTCGTGTTTCGATACTAAAATGTTTTATGTCCCATTAGAGTTGCTTAGGCGTTTTATTGTATTACGATTCGGATTGACATAATCTATTAATTTAGATTTCATTCGTTAAGCATAACTTACGTCATGCGCATTTCGAGGCGTTTTCCACTATCACGTATGTCATCTGAAGTCGGAATAGAGTGTTTTATGGATCATTGGATAGGAAATTCTCTCTGATCATTTCCATATCTCATTTAAAAAATCGGACCCGATAGCGGCGGGAATTTTGATTTGAAATTAGCGAAAAAATCGAAAAATCAAAAATTTCGATTTTGGGCTTGGGCCAACCAGCCCATGGAGAGCGCTTCGGCTCTTACCTTCTCACGAAACAGTTCATGGCGTTCTTCATCTTCCACCGCCATTAGCGCCAAGCTTAAAGCTTAAACCTAAAACAAAAATCATATAAAAAAAACTAAAACAACCAGCAAAAATCAAATCCAACCCCAATCGACTTCAAACACCAATCAAAACAAACTCCACCAATTTAACCCAAGAAAAACCACCGAATAAAAAAAAAATTGGTCTGCGGCGCTACCACCACACCGCCACCACCTGTTCTGTTCCTTGGTCGGTCAAGTTAAACCACCACTACCACACCCTCTACAAACCCCAAGCCGTATTCAAACTTCAAATGGCTCAACAACGCCCGAATCATGCAGGAACAAGTTTTCACTGCCGACCATTTTTCGCGCCATTTCACGGTGACGAAATGGCTAGTAGAGACTGGAATAGTCTCGATACTTTCGACGAAGACTTCTACCATGAAGACTTGGTCCGACGGTTCTACTGACACCGAGGGAGTTGGAAGGGAGTAGGATTTTTTGTTGGTGAAGAAGAAGAGGAGGAGTTGACTACATCGGGTTTGTTGGTGAGATTTTAGGCATTCGCCTAGAATCCATCTGGAGGCCACCTTACAGAGGGCCCCGGTTTGGCGGTAGAGAGCCGTTGATGGCGTTCTTGTCATCAATGGGAGTTACAATCCAAACTCCCATTGTGTTCGCCCGAGCATCCCTCCGGGACCAACCAACCGGCTTCTGATTTCGGTGGATTGGTCGGAATGTCCTAGGCAGGACAAGGTCGGTGACATCGGTCTGACCTGCCTCCGTCCCTATGGGTACTCCGGGGGAAAGTATGATTTCTGCATCACGGAGTTTTTTGAACATTATTAGGGGGTTCGGAAGGTCTTTGGCACCTCTCCCAGTGCTTATTACTAAGATCATCTTTGAAGATGAAAGCAACTCCCGCATCGGAGGATTTACATTACCCCGCACCGTAACCAGCGTATCTATAGGAGTGTGTCCAACAAGTTTGGAGGAGGGCTGAGGATGAGAGATGGGAGGAGAGGATGAGATGGAAGCCCGGGATGATTTAGAGTGGATATGCTAGCGCTTCCCGTGGCTATGCTTCATAGGGGCATCGTTCACTACGCCTCTGAGGGACATTCTGAGGCATGGCGTCATCGACGAATGGACGGCGCCGGTTTGCTGGCTGCTGGACCTCATCGGAGCCGAGGAGCCACCACTACAGACTGTGCCCTCGGCCCTCCCTGGCGAGGTGTTTAGAAGGATGAGGTGATGATAGTCGTAGTTATTTTTGTTTTATAAGTTGTTGTTTTATTTATTTTTGTTGTTTTTATTGTAATGTAATTTTTATTCTCGTAATTTGAATTTTGTAAAGTGAAAGGACCTCGAATGAAAAATTATAATATAAAGGGTTATTTTCGGTATGTGTGCTTGTTTCATATTGATCCCACCTTCCCAACTTGTTTGGGGGTGGTTTTATCATTTCAAATTCGTGTATTTTATATAAAACCCTAGTGTTAGAATTTCTTTTGGAGTAAGGTGAAAATATGGAGTTTAGGCCTATCTATGATTGAGAATCATTGTAGGATGAAATCTAGATTAAATAGGTACATTCAATCATAAAATCCAAATAAGAATCTTGGGTTTGAATCGGAATCCGGGATGTGAGTTGTTTCCGTTTTCGAGTTTGGAAATTTTAGGATTTCGGAAAGCTGCCGTAATTAGTTTTGGCAACTTTCCGATCCATTCTAGCAACTTTAAACCTATATAAACTTGATACAATCTACCCTCACAACTTCACACTACACCTAAACCCCATCACTCACCCTTCACACCCGCGATTCCCCGTTTGCGTCTCCATTTTCACAAAGCGCAGCTTCGGGCGCGCGCCGCGTATAGTTGGCGGCGCTTCAGCGCCCTACTCTGTCGAGAAAAATTTGCTTTCGAGGCGCCAGCGCTACAAGTCAAAAGCGACCAGCTAAGTTCTTGGAATTCTAAAATACAAAGCGGCGCCAGCATTTATTTGGCCAGCGCGCGCGACTTCTGGACCAGAAAAATTCCGGTTTTTTTGGCGTTGTGCCGGTCGTTTTGCAACTATTCCGAGCGTAGTTTTGAGATTACATCTCCCATAATAATGCGGAACAGTCCGCCGAAGATTTGTTCCAAAGCACTACTTACGGTGCTTGGTTTTTGAGGTGATCACATATGTTGGGTGGGAACCTCTTATGGTAAGACCGGTGAACTTTATTCTCAAAGACTTGCATCTTATTTCTATAATAACTGCATTTTCTTTGAGAGACCCGGATGGAGAACAAGTGTTCTCCATCAACATTAACGATGAACCAATGGAAATTACCGGGTTCTTGCTAGCATTTGTTCTTGGACTTGCTATGCCCATTTGAGATACAAGACCCATGGTGCTATTGGATTCGATAATATGCATGTCTATACTTATGAGTCTTTGCCGCGAGGCTTATGGGGCGAGGCATTTTTTCAGTATTGAGGACCAAGGGGACTATAGCGTTGCCCTTGGTAGCTTTGTCCATGAACATAAGGCTGTTATGTTTTGGATTATGCTAAACATTTTAGGGAATGGCGTTTTTTTTCTTACGTGAATGGCGCCACTTGCGGCGTTTTTCCTTGCTTTAGCCAATGGACGCCCGGTTCTATGACCTTCGGGACTTTGATGTCTAGTTTAGCACGAGCCCATACCATGAGGCATAAGTACCTTCTTATGCCTGTTCTAATTCGCGTATTATGCTATGTTTCTTTCTGTTTTTGTACACGTTTCGCGGATTGGATTAAGGTAGATCACGGTCGCGACCCACCAATAGTATTATTCGATCTTTCCGTGCAATGACTTGGCATGGGTGGCGGATACAACCTCACGGGTTGCACCCTACACCCCATCGGACCAAGTGGCACTTAATAGGTTAGCAACCATAGATGATAAATGGCGTGAAGCGGCAAATTATCATAGCATGGCGGGGCCTTGAAGGAACCTCACTTCTTTATAGAAGTAGAGGATGGCGAAGATGACGAATAACAACGAAGTGGAGGTAAGTTTTAGTTACGTTAGTGTGCGCTTATGTCCCAAGCAATTTAATTATGTTAACCCCATAATGGGTGGAACTCTTATAGAGTTGCGTCGGTTTTATTTCCTATATTAGTGCGTTCTAACCTTGTTTTGCGGATGTTTCTAAATTTCGCAGCGTTTCAATGGTATTTTTCCTACCCTCTTTATTTACAATGCTTTGAGGACAAAGCATGCTTTTGTTGGGGGCATAGAAACGCGTGTAATTAAGACATCTGCTAGGATATAAATATATAATATGCATTTGTTTTCTAGTTAAAATTTCAAAAATTTAAAAATATAAACAAATAAGTTATCTTTATACACTTAGGAATATTGGTATTGTTTCTTTCTCCATGCTTTTAACAATCTAGAAGTCTCACATAGGCATTTGCATCGAGAATAATTGTTAGAAACTTAGGTTAATCGTAGGTAATAATCTTTGCATCTATCTATAAATATATTACATGAGTATCTATGATTGTTAGCGATAAGTTTGAAATCTAGGCTAGAGTACTTATTCTACAAATCTGTGAGAATATAGCCTAAAAGCCTTATATGAGCCGAAACATTTGAGAAATGACACAAGGGAGAAGTAAAATCCGGATAGAGAAATCACCGTCCACTTGCTTGATCACTAAACCATATCCTAAGTGAGAATTTAGGCGCTCTTTGGATCGATATAGCGAGAAATTCAAACCTATGAATTATTTTCGCTAGTAAGCCACTCTGAGCCTTTCATTAGCCCTTCCATAAACCACAATTCCTTTACCCTGCTACAAAACAAAAAACAAAATAAATATATATATATATATATATATATATATATATATATATATATATATATATAATAAATCAACCTACCCAATGAAGATAAGTCCGAGGAATAAAATGAGTGAAGAAAGAAGAAAGAAAAACACTGTGTAAACAAAAATTAGTTAGTTGCTTGAGGAAAAAAAAAAAGAAGTTTCCATCCAAGGAAAAGGAAAAAAAATAAAAAATAAAAAAAATAAAATAAAAACTCAAAAAATAGAATAAAAGGAGTCAAAAAAGCAAAAAAAAAAAAAAAAAAAAAAATATGGCTAAGGATGGAAACAAATTGTAGAAGCAAAAGTAAATAACAAGGTTTTCTCTAGTTACATAATATGAAGACTCTATTATCTCAGACTTGTCCTTTAGAATATCCATTTCCTTCCTTCTTAAACCATCTCCTAATCCCCGTAACACCTAATAAAGACCTCTAGCTCAATTAGGAATAGGTTAGTGTGATAGTAAGTGGCAGATGTGTTTGATCGACCCCGGCTTCCTTGTTGTCATTGAGATTGTAAGGTAAAGTGTGCCCACTGTACAATGGAGTAGCTTAAACTTGAGTGGAAAAATCGAGTGTTGTTTCTTGACTATTATTGTGAGAACTACTTAAGGACGCTATTAGAGTTCTCGAGAAACAAACCTCGCTAAACATTTGATAGTACTACTCATTGTATATATGTTTATTGTAGATGATTGATTATTATGCATATATTAACTTAGGGTTTTGACTGGTTATTCTTATGTAATTGCTAGAGATGTATAGATAGTTGAGCATGAATAAGGAAACAATAGTTTTATTTTCTTAGTCGTTGTAGTATAGATGAAGTTTGTGAGTACCTCATCTGGAAAACTCTCACGAGGCTATAACTTCGTCCACTAGGGAATTCCTAGTGGTTTAAGGCCTTGTTGCATATGGTCAATGCAATCGCTTTCAGTGAAACGAGATTAGGTAGAACTCCATTTTTGGTCACTTATTCTAATTTCTCATCTTTGCTTGAGGACAAGCAAAATCTTTGTTTGGGGGTGGTTTGATAAGAGCCCAAAACTGTAGTTTTAACCCCTTAATAATCATCTTGTTAGACCAATTATGTGAATAATAAGTAAGAGTTAATACTGATTCACGCGCGTTTTATGTATTTCGGGCTTCAAAGTCCATTATGTGCGAAATGTGCCACTTTTAGCGAGATAAAGGAGCAAAAAGTCAGTGAGAACTTCCGAATGCCATATCTTTGGACTCAGACCTCGGATTGAGGCCTACCTTATGTCAAAACGACCGGCTCGGAAAGAGCTTTGCAATGGTCTAAGCCTTGACCCAATCAGAGGAGCAGAAGTGGACGAAAAGTCTGTGGAAGCCAACTGCAGCTGAAGAGGCCTTTTTGGACTGAAAGAATTGGGTTTTGGGCCTGATTCTCTGGCCCAAAACATGGCTCCAAGCCCATGCACGATTTTTGGATCTGAATGTATAAAAACAAAAGCTTGACTCAGTGTTAATGGCAGTCAATAGTAGTTAGAAAATAGTAGATAGCTTAGAATAGAAAGTAGCCATTAAAATAGCTTCTAGATCTAGTTTTATTTAATTGTTTTTTTTTGATTAAGTATAGTCTCAAATCTTATTCATTTTATTAGATTAAACCTTGAATCTTGTTCTTCATTTGATTAGATCAATAAAGTAGTATTCTTTATCCATTTCGATTTTTGTCATTTCCAATTCTAGATCTAATTTTAATTCCTGTCCTTATTTCAATTTAGTCATTAAATTAGATTTCCTTATTGTTAAATTAAGTAAATTTCAATGCTTTATATTATGTTTAGTTTTAATCTGAATGGAAATGATTGCTTGAGGAATGATTCAAGGCTAAACCTCCATTAGAGGGTTGTGAAGCCTTGATGAAAGCTTGATTCGATTATCGTAGAAGTGGAGTCAGTATTTTCTATTCCACTCTAGAGGCGATTAGTTCACCATGAGAATGGGTTTAATTGTTCACATGCTAGTTATGAATTGGTAGAAATGCCATGTATAATTAGGGATTAGGAATAACCAATTGTTACGAAGCGGATTCAATTCGGATTCTGACGATTAAATCGTTAGTGGATTAAGTTGAGTTAAGGTGGAATCAATCCCCTCTAATTCCTTATCATAGAATCAACGTAGCATTCCCTTAGTATTCCGATAACCGACTAGTTGCATCCGGTGGGTAGTTGCATCGTAGTATAATTCTTCATTAAAACTCTCATAGACTTAAAAGCGACTAGTTAGATTAGAAAACATCAATGCTAGAGCACTAGGAGTGGAGCGAATTAGTTACTCCACTCTATTTCGATAGACTTGAGAGTAGGAAACTTTGATAATCAACCACGTAAAAGTTTAGTTCTAGTTTACTTACGTTGTGAATTCATAGTTCATTTCGTAGGTAGACTATTCATTTTATAGTTATCACTGGCCATTTGGGGTTGCAAGTAAAAGTAATGAAAAGATCTGGTGCACCAGTGTGTCCGCATATTGCAATGGTATCTTGATAGTTTTGTATCATATAACGGGGTCCTCCTGTGAAAGATGAAGGAAGAACTAATCATTTCCCTACACAACCAGGCTTTGCGTCACCAGCAATAGCAGCATCTACTAATCCTTGATACAATTCTGCACGAATTGTTTCTTGATTATTTCGAACCCATTCCATTCTACTTTGTTCAGTAGCTGTATAAGAATCTACACAAAACTGTTGTCTCAACTTCTTTCCACGAACCACAGTTTGGCCTTCATTGTGTCTCAGTTGCAATCTAAAAGCATAAAATTCTCTCATGCTAATATTTTTTCTTTTTCCAACTACTTTATTGTTTCTATATGGAATGTCAATTCTATATCCATCTTCAGCATGGGGGAACAAAAGTGGATATTGCATTGCCATGAAACTTGGAAGTAATTCATTGATTCTCTTCAATCCAAATCCTTTCTTGTCGACAATAACATCTCTGTGCTCATTAAATTCATCACCATTACCAACAATTAAACCAAAGAACCTCTGTTGATGATGGTAAATTATAAAGTCTTCCATCTTTTTGTCTTCTATTAATCGGTTTTTTATAATCGATGTCCGCTACATGACATTCTTTAAATCTATCCCTTGCCATTCTCAGAAGTCTCGGTGAGTTTGTTGGTAACATTCAACATATCTATCGATCCTTGAACAATGCTAGGATCTAACTTCGTCTCTTGCCCTCTTCTTTACAATTTTCTTCTTGAGTGAGTTCAACCTGTGTGAGACTTCATTTTCGTATCATGTATGTACAACTGCAAACCTTTGGACGGACTCCTTACGGTGGAAGCAAAGTTCCTATTTTATGGTGATTTTGTCATTTTATTTTATAAACAAAGGGCCCCTTCTATCGTTAATTGAACTCTGTCTTTGCACCACCACCGGTGGATGTGAACGCATAAACATGGAGTTGTAGATCTTTGATGTTTTCCATGTAATTTGAAGATTTTTGTCCACCTTTGCAATCCAATAGATTTCTCAAAAATTCAGGAGTTTCTTTTAGAAGAGGCAATTGAACCTTGCCGTTCGACAACATATTGAGAATTTAGGATTAAGTAGGTTTTGATCATATCATTCCTTTCTTCATACCGCACAATAGCTCCACAATGAGAA
This sequence comes from Coptis chinensis, assembly GCF_015680905.1. Taxonomy (NCBI): domain Eukaryota; kingdom Viridiplantae; phylum Streptophyta; class Magnoliopsida; order Ranunculales; family Ranunculaceae; genus Coptis; species Coptis chinensis. The sequence goes on from NC_141463.1 coordinate 42,416,831, forward strand.
CATATTGAAGTTGGACAACCAATATCTAAAGGCTCAAAACAACTTCCTGCAAAACAATTATTAGATTATTTTATTGCATAGACTAAAATAGCAATACGGTATAATTTAGTGTCAGAACACTTACTTGTATGTGAAACTTCCAAATCACAAATCGTGGTACTTATGGATTCAAATCATTGACATCGTCATCTTCAGAATCAGTCCCACTAATCTGTGAGAGGTAATCGTCATCATTTATATCAACATCATCCATTTGATATGAATGGAACTGATTTGGAGAAATACCAAGTCTCTTATTTCTTAATATTTGACTTCGTTTAAACCGTCGTTCTCTAGCTCTTTCTTTAGTAATAACTGTTTAAAAAATTTAATCAGTCACAAATAATAAACTAAAAGGTAAATTATGTGATATTTTGATCATACCTCTTTTTTTTTTTTGGATTAATCTTGCCAGATGGATTTATTTTCGTCTTCTTTCCAGCCTTTTCCTTCGTTGCTGTACACAAAAAAAAAATTACTTGATCAAAACAGGAGTCTGCAGCCCAATAAATGCAGAAACAATTTGTTTAATCTTCAAAATAGACAGGGCAACTAATTTCAGTACATAGACAACAAAAGGTAGAGTTTACTTCCAAGCTTTAGAATTCGGTCTATAAAAGCATACATACTTCGCTTGTTTGGTTCTTCTGGGCATGTGACCATATCTTTTTGTTTTCTTTTCAAATTAGTTCTCTTGTTCTTGAACCAATTATTTATTTGTTTTTCAGAAATAGGACCATGTTGTATGAGATCATTGGTAATATTTTGTATTCTATCTTTACATGGATTACAGGTCTCTCCATCAAAGATTTCATTCAAAAATCTTTTTTGAATTGGTTTTGGTGTCCAACGCTTCATGATAGACATGGAGGAAGAGAGTGATAAAGATTTATGTGATGAAGATTTATTGTAAACTGCGTGAATTGGAGATGAAGAATATAGAATACGTATTAATTTCTAAGTTTTTAAACGTATTAATTTCTAAGTTTTTAAACTTCTATCGGTGGAAGAGTTTAGGAAAAAGTGGACACTATATAAGTGCAAATTGGGTGTGTTTAGGAAATTGACGTAGTACTCTAGGAAATATTTGTTCTCGTTTTTTTTTATCGCAGTTTGGTTTGGTTTGGTTAGGACCAAGTCAGTTTTTATCGCATCAATCATCCTTTCTTATTTTATCGCTTTCTCTTCCGGGCAATCATCCTTTCTTATTTTATCGCTTTCTTATTGGAACAAACATCAAAAACCACACCTGAAAGCATGACATGTTGCTTGATCACAGATGAGCAGTGCAATTCAAGACCAGTTAAGGTATAAAGTTTTGCTTACACTTTTTCTTTTTTGTGAAAGCTCTTACCATATGCTTGCTTTTCATTTTAGCAACCACCTGCATATGATTCTAGGTTCAGGAATAAAAGAAAGATGATTGATAAGTAATGACTTGAGAATGAAATAGAGGTGAAAAAATAGTTTCTCCATTCTCTCCATATATCTCTCACTCTTCTTTACCTCCCAATTTGAATTGATATTGAACGAAACTCGCTTCCAGTGAAGAGCACCTGGTACCACGTAGCATTCATGAATACATGTTAGTTGGTCAACATAGTAATGGAATTTAGAAATTCTAGGCTGTGAGCTACTTCAAAAATATCTTCGTGGAATCTTAAAGTCAATGATGTAGAATTGTGGGGTGTGATTTGGCAAGGGGTCGTGTAGTCATTGACATTGAAATACCTAAATAAGTTTTAAGATTGTTGTTGGAGAGCCATATCTTTTTCCTCGTATGTTTGAGTAGTTCTCCCCCTTTAAGAACAAAATTTAGTTCTGATGACATGTCCAGTTATTTGCCTTCCTCTGATTGTTCCTTAGTTGAAGCAAGGACTGAAGTCTTGCATCCTTCTTGCAATCTTGCCTTGAGAGTTGCGACTCCTCTTAGGCTGCATTAGTAACTTTTTAAAAGTCAGGTACTGGTGGATTTCACATCTTGTTTATAATTTCAAACTTGATTGCTCTGTGTGGACATTTTTATGTGCTCGTTTCATTTTCATTAAGTATATTATGTTTTACATGTTGTGGGGTTAGGCTGCATTATAAACATATCACCTTGTCTTCGACTCTTCGCTCCAACAAAATCTCTATAACATTTAAGCTTATAGACCTATTACACATTATACACTCGATAGTAACACATTGTTTGCCGGAGCTGCCATCAGGTTGGGCACATGAGCAGGGATTGCACGGGGGGGTTGATGATATGCCACAACTGTGGTGGATGTGGACACATGGCATATGACTGCCTATCGGGTAGATTTATGGAGTGTGCAAGCCGAAGGTACTAACACTTTCCAAATACAATTTGTAATTCCATCAATTACTTGTCTATCAAAAAAATGAGTTAGTTCTGATAATCCTCTTATATCCCTAGTTAAGGTTTTTGTATAAAAATGGTCTAAATTCTCCTACATTTAGTATATATTACATTTAGTATTTTGTCCCAAAAAATTCTCCTAGGACCTATTTTAACAAAAAAATGGATTAAGTTAAAATTCTTCAAATATGAATAAGCGGGACCATATAAAAGAAACGCTACAAATATTCGAAATAAGCTATCTTGTGGAAAAATGGAATTTCTAACAAATTCATACCAATCAAAATAATTGTTAGAATTTGAATGTAAAAGTTTCATTCTAGCCGAATGATTCCCTCGTCCGAGAACCGCCATTCATGCTAAACGGAAAAGTAAGGCGGCTGTTAGTTAGCCTACCCTACTATACAATTGAGTAGGGGTTATAGTAGGTATGAGCGAGTTAGCGAAGACGCTTTAGGCTAATAGAATCGATAAGAGAGTCGGTGCGTAGCAAAGGTTAAGGGAATTTTGTTTCGATAATCAAATTACCCCATGAAATCTTGAAGCCCTTTTAATTCATAAGAATAAGGATGAGCAGAGGATGAAGTCGTGTTGTCAATGGATTTCCTTTCGCTAGAAAAAGCGGGATGGGGGCTGTAGAATGCCTTTCCCCGTCCCGAGGAAAACGTGAAGAATTGCCATTTTATGAGCTTGTAAGGCCCGTTGAAGTCCCGAGGGATAACCGTTTGCTATTGCTATAAGGGCTGCTCGCCTTTAGGTATGCAATCTTGTGTGGTCCAAGAATGTCAATGAACTTGTCAGCACCCATGGCTACTCCCAAAATCAAATAATAGTTTGGAGATATCCAACTATGTCAAAGGTACTCGATTTTTTTGTCCCTTGAGCTTTTTGAAACAACTAAAAGTTTATGTTGTCTGCACTCTTGTACTAATATATCCTCCATTTTAGGTTGGCGACACTTACTGGCCATACGTATAGAGTTCTCTATCTTGCCATATCACCTGATGGTCAGGTAATTTAGTAACTCTTTCCCCCTTCTCTTATCCTTCTTTTACATTATCTTTATATTTTTTTTTCTTGGATGAGGTTTAGTCAAGCTTCACCTCATTTTTTGTATTTTTTTTCGGGGCTTTAAGATTTTTATGTTCAACTATCTTCCTCTTTCAGACCATTGTCACTGGAGCAGGAGATGAAACACTTAGGTTTTGGAATGTGTTCCCTTCTCCAAAGTTTCAGGTAAATTCAGTGAACTGTATATGTATATTACATACACATACCATAGAGAGCCTATGGTTATGGTACGCAGCAAAGATGAATACGAATTCGGGGACTCTGCCTATTGGTAGTGGAATGAGTAAGGTTGCAGCTACCCCGTCCTTTAGAAAAATAATTGTTAGAATTTGAATGTAAAAAGTTTCATTCTAGTCGGAACGATTCCCTCGTCTGAGAACCGCCATTCACGCACGAAACGGAGAAGTAAGCGGCTGAGTTAGCCTACCCTACTATACAATTGAGTAGGGGTTATAGTAGGCGAGCGAGTTAGCGAAGACGCTTAGGCTAATAGAATCAATAAGAGAGTCGGTGCGTAGCAAAGGTTAAGGGAATTTTGTTTCGATAATCAAATTACCCCAGCGAAAGAGTTCTTTACTTGAAGACTTCAAGATGATAAATATTTGCGGGAGCTATGAACCGATGGAACGGATGCTTAAAGTATACACCTACAGGGGAAGGTGCAAGACCCGCTTCTTCAACGGTCGAGAAACCAAGGTAAGCAATTTGGTGCTTAAGGATAGACATTGAAAAAGTTTTTGATAAGATGCTCAGCATTATTGTATAGAATGAATGCATATTAGAGTCCCCTTGAAGCTTCAATGCTAGAGTTGGAATCTGATTTTACGCTAATTGTTTTCTGTTTTGTTAACATTCCAGTTGAACTTGAACCATGACAGACTTGTAGTTATAAGCGAGTCACATTTTGCATTCAAATATTTCCTTTGTAAAAGTCGACTACCCCCTCGAGTCACAAAGATGTAGTTTAACTGCAGACTCTGGATTTTCATGTACCTTCTTTCAGTTCTTTGGAATAGAACTGGTGGAGCTGATCATTTTCTGGTTGCTTGTCATGATTGGGTACACTTCTCATGCCTCCTTCAGATTTAAATTTCACCATTTTTTAGTTGAGACTCCAATTTCTTGTGTAGTCTAATGGTGGAGCTGATCATTTTCTGGTTGCTTGTCATGATTGGGTACACTTCTCATGCCTCCTTCAGATTTAAATTTCACCATTTTTTAGTTGAGACTCCAATTTCTTGTGTAGTCTAATAAATTGTGTATTTCCCAGGCCCCGCATGAAATGGTGCGACATATGAGTAGGTGCATTAGAGCACTCTGCAATGCTGATGTTAATGAAGGCTTTGTAATTGGCAATGCTGATGTAGTTGGACAAATGAAGGTGCTATGTGTCATTGTGTTGTGAGAAATTTAAATGGCTATTTATAGAAGCAGAGATGAGAGCTGGAGAAATTTAATCAGAACACCTTCTCTATTATATTGGCAAATTCAATTTCTTGATTTAATAAAGGTCTCTTTACTACTGAAATCTTGTGTCTTAACTACCACTTATTTTGTCTTTATTATTACACATCACCACCATTAACCGCTTTTTCAAGACCAACTTTGAAATGGGTAAAACAAAAGCAAGGCAAATAAAGTACAATCACACTTAAGTTACATTACATGCTCAAGGTCAGTTATGACTTTCTTCCCGGTTCAAACCTTCCCATGTAAGCAGGGATGGCAATAAAGCCCTGTTTCGGTAAGAACCTGTACCTACTTCTTTGGCACACATAGGTGATGAACTTATACAGAGATCAGCAAAGAGACCGTCACATTCCGGAATAGCAATAAGGGCCCCATCTCCATCACCATCACCATCAACAGCTCAAACTCCTAAGTCATAAATACCCCATTATCTATAGACTGGATAATGGGTCTATATCACTGGAATCACTATCATTACAACTCCTAGCAAAATCACAAAAGTTCACTTCTGCTTCTTTAGTTTGCTGACCAAAATCTTCAGGAAGCTTCTAATTGGACAACGGCACTTTAGACTGCCTATAAAAGAAGCCATTGATGCGAGGAGGGTATATTTTTACGATTCTACTAAAGAAAAATTCATCAGAAATCAAATTTTGCCACCTTTTGCAAACACACTTGGACATAAAGAGGCTTTTCAGAGGAACTTTAATGAGTATCTCCTGAATTAATTCGTCGCTAAGAGCTTCAACGGTACTGCCAAACATCTTACGTACTTCTTCCTTCTTGCCGTGAAGCCCATGAGGAAGTTAGAGAGAATCAGAAACGTCCTCAAAATCACCAATAATTCTTCTTTCCTTTAGAAACTTGCATATAAGGCATGTAAGGTACAGCGGCAGTATGCAAAGCACAACTTTCTTTGGTTCCATGCCCTCTGCCGTAGTTAGTTGCTCCTTGGCTTATCCATCCCCGACCACCCCCACCACAGGCATCAGGATAGAGCAGTTCACGTTCGCGTTCCCTCACACGTGCACCGTTGAATACCTGAATCAAACATAAAAATGTCAAAAAATGAGGATGACCATAACTCAAACGACATGTGTCTGATAGGATGACCAGGGTAAGACATTAACACTTACATTCTGGAGTGCGTTGAGCGACTTGGCTTCTAAAAAGCAGTCCAAAAGTGTAAGTATGCCTTCTCGAGTTGCTATCAAACCTCCCCAGGGGTGAACAAATGGATCTTGGCTGTCGTCCTCACAAACTGAAATCTTTGTAGTAACTCCAACATCACTTTCACTACTCACACTTGACATTCTTCCATTCGCCACATGCCCGCCTTCAAGTTGCTGAGACTTTCCATCCATAACAATTTGTGAAAAACCTTCAAGCAGCAACCCATTACATCTAGAGCAATACAAATTCTTCCTAGCTTGCTCCAATAACGTCTGCTTATCAATCTTCAAAGCTCCGCCGCAAGATGAGGCGGCAACTCGTTCCAGAACTACATCACAATATCAGAAAATTATAAAAGACTCAACCATTGTAAAAAAAACCACTTTGTATTATCTCTATCAAATTCACATTCTCAATTTCTTATATCCAACAAATTAAAAATTTCCGTTACTCGAAATCGATCCGGTAGAGCATGTTGTCGAATAAGCATTATTATTATTACTATTAAATTGAACATTTCTTTGTGGTAAACCTGGCATCTTCTTCTGAACCCTTGTGCTGAACTTTCATCTATTAGTAGTCGCATTCCTTGACTCGTAAGTTAAGAACTCACATAGAAAGTTTATCTAACATAGAAGTCGAGTAAAATATACAAACGATAGTCCAAAAATTTCATCGGAAGAAAACTACAATCGATGCAACTACATAAAATTCTAAATTTCTTACTACGTAAGTCTCCATATAAACTTTGTATACTACATAAGCCCATACTATTAAGCTAAATTTATGCCAGATTTGAATGGAGCATGAATTGGAGTGTTAGCTGTTTTTTTCATTAGTGTCTCGTCCACATCTGGAGCATCCGAACGAAAAAATGCTAGACTGTACTTAAACATAGAATGACCTGAATATAAATATTCTGTAATTGTACACTGGCAGTTGGACCTACCAGGGGCAAGGCACTTTTGAAGCCAAAATGGTTATAAGAAGAATGAACGAACTTGAGGTAGCAAAATTTTCAGACACCGTGGGAAGCACTTTTTTTTTGTTACAGTGATAACCGTATTCAAATGAAGTGAATAATCCTACATTTTAGCAATAAGAAATGTAAAGTGGAATATCATGTAGAAGATGTTAATGACATGTAATTAGAAGTAGGTTCTGGACCTGTAATAAGTATAAGGTTAGACAAAAGATTGTAAGCTATATATATGCAAAGAACAAAAGACACAGATAAAAAGTTAGTTTTGAAAGGGTAAATAAGCTATTTTTTGTAACTTAAAAAAAGGAACAAAAAAAGTTTACAGATGAAGTTCCAAATTGTAGTTCCACGTTTGGGAGCTCGTACCAAATTCCCTTCTATAAGTTCCAAATTGCAGTTTCACTGGAGTCCTCTGGCAATATAGTGTATGCTGGTCAGTTTTTTTTTGCTCAGTTCATAAGAGGGGCATTCTGGAAATTTGTTAACGCAGTTTCACAATTCTTATTTAGTTCAAAAAGAAAATTCTCATTCATATAAGATGCATAAGACTGCATATTTACAAATAACAATAATAAAATGAAAAACGAAATCGACTGAGAGAAGGAGCAGAAATTTAGAAGATGTGATTATATATACATGCAAAATTGAGTATACATGGAGATTGTGATTAATTACAATTAGATAGAAGGAAATTTACCTGGGAAGAAGAAGATATAGAACTTGTCATGGTGATGAAGGACACAATCATGCAATGCAAGAGCTAAGGAGCTCTGTGTATACAACGTTCCTAGTATGAACTCCCGGGAAGCCACGCAATGCTCCATTATTTACTAAGATCTTTGTCGTACTTCTGGATACACCTCTAGACATTGCAACATACAGTTGCCCATGACTGAAGACATGATTTGGTAAGTATATACCAACAATTGGTATAGTCTGTCCTTGGGACTTATTGATGGTAAGTGCAAAGCTTAGACGAACTGGGAACTGTTTCCTTGTAATGACGAAAGGGAGCTTAATGTCATCAGATGATGACAGTGGTATACGTGGAACGAAAACAGGTTTACCACAGAAACTTCCAGTAACTATTTCTGCATAGATAAGTTTTCTAAAAAATTCGCGGCAGAGCATCCTTGTTCCATTGCATAAGCCATTTTTAGGATCAATGTTCCTCAGTAGTATAATTGAAGGAATAGCTTGAAAAAATTTCCCCTGGGAAAAGCTTAATGACTTCATCATTAACTCTGTCAACATGATCATTTGTAGGTGTTATTATTGCTCTTTGCATCATGTACGAACTGTCAAGTGCATTGTCATGCAATTTCGGGAACACTGAATCTATCAAAGAAAACAGGGAGTGATCATCTCTCCATGGTATGACCATGTCATCAGGCACTCTGATCATGTCATCTATAACATAGTCTTCAGTCCCATCACCAGTTCGTATCAGAAAGTCAGAAAAATCTGGATCGGCTCTTGCCCTCATGTTCTCTCTGAGACGAATAACTTCCACAAATTCCCATAAAGAAGATTTTTATAAGCATTCATCTATTATTTCTGCTCTAGTTCCATGTGCAATAACAGGTGGTGTTTGACGAAAATCTCCACCTAACACAACAACTTTTCCACCAAAAGGTGATGTAACATTAGTTATATCTCTAAGGGTTCTGTCAAGAGCTTCAAATGCATATCGATGGGTCATTGTGGCTTCTTCCCATATCAGTACAGATGCATGACAAATCAATTTAGCTAGGGGAGTATGTTTACCTATATTGCAAGTCGACTCTGCATAGGTTGGTATAGGAATCTTGAATCTCGAATGTGCTGTACGTCCACCTGGCATCATTATTGCTGCAATACCTGAAGTGGCTGTTGCAATAGCAATATGTCCCATGTTTCTAAGGTAAGAAAGTATTGAACGATAAAGAAAGGTTTTGCCTGTTCCTCCAGGACCATCAACAAAATATACTCTGCCCACATTATTTACAACAGAGTTTACTATTTTATTGAAAGCATACCTCTGGTCCTGATTCAATTTATCAACAGAGGAGAGATCATCGGGAGGTATAGGTGCTACTTGTTCTTCGGAAATGAATTCAGTATCAACTGGGACTGTAGTAGTCTTATCAGATATAGAAGGCAGATCATAATCGAATTTTTTTTCCATGCTCGGAAAGAGAGGATCTTATGTCTTTAAGTAGAAGTTTAATAGGTGGATCTGTGGATGTCGAGGAAGTATAATCTTCCATCATATAAGTGTGGAATTCATTCCATAGGTCACGAACATGAGGTGGTTTGCAATGTACCAATATGATGACAAAGAGCTTTCGTAATGCATGAGGCATACGTATTGCTACTGCTTCTTGTAGAGTTTCGCGTATGTCACTGCCCCCTTCAGCCAACCCCAACTTCTCTGCTGCCTCCTTAAATGTTGCACATGTCACTGAACCAACAGTTCGAAGACTTTCATATGATGTCGGGCCCCGGACGTGAGTCAGTAATATTCTTAGGTAGTACTTCTCACTATCAGAAGGAGATACTGTATATATTCTGCCAATAACTTGATTGCGGCCTCTTCTTTTCTTCCAACATTTTTTTGACTTTATCCATGTGTAGTGCTCAGGAATCTCCTGATATAGATACTGCCTTGCTTCTTCATCCACTTTGTTCAAATTGAAAAATTCGGTTAACATTGTGCGTGACGTGTTACTATCATCTAATAGATTAGTAAGACTTTCTCCTTCATGATATGTAACTTGATGCATATTGGGCAGGTGAATTTGCAATGCATAAACAGATGGATACATTCTGTTCAAGGGAAACTTGAAGATTCTCCAAAGAGCCTCTTGAGGGCAAATCCAACGGCCATCCATAAACTGCTTGATCTCATCTTCGTTGTCATCGGCCTCACTTGATGTCACTTGGAAACGAACCCGATCAACACCTTTGTAGACATACTTATACAGATACTTGACTGATTTGATGCTGGAGCAAATCTCAACATTGATGTGACAATCATACTTTTTTAGGAGCCATGGGTTATAAGGCACGACCCATTGATTGTCTACATGATATTGGTCATTGTTGGTGTGTAGCAAATATTTTTCGGTATTCCTTCTCATGTAAATTGGGAAGGAATCATCACCTTGAAGTGTAGAAGAGGAGAATTGCTTGGGGAAGTACGTTCTTCTTGCATTTATCATTCTTCATGCACACGCAACTTGGATTGAGAACACCACATGGGCCGTGAATCATATGACGCAATACAATACTATGTAGTTCTGGTTCCTTGTTAGGATCTGGAATCTCTGCTCGAACAATCTGATCGTAATCTTCCGGGTTTCTCAGCTTATCATTCTGATCAAGTATTAAAAGGAAATGTGCATGTGGCAATCCCCGCTTTTGGAATTCAATGACATGGACATGAGCAACTACCTTTCCGAGAACACCTTTCTTGAATAAATTTCAAAAAAAATAATCTCTTAGTCATAAATTATAGTAATTCTAGGGTAATTGAACAAATTAGTCACATTAGCTAACATTTCCATCAACAAATTTCAAAAAAAAAACATAAAAACAATCCATAAAATAAGCCAATTACCTGTGTAAATTTTAGTGACAACACAAAATTCTTGAGGAGTTTCAAATGAATCATGCATTTCCATTATGTTCTAGGGTTTCTGCTTCACTGAAATCTCATGCTGCAACCTCCAAATTCTCTGGGCACATTTCCATTTCCATCAGGATCGATGTGCCGTGATCCATAATGCAACACTGTAGCTAAGTCACCAGTACTGTCATCAACTAACTGTTTCCCATTGTGGTCTACTACATAAGACGTAGTCATCATTGCTGATTTGATTCTCGCTGGTGACCAATCTCGGTGTGTGGCTTTTAGCAATGCCGCTACGCCTGAGATATGGGGAGGCAATGACACCAAAGCATTTATTGACAATTACCATTTACCAATAATACTTTTGATTGGCGGTGTCTATGCACAAACCAAATCCTCAAATTGGCGAACTCGCCAAGCATATATAGTATTCCAACTTTTAACTGAGAGAATAACCTCTTAACTCAGCAATGAAGTAAGTTGAGCCCTTACTGTCCAATATCCTTATGACTTGCAACAAATCTCCAGATGACTCCACCAAATATATCCTCATCGAATGGAATCTAGCCTTAGGGGAAGCTGCTATAAACATACTGATAGTTTGTGAGGAATTTGAAATTGATGCGAAGCTGGATTCATGACCAATAAGTTACGAAACAGAGATCGCTTTTTTATCTTTTGCTCTCCTATTTTTTCGTCAAAAGTTAAGCACCGATCGCTGATCTTGCGCTTTTTTATCTTTTGCTCTCCTATTTTTTCGTCAAAAGTTTTCGAAACTTCCGATTTTTCACTCTAAATTTTAGTAATTAGTTGTATGACGTGGACACTCTCTAAAGGCTCTAAAAATAGAGCCAAGAGGATTGAGCTATAATATATATCTAAGGACAAGGTGTGGTTAAAAACAAAAACACGTCGAATAAACAAACTAAGTTAGCTAATTGGGCTATTAAGCAGACAAAAAAAAAATGAACCAAAAAATGCCCAAATCAAAATTAATAACTCGATCTAATGAGCTTTGGGCTTTTGATTCAAAATCCAATACATATAATTATTTATTCAAAAAGACTTTGGACTATTTTTTTTTCCCGATAATCCAAGACTTTGGACTATTTTTTTTTTCCCGATAATCCAAGACTTTGGACTATTAAATCATTAACAATCCATATACATATATTATTTATTCAAGTGGACTTTGGACATTTGAGTCATTAACTATCAAGCACCAGGCCCAGCCTCCTGACTTGCGGCTGGGATTCGATTTCAGGGGGTATAAATCAAGGGTTATAATAGTGTCACCAAAGCATGTGAGTTGAATTAGAAATTAAATGGGATATTAATCATGAAATATTAATCGTGAAAACCTTTATTAGAAGAAACCCTTTCGTTCGCTCTCCCAACCCATCAGTTCTCATCGAAACAAAGCGAAGAAGAAACCAATATGTTATTCTTTCACCTCCTACTTCTTCTTCTTCCTTGATTACAGTGTGATTGCAATTAGAAATGAAAAACCATTGAACAAAAACTGTTCTCTTTTCTTCTCTCTCTCGCGCCTCCAAGATAACCCAATTCTAATCTTAAAAGGGACAAGGTGTCATCTTCTTCACCAAATTGAACGTCGATATCTTTAGTTTTTTTTCCAAAAAAAGAGAAAAACTTGCGCGCCCCAAATTCATACAGATAAGTTATCTTCAAAACGTTTTTTGCCTTTACAAATCATTGTTGTTTATAACACAAACTTCATTTTTTACTATACATTTTTCTGTTTTTTCAGTTCTTCTTCATTCATTTTTCTATTTTTTCAGTTCCTTTGGCTTTTCCTGGCTGTCCAAACGCACGCTACCTCAATTAGTCGTAGGAAGGGTTTTGGCTGACATTTACCTCTTCAAGGTGTGTGTTATACATAAGTTAATAATCTCCTTAAATGTGTTTTGATTTTTTTTTCACCTGAAAGTCTATTCTGTCATATATTTTAATACCAATAGTCTAAATTGATTGAGATATTCTTCATCTAATCGAATGTGATAAATGTTTTGTTGAAAGAATTTTTGAAGAAAGTAAAAAATTCCAGGTCTGTCAAAGGCCTCACTAAAATTTGTGTTCTCGTCTCTTTTTCCCTGAAAAAATGTATCTGTCTTAAGAGGATCGTGATGAGTGCCACGATGATAGTCGTGAGTTGGATTACAAATTAATTAGATTCTTAATTGTTAAAAAACCCTTCGTGTCTCCAAACTTGGTTGGTAAAAGCTTATCCTCCCCACCTTTACAGGTCTTGCTCCACTTCCACAACTCCTTCTAATCTTTTGCTATTGCTTGGTTTGATGATTTTGTGTTGTTAGTTTGCGAGGGAAAAAACAGCTTCCGAGAGATCTAAAGCCGTGAGGTGAATTTTATTGAACCCTCTTATTTGTTTTTTCTTTTTGAATTAAGAAATGGGTATCAAAGAAATGTGTACCATTTTTTTAGCTTCGTGTTGGCGACGTCGCTGGAACGTTTAATGGCGTTGCTTTGGGGTTGTTTTGAGCTTCATAAAAACTGTTCTTTTGGTGGTTGTTTAAGAAATGGACATCAAATATTCTTTTGGCGTTGGTTAGACTTCGACTTTTATAATGGTTGTTTAAGGGGCGTCAAAAGATGATCTTACGGTTATACACACAGTCAATAACTTGCTAATCTTTCACAAAAAAAATTATGAAAATAGGTTGTAATGCTTTCGAATTTCTCTTTTTAATTCTAATGACTATTTCCTCTTTTCGCAATTCTTCAACTTCAAGAAGGGGGCTTCGAGTATCACTGCTAAAGCTACTCTGGATAGCTCTTTTTAGAGTAATGCACACCTGATTGGAAAGGGACAATTGGTACACTCTACTGCTTGGTGTACTCAAAACTTAATAATTTATCTGTATATGTCGTTGTCGTACGTTTACGGAGTGTTGCTTATTGTAAAATTTGATTCCAGGAAGGCGAGCTTATGAGTAGTGGGCATGTGATGCTTGGGGAGGATATTGAAGTTGTAAATGGTATGTCAGTTTGTGTACAATTTTGTAATTTTGATATGCAAATGGTACACATACAAGTTTATTATCTAGCATAGGTATCGTGTAAACAATTTGTTTATATGACATTGAGCTGCCAGGGTTAAAAATTCCAAAGCATAGTACAGATTGAATTAAGAAATGGGTAACAAAGAAATTGTTTCTTCTTAATTGTTTCTTTTTTGAGCTTCACGTATAACTGTTCTTTTAAGTGGCGTGAGACTTCGACTTAAGTGTGGTTGTTTAAGTGGCGCCAAAAAAGGATTTAACAAAATGGTTCTACAATTATACCCACACATGATTTTATCATTGTTCACTTGACAAGTTCTTAGTAATTGGTTGGAATCACTGGAGTTATATCAGAGATTCAGAAGGAGAAGAAGGTTCGTAACTTATCTACTTACCAATACCTACTTTCTTCTCTAATTATCGCAAAAAGAAGAGTGTACAAACAATAATGTTTGTTACTAATTCTTTTATTCAAATTATAATGCTTAAGATAATTATACTCTTGATACATTCACACATCCCCTCAATACTTTTTATTCAAGTTAGGGGGTAGAATACTTCTAAAATGTTTATATTGATGGGTATCATTGAATCCTCTTTCTGAGTGAGTTAGGTTGTTTGACATTAATATTATTATGCATGTTGCTGAAATTGTGAGAACCTCTTTAAAGCATGTCAAATTCTTTTATATTCCTTCTTAATTAGATTCCGTGTGATGGGTGCTAGACTACATTATTCTTTTAAATTGATTGATATGATGTATATAGTTTGAGTTGGTTTGGGACTCAAGTTCACATATAAGTATAGCCTAATTTTCTTTGATTTCGGATATGGGTAGGCCGAAACGTTATTCTATTCTATCTAGGAATAACACAAAGACCATTTGAAAGATTGAAGTTGATTTGTTTTATGTCTATTGTGGTCATATGTCGTGTTCAAGTTTTGGAGGATGCTAACTTCTCATTATCAGACCTGTTCAAGCTTTTCCCATTACAAACTCTGTTATTATATTCATCGTTGTACACCCCCACCCCCAAGAACATGAGCAGAAAATCATTTTGGTTCTTCGAATGTTGTCCATTGCTCACAAGGAACTTAAAACTGAAGTTGAAGGTTGTTTCCATGACACTTGGGTAAAGGGGCTATTCGTTGTTTTTTATTTACTTTCTCTCCATATGTATTATTATTTGCACGGAATAAGTACGACTAATTTCTCTTTCAAAAAGCAATGAAGCCCATTTTTATTTTTATTTTATTGTATTGTCCCTGTAGAAGAATCACACAAAAATACATGCTTTTATATATTATAATTTTATACTTTTTTTCCTATTCCTTTCTGAACAGGAACACCTTTTATACAATTCTGAATCCATGGGTAGATTACCTACCTAGAGAGGAAAGGTGGCTCATCGCTTGAAAGTTGATCCGTACTTGCTTACATCTCTAGGGTGTTTATATAAGTTCTCTTTGATATGATACATCTTATCTTTTATTATTTTGCTATTATTTAGTGGGTAACTAGGGTGTTATTGATTCCAAAAAGAAATGGGGAAATGGGGGTGCATCCCCAACTATCATGACATATGAGTTGTTAGTTTGTATGATAGATTTGTGAAATATGCATTGAACTAATCAAGGGAGTTCAAAGCTTTGACAATAATAAAAGAAATTAAAAGTTGCATAATTGATAGCTAAAATAGCATGATGAGTGTTGGAGTGATGGCTTTTGCTAGAAGGGGATGGTTTGAAATATCTTGATATACTACAAACAATGAAGAACAATTGCTTAAAACCTTTTTTTTTTTTACTTTGTTGTTGTTCGCTTTGGATGGTCCATGTGAAACAGTGAGAATGGACTAAAATACTTACTATATATCTAATATTTTCCTAATTTACTACATTTCAGATTTTGTTTGATCCTCCTCCCTATGATATTGTTTAGAGTTTGAATATTATTAAGTGATCACCCTTACATTTCCAATTATGCCCAAAACTGATGAGTTTTGACTTAGTTTTTGAACTAATATGTTGTGTGCTTAATCTTTCAATCTTTAGGGTAAAGGCCAATGTTTAAGGTTCATAGTCAATTACATGCTTTGGGCTGCTTTTATGTTGTAATATTTATTTTTTCAACTATTGCAATGGAATGTTGTTTTCCGTACTAATTGAGTATGTTTTTTGTGTTTCAAGATTAGCTTTGCACTGGATTAGCTAACGAATGTGAACAAAGAAGAGGTTCCAAGATTGAATTGTCATTTGCGAATTGAGAGGGTTTGCTAAATACTTTGTTGAATATGACCGGAGAAAGACAATACGACATTTTTGTTAAATCATTTATGTTGTAGTTATTTAAAAAACAATGTAGAAATTTGTTATTGAAGTACTTTACCATGTTATTATACGGCAACTTTTATCGTATAAAACAAATAAATTGGAATGTTTATTCCTTTAATTGTTTTTTAACTTTTGACAGCACTGTAAAAATTTTAAATATATTCCATGCCTTAAATTCCGTGCCGAAGGCATGGGCACTAGCTAGTAAAATAACAAAGCAAGGAACCAGAAAGTTTTTCCTCTTACGGTCTTACCAGTGGCATCGAAATGGCACGAAACATTGCCAAATCTAACAAGATTAAATACCGTTG
Organism: Coptis chinensis; assembly: GCF_015680905.1. NCBI lineage: Eukaryota > Viridiplantae > Streptophyta > Magnoliopsida > Ranunculales > Ranunculaceae > Coptis > Coptis chinensis. The sequence continues at coordinate 42,433,230 of NC_141463.1, forward strand.
TAAAAAGTCACTTTGGAAACTACGACTTCTAGACTTGTACTAACGACAAGTCAATAACCGTTTTACTGATGATTTACCTGCTCCCCATCTTCTCTCCTCCAACATTTATTCTTTGAGTTTGTAGATTTTTACTCGTCGCAAAATGTCAGTGAACGAAGAAGATTTTGTTCCAAAGAAGAAGAAAACACAGAGTGAGGAAGAGAATGAAAAGAGGTACGTAAATTCATTTGCTTGATATATACATTAAAGAAAAGAAAGAAGTAATTATTAAATATTGTTATATTAGGAGAAAGAAGATTACACCTGGAAGTTTAATGAAAGCTGAGATAAGACCCGGAAGTGGTACTGAAAAAGCTGTTGATGGTGATCAGGTCCATTTCTTCGATTGTTATGTTTTTATAATAATTTAAGTAACAGCAACAACTAACATACGATTATTATGTTTTGCAGGTTATATACCATCGAACTGTACGGACTCTAGATGGTGTTGTTGTCGATTCCACCAGATCAGAACTTGGAGGTATTTTTTATTGCTGTTTATACTATAGTTTCCAAGGAGATGATGAAATAATTTCATATCAATACAAGTCTAGTGATCATTGTCAAGACTGAAATGCCTATATGTAAAGAACTTACCATTTGTAACAGGAAAAGGTTATCCAGTAAGACATGTACTCGGGAAGAGCAAGATGATACTTGGGTTGTTAGAAGGGATTCCTACCATGTTGGAGGGGGAAATAGCAATGGTATTCTACCCTATGTTTTCTAATCTTATTATATTGTCAACTCTTAACGTACCTGCGGTTAGTACAGCTATTTTAACCAAGAAATTACCACACTATTGGTTACCTCTTAATCTTCATGACATTGTTCTTTTGGAAACTCTGTGTTTTGGTCTAGATATATATATTTTTTCTCTTCTTCTGAATATAATGTTTTGAGCAAAGCTTAGTAGATGGTTTATTTATCGATTGATGGAAATTACACAATACCAAATAAATCAGCCAGTAACTAATCTCCATGGACCAGACCCATACCCCTAATACACCCTATTAGCACTGATACTGCTCATATCTCACCTAATCATCTAAAATGCCAAAAACAAGTTTCAAATCTTCTATGCTCAGTTGTTTATTTGGTGTATTACTGACACAAAGCTTTCTCTAACTTACTTCAAATTATTTCTTCAGTTCAAGATGAAACCTGAACTACACTATGGTGAGGATGATTGTCCAGTGGCCGTTTCAGATAGCTTTCCCAAACACGATGAACTTCATTTTGAGGTTGAACTGTTGGATTTTAGTAAAAGCAAGGTAAGAAGCAACACAATTGTGTATCAACATGTTGCATAATATAGTTCATTTTATGGTTAGGTACCCTCTATGAAGCTTGGAACAGTTTCTTTGGTGTACCAATTGAAAGTTTGTTGTTGAACATAGTCAATAAGTGCATCCTTTTGACCTTAAGTGTCGTCACACCTTGTACTAAAGCAACTACTATTTACTATTGTTGTCAGGTTAATTGTGAATTGTGATGCCTCTGACTTCTTTTATAGTTCTCAAGTTGTTTTTCTTATGTTTTCCCCCTTTACAGGTCATCAGTGAGGATTTGGGAGTTGTGAAGAAGGTATTGAAAACTAGGATGATTTACTAATGATATTTGGCATTGCTTTGTGAACATGTGTTTCTGGTAACCGTAAGGAATGCCAAATGCTTCCAATTGAAAAAGGGATTATATTTTCTGTTTCATATTTGTTGCTCATACCGAATACGTTGGTTTTAATATCTTTGCTATTGTAACACCAATCTTGGGATTGTTAACTTTGTCTCTCTGGCTTCCAGATTGAAGTAGTTTTTATTGGTAATATAGTTATGTAGTTTTAAGGAATTGTTCACAGAGGACTTGACTGTTTGTGTTGGAAAATTGAAACAACCAAACTCAGCAAGTAACACAAATTTTATCAAACAACAATTGAAATACTTCAGCTCATCCTATATTTCATGGCTTGCATGGATGTAGACGATAAACACACCATATCTTATAAAGCTAGCGGAGTAACATATTCTGCTCAAGTCAATGTACTTTTAAGGTGTTCTAAAATTCCTTTTTCCTTTTTCTTCCTTATACAATCTGCCGAATTATACTTGTTCTGAGTGTCATTGAAACATGTTGAATCATGCACAAATGAAGAGATTGTATATTTTTCTACACTTTAATTAGATGTTAGGATGTAAGAGTGCCTATTTCATTTGTGCAATTTTTGACTCTTTCGGTAACTAATCACAGCATAATTTCCTTTATTGTCACATTGGAAACAGGTAATAAATGAAGGCGAGGGATGGGAAACACCGAGAGAACCTTACGAAGTAAAAGCTTGGTAATGCTGGTTACTGTACTTTTCCTTTTTGTATATTATTCTGATGCATAGTGCAATAAACCTCACAACTGCTAAATATATTTATGAATCAGATGAAGAATATACTCAAATTCTTACATAATACATAATATTTCACTGTAGACATCGTATCGGTGTCAATTTGGTATATGTTGTGTGGGAGTTGGTACTTATGGCCTTTTACATGTCACTCGTAACATATATTGTTCAGCAACGTAGGGTTATATGGCTACCCCTGTTCGGTGAAGGAACTCACATCCTTGGTTCTAAGAGATCTTTTTTCTGGGAAAAGTAAATTATAGAATATTCTGCCATTTGTGATCATGTGGGGCCTGTGGTTGGAGAAGAATATGAGACATTCTGAGGATTGACCATTAGCTTCGGAGGAGGTCATCATTTCAATCAAAGCATTGGTTTTCTTTGGTTGAAGATCTGGCAAGAGTGGAGGGATACTCCGCATGGGAGCTTTGCGCTCAGATGGGATACTTTGCTGAGCACTGTATAGTGCAGTCTTTGGAGCCCTTTTGTGCTACTTGTGTTGGCTATTTTTTCTTGTTTCTTTTCTTTTGTCTGGTTAGATTATCAGAGTAGAAACCAATGCCAGATTTTTAAATTTTCTGATTGAGTTATTCTACTTTTGAATAGGAAATGAATTTTGTTATCATAATGTTTGAACCATTAGATCCTTGTATCCCTGTTTAAATGAATGTTAATTTTTTTATATTTTACGTTCGCAGGATTTCTGTGAAGTCAGGTGATGGCAAATTGGTTCTATCGCATAGAGAAGGAGAACCATTTTTCTTTACCTTTGGAAAAGCTGAGGTTCGTGATTCTTTAAGTGCTCTGCCAAGAAGCTATTATCTTTGTATGCTGAATGTCATGATTATGCACGTGGAAAAGAGTGAATATATGCAGTCAAGTAGAATTAGTTGTGTTTGCTGTTTGCTTTGTGAGTTTGTGTTGCTTTCTAATTTATGCTCAATTATTTGATATAGTTTTTAATCATTGCTAACGGGTAGTTTAGGTACCAAAAGGTCTTGAGATGGGAATAGGAACCATGACACGAGGAGAGAAGGCCATAATATACGTGACCAATCATTACTTAACTGAATCTCCTTTTATGTTGATGGTAGAAAATTATGAAGAAGTTCAGTTTGAAGTGGAGCTGGTTCACTTCATTCAGGTACGGTTTATTTTTCAGTGCATGACATTGCTTGATTACACCTAGTTCTTCAGATATTACCTTGAACCATTACAATATTCGTTGGAAAAAGGAAGCCATCATTTATTGAAAGTATTCCTGAAACAATCTCTCTTATACATGTTCTCAATACAAGTTCCTTGTTCTCTGCATTAGAGTGTACTAATTGAAATTCCAATTCAGTTAGAAGTTGAGTAGATATGAATTTTTTTCAGGATAAAATTGTTTTCTGTTCTGGATTAGGCAACATCTGTAGATTTTAGAGATTATATATAAATATTCACCGTATATTCGTATAACTTATGTAGATTTCAGTATCCACCTCAAGTTTTCTTATAACATCAAATAGATTTTGTATCCAGCAGGCTATAATTTCCAAATTGGTTACTCTTACAGGTTAGAGACATGCTTGGTGATGGTCGTCTTATTAAGCGCCGTATTCATGACGGAAGAGGTATAATTTCTATATATAATTTTAAAAAAGTGGACTTTGTAGAGGTATTATGTTGAAGGTTATTTGGTAGCTAACTATACTTCTATGTTTTCTCTAGATTTTGAAATAACATATGGAGGATAATGGTGGGTAGTAGGAATCTACATGTAGCAAACTATTTTCTGGATATAAAGTATAAACTGTCATTGCTGTAACTTATATGTTTCAATACGTTTCCACTTCCAACTATTTTCTAATTCACAGTTGACACTGCTTTGGTTTTAATTGTTTTGCGGTCATCAACGGCATTATCTACCATGAAGAGATTGTATATATAGAAAGTAACGACGTCGTGGTCTTTCACATTGACTAAGTTGACATTTTTATGCTCTTAATTGAGAATAATTAGGTGAATTTCCTATGGACTGCCCTCTTCATGACAGTCTCTTACGTGTGCATTACAAGGGCATGCTTCTCAATGAAGAAAAAAAAGTATTTTATGATACAAGAATTGATAACGATGGCCAGCCTCTGGAGTTCTGTTCTGGAGAGGGGCTTGTGAGTTTTTAAATTTTTTCTTCTCATGGCTGGTTATAGATGTAACTTCTATTTTCATGGAAGATTTACTGTTACGAGATGTATTTTGTGTCTGATAGGTACCTGAGGGACTTGAAATGTGTGTTCGCCTTATGCTGCCTAGAGAGATAGCTCTTGTTACATGCCCTCCAGATTATGCATATGACAAGTTTGAAAGGTTAGTTTTCTTGAAAGATAATGTAATTTATGTTGGGTGTCTGTCTTGATGGCAAAGAAACTAGATATAATTCCTTTTAATGTTTCCTTCTACACAAGATAGGCCTGCCAGTGTTCCCAAAGGTGCTCATATTCAATGGGAAATTGAGCTTCTTGGTTTTGAAACGCCAAAGGTATTGCTCTTTATGATATTGAGATTGTTGAATATTTAAGTATGATAGTGTTCATTTAGATACTTTAACTTCAAATATGCCCTATGGTTACTGACATTATGAGTTGATCTTATATCTAGCAAAGTCATCTCTTACTGCTTGAAAATCTAGCAGAAGGCAGAGACCTTATGCCTCTTCCTATTCGAGGTTGCTGGGGCTTCCTAAGTCTTCTTAAATGTCTGACTTGACATTGTTTCAAAATAAATTGATAGGCCAATTCTGTATGTCTGTCCAATGATCTATCTCTTTTTATTTCCGATAATCAATGAATCGATCTCTTGATCATGATCATTAGGAAAAATTCACCAATGAATTTGTTGGTTGTCTTCCTGCTGCTAGTCGGGTCAAACTAGTTTGTACCATGGACCAAAATATCGCCGATATATCCGATATATTGCCGATATATATCGGTATTTTGGTACACCGACATCGATATTTCCGACATATATCCACCGAATATAGAACTCTTTTTTTTCCGATATATATCGGAATTTCCGATATGAAACTTTATATTGCCGATATAATTGATATTTCCGATATAATCGATATATATCGGTTGACTTTTTGACCATTTTAAAATATAAATCCGATATTTCCAATATATTTCCGATATATATCCGATATTTCCGATATTATATTTTCGATATTTCCGATATTTTAAATAGTTTGGACTGGTTACCAAAAAAATGGATATATCCGATATATATCGGTTTTTGGGTACACCGATATATTCATCGATATCGATATTTTGGGCCTTGGTTTGTACCAATGTCTCTATAGTAAAAATCATTCCTTTTAAGTTTAAGTGAGTGCATTTCTCATTCATGATTGGAATTGGTATTGCAGGACTGGACAGGATTGAACTTCGAGAATATAATGGAAGAAGCAGAGAAAATAAAAAGCACGGTATAAAATCAGCTTTCTCTAATCTGCTATCTTTGTATCCCCTCCCTCATGCTTACTATGTCAAATGAAGACATGTTACATAACTTTTGCACCTGGGATTGCTATATCCTTTTCGACTGTCATATTCTATGTTGCTTGGATTCATATGTGAGGTTTGTAGTGTCGCATGGAATTTATATAGTCAATGTTGGGGGAATTGGTTTTAGCTTGTTGATCTTGAATCCGATATTAAAATTTCAGGGGAACAGGCTTTTCAAAGAAGAGAAGTTTGTGCTCGCTAAGGCAAAATATGAAAAGGTATTAGTCTTTTTTCATCCTATCTCGTGGTTTAGATGACGTTGTAGAAATGAATAAATTGTTATGACATCGACCTTACAAGTAAGATGCGCCTATTTGTGTATCTGTTTGTCGCCGCTTTAATCTTTGTGATGTTATTCTATGTTTAGATGAGATTACAGAACATTCTTCGTTTTTGCTAAGAGCATATCCTAGTGAACTTACTAGAGTAGTTCGTCAATTAAATGAACGGTATGTTGTGTAAAATACTTAAGTTTAAGTATTAACAAAAAGCTGTCATATAATAAATACGGTTTAAGGTCATAAACCAAATAGATAGTGGTACTCATTATTTGAAACATGGGGTGTGACTACTGTATGCCTAAATTAATAATCTTTAGTAGGTTCTCCTTTTCAGACGTATAGTGATATTTTTTCCCCTTATGTTGACTTTGAAGCAAATGTATTCATTGACAGGTTCTTCGGGAATATAATCATGTAAATCCACAAGACGATGAGGAAGGGAAGATCTTTTTGAATTCAAGAGTAAGTGGAATTCTGTAAAAGTGAAAACGGTCTTCCATTATTAGGTGTCCTCTATGCTATTTTCTTTTGCTTTGGGCAATCTAAGTTACGAAGTACTAGACTTTCCTTTCTTGCACTGATTGTCCTCTGTTTGAATGCTTGCAGAATTCCTTACATCTAAATGTGGCTGCATGCTACCTGAAAATGGGCGAGTGCAAAAAATCCGTAGAGGCATGTAACAAGGTACACTCTCTCACTAGTTACTTTTGATCCTCTGTCAATGCATTTTGAAGTTATTATGTTCCTACGGATTACTGGTTCTTTTGTGTGTGAATCCTCACTTGGAATGGAATTAAACAAAACTTGAAATACGATGCTCTCGTACCAATTTTTATATAGTAAGTTCATGTAGTTAACATGCACTTAAGTTGTACCCAAGTTCAGTAAAGATGCTCTTGAATACGTTAAAAGTTTAGGAGATGAGGGTCTGAAGATGTGATTTTGATTATCAGATTATGTGATACCCTGCACAGTTGCACAGCCGTTTTGCTATCTCTTACAACTCTCCAGGTCTGCAAATGTATATTTTTTTTCTCAACCTCTTTATATATAGTTGTTGCTTACAAGTTACAACCCAAGGTGATGAAACATGGCATGTTGTTGCTACCTATTAATCCCGTAGCCACATGGCATTGGAGCAACCTCTATGAAGAGTCGCTTTCACTTTGGTCTTCCTAAGCAGTCACACATTGTCTACCTGGACCCAAGGCTTCGTCACCAGCCCCAAACTGGGTTCAGAAGAACCATGCCTGAGGGCTTCATCATAGTCCCGTAGGATTTTAGTACATATATACAAATAAAATATGAAGTAAAAGGTTATGCATGTAAAAACTTCCTTATGCGTCGCTTGTGAGTTTCGAACCTGCAACTGTTGAGCCAACAGTCTTGTTCTAAATGTAGCTCCAATAGATCTAGCTATTGCAAGTATACTAAAACATTAAAAGGTCTACAAGATGATGATTTTTTTACTGTCTCCATACCTTGCGGCTGTTTCGAATCAGGCAAAGACATTGTAGTTGGATCCTACTTTGTGAGCAATTGAGTGCGATATTTGGGTACGGTTACGGTGTTTCTTGGATGCTTGCTATCTGCGAAGGATAGACAAAGAATGTATCTGTTCATCTTGTTTATGTTTTGACATATTCATGTATATTATTTATTCAGGGCCACGAGGGAACGGATATTCATAGATTTTACTATCTAAAGTGTGTTTCACTGAGTTGAACATATGGGTTAACTCCTTTTGATTGAAATCTCACGTTTGATAGTGATTTAACTTTTTATGGAATGATGCAGGTGTTAGATTCCAGTCCTGTACATGTTAAAGCCCTCTATCGCCGTGGCATGGCGTACATGTCAGCTGGAGATTTTGATGAAGCAAGAAATGACTTTGAAAAGGTACTTAGTTTCTCCTTATGTGTTTCTATGAGACTAAATTTACAATTCCTCCTTTGGGACATAAACAGTTTTTTTTTTCCCTCAATGTTAGATGATAACTGTTGGCAAGTCTTCAGAACCTGATGCAACAGCCGCTCTTCTTAAACTCAAGCAAAAGGAACAGGTGATTGAACTTTCAGTTGAAATTCTTACAGGTATATATAACAGTAAGCCGTATTCATGTCCAAACGTTTAATGCATATTAAACAGGAAGTTGAGAAGAAGGCTAAGAAACAATTTAAAGGGCTTTTTGACAAGAAGCCTGGGGAAATTGCAGATGTTGGAACTGATTCAAGTGAAAATCAGAGACCAGAAGATGATAACCACGAAAGACCTGACCAGAAAGGTTCAGATAACATTGAACCTGAAGATATTCGTGAAGCTGATCCTCCTAGAAGGAGTTTCTTCTCTCAGATCTGTCCCGTTGGTAGTAGACTCTTCACTTCTCTTGGGCTACAAAGATGTACCATATTATGATATCTCTAATTAGTTACAACATGTTTTAAGACTCGTCTTGTGAAAGAAAAAAGATGAATTAAAGGGTTTCTATTCTGAAAACAAAGATGTTCCATATTGTGATGTCACTAATTAGCCTTAGCTACAAAATGTTTCAAGATTCGTCTTCTGAAAGAAAAAAATGAATGAAAATAAAGGGATTCGATTGAGAAAATAATGAATAATGTCATTCACTAGTGCCTGGGAATCCCACTTTAAGAATTCATTATTCTGGTTGGATGGGTTAAGCAAAGGATTTTTGAGAATTATATACGCAACTCCAGTGATTGACAATCTAATAAATTTACATTTCCATTTTGTTGATTGTTTTGTTGCCTACTTGCCTTTCTATCTCTTTTAATTGCTTCTATATGTTATGAGAACTTTGCTTAATAGTGTGCACCATGTGAAAGGCTTTGGAGAGAAAAAACTGTAAATATCTGGACGTATTTTTTTTCTTCGTCCAAGATCAAGTATACTTATTTTAGCTAATAATTAGTTGATTTATCTTTCAGTAACAAGACTTCTCTGGTAGAATTCGACATAAGCCCAAACTGGACAAGATAATGGAAAACAACATTTACAACAGATACAATTTGAACATGTTTTACGCAGTCTATTGAAATATATAAATTTTCTTATTGGTTATTTGAAAGCAAACAGCAGGACTAATACCATGGTGGGATAAGTGAATTGGTAAGTCAGTTATTTATTTATTAGGTACTTAAATCACGGGAAGTGTTCATCTTATAAGGTACTAGGTATTAACTGTGGATACGGCACGATTTGTTTTGAGGTGCTTATTATATTGTTTGTGGCATTAATCTAGGAACACTAGTATTTTCAAGGAACACTAGTATTTTCAAATGTGTGGCGTATGTGGAAATATATAGACATTTTATTTTGAATTGGTACTACACATTAACTTCTCTGCCCTATTGTTTATTTTGTGGAAGCCAATATGTGGTAACCAATGCAATTTTTGAAATAGTGTAGATCTAACTTTATTTATAAAACTCAATTTAAAGTTGTAAATTGAACGCAATTTCATACATTGTACTCTCAACAATGGATAGCTATTCACATTTAATATTTTTTTTACAAATAATATAAAGACACTTAGATTAATGTCAATCATTATTTTGTATCGACAACACCTTTTATTATTGTCTTACTAGTCTTCATTTTTTTTTCCCAATCGTGATAGTCAGTTTTAGGTGAGCTTTAAGGGTGCCTAAGGCTAAGTCCAATGGTTTGGTGCGCTATCCCACCAAACCACAATAGTATAGTGGATAGTGTTGGGGGGTTAGTGTTTCCAAAACCAATGGTTTTTTTGACAGCCACCAATACCAATGGCGTATAAGAAGGAATTTTTTTTTGGACTCTCCACTCTCCAACCACCATTCTCAAAGGCGTGTGGGAAAAAAGATTTAAAAAAAAAAAATTCTAGCCGGTTTAGATTTCTTCTACCCGCCACTCATACTGGCGTGTAGACTTGACACTATCTCGTTAAAATTGGCGCTATAGATAAATAAACTTATACCGATAGTGTTAGCAGATTAGCATTTTGACGCACCATTGGATTAGAATTTCTATGATATTTGGTGTTTTGCTGCACCTTTTGGTTTAGCCTAAATAAGAATTAAATTTCTACCCATTTTAATATTCCTTTGGCAGTGGACATGCTTTTTCACTCTTTAATAGTGAATAGATTCATGCAAAAATCGAGTGAATCAAAACTTCACAAGATCATCACAAAAAACTTGAGATTGAGTCTTTTCATATATAATTATTGTCTATACCTTATTATCAAAATAACAACCACCCAATCATATACATCTAAGAAAATTAACAAAAGTAAATAAATATGTTTATTCTATTTGAGATTTGCATGTTGGTTCTTCATTAATACATAAACATACATATTATCAGCCACTTCAGAAAACTAAAGTAGTTATACACAACTGAATCCTTGATTATCCTTGGCATACTTGTGTTTTTCGCCCTTTCAATAGTTGAACAAAGTCTTTTATGCATTTAACACTTTGTACCTTATTGCTCGTGCATTCAATACTCCCATCCAAACTTTTTTATAAGAGGAACATAATCAGAGAATGATGTGGAAGATTCTAATGAGCTTGAGATTGCCGGGAACATTGTCGTTTTTTACTGAAAAAACAAAATACTACGGTAAAATAAAACAAAACTAAATTCAGATAAAATAAGTAACATGATGAATCTGAGTTGTTAAAAGAAAATAATAGGGTACATAATATAAAAAAAAAAAAACACATGATAATAGGTTTTAGCTGTAATATAATGTCGTGTAACTAACACATTTTAATTATGTTATACAATTGTTACTGGCAGGCATCAAGAGTATTCTGATTGGTAAAAGCATATGCACTTGATAATCGTACTTACGTGAGAAGCCTTCTAAAATTGAACTGTGCAAGTCATCAATGGATGCAAGCCCTTAAAGCTCAAGTCATTGCTCGGGGTCTCATTGAGAAGTCATCACATTGCAAGCAAAGCATAAGGCCATTGGTTGAATCTCAATGAGTAGCCATCATATTGCAAGCAAAGATCTAACACAAGTGCTTTGATGTAGAAGTCCTTCTATAGTATATCATAATTTAGTTGAAAAAAAGAATAGTCAATGACGCGGATAGCTAAAAACAATTTATTATTCATTTATTGGAGAATAATTAAATGTAAACTGTGTGTGTGCATTCACTCTTTGTATCTTTTGTAGAGAGAATGACCAACGGATAAAAACATAAAGTGGATGTCGTCACTTCAAAGGCCTTTCAAACATATCAAATATTGCATCATTCGACCTACTTGTTCTAGTGAATATGAAATTCCCAATCGAAATTGGACTACAATTATAATCACTGCATATAAAGTAAGGCAGCTAAAACTGCTTTGCAAATTATACGTACCCAAAACTCATGATTTTCATAAGGCAATCTTAACTCTAATGTTGGGTAGACAGTCATTCTAGCATCAAAGGCAGGAAACCTAAAAAATGGAAATTGTAACAAAACACTACATATATATGAAATGTGTCACATTGACCATACAAATGCGTAGGTGATATAATTTATGGAAAGATGGATTATAATTCATTTGATAGTAAAGGATAGAATCTAGGTGGTGTAAGGGTGTATTAGATCAGTTGAAGGTCGATAAGTTTTTTTTTTTTTTTTTAAGATGGTCTATATTCATGGATAATTGAATATAGAAAGTTGTGCGTACGTACTTTCCAATTTGGGTATCAATTAGTGACGTGCTTTACTAAAAACATATATAACCAAGTCAAGTAGAATGCTTGTATGAAGCAACTCGAGATAAACAAGAATCAACATCAAATCTACACCCTTTTGGTTGTATGAAAATTAAAGTAGCCTAACACCAAATCACATGAATTTATAAAAGAGTAAAATAGAAATGTACCTGCCTAGAGTTTGGTCCTCATGATTTGATCTTTAGCCTCATCCTTTGCAAGCCTAGTGTACAAATCTTGAGCTCCTCAGAAAGTTGTGCTTTCTATTCACTTTTCCAGCTTGTTCCCCACCAATTGTTCCTTCAGATCCTAACAAAAAAAGGAAAAGATTTAATGACTAACAAAAGTTTTAAACTAAGTTTAACAATTGTATTATATAGAAGAAGTGTACTATAGGTTGGTATAACTCAGTGAGAGCTTACTTAACCTCGAGAAAATCTAAACTAAGCTACATCAGGAAAATCTAAAGTTACTTCAACAAAAACTAAAGTGAGCTACCCTTGAAGAGCTTCTATTTCGATCGTATAACGAAGATAAAAGCACATGATGTAGATGGAGCACCGCCATTATAAGAAACAAAAAAGAGGAGGGACGACCTACATGGCAAGCATATAGAACCTTTAAGAATTACAGGGTTCCAACATTTAAAATGGAAGCAAGCTTCACTGCAACATTTGATCCATAGCCTCCTTGGAAATACATCAAACAGAAGAGCATTACCCCAACCTTATAGCCTAACACAGATCATAAGACCACCCACCATTTGCTTCATGCACCTTGCATATAAGATTTTGCTCAGCTTACCTATTTCATATCTGATTACCAATTACATATCAAATTATTAATCTGATTCAACTATGCTTGAGCTTCAAGAAAGACCAGTAGCATAGTATTCCTGTGGCTCAAACCACATCAAGCGGAAACAAACTCATATTGTATAAGTCATCACGTTTGGCTAGGGTATAAGCCTATCAGCTTTATGTGTTATGTATATTAGGTAGATAGCTTTTGAAGAGTGGATAGCTTAGAATGCTTTAAAATTCCTAAAAACCTCACATACAAATTAAGATTGAAAGTTTAAGGATTAATAAATTGGTTAAAAGGTGGAGAAGCTACAACTTGTAAAACCCACATGAAAAGAAGTATTGATTGGTTTTAAAGTATTTTCACTTTCAATGTATACATACTAATTTAGTGCCAAGGGGGTGTTTAAAGTTAAATGATATTAGGAACAAATGAATGGTTACACACATACCATTATCAGCAAACAATGCATCAGTTGAATCGTCTAAAGAGATATGTGTATGAAGTGATTAATGCTAAACACTTGTCCAGAATGTGTCGACTCCGAACTTTTTCTTATCTCCGTTCAAGCTAATGTTACTTTCATAGCTCACCGGCCTGAAGACCATTTGCGGCTTTAAATGCAAGTTGTAACAAATGATTCAAGCACTTCCAGAATTGTCAATTGCCACTTTAGGTCTAGATCAGATCATTTTCACCTCGCCGCGCCATTTGCATTATCAGAAACTTTGGCCTACAATACAAACGTACAACGACAATTAGATGGGCAACTCAAGGGTCGAAAATGTGGTGAGAATAAATGTTTAATAACACATAGATGAAACTTACTGGGGATAAGTAGTGAGCGTCTGATTTGGTTACTTAGATTAGGTTACTTACAACACGACCTACATATCACATTCTTAGACCTCCAGTTTGCATTCAATATATCCCCATTCACTCACAATAAGATACCCATTCAAAGATCTGGTTTACATAGAATAACTGAATCACTAAATGTTTGCATCCTCTATTTTGGTAATGCACCATGGATCAATACAGTTTTGTGATCAACGCTTATATTAAATAACCTTGGTCAAAGTAGATTACATCTACATGATTGATTATTTGGAATGTATAAGTTATTGTCAACAATTAGAATTCAATGTGAATAAAAAAAAAATAGACAAACAAAAAAATTTAAAAAAAAAAAAAAAAAACACCAATTTGTTGTGATTCTCAAGTTGTCATCCCGTGGATTTCAATGTGACATTGGACTCGCGTCAGCTTACTAATTGACCTTAAGCTGTTGTGATGGTGCACCCAATCGTCTTCGTGTCCTCATAGCTAGGTTCTCGTGGTATAGCCAAATGTGTTTGTTATGAAGCTCTCGCAACTGAATGCAACACTCTAATTAATGGTGAACCATAGTTCTATTCCCTTATGGTACCCTCATAGATCACCTGTTATATATGTAGCCTAGATTGGGACATATGGTAGCTAATTATGTAGTCTAGCTAGACATGGTGTTTCCAAATGTTGTGTGTGCATTGCAAGTCATTGAGAAGTTGGGCAACTGGCCGAGCCTAGTTCACTTTAGTCATTGCTTAGCGAATCCTTCCTTTCATAATGTTATATGAATCCATGCACTGAACCAATGCAACATAGTGTCCAATTTCACTATTTCGTACGGCCAAAATACTTAGTTATTACCCATATGTTCTTCATGTCAAACTTCAATTGCCCATTTTCTTAAATTTTTAATAGTATCTTCATAAGATAATGCATTTTGATAGAATTTTTTTTTTAATAATAACGTACTTTGTGAATGATATGGAACAATAGAATGGTACTTTTAATCCTATAAAGATAACCATAAGCCATGAAAACAGAGAAGAATAAAATAGATGTCAACAACACTTTTTTTTTTATATATATAAGTTTGAAAATAATAAATAAAAATTTCATGGCTGAAGATCAAGGGACCTCGTACCTTAGGGAGAAAACATTCTGAGATTGTAGTAAGCTATGGTGACCTCTTCTACATTGAGACCCCCCAAATTTGAGTTACAAAGTGTTGCAAATGATCAAAACTTCGAAGGAAAAGCAAAATTTAGGAGCTTAATTGCTAAAACTAAATACAACAACCGTGTATTACACATTATTAACCTAGAATAACTTACGCAAACTGATTCTTCCACTAAGGCACAAATAATGCAGTTAATAGATCCAAACAAAATAATTCTAAGTTTGTAACCATAAGATCTTAAGGAATAGAAACTATATAAACACTCCAAGATTACCTAAACCAAGACTCAGTTATATAATAATCAATATTAATACTGGGGAATGAGTTTCTACAAATCCCTCTAACATACCCATTCGTATAAAAGGGAAAAATCTAGAGGGTTTTTTTTTAGAGGAGCAACCCCACGCCTCAATATCTTGCTAGAGAAAAAAAAACCCTTAATATTCAGACTTTCTGCTTTACAGCCTCGTTGTTATACTAATCCTATACTTGAACTAGTTCTATCATAATTAAGAAGCTAAGTGCCACATAATAACCTATAAAGTGGAGTAGATACAATAATAAAAAGAAAAAGAATAAATACAAAAAGAAAGAGAACATACCTTGAATGAAGCTTTCGAGGGAACTGGAGCAATTAATTAGTTTATAATTCCAAAGAATATATAGCAATGCACAATACTCCATATCTACACGCAAAATTTTAAGATAATTATTTACAGCACATTTACATAGAACTTGCTTTTGAAAAACAAGTGTGGAAGAACTTGGTATTGCCAACCTTGGCCATAAGGAACATGCATTTGAAAAGAGGAGCACATGACATTGGCAGTTCCTTTGACCACCTGACACGTCTTCTGCACTCAAAGGGATGCCCTCCCAAGGCTACGACCCCATGACATTTTAGGAACCTCTAATAATCTTCTACATGTCTTTGACATGCCCACTAAGGTGTCAACCTAAGCAAAATGTTACTCGTTACTGACACAAAAATACCATAAAATTCTATATAAATGCAATAGCATGAATACTGGTATTTACCTAAATGATGGATCTCTAATAGAGAAAATTTGCTACATCATAATCAAGTCTAATCATATGCAATCTCATGGATGTTAGCCTACGACTCTTTACAAATTGATGAATTCTAACAGCAAGTGCTATTGGATATCATAAATCAACAAAAAGTCAAAAACTTACAAATGTGAACTCTGTGATAACTTGTATGAGCCGCATTGAACCATCTTATGCAGAACCACATGACTGTTCCCCCAGATTAAGGACTTCAAAGACCGCTCCCAGGATGTTGCATGGGTAGTTGCAATGGCAGGGCGGTAGCTGTGAAGACAATTTACAAATGTACCCACAGTTCTCTCGACATGAATAACTTAAAATTGTGTGTCCAATTGATTTTGATCACTATCAAGAAGCTGCCATCCAATATCTGATTTCCATGGCATAACAACGGTGTTATGGGAATTGGCTAGAGATTGGTGATCCATATAGGGGCTCAAACGACTTCTTAACATTAACCATCATTGTAGAAAGATAAATTCTGAATATTCCAAGCACTGATATAACTGAACAAATTACAATGAAATTATATATATTTTTTGTAACAGAGAAAAGGACCATCAACAAAGAAATTAGTTCCACACGAACATGACTTTTGCAAGAAAAGCTTGATACCAGAGTTGATAGCACTCAAGCAAGTGCTACGAACAAAGTACAATTAATAAGTCAAGCGACACCATGTATGCAATATAAGCACAAATTCACAGTACCAATTAAGTACATACAAATTCAACTATATATTGGGCAAAAGTGTGAAGTTGTTGACTGCAATTAGATATTGTCTAGATTACTAAACCAGCAAAGAAGTTTTTTTTTTTTTTTTACCTCTGTACCTTGATTGATATTGCTCCCTTCTTAATGAGTGGTTATTGTCAATAAATTTTCTGCGCGCAACAACAAATAATTTGTTGAATTCGTACCCACAGTTATACAGAGAAAACAAAGTTAAAGACGATAGAAAAATAAAAACTAATAGGGATAGATGATATATAGGTAGCTAAAACAATTTATACTACATTAACTGACTCTAAAAATAATGATTTAGAAGGGCAGAATAAGAACATGGGTGCACAAAGCCAATTGGAGAGGGAAGAAGAAAGTATCAAACATGAAATTGCTATAAAAAAAAAAGGATAACAAAAAAAATAAGACAAAATTTTAAATCACCATTGTGCCGCCTCCTCCAAAGATTGTACGATCACCGAACGTCGCTTCTTCCACTGTGAATAATGCACCATGAAGAAGATGAAATTAAACAACTTCATAGAACCAAAATATTAGAGTTTGGAATAGTATAAAACTGAGAAAAGCACCAAAAGGAATAAGGAGAAGAATCATGTGTTTATTAAAGATTAGGGAAGGAGTTACTATGAAATTTATTGATGGAGATGAAGAAATTTAATGAGAATTGATTTTTAGAGATGAAAGAGAGGATGTACTTGAGGACTAATTTAGAAATTAAATGAGGGAGACGTTTTCAGTAGTGTTGTGTTATAGGCCCAAGCCCACAAACCCTCTAATAATGTTTTCTAATGCTCTTTGAATGAACTTCTAATGCTATTAGGGCATCTCTAATGGAGGGGTGTAAAATTACACCTCCACCTAGACTCCACGTAGGTGCCAATATGATTTTACACCTTTAATTGTTTAATTGTATAGTATTGTATAGTTTATAAATATCCACTCTATACTTTCCAATGGAAGAGTGTAAAAAAAATTAGATTTTAAACTCGGACGTGGAGGGATGTCCCTCTTTAATTTAAACTCGGACGTCGAGTTAAAAAATTACTTTAGAATTAGAAAATTACTTTAGAATTAGAAAAGGACGTTACTCCAAATTACGTCCGACTATCACCCGGGTTTTTTATTAACTAATAGCGAAGGGGAAAATTCCCCTCCCTCTCTATTAACTACTAGACTATTACCTACGGTATAGCACCCCATTGGAGAGAGTTTTTTTGATATTTAGAGTATAAAATTTCCACTTTCCCCATTGAAAATACCCTTACGCTGCTATATTTGCACATTGCCAGGGGCTTGCTCTTGATTCTGTGAAAAGAAAGGGGGGGGGAGGGGATACTTACAATTAAATCTCGAGTTAAACAAGTGGTAATTGCATCGTGTAGTATCAAACTACCAAATACTTACTATCGAGGTAAACAAAAGAAATTTTCAATGTGTTTGTGCTATGAAGGAATACATAATATACTTTGTGGCGGTACCGTCCATGCATGAGATATAGGATGAAATCAGGACAAGGCTATACGCCTTCTTTAGATTTTCAAATAAAAATCAACAGTTCAAAGACATTCAAGCTAAAAGAGTCTATCTTCTTTAAGTTTATTAATCAAGCTAGCCAAGGGCATTCTAGTTACAATTCCAGAAAAATCGCTGAAAGTTCAGCCCGTACAACACACTAAAAGGGTTTCATCGATTATACCACAAAAACAAAAAAAGTGCACAAAAGAAGAAAGAACTCTGGCAGTTATTTCTTTACAACAACCTTTCTAATTCACTTAAATTACTACTGCATCATATTACATAATTACATCAAACTACTAAACGCACATAAAACAGCAAAAATATTTACACAGTATACACCAGAACGTGACAACTATGAAGACCACACACCACTACCACGCAAACAGACTACATCAAATCAACGACGCTCCTCATTTCCGACGACCTCAATATTCTTCACTTGAGGCTTCTGTTCCGGCCCCCACAAATGTGGCCCAATATAAGCCCAATTCAATACAAGCCCACGCTCAGAGCCCATGCTCAGAGCCCAACTATAAACAAGCCCACGCTCAGAGCCCAACTATAAACAAGCCCACGCTCAGAGCCCATACTTAGAGTTTATCTATGAAAAAGCTCATGCTCAAAGCCTACATTCCACGAGCTGACAGTTCTCCCGCCAGTTCTCCAACTTCATTCCACGAGTTGACAGATGTCCCGGTAGTTCTCCAACTTCAATCCATGAACCGGCGGTTCTCCCGCGATTCTAACTTCAATCCACGAACCGACAGGTTCTCTCCGCCAGATTCTCCAACTTCATCCCGCGAGAGATGACGCTTTTTCCGCCAGATTCTCAACTTCAATCCACGAACCGACAGTTCTCCCGCTTAGTTCTCCAACTTCATCCCACGAGGTGGCAGTTCTCCCGATTTTTCAACTTCATCCTACGGTGACGAGCCGCGGATGTCCCGTTCTCTAACTTCAATCCACGAACCGGCAGTTCTCCCGGGATTCTCAACTTCATCCCACGAAGCCGACAGTTCTCCCCGCCAGATTCTCAATTTCATCCTACGAAGCCGACAGATGTCCCGCCAGGTTCTCAACTTCATTCCACGAGCCGACAGATATCCCGCCAGATTCTCAACTTCATCCCACGAGCCGACAGTTCTCCGCGCCAGTTCTCAACTTCATTCCACGAGTGACGACATATGTCCCGCCAGTTCTCCAACTTCATCCCATTAAGCCGACGGTTGTCCCGCCATTCTCCAACTTCATCCCATGATTGGAGCTTCTCCGCCAGTTCTCCAACTTCATCCCACGATTGGAATATTGAGAGGGAGGAAGTAACTATCACCAATGCTACCTATAAAATCCAACCTTCGTCATTTTTCCGAACTATTTAATCGAGACTTGATCCCAAGCAATATCTTTGGGGTGCGTAGGGCAACTTCAAAACCGAAGTCCGCCTCATCTTTCCCCAATCACCATCTCCTTCACCATCTCCAAAAACATTACTCACAACCCTCAATCCGGTGTGTTTTGGCAAATCTTCTTTGAAACATATTTGGCCGTCAGTGTTCTACCCTCAACCACAAAACAAAAGTTACGCCAATGGCTTCAAAAAAAAACAAACAACGGTGAAAGTATCCATTTTACCGCACAAGTTCAAGATTCACCTTCTCACGCGAATTCATTTTCCAAGTCCGATGGTCCTCGCCATCCGCAGAATCGGAGAGTGGGTATTCACGCATGCGGATCCATCAACTCGTAGGACCGCCGTCGTCTCGGAACAATTGGAGAGCAAGAATAACAATCTGAAGAAACAAGTGCGTCGGCTTTCTCGAAGATGATTCAGCTCCACGGCAAAAAGTGTTTGGGATCGTTTGAACATCGAAGCATCTCATCAAAGACTCGAAAGTACAAACTCCCCGCACCAAGAGAAACCGCGGCGAAGTCGCTACTTAAAGGCTTCAGCAAGAAACAAAATGTGCAACGCGAAAAGCCTACACTTTCCAAAGGTAATCGTAGTTTAATCCACAAACTCCCTCCGACCTAGATGCCACCCCCCGAGGGATCACCAACTCACAAAAGATCTCATGACAAAACCGGTTTTGCCGATTCGAACCGCTAAGAGAGATCGGCAAAATATCCATATAGGTCGGCAAGATAGACTACCCAACCAACGAAAAACCAATAAAGTTCCTACCCCAAACTCTAGGAGGGGTAGGCAAGCTTAGTGCAAGTCCTCGCCGCAATAGCAATACGCTACGATCGATCAACAAAGCAAAAGACTATTCACCGTGCAGTTCCAGTTCACAACCTAATCGCTCAAGTTGTAGTCCTAATCCAAGAGCTCATTGTCGGCCAAAGTATGTTGACAATGGTAGCGATGGAGATGGAGACTCACTTGCAAAACAGTCAAGAAAATGGTTCGACAAAGTCCAAAGACTCCATCCCAGATTCTCCGATGTTCACTATAGGAGAAGAAGGAACCGATCTCCACCATCGCTCGGTCACCTTCACCGCATGGACGGGTCGACGGGGAACGAACTCCCCCTCCTCCGAAGAAATCTTGGCCAAAACGCCCACGGTTCGGTCGGGACCATCGTCGAGAGAATGTTCCATTTTTGAATGACGTCTCCATGAGATGATGATCCGCGTCGTTAATGATAAGGAGTCACGAGAAAACAAAATTCAAATCTTGCTATAGAAAGTGGTATCGATTCTCCCTTTCTCTCCGAATCCAAACAACCGCTTCATCACAAGGACTTGGCAGCCGTAATTCGAGAAGTATGATGAGATTGATGGAGATCCTTTGATGCATCTTGTTAATTACGTAAACAAGATGATCTTATGGACTTTCGACGATTCTCTTCTTTGCAAGTTATTCCCGGCCCACACTCATTGGAATTGAGTCGATGAGATGGTTTAACATACTTCCGTAAAGATCCATCCACAATTTTTATCGATCTAGCTTACAAGTTTGCCGAGCATTTTCGTCACAACCGAAAGAACGAAACATATTGATTCTCTATTCAAGATTAAACAACAAAAAAGAAGAAAAGCTCAAGTAAGTTTGTTGTGTAGATTTTTGAAAGCGGCCGTTGAAATCCGGATGCATGCATCCGATATTCTTGTCATTTATGCCTTCAAGGAAGGCATTAATTATGATAGGGACGGCATTTACAACTCTATTGTAAAAGACGCCCCAACAACTCATTATGAACTTTTTTCTCGAACTCAACAATTTATTCGAGTTGAAGATGATGCATCGCACGAAGTTCACAGAGATAGGGATCGAATAAGCAAGCCGCGCAGACAGAGTCAAAACCGAAGTTTCAACAAACAACCGATCAAAAGTCCAAGAGTGATGGTAGGCCACAACAATGGAACGGCAAAGAAGAACAAAAAGAAACTTCCAGAGTTAAAGCTTACCGCCCTCAACGAAGTACGATGTTATCTATGAGAAGATTAAGGGGAAAGAATATCTTATCTCCACCTTTTCCTCTCTCCAAGATACCAAGGCTACACGTGATAAATCCCTCGTGGTGCAAATTTCACGATGATTTTGGTCATGAAACCGAACAATGCCGATCTCTAAAGGGTAGAATCCAAGGTTTGATCGAGAAAGGGTATGCTTCGTGATTATGTGCCGGGTAAAACGAAACAAGCTTTAGTCGTTACCGCACACAATGTAATCAAAGTCGGTCATGCCGAGTTGATTCAATGTCTAACACCCGGTAAGTAAGAATTTCAATCACTCCAAAATCATCGATCTCAGCCACCACTATGTTTATAGTGGATATGATTTTCTCCACGGAATGGGTAATTGAAACTTATGAGGAAGGACCTCTCCGGTTGGATTGACAATGACTCGATAGAGTACACCATCCTCATTATGATGCCGCGTTTGTAATACAAGCTTTTGTTGGAATTCACCGCGGTGCAGAAAATCATGATCTGGTGTAGTTCGGCAAGTGTGATCTACAAGCGTTGTTACAAATGACTCAACCCCCCCGATAAAATGATAGTTCCCGATCCAAATCCTATCATTGGCTTCAATGGGACAAAGAAGAACATCGGTTGGTAGATGCTCTTCCGTGACATTAATGAACAAGGAAGTTACAATTGATTTTCTTCTCTTGGATTGTAACTCCTCCTACAATGTCATTCGGGAAGAGATTGATTCACTCAATGGGAGCCGCCGTTTCTACTTTCCATCGCTATCAAGTTTCGTGTGATGGTAGGGTATGCAAAGTTCAAGTGATCGATAGCAGCTTTGAAGTGCCATGAGTCCGCATCAAGATTATAAAGATTCGAAGTCAAGGGTAACACCATCCTAAATGTCGATGGAAAAAGTAGCAATTACAGAATTCCATTGGCCGGGTAAACGCTATGGAGCAGCGTTTAGGTGGCCCCCCGACCATCGATAGACTCCTCGAAGTACAGATCGGCAACAAAGAAGAAGAAACCACTTTTATTTCTGCGGAAATTTCCAAGAAAGAACAGGATAATCTCATTGAGCTTTTGAAGAAAAATTGCACAGTGTTTGCGTGGACGGTCGAACAAATGTTTGGGATTGATCCTTCACTTGCATGTCACAGTGGATATCGACAAAACACAAAAAGCGGTCGTCGTAAGCCTCGCCGAATGGCTCCCGATCGAAAGCTCAAAGTGAAAGAAGAGATCGACAAACTTCTAAGTGTTAATTTTATTAGGCCCTGTACTATATCCGAAATGGATATCAAATGTAGTAGCAAATTCCCTAAGAAAAATGGGAAACTTAGAATCAGGTTGATTTTATCGATGTCAATAAAAATGTCCCGTTCAACCCGTGATCCTTTGCCTCGATTTATGAAATGGTTGATGCCACTTCGGGGTTTAAACGAATTTCTTTTATGGATGCCTCAATGGGATTTTATCAAATTGCATTAGCCGAAGATGAACAAGAACTTACAACTTTCATAGCACCAAGGCTTATTTTGCTATAAGGTAATGCCTTTCGGTCTAAAAATGCACCGCAACATATCGTAAATTCATTAATACATCATTTTCAGACTTCTTAGGCAAGTTTATGGAAGCTTATATTGACGATATGGTCATCAAGTCGCATGAAGAGTCATCACACCTTCATCACTTGCAAAAATATTTTGATCGGCCGATACATATTCACGCGCGTCTAAATCCATCAAAATGCGATTTGGATTAGCATCGGAAAATTTCTTGGATATCTTATGACCAAACGAGGCATTGAAGCTAACCCTGATCAAATCCGTGCAATTACTGAAATGCCCTCGCCAAAAACCAAGAAGCAAATCCAGCAACTTACGGGTAGGATAGCCGCTTTGGGTAGATTTATCTCAAAATATTCAAATCGGCTCCACCCCTTTTTCCAAGCCATTAAGGGATCCCCAAAATGGATAGATGAGTGTGACGTAGCTTTTCAGAAAATGAAAGAATACCTAGTACAGCCGCCAATTCTTGCTAGTCCGACCACCGGACAAACAATTGGCATCTATTTGGCAGCATCAGAAATAGCTGTGAGTGCCGTCTTATTCATTGATGATGAAAATGAACAACCAATTTTCTTCATAAGTAAGACCCTTACAGCTCCAGAAACAAGGTATTCACAGATTGAGAAAATAGCTCTCTCACTTGTCCATAGTGCACGAAGATTGAAGCCTTATTTTCAAGGACGATCATCAATGTCTACACCGAATACCCCTTTGAGAAAAGTTCTTCAAATGCTGATTCGATCCGATTAGCGAATGGGAAACATATTTGAGTGCCTACAAAATTATCTACAAAGCCCGATCATCCGAGAAAGGCCACGCGAATGGCATCACTTATGGCCGATTTTCCCCGTCGATGACATACCGACCATGGAAAGCAGTTTGACTAACCTCCTCCTAATCCACAACAAGGATCGGCCGATCCATCCACAAGTGCCGAACCCTACTTTATGGACTATACACACGGACGGTTCCAAGAACAAATCAGTTCAGCCTTGGTTGTGTTTTGATCCGACCTCGATGGCGTGAAAAATTGAAAAAATCTGTTCGCCTCGGATTTTGGCGATCAAACAATGAAGTGAATATGAAGCGGTTCTTTATGCAATGCGAACGGCACTTGACTGGGGGCTTACAAAAATCGAAGTTATTCATCGACTCAAAGCTTGTTGCTAATCAATTTGGCGGATATTTTGTTGCTCGAAATGATAGGATGGCTGCATATGTCCAAAAAATGCATGAGCTATCCATTCATTTCAAATCCATTGTTGTTCACCAACGCCTCGCGAATGATAATCGCCATGCCGATGCCTTAGCCTATCTCTCGCGCAGCTTGATGTTAACAATGAAAGAAAAATCTATATTGATTTCCAACCTTTTCCAAGCATAACCGCTCATAGAAGAACATGTTCAAAACTTATATATTGCTCATCTATGCTATTTCCGCATCGACATCTCGAAATTCAATTCGAAAGCAAGTGAATGCCGTAAACAACAAGGAAAAGAAAGAGAGAAGAGCTAGCTCAATCGGCCGGCACAAGTTCAGAATCTCACTCAGAGGAAGCAGCTCAAGAAGATTTAGCCGACCATCAAGGTTTGGCCGATCATCGTGTTGAGAGTGATTCTCCACCCACACATGATGCCGACCAAATCAATGTTGATATGGAAGATGAGTCCCACGAAGCAGATAATTCTCCAGAAGTACCACATTTGGATCTCCACCCATCGACGGTGACACTTCACCAGATGATTGGAGACCTATTTATTTAGAATTTCTGCAACATGGAACTCTACCTGAGGATTCGTCGCTTTCCTACAAAATTAAGAGAGATGCCTGGAAATTTGTCATAATTCCAAATTCTAAAGGAAATCTCCTACTTTATAGGAAAGCAAATAATTTCAAATCCTCTTTTTTAGATGTCTTTCCAAAGATCAAGGTCATCTAGTTCTCAAGAGATACACCGGACTTTGTGGAAACCATTTCGGGGACGAGTCTTGCACATACCATGACTCAAGGATACTGGTGGCCTAGCATGCAAAGACACTCAACAGAATTTGCCCAAAAATGCATACCATGTCAAAAACATGCAAATATGGGCAAACTTCCAGCAACGGAACTCCACCCAATTCTAAGCCCTTGGCCTTTTTGCTAAATGGGGCTTTGATATTGTGGGACCCCTACCAAAGGCTCCTGGAAGTGTACGATTTTTATTGGTTGCGACTGATTATTTCACTAAATGGGTAGAAGCTCAACCGCTTGTCAACATCTCAGCAACAGATGTACGGCGTTTCTTATGGAAAGACATCGTTTTGTCGCTTTGGAATTCCATCTAACATCGTCTCGACAACGGTAAACAATTCGATGCGGAAGAAATTCACAAATTTTGCCTCACTAAAAATTCAAGATAATTTCTCCGGCCCATATTATCCACAAGCAAATGGACAAGGTATAAACCAATAAGACGATTCTCTCGACTTTGAAGAAGAAGCTTAATGAAGCAAAAGGAAATTGGGTTAAAGAGTTACAGAAGAAGCTTTGGGCTTATCGCACCACTCCAAAGCATTATACCAATCTTTCCCCTTTCAATCTAGCTTATGGCATGGATGCCGTCCTCCGACATGAATTAATTGCACCAACTACAAGGACGTATAGTATAAACCGGTAACAATGATGTCGCTTCTAGCTTTGGTGGCGTGCTCTCAATTGATAAAACTCGAGAAGAAGCTTTACAATGTCTAATAAAATATCAGGCAGCCATGAAACGCAAATATGATAAAAGCTTTTGCCTCAAGAGTTTTGAACCGTAAGATCGGGTACTTAGCCGCAAAACGTAAGCTCATTGAACTGGGAAGTCGCCGAGAATTGGGAAGGACCGTTCATTATTGATAGACCAAAGATCCAAAGGGTCTTATTTCCTTTGTCGAATCACCGGAGAAAAATTTGCCAAGCCATGGAATGCTTTTCATTTGAAAAGTTTTATCGTTGAATGTTTGTTTTTCATTCATTGTAATCATTTTATAATTCAATAAAATTCGATCCATCTTTTGTTTTAACTAGAGATCAAAAATATCCCAAATTATGTTATCATTACACTATGACTCTCCAAATTTCATTATGTTATGGGGGGGGCTTAACTCCCCAAATTTCATTATGTTATCATTACACTATGGGGGCGACCCCCAAATTTTATTATGTTATCATTACACTACGGGCGGCGATTCCCCAAATTTCATTATGTTATCATTAAACTATGGGGGCAACACCCCAAATTTCATTACGCGTTATCATTACACTATGGGGCGGCGACACCCCAAATTTCATTACGTTATCATTACACTATGGGGGCGGCGACACCCCAAATTTCATTAAGTTATCATTACACTATGGGGGCGGCGACACCCCAAATTTCATTACGTTATCATTACACTATGGGGGGCGACACCCCCAAATTTCATTAAGTTATCATTTATACACCCCAAATTTCATTACGTTATTATTATATTATGGGGGGGCGACACCCCAATTACATTATCCTTAATACTTATATCTATTTTGCCGACCTACCTCAAAACCAGATTACACAACTATTATATATTTTGACCGACCTATTCTCGATTACCAATCTAATAAAAATAGATAAAACCAAATATCATGAATACAAGTGGAAAAAGAAACATAATTGAGAAAGAAAAACCGTGAACCTAACCTCACATCATCATAACAATAAAGAATAAAAACTTCACTCAAGAAGTTATGCATAATGCTATCCTCCATCGAACTGAACGAATCGAACACCTAATAGATCCGGACGGAGATACATCTTCCAACTTCCTATAACACATAGTATAATAACTGACAACCGCCGCAATTTTTCCCGCTTTCTAATCTCTTGATTTCCAAAGTCCAACACTTGCCGATGCTTCACTTAACACCGCCCCTGCATTTCTTAATTTCAACCGCATGCTTCTCAATTATATCATCCTTCTTCTTCACACCCTACTCTAAAATTTTCCACCCTCTCATGACATTCATCTAACTCCTTCTTCAAAAATGCATTCTCTTCCAATAGTACCTTGTAGTCTCCTCTAATCCCCAAGCCCTCAAGAAACTTGTTTTGACAATTCCAATTTCTCACATTTTAAAATTGCAACTTCATCACTCAAAACCTTCGCTCCTTGAGAACAACAATTTCTTGATTCTCGTTTCGACACTTCAGCTTTCATGATATTCATTTTCATCTCATAGTCGCAAAACTACTTCATTTCTCATAAGTACTCCTCTCAAATGTTCATTCTCCCAAAGATGAGATCTCTCCTTCCAAATATTACTTAATCTTGCATATTCAATCGGTTTTAATCTTATGATTTTCTTTTTGCTTCTAAGATTTCTTTTAGCACAATCCCCAAGCTTCGACGCTTAATAGAAAAAAAATAATGTGTTACTCAAAAAAAAAAAAAAAAAAAATCACACACACACACACAAAAATTACCTCTCGCAAGCTTTGAATTCAACATATTAACGGTTTTTCCAAAATCTACACTTCGTTGATAATCCAAAACAATAACTCGATCTGAAATATTAGACAAAAGGATTTTAAAATAATAATATATAATAATTAGTAAATACTATTTAAATAGCTATTCAACATCTAACCTTCAATTGCCAAGGCTTGCAGACGCCCGAGTGATGAGCATAGGTGTTGTAGAACAACCGCCATCCCTCGGCTGCAACGAAGAAGGTACAGCTTGATCCAACAATGATGTCGGCACTAACAAAAGTAGACACTTCGTTGACACACCCGTGATCGGTGTCGCCAGAAGTCGGTAATCCAAAGATTTGTACCAACAATCGTTGACACTTCGTTAACATACCCGCATCGGTATTAACAAATGTAAGTCGGCAATCCAAAGACTAGTGCAAACAACAGTTGATACTAAACTCGACACCAAGAATGGTGCCATCGGCAGAAGTTGCTACACCAAAGATTGGTGCCAACAATGTGTTGGAACTCCAATACTACTTCCACCAAAAAGAAGTTGGCAAAGCCCAAAATTGATTTTGACAACAATGTAGTTTGAACCCATTGTATCTCCACCATCGCCAACTTTTTCCAGCTACATTACCAAAAGAACCATTAAACAATAAATAACGAATATTATTCAAAATCATAGAAACAAGATCAACACTAACATCAAGTCCAGATATACTATTAGTCATCGCTTCCCCACCGATATCATCATCATCATCATCAATATCAAGCACATCAAGTGGTTTTATGTACGTGAAGACAAAAACCCGCGGACAATGAAACATCATTCCAAAACATATTATAGGTATTACATATATGATATTTTAAAAGAAATATTATATAATGCATTCAGTTCTCGACTATCAATCTCTTCCTCAATTTTACTGAAGTTATCCCGATTTTTTTCCTTTTTTTTTTTTTGGACGACATTTCTTTTCTTCTTTCTAATATTTTCTTGTCCACTATCCTCGAGTTATCTCCTTCTACTTCTTCGTCATCTTCATCGCTATCATCCACAATAATATTCTTTCTCTTCTTTGAGCCACTATAAGGTGCTAATTCCCTAGGCTCATTCAAAGCCAGCCTAGTTTCTATATCATGATAATAATCTACTATATCGTCTCGAAACGAAAAGATCATAGACATCTGCATTATGACTAAACAAACTAACAAATTTCTTTTTTATCATCTCGCTGCTAAACACTGATTTATTTGGAAACTTCAGAAAATCCCCTATAAAAAATTAAAAAAAAAAAAAAAAAAAAAAAAAAAAAAAAAAAAAAAAAAGATAAATTTAATCAAAATGTGATGCTAACTATTTAAAATTATAATTATAAGAATATTAAGTTTATATCTTACCTGATATATTGTTAGGATAATCAATATCTTCGAACCTCCAATTGCCTTTAATCTTAAAACCATACAATTTCGTCATTCTTGTAGTTCGAAGGCATCCCATAAAACCGATAATTCTGGTTGTGATGGTTATGATATCCCAATGCATAACTTTTTGAAGGGGCCTTGTTTTGCCGCAGAGGCTTCAATAACTCAAACAAAAGGTCTGACGACATACTATTTTGATAAACCTTACAAATTCTCGCTACACGCAAATATAGCCCAATAGCCGGAGATAATTGTAAGGGATGTACTTCCATCGAAGCTAATAACTCGAAACCGATTCTAAATGGAACACTATAACCAAGCCAAAAATGTGAAAACAATAAAATTATCTCATCCTTTTCATTTTTTTGGTCGATATCGCTACCAACATACTCAATTGAAACATCATCTCCGATATCATACTTTGCTCTCAAACTATCAGCATCAATTCCCTTCGCCACCCTATTCATATTAAAATCTCCCTTATCACCCCATCTCCTCTTCAAGTTATAATTCTTCTCCATTATCAAATATTTTCAATCATCAAAAAAAATAGAATAGTATCGATTAATCCTTCTTTTTCTTTGATAATAAGATCTAAACACTTGTTTATTGTCTCACATCACTACATAGATACAAATCCTAATATACATTTCCTCAAAAAAAAAAAAAAAAAAAAAAAAAAAAAGTGTGAACGGTTAATAAAAACATACCTTACTGCCAAAGTAAAACAAGAACACGAAGGAGATAATTTGAACTTTTATTCTTCTCTTCTCAATTCTAGCTATCTCTATCTTTTAAGTCCGATAATTATTCTACTCCCACGAGTTCTCCTTTTATAGATATTCTAACTCCAGAGCCGTATACCAATAGGACTAGATTTTCAACACTGACCCAACAATCACTTTCCTAATTCGCTTAAGCTTCACCTTTTTATTAGCTTATCTTCAAGAGACCTTGTTATATATGAAATATGAATTCGAATTTGGAAATTAATTGCAGCATCTTCAACCGACCTTGTTATATTAGTTTATCTTCAACAGAACTCACTTACTAAAAGTTTGAATTTGGCGAATCGAAACATGCCGATCAACTAGCCGATCAATTCAGTGAAAAATTCAATTACCGGATGCAATACACGCCCTCGTTTTTCTCCCGCCAATTAATCATCACTTGTCGAAAGTAGCCGATCCAATAATGCCGCATTGATTGTCGTGATTACGGCCGGGTGATCCATAGAAAAGCCTTACTGAAAAAAACTTTGAATGCCGCTGCTATTTTTTTTTCCGAATTGCCGCTGCCTTACCAGTGCAATTCTGCTTGTTGGTGGCACCACAAAGTTAATGTAAGCACCATGTGTGAACTTGGGTCTGGTGGTGTCTCTGGTAACAATGACCACAAGAACTCTAGGGAAAGTTGGATCTCAAATTGTTTGATGGAAAAGCGCCACACTGTTTTCATTGGTTTTGAGAGGTGTGTGTTACTAAGGAAGCCAACGGTTTATAGGGGCCATTAATGGGATTCTAGTATTGAATGCCGCTGGCTCAAGTAAACTTGATTTGCCGCTGCTCAACAACCAAACTGCCCAGTCAATACTGAAGCAGAATTACAAAGATGATATCACAAGGGAGGAGGCTGTCCAACTTGCACTTAAGGTGCTCAATAAGACCATGGACAACACTAGTCTCACTCCAGGTAAACTTGAACTTGCTGAAGTTTTTCTATCACCTTCCGTTGAGGTTAAATACCAGGTTTGTTCGCCTGAGGCACTTGGTCGCCATCGATCGATGCCGGGGGGAAAACCGGCTATGCAGAAGCCTTGAGTAACGACCGCCTTTAAGAACTGTTTTTATTTGCAATCTTGCTTCGGGCATATTTGGATTACTTTAATGCGTCTTTTTTGGTTTACCGGATATTCACATCAATTCTTTTTCATGGCTCCCACCAGTATGTTTTGTTCAATATGTTAGCCCCGGTGCCTTTGGGATCCGAATCGAGAGAATTATGGGATCCGGCCCGCTTGTCGATATGTGATAATAATTCGGCTATCAGCAATGCTCTCATTCATCTTTCTATTGCATTATTGGTTGCCTATAATCCCTTTTCCCAACATATTATCTTGTGAATGAATCTTGTAAATGAGATTCTCCGGAATCTTATTTTCCATGATTGTTATAGAGACAAGTCTCGATTGGCCCAATCTAGAAGCGTGTTTGGACTTTTTAATGTTCCGCTAAATGGTATGTTTGGATCTTGTTGATTGTATTCCAGCTTTTGATGAAGAATGTCTCCTTACTTGGACATTTGTGCGGATTTTGTCGGATATGCCTATACCTATGGGTTATTCAACGTTTTTTACTACCGGATCATCTTTCTATTCTACCATCGAGAGCTCCTCGTTCTTTTGTCAACATGTGGACGGCCCAAATTTATTTTGTGCACCGGAGGCAATCCATCCGGTTATATGCCTACACATACAAGTCCAAATTCACCACCCAAGAGTTTAATTTCCAAAGAATATATGGAGAAACCTTTCCTCATGGATGCCACAAAGAGAACTGCCAGATTGGGCGGAAGCATGGTATATTAAACGGCCTGTACTTGTTAAAGCCGTTAAATTGATACTAGACGAAATGAGTTTAGGTGTCTTCAAGGCCATTTCAGAGTTGATTGTTGTCATGGCTTCGCGACCGATGAATTGTTTGGAAAAGAAAGTTGCGGATTTAATTAATTGCCAATCTAACGTGTAAGACATGCCGCCGATCTCTTTGAAGCGGTTGCTTCGATCACTTTTGCCGATCCCGTGATGCCGAATCTTTGAATCGTCGATGCCGCTCGAAGTTTAGATTGCCGCCGAAGTTTAGAATTCGAAGTTTGAATTGCTTTCGAGTTTAGATTTGCCCGAAGTTTGAATTACCCCGGACTTGATCATGAATTGCCGCCGAGTTTACATTGCCGCTCGAGTTTAGATTGCCGAAGTTTGAATTACCACTGGACTTGATCATGAATTGCCTCGAGTTTAGATTGCCGCAAGTTTGAATTATCACTGGACTTGATCATGAATTGCCATTTCGAGTTTAGATTGCCTTTCGAGTTTAGATTGCCGCAAAAGTTTGAATTACCGCTGGACTTGATCATGAATTGCCGCTCGAGTTTAGATTGCCGCAGAAGTTTGAATTACCGCTGGACTTGATCATGAATTGCCGCTCGAGTTTAGATTGCCGCAGAAGTCTGAATTACCGCTGGACTTGATCATACCAGCACTAATGCACCGGATCCCATCATTTTTTACCAAATTACTAACCTACCAAGTACCATAAATATTAATACTTCTTTGCCACACAGGCCTTGCCTTGCCCATGTAACAAAGAGAGGGCGATGTTCCGGCCCCCACAAATGTGGCCCAATATAAGCCCAATTCAATACAAGCCCACGCCGAGCCCCATGCTCCAACTATAAACAAGCCCACGCCGTGAGCCCAACTATAAACAACTATAAACAAGCCCATGCTCGAGCTTAACTATAAACAAGCCCATGCCAGAGCTTAACTATAAACAAGCCCACGCCAGAGCCCATGCTTAGAGCTTATCTATGAAAAGCTCATGCTCAAAGCCTACATTCCACGAGCCGACAGCTTCTCCCGGTTCTTCAACTTCATTCCACGAAGCCGATGATGTCCGGTAGTTCTCCAACTTCAATCCATGAACTCGATAGTTCTCCCGCCAGATTCCTAACTTCTCAATCCACGAACCGACAGCTTCTCCCGCCAGATTCTCCAACTTCATCCCGAGATGGAAAGTTTCCCGCTTGATTCTCAACTTCAATCCACGAACCGACAGCGGTTCTCCCGCCATTCTCAACTTCATCCCACGAGGTGACAGTTCTCCAACTTCATCCTACGAAAGCCGACAGATGTCCCGCCAGTTCTCAACTTCAATCCCACGAATCGGTTCTCCAACTTCATCCCACGAGCCGACAGTTCTCCCGCCAGCTTTCTAACTTCATCCTACGAGCCGACAGATGTCCCGCGGTTTTAACTTCATCCCACGAAATGGCCGGATGTCCCGCCACTTCTCCAACTTCATCCCACGAAATGACAGCTTTTCCGCCAGTTCTCAACTTCATTCCACGAAGTGACATATGTCCCGCGGTTCTCAACTTCATCCCATTAAGCCGACAGGTTGTCCCCGCCTCTCCTTCCAACTTCATCCCATGATTGGGCAGGTTTTCCGCCAGTTCTCCAACTTCATCCCACGATTGGAATATTGGAGAACGAGGAAGTAACTATCACCAATGCTACCTTATAAAATCCAACCTTCCGTCATTTTTCGGAACCATTTAATCGAGACTTGATCCCAAACAAATATCTTTGGGTACGTAGGCAACTTCAAAACCGAAGTCCAGTCTCATCTTTCCCCAATCACCATCTCCAAAAAACATTACTCACAACCCTCAACTGGTGTGTTTTGGCAAATCTTGCTGAAACAGCTTCCTTTCCTCTTCCTTTCCAATTTCGACAACAAGAACACCATTCTCCATATAAGCTTTAATATCATCAGGTTTAGCATTCTCAGGTAACTGAAACCTCCTAAAAAATTTACCACTTCTCCTTTCGACGCGATGCCACTTGTCAGTTTTTTCTTCTTTTTCAACCTTTCTTTCTCCACTTATTTGAAGAATTCTACCTTCAACTTCAACTTTCACTTCTTCTTTGTTCAAACCAGGTAGATCAGCTTTGATAATATGTTTTTCAGGCGTTTCTTTCCAGTCTATTTGAGTATTTAGGAGTGATTTATCTGTATCAGTTGTGAAACGGAACGGATCCCATATTTCCGTTGAAGAAAATGGACTAAATATGTTGGAATGCTGTCCAAGCAAAGCTGGAATGATCGACATCTTTTTCACTCAAAGAAAAAAATTCAGAATGCTATGGTTTTGGAAACTGTTGTTTGATGTATTTATATTTATAGTGCTAGTTGAATGTTCTTGCTACGTCTAGATTCAATATATCTCAACTTGTCTGATGGATAACTATGGCTTGATCTCTTGCTTACGGATATTGTGCCACATCTCCCATTATTTTACCAGCTGTCTACACACCATAACAGTTGGCACCATCCTCAGGGCAGCAGCCAACAAATGTTTCAACTTGGTATCTTCTACATAGAAATGGTACAAGTGTAACATAGACGAGTTTAGTCCAAGTTGCGATCCATTCTTAGCCCAAATCAGCCCCGATCTCAGTGTAAATTGTAATAACTATCCAAGCCAACATTTTATAGACTTTCCTTTTCGATTATTGACTAGTGTTTGTAGGGTCCAAATTGTAATTGAAACCCTCCTTTTGTAGTTTTGTCTGGCCGGCTCAGAGTTATAAAGGGCCCGTGCGAAACATGAAAATTGGGACTCTTTAGATTATAAAAACACCATAATAGAGTTAATTAAGGGATTTTTTTATTATTATTATTTAAACAAAATTATATTTATTGTATGTCAAAAAGTGAATCATAAAAAAATACGGTCGTACACAACAAGCTACATTGCAAGTCCCTTTTGAATTGCAAATCTCATCTTTCTAAATACATATTTGTTAAAATTAGCTCTTATCACGTTGTTGTCAATTACCTACTAAATCCATTTATTTTTATTATATATATATTTTTTGTAAAATCCAATATTAACCTAAGAGTTCAATTTTTTACATTTTCTTTTGTTATAGAATTTATACAAAAAAAAAATGATCCCCCATTTCTCTTTTCTCTTTGAAAAAGTGAAAATATGAAAAATAATATATATATATATATATATATATATATATATATATATATATAGTTCTTTGGCCTTCATAATTTTTAGGATTTTTTTACACACGTACGTCTTCATCCAATAGGATGATGGGAACTATAATTTTGGGCCACTAAAGAAATAGGGCCTGTGCAGTTGCAAAAGTTGCACAACCTCAAAGCCGGCCTCACCACTTTTGTTAAGTGTTAGTGCACGATGACAGGAAAGAAGAGAGGGGGTTGACCAAGATTTTACACCGACCATCTATTTCTTTTGCTACTGGTCACACCGTTGGTCATCGTGCCATATTTCTTACGTACTACAAATACATACATTTTTTCACAAGCAGAGGCGGATCCAGTGGGCCGGAACTTAAAAAAAAGTACTTAAAAGTATTAAAACATTAAAAATGAAAAATAAAAAATACAACTCATGTTGTATGGCTTAGGATCACATTGGACTAGGTTTAGTCTCTCTCTCTTTGAGTTTTTGTTCAAATATCAAATTACCTAAAAAATTTAACTAAAGTTGTCCAATATCTTGGGCTTAAGTAATTGATCTACCAAATCCTAATATTGAGGCCTTTTCCAAATTGTTTGGTTGTGGAATTGGTGAGAACTCCACAATTAAGCGTGCTCGGGCAGGAGTAGACTAAGGATAAGTGACTTCCTGAAAAGTTACTATCCGGAGTCCAAAAACCTCACATTGTTGGATGTCCACAATGGTTAAGTGGGACAATATATATTGACATGGCAAGGTGAGGCGGGTCATACTACATAGTATAAGTGTATAGTGAAGGAAGAAACAACATCACAATTTGTTTTTAAGGTGGATGAGGAATGTGAGGAAAATGTAACTTTGTATCTAGCAACTCGGCTGGGCAAGAACCTTTCGGATCTTGGTTGGAGGAGATGGGAAGTTTTGATATCTTTAACACCTAATTGCATGGGGTGAGCAATTATTTTTAATATAACTAGTATATGAGAAGTTTAAAAACAACTTTCAATTTAATTGCTTTGGTTATGGATTACATCATTGAAAATTTGAAAGTGTGATAAACACCCAAAACTGTATTATAAAACCCCGTAGATAAGCCAAGTAATATTTCGGTTAATTATGTGCTTAATAATCATGAAATAATCATATTTTTGTGCTTTTGCAGATTTGCGCAACCAACGTAAAAATGATGATAAAGCCAGTATTTAAGCACGGAATAGTGTGCCTACGTAAATCTTTCAAAGTTAGCTTATGCAAAGCTCAACAAAACCCGCCTAAAGCCCAGGAACTCCAACAGGACGATTCCAAGTCAGAAAGGGATTACATGCACATAAGCATCAGACTTCCAAAGCTCATATATTTTGAACCGGGACTCCAATTTTGGCGAGTGGGCTGCTTAGACGATCAGTGTGATGAACTTTACGTAAAGGCGGGAAGTTGTAAAAATGCCAAAAGACCAGCCCACCATTGGACGCAGCACATGGACCCATTATGCGGGCCCACAAGATTGGATGAGTCACCATGCAAGTCAAGACAAAATGTTCAAATAATTGGCACAAATTGACACCTTGCATGACATTAATGAAGTTGACTAGATTTAGGTGCTAATAGTGTAAAAAAATGTAAGGTGTCAATTTGTTTTGATTTGGAGATAAGATAGAAATTAATGTTATTAATAGTGGGAGTTGGTTCACGTGGATGAAAGGAGAGAAAGCTTGAAATGGGCTGATTTGTATTTCATTTTGAACTCACTCCATTCATTCCATGTTCATGCATTTTATTTTATAAGTTAAACTTAGTTTGGTGTAATAGTATTAATAGAAACCACTTTAGTTTTCTAAATAAAAGTCTTACTTTTTAGCTTACAAATTCTTCTCTTTACACTCTTCTTCTTCTTGAATTCAGCATATAACAAACATATCTTGCATATTTTTCCTAGGATCATGAGCTAAAACCCTCCTAAGGGGAGGGTTAATGATACTCATGTGAGGATCAGTACACATTTTATGGTTGTAGAATCACTGCTTAGAGGCTTAGGTTTTATTTGACATCTAGTTACAAAATAACTGAGACTGACAAAATTTGGAGCCTGGAACTTTAAAAAAGTTCACTGATTAGAGAAGAGGTGATTTTATTCCCTAAAAATGTATGTAACTAATCTTGCATGAGTAGGTTAATCCTCTCCTTATCTTTCTCTCTTTATTGATTTAAGAAACAATTTGCAAATTTCAGATAACTTGTGTAGTAAGTAATTGTTAGGAAAAAGGAATCTTGAAAATACCAAAACAAAAATCCTTCTCACTTAGTTCTCTAAGGTGCTAGATTTCAATTGTGATATAATTCTTGTCTTAAGGTTGGAACAAAACCATACCAACAAAAACACGTGAGTAAGGAAAAATTGAGTTTTAGCACGTAGTAGGTTTCGAAAATCTAATTTCAAAAGATACTTAAAAGTGTTTACATCAAGTGGCGCCACTGCCATCTGAAAGTCGCAAGGATAATACGTTACAAACTGGAACTAAACCAAAGGGGGAACCCCACTACTAACCCTCCATCCTTTTCATTTTACGTTTTTGAGTGTGTTTAGTTTGTAGTTTCCTCGCGTTTCGCTACTGATCCCGTACTGTTGTTTTGTCTCGCTTACAGGAACCATATGCACAACCCTGGAACAACATCTATACCAATTTCTAAGACTTCTGGGAAAATTTCATCAGACTGTGGATTTATTGGATCGCGTACACGTAAAGAATTATCGCGTCCGCGAGTCACTACAGTCGCGTGGGCTATCATATTGGTCATGTGCGCTAGCTATTTGGATCTGTTGTAGTCCGGATTTCAATGCAAGAACAACCTGTTCTGTAGCACTCCAGTAGGGGTCTGAGCCCAGGCTCTTTGTTTTGAATTAGTCTAGTAACTTCTGGAGTTCAGGACGTTCACAAGTTGAAACAACGGTTTCCTTTCTTTGGCGGAATTGCGGGACGCTTGCAGGTTCCAATTTTTATTATACTTTTGCATGATCACATGTATCTAGTTATTATGTCATAGGTAATGGACTATTATTTGCATATTAGGTTAGAAATATGTATGAATCATGTTAATATATATATATATGGTTGCATGGTTGAGTGATTCATACATATTTCATATTGTGTATATATATGGTTGAGTGATTATCAATTGCATCTTAATGTATATATACATGTCCGTGATAATGTTTTGCATGGTTATATCTATATATACGTATAAGTGGCTGTTGTTGCATGTTTAGTATCTATCTATTTATAAGTAAACTGTCTTGTTTAATAAGTTGATTTTGTCACGAAAGAGGAAAACATTCCAACGAAAGTTAAAATCGGAGTTGGGTAAGTTGTTTCTAAACCCTGCGGGGTGAAGTTGCTTTCTATATGACATTCGCAATCTCATTGAGTATTGACGAAATCGAATTATTATGCAAAACACGAGTAGTATATTAGTCTATATATAATACGTTGCCTGTTTAGTTTTTACGTATATGTTACGTCTTTGCCTATCAGTATATATACGCGTACGTATATTATTCTTCACATGCTACCATATCTAGATACGTATGAGTAGTTACAATTTGCTGTTAGTGTATGTCGGGGCAAAAAGTTAACCCGACACTCCCTATGTAGTGGTGCTTCTGAAAGCACGAAAGAGATGGGGATTAAGGTTTTTGAAGAAGAGAGACTGCACCAACGTTCTGGTTGTCTACGTACCCAGTGAGGAATCCGGGATCAAGTCTCCTAAAAATGTAGTTCTAACGTAGTTCTGGAGGCTAGAGAAGCCTTCGTATATATAACAATCTCCTGCCTTGGCGGGCAATAAAGTGATTCTCGGAGATTGCCTTCCTTAATGAATCCTAGTATGATCTTTGTTTCGATCAAATATGATCAAAACACTAAGTGGTGACGAAAGAGATAAAGAGCGTAGAAAAGTAGTTAGAAAAGTGATGGTAATCGGGAGAATGATGAGACTGTACCTTTCAGTTGCCTACGTACCTAAATTATCTATGGGTCAAGTCTCAAGAACGTAGTTCTGTATGAAAAATAGTTTGGTATTTATATCTGTAGAGTAGAGATTTCTTGTAGCGCAAGTAATTGTAATTGAACCTGACTCTTAATTGATGATTATCTCTTTGATATGAAACGAATCTAGACATAAATTAATGTTCGTAAGTGGCAAGCCATGTGGGTGGGGTTCAGCCCTAGACACATGAGTTAATGGGCCTGTACATTGATCTATGATATTGCAAATTGGGCTTTAACCATGTTGATTAAATTAATAAAGTTGAGACTCCTACCAATGGATGTTGCCACGTAGGTGGGGGTTGAAACACCGCCCCCTCTTTGGCATGCGAACAAAGTTCATATGGCAAAGAAGATAAGAAAAATCAAGGAAAAAATGGAATAAGAAAAGAGTGAGTAGAATGTATAACAAAGTGTCATGTGAATGTAAACGATAGGAAAATAGACTATCGGGAAAAATAAGTGGCTAATCCAGTGTTGTCTTGGCAGCGACAACTTGATTTGAATAAATAAGTTGCGATAGAATCAGGATGTCTTACATCATAACGTGGATACTGCACAATACTGATAGATGTAAAATTTCATGCAATTCGTTGAATTAAATCCAAATAAACGACCATTCTATTATCGGGAGCCGCATATTATTATTCAAAGTGGCTAGCGAGTAGCGACTAACTTAGAATAATTAATCGAAACTTAGTTGCCCCCAGCTGAAGAGTTGTGTGTATACCGCAAATGACAGTTTCGTACTCGGCCATATTATTTGAAGCGTCAAAACCCAAACGTAGAGACCTCTCCATTATGTCTCCATTCAGCTTCAAGATGACAAAACCAAGATCGGAGGCGGACTTGTTATTCGAACCTTCGGTGTAAATCCAACAATCAGTTGATATAGCCAATAAGTATTGCCAGTCATCGCCCCTGGGAGGTAATGACAATTAGGTATCGACGTTTTCCTCATCGAGTAATGCGTTCGACACAGAAATATCATCAATAAGAAAATCAACCATTAGCGAAACCAAAGTTTGTCTCTTTTTAACTGTATGAGTGTCAGAAACAATGTTGTAAGCGCTAAGGTAACTTTTCCATTCTGCGACTCGATTCGTAGACATTACGAAAAAACTTGTGCAACAGATATTGAGTATAAACTTCGACTATTCCTTCCTGGAAATAAACTTAAGACGTCCGGCAGCATGAAACAAAGCTAATACAATTTTCTCAATGCAAGAATGCCTTGATTCAGCTGATATAAGAGTCTTGCTAATAGAGAATATGATACGACTATCAGCACTATGAAACGACAAAGGACAAATATAAATTGGATATGTTTTGCTAAGATTCGTGAAAAGTAACCATTGCGAAGTCCGTACGTATCGTCTTGAACTCGTGGGTAACCATTGCGAACAACGAGAATCTAATCACCACCATGTAAATGATCCCACATGCAACTATGTTGTTGGCGTGTGGGACGTTGTAGTGTGATAGATACAACACCATTTTTGAAAACTCATGGATGACCATACGTTGTGAACAACAGAAATCTCGTCCTCACCACGTAAACCATCCCACACGCTACGATGTCATTTGCGTGTGTTATATTATGGTGCGATAGATTTCACATCATTTTCGAGAGGAATGGTTCGTTTCAGACGATGCTTGTAGTAATTGTTTTGTTTTTGTACACACTTGAACTATCAAAGAAGTGTTTTGCGAGACATTGGACTTACATTATCCGCATCAAACGATGGAGAATCGTCTGAGGCAATAACTTCGCGCTGAATAATTTGGTGCATCGGTGGAACGACAGTAGGGTCACGTGCAACCTGTTGTTGACAAGGAGTAGGAAGGATTAGTCCATTATCGCCAACTTAACCTTGAACATCATGTACGCGATGATCGACAATAATTGTATCGGGAACTTGAGCTCTTCTAGTATTTGTCATAATTTTTGCAGAACGTGATTGAAGGTGTTGAATAAGAATCGCAGACGGCGCTAATTATGTTTCGACCAAATATGATCAAAATACTAAGTGGTGACGAAAGAGATGAAGAGCGTAGAAAAGTAGTTAGAAAAGAATTGGTGATCGAGAGAATGATGAGACTGTACCTTTCGGTTGCCTATGTACCCAAATTATCGATGGGATCAAGTCTCAAGAACATAGTTCTGTATGAAAAATAGTTTGGTATTTATATATGTAGAGTAGAGATTTCTTGTAGCTCAAGTAATTGTAATTGAACCTGACTCTTAATTGATGATTATCTCTTTGATATGAAACAAATCTAGACATAAATTAATGTTCGTAAGTGGCAAGCCATGTGGCTAGGGTTTAGCCTTAGACACATGAGTTAATGGGCCTGTACATTGATCTATGATATTGCAAATTGGGCTTTAGCCCTGTTGATTAAACGAATAAAGTGGAGACTCTTACCAATGGACGTTTGCCACGTAAGTGGGGGTCGAAACAATCTTATCTAAAATAGGATCATTCCCCAAGATTTCATTCTATCCTTGTGCAAGATCTTATCGGATTGCACTAGGATTTCTCGCCTCCGCGGATCGGGTTACTGGATCAGAATCATTCAGATGGATTGGATCCATGAACTTAGGCCACCCGGATGGGCCCTGGATCTGTTATGATCTTTGATGGATTAGAGGACCAGATGATCCAAAAGTGTTTATTTGACAGCCACTGGACTAATCCGTCACTGGTTTCACTCCCGGACCATGGTCCGAGTACGTTCTGGACCGAAAATATGATGTAGGGTACTCACATTGCCCCCTCTTCAACAGATGAGCAAGCGAAGTTGAAGATGATCTGTTGAAGAATTAAAGTGTTAGGAAAAACCAAAATGACATTATAGGGAATGTGTAAGGTGTAACGTGAAATAAGAAGGAATATGTAATGGAGACGGGGTGAAAAAGTGTGAAAATAATTGAAATAAACAAAAGTGAAAAAATTAAAGGGTATAAATGGAAATGATTTTTACAGGTAAAAATGATAAAGAAATGGTAGGGAGTTAAGTGTAAAACTAAGTGTAAAAAATGAGAGAAGTGGTTGTGAAGCAATAAATGTTATGAATTAGAAGAGGGGAAAAGTGAAAATGTGGGAAAAGTAAAAGGGGTTGGTGGGGTAAAAAAAAGATGTTGGTAATAAATCGGTGGGTGGAGTTTAAAAGATAACAATTGTGTGGGTGGGGAGTGAAAGAAAGATATAAGAAGAGAAAGAAGAATAAGAGGACAAGTGAAGAACTAAGTCTTACCATGTAAGTGTGCTTCCATTTTTTCACTTAGTTCCTTTGTGTAGTGTTCACTAGATGTTAATTAGGTAAAACCTTTCACTTCTACCTTATGATCTTTAGGGGATCTCTTTTAAAACACATAGCTTGGGACTTTAGTGGGTAAAATGAGTGACCAAGTTAATGATATGGCCATGGAAGAGGCTAATTCGGCCTATAAATGAACAAAATAAGCTGAAATAGCTAGTAAAGGGCTGACCCGGTGAAAAAACATGATGACTCGGCCTGAAAACTATTAACCCGGCAAGAAAACAAGCTGACTTGCCCTAAAAAATGGAGGAAACTCATCGGGGCTAGACTTAAGGAGGCCTGAACTGGCCTGCATATCGCCGGATCCGGTAGGAAACCGCTCGAGCTGGGAAAAACCAAAGTTGGCAAGTAAAATGGCTGGAAAATGTCTGAACCAGCTGGAAAATTGCTGGACCGGTGGTAAAAACACCTGAACCGGTTGGAAAATTGCTAAACCGGTGGTAAAACGACTGAACCGGTGGTAAAAACGCTTGAACTGGTTGTCGATGCCTGTGCCGGTTGCTAGTTAGCATAATGGGCTTGTGGATATTTTGGATATTGAAATATTGGGTTTTTTGTAATTGGGTTGCGGAAGTAATATAGTGGGCTTTGGAAGGGGCTAATTAATATTAGGCTTAGCTGGAAGAGAAATTCGACCCGCTCTCAATTCAATATTATGTCAAGGGGTGGTTGTCTGGTCTTCGAGTATAATGCCGGCAAACTCCGCATGAATATACCCTGTGATAG
Organism: Coptis chinensis; assembly: GCF_015680905.1. Classification (NCBI taxonomy): domain Eukaryota; kingdom Viridiplantae; phylum Streptophyta; class Magnoliopsida; order Ranunculales; family Ranunculaceae; genus Coptis; species Coptis chinensis. Next base: position 42,476,131 of record NC_141463.1, read on the forward strand.
TTATCTTAACATTCATTGCATTTCCATATTCATTTTCCAATTACTAGAATTGAAACAGCTTGTGTACTTAACTGGCTGTGTGAATGCAGGACAACGCATGCGCCACCAATTCAACGATGGGTGCCAAGAGATAACTTGATAATAGATCGTACGGTGACAAAATTAACAGTTGAAGACATCCGAAATAGATTCAACATACCGGACTACATTGGGATTCGTAAACCGCATAAGAGGGGAAAAATGCGGATGCAGTGAGACTAGGTGAAGTTATTGTTAGCTACTATCAACTTCTCTTCGGTCTGCATTTTCCATTAAACGAGTTAATGGTCTATTTACTATCCATGTGGGAGGCTTCACCAGGTCAAATGTGCGTAACGTTTTACATGATCATCTCCCGGCTGGAAGCGATTTGCCAAGCGTACAACTTGCATTTGAACTGGGAATCCATCTACTACCTCTTAGTTCTGGAACCTGTGCCATCCAGAGGCTGTATTTGCCTGCAGGTGACATCACAAGTGGGGGTTGGAATTTATTGGCTTTCTCCGTAGCCATAAAGGGTGGGACACACCATGTTACATAATCAACAACTGGAGGTAACCCGAGTACGATGAATTTATCCCTTGTACGTTTAAAGGTAAAATGATCCTCTGAATGAATTCAAATTAATCATGTATGTTTGTCAAATAACCGAATTTACTGTTCCTGATCAGGTGTAGATGAGATTCGTGCTCATGAAGGGGAATTGACTGAAAAGATGTGGAGTAATCTGAATGTACTGTGTAGCCTACCGCCAATGGCATATGATTTGTCATACCCAGATGAGGTGGTGTGGTGGATACGTGACATAATGCCAACGCCGGTAGGTACCGGTCATGCTGTTGGTGGGGTGTCGAGAGCGCCAGGAAGCGCAACCTTTAGCAGTAACCCTCCCCGTGGCGCACGAGTACCTAACGTGGCAAGGGAGGCAATGCCAGAGGTGCATGGAAGGCCCCACCGGAGACTGGCTACCCGTCACATATCATATGTGCCACTGGTTTACTCGTGGGAGCACACCGAAAGTGTGAGTTCTAGGGTTGCATCCAGTAACCACTTGAATTCTGAAAATAATGCTGGAACTCCCTTTGGAAATAACTTTACCAATGGTAACTCATAGGTGTGTGAGCAGTGCATTTCTTCAGAACAACTTACTTTGCTACTCGAAAATAAAAGATGACTTTAATTTTGCTTGTCAGGAACAGTGCTTGGTCTGTTGCACAGGAGGAATCTTATTGTCAGTAGATATCAGAGGACGAGGAGGAACCAGATGCCCCCATAAATGTTCGAGGAAAGGGTGTGCAGTTGGGAGAAACACCACCCAACTGCACCCCCATAAATGTTCGAGGAACCAGATGCTCCTAGTTAAATGATTCCGGTTTCATGTTGGGAGTGGTGGTAGTTCCGAGTGATTACTCTTAGATATATTGCCTATTAGTATGGTGGTACCGACCTTTACTCTTAGAGCTTCGCGTGGATCGATGGTTGTTCGGTGTCACATAGAGAGCGGACCCCTAATATATCTAATACTGGAATAGAAGTACTAAATTCCGCGTCATCTGGATCCCATGGCCGCTGATCTGCCTATAGGCAATTTCCAAATCCTGATCATGCTCCCCGAGAGTAGTCGCCTGTGCTGCCATTTGAGGAGATTATTGAAGCGATTAACACGCTACAACGGGATTTAGACCGGGTAAACAAATGCACCTGAACTTGTAAATTTATTAGTAAAGAAACGAGTTAATATATGAATATTTATATTGAATGCAGCTACGGGTGTTAGCCACACGACGCTATGAGAGCCATAAGGAGGAGAATGCTCGCTTAGCCAGAGATATTGCGGCGCGAGATGCGGAGCTTGATGCGCTAAAGGAGGAGTTATCCTATAACAGTGCTTGAACTGTTCCTATCGTAGTTTAGATTTGGTGTTCATGTATGTTTGCATGAATTAGCTTGTTTAAAATCGGGAGAAATAAAAACTCAGTTAATAAGTTGGATATGTTAAATGTATAACCATCCTCATAAAATATTAGACGGTGGTCTACCGTTGCCGCGACTATATCAATGCAACTAAGTCACTTGATGAACAAGCGTAGTTACATTACAAAGATTCTCCAGTAGATGATCCTTGTGGAGACCAAAGGACAACCAGAAGTGCCACATTAGTTTGGTTAATCTGAGTGTAGCTTAGATTTCGCCACCAAGGGTAGACACTTAATGTAACCTAAGCAATTGCACCCAGACCAAAAACGATACATTATCGTTCTTGGGTTTGCATTGTCGAACCATGATACCAGGCGTAGGCCTGCTACACCACGCAAGCCGAACCTGAAGTGCAGGATAGCCTTCCCCACCCGGGTTTAATAAGTTTAAGAATAGAAACTGTTACACGTTGGAAGAAATTGTTACCGGCTAGTAGAGACATCAAGGAATCTGTCAGCAAATAATAAGAGATCATATGAACTATATTTCATAAAAAATATGCCCCCAAGTAGGCTTTGAGATGTTAGAAAACTAATGGACTAAACACTTCGAACTGCATGGTGTAGTAGGCAACTTATGGACTACACGTTTTTTTTTTAAATTTTTTTATGGCGGGCATGAAGAAGGAAAATAAGTGAATGGCATGAATGTCAATGATCGAATAAGACTTATTATGTAATGGGTATGTGAAAGCAGTGGCTTAATAATATAATCTAAGATTTATATTGTAGTAAATTGTGAGAAAACACTTAACAAATAAAAGTGGAATACTTATCTGAATGTCTGGAGGTAAGATTGTAATCATCGTGCTTGAAGATCATATCTAAGATTTGATTAGATCTGATTGTAGCTTTCCCGTGACACCATATTATAGAAGTCTGAAGTTTTGAACTAACTCCATAATTTGTTAGTTGACCATTAGATCTTCTCTACATGCCAATGTTTCCTTAGACGACAATAGAAACTTTCCCTATCAATTTTATAAAACTTCTGGCGTTGCTATTTTTGTTTTAATTTCGTAAGCATTGTCGCGCATCACACTCTCGTGATTGTAATTGAACTTTATAGTGGATTTTCTTTGGTATGATTATGAACATCCAATATGCCATATTGGAAGTTTGAACCAAATTGGCCTGGTAGAGAACAAGAACTTCTTGGTCCCGTCCCCACAGACGACGCCAAAGAATGTCGGGGCAAAAAGTTAACCTGACACTCCCGATGTAGTGGTGCTTCCGAAAGTACAAAAGAGATAGGGATTAGGGTTTTTGAAGAAGAGAGATTGCACCAACATTTTGGTTGCCTACGTACCCAGTGAGGAATCCGGGACCAAGTCTCCTAAAAACGTAGTTTTGGAGGCTGCAGAAGCCTCCGTATATATAACAATCTCCTGCCTTGGCGGGCAAGAAAGTGATTCTTGGAGATTGCCTTCCTTGATGAATCCTAGTATGCATGATCTTATCTAAAATAGGATCATTCCCCGAGATTTCATTCTATCCTTGTGCAAGATCTTATCGGATTGCACTAGGATTTCTCGCCTCCGTGGATCGGGTTACTGGATCATAATCATCCGGGTGGATTGGATCCATGAACTTGGGCCACCCAGATAGGCCCTGAACCTGTTGTGATCTTTGTCGGATTAGAGGGACGGATGATCCAAAAGTGTTTATTTGACAGCCACCGGACTAATCCGCCGCTAGTCTCACTCCCAGTCCATGGTCCAAGTACGTTCTGGACCGAAAATATGATCTAGGGTACTCACAGTGTAGATATACATATACATAATATATATTTGCCTATTAGCCTCCATATACGTATTACTGATGTTTCCGATTTCGCCACGAGATACAGTGGCCTATAGTATTTGTTTGATGGTATCAAATGGTGACTATTGAATATGGAACTCCGGGTTATTCATTGGAATTTGAAGTATGTTGGAGATAATTTCCCTAGTCAATTCAAATATCTACACTAACATGCAAATTGTAACTACTCATACACATCTAGATATGGTAGCATGCGAAGATAACATACATACGCGTATATATACTGATAGACAAAGACGTAGCGTATACGTAAAACCTAAACATGCAACGTATTATATAAAAACTAATATACTACTCGTGTTTTGCATAATAATTCAATTTCGTCAATACTCAGTGAGATTGCGAATGTCATATATAAAGCAGCTTCACCCCGCAGGGTTTAGAAACAACTTACCTAACTCAGATTTTAACCCTCAAACAATTGCCAAAACATGCAAAGTTTCTGAAATATATGTGCACCACAAAAAGGAGAGTCAAGGTTCCTCAACAAGCGTTCCTCATCGAACAGTTTTCGTCCATCACCGAATACAATGGTATAGTAAAATACAGGGACACAAGTGAAACATGTGTTGTTGTTATACATAATTATGTAACAGCAACTATGGGTATCCATAGTAGGTCTTTTCATGTTAGATTCCCAAAACAATTAATGAGGTGTTCACAATGTTAGAAAATACGGAGGAAGGTTTCACATGGCAGTTAGACCAACACATATTTTCTATCTTGAGTTGTCAAATAGGATATTGAAAATAACGTCCCTAAAACTGTTACTGAAGTATGCAAAGAGATAGAACGTACGGAGGTGAAGTAGCCACAGTATAGTTAGACCTAAAGGTAATTTGTGAATTGATGTAGCAAACCTCAATAATGGAAGATGGATAGAATATATGATAGAGCTGCGTGCGCGACAAGTTGTAGGCTACCGTGTAGCGTGCGTGACTTGCTATGAACATTAGGACCTACTGGATGGTAAATTTGATGATGGCTAATGTGTATATATATCTAATTGTCTATATTAGTCTTTCCTATGTTATTGTTTTTCTTTGTTTATTTATGTATAATATATTATGTTATAATAACTTTCTATTATGGCGATCCAGTCCTAATTTTGCTCACGTTTCTTCGGTAATTTCTTTATTTATCCATTGATACTTCGAGGACTAAGCATCATTCAGTTTGGGGGTGCTTTAAACCTGTAGCAAAAATTAGGCAACTTGTAGGTTGTATATAGTTTCTACTTTTTTTTTAGTTAATGTACTTAGTGACCAAGTCTTGTTTCCTTTTCGATGATGAAAATTGTCTAGAAATCTCACATTAGCATTTGAATTAGGATTTGTTTTAAGATAATACGTATGCAATAGTTTTTAGATCTTTTCATGAGTATTCATACACTGAGTATCATCAATTGTACATAGCAGTAAATTTTTGGAACCCACGATTAGTCTACTTAAATTATCAATCCTATGAGAATCTAACAAAAAAAGCCTCGATATGTGTGATATGTGAGTAGTGACACAGAGAAGTAGTTTTTCCGAATAGAGAAAATCATGCGTCTACTTACTTGATCACCATCCGAACCCTATGCGAGAATTTAGGCCGTCTTTGGATCGACATAGCCAAAAATTCATACTTGTTACAAATTTTATCACTAGTCACACCACAAAACCTTTCATCAAACCTTTCACTTTCATCAAAAATTTCTTACCCATCTATTAACCCAAAATAAAATAAACATACATAAATTATAAGTATGAGAAATAGGATGAAATGTAGAAAAATAAAGAGAAAGACTTGTCCCAAATCAGTTACTTGCCTCAGGAAATAAAAAGAAAAGAAAGTTATAATTATTTGTTCTTAAGTTAAAAAATAAAATAAAAATAGAACTCTAAAAGCTTAAGACCAAAGAATGGAAACTCATGTAGAAGCAGGAAAAGAAAACAAGGATTTCTCTAAGTGTAAATATCTTGAAGACCTTATTCTCTCATACTTGTCATTTTTTATTTTCCATTTCCATTTTCTTCTACACCACCACCTAAGCCCCACAATACATAATAAAGACCTCTAGCTCAATTAGGAGTAGGATGGTGTGATAATAAACAGTAGATGTGATTGATCGACCTCAGCTTCTCTGTTTGTCATTGAGATGTAAGGAAACGTGTGCCACTGCACATTGGAGTTAGAGAAACCTGAGTAGAAAAATTAAGAGTGAATTTGTGTGTCGACACATACTTGTGAAAACCTATTTAGGGACGCTCTCCAAAGGATCCAGAAATGGCCCTGCTTGTACATTTCAATGTAAAGTACATTGTATGCATGTTCATATGTAGATTTTTTAATTATTGTATGCATATTAACTTGAGTTTTAAATGAATAATCAATCATCGTTCCCTACTAAGGAGATGTATAGATATCTGAGATTAATTTAGGAAACATGTTTTTCTTACTGAGTTGTTATAGTATAGATAAAGTTTGTGAGTATTTTTATAGAAAACTCTCACGAGCCTATAACTCGTCCACTAGGAAATTCCTAGTGGTTTAATGTCTTGTTGCATACGGTTAATGCAACCGCACTCTGCGAAACGAGAACTAGCTCAGGACTACACATTTTTGGCCACTTATCTGTTAAATGTCTCTTCTTTGCTTGAAGACAAGCAAAGTGCTATTTGGGGGTGGTGTTATAAGCACCCAAAACTGTATTATAAAACCCCGTAGAGACGTAACATTTTGGTTAATTATGTGCTTAATAATCATGAAATAATCGTATTTTCGTGCTTTTACAGGTTTGCGCAACCAATGTAAAAATGAGGATAAAGCCAGTATTTAAGCACGGAATAGTGTGTCTATGTAAAGCTTTCCGAGTTAGCTCATGCAAAGCTTAACAAAACCCGCCTAAAGCCCAGGAACTCCAACAAGACGATTCCAAGTCAGAAAGAGATTACGTGCACATAAGCATCAGACGTCTGAAGCTCATATCTTTTGAATTGGGACTACAATTTCGGCGAGTGAGTTGCTCAGACGATTACTGCAACGAACTCTACGCAAATGCGAGAAGTTGTAAAAAGCCAAAAAAACGGCCCACCACTAGACGTAGCACGTGGACCCACTATACGGGCCCACAAGATTGGATGAGTCATTATGCAAAATGTTCAAATAATTGGCACAAATTGACACCTTGCATGACATTAATGAAGTTGACTAGATTTAGGTGCTAATAATGTAAAAAAAAATGCAAGGTGTCAATTTGTTTTGATTTGGAGATAAGATAGAAGTTAATGTTATTAATGGTGGGAGTTGGTTCACGTGGGTGAAAGAAGAGAAAGCTTGAAATGGGCTGCTTTGTATTTTATTTTGGACTCACTCCATTCATTCCATGTTCATGCATTTTATTTTCTAAGTTAAACTTAGTTTGGTGTAATAGTGTTAATGGAAACCACTTTAGTTTTGTAAATAAAAGTCTTACTTTTTAGCTTACAAATTCTTCTCTTTGCACTCTTCTTTTTCTTGAATTCAGCATATAACAAACATATCTTACATATTTTTCCTAGGATCATGAGCCAAAACCCTCCCAAAAGGAGGGTTAATGATGCTCATGTGAGGATCAGTGCACATTTTATGGTTGTAGAATCACTGCCTAGAGGCTTAGGTTTTATTTGACACCCATTTACAAAATAACTGAGACCGACAAATTAAAATTTGGAGCCTGGAACTTTAAAAAAGCTTGCGCACGCGACCCATAGACACTAGGATCACTCGCGCGCGCGATTGCTGGAGAATGCAGAATTTTATTTTTGTTCGGATGGCGTGAAATGAAACTAGGAGTTAAAGAGCCATTTCAGAGATGAAGTATCTCGACAACTCCTCATGCTAGCAAGATGTACTAAGAGATAAGTACCTCTTGCTAGGGATCGATACTCGAATCAGTTTTGGGTTTGTCTGTGAACCCGGGATTGATTAGAGAAGAGGTGATTTTATTCCCTAAAAATCTATATAACTAATCTTGCATAGTAGATTAATCCTCTCCTTATCTTTCTCTCTCTATTGATTTAAGAAACAATTTGCAAATTTTAGATAACTTGTGTAGTAAGTAATTGTTAGGAAAAGGAATCTTGAAAATACCAAAACAAAAATTCTTCTCACTTAGTTCTCTAAGGTGCTAGATTTTAGTTGTGATATCATTCTTGTCTTAAGGTTAGAACGAAACCCTTACTCTAAATATACCGACAAAAACACGTGAGTAAGGAAAAATTGAGGTTTAGCACGTAGTAGGTTTTGGAAATCTAATTTCAAAAGATACTTAAAAGTGTTAACATCAAATTGGACATGAATACAACTTCATAATTTTTTTAAAGAAAAATTGTTTCTTTGCTTCTTAATGCAGACTCGCTTGCAACCTTGTCAAATTCACCCTGCAATAAAAAAAAAAATTATTCACTTTTAGGAGTTTTAGGTGTCCATTTTATAAATTAAAAATGAGGGTGAATAACAAGTAACAAGATATATAAATTAAAAAAATGAGGGTGAATAAAAGTCGCATGAGAGCATCCCACGGGTTCATTTAAATTTAAAATTTGAGCGGGACAAATCTCATAGTAAGTTGTTATGCGTAGAGTCTTATGCAGTAAGAAGTGGACATTATGAGGGTCATTTTATAGTAAATTTTAGGAATCTTAAACAAGCAATATCTCAATACGGTGTCGACAATGACGTGGATCAGGACATAGAGGTGGACATCATGAGGGTCATTTTATTGGATTTGAATGTTGAGCTTGAAACATAAGTAGGGCTCCAAGAAAGCATTAATCCGGACTTGATTGTCCAAGTGGAACAAGAACCTTAATCGATGAATTCCGACTCATTTGTTCAAGTGGAACCTTAAACTCAATCGATAGCAGTGTTATTAACATCTTGGCAGAGGGTTGAGGATGAAGCTCGATTAGTGCTATCATGGCTAGAGGGTACCAGGAAAGAAGATCGACCAACACGAATTCATTCTGGTGTTGAGCAAAAAGAAAGTTAAGTGCAGGCGAAACGAACTAGCGGGTTGAAGCAGGCCCATGTTTCTCCACCAATTACTAGATCTAAGTTACAAACTAACTAGGGTTAGTAACTATATGCTAGATGATAGAACCTGATTGTGTATGAAGGGTGTGGTCTTCATTGTTAGAAATGGGAGACACCTTGCATATTATAACTTTGATTAACTTGTTTTCAAGGTGGAATTGCATCTATACAAGATGCATTATCCTTGTGTTTGCATTGAGATTGGATGAGTGTTGCAGAAAAATATGTTAGCACAATGATGTAAATAGAACCCACCACTTTTTTTTTTTTTTTTTTTTTTCTCTCGCTCCAATAAAAAAGTTAGCTCACTTAAAAAATGTCTTGTCTTGTGCAGCAAAACACACATATTTTTCAAGTAAACTTTAAAAGATATGACCCCTGATGTTTGAGACACATATGGTGTGGCAAGTCTTTTGAGGCATTCCAAGCCTGCACCACATGAGAGAGGAATCCGGTTTTGTCGTCCCGAACTCACGGTGTCCAGCTATCCAGCTAATGAGAAACAAGCAAATAAAGGGTCAAGGGTTGTTTGCAAATTAAATTTTTTAAAGATCTTCTATATTAAGCACTAGCCCTTCCCAAATTTGTGGAATCTCTCCAGATTCTCTATGAGAAAAAAGTCGCTCCTAGGTGCTTAGGAGACTTCTATCCACTACTTTTTAACTATTGATTAACTCTAGTTAATTAAATTCCAATTAAATATTTATTTTATTCTCTTAGGTGCTTAGGAGCGAAAAGTCTTCTAAGCACCCATCTACTATTTTTTAACTATTGATTAACTCTAGTTAATTAAATTCTAATTAAATATTTATTTTATTTTCTCTCCAAATCATTTTATTATATATATATAATAATAATAATAAATCTTATATAATAAATTGAAAGCTATGCTAACATTTATGAAAAAACTCTTAAATAAATTTTATCATAATTCTTAAATAAACATAAATGCAATTACAAATTGCTACTTTATTACAACCCAAAATATTGACGATAATAGCTAATACAAAATAAAATTGATAAATTCGCGGTGTAATTGAATGAAAGAGAACTCCTTGAAAAATCTGCAACACAAAATTAAAAACTTATTTGCAAATTTTTAAATTTAAATTTTAGTTAATAATTTATTTTATTTTTTCTTATGGAAACACAAAAAAAATAAAAGATTTGTGGAAAAAAAAATAGAATGATTTGGAGAGAGTATTAAATAAATATTTGTTTAGATTTTCATTAACTAGAGTTAATCACTAGTTAAAAGAAATGGTAGATATGTGTGGTGGATGTGTGCTTAGGGCTCCTAAGCGCGCCTAGGAGCGAATTTTTTCTCATTTTCTATAATCTTGATGTTACTTTCTTTCAGTATTTTTCATTTTCTTAAAAAATAGTAAAGATTCGAAACTTCAATTGCAATTTTATTTTGATTAAACCAAATAATTGTCTGTGATGTCGCACTTGTTATCGATTGTAAGAAACAATCTTTTACTAATATCAACATCAATGGTGTGCTTGATTGATTTAACTAAAAGAAATGGTGTTGGATTAAATTATGTTACATTGTTATTTCAACAACGTGTGTGTTATATACTAAATCATAGCAATACCAGTACGCACTAATAACTAACTCAAACCAATTTAATCAGCTCATATTCACAATATAAGACTGCAAAGATGATATCAAGCCAGACTAACACATGTTTACAATTCTTTCTCAGTCCTTTTGTCCAGTGATTTAGTTTTCATTTTTTTCTTCTTTTTTTAAACTAATGACTCTCCAGGACAAATCAGAGGAAAAAGTAACTCTAGAGGACACCTTTTTTTTTAATTAATCAAAAAGACCGGGTAGATGAAAGGTCAAGTATACCCTTGATGCAAAATTAAAAATGGCTCGGGTAGATGAAAGGTCAACTATACCCCTATAACGAAATAATAAATAGCCCGGCCCAACCAAAACGACCCGGTGTATATAGTATGAATAGTGATTGTTCATACCTATTTAACATGAGCTATGAACATTCATTGTTCATACCTATTTGGGGTATGAACAATCACTGTTCATACCTCAACATAATGTATTATCAGTAAAAGCACCTATATATTGGAGTATGAACAATCACTTTTCATACCTATTTGGGGTCAATGTTCATACCTAAACATAATGTATGATCAATTAGAACACTTATTGGAGTATGGATAATGATTGAATAATCACTGTTCATACATCAACATGAGCTATGAACAATCATTGTTCATAATTTGGGGTATAAATAATCATTGTTCACACCTGAACATAATGTATGATCAATAAGAACACTTATTGGAGTATGAACAATCAGTATTCATACCTATTTGGGGTATGAACAATCATTGTTCATACATCAACATGAGCTATGAACAATCATTATTCATACCTATTTGGGGTGTGAACAATCAATGTTCATACATCAATATATTGTATGAGGTACGTTTACCTATTTGGGTATAAACAATTATTGTTCATACATAATGTATGATCAGTAAGAACACCTATTGGAATATGAACAATCATTGTTTATACATCAATATATTGTATTAGGTACGTTTACCTATTTTGGTATGAACAATCATTGTTCATAGCAAAACGACAAAAAGAGTAAAATTGGAAAATATTTATTTCAAATTTGGGACATTTGTCATTAAAGGTTATTTTCACGCGAAAATTGGTTTTCCGGGTTATTTTCACCCAAAATTTGTCCTTGAGAGTGATTAAAAAAAATCGTTAGTTTTGAGAGTGATTTTCACTCGAAAATGGGAATTGGGACCAATTTCTTGTTTTTATTAATGGTGACTTTCTTGGTTTCTAGGAAGAAGAAGAGTATCTTGTTATGTGGCGGTTTTTATTTCTTTTTGCGGGGGTTATTTCCCTTTTTATTATTTTGATTTTCGCTTTTTTTTTTGGAAACCAGTAGTGAAAATCTGGGGAGATTCCACAAATTTGGGAAGGGCTACTGTTTAATATAGAAGATTTATAAAAAAAATCTAATTTGCAAACAACCCCTTATTTGCTTGTTTCTCATTGGTTGGATAACTTATAGATTGAGTTTAGCAGCTCAAAACTGAGTTTTACCACTGGGGTAAGTTTGCTTATTTCCCGCACTTTTACATTCCAATTAAGTTTAGCATCCTATGTGGCACCACTCAAATTAGAGATGGTGTGGAAGTGTGAAGGACGCAGTAGAAACCAGTAGAATGAGACCACACCAACCGGGGCCCAATCTATATCTTACAGAAAAATCAAAATTGTCCCGACCAATCTAGAAACAATCTTTGCTGGAATTCCTACTTTTCCCTCTCCTATATATGCCTCTCCACACTTAAACCCAAAATCAATAACATAAAAAACGCTACACTTCGTACATCTTCTTATTCGCTTAAATCATCCAATCTTTCAATTTCTTTCAACCAAAATCACAAAATGTCGATCATTCCAAGCATCTTCGGTGGCCAGAGAAGCAACATTTTTTACCCAATCTCTCTTGACATATGGGATCCATTCCAAGACTTCCCACTTTCTCCATTCCGCTCTGAGTTCTCAAATGAAACAACCCAATTTGCGAACACTCGTATTGACTGGAAAGAAACACCAGAGGCTCATGTGTTCAAAGCTGATCTTCCAGGACTTAAAAAGGAAGAAGTGAAGGTCGAAGTTGAAGAAGGGAGAGTTCTTAAGGTAAGTGGAGAAAGAAGCAAAGAGGAGGAAGAAAAGAATGAGAAGTGGCATCGAGTGGAACGCAGCAGATGGACAGTTCTTGAGGCGATTTAGACTTCGAGAGAATGCTAAGGTTGATGAAGTGAAAGCTGCAATGGAGAATGGAGTGCTTCGCATTCGCTTGTTCCTAAGGCTAAAGTTAAGAAGCCTGATGTCAAGGCTATTGATATCTCTAGCTGAGATAGGTGGCTGTTTAGAATGGAAAGCGAAGGGAACATATGGTTGCTTACTGTTCTCTGTGCGTGTTATTTAACATTAATTAAGAGAACAAATTGCGAGTATCAATTACCATATGGATCTTTCTCTTGTCATTGTTAGTTTGTCATGATGTTAACATTTGCTTGTTTATATTGGAAAAAAGGAACAAAAAAAAATGTGAACATTTGTTTGTTGTTTGTGAGATGTGATCAGAATGACTTACGAAAATGACATGCGCATTCCAAAAGCAGAGGGGACTTGCACATTGAACTAATTAAGGGCTTATTTTTTGTAGATTGAGATGACTTTGCACATTGAACTAAGAGCATCTCTAGGTGGTAGTATCACCTGTCAAAATCTTCAAATTTGAAGAAATAATTCGGAATTTTCCGGAATTCCAACTCTAGGTGGTAGTAAATTTGGTCGTATAACCTGTTCGTTCGCATTCTTGTTCGCAAATTTGGCAATTTAGATGCGGATGCGGAGCAACATTGCAAATGCCGCCCCAATTTTTTTTTTTGACTTTGACCAGCACCTACGCTAGTCCTACTGTCGCGCGCCATTGCCAATGTCGCGTGCTCCAATGGGAAAAAACGGCCGGAATTCTAAATCCATATATCTACACTCATTTCCTTATTCATTTTATATACACTCAACTCAAACATTGTTATCAAACAACTCAACCCTTTCACACACAACACTCTCAATGTCACAACCAAAACAAGGCAGGAGTCCAAGTTGGACAAATGAAGAAAATATTGCTCTTACTAGAGCGTAGATTGAGATTGGAGAAGATCCTATAATAGGGAATGATCAATCGGGACAAGTTTATTGGGAACGAATTATGGCTAGGATGAATGAAATTCAAGGTTTTGACCGCAACCGTAAGTGGAAGGGAGTCTCACAACATTGGGCGATTCTTTTACCGTTCTTCAACAAATATCATGCTATATTAAGAAAGCTTGAAGAACAACCTCCAAGCGGGTGGGGACGTGAAGACATTGTAAGATTCATTTATACTTCGTTTATATACTACTTGATATTGATTTTGTTTTTTGTTTTTTTTAATAAACGTAGCTTACAGATGCGGCAGCAACTTATGCGGCTACTACTGGGAAACTATGGATATGGTAAGATTGTTATAATCTAGTAAAAAATACGCCGAAGTGGCAAATAACTCAATTACGCAACGAAATGCTTGGTCCAAGACCAAAGAAGAAAGCAAGATCTGGAGATTTTGAAGGCTTCGATTCTTCACTCTCAACCCCAACCCCTTCAATGCCTCACTCTAACCCTTCCACCTTCACCTTCACTGTACTCGGAATACGATCCTAGCAGTACCGAAGGTTTTTGGAGAGGTCGGTTTGTAGGAAGTAGAGCAAAGAAATTGAGAAGAACAAGAAAATTGCTTCTACTGACAAGGGTAATGTTGCATCCACTGCTAAAAATATGGATGAATTTCTTCAAGCTTTTAAAGAAAGCCGAAGAAATAGAGAAGAGATTCTAAATGGGCAATTTCAAACTAGGATGAAATTGAAGCAAGAGAAGACACAAAAAAAGTTATTTTTGAAGCAAAAAAAAACTCCGTGTTAGAGAGGAGAAAAATGAGACTAGGTTGTTGGCAATGTCACTCGACAAAGTCAATCCTCGTTTGTGAAGGGTTTTAGAGCTAAAACAAGAAGCAATTGTAGCTAAATATAAAAAAAAAAAAAAAAAAAAAAAAAAAAAAAAAGCTGAATCAAGTAGTATAAATGAAGCTTCCGACGACGAAGGAGCCAATGATGAAGAAAATGATGACTGGCTTGATAACTAGAGTAACTCTAGTAGTATGTAATAAGGGTGATATGTAATAATTGTCTTTTATTTTATTTTTTTATTTTTATTTTTTTGCAATCATGTATTAGTTGTCAAACTATTAATAAAAATTACAATTCATTTGCTAAATCAAATTGATCAAAGGAAGTAAATTAGAACCTATCAAAATAATCAAATGAATAATTCTAAATCACACAACATAATAATAATCGTTATACAACAAACTTAATATTATAAATCATCAAGTCCTCACTTCCTAAATACGCCTCCTTTGTTGTGAACTCCTCCTCGACTGTCCTTGTGTTGAACTCTTCGTCTGTCTATGTGATGAACTCACCCTTGTGCGATCAATATGAGCATGTAACTCATCAACCTGGCGTTGCAAATCATCATAATCGACATGAGCCTGGGAAAGAAGTCTCTCTCTTTCAACACTGTAGGCGAATACCGAGGAGCACATGCCATCATTTACACGAATGCTTGTCTCATATCTCATGCGTAGCTCATCCTGAAATAATTATTCATTAATAATTTATGACATTTTCATAATAAACAAAAATAATAAACCAAAACCAATAAAAATAATTACCAGAGGTAGATGTCCAAGGTCAGGCTCTAACTATACGACACGAGTGTCATCAATAGAAGAATTGGGATGGTAAATCATCTGGCCACCCGTATCACTCAAACTGAAAACCCAAGGCCACTATGACTGGGGGATCTGGCGCTGGAACAAATGTGTGTACAGGTCCATGCTGAAATGTCGGCTATGACGGCTGGCCAATCTGAAATTCACGTCTGACACCCATTCTGTTAACCGTATGAATGTTGCCTGTACGACCCACAGCTGGGTGCAAATGACCAATAGATACCTTAAACCAATAACGGTAATACTGCTAATAAGTCTGCAATGTAACTAGGTTAGAAGCTACTAGCCAACTCCAAGCCACGTTTCTTTCGATTACTTGTTGTAAGGTCATGTCCTTAGCCTCTGATACATGGGTAGGCAGATCAGGGGGGATACCAAAGCATGGTGTGAGTTGTCTGTAACATCTATCCCCTAAATACCACTCCATACCACTCCCACAAGTGAATACCATCCTCCTATGAGAAATGAACAATGTGTATCTACAATCATTCGTGCCGATGTACACAGGTGTTCACCAAGGCCTCTAAACAATAAAAGCATGTGTGCTAAGCTCGATCTGGGTTCGGACAGAAGTTATGTTATGAATGATCTCACTGGTCAGACGAGGTCCGTGCCAAGCCCTGAGCCTAGGCCTCTCATCGGTGTACTCTGTGAGGATAGGATTTGCAGCACGGAAATACTTATAAAACCATACCTCTAAGAGAATGACAAACTCTCCCATCTGGGGACTACTGACAACACCAGTCTGCCGAGAGTCCCTATCTAAATAAGGCAACAAATTACAGTATATGGCTCCACCAAAATCAATACCGCCCAACTCATGCAAGTGCTCAAAGTTAGCTAGATGCCCCAAGTTAATCGTGGAATGGCCAGAAGGAAGAAACAAGATGCCTATTAAATACATACAGAAAGCTTTTACATACTCATCAACGTGTGCTTGACCATCATCAGAATCAAGTGACAAATAATTTATTAAAAACTGCAACCCATCATCATTAGTTAACGGTGTAATGTATGCAGCCTTGATACCAGAAATCCTAACACCAGCACTGTCATATGACTCCTCGATCAAATAAGGGAAGAAAGTCATCATTTGGGCACAACTCTGGAATTCAGTGCTACATCTCAATGGATGACCTAATCCTATAGTCAAACCAAATATCATACAAAAATCTAGTGGAGTGAAGCCCAACTCTCCCTGAGGGAATTGAAAAGTATGTGTACTATCCCACCATCTTTCAACTAAACCATTGATAACTCCTTGAATGTCAGTCTTATTGTAAGGTATGTCAACTAAGATGACCGAAGGGAGTCGCTAGAATTTCATCTTTAACATGGTCAAGTGCACTGACTTTTTTAATATCATCCTACCACGTCTTAAGCGCATGTGGAGTGCACCGAACCCGATACATAACACATCTCTGATGTACGCAAAATGAAGCTAAAATTAAAAAAATAAAAATAAAAATATACGTATTTAACTACTACTACTGCTAATATATGAAATTAAAATACATACTTGTTGTTCAAGAACAACTCTTGAGACATGCTTATTATGAAACCTCCTAGACACCGGTCTAATATGGCTAAAATCCATAGCCTTAGCAGGAAATTCAAAATCGACTTGCTGATACTGAAGCAGCAATGGATCGTCCGGCTCATCTCCCTGATTTCCAGCTCCAGAAGTGCTTGGTTAATTATCTAGATCACCCATGGGATTGCTCCAAACCAGTGTACTATTACCACTGCTTTCATCTTCCTCACCATCACCACTCCATCTTTTTTGGTTATTATAGACGTATTCATCATCGGAATCCATTTTTTTGTTAGAACTAGAGAAACTAGGTTGAAAACAAATGTGAGAAATGATAAAAGTCTGACTGTCGCGCGACATTTAAACAGGCATAATACACGACATTAGTAATGGCGCGAGACAGTACCAATGGCGTGCAACAGTGGTACTGGTGTGTGTGGTGGGGTCTACAATCAATTTTGTGGTCGATATTTGTGACCACTTAGAGTTGGTCAAAATTTGCGTCTAGATTCTCCAAATTTCGTCTTCAAATTTGAAGAGTATACTACCACCACCTAGAGATACTCTAAGGGCTTATTTTTTGTAGATCGAGATGACTTACCTACCATGGATAGAATATATCTAACAAAATAGGAAAGTATGGGGCCCAAAAGTCCCCATCCAATGGTTGGTAATCATTTTCACCAAAATATGACTTGGGCGATCCAAGTGTTTGGAGGGTTTATGCAATTTTGTTAAGTGCAATCAATACCACGGGATCTAGCGAAAAATCTGCTTAATTGGATGTTTCTAGTTTTGTCAAAAATGTAATTAAATTTTGGACCATCAGATAAATTTCTAACTTAAACTCAACTTGGTAGGGTTAGACATGTTCAAAAGAGCTGATTTTTTGTGGAGATGATCTCCATGTTAGTTGTGAAGATCACATCCCCAGAAAATCAGCTTTAAGATAATTGTGTAGGTAGGTAGGATTGCGTATGTCATTTTCGTAAGTCATTTTTGTATGTCGACGTAGCCAACCTGTATATATATACATCCCGCTCTTAAGCGAGTGTACTTAAACAAACTTGATCTGAAAATTGAAATCTCTCGAAATGTGCAGTCCCTCAAATCCCAAAATCTCTCACTCCATCTTTCTCTCTCTTATTTTCTCTCCCGACCCATCTTTGGTGACACTCCTCTCTTTCCCTCCCAACACTCTCTTTCTCTCTACTAGCATCATGCACATGCGCTGCATGTATTTATATTACAGGCTTGAAGCTTATACTAACGGAAGGTATTTCTATAGCTCAAATGCAAACCTAGCTTGTTTTGTTTGAATCTAGTGAGTTGAGGATTCTCGAACGTCATAATTAAACATTTGACGCTAGAAAATAGAGAGATTGGGGTAGTACCTAACATGATGATAAGATTGTACATACGTAAAAAAAATGAGCATTAGTTCATGATAAATTTGTTGCTGACATCTACGCACTGCTCATGAACGTATATGGTGATTGAATTATTAGTAACGTACTATTGGCTCTCAGTAAATTGTCGAGTATAGCAGCAGTATAAAACATCATGTAAAGAGAAGTCTAGAATCATTTATATTCATAGAACAAAAATTAGTAAAACTCAAAGTACCCATTGAAATAAAAGGATTTGGCTCCTATAGTTAAACATAGTAATTCTCCTGTTGTCATGTAATGACAACATTATCCTGAAGTCTATCAAACCTATTGAAACAGGCACTTCTCTATAATAAACATGACAAAACATTAAGCATTCGCTCTCCGAATCATTTCTTTCGAACTGTCTCCAAAGTCATGTCCGAAAGATTTAGTAGCAAGTCATATGAGTTTAAGGACACTTTGTCATCAGAATTTGATATAGTGTGGGCTATTCCATTTATGCCATCTCTCTAGCCAACCATAAAGCAGTGATAATTAAGTTCGAAATCCATGAAAGAGGTCATAAAAGCAAGGCACGATCGTCCAGTTGATAACATGTTAGTTTAAAAGTTACTTTGACTTTATCATTGTTAAGTAGTTCTGCAGTGCTCTGTCCAGCTTCATTCCAGTCACAGATATTGTCTTTGGCATGCATTATAAGTAATGTCAATTTCAACTGCAAAGAAGCATTATGAAGAGATAGTGAAGAGATAATTCATAAGCATAGTTAGAATGAGTATATTGTTTTAATGAATAAATTCTTGTCATACACATGTTTATATGGACACTCACAATGTGGCCTTTGATCATCTGTCTTCTCAATCATACAAGATACCAATTCAACTTTTATAGGGCAGTAGGAGGAAAAGTTACGTACAATTGAAGATACACCATCCTTGAAATATTCAGGTATGTTGGAGCCATACGCTTAAAAATAATCACCAAGAATTGAAAGTTATATTAGTCATCTTCTTGCAAGAACCAACAATTTACCTTCGAAACAGGAATAATGAACTCAAAACTATGGCAAAAAAAGAGAGCAATAGATAAATCTTTTATACCTTATTCATGAACACCTGGATGTATAAGGTTTATAACAACTACATGGTTTGTTTTTGTTTCCGTAGGGAAGAGATCTTGTTTTGTAGCGATGCACTGATATCATTTTATGAATGTAGGCACTCCTTTCTCCAGAATAACTTAAATAAAATGAAGAGAAGAGAAAATGTCATCAAAAGCAAAAGAAAGCTTTAAATTTAGAGATCTAAACACACCCATAAGGAGAAAAAATTTGCATAATAGAAGTCTTAAAACACCATGGAGGCGTGATAGCAGGTGGTTGCACATAGGATTCAATATATGGGTGTAAAACTAATGGAAATAGCAAAGCTCACGCATATAAAATAGATAGTAGTAGTTATTAATAAGTCAATAGTAGCCAATAGATCATGAGAAAGAAAGCAATATTCGTGAACATAACTATTATATACAAAGAGTTCAAAGATACGTACAGCAAAATAAAATACGATAAACTCTCAGAAATATCAATGTGCTTGTGAGTTAAATGAGCAGAACACGTCAATATAAACCACATTTATGGTGAAAGTCCCAAAGTAACCTTGTTGATATCCTTTTTTTACTAACACTTTTGTCGTGTGTCAATAGCAGCTACCTCATTTTCTTGGCCATCAACAATCATAGCCATGTTGGCTAAAACAAAAAAATATATATGGTCAATGTATATATATAAGTTACCTAAGGAAGTCTAGGTAACTTTTCAACAATGCAAAATGGGCAATAAGCCCTTTTATACTATTATAGAGTGTTGGTATTACACAAATGCGCCAAACAACTCCAAGGGACTTGCTTCGTTATTTTGATCATAACCAAAGAAAAGAAACATTGTCGTAGTCATAGTCAATGCATTCAGAAGGATTACCAACTAACAATCGAAAAGGCAAATTATATGCTATCCCAAGAAAAAAGAAATTAATAGAAGGAACTTGGTACATAAATATCTAGACATATAATTGACAATTGTTTCCTAAAAAATATAAACTATATCATAAGGTTCTTACATTCAAGTGTTTATAGTATAGTCTCCAAGAACAATGGATTCATTTTACCAGGAAGGGGTCAAAATGGCTAGATGGTTGATCAAATATCATTATAGCAAACCTCTAAACCACTATTTATATGATTTCTTATATGTTTTAATTTCTATTTTTCAAGCGGGAGAATTTAGGCAAAACCTCTATACCACTTTTGGACTGTGATTTAAATTTTAAAGAGTGGAAAGCCTGAGAAATCATAGAAGCACACCTAAACTTCACTAAGGAAGTGGCATTTGAAAATAGATATCCCATCTGAAAAGCATATATAGACATAAATAATAACAACAATCCATCTTTATGTATACCAAA
The DNA here is from genome assembly GCF_015680905.1 of Coptis chinensis. Classification (NCBI taxonomy): domain Eukaryota; kingdom Viridiplantae; phylum Streptophyta; class Magnoliopsida; order Ranunculales; family Ranunculaceae; genus Coptis; species Coptis chinensis. The sequence continues at coordinate 42,496,828 of NC_141463.1, forward strand.
ACTATATAACAATAGATATACCCATTGAAAAGAACTTTCTTGATTTCCCTTTAAGACAGTGACCCAATCTGGTTTAGATTAAAATGAATTTTTCTCTTTTAGAAAATCATAGACGGTTCACAGTACGTAATCTATAGATCATTAGTATCAAAGTGTTATGACTGAACATAGGTAGTTTTTGATCAACATAGAGAAGTTTGGGAGCTACTTACAACAGAAAAAAAGACCTCCTGTCTCCAATGTTTTTCTTGAATCGCTACACCCATGAATCTTTGTTTAGTTTAATTATTTCTCACCATGTTAACTGCAATTGTTTCACACCACCGAAGGGTACTAAAAATTATAAATCATCCAATCATACCACATAAAATAAAAACATACAAGTGCTATTAAGGAACACATAAGTAAATACGACATTTCAAATAGTATAAAAAATTTCAAATATATATATATATATATTAAAGACATTTACACATACTTAAAGCTTGGCCATGTCTATGACACTCCCAACAAAATTTCACCTTTGCAGACAAATCTCAACAACGTTAAGAGGGATCATCCCTATGCGGCTATGCCTCGAGCATGTTTATATGTTACTAATCTCGCATAAGGAAAAGGAGGATGTGTGTGTCAGCACTACCTGCATCTTAAGTGCTATTTAACGGAGATTTATCTATATCTATATTATGAAAAGGTGGGCTTCATGCCTTGAACAGACAACATAGTTGGTATACTGCCAGAATTTTGTTACACAAAAAAAAATAAAAAATATATATAATTGTTTTGTAGATGCCTCAATGCGTCCAGCGACCAAGTTATATGCACTAATTTGTAGAAAACTGCAGTTTAAGAAGGAATTGTAGAACAATATGGTACATTTGTTTTATGCATTAAAATTTCTTAAAGTGGAAGTTGGTTCGAGTGCTTGAAATATTTCATAGAATTCACCCATAAAAAAAAAGTAGTGTTTAACATAAATTTAGTACTTGCTGATGTAGACCAGTGGGATCCCTTTTGTTAATTTCAAGATCATCTAATAATTGAAGCTGTGGAGTTTTCCCATGCATAAGTGTTGAGATCGATCCTCCCCTTCTGAATACCTTTAATGTCTTCAGTTCCAAATAATTCTGCCTTTGAAATTGTTCGATCAACCACCAAGTTTGATGGGCAATTTAGAAATTTATCTAAGGGGAGACTAATTCCATCTGTGCCTAAATTACTGTCCAAATATCATTACACACACTTCTACTTTAAAATTCATTTCAAAGATACAATGACCAAAAATCATATAAATGTCACACGTACGTATTAATAATACAGACGTGGAAACACGAACTGATTATTGGTTTCATTCTCTCATATAGTACACAATACTTCAACTTTAATGATTTAAAACAAATGAATCTCACATTCTTTCATTATATTGTGTATGGTACAACAAAAGGTTTCAAGTTACAATTTAGAAGCAGGTGCAGATAAAAGATATGAAGTAATACCTTTCGGCAGCAAGCAAATGCTTCCTGCACCAATGATCCTAATCCAACACATTTAACTGCACCCCCATCTATCATTTCATTAATGACCTGCTTCCAAATAGCGAATATTTTGCTTCAACTTTTTTTTCCAGCATATAGAGAAGGTAATCGACTTGTAGCTCCAAAAAACCAAGTTATTTCAATGTAATATTTGTAAAGTTTGAAAATATTACCTTACTAAGTTTATTAGTACAATCGTTTGTGTTAATAAAGTTTGTGACTCCAACTTTTTTTCTTGCACGACCCAGTGGTATGAAAGGTAAATGGTTCAGAAAAAGATTAAGTCATTGTTAATGATTTTATTCTTTTGGATGAAGTAGTGACAGTTAACTAATTGTACAACCAATACATGCTAAGTTTTTCATGTTCCTAAATGCCTAAAATCCATCAGAGAAATCAGGGTGAGATGAATCCATACCAAGTTCAAATTCATCCGAATTTAAGTCCACGCCTATATTTCCAGCAGCTCCACAAAGCCTTGCTCCCTTTGCAACCTGTTACAATAAACTTATAGTAGGACCATCTTTTTGGTGATAGGACATTTGTGTATAACTTATAGTAATTCCTAATATCTCTACTGGAATGAAATAAGAAATTAAGAACAGTGCTTTTCTATATTACACCTCATTAATGAAGATGCAAGAGTTTGATTTGCTCGATTGAAAGATATGTCAAAGTTGTTGCTATTAAGAATCAACATACCGCCAGTCCAATGGCTCCTATCCCAAATATAGCCACGGTAGACCCCGCTTCTACGTTAGAAGTTTTGCAAATAGTCCCCACACATGCAGACAATTTATAGTAAAGATTAATGGTAGTTCACATGCTATCAGATTTATTTTCTTCAACCAAACAATATAAAATCTAAGTAACTAATTAAACAAACAATCAATAAAACAACATAAAATCTCACCATTTTGTCTAAATAGATTACTGTAGCAGAAACAATATCGTACAAGGAGAGATTTGTTGGGGTGGGTGGGGGAGGTGGAGGTGATGAAGTTATAAAATTTCTGACAGTAGCTGACGAAGATTTAATGGAGACAAAGGGGGGGGGAGAGAGAGAGAGGTTCAGCAGAGACAGAAAGAGGGGTGACGAAGGAGAGACCGAGCTGAGTAAGAAATTACTCATTTTTTTTCATTTATCTAGATAGTGAAAAGTCTCAAATACCCTTGTAGTGGACACAAAATGTGACACCAAATCACTATTCCTCATACTTCAGATTTTTCTAATATAGTAAGATATCCAGAAAATTAGGCGGTTAGTTAAGAATATTTAGTAGTCCTAAGACCCGAGTAAAAAAAATTTAGGATTTAATACTTCAATTTGATGAAAATAGAAAACTGACAAATCTAACCTAATTTTACAAGAAGTAGATGAAAATATCCTCATATTGCAAACAACCAAAACCGACTAGCTACTCTACATAAAATGAAACCTTTTGAAATAAGAACAGTTACTAAAAGTGGTTCTACATAAAAGGAAACCTTTTGAGATAAGAACCGTTACTAAATTTAGACAACTAAATTCTTGAACTAAAATTAGGGTGATCTTGGACATACCCAACAAAACACTCCCGTACCCCAATTTTAAAATAAATAAATAAAATGATTTTAGACACATTTAGCTTCCTAAATTACCCTTCTTTTTTTATTAGGCGTACCCAATATATTTATTGACTAAAACAAGTCATTTACTCTACGTGATTCAGCTGTAGAAGAAAAAGACCGCGTATTTTTTTTCTTTTCCTCCAATAACCTCTTATTCTTTTATCTCATTAATAAACATGCAAACACCCACTTTTGATTTGAATCAATCATACCAAAGTAATGAGGATGAATACCAACCGAATGAGGATGAAGAAAAAAATTCAAAATTAAAATTTGAAGAATGGGAGAACGCAGAAGACTATTATACTTTGGATTATTACAATAAACAGATACAAACACCAAACAAAAATGTGAGTTTGTTTGCAATATTAAACAAAGTGCTATTTTTTTGGATGCATATTGAGTATAAGAAACCTAAACCATTTTTTTTGATAAAATTTTACTTTCAACAGCCTCATCTTATTAGTAGTGCATCTCTAAATGCATTGTCTTTACTTCAACTGAATTATGAGTCAAAAAATGAAGAGCAAGAAAGCCCGATAGAAAACTCTAATTTTGTTTGTTCGGATATGACCGACGCATTTACAACTGCAATAGTAAGAACTTGAAGACACTTTTATAAATTTAGTATATCATTTTTCCGAATGGTGATGTAATATAATTTATAACAAAATTATTACATGTATTTGAAAATCGAAAAGACCTTGTTGATTGGTGCAGAGAGGTAGGGAGAGAAATTAGTTTTGTGGTTATCATTGCAAAGTCGGATAGCGTTGAAAGTGGCTGAAAACCTAGGGTGCTTTTAACTTGCGAGAGAGGTGGTGTTTTTAAACCTTAAAAACCAAAGAAGATAGATCGATACAAGCTATCCATGGAGCTCCCTCGATAGACAGGAACGAAAAAGTGCAAGTGTTTATTTAAGTTGAAGGGTTATCAGCATAATCAAGGGGGATGGGAAGTGGTAATAGTTTGCGGAACTCATAATTACCGTCTTGCTGAAAATCTTACAAGCCATTCTTTTGTGGGAAGGCTAACACGAGATGAAGAAATGATTTTGATCGAGATGTCTGAGGCTGGCGTTAAACCAAGAGAAATTTTGAATGCTTTGAAAAGGAAAGACGGCCTAGAGAATTTATCAACTCTAAGTACCATCTACAATTTTCGAGCAAAACATCGTCTTACAAAATTGCAAGGGAGATCACAAATGCAACAATTATTGAAGATGTTGGACGATCGCGATTACTATGAGTCTCATAGAGAGAACCTGATTACAGGAGAATGCAAGGATTTTTTTTTGCTTATTTGAGATCAATTAAGTTGGCCAAGTGTTTTCAGTAAGTGTTGATTATTGATTGTACCTACAAGACTAATCTTCACAATCTGCCATTGCTAGAAATTGTTGGGTTTACGTCTACAATGAAGACGTTTGCTATTGTTTTTGCATATTTAGATTCAGAGAAGGAAGATAACTTTGTTTGGGCTTTGGAAATGTTATATAGTGTTTTGGAAGGCAAGGCATCTAGTGTGAAAGTTATTATGACTGACAGAGACTTCGCATTGATGAATGCTATGGCGCGTGTATTTCCACATGGCTAAACACCTCCTTTGTCATTGGCACATTCAGACTAGTGTGATTACTAACTGTAAAAAATCTTTTGAAGAAAACAATAAGTTTCAGAAGTTCTACAAAATGGTTTGTGATTTATTCAATTCACCTACTGAAGATGTCTATAATGAAAATTTGGTTGTGTTTAGAATGAATATGCACATATGACACATGTGGTATAGTACGTCGAATAGTTGTTGAACAAGTGCAATGAACAGTTTGTGGCGGTTTGGGTTAATTTAGTGATGCACTTCAGCACTCACACTAGCAATAGAGTAGAATCCCAACATTCATCTTTGAAAAGAAATTTGAGGAGTTCGCGCGGCAATTTGTATCAAAATTGGGATGTGATTGATAACCTCCTTGAAAATCAACTCAATGGTATATAAGCTCCATTTAATATTAGTTGCAACATTATGCGTCATTATAGTCGAGACAAGGCATACAGTGAGATTAGAGGATTTATCTCTAGGGAGGCGATTGATATGTTGTCGAAAGAACTTGTACGTTCAAACAAAGTGGGCATTTATGAAAAAGAATGTGGGTGTGTTTTGAGGCGTACTTGTGGTCTTCCATATGCTCATGAGTTGGTACATATGGTAAAACTTGGTGATGGTTACATACCCTTGAGGTCCATAGATCGTCGTTGGCTGCAACTTGATTTTGAGCCAATGGAACTTCCAAGAGGGTCGATGGACATTTCACCTGAGGTGGAAGGAATTAAGAAGAAGTTCAACTGCTTACTAGAAAACCAAAAACTAATGTTGATGAAGAAATGTTTAGAGCTTGCTGATCCAAAGACTACACACATGCAAGAGCCTCAAGAAAAACTCAATGTCAAAGGTAGACTATCAATTTCAAAGAAATATGTGAAAGTATCAACTTAAGATCAGAATGACACAAGAAGAGAACCATCTGTTTTTTAGTATGCACAAACGCAAGAGGAGAAAAAAACAAGTGAACAAGTTCCGAAGAAGAGAGGCAGACCACGTAAGAACCAAGGAGAAACTCAAGCAATTGAAAAAGTACCTCAAAAAAGGGGCAGACCACCTAAGAAGCCAGCTCAAATATATTTGCTAGAAGATTTGAATCCATTGCTTAACAACTTCATTGTTTCATGTGAGGATGTCTTTGGGGATGGACACTGTGGATACAGGTCCATAGCAAGATTATTGAACTATGGTGATAAGACTGGATGGTTTACCGTGAGGAAGAGGTTGTTGGTTGAGTTGATGGAAATGTAGAAGAGTACATTGAATGGTTTGGATTCACCATTTTCGAACACTTAATTCAAAATTTACAATGTACAAAGTCAATGACGATGAACCCGACTGAGTGGTTTGAACTTCCTGACATGGGTTGGTTAACTGCTTGTGCTTATAATTGTGTGTTTGTCACCCTAGCGCCAAAGCAAGCGTTAACTTACCTTCCTTTGAGAACTCCACCAGACTTGGACCATACTCTCATTATCCCAATTGCTCATATAAATAACGGCATATATTATGTGCCACTTAGACTTAGTGATGATGCTCCCTTGCCACCAGTTATATTAGGTTACCACAGTCTAGCCTACCCAGGCATCGTTGACTTGTGGATAGAAAATAAAGGTTCAAGAAAAACTTGCCGACTGGGATAGGAAGGTAAATAAATAAATAAAAAATTTTATGCTGAACTTGGGTGGAAACATTTTTTGTTCTTGATTTGAGTTTTTTAAATTATGTCTATTGTAATGCCCAGGCTTGTTGAATTAATTTTAGTAAGATGTTGAGCAGGTTGTACACGAGCAAACTAAAAAAAAGTGCACAAGCACAACACAGGGGACTTCAAAAAAGAGAAATAGAAATAAGAAAGGCTGATTGTAGTAGATTATTTGTTTGTGGATTGGGTGAAAGTGGGAGAAAATATAAGAGGGGGGGGGGTGTCATGTGGTTGTCTGTAGCAGACCTGGTAGCTGCTTTGGGGTTTATTTATTTCTTATTGAATCACGCTTATAAAAGTGTTAGAGGCTTACTTACAGGCTCACCCAAAATGCTTTGAGGAAGAATGATACTTTTTCTGCTGAAAGGCAAATTTTAGGACTTGTTTTTCATAAATGTTCTCTTTTTTTGACATGTATGTTTGTTCAAGTCTCTGTTTTCCTCCTTGTTTTATGCCTTTTTTGCGAGTTATATAATAAGAGTTTGTTTTGAATGATCAGAATAACTTCTATGTATAAATGTGGGTTTCGATCCTAATTCTTAACGCATTGATCCAACCCGACCCTTACTACCTTCCATACTAGATTGATACTTTTGATATATATCTCCTCTATGTATGGGTGTTTCAGTTCTAAATGGCAATCCTAGCAGCTTGTTTTATGTAGTTTAGTTTGAGAGTTCTGTAGTAATAGTGTATATCTCGGTTTGTTATTTTTTTTCGGTTGGATTGGTCTTATTTCACTTTTGAGTAACATTTTAACTTGTCTCATACTCATTTCTGTTTTTGAAGAACAAGGTGATACAAATATTGCTCAAGGCACAAGCAACGACCAAAATGTCCATTCTAACATTGGTGAAGCAGCTACATGTCCCAATTCTTTAACTAACATCTGCGGACCACCTAATTTAAATGAAGATGTTCATCCTGAAGTGAGTGGATCGTCTGACCTTGACTCGTTTAACAAGGCCAAAGAAAACATGAAGAGAAGCAGAAAAAAATAATACTAGGTCAGAGATAATTCTAAAAAATATGGAAATCGAGCATAAGTGGGGAAATATTTTATGTGACTTTAATCCTTTGATCTGCGATATGATTAAAGATTTGGCTGAGGTAGCCCCAGATGAGCATTGTGGTTATAGATCCATAGCTACACTGCTAGGATATACAGATGATTTAGCATGGCGGACAGTAAGGGGTCTTATTGTAGGAACTGTTATTTTCAAAATGAATATTTCTACAAACCGCGAGAACCCACGCGCAGCGGATTCATTGGGGTTTTCATGATTTGGATAGAGAACATACCTTTTAGATCTGGTTTTGATAACTCTGAGAATCCAAGCTTTATGAATCCGAATCAACAATCAACCCCTTGATCTTCTGTTGTATTCCTTTAGAATAGATTGGACGTTGTGTGGACAACGATCTACAATCCCCTTCTTTCTCACAAATCTAGATCCAATTTTGGATCTATCTTTCCTTGCCTCTTTTTCTAATACAGTGAATAGTGAATTTCGGCAAGAGAGAGAGTATTCTATTTATAGGCTACAATAGGAACCATGAGGAGAAATTAGGGTTGGGCCTCCTGACGGGCTTGGGCTTCCCATGTTCGCCCAGAACACACGGCTCAAGTCCGTCAACAAATGGCTTATTCCACTAAAGGTCATTGTTGCACTACCGCCTTAATCCCAAATTACGTGTTAGCGTTTATGGGCTCCATATTATATGCTCGTTGATCTCCCGTGTTTAAGATATCGAATGTCCGTTGATTAAGTCAAGTTACTGACAACTACATTAATCAACTTCTTATGTCCTTGAGTAGTACCACTCAACCTCATTGTCATGTCAGAATAAATCCACCTGCAGGGTTTACATGACTCCTCAAGGGGACATCATCAACCCGACTTCCTGCGGGTCATGAATTCCTTCTATAATCAACAACACACCTTACATACAATGTCATTACCCAATCCATTGAGTTTGTTGATTCACAAATGAATCTCACTCATTGATGATTTAAAGCAATGTACAATGCACGTAAGTGCCCGTTATTATATTCGGATTAAGAGGACAAGCATCCATAATAACAGAGGCGTTTGTTCTCTTACATAGTCGAAGATAAAGAGAAACAACCTCACTTGGTCCTGTTCAATACACACAAAGTGTACTAGTGTAATCCTATAGTCAAGATAGACTAATACCAAATTATACTACAACCGTACTAATGGTTTGTCCAAATCCATCTAGGTTATGAACGATTACCTATACTTTATAAGGTACTGATGATATGATCTTCTGTGTGTTCACACCATATCATCTACAACATAAAGTATTAGACACATGCATATAACTAATAACATATATAATATGCATAACATTTGCCCATATGATTCTCATTCAAAATATAAAGAATTAGAGTTAATACAAAATGAATGCTTTTAATATATAACCCTATCACTTATGCTGGAAGAGTTGATGCAGTATGCAGATTACTATACAAAGTTGTATGGTAATGACGGGTTTGAAAACCATAAAAGAAACTTAGAGTGTACCAAGTCTTCTACAATGAATGAGAAAGAATGGCTTGATCTCCCGGACATGGGTTCCTTAGTTGCTAGTGCTTTTAATTCTATTTTTTTTACCACAGCGCCGCAGCAATTAGGTGTCACGTACTTTCCGTTGAGGACAGGTCCAGAAGAAATGTTTCGGATAATCACAATTTTCCACATAAACAAAGGACATTTTGTGCCAGTTGTGCTCATGGATATTGCTCCACTACCTCCGGTTTGGCGAGATTGGCAGTCTGTTAGATGGCCAGAAGCAGCAGTGTGGGAAACTATTCTTAAAGGAAAATTGAGCAGGTGGGCTGGATCGGTTCCGATCAATATGCAGAACCTACAATATGTTTGTCCAGATTAGTTTTATTTGTTGGATAGAAAAATAAAATAGTTGCAGAGCATATAGGATGATAATGACGGAATATCTGTTTTGATGGATAATATTTTGCACATCCTTTCAGTTTTTTGTGCTGGCTTTTATGATTTTTATGCAGTGGCAAGCCTGTTTTGATGGATAATATTTTGCACATCCTTTCAGTTTTTTGTGCTGGCTTTTATGATTTTTATGCAGTGGTAAGCAAGTTTTATCTATGCATTTTAGAAAGTCTGGAAAAAGTTGGGTTGTTTGTAGGCCTTTTTGTTAGGTGTTGCAGACTAGAACTCAAGTTTTATCTATGCATTTTAGAAAGTCTGAAAAAAGTATGTCCAACCAAAGTCTGAAAAAAGTATGTTCAAAAGTATGTTAGAAATAGTGAAATTCTTTACTTTGTATTAACTCAAAATAATCTTTACATGTACAAATGAAGACATTATGTCTTACTCAGGTGATCCTACACAGAAGCATCTACCTATGGCTTTATAATTTTAGTTGTACATCATGTTTGAAGTGTGCCTCAGACTTTCTACAACGTGGTCTTGGCCTTCTCTGCATGGCCTCTCTCAAGGAGAGTTGGGTGTCCTCTTTAGTGTGCAATGTTTGCTTGTTATCAGATATTAAGGGTAACTCTGCAGTTCAAAATCTTCAGTCTCAAACCATTGGATTCTCCTTAGGAACTGACGAGGTCATCCAAGTGTCATTCCACTTCTTGTGTTTGACAGAAAAAAGTATCATCACTCTTAATTGATTAAGTAAAGAGCATTTTCAGTTCCTTTATGTGTGCAAGACGAACTTCTTGATCAGTTAGGGCACCAGTTATGAGCTTCATCCAAATAACCAACACGGCCAAAGAGGTCAACCATATTCACATAATGCTCCATTCTAGGCTTGATCCTGTAGTCTTCTTTCATTAAGTGGAATAGTCTGACTCCTTCAAAGAACCAATCCGAATGGCTGCAAGCGGAAATAAGTGCAAGAAAAGTAATGTCATCGGCGATTCTCCATTTGCTCAAATCTGACTGAACAATCTGGTCGCTGATAAGCAATCCCCATGAGATCCATAGCCAACAATCATCGTATTCCATGTCACTACACTTCAACTAGTCATGTTACTGAAAATGCATTGGGCGTACTTTAAACAACCACACTTAATGTACATGTCAAGTAATGCATTCTCTACTTGAAGATCTGACTGAATATAGAGTCTTATATAGTAGCCATGAACAGCCTTTCCTTTGAGCAATGTTGTTAGTGAGGATATTGCTATAAGGGATTTGGTAATGGATACAGAGTCTGGAGTTAAGCCATGGTGTATAATTTGTGGAAGAAAACTGATGGAAAGCTCAGGAAGGCCATTACGGTTGTAGCAGCAGGTTATAGAATTCCAGGCCACTAAATTCTTTTCAGGCATTTCGGAAAACACACTTTCAGCCCCATCCGGTAATGCACATTTTGCATACATATCAATCAAAGCACATCCGACAAAAGCATCAAAGCTCATACCATTCCTCATTGCAAAACCATGGATAAGACGACCTAATTCAGCATGCTCTAGCGCAACAATAACACTGAGTATGCTTGTCACAATTGTGGAATCTAATCTCACGCCATCAGCTTGCATAGCTTTGAACAAGTTCAAGTCCTCTTCATACTTCATATTGTGGCAAAACCCAGATACCATTGATCCCCAAGCAGCTATGTCCCTTTCCTTTATTGTACTAAACACCAATTTGGCATCCTCATTGTATCCACATTTCGCATACATAGTCAACAATGCACTCTGTACAACAGTACTACTCTGCGCTAGCCTTTTGATCATTTCACCATGAACTCTTCTACCAAAATCATAAGAATTGATTGTACCACATGCGGATAAAATATTAGTGATAGTGAAAAGATCGGATTGAAGCCCACTAAACCTCATCTCAACGCAATTCGCCAAAGCTTGATGACCATAATTACTAAAAATACACGCTGAAATAATTGCATTCCATAATACAATTTCTTTATCTAGTACACCATCAAAGGCTCTCTTCACGTCTCCTACTTGCATAAATCTCCCATACATTGTGACAAGAGAAGTACAAACATAAGGTTCCCACTCAAAACCAAACTTCATAACATCACAATGAACCTTCATACCAAATTTCAAATTATCCGCATGCGAAGATACCATTATAACATTTGAAAATGTTGCAGACCCAAGTTTGCAATTGTCCTTCTTAGCTTGACAGTAAAGCTCAAAGCTCTTCTTCCACATCCCATTCTCACAAAACCCACCTATCATTACATTCCTAACCACAATACTACTCTTATCCTCCAACTTATCAAAAACTCGCCATGCATACATTGGACAACCACATTTCATGTACATATCTATCAATGCACTCTCCAAAAATGCATCCCACATAAACACATTCCTAACAATGTATCCATGAATCTGTTTCCCAGCAACAAACTCACTACAAACACCAAGTACAATACAAAGAGAATATGCGTCGGGCCTAATGCCCAACCCCGTCATTCGACAAAACTGAACAATACCATCCTCAAAACATCCAAACTTAAAGTACCCGTCAACAATAGAGTTCCATAGAGTAATATCTTGTACACAAACTTCACTTTCAGACACCTTAACAAACACATTGTACAATGTAACACCACAACAGAAAAGAGCATGCATTCCCCACTTGTTAGGAAATTGAAACTATAAATATTATAAAGTAAAATGTAAAACCACAATAGAAAAACAACGATAAGTCATCCTTCACGATTTCCCATTCCTTCCTTGCCGAGTCGCCTCTCTTCGCCATTCGAATACCTCTACCTTCCCTTTCTATAACATACCCAGGCGCCCTCCTTTCCAATCACTAAGAAAAAATCAATACCAATCAAATTCATGCAACCAGCGCCCACTTCAAACAACCATTCACCATTCACCAAAATGACTACGCCCAATTCATAATTCATACAACATACCCAATTCCTTTTTGCAAGGCTTGAAAGGTTTTTTTTTTTTTTTTTTTTTTTTTTTTTTTTTTTCACTTTGGGTAGAAGATAAAGCAAATTATGAAGAAGAATGAGAAAAGAAACTTTCACTAAAAAAAATGTACAAAATAGCCGTGTCGTTATTTTGTTTTTCCTTTTTTTAATCCTTTTGTCCTTATGGGAAATACCCAAAAATATATGGGAGATATTATTGGATTTAGGCAGTTATTGGGGTATGGCAAAAGTTTATGTTAGTTATGAGGTATGGGAGTATTTTTATGGGTGTGTCCAAGATCACCCAAAAATTAAGCTTGTGAAGGAATAAAAAGAGTGGTGCTACACGGACCTACTTTTTAGACCTACTATTGTGACTCACTATTTGGATAACGTTGGTGTGGATTGTAATACACACAGACACATATTTCTATGTAAATCAATGATTATGACTTTTGACACATCAGTAGGTCTAAATAGTAGGTCAAATAAATGTGTCAGTCTAGCATTATTGAATAAAAAATGAGAAAGACGTAAATTTCAAAACGTATGCCAATATTTTAAAATGTGAAATCATTATTCAACAATTTAAAATCCAAATACAAATTCATATCCCTTGTATTGGTCGTACTCCAACATTTTAAATCCACTATTCTTGTTCTAGTAGTTATCTTATTACATCTTATTATGATAGTTATTTTATCTACAGGTAATCTTGGAAGGGTGAAAAAGAGAATAAATTATATTAAAAAATAACAGGTGGCGAACTGGTCTCGAGTCAAAAGCTTAGATTCTAAAGATTTTCTATAAAAAAACACTTACGCGGATAAAAACAATGCAGGGGTATTAAAACCCAAAAAAAAATTATTGGTCGGGCTTTTGAGCCCCTCACTGTTTTATTAATATCATCACAACTCAAGTGAAGGAAAAACACATCATCTGTTAATAATAGTGGAATTTTGAACACGACTTAAGTGAATAAAACGTCTAGATGGCTCACGTCCTAGTATATAAGACAAATTAATCGATATTTTAAATAAGCAGTAGTATAATATAAGTGTTAGGATGTTAGCCTTTGAGTACTAGTTAGTTAGCTCTAGTTAGATCAAATAGATTTATTGTAAGCATATATAGTTGACGGGAGTTTTTTCCTGTGTTAGACTTGGTATGTCCCTACACTGAATGTTCGTGCAATGTAATACTTCTATAAATCCAATTATTTGACATGGAACCTGAAGGAAAATCATAAAATGGAGATGAATATACCTAATAAGGCATAGCATATATGATGTCTTTACGATTATACAAATCGTAATTGAAATTAAACCATGAGGGTCGGTTGATAATTGTAGTTCTATATATATTTGAAGCTTACATTGGTATGTATTTATTGTCTTGGGTTAGTTTGATATTTTTTTGAAAGTTTGTCTATATTTGAAGCTTAACTTGGGTTTGATATTTCTTTTTTCTTTTCTTTTTTTTTTTTTTCAGGTTATATTGGGATGGAAAATGAGGATTTCAAAATTGAGAGAGAGTGAGTGTAGGTGGGAAACCAAATCACAGTTACAATCCCCAAGTATCAAATGATGCCAAACCTAGAAAAGGACAAGAGTTTGAATCACTTGATGATGTCTACAGGTTCTACAATAAATATTCCAAAACTGCTGGATTCAGTGTTCGTAGTTGGTCTGATAGAAAGAAAGATGGTGAATGTGTAAGAAAGGAATATGTGTGTTACAAGCAAGGAAAAAGTTTAGAAATAGCGGATGTTGATACAAAAAGGTGTCGAGGTAATATAAATTAAAAGAAGATTGTAAAGCAAAAGTAGTTGCTGTAACGAAGTCAAACTCTAGTACATTTGTTGTTAGTGTATATGTTGATGGGCATTCTCACCCATTGTCGACCCCGCGAAGAGTACATCTTCTAAGATCTCACCGTGGTAATTCTAGTGCCCAAAAATGTTTAACATAGCAACTTGACATGGTAAACATACCACAACATCAGCAGTTCAGTCTTCTTGGAGTTAAGTTTGGAGGGATAAAAAATATTAGTTTCACATAGAAAGATTTAAATAACTAGGAAAGGGACAAGCATAATAAGATGAAAGGCCATGATGAAAGGCCATGATGGAGATATGTTTCACGAGTTTTTAAAATTGGAACAAGGGAGGAATTCTTCTTTCACTTTTAAAATTGAGACAAACGATGAACAGAGAATTACTCGTTGTTTTTGGGCTGATGCAACCTTGAGACGAGCATACAAATTTTATGGTGATATGGTTATCTTTGATACTACCTACAACACTAATAGATATGGTTTGATTCTTGCACCATCATGGTTAGACAGTTGTTTTTGCTTGTTCATTTTTATGTGCTGAGACCATAGAATCATTTATTTGGTTGTTCAACCAATTTTTAGAAGCTATGCCAATCAATCCCCCAAAGATGATTATTACAGATCAAAATCCAACAAGGACAAAAGCCATTTCTCAAACTCTTCCAACCACTTTTCACAGGTTTTTTTTTTTTTTTTCTTCTTTTTTATTTTTATTTTTTTATAATTAATTTGCATACGCTATTTTTTTTTATTTGTTTTACGTGCTAAAGCTTTGGGTACTCTGTCAACAGGTACTGCAGTTGGCACATACTGATGAAATTTTCGAAGAAAATAGATTCAGTTATATATAGTGAGAACTACACTGAGTTTTCAAACTGCATTTGGGGATTTGAGATGAAAGATGAGTTTGACTTGAAGTGGAATGATATTCTTCAGAGGAGTGGTTTACATGAGAACAAGTGGCTGGAGTCAATGTACGAAATCCGATCACAATGGCTGCCCGCACATGTGAATCACATCTTCTCTGCAGGTATGTCAAGTAGTAAACAAGCGGAAAGCACTCTTTCATTTTTCAAAATGTATGTTTCAAAAGAAAATTCTTTGGTAGATTTTATGGTTTAGTTTGGTAGGGGACTTGTGCGCCAACGTCATGAAGAATTAATGGTAGATAACAAAGATATGATTGAGAAACCAAAAATGAAAATGCCACATAGCTTTTTGGTACACATGGTTCATGTTTATACACATGAGTTTTTCTTTAAATTTCAAGATGAGTTATGGGAGAGCTTGAATTATAGATTTGTACTTGTTAGTGAGAATGAATTGGAATGAATTGGAATGAATTGGAATGAATTTAGATTTGTACTTATAGATTTATACATCATGAAGCGGAATGAATTGATTCAAATATCAACCCACTTATAGTTGATAAAGCCCTCGAAAGTGAAGAAGCAACTAAAGTGTTTACAGATGTTTTAAGTGCTGCACTTGAAAAAATTAGTAAGTTGGTTGGTTGTGGTACAAGTGTAGTAGCACCACATGAGAAAAGTAGTCAAGCGAATGGTTGTGATACAAGTGTAGGAGTTTCTGGAGCAAAGAGTTCTAATTTGGCAATTAATTATTATCATGAACCGAGTCAAGAAAGGCCAAAAGGATGTGGAAAGAGACTTAAAGGAGAGAAAGAGAAAGCACTCAAAAAGGCACAAAATATAAAATGAGACGGTGCAATTGATGTAATAAGGTTGGAGTGTCACACGATAAAAGGAATTGTCCGGAGCTTTAGAATGGTTAAGAAAAGCGATTTTTTTAGAGTATTCACATATTCTTTCTTACCTTAATTTAGTTGCAATGAAAAAAAAATTCCTTGTCCAACGAGGACACAACTCTGAACTCTAGCACAGATGATGATTCATATTCATCTTCTTCTTCGGGTAAAATAAGTATTTTTAATTGTTTATTTATAAGTATGTTTGTTATTTTTTCATAGCTTCAAATGTTCATTTGTTTCTGCTATAGGAATGTCGATTTATTAAAGAGAGTTGCACATAATTGGATTATGAAGGTTGTATTTCAAAGGTTACTGCATTTTGAATAATACAAGTTATGCTGCGTGGAAGCTTGCTTTTGGAAGATTCATTGGAATGGCTCTGTATTTTTTTTTTTTTTTTTTTGCAATAAATTAATCTTGAAGATGTAGACAATTAACTTGACTGTGAGCTCAAATAATAAATGTGAATATCGTGTGCTATTTCTCACATTCCAGTGGTATAGACTAAGTCAGAATTGCAAAAGCAAAGATGAGAAAAGTTAAAATGGCATTGATTTATAAAGCTTTGCAAATTGCAAAATGATAATATAGACATTAAAATCTACTCCATACAGGTTAAACTTACAAAAAGATCGATCAAGAAAAAAAAAATATGTTATCCCTGTCACAAGTTCATCTTCAAATACATAAGAAAAGCAATAAGCACCAACTATATATTTTGTTCTTTAAGCTCAAGGAGTATATGACGGAACCAAGCATCTTGAAAAGAAACCAAACATTCTCTTCTTAGGATAGGTAGAGTAGAGTTGCTTTGTAGTACTAGATAATACAGTGGTGCCAATGTGTTGAAGCAAAGGATTAGGCTTTACCAACAATCACCCAAGATACAACACTAAATGTCTGACTCCACCAAAGCACCACCAATTTGTTTGAGAAGTAGGAAATTGAAACCAAGGTAAATTAAGTTCCATTGTCCAAGATTTGTTGAGAGCTCGAATGGACAAAAGAAATAGAATTGTTACAATAAAAGCCACAATTCCACAAACCCCAAATTGAGTACACACAAATCCAAGTAAATAATACTCAAAACCAATAATCAATCACAGACACAGACATAGGAGACTAGAAAAATGAGAAATTTGAGATTCAGAATATAGAAAAATTGGAAATTGAGAGTCACGCTGCTTTTGCTTTCGAGAAAGGGAGAGAGTTCATTGCTTTCGCTAGTAGATCCACAGACTTAATTTTAGGATGAGAAATGGAGAAAAGAGGAACCACATGAGAGAGAAAGAGAAGACTAGGGGAGGACGTTATGTTTGGAGATAGTATAGGATATAAGGATATATAGGTGAGAGGAATAAGAGAGAAATATGTTGAAACCCTTGTGAGATATATTTTGATATTTCGGTTTTTAAGTAAAGTCCTTAAACAGACGTCCTTCATATATATTTCGGTTTTTA
This sequence comes from Coptis chinensis, assembly GCF_015680905.1. Classification (NCBI taxonomy): domain Eukaryota; kingdom Viridiplantae; phylum Streptophyta; class Magnoliopsida; order Ranunculales; family Ranunculaceae; genus Coptis; species Coptis chinensis. The sequence continues at coordinate 42,514,255 of NC_141463.1, forward strand.
AGTAAAGTCCTCCCTACAAGATGAGTTAAGTGCTAATACTTTGTGGATATGATCTAATAACCATTAATAACGTCTCTACAAAAATTTGTCTTATTTAAAAATCTCTAACCTAGTTAAAAATTGTTCTCAATTTTGATTTTTTTTAAAGGGCTCAGATTTTTCGATTTTGCAATCATCTTTTGACATATTTAAACATTATCAAATGAGCTGAAATTTTGTAGAGGTGATCTTCATGGTTAGTTGAACACATCCACCAAAAATTTTGTAGAGGTGATCTTTTGACATGGTTAGTTGTAAGTAAAGTTGTAGGGAATGGTATAAACTATGGTATAAAAAGTATGGTAAACGGAACCTGCTCGTGTATATATATATATACACTATATGATAGCCGGGTCATTCGGAAGCCTCCTCAACTCTCGAGTATGCAAATTTAAATCTCCTTATTTACTTAATTTACAAATACCTCCCTCACTAAATTTAGAATAAGCCCCATTTTTATTAATATAATTTGAATAAGGTATTTTTTTTATTAATAATTTAAAAACATCTCTCTAATGTCACTTAAATTAAATAATTACCCCCATTTCCCACATTAAAATTAAAACAAACCCTATTTTATTATTGATAATTTAAAAGAACCTCCCTAATATCATTTAAATAACATAATTATCTCCTATTTTGTTTAAAAAAAAAATAGATGAGTCTCTCCTATATAATTATAATTACCATTTACAATTAGAATCTAAAGAAACCATGCTAACTATCAACCTCGAGGGATGGGATTCAAGACTTAAAAAAACCGATGCATAGCAAGATTTGCATACTTGTATATACGGTTTGGCTAGGTGAACATCCAACTTTCGGACAGCCATCTAATAGCCAACTTTGGACCGTTAGATCGTTAGATCATCTAAACTGATATCAGGAACCAACCTTAAGGCTTAAGCACGATATTCCTATATTTTGATATTTCAAAAGATCACCATTTTCGTCTCCAAAAACAAAACTTGCGATACTGATTCAAACAAATCCCCAATTTTTCAAACAAATTGGATGCCGTTTCAAAATCAAAATCAAACCCCCAATTATTCAAACAAATCGGCTGCAAAATCAAAATCAAAATGAAACCCCTAATTATTCAACCGAAAAATTCATACAAATCAAACCCCCATTCAAATTTTGGACCAATTTCAAACCCCATTTTCAATTTAAAGTATGTTTTTTCGTTATTTAAAAGTATATTGTGTTATTAACTACTTGTATGGTAATTTTATTAGGTTTTGTTTATTGGATGTTAATTTTTATATTTTAATTTTCCTGCAGCCGATTTTAACATTGTTTCTATTTTTTTTTAATGTTATTGTTTTAGGGTTCCATAGTTATTACATGTCAGCTTAAATTATTTGATTTTACTATTCAGGTGATTTTACATTTGCATATTTTGATATTTTTTAATTTTTTCCTTTTACGGTAAAATTCGATCTATAAATGAGGTGCCCTATATGTGGAAGTTCAGGTGTCTATGGCATCTTTGGCTGAGTTCTCAATTTGTATTTGTATGAGATGTTAAGTGGTGGGTATTTGGTTAGTAGTTTGAATTTAGTATGTGTAAATCTTCGAAGAAGTATTATTTTGAGTAAAAGTTAGTATAATCTCTGTTTTATTTGGTATTTCATTTGTGTTATGTTCTATGATTATTTATGTTTATTTTTACTTGTATGTGTTTGTTGCGTTTAGTCGCACTTTTGAATGGACGTAGCTTTTCAGAGCTTTGCCAGAGCTTCTTTCACAGGTAGCTTGGAAATCTCAAGGGAGCTTGGAGGAGCTCTATTTGGAGAATAACGACATCTATGAGTTTGGAAATCTCAAGGTAGCTTGGAAATCTCAAGGGAGCTTGGAGGTGCTTGGAGGAGCTTGGAAGTTAATCTAATCTTTAGAGGGGAGTTATACAGGTTAAAGAAGTAGATCTCTCAAGTAAATCCTACCCGATCTCGTCGTTTTTTGTACAAAGCATTGGCATGCTCAACTGTAAATCAGTTTGCATACAACAAGAGAAGATAGTTTTTGGTGACAGTGCGTACTTCCAATCCATATGTGTTTGTCCTTTCAGTGATTCTCAAGTTCGCACTGCATGAAAATCCAAGTCTATGAAAATCGAAAGCATTATGGTGACAGGTGACAACTGGGGTACCGCAAATTCCATTGCCAAAGAGGTTGGAATGAAAACCGTCATTGCTGAAGCCAAGCCTGATACAAAAGCTGAAAAGGTGAAGGAGTTACAGGTATGTTGTTCTTCTTGGAGGCTATTATTTGTGCATTAGCTCTTGTTTGTATAACATTATGGTGTAAGCACAAAATTTCATACATCTCTTAATTATGTTCTTGTTCTAGCTTTCTATCCTGATTATATTTCAAAATTTTCATTTGATCTCCAGAGCAAGGGGTTGACTGTGGCTATGGTTGGTGATGGCATCAATGACTCGCCAGCACTAGTTGCTGCTGAAGTTAGAATGGCAATAGGAGTAGGTACATACATCGCCATCGAGGCAGCTAACATTGTTTTCATACAAAGCAACTTAGAGGATATGATAACTGCCATTGACCTCTCTAGAAAAACCTTATCTCGCATCTAAACTACATTCAGGCTTTGGGTTACAATCTTCTAGGCATAACAATTGCCGCAGGGGCCCTTTGGTAGTTAGGCATGGTTGCCTTGTGTTTTCAAGCTGGTAGTTGGTTTCTGTCTAAACTACATTTGGGCTATGGTAGTTGGGCATGGTTGCCTTGTGTTTTCAAGTTCGTTTCTGTTGGTCTTTCTATGTACATATTCCGTATGTGATAAAGTTGGTTTATGTTGGTCTTCATTTGTTACTATATAGAAAGTTCCCTCTCAACATACAAACATAGTTTACCGAAAATTCTGACAGCCATATAAACCCTGTCAGCCATATAAACCCTCTCAACATACAAACATAATTCTAACAGCCATATAAAATTCTGACAGCCAAAATAGCTGAAAGCCATATAAACATATATAGAGAACATAGTTCATGTGAACTCTGTTTACATACAAGTAACTAAAACAAGGCAAAATTCTAACAGAGTTAAAACTCCGACAGGGTTCACCAAAAATAACTAAAACAAGGCAAAATTCTGACAGAGTTCACCGAAAATGCTAGTTAAAACTCCGACAAAGTTCACCGAAGTCATTTTCTAAAACAAGGCAAAATTATGATAGAGTTCACCGAAAATGCTAGTTAAAACTCCGACAGAGTTCACCGAAAATAACTAAAACAAAGCAAAATTCTGACAGAGTTCACCGAAAATGCTAGTTAAAACTCAACAATTCAACCTAGTCTTACAGAGTTCACTGAAAATTAAAACTCTGACTGCCAGCCAAAATTAAAACTCTTACATATAATACCTAAAACTATGAATAAAACTCTGACAGCCACATTGTATAAAATTGAAGCCAAAATTGTATAAAACTCTGACAGCCACATTCGAGCCAAAAGCTGAAACTGAAACAAGTGGCATAATATTGCTTTAGTTAGTAGCAGCCAATAATTGAAATTTGAAACAAACAATTGCTTTAATAATCTACAATCAATGGTAGATTCGTAGGTGATTAGAGTACTAATAAAAAAGATTAACAAAAGAATCTACCAACAGTAGATGACAAAGTAAAAAATATCTCTGTCAGAACTAAAACAATCTGTCAGAATAAAATCTGTCAGACCACCCCTAGCTAATACACCATAATATCCAAATCTTAGAATCCACTGCAGCATTAACATCCTTTGGTACCACATCACCTCGGTACATCAAAGAGCAAGCCATGTACTTCCCATGACGAGGGTCACAATTTGCCATCATGGATGCGGGCTCAGAGGCACTGTTGGTATTTTCAGAGACAGATAGTTGTTCATGGTAGGCCTTTTCAGCAGATATAACTGGAGCACAAGAAGAAAGCATGAAATGGATACGTGGATATGGAACCAAGTTAGTTTGGAATTCTGTGACATCCACATTAAGGGCTCCATCAAAATGGAGTGAAGCAGTTAGAGAGGAAATGACCTGTGAATAAGGAATAACAGTCAGTCCTCTCCATATCCAAAGTCATTTTCATCAACTTTATACAACAAACAAGATCAACATAATTATCAGATCATTAGTTCATTAAGATGAATCTTCAATTCTTCAGCTATCCAAAAATAAGAATAAAAGCACTTTAAATGACATACAATATCTCCTTATTTAAATGCAAAATTTGTTCGTTTAAACCATAATCATGAGAGGTACTATACAATACAAACTTATAATCCTTCCAGTTTCTATTTACATACTTCCAACATAATTTCATAATTAGGTAATAGTATCTATATGTTTTTTTTTTACAATTTCACTATATAAACCACATTCATAACAGACACAATTAGCTAAATTCAAGCAAAAATAAGTTCATTCTACTATTAAACAAGCATAGCTGTGAAACAAGCTTGCTGTTAAGATTAGTGTAAGTAGGCCTCTCTATGTCAAGATTCTTGCGACAGATATCATAGATAGCCTCATTATCAAGGAGCACAGACACATCAGTGTGCTCCAGGAACAATGTTAAAATCGGCTGTAGGAAAATTAAAATATAAAAATTAACATCCAGTAAACAAAACCTAATAAAATTACCATACAAGCAGTTAATAACACAATATACTTTTAAATAACAAAGAAAACGTACCTTAAATCGAAAATGGGGTTTGAAATTGGTCCAAAATTTGAATGGGGGTTTGATTTGTATGAATTTTTCGGTTGAATAATTAGAGGTTTGATTTGATTTTGATTTTGCAGCCGATTTGTTTGAATAATTGGGGGTTTGATTTTGATTTTGAAATTGCATCCGATTTGTTTGAATAATTGAGGATTTGTTTGAATCAGTATAGTAAGTTTTGTTTTTGGAGACGAAAATGGTGATCTTTCGAAATATCAAAATATCGTGCTTAAGCCTTAAGGTTGGTTCTTGATATCAGTTTAGATGATCTAACGATCTAACGGTCCAAAGTTGGTTGTTCGATGGCTGTCCGAAAGTTGGCTGTTCATCTATATATATATATATATATATCGGCATATATATATTGTTTTATTTTCCAAACCATGCAAAACAAGGAGGTGCTAATAATTACAAACACCTTCCCGCATTTGTTTAATTCTCCTTATTCTATTCTTAAATTACTATCATCACCTTCCCATATTGGCATATTCCAATGTTATGATTTATGATTTTAAAAAAAAAAAAAACCCCAAATAATTTTTTTTTAAAAAGAAAAAAAAAAAAAAAAAAAAAAAAAAAAAAAAAAAAAAAAAACCCCACGCATCTCCAATGGAGAGTGTATATATATATACCTCCACATAAGTGCCACTAGAATTTTATGGCCCCTCTTACACATTAATAGTTTCCACATCTAAAATAGTATCCAATGTAACAAAGTTTAAGAATTTGTAAAATTAAAAAACTGAGAAAAAACGACGCTCAAAGTCCGTCGCAAGGGGTTTAACAAAAAAAAACGCACGTCACTTTGAGTAACGTTTGTAGTTTATTAAAACTGGGACAACCAATAAATGACGGTCTTTACCCTTCGCAAACATTACAATTCTAAAAAAAATCAAACAGACGTGAGTTTAAGTGACGTCCGAATTTCTTTTTAATTGGGACATTACTTCAAGTGACACCCGAGATGTTTATTAACTAGCTAATAGCCGGATGGGGAATTCTCCACCCCCTCTATTAACTATTAGTTTATTACCTGTGATTTTACACTTTAAACAATTTACACCCTCCATTGGAGATGCTCTTGATATGGAGAGTGTAAAAATCCACTTCCACATAAGCTCCACATAGGTGCCATTAGGATTATACACTCTATCTACCTCCAATGTAAATAAGGTCTATATTTACACCTTGTAGCTCTTCTAATGGTAGGTGGAAGAAAATGTGTAAAAACAGATATCAACTGACTTAAATTGTCGTTTACTTAAACATAAAGAAGAGTAACAGACTTGGCCCGTTGCAATGATATTAAATAAATGTTGAAACGTGTGTGGAAGTGACGTCCGTGACTTCTATTTTCACTTAAACCCATAGTGACGGACCGGATCCGTGGCAAAGCCATTAAATAATCTTGAGACGTGATTTCAAGTGACGTCCAATTTTTTCGGGATATTTTATCAACTAATAGCGGGATGGGGAATTCCCCACCCCCTCTATCAACTGATAGGCTATTATCTACGGTTTAACACCCCCATTGGATAGAGTTTTTTGACACTTGGGGTGTAAATTTTCCACTCTATATGGTTTATACCCCATTGGAGATGCTCTAAAGCCCTACGTAACCCAACACTAAATCAAGAGACCTCAAAGAATTCACCACGAACAAAACTCTTAAAACAAAATCCTTTTGATGTCACCATTAAAACCTTAATTGCTCCCTCCCTCTCGATCTATCTCTCTCAATCAATTTCACTGCATCATTAGCTTTGTTCACCTATTAAATAGAGTTTGCCAAGTTGGTAACTGACAACATTGCGGTTCTAGAGTTCCTTTAGGATAATCTTACTCACTGCAAAATCCGATTGATTAATTTACAGTCTCTCCGCCGCCAGCTCTCAAATTTTTTATTGGCTTATCATATTGACCGACAAAGATTGCAAAGATGATATCAAGCTAGACTAACACATGTTTATAATTCTTTCTGAGAACTTTTGTCCAGTCATTTAGTTTTCATTTTTTGATTTTTATTAATGGTGACTTGGTTTGTTTCTAGGAAGAAGAAGACGTATCTTGTACTGTGGTGGTTTTTATTTCCTTTTGCCAGGGTTATTTCCCCTGCTATTATATTTTTTTTCGTTTTTTTTGAAAACCAGTAGAGAAAATCTGGGGAGATTCCACAAATTTGGGAAGGGCTACTGTTTAATATAGAAGATTTATAAATAATTTAATTTGCAAACCCCTTATTTGCTTGTTTCTCATTGGTTGGATAACTGAGAAACTGAGAGACTGAGTTTTACCATTTGGGGTAAGTTTGCTTATTTCCCGCACTTTTACATTCCAATTAAGTTTAGCATCCTATGTGGCACCACTCAATTTAGAGATGCTGTGGAAGTGTGAAGAACCCAAGAGAAACCAAGAGAATGAGACCACACCAACCGGGGCCCTAGACCCTTCTATATCTTCGAGAAAAATCAAAATTGTCCCGACCAATCTAGAAACAATCTTTCTTTGGAATTCCTACTTTTCCCTCTCCTATAAATGCCTCTCCACACTTAAACCCAAAATCAACAACATAAAAACGCTACACTTCGTACATCTTCTTTATTCGCTCAAATCATCCAATTTTTCAATTTTTTCAACCAAAACACAAAATGTCGATCATTCCAAGCATCTTCGGTGGCGGAGAAGCAACATTTTCGACCCAATCTCTCTTGACATATGGGATCCATTCCAAGGCTTCCCACTTTCTCCATTCCGCTCGAAGTTCTCAAATGAAACAACCTAATTCGCGAACACTTTCAGATTGGATGGAAAGAAACACCGAGAGGCTCATGTGTTCAAAGCTGATCTTCCGGGACTTAAAAAGGAAGAAGTGAAGGTCGAAGTTGAAGAAGGGAGAGTTCTTAAGGTAAGTGGAAAAAAGAAAAAAGAGAAGGAAGAAAAGAATGAGAAGTGGCATCGAGTGGAACGCAAAGATGGACAATTCTTGAGGCGATTTAGACTTCCAGAGAATGCTAAGGTTGATGAAGTGAAAGCTGCGAATGGAGAATGGGAGCTTTACCGCTATTCTTGTTCCTAAGGCTGAAGTTAAGAAGCCCGATGTCAAGGCTATTGATATCTCTCGGGCTGAGATAGGTGGGCTGTTTAGAGTGGAAAGCGAAGGGAACATATGGTTGCTTACTGTTCTCTCTGAATAAAATTGTATTGTGAATGTCCTAATTGTTGGTCGGGCTTGTGTTTTAATATGTTGTGTTAAAGTATGTGCGTGTTATTTAACATTAATTAAGAGAACAAAGTGCGAGTATCAATTACCATACGGATCTTTCTCTTGTCATTGTTAGTTTGTGATCATGTTAACATTTGTTTGTTTATATTGGAAAAAAGGAACAAAAAAAAATGTGAACATTTGTTTGTTGCTTGTGAGATGGGATCAGAATGACTTACGAAATTGACATACGCATTCCAAAAGCGGAGGGGACTTGCACATTGAACTAATTAAGGGTTTATTTTTTCTAGATTGAGATGACTTTGCATATTGAACTAAGAGTATCTTTAGGTGGTAGTATCATCTGTCAAAATCTTCAAATTTGAAGAAATAATTCGGAATTTTCTGGAATTCTAACTCTAGGTGGTAGTAAATTCAGTCGTATAACCTGTTTGTTCACATTTTTGTTCGTAAATTTGACAATTTGGATGTGGATGCGGAACGACATTGCAATCATTTATTTTATTTTTTTTACTTTGACCAGCACCCCATGCCAGTGCTACTATCGCGCGCTATTGTCAATGTCGCGTGCTCCAACGAGAAAAAAACAGCCAAAATACTATGTGTCTAGATGATAGAACCTGATTGTGTATGAAGGGTGTGGTCTTCATTGTTAGAAATAGGAGACACCTAGCATATTATAACTTTTATTAACTTGTTTCCAAGGTGGAATTGCATCTATACAAAATGCATTATCCTTGTGTTTGTATTGAGATTGGATGAGTGTTGCACAAAAATATGGTTACCACAATGATGTAAATAGAAGCCCCCTTTTTTTTCTCTCTCCAATAAAAAAAAAAGTTAGCTCACTAAAAAATATGTCTTGTCTTGTGCAGCAAAACACATTTTTCGAGTAAACTTTAAAAGATATGACCCTTGATGTTTGAGACACATATGGTGTGGCAAGTTTTTTGAGGCATTCCAAGCCTGCACCACATGAGAGAGGAATCCGGTTTGGTCGTCCCGAACTCACGGTGTAATAAAGGGTCAAGGGTTGTTTGCAAATTAAATTTTTGAAAGATCTTCTATATTAAGCACTAGCCCTTCCCAAATTTGTGGAATCTCCCCAGATTCTCTCTGAGAAAAAAGTCGCTCCTAGGTAGGGCAGGGAATCGGGTCGGGTAGACCCCGAATCCGATCCGACCCGATTACCGAATACATTGGGTTTGGGTCGATTTTCATATCCGTTTATATATTTGGGTCGGATTCGGGTTTGGGTTCGGATTCGGATATAATTTTTGGGTTTTTTTTTTAATTTTTAGTGTTATCAGATCGGGTTAGTCGGATTCGGTCGGGTTCGGGTCGGATTCGGATATTAAATTTAGGATATAATCGGGTTCGGATTCGGATTCGGATATAGCCATATCCGACCCGAACCCGACCCGATCCCTGCCCTACTCCTAGGTGCTTAGTAGATTTCCATCCACTACTTTTTAACTATTGATTAACTCTAGTTAATTAAATTCTAATTAAATATTTATTTTATTTTCTCTCCAAATCATTTTATTATATAAATTAATAATAATAATAAATTTTATATAATAAATTGAAAGCTACGCTAACATTTATGAAAAAACTCTTAAATAAATTTTATCATAATTCTTAAATAAACGTAAATGCAATTACAAATTGCTACTTTATTACAACCCAAAATATTGACGATAATAGCTAATACAAAATAAAATTGATAAATTCGCGGTGTAATTGAATGAAAGAGAATCCCTTGAAAAATCTGCAACACAAAATTAAAAATTTATTTGCAAATTTTTAATTTTTAATTTTAGTTAATAATTTAATTTCTTTTTTTTTTATGAAAACACAAAAAAAAAATAAAAGATTTGTGGAAAAAAAATAGAATGATTTGGAGAGAGTATTAAATAAATATTTGTTTAGATTTTCATTAACTAGAATTAATCACTAGTTAAAATAGATGGTAGATATGTGTGGTGGATGCGTGCTTAGGGCTCCTAACCGCGCCTAGGAGGAAATATTTTCTAATTTTCTATAATCTTGATGTTACTTTCTTTCAGTATTTTTCATTTTCTTAAAAAATAGTAAAGATTCAAAACCTCAATTGGAATTTTATTTTGATTAAACCAAATAATTGTCCGTGATGTCGCACTTGTTATCGATCGTAAGAAACAATCTTTTACTAATATCAACATCAATGGTGTGTTTGATTGATTTAACTAAAAAAAATGGTGTTGGATTAAATTATATGTTACATTGTTATTTCAACAACATCAAGGTGTGTTATACACTAAATCATAGCAATACCAGTACGTACTAATAACTAACTCAAACCAATTTAATCAGCTCATATTCACAATATAAGACTGCAAAGATGATATCAAGCTAGACTAACACATGTTTACAATTCTTTCTCAGTCCTTTTGTCCACTGATTTAGTTTTCATTTTTTTCTTCTTTTTTTGAACTAGTGACTCTCCAGGACAAATCAAAGGAAAAAGTAACTTTAGAGGACACCTTTTTTTTTAATCGCTCAAAAAGACCGAGTAGATGAAAGGTCAAGTATACCCTTGAGGCAAAATTAATAACGGCTCGGGTAGATGAAATGTCAAGTATACCCCTGGTACGAAATAATAAACAGCCCGGCCCAACTGAAACGACCCGGTGTATATAATATGAATAGTGATTGTTCATACCTATATATTTAACATGAGCTATGAACATTCATTGTTCATACCTATTTGGGGTATGAACAATCATTGTTCATACCTCAACATAATGTATGATCAGTAAAAACACCTATATATTGGAGTATAAACAATCACTTTTCATACCTATTTGGGGTCAATGTTCATACCTAAACATAATGTATGATCAATTAGAACACTTATTGGAGTATGAATAATGATTGAACAATCACTGTTCATACATCAACATGAGCTATGAACAATCATTATTCATATCTATTTCGGGTATGAACAATCAATGTTCATATGAACAATTATTGTTCATACTTATTTGGGGTATAAATAATCATTGTTCATACCTCAACATAATGTATGATTAATAAGAACACTTATTGGAGTATAAATAATCAGTGTTCATACCTATTTGGGGTATGAACAATCATTGTTCATACATCAACATGAGCTATGAACAATCATTATTCATACTTATTTGGGGTGTGAACAATCAATGTTTATACATCACTATATTGTATGAGGTACGTTTACCTATTTGGGTATAAACAATCATTGTTCATACATAATGTATGATTATTAAAAACATCTATTGGAGTATGAACAATCATTGTTTATACATCAATATATTGTATTAGGTACGTTTACCTATTTTGGTATGAACAATCATTGTTCACACATTAGCATAAGGTATGAACACTCATTGTTCATAGCAAAACGATAAAAGGATAAAATCGGAAAATATTTATTTCAAATTCGGGCTATTTGTCATTAAGGGTTATTTTCACGCGAAAATTGGTTTTCCGGGTTATTTTCACCCGAAATTTGTCCTTGAGGGTGATTAAAAAAAATCGTTGGTTTTGAGAGTGATTTTCATTCGAAAATGGGCATTGGGACCAATTTCTTGTTTTTATTAATGGTGACTTTGTTTGTTTCTAGGAAGATGAAAAGTATCTTGTAATGTGGCGGTTTTTATTTCTTTTTGCCAGGGTTATTTCCCTTGTTATTATTTTGATTTTCGCTTTTTTTTTTTGCAAACCAGTAGTGAAAATCTGGGGAGATTCCACAAATTTGGGAAGGGCTACTGTTTAATATAGAAGATTTATTAAAAAAATCTAATTTGCAAACAACCCCTTATTTGCTTGTTTCTCATTGGTTGGATAATTGAGAGACTGAGTTTTACCATTGGGGGTAAGTTTGCTTATTTCCCGCACTTTTACATTCCAATTAAGTTTAGCATCCTATGTGGCACCACTCAAATTAGAGATGCTGTGGAAGTGTGAAGAACGCAAAGAGAAACCAAGAGAATGAGACCACACCAACCGGGGCCCTAGACCCTTCTATATCTTCGAAAAATCAAAATTGTCCCGACCAATCTAGAAACAATCTTTGCTGGAATTCCTACTTTTCCCTCTCCTATAAATGCCTCTCCACACTTAAACCCAAAATCAATAACATAAAAAACGCTACACTTCGTACATCTTCTTATTCACTCAAATCATCCAATTTTTCAATTTCTTTCAACCAAAAACACAAAATGTCGATCATTCCAAGCATCTTGGGTGTGGCCGAGAAGCAACATTTTCGCCCAATCTCTCTTGACATATGGGATCCATTCCAAGGCTTCCCACTTTCTCCATTCCGCCTCGAAGTTCTCAAATGAATCAACCCAATTAGCGAACACTCGTATTGATTTGGAAAAAAACACCGAGAGGCTCATGTGTTCAAAGCCGATCTTCGGGACTTAGAAAGGAAGAAGTGAAGGTGGAAGTTGAAGAAGGAGAGTTCTTAAGGTAAGTGGAGAAAGAAGCAAAGAGAAGGAAGAAAAGAATGAGAAGTGGCATAGTGTGGAACGCAAAGCAATGGACAGTTCTTGAGGCGATTTAGACTTCCAGAGAATATGCTAAGGTTGATGAAGTGAAAGCTGCAATGGAGAATGGAGTGCTTATCGCATCGCTCCTAAGGCTGAAGTTATGAAGCCGATGTCAAGGCTATTGATATCTCGGCTGAGATAGGTGGTCATTTCTGATGGAAGTTTAAGGGAACAGATGGTTGCTTACTGTTCTCTCTGAGTAAAATTGCATTGTGAATGTCCTAATTGTTGGTCGGGCTTGTGTTTTAATATGGTGTGTTAAAGTATATGCGTGTTGTTTAACATTAATTAAGAGAATAAATTGCGAGTATAAATTTCCATATGGATTTTTTTCTTGTCATTGTTAGTTTGAAATGATGTTAACATTTGTTTGTTTACTAGGTATCATCTGTGCCTACGGCACAATTTGTTATGAAGTGCTTATTATGTTGTTTGTGGTATTAATTTTGGTATAACCAAACATTTTCAAATATGTGGCCTATGTGAGAATTTGTAATCAATTTATTTTGAAGTGGTTGTTTATTTTGTGGAGGCCGGTATGTTGTGGTGTCTCAGACCAAAAAATTGTGCCCTTTAGTAGTAGTCTTGGGAGTATTTTACAATAAAAAATTGATCTAGTTATGCAATATCACTTTTTTCTAAATGCATCTACTCTTTCACTTCTAGTTACAAAGCTAAATTGTAATGAACTGATGATTTGAATATTGATATGTGCAAAATAATTTGATTAGTTGAACATGAATGATGATAGTTGGGTGCGTAAATTATACCTAATCAATATTATAGAGTATGTACATAAATTATTGGGAAAAAAAAAGAATAGGGAAATAAAAAATTGACATGGACATTGTCCTCTACCACGCCTTCGACACTTTTTGATGAACTTGTTCATAACTTCATATACATCCATATTAAATATTGTCCAATACATCAATCGTGAAAAAATATTAAACAATCACCGTTTTCTCGAGCGGTAGACACATAAATATTGATTTTCAAAACAATTTTTTAATCTTTAAAATAAAATAAAATTGAATAGTCTGAGCACACTGTGAGCCATATTCTCAAGTAAAATGACACACTCACATAACAAAACAATAGATATGAATAAACTACATAGCATAATAAAGCCACCTCAGTGAGGGAGAAGAGTCCAAACATCTAACCCCTTCTTTTTTGGAATTTATATATATCCCCACTCACCTAACTCTGAAGATTAGTCAATTAATCTACAGTTCCTGCAAGGATTCCCGAGCTACAACCACAGGAGGAGGAGCCCCATTAATAATCTTCTCCACCCAGGGGGGGATAAAGCAGGAGGACGCCGTGCACCAAATATTGATGTGTGACGAAAAGGCACATACTTTGACCACGGCGTCAGAACTGGGACACTGGGATCTGGGAACTGCTCAATTGGTTTATAATCGAACCAGAACTCGGTTTCAATCCTCTCATGTCGACGAGCTTCTCTGAATATCTCATCTTTAGAACTTATTTTCGCAGCACGATGATATATTTCTTCCGTCTCTAGAATAGTGGCTTTGTCCATCGCTACAATTGTGATTGGAAGATATGAGAAACCCTAGTTTTTTTTTCTTCTATTTATAGCCCCCTAGGCTCGATACACCGACCTTTGAGGTGAGTGTTGGGCTTAAGTGTGGGCTTCGTCTCCCATTTTATAGGTGGGTTTTGAAACTAATAAAACAATTCTAAGATGGAATCCAACTGGAAACTGCTATCTAGAGTCTAGACAACTAATGGTAGCCTGGACTACACTATTCATCTTCCTACTTGATTTGGTCAGGTTGTTGAAGGGCTTTAATAACCGTTTGAATTCGCAATCTCCTTGCATGCCGATGTAGTTGGCTCCCTCTTTCTTTGCAAGCATTGCTCCTAATTAGCATGGGTACTAATTTGTTGATAAAGCATAAATTCTCTAACATGGTACTAGTTTAATCTTTGAGAAATTTTCCTGGCGGTGGGCACCGCCACCCACTGGCCCATTTTTTGTCCACCGTTGCTTCTTTTTTTTCCCCCTGTTAATTTATTGCTCCGTGCATCAATATTTGCATTTAATAAATGCCAAAAGCCTAAACCACCACCATCTCTCCAATGAATTAACAACAAACCCCATTGAGTCAACTATATGTTCATCATCAGATCTATTGTTGTCACTGTTTCTAATTATTAAACCTAACCAAATAAAATTTCTGCTGTGGAAAACACAGTTTTCGGAGATGAATGAAAGTCATGAGTTGTTAGGCTTTATCAACAAATTAGTACCCATGCCTGATAAAAAAAATCAATGCCTCTAATGGGAAGAGGACCGTGAATCCAGATCTTGCATCATGGATTCAGACTGATCGGCTCGTCAAAGCGTGGATTGTTACTTGCACACTATTATCATTAGTTGGGTCACTTCCACTAAAGTTTGAAAATCTAGTGGCTTCTCTATGAAGTTTAGCAATGGATTTGATTTCTCATTTTTACTGTTAATCCCATGTTACTTTTTCCAATACCATGAGATTAAAGGGGAATATTGGAGAAATGAAAGATATGAGAATATAATATTATTCTACAATGGTAGATTAAGATATTCTAGAATAGTAGATATTATAATTGTTTTGATAATGATTTTGTTATTCTAGTTTCCTTATTAGGTTTATTGGCTATTTATATATAAACCCATTTAAGGGATTGATGTAATCATCTTAATTACAATAATAAAATCTTATTATCATTTTCTTTAGTAGTAGAATACATATATACATCTAAATTGTCATGAATGTCTATCCAAAGTCCAAACCATAAAATATCTACATCAAAGACAAATTCTACATGCATTGGCCAACATAATGAGCCTTGTCGTATATATTGACTGCTAGAGTCGACAACAGTTATTTACGAGCCTTACCAACACAACAATTCTTCTCCAACCAATCAAAATGTCTGAGATTTTAATGAGCTAAATCTTTGTGAGGATCATCTAATGATGTGTCTTTAAATGTCAGCATGTAGAGTTTGTTTGGGGGGGGGGGGTGCTCAAAAAAATAAAAATAAAATAAAGTAATAATTATTGGATTAGGTGCGCTATCAGGGTTGTTCTATTTGGTTCTTATGTTTTGGGTATTAATAACAAGAATGGATGGATAGTGGGTTATTATTATTATTATTATTATTTTTTAAATTCTAAAAATGATAGGTTCATCTAAATTATTTTAAAATACATATAATAATCATATAATTTCAGTGACGTGGCCGGGGGTTTACTAAAAAGAAAAAGGCATGGTTTTACGACTTGGCCAGTTCAAGTTTAAACCGGAGTCGGAGCTCTCCAAGTCGATATTTATACTATGAATTGGCTCAACATAGATCCGGTTTTAATACCGGTTTGAACCGTCCGATTCAAATTATAAACCGGTAAACTCGGTAGTTCAAGTATAACCCTGTTGAAAAATTGATTCAACTTAGTGATTTTTACTTAACCCGGCCGAGTTGACTCAACTAAACATTAAACATTTTTATTCATTAATTTAAATATATAATGTTATTTAAAACTTTACTTAACAAAGAACCGGTGGATTTTTAAACGAACTAGTAGTTTGAACCGGAACCGATCTAATCCGATTCGGTTAAAAAAACCAGTTGTTAAAACCATGGAAAAAGGAGATGATTCTAATTGCATTGACTTGAGGTAGGACTGGGTGTCAAAATGGCCCTCAAGCCTTCGGCTTGCCCGCCCCGACCCGGCCCTTATAGGTCCTCATTAAGCCCTCACTAGGCCCTCAACATTTATAACATAGATTTATTGATTTATATTGTAATATATCTCATTTTATGAATTAATTTAGTTAATCTTAATTGACAAATGTAATTTTAACAAGTTTTTTAGTAGCTTGGAATTTTAATTGGGGCGAAGTGAGTACACTTTTATCATTTTTAATAATTTTTTTTTATATTTATTTGGTTAAATAAATATTCATCAAATATATGACATGGTGCTCGACCCTTTTCGAGAGTAGTGTTCTAAAAAACACTAGGCGGTAGTTGGGCGGTGGGAGAGCGCCTAGGCCTTTTAGGCAGTGCCTAGACGGGATAAGCGCTAGGCGTTTTTTTTCCCTAATATATATAGTAATACACACCTATACTACAAGAAATAAAGAAAATCATTTACCATAACTCAAAAAATAAACACAAACAAAGATACTTATTACAAAAATACGTAATAGTTGAAGAATATCGACTTCATATAAAAACACTCTTTGTTATAATGGTATATAATTTACATTAGACTTAGTCTTTTAAACTCATTCAAATCTTAAGCCTACACGGGCCTTTAATTTTAGACATTTAATCATTAAAAATAAATAAAATAATAATAATAATAATAATAATAATAATAAAAATTTGACTGGATCTCCTAGAGACCGCCTAATTGGTCCGCCTAGACCCGCCTAGTTGGTCCACCGATT
This sequence comes from Coptis chinensis, assembly GCF_015680905.1. Classification (NCBI taxonomy): domain Eukaryota; kingdom Viridiplantae; phylum Streptophyta; class Magnoliopsida; order Ranunculales; family Ranunculaceae; genus Coptis; species Coptis chinensis. The sequence continues at coordinate 42,531,295 of NC_141463.1, forward strand.
TTTTAAATGACTTGGACCTAGGCGAGTCGGTTGGGCACCGCCTAGCGCATAGAGACCGCCTGGGCGGCCGCCCTGACCAATTTTTAAAACAGTCTTCTAGAGTTGAGGGCAGATAATGGCTTTGAGATTTAAGCATTGGCCAGGCCCTCAGCATGAGGGCTTCGGTGTTTGTTTGAGGGCCGGGCCGGTCCATTTAAACAAATGCCCGTGAGTAAGATTCCGTTCTCCAGTTTAAACAAAAAAAAGGGAAAACATAAGTGTAGATACCAGGCCGCCAGCTCGCTCCCACTATTGTTGGCCCTAGTGCTCCGCTAATCTCTCCACCTCGCCGTCTCTCGATCCAAACTCAGGTATCAACTCTCCCTCCCCACCCCCACCACACACACACTAAACTAGAGTGGGCAGACGAAGAAGTTTTTTGGTTTTCTTTATTCACTCTGGGAATATGTTATGGTGTTCTCAACTCACTAAAGCACCACTTAACTTTTATTATGGAACAAATCAAATGCATAGAAGGGATAGTATATATTTTATTTGTTTAGAGATTGTTTGTCTTTTTGGTGGTTTTAGAATAAATGGTTAAGGACACTTCAAAATGTTGTGTATGCAGGCACATATGGAGCATGAAGAGGAGTTATGTGTCACTGAGTTGCATGATGCTGTATTTATAGGTGACAATGATTTAGTGGAGGACTTAATTTCACGAGGGTTTGATGTGGATGCGAGGTCTCCTTTGGGAACGCCCCTTCAACACGGGCAGCTATAAGGAGTAATGTTGAAGCTGTTAGGGTGCTATTAGCTCATAAAGCAGATGTAAATATCTATTTACTCAATGAAGATTTATTTTGACTGCTATTTGTAATCGAGAATTTGAAGTCTTTCTTCTTTGTTGACCGGTATTATGTATTTGTATATGCAGCCGAAATCATACTCTCATAATGCTCCTTCTCCCGTAGTAGCATCAATTATTGCACAATCATTACCGTGTCTCAAGCTCTTAGGGTGTGTTTGTTAAATTTTAACTCATGGAAAGGAAAGGAAATAAAATGGGTGGTCTACTATGGAATGGAATGGAAAGGAAATAATTTTAAATGGTATGTGTTTGGTAAATTGGGGAAAGGAAAGTAAAAACTGTGGAAAGGAATAATCATGTTTGTTTGCAAAAGCTATGGAAAGGAATAATTGTATTGTTGGGTGGGGTGTATTAGTAGTAAGTCCCTATCTATCTATTTCCTTTCCTTTTCCAAAAATTTTCGGGGTTAACTAAAAGACACAAAAACCTTTTCCATTTGTTTCCATATGGAAAAACCCATTTCCTTTCCAATGTAAACAAACGCCTTTAAAAAACTATGGAAAAGTGGACCACTCTTATTTTCCTTTCCTTTTCATAAGTATTTCCATCATAACAAACACACCCTTAGTCGAAATTTAAGAAACTTTCTATTTCATTTAGACACAACTAACTTATAATTCATACAACTTCTTTACAAAATCAGAACAAATCTGATTGGGGGATTGTCACAATCTATGGAGAAAAGAATAAATCACTTAGGCCATTTCTTACCGCAGAATGTGCCTAATGCTCCTCCCTTGGTCCCTCTCTTAGAATCGAAGGAATATGTATCTCAAGTCTACCAGATTCTGATAATGGACCTAAAGTAGATAAGGGGCTTTCTGAAATGGGCATGGGCCATATAAACACGTCAATAATAGAGAAGTTGGACCTTTTACTCGGCAAATTCTGGGAACAAGTAGTTATCCCAAGAAGTGTAAGAACCAGGAAACACAATTGCGCTTGCAGAAGAAAGAACGTGGTGTGCATGCTGGAGACTGCCGACTTTGACAGTAATCAGCTGGATTTAATCGATGTTCAGCTAGATGCTGGTGCTGAACTATCTGGAGTAGGGCCATACATCGTGGTAGGGATTAGGCGTAGACAGGAGGAGGCAATGTGACAGTGCTGATGTTCATCTCCAGAATTGTGGTGTGGGATACATGGGATATGGAGGAGGGGCAGGTGCAATCTGTTAATGAGGCGGGAAGTGGGAGGGGTAGGAGAGAAAATAGTGAGGGTGAAGTTGTGGAGGAACACATAGTGCCGAGAGGAACGGTAAGCATATGGAATTTGATAATGAGGTGGAATATAAGAAGGAAGGTTGCTTGTGGGTGGAGTTCAATTCACAGTCAATGAAGGTGGATAAGAATCATCCGAAGGATGACTCACTGCTGTTGATTCTTGTGTTTTGATGATTTCTGAACAGATTAAAGAGACACTAATGCTTCTTGAATTTTTTAGGTTCAAATTTGCAACAATTTCCTGTAGTTGTGTCATAATCCGTTTCTTCACATATGCCATGAATCAAAATCCAGAAGAAAACCGACTTCAGAGAAGGTGAACTTGCAATTGAAAAGAAGGGTTGGACAGTTGAGAGCCTAAAAGCGGATAATCTGATAAGTGAAAATCTGCACAAGGGTCAATTCCAAACCCTAGAAATCGGCAGAAAGAGAATTTTCCCAAGAATCCTAGAAACACAATTTTCAATTTTTATTAGTTCTAAAACTGATTACTCTAGTGCAAGCTGTTTTTTCAACAGAGTCGAATTTGCTTATCAAGAAAGACTACTTTAAAACATTGCTATTAAAAAAAAGACAAGAAATACTTGATTAGCTGTTTGGAGTTTGGACTCTGACCACCAGCTAGAAAACAATTCCACACATTTGATGCACCACTTGAATTGTAGACAAGGTTGTCATTCACCAGTTTTCAAGATTATTTTTGAAATCTTGGAAATGTGGGCTGTTAGAGTTCTAGGAGGATATCTCGCGAGGGGCGCCTCCTAGAACTCTAAAATGGGCATTTTGTATTCCAGTATTCAGTGGACTTCACTTTAAATGGCAATAATCAATATTGTTTGCCTACTTAGTCGACAATGTAATGTTTAACACTATTAAGAAAGATATGAGCTATTTATAAATGTAATACTTCCTTTATACAATACCTTTTTTACAGGCTGGTGCTGACCCAGATGATGATGCCTGTGGACTAGTACCCTTACTTGTCGCGGCATATGAAGGAGAAACAGAAATTATCAAATACTTGTTGCAAGTTGGAGCGAATCCAGATGTGGAGGCATATGTAAGTGATCCTTTTTTTTCCCGGTAGATGATAGTTTTTTTTGGGTTTTAGATTTTATCTCTCTAGATACTACAGTTGAGATGAAATGAAAAGGTGGGTGAGCGGGTGTCTGAAAAACAAGTGGGATCCATTCATGGTAGATTTGTGCAATCCAATGTTGGATTGGCTTTGGAAATGACCAATGAATTCAAGAAGAAACAATATGGATACAGAAATGGGAGGGCTTTCTTAATGACCAATGAACTTAAGATTAAAAGGTATGAATCCAGAAATGGGAGGTCCTTGATAAGCTGTACATTAGATTTGTGTGATGCTAGGGAAATTGTGCAAATAATGTGCTTACTTGAACCATTGTAAAATTAGTTTTCCTTTTCCTTTTTTCATAGATTCTTTCCTACTTAGCAAAAAAGAACAGAAAAGTTATTAACTCTATTGATTCTGTTGACAGGATGGGATGAAACCTATGGAAGTTGCTGCTTTAAGAGGTCATGAGGAAGATTTTAAAATTCTTTTCCGTGTTACCTCTACTATTCCAACATATCCGCACTGGAGCCCAGATGGAGTTATGAGGCACATTGATTCTTCTGAAGCACGGAAACAGGTATCAAAAATTCATATGGTCCATATGTATTTCCTGGTTCGAGATGGACTGCAGGACCTCAAGATGTTTGTTAGCATTTAATTTTGTGACAGTTCTCATTCTGTTTCATTGAGATCAATGGCTCAGAAAATAAAGCCCTTGTTTTGTTTTCTTTGTTTACTGATAAGACATGAGTTTTTCTTTGGTACAGTTACTGATAAGAAATAGCATTGTGCGGCTATTTATATCCCTCGTTGCATATTTTTTGGGTTGTTACTCTTCCAAAAAAAATTTATACAAATTTTTTCTATTGCAAAGATGTCGGAATATAATTTTTTTAATTTTAGACCTTACAAGTATGTAATTTAGATTAGATATCTAAGCTTTCTAACGAAAACATGTTACTTCTTATAGAGAGGGCTCATACGGGAAGAAAATTTTAAGCAGGCGAAAACAATGGCAGAGGATGCTCTATGTGAAAAGAATTATTCAACTGCCATTTCTAGCTACAATAAGGTAATATGGTTTGTAAGGAGGCTGTGGTCTTATTTGCTTTTGATATATAGTATTGTGTGTAGACCACCAAAATTGCGAGTGCATGCGAGAGAAAACCCACTAAGCAGAGATTTAGTATTTACTGAATTATATTCTAGAATGCGTAGTATGACATTTTGTGGAGAGTCAGCATTTTATACTTCCAGATATATCCTTTAAAAACCAATATTGAATTAAAAGATATTATTTTTGTTTTCTGGACCTACTTATTTCTAATGAAAATTCTCAATTTACTGATAAATAAAAAAGAAAAGAAAAGAAAACACTTTTGTAGCTACAAATAAAAGCCTGCAATGTCATTCACAATTTTCACATTTTTACACGTACGAACAAAAAATGACCGAGTTCTTCACTCGGCCTCCCGCACAGATTTTTCTATTCCTGTTTTTGGAAAGCTTCGGAGATGAAGGGGAGCTATGACAAGAATTCTCTCTCTACCCGTTTTAGAATGTCACATCTTTGCCTTGAAGATCTGAATTTGGTGCACTGTTCTTGCCATTTCAATTTTAAGTGACGATTTGAGATTATTTAATTTGGTCTATCTTTTTTATTTGTCATATGAAAGGATGCTTTTTTGCATTTTGCTTTAGGATTATGCTTTAAACAGTGGATTGAATTAAATGATGTTGTAGATGTTCAAATTCGGTAAAATTAAATTCGTTAATATTACAACATTATAGTATTACAATTTACACGTAATATGACACATACCAAGGAAGAGCTACACAATGCCCAAGAAGATACCCACTACCGGTATACGCTCTTTTATATTGTATAGGGGTATCTCAATTGCAAATAAAGCCGTGTAGGTCTCCCCTATGAAATATGTGCTGGCACATGCCCAATTATGTAACTCCTCTTTCATCCCTTCCTCTACCTTGAGATTGTCTTTCTCTAGATTGCTTATATATTCTTGCATTCGTCTCCAAGTTCCAAACTAAGTTACGCTTATACGGATACGTATTACCCTATCCGACACAGATATGAAGTGTTTGACACGGCGAAATATTACAAACTTAGGTATATCACATACAATGTGTTTGACAAAGACACGTGGATATGTATCCGACACGGATTGTTTTATTTTTAAAATATGGCGTGTCCAGATAACTTAGGTTCCAAACAATAGCTCTAGGGAGATGTTCTGGGTCCGTGATACCTCTTTAGAAAGCGATGGTAGTATGAGTTTACTGCTTAGTGAGAGGTAGGGCTTCCTTGATGTTAGAAGGCATCCTCCAAGGTTTGAGGAATGATGAGGAGACAAGTTCCTAAATATAATTTGAGAAGGAACAAGAGATGATTTTTTTGAGTTTTGTCTTGGTTTTCGTTTTTATGTTTTGAGCCAACAAAAACTTAAAGCAGAATTAATCTTCTAACTGTAAATATAAAAAATTACGTCCATGGATAAAATGTACACTCATGCACATTGTTCATGATGAGGATGATAGGTTAATAACATACCAAATGACTGGAAGGGCAAATCTTTGAGCTCTGATCGGAGTACCACGTAGAAATTAACTTACTTTCCACTTCCATGTAGCTGCAACACAAGTATAATCCACCTGACATGGATATGTGATTGAAGGCAGGATTTGTAAAATGTGTCCTGGGAAAGTTTTTCTTTTCATTTCATTCTCTTTTGGTGCTGTATTGCTTAAGTATCATGTGTAATATTTGACGTTAAACTCTCTGGTTATGTGAATTTAGGCCATAGTTTTGGATCCTACCAACGAATCCATACTATCAAATTGGAGTCTTTGTTGGGCTTTATTTAAAGTAAATGCTAAGCGAGCTCTATATTTTGAATGGCCGGCACCATACTACATGTATAGCTCTACCCAGGTGTGGCATCAATTGGAGGTACGCGATGTATTTGATCGATCTGATACTTAGTTAACTCTTTTATCTTGATGTTCCCACTAATACCCAATCGATAACGAACCTGAATGGCTTTTTTAGGTCCAATTCATATATATATATATATATGTTCATTATCTTCTATTCATTCAATTTTATATTTTTTTTCCAAGTTTTCAATCCTTAATGGAGCAATTGCTATATAATTGCAGTGGTTTAACTATATAACTGGTGAATGTTGTGACGGTGACCCGCTGGATCCTGGATACAAAAACGTTTGTCAGTTTTTTAAATTGGTTGTGGCATCTCTCTAGTAACATGTCACTGACATTCAAATAGGTTTCAATCAGCTTGTAACTACTATAAGAACATTCACAAGCCGTGATTTCCATATTAAAAAGTAGTGGAGATAATAACACCTTGCTGTAGTGGAGATAATAACACTTTGCTAGTTGGCACCTGCAATATCTGTTTTTCACTCTGCTATAGATGAAGGCCTATTGTGTTTTGCGGTGGAATTTACTGTAATATATTGCATCAATATTCCATTGACTGTTGTCTTGGACAGATTGATTATTCTATGTCTAGTCTTTTCACTAAAGAACTAACACGTTTAACCCCTTACCTCGAGACAGGTATGTGCTTACTAAGCTGGAAGATGATGACTACATCTGTTGGACTACAACTTTGGTCTCCTGGCATTTTCTGCAGCTTAATTTACACTTGGCAGACAAAGCAAAGGATATACAGGGGTTTGAATATGTATTTCATCCAACTTCTCTTATTCTCTGTGTTTGTGTCGGTATTCAAAATTATTAACTGTTTACACTAGATAGCTCTCACAAAACGCGAAAAGTAGCCTATAGCGTTTTCACAAATTCTATCTATTAGCCTGCTATGCTTTAAACGATAGCATTAATGGAAAAACCCTATCAAATTTTTTTTTGGTAAAGAAAAACCCTATCAAATTGATAGGCTAATAGCACATATTACAAACATTAATTGCGTTTTGCGGAAAAAACGCTACCAAATTGATCACACATTTTACAAACGCTATGGGTACTTTAATTGTGTTTGCAATACATGCAATTGTTGGTTTGGCATTTAGAAAATGCTATTATCCAGATGCACTTTTAATGAATTCTCTTTTTAATTTACTTTTGCGAATCGCCATTAATTTTGATTTCAAAACTATAGCAATCAATAAAAAGAAATTCAATTGGATCTAGATGGATTTGAATCATCAATCTCTCACTACCTTTGCGTGACCTCTCTTTCCATTTTGAACTTATAGATCCACCGGAAAATATAATAAAAAAAGGGTAATTTTGACTTAACCCCCCTACGGATGGGTAAGCGGTTTGACTAAACCCCCATTTTAAAATCATTTGAGTTTGCCCCCACTGTTAATTTTGTGTATAAGCAGGCGTTAGTATTTTTAGCTATTGACCATTTTACCCTTATGAAATAGATGTTGCATTGTCCCCACATTAACACGTTAAACCTAGCTTTTTGCGAAAACCCCCAAACGTTGCCATTATTTAATTCTTGCACTCTCTCTCTCTCAGATTTTACCTATTGACCATTTTGCCCTTTTTTCGACAAATTTTTTTTTTTTTTTTTCCCTTCCTTTAGTTAAAACAAATTAAGAGGTTTACTATTAGTTAGTGTAAACCCCCCAAACGTCAATATGATATTTGCATAAACCCCCCAATTTTTTAGTTAACAGTAAACAAGAAGAAGAAATCTCACAATAGTTTGATTACGATTGAGATGGTTGCCACTCCAGTATGATTTATCAATAGTTTTGCATTCTTTGGACATCTGTGATAGCCATTAGTATGAGTCTGATGACATTGGAAGAAGTTGGCACTGACTGATGATTTCCTACGTAATTCTAACCAATAATAAGTCTCGTACATTTGAGACCACAAATATGTAGCAGTTGATATGAAGTACGAGTTTAATCAATTTTAACTTGAGAAGATAGAAGAGGAGTGCTTGTGGGAGTATGATATATCGCCAGTTATGCACCTTTCAACAGTTATGCAATAGCCATAGCCCATAGGTCTTTATCGACTTGACTCGATGATATTGAAATCAAGTTTTTTCAGATCTTGTCGATCTCTTAAGTAATTCTAAGTGCCTACTCGTCCTAATGTTTGAAGGCCACAATAAATAGGGGTTTAACGGTTAAGTACTCACCGGTATTTGTTTTACCTTTAAACTTTTAAAGAAAAAAACTTAAGAAGTAGTGTTCTCCTTACTTTTTGGTATTTAATTTTTAGAAAATTGTTGATCTTAATATGCATTTTCGGCGACATCGTTTGAGAAACCTTCCATTCGTGGCAAGGTGAAAAAATACAGCAAAGAGAAGAAGGTAGAGGTGTTGGTGGACAAGGACCTTGGGACCAATTATGACCGGATAGAGGTCGCAGATTGTTCAAGTTGCGATCCTGCAGACTCAATACCTCCCACTCACGGGCCAAAGATGTCGAAGTGGTTGAATGCTTGAAGGAGATGGCCTTGTTGACAAGTGGGAGGCCTCTCAACAAGTGCCAACGTAAAACCTCGATATCAAGAACTGCGGCCTCACTGCGAGTGCTACTACAACGAAAGTCACGACTAATCCCACTAAACATGATGATTGTGATGATACCAACATGTTTGTCATGATGATGGATGATGATGATGACCATTCATTGGATGTTCATGCAATGGAACTCTCGGTCCAAGATGATCATACCACATGTCCTTTTTATATTTCAAAGCATTGAAATATAAAAGGAAAGTAAAGAGTCGATTAGCACAAGGTAAAAACCGGAAAAAGAGAGTAAAGAGCAATTTTTAAGTGGATAGAATGTAAAGAGTCGAATCACTGGCGACGCCTTATGTTGAAATTTGGAGCTTGGAGGCGAGGAGCATCGGAAACTAACAGTTTAAACAAAAATCTCAAAGAAATGTTTTATGGTTGCAACGAATCGATCTCACACTTCATCACAAGATTCTCGATACATATTCCCTAGTTTGTACATAACTAGTATTTCATTTCTCATTTTTATTTGTTTATTTTGTTCAACAGGGGTGCATACTAGAAGCTGAATTGTGTGTGCGCAAAAGAGACTGTTTTGGTGTGTCTTAAATTTATTTATCACTTGATGTCGGTTGTGGATTCTTACATCCGCCATTTTTTTTTCTAGGAATTATGAAATCCGCCATTTTTTTTTCTAGGAATCCGCCGTGTTTGATGGTGGAGAAGACTTCTTCTTTACATTATTCTTCGTCGTTTACGGTTAACTAAAAAATTGGGGGGTTTATGCAAATAGCATATTGACGTTTGGGGGGTTTACACTAACTAATAGTAAACCTCTTAATTTGTTTTAACGAAAAAAAAAAAAAAAAAAAACCCTTAATTTGTCAGAAAGGGCAAAATGGTCAATAGGTAAAATACGAGAGAGAGAGAGTGCAAGAATTAAATAATGGCAACGTTTGGGGGGTTTTCGCAAAGCTAGGTTTAACGTGTTAATGTGGGGGGCAATGCAACATCTATTTCATAAGGGTAAAATGGTCAATAGCTAAAATACCAACGTCTGTTACACACAAAATTGACGGAGTGGGGGGCAAACTCAAATGATTTTAAAAATGGGGGGTTTAGCCAAACTGCTACCCATCTGTGGGGGGTTAAGTCAAAATTACCCTAAAAAAAATTGAATTACAATGGATTTGAAGGAAAAAGAAAAACACTACATCAATTATAAACGTAAAGATTGCTTATTTATATGTGGTTATAACTGGAAGCATATAATGAGTTAGCCTGCATGTGATTATCTATGTAGAGATAACAATATATGAGTTACATAAGGAACTACTACGCATGACAGAAACATATTACATGTTGTAAGCCGGATCTAGTCAATATGAACGGTGGCCTAGTTTCATCTCAAACTTTACAATGGAACTAGCAAAAGAATTAAGAGCACTCCATCAATCTAAAGTAACCTTTAAAACAAAATTTGACAACCCATACATTCAAACTTCCTGCTGGTTAATGCTGCCAAATTCCACACTAGAAGACATAGATAATTCCACACTATTGAACCATATGTACTAATGAAATATCTAACAACTTGACGCAATTGCAGTCAACTAAGTACAAAATATATCAAAAAGATGTATACCTGAGTCATCGTTAAACATATCATAACACAATTCAGTTGAGCAGCCAACCACTTTAGCTTATCCTTTGTTAGTGAGGCTCGCACTACAAGTGATATTTAGCAATACATTCCTCCCTGAAAATAAACACGCACAAGAAAGTACGACTCTTGATATTGTTTGCTAAAAAAAATAGTTTTGAAGCGAAGATGAGTTAAGAAAAATACATAGAGGAAGTTCAGTACTTTTGCAAGGTAAAGTAGGTAGCACATGATTCCTATAGAGAACCTTACTTTGTCAAGAGTCAAGACCTATGAAGAAGCGACAAAAACAAAGTTTAATGATGACATTGGAACTTGCCCGAGAAACAATTCACAAGTGGGCAGCTAAGCAATTGTATAAGTTATACACACCAAATCTTCCGATAGTAGAGTGGTGTACTTGAAATAAAGCATAAATATCGGCTACCCATGTGATTGAAAAGAATATTCCCTGTGCTAAGGCAGCAACTACAAAGCCTCATTCATTTCTAATATTTAGCACATGCTCACAAATAATAAAATCTCAAGGCACTAACAAAACTGATTTAAATGTGAAACTCATTATGAAACAACAATGACAATCAGTAATACCTTTCCCCTGTAAAAGCTATTGAACACATTATTCCCTATTGCATTTACAACGTCATTCTACATTGCTGAATTACTACCCATCTTCCACAACAAATTTGATTCCATAGTTGCATGAGCCCACCTCCACTATTAATTATCAGAAAATAAAAATTAAATGACAATACAATTTGCAGAAAAAAATTCCATACTTTATGAGCTTTGTCATGGATCCATAAATTTTTGGACGAGACGGAATAAGAGTGTATAGTTGAAACCATCCACACTGCCCCATCTTCCTCCTGATAAAAAGCGTGGGGTACCTTGTTGTGTAAGACCATTATACCACGTAAACGAATATCATGCCAATTGAACTGGGCTTCAATTGATAAATATTGAAATAAACAAGGAGAGAATAATAGAAGTTTATTATAAGGTTTATACATTAGTGAAGCACATGTGAGGACATAAAAAAAAAAGTGTATATAAAAACCTCAAATATGACATGCATTCAACAACCAACCCAAATCACTCTCTCTCAGATAAGTACCTTAGAAGCTTCAATTATTGCAATTCGATCACTAGCAAACATGTTATGAAAAATTGCTTCGTATGACAACCCATTGCAATTCACTATATTCTATCTCTCTTACTGCCAAAAAAAAAAAAAAAAACACCAGTCCAAAAGCAGATGTTTCTTTACCTAATAAAAGCCTAATCATTGCCGCACAAATGAAATTGTCTTAATATCATATCTCCTTACATAAACGTAATACCAAAAGGAAGTAAATTTAAGAAAGAAAACCTCAATACCATTATGTCTCTGTGAAATTAATTGCACTGAAGTGATTTCAAGATTACTACTTGCCTTCTCCATTTACGATAACCCTAAACGTCAATTTCTAAAATTGTGTTTTATCTAAGTGGCTACTCGATCATACCTATACATACACTTAAGTTACAAGAGTGTCCCAATTACATAATATATTTATATAACCCCTCCCCGAAAGCTTGGACACACGCTAGCCCACTTGAATAACAATTCTTTGACTTCTTCCACTAGCTTGTGTATCTCTTTCTCTTTGTGCTAAAAATTCCTCATATTTCTCCCATTCTATAAAGACATAAAGTCCACGTAATAGCACTAGGAAAATGATTCACAAGTCACTTTGACTTGCTTAGACAAAGGACCCGCAGTTCTAAGACTTCTCTAACATTTACTGGTGGATCCCAAGGTTTATGGAATGAGAAGAAGAAATCGTTCCAAACATCACTCCCCAAGTAGAGAATTAATAAGAAGGTGATCAATGCTTTCATCCACCATTTTGCAAAGTGAACAAAGGTTTGGTAGATTCATACCCATTCGATTAAGATTATCAACCATTTTGATCCTTCAGTAAGCAAGCAAGCCAACAAAAGAATGCACTTTCAATGGGATGGACTCCTTCCAAACCTTTTATGTGGGAAATTAAGGATCTTCTCTCAGAAGTCAAAATGCTGCAAGCGTAAACTCGTTGGCCAAGACCAAGTAAAAGCATTTTACGGTAAACCTATCTTTCTCTTGCCAAATCCACTTCCTTGAGTCCACCTCTCCAAATTCACTCCCCTCACGGTAAATGGACTCTAGGATGGTCTCAAAGTTTTCCATCTCCAAATCGTTAAGGCCTCTCAAGAAAAACGTTCCACATAACCTATTGATTTCTTCTCTCCAAATAATCCGATTTCAAGGCTTTCTTATTCTTATTGCACACTAAGCTATAAAAATGTCACCAAATTGCTCCCTAAATGAGGTTTTTCCCTCTACCCAAACATCTTCCCAATATGAAATGGTCTCTCCGATTTCGGGTAGAAAAGTCATACTTTTCTTAAACTTGTCTCATACACTCACAATACTTCTCCAAAGAGTCCTTCCAATAGAATTTTTCGGTACCTTTTGTTTACCCTCTCTCCATACTTATCCACCACCTCTCTTCGCCATAGATGTTCATCCTCCTCTCCATATCTCCAACTCCATATCGCTAGTAAAGCTTTGTTCATGAACAAGATGTGTTTGCAACGCAACCCTCCTTCCTTAAGTAGACATAGTCTATCATGTTTAACCATGTGCATTTTAGTCTTCCCTTCCTACCTTCCATATAGGAATCTTCTAGATAGCTTCACCAAGTGCTTCGCGACACCTTTAGGTTTAGAAATCAGAAACGAAGAAAGATAGTAATTTGGGATAGGAGATAAAGTAGAGTTCACCAAGGTACATCTTTCGCATTAGAAAGACACTTCGTTTTCCATCCCGCTAATCTATTTTCAACCTTATCAATCACCTTAGCCCAAATAGCATTGGACTTGCTTCTAGCTCCCAACATAAGGCCCAAGTATAATGTAGGTAAGACATCCACTTCACAGCCTCACAACCTAACACACTGGCAATATCACCTAATCTTTTCACCATCCCTACTCTATAGATCAAGTTGATTATAAGCCGGAGGTCAACTCAAACCAACTAAGTAAGTTTTTGAGTGCATTAGTGTTATCCATTGTCACACTTGTGAAGAACATTGTATCATCCACAAATTGGAGGTGTGAGATGGATATAGACCCCATTCTACTTGAAGCTTTAAAACCATCAATGATTCCCTCTTCCACCAACATACTTGTCATCTTACTAAGTACCTTGGTAATCATGATAAATAGGAAATGTGATAAAGGGTCACCTTGTCTCAATTGATGAGAGTGGAAAACCATGCCATAAAAATGCACACAAACGTATGTTCTCCACCTAGCTCAAAACCCCATCTTCTCCTAACAAAATCCAAGACATTCCACGACAGATGATCGTAGGCTTTCATGATATCCACCTTGAGAACCATACGTCTACCGCTCAATTTTTCTTTCAAATCAATTATCTCATTTGCAACCAAGAAACAACCAAGTATTTGTCTTTTTCTAACAAATGCATTTTGGAAATTCAAAATAATACATCCCACTTTTAACCTTGTAGCAAGAACTTTAGTGATGATTTTGTACAAGGATCCAAGAAAACTGATAGGTCTATAGTATTTTAACTCCTCCGCTCCTTTCTTCAGGATTAGGGTGATAAAGGTGGTATTAAAGAGCCAATCTATGTAGTCATCTCCATGAAACTCCTATATCACCTTCATCACATCCTGCTTTAAAAGTGTCAACACCTCTTAAAAAATGCAAGAGGAAACACACGGAGGGTTATCATACCGAAAATTGACCAAAGTGTCGCTACTAGACTTCTTGTTAGATAATTAGCGACATAGTTTGCTTCTCTATAGTTAAAATCAATTTCAACATCTATGAACCTATTATAAAACATAGCGGGCTACCCACCTTTGTAAGTGCATTATGACCACTCACTTAGCTCCGTTTAATTAGTTTCAAGAAAGGTTTTAGATTTTGAAATTTAATCTTTCCATGAAGGATGTATTCAAGCTCAGCTCCCTTTGTTTGGTTGGATTAGAACGAATTTATGAATTGCTCAAAAAATGGAGAGTAACAACTCTATTTGCAAAAGGTGTTGTCGTAATGTGGTTGCCTACTTGCGTCACCGCTTGCTCGTTAGAGCATTCAATGCAAGCGACTTTGAGGGAAATAGCAATTTGTCACTCTTGTTGAGCCAAAACAATGGTGCAATGCAAGGGTGACAATAAAGGTAGTTTTTCACTAAATTACAATGAGAGTAGCACTTGCTACCGAGAGATTGTTCTGAGTTGTGAGTTTCGGATGATTTTTTTATTCCGTCTCGTGTGTTTTTGAAAATTTGTTTATTTATTTATTTTTGGGCCGGGATGTTTCATACCGTCCGGCTATGATGCATGGATATGGGTACGGGGAACCAATAACGGCGACAACGATCACGGGTACGATCGACATTTTGAAAATCTAGGATACGGGTATGTCCATGGATCGCCCATAGTACATAAAGAAAATTGGGTTTGGAATAAGTAGATGGGCCCGCTTTTAGTCCATCCTATTAGCAATTAGTTAGTTTTAAATATGGCCCATTCCTATTAGAAATTAGTTGGTTTTAAGAGTTGTCCGGTCTTATTAGCAATTAGTTGGTTTTAAAAGTGGCCCATATTTTTTAAGTAGGCCCATCACTTAAGCCCTTAAACATTAAACATGTTAGAAACCCTAGCATTTGCTCCTTCTTCACTAAGCAGCCGGAGAATTGAAAAAAAAAGAGATTTGGTGAAGAGAAAAAGAGATCGAAGAAGAAAAAAATGCAGAGACCTACGAAGACATCACGGTTTTCTTCATCGGTAGAGTGATTCAAAGCAGATAAGTTTCTTTTTTTCTCTTTCCTTTCGATCGAAATTATTAGGCAATTTTAGTATTTCTTCTTCTGATCCATCTATGTTCTATTGTGAGGGTACCTTTAGCCGTATCGGTAGCGTATCCCGCACCCGCACCCGTATCGTACCAGTGTCCAACCGGTATAACGGCAAAAGTGCTGTATCCGTGCATCATAGCCGTCTGACGCATTTTTCTCGGTTTTTTACATTTAGACGGAATGAAACATTCCATCCAAAATGTATAGTCACCTCTCTGCATTGGGCAACCCCTAATAGCTTTTCACCAACAAAGTATCTATGAGGGGAAATAATCCTATGTGGCGCCTATGTGGAGGTAACAAGTTGCTGTTTGTATTGGGAATGTTCTTAGGTTTAGGTGTTGTAAATTGTGGAAAATGCTAGTGTTGGTTGTCAACTTGTCAACCTGTCACAAACTCAATCTCAACAGTATAAGCCCGATTCAATAGTGTAGAACTGTAGATAGACTACTAGAAATAAGGGGCCCAGACCACAGTCCATGTTCAAATTTGCTTTGCACGAGTGACACTAAAGTAGCCCACGTACTAGCTATAGTAGAGTGAGGAACTAACGTCATAATCATAAGTGATAACTGAAAAGTCATTACCTACTTCTTGGCTTCTATTTCTTTATTAAGTTATTACACTTAATAAAGATGAACTCAAATATTACAGTATAGTATTTGCTTAGGTATAAAAGTCTATAAAATATATATATAGTATATAGTGAATATATGTTGTTAAATGTATATTTTATAATATATTACACTGTGTAAATATTGTGTTTTATAAATGTTAATAATAATGTCAACGTGTACACGTATATTATAAAGTAACTAATACACTGTATATACACGTGTACGTGATAATATTTATGTATATAGTGCACGTGCTTGATATATATTACACATGTACTTGATAAGTATGTAAGTAAAATTTACACGTGCTTGATATATATATATTTATGTATATTACACGGATTTATGTATATTACACGTGCTTGGTATATATCTCTTAAAAGTAGCTACTTAAGTTAACTTTAAAATAAGTATGTAAGTAAAATTTCACCTACAAAATGAATTTAAACCTATTTTTTTTGTAGATATGACATACTCAATATTAATATCATATCTACAAAATTTCAGCTCATTTGGAAACATCTAACGTTGGCAAAAAACAATTACAAAAATTCAACATTTATGGACCGTTAGATTTCTTTTTAAAGATGACAACAATTTTTATCTATGTTAGAGGTTTCCAAATGAGCTGAAATTTTGGGAAGATAATCATTATGTTGAGTGCTTCATAAACTACAAAAAAAAAAAAAAAAAAAATAAAAAAAAATAGGTTTGAATTCATTTTGTAGGTGAAATTTTACTTTACATTTACTTATTTTAAGTTAACTTCATTAGCTACTTTTAGAGAAATTATTGTATATATATATATATATATATATCTACCGAACTCTAAAATGACTTTAAATAAAGTTAAAATCTAAAACACCATTAACTTTTCTACAAAATGATTTATAACCAAATCTTTTGTGTATATGATCTACTAACCATAAAGAACATCTCTACAAAAATTCAACTTGTTTGACAATTTTTAACATTGGCAAAATTTGATTGCAAAAACTAGACATTTCTGGACCTTTATATATATTTTCAAAAGTGGAAAATAATTTTATCTAAGTTAGAGAATATCAAACGAGTTGAATTTTTGTAGAGATATTCTTTATGGTTAATAGATCATATGCACAAAAGATTAGGTT
The DNA here is from genome assembly GCF_015680905.1 of Coptis chinensis. Lineage (NCBI taxonomy): Eukaryota > Viridiplantae > Streptophyta > Magnoliopsida > Ranunculales > Ranunculaceae > Coptis > Coptis chinensis. The sequence goes on from NC_141463.1 coordinate 42,548,290, forward strand.
ATAAATCATTTTTGTAGGTTGAAGTTGTTTTTTTTTTATATATATATATCTGGCCAGGCTAAAATGACCTTAAATAAGTCCAAATCTAAAATACTTATAACTTCACCTACAAAATGGTTTTAAACCCTAATATTTTGTGCATATGATTTGTTAACTATAAAGAACATATCTACAAAAATTCAACTCGTTTGACAATTTTTAACACTGGCAAAAAATGAATGCAAAAACTAGACATTTCTTGACCTTTATATATATATTCAAAAGTGGAAAACAATTTTATCTAAGTTAGAGGATATCAAAAGAGTTGAATTTTTGTAGAGATGTTCTTTATGGTTAGTAGATCATATGCACAAAAAATTAGGGTTTAAATAATTTTGTAGGTGAAGTTGTGGGTGTTTTAGATTTGGTACTTATTTAAGGCCCTTTTAGGATACAGCCCGGCTCCTAAAAGGACCTTAAATAAGTACCAAATCTAAAACACATAATTTTTTTTACTAAAATGATTTTATAACCTAATCTTTTGTGCATATGATCTACATAATGTTAACATCTACAAAAATTCAACTCGTTTGACAATTTTTAACATTGGCAAAAAAGATGATTGCAAAAACTAGATATTTCGGACCTTTATATATATTTTCAAAAGTGGAAAATAATTTTATCTAAGTTGGAGGATATCAAACGAGTTGAATTTTTGTAGAGATGTTCTTTATGGTTAGTAGATCATATGCACAAAAGATTAGTTTTAAATCATTTTGTAAAGTGAAGTTTGGAGTGTTTTAGATTTAAGACTTATTTAAAGTTCCTTTTAGAATCGGCTATATATATATATATATATATATATGATAATGAATACGTGCAATGCTAACAACTGCGGTACACATACGTAATTATTTTGCATGTTAAAATTTAGTGTGGTATCTATTTATATAGGATGCATTTACGTATAGTTTAAGTATACATGTTTGATTTAAAATTCGAGTTAATACATGCGTACGTACAATTTATGAGATGTATGTATTTAAAGTTTTTAAATAACTTCCAAAGATTATTAAAATTAGGACCATTACTTTTTATGAGAGGACAAAAATATCGGTGGGATCGAAGTGTAATTAAAAACCAACTTTTATATCAGTTGCACTAAAAACCAATTTTTATATCGGTTACATAATTAAAAACATAATTTTAATAATAATAATATATAACCCGAGAAGGAGCCGAATCTCGAACTCGAAACCGACTTAATTAATGGGTATGGTTCCGGATTTTCTAAATATAAGAAAAAAACCGAAAGAATCGAGCCCAGTAGGAACCGTTAAAAATAGAACTGAACCCGAAACCGACCAATGAACACCCCTAATTGCAAAGTTAATTTGGCAATGTTAGAAATTTCAAAACAATCTTTTTTCTTTTTTTTTTTCCTCAATAAAAATCATTTCGTATGTTCAATCTTCAATCTAAGCCTTAGACGATAATCTACTTTGTATTTAAGAAAATAATTGAAATACAAGTCCAAAACAAAAGAACAGATTTGTCCTATTGGAATTTGGAAGTATGAGAAAGAAAACACAGTTACCAATAAAAGTATGGGAAAGAAAACACAGCGGGCTATCAACCTCTATGAACCTATTATAGACTCCCAAAACCTCGTCTGGCAGGTTCTTTGAGCTCCAAGGAGGTACCAACACTCCATCAAGATACCCAGTTTACATTTTTGAATCATTGCTTATTGTGATGTGTTGGTAGCCATACTTTTCAGCTTCAAGAAATCCATCGTGAATAGACTCCAACTCCACACGGCCAATACGTTTGGTACTTGTGCTATGGTGCCACCTCTAATTTTCCCAATTTGATCTCTAAACACTGCTTTGCATAAATCTTGTTAGTTGATAATGGATAAAATTCCCTCACAATTCAGTTCGCTAGCATTTTCATAGCCAATTTTTAAGCACCATAAAATAGAGGACAATTTGGGGGGAATGTTTGAGAAACCAAGACTACATCTAAACTTCCAAATTGACAAAAGAATGTAGATGAAAGGTGTGATGAAAGTTTCACAGAGAAGATTATGGCTATATGTTATCCAAATTAGTCTCATTTGGCGTGAGATAGGAATGCAAGCTTTCGTTAATGGCAGACAAGGGAAAGTAGATCTGGGGTTGACTAAGGTTGACCCCCGTTACTTGTGTCTGACTTCAGCTTTTAGCTTACAATGGTGGTCGTATGTCCTTGCGGCTTCCTTGGAGGCTCTGTACCCACTCAACGACAACAAAAGGAAGCACCTTTAGCAGATGTGACCAAGACATCTAGCTCCTACTGGCAAGCTTCAACACAAGAAGCTATTGCTCAAGATCAACCAAAAGCAACGATGATAACTGAATAACAAAACAAAACTTCCTATGCAGAAATAGCGAAAAAAAAGAGGATCCACACAAGTTGAATTTGCAGAATTACCCATCCCAGGGCACAAAGGCGAGTATCCTTCAATCAAGATCTCCATATCTGCTTATGAGAGGGTTAGATTAATGTAAATATTCCCTCGTTTTGATCTTAATATGATGTCGATTGAAGAACTGAGAGCAGAAGCTGCCTTAAAATGGAAACCGAATGGAGAATGGGTTATCACACCCATTGGTAAAGGATACCTCTTCTTAAGATTTGATAATGCTGCAAATATCACTAAGGTCTGGTGCGGTGGTCCTTGGAAATTTGAAAATCAAATCTTAAGACTAAGCAAGTGGGAAAAGAACTTTATACCAGAGACCCAAAAACAGACACATGCTTATGTTTGGATTAAATTTCCGGGTCTACCTATGGAATATTGGGAAGAAGAAACTGTTATGTCTCTTGGTAGATCAGTTGGTTACCCGATTCAAGTCGATGAAAACACACTCAAAAAGACTTACGGCTGTTATGCGAACTTTTTTGTTGGTTACCCAGAGCAAGGTTTTGTTGAAGCTGCCACTCAGCCAGCACAGAGTTTTGGCAAACAATTCAAGTTGGGAAACTGCCAAAATTCTGTAATCACTGTAAGATAGTTGGGCATCTTGTAATCGATTGCTGAAAGCTGAAATCAGACATCGTCTTGGAGAAGAATAAAACTGTGGTAGTAGCCACTCTCCCAGGGAAGCTGAGGGGTGGAACAAGAAGAAAAATAAGAAAAAGAGAGTAGAGGAGAGCAGAAATAAATGGATGGAGGTAACTAATAAGGTCACTAAGGGCATCTCCAATGGAGAGTGTAAAGCGTATAATGTGTGAAATTTACCCTCCTATTTTGAAAAAACTCCTTCCAATGGAGGGGGTAAACCGTATACAATAGCTATTAGTTGTTAAAATTTGGTGGAAATTCCCCTCATGCTATTAGCTAATAAGAAACACGGACGTAGCTTTAAATGTCGTTGGTGGGTTTTTTAAGTCCGGACGTCACTTCAACAGACGCGGGAAGTTAAAATATTTCATTTGCGACGGGCCATGACCGTCGCTACGTTTGTTTTCAGATTTTTGAAATACGGACGATAGTTGAAGTGACGTGCGATTCTCTATTTAAATTTTACTTTTGCAAACTTGCAACGGTTAACGTCTGTTGTTTTACTCTTATTTCCACACCACCATTGGAAGAGTCATGAGGTGTATCTTTATTACTTTAAAAATAAGAGTGTAAAATCCTAGTGGCGCCTACATGGAACCTATGTGGAGGTGGAGATTTACACTCTCCATTGGAGATGCCCTAATGGAAAAGCTAGTACCTCAGTACCTATTACAGCTACTGTACCAGATGTTCCTTGTCAAGAAAATTCTATTACGTAGTAGTTCATGAAAGCGGATGCTATTATCGAGGCGTAAATAGCTACTATTTAGTGGCAAAGATCGAGCAAGGTTACATCTTGGGTTACAAATATTCGGATGTAAGCTAGAGTGATGAAGTTTTCGTAGGAAGCTCATAACTTGGTCTCAAATACTCCATATATGATCGACAAATCAAACTAGAGATAATCTTCCTTCTAAACGGTGTTAGGTGTGGCCTTACCCAATGTTGATGTCGAAGATGCTATTGTTGAGGATTCAATTCTCCAATCGAGCGGGTTCTCCACATCATATTTCACCAACTAACGAGAGGCCTAGGCATCCCAAGCATCGTGCTCAACCGAAGGTAACAGATTTCATATCTTGCAAGAAACAAATTCTATTCTTTGAAACATTGGCTGGTGACACGGTTGATGAAGAAGAAGAGGAAGAAACAAATCAGCATCAAACTGAAGGGGTAGAATGGCAGGTTCAGTAGAAGAGAGGAAGCAAGCCCAAAGGGAAAGATGTGGATCCGATCCCTCTTCCACCCAGGGCTTCAGGAAGATTTAAATGAATTACATTTACTGGAAACACTTATGGTTTAGAATGGAGGCTTTATCACCTCCATGGAATGGTCATATAGATATTACTATAGATCTGATTAGTAGAGTCGAATCTAAGATATAAGGAGTTGTACTTTAGGTTTTCCTAGAGTGCAAACAGATATGAAGCTTCTTGTTTTTATGGTGGGAACCCTATCCCATAGTACAAAATATCCCAATATATCACGATATTTGGGGATATCTATCCATATTTCAGAAAAAGATATATAAATATCACGATATGTTAAGAGATATATACGACTGCAAATATCGGTGATATTTTGATAATATTTGTGATATTTGTGATATTTGGAGATATTTTGCAATATTTAGAGATGTTTAGCGATATTTTGTGTATATAACAATTTTATTTAATATTTATCATTATATTTTAAATAAATATAAATAATGTATCATGATATATAAATAAACATCCATAATATCCATGATATTTTAGATATATCCACGATATTTACATGTGAAACAATGTCAAATATCTCCAAAGAGAGGGATATATCTACAATACATATCTAGAAATTGAGTATCGATAAATACCCATATCATGATATTTTGTACTATGCCCTATCCTATAACTCGAGGAATTTTCTTCCTTCTTGTAACTTATATTTATACTAGGGTATGCCCGTGCGACGGCATCGATAGAGTCGTCTGACGCTTTAACTCTATAAAGCGACTGAACTTGAACACACTATTTTGATTTTATTATACTGGATATTGTTCTATTTATGGTCAAGAATGATTATTAGGCTGAGAAACTCGACATCACACTAACTTGAACCAACTAAGGGGTAATTTAGATAGAACCTCCCCATTATTTTATGACTTTCCAATGTTTTGGATCATGTTAAAAGGCTGCAAAGATAATTCTCATTCGATAAATCCGATAGTGATTTGCATAGATGCTCTAGACTCATTCATCTAAATAGACTTAAACATAGAAGAACACCAATTAAACCAAGTGAAATAAGAACAATATGAGAAATAGATACATAATCGACTCCCACAAGTGGTTTGAATGAGGACATCAAAAAAGATTACCAAAGAGAGCACCCACACAAAAAGTACGCCAAGTACAAAAAAAGTGTAAGAAATCTGAGGATGATAACATTGTTGACAATCATAACTCTTCCGAAAACCCCATCCTCATGCCAATGTCAAGGTCATTATCATAAATCCTAAGCCTTGAGGAAACTTCATCGAAGAAGTATGTAATTATCTGTTTTAAATTGTTAAATAGAGTGAGTAGGAAATATTATATATACTAAAGGGAAGAAGAAATTGACAATTTAGAAAGTGAAACAATGAGCGATTGTATTCACCTCTAGACTCTTTTCTAGTTTTGGAACAAGCAAATATGTAACAGCCCAAAACTAAAACAATTACAAACCTATGACACGTGGTTTTATAGTAAAATTTCGGCAAAGATCTCCTCTGTATTTTTGACATTTCATAAATATAAACTTGTCATAACCTGAAAATCACAATCATATATTTCTCATTGGTTAATCGGTTATTTAACCGTCTCGACAAATGCCGGCTTGAGCAGTCAAATAATTGGCTTAAAAAAATGAGATCACTTCAACATTACAAAGTATTTGAATGTCTCGACTAATGCCAGATCATCAAAACACCTCGTACAAAGTCATTACCGAAAACACAAGTAAAATACATACATCCGAGTCCCATAACTATCAAAAGGTCTACACCCTTAACAAATGATATTTACAATGTATACATATACCATATTTCCTAAAGTTTCTATTGGGATAGTTCCATAAACGTGACTTTCTGTAACAACACTAATAAATCAAAGAACAAACAATAGCCACCAAAATGCTACCAGCACTAAAATACCTATAAAAGCAGCAGAACCAAATCAAAGCTCAAATCAATCAAAATTAATACTTTTCGACAAACCCAAAACCCAAAAATAGAACCCTTAATAAATAAGCAAATAAATACCTGTAGCAACACCAGAAAAAGCTCAGACTAAACCTTTACATAGAAGAAAACAAATAATTCATCTCTGGCTAAACGATTTTAAAACTAACTGAATCTTTACATGGAAAATCAAAGAGATTGAGTTATAAGAGAAGAGATGTTACCTGTTTCACTTGACCTGAGAATCAGCAGAGATCACTAAGTTATAGTGATTGGCCAAGGTCCCATTGCCACGTTCATGAATGAAAAAATTAAACAACACAATAAGTAGAGAAAGACCAGGGAAGGAAAAATGAAAAAATGAAAAGGAACATACATGAGAATCAGCAGAAATCACTAAGTTTGAAGATATGAGAATTGAAATTTCTTCGTTCAGCTAAATACCATATAAACAGACGTCACCATTTAGTAGGAATTGAAATAGATTTGTATAGAACTATAAATTCAGGTGTTGTAATATCAAAAAGAAGAAATTAGGGGAAAAAAAAACTAACCAAGGTTCGCAAAAAGTTCTTCAACGTAATATTGACAAAATGTAATTACACACCAACTCGAAAAACCTATATAATTTGAACGAAGCAAATTAACCAAGTAAGAGCAAATACAAATGTATCAATTTGATGACTATAAATTCAATGATAAACTACTCAACACGTGACTATAAATGAAAAGAACTTACAGATTATAGTAAGACTTCGGGTAAACAAAGTTTGGGGTGTGACTTTCGAATTTGGGAGGAGGAGAATACTAATTCTATCGAAGAAGTGCACCTTGATAGTGCGACATATAATTGACGTGGCTGAAAACTTGGTCGCGAAGGTCAATCCCCACATACTTCACCGATTGTCCTTGTGACTTATTTATAGTCATTGCATAAGCAAACACGCATAGAAACTGTCTTCTTCTTGTTATATGAAAAGGAAAATCGAAGACGGCGGTGACAAAGATATTCTTGGAATAAATGCATGATTACCCGCTTTTTCACCAGTCAAAATTCTTGCGAAAAGAATGTGAGGTCGACAGTGGACCACCATCAATCGGGTTCCATTGCATAATCCATCTTTGAGAGCAATATTTCGCAACAACATTATAGGATAACCGACTTTTTAGGTTGAGGCTAAACGGTGGTACCAATTTGGATCAAGTGAGTTTAGGTACTCATTTGGGTATTGATTAATATTGGCTGGATTCGTTGCATCCTCGTTTTCCATCTTGTCTGCAGCTAGAAATAGAGTACTTTCTCCTGGGAACATATCTAAAGCTGTTGCATTAATATTATTGACATCATCATTGCGTGCAGATAGAATTGTGTGCTCAGTTAAATATTCCGGTGTAACTGTGGTAGGTTGATTTAGCTGAGGATATGTAGTAGAAATGAGATCCTGAAGATTTGCACATCGATGAATTGTTGATGGTAGTTCAACTGTCTCGCTTGGGTCACTTCCTATCTAATTAACCAGAAAATAGTAATGAATATTAGTACGAATAAAAATAGTACAAAGAATGATGCAAATGAATATCAATATTAAGCAAAATAGTACAAAGAAAAATACATAGTTTGGTACCTCCATTAAGAAATTTGCGAACGCAATATTTGCAGAGTTTCCATTTTCCAATCGCATGTTTTGGGCAAGAGTTAGAACATGAATGTGACTCCAGAGGAAGGAAGACTGCAAGGAAGCACGCGACAATCTGTTCTCGAACCCCTTTTGGTATAAGCTGGAAGGCATTAACGGAAGTCACCACCAAGTACAACCTGTTATTCCACCAAAAGGTTTATTATTGTCGCGAGTATCCCGAAGTGTCGCGATCAACTGCCTCCACACAAAACTTATTTTGCATTGGGACTTCATCCCAAATAATAAGTTTAGCTTCCCCTGAATAATTCGGCGTGCATTGAATTCTTACTAAACCCACAAACAGAGGTATCAAGAATATCTAGTGGGATGCGAAGGTCGAGTGAAAGAGATGCGACCGCCCGACCAATAGTAATGAAGTTATTCCGGATGAAGCATAATAACAATATGCCCTCAACGACAATACGTGCGGCGATTGTGTTGTAAACAAAAGTTTTGCCTCGCTCCTACTGCTCCATTAAAAAGAGTTTCCCTAGATTTTGGGAAACGGAATCTATCACTGTTTGATATGAAAAGTGTTGCTCTGCATTTAGGAGAACCCTATTGCCATGTGCTTTTGCATTTTGAGGATCAAACTGAAATTGTCGCTGGTCCCATATGAGTCGGTTTGCAACAACTAAGTTCCATCTTGTAGTTAACAGAGGCAGCGACATTAGAGGGAAATTAGCCAGTGATTTACGACTCTATCAAAATCTCATTTAAGAGAAATAAACCATAATCTTGCACTTCACAGAGGGGTAGGTTATGGAATGTTGAACATTGTTGCGAAGCTTATGTGGAAGGTCATCACATATATTTTCCCAAAAATCATTCCACAATGTTTAGGGTTGCAAAGGATTGCACTCTGCGAGAATGACCACGAGAATAGTCGGTGAAGATGATATCCATCAGTATGGTGAAGCTTCTGTAGACATTGCACCCATTATTTGTCATCTTCCGAAGCCCCGGCAACACATGCATCTTTAAAAGTTGGAAGTGGAGGACCATTACCAATCCTTTTCAGATCATCAAATGATTGAGGTCCTTTTACAACGGTTAGAAGTAAAGCGCCAAGTAAAATCGCTCACCGAATTAGGATTGGCGAAATACATTCTACCAATAGCAAATTTCCCTCTCATTATCCTTCTTGTCCAAGTTTGAGATTGTTTGTTCGGACATAGTATTCGGGAACTCTTGATAAGTGAGGCTTCTTGCTCTTAAATCGATGCACAACAATCAAAGAAGGCAATCAAAGTTGACTTTTGGCTCGCCCTTGATAGTATATCATGTATTGGTTCATCGGCTTTATAAACTACGCGGTGCATTCGAGGGAGATGAAGTGCAAAGCGCGACTTTTGTGGGAATCTCCTCATGTAGATGGAAACTTAATAATCTCCAAACCGCTTCCGGTGGGCCAATGTATCTCGCATCAAGTATTGTTGGATCTCATCCAACTCATTCAACACTATTGTTGTCATGTCATGCCCTTTAAATATATACTTGTGAATGTATTTAACACAACGGATCAAAGACAAAAGCCGACATTAATATGGCGGTTGAACATCTTAGAAAGATAAGGATTATAAGGAACAACATCCCTGTTATCAACTGTATGCCCCCTCACAATATATGATATACCATTGTCACGACGACGGTAGATAGGATATCCATCTTTATCCATGGTGGTAGCATCTGCAAAAGTCTGGGGATAGTGATGCTTGCATCTACCATTTACCATGCACGGAGAGTTAGGATTATTTAGTCCACATAGACCATGAACCATACATGTGAGGACGGCTCGAAATAACTCAGGTTCGGTTTCTGGATCAGGAAACTCTGCACATACAATGCGATCAACTTGAGCAGGTATATGGATCTTGTCGGAATGTTGGAGATATATAAGAGCATGCATATAGGGCAACCCGCATTTTTGGAACTCAATGGTGTAGACATGTGCAACGGCAGTACCAAGCACACCTTTCTTTTTAATTTCCTTCATCAAAGCCCTTCGCTTTAGTTCAAAGACACGGGCCACGACCTCTGGTCGATGAGTTGCAGTTTAGTGCTCAGACAATGCCTCAACAACTTCGTCCCAGTGCGGATTTGCAGTCATTGTGAGAAATATATCAGGATGTTTATTGTAACGTGTGATGGCCATTGAATCCTGAAAAATTTCGAACATATGCCTAGGGCTGCCGACACAAGATGCTGGTAAGACCACTCGTCTTCCAATCTGGTTTGGGTCGAAAGCTTCAGCTGCAACATTAGTGATACCTTGATAAAGTTTAGCGAAGCTTGTCTTGTCAGTAGCCGATAATATCTCATTTTGTTACGTTCGATCCAACGCCCATCCATCCACGAAACTCTTGAAATAGTTTGTGACCGCGTAAGATTGCGGGAATATTCTCCGCGTTCAAATATCCGATAAGAGTAGAAATCCATCCATCGTGTCAATCGGGTCATTAGTATTTGAACGCCTCATATCGTGACCACCCAAGCTCTCCATAAGGAAACATTAGCACATAATGCAAAGGCAAGTAAAATTTGGATGACATTCAGCGATCTGCATGAATTCTTGCCCTCCTTTAAGATATATCACAATATCCCTCATATTATCCCCCATTGCCATCCCTAGGTAAAATGATAGCAATCTCATCTGCGCGGTTGGCAAGTTGTAACGACGTCTGTCTCTAGTAGCAGCGTAATGCAAATAAGCAGGTACATTGAAGTTCTCACCATGTTGAAGAGAGGCAGTTCTAAGAACATCATTATCGTGGCAAAAGTAGCGAGAGAAACAATTATACTGGAGCATAGTTGCATGAATTATCTTCAGAACATCTGTGTTCAAATGGGGATTACGAAGTTGACGTATATCCAATGCAGCACTGGGATCATATATATAAAGCTGAGAGTAAGTTGGCTGCCGCCCAGTGTCAGGAATTAGAGATCCAGTTCTATGACGCAACTGACCATGTATAGTAAAAGGCCTTGGACCTCGTCCAGTAAAGACACGCTCATTTCCTCCAAGGCTCGTAAATGCGAAAGCTTGGTTGTATTGTCTCATGTACTTCCGAAATGACTTTGACTTGCGATCATTTCCATCATATAAAGCTTTAAGGGCTGGAGGTAATGGCTGTAATGGAGGCAATTTGACTTTCCCTTGCGAACAACAAGTCCCGAATCGAGGACGTGATAATGATGAATCTTTTAAGCGTTCATCCATCCAATGGAGTGCATTACAAAATGGACACTGAACATCCATTCTCCCCAAGGAGTGTCTTCCTTGTTCAATCAGATTGTGCAGAAATTATGTCAACTTCATCTTCATCATCACTTATGTCAGCATTATTAGCAGAAATTGGACGGTCAAAACCATTATGGTGAAGCTCCTCACAATATTGTGCAGGATCCCCAAATGGTTGTTGTCTACAAGAGAAATAATTGTATATATTTAGACAAAGGTGCCATTTTTTTGGTATTCCAATTTCAATAAGTGTGAAGAAGTGTACTGCGAATTTCGGTTAGTTGATGATGATGTAGAAGCTGCATTTGTCGAATGTGATGTTGGATGGACAAAGGATGAGGTAGAAGACCTACAGTTATGCGTAATGCGAAGAAACTTGTGATGTTAGGTATGATCTTATGGTTTTCTTTGAAACTATAAACCAAACCACAAAGAACCAAGAGAAAGATGTAATAAACCACATACTAACCTTGCATTTTGGTGAGACGGTGTTGGTACAAAGTTCTCATTGGTTGAATGTGGAATTGCATGAGGTAAGGATACGGAAGCAGAAGAGATACATGTACTGCAATGAAACTTGCACAGGTGAGTTATATATAGATTTTGATTAAGGAAAACCGCTGAGTGAAGTACTCACGTGCTGTTTTGATCTAATGAATCAGCATGGGCACTTGATGTGACACGTTCTTCGGGGAGTGTAAATAGCCTTACAGGATTAAGGAATGATAGAGATTTCCAAAGAGACTCTGAAGAAGAAAGACATCGGTATGGTGTTGCATGAGGTGTAACTGGACTATTATGTGTTTGATGCTTATCAGCTTGAAGTGGAGTTTGTGGAAGTGAATAAGAGCCATTCAATGTTGAACTCATCAGTTGGTGGTCAATGACAAGACGTGTGACTACTTGTGCACCTTGGATGGTGAAGTTTGTGCTGCCAATTAGGTTAGTGCTCCTTTCTCTTTCCCTTCGAGCACACTGTCCTAGTATTCTATTTGTTATCTGCACCTAAGTATAAGTATAATCAACTGAATAGATTGGGAGAAAGAGAAATGCATGGATGATAGCAAAGATGGCAGTTAGTAATAAAATTAGAAAACGTGAAATGTAAAGATGGATGACCACATGCAACACAGTTGGTGGGTAAATATTATACATATAAGCAGGCATTAAATGGAAGTTATTAAATGGCGGTGAATTTACTATAATTATAGTGTACAAAAACACCTTTTTGACAATGCATGAGCAATTATAGTATTATTTTAATTAAAGCTCATCTTACATGAGAACCGGATGGTGGGAGAAGTGCTTGATGCTTGTCAGCTTGAAGTGGAGTTTGTGGAAGTGAAGGAGAGCCATTCAATGTTGAACCCATCAGTTAGTGGTCAATGACATGACAGTTGCCAATTAGTTTAGTGCTCCTTTCTCTTTCCCTTCGAGCACGCTGTCCTAGCATTCTATTTGTTATCTGCACCTAATTATAAGTATAATCAACCGAATAGTAAAGATATGAATGCATGGATAATAGCAAATATGGCGATTAGTATTAAAATTAGAAAAGCGTGGAATGTAAAGATATAAATAAAGTAGTCAAGGATAATAAGTGATCGAAGGCCCAAAAATAAAAGCAAATTGTAAATGAATAGATGGATGACCACATGCAACATAGTTAGTGGGTAAATATTATACATATAAGCAAGCATTAAATGGCATTGAATTTACTACGATTATAGTGTACAAAAACACCTTTTGGATAATACATGAGCAATTATAGTATTACATTTTAATTAAAGCTCATCTTACATGAGAACCGGATGGCGGGAGATGAGATAGAAGAACACTATCTGATGGGCGCTGCACATTTATAAAGCAAAAGAAGAAATAAGACAATGCAATATACATAAGCAACAGTGTAGAAAACTAATTCGCAAGTGGGGAAATGAGATTCATAAAATCAGTATATTAAAACACCTTATGGACACGATATATCAGGTTATTACATTTTTTTTAACCGGATGGCGGGAGATTAGATAGAAGACATTTATAAAACAAAAGAATAAATAAGGCAATGCAAGCAAGAAATACCTGGAAGCCAATAGGCGGTTGAAGATTGAGCCTATCTTGGGGGGCAACAAAGACATGTTTGTTTTGGTTTGAAGGTTCCTTAAAGGAGTCCATAGGGCGTTTTCCTTTGTCAAGAATTGGTCGCGTAGGAAGCTATAAATATTTGAAAGAGAGTTCAAAAATGTGATGTGAAACCAATAAGAGTGTTAGGACAATTTGGGTAACTCAAAGTATGTTAATAGAAGTTATCAATACGTGGGGGCGAGCAGGTCATTGAGGAGTAGGTGGCTGAAGGTAGAGTCTATCTTGAACTGGAACATAAATATTGTTTTTCTTGTTCGAAGGATCCTTATAAGGGTCCATTGGACGTTTACCCTTATCTATGGGATCCTATAGAAACAAATAGAAATAGATACTCAATAAAACCTGTAGAAACAAACATAAAAAGATAGGTGGGGATAACATACCATTGAAAGTCGAATCTGCAATGAAAAAGGGTGCCTAAAAAAAAAGACAAAGTAGTAGTGATTATTTCGCATGTAAAGGTAGTAGTAATTAGGTGTAAACAGAGATAAAAATTAGGTGGCAATAAATAAAACAAAGGGGATTTAAAAAATTAGAGGGTAGCTGACGGTAGTAAACCACGAACAGTGATTATTTCGCATGTAAATGTAGTAGTAATTAGGCGTAAACACAGATAAAAATTAGGTGGCAGTAAATAAAACAAAAGGGATTAAAAAAATTAGATGGTAGTAAACCACGCCGAAATTAAAAAAACAAAAAAAACAAATGAGAAATAAAAATCAGACGATAGCAAGCGGAAGTAAATTAGGTCACATATATAAAAGTACCACATATTATGACATTTAGATTTTGCAACCAATATTGACTAAACAGACCATGACTAAACTATGAATAACAACAAATAAATTAATAAACAGACCATGACTAAACATATATGAATAACAACAAATAAATTAATAAACAGACCATGACTAAACTGTAAAGACCATGACTAAACTATACTTTACAGATTTGTGTTCTTTTAACTTTGGTTTTCTCTGTCGATTCCTCAAAAAGAATAAAAAATGACAAAACCCCATAAAAAGTCTTACTTGGTCTAAAGGTTGCACTCTCTTGGCCGATTCATTACAACCAATTCTCTGCAAAACATTTCCATAAAATGTTCAAAACTCAAAAAGAAACAAAAACTGACAAATACCACTAATAAACAACGCAAGCTTACTTGATCCATAAAATGGGTATTACTATTTTGTTCTACGTTCTTTTTTTGCACCAAAACAATTAAGAAAACACCCCATTCACTAATACGCACGGCGGTTTCAAGAGACGATGATTCTCTTGCAAACCCGCATGGGATCGAGGAAATCTTTGAGACTGTCGATGGGCTTATGCATTTGGTTATATAGAGACCGTCGGATGGGCCTCGTTATCTACTGAGGCCGTGGGATGGTTCTTTGTGTTGGGCGCCTAACCGCAATTTCGGGAAGAACACATCCGCCACCTCAATCGCTTGGCAAATTGTATCTTGTGCTTCTCCAATCATCTTCTCAAATAATAGGGTGAGAGATTAAACTATGCGAGTTTGGAAGAAAGAATGGCTCTCAAGCTCGAAGAGGGTCTAGAGAAAAGAAAAGGGCATTGACTAAAAATACACTTGCACATCCAATTAACATTGCTGCAAAGGTTGCGATCTAAATAATTATCTCAAACATGTGCTGCGACAGAGAGAAGGTTGGTCTCTGACGTCGAGATTTCATTGCACATACACACGCAGACCAGATGGTTTCTTTCCTCGATATGAAAGCAAACACAGTAAAGCTACGCCACAACTTAATCCTAAAATAAATGACCAATATTGTTTTATTACCAGAATAATTAAATTCCAGCAAGCAGTCATCTTAGAATGACTTAAAGAATATAAAGTTGCACTCTCATTCACTAAAGGGACACTATTGATGTTTCTTATCAAATTAAGAGTTGTACCTGAAAGTACCATTGCTCCAACGCTCCAACATGTCACCGAGATTTACTATAAATGCCCTAGAGGAATAAATCAATCATTAAGAGAATAGCAGCAGTAAATTTTAACATAATAGATTACTTATTTACAAGTGCTTGAACAATCATTAAGAGAACAGATTAATGATGATCATATTCTTTATCATTAAGAGAACAGTTAAAGGGATGAAGGAAAGAGAAATGGGGCTAATTTCAACAACTTACGGCAATAGTAATAACACCCTCCTTGCCAACTCTCTCCATTCCCTTGGCTAAAAGAGTGTAACTTCACTAACTTGGTCACTTAATTAACTTTAGGCCATTATCAAGCATCCGAAGATTTGGTCATGAATTAACTTTAAGCAAGAACTACGGATGGCAAGCAAGAAGGATAGGGCATACATAGTTTGTTTGAAGAATAAGATCCAAAGTAGATCCGAGTGTTATGGTAAGGGAGCATCTGCTTTGGGATTGATTTATTTTCCAGTATCACAACTTAAAAAATTAATGATAACTATTGGATGGAGGCCCTACGGGTCCCACACCATTGCTTTTTATTAGATAGATTAATATATTCACAAATTGAACTTAAAATAGTAATCTTATTTGGCGTTTGGTTAAGGTTTATATCTTTTAGGATAACATTTTAAGTTTGACAATTTGTATGTTGTACTTTGGCATTTGCTAAACACATTTCTCCTTTTTGGAATTATATTGCAGGTAGTTGACAGTTATGAGGTAGCGTGTATGTTTGCACAAGCCCTCGATAAGGAAACTGATATAGCTTTTGAGTTATTCAAAGGTATCAATTGTTTTAATCTTGGTGTAAATTATAAAATAACACAAAGTTCAAGAGTAACACAAACCAATAGAGGGACTCCATGTAGAATACAACATAAAGAATTGGAAAAAGAGGTAACATACTAAAAAGAAACATGTGCTCCTCTCCAAAACTACCGACCACTACCAACTACCAGTTTGATGCCACCTTCCTCTCCCTCCTATTCTCCTCACATTCTTTTCCTATTTTTTCACCCTTTTTACTTCTTTCCAAACCATCTTCTCCTCCTAATCACCCACCCACTCCTAATTGAATGGGTAAAACTAAATATTTCTAATCCAACTCAAACAAATAAATTTTTTTACAAAAAATATGATGTGATTCAATCTGTTGTATTTTGTTATAATGCATAGACACGCGATATTTTGAAAATAATCCGTATTGTATACGTATCCATGTGATCATGTTGGACACATATTGTATGTAATATATCCCAACTTTTGATATTTTGCCATGTCAAACACTTAATAACTTTGTCGGTTACGACATATCTATCCATGCCAATGTAATTTAGAATTTAAGTCTTTCAATTTTGGTTTGAATAATGGAACAATAGAGATGGAGAAAAACATATTAAGGGAGAGGGAGAGAGGAGGTAGGGCGCAGTAGAGTTTGACAGCGTCTGCGCTGGTCACGGCGGGTAGTAAAGAAGATGGCCGTGGTCTCTCTTCTATCTTTTCTTAATTTTTTCTCGGTACTTTTTTTGGAACTGGCTAGTGTGGTATCAAGTTGTATTATCGATGTGGCAGCATTGTATTTGTTTGTGTTACACACTTGTCTAACACTGTTACGCTAGAACGACTCTAGCTTATATAACAGGTTAGGAAATTGGGGCCCACGAATTGCCATAAGACTTGGATTTCTCAAAGTGGGCCATGGCCTTGACTGATCAAATCAAATCAAAGTGGGTCATACCTCTAGTCTGGTCACCCTAGGACTTAGACCGATAAGCCCTAGTCAGAAGGGCATTTTTGTTGTTTAGGACCGTATGGTCAAAGTTAACATGAAAGACAGTTTTGGTTAAAGGATTTTGGCCAATTACTTGAGTCTTGGTCCCTTCATACTGTACGCATGTTTTGATCACATGCAAGCGATGCACATGCTCAAGTATGGTATTCCAGTGCTCTTTAGCCTATTATACCATGTATCCTAGAGCTAGTTTTGGGTAAGGTTCTACAATTTTAGGATCTGGATCCACGTTCCTTTATTTCTACTCTAGTAGCAACCATATGTCCATATTGAACTGGATTGTTGAAGCCCCCAAACGGCGTTTTGTTACTTTTGTTTCAAAAAATATTTGTATATGCAACTGATATTTTTTTTTAGATTTGTCTGTATTGCCGTGGTTACTACAACTTCTTTCTCTCGATGATCAGCACATAATTTTAATTTGAAGAATAGTTTTTGATATGCTATCTTGCGTTCTAGAGAGTCAGATTAGTACATCAGCGTTGCATAATCATATTTGTTCGTTGGATGTACCTGGGGTGCGGACTTTTTTTTATAAGAGACTATCTGTATCTTTTTTAAAAGTGTTAATTTTATTTTATTTGTTAGAGTTATTATTTAATATTATTGGCTCGTATTGTTTACATATTTTTCCTTTACACTTTTAATAGCTTCGCAGGATTGTAAGTATACTGCGAGAGTGGATGACAAGATTAGGAAATATGGGAGTTTTAGCTGAAAGTGCAAGTGTTGACAATTTGCTTTCTTTATACATTCTTTGTAGAGCGACTGTTGGTCTGTAGAATTTTAGCTTTATTATGTTAGTTGTTAATTTTTCACCATGTTACCTATGTGATGTATTTCGGAGGTTCAAAACTCTCTTGTTTGTAAAATGCAACCCCTTGTTACAAATTCTACGGCTAAAGGGAATATCACAATACCATTTTCAATTTTCTTTGTAAGTGAACATGGGCATATTTTACTGAAAGCACTAAACACAAAATAGTCCAAAATCCAGATGGCGTAAGTGATTAAGCCAGAAGGGGCATTAAATGAGAGCTATAAGTCATAAACGATGGTGAGAAACCAAAGTCGGTAAAACTACACGTAGATGTGCAGAAGTGTAAATGCACTCATTGTGGAGGGTTATGGACCGTTGATTTCGAATCTCTTATCAAAATTGAATGAGGGAAAACCGTAGACTAGTTGTTTAACTTGCTACACCAAGTCATAAATCTCTACGTGTTGTTGATTTCTCTCCTGCTGCCCTTCCAGAAACAAAGAAAAAAATCACTCTTCATTCTCAACCTCCTCCTTCAAAAAAAAAAAAAAAAACAAACTCTCCTCCCAATGCCATAAGTAGACTTCCCAATGCCTAGGATGTCAATGCTATGGCCTCGAGGGCCATACCATTATTCGTCTAAACTATAGTGATGCTAAGACCTCCTCCTTCATTAAAAAAAAAAACCTCTCCTCCCAATGCCATAAGTAGACTTCCCAATGCCATACAGACATAAGGATGTCAATGCTATGGCCTCGAGGGCCATACCGTTAGTCGCCTAAACTATAGTGATGCTAAGGACTTCAACTTCTTACAACGTTCTTAGAATGTCCTAAGGATGAGAATTCCGATTTGGTTAGCAGTGCACACTGTAAGTAGAAAAATAAAAGTCGGTAACGAAAGCAGTTAAGAGAAATGGTAGAATCATAAAATAAATGAAAAATCGAAAAAGAGGAGAGGGTAGGAGAGGGGAGGGGGTTCAGTGATGTATTCCAGTTGTTATATTAAATGTCCGGAGTCCCTGGCAACAGCGCCATTTGATAATCAGTGTTTTTAGGTTTGTTATTTAAGAGTCCAAAGTCCGTAAAACGTCCGACTAGTCAAGTTACCATACTCACGTGGGTTGGTAGCATAGATCGAGTAAGGGATTGTCCAAACCTTAGGACTAGGCAAAGTTCACAACTGAATTTACAGCTTCAAAGGGAATTAGCTTAGTAGGAATTTTAGGTTATTTATTATGTTGCTCAATTAAAACTTGGAATGCAAGTTAATTAGAATTACAAAGATTGATTTCTTAGTAAACTAGATAGAGAGAGAGATATAGGAAGAGGGTTAATCATAATCATGCAAGATGGGTTACAAACTTTTAGAGCACCTTATCACTATAGCTCTAATTCATCTCGAAGTTCATAGACAAACCAAAAGCGCCGTCGAGTGTATCGGTCCCTAGTAAGATGTACTCATCTCGAAGTTCATCTCACGAGCATGAGGAGTTGAATTAACATTCCATCTCTACGAAATATCACTTCAACTCCCGGGTTTAATTATACACTAATTTGGGCAAACTAGAGGGCTAACGGCCACCATAGGATTTCGCATGAGACTTGACCTAGTGTTAATTGGTCTCGCGACGAGGCCCGATCCGAGAAGTATCAACACTCCAAACTTGATGGGGACTTCAGTTATTTTGGGACCGGATGTATAATCAAAACCTATTTTCCTAAGTAGTGATTCTAGACTACTAAAATGCAAAGATGATCTTCACATGAGCATCATTAACCCTTCCCTTGGAAGGGTTTTAGCTCATGGTCCTTGGATGGATTTTATGTCTTGCATGTATGAAATAAAAAAGTATGAAGAAGCAAGGGAAGAACTGGAAATTTAACTTGAAGAAAATAGATTTTATTAGAAGTTCAAGACTTCCTGTACCAACCTAATACAAAAGCTTCCAAAATGAGAAAATACCATGCATGAAATGTAAACAACAAAAATGGAATGCAAGAATGAATACCATCCTTTCTCCAACATCCCAAAATATATATCCCCCTCTCTCATGTGAAGCCTTCCCACCTTTATTACAAGTTTTGTCTTTTTCTTTACAAATCCTCCGAATTTTGTCACACCTTTCCTATTCAAAAGTCAAGTCATGCATTTAATTTCTTGTCTTATCTTGTTTTGCAAGGTGTCCAAGAGTGCCCATGACTTGCCACTTGTCCATGCATAATGACTCATCACTTCTTGTGGGCCCACATGCTGTGTCCAGTGGCGGCCCGGGATGTTGGCATTTTTACAACTTTCTGTCTTTGCTTAGAGCTCGTCGCTCTGGTCGTTCTGGCAGTTCACTTGCCAAAATCGGAGTCCAGGTTTGAAAGATATGAGCTTTGGAAGTTTGCTACTTCTTTGTACATGGTCCCGTTTTCCACTGGTTTTGTCCCGTTGGAATCTTTGGCTCTAGTAAGGCTTTGTTGGGCTTCACTGGGGCTGAGTGGGAAGACTTCAAGTATGCACAATATTCTCGTGCTTTAATGCAGGTTTTATCATCATATTTATGTTAACTGCGAAAACCTGCAAAAGTACGAAAAATATAATTATTTCATGATTATTAAACACATAATTAACCAAAATATGTCTCTATGGGGTTAAGTATTACAGTTTTGGGTGCTTATCACACCACCCCTGAACATCATTTTGCTTGTTCTCAAGCAAAGAAGAGACATTAAAACGATAAGTGGCCAAAAATGTGTTGTCCTAAACTAAGTCTCATTTCGCAGAGTGCGGTGCATTGACCGTATGCAACAAAGCCTTAAACCACTAGGAGTTCCCTAGTGAACGACTTATAGCCTCGTGAGAGTTTTCCAGAGAAGATATTCACAAACTTTATCTATACTACAACGACTTAGTAATAAATGCTTGTTCCCTTAATTAATCTCAGATATCTATACATTTCACTAGTGGGGGAAACGAGGATTAATTCCTTTGAAATTCAAGTTAATATACATACAATAATCAAAACATCTACATATGAACATGCATGCAGTGATCTTTACAATGAAATGAAATGTCTGGCGGGACCGTTTACGGATTCTTTGGATAAGCGTCCTTAAGTAGGTTCTCATAGGTATGTGTCGAAACACAAATTCTCTCATATTTTTTTTTCACTCAAGTTTTGCTAACTCCGATTAATGCGGTGGGCACACGTTTCCTCACATACTCAATGACAGTCAGAGGAGCCGAGGTTGAGAATTCACATCTACTACTTATTATCACACCATCCTACTCCTAATTGAGCTAGAAGTATTTATTAGGTGTTATAGGGCTTAGGTGGTAGTGTAGAAGAAAATGGAATGACAAATTCAAAAATGATAAGTATGAGAGAATAAGGTCTTCGAGATATTTACACTAGAGAAATCCTTATTTTCTTTCCTGCTTCTAACATGAGTTTCCATACTTAGCTTTTTTAAGCTTTTGTATTCCCTTTTTAATTGATTTTGAGGAAAGTTCTAACTTTGATTTTTCTTTTGATTTTTGGAAAGATATTTCTATTTTTCTTTTTCTTTTCTTTATGAAGCAGGTAACTGATTTTGATTTGTGACAAGTTTTTCTCTTCATTTTTCCACACTTCATCTTATTTCTCATACTCATCATCTAGGTGGGCTTATTTATTTGTGGTTAATAGATGGGTAAGGATTTTTATGGTGAAAATGAAAGGGTTAATGAAAGGTTCAGTGGGGCGACTAGCGGTAAAATTTTTATAGGTATGAATTTTTGGCTATATCGATCCAAAGAAGGCCTAAATTCTCGCCTAGGATTCGGGTAGTGATCAAGTAAGTAGACACGTGATTTTCTCTATTTGGAAAAGCTACTCCTCTGTGTCATTACTTATATATCACACATGTTGAGGCTTTTTGGTTAGATTCTCACAGGATATGGAAATTAAGTTGTCTAACCGTGGGTCTCAAAAACTTACTGCTATGTACATTCAATGATAGTCAATGCATGAATGTTCATAAAAAGATGTAAAAACTATTACATAAGTATTAACTTAAATTTCTAAGAACAAATCCTAATTCTAATGCAAGGGTGAGATTTCTAGATATTTCTCATCACAGAAAAGGAAACGAGACTTTGTCACTAAATACACTTATTTAGACAGAAAATAAAGCTATATACAACCTAGAAATGCTTAATTTTTTTACAAAAGGTTCTAACCACCCCCAAACAGTAGGACACTGTGTTCTCAAAATGTCAAGAGGAAGAAAGAATATACCTGAAAGGCTTGAGCAAAAATTGAGTTGATATCTTTAACAGAAAATTATGCTAACACAACATATAATATAAAAAAACAAAAGGGAAAGGTCACATCAAGAACTAAAACAACAAATACGTACATCAACTTACATTGCCTTAATTAAGAATTAGGGGTATGTCCATTCTAGCTTCATCTCTATCGAAGTGCCATTCTTTAATGTCATGCCAGTTTATCATGGCCTGCCAAACTTCACTCCAATTTCTATTTTTAGAAGCGTCCAAATGAGCCATCATGTCTTTGTCTTTGGGGAAGCAACGAACGTACTTCAGGTACCTTGAAGAGTGCTGACGCCAGACCCGAAATCTCAAAGAATGAATTATCCTATTCACCGGACACATAGAATCTACTCGTACCCAGTCATAAAAAGTGGTCGAAAACTGTGGGAAGAATGCCCTCATTATCCGGCATGCGGTAACGGGCAAGGTGATATAATGGTGTCGAAAATCACGAGCCCTTTTCAGGTTCTCAATTAAGAGGTTCGTGATGTCGAAGAAGGTGTGTTGCTGAGCGAGAGCATGGAAGGTCTTGCAAGCTGATTCGGTGGTAGTGGACAAATGCCAATCCCCCATGATGTTCAGAAGGATAAACAACATGGCAGTCTCGACATTCATTGTCATACTTGCTAGGGGAATTGTTTTGTCCGGCCATCGGCCAGCTTCCTCACTTTCAACAACTTGGGTGAGGCCATCGCCGTAGAGGCTGGCAAAATCTTCCTAAAAGTAGTGATTAAAAGAGTTTTGTATGATGTATTGAATGGTGGGGGTGGGCTCGTGATAGAGAAGGTCCAAAGTCATAGCTGTAGGAACCGTTATTTCGAATGACAATTTCACATAACCGCTAAAACACCACGCCGCCAATGAATTGAATTGGGGTGTTCACGGTTTGGATAGAAATAACATACCTTTAGAACGGCTAGGATGACTTTGAGAATCTAATAGCAATGAGATCAGCAACCACCTCTTGATCTTCTGTTGTATTATTTTCAATAGATTGGACGTTGTGTGGCAACGATCTACCAACCCTCCTCTTTCCCTCAAGATTAGAAAACGAATTTCAGATCAACTTTTTCCTTGCCTCTTTTTCTAATAAAAAATGAATAGTGAATAGTGATTTTCGGCCAGGAGAGAGAAGGATTCTATTTATAGGCTACAACAGGGACCATGAGGAGAAATTAGGGTTAGGCCTCCCGACGGGCTTAGGCTTCCCATGTTCGCCCAGAACATATGGCCCAAGTCCGTCAACAAATGGCTTATTCCACTAAAGGCCATTGTTGCACTACCGCCCTAATCCTAAATTACGTGTCAGCGTTTATGGGTTCCATATTATATGCTCGTTGATCTCCCCGTGTTTAAGATATCGAATGTCCGTTGATTAAGTCAAGTTACTGACAACTACATTAATCAACTTCTTATGTCCTTGAGTAGTACCACTCAACCTCATTGTCATGTCGGAATAAATCCACCTGCAGGGTTTACATGAAAATCCTTTTGAGCTCCTCGAGGGGACATCATCAACCCGACTTCTGCGGGTCCGCAGTTCCTTCTATAATCATCAACAAAGACACCTTACATACAATGTCATTACACAATCCATCGAGTTTGTTGATTCACAAATGAATCTCACTCATTGATGATTTAAAGCAATGTACAATGCACATAAGTGCCGTTATTATATCAGTTAAGAGGATAAACATCCATAATAATAGAGGTGTTTGTTCTCTTATATATTCGATATAAAGAGAAACAACCTTCGGGTCCCTGTTCAATACACACAAAGTGTACTAGTGTAATCCTATAGTCAAGACGGACTAATACCGGAGATTATACTACAACCGTACCAATGGTTTGTCCAAATCCATCTAGGTTGTGAGCGATTACTTATACTTTATAAAGGTGCGATGATATGATCTTCTGTGTGTTCACACCATACCATCTACAACATAAAGTATTAAACACATGCATATAACTAATAACATATATAATATGCATAACATTTGCCCATATGATTCTCATTCAAAATATAAAGAATTAGAGTTAATACAAAAGTAATGCTTTTAGTATATAACCCTATCAATAGCAATTGTTGGCTTGTAAAAGATATATCTGGTGTTACCCATACGGATTGTGAATCCATTCAAAAAGAAACCACGTGCATTATTAAATGTTGTTGTATCTTCCATATGATCATAAAATAAGCCGCTAAACGTGGATAATATGTCTGCTCAGGTTGCAGAATGAGGGAGGACCAACCGGCTTGGGTGATAAGGTCTCTGAAATGAAGTCCATACAAAGGAGAATCCAATATAATTTTGGAAGGATTGTTCATGGATGATCTCTAGAGGTTCCATTATTGGAGATGCAGATAGGAAAGCAGGAAATGGATGAAAGAAGACGTGTGATGAAAGACACCACCTGTAAACAAAGATAAACCAATTTTTAGAATATGATGGAAATGACTCAGTAAAAACAAATGACATTGATTACAACAGGAAAATTGCACTACACTTAATTAGGGTTATTAAAGAGAAAAAAAACAGAAAACGACAAAGAACGGAAATTTGTGAAATTTAATTTAGGCCATGGCCTGGATAACGGTGAGGATCCTTAGGTGGGAGAAATCCATTTATAAGATTCTCGATGAAGTCAATCCGTGCAACAGCCCGTTACAATAGGGCGCTCTATGTCTAGTAAATCTCGGATTGGTTATCCATTATGAGATTGTGATTTGCCAAGAACTGGTTGTGGCTGTGCAAGAATTGTGCTTGTTCCTCGTCGTGCATTGTCTGAAGCTTTTGAAGAATTCAAAAATACTGGTGATGATGATGTTCTGACGTGTGTATAATGTCATTAGTCCTTGGTTAATTAAACGAAGGCCTTCCATTGGATTAAATATGTCATGTATTGCATTGTCAGCGAAGATATTAACAGAGGAAAAAGCTTTGCCGGTTTCTGCACCGACATGGTTCTTTGCAACGTCGGGAGTCCAAAAATTGTCATACAGACGGAGTGAATGGTGAGAATGTTAGCTGTTCTGAGATAGGTAGTAGGAGCAAAAATAGGAAAACCCCAACGCACCATGATAAATGTCAAAATGGCTGGCAAAGGAGCTGACTTTTTCCTGGCACGTGCGATCGCGCTACAGAGAAATTGAATTATGCAAAAAAATCATTGCTTTTAGTCTGCAGGACCCAGAGTAGATGGAGGAGGGGTTTTGTTATTTCGAAAGTCTTAGATGTGCTAAGCACAATATGGGCTAGCCATTGGATCACAGTTAATTGGTTATTTTGCAAGGATCGCTAATAAACAATGCGGTTTTTCCGGTTGTATTCGACGTAAAGGATAGTTGCAAACATTAGATGCCTTATATTGTCGAATGGTGAATCCTGAAGGTGTACCCCAGGGTTCGTTATGGGAATTTGAAGTACCTCAGAAATGATTTTCGGAGTTAATTCGCGCTCGCATCCGTTTGCACAGACAAAGAATTGCCCATTTTGGAAATAACCATGTGTATAGAAATGCAGAACCAACTCTCTGGAATAAACTGCCTCGTTATGATGTAATAGAGGGAACCATCCATGACGTAAAATTTCAGTGTCAAAATATGGTTGAAATAGACCGCTCTGAAAATTTTCCATAAAGTTTTTCTCGGGCACAAAAATTCGAGTGAGGGCCATTGAAGATGGAAGGAATGGAGTGGTGAAGATAATTTAGTGAAAAAAAGGGAAGACTTGATTTTAGAGGTGTCTAGCATAGCTATAAATGGGCACTAATCCAAAAGTTTAAAAAATACAGATCAAGGTGTCACAGGGTAGTTAGACCACGTGTATCTTCTAAAATAATTCTATCAAGGTGCTTGCCCAAAATATCGTTTAAAGTAAGATCCCTGATACTGTGAGTCAGACGTGGGAAGAGATATATAGAATATACAAGATAAGGTTTCACAGGGTAGTTTGACCAACTTGTATATTCATAAATCAATTAAACAAGGCACAAAAGTGGACGTAGTGTGGAGGGGAAAGAATAGGGCATGCGACTACAAGGAGTGGCACACTCTACCTAATATATATATATTTTTAGCAAGATTTCTAGACGTAGCGTAAGTAGAAGAACAAGTAATATGAATATGTACGTAGATAGGATCTTATATTAAGTTGTAACAACGTACAGGGATGTGAAAACACACCATAATAACAACGAAAAAAAATACAGATCTAGATATTAGATATGACTATATGACATATCAACAACATTACGATAATAAAACTAATGAGCATGAAGACGTAAATAGCATATTCAATTTGCTGTTGTTCAAGCTTTTCTAGTGCATCCATGACGCTAAAGATTGGTAAGAACTTAAAAAAAACATAATTGGAATTAAAGAAAAAGTGTAGAGAGGAGAAGATGAAAGGAGTGAATGTGAAGGATGTGGTGAACTTTCTATTTATAGAAAGAAAATTGAGCCGTTTTATAACTGTTGTGGTGGCGGTTTTATGACTGTTTTCTGACCGTTGCACATCGTTAGTTGATGGTAAAACTTGCCGTTATGTGCGACGTCAACTGTTATATATATAGCCCGACTCTTAAATGGACTAGTCCGTTTACGGACTTGTGTCTTGAACAGCTTATATAGTGTCGTGAACAACTTATATAGTGTCTTGAACAACTTTTTTAATTTACACTTATTAATTTTTTAATTTATGATTATATATGACACTATATAAGCTGTGCAAGACATTATATAAGCTGCGCAAGACACTATATAACAAGTCCGTAAACGGACGTTCGTTTAAGAGCCGGGCTATATATATATATATATATATATATATATATATATATATTATCTGATAATTCTCTAAAAATTAGCTACTTAAGTTAACTTAAAATAAAAATGCGATCGTAAAACTTTACCTACAGAATTAATTCAAACCTAATTTTTTGTGGTTATGAAGCACTCACCATAATGATTATTTTTCCCAAAATTTCAGCTCATTTGGAAACTTCTAACGGTCCATAAATGTTGAATTTTTGTAATTGGTTTTTGCCAATGTTAGAGATTTCCAAATGAGCTGAAATTTTGTAGAGATGATCTTAATATTGAGTATATCATATCTACAAAAGAATAAGTTTAAATTCATTTTGTAGGTGAAGTTTTACGTACGTACTTATTTTAAGTTAACTTAAGTAGCTACTTTTTAGAGAATGATATATATATATATATATATAGCATTCTCTAAAATATATATATAAGCTGATTATATATATATCGGGCTGGCTACGTCGACATACGGAAATGACATACGGAATTGACATACGCAATCCTACGTACCTACATAATGAACTAGAAGCTGATTTTTTGTGGAGATTAGCTTCTTTGAACATGTCTAACCCTACCAAAAATTGAGTTCAAATTATAAATTTATCTGACGGTCCAAAATTTTAACACTCTTTTGACACTCTTTTGACAAGACTAGACACATCCGATTGAGTTGATTTTTGTGGAGATACTATCCATGGTAGGGAGATAGTATCTACCAAAAATCAGCCCTTAGAGCAATGTGCAAATCTGCTTTTGGATTGCGTATGTTAATTCCATATGTCATTTTTGTATGTTGACGTAGCCAGCCATATATATATATATATATATATATATATATATATATATATATATATATATATATATATCCGAAAGAGTTCTCATTTTACCATACTTTTTATACCATAGTTTATACCACACCCTCCTACAAAATGAGTTAAAGGCTAATAATTTGTGGATATAATCTACTAATCATAGATAGCATTTACACAAAAATTCATCTCATTTGAAAATCTCTATTCTAGTTAAAAATCATTGTCAACTTTGAATTTTTTTTAATGGCTCAGATTATTCGATTTTGCAATCATCTTTTGACATAGTTAAACATTATCAAATGAGTTGAAATTTTATAGAGGTGATCTTCATGGTTAGTTTTTAGTTTATACCATGCCCCATAACTTCACCTACAACGCGAATTATAACTTAGTTTTTTGTGGATGTGTTCAACTAACCATGAAGATCACCTCTATAAAATTTCAACTCATTTAATAATGTTTAACTATGTCAAAAGATGATTGCAAAATCGAATAATCTTAGCCGTTAAAAAAAATTCAAAGTTGACAATGATTTTTAACTAGAATAGAGATTTTCAAATGAGATGAATTTTTGTGTAGATGCTATCTATGATTAGTAGATTATATCCACAAATTATTAGCCTTTAACTCATTTTGTAGGAGGGTGTGGTATAAACTATGGTATAAAAAATGTAGTATGGTAACTTTCGATATATATATATATATATATATATATATATATATATATATATATATATATATATATATATATATATATATATATATATATATATATATATATATACAATTCTCTAAAAAGTAGCTACTTAAGTTAACTTAAAATAAGTACGTACGTAAAACTTCACCTACAAAATGAATTCAAACCTAATTTTTAGTGGTTATGAAACACTCACCATAATTATTATCTTTCCAAAATTTCAGCTCGTTTGGAAACCTCTAACATAGATAAAAATTGATGTCATCTTTAAAAAGAAATCTAACGGTCCAGAAATATTAAATTTTTGTAATTGTTTTTTGCCAATGTTAGAGGTGTCGAAATGAGCTGAAATTTTGTAGAGATGATCTTAATATTGAGTATATCATATCTACAAAAAAAAAAAAGGTTTAAATTCATTTTGTTGGTGAAGTTTTACTTAATTATGTACTTATTTTAAAGTTAACAAAGTAGCTACTTTTAAGAGAAGAGGCGATATATATATATATATATATATATATATATATATATATATATATATATATATATATATATATATATATATATATATATTGAAGATATATAAGATATAATATAATACTTGACAAAGCAGAATATTGTGGAAAATGTAGGTAATATAAGATATCGTGGGTAGAAAATTAAAATGGAAACACGTAAATAAAATATCGGCATAAAAAATACAAGTCGAGGGAAAATAAAAGCGTCTCTTGGGAATCCTCAAGTGCTCTTGAAGAAGAACCATGATTCTCGCTGACGGCATCTTGGGAACGAGCTCTCATGGAGACTAACAGCTCCTGGATATCGCCTAGAGTATGCATCACCTGGGCTTGAAACTGGTGCTGATTTGCCATGAGCATTCCCTGAAACTGGTTCTGGCGAGTACTTAGTTGATCCTAAAATGCATCCATGGAAGTGCGTATTTCTTGCTGAAATTCGCCCATGGTGTCAGTCAATGAATCGTGGCGAGTGCGCATATCTTCTCTAAATTTGCCCATGTAATGTTCCATCGATACTTGGCGAGTATAGATGTCTCGTATGCACTGTTCATAGTGCGTAGGGCATCTATAGGACGACTCATCTGGCTCATAGCAGCCTCATCAAAGAAAGGTGGAGGGGATGGGGGAAGTGGAGTCACATTATCGTGTTCTACTGTCATGAGTGCTGTGGGTTCCCATGGGAACTGTACGCATTTCTTGAAAACGTGCATATTCTCATACTGCAGCATAGGAACTAAAGGTATGGCAGACAGGAAACCAAAATTTATCATAACTTGGGTGACAAGAACAGCAAGAGGAGCTGACCTGAGTGTGGCATGAGTAATGATGTCAAATAGAAAGGTCACAATGCAGAAGTTTCCCTTTCGCTCCTGGAGGACCTAGAGTAGGTAGAGAAATTAAATGTCTTGTTAATGTCAGATGGCTTAGAGGTGCCAATGACATTCTGACCCAGTCATTGAGTCACGACAAGTTGGTTCCTATGTAGAGAATGTTGATAAGCACATTTCCAATCAAGATTATAATCACCCTCGATTAGCGTGTCGAGCATGAGGTCGTAAGTCTGTGGATACACATACTGCTGCTGAGTTAGCACATGGTCGACCAAAGGTATGCCAGTGATCCCAGAGATCAAGGTGGGTGTGACTTGGCGGGGCACGTCGTCGATGATGACCTAAAAATGGTCGCCATTAAAACCGCCATATTTGTAGAACTTCAACACCAAATCATGTCGAATAAAGACCGCCATTGGTATACTGTGATACTCCCAACCTTGAGATTGAATTTCAGTATAAAAAAATGGGGAAAACATCCCATTTTCAAAAAGTGATCCAAAATTCCATTCTACTGAAATTCGCCTATTTCTGGCCATTTGGGGATCTGAGGAAGAGGACGGCGATTGTTTTGAGATGAGAGGAAGAATTTGAAGTTGGTGGTGGAACAAAAATTGAAACAGGGTTGTGGTGGTCTCGTGCGAGACTGGAGTTGAATTAGGGGTTATCTCGTGCGAGACTCGAATGGAGTGGAGCGAGATCCGGTTTTTGTGGGAGAACAAATAAGGGAATGTTGACGCGTGGTGAGGTGTCTCGAGTTATAAATGGGCCGAGAATTACGAGATTTGGTCGGGCCGAATTTTTCCCATGTCCAAATCAAACCTGAAAATTGTAAACGCGCACACATGACTCGTTTGGACTCCAAATTGGATAAATGAGTTACCGAAATGATCGGCATGAAAAATGCCATCCAATTTGATGTGGCATACTCAAAGGCCAAAGGAATTTTTGAAAAGGAGGGATGTTTTATTTATAAACAATGGGGTTTTTTTTTTGTTTTTTTTATGGTTTTATTTCTATACAAGGGAGATTAATATGAACAACACTGGATGGCCAGAAGACTCTCCATCTAAAATCTCAGGCAACTGTCATGTCGGCTCTGGAGCGAACCCAATCCAGCCAGATTGTGGCTTCACCTTTATGTATTGTGGGTCTAGGGTGCAGGACGGTACCATCCTTGACCGTGCACGCTACGGTCTAATAATATTACCCTTATTACATATGGCTAGCCTCAAACCGCCCCAAAGGGAACTCAAAGTAACCAATATCTAGGGGTTGGCCTGGTGGAATCAGTTGCTCGTGTCCTAAGTAGGCAACATCCGAGGTTGAACAAGAATCTCTTTGTGCACAGCATTAATGCAAGGGGAATTTTAAAAGACATCAATATATACATATATACAAGGTGAGTCTTTTAACGTCAGATCCTCAAGAAGAATCCCAAACCTGTAGGAGGAACGACCTGGCGAAGTTGATCTCGAGCTGCTGGTGTCAAACAAGTGTATACATTATAATAAACACCTTCACTAAGCAGCTGAAGACTAGGACAGTTAGGGGACAATGCATACACCACTCCGTTCTGCGTGCACGCCGTCGACGAGCAAAAGTACTACGACTTTGTCCAATTCGAAAGGAGTGAGACTTTGTCCAAATGACGATTTGAACGTGGGCAGGAAGAGAGTGGAGAAAGAAGAAGGAGAAAATTTTGGAACCCATCGTTTACCAGTAGGAACGTTTGCTCGCGTTTCAGAAGATATTTATACTCAGTTCTGAAATAGAGTTTTTGTGGACTACGGCTCTGGCGCTTGCAACCACATACTTCAAAGTAATTTTGAGATCATAAAATAGAAGATGGCCCGGCTACCAAAATGACGTACCCTCTACAAAAAAACAAGATTGAGTACGTCAAACGAAATATCTAGTCTATTGATAAGAGCCCAAAACAATAGTTTTAACCTCTTAATAATATTACATTTAGACCAATTATATTTATAATAAATAAGAGTTAGTACTGTTTACATACTTTTGTATATTTAAGGTATTGGAGTCAACTATGTGAAGAAATATATCACTTTTGCAAGAGAAAGAAGCAAAGGTCAGTTGCTAAGAAGTTATATGGTTAAAGCCCAAGTTTCAAGGAGAAAAAGCCTTTTTAAAGCCCAGTTAAAGCTGAAAAGTCAAAGTTAACGCGGACAGAAATAGAGTATAAAAGTCAATAGAACTTCTGGAGACCGTATCTTTGGACTCAGACCTTAGAATTAGGCCTATTATATGTCAAAACGACCGTCTTGGAAAGACCTTTCTAACGGTCTAGGCTTTGATCCAATTAGAGGAGTAAAAGTGGATGAAAAGTCTTTCGAAGTAATTTCCAGCAGAGAAACCCTTTTTGAACTTAAGTAATTAGGTTTTGGGTTTGATTTAGTGGCCCAAAACATAGCTCCAAAGCCCATGTACGAAATTGTAAACCTAGCCCTCTCCTATATAAAGAGGACTAGGGCAAAACTCTAGCTCTCTCTCATCTACTAGCTCTTCTCTTTAGTCTAAAACCTAGTTTATGTTAGTAGCCTAATGATAACCCGTAAAAATAATAGAATCCTAAATATTAATGTTAACAACACTAATACGTAATCCTACCGTTCTTACGTTTAAATCAATTCTTCTTACTCTTAAAACATAATCATGCAATATAATGAGTGTAAGGATTCGTCCACTCTTAACTCTCTAGACTTAAATCGAATTCAACTAATCAAACCCAAAAGGAACAATGGTGAGAGTAATGATTTGATGTGAAATTTCTATACTACCATTCCCAACACAAGAACAATAATAACAATAAGACATAATTAAATTAAACTGAAATTAAAACTAATTTAGAACTAAGATTGTGAATAACTAATTATGAATTTAAGACAACTAAATCAAAATAAGAATTTAAGCAATAATCTAAATTGAAATGAAGAACTAATACTTTATTCTAAAAACTAAAATATGATTCTAAACTAACTAATTGAATGAATGTAAAAAAACTCGATCTATATCTAAAAACTAATCTAGATCTATCTTTTTCTAACCCTAAACTCCATTAACAATAGCTTCCTAACCTAACTGCCTCTAACAAAGAGTCAAGCTTTTGTTTTTATACTTTCAGATCCAAAATCGTGCATGGGCTTGGAGCCATGTTTTGGGCGGAAAATCGGCCCAAAACCCAATTTCTTTAGTCCAAATGGGCTCTTGGTGTAGTTGGCTTCGACAGATGTTTTGTCCCTTCTGCTCCTCTGATTGGGCCAAGGCTTGGACCATTAAAAATCTCTTTTCGAGCCGGTCGTTTTGACATAAGGTAGGTCCAATTCCGAGGTCTGAGTCCAAAGATATGGTCTTCGGAAGTTCTGCTGACTTTGTGCACTATTTCTGCCCGCGTGGACTTTGACTTTTCAGCTTTTGACTGGGCTTTACAAAGGCTTTGTCTTCTTGAAAATTGGCCTTTAATCATAGAACTCCTTAGCAACCGACCTTTACTCCTTTATCTCGCTAAAGTGGCACATTTCTGCACATAATGGACTTTGAAGCCTGAAATGCATAAAAACACGTAATCAATATTAACTCTTACTTATTATTCACATAATTGGTCTAAAAGTACGATTGTTAAGGGGTTAAAACTACAGTTTTGGGCTCTTATCACCTAATCACCATTAATATAATTCAAGTTATTTATATTCTTTTAATTATGTCTTCTTCTTCTTATGATTTATTCTATGATAGTCTAATGAACCATAGCTAAACGGATTTAATTGAAGCTATGATGAAGACTTGATGTGTTAGTATAGAATAGTTGTATTAAAGAGCTTCAAGTCTAGGGTTTTCTATTTAGCAATTAGTAAAATAAACCTAAACTAGAGGGTAGTTCATTCACCATGAGAATGGGTTTCAACTTCCTCTCATGCTAATTATTAATTAGTTTGTTAGAGATGCTATGAATAATTAGGGATAAAAATACCTAACCTTTATGTTGAAGCTTGTGTGAAAACATAAAAATTAGGGTTGCAACAAAATCTATACTAGCATGTTATGGATTAATCAAGCTGGATATCAAATCTCCTTAATTCCTTCTTAATATTCACATCTTATTATTTAATTGTCATAGTTTAATTTAGAATATATTCAATATTAGTTTTTCGCCATATTAGAATCATTACTCCCATCTTGTTTAATTGTTAATCACGAATTGAATTAGTATTTTCTAAGCAACTAGGAGTGGAACGAATTCTTACTCTAGTTTTATTGCATAATAATTGAGAGTAGAACTTTGATAAAAAGAATGAAAGTATAGTTTACTTCTTCCTAGTATAAATTAGCTAAGTAGGAGTAAAAGCGTAACTTTCATACTATCAAAAATGCGCCATCTTAGTTGTATTTAGAATTAAATTCCGTTAGTTTTTTCAATTCTACAAATAGCCCAATGCACCCTCCTTCCCTATTGTTCAAAAGTGTTTGTTTTTGTATGTGTTTTTTGTTTCTTGAAAACAGGATTTTGCTCCTGGAAGTCTACTGGAAATTTTTTGAATTTGTACTTTCGGGATGGCCTCTTCTTTATTTACACTATATCTGAGTGCTCACACGCCCTTCCTTCCAGTAAGCTGATTTCATGTTTTCTTTCTAATTTTCAGGCCCAGCCCATTAAGAAACCGTGCGAAATTCTGTTTCTAAAAAAATCATAGAGTGCGCATGCGCTCTTGTTGCCTTATATTTGAGCGCTCCCGCGCCCCTCTGAAGGAAGCCCGATATACACAGGTTAGTTCCAAAACATCTTTTTGTTTGAAATAAATGTTTTTTCAGTGTTCTAAGCTTCCACAGGACACTGAGGTTTGTATTAAAGACATTATTCATAACCATAGCAAGGATGCACTCAGGTTCTCCTTCTTTCACTCCTCGTCTCTTCTATCAGAGGAGTTTAATTCTAGTATATCAGGTTGTTGTTTGACTACTGTTGTGTTTCTTTCATATTGGACTTAGCCTTGCATGAGATTAAGGTCTGGTAAGAGAAAACCATCTAACGTTATTGTACGTACCTCCACATTCGTACCCTGGCTAACGAATTCATTAGGGACTTAGTCTTTATATTAAGTCTAAGTGACCGATCCTCGGTTACCTGGACGGTTCACAGTTCCAGTTTGCCACTTGGACGACTCACATGTCCACTTAGCCACCTGGACGACTCATAGCTCGAGTTAGCCACTTGGACGACTCACATGTCTACTTAGCCACCTGGATGGCTCACATGTCCACTTAGCCACCTGGATGGCTCATAACTCTAGTTAGCCACTTGGACGGCTCACGTGTGAAGTAGACATCGGGATGGCCCAGTCAGTCACCTGAGCCGGTCACATGTTTAGTTAACCAGTCCTATCTAGTAAGAGTCCTTGTGCTCTCAAGACTCTTATTTTCTATTTCTATAAATAGGACTCTTCACTTAACAAAGAACTACGTTTTTTAGAGACTTGATTCTGGATACATATTCTGGATACGTAGGTAGCCATTAAAGGCACAATCTCATTCTTTATACAATATCTCCCCTTGCAGATTCAATAGTGTGTCTGGGTGAATTCTTACCCAAACATAATTGGCGCCGTCTGCGGTTCTTATTAATGTTCTCTCTTCCACATATCTCTCTCAATCTTTGTCAATGGCTACTATAACAAGATCTCTAGCGAACAAGCAAGCAAGAGCACAACCATCAGAGGGAAACAATCAACAAAATGCTGAAGTTCGTGTCGATCAAGTTGCATCAAACCAACAGGCTCCACCTTTGTTGCTTCCAGTACCAAGACAGCGCAGATCTAAATTTCCAAGGTCACAGGCTCTAGTATCTTCTCCTCCTAATGATACTAATTCGCCAGATGCACATGCAAATATGGTTGCAGATCCAAATGATAAGGACACAAGTGATGAAGAAATGACTCTGGAGGCTCTGCGTAACAAACTTAGAAGGGAAAAGGAGCATAACGCGGACTTGCAGAAGCAAATAAATGAAGGGAAGCAAGTATAGATAGACAACAATGATAATGCTTCATCTATTCCATCAAGAATCCCAAAATCTGGAGAAAACCGCAGTGTATTCCACCGCTTGCAAAGCAATATCGAAAGATTCCGAACCACTGATGATGTCCTTAAAAATCGTCCAAATCAATCCAGGCCAAGACATATTTCAACCAATTTATTAAGGCGATTGAGGACTCCTGATGTCAATGGTCATAATAGCAGGTGTGATAGACAACATCACAGGTCACATACTAGTCGTCGTATCTCCCCAAGGGAGTCTGATTCACACCGAACAAGCTACTAGCCATACTACCAAAGTAATACAAACCTTGTAAGCAGGATATCAGGACATTACGGCGGTCAAATTGGATGATACCACCGAACATTAGAACTCACTTGGGGCAATCGAGCTGTGACCTCAGGCAAGATCTGAATCACGACCTAAGACTTGACTTGAACGAAAGGAGTCAGTGCAAAAGACAACTGGAAGACCGACATAGAGATAACACTCATCATATAGATTACTCTCCAGTGCATCAAGACATTTCAAACTTCCGTCATAGGTCTCGCAGTCCAGAGTACCCAAGGTTTCCAGATATGGGCAACAACTGGGGGCAGGCGCATATGACACAAGGTCAAGAAGTTCAACCACAAATCGTCCGTCGCCAAACAAATGAAGGAATAACATATATTGACCAACAGATTAAAGACATCGTTAAAAAGGCAATGAATAATACTGATCTAAAGGAAAAACATTGGAAAGACTTAGCCGTAAATGAAGACATCGTTGGACGTTTTTCCTGGCGTATACAAAATGCAGAACATCAGGAAGGTTTCAAACAGCCAGAGTTGCCTAAATACGATGAAGCAGAAGGTGATCCAAACAACCATGTTATGGAGTTCAAAAGCAGGCTAGTTCTTTGGCATAAGGATGACGCTCTCTTGTGTAAACTTTTTCCTGCAACCCTAAAAGGGGAAGTTTTGCGATGGCTATCGGAAATTCCAGCTAGATCTATCAAATCTTTCCAGGAGTTAGCAGATCAGTTCACGGATCGATTTCAACATAATTGGGCTCGGCCTAAAGATGTCAATATCTTGCTAAACATAAAACAACAGAAGGATAAAACACTTGCAAAATTCGTTGTTCGATTTCACCAAATCCAACCAGGGGTCACAGATGTACCATCTATGATGATCATTCACGCATTCAAAAAAGCTATCCGTTTTGATACTAACGGAATATATAACTCACTGGTAAGAGATCCTCCCCAGAGGAAATCTGATTTGTTCACCCTAACGCCTTCTGGTTCATCAATGTTGTTGAAATAGATGCGGCAACCACGAACTTCAAGGGACAAAGATTTTAGAGGAAAAGAATCTCTGAGATACCAAAAGCAAAGCGAAACAAAGCCCAATGAAACTCAACAACCGGCGGGGATCTTAAAAGACCAACAATTTTTGTGAAGAAATGAAGCTCACTCCTGAATACCAAATATGCTTCAATCTAGAGAAGATTAAAAGTCGCAATCTGCTTTTCCCTCCAATGCCTTTACCGAAGGTACAAAGTCTATGCGTGATAAAAATCTATGGTGTCTTTTCCACAATGACTTTGGTCACGAAACTGAACAATGCAGATCCTTACGAGGAAAGATACAAAAGCTAATAGAGAAGGGACAACTAGAGGAATTCTTAAGCACTAAAAGTGCTCAACAGAATTTGTCAATCTCAGGTTACAACGTCATCAAGCTGGTGGTCACGGAGAATCAATGACGTGTCACGCACAAAACAAAAATGTGAGCAAAGAGAAAAGTTGGGATTTTTACATAAGTTATATCACATAAATAGCTTCGATTTTATTGAAGGAACTCGCATAGAAACCATCGAACCAAGCCCACTATGTTTTACTGACAGAGACCTAATTGGCATCCATCAACCTCATTACGATGCCGTTGTTATCATAGCTTACATTGGTCTATGGCGAGTGCAGCGTGTCATGATACACACTGGAAGTTCTGCTAGTGTAATTTTTGCAGGTTGTTACAATGACATGAAACTTTCAGAAAATTTGATTGTCACAGATAACAACCTAATAATCGGTTTTGATGGAACAGCAGCAACTCCGGTCGGAAGAGTTTCTTTACCAGTCAAACTCATGGATAAGGCGGTCAACATTGATTTTCTTTTAATGAACTGCAAATCTTCCTACAATGCAATTTTAGGTAGGGATTGGTTCCACTGTATGGGTGTTGTTGTCTCTACCCTCCACCAAGCATTGAAATTTTCATCTCTAGACAAAATTTGCAAAATACGAGGAGATCAGATGGCTTCTAGCCGTTGTCACGAAAGAATATTAGATGATTACCGTCAATTTGATATGCATGGAAACACAATTTTAAGCAATTCACAAGAAGTTATTCAAGCACAATCCGCACCACAAATAAACTGTTCCACCATATCATCAAGTGAAGGACCACCGACTATAGACCGCCTCTTAGAAGTTCAAATTGGAGAATCTAGCAAAGAAACAACCTTCATATCAGCCGAGCTATCAGAAAATGAACAAAGGGAAATGGTTACTCTACTCAGAAAGAACAAGAGCATTTTTGCTTGGTCTTTGGAGCAAATGCCAGGTATACACCCAAATGTTGCCTGTCACAAGCTTGACATTGATACAAGTGTTAAGCCTGTACGACAAAAGCCCAGACGTATGGAGACATGCTAGGCAAGATTATGGAAGCATACATTGACGACATGGTTGTTAAATCCAAAATCAGTAGTGATCATCTGGTAGATTTACAAGAAGTATTCACAAGAGTGGAAAAGTTTAATATGCGGCTCAATCCTTCAAAATGCTCTTTTGGCTTGATCTCAGGGAAGTTCTTGGGTTACTTGATAACTCGCAGAGTAATTGAAGCAAACCCTAAACAAATCAGAGCAATCTTCGATATGCCATCACCAAACAAAAAGAAGGAGATACAACAACTCACGGGGCGCCTGGTGATAAGAGCCCAAAACTGTAGTTTTAACCCCTTAATAATCATACTGTTAGACCAATTATGTGAATAATAAGTAAGAGTTAATACTGATTACGTGTTTTTATGCATTTCAGGCTTCAAAGTCCATTATGTGCGAGAAATGTGCCACTTTAGCGAGATAAAAGGAGCAAAAGTCGATAGAACTTCGAATGCCATATCTTTGGACTCAGACCTCGGAATTGGGCCTACCTTATGTCAAAACGACCGGCTTGGAAAGAGCTTTGCAATGGTCTAAGCCTTGACCCAATCAGAGGAGCAGAAGTAGACGAAAAGTCTGTTGAAGCCGAATCTAGTGAAGAAGGCCTTTTGAATTTGAAAAGAATTGGGTTTTGGGCACGATTCTGCGGCCCCAAAACATGGCTCCAAGCCCATGCACGATTTTTGGATCTAGATGTATAAAAACAAAAGCTTGACTCATTGTTAATGGCAGTTAGGTTAGGTAGATAGTTAGACCTAGATTAGTTAGCCTCCATTAATTAGTTTTAGAACTTAGTTTAATTAGTTTCAATTCATTGTATTAGATTAAACCTTTGAATCTTGTTCTTCATTTGATTAGATCAATAAAGTAGTATTTTTTTATCAATTTCGATTTTGTCATTTCCATTTCTAGATCTAATTTCAATTCTTGTTCTTATTTCATTTTAGTCATTAATTTAGATTTCATTATTGTTTAAATTAGTAAATTTAAATGCTTTATATTATGTTTAGTTTAGATTCAATGGGAAATGTTAGTTTGATGAATCAAGGCTAAAACCTCCATTAGAGGGGTTGATGAAGCCTTGATGAAGACTTAGTTGTTTAATATAGAATTGGTTGTAGAATCTATTCCACTCTAGAAGGTCGTGTTTCGCCATGAGAATGGGTGGGCGACCTCACATGCTAGTTAGTATCCGGTAGGAATGCCATGAACACTAGGGATTAGAACTCGAAATTCTCGCCCGTAGAAGCGTGAGAATTGAGATACAACATTCTACGCTAGGTTGTTAAGTTGGAGTCGAGGTGGATTCAATTCCCTCTAATCCTTTATCTAGATTCAAACAATCGTATTTCGTAGCTTAGTAGATTAACTTTAGTTTATATTTTATCTTGTTATTTATTATATCTAGTTATTTAAAATAACGCGTCTTGTTAGCATAACATTTCGTAAAGCTCTCATTGACTTAAGACTGATTTCTTAGACTTAGAAGACAATCCATGCTAGGGAACTAGGAGTGGAGCGAACTTCTTACTCCACTTAGTGCACCGTGATCGAGTAGAAGCTTTGATAATTGAGACTAGTAAAAGTCCAGTTTTAGTTTACTTACGGATTGAATTCATCGTTCAATGCGTAGGTAGACTACTTCATTTTACGGTTATCAAATGGCGCCGCTGCC
The DNA here is from genome assembly GCF_015680905.1 of Coptis chinensis. Lineage (NCBI taxonomy): Eukaryota > Viridiplantae > Streptophyta > Magnoliopsida > Ranunculales > Ranunculaceae > Coptis > Coptis chinensis. Next base: position 42,588,572 of record NC_141463.1, read on the forward strand.
ATCTTAGTTGCACTTTAGCATTGTTTTCCTTGTAGAAGTAATCATTTTTAAGTCCCATTAAACCCACCCACCCTTGTTTGTTTCATACTGTGGTTGCCCATTTCAGCTTTGACAAATTCCGCGAGAAAATACGGGCCAGCTTCAAGGAGAGCGCGACCAGCTAAGTTTCTTGGAATTTGACTTTACACCGAAGCGACCCAGCTAAAGCGACCAGCTAAGTTCTGGAATTTGACTTTACATCGTAGCGACCAGCCCCATGTGGAGCGCGACCCGCGCTAAAAACACTGTAATTTGAAAATTACTCGGCCGGGCTGGCGCTATCTCGCGGCCTTGGCATGCAATGTTAAATTTATCGGATTTCGGCGGTTTGATTCGAACTTTGATCTTTCATATTTTTTCAGTGTTATAACCTGCTATATACACTTGAACAAAGCGTAAACAAGGCGCTATTCATAAAGCGAAGCAAGGGCCAATCAGGTATTCCTTTCTTCCACACCTCGCGATCTCTGTTAGAGGTTTATACTAGTATATCGAGAATTGTTTGGAGTGTTGCATGTTTAGTTAAGTTCGACTTAGTCTTGTATGAGATTAAGGTCGGCCGAACAAAACACCGAGCGTAAATACACAACAACATCAACAATCAAATCTATCTAGTATACCACCCACTACACCTCTAACTACTATTTCACACACACCACCGATATAATAGGGGAAGAAAGAGACTCCTCTCTCGGACTTCTACAAAGCCTTGGCGATAGCCCCAAATCTTGCATCGTTCTAGCAGACCAGTGAGGGATTTGAGAATCCCTCCAAATATTTTTAATTTGTTACCGTTTTTTCATGGTTTAGACCATGAAAAACCTTATCGGCATTACATCGTAGGATTGAACAAGTCCTAACAACATTCCACCATCCCTACGGTTGAGTGCGGAACAAATTAAATTAAGGGTATTCCTTTTCACCTTTGCCGATAAGGCGGCGTCTTAGTTAAGCGCCAAAGCCTAATTACGTGGACTCGTGGGCTAAACTTGTTCATTTGTTTATGGAACATTTTACCCACCCCTAAAGACGGATGAGATGCTTTCCAAGATTCATTTCTTTTCGACAAAATCCTCATGAATCATTTTGAGAGGCTTGGAATCGTTTCACCGATCCGCTTATAGAGTGTCCACACCATAACTTAGCGAAAAGACACGTTAGTTCGTGCCTTTTCAAAGGACTTCTACACCACCATAAAGAAGTCCTTGACATAATGAATGGGGGTAGTTTCTTAAGCAAAGGAGCCTCGGAGGCTTATAAATTTTTAGAGGACCAAACTAAGTTTAAATAATGGTGGGGTAGTGGCGATTCTCGGCTCCGCTAGTTCTTCTTCAACAGGTTAAGGCCGTCGGTATGTTTGAAATTAAACACGATTCGAGCTTAAAACTCTAATCGAATCACTCACTAAAAGGTAGAGGCCATTTCTATACAACAAAAGCCTATCCCCGTCATGAATGTAAATTCAAACCCATGTAGTTTCTGTTGGAGTCCCGAAAGCATCCGGACTTTAATCGTCTATAGCCTATGACAGGCTTGTTCCATTAATAGTGAACCTAAGCCCCTTGGAGACAAAATCAACTCCGGTTGGAGAAATAACCAACCGTCACACCTCGAGGGTACAATAATCAATATGTTAGGCCAACGCATACGGCTTTAACCAAGCTCCACTACGACAAAGGGCGTGGTCGGGGTAATTTTAATAATTATAACAACCAAGTGCAACCTCGACAAGGTCAAGCACAAGGTCAAGATAATTATAATAATTATAATGCTAATAGAGGTATCGTTCGGTAAATAATAATTATCAGAATCCACCTATAAATAATTCCGTGAAATAGTTCAGTCCACACCACCCGTGACTACTACACCCACACAACCGGATCGCCTTGACACCTTCATACAAGTGAGCCAAAACTTTTCCAAACCATGGCTCAATCTAACTAACGGCTTCTACAATCCGTTAATAATTTAACCCAACGGTTGGCTCAAGATAAAGCCCAAACCAAAGGTGTGTTCCCGTGTCCGCATAATACCTAATCCTAAAACAACAAACACAGCCTTTGAGGTAACCGATAATACTAGTAATGAATATAAAATGTAGGTGAGATAAATGCCATCACCACTCCTCCGGGCAGAGTGGTTGATAACAAGGTAACTATGCCTATAGTTACCCCACCATAACCCTACACCTACTATTTTACTAGATACTCGCAATAGAAACCGAAGAGCCTACCAGCGTAGAGGTACCCGGTTACAACACAACCTAAGAAACAGAAAGCCACGGTTAAACATCCAGGTGATACCATTGCTAAATATAGACGAAACCACCGTTTTTCACAAAAATTAGCCATGTTAACTAGGGATACAAATTACGAGGAGATTAGGGACATTTTCAAGAATCTAACTATAAACCTTCCCTTCCTCGAAGCTATTAAAAGCTACCACATCATGCTAAGTTTCTTAAGGAATTGTGTACTACTAGGCAAGACAAATATACCAAAAGACGCTTTTAACAGAAGAACAATTCCCAACCTTATCGCACATAATGGAATTGTTAAGTACAAGGACCCGGTAGATCCTCTTTGTCATAATGCACCTTAGGAGATTCCTATACGACGACAGCGTTATTAGACACGGGGGCTAGTGTTAACTTACTCCCATTTTATTTGTATAGACAAATAGGTCTAGACAAGATGCAACCCACTAAAATGGCGTTGCAATTAGCTGATCGGTCTATTAAGTATCCTAAGGGTGTAGTCGAAAATGTCTTTGGTAAAAGTTCGGGATTTCTACTATCCGGCTGATTTTGAAGTCCTCGATCAGAAAGTCGCTAACGACTCTGTCGATCATTTTAGGGTCCTTTTCACGGCATTTGCCAACGCGCTCATTAATTGCCGTGATGGTTCAATGTCCATGTCTTTTTGGCCATCTTCTGTTGAAGTCAATGTTTTTAAAACAAGGACCGCGATTACTGATTCGTCTATGGATGGAGAGGTTAGCATGATCGAAAAGCGTTGTTCGAGATTATTTCAACAACACGTTCCACGATAGTCATATGCCCAAAATTCTTTCCTTTGGAAAGTCGGACTCAACATTTTCATTCCTACACTAGTCGATACACATGTTATTGATGAGGAAGGGATAGATGATTTTCTCAAAGATGTAGAGGACTACCATAGTAATGTGGATATGACCAATCTAGATGAGAAATTCGATGAGTTTCTTCGAGTAGGTGACGATTCACCCTATCAAGATCTACCTTGCACAACATCCACCTCGATTCCCCTCCTTCCACCCTTTCAAAGGAATCTCGAGTTTGCTTTCGATCCTTTTGTTTCTCCGCGGCTTCATAATTTTTTAAATCCTCCTAGCAAGCGGATACTTGAAGGACAAACTATTTGACACCTTCATTTTCAGAATTGAGAGCCGGTCCTACACACACAATAAATGAGTTCGGTGCTAAAACCACATCCTCATTATTATACAGGCTGTCTTTCTACAACTTATCCATATCCACCATATTCTCCACAACCATTCACTTTTCCACACTTATTTACTAAAACACCCACGTATTCAAAAATTAAAAAAGAAGGTGCATGATAGGTTACACAATAGGGTTATCCGACTTCGTTTGGATTCCACTAGGTGCGTCGTAGGGAAATCTTGGTGCTTGATTGTGTTTGGATATGTTTTCTGTGATATTTATTTATGGAATGATCCACAACTATTTCGGTTGTTGATATATGATCAACTGCATGTTCATACATATGTTTTAGATAAGGTCTCGAAAGTATCGACTATAAAGCGACTCAAATTCTGTGTTTGGTGCACTTCCTTTCACTTTAATATATTGGTGAGTGCACCATTAAGGTAACCGGCCCTCCCTATGGAGTGTGTGGCTGTAAGTACGGATCCTAAGTCCACGGTTCACATAGTTCACGTTTTCCACTCTTGCATGTTTTTTCTCGATTTTTGAGTCATGTTTCTCTATGGTGTGAATTATGTCTTTATTGCTTATTGTTTTTCCTTCTAAAAAAAAAAAAAAAAAAAAAAAAAAAAAAAAAAATAAACATAGTAATCTAGGAAGTCTCGAATCGACTTTAAAAGACCCATCTGCTAAAACAAATTTTCTAAGCCGTTGTAAAAAAAAATTTGTTTGGGGTGGGGATGTGTTAAATTTCCGTACTAAAATGTTTATGTCCCATTAGAGTTGCTTAGGCCGTTTTATTGTATTACGATTCGGATTGACATAATCTATTAATTTAGAGTTCATTCGTCGCGATAACTTCGTCATGCACGACTTCGAGGCGTTTTCCACTATCTCGTATGTCATTTGAAGTCGGAATAGAGTGTTTTATGGATCATTGGATAGGAAATTCTCTCCTGATCATTTCCATATCTCATTTAAAAAATCGGACCGTAACTAAGCGGGAATTTTGAATTGAAGTTCGAAAAAAATTGAAAAAATCAAAAATTTCGATTTTGGGCTTGGCCCAACCCATACCACGACGACCGGTGGGCCGGCTCTTACCTTTAGCAACAGTTCATCGTTTTTTTTTCCTCCATTCCGCCATTAACAAAGCTCCAAAACCTTAAACAAAATAAAATTAAAAGAAAATACAATAAACCCGCCCAAAATCAAATCCCAACCCAAATCTTCTCTAAAACCAAACCACCACAACCCCCACCGATTTAAATCACTAAAACCACCCGAAAAAATTCATAATTTTGTGTCTTTACCGCCACCACTCCACCACCACCACTGTTCTTTCAGTCGGTCAATTTAAACCACCACCACCACATCATATTTAAACCCTCACTCCATTCCAAACACTAGATGGCTCAACAACGCCGAATTATACCGGAGCAAGTTTTCACTGCCGACCACTTCGCGCCGTTTTACGGTGACGAAATGGCTAGTAGAGACTGGAGTAGTTTGTGGTACTCGACCGAAGCCTTCTACCACGAAGACTTGGTCCGACGGTTCTATAACACCAGGGAGTTGGAGGGGAGTAGGATTTTTGTGTTGGTAAGGAAGAAGAGGAAGGAGTTGACTCACGGATTGTTAGGTGAGATTCTAGGCATTCCGCTAGAATCCATCCGATGCCACTTTACAGGAGCCCCGGTTTGACGGGTAGAGCCTTTGATGGGCGTGGTATCGTCATCAATGGGAGCTACAATACAAACTCCCATTGGTAACGCGGGCATCCTCGGGACCAACCGGTGGCTATAGCTCGGTGGATTGGTCGGAATGTCCTAGGGAAGGACAAGGTCGGTGACATCGGGTCGCCCGCCTCCACATCTTATGGATACTCCGAGGAGCGTATAACGATTTCTGTATCTTGGAGTTTTTGCTGAAAGCATGATTAGGGGGTCGGAAAGTCTTTGGCACCTCTTCCGTGTTAATTACCAAGATCATGTGAAGATGAAAGCGACTCCGCCCCGATAGGATTTACATTACCCCGCACCGTAACCCCGGCAGATCTATAGGAGTGTGTCCAACAACGCTGGATATTGCCCGCGGATAGGGAAACAGGATGAGGTAGAGGAGGAGGATGAGGATGATTGAGGAGGAGGATGAGGAGGGCGTGACTTGCTTTGATAACGGATGCCTTCGAGGTGTTGTTCGATGCACGTAACGCATGGCTATGCTTCATAGGGGCATCGTTCACTAAACACTATCTGCAGACCTCGGACTCGACAGGCGACTATTCATCACAACCGAGATCCGCACCCGAGAGGATGAGGATGAGAGATGGGAACAGCGGGGCTGAGATGGAGGCCCAAGCCAGTTTAGAGTGGATATGCTTGCACGCTTCCCACCTCATACGGACTCGCTCGAGGACACGCCTCTAGAGGCATGGCGTCGTCGACGAAGGACGGCTACTCTTTGGACGCCGGGAGCCCAGGGAGCCACCACTAGAGAGTGTGCCCTCCGCCACCGATGGCGAGGTGTTTAGAGAGTCCGAGGTTTGATAGTGGTTGTTGTTTTATTTATTTTTGTTGTTTTATTGTAATGTAATTTTTATTTTTCAGTATTTTGAATTTTGTAGTGAAAGGTACTCCGAATGAAATTTTAATATAAGGGGTTATTTTCAGTATGTGTGGTTGTTTCATATTGATCCCACCTTCCCAACTTGTTTGGGGGTGGTTTTATCAATTCAAGCTTTATTTTTATATAACCCTAGTGTTAGAATTTATTGCGGAGTAAGGTGAAAATATGGCCGTTTAGGCATATCTATGAGTGAGAATCATTGTAGGATGAAATCTAGATTAAATAGGTACATTCAATCATAAAATCAACCTAAAAGATACTGGGTTTGAATTAGAATCAAGAAAATGAGTTGTTTCTGTTTTCGGGTTTGGAAATTTTAGGATTTCCGGAAACTGCCGTAATTAGTTTTGGCAACTTTCCGATCCATTTTAGCAACGTTAAACCTATATAAACTTGATACAATCTATCCTCACAACTCACACTACACCTAAACTCCATCACTCACCCTTCACACCCGCGATTCCCACGTTTGCGTCTCCATTTTGCAAACTCGCAATTCGGAGCTACCAAGACTTCTGCAGGAGCGCCTTCGCGCCTACACTTTCGACAGAAAATTTTACTCGAGCGCCAGCGCTTACAAGCAAAAAAGCGACTTCAGCTAAAACACCGGAATTCCAAAATACAAAGAGCTTAACTTCGCGCCTAGTTAGCGCTTCAGCATACTGACTCCGTGGACCAGAAAAATTCCAGTTTTCCGCGAAGTTGTGCCCGGTTGTTTTGGTACTGTTCCAGGCGTAGTTTTGAGATGACATCTCCTATAATAATACGGACGATCTTTCGAAGATTTGTTCCAAAGCACTACTTACGGTGCTTGGTTTCAGCGAGGTGATCACATCGTTGGTGGGAACCTCTTATGGTAAGACCGGGTGAACTTTATTCTCCAAAGACTTGCATCTTATTTTTATAATAACTGCATTTTCTTTGAGAGACCGGATGGAGAACAAGTGTTCTCCATCAACATTGACGATGAACCAATGGAAATTACCGTGTTCTTGCTAGCATTTGTTCTTGGACTTGCTATGCCCGCCGAGATACAAGACCCATGGTGCTATTGGGTCGATAATATGCATGTCTACACTTATGAGTTTTGCACGAGGCTTATGGGGCAGGCATTTTCCAGATTGAGGACCAAGGGGACTATAACGCTGTTGCCCTTGGTAGCTTTGGGTCCATGAACATAGGAACTGTTATGTTTTGGATTATGCTAAACATTTTAGGGGAATGGCGTTTTCTTACGTGAATGCGCCACTTGCGTGGTTTTCCTTGCTTTAGCCACGGGGCCGGTTCTATGACCTTCCCGAACTTTGATGTCTAGTTTAGCACGAGCCCATACCATGAGGCATAAGTACCTTCTTATGCCCGCTCTAATTTCAATATTATGCTATGTTTCTTTCCCCGTTTTTTTGTACACGTTTCACTGAGATTGGATTAGGGTAGACACGCGGTGCGACCCACCAATAGTATTATTCGATCTTTCCGTGCAATGACTTGGCAAGGGTGGTGGATACAACCTCACCAGTTGCACCCTACACCCCATCGGACCAAGTGGCACTTAATAGGTTAGCAACCATAGATGATAAATGGCGTGAAGCCCGGCAAATTATCATAGCATGGCAGGGCCGAAGGAGCCTCACTTCTTTATAGAAGTAGAGGATGACCTAATATGACGAATAACAACGGGGGAGTGGAGGTAAGTTTTTAGTTTGTTGGTAATCCGCTTATGTCCCAAGCAATTTCATTCTTTTAACCCCATAATGGGTGGAACTCTTATAGAGTTCGTCGGTTTTATTTCCTATATTAGTACGCGTTCTAACCTTGTTTTGCGGATGTTTTCGAATTTTCCGGCGCTTCAATGGTATTTTTCCTACCCTCTTTATTTAAATGCTTTGAGGACAAAGCATGCTTCTTGTTGGGGGGGCATAGAAACGTGTAATTAAGACATCTGCTAGAATATAAATATGTATAATATGCATTTGTTTTCTAGTTAAAATTTTAAAAATTCAAAAATATAAATAAATAAGTTATGCTATACACTTAGGAATATTGGTATTGTTTCTTTCTCCATGCTCTTAACAATCTAGAAGTCTCAATGAGTAGCCATTTGCGTCGGAATAATTGTTAGAAACTTAGGTTAATATATAGGTAATAATCTTTACATCTATCTATAAATATATTACATGAGTATCTATGATTGTTAGCGATAAGTTTCTGAAATCTAGGCTAGAGTACTTATTCTACAAATCCTGTGAGAATATAGCCTAAAGCCTTATATGAGTGAAACATTTGAGAAATGACACAAGGGAGAAGTAAAATCCGGATAGAGAAATCACACGCCCACTTGCTTGATCACTAAACCATATCCTAAAAAGCGAGAATTTAGGCCCTCTTTGGATCGATATAGCTAGAAATTCAAACCTATGAATTATTTTCCGCTAGTCGCCTAATCGAGCCTTTCTTTCATTAGCCCTTCCATAAACCACAATTCCTTTACCCTATTACAAAACAAAACAAAATAAAAAAATAAATCAACTTACCCAATTTAGAATAAGTCCGAGAATAGAATGATGAAGAAAGAAGAAGAGAAAAACCTGTGTAAACAAAAAATTAGTTAGTGCTTGAGGAAAATAAAGAAAATAAGTTTCCATCTAAAGAAAAGAAAATAAAAATAGAAATAAAATAAAACTCCAAAAAATAGAATAAAAGGGAGTCAAAAGCCAAAGAAAAGAAAAGAAAAATATATGGCTAAGGATGGAAACAAAGTGTAGAAGCAAAAGTAAATAACAAAGTTTTCTCTAGTTACATAATATGAAGACTCTATTATCTCATACTTGTCCTTTAGAATATCCATTTCCTTCCTTCTTAAACCATCTCCTAAATCCCCATGAACACCTAATAAAGACCTTTAGCTCAATTAGGAATAGGTTAGTGTGATAGTAAGTGGCGGATGTGTTTGATCGACTCGAACTTCCTGTGTGTCATTGAGATTGTAAGGTAAAGTGTGCCCATTTGTACCTTTACCGGAGTAGCTTAAACTTGAGTGGAAAAATCAGAGTGTTGTTTCTTGACTATTATTGTGAGAACCTACTTAAGGACGCTTATTCGAAGTTCGAGAAACAAACCTGCTAAACATTTTATAGTACTACTCATTGTGTATATGTTTATTGTAGATGATAGATTATTATGCATATATTAGCTTAGGTTTCTGACTTGGTTATTCTTATTCAATTGCTAGAGAGATGTATAGATAGTTGAGCATGAATAAGGAAACAATAGTTTTATTTTCTTAGTCGTTGTAGTATAGATGAAGTTTGTGAGTACCTTCACTAGAAAACTCTCACGAGGCTATAACTCGTCCACTAGGGAATTCCTAGTGGTTTAAGGCCTTGTTGCATATGGTCAATGCAATCGCACTCAGCGAAACGAGAGTAGTTAGAACTCCATTTTTGGTCACTTATTCTAATTTCTCATCTTTGCTTCGAGGACAAGCAAAATGTTTGTTTGGGGGTGGTTTGATAAGAGCCCAAAACTGTAGTTTTAACCCCTTAATAATCATATTGTTAGACCAATTATGTGAATAATAAGTAAGAGTTAATACTGATTACGTGTTTTTATGCATTTCAGGCTTCAAAGTCCATTATGTGCAGAAATGTGCCACTTTAGCGAGATAAAGGAGCAAAAGTCAGTAAGAACTTCCGAATGCCATATCTTTGGACTCAGACCTCGGAATTGGGCCTACCTTATGTCAAAACGACCGGCTCGAAAGAGCTTTGCAATGGTCCAAGCCTTGACCCAATCAGAGGAGCAGAAGTGGACGAAAAGTCTGTTGAAGCCGAATCTAGCTGAAGAGGCCTTTTGATTTGAAGAATTGGGTTTTGGGCGGATTCGATTCTCGGCCCAAAACATGGCTCCAAGCCCATGCACGATTTTTGGATCTGGATGTATAAAAACAAAAGCTTGACTCATTGTTAATGGCAGTTAGGTTAGGTAGATAGTTAGACCTAGATTAGTTAGCCTCCATTAATTAGTTTTAGAACTTAGTTTAATTAGTTTCAATTCATTGTATTAGATTAAACCTTTGAATCTTGTTCTTCATTTGATTAGATCAATAAAGTAGTATTTTTTATCAATTTCGATTTTGTCATTTCCATTTCTAGATCTAATTTCAATTCTTGTTCTTATTTCATTTTAGTCATTAATTTAGATTTCATTATTGTTTAAATTAGTAAATTTCAATGCTTTATATTATGTTTAGTTTAGATTCAATGGGAAATGTTAGTTTGATGAATCAAGGCTAAAACCTCCATTAGAGGGGGTTGATGAAGCCTTGATGAAGACTTAGTTGTTTAGTATAGAATTGGTTGTAGAATCTATTCCACTCTAGAAGGTCGTGTTTCGCCATGAGAATGGGTGGACGACCTCACATGCTAGTTAGTATCCGGTAGGAATGCCATGAACACTAGGGATTAGAACTCGAAATTCTCGCCAGAAGAGAGCGTGAGAATTGAGATACAACATTCTACGCTAGGTTGTTAAGTTGGAGTCGAGGTGGATTGATTCCCTACAATCCTTTATCTAGATTCAAACAATCGTATTTCCGTAGCTTAGTAGATTAACTTTAGTTTATATTTTATCTTGTTATTTATTATATCTAGTTATTTAAAATAACGCGTCTTGTTAGCATAACATTTCGTAAAGCTCTCATTGACTTAAGACTGATTTCTTAGACTTAGAAGACAATCCATGCTAGGGAACTAGGAGTGGAACGAACTTCTTACTCCACTTAGTGCAATTCGCATCGAGAGTAGAAGCTTTGATAATTGAGACTAGTAAAAGTCCAGTTTTAGTTTACTTACGGATTGAATTCATCGTTCAATGCGTAGGTAGACTACTTCATTTTACGGTTATCACCTGGCAGCAATAAATCGTTTCATCTCTAAATATTCTGATAAATATCGTCCTTTCTTTCAGACGTTAAAAGACTCAGCAGTATGGAATGATGAGTGTGAAAATGCCTTTCAGTCAATTAAAAAATATCTGGTTTCACCTCCCATTCTGGCTAGTCCAGCTACAGGGGAACCTGTAGGAATTTACTTGGCTGCTACAGACACGGCGGTAAGTGCCGTTTTATTTGTTGATGGCGAAGATAGGCGTCCAATTTTTTTCATTAGCAAAACTCTAACGGGGGCGGAAACTAGATATTCAAGAATTGAGAAAATTGCTCTCCGCTTTGGTTCACTCTGCAAGACGCCTTAAGCCGTACTTTCAAGGACGATTGGTCAAGGTATACACTGAGTACCCTCTTCGCAAAGTGCTCCATAATGCACAAGAGTCGAGTAGACTGGCTGAATGGGAAAGTTACTTGAGTGCATATACCATTACTTTTGAACCGCGCACTTCTGAAAAAGGTCACGTTCTTGCATCTTTGATGTCGGATTTTCCAATTGATGATATGGTCCCTGAAAATAATCAAGACGAAAGCCCATCTGTTGATGAGGCAACAATTGGGGGCAAGCAGGTATCATCCACATCTATTACCCGTCTTGGGGCGTCGGATAGAATCTACAGGGCAGTTCACATAACAAGTTTGGATCCGGCCTCGGGTGTGTTTTTATTAATCCTGATGATTCAGTAATTGAGCGGTTAGTTCGTTTCGGTTTCAAAGCATCTAACAATGCAGCTGAATATGAAGCAGTCCTTTATGCCATGCATACCGCTTTAGAATTTAACGTTCGAATGCTTCAGGTTTTTACAGACTCTCGATTAGTAGCAAGTCAATTTGAAGGCTCTTTTGAAGCACGAGATGATAAGATGGCAGCATATCTAGACTTAATCCATAGGCTTGCTCGTCAATTTGATGACATTTCAATCATTCAAAGACCTTGAAACGACATAAGACATCCAGACGCCTTAGCATATCTCTCTGCAGCAGTCGCTATTGATGGACCAAGAAACGTTAGCATTGACTTCCAGCAAGACACTTGTCAGTTGAGCAGCTCACTGACATATACATTAACGCGTGCTATTTTTTCACTACTTCTTCAGAGCCATCACCTTCAAGTATTCATGTTGTGAACACCAGAAAAAGAAAGTATGACAATGATGACGTTTTGCTGCCTAACAAATTAAACATTGACTCCTTGCCAGATGGAGGAATGTGTACTGAAGGAAATGACACAGAAATTGTTCATGGTGACCAGAATGTCGACAAATCAATAGAGGAGCCACACGTCTTTAATCTACCTATGTTAGAAGCACCCGAAGACTGGCGAACCCATTAATTACCTTCGAAAGCGGCGACATCATCCCTTCAAACCCCAAACTCATTTGAAGCGGTCAAAGCGAGGCGGCTTTGGAAATTTGTAATAGTATCTTCGTCAAATGGTGTTCTACAATTATAGAGAAAAGGACATCCCTTGTCTCCCATGCTTAGATGCCTCACCAAAACCGAAGGTCTACTTGTGTTGCAAGAAATTCATGCAGGCATTTGTGGGAATCACGCCGCTGGTCGAAATTTAGCTCATAAAGCAATGACACAGGGATATTGGTGGCCTCGTATGCAGCTAGATGCCAAACATATTTCTCAGACATGCATTCTTTGTCAGAAGAACTACAACATAAGCATCCTACCTACCACAGAATTACATCCAATTTTTTCTCCATGGCCATTTGCAAAGTGGTGTTTAGACATCATCGACCTTTTCCCTAGAGCTCCAGGAAATGTGCGTTTCTTGCTGGTTGCTACAGATTACTTTACTAAATGGGCGGAAGTACAACCCTTAGTGCATATTCAAGCTTATGATGTCAAGCGCTTTTTGTGGAAAGATATAGTTTGTCATTTTGGCATCCCTGCTAAGTTAATATCTGATAATGGCAAGCAGTTCGATGCAACCGAAATACACAATTTCTGCGCCAGTCTCCATATCCAGCATAATTTTTCTGCTCCATATCATCTTCAAGCTAACGGACAAGCTGAAGCAACAAACAAGTCTATCTTAGCTATCCTTAAATGTCGTCTAGAACAAGCTAAGGGGAAATGGACAAGAGAACTACTAGCCGTGCTTTGGGCATACAGAACCACTCCAAAACGCTCAACCGGTTTGTCCCCATTTAACTTGGCTTATGGTGCGGATGCAGTCTTACCTATTGAAATATTTGCTGAAACGACTCGCATCGTTGCAATTAAAGCTGGTTGTAATGACGAAATGGTGGCTCACTCTAAAGCTAATTTAGATGAAATTCGCGAAAAAAGTATAGCTCGTCTACTCCACTACCAGGCTTCAATGAAAAGACAGTATGACAAGAAACTTTGCCTAAAAGTTTTCCAGGAAGGAGATTGGGTGTTATGCAGAAAACCTAAAATCATCGACATAGGGAAGCTATGTGAAAATTGGGAAGGACCGTTTGTGGTTGATCGTCCTGCCTCGAAAAGATCATATTTCCTTCACACCATTTCGGGAACACCTTTCCCAAAACCATGGAATGCACTCCATCTTAGGCGTTTTTATCGTTAGGTTATGTTTTGTACTTACCAGATCAATAAATTAATTGTTTTGTTTTCTAGTTTTCATGGTTCATTGGAAAATTCCATCGTACATCTTTTCATGTTTGCTCCAGATATCAATGATTAATAAAAGTTCATTTGTTAGCATTTATTTCAATCACCGCTTACACTTCGGGGTATATATTATTATTTTTTTTTTTATTATCAGAGTTTGCGTTTGCAATACCAAACTCTGTGCATTCAAAGTTATGGAGTTTGAGTTTGCGATACCAAACTCTGTGCATTCAAAGTCATGGAGTTTGCGTTTGCGATACCAAACTCTATGCATTCAAAGTCATGGAGTTTGCGTTTGCAATACTAAACTCTGTGCATTCAAAGTCATGGAGTTTGCATTTACAATACCAAACTCTGTGCATTCAAATTCTTGGAGTTTGCGTTTGTGATACCAAACTCTGTGCATTCTGATAAGAGCCCAAAACTGTAGTTTTAACCCTGTAACAATCATAGTTTTAGACCAATTATGTGAGTAATAATTAAGAGTTAACACTGATTACGTGTTTTTATGCATTTCAGGTTTCAAAGTCCATTATGTGTAGAAATGTGCCACTTTAGTGAGATAAAGGAGCAAAGGTCGGTTACTAAGGAGTTCCGTGATTAAAGGCCAAGATTCAAGAAGACAAAGCCTTTCTAAAGCCCGGTCAAAAGCTGAAAAGTCGAGCCTTGGGCGTAAATGACACACAAGTCGTGAGAACTTCAAAGCCGTATCTTTGGACTCAGACCTCGGAATGGGGCCTACTTTATGTCAAAACGACCGGCTCGGAAAGAGCTTTCTAATGGTCTAAGCCTTGATCCAATCAGCAGAGCAGAAGTGGACGAAAAGTCTGTTGAAGCCAACTGCAGTTGAAGAGGCCTTTTTGGACTGAAAGAATTGGGTTTTAGGCCTGATTCTCTGGCCCAAAACATGGCTCCAATCCCATGCACAATTTTTTGGATCTGAAAGTATAAAAACCAAAGCTTAACTCTTTGTTAAGGGTAGCTAGTTAGACCTAAAACTATATAGAACTCTAGATCTAGTTTTCAGTAGAGTAATTAAGTTTAAGTTCCATTTCCAATTCTTGTTTTAGATTAAGTCTTTGAATCATTGTTCTTGATTGATTAGATAAATAAAATAGTTATTTCTGTCAATTTCGATTTTTGTTATGTCAATTTATAGATCTAGTTTTATTTCTTGTTGATTATCATTTCGTAGTTTAAGTAGATTGAAACATTGTTAGTTAAATTAGTTAAGTTAGAATTTTAATATGATATGTAGTTATAATTCAATGGGAAATGATGGGTTGATGACTCAAGGCTAAAACCTCCATTAGAGGGGTTGATGAAGCTTTGATGAAAACTTAGTGGTATAGTGTAGAAGCATTATAGAATCTATTCCACTCTAGAAGGTCGCGGATTAAGCCATGAGAATGGGTGGACGACCTCACATGCTAGTTAGTATTTGGTAGAAATGCCATGAACACTAGGGATTAGAACTTCGAAATTCTTGCCGTAAGAGCGTAAGAATCGAGATACAAGAATCTATGCAAGGTTATTAAGTTGGATTCGAGGTGGATTCAATTCCCCTCTAATCCTTTATCTAGATTCAAAAGAATCATATTTCCATAACATTAAGTAGTTTAAATTCAACATAATCAATTTCATATTGTATCGTAGTATAACACCCTTCGTAAAATCTCTCATTAGACTTAAGACCGATTAATTAGATTAGAAAACATTCCATGCTAGAGAACTAGGAGTGGAGCGAATTTGTTACTCCACTCTATTTCGATAGAATTGAGAGTAGAAACTTTGATAAAATATAGACCGTAAATAGTTTTTAGTTTACTTACATTTTGAGTTCATCGTTCATTTCGTAGGTAAACTATTCATTTTAACGTTTATCAAATGGCGCCGCTGCCATCTTAGTTTCACTTTAGCATTGTTTTCATAGTATAATTAGTCATTTTTAAGTCCCATTGAACCCACCCACCCTTGTTTGATTCATCTTGTGGTTGTCCATTTTTCAGCGTTGAAAAGTTTAAAGCAAAAATATATACGAGAGTGCGACCGGCTTCTAACCGAAAGCGGAACCTTCAAAAGATCGAACCTTGAGCGACCGCCCTAAAACACTGGAATTTCAAGTTACTTGGAGCGACCCGCGCTCTAAGAGCGACCAGCGCCACTAAGCTAAATTTTCCGGTTTTCGAGGTTTGTTTTGAACCGATTTTTTAAGTTTTTCAGTTGTTCTAACTTGTTATTTACATCGAACACGCCAAAAACAAGACGCTATTCATAAAAGCGAAGCAAGGACGCTATCAGGTATTCCTTTCTTCCATACCTCGCATTTCCAATTAGAGGTTTATACTAAAATATCAAGATTATTTGGAGTGTTGTCGTGTTTAGACTTAGACTTGCATGAGATTAATGCAGTCGGTGAAAACACCGAACGTAATTAACCGTCAACAAACAAATCTATCAAGTATACCAATCACTACACCTCTAGCTACTATTCCACCAACCACACCTGACATAATGGCTGAAGAAAGAGAGACTCCTCTCTCCGATTTTTACAAAGCCTTAAGCGATAGGCCTAAATCTTGCATCGTTCTAGCATACCTAGTGGGGGATTTTCAAATTCCCCCAAACATATTTAATTTGTTACCCGTTTTCCATGGTTTAAACCATGTAAAACCTTATCAACACATGCGTAGGATTGAACAAGTCCTTACAACATTCCATCATCCTACAGTTGGTGCGGAAGCGAGATTAAACGAGGGTATTTCCCTTCACCTTAGCCGATAAGGCGTCTTGGCCGTCTTGGTTAGCGCCTTAACTTTCTTCAATGGACTTCGTGGGCTAAACTTGTTCAAATTTTGTTTATGGAACATTTTACCCACCCCTAAAGACGGATGAGATGCTTTCCAAGATTCATTTTTTCCGACAAAATCCTTATGAATCATTTTCTCGAGGGCTTGGAATCGTTTCACCGATCCGCTTATAGAGTGTCCACACCATAACCTAGCGAAAAGACACGTTAGTTTGTGCCTTTTTCAAAGGACTTCAACATCACCATAAAGAAGTCCTTGACATAATGAATGGGGGTAGTTTCCTAAGTAAAAGGAGCCTGGAGGCTTACAAATTTTAAAAGATCAAACTAAACGAAATAACAATGGGGGTAGTGATGATATCCCCCGCCTGGTAGTTCTTCTTCAACAGTTAAGGCCGCCGGTATGTTTGAGATGAAACCCGATCTAGAACTTAAAAATTTAATCGAATCTCTAACTAAAAAGGTTGAGGCTATTTCTGTGCAACAAAAGCCTATCCCCGTCATGAATGTCAACTCCAACCCATGTAATGTCTGTTTGAGTCCTGAGCACCCTGAATCCTATTGTCCTCTCGCCTATGAACAACAACAATTAGAGCAAGACAATGTTTGCTCCATTAATAGCTATCCTATTCCTAATGCCCCATGGAGACAACATCCTAACTTTAGTTGGCGAAACAATCAACAAGTTTCACCTCCAGGGTTTAATAACCAAAATGTTAGGCAAGCAAACAACTATAATCAAGCTCCACCTAGGCAAGGACAGGGACAAAGTCAGGGAAATTATAATAATTATAACAACCAAGCGCAACCACGACAAGGTTTAGCACAAGTCAGGGTAATTATAATAGTTATAATACCAATAGAGGTATCGTTAGGTTAACAATAGTAACTATCACAACCCACCCATAAATAATCAACGTGAGATAGTTCGGTCGCACCATTGCGTGACTACTACACCATCACATCCGGATCGTATAGGCGCTTTATACAGGTTACCCAAAAACTTTTCCAATCAATGACTCAATCAAACCAACAGATCTTACAATCCATAAATCGGGGGGCAACAAGCGTTAGCCCAAGAGAAATCCCAACGAAAAGGCATGTTTCGGGACAAGCGATACCAAACCCTAAAAAAAAACAAAACACAGCCTTTGAGGTAAACGGTAATACTAGTAATGAAACTACAATCGTAGGTGACCTTAATGCCATCACCACTCTCCGCCACGGAAGAGTGGTTGATAACAAAGTAACTATGCCTATAGTTACCCCGTGATACTCCTACACCGGATATCGAACTAGATACCGCAGTAGAAACTCAAAGAGCCTACCACCGTAGAAGTACCGGTTAAACAACAAACTAAGAAACGAGAAAGCCAAGGTAACACATCAAGTCGAGCCATACGCTAAATATAGAAATAAACCACCATTCCCTCGAGGAGTTAGCCATGCTAACCGGGGATACAAACTTTGAGGAGATTAGGAGCGTTTTCAAGAATCTAACGATAAACCTTCCTTTTCTCGAAGCTATTTGATAAACGCTATTTTATTCGAACGTTTATTTGGTTTTCAGTTACTTATTTTCTTAAGTCCGAGGTCCCAGTCCAAAGTCGAAGTCCAAAGACCCAAGTCAAAGTCCAAATTCCAACGTCAGGTATAGTTAAAATGCGTTTTAGTCAAGTTACCTTACTCGCGTGGGATTGGTAGGATAGGTCGAGTAAGGGATCGTCCAAACCTTAGGGCTTGGATAGGTTCACAACTGGAATTACAACTTTTAGTGAGTAGGATTTTTAGATTTCTTTTTAGTTGGTTTCAATTAAATTAACGGTAATGTAAATTACTACGGCGATTAAATGTAGGTAAACAAAATTAGAGAAACAGGGAGAGAGTTAATCATGCTCATGCAAGAATCATTTTTCAACAGTTTTTATTACCAAATCACTACATCTCTAGTTCGTCTCGTTTCGGAGACGACGTCGAGTATTGATCCCTAGTGCATGCCCACATCTTTAGGTCGATTTTACTAGCATAAAGGGTTTTAAAAAAACCCCATCTCTTGGGTATATTATTTAGGCTCTGTCTCGATTTCACATCAATTTGGGCCGAATTGAGAGAATTTTGTCGACACCAGAGAGAGTCGCGAAGACTGTCTTGGAGCATCAGCAGTCCAACTTTGTACAGTCTTAGTCATTTTGGGACCGGATGTTAATTCTATGCCTAATTCCTAAGTAGTGATTCTAGAATATTAATGAGTCAATCCGGATTTTCACACGAGCAGCATAACCCTCCCCCTGAGGGGGGTGGGGATTAGCTCATCATCATAGAAGGAATAAAAAACTTGCGTATACATTAAGTAAATAAATGCGGGACAGAAATTAAACTAGAAAAGAAATGGACAATTATTAAGGGTAAAATAACTTACGATATTTAAAATTTCTTTGAAATGGAAATGGCGGAATGTAAGTACTGAAGAAAAAAAACTAAGCGTAGCTAAAACATTAATATGCTGAAGGCGTTCTAATGAAGGCGACCCCTTCATATATATAGGCTGATACAAAGAGTGATCCGTGAATATTTAAGATTTTGTTTTATGCTAATTGAATGGTTGAAACAAAACTTTGTTTTCAAAGCTGTTTTAATTTTTGTCCTTTTCTTTGATTTAAGGTTTTGTTTTAGCTTATGTCAATCCAAACCACCGTTTTGAATTGGTGCGTGTCTTCTCTCTTGCCGGTGGTATCAATTTGAAACCATCCTTTGCCACCGCCTATCTTGACTTATCATGCCGGGCCCGGCCTGCAGAGTGTGTCCACTTAGTGTGTCTAGTGGCGGCCCGATTTTGGCGTTTTACGACTTTTGTCCTTTGGAGGAGTTAAATTAAGCCGGGTTATTTATGGCAGCTTCACTAGCCAACGCGTCGGCACCTAGATTTATCCGATTTGAGCTTGAAAGTTTCTCGCTTTTTTATATGTGGGCCCGATTACGCGGTTTTGTTCTTTTGAAACCCGGCTATAGTCGGGGCTTTGTTGGGCTTCGCGGGGGATTGAGTGGGAATTCCAAATATTCCAGTATTTCTATACTTGGCGGCTTCACTAGCCAACGCGTCGGCATCTAGATTTATCCGATTTGAGTTTCGGAAGTTTTTGCTTCTTTATATGTGGGCCCGTTCATGACCGGGTTCTGTTTCTTTTGGAAACTTTGGCTTTAGTCGGGGCTTTGTTGGGCTTCCACGGGTCGAGTGGGAAACTTCAATTATTCCGTATTCCGTGCCGATGCATGTTTTATCACTATATTTATTTTAAGCTGCGGAATCCTCGCAAAAGAAACGAAAATATAATTATTACATGATTATTAAACACATAATCGACCAAAATGCTATGTCTCTCGGGGTTTAATATTACAGTTTTGGGTGCTTATCACACCACCCCAAAACAGACACTTTGCTTGTCCCAAGCAAAGAAGAGACATTAAAGCGATAAGTGGTAAAAAAATGTGTTGTCCTAAACTAAATCTCATTTCCGCGAGTCGCGGTTGCATTGACCGTATGTAACACAGGCCTTGAACCACTAGGAATTCCCTAGTGGACGAAGTTATAGCCTCGTGAGAGTTTTTCCGAGAAGATACTCACAAACTTCATTTATACTACAACGACTTCATTAACAAAGGCTTGTTTCCTTAATTAATCTCGGTATCTAGACATCTCACTAGCAAGGGAAACAAGGATTTTATTCTTTGAAATTCAAGTTAATATACATACAATAATCGAAACATCTACGTATGAGCATGTATGCGATTGATCTAATAATGAAATGTACGAAAAGCGGGGCGTTTACGGATCCTTTGGATAACGTCCTTAAGTAGGTTCTCACAGGGTATGTGTCGAAACACAATTTCTCTCTTATTTTTCCACTCAAGCTTTGCTATCTCGGTGTGTAGTGGGCTGCGTTTCCTCACATACTCAATGACAATCGGAGGGCCGAGGTCGAGAAGTCACAACTACTACTTATTATCATACTATCCTATTCCTAATTGAGCTAGAGGTCTTTATTAGGTGTTATGGGGCTTAGGTGGTAGTGTAAAAGAAACTGGAATGGAAAATTCAAAAATGATAAGTATGAGAGAATAAGGTCTTCGAGATATTTATACTAGAGAAATCATTTTTTTTCCTGCTTCTAACATGGTTTCCATACTCGGATTTTTCAAGCTTTTGTATTCCCTTTTGATTTGATCTTTGGGGGGAATTCTAACCTTGATATTTCTTTTGATTTTTGGAAACATATTTCTATTTTCTTTTTCTTTTGAAACAGGTAACTGATTTTGATTTGTGACAAGGTTTTTCTCTTCATTTTTCTGCACTTCATCCTATTTCTCATACTCATAATCTAGGTAGGCTTATTTATTTGTGGTTACTAGATGGGTAATGATTTTTTTTTGGGGTGAAGTAGAAAGGATTAATGAAAGGTTCAGTGGGGCGACTAGCGGTAATTTTTTTTTTTATTTTTTTTTTATTTTTTTTTATTTTTTTTATTTACAGGTGCGAATTTTTGGCTATATCGATCCAAAGAATTCCTAAATTCTCGCCTAGGATTTGGGTAGTGATCAAGTAAGTAGGCGTGTGAACTTCTATTAGGAAGAACTACTCCTATATGTCATTACTCATATATCATACATTTTGAGGCTTTTGGTTAGATTCTTACAGGATATGGAAATTAAGTTGTCTAACCGTGGGTCCCAGAAACTTACTGCTGTGTACATTTAATGATAGTCAGTGCATGAATGCTCATGAAAATATATAAAAACTATTGCATACGTATTAAATTAAGTTTCTAAGAACAAGTCCTAATTTTGATGCTAGGGTGAGATTTCTAAATATTTTTCATCATAGAAAGAAAAACGAGAATTTGTCACTAAATACGTTTATTTAGACATTAAGTAACTATATACAACTATGCATGCCTAATTTTTGCAAAAGGTTCTCACACCCCCAAACAGTCGGACACTGTGTCCTCAAAGTGTTAAGAGGAAGAAAGAGTTTACCTGAGAGGCTTGAGCAAAAATATAACTAACATCTTCCATAGAAATTTATTGTAACACACTATATATTATACATCATAAAAGTAGAAGCACTGCTTGTTAGAGTAGCACACCGTTAGGTTATTTATTTATTTCACATCAAAGCGTAAAACAAATATGTACATGCATTAACTCACATTGCCCCATCCTTGGCTGGGGGATAGTCCCTCCTTGCCTCGTCCCTGTAGAAATGCCATTCCCTTCGCGATCCCGCCAATCTATCATAGCTTTCCGGACTTCACTCCACTTCCTCTTCTTTGCATTGTCTAGATGAGCTATCATTTTATCATCATCGGGAAAGAACGAACTTTCTTAAGATACCTTGCGAGGGGCGTGTCCATGTCCAAAATTGCAAAGAACGAATTATCTTGTTTGTTGGACACATAGAAATTCGACCTTTATCCATCCGAAGGTGGAACGCAAACTTCGAGGAAATATCGTCCTCACTATCCGCATCTTTATGCTGGCGGGGGTGATATAGTGTTGCGAAAAAGACCGAGCCTTCTTAAGATTCTCAATTACTAGTTCTCAGAATGTTCGAAGGTGGTATGTTGTTGGGCCAATGCATGGAATGTCTTACATGCGACTTTGATCTGGTGGAAAAATGCCAATCCCCATGATGTTGAAGAATAAATAACATGGCAGTTCAACATTCATGGTCAAATTGGCTAGTGGAATAGTGAATTCCGACCATCGGCCCGGCCGACGCGTTCTTTGGCGTGGGCAAGGCCATCGCCATACCGGGCAGCAAAATCTTTCCTAGAATAGTCATTAAGGTCATTCTCTACCATGTATTGAATGGGGAGATCTGGCTGAAGAGGAGGAAGGTCTAGAGCCATAGCCACTGTTGGCTCATAAAAAGCGTGTCAGGTGTTACCAATCGTGTAGTGTAAACCCATTCAAAGGGAAACCCTGGACAGCTGGTAGATCTTCAATGTTATCATAAAAATAAACTGCCAAACCTGGGGAGTATGTCTGTTCCGGGTGTAGAATGAGAGAGTTCTAACCAACTTGAGTGATGTAGTCTCACGAAAGATGTCCATATCGGAGGAATTCAAAGCAATGAATGGAAAGATTGTTCTGGAATCATCTTTGGAGCTTCCATTGTGTGAAAAAATGTGACCTGTTTAGACAAGGATAAACAAATATTAGAGTATGATGAGAATAATTAAGTAAAAGCAAATTACCATACGAAAATTAAAAAAATAAAAAGAAAATGATAAATAATATAAAATTGCAAAATTTAAATGGTTTCATTGGCCCAAGTAACGGCGATGATCCTTTTGTGGGAGGGATCCGTTTATAAGATTTTCTATGCCGTCAATCCTTGCAACAGCCTGTTGCAACATTTTGCTTAAATGCGGTAAATCTCGTGGTTCTCCATTATGAGAGTGTGATTTGCCAAGAATTGGTTGTGGGCTGTGCAAGAATTGTGCTTGTTCCTCTTCGTTTATTGTCCGCAGTCTGAAATTCAAGAAATTTTGGTGATAATAATGTTCGACGCGTTTGAATAATGTCATCAGTCCTTGTTGAATTAAAGCGAAGCCCTTCCATGGGATTAAATACGTTGCATAATGCATTTTCATGAAAGATGTTGTCGGTGGAACAATCTTCGTTGGTTCTGCGCGACCGACATGGTTCTTTGCAACGTCGGGGTTCGAGAATCCGTTCCTACATATTGAGTGAATGGTAAGAATGTTAAATTTGTTTGAAGAGGTGTGTGAGGAGAAGTACTAGAAAACCCCAATGTATCATGATAAGTGTCACAATGGTTGGTAAAGGGGGCTGCCTTTTTCACGCGCGTCGCGATCGCATTCAGAGAAATTTAATAATGCAAAAATCATTGCAGTTAGTCCGCAACACCGAGAGTAAATGGAGGAGGGGTTTGGTTATTTCGAAGTCTTGGCGCGCCGATGACATTATGAGCTACCCATTGGATACGAGATAATTGGTTCTTTTGCAAAGATCGCTGATAAACAATACGGTTTTTCGGGTTGTATTAGCCGTGAAGGATAGTTGCAAACATCAGGATGTTGGATATTATCGAAGGTGAATCTTGAAGGTGTACTCCTTGGTTTGTAATAGGAATTTGAAGTACCTCAGAGATGATTTCCATAGTCAATTCATGCTGCATCCGTTAGCATGGACAAAAGAATTGTCCGTTTTGGAAATAACCGCTTTTATAAAATAACAAGACCAATTCTCTGGAATAAAATGTTTGCTTATGGTGTAAAAGAGGGTACCATCCTCGACGTAATATTTCAGTGTCAAAAAAAGGATGAAAAAGACCATTTTGGAAATTTTCCATAAAATTTTGCTCAGGCACGAAACTTCTAGTGAGGGCCATTAAAGATGGAGTGGTGAAAAATTATTTTGGAAAAAGGGAAGTTAAATTTTTTGAGGTGTCTATCCTTGTTATAAATAGGCACCCATCCGAAATGTAAAAGATACGTTTCGAGGTGTCACAGGTAGTTAGGCCACGTGTATCTTCTAAGATATGCGCAAAAGTGGGTGTAGTGTGGATGAGAAGATTGGGGCATGTGACAAGGAGTGCCTTTTTTTTTTTTTTAAGAAAAACATAAGTAGAAAGACAAGGAAACTGTAGATATATGATTAAAATAAGATGTAAGAACGTACAACGGTATGGAAACACAACATAATTATACGATGACTTAAATACAAACCTAAATGTTAGATAGAACTATATGCCACATGAACAACATGACTATAATAAAACAACCGAGCATGAAGACTTGAGTAGCATATTCAATCTGCTGCTACTCAAACTTTTCTAGTGCATCCATGAATCTTGAGCTTGGAGTGATCCAAAAACGGTTTTTAGAATAAGAAGTGTAGAGGGAAGAATATGAAATGAGTGAATATGGAGGAAGAGTTGAACTTATTTATAGAAAGAAAATTGTCGTTTTCTGACCGTTTTCTAGATGTGGTCATGACCGTTTTCTGACCGTTTTTTAGATGTGGTTCATGACCGTTTTTTAGATGTGGTTCATGACCGTTTTCTGACCGTTTTCTAGATGTGTTTTCATTATCGGTTTCTGAACGTGTTACTTACGTTAAAGTTTGTTGTTTAAGTATGACATGTGAAATATATTTATATATATGTATATAATTTATTATTACCAATATATGTTCCTACCTATATACTATAATATTAGATATAGCTAATATATCAAGATAGAAATATTTAGGAACCATCTACTATTAAGCTAGAAAATGCAAACCGTAAATAAAATATCATATATAAAATATTATAAAGACCGGAAAAATAAATCTAGCTCACGATGATCCTTTTGGTCGAGCGAGAATCCTCGGGGCGCTTGAAGAAGAAACCGGGGAGTCTGCGCGTCGTGCGATCACGAGCTCCCGTGGAGGCTAACTGCTCTGGATATCACCAAGAGTATCCATCACCTGAACTGGAATCGATCTTTGGCTCGCCATGAACATTCTGGTAAACCGGTTCGGCGAGTAAGCATATTGTCTGAAATGCAGTCATGGAGGCTCTCATTTCTGCTGGAATTCACCCATCTTTGTAAATGTCATCGACTTCGTGGCGAGTGGTCATATCTGTCCTTAACTTCGCCCAAAGTACGTCTCATCGATACACCGCGTGAGTGTACATGTTTCTCGGACCGCTTTATTCATAGCATGTATGGCCTCTATGGGTTGGGTGATCTTACTCATGGCGATCTCATCAAAGTATGGTGGGTGAGAGGATCCTACGCTAAGCGTGCTTTCGGCAGCCCTAGGTGTTGTGGGTTCCCAAAGGGTCTTGTATGCATTTCTTAAAGACCAGCATATTCTCATATTGTGGTATAGGGGAGTAGTGGGGTGTGACGAAATCCCAGATTAATCATGACTTTGCGTTACTAGAGCGGCAAGGGGGCTAACCTAAGAGTGGCATGTGTGATAATATCAAAAGAAAGGTAACGATGCAGAAGTTACCCTTTCGGCTCCTGGAGGATCGAGAGAAGGTGGAGGAAGGTCTTGTTGATGTCGGAAGGCTCGAGGTGCCAATGGCGTTGGTCCAACCATTGAGTCATCTGCTAGCTGGTTCCAATTCGCACCGAAGCCGATACGGCGCATTTCCGTCGATGTTGTACTCTCCCTCGATTAAGCGTGTCGAGCATTAGGGGTAGTAAGTCCGTGGGTACACGGACTGCTGCCAGCCGAAGTCGATGCGTTAATGGTCGACCCGGTGGAATGCCCGTGATCCCGGAGAGCAACACGGTGTGACTTTGTGGCGCACACCCTCGACGGTGACCCAAAAATGGTCGCCATTAAAGCTTCCATTGTAAGTAGAATTTCATCACCAAATCCTTAGAATAAAGCCCTCCATTGGCATATAACAAACTCTCCCATCCTCTAGAGTGAATTTCGTGATCAAAGAATGGAGCAAACATCCGTTTTCAAACAAATTCCCAAAAATTTCAACACAAATCCGCCTATTTCCGGCCCATTCGGGTCGTAGAGAGAGGATGGCTATTGATTCTTGATGAGAGGGAGAATTGTGATGATCGTGGACGGAAGGAAATCTTGATCGAGGCTGTGAGGGTCTCGTTGCGAGACCTGGTTTTAGTGTGGGGCTGTCTCGATGCGAGACTAATTCGAGAGGGGCAAGATCCGGTTTTAGGAAGGCGAATCGTGTATTTGTGACGTGTTATCGGGTTTTGGGTTTTGAGAAATCGATATTTTGGTTGGGCAAAAAATTTTCGAAGCCCAAATCAAGCCTAAAGCCTGATTTAAACCTAAAAATCTAAATCGTACCCATGACTCGTTTGGACTTGAATTGGACGAATGAGATATCGAAATGATCGACACGAAAAATTCTATCAATTGTATGAGTCATTCTTGAAAGTCACAATTTATTTTTTTTTTTTTTTATTTTTTTAAAAAGGAGAGTGTAAAGGTTTTATTTACATACAAAGGGAGATATCGTGAAAAACACCGGATGTCGTGGAGTCACCATCTTAAATCATAGACAATTTGTCATATCGGCAAGGCTTAACCCAATCCAAGCCGGTTGTGGCTTCACCTCTATGTATTATGGGGTTAGGGGCGGGGCGGTACCATCTGGACCGGGCGTCTTACTTCTGATCTAATAAAATTGCCCTTATTACATACGGCTATCCTCAAACCGCCCCAAGGGACTCAAAGTAACCAATTCTAGGGTTGGTCTGGTGGAATCCATTGCCCGTTTGTGTTCCAAGTATGCAACATATGAGGTTTGACACGAATCCCATGTGCAAAACTTAATGCAAAGGGAAAAGGCAACAATATAAACATATTTACAAGGTGAGTCTTTTAACGTCAGATCCTCAAGATGAATCGAGTCTTTTAACGTCAGATTCTTAAGACGAATCGAGTCTTTTAACGTCAGATTCTCAAGACGAATACCAACCTGTGGGAGAAATGGCGCGGCGACGAAGATTATCCTGCGCAGCTGGTGTTAGACAAAAGTATACCTTAAACTGGCTAGTATCGGATAGGAAGTCTGGGCCTAGACAGAAGGGTGTTTGGCAATGCATACACCAGCCCATCCTTCGCGCACGTCGTTTAAGAGCAAAAGAACTACGACCATTTCCTATTCGTGATGAGTGAGACTTACACCAAATGATTAGCTGAAGTTAGCGAGGTAGAGAGTAGAAAAGGGAAGAGAAGGAAGGAGGTGAAGTTTTAGGTACCCATCGTTTCTTCGAAAAGCACGTTTGCTTTCGTGTTGTAGAAGACATTTATACTTCGGTTATGTAAAAGAGTTTTCGTGGACTAAGGTTCGGCTTTGCAACCACACACTTCAAAGAACTTTGGAGATCATAAGATAGAAGATGGCCCGGCTACCAAAATGGCGTACCCTCTATAGAAACAAGATTAGTATGCGTAAAACAAAATATCTAATGCAGTATCTTTGGATTACAAGAAGAAGAGTCCATTCAATATCGGTGGCGTAATTGTGGTAATGTTTTAGGCGTTGTCCATTGACTTGAAATTATTTGTTATCTTTTGGATTAAGCAAAGAGATTGCCCCATAATGTTTAACGGTGACACAATGAAAGGACCGGACCATCGTGTTTTCAATTTACTAGGAAAGATGTGTAATCCGGAGTTGTCTGATAAAACTTTTTGGCCAATTTTGAAATCCTTATGCAAAATGTGCTTGTCGTGCACTCTTTTCATATTAGCTTTGTAGGATTTGAGAGATCATAAGCATCACTCGAATCTCCTCCGGCTCATTTAATTGCGGTTTTAAGCTTTTCGCTTACCGATGATATTGTAATTGAGGTTTTGATGGCCCAAAAGGCATGATGCTCAAGTTCA
Organism: Coptis chinensis; assembly: GCF_015680905.1. NCBI lineage: Eukaryota > Viridiplantae > Streptophyta > Magnoliopsida > Ranunculales > Ranunculaceae > Coptis > Coptis chinensis. The sequence goes on from NC_141463.1 coordinate 42,616,430, forward strand.
TTTGGCGGATGACAAGGTTTTCCAAAAACAATGCGGTAAGGAGACATCCCTATAGGTGTCTTAAATGTTGTTCGGTATGCCCACAAGGCATCCGATAAAGCGGAGGAAGACCGATCCTTCCTTGAGGGTTGGCGGTTTCTCGAATAGACTTTATCTCTGTTGGAGACTTCCACTTGGCCACTTGTTTGTGGGTGGTATGGAGTAGCAATCTTGTGAGTAATTCCATATTTCTTCATTAAAACCCAAAAATTTTGTTACAAAATGTGTACCCCATCATCGATGATAGCTTTGGGGACACCAAAACGAGAGAAAATGTTTTCTTTTACAAATCTCACGACAGTCTTATGGTCATTTGAGCGACATGCGAGTGCCTCAATCCATTTGGACACATAGTCTACATCGACTAAAATGTATAGAAAACCTTGAGAAATAGGGAAGGGTCCCATAAAATCAATGCCCCAAACATAAAAAATTTCCACAATTAAGATAGGATTTAGGGGCATCATATTTCGTTTGGTAATTCAACCTAGGTGTTGACAGCGAATGCAAGCTACATAATGTTAGGTGTGCATCGCGAAAAAGGGTAGGCCGGTAAAAACCACATTGTAACACCTTGGCGCGGTTTTCTTTCCAATCGAAATGACCTCCAAAGATTGTTCATGGCAAAAAGGATAATCGTCGGTGTGTTCCCGGTCGGGAATGCAAGCGATGAATGAGTTGGTCGGAACAATACTTAAAGAGGTAGGGTTCATCCAGAAATAATATTTTCTGATGGATAAGAACTTTTATGATCGGGGCGTGACCAAAAGGAGGGACTTCCTCGGTAACTAGGTAGTTAGCGATATCCGCGTACCATGGAGATGAGAAAAATAGAGTACAAAGTATTCGATGCAGGGAAGGAATCATCGATAGCCCGGAATCACTATCGATGTCACCAACCGGCCTTGATAAATGGTCGGCTCGACATTTTCGGTTCCTTTCTTGTCTTTGATTTCTAGGGTAAATTCTCTTGTAAGAGAAGGATCCAGCGGGAACAATCATTGTTTTCGTCCTTTTTCGTGAGTAAGTACCGAATTGCGGCATGGTCAGATTATATCGATGGTCGATGTTCCAACTAGGTAGGGGCCGAAACTTATCAAAGCATAGACAATGACTAGGAACTCTTTCTCGGTTTGTGGTATAATTCGTTGGCGTCGTTAAAGAGTTTTACTAGGGTAGTAAATGACAACGGGTTTTGTCGTCACGTCGTTGGCCTAGTACGACACCAATAGCAAAGTCGCTAGCGTCACACATCAATTCGAATGGTTGAGACCAATCAGGGGGTTGAATGATAGGAGCGGTAGTCAGAGCGGTTTTTAGAGTATCAAAAGCTTGTTTGCAATTGAAATTGAAGTCGAATACTGCATCCTTAAGCAGGAGATTGGTTAAAGGTCGAGCAACTTTAGAAAAATCCTGAATGAATCTCCTGTAAAACACAGCGTGGCCTAAAAAGGCACGGATATCACGAACTGTACGTGGGAAAGGTAGCGAAGAAATTTTAACAATTTTAGCTTTATCGACCTCTGTCCCGTCTTTTGAAACAATATGACCTAGAACAAGACCTTTGGTAACCATGAAATGACACTTCTCCCAATTGAGTACCAGATTTTTTCTTCGCCTTGGCGTGTTAATACTTTAGAAAGGTTGGATAAACAGTCGTTAAAGGAATTTCCGTAAATGGAAAAGTCGTCCATGAAGACTTCCATATAACGTTCCACCATATCACTAAAAATGTGAAGCATGCAGCGTTGGAAAGTGCTTGGGGCATTACAAAGACCAAAAGGCATTAGATGCGTATGATGCAAAGGTTCAAAGGGACATGTGAAAGTTGTCTTTTCTTGATCGGTGGGATCGATGACAATTTGGAAGTATCCGAATAGCCATCAAAGAAAACGATAGTAAGCATGACCGGCTAAACATTCTAGCATCTGGTCAATAAATGGGAGAGGGAAGTGATCTTTACGGGTTCTAGCATTAAGTTTGCGATAGTCAATGCAAATTCTCCATTTCAAAGGAATGCGAGTGGAGATGCACTCACCATTTTCATTTTGTACAACTTGAATGCCAGACTTTTTAGGAACAACATGGACAAGACTAACGCAGTCACTATCTGAGATAGGGTATATGATACCCGCATCAAGTAAACGTAAAACTTCCTCTCTCACTACTTCCTTCATGGCGGGGTTAAGGCAGCATTGTGGTTCTCGCGACGTCTTTGTGCCGTCATCAAGATGTATACGATGTGTGCATATGCTAGGGTCTATCCCCTTGATATCATCTAAGGACCATCCGATAGTGGAACGGTGTTCACGAATGACATGAATCAAATGTGTCTCTTCGTCTGTAGTCAAGTGAGCAGAAATTATTATAGGGTGACTACCATCGGGATCGAGATGCACGTACTTCAAATCAGGGGGTAGAGGTTTTAAATCCGGAGTTGGGGGATTGGGGATCAAGGATTCGTGAGGGATCATCTCTTCAATGGAAAAGAGCGAATCCGGTTTTCAATTAGTTTGCACGAAGCATTAGGGTCAAATAGTGGTGCCGACTCTAATAATGCATGGACATCCCTTATGTCACGAAGTCATCGTCAAACTCGGATTATCAAAAGAAATAAATTGGTGTATCTCGTCTGGGGGAAAAGAGTTTGTGAAATAATCATGTTCCAGACTATCAACCAAGCTAATCTCGCCCTCCATTATAGGATCGGAAAACTGTTTCATCAATTTGAACACGTTGAGTTCGACAGAAAGGTTCCCGAAAGACAATGTCATTGAACCGTCCCGACAATTTATGAGAGCGTTGGCAATTGCAAGGAAAGGATGTCCCAAGATGATAGGGATGAGGTCACAGGCTACTTCAGTATCTAGAATGACAAAGTCAACTGGGTAGTAAAAATCTTGGACCTTTACTATAACGTTCTCTACTATGCCTTTTAGGTACTTGATGGAGCGATCCGCGAGTTGCAGAGTCATATTAGTAGGTTTCAATTCATGAAGACCTAATTGCTTAAATAAGTAGTAGGGAAGTAGGTTAACACGGCACCTAGGTCTAAAAGTGCAGATAGCGGTATACTTTGTGTGGCGTGCATGGTACGGTTGGTCGACATGGGTCCTCTATACTTTACCACACCATTGGTAGTGGTAATCGAGGGAAACCTTTCGGTGAGGAACGCTTGTTGAGGTACATTCCGACGTCGTTTGGTGGTGCACATGTCCTTCAAAAACTTGGCATGCTTGGGCAAATGCTTTAGCGCATCTAGGAAACGTAAGTTTATGGACAAATTTTTGAAGGTTTTCACGGATCTCATCAAAATGTTCGTCATGTTTGTTCTTTACCAAACGGGCAGGGAACGGAGCTTTTGGACGGAATCGCGTATAAGGACCAGTGGTATATTTTCCTAGGGACGTAGGTGTAGATTTTGAAGGTACAACTTTGTTCGTTATAGGTTGCGAGGTAGGAGTTGGAAGGACGTCAGTCGTGACTTCCGTTGATTCCTCGTCTGGCATACGTATATTATTGTCAATGGTTCGGCCAGAACGAAGAGTGGTGATGGAATTTACCTCACCCTGGCTTGGATTACTAGGTCCTGGTGCATTGTTGAGTTCAAAGGCAGTGTTTGTAGGCTTAGGGTTTGGAACTGCTTGGCCAGGGAACACGCCCTTTTGACTTTTATCCTGAGCTATGACTAAAAGACTATTGGATAGAAGCTAGGATTTGATTCTGTTGATTCATGTATGTCAGGAAAGTTTCAGCCGTTTTATCGGCTATGGATTGTACCAAAGGAGCAGCAGGAATTAGTTCACGGTTATTATTCACGGGTTGATTTTGGTAGCCATATCCTTGGTTAGCGGGAACAAGGTTGCGGTTGTTTTGGTACCCCATATTTGCGTTGTTGGGAAAATTACTTTGCCCTTGCTGAAATTGTGGAGGATTTCCTTGACGATAGGAATTGTAGTTTGCGGGTGGTCGTACAGGAACATTGTTGCCATCTGAAGGAGCTTGTTGTTGGACAGGGGGTGCCCAAGCTAAATTCGGATGTTGTCGCCAAGGTGCATTAGGGATGTTGAAAGCACAAGCCTCTTTAGAAGGTTGGGGAGGACACTCGTATACCAAAGGACAATAAGAATCGGCGTGCTCAGGACTTAAGCAAAGAGGGCATGGGGAAGCGTTGGCAGCCATGACCTGTTTGGGTTTTTGTTCATTTACTTGTATCGAAAGAGCATCGACCTTTTTGTTTAGGGACTCGATTAGAGTTTTTAATTCCGGATCGGGTTTGACCTCGAACATAGACGTAACTTTGGTAGGAGTGTCTTTAGAAGATCTAGAAGAATCAGTGTTTCCCCAATGGGTGCTTCGTGAGGCCTGTTTCTCAAGAAAAGTGTATGCTTCAGTAGCGCCCTTGTCCATGAAACAACCGCCGTTCATGATATCTAATGTTTCCTTTTGATGGTCAGAGAGACCATTAAAGAATGAACGGACTAATACAGCGGTGTTGAGTTGATGATGGGGACATTCGAGAAGTAGATCAGTAAATCTGCTCCACGCTTCCGAAAAGGATTCCTGGGGGTGCTGGCGAAAGAATTGAATCTTTTGAAGCATTTTTGTAGTTTTCTTCTGAGTATAGAACTTTATCATGAATGCTTGAACAAGTTTGGCCCATGTGTCAATGGATTGCGGCGCTTGTCCGAGCCAAAGCGGAAGCTTTATCGGCTAATGTGAAGGGAAACAACCTAAGCAAGACTTGTTCGTTTAGTAACGGTCGGATGGAGGAAAGTGGTGACTACTTGTTGCATCCGACGAAGATGATTGTACGGTTTTTCATGGTCTAAACCATGGTAAGCAGGTAACAAACCGAAAATGTTTGGCGGAATACTGAAAATTACCTACAATCGATCGAGTTTAATGCAGGAAGCGGTGTCCTTCTGTAAAGGCGATTATAGAAATCGAAGGGGTTTCTCGATTTGAGATTTTCTTCAGCCATAATTAAAGGAGATAATGGAAGCGGAGATGTTTGACGAGGTTGATTTCGGAAGAGGAACTATGCCTAGGAGATAACATAAATAGTTGTTTCTTGTATTTTGACAATGATATGTAAGTTCTAATTCCTTATGTTTGCGGACCGTAGTCTCATACAAATATAAATTTTAATTTAGTGCTCATAAGGAGCCTAATAATGAATATTTGGAGGTTTTAGAAGTTAGGAAGGAGGGAGTTGAAGCCGCGTCTTCACGAAATGTTGTTAACTTTCGGCGGGGAAGCTAGGATAGCGTGTGAATATTCCGGTGACGGTGATAAAAGATAAATTGAATAGTCTACCTGAAATGAGCGATGAAACTCAAAACGTAAGTAAACTAAAACTATTTATGATGCTATATTTTATCAAAGAATTCTACTCTCAATCCTATGAGATATAGTGGAGTAGAAGTGATTCGTTCCACTCCTAGTCCTTCCGATGGTGGTAATGTTCTCTAAGTATAAGTATTCTAACTCTAAAGTCTAATGAGAGATTTACGAAAAGGCAACTAGACTACGATGCAACTACCCACAAGATGCCACTAGTCGGTTATCAAAATAACTAAGGGAATGCTACGTTGATTCAATGATAAGGAGTTAAAGGGGGGATTGATTCCACCTTAACTCGACTTAATCCTATTAACGGCAATAAATTAAGTAATCGAAGCTTTGCGCAGAGAACAATTTGGTTCTTCCTAATCCCTAATTACACATGACATTCCTACCAATTCATAACTAGCATGTGAACGATTAAACCCATTCTCATGGTGAACTAATCGTTTCTAGAGTGGAAGGGAAATTACGACGATTCTACGATAGTCGGAATCAAGCTTTCATCAAGGCTTCTCAACCCCCACTAATGGAGGTTTAGCCGAGAATCATTACGCAATCATTTCCGATTAAAGTTAAACTAAACATGATATAAAGAATTGAAATTTACTAATCTAAATTAAACAATAATTAAAATCTAATTAATAACTAAGAATTGAATAACAAGTAGTAAATGAATAAGATCTAAACACAAAATGTAAAATGACAAGAATCGAAATTTAACAACTAGCTATTTTATTAATCAAACTAATTAAGAGTAATGATTCTAATAGTTTAATCTAAAACAAGAATTGGATTTGAAATTAAACTTAATTAAAACAATTAAATCTAGATCTAGAAGCTATTCTAATGGCTACTTTCTATTCTAAGCTCCTTTATTTTTTAACCTAAAAATCTACTATTCTCTACTAAAAATCTACCATTAACAAAGAGCTAAGCTTTTGTTTTTATACTTTCAGATCCAAAAATCGTGCATGGGCTTGGAGCCATGTTTTGGGCCAGAGAATCAGGCCCAAAACCCAATTCTTTCAGTCCAAAAAGGCCTCTCCAGCTGCAGTTGGCTTCAACAAACTTTTCATCCACTTTTGCGCCTCTGATTGGATCACGGCTTAGACCATTAGAAAGCTCTTTCCGAGCCGGTCGTTTTGACATAAGGTAGGCCCCATTCCGAGGTCTGAGTCCGAAGATATGGCCTTCGGTAGTTCTGCTGACTTTGTGTGCTATTTCTGCCCGCGTCGACTTTTCAGCTTTTGACCGGGCTTTAGAAAGGCTTTGTCTTCTTGAATCTTGGCCTTTAATCATGGTACTCCTTAGTAACCCTTTGCTCCTTTATCTCGCTAAAGTGGCACATTTCTGCACATAATGGACTTTGAAGCCCGAAATGCATAAAACACGAATCGGTGTTAACTCTTAATTATTACTCACATAATTGGTCTAAAAGTATATGCATATGTGGTTAAAACTACAGTTTTGGGCTCTTATCAAACCACCCCAAAGAGCATTTTGCTTGTCCTCAAGCAAAGATGAGAAATTAGAATAAGTGACCAAAAATGGAGTTCTAACTACTCTCGTTTATTTGAGAATGGATTGCATTGACCATATGCAACAAGGCCTTAAACCACTAGGAATTCCCTAGTGGACGAAGTTATAGCCTCGTGGAGAGTTTTCCGATGAAGGTACTCACAAACTTCATCTATACTACAAACGACTAAGAAATAAAACTATTGTTTCCTTATTCATGCTCTAAATTATCTATACCTCTCATTAGCAATGTATATAGAGTAATCAAGTCAAAACCTAAGCTAATATATGCATAATAATCAATCATCTACAATAAACATATATACAATGAGTAATATTATGAAATGCAATAGTAGGTCCGTTTATGAACTTCGAATAAGCGTCCTTAAGTAGGTTCTCACAATAATAGTCAAGATACAACACTGATTTTTCCACTCAAGTTTCATTTACTCTAGTCAAGATGGGCACACTTTACCTTACAATCTCAATGACAACAAAGGAAGCCGAGTCGATCAAACACATCTGCCACTTACTATCACACTAACCTATTCCTAATTGAGCTAGAGGTCTTTATTAGGTGTTGCGGGGATTAGGAGATGGTTTAAGAAGGAAGGAAATGGATATTCAAAAGGACAAGTCTGAGAAAATAGAGTCTTCATATTATGTAACTTAGAGAAAACCTTGTTATTTTCTTTTGCTTCTATACTTTGTTTCCATCCGTAGCCATATTTTTTTTCTTTTTCTTTTTTTTTCTTTGGCTTTTGACTCTTTTTATTCTATTTTTTTTTTGGAGTCTTTATTTATTTCTATTTTTATTTTTCTTTTCTTTGGATGGAAACTTCTTTTCTTTATTTCTGAAACAACTAACTAATTTTTGTTTACGTGTTTTCTCTTCTTCTTTCTTCCTCATTCTATTTCGGACTTATCTAAATTGGGTAGGTTGAATTTTTTATTTTGTTTTGTTTTGTACAGGGGTAAAGGATTTGTGGTTTATGAAAGGCTAAAGAAAGGCTCGGAGGGGGAGACTAGCGGAAAATAATTCATAGGTTTGAATTTCGGCTATATCGATCCAAAGAGGGCCTAAATTCTAATTTTTATGATATGGTTTAGTGATCAAGCAAGTGGGCGTGTCTATCCAGATTTTACTTCTCCCTTGTGTCATTTCTCAAATGTTTCGCTCATATAAGGCTTTAGGCTATATTCTCGAGGATTTGTAGAATAAGTACTCTAGCCTAGATTTGAGAAACTTCATCGCTAACAATCATCGATACTCATGTAATATATTTATAAATAGATGCAAAGATTATTACCTACATATTAACCTATGTTTCTAAAAATTATTACGATGCAAAAGCTCATGAGATTTCTAGATTGTTAAGAGCAGCATAGAGAAGGAAAACAATACCACTATTCCTAAGTGTATATACGAACTTATTTATTTATATTTTTGGGATTTAAAATTTTAACTAGAAAACAAATGCATATTAACTCTATCTATATCCTATCGGATGCCTTAATTACCGTGTTTCTATGCCCCCAAAAAGCAAGCATCGTTATCCTCAAAGCATTTAAATAAAGAGGGTAGGAAAAATACCATTGAAACGCAGCGGAAATTCGGGGATATCCGCAAAACAAAGTTAGAACGCATACTAATATAGGAAATAAAAGCGGCCAACTCTATCACGAGTTCTACTCATTATGGGGTTAACAAGAATGAAATTGCTTAGGACATAAGCAGACACTAACTAGAATGAAAACTTACCTTATCTCCCGCATTACTCATCATCTTACTCATCCTCTTCTTCCATAAAGAAGTGAGGTTCCTTTGCGTCCTGCCATGCCATGATAATTTGCCAGGCTTCCCGCCATTTATCATCTATTATTGTTAACCTATTAAGAGCCACTTGGTCTGATGGGGTGTAGGGTGCAACCTGATGAGGTTGTATCCTCCACTCCTGCCTGTCATTACCGTAACGGAAGGATCGAATAATACTATTGGTGGTGGGGTCGCGTGTTGACCCGTAATCCAATCCGTGAAATGTGTACAAAACAGGAAATAAACATAGCATAATCTGGAAAACTAGAGCGGGCATAAGAAGGAACTTATGCCTCATGCTATGGGATTGAGCTAAACAAGACATCAAGGTTGAGGGGAAGGTCACGGAGATAATCGTCCCCGAGTGGCTAAAGCAAGGAAAAGCGGCTGCAAGTGGCATCATTCACGGAAGAAAAATGCCATTCCCTAAAAATGTTTAGCATGATCCAAAACATAACAGTTCCTATGTTCATGGACGGGCTACCAAAAGCGACGTTATAGTCCCCTTTGGTCCTTCGATCACGGAAAATGCATGCGCCGTCACGACTCATGCAAGAACTTCGTAAGTGTAGACATACATATTATCTACCCAATAGCACCATGGGTCTTGTATTTTCATTGGGCATAGCAAGTCTAAGAACAAATGCTAGCAAGAACACGATAATTTCCATTGGTTCATTATCAATGTTGATGGAGAACACTTGTTCTCCATCCGGTCTTTCAAAGAAAAATACAGTTATCGTGAAAAATAAGATGCTAGTGTTGGAGAATAAAGTGCATCGAGGTCTTACCATAAGCGGCTCCCGATTAACGTATGTGATAAGCCTCGCGAAACCAAGCACCATAAGTAGTGTTTTGGAACAAATCTTGAAAGACTGTTCGATATCAATGTTGGAGATGTCATCTCAAACTTACGCTCTGGAATAGCCGCGAATGATCCGGATACTTCCCAGAGAAAACTGGAAATTTTTACGTCCCATTAAGTCGGCTGAGTCGGTTGAAAGTAGTTGAGTAGTTGGAATTTCAGTGTTTGAGCGCTGGTCGCGTATTTCGGCTTGAAGCTGAAAAGTCGCCCGACAAAAATTCAGAAAAAAATTCAGAAAAGCGATGCCTTGAGTTCGGAGTTCTTGAAACTTCGGAAAATGAGCCGAAACGTGGGAATCGTGGGAGTGAAAGGTGAGTGATGGAGTTTAGGTGTAGTGTGAGTTGTGAGTGTAGAATGTATGAAGTTTATATAGGTTTTAAGTTGCTAAAACGGATCGGGAAGTTGCCAAAACTAATTACGGCAGTTTCGAAATCCAAAATTTCCAAACCGAAAGCGAAAACAACTCATTATCTTGATTCTAATTCAAACCTAGTATCTTTTAGGTTGAATTTATGATAGAATCTACCTATTTAATCTAGATTTCATCCTACCCTTATACTTATTCTTGGATATACCTAAACGGCCATATTTTCATCTTGACTCCAAGAATAAATTCTAACACGAGGGTTATCTAAAAATCATCTTTGGAATAGATAAAACCACCCCCAAACAATTTGGGAAGGTGGGATCAATATGAGACAACCACGCATAATAAAAATAACCGCATTATATTAAAATTTTCATTCGGAGTACATTTCACTACAAAATTCAAATTACGGAAATAAACTTACATTAAAATAAATAACAATAATGAAACTACAAATAAACATAAAAAACATCAAACGATGCTATCCCTAACTCCTCGTGCTTGGCGGAGGGGTAATGGCCCGGAGTCGCTCCTGGGCTCCTCGATGGGCAAGACCATTCGATCAGCCGGCGACGACGCTTGTGCCTCGATGGTGTGTCCTCGGAAGGAGAGTCCTCCGTGAGGTGGGGAATCGTGTAAAAGCATCTCTTCCCCGAATCGGGCGCCGAGCTTCTAGCTTTGGCCCTCATTCATTCCCACCTCTCATCCCTCTCTCGGTATGGTTCGGTTATGATGCATCGTTGCCTGTCGAAGTCACGGAGGTCTTCGCAGATGGTGTTGAGTGAATGCATGCCACAATGAATCACAGCCATGCTTACTGCGTCCCCACCAACACCTCTCCAAGGCATCCGCGATCAAAACAAGTCAAAATCCTCCTCATCCTCCGAGGCATTCCGATTTCCCCCGGCCTCCCCTCGGCATTCTCCTCTCCACCAGCCTCTTCTCTTCTTCTTCTCTATCCTCAGCCAGCCTCCAAACCCGTTGGACACCTCCTTATAGATGCGAGGGTTACGGTGTAGGGTGATGTAACGCCCTATCGATCGCCTGAGTTGTTTCTCAACTTCAAAGATGATCTTTGTTATCAACACGGAGAGGTGCAACAGACTTCCTACCCCCTAATCATGCTAAGCAAAAACTCCAAGATGCAGAACTCATACTTCCGCCCCTCGAGTATCCATAAGATGTGGAGCGGTATAAGCGAGTACGGTAAATGTAATGTCTACTTCTAGCAGCTCTATATGAATTGTTTCATTATTATCTAGCAAAGCAATATCCATGTTTGAGGATGACCGAAGCCATTCTGGCTATTGAGCGCCCTGAGATGGCGAGGATCTTTTTGAAAACAATTTGTCGGAATTAGAAAAAAAGTTTTACTTGTTATCAAATTTCTCTATGATTGAATGATGTATGTGATTTCTCCTCATGTGGTCTTTAATTCAGTATATTCCCCCCTATCTAAGTTTTTACTTTTACAAGACATCTTCCACCGCTCCAAATCTTATTGAAGGTCATATGTTGTGTTGTTGCATTGTTTTCAAATTTCGCGAACTCCATCTTATACTGTGTTCTAGTCTTTACCTTTACTTTCTTTATTTACTCAAGTCATTTGGTATTCCTTGCTAATTTTTGAGTCACAAGACATCTTTGTTCATCCACTTCACCGACAATCTTGTTCTAAGAAGGTTGAGAAACAGGTGTGCTCACTTTTATTCTCCGACATAACGAACAAGAAGCACAAAGCATCCTGTCGAGTCAATCATCGGACAAGAGCAAGTTTGGGTTATTGTATTTTGAACCGGAGGATAACGGTTGGATTAAGCCCCCGCATTCCGGAGGAGCGCAAAAAATAGGAAAATGTACCTCGGTGGGATGTATTTTCTTGGTTTTCCCTTTACCCGGTTGGATCAAGCAAATAATTCGGTGGCAACAAAGATCCCCTGATACTGCTTTCCTTAAAATTGGACGGATTTCAGCCATGTGAAATATCGAGCTAAAAAAGGGCACCCATGTATTTTCTGTTTATGGTCACACTTGATCTTTGGGAAATGGTACTTTTTGGATTGGCGATTAATTCGTATTCTTAGCCTTTCGCCGCTTTTCTTAATCTTTTGGAATGGTATCTGAAATCTTCGGTCCTTATTATCAGGTGACAACTTCTTTAAAAGTGCAAGCTTAATAGAAGTTCTTTGTCTTTGGACCTTTTCAAAAAAAAAGATAAACTTCAGTACGTGGAAGCTCGAATCTTGACTAAAAAAGGGTGGAACTATCCAAGTTTGAAACCCTATATAGAGAGGTTAAATTTTTTGCGTGAGGCACTCCTTCTATCCCGCCAGATAAGTTCATTCTCACATTTGTTCTCGTAGATAGCAGTGTTGGCCAATCTCCACCGAGATGACCGATATGCCTGCCCAATGCAAGCCCGGAGTTTACCTTCACTCTTGCCTTGGATTTCTTAGTCTTATGAATTCTTCCACATCATTGACTATTGAACTGGAGCAACTACATTTTACTTGATCATTACGTGTTTACTTACTTATATAGATTGATGAACTACTGAAACAAAGAAACACAATCCATGCCTCCTATCAACTGCTCCTCCTCAAACGGTTCGAGTAGTAGCAAAAGCAGTGATTCCTTCAAAGAATCCAAGAAGGAAGAACGCCAAACCGCATGAGACCAAAGTTAACTTCAAACGGCGGTGCTTCGCTGAGTTCTTTAACGGCATCGCAGTTGAGCTGAATTTACCCTTCTTCGACGACGGACATGGGCTTCTCTCTTGAAGAGACTCATGGCTCTGATGCTAAGCCTAGTACTAGTTGGGAGGAAGCAGGGGCTTCATATGTTGTTTCTGGTTGGGACGAAGAGGAAGCTAGGGCCTTGTTGGACGAACATTCTCCTATAGCACCTTCGGTATCTGGGTAAGTATAAAAATCTTTGAATTGATTCTAGATTGTGCGATTAAGGCAATGTGAGGACCCTGCATCTATCCTACCAGAGCTTCATTAGGGTGAGATAGTTTCCAATGACACACATAGTAATGATGTCCTTGAGCAATCAAATAATTCTGTTAAGGTAGGGGCCTCCACTAAAGATGCACTTCAAGTTGAGTCCTCGGTTGCCAAGCGTTCTGCTCCAGAGCGTAGAGATATTCTTTGGATTCTCAAATTTTTTTTTAGTAGGAAATTCAGCAGGAACCATCTGTAAGAAGGAAATTCAACAGGAACCATTTGTCTCAGTTCTTAACTATATAGAGAAAGGTTAAAAAAATGTCTTATTATAGTTCGAAGAATAGTAGTTGATACAATATTTGAGTTTCTATAAATAAATGACTGATCACTAGTACTCTTTGAAAGTTAAGATCATGTTCAACATTGTTCTTTCTTATCTTAATGAAATAAGTTTTTCAAATAATTTACTTATGTTGGGTTGATTTTGTTAATTGGTGTTGGTGTTGTTTATGAATATGAAAGGGAATTGTTAATTGGTGTTGATGTTTATGAATATGAAAGGGAATGTGGTGGTTTGGGACAGGTTTTTATTTTCTGGTTAATTGTCATGAGCAATACCAGCAAAAAATGATAAAAAATGACAAAGGATGAGATAAAAGGTTGTCCAACAATCTCTTTTTCCAAAAGAATTTATCACGGTTATTTTTTGATATTATCTCGGTTTTAATAAAAAACATCTCAGTTTTCTTCTATACTAATTGGTTTCAATCAACAATTTATCTCGGTTTTATTCTATATTATATCGGTTTTATTTAGAAAACCCAGATAATATATTTAAATAAGATGTCAGACTTCTGAGATAATTTTGTACCTTATTATCTCGGTTTTATAGAACTCTATTACCTCAGTGGATTTTACCTCGGTTGTTTTTTCCTAGAAAACCGAAGTAAAACTCTAATATCTCACCTTTTAGCTAAGCTTAAAACCCTTTTTTAGTAGTGTTGCCACCGCTTTTATGCCGACTTCGTCATGCCTTTTTGGGCCCCAGAGTGGGTCCACTTAGTATGTCCAGCTGGTGGCTCGATTTTGGCGTTTTATAACTTTCGTCTTTCGTGGCGTAGTTTGTCGCCTGGTCGCTCTGGCAGTTCACTAGCCAACGTTGGCACCCGATTTATCGGTTTGAGCTTCGAAGTTTGCTACTTCTTTATATGTGGACCCGTTCTGCACTGGTTTTGTTCTTTTGGAAACTTCGGCTCTAGTCGCTCTGTTGGGCTTCGCTAGGGTTGAGTGGAAACTTCAAATATTCCAAGATTCCCGGTATTTCTGCATGTTTTTATCATTATATTCATTTTAAATACGAAAACCTGCAAAATCACGAAAATATAATTATTACATGATTATTAAACACATAATCGACCAAAATGCTATGTCTCTCGAAGTTTAATATTACAGTTTTGGGTGCTTATCGATAGTAAGTGGTAGATGTGTTTGATCGACCTCCGATTCTTTGGATTGTTAAAAAGATTGTGAGGAAACATGTGACCACTGCACCGCTTTGGAGTTAGTAAACTTAAGTGGAAAAATCGAGGTGTTATGTGTCCGGACACATTCCTTTGTGAAAACCTACATAAAGACATTATTCCAAAAGTTTCATAAAATGATCTGCTATTGCATTTCATGGCATAGTTCATTGTATAGTTGTTTCTCTTAAGATAATTTCATTATTATGTATATATTAATTTAGGAGTTAGATTGATGATCTTTGTTTAAATGTTAGTGAAATGTATAGATATTTGATATAAATTAGGGGATAATTACTTTTATTTCTAGTCGTTGTAGTATAAATGAAGTTTTTGAGTATCTTCTCTGAAAACTCTCACTTTAGGCTATAACTTCGTCCACTAGGGAATTCCTAGTGGTTTAAAAGCCTTATTGCATATGGTCAATGCAATCACACTCATGAAAATGAGATTAGTTAGGACCACATTTTTTGGCCACTTATCTATTTTTATTTCTCATTTTGCTTGAGGAGAAGCAAAATATTTTTTTGGGGGTGGTGTGATAAGCACCCAAAGTGTAGTTTAAACCCCTAATAATATTCTACTTATGCTAATTATGTTTACTAATAAACGGGCACGTGCTAGGAAAGAAAATTGGGGTGAAGAAAATCAAAGGAATGAACGCATGTAAATTAGTAACATATTACATTTGCTTGAATGGATTTATTATGTAACATGGTTTAGATTAATACAGGTCGAGGTCTAACAGAAAACTTCAATAAGGAAAAACACTTCAATATGTTAGTTGTGTTCTTTGTCCGCTTTGATTTTTACTACGCTGCCATGTTGTGAATAAATATACTTGAAGGGGTATTTAACCGCCTGTAATTTAGTCAATATATAATTATTAGTGCATATGCCACAAACTAATTTACAAAAAAAAATAGGTATTATGTTGATGAAGTTTTTTTTTTTTTTTTTTTTAAATATTATGTTGATGAAGTTAACCTTTGTGCTGATGGTTATGTAATTATCTTGTCGAGCATCTATATGTGATTGAGGACCATTGTTGGATTCATATGAGTGTATTGCCTGTAAGATATAAGAATATTATATCATAGTGTGCAACATAATTATTATTCTACATTGGAGAATAAAATAGCTCAAAAAAAAAATATGCAAGAAGAATAACCTTTTTTTTATCATTGTCTTCAAAATGATCTAGCGAATTTATCATCTCTTTTTTTGTCTTTTTAAATATTTTGGTTGGTTTAAATAAGTAGGTAGCTTGGACAAAGAAAGAAAATGTAGTTAGCAAACAAAAGCCATTTTCTATTTATTTATTTAGAAACGATTACAATGAGAAACAATTAGAAAAAAGACATTGGACACTGTTAATATTTGTTCTATATATAGATCTATTAAGTCGGATATAATATGTGGAGTGAATTGAATGCGTAAATAAAAGCTTTCTTGAAGATGTCTATGTGGCAAGATTACCATTTAAAACTTTCAATATAATGTGGATCTTATTTCACGTGTATGGAGATTGAATGATTCAAATGATGGAGTGATGATTTTTTCAAATCATTTATGTGGAGGCGACAACAGGAAGAAATTATGGATGCTAGTCGCATCGCTGAATTACATCTATTTAACAATGTCGTTAGTCGCACAGTCCTTTGATCAATTCTTGCATTGATTATTGGTCCCCATTCTGAAAATGCTATTATCACCAAACTCTACATGTAGTTTCTTTGGCATGTGTCGGGCTTCCACTTGATTAACATAATGCAATGGAATGTTAGTTCTTTGAGAATCAAATTAAATGTAGTGAGTAGTTAGCAACAGGTGCAGAGTGCAGAGTGAAGGAGTTTAGAGTCATTAAAAGCGTTATCCATTGTGCACACTCACTATGCTATGCGAAAAATGATTATAGAAATAGTTTGTCAAGCGGCAACAATTTTGATTATAGAAACATCCATAATACAGACTGGTGTATTGGGAAAAATGTTAGTGTTCTTCATAAAAAAAAAATTGTTGAACTGGTATAAAAACTCTACTATTGCATCCAATAGACGGAACTTCTGTATGTCAGAGGTGTCATATTGAATAAAACCCCCATCAGGTATTTTGGATGAGAACCTCAAAGGATTCCTTTCATTTAGGATTCCAGAGCCAAATTTAAAAGTTGGAAGAGAAGCCCAAACCAAAAATGCTCATTTTCACAAATTTTTGTATCTACATTTTGAGAGTTAAGCCTCTTGCCTAAATCTAGTAATTAGCATTATCTATAGTAGCAAACAACATAAATCGAAGAATAAAGATGATTTCTTATTCCATTTCTAGTTGAGTCATGAAACCATTGAATTCATTAATTCATTCACAAGGATACTATGAAAATTTGGTGAAGAACATTATCGCTATAGATATAATTTGAATTTGCAAAGGGTCTCCATAGATATAATTTCCCATCGTTTGATTCCATGAATCAAGAAACCACAGCTAGGAAAAAACAAAGTACACAAAATTAGTTTATTTATAGTAGTGCACAAAATAAACAAACTACATCACAATTACACATGCAAGAAGGAATATATTGAGACTAGAACCTACTACGCAGATGTCTTATTTGAGTATCGGTCATTCGCTATTTTACACTTGATTGGCCGACTCGTTTTTTAAACACACATGAACAAACACAAACATGAAATAAAAATAAAATTAGACGAAATGCACAAACTTTGAGATGAAGGGCAGTAAGCAACACTGCCACATTAGTTGTCCCCGGTACTCCTACTGCTCCATTGCCTCCACCTGACTCTAATGAGCCAGCAGCAAATGCCCATCAAGAGCTGCTTGGGCTGGACGCTTTTCATTCCCAGATTCATCAAGACTAGAGAATAGAATAATACTATCTATACAACCAAAGGGATTAGTATGCTTTGGTATTCGATCAGAAGAAGTATATTCAGGAGGAAACATAGTTTCAGCTTGCCCATTAATTGGAGGCAGCCAGATCAGTTTCATGCACCTCTTCCCCCATTAGTATCCTGAGTCTCCTCACATCAATCCAGTCATTCACAGTTCGAATTAATAAACAAAATACCAATAAATGTTTGTGGGTTGGCATTTGTACCCCAACATGCTTCAATGACTCGCACTCCACTCGTTGAACTCCTCTTCCAAAGGGTGGTTTCATATATCACTTGCATTTGCCACCTCTCGCTTTTCGATGAAACACATGAACAAACACAAAAATAAAATAAAATAAAATTAGGCGAAATACACAAACTTAGAGATGAAGGGCAGTAAAGCAAAACCGCCACATTAGTTGTCCCATTACTCCTGGCGCCCCATTGCCTCCACCTGACTCTAATGATCCAACAGCAAAATGCCCATCAAGAACTACTTGGGCTGGATACTTTTCATTCCCAGATTCATCAAGACCAGAGAATAGAATAATATTATCCAGACAACCAAAGGGATTAGTATGCTTTGGTATTGGCTCAAAAGAAGTATATTTAGGAGGAAACATAGTTTCAAATTTGTCCATTAATTGGAGGCACCGGATCAGGTTTTCATGCACCTCTTCCCCATTAGTATCTTGAGTCACCTCACGCACATCAATCGAGTCGTTCACAATTGTAAATTAATAAACAAAATACCAGTAAATGTTTGTGGGTTGGCATTCGTACCCCAGCATGCTTCAATGACTGCACCCACTCGATGAACTCCTCTTCTAGTGGCGGGGTTTCATATATAACTTGCATTTGCCACCTGGCTTCCATGTCCCCATGTAACCTTTAAGCACAATCTTTTAAAAAAAAAAATAGTGAATGTTAAGAAAAAAGAATATGGAAGCAATAATACAAATGCTAAAAAGAAGAATATAAGGAACATGACTGTTGAAATAGCAATTCTGTACTACCAAATTAAAGTCTAAATGAAGGCATAAAATGGAAAAAAAAATAGAAAAGAATATGAAGAGACCATATAGAGAAGAGTGGGCTGTCGATACCTTTGCAGCCAAATAGTTAACAAGTTAAGGTTAGTCTTCAGCTCCAGAGGAGACTGTTCGGAATAATTTGGATCTTCATTTTCCACCCGAAACTTAAAACCCAATGAAGACAGATAGAGCCTTAACTCCAAGTATTGATTGAGATAGACGTTGTAGCCGAACCTGCCCCGGCATGCGGTATCATGTGATGCCCAAAAGGGGAGTCTTCGATAGCTACAACTACTGTTCTTGAAGCTGAACCAACTTTTCAAGACAAAGAGCTATGACTACATAGCTCTCGCTGTTCTTGAATATTCTCACTACACTTACTTGTTCAAAGCATCGCTGAAGATTTATAAGGATTTTAGGGAAGCCCCTAAAGCGCCCACATTTGAAGTTATACTGCTTACTTCTTAATACACTGTTTGTCTCTACTCACTAATAGGATAGAGACACTGACCTGATATCCAGCAGTAAGGGCGAACATGTTTGTGACAAATTAACCAACTCAATGCTCAATGTTGATAGGGCTGTTGGGAATTCAATTTGTGGTTATGGTGGGAGTGAGGTACCAGGAAGTTGATATAGTGGTTACTTATAGAGGAGAAGGTAAAATCCAATCTATTATATTCCAAGAACTCAATGCAATATCAAGGCAGTAGCGTGGTACTGGGTTGGTGGCACTATTAAAAATAGTTGAACCAATTTTGAAAATATATAAAGTGAACTCAAATACTGCTATAACAGTTCTGCCACTGAAAAAATATCTAATAACCAAATATAATAATAAAGTTATAGTGCAAATAAGTAGCTCCCATCAATATCATTAATAATACACAATTCACCATAGTTAAAAAGAACCGAAAATTACATAATGGTAGGGTCCTCAATACTGCTAGGGTCCTCAATACTGCAGAACTCATTCGAGTCCTTGCTCGAGATTATAAAGGAAAAAGAACCTATATTTACTAATTTCTGCATGCTCCGGACCATCTCTAACCTTCACCATATAATCACATATTCTTTGATCAAACTTTTATTAAAACTAAAGATCACAATAGATGTAAGTGTAACTAATCTAAAGTTTCTAACCTTGTAAAGTTTGCGGATTCTCTTAGATGTGACAGTCTTGTCTGAAGTTTGCACAATTTCATTAAGGTTGTATGAATAAATTTCATGAGCCAACATGATAAGCACATTTTTTTCCCGTGTTAGTTATAAAGGATTAAGCATTGATAAAAATCAAATAGTAAATAATCAATGCAGTTGTATATTTACTACACATTCCAACTTCCTACGCATCCGTTTATGCTTTGTTTTAGTTAAGATTTCAGGCGTTTCAGCAGAATTTTCAAATGGTAAAATCTGAATCAAGAAGGAATGAATAAGGAAGATTAGAATGGTAATAAGGATTCCCTGATATAAAGATTTTGCTATGCTAGGAACTTAATATGAAGTTATTAGTATATAAATTTACATACTAAATGAAACAACGCAGGCACAAACGACTGTGTGATAGCATACTAGTATGTACATTTTCTCTCTAATATATATATATATATATATATATATATATATATATAACAGTTATCCCAAGTAAACAATTAAATAAAGACATGTTTTTCGATTAATTTAGGAGCATTCACTTTTGAATGCTCGGATATAGGATCTGGGTAGATAGTATCACGAGTATGCAATTCCACTATGGCTTGCATCTATAATCACAAAAAAAAAATTATGTATTGAATAAATAAAAATTAATGTCTTGTTTATCTATCTCAAACTTTTATCAAATATTATTTTTCTTTTTACATGTTCAATATGAGTGAGCATTATGTCTCCTTCTAGCTTGTAATCTAAAGGAAAAACTTTAGTTGTTGTGAAGCCATTGGTGGCCTTATCCTTGATGTTGTATTCACTAATTCTTATTTCAAAAATTAATGATGAACCTATAAGCTCATTCAGTATATTCTTAACCATTTGAGAACCACTTGCCTAGTTTAAGAAAAGATTATGCACTTGAATGAGATATATTTAAAGGCAAATAAGGTAGTGTTTAAATGTTTAATAGTAGATTTACCGATTTAAGCATAGCCTCCAATTCAGATGTTGGATGTTTAACTAGTGCTCTTGCTTCTTTTCCAAATATGGTCATAGTTGAACCATCTGTGTTATCTTGAATACAGGCTCGAATTTGATATCTAGCATTGAATGTCAATATCAAAAATTGAAATGGAAGTGAAAAAGTTCATAATAAAATTTAATAGTTTTACCTTGTAAATGGAGATGGTATAAACTCATTACAGCTATTACACCAATAGCGATCATCTTTTTTAAACAATTTTTTCTTTCGACACCCAGCTTTAGGGCATGACAAATAGTATGGCTCGTAGTCATGTGTGTCTTCGCAAACAAAAACTTTGCATGTCATAACATGTCCCTGAAAACAATTCATTTTATATAGTGAGAAGTTTTAAACCAAAAAAATATTATAGAAAAGTGTAATGTTAACTCACAATGGTGTCTATGTCCAATTAATTAAGAATTTTAGAAAGAGTTTTTTTGTTCTTGAGTTGTCGGTTACTTGATGTACGATCAGTAGATGATGACCCTTTAGGAAGTGCAATTTTTTTGTTCTTGGAACTGAAAAATTGAAAGTTAAATTTCTATTTAACTTGAGTGATGTAAAGTATATGAACGTGTGAGAACTTTACCTGTTCAGCAGATGTCTAACTTCAAGAATTTCCAAGTTGTAATAAATTTTTGTCGCTCTTGTTGAATTTAGATAGTATAATTCTGAAATATTTTTAAAATAGTTAGTTGCAAAGCTGAAGGAATAATATAGTAATATACAACCTATAATTATACTTTCGTAATAATGAAGTTACCATTATAGATGTCAACAAATAACGATGTTACAAATCTAATTACAAAGGCTGATCCACAATAGAATTAATGATATCTTTGTCAACCAAGTCTACTCCATTTTCCCATAGTGTAATCCTCATTTTTTCCCAATTGGGTAGTTACTGTTTTTTGAGTATATAGATACAGGTAATATGTTTTTCAAATTGTTAAAAAAACAAAATTGAAAGCTGACCTGCCATTCCTCAAGTGAATATTTCTCAGTTGCTTCATTCCTTTGCTAAATGATATGGATGACATTCCTTCAAGCACGCCATATACATCTGGTAGACATTATAACGACATATTTGTTATGTATGAATATATATAGTTATAGTTTTATATATATTCTAAACGCACCTGTTAGATTTGTGATTTGTTTATAACGACTGCTGATGTTGTCAAATTCAACAAAAGCAAATTTGTACGGTGGAATTTATGATTGAGTTTCACTTAGCAATCTAACAAATGTGTCCCATTTAAAAAGTATAACAAACTCATATTGAAAAGGCCGATAATCCAACATTGTTTGTGCAATGAAATTTTTAGCATGATACACGCAGCCTTCTTGGATAACTTTTGAGAATTTTTCTGCTTGCTTCTTTGGAACAATTGCATGCATTTGATTTCCTTGAAACCAAAATATACGCAAATAGTTAATAATTGTTTGCATTAAAAATAATGGGAAGGGAATCTGTGCAATTCAAATGAAATTGGCTTACTTGATCGTCAATCAAAACCATGTCAAATCTGCTAGTTATTCCCTGCAATTCTTTTCTGATGCTCCATTTTCTAGAGACGCGGAACTTAATTCTGCAGTGCTTATTTTGATCATTTATGTCAAACAAAGGAAGATATCCAGGCACTGTCATTTCGAAGGAAACCTATAAAATTTTAAAGTCAGAGGAATATAGACCATGGAAGGAATATTTAACCTAAGGAGATTATGAAATGCAACAGTGAATAAAGAAAAGTACACAAAAAAGTAATCAATCACTCTGGAAAGTGTAATTGACGAACTCCTATTTCATAAAAAAAAAAACTACAGTACTATGAAAAAAAAATGATACGATGAAACAATTTAGTAAGGATAAAATTGTGTCCATTTAAAGTTGATATATGCAAAGTGATGTCGAAGAGATCAAGATAGTCATGAGCAAACCTTTTTGCAGGATAATGTTATTCCCTAGTGCCAAAGTTGCCACATGAGAAATTGGGAAGAAAGAGTAGAAGTTGGGCTTTGACAACATTACAATTTCTGTATTTATAATGAAAGTTTCGCTAGACGAGCGATTATTGCTTGAAGAAACCATATGAGTGATAGTTGGAGCAGTTAGTACTTGCATTTTGAAGGAAGAGTTTTAGATGGTTGAGGGAATTGAACTTCAAGCAGTAGGGATCGAAGTGATAAGTCTGTTGTTGTTTGTTCCCTTACTGGGCCTCGCTACTTTGTCTAGAAATCTCTATGGTAAGTGCATTTTCCAAATAGGTAGTAGAAAACCGCTTTCAAGCAATACCTCATAGGTAGCCACCCATGAAGGCATTAATGAAGACTCAATGGAAGACTGCTAGATCCCTCCTACCATTTGAGTATTTGTTCCTTAGCGGGCTATTTAAACCGAAAAAAGAAAAGAAAAAAGGAAGGTCGTATGTATATTTGTTGGAGCCTCCTTTTATTAGTTATACGAAAACAAAACGGTAGAAGGGTACATACCTATTTTGTTAGTTTTTAATTTGTCTTGATTTGTTTGGTCTGCCAGTGCTATATTGATTCATGAATGAGGCATCACCTACTTGAATCTTATTAGCCTCTAATAGTATATGCGTCTAAGTGAGCTTCTCTACTACTCTAACATAGACATAAGATTGGGCTAGTAGGTTCTATGTTAGCGTATTTGATGGCGCTAACCATATAAGCTTGTCACTGAGATAGTAGTAAGTATCAATGACATGATGGAGTAAAAATATTGATGTACAGTGTCATCAATACATAATTATAAGGTCTTGCATTGCTGAATTACGTCGAAAACATACAGATTAAGTCCATGGGCATAACACGTGGCGAAAACACAGTTGGTTGCACCAAGAACCACATAAACCAATTTTGCAAAAAAAGGAAATTGGGTAGATAGGATAGGCAGTGATAGTACATGAAAAAGAATCGAACATAAGATTCTTGATCAACTTCTTAATATTTGCCTCAAACTTTTGGAGATGCGCGGAGTTTGAGAGGGCCATCAATGTGAAGAGTGATCATGGTTTGGTAGTTGATCGGTTTCTTCTTTTCCCATAGCTTGAAACCAAATAAGTTTAACATGATGGAAGTGAACACCTTCATTTGCGAGTAAGCAAATTCTTTCCCAGCACACATTGGCGGCCCGACTAAGAAGCAAGAAATAACGTGACTTTAGTTGTATTGGGCTCTTTGCTCCCACAAATAAAAAATGAAAAAGATAATGAAAGAAGTCCAAATTAGTACCAATGGCAAAGTTTGTTTATTAAAATTTATTACCTGGAAGGCTGTGAACTTGAAAGGTCTCAATGTGGCACCAGCCATCTTCGTCGATCCACCTCTCTGGACGATATTTTTCTGCATCCTTACCCCAAATATATTTCATTGGTCCAATGGCATAAGTCTGATATGATACCAAATCACATTACTTAACGCTAAATCCATCTGGCAAGGTATCATCTTCAAAGCAATATTTGGCATTTTGCATACAAATCAGAGCAGGCCGAATAATTTAATAATCAGCAAATGTAAACACAAATAGCTTGGGAATAATAAAAGTGTATTTGTGCATGCAAGGTTAGATAAATGTGTAGATCTATCAATAAATTTACCGTAGGAACTGGATGGTGGAGTCTAAGAGCCTCAGATAGAGCAGCATGAAGGTATTGCATCTTGTCAAGAACATGAGTGATGGTCACCTTTTCTAAGAACTCGGTAACGGTTGCAACCTTTTCTTGTAAGTGTGGAAGTGTGCACATTCTGTACATGAACCATGACATAGTGGAAGCATTTGTGTCCCATCAAGCATGTAAGAAATTGGAACACATGTCCCTCAATTACTTCGGATCTTTATCACTTAAATCTAGAAACCTTGAGATGGAAATAATTTAGAGAGACTAACAAAAGATAGAACAATAAATGCAATAAAGTTATGCACATTATTATAGTAAGTTCAAATACGTATGATAAATATGTACTTCATGTCTAAATGCAATAAAGTTATAGAAGATAGCACAATAAATTTTCTTATTAATAACATAACTAATAATAACAACGAATTAATATAAAATATCTCCCTTGCATGATCACTTTGACGTATTTGAGCTTCAGGCCTACAGACAAAGCAAAAGTAGATGTGATCCAAATCAGTTAGAAGAATCATGTAGAATTGTGGTAATGGTAAATTTGTTTTGACCATAAGTAATGTTTAAATACCTTTTATTCTTTTATCCTACGAACCCTTTTAGATGGAATTTTATTGGTTGAAGTCTGGGATATTTCATTAGAATCACCAGTCGAAAATTCTTTTGACAAATAAGTAGAAAGAGGATAATTGAATGTCTAACTATTTATTAAAAAGGGAAACATATAAAAGTAAAGCTCATACCACATGAGTTTTATTTTTGTAAGTTTTCTTAGATTTGTTTTTTTATTTGAGGATTGAGGAATGTCAATGGACTTTGGCAAACAAAGTTGTTGATACACAAAAGAGCATAATATAATAAGAATAAAGCGTTGAATCAAGGAATTTGCATTTTTTTTGTATAGATATTAAATCATAGGCAGTAGAATAAAAGTAAATGAATACCTTTTCTTTCATAGGAGTTGAGTCGTTCTTATGTATGTTGTGAGGTGGATGGGCTTGGAAGGTATCATTTAAAATTTGTGATGCCTCTATCACCTTAGTGTACATTAAGACGTAAAATAATAAATAACAGTTAATGATAAATAAACATATGATTGATGGCTTGTGTAATAAATTCAACGGGTATGAAAACACATTCATAAAGGATAATTTTGTATATATATTTACCTGTTCAATTTGTTCTTCTATACGATGTGAATCAAGTTTGTAATCCACTTGAAAAACCTTATTAGTTGTAAAGCCATACCTCCCTTGACTTTGGATATTGTATTGGCTGATTTTGATCTCAAACACTATCGAAGAACCAATAATTTCATCTATTATGGCCTTAACAAATGGATACCATTTTCCTAATCCAATAAATGATAATTACTTAGTCACAATTATGTATTCTATAAGGTATATTGCATGGCATAAAGAACGAATGTGAAAATTGTGATAGCGTCGTCGTAATGGTTTTACCGATTCGATAAGCTTCTCCAACTCAGAAGCTAGATGTTTAAGCAATTCTTTTGCTTCATCGCCAAATATAGTTATTAATGCACTTTCTGTGTCATCTCGAATCCAAGCTTTAAGTTGATATCTAAAATTAATTTTATCAGATCACGAGCATAAAGTCGGGAGAAGTTTAGATGAATACATTGGGAAAAAAATCAGAATATAAATACACACCTAGCATCTGGAGATGGAATAGCGTTGTTGCAATTATTGCACCAATAGTGATCACCTTTGTCTATTACTTTCTTTCGACAACCGATTTTGGTGCAAGACTTATAGAACGGTGCATAATCATGAACAATATCATAAATAATTGCTTTGCATGTGCAGATTTGTCCCTGTATGGAGTGTAAGTATATTGATAAAATTAAAATTAAATATGGCATAGGCAAATGTAGAGTAAACTTACAACAGACTCTGCGTTCAATATTTGAATAATTTGTGAAAGCATTTTCCTGTTTCTTAAAGATTTGTCCTTCATATTACGTTCAATCGATGAAGACCATTATAGCATTGAAATATTTCTTTCTTTGAAAGTGGAGCTGTAAAAATATAAAATCTTTTGTCATACTTGATCAATGCCTAGTTAATGAAAGTGTATTCTATTTTTAATAAGTTTCCAATTTTTTTCGATTACTGTTTAGTAATTTAACACTTATGGAATTTCCAAGTTGACATAGACACAGGTTGCACTTGTTGAATTAAGGAACTATTGATATGAGAAAGAAAGAATTTAAGATTGAATAGGTAAGGCAAAAAAAATACAATATAGATTAGAAATCCAATATAATCACCATAATAGCTTCCAATAGTTAGCTTAAGTGACAACCAACACCGATGCGCTTGTTGCATAACGTAATCACATTATC
Source organism: Coptis chinensis (assembly GCF_015680905.1). Lineage (NCBI taxonomy): Eukaryota > Viridiplantae > Streptophyta > Magnoliopsida > Ranunculales > Ranunculaceae > Coptis > Coptis chinensis. The sequence continues at coordinate 42,642,980 of NC_141463.1, forward strand.
TATCAATTGTATTGCATTTTCCCATAGATTTATTTTCAGTTCAGTTCCACTACATAGATAGTATATTATTGTGTTAATGTATAGATTTGGTCATGCATTTTTTAAATTCTAAATTAGCATATGGAAAAGGCAAACCTGTTATTCTTCAAGAATATCTCTTTCAACATGAGTCCTTTTCTAAACATCAATTCTGAAACACCTTCAAGCGCACCAAACACATCTGCAAAAAAAAATTTGATGAAATAGTAATTTCTAATGAAATTTTTAGAATTAAAGACTTGTATTATATCATGGCAACTTACCTTGCAGATTCTGATTTTCTTTAGGAAGCAGACCTAATTTTGTTAAACTTAATGAAATCAAACTTATATTTTGGAATTTCAGGGTGTGCTTCAGAAGATCCCCTAACAATAGTATCCCATCTGATAAGGATAATATATTCATGTTGAACGGGGCGGTATTAATCCGTTCTTGTTTGCACGCTAAAGTTTTCAATGTGATATGCATGTAGAACATTTAAGAATGTGTTCGAATGGTTCTTAGGAACAATTGCTTGAATTTTATTTCCCTGAAAATAATTAAAAGCATTTAGGCAATCTCATAATTACATGGTAGTTAGGATTGTCAATGTATGAAATAACTGATTCTGTATTCTGAATGGTGTCTAGGACGTATCTCTTTTCAAATGAACTAAACTGAAATCTAGATTCTTGGCTTTATGGGAAGTGGTTGAGTAACTGCTTATGACTGAGATATTATGGGAGTTCAGATGTTCGACTGGTCCTAAATCCAGTTCATCCCATTTTTTGCAGGAAAATATTGAATAAGTATCAACCATTTTATTCCAAAAAAAAAAATTAAGGAGGAAAATATCTATAAGACGTAGAGTAATTCCTGATAAAATGCTTGAATATGACTTCAAAACGTGTTTAAAAAACCTGATTCAAATCCAAATTAACAATGTTACATAGCAATAATTTTTTCAAATAGATTTATGATAGTGTTTTTTTAGGCAAAGCTCTATTGAGCGTTAAAAGCAATGTTAGCGATGATAGTTTTTGCAAAAGCGAAACATGAACAAAATTGACTCCAAGAAATTCAAAAGGAGATTACAATAGAACATAAAAAATTGAGAATATTTTAAAGAATGAGTGTCAAGTGTTAAAAAAGAATGTTGAAGCCATAGACACATGACTCGAGGATGGGAGCTTGCAGTTTTTCAAAAATGAGTGTGTCGTGCTACATTACCAACATGTGTAAACAATTTGATTAAAGTCATCTCTGTATGAATTCATGTGAAGGAACAAAGTCAAGTGTGTTATGTATGTCAGAATGAAGTCCTAGTATCATACATGAATAATGACGACAACAATATAGTCTTGTATAGAGTTTAATTCCTAATTCCTAATCTAGTAGATGCCAATTAGAGCAACAAAATAGATGAAGCAAAGAATGTTATCAAAGCAGCAACAACGATCATTGAACACCCCGACCAGCAAGCCTCTACTATACCATATGGAATGGTTTGAGAAAAGTACGGTGGCCTGCTGTATGCCTCAGTAACATCTCTGTAGTGCCCTTTCCCATCTAATATATCTTTCATGACATCACTCTCTGTCAGAATCTTAACTGCCACTTGCATGCCATTAGGAAACTGACCTCTGCAGACAGTTCCATAGTAAATAGAGCCTACTTTAAAAGAGAAATTTGATGTAAGGGTTGAAAATCGACGTGGTTTCCCTCTTGCCATTTCACTTATTAACATTTCAATGGATTCATCGTTAGCATTGGCATATTCTCACGAAAACTTTCCACAAAATGAAATTTCCAATCACTTTCCTATTAAGCCTGTTTGTAATATTCAGATTTTGATGAAAACCTTTTTTTAGTTCATTAATATCTTTACCTTCTGCAGCCACCCATCCATACTAAAGTGTTTTAATGCTTCCATCTCTGCCAACAAAACATTCAATTTTTTTTTCTAGACCCAACCATAGTAATCTCTGTCTTGGATTTGTTTGAAGGAATTTTAAATTTTAGAACATTGTCATGAGGTACAGGTACCTACTGAGTTTTAGGATAGCAATCAAGGGAAGATAATTTAATACTGATGTAATAATGACACAGACATTATGCAACAATACGCCTAAACAAAATAACTGAGATACATCAAGAATGTTAATGAAGGTTTCTGTGAAGGAATGAATCTTGTTTGAACAACTTTCAGTGTTAACTGGGTATCAACCTTCTCTGATACTTGTCGAGTTACTTTTGTCGCTGATGATGTCTATTTACTATTTGCTTCATTCTTAAGAAATGCAATTTATGTTAAAGGTAATCAACCAGAAGTCTCTTCATTTTGGTTTTTAATAAGAAAAACTGAACCGCAACTAAGTTTATTTACAATTCTAGTTTTTTTCCCTAATGTAATCTGCTTAATAGCGGGATGAGTTTGATTCTATGAAGAATTAAGTCTTGTTCCTACGCCATTTGGTGGGGACCGAGTATTAAGCTCTTCATGTATTTTATGCTTTGATTCTTTAAGATGGAGGGCTTTGAGCTATTGGGACAGGTGCTGCTTTAGTCCCATCTATTCCGTTCTATGAAGAATTACACCTTGTGATAACATCAGTTTATGGTAATTGAGCAATAAGTTCTTACCGTATTTTCTTAGTTGCTTTTTTATGATGGAGCATGTTCAGCTCTTGAGAAAGTACAGGCGTCGCTTTAGTTTAATCTGTTTTATTCTATAGAGATGCAAAGGATTTTAATAGAAATTCATACGTATTCTTAGCTCTAGACTCAAAATTTTTTTTTTGCTTACTTTGCTTGGAATCTCGGAGTGTTTAGAAGCTCCATTTGCATAAATAGGTTTCTGAGGAATGCTTGTTGCTGGAGATTGATCATAAACCCCCTTCACAATTTGATGGGATGTTTTTGAAAGATGGATGGTCTTATGCTCTTGCAATGTTCTCGCTGTACCACCGAGGAACTTTTCTTCTTCTGGCGGGTCAACTGCTGTTGGAGTCCGTTCTCTTCCATCTGCTGTTCTCTAAAGAGAAGCAGGGTATGTTAGAGAAATCAATCAATGCACTTCAATATAGCTTATTAGCAAAATACAAATGTACTGCTCTTCTGTTTTTAGGCCCAAATTCTGATTATTTACAGTGATTAATAGCATGTGACATCAGATCTTTTCTAAACTGAAAGCGAATCAAAACTAAGCTAAACATCTACTGAAATCAGTGGACATCTAAAATGAGTAAGCTCCCACTGGAGCTAAACGGAGGGGTCCTGCGACGAACCAAGTGGTGACACTATCTGACCAAGCGGGAACAAAAAGCTTCTAGTACTTGGAGGTCAACTTTAGTGACATCCATATTTGATCCTTTTTAAAATTTACTTCCATTCTATCATTATCAAATTGATAAAACTCTGGATCAGGGACATCAACAGGCTAAAATTCTTGATTTTTCTTGTGATCAAGCACGATTTTTTCAACATTGTGTTCCAAAGTGGTTGTTTCTTTGAAATTTCTCTTAAATTTCACCTCTCTATCTCATTTTTTTTTCTTTTTTTTTCCAAAACCAGCGACCTTTCGCCACCAATACTTTTCAAAAGTTGAGCCGTGATGTACTTCTACTTAGATCATTGTCACCATTCTATAGACCAACGAGTTCCACCCTCAAATTTAGCTCAGCATCAGAAGTCCCCACGGTGGAGATTAACCCTACCATCTTCACCAGGGTTGGTTCCATGACATTCATTGTTAATTGATTTTGTGCACTCCTATACCATACCTTGATTCCCTGAGCTAGAGAACTGCAAGGGTTGCTGTTTGGTCTGGCAGGTAGGACCTATGGGTTCGGGGTACCCCTGAGATGTTGGCTAATAAGCGGCGGGCTTTTACTCTTTCTCTATGATAAGAGCCCAAAACTGTAGTTTTAACCCCTTAATAATCATACTGTTAGACCAATTATGTGAATAATAAGTAAGAGTTAATACTGATTACGTGTTTTTATGCATTTCAGGGCTTCAAAGTCCATTATGCGCTTGAAATGTGCCACTTTAGCGAGATAAAGGAGCAAAAGTCGTGAGAACTTCCGAATGCCATATCTTTGGACTCAGACCTCGGATTGAGGCCTACCTTATGTCAAAACGACCGGCTCGGAAAGAGCTTTGCAATGGTCCAAGCCTTGACCCAATCAGAGGAGCAGAAGTGGACGAAAAGTCTGTGGAAGCTAACTGCAGCTGAAGAGGCCTTTTTGGACTGAAAGAATTGGGTTTTGGGCCTGATTCTCTGGCCCAAACCCCCAGCTCCAAGCCCATGCACGAATTTTGGATCTGGATGTATAAAAACAAAAGCTTAGCTCTTTGTTAATGGTAGCTAGTTAGACCTAAATTTAGATATAGAATTATAGATCTAGTTTTATTAATTAAATTAAGTTTTAGTTCCATTTAAATTCTTGTTTTAGATTAAATCCTTGAATCATTGTTCTTGATAGATTAGATAAATAAAGTAGTATTTTTTTTATCAAGTTCGAATTTGTCAATTCCATTTTAGATCTAAATTCAATTCTTGTCATTGTTTTATTCCAGCCATTAAATTAGATTCATTATTGCTAAATTAAGTAATTCTCAAATTCTCACATTATGTTTAGTTTAGATTCAATGGTAAATGTTAGATTGATGACTCAAGGCTAAACCTCCATTAGAGGGGTTGATGAAGCTTTGATGAAACCTTAGTTGTTTAGTATAGAAACGTTGTAGCATCTATTCCACTCAAGAAGGTCGCGTTTCGCCATGAGAATGGGTGGGCGACCTCACATGCTAGTTAGTACTTGGTAGAAATGCCATGAACACTAGGGATTAGACTCGGAATTCTTGCCGCGTAAAACGCGTAAGAATCGAGATACCACAATCTGTACTAGGTCATTAAGTTGGATTCGAGGTGGATTCGATTCCCCTCTAATTCCTTTATCTAGAGTCAAACAATAGTATTTCCATAGCATTTGTAGTTAATTTCTAGTAATCATCTTAAGTAAGTATCGTAGTATAATATTTCGTAAAGCTCTCATTGACTTAAGAGTGACTAGTTAGACTTAGAAAACAATCCATGCTAGGGAACTAGGAGTGGAGCGAACCCATTATCCATTTAGTGCAATTCGCATTGAGAGTAGAAGCTTTGATAATTGACACGTAAAAGAATTAAGTTTAGTTTACTTACGTTTTGAATTCATAGTTCATTTCGTAGGTAGACTATTCATTTTACATTTATCAAATGGCGCCGCTGCCATCTTAGTTGCACTTTAGCATTGTTTTCATAATATAATTAGTTATTTTTAAGTCCCATTTCACCCACCCACCCTTGTTTGATTCATACTGTGGTTGCCGTTTCAGTTTTGGAAAAATTCAGAAAAATTCGGCGGCGAGCGCCATCTTCTTGGACTTCACCACCAAAGAAGCGCGACCAGCTATCTTCTTGGACTTCACCGCTTATACACTGGCCAGCGCCAGCAAAAGCGACCGACCAGCTATCTTCTTGAGCTTCGACTTTGCCCTTGGCCCCAGCATCGAGATGGAAGCGCGCCGCGCCTCTCCTCTGAAATTCGGGGATTTCCCGGTTTGATTTAAACTTGAATTGTCAAGTTTTTCAGTGTTCTAATATCTTATTACACAACACGGCATTACCAAGGCGCTATTCATAAAAGCGAAACAAGGGCGCTATCGGGTATTCCTTTCTTCCATACCTCGCATTTTCGGTTAGAGGTTTTATACTAGTATATCGAGAATTGTTTGGAGTGTTGCATGTTAGTTAAAGCTCAACTTAGTCTTGCATGAGATTAAAGGTGCAGTCGAACAAAACAACAAAAAGCGTAATTACACCACAACAAACAAGTCTATCTAGTACACCACCCGACACCTCTAGCTAATATCACACACACCATACGACATAATGGGTGAAGAAGAGACTCCTCTCCGACTTCTACAAAGCTTTGGCGATAGCCCTAAGTCTTGCATCGTTCTAGCGGACCCGATGGGGATTTTGAATTCCCCAAACATATTTAATCTGTTACCCGTTTTCCATGGTCTAGACCATGAAAAACCTTACCAACATCGCGTAGGATTGAACAAGTCCTTACAACATTCCACCATCCTACGGTTGATGCGGACAGATTAAACTAAGGGTATTTCCTTTCACATTAGCCGATAAAGGCGTCTTGGTTAAGCTGCCCAAAGCCTAATTACGTGGACTTCGTGGGCTAAACTTGTTGTTGTTTATGGAACATTTTACCCCCCTAAAGAAACGGATGAAATGCTTTCCAAGATTCATTTCTTCCGGAAATGAAACCTCATGAATCATTTTAGAGGCATGGAATCGTTCACCGATCTCCTTATAGAGTGTCCACACCATAACCTAGCAAAGACCGTTAGTTAGTGCCTTTTTCAAAGGACTTCAACATCACCATAAAGAAGTCCTTGACATAATGGCCAGGGGTAGTTTCCTAAGTAAAGGAGCCGCGGAGGCTTACAAATTTTTAGAAGACCAAACTAAGCGGAATAATAATTGGGGGTAGTGATGATATCCCCGCTCCGCTAGTTCTTCTTCAACGATCAAGGCCGCCCGGTATGTTTGAGAATAAAACCGATCGAACTTAAAAATTTTTCGAATCTCTAACTAAAAAGTGGAGGCTATTTACGTTCAACAAAAGCCTATCCCGTCATGAATGTAAACTCCAACCCATGTACTTTCTGTTTGAGTCGAGCACCACGACAATTATTGTCCTCTAGCTTATGAACAACAACCACGAGCGGGATAATGTTTACTCTATTAATAACTATCCTATTCCTAAGCGCCCTTGGAGGCGACATCCCAACTTCGGTTGGAGAAATAATCAACAAGTAACACCTCCAGTACAATAATCAAAGCGTTAGGCAAACAAACAATTATAACCAAGCTTCCTTAGACAAGGACAAGGACAAAGTCAAGGGAATTATAATAATTATAACACCCAAAGCGCCTGACCTAGGCAAGGTCAAGCACAAGGTCAAAATAATTATAATAATTATAATACCAATAGAGGTATCGTTCGGTTAATAATAATAACTATCACAACCCACCCATAAATAATCAGCGAGAGATAGTTCGGTCGCACCACCCGTGACTACTACACCTACACAACGGATCGTTATCGGCGCTTTATCTGAGGTTACCCAACAACTTTTCCAATCAATGACTAAATCAAATGAGCGGATCTTACAATCAATAAATCGGGGCATACTGACGGTTAGCCCAAAAGAACCAAAGTGTTTCGAGGTCAAGCTATACCAAACCCTAAAACAAACAAACCGCGACCTTTGAGGTAAGCGGTAATTCTAGTGCGGAAACTACAATGCGTAGGTGACCTAAATGCCATCACCACTCTCCGTTACGGAAGAGTGGTTGATAACTAAAATAACTTGCTCCTATAGTTACCCCATCGATTACTCCACTACACGGATATCGAACTAGATACGAAATAGAAACGAGGAGCCTACCACGGTAGAGGTACCGGTTAAACCACAACCAAAGAAACCGAAAGCCAAGGTTACCGCGGCAAGTAGAGCCATATCGCGAAATATAGAAGCGAAACCACCGTTCCCTCAAAATTAGCCATGCTAACTAGGGATACAAACTTTGAGGAAATTAGGAGCGTTTTCAAGAATCTAGCGATAAACCTCCCTTTTCTCGAAGCTATTAAAAGCTTCCTAACCACGCTAAGTTTCTTAAAGAGTTGTGCACTACTAGGCGTAAGGCGAACATACCCAAAGGCGCCTTTTTAACGAGCGGTTCCCAACTTTATCCGAAAATAATGGAATTGTTAAGTACAAGGACCACAGTTAGATCCCTCTTTGTAAAATGCACCTTAGGAGATTCCCACCACGGCGACCGCTTTATTAGACACGGGGCGAGTGTTAACTTACTCCCCGTATTACTTGTATAAACAAATAGGTCTACGAAATGCAACCTACAAAAATAGCGTTGCAATTAGCGGACGGTCAATTAAGTATCCTAAAGGTGTAGTGGAAAACGTGCTTGTTAAGGTTCGAGTTTCTACTATCCTGCTGATTTTGTTATCCTCGATACAGAAGTCGCTAATGACTCCGTACCGATCATCTTAGGACGCCCCTTCTTGGCAACTGCCAATGCGCTTATAAATTGTCGCGATGGAAAGATGTCCTTATCTTTTGGCCATCTTTCTGTCGAGGTAAATGTTTTTAAAATGATGAAACAGATTACGGAGTTAAAATCTATAGATGGGGAGGTTAGCATGATCGAGAGTTTAGCTCAAGATTATTTTAACAACACGTTTCCTGAAAACAATATGTACAAATTCCTTTCTTTTGGAACTTCTGATTTTGTAAATGACTCCTACTTAGAGGAAGTCAACACCATCCTAGAGTCCACACCAATTGTAGACCCGTCGGTTGCTCCATACACGGATTATGAAGACTTGCTACGGCGGTATTCATTATGCAAAATGAGGACCGGACCGAAATATCTATTGATTTTCCACCCACCCGTGCTTAAACCTCTTCCCGAATTAAAATATATACAACTTGATCCGGATGGTAGTCATCCGGTAATTATATCTTCTTTGTTATCTAAAGATGAAGAGACATCTTTAATAAGGGTGATTAGGGGAACATCGGTCTGCGATTGGTTGGTCCTTAAGCTGACATTAAGGGCATCGACCTAATATGCGCACTCATCGTATACATTTGGAGGATAGCGAAGACTTCTCCATGAAACCCTCGGTAAAGCGAACCACCTGCCATGAAAGAGGTGGTTAGGGAAGAAGTCTTGCGATTACTTGGATCGCGGGTATTATATACCCAATCTCCGATATAGCGAATGGGTAAGTCCCATTCATGTAGTTCCTAAGAAATCGGGAATTACCATGATGCGTAGCGGGAAGGGTGACTATGTTGTCACTCGAGGTCCTATGAAATGGAGAATCGTATTGATTCTGGGCGTTTAAATGCTATGACCGCGAAAGGATCACTTTCCCTTACCATTTATAGATCGGATGCTAGAGCGTCTAGGCTGGTCATGCCTTTTATTGTTTCTGGATGGCTACTCTGGCTATTTTCAGATTATTATTGATATTGATGACCAAGAAAAGACCACCTTCACATGTCCCTTGAACATATGCCTATAAAAGCGAATGCCTTTTGGCCTTTGTAATGCTCTGGAACCTTCCGGTGTTGTATGCTTCATATATTTAGTGACATGGTAGAAGCTTTATGGAAGTTTTCATGGATGATTTTCTATCTATGGAGACTCCTTCCGCGGTTTGTTTGTCTAACTTTGTCTAAGGTTTTGACGCGGTGTGAAGAAAAGAGCCTCGTTTTAAATTGGGAAAAGTGTCATTTCATGGTCAAAAGGGCATAGTACTAGGTCATATTGTATCTAGTGATGGCATCGAAGTAGATAAAGCCAAACTAGATAAGATAAGCGACCTACCTAAACCACGGACTGTCCGGTGAGATTAGAACCTTTCTAGGCCATGCGGGGGTTTTATAAAGCGTTTCATCAAAGATTTTTTCGAAAATAGCTAGGCCTTTAACTAACCTCCTTTTGAAAGATGCAATCTTTGATTTTAATTTTAACTGTAAACAGGGCTTTTGAAACCTTAAAAGCCGCCCTAACCACTGCACCTATTATCTGACCTCGATTGGTCTAAACCATTCGAACTCATGTGTGATGCTAGTGACTATCACGGTTAGTCTTTCTTTAGGACCGAAAACTAGATAATAAGTCCACTGTTATTTATTATGCTAGTAAAACTTTAAACGCGATGCTCAACGGAATTATACAACTACTGAAAAAAGATTCTTAGCTGTCATTTTATGCTTTAGATAAATTTAGTCCTTATTTGGTTGGTTCTAAAACTTTGGTTTACCGACCACCATGCGACCATAGGTACCTTCTTGCCAAGAAGGATGCTAAGCGAGATTAATCCGATGGATTCTTCTCCTGCAAGAGTTCACATTAGAAATAAAAGGACAAAAAGAGGGTGGAAAGCGTGGTTGCCGACCACTTATCTAGACTTACAAATGGCGATAGTAGTGATTAGAGTCCATACGACTCTTTTCGGATGAGCATCGTATGCTATTTTTTCATCACCATGGTATCACGGACATAAATAAATTATTTAGCGGCTGATGTTATGCCTCATAATTGGTCAAGAAATGAGCGTAAGAAGTTCTTGGCGAGTCAAGATATACTATTGGGATGAGCCCTACCTTTTTTAGTATTGTCGCGGATCAGTTATTATTCGTTGCATTCCCGATTGGGAATATAATGAAGTCCTATCGTTACGCCATGACAAAGAGTGTAGTGGCCACTTTAAGCGGAATGAAAACAGCCGCTAAAGTTCTTCAATAATGGATTTTATTGGCCTACCCTTTTTAAGGATGCCCAAGTGCATTGCAAGGCGTGTATTAGTTGCCAACAACTTGGCGAATCCATGGCGTAATATGATGCCTTTAAATCCAATCTTGATAGTAGAAATTTTTCGATGTTTGGGGTATTGATTTCATGGGCCCTTTCCACTGTTTCCCCGCGGTTATATTTATATTCTAGTTGCCGTGGACTATGTGTCTAAATGGATAGAGGCCCTAGCTTGCGTAGCAATGACCATAAGACCGTGGTATTTTTATTAAAGAATACATTTTCATCGGTTTGGCATTCCTAAAGCCATCATTAGTGATGGTGGAACACATTTTACAATGAGTTGTTGCATCCCTAGTTAAAAAGTATGGAGTTACACACAAAATAGCAACTCCTTATCATCCACAAACTAAGCGGACAAGTAGAAGTTTCTAATAGGAAATCAAAAGATTTTGGAAACAACGATAAACCACGATAGGAAAAGACGGGTCGAAGCGTCTATCGGATGCCTTATGGGCATATAGAACTGCTTTCAAAACTCCTATAGGTATGTCTCCTTTAGACTTGTATTTGGGAAACCATGTCATTTGCCGTTGAATTAGAGCACCGTGCTCTGTGGGCTATAAAAAAAGCCTTAATTTTAATATTGATGAGGTGTCAAACGCAAGTTACAATTAAATGAGCTTGAAGAAATCCGCGGCGATTCTTACGATCTCGCGAAGGATTATAAAGCCAACATGAAGCGTGTTCATGATAAGCATATCTTCGCGTAAAGAGTTTGTGGTCGGACAAAAGGTTTTGCTTTACAACTCCGTCTACATATTTTCCCGGGGAAACTAAAACCCGTTAGTGCGGTCCTTTTAAGTTCTTGAAGTCACCCCTTACGGGGCAATTACCTTGGTAAATCCCGATGACAACGGCGGTACCTTTCAAGTTAATGGTCAACGGTTAAAACATTTTCCGCGAACTTTTGTCCCGATGTGGAGGAAGTCCTTTTACGGGGACCACATCTATGAGGACTGACCTTGTCATTTGGTGTACTTACTTTCATTTCCATATCTTGATAAGTACACCATTCAGGTAAACCGGGCCCCTCCTTATGGAGTGTGTGGTACATAAGTACGGATCCTAAGTCCACCGTTCACATAATTCCGTTTTCCACTTTTCGCATGTTTTTCTCGATTTTTGAGTCATGTTCCTCTATGGAGTGAATTATGTATTTATTGTTTTTCGTGTTTCTTATAGTAAACAAATAAAAATAAATTAAAATTCATAAAAATCATAGACATAGCAATCCAACAAGTCTTGGGAATCTGACTTTAAACGACCCACGTTGTAAACAAATTTTGTGGTTAAAAATTTGTTTGGGGGTGGGAAATCGATCTTTCCATCCGGATTGCTCGAACTTTCTAGTTGTGTTGTTTAGGTCCATTAGTATAGTTCATTTTGGTTGGCGTTATCAAATTTAGTGTTCATTCGTTAAGCATAACTTACGTCATGCACGCACTACGAGGCGTTTTCCACTATCTTATTCGTCACCCCCGGTTGGAATCGAGTGTTTTATGGATCATTGGATTGGAAATTCTCTCCTGATCATTTCCATATCTCATTCGCAAGAATCGGACCGATAACGAAGCGGAAATCTAGTTTGAAATTAGCGGCTAAAATCGACAAAAAGTTGAAAAATACGAATTGGGCTTGGGCCTTCAAGGCCTTATCATAAAGCCAGCCAGCGCATAATCATAAGCGACCAGCTCAAAACTCTGTAAGTCAAAAATCCAAAGAGCGACTTCTCTCTATCTGGCAGCGCCAGCCATACCACTCAAAACCGGATCGCGATCTTCTTCTTCTCGGCCGCTTGACACAAAGTATAAATCAAACCCTAGCAACCCAAAAAAAAAAAAAAAATAATAATAAAAATAAATAATAGAATATATTCAAATAGAAACACCACCCACGCCCATAATAGAAACTCAACACCAATCTTCCACAATCTCCAACCGATCCCACCATCCGAAACCACCAACCAATTCGAGTTTGAACACGCGCCGAACCTACCATAACCACCACTTTGTTGGTTTGGTTAGTTTTCATCAAACTTCGCATCCACCACCATCTACAAACCCCAAATCAGTAAATAACTTCAATGGCATAACGGCGTAGAATTCTGCGGAAAACGCGTTTGTTTCCGAAGCGGTTTAGCGCCATTTTATGACGCCGGAGATGTTAAAGAGACATTGGAGCGGTTGTGGTATTTAACGGAGGATTTCTATCACTATGAATTGGTAGAACAGTTTTATAAGAAGCGAAGTGGAGGAAATAGGATTTTCATTAGGATAGCGAGGAGCGGAAGGAAGTTCTGAGGCGGTTGTTGGTGAGCTATTAGGAATCACCCACAGTAACCAACCTAGATCGACCATTCGGGAATCCAAGAATCTGCGGTTCTGTTTTGATGAAAGATCTGGTCATAGAGGGTGAATACAATCGATATCTCATTCGTTAAGCGGGCGACCACGAGAACCAATCAAATCAACCGGTCGCTCGATGGATTGGTAAAACGTCCTCGGGAAAGACAAAGTCGGCGACATCGGACTTGATTAATGCGCGCGTTCTCTGGAATTTGCAAACGAAGGAGTATAATTTCTGCATCCTTGATTTAATTTTGAATGTGATTAGAGGAGTGGGAAAGAGCCTCGCGCCTCTTCCCGTATTGATCACTAAGATCATGCTCTCATTTAGAGCCGTCGCTAGATCTGCTCCTATTAAGATCAAATTGCCTTCTAATGCAAGTATTTATAAAGAATGCATTCAAAAGACTTGGCCGTTGTCGGCAGAGAAGGAAGCTGAGTCGGATAATGAAGGGGAAGATATGACATGGTTGGTTGAGGATAATTTTGATAGTCATACTTCTAATTTAGAAGCCGAATGATAATCTTTGCAAACTGGTTTTGCGATCACGATTATCATATCTGTGAAGATATTAGACATAGACAAATCGTGATTTCCGCAAATAAGCAAAGCGGACCTTCAGGACGGCGGTTGAAATGCTTTCGTAAAGGGTCGACAAGATATAATGTTTAACTTGGAGGTTATCCACAAGAATCACCAAGCCCGATTATCACGATACTCAAGACCGAGATGGAAGCCGCGCTTGTTCAGGATAGAGATGCTCTGGCGCATGCCACTCATAGATGAGTCTGTCTCCGTTGAGTCGAGAGGCATGGCGTCGTCGCCCCAAGAGCCGGATGGCTCAAGCCATTCGACACCACAGAGCCAGTCTCCATCTCAGGGACCATCTTCTTCACACGCCTAGGTGTTCACCATAAATTGGGTCCTTTTATTTCATTGTCTTTATTGTTTTGTAGTGGAATTTTACTTCAGTAGTTAGATTTGAATATTAAGTTGTTTGTTTTAGATTATTTGGATTCCATATTATTTTAATATAATTTATTTTGATCATCTTTCGAAAGGTTGTCTTGGAGTAAAAGTTGAAATTAGGCCGATATCGGCATATCTATGATTTTTTTGTAGTGGTAGCATGATATATAGGAGAGTTTAGAAGTTACTATTCTAAACCAAGTTTAAAAGATACCAGGGTTGTTAGGAAATCAAAGCTATGGATAGTTTCCGTTTTCGGGTTTGGCAGTTTCCTATTTCCGGAAATGGCCTTAAAACAATTTGGCAACTTGCCGATTCGTTTTGGAAACCGAGAACCTATTTAAACTTCCATCATACTACACTCACAACCCACACTACACCCCACAATCATCTTTCACTTTTCACTCCAGCCCTTTTTCTTGTTTTTTCTTGTTTTTTCTTGTTTTTTTCTTAGAAACTCAATTTCTGCACTCCGCACGAAGCGCCAGCAAAGGCTGGCAGCGACTTCGCCCTACTTTCTTGTAAACTGAAAAATCACTAGAAGCGCCAGCGCCAAGAAGCGCGACCCGCGCTCAAACACTGGAAATCGAAAATTTAACAGAAGCGACCAGCACCAAACACTAAAATCGTAAAGCGCGACCAGCTAAAAACATAAATTCAAAAACCCGAAGCTCAAACATCCCAAACCCAAGCCTCCGATATAAACCGCGAAATTTTAGATTTTTTGAGGTTCTTCCAGGTTTTTCGCAGCTATTCTACAAAGTAGTGTTGAGATGACACCACCTATAGTCATTCCTGAACAGTCTTTTGAAGACTTGATGGGAACTTATACCTATGGAGCATCGTTCCGCGAGCGGATCTTGCAATTAGGATGGCGACATCTTCTGGTGAGTGATGACGATTCTTTTTCACCTAAGCTAACGAATTCTTTTATAATAATATTACTTTCTTTTGTACCCAAGAAGGAGAACAAAATTTTTCCTTACTATTGATGGAATGCGACTATGGAATTCAATAAACACTTGATAGCTTTGGTTTTGGATTGCCATTACGACCACTATGCACACGTGGGGATATATGACCGGATAACTTCATACCTATATGAATATGCCTATTTCCATGAGTATTATGGGGGGGGGTATTTAATTATCATGGACCAAGACCAATATAACATCATACGAGTAGCCTATCACTGAATGTAGGCCTGAACCATGTTGTTCATCATGATGAACATTCTAGAAACGGCGGTTTATACGCCAAATAATACATTGGTGGCGTTTTCCTTGCTTTAGGCGAGGGGCGTCGTCGGTATGACATTCCCCCGAGTTTTAGTTGCTACGTTGAGCGAGGCCATACCTTGAGGCATAAGTACCTTCTTATGCCTGTCTTGGTTTTGCCGCCTTATCGCGGCTTGCTTACCTACCGTATTACGTACCGCGATTACCGCAGTTGGAAAAGGTCGAAATCATGAGACCTACCAATGGATGTGGTACGATCATTCGAGCCATGACTTGGCGGGATGGCGGAGTCTGCAACCACATTTGGTTGCTCCTTACACCCCATCGGACCAAATATCACTAGAGGGTTAGCATTAGTTGATGATACCGCGGTAAATGGCGTGGCAAGTTGTTATGGCATGGCGGGATCGCGAAAAGAACCTCATATAGAAGAGGAGGATGGCGAGTAAATGTTGGGGTGCGGGTAAGTTTTAGTTAAGTTAGTATGCGCTTATGTCCCAAGCAATTTAATTCTTTAACCCCATAATGGGTGGAACTCTTATAGTGTTCGCGTCGGTTTTATTTTTCCTATATTAGTACGTTCTAACATTGTTTTGCCGGATGTTTTCTGAATTTCAGCGTTTCCATGGTATTTTTTTCTACCCTCTTTATTTAAATGCTTTGAGGACAAAGCATGCTTTTTGTTTGGGGGCATAGAAACTTCGTGTAATTAAGGCATCTGTTAGGATATAGATATGTATAATATGCTTTGTTTTCTAGTTAAAATTTAAAAAAATTCAAAAATAAATAAAAACTATGCTATACACACTTAGGAATATTGGTATTGTTTTCTTTCTCCATGCTCTTAACAATCTAGAAGTCTCATAGCTTTTGCATCGAATAATAGTTAGAAACTTAGGTTAATATGTAGGTAATAATCTTTGCATCTATCTATAAATATATTACATGAGTATCTATGATTGTTTTGGCGATAAGTTTCTGAAATCTAGGCTAGAGTACTTATTCTACAAATCCTGTGAGAATATAGCCTAAAGCCTTATATGAGTGAAACATTTGAGAAATGACACAAGGGAGAAGTAAAATCCGGATAGAAAATCACACGTCCACTTGCTTGATCACTATGCCATATCCTAAAAAAGCGAGAATTTAGGCGCTCTTTGGATCGATATAGCGAAATTCAAACCTATGAATTATTTTCCGCTAATTAAGCCACTCTGAGCCCTTTCTTTAGCCTTCCATAAACCACAATTCCTTTACCAAAACAAAAAAAACAAAACAAAAAAAAAAAAATCAACCTACCCAATTTAGAATAAGTCCGAGAATAGAATGAGGAAGAAAGAAGAAGAGAAAACACATGTAAACAAAAATTAGTTAATTGCTTGAGAAAATAAAGAAAAGAAGTTTCCATCCAAAGAAAAAAAAAAAAAAAAAAAAAAAAAAAAAAAAAAATAAAAAAAAAAAAAAAAAAAATAGAAAAAAAAAAAAAAAAAAAAAATGGCTAAGGATGGAAACAAAGTGTAGAAGCAAAAGTAAATAACAAGGTTTTCTCTAGTTACATAATATGAAGACTCTATTATCTCGGGACTTGTTCTTTTTTGAATATCCATTTCCTTCCTTCTTAAACCATCTCCTAATCCCATGACACCTAATAAAGACCTCTAGCTCGATTAGGAATAGGTTAGTGTGATAGTAAGTGGCAGATGTGTTTGATCGACCCGGCTTCCTTGTTGTCATTGAGATTGTAAGGTAAAGTGTGCCCACCTGCTTTGGAGTATGCTAAAACTTGAGTGGAAAAATCGAGAGAGGTTTTGTCTTGACATTTTATGTGAGGACCTACTTAAGGGCTATTCGAGGAGTTCTCGAAAACAAACACGCTAAACATTTCATAGTATTACTCATTGTTATATGTTTATTGTAGATGATTGATTATTATGCATATATTAACTTAGGGTTTTACTGTTATTCTTATGTAATTGCTATAGAGATGTATAGATAGTTGAGCATGAAGGGGAAAACAATAGTTTTATTTCTTAGTCGTTGTAGTATAGATGAAGTTTGTGAGTACCTTCATTTGGAAAACTCTCACGAGGCTATAACTTCGTCCACTAGGGAATTCCTAGTGGTTTAAAGGCCTTGTTGCATATGGTCAATGTAATCGCACTCAAAAAAACGAGATTAGGTAGAACTCCATTTTTGGTCACTTATTCTAATTTCTCATATTTGCTTGAGGACAAGCAAAATCTTTGTTTGGGGGGTGGTTTGATAAGAGCCCAAAACTGTAGTTTTAACCCCTAATAATCATCTTGTTAGACCAATTATGTGAATAATAAGTAAGAGTTAATACTGATTACGTGTTTTATGCATTTCGGGCTTCAAAGTCCATTATCTTGTGAGAAATGTGCCACTTTAGCGAGATAAAGGAGCAAAAGTCAGTGAGAACTTCCGATGCCATATCTTTGGACTCAGACCTCGGATTGAGGCCTACCTTATGTCAAAACGACCGGCTCGGAAAGAGCTTTGCAATGGTCCAAGCCTTGACCCAATCAGAGGAGCAGAAGTGGACGAAAAGTCTGTGGAAGCTAACTGCAGCTGAAGAGGCCTTTTTGGACTGAAAGAATTGGGTTTTGGGCTGATTCTGCCCCCAACCCATGGCTCCAAGCCCATGCACGAATTTTGGATCTGGATGTATAAAAACAAAAGCTTAGCTCTTTGTTAATGGTAGCTAGTTAGACCTAAATTAAGATATAGAATTATAGATCTAGTTTTATTAATTAAATTAAGTTTTAGTTCCATTTAAATTCTTGTTTTAGATTAAATCCTTGAATCATTGTTCTTGATAGATTAGATAAATAAAGTAGTAATTTTTATCAAGTTGAAATTTGTCATTTCCATTTTAGATCTAAATTCAATTCTTGTCATTGTTTTATTCCGACCATTAAATTAGATTCATTATTGCTAAATTAAGTAATTCTCAAATTCTCACATTATGTTTAGTTTAGATTCAATGGTAAATGTTAGATTGATGACTCAAGGCTAAACCTCCATTAGAGGGTTGATGAATCCTTGATGAAACCTTAGTTGTTTAGTATAGAAACGTTGTAGCATCTATTCCACTCTAGAAGGTCGTGTTTAAGCCATGAGAATGGGTGGGCGACCTCACATGCTAGTTAGTATCCGGTAGTAATGCCATGAACACTAGGGATTAGAACTCCAATTTCTTGCCGTAAGAACGTGAGAATTGAGATACAACATTCTGTACTAGGTTGTTAAGTTGGATTCGAGGTGGATTCAATTCCCTCTAATTCCTTTATCTAGAGTCAAACAATAGTATTTCCATAGCATTTGTAGTTAATTTCTAGTAATCATCTTAATTAAGTATAAGTAGTATAATATTTAAGTAAAGCTCTCATTGACTTAAGAGCGACTAGTTAGACTTAGAAAACAATCCATGCTAGGGAACTAGGAGTGGAGCGAACCGTTACTCCATTTAGTGCATTAATTCGCATTGAGAGTAGAAGCTTTGATAATCGGACACGTAAAAGTTTAAGTTTAGTTTACTTACGTTTTGGATTCGTAGTTCATTTCGTAGGTAAACTACTCATTTTTATAGTTATCATGGCCCAATGAACAAGAAACCAAAGAAAGACCTGCAGAGAGAAACAATTATTGCGGTTAAAGTAGCTCTCCCCAACAAGATTTGCCTTCGGCGATGAGTGGGTCATGTTTCTGATGGCGTTACTCCAGGTAATTTTTGGTCTAAAAAACCCTATATAAATCATCCTAAATGACTGTTATCTTTAGTACTAACTACTTAGGGCTATTATATGCTACATCAAACTTCCCGGGCATCCATATTGGTAGATTTCTTGATGTGTATTCCAAATCCATGCAGAATTGATTATATCTGACAACAACATCACTGTTGAGTACCATTGTTTTGGATGCACTTATGATCGGAAACAAGTTAGAAAAGCAGGGGCAAATGGAGCTTATGAGGGAACACAATCGGTGAACTATATTGGAACATAATTAGGTTATGAGGGTTTTAACCCTTTTTGTCAATTTATGATTTTTCTATTTCTCCCGTGTAAGAATTGACATTACCAAAGTTAAAGTGCTTGTAGAATTGTATGCATTCATTTGTTACTCTAGCATAACAGACTTTGAAAACTCCTTAATCTACCCATACCAAAATTTTGCCTTATGGTTTCTTTGGTAGTTTTGTTTGATTCGTTTCGTGCGTTTTCTGTTTTAATAATTTTTTTCAGTAGATCGATCAAAGGCCTAACATACATAGCTTCTATAGTCGTAAAGTTGATATGCAATTGTTCAGAGATTTATCATGGGTGTTGGTATGTACCAGGATTTGAAGTGCAAGAACAGCTACTGCAGCAGCAACTACTATCTCCAATGCAAGAGCCATCTAATGTGGACAAACAAGTACGACCGTCATAGCAGAAATAAGATACTATATGAGTGCAGCGACCATGAAGAGGCGTACTTGCAAAAAATGAGACCCATGTTGTGGAAGATGCACAAAACAGCAGGCCCAAATGTCAGAGTAACAAGGTGGAACAAGAATATGCAAGGCACATTTGAAGTAGGCACCCAAATTGTTGATTAGTATGTAGATTAGATGTAATATATGTTATATTGCATGAGTACTGACACGTTGATGTAATGGTGTGATGGAAGTTGTTGTTAAGGGGAACGAGGATGACTTCACTTTTTTATGAGGAAAAGGCGACATGTGTAGGGGCTGTTTCGACAATGTACCAAATTTTCTCATCCTGTTAGCATCAACTGGCTTCATGTCTGATAAGAGCCCAAAACTGTAGTTTTAACCCTTTAACAGTCATACTTTTGGACCAATTATGTGAGTAATAATTAAGAGTTAACACTGATTACGTGTTTTTATGCATTTCAGGCTTGAAAGTCCATTATGTGCAGAAATGTGCCACTTTAGTGAGATAAAGGAGAAAAGTTCGGTTACTAAGGAGTTCCGTGATTAAAGGCCAAGATTCAAGAAGATAAAGCCTTCCTAAAGCCCGGTCAAAACACGAAAAAGTCGACCGCGGTTTTGAAACAACACACAAGTCGCAGAACTTCCGAAAAGCCGTATCTTTGGACTCAGACCTTGGAATTGGGCCTACCTTATGTCAAAACGACCAGTTCGGAAAGAGCTTTCCAATGGTCTAAGCCTTGACCCAATCAGAGGAGCAAAAGTGGACGAAAAGTCTGTGGAAGCCAACTGCAGCTGAAGAGGCCTTTTTGGACTGAAAGAATTGGGTTTTGGGCGATTCTCGCCCAAAACATGGCTCCAAGCCCATGCACGATTTTTGGATCTGAAAGTATAAAAACAAAAGTTTAGCTCTTTGTTAATGGTAGCTAGTTAGACCTAAAATAATATAGATAATTCTAGATCTATTTTCATTAATTAAATTAAGCTTTAGTTCCATTTTCAATTCTTGTTTTAGATTAAGTCTTTGAATCATTGTTCTTGATTGATTAGATAAATAAAATAGTTGTTTTCTCAATTTGGTGTTGTGTTATTTCAATTTATAGATCTGATTTTAATTCTTGTTGATTATCATTCCGTAGTTTAAATAGATTGAACCATTGTTAGTTAATTTAGTTAAGTTAGAATTTTAATATGATGTGTAGTTATAATGAAATGGGAAATGATGGTTTGATGACTCAAGGCTAAAACCTCCATTAGAGGGGTTGATGAAACCTTGATGAAAACTTAGTGGTATAGTGTAGAAACATTGTAGAATCTATTCCAATCTAGAAGGTTAGAGTGATTCGCCCATGAGAATGGGTGGACGACCTCACATGCTAGTTAGTACTCGGTAGAAATGCCATGAACACTAGGGATTAGAACTCAAATTTCTTGCCGTAAGAACGTAAAAATCGAGATACAAGAATCTATGTTAGGCTATTAAGTTGGATTTGAGGTGGATTCAATTCCCCTCTAATCCTTTATCTAGATTCAAGCACAATCATATTTCCATAGCATTCGTAGTTAAATTCAAGTAATCAAATTCAGTAAGTATCGTAGTATATCACCTTCGTAAAGCTCTCATTGACTTAAGACCGACTAATTAGATTAGAAACATTCCATGCTAGAGCACTAGGAGTGGAACGAACTTCCTACTCCACTATATCTCATAGGATTGAGAGTAGAGAAACTTTGATAAATATAAGCATCATAAGATAGTTTTAGTTTACTTATGTTTTGAGTTCATCGTTCATTTCGTAGGTAGACTATTCATTTTAACTTTTATCAAATGGCGCCGCTGCCATCTTAGTTGCACTTTAGCATTGTTTTCATAGTAGAATTAGTCATTTTTAAGTCCCGTTAAACCCACCCACCCTTGTTTGATTCATACTGTGGTTATTCGTTTTAGCGTCGAAAAAAATTCCGGGAAAAATTACACGGAGCGCGATCGCGCCTGCGCCCTATAGTCTGGACTTTGAGTGTGACCCGCCCTCACTTACTGGACTTCGAGCGCGACCCGCCCTCTTACCAAAGCGCGACCAGCGCTCCGCGTCTTGGACTAGGAGTCACGACCGCTTCTCCTCCGCAGCGCTCTAAGAAAAAAAATTTTATGGATTTCTACGGGTTTGTTTTGAACTTCGATTTTTAAGTTTTTCGGTGTTCTAACTTGTTATTTACACCGAAACACGTAAACAAGGCGTTATTCATAAAGCGAAACAAGGCGCTTTCAGTATTCCTTTCTTCCATACCTCATCTCTCCAGTTAGAGGTTCATACTAATATATCAAGATTGTTTGGATTGTTTTCGTGTTTTAGACTTAGACTTGCATGAGATTAAAGTGCGGTGGGAAAAAAACACGAGCGTAATTAACCGTCAACAAACAAACATATCGAGTATACCAATCACTACACCTCTAATTACTATCCCACCAACCATATCGACATAATGGGTGAAGAAAGAGAGACTCCTCTCCGACTTCTACAAAGCTTTGGCGATAGCCCTAAATCTTGCATCGTTCTAGCGGACCGATGGGGATTTTTGAATTCCCCAAACATATTTAATTTGTTACCCGTTTTCCATGGTTTAGGACATGAAAAATCTTACCAAAGACATGAGTAGGATTGAACAAGTCCTTACAACATTCCATCATCCTACGGTTGTGCGGAACAAATTAAACCGGGGGTATTTCCCTTCACCTTAGCCCGATAAAGGCGGCGTCTTGGTTAACGCCCCAGGCGCTAACTCTGTGGACTTCGTGGGCTAAACTTGTTCACTCTTTATGGAACATTTTACCCACCCCTAAAGACGGATGAAATGCTTTCCAAGATTCATTTCTTACCTCGGAGAACCCTCATGAATCATTTTAGAGGTTTGGAATCGTTTCACCGATCTGCTAATAGAGTGTCCACACCATAACATAGCAAAAGACACGTTAGTTAGTTGCCTTTTCAAAGGACTTCAACATCACCATAAAGAAGTCCTTGACATAATGAATGGGGGTAGTTTCCTAAGTAAAGGAGCCTCAGAGGCTTATAAATTTTTAGAAGAACAAACTAAACGCAATAACAATTGGGGGAGTGATGATATCCCCCGCTCTGCTAGTTCTTCTTCAACGATTAAAGGCCGCCCGGTATGTTTGAAATGAAACCCGACCGAACTTAAAAATTTAATCGAATCTCTAACTAAAAAAGTAGAGGCTATTTCTATTCAACAAAAGCCTATTCCCGTCATGAATGTCAACTCCAACCCATGTAATTTCTGTTTGAGTCCTGAGCACCCTGACTCCTATTGTCCTCTCGCCTATGAACAACAACAATTAGAGCAAGATAATGTTTGCTCCATTAATAACTATCCTATTCCTAATGCCCCATGGAGACAACATCCAAACTTTAGTTGGCTAAACAATCAACAAGTTACAACTCGAGGGGTTTAATAACCAAAATGGTAGGCAAACAAACAACTATAATCAAGCTCCACCTAGGCAAGGGCGAGGGGACAAGGTCAGGGGAAATTATAATAATTATAACAACCAAAGCGCAACCACGACAAGGTGTAGCACAAGGTCAGAATAATTATAATAATTATCATACCAATAGAGGTATCGTTCGGTTAACGGTAGTAACTATCAAAACCACCCATAAATAATTAACGTGAGATAGTTCGGTCACCACCACGTGACTACTACACCTACACAACCGGACCGTATTGGCGTCTTTATCACGGGTTGCCAACAACTTTTCCAATCAATGACTCAATCAAACCAACAGATATTACAATCCATAAATCGGGGCATACAACGGTTAGCCCAAGAGAAAGCCCAACCAAAAGGTGTGTTTCGGGACAAGCGATACCAAACCCTAAAACAACAAACCGCGACCTTTGAGGTAAACGGTAATACTAGTGCGGAACGACAATAGTAGGTGACCTAAATACCATCACCACTCTCCGCTCTAGAAAAGTGGTTGATAACAAAGTAACTATGCCTATAGTTACCCCATGATCCTCCCTACAAATGGATATCGAACTAGATCTTGAAATAGAAACTGAAGAACCTACCACTTGTAGAGGTACCCGGTTAAACCACAACCTAAGAAACAGAAAGCCAAGGTTACACATCAAGTCGAGCCATACGCTAAATATAGAGCTTAAACCACCATTCCCTAAAAATTAGCCATGCTAACCCGGGGATACCAACTTTGAGGAGATTAGGAACGTTTTCAAAAATCTAACGATAAACCTTCCTTTTCTCGAAGCTATTAAAAAGCTACCTAATCACGCTAAGTTTCTTAAAGAGTTGTGCACTACTAGGCGTAAGACCAACATACCTAAAGACGCCTTTTTAACTGAACAATTCCCAACTTTATCCGAAAATAATGGAATTGTTAAGTACAAGGACCACTGGTCGATCCCTCAGTAAAATGCACCTTAGGAGATTCCCACACGACGACCGCTTTATTAGACCTGGGGGCGAGTGTTAACTTACTCCCGTATTACTTGTATAAACAAATAGGTCTACAGGAAATGCAACCTACAAAAATAACGTTGCAATTAGCGGACAGGTCTATTAAGTATCCTAAGGGTGTAGTGGAAAACGTGCTTGTTAAGGTTCAGGATTTCTACTATCCTGCGGATTTTGTTATCCTCGATACAGAAGTCGCTAATGACTCTGTACCGATCATCTTAGAAGCCCTTTTTAGCAACCGCCAACGCGCTTATTAATTTCGCGATGGTAAGATGTCCTTATCTTTTGGCCATCTCCGCGGTTGAGGTAAATGTTTTAAAATGATGAAAGCAGTTTACGGATTAGATCTATAGATGGGGAGGTTAGCATGATCGAGAGCTTAGCTCAAGATTATTTTAACAACACATTTCCCGAAAACAATATGTACAAATTCCTTTCTTTTGGAAAGTCAGATTTTGTAAATGACTCCTACTTAGAGGAAGTCAACACCATCCTTGAGTCCACACCAATTGTAGACACTTTGGTTGCTCCACATATTGAGTATGAAGACTTGCTACCTAAGCAAGTATTCATCATGCAAAATGAGGGGACCCGACGAAACATCTATTGATTTTCCTTCCACCCCGGTCTTAAACCCCTTCCCCGAGTTAAAATATATTCAACTCGATCGGGATGGTAGTCATCCGGTAATTATATCTTCTCATTATCTATGGATGAAGAGACACGTTTAATCCGGTGATTAGGGAACATCGGTCTCACGATTGGTTGGTCCCTAGCTGACATTAAGGGAATTGACCCTAATGTTTGCACTCATCGTATCCGTTTGGAGGATATAGCGAAGACTTCTCGCGAACCTCGGCTCGCTTGAACCCTTCCATGAAAGAGGTGGTTAGGAAAGAAGTTTTACGATTACTTTCGATCGGGGTATCATATACCCCATCTCGATAGCGAATGGGTAAGCCCCATTCATGTAGTTCCTAAGAAATCGAGGAGTTACCATGGTTCAGTAACGAAAGGGTGACTATGTTGTCACACAAGGTCCTATGAAATGGAGGATCTGTGTTGATTCTGAGGCGTTTAAATGCTATGATCTGAAAAAGGATCACTTTCCTTTACCTTTTATAGATCAAATGCTTTCGAGCGCCTAGCTGGTCATGCTTTTATTGTTTTCCTCGGATGGCTACTCGGGCTATTTTCAGATTATTATTGATATTGATGACCAAGAAAAGACTACCTTCACATGTCCCTTTGGAACGTATGCCTATAAAATCATGCCTTTTGGCCTTTGTAATGCTCCCGGAACCTTCCAAATTGTATGCTTCATATATTTAGTAACATGGTAGAGCGCTTTATGGAAGTTTTCATGGATGATTTTTCTATCTATGGAGACTCCTTCACAGAATGTTTGTCTAACCTGTCTAAGGTTTTGACAAGGTGTGAAGAAAAGAGCCTCGTTTTAAACTGGGAAAAGTGTCATTTCATGGTGAAAAAGGGCATAGTACTAGGTCACATTGTATCTAGTGATGGCATCGAAGTAGATAAGGCCAAACTAGATAAGATAGCGACTTTACCTAAACCACGAACTGTCCATGATATTAGAGCCTTTCTAGGCCATGCAGGTTTTTATAGGCGATTTATGAAAGACTTCTCGAAAATAGCTAGGCCTTTAACTAATATACTTTTCAAAGATGCAATCTTTGATTTTAATTTTAACTATAAGCAGGCTTTTGAAACTTTAAAAGCCGCCCTAACCTCTGCACTAATTATACAACCTCCCGATTGGTCTAAACCTTTCGAACTCATGTGTGATGCTAGTGATTATGCAGTTGGTGCAGTCTTTGGGACAAAAACTAGATAATAAGTCCACTTTATCATTTATTATGCTAGTAAAACATTAAACGATGCTCAACTCGAAATTATTCAACTACAGAAAAAGAATTCTTAGCCGTCATTTATGCTTTAGATAAGTTTAGATCCTTATTTGGTTGGTTCTAAAACTTTAGTTTACACGATGCATGCCCTTAAAGTACCTTCTTGCAAAGAAGGATGCTAAGCAGAGATTAATCCGATGGATCCTTCTCCTGCAAGAGTTCACATTAGAAATAAAGGACAAAAGAGGGGTCGAAAACGTAGTTGCCGACCACTTATCTAGACTCACAAACGACGATCAGACTGATTTTGAGTCCATATCGGACTCTTTTCCTGATGAGCATCTGTATGCCATTTTTTCAGCACCATGGTATGCTGACATTGTAAATTATCTAGCGGCTGATGTTATGCCTTATAATTGGTCAAGAAATGAACGTAAGAAGTTTTTGGCCAGAGTTAAGTTATACTACTGGGATGAGCCCTACCTTTTTAAGTATTGTGCGGATCAGATTATTCGTCGTTGTATTCCCCAGTGGGAATACAATGAAGTTCTATCGTTCTGCCATGACAAAGAGTGTGGTGGCCATTTTAGTGGAATGAAAATAGCCGCTAAAGTTCTTCAATGTGGATTTTATTGGCCTACCCTTTTTAAGGATGCCCAAGTGCATTGCAAGACGTGTATTCGTTGCCAACAACTTGGGCTTAATCACGGCGTAATATGATGCCATTAAATCCAATCTTGATAGTTGAAATTTTTCGACGTTTGGGGCATTGATTTCATGGGTCCTTTCCCGGTTTTCCACGGTTTCATTTATATTCTAGTTGCCGTGGACTACGTGTCAAAATGGATAGAGGCCCTAGCTTGCCGTAGCAATGACCATAAGACCGTTGTATTTTTTATTAAAGAATATATTTTCTGTCGGTTTGGCATTCCTAAAGCCATCATTAGTGATGGTGGTACACATTTTTTCAAATGAGTTGTTGCATCCCTAGTGAAAAAGTATGGAGTTACACACAAAGTAGCAACTCCTTATCATCCACAGACTAGCGGACAAGTAGAAGTTTCTAATAGGGAAATCAAAAAGATTTTAGAAACAACTGTAAACCCTGATAGGAAAGACTGGTCAAAGCGTCTATCGGATGCCTTATGGGCGTATAGAACTGCTTTCAAAACTCCTATAGGTATGTCTCCCTTTAGACTTGTATTTGGGAAACCATGTCATTTGCTCGTTGTATTAGAGCACCGTGCTCTGAGGGCTATAAAAAGCCTTAACTTCAATATTGATGAGGCAGGTGTCAAACGCAAGTTGCAATTGAATGAGCTTGAAGAAATCCGTAGCGATTCGTACGATCTCGCGAAGGATTATAAAGCTAACATGAAACGTGTTCATGATAAGCATATCTTGCGCAAAGAGTTTGTGGTTGGTCAAAAGGTTTTGCTTTACAACTCCCGTCTACATGTTTTCCCAGGCAAACTAAAAACCCGTTGGTCTGGCCCTTTTCCAGTTACTGAAGTCACCCCTTACGGGGTAATTACCTTGGTAAATCCAAATGACAACAGTACCTTTCAAGTTAATGGTCAATGGTTGAAACATTTTCATGACCTTCTGTCCCCTGATGTAGAGGAAGTCCTTTTACAGGACCCTGTTTATGAGGACTGACCCTTGACATTTGGTGTACTTACTTTCATTTCCATATACTGATAAGTGCACCATTCAGGTAACCGGGCCCTCCCTATGGAGTGTGTGGCTGTAAGTACCGGATCCTAAGTCCACAGTTCACATAATTCACGTTTTCCACTTTTGCATGTTTTCTCGGTTTTTTAGTCATGTTCCTCTATGGAGTGAATTATGTATTTATTGTTTTTCGTGTTTCTTATAATAAACAAATAAAATTAAAATTAAAATTCTTAAAATCATAGAAATAGCAATCCAACAAGTCTTGGGAATCTGACTTTAAACAACCCACGTTGTAAACAAATTTTGTGTTTAAAAATTTGTTTGGGGGTGGGCAGTCGATCTTTCCATTGGGATTGCTCGAACTTTCCATTGGTTTTGTTTAGGTCCATTAGTTCAATTGGGTTGACGTAATCTAAACTAAGATTCCATTTGTTCGCATAACTTACGTCACACACGCACTTCGAGGCGTTCTTCCACCCTCTTATACGTCACCCATGGTTGGAATTGAGTGTTTTATGGATCATTGGATTGGAAATTCTCTACTGATTATTTTCATAACTCATTCGCCAAAATCGGGTCAGTAACGAAGCGGCAAATTGAGTTTGAAATTGCGCAAAAAATCGGAAAATTTCGCAATTCAAACTGGGCTTGGGCCCAAACCGCACGCACGTTGCGCGTCTCCTTCCTTCCCAACCCACACGCACAGTGTTTCCACTTCAATCCCAAACCGCCGGTTACAAGTTTTGGAAACCAAAATAAAAAAAATATATATAAATAAATATAGAGAGAGGGAAGAAAACCTAAACTACACCTACAACAAGGAAATCAAATCCACCTTAAATCTTCTCTAAACAATCATCACCACCAACCCAACTTCGAAAAACACCCACCAATTATAGTTTCCACCACCACCACCAACGCCGTTTTAGTAGTTTTCTTCAAACTCGCCTCCCCCACAGTCTACAAACCATTAGTAGTCTAAGAAATTTCAATGGCGCTACGACGTAGAATTTTGCCGGAAAACGCGTTTGCTTCCGACAGTTTCGCGCCATTTTACGACGCAGAGATGTTCAAGAGACATTGGAACGGACTGTGGTACTCAACTGAGGAGTTCTATCACTATGATTTGGTAGAACAGTTTTATAAAAAGCGAGAATTGGAAGGGGATAGGATTTTCATAAAGTTAGGAGGAACGCGGAGAGAAGTAACGCGACAGTTGTTAGCTGAACTGTTAGGAATTACGCTTGAAAGCAACCTAGTAACGACAATTCAGGAACCCCAGTATACTGGAGTTCCTGCTTTGATGAAGGATACTGTCGTGGAGGGTGAATACAATCCGACATCCCATTGCGTCCGCCAGACCACCATGAGAACCAATCAACTGGCTGTAGCTCAGTGGATTGGTAGGAACGTCCCGGAAAGACAAAGTCAGTGATATCGGCCTGCAATGTCTGCATGTTCTCTGGATTTTGCAAACAAAGAAGTATAATTTCTGCATCCTTGATTTAATGTTTAATGTGATTCGAGGAGTGGGGAAGAGTTTAGCGCCTCTTCCCGTATTGATCACTAAGATCATGCTCTCTTTTAGAGCTATCGCAAGATCTACTCCTATTAAGATCAAATTGCATTCTAATGCAAGTATCTATCTGGATTGCATCCAAGAGACTTGGCCGTTGTCGAAGAAAAATGGATGAGTCGGAGGATGAAAGGGAAGATATGACATGGATGGATGAAGATGCATTAGAGAAGTGTAATTCTAATGTAGAATGCATGCAAGTGTTGCAAACCGCCTTTGCGCGTTTATGGTATTTGTGGTGATATCCTAAATAGACGGATAGTAGTTCAAAAGAAGCAAGGGAACCTTCGGAGGAGATTTGAAATGCTCGAAAGGGTTCCGACGATATCTTGTATAACATAGAGACTATCCACCGGAACAACAAACCCAAGTATCGCGATTTTCGATCTCGAGATGGAAGCCCAACGCTTGTTCGAATAGAGATGCTCTGACGACGATGCCACCCGTGGAGGACTCTGTTTCAGCCGAGTCCGACAGCATGCATGAGCGTCGTCGCCAAAGGACGAGGGTTCAAGCCAATCTCCATCTCGGGGTCCATCATCATCACAAAACTAGGTGTTCACCCCAGCTGAGTTAAGCTATTATTTCATAATTTTTGTTTTATTAGAAGGATTTTAATTCAGTAGTTAAATTTAAATAGTAATGTGTTTATTTAATGTTGTTTGGATTTATATTTTATTTTATTTTTAATATAATGGGTTATTTTTTAGTACTGCTTGTTTTATGATTTATCCCACCTTCCTGACTTGGTTGGGGGTGGAAATATTTAGACCGAGCATAAGTCGTTATATGATCATATATATGTTACGTTGTCTTGGAGGAAAGGTTGATAATTTGGCCGATATCGGCATATCTATGACTTGTGTGGTGGTAGCATGAAATCTAGGAGAGTTTAGAAGTTACTATTCTAAATCCAAATTATGAAAGATACCGGGATTTTTAGGAAATCATGAAAATGGCTTGTTTCCGTTTTTTCGGTTTTGGGAATTTTCCTATTTCCTGAATTGCCTTCAAACAAATAGGGAACTTCCCGATTCGTTTTGGAAGCTCATAACCTATTTAAACTCCCTTCTTTCTACACTAACAAACCACAATACATTCCTCCATCATCCCGCACCATCCACTCCAAGTTTTACTTTCTTTTTCATCTAAACTCGTTTTTTTGGAAGCGCTTCGGGCCAAGCTGCTTTGTCGAGGCGGCGCCCTCTTTTACTTTTTTTGAAGAATTTTGTCGAGCGACCGCCCTCAGCTATTGGACCTGAAATACCGCCATACCATACCAAAGCGACCAGCCATAACACTATAATCGCATTTACATAAGAGCGACCGACCGCGCCTACACCTTGCCAGCGACGCCTCGTTTCTCGTGAACGCTGAAATTTCCAATTTTCGATGGTCATTCCAGGATTTTTGTTGAACTGTTCAAAGAGTTATTGTGATGACATCTCCTATAGTCATACCTGAACAGTCTTTCGAAGATGTGTTGGGCACCGAGACCTATGGACACTGGTTCCGACACAGGATCCTGCAGTTAGGATGGCGTCATCTACTAGTAAGTGATGACGAGTCATATTCACCATAACTTACTGCTTATTTCTATGACCACGTTAAATTCTATTGTAATCAGGATGGAGATCAAGAATTCTCCGTCGTAGTCGATAACACGACACATGAATTCAATAAAAATTTGGTCGCCTTAGTTTTAGGAATACCAATACCTGATCTTGTTCACACATGGGCATATATGACTGATAATGCATATCTTTATGATTATACATATTTCCATGATTATTATGGGGGAGGGGTATTTCGAGTAATGGACCAGGGGCGATATAGCATTGCCCTTGGTAGCCTTTCCTTAAACGTAGGCACCACTATGTTATTCATCCTGATGAATATTTTAGGGGAATGGCAGTTCATTTCTGCAAATAGTACTGCTGGTGACATTTTCCTCGCTTTAGCTGAGGGACGTCGCCACTATGACATTCCCTTAGTTTTGGTCACTAGTCTTAAGAGAGCCCAAACCATGAGGCGTAAGTATCTTCTTATGCCTGTGTTGGTAAGCCGCATCATGTGTAGTTGTTTACGTCAGATTCGTGCACAATTCCACGATTGGAAAAGGGTTGAAGTCATGAGACCCACCAATAGGGTGGTTAAGCTCATTCGCGAATTATGACTTAGGCTGGGATGGCAGGTGCAGCCTCATTTGGTCACCCCGTACATCCCATCAGACATAATAACACTTAACAGGTTAGCATTAGTAGATGATAAATGGCGGCAAGCTTGGCAAGTTATAATGGACTGGCAGGATGCGAAGGGACCTCATATCTTTAATGAGGAGGAGGATGCTTAAGAGGGAGATAAGGTAAGTTTTAGTTTTTTTTGGTGTCTGCTTATGTCCCAAGCAATTTCATTTTTGTTAACCCCATAATGGGTGGAACTCGTATAGAGTTGCGTCAGTTTATTTCTTATAGTAGTACGTTCTAACTTTGTTTTGCAGATGTTCCTGAATTTCACACGTTTCAATGGTATTTTTCCTACCCTCTTTATTTACAATACTTTGAGGACAAAGCATGATTCTTGTTTGGGGGCATAGAAACACGTGTAATTGAGGCATCTGTTAGGATATAGATATGTATAATATGCATTTGTTTTCTAGTTAAAATTTAAAAAAAAAAAAAAAAAAAATAATAAATAAATAAGTTATGCTATACACTTAGGAATATTGGTATTGTTTCTTTCTCCATGCTCTTAACAATCTAGAAGTCTCACATAGCTTTTGCATCAGAATAATTGTTAGAAACTTAGGTTAATATATAGGTAATAATCTTTGCATCTATCTATAAATATATTACATGAGTATCTATGATTGTTAGCAAAAGTTTCAAATCTAGGCTAGAGTACTTATTCTACAAATCCTATGAGAATATAGCCTAAAAGCCTTATATGAGCTGAAACATTTGAGAAATGACATAAGGAAGAAGTAAAATCGGGATAGAGATATCACACGCCCACTTGCTTGATCACTATGCCATATCCTAAGCGAGAATTTAGGCCCTCTTTGGATCGATATAGCCAGAAATTCAAACCTATGAATTATTTTCCGCTAGTCCTTCCTCGAAGCCTTTCTTTAGCCTTCCATAAACCACAATTCCTTTACCCTGTTACAAAAACAAAACAAAATAGAAAAAAATAAATCAACCTACCCAATTTAGAATAAGTCTGAGAATAGAATGAGTGAAGAAAGAAGAAGAGAAAAACCTGTGTAAAACAAAAATTAGTTAGTTGCTTCAGAAAACAAGTTTCCATCCAAGAAAAAAAAAATATATATAGAAATAAATAAAAACTTCAAAAATAGAATAAAAGGAAGTCAAAAGCCAAAGAAAAGAAAAAGAAAAAATATGGCTAAGGATGGAAACAAAGTATAGCAGCAAAAGAAAATAACAAGGTTTTCTCTAAGTTACATAATATGAAGACTCTATTATCTCAGACTTGTCCTTTTGAATATCCATTTCCTTCCTTCTTAAACCATCTCCTAATCCCCGCAACACCTAATAAAGCCTCTAGCTCAATTAGGAATAGGTTAGTGTGATAGTAAGTGGCAGATGTGTTTGATCGACTTCGCTTCCTTGTAGTCATTGAGATTGTAAGGTAAAGTGTGCCCACTGCACACTGGAGTATCGAAACTTGAGTGGAAAAATCATAGTGGTTTTTGTCTTGACATTTATGTGAGGACCTACTTAAGGACGCTATTCCGAGTTTTCAGAAACGAACCTGCTAGGCATTTCATAGTATTACTCATAGTATATATATTTGTATCATAGATGATTGATTATTATGCATATATTAGCTTAGGTTTTTGACTTGATTATTCTTATTCATTTGCTAGTGAGATGTATAGATAGTTGGGACATGAATGAGGAAACAATAGTTTTATTTCTTAGTCGTTGTAGTATAGTTGAAGTTTGTGTGTACCTTCACTGAAAACTCTCACGAGGTTATAACTTCGTCCACTAGGGAATTCCTAGTGGTTTAAGCGCCTTGTTGCATATGGTCAATGCAATCGCGACTCAAAAAAAGCGAGTAGAGATAGAACTCCATTTTTGGTCACTTATTCTAATTTCTCATCTTTGCTTGAGGACAAGCAAAATGCTATTTGGGGGTGGTTTGATAAGAGCCCAAAACTATAGTTTTAATCCTTTAACAGTCATACTTTTGGACCAATTATGTGAGTAATAATTAAGAGTTAACACTGATTACGTGTTTTTATGCATTTCAGGCTTCAAAGTCCATTATGTGCAGAAATGTGCCACTTTAGTGAGATAAAGGAGAAAAGGTCGGTTACTAAGGAGTTTCGTGATTAAAGGCCAAGATTCAAGAAGATAAAGCCTTCCTAAAGCCCGGTCAAAAGCTGAAAAGTCGACACGGGCTGAAACAGCACACAAGTCAGCAGAACTTCCGAAAGCCGTATCTTTGGACTCAGACCTTGGAATTGGGCCTACCTTATGTCAAAACGACCGGCTCGGAAAGAGCTTTCCAATGATCAAAGCCTTGACCCAATCAGAGGAGCAGAAGTGGACGAAAAGTCTGTGGAAGCCAACTGCAGCTGAAGAGGCCTTTTTGGACTGAAAGAATTGGGTTTTGGGCCTGATTCTCTGGCCCAAAACATGGCTCCAAGCCCATGTACGATTTTTGGATCTGAAAGTATAAAAAAAAAAGTTTAGCTCTTTGTTAATGGTAGCTAGTTAGACCTAAAATAATATAGATAATTCTAGATCTGTTTTCATTAATTAAATTAAGCTTTAGTTCCATTTTCAATTCTTGTTTTAGATTAAGTCTTTGAATCATTGTTCTTGATTGATTAGATAAATAAAATAGTTGTTTTCTCAATTTCGAATTGTGTTATTTCAATTTATAGATCTGATTTTAATTCTTGTTGATTATCATTCCGTAGTTTAAATAGATTGAACCATTGTTAGTTAATTTAGTTAAGTTAGAATTTTAATATGATGTGTAGTTATAATGAAATGGGAAATGATGGTTTGATGACTCAAAGCTAAAACCTCCATTAGAGGGGTTGATGAAGCCTTGATGAAAACTTAGTGGTATAGTGTAGAAACATTGTAGAATCTATTCCAATCTAGAAGGTCGTGATTCGCCATGAGAATGGGTGGACGACCTCACATGCTAGTTAGTACTCGGTAGAAATGCCATGAACACTAGGGATTAGAACTCGAATTTCTTGCCGTGGAAGAACGTAAAATCGAGATACAAGAATCTATGTTAGGCTATTAAGTTGGATTCGAGGTGGATTCAATTCCCCTCTAATCCTTTATCTAGATTCAAGCACAATCATATTTCCATAGCATTCGTAGTTAAATTCAAGTAATCAAATTCAGTAAGTATCGTAGTATATCACCTTCGTAAAGCTCTCATTGACTTAAGACCGACTAATTAGATTAGAAACATTCCATGCTAGAGCACTAGGAGTGGAACGAACTTCCTACTCCACTATATCTCATAGGATTGAGAGTAGAGAAACTTTGATAAATATAAGCATCATAAGATAGTTTTAGTTTACTTACGTTTTGAGTTCATCGTTCATTTCATAGGTAGATTAGTCATTTTAACTTTTATCAATGTCTATGCCCATGTAAATATCTAATGGTTGGTACATGTTCATGTAAACGATGTGTATTGTGCTTCTAGCCTTTGATGTAGGGGATGGACTTATAACAAGGTTTGCCCGAATACTTCACTGTAGTAAAAGCCCCTATCAGCTAATGATTTACCATGAATTGGATATAACCAAGACATGGCCCATCTGCCTGAGAATCTGCGGGTCTGGCTTAATTAATATGCTAATTAAAGAGGCACAAATTAAATGCAATTGCTAACTTAAATAATTACACCTACTTAAAGTATTGCACCCATACATTACTAGTTTACTACTACACTAGTGAGTAAAATTTATGGCTTACGTTATTGCTATTTATATCCCGAATCAATTCCATATCATAGTTTACAAAATAATATATGGGATCAAAGTTGACCGAATTAAGAAAAGCCCTACCAAGTTGAGATTTTAACCAAGTTGAGATTAATCTCAACTCAACTTGGTAGGGCTTTTCTTAATTTGGGCAACTTTGATCCCATTATTTTGTAAACTATAATATGGAATTTGTGAGGGAGTAGAATTCACATCCAATGAATACCACACACGTGTCCAGCACAAACAGAAATAACACACCGACCTCTGACTTACTTCTCCGACCTACATCACTAGCTTTCTTCCACGAGCTACTAGATCACTCCAGAACAGATCGTATAACTACGCAGATCTCTCTATGCCATGACTCATCCTATCTTCTAGAGGTAATCATTACCGAAGCTGTACTTGTACAGATCACTGCCGCAAGCTACTAACCACAGCTACCGGTCCCCATCATTACAGCATGTCTATCAACATAGTCCTCACACGCCTTCTCAATCTCCACCCTACATTTGTGACGACCTTTACACGTGTTGCTGGGAGATTCACTTTCATCACCTATAAATACCTCACTTATGAACTATGCTGGACTTGATTCTTCTCTCCCCCCTAGAATGGAGAGATAGATACGTAGGTAGTTCGCTCATCAACGAACTCGGTCTTATCAATATCCAATCCCATTCTCCTCTAAACCTTGAATGTAAGGGAGGACCAAACAGCACCTTTACAGAATTGTTTCAGGATATAAAATAGCAATAAAGTAAGCCATATAAACCATAGGGAATTCGCTCTTAGGAACTACACAAGATAGGGTTTGATTCTCCATAATAAAGAAGGACATACGTAGGCACCCATCAGACGGTTTAACCCTGAACTCACAATCATCTCATCCCTTCTCCATTCATTTAAAGGTTTCAAGATCACAAGGCACAGAATGTTGGACTATGAACATTCAGTGTTCATACTCCTAGTAGACTATGAACACCGAATGTTCATACTCTTGTTGGACTATGAACATTCAGTGTTCATACTTCTAGTGGACTATGAACACTGAATGTTCATACTCTTGTTGGACTATGAACATTCAGTGTTCATACTCCTAGTGGACTATGAACACTTCTGTAAGGGATAGTACTGGAAGGTGATAAGCAGAAGTTGAAGATGAAGACTTGGGGATGCTGTTAGGGACTATGGACATAGCTTGTTGTTCGGTAAACTCATGCTCTGGTATTGTTTCCTGTTGTTTGATGCGCGATTCTAACCTTGTTATTTTATTTGCAGTTCCTTGCCGGGTACGATAAGCTGAAAGATACTGTTCAACGTACTGACAATGGTGATAGTGCTAAAGTCGAGCTGGGTATGAAAGCTGCATAGGAGGCTGATAAGAAGAGGATAAACAAGTTTGGTTACAGATTAATTGTCAGGGATCATATAGCCTAGGTATAATTGTTTGAACCACTCACCTTTTTGATCAGATACACCATACATGTTACTCTTCCATTTAACTACTGCACAAACTGTTGCCAGTGTGGATCACATATGTTGAAATTCTTCTGTTTGGTGCTAAAGAGTCGAACAAAGCCAAATGTGAGATTGGAGTTTGGGGTATGACACTGTTGGTGCCATACGTGTACCAATGTGTCTGTTCGGCATGCAGTAGAGTTCTGAATATGAAAAGTCAATGTATTATGTCACAGGGAGTGACATAACTTTGACGTATGACATATATTATGTTATAGTCCTGCACTGCCGCGATATATGACAATATATGCCAGTTTTTAGCAAACCGATATCGATATTTTACGAATTATTACCTCGTATGTACGGCCATAGTTCATGACTATGAGCATTGATTGTTCATAGTACGTTCAGTATGAGCAAAGAACATTGATTATTCATAGTACGTTCAGTATCATAGTCATGAGCTCATTGCTATGAACAATGAGTGTTTATAGTCCATACTGAACGTACTATGAACAATCATTGTTCATTGTCCAATTGTGATATGAACAAAGAATGTTCATAGCTCATGACTATGAACAATCCAATTGTGGTATGAACAAAGAATATCACAATGTCAGGTCGTACATCAAAAGCGAAGTCAAGAACGACGCAACTACAACAACCATGCAGTGGTTAATTATCAAACAATTCAACCCAAGGTCCCCCAAAAGGGCCCTAAATAAACTTTACACCAGCGCCAGGGTTAAGCATGATTCAACTGTAATTGCCACTCAAATGCCAATTATCAGACAAATACAATCTAGGGGTCCTCCATAAGGACCCCAAGCCAGCTTACAATGTCAACATGGTTTAAGTTAGACTCAAGTATAATGGTCGGTCAAAGGCTAATTATATCAATAAAAAGTTCCCCCAAGAAGGAACGACTCAGCACAAACACCTAAGAGCATGAGAAAGCCTAGGTGTCAACTATGCAATATATCAGGTCATACACGATTGTTACAAATAGACGACCTAGCAAAGTCCAACAGTTCATTAATTCAGAACACAGGTCATCATACAACAAATCAAAAACAGCAAAAGCGATCATCTGCATGCAAACATCAAGCACAATCTTAGCAAGTAAGTAATTTAAATATTGATACTTAAATACAAATTAGGATAGATACTAGAGGCCCCCAGATTATTCTGGGAAACCGACCTCAGTATCCCCATCATAAAAAATATAGTTTATCAGTAGCAAAAACACAAATGTTTAAATATTGTTCAAAGAACCTGCAAACACAAATTCAAACCACTGCAACTCCACTTTCTACAGATCTTTTTAGGGCATTGTACTTACAATCCAGCTCCATAAAATCCTCTATCAGAACGTACTCAACCCCACTCTCTACCAAATCAACCAGGTCGTTGTACTTTCGGCTGAGCTTTTTAGCAATGGTCTCAGGCTTTTCGAACTCACACCAGTCTTTGAGTCTCTAGCTTTGAAGCATCGAGAGCAGGTCGCAACAAGGCCACATCCCCAGCCAGATCATGCACCTGAGCCCTCAGCCCTCTCCACCTTTTGCAGAGCCACCAGCTTGTCATAGGCCTCTTTGGCGCCATCCAGCTCCTTTCTGTACTGGTCGGATATGGTTGCCATATCCCTCAACTTCCTATACATGGGCTTATAGTCTGACATGACCTTATTTGAATGGGTAATGGCCTCATAGTCTGACATGACCTCATTTGAATGGGCAATGGCTTGACCAAGGGTCTTCATCTCGGTGTTCCTACGGTGAAGCTCCATTTGGACCTAGTCATATTTTTCTTGCAGGGTAGTGAAATGACCGCTCAGTTCCAAGAACTTCACTTTCCAAGTGCCAGCATCAGCAACATCTTTGTGGGCTTTCTCCAGAGAGCTCCGAAGGTTGGAGATAGAATCTTTCATTTTCTTGAAGCCAGTATCAGATTTATTCTTTTTCGAAGAGAGCTAGTCAACCCGGATCTGGAACTCTGTAGCTCTCTTCTCAGCAACTTCTTTTGCCTAGAGCAGCTCAACAGTAGCCATGGCATCAGTGGATGTATCGGCGGAGGCAGCAAAGATGGGATCTTTCATGGCCAAAAAGTTATTCAATAACTGGAAAAGAATATAGGATGTGTAAGTAACACAATAAGAGAAACCAAACATTGAATAGAGAAGAAAAGTCTTACCTTGGCAAGGTGAACAACAGATTGGCAATAGGACTGGTCTAAGGTCCCAGCTATGTTGGCTTCAACTTTGTCAACAGGAAGACATGCAACTTCCAGAACTCCAAGCGCAATATCAACATCTTTAACAGAGTGCTTGTTGGTAACAGGTAGTTTATCAGTTCGTCCCCAACGCCGCATCTCCACAATCATCTCCCTCTCAGGGGGAATCTGGATATCTTGGCGAAAAGGGAATGTCGTCACTCACCCCTCTCCTATCACTGGATCGAGGAGGAGGGAGAGTGACAGTTACAGCAGTGTTCTCAGTGATACCCTTTCCCTTGCGATTATCAGGGAGGGAATGGTCAACGATTCTGAGGACATTCTCCCCCTTGACCGGAACCCGTAGGTAGGATCCGAATGGAAGGGGGGTACAGCTATGTTCTTACAAGACTTAACAGGTGGGGGAATAGTAGCAAGAATCTTTAAAGGTGTTTCTTCATTCACAATAAGAGGAGGAAATCTCATTTTCTTTCCAGATGGGGCAACATCGAGTAAAATCAGCACTCTTCAGCTTATGATGATTGGATGCACGCACTTCCATTTTAAAATTACTAGAAGCTAGCAGTTCAAGGCCTCTCTAACCAGTGCTCACACAATCATCACTGATTGCAGGCTCCTGAATTGGGCCCAATGTCGTAGTATCACCAGAGGCGGCCACAGAACTTTTCTCATTGCGGTTTCCTCCTCTTCTAGTAACTAAGGAGGAATCATCA
The DNA here is from genome assembly GCF_015680905.1 of Coptis chinensis. Lineage (NCBI taxonomy): Eukaryota > Viridiplantae > Streptophyta > Magnoliopsida > Ranunculales > Ranunculaceae > Coptis > Coptis chinensis. The sequence goes on from NC_141463.1 coordinate 42,682,519, forward strand.
TGAACTGGAAGAGAAAGAAATCCAGCATCCTGATCCACAAGAGGGGGAAGTATTGTTCGCCCTGAATTCACAGTATATATCCCAAAAGGGGAAAAGCCAGGAACAAGTTGCAGCAATTCTTCAGTAGACATGTTGAAGTATTCAGAAAGACGGGTGGGATCAGGAACTATCACCTAAGGCATCCTTTGTTCAAAGATATGGCATTCGGAAGTTCTACTGACTTTTGCTCCTTTATCTCGCTAAAGTGGCACATTTCTGCACATAATGGACTTTGAAGCCTGAAATGCATAAAAACACGTAATCGATTATTAACTCTTTACTTATTATTCACATAATTGGTCTAACAAGATGATTATTAAGGGGTTAAAACTACAGTTTTGGGCTCTTATCAAACCACCCCAAACAACATTTTGCTTGTCCTCAAGCAAAGATGAGAAATTAGAATAAGTGACCAAAAATGGAGTTCTAACTACTCTCGTTTATTTGAGTGCGATTGCATTGACCATATATGCAACAAGGCCTTAAACCACTAGGAATTCCTAGTGGGCCGAAGTTATAGCCTCGTGAGAGTTTTTCAGTGAAGGTACTCACAAACTTCATCTATACTACAACGACTAAGAAAATAAAACTATTGTTTCCTTATTCATGCTCAACTATCTATACATCTCTCTAGCAATTGAATAAGAATAACCCAGTCAAAAACCTAAGTTAATATATGCATAATAATCAATCATCTACAATAAACATATATACAATGAGTAGTACTATCAAATGTTTAGCAGGTTTGTTTCTGAGAACTCGGAATAGCGTCCTTAAGTAGGTTCTCACAATAATAGTCAAGAAACAACACTCTGATTTTTCCACTCAAGTTTTTCTACTCCAGTGTGCAGTGGGCACACTTTACCTTACAATCTCAATGACAACAAGGAAGCCGGAGTCGATCAAACACATCTGCCACTTACTATCACACTAACCTATTCCTAATTGAGCTAGAGGTCTTTATTAGGTGTTGTGGGGATTAGGAGATGGTTTAAGAAGGAAGGAAATGGATATTCAAAAGGACAAGTCTGAGATAATAGAGTCTTCATATTACGTAACTAGAGAAACCTTGTTATTTACTTTTGCTTCTACACTTTGTTTCCATCCTTAGCCATATTTTTCTTTTTCTTTTCTTTGGCTTTTGACTCCCTTTTATTCTATTTTTGGAGTTTTTATTTTATTTCTATTTTTATTTTTCTTTTCTTTGGATGGAAACTTCTTTTCTTTATTTTAAAACAACTAACTAATTTTTGTTTACACGAGTTTTTTCTCTTCTTCTTTCTTCATCATTCTATTCTCAGACTTATTCTAAATTGGGTAGGTTGATTTTTTTTTTTTTGTTTTGTTTTGTAACAGGGGTAAAGAATTTGTGGTTTATGAAAGGGCTAATGAAAGGCTCGATTGGACGACTAGCAAAAAATATACTTAGGTCAGAATTTCTAGCTATATCGATCCAAAAAGGGCCTAAATTCTCGCTTAGGATATGGTTTAGTGATCAAGCAAGTGGACGTGTGATATCTCTATCCCGGTTTTACTTCTCCCTTGTGTCATTTCTCAAATGTTTAAGCTCATATAAGGCTTTTTAGGCTATATTCTCACGGGATTTGTAGAATAAGTACTCTAGCCTAGATTTCGAAACTTACTACTAACAATCATAGATACTCATGTAATATATTTATAGATAGATGTAAAGATTATTACCTATATATTAACCTAAGTTTCTAACAATTATTCCGATGCAAATTTCCTACGTGAGACTTCTAGATTGTTAAGAGCATGGAGAAAGAAACAATACCAATATTCCTAAGTGTATAGCATAACTTATTTATTTATATTTTTGAATTTTTGAAATTTTAACTAGAAAACAAATGCATATTATACATATTTATATCCTAGCAGATGTCTTAATTACACGTGTTTCTATGCCCCCCCCCCCAAAACAAGAAGCATGCTTTGTCCTCAAAGCATTTAAATAAAGAGGGTAGGAAAAATACCATTGAAACGCGTGAAATTCAGAAACATCTGCAAAACAAGGTTAGAACGTACTAATATAGGAAATAAAACCGACGAAACTATAAGAGTTCCACCCATTATGGGGTTAACAGAATTAAATTGCTTGGGACATAAGCGGACACTAACGTAAACTAAAACTTACCTCCACTCCCGCTTGTTATTCGTCATCTTCGCCATCCTCCTCTACTTCTATAAAGAAGTGAGGCTCCTTCATGGCGTCTGCCATGCTATGATAATTTGCCGGCTTCACGCCATTTATCATCTATGGTTGCTAACCTATTAAGTGCCACTTGGTCTGATGGGGTGTAGGGTGCAACCTGGTGAGGTTGTATCCGCCACCCTTGCCAAGTCATTGCGGAAAGATCGAATAATACTATTGGTGGGTCGCACCGCGTCTACCCTAATCCAATCCGTGAAACGTGTACAAAAACAGGAAAGAAACATAGCATAATACGTGAAATTAGAACGAGGCATAAGAAGGTACTTATGCCTCATGGTATGGGCTCGTGCTAAACTAGACATCAAAGTTAAGGGAAGGTCATAGAACCCGGCCCCGCGTGGCTAAAGCAAGGAAAACGCTGCAAGTGGCGTCACTCACGTAAGAAAAACGCCATTCCCCTAAAATGTTTAGCATAATCCAAAACATAACAGTTCCTATGTTCATGGACGGGCTACCAAGGGCAACGTTATAGTCCCCTTGGTCCTCAATCTGAAAAATGCCTACCCCATAAGCCTCCGGCAAAAACTCATAAGTGTAGACATGCATATTATCGACCCAATAGCACCATGGGTCTTGTATCTCAAATGGGCATAGCAAGTCCAAGAACAAATGCTAGCAAGAACCCGGTAATTTCCATTGGTTCATCGTCAATGTTGATGGAGAACACTTGTTCTCCATCCGGCTCTCAAAGAAAATGCAGTTATTATAAAAATAAGATGCAAGTCTTTGGAGAATAAAGTTCAGCCGGTCTTACCATAAGAGGTTCCAAGCTAACGTATGTGATCACCTCATGAAACCAAGCACCGTAAGCGCGGCTTTGGAACAAATCTTGAAAGACTGTTCGGTATTATTATAGGAGATGTCATCTCAAAACTACGCTCTGGAACAGCTGCAAAACAACCGGGCACAACTTGCGGAAAACTGGAATTTTTCTGGTCCACGGAAGTCGTAGCGGAAGGCAAGTAGAAGCGCGCGAGTCGCTGCTTTTGTATTTTGGAATTCTAGTGTTTGAGCTTGAAGTCAAAAACGGACTTGAAGCGCTTGAAGCTCTCGAGCAAAATTTTCTGTCGGAGTGTGTAGAGCGAAGGCCTTCCTCTCAAGCGGGCGCTCCCGAAGCTCTGCAGATTTGCGAAAATGGAGACGAAACGTGGGAATCGCGGGTGTGAAGGGTGCGTGATGGAAGTTAGATGTAGTGTGAGTTGTGAGTGTAGAATGTATGAAGTTTATATAGGTTTTAAGTTGCTAAAACGGATCGGGAAGTTGCCAAAAGTATTTGGCGGTTTCGAAATCCTAAAATTTCCAAACCCGAAAACGGAAACAACTCATTTTCTTGATTCTAATTCAAACCCAGTATCTTTTAGGTTGATTTTATGATTGAATGTACCTATTTAATCTAGATTTCATCCTACAATGATTCTCAATCATAGATATGCCTAAACGGCCGTATTTTCACCTTACTCCGCAATAAATTCTAACACTAGGGTTATATAAAAATAAAGCTTGAATTGATAAAACCACCTCCAAACAAGTTGGGAAGGTGGGATCAATATGAAACAACCACACATACTGAAAATAACCCCTTATATTAAAATTTTCATTCGGAGTACCTTTCGCTACAAAATTCAAATTACGAAAATAAAAGTTACATTACAATAAAAACAACAAAAATAAATAAAACAACAACCACTATCAATCCTCACACTCTCTAAACACCTCGCCATCGGGTGGCGAGGGCACACTCTCTAGTGGTGGCTCCCCGGGCTCCCGAAGGTCCAGCCAAGCAGATGCGTCGCCCTTCGGCGACGACGCCATGACTTCATAGTCGTCCTCGGCGAGTCCGTATGAGGTGGGAAGCGTGCAAGCATATCCACTCTAAACCGGCGCGGCTTCCATCTCATCCTCGCCGTTCCCATCTCTCATCCTCTCTCGGGTGCGGAGCTCGAAGTTGTGATGAATAGTCGCTGTCGAGTCCGGAGGTCTGCACAGATAGTGTTTAGTGAACACATGCCCCTATGAAGCCTGACCATGTTCGCATCCGACCAACACCTCTCGAAGGCATCCGTATCAAAGCAAGTCACGCCCTCCTCATCCTCCTCCGAATCATCCTCATCCTCCTCCTCTACCTCATCCTGTTCCCTATCCTCGGTAATTTCCAGACTTGTTGGACACACTCCCTATAGATACACGGGGTTACGGTGCGGGGTAATGTAAATCTTATCGGGCGGAGTCGCTTTCATCTTCAAAGATGATCTTGGTAATTAACACGGGAAGAGGTGCCAAAGACTTTCCGACCCCCTAATCATGCTCAGCAAAACTCCAAGATACAGAAATCGTGCTTTTGCTCCCCGGAGTACCCATAAGATGTGGAGGCAGTCGGACCGATGTCACTTGACCTTGTCCTTCCCTAGGACATTCCGACTAATCCACCGAAATGTAGAGCCACCGGTGGTTGGTCCCGAGGGATGCTGGCGAACACAATGGGAGTTTGTATTGTAGCTCCCATTGATGACAAATCCGCCCATCAAAGGCTCTACCCGTCAAAAACCGAAGCTCTGTAAAGTGGCATCGGATGGATTCTAGGCGGAATGCCTAGAATCTCGACCAACAAATCCAAAGAGTCAACTCCTTCCTCTTCTTCTTTACCAACACAAAATCCTACTCCCTCCAACTCCTGGTGTTGTAGAACCGTCGGACCAAGTCTTCGTGGTAGAAGGCTTCGGTCGAAATACCACAAACTACTCCAGTCTCTACTAGTCATTTTAAGTCACCGTAAAAACGGTAGCGAAGTGGTCGGCAATGAAAACTTGCTCCGGTAAAATTCGGCGTTGTTGAGCCATCTAGTGTTTGGAATGGAGTGAGGGTTGAAATGTGATGTGGTGGTGGGATTTTAATAGGCGGTTGAAACAAAGTGGTGGTGGTGGAGTGGTGGTGGCGCGCACCAAAATTATGAATTTTCGGTGGGTTTTAGTGATGGAAATCGGTGGTGGTTGTGGTGGTATTGTTTTAGAGAAGATTTGGGGTTAGAGTTGGATTTTGGGCGGGGTTGATTAGGTTTTCTTTTTATTTTGATTTTAGGTCGGGTTGGAAGCTTTGTTAATGGAGGTTTGTGAGAAAAAAAAAAAACGATGAACCGATGGTGAAGGCAAGGGCTGGTCGGTTGAGTCTTGTAGCTGGTTGGGCCCAATGCGAATTTGTCGAATTTTACGATTTTTAGCGATTTCAAACTAAAATTGCCGCCGTTACCAACCGATTTTGGTGAATGAGATATGGACATGATCAGGAGAGAATTTCCTATCCAATGATCCATAAAACACTCTATTCCGACTTCAGATGACATACGAGATAGTGGAAAACGCCTCGAAGTCGTGGATGACGTAAGTTATCTTGACGAATGAACTCTAAATTAATAGATTATGTCAATCCGAATCGTAATACAATAAAACGGCCTAAGCAACTCTAATGGGACATAAAACATTTTAGTATGCGGAAATTTAACACCCCACCCCCAAACAAATTTTTTACAACGAAGCTTAGAAAATTTGTTTTTAGCAGTGGGTCTTTTAAAGTCAGATTCCCGAGACTTCCTAGATTACTATGTTTATTTATTATTTATTTATTTTTATTTTTATAAGGAAAAACAATAAGCAATAAAGACATAATTCACACCATAGAGAAACATGACTCAAAAATCCGAGAAAACATGCAAGAGTGGAAAACATGAACTATGTGAACCGTAGACTTAGGATCCGGTACTTACAGCCACAGACTCCATAGGGAGGGCCCGATTACCTTAATGGTGCACTCACCAATATATTGAAGTGAAAGGAAGTGCACCAAACACAGAAATTGAGTCGTTTATAGTCAGATTCTCGAGACTTTATCTAAAACATATGTATGAATATGCAGTTGATCATATATCAACAACCGAAATAGTTGTGGATCATTCCATAAATAAATATCACAGAAAACATATCCAAACACAATCAAACACCAAGATTTCCTACGACGCAGCCTAGTGGAATCCAAACGAAGTCGGATAACCCTATTGTGTAACCTATCATGCACCTTCTTTTAATTTTTGAATCGTGGGTGTTTTAGTAAATAAGTGTGGAAAAGTGAATGGTTGTGGAGAATATGGTGGATATGGATAAGTTGTAGAAAGACAGCCTGTTACAATATGAGGATGTGGTTTTAGCAATCGAACTCATTCATTGTGTGTGTAGGGACTGTCTCAATTCTGAAAATGAAGGTGTCAAATAGTTTGTCCTTCTGAAGTATCTGTTTGCTAGGAGGATTTAAAAATTATGAAGCCACAGGAGAAACAAAAGGATCGAGTGCAAACTTCGAGATTCCTTTGAAAGGGTGGAAGGAGGGGAATCGAGGTGGATGTTGTGCAAGGTAGATCTTGATAGGGTGAATCGTTACCTACCGAAGAAACTTCGTCGAATTCCTCATCTAGATTGGTCATATCCACATTACTATGGTAGTCCTCTACATCTTTGAGAAAGTCATCTATCCCGGCCCTCATCAATAATATGTGTATCGACTAGTGTACGGGATGAAAATGTTGAGTCCGACTTTCCAAAGGAAAGAATTTTGGGCATATGACTATCGTGGAACGTGTTGTTGAAATAATCTCGGCGAAGCTCTCGATCATGCTAACCTCTTCCTCCATAGATGAATCGGGTAAATGTGTCTTTGTTTTAAAACATTGACTTCAACAAAGAAGATGGCCAAAAAGACATGGACATTGAACCATCACGGCAATTAATGAAGCGCGTTGGCGGTTGCGAGGAAAGGGCGCCCTAAAATGATCGGAGACGAGTCGTTAGCCACTTCAGATCGAGGACTACAAAATCAGCCGGATAGTAGAAATCCTGAACTTTTACCAGCACATTTTCGACTACACCGTTAAGATACTTAATAGACCGATCAGCTAATTGCAACGTCATTTTAGTGGGTTGCATCTTGTCTAGACCTATTTTTCTATACAAATAAAATGGGAGTAAGTTAACACTAGCCCCCAGGTCTAATAACGCGGTCGTCGTATAAGAATCTCCTAAGGTGCATTGTACAGTAGGACGACCAAGGTCCTTGTACTTAACAATTCCATTATGTTCAGTTAAGGTTGGGAATTGTTCGTTAAAAAAGGCGTCTTTTGGTATATTTGTCTTACGCCTAGTAGTACACAATTCCTTAAGAAACTTAGCATGGTGTGGTAGCTTTTTAATAGCTTCGAGGAAGGGAAGGTTTATAGTTAGTTTCTTAAAAACGTCCCTAATCTCCTCATAATTTGTATCCCTAGTTAACATGGCTAATTTTTGTGGAAACGGTGGTTTCTGTCTATATTTAGCAATGGTATCACCTGGATGTTTAACCGTGGCTTTTACGTTTCTTAGGTTGTGTTGTAACCGGTACCTCTACGATTGGTAGGCTCTTCAGTTTCTACTTCGGGTATCTAGTAAAATAGCGGTGTAGGGGACTCTTGGTGGGGTAACTATAGGCATAGTTACCTTGTTATCAACCACTCTGCCAGAATGGAGAGTGGTGATGGCATTTATCTCACCTACATTTGCATATTCATTACTAGTATTATCGGTTACCTCAAAGGCTGTGTTTGTTGTTTTAGGATTAGGTATTGCGTGACCTGGCAACACACCTTTGGTTTGGGCTTTATCTTGAGCCAACTGTTGGGTTAAATTATTAACGGATTGTAGAAGCTGTTGGTTAGATTGAGCCATGGTTGTGTGGGTGTAGTAGTCACGGGTGGTGTGATTGGAACTATTTCACGTGAATTATTTATTGGTGGATTCTGATAATTATTATTTACCGGAACGATACCTCTATTAGCATTATAATTATTATAATTACCTTGACCTTGTGCTTGACCTTGTCGAGGTTGCACTTGGTTGTTATAATTATTAAAATTACCCCGACCAATTCGCCCTTGTCGTGGTGGAGCTTGGTTAAAGCCGCGTGGGGCCTAACATATTGATTATTGTACCCTTGAGGTGTGGCGTGTTGGTTATTTAAGCCAACCGAAGTTGGGATTTTGTCTGCAAAGGGGCGTTAGGTTCACTATTAATGGAACAAGCCTGTTCATAGGCTATAGGGCGATGGGAGTCGGGATGCTTTCGGGACTCCAACCAGAAACTACATGGATTTGAATTTACATTCATGACGGGGATAGGCTTTTGTTGTCTGAGAAATGGCCTCTACCTTTTAGTGAGTGATTCGATTAGAGTTTTAAGCTCAGAATCGTGTTTAATTTCAAACATACTGGCGGCCTTAACTGTATTAGTAGAACTAGCGGAGCGGGAGTAATCGTCACTACCTCCCCAGTTATTATTTCGCTTAGTTTGGTCGTCTAAAAATTTATAAGCCTCCGAGGCTCCTTTACTTAAGAAACTATCCCCATTCATTATGTCAAGGACTTCTTTATGGTGATGTTGAAGTCCTTTGAAAAGGCACCGAACTAACGTGTCTTTTGCTAGGTTATGGTGTGGACACTCTATAAGCGGATCGGTGAAACGATTCCAAGCCTCTGAAAATGATTCATGAGGATTTTGTCGAAAAGAAATGAATCTTGGAAAGCATCTCATCCGTCTTTAGGGGTGGGTAAAAATGTTCCATAAACAATGAACAAGTTTAGCCCACGAGTCCACAATTAATTAGGCGCTTGGGCAGTTAACCAAGACGCAGCCTTATCGGCTAAGGTGAAAGGGAATACCCTTTAATTTAATTTGTTCCATTACCAACCGTAGGATGGTGGAATGTTGTTAGGACTTGTTCAATCTTACGCGTGTCCGATAAGGTTTTCATGGTCTAAACCATGAAAAACGGGTAACAAATTAAAATATTTGGAGGGATTCTCAAATCCCATTGGTCTGCTAGAACGATGCAAGATTTGGGGCTATCGCTCAAGGCTTTGTAGAAGTCCGAGAGAGGAGTCTCTTTTTCCCCCATTATATCGGGGTGGTGTGTGTGAAATAGTAGCTAGAGGTGTAGTGTGTGGTATACTAGATAGACTTGTTTGTTGTTTTGTTGTTGTATTTTACGTTAGGTGTTTTGTTCGACCGGACCTTAATCTCATGCAAGACTAAGTCGAGCTTAACTAAACATGCAACACTCCAAACAATTCGATATACTAGTATAAACCTCTAACAGAGAGATCGCGAGGTGTGGAAGAAAGGAATACCTGATTAAGCCCCTGCTTCGCTTATGAATAGCGTCTTGTTTACGCTTTGTTCGGTGTATAGAGCAGGTTAGAACACTGAAAAATATGAAAGATCAAAGTTCGAATCAAAACTGTCGAATTCCGGAAAAATCAGCTAAGGGCGCTGGCTGCTCTCCTTGAAGCGCTGGTCGCTTCGTGTAATTCAATTACTGTGTTTGAGCTGGTCGCTACTGGTATGGCACGGCGCCGCTCGATGGTAGATGAAATTCCAGTAACTCAGCTGGTCGCTCTCCTTCAGCTGGAGCCCGCGTATTTTATCATCGGAATTTTTCCAAAGCTGAAACGGGCAACCACAGTATGAATCAAACAAGGGTGGGTGGGTGAAATGGGACTTTAAGAACAGTACTAACACTACGAAAACAATACGAAAGTGAAACTAAGATGGCAGCGGCGCCATTTGATAAATGTAAAATGAGTAGTTTACCTACGAAATGAACGATGAATTCAAAACGTAAGTAAACTAAAACTTAACTTATGAGCGAGCCTATGTTTATCAAAGATTCTACTCTCAATCCTATGAGATATAGTGGAGTAGAGTGATTCGTTCCTCTCCTAGTCCTTCCGCATGCTGTGTTCTCACATGTAAGTATTCTTCTTAAAGTCTAATGAGAGATTTACGAAAAAGGCAACTAGACTACGATGCAACTACCCACGAAATGCAACTAGTCGACGATAGGAATAACTAAGGGAATGCTACGTTGATTCGATGATAAGGAGTTAGAGGGGAATTGATTCCACCTTAACTCGACTTAATCCTATTAACTACGAATCGTCATAATCCGAATTGAACTGCTTCGCAGAACAATTGGTTCTTCCTAATCCCTAATTACACATGGCATTTCTACCAATTAATAACTAGCATGTGAACGATTAAACCCATTCTCATGGTGAACTAAACGTTTCTAGAGGGGAAAGGAAATTACGACAAATCTACGTTAATCGGAATCAATCTTTCATCAAGGTTTCTCAACCCCCTCTAATGGAGGTTTAGCCGAGAATCATTACGCAATCATTTCCGATTAAATTTAAACTAAACATGATATAAAGAATTGAAATTTACTTAATTAAACAATAATGAAATCTAATTTAATGACTAAAATGCAATAAGGACAGGAATTTAAATTAGATCTAGAAATGGAAATGACAAAAATCGAAGTTGATAGAAATACTACTTTATTGATCTAATCAAAATGAAGAACAAGATTCAAGGGTTTAATCTAATATAATAATTGGATTTTTAAAATACACTTAATAAAAAACAATTAAATAAAACTAGATCTAGAAGCTATTTTAATGGCTACTTTTTACTCTAACCTATCTACCATTAACAAAGAGCTAAGCTTTTGTTTTAATATGTTTTCAGATCCAAAAATCGTGCATGGGCTTGGAGCCATGTTTTGGGCCAGAGAATCAGGCCCAAAAAGGCCTCTTCAGCTAGATTCGGCTTCAACAGACTTTTCGTCCACTTCTGCTCCTCTGATTGGGTCAAGGCTTGGACCATTGCAAAGCTCTTTCCGAGCCGGTCGTTTTGACATAAGGTAGGCCCAATTCGAGGTCCGAGTCCAAAGATATGGCATTCGAAGTTCTCACTGACTTTTGCTCCTTTATCTCGCTAAAGTGGCACATTTCTGCACATAATGGACTTTGAAGCCCGAAATGCATAAAAACACGTAATCGATTATTAACTCTTACTTATTATTCACATAATTGGTCTAACAGTATGATTATTAAGGGGTTAAAACTACAGTTTTGGGCTCTTATCAATACCTCTATTGGTATTCTAACTATTATAATTACCTTAACCTTGTGCCAGACCTTGTGGTGGTTGCGCTTGGTTGTTATAATTATTATAATTTCCCTGACCTTGTCCTTGTCCTTGCCTAGGTGGAGCTTGGTTATAGTTGTTCGCTTGCCTAACATTTTGGTTATTAAACCCTGGAGGTGTAACTTGTTGATTGTTTCACCAACTAAAGTTAGGATGTTGACTCCATGGGGCATTAGGAATAGGATAGCTATTAATGGAGCAAACATTATCTTGCTCTAATTGTTGTTGTTCATAGGCGAGAGGACAATAGGAGTCAGGGTGCTCAGGACCTCAAACAAAATTACATGGGTTGGAGTTTACATTCATGATGGGGATAGGCTTTTGTTGAATAGAAATAGCCTCAACCTTTTAGTTAGAGATTGATTAAATTTTTTAAGTTATGGATCGGGTTTCATCTCAAACATACCGTGACCTTAATCTGTTGAAGAAGAACTAGCGAGAGCGGGGATATCATCACTACCCCCTAATTATTATTGCATTTAGTTTGATCTTCTAAAATTTGTAAGCCTCCTAGGCTCCTTTACTTAGGAAACTACCCCATTCATTATGTCAAGGACTTCTTTATGGTGATGTAGAAGTCCTTTGAAAAGGCACGAACTAACGTGTCTTTTGCTAGGTTATGGTGTCGACACTCTATAAGCAGATCGGTGAAACGATTCCAAGCCTCAGAAAATGATTCATGAGGATTCTGTCGAAAAAAATGAATCTTGGAAAGCATCTCATCCGTCTTTAGGGGTGGGTAAAAATGTTCCATAAAAACAGAACAAGTTTAGCCCACGAGTCCACCGAAAGTTAGGCTTGGGCGCTTAACCAAGACGCTGCCTTATCGGCTAAGGTGAAGGGAAATACCCTCAGTTTAATTTGTTCCGCACCAACCGTAGGATGATAGAATGTTGTAAGGACTTGTTCAATCCTACGCATGTGTTGATAAGGTTTTTCATGGTCTAAACCATGAAAATGGGTAACAAATTAAATATGTTTGGGGGGATTCAAAAATCCCCCACTGGGTCTGCTAGAACGATGCAAGATTTAGGGCTATCGCTCAAGGCTTTGTAAAAGTCGGAGAGAGGAGTCTCTCTTTCTTCAGCCATTATGTCAGGTGTGGTGGGTGGGATAGTAGCTAGAGGTGTAGTGATTAGTATACTCGATAGACTTGTTTGTTGACGTTGACGGTTAATTACGTTCGGTGTTTTTCTCCGACAAGACCTTAATCTTATGCAAGTCTAAGTCTAAACACGACAACACTCCAAACAATCTTGATATATTAGTATAAACCTCTAACTGGAGATGCGAGGTATGGAAGAAAGGAATACCTGATTGCATCCTTGCTTCGCTTATGAATAGCGTCTTGTTTACGCGTGTTCAGTGTATATAACAAGTTAGAACATTGAAAAACTTAAAAAATCGAAGTTCGAAACAAACCTATAGAAATCTAGAAAAATTTAGCTTAGGGCGCGGGTGCGCTCGCTTTGGGCGCCGTCGCGCTCTGTGTAACTTCAAGTTACAGTGTCTTAGGGCGAGTCGCGCTCGATATGGGGGCGGGTCGTGCTCAAGGTTCCAAGAGTTTGGTAGGTCGCCCCATTTTGAGGTGCTGGGTCGGCTTCGGTAATTTTTTTAAGGAACTTTTCAATGCTGAAACGGATAACCACAGTATGAATCAAACAAGGGTGGGTGGGTTTAATGGGACTTAAAAATGACTAAATATACTATGAAAACAATGCTAAAGATAACTAAGATGGCAGCGGCGCCATTTGATAATACATAAAATGTTAGTTTACCTACGATTGTGAACGATGAAACTCAAAACGTAAGTAAACTAAAACTATTTTATGTGCCTAAGATTTATCAAAGATTCTACTCTCAATTCTATCGAAATAGAGTGGAGTAACAAATTCGTTCCACTCCTAGTTCTCTAGCATGGAATGATTTCATAGTTATTAATCGGTCTTAAGTCTAATGAGAGGTTTACGAGGGGAATTCTATACTACGAGGTGAATGAAATTAACAAGTTACGAATAACCAAATGATACTGAATACTGAATGTGAATCTAGATAAAGAATTAGAGGGGAATTGATTCCACCTCGAATCCAACTTAATCACCTAGCATAGACTGTTGTAATCCAATTCTTACGTTCTTACTGTAAGAATTGCTCGTTCTAATCCCTAATTAACATGACATTTCTACCAATTATAACTAGCATGTGAGGTCGTTTACCCATTCTCATGGTGACACACGACATTCTAGAATGGAATAGACTCTACATTAATTCTACACTTATACAACTAAGCTTTCATCAAGGCTTCATCAACCCCTCTAATGGAGGTTTAGCCTTGATTCATCAAACCATCATTTCCCATATTATTATAACTAAACATCATATCAAAATTCTAACTTGACTAATTTAACTAACAATACTTCAATCTAATTTAACAATTCAGAAATGATAATCAACAAGAATTAAAACTAGATCTATAATTTGAAATGACAAAATCGAAATTGACAATTAGCTATTTTATTTATCAAACTAATTAAGAACAATGATTCTAAGAGTTTAATCTAAAACAAAAATTGAATTGAAGCTTAACTAAATTAAAACACCATTAAATCTAGATCTAGAATTATCTATATTTTTGTTTTGGTATAATTTTAATTCTTCATCCAAAAGGCTCTTCAGCTGCAGTTGGCTTCAATAGACTTTTCGTCCACGACTTTTTTAGCTTTTGACCGAGCTTTTAGAAAAGGCTTTGTCTTCTTGAATCTTGACCTTTAATCACAAAATCTGAATCTTAGACCATTGGAAATTAGCAACCGACCTTTGCTCCTTTATCTCGCTAAAGTGCCACATTTCTGCACATAATGGACTTTGTAGCCTGAAATGTATAAAAACACGTAATCAATATTAACTCTTAATTATTACTCACATAATTGGTCTAAAAGTATGACTGTTATAGGGTTAAAACTACAGTTTTGGGCTCTTATCAACTAACAAAATCCATATTCAACCAAATACTATATTTTGGAATTGCAATTATTTATAGTTATTTATAAGTTCTGAAGTTACACACTTATCCGAAAAAACTAGGTGCCTAAGTAACATCCAAAATAGATCATCATATTTATCCATCACTATCCAAAATGCTATTGTGTAGCTATTGGACTCCACCCTAATAGAAAATTTTCCTAACTCGTACCATTCATTGACGCGTGCAACATTCATTCCTCCAAGGCTCCAAGGGAGCCGCAAAATCTCAAAACTCACAAAGCATTATACGTAATAAAGTATGTCATTAAAATTTACTAAAAATTAGTATATACAAATGTATATATCATTCTGTTTGACATACATGATAGTATGTCATCCGAATAGTCATAGCCAAGAAAGTATGTCATAAGTAACACCTTACGAAGGTACTATGTAAACATAATGTTATATGTGATTATAAAGAACATACATAGTATAGTATATCCACTACAAGAAAAAGGGGCTTTAGCAACGGATGACCCGGAGCATTAGCCACGGACCAAAGCTGTAGAATTATTAGCCACGGTCACCAGCTGTTGACATAGTTATAGTTGTCGTAGTAAGGCGTGACACTATTTTGCAACATTTCGCGACGATAACAGCGCGTGGGTGTTCCCACGGCTTCGACCGTTGGATCAGATCTTGGCACAGTATGTTTTCACCCACGGTTATCTTTCCTCGGTATAGATCCAACATTGCTCCAAAGTTTTGGGAGCGGAACACCAAAATTTCTCTCCCACAAAAATTAGATACCCACAGAGAAGTTGGAACTAATCTCTACCACCTCTAGCTTCCACCGCCTTTGTAGCAAAAAAAAAAAAACTTCCACGGCCTCTCTCACCATCTCTCTCATCTTCTTCCCTTACAGTTCATCACTATTATCGGTTCTCTCGCCATCTCTCTCATCAAACAAAGCTTAAAGGTATCTTTTTTAACTTTTTAGTTTATTAAAAGTTGCGTTTTTTTTATAAAGACGTCTGACTATACACAAAATCAAACTCTTGGGCTGGTGATATTGTAGGTAGATGGAACATGTTACTATTATCCTTCTAACTAGTGGGTAGCAGTACGTATGGCATGTATTTTTCTGTTGGATTTTATTAACTAAACTATGTTAGTCATTTCTACAGTTCAAGAAAATTAACTAGTGAATTCGTAAAGCGCATTTTTGTTCCCGAATTGATTTAGATGGGAGCTTCATTCCTCTTACACATTGTTTCAACAAACATAATTATCTTTTCAAATAACATATAATGAAAACTTTTTTATATTAAGAAAAGGGGGATAAAGATAAAGAAAGGGAGAATGTGGACGTGAGTTTCGCCATTTTGTTAAGTTGTATATCTAAGAAAAACTTATATGACTCTGTGACTTCCTTTTTGAAGCTATCCACCAGTCCCAGTATATATAGAGACGACTCAGGGGTGGGTGTTCTTCAGCTTTCGGCCATTGTCTTGCGGGGCTAATGGTTTGCTTTGAGACTTCTATAAAAGCGATAAAGTGGGTTAGCTTACTACAAAGACAAATAAAATTGATGTCCAATGCTATTATGTAGGATGGAAAACATTAACCCATGGTAGCAGATTCGGTATAATATTACAGAAAACAAATAAAAGAGCTCTTATATGCTAATAACTCTAAGCTGTAGATCTCATAATAATGTTGGGAAAAGCGACTTATTATTATAGATTCTATATGTCAAATGTAATTGTGGAAATAGCAGAACAGAATACTTCCAACAACAGTCACAAAATATATTCTTAAGTCTTTGCTGATTTAGCGTTGAATATCTCATAATTATGAAGTTCATTATAACAACACCTTGAAGTATTGTATCATGTTGAGTATTTCTACATCTTGTGATAAAGCGTTGTAATTTTTATTGGTGTATTCACTCGATATGTCTGATTTCTAAGTGGCAAATGTTTGTCTTGTAAAAGCAATTTGCCCCTAAACCCCAACTACTTTATATTCTTTTTGCGGTCATGAGCATAAAAGCCATATGGATTGCAATAAAACTGACATTGGAGGGTGTGAACCAAGTCTCATATTTCCGGACACGGATATTTGCAATGATTTCACTCTTGTATCATCACTCGCTTGAACTATTTAAACAAGGTTGGCACCTTTTCTTCAAATTTTGGACCCATTTCGGTTTGTTGAAAAAAATGCAATAACATAACTTTCATTCATCCGTTTTCTATATCCATTTTTGATTTGTTTAGTTGTTACTATACTATTTTCAAATATTAATTGCTAATGATGAAACTTACATGCGGTCGGTTAGCATATGAAGAAACATGAAAAAGATACTTGTCATATTTACCTTTGCCCATTTGAAGTTGCTATCGTTGGACAAAATATAAAATTGATATTTTATTATTAAAAATATAAAATTGATATTTTATTATTTACTTTGATGATCTCACGGGCCTTTGGATACTTTCAACACTGCAGTTGTTTCTCATATCTATTATGCCATGTTCAACATCTTTTACGATACTTGTGAATGCCATAATGTTTAAGGTACATATGGATGAGTTTATGTACTTCAATTTCAGTTATATTGATAGCCTACAAAAATTGGTTTAGAAGTGAAAATAGTTGTGACCGTCCATTCTCACAATTGGCTTAGAGATCTCAATACTTGGTTGTTCTTGAGGGTGATCTCTATGTTTTTTGGACATCATCGTTAGCAAAAGTCCACCACTAATTATTCTTTAGATTGTTGTAATTGTCATTAGTTTTCCACTCGGCCGTGCATCTATTCTCGACTTATGTGCAATTTTCTTATAGGATTATTCGTCGAGCGTGAGCGATATAGCATCAACAATTTGTGGATTCATCATCGAGCTTTTCGTAATGCTGCAGTGTTGCATAGTACTAGAGATCCGTGATCCACTCGAAAAGCGGTATGTGCATCCATTTAGTTCTACATTGATAGTCGATATTATGATCGAGAGACCACCTTGTAAATAGCATGAGCATGAGTTACCTGTTTTTATCTTTTTGGTGGGAATAAAGTTCTTGTCATTTTCAGATTTTAGAGTAGACTTTCAAAGTAAAGCGGCTTAATAAATCTTAGCGATTGAGAGGTGTAGTCCGCATTAATGCGACCTTTTGTTATTTAGGCAAACCGAGTAGTGAGTTGTTTCCTTTATCGCATAAAGGTCCATTTCAGTTTATGAATATCTCATTTTCAGAATCTGTTTAAGTGGGATATTGTGTATAAGCATTGTTGTGATGCTCTTGGTCTCTCTTTTTTTTAATAGATGGTATATAGTGAATATTCTCGTGAATCTGCTTTGCTTACTACAAAGCTAATTTTTAATTAACTTATTTTGGGCATATGCATTTCGCTTTGAAAAGCTTAATGGGATTAAAACCTTCTATTAAAGAGTTCAATTTGTTTTGGTCTCTAGTGTATTTGGTGTATCTAGGGTCTGTTCATTCTCGGTTCGAACATTCACTAAGGGGTGTATTTTCTTCTTTGGTGGAGCCGTTGAGAAACTTCAAAAGTACCATGTATGGAGCTATTTGGAAAATGCTATGCTAATATTTATCATGGGATCGGACTGGTATATTTTACTCAAATTGTTGTTTTTGCTGTGTGTGTAGGGCTTAGAGTTTGGCGTTGAACCTATAGATTTACAGATGGTGAAGCTTGCAGGTCAGCTCTACCGTTTTAATGATTCGTTTTTACCTTTTGGTGATTGGTAATCCTGATTTTTTGTGGGTTATTCAATTTATAGGACTATTGCACGATATTGGTCATGGCCCTTTCAGCCACCTGAAGCACAAGAATACGTAGATTTAGTTTCCGAGTTGAATAATATAGTGTCTGCAATTCAAGTGTTATTGGTAAGTTATTGTGTATAGCCATGTTACTTTGATAATTGTCCATTTTTTTTCTTCCAACGAACATTGAATCTCTTGATAATTTCTTGAAGGTGAGAATTGTTCGTAGCCTGAGAGGTTTGAGTTTTCTGGAGGTTCTTCTTGGAATAACAAGCATTAGGAAGGTAGAGCCTTACATGCATTCCCTACTTTATGACATTTTAAGGTAAACCCTTATATTTTTTGGTATGTAGGCTCAACAAAAGTTACAACCGCTGACCTTCCAGCAGTAAATGGGTATTCGAGGCGTCAAAATCCAAAAGCAAGCTTCATAGTGGTTCAACTAGAAGTTGTACCAGGGTATCTATACTAGTTTCAGAATTTTAAGGACTTAATAGAAATGTCTATCAGTATTGATGCTAGTTTCTACATTTATGCCTCGAATACTAATTTTATCTTGCTACATTTAAAAACATAAAAACTAATTTTATGCCATGCTACATATATCTTGCTCTTCAGATCTACTAGTTTTGAACGCTGAAGAGTCCATACTGATTGTTCCCTGCTTTTAATATAGGAAACCTTAGACTCTGTTGCAGACGAGCAGACTAACAATCATGGTAGCTCACATGATGGAAATCGTGAGTTGGCTGTATATTTTTTTATAGCTACATTTTTAATTATCATACTTATTTTTATTTTTCTTTTGCTTCAAGGTCTTGAATACTAAACCTAGAATAATGTGTTTGCTATTTTTTGAATAAATGCAGAATCTCTTAGTGGATTGAATCAGCTCGAGCAAAATCCGAGCATAAGCCCATTTCTATCGAGGCGCATAGACAAGAGGGGTAAGCATATCTTGTAGAAGAAGAAGCATGTCTACCAAAGGTTCTAAATCCTTTAGTTTTTGCAAATCATCTAACGCCTTTCCTGCCCAACTTAGAGGAAAATGCTCAACCTGAGAGGCAAGTCTCCCCGAAAAAGCTTTATCGGCGGCTTTGTTGAGAGGCCGGTTTGTTGATACTATCCTCAAAGCTTCGACGAAGACTCTCGATCGGGTTGATACAAATTTTGGCTGGTTATTAAAATATACCATGTTAGGTACTGTCCATTTTCTTAGTGTTTTTGCTCGGATGTGATCGGGTACAATTTGATCTGGCGAGGTTAGGGTGAAAAGGGAGATCCTAAGAAACTGCGGCGTGAGCGAGAGGAGCTTGAAAGGAAACAAAGGGAAGGTTTGGACTTCTAACCTTGTTGCATGGAAACTTTGATTTCTTAAAGGTTGTTTACTTAGTTAATGACATCTTGGGGTTAATGGTGATTAATTATAAGTCATGTGTTTTTATGAGATCGAAAAAAAGCTTCGGTTGCGGTGAGAGGCCAAAGCTGCAGAAAATGCTTTCGAGGCGGTGATGCAGAGAGCTGCAGATTGAAGCCAAAAGAAAGAGGGAGCTTCAAAGAGAAACTGCGCCAGGCTTTACAAAATGTAAATAACAAGAATTCTTACTTCAGGTTTCGTTTAGTAGATCATCACTAAAAAGCGTTCGTTGAAATCTCTCCCATTATTTGTCTACAGGGAATTCAGTAGCATGGTTATAAGATCTTCACCTACCCAAGGGAAGAACAGAAAAATGAACCGGGACTTTGAACTCAAGGGTTGATGAAAATCCTATGATTGCAGAGGAAAGAACAGGTGCTAAGGAAACTATTTCATTGCCGGTGCCCTCTGCAACTAGTCCTGAGAACTGCTAAGCTTCTCTCACATGGCTAGCTTGGTTAGTAAGTTGTTGGGATCCTTTCACATGACAATGTCGATGATTTAACTGTCTATGGAAGGGATAATTAGTGGTTGTGTGGTTTGAACTCCTGCTTCAGGTGATGAACTTAAGGAGTCAAATTGCAAAGGTCAAGTGGATTATGTGCTTCCATCGTCAGAGGAAGAAGTTGAACCCTCAAAGTTGAGTGAGTCATTGTCCATAACAGAAGAAGAGGATTTCCCCATCTGTCTTGAAGGTACCATTCTTATTTCTAGATTAAGTAGATTTCCCCATCTGTCTTGAAGGAGTCATTCTTATTTTAGTATCACAAATGTTTTAGTTTAGGTCACTTGCTAATTACTTTGGTGCTTGATCGAGCTCTTTACTTAGTTAAGTTTTATTAGTTTCTGAAGAAGAGAAGTCGAGTGACCTTTATAACTCAATTGTCAATTGTGTAAGCTATTATTGTGTCATGCTGTGGTTGTTTCCATGGCTGTACACTGGCTGTTATGTTAATGAGCTGTGACAATAATGATGCCACTCGTGGTTTTGGCCCTTTGTTGGTCATCTTAAAGTTGATTTTTGTGTGGACTTGAACAGATCTTAATGGGTATGTAAGTTGTACCATGCATCCTTAATCCTAGCAGTTATTTTTGTTATTGATTACTAATTAAGAATCTAGTGGTCCATTTGGCAGAATGGCAGTTCTTGCCTATGATTGTAGTCACACTTGACCACCACATGCATGAGATCCTAGTTGGGTGTCTTTTCCATTTTGTTGTAGTATTAATTGGTTAACATCATGTAGAGAAGTTTGATTAGCAAGATTAAATTAATGCAAAGTTGGCGACTTATCTGTGGTCCTGCTTTAGTGATCTCACACCTATCATTTCGACTTAATCAGAACACCTACATAGTGTTCTGATTAATTGTTGTGTTGTTAAGCTCATATAAAAAATTCTCTCAACCTTGCGACGGTTGTGGGAGAAGGTAGGACTTCCTGGTCTGAGCCTCTTAGGACACAGTTCTGTGAAACCATTCCACATCTTCCTCGAAACTTAAGGATCGGCAGCTATTTATTATTATTATTATTATTATTAAAGCCCAAGAATGTATTTTCTCATTACTATTGCCTAACAAAATGCCCTTTGGGTTTTATGAAATTGACAATCCAAACATCCAGTTTGTCTAAATTCTACAAGCAGCATCTCGAACGCTTTTTGTTTCTTTGATTATCAATAGAACTTGTTTTTGTTATAAGTGAAATTTATTGATTAATAGAACTGAGTTTGCATCCAGCAGCAGGTCATGCAGTAGCTGCTTTAGAGACAGGACCCCATCCAATTACAAGGACACAATCCCCAAATTCAAGCCTTAATTCAGCAGCAGAGACTTTTACAGTGGCATCAACGGCCGCAGCAGATTTTGCAATCTATATATGCAAATGAAATGCAATTGCAAATAAAGAAGAAAGAACAACCGAGGCAAACAAATGCAACAACAAGGTCTGCAATCTGTATCTGAAGTTAAGCGCTCCTATGAGAGGTGTATGTGCTCGCCGATTAATGCAGTACATTTATCATCAACTCCATCGCCCTCCTGTAAGTTACCTGTACATTGATCTTAAGCATACCGTTTCTCTGCTCCTTTACCAACTTTTCAATCTTTGCCAAGTCAACTTTTTATATGTTGTTTTTTTATATATGTTGCTTGGTGAATTCACGTAAAAAATTCTTCATTCAGTTACACAAGTAATCTCTAATTGTGTGCTCTTTCCTTTTTTAGGAGAATACAATTGTTTAAGGCTAAGGTTTATTAAAGTTTATTAAAGTTTCGGTGGATGCTCATGAAAAGGTTAAGGCTAGAGTTCTAAAAAGCTAGGACTTCAAATCATTTCCGAAAGTATTCAAGTGCATGACAATGATAAAACGTAACGGAGAAACATGCACGAGGTGAATTTTTATTGGGAAATATTTGGAAATTCATATTTATATTGAGCTTGGATAGTAAATGCTACAATTTTTTTTTTTTTTTTTTTTACTTGTATGAATATTAATCTCTTTATCAAACTGTTTTTCGATAAAGGAATACTGATTGGGAATATGTGTCTTCCTTATGGTATTATTATTAGGATGGATGAATTATTAGTTGGATTGAAAAACAAAAGTGGACATAGGATAAAACAATAATTATATATTTTTTATTTTTTTTTAAATCTGAAATGTTTTAGCCACAGCCAATATCCGTAGCTATAGGACTAAAAGGTGTGTAGCAAAGCAAGTTTTGCTACGGCCTATGCCATGGCTTTTATCCCTTGTAAAATTTGAACTAGCAACGGCTTATGCCACGGTTGCCTGCTGTAGAAATTGTGACGACTGTTCCCACGGCCATTAGCACTAGCAACTGCTACGGCTATTCCCACGGACCTTATCAGTGGCAAGTTACAACGGCTTGAGCTGTCGGGTGGACCGTCGCATGTACCCACGGTCTTATGCTGTATCTAAACCTTTAGCGACAGGTTGAAACCCCACGGTCTTGCGTCAGTCAATATCCGTAGCAAAAGAGCTTTACCCACGGACTTGGGCCGTGGCTAAAAGTATGCTTTCTTGTAGTGATCATGAAAAATATCATAGCGTACCGTCATACATAACAAACTACATACCCAACGCGGTACGAATGTATTATGTAAAAATAATTAATGAAGCGATAATTAAGAGGATAATTAATTGTTAGATCTTAATTGTTTGTAGTTTATATGTGCTTATAAATAAGAGTAATACTCGTCACACTCTGAACTATGATCAATCACTGTTCATAGTCCAATTGTGATATGAACAAAGAATGTTCATAGCTCATAATATGATTAATTCAAAATGATTAACTCTTAATATCACTGTTCATAGTCCAATTGTGGTAACTCTTAATATGATTAACTCAAAACCAAAACTGAAAACTCTAATACAGACTACCAGCCTTTATATAGGCGAAATACCCTAATTACCACAAAACTTGAAATTTTTCAAAAAAGGAAAGTTTTAGGATAACCACATATTAAGAAACTACTAATCAAAATATAACTAACACAACTAACCAAATAAAAAACGGACTCTCCTATCAAAAGATATAGCAAAAACAAAACTTTCCTAAAATGGCAAAAACGTGATTTTGAATGCCTAAACGATGGATTTAGGGCCCGAGAGGGTGGTGCCCGCAGCAAAGCGGTAGGTTATGCTGATTTTGACGTTTCCAATCAAATATGGCCGCGTCCATGTCTTTCCGGCTTTGTTGCCCACTTTTCTAGTTCATTGACATATGCATTGGCAACATGTACTGCATCACATATGCCAAGTTCAATGACATATGCATTGGCTAATGTATCATCAATGGTTGTTCATATGAACAATGAGTGTTCATAGGTCATGTTAAGATATGAAGAATGAGTGTTCATAGCTCATATTGGGGTTTGAACAATGATTGTTCATTCCCCAAATAGGTATGAACAACCACAGCATAATCACTTTCATATATCAAGTAGAGGGTCAAAAAAATACCAAAATGCATAAAGCATGTGCACCCTTCTAACATATCATAGATTATGTATTAACCAACAAACCAAGCAACCTAGCAACCTAGCAAAAAATACTTACATTTCACAAATTACGTCTTATTTTTCTCTGGACAATTTCTCGAGTCATGGTTAGCAATATTTCCACAGTTTCTACACATTTTTCCTGGATTGTTTAGGGCTATTTCTCTGGGGGATTTCCATCTCTCTGCTTTCTTCTTCCTCCTTTTTGTTTGAGAAATGTTGGGATTCAAAATCAATATCTGAAATAAAGATTTGGAAGTCAAAATAAAAAAAAAATTATCAAATTAAACATTATAATAAATCAAATAACATTAAACACTAAACCTATATCAAATTAAACATTAATATCACAATCATAACCTGTAAGGTATCAAAGAAAGACTCTTTAACTAGATCATCTTCATTATCTTCGTCTCCTTCATTCAAAGCTATATTCAACGTTAAGACATGCTTAGCCATTTCATCCATCTTTTCTATAAAATATGAATAAGCCTCAACACTACTCCCCTCATCGTAAGACACTTGAGAAGCAACCTTGATACAATGAGCCACTCTCAAAAGTTCATGGTTTTCATGGCCGGCCACTAATCTAGTATGAAACTCCGCTCTATACGTGTTTGCCTTTTGCATCCACCGCTTCAAAAGAAAATGCCTTGGAATCTCTTCAATTTCGTAACACTGAAAAATCTTTAACATGTGACCACAAAGTAACCCCATAAACTGAAAATACTTACATTCACAGTCTCCCTCTAAGGTTCCTCTATTGAAACTCATTTTCCAAACGGACTTCTTCTGCGGGTCTCTAAATTTCACCATGTAGCTTCCGGTTCCATTGTTGACAATCTCGTCCCCATCAATTTTGTACTCCATCTTTGCCTTCTCTAATTGCTCCTTAAATATATTGAATGCATTAATCGTATAGACCTTCGCAGCATGCATAAGGAGGAAAGCATCTTTAGCCACAATTCGTGAACTATGCTCAGTGTGGTAATCAGCATCTCTTTCATTCCTAGCAATCAAAGCCAAAGATCTCTTATTACCATGTACAAACTCCATCAGCATAGTGGTCGAATTTACGAATTGGCCGTAATGAGAATTCATTGATTCACTCCTCCCAATTGTATGCATACCAGCAAAAAATGTGTCACTGAGATAACAAGGAACCTATTTCTCCCGCATATTATACATTTCTGTCAACTAAGGATTTGCAGACAACTCATTCTTCTCTATTATTATATACCATCTTCTTTCAAAATCAGCAATCTTATACGAGGAGAGAAATAGTGTTTTTCAAGTCAGTTACCAGTGTCTCAATTTTAGTAAAGGATAACTTCTCTTGAAATTTCTGTATAATATGCCAAAGACAGAAATGATGACGAGTATCAGGGAACACTTTTGCAATGGCTGCAATCATCGCTCTATTCAGGTAAGTGATGATTGTAGTTGGCGCACGACCACCCATGGCTACAAGCCAGGCCTTAAACAACCATATGAATGTATCTTTTGTCTCATCAAGTAACCACGTGCAACCAAATAACTGAATCGACTGCATATGATGATTGACTCCAGTAAAAGGGGCAAAAGGCATAGAGTATGCATTTGTACGTTATGTGGTATCAAAAGAGACAACATCCCCGAAATACTCATACTGCACTCGAGACCTCCCATCAACCCAGAAAATGTTTACTGCAATCCCATTTTGATCTAGATCAATAGCGTAGTAAAAATAGGGATTCTGGGCACTCTTCTACTTAAAATATTTAAGCACGGCAGTTGCATCACCTTCTTTAGGCATCTTTCTAGTCAAACCATAATGGTGGTTCCAGCAATCCTTATTTGTAATGCTAACCCAACTTCTTCCCCACAAAAATAGTTGCAACTTTACTGATAAGAGCCCAAAACTGTAGTTTTAAACCATTAACAATAATACTTTTAGACCAATTATGCGAGTAATAAATAAAAGTTAATGCTAATTATGTCTTTTTATGTATTCCAGGCATTAAAGTCAATTATGTGCAAAAATGTGCCACTTTGGCGATATAAAGGAGCAAAATTTGGTTGTTAAGAAGTTCTATGATTAAAGGCCAAGATTCAAGGAGAAAAAACCTTTGAAAGCCCGGTCAGAAGCTGAAAAGTCAGAGTCAACGCGGGCGGAAACAGCACACAAAAGTTAGTAGAACTTCCGAAGACTGTATCTTTGGACTCAGGTCTCGGAATTAGGCGTACCTTATGTCAAAATGACCGACTCGGAAAGAGCTTTCCAATGGTCTAAATCTTGACCCAATCAGAGGAGCATAAGTGGACGAAAAGCTTGTTGAAGTCAAAGTCAGCTGAGAAGGGCTCTATGGACTGAAGAAATTGGGCTTTGGGCTTGATTTTTCGGCCCAAAACATGGACCCTCAGCCCATGCACAAAAATGTGGATCTAGTCTCCTCCATTTCCACACACAAGACTTAGCTTTTAAGTATCAATTAGCTTAGGATAGAAGGTAGCCATTAGAGAATATCTAGATCTAGTTTTGAGTTTTATTCAATTAATTAGTTTTCAATTATTGTTTTAGATCTAGTTTTTACTTTGCAATAGATTAGTTAGAACAAATAAATGATTAATTTAGAATCACATTTAGTTTTATAATAAAGTATTCATCTTTAATTCCGATTTAGTTTATTGATTCAATTCTTGTTTAGTTTTAGTATTGTTAAATTTATAAATTAGTAGTCTTCAATTGCTAATTAGTTATTCATAGTCTAGTTTTAATTATTTAGTTATCAATTTCATTTCTTAGTTGTTAATTTTGATTTGAATCGATTGATTAGTTAAATTAGTAAATTTAGAATCTTTATATGATGTATAGTTTTAATTCAATTGGAAATGATAGTTTGATGAATTAAGGCTAAACCTCCATTAGAGGGGGTTGATGAAACCTTGATGAAAACTTGATTGTGTAGTGTAGAATCTTTGTAAGAGTCTATTCCACTCTAGAAGGTCGTTGATTCTCCATGACAATGGGTTGGCTTCCTCACATGCTAGTTATGAATTGGTAAAGATGCCATGTATAATTAGGGATTAGAACAACCAATTCTTACGGTCTTACGGTAAGAATTGGATCACAACAATCTATGCTAGTTTATTAAGTTGGATTCAAGGTGGATTCAATTCCCCCCTAATTCTTCTTCTAGATTCAAACCTTAGTATTCTGTAGCATTTCGTAGTTGAATCATTATAGTTAGTATCTTGTTCTTAGAATTCACATCGTAGTATAATCCTACCATTACTCTCATTAGACTTTGGATAAACTGATAATTAAAGAAGACATTGAATGCTAAAGAACTAGGAGTGGAACAAATCTTTTACTCCACTCTATTTCGATAGATTCGAGAGTATAAATCTTTGATAAAGAACTGTTACGTATAAAGTTTTAGTTTTACTTCCATTTGATATTATTTATTCGGAGTAGAATTATTCACTTTTATCCTTTTATCAAATGGCGTCGCTGCCATCTTAGTTCCCTTTAGTATTGTTTTCTTTAGAGTTGTTAGTTTTCCAAAGTCCCATAACCCATCCACCCTTGTTTGATTCTCACTGTGGTTGTCCGTTTTAGCGCTGAAAATTTTCCTCGCAGAATTACATGGAGCATTACCCGCACCCAAATGCCTGGAACTCCACTTTTTGGTTGAGTGAAACCCGTGCCTTGCCAAGGCAAAACACGAGTGCCCCCGGGCTAAAGCACCTGAACCTTGAGTTTTTCCCTGAGCGCGACCTGCGCCCTACCAAGGCTAAGTTCAAGCGCGACCCATGCCCAAACGCCTGGAACTCCAGCTTGACCTGAGCGCGACCTGCGCCCTATGCTGAAACTGCCCGATTTCTACACAGGTTTGTTTCAAACTTCCATTTCTTTCAAGGTTTTCAGTGTTCTAACTTGTTATACACACTGAGCATGCGTAAACAAGACGCTATTCATAAGCAAAGCAAGGAGGCATTCAGGTACTCTGTTCTTCCACACCTCGCATCTCCTATTAGAGGTTCACACTAGCATATCAGGACTGTTTGGAGTGTTGTTGTGTTTCGTTAAGATTGGCTTCGCCTTGCATGATATTAAGGTCAGTGATAAGAGCCCAAAAATGTAGTTTTAACCCTTTAACAGTCATACTTTTAGACCAATTATGTGAGTAATAATTAAGAGTTAACACTGATTTCGTGTTTTTATGCATTTCAGGCTTCAAAGTCTATTATGTGCAGAAATGTGCCACTTTAGCGAGATAAAGGAGCAAAGGTTGGTTACTAAGGAGTTCCGTGATTAAAGGCCAAGATTCAAGAAGACAAAGCCTTTCTAAAGCCCGGTCAAAAGCTGAAAAGTCGACGCCGTAAAACAGCACACAAAGTCAGCAGAACTTCCGAAGGCCATATCTTTGGACTCAGACCTCGGAATGGGGCCTACCTTATGTCAAAACGACCGGCTCGGAAAGAGATTTCCAATGGTTTAAGCCGTGATCCAACCAGAGGAGAAGAAGTGGACGAAAAGTCTGTTGAAGCCAACTGTAGCTGAAGAGGCCTTTTTGGACTGAAAGAATGGGGTTTTGGGCCTGATTCTCTGGCCCAAAACATGGCTCCAAGCCCATGCACGATTTTTGGATCTGAATGTATAAAAACAAAAGCTTAGCTCTTTGTTTAATGGTAGATTTAGACCTAATTCATTGTTAATTAGATTTAAACTTTGAGTTTAATTAGTTTCAATTCATTGTATTAGATTAAACCTTTGAATCTTGTTTTTGTCATTTCCATCAATTCGGATCTTTTTATCAATTCTTGTTCTTATTTCATTTTATTCATTAAATTAGATTTCATTATTGTTTAATTAAGTAAATTTCAATTCTTTACATTATGTTTAGTTTAGATTCAATGGGAAATGTTAGTTTGATGAATCAAGGCTAAAACCTCCATTAGAGGGGTTGATAAAGCCTTGATGAAAACTTAGTTGTTAGTGTAGAATTGTTTGTAGATTCTATTCCACTCTAGAAGGTCGTGTTTCTCCATGAGAATGGGTGGACGACCTCACATGCTAGTTAGTATTTGGTAGAAATGCCACGAACACTAGGGATTAGAACTCGAAATTCTTGCCATAAGAACGTAAGAATCGAGATACCACAATCTATGCTAGGTTATTAAGTTGGATTCGAGGTGGATTCAATTCCCCTCTAATCCTTTATCTAGATTCAAAAACAATCATATTTCCATAGCATTCGTAGTTTAAATTCAACATATTGAATTTCATATTGCATCGTAGTATAATTCCCCCTCGTAAAACTCTCATTGACTTAAGACTGATTAATTAGATTAGAAAACAATTACATGCTAGAGCACTAGGAGTGGAACGAATTTGTTACTCCACTCTATCTCGATAGAATTGAGAGTAGGAAACTTTGATAAATATAGACACATAATCTAGTTTTAGTTTACTTACGTTTTGAGTTCATCGTTCATTTCGTAGGTAAGCTATTCATTTTATCATTATCAGTCAGGCCGAAGAAAAACGCCTAACATAATCAACCGGCAACGTCAACAAACACGCCTTTCTAGTATACTACTCACTACACCTCTAACTAATAGATCACACACACCACCTGAAATAATGGCTGAAGAAAGAGAGTCTCCTCTCTCTGACTTTTACAAAGCCTTGAACGATAGCTCTAAATCTTGCAACATTTTCTCTGACCCTGATAAGAGCCAAAAATTGTAGTTTTAACCCCTTAACACTAATACTTTTAGACCAATTATGCGAGTAATAAATAAGAGTTAATGCTAATTACGTGCTTTTATGTATTTCAGGCATTGAAGTCAATTAGGTGCAAAAATGTGCCACTTTGGCGATATAAAAGAGCAAGGATTGGTTGCTAAGAAGTTCTGTGATTAAAGGCCAAGACGGGAAGAAACAACACACAAAAGTTAGTAGAACTTCCAAAGACTATATCTTTGGACTCAAGCCTCGGAATTGAGCGTACCTTATGTCAAAACGACGAACTCGGAAAGAGCTTTCCAATGGTCCAAACCTTGACCCGATAAGAGGAGCAAAAGTGGACAAAAAGCCTATTGAAGCCAAAGCCAACTGAAAAGGGCCCTGTGGACTGAAGAAATTTGGTTTTTGGCTCGATTTTCCGGCCTAAAACATGGACCCTCAGCCCATGCACGAAAATGTGAATCTGGTCTCCTCCATTTCCACACATAAGACTTAGCTCTTAAGTATCAATTAGCTTAGGATAGAAAGTAGCCATTAGAGAATATTTTAGATCTAGTTTTGAGAATTTTTATTAGTTAATTAATTAGTTTTTTCATACCTTGTTTTAGATTAGTTATTTGAATCATTCTTTATCATTTATTAGATAAATAAAATAGTTAGTTCTTGATAATTTCAAATTTGCTATTTAAAATTGCTTAGATCTAATTTCGATTCTTAGTCGTTAATGATTTCTTAGTTGTTAATTTAGATTTGAATTATTGTTTAGTTCAATTTAGTCAAGTTAGAACCTTTATATGATGTCTAGTTTAATTTCATTGGGAAATGATAGTTTGATGAATCAAGGCTAAACCTCCATTAGAGGGGTTTGATGAAGACTTGATGAACATTTGATTGTGTAGTGTAGAATCGTTGTAAGAGTTTATTCCACTCTAGAAGGGAGTTGATTCGCCATGAGAATGGGTAGAACTTCCTCACATACTAGTCATTTGTTGGTAGAGATTGTCATGAATGATTAGGGATTAGAATTACCAATTCTTATCGTAAAAACGTAAGAATTGGATTACAACAATCTATGCTAAGTTATTGAGTTGAATTCAAGGTGGAATCAAATTCTCCTAATTCTTTATCCATATTTGATTAATCTATATTTAATTACTTTAGTTAATATTAGTATAAGATCAATTGATAGTATTATCTCGTAGTATAAATTCACATCCATAATTATTGCTCTCACTATTGTTCCTTGTGTTTGTTCAATTGAATTTTGTTAAGTCCTAAGAGTTAAGAGTGGAACGAATCCGTACTATATATATATTGCATGAATCTATATGTGAGAGTAGGAAATAAATAGTTGATACCATAAGAATAAGGTTAGAGTAATCTAGTCGTATTTTTACGGGTTATCAAATGGCGCCGCTGCCATCTTAGTCTCGTTCAAGACAAGAATTCAATTGCTTGAATTCAAAGGGGCAATCCCCCATTCTCTACCCACCCACCCTTTTTATTTTTCTTTCTTTTTTCTCTTATTTTCGTTATTGTTCACTGTTTTAAGCACAGAGCGCGCCCGCCCTCCCTTGTGTCTGGGGAATCACAGCGAAGAATACTGTGGTAAATGTATTTTTAAATTTACGAAAATTCTGAAAATTTTCAAGTATAATATTTAAGATGATATTGATTTATTGGAATATTTTCAGAATTTTCCTAATTGGTTTACCTTGTGAGCAAATACAATCTTTACAATGCTGCATTTCAGTTTTCAAACCGTAAGTTATTGAAAAACAGGCAAGTAAGGTTAGTTAGGTAGTTCCAAAAATTCTAAACTTTTTACAGGCATATCTATCCTAAGTTAGGAGGATTTTGTAAAAATTTGATGACTTTTTGATTTTATTTGACCTCCTAACTAGTGGAGTGTTTCCAGTGTATTTCTGCAGTTTTTCAAACACTTAATTTCTAGAACAACAGCCGATAAGGAGGGTTTCTAGAACTCCAATTACTCTAAACTATTTACAGGAATACCCATGATCTGTCAGGAGTCTCCAGTAAAATTTTGGCGATTTTTGTCTTTGTTTTGATTGGTTAACCATTCAGTTGTTTGTATTGTGTCTGAAAACTATTTCACAAACTTTGAAGGGGAGTAGAAGGACTTTTATAGCTCCGATTGGTCTGAAATTTTACAGGCTACTTGATAGACGTCTCAGCAAACTACTGTAAAAATTTTAAATTTTTTGGAGAGCACGACCCATGCCCATACAAGGCAAAGGTTGAGCGCGACCTGCGCTCAAAACACTGTAACTCGAGTTCTACTTGAGCGCGACCCGCTCCCTTCACAGGAAAATTTTGATCGCCCCCCACGCTCAACTCACTGAAAATTGCCTCAGGCACGAGCGCGACCTGCCCCCTTCATAGGAAAATTCTAAGCACACCCTGCACCCTTTTCTGGGGCAGCCCGATTTTCACAGGTTAGTCTAAACTTCCATTTCTTCAAATTATTCGGTGTTTCTAACTTCTTCAATACACTGAGATTGCATATACAAGATGTTATTCATACGCGTAGCAAGGAGGCATTCAGGTACTCTTTCTTCCATTCCTCGCCTCTTCTGTCAGAGGAGTTTCAATTCTAGTATAATCAGGCTTGTTTATCGTAAATGTTAACGTATATGTCTATCTAGAAATTTATAGTAGAGTTTTGTTTGCATGTTAATTGTCCTATAATATATTTGTAAAACCAATATGGCATATCAATATGTAGATGAACAATCATGTGATTCTTATACAAACCCTTCACCATGTTCATGTTGTGGTAGTCCTCACCATTGGGCTTCTCATTGCCCATCATATCAAGAGCAATCATGTAATTATTATGAAAACCCTTCACCATGTTCATGTTGTGGTAGTCCTGACCATTGGGCTTCTCATTGGCCATCATATCAAGAGTTTGAGCCTACTATAAGATATAATAATAATTATGAACCTCAATTTTCAAATTTTTATAGTGACCCATACAATCAAGAGTTTTCTAGTCATCCAAACCATACAGGGAATCAACCAGTGTCGTCTAGTTCTAGTTCCGTGCTGAGTGTGTACAACGAACCAAACACTTTTCCATGCATAATTTGTTCAGATTCAGACCATACCGCCCATTCATGTTCCATATTTATTTAGCCTTAACCTAACCCATCACAGTACAAGATCAACCAGAGTCACTCCAACACCAGTAACTATGACTATCACACACATTACCAGCCAGACCCTTCCACCATGCCAGAAATCACCCACCCATATAGTTCGCCACCCTTCCCAGACCAAATTTTTCAAACTATGCTTCAAAACATAGCCCAGATGATTTCCATGATCTCCTCACCCAACAAAGAACTTTCAACCTTGCCAGAGATCGACACACAACTAGAACAACCTATTCCCATAACCACACCATTCAACCTAGTTAAGACCTACCCTGAATTTCATGAATCATTACCTTCCCTCCCATTAACCATTATGTTGACTACACACCCGACCTGGATGAGGAAATTCTTGAAGACGACTCTTTAGGACATGTGTTGGATGACCACTCCAAATTGAGAGATGCCATCGAGGAACCTCCCATTGATCCATCTGAAGATGAATATAAGGATGACACATTAGAAGATATTTATAAGGATGTGACGGAGGAAGAATTTGATAACTATTAGCATTCTCTTAATATGGACCCTCCTGTTGAGCATGTCCAGGCCTTTCAGTTTGCAAACCGCACTCGGCTGGATGATTCCTCGACATATTCGAATGATACCATTAAGGATACTTATAATATTTTAGAGGAAGAGGGTAAGAAAATAAAGATTAACAATTCTAATCTAAGGCATGAACAAGTTAATGTGCAAGAAAAAGAGGAAGTTACATCTTTAGAGCAATGTGAATCTCAATTTAGTTTGGCAGATGGGGAAATAACAATGGAAGGAATAGATAACTTTCTTAAAGATAAAGCCACGAACCACAACCTTGTGGATTCACCCAAGACAGATGAAGAGTTCTTAAGAGCATGTGAGGATCCACCAACTAATGAACCACCAACCAAACACCAACCACCTGAGTTACCACCTCCTAAAATCCAACCATCTACCACAACTAAGCCATCCATTCACCCACCATTTTAGAGGAACCTCGAATTTGCACTTGAGCCTATTGCCTCAGAGACCTTCTATAAATTTTTCAACCCTCACAGCGAAGAGTGCTTGCCTAGCACACAATCCTATGAGTACACCATTCCTGTAGTTGACAACCAAGCTTTGACCGAGTGTAGTGAGAAACCTAGTTTGTCTTATTTTTCCTCATCTGAACCTCATGAAAGACATCAGGATCCAGACTTCATTCCTTTCTCACCTAAAGTATTGCTAATTCATCTTTTGGGTCATTCAAACTTTTTAACACATCTACAACATGATGGTTTGCATATGTTATTTGATGGGTTGCAAAAGTTTTCTTTTATTCTTCTACATGATTGCTTCCAATTATACAACTTCATTCTGTTTGAGGGTGCATTTAGTATCATGTTTTTATGGCTAGACCCCAAACTCTTTCAACTACTAGTTTATAGTTGACCACGCATCATCTATTTTATGCCACCCCAGTTTCTTGTTTGTTTGGGGGGTGTGCACCGTCTAGGGGAATCTGACGTAAAATGACTCCACATTAAGTCTATGGGAATCTGAATTTAAAAGACCCACGTTTTAAAACAAATTTTCAAAAACCTGTTTTCAAAAATTTGTTTGGGGGTGCGGTGTTTGGTTTTTCCATTCTTGATCACTCAAATTCCTATTCTTATCCCTTCCTCATCTCGTAGCTAGATTTCTTGTTGTTTGTTGTGTTGATGTTGTTTTTTATTGTTTTTATTAATTTGGATGTTAAGTTTTTGAATTCAGTAGTTAAATTTTGAATTCGGTAGTTAATTGTATTTGAATTTGAATTTGAATTTAATTTGGTTCTTTTCAAATTTTGAGTTGATTTTATTGTTAATCCCACCTTTTCGAATTGTTTGGAGGTGGTATTATTTAGTCTAGCATGATTTTTATATGATCCAAAATTTATTAGATAATTTTGTGATGATTGTTGGGGATGTTGCCGATATGGGTATGCCTATGATAAGATGTTGTGGTAGGATGAAATCTATAAGAATTTATAAGTTACTATTCTAAATTCAATCTAAAAGATATTAGGGTTGTTTTAGAATCAAGAATATGGGTTGTTTCCATTTTCGGTTTTGGAAATTTTTTTGTTTCCGGCAATTGCCTTAAAGCTTTTTGGCAACTTCCCGATTCGTTTTAGCA
Source organism: Coptis chinensis (assembly GCF_015680905.1). Taxonomy (NCBI): domain Eukaryota; kingdom Viridiplantae; phylum Streptophyta; class Magnoliopsida; order Ranunculales; family Ranunculaceae; genus Coptis; species Coptis chinensis. The sequence goes on from NC_141463.1 coordinate 42,717,115, forward strand.
ACTTAAAAACTATAAAAACTTCATTCATTCTACACTCACAACCCACACTACACCTAACATTCATCTCTCAACTTTCACTCCCACGTTTCCCATTTTTCTTCTCCATTTTAGAAACTCAGTAGCTCGGAGCGCACCTGCGCCCCAGTGGAGCGCCACTTGCCCTAGGCAATGTCAGCAAGAATTTCATCAGAGCGCGACACGCGCCCTACCAAACCCAGAGCTGAGCGACCTGCGTTCAAAACACTGGAATTCCAGTTTTCATCTTGAGCGCGACCCGTACCCATCCCAGGCAAAAATTGAGTGCGACCTGCGCCCAAGTACCTGGAACTCGAAATTCACCAGAGCGCACCTCGCCCCCATCCCAGGCATAGGTTGAGCGCACCCCACGCCCTGACCCCCGTGGGCACGAAAAACTTAATTTTTTTGTGGGTTGTTCCAGGATCGTTGCAACTGTTCTAGAGAGTAGTTTTGTGATGACTTCTTCTATAGTAATACCGGAGCAGTCTTTCGAACACTTGTTGGGGAGCGAGACTTATGGACATTGGTTCCGCAAAAGGATCTTGCAGTTAGGATGGAGGCATCTACTGGTAAGTGAAGACGACTCGTATTCACCTAATCTTACTGAATTTTTTTACAATAATGTTAAGTTCAATTATAACCAGGATGGAAAACGAGAATTCTCCATCATGGTTGATGACACGCCACTAGAATTCAATAAGTATGTGGTAGCGTTAGTTTCGGGAATACCAATACCTGATCCTATTCACACGTGGGGATATATAATCGATAATGCATACCTCTATGACTATACATATTTCAATAAGTATTATGGGGGAGGGGTATTTCGTATAATGGACCAAGGGCGTTACAACATAGCCCTTGGTAGCCTATCCCTAAATGTAGGCACCACTATGTTATTCATCCTGATGAATATTTTAGGGGATTGGCAGTTTACCTCTTCAAATAGTACCGCTAGTGACGTTTTTCTTGTTTTAGCTGAGGGACGTCACCGATATGACATTCCCCGAGTATTAGTGGCTAGTCTTAAGATGACCCAAAGCAAGCGACATGAGTATCTTCTTATGTCTATTTTGGTTTGCCGCATCATGCTCAGTTGTCTACTTGAATTCTGTACCCAGTTCACGGATTGGAAAATTGGTTGAAATCATGAGACCCACCAGTTGGGTGGTTCGCTCATTCGAGTAAAGACTTGGCCGGGATGACAGGTGCAACCTCATTTGGTTGCTCCTTACACCCCATCAGACATAGTAACACTAGACAGGTTAGCACAAGTTGACGACACACGGCGGCGGGCTTGGCAAGTTATCATGGCATGGCAGGATGCGAAGGAACCTCCTCTCTTTGGAGAGGGAAGTGAGGATGAGGATTAAACGGGAGTTAAGGTTAGTTTTTATTTCAGTTAGTGTCTGTTTATGTCCCAAGCTATTTATTTCTCATTAACCCCATTACGGGTGGAAGTCTTATAGAGTTGCACCAGTTTTTTTTTCTATATTAGTATGTTTAACCTTGTTTTGAAGACGTTCCAAAATTTCACGCATTTCAATGGTATTTCTCTACCCTTTTTTTTAAAATACGTTGAGGACAAAGCATGCTTTTTGTTTGGGGGGAGGGCATAGAAACACGTGTAATTAAGGCATCTATTAGGATATAGATATGTATAATATGCACTTTCTTTTATAGTTAGAAATTCAAAAAAATTTAAAAATATTAATAAAAAGTTTATGCTGTAGACTTAGGAATATTGGTATTATTTTCCTTCTCCAGGCCCTTGATAATCTACAAATCTGACATTGCTTTTATATTAGAATAGTTTTTAGAAATTTAGGCTAATATATAGGTAATAATCCTTGCATCTATCCATAAATATGTTACATGAGTATCTATGGTTGTTGGCAGTATGTTTCTGAAATCAAGGCTAGAGTATTTATTCTACAAATCCTGTGAGAATATAGCCTAAAGCCATATATAAGTGAACATTTGAGAAATGACACAAGGGAGAAGTAAAATCCAGATAGAAAAATCAAACGTCCACTTGCTTGATAACTATACCATATCCTAAGCGAGAATTTAGGCCATTTTTGGATCGATATAGTCAGAAATTCAAACCTATAAATTATTTTCCGCTAGTGACCCCTCTGAGCCTTTCTTTAGCCTTTCATAAACCACAAATCTTTTACCCTGTTACAAAACAAAACAAAATAAAAAAAATTAACCTACCCAATTCTTTGAATAAGTCTAAGAATAGAGATGAAAAATAGAAAAGAGATGAACCTTTGAAATCAAGAATTTGTTAGTCGCTTTAGATGAGAAAAGTAAGTTTCCATCCAAAATAAATAAATAAATAAATAAAATAAATAAATAAATAAAAGAAAATAAAGAGTTATAACTTCAAAAATAGAATCAAAGGAGTCAAAAGCCAAAGAAAAAGAAAAATATGGCTAAGGATGGAAACAAAGTGTAGAAGCAAAAGTAAAGAACAAGGTTTCTCTAGTTACATAATATGAAGACTCTATTATCTCAGACTTGTCCTTTTTGAATATCCATTTCCTTCCTTCTTAAACCATCTCCTAAGCCCCGCAACACCTAATAAAGACATCTAGCTCAATTAGGAATATATTAGTGTGATAGTAAGTGGCATGTGTTTGATCGACTCCAGCTTCCTTGTGTGTCATTGAGATTGTAAGGTAAAGTGTGCCTACTGCACACTGGGGTAGCGAAACTTGAGCGGAAAAATCAGAATGGTTTTTGTCTTGACATTTATGTGAGGACCTACTTAAGGACGCTATTCCGAGTTTTCACAAACGGACCTGCTAGTGCGTTTCCTAGTATTACTCTTTGTATATATGTTTATTCGTAGGTGATTGATTATTATGCATATATTAGCTTAGGTTTCGACTTGATTATTATGTATTCATTGCTAGTGAGATGTATAGATAATTGAGACATAGATAAGGAAACAATAGTTTTATTTCTGAGTCGTTGTAGTATAGATGAAGTTTGTGAGTACCTTCACTAGAAAACTCCCACGAGGCTATAACTCGTCCACTAGAGAATTCCTAGTGGCTTAAGGCCTTGTTGCATATGGTCAATGCAATCGCACTCGACAAAACGAGATTAGCTAGAACTCCATTTTTGGTCACTTATGCTAATTTCTCATATTTGCTTGAGGACAAGCAAAATACTGTTTGGGGGTGGTTTGATAAGAGCCCAAAACTGTAGTTTTAACCCCTTAACAATAATACTTTTAGACAATTATGCGAGTAATAAATAAAAGTTAATGCTAATTACGTGCTTTTATGTATTTCAGGCATTAAAGTCAATTATGTGCAGAAATATGCCACTTTGGCGATATAAAGGAGAAAGAGTTGGTTGCTAAGAAGTTCTGTGATTAAAGGCCAAGACGAGCAGAAACAGCACACAAAAGTCAGTAGAACTTCCGAAGATGTATCTTTGGACTTAGGCCTCGGAATTGGGCATATCTTATGTCAAAACGACAGACTCGGAAAGAGCTTTCCAATGGTCCCAACATTGATCCAAGCAGAGGAACAGAAGTGGATGAAAAGCCTATTGAAGTCAAAGCCAGCTGAAAAGGGCCCTGTGGACTGAAGAAATTGGGCTTTGGGCTCGATTTTCCGGCCCAAAACATGGACTCTCAGCCCATGCACGAAAATGTGGATTGGGTCTCCTCCATTTCCACACACAAGACTTAGCTCTTAAGTATCAATTAGCTTAGGATAGAAAGTAGCCATTAGAGAATATTTTAGATCTAGTTTTGAGAATTTTTATTAGTTAATTAATTAGTTTTTTCATACCTTGTTTTAGATTAGCTATTTGAATCATTTTTTATCATTCATTAGATAAATAAAATAGTTAGTTATTAATAATTTAGATTTTGCTATTTAAAATTGCTTAGATCTAATTTCGATTCTTAGTCGTTAATGATTTCTTAGTTGTTTATTTAGATTTGAATTATTGTTTAGTTCAATTTAGTAAAGTTAGAACCTTTATATAATGTGCAATTTAATTTCATTAGGAAATGATAGTTTGATGAATCAAGGCTACACCTCCATTAGAGGGGTTTGATGAAGCCTTGATGAATACTTGATTGTGTAGTGTAGAATCGTTATAAGAGTTTATTCCACTCCAGAAGGGAGTTGATTCGCCATGAGAATGGGTAGAACTTCCTCACATGCTAGTCATTAGTTGGTAGAGATTGCCATTAATGATTAAGGATTAGAACGACCAATTTTATCGTAAGAAAGTAAATAGTGAATAAGGTTAGAATAGGAAATAAATAGTTGATACCGTAAGAATAAGGTTAGAGTAATCTAGTCGTGTTTTTACGGGTTATCAGATCCAGTGGGGGATTTCTGAATCCCCCCCAAATATATTTAATTTGTTACCCGTTTTTCATGGGTTAGACCATGAAAAAACTTATCACCACATGCGTAGGATTGACCAAGTCCTTATTACATTCCACCATCTTACGGTTGGTGCTAAATAAAGTAAACTAAAGGTATTTCCTTTCACTTTAGCCGATAAGGCAGCATCTTGGTTAACTGCCCAAACGCCTAATTCTGTGGACTCATGGGCTAAACTTGTTTAACTATTTATAGAACATTTTTACCCACCACTGAAGACCGATGAAATGCTTTCCAAGATTCATTTCTTTTGACAGAATCCTCATGAATCATTTTCAGAGGCTTGGAATCGTTTCACCCATCTTCTTATAAAGTGTCCACACCATAACCTCGCGAAAGACACGCTAGTTCGTGCCTTTTTCAAAGGACTTCTAGACCACCATAAAGAAGTCCTTGACATAATGAATGGGGGTAGTTTCCTAAGTAAGGGAGCCTCAGAGGTTTATAAATTTTTAGAAGATCAAACTAAGCGTAATAATAACTAGTGGGGTAGTGACGATTTCTCTCGTTCCGCTAGTTCTTCTAGAACAGTTAAAGTCGCCGGTATGTTTGAGATGAAACCCGATCCAGAACTTAAAAATTTAATCGAATCTCTAACTAAAAAGGTAGAGGCTATTTCTGTTCAACAAACGCCTATCCCCGTTTTGAATGTTAACTCCAATCCATGTAATTTCTGTTTGAGTCCAGAGCATCCCAACTCCTATTGTCCTCTCACCTATGAACAACAACAATCACAACAAGATAATGTTTGTTCGATTAATAGTTATCATATTTCTAACGCCCCTTGGAGACAACATCCCAACTTCAGTTGGAGAAATAATCAACAAGTAATACCTCCAGGGTTTAATAATCAAAATATTAGGCCAGCAAACAATTATAAGCAAGGCCCACCACGACAAGGTCAGGGTAATTATAATAATTATAACAATAATAATTATAATGCTAATAGAGGTATCGTTCCGGTTAATAATAATAACTATCAAAATCTACCAATTAATAATCAACGTGACATAGTTCCTGTCACACAACTAGTAGCAAATACTACTCCACAACTGGATCATTTTGATACCTTTATGCAATCTTAACAACAAATTTTACAAGCCATCCAACTTTTTTGACATCAGTTAGCTCAAGAGAAAGTACAACCCAAAGGTGTGTTTTTAGGTCAAGCAATAGCTAATCCTAAAACAACAAACACAGCCTTTGAGGTGAATGGTAATACCAGTACAGAAAATGCAAGCATGGGTGAGCTAAATCCCATCACCACTCTCTATTATGGGAGAGTGGTTGATAACAAAGTAACTATGCCTATAGTTACCCCACCAGTTGTCCCTATACCGGAGATTGAACTAGATACCGTAATAGAAACTGAAGAGCCTACCCCTGTAGAGGTACCAGTTAAACCACAACCTAAGAAACAGAAAGAAAAGGTTAGACATCCCGTTGATCTATATGCTAAATATAGAGAGAAACCATTGTTTCCCCATAAATTAGCTCTGTCAAACAGGGATACAAACTTTGACGAGATTAGGGAAGTTTTTAAAAATCTAACGATAAACTTACCTTTTCTGGATGCAATTAAAAAATTACCTAACCATGCTAAGTTTCTCAAAGAATTGTGCACTAAAAGGCGTAAGACAAATATTCCTAAAGACGCCTTTTTAACTGAATAGTTTCCAACTTTAACGGAATACAATGGAATCGTTAAGTACAAGGACCCTGGTCGTCCCATTCTACAATGCACCTTAGGAGATTCCCACATGACGACCGCTTTACTAGACCTGGGGGCAAGTGTTAACTTACTCCCGTATTATCTATACAAACAAATAGGTCTACAAGAGATGCAACTTACGAAAATGACGTCGCAATTAGCGGATCGATCTATTAAGTACCCTAAGGGTGTGGTTGAAAACGTGCTTGTTAAGGTATAGGATTTCTACTATCCTGCTGATTTTGTTATCCTCGATACAGAAGTCGCTAACGACTCTGTTCCGATCATCTTAGGGCGCCCTTTCTTGGCAACTACCAACGCGCTTATAAATTTCCGCGATGGTTCGATGTCCTTGTCCTTTGGCCATCTTTCTGTTGAGGTTAATGCTTTTAAAACAATCAAACAGTTGCCTGATACGAATATCGAGGGAGTAGTTAGCATGATCGAGAGCTTAGCTCATGATTATTTCAAAACCATGTTTCCGAATGACCAGATGCACAAATTCCTTTCCTTTGGAAGTTCCAACTTCGACAAGGACTCCTTGGATGTAGATGAAATTGAGGAAGAGTTACTTCAACTCTTGTGCAACTCTTCCCTGCCACCTCGACGAGTCCCACCCTGCCAACATCCATTTATCCCCAGACGCTATGACGGAAGATGAATTTTTCACCCTCTATCCCAGTGATTCTTTTGACCCACTTATTGAGGAATGTTTGGCACATCTAAAGGCTTCTAATGACCTAGACCTGAGAGCTCTAGCTAACACTCATTCATCTTCTATCATCAATTTTCCCCACCTTCCACCTTTTCAAAGGAACCTTGAGTTTGCATTTGACCCTTTTGTTTCTTCTGTACTTAATGATTTTCTAAATCCTCTTAATACAGAAATAATTTCCAAGGGAAAGGCACTTGACACCTTCATTTTTAGAATTGAGACAGTTCCCACCTACACCATGAATGAGTTTTGTGCTAAACCCACATTCTCATTTCTTCCATTCCTTACGTCTAAATTTCATCCATATCCACCATATCTTCCACAAACATCCATTTTCTCACGATCATTCACTTGGACACCCTTTCGTTCAAAGATGAAAAAGAAGGTGCATACGCGGTTACGTTCTAGATCTATCAGACTTCATTTCCATTTCACTAAGTTGCGTCGTAGGAAATCTTGGTGTTTGATTCTGTTTGGGGGTGCATTCCATGTTATTTATTTATGGGAAGACCCACAACTCTTTAGGTTGTTGATATATGGAAAACTGCAGGACATATATATATATATATATATATATATATATATATATATATATATATATATATATATATATATATATATATATATATATATATATCCAGTTATTTGTTAAAGTCTCAAGTATCTGACAATAAATGGCTCATTTTGTTGTTTGGTGTACTTCCTTACAATTCCATATATTGGTAAGTGCACCATTCTGGTAACCAGGCCCTCCTTATGGAGTGTGTAGCTGTAAGTACCGGATCCTAAGTCCACAGTTAACATAATTCACGTTTTCCACTCTTACATGTTTTCTCGATTTTTTAGTCATGTTCCTCTATGGTGTGAATTATACATTTATTGCTTTCTTGTTTTGCTTATATTAAATCTTATTCATAAAAAATACAAATAAAAATTGTTAAAATCATAAAAATAGTACGTTAAGAAGTCTCGGGAATCTAACTTTAAAAGACCCACTTTTAAAACAAATTTTTAAACTCTGTTGTCTAAAATTTGTTTGGGGGTGGGATGTTTGTTTTTCTGTACTGGATTGTTCAACTTTCCAGTTGTGTTGCTTAGGCCATTTAACCGTATTTCGATTCGGGTTGACATTATCTATGAATTTAGATTTCATTCGTTCGCATAACTTACGTCATGCACGCTGATAAAAGATAAAATTGGTAGTCTACCTACGAAATGAACGATGAACTCAAAACTATAGTTTTATCTACGTAAAGTAAAACTACGAAATGATGCTTATATTTATCAAAGTTTCTCTACTCTCAATCCTATGAGATATAGTGGAGTAGGAAATTCGTTCCACTCCTAGTGCTCTAGCATGGAATGTTTTCTAATCTAATTAGTCGGTCTTAAGTCAATGAGAGCTTTACGAAGGTGATATACTACGACACTTACTGAATTTGATTACTTGAATTTAACAACGAATGCTATGGAAATATGATTGTGCTTGAATCTAGATAAAGGATTAGAGGGGAATTGAATCCACCTCGAATCCAACTTAATAGCCTAACATAGATTCTTGTATCTCGATTTTTACGTTCTTACGGCAAGAAATTCGAGTTCTAATCCCTAGTGTTCATGGCATTTCTACCGAGTACTAACTAGCATGTGAGGTCGTCTACCCATTCTCATGGTGAATCACGACCTTCTAGATTGGAATAGATTCTACAATGTTTCTACACTATACCACTAAGTTTTCATCAAGGCTTCATCAACCCCTCTAATGGAGGTTTTAGCCTTGAGTCATCAAACCATCATTTTCCATTTCATTATAACTACACATCATATTAAAATTCTAACTTAACTAAATTAAGTAACAATGGTTCAATCTATTTAAACTACGGAATGATAATCAACAAGAATTAAAATCAGATCTATAAATTGAAATAACACAATTCGAAATTGAGAAAACAACTATTTTATTTATCTAATCAATCAAGAACAATGATTCAAAGACTTAATCTAAAACAAGAATTGAAAATGGAACTAAAGCTTAATATAATTAATGAAAACAGATCTAGAATTATCTATATTATTTTAGGTCTAACTAGCTACCATTAACAAAGAGCTAAACTTTTGTTTTTATACTTTCAGATCCAAAAATCGTGCATGGGCTTGGAGCCATGTTTTGGGCCAGAGAATCAGGCCCAAAACCCAATTCTTTCAGTCCAAAAAGGCCTTTTCAGCTGCAGTTGGCTTCCACAGACTTTTCGTCCACTTTTGCTCCTCTGATTGGGTCAAGGCTTAGACCATTGGAAAGATCTTTCCGAGTCGGTCGTTTTGACATAAGGTAGGCCCAATTCCGAGGTCTGAGTCCAAAGATACGGCTTTCGGAAGTTCTGCTGACTTGTGTGCTGTTTCAGCCCGTGTCGACTTTTCAGCTTTTGACCGGGCTTTAGGAAGGCTTTATCTTCTCGAATCTTAGCCTTTAATCATGGAACTCCTTAGTAACCGATCTTTTCTCCTTTATCTCACTAAAGTGGCACATTTCTGCACATAATGGACTTTGAAGCCTGAAATGCATAAAAACACGTGATCAGTGTTAACTCTTAATTATTACTCACATAATTGGTCCAAAAGTATGACTGTTAAAGGGTTAAAACTACAGTTTTGGGCTCTTATCAAACCACCCCCAAACAGCATTTTGCTTGTCCTCAAGCAAAGATGAGAAATTAAAATAAGTGACCAAAAATGGAGTTCTATCTACTCTCGTTTCGCTGAGTGCGATTGCATTGACCCTATGCAACAAGGCCTTAAACCACTAGGAATTTCCTAGTGGACGAGTTATAGCCTCGTGAGAGTTTTCCAGTGAAGGTACTCACAAACTTCAACTATACTACAACGACTAAGAAATAAAACTATTGTTTTCCTCATTCATGTCCCAACTATCTATACATCTCACTAGCAATTGAATAAGAATAACCAAGTCAAAAACCTAAACTAATATATGCATAATAATCAATCATCTATGATACAAATATATATACTATGAGTAATACTATGAAATGCCTAGCAGGTTCGTTTCTGAAAACTCGGAATAGCGTCCTTAAGTAGGTCCTCACATAAATGTCAAGACAAAAACCACTCTGATTTTTCCACTCAAGTTTCGCTGCTCCAGTGTGCAGTGGGCACACTTTACCTTACAATCTCAATGACAACGTGGGCACACTTTACCTTACAATCTCAATGACAACAAGGAAGCCGGGGTCGATCAAACATATCTGCCACTTACTATCACACTAACCTATTCCTAATTGAGCTAGAGGTCTTTATTAGGTGTTGCGGGGATTAGGAGATGGTTTAAAAAGGAAGGAAATGGATATTCAAAAGGACAAGTCTGAGATAATAGAGTCTTCATATTATGTAACTTAGAGAAAACCTTGTTATTTTCTTTTGCTTTTATACTTTGTTTCCATCCTTAGCCATATTTTTCTTTTTCTTTTCTTTGGCTTTTGACTCCCTTTTATTGGAGTTTTTATTTATTTCTATATTATTTTTTTTTCTTTTCCTTGGATGGAAACTTCTTTTCTTTTTTCAAGCAACTAACTAATTTTTGTTTACACGGGTTTTCTCTTCTTCTTTCTTCACTCATTCTATTCTCTCGACTTATTCTAAATTGGGTAGGTTGATTTTTTTTTTATTTTGTTTTTGTTTTTGTAACAAGGTAAAGGAATTGTGGTTTATGGAAGGCTAAAGAAAGGCTCGAGGGGCTTACTAGCGGAAAATAATTCATAGGTTTGAATTTCTGGCTATATCGATCCAAAAGGGCTTAAATTCTCCAGAGGATATGGCATAGTGATCAAGCAAGTGGACGTGTGATATCTCTATCCGATTTTACTTCTCCTTTGTGTCATTTCTCAATTGTTTTACCTCATATAAGGCTTTAGGCTATATTCTCACAGGATTTGTAGAATAAGTACTCTAGCCTAGATTTCAGAAACTTATTGCTAACAATCATAGATACTCATGTAATATATTTATAGATAGATGCAAGATTATTACCTATATATTAACCTAAGTTTCTAACAATTATTCTGATGCAAAAGCTACGTGAGACTTCTAGATTGTTAAGAGCATGGAGAAAGAAAACAATACCAATATTCCTAAGTGTATAACATAACTTATTTATTTATATTTTTGAATTGAATTTTTTTTTAAAATTTTAACTAGAAAACAAATGCATATTATACATATCTATATCCTAACAGATGCCTCAATTACACGTGTTTCTATGCCCCCAAAACAAGAATCATGCTTTGTCCTCAAAGTATTGTAAATAAAGAGGGTAGGAAAAATACCATTGAAACGTGTGAAATTCAGGAACATCTGCAAAACAAAGTTAGAACGTACTACTATAGGAAATAAACTGACGCAACTCTATATGAGTTCCACCCATTATGGGGTTAACAAAAATGAAATTGCTTGGGACATAAGCAGACACTAAAAACTAAAACTTACCTTATCTCCTCGCTTTAGCATCCTCCTCCTCATTAAAGATATGAGGTTCCTTCAAGATCCCGCCACCATTATAACTTGCCAAGCTTGCCGCCATTTATCATCTACTAATGCTAACCTGTTAAGTGTTATTATGTCGATGGGATGTACGGGCGACCAAATGAGGCTGCACCTGCCATCCCAAACAAGTCATTATTCACAATGATAGCTTAACCACCCTATTGGTGGGTCTCATGACTTCAACCCTTTTCCAATTTGTGAATTGTGCACGTATCATACGTAAACAACTACGCATGATGCGGCTTACCAACACACAGGCATAAGAAGATACTTACGCCTCATGGTTTGGGCTCTCTTAAGACTAGTGACCAAAACTCGGGGAATGTCATAGTGGCGACGTCCCTCAGCTAAAGCGAGGAAAATGTCACCAGCAGTACTGTTTGCAGAAATGAACTGCCATTCCCCCAAAATATTCATCAGGATGAATAACATGGTGGTGCCTACGTTTAAGGAAAGGCTACCAAGGGCAATGCTATATCGCCCCTAGTCCATTACTCGAAATACCCCTCCCCCATAATAATCATGGAAATATGTATAATCATAAAGATATGCATTATCAGTCATATATGCCCATGTGTGAACAGGATCAGGTATTGGTATTCCTAAAACTAAGGCGACCAAATTTTTATTGAATTCATGTGTCGTGTCATCGACTACGACGGAGAATTCTTGATCTCCATCCTGATTACAATAGAATTTAATGTGGTCATAGAAATAAGCAGTAAGTTGTGGTGAATATGACTCGTCATCACTTACCAGTAGATGACGCCATCCTAATCAGTAGGATCCCGCGGTCGGAACCCGGTGTCCATAGGTCTCGGTGCCCAACACATCTTCGAAAAGACTGTTCGGTATGACTACGAGGAGATGTCATCTTAACTACTCTTTGAACAGTTCCACAAAAAATCTTGGAATGACCCTGTGAAAATTGGAAATTTCCGTTCACGGAAGGCGAGGCGCATGAGAGCGCCAGATAGAAGCGCAAATCGCTTGTGTAAATCGCGACATATGTGTTATGGCGCTGGTCGCTTTGGTATGGTCCCTCTAGGTCCAGTAGGTCGAGGGCGGTCGCTTCGATGAGGGCGGTCGCACTCGACAAAATTCTTCAAAAAAAAAGTAAAGGGGCGGTAGGCGCTAAACTACCAAACCGGAGTTTAGAGCAAAAAGAAGGTAAAACTTGGAGTGGATGGTGCGGGATGATGGTGGGATGTATTGTGGTTTGTTAGTGTAGAAAGGATGGAGTTTAAATAGGTTAGGAGCTTCCAAAACGAATCGGGAAGTTCCCTATTTATTTGAAGGCAATTTCCGGAAATAGGAAAATTCCCAAAACCGAAAACGGAAAGAAGCCATTTTCATGATTTCCTAAAAATCCTGGTATCTTTCATACTGGATTTAGAATAGGAACTTCTAAACTCTCCTAGATTTCATGCTACCACCACACAAGTCATAGATATACCGATATCGACCAAATTATCAACCTTTCCTCCAAGACAACTTCACATATATATGATCATATAACGACTTATGCTCGGTCTAAATATTTCCACCCCCAAACAAGTCGGGAAGGTGGGATAAATGATAAAACAAGCAGTACTCGAAAATAACCAATTATATTAAAAATAAAATAAAATATAAATCCAAAGAACATTAAATAAACACATTACTATTTAAATTTAACTACTGAATTAAAATCCTTCTAATAAAACAAATTTATGAAATAACAGCGAACTCCAACTGGGGTGAACACCTAGTTTTGTGATGATGATGGACCTTGAGATGGAGATTGGCTTGAACCCTCTGTCCTTTGGCGACGACGCTCATGCCTCGCTTCGGACTCGGCTGAAACAGAGTCCTCCACGGGTGGCATCGTCAGTAGCATCTCTATTCGAACAAGCGTTGGGCTTCCATCTCAAGATCTGGGAAAGTATCGTGATAATCGGGTTTGTTGTTCCCGGTGGATAGTCTCTATGTTATACAAGATATCGCCCGAACCCCTTCGAGCATTTCAAATCTCCTCTCGAAGGTTCCCTTGCTTCTTTTGAACTACTATCCGCCTATTTCGGATATCTCCACAAATACCATAAACGCACCGCATAAAGGCAGTTTGCAACACTTGCATCGCGTCTACATTAGAATTACACTTCTAATGCATCTTCATCCATCCATGTCATATCTTCCCTTTCATCCTCCGACTCATCCATTTTTCTTCGACAACGGCCAAGTCTCTTGGATGCAATCCAGATAGATACTTGCATTAGAATGCAATTTGATCTTAATAGGAGCAGATCTTTGCGACAGACTCTAAAGGAAAGCATGATCTTAGTGATCAATACGGAAGAGGCGCTAAACTCTTCCCCACTCCTCGAATCACATTAAACATTAAATCAAGGATGCAGAAATTATACTTCTTTGTTTGCAAAATCCAGAACGTCAAGATGTCGGATTATATCCACCCTTCACATTGCAGGCCGATATCAATGACTTTGTCTTTCCCGAGGACGTTCCTACCAATCCACCGAGTTCTGACCGGTTGATTGGTTCTCGTGGGGGTCCGGGGACGAAATGGGATGTCGGATTGTATTCACCCTTCACGACCAAGATCTTTCATCAAAGCAGAACTCCATTATGTTTCCGAGATCTTATACCGGGTTCCCGAATTGTCGCTACTAGGTTGCTTTCAAGTGTAATTCCTAACAGGGTTTTGGGCCTAACAACCAAAAGCCGCTGTTACTTAGATCTCCGCGTTCCTCCTAACTTTATGAAAATCCTATCCCCTTCCAATTTCTCTCGCTTTTTATAAAACTGTTCTACCAAATCATAGTGAGAGAACTCCTCGTGAAGCCTTGAGTACCACAGTCCGCTCCAATGTCTCTTGAGCATCTCCGGCCCAATTGTTCTCTTGAAGCGTTAAAATGGCATTAAAGGATTAGTGGATTAAGTTGAGTCAAGGTGGAATCAACCCTCGCTCATGAAGCAAACGCTTGTCTTGTTTGCATGCGCAAAATTCTACGTCATAGCGCCATTGAAATTTCTTAGACTACTAATGGTTTGTAGACTGTGGGGGAGGTGAGTTTTGAAGAAAACTACTAAAAATGGCGTTGGTGGGGTTGGTGGTGGTGGTGGAAACTTTAATTGTTGGCTGTTTTTCAAAGTTGGGTTGGTGGTGATGATTGTTTAGAGAAGATTTAGGTGGATTTGATTTCGTTGGTGTAGGTGTAGTTAGGCTTTCTTCCCTCTCTCTATATTTATTTTTTTATTTTGGTTTCCAAAATTTAATTTAAGATGTAACCGGCGGTTTGGGATTGAAGTGGAAACACTGTGCGTGCGGGTTGGGAAGGAAGGAGACGCTAACGGCGTCGGGTTAGGCCCAAGCCCGGTTTGAATTCTGAAATTTTCCGATTTTTTTTGGCAAAATTCAAACTCAATTTGCCGCTTCAAGTTCGGGGCCGATTTTTGGCGAATGAGTTATGGAAATTATCAGTAGAGAATTTCCAATCCAATGATCCATAAAACACTCAATTCCAACCATGGGTGACGTATAAGAGGGTGGAAGAATGCCTCGAAGTGCGTGTTTGATGTAAGTTATGTGAACGAAGGAAATCTTAGTTTAGATTACGTCAACCCAATTGAACTAATGGGCCTAAACAAAACCAATGGAAAGTTCGAACAATCCCGATGGAAAGATCGACTACCCACCCCCAAACAAATTTTTAAACACAAAATTTGTTTAGAACGTAATCGCTTTAAAAGTCGATTCCCAAGACTTGTTGGATTGCTATTTCTATGATTTTAAGAATTTTAATTTTATTTTTATATGTTTATTTTAAGAAACACAAAAAACAATAAATGCATAATTCACTCCATAGAGGAACATGACTCAAAAACCGAGAAAACATGCAAAAGTGGAAAACGTGAATTATGTAAACCGTGGACTTAGGATCCGGTACTTACAGCCACACACACCATAGGGAGGGCCCGGTTACCTGAATGGTGTACTTATCAAGATATGGAAATGAAAGTAAGTACACCAAATGACAAGGGTCAGATCCTCATAGACGTGGTCCTCAGTAAAAGGACTTCCTCTACATCGTGACGGTTCGTGAAAATGTTTTAACCATTGACCATTAACTTGAAAGGTACTGTTGTCATTTGGATTTACCAAGGTGATTGCCCCGTAAGGGGTGACTTCAAGAACTAGAAAAGGGCCGCACCAACGGGTTTTAGTTTGCATGGGAAAACATGTAGACGTGGAGTTGTAAAGCAAAAACATTTTGACCGACCACAAACTCTTTTAAGCAAGATATGCTTATCATGAACATGTTTCATGTTAGCTTTATAATCCTTCGAGATCGCATTTAATTGCTACGGATTTCTTCAAGCTCATTCAATTGCAACTTGCATTTGACACTGCCTCATCAATATTGAAGTTAAGGCTTTTTATAGCCCACAGAGCACGGTGCTCTAATTCAACGGGCAAATGACATGATTTCCAAAATACAAGTCTAAAGGGAGACATACCTATAGGAGTTTTGAAAGCAGTTCTATACGCCCATAAGGCATCCGATAGACGCTTTGACCAGTCTTTCCTATCGGGGTTTACGATTGTTTCTAAAATCTTTTGATTTCCCTATTAGAAACTTCTACTTGTCCGCTAGTTTGTGGATGATAAGAAGTTGCTACTTTGTGTGTAACTCCATACTTTTTCACTAGGGATGCAACAACTCTGTTGCAAAAATGTGTTCCACCATCACTAATGATGGCTTTAGGAATGCCAAACCGACAAAAAATATATTATTTAATAAAAAATACAACGGTCTTATGGTCATTGCTACGGCAAGCTAGGGCCTCTATCCAGTTAGACACGTAGTCCACGACAACTAGAATATAAATGAAACCGTGGGAAACTAGGAAAGGACCCATTAAATCAATGCCCCAAACGTCGAAAATTTCTATGATCAAGATTGGATTTAATGGCATCATATTACATTTCATAATTCGCCCAAGTTGTTGGCAACGTATACACGTCTTGCAATGCACTTGGGCATCCTTAAAAAGGGTAGGCCAATAAAATCCACATTGCATAACTTTAGCGGCTGTTTTCATCCCACTAAAATGTACACCACACTCTTTGTCATGGCAGAACGATATAACTTCATTATATTCCCACTGGGGAATACAACGACGAATAATCTGATCCGCACAATACTTAAAAAGGTAGGGCTCATCCCAATAGTATAACTTAACTCTGGCCAAAAACTTTTTACGGTCATTCCTTGACCAATTATAAGGCACAACATCAGCCGCTAGATAATTTACAATGTCAGCATACCATGGTGCTAAAAAAATTGCATACAGATGCTCATCAGGAAAAGAGTCCGGTATGGACTCAGAATCAGTCTGCTCGTCGTTTGTGAGTCTAGATAAGTGGTCGGCAACTACGTTTTCGACCCCTCTTTTATCCTTTATTTCTAATGTGAACTCTTGCAGGAGAAGGATCCATCGGATTAATCTCTGCTTAGCATCCTTCTTTGCAAGAAGGTACTTAAGGGCTCCATGGTCCGTGTAAACTAAAGTTTTAGAACCAACCAAATAAGGATGAAACTTATCTAAAGCATAAATGACGGCTAAGAATTCTTTTTCTATAGTTGAATAATTTCGTTGAGCATCGTTTAATGTTTTACTAGCATAATAAATGACAGTGGACTTATTATCTAGTTTTTGTCCCAAGACTGCACCAACTGCATAGTCACTAACATCACAAATGAGTTCGAAAGGTTTAGACCAATCGAGGTCAGATAATTGGTGTAGAGGTCAGGGCGGCTTTTAAAGTTTCAAAAGCCTGCTTACAGTTAAAATTAAAATCAAAGATTGCATCTTTCAAAAGCAGATTAGTTAAAGGCCTAGCTAGTTTCGAGAAGTCTTTAATAAATTGCCTATAAAAACATGCATGGCCTAGAAAGGCTCTAATATCACGGACAGTCTGTGGTTTAGGTAAAGTTGCTATCTTATCTAGTTTGGCCTTATCCACTTCGATGCCATCACTAGATACAATGTGAGCTAGTACTATGCCCTTTTTCTCCATGAAATGACACTTTTCCCAGTTTAAAACGAGGCTCTTTTCTTCACACCTTGTCAAAACCTTAGACAGGTTAGACAAACAGTCTGTGAAGGAGTCTCCATAGATAGAAAAATCATCCATGAAAACTTCCATAAAGCGTTCTACCATGTCACTAAATATATGAAGCATACACCGCTGGAAGGTTCCAGGAGCATTACAAAAGCCAAAAGGCATTCGTTTATAGGCATACGTTCCAAAGGGACATGTGAAGGTAGTCTTTTCTTGGTCATCAATATCAATAATAATCTGAAAATAGCCCGAGTAGCCATCCGTAAAACAATAAAAGCATGACCAGCTAGGCGCTCGAAAGCATTTGATCTATAAAAGGTAAAGGAAAGTGATCCTTTCGTGTCATAGCATTTAAACGTCAGAATCAATACAGATCCTCCATTTCATAGGACCTTGTGTGACAACATAGTCACCCTTTCCGCTTCTGAACCAAGGTAACTCCCCGATTTCTTAGGAACTACATGAATGGGGCTTACCCATTCGGTATCAGAGATGGGGTATATGATACCCGCATCGAGTAATCGTAAGACTTCTTCCCTAACCACCTCTTTCATGGCAGGGTTCAAGCGATGGTGAGGTTCGCGAGAAGTCTTCGCGTTATCCTCCAAATGGATACAATGAGTGCAAACATTAGGGTCAATTCCCTTAATGTCAGCTAAGGACCAACCAATCGCAGACCGATGTTCCCTAATCACCCGGATTAAACGTGTCTCTTCATCCTTAGATAACAGAGAAGATATAATTACCGGATGACTACCATCCGGATCGAGTTGAATATATTTTAACTTTGGGGGAAGGGGTTTAAGCACTGGGGTGGAAGGAAAATCAATAGATGTTTCGTCGGGGTCCTCATTTTGCATAATGAATACTTGCTTAGGTAGCAAGTCTTCATACTCAATATGTGGAGCAACCGAAGTGTCTACAATTGGTGTGGACTCAAGGATGGTGTTGACTTCCTCTAAGTAGGAGTCATTTACAAAATCTGACTTTCCAAAAGAAAGGAATTTGTACATATTGTTTTCAGGAAACGTGTTGTTAAAATAATCTTGAGCTAAGCTCTCGATCATGCTAACCTCCCCATCTATAGACGAATCTAGTAACTGTTTCATCATTTTAAAAACATTTACCTCAACTGTGAGATGGCCAAAAGATAAGGACATCTTACCATCGCGGCAATTAATAAGTGCGTTGGCAGTTGCTAAAAAGGGGCGCCCTAAGATGATCGGTACAGAGTCATTAGCGACTTCTGTATCGAGGATAACAAAATCCGCAGGATAGTAGAAATCCTGAACCTTAACAAGCACGTTTTCCACTACACCCTTAGGATACTTAATAGACCTGTCCGCTAATTGCAACGTTATTTTTGTAGGTTGCATTTCCTGTACACCTATTTGTTTATACAAGTAATACGGGAGTAAGTTAACACTCGCCCCCAGGTCTAATAAAGCGGTCGTCGTGTGGGAATCTCCTAAGGTGCATTTTACAGTAGGACGACCAGGGTCCTTGTACTTAACAATTCCATTATTTTTGGATAAAGTTGGGAATTGTTCAGTTAAAAAGGTGTCTTTAGGTATGTTGGTCTTACGCCTAGTAGTGCACAACTCTTTAAGAAACTTAGCGTGATTAGGTAGCTTTTTAATAGCTTCGAGAAAAGGAAGGTTTATCGTTAGATTTTTGAAAACGTTCCTAATCTCCTCGAAGTTGGTATCCCTGGTTAGCATGGCTAATTTTTTAGGGAATGGTGGTTTCGCTCTATATTTAGCGTATGGCTCGACTTGATGTGTAACCTTGGCTTTCTGTTTCTTAGGTTGTGGTTTAACCGGTACCTTTACAAAGTAGGTTCTTCGTTTCTATTTCAAAGATTATCTAGTTCGATATCCGGTGTAGGGAGGATCACGGGGTAACTATAGGCATAGTTACTTTGTTATCAACCACTTTTCCGGCGGAGAGTGGTGATGGCATTTAGGTCACCTACTATTGTCGTTTCCGCATACTAGTATTACCGTTTACCTCAAAGGTCGTGTTTTGTTGTTTTAGGGTTCGGTATCGCTTGTCCCGAAACACGCCTTTTGGTTGGGCTTTCTCTTGGGCTAACCTGTTGTATGCCCCGATTTATGGATTGTAATATCTGTTGGTTTGATTGAGTCATTGATTGGAAAAGTTGTTAGGTAACCTGTATAAAAGGCCGATACGGTCCGGTTATGTAGGTGTAGTAGTCACGTGGTGCGCGAATCGAACTATCTCACATTGATTATTTATGGGTGGGTTTTAATAGTTACTATTGTTAACCGAACGATACCTCTATTGGTATTATAATTATTATAATTATTCTGACCTTGTGCTACACCTTGTCGGGTTACGCTTTGGTTGTTATAATTATTATAATTTCCCGACCTTGTCCCCGCCCTTGCCTAGGTGGAGCTTGATTATAGTTGTTTGTTTGCCTAACATTTTGGTTATTAAACCCTGGAGTTGTAACTTGTTGATTGTTTCGCCAACTAAAGTTGGGATGTTGTCTCCATGGGGCATTAGGAATAGGATAGTTATTAATGGAGCAAACATTATCTTGCTCTAATTGTTGTTGTTCATAGGCTTAGAGGACAATAGGAGTCGAGGGTGCTCAGGACTCAAACAGAAATTACATAGGTTGGAGTTGACATTCATGATGGGAATAGGCTTTTGTTGAATAGAAATAGCCTCTACTTTTTTAGTTAGAGATTCGATTAAATTTTTAAGTTCTGGGTCGGGTTTCATCTCAAACATACCGCAGCCTTAAAGCGTTGAAGAAGAACTAGTAGAGCGGGGATATCATCACTCCCCCAATTGTTATTAGCGTTTAGTTTGTTCTTCTAAAAATTTATAAGCCTCCGAGGCTCCTTTACTTAGGAAACTACCCCCATTCATTATGTCAAGGACTTCTTTATGGTGATGTTGAAGTCCTTTGAAAAAGGCACAAACTAACGTGTCTTTTTCTAGGTTATGGTGTGGACACTCTATTAGCAGATCGGTGAAACGATTCCAAGCCTCAGAAAATGATTCATGAGGGTTCTGTCGGAAGAAATGAATCTTGGAAAGCATTTCTTCCATCTTTAGGGGTGGGTAAAAATGTTCCATAAATAACTGAACAAGTTTAGCCCACGAGTCCACAGAGTTAGGCGCTTGGGCAGTTAACCAAGACGCTGCCTTATCGGCTAAGGTGAAGAGAAATACCCTCAGTTTAATTTGTTCCGCACCAACCGTAGGATGATGGAATGTTATAAGGACTTGTTCAATCCTACGCATGTGTTGGTAAGGTTTTTCATGGCCTAAACCATGGAAAATGGTAACAAATTAAATATGTTTGGGGGAATTCGAAAATCCCCAATCGGTCCGCTAGAACGACGAAGATTTAGGGCTATCGCCAAAGCTTTGTAGAAGTCGAGAGAGGAGTCTATCTTTCTTCACCATTATGTCAGGTATGGTTGGTGGGATAGTAGTTAGAGGTGTAGTGATTAGTATACTCGATATGTTTGTTTGTTAACGGTTAATAACGTTCGGTGTTTTTCTCCGACCAGACCTTAATCTCATGCAAGTCTAAGTCTAAACACGAAAACAATCCAAACAATCTTGATATATTAGTATGAACCTCTAACTGAAGATGCGAGGTATGGAAGAAAGGAATACCTGATAGCGTCCTTGCTTCGCTTATGAATAGCGTCTTGTTTACGCGTGTTCAGTGTAAATAACAAGTTAGAACACTGAAAAAAAAACTTAAAAATCGGGTTCAAAACAAACTCAGAAAATCCGCAGAAAATTTTGCATAGGACGCGGTCATGCTTGCATAGGGCGCGGTCGCGCTCCTTGTCCAGTAAGTGAGCGCGGGTCGCGCTTGGTATGAGGGCGGGTCGTGCTCAGTATGAGGGCGGTTCGCGCTCGAAGTCCAGACTATAGGAAGCGCCAGCCGCTCCTTATAAGCGCTGATCGCGCCCGTGTAATTACGTCCCGAATTTTTTCAATGCTGAAACGAATAACCACAGTATGAATCAAACAAGGGTGGGTGGGTTTAATGGGACTTAAAAATGACTAATTCTACTATGAAAACAATGCTAAAGTGCAACTAAGATGGCAGCGACACCATTTGATAAAAGATAAAATTGGTAGTCTACCTACGGAATGAACGAAGAACTCAAAACTACAGTTTTATCTACGTAAAGTAAAACTACGAAATGATGC
The DNA here is from genome assembly GCF_015680905.1 of Coptis chinensis. NCBI lineage: Eukaryota > Viridiplantae > Streptophyta > Magnoliopsida > Ranunculales > Ranunculaceae > Coptis > Coptis chinensis. The sequence continues at coordinate 42,738,876 of NC_141463.1, forward strand.
TTATATTTATCAAAGTTTCTCTACTCTCAATCCTATGAGATATAGTGGAGTAGGAAGTTCGTTCCACTCCTAGTGCTCTAGCATGGAATGTTTTCTAATCTAATTAGTCGGTCTTAAGTCAATAAGAGCTTTACGAAGGTGATATACTACGATACTTACTGAATTTGATTACATGTATTTAACTACGAATGCTATGGAAATATGATTGTGCTTGAATCTAGATAAAGGATTAGAGGGGAATTGAATCCACCTCGAATCCAACTTAATAGCCTAACATAGATTCTTGTATCTCGATTTTACGCTCTTACGGCAAGAAATTCGAGTTCTAATCCCTAGTGTTCATGGCATTTCTACCGAAGTACTAACTAGCATGTGAGGTTGTCCACCCATTCTCATGGCTTAATCACGACCTTCTAGATTGGAATAGATTCTACAATGTTTCTACACTATACCACTAAGTTTTCATCAAGGCTTCATCAACCCCTCTAATGGAGGTTTTAGCCTTGAGTCATCAAACCATCATTTCCCATTTCATTATAACTACACATCATATTAAAATTCTAACTTAACTAAATTAACTAACAATGGTTCAATCTATTTAAACTACGGAATGATAATCAACAAGAATTAAAATCAGATCTATAAATTGAAATAACACAATTCGAAATTGAGAAAACAACTATTTTATTTATCTAATCAATCAAGAACAATGATTCAAAGACTTAATCTAAAACAAGAATTGAAAATGGAACTAAAGCTTAATTTAATTAATGAAAACAGATCTAGAATTATCTATATTATTTTAGGTCTAACTAGCTACCATTAACAAAGAGCTAAACTTTTGTTTTTATACTTTCAGATCCAAAAATCGTGCATGCGCTTGGAGCCATGTTTTGGGCCAGAGAATCAGGCCCAAAACCCAATTCTTTCAGTCCAAAAAGGCCTTTTCAGCTGCAGTTGGCTTCCACAGACTTTTCGTCCACTTTTGCTCCTCTGATTGGGTCAAGGCTTAGACCATTGGAAAGCTCTTTCCGAGCCGGTCGTTTTGACATAAGGTAGGCCCAATTCCGAGGTCTGAGTCCAAAGATACGGCTTTCGGAAGTTCTCACGACTTGTGTCTTTTTTTCAGCCCGTGTCGACTTTTCAGCTTTTTACCGGGCTTTAGGAAGGCTTTATCTTCTTGAATCTTGGCCTTTAATCACGGAACTCCTTAGTAACCGACCTTTTCTTCTTTATCTCACTAAAGTGGCATATTTATGCACATAATGAACTTTGAAGCCTGAAATGCATAAAAACACGTAATCAGTGTTAACTCTTAATTATTACTCACATAATTAGTCCAAAAGTATGACTGTTAAAGGGTTAAAACTACAGTTTTGGGCTCTTATCACACGTACTTCGAGGCGTTTTCCATCCTCTTATATGTCATCCTCGGTTGGAATTGAGTGTTTTATGGATCATTAGATTGGAAATTCTCTCCTAATCATTTCCATATCTCATTCACAAAAATCATACCAGTAACGAATTGGCGATTTTGGTTTGAAGTTGTGCGAAAAATCAAAAAATTTCGGAAACACGATTTGGGCTTGTGCCCAAAGAGCGCACGTGTGACGCACGTACGTCTCCTTCCTCTAATTCTAAAACAGAATCGTGATTTTGTTTTTAACTTCCGCCATTAACAAAGCTTCCAAACCCTAACCAAAATAAAAAAAAATAAAAAGAAACCTCAATACACCCACGCCCACAATACAATTCCAACTTCAAATCTTCTCTAAAATATTCCACCACCATCCCCAACATTTGCAACCACCGAAAATTAGAAAAAAAACCACAAAATATTTGAACTGCCGCGCAACAATTGTTCCACCACCATCATTTTTTTTTAAGTAGGGTTGTTTCACATTGTTCCTACACCATATACAAACCCTCAAATCAGTTCAACACTTTTAATGGCTCTAAGACAAAGAATTCTGCCGGAACAAGCTTTTACGATCGACCGCTTCGCGCCGTTTTACGGTGACAAGATGATTTGGAGGAATTGGATTAGGTTGTGGTACTCGACAAATGATTTTTACCACTCTGATTTAGTGGAACAATTTTATAAGAAGAGAGAGTTGGATGGTTAGAAAATTTTCATGAAGGTGACTGGGACTAGGAGAAAATTATCGAGAGAGAAGTTGGCTGAGATTCTAGGCATTACGCCTGAACGCCACCTCGATGCCACCGTGTAGGAATCCCAGTATACTAGAGTTCTTGCATTGATGAATGACACTCTCATGGAGGGTCAATACAATCCGAATTCTCATTGTGCTCGACAGTCATCTCTTCGAACCAACCAACTGGCTGTAGCTCAGTGGATTGGTAAGAACGTCATTGGGAAAGAGAAAGTGAGCTACATCGGTTTGACATGTCTGCACGTTATCTGAATATTGCAAGAGAAGAGGTATGAATTTTGTATCCTCGAGTTTTTGATAAATATGATTAGAGGAGTTGGAAAGAGTATTGCATCATTTCCTACTTTAATTACGAAAATAATGTTGTCTTGGGGGGGGGGGGGAACCAAGAATTGAGCGGACTATGTTGAAATTCCATTCAAATGAAACTATTTATACAGAGTGTATCCAAAAGACTTGGATGTTTCCGGAGGACAGGATGGTTGATTTGGGTGAGGAAAGGGAGGACATGACATGTTTAGATGAAGATACCTTGGAGAGGTGTATGTCTGATTCAGAACGCATGTCAGTGTTGCATACTGGCGTGCATTGCATTTATGCTATTTGTGAAGATATACGAGATAGGCAGATTAAAATTCGAACGAAACAAAATACCCTTCAGACGATTTTTGAAATGCTCGACAAGAGCCAGTTGGATCTCCATTATAACATGGAGACAGTCCTCCAGCATCAGGTTGCGCATTATACAGATATGAAGGTAGAGATGGAAGCACAGCGCCTGTTCTGAGTGGAGATTCTATGACGCATGCCACCCTTGGAGGGTTCTATTTCAGATGAGTCTGAGAGGCATGAGAGTCGTCGTCAAAAAACGGATGGCTCGGTCCCTTCTTTATCCCAGGCCCCATCTTTATCCCAGGCCCAATCTCCATCTCATGGTCCATCTTCATCACGTGGCTAGGTTTTCGAAAAATATGTTGTTTCGATGTTATTTAGTTGTTTTTATTGTTTTTAATAGTTCGGATATTAAGTTTTTTGAATTCAGTAGTTAAATTTGAATTCGGTAGTTAATTGTATTTCAATTTCAATTTTAATATAATTTGGTTTTTCAAATTGTGCTTTGATTTTATTGTTAATTTCACCTTCCTGAACTGTTTGGGGGTGATTTTATTTACTATAGCATGATTTGTTATATGATCCTCACTTTTAGAAGTTGTTTTAGAGGGATGGTAGAGAATATTGCCGATATGGGCATACCTATGATTAGATGTTGTGATAGCATGAAATCTTAAAGAGTTTAGAAGTTACTATTCTAAATTAAATCAAAAAGATATTAGGGTTGTTTTAGAATCAAGAATATGGGTTGTTTCCGTTTTCGGTTTCGGAAATATTTTGTTTCTGGCAATTGCCTTAAAACTTTTTGGCAACTTGCCGATTCGTTTTGGAAGATCAAAACCAATATAAACTTCCTTCATTCTACACTCACAACCCACACTACACCTCACTTTCATCTCTCACCTTTCACTCCTTTATTCTCCATTTTAGCAACTCAGCAGCTCGAAGCGCGCCTACTCCCTAGTGGAGCGCTACCTGCGCCCTAGGCACTGGAACTCAGAATTTCATCAGAGTGCAACCCGCCCTACCAAGCCCAGAGTTGAGCGCGACCTAGGCCCAAAACACTGGACTTCCAATTTTCATCCTGAGCGAGACCCGCGGCCCTCCTAGGCAAAAAGTAAGCACGTCCTGCGCCCAAGTGCCTGGAACTCAAAAATCACCATGGCGCACCCGCGCCCTACCTAGGAATTGGTTGAGCGCACCCCGCGCCCTGACCCCTTGGGCACGAAAAAATCCAATCTTTTGTGGGTTGTTCCAGGATCGTTTGCAGCTGCTCCAACGAGTAGATTGGTGATGACATCCCCTCGTATCATGCTGGAACAGTCTTTTGATGACTTGTTCCAAAGTGACACCTATGGTGCGTGGTTTCGCGAAGTGATCATTCTAGCAGGCTGGGAGCCACTATTGGTAAGTCCTAAAGAACTTTATTCTCCGGCACTTACATCTTATTTTTATGATAATTGTAAGTTCTTTGATAGACCAGATGGAGAACAAGTGTTCTCCATCACCATTGGGGATGAACCAATGGAAATTTCCAAGTTCTTGCTAGCCTTTGTGCTTGGACTTGCTATGTTTGCCGAAATACAAGACTCATGGGCCTATTTGGTAGATAATATGTACATGTATAACTATGATGATTTGTATGAGCATTACGGGGCAGGAATCTTTAGGATAGAGGACCAAGGGGATTATAACGTCGCCCTTGGTATCCTGTCTATGAACATGGGCACTGTTATGTTTTGGATCATGGTAAACATTAGAGGAGAATGGCGTTATTCTTCTGTGAATGATGAAACTTGTGATATTTTCCTTGCCTTAGCTGGGGGACGTACACTCTATAATATTCCCCAAACCCTAATGTCTAGATTAGCCTGAGCCCATAGCAAGCGGCATAAGTACCTTCTTATACCTATTTTAATTTGTCATATTATGCTATGTTTTTTCCTTATTTTTTGTGCCCGTTTCACAAATTGGGTTGGGGTCAACAATATGAGACCCACCAATTGTATTATTCGATCGTTCCGTGCAATGACTTTGCAAGGGTGGAGTGTGCAACTTTATCAGGTTGCGCCTTACACCCCATCCGACCAAGTGGCGCTTGACAGGTTAGCTATTGTAGACGATAAGTGGCGTGAAGCCTGGCAAATTACCATGGCGTGACAGGATGCGAAGGAACCTCATTTCTTTACTGAGGACGAGGAGGAAAATGCTTAAACGGGAGTTAAGGTTAGTATTTATTTTAGTTAGTGTCTGCTTATGTCCCAAGCAATTTATTTCTCATTAACCCCATAATGGGTGGAACTCTTATAGACTTGTGTTAGTTTTTCGTTTCTATATTAGTATGTTCACTACTAAAAATATGGTTTTTTGCCACGGTCAGTTGTGGTGGCAAAAAGCCCAAAATTCGTGGCAACATGTGTTTTGCCACGAAAAAACTTTTAGCCTTGCTCGAGGCAAAAAAGGGTGTGGAAAGAAGTTTGTTGCCACAACTTTTGCCACCGCTGCAAGAGAGTGAACATTTAGCCGCGACCATGTCGTGGCAAAACATTGTTTTTTATTTGAATTAATTTAATTGTCAAAATAAATTAATTTCTTTTTGTCACAGACACGCCCGCTGCGCTGCGAAAAGTATTTATTGCCACAAGTCGTGGCAATAAATGTTTCTCCCGCCATTATTTTTGTTCTTTTTGCAAAGCAAATGGTCGCGGGCAAGACATTCTTTTCGTTTTTTTTTTGCAACAAATGGCCGCGGCAAGACATTATTTTTGGTTTTTTTTGCAGCAAATTGCCGTGGCAAGACATTCTTTTGGTTTTTTTTTTTGCAACAAATGGCCGCGGCAAGACATTATTTTTGGTTTTTTTTTGCAGCAAATGGCCGCGGCAAAACATTACTTTTGGGTTTTTTTTTATAGCAAATGGTCGTGGCAAAAAGTGTTGTATATATAATAATAATAATAATAATAATAATAATAATAATTTGTGTACTAAAACAACATAGAGCTATGAATGAGAATCTAAACTGAAATTTCATTTCACATGGAAGCTACATAAACCAGTTCCAATCACTACCAAAAATAAGAGAAATAACAATCCATCTTTCGAGTATTTCGGTATCACACAAACAAAAGTATCAAACTATCTACACAAAAAATTCTTATGATGAAAGTCCAAAATCCAACAGTACGCATACGCAATAGTACCATATTCTGCCTATTAGCGCCAAAATCGCAAAAACTATGAAGTTTCGGAATCAATCATGCATGTACAATAAGCCATCGTTGTGCATTTATTTTCTGCGTAAACAAACAACAAGAAAAGTTTAGAAATAACAAGAAAGACATAAACTGAAGACAATAATTAAAGGTTTATCACTCCAACAGTGCTTAGTCATCTACCAAGCTTAGCATATGCTTCATTAGTGTCGACTCTATAAACCAAAATGTTCACTATAAGTTTTGTAGCTATTTCATACCTAAGACCCGAAAGACCAAGGATGATAGCCACTCCCTGCCCTTTTTTTCTCACTTGCCCAAAGGAAAAAGGAATAAGTCAAGACCGATCACTACTTGTAACATATCTAGAATTCTAGATTCTAGACAAAACAGAGTAGATGTAGATGCAATTCCATTATTAGAAACTGAATAATACAGATAGATAATATTATAATGTAGCAAACACATGGATTATGAAGTAGTTGACAATACCCAATAATCGCCTTAAACCCCATCAGTTATTATACTTTAAGTAGTTGAAAACAAGATACTACACAAATAATCACCGCAAATGAAACAAGATACTCTTTTTGCATGCGACTTCCATAAATGAAAAACAAAAAGGTAATTTATACAAAAAAAGATCAAACTTCTTCTTTAGCCAAAACACTTTCAAATCGAAACAAAACTTAGGAGGCTACCCAATCTCATTATCAGTCTCTGTATCAGTTATAAAGGTGATCATTTCAGTAAAAGAATATATATTACTTTGCTTCTTTGTATTATTGTAAACTATAATAAAAGTATTGCTCCATCCCCCCTTTCTTAAAACCAAGATCAACCAGACATTGCAAACAATGCCTACTTATTAATCAGTCTACCCAATAACTTCTCAAATTACCAGAAGTTTTTTCAATAAGATAGGTCAATTGATGAACAAAACAATAACCGCACTTCAAAGTAAATCCCTCAAAGTTTACCTTTTCAAGTTGTAAATATCCAAAACTATAAAATAGTAGATAACTGAAAACGTAGCAAATCTAGAGAGCATAGGAGAAAAGGTCCCACGGGAAACTCTTGAAAAGAAACAAAAACAACAAAAATGTATAATAGATTAGGTGAACTATCTCTAATCATCATTCTCATCATCATCTGCTCCTGCAACAAAGTTCAGCGCATTCAATCCCTTTCTGCTGGAAAACTCTATCTTGATTCCACTTCAAGTATGGATCCCGTTGACTGCTTTTTCTCTAAGATCTGTTTTGACAAATCGATGCTCGGTGTAATGCAAATCAATTGGGCATTGAGACATCAGATCACCGAGATTTGTTTCATGCCACCATTCGCTTAATAAGTCAAATCACTTTCTACCCAAAAAAGATGGGGTTTGATAAACATGGGTGCTTTGAAACAACAAATCCATTCAACAAAGAAAGTAGATGTCCCGGGTTGAATAAACTTCTTGCTTCTTCAATCCTACGATCTCACAAGAAGTCAATCACAGAGCCGTATTCACTTACTTCCCTCCCCGCGTGAAGAAGAGCGGGCTTGACAATCGGTCCCCAAGGTCTCCTCTCTCATCCGGTGTGTCTCCTCTTTCATCATATGTCCAGGGTACCTTCTTCAAGTTGAACCTCTTGTGTACCTTCTTCGAGCCTCTTTCTCTCGATTTCTATGTTGGCCACCATTTGATCATGCCGGCTGCCACGAATACCACCCACAAAAGATGTACCTTTCTTTCAGCCGGTCCATTCAGCAAAGAAAGTATCCCATCAATAAACTTCAATCCCACGCCTTTCTTGATGTTCACTTACTTCCCTCTCCCCGAAATGGGTCCGTACTTCTCTCCTGAGCTCATCCTCTTCAATTGAACCTCTTGTGTGCCTTGAGCCTCTTTCATCATATAAGCGAATACCAGCATGTACCTTTCAGACAATCCCATGGCCACCATAGACATACTTTCCTCTATTAGTGAACCCACCATAGACATACTTTTTCGATCCAACTGCTTATTCTCATTCTTAAATCCAGCAAATCTCTTGTCACTGTGAGGAATGTCAAGCCCACCATCCAATGCACCCTTAAGTGCACCAGTTGTTATTCTAATAAGGCCTACATCAAGCAATGCACGGAAAGGCCTCCTGGAATCAGTGAGCTCAATAGAAAAATCTTCCCCAGTTGCCTCAACATTTCCCTCCTACTTCTCATCCATCTCGAGTGTTTTCAGGACAAGACGAGCCAAGAAAAGGCCAGTGTAGTAAGCTGCAGAGTAATTGGTAAGACCAACATCAAGCCCATATCGGGGCAGTTCATGGGCATAAGCTGATGTAAGTATCATATCACCAGCAATACTAGTAGATACAATCTGAGTAATTATATCTTTGTTGGTAAACCACACAACAAAACGATATTTGGGTGTCCCGTACTTGTTCTTGTCCTGGTTGATAAGACGGATACTGAGCCCCGTAATTAGCCTTTTCCAAACTCTCTTTTTCCGAACTTGAGTTGATAACGCTTTAAAGTAAGCCCCTCGACTTTGTGGGTTTGATGAACACCATGGTTGGGTTTTCGGATATGCTCTTTCTTCTGCTGCCGCCGAGAATGAGAGTGAGAAAAAATACAAGTTGAGTGTAGGAACACCCAAATAGCGTCCCCAATTTCTTATAGCCGATCGAATAAAAACGTAACCATGGCAACATACTGATATGTGTGGCATAGGAATATCTAGAAGTCAAAGACTCTATGACGAGAGTTTTACAAGACCAGTTTTTGTTCCCGATATGCCCGGTTAAGATCATGTCATTTCTCGATGTTATTATTGAAATTGGGTCATCATTTTCTTCATGAAGAAAGCCAGCAAGTAGCTTAAACGAGATCAGCGATAGCGATTCAAGCACAACCCTACTCTAGCACCTCTTCCCAATTGAGTAGGAGTACTGAAACTTCAATCCAGAAAAATGGGTTTATTGAGGCTCAGCAGCATCTCACTAGCCATCCAAGATTAAACTCAAGTTTCGGAAGTGAAATATCCTACAGAAATGGTTTCTTACATGGATCACAGTTAGAATCTAACGCAATGCAGGATCGATCATCCTACTACTAAAACGTGACAACCTCGTTTTCCCATTTCTGAACAAAGACACCAGAGTAGACAATATCTCAAAAGTCAAAACATAGACAGCACTCAAAAGGCACCAAGAGTCAAAACAAGAAGCACACAGTTGAATACAATCAAGCTTAGGAAATTAAAGGTCTATTATTCAGAACAACACTTCCATAGTTCCCTTCTTGTCTCATAATAATCTATCAAAATGAACAGAAAAAAGGTCAATCAGCATTTAAAATGATTTGGGTATCTTTTCTTTTAATCCTAATATATATTCAACAACTTCGATAGTTCAAGTTTGTGCAGCACTCTGGTGGGATGGTAAGAACCTGAGCTCAAGCTATTATAGAATGTTTAAGTAGTTACACTATTATAACATAATAACCACAATGTATGTAGAAAGAAAAAACAAACAACAACAGCCAACAATAATAGGTTTGTTTCCTACAAGAAACTGTTAGATTCAGTAGAAATTTTTACAACAGTTGTTTAAGTAGTAGCACTAATATAACCAACCCTTGTAACAATCAAATAGGAACTCTAGCTTACTCTAGACTTGGACACCACCTGGCACATGGTTAATAATAAAAATTGATATAAGTTATTTATGTGAATAGGTATACATAATCTTTACTAGTCTAGATCATCGTACATACTTATCATTATTGTACTTGATTTTTAACCACACTAATACCGTGTGATGCAACTTTCCTTTTTGCATAAGTAATATAAGGTAACTTATATTCCAAAATTGGTGAAATTAGTGATAGAGGATACGAGGATTAAGCTAATGACATTTGACATCAAGATGGAGAGAAGACCAGAAACATAACAGTTCATGGATACTTGGAATGTTGATGATCAAATCAAGAGGAAGCAATAGAAATTATGCAGTTGGAACAAAGCAGAAGTGGCTGTAAATAATCTCAACACAGATGGTCCTCTTCAAGGGATGTTGGGTGGATGGGCAGCAGTCATTCGCAATGAGGAAGAAGAAGTGGCTGCAGCAAGTCATGGAAAGGCCAGCAAGAAATCCATAGAGCTGATTGAGATGCAAGCAATTGGAGCGAGGGACTCGAGAAGGCACTAAGGCACTAAGGCACGACATCAAAAAGATCAGGGTGCAAATTGATTCCAAGACCATGATATTTTTCTTAACAAAGGGAAATCAGAACATGTGGCAAGCAAAAAAGTTGATAAGGAGTATTGCGCATCTTAACTACTATAGATTCACGACGTGAAATATACCGAGGATATTCGCACAGTAGTGCCTCCATTCTCATGAGCTACTTCACTTGTACTGTAACAACTTGTAACCCATTTGTTTGCTATTTATACAAATTACCCTTTAGAAAAAAAAAAGTTTTAGTATGTGGTTTTATTAGTATTCACATCGGAAATTTTATCTAGTTGGCATCACAATTGTCAAGTGGTCTGCCACTCTGACTTCTATTTGATATAAACAGTTTGATCAATCTACTGAATTACATTCTTAGGGTACAAAAAGGGAAGTTTATTGAAACCAGTGTATATCGGGTTCCTAACTTGAACTCTAAGCAACTACTTAAATACTATTTGGACTCAAAGTTGCAAGTACTTGATATTAAGCTCAAAACCACTTCCAGAACTAACCAAGTTGCCATGAAATCTAAGCTAACTACCTAAACAAATATTTGGACTCAATGGCTTAACAATATGCATCCAGGAAGGTTTTTTAACAGGGTGAAGATAACTACAGACTCTAAGAGACCAGCTCAGATTATAAAGAAAAAGAACATTCATAGACAAGAAACTAAGCATGTTTACGCACCTCCACGTTGATACCATTTGGGCAAAATTAGCCACCTTTTGCATAAGTCGTGGCTTCCATGTCCGCATCTCGCATCCAACTGCCTCTTCATCTCATCTATTTCATGTAGCCTTTGCTCATCTTTCTCTTGTGCTTGCCTCTTAATCTCTTCAATCTCAAGTCGTCTTTCCTCCTCCTTCTCTTGTGCTACTCTTTGCATTTCAGCCAACCGGCTTTCCGTGTCATTCACACGATTGTCCTAATATAGTCGGAGCCAAAAGTAGCTGGTTGGGGTTACACCTCGTCCCCTTCAACCTCACATGACCATGCCGCTCTGGAGGCATCACTTCCCTATAGATCTCATCTGAGAGAGGTAGTTGTGTCCCATGTTCATCTATACCTACTAGGTCTTTCATTTTGTGCTTCGTATTCCAAAAAAAAAATTACACACAGGATATTAAATACAACCGAGTATGATATTTAAACTGAAGCTATTACTAAGATGAAATTGTTACATACAATGTATTCTCTTGATTGATCATCAAGAGCGTCATGCGTTTGTGAACTTGTGTGAGTCCTCACAAAAAGATCTCCTAGGGAAGGGGGTGCTCCAAACCTCCCTCGACTCTAACCAAATATAAAGAAATTTATTAATTGTTAATCACTAGTCAAATTCAATGCCGCAGTAGGAAAATAAAAATAATAAGCATATGTACCATTATCTCTTCAAACTGGGGAAAACTTATTTTTCCAGCAGCATGCTTCGCTATTTGCTTAGCACGGTTAGCCCTGTTACGTTTAGAAATTGCCTATACAAAAAGATCTCCTAGTTAGTATTGTACCCTATAAAAATACTTAAGCTAAACATTACACTTTTTCTTACTTGATGCTCCGGAGTATCCCAAAACTCCATAAGTTGAACCCACTCCTGTTGCGATAGTTGCTCTGGCCTATGGCTTATACGTTCTTCATATGTGGTATAGCGGGTATAAAAGTTCCTTTTCCATTACTCTTTTTGTTTCTGAATTCGTCCCCGGAAATCAAAGCCAAAGTGGGCTCCTTCCGGGTCTCATCAAGTTCCCATTTATCCTAAAACGAGAGACAAAAAGATCTACTAAGAAATGAAATAGACAGTTTTTAAATTAGTGCAAGTGTGTGCGATCCAAATGTCCATACCTTAATGTTATCCCATAACCACTCTTTGTCGCCTACATCTTGGAGCTCCCAATTTTTTTGTCCAATCAAATCGACGTGGACGTTGCCATTAATACTCCAAGAGATTCAGAGAACAAGCTTGGATGTTTTCAAGGTCCCACCGGTTTGTCCGCCTTTCCATACCAATTCCAACTTTGAGCCATTTGGTTGGTCAAATACCTTAGGAAGGGTAGAAGTGCCCCTTACCCACTTTCCAGCTGTACACAAGCCCAAAGCTTCATTAATTAAACATAAGACAATAATGAACTAGAATGTTTAGTTAAACTTACCGCTCTCGTCACCATTAGGATCCTCTCAAAATCGTTTGACCATTGAACCTGTCTAAATCGTCACATAAAGCAATTCATCAAGTAAATCCATCAAGGAAGACACTAGATAATAACCACTCCCAAAACATAAAAAAAAAAAATAGCACAAAAACGAGTTTGTTCCCACAAAAAAAAAACAGCACAAAAAATGAGTTTGTTCCCACAAAAAAAATAGCACAAAAAACTACATATAATCATCATCATTGTCATTGTCTTCATCACAATCACTATCAATGTCTTCATCACAATCACTATCATTGATGAAGCCTTCATCACATTCGACACCGTCAATGATATCTTCATCAATAGTATCCGCAAAAACTTCTACTCCATCAATCTCACTCCTAGTCCAACCGTTAATGTCGGCTGTGTGCTGTCAACTATGTTATCCACATCTTGCTGCATGCAAGACGTGTTATCTTCAGTCGACTCAACTACTGAACCCATATCATACAAGTCCCTTGGAAGCGTCTTTAACACAACTCGCCAATTATCATCCAAATTATCTTGGAGATAAAAAACTTGTTCAGCTTGAGATGCTAAAATAAACGGTTCACTCATAGCTAAGGTTCGTGTAAAGTTCATAGTAGTGAACCCATATTCATCTATTTTCATTCCTGCGCGAGTCATAACATCCCACCAATCACACTTGAACAGAAACATTCTATTCTCCTTGCAATAACGCAACTCAACTATGTCATTCAACACACCATAATAACCCACACTACCAGTCATTGGGTTCATGTCTTTCGCTCTCGCAAAGCTTGATGTTTCTGTCGATACAAAAACTCCACTATTCTGAGTTTTCCATCGTGACTCACGAGCTTTTGTGTGAAATCTGTATCCATTTGCAATACAGCCCTTGAAACAAGAAGCAAATCGACTAGGACCATATGCTAAACTCTGAAGTTGCTCGCTGACCAACTCCCCATCCTTTTTTCATTTCTTTGGACCTATTCAGATAAGGAGAAAAGAATAATGTTGAACTTCAGTAAACATAAGCAATCAGTAGCAAGTAGCTCAAATCAAAAGAAAGAAGACAAAAAATGGCTTCTTTTGCAACAAACAACATGGCGAGAATATTGGACTTTTATTACAAGGTTTGAGGCTCGGACCTCAGAACACTCTATCTGAAACAGAATATAAATTGTTGTACATGAGTAATTATTATAAGGTTTGAAATTTTGAATAGCCCTAATAACTTTACCACTATTGATAACACAACTAGATCAAGTAAAGTCATTATAGTAGATCGACATTAGATCAAGATATACTCTAAAGCAAAGAAAAAGAGCTATTACAACTAATTACTCGGTAATGCAGAGAGACATTCTCTGTCTTCCACTCTCAAGGACCCAAAAGAAAAGGAAACAACTAATGCAGGAGGGAGGGGGAGAGAGATTTACTAACATCTTCCTATTTTTTCCTTGTTCTTTGTGTTGGACAGACTAATTACCAATGCTCTAGGAACCTGCAGCTAAATTCCAAGTAGAACAAACATCCCTAAATAAGAAACTAAATCTAAACTGTACTAAACATCCTGTAAATATCCCTAAATCAGCTAAACATAAATATAAATAAAACAAGTAGAATCCTTCTTGAGGCATGTTACTAAACTGTGAAATCATATTGCTATCTACAAAACTACTTTGGAAAAAAAGTAAATAGAGTACATAAACTGATATACATAATCTAACTACATACAATTAACACTTACTTGGTTTTCAAACCATTTACCAAACCGTTCATTATGAATACGGTCCACATTCCTAGCACTTGCCCGCCGCCCGAGCTCATCCCTAATCACTTGTTTGTGTTTCCTGTACAAAACATTATTGCATTTACAACATAGGTTTATAAATAATATTTCTTTTAACTAAGGCACAATTTCAATAAAGTGGACTTACTCAATAAATGGTACCACTTTCTCACAATTGATTAGCACATACAAACTAGCTTGTTCCCACTCATCGTCTGTTAAAGTCCTAAACGTTCCTTTCCCTAAAGCACGACTGTATCTTAAAAAAATAGAAAACTGTCCATCCAATCCAACAACTCGGAACTCTTCATTCCTCCCTGTTCGGTTGAACTTAGTCTCCATCCTATCATCTAAGTATCTTGAGCAGAAAGTCAAGCATTCATCAGCAAGATACCCTTCGGCAATGGATCCCTCTGGTCTACTCTTATTACGAACATACTTCTTCAAAGTGTACAAGTACCTGAATAAATATAAAAGATGGCAAAATTTAAGTTCAAATTTTAACAAAATACAAACAAAAGTAACCATTACTATTATCTTTACTTACTGACCTTTCGATTAGGTACATCCATCGATAGTACACTGGTCCAGCGAGCTTAGCTTGACCAACTAAATGAATAGGCAAGTGCACCATAACATCCAAAAATGATGGAGGAAATATCATTTCCATTTTGCATAGTGTGACAACAATCTGGTACTCAAGACATTCCATCTCTGCAACCTATAATACTTTTGAACATAACTGCTTGTAGAAATTAGAGAGTTCAACAAGAACTAATGTAACTTCCTTAGGTAAGATTCCACGTATTGCAACTGGAAGCAGTTGCTGCATTAGAACATGCCAATCATGGCTTTTTAGGCTAGGTATTTTGCATTCTTTCACCTGAACATGATGCGATATATTTGATGAAAAATTATCCGAAACTTTAATACCTTTCAAGAATTGACAAAGCTTCCTCTTCTCAGTCAAGGACAAGGTAAAGGGAGCAGGGGGGATATAGTATTTGTTACCCTCTTTAGCTAACGGATGAAGTGACTTTCGCATACCCATTAACACCAAATCTTGTCTTGACTTCAGGTTATCCTTTGATTTCTTCTCTAAATTCAGCAATGTCCCAAGCCAACTTTCACCGTTGTTCTTTTCAATGTGCATGACATCTAGATTATGGAGTAAACAAAGGTATTTCCAATATGGGAGCTCAAAAAATACACTAATCTTCTTCCAATTGTGTGGCAAAGAATTATCCTCTCGACTTCTCTTTTGTCCAATAGCCTTATCACTATTCACCTTACCAAATGTGATTTGGTCGAATCCATCTAATTGAGCAAGTACATCACTTCCAGTAAAGGGGCTTGGAACAACTCCCATTTCTGTCTTGTTATCAAATGAACTCTTATTCTTTCGATATCTATGATCAAGTGGCAAGAATTTACGACTTCCCATATAACAGAACTTTTTCCCATTTTGCAACCATTTTAAGCAAGTCTTCTCATGGCAAGAGGGACAGGCAAGTTGTCCTTTAATGCTCCATCCGGACAAATTAGCAAATGTTAGGAAGTCATTAATAGTCCACAAAATAGTTGCATGCATTTTAAAATTCTATTTTGAAGAGGCATCATACGTCTCAACTCCCTTCTCCCATAACTCCTTTAACTCATTAATCAATGGCTGCAAGTACACGTCAATGTTATTTCCAGGATTGCTAGGGCCAGGAATTAGCAATGACATGATGAGAAAAGGTTGTTTCATACACATCCAAGGCGACAAATTATACGGAACTAGAATAACGGGCTTAGTGTTATGAATAGAACTAAGATTACCAAAAAGATTGAAGCCATCACTAGCCATTCCGAGTCTGACATTGCGAGATTCTAAACCAAATGAAGGATATCTTTGGTCTAAGCTTTTCCATTCCTTGGAGTCAGTTGGATGCCTCAAAGCACCATCTTTCGTACGATCATCAGCATGCCATCTCATATCTTTAGAAGTTTTTGAGCACATAAATAATCTTTGGAGTCTTAGCTTTATAGGAAAGTATCGCAAAACCTTAGCAGCCTTTTTCTTAGGTTTTGCAGATGAACTAACTCTATTTTCTGTACACTCCGAAGTCGTGATCCATCTTGACTCACCACATACATCACAGTTATCCTTGTCCATGACTGGTTTATTATCCTTCCAATACAACATACAATCATTAGGACATGCGTCTATCTTAATGCACTCCATCCCAAGATCCCGAAGTTGTTTTTTTTATTCATAATGATTCTTGGGCATATTGATGTCATTTGGAAGTGAATCATTTAATACCTCAAGCAACATGTCAAACAAATGATTACTCCAGCCGTTAAGACACTTTACATGAAGCAATCGTACTAGAAAAGACAATTTTGAACTCTTAGTACAACCAGGGTACAAGGGTGTGTCTGCTTCCTTCAACAACTTGTAAAACTTATGTGCTTCTTCATTTGGCTCATCCGTTCGAGTGTCACTAGAACTAGACTCATTTGTATTCGAACTAGGTGGTATGTCATTGTCTATACCAACCATGTTTTGAAATCCTGATGCATCTTGCAACATTTTATGCATATCATCACCCTGATTAGACTCGGTATTTACCTCCACACTCTCCCCATGCTTTGTCCAACGGACATAACTCTATAGTATACCACGATTCTTTATATGATGTTCCACTATATGTTTAGGCAATAACATTAGATTAATGCATCCTACACATGGGCAGTAAATCTCACCACCAAGTTCCTTAATTCGATTATTCCAAGCAAACTCGATAAATTTCTCACAACCAAGTATATACTTACAACTGCATCTTCCTAGAGTTGGATCCATCCAACTTTTATCCATTTAAAAACTGAACTACAACTACATAAAAAAAAATAAGACAATCTTGTTCAGCAAGAATATCATATCTTACATCAAGTTCAAAAATTAATATATTCACTAACATATCCTAACATAACATAGGAGAACCAATAAAAAGAATACTGTGACAAGGCCATATTAACTGTCCAAATGTGGGATTTACCACCAAATATTGGTCTCACATAATGGAAGAAAGCAATAGCCATGAAAACATAACTAGAACTCAATACGAGGAAAGCTAAAGCTTTAAATTTGAAAAGTCAAACTTTTTATCCAAAAATAACGTAAATTGGATTAAAACCTCATATATATATACAATATTCTAACAATAGAAAAGTCGAATCAATTGATCAAATATTCTTACGATATTTAGATTTAAATAAAATAATGAACTGCTTCAAATCACAAAAAAATATACGATTTCTTAAACAAATCTCTAAAATAAAACATCGGGGAAGAAGATGATGGATTACCTGAAGGTAAAGTAAGCAATAGAGAAGGAGGCAGAAGGAGTGAAGAAGAAGAAGGCAACCGGTTAAGAAGAAGGCAGCAACTGGTGCGGCAGCCGGTGGTTATATGATGTTCCACTATATGTTTAGGCAATAACATTAGATTAAGGCATCCTACACATGGGCAGTAAATCTCACCACCAAGTTCCTTAATTCGATTATTCCAAGCAAACTCGATAAATTTCTCACAACCAAGTATATACTTACAACTGCATCTTCCTAGAGTCGGATCCATCCAACTTTTATCCATTTAAAAACTGAACTACAACTACATAAAAAAAAATAAGACAATCTTGTTCAGCAAGAATATCATATCTTACATCAAGTTCAAAAATTAATATATTCACTAACATATCCTAACATAACATAGGAGAACCAATAAAAAGAATACTGTGACAAGGCCATATTAACTGTCCAAATGTGGGATTTACCACCAAATATTGGTCTCACATAATGGAAGAAAGCAATAGCCATGAAAACATAACTAGAACTCAATACGAGGAAAGCTAAAGCTTTAAATTTGAAAAGTTAAACTTTTTATCCAAAAATAACGTAAATTGGATTAAAACCTCATATATATATACAATATTCTAACAATAGAAAAGTCGAATCAATTGATCAAATATTCTTACGATATTTAGATTTAAATAAAATAATGAACTGCTTCAAATCACAAAAAAATATACGATTTCTTAAACAAATCTCTAAAATAAAACGTCGGGGAAGAAGATGATGGATTACCTGAAGGTAAAGTAAGTAATAGAGAAGGAGGCAGAAGCAGTGAAGAAGAAGAAGGCAACCGGTGAAGAAGAAGGCAAAGAATCGGGCGGTGAAGAAGAAATAAAGAATCGGTGGCAATAATTTAGGCAATGAAGAAGAAGGGCACCTAGTCGCAACCGGTGAAAAAATTTGGGTCTTCGGTTTCTTCTTTTTCTTTTTGTTATTTGAGATTCAACTTTCACCAAAATAAACGAAGCGAAAAGAACTAGAGGAACGCTAACATCTATTTTCTATTTTCTGATTTTTTTAATGAAAATAATTATTTAATGTTTTAAATAGCCTTTTATCAGCCATCGACGCCAAACACTTAATATAAAGCCAACAAAATTTGTTCGTTAACATAAAGGTCCGACTTAAAAAACGACCACATTGAAACGGTTGCAAAAATGCACCTTTTGCAACAAAAGGATAATCACGAGGCAAAAAGGTACTTCTTGCCACATATTTAGTTTGTCGTGGCAACAAGTAAGATATAGCCACTAAAACCCCTAGCAGCAATGTCCGAGGCTAAAAGTCACTTTTGGTAGTGGTTTAACCTTTTTTTGCAGATGTTCTAGAATTTTACGCTTGATAAACGTTTGATAAACGTGAATCCAAAATGAATAGTCTACCTCTAAAATGAAAATAGATGAATCCAAACGTAAGTAAACTATATTTTATTTTGATGCTATCTTGTTTATCAAAGAATTATTCTAAACCAATTGAAATATAGGGGAGTAGATAGAGTTCAAGTGCTCTAGCATGGATGTCTTCTAATCTAACTAGTCGTTTTTAAGTCTATGAGAGTTTTAAAATTATAAATGCAACTACCCACAAGATGCAACTAGTCGGTTATCGAATACTAAGGGAATGCTACGTTGATTCTATGATAAGGAGTTAGAGGGGGTTGATTCCACCTTAACTCAACTTAATCCACTAACGAAATCGTCAGAATCCGAATTGAATCGCCAAGCAGAACAATTTAGTTATTCCTAATCCCTAATTATACATGGCATTTCTACCAATTCATAACTAGCATGTGAACAATTAAACCCATTCTCATGGTGAACTAATCATTTCTAGAGTGGAATAGAAAATACCTAATTTTATTCTACGATAATCGAATCAACCATCAAGGCTTCACAACCCCTAATGGAGGTTTAGCCTTGAATCATTCATTTTCATTTCCATTTATATTAAAACTAAACATAATATAAAGCATTGAAATTTATTTAATTAAACACTAATGAAATCTAATTTAATTTCTAAATTGAACTAAGGACATGAATTGAAATTAGATCTAAAATTGGAATTGACAAAATCGAAATGGATAACTTAATACTACTTTATTGATCTAATCAAATGAAGAACAAGATTCAAAGGTTTAATCTAATAAAGGATTTGAAACTAATTAAAGAAAACAATTAAATCTAGATCTAGAAGCTATTTTAATGGCTACTTTCTATTCTAAGCTATGAAACCTAATTCTCCACTAATTAATCTACCATTATCTATCTACCATTAACAAAGACTTAAGCTTTTGTTCTTATACATTCAGATCCAAAATTCGTGCATGGGCTTGGAGCCGGGGTTTGGGCAAGAGAATCGATAAAACCCAATCTTTTCCTATCCAAAAGGCCTGCAATCATGTCAGTTGACTTCCACAGACTTTTCGTCCACTTCTGCTCCTCTGATTGGGTTAAGGCTTGGACCATTGCAAAGCTCTTTCCTAGCCGGTCGTTTTGACATAAGGTATGCCCAATTCGAGGTCAAGTCCAAAGATATTTCTTCTAATCTTTGCTTTATCTTAAAGTCGTACATTTGAGGACTTTGAAGCATAAAACGCTTCTTGTCGGTGTTAACTCTTACTTATTATTCACATAATTGGTCAACGGTATGATTATTAAAGGGTTAAAACTACAGTTTTGGGCTCTTATCAGATATTTCTCTAATCTATTTATTTAAATACTTTGAGGACAAAGCATGCTTCTTGTTTGGGGGGCATAGAAACACGTTAATTAAGGCATCTGTTAATATAGATATGTATAAAATTAAAAATTCAAAAATTTTTAAAAAAAATATTAATAAAAAGTTTATGCTATATATTTAGGAATATTGGTATTGTTTCCTTTTCTAGGTCCTTGATAATCTACAAATCTCACGTAGCTTTTGCATTAGAATAGTTTTTAGAAACTTAGGCTAATATATAGGTAATAATCCTTGCATATATCTATAAATATGTTACATGAGTATCTATGATTGTTAGCCTAAAGCCTGTGAGAATATAGCCTAAAACCTTATATGAGTGAACATTTGAGAGATGACACAAGGGAGAAGTAAGATCCGGATAGAGAAATCACACGTCTACTTGCTTGATTACTATACCATATCCTAAGTAAGAATTTAGGCCCTCTTTGGATCGATATAGCTAGAAATTCAAACCTATGAATTATTTTCCGCTAGTCGCCCCTCTGAGCCTTTCTTTAGCCTTTCATAAACCACAAATCCTTTACCCTATTACAAAACAAAACAAAATAAAAAAAAATCAACCTACCCAATTCTTTATATAAGTCTGAGAATAGAGATGAAGAATAGAAAAGAGAAGAACCATTGAAATCAAGAATTCGTTAGTCATTTCAGATGAGAAAAGTAAGTTTCTGATAAGAGCCCAAAACTGTAGTTTTAACCCGTTAACAATCGTACTTTTAGACCAATTATGTGAATAATAAGTAAGAGTTAATATTGATTACGTGTTTTTATGCATTTCAGCTTCAAAGTCCATTATGTACAGAAATGTGCCACTTTAGCGAGATAAAGGAGCAAAGGTCGGTTGCTAAGGAGTTCTGTGATTAAAGGCCAATTTTCAAGAAGACAAAGCCTTTGTAAAGCCCGGTCAAAAGCTGAAAAGTCAAAGTCCACGCAGGAATAGTGCAAAAAGTCGTGAAACTTCAAGACAATATCTTTGGACTCGGACCCCCAGAATGGGCCCTACCTTATGTCAAAACGACTGGCTCAAAAGAGCTTTCCAATGGTCCAAGCCTTGGCCCAATCAGAGGAGCAGAAGTAGATGAAACATCTGTCGAAGCCAACTGTAGCTGAAGAGCCCATTTTGGACTAAAGAAATTGGGTTTTGGGCCCGATTTTTCGGCCCAAAACATTGCTCCAAGCCCATGCATGATTTTTGGATCTGGAAGTATAAAAACAAAAGCTTGACTCTTTGTTAAAGGCAATTAAGTTAGGAAGCTAATGTTAATGGAGTTTAGGGTTAGAAAAAGATAGATCTAGATTAGTTTTTAGATCTAGATCTAGTTTTTTTACATTCATTCAATTAGTTAGTTTAGAATCATATTTTAGTTTTTATAATAAAGTATTAGTTCTTCATTTCAATTTAGATTATTGCTTAAATTCTTATTTAGATTTAGTTGTCTTAAATTCATAATTAGTTATTCACAATCTTAGTTCTAAATTAGTTTTAATTTCAGTTTAATTTAATTATGTCTTATTGTTATTATTGTTCTTGTGTTGGGAATGGTAGTATAGAAATTTCACATCAAATCATTACTCTCACCATTGTTCCTTTTGGATTTGATTAGTTGAATTTAATTTAAGTCTAGACAGTTAAGAGTGGAATGAATCCTTACTTATTATATTGCATGATTATATTTTGAGAGTAAGAAGAATTGATTTAAACGTAAGAACGGTAGGATTACGTATTAGTGTTGTTAACATTAATATTTAGGATTCTACTATTTTTACGGTTATCAAATGGCGCCGCTGCCATCTTAATCTCGTTCAAGACAAGAATTCAATTGCTTGAATCTAAGGGGCAATCCCCCATTCTCTACCCACCCACTCTTTTAATTTTTCATTCTTATTTCTTGAATTTTCGGAACTGTTCACTATTTCAGGCATAGGGGCTGCGGATTCACAGAGAAAAACACTGCGGTGAAGGTATTTCTAAATTTTCGAAAATTCTGAAAATTTTCAGAAATAATATTTAATGTGTTGTTGATTTACTGGAATATTTTCAGATTTTTGAAAGTTGGTTTACCTTGTGAAAAAAATACGACCTTTACAGTGCTGCATTTCAGTTTTCACACCGTATGTTCTTGAAAAACAAACGAGTAAGGTTACTTAGGGAGTTCTAAAAATTCTATAATTTTTACAGGAGTATCTATCCTAAATCAGGAGTTTTTAGTAAAAATTTGACAAGTTTTTGATTTGTTTTTACCACCTAAATAGTAGAGTGTTTCCAGTGTGTTTCTGCAGTGTTGCAAACACTTAATATCTAGAACACCAGCCGATAAGGAGAGGTTGTAGAACTCCAATTGCTCTAAAATTTTTACAGGAACAAGTAGGATCTGTCAGAAGTCTCCAGTAAAAATTTAGCAATTTTTGGCTTTGTTTTGATGGGTTAACCATTCGGTTGTTTGTATTGTGTCCGAAAACTGTTTTGCAAACTTGCAGGGCAGTAAAGGGACTTTCATAGCTCCGATTGATCTGAAATTTTACAGGCTACTTGATAGACGTCTTAACAAATTACTGTAAAAATTTCAAATTATTTAAAGTACGATAAAAGGCCTAAAATCTGAAAACACTGAAGCGCGACCCGCACTCAAACACTGGACATCTGAAATTCCTGAGCGCGACCCGCGCCCTAAGCAAGCACACCTGCGCCAAAACATCGGAAGCCGAAAGCGACCGTGCGCCCAAACCGAGCATGACCCGCGCTCAAACACTGGACATTCACAAAACCCTGAGGCACACCTGTGCCCAAGGAGAGCGCACCCGCGCCCTGAGCTGATTTTTTCCGGATTTCCACAGTTTTGATTCAAATTTTCAATTTTCAAGTTTTTCAGTGTTCTAACTTGTTATATACACTGAACACGCGCGAACAAGACGCTATTTATAAGTGAAGAAAGGACGCAATCAGGTATTCCTTCTTTCACTCCTCGCCTCTTCTGTCAGAGGAGTTTTAATTCTAGTATAATCAGGCTTGTTTTTCGTAGAAATAAATACAACACGCCTATCTAGAATTTCACACACTACACTTGCATCAATGGCTAAAGAACAAGAGACTCCTCTCTCTGATTTTTATAAAGCCCTAAACGATGGCCCTAAGTCGTGCATCGTTCTTGCAGACCTAGTGGGGATTTTCAATCCCCCTAATATATTTAACTTGTTACCGGGTTTTTCATGGTTTAGACCACGAGAAGCCTTTACCAAAGACATCGTAGGATAGACCAAGTTCTCACTACATTCCATCATCCTAGCGTAAGTCCGGATCAAGTTAAACTTAGGGTGTTTCCTTTCACCCTAGCCGACAAAGGCGGCGTCTTGGTTAATCGCCCAAACGCCAAACTCTGTGGACTCATGGGCTCAACTTGTTCAATTGTTCATGGAATAATTTTACCCACCACTAAAGACATATGAAATGCTTCACAAGATTCATTTCTTCAGCCAGAATCTTCATGAATACTTTTCAGAGGCCTGGAATCGTTTCACTGATCTTCTCATTGAATGCCCGCATCATAATCTTGCGAAAGACACGCTTGTTCGTGCTTTCTTCAAGGGGCTTTCACATTATCATAAGGAGGTTCCAGATATCATGACTGGGGGTAGTTTTCTTAATAAAGGAGCCTTGGAGGCTTATAAATTCTTAGAAGATCAATCTAAGAAGAACAACAATTGGGGAGATAACGATTCCTCCCGCCTCTCCTCCTTCTCTTGAGGTTAAACATGATCCCGAGCTTAAAACTCTTATCGATGCCCTCACTAAAAAGGTAGATGCCATCTCTGTTCAACAACAACCCACTCCAGTCATGAACATTAACTCTACTTGTTGTAATGTCTGTTGTAGTCTTGAGCATTCCGACTTCTATTGTCCTCTTGTCTATGCACAAACACCACCACAACCATCACACTTCAACCAGTTAACTCAACATCAAGGACAAGGGAACTTAGGTGACCAGAATAGAGGTTTAGTACCCATTACCCATTACTATCAACATCAAGACATGAACACTCAACAAGCTTTAATTCCAATACAACCATCTACAGACAAAGTAGTAGTGACCTTGTTGGAGAAACAAAATCAAATTATGCAACAAAACTCCAACTTGATGAAAGATCAGCATGATCAAAACTCTAATATATTGAAACAAACGATGCAAATGATGCAGCCTTTGTGCCAAAAGGTTATTGACATGTCTTCTAACTAAAATAATAACCAAACCGGCGTGTTTCTAGGTCAAGCAGTGCCTAATCCTAAGTCAACAAAAACCGCCTTCGAAATAAAAAGTATTCAGTGTAATGGTAATATAAACCAAGGGGACCTACAGACAGTCACTACCCTTCGTTCAGAGCGAGTTGATAACCAAGTGACTATGCCTAAAGATTACCTGCAAACTAAAAATGATACCATACCAAATACTATAATAGAAACTGAAGACCCTACAACTGTAGAAGTACCAGTTAAACCACAACCAAAAGGGCAAACATTACAAGACCCAATAATAGAAAGTGAAGACCCTACACCTGTAAAGGTTCCAATATGGATACCTAGATGGAAAACGGATAAAGATAAAGCAAAGACTAATAATACTTTTATCCCTTCTGTTAAAAATAGCAATAAAACACCATATCCCCAAAGACTAGTTGTGTTTAAAAAGGACGAGAATTT
This sequence comes from Coptis chinensis, assembly GCF_015680905.1. NCBI lineage: Eukaryota > Viridiplantae > Streptophyta > Magnoliopsida > Ranunculales > Ranunculaceae > Coptis > Coptis chinensis. The sequence continues at coordinate 42,763,882 of NC_141463.1, forward strand.
TGATGAGATTAGGGAAGTGTTTAAAAATTTGACTATAAACCTACCTTTTCTAGAAGCTATAAAAAGTCTACCTGGACACACTAAGTTTTTAAAAGAGTTATGCACCAAGAAGAGGAAAACCAACATACCCCACGAAGCATTCTTAACTGAACAATATCCCTCTTTATCTGAACATAACGGAATTGTTAAGTACAAGGACCCTGGTCGCCCCATCAGACAATGCACCTTAGGTGATACCTTCATAACAACCGCTTTATTAGACACGGGGAAAGTGTTAACTTACTCCCTTTTTATTTATATAAACAACTAGCTCTAACAAAACTTCAACCAACCAAAATGACTTTGCAATTAGCCGATCATTCTATTAAGTATCCCAAGGGTGTAGTTGAAAATATTCTCGTTAAAGTTCAGGATTTTTACTATCCAAATTTACTTTGTTATTCTTGACACAGAAGTTGCTCATGATTCCATTCCCATCATCTTAGGGCGTCCTTTCTTGGCAACCGCCAATGCCCAAATCAATTGTCGGGATGGCTCAATGACTCTTTCTTTTGGAAATCTTTCTGTAGAAGTTAACATGTTTAGACAAAAACAGGGACAACTAGGTTTCCCTGTAGAAAGGGAAGTGAAGTCCATTGAAAGTTTTGTACCTCACATTAGTGCGACTGACACTTTAGTTCCCACACTAGTAGATACCCCTCTTATGGAAGAAGACAAGGATCACAATTTCTACTCCCTAGATGTAGATAACATCAAGGAGGATTTCCTTCGACTCTTTTGCAACTCTTCTTTGCCGCCTCGCGAGTTCTCTCCTATTGACATCCATTCATTTCTTGATGCCATGACGGAAGAAGAATTTTTCGCCCTCTATCCTAGTGATTCTTCTTACCCACCTATTGAGGAATGTCTTGCATATCTCAAGGCCTCTGATGATATAGACCTAAGAACACTAGTTGAACACCATTCACCCACCTCACATCCTCATGTCACTCATTCACCTTCCATCACGAATGTTCCTCGCCTTCTACCTTTTCAAAGAACCATTGAGTTTGTGTACTTGACCTTGGCGTTTCTCCTATGCTTCATAACTATCTAAAACCAACTGGTGAAGAAGTAACACCCAAGGACAAGCCACGACACTTTTTTCATTTTTTCCATTTTTTCCTTCTCAAAATTATCCACATCCTACGTATCTTCCACAACCATCAATTTTCTCACGTTCATTTACTTGGCATCCCCTTCATAGGAGGACAAAGAAGAAACTGTATGCTCGATTAGGTTTTAGATCTATAAGGCTTTACTCTCATTCCACTAAGCTACGTCATAGGAAATCTTGGTGCTTAATTCTGTTTGATGGTGTATTCCATGTCAATTATTTGTGGAAAGACCCACAACTTTTTCGATTGTTGATATATGGTAAACTGCATTTTAATACATATATATTAGATAAAGTCTCGAAAGTATCCTGACTATAAAAGACTCATTTTATTCTTCGTGAACTCCATTCCAATCTTATGTTATGGGAGTGCACCATTAAGGCAACCGGACCATCCTTTTTGGGTGAGTGGTTGTAAGTGTTGGATTCTTAGTCTACGCTTTCATGTGACTCACGATTTATCTCTTGCACTTTTTCTTGTGGATTGAGTAGTGCTTCTCTATGGAGTGAGTTTCATTTTTATTTCTTTATCGTAATTTTGTTTTGTTTTTCTAAAAATCAAACATATAAAAACTAAATAAAATAAAAACATAAACATATATTAGTAAGTCTAGGGAATCTGACTTTAAAAGACCCAAGTTTTCGTACAATACCAACTTTCTGGAGTATAGGCCAAACAAAATTTTCAAACTTAAAAAGAGTTTTCCAATTTTGTTTGGGGGTGGCATATTTTGGTATTCATTTCAAATCATGTTGCCACCCTAAGCCTGTCATGTTTACTCTCCAGTGGGGAGTTTGTGTTAGTTAGACGCACTACCTTTAATTGTGCTTCATATTATCATATCATCTTTACCATATTTCTATTACAGGTACTACCAATTTTTGCCACGTTTCTATGGTAAATTCTTTCTTTATCTCTTTACACTTTGAGGACAAAGCGTTCGATTGTTTGGGGGTGGGATAGAAACATTTGCAAAAATTAGACACTTTTAGGATGTAAATTACGACTTTTATTTATAAAATGTTAAAAATTATAAAAAATTAGTTAGTTACATAATTTAATTGTGTTATTGAATTGTTTCATGAACCCCTTCTCCCAAATTGTTTGGGGTGGTATAGAAACACGATGTAAATGTTAAGCACATATTAGGTTGTATATTACGTTATTATTTGTCTTAAAAATAATAAAAATAAAAATAAAAAGTTTATGCTATACACTTAGGAATATTGGTATTGTTTCTTTCTCTATGCTCTTAATAATCTAGAAGTCTCACGTAGCTTTTGCATTAGAATAGTTTTTAGAAACTTAGGTTAATATGTAGGTAATAATCTTTGCATCTATCTATAAATATATTACATGAGTATCTATGATTGTTTGGCAAGAAGTTTTCAAATCTAGGCTAGAGTACTTATTCTACAAATCCTGTGAGAATATAGCCTAAAGCCTTATATGAGTGAAACATTTTAGAAATGACACAAGGGGGAAGTAAAATCCGGATAGAGAAATCACACGTCCACTTGCTTGATCACTATGCCATATCCTAAGCGAGAATTTAGGCCCTCTTTGGATCGATATAGCCGGAAATTCAAACCTATGAATTATTTTCCGCTAGTCGCCCCTCTGAGCCTTTCTTTAGCCTTCCATAAACCACAATTCCTTTACCCTGTTACAAAAATAAAACAAAATAAAAATAAATAATAATAAAAATAAAAATCAACCTACCCATTTTAGAATAAGTCTGAAAATGGGATGAGTGAAGAAAAAAGAAGAGAAAAACCTGTGTAAACAGAAATTAGTTAGTTGCTTCAGAAAAGAAAAAGAAAAGAAGTTTTCATCCAAAGAAAAGAAAAGAAAAAGAAAAATAGAAATAAAATAAAAACTCCAAAAATATAATAAAAGGAGTCGAAAAGCCAAAAGAAAAAGGCTAAGGATGGAAACAAAGTGTAGAAGCAAAAGAACAAGGTTTTCTCTAGTTACGTAATATGAAGACCCTATTATCTCAGACTTGTCTTTTTGAATATCCGTTTCCTTCATTATTAAACCATATCCTAATCCCCGCAACACCTAATAAAGACCTCTAGCTCAATTAGGAATAGGTTAGTGGGATAGTAAGTGGCAGATGTGTTTGATCAACTTCAGCTTTCTTGTGTGTCATTGAGATTGTAAGGTAAAGTATGCCCACTCCACACTGGAGTAGCAAAACTTGAGTGGAAAAATCAGAGTGATTTTTGTCTTGACTTTTATGTGAGAACCTACTTAAGGACGCTATTCCAAAGTTTCAGAAACGGACCTGTTACTGCATTTCATAGCATTACTCATTGTATATATGTTTATTCGTAGATGATTGATTATTATGCATATATTAGCTTAGGTTTCGACATGATTATTCTGTATTCATTGCTAGTAAGATGTATAGATAATTGAGACATAAATAAGGAAACAATAGTTTTATTTCTTAGTCGTTGTAGTATAGATGAAGTTTGTGAGTACCTTCACTGGAAAACTCTCACGAGGCTATAACTCGTCCACTAGGGAATTCCTAGTGGTTTAAGGCCTTGTTGCATATGGTCAATACAATCGCACTTAGCGAAACGAGAGTAGATAGAACTCCATTTTTGGTCACTTATTCTAATTTCTCACCTTTGCTTGAGGATAAGCAAAATGCTGTTTGGGGGTGGTTTGATAAAAGCCCAAAACTGTAGTTTTAACCCCTTAACAATCGTACTTTTAGACCAATTATGTGAATAATAAGTAAGAGTTAATATTGATTACGTGTTTTTATGCATTTCAGGCTTCAAAGTCCATTATGTGCAGAAATGTGCCACTTTAGCGAGATAAAAGAGCAAAGGTCGGTTGCTAAGGAGTTTTGTGATTAAAGGCCAATTTTCAAGAAGACAAAGCTTTTGTAAAGCCCGGTCAAAAGCAAAAAAGTCAAAGTCCACGCGGGCAGAAATAGTGCACAAAGTCAGTAGAACTTCCGAGACCATATCTTTGGACTCAGACCTCGGAATTGGGCCTACCTTATGTCAGAACGACCGGATCAAAAAGAAATTTCCAATGGTCCAAGCATTGGCGCAATCAGAGGAGAAGAAGTAGATGAAACATCTGTCAAAGCCAACTGCAGCTGAAGAGCCCATTTGGACTAAAGAAATTGGGTTTTGGGCCCGATTTTCCGGCCCAAAACATGGCTCCAAGCCCATGCACGATTTTTGGATCTGGAAGTATAAAAACAAAAGCTTGACTCTTTGTTAAAGGCAATTAGGTTAGAAAGCTAATGTTAATGGAGTTTAGGGTTAGAAAAAGATAGATCTAGATCTAGTTTTTTTACATTCATTCAATTAGTTAGTTTAGAATCATATTTTAGTTTTTATAATAAAGTATTAGTTCTTCATTTCAATTTAGATTATTGCTTAAATTCTTATTTAGATTTAGTTGTCTTAAATTCATAATTAGTTATTCACAATCTTAGTTCTAAATTAGTTTTAATTTCAGTTTAATTTAATTATGTCTTATTGTTATTATTGTTCTTGTGTTAGGAATGGTAGTATAGAAATTTCACATCAAATCATTACTCTCACCATTGTTCCTTTTGGATTTGATTATTGTTCAATTTTCTAGATTTGATTAACGTCCTTACTCATTATATTCATGATTATGTTTTAGAGTAAGAAGAATTGATTTAAACGTGGAACAAATGTTGTTAACATTAATATTTAGGATTCTTATTTTTTGAGGTTATCGGTATCCAAATAAAATAAAATAATAAAAGAAAACAAAGAGTTTAAATAGAATCAAGGAGTCAAAAGAAAAAAGAAAAAGAAAAAAATATGGCTAGGATGGAAATTAGCAAAGTAAAGAACAAGGTTTTCTAGTTACATAATATAAAGCCTCTATTATCTCATACTTGTCCTTTTGAATATCCATTTTCTTCCTTCTTAAACCATCTCCTAATCCCATGACACCTAATAAAGACCTCTAGCTCAATTAGGAATAGGTTAGTGTGATAGTAAGTGGCGTGATGTGTTTGATCGACTCGCTTCCTTGTGTGTCATTGAGATTGTAAGGTAAAGTGTGCCCACTCGCATTAATTTGGAATAGCTAAAACTTGAGCGGAAAAATCAGAATGGTTTTTGTCTTGACATTTATATGAGGACCTACTTAAGGACGCTATTCCGAGTTTTCAGAAACAGAACTGCTAGTTCATCTCATAGTATTATTCAATGTATATATGTTTATTCATAGATGATTGATTATTATGCATATATTAGCTTAGGTTTCGACTTGATTATTATGTATTCATTGCTAGTGAGATGTATATATAATAAAGACATAGATAAGGAAACAATTGTTTTATTTCTGAGTTGTTGTAGTATAGATGAAGTTTGTGAATATCTTCACTGGAAACTCTCATGAGGCTATAACTCGTCCACTAGGGAATTCCTAGTGGTTTAAGGCCTTGTTGCATATGGTTCATGCAATCACACTCGGCGAAACAAGATTAGTTAGAACTCCATTTTTGGTCACTTATGCTAATTTCTCATATTTGTTTGAGGACAAGCAAAATGTTGTTTGGGGGTGGTTTGATAAGAGCCCAAAACTGTACTTTTAACCCCTTAATAATAATACTTTTAGACCAATTATGCGAGTAATAAATAATAGTTAATGCTAATTACGTGCTTTTATGTATTTTAGGCATTGAAGTCAATTATGTGCACAAATATGCCACTTTGGCGATATAAAGGAGCAAGGGTTGGTTGCTAAGAAGTTCTGTGATTAAAGGCCAAGATTCAAGGAGAAAAAGCCTTTGTAAGCCCGGTCAGAAGCTGAAAAGTCAGAGTCAACATGGGCAGAAACATCACACAAAAGTATCAGCAAAACTTCCAAATATTGTATCTTTGGACTCATGCCTTGGAATTGGGAGTACCTTATGTCGAAACGACCAGTTCGGAAAAAGCTTTCCAATGTTCCAAACCTTGACCCAATTAGAGGAGCAGAGGTGGATGAAAAGCTTGTTGAAGTCAAAGCCAGCTGAGAAGGGCCCTGTGGACTGAAGAAATTGGGCTTTGGGCTCGATTTTCCGACCCAAAATATGGACCCTCAGCCCATGCACGAAAATGTGGATCTGGTCTCCTCCATTTCCACACACAAGACTTCGCTCTTAAGTATCAATTAGCTTAGGATAGAAGGTAGCCATTAGAGAATATCTAGATCTAGTTTTGAGTTTTATTCAATTAATTAGTTTTCAATTATTGTTTTAGATCTACTTTTTACTTTGCAATAGATTAGTTAGAACAAGTAAATGATTAATTTAGAATCATATTTAGTTTTACAATAAAGTATTCATCTTTAATTCCGATTTAGTTTATTGATTCAATTCTTGTTTAGTTTTAGTATTGTTAAATTCATAAATTAGTTGTCTTCAATTGCTAATTAGTTAATCATAATCTAGTTTTAATTATTTAGTTATCAATTTCATTTCTTAGTTGTTAATTTAGATTTGAATCTATTGATTAGTTAAATTAGTAAAGTTAGAATCTTTATATGATGTCTAGTTTTAATTCAATTGGAAATGATAGTTTGATGAATCAAGGCTAAACCTTGATGAAAACTTGATTATGTAGTGTAGAATCATTGTAAGAGTCTATTCCACTCTAGAAGGTCGTTGATTCGCCATGAGAATGGGTTGGACTTCCTCACGTGCTAGTTATGAATTGGTGGAGATGCCATGTATAATTAGGGATTAGAACGACCAATTCTTACCGTAAGAACGTAAGAATTGGATCACAACAATCTATGCTAGTTTATTAAGTTGGATTCAAGGTGGATTCAATTTCCCCCTAATTCTTATTCTAGATTCAAACCTTAGTATTCCTTAGCATTTCGTAGTTGAATCATTATAGTTAGTATCTTGTTCTTAGAATTCATATCGTAGTATAATCCCACCATTACTCTCATTAGACTTTGGATAAACTGATAATTATAGAAGACATTGAATGCTAAAAAACTAGGAGTGGAACGAATCTTTTACTCTACTCTATTTCGATAGATTCGAGAGTATAAATCTTTGATAAATATAGTATTCGTAAAAGTTTTAGTTTTACTTCCGTTTGAATTTCAACATTTATTCGTGAGTAGAACTATTCAAATTTTATCATTTATCATTTACCGACAGGTAAACCATGTTCACAAAAAATCCTAGCTCATACGTAGTAAAGTATGTCATGAAAAACGCTTCACTAAAAATTAGTATATACAAATAATTGTCTAAACAGATAATTACGTTAACCAAAAATCCTAGCTCATACGTAGCATTTCTTAGTTGAATCATTATAGTTAGTATCTTGTTCTTAGAATTCACATCGTAGTATAATCCCATCATTACTCTCATTAGACTTTGGATAAACTGATAATTATAGAAGACATTGAATGCTAAAGAACTAGGAGTGGAACTAATCTTTTACTCTACTCTATTTCGATAGATTCGAGAGTATAAATATTTGATAAATATAGTATTCATAAAAGTTTTAGTTTTACTTCCGTTTGAATTTCAACATTTATTCGTGAGTAGAACTATTCAAATTTTATCATTTATCATTTACCGACAGGTAAACCATGTTCACCAAAAATCCTAGCTCATACGTAGTAAAGTATGTCATTAAAAACGCTTCACTAAAAATTAGTATATACAAATAATTGTCTATATCATTACGTTAACATAGATGATAGTATGTCATCCGAATAGTCATAGCCAAGAAAGTATGTCATAAGTAACACCTTACGAAAGTACTATGTAAACATAACGATGTATGTGATTATAAATAACATACATAGTATAGTATGTCATGGAAAAGATCATAGCATACCGTCATACATAACAAAGTACATACCCAATGCGGTACGTATGTATTATGTAAAAATAATTGTATATGTGCTTTTAAATAACATACATAGTATAGTATGTTATGCAAAATTTCATAGAGTACAGAGTACGTGGTCTACTACTCTGTATATAAGATTGCATTGTAAAAACATGGATATATGTTATAAAAAATGTCATATAGGCTGTAGTATGTAATTAATAGTTTTATAAACATAAAGTATATCATACTTTAGGCCAAATATATGCAACTAGAAATGACATTATAACATATGCAGTGAGATGTCAACGATTAAAGTAAGTAACATATCGACCCGTCAGTTTCGTAAGAAGTGACATAACATATAAGTATGACAGTTATAGTGTCATATCTACTCGCAAAGCGTATATACGACAATGTATGGACAACACTGTATAAGTTATGCATAACACTATATAACAAATAAAATTTATATACGACAATGTATAAGGTGTCCAACAAGAGTATGAACATTCATTGTTCATAGTTCGACAAGAGTATGAACATTCACTGTTCATAATTCAATGGTATGAACAATGAATGTTCATTGTCAAACAAGAGTATGAACATTCATTTTTCGTAGTCCAATAGGATTATTGATGTAGAGAAGAACTTATAAGTTGTAGATTTTCACAACCTACACTAAAGCCTGTTGATTTCTTGTGAAATACCAGGGATTAATGGCTTTAAGGTTTGTTGATTCACACACAAGGAATACCAAACAATGGAAACAAGAGAAGTAACTCTTAATATTATTAACTCTAACCAAAATGGAAAACCCTAATACAGACTACCAGCTTTTATATAAGTGAAATACCCTAAATACCCTAATTATTTTCCAAAAATGGAAAGTTTTGGGATAACCACATATTAAGAAACTACTAATCAAAATAGAACTAACCCAACTGATCAAATCGAAAACGGACTGTCCTATCAAAAGATATATAAAAAACAAAACTTTCCTAAAACGACAAAAATGTTATTTTGAAGGCTTAAACGATAGATTTAGGGCCCGAGAGAGGGTGGTGCTTCGCCGTGGGTTATGCTTATTTTGATGTTTCCAATCAAATATGGGCCCGTCCATGTCTTTCCGACTTTGTTGCCCGCTTTTCCAGTTCATTATTTACATATGCATCATATGCCAAGTTCATTAACATATGCATTGGCAAACTATTGCATCAACTATGAACACTGAATGTTCATAGTCCAACAAGTGTATGAACATTCAGTGTTCATAGTCCACTAGGAGTATGAACACTGAATGTTCATGGGTCAATTTGAGATAGCCCCCTGTTTGAGCCACTAGGAGTATGAACACTTAAAGTCCACTATGTAGTATGGAGGACAATAGAGTAGCATTGAAGATAAGATAAGAGAGTGAAGATAAGATAAGGGTATAAAATATATTTCGACCAGTTATAAAATTTTGGCAAAGAATAACAAATTCTAAGAACATTCAACAAGCATGAAAAATGTCATAACTAAATCAAAATGAAAGAGAGATAAACTTACTCTAAGCCTACGATGGTTGACAATGAAATTTCTAGTAGAGGAGTTGTCAACAATGGGAATTGGTGGCACTTCGTTACATTTTCTTTTTCGGGTTTGGGTGCTTGATCCTCCTCATGTTCGTGGAGGCATGTTTTAAATGACGGTTAGAACATTGATAGCTAGGGTTTAATGATAATTGTAATCTCCATGAAGTCATTGCTACATATGATATCCCAAACTTTATAAAAAAATGTTATAAGAGAATGTTTGAAACAAAAGTTTGTGCAAAACGTGATTAAGAAACATTTGTCAGAGATTAAGATGTGTATTGGACTCTAGGTTGCTTGTTCCATTGCCAATTCACTAAATTAATTCAAGTTCAAACAATTGCCAAAATTAGTTATAAAAACAGGATTCAAAGTACACTGCAGAGCATCATAAACATACTTTAACTTATGTTTACAAGAGAAAAAAAAATCTCTTTGCATTTACTGTTTGACAGGAATATCCTTGCTAGTTCGCCAATCCTGAATTCTTATTACGAATTAGGATAGCTTGTTCTAGAACCCATCAGTCCCTTGTTCACTTTGTCTTTCAGAAAGGCAAAATGGTGTTCTTTTGTCACAACACAAGTGATAAAGCTCACCTGAAGCTCGATATGCCTTTGGTTCCTACCTTAAACCGACAAAGCACTTACCATATTTTGATATTTTAATACTATTTACAGAGCACTTAACAAAAACTAGTTCATACCATTTCTGACATACATTCTGCAATTTATGATAGTATATACGCATACACAAAATAGATATTAAAGCCAAAAAATCTTGTCAGTACAAGGATAGTTACGAAAGGTCTAAATCCATAACATTTTTTGGAACCCTTTTATACCACTTCACGATCCTTGGTTCCATTATAGTTGCCCAATCCCAAGCTTTTGTCCATGCAAATGACTTCCACCCTGGAGCAAGTGGCGGAATAAAACTATCATCTTCAAGCACGAGTTTCACAAAATGTGTGCCTCCTCCAATGTGGCCTATTGCCATTATCTGGACACGAGTTGTATCAAGAGCAGTCCACAAAGGAAAGTATGACATACATTCTTTCTCTCCAATGACGACAAGGACACTGAAAAGTATTAGCAGCTAAAAATCCCATTGAAGGAAGTTCAAACCATTCTTTGGGGTTCATCGTATATGGAACTATACATCGTAGATTTGTCTTGATTGCTTCTTTTCGTTCTTAAACACCATAATAGGATATTTGCAACAGACACCTTTTTTTCTTTGCAACGGTTATTTACCGTTACCAAATTACCAACATTAAATAAACGTTAGCAATGTTGTAAAGCGTTGGTTTATTTGGGTGAATTTCATAAATTAATTGACAACGCTTAAAAATCATTCCGTAAGTGTTACAAATTAAAATTTCGCTAAAGAAGGAAACAAAAAAAATCGCACTCTATTATTTCGGTCTAAGTATAAAACATAATTTTCTTTCTATCCTCTCTCTCTCTCACTGCCGGATTTCAAGATCCCTAAAATTGAAAAATAGATCTCGCACTCCTCAAATTTTAACTTCTCTCCTTTCAAATCTTTGAATCCATACAAAACTAATTTTCGGTGGTTCTTGCTGGAAACCAAAGGAACAAAGTAACCAGGTCATTTTTTATCCTTTGCCATTAAATTTGATTTTTGCACTATGTTAAATTGCCAACGTTAGTTTAATTGAATTGATTGGGATATTTTTTTATTTTTTGGGGATGCTACACCATTACTAGCTATTGTAGCTAGTGGTAGTGTTGATAATGGAGTTGAGTCGTCGTTTGAGAGTTGGGGTGGTGGTTTTGGTTCGGTTTAGAAATTGGTCGACAAAAAAAATGTATTGTTGTGATGAATAGTTTTGAAGAAGCTTTTAGCCTATTGGATAAGGATGGAGATGGTATCTCTTGATCTCGTTTTTTTTTTTTTTTTTATGATGTCATCTTTAAATTATCATTATTGAAACCCTATAAACTTGTTTTTTGTTTGTATGTTTGATTTCACCATTCGAAATGTGTTTAGTTAAGTAATGAATGTTGATTGATGGTTAGATCTAGTGGAAAATGTTTGAAAATGACGAGAGCTTTCTGATCTCAGGGGATCGTTGCTTTGACATATCTGTTTTGGTGTATGTTTGTGTACAAGTGTTGCTTTGGTAGATTATGTAGATTATCTCATCTAATGTGGTGATGTATTATTCATTTTTCTTCTTTGATATGAAGCTGAATCTAGATCAGATGCTTTTGGTTGTTTATGAGGTTTCTCGTTATGAACATACAAGTAGATTCATGTTTGTGAACTATGTGTTGATCTGCTTACTTGTTGGTAGATTCAGATCCATTGTTTGTGTTTATGTTATTATACATATGATTTTTACAAGTAATATGGATGTTTCTATCTTGGTACAAGTGTACTTTTGATTCATGTTTGTGAAGAGGAAATGAAGTTATATAAAAATCTGCTGCTGATTGGCTAATGATGCTTAATAGTTGTTTCTATGTTTCTTTTTTTCTTTTTTATGTATTTCTTTAAAAAAAAAATCTATCAAGGATTCAAGGTCTGAAATTATTTTTCTCTACAAACTATAGTTTCATTAGACATAAATGTTTCGGATTTCCTCGCATGGTAAATTTCTTTTTTTTTTTGGTGCTAATTATCATCATATAATCAAAAGCATCCGAGTAGCCTTTTATGATCATTATATGTGAAACATTTGAAAAGATGATTAATTCAAGCCATGTTATTAAATTGTTAAATTTAATGTTCCTTCTAGCATGAGCCCTCATTTTGTCAAACAAGATCACATTTGAGTTCAAATTTCGGATAAAAAATGTAAAAGGGCCAAAATAAACTTAACTTTCGGACCAAAGAATATGCGGTAAGATGCTAGCTGAAAGTTAGAGCCTTTGGTTATTCTAACTATAGTTTAGCCCCTGAAAAGATGGATCTGCTTTGAATTTTTTTCCCCTTTTTTCCGCTTGTTTACTGTCATGTTTTTGTTTCCCTCTTAGATATTGTATTTTCATCATGTAAGGTGTAAAGTTTTGCTATTATGTCATTACTAATTTTCAATCTTGTGTGCAAGCTGCATTACCACCAAAGAGATGGGCACTATCATGAGATCTTTGGGGCAAAATCCAACTGAAGTTGAGCTCCAAGACATGATCAACGAGGTTGATCTTTGATCGAATGGAACTATTGATTTCCCGAGTTCTTGAATTTGATGGCACGCAAAAATGAAGGTGAAGGTGACCAAGAAATCTCATTTCCATTTGTTTACGAAGTTTTGGGATGATAACCCCCTCCCACTCCCATATATGAAATAGTTTCTCTTTGGTGGTCTAAAATTCAAATTACCAAGTTGGAAGACATTGAAGTAGTTAAATTTTCTTTCCAATTATAGCTGCATTGTCATGTGTTATATATCACCTTAGGGTATAAACTGGCTGGGAGATGTCTGTGTTTGCCTTGTGGAAGTCTGGCCTCATGTGATGAAAACATAATTGCAGGTGTTATCTTTAGCATTCACATTAAACGCTTATATAAAGTATAATCACATGAAAAATTATTTAAACAAACTCAATATAGCTAGTGCAAGGAAGCTTGAGTTGAATTTGTCATGCTTAGATGAAAAACAGTTCCAGTTGCTTTATTGTTATAGTCAATTTCATGATATTAGTCTTTGTTTTCTTCGTCTCTCCTTTCATTATTTTTCAAACAAAAAGGGAAACATCTAAATTCTTGCCTTTTTTTGCTCTTGAAGGACACTGATTTTGAGGAGGAACTAAAAGGAGCTTTCAAGGTCTTTGACAAGGATCAAAATGGTTTCATCTCAGCTGTAGAGGTAACAAATCCTTCTTCTTGCTTGACACCTATTTTCAAAAACATAACTTATTAGAGGTAGGAGGAGTGTAGGACTAGAAGAACATTAGTTACATAAATGACACTCTACAAGAATGATACGTAAATAAGGTTATGTCACTGTACATATATTTTGGAGATGGAACTGATTGAATTAGAAGAGTATAGGGGATTGGGTTAACCAACCCTTCATACAATCAGTAGCATTCTGATTAGGGTTATAGATTTATATAGGAGATGCATAATTTGTAGCCTTCAGACTATAGTAGAACATTTATTACATAAATGACACTTAATAAGGAAGATGCATAAATAAAGTTATGTCATTATACCTTAATTTTGGAGAGTGGACTTATTGGATTAGTAGAGGATAGGGGGTACTTTTTTTTGGGTTAATTAACCCTTTACATAATCAGTAGCCTTCTGATTGGGGTTGTAGATATTATATTCAGAGTGTTTGTCTTTCTTTCGTGGTGAGAATTTCCTCACTTGAATTTTTCTGTCATCTGTACCAAAGTATCCTGATATAGTAAGCCCCTTCTTTCATTTTCTCATGTATATACTAAGTTTAAGCTGTCAATATATATTTGTTACTTATGGGGCACTAGTTATATATATGAGTGTTATTATTGTTTATAATGAGTTGGTGTAATGTATATATGGTGACCCAAAGGTTTTTTTGTTTTTTTATGATGTGAGTGAATGCAGTGTGCACATGCGATGGCTATGGCAGTGCAAAAGCTTTTTCCAGAGGCTAAAGTGACTATTGGACCATGGATAGATAATGGTTTTATTATGATTTTGATATGGAACCTTTGTTGGATAAAGACTTGAAAAAGATTAAGAAAGGGATGGTAAATTTATATTCATTTCTATTTTATTTTTATTTTTTATATAGAAGTTGATGCCTTTTTTCCTTAAACCTACAGGTACATTAGTTGAAACTTTTCAAATTCAATTAGAATTTATTGGACTAAGTCCTAGCTCTATCAAGGAGATTGATCGTGAGCTAAGGCTGGGTGATCGGCCTAAGGTGAAGTAGAATTGTACTAATGTGCTTAAATGAACATATTCTATAACGTTCTTTTAAATGAACATATTCTATAACGTGTTTGACATTGTGTCTTAACGAAACGAGTTGTTAGTTTTCCTTTCTTTATATATTGATTTTCAGCTATATTATTGTTTTGTTGAGATCAGTTTCTTATTACATGATTGGGTATTTGTTGAAACCATTTATTTTCCTGATTTTGAAATTCTATCTTGCTATTGCCAAATGCCAAAGCATTAGTGTTCAGTACTTCATATTTCATACCGTAATATAAGTTATGCTTGGAAGAAACTAACTATATTGTTGTTCTTCAACAATTTACCAAAATGAATCAACTTTTCGTATCGACGGTGAGTTACATAGTCGGATTGATTTTTAGGTGAAATGACTGTCCATTACCGAGGAGCAATAGCTCTAAACTGGAATCAATAAAATGAAAGTGATTGTACTCATAATGAGATATGGTTTATACCTGTGGGCAGCTATTTGAAAATACTTGAGCTGTTTGGATTGTAAAGGCATTTGCTGACATTGAGTTCTAGGTTACGTTTAACTAATAAATTTTGTAGCATTATAAAATTCCAATTTGACTACTATAGCCAAGACTACATTAGCATGTTAGGGATTTTCCTAGTTCTTGATAACTCTCCCTTACTTTGATTCATAGGAAGGCCGGTGAAAACCTAAATCAAAATGTGTCCGTGAAATTCCTCGACGATTATGATAGTGGGTGCTAGCTGCTGCTATTGGCTTAGGGCGGATTTTTTGCCTTGTCTCTAGCTTTGTTTGCAACAATTAAAATGCTACAAGGTGTTTCCTGATGCTAAACGGTGCTCGCTTTGCTTATATAGTGTCCAATGTTCCAATCTTAGGACTTGTGTAAAAAGTAAATTCTTATGCTTATTTTGATTATACTAATGCGTTTTTTATTTTGCAGTACTAGCTTTACTCTTTGAGGGGTTTCTACTGCACTTTCTTAAACTAGTGTGTCTACTCCCGTTTTATTTTGGAGTATTGGAAGTTTGGATCCTCTTGGCTGAAGATGTGAGCACACTCAGTCTTATCTACTATTAGTTCCATGTTAATTATTTGTAGTAGAGGTTAGTAGCGTAAATTTCATATCTATGAATAAGTTTTGATTTTGATCAATCTAGAACTAGTTAAGTGTTCAAATACTTGAAAATACTATAGTTAAACAAACACATCTATTAAATTTGGAATATTTTGGATACTACTAGTAGGTGAAAGTACTAAAAGTCAGACAATTTCCTACCCAAATATCCACTGATAGTGCATAGTGTAAAAACTATTGAAGTGATGCGTAAAAACGACTATGTGCAATTACTAAATGTTATCCTTGTGCTTAAGACACTGTTGTCTTCAAGGAAAAGAACTCGGTTGATGAACCAATCTAGGCGATTGGGCCTGGAGTTCCGTTGTTGCTTTTCTTTGAAGCATGCAAGCTATCATTGTTTCTCAGCCAATATCAAGATTGTTTCTCAGCATTTCTCATTATCTTTTTAATATGAAATAAAATAAAGTTACTATACTCATTATATATGAATAAGTGGTGACTTGGTGTGTGCGTGTCTATACCTCTATTGATAAAATGATATAAATTCTTTCTTTTGGACTTGGGTTGCCTATCCTTTCCAGTAGACATTTTTGTTCATTATTTCAGATGCATAGTCTCATGCTTAGGTGACGTGCATTTATGTTCATTATCATGAATAATTGAAGCATAATCTTAAATTTTGAAATTGACCAGGTAGTATGTTATCTATATATACTACATACCAGTCAAGAGGTTCTTAATTTTGAAGTGTGATGTCTGCTGACAAGAGGTTCCTAATTTACCAGTCACTTTGCTGCAGGTGCGCAATTTTGCCCCAAAGAGAATATAGACGGGAGCAGAATAGGAGAAACCCAACTCCACAACCATTGAGGTAAGAGAAAGAATGTTGTACATATAAATTTGATGATTTTCTGATTCAATTTGGGCTTAATCTACCCGTTATTGATTTCTACTTCTTGCACTTGTGGATTGGAGTCCATCCTTGTCAGGTGCAACGAAGATAGTAAATCCCGCTGGGGTATAGTTTCCACTCAAAGCGAAGGCAATCTATGCTGTTGTGTTTCTTTCTAGGATCAAAGTAAATATTGAATCTCCAATTGGGTTTTGATGCAGAGGTGAGAATCCCTAGTCCGTCTTTACTGTTAAGCTCAATCCACTATACCTTAGATTATCAGTATTTAGCTTTTGAATTGGTCTTAATCCTCTTATTGTCCGCTTCATGATCTTTTCTTGGTCAACTATTTTATCTTAATGTTAGGACCTCTTTTGGAGCATTTGTGGAAGTAAATGGGCATAAGGTTTTCAACAACGCAAGCTGTTATCTCTTGTTTAGGATCATGGTACGAAAACTTTTTTTATGGTGATAGTGAGGTAGTCTAACAATAAGTTTGTGAGGTTTAGAAAATCGCTCAGAGTTGTGAATGTATATGGTTGGATTAGTTTTGTACTTTATCAGTTTTTTTCCCATATATTATGTTTTTTTTTTTAAAAATGGTATGAAGATGTATTGTGTACAGGTTAAATTTAGCTTAAATAAGAATTTATGATTTCTGTATATGGTGCAAGAGGGCATTTTTTTGTAGGTTTAGATGGTCGCTACAAAATATGAGAAATTATTTTTTTTATAAGCAACAGTTCATAACCGTTACAAACAACTTTTAAATTATTTTTTTTAAATTAACAAACAATTTTGCAACGGTTAAGAACCGTTGGTAATATTTTTAACAAATTACTAACGCTCAAAAAACGTTTGGGAAATCAAAAAACCGTTGCAAAGGTTTTAAATTTATGTACAAAATAGTTATAAAAAACGTTACAAATCATTATTGCAACGGTTAATAAGCGTTGGAAATTTTTGTTTGCAACGGTTTATACCCGTTGGAAATTTCTGTTTGCAACGCTTATTTACCGTTGCAAAAATTTCCAACACTTGACCCACGCCATATTTGCAACGCTTAAAAAGCGTTGCGAAAATTATTAGCAACGGTTTTTTGCCGTTGCAAATAGCCTGTTATGGTGTAGTCCACCCATCATTAAAGTATAATCTGCCTCATGGGAAATCAACTCTATCAACATAAGAGCCCTCACAGTAATCCATGCATCATCTCCATTAGACCCTAAGCATCGTGCAATTGCACTAAATCCACAATGTCCATTCAGTTCAACATCTTGCCAATCCACAATGAAGTCTCGTATCAATGGATTTAAGTCATGTAGCCCATCATCCCAATTAGACCCAATTTCAGGTAAATCTACATACACTTGAATATGAGTTCTTCTTGGTTTTCTTTTGCATGGTACCAACTTCTTGACTTTACTATTCTTGCTTTCTTGAGTTACAATTTGTTCCTCAACTGTTTGTGCATACTCGAAAGCTGAAGGCTCTCTCTTTGTGTCCCTTTTATATTTACAAGTCTTCACACCAATTTTTATTCTAGGTGGCCTACCCCTCACATTGGTGTTAACCCGAGGTTCTCGCATTAAAGTTGCCTTTGGATCACCTAGTTCTACACACTTTTTCAGCATCAAAACCTTTTGTTCATCCTGAAAAAGCGGTAAAAACTTCTTCCTCCGAATGCCAGTGCAAGCTCGGGGGCTGAATATCAAAGGACCCATTAGGAAGATCAATCGGAGTGCTACTAAGCTGTCTCCACCTAGGGTGTATCAAAGATAAGGGGATGCTTCCCCTACCAATTAGAACAATTTCACATAACTCATGCACACAAGGAAGCCCATACATACTCTTGTAAACAAACGACAACGAATTTCATCTGTCCCAACTCTAACAGACCTTATTAGCTCTTTTGCTATCAAATCCAATGCATCTCTAGAAATGTACCCTCTAAGTTGCACATATGTGTTTTGTTTGTAACGATGATCCTAGAGATTCAAGCTCCTATTAAAAGAACTTTCAATTTCTGTCACTTGGTTTGTCAGGATATTATTAATCAAATTAAAGTTTCGGCAGAAGTTACCATTATTGCTAGAATGGAAATGCCTCTTCAAATAAGAATGCATACTTTCAACTCGGTTACTACTCGAAGTACAAAATGCATATGGAGATCTATCGAAGCCGAGACAAACCTTTCTTTGTACTTCGAAAGCCACTGGTCTTCTATGTATTCCACCACACCATAATGATCTCCGTACTCAAGTTTAAAACAACGTAGGTGTTCCAAGTACTCAACTTCAGTACGAGCTATTATCACTGTTTCGAACATAAACATAAATTGTTCATACTTAACAAATTTCTCAAATGTTTTTTTGGCCTTTGTCTTGATGTTCCTCCTGATGTAAACTCAACACAATAAGTGTGCAACTTCAGGAAACACTATAGCTATCGCATTCATAAGTGCCAACTCACAATCACTTGTAATTATCTTTACAGAAGTAGCTTTGTAGTCCAGAATATCACACAACCTCTTCAAAATTCAAAGGTAAGAACCTTCTTTCTCACTCTCCAAATACCCAAAAGCAATACAAAATGCCTTCATCGTGGATGTGAACCCAACAACTTCAAACAATGGCATCTTGAACACATTCGTCTTGTACGTGCAATCCATGCCAATGACCTCGGGAAAACACTTTGCCAAATGAATTTATTGGGGATGTGCAAACAACAAATCTCTACATTCACCTGTTACTGGATTATCCCTACGAAACTCTGTGTAACCAAATTCATCTAAATTTCTTTAAAATTCTTGCATTTGGTTTCTTCCACTCAACCGAACCAACTGATTCTTGTGACGATAATTGTATAAAGTGCTTTTGTTTGACAAATTATTGTCATCTCTCTGTTTCAAGAGGGGTAAAATTTCACGCGGTTTAACACCACTCAAAGACAAATCCTGAACAATTAATTTTTCTTCAGCTTTTAACCTTCCGACGAATGCACGACCTATAAGATGCTCCCAAATAGTATGATTATGAGTTCCACACATAACACTCAGTATCCATCCACCTTCGTTTTGTAATTCCCCTTTCAACACAAGTGGACAGCCACATTTCTTCGAACTAGATTGCCTATATTCTTTCATTTTTTTGTTCAATATTTTCGGCTTTATGGATGGTCTAAATTTTCCACTCCTTTCGTAACTCAAGAAAACTCTAGGTCTTCGCCCAAGTCCCGAATTATCAGACCTTGATATCACAACCACAACTCCAATAGTCATAACAACTGTCGAACACCATCGGATAAACGAGTGACGATCTTCGAAGACCTGCGTAAACCCTTGATCTTAGATACTATTGACGAAAATTATTTTTTGCTAAGTTATTGCTAAAATAAATAAAAAATACAAGCTTTCAAATTATTACCTCAATTGTTGTAAATGATTCGGTCATATCGGGATAACTAATTTCAACATTGTTGTAAAGTTCATCATTGGAATAATAATTTGATTGCAGTAGTGTTAAAGCTGATTCCATGTCACTTGGAGAACCTTGAAAGTTATCATTTTGATTTTGGCAGGAGAATTTATCTTGAATGTTGCTTCCAACACATGAGTCCATTCTTAAAGTGAAAATTTGGTGGGAATAACAACAATTTTGTGGGAGACTCAAGACTAACCTAAGAGAACAACAGAGGGAGGGGGAGAAATTTTAGAGAGCATGAGTGGTAGGAGTGTTGGTGGAGTAGTAAGTACGGTGAAGAGCTCATTTGAATTACAATCAGGTGTGGAGAGAGGTTTAAGGTTATAATGGTCATATTAACAAAAAATGGGGTGTGGAGTGACATAACTTTGACGTATGACATATATTATGTTATAGTCCTACACTGCCGCAAAATATGACTATATATGCCAGTTTTTTAGCAAACCGATATCGATGTTTTACGAATTATTACCTCGTATGGCCATAGTTCATGACTATGAGCATTGATTGTTCATAGTACGTTCTGTATGGACTATGAACACTCATTGTTCATAGCTACCGAACTATGAAAAATCACAGTTCATAGTCCAATTGTGATATGAACAAAGAATGTTCATAGCTCATGACTATGAACAATCATTGTTCATAGTTCAATTATGGTATGAACAAAGAATATTCTAGGGCTGGTTATCGAGCTACCCGAGTACCCGAGTCCTGTTTTCCTATACTGAAGCTCGACTCACACATGCAGAAGCTTGACTCAAATTATACTTCGAGCTTAATATTGAAGCTAAAGCTCGACTCGTCCAGTGCTACTAATAGCCCGAGCTCAACACGGCTCCCAGCTCGACTTGTTTTGCACTTGGAGCTCGATAACATACTTTCTCCAATTCCGAGCACCAAGATACACAGTGATCAATCGAAGACTGTTCCGCAAATCAGCAGGAGGACCCCTCCTAAGATGCATAACTCCAAGGGAGGGACAACTCATTTTCGATGAAATCCACAAAGGTGAATGTGGAGACCACGCAGGAGCAAGATCACTGCCACACAAAGAAATCGCCCAAGGGTATTATTGGCCAGGCATGCATATTGTGGCAAAAAGGTACATTCTCAAATGCCTACAATGTTAAACTTTTGGCCACAATCACCTAAGTCTAGCAAGAGAATTGATCAGCATAGCCAGCCCATGGCCGTTTCACATGTGGGGGCTAGACATCATGGGACCGTTCATCCAACAAAAGAAATTAGGGCTCAAATACGTCCTAGTTGCCACAGATTACTTCACCAAGTGGGTTGAAGCAATCCCACTAGTCCAGGTCAATGGAAGTCAATGTAATCAACTTCATCTGGACTAATATCATCACTTGATTTGGTCTACCCCACACCCTAGTCATGGAAAACGGAACACAATTTGCTGGCACACAAGTCAAGAATTTTCTATAAAAATGGAGCATCACTCAAGCATTTTCTACACCTAGATATGCACAAAGCAAAGGGCAAGCATAGGCCACCAACAAAGCCATCAAAGAAAACCTCCAAAAGAAGCTGGAGAGCAAGAAAAGCCAATGGCCAGAGCAACTCAAAAACATTATTTGGGCATACAGAATAACAGCTAGATCCAGTACAAATGAGCCTCCTTCACACTTTGCTTCGAAACGGAAGCAATGATACCATCAGAGCTCACAATCACAACTACACGTTCTGACATTGTTGAATCAGGAGTCAATGACAACATCTTGGCAAAATAAGTTGATCTCCTAGAAGAACGTTGAGAAATTGCCGCAATATCCCTAACTCGGAACCACCAAACGATTCAACGTTCTTGCAACAAGAAGGTCGTCCTAAAATCTTTCCAAGCTGGCGACCTAGTCCTCAAAAAGACTTTAGCACCAGCCAAGCTCGACCCAACATGGGAAGGCCCCTACATTGTTGACAAAGTCGTTAGAAATGGTGCATATTGGATCAAAACCCAGCTCGGTGATAGGCTTCCCCGACCTTGGAATACAGCTCTCCTCAAGCGCTTTTATCAATAAGTTTTTTCTCCAAGTACATAATTCAATATGAATGAAATCTCATCAACATTTTTAGTGCAGCTATCACTTCTGCATTACATGAGCAACTTGCATGTCGCACTACGCAGCCCGACCTAAGACATCACAATGTTAGGCCGGATATCAAAGATAGAGTTCAGAATGACTCAACAACAACAGCCACGTAGTGGTTAATTTTCAATCAATTCAAACCAAGGTCCCCCAAAAGGACCTTAAACCAACTTAACACCAACTCCATGGTTAAGTATGGTTCAACTGTAATTGCCACACAAAGGCCAATTATCAGATAAATTCAATCTAGGGGACCCCCAAAAGGACCCCAAGTTAACTGAAGATCTCACAAATGGTTTAAGTCAGACTCAAATATAAAGGCCAATCAAAGGCTAATTATATCAATCAGAAGTTCCCCCAAAAGGAACGAATCAGGGCGTACACCTAGGTGCCAACTACGCAAATGCATCAGGTCGTACTCAAACGCTCTATGACCTATGACAAAAGACGACCTATCAAACTCAAGTAGTCCATCAGGATTAGTATTACGCAGAACAGGTCGTCAAACAACAAGCCAGTCAAAACATAAGTAATCACATGCATACTTTAAGCCAACTTCAACAAGTAAGTAATTTAAATATTTCTACTAACAAAATTGGTGAGATACCAAGGCCCCTAGGTTATCTTGGGAAAACGACCTCAGTATCCCCATCAAAAAAAATATTGTATCAGTATCAAGAACAAAGAGTTGTTTAAATATTGTTCAATACCTCCCAACCACAAAGACAAGCACAAGACGTTTAGAATCAGTTCACACAGAGAGTTTCCACATTCAAAGGGTCTAGATCATAGCCCTCTACAACACCAGAACTGATAGCCTAATCAACAACAACTTCAGAAACTTCCAAGTCATAAACAACAGAAGGAACAGCTGGAGCAACCGGTGGCACAACCACTTGGTCAGATGGCAGATCAGATGGTCTACTAGCACCTACACTAGAATCTGCAGCAGACACTGTTGTAGTCCCATTTTCAATTGACATCTTCAGGCGATCATACTTATCCAGCGCTTCAACATATTCATCCAACAGCACGTACACATCGCCACTCTCCACCGTGTCCACCAAGTCATTAATGCAGTCTCAGCTCATTTAGCAACGGACAGCAGCCTCTTCCACTCAGCGACCCATTGCTGAACCTCCAGCTTTGTAGAGTCCATAGCGGGTTGCAACAGAGCCACTTTACCACCAAGCTGTTGCACTTGTTCCCTCAATCCTGCAACCTCCATTCTCTCCACTTGTTGTTCAGCCACCAGCCTGCTACAAGCTTGCTTGCTGACATCCAGCTCCTTCTTATAACGGTTAGAGATAGGCACCATATCCTTCAGCTTCCTATACATCGCCAGAACCTAGCAAACAAGATAACAAATATAGATATTAAAAATGGATCAAAATCAACAAAACCCAAAAGGAGCAAGCTCAGAACGGAAGAATACTCACAAAGCACAACGACCTTTCCATCTCCACAAAGTTCACGTCCAGGCCTTTACCATCCAACTTGCGCCTATCCCCAGCAAGCGCAATACTATCCAACAATGTCGCACCAACCAAAGGGGACTGGAAGCTACAGTCATCATTCACAACAAACTTCGGCAACAAACTGTAGAGGTCCTCATAAGTAACCAGTCTATCAAGGACATCACTGTCACTCTTCTTATTTGGGTCCGCACTTCCTGACCCCATGGCCTGCTCAGTAACAGGCTCAGCCACCCCAACATCAGCATCCATATCAATAACGCTCATCCTCTACAGAGGAGCCCGACTTGAATATGTTCTAGAGCAATGCCATTACCTCATCTATTATAGCTTCGGCATCAACAATTAGCTGATAAAGTTCAGCATCAACAATTACTGTTTGACATTTGGACCATGAACAATCAATGTTCATACTCTTATTGGACTATGAACATTCAGTGTCATGCCTATTTGGGGGTATGAACAATGATTGTTCATAGCCAGTTTAGTGGTATGAACAATAATTGTTCATAACTACTTTTGGATATTAATAATACTAATACTATAGTATATTTATACACTAATACTATAGTGTGTATTTATACACTTCATATAGGTTGAAATCTACCTGATCAGAGGGTACAATGTCACTGGATATGTTCTGTAGCAATGTTATTACCTCATCTGTTATAGCTTCAGCATCAACAACTACCAAATAAAGTTCAGCATCAACAATTAGTGTTTGAAATTTGGACCATGAACAATCAATGTTCATACTCTTATTGGACTATGAATATTCAGTGTCATGCCTATTTGGGGGTATGAACAATGATTGTTCATAGCCAGTTTAGTGGTAAGAACAATATTTGTTCATAACTACTTTTGGATATTAATAATACTAATACTATAGTATATTTATACACTAATACTATAGTGTGTATTTATACACTTCATATAGGTTGAAATATACGTCCGGAGAGGTACAACGTCAATTGGATATGTTCTCAGAGCAATGCTATTACCTCATCTGTTATAGCTTCAGCATCAACAATTACCAAATAAAGTTCAGCATCAACAATTAGTGTTTGAAATTTGGACCATGAACAATCAATGTTCATACTCTTATTGGACTATGAACATTCAGTGTCATGCCTATTTAGGAGTATGAACAATGATTGTTCATAGTCAGTTTAGTGGTAAGAACAATATTTGTTCATAACTACTTTTGGATATTAATAATACTAATACTATAATATATTTATACACTAATACTATAGTGTGTATTTATACACCTCATATAGGTTGAAATCTACCTGATCATAGGGTACAACGTCACTGGATATCTTCAGCAGCAATGTTCTTTCCTCATCTGTTATAGCTTCAGCATCAACAATTACCTGATAAAGTTCAGCATCAACAATTAGTGTTCGAAATTTGGACCAAGAACAATCAATGTTCATACTCTTATTGGAGTATGAACATTCAGTGTTCATGTCTATTTGGGGGTATGAACAATGAGCATGATACAAATCAACTAAGCCAACAACAAATCTACTCAAACAAAGTTCATGCTTCAGTTAGCTGACCTGAATCACTAACTAGGTTCAATCTAAAGAGCGACTGAGTTTGTCACATTCCACAACTCTAAATCTTTCCCACATAACTTTCACAAAATCTACTTTATTTTTCTTTGTGTTTTCTAGGTCTATGTTTTGGAGTGGGCTAGAGAGACGATAGTGAGAGAAAAGAAGTGGTTTGGGGGGGGGGGGGGTACGGATAGACAGAAGGGAGGGTGACACGAATGAAGCGGTTTTTTGGGTGACTTTTGAAGAGCGACCTCAAGAGTTCACTACGCTCACGGATTATAATCACTCACAAACTCAGTTCCCACGTTTAAATAGCCCACAAACCCAATTTTTAAATTTTAATTTTAATAAACATTACGAACAAAATAAGTTTGCCCGACCCTTTTTATTTTTTAAAATCCAACTTTTACCCTTTCTTGTTAATAAACAAAATTACGGATGAAAAAACCCAAAACCCCTTTCTTCTCCAACCCAAAATTATGGATGAGAAAACCAACAGATGGCATGTTTGCAAACGGACTGTATATCTCATCAAGTCATAAGATTTCGCTCTCGAACGAAAGAAAACTAAACATGTGTTAGAATATTTTGTTTCCTAGTGCCTACTTTCTTAGAAGAAACCAAAGAGTAGCATAATAAGTGCATACCAACCATTCTCTGCAACTACAACTTCCACCTTCGATTCTTCGAACAACTAACTATGTTACTCATTTTGTATTTACTACTGCCTAGTCCATTAACATGTTTCAGTATCCATGGCCAAAAGAAAAACTTGAGCAATAAACTCTAGGTACTTCAAGCCCTCATTGCAGGACACAACTTGCAACATCACGACTATTTTTCATCACTCTAATTCTCTTGAGCCTGCAACACTTAATTTACACTAATCAATCTCAAAGATTACACTCCATTTTCATGTTGTTTATGATGTAACTTATAACTAGATTTGTATTCAATCTTGTCCACAATATTAATCTATTTTTCTTAACAATATTTGATAATCAAAACAGATTTTGATATTATGAACAATCTTCCGAAAAATAGGTTTGTTAGTTTGTTACAATGTTTCGATATTATGATAATCAAAACAGATTTTGAGTCTTTGATATGATAATCAACCGATCGACCAAACTCAAGAACAATTGGACTCTGAACAATGATTGTTCATAGTCATCAGCTATGAACATTCTTTGTTCATATCGTAATTGGACTATGAACAGTGATTGTTCATAGTTCGGTAGCTATTAACACTCATTGTTCATAGCTATGGACAATGAGTGTTATGTGTTCGTAGTCCATATTGCATTATGAACAATAAATGTTCATAGTCATGAGGTTTGAATATTTTTGTTCATACCATAATTGGACTATGAACAATAATTGTTCATAGTCATGAGTTATGAACATCCATTGTTCATAGCTCCAATAAGGATGAACACGCTTTGTTCATACTCTAGTAGGTATTAGTAGGTATGAACAATCATTGCTCATACTTTACAATAGGTATGAACTGCCGTAATATCCCTGGCTCGGTACCACCAATCGATCCAACGTTCTTACAATAAGAGGGTCGGCCCAATATCTTTCCAAGCTGGCGACCTAGTCCTCAAAAAGACTTTAGCACTAGCCAAGCTAGACCCAACATGGGAGGGCCCCTATATTGTTGACAAAGTCTTTGGAAATGGCGCATATTAGATTAAAACCCAGCTCGGTGATAGGCTTCCCCGACCTCGGAATACAGCTCTCCTCAAACGCTTTTATCAATAAGTTTTTCTCCAAGTACAGAAGTCGATATGAATGAAATCTCATTAACATTTTATGTGCAACTACCATTTTTTTTTATTACATGAGCACCTTGCATTTCACACTACGCAACCCGACTTATGTTGATGAAAGATGTCATTCATATCAAAGATATCAAAGATGGAGTTCAGAAGCGACTCAACAACAACAACCACGCAGTGGTTAAGTTCAATCAATTCAAATCAAGGTCCCCCAAAAATACCCTAAACCCAACCTTACACCAACACCAAGGTTAGGTATGGTTCAACTATAATTGCCATTCAAAGGCCAATTATCAGACAAATTCCAAGTCAACTTACGACCTCACAAAGGGTTTAAGTCGGACTCAAATATAATGGACAATCAAAGGCCAATTATATCAGAAGTTCCACCAAAAGGAACGAATCAAGGAGTAAACTAGGGACAAGACAAATACTAGATGCCAACTACGCAAATGAACAAGGTCGTAGCCAAGAGCTCTATGACCTGTGATAAAGGACAACCTAGCAAAGTTAAGCAGTCTATCAGGACTAGTACTACGTAGCACAGGTCGTCAAACAACAATTCAGTCAAAACAAAAGCCACCAAATGCATACTTCAAGACGACTTCAACAAGTAATTTAAATATCTCTAATTACAAAATCGGTCAGATACTGAGGCCCCCAGGTTATCCCGGGAAAATGACATCAGTATCCCCATCAAAAATAATATTGTATCAGTATAAAAAACAAACAACTGTTTAAATATTGTTCAATACATCCCAACAACAAGACAATCACAAAGCACAAGGCGTTCAGAAATAGTTCACAAAAAGAGAGTATCCACATTCAAAGGTTCCAGATCACCGCCCTCTATAACACCAGATTGGTAGCCTGATCAACAACAACTTCAAAAACATCCAAAATCGAAACAACAGAAAGAACAGCTATAGCAGCCTGTGGCACAACGACTAGCTCAAATGGTCTACTAGCAAATACACCAGCATCTATAGCAGACACTGTGGCAGTCCCACTTTCAATAGCCATCTTAAGGCGATCATAGTCATCTAACGCCTCATAATAATCATCCAATAGCGCGTAGACATCGCCACTCTCCAAGTCATCCACCAAGTCGTTGTATGCAGTCTCAGCTCCTTCAACAACGGAGCGCAGTCTCTTGCACTCAGCGACCTATTGCTGAACCTCCAGCTTTGCAGAGTCCAGAGTGGGTTGCCACAGAGCCACTTTACCACCAAGCTATTGCACTTGTTCCCTCAACCCTGTAACCTCCGTTCTCTCCACTTGTTGTTCAGCCACCAGCCTGCTAAAAGCTTGCTTGCTGTCATCCAACTCCTTCTTATAACAGTCGGAGATAGACGCCATATCTTTTAGCTTCCTATACATCGCCAGAACCTAGCAAACAAGATAACAAATATAGACATTAAAAATGGATCAAAATCAACAAAAGAGCAAGCACAGAACAGAAGAATACTCACAAAGCACAACGACCTTTCCATCTTCACAAAGTTCACGTTTAGGCCCTTACCATCCAGCTTGCGCCTATCCCCTGCAAGCGCAATACTATCCAACAATGCCGCACCAACCAAAGGGGACTTGAAGCTACAATCACCATTCACAACAAACTTCGGTAACAAACTGTAAGGGTGCACATAAGTAACCTATCTATCAAGGATAACACTTTGGTATGTACTTCCTGACCCCTTGCCCTGCTCAGTAACAGGCTCAACATCACCAACTTTCTCCTTTCCTCGGGACTCAACCACCCCAACATCAGCAGCCACATCAATAAGCCCGACCTGAAGACGAACGACCTACAACAGCACCTGGTCGGTCTCCAGACTCAGTCCGGGCCTTTTTAGCCCCTACCGACTCAACCACTTAGGAATGCCTTTCCAGATTAGGCTTCCAAAATGAAATGGGAGAATCACCCTCCCCACCTGCAGCACCACCAGCACTTCCAACACCCACATCTCCAGAGAGGAAAAGCAGTTGGATGCAGAACGATCTGCATCACCAGAGGGGAAGCGGTTGGACACAGAGTGCCCTCCATTCCCCAATTCAAAATGGTGGGGTGCAAAATGATTTCCATCACCTAACTCAGAACGTGGGGATACCAAATGATTTGCGTCACCCAACTCAGAACATTGAGATGACAACCGATTTGCGTCACCCAGCTCAGATCATTTGGATGGCGTCACTCTTCCAATCGTCCTCACCACTCCAGAATGGTATTTAGTGACCCCACCATACATTCTAGCTCCACCAGAAAGGCTGTCACTAGCACCTCCACTCCTTTTCATTCCAGAAACCACCACCTTGCAAACCCTAGCCTTATGCTCCAGCCTCTTACGGTTGATTTTCTTCCCTCCACACCTCTTAAAGTAATGTGCAACCTCCCCCAACAAAGCCTGCTTATCCTCCAAACTCAAAGAAGCAAAACTTTCAATCACACCGTTCTTCGTACGAGAAGGGATAGAAATCTCTGCAAAAACAAACCCAAATAAATCAGAACATCCAAATTACAATTTAAAACACATACATTACGACCTACAACCAACGACCTACCACAAGGTTGTACAACATGTTTATCAATCTCCAAACTAGGAGGACAATATCTACCCATAGCCAGCAACGGCCTACGATTCCAGTCCTCGTTGCTCACACCCACAATAACAGAAGACTTCCCCATAAAAACATGAAAACTAAAGTTCATAACACCCGACCTCTTAAAAACAAAGTACTCAATCACATCATTGAGACAGATGTTATAACCTATGTCATTCAACAAGTCCAACACATGGAGAACCCTCCAACTGTTCCCCACAAGCTGACAGGGGGCTTTCTTCAAATAGTTCAAAACCTCCACAATAAGACAGGAAAAGGGCAACCTCATCCCAGCCTTCAACTGCCCATAACAAACAACTACTCCTCCACCCCAAGGAATGTAGTCGTTAGTATATAAATTATTCTCCCCAGCCAGATCGTACATGGCCAGGTCGGATTTCACCCAACCAAACTCCCTCCTCAAAGCGGCATAACAATTCACCGACTTAGGCTTCCTCTCATCCACTGTCTCCAACGAGGAGGAGGACGAAGCCTTATCAACACTACGAACCCTCTCCTCAACTTTTTCACTTACATTTATCTCTCTATTCATTAACTTCAACTTCACCACTCAAACTGTCACTAGTCATAGACATTGCACAATCAAAGAAAGAAAGAAAGCTCAAAGTTTTAAAGTTGAAAGACGAACTTGATCCAAAAAGTATGATAAGTTTTTTTTTTTTTTTTTTCTTCTTTCTTTCTCTTTTTCCTTTTCTTTCACTCTGGATTATTTTTTCCTTTTGGTTGAAAAGTGAACAAACAAAAAGCTTCTAACAAGTTAAAAACCCCTAAACTGTCCAAACATCTCGAGACAATCAAAATATTTCGTGTTCCCAAAACTTAAATCATTACTCGCCCACAAATTGCCATAACTCCGGGCCCACAAATCCAGCCCAACAGTTCCCGCATATTCCCCAAATCCTAAATTCAAAACAAAACAGCTGTCAGACACGTGCTTTCAAACTTTACTTTTTAAACCATTCTTGTTCCACGCAACAGCTGTCCAAAGAACAAGCAAAAAAGGGGGTTGTGTAAGTACCCTCTGTTCTACACTACAGAGCACGTGTCCATAAAGCAGGATGTCTCACTCCAGCTCATCCCACAACATCATATCGTACCAACGACCCAGCACCCAGGTCGTCATTAGCAGCAATTATAGCCATTCTTGGAAAGATATCCACTAGTGCAATCCTAGAGCTCAGTCAATGCAACAATCAAGGAGACATTTACTTTGTAACATCAGAGTAATGGTGAATCATCAAGATAGCATGCAAGGTGGATCTGCAATCTATAATAGTTCAAGCACACATCTACAAATAGAGAGAGATGAACTATGTAAAGCTTGACTCAAGTTTACCCCAAGATATGAATGCTCTACTCTTAGCATAGTTTAGTTTGTAATATATTGGTAATGGCAAAATAGATACTCATGAGACTAGTCAAAAATGAGTGACCATTTCTTTATATTAAATCGAAGTCATAAAGCGACTAAGCAAGAGTTAGGCATAAGGGGATCACAGGCATTATCTTAAGTTATTCACATACATGCATTCCTTCAAAATTATACATACATGACAAAATTCAATTGATAAATTCATTTCGAGAAGTAATCGTGTATAATTCGAGATCCTGCACTAAGATTATATGATAGGTTTTCGGTTTAGGGCCTATTTACAGTCTATAGCCTATACCAAGGACCAAAATATCGAATTCGGTGAATATCTCTATGTACCAAAAAACCTAGATATATCGGGAATATTGGAGATATTCATTTTTTTTGTTGACCAGTCAAAATTTTGTTTGGTATGTCAATGTATCGGATATATCGTCGATTATATTGGAAATATAGTCAATATATCAGCCAAGGTCAACAATATTCTGTCAAAGTCAACAATATCGGTCAGAGTCAAAAATTTATATCGTATATATCGGTCGATATATATCGTTATATCGGAAATTGCAAAATATATCGGGAAAAAATAGATTCAATAT
The DNA here is from genome assembly GCF_015680905.1 of Coptis chinensis. Lineage (NCBI taxonomy): Eukaryota > Viridiplantae > Streptophyta > Magnoliopsida > Ranunculales > Ranunculaceae > Coptis > Coptis chinensis. Next base: position 42,795,350 of record NC_141463.1, read on the forward strand.
TCGGTTCAGATATATCGGATATTTCCATCTCGGTGTACCCAAAAATATATATATATATATATATATATATATATATATATATATATATATCGGCGATATCTCGGATATCTCGGCAATTATTTTGGCATGTTCAATTACATACCCTTCTATCAAGTAGACTATGAACGAGGCAATCTAAGAAGGAAAAGATGGAATTGGAGAAAGTATGTCATTGAGCTCCAAGTGCAAAACGAGTTGAGCTCGAGCTATTAGTAGCACTGGACGAGTCGAGCTTCAGCTTCAATATTAAGCTCGAAGTCTAATTCGTTTCAAGCTTCTGCATGTGTGAGTCGAGCTTCAGTATAACAAAACTCAACTCGGGTACTCGGGCAGCTCGATGACCAGCCCTACCAGAATATTCTTTGTTCATACCACAATTGAACTATGAACAATGATTGTTCATAGTCATGAGTTTTGAACATTCTTTGTTCATATCATAATTAGACTATGAACAGTGATTTTTTTGTAGTTCGGTAGCTATGAACAATGAGTGTTCATAGTCTATACTGAACGTATTATGAACATCAATGTTCATAGTCATAAACTATGACCATATGATGATATGAGGCAATAATTTGTAAAATATCGATATCGGTTTGCAAAAAAACTAACATATATCGTCATATTTCACAGCAGTGCAGGACTATAACATAATATATGTCATACGTCAAAGTTATGTCAGTTCCTATGACATAATACATTGAGTTTTCAAATTCGGAACTCTACCGCCGAATAGACACATTGGTACGTGTATGGCACTAACAGTGTCATACCCCAAACTCTAATCTCACATTTGGCTCTATTAGACTCTTTAGCACCGAATAGAAGAATTTCAACATATGTGATACACACTGGCAACAGTTTGTATAGTAGCTAAATGGAAGAGTAACATGTATGATGTATCTGATCAAAATGGTGAGCGGTGCAAACAATAATACCTAGGCTATATGATCCCCTAACAATTAATTTATAACCAAATTTGTTTATCCTCTTCTTGTCAGCCTCCCATGCAGCTCGTATATGACCCAGCTTGACCTTAGCACTATCACCATTGTCAGTACGTTGAACAGTATCTTTCAGCTTATTGTACCAAGGCAAGGAACTACAAATAAAATACCAAGGTTAGAATGGCCCTTCAAAAAAATAGGAACAATACCAGAGCAAGAGTTTACCAAACAACAAGCCATATCCATAGTCCCTAACATCATCCCCAAGTCTTCATCTTCAACTTCTGCTTTATCACCATCAAGTACTATCCCTTACAGAAGTGTTCATAGTCCACTAGGAGTATGAACACTGAATGTTCATAGTTCAACAAGAGTAAGAACAATCAGTGTTCATAGTCCAATAGGAGTATGAACACTGAATGTTCATAGTCTACTAGGAGTATGAACATTCAAGATTCATAGTCCACTAGGAGTATGAACACTGAATGTTCATAGTCCAACCGTGATGATCCTGACAACGAAAATATTTGTTTAAAGGTGAAGCACTTTTAAGTATGCGTATAATGTACTTCCCAAATGCAATTATAATTACGGATCCTTATATTTAAGAGTAAACATTACTGCATGTTACATTTTTGGTTTCAAAACTTAGAGTGGTAAGTAAATTTTAAGTGAGACACTGTATTGTACGTATGCAACAATGTAGTGTAGGCTGGTTATGAACTTATTTTATCGCAGCTACCGTTTCATAGTCGTTGACTTAGTCGAGGGGAAAACAATAGATGGATGATTTGTACTACAGGTGAAGGAATGCTACACTTGAAGAACTATGACGTGATACTATCTCTATACAATTTGGGAAAAACTCGAAACCAATTGTATATGCAGATCAAATATTTTCTCTTTTCTGAGACAATGTAGTTAACTTGTGCGACAGTGTAGTATAAGGTCTATTCTACGTGCAACTAACTCACATTTATCTTATATACTGTTGTAATTTTTATTCTTATATTTAAGAATTGAGGTAAGAATTATATTTTGTTGATAATAAACACTGTCAGAAGTCCTAATAAGGTTATATTGGCAAGTATAACCGCTCAAACACTAACCCACGAATCAGGTAGCTTTCAAGAACTGGTAATTGTACCAACTAACAATAAATAAGATAAGAGCACAAGAACTTGATGATAAGAAGCTTCTTTCTTTGGACATTTTCTTTGGACATTTTCTACTTCTTTAGACTAAAATTAGAAGGGTCAAACACATCCATTTTGTAAAACCACTGAGGTGGTGGCTTTGTGGATAGACCGGTAAGGATGGCCACATCGGAAGGATTGAAAGTCAAATATCGGTTTCCTATGTTGAAAGTCATTGGCAAAATCTTCTTTTCCAAAACCTCAACAATCAAATTTGGGTGGGTAACCAAATGAGTTTTCTCACCACCTTCCACATCAACTGAATTCATATCAAGGAGAAAAACCAAATGTATCCAAGAGTTACTGATCTCATTTAAAAACAGGCTTACCAATCAAAAAAAAAACCAAATGTAGACTTTTTGAAATGTTTGGTTTCATCTTTATCGAATGTGGAAAACAGTTGCTCTTCCAAATGAACATTGAAGTCAACTTTTCAACCAACATTTCAACCCAAATTTCTGTCGTTTAAATCGGATTTAAATTTTAGAACAACATGATTTGGTTTTTCCTTAAAGGTATGAACTTTACTGAACTATATCGGTTAATTTGACCATATTTGTTTTCCTTAATTGTACCCTAATTTCTATAGTTGAAAATTTTGGAACAGCATTTCCAAAATTTAAATCCGATTTAAACGACAGAAATTTGGGTTGAAATGTTGGTTGAAAAGTTGACTTCAATGTTCATTTGGAAGAGCAACTATTTTCCACATTCGACAAAGATGAAACCAAACATTTCAAAAAGTCTCCATTTGGTTTTCTCTTTGATATGAATTCAGTTGATGTGGAAGGCGGTGAGAAAACTCATTTGATTACCCACCCAAATTTGATTGTTGAGGTTTTGGAAAAGAAGATTTTGCCAATGACTTTCAACATAAGAAACCGATATTTGACTTTCAATCCTTCCGATGTGGCCCTCCTTACCGGTCTATCCACAGAGCCGCCACCTCAATGGTTTTACAAATGGACGTGTTTGACTCTTCTAATTTTTGTCTAAGTTATTTTCAACCAGAGGGAAGACGCTCGACTCTGCTTGGGGCCGTTATGTTGACCGAGTTTGCGGCAGCAAGGAAAAAAGCTAAGAGAGTTTCTGTAAGTAGCGATTCAAACACTTGTGACGACATGCATCGACTTAACCGTTTGTTTGTGTTCGGGGATTTCCTCTTGCCAAGCGGCTCGAAGGGCGTTGATGTCAAATATATTGATATTGTAGCTGATTTGATGAAGTTTGACAAATTCCCTTAGGGGTATCTGACCTTTGAAGGTATTCGCGATGGTGTTGAGGTTCTACATACAGATATGGAGAAGCACTTTCAGGTTCAACCAGAAAAGCCGTTTACCCACACCCTATATGGGTGTCCACTAGCATTCGAGTGTTGGGTTTTCCTTCATGTGTCCACTTTGAATGTCGACCGGGTGGATGGGGAGATATTCTCCTGGTTTCAAAGTTGGGTGGGTTTCCCAGGGAAAGCCACTCGTGGGAGAACTTGGGAGACCAAATTAAACAACCCCAAGAAACTGACTGTGCTGGGTAAGTTACATATTCCTCCGACGGTGCAAGCAGAGGGAGTTGATAATGATAAAATGAGTAGTTTACCTACGAAATGAACTATGAATTCAAAACGTAAGTAAACTAAAACTGAACTTTTACGAGTCTATTATCAAAGCTTCTACTCTCGATGCGAATTGCACTAAGTGGAGTAGGAAGTTCGTTCCACTCCTAGTTCTCTAGCACGGATTGTTCTCTAAGTCTAAGAAATCTCTCTTAAGTCAATGAGAGCTTTACGAAATGTTATGCTAACAAGACGCGTTATTTTAAATGACTAGATATAATAAATAACAAGATAAAATATAACTAAGATAATCTACAAAGCTACGAAAATACGATTGTTTGACTCTAGATAAAGAAATAGAGGGGAATTAAATCCACCTCGACTCCAACTTAATAACCTAGTATAGATTGTCGTATCTCGATTCTTACGTTTTAACGGCAATAATTTTCTAGTCTAATCCCTAGTGTTCATGGCATTCCTACCGGATACTAACTAGCATGTGAGGTCGTCCACCCATTCTCATGGCGAAACACGACCTTCTAGAGTGGAATAGATTCTACTACCAAATTCTATACTAACCACTAAGTTTTCATCAAGGCTTCATCAACCCCTCTAATGGAGGTTTAGCCTTGAGTTATCAAACCAACATTTCCCTTTGAATCTAAACTAAACATAATGTAAGAAATTGAGATTTACTTAGTTAACAATAATTAATCTAATTTAATGGCTGGAATGGAATAATAACAAGAATTTAATTTAGATCTAGAATGGAAATGACAAAATTCGAAATTGACAACTAACTATTTTATTAATCTAATCAATCAAGAACAGTCATTCAAAGATTTAATCTAAAATAGGAATTGAAATGGAACTAAAACTTAATCTTCTTAATAAAACTAGATCTAGAATTCTATATATTAATTTAGGTCTAACTAGCTACCGTTAACAAAGAATGAAGCTTTTATTTTTATACATCCAGATCCAAAAATCGTGCATGGGCTTGGAGCCATGTTTTGGGCCAGAGAATCAGGCCCAAAACCCAATTCTTTCGGTCCAAAAAGGCCTCTTCAGCTGCAGTTCGCTTCAATAGACTTTTCGTCCACTTCTGCTCCTCTGATTGGGGAAAGGCTTGGACCATTGGAAAGCTCTTTCCAAGCCGGTCGTTTTGACATAAGGTAGGCCCAATTCCGAGGTCTGAGTCCAAAGATATGGCATTCGGAAGTTCTCTTTGACTGTTGCTCCTTTATCTCGCTAAAAGTGGCACGGTTACGCACATAATGGACTTTGAAGCCCGAAATGCTTAAAACACGTAATCAGTATTAACTCTTACTTATTATTCACATAATTGGTCTAACAATTATGATTATTAAGGGGTTAAAACTACACTTTTGGGGCTCTTATCAAACCACCCCAAAAAAAGACATTTTGCTTGTCCTCAAGCAAAGATGAGAAATTAGAATAAGTGACCAAAAATGGAGTTCTAACTACTCTCGTTTAAGCTGAGTCGCGATTGCATTGACCATATGCAACAAGGCCTTAAACCACTAGGAATTCCCTAGTGGGCCGAGTTATAACCTCGTGAGAGTTTTCCGTGAAGGTACTCACAAACTTCGTCTATACTTCAACGACTTCGAAAATAAAACTATTGTTTTCTCATTCATGTCTCAACTATCTATACATCTCACTAGCAAATACATAAGAATAACCCAAATCGAGAACCCTAAGCTAATATATGCATAATAATCAATCATCTAAAATAAACATATAACAATGAGTAATACTATGAAATGTAATAGCGAGTCCGTTTAAAACTTCGGAATAAGCGTCCTTAAGTAGGTCCTCACATAAATGTCAAGACAAAAACCACTCTGATTTTTCCACTCAAGTTTAAGCTACTCCGATTGTCGCGGTGGGCACACTTTACCTTACAATCTCAATGACAACAAAGGAAGCGAGTCGATCAAACACATCTGCCACTTACTATCACACTAACCTATTCCTAATTGAGCTAGAGGTCTTTATTAGGTGTTGCGGGGATTAGGAGATGGTTTAAGAAGGAAGGAAATGGATATTCGAAAAGGACAAGTCTGAGATAATAGAGTCTTCATATTATGTAACTAGAGAAACCTTGTTATTTTACTTTTGCTTCTACACTTTGTTTCCATCCTTAGCCATATTTTTTTTTCTTTTCTTTGGCTTTTGACTCCCTTTATTCTATTTTTGGAGTTTTGATTTATTTCTATTTTTTTTTTTTCTTTTTCTTTGGATGGAAACTTCTTTTCTTTATTTCCGGAAGCAACTAACTAATTTTTGTTTACACAGGTTTTTCTCTTCTTCTTTCTTCATCATTCTATTCTCAGACTTATTCTAAATTGGGTAGGTTGATTTATTATTATTATTTTTTTTTTTTTTTTTTTTTTTTTTGTAACAGGGTAAAGGAGTTGTGGTTTATGGAAGGGCTAATGAAAGGCTTAGAGGGGCGACTAGCGGAAAATAATTCATAGGTTTGAATTTCTGGCTATATCGATCCAAAGAGGGCCTAAATTCTCGCTTAGGACATGGTTTAGTGATCAAGCAAGTGGACGTGTGATTTCTCTATCCGGATTTTACTTCTCCCTTGTGTTATTTCTCAAATGTTTCACTCATATAAGGCTTTAGGCTATATTCTCACAGGATTTGTAGAATAAGTACTCTAGCCTAGATTTCCCAGTAAACTTCTTGCCAAACAATCATAGATACTCATGTAATATATTTATAGATAGATGCAAATATTATTACCTACATATTAACCTAAGTTTCTAACTATTATTCCGATGCAAAAAGCTACATTGAGACTTCTAGATTGTTAAGTGCATAGAAAAAAAAACAATACCAATATTCCTAAGTGTATAGCATACTTTTTTTTTTTATTTATATTTTTGAATTTTTAAAATTTTAACTAGAAAACAAGTGCATATTATACATATCTATATCCTAACGGATGTCTTAATTACCGTGTTTCTATGCCCCCCCCCAAGAAGCATGCTTTGTCCTCAAAGCATTTAAATAAAGAGGGTAGGAAAAATACCATTGAAGCGTGAAATTCAGAACATCTGCAAAACAAAGTTAAAACATACAAATATAGTAATAAAAAATCTTGTGCTTAACTCTATAAGAGTTCCACCCATTATGGGGTTAACAATTAAATTGCTTGGGACATAAGCGGACACTAACTTAACTAAAACTTACCTGCACCCCCAAAGATCTACTCGTCATCCTCCTCTTCTATATGAGGTTCTTTTCGCATCCCCGCCATGCCATAACAACTTGCCAGCCTTCCGTGGGTGTATCATCAACTAGTGCTAACCTTTCTAGTGTTATTTGGTCCGATGGGGTGTAAGGGGCAACAAATGTGGTTGCACCTGCCATCCCGACAAGTCATGGCTCGGAATGATCTTACCACCACGATTGGTGGGTCTCATGATTTCGACCCTTTCCCCGATCTGTGTATGCGGTAATCTGAGAATCTGGGTAGGCAAGCGTAAAGGCGACAAACCAAGGCAGGCATAAGAAGGTACTTATGCCTCAAGGTATGGCCTCGCCGAGAGTAGCAACTAAAACTTCGGGGAATGTCATACCGACGGCGTCCCTCGGCTAAAGCAAGGAAAAAACGTAACCGGCGATATTATTGGCGGTAGTAAACTGCCGTTCCCCTAGAATGTTCATCATGATGAACAACATGGTTGTGCTTTACATTCAGCGATAGGCTACTTCGAGGCGATGTTATATTGGTCTTTGTCCATGATCTGAAACACCCTCCCCATAATACTCATGGAAATAGGCATATTCATATAGGTATGAGTTATCATCGTCATATATCCCCGTGTGCATAGGGTCAGGTAATGGCAATCCTGAAACCAAAGCTATCAAGTGCTTATTGAATTCCATAGTTGTACCATCAAAAGCAAGGGAAAATTTTTGTTCTTCTTCTTGGGTACAAAAGAAAGTAATATTATTATAGAAGAATTCAGTTAGCTTAGGTGAAAAAGAGTCGTCATCACTTACCAGAAGATGCTGCCATCCTAACTGCACGATCCGCTCGCGGAACGATGCTCCATAGGTATCGGTTCCCATCAAGTCTTCAAATGACTGTTCAGGAATCACTATAGGAGGTGTCATCTTAAAACTACTCTGTAGAGAACAGGTCGCGAAAACACGGAAGAAACCTCGAGAAAAATTTGAATTTCACGTGCTTACGGAGGAGGAGGCTGGCGCTATTATAGAGCGCGAAGTTGCGCTCGTAGGTTTTTGAAATTACGTGTGTTTGGCGCTCGGTCGCTCTGCTTAATGCCTGGCTCGGGATTTTTCGTATTACAGTGTTTTTAGGCGAAGTCGGCTCTACTTGGCGCGCTTTCTGAACAAAATTCGACAAAAGTGTAAAAATTGGCCTCCAGTCTTGGCACGGCGGCGAATCTTGCGTAAAACCGAGTTGACAAGAGAAACAAGAAGAAAAAGCTTGGAGTAAAAGTGAGAGATGATTGTGGGGTGTAGTGTGGGTTGTGAGTGTAGAAAGATGGAAGTTTAAATAGGTTACGGGTTTCCAAAGCGAATCGGCAAGTTGCCAAATTGTTCTAAGGCAATTTCGGGAAATAGAAATCTGCCAAACCAGCGGAAACTAACCATAGTTTTGATTTCCTAACAACCCTGGTATCTTTTAAACTTGGTTTAGAATAGGTGCTTCTAAACTCTCCTACATATCATGGTACCACTACAAAAAATCATAGATATGCCGATATCGGCCTAATTTTCAACTTTGACTCCAAGACAACCTTACGAAAAATGATCAAAATAATTTATATTAAAATAATATGAAATCCAAGCAATCTAAAACAAACAACTTAATATTTAAATCTAACTACTGAAATAAAATTCCACTAACAAAACAATAAAAACAATGAAATAACAGGGACCAACTGATGGTGAACACCTAGGCGTGAAGAAGATGGTCCCTGAGATGGAGACTGGCTCTGTGGTGAAGAATGGCTTAAGCCATCTGGCCTGCGGCGACGACGCTCATGCCTCTCAGACTCAGCTGAGATAGACTCATCCACGAGTGGCATACGTCGTAGCATCTCTATCCTGAACAAGCGCTGTGCTTCCATCTCAGTCTTGAGTACTACATACTGGGCTTGGTGATTCTTGTGGATAATCTCCAAGTTAGACAAGATATCTTCCTGACCCCTTTCGAGCATTTCAACTCTCGTCTGAAAGTTTGTTTGCTTATTTCGAATTACAATTTGTCTATGTCGGATATCTTCCACCGATCACGATAAGCTGCATCATGACCCAGTTTGCAGCATTATCATTCGTTCTAAATTAGAAGTATGACTATCGAAATTATCCTCAACCAACCATGTCATATCTTCGCCTTCATTATTCGACTCAACTGTATTCTCTGCAGACAACGGCCAAGTTTCTTGGATGCATTCCTTATAAATACTTGCATTAGAATGCAATTTGATCTTAATAGGAGCAGATTTAGCGACAGCTCTAAATGAGAGCATAATCTTAGTGATCAATCACGGGGAAGAGGCATGCTCTTCCCCACTCCTCTAATCACATTCAAAATTACATCGAGGATGCAGAAATTACACTCATCCGTTTGCAAAATCCAGAGAATGTCGGACAATCGAAGTCGATGTCGCCGACTTTGTCTTTGCGAGGGGCGTTCCTACCAATCCACGAGCTACTGACCCGGTTGATTGGTTCTCGAGGTCGTCTGGCGAAACGAATGAGATATCGTATTGTATTCACCCTCTATGACCGTATCTTTCATCAAAACAGGAACTGCGCGTATCTTGGGGTTCTGAATGGTCGTATCTAGGTTGGTTCACGGTGATTCCTAATAGCTCGACCAACAAGCTGTCTCGTTACTTCCTCCTCCTTCACTGCTATCCTAATGAAAATCCTATTTCCCTCCAATTCTTGTTTCTTATAAAATTGTTCTACCAAATCATAGTGATAGAAATCCCCGGTCGAATACCACAGTCTGTTCCAATCCCTCTTAATCATATTGGCGTCGTAAAATGGTGCGAATTGGTTGGCCTCAAACGCGTGCTCCGGCAACATTCTTCGTCGTAGCGCCATTGGAGTTTGAACTGATTTGGGGTTTGTAGATGGGGGTGGATGCAAGTTTGATGAAAAACAAGGAGAAACAATGGTGGTGGCGGTGGTTCTGGTGGAGGTTTGAAAACTTGAATTGGTGGGTGGTTTCTTGGTGGAGCGGTTGGAACTTGTGTTGGTGGTTCACAAAGGGGGGGATGTCTTTCTATTTTTATTGTATTCTATTTTTTTTTTTTTTTTGGTTGCTAGGGTTTGAATTTAAAAGTGTGTCAAGCGGTTGGAGAAGATGAAGTCGCGATTTGTTTTTGGAAAGGCAGCTGGCTGGAGTGGCCTGTGAGTTCAGTTAAAGCCCAATTTGATTTTTTCGACTTTAAATCGATTTTTAGCGCAACTTCAAACTAAATTTCCGCTTAGTTATCAGTCCGATTTTTTATGAATGAGATATGGAAATGATCAGGAGAGAATTTCCAATCCAATGATCCATAAAACACTCGATTCCAACCATGGGTGACGTATGAGAGGATGGAAGGACACCTCGAAGTGCGTGTATGGCGTAAGTTATCGCGAGCGAATGAACACTAAATTAGATGACATCAAACCCAATGAACTATATACTAATGGACCTAAGCAGCGCCAAAGGAAGTTCGAACAATCGGATGCAAGGATCGATTGCCCACCCCAAACAAATTTTTAAACACAAAATTTGTTTACAACGTGGTCGTTTAAAGTCGATTCCCAAGACTTGTTGGATTGCTATGTCTATGATTTTTAAAATTTTAATTTTATTTTTTATTTGTTAAGAAACACGAAAAACAATAAATACATAATTCACTCCATAGAGGAACATGACTCAAAAATCGAGAAAACATCGCGAAAGTGGAAAACGTGAATTATGTGAACTGTGGACTTAGGATCCGGTGCTTACAGCCACACACTCCATAGGGAGGGCCGGTTACCTTAATGGTGCACTTACCATTAAATGGAAGTGAAAGGAAGTACACCAATGACAAGGGTCATTCCTCATATATAGGGTCTGTAAAAAGGACTTCCTCTATATCGGGGGACAGAAGTTAAGTGAAAATGTTTTAACCGTTGACCGTTAACTTGAAAGATACTTGTTGTCCTTGGGATTTACCAAGGTAATTGCCCGTAAGGGGTGACTTGATAACGAGAAAAGGACCGGACCAACGGGTTTTAGTTTCCACAGGAAAATATGTAGGCGGGGAGTTGTAAAGCAAAACCTTTTGTCCGACCACAAACTCTTTCAAAAGATATGCTTATCATGAACCGTTTCATGTTAGCTTTATAATCCTTCAGCGAGATCGTAAGAATCGCTTCGGTTTCTTCAAGCTAATTTAATTGTAACTTCGTTTTTGACACCCGCCTCATCAATATTGTAGTTAAAGGCTTTTATAGCCCACGAGCCGCGGTGCTTTAATTCAATCGGGCAAATGACATGGTTTCCCAAATACAAGTCTAAAGGGGAGACATACCTATAGGGGTTTTGAAAGCAGTTCTATATGCCCATAAGGCATCCGATAGGCGCTTGACCGATCTTTCCTATCGGGGTTTCTTGTTGTTTCTAAAATCTTTTTGATTTCCCTATTAGAAACTTCTACTTGTCCGCTAGTTTGTGGATGATAAGGAGTTGCTACTTTGTGTGTAACTCCATACTTTTTCACTAGGGATGCAACAACTCTGTTGCAAAATGTGTTCCCCATCACTAATGATGGCTTTAGGAATGCCAAACCTACAGAAAATGTATTCTTTAATAAAAATACCCGCGGTCTTATGGTCATTGCTTTCACGGCAAGCTAGGGCCTCTATCCATTTAGACCGTAGTCCACGGCAACTAGAATATAAATATAACCGTGGGAAACGGGGAAAAGGGCCCATGAAATCAATACCCCAAACATCAAAATTTCTACTATCAAGATTGGATTTAATGGCATCATATTAAACCATTGATTAAGCCCAAGTTGTTGGCAGCGAATACCGTCTTGCAATGCACGCTTGGGCATCCTTAAAAGGGTAGGCCAATAAAATCCACATTGAAGAACTTTAGCGGCTGTTTTCATTCCGCTAAAGTGGCCACCACACTTTTTGTCATGGCGAGCGATAGAACTTCATTATATTCCCAGGGGGAATGCAACGGCGAATAATCGATCCGCCTGATACTTAAAAGGTAGGGCTCATCCCAAGTAGTATAACTTGACTCGGCCAAGAACTTCTTCACGTTCATTTCTTGTCAAATTATAAGGCATAATATCAGCTGCTAAATAGTTTCACGATGTCCGCATACCATGGTGATGAAAAATAGCATATAGATGCTCATCGGGGAAAAGAGTCCGGTATGGACTCGGAATCACTACTATCGTCATTTGTAAGTCTAGATAAGTGGTCGGCAACTTCGTTTTCGACCCCTCTTTTTGTCCTTTATTTCTAATGTGAACTCTTGCGGAGAAGAATCCATCGGATTAATCTCTGCTTAGCATCCTTCTTTGCAAGAAGGTACCTAAAGAATTGCATGGTCCGTGTAAACTAAAGTTTTAGAACCAACCAAATAAGGATGAGAAACTTATCTAAAAGCATAAATGACAGCTAAAATTCTTTTTTTCAGTAGTTGAATAATTCCGTTGAGCATCGTTTAATGTTTTACTAGCATAATAAATAACAGTGGACTTATTATCTAGTTTCTTTCCCAAAGAGCGGCACCAAGCTGCATAGTCACTAGCATCACACATGAGTTGAAAGGTTTAGACCAATCGAGGAGGCTGTATAATAGGTGCGATGGTTAGAGGCTTTTTAAGGTTTCAAAAGCCTGTTTTTACGTTAAAATTAAAATCAAAGATTGCATCCTTCAAAAGCAGGTTAGTTAAAGGCCTAGCTATTTTGAAAAATCTTTAATGAAACGCCTATAAAACCACGCATGGCCTAGAAAGGCTCTAATCTCCGCGGACGATCCGTGGTTTTAGGTAGAATTAAGCTATCTTATCTAGTTTGGCTTTATCTACTTGATGCCATCACTAGATACAATATGACCTAATACTATTCCCTTTTTGACTATGAAATGACACTTTTCCCAATTTAAAAGCGAGGCTCTTTTCTTCACACCGTGTCAAGACCTTAGGCGAGGTTAGACAAACATTTTGTAAAGGAGTCTCCATAGATAGAAAAATCATCCATGAACACTTCCATAAAAGCTCTACCATGTCACTAAATATATGAAGCATACATGTTTGGAAGGTACGGGGGCATTACAAAGGCCAAAAGGCATTAGTTTATAGGCATATGTTCCAAAGGGACATGTGAAGGTTATCTTTTCTTGGTCATCAAGATCAATAATAATCTGAAAATAGCGGAGTAGCCATCCGGGAAAACAATAAAAGGCATGACCCGACTAGGCGTTCTAGCATCTGATCTATAAATGGTAAGGAAAAGTGATCCTTTCGTGTCATAGCATTTAAATGTCTGTAATCAATACAGATTCTCCATTTCATAGGACCTTGAGTGACAACATAGTCACCCTTCCCGTTACGTACCATGGTAACTCCCGATTTCTTAGGAACTACATGAATGGGACTTACCCATTCACTATCGGAGATTGGGTATATAATACCCGCATCGAGTAATCGCAAGACTTCTTCCCTAACCACCTCTTTCATGGCAGGGTTCAAGCGGCGAGGTTTCGCGAGAAGTCTTGGCGTTATCCTCAAATGGATACAATGAGTGCAAACATTGGGGTCAATTCCCTTAATATCGGCTAGGGACCAACCAATCGCGGACCGATGTTCCCTAATCACCCTTATTAAACATGTCTCTTCATCCTTAGTTAGCGAGAGAAGATATAATTATCGGGTGACTACCATCGGATCAAGTTGAATATATTTTAACTCGGGAAGAGGTTTAAGCACTGGTGTGGGCGGAATGTCCGTTGATGTTTCATAAGTGTCCTTATCTTGCGTAATGAAGACTTGCTTAGGTAGCAAGTCTTAAGTAATCGATATATGGAGCAACCGGCGGGTCTACAATTGGTGTGGACTCGGGGATGGTGTTGACTTCCTCTAAGTAGGAGTCATTTACAAAATCGAAGTTCAAAAAGAAAGGAATTTGTACATATTGTTTTCGGGAAGCGTGTTGTTAAAATAATCTTGAGCTAAACTCTCGATCATGCTAACCTCCCCTCTAGGCGAATCGGTAACTGTTTCATCATTTTAAAAACATTTACCTCGGCGGATGATGATGGCCAAAAGATAAGGACATCTTTCCATAGCGACAATTTATAAAGCGCGTGGCGGTTGCCAATAAGGGGCATCTAAAATGATCGGTCTGAGTCATTAGCGACTTACGTATCGAGGATAACAAAATCAGCGGGATAGTAGAAATCCACGAACCTTAACAAACACGTTTTCCACTACACCTTTAGGATACTTAATTGACTTGTCCGCTAATTGCAACGTTATTTTTGTAGGTTGCATTTCCTATAGACCTATTTGTTTATACAAATAATCACGGGGAGTAAGTTAACACTTGCCCCCCGTGTCTAATAAAGGCGGTAGTCGTTATGTGGGAATCTCCTAAGGTGCATTTTGATGGGGCGACCGGGGTCCTTGTACTTAACAATTCCATTATTTTTGGGATAAAGTTGGGAACTGATTCAGTTAAAAGGCGTCTTTAGGTATATTGGTCTTAAGCCTAGTAGTGCACAACTCTTTAAGAAACTTAAGCGTGGTTAGGTAGCTTTTTAATAGCTTCGAGAAAAGGAAGGTTTATCGTTAGATTCTTGAAAACGTTCCTAATTTCCTCAAAGTTTGTATCCACGGTTAGCATGGCTAATTTTTGAGGAGCGGTGGTTTAAGCTCTATATTTTAGTGTATGGCTCGACTTGAAGTGTAACCTTGGCTTTCTGTTTCTTAGGTTGTGGTTTAAGCTGGGACCTCTACGGTGGTAGGTTCTTCAGTTTCTATTTCGGTATCTAGTTCGATATCCGGTGTAGGAGAATCTTGATGGGGTAACTATAGGCATAGCTACTTTGTTATCGACCACTCTTCCGGCGGAGAGTGGTGATGGCATTTAGGTCACCCTCGATTGTAGTTTCCGTACTAGCATTACCGTTTACCTCAAAGAAAGCTGTGTTTGTTTGTTTTTAGGGTTTGGTATTGCTTGTCCTAGAAACCGCCTTTTGGTTGGGCTTTAAAGCGAGCTAAGCTTGTTGTATGCCCCGATTTATGGATTGTAAAATCTGTTGGTTTGATTGAGTCATTATGCGGAAAAGTTGTTGGGTAACTTGTATAAAGGCATCGATCACGATCGGTTGTGTAGGTGTAGTAGTCCGCGGGTGGTGTGGATGGAACTATCTCTCGTTGATTATTTATGGGTGGGTTGTGATAGTTATTATTATTAACCGAACGACGATACCTCTATTGGTATTATAATTATTATAATTATTCTGACCTTGTGCTTGACCTTGTCGTGGTTTAGCTTGGTTGTTATAATTATTATAATTCCCTTGACCTTGTCTTTGTCCTTGTCCTTGTCTAGGTGGAGCTTGGTTATAATTGTTTGCTTGCCTAACGTTTTGATTATTGTACCACTGGAGGTGTTACTTGTTGATTATTTCTCAAACCTGAAGTTGGGATGTTGTCTCAAGTTAGGAATAGGATAGTTATTAATAGAGTAAACATTATCTTGTTACGGTGGTTGTTGTTCATAAGCTAGAGGACAATAATCGTCGAGGGGCTGCTCTGGACTCAAACAGAAATTACATGGGTTGGAGTTTACATTCATGGCGGGGATAGGCTTTTGTTGGCGAAATAGCCTCTACTTTTTAGTTAGAGATTCGATTAGATTTTTAAGTTACGGATCGGTTTTCTTCTCAAACATACCGTGACCTTTATCTTGTTGAAGAAGAACTAGGCTGGCCGGGGGATATCATCACTACCCCCATTATTATTCCGTTTAGTTTGGTCTTCTAAAATTTGTAAGCCTCAGGGGCTCCTTTACTTAGGAAACTACCCCATTCATTATGTCAAGGACTTCTTTATGGTGGTGTAGAAGACCTTTGAAAAGGCCGCGAACTAACGTGTCTTTAGCTAAGTTATGATGTGGACACTCTATAAGGAGATCGGTGAAGCGATTCCATGCCTCGAGAAAATGATTCATGAGGATTACATGGAAAAATGAATCTTTGAAAGCATCTCATCCGTCTTTAGGGGGTGGGTAAAATGTTCCATAAACAATTTGAACAAGTTTAGCCCACGAGTCCACAGAATTAGGCTTGGGCAGTTAACCAAGGCGCCTTATTATCGGCTAGGGTGAAAGGGAATACCCTCGGTTTAATTTGTTCCTTTTTTACCGTAGGATGATGGAATGTTGTAAGGACTTGTTCAATCCTACTGCGTGTGTTTGATAAGGTTTTCATGGTCTAACCCATGAAAAAAAAATAACAAATTAAATATGTTTGGGGATTCGAAAATCCCCACTTGGGTCTGCTAGAGCGATGCGATTTAGGGCTATATCTCGAGGCTTTGTAAAAGTCGGAGAGAGGAGTCTCTCTTTCTTGACCATTATGTCGGGGTATGGTGTGTGTGATAGTAGTTAGAGGTGTAGGTGGGTTGTGTACTAGATAGACTTGTTTGTTGCCGTGTAATTCGTTTGTTGTTTTGTTAGACCGGACCTTAATCTCATGCAAGACTAAGTTGAGCTTAACTAAACATGCAACATTCCAAACAATTACGATATACTAGTAGAAAACCTCTAACGGAAATCACGGGTATGGAAGAAAGGAATACGATAAATCGTCCTTGCTTAAGCTTATGAATAGCATCTTGTTATGCAGCGTGTTCAGGTGTATATAAAAGAGATTAGAACACTGAAAAATATGAAAGATCAAAGTTTGAATCAAAGCGTGGAAATCCGGAAATTTTAACATCGGGCGGTCGCGCCGCTCGATAATTTTCAGTTTTCACGTTTTTTTTAGTTCAGGTCGCTTTTATGGTCGCTCCAAATGGGGGTCGGCTCGATGGGAAGTCGAGTTCGATGTTTGAGCCGCCGGTCGCGCTTGTATGGCGCTCGCCGCCAGGGGTAAAACAAAATTCCAATAACTTAGCGGGTCGGCTCTCCTTGAAGGCGCGCCAGGTATATTTTTTTCGCGGAATTTTTCACGCTGAAATGGGGAACCACAGTATGAAACAAACAAGGGTGGGTGGGTTTAATGGGACTTAAAAATGACTACCTCTACTATGAAAACAATGCTAAAGTGTACTAAGATGGCAGCGTGGCCATTTGATAATGATAAAATGAGTAGTTTACCTCTGAAATGAACTATGAATTCAAAGCGTAAGTAAACTAAAACTGAACTTTTACGAGTCTATTATCAAAGCTTCTACTCTCGTCACGGTGCACTAAGTGGAGTAGGAAGTTAGTTCCACTCCTAGTTCTCTAGCATGGGATTGTTCTCTAAGTCTAAGAAATCTCTCTTAAGTCAATGAGAGCTTTCTTAAATGTTATGCTAACAAGGCGCGTTATTTTAAATGACTAGATATAATAAATAACAAGATAAAATATAACTAAGATAATCTGAAAGCTCACGAAATACGATTGTTTGACTCTAGATAAAGAAATAGAGGGGAATTAAATCCACCTCGACTCCAACTTAATAACCTAGTATAGATTGTCGTATCTCGATTCTTACGTTTTAACGGCAAGAATTTTCGAGTCTAATCCCTAGTGTTCATGGCATTCCTACCGGATACTAACTAGCATGTGAGGTCGTCCACCCATTCTCATGGCCGAACCACGACCCTTCTAGAGTGGAATAGATTCTACTACCAAATTCTATACTAACCACTAAGTTTTCATCAAGGCTTCATCAACCCCTCTAATGGAGGTTTAGCCTTGAGTCATCAAACCAACATTTCCCTTTGAATCTAAACTAAACATAATGTAAGAAATTGAGATTTACCTAGTTAACAATAATGAATCTAATTTAATGGCTGGAATGGAATAATAACAAGAATTTAATTTAGATCTAGAATGGAAATGACAAAATTCGAAATTGACAACTAACTATTTTATTAATCTAATCAATCAAGAACAGTCATTCAAAGATTTAATCTAAAACAGGAATTGAAATGGAACTAAAACTTAATCTTCTTAATAAAACTAGATCTAGAATTCTATATATTAATTTAGGTCTAACTAGCTACCGTTAACAAAGAATGAAGCTTTTGTTTTTATACATCCAGATCCAAAAATCGTGCATGGGCTTGGAGCCATGTTTTGGGCCAGAGAATCAGGCCCAAAACCCAATTCTTTCGGTCCAAAAAGGCCTCTTCAGCTGCAGTTCGCTTCAACAGACTTTTCGTCCACTTTTGCTCCTCTGATTGGGGCAAGGCTTAGACCATTGGAAAGCTCTTTCCGAGCCGGTCGTTTTGACATAAGGTAGGCCCAATTCCGAGGTCTGAGTCCAAAGATATGGCATTCGGAAGTTCTGCTGACTGTTGCTCTTTTATCTCGCTAAAGTGGCACAGTTCTGCACATAATGGACTTTGAAGCCTAAAATACATAAAAACACGTAATCAGTATTAACTCTTACTTATTATTCACATAATTGGTCTAACAGTATGATTATTAAGGGGTTAAAACTACAGTTTTGGGCTCTTATCAGGAGTCTACAGAAAGGCACTAAAGGTTTATAACTCTTGCTACTTTGGATTTGATAGATGGTTTTTCTGTTATTTTTATTGCTGTATTGGTGCTGAATTTCATGGTTTGTTACAGCAAGAACCTGATGATAAGAAGCTTCTTTCTTTGGATATTTTCTGCGAACAGAAGAAGCCGAATGAGGTTAATTTTTGCGTGTTGTACTTTTTATTAATATTGAGAATTTCAGTACTGACAAAGCTTGTCATCTGTGATCTCGTAATTGTAGGTAGCCCAGGCTGCAAAGTTGTTCTTAGAGCAATCTCATAATACTGGAAGTGGTCATGTGGTGCAACGAACTGTGGTAATGTGTACTGTGATGTATCTTCATATTACCACAATGTAGTTATGAGTAAACCTAATGTTTTGTGCTCCTGTACTGGTAGAATTTAAATCGGGTGCCTGCTAGGGAAATGAGGAAGGTGGCTACTAAAACAGGAATAAATTTGGTCTCGGATGATGAAGAAAATGTGGTGATTTTATGTGTTATTGAATGTATTTTATTATGGCTCTTTTATTATTTGCACTACAAAAATGCAAGATGAATAAAATTTTCCCTTGGATTCAAAATTGCGGGAATTCTTTAACGTAGCGTCGAAAAAAAAGAAAAAATGTTTTGTAGAAGATCGACAACAATTAGTAATTAATTATGTACTCTTGTACTCCAGTTCATCCCTTAAATGTTTTTTTGGAAGCTGATATAGTGTCTTGGTAAATTTATATGTACTTTCATATTTGTAGTTAATTAAAGGAAGCGGGCCTTGTGCTAAAAGAAGGGGCGATGATGAGAATAGTCGTGATAATGATTTTGTTTAGCCTCCAAAGAGGAGGGCAATAGCACCTTGTGAGAATAAATCGACTAAGAGGGGAAATTAGACAAGGCCACCAACCAAAAACCACAACAAACCTTCAACTAAGAACAGTCCCAAAGAAAAGTTTATTCCAAGAACCAAGCAGCGGGAGAACCAATATTGTAGCGAGCAGATTGGGGGGAACAGTCGTGAAAAATCTGACGCGATAGTGGCAGATGCACAGTTCACGGTTATGCAAATAGTGAATGAAATTAATAGTACATCCGATCCTCTACTACAGCATTTTGATGATTTATCTCAACAAAATAGGGAGAAAAATGCTTGTGTAAATGCAGCTAAAGTTATAAATGTATGTGACTCTTTTAGCCAAAGTTTAGATAGATGCAACCTTTTATTTAGCATTCACAATATGAAGGATATATTCTTAACAATTTATGCATCCTTTATGTATTGCAACAGAGTAAAAGGAGTAAAGAGGATATCGCTTTAGAACCGAATGACCCTCCAAGGGAGTCAAATTAGGTATTTACCACGCTTATTATTGGTTTATAATCTTAGGTTGTTGTTCAAAAGGAGATGGGGGACTTTGTTCGCCGACCAATTGTACTAGGATTGGCGGTTCAGAATTGGGTACCAAAAGAATCCAAACAAATATTAGAATTGTCAATTTCAGGAACTGAGGCCACAATAGACAACCCGAATGGCGGTTCTCAATCGGAAGGTCTTCAGGAACTAACTGGTTATCTGTCTATTTCGCACCGAGCACGTTGCAATTTCAGCCACTCGCAGCCTGAGATAACCCTGAACTACTCGACTCTTTGAATGAAAATTTTCAGAAAGTGTTTCGCACCCACTACGATCAGCGGGTGTTTGCAAATGATGGGGCGGCCAACACTCCCCCACTTGCTAAATACCATGGGGAACTTCAAGATATGGTCGACAATATAGTGGAACATGACTTCATGACTTGGGCAGATGGCTCATATGCTATTACAGGATCCGGCTGTACACCCACTTGAAGATGCAGCAAGTTTTGACCCTGAAATACTGGACTCTTTGAGGAATGAAAATTTGGAGAAAGAGTTACGCGATCAGCGTGTGTTTGCAAATGATGGGGCAGTTGATAAGAGCCCAAAACTGTAGTTTTAACCGCTTAACAATCGTACTTTTAGACCAATTATGTGAATAATAAGTAAGAGTTAATACTGATTACGTGTTTTTATGCATTTCAGGCTTTGAAGTCCATTATGCGCAAAAATATGCCACTTTAGCGAGATAAAGGAGCAAAGGTCGGTTGCTAAGGAGTTCTGTGATTAAAGGCCAATTTTCAAGAAGACAAAGCCTCTGTAAAGCCCGGTCAAAAGATGAAAAGTCAAAGTCCACGCGGGCAGAAACAGTGCACAAAGTCAGTAGAACTTCCGAAGACCATATCTTTGGACTAAGACCTCGGAATTTGGCCTACCTTATGTCAAAACGACCGGCTCGGAAAGAGCTTTCCAATGGTCTAGGATTTGACCCAATCAGAGGAGCAAAAGTAGACAAAACATCTGTCGAAGCCAACTGCAGCTGAAGAGCCCATTTTGGACTAAAGAAATTGGGTTTTGGGCCTAATTCTGTGGCCCAAAACATGGCTCCAAGCCCATGCACGATTTTTGGATCTGAAAGTATAAAACCAAAAGCTTAGCTGTTTGTTAATGGTAGATAGTTAGACCTAGATTAGAATTAGATTAGTTAGCCTCCATTAATGAGTTTTAGAACTTAGTTTTAGAATTTCATTTCTTGTTTTAGATTAATTTATTGAATCATTGAATATCATTCATTAGATAAATAAAATAGCTATTTGTTAAATTTCAATTTTGTTATTTCAATCTATTAGATCTAGTTTTAATTATTGTTGGTTACCATTTCTTAGTTGTTAATT
The DNA here is from genome assembly GCF_015680905.1 of Coptis chinensis. NCBI lineage: Eukaryota > Viridiplantae > Streptophyta > Magnoliopsida > Ranunculales > Ranunculaceae > Coptis > Coptis chinensis. The sequence goes on from NC_141463.1 coordinate 42,816,622, forward strand.
AGATTTTAATTATTGTTTAATTTAGATTAATAAATTTCGAATCTTGATATTATGTTTAGTTTAGATTCATATGGAAATGATTGTGGAATGATTCTTGGCTAAACCTCCATTAGAGGGGGTTGAGAAGCCTTGATGAAAACTTGATTCCGATTATCGTAGAGTCGTCGTAATTTCTATTCCACTCTAGAAACGATTAATTCGCCATGATCGTTCACATGCTAGTTATGAATTGGTAGAAATGTCATGTGTAATTAGGGATTAGGAAGAACCAATTGTTCTGCGTAGCAGTTCAATTCGGATTACGACGATTCGTTGTTAGTGAGTTTAGTTGAGTTAAGGTGGAATCAATCCTCCCTAATTCCTTATTATAGAATCAACGTAGTATTTCTGTAGTTGAATCAATTATAGTTTGTATCTTGTGGGTAGTTGCATCGTAGTATAATTCCCCCTCGTAAGACTCTCATTAGACTTAAGATAGATTAGTTAACTAGAAAACATCACATGCTAAAGAACAAGGAGTGGAATGAACTTCCTACTCCACTATATCTGTTCAATAGAAAGAGAGTAGAAACTTTGATAAATATAGGCTCATAAGAAAGTTTTAGTTTACTTACGTTTTGAGTTCATCGTTCATTTTGTAGGTAAACTATTCATTTTATGTTTTATCAAATGGCACCGCTGCCGGAGAAAAGATAGTTAAGGTAGCTAGTTAGACCTAAACCTATAGATAATTCTAGATCTAGATTTAAGTGTTTTTAATTTAGTTTAGCTTCAATTCAGTTCTTCTTTTAGATTAAACTCTTAGAATCAATTGTTCTTAATTAGTTTGATAAATAAAATAGCTATTTGTCAATTTCGATTCTTGTCATTTACATTGTGTTAGACCTGATTTCATTTATTACTTGTTATTCAATTCTTAGTTATTAATTAGATTTTAATTATTGTTTAATTTAGATTAGTAAATTTCAATTCTTTGTATTATGTTTAGTTTTAATTTAATCGAAAATGATTGCGTAATGATTCTCGGCTAAACCTCCATTGAGGGGGTTGAGAAGCCTTGATGAAAGCTTGACTCTAATTATCGTAGAGTCGTCGTAATTTCCTTTCCAATCTAGAAACGATTGGTTCACCATGAGAATGGGTTTAATCGTTCACATACTAGTTATGAATTGGTAGAAATGTCATGTGTAATTAGGGATTAGGAGAAATCATATTGTTCTGCTGAGGCGAATCAAATTACTTCTGACGATTAAAATGGTTAATAGGATTAAGTCGAGTTAAGGTGGAATCAATCCCCCCTCTAACTCCTTATCATCGAATCAACGTAGCATTCCCATAGTTGTTCTGATAATCGACTAGTTGCATCTTGTGGGTAGTTGCATCGTAGTCTAGTTGCCACTTCGTAAATCTCTCATTAGACTTAAGACTAATCAATTAGATTAGAAAACACTCCATGCTAGAGAACTAGGAGTGGAACAAATTTGTTACTCCACTCTATTTCGATAGAATTGAGAGTAGAAACTTTGATAAATATAGGCTCATAAGAAAGTTTTAGTTTACTTACGTTTTGAGATTTATCGTTCATTTCGTAGGTAAACTCTATCATTTTTATGTTTATCAAATGGCGCCGCTGCTGTCTTAGTTTCACTTTAGCATTATTTTTATAGTATAATTAGTCATTTTTAAGTCCCATTTCACCCACCCACCCTTGTTTGATTCATACCGTGGTTGTCCGTTTCAGCATTGAAAAGTTCCGCGAAAAATAACACGGAGTGCGCATCACCAAAGCGAAGCGCCTGCTACGCCGGAACCTTGAACTGACCAGCCCCATACCGAGCGCGACCTGCGTTAAGTTACTGGAACTCTGAGCGCGACCGCGCCCAAAGCGGACCTGCTCCCAAACGCCTGTAACCTTGAGCGCGACCCGTGCTAAGTTACTGGAACTCTAAGCGCACCCGCGCCCTAAGCTGAAATTTGTCGGATTTCCACAGGTTTGTTTCGAACTTCGATTTTTCAAGTTTTTCAGTATTTTAACTTGTTATATACACTGAACACGCGTAAACAAGACGTTATTCATAAAAGCGAAGCAAGGGCCGAATCAGGTATTCCTTTCTTCCACACCTCGCATCTCCAGTTAGAGGTTTCTACTAGTATATCAGAATTGTTTGGAGTGTTGCATATTTAGTTAAGTTCGACTTAGTCTTGCATGAGATTAACGTCTGGTTGAAGAAAAACAACTAATGTAATTACACGGCTACGTCAACAAACAAGTCTATCTAGTTTCCCACCCACTACACCTCTAGCTACTATTTCACATACACCACCTGATATTATGGCTGAAGAAAGAGAGACTCCTCTCTCTGACTTTTATAAAGCCTTGAGTGATAGCCCTAAATCTTGCATCGTTCTAGCAGACCCTAATGGGGATTTTGCATCCCCCAAAATATTTAATTTGTTACCCGTTTTCATGGTTTAGACCATGAAAAACCTTATCGGCACATCGTAGGTAGATTGAACAAGTCCTTACAACATTCCACCATCCTACGGTTGGTGCAGGACAAATTAAATTGAGGGTATTCCCTTTCACCTTAGCTGATAAGGCGACGTCTTGGTTAACTGCCCAAGCGCCTAATTCTGTGGACTCGTGGGCCAAACTTGTTCAGCTGTTTATGGAACATTTTTACCCACCCCTAAAGACGGATGAAATGCTTTCCAAGATTCACTTCTTTTCGTGTAATCCTCATGAATCATTTTCGAGGCTTGGAATCGTTTCACCGATCTCCTTATAGAGTGTCCACACCATCACCTAGCAAAAGACAAGTTAGTTAAATTTGCCTTTTTCAAAGGACTTCTACACCACCATAAAGAAGTCCTAGACATAATGAATGGGGGTAGTTTCCTAAGTAAAGGAGCCTCAGAGGCATATAAATTTTTGGAAGATCAGACTAAGCGTAATAATAATTGGGGGGGTAGTGACGATTACTCCCGCTCCGCTAGTTTTTCTTCAACAGTTAATGATACCAGTATGTTTGAGGTTAAATCAGATCCTGAGCTTAAAACTCTAATTGAATCCCTCACAAAAAAGGTAGAGGCCATTTCTGTACAACAAAAGCATATCCCCGTCATGAATGTAAATTCAAATCCATGTAGTTTCTGTTGGAGTCCTGAGCATCCCGACTCCCACTGTCCTATAGCCTATGAACATTCTTGTTCCATTAATAGTGAACCTAACGCCCCTTGGAGACAAAATCCTAACTTCGGTTGGAGAAATAACCAACAAGTCACACCTACAGGGTACAATAATCAATATGTTAGGCCAACGCCGGTTATAACCAAGCTCCACCACAACAAGGGACGGGATCGGGGTAATTATAATAATTATAACAACCAAAGCGCCACCTCGACAAGGTCAAGCACAAGGTCAATGTAGTTATAATAATTATAATGCTAATAAAGGTATCGTTCCGTAAATAATAACTATCACAATCTGCCCAAAATAATCAACGCGAGATAGTTCCGCCAAAAAAAAACGACTACCGCACCCACACAACCGGATCGTCTTGACACCTTCATACAAGTGAGCTAACAACTTTTCCAAACCATGGCTCAATCTAACCAACACATTCTACAATCCGTTAATAATTTAAACCAACAGTTAGGCCAGAAAAAGCCCAACCAAAAGCGTGTTTCCGGCCAAGCGATACCCAACCCTAGAAGCGACAAACCACGCCTTTGAGGTAAACGGTAATACTAGTAATGGAAACTACAACCGTGGGTGAAGCTAAATGCCATCACCACTCTCCGCTCGGAAAAGTGGTTGATAACAAAGTAACTATGCCTATAGTTACCCCATCAGTACTCCCTACACCGGATATCGAACTAGATACCGAAATAGAAACTGAAGAACCTACCACTGTAGAGGTACCAGTTAAACCACAACCTAAGAAACAAAAAGCCAAGGTTACACATCAAGTCGAGCCATACGCTAAATATAGAGTGAAACCACCGTTCCCTCAGAAATTAGCCATGCTAACCAGGGATACTAACTTTGAGGAGATTAGGAACGCGTTTTCAAAATGTAACGATAAACCTTCCTTTTCTCGAAGCTATCAAAAAGCTACCTAACCACGCTAAGTTTCTTAAGGAGTTGTGCACTACTAGGCATAAGACCAACATACCTAAAGACGCCTTTCTAACTAAAATAGTTCCCAACTTTATCCGAAAATAATGGAATTGTTAAGTACAAGGACCCTGGTCGCCCCATCTGCATAATGCACCTTAGGAGATTCTCACACGACGACCACAAGCTTACTACTAGACACGGGGGCTAGTGTTAACTTATAGGTCCCCGTTTTATTTGTATAAACAAATAGGTCTAGAGGAGATGCAACCTACTAAAATGACATTGCACTTAGGCTGACCGGGTCTATTATGTATCCTAAACTGGGTGTGGTTGAAAACGTCTTTGGTTAAAGTCCAAATTTTTTACTACCAACCCGACATCTACAAATGGAGAGGTTAGCATGTTATCCTCAAGATTACATAGAAGTCACTAAATTCATTTCCTTAAAATATCATTTTAGGCCCCTTCTTGGCTAAATCAAGCCAAACGCGACTCATAAACAACCATTCATCCCCATTGATGCTATGACGGAAGATGAATTTTTCAATCTCTATCCTAGTGATCCTTTTGACCCACCTATTGAGGAATGTCTTGCATATATCAAGATTTCTGATGATATGGACTTGTGAGCTCTAGCTGAGAATCATTCACCTTCCATCAATATTCCCCACCCTCCACCTTTTCAAAGGAACCTCGAGTTTGTACTCGATCCTTTAGTTTCTCCTGTGCTTCATGATTTTTTAAATCCACCTAGTAAACAAATACTTCCCAAGGATAAACCACTTGACATCTTCATTTTCAGACTTGAGATAGTCCCTAACTACACCATGAATGAGTTTTGTGCTAAACCTACATCCTCATTTTTTCCATGCTTTCCCTCTAAAACTTATCCCAATCCACCATATTTTCCACAACCATTCACTTTTCCACACTTATTCACTAGGACACCCTCTCGTTCAAAGATGAAACATAAGGTCCATGCTCGGTTATGTTATAGGTCTATCCGACTTCGCTTTCATTCCACTAGGCTACGTCGTAGGAAATCTTGGTGCTTGGTTGTGTTTGGATATGTTTTCTGTGATATTTATTTATGGAACGATCCACAACTATTTCGGTTTTTGATATATGATAAACTGCATATTCATACATATGTTTAGATAAGTCTAGGGAATTTGACTTTAAAAGACCCAAGTTTTCGTACAATACCAACTTTCTGGAGTATAGGCCAAACAAAATTTTCAAACTTAAAAAGAGTTTTCCAATTTTGTTTGGGGGTGGCGTATTTTGGTATTCATTTCAAATCATGTTGCCACCCTAAGCCTGTCATGTTTACTCCAGTAGAGTTTGTGTTAGTTAGTACGTACCAGTTTAATTGTGTTTCATATTATCATATCATCTTTACAATATTTTTGTTACAGGTACTGCCAATTTTTGCCACGTTTCTATGGTAAATTCTTTCCTTATCTCTTTACACTTTGAGGACAAAGCGATCGATTGTTTGGGGGTGGGATAGAAACATTTCCAAAAATTAGACACTTTTAGGATGTAAATTACGCACTTTTATTTATAAAATGTTAAAAATTATAAAAATTAGTTAGTTACATAATTTAATTGTGCTATTGAATTGTTTCATGAACCCCTTCTCCCAAATTGTTTGGGGGGTATAGAAACATGATGTAAATGTTAAGCACATATTAGGTTGTATATTATGTATTATTTGTCTTAAAAAAATAAAAATAAAAATAAAAAGTTTATGCTATACACTTAGGAATATTGGTATTGTTTCTTTCTCTATGCTCTTAATAATCTAGTAGTCTCAATGTAGCTTTTTGCATTAGAATAGTTTTGAGAAACTTAGGTTAATATGTAGGTAATAATCTTTGCATCAATCTATAAATATATTACATGAGTATCTAAGATTGTTTGGCAAGTAAGTTTAAAATCTAGGCTAGAGTACTTATTCTACAAATCCTGTGAGAATATAGCCTAAAGCCTTATATGAGTGAAACATTTGAGAAATGACACAAGGGAGAAGTATATTCGAATAGATAAATCACACGCGTCCACTTGCTTGACCACTATACCATGTCCTAAGAGAGAATTTAGGCCCTTTTGGATCGATATAGCTAGAAATTCTGACCTAATTATATTTTCCGCTAGTTAAGCCCCTCGAGCCTTTCATTAGACCTTTCATAAACCACAAATCCTTTACCCTGTTACAAAAATAAAACAAAATAAAAAAAAAATTCAACCAACCCAATTTAGATAAGTCCGATAATAGAATAAGGAAGAAAGAAAGAGAAGAGAAAAACACGTGTAAACAAAAAGTTAGTTAATTGCTTCAAAAAAATAAAAATAAAAATAAAGAAAAGAAGTTTCCATCCAAAGAAAAGAGAAATAAAAATAGAAATAAAATAAAAACTCCAAAAAAATAGAATAAAAGGAGTCAAAAGCCAAAGAAAAAGGAAAAAAAAATATGGCTAAGGATGGAAACAAAGTGTAGAAGCAAAAGTAAATAACAAGGTTTTCTCTAGTTACATAATATGAAGACTCTATTATCTCAGACTTGTTCCTTTTGAATATCCATTTCCTTCCTTCTTAAACCATCTCCTAATCCCCGCAACACCTAATAAAGACTTCTAACTTAATTAGGAATAGGTTAGTGGGATAGTAAGTGGCAGATGTGTTTGATCAACTTCGGCTTCCTTGTGTGTCATTGAGATTGTAAGGTAAAGTATGCCCACCGCACACACTAGAGTAGCAAAACTTGAGTGGAAAAATCAGAGTGATTTTTGTCTTGACTTTTATGTGAGAACCTACTTAAGGACGCTATTCCAAAGTTTCATAAACGGACCTGTTACTGCATTTCATAGCATTACTCATTGTAAATATGTTTATTTGTAGATGATTGATTATTATGCATATATTAGCTTAAGTTTCGACATGATTATTCTGTATTCATTGCTAGTGAGATGTACAGATAATTGAGACATAAATAAGGAAACAATAGTTTTATTTCTTAGTCGTTGTAGTATAGATGAAGTTTGTGAGTACCTTTACTGGAAAACTCTCACGAGACTATAACTTGTCCACTAGGGAATTCCTAGTGGTTTAAGGCCTTGTTGCATATGGTCAATGCAATCGCACTCGTAGAAACGAGAGTATATAGAACTCCATTTTTGGTCACTTATTCTAATTTCTCATCTTTGCTTGAGGACAAGCAAAATGCTGTTTGGGGGTGGTTTGATAAGAGCCCAAAACTGTAGTTTTAACCCCTTAATAATCATACTTTTAGACCAATTATGTGAATAATAAGTAAGAGTTAATACTGATTACGTGTTTTTATGCATTTCAGGCTTCAAAGTCCATTATGTGCATAAATGTGCCACTTCAGCTTGATAAAGGAGCAATGGTTGGTTGCTAAGGAGTTCTGTGATTAAAGGCCAAGATTCAAGAAGACAAAGCCTTTCTAAAGCCCGGTCAAAGATGAAAAGTCAAAGTTAACGCGGGCAGAAACTGTCGCGATGGTTCGATGTCCTTGTCCTTTGGCCATCTTTCTATTGAGGTAAATGTTTTCAAAACGAGGACACAATATCCCGATTCATCTACAAATGGAGAGGTTAGCATGATCGAGAGCTTAGCTCAAGATTACTTCAAAAACATGTTTCCGGAGAAACAGATTAACAAATTCATTTCCTTCGGTTAATGATTGAGGAAGCTAATGTTAATGGAGTTTAGGGTTAGGAAAAGATAGATCTAGATTAGTTTTTAGATCTAGATCTAGTTTTTTTTACATTCATTTAATTAGTTAGTTTAGAATCATATTTTAGTTTTTAGAATAAAGTATTAGTTCTTCATTTCAATTTAGATTATTGCTTAAATTCTTATTTAGATTTAGTTGTCTTAAATTCATAATTAGTTATTCACAATCTTAGTTTTAAATTAGTTTTAATTTCAGTTTAATTTAATTATGTCTTATTGTTATTATTGTCCTTGTGTTGGGAATGGTAGTATAGAAATTTCACATCAAATCATTACTTTCACCATTGTTCCTTTTGGGTTTGATTAGTTGAATTCGATTTAAGTCTAGAGAGTTAAGAGTGGACGAATCCTTACTCATTATATTGCATGATTATGTTTTGAGAGTAAGAAGAATTGATTTAAACGTAAGAACGGTAGGATTATGTATTAGTGTTGTTAACATTAATATTTAGGATTCTATTATTTTTACGGTTATCAAATGGCGCCGCTGCCATCTTAGTTTCACTTTAGCATTGTTTTCATAGTATAATTAGTCATTTTTAAGTCCCATTAAACCCACCCACCCTTTTTTGATTCTTACTGTGGTTGTTCGTTTCAGCATTGAAAAGTTCCGCAAAAAATTACACGGAGCGCGATCGCGCCCAAAGCGAGCGCACCTGCTCCCAAACGCCAGAACCTTTGAGCACGACCTGCCCCCATACCGAGCGCGACCCGCACTAAGTTACTGGAACATAGAGCACGACTCATCCCCATACCGAGCGCGACCCGCGCTAAGTTACTGGAACACGGAGCGTGACCGCGCCCAAAGCGAGCGCACCCACGCCTTAAGCTGATTTCCACAAGTTTGTTTCGAATTTCGATTTTTCAAGTTTTTCAATGTTCTAACTTGTTATATACACTGAACACGCGTAAACAAGACATTATTCATAAGCGAAGCAAGGACGCAATCAGGTATTCCTTTCTTCCACACCTCGCATCTCCAGTTAGAGGTTTCTACTAGTATATCAGAATTGTTTGGAGTGTTGCATGTTTAGTTAAGTTTGACTTAGTCTTGCATGAGATTAAGGTCTGGTCGATGAAAAACAACTAACGTAATTACACGGCAACGTCAACAAACAAGTCTATCTAGTTTCCCACCCACTACACCTCTAGCTACTATTTCACACACACCACCTGATATTATGGTTGAAGAAAGAGAGACTCCTCTCTCTGACTTTTATAAAGACTTGAGCGATAGCCCTAAATCTTGCATCATTCTAGCAAACCCAGTGGTGGATTTCTGCATCCCCTCAAATATATTTAATTTGTTACCCGTTTTTCATGGTTTAGACCATGAAAAACCTTATCAGCACATGCGTAGGATTGAACAAGTCCTTACAACATTCCACCATCGTACGGTTGGTGCGGAACAAATTAAATTGAGGGTATTCCCTTTCACCTTAGCTGATAAGGCGGCGTCTTGGTTAACTGCCCAAGCGCCTAATTCTGTGGACTCGTGGGCCAAACTTGTTCAAATTGTTTATGGAACATTTTACCCACCCCTAAAGACAGATGAAATGCTTTCCAAGATTCACTTCTTTTCGGCGGAATCCTCATAAATCATTTTCGAGGGCTTGGAATCGTTTCACCGATCTCCTTATAGAGTGTCCATACCATCACCTAGCAAAAGACACGCTTAGTTTGTGCCTTTTCAAAGGACTTCTACACCACCATAAAGAAGTCCTAGACATAATGAATGGGGGTAGTTTCCTAAGTAAAGGAGCCTCGGAGGCATATAAATTTTTGGAAGATCGGACTAAGCATAATAATAATTGGGGGTAGTGGCGATTACTCCGCTCCGCTAGTTCTTCTTCAACAGCTTAAGGCTACCAAGATGTTTAAGGTTAAATCAGATCCCGAGCTTAAAACTCTAATTGAATCCCTCACAAAAAGGTAGAGGCCATTTTACGTACAACAAAAGCCTATCCCCGTCATGAATGTAAATTCAAATCCATGTAGTTTCATTGGTGTCCCGAGCATCCCGACTCCCCGTGTCCCTATAGCCTATGAACATTCTTGTTCCATTAATAGTGAACCTAATGCCCTTGGAGACAAAATCCCAACTTCGGTTGGAGAAATAACCAACAAGTCACACCTACAGGTACAATAATCAATATGTTAGGCCAACGCTGCGCTTATATCCAAGCTCCACCACAACAAGGACAGGATCAGGGTAATTATAATAATTATAACAACCAAGCGCAACCTCGACAAGGTCAAGCACAAGGTCAATGTAGTTATAATAATTATAATGCTAATAGAGGTATCATTCCGGTAAATAATAACTATCACAATCCGCCCATAAATAATCAACGCGAGATAGTTCCAGTCACCCTACCCGTGACTACTACACCCACACAACCGGATCTTCTTGACACCTTCATACAAGTGAGCCAACAACTTTTCCAAACCATGGCTCAATCTAACTAACACATTCTACAATCCGTTAATAATTTAAACCAACAGTTAGCCCAAGAGAAAGCCCAACCAAAAGGCGTGTTTCAAGGCCAAGCGATACCCAACCCTAGAACAGCAAACACATCCTTTGAGGTAAACGGTAATACTAGTACGAAAACTACAACCGTAGGTGAGCTAAATGCCATCACCACTCTCCGTTCTGGAAGAGTGGTTGATAACAAAGTAACTATGCCTATAGTTACCCCATCGATACTCCACACCGGGATATCGAACTAGATACGAAATAGAAGTTTGAAGAACCTACCAATGTAGAGGTACCAGTTAAACCACAACCTAAGAAACAGAAAGCCAAGGTTACACATCAAGTCGAGCCATACGCTAAATATAGAGTGAAACCACCGTTCCCTCATAAATTAGCCATGCTAATCAGGGATACTAACTTTGAGGAGATTAGGAACGTTTTCAAAAATCTAACGATAAACCTTCCTTTTCTCGAAGCTATCAAAAAGCTACCTAACCACGCTAAGTTTCTTAAGGAGTTGTGGTAATCGCTAGGCGTAAGACCAACATACCTAAAGACGCCTTTCTAACCCAACAGCGGTTCCAACTTTATCCTAAAAATAATGGAATTGTTAAGTACAAGGACCACGGTCATCGTCCTCTTGTGTAAATGCACCTTAGGAGATTCTCACACGACGACGACGCTTACTAGACACGGGGGCTAGTGTTAACTTACTCCCATTTTATTTGTATAAACAAATAGGTCTAGGGGAGATGCAACCTACTAAAATGACATTGCAATTAGTCGATCGGTCTATTAAGTATCCTAAGGGTGTGGTTGAAAACGTGCTGGTTAAAGTCCAAAATTTTTACTACCCAGCCGACTTCGTTATCCTAGACACAGAAGTCACTAACGACTCTATACCTATCATTTTAGGGCGTCCCTTCTTGGCTACTGCCAACGCGCTCATAAACTGCCGTGATGGTTCGATGTCCTTGTCCTTTGGCCATATTTCTGTTGAGGTAAATGTTTTCAAAACGAGGACACAATATCCCGATTCATCTACAAATGGAGAGGTTAGCATGATCGAGAGCTTAGCCTAAGATTACTTCAAAAACATGTTTCCGGAGAAACAGATTAACAAATTCCTTTCCTTCGGAAATTCCGACTTTAACAATGACTCCCTGGTAGTAGACGAAATTGAAGAAGAATTCCTCAGAACTCTTTTTGCTCCGGCTTCTTTACCACTTCGAAAATACCCCTTGCCAACAACCATTCATCCCTTGATGCTATGACGGAAGATGAATTTTTCAATCTCTATCCCAGTGATCCTTTTGACCCACCTATTGAGGAATGTCTTGCATATATCAAGATTTCGATGATTTGGACTTGAGAGCTCTAGTGAGAGACTTTCACCTTCCATCACCAATATTCCCCACCCTCCACCTTTTCAAAGGAACCTCGAGTTTGCACTCGATCATTTAGTTTCTCCTGTGCTTCATGATTTTTTAAATCCACCTAGTAAACAAATACTTCCCAAGGATAAACCACTTGACATCTTCATTTTCAGACTTGAGACAGTCCTTAACTACACCATGAATGAGTTTTGTGTTAAACCCACATCCCCATTTTTTCCATGCTTTCCCTCTAAAACTTATCCCAATCCACCATATTTTCCACAACCATTCACTTTTCCACACTTATTCACTAGGACACCCTCTCGTTCAAAGATGAAACATAAGGTGCATGCTCGGTTATGTTATAGGTCTATCCGGCTTCGCTTTCATTCCACTAGGTTGCGTCATAGGAAATCTTGGTGCTTGATTGTGTTTGGATATGTTTTCTGTGATATTTATTTATGGAACGATCCACAACTATTTCGGTTGTTGATATATGATAAACTGCATATTCATACATATGTTTAGATAAGTCTTGGGAATCTGACTTTAAAAGACCCAAGTTTTAAGACAATACCAACTTTCTCGAGATAGGCCAAACAAAAATTTTAAAACTTAAAAAGAGTTTTCCAATTTTGTTTGGGGTGGCGATTTTGGTATTCATTTCAAATCATGTTGCCACCCTAAGCCCTGTCATGTTTTACTCCAAGAGAGTTTGTGTTAGTTAGTACGCACCGGTTTAATTGTGCTTCATATTATCATATCATCTTTACAATATTTCATTCACAGTGCGCCAATTTTTGCCACGTTTCTATGGTAAATTCTTTCTTTATCTCTTTACACTTTGAGGACAAAGCGTTCGATTGTTTGGGGGTGGCATAGAAACATTTGCAAAAATTAGACACTTTTAGGATGTAAATTACGCACTTTTATTTATAAAATGTTAAAAATTATAAAAATTAGTTAGTTACATAATTTAATTGTGCTATTGAATTGTTTCATGAACCCCCTTCTCCCAAATTGTTTGGGGGTGGTATAGAAACATGATGTAAATGTTAAGCACATATTAGGTTGTATATTACGTATTATTTGTCTTAAAAAAATAAAAATAAAAATAAAAAGTTTATGTTATACACTTAGGAATATTGGTATTGTTTCTTTCTCTATGCTCTTAATAATCTAGAAGTCTCACGTAGCTTTTGCATTAGAATAGTTTTTAGAAACTTAGGTTAATATGTAGGTAATAATATTTGCATCTATCTATAAATATATTACATGAGTATCTAAGATTGTTTGGCAATAAGTTTCTGAAATCTAGGCTAGAGTACTTATTCTACAAATCCTGTGAGAATATAGCCTAAAGCCTTATATGAGTGAAACATTTGAGAAATGACATAAGGGAGAAGTATATTCCGAATAGAGAAATCACACGTCCACTTGCTTGACCACTATACCATGTCCTAAGAGAGAATTTAGGCCCTTTTTAGATCGATATAGCTAGAAATTCTGACCTAAGTATATTTTCTGCTAGTCGCCCCACTGAGCTATTCATTAGCCCTTTCATAAACCACAAATCCTTTACCTTGTTACAAAATAAAACAAAATAAAAAAATTCAACCTACCCAATTTAGATAAGTTTGAGAATAGAATAGGGAAGAAAGAAGAAGAGAAAAACCTGTGGAAACAAAAGTTAGATAATTGCTTCAAAAAAATAAAAATAAAAATAAAGAAAAGAAGTTTCCATTCAAAGAAAAGAAAAATAGAAATAGAAATAAAATAAAAACTCCAAAAAAATAGAATAAAATGAGTCAAAAGCCAAAGAAAAAGGAAAAAAAAATATGGCTAAGGATGGAAACAAAGTATAGAAGCAAAAGTAAATAACAAGGTTTTCTCTAGTTACATAATATGAAGACTCTATTATCTCAGACTTGTCCCTTTTGAATATCCATTTCCTTCCTTCTTAAACCATCTCCTAATCCCCGCAACACCTAATAAAGACCTCTAGCTTAATTAGGAATAGGTTAGTGGGATAGTATGTGGCAGATGTGTTTGATCAACTTCGGCTTCCTTGTGTGTCATTGAGATTGTAAGGTAAAGTATGCCCACTGCACACTAGAGTAGCAAAACTTGAGTGGAAAAATCAAAGTGATTTTTGTCTTGACTTTTATGTGAGAACCTACTTAAGGGCGACGCTATTCCAAAGTTTCAAACGGACCTGTTATCGTGCATTTCATAGCATTACTCATTATATATATGTTTATTCAGATGATTGATTATTATGCATATATTAGCTTAGGTTTCGAACATGATTATCCCAGTATTCATTGCTAGTGAGATGTATAGATAATTGAGACATAAATAAGGAAACAATAGTTTTATTTCTTAGTCGTTGTAGTATAGATGAAGTTTGTGAGTACCTTCAATCTGAAAACTCTCACGAGGGCTATAACTCGTCCACTAGGGAATTCCTAGTGGTTTAAGGTCTTGTTGCATATGGTCAATGCAATCGCTTTCTCAACTAAACGAGTAGATAGAACTCCATTTTTGGTCACTTATTCTAATTTCTCATCTTTCCTTGAGGACAAGCAAAATGCTGTTTGGGGGTGGTTTGATTAGAGCCCAAAACTGTAGTTTTAACCCCTTAACAATCGTACTTTTAGACCAATTATGTGAATAATAAGTAAGAGTTAATACTGATTACGTGTTTTTATGCATTTCAGGCTTCAAAGTCTACTATGCGCAGAAATGTGCCACTTTAGCGAGATAAAGGAGCAAAGGTCGGTTGCTAAGGAGTTCAGTGATTAAAGGCCAATTTTCAAGAAGACAAAGCCTCTGTAAAGCCCGGTCAAAAGATGAGAAGTCAAAGTCCACGCGGCCAAAAATAGTGCAAAAAGTCAGCAGAACTTCCGAAGACCATATCTTTGGACTCAGACCTCAGAATTGGGCCTACCTTATGTCAAAACGACCAGCTCGGAAAGAGCTTTCTAATGGTCTAAGCCTTGAGCCAATCAGAGGAGCAAAAGTGGACAAAACATCTATCGAAGCCAACTGCAGCTGAAGAGCCCATTTTGGACTAAAGAAATTGGGTTTTGGGCCTGATTCTCTGGCCCAAAACATGGCTCCAAGCCCATGCACGATTTATGGATCTGAAAGTATAAAAACAAAAGCTTAGCTCTTTGTTAATGGTAGATAGTTAGACCTAGATTAGAATTAGATTAGTTAGCCTCCATTAATGAGTTTTAGAATTTAGTTTCAGAATTTCATTTCTTGTTTTAGATTAATTTATTGAATCATTGAATATCATTCATTAGATAAATAAAATAGCTATTTGTTAAATTTCGATTTTGTTATTTCAATCTATTAGATCTAGTTTTAATTATTGTTGGTTACCATTTCTTAGTTGTTAATTAGATTTTAATTATTGTTTAATTTAGATTAGTAAATTTCGAATCTTGATATTATGTTTAGTTTAGATTCATATGGAAATGATTGTGGAATGATTCTCGGCTAAACCTCCATTAGAGGGGGTTGAGAAGCCTTGATGAAAGCTTGATTCCGATTATCGTAGAGTCGTCGTAATTTCTATTCCACTCTAGAAACGATTAATTCACCATGAGAATGGGTTTAATCGTTCACATGCTAGTTATGAATTGGTAGAAATGTCATGTGTAATTAGGGATTAGGAAGAACCAATTGTTCTCATGAAAGCAGCTCAATTCAATTACGACGATTAAATCGTTAGTGAGTTAAGTTGAGTTAAGGTGGAATCAATCCCCCCTAATTCCTTATTATAGAATCAACATAGTATTACCATAGTTGAATCAATTATAGTTTGTATCTTGTGGGTAGTTGCATCGTAGTATAATTCCCCCTCGTAAAACTCTCATTAGACTTAAGATAGATTAGTTAACTAGAAAACATCACATGCTAAAGAACTAGGAGTGGAACGAACTTCCTACTCCACTATATCTGTTCAATAGAAAGAGAGTAGAAACTTTGATAAATATAGGCTCATAAGAAAGTTTTAGTTTACTTACGTTTTGAGTTCATCATTCATTTCGTAGGTAAACTATTCATTTTATGTTTTATCAGCAGTCAACACTCCCGCACTTGCTGAGTACCATGGGGAGCTTTACTTCATGACATTGACAAATGGCGTGAATATGCTCTTACAGAATCCGGACGATATTGTACACTAACCCGCAGATGCAACAAATTTTGAATTTGAGGATACAACCATTGAAGAAGATTTCGAAGTTAACACAACTGGTGGAAAACTAGTTTGTGCGTTGTTCTGAACACTTTTATCTTAAGTTACAAGTATTTTTTGCAAGAGTTAATATTGGAGGGTGCGTTTGTTATACATTGTAATCTACAGTTGCCAATCTCGGTATAAAATTTGCCTACAGGAGTTGAATTGAGCATTTTTGAGATTCAAAACAAAGTATAAATGAAGTAAGTTCTACAAATAAATGAAGGTCAAATATCAAAATTAAAAAATAGCAAAGTATAAACATTATTCGGTTGATTAAAGGTTAGGTATGAACATTCTTTTTTCATAGTTCAATGGTATGAACAATGAATGTTCATAGTCCAAATAGGTATGAACATTCATTGTTCATACTCCACTAGGTGTATGAACTCTGAATGTTCATAACCCAACAAGAGTATGAACATTCATTGTTCATAGTCCACTAGGTGTATGAACATTAAAGGTTCATAGCCCAACAAGAGTTTGAACATTCATTGTTCATAGTCTAGAAAGAGGTATCAAAATTTACCTGATAATCAGTTTCCCTATCAAACAAAAGGTCTTCTACTAGAGAACCAACTATTTGGAAATTGTCACCATCTCCCCATGCGATTGTGCTTCAAAACCCCAAGAAATTAGCATCATTAAAAAATGCTATTTTATGTCATTTTAAACTTGTAAAATACTTACAGTCTTCCTAGATTTATCCGGTGTCCGCAATTTTGAAGAAAGTGTTGATAATTTGTCTATGGCTTTCTTCTAATCCATGATAGTAGGGACTTTGCTTAGGGTCTAGCAGTGGCCCACTATCAATATCTCTGACTTGCTTCCTCTTATCAAAAATTTCTTTGCTATTGTCAAGGTTCATTAATTTTTTGAGTGGCTTCATCTTCCCTTCTTTGGTGAAATTGGGGTCCATCTGCTAAGTTTTCCTATCTCTATTGTTTTTCATTTTCCTGGTTATGGAAGTCATTTTAATTTCTATCTCAGCTTATTTCTCCCCATCATTTCTCTGTTCTTTTTATTTCTCCTTCGGTATAGGTGACAGAGGAATACCGATGGAAAATGATGGAGGCTCATTTGGCACCATTTCTGCATCCTCATTCGGTACATGATGGTGGACTGCTTTATCAGTTTGAGGTTGCGCTTCTTCCTTATCCCCCTCTTGCTGGTCCTTCTTTTTCAACTCTTCCTTGAACTTTTCATTTTCTTCTTTGCACAACAGAAGTTCTTGTTCGAGTGTGTTGAGCTTCTTTTTGAACTCTTCCTTTAACTTTCCATTTTCTTCTTTGCACAAAAGAAGTTCTTGTTCATGTGTGTTAACCTTCTCCCTCAACTCTTCCTTGAACTTTCCATTTTCTTCTTTGCACAATAGAAGTTCTTGCTCGAGTGTGTTGACCTTCTTTTTCAAATCTTCCTTCAACTTTCCATTTTCTTCTTTGCACAGAAAGTTCTTGTTCATGTGTGTTGGCTTTCTCCCTCAACTCTTCCTTGAACTTTTCATTTTCTTCTTTGCACAACAGAAGGTCTTGTTCAAGTGTGTTAACCTTCTTTTTCAACTCTTCCTTCAACTTTTCATTTTCTTCTGTGCACAAAAGAAGTTCTTGTTCAACTGTGTTGACCTTCTCCCTCAACTCTTCCTTTAATTGTTCATTTTCTTCTTTGCACAACAGAAGGTCTTGTTCGAGTGTGTTGACCTTCTCCCTCAAAATTTGGTTCTCCAGTCTTATTGACATGGCCTCTTCATCTTCTTCAATCGTAGGCTGGACAATCATTTCTTGATCAGAGGGTACAACGTCACTGGATATGTTTTGCAGCAATGTTATTTCCTCATCTGTTATAGCTTTGGCATCAACAATTACCTGATAAAGTTCAGCATCAACAATCATTGTTTGAAATTTGGACCATGAACAATAAATGTTCATACTCTTATTGGACTATGAACATTCAGTGTTCTTGCCTATTTTGGGGTATAAACAATGATTGTCATAACCAAAGGAGTATGAACAATGATTGTTCATAGCCAGTTTGGTGGTATGAACAATATTTGTTCATAACTACTTTTGGATATTAATAATACTAATACTATAGTATATTTATACACTAATACTATAGTGTGTATTTATACACTTCATATAGGTTGAAATCTACCCTCGACGAGGGTACAACGTCCATTGGATATGTTACCAAAGAAGAATGCTATTACCTCATCTGTTATAGCTTCGGCATCAACAATTACCTGATAAAGTTCAGCATCAAAAATTAATGTTTGAAATTTGGACCATGAACAATCAATGTTCATACTCTTATTGGACTATGAACATTCACTGTCATGCCTATTTGGGGGTATGAACAATGATTGTTCATAGCCAGTTTAGTGGTAAGAACAATATTTGTTCATAACTACTTTTGGATATTAATAATACTAATATTATAGTATATTTATACATTAATACTATAGTGTGTATTTATACACTTCATATAGGTTGAAATCTACCTGATCAGAGGGTACAACATCACTGGATATGTTCAGCTGCAATGTTATTTCCTCATCTGTTATAGCTTCAGCATCAACAATTTCCTGATAAAGTTCAGCATCAACAATTAGTGTTTGAAATTTGGACCAAGAAAAATCAATGTTCATACTCTTATTGGACTGTGAACATTCAGTGTTCATGCCTATTTGGGGGTATGAACAATGAGCATGATACAAATCAACTAAGCCGATAACAAATCTACTCAAACAAAGTTTATTCTTCAGTTAGCCGACCTGAATCACTAACTAGGTTCAATCTAAAGAGCGACTGAGTTTGTCACATTCCATAACTCTAAATCTTTCCCACATAACTTTCACAAAATCTACTTTATTTTTCTTTGTGTTTTCTAGGTCTGTGTTTTGGAGTGGGCTAGAGAGACGATAGTGAGAGAAAAGAAGTGGTTTGGGGGGGGGGGGGGTATGGATAGACAGAGGGGAGGGTGACACGAATGAAGTGGTTTTTTGGGTGACTTTTGAATAGCGACCTCAAGAGTTCGCTACGCTCACGGATTATAATCACTCACAAACTCAATTCCCACGTTTAAATAGCCCACGAACCCAATTTTTAAATTTTAATTTTAATAAACCTTACGGACAAAATAAGTTGGCCCGACCCTTTTTATTTTTTAAAATCAAACATTTACCCTTTCTTGTTAATAAACAAAATTATGGATGAGAAAATCCAAAACCCCTTTCTTCTACAACCCAAAATTACGGATGAGAAAACCAACAGACGACATGTTTGCAAACGGACTGTATATCTCATCAAGTCATAAGATTTTGCTCTCGAATGAAAGAAAACTAAACATGTGTCAGAATATTTTGTTTCCTAGTGCCTACTTTCTTAGAAGAAACAAAGAGTAGCATAATAAGTTCATATCAACCATTCTCTGCAACTACAACTTCCACCTTCGATTCTTCGAACAACCAACTCTGTTACTCATTTTGTATTTACTACTACCTAGTCCATTAACATGTTTTAATATCCATGGCCAAAAGAAAAACTTGAGCAATAAACTCTAAGTACTTCAAGCCCTCATTGCAGGACCCAACTTGCAACATCACGACTCTTTTTCATCACTCTAATTCTCTTGGGCCTGCAACACTTAATTTACACTAATACAGTTTCAAAGATTACACTCCATTTTCGTGTGGTTTATGATGTAACTAATAACTAGATTTGTATTCAATCTTGTCCATAATATTAATCTATTTTTCTTAACAATATTTGATAATCAAAACAGATTTTGATATTATGAACAATCTCCCAAAAAACAGGTTTGTTAGTTTGTTACCGTGTTTCGATATAATGATAATCAAAACAGATTTTGAGTTTTTGATATGATAATCAACCGATCGACCAAACTCTAGAAAAATTGGACTCTGAACAATGATTGTTCATAGTCATCAGCTACGAACATTCTTTGTTCATATCGCAATTGGACTTTGAACAGTGATTGTTCATAGTTCGGTAGCATAGCTATGAACAATGAGTTTTTTGTGTTCGTAGTCCATACTATACTATGAACAATCAATGTTCATAGTCATGAGCTATGAATATTTTTGTTCATACCACAATTGGACTATGAACAATGATTGTTTGTTCATAGTCATGAGTCATGAACATCCATCGTTCATAGCTCTAATAGAGATGAACACGCTTTGTTCATACTCTAGTAGGTATTACTAGGTATGGACAATCATTGCTCATGCTTTACAATAGGTATGAACAATGAGTGTTCATACTCCAATAGGTATGAACAATGAGCTCGCATGTTTTGTATATGAACAATGATTGTTCATACTATATGCACTGGGTCAGGGGTATACTTGATCTTTCATCTACCCGACCGGTTTTTATTTCGCATCAAGGGTATACTTGACCTTTCATCTACCCGGTCCTTGAGAGTGATTATGAAAAAAGCTTGGGTTTGGGAGTGATTATTTCACTTGATATGAAAAAAGATTTCACTCTCAGTTTGTTTAAAAAGCGACATCAAAAGAGTTCGCCACGCTCACGAATGATAAAGAATGACTTCGTGGTCCACGAACAGAATGTCAATGTTATGTTCATTGTTCTTGCTATAAGTCCAACCTATCATGCTTGCTTTGTTCACTAAATAACACTCTCACCGAAATAATAATGGATCTGCATTAATAACTAAAGGCATTCTACTATATGCAACACTCTTAAATTCCGTCTATTCAAGTATCATCCACATATGAGTTACTCAAAATAACTTTTGCACATATTTTACATTACAGAATGCAAACTTCTAGCAGAGACAATCTGCTTAACAAAATGCACACTGAGACAATGCCCTACAACTTCAACCTTCTCCACCTCTTGCACAACAAGAAGTTTGTCATAGGCCTCCTTGGCAACATCCAACTCTTTCTTATAAAGGTCGGAGACAGTTGCCATCTCCCTCAGCTTCCTGTAAATGGCCAGAACCTGACAAACCACAAAATAAGTCAGATCGGAAAGATACTTTCAAAACATAAAGAAAACAAACTCAGATCGGAAGGACACTCACAAAGCATGTTCATCCTTATTGGAGCTATGAACAATGGATGTTCATAGCTCATGACTATGAACAATCATTGTTCATAGTACAATTGTGATATGAACAAAGAATATTCATAGCTCATGACTATGAACATGGATTGTTCATAGTACGTACAGTATAGTATAAAACCTGGTCGTACTGATCCACGTCTTTCAAAAATGGGTTCAAAAATTATCCTAACGCAAATCAGGGCCAACATGTAGAGAACACATATTATGGTGCGCAAACTATCAAACTTACTAAGATCTAGGCTAGAAACCAACCTGCAATCACATCTATACAATTGATTCAAGGTGTTCAAGTGTGCTAAGTAGTACTACGCAGCACAGATCGTCAAACAACAATTCAGTCAAAACAAAAGCCATCAAATGCATACTTCAAGATGACTTCAACAAGTAAGTAATTTAAATATTTTTACTTACAAAATCGGTCAGATACTGAGGCCCCCAGGTTATCCTGGGAAAATGACCTCAGTATCCCCAACAAAATAATATTGTATTAGTATGAAGAACAAACATCTGTGTAAATATTGTTCAATACATCCTAACAACAAGACAATCACAAAGCATAAGACATTCAAAAACAGTTCACACAAAGAGAGTATCCACATTCAAAGGGTCCAGATCACCGCCCTCTACAACACCAGAACTGGTAGCCAGATCAACAACTTCAGAAACATCCAAATCAGAAACAACAGAAGGAACAACTGGAGCAGCCGGTGGCACAATGACTTGGTTAAATGGCAGATCATATGGTCTACAAGCACCTACACCAACATCTGCAGCAGACACTGTGGCAGTCCCACTTTCAATAGCCATCTTAAGGCGATCATACTTATCCAACGCCTCATAATAATCATCCAATAGCACGTACACTTTGCAACTCTCCACCGTGTCCACCAAGTCGTTGTATGCTGTCCCAGCTTGTTCAATAATGGAACACAGCCTCTTCCACTCAGTGACCCATTGCTTAACCTCCAGCTTTGTAGAGTCTAGAGCGGGTTGCAACAGAGCTACTTTACCACCAAGCTGTTGCACTAGTTCCCTCAGCCCTACAACCTCCGTTCTCTCCACTTGTTGTTCACCACCAGCTTGCTACAAGCTTGCTTGTTGTCATCCAACTCCTTCTTATAACGGTCGGAGATAGACGCCATATTCTTCAGCTTCCTATACGATCGCCAGAACCTAGCAAACAAGATAACAAATATAGATATTAAAAACGGAACAAAATCAACAAAACCCAAAAGGAGCAAGCTCAGAACGGAAGAATACTCACAAAGCACAACAATCTTTCCATCTCCACAAAGTTCACGTCCAGGCCCTTACCATCCAGCTTGCGCCTATCCCTAGCAAGCACAATACTATCCAACAACGCTGCACCAACCAAAGGGGACTTGTAGCTACAGTCACCATTCATAACAAACTTCGGCAACAAACTGTAGGGGTCCACATAAGTAACCAGTCTATCAAGGAAATCACTGTCACTTTTCTTACTTGGGTCCGTACTTCCTGACCCTTGCCCCTTTTCAGTAACAAGCTCAGCCTTACCAACTTTCTCCTTTCCTTGGGCCTCAACCACCCCAACATCAGCAGCCACATCAATAAGGCACATCCTCTGCAAAGGAGCCCGACCTAAAGACGAACGACCTACAACCAGGTCGGTCTCCAGACTCAGTTTGGACCTTCTTAGCCCCCTCCGACTCAACCCTTTCAGAACGCCTTTTCAGATTAGGCTTCCGAAACGAAGTGGGAACATCACCCTCCCTACCAGCACTGCCACCCGCAACACCACCAACACCTCTAGCACCCGCATCTCTAGAGGAAAAACAATTGGATGTAGAACGATCTGCATCACCAGAGGAGAAGCGGTTGATCGAAGAAAGATTTCTCCGGCCCCCATTTGCGTCACCTAACTTCGATTTGAACATTGGGGCGGGCCAACCGATTTGTATCACCCAAATCAGAATGTGGGGCTAGCAAACGATTTGCGTCACCCAACTCAGAACGTTGAGATGACACCGATTTTACGCCCTACCTCCACTCGAATGGTTGTCAGATGACGGCCGATTTTCTTGTGACTCTCCCTATCCATGGCAGATTCGTTGAGAATGACCCGAGTTCAACCACCACCCAAGCCTTAAAGAAAAGAAGCAAACCTTCCCTCCAACCTCTAAAAGCAAACCTCCCCCAAGTAAGCCTGCTTATCTTCCAAACTTAAAGAAGCAAACCTTTCAATCACACCGTTCTCCGTACGAGAAGGGATAGAAATCTCTGCAAAACCAAACCCAAATAAATCAGAACATCCAAATTACAATTTAAAACACATACATTATGACCTACAACCAACGACCTACCACGAGGTTGTACAACACGTTTATCAATCTACAAACCAGGAGGACAATATCTATCCGTAGCCAACAACGGCCTACGACTCCAGTCCTCTTTGCTCATAACCACAATAACAGGAGACTTCCCCTTAAAAACATGAAAACTAAAGTTCATAGCACCCGACTTCCTAAAAACAAAGTGCTCAATCACATCGTTGAGACAGATGTTGTAACCCCTGTCATTCAACAAGTCCAACATATGGAGAATCCTCCAACTGTTCCCCACGAGCTAACAGGGGGATTTCCTCAAAAAGTTCAAAACCTACATAATAAGATGGGAAAAGGGCAACCTCATCCCAGCCTTCAACTTCCCATAACAAACAACTACTCCTCTACCCCAAGGAACGTAGTAATTAGTATACAAATTCTTTTCCCCAGCCAGATCGTACATGGCCAGGTCGGATTTCACCCAACCAAACTCCCTCATCAAAGCGGTATAACAATGCACCAACTTAGGCTTCCTCTTATCTGCCGTCTCCAACAAGGAAGACGACGAAGCCTCATCACCACTACGAACCCTCTCCTCAACTTCTTCACTTACAGTTCTCTCTCTCCATTCATCAACTTCAACCTCACCACTCAAACTATCACTAGTCATAGACATTGCATAATGAAAGAAAGAAAGAAAGCTTAAAGTTTTAAAGTTGAAAGACGAACCTGATTCAGGAAGGACGAGAAATTTTTTTTCTTCTTTCTTTCTATTTTTTCTTCTCTTTTCTTTCACTTTGTTTATTTTTCCTAAAAGTGAACAAACAAAAAAACTTCTACAACTCAAAAACCCTCAACTGCCCAAACACCTCGAGAAATCAAAATGTTTCGTGTTCCCAAAACTTAAATCATTACTCGGCCACAAATCGCCTTAACTATGGGCCCACGAATCTAGCCCAACAGTTCCCGCACATTCCCCAAAACCTAAATTCAAAGAAAAATAGCTGTCAGACACATTCCTTCAAACTTTACTTTTTAAACCGTTCTTATCCCATGCAACCGCTGTCCACAGAACGGATAAAAAAGGGGGCTGTGTAAGTACCCTCCGTTCTATACTACAGAGCACGTGTCCTCAAGATAGGACATCTTCCCTCAGCTCGTCCCACAACATCAAATCTTACAAACCCAACACCTAGGTTGTTTCCAACAGCAGTTACAACCATTCATGGAAAGATATCAACTAGTGCAATCCTGGAGCTCAGTCAACGCAGTAATCAAGGAGTCATTTACTTTGTAACATCAAAGTAATAGCAAATCATCAAGATATCATACAAGGTGGATTTGTAATCCATAACGGTGCAAGCACACAACTATAAGTAGAGAGAGATGAACTACGTAAAGCTTGATTCAAGTTGACCCCGAGAAACTTGATATGTAGGCAACTCTTATCCCAAGAAGAGTGCAACCATTCCCTATCCAACAAATCATCAGGTCATAGTCCCAAAATAACCAACATCTACAAACCCCATCGGCTAATCAAGCCTAATGAAAACACGATTTGAAACGTTCTGGTTATATTACATGATCATATTAAAATTCAAATTATTGCGATCATATCTTAGATCGACAATGTAAAATGAAAGTCTAAATGGGCTAGCGTTAATATCTATTGAAAATTAATTTTTAAATAAAATTAACTTTGAAAGCTTCATTACAGTTTTCTATCATCCATCACTTTGAATTGTTTGCTTCAAAAACATTGAAATGTATGAATGATTAAGTCATCTGAAATTGGTCGACCTACTAACAACAGACGTTGGAGTTTTCAGTTAGAACAACAAGATCATATGGTACAGTTTCAAGTACAAGGAAAAGCTATCAGAATCTAAAATTCCAACAATTGGCGTTCAGTCATTCTAACATCGGACCCTTCTAACATTTATGTCACACTTTGTCGAAACTCATTTTGTCCCAACTCAGTATAAATTGTAATTGATATAAGAGGAGCCTTGATATAAAGGACTGTTGAAATATATCTGTATTTTTATTGCGGGAAAAAAAATTAGATGTTGTAATAGAGCACCATATAGGAAGAAGCAATGTTTCTTATAGAATAACGTACTTATCGTACACAATATTATGTATACCATGTTTTACTCAAATAGAGAAGTAAGGGTTTTTGTGTGTTTTTGTGTTAACCAGCCAGTAAGATTGAAATTAACAATTAGACTGGCATGAACAGTGTTTAGGTATGGAACTATACCTTCAACCTGAGATCAGGTTTGATGGAGAAGTGGTTGCACTCTTCCTTTGGAGAAGAGTTGCCTACGTATCGAGTCTTTTGCTAGACTCGAATCAAGCCAATCATAGTTCCTTAGAGATCGAAGATTGAGCTCTTTGTGGAGAAGATGGAGCTTCCCTCTTATAGGCATCAAGCTGTCTCCTCCCTTTCTAGATGTGTCTGTTATGAAGTAAAGACCTGGAGACCGTTACAGAGTAAAGTCTCTCATTAATGTTGTTGTTGACTGTAGCACGCAACGTAGTGCTTGTAGGTCGTGGTGCCGACCTGTGATTGGAATCTGGACACGTGGTCTGCCACGAGTGGTTGAGAGTGGAGGGTACTAACAAACAGGATACGTTCCACATAGGCCAACATAATATCCATATAATCCATTATGTGTACCATTCTCTAGTAGGTGGAGAGATGCAAAGGTTCTTGTGTTAATTAGGCGGTTAGATTTAAATTTCAAATTAGGGCACCCCGAATTGGATACATCCCTGATATAACAACATAACTTTCCTATAAGACATTGAGTATGCCATCCTCTGGGCTTTAAAGAGAATCATCGGTTTTAGTGTTAAATAGGCTGTTAGATTCAAATATCAAATTAGAGCTTCCCGAACACGACCCGTTCCTTTGATGACAACATAGCTACCAGATAGGCCATTATGTACGCCAAACTCAAGGTGGTCGAGATAAGGATCGGTTGTTGAGTTAATTAGGCGGTTAGATTCAAATTCAAAAATATAATATAAAACCAATACACGACATTTTTTTTTTTTATGACACCATAGCTGCCCGATAGGCCATTATTTACGTCATACCCTAGTCTGTAGCGAGAAGCATCGGTTTTAGAATTAATTAGGCGGTCAGGTTCAAATTTGAAATTTTAGCACCCTCAACACAACACCTTATTCTTATATAACAAGATAGAACTTCTATAAGGCTAAGTCCAATGGTTTGGTGCGCCATCCCGCCAAACCACAATAGCATAGTGTATACAGTTAGCGGGTTAGCGTTTCCCAACCCAATGGTTATTTTCACAACCGCTAGTGCATATGGCGTATAGGATTTTTTTTTGGGACTCTCCATCCACCATTCTCACACGCCCGCGTGTGGAAAAAAAAAAAAAAGGATTTGTTTTTGAACTTTCCAACCGCCATTCTCAAAGGCGTGTGGGAAAAAATATAAATTCTATCCGCCACACTGTGTGGCGTGTGGCTTAGATTTCTTCTACCCGCCACTCATACTGGTGTGTAGACTTGACGTTATCTCGTTAAAACTGGCGCTATATATAAGTAAACTTATACCAATAGTGTTGGCGGGTTAGCGTTTTGACGCACCATTAGATCAAAATTTTGTGATATTTGGTGTTTTGTCGCACCATTATTTGAGAAGCATCGGTTTTAGTGTTAAGTAGGCGGTTAGATTCAACCGTAGATTCAAATATCAAATGAGAGCTTCCTGAACACGGCACGGGAATGGATAGGACACGATAAGTTTACTATAAGACGGTATATATGCCATACTCTGGTAAAAAACGGTTGAGTTAAATGTTAAATGCATAAAACTTCTAGGCATTGATAGAATATTAAAGGTCCGAATATTAAACCAGAAAACTCTACACTTGAAATTAAACCCACTCGAAAGAACAACAATGGGCTGCTCTACTTCACATGGAAAGAACAACAACAACAGCATCCAAACCAATAACACCAACAAGGACATGCCAGCAGAAATTTGTGAAGAAATTGTCAAATGTGCTCCACTTCTTTTTCTAGAAAAAGCCAAGTTAGTATCCCGAAAATGGGCAGTCTTTACAAGTTCAAGTTCCTTCACCAAGGAGCACGCGTTGATGACGGGATCTTTTCTTGGTTACGTCATAAATACGGCAAACAAAAGGAAAACGACGATAACTTTTGCTTCAAGCATTGCAAACAACCCACCAATTCCATTTCCAAGTTTGGACTCCAGACCATATGGTACATCGGTCATTGCCTCGTCAATGGAAGGTATTGTTCTCTTAAACACATGTTATGAAAGATACCAACAGTTTTATATATGCAAACCAACGACTACAAACGTTCATCGCCTAAATAATCCTAGGAACAAATTCTACACTGAAAGTGTGGGCATGGTGGTGAATTATGTGGAACCTTTGCTATTCAAAATAGTTAGGATTTCAATACCGAGGTATGATTCTGTCCAGGCTTCTCAAGTCAACAACAGAAGATTATGTATCTATCATCATGTTGAATTATTTGATTCCCAAGTTGACAAATGGAAAAGGTTTGGACGACCTGGAGTTGTCTGTTAATAATCAAGAACACATTAACCCGAAGGCCGGAGTTGTTGCAAATGGAATTCTGCATTGGTCTCTTTGGCATGCAGGAATATTGGTTTTTAACATTCGCCAGGAGCAATGGACAAGGATTAGGCTACCGGAGACTGAACGTCTATGATGGCTCCGTAGCTGTTATGTTTTCCTTGTGGCCAGTGGGCACCACCTTTACTCAAAAAATATTTGAACTGTGGGTTTTGCAGCAGTACGAGAACAACAGTGGAGTGAACCCAGGAGGTTTATATTGTATGATAGTTTCCGCCATGCAAATTTCGTCAACCTACTACCATCAGACATTGGAGTTTTTAGTTGGAACAACAAGATCTTATGGTAGAGTTTCATGGAGAATAAGGTCCTATCAGACCAAATAATCCCATCAAGTGGCATTCAGTCCGTTTTCCCATTCCTATCAAACTTTGTCGAAACCCAATTTAACTAGTCGTTTATATATGTAATTATTTATTTCCTGTTAGCCAGTATGTTTTAATAGACTGGGTACTTATGTATCAAGAGCATGAAGCACTGCATTGTGTTATGGTTCTGTTAAATTATTACTTATTAAACATGGTATGTCCTTTCCTCAATGGTTAAATGCACGACAACATAACTTTGTATGAAGACAACACAGTGTATCTCTAATACATAATCTGGAAACACCTATATTTGTACTTGTCCCTTTGCTAAGTTCTTGTTGTTTTTCTACAAACTTTTGTAATTATGTGTAAGTTTTCCATTATCTTTAAGCTGAATTCACGTTTCTTGAATCATTGCCCATTATCATTTCACAGTTAAACTACATCAATTACAGTTAAAATATATCCAAAATGTTCACTCATTTCAACTTATGCTATCAGTAGATCCATTACAATTCAATCGGCAAACCCTAAAGACTTAGCGTACAAGTGCTGAAATATCTAAAACAGTCCCTTCCATGGTCATTTTAGAGGTATATTTCCCTCCACTGTTACCTTCACCTTCCCTCCTTCCGTTATCTTTTCTTCCATAGTTGTAGTTGCTTGATGGCTGGTTTCATGGCTTTCTTTATCCGGGAGATCAATCCATTTGAAAGCACCGCATCTAGGTTGACTTCTGCACTTTAGAAACCTGTGACCTTTGTTTATCCCTTGCTTACAGAAATATAGAGCAATTGTGTTTGACTTGCACCCCACACATGAGTAGTGCAAATAAGGACAGTCTCTCTTGTTATGGTCCGACTCAGCACAAAGAAAGTAACCCTGTACCTATACAAATCGTAAGAAATAGTCTTGAATAGTCTTGCAAATTACTCCACATTTTGAAATGTGGAATTCTTGTACTCCTATAGTCCTTTATGTGCAACAATGTTCTTTCATACTTGCAAATTACCCCATTTGTTTAATAATGTTGCACACTTGTTCATTTGAGTTGCTATCAATGCTGCTTCCCTCTCCTCTTTTTATTCTTTTTGTTGGTGAGTCTGGATACTCTGTAGTATAAGAATTTGAGCTATCACATATCTAAAATGAGTATTTGTTAGGAATGTGGTGGGCATGGTGGTAGTGGCAGTGATGGTGCTAATGTTGGTGTTGGATCTGAGGTGTCGTGTCTAAGTAGTGGAGGTAATGAAAGTTGGACACTAGTCATTGGTCTCTCTAGTACATAACTCATAATATGATAATAGAAGTAGACCCAACACACCTAAGACAGCAGATTGGTAGGCAATAAGTTCCTGTCTTTCCTCGCCAACGCATATTCCAATTTCATAAAGCAAGTACTACACCACTTAAAACCTCACATAGTGACCTTTTATCCCTCTTTTTGCACTTTTCTTGAGCTTTCATTGATGTGAAAACTTTGTTGTTTCAACTCTCCTAAATTAGTATATATTTGAGTTGTTGACTGCAAGTTGAATGTCAGTTGTGTGATCAACTTGGGCACTCAGCTATTGAGTGCCTATTTATGTGCTCTCCTTGTAAGGAAGTTGCATGTGATGGTATCCAATTGTTGGGCATATCGCAAACAGCAAATAATCAGAGAAGGAAGTACTTGAAGTGGCAGCATTCGACACGTAGAAGTTATCTGCAATGGTTGGATGAAGGTGGGCATATCGCTAGCATTTATCTATTACTAGCATTTCACCCGGCCATGCCAGGATTGTTTCATTGTATGCTTTAAACGTTTGGGTTTACCTGTATTTTGGGCTTAATTTTTATATATTTATTAGAGTCAACTATACTTAACTGGGTTAGTCCATTTTGGCGACATGGGATGTAAAAAACTGGAAGAAAAACAGTGAGATGGAATGATAGATCATTAGGGAACCTTTCTAGCTTAAAAAAAGGAAGAAAAAGTGTCTCAGTAGCGTCCTAAGAGTTGTACTTTTTGCACTGGCGAAGTGCAAGCAGTTGTAACCATTGGACTGTCAACAACCAGCTCCCAGTTGATCTCACCCCAGTTTCCACCAATTACCTACTCAACTAGGTAAATCTTCTCATACAATAGGCTGCCGGCCACCAATGCATAGGCATAATTAACAGCTAATTTCTTTTGTTCCACAACATCAATATAGCATATTGTTACAACTAATACAACGCAGATGTAAGTTGACATATATAAGATAATGAACCATTTAGTATACGCAGATACTATGTAAACCACTGTAAATTATGGAAGTTCATTCTCGAATAATAGCATTTCTTAATTCATATAAGAAATTCAACCACAAAATAAATATGAGGTAATAATAATAAGAAAAAAAAAAACAATATTGACATGGAATGAATGCGGGTGGTGAACCATTGCTCTCTTCACCACTGTGTTGTCATCTTTAACTAATGTCCATTTCTGATGCAAGAGGACAAACCAAATTTGCTGCTCCTTTTTTACGTTCACTATATTCCTACGGAATAGGACTTGCAAAGTTCTTTTCATTCTGTGATCTGATCTCAGTCATTGCCTCAGAGCAACTGGAAAAGCTCTGCATTGAAACTTGACTTCAGCAATGATATAAAAAATAGTATTCCGTAAAGAGGTATAAAATGTTGAGTAAAATGTTACTACTAAAGGTCACTTTCTTAAAGAGGCAACAAATGTAATCATTTGTTTTATGTCATTTGTTGAACTCTACAGCTAATTGAACCTTCATTTCATCTGGGATTTTTTTATGTTCCAAGAAACATTGTGAATCATTACCTTCCAAAATTTTAAGCTTCAACAACTTTAAGGCTAACTTTAATTCATATTCTTGAAGTTTTCAAGGATTTGAGACAATCATTGACATCTTCCTTATTTCCCTCGTACTTAGCACAGTCATAGCAAAGTACTTAGAATCAACAGCCAATGATTTTTGGTCATAGTAGCCAGTCATAGCAGAGTGCTTAGCGTCAGCAACCAATGATCTGTCGGGCATAACAATACACAAAACGTAATAACCTCGTCGGGAAACATTTACTCAGTTGTACTTCTTTATGAAGCAATTCAATGTCATAAGTCATAAATGTTGTTATGTTTGTGCAGCGTCAATATCTTTCATAATTGTCATATTATGATATGGAATCCTACAACAATAAACAAACCTCACATTGATAACTTCCATTGATAATTAGTTGGTCAATCAGAGTCAAATTTTTCCACAAAGAACCTCCTCCATTCATTTGTCATCGTTGTAGATGATACGTTGTCGTACTATTTCTTCTTCAAAAAACTCAGTAAAAAAATATATCCTCTACATCAAACAAAACCAATACTAAGAATATATTAATAAAAAATTGTATATGAAAATCTCTACTAATTCTTATTGCAAAATTAAATGCATAAACAACTCATATTTAAAACTATCAAAGTCTTGGAATTTCTCCTATATTTCCCACCCACATTTGAAAGATTACGTGGTGCAGTATTTCTCTACTATGGAGTTTGGTTAACTTGTGCTTCAATAATGGATTAAAATGTTTAATTGGATAGTAGAGGTAATACTTGCTGATGCACTTCCTTAGAAAGGTAATAATGAACCTTTTCTTTTAATGTGACAAAGGTAGTAAAATAAACTGTAGTTATCATTCAAAATTAAGGCAATAAGTAGCCATATAGCTACTAATCGAAGGTTCTAAAACTTCAAAAGAAATGAAAATGCATGAACATTCCTACCTATACATGAAAAAAAAAAGTTTATTCAGACACAGGTGTCATCCCACACAAACACAGAGTGGTAGACTCATGTATATCTCCTCTCCAATCTCAATATCAAGCCCCTCTCTCACACTATAACGTTTCCTATCAGCTTTTACCGGTCTTCCTAACCCCGTCAATAGTTGCACATACTTCTCCAAACTGCCAGACACACACTGACTTGCTACCAAAAAAATAAAATGGCAAGTAAGACGCACATTCATTAAACCCAAACAGATAAAGATTCTTGAGAATAAATGAATTGGGATAGGAAGGGCCTCAACTTAAAAGAAAGTACAGTAAGAACCAAAGTGGCACTATTCCTTCAATTCATGCAAATAAATAAAACCTTAAAAAATTATGATAATGTCACTTATCAGGCAACACTATAAACACAACATATAACTATAGCTGAATAAAAAAAACCAATTTACTTACCCTTCATTGAGCTGATCAGTTGAGCTCCTGATATAGATATGGCTTGAGGGCATCCTCAAGAAATGGGGTCCTCCTTGACATCGAAAGAATGTAGCTCTCTGAAGACAGAAGGCCGATTTTCAAAATGTTTGAGGCACATAAATAACACCTTTGCTTAGAATTATGTCACGTAAATGTGATCGCTCGTCCTACCTGAAAACATGGTGGTATTGTGCTATCTACAACATATAGTTAGGATTCAGTGAATTGTCCTCAGTTATCTAGATTGTCTTAGAGCCTATCCCTAGATCTTCTTGATGTCCTCGTTTCATTGGACAATGTTTTCGTTTTCTTACACTTTACCTTACATAGATGCAATTGTAGGTTACCTACTTCAACCTACTTTATACAAAAATATTAAATATGAAGTTGCAATTTACCCATAATTTATAATTTAACCTGTTTTATAATTTACCCATTTCAAAAGTAAAATGTGTAACGTATTATAGGCTCGTTGCAAATTTTACAGTTCAAACACTCCTTAGCAGGTGTTGTAAAATGAAACAGATAAGTATTGAGAGATGGTACTATTGGCATATGGTATATATAACATTAGGTGCTAGACAACCACTATAAAATGCTATATTTCTGTAGAGCATGATTGTCATTAGTATATTAGAGCATCTCCAATTGGTCCCTAGCGCTCTTCTATATTCCTCAGGAGCCAAAACATAAATGTTCTCCAATTATTTCCTCTCTCTATAGTTCTCCAATCTCATCCCTATTTCTATAGAAATGGATAGAGAAGCTGTGCTCAGGTAGTAAAGAAAGCACTGCCTGTCATGATTTTTAGTTGAGTGTATTCTTTATCTCTTCCAAAGTAAACAGAGCACCTAGCATACTCTCTTACTGCAAGAGTACTTAGCATACCAATCCATCTACCCACATGAATCTTAATCTCTATCATTATACACTGACACGACACCCTATTCCAAGAGAACAACTAGGAAATGCACATTTTACGCAAAGTCTGTAAGATTTTACTTTAGGCATACAATATATAACCCTAGAAATGGAATCCGACTTAAACCAAACTTTGGTCATCTTCCAAAAGACCAGAAGAGTGACCCCTTTCTATTACTTTGTGGCTAGATGAGCTTGCCTTCCATTGCAATTTTTTTATTTTTCTTAATCTTTCCTTTATATGAATGCATTCTAGGCTACCTACTTTCTACATGATATTGCATGTCATATGTATCATTCATTCCTAAAACCATAAATTTATGATAAATAAAGCAATAATCATAACTGTGTGACTGGAAGTACTATTGAATGTAATCCTTAGGAAAAGTACAAAATCACTTAATAGGGAATTAGACCGGTAGGGGGTTGTAAAATGTGGCGTATGCACTCATAGCCTCATACAACAACCAATATCACCTCTTCTATAGATTAGAAAAAAATGGATAGACAAATTAATTTGGTAAATCATGACATGTTCCTGTAAAATTGAAGAAAACTTATTTGTTCTTGCTTAATTGACCGAATCATCGAACCATCATTATCTTTATTGATGCATCGAAAGGTAAGAACCATTATCCTTATAGAGTCCATAACTGCTATCGTCAACAACGTTGGATGTTTCCAAAACCGAATCAGAAGAATCATATTTTAGCACTCGATGGAATTTGATTTTAACAGAAAAACTGTTCTGAACACTCTCCCCGTATGAAACAACTTTCCTTTGGAGAAAATGAGCAAAGACCATTTTCTTACCAAATCTGCTGTCTAATGCTCACATTGTAGATATTATGCCTTCAACTTCTTTACGGACACCCTTACTGTGTTGATAAATAACTTTTAAGCCTAAACTAACAAAAATCTCCAAGAATCGTTAGGAACTAAAACATGGAACGATTACAAACCTGAATCAGTTGATTCTCGCCATCTATTTCAAGTAAAGCAACTATATCAGCTTCTTGGGTGGGGAATCAATTGACTCATATTCTTCATTTTGTTGAGGTTGAGAACTCGTGGCTTTTGGCTTTTGGGTGTTTTATTTTTTTTGGTTAATAGTAGTTGAAGGTGTTTTAGGTTTTTAGGATTCCTAATTGAAGTTGAAGTTTTTTTTTAGATTCAAATTTTGTGTTTGAATGATTCGTAGACTCGTAGTGATCACGAATTGGTTTAAAGATTAGGCATGTAATTGTTTTGTTCTTATTATATGTATCTCAAGAACATCTATCCAATATCCAGCAAATCCAACGTCTGATGTATTTTGTAGTAGGGACCGACTTGCAAATAATCAAAATATTGGTCTGACTTTTAATTAAATTTGTGTACCCACTTAAAAATTGTGCTGGCGTGGCCTCCTGAAAACCCATATGAGCATTTTCGCCCACTGTGCAATAATAGATGGTATTTGTTACTGACGGACCCCATATTTTGTTAGGCAAACCCCAAAAACAAAAATAACAAGAAGATAACTGCAAGCAGTGGGGGCGTGAGCAGAGGTGGAGAAGAGAGGGAGAGATGGGTTTGTGGGTAGAGAGAGAGAGAGTTAGGGCCCGGAACTGGCATACAGTTCAGCCTTGCCAGAACAATATCTCTTGCTCCAAGTCAAACCGGCATACAGTTTACTAAACAGTTAGTGTGGTTATATTCCCTAAAGGCTTAACCCATCGAGGATATTTGCAGTTTAAAAGAACTGGCATACAGTTCCAGCTGCATGGGGCTGAGAAAGGAACTGACAGTTTGACTTTCCCTTACTTAGTATCACTTGTTCCAAAGCAAATGGTCAGTCCCTTTTCAGTTGTCATTTTGGTTTATGGAGTATGAATAGGATAAATGAACTATACACAAACTTAGTTGGTAACTTGGTAAACACATGTATTGTTAACGTCTTTTATTTAGAACAAAGGCAAAAGGTGATGAAGAATGTTCAAGTCCCATCAACTAGTGCTAAAAGGAATCGATCAACGCGATCAAGCAATCAATCCAATGGTAGGAAACTGCGAAAAATCACTGGAGAGGGTATGGAAGAGGCAATTTATTGCATGGAAACTATTGCAATTTATGGAAAGGGTCGTAATATGAAGAAACAAATTACTAGTTCTAGTGTTTAACATACAGAAGAAGCAAAGATCATTCCTGAATTAGAAAATGTGTCTGACCTAGATAGCATTACTTTCATTAAAGCTTTAGAGCTCCTTGCTGATGACAAAAATGTAAGGGTGTTCATGGCGTTAAGGCTGGACAGGCATAGGGAATGGTTGCTATATCATCTAACCAAGAAATGATTTGGAATGTGGGAACTAAAGTGGTATCCATTTTGTGTTTGTTGCTGAAACTGCATATCTTTTCAGGGGTCATTCGGTGCTTTAGTTAGTTTTTTTCCTATAAATTTAGAATGGAGGGGATGCTAATGTGATGATCCATTTTGTATATGGTGCTGAAAATGTAGATTTTGTTCTGATCATTAGTTGCTTTGGTTGTTTAAGTCCCATTTAGATTTTAGAATGTGGGTGATAAGAGCCCAAAACTGTAGTTTTAACCCCTTAATAATCATACTGTTAGACCAATTATGTGAATAATAAGTAAGAGTTAATACTGATTACGTGTTTTTATGCATTTCAGGCTTCAAAGTCCATTATGCAAAATGTGCCACTTTTTAGCTAGATAAAGGAGCAAAAAGTCATTAACTTCGAATGCCATATCTTTGGACCCGCCTCCAGTTGATTGAGGCCTTTATGTCAAAACGACCGCCTCGGAAAGATCTTTGCAATGGTCCAAGCCTTGACCCAATCATAGGAGCAGAAGTGGACGAAAAGTCTGTGGAAGCCAACTGCAGCTGAAGAGGCCTTTTGGATCGAAAGAATTGGGTTTTGGGCTGATTCTGGCCCAACCCATGGCTCCAAGCCCATGCACGAATTTTGGATCTGGATGTATAAAAACAAAAGCTTAGCTCTTTGTTAATGGTAGCTAGTTAGACCTAAATTAAGATATAGAATTATAGATCTAGTTTTATTAATTAAATTAAGTTTTAGCTCCATTTAAATTCTTGTTTTAGATTAAATCTCCTGAATCATTGTTCTTGATTGATTAGATAAATAAAGTAGTATTTTTATCAAGTTTGAATTTTGTCAATTCCATTCTAGATCTAATTTCAATTCTTGTTCCTAGTTCATTCCATTAAATTTTCATTATTGTTCAAATTAAGTGTTTAGATTCAATGGGAAATGTTAGATTGATGATTCTTCCATTAGAGGGGTTGATGAAGCCTTGATGAAACCTTAGTTTTTAGTATAGAAACGCGTTGTAGCATCTATTCCAGAAGGTTTTTCCTATAAATTAGTACTTGGTAGAAATGGAACACTAGGGATTAGCTAATTGCCGTGAAAAATGAAGAATCGATCCATTCGAGGTTTCTAGAGTCAAACAATAGTATTTCCATAGCATTTGTAGTTAAATTCTAGTAATCATCTTAATTAAGTATCGTAGTATAATATTTGCTCTCATTGACTTAAGACTCCCATTTCTTAGACTTTTAGAGAACAATGTAGAACTAGAGTTGATTCCTACTCCACTTAGTGCAATTCGATCCATTTGATAATCAACCACGTAAAAGGATAAGTTTAGTTTAAAAATGTTCATCGCTTTTGTAAACTATTCATTTTATAGTTATCAGTGGGGACAAGAGTGATGATCCATTTTGCCCATGTTGCTAAAAATGTCAATTTTGTTAAGGATAATTTCATAAGGATTTCATTACTCATTAGGTGTTTTGGTTTTTATGACTATATAATTATTGGGAGATACTCATGACTTAATGAAGTTAGAATTTATTTTGGATTTGGTACTTCTTGTTGTTATGTTCTCTCTCAAAGACCTCAAAGAAACCATCGAAAAGTTTTCTCTAACTCTCTCACAAAGAAAAGAAAATGTCATATCTAACTCTCTCACAACAAAAAAGTCATTTTTTCACTCTCTCTCTCTCTCTCTTTCTTAAATTAGATGCCATTACATGAGATTTCATTGCTTCTCTTTTTCGGATTCCACTCTTTTCTTCAAATTTCCTAAGAATCATATGAAACAAAAATTTAAACCAACTAACAAAATCCATATTCAACCAAATACTATATTTTGGAATTATTTATAGTTATTTATAAGTTCTGAAGTTATACACTTATCCGAAAAGCTACGTGCCTAAGTATCATCCAAAATAGATTATCATATTTATCCATCACTATCCAAAATGCTATTGTGTAGCTATTGTACTCCACCCTACTAGAAAATTTTCCTAACTCGTACCATTCATTGATGCGTGCAACATTCATTATTCCAAGGCTCCAAGGGAGCCACAAAATCCTAGCTCATACGTAGTAAAGTATGTCATTAAAAATGCTTCACTAAAAATTAGTATATACAAATAATTGTCTATATCATTATGTTTGACATATATGATAGTATGTCATCCGAATAGTCATAGCCAAGAAAGTATGTTATAAGTAACACCTTACGAAGGTACTATATAAACATAACGATGTATGTGATTATAAATAACATATATAATATAGTATGTCATGGAAAATATCATAGCATACCGTCATACATAACAAAGTACATACCCAACGCGGTACGAATGTATTATGTAAAAATAATTTTATATGTGCTTTTAAATAACATACATAGTATAGTATGTTATGCAAAATTTCATAGAGTACAGAGTACGTGGTACATAAGATTGCATTGTAAAAACATGGATATATGTTATAAAAAATGCCATATAGGTTGTAGTATGTAATTAATAGTTTTATAAACAGAAAGTATATCATACTTTATGCCAAATATATGCAACTAGAAATGACATTGTGGAAGCATGCTATTTAATATAACATATGCAGTGAGATGTCAATGATTGAAGTTTTTACCCTGCGAAAGTATGTCACTTAAAGTGACATATCGACCTGTCAATTTTGAAAGAAGTGACATAACATATAAGTATGACAGTTATAGTGTCATATCTACTCGCAAAGCTTATAATCTATGCACAACACTATATAACAAAGAAAGTTTATATACGACAATGTATAAGCTGTCCAACAAGAGTATTAACATTCACTGTTCATAATTCAATGGTATGAACACTGAATGTTCATAGTCAAACAAGAGTATGAACATTCATTGTTCATAGTCCAATAGGATTATTGATGTAGAGATGAACTTATAAGTTGCAGATTTTCACAACCTATACTAAAGCCTATTGATTTCTTGTGAAATACCAGGGATTAATGGCTTCAAGGTTTGTTGATTCGTACACAAGGAATACCAACACAATGGAAACAAGAAAAGCGACTCTTAATATTATTAACTCTAACTAAAATGAAAACCCTAATACAGACTACCAGCCTTTATATAGGCGAAATAGGAAATACCCTAATTACCACAAAACTTGAAATTTTCCAAAAATGGAAAGTTTTGGGATAACCACATATTAATAAACTACTAATCAAAATAGAACTAACCCAATGGACCAAATCGAAAACGGAATCTCTTATCAAAAGATATAGCAAAAACAAAACTTTCCTAAAACGGCAAAAACGTGATTTTGAAGGCCTAAACGATGGATTTAGGGCCCGAGAGAGGGTGGTGCTTCGTTGTGAGTTATTCTTATTTTGACGTTTCCAATCAAATATGGCTGCGTCCATGTCTTTCCAACTTTGTTGTCACTTTTCAAGTTCATTATTGACATATGCATCATATGCCAAGTTCATTGACATATGCATTGGAAAACTGTACTGCATCAACTATGAACAATGAATGTTCATAGTCCAACAAGAGTATGAACATTCAGTATTCATAGTCCACTAGGAGTATGAACACTGAATGTTCATGGGTCAATTTCAGATACCCCCGTGTTTGAGAGTATGAACATTAAGTGTGGTGGAGTATGAACACTTAAAGTCCACTGTGTAGTATGGAGGACTATAGAGTAGCATTGAAGATAAGATAAGAGAGTGAAGATAAGATAAGGGTATAAAATATATTTCGACCAGTTATAAAATTTTGGCCGAGAACAACAAATTCTAAGAACATTCAACAAGCATGAAAAATGTCATAACTAAATCAAAATGAAAGAGAGATGAACTTACTCTAAGCCTACAATGGTTGGCAATGAAATTTCTAGTGGAGGAGTTGTTGATTTTGCGATTTCTTTATCGAGTTCGTCAACAATGGGAATTGGTGGCACTTCGTTACATTTTCTTTTTCGGTTTTGGTTGCTTGATCCTCCTTGTGTTCGTGGAGGCATGTTTAAAATAACGGTTTAGAACATTGATAGTTAGGGTTTAATGATAATTGTAATCTCCATGAAGTCATTGCTACATATGATATCCCAAACTTTATAAAAAATGTTATAAGAGAATGTTTGAAACAAAAGTTTGTGCAAAACGTGATTAAGAAACATTTGTCAGAGATTAAGATGTGTATTTGACTCTGGGTTACTTGTTCCATTGCCAATTCACTAAATTAATGCAAGTTCAAACAAGTGCCAAAATTAGCTATAAAAACAGGATTCATAGTACACTGCAGAGCATCATAAACATGCTCTGACTTATGTTTACAAGAGGAAAAAAAAATCTCTTTACATTTACTGTCTGACAGGAATATCCTTGCTAGTTCGCCAGTCCTGAATTCTTATTACAAATTAAGATAGCTTGTTCTAGAACCCATCAGTCCCTCATTCACTTTGTGCTGTAAAGGCAGCTGGTGTTCTTTTGTCACAAGACAAGTGATAAAGCTCACCTGAAGCTTGATATGCCTTTGGTTCCTACCTTAAACCAACAAAGCACTTACCATATTCTGACATTTTAATACTATTTACAGATAACTTAACAAAAACTAGTTAATACCATTTCTGACATATTCTAAGACATTGTACAATTTATGACAGTATATATACATACACAAAATAGATATTAAAGCCAAAAAATCTTGTCAGTACAAGGATAGTTACGAAAGGTCTAAATCCATAACATTTTTTGGAAACCTTTTATACCACTTCACGATCCTTGGTTCCATTATAGTTGCCCAATCCCAAGCTTCTGTGCATGCAAATGACTCCCACCCTAGAGCAAGTGGCGGAATAGGACTATCATCTTCAAGCACGAGTTTCACAAAATGTGTGCCTCCTCCAATGTGGCTTATTGCCGCTATCTGGACACGAGTTGGATCAGGAGCAGTCCACAAACGAAAGTATGACATACAATCATTCTCTCCAATGATGACAAGGACACACTGAAAAGTATTAGCAGCTAAAAATCCCATTGAAGGAAGTTCAAACCATTCTTTGGGGTTCATCGTATATGGAACTATACATCATAGATTTCTCTTGATCACTTCTTTTCGTTCTTCTCCACCCATCATTAAAGTATAATCTGCCTCATGTGAAATCAACTCTGTCAACATAAGAGCCTTCACAGTAATCCATGCATCATCTCCATTAGACCCTAAGCATCGTGCAATCGCGCTAAATCCACAATGTCCATTCAGTTTAACATCTTGCCAATCCACAATGAAGTCTCATATCAATGGATTTAAGTCACGTAACCCATCATCCCAATTAGACCCAATTTTAGGTAAATCTACAAACACTTGAATATGAGTTCTTCTTGGTTTTCTTTAGGATGGTACCAACTTCTTGGCTCTATTATTCTTGCTTTCTTGAGTTATAATTTGTTCCTCAATTGTTTGTGAATACCCGAAAGCTAAAGGCTCTTTCTTTGTGTCACTTTTATCTTTACAAGTCTTCACACTAATTTTTGTTCCGTGGGACCTACCCCTTATATTGGTGTTAACCCGAGGCTCTCGCTTGAAAGTTGCCTTTGGATCACCTAGTTCTACACACTTTTTCAGTATCAAAACCTTTTGTTCATCTGAAAGCGACTGAAACTTCTTCTAAATCTATGCAAGCTTGGGCTGAATATCAAAGGACCCATTAGGAAGATCAATCGGAGTGCTACTAAGCTGTCTCCACCTAGGGTGTATCAAAGATAAGGGGATGCTTCCCCTACCAATTAGAACAATTTCACATAACTCATGCACACAAGGAAGCCGATACATACTCTTGTAAACACAACGACAACGAATTTCATCTGTCCCAAATCTAACAGACCTTATTAGCTCTTTTGCTATCAAATCCAATGCATCTCTAGAAATGTACCCTCTAAGTTGCACATATGTGTTTTGTTTGTAACGATGATCCCAGAGATTCAAGCTCCTATTAAAAGAACTTTCAATTTTTGTCACTTGGTTTGTCAGGAGATTATTAATCAAATTAAAGTTTCGGCAGAAGTTACCATTATTGCTAGAACGCAAATGCCTCTTCAAATAGGAATGCATACTTTCAACTTGGTTAGTGCTCGAGGTACCAAAATGCATATAGAGATCTATCCAAGCTGAGACAAACCTTTCTTTGTACTTTGAAAGCCACTGGTCTTCTATGTATTCCACTACACCATAATGATCTCCGTACTCAAGTTTAAAACAACGTAGGTGTTCCAAGTACTCAACTT
Organism: Coptis chinensis; assembly: GCF_015680905.1. Classification (NCBI taxonomy): domain Eukaryota; kingdom Viridiplantae; phylum Streptophyta; class Magnoliopsida; order Ranunculales; family Ranunculaceae; genus Coptis; species Coptis chinensis. The sequence goes on from NC_141463.1 coordinate 42,858,791, forward strand.
CAGTACGAGCTGTTATCAGTGTTTCGAACATAAACATAAATTGTTCATACTCAACAAATTTCTCAAATGTTTTTTTGGCCTTTGTCTCGATGTTCCTCCTGATGTGAACTCGTCACAAGAAGTGTGCAGCTTCAGGAAACACTATATCTATCGCATTCATAAGTGCCAACTCACAATCAGTCGTAATTATCTCTACAGAAGTAGCTTTGTAGTCCAGAATATCACGCAACCTCTTCAAAACCCAAAGGTAAGAACCTTCTTTTTCACTTTCCAAATACCCAAAAGCAATACAGAATGTCTTCATAGTGGATGTGAACCCAACAACTTCAAACAATGGCATCTTGAACACATTCGTCTTGTACGTGCAATCCATGACAATGACCTAAGGAAAAAACTTTGCCAAATGATTTGATTGTGGATGTGCAAACAACAAATCTCTACATTCACCTGTTACTGGATTATCCCTACGAAACTCTATGTAACCAAATTCATCTAAATTTCTTTTAAATTCTTGCATTTGGTTTCTTCCACTCAATCGAACCAACTAATTCTTGTGACAATAATTGTATAAAGTGCTTTTGTTTGACAAATTATTGTCATCTCTCTGTTTCAAAAGGGGTAAAATTTTACGCGGTTTAACACCACTCAAAGACAAATCCTGAACAATCAATTTCTCTTCAGCTTTTAACCTTCCGACGAATGCACGACCTATAAGATGCTCCCGAATAGTATGATTATGAGTTCCACACATAACACTCAGTATCCATCCACCTTCATTTCGCAATTCCCCATTCAACACAAATGGACAGCCACATTTCTTCGAACTGGATTGCCTATATTCTTTCGTTTTTTTGTTCAATATTTTCGGCTTTACGGATGGTCTAAATTTTCCACTCCTTTTGCAACTCAAGAAAACTCTAGGTCTTCGCCCAAGTCCTGAATTATTAGACCTTGATATCACAACCACAACTCCAACAGTCATACCGACTGTCGAACACCATCAGATAAACGAGTGACGATCTTCGAAGACCTGCGTAAACCCTTGATCTTAGATACAATTGACGACAATTGTTTTTTGCTAAGTTATTGATAAAAATAAAAATACAAGATTTCAAATTATTACCTCAATTGTTGTAAATGATTTGGTCATATCGGGATAGCTAATTTCAACATTGTTGTAAAGTTCATCATCGAAATAATAATTTGATTGCAGTAGTGTTAAAGCTGATTCCATGTCATTTGGAGAACCTTGAAAGTTATCATTTTGATTTTGGCGGGAGAATTTATCTTGAATGTTGCTTCCAACACATGAGTCCATTCTTAAAGTGAAAATTGGGTGGGAATAACAACAATTTTGTGGGAGACTCAAGACTAACCTAAAAGAACAACATAGGGAGGGTGAGAAATTTCAGAGAGCATGAGTGGTAGGAGTGTTGGTGGAGTAGTAAGTACGGTGAAGAGCTCGTTTGAATTACAATGGGGTGTGGAGAGAGGTTTAAGGTTATAATAGTCATATTAACAAAAAATGGGGTGTGGAGAAAGCACTAGTTTTTTTTTTGGAATAAACTTGCCTTCTGTAGAGAGACAATCGGGGTGTGACGAGTATTACTCATAAGAGTAACATACATAGTATAGATACAAAATTTCATAGATTGCATTGTAAAAACATGGATATATGTTATAAAAAATGTCATATAGGCTGTAGTATGTAATTAATAGTTCTATAAACAGAAAGTATATCATACTTTATGGGTGGTCCAATGGAACAATGTAAAACAATTGTTTAAAAGTATGTCAATAAGAGTTTTATACGTTTGGTAATATGTCATAAGCACTACAATCACTGATATATATGACTATATATGTCATACTCAAATGTTATGTCACTTTTTATAAGATACGTTAATAAGAGTTTTATACGTTGGGTATATCATAAAATCACAGATAGATATGACACTATATATGTTATACTCGAATATTATGTTACTTTTTAAAATATATGCTAGTAAGAGTTTTATATGATATATATGACACTATATATGTCATACTCAAATGTTATGTCACTTTTTATAACATATATCAATAAGAGTTTTATATGGTGGGTGGGGGTTACAGTATATCATAGGATCATAAGCTAGAATCGCATATGACACTATATATGTCATACTCGAATGTTATGTCACTTTTTATAACATATGTCAATAAAATATGTTGGGTAGTATATATGTCATACTCGAATGTAATGTCACTTTTTATAATATATGCTAGTAAGAGTTTTATACGTTTGGCAGTATCCTCTATATTATTTAGCGCTAGAATCACTGATAGGTATGACACTATATATGTCATACTCAAATGTTATGTCTCTTTTTATAACATATGTTAATTAGAGTTTTATATTTTCGTTAATTGAATCACAGATAGATATGACACTATATATGTCATACTCAAATGTTATGTCACTTTTTATATTATATGTTAATAAGAGTTTTATACTTTTGGTAGTATTAGCGCTAGAATCACTGATAGATATGACACTATATATGTCATACTCGAATGTTATGTCACTTTTTATAATATATATGTTTGGTAGTATATCATAAGCGCTAGAATCACAAATAGATATAACAATATATTTGTCATACTAGAATGTTATGTTAACAAATGACCTATTCCTCTGCAACCGCTCCAACCTTCTGTTATGTTAATAGTCCAATTGTGATATAAACAAAGAATGTTCATAGCTCATGGCTATGAACAATTATTCATAGTCAATCTATGAACAATTGTTCATAGTCAATTGTGGTATGAACACTCATTGTTCATAGCTACCGAACAATCACTGTTCATAGCTACCGAACTATGAACAATCATTGTTCATAGTTCATATTATCATGAACAAAGAATATTCATAGACTATGAACATTGATTGTTAAGTATGCATAAGTGGGACTATGAACATCTCATTGTTCATAGCTACCGAACTATGAACAATTCTACTTTCTGGTATGTTTTTGTTCACACTCCCTTTCTCCCCATGCATTACAATCAAGAATTGGTTTCTTAATCTCATTACTGTCATTGGTAACTAATCAGGCAAGTCTTCATCATACGAGGAGGAACCAACAGGTATATTCACAATAATTTTAGATCTTCCGAACTCCTAGGAGAACTCATTGATAGATATGACACTATATATGTCATACTATAATGTTATGTGACTTTTAATAATATATATATATATATATATATATATATATATATGTTTGGTAGTATATCTAGAATCACAAATAGATATGACACTATATTTGTCATACCAGAATGTTATGTTACTGTTTATGACATATTCCTCTGTTCGGCGCTGTAAGAACGAACAGATCCATTTATGAACATATCATTGTCATACTAACTGACATATTATTGATGGTCTTGTCTCATGGTGAGGGACAACCCCAACATCCCAACAATAAAAAACAACATAATATACAAACAATGCTTGTCAATATAGCGTATAGAATATTGCTCTATTTTATTGATACCAAAGAAAATAAGAAAATAACACCATAGATACCGCTACAAAATAATTTAGAAGCCAATCTTGAAATCTTCACCATTAGGCGACAAATAGCACATGCTCCACTTGATCTAACTATTACAAAAATCTTTTTAGAAGATTAGCAACAACTGCTCTAAAGCTTAGCAGCATTGTACTCCTCTTTCCTAACGTCAACCATCCGTAATACAGAAAAAGACTCTCCCGTCGTCACTATAAAACTTTCCAACATTGAATTTCTCTGAAACCTTCCTCCCAACCTCATCCATGGGAAACGCTTTAAGTTCAATTGGAGAAAAATAGTCACTCTAATGGTACAATCTAAGTTTAGTTTACTCCCTACTAGAAAAATTACGTCGGTAAAAATTGTGACATACCTTCCAAATCTGGACACCTACACTTTGTGTGCTCCGTAGATCGACACTTGCTAGATTGCTTGGTCTTTCGAGATCCTCCTACTTCATTACCAACTTCCACTACGCCCACCAAACAAGCAACATTACCCCCCATGAAAATAACAAACAAGAAACATTTTCTTGCATTTATAAAAAAAGATAACCCGCAAAATTATCACTTACATCCAGTATCTCTATTTAACCCGTCATCATCCTCACTCACATCGGCAACTCTTGCAGCACGCTCAACATAGTTGCGCTTAGCACTTGGACCTGTAAAACAGTGCACCACAAAAAAGATATTGACGAATACAAATTAGAATCAACAAACTTTTGTAACTATTTAATGTTAACAGACAAGTGAGAATATGGCAATGGTATAAGAAACTTACCCCCATCGTTTGGATGCAAAAGTAGACATGTGGGCCTTGTGTGCCCGAAGATACCACAGTGGCCACACTTCTTTTTTCTTGTCTCATTCTGACCTTTCAATCTACTACGTTTATGTGGCCTACCCTTCAATTTTACGTGTGGTGAATCATTAACAAATGGACAATGGGTGGTTTTAGGTGGGGTGAAAGGCATCTCTACCTCGGTGGTGCCTTTAGAAGACAGAATGCCATCCATTGTACCACTTTCTGGTGGAATATAAGGCATTTCAAAGGGAGCTTGTGGACTGCCTTCAAAAGATCTAGAAAAAGATGATAACATGGATTTAAAAGCTTCACTGTTTTTGGCTATTTGAGAGGCCCACAAACATATCTTCTTGCATTTCCCTATAAGGTTACTATGACGAATAATAGAAGCAGCCTACGAAGAAAAACTTGGATCGTTATTTGGAACGATAGATTTTGCAACTCGTGTCCATCTCCTTAAAAAATAGCTCTGGGGTATTTCACGAAGGTCCTTGTGTTTGTAAACTGAAATGATATGTCTACATGGAAATCCAAAAGACTGAAATAGCCCACATGAACATCTAGCATCCTACTTTAAAAGGTTGTATTCCACACTGGTCTTTTTTTGCCTGTTCAAATGACGGCTGATGGTGTATACACAAATATTTTCACCCACATCACGTTTATCTTCTGTACTGTACATCGATTCCTCCTATAACTACTTTATAAAAGTAAGAAAAGCAGCTCGAGTATAGATGGATTCTGCCTGCTTTGCATATTCAATCAAGTGACTACCAATGAAAGGCTTTATCGTTGCAGTCCTTACCTCTTCTTCGTGCTCTCGGTGACGGATATTTGCAACTGCCAATTCCATTTTCCCAAATAGCTCAAACAGCCGCATCCCGGGCTTAACATGATGTCGTATAACAGAGTTAATAGACTCGTAATGTTGGTTGCTTCTGCAACCGCCAAAGAACTCACCATGAAGATACGATTCTGCACACCTCGCTCATTTCTTCTATACCTTCATCACCCTTGTGTTATGACTAACTTCATATTTTTCCACTAGTTGTCTCCACCTTTCTTCGAACCCTCCTCGAGAACGTTTCATAAACATAATAAAGCTAAACTCTGTTGCAAATCTAGGGATTTTGACATTGGTGATACAATTTTTCCATACGTGCCAAGAGCACAGCCGGTGTTTCGAATATGGAAGAATGATTAATTTAGGGTGTTCACCACACATTGCGTCAATAAATGATTTCAATACCCACTTATAAGCATCGTCGCACTCACTTATGATCATAGCAAAACCAAAAACTATAGTCTGTAGGTGGTTGTTGATTCCAGTAAACACAACAATCGGCATCTGGTACTGATTGCTCCTGTACGTTGAATCAAACAACAACACATCACCAAAGTTACAGTAATCCAGGAGGGAGGTGGAATCCGCCCAAAACAGCCCAGCCAATTGCCCACTCACAATTAACTCATAGTTGTAATGAAATAAAGGATCTAACTTCACCTTGTCCTCTAAGTTGGCAAGTAGTGTGTTGGCGTCGCCATCAATACAGCGACTTCTCCTCTCTTTTCCCATTTTGTTATACAAGTCTTTTTTCATAATACCAACATTAAGGAAACCTCCAGCTATATGTGCAAAGTGACCCATCACTTGGCATTTACGAACACCCACATCATTTAGGCACTTAGCAAATTCCAACGCTTCTCGACTCACATTTCTATGTGACCAAAGAAACATTGAACTCGGATGCAGTACAAGTGAATGTGTGTATTCCCTAATAAACTCTTTCACAGTCCACAACTTTGCTTCAGAATCAAAAACAACAATAATGCAGGCTTTACAATTGAACCTAGTGACCTATCTGAGTGTTCTTTTGGGTGTCATCGATTGGAGTTTATCTGCATGTTGTTTACCTTCAGCTGAACACACAAATCTCCACTTAATAACAACTCCATTTGCACATTTTCTATAAGCATCCTTACGAACACCGAAGCCCACTGATTTGGCATACTCATTATAAATAGTGTAGGCCTCGTCCGAGGTCTTGAACTACATAGATAAAAATGTTGCTTTGTCTTCTATATAAGCCCAATATGTATTAGACTCTTCAGCATCGCTATCACTTCTATCAATATTTTTATTCTCTATCAGGAAAACAGTTGATTCCACATCCAGAGAATCACTTTCATCATACGCAAAACTTTTGAAACATAGACTTCTAAGAAACTCTTAGTCATCATCGAGCCTTATTTGATTCGTCATAGGAGCGCCTACCTAAATAAAGAAAACATTTTTTTAGTACAAACGACCTAAATATGAAAAATTCTAATGTACCTTAAAGAGAAGAGGAAAGATTAAATCGACTTCAGTGATTGGATGATAAACTAACCTCAATGTTTGAACGTATTCAAACCGTGTAGTGTTGTTGGTTGTTGTCACTCTTTTTTGCTCTACTTCTTTGCTGTAAACTTTAGAGAGTGAAAGAAGTAAATGATTGACCATGAATTTAAGAAGAGGTGAAAGGGGTGAAGATTTGGGTGCGCAATCTAATTGAGAAGAATAGAAAATACGATAAATTGGGGATGAATGAAAATATGTGAAATGCCAACGCTACCCTTAGGTGGGCACTTCAGCTACCGGTTACGTGTTGGAAAATATGTGGTCAGGAATTGTGCGTAGCCATACATCACGGGCACTGAAGAACTGCTCTTAAATATTATGTTAAAATGTGAAATAGTACTATATATAGTATTTATTTTTCTTAGAAAGTTAGGGGTGCTATAACTCTTGTTAGCCGCGCTATAGGGTGCGCCCTGTATACAACAGTACGAATTTAATAGAAAACAAGAACAAATCCTAAAAATATCATGTTTTTCCAACTTGTAAAAAAATAACTAAAACGATATAGTTTGGAGTATCATTTTTTTTTATTCTTATTTGTAAGCTTGTTTTAAATGAGATCAGTAACTCTTTGATACTGGCGGGATTCGAGCCCCAGACCTCTGGTATCATCACCCAAAGGTTTTACCAACTTTGCTAGTCAGCACCTACAAAATGTGTGGGCAAACCTATTTTTAAAGAGATCAATCACCCAATAGTGTGTAGCGGGGTTCGAACCCCAGACCTCTGATATCATCACCCAAAAGTTTTACCAACTACGCTAGAAGGCACTTACTAATGTGTGGGCAAGCCTATTTTTAAAGGGATCAGTAACTCAATAGTGTCTAGCGGGGTTCGAACCCCAGACCTCTGATATCATCACCCAAAGGTTTTACCAACTAAGCTAGAAGGCACTTACAGTTTGGAGTATCATTGATTTAATGCTTACTAATTTTTTGAAATCTTGAAGAACATTATTAATCGATCAGTTTATAAATACATCAATGATGCTAATATGCTATTCGATCGGTTTCAAAACTTTATACTAACTTAAAGCTTCTGATGACCTTGGAGAACATTGTATAAAAATGAAAAAGAAACTGATACCATTACAAAACATTTAAAAAGTGCAAAATTATTAAATTAGTTTTCTAAATGATCATAGTGTCATAACACATCGAGTTTTAATTTTCCATTCTCAGTTACCTTTCCTAACCCCACCAATCTACATTGTGCACAAGCATGTGTGAAACCACAGCATATAATTCGAACTAAAGTATAATGTCTGCACAACAATCGCTCAAGAGTCCTAATTTTGGCCAATTGTTGTTCAACTCATCAATGTTGTACGCTTGCAGAGATGAGAAGATCCGATAAAGGTCCCCTTCCACTTGAGATCCTGTTGTAAAAGCATAATATTTCAAAATTTCTACAAAATCGTTTTGCAATTGATCAATTGCGATCCGGATTGTTTTTTTTTTCTGGATTATATTGTGGTCAATTGGAGTATCATTGATTTAATATTTTTTACTAAATTTTTGAAATCTTGAAAAACATTATTAATCGATCAATTTATCGATACATCAATGATGCTAGTCGATTGGTTTCCAAAATTTATACTAACTTAATGCTTTTGCCGACCTTGGAGAACATCGCATACAATGAAAAAGAAACTGAGTTTTATTTCTCCATTCTCACTTACTGTAACACCTCTATATTTACTATTTATAAGCACCAAAAAGTGTAGTTTACACCCCTTAATAGTATTATATTTAGGCTAATTATGTTTATAATAAATAAAGAGTTAGTATAGTTTACGTGGTTTTGTATATTTCAGGTCTTAAAGTTGTTTATGTGCTTAAAGACGCCATTTTGCATGAAAAACGAGTCAAGATGATTGCTAGAAGATTTCTATGTTTAAAGCCCAAGAATCAAGAAGAAATTTTTTTTTCAAGCCTAGTCAAAGCTGGGAAGTCAAAGTCAATTCGGGTAAAAAAAGAATAGAAAAGTTAACAGAACTTCAAATGGGCGTATCTTTTGACTCGAGCTTTGGAATTGGGCTTACTTTATGTCAAACGACTGGCTCGAAATAAGATTTCGAATGGACCCGACCTAGCCCCAATTAGAGCTATAAAAGTTGACGAAAAGGGCATTGAAGTAATTTCCAGTAGCTGTGGGCTAGGGCTGGGAATGGAGCGGGTTCGGGTCGGATTCTCACTCAAAACTCTTTACCATATTTTGATCCATCCAGATTCAGGTTGGATTTCGGATATCCATATCCATTAAAAAACACCAAAAAATACACTATTTTAATGATTTTCATATATAAATTAATTTTTAAGCATCAAAATATAAATCTTGTTAAAATAATTTGGGTTTATAGATATTCGGGTCAGATTCTAGTCACAAACATAGAAACCATATCCATTAAAATGGATTCGGATATGGTTAGATTCGGGTCGCATCCCGTACCATTTCTAGCCCTAGCTGTAGCCTGATTAGACTTAACCTAATGGACTTTGGGCTCACATTAGAGACCCAAAATCCCCCTTTTTAGCCCATGCACGAAAATATAACACTAACCCTCTCCTATATAAAGAGGGCTAAGATTAAACCTAACTTGGCTACTCCCATCATTAGTTTAGTTTTAATTTATGGTTCTCTCTTCTAGCTCCCTCTTTTTTTTAGTGTAGAGTAGGTTAGTGTAGTTTAGGGTTAGAATTAGTTTTATAATTGTAGCCTCCATTAAAACCTATCAATAAAAAGCTTTAGTTCTTCAATTAAATTCTTGTATTTTATATTATGTCTTCCTATTTTTATTTAGTTAGTATGATTCCAATGACACGAGGCTAAACCTCCTTTAGAAGTGGTTTATGAAGCCACGTGAGGATAATTAGTAGTTAGTTTTATTATTGTTTTGGATAAAAACTTCAAGTTCTTCGTTGTGAGTGTCTAGAGATAGATCTCATAACGGAGAACTAGAGATTAGAAACTCCATCAAAGAGAACTAGAGATTAGAAACTCTCATACTAGTCAAACAATGACTATAGGGATCAAGAAAGGCAATTTGATGACTAAACTAATAGCCAATCTAATCGTTTGGTAGATTAACCCCTTTTTAATCCTTTTATCATTCATCAATTTACTGTTTTCATACCTTAGATTTACTATTTTCATAGCATATTATTACTCTCATTAGTGAATAGGTTTAATTAGTCTAAATTCGTGTCAAGTACGTGCAAACAAGAGTGGATCGAAAACGATTACTCCCATATATCAACATATTTGAGAGTATTCACTACACCAGAAAAGACATTTACTAACGGTTATATCCGTTACTTATATTTTTACTAACGGTTATATCCGTTAGCTCTGGGGCGTCACTGTCACTTAGGCCAAATTTAGTAACGGATATAACCGTTACTGATAATAATTTTAGTAACGGTTATATCCGTTACTAAAATTCTTTATAACAGATAGTCAATAGCTTATGGCCCGATTAAATTTGTCATTTCTAACGGATATGCTATTTACTAACTATTGTTTGTAACGGAAATATTCGTTAGTAAATTGTAGCCACTAAAAAAAAAAATCCTAGGTCAAATTGTCCACCATGCCCATCTAGTTCTAGCAAATATGATATAAAAATCACACTCCACAAACTAAATCAACAAATGAATAACAAAAAACAGAGCCACATATCAATTAAATATTATTATAAAAATATAGTCATCAATGTAAATCCCAATTTACAAATCAAACTTACATAGAACTGAATTCACCTAACCTAATCTTGGGATGTCAGTCATAGAAAATTGCATTTATGACCTAACTCATTTATGTGCATGCTCACGTCAAAGTTGGTTAGAACATTAATCTCTCTATTCAATTGCTACAATGTCGTAAACACGAGCAACAACCTTTTCTTGAGTACCTGCAACAAATAAGAAATCAATTAAGGCACATGCATTAACATCCAGATAATTATAATACCGAGCCACCTAATCCAGTTGCTTACCCAATATACGAGGAATATGATAGGAACAACCAATTTCTATTTTATGAACCTACCATGCATCAAATGAAAATGACATACTTGGCAACATAAAGGTAACGAAGTTGAAATAAAATAGCTAGATGGAAAAACAAACCACCCCCCCAAGACCTTGATTATGTACAACATGGTAAATCATGACATATAACGAATAAAAATAATTGTAAACTGGAGAGTTATTTAATTTTCTATTAGACATGTCATATAATTCCAACTCATAACAACACAATGACACAAAAATCTCAAGCCACCATGCCCATGTCTTAAGTTTCCAAACTACTTCACACATACATAAAGGTAGAGCAATCCAAAAATATTTCAAACATACAAATAAATATCAATCATACTTCAGTCTACCATCTATATGCCCTCATGGAAGCCAAGTTAAGCCTAAGATTATATAAGATATACTAGTTACTAAACCGTTTTAGAAGTGCTCATAAACTTCCCAAGACCAAAAGTTCAATCTTGCTTCAAACACGTGCTTAATAAGAAAAATACATATAGTAAAACCATATAGTAAAACGAAGAATATGATAGATTTAATATGGGTTTTCACTAACCAGGTAAGTCGATGAATGCATCTGGCTCCCTAGCCATCTTTGTTGTCCTTTGGTGCACATCTGCAATTCCCATAACTTCTCCCACTATTTCACTACTTATTTGACATAGGCATGCAAGAAGAAATACACAAATAAAACCAATTACACAAAGCAAACAAAGAAAAAGCAACAAGAAAGTGAGAGAAACATTACAAAATATTGTGCTTACAAAATATCTTGATTACAAAATATTCTAAAAAAAAACCATAGTGAATGCAAACAAAAAATAAAAATAAAAATACAATTAGACTCTTACTTCAAGGACTTGTTGCTCAACTGTCCTATCATCAGAAGCAACCCTTCCACCAATGTAAGTCAGGTAGTGCATGAGTAATTTAGTTGTCTCTGTCTTTCCAGCACCACTTTCTCCACTGATCAAAATAGACTAACTACGACCCTCGTTCACCATTGCCCAACAAATCGGATGTACCCAAACACACGTTCCAATCCATAGAACCAAATAATGAGGTAACAATTCTAATGCAACCATTTAATATATAATTACCTATATGATGCATCTGCCACAGCAAAAACATGAGGACTTAGCACACCGAATGTAGCCCCTTTATATTGCTCCATCATGTGCACGTTATATAAATGTGGTAGTTTCGTAAATGGATTAACGACAATCAATATGCTCCCCGTGTGTCTAAATGAAGACATAAATACTAAAAAAAAAAAAAAAAAATCAATACAATATTTATCACAAGCACTGTCCACTTAAACACATATAATTCATTACATATTTCCATTTAAAAAACACATAAGTTGGTGCAATCCAATTTACAAAAAATGCTCACTCAGTATACATGTTGTCTAATTAATTAATTAAACCTCATAAAAACTTCCGTCACATTAAAACGATAAACTGACTAGTGCAATTAAACTTTACATAGATATCATTCAATGCATATCTTCTAGCAAGATTAAAAAAGAATTTCATGTTCATTCAAATAAGGTAATTTTGTCATATCATCAACTCCAACATGATCAGCATCTGCATCTCTCGTAAACAATTTATCCGCCAAAACAAACATCTAAACAAAATCCCAAAACAACAATAATCAATTACTAAACATTCTAAAATAAAGATAATTAAACAAATAATTAAGTTTATCAAACCTTCTTTCCAGAAGAAGTAAGGATTTGAATCTGTTTTCCAGAAGAAGTTGGAATCTGCTGACCCTATGGAAGATAGTGATCAAGTTATTGTGCTTGAGCAATTTATCTCACAAAAATCACCAAACACTTACAAGAAGGCATATATATAGACTCCCTTTTTTATGCTCAGAAGTCAGAACACAACCATAACTTGCCTAACCAATAAAGTGTTCGCCCAATCCCCAATAACATACAGACATAAGGGTGTCAATGCTATGGCCTTGAGGCCATACCGTTATTCACCTAAACTATAGTGATGCTAATGTACCTTGAGGCTGAAAAAATGAGGGATAAGTTTGTTTGGTGAAACTAAAACTTGTATTCAGGGGCGTGGTTTTATCAATACAAAATCATTAAGGCTATTCGTTCGGTGAAATATATGTTTGTAAACAATGAGGATGGAGGAACAGAAGAAGAAAATTAACAAGTAGTAAGAAAAGAAACAAAAACTAGAGTGAATAACGATCGAGTAGTACTTACTTTTGGTTCTGGAGTTGCAGAGCATGCCATGGACTATAATAGGATCATTGTCAGCCTGTAGGGAAACCACAGGAGGCAAAGAAGGAGAGTAGGGATTTCCAAGTGAGGGAAGAAGAAGAGGACAACACATTGCCGATTAAGTGTCTATTGAGCTTGACAGTAGTAGGGTCCCGGCCGAAGAAACGAGAGATGAACCCCATGTCCACCTTCTCATCTTCCAACACCACTACTTCTTCTACACACTGCTTCGACACAGACAGACAAAACAGTTTCACAAAGTAACAAGAGTTATTATTTTCCAAGACTTATTAACAAAAATCCAGCCAAAAAGACTAAGCTTGATTTCAACTTTCATCACTTACCGAAGACCTTTGTCTATTAACTTTTGCATTAGATTTCTTGTTCATCTCAATGATATCATCTATTCCATTCAAACAAATATAGGTTATTCACAAGCGACAAGCCACTTCTAACCAGAACCGTTGGCATATATTTATAATTGCACAATGATGAGCTACAATCTCCAAAAATGATTACTAACTTACCCAAAGATGTGCATGCTCAATTTCTTGTCAGTAAGAGCAATTGCTTCAGCAACAAATGTTCTAGACGCCATATGGAACTGATAAGGAAACATCAAAACATTCATTAAAACTTTTAATTGCTGCTCGAAAATCATGCTAGCAAGTAGAAATTCAGTGAAGCTTTTGAAAGCCAGATTTCCCTTTTGAAACCCTAAATACTCAATAAATTACACTTTTTTAAGAAAAAAAAACTACATTTATGATGAATTGGGTTTCCGGAAAACTAACCCTACACTTGAAAAACTGACTTCTGCAACAATAGCTCCCTAATTCAATCATCCAAAATCAAATTCCCAAATCGAGTGACAATAAGTAGAAAAAAATTTCAAGTGAGGAAGAGAAATAACGGTGTACCTCCGGTTTTAATCGAAGATCGAACCAGATTTATCTTCTTCATCTTCATATGCAGTGTGATATATTTGGAACCCTAGGTTTGAAATTTGAATAGCATGGAGAGAGTCGGGGTTTGAGAGAGTTCTAGTCGGGTAGAACAATTAATCCTTTATTGTTTTGCCTTTTATTTGCTAGAAAAATAATTCAAAAACAATTCAGAATATAAAAAGAAATAAACTAACGGATAACTTGATAAGTAACAATTATATATGTTAGTTACTTGGTTAAGAATATATCCGTTAGAAATCTAAAATATGGTATGTTAGAAATTGGGCCTTATGGTGTAGTGATTAGTATATATTTATTAGCATGTTTTAGTACTGTAGAAACACTATTTTTACATATATCTATTAAATCTTAGTTATCAAATGCCGCTGTTTGCCATCTTGCTTGTTTACGTATTGCGTGTTTAGATTATAAAAACTGTTTTCACTAGTCACTAACCAAATCACTGTTTTCACTATTCACAATTTTCTAATTTATTTCTGCTACTATTTGAGTGCATATGAGTTGAGAAACCAACTCCCTGCAACTCCGTGACCTGACCCTAAAAAGTTCATCCTCCTATTTTTACTTAAGAGAGCGCCCTCGCCCTCATTTTGCCTGTCTAGAGTGTGTCTCGCGCTCCTTTAACCTATTTTTTAGCGCGCCAGCACCCTATTTGAAGTAGAATTGATTTTTTTTTTTATAGTAACTGCAATATTACATCACGAGTACAGTATAGTAGTCATATGTGATAGGGTTATATACTAAAAGCATTACTTTTGTATTAACTCTAATTCTTTATATTTTGAATGTGAATCATATGGGCAAATGTTATGCATATTAGTTATATGCATGTGTCTAATACTTTATGTTGTAGATGATATGGTGTGGACACACAGAAGATCATATCATCAGTACCTTATAAAGTATAAGTAATCGTTAACAACCTAGATGGATTTGGACAAACCATTGGTACGGTTGTAGTATAATCTGGTATTAGTCTATCTTGACTATAGGATTACACTAGTACCCTTTGTGTGTATTGAACATGACCAAGTGAGGTTGTTTCTCTTTATACTGACTATATAAAAGAACAAACGCCTCTGTTATTATGGATGTTTGTCCTCTTAATCCGGATATAATAACGAGCAATTACGTGCATTGTACATTGCTTTAAATCAACAATGAGTGAGATTCATTTGTAAATCAACAAACTCAATAGATTGGGTAATAACATTGTATGTAAGGTGTGTTGTTGATTATAAAAGGAATCCATGTCCTGCAAGAAGTCGGGTTGATGATGTCCCCTTGAGGAGCTTAAAAAGATTGTATTGTAAACCCTGCAGGTGGATTTATTCCCACATGATAATGAGGTTAAGTGGTACTACTCAAGGACAAAAGAAGTTGATTAATGTAGTTGTCAGTAACTTGACTTAATCAACGGACATTTGATATATTAAACACGGGGAGATCAACAAGCATATAATATGGAGCCCATAAACGCAGACACGAAATTTGAGATTAGGGCGGTAGTGCAACAATGGCCTTTAGTGGAATAAGCCATTTGTTGACGGACTTGGGCAGTGTGTTCTGGACGAACATGGGAAGCCCAAGCTTGTCAGGAGGCCCAATCCTAATTTCTCCTCATGGTCCCTGTTGTAACCTATAAATAGAATCCCTTCTCTCCTGGCCAAAATTACTATTAACTCTGGATTGAAAAGAGAGGCAAGGAAAGAGAGATCCATAATTGGATCTAGCTTTGTGAGAAAGAAGGGGGTTGGTAGATCGTTGCCCACACAACGTCCAATCTATTGAAAGGAATACAACAGAAGATCAAGGGGTTGATTGTTGATTCAGAATCATAGCTATTGGATTCTCAGAGTTAGATTAGACGGATCTACAGGTATGTTTTCCAATCCAAAATTGTGAACCCCATTAATTCTGTTGCGCGTGGGTTTTTGCAGTTTGTAGAACTTTGCATTCTGAAATAACAGTTCCTACAATTGGTATCGGAGCAAGGTTGATTTGTTGGTAGATGTAGAACTGTTCTAACTTGGTTTTGCAGGCATCTAGACTAACTGTTATGCTCAGAATGATTTCTGAAAAGAAATGGATTGATTTTTGTTTTTATGAAAAATTGATTGGTTTTACATCTTTTGATTATTGGTGGATGTAATTTAAATCACGGTATGTATCATGTTATTTGTTTATTATCATTGATGTAATCATATGTAAAGATCAAAAGTTCAAAAGATCAAGAAATGGATTGATCGAGATCTGAAAAATTGAATTTTTCTCGTGGAGCACAGGTGGAGCGCGGGTCATGCTCAAGCACCTAGAAGTCGCAAAAGGAAGGAGCGCACATGGAGCGCTGGTCATGCTAAAGCGCCTGGAAGTGAGCGTACCACACGCCTTGGACAGACACATTTGGAGCGCTGGTCCCACCCTTCATGACAGAAAAAGAAATTTTTTTTCTCTGTGAGATGAAATCTGTTTGCTGTTCGTGGTCTATGGGGCAATTTCTTGAGGTTTCTAGTGAAGGAAATAGGTCACGATTTCTTTAAAACAAAAACAAAACAAATAGGGCCCCAACCCCCTCCCGGACTTTCTATGAGGCAACTAAAAGAGTTCGCTAACGGGATGGAATGAATGAATATGGGCCATAACAGTTGGGAATTTTTTTTGCATTTTATTGTTCATATTTGCTTATTCTATATACATGTTTTTATTTGTGGATGTTGTAGGAACCGTTATTTCAGAATGAATATTTCTACAAACCGTGAAAACCACACGCAGTGAAATTAATGGTTCTCACGATTTTGGATTGGAAAACATACCTGTAAATCCTTTTGAGATGACTTTGAGAATCCAATAGCTATGAAATCCAAAATCAACCTCTTGATCTTCTGTTGTATTCATTTAAAAGATTGGACGTTGTGTGGGCAACGATCTACCAACCCCCTTCTTTCTTATAAAGCTAGAACCAATTTTGGATCTATCTTTCCTTGCCTCTCTTTTCAATCCAGAGTGAATAGTAATTTTGGCCAGGAGAGAAGGGATTCTATTTATAGGCTACAACAGGGACCATGAGGAGAAATTAGGGTTGGGCCTCCTCGAGGCTTGGGCTTCCCATGTTAAGCCCATAATACACGGCCCAAGTCCGTTAACAAATGGCTTATTCCACTAAAGGTCATTGTTGTACTACCGCCCTAATCCCAAATTACGTGTCAGCGTTTATGGGCTCCATATTATATGCTTGTTGATCTCCCCGTGTTTAAAATATCGAATGTATGTCGATTAAGTCAAGTTACTGACAACTACATTAATCAACTTCTTATATCCTTGAGTAGTACCACTCAATCTCATTGTCATGTCGAAATAAATCTACCTGCAGGGTTTACATGACAATCCTTTTGAGCTCCTCAAGGGGACATCATCAACCCGACTTCTTTCGGGACAGGGATTCCTTCTATAATCAACAACACACCTTACATACAATGTCATTACTTAATCCATCAAGTTTGTTAATTCACAAATGAATCTCACTCATTGCTGATTTAAAGCAATGTACAATGCACATAAGTGCCCGTTATTATATTTGATTAAGAGGACAAATATCTATAATAACAGAGGCGTTTGTTCTATTATATAGTCAGTATAAAGAGAAACAACCTCACTTAGTCCTGTTCAATACACACTAAGTGTACTAGTGTAATCCTATAGTCAAGATAGACTAATACCAGATTATACTACAACCCTACCAATGGTTTGTCCAAATCCATCTAGGTTGTGAACGATTACTTATACTTTATAAGATACTGATGATATAATCTTCTGTGTGTTCACACCATATCATCTACAGCATAAAATATTAGACACATGCATATAACTAATAACATATATAATATGCATAACATTTGCCCATATGATTCTCATTCAAAATATATAGAATTAGAGTTATTACAGAAGTAATGTTTTTAGTATATAACCCTATCACATGGGTATCTTTAAACATGGTCGGCCAATAAAGACCGCATTGTAGAACTTTGGCGGCAGTTTTCTTTCCAATAAAATGACTCCCGCATGATTGTTTATGGCAGAAGGATAATACTTCATTATGCTCCCACTGGGGAATGCAACGACGAATTATCTAATCTGCACAATATTTAAAAAGATAGGGTTCATCCCAGTAGTAAAACTTAACTTTGGCCAAAAATCTCTTGCATTCTTTCCTGGTCCATATGTCAGGAATGATCTCAGACACTAAAAAAATTACTATGTCTGCTGACCAAGGTGTAGAAAAAATTGAATAAAGATGCTCATCTAGAAAAGAGTTAGATATCGATTCAGAATCACTGTCATCCTCATTAGTTATCCTAGATAAGTGATATGCAACTACGTTTTCACCTCCTTTTTTATCCTTAATTTCTAAGGTAAATTCAGTTAGGAGAAGAATCCAACGAATCATTCTTTGCTTAGCGTCCTTCTTCACGAGAAGATACCTAAGTGCAGCATGGTCTGTATAAACAATAGTCGTGGAACCAACTAAGTAGGTGATAAGAGCCCAAAACTGTAGTTTTAACCCCTTAATAATCATACTGTTAGACCAATTATGTGAATAATAAGTAAGAGTTAATACTGATTACGTGTTTTTATGCATTTCGTGGCTTCAAAGTCCATTATGTGCGAAATGTGCCACTTTAGCGAGATAAAGGAGCAAAAGTCAGAGAACTTCGAATGCCATATCTTTGGACTCAGACCTCGGATTGAGGCCTACCTTATGTCAAAACGACCGGCTCGGAAAGAGCTTTGCAATGGTCTAAGCCTTGACCCAATCAGAGGAGCATAAGTGGACGAAAAGTCTGTGGAAGCCAACTGCAGCTGAAGAGGCCTTTTGATCGAAGAATTGGGTTTTGGGCACGATTCTCGCCCAAAACATGGCTCCAAGCCCATGCACGATTTTGGATCTGGATGTATAAAACAAAAGCTTGACTCGGTGTTAATGGAGTCAAAAGGGCGTTAGGTTAGGTAGATAGGTTAGAATAGAAAGTAGCCATTAAAATAGCTTCTAGATCTAGATTTAATTGTTTTATTTAATTAGTTTCAAATCCTTTATTAGATTAAACCTTTGAATCTTGTTCTTCATTTAATTAGATCAATAAAGTAGTATTTTTTATCAATTTCGATTTTGTCATTTCCATTTCTAGATCTAATTTCAATTCTTGTTCTTATTTCATTTTAGTCATTAATTTAGATTTCATTATTGTTTAAATTAGTAAATTTCAATGCTTTATATTATGTTTAGTTTTAATCTAAATGGGAATGATTGCGGAATGATTCAAGGCTAAACTCCATTAGAGGGGGTTGAGAAGCCTTGATGAAAGCTTGATCCCGTTTATCGTAGAGTCGTCGTAATTTCTATTCCACGCCAGAAATAATTAGTTCACCATGAGAATGGGTTTAATTGTTCACATGCTAGTTATAAATTGGTAGAAATGCCATGTGTAATTAGGGATTAGGAAGAACCATTGTTCTCGTGTAGCAGTTCAATTCGATTCTGACGGCGACTTCGTCGTTAGTGGATTAAGTTGAGTTAAGGTGGAATCAATCCCCCCTCTAACTCCTTATCATCGAATCAATGTAGCATTCCCTTAGTTGTCTGATAATTGACTAGTTGCATTTCGTGGGTAGTTGCATCGTAATCTAGTTAAGTAATTAAATGGAAATCTCTCATTGACTTAAGACTGATTTCTTAGACTTAGAAAACAATCCATGCTAGGGAACTAGGAGTGGAACGAACTTCCTACTCCACTTAGTGCAATTCGCATTGACAGTAGAAGATTTGATAATTGAGACTAGTAAAAGTAGAGTTTTAGTTTACTTACGTTGTGAAACCATCGTTCATTTCGTAGGTAGACTATTCATTTCACTTTTATCAAATGGCGCCGCTGCCATCTTAGTTACACTTTAGCATTGTTTTCCTTGTAGAAGTAGTCATTTTTAAGTCCCATTAAACCCACCCACCCTTGTTTGTTTCATCTTGTAGTTTGCCCGGTTCAAATAAGACAAATTCGCGAGAAAATACACGGGCCCGCTACAAGGAGGAGGCGACCAGCTAAGTTCTTGGAATTTCATCTACCAAAGAAGCGCCACCACGCATATACCAAGCGACCAAAACACCGAACTTCGACTTCACACCGAAAGCGACCCACCCCATTTGGGCTGACCGCCTAAAAAAACACTAATCTGAAAATTACTTTCGGCCGAAGGCCTTTTCTCTTGGCCTTGGCCAGAAGTTAAAATTTCCGGTTTCCACGCTTTGATTCAAACTTTGATCTTTCATATTTTTCAGTGTTCTAACCTCGCTATATACACCAACAAGCGTAAACAAGACGCTATTCATAAAGCGAAGCAAGGGCGCCATCGGTATTCCTTTCTTCCATACCTCGCATCTCCGTTAGAGGTTTATACTAGTATATCGAATTGTTTGGAGTGTTGCATGTTAGTTAAGTTCGACTTAGTCTTGCATGAGATTAAGGTCCGCCGAACAAAAAACACCAACGAAAATACACAACAACATCAACAATCAAATCTATCTAGTATACCACCCACTACACCTCTAACTACTATTTCACACACACCACCGATATAATGGGGAAGAAAGAGAGACTCCTCTCGGACTTCTACAAAGCCTTGAGCGATAGCCCCAAATCTTGCATCGTTCTAGCGGACCCGGTGGAATGGGATTTGAGAATCCTCCAAATATTTTTAATTTGTTACCCGCTTTTCATGGTTTAGACCATGAAAACCTTATCAACACATCTAGGATTGAACAAGTCCTAACAACATTCCACCATCCCACGGTTGGTACGGAACAAATTAAATTAAGGGTATTCCCTTTCACCTTAGCCGATAAAGGCGTCTTTAGTTAACCGCCCAAAGCCCTAATTACGGGACTCGTGGGCTAAACTTGTTCAAATTGTTTATGGAACATTTTACCCACCCCTAAAGACGGATGAGATGCTTTCCAAGATTCATTTCTTTTCGACAAAATCCTCATGAATCATTTTCAGAGGCTTGGAATCGTTTCACCGATCTGCTTATAGAGTGTCCACACCATAACCTAGCAAAAGACACGTTAGTTCGTGCCTTTTTCAAAGGACTTCAACATCACCATAAAGAAGTCCTTGACATAATGAATGGGGTAGTTTCTTAAGCAAAGGAGCCTCTGAGGCTTATAAATTTTAGAGGACCAAACTAAGCGAAATAATAATTGGGGGTAGTGATGATATCCCCGGCCCGCTAGTTCTACTAATACGCTTAAAAGGCTGCCAAGATGTTTGAAATTAAACACGATTCCGGAAGCTTAAAACTCTAATCGAATCACTTACTAAAAAGGTTGAAGCCATTACAGTACAACAAAAGCCTATCCCGTCATGAATGTAAATTCAAACCCATGTAGTTTCGGCTTTGAGTCCCGAGCATCCCGACTCCCATCGTCCTATAGCCTATGAAACGTGGCTTGTTCCATTAATAGTGAACCTAACGCCCTTGGAGACAAAATCCCAACTACGGTTGGAGAAATAACCAACAAGTCACACCTCAAGGGTACAATAATCAATATGTTAGGCCAACGATAGCTTTAACCAAGCTCCACTACGACAGGGCGAGGGTCGGGTAATTTTAATAATTATAACAACCAAGTGCAACCTCGACAAGGTCAAGCACAAGGTCAAGGTAATTATAATAATTATAATGCTAATAGAGGTATCGTTCCGTCAATAATAATTATCAGAATCCACCAATAAATAATTCACGCGAAATAGTTCCACCACACCACACCGGACTACTACACCCACACAACCGATCGCCTTTGACACCTTCATACAAGTGAGCCAAAAACTTTTCCAAACCATGGCTCAATCTAACCAACAGCTTCTACAATCCGTTAATAATTTAACCCAACAGTTGGCTCAAGATAAAGCCCAAACCAAAGGTGTGTTGCCAGGTCACGCAATACCTAATCCTAAAACAACAAACACAGCCTTTGAGGTAACCGATAATACTAGTAATGAATATGAAAATGTAGGGGAGATAAATGACATCACCACTCTCCGTTCTGGCAGAGTGGTTGATAACAAGGTAACTATGCCTATAGTTACCCCACCAAGAGTAACCCTACACCTACTATTTTACTAGATACCCCAAATAGAAACTGAAGAGCCTACCACCGTAGAGGTAATGCCACAACACAACCTAAGAAACGAAAAGCCACGGTTAAACATCCAGGTGATACCATTGCTAAATATAGACAAAACCACCGCTTCCACAAAAATTAGCCATGTTAACTAGGGATACAAATTACGAGGAGATTAGGACGCGTTTTAAGAATCTAACTATAAACCTTCCCTTCCTCGAAGCTATTAAAAGCTGCCACATCATGCTAAGTTTCTTAAGGAATTGTGTACTACTAGGCGTAAGACAAATATACCAAAAGACGCCTTTTTAATAAAACAATTCCCAACCTTATCCGAAAATAATGGAATTGTTAAGTACAAGGACCCCGGTCGCCCCATCAGATTAATGCACCTTAGGAGATTCCTATATCTGACGACCGTTATTAGACTTGGGGGCTAGTGTCAACTTACTCCCATTTTATTTGTATAGACAAATAGGTCTAGACGAGATGCAACCCATTAAAATGACGTTGTAATTAGTCTGATCGGTCTATTAAGTATCCTAAGGGTGTAGTCGAAAAATGTCTTTGGTAAAAGTTCGTGATTTCTACTATCCGCTGATTTTGTAGTCCTCGATACGTAAGTCGCTAACGACTCGTCCCGATTATTTTAGGGCGCCCTTTCTTGGCAACCGCCAATGCGCCATTAATTGCCGCTATGGTTCAATGTCCATGTCTTTTGGCCATCTTGTCGTTGAAGTCAATGTTTTAAAACAAGGACACGCTTACCCGATTCGTCTATGGATGGAGAGGTAAGCATGATCGAGAGCTTCGCTCGAGATTATTTCAACAACACGTTCCCTGATAGTCATATGCCCAAAATTCTTTCCTTTGGAAAGTCAGACTCCAACATTTTCATCCCTACACTAGTCGATACACATATTATTGATGAGGACGGGATAGATGACTTTCTCAAAGATGTAGAGGACTACCATAGTAATGTGGATATGACCAATCTAGATGAGGAATTCGATGAGTTTTTTCGAGTAGGTGACAATTCACCCTATCAAGAACTAACTTGCACAACATCCACCTCGATTCCCCTCCTTCCACCCTTTCAAAGGAATATCGAGTTTGCACTCGATCCTTTTGTTTCTCCTGTGCTTCATAATTTTTTAAATCCTCCTAGCAAACAGATACTTCAGAAGGACAAACTATTTGACACCTTCATTTTCAGAATTGAGACAAAATACACACACACAATGAATGAGTTCGGTGCTAAAACCACATCCTCATTGTGTACAGGCTGTTTTTCTACAACTTATCCATATCCTCCATATTCTCCACAACCATTCACCTTTCCACACTTATTTACTAGAACACCCACTCATTCAAAAATGAAAAAGAAGGTGCATGATAGGTTACACAATAGGGTTATCCGACTTCGCTTTCATTCCACTAGGCTGCGTCGTAGAAAATCTTGGTGCTTGATTGTGTTTGGATATGTTTTCTGTGGTATTTATTTATAGAATGATCCACAACTATTTCTGTTGTTGATATATGATCAACTGTATATTCATACATATGTTTTAGATAAAGTCTCGAGTATCTGACTATAAACGACTCAATTTCTGTGTTTGGTGCACTTCCTTTCACTTTAATATATTGGTGAGTGCACCATTAAGGAAACCGGCCCTCCCTATGGAGTGTGTGGGCTGTAAGTACCGGATCCTAAGTCCACGGTTCACATAGTTCACGCTTTTCCACTCTTGCATGTTTTTCTCGATTTTTTGAGTCATGTTTCTCTATGGTGTGAATTATGTCTTTATTGTTTATTGTTTTTCCTTCTAAAAATAAAATAAAAAATAAAAAATAAAAATAAACATAGTAATCTAGAAAGTCTCGAATCGATCAAAAAGACCCATCGCTAAAACAAATTTTCTAAGCTTCGTTGTAAAAATTTGTTTGGGGGGGGGTGTTCAGATTCGCACTAAAATGTTTTATGACCCATTTGAGTTGCTTAGGCCGCTTTTATTGTATTACGACTCGGATTGACATAATCTATTAATTTAGAGTTCATTCGTTCAAGATAACTTACGCCATGCACGCACTTCGAGGCATTTTCCACTATCTCGTATGTCATCTGAAGTCGGAATAGAGTGTTTTATAGATCATTGATAGGAAATTCTCTCCTGATCATTTCCATATCTCATTCAAGCAAAAATCGGACCGTAACGGCTGGAATTTTGATTTGAAATTCAGAAAAATCGAAAAAATCAAAAATTTCGATTTTGGGCTTGGGCCCAACCCGCTTCACGACCACCGCATCATGCCTTACATTCTCAGCATTCATTCTCAAGAATCATCGTTTTTCATCTTCCACCGCCATTAACAAAGCTCCAAACCTAAATAAAATAAAAATTAAAAAGAAAATACAATAAACCCACGCCCAAAAATCAAATCCTAACCCCAAATCTTCTCTAAAACCAAACCACCACAACCCCCACCGATTTAAATAACAAAACCCACCGAAAATTCAACAATTTGTTGCTGCGCCACCACCACTCCACCACCACCACTGTTCTTTCAGTCGGTCAAGTTAAACCACCACCACCACATCATATTTAAACCCTCACTCCATTCCAAACACTAGATGGCTCAATAACGCCGAATTATACCGGAGCAAGTTTTCATCGCCGACCACTTCGCCGCTTTTACGGTGACGAAATGGCTAGTAGAGAGACTGGGGTAGTTTGTGGTAATTTCGACCCAAGCCTTCTACCATGAAGACTTGGTCCGACGGTTCTATAACACCGGGAGTTGGAGGGGAGTAGGATTTTTGTGTTGGTAAGGAAGAAGAGGAGGGAGTTGACTACTGGACTGTTGGCTGAGATTCTAGGCATTCCGCCTAGAATCCATCTGGATGTCACTCTACAGGAGCCCCAGTTTGACGGGGTAGAGCCTCTGATGGGCGTGACTGTCATCAATGGGAGCTACAATACAAACTCCCATTGTGTACGCCAGGCATCCCTCAGGACCAACCAGCTGGCTACAGCTCAGTGGATTGGTCGGAATGTCCTAGGGAAGGACAAGGTCAGCGACATCGGTCTGACCTGCCTCCACGTCTTATGGGTACTCCAGGAGCAGAAGTACGATTTCTGTATCCTGGAGTTTTTGCTGAGCATGATTAGGGGGGTCGGAAAGTCTTTGGCACCTCTTCCTGTGTTAATCACCAAGATCATGCTGAAGATGAA
Organism: Coptis chinensis; assembly: GCF_015680905.1. Classification (NCBI taxonomy): domain Eukaryota; kingdom Viridiplantae; phylum Streptophyta; class Magnoliopsida; order Ranunculales; family Ranunculaceae; genus Coptis; species Coptis chinensis. The sequence continues at coordinate 42,884,224 of NC_141463.1, forward strand.
AGCAGCTCCGGCGTCTGAGAGGATTTACATTACCCTGCACCGTAACACGCGTATCTATAGGGAGTGTGTCCAACAAGTTTGGAGGAGGGCTGAGGATAGAGAAGAAGAAGAAGAGGATGGTGGAGCTGGGAATGAAGAGGAGGCTGGGGGACATCGATGCCTCCTCCGGATGAGGAAGACTTGACCGCTTTGATGCGATGCCTTCTAGAGGTGTTGGTCTGATGCAGAACACATGGCTGTGCTTCATAGGGGCATGCGTTCACTAAACACTATCTGTACAGACCTCCGGACTCGACAGGCGACTATTCATCATAACTTCGAGATCCGCACCCGCAGAGAGGATGAGAGATGGGAACAAAGCAGGGCTGAGATGGAAGCCCCAAATACCAGGTTTAGATCGATATGCTTGCACGCTTCCCACCTCATACGCACTCGCTTCGAGGACACAAATTATTTAGGCATGAGCGTCGTCGACGAATGACGACTGCTGCTGGACCTTCGGGAGCCCAGGAGCCACCACTAGAGAGTGTGCCCTCCACCACCAGTGGCGAGGTGTTTAGAGAGTCTGAGGTTTGATAGTGGTTGTTGTTTTATTTATTTTTGTTGTTTTTATTGTAATGTAACTTTTATTTCCGTAATTTGAATTTTGTAGTGGTACTCCGAATGAAATTTTAATATAAGGGCTTATTTTCATTATGCATGGTTGTTTCATATTGACCCCACCTTCCCAACTTGTTTGGGGGTGGTTTTATCAATTCAAGCATTATTTTTGTATAACCCTCGTATTAGAATTAATTGTGGAGTCAAGGTGAAAATATGGATGTTTAGGCAGAAATATGATTAAGTATCATTGTAGGATGAAATCTAGATTAAATAGGTACATTCTATCATAAAATCAACCTAAAGATACTGGGTTTGAATTACAATCCAGGATATGAGTTGTTTCCGCTGAAGTTTGGAAATTTTAGGATTTCCGAAACCGCCGTAATTAGTTTTGGCAACTTTCCGATCCATTTTAGCAACTTTAAACATATATAAACTTGATACAAACTATCCTCACAACTCACACTACACCTAAACTCCATCACTCACCCTTCACACCCGCATTCCCACGCTTTTCGACTTCATTTTTGCAAAATTTTGAAACCGGGCCTTCCCAGAGAGGAGCAGGCCATACACTTCTTCGAGAAAAATTTTGCTCGTGAGAGCCCACCCAAAGTCAAGCGCCGACTTCGCTAAAAACACCGGAATTCCAAAATACAAGAGCGACGCATTTCTAGTTGAAGCGCGCCTGACTTCCGTGGACCAGAAATTTTCCAGTTTTCGAAATAGTATCCGGATCATTCGCAGCTATTCCGGCGTAATTTTGAGATGACATCTCCAAAGATTGATACCGAACAGCTTTCAAGATTTGTTCCAAAAGCACTACTTACGGTGCTTGGTTTCATGAGGTGATCACATACGCTATTGAACCTCTTATGGTAGGACCGGCTGAACTTTATTCTCCAAAGACTTGCATCTTATTTTTATAATAACCGCATTTTCTTTGAGAGACCGGATGGAGAACAAGTGTTCTCCATCAACATTGACGATGAACCAATGGAAATTACCGTGTTCTTGCTAGCATTTGTTCTTGGACTTGCTATGCCCAATGAGATACAAGACCCATGGTGCTATTGGGTCGATAATATGCATGTCTACACTTATGAGTTTTTGCACGAGGCTTATGGGGCGTGCATTTTCCAGATTGAGGACCAAGGGGACTATAACGCTGTTCCTTGGTAGCCCCGTCCATGAACATAGAACCTGTTATGTTTTGGATTATGCTAAACATTTTAGGGGAATGGCGTTTTCTTCCGTGAATGACGCCACTTGCGCCGCTTTCCTTGCTTTAGCCACGGACGCCGGTTCTATGACCTTCCCGTAACTTTGATGTCTAGTTTAGCACGAGCCCATACCATGAGGCATAAGTACCTTCTTATGCCTGTTCTAATTTCACGATTATGCTATGTTTCTTTCCTGTTTTTGTACACATTTCACGGATTGGATTACGGTAGAGACACGGCGACCCACCAATAGTATTATTCGATCTTTCCGGTAATGACTTGGCAAGGGTGGCGGATACAACCTCACCAGTTGCACCCTACACCCCATCAGACCAAGTGGCACTTAATAGGTTAGCAAACATAGATGATAAATGGCGGAAGCCCGGCAAATTATCATAGCATGGCAGATCGCTGAAGGAGCCTCACTTTTTATAGAAGTAGAGGATGACTAATATGACTAATAACAAATGGAGAGTGGATGTAAGTTTTAGTTTCGTTGAGTGTCCGCTATGTCCCAAGCAATTTAATTCTGATAACCCCATAATGGGTAGAACTCGATAGAGTTGTGTCGGTTTTATTTCCTATATTAGCACGCTATAACCTTGTAATACAGATGTTCCCGAATTTCACGCTTCAATGGTATTTTTCCTACCCTCTTTATTTAAATGCTTTGAGGACAAAGCATGCTTCTTGTTTGGGGCATAGAAACTCGTGTAATTAAGACATCCGTTAGGATATAGATAGATATAATATGCATTTGTTTTCTAGTTAAAATTTCAAAAATTTAAAAATATAAATAAATAAGTTATGCTATACACTTTAGGAATATTGGTATTGTTTCTTTCTCCATGCTCTTAACAATCTAGAAGTCTCACATAGTTTTTGCATCGTATAATTGTTAGAAACTTAGGTTAATATGTAGGTAATAATCTTTGCATCTATCTATAAATATATTACATGAGTATCTATGATTGTTAGCAAAAGTTTCTAAAATCTAGGCTAGAGTACTTATTCTACAAATCTGTGAGAATATAGCCTAAAGCCTTATATGAGCTTAAACATTTGAGAAATGACACAAGGGAGAAGTAAAATCCGGATAGAAAATCACACGCCCACTTGCTTGATCACTAAACCATATCCTAAACGAGAATTTAGGCCCTCTTTGGATCGATATAGCCGTAAATTCAAACCTATGAATTACTTTCCGCTAGTCGCCCCCTCCGAGCCTTTCTTTAGCCTTCCATAAACCACAATTCCTTTACCCCTGTTACAAAACAAAACAAAATAAAAAAATATATATATAATAAATCAACCTACCCAATTAAGATAAGTCTGAGAATAGAATGAGTGAAGAAAGAAGAAGAGAAAAACCTGTGTAAACAAAAATTAGTTAGTTGCTTCAGAAAAAGAAAAGAAGTTTCCATCCAAGGAAAAGGAAAAAAAAAAAAATAGAAATAAATAAAAACTCCAAAAATAGAATAAAAGGGAGTCAAAAGCCAAAGAAAAGAAAAAGAAAAATATGGCTAAGGATGGAAACAAAGTGTAGAAGCAAAAGTAAATAACAAGGTTTTCTCTAGTTACATAATATGAAGACTCTATTATCTCAGACTTGTCCTTTAGAATATCCATTTCCTTCCTTCTTAAACCATCTCCTAATCCCCGTAACACCTAATAAAGACCTCTAGCTCAATTAGGAATAGGTTAGTGTGATAGTAAGTGACATGATGTGTTTGATCGACTCCGCTTCCTCGTGGTGTCATTGAGATTGTAAGGTAAAGTGTGCCCACTGCATTAATCGGAGTAGCTTAAACTTGAGTGGAAAAATCGAGTGTTGTTTCTTGACTATTATTGTGAGAACCTACTTAAGGACGCTTATTCGAAGTTCTCGAAACAAACCCGCTAAACATTTTATAGTACTACTCATGGTGTATATGTTTATTGTAGATGATAGATTATTATGCATATATTAACTTAGGTTTTTGACTTGTTTATTCTTATTCAATTGCTAGAGAGATGTATAGATAGTTGAGCATGAATAAGGAAACAATAGTTTTATTTTCTTAGTCGCCAGAGTATAGATGAAGTTTGTGAGTACCTTCACTGGAAAACTCTCACTGGCTATAACTCGGCCCACTAGGGAATTCCTATTGGTTTAAGGCCTTGTTGCATATGGTCAATGCAATCGACTCAGCTTAAATGAGAGTAGTAAGAACTCCATTTTTGGTCACTTATTCTAATTTCTCATCTTTGCTTCGGACAAGCAAAAAATGTCGCTTGGGGGTGGTTTGATAAGAGCCCAAACTGTAGTTTTAACCCCTTAATAATCATACTTGTTAGACCAATTATGTGAATAATAAGTAAGAGTTAATACCGATTACGTGTTTTATGCATTTCAAAGCTTCAAAGTCCATTATGTGCGAAAATGTGCCACTTTAGCGAGATAAAGGAGCAAAAGTCAGCAGAACTTCCAAATGCCATATCTTTGGACTCAGACCTCGGATTGAGGCCTACCTTATGTCAAAACGACCGGCTCGGAAAGAGCTTTGCAATGGTCCAAGCCTTGACCCAATCAGAGGAGCAGAAGTGGACGAAAAGTCTGTGGAAGCCAACTGCAGCTGAAGAGGCCTTTTGGATCGAAGACTGGGTTTTGGGCCCCCGATTCTCTCCGCCCAAAACATGGCTCCAAGCCCATGCACGATTTTTGGATCTGGATGTATAAAAACAAAAGCTTGACTCAGTGTTAATGGAGTCAAGGGCAGTTAGGTTAGGTAGATAGGTTAGAATAGAAAGTAGCTATTAAAATAGCTTCTAGATCTAGATTTAATTGTTTTATTTAATTAGCTTCAAATCCTTTATTATATTAAACCTTTGAATCTTGTTCTTCATTTAATTAGATCAATAAAGTAGTATTTTTTATCAATTTCGATTTTGTCATTTCCATTTCTAGATCTAATTTCAATTCTTGTTCTTATTTCATTTTAGTCATTAATTTAGATTTCATTATTGTTTAAATTAGTAAATTTCAATGCTTTATATTATGTTTAGTTCTAATCTAAATGGGAATGATTGCGGAATGATTCAAGGCTAAACTCCATTAGAGGGGGTTGAGAAGCCTTGATGAAAGCTTGATCCCGTTTATCGTAGAGTCGTCGTAATTTCTATTCCACGCCAGAAATAATTAGTTCACCATGAGAATGGGTTTAATTGTTCACATGCTAGTTATAAATTGGTAGAAATGCCATGTGTAATTAGGGATTAGGAAGAACCGATTGTTCCGTGGTAGCAGTTCAATTCGGATTACGACGACTCGTCGTTAGTGGATTAAGTTGAGTTAAGGTGGAATCAATCCCCCCTCTAACTCCTTATCATCGAATCAATGTAGCATTCCCTTAGTTGTCTGATAATCGACTAGTTGCATTTCGTGGGTAGTTGCATCGTAGTCTAGTTCGTAATTCGTAAATCTCTCATTGACTTAAGACTGATTTCTTAGACTTAGAAAACAATCCATGCTAGGGAACTAGGAGTGGAACGAACTTCCTACTCCACTTAGTGCAATTCGCATTAAGAGTAGAAGATTTGATAATTGAGACTAGTAAAAGTAGAGTTTTAGTTTACTTACGTTGTGAAACCATCGTTCATTTCGTAGGTAGACTATTCATTTCACTTTTATCAGTAGGGACGGAACTTATCTAAGGCATAGATAACGGCTAAAAATTCCTTTTCAGTAGTAATATAATTACGTTGAGCATCATTTAAGGTTTTACTAACATAAAAAATAACATTAGACTTATAATCTAACTTCTATCTTAGCACAGCACCGACAACATAATCATTAGCATCACACATAAGTTCAAAAGGTTTTGACCAGTCTGGTGGTTGTATGATAGATGCAGAGGTTAAAGCGGCTTCCAAAGTTTCAAAAGCCTGTTTGCAGTCATGATTAAAATAAAAAATGGCATATTTTAAAAGCAATTGTGTTAAAGGCTTAGTTATTTTTGAAATATCTTTTATGAAACGTCTGTAGAAACCTGCATGGCCTAGAAAGGTTCTAATCTCACCTGGACAAATCCGTGGTATAAAGCAGAGACGATATTTGATCTATTTTAGCTCTATCTATTTATATTCCATTTTTAGAAACAATATGACCTAAAACTATATGGTCGGCTAGACGTTCAAGCATTTGGTCGACAAAAGGTAAGGGAAAGTGATCATTACATGTCATAACGTTAAGCTTCCTATAATCAATACAAATCCGCCATGTTATAGGAATCCAGGTGGAAACTAACTCTCCATTTGCATTACGAATGACTGTAACACCTGATTTCTTAGGGACTACATGAACTGGGTTGACCCATTCACTACCTGAGATAGGGTATATAATGAAAGGGTTCAAACGATGTTGTGGCTCACGGGAAGTTTTCACATTATCCTCCAAATGTATGCGATGTTTGCATACGCTAGGGTCAATACCTTTAATGTCGTCTAAAGACCAACCAATCGCAGAACTATGCTCACGAATAACCCTAATCAAATTTGCCTCTTCAATAGTAGATAACCGAGATGATATAATAATCGATGAGTGCCATCCATATCAAGATGAATGTATTTTAACTTTCAAATGGAAAGAGGTTTAAGCTCGGGGTAGGAGGAGTGGGAATGAGGGAATCAGGGAGGGTTTTCCTCCTCTAAAACGCAAATTTGTTCAAGTTAATGAGTTCTTCACACTTAGGAGCTATATCGTGGATAGGAGTAGATTCTAATAGGGTATGTACTTCTTGGATGTAAGAATCCTTAATAATCGCCAAAGAAAAGAAATTGGTGCATCCGATTATCCGGAAAAGTTTTGTTAAAATAATCTTAAGCTTAGGCTATCTATCATGGTAATTTCACCATCTATAGTTGTGTCTAGTGTATGTTACATCATTTTAAAAACATTTACCTCAACAGTAAGATTTCCAAAGGAAATGGACAACGAACCACCGCGGCAATTAATAAGGGCATTGGTAGTTGCCAAGAAATGATGCCCTAAGATGATAGGAACAGAGTCATGAGCGACTTCTGTGTCTAGAATGACAAAATCCGCTGGATAATAGAAGTCTTGTACTTTAACAAGAACATTTTCAACTACGCCCTTAGGATACTTAATCGAATGATCGGCTAACTGCAAAGTCATTTTAGTCGATTTTAGATCGTGTATACCTAGTTGTTTATAAAGGTAAAATAGGAGTAAGTTAACACTCGCCCCTAGATCTAGAAGAGCAGTTGTTGTAAAAGTATCACTTAAGGTGTATTATATAGTGGGACGATCAGGGTCCTTATACTTAAGGATTCCGTTGTGCTCAGATAAAGAGGGAAACTGTTATGTTAAGAAGGTTTCTTTAGGTGTATTTTTTTTTCTCTTTGTGGTGCACAAATCTTTAAGAAACTTAGAGTGTGTTGGAAAACATTTTATGGCTTCGAGGAAGGGTCAGTTTATAGTTAAATTTTTAAAAACTTCCCTAATCTCATCAAAATTATCGTCCTTATTTAGCATAGCTAGTCTCTGGGGTAACGGTGGTTTTTCTCTAAGTTTAGCGTAAGTGTCAATATGAGTATTGCCCTTGTCTTTAACTGTTGTCGGTTTCCCTTTAGGTTGAGGTTTCACTGGTACTTCTACAGTAGTAGGATCTTCAGTTTCAACTATGGTATCTACTAAGTTTTTTTTATCTTGTTGTGGGGAATCCTCAAGAATTATTACTTTGTTGTCAACCATTTTCCCCGAACGGAGAGTAGTTATAGCCTTTAGTTCTCCTTGTATTATATTTTCATTACTAGAACTACCATTTAATTCAAAGATTGTGTTTGTTGATTTTAGATTAGGTACAAGTTGACCTGGAAACACGCCTTTTAGTTGTGGTTTTTCTTGGGCTAACTGTTGGATGGATTGTTAGATGGCTAGTAATATCTGTTTTTGAGCTTGCATGTATGCATCGAATCTATCAGTTTGGGAAGGTTGATTTGTCATGGGTTGTGTAACAGGAACTATCTCGCGTTGATTATTAATGGGTGGATTATGATAGTTGTTATTTACCAGTACTAAACTTCTATTATTATTATTATTATAATTACCTTGCCCTTGTCCTTGCCCTGGTTGATATTGATTGTAGTTATTAGTGGGCCTAACATTTTGATTATTAAAACCTGGAGGTGCTGCTTGTTGGTGATTATTACGCCAACTAAAATTAGGATTTTGTTTCCAAGGTGCGTTAGGTATATAATTAAAAGCACAGACATCTTCTGGCTGTGATTGTGGTTGTTCATAAGCAAGAGAACAGTAATGATCAGAATGCTCAAGACTTTAACATAAATTATAGCGAAGAGAGTTTATATTCATGATGGGAGTTGGTTTTTCTTCTTGCTTTTTAACAGAGTGGGCATCTACCTTATGAGTGAGGGATTCAATTAAAGTTTTAAGTTCAGGATCTTGTTTAATCTCAAACATACTAGCTGCCTTAGCTGTAGAAAAAGGAATGTAGCAGGAGTAATCGTTACCTCCCAAGTTGTTACTTTTCTTGGATTGATTATCTAGAAAGTTATAAGCATTTGTGGCTCCTTTACCAAGGAAATTACATCCATTCATGATATCAAAAGTCTCTTTATGATGTTGGGATAGGCCTTTATAGAAGGCACGAACTAGTGTGTCTTTACCAAGATTATGATGTGGACATTCTACTAGAAGATGAGGTAAATGATTCCAAGCCTCAGAAAAGGATTCTTGAAACTTTTTGGCGAAGAAATGAATATGTGATAACATTTCATCAGTCTTCTGTGGCGGGTAAAATTGTTCCAAAAATAATTCTACTAGTTTTTCCCATGTGTCGACAGAGTTCGGCTTTTGTGATGTTAGCCAAGCAGCCGCTTTGTCAGCTAGGGTGAAATGAAACACCCTGTGCTTTATTTGTTCAGGTCTTATGTTAGGATGATGAAATGTAGTAAGAACTCGTTGTATCCTACATAAGTGTTGATAAGGCTTCTCATGCTCTGATCCATGGAAAACAGTAGCGATTAAATATATTGGGGGCATTCTAAAATCTCCGTAGTATCTCTCTGCAAGAATTATGCAGGACTCAGTCCATCGTTTAAAGCATTATAGAAATCAAAAAGGGTCTCTCTGCTATTTCTTCACCCATTGCTACAAATGTAGTATTGGTGGGTGTATATGATGTGTGTGTGGTGATTGGTGAATTTCTAGATAGGCGATTACTTATACGTCAACAATAAACAAATATAATAGGTTTATGCGTACTAGATCTTAATCTCATGCAAGTTTTAAGTCTAATAGGCAAGTCCTAATGAGCATGGAAAAATTAGCCTGATTATTACTAGAAATATAATCCTCTTATAGTAATTCGAGGAGTATTGCTTTTTTCTTTAGTTTTTGTTGGTTTCCCTTTAGGGTGAGGTTTAACTGGTACTTCTACAGTGGTAAGATCTTCAGTTTCAACTACGATATCTAGTAAGGTTCCATTATATTTTTCAGTTTGTGGGGAATCCTCAGGCATAATTACTTTGTTGTCAACGACTTTCCCTAAATGAAGAGTAGTTACGTCTTTAATTCACCTTGTATTAAATTTTCATTACTAGGATTACCGGTTATTTTGAAGGCTGTGTTTGTTGATTTTGGATTAGGTACGAGTTGACCTGAAAACAAGGCTTTTTGTTGGGTTTTTTTCCTGGGCTAATTGTTGGATAGATTGTTGAATATCTAGTAATATATGTTGTTGAGCTTGCATGTATGCATCAAATCTATCAGGCTGGGAAGGTTGATCGGCCATGGGTTGTGTAACAGGAACTATCTCACGTTGATTATTAACTGGTTGATTTTGATAAGTTGTTATTTACCGGGACCATACTTTTATTATTATTATAATTACCTTGCCTTTATCCTTTCCTTGGTTGATATTGGTTGTAGTTGTTGGTGGGCATAACGTTTTGATTATTAAAACCTAGAGGTGCAGCTTGATGGTGATTTTTATGCCAACTAAAATTAGGATTTTGTCTCCATGGTGCATTAAGGATATTAAAAGCGCAGACATTTTCTGGCTGTGGTGGTGGTGGTTGTTATTGTTTATAGGTAAGAGGACAATAAAAATCGGAATTCTCAATACTATAACATAAATTACAGCGAGGAGAATTTATGTTCATTACTGGAGTTTGTTTCACTTCTTGTTTATTTACATAAAGGGCATCAACCTTACGAGTGAGGGATTCTATTAAAGTTCTAAGTTCAAAATCAGGTTTAATCTCAAACATACTGGCTGCCTTAGTTGTAAATGAAAAAGCGGTGGAGCGGGAGTAATCGTTACCTCCCCAGTTATTACTTTTCTTGGATTGATTATCTAAAAAGTTAGAAGCATCTGTGGCTCCTTTACCTAGGAAATTTCCTCTATTCATGATATCTAAAGTCTTCTTATGATGTTAGGATAGGCCTTTGAAAAAGGCACGAACTAGTGTGTCTTTACCAAGATTATGATGGGGACACTCTACGAGAAGATCAGTGAAACAATTCCAAGCTTCAGAGAAAGATTCTTGAGGCTTTTGGCGAAAGAAGTGTATATTTTGAAGCATTTCGTCAGTCTTTTGTGGTGGGTAGAATTGTCCCACAAATAATTCAACGAGCTTTTCCCATGTGTTGACAGAGTTCGGCTTTTGTGATGTTAGCCAAGCAGCCAGTTTGTCAGCTAGGGTGAAAGGAAACACCCTGAGCTTTATTTGTTCAGGCCTTACGTTAGGATGATGAAATATAGTAAGAACTTGTTGTATTTTAACGTAAGTGTTGATAAGGCTCCTCATAGTCTAAGCCATGGAAAACAGGTAGCAGATTAAAAATATTAGGGGGATTCTAAAATCTCCCGTAGTATCTGTAAGAATTATGCAAGACTCAGGTCTATCGTTTAAAGCCTTATAAAAGTCAGAGAGAGGTCTCTCTGCTATTTCTTCACCCATTGCTATAAATGTAGTGTTGGTGGGTGTAGGTGGTGTGTGTGTGGTGATGGGTGAATTTCTAGATAGGCGTTGATTTTTGCGTCTACGATAAACTAATATGGCAAGTTTATGCGTACCAGATCTTAATCTCATACAAGTTTTAAGTCTAATATGCAATTCCTAATGAGCATGCAAAAATAGCCTGATTATTACTAGAAATATAATCCTTTTACAGTAGATTTGAGGATGTAAAGAAGTGTTACCTAGAGCATCCTTGCTACTCGTATAAATAACGTCTTCAATTGCCTTAAAGCACGTCTACGTTACTTGAACAATTATATGAGTAATCGTCCGGGTACACGGTGTAGATTGTGAAGTCCTGTAAAAAGATTAACCTTATTAGTTTTGAAATTTTTAAGGATTAGGAAAGGGCTTTTAACTATGGGCTTCATGTTGGGCCCTGATGTTAGGCCTATGAAACGGGCTTTGGTAATGGGTGGATTTATTAACTTAACTACGATTAATTAATTAATTTTTTTAGTATTTTTCTATCAAACCATATGATAAGAGCCCAAAACTATGTTTTTAACCCCTTAATAATATTACATTTAGACCAATTATGCTTATAATAAATAAGAGTTAGTACTGTTTACGTGTTTTTATGTATTTAAGGTATTGGAGTCAAATATGTGAAGAAATATGTCAAGAAATATGTCACTTTTGCGAGATAAAGAAGCAAAGGTTGGTTGCTAAGAAGTTCTATGATTAAAGGCCAAGATTCAAGGAGAAAAAGCCTTTTTAAAGCCTAGTCAAAGCTGAAAAGTCAAAGTCAATGTGGGCAGAAATAGAGCAAAAAAGTCAACAGAAATTCCGCAGGCCGTATCTTTAGACTCATACCTCTGAATTGGGCCTACTATATGTCAAAACGACTGATTTGGAAAGTGCTTTCTAATAGTCCAGGCCTTTACCTAATCAGAGGAGCAAAAATAGATGAAAAGGCTATTGTAGTAATTTCCAACAGAGAATCCCTTTTTGGGCATATGTAATTAGGTTTTGGACTTGATTTCATGGCCCAAAATATGGCTCCAAAGCCCGTGCACGAAATTGTAAACCTAGCCCTCTACTATATAAAGAGGACTAAGGCATAACTCTAAAGATACTTAGTTTCAGTTTTTAGAATAATTCTCTCCCTTCCCATTAGTTAGTACTAAGCTACCTAGGTTTTAATTCATATAACTCTTTCATTAGTTTTAAGTTAGTTGATTATTCAATATTTATTCTTTAATATAGTTTCAATTCTTAAACTCTCTTCCATTAGATTAATAAAATCCAAGTTATTGTTCCTCATTATGTCTTCTTCTTATTTTTCTATTAATGATAGTCTAATAACTTCTAGCTAAACCTCCATTAGAGGAGTTTGATGAAGCTCGATGAAAACTTGATGTGTTAGTTAGGATTATTGCCTTTTGAAGAGTTTTACTCTAGTAGGTTAGTTGATTCACCATGAGAATGGGTTGAACTTCCTCACATACTAGTTATTAGTTGGTAGAGATTGCCATAACTAATTAGAGATCAATTACTTAATCTTTATTGGTTAGGATTGCAATAATCTACACCACATTAGGAATCAATCAAAATGGAATCAAATCCCCCTAATCCCTTCTCCATATTCACATCTTAGTATTTAATTACTATAGTATAAGTTAAAACATCTTAATTAGTTCAATCATCATATTAGTATAATTACAATCCATTACTCTCATTGGTTTTTGATAAGAACCCAAAACTGTAGTTTTAACCCCTTAATAATCATACTGTTAGACCAATTATGTGAATAATAAGTAAGAGTTAATACTGATTACGTGTTTTGATGCATTTCAGGCTTCAAAGTCCATTATGTGCAGAAATGTGCCACTTTAGCGAGATAAAGGAGCAAAAGTCAGCAGAACTTCCGAATGCCATATCTTTGGACTCAGACCTCGGAAGGAGGCCTACCTTATGTCAAAACGACCGGCTCGGAAAGAGCTTTGCAATGGTCCAAGCCTTGACCCAATCAGAGGAGAAGAAGTGGACGAAAAATCTGCAGAAGCCAACTGCAGCTGAAGAGGCCTTTTTGGACTGAAAGAATTGGGTTTTGGGCCTGATTCTCTGGCCCAAAACATGGCTCCAAGCCCATGCACGATTTTTGGATCTGAATGTATAAGAACAAAAGCTTAACTCAGTGTTAATCGTAGATGGTTAGGTTAGAAAATAGAGGTAGCTTAGAATAGAAAGTAGCCATTAAAATAGCTTCTAGATCTAGTTTTATTTAAGAGTTTTAATTAAGTTTAGTTCCATTTAAATTATTGTATTAGATTAAACATTTGAATCTTGCTCTTAAATTTGATTAGATCAATAAAGTAGTGTTCTTTATCAATTTCGTTTTTGTCATTTACACTTTATTAGATCTAAATTCAATTCTTGTTACCATTCAATTCTTAGTTATTAATTAGATTCCATTATTGTTTAATTAAGTAAATTTCAATGCTTTATATTATGTTTAGTTTTAATCTAAATGGAAATGATTGTGGAATGATTCAAGGCTAAACCTCCATTAGAGGGGTTGAGAAGCCTTGATGAAAGCTTGATTCCGCTTAAAATTAGAGTCGTCGTAATTTCTATTCCACTTGTAAATAATTAGTTCACCATGAGAATGGGTTTAATTGTTCACATGCTAGTTATAAATTGGTAGAAATGCCATGTGTAATTAGGGATTAGGAAGAACCGATTGTTACGTGTAGCAGTTCAATTCGATTACTTAATTTTAACTTCCGCTAGTGGATTAAGTTGAGTTAAGGTGGAATCAATCCCCTCTAACTCCTTATCATCGAATCAACGTAGCATTCCCTTAGTATTCTGATAACCCGACTAGTGCATTTCGGTGGGTAGTTGCATCGTAGTCTAGTCCCCCCCTTTAAAGCTCTCATTGACTTTAAGTAGAGTATTGAGACTAGAAAACAAGCATACGGAAGGACTAAGAGTGGAACGAATCACTCTACTCCACTATATCTCATAGGATTGAGAGTAGAAAATATCTTTGATAATAGACTCGTAAAAGTCCAGTTTTAGTTTACTTACGTTTTGAATTCATCATTCATTTCGTAGGTAGACTAACCATTTTTATCATTACCAAATGGCGCCGCTGCCATCTTAGTTTCACTTTCGTATTATTTTCGTAGTGTTAGTACTATTTTTAAAGTCCCATTTCACCCACCCACCCTTGTTTGATTCATACCGTGGCTATCCGATTCGATCTTAGAAAAATTCGGGCAAAATTACCGAATGGCTAGGCTCTATACTGAGCGACCAGCCCTATGTTATCGATAGCGACCAACCCCCATATGGAGCCGACCAGCCTAAAAACACCGTAATTTGAAAATTACTTTCGGGCCTTGCCAGCGCTATCTGAAGCGAAGGCCTATCTTGGCCTTTGCCATGCAATGTTAAATTTTTTCGGATTACGACGGTTTTGATTCGAACTTTGCTCTTTCATATTTTTCAGTGTTCTAACCTGCTATATACACTCTAACAAGCGTAAACAAGACGCTATTCATAAAGCGAAAGCAAGGACGCAATCAGGTATTCCTTTCTCCCACACCTCGCGATCTCCTCGTTAGAGTTTTATACTAGTATATCGTAATTGTTTGGAGTGTTGCATGTTTAGTTAAGCTCGACTTAGTCTTGCAAAGAGATTAAGGTCCGGTAGAACAAAACACCAAACGTAAATACACAACAACACCAACAAACAAATCTATCTAGTATACCACACACTACACCTCTAGCTACTATTTCACACACACCACCGATATAATGGGGAAGAAAGAGACTCTCCTCTCGGACTTCTACAAAGCCTTGAGCGATAGCCCCAAATCTTGCATCATTCTAGCAGACCAGTGATTTCAGAATCCTCCAAATATTTTTAATTTGTTACCGTTTTTCATGGTTTAGACCATGAAAAACCTTATCGGCTACATCGTAGGATTGAACAAGTCTTAACAACATTCCACCATCCTACGGTTGGTGCGGAACAAATTAAATTAAAATTATTCCCTTTCACCTTAGCCCGATAAAGGCGTCTTGGTTAACTGCCCAAAGCCCTAATTCGGACTCGTTCGGGCTAAACTTGTTCAGCCTTATGGAACATTTTACCCACCCCTAAAGACGGATGAGATGCTTTCCAAGATTCATTTCTTTTCGACAAAATCCTCATGAATCATTTTCGTGAGGCTTGGAATCGTTTCACCGATCTGCTTATAGAGTGTCCACACCATAACCTAGCAAAAGACATGTTAGTTCGTTGCCTTTTTCAAAGGACTTCAACATCACCATAAAGAACCTTGACATTATGAATGGGGGTAGTTTCTTAAGTAAAGGAGCCTGAGGCTTATAAATTTTTAGAAGACCAAACTAAAGCGAAATAATAATTGGGGGTAGTGATGATATCCCCCGCCGGCTAGTTCTTCTTTCTTCAACAAGGCCGCCCGGTATGTTTGAAATTAAACACGATTCGAGCTTAAAACTCTAATCGAATCACTCACTAAAAGGTAGAGGCCATTTCTGTACAACAAAAGCCTATCCCCGTCATGAATGTAAATTCAAACCCATGTAGTTTCTGTTGAGTCCCGAGCATCCCGACTCCACTATCCTATAGCCTATGAACAGGCTTCTTCCATTAATAGTGAACCTAACCTCTTGGAGACAAAATCCCAACTTCGGTTGGAGGAATAACCAACAAGTCACACCTCAAGGGTACAATAATCAATATGTTAGGCCAACGCACGGCTTTAACCAAGCTCCACTACGACAAGGGCCAGTCGGGGTAATTTTAATAATTATAACAACCAAGTGCAACCTCGACAAGGTCAAGCACAAGGTCAAGGTAATTATAATAATTATAATGCTAATAGAGGTATCGTTACGGTAAATAATAACTATCAAAATCCACCTATAAATAATTGACGTGAAATAGTTCCAAAACACCACCCGTGACTACTACACCCACACAACCTGATCGCCGACACCTTCATACAAGTGAGCCAAAAAACTTTTCCAAACCATGGCTCAATCTAACCAACAGCTTCTACAATCCGTAAATAATTTAACCCAACAGTTGGCTCAAGATAAAGCCCAAACCAAAGGTGTGTTTGCCAAGTCACGCGCATAATACATAGTCCTAAAACAACAAACCACAGACCTTTGAGGTAACGGATAATACTAGTAATGAATTTGAAAATGTAGGTGAGATAAATGCCATCACCACTCTCTCCCGCAGAGTGGTTGATAACAAGGTAACTATGCCTATAGTTACCCCAAGATAACCCTACACCTACTATTTTACTAGATACGAAATAGAAATGAAGAGCCTACCACCGTAGAGGTACCGGTTACAACACATCCTAAGAAACGAAAGCCACGGTTAAACATCCGGTGATACCATTGCTAAATATAGACGAAACCACCGTTTCCACAAAAATTAGCCATGTTAACTAGGGATACAAATTACGAGGAGATTAGGGACGTTTTCAAGAATCTAACTATAAACCTTCCCTTCCTCGAAGCTATTAAAAGCTACCACATCATGCTAAGTTTCTTAAGGAATTGTGTACTACTAGGCGAAAGACAAATATACCAAAAGCGCTTTTAGCGAACAATTCCCAACCTTATCTGAACATAATGGAATTGTTAAGTACAAGGACCACGGTCGCCCTCTCGCATAATGCACCTTAGGAGATTCCTATCACGACAACCGGCGTTATTAGACCTAGGGGCTAGTGTTAACTTACTCCCATTTTATTTGTATAGACAAATAGGTCTAGACAAGATGCAACCCACTAAAATGACATTGCAATTAGCCGATCGGTCTATTAATTATCCTAAGGGTGTAGTTAAAATGTGTTGGTAAAAGTTCGAGATTTCTACTATCCGGCTGATTTTTGTAGTCCTCGATCTGAAATTAAGCTAACGACTCTGTCGATCATTCTAGGGCGCCCTTTCTTGGCAACCGCCAATGCGGCTCATTAATTGCCGTGATGGTTCAATGTCCATGTCTTTTGGCCATCTTGCTTACATTGAAGTCAATGTTTTTAAAACAAGGACACAGATTACCCGATTAGCCTATGGATGGAGAGGTTAGCATGATCGAGAGCTTTGCTTTCGAGATTATTTCAACAACACGTTCCCCGATAGTCATATGCCCAAAATTCTTTCCTTTGGAAAGTCGGACTCAACATTTTCATCCCTACACTACTAGTCGATACACGATTATTGATGAGGAAGGGATAGAGGGATTTTCTCAAAGATGTAAAGGACTACCATAGTAATGTGGATATGACCAATCTAGATGAGGAATTGGATGAGTTTCTTCGGTAGGTGACAATTCACCCTATCAAGAACTAACTTGCACAACATCCACCTCGACTCCCCTCCTTCCACCCTTTCAAAGGAATCTCGAGTTTGCACTCGATCCTTTTTGTTCTCACCGCGGCTTCATAATTTTTTAAATCCTCCTAGCAAACGGATACTTCAGAAGGACAAACTATTTGACACCTTCATTTTTAGAATTGAGACAGTCCCTACACACACAATGAATGAGTTGATTGCTAAAAACCACATCCTCATTGTGTACAAGCTGTCTTTCTACAACTTATCCATATCCACCATATTCTCCACACCTATTCACTTTTCCACACTTATTTACTAGAACACCCACTCATTCAAAAATTAAAAAGAAGGTGCATGATAGGTTACCTGATAGGGTAATCCGACTTCCCTTTCATATCACTAGGTTGAGTCATAGGGAAAATTGGTGTTTCATTGTGTTTGGATATGTTTTCTGTGATATTTATTTATGGAATGATCCACAACTATTTCGGTTGTTGATATATGATCAATCTGCATGTTCATACATATGTTTTAGATAAAGTCTTGAGTATCCGACTATAAACGACTCAAATTTCTGTGTTGGTGCATTTCCTTTTCATTCCAATATATTGGTGGTGAGTGCACCATTAAAGGTAACCGGGCCCTCCCTATGGAGAGTGTGGTACGTAAGTACCGGATCCTAAGTCCACGGTTCACATAGTTCACGTTTTCCAATCTTGCATGTTTTTCTCGGATTTTTGAGTCATGTTTCTCTATGGTGTGAATTATGTCTTTATTGCTTATTGTTTTTTTTTCTTCTAAAAATAAAATAAAAATAAATAAAAATAAAAAAAATAAAATAAACATAGTAATCTAGGAAGTCTCGAATCTCGACTCTAAAAGACCCATTGCTAAAACAAATTTTCTAAGCCGTTGTAAAAATTTGTTTGGGGTGGTGTTAGTGGTTTCCGTAATAAATGTTTATGTCCCATTAGAGTTGCTTAGGCCGTTTTATTGTATTCACGATTTGGATTGACATAATCTATTAATTTAGAGTTCATTCGTTTCATAGATAACTTACGTCATGCACGCACTTCGAGGCGTTTTCCACTATCTCGTATGTCATCTGAAGTCGGAATAGAGTGTTTTATGGATATTTGGATAGGAAATTCTCTCCTGATCATTTCCATATCTCATTCGCATAAATCGGACCGGTAACAAAGCGGGAATTTTGATTTGAAATTCGCGAAAAAAAAAATCGAAAAAATCAAAAATTTCGATTTTGGGCTTGGGCCCAACCCGCGCCCACCCGCGCCCATGGAGAGCGCGCTCGCGCTCTTACATTCTCACGAACAGTTCATCGTTTTTTTTTTTTTTTTTTCATCTTCCACCGCCATTAACACCAAGCTTAAAGCTTAAACCTAAAACAAAAATCAAAATAAAAAGAAAACTAAAAACAACCCACGCCAAAAATCAAATCCCAACCCCAATCGACTTCAAACACCAATCAAAACAAACTCCACCAATTTAACCCAAGAAAAACCACCGAAAAAATCAAAAAATTGGTGCTGCGCCGCCACCACTCCACCACCACCACTGTTCTTTCAGTCGGTCTAGTTAAACCACCACCACCACATCTTATTTAAGCCCTCACTCCATTCCAAAAACAAGATGGCTCAACAACGCCGAATTATACCGGAGCAAGTTTTCATCGCCGGACCATTTCGCCCGTTTCTCGGTGATCGAAATGGCTAGTAGAGACTGGAATAGTCTCACGGTACTCGTCGAAGCCTTCTACCACGAAGACTTGGTCCGGCGTTTCTACAACACCGAGGGGTTGTTGGGGAGTAGGATTTTTGTGATGGTACTGAAGAAGAGAAGGGAGTTGACTATCGGTCATTGGCCGAGATTCTAGGCATTCCGCGATAGAATCCATCCGAGGCCACCTTTACGGAGCCCCAGGTTGATGAAATTAGAGCCTCGATGGGCGGATCGCCATCAATGGGAGCTACAATACAAACTCCCATTGTATGCGCCGCCAGCATCCTCGGACACAAACCAAAGCTCTGACCCGAAGGATTGGTCGGAATGTCCTAGGGAAGGACAAGGTCGGCGACATCGGTCGACTGCCTCCCATCGCTATGGATACTCCGGGAGCGGAAGTGCGATTTCTGTATCCCGGAGTTTTTGCCGAAGCATGATTAGGGGGGGGAAGGTCTTTGGCACCTCTTCCTATGTTAATCACCAAGATCATGTCGAAGATGAAAGCAGCTCCAGCTGGTCGAGGGATTTACATTACCCCGCACTGCAACACGCTGCATCTATAGGGAGTGTGTCCAACAAGTTTGGAGGAGGATAGAGGATAGAAAGAAGAAGAAGAGGTAGGAGGAGCTGAGAATGAAGAGGAGGAGGATGAGGATGCCTCAGAGGATGAGGAGGACGGGCGTGACTCGCTTTGATGCGGATGCCTTCCGAGGTGTTGGTTACGATGCGAACGCGTGGCTATGCTTCATAGGGCATCGTTCACTAAACACTATCTGCCAAGACCTCTCGGACTTCGATGGCTTACTATTCATCACAACTTCGAGATCCGCACCGAGAGAGGATGAGAGATGGGAGAGGCAGGCGAGGGTGAGATAGAAGCCAGCCTAGAGTGGATATGCTATTCTTCCCCACCTCATACATTTCGCCTCACGAGGACACCTGACTACGACATGAGCCGTCGTCGCCGACGAAGGGCGATCTTCTTGGACCTTCCGGAACCCGGGAGCCACCACTAGAGATCGTGCCCTCGGCCACCACCGGCGAGGTGTTTAGAGAGGATGAGGAGGATAGTCGAAGTTATTTTTGTTTTATAAGTTGTTGTTTTATTTATTTTTGTTTTTTTTATTGTAATGTAATTTTTATTCTCGTAATTTGAATTTTGTAAGTGAAAGGACCTCCGAATGAAAATTATAATATAAGGGGTTATTTTCAGTATGTGTGCTTGTTTCATATTGATCCCACCTTCCCAACTTGTTTGGGGGTGGTTTTATCATTTCAAGCTGTATTTTTATAAAACCCTAGTGTTAGAATTTACTGCGGAGTAAGGTGAAAATATGGAGTTTAGGCCTATCTATGATTGAGAATCATTGTAGGATGAAATCTAGATTAAATAGGTACATTCTATCATAAAATCAACCTAAAAGATACTGGGTTTGAATTAGAATCCAGGTTATGAGTTGTTTCCGTTTTCGAGTTTGGAAATTTTTGGATTTCCTGAACTGCCGTATTAGTTTTGGCAACTTTCCGATCCTTTTAGCAACTTTAAACCTATATAAACTTGATACAAACTATTCTCACAACTCACACTACACCTAAACTCCATCACTCACCTTTCACACCACCCGATTCCCCGTTTTCGACTTCATTTTTACGCCAAATCGCAACTTTCGGGCCTCGCTTTCGCTGCCAAGCGCCTCTACAATTTTAACAGAAAATTTTTGTCGAGCGCCTAAGTCTTCAAGTCAAGCGACTTCGCTTAAAACACTGGAATTCCAAAATACTAATAAGCAGCGCCGCTCTCCTTGAGCGCCTTCCTTCTAAAGTTACCTTGAATTCCAAAACACAAACAAGGCGACTTCGGCGCCCTGGTTGAAATTAAGCTTCGGCGCCGACTTTGCATGGACCGAGAAATTTTCCAGTTTTTGGCGTAGTATCCGGATCATTAGCAGCTATCCCAAAGCTGGTATTTTGAGATGACATCTCCAACATTGATACCGAACGTCTTTTCGAAGATTTGTTCCAAAGCGGTACTTACGGTGCTTGGTTTCACAGGTGATCACATATGTTGGCTGGAACCTCTTATGGTAAAGACCGCTGAACTTTATTCTCCAAAGACTTGCATCTTATTTTTATAATAACTGCATTTTCTTTGAGACCGGATGGAGAACAAGTGTTCTCCATCAACATTAACGATGAACCAATGGAAATTACGGGTTCTTGCTAGCATTTGTTCTTGGACTTGCTATGCCCGGCTGAGATACAAGACCCATGGTGCTATTGGTCAATAATATGCATGTCTACACTTATGAGTCTTTGCACGCAGGCTTATGGGGCAGGCATTTTCCGTATTGAGGACCAAAGGGACTATAGCGTTCCCGCGGTAGCCTTGTCCATGAACATAGGAACTGTTATGTTTTGGATTATGCTAAACATTTTAGGGAATGGCGCTTTTCTTACGTGGAATGACGCCACTTGCGGCGTTTTCCTTGCTTTAGCCAATGGATGCGGTTCTATGACCTTCCCGAACTTTGATGTCTAGTTTAGCACGAGCCCATACCATGAGGCATAAGTACCTTCTTATGCCCGCTTCTAATTTCAATGTTATGCTATGTTTCTTTCTTTCCTTTTTTGTACACGCTTCACGGATTGGATTAGGATTAGACACGGTCGCGACCCACCAATAGTATTATTCGATCTTTCCGTGCAATGACTTGGCAAGGGTGGCGGATACAACCTCACCAGGTTGCACCCTACACCCCATCGCATCCAAGTGGCACTTAATAGGTTAGCAACCATAGATGATAAATGGCGTGAAGCCCGCAAATTATCATAGCATGGCGGATCGCTGGGAGCCTCACTTCTTTATAGAAGTAGAGGATGACTGAAGATGATGAATAACAACGGAGTGGAGGTAAGTTTTAGTTTTACGTTAGTGTGCGCTATGTCCCCCAGCAATTTCATTCCTTTAACCCCATAATGGGTAGAACTTCATTATAGAGTTGAGTCGGTTTATTTCCTATATTAGTATGCGTTCTAACCTTCTTTGCAGATGTTTTACACGAATTTCAAAGCTTCAATGGTATTTTTACTACCCTCTCTTTATTTAAGTGCGTTGAGGACAAAGCATGCTTTTGTTTGGGGGCATAGAAACACGTGTAATTAAGACATCTGCTAGGATATAAATATGTATAATATGCATTTGTTTTCTAGTAAAAATTTCAAAAATTTAAAAATATAAATAAATAAGTCATGCTATACACTTAGGAATATTGGTATTGTTTCTTTCTCCATGCTCTTAACAATCTAGAAGTCTCACATAGCTTTTGCATCAGAATAATTGTTAGGAACTTAGGTTAATATGTAGGTAATAATCTTTGCATCTATCTATAAATATATTACATGAGTATCTATGATTGTTTGGCAGTAAGTTTCTGAAATCTAGGCTAGAGTACTTATTCTACAAATCCTGTGAGAATATAGCCTAAAGCCTTATATATGAGCCGTAAACATTTGAGAAATGACACAAAGAGAAGTAAAATCCGGATAGAGAAATCACACGTCCACTTGCTTGATCACTAAACCATATCCTAAGCGAGAATTTAGGCCCTTTTTGGATCGATATAGCCAGAAATTCAAACCCATGAATTATTTTCCGCTAGTCGCCCCTCTGAGCCTTTCATTAGCCCTTCCATAAACCACAATTCCTTTACCCTGTTAAAAAAAAAAAAAAAAAAAAAAAAAAATATATATATATATATATATATATATATATATATATATATATATATATATAATAAATCAACCTACCCAATTTAGAATAAGTCTGAGAATAGAATGAATGGAGAAAAGAAGAAGAGAAAAACACGTGTAAACAAAAATTAGTTAGTGCTTTTAAAATAAAGAAAATAAGTTTCCATCCAAGAAAAAAAAATAGAAATAAAATAAAAACTCCAAAAATAGAATAAAAGCGGAGTCAAAAGCCAAAGAAAAAAAAAAAAAATATGGCTAAGGATGGAAACAAAGTGTAGAAGCAAAAAGTAAATAACAAGGTTTTCTCTAGTTACATAATATGAAGACTCTATTATCTCAGACTTGTCCTTTGAATATCCATTTCCTTCCTTCTTAAACCATCTCCTAATCCCGTAACACCTAATAAAGACCTCTAGCTCAATTAGGAATAAGTTAGTGTGATAGTAAGTGGCGATGTGTTTGATCGACCAGGCTTCCTTGTTGTCATTGAGTTGTAAGGTAAAGTGTGCCCACCGCATTAATCGGAGTAGCTTAAACTTGAGTGGAAAAATCGTAGTGTTGTTTCTTGACTATTATTGTGAGAACCTACTTAAGGACGCTATTCGAAGTTCTCGAGAAACAAACCTGCTAAACATTTGATAGTACTACTCATTGTATATATGTTTATTGTAGATGATTGATTATTATGCATATATTAACTTAGGGTTTTGACCGGTTATTCTTGTGTAATTGCTAGAGATGTATAGATAGTTGAGCATGAATAAGGAAACAATAGTTTTATTTTCTTAGTGGATTTATGCAGTATAGATGAAGTTTGTGAGTATCTTCAATCGAAAACTCTCAACGAGGCTATAACTCCGTCCACTAGGAATTCCTAGTGGTTTAAGGCCTTGTTGCATATAGTCAATGCAATCGCACTCAAATAAACGAGAGTAGTTAGAACTCCATTTTGGTCAACATTCTAATTTCTCATCTTTTTGCTTGAGGACAAACAAAATGTTTGTTTTTAAGGGTGGTTTGATAAGAGCCCAAAACTGTAGTTTTAACCCCCTTAATAATCATACCGTTAGACCAATTATGTGAATAATAAGTAAGAGTTAATAATGATTACGTGTTTTGATGCATTTCGGGCTTCAAAGTCCATTATGTCAAAGAAATGTGCCACTTTAGCGAGATAAAGGAGCAAAAGTCAGCAGAACTTCTCGAATGCCATATCTTTGGACTCGGACCTCGGAAGAGCCTACCTTATGTCAAAACGACCGTCTCGAAAGAGCTTTGCAATGGTCCAAGCCTTGACCCAATCAGAGGACCAGAAGTGGACGAAAAGTCTGTGGAAGCCAACTGCAGCTGAAGAGGCTTTTTGAATTTGAAAAGACTGGTTTGGGCCCGATTCTCGCCCAAAACATGGCTCCAAGCCCATGCACGATTTTTGATCTGAATGTATAAGAACAAAAGCTTAACTCAGTGTTAATCGTAGATGGTTAGGTTAGAAAATAGAGGTAGCTTAGAATAGAAAGTAGCCATTAAAAATAGCTTCTAGATCTAGTTTTATTTAAGAGTTTTAATTAAGTTTAGTTCCATTTAAATTATTGTATTAGATTAAACATTTGAATCTTGCTCTTAAATTTGATTAGATCAATAAAGTAGTGTTCTTTATCAATTTCGCTTTTGTCATTTACACTTTATTAGATCTAAAATTCAATTCTTGTTACCATTCAATTCTTAGTTATTAATTAGATTCCATTATTGTTTTAATTAAGTAAATTTCAATGGTTTATATTATGTTTAGTTTTAATCTAAATGGAAATGATTATGTGAAATGATTCAAGGCTAAACCTCCATTAGAGGGGTTGAGAAGCCTTGATGAAAGCTTGATTTAGCTTAACGAAAATCGTAATTTCTATTCCACGCTAGAAATAATTAGTTCACCATGAGAATGGGTTTAATTGTTCACATGCTAGTTATAAATTGGTAGAAATGCCATGTAATTTAGGGATTAAGGAAGAACCCCATTGTTCTGCCAAACACTTGATTCAAAGTACGACAACT
This sequence comes from Coptis chinensis, assembly GCF_015680905.1. Taxonomy (NCBI): domain Eukaryota; kingdom Viridiplantae; phylum Streptophyta; class Magnoliopsida; order Ranunculales; family Ranunculaceae; genus Coptis; species Coptis chinensis. The sequence continues at coordinate 42,908,976 of NC_141463.1, forward strand.
CGTCGCTAGTGGATTAAGTTGAGTTAAGGTGGAATCAATCCTCTAACTCCTTATCATCGAATCAACGTAGCATTCCCTTAGTATTCTGATAACCACTAGCGATTTTAAGGGTAGTTGCATCAGAAGTCTTAGTCCCCTTTTTAAAAAGCTCTCATTGACTTTAAGCAGAGTATTGAGACGCTTTAACAATATTGCTTTAGACCAATTATGTGATTAATAAGTAAGAGTTGATAACGTTATCGTGCTTTTTGTGTATTCCGGGCATTGGGTCGAATGTGTATAAGGAAATCGTCCCTTTTCTTGAGATAAAAGACGAGGTTGGTTGCTAAAGTTCTATGATAAAAGGCCAAGATTCAAGGAGAAAAGCCTTTTAAAGCTGGTCAAAGCTGAAAAGTCAAAAGTCAACGATGGTAGGAAATAGTGAACAAAGTCGGTAGAGAACTGGTCATTATCTTTTGGACTCGGACACCAAAATTGGGCACAATATGTCAAATTGACCGCTGGAAAGAGCTTTCCAATAGTCTAAGCCTTGACCCAATCAAAGGAGTAGAAGTGGGCGAAAAGTCCATGGAAGTCAAATCCAAAACTGAAAATGCCTATGTGGATTTGAAGAAATTGGGTTTAGGCTCCCATTTTCCGACCAAAAACATGGCTCCTCAGCCCGTGCACGAAAAAGTGGATCTGGTCTCCTCCATTTGTATGGAGAAGACTTAACTCTGAAGATACCTAGATCTAGATTAGAAAATTAAGTTAGACTCATTAATTAGTTAGAATAGCTTGTTTTAGATCTAGTTTTACCTTCAATTAATTAGTGTTAGAATAAAGTAGATTATTATTTAGAATCACTATTAGTTTTATAATAAAGTATTAGTTTTCATTTCAATTTAGTTATTGATTAAATTCTTATTTAGTTTTAGTTGTTTTAAATTCATAAATTAGGTTGTCTTCATTTTGATTCTTAGGCTATTGATAAAATTAGATTTATAAAGTTTAAATTAGTTATTAAATTATGACTTGTTATTATTGTTCTTGTGTTGGGAATGATAGTATAGAAATTTCACATCACACATTACTCTCACCATTGTTCTTTGTGTTTGTTCAATGAAATTTGTTTAAGTCTTGATAGTTAAGAGTGGAGCGATTTAGGTACTCTATATATTGCATGAATATATATGTGAGAGTAGGAAATAAAAATAATTGACAATCGGTAAGAATTAGGTTAGAGTAATCTAGTCGTGTTTTTACGGGTTATCGAGGGGAAATATTATGCCCGAGCATTCCGCGAAGGTAATTAGAAAGGTGAGAAGCCAAGACAAGTGCCGTGCAGCTGCGCACCTGCACATGTTGAAATACTATAAGAAACGGGTGGGGTCAAGAACTACCACCCAGGCATCCCTCTCGCTCTTTGGGGATCCGCGTGATGATATCCACCATCACAAAGCATCGATTCGCGATCAATTGGTTACAGAGAAGAGTAGATGCGAGAGATAACAGCGAGAAGAACTAGTCCAAAGCACTTACACAAGATCTCATAAAGTTTATAAAGAAGCATACTTTATTGTTGGGGCATGGGCATGCTTTCTAGGACGAGGAATCCCATTAGCTCACCCTCAAAGATCTTGAGGACAAATATCCCGATCTTCACCCAAGACCACGATATGGTGATCATCCCAAAAGTCGTATTTGTGTTTCCCTTTAAAGAAAATGATTGGGCGTTAACATCTCTAGTCATGAGATAATAATAAGGCCCGGTCTTGAATAAGCCGAACCTGCGTAGAAATACCGAACACCCATCAGTTGAACAAAACCCATGTCTCTTCACCAAAATGGCGAGTACATAACAGATTCTATAGAACATGGAGCTGCTTCCAAAAGGTTAAAATGGATCGGACACTCTCTTAAGAATGGGTGGGCGGAAGGGAAAGACCCGGTGATAAAACATAAATTTTGCGTTTATTGGTTTTGATTACTTATTTCCTTAAGTCCGAGGTCCACGGTCCAAAGTCCGAGGTCCACAATCAAGTCAAAGTCAAAGTCCAACGTCCATTATAGTCGTGCGTTTTAGTCAAGTTACCTTACTCCATGGGATTGGTAGGATAGGTCGAGTAAAGGGATTATCAAACCTTAGGGCTCGGATAGGTTCTGGCTGGAGTTACACTTTAAGTGAGTAGGATTTTTAGGTTTCTTTTTTAGTTGGTTTTAATTAAAATAGCGGTAATGCAAATAAAATAAATTACTCACGGTGATTATATATAGATAAACAAAAGTAAGAAAGCGAGGGAGAGTTAATCATGCTCATCACGAGAATCATTTTTCAACAGTTTTATTACTAAATCACTACATCTCTAATTAGTCTCGTTTAGGAGGCGTCGATATTGATCCTAGTGCATGCCCACATCTCTAGGTAAGCATTTCACTAGCATAAGGAGTTTCGATAATACCTCATCTCACGGTATATTATTTTCAGCTCTGGCCTCAAGTTCACATCGGTTTGGGCGAATTGGAAATTTCGACACCGAGAGTATTGTGCGGGAACATTTTTAGGGTCGAAGACTATTCTGGAGCATCGACCTCGAACTTTGTCTGATCTGAGTCATTTTGGGACGGGATGTTAATTCTATGCCTAATTCCTAAGTAGTGATTCTAGAATATTAGCGAGTCAATCAGGATTTTCACACGCGGCGGCATAACCACCCCCGGGGATTAGCTAAATCATCATAGTAGGAATAATAAAACTTGCTGTATACATTAATTAAATAAATCACGGGACAAAAATTAAACAAGACAAGAAATGAAATTATTAAGGGTAAAATAACTTCTTGTATTAAAGCTGCTGAAATAAAAATGGCGGAAGGTAAGTCTTGAAGAAAAACTAAAAGCGTAGCTAAAGCATTAATATCTTTGAAGACCTTATAATGAAGGCCCGAACCCCTCATATATATAGGCGGATGTCACGGAGGATCATTTAATTCGGGTTTTGGCTGTTTTACTCCATTTGAGACATTCAAAACTTTGAATGTCGAGGTTTTGTTTTTCACGTGACTAAGTTTTGTTTATGAAACAAAACTTATTTAAAGTTTCGTCCGTTTGCCTTATATTTGTCCCTTTGCTTAATTTCATTTCCATCTTGAGCAGTGCGTGTCTTTCTCATTGCAAGGTGGCATCAATTTGAAACCATTCTCTTGCCACCCACTTTATCTTTGACTCATCATGTCTTACGGCCCCGCGTAGTGTGTCGATTAAATTAAAATTAAGCGTTTTATGACTTTTTGTCCTTTCTTGAGAGTTAAATTTCGAATTATTGCTATGGCTTCTTTCACTAGCCAACGTCGGCACCTAGATTTATCGATTTGAGCCGGGAAGTTTCACCGCCTCTTTATATGTGGGCCCGTTACTTTGGTTACGTTTCTTTTTGGAAACTTCGGCTCTAGTCGGGGCTTTGTTTGGGCTTTACGGGGATTGGCGGGGAATTCCAATATTCACGTATTCTTGTACTTGGCGGCTTCACTAGCGTCGGCACCTAGATTTATCCGATTTGAGCATCGGAAGTTTCTGTTTCTTTATATGTGGGCGGATTACGCGGTTACGTTCTTTTGGGAACTTGGCTCTAGTCGGGGCTTTGTTGAGCTTCCGCGGGGATTGAGTGTGAATTCCAAATATTCCGTATTCTTGTACTTGGCGGCCACTAGCCAACGTCGGCACCTAGATTTATCGATTTGAGCATCGGAAATTTCTTTGCTTCTTCATATGTGGGCCGTTCGTCCTTGGTTACATTTCTTTTGGAAACTTGACTTCCGCGGAGATTGAGTAGGAAACTCAAATATTCCCGTATTCACTGTACTTTGATGCATGTTTTATCCCTATATTCATTTTAATTGCGAAACACGCAAAAGTCACGAAAATATAATTATTACATGATTATTAAACACATAATCGACCAAAATGTTATGTCTCGGGGTTTAATATTACGGTTTTGGGTGCTTATCACACCACCCCAAAGCGACACTTTGCTTGTCCTCGAAGCAAAGAAGAGACGATAAAGCGATAAGTGATCAAAAATGTGTTGTCTAAGCTAAATCTCATTTAGCGAGTCGCGGTTGCATTGACCAGAGTATGCAACAAGGCCTTGAACCACTAGGAATTCCCTAGTGGGCCGAGTTATAACCTCGTGAGAGTTTTCGAGAAGATACTCACAAACTTCATTTATCTACTCTGGCGACTTCGATAACAAAGGCTTGTTTCCTTAATTAATCTAAGGTATCTAGTCATCTCTCTAGCGGCGGGAAACAAAGGATTTTATTCTTTTTCGAAATTCAAGTTAATATACATACAATAATCTAAACATCTACGTATGAGCATGCATGCGATGATCTAATAATGAAATGTCTGGCGGGGCCGTTTCTGGATCCTTTGGATAAGCGTCCTTAAGTAGGTTCTCACAGGTATGTGTGAAACACAATTTCTCTCTTATTTTTCCACTCGAAGCTTTGCTATCTCCGGTGTCGCGGTGGGCACACGTTTCCTCACATACTCAATGGCGGTCGGAGGAGGGGCGAGGGTCGAGAAGTCCATGACTACTACTTATTATCACACTATCCTATTCCTAATTGGGCTAGAGGTCTTTATTAGGTGTTATGGGGCTTAGGTGGTAGTGTAGAAGAAAATGGAATGGAAAGTTCAAAAAAATGATAAGTATGAGAGAATAAGGTCTTGAGATATTTATACTAGAAAATCCTTTTTTTCTTTTTCCTTCCAACATGGTTTCCATACTTGGATTTTTCAAGCTTTTGTATTCCCTTTTGATTTGATCTTTGGGGAAATTCTAACCTTGATATTTCTTTTGATTTTTTGGAAACATATTTCTATTTTCTTTTTCTTTTCTTAAAAAGCAGTGGCGATTTTGATTTGTGACAAGGTTTTCTCTTCATTTTTCGCACTTCATCCTATTTCTCATACTCATCATCTAGGTAGGCTTATTTATTTGTGGTTTACTAGATGGGTAATGATTTTTATTGGTGAAGTAGAAAGGATTAATGAAAGGTTCATTAGGCAACTAGCGGTAAAAAATTTTCTGGTCGCGAATTTTTGGCTATATCGATCCAAAGAAGGCCTAAATTCTCACCTAGGATTTGGGTAGTGATCAAGTAAGTAGGCGTGTGAACTTCTCTATTAGGAAGAACTACTCCTCTGTGTCATTACTCATATATCATACATTTTGAGGCTTTTGGTTAGATTCTTACGGGGATATGGAAACTAAGTTGTCTAACCGTGGGTCCCGAAAACTTACTTTATGTACATTTAATGATAGTCGGTCGTGAATGCTCATGAAAAGATGTAAAAACTATTGCATCACGTTATTAAATTAAGTTTCTAAGAACAAGTCCTAATTTTGATGCTAGGGTGAGATTTCTAAATATTTTTCATCATATAAAGAGAAACGAGAATTTGTCACTAAATACGTTTATTTAGACATTAAGTAACTATGTACAACTATGCATGCCTAATTTTTGCAAAAGGTTCTCACCACCCCTAAACAGTCGGACACTGTGTCCTCAAAGTGTTAAGAGGAAGAAAGAGTATACGAGAGGCTTTGAGCAAAAATAAAGTGACATCTTCCACATAAATTTATTGTAACACACTATATATTATACATCATAAAAGTAGAAAGCACAACTTTAGAGAGTAGCACACCTGTTAGGTCACTTATTTATTTCACATCAAAACATAAAACAAATATGTACATGCATCAACTCACATTGCCCCAACCTTGAATTGGGGATAGTCCTTCCTTGCCTCGTCCTGTAGAAATGCCATTCCTTCCATCCCCTTGTCTCTATCATAGCTTTCCGGACTTCCTCCACTTCCTTTTCTTTGCATTGTCTAGATGAGCTATCATTTTATCATCATTAGGGAAAGAGCGAACTTTCTTAAGATACCTTGCGGCGTGTCCATGTCCAAAATCGCAAAGGAGCGAATTATCTTGTTTGTTGGACACATAGAGTCGACCTTTACCCATCTTGAAAGGTGGCTGCAAACTTCGAGGAAATATGTCCTCACTATCACGCATCTTTATGTGGCGGGGTGATATAGTCTTGCCCGAAAAGACCGAGCCTTCTTAAGATTCTCAATTACTAGTTACGTAATGTCGAAGGTGAATGCGTTCTTTGGGCCCAATGCATGGAATGTCTTACACGCCCTTTGATGCCGTGGAAAAATGCCAATCTCCCATGATGTTGAAGAATAAATAACATAGCGGTTCCACATTCATGGTCATCTTGGCTAGTGGAATAGTGAATTATGGCCATCGGCCGGCCGCGTTCTTTGGCGTGGGCAAGGCCATCGCCATAGCGGGCGACAAAATCTTCCCTAGAGTAGTCATTAAGGTCATTCTCTATCATGTATTGGATGGGGAGATCTGGCTGAAGAGGAGGAAGGTCTAGAGCCATAGCCACTTTGTTGGCTCATAAAAAGCGTGTCGGGTGTTACCAATACATAGTGTAAACCCATTCAAAGGGAAACCACTGGACGGTTGGTAGATCTTCCATGTTATTATAAAAATAAGTTGCCAAACACGGGGTATATGCGCTCGGGTGTAGAATGAGAGAGTTCCATCCAACTTGGTGATGTAGTCTCTGAAAGATGTCCATATGCGGGAGAATTTAGCAAGGAATGGAAAGATTGTTGCGGGATCATCTTTGGAGCTTCCATTGTGAAAAAAAAATGTGACTGTTTAGACAAGGATAAACAAATATTAGAGCATGATGAGAATTTAAGTAAAAACAAATTACCATACTGAAAATTAAAATTAAAAAGAAAATGATAAATAATATAAAATTGCAAAATTTAAATGGTTTTATTGGCCCAATAACGGCGAGGATCCTTTTGTGGAAGGGATCCGTTTATAAGATTTTCTATGCCGTCAATCCGTTAACAGCGACTGTTGCAACATTTTGCTTTAAATGCGGTAAATCTCGGTGGTTTTCCATTATGAGAGTGTGATTTGCCAAGAATTGGTTGTGGGTACATTGTGCAAGAATTGTGCTTGTTCCTCTTAGTTTATTGTCCGAGTCACGAAATTCAAGAAGGTTGGTGATAATAATGTTAAAGGCGTTTGAATAATGTCATCAGTCCTTGTTGAATTAAAGCGAAGCCCTTCCATGGGATTAAATCGTTGCATAAGGCATTTTCATTAAAAGATGTTGTCGGTGGAACAATCTTCGTTGGTTCTGCGCCCGACATGGTTCTTTAGCGTCGGGGTTCGAGAATCCGTTCCTACATCTGAGTGAATGGTAAGAATGTTAGCTATTCAAGAGGTGTATGAGGAGAAGTACTAGAAAAACCCCAATGTATCATGATAAGTGTCACAATGGTTGGTAAAGGGGCTGCCTTTTTCACGGCACGTCGCGATCGCATTCGAGAAATTTTATAATGCAAAAATCATTGCGGTTAGTCTACAACACCGAGTAAATGGAGGAGTGGTTTGGTTATTTGAAGTCTTAGATGTGCCTAGGACATTATGAGCTACCCATTGGATCCGCGGATAATTGGTTCTTTTGTAAAGATCTCGATAAACAATACGGTTTTCGGTTGTATTAGCCGTGAAGGATAGTTGCAAACATCGGATCTGCGGATATTATCGAAGGTGAATCCACGAAGGTGAACTCCTTGGTTTGTAATAGGAATTTGAAGTACCTCAGAGATGATTTCCATAGTCAATTCATGCTTTCGCATCCGTTAGTACGGACAAAAGAATTGTCCGTTTTGGAAATAATCGCTTTTATAGAATAACAAGACCAATTCTCCGGAATAAAATGTTTGCTTATGGTGTAAAGAGGGTACCATCCTCGGCGTAATATTTCATTGTAAAAAAAAAGGATGAAAAAAGACCATTTTGAAAATTTTCCATAAAATTTTGCTCGAGGCCGCGAAACTTCGAGTGAGGGCCATTAAAGATGGATGGTGAAAAATTATTTTGGAAAAAAAAAGGAAGTTAAATATTTTGAGGTGCTCATCCTTGGTATAAATAGCCACCCATCCGAAAATGTAAAAGATACGTTTGAGGTGTCCACGGGGTAGTTATACCACGTGTATCTTCTAAGATATGCAAAAGTGGATGAAGTGTGGATGAGAAGAATGGGGCATGTGACAAGGAGTGCCCCTTTTTTTTTTTTTTTTTTTTTTTTTAGAAGGACAAGGAAAAATGTAGATATACTATCACAATAGGATGTAAGAACGTATAAATGGTATGGAAACACAACATAATGATCACGATAACTTAACTACAAACCTAAATATTAGATAGAATAATATGCCACATTAACAACATGCCTATAACAAAATAACCTAGCATGAAAACTTGAGTAGCATATTCAAGTCTGCTGCTTTGCTCAAAAACTTTTCTAGTGCATCCATGAATCTTGAACTTGGAGTGATCTAAAAGCGTTTTTAGAATAAGAAGTGTAGAGGGAAGAATAAGAAATGAGTGAATATGGAGGAAGAGGTGAACTTATTTATAGAAAGAAATTTGCCGTTTTTCGACCGTTTTCTAGATGTGGTCATGACCGCGTTTTCGACCGTTTTTAGTTGTGGTTCATGACCGTTTTAGATGTGGTTCATGACCGTTTTCTGACCGTTTTTTTTTCGTTTTCATTATCGGTTTCTGAGCGTGTTAATTCGTTAAAATTTGTTGTTTAAGTATGACATATGAAATATATTTATATATATATGTATGTATATAATTTATTATTAGCAATATATGTTCCTACCTATATACTATTAGATATATATAGCTAATATATCAAGATAAAAATATTTAGGAACCATCTACTATTAAGCTAGAAAGTGCAAATCGTAAATAAAATATCGATATAAATATTATACAAGACCAGAAAAAAATAAAACTAGCTCTTGATGATCCTCAAGTGTTTAGTAGAGTCCTCGGGGCTGCGAAAGAAGAACCGAGGGAGTCTGCGGACGTCGTGCGATCTGAGCTCCGTGGAGGCTAACTGCTCTGGATATCACCAAGAGTATCCATCACGAGCACTGAAATCGATCTTTGGCTTCGCCATGAACATTCGCTGGCCCTGGTTTACGGCGAGTAAGCATATTGTCTGAAAAATGTAGTCATGGAGGCTCTCATTTCTGCTGGAATTCACCCATGCTTCTCATCATCGACTTCGTGGCGAGTGGTCATATCGGTCCTTAACTCACCCAAAGGTGCGTCTCATCGATACACGCGAGTGTACATGTCTCTCGGACCAACTTTTCACTGCCGCGTAGGGCCTCTATGGGTTGGGTGATCTTACTCATGGCGAGTCTCATCAAAGTATGGTGGGTGAGAGGATCCTACGCTAAGCGTGCTTTCGGCAGCCCTAGGTGCTTTGTGGGTTCCCAAAGGGTCTTGTATGCATTTCTTAAAGACCAGCATATTCTCATATTGTGGTATAGGGAGTAGTGGGGTGGCGGATAGAAAGCCCGGATTAATCATGACTTGCGTTACTAGAGCGGCAAGGGGCTGACCTAAGAGTGGCATGTGTGATAATATCAAAAAGAAAGGTAACGATGCGAGAAGTTACCCTTTAAATCTGAAGGATCGAGAGAAGGTGGAGGAAGGTCTTGTTGATGTCGGAAGGCTTCGAGGTGCCAATGGCGTTGATCCGACCATTGAGTCAACGCTAGCTGGTTCCGTCGCGCCGGCTGATCTGGCGCATTTCCGTCGATGTTGTACTCTCCCTCGATAAAGCGTGTCGAGCATTAGGTCGTAAGTCCGTGGGTACCGCGGACTGCTCTTTGAAAGTCGATCCGTGGGTCGACCCGATGGAATGCCCGTGATCCCTCGAGAGCAACACCGGTGTGACTTAAGTTAAAGCGCACACCCTCGGCGGTGATCCAAAATGGTAGCCATTAAAGCTTCCATTGTCGTAGAATTTCATCACCAAATCCTTAGAATAAAGCCCTCCATTGGTATATAACAAACTCTCCCATCCTCTAGAGTGAATTTCGTGATCAAAGAATGGAGCAAACATCCGTTTTTCAAACAAATTTCCAAAAATTTTTTCCACAAATCCGTCTGTTTCCAGCCATTTCTGATCTAAGAGGGAGGATGGCTATTGATTATTGATGAGGGAAGAATTGGGATGATCGGCGGAAGGAAATCTTGATCGAACTGTGAGGGTCTCGTAGCGAGACTGGTTTTAGTGGGGCTGTCTCGTCGCGAGGCCCGATTCGAGGGGCAAAGATCCGGTTTTAGGAAGGCGAAAGCGTGGATTTGTGGCCAGCGTGTGATCGGGTATTTTGGGTTTAAATGGACCGAGAAATCGATATTTGGGCTGGGCCAAAATTTTTTCTCGAAGCCCAAATCAAGCCTAAAGCCCGATTTAAACCTAAAAATCTAATTCGCGTACGACTCGTTTGGACTCGAATTGGACCGAATGAAATATCAAAGCGATCGGCACGAAAAATTCTATCCAATTATATGAGTCATTCTTGAAAGCCACAATTTTTTTTTTTTTTTTTTTTTTAAAGAAAGTGTAAGGGTTTTATTTACATACAAAGGGAGATATACATGAAAAACACTAGATGTCGGGGGAGTCACCATCTTAAATCATAGACAAGCTGTCATGTCGGCTCTGGAGGCGAACCCAATCCAGCCGGTGTGGCTTCACCTCTATGTATTATGGGGTTAGGGCGGGGCGGTACCATCTGGACCCGTCGTCTTGCTTCTGATCTAATAAAATTGCCCTTTTTACATACGGCTATCCTCAAACCGCTCCATGGGACTCAAAGTAACCAATTCTAGGGTTGGTCTAGTGGAATCCATTGCCCGTTTGTGTTCCAAGTATGCAACATCTGAGGTTTGACACGAATCCCTTGTGCAAAACTTAATGCAAAGGGAAAAGGTAACAAAATAAACATATTTACAAGGCGAGTCTTTTAACGTCAGATCCTCAAGACGAATCGAGTCTTTTAACGTCAGATTCTTAAGACGAATCGAGTCTTTTATCGTCGATTCTCAAGAGGCGAATCCCAACACAGGAGAAAGCGGTAGCGGCGACGAAGATTATCCTGCGCGTTTGGTGTTAGACAAAAGTATACCTTAAAGCGGCTAGTATCGGATAGGAAGTCCGGCCTAGGAAGGAAGAAGGGTGTTTGGCAATGCATACACCAGCCCATCCCTTCAGCGCCGCGTCGTTTCTGAGCAAAAGAACTACGACCATTCCCTATTCGTGATGAGTGAGACTTACACCAAATGATTAGCTGAAGTTCGCGAGGTAGAGAGTAGAAAAGGGAAGAGAAGGAAGGAGTTGAAATTTTAGGTACCCATCGTTTACCGAAAAGTACGTTTGCTCGTGGTACAGAATACATTTATACTCCGTTCTGTAAAAGAGTTTTCGTGGACTAAGGTTCCGGCGCTTGCAACCACACACTTCAAAGAACTTTGGAGATCATAAGATAGAAGATGGCCCGCTACCAAAATGGCGTACCCTCTATAGAAACAAGATTGAGTATGCCAAATGAAAACATCTAGTCGATTAAAAGCGGGATTCCAAGAAGAGTCCGTTCAACATCTGGTGGCGTAATTAAGTGGTAATGTTTTAGGCGTTGTCCATTGACTTGAAATTCAGCTGTTATCTTTTGGATTAAGCAAAGAGATTGCCCCATAATGTTTCACGGTGACCAATGAAAGGACCGGACCATCGTGTTTTCAATTTACGGGGAAAGATGTGTAATCTGGAGTTATGCTGATAAAACTTTTTGGCCAATTTTGAAACCCTTTACGCCAAAATGTGCTTGTCGTGCACTCTTTTCATATTAGCCTTGTAGGATTTCGAGATCATAAGCATCACTCGAATCTCCTCCACTCATTTAATTGCAGTTTTTAAACTTCTCACCGCCTCGATGATATTGTAATTGAGGCTTTTGATGGCCCAAAAGGCCGCGGTGCTCAAGTTCAACCGGGCGGATGACAAAGTTTTCCAAAACAATGCGGTAAGGAGACATCCCTATAGGTGTCTTAAAATCTTTTCGGTATGCCCACAAGGCATCCGATAAAAGTAGAACCGATCCTTTCTTGATGGGTTGACCAGTTTTCTCGAATAGACTTTATCTCTCTGTTGGAGACTTCCACTTGGCCACTCGTTTGTGGGTGGTATGGAGTAACAACCTTGTGAGTAACTCCATATTTTTTCATTAAAACCCAAAAATTTTGTTACAAAAATGTGTACCCCCATCATCGATGATAGCTTTGGGAACACCAAAGCGAGAAAATGTTTTCTTTTACAAATCTCACGGCGGTCTTATGGTCATTTGAGCGACATCGAGAGTGCCTCAATCCATTTGGACACATAGTCTACAGCTGACTAAAATGTATAGAAAACCTTGAGAAATAGGGAAGGGTCCCATAAAATCAATGCCCCAAACATCAAAAATTTCCACAATCAAGATAGGATTTAGGGGCATCATATTTCGTTTTGGTAATTCGACCTAGGTGTTGACAACGAATGCAAGCTACGCGATGTTAGGTGCATCGCATCGCGAAAAAGGGTAGGCCAATAAAAACCACATTGTAACACCTTGGCGCGCAGTTTTCTTTCCACTGAAATGACCTCCGCAAGATTGTTCATGGCAAAGGATAATCGTCGGTGTGTTCCCAATCGGGAATGCAAATGGCGACGAATGAGTTGGTCGGAACAATACTTAAAGAGGTAGGGTTCATCCCGTAAATAATATTTTACGATGGATAAGAACTTTTATGATCGGGGCGTGACCAAAAGGAGGGACTTCCTCGGTAACTAGGTAGTTAACGATATCCGTACCATGGGGATGAGAAAATAGAGTACAAGTATTAGATGCGGGAAGGAATCACCGATAGCTTCAGAATCACTATCGATGTCACCAACCAGCCTTGATAAATGGTCGGCTACGACATTTTCGGTTCCTTTCTTGTCTTTGATTTCCAGGGTGAATTCTTGTAAGAGAAGGATCCAGCGGAACAATCGTTGTTTTGCGTCCTTTTTCGCGAGTAAGTACCGAATTGCGGCATGGTCAGTATATACTATGGTCGATGTTCCAACTAGGTAGGGGCGAAACTTATCCAAAGCATAGACAACAGCTAGGAACTCTTTCTCAGTTGTGGTATAATTACGTTGAGCGTCGTTAAGAGTTTTACTAGCGTAGTAAATGACAACGGGTTTGTCGTCACGTCGTTGGCCTAGCACGGCACCAATAGCAAAGTCGCTAGCATCACACATCAGTTCGAATGGTTGAAACCAATCAGGGGGTTGAATGATAGGAGCGGTAGTCAGAGCGGTTTTTAGAGTATCAAAAGCTTGTTTGCAATTGAAATTGAAGTCGAATACTGCATCCTTAAGCAGGAGATTGGTTAAAGGTCGAGCAACTTTAGAAATCTGAATGAATCTCCTGTAAAACCCAGCGTGGCCTAAAAAGGCACGGATATCCCGAACTGTGCGTGGAAAGGGTAGCGAAGAAATTTTAACAATTTTAGCTTTATCAACCTCTATCCCATCTTTTGAAACAATATGACCTAGAACAAGTCCTTTGGTAACCATGAAATGACACCTCTCCCAATTGAGTACCAGATTTTTCTCCTCGCAACGCGTTAAAACTTTGGAAAGGTTGGATAAACAGTCGTTAAAGGAATTTCCGTAAATGGAAAAGTCGTCCATGAAGACTTCCATATAACGTTCCACCATATCACTGAAAATGTGAAGCATGCAGCGTTGGAAAGTGCCTGGAGCATTACAAAGACCAAAAGGCATTAAAATGCGTATGCAAAGGTTCCAAAGGGACACGTGAAAGTTGTCTTCTCTTGATCGGCGGGATCGATGACAATTTGGAAGTATCCGGAATAGCCATCAAGAAAACAGTAGTAAGCATGACCGGCTAAACGTTCTAGCATCTGGTCAATGAATGGGAGAGGAAAGTGATCTTTACGGGTTCTGGCATTAAGTTTGCGATAGTCGATGCAAATTCTCCATTTCAAAGGAATGCGAGTGGAGATGCACTCACCATTTTCATTTTGCACAACTTGAATGCCGGACTTTTTGGGAACAACGTGGACAGGACTAACCCATTCACTATCTGAGATAGGGTATATGATACCCGCATCAAGTAAACGTAGAACTTCCTCTCTCACTACTTCCTTCATAGCGGGATTAAAGCGGCGTTGTGGTTCTCGTGATGTCTTTGTGCCATCATCAAGATGTATACGATGCGTGCATATGCTAGGGTCTATTCCCTTGATATCATCTAAGGACCATCCGATATGGCGGGCGGTGTTCACGAATGACATGAATCAAACGCGTGTCTCTTCGTCTCGTAGTCAAGTGAGCGAAAATTATTATAGGGTGACTACCATCGAATCGAGATGTGCGTACTTCAAATCAGGGGTAGAGGTTTTAAATCCGGAGTTGGAGGATTGGGGATCAAGGATTAAATTGAGGGATCATCTCTTCAATGGAAAAGAGCGAATCGGTTCTTCTCAATTAGTTTGCAGACGAAGCATTAGGGTCAAATAGTGGTATCGACTCTAATAATGCATGGACATCCCTTATGTACGCAGTCATCGTCAAACTCGGATTATCAAAAGAAAGAAATTGGTGTATCTCGTCCGGGGAAAAGAGTTTGCGAAATAATCATGTTCCGGACTATCAACCAAGCTAATCTAAGCCTCCATTATAGGATCGGAACTGTTTCATTAATTTGAACACGTTGAGTTCGACGAAAAGGTTCCCGAAAAGACAATGTCATTGAACCGTCCCGACAATTTATGAGAGCATTGGCAGTTGCCAGGAAAGGACGTCCCAAGATGATAGGGATGGAGTCACAAGCTACTTCCGGATATCTAGAATGACAAAATCAACCGGATAGTAAAAATCTTGGACCTTTACTATAACGTTCTATACTATGCCTTTTGGGTACTTGATGGAGCGATCCGCGAGTTGCAGAGTCATATTGGTAGGTTTCAATTCATGAAGACCTAACCGCTTAAATAAGTAGTAGGGAAGTAGGTTAACACCGGCACCTAGGTCTAAAAGCGCATGGCGGTATACTTGTCATGGCGTGCATGGTACAGGTTAATCGAATTGGGTCCTGTACTCTACCACACCATTGGTAGTGGTAATCGAGGGAAACCGCTTCGATGAGGAACGCTTGTTGAGGTACATTCATGCGTCGTTTGGTGGTGCACATGTCCTTCAAAAACTTGGCATGCTTGGGCAAATGCTTTAAGCATCTAGGAAAGGTAAGTTTATGGTCAAATTTTTGAAGGTTTCCGCGGATCTCATCAAAATGTTCGTCATGTTTGTTCTTTACCAAACGGGCGGGGAACGAGCTTTTGGATGGAATCGCGTATAAGGATCGGGTGGTATCTTTTCCTAGAGGCGTGGGTATAGATTTTGAAGGTACAACTTCGTCCGTTATAGGTTCGCGGGTAGGAGTTGGAAGGATGTTAGTCGTGGCTTCCGTCGATTTCTCGTCCGCATATATGTATATTATTGTCGATGGTTCGGCCGAGCGAAGAGTCGTAATGGCATTTACCTCACCCTGCTCTCGGATTACTAGGTCCCGGTGCATTGTTGAGTTCAAAGGCGTGTTTGTAGGCTTAGGGTTTGGAACTACTTGGCCGGGGAACACGCCTTTTGACTTTTATCCCGAGCTAACAAATGAAGAGATTTGTTGGATAGAAGCTAGGATTTGATTCTCATTGATTCATGTATGTCGTCGGAAAGTTTCAGCCGTTTTATCGGGCGGATTATACTAAGGAGCAAAGCAGGAACTAGTTCACGGTTGTTATTC
Source organism: Coptis chinensis (assembly GCF_015680905.1). NCBI lineage: Eukaryota > Viridiplantae > Streptophyta > Magnoliopsida > Ranunculales > Ranunculaceae > Coptis > Coptis chinensis. The sequence goes on from NC_141463.1 coordinate 42,924,792, forward strand.
ACGGGTTGATTTTGGTAGCTATATCCTTGGTTAGCGGGAACAAGGTTTCGGTTGTTTTGGTATCCCATATTTGCGTTGTTGGGAAAATTACTTTGCCCTTGCTGAAATTGTGGAGGATTTCCTTGACGATAGGAATTGTAGTTCGCGGGTGGTCGTACAGGAACGTTGTTGCCACCTGAAGTAGCTTGTTGTTGGACAGGGGGTGCCCAAGCTAAATTCGGATGTTGTCGCCAAGGTGCGTTAGGGATGTTGAAAGCACAAACCTCTTCAGAAGGTTGGGGAGGACACTCGTATACCAAAGGACAATAAGAATCGCGCGCTTTCGGGACTTAAGCAAAGAGGGCATGGGGAAGCGTTGGCGACCATGACTGTTTGGGTTTTGTTCATTTACTTGTCTTGAAAGAGCATCGACCTTTTTGTTTAGGGACTCGATTAGAGTTTTTAATTCCGGATCGGGTTTGACCTCGAACATAGACGTAACTTTGGTAGGAGTGTCTTTAGAAGATCTAGAAGAATCAGTGTTACCCCAATGGGTGCTTCGTGAGGCCTGTTTCTCAAGAAAAGTGTATGCTTCAGTAGCGCCCTTGTCCATGAAACAACCGCCGTTCATGATATCTAATGTTTCCTTTTGATGGTCAGAGAGACCATTAAAGAATGAACGGACTAATACAGCGGTGTCGAGTTGATGATGGGGACATTCGAGAAGTAGATCAGTAAATCTGCTCCACGCTTCCGAAAAGGATTCCTGGGGGTTCTTTGCGAAAGAATTGAATCTTTTGAAGCATTTCTGTAGTTTTCTTCTGAGTATAGAACTTTATCATGAATGCTTGAACAAGTTTGGCCCATGTATCAATGGATTGGGCGCTTGTCCGGGCGAGCCGACCGAAGCTTTATCGGCTAAGGTGAAGGGAAACAACCTAAGCAAGACTTGTTAGTTGGTAACGGTCGGATGGCGGAAAGTGGTGACTACTTGTTGCATCCGGCGAAGATGATTGTACGGTTTTCATGGTCTAAACCATGGTAAATAGGTAACAAACCAAAAATGTTTGGCGGAATCGAAAATCACCTACAATCGCGTCGAGTTTAATGCGTGAAGCGGAGTCCTTCCCCGTAAAGGCGATATAGAAATCGAAAGGGGTTTCTCGACCGTGTGATTTTCTTCAGCCATAATTAAAGGAGATAATGGAAACGGAGATGTTTGACGAGGTTGATTTACGGAGGAGGAACTATGCCTAGGAGATAACATAAACAGTTGTTTCTTGTATTTTCGACGATGATATGTAAGTTCTAATTCCTTATGTTTACCGGACCGTAGTCTCATACAAATATGAATTTTAATTTAGTGCTCATAAAGAAACGAATAATGACCGGAGTTTTTAGAAGCTAGGAAGGAGGGAGTTGAAGCACGTCTTCTGAAATATTGCTAACTTTCGAAAGGGGAAGCTAGGATAGCGTGTGAATATTCCAAAGAGCCCGTGTTACGAGAGAATTAAGGGAGGTTGTTAGTGCTAGCACGTTCCTTAATTAGGCAACCTCAATTTTTTTCTCAAGTTTCTTAGGCACTGATGGAATAGGATGATGATTTATGATGGTGTATTATGCGGGGTGTTATTAAGATGATTTAGATGAAATTTTTAATTACTATGATTTTTTTTTTTTTTTTTTTTTATTTTTTTTTTATTTACGTAATTAGTGTATTATGGAGACGTGATTATGAAATATGCAATTAAAAACGATAGATGCTAAAATAAAAACTAACTAACATATACTAGTTCTGTGAAAAAGTCTACCCATGCAAATCTATATTACCTATACGTGCAACTATGTGTAAGTTATACGTGAGCTAGGGGAATGTCGAGAACGAACTCATGCAATTGAATACCGCGTACGTGAATTGATGTAACATACACATACAAAAATATTCTAAGCAGGTGGTTTGACGCTACGCATATATCAAAATATATTCGAATCATATTAATTGTGTTACGTGAATATATGATGACAAACCACCTTTACATGCACAGAGTTCTCATGCCAACATACAAATATACGAGGTAAAACAGGTTATAGCAAATAATATCCTCGACAAAGTTTGAGGAGTTTAAGAGTTTGAAACCTAGCGTCCCGCGATTCCTCGTATAGCGGTCGACTACTCCCAAGCTTATGCTTACTAGAAAAAAAACAGGACCAAAGAGCCCAAAAGAGTACTGAAAAGGAAAGTGGCATGTACCTGAAAACCGGATTGTTGATACTCCAGGTTAGTTTCGCTTGCTTACTAATTCAGTCTCGTCTGAGACTCTTTTGTCCGTTTAGTACTTCAAATTCCCTCTACGGAGTACTTAGATCGTGTGCTAATGAAAATAAACAACTTGGCTCCGCGGTTATTTGTTAGTAGAAAAAATTACGGTAAAAAGTTAGTATTGTAAATGTAAATGAAAATTAAAAAGATGATGAGGTAAGGGAGGGTTTTATAGATGTATTCCGGTTATTACGTTAAGTCCGTAGAGTCCTTCGGTGCGGTGGCGCATTTGATAAAACATATATTTTACACGCGTTTATTGGTTTTCGCCACTTATTTCCTTAAGTCCGAGGTCCACGGTCAAAAGTCCGAGGTCCACAGTCCAAGTCCAAAGTCAAAGTCCAACGTCCGTATATAGTGCGTTTTAGTCAAGTTACCTTACTCACGTGGGATTGGTAGGATAGGTCGAGTAAGGGATCGTCCAAACCTTAGGGCTCGGATAGGTTCACAACCGAGTTACACTTTAAGTGAGTAGGATTTTTAGGTTTCTTTTTAGTTGGTTTTAATTAAAATAACGGTAATGCAAATAAAATAAATTACTACGGTGATTATATATAGGTAAACAAAAGTAGAGAAACAGGGAGAGTTAATCATGCTCATGCAAGAATCATTTTTCAACAGTTTTATTACTAAATCACTACATCTCTAATTAGTCTCGTTTGAGACGCGGCGTCGATATTGATCCCTAGTGCATGCCCACATCTCTAGGTCGCATTTCACTAGCATAAGGAGTTTCAATAATACCTCATCTCTGGTATATTATTTCAGCTCCTGGCACAAGTTCACATCAGTTTGGACGAATTGAGAGGAGAGTATCGACACTGAGAGTCGCGGCGACATTTTAGTCGTGTCGAAGACTCCGATCGAGCATCGACCTCAACTTTATGCAGTCTCGGTCATTTTGGGACCGGATGTTAATTATATGCCTAATTCCTAAGTAGTGATTCTAGAATATTAACGAGTCAATCCGGATTTTCACACGAGCAGCATAACCCTCCCCCTGAGGGGGGGGGGATTAGCTCATCATCATAGTAGGAATAATAAAACTTGCTGTATACATTAAGTAAATAAATGCAGGACAGAAATTAAACAAGACAAGAAATGACTGTTATTAAGGGTAAAATAACTTACTGTATTAAGCTGCTGAAATAAAAATGGTGGAAGGTAAGTACTGAAGAAAAACTAAACGTAGCTAAAGCATTAATATGCTGAAGACCTCATAATGAAGGCGAACCCCTCATATATATAGGCGGATGTCTGGAGGATCATTTAATTCGGTTTTTGGCTATTTACTCCATTTGAGACATTCAAAACTTTGAATGTCGAGGTTTTGTTTTCACGTGACTAAGTTTTGTTTATGAAACAAAACTTATTTAAAGTTTCGTCCGCTTGTGCCTTATATTTGTCCCTTTGCTTAATTTCATTTCCATCTTGAACAGGTACGTGTCTTCTCTCATTGCAAGGTGGCATCAATTTGAAACCATTCTCTGCCCACCGCCTATCTTTGACTCATCATGTCTTACGGGCCCGCATAGTGTGTCGTCGATTGGCGCCAAAATTAGGCGTTTTACGACTTTTGTCCTTAGCGAGTTAAATCGTAAGCCGAATCGCTATGGCAGCTTCACTAGCCAACGTCGGCACCTAGATTTATCCGATTTGAGCTTGGAAGTTTCACCTCCTCTTTATATGTGGGCCCGTTACGCGACCGGTTCGTTTTTTGGAAACTTCGGCTCTAGTCGGGGCTTTGTTTGGGCTTTACGGGGATTGGCGGGAATTCCAATATTCCTCAGTATTCTTGTACTTGGCGGCTTCACTAGCCAACGTCGGCACCTAGATTTATCCGATTTGAGCATCGAAAGTTTCCTGTTTCTTTATATGTGGGCCGCTCGTTACCGGTTACGTTCTTTTGGGAACTTCGGCTCTAGTCAGGCTTTGTTGAGCTTCACGGGGATTGAGTGTGAATTCCAAATATTCCCAGATTCTTGTACTTGGCGGCTTCACTAGCCAACGCGTCGGCACCTAGATTTATCCGATTTGAGCATCGGAAAAATTTTCGCTTCTTCATATGTGGGCCCGTTCAAGACGGTTACGTTCTTTTGGAAACTTCGACTTCACGGGGTCGAGTGGGAAACTCCAAATATTCCGTATTCCTGTACTTTGATGCATGTTTTATCCCTATATTCATTTTAATTGCAGAAACCTGCAAAAGTACGAAAATATAGTTATTACATGATTATTAAACACATAATCGACCAAAATATTATGTCTCTCGGGGTTTAATATTACAGTTTTGGGTGCTTATCAACCAGCTCTAAGTTGGCCAATAGTGACGAGTGCCACTTCCTTGTAGGCTTATTCATCAAATAACCTTCCCCATTCCAGCCCAATATTGGCAGGAATATGGAATTTTTCCCTGATCAACTCAAGAGATGAGAGATCCCCAAAGTTTATGAGTAACCAATTTGGATGCGTCATTGAAAAAGAGAGAAAGTTTGAAGTTTTTGAGGTAAACCCTAGTAGGAGAATGAGAGGTTTAGTGTGTTGAGGAAGCTAGACAAGAAGATGATATAGGTTATCTCACCAGATCCTTTATATATAAATAAGATGGCCGGTTACAATTAGCCTATGCATTGCGTCTTTCCGGGATGAAACTGCCTTAATTAGTTAGGTACGTAAGCAGTTCCAACAACTGCTCATAAAAAATATTCTCGTGCCAAAAGCAGTGTTGCTTCAAGTGCCCATGTGTTAGGTGGCATGAGAGGGGGCATCTGTAAGATGGATTTCCCATCATTAGACAGATGACACGTGTATGGGGAATAACCCAGGACTATGGATGTCCATAATGAGAAAGGATCATCGGATCAGTTCCATGAATAAGTGATCTCGTGTTAAGCATGAGTGTTTGGTAAACATGTGCCAGACGCGTGACTGACCACCTCTAAGCATAACAATTCTCCAAGTCATTAGAAACTGATATGGGCAGTTCTTGAACAGAAGGAACCTAAAGAGGACAGTCTTTGATGATAAGGAAGGAATCGTGATTGCATATCTTTAAAAGTTACCTTTTAGATATAATCTTCCCATATACGATGGGACATTATGATTAACAAGGAAACCTACCTCTAATAAGATATGATCTAGATTCAGACTTTCAGAAGGAGAGGATTCCTAATAGGAAGGTAGAGTCCGAAGATGGAAGGGAACTCACAAGCGGTGAGGGCAACCCTAACCCTAAGACTCTCAAAACTCTTCCTATATAAACTAGAAGGATTCGCTCTTAAGAACTACGCAAAATAGGGTTTGATTCTCCGCATAAACAAGGAGATACGTAGGCAGCTGCCAGGCGGTTCAACCCTGAACTCTAAATCATCTCATCCCTTCTCGATCAAGAAGAGAGCTCTTGAATCACAAGGCATAGAGGAGGATTAGGGGATACTCAGAAAACCCCCTACAATACCTTTAACAGTTACAAAATTACACTTCTCAGATTCTGACTGATCTCCTCTGATTTCGTGTAATCCGTATGTTGTTGGGAATCAAATGACTTGATAGAAAGTACTTGGCACGGCACGCATGTCGTGAATCCACTTCATTCCCAAGATTGCATTGTGATCTAAATGATGCTTGATGACTATGAACTTTGTCATCATAGTTTGAGGTCCAGCTCGAACTGTTAATTTAATCTCCCCCACTGGCTTCGTGGAGCTTCTGTTAAATCCATATAGATGGAACTGTGGGGCTTTTAGATGCAATTCATCGAGATCGATGCCCGTAAAAGCTCTCCAGAATAGATAGTTAACCTAGCTATCGCAATCCACCAAGACCTTCTGAACGTCATATTCGGATATTCGTATCGTGATTAACAAAGCATTATCATGTGGCAACATAACCTTTGACAAGTCGTCAGGTACGAACATTATTGCTCCTGGTATACTGGCTGATATCAGACTCTGATTTACAGGAATGGGATCGACATTGACCTCAAGAACTTCTTTTACTGTCGATATCTTTCTTATTTTGTCTCAAATAATTTTGTTCTGAGATATCTCCCCTTTATATATCATATTGATTACGCCAACGAATTTTTCATGTATGGTAGCAATCTCCGCTGGTTTGACATCAACCCTGAACTTTCGCAACTTATTCTCTTTCATCAATCTATCAATTTCTTTCAACAATTTCAAACATCTGTTTGTCTCATGATTCTCGACTTTATGAAAGTGGCAATAAGGCTTACCCTTTATTTACTTGAGAGTGTACTGTGGCCATATTACAAAATCTTCTTTCACCACCTTCCTTAAAATATCTTCAGGTGTGGTATTGATGGTGAAATTTTTTTTAGGATCCAACTCTTCTTTTAGTGTTCTTTCATACCTCCTTCTTTACTGCGGTTGATTTTCCTGACTTGTATAATTCTCCTGAGGTCTTTTGTTGTCTGACCTCGAGGATTCTCGATTCTCATGTCGATCTTGATTATCCCTGTCTTTCTTTCTTGACTCTGATACTTGCATTACAGTTTACACTGTGGCTGCTTGTATCCCTTCTTCCACCCGAATATCTCTATTAGCTTTGGCATACAACACCTGCAAACTTTTCACTTCCTTTCACAAGAGATACATGTGCATCTCTGATCTTGGGACCAAACCCGTTTGGAAAGCCATGATGGTCGTCATCTCAGAGTCATCAAGCTTCTCAACTGATTGAGTTTCAGTCTTGAATCGGGCGAAAAAATCTTTCAATGATTCCTTCTTTCCTTGTTTCAATTGAAATAAAATCGATACCTACTTCGGTTTTATCCTTTGATGACCATAATTCGTGAGGAATTTCTCCTCAATCTCACGAAAGCAAGAAATGGTCCCTTCAGGTATTGTATAAAACCATTTTAGTGCTTTGCCTTTTAAGCTTGAAGAAAAAGATCGACATAGCACCGAATCCCAATACTCAGTTCCATGATATATCGAGAACTGGTGGCGGTAGCATAAAAGATAGTCCATTGGGTCTGTAGTCCCATCATATTGAGTGAATTTAGGAATTTTGAATTTCAGGGGTAATGGAACCCTCTCTATCTCCTTTTTCAGAGGGTTTCGACCTACGCAATCAACTAATTTACAAACCGAGGCTGATACTTTCTCTAGCAGCTGATCCCCGAATTGTCTCTGCATCATTTCTTGCACCATTTCTTTTGTGATCGGCTGAGGTGCTTGTTTTTCTTCTTCCTCTTGTACCACCTTTGGTGTCGTTTTTGCCACTGACTGTACCTCTTCGAGATGGTTTTTCCTCACTTCCTCGAGATGGCTCTTCTTCGCTACTGGAGTACCCGAACTCGACTCAACCCCATCTTTCTCAAATAAATCTTCCACTGCATGCCTCTCGTTCTCTTCCCTCACTGCCTTATTTTCTGCTATCAGAGCCTTGTTTTGTTTTTCCAACTCCTTAAACTTCTTTAACAAGATTTGCAAAGATATCTCTTCCTCCTGTATCTCTTCTACTTCCTCTAATAATCTACTCACTGAACGTCTTGTTCTTGGTTCCTCAATTTTAGATGCCACTTGAGAAGTACTTCCTTTATTTGTTGCTACTACCTTACTTGTTGTAGAACGCTTTGGAGGAATTGTGAAAAGAAGAGGAATAATCCATTGATCTCACAGAACTTCCTTGAACACAAACGATTACTCTTTACCACAAATGTCTACAAAAGGATTCGATCTTCAAAGAAAAAGAAAAGAAACAACTTTTCTTGTCTTTGAATCACAGACGGCGCCAATGTAATGTTCAAGAGAGTTTCTCTAAAGAATAGTGATGTTTATGATGTGTTTGAAAGATTTGAGATGAAGTAATTCAAGTTTATTGCTTAACAATGGCGGTTTACAGATCACTCAGAATAGTTCACTATTGCTCTGGTTTGTACAAGTTTTGTAGAGAAAAATAGAATGAATTTTGTCTCTCTTGATCATCCCTTTATATAGTCCTCCAGTTGTAGTCTTGTCCAATGGTGTCTTAACGCGTGTCCATTATTATTCTTCTTCTTCTCCTTCTCCTCCTTTCCCATGTTTCTCTGTAACACATGAACTTAAAGCAAGATATTGACAATCATGTTGATATCTCAAGTTATTTATGAAATTATATGCTGAAATATCTTATTGAGGATATTTGCGCATGACAGTTTCCTTATTCAAATCCACTACGACAGACCCTGTATCACAGATTTACCTCTCTAGCTTGCTGCTTATTCTCTAGCACGTACTGTTTCATTATTCTTTAGTAACTCCAAATATATATATATATATATATATATATATATATAAAAGCTCGCACCTGACATCTCTCCTCACCATATCACTATATTTTCTAAACCGAGCAATATTAGAGACTCCTAAAAAAAATTGTGCTAATAATTAAAAACACCTCCCTACATTTGTTTAATTCTCCTTAATCTATTCTCCAATTATAATCACCTCCCTGACACACGAAACTTTCGGCCAATTTCAAAAGTATCTGGAGAAATATTAGGAGCTTTGACTTAACACCGAAAAAAAATTGGGTATACTTAAGAAAAACAATAGGGGTTACGAAAAACAAGGAGGAAATACGATAAAAGAGGAGAGAAAAATGGAAGTCTACGTAAGAAAAAAACAAACTCAAAAAACCCTTTCTTCCCATCCAAAACCTTTTCTTCTCCCTTCACAAAAGATCTTTCACTCAAAAGATTTTCTATAACTTCGGAGGCTTAGGGTTATCAAAAGCAATTCCACGCCCTTTTCAATTGTTCGTTCGATAATTAAGGGGGAAAAAAAGTTCCCTCCATGCATCCCTTCCTCTCATCTCCCATCCCTTTCTCTCACCTTATTCAATCTCTTATGTTTTTTTTTTTTTTTTTTTTTTTTTTTTTTTATCAATTTACGTGTATCAATCGTTATTGTGTGCCAAAATATCCTAATAATAGTTGTCGAGTAATGTGCGCCCAAAATTGATCCAAGTATATAACATGTTTGGTCTACTGATGAATTCTTTTAGTTTAGTCTTCCTTTAAATTTTATTCAATACTAGTTGTACTCCTTTTTCAATTTGTGGTACTTTTTGTGCATGCTCTTCAAGTAGTGAGAATTTGGTGTGGTCACATGTGTGATTTGATAGAACATAGTTTCAACGTTGCTGCTAAATAACTTTTAATAGGGCGTGTTGATTTCACTTTGCATATTGTGTATTGGATTTCAATGATCATGTTTTAATTGCCATGTGTTCAGAAAGGAAGGAAGGAAGAAAGACCTATTAAACCTCTTTTGCGTAATCTCGGCAAATCAAGTGTGTCAAAGCCTTATATTCATCTTTGTTTCCTATTGCTATGTACATACTATATGAGAACATTTAGTATAAATTTTTGGGTGGATGCAAGTCAAAGACCCACCAAAAGGAGAAGGTAAGCCACTCTGACGTTCCATATATATTCATTAATTGAAGGAGCTATATTTGAATACTCTTATATGTTTTTGTTTAGGATAACCCCATAGTTTCAACGTTGCTGCTAAATAACTTTTAATAGGGCGTGTTGATTTCACTTTGCATATTGTGTATTGGATTTCAATGATCATGTTTTAATTGCCATGTGTTCAGAAAGGAAGGAAGGAAGAAAGACCTATTAAACCTCTTTTGCGTAATCTCGGCAAATCAAGTGTGTCAAAGCCTTATATTCATCTTTGTTTCCTATTGCTATGTACATACTATATGAGAACATTTAGTATAAATTTTTGGGTGGATGCAAGTCAAAGACCCACCAAAAGGAAAAGGTAAGCCACTCTGACGTTCCATATATATTCATTAATTGAAGGAGCTATATTTGAATACTCTTATATGTTTTTGTTTAGGATAACCCCTACTGAAGCTTATTGAGTGTAAGGATAGGACAGTGTGTGTGCATATTTTAGCAAATAGATATGTAACACATGGTATCATCTTCTTAACGCTCGGGTATGGTCTTAGTGTGGGTAGGAAGTACCAGAACACACTTTAAGTCCAGGTCCTGACTAACTCACCTCCTAGGTTTGGGAGTGAAATAAGAAAAGGAGGTTCGGAAGTGGTTGGAGTAGGCTCGGAGAACTGAAGGTTTGGAACTGGTTGGTCGGAATAGTAGGCTCGGAGCAAGTTCGTGGGCTTTGGAACTAGTTGGAGTAGTAGGTTCGTATAACCAACTCCTAACTATGAACTCCAAATCCAGAACTCAACTACTAGGTTTGGAGCAGGTTCGTAGGCTTTGGCTTTGGAACTAGTTGGAGTAGTAGGTTCGTATAACCAACTCCTAACTATGAACTCCAAATCCAGAACTCAACTACTAGGTTTGGAGCAGGTTCGTAGGCTTTGGAACTAGTTGGAGTAGTAGGTTCGTATAACCAATTCCTAACTATGAACTCCCAATCCAAAGCTCAACTACTAGGCTCGGAGCTCTAACTACTACTCCGAACCTAAACATGTGTTTTCTGTTGTTTAAGTCAATAAAGGAGACCTATTTGACTTGGGAAACATGGGGCTTCTAGAAGAGTCAAGATGAGACTTAACAAGAGACGGTCTCCTAATTAAACACTAATTGGGAAACCTCATTTATTCTTATAAATAGAATAGTTGAACTACGCTTTGAGTTTGATTCCTATTCACAGGATACGTAGGCAGCCATTAAAGAACTTGGTTCAACTCATCATCTTCTACATCTCTTCTTCTTCTTGATCCAATACTTCTCATTGTTCTTTGATCATCAACAAAATATTTGTGTTTCTAGATTAGGAAAAATCATCACACAATTGGCGCAGTCTGTGGGGATTACTATACAGAATTGATTTGATTTCTTGGTCGAAATTTTTTCGGTTCTAAGTTCTCCTACCCACCAATTTTTCTTGGGTTTGTTGTTCTTTTAAAAATATATATATATATTTTTTCTTCACTTTGATTCAAAATCATGGTTACTACAAGAGCCAACGCGAATCAAGGTAATAAGGGGAATAACGAGATCAATAACCCACATGTTACTTCTCAAAGACAATCTGAACGTAGAGGAGATCGTCGTTTCGGACAGGGGCATGAAAATGATGAGCCTAACAATGATACTCCCCAATCTGCCATAACCAACCAAGCCATCATGGATGCTGTGATGGCCGAACGTGGTCGACAGGAGGCTCATTTGCGTTTTTTTACAAGACTACTACCGCACGCAGGAGGGTCGTTCACCTCCAAGAGTGTTGCCTACTGATGGGAACGCGAGGGGGCAGTTCCGGCCACCAAGTCTCGACCCTGGTGAGGGTTACGTCCCTACGCCTTATATCCCTTACTTTGTTGGGTATCATATCGACCAACCAGATTTGGATTATAATCCGGACTTGGATCCAACCCAACATTCGAGCTCACATGGAACTGACTTCTCTTGGTATTCAAGTTCTCGAGGTACGAGGAATGGACGTCCGAATGTGTTTGCCCAGAATCCACAACTATTGAGCTCACCCTCGGCACGAAGAAGACTTTCAGTTCCAAGGGAACCTTCATTGCCTCGGAATCCCTCAGTTCCCCGATCCAGTTTTGCAAACTCCTCCACTCGATGTCGGGAACTGGAACCACGTTATCATCAAGATGAGAACTATGAGAGTCCAGGTCCGAGGTACAACAATGAGAGAACTCCAATTCATGAACCGACTACTCTTGCACAGCTCAAGGCGCAAATACTGGAGGAACTACGAGGTTCAAAACCAACCAAGATGGATGAGTCAGTTGTTCGGTCAGCAATCAAGGGTGACATTGGAACTCCTTTTTCACGGCATGTTATGAGTGAATACATCCTCCATGATTATAAACCACTGAAGTTCTCTAAATTTAATGGCAAAGTAGATCCAGTCTCTCATGTGCTCCGTTATCGTCAAGCAATGGTGGGTCTTTCTAAGAGAGATCATTATTTGTGCCGGTATTTTGCTTCAAGTTTGACAGACTCGGCACTCATCTGGTACACGAAGCTACCCAGGGGCAACATTCACGAGTTTAAGGTGCTATCCATCAATTTCATTAAGAAATTTAGTTGCAACCGACCCTACATTAAAACCGCTGATGCACTGTTTGACATGAAAATCCGAAAAGACAAGCGTATCAGGGATTTCACCAAAAGATTTAACGAGGTTTAATTGCATGTTGACAACGTTGATGAGACCCTCGCCATTGTGGCCTTTATAAAGGGATTAGATCCCACTTCTGGTCTATACACGTCTTTGAAGAAAAAGAAGCCTACGAACATGACAGAGTTGCAGGCTCGGATTGATAAGTATGCGGAACTGGAAGAAGACCAATTGGACAGGGACTCTTCTCATAAAAGAGTGATAACCAGTGTCACCTCCGCTCCTGTTGGTAGGAGCTCTGCTAGTCATTATGATGATAGGAAGTCCGAGGAACCATAGTTGGAGCACAAGTCACTCGATAGGAATTCCTATCAAGATAAGTCCAAGAGGCAGAAGATTAGTGACACGTCAGGAAGTGAGCAACTACCCCCGCTGGATAGGGACTTTACCACTTTAACTCATCCTTACGAGGACATCTTTGATGCCATAAAGAACAAGAACATGTTAAAGAACCCTCCAAAGATGAAGCCCGATGCTATTGGAGCTAGGAATACTAACATGTACTGTAAGTTCCATAAACAGGCCGATCAAGGAACTAAGAATTGTAGGTCTCTTAAACATGGAATTCAGGATCTCGTAGACCGAGGTTTACAAGAACGGATAAGGTAGTGATTCACACGATTGCTGGGGGCAATTCTAAACGCCCATTTGAAGAGTTGAGTAGAGGGCAAAGGTACCAGGAAAGACAGGTGAAGCATTTGCAAATCATTAACAATGTCACTTCCAAACTGACCAAGGAATCTAACTCCGCAGTTGTTTTCACTGATGACGACGCTAAAGGGGTTTTCTTTCCACACTCGGATGCATTGGTTTTGTCCTTAGAAGTTGTTGGGTGTGATATGCAAAGGATCCTCATCAACCCTGGGAGTTCTGCGGATATACTTTACTATCATGCTTTCAAACAAATGCCGATTCTAGAAACGGAACTTCGCCCCGTGAAATCTTCTTTGTATGGATTTAATGGTGACATGGCCGATGCAGCAGGAGAGATTGAATTGACAGTCAAAGTTGCTGACGTCGCTCTGAATGTCAACTTCACGATTGTCAGGGGAGTTACGCAATATAATGCTATTCTTGGTAGGAGTTGGCTTCATCACTTGAAAGCGGTTCCAAGTACTTATCACCAAACCTTGAAGTTCCCTCACAAAGACAATATCGTGGTGATCAAAAGAGATTAACAAGCTTCCAAGCGATGCTACGCAGCTCTTCTAAAAAATGGTTCCGGAACTGCTCCAATAACACTGGGGGCAGGTTTGGTACCCGCCAAATAGCAATTACAGAACGAGTCTCGCTCTCAAGACATCGTGTTGGTACATTTGGATATAGTTACATTAGATTCTATAGGGCCGGATGAGAGGAGGACTCCACCAACATTGGAACAAGTTGACGAAATCGGCATAGGAGATGGTTCCGAACCTTGACTTGTCTCAATTGGCACCATGTTGAACCTGAAGACTAGAGAAGAGTTGATAAATTTCTTACAAGAATTCTGAGATGTATTTTCTTGGAGTTATGAGGATATGCCTGGAATTGATCCCTCCATAGCCTGCCATAAGCTCAATTTGGATCCGAACGTCGTGCCAGTTAAGCAGAAACTCAGAAAGATGGGTCCTAAACGTACTGAGGCTATCGACAAAGAGGTGGATAAATTGCTTAAGGCCAAGTACATATGAAATATCACATACCCCACTTAGATCTCTAACGTTGTCACTGTCAAGAAAAAGAATGGGAACTGGCGAACGTGTGTCGATTATACGGATGTGAACAAGCACTGTAAGAAGGATTGTTTCCCTCTTCCTCGTATTGACACATTGGTCGATGCCACTGCAGGACATGAGATTTTCTCTTTCTGTGATGGCTTTTCGGGTTACAACCAGATACTCATGTACCCTCTTGATTAAGAGCATACTACTTTCATCACAGCACAGGGTACTCATGTACCCTCCTGATTAAGAGCATACTACTTTCATCACAGCACAGGGAACATATTGTTATCGGGTTATGCTTTTTGGTTTAAAAAATGCAGGGGCAACGTACCAACGCTTGGTCACAATGATGTTCAAAGATCATATCGGTGATTTTGTCGAAGTCTATGTCGATGACCTCCTGATCAAAAGTAAACAGAAGTCTGATCATCTTGCACACCTTCGTGCGTCTTTCCAGATCCTGAGGAAGTATCAGATGAAACTTAACCCAGCTAAATGTACCTTCGGTGTTACTTCCGGGAAATTCTTAGGACATCTGGTTACTAAACGTGGAATTGAAGCTAACCCGGACTAGATCAAAGCTATTCTTGATATGCCTTCTCCAAGGTCTCTGAAAGAGGTACAACAGTTGGCTGGGCATCTTGCCACACTTAACAGGTTCATTAGTAGAAGTTCGGATAACTGTCAGGTTCTGTACAAGTTACTAAGGAAGAATATACGCTTTGATTGGACCGATGAATGTGAGATGGCTTTTAAGGACCTAAAAAATTATTTGTCTTCCCCTCCTATGCTCACTACACCGAAGCAAGGAGACATTTTAGGGTTATACTTGGCCTCTTCCGAGCATGGCATAAGCGCCGTATTAGGACGAATTGATGAGAGGAATATCGAAAAGCCTGTCTACTTTGTTATTAGAGCCCTCTTGGATGCCGAAACACGATATCCGAAGATTGAGAGAATAGCTCTAGCTCTAATCTTTGTTGCTGAGAAACTACGACCATACTTCCAAGCTCACACCATCATAGTCATCACTGAGTATCCTTTGAAGTCGGTCTTGGCAAGACCAGACAGGGCCAGACGTCTCTTGGAATGGTCCATTCAATTAGGGGAATTTGACATTATTTATGTGTCGAGAATTTCTGAGAAGGGGCAAGCTTTGGCTGAGTTCTTGATCAATTTTCCTCTAGATACCTCAACCTCGGCAATGGTAGCAGATTTGGAATAGTCACCTCCTACTTATATGGAGTTAGACGAACCTAACTCACTTCCTCATAGTCAGGTTCGACCTTGGAGTCATATTTTAGGTTGGAAGTTGTTCGTAGATGGATCTTCCAATGACCAAGGAGCAGGTATTGGTATTGGTTAGACAAAACTGAGTACGAAGCTACGCTAGCGGGCTTGTCTATGGCATTAAACTTAGGAGTACTACATCTCACAGTATTCAGCGACTCTCAATTAGTTGTACAACAGATTGAGGGTGGTTACGAAGCTCGAGACCCTCATATAACTCAATATTTGGAGTTGGTTAGATCTCTTACTTCTCATTTTGAAGATCTAAATTTCATAAATTTGCCTAGGCTGGACAACAGGCATGCTGATTCACTTGCCTACTTAGCTTCTTTGCTTGGGAATATCGAAGCTCGTTCCATTCCCGTCGAATATCAGTCAGCGCCTAGTATTGAAAAAGAATTAGTTTGTCATATGGCTCCAATTTTGCAAGCTCCAGTGGGGACCTGGATGGATCCGTATCGTTCTTATCTTTTAGATGGCATTCTTTCGGCAGAGAAGACAGAAGCACATAAGTTGTTAGCCAAAGTAGGTCGTTATTTATTTGTTGGTGACAACTTGTACAAGAAGTCTTACTTAGGACCTCACCTGCGTTGAGCTACTCATGCCGAGGCTCATACTTTACTTGAAGAGATACACTCGGGCGAATGTGGAAATCGTGCTGGGGGCAGATCTTTGGTACTCAAGATACTCCGACAGGGGTACTTTTGGCCTTATATGCTTAAAGATGCGGAGGCTTATGTCCGGAAGTGTGATGCTTGCCAAAGACATGCTAACTACATCCATGTTCCAGCCGAAGAGCTCCATCCTCTGACATCTCTGTGGCCATTCGTTCAATGGGGAATGGACATTGCTGGTCCTCTACCTATAGCTCCTGGCAACATGAAGTTCCTTTTAGTTGCAACAAATTATTTTACTAAGTGGATAGAGGCAGTTCCTTTAGCGAATATCAGGGAAGTTGATGTCACGAAGTTCATCTAGAACAATATCATTTGCAGGTTCGGATTACCTAAAGTCATTCTTTCTGATAATGGGACACAATTCTGGGGCACCAAAACACACGTTTTTTGCCGAGATTGGGGCATTGTGCAACTTTTCTCTTCTCCTGGATATCCTCAAGGTAACGGTAAGGTGGAAGCCTCTAACCACGTTATTTTGGATAATTTGAAACGAAAACTCATGGAGAGAAGGGGATTGTGGGTTAAGGAGTTGCCTAAAGTACTTTGGGCCTACCGAACAACTCCTCGACGTTCGACTGGGGAATCACCTTTCACTCTCACTTATGGTACCGAAGCTGTCCTTCCTACTAAGATGAGGGTCACTACCTAGAAGTCGGATTTAGTACTTACCCTCGACAATGAGGAAATTCTTTGTCGGGAATTGGACTTGTTGGATGAAAAAAGAGAATCTGCAGCCTTACGATTGGCATCTTATCAGCACCAGCTGAAAAGGTCTTTTGATAAAAGGGTACGACCTCGATCTTTCAAGGAAAGGGATTTGGTCCTTCGTATGGACTCCGCACCTAAGAAGTTAGGAGCTAATTGGGAAGGTCCGTATATTCTTGATAGGATAGTTGGCAATGGTAGTTACTATCTTAAATCCATGGATGGTGAAGTTTTTGTTAAACCTTGGAATACTGCAAACTTGCGCAAGTATTTTCAATAGTAGTTATCTTTCTCTTTGTTAGAGTATTACCCATGGAACACTACAAATTTCTGCAAGTATTTTTAATAAAAGTTATCTTTCTCTTTTCAGAGTGTTGTTTCTTTTAAATTATTATTTTTATGCTGGGATACTTTTTGGATGTTGGGTGCAAGATCCCATATGTTGGCCAAACTTGTATCAGAACCTTAAGAAAGCTTTCTTTGGATAATGAGTGAAAGATCTCATATGTTGTTCCATGTGTGTGCTTAAGAAAGTTTACACTTAGATTGGATTTTATCTAGCTAAGCGCAATTCTAATGCCTTTTGTCTATAAGTGTCGATTTATGCATTAGCTTTGTCGACATTGCAGTCTCTACAGGAACTGATACAGGGGCATACCCTACTTTCCTATATGACCTTTCTTTATTGTCCCAGATAACCTCGGGGACATTAGCGGAGTTAAGAAATCTCATAGCACGCATACTTGATTATTTTGAAACAAATTTAGCAAAGTTTAACTCAAAATAAAAACTCAAGTATAGCTAATCAAAAGTCAATTGCTAATAGATAAGTAAATTGCAACTTAATAACATTTTAAGAATTTACTTATCGGGACAGAATCAGGTTTCTTCAGGAGCTACAGGCGAGTTATCAGTCAATTCCTCTGCCTCATGCACATTTGCATCATGGTCTTCTTTAGAACCTACTTCCAAACCTTCCCCTCGAAACCTTGTTGATACTTTTGTGAGGCCAAATCATCCTCTAACTTCTCATGAAGTTTGTCAACATCAATCACAAGATCGGGATATAGGACGTCATCATCGTGAGGGAGGGTTCCAGATGCCCAAGCTTTATCGAGTTTCTCACCATATCGCTTGTCGTACTCTGGTTCAAGAATGTCAAGCACGCGACAAGCGGTGGAGATACCATTCTTGTATGCTTCAGAACTGACCACATCAACTAGCTCGGTGTAGAATTCGTTCACCTCCTTTACGCTCCTTTCAGGAGCTTTGAGAATCAGAACTGGGGCAAGCAAGGAATTGGAAGGAGATGCAAGTTGATCTCTCAGTAGCTCAATCTCTGCATTAGCTTTGCTTAGTGCTTCTCCTAACTCCCTATTTATCAACTGAGAGTCTATCAACTCTAGTTCTGTCAACGCGGCATTTTTGTTAACTTCGGATAGCTCGGATTTTAAAGGGTCCAGTTCTTTTTGTAAAGTCGTGGTATTATCCTCATAATACATCTTCTGATTCTTCAACGTTGCAAACTCGCCATTCAAACGGTTTCGATCAGCTTGCCATGCCTCACGACAACCGTCAAAGTAACTCGTTCGGCTAAGTTGTTTTTTACTTTAAGAACTTCTTGGTGCTCACGTTTGGTGAATTAAAGGTCTCTTTCAAGATTCCTATTCTTCTCTCTAGTCTTTCTAAGATCTCTCTGAACGGCTCTGACCTGCTCAATCTCATCGGCTAGGCTTTCATTCTTACTCTTGCTTATATCATAATCACCTTCTAATTTTTTAATCTTTTGGTTGGATATGAGGAGTTGCTTCGTCAAGTCACCTTTCTCTCTTGTGAATTTATCCATTTCATCCTGATTCTTATGCAACAGAGCATAAGTCATGGACGCATCCATGCTAGCCTGCAGTGCCAGAAGAATTACAATTTATGTATTAGGAGCTAGTGTATATAAACAAAAAGACAACCGGAAACGATGTAAGGAATTGAAGTACAAAATGGTTACCTTCAACATATGTCGACACATTCGTTCCAGGCCTGCCATTGCGCGAAGTTCTCTTTTATGTTTTGCTTTCTCTTTGGGAGGTCCCATAGATTCAACCAATCCCAAAGCAACTCCAAGGTCCTTAAGCGTATCTTGGTCAGTAATCAAGGGGTTCTCTGGTAATCCAAGCACTCTAGGAACTGGAACAAATGGGTTTGGAGTAAGTTTAGAGTTCAAAGATATCGATTTACTCTTTTTCCTTAAGCGAATGTCCTCATCTTGGGAAATTGGGGAAGGTGATTTTCTTTTATTTGACTCAATGGATGGAACACGGTTATTGTCAGATACAATACTGGCAGAGCAGGTTTGTTCCACATTTTCGAGGTTCGTTATCAATTTCGGATCGGATTGTATGAAGTCCACATTCTCAATATCAGTCAAAAGGAACTCGACATTACTATCTACCCCTATAGTGTCACCACCCACTTCAAGATTTGACTTATTTGTATCATAAACAGAAAGTTGAAGGTTCGGTGTTTCCACTGTACTCTTGATTCTTGAGGATTGAGCACACTCTAGACTTTCAGTTCTAATGGGATTTTCATCTTCATCGAGAATGGTAGCGTTGGAAGCTTGCCCAATTCCTCGTTCGGTATGTTTTTTATTTATTGCCTTACTCACCTTCGCAAACCTAACAACCTCGGGAGGAGGTTTATTTGATTTTTTTGGAGCTCCCTTTTTTATGTTAAAATTTGACTTGGAAATAAGACCAAGGACCTTCTTTGCCATAAAGGCCTCCCTTGGGTACGAAGTTGTAGCAATTTCGGGGTTCCCACCAATATACCCAACTCCGGGCTCCAAAGCTTGCAACTCCATTGGTTACATAGTCAGATACTCTGAGATTAATAATGGGTCTGGAACTATGGACGCAGGGCGTTTCTCGGAGTTTGGGAGTGCAATAAGGGTTGTCACAGCATCTAGTTCCACAGTAGTTAGATACGGGAGTCCCACGTCCACTCTCTCCTTTGACAAAGAAAAGCCGGACCGGATCCTCTTTCGATTATTATCAAAGGTGACATCACCCCACTCACCACCAGTTACACGGATAGCATATTTACGCCAGTAGTCGTCGTTGTTTTTACCTTTATATAATATGACGTGTTCAACTCCTGGTTTAACAGAGAGAGTGCAGTCTCCATTATTTAGTATCATCAGTTTATAGAAGTATGATATCACTCCGCAAGTCACCAGTATATTGTGCTTTCGGCCTAATATGTGCATGTATGTGACATTGCGAACAAACCAAGGCATTACTCTGTTGATCGAGACTTTGAAGTACTCGAGGGCATCTGCCATAAACGAAAGCAAGGGGAGTCGGAGTCCAGCTTTCAACAGTCCAAGGAATATCAAGGGACTTTCATCGGTTCTAAGGTCGGTAGTCCATGGATATTCAATTTTGATTTCTTTTGGAATTGCAAATGTGTTACGAATCTTTCCCAAATCCGAAATATCACCGAATGGGATAATATTCTAGTCAAAAGTGGGGATTTTAGTTTTCGGCGCGGTCGAAAGAGAAACATAGATAATTGTTTTATAATCCGGAACTGCTATAGCAATTGAACCTGAAACGACATTACCCAGTACTGAATCCGAAACTGCCTTGCTATTTAAAGGACCCGAAGCTGATGGGTGAGACATTGAAAGTTGATTAAGAGTGCACGGTCAAAAGGATATATTCGGAACTGGAAGTGGTGGTAGCCAAAATTGCCTGTGCAACTTTAGAAACAAAAACGTGGCTGTTGACACCTTGACACCCTAAACTTCAAGTTCTTCTACACAAACCTTAGCACACTTTGGACTCAAACTCTCAATCAATCAAAGAAAGAACAGGTTCAACACCTTGTGTCCGGTGGTCTTCTAAGCAACCAAACTCAAATTTATTAAGTTTTCTTCTAAAGAAATTGTCAATGGGGGAAACTGTGGATCTTTGGTAGTAATGGCAGCTAGCAAGGGACCTATATAGTGTTTACAAAGGAGATATCCAAATAGATGCAGGAAAAGAATTCAAAGTGTTTACAAAAGAGCTATCCAAATACATACAGGAAAAGAACTCAAAGAAGGACGTGTTCTCTCTTCCGAATAAAGAATTTCCTTTATTCTCTCTTCCGGATGACTCAACTCCGGATGAATGAGTGTGGTTTTGAGTTATTGCAAGTTGTTGCTTCCTGTGCTGATGCACTGCCTAGCTTGTTCAGAACTAACTTTGAGTTTGTTAACTATGATTCATCTTCCACTGAGAATGCCTTTGAGAGCCTTGTACTGCTCTTGTTGGAAGAGTTTCTTCAGTTGGTCCAAGTTATTTCCTATGACGGTGCAAAGAATTGAGTGGGAGCAGCAAGAGAATTCGCGAGAATTCGCGTTGGGCAAAACTCAAAGGATGAAGGAAGAAGTTAGAAGAAAGGGTTTACACAAAGTTAGCGAAGGGTGTCTTTTTGTTATGTTCAACATCTCAATTTTGCAAGGCCCAGTTCAAGTTTCGCAAGGCCCAGTTCCGGGTTTCACTTCCAGTTCCAGGTTGCACTTCCGAGTCAAGGTGATTTGATGAAATCTACCTACGTCCGGACCATTTGACCATGTTTGGTCCCTTACATGAGCTAGTATTCTAGGTCTGGGCAATCACAAAGCATGGCAGGTCCGGGTTCCACCAAGTTCCTAATGTCCAAGTCTGGATCATTATAATATTTGGGATGTCCGGACTTGACAAATTTCGATTCCTTGAGCTAGCTCCTCATATACTTGGTTCAGCCTAATATACAAGGTTCAGGGGGCACGGTCATGGCAAGTCCGAATTTACAATTCCTTGCACTGAAGTAATGCAAAATTTTGTCGATACATTCCATAGAGAAAATCGAGGCGTAAGACGTCGTGTACAGTTTTACCCGGCCTTTTTCTTTAAGGGTTTGATTCACAATCCATGAATAAAAAAGGGGGGCATCTGTGTGTGCATATTTTAGCAAATAGATATGTAACACATGGTATCATCTTCTTAACACTCGGGTATGGTCTTAGTGTGGGTAGGAAGTACCATAACACATTTTAAGTCTAGGTCCTAACTAACTCACCTCCTAGGTTTGGGAGTGAAATAAGAAAAGGAGGTTCGGAAGTGGTTGGAGTAGGCTCGGAGAACTGAAGGTTCGGAACTGGTTGGTCGGAATAGTAGGCTCGGACCAGGTTCATGGGCTTTGGAACTAGTTAGAGTTGTAGGTTCGTATAACCAACTCCTAACTATGAACTCCAAATCCGGAACTCAACTACTAGGTTCGGAGTAGGTTCGTAGGCTTTGGAACTAGTTGGAGTAGTAGGTTCGTATAACCAACTCCTAACTATGAACTCCAAATCCAGAGCTCAACTACTAGGCTCGGAGTTCTAACTACTACTCCGAATCTAAACATGTGTTTTCTGTTGTTTAAGTCAATAAAGGAGACCTATTTGACTTGGGAAACATGGGGCTTCTAGAAGAGTCAAGATGAGACTTAACAAGAGACGGTCTCCTAGTTAAACACTAATTGGGAAACCTCATTTATTCTTATAAATAGAATAGTTGAACTATGCTTTGAGTTTGATTCCTATTCATAGGATACATAGGCAGCCATTAAAAAACGTGGTTCAACTCATCATCTTCTACATATCTTCTTCTTCTTGATCCAATACTTCTCATTGTTCTTTGATTATCAACAAAATATTTGTGTTTCTAGATTAGGAAAAATCATCACACAGACAGCATCAGCCTATGCAATAGGTGAGCATGGGTTTACTATGCATGATGAAGTCCAACTGAAGTGAAGTAGCAACTTATATTCAAGAGTAAGTTGGTGAGAGCCTTATAGGTATCATTTAGTGAGTCCAGTGTATATTCGAAACTTACCTCTTAAAATGAAAAGTTAATAATGTTAGATTAGGAGAATTACATGTATTCCAAGAAAAAGTTTGGGACATAAGAATATCTATATAGAGATCAACCACAACTTCTACTCCTGCTCCCATCTAAGATTGTGATACTCAGAGACTTCATTAAGATTTCAAATTCTAGAATAACATTGAATTGATGTATATGTTTTATGGTGCCCATATATGCTATATGATATATGATGCAATTATATCATGTTTTGGACTCGCCTTTGCTTGGACTTAAATATCCAACATTCATAATATTTTCTACAATTGAATTTCCTAATGATGGAGAGGCAAAGAGAGATAGTTGCATCCACGGTGTGAAGGAGTGCAATTGGGAGAAACTATATGCCATGCTTTAAGTTGCTCCCATTTCATTGGATTCTCTTTATCCACTTTAATTTTTTGGAAGGTATGTGTTGCAAATTTACTCCAACAATCCAACTAACCTGTTCTTATTAGAAGCTCGCACCTCACATCTCTCCTCATCACATGATTTGGTTTTTTTAACCGGGCATTCTCATAGACTTCTAAAAAAACGAGGTGCTAATAATTAGTTAGACCTCCCTGCATTTGTCTAAATCTCCTTTCTCTATCAAGTAATTATATTTATCTCCCTGATGTTAATTAACATGCCAAAAAGACATTAAACCCAAAACTACTCGAGAAATTGAAACCCAAAAGTTAGAAACTCCAACACACAAAACATCTTGCCGGCCCTAAACAAATTCTTCTCACCTTGAAACCACAACAACCTTTCTTCATAGAAGAAAAAGAGAAGAGAGAAAAAACAAGAGAACCAATGCAATTTAGAGAGAGGGAGAGAGAGAAAATGGCATCAGCAGCACGAAGAAGTAGTTGAGGTGCAAGAATAGGAATGCTTGCAGGATTATACAAACTTCTCATACGCAGAACACAGGAGTTTATATATTCTACTGCAAACACCCGAGTCGTTCCCAATCAAAGCACTGAATCCATACACCCAACATCATTCCCATTGTCCGCATTGCCAAGCCATCTCAAGGACACGCCCTTCGTCCTTCACCAAATGGAATCTACTTAATTAAATAATTTGTTTATTTTGTTGGTTGGTTGGTTTGTGCAGGCAGTGGATTATGGTGTTCATAAGCTATGGGAGCACAACAATATTGGGGTATGAATTCTACTACCCTAATTTTTCATTAAGTAACTTCACTGTTTTTATTAAGGTTTTGTTCCACACTAATGAAACTAATAAGTCACTTCAAGTGATTTGTTGGTTAACGAGTAAATGGTCCATTTGCAGTTCGTATTATCTAACCTATAAATTGAACTTATACATATCAAAGTTTAGTCGTTGGGTTGTTGTTCACCTATTTGCTAGCCTATTTGATTTTTGTGTGTAGTGAGACAATGCAAGGGGAAAATGTTTCTAAAGTGATTTATGGCTTTAGTACTTTAAGATTTAGGATTTATTACCTAATAGTTGTGTACCCTTTTTGCAGAGAGAGAATGATGAGTACCTGAAGCTAGCATTATCAAACTGCAAGACATGATCTCCTTACTTCTCTTAGAGGCTTTAGGTATTAGTCATGATTATCTTTGATCACATTGAATGGATGAAAAGTGGGTCATCGCTTGGTAACTACTATCATGCACGCTTAGAGCCAGATCCTACTTTAATCACTATTCTTCTACAGTTTTACAGATTCATCATCAAAGTCAATCGGTGGATGTTCAACATAGGCAAGGAACTCTAATAGTGAATATTGGAGATCTTCTATAAGTATGATTGTACATAGATTCCTAGAACCTTTACATTCCAAAACTTGCCTGTTTGTTGTTTGTCAATTATGTAATTAATTAAAAATGACAAGTTCAAAAGTGTGGAGCATAGAATAGTAGTTGGACATGATAAATGTTTTACCTACTTTTAACTAGTTATGCTAAGAATAAGTAAAAATAAAAAGGGTTTACTCTAGATCAAAGTTTTCTACTCTCGATTATCTTGCGATATGGTGGAGTAAAGAATTCGTTCCACTCCTAGTTTCTTAGACGTAACAGTTTCACAAATTTATTAATTTTATAATATCAACGAGAGCAATAATTGAATTAAACTAATATGGTGAAATAACTAATTAAAATGTTCTAAAGTATACTATGGCAATTTGATTATAAAATGGGAATGAGAAGAGAGGTATTAGGGGGATTTGATTCCACCTCAATTTATTCTTAATATGCTAGTATAGATTTGTTGTAATCCTAATCTTTATGTTTTCACATGAAGGTTGGGTCTTTTTAATCCCTAATTATTTATGACAATCTCTACCAACTAATAATTAGCATGTGAAGCAATTTAAACCCATTCTCATGGTGAATTAACTACCTTCTAGAGTGGAATAGATTACTATAACTATTTTATACTAATATATCAAGTCTTCATCAAAGCTTCATAAAACCCCTCTAATAGAGGTTTAGCTAAGATTCATTATACTATCATTAATAGAAGAATAAGAAGAAGACATCATAATAACAATAACTTGGCTTTATTAATCTAATAGAAGAGAGTCTAAGAATAAAAAACTATATTAAAAACTAAGTAGTGAATAATTAACTAACTAAAAACTAAGTAGTAGAGAGTTATGCCTTAGTCCTCTTTATACAGGAGAGGGCTAGGTTTACAATTTCATGCATGGGCTTTGGAGCTATATTTTGGGCCTTTAAATCAAGCCCAAAACCTAATTACTTAAGTCCAAAAAGGGTTTCTCTGCTAGAAATTACTGCAACAGTCTTTCCTTCTACTTTTACACCTTAGGAAGCTCTTTCTGAGCCGGTCATTTTGACATATAATAGGCCAAATTCTGAGGTCTGAGTCCAAAGATACGCCCTGTGGAAGTTCTGTTGACTCTTATTCTTTATTTCTACCTGCGTTGACTTTGACTTTTCAGCTTTGACCGGGCTTTAAAAAGGTTTTTTCTCCTTGAATATTGGCCTTTAGTCATAAAGCTTCTTAACAACCAACCTTTGCTCCTTTCTCTTGCAAAAGTGACATGTTTCTTCATATATTTGACTCCAAGACCTGAAATACACAAAAGCAAGTAAACAGTACTAACTCTTATTTATTATACACATAATTGGTCTAAATGTAATATTATTAAGGGGTTAAAACTACAGTTTTGGGCTCTTATCAAACTACCCCCAAACAACATTTTGTTTGTCCTCAAGCAAATATGAGAAATTAAAATAAGTTACCAAAAATGGAGTTCTAACTAATCTCGTTTCGCCGAGTGCGATTGCATTTACTATATGCAATAAGGCCTTGAACCAGTAGAAATTCCCTAGTGGACGAGTTATAGCCTTGTGAGAGTTTTCCAGATAAGGTAC
The DNA here is from genome assembly GCF_015680905.1 of Coptis chinensis. Taxonomy (NCBI): domain Eukaryota; kingdom Viridiplantae; phylum Streptophyta; class Magnoliopsida; order Ranunculales; family Ranunculaceae; genus Coptis; species Coptis chinensis. The sequence continues at coordinate 42,950,906 of NC_141463.1, forward strand.
TCACAAACTTCATTTATACTATAACGACTAAGAAATAAAAATTATTGTTTCCTTATTTATTCTCAGATATCTATACATCTCACTAGCAATGAATACAAAATAATCAATTCAAAATCTAAGCTAATACGTGCATAATAATCAATCATTTACGGATAAACGTATATATAATGAACTATGCTATGAAATGTAATAACAGGTTCGTTTCTGAAACCTTGGAATAGCGTCCTTAAGTAGGTCCTCACAAATATATCAAGACAAAAACACTCTGATTTTTCCACTTAAGTTTCGCTCACTCCAGTGCACAATGGGCACACTTTACCTTACAATCTCAATGATATACAAGGAAGCCGAAGTCGATCAAACACATTTGCCACTTACTATCACACTAATCTATTCCTAATTTAGCTAAATGTCTTTATTAGGTGTTACGGGGATTAGGTGATGGTTTAAGAATGAAGAAAATGGATATTTAAAAGGATAAGTCTGAGATAATAGAGTCTTCAAAATATGTAACTAGAGAACCTTGTTTTACTTTGCTTCTACACTTTGTTTCCATCCTTAGCCATTTTTTTCTTTTTCTTTTGCCTTTTAACTCCTTTGATTATTTTTTTGGAGTTCTAACTTTTTATTTTATTTTATTTTTTTCTTTTCTTTGGATGGAAACTTTCTTTTCTTTTCTTATTTGAAGCAACTAACAAATTCTTGGTGTTCTACAAGTCTTTCTCTTTTCTTTTCTTCATTTCATCTCTATTCTTAGACTCATTTAAAAGTGGGTAGGCTGATTTTTATTTTGTTTTGTTTCTTATAAAAGGGTGAATGATTTGTGGTTTATGAAAAGGCTAAAGAAAGGCTTAGAGGGGCGACTAGCGAAAAATAATTTAATATAGGTTTGAATTTCTGGCTATATCGATCCAAAAAGGGCCTAAATTCTCGCTTAGGATATGGTATAGTGATTAAGCAAGTGGACGTGTGATTTCTCTATTCGTAATGTACTTATCCTTTATGTCATTTCTCAAATATTTCACTTATATAAGGCTTTAGTATATATTCTCATAGGATTTGTAGAATAAGTATTCTAGCCTAGATTTCAGAAACTTACTGCCAATACAAACACAAATGCTCATGCAATATGTTTATAGAAAGATGCAATGATTATTACCTACATATTACCCTAAATTTCTAAAAACTATTATAATTTAAGAGCTAACATGAAACTTCTAGATTAATATCATCATGGAGAAAGAAACAATACCAATATTCCTAAGTGTATAGTATAAATACTTATTATTTATATATATTTTTTATTTTTTACTAGAAAACAAGTGCATATTATACATATATATATATATCCTAATAGATGCCTTAAATGACGCGTGTTTCTGTGCCACCCCCAAACAAAAAGATGCTTTGTCCTCAAAGTATTGAAATAAGAAGGATAGGAAATACCATGGAAATGCGTGAAAATTTAAGAACACTTGCAAAACAAATTAGAACATACTAATATAGATAAATAAAAATAGACGTAACTCTAAATGAGTTTCACCCGTTATAGGAATAACAAAATTTAAATTGCTTGGGACATAAGCAGACATTAACAACAAGTAAAACTTACCTCATATCCTTCATTTAAGTGTTTTCCTCCTCTTATATAAAGAAGTGAGGCTCCTTTGCATCCTGCCACTCCATGACAATTTGCCAGGCCTTATGCCATATATCATCAACTCGTGCTAATCTGTTAAGCGTTACTCGGTCTGATGGGGTGTAAGGGGCAACCCAATTAGGTTGTAACCTCCACCCCGGCCATGTCATTGCACGAAAAGAACATACAATGCAATTTGTGGGTAGCATAATATCAACCCCAACCCAATTCGTATAACGGAATGTGAAATCAGGAAAGAAACATATCATGATGCGGCAAACCAAGACAGGCATAAGAAGATACGTATGCTTCATACTATGGGCTCGTGCTAAACTGGACATTAAGGTCTGGGGAATGTCATATAGCATACGTCCCTCAGCTAAAGCAAGGAAGACGTCCCCAGCGGCATTATTCGCAGAAGAAAACCGTCATTCCCCAAAGATATTCAGCATAATTAACAACATGATAGTGCCCACGTTAAGGGACAGGCTACCAAGGGCTACATTAAGATTCCATTGGTCCTTTACACAAAAAATCCCCGCCCCATAAGTCTCTTGTAAATACTCATAGTTATATAAATATATATTATCAGACATATAATGAGTTTCGGGGTAGGCATATGCATCCCAATAGCAAAGGCTACCAAAAACTTGCTGAAATCCATTGTTATATCATCAATGGTGACAGAGAACACTTGTTCCCCATCCGGTCAATAAAAGAACTTACAATGGTCATAGAAATAAGAAGTAAGTGCAGGAGAATAATAGTCATTGGCACTTACCAATAGATTCTGCCATCCTGACTGTACAATCCTATCGCGGAACCAGTATTTATACGTGTTACTATCGAGCAATTCTTCAAAGGATTGCTCCGGTATGATTTGAGGAGACTTCACATCAAACAAACACACTACGGAACTTCTGGAAGTGACTGCAGAAGAACCCAAAAATCAAAACTGAAGTTGTGTTGAGGTGAAGGCGCGGGTGCGCTTAAGATAGCCTATGGAAAGGTGCGGCGGCGCTTAATCTGACAAGAATTCCAGTAAGTTGGGCGCGGGCGCGCTTTGTTGTAAGGCCAAATAGAGGGCGTGCGTGCTCCATGTGCGTGAAGTGCTCTGAAGTGAAAGTAAAAGTGAGAGGCGCAAAGTGAGAGGTGTGGTGTTAAGTTAAGAGTGAACCATGTATTTATAGAGGACTAGTTTTTTAATCTAAGTTCCACAAGTTGACCAAATTGTTAAGTCAAGATGATGGAAAAAGAAATATTTCTAAATCCAAAATAGAAACAGACCAGATGTAGACTCCAAAATCAAACCAATAGCTTTTTGGCTGGAATTAAAATAGCAATCATCCAATTTCTAATCCCTGACATTGCACAAACCAAGAGTAACTAATTCTAGCTACACCATATCTAGCAACATGCTCACATAAACCATATTCTCACAACCTTGCAATATTAACTTCAAAAACCAAGTGGATATGGAAAAATACAATGCTAAACAAATAATACCACCCCCAAACAAATCAGGAAGGTGGGATTCATGAAAACTAGGTAGCATGCTCGGACAAAAAAATTAAATTAACTTGAAATTCAAATAACAATTAATTACTCAAAAATAATTACATAATTCAATATTAACTACTTAACTAAACAACTAAGAATCCAATTCTATTAAAAATAGGGAAAAATACATTAAAACAACAATATAACTAAAAAACTAGCCACGAGATGAGGATGGGCCAGAGTCATCTGTCCTGCGTCGACAACGCTCATGCCTCCCAGAGTCAGCAGAAGAAGAACCCCTATAAGGTGGCAAGCGTCGTAGAACTTCTACTTGAAACGTGCTTTGTTGTTCCATAAAAACATTCATGGCTTCCCAACGCTCGTTATCATGCTGGACTAGAGTCTCCATGTTAACCTGGAAGTTTGCTTGGCTACGGACAATAGTACCTTGCCTAGTCTGAATAGCCTCGCAGAGGTCACGCAAAGAACTTTGGCCTGTAGGGATCGTCTCATACTCGTTATAGAGAGTTCGCATGCCACGATGAAGTAATGAGACTCGCTCTATATCCATAGTAGCCCTTTCCAAGGCATCGACATCAAAACATGTGGTGTCTTCCTCATCTTCCTCATCTGATACCTGCATAGCACCCAAAACCTCAGGCAAATGCCACTCCCTTTTATTACACTCCCGATAAATACGTGCATTTTCATGCAATTTCAACATCATTTTACTAGTCTTCGGAACACATCCCCAATACATCATAATCTTCATAATCAATCGAGGATACAGAACTCATATCTCTTGTTCTGAAGGATCCAGAGAAGGTGCAGACAATTTGCATTGATGTCCCTTACTTTCGTGGTGCCAATAATATTCCTACTAACCCACTGAGCTACAGCCAGCTGGTTCCATCTCAGGGACGTCTGACGAACACAATGCGATTTCGGATTGTATTTTCCTTCCTTTACCGTCTCCTTCATCAAAGGAACGATTCCACCAAATTGAAATTCCTGCATTGTGAGTACGAGTGGCCTTTGCCCAATGCCAGTAATCTCAAACAACACTGCTGTAGTCAATTCCCTCCGACTACCATTAACCTTTACAAAAAGCCTATGACCCTCAATCTCCTTCTTCTTGTAAAAATCATACACCAATTCAGTGTGATAAAAATCCTGCGTAGTATACCACAACCTTTCCCACCTCCTAATAGCCATTTCGGTATAAAAAAAGGGTGAAAATAGTGTTTGGTTAAAAGCTTGTTCCGGAATAATTTTTGGGGTTTGAGGAGCTATTTAGTTTTGGATAGGGAATTTGTGGTGAATGGAAGGTGGGGAAGAGTAAATTAAGCACTTGATCGAAATCTGGATTGGGTTTGTGTGGAGATAGGCGCAGTAAGATTTTCTTTGTTTTGGGTTGATGGAGGCGTGGAGAAGAGAAAGGAGTCACGTCCGAGTCATGTGAGCGCGTAGGGTTTAAGCAGTTGGGCCTAAGCCCAAAACAATTATGTAATGTCCATCCTATTCTATGCCTCGTAAACTTAAAACTAAAATACTCGATTCGTAACGGTCCAATTTTTGCGAATGAGCTATGAAAACGATCAGCAGAGAAAGTACAATCCAATAATCTATAAAAAAAAACTCAAATCTAACCGTGGTTAATATATAATAAAATGCCTCAAAATGCATGAATGACGTAAGTTATGTGATCAAAAGAAATCTAAATTCATAGATAATGTCAACCCGAATAAAAATACGACGAAATGGCATAAACAACAAGAATAGGAAGTTGAACGATCAAGAATGGAAAGACTAAATTAGATTTACTCTAACCTTATTCTTATGGTATCAATTATTTATTTCCTACTCTCACATATAGATTTATGCAATATATAGAGTACGGAATCGTTCCACTCCTAAACTACCAAGACATAAAGAAATCAATTAATCAACGGGTTAGTTAGATTTACCCCTCCATTACTAGTTGCAATTAGTGTTACCCCCGTTTTCAAAAATATTAGTGATACCCCCCCAATTGCAAGATCCAACGGTTACGAGATGAATTTTTTTTTAGATGAAGAAATCTAACCGTTGGATCACTCAAATGGGGGGGCGGTATCACTAATATTTTTGAAAACGGGGAGGTAAGTCTAACTAACCCTTAATCAACACAAGGGAACAATGGTGAGAGTAATATTTATAGAGGTGAATTTATACTATGAAACTAAATATATGAATTTAACTTATACTAATTTTACTAAGCAATTGAATATGAATTGAATAAAATATAGAGAAGAATATGGAGAAGAGATTAGGGGGATTTGATTTCACTTAAATAAATTCATAATATGCTAGTGTAGATTATTGCAATCATAACCAATTAAGATTAATTGTGATCCCTAATTATTCATGGCAATCTCTGCCAACTAATAATTAGCATGTGAGGAAGTTCAACCCATTCTCATGGCGAATCAACTAACCTACTAGAGTGAACTCTTAAATGCAATAATTCTAACTAACACATCAAGTCTTCATCCAAGCTTCATCAAACCCATCTAATGGAGGTTTAGCTAGAATTCATTAGACTATCATTTATAACACAAGAACAGTAAAAACAAGTCATTATTGCATAACTAATTAAACTTTCTTAATCTAAATTAACAATAGTTTAAGATTCAAACATGGATTACAATTGAAATTTAAACTAATTTAGAACTAAGATTATGAATACTAATTATCAATTTAAAACAACTAAATCTATGAGTGAAAGATTGAATTCGAATTTAAATATTGAAATATAACTAAGTGATTTATTCTAAAATTCAGAACTTGTTCTCACTACTAATAAAATTGACAACTAACTAGATTAATCTATATAAACTAATTTAATTAATTAAAACTAATTCTATATTACAAAACTAAATTTTATGAACTAGAACTAGGTTTAGATCTAGATAGCTTAAGAGCTAAGCTTTTGTCTCTTGATATAGAAGAGCTAGATCCTCAAATTCATGCTTGGGCTGAGGAGTCATATTTTGGGCCGAAAAATCGAGCCCAAAACCCAATTTGTTGAATCCAAGACTTTCCATTCTGGTCTTGTTACTATAACACAAGTTTTCACCTACTTATACTGCTCTGATCTAGTTAAGGTCTAAACCATTGGAAAGATCTTTCTAAGCCGGTCATTTTGATATAAAATGGGCCCAAAGCCGAGGTCTGAGTCCAAAGATATGGCCTATTGAAGTTCTATTGACTTTTCTTCAGCTTTCTAATCCGGTTTGACTTTCACTTAACAACTTTGACATGGGCTTTTTAAGGGCTTTTTCTCCATGAAACTTGGGCTTTCTTCATAGAACTTTCATAGCAATCCCTTTAGCTCCTTTTAGCGCCTAATTAGTAACGAATTTACATTTATTCAACTCCAAAGCCTGAAATACTCAAAAGCACGTAATTAGTAATAAACCTATATTATTAATCACATAATTGGTCTAACAACAATATTGTTAAAGGGCTAAAACTACAGTTTTGGGCTCTTATCAGTACACCGAAGAATAAATAAGTCTTTTATAGTCAGATACTCGAGACGTTATCTAAAACATGTATTTGTAGGAACCGTTATGGTTGCACCGAATGTTTACGAACCGCGAAAACCCACGCACAGCGGAATAAGGGGTTCATACGGTTTTGGATAAAAGTCATACCTTTAGATCGGCTAAGATAACTCTGAGAATCCAAGATCTACAAATCCGAATCAACCTCTTGATCGTCTGTTGTATTCCTATCAATAGAATGGACATTGTATCGGCAACGATCTACCACCCTCTTCTTTCTCTCTTGGCCTTTCTCACTCACAAAATTTGGAACCGATTTTAGATATACTTTTCTTGAGCAAAAACTTGTTAGAAAATGGCCAGAGAAAGAGGTTTCTATTTATACGCTACAACAGGGACCATGAGGAGAAATTAGGGTTGGGCCTCCTGACGGGCTTGGGCTTCCCATGTTCGCCCAGAACACACGGCCCAAGTTCGTCAACAAATGGCTTATTCCACTAAAGGCCATTATTGCACTATCGCCCAAACCCCAAATTACGTGATACTTTTATAGGCTCCATATTATATGCTTGTTGATCTCCCCGTGTTTAAGATATTGAATGCCCGTTGATTAAGTCAACTTACTGACAACTACATTAATAAACTTATTATGTCCTTGAGTAGTACCAGTCAACCTCATTGTCATGTCGGATTAAATCCACCTACAGGGTTTACATGACAATCCTTATGAGCTCCTCAAGGGGACATCATCAACCCGACTTCCTGTGGGTCACAGATTCCTTCTATAATCAACAGCATACCTTACATAGAATTCCATTACCCAATCCATCGAGTCTGTTGATTCACAAATGAATCTCACTCATTGATGATTTAAAGCAATGTATAATGCACGTAAGTGCCCATTATTATATCCGGATTAAGAGGACAAGCATCCATAATAACAGAGGTGTTTGTTCTCTTATATAGTCAGTATAAAGAGAAACAACCTCACTTGGTCCTGTCCAATACACACAAAGTGTACTAGTGTAATCCTGTAGTCAAGATAGACTAATACCTGATTATACTACGACCGTACCAATGGTTTGTCCAAATATATTTAGGTTGTAAACGTTTACTTATACTTTATAAGGTACTGATGATATGATCTTTTGTGTGTCACCACACACCATATCATCTACAACATAAAGTAATAGACACATGCATATAACCAATAACATATATAATATGCATAACATTTGCCCATATGATTCTCATTCAAAATATAAAGAATTAGAGTTAATACAAAAGTAATGTTTTTAGTATATAACTCTATCAGTATTAACATGCAGTTTACCATATATCAACAATCTAAAGAGTTGCGGGTATGTCCATAAATAAATATCACGGATGGCAAACCCAAACAGATTTAGGCACCAAGATCTCCTATGACGTGGCATAGCGGAATGAGAGTGAATACTGATGGATCTAGAACCTAACCTAGCATGCAATTTCTTCTTTTTTCTCCAACAAAAGGGTGGCCAATGGCCAAGTGAATGATCGTGAAAATATGGATGGTTGTGGAAGATATGCGGGTTATGGATAAGTTTTAGAAGGAAGGAATAGACAAAATGAGAATGTGGATTTAGCACAAAACTCATTGGTGGCATGGGTTGGTATTATCACACATCTAAAAATGAAGATGTCGAGGTGGTGGTAAATGATTGGATTTTATGAGGGATTGGCTCAGGTGGGTAATGGTCGGGTGGTGTGTTAGGTAGTTCTTGAGAAGGTGGATCATCACAGGCTCTTAGAAACTCGTCAAATTCCTCATCTAGCTTGGCCCCATCCACATAATTATGGTATTCATTTGCATCTTTGAGAAATTCATCAATCTCGTCCAAGGAGGCGAAATTATGATCTTTGTCTTTGTCCATAAGAGGGGTATCTGCTAGTGTGGGGATGAAAGCGTCGGAGTCAGAACTTCCGATGGAAAGGAATTTGTGCATCTGATTATCAGGAAACGTGTTGTTGAAATAATCTTGAGCTAAGCTCTCGATCATGCTAACTTCTCCATCGATAGTCATATCGGGTAACTGTCATACCATTTTGAAAACATTTACCTCAATAGAAAGATGACCAAAGGACATGGACATCGAACCATCGCGGCAGTTTATGAGCGCGTTGGCAGTTGCCAAGAAAGGATGCCCTAAAATGATAGGAACAGAGTCGTTAGGGACTTCTGTGTCTAGGATAACGAAGTCTGCTGGGTAGTAAAAATCTTGAACTTTAACCAGCACGTTTTCAACCACACTCTTAGGATACTTAAGAGAACGATCAGCTAATTGCAACGTCATTTTAGTTGGTTATATCTCATGTGGACTTATTTGTTTATAAAGATAATAAGGGAGTAAGTTAACACTCACCCCCAGGTCTAATAGCATCGTCGTCCTGTGGGTATCCCCCAAGGTGCATTGTACAGTAGGACGACCAGGGTTTTTGTACTTAACGATTCCATTATGTTCAAATAGAGTTGGAAATTGTTCAGTTAAAAAGGCGTCTTTTCTTATATTTGTTTTCCGCCTAGTAGCGCACAACTCTTTTAGAAACTTATCATGTTGTGGTAACTTTTTAATAGCGTCAAGAAAAGATAGGTTTATCATTAGATTTTTAAAAACTTCCCTAATCTCATCAAAATTTGTATCTTTGTGTAACATGGCTAGTCTCTGGGGAAATGGTGGGTTCTCTCTATATTTAACATATGGATCAATAGGAGTTTTAACCTTGGCCGCTCTCCTCTTGGGTTAAGGTTTAACTGGTACCTCCACAGGAGTAGGATCTTCAGTTACTACTTCGGTATCTAGTAAATTTTCAGTTGTAATGACCACTGGTGGGGTAACAACGGACATAGTTACGGCATTATCAACCACTCTGCCAGAACAGAGAGCAGTGATGGCATTTAACTTACCTACGTTAAAATTATCATTACTAGTATTACCGGTTACTTCAAAGGCTGTGTTTAGAATTTTAGGATTAGGTATAGCTTTACCTGGAAACACACCTTTCGGTTGGGCTTTCTCTTGGGTTAACTGTTGTATGTGGTGATTAATGGATTGTAAAATCTGATGGTTAGCCTGCATGTAGGCTTCGAAACAATCCGGTTAGGAAGGTGTAGTGGCCATAGGTGGTGTGACTGGAACTATCTCACGTTGATTAGTAATGGGTGGGTTGCGATAGTTGTTATTAACTGGAACGATACCTCTATTAGTATTATAATTATTATAATTTCCTTGTCCTTGTCCTTGTCTCAATGAAGCTTGGTTGTAATTGTTCCCTCGCCTAACATTTTGATTATTAAACCCTAGAGGTGGAACTTGTTGATTATTTCGCCAACTGAAGTTGGGGTATTATCTCCATGGTGGGTTAGGTTTGCTATTTATGGAGCAAACATTATCCGGCTGTGCGGGTTGTTGTTCATAGAGGAGAGGACAATAGGAGTCGGTATACTCAAGGCTATAACAGAAATTACATGAAAGAGAGTTTATGTTCATGACAGGAGTAGGCTTATGTTGAATAGAAATGGCTTCTACTTTTTTTGTGAGAGATTCGATTAGAGTTCTAAGCTCGGGATCAGATTTAACCTCAAACATACTAGCAGCCTTAACTGTGGAAGAATAATTATTGGAGTGGGGGATGTCATTACCCCCCCCAGTTATTTTGACACTTAGATTGATCTTCTAAAAACCTATAAGCCTCTGAAACACCTTTACTAAGGAAACTACCCCCAATCATTATATCAAGAACCTCTTTATGGTGATGTAAAAGCCCTTTGAAAAAGGCACGAACAAGCGTGTCTTTTGTATGGTTATGATGTGGACACTTGATGAGAAGATCAGTGAAACGATTCCATGCCTCTAAAAAGGATTCATGAGGATTCTGGTGGAAAAAATGAATATTTTGAAGCATTTCATCTGTCTTCAATGGTGGGTAAAACTGTTCCATGAACAATTGAACGAGGTTGGCCCATGAGTCCACAAAATTAGGCGATTGGGTAGTTAACCAAGATGCTGCCTTATCAGCGAGGGTGAAAGGAAACACCCTAAGTTTAATTTGTTCCGAACCTATGGTAGGATGATGAAATGTGGTAAGAACTTGTTCAATCCTACGCATATGCTGATAAGACTTCTCGTGGTCTAACCCATGAAAAAATGGTAACAAATTAAATATATTCGGGGGAATTCAAAAATCCCCCATTGGGTCTGCAAGAACGATGGATGACTTAGGGGTATCGTTAAGGGCTTTATAAAAGTCAGAGAGTGGAGTCTCTGTTACGTCAGCCATTAATGCAAGTGTAATGTGTGATATTCTAGATAGGCATGTGCATTGATGTTTACGATAAATAACAGAAGATGGTTGACTCTTACTGGACCTTAATCTCATGCAAGGCTAAGGCCAATATGAATATAAACCACTAACAATAGTCAAACAAACCTAATATGGTAGAATGAAAAATCGTCTAACAGAAAAGACGAGGAGTGAAGGAAAGAGTACCTGAGGGCCTCCTTGCTTTGCGTATTAATAACGTCATGTATACGCAATCCCAGTGTATTTAAGAAGTGGAAAACACTAAATAGTAAAAATAATTTGAACAAAGCAAGAGCCGACGACTAACCTGCAAAATCGGGCTATTATCCGCGGGTGCGCTCTATTGTAGGGTAAATAAGGACGCGGGCGCGCTCTATGTACTGTTAGCAAAAATATTTCCGGTAACAAGAGGGCGGGCGCGCTCCAAAGAAAGATTGAATAGGGCGCGGGCGCGCTTCTGAGCACAATGGCGAGAAAAAAATTACTGAAGAAAAAACCAACACAGTTAGAACCAAACAATTGGGTGGGAGGGTGAAATGGGATATTGGTAGAATTCTAAACACTACGGGAACTAGTCTAACAAAACAAAGATGGTAGTAGCGCCATTTGATAAATGTAAAAACTAATGGTTTACCTACTCTTAACTAATTATACTAAGAATAAGTAAAACTAAATTAATTTACTCTAGATCAAAGTTTTCTACTCTCGATTATCTTGCGATATGGTTGAGTAAAGAATTCATTCCACTCCTAGTTTCTTAGACATAACAATTTCACTAATTTATCAATTTTATAATATCAATGAGAACAATAATTGAATTAAACTAATATGGTGAAATAACTAATTAAAATATTCTAAACTATACTATAGCAATTTGATTATAAAATGTGAATGAGAAGAGAGGTATTAGGGGGATTTGATTCCACCTTGATTTATTCATAATATGCTAGTATAGATTTGTTGTAATCCTAATCTATATGTTTTCACATGAAGGTTGGGTCTTTTTAATCCCTAATTATTCATGGCAATCTCTACCAATTATTAATTAGTATGTGAGGCAATTTAAACCCATTCTCATGGTGAATTAAGTACCTTCTAGAGTGTAAAAGATTACTACAATTATTCTATACTAATACATCAAGTCTTCATCAAAGCTTCATCAAACCCCTCTAATGAAGGTTTAACTATGATTCATTAGACTATTATTAATAGAAGAATAAGAAGAAGACATCATAATAACAATAACTTGGCTTTATTAATCTAATGGAAGAGAGTCTAAGAATAAAAAACTTTATTAAAAACTAAGTAGTGAATAATTAACTAACTAAAAACTAAGTAGTAGAAAGTTATACCTTAGTCCACTTTATATAGGAGAGGGCTAGGTTTACAATTTCGTGTATGGGCTTTGGAGCTATGTTTTGGGTCCCTTAAATCAAGTCCAAAACCTAATTACTTACGTCCAAAAAGGGTTTCTTTGTTGGAAATTACTGCAATAGTCTTTTCGTCCACCTTTACTCCTCTGAATGGATCCAGACCTGGACCGTTAGAAATCTCTTTCTGAGCCGGTCGTTTTGACATATAATAGGTCCAATTATGAGGTCTGAGTCCAAAGATACGACCTATAGAAATTCTGATGACTCTTATTCTCTATTTCTGTCCACGTTGACTTTGACTTTTCAGCTTTGACCGGGCTTTAAAAAGGCTTTTTCTCCTCGAATCTTGGCCTTTAGTCATATAACTTCTTAGTAACCAATCTTTGCTCCTTTCTCTTGCAAAAGTGACATGTTTCTTCACATATTTGACTCCAAGACCTGAAATACACAAAAACACGTAAACAGTACTAACTCTTATTTATTATACACATAATTGGTCTAAATGTAATATTATTAAGGGGGTTAAAACTACAGTTTTGGGCTCTTATCAGGACACTTTGTTCAAGGTTTTCAGTGACACCATTTTCTTTCCAATGACACTTGAATCACAGTATGGGGATATATATGGGCATCGGACCAATAAAGCTAGAATATGATAAGTTGAGTTTGCAGTTTGTTTATGAGTTTAATATTGATATTATTAATGTAGTGTCACTAGAGTAAGGAAGAAATTTAATGATTCTGCTAAAATATTAAATAATAACATGCAAGAAACTTGGAAAAATTTGTAGACCCTAGGAGCTACAACCAACACTGAAATCATAAGTTGATATAGTGATATGAACTGATTAAATGACAGCTTAACATTGATGTGTCTATTCTGTTCAATGATATACTATGTTTTATCAATTTATGGGTTTACATAAAATTGGGTTTGTGTGCATAATTTGTACCTGCAATTGTTAAGGATAGTCTCTACTGAAATAATAAGATATGCAATAGATATGGAAAGGGAAGTGTGTCGATAATCTTTTCAGGTATTTTTAGCGTGTTCTAACTTAAGACTTTAGATTTTTAGAATAAAGAATATTATTATTTTCAACTTGGTATGAGTAAGAGTGTATGATCTTTTCATTTAATGTGCAGTTTGCTGCAATGTATGAGCAAAAATGAACTTAATGGGTGTCTGATTCTCTTATATGGCAACGATAACCATCAAATAAAAGGGCTGCAGTAAATTACTTCCTACTAAACTATATGATCGAGAAAAGGTTAGTGATATGTCTGCTTTCTATTTTGTTAATTTGGCATGTAATATATCTTCTAAATTCAATTTAAACATCCATTTTCCAGTAATGCATAGTGTTAGTTAAGATGCACCACACAGCACCATCCAACAAGAACAAGTAGGTAGGCTATGCCACACAAACTCAGGAGATGAAAATAGGAAGCGACAACAACAGTTGCGATGTCTGCATTGAATAGAGACACATGAAGCGGAAGCAACAGTTGTGATTTAGGCACTAAAATAGAGATACCTAGTCGGTTGTACATTCTCTTAGTGATAACCTCTTAAGATATATTGTTATGAGATATATTTTGTAGAGAATTTTTTTTTAAGGAGTGGCCTACTTACGTATGAATATTATATAATACGCACTGGAGGTGGAGGCAATTAAACTCATGATGATAAATTTCTTCTTTCTTTAATATCTATACAAACTCTAGCCTACCTCTTTTCAATTGGTGTCTTACATAGTTCTAATCAATTGATTCAAAAATCAAAATTCAATTTATCGACCAACAATGAATTTACAAGTTCCTGAAATGTTTAGGTCGTCGGAGTTAAGGTTGAGAAAAGATATTGGTATTGATGTGGGAGGCTTGGTAGTTTGAGAGCAATATGATTTTGTCTGAAATGAAAAAAAATGTTAATCTTGAAGATGATATGATCTCAAATACTATGTTTGGTGAAGACTAGGAGACACTTAGATTGCCAAAATATTAAGCCTACTATACAAAGGTGTGAGAGAGAAAATATAAAGAATAGGGTAGCATTCTCGGTAAAATGTCCATGTTTCACCCTTAAAAAATGTCTGGAAAGTAACAACATGTACCTTTGCACTCATTGGTATTATGTAGTAACAACAAACACTTGGTTTTCTGGATTTCTTTGAACAAGTGTCAGCAATAACAACCTGGTTTTCTGGATTTCTTGAATCACCTAAATCAAGTGTACGTTACATGACTAGGATAAAGCTTAGAAGTAAATTTGTGAAGAAGACCTTTATGACACTAAAAAATCAGCTATCTTTTCCAGTTTAGTAGGATGGAATTTTTCCATGGATCATGGATACATATAGTAGGAAGTGACGATCTGGCCCACCATAATGGACAGTACAAGTGATAGGCTAACAACTTAAAATGTTTGAAAAAATAGGTTACTCATGTAGACTTTGAAACCAGCACGAGCTCATGTAGATGTAGCTTTTGAATTCAAACTTAGCTATATTTGATACTAGACAGATTGTATTTAGGTTTAGTTGATCGACTTAACATTATTACTCAGATAATACTATTTGTAACTTACGGATCAAACACTAATGTAAGAATGCATTCAACAGATATGGTCTACTCTGCTACTGATGAGGATTCTGTTACATCGATAACACTGATACATAGCAGGAAATTGAAGGTATATGAATTATCTACAGAAGATCCTTTGGATACTTGATCTTAGCTCCTTTTTATTCCTTCAATAATTTGCTTGAAAATCTTTCTTGCAGGAGAATTTTGATCCAAGCACCAAGAGGAAGAGCCACACTAACTTGAATTTGGAGGATGACCGCCCTATTGATCCTATTCCCAGTTCAAAAGCCACCATTAAGCCCAAACCAATTGCACATGGCTCTCCTCTTATGCCTTATATTACAGCTGCTAAACGGATCTGCATAGCCAACTATCGAGAGTGTGTGTTCTTCTTGGGGGTAAATCAGCAACCATTCATTCTTGGAGATAATAATAAATTGCAGGTGAGTGTTTTCTTTCTTTTCTTTTTTTTACACTCTTTTTTGTCACTACAGTGGCATTGTTTCCACACTCTTCTCCTTGAGACCTATATATTGAGGTCAAATAATCTTAATCATGTTAGGGGAGTATTATTTAAACTGGCAGCTTGCTTACCTCGATCACTTTGTACAAAGTATCGAGAACTTATGGTCATTTTTTCGTCAGGTTGCACCGTACAGTACATTTTATCCACAATTGGAGGAGCACATGAGTCAAGTTGGTGTTGATGCAACTATCAATAGGTGGAATGAACCTCTGGTTTTGGGAATAGTTGATCCACATGACTCATTGTCTTATCCTACTGGGGTCTCTGATGTTCAAGCTGAGTCTGCTACATCTCTTGACCCTGATCAGTTCACAAATTTTTTGATATGGTCTTACTTTTTTAGTATTAGGTTTCATTTTTAATTTTTATTTAATTTTTAAAAATTTCATTTATTTTTTTATTTTTGTTCTTCACATTCTGGTTCAACTATATATGGAGTCGTTCATGGCGTTATGGTTTTCCTCAGTGTTCTACTGGAATTCAGTGTAATGTTCCTGTATATTCTCTTAGCAATATAGAACCAGACCATTTAAAATGTCTAGATTGGGGTGGGGAAAATGTCATCATTTGAAACATGACTCCTTGAGTTGTGCTTTTTCCAACAGGGACGTTGTATAGAAATATCTAAGCACTTTATACTCTTATATTATTAATGTTATTAGTGTTTTTTTAAGAAAAAAAAACATTTCTTTAATTTTCTTGGTATCCAGATTCCTAACTGGTTTGGAGAAGAATCATCACTGTCCACAAAACAAAATCATTTCCCATTACCTGAGGTTTACATGGCATCTCAGTAGAAAAATGTATGTTTACTGAATTATGTTGATTACTGCCTAAGACCTTGTTGTTATCCACAACTTTTCTTTCTAACACCACAATTACTTTGCAACATCAGAGTTTAGAAGAGATTAAGCAAGCCTTGTAGGATATTCCTCTTGAGGAGAATCGGAAACGGGAATTATCATGTGCCCTTCATGTGTACTTTAAAGATTGGTTGTATGGTAAAACATCTGGCCCCTCCATATATACATTCATATATCCACTCTTTCATTGTCGTTCGCATAATTGCAATCTGGTCATAATTGGAAAAACCATCATATCAACGTCCTGGCTATATGGTCCATGTAAATTCATTTATTGACTATTTTATTGCATATGTATACTTTACTGTTTGCCATGTTGATTTACTATACTCAAACACTATTGCTTCCTTGAACAACATATAATTCATGGTTAATTCATTTTCAACGTTTCAATTTAGTTTGAGCTACATTGCTCCTAACATGCTTTTATCGAATGTAATTGGAACATCTAATCAAGGAATGCTGGATTGGTACTTGGGCATTACTAGCATAAGCAAGCTTCTACTCGCTGTCATTCAACTGTAGCTGTCAGGGAAATAACTTATTTTACTAGGTTTGTTTACATTCTAAAACCATGTTTCTACTTTTTAGTCGTTAGTGAGTTCATTGACATATGCTATTGATCTATTTTTTCCCACAATAATATGTTTGCTTCCATCCAGATCTTTAGTTATTTCATATGTTATTGTCAGATGGTTAAGTAGTTTTCTTTTTTACTTTTTTAGGAGATATCAACATTGTTTGTCAATTATAAGCAGAAGTACACTGCTCAGTAATACACTCAGTAGTCGTACATCCTCATCCCCCAGCATTACATATAGAGACAAAGTTCATAGATTACCCTGTTCTACAAGGTTAAAAGAACAATTTCTTTAGCCAGGCATAGAAAACACTAGACTTGAATTACTAAATTCACTTGAAATTAACCAATGGAGTACTACTATATATAGGATACTACAATACTACTAAAGGAGAGCAGATTCAGAGTCCATCCATCCTACATATACTTGATTGTGAAAAAGCTTTTGTGCATCACTTGGTGAAATGATTAGAAGCTGGCATTCCCCAAGTTTCGGTTAATATATATATATATATATATATATAATAGCAGTTCCTTTTCCTCATCTCTGAGGGTGTCCACGTCAGCAAATTTTAAGTACTTACTTTTTACTCACGGGAAATCAGGAATTCAGGATGACAAAAAAACAAAACTACAAAAGTACTTCTCTCTGAAAATCAGGAGAGAAATAAGGAAGATTATGAGGAAAAAAACTACCGATAAAGTCGAGAAACAAGCTGCGAGAAAAAAACTAAATAGGAGTTCAAAAAATAAGTCTTGCAAAACGACCTAATGAAGGTAGTATTACAAATTGGACTAAACACCCACCACAAGCTCACTTTGGTCAGGAGAAACACTCGCCACAATTTTGGTTTTAACAACTTCCAACATCCTCTTACTAATTTCTTTAGAATAGATCTGAAGAATCACAATCCCATCGTCTTCCTCTTTTTAATCTTCTTCACCACCCATTTTTGAATCAGGTAAAAAAGAAGAATTAGCGATGGTAAAAGCTCCTTCTTCTTCGATTATTTTAGCGGCTGAAGAAGCTTCGTCGACTGATAATGGGCTGTAACACTTGGAGAGAATAGAGGGTGTTGATAGGGTTTTGATTAATTGGTTTGTTACGACCTCACGTGTGCGTTGTGAGGGTGGCCATATGCTTAAGGACATGTTCATTTTTTTCAAATTTTTGTGTTTTGTTTTCTTCTTCAATTCTTTTGGCTGGTTTTGTTTTGGTGGAGTTTCTTCAGTTTCTGACATTGTTTTTGTTTGCTGTTGGGGTTGCTCATTTTCTTCCATAAAGGTGATACACTTAAATGCTAGCAGTTAAGAACCTAAGAAAATCAGTTGGGTTATTGCAACTTCTTCAATGTATTATCTTTCTTGAGACACCTATGTGTTTATAGTTATGCGAATAGAGTGACGATGATTCCGTTATGTGCATACTATCTGAATTATGGATAGAACGTGTGAACAATGCTAGGAAATTTGTTCATTATTGATTCCTATATTCCTAATTTCTTATGTTATTTGACTGATTATTATATTCATGTTGAGCTTTTATGTAATGTCATTTGCTATTTTGCTCTGTAGAAAATCCTCTGTAAATGTCAGAGATGCAAAAACAATGTCACCAGATCTTGTTGTTGTCATTAAGCTCCCAAATAGAGTTCCATATGGGTTTCATGCTTTCTTTGTAAAGGAGGTTTGTATTAGTGGGTTTAATCAGTTTATGCAGTATCCATCTTCCTTAATTTGGTGGTTGATTGAAGCAAATAAGAGAGTAATGATGGAAATAATGGAATTACATCCTTAATGGAGAAATGAAAGAGTTCTGTCCAATACGGCAATACTAAATTCCTCATAAAAGTTAATTTTCCTCGGATAGCAGGGGATTCAAGTTGATCTTATTAAACTGAAGAATGCACTTTTCTTTTGCAATCAGATACAAACTTATGGAAATTAATATTTCAAGTAGCATGATGAACATACCTATTGGCATTTCTATTATCAAGTTCAATTACTCCATTTTATTTTGGCTAAATAAGTACAATTACTGCTTAAATGATATATAGAACAAACCATTAAAATAGTCACATCATTTATATCTCAAAAATGTATTTGCGCATCGCATGTTATTATTAACACGAGAAGACGGAAAGTTAATTAGGTTAGTATCTTAGCTTGGTTGTTTCAAATGACTATTTTACCTGGAAAGTCCTTCAGATGGCTCACCATGGAGGTTCATAAGTCATATCATTGAGTGTCCAAACTATGTTCGACTTGAATACTTGAGCATTATTCTATCTAAGTTGGTTTCTCCTGATTTTGCTATTTTTCTTTCTCAACTAGGATTACTCTCTTCCTTTTTTTTTTTTTTTTGGAAAACTACTTCTGATTAGGTTTTTTTTTTATAGGGTTATATACTAAAAGCATTATTTTTGTATTAACTCTAATTATTTATATTTTGAATGAGAATCATATGGGCAAATGTTATGCATATTATATATGTTATTAGTTATATGCATGTGTCTAATAGTTTATATTGTAGATAATATGGTGTGTGGTGACACACAGAAGATCATATCATCAGTACCTTATAAAGTATAAGTAAACGTTCACAACCTAAATAGATTTGGACAAACCATTGGTATGGTCGTAGTATAATATGGTATTAGTCTATCTTGACTATAGGATTACACTAGTACACTTTGTGTGTATTGGACAGGACCAAGTGAGGTTGTTTCTCTTTATACTAACTATATAAGAGAACAAACACGTCTGTTATTATGGATGTTTGTCCTCTTAATCCGGATATAATAATGGGCACTTATGTGCATTGTACATTGCTTTAAATCATCAATGAGTGAGATTCATTTGTGAATCAACAAACTCGATGGATTGGGTAATGACATTGTATGTAAGGTGTGATGTTGATTATAGAAGGAATCTGTGACCCGCAAGAAGTCGGGTTGATGATGTCTTCTTGAGGAGCTCATAAGGATTGTCATGTAAACCCTGCAAGTGGATTTAATCTGACATGACAATGAGGTTGACTGGTACTACTCAAGGATATAAGAAGTTGATTAATGTAGTTGTCAGTAAGTTGACTTAATCAATGGGCATTTGATATCTTAAACACGGGGATATCAACAAGCAAATAATATGGAGCCCATAAACGTAACACGTAATTTGGGATTAGGGGGGTAGTACAATAATGGCCTTTAGTGCAATAAACCATTTATTGACGGACTTGGGCCGTGCGTTCTGGGCAAACATGGGAAACCCAAGCCCGTCAGGAGGCCCAACCTCAATTTTTCCTCATGGTCCCTGTTGTAGCCTATAAATAGAAACCTCTTTCTCTGGTCATTTTTTAACCAAGTTTTTGCTCAAGAAAAGTAGATCTAAAATCGGTTCCAAATTCTGTGAGTGAGAGAGGCCAAGAGAGAAAGAAGAGGGTGGTAGATCGTTGCCAACACAACGTCCATTCCATTGATTGGAATACAACAGAAGATCAAGATGTTGATTCGGATTCATAGATCTTGGATTCTCAGAGTTATCTTAGCCGATCTAAAGGTATGATTTCTATCCAAAACCGTGACAACCCCTTATTCCGATGCGCATGGGTTTTCGCGGTTCGTAACCATTCGGTGCAACCATAACGATTCCTACATTTTTATCTTCTGAATAAGAGCAACTTCAAGAACAAGCCAAGTTATGATCCAGAACACGTCCAAGTTGATGGTGTTTGTAATTGGCAGCTTACAGTAGCATCTGTGCTGCCATAACTCAATTAGCCAAATATGTGTATGTTCTATTTTGTAAAGGTTCATTATATATAAGCTACTTGGATGTCAATGTAATCAATCCGATCGAAAGTAAGATACTTCGGCAAGCATTTTCAGACTTCCTTAATATTGAAATTATTTATCTTTGTTTGAGTCCTAGATAAGGGTTTGTTTTAGTAGGGTGAAAAAATGTGGATTTACTGCTAAGTTGAATGTTGTTGGTGCATTGTTGTGTGATAGGGTTATATACTAAAAGCATTACTTTTGTATTAACTCTAATTCTTTATTTTTTGAATGAGAATCATATGGGCAAATGTAATGCATATTATATATGTTATTAGTTATATGCATGCATCTAATACTTTATGTTGTAGATGATATGGTGTGTGGTGACACACAGAAGATCATATCATCAGTACCTTATAAAGTACAAGTAAACGTTCGCAACCTAGATTGATTTGGACAAACCATTGGTATGGTTGTAGTATAATCTGGTATTAGTCTATCTTGACTACATGACTACACTAGTACACTTTGTGTGTATTGAACAGAACCAAGTGAGGTTGTTTCTCTTTATATTGACTATATAAGAGAACAAACACCTCTGTTATTATGGATGTTTGTCCTCTTAATCCGGATATAATAACGGGCACTTACGTGCATTGTACATTGCTTTAAATCATCAATGAGTGAGATTCATTTGTGAATCAACAAACTCGATGGATTGGGTAATGACATTGTATGTAAGGTGTGTTGTTGATTATAGAAGGAATCCGTGACCAGTAGGAAGTCGGGTTGATGATGTCCCCTTAAGGAGCTCATAAGGATTGTCATGTAAACCCTCACTATACCATAATAGGCTATTACTAACAATCAAAAACCGTTACAAAAAATATTTGTAACGCTTTTTATCCGTAACAGTTTGGGCGTGGGTAATATGTTGCAATTTTTTGTAACGGTTTAAAAGCGTTACAAAGCATTATTTTGCTAACGGTTATTAAGCGTTTGTAAAAATATTTGTAACGGTTTTTTTGCTATGTTCTTTTGTTAATGTTTTACAAGTCTACCAACGGTTTTGCAAAATTTGTAACGGTTCAGGGGAGTTAGGAAATAATTTATGTTCGAAAAAAATATCACTTTGTAACAGTTTATAACCGTTACAAAGGGAATTGTATTTGAAAAAAAAAAATCTTATTTTTCTTCATTGCTTGGGGGATTTCTAGACCTGCATAAAAATGCCTTCTCTGCCATTGTATACAAGGGAAATATCACAATATGATTACACAAAATATATTCATTTATGGCTACATATTCCAACTTACTCAGAAATCCCAAGTTTGTACATTTAGCATTTCATACCGGCCAAATAAATTAAAGAAAACTTTTAAAATGTGCAACAAGACAAAAAATACCATAACAACGGTGCAAGTACAAATAACCATCTAAATCACACTTTTGACATCTAAGACTTCAGTTCACAGATGACAAAGAATTTAGATGGCTGCGCAAAAGCATTCTCCCACAAGCACCGGAAGACCATGCTAGATGACATATACCTGATTGAGCTTGACTGTTTTGAACAACACCCTAGACAGTCTCATCATATCACACAAAATCTTGGGATAAATAAGCAAGAATATATGTAAACAAAAATCCCAGAGAATAAAAGGTTTGTGAGTTAAATTAGTAGTAACCTGAAACAAAAAAAAAAAGAAGCAGCGAACGTGCTATACCATATGTCTAATGAATAATGAGACCAAAGACCAGGTCTATGGCACAAACAGAAATTCAAATAGGTCCCAAGTCGTAAACATTACATTATAGCAGTATTATAGCCACTAAACTAACTAAAGATTGTGAAGAGCAAGTTAAGTGTAAATGCTAACATACGTACAAGATAACATTATATTTACGAGCAACGAATGAAATGAAAGGTAAATATAGTATAAATATGAAAAGTTAGACTTATATTTCTACGAGGATTATACTTTACAAGAAACAAGAGAAAGACTTTGATGTGTTCACGGATCTTAACCATCCACCAATTAATTTTTTTTAAGTCATCGTCTTTCACCTGCAACAACCAACAATAAACTTGATCAGTTAATGTTCATTGAAGAAACTATGTTTACTTATTGGTAGTTATAGCCTAAGGGAACAAAGCATGGCAGGGTTTGTTATTAGCCATTTTATGAACTCCATATTTCACATAAATGCAAAGAAAGCAAAATTAGGCATACAAATGTAAACCATTATGTAGAAAAGGAAACTAAAATATTTGAATGCTATGTCCAAAAGCTAGAAGCATAAACGAAAACCACCAATGCCTCTTTTGTCAATTACACAACAAGACCTACCAGGCAATCAACAAAAGCCCTCAAGAAGAAATAAATGATGCATAAAATCCTATTTGTTACGCCTTCCATATTATTGAATATTATTGAGTAAGATTATTAGTCTAATGAATGAGGGTGTGAATTGGGGCTTTCAAACATCAAGATTTCCTAATCAGATTAGCGCAAAAAATGATAAACAGCACATCCACGCTGATTGGGTTCAATGATTCCTTGAAGATCGAAGATCCATTACAATTTACAAGCAAGAACAAACATGCCGAGTAAGTCATAAGAAAAGGAAAACTACATATCGAAATGGAAATAGAAGTTAGCCAAAGAAAAAATGGATATATAAACTTGGTGTACCAAAAAACACAATGACACCAGTAAACAAAGTAACGACAGAAAATTAAAACATATCGCTAAAATACAAATGAAAAGCTATAGAACCAATCCAATGAGTAAGATATTCACCTTCACTTTCCAAGGTATAGAACCAGTCCAAAGAGTAAGATATTCACCTTCGGTTTGACCTCGTTGATTATGGATCACATGTCGAAATCCAATAAAATAATCACTAAAAAAACTAGTTGTATACCTTATAGAACTTATACACTTTAAGAATATTAAGACCCTTAAAAGAAAAAACACATTCAGAAAACAATTCTTGCAATCGTATTCCTGATTGATATATCTTATGTGGGTTATATATAAAATTCTAAGACTACATCTCGGTTCATTCGAAATTCGACATATATCATACCAAACTATTGAAGTCTTTTATCCCTAGTGTACTCAACATTCTAACAAGCCTACAATTAATAAACCATGTATATGAATATATTAGAGTAACCACTTACCTTCCCCTTGTACACCCATTCAAAGCAAGTAACTTGCTCTACACAAGTGAAGATTGTGCGTATAGCACTTGTTCGCTTGTTACAGGCCATATTTCATAAAACATAACTTCTCACACAGATGTCTAAATACGATGAAACTTGGTGCATTAGAAAACAGACACATTGAACTATCTTTTCTGTATACGTAGAGGATACCTAAATTTGACTCTAACTATGTCTAAATTTAACTCAAAATCAGTCCAATACACTGAAAATTTAGTTAAAACAGTCCACCTTTCGATAACTGTAACTCCCAGCTCAGAAATCCAAATACCATGAAATTAGAGCCGTTAGAAAGTAGATACAAAGCACTAACTTTATTGCCAAGATCACTAAAACACAAATCTAACTCTAACTACTACAAAATTGAGCGCGAATCCGGCCAGCGCAGCTTTCCTGGCAGGATAGAATGCCATCTTTGGACATGCGTAACTCCTGACTCGGATATCCAAATACTATGAAACTGGAACCTTTAGAAAATAGATTTAGAGAACTAACTTTTCATCCTATGTCACTATATCCCAAAACCCACTCTAACTAAGACAAATTCTAGTGCAAAGTTAGACAAGCAAGTCTGCTTTGAGCAGACTGCAGCACAAGTCTTGTATATTTCCAGTTTAGTAACACACCTCCTTAATTCAATGTCAAACTTTCGGGAGACAAAGAACACTGGTTTAATGGTGATTCTAACTGAAATGAATCAGTAATAACTTGCAATCTAGATTATATAACCTACCAAGATTACAAACTGAAAGATAATATTAATCAAGCTCTTGTACATTCTTACCTTTGGCTCGATTCCTTGTTGTCTTACCTTTTGGAACAAGTCCATGCATGCCTTAAAAGCATTGAGCTGAAGATTAAAAGTCGTGGGTGTTTAACTCTGCATGACAGACCCTCACATAAGTCCCCCAATTTTATTTAATATATATTAGACTAGCAAAAATAATCAAGGATATAGAGAAAAATGAATAAAATACATACACATCCCTTTCTAAGGATATTATTTCTCTTTACCAGCTTTAATAAATTATTGTCCAAATTTTAAATAATGAAAGCAATGTATGAACAGAAAAGTCTAAGTATGAAAGCAATCTTACCTTTTTGTCAATATATGTCCCTCTAGTTTAAGGACTAACAGTGATCTTCTCCTCAAAACATCAACAACAACCCCAAATTATTATCTATCGGGTCTTTACGAGGGGATATCCTCTTTCCCCTCAGAAAAGTGAGAGATGCTGAAGCAAAAAGTACCACAAAATATGAACATATTCTAAGTTGGACATGTACAGACAACACAACATTCTTTTTCGACACAAACACATGGCTCAAGTAACAAGAAACAATGATAAAAGAAAATCAACACTAACAAACCACTAGAATGTACGAATAAGATGCAAATCTAACAGTTTCCTAGTATGTATTCTAGTCAAGGTCCTGATAGCATACTATAAAAACAGTAAATATCTTTCTTCCAAAATAACTAAGTATTTGTGAAAGTATAAGCAATTTTGGAGAAAAACTTCACCCATAAATAAAACAAAACTACATAATACAAGAAGCAATAGAAAAATCCAAACTGAAGTAGTGATTTATATTCGTGATATACTTAATCTCTTCCAAACCCCAAACCCTCAGATAAGTTTTCATTGGTCTATACCTGACTGCCTTTCCATTTTGGGTGCACATTATCTTATCAAATACCAACAACAAGCAACACTCCACAAACATTTCGCACCCCGACTTTTGGATAAGTACGAACTCAAACAACTTCACTAGAAAAAATCAATCAGAGAAACGACCAAATAGGAACATTATACACTAAACGGAAAACACTTGATGTGTCAATTAATAGTTGCAAATTTAGAGTGAATTCCTGGCTAAGCAACATTCGATTACCATGGAAGAAAGGATGGATACTTTGATACACACAAACAGAAAACCCATAATGACATACTCTAACAGTTGACTGAATTTATAACTGAATTAAAAGACTCAAGACCACACAAAATTCAGGAATGGGGATCACACGAATACCATACTGAATATCATAATCTAAAAATTAAAATTAAAATAAAAGATAAAATTACAAAATAAAGAAAGAGCACAACTACAAGCTGGAAATCTACCCATTCGCAGAAAAGACCACCAAATTTACTAGATTTAATTGAAAAATATGATAAAGGGAAAAAATCATACCTTTAAAACAAATCGTAGTGTTAACACTGAACCAAGACAAGAAAGCTATTAAAAAATTCGTGGATCGCATGATTACTACACAATAGTGGAGTAAAGAATTTAGTTTACTAAGAAAAAAAACGAAATTCGTTAGTTTTAACTTTTAAATGGCAGCAGTGAGACAACACGAGTAGGGAAACCCTAGATTATAAGAGATTTCAGAGATGGTTGAGAGAGAGAGAGAGAGGAGCTTTTATTTTAGTTCGAGAGGAGCTTTTATGTTGTTCCCAGAATTTCCCTCATTCCCAAATTTATAATTTTCAGTTTATTTTTTATTTTTTTTACACTGTTAACGTTTGCCTAACGATAAAATTTCACGACCAAATAACATAAAACCGTTAGAAATTAATTCAAATCTCACTGGCAATTAAACTAACACTTTACCATCATTCCTCACGGTAAAAAGGCAGTAGAAATACACTAACGGTAAAAAACTGTTACAAATTAAAAAATGTGTGCATTACAAATATCCTATTTTGGTGTAGTGCCTGCAGATGGATTTAATCCGACATGACAATGAGGTTGAGTGGTACTACTCAAGGACATAAGAAGTTGATTAATGTAGTTGTCAGTAACTTGACTTAATCAACGGGCATTCGATATCTTAAACACGGGGAGATCAACAAACATATAATATGGAGCCCATAAACGTAACACGTAATTTGGGATTAGGGCGGTAGTGCAACAATGGCCTTTAGTGGAATAAGCCATTTGTTAACGGACTTAGGCCGTCTGTTCTGGGCGAACATGGGAAGCCCAAGCCCATCAGGAGACCTAACCCTTATTTCTCCTCATGGTCCCTGTTGTAGCCTATAAATACAAACCTTCTTTCTCTGGCCGATTTTTTACCAAAGTTTTGCTCAAGAAAAGTGTGATCCAAATTCGGTTCCAACTTTGTGAGTGAGAGAGGCCAAGGGAGAAAGAAGAGGTTGGAAGATCGTTGCCCACACAATGACCATTCTAAGGATAGGAATACAACAGAAGATCAAGAGGTTGCTGATTCGTAGAGCTTGGATTCTCAGAGTTATCACAGCTGATCTAAAGGTATGTTTCTAAACAAAATCGTGAGAACCTTTATTCCACTGCGCATGATTTTCACGGTTTGTAAACTGCGACCATAATGGTTCCTACAGTTGTCAACATTTATAGAATATGTAAGCATTCAATACAGATATGAGGAGGACATGTTTGAAGTTATATCAAGTGCAACTTTTAATCCATCACTTACAACAGTTCCAAAAAAATTTGCATGTACAGTTGGGCAAAAGCCAAGCAAGGCCAGATACTATTTAAATGATACTGCTGAAGTAGTAAGGATGCTTCAAGGACTTGCTTCTGCTTCCTGTCAGAAGCCAAGATATAGTTCTAACACTGAAGCCGCTTTTGAGTGTTGCATGAAATACACCTGGATCATAAATATTTTGTTCTTTAGTTGCATACAAGTGCGATGATGTCGATATGGTATAGATTAGACCACATGCCCGATAGTATACCTTGGATTGTGTACTTGCATGTCCTTAGAGAAGGGTGTTGTGCGAAAACGTAGGAGTAAGCTTGTTGTTGATAGTACCTTAATTGGATACTTTATGAGGTGTTGTTGATATAATTTCGCTACAAAGGTCATTCTGGAACTGCTTTGGTCGAGTTTAACAAAGACTGGCCTGGTTTTCATAATGCAATGTCATTTGAAAAGTATTTTGAAGCAGATTATTTTGGCCACTTTAATTTTCTGCTATTTTTCTTCTTCAATTCAGTTGGAATAAGAATGAAGACTATCAGTTCTGAACCAATTTACTATAGTTGGTATTTAGTGTGGGTCAGCAAGTGGATGTTGAAGGCACTAAGCAGCAGCTCAAATCTTTATATATATATATATATATAATAGCAATCCCTTTTAAATAGGGTTGGAAATGGTATGGGATGTGACCCGAATCCAACCGTATCCGAATCCATTTTAACGGATATGGTTTCTATGTTTGTAATTAGAATCCGACCCGAATATCCGAAAACCCGAATCATTTTAACAAGATTTATATTTTGATGCCTAAAAATTAATTTATATATGAAAATCATTAAAATAGTGTATTTTTTGGTGTTTTTTAATGGATATTGATATCCAAAATCCGACCCGAATCCGGATGGATCCAAATATAGTAAAAAGTTTTGAGTGAAAATCGGACCCGAACTCGCTCCATTTCTAGCCCTACTTTTAGAGTGCATTGAGGGTGTCCACGTCGACCGGGGGATTACGAGAAATCAATAGACTAAAGCAGAAATAAAGGCGAACAAAATACTAAACCCCACTGAAACTATCTTTTGGGTTTACTGCATCTCTTCCCTACGTTCGTCTTGCTTTGTCCGAGATATCTCTGCCAATTCTTAATAATAAGTCTCTCTTCTACCTCTCTCCGTGAACCATACCCTCTTCAATTCACGAAGCCAACTTCAATTACCCACCCCTATTTATTCAAAGGAAAAAAAATGAAAGGTTTGGCATTTTAGATTCTCTCCCCATTCACGTTAATTACTTTAGTGTAATTCAAGACCTCATTCACGTTCTACTTTTTCCAGTTGAGATTAAAAAAAAGGGTCTTTGCACGGCTGCTCTTTCTCTATATTCTCTTTGAAATCCAACATGCTCTAGCAATCCCTTTATTACATCAATCGTTTATAGATTTTTTCAATTATGATTTGAAATTGGATTAGGCCATTGTGGGAAGGTACTAACAAGATTAACGATTTGTAAGCAACTTAGCAATAATAATTCTCTTCATTGATAATATCCATCTTTAGCTTTGTGAGGAAAGTTGGGAGTCTTTGTTAAACGCACTTCTTTGTGAAGGAAAATTGCACTATATTGGTGTAACAACAACGCAATATTATTATAAGTTTTTAACAGACAATAAATTTAATACATTGGGAACCAATTATTGTTGCTGAGAGTAGTGTTGTTAATACTCAAAAGATTCTTCGTGAAGTGAAACAGAGGTATGAAGGTTGTTATGGTTCTCTCTTTAGTTTTTAAAAATGTGAAAGAAACAGGAATTTTGTGTTCGAATCTGTTATAGATTTTATCACTCTCGAGGACGCCTGATAAATGCTGATAAATGTCAGTCTCTATTTGCTCGAGTGACATGGACAATTCCCACCACACAATGTTCTATAACTTTAGAATGTAAAATACTATAAGTTATGTAACATATAGAAGTTTGAACACAACTTTAGCATCAAACGACTTATGTTCTTATCGATGGTAGCATCATTGTGTCCACCACACAATGTTCTATAACTTTAGAATGTAAAATACTATAAGTTATGTAACATATAGAAGTTTGAACACAACTTTAGCATCAAATGACTTATGTTCTTATCGATGGTAGCATCATTGTGTGGAGGTATCCATATGACCATTAATACATTTGCAAACAAACAAATATAATAGCAGTCCCTTTTCCTGCTCTCTGAGGGTGTCCACGATGACAGGGGGATTACGAAAAAAGTGGAGAGAAAAAAAGAATTTTACGTAGACCTCTTAAAGTTAAACAATTAAAACCAAACCCAAAAGAAAATCGCATAAAAAAAATCATTTCTTCCCCGTCCAAAACCTTCATCACTTCTATAAATCTGATACGAATTTTCATCACGATCATCAGCCTAATAAGTTGCAAACCTCGATACTCGAGTTCAGGTACGAAAAATTTCCTTACAAAACATTAAATTGTGTTTATCTTTTTCACTTTGTTTAAGAATAATAATAATTTCAATAGGTTCAATCTCAGATTCAAAAACAAATAAGTTGAACACCCACGACATGAAATTCTAGACATGCAATCTAGGTCTCTCAAAATCTGAACAAGGTTAATGGGATTATAACTATACGAGATAGTGACACTCACTCCTTTTTGTGTTTATGAGATGGTATGTGGATGATGTAGATAGATGATGGTCGTTGAACAAATAAAAGCGTATCAAAACCTAATTATCCCTCAATAAGTAAAGGATGAGTAGGGTATCGTTCCACTTTTAAGTGTATATTATGTGTAGGACAGGACTGGACAGGGTGTTTGAGGGATTAAAAACTATGATTGTAGAGATTTTAGATTCTAATGCTAAACTAAACTAACTAAACTATTGAGAATTTATAAGAAATGAAATTCAAGAGATTAGAATCCACCAATACTTTTGATCTATGACCTTCTGCTTCATGGTTGTTCTTACAAGTAGACTACAATTAGGCAATCGAGCGAGTGCCGATGCTCTCTTTGGACGAAACATTGTTAACAATTAACTCTACTTAAGGTTGTTCCTATGTTTATGCTATCAATATCTTCTTTCCTTTTATATAAGCTCGGGCAGCCATTCAATGTATTACAGAGAGCAACATCAAGGAGTACTTCCTAATAGGGCAGCCATTCAATGAATCACCACTTAAAGCAAACACAAAGAATACTTAACCTAGGCAGCCACTCCCTGAGCTATCCTTTCTAAGGCAACACAAAGAATACTTCTTTAACCCTAAAGAACTATACTACTAGAAGAAAAGTAAAGAACACTAGCATGATATTAATATTGCAAAACATAAACCCTATTCTATACTTCCATCTCTTGGTGTGGGCAATGTAACTAATAACTAAAAACATAAATAACTAACCTGATTGAAGAATACCATGAACCAGAAGAATCATTAAACCTTAAGCATCGGCTTAATCTCCCCCCTTGAAGGAGAATATTAGCCTTCCATAAAGAAGGAAGAACACGAAGAACGAGAAGAAGAAGAGTCGAAGAATATAAGACTAGAAAGACTAATTTATTAAGACTCGACTAGTTAAAACCGAATCTTTTATTATTAATCTCTCTCTCTGCCTCAAGTTTTGGAGACCAGAGTATAAGTGAATTGGCCAATTACATGAGGCACTTAGGTCCTCTATTTATAGGGGTTACAATGAGTTCTAGAAGCATTCCAAACCACCATTTGTTTCCTAATACAAATAAACTTCTTTCAGAGTTCAACTTTGTCTCCAAAACTGAGAAAGAAGTGGCTACAATGTCATTTCATGCGTCTGGATGCACGATCCTTGCATCTCGAACCACGAGCAATGCGTCTGGGCGACGATCCATCGTCCACGCACGCCAAAAGTCTATTTTCTCTTTTTTGCTCTATCCTTCTATCCTCTTTTGCGGGCTTTGGTCCAAGCAACGAATCCTTTGGCCTTGGGCTTTCAAATAGGCTTTAAAATAGGTCCAAGTCACATATTTAATAGCTTCAATTCCTTGTCCTTCTCCATGATTGTCCACGGGCTTCCCATGTGATCCTTAATACTCTGAATTGCTCCGTTTTACCCCTTTTTATCTAATATTCCACAAAACTCTCTCTTTCACTTGTAGAATCATAAAATATAACTTACAAACACTATTAGTCCACTAAGATGGCTAAACAAGAGGCATAATCGAGGGTTAAATTGCACTTTTTGAGCACTTATCACAACTTCCAACTAGCATTTTGCTAGTCTCTTAGCAAATAAGATAAAAGAAAATAGATAAGTGATCAAAATCACATCCTAATAAAAATAAAATCCTAACTCACTTTCGCAGGCATCGCGATTGCATTTACCGTATGCAATAAGGCTTTAAACCTTTAAGTTCCCTAAAAAGGACGAGTTGTTGTCTCGTGAGGGTTTTCAGGTGATATACCCACAAAATCAATCAATAGCATGTTCAAGAATGATAGTATTTTTCAGAGAGAGAAATTCCTTACCCACTTAGTGCTTACTCCAACAGACGGTCTCTATTGCTAAGTACATTGCTGCAAAGACTCATAGATTATGGTAGAAGATAGTAAAAATTGACAAAATTCTCAATCAAGGCTTATGTGTGTACTTAGTCAATCTCCTATACTCTCCTATCCAAGAAACGGAATCCCTAGTTTACCTTTAGACAGATAATCTCGACTTTCAATCCTCACCGGTCATACTCTCAGAAAAGAATCTCTCAGAAGATGGTATACTATTTTACCTTATGTATGTGGGGAAAAGAATAATGAATACGAACATCCCACATACTACCTTGAAAAACAGACTTCTAGATGACAGTAGTCTCATGGAAAGAATGTCAATCACATATGACGTGTTTGGTCCTTCACTTTAGCATCCTCTCACCTATTCTAGACTTCGTACCATACTGTAGTGATAAGTCATGGGTTGTAACTTGGCTTGGGTATTGGTTTATGAAGGAAAGATAAAAAGGATTCAAAGGTTGTTTCTGAAAAACACAAAGGGTTTTGCTTCATTCTTTGGAAGATTTCTTCAAATTCTGTATTGCAGAGAAAATTTTTCCTTTGTCTTAGCTTTTCCATCCATTATGTTCAACTTATCCAATATTTTTTTTAACTCAGTGGTATATCCTTAATTAGTACTGTATATGCTTGTTTTCCACTAGCTTTTTTCACATAGAACAGAATGATGGTTTTCATTGTATCTCTCTGATGTTTCCTTGTAATCTTCCTTTTGTGCTCTTTCTTCCTCCTTGTTCCCCTCGTATTCTTAGAAACATATGAGTATGGCTGATAAAGGTTTTTGGCTATACTTCTTATCTGGAGTTGGGTAAAGGGTAAAGGGTTTTATGAAAGAAAATGGCTTATTGTAAGGCTCAAAAGGGTTTAACATGATGGTCCTATTAGGTGGGATAAAGGCTGGATGGGTTTACTACTTGACTTATCAATATGATACTCTATTTCTAATAGACTACAAGACCTAATGGCTATCTCCCCAGTTGATGCCACTTCGTGATTTAACCGAATCAACAAATAATGAGACTATATTATAACGACATAAAGAACTGAAAGATGTTGAGTCACTAAGACTCGGATTTTTCGTAAGAACTCTCCAAAGAATGGGTATAAAGTTCAAGTCTCATGGGCTAAGTCTAAAAATTCTACTTCCAATTTACTAGGGGTTTAAATCTCTCTTCTAGCAAAAGTACACAAAACTGACCAAGTACTATGGTGGTGCCTTGATATAGAATTCTATCAACAAGAACTATGTCCGAGCATAATAAATAGTCTAAGCGGTAATGAAATCAATAATATCAACTATCTATCAAACTCAACACTAAGCAGTATAGAATATATATCCCAAACTCATCATTAAAATTCATTTTGCTCATGCTACTGATATAGAAACAAAAATATTTTTTTGATTTTTTTTGAAAACTAATTTTTGAAATTCATTTCTCAAGTACACCCTCCCCCTACTTATGCATGCATTGACCTCAATGTATAAAAAAGTAAATGAAATGGATGAGAAAAAGGTAGGATGTTACCATTGATGCCGAATATCAGTAGAATTAGTTCAAGAAACAAATCAAATATTTTTAGGTCTTTTTACGTCAGATCCCCAAGACGTAATGTGAGTCTTTTAAAGTCAGATTTTCAAGACTTTTGAGTCCTTTATAGTCAGATCCTCAATACTAGTATTCCCACCCACTAGGTTTCACTTTGTAGGGATTCTTCCGATCTCTCTCAGCAAGTGATTGACAAAAGTATACCTTGTACCAACAATTTTCTCTTAATGGTTATAACCCAGGACAAGTTTCAAAATGGCAATTCTTACACCAACCTAGCTTACGCACTCTCCTCTTAAGCGTAAATGAACTTTTACCAAACCCTACACGAGCCATAGAAATAATCTTCCTTTGAAGGTCAACAGGGAGTAAATCCCATAAACTAATAGGTGGGGAACACTTAGGTTTCCATCTCAAAACTGATCTCTCAACAACATGCTTACTTCTTGTAGACATTTTATACTCGGTCTACTAGAGTTATGAGACTTTGACTCCGACGCTTGCAACTCCTCTCAGTAAAGGATAAAGTTATGAAAATCTGAGGGCCCGACTATCAGTGGCACTTATACTAATGAGATCCTAGGGAGTATAGCTTACGACGCTTGGCTTCCTCATGCAAAAATTTTAAACTAGACAGAGTACCAGGTTCAGCAAGACATAAAATATAATATTTAAGGTGTGTAGGTAACTTACCCTAATTTTCCACTTCAACAATGGTCTGATAAACCGGATCTTTGAGAAAAACGGCTCCACCTCTCCAGTAGGTAACTCCAGAAAAGGCTTCAGTCGATGAGCGTTGACTTTGAAACGAGTCCTTCTCTTTATGTCTTCTACTTCAATAGCTCCAAAAGGTGTGACATGTCTTACTATAAACGGTCCCGTCCATCTAGATCTCAACTTTCCAAGGAAAATTTCTAGTCGAGAGTTGTAGACCAGAACCTTCTGTCTAGGTTCAAATTCTCTCTTCAGAATTATTCTGTCATGTAATACTTTAGTTTTATCCTTGTAAATCCTTGACTTATCATAAGCATCACTTCTCAATTCTTCTAATTCACTGATCTGAAGCTTCCTCCTTTCTCCTTCTTGATCTAGGCTGAAATTCATCTCTTTCACTGCCCAATAGGCTTTATGTTCTAACTCAAGAGGTAGATAGCACGCCTTTTCATATACCAAGCGATAGGGTGACATCCCTATGGGTGTTTTGAATGTTGTTCTGTATACCCATAGTGCATCCTGGAGTCTAAGAGACCAGTCTTTCCTAGAAGAATTAACTGTCTTCTCCAGAATACTCTTGATTTTCCTATTCGAAACTTCTGCTTGACCATTAGTTTGAGGATGATATGGTAACGCTAGCTTGTGAATTACTCTATACTTTTCCATAAGATTCCCAAATATAGGGTTATAGAAGTGAGAACCGTTATCACTGATGATGGCTCTTGGTGTTCCAAATCTTGGTAGAATGTTCTTCTTCAGAAAGTCCATGACGACTTTATGATCGGCGGTCTTTATAGGAACTGCTTCAATCCACTTTGAAACATAGTCCACATCCAGTAGAATGTAGGTGTAACCAAAACAAGGCAGAAATGGTCCCATGAAATCTATACTCCATACATCAAAGATTTCTGAGATAAGGATCGGTTGTTGAGGCTACTCAAATCTTTTCAAGGTCTTACCCAAAAATTGGCATCTCGGACATGCTTTGCAATAAACATTTGCATCTTTAAAAAGAGTATGCCAATAGAATCCAGCTTGTAATACCTTGTCTGCAGTACGTTGCAGGCCAAAGTGTCCTCTGCAAGGCTGATTGTGACAAAATGATAGAATGGATTCCTGTTCCGATTCTGGGATGCATCTTCGAATAATCTGATCCGAACACTTCTTGAATAAGTATGGATCATCCCAAAAATAATATCTAGCCTTTGAGTATAATAAATCTTTTTCTTGCTTGCTCTAACGCGATGGTACCTTGTCGGTCACAAGATAATTTGCAATGTGGCCATACCATGGTACTTCTGATATACTGAATAATTTTTCATCAGGAAAAGTCTCACAGATTTGTAAGCTGTCTTCCGCATTCTCCACTAGCAATCTAGAAAGATGATCAGCAATGACATTCTCTGTTCTTTTCTTATCACGTATCTCCAAATCAAATTCTTGTAAAAGTACTATCCATCGGATCAACCTAGGCTTGGTATCCTGCTTAGCGAGTAAATGACGTAAGGCAGCATGGTCAGTATAGACAATCACCTTTGAACCTATCAGATATTGTCGAAATTTGTCAAGAGAATAGACGACGGCTAAGAGTTCCTTCTCAGTGGTAGAATAATTAATCTAAGCTCCATTTAGAGTCTTGCTAGCATAATAGATTGTGTACGGCACTTTCTTGTCTCTTTGTCCTAGAACGGCTCATATAGCATAATCAGATGCATCACACATGATCTCAAATGGCTGGTTCCAATCGGGCGCATGAATGATTGGTGCTTAAGTGAGTGCTTCCTTTAACTTCATAAAAGCTTCGACACATGATGTATCAAAATCAAAAACAATATCTTTTCCTAATAGATGTGACAGCGGTCTTGCAATTCTGCTGAAATCTTTTACAGTTCTCGGTTTGGGTAGATCCTTTATAATATCAACCTTTGCTCGATCTACTAGAATTCCTTCCTTTGAAACTTGGTGACCCAACACTATCCCTTCTTTTACCATGACGTGACACTTTTCCTAGTTCAGAACTAAGTTGGTATCGCAACAATGTTTAAGGACTAAGGAGAGATGGTGTAGGCAATCCTCAAAAGATGATCCAAAAACTAAAAAATTATCCATAAAAACTTCCATGTATTTCTCCACCATGTCGTCAAAAATACTCATCATGCAACGCTAAAAAGTGGTCAGTGTATTGCATAGACCAAAAGGCATACGACGGTAGGTGAATGTTCCGAACGGACATGTGAATGTGGTCTTCTCTTGGTCCTCAGGGTGAATATGGATTTGAAAATATCTTGAGTAGCCATCAAGAAAGCAGTAGTAAACTTGTCCAGCTAATCTTTCTAACATCTGATCGATGAATGGCAATGGAAAATGGTCTTTCCTTGATGCGCTATTCAGCTTCCTGTAATCGATGCAAACTCTCCATCCAGTCTGAATCCTGGTTGGAATCAACTCATTGTTCTTCTTCTCGATCACTATGGTTCCGGACTTCTTCGACACAACTTGAACTGGACTAACCCATTGACTATCAGAAATAGGGTAGATAATGCCAGCGTCAAGGAGTTTGATGACCTCTTCTCTAACTACTTCCTTCATCTTCGGATTAAGCCTCCTCTGTGGTTGCTTTGAATTCTTGGAATCATCTTCCAAATGAATCTTATGTTGAACTATCATAAGGATGATCCCCTTGATATCATCAATTGTCCAACCTATAGCTGACTTGTACTCCTTTAAAAGTGCTACTAACCTGGATTTTTGCTCCTCGCTCAAATCTGATGTAATGATTACTAGGTAGGTTTCTAAATCTCCCAAGAAAACATACGTGAGTGTAGACGACAAAGGCTTCAATTCTAGGTTAGGTGGCTCCTTCTTAAGCTCTTTAGATGGTTCATCAGGCATAAAGCGATTCAAACTTTTCTTTGAACTTGTTTGTCATCCATGACAGGTGATGAATCCAAAATTGCATTAATTGCCTTGACACTAAGATCCTCTCAATCTGAGTCTGTCAGAGCTTTCAACAACTCGTCAGCAGGATATGAATAAGTCAGATAATCCTGTGTTAACGCTTCAATCATGCATACCTCGTTCACAACACACACCTCTTATAGTTGCTGTAACATATGGAAAACATTGGTCTCGACTCTCATATTACCAAAGAATAACGTCATATTACCGTTTTGACAGTTGATGAGTGCATTTGCAGTGGCCAAGAATGGTCTACCTAGAATGATTGGTCTATCGAGTACTATGAAATCAATCGGATAATAGAAATCTTTGATCTTGACTATGATGTCTTCAATTATTCCTCTAGGTATCTTCACTGATATATCTGCCAACTGTAAAGTAACATCAGTTGGTTTTAGATCATTCAAGCCTAACTTCTCGTAGATGAAATATGGTAGAAGATTCACACTGGCACCCAAATCTAATAAAGCTTGCTCTTCCAAAGAATCTCCAATTCTGCATGTAACAGTGGGACTTCCAAGATCTTTCAGTTTTGCAACCGCTAGATTCTATAGGTACGATGAACATTTTTGAGCAATAAAAGCTTCTTTCAAAATGTTGGTCTGCTTCTTCACTAGATCTTTCATGAACTTGGCATACGAGGGAACTTGCTTGATGGCAGTCAGAAATAGGATATTAATATGCAAATTTTGAAATACCTCGCAAATCTCCTTGTACTGGTCATCCTTTCTGGTATTCACTAGTTTCGAAGGAAATGGTGCTGGCGGATTCTTAAATATCGGTTCTCTTCTTTCAGCTTCAGTTAGCTTGGTAACAGATAGTGGAGTGACAGGTGGAGTCACTCATGATGGCTTCTTCTTACTTACTTCCACAGTAGTTCCTTCAGCTTCTCTCTCAACAGTTACTTCAGCGGGTTGCACAATACTAGATATATCTAGAATGTTAGAATTGGGTGGGATGGTGGGGACATAAGTTACCTTAGGCTCTGCAAAATCTTTTCCTGGTTCATAGACAATCTTGTTATCAACTTTCTTGCCTGACCTCAGAGTGGTGACAGCATTAACTTGTTCATTTGATTGAGTAATCTCCAGGTTATCCACCTGCAAGACACCTCTTCCTTTTAGATTTAGCTCTGGATGGCTTGGTAATGCTCCTTTTGATCTCTTTGTCAAGGCGGCAGTGATTTGCCCTATCTGGCCTTGAATGACACTAAAGTTATTCTCCAACTTCTGGGTTCTTTGATTTGTCTGTTTCAACTCATTGACAATGGTGGTGATAGCTTCTTCTAGATGTGGGATAACTGCTTTGCTCGACTGAGGCGTAGGGGCAATGTATCCACTCATAAGATTTGGTACTAACTCTCTATTTGTGTTGGCTTGGTATTCTTTGGTTACGGTATGATTGTTGATTTTGTATGGTTGTTGGCGTCTTGGAAACCGATCGGTTATTCGAACCGATTTGATTGATTTTGGAATTCTGGAGGAAAATTTATCTGATTTGTATTTTGTGGCTTCTAATAATTATGTCCCTAATTAAACTGGTTATTTCTTCCTAAATATTTGATACTACATGCCTTTGCATTAGTATCTAGATAGTACGAACACTCTTCAGTGGTGTGGCCTTCAGCAGAACATAGCTCACAAATGGCATAACAAGGTTTGGATGGCTGAGGTTTAGCTTGGAAATTGTTTGCTTTTGGAAGATTCATGGAGAACTGATCAAACTTCTTGTTCAGAGTTTCAAGTCCTATTGATAGGCTTGCCATAATTGATAGCATCGCTTGATTTGGGTCTTCTTGAATTTGGTTGCCAAATTGCTTTGGCACCCCCCTCCACTCTAGCTACGTCCTTATTGCTAGTACTCCATTGTTGAGTGTCTTCAGCTAAATTCTCGAGAAAGTTGTAGGCTTCCTCTCCATCCAATGATGTAAACTTACCTTGATGCATAGACTGTATCATCTGCTTGTTCATAGTAGAAAGTCCTCAAAAGAAAAAAAATGAGTCAGTGTGCTCTTATCATAACCATGATGTGGACATGAGACTAGCAGATTATTGAATTTCTCCCAGCTTTGATGATATTCTTCAGTCACCTTCCCTTTGAAATTGCTGATGGCTTGCTGCATGGCATTTGTCTTCTGGGGTAGGTAGAACTTGTTCATAAACTTTGTTCTCAACTTCTCCCAGCTGTTAATTGAATTGATCGGCTGTGCAGTTAGCCATTCGGATGCTTTACCTTCGAGTAAGAGTGGAAAAAGAATTAACTTGATACTCTCATCCCTGATATTCTTGTTCTTGAAAGTTCTGAGGATTGATAGAAATTTGTTCATGTGAACATAAGGCTGAACATTGTCTGAACCATTGAACTTTGGAAGCATAGAGATTACTGATGCTCTAAGTTCAAATTGGTTAGCTTCTATCTCTGGAAAAACAATAATGCTGGGTGGGACTCCAATGATTGGCGAATAGAAATCACTCAGCTTCTTCCTCTGTTGTGCTTGCATGGGTGGGATAGCTTCGGGATTATTGGTGTCCAAAACACCTCTATCATTGCGTGCGGCCATTGTTTCAATCTCATCTAGTATTCTTGTGAGTCAGTTGTTAAACCTTGTCTATTGTTGTGTTCTTACCGGACGATGATATAGACAACGGAGCATACACTAGAAAATGCTATGCAAAAATTACGAAAAACTATCCTACAATGCTTGAATAATATGCAAATATTCTAAATTATACTAAAATGTAAAACTACTTTCCTTCAACTGGGTTGGGCTTTGCAGCTAGTATCTCGCCCGATGTCTAAAGCTGTCTCTTCTAGGGTTATGGTGAATCACTTGGATTGCTTAAGTACCACGGCCCACAGACGATAGTCCGTTTATCAAGATTCAGACAAGAAACACTAGAGTTTGATGTTTCGCTGTGTTGG
Source organism: Coptis chinensis (assembly GCF_015680905.1). NCBI lineage: Eukaryota > Viridiplantae > Streptophyta > Magnoliopsida > Ranunculales > Ranunculaceae > Coptis > Coptis chinensis. Next base: position 42,991,040 of record NC_141463.1, read on the forward strand.
CTTACAACTTCAATTGTTGAAAAGGTCCTAAATGCAATTATACTAGAAAACAATAAAACTAAACTATGATGCAACTATACTAAGAATGAAATAAAAAGAATGAAGATTCGACTAACCTGGATGTTAGATCTTGATAGGGTTATATACTAAAAGCATTACTTTTGTATTAACTTTAATTCTTTATATTTTGAATGAGAATCATATGGGCAAATGTTATGCATATTATATATGTTAGTAGTTATATGCATGCGTCTAATACTTTATGTTGTAGATGATATAGTATGTGGTGACACACAGAAGATCATATCATCAGTACCTTATAAAGTATAAGTAAACGTTCACAACCTAGATGGATTTGGACAAACCATTGGTATGGTTGTAGTTGATAAGTGCTCAAAAAGTGCTATTTAACCCTCGATTATGCCTCTTGTTTAGCCATCTTAGTGGACTAATAGTGTTTATAAGTTGTGTTTTAAGACTCTACAGGTGAAAAAGAGAGTTTTTGTAGAATATTAGAGAAAATGGGGTAAAAGCGAAGCAATTGAGACATTAAGGATCACATGGGAGGCCCGTGGACAATCATGGAGAAGGCCAAGGAATTGGAGCTGTTAAAGGTGCGACTTGGACCTATATTAAAGTCTATTTGGAAGCCCAAGGCCAAAGGATTCGTTGCTTGGACCAAAGCCCGCAAAAGAGGATAGAAGGATAGAAGCGAGAGAGAAAATGGAAGCTTATCGTGCAGGGGCGATGGATCGAAGGTCGAGGCGCATTGATTGAGTCACGGGACACATAGATCGAAAGTCCGGGCGCATTGATTGAGTCTGAGGCGCATGGATAATGCGTCTAGGCGCATGAATCGACAATGTAACCAATTCCTTCTCGGTTTTGGACATGAAGTTGGACTCACGAAAAAACCTATTTGTATTAGGAAACAAATGGCGGTTTGGAATGCTTCTAGAGCTCATTGTAACCCCTATAAATAGAGGACCTAAGTGCCTCATGTAATTTGCCAATTCACTTATATTCTTGTCTCCGAACTTGAGGCAGAGAGATTAATAATAAAAGATCGGTTTTAACTAGGTGAGTCTTAATAAATTAGTCTTTCTAGTCTTATGTTCTTCAACTCTCTTCTTCTCGTTCTTCGTGTTCTTCCTTCTATATGGAAGGCTAATCTTCTCCTTCAAGGGAGAAGATGAAGCCCGATCTTAAAGTTTAATGATTCTTCTGGTTCATGGTGTTCTTCAATCCGGGTTAGTTCTTTATGTTTGTAGTTATTAGTTCCATTGCCCACACCGGGGGATGGAAGTATAGAATAGGGTTTATGTTTTGCAATATTAATATCATGCTAGTGTTCTTTACTTTTCTTCTAGTAGTGTAATTCTTTAGAGTTAGGGAAGTATTCTTTGTGTTGCCTTAGAAGGGGTAGCTCGGGGGTGGTTTACCTAGGGAAGTATTCTTTGTGTTTGCCTTAAGTGGTGATTCATTGAATGGCTGCCCTATTAGGAAGTACTCCTTGATGTTGCTCTTGGTAATACATTGAATGGCTGCCCGAGCTTACATAAAAGGAAAGAAGATATTAATAGCATAAACATAGGAACAACCTTAAAAGTAGAGTTAATTCTTAACGATGTTTAGATCCAAAGGCATCGGCACTTTCGCTTTCGATTGCCTAATTGTAGTCTACTTGTAAGAACAACCATGAAGCGAAGATCATAGATTAAAAGTATTGGTGGATTCTAATCTCTTGAATTCCCTCTCTTATAAATTCTCAATAGTTTAGTTAGTTTAGCTTAGTTTAGCATTAGAATCTACAATCTACACAATATTAGTTTTAATCCCTCAAACCCCTTTCCAAATCCTGTTCTTCACATAACATACACTTAAAAGTGGAGCGATACCACTACTCATCCTTTTATTTATTGAGGGATAGTTAGGTTTTGATCACTTCTCTTTTTGTTCAACGACCATATACCATCTACTTACGCAAAAAGAGAGAGTGTCAATGGCGCCGCTGCCGTTTTAAAGTTGTTTATGTTTAAGGTTTTCTTTCAAGATTAGAATTTTGGATCTTGAGGTAATTTTAGCCGCATCATCCATCCTTTTAAGAAAGAAAGAAGCTTGAAGGACATCTCAAGACAAGATCTACCATCCAAAGTTAGTCAAATCTTCATTCTTTTTATTGCTTTTTAGTATAGTTGCATCATAGTTTAGTTTTATTGCTTTCTAGTATAATTGCATTTAGGATCTTTTCAACAATTGAAGTTGTAAGCCAACACAGCGAAATATCAGACTCTAGTGTTTCTTGTCCGAATCTTGACAAGCGGACTATAGATGCGTAGGCAGTGGTACTTAAGCAATCCAAGTGATTCACCATAGCCCTCGAAGAGACGACTTTTAGACAACGGGTGAGGTACTAGCTGCAAAGCCCAACTCGATTGAAGAAAAGTAGTTTTACATTCTAATATAAGTTAGAATAGTTGCATAGTAGGATAGTTTATTGTTATTTTCGCATAGAATTTTCTAGTGTATGCCCGTCGTCCATATCATCGTCCGGTAAGAACCTGACAAACATGGACAAGGTTTAACAACCGACTCACAAGAATACTAGGCGAGATTGATACCATGGCCGCACATAATGAGGGAGGTGTTTTGGACACCAATAATCCACGAAGCTATCCCACCCATGCAAGCACAACAGAGAAAAAGAAGTTGGCGATTTCTATTAAGCCAATCATTGGAGACCCACCCAAAGAATATTGTTTTTCCAGAGCGAAGCTAATCGGTTTGAACTTAGAGCATCGGTAATCTCTATGCTTCCAAAGTTCAATGGTTCGCATAATGTTCAAATTTATGTTCACATGAACAAATTTCTATCGATCCTCGAAACTTTCAAGAATCGAGAATATCGGGGATGAGAGTATCAAGTTAATTCTTTTTCCACTCTCCCTCGAAGGAAAAGCATCCAGAATGGTTAAGCTGCCGCGACCGATCAATTCAATCAACAACTGGGGAGAAGTTGAGAACAAAGTTTATGAACAAGTTCTACCCACCCCAGAAGGCCGGATGCCATCGCGACAAGCCATCGACAATTTCAAAGGGAAGGTGATGAAGAATATCATCAAAGGCTGGGAGAAATTCAATAATCTGCTAGTCTCATGTCCACATCATGGTTATGATAAAGAGCACACCGGCTCATTTTTCTTTTCGAGGACTTTCTACTATGAACAAGCGGATGATCTGATCAATGCATCAAGGTAAGTTTACATCATTGGATGGAGAGGAAGCTTACAACTTTCTCGAGAATTTAGGCAAGACACTCAACAATGGAGTACTAGCAACGAGGGCGTAGCTAGAGTGGAGGGGTGCCAAGAAATTTGGCAACCAAATTCAAGAAGACCCAAATCAAGCAATGCTATCAATTATGGCAAGCTATCAACGGGACTTGAAAATCTGAACAAGAAGTTTGATCGATTCTCCATGAATCCTCCAAACCAAACAATTTCCAAGCTAAACCTCGACCATCCAAGCCTTGTTATACCATTTGTGAGCTATGTTACGATGAAGGCCATACCAGCGAAGAGTGTTAAGTACTATCACGGATACTAATGCGAGAGGCATGTAGTATCAACTCTTTTAGGAAGAAATAACCAGTTCAATCAGGGATGAAATTATTGGAAGCCTCAAAATACAAATCCGCGGGGAATTTTCCTCAAGGATTCCAAAATCAGCCAAATCGGTTCGAATAACCCGATGCTCGGTTCCAAAACCGCCAACAACCATACAAAATCAACGGTCATACGGAACCCGCAATACCAAGCCAACACAAAAAGAGAGTTAGTACCGGATCTTATGAGTGGATATATTAGCCTATGCCTCGGTCGAAAGCAAAGCGGTTACCCACATCACGGAAGATGCTATCACCACCATTGTCAATGAAATGAAACGGACAAATCAAAGAACCCGAAGTTGGAGAATAACTTTAGTGTCATTCAAGGCGGATAGGGCAAATCATTTGCCGCCTTGACGAGAGATCAAAAGGAGCATTACCAAAGCCGGCCCGAGCCAAATCCAAAGGAAAAGGTGTCTTGCGGTGGATAACACGGAGATTACTTTCGATCAAATGCCCAAGTTAATTCTGTCACCACTCGAGAGGTCGGGCAAGAAAGTTGATAACAAGATTGTCTATGAACCGGGGAAAAAGATTACGTGGAGCCTAAGGTAACTTATGTCCCCACCATCCCACCCGGTTCTAACATTCCGGATATATCTAGTGTTGTGCAACCTTCTTTGAAAAGCTGTTGAAGGAACTACCGTGGAAGTAAGTAAGAAGAAGCCATCACAAGTGACTCCACTGTCACTCCACTATTTGTTACCAAACCAACCCGAAGCCGAAGAAGAGAACCGATATTGAAGAATCCGCCGACCGTTTTCCTTGAAACTAGTGAATACGAGAAAAGGATGACCGGTCTGAGGAGATTTGCGATGTATTTCAGAATTTACAGATTAATATCCCATTTCATTTGCCCATCAAGCAAGTTCCCTCATATGCCAAGTTCCTGAAAGATCTAGTAAAGAAGAAGACCAACATTCGAAAAGAAGCTTTTATCGCTCAAAGATGTTCATCGCCTCTGAGAATCTATCGGTTGTGGCCGAAAGATCACGGAAGTCCAACTGCTTACATGCGAGTGGAGATTCTTTGGAGGAACAAGCTTTATTAGATTTGGGTGCCAGTGTGAATCTTCTACCATATTTCGTCTACGAGAAGTTGGGCTTGAAGGATCTAAAACCAACTGATGTTACTTTACAGTTGGCAGATAGATCAGTGAAGATACCTAGAGGACTCATTGAAGACGTCATAGTCAAGATCGAAGATTTCTATTATCCGGTTGATTTCATAGTACTAGACACAGAACCTACATCTGGTAGGCAGATACCAATCATTCTAGGCAGACCATTCTTGGCCACTGCAAATGCACTCATCAACTGTCGAAACGGTAATATGACGTTATCCTTTGGTAATATGAAAGTCGAGACCAATGTTTTCCATATGTTACAGCAACCACAGGAGGTGTGTACTGTGAACGAGGTATGCATGATTGAAGCGTTAGCACAGGATTATCTAACTTATTCATATCCTGCTGACGAGTTATTGAAAGCTCGGCGAAGTTGTTGGAACTTAGTGTTGAGAGTCAATCAATGCGATTTTGGATTCATCACCGGGATGACATCAAGTTCAAAGAAAAGCTTGAATCACCTATGCTTGATAAACCACCTAAAGAGCTTAAGAAGGAGCCACCTAAGCTAGAATTGAAGCCTTTACATCTACACTCAAGTATGTTTTCTTGGGAGATTTGGGAACCTACCCGTAGTCATTGCATCGATCGACTCTGGAGCAAGAATCCGGTTAGTGGCACTTTTAAAGGAACACAAGTCAGCTATAGGTTGGACAATTGATGATATCAAGGGGATCAGCCCTATGATAGTTCAACATAGGATTCATCTGGAAGAGGATTCCAAGACTTCTAAGCAACCACAGAGGAGGCTTAAACCGAAGATGAAGGAGGTAGTTCGAGAAGAGGACGTCAAACTCCTTGATGCCAGCATTATCTACCCTATTTCTGATAGTCAATGGGTTAGTCCAGTTCAAGATGTGCCAAAGAAGTCCGGAACCATAATAATCGAGAATGAGAACAATGAGTTGATTCCAACCAGGATTCAGACTGGATGGAGAGTTTGCATCGATTACAGGAAGTTGAATAATGCATCGAGGAAAGATCATTTTCCATTGCCTTTCATCGATCAGATATTTGAAAGATTAGCTGGACAAGCTTCCAACCGTTTTCTTGATGGTTACTCAGGATACTTTCAGATCCATATTCACCCTGAGGACCAAGAGAAGACATTCACATGTCCTTTTGAGGATTGTGCGCATCATCTCTCCTTAGTCCTTAAACGTTGTTCGCGATACCAACTTAGTTCCGAATCGGGGAAAAGTGTCACTTCATGGTAAAGGAAGGGATACCGCTAGAAGGAATTCTAGTAGATCGGCGAAAATGTCTACAGGAAGTAAGCATGTTGTCGAAAGATCGGTTTTGAGATGGAAACCTAAGTATTCCCCACACTGTTAGTTTATGGGATTTACTCCTGTTGACCTTCAAAGGAAGATTATTTGTATGGCTCGTGTAGGGTTCGGTAAAAGTCCATTTGCACATAAGAGGAGAGTCGTAAGTTAGGTTCTTTGTAAGAATTGCCATTCTGAAACTTGTCCCGGTTTCTGACCATTAAGAGAAAATTGTTGGTACAAGGTATACTTTTGTCAATCACATCTTTGAGAAAGATCAGAAGAATTCCTACAAAGTGGAACCGACTGGGTGGGAGTACTAGTCTTGAGGATCTGACTATAAAGGACTCAAAAGTCTTGAGGATCTGACTTTAAAAGACTCACATTACGTCTTGGAGATCTGACGGAAAAAGACCTAAAAATTTGTTTCTTGAACTAATTCTGATATTCGACATCAATGGTAATATCCTACCTTTTTCTCATCCATTTCATTTACTTCTTTATACATTGAGGTCAATGCATGCATAAGTAGGGGAGGGTGTACTTGAGAAATGAATTTCAAAAATTAGTTTTCAAAAACAAAAACATTTTTTATATCAAGAGTAGCATGAGAAAAATGAATTTTAATGATGAGTGCCGGGATATATATTCTATCTTTGCTTAGTGTTGAATTTGATAGATAGTTGATATTATTGATTTCATTGCCGCTTAGACTATTTATTATGCTCGGACATAGTTCTTATTGATAGAATTCTTTATCAAGGCACCACCATAATACTTAGTCAGTTTTGTGTACTTTTGCTAGAAGAGAGATTTAAACCCCTAGTAAACTGGAAGTAGAATTTTTTAGACTTAGCCCGTGAGACTTGAGCTTTATACTCATTCTTTGGAGAGTTCTTACGAAAAATCCGAGTCTTAGTGACTCATCATCTTTCAGTTCTTTATGTCGTTGTAATATAGTCTCATTATTCGTTGATTTGGTTAATCACGAAGTGACATCAACTGGGGAGATAGCCATTAGGTCTTGTAGTCTATTCGAAACAGAGTATCATACTGATAAGTCAAGTAGTGAACCCATTCAGCCTTTATCCCACCTAGTAGGACCATCATGTTAAACCCTTTTGAGCCTTACAATAAGCCATTTTCTTTCATAAAACCCTTGACCCATCACCCAAACAAGGAGTATAGCCAAAATCTTTATCAGCCATACCCATATGTTTCTGAGAATACGAGGGGCACAAGGAGGAAGAAAGACCACAAAAGGAAGATTACAAGGAAATATCAGAGAGATACAATGAAGTCCATCATTTTGTTCAAGTGAAAGAAGCTAGTGGAAAACGAGCATATCCAGTACTAATCAAGGATATACCACTGAGCTTTAAAAAAAAAAAAAAAAAAAAAAGAAGAACAGAATGGATGGAAAAGCTAAGACAAAGGAAGAATTTTCTCTGCAATACAGAATTTGAAGAAATCTTCCAAAGAAATAAGCAAAACCCTTAGTGTTTTCAGAAACAACCTTAGAATCCTTTTTACCTTTCCTTCATAAACCAATACCCAAGCCCAGCCAAGTTACAACCCATGACTTATCACTACGGTATGGTGCGAAGTCTAGAATAGGTGAGAGGATGCTAAAGTGAAGGACCCGACACTTCATATGTGATTGACATTCTTTCCATGAGACTACTTTTATTCAAGTCCTGTCTTTTCAAGGTAGTATGTGGGATGTTAGATGCATTATTCTTTTCCCCACATACATGAGGTAAAATAGTAGACCATCTTACGAGAGATTCTTTTCCGAGTATGACCGGTGAGGATTGAAAGTCAAGATTATCTACCTATGGTAAACTAGGGATTCCGTTTCTTGGATAGGAGAGTATAGAAAATTGACTAAGTACACACATAAGCCTTGATTGAGAATTTTTGTCAATTTTACTATCTCTCATCATAATCTATGAGTCTTTGCAAAAGAATGTAATTAGCAATGGAGATTGTCTATTGGAGTAAGCACAAAGTGGGTAAGGAATTTCTCTCTCTGAAAAATACTATCATTCTTGAACATGCTATTGATTGATTTTGTGGGTATATCACCGAAAACCCTCACGAGACTATAACTTCGTCCCTTTTGGGGAACTTAAAGGTTTAAAGCCTTGTTGCATATGGTAAATGCAATCGCGATGCCTCGCGAAAATGAGTTAGGATTTTATTTTTGTTATTAGGATGTGATTTTGATCACTTATCTATTTTTTTATCTTATTTGCTAAGAGACTAGCAAAAGGCTAGTTGGGAGTTGTGATAAGTGCTCAAAAAGTGCTATTTAACCCTCGATTATGCCTCTTGTTTAGCCATCTTAGTGGACTAATAGTGTTTATAAGTTGTGTTTTAAGACTCTACAGGAAAAAAGAGAGTTTTGTAGAATATTAGAGAAAATGGGGTAAAACGAAGCAATTCGGAGCATTAAGGATCACATGGGAGGCCCGTGGACAATCATGGAGAAGGCCAAGGAATTGGAGCTGTTAAAGGTGCGACTTGGACCTATATTAAAGTCTATTTGGAAGCCCAAGGCCAAAGGATTCGTTGCTTGGACCAAAGCCCGCAAAAGAGGATAGAAGGATAGAGCAGAAGAGAAAAATGCGGCTTATCGTCAGGGGCGATGGATCGGCGCCCGAGACGCATTGATTGAGTCCGGGATAGCATAGATCGGCGTCGACGCATTGATTGAGTCGAGAGACGCATGGATAATGCGTCTAGGCGCATGAATCGACAATGTAACCAATTCCTTCTCAGTTTTGGACATGAAGTTGGACTCACGAAAGAAACCTATTTGTATTAGGAAACAAATGGCGGTTTGGAATGCTTCTAGAGCTCATTGTAACCCCTATAAATAGAGGACCTAAGTGCCTCATGTAATTTGCCAATTCACTTATATTCTTGTCTCTCGAACTTGAGAGAGAGATTAATAATAAAAGATCGGTTTTAACTAGGCGAAGTCTTAATAAATTAGTCTTTCTAGTCTTATGTTCTTCAACTCTTCTTCTTCTCGTTCTTAGTGTTCTTCCTTCTATATGGAAGGCTAATCTTCTCCTTCAAGGGAGAAGATGAAGCCGATCTTAAAGTTTAATGATTCTTCTGGTTCATGGTGTTCTTCAATCAGGTTAGTTCTTTATGTTTGTAGTTATTAGTTCCATTGCCCACACCAGGGGATGGAAGTATAGAATAGGGTTTATGTTTTGCAATATTAATATCATGCTAGTGTTCTTTACTTTTCTTCTAGTAGTGTAATTCTTTAGAGTTAGGGAAGTATTCTTTGTGTTGCCTTAGAAGGGGTAGCTCAGGGAGTGGCTGCCTAGGGGAAGTATTCTTTGTGTTTGCCTTAAGTGGTGATTCATTGAATGGCTGCCCTATTAGGAAGTACTCCTTGATGTTGCTCTTGGTAATACATTGAATGGCTGCCGAGCTTACATAAAAGGAAAGAAGATATTAATAGCATAAACATAGGAACAACCTTAAGTAGAGTTAATTCTTAACGATGTTTAGATCCCAAGGGCATCGGCACTCGCTCGATTGCCTAATTGTAGTCTACTTGTAAGAACAACCATGAAGCAGAAGATCATAGATTAAAAGTATTGGTGGATTCTAATCTCTTGAATTCCCTCTCTTATAAATTCTCAATAGTTTAGTTAGTTTAGCTTAGTTTAGCATTAGAATCTACAATCTCTACAATATTAGTTTTTAATCCCTCAAACCCCCTTTCCAGTCCTGTTCTTCACATAACATACACTTAAAAGTGGAACGATACCCTACTCATCCTTTATTTATTGAGGGATAGTTAGGTTTTGATACGCTTCTCTTTTGTTCAACGACCATATACCATCTACTTACGCAAAAAGAGAGAGTGTCAATGGCGCCGCTGCCGTTTTAAAGTTGTTTATGTTTAAGGTTTTCTTTCAAGATTAGAATTTTGGATCTTGAGGTAATTTTAGCCGCATCATCCATCCTTTTAAGAAAGAAAGAAGCTTGAAGGACATCTCAAGACAAGATCTACCATCCGGGTTAGTCAAATCTTCATTCTTTTATTGCTTTTAGTATAGTTGCATCATAGTTTAGTTTTATTGCTTTCTAGTATAATTGCATTTAGGATCTTTTCAACAATTGAAGTTGTAAGCCAACACAGCGAAATATCAGACTCTAGTGTTTCTTGTCTGAATCTTGACAAACGGACTATCGCCCTCGTGGTAGGTACTTAAGCAATCCAAGTGATTCACCATAGCCCTCAAGAGACAAACTTTTAGACAACGGGCGAGGTACTAGCTGCAAAGCCCAACTCATTGAAGAAAAGTAGTTTTACATTCTAATATAAGTTAGAATAGTTGCATAGTAGGATAGTTTATTGTTATTTTCATATAGAATTTTCTAGTGTATGCCCCGTCATTCATATCATCGTCCAAGAAGAACACAACAAATGGACAAGGTTTAACAACCGACTCACAAGAATACTAGACGAGATTGATACCATGGCCGCACATAATGAGGGGAGGTGTTTTGGACACCAATAATCCCGAAGCTATCCCCCCATGCAAGCAAGCACAACAGAAAAGAAGTTGAAATGATTTCTATTCGCCAATCATTGGAGACCCACCCAAAGAAGATTGTTTTTCCGAGACGAAGCTAATCGGTTTGAACTTAGAGCATCGTAAATCTCTATGCTTCCAAAGTTCAATGGTTCGCATAATGTTCAAATTTTTATGTTCACATGAACAAATTTCTATCGATCCCTCGAACTTTCAAGAATCGAATATCGGGGATGAGAGTATCAAGTTAATTCTTTTCCACTCTCCCTCGAAGGAAAAGCATCCGAATGGTTAACTGCCCCATCCGATCAATTCAATCAACAACCGGGAGAAGTTGAGAACAAAGTTTATGAACAAGTTCTACCCACCCCCGAAGATGATGCCATGCGACAAGCCATCGACAATTTCAAAGGGAAGGTGACCAAGAATATCATCAAAGCCGGGAGAAATTCAATAATCTGCTAGTCTCATGTCCACATCATGGTTATGATAAGAGCACACCGGCTCATTTTTCTTTTCGAGGACTTTCTACTATGAACAAGCATGATACTGATCAATGCATCAAGGTAAGTTTACATCATTGGATGGAGAGGAAGCTTACAACTTTCTCGAGAATTTAGTGAAGACACTCAACAATGGAGTACTAGCAACGGGACGTAGCTAGAGTGGAGGGTCAAGAAGAAATTTGGCAACCAAATTCAAGAAGACCCAAATCAAGCAATGCTATCAATTATGGCAAGCCTATCAACAGGACTTGAAAATCTGAACAAGAAGTTTGATCGGTTCTCCATGAATCCTCCAAAACCAAACAATTTCCAAGCTAAACCTCGACCATCCAAGCCTTGTTATACCATTTGTGAGCTATGTTCGATGAAGGCCATACCATCAAGAGTGTTCAGACTATCCGGATACTAATGCGAGGCATGTAGTATCAACTCTTTAGGAAGAAATAACCCGGTTCAATCAAGGACGAAATTATTGGAAGCCTCAAAATACAAATCCGCGAGAATTTTCCTCAAGGATTCCAAAATCAGCCAAATCGGTTCGAATAACCGATGATCGGTTCCAAAACCGCCAACAACCATACGTAAATCAACGGTCATACGAACCAAGAATACCAAGCCAACACAAACGAGAGTTAGTACCGGATCTTATGAGTGGATATATTGCGCTTTATGCCTCGGTCGAGCAAAAGCGGTTACCCCACATCCGAAGATGCTATCACCACCATTGTCAATGAGTGAAACGCACAAATCAAAGAACCCGGAAGTTGGAGAATAACTTTAGTGTCATTCAAGGCCGATAGGCAAAAATCACCGCCTTGACCGAGAGAGATCAAAAGGAGCATTACCAAGCCCGGAGCCAAATCCAAAAGGAAAAGGTGTCTTGCGGTGGATAACACGGAGATTACTCGATCAAATGCCCAAGTTAATTGTCACACCACTCAGGAGGTCGCAAGAAAGTTGATAACAAGATTGTCTATGAACCAGGAAAAGATTCTGTGGAGCCTAAGGTAACTTATGTCCCCACCATCCCACCCAGTTCTAACATTCCAGATATATCTAGTGTTGTGCAACCTGCTGAAGAAACTGTTGAAGGAACTACTGTGGAAGTAAGTAAGAAGAAGCCATCACAAGTGACTCCACCTGTCACTCCACTATTTGTTACCAAGCCAACCGAAGCCGAAAGAAGAGAACCGATATTGAAGAATCCGCCAGCACCGTTTCCTTCGAAACTAGTGAATACCAGAAAGGATGACCAGTACAAGGAGATTTGCGATGTATTTTAAATTCTGATTAATATCCCATTTCGACCCGCCATCAAGCAAGTTCCCTCATATGCCAAGTTCCCGAAAAGATCTAGTAAAGAAGAAGACCAACATTCCGAAAGAAGCTTTTATCGCCAAAGATGTTCATCGTTACCTACGAATCTATCGGTTGTGAACCGAAAAGATCCCGGAAGTCCAACTGCTTACATGCAATTGGAGATTCTTTGGAGGAACAAGCTTTATTAGATTTGGGTGCCGGTGTGAATCTTCTACCATATTTCGCTCTTAGAAGTTGGGCTTGAAGGATCTAAAACAACCGATGTTACTTTACGGTTGGCGGATAGATCGATGAAGATACCTAGAGGACTCATTGAAGACGTCATAGTCAAGATCGAAGATTTCTATTATCCGGTTGATTTCATAGTACTAGACCACGTAACCTACATCCGGTAGGTGGCGATACCAATCATTCTAGGCGACCATTCTTGGCCACCGCAAATGCACTCATCAACCTGTCGAAACGGTAATATGGCGTTATCCTTTGGTAATATGAAAGTCGAGACCAATGTTTTCCATATGTTACAAAGAACCACGGGAGGTGTATCTTTGTGAAAGAGGTATGCATGATTGAAGCGTTAGCACGGGATTATCTAACTTATTCATATCCTGGCGGACGAAGTTATTGAAAGCTCGACGGACTCGAGTTGAGGAACTTAGTGTTGAGTCAATCAATGCGATTTTGATTCATCACCGTCTTGGATGACATCAAGTTCAAAGAAAAGCTTGAATCACCTATGCTTGATAAACCACCTAAAGAGCTTAAGAAGGAGCCGCCTAAGCTAGAATTGAAGCCTTTACCGCCTACACTCAAGTATGTTTTCTTGGGAGATTTGGGAACCTACCCAAGAGTCATTGCATCGATCCGACTCACGGAGCAAGAATCCGTGTTAGTGGCACTTTTAAAGGAACACAAGTCGGCTATAGGTTGGACAATTGATGATATCAAGGGGATCAGCCCTATGATAGTTCAACATAGGATTCATCCGGAAGAGGATTCCAAGACTTCTAAGCAAACCCACGAGGAGGCTTAAACCCGAAGATGAAGGAGGTAGTTCGAGAAGAGGGCGCCAAACTCCTTGATGCCGCATTATCTACCCTATTTCGATAGTCAATGGGTTAGTCCAGTTCAAGATGTGCCAAAGAAGTCCGGAACCATAATAATCGAGAATGAGAACAATGAGTTGATTCCAACCGAGATTCGATTTGGATGGAGAGTTTGCATCGACATGTGAAGTTGAATAATGCATCGAGGAAAGATCATTTTCCATTGCCTTTCATCGATCGATATTTGAAAGATTAGGCGGACAAGCTTCCTACCGTTTTCTTGATGGTTACCGGGATACTTTCAGATCCATATTCACCCCGAGGACCAAGAGAAGACATTCACATGTCCTTTTGAGGATTGTCCATCATCATCTCCTTAGTCCTTAAACGTTGTTGCGATACCAACTTAGTTCTCAACTGGGAAAAGTGTCACTTCATGGTAAAGGAAGGGATACCGCTAGAAGGAATTCTAGTAGATCGGCGAAAATGTCTACAGAAGTAAGCATGTTGTCGAAAAGATCAGTTTTGAGATGGAAACCTAAGTATTCCCCACTGTTAGTTTATGGGATTTACTCCCCGTTGACCTTCAAAGGAAGATTATTTGTATGGCTCGTGTAGGGTTCGGTAAAAGTCCATTTGCATATAAGAGGAGAGTCGTAAGTTAGGTTCTTTGTAAGAATTGCCATTCAAAACTTGTCCCGGTTTACAGCCATTAAGAGAAAATTGTTGGTACAAGGTATACTTTTGTCAATCACATGCTTTGAAAAGATCGGAAGAATTCCTACAAAGTGGAACCGACTGGGTGGGAGTACTAGTCTTGAGGATCTGACTATAAAGGACTCAAAAGTCTTGAGGATCTGACTTTAAAAGACTCACATTACGTCTTGGAGATCTGACGGAAAAAGACCTAAAAATTTGTTTCTTGAACTAATTCTGATATTCGACATCAATGGTAATATCCTACCTTTTTCTCATCCATTTCATTTACTTCTTTATACATTGAGGTCAATGCATGCATAAGTAGGGGGAGGGTGTACTTGAGAAATGAATTTCAAAAATTAGTTTTCAAAAACAAAAACATTTTTTTATATCAGTAGCATGAGAAAAATGAATTTTAATGATGAGTCTGGGATATATATTCTATACTGCTTAGTGTTGAATTTGATAGATAGTTGATATTATTGATTTCATTGCCGCTTAGACTATTTATTATGCTCGGACATAGTTCTTATTGATAGAATTCTTTATCAAGGCACCACCATAATACTTAGTCAGTTTTGTGTACTTTTGCTAGAAGAGAGATTTAAACCCCTAGTAAACTGGAAGTAGAATTTTTTAGACTTAGCCCGTGAGACTTGAGCTTTATACTCATTCTTTGGAGAGTTCTTACGAAAAAATCCGAGTCTTAGTGACTCATCATCTTTCAGTTCTTTATGTCGTTGTAATATAGTCTCATTATTCGTTGATTTGGTTAATCACGGTGACATCAACTGGGGAGATAGCCATTAGGTCTTGTAGTCTATTCAAAATGCAGTATCATAATCTTGATAAGTCAAGTAGTGAACCCATTCAAATTTTTTATCCCACCTAGTAGGACCATCATGTTAAACCCTTTTGAGCCTTACAATAAGCCATTTTCTTTCATAAAACCCTTGACCCATCCACCCAACTCCGACAAAGGAGTATAGCCAAAATCTTTATCACCATACCCATATGTTTCGGTGAATACTGAGGGGCACAAGGAGGAAGAAAGACCACAAAAAGGAAGATTACAAGGAAATATCGAGAGATACAATGAAGTCCATCATTTTGTTCAAGTGAAAGAAGCTAGTGGAAAACGAGCATATCCAGTACTAATCAAGGATATACCACTGAGCTTTAAAAAAAAAAAAAAAAAAAAAAAAAAACGTAAGAACGTAATGGATGGAAAAGCTAAGACAAAGGAAGAATTTTCTCTGCAATACAGAATTTGAAGAAATCTTCCAAAGAAATAAGCAAAACCCTTAGTGTTTTCGTGAAACAACCTTAGAATCCTTTTTACCTTTCCTTCATAAACCAATACCCAAGCCAAGTTACAACCCATGACTTATCACTACTACGAGATGGTACGAAGTCTAGAATAGGTGAGAGGATGCTAAAGTGAAGGACCCGACACTTCATATGTGATTGACATTCTTTCCATGAGACTACTTTTATTCCGAAGTCCGTCTTTCAAGGTAGTATGTGGGATGTTCAGATGATTATTCTTTTCCCCACATACATGAGGTAAAATAGTAGACCATCTTCTGAGAGATTCTTTTCTGAGAGTATGACCGGTGAGGATTGAAAGTCAAGATTATCTACCTATGGTAAACTAGGGATTCCGTTTCTTGGATAGGAGAGTATAGAAAATTGACTAAGTACACACATAAGCCTTGATTGAGAATTTTTGTCAATTTTTACTATCTCTCATCATAATCTATGAGTCTTTGCAGCAATGTAATTAGCAATGGAGATTGTCTATTGGAGTAAGCACAAAGTGGGTAAGGAATTTCTCTCTCTGAAAAATACTATCATTCTTGAACATGCTATTGATTGATTTTGTGGGTATATCACCTGAAAACCCTCACGAGACTATAACTCGTCCTTTTTGGGAACTTAAAGGTTTAAAGCCTTGTTGCATATGGTAAATGCAATCGCATGCCTCTTGTAAAATGAGTTAGGATTTTATTTTTGTTATTAGGATGTGATTTTGATCACTTATCTATTTTTTATCTTATTTGCTAAGAGACTAGCAAAAGGCTAGTTGGGAGTTGTGATAAGTGCTCAAAAAGTGCTATTTAACCCTCGATTATGCCTCTTGTTTAGCCATCTTAGTGGACTAATAGTGTTTATAAGTTGTGTTTTAAGACTCTACAGGTGAAAAAGAGAGTTTTTGTAGAATATTAGAGAAAATGGGGTAAAACGAAGCAATTCGGAGCATTAAGGATCACATGGGAGGCCCGTGGACAATCATGGAGAAGGCCAAGGAATTGGAGCTGTTAAAGGTGCGACTTGGACCTATATTAAAGTCTATTTGGAAGCCCAAGGCCAAAGGATTCGTTGCTTGGACCAAAGCCCGCAAAAAAGAGGATAGAAGGATAGAAGCGTAAGAGAAAATCGGCTTATGCGTGCGGGGACGATGGATCGAAAGCGCCCGTGACGCATTGATTGAGTCCGGGACGATAGATCGAAACATCCGAGACGCATTGATTGAGTCTGAGACGATGGATAATGCGTCTAGACGCATGAATCGACAATGTAACCAATTCCTTCTCAGTTTTGGACATGAAGTTGGACTCTGAAAGAAACCTATTTGTATTAGGAAACAAATGACGGTTTGGAATGCTTCTAGAGCTCATTGTAACCCCTATAAATAGAGGACCTAAGTGCCTCATGTAATTTGCCAATTCACTTATATTCTTGTCTCCAAAACTTGAGGCAGAGAGAGATTAATAATAAAAGATCGGTTTTAACTAGCGGAGTCTTAATAAATTAGTCTTTCTAGTCTTATGTTCTTCAACTCTTCTTCTTCTCGTTCTTAACGTGTTCTTCCTTCTATATGGAAGGCTAATCTTCTCCTTCAAGGGAGAAGATGAAGCCAGTGCTTAAAGTTTAATGATTCTTCTGGTTCATGGTGTTCTTCAATCAGGTTAGTTCTTTATGTTTGTAGTTATTAGTTCCATTGCCCACACCAGGGGATGGAAGTATAGAATAGGGTTTATGTTTTGCAATATTAATATCATGCTAGTGTTCTTTACTTTTCTTCTAGTAGTGTAATTCTTTAGAGTTAGGGAAGTATTCTTTGTGTTGCCTTAGAAGGGGTAGCTCAGGGAGTGGCTGCCTAGGGGAAGTATTCTTTGTGTTTGCCTTAAGTGGTGATTCATTGAATGGCTGCCCTATTAGGAAGTACTCCTTGATGTTGCTCTTGGTAATACATTGAATGGCTGCCCGAGCTTACATAAAAGGAAAGAAGATATTAATAGCATAAACATAGGAACAACCTTAAGTAGAGTTAATTGTTAACGATGTTTCATCCAAAAGGGCATCGGCACTCGCCGATTGCCTAATTGTAGTCTACTTGTAAGAACAACCATGAAGCGAAAGATCATAGATTAAAAGTATTGGTGGATTCTAATCTCTTGAATTCTCTCTCTTATAAATTCTCAATAGTTTAGTTAGTTTAGCTTAGTTTAGCATTAGAATCTACAATCTCTACAATATTAGTTTTAATCCCTCAAACCCCTTTCCAAATCCCGTTCTTCATATAAACATACACTTAAAAGTGGAACGATACCCTACTCATCCTTTATTTATTGAGGGATAATTAGGTTTTGATACGCTTCTTTTTTGTTCAACCATCATCTTTATACATCATCCATACACCATCTAAACACACAAAAAGAAAAATGAGAGATATAATTAATTGTAATTCCAAGAAGAGGTTTCAAATGGTCCGTTTTAAGTTGTTTATGTTTAAGGTTTTCTTTCAAGATTAGAATTTTGGATATTGAGGTAATTTTAGCCGCATCATCCATCCTTTTAAGAAAGAAAGAAGCTTGAAGGACATCTCAAGACAAGATCTACCATCCAAAGTTAGTCAAATCTTCATTCTTTTTATTGCTTTTTAGTATAGTTGCATCATAGTTTAGTTTTATTACTTTCTAGTATAATTGCATTTAGGATCTTTTCAACAATTGAAGTTGTAAGCCAACACAAATAAAATATCGAGACTCTAGTGTTTTCTTGTCTAAATCTTGACAAACGGACTATCGTCTGGCGGCAGTGGTACTTAAGCAATCCAAGTGATTCACCATAACCCTAGAAGAGACACTTTAAACAACGGGCGAGGTACTAGGCGCAAAGCCCAACCCAGTTGAAGGAAAGTAGTTTTACATTCTAATAATTTAGAATAGTTGCAAATTACCTTCAAGCATAGTAGGATAGTTTTTTTTTTTTATTTTCATTTTAGAATTTTCTAGTGTATGCCCGTCGTCCATATCATCGCCCAATAAGAACACAACAAATGGACAAGGTTTAACAACCCACTCACAAGAATACTAGATTTAGATTAATACCATGGCCGCCAAAGCAAATGATGGAGGTGTTTTGGACACCAATAATCCTGAAGTTATCCCACCCATGCAAGCCTGACATAGAAAGAAGTTGGCGAATTTCTATTCGCCAATCATTGGAGACCCACCCAAAGAAGATTGTTTTTCCGGAGACGAAGCTAATCAATTTGAACTTAGAGCATCGATAATCTCTATGCTTCCAAAGTTCAATGGTTCGCATAATGTTCACCTTTATGTTCACATGAACAAATTTCTATCGATCCTCGGAACTTTCAAGAACCGTAATATCGGGATGAGAGTATCAAGTTAATTCTTTTCCACTCTCCCTCGAAGGTAAAAGCATCCGAATGGTTAACCGCATTGCGGCCGATCAATTCAATCAACAACCGGGAGAAGTTGAGAACAAAGTTTATGAACAAGTTCTACCCACCCCGAAAGACGGATGCCATCGCAGCAAGCCATCAACAATTTCAAAGGGAAGGTGGTGAAGAATATCATCAAAGCTGGGAGAAATTCAATAATCTGCTAGTCTCATGTCCACATCATGGTTATGATAAGAGCACAATGGCTCATTTTTCTTTTTCGAGGACTTTCTACTATGAACAAGCGGATGATGATGATCAATGCATCAAGGTAAGTTTACATCATTGGATGGAGAGGAAGCTTACAACTTTCTTGAGAATTTAGTCAAGACACTCAACAATGGAGGAGTACTAGCAACGAGGGCGTAGCTAGAGTGGAGGGGGTGCCAAAGAAATTTGGCAACCAAATTCAAGAAGACCCAAATCAAGCAATGCTATCAATTATGGCAAGCCTATCAATCAGGGGACTTGAAAATCTAAACAAGAAGTTTGATCGGGTTCTCCATGAATCCTCCAAACCAAACAATTTCCAAGCTAAACCTCGACCATCCAAGCCTTGTTATACCATTTGTGAGCTATGTTACGATGAAGGCCACACCAATCAAGAGTGTTCAGTATTATCCGGATACTAATGCGAGAGGCATGTAGTATCAACTCTTTAGGAAGAAATAACCCGGTTCAATCGAGGGACAAAATTATTGGAAACCACAAAATACAAATCGAGAGAATTTTCCTCGAGGATTCCAAAATCAGCCAAATCGGTTCGAATAACCGATGATCGGTTCCAAAACCGCCAACAACCATACAAAATCAACAAATCATACCGAACCCGGTAATACCAAACCAACACAAACAGAGAGTTAGTACCAGATCTTATGAGTGGATATATTGCGCCTATGCCTCAGTCGAGCAAAGCAGTTACCCCACATCTGGAAGATGCTATCACCACCATTGTCAATGAGCTGAAACAGACAAATCAAAGAACCCAGAAGTTGGAGAATAACTTTAGTGTCATTCAAGGCCAGATAGGGCAAATCGCCGTGCCTTGACAGAAAGATCAAAGGAGCATTACCAAGCCAATCCAAGGAGCCAAATCCAAAAGGAAAAGGTGTCTTGCAGGTGGATAACCTGGAGATTACTCAGTCAAATGCCCAAGTTAATTCTGTCACCACTCTGAGGTCAGGCAAGAAAGTTGATAACAAGATTGTCTATGAACCAGGAAAAGATTCTGTGGAGCCTAAGGTAACTTATGTCCCCACCATCCCACCCAGTTCTAACATTCCAGATATATCTAGTGTTGTGCAACCTGCTGAAGAAACTGTTGCAAAAGAAGTTGAAGGAACTACTATGAAAGTAAGTAAGAAGAAGCCATCATGAGTGACTCCACCTGTCACTCCACTAATTGTTACCAAGCCAACCGAAGCCGAAAGAAGAGAACCGATTTTGAAGAATCCGCCAGCACCGTTTCCTTCAAAACTAGTGAATACCAGAAAAGATGACCAGTACAAGGAGATTTGCGATGTATTTCAGAATTTACAGATTAATATCCCATTTCTGACCGCCATCAAACAAGTTCCCTCATATGCCAAGTTCCCCGAAAGATCTAGTAAAGAAGAAGACCAACATTCGAAAAGAAGCTTTTATCGCCAAAGATGTTTATTGTACCCTCTGCCGAAATCTATCGGTTGTGGCCGAAAGATCCCCGAAGTCCAACTGCTACATGCAGAATGGAGATTCTTTGGAGGAACAAGCTTTACTAGATTTGGGTGCCGGTGTGAATCTTCTACCATATTTAGCCTCTGAGAAGTTGGGCTTGAAGGATCTAAAACCGGTGATGTTACTTTTACGGTTAAGCGATAGATCGGTGAAGATACCTAGAGGACTAATTGAAGACGTCATAGTCAAGATCGAAGATTTCTATTATCCGTTGATTTCATAGTACTAGACACGGAACCTACATCCGGTAGGCGATACCAATCATTCTAAGCGCACCATTCTTGGCCACTTTGCAAATGCACTCATCAACTGTCGAAACGGTAATATGGCGTTATCCTTTGGTAATATGAAAGTCGAGACCAATGTTTTCCATATGTTACACAGCAACCCGGAAGGTATGTAATGCTTGTGAAAGAGGTATGCATGATTGAAGCGTTAGCACAGGATTATCTGACTCATTCATATCCTGCTGACGAGTTATTGAAAGCTCTGACAGACTCAGATTGTGAGGAACTTAGTGTTGAGTCAATCAATGCGATTTTGGATTCATCACCTGTCATGGATGACATCAAGTTCAAAGAAAAGCTTGAATCACCTATGCTTGATGGACCACCTAAAGAGCTTAAGAAGGAGCCACCTAAGCTAGAATTGAAGCCTTTACCGTCTACACTCAAGTATGTTTTCTTGGGAGATTTGGGAACCTACCCAATAGTCATTGCATCAAATTTAACTGCGGAGCAGGAATCCAGGTTAGTAACACTTTTAAAGGAACACAAGTCAGCTATAGGTTGGACAATTGATGATATCAAGGGGATCAGCCCTATGATAGTTCAACATAGGATTCATTTGGAAGAGGATTCCAAGACTTCTAAGCAACCACAGAGGAGGCTTAATCCGAAAATGAAGGAAGTAGTTAGAGAAGAGGTCGTCAAACTCCTTGGCCGCGGCATTATCTACCCTATTTCGATAGTCAATGGGTTAGTCCAGTTCAAGTTGTGCCAAAGAAGTCCGGAACCACGATGATCGAGAATGAGAACAATGAGTTGATTCCAACCGAGTTCAGATTGGATGGAGAGTTTGCATCGATTACGAGGAAGTTGAATAATGCGCATCGAGGAAAGATCATTTTCCATTGCCTTTCATCAATCGATATTTGAAAGATTAGCCGGACAAGCTTCCTACCGCTTTCTTGATGGTTACTTTCGGGATACTTTCATATCCATATTCACCCCGAGAGGACCAAGAAAAGACATTCACATGTCCTTTTGAGGATTGTGCGCATCATCTCTCCTTAGTCCTTAAATGTTGTTGCGATACCAACTTAGTTCTGAACTGGGAAAAGTGTCATTTCATGGTAAAGGAAGGGATACTTCTTTGGAAGGAATTCTAGTAGATCGAGCGAAAATGTCTACAGGAAGTAAGCATGTTGTCGAAAAGATCGGTTTTGAGATGGAAACCTAAGTATTCCCCACTGTTAGTTTATGGGATTTACTCCTGTTGACCTTCAAAGGAAGATTATTTGTATGGCTCGTGTAGGGTTCGGTAAAAGTCCATTTGCACATAAGAGGAGAGTCGTAAAGCTAGGTTCTTTGTAAGAATTGCCATTCTGAAACTTGTCCCGGGTTCTGACCATTAAGAGAAAAATTGTTTGTACAAGTTATACTTTTGTCAATCACATCTTTGAGAGAGATCAAAGAATTCCTACAAAGTGGAACCGAGCGGGTGGGAGTACTAGTCTTGAGGATCTGACTATAAAGGACTCAAAAGTCTTGAGGATCGACTTTAAAAGACTCACATTACGCCTTGGGGATCCGGCGTAAAAGACCTAAAAATTGTTTCTTGAACTAATTACGATATTCGCATCAATGGTAATATCCTACCTTTTTCTCATCCATTTCATTTACTTCTTTATACATTGAGGTCAATGCATGCATAAGTAGGGGAGGGTGTACTTGAGAAATGAATTTTGAAAATTAGTTTTCAAAACAAAAATATTTTTGTTTCTATATCAAGAGCATGAGAAAAATGAATTGTAATGATGAGTCTGGGATATATATTCTATACTGCTTAGTGTTGAGTTTGATAGATAGTTGATATTATTGATTTCATTACCGCTTAGACTATTTATTATGCTCGGACATAGTTCTTATTGATAGAATTCTTTATCAAGGCACCACCATAATACTTGGTCAGGGTTTTGTGTACTTTTGCTAGAAGAGAGATTTAAACCCCTAGTAAACCGAAGTAGAATTTTTAGACTTAGCCCGTGAGACTTGAGCTTTATACCCATTTTTGGAGTTCTTACGAAAAATCCGAAGTCTTAGTGACTCATCATCTTTCAGTTCTTTATGTCATTGTAATATAGTCTCATTATTCTTTAATTTGGTTAATCACGAAGTAACATCAACTGGGGAGATAGCCATTAGGTCTTGTAGTCTATTCAAAACAAGAGTATCATACTGATAAGTCAAGTAGTGAACCCATTCAGCCTTTATCCCACCTAGTAGGACCATCATGTTAAACCCTTTTGAGCCTTACAATAAACCATTTTCTTTCATAAAACCCTTTACCCATCACCCAACTCCAGACAAGGAGTATAGCCAAAATCTTTATCAGCCATACCCATATGTTTCTGAGAATATGAAGGGCACAAGGAGGAAGAAAGACCACAAAAGGAAGATTACAAGGAAATATCAGAGAGATACAATGAAGTCCATCATTCTGTTCAAAGTGAAAGAAGCTAGTGGAAAACAAGCATATCCAGTACTAATCAAGGATATACCACTGAGCTTTAAAAAAAAAAAAAAAAAAAAAAAAAGTTGAACAGAATGGATGGAAAAGCTAAGATAAAGAATTTTCTCTGCAATACAGAATTTGAAGAAATCTTCCAAAGAAAGAAGCAAAACCCTTAGTGTTTTCAGAAACAACCTTAGAATCCTTTTTACCTTTCCTTCATAAACCAATACCCAAGCCAAGTTACAACCCATGACTTATCATTCTGAGATGGTACAAAGTCTAGAATAGGTGAGAGGATGCTAAAGTGAAGGACCCGACACTTCATATGTGATTGACATTCTTTCCATGAGACTAATTTTATTCAGAAGTCTGTTTTTCAAGGTAGTATGTGGGATGTTCGTATGCATTATTCTTTTCCCCACATACATGAGGTAAAATAGTAGACCATCTTCTGAGAGATTCTTTTCTGAGAGTATGACCGGTGAGGATTGAAAGTCGAGATTATCTACCTATGGTAAACTAGGGATTCTGTTTCTTGGATAGGAGAGTATAGGAGATTAACTAAGTATACACATAAGCCTTGATTGAGAATTTTGTCAATTTTACTATCTCCCATCATAATCTATGAGTCTTTTGCAGAAATGTAGTTAGCAATGGAGACCGCCTATTGGGGTAAGCACTAAGTAGGTAAGGAATTTCTCTCTGAAAAATACTATCATTCTTGAACATGCTATTGATTGATTTTGTGGGTATATCACCTGAAAACCCTCACGAGACTATAACTCGTCCTTTTTGGGGAACTTAAAGGTTTAAAGCCTTGTTGCATATGGTAAATGCAATCCCGATGCCTCTTGCGAAAATGAGTTAGGATTTTATTTTTGTTATTAGGATGTGATTTTGATCACTTATCTATTTTTATCTTATTTGCTAAGAGACTAGCAAAAGGCTAGTTGGGAGTTGTGATAAGTGCTCAAAAAAGTGCTATTTAACCCTCGATTATGCCTCTTGTTTAGCCATCTTAGTGGACTAATAGTGTTTATAAGTTGTGTTTTAAGATTCTACAGGTGAAAAAGAGAGTTTTGTAGAATATTAGAGAAATGGGGTAAAACGAAGCAATTCGAGCATTAATGATCACATGGGAGGTCCGTGGACAATCATGGAGAAGGCCAAGGAATTGGAGCTATTAAATATGTGACTTGGACCTATTTTAAAGTCTATTTGGAAGCCCAAGGCCAAAGGATTCGTTGCTTGGACCAAAGCCCGCAAAAAGAGGATAGAAGGATAGAAGCGAGAGAGAAAATCGGCTTATCGCTGGGATGCTTGGATCAAAGCGTCCCGACACGTGATTAGCGTCACGGGGCCGATAGATCGAATCGTCCCACGCGCATTGATTAAGTCTGGGACGCATGGATAATGCGTCCAGATGCATGAATCGACACTGTAGCCAATTCCTTCTCAGTTTTAAAGACGAAGTCGGACTCTGAAAGAAACCTATTTGTATTAGGAAACAAATGACGGTTTGGAATGCTTCTAGAACTCATTGTAACCCCTATAAATAGAGGACCTAAGTGCCTCATGTAATGGGCCAATTCACTTATATTCTTGTCTCCAGAACTTGAGGCAGAGAGAGATTAATAATAAAAGATCGGTTTTAACTAGCTGAGTCTTAATAAATTAGTCTTTCTAGTCTTATGTTCTTCAACTCTTCTTCTTCTCGTTCTTCGTGTTCTTCCTTCTATATGGAAGGCTAATCTTCTCCTTCAAGGGAGGAGATGAAGCCGATGCTTAAGGTTTAATGATTCTTCGGTTCATGGTGTTCTTCAATCGGGTTAGTTCTTTATGTTTGTAGTTATTAGTTCCATTGCCCACACCGGGGATGGAAGTATAGAATAGGGTTTATGTTTTGCAATATTAATATCATGCTAGTGTTCTTTACTTTTCTTCTAGTAGTGTAATTCTTTAGAGTTAGGAAGTATTCTTTGTGTTGCCTTAGAATGGGTAGCTCGGGAGTGGCTGGCTGCCTAGGGAAGTATTCTTTGTGTTTTCCTTAAGTGGTGATTCATTGAATGGCTGCCCTATTAGGAAGTACTCCTTGATGTTGCTCTTGGTAATAAATTGAATGGCTGCCCGAGCTTACATAAAAGGAAAGAAGATATTAATAGCATAAACATAAGAACAACCTTAAGTAGAGTTAATTGTTAACGATGTTTCATCCAAAGGGCATCGGCACTTCGCTCGATTGCCTAATTGTAGTCTACTTGTAAGAACAACCATGAAGCAGAAGGTCATAGATTAAAAGTATTGGTGGATTCTAATCTCTTGAATTCTCTCTCTTATAAATTCTCAATAGTTTAGTTAATTTAGCTTAGTTTAGCATTAGAATCTACAATCTCTACAATATTAGTTTTTAATCCCTCAAACCCCTTTTCAAATTCCACGTCCTTCATATAAACATATACTTAAAAGTGGAACGATACCCTACTCATCCTTTACTTATTGAGGGATAATTAGGTTTTGATACGCTTCTTTTTGTTCAACGACCATCATCTTTATACATCATCCATACACCATCTAAACACACAAAAAGAGGTAGTGTCAGCAACTGGTCAGCCCATGCTCCTTTCCACTCCTCCAGCTTCCTCTTAAGATTATCCATTATGATTTTGTTCGAAGCCTCTGCCTGTCCATTCCCTTCCGGATTGTATGGGGCTGAGAACCCCTGCTTCACTTTAAACGCCTGAAGGAACTTTCGTACCTTTCCCCCAGTAAATTGTGTTCCATTGTCCGCGATGATTGTATGTGGCAATCCAAACCTACAAATTATATTCTCCCACAGAAACTTGTTCACATTTTCTTCCTTGACTTGTTGCAGTGCCACTCCTTCCACCCACTTTGTAAAATAATTGGTTGCTGCCAACATAAATCTCCTCTTGCCGCTTGCTGTTGGCAGGGGCCCTACTATATCCATCGCCCACATGGCGAACGGCCACGGACTAAACACACTGTGCAGTGGTTCAGCTGGAGCATGTATCAGCGGTGCAAATCTCTGACATTTTTCACACCTTTTGGCATATCCTACTGCATCCCTTTTCATATGTGGCCAAAAATACCCCTGTGAGATCGATTCGGTGTGTGGTGGTCGTGGCCCATGAGAATGACTTCCACAGTCGCCTTCATGTACCTCAGCCAGAACTTCTTTAATCTGCGGCGGCCCTATGCATTTTAACATTGGTCCGCTAAAACTTCTCCTATACAGATCCCCATCGAGTAAAGTGTATCTTTGGCTCACCTGTTCCATTCTGTGTCTTTCCTGTTTGTTTTCTACCTCCACCCCCATTAAGAAAGCTTTGATGGGTGTTATCCAACTTGGATCCATATCAGCGATAAGGCAGACATCTTCCTCTTCGGTGGTACTAGGCTTGCTCAACACCCTTACTTCAATAGATCTTCCCTCTGTCCCTGGAAGTACTGCCGCGACATATGCCAATGCATCGGCATGTCTATTTTCACCGCGGTTCAAATGTGCAAATTTAATCTTCTTGAACTTACGTTCTTTTCTCTGCAAGACTTCCAAGTATCTCGCCATCCTTGGGCAGCGAGCCACGAATCCTCCATTCAGTTGACACACCACTAGGTTAGAATCCGAGCAAACGGACAGTTCGCTCACTCCTAAATCTTGTGCCATACCCAAACCTGCTATCACCGCCAGTTACTTTCGGACTCATTGTTGGAAGCCGCAAATCCCAGTTTCATCGATAATTCCAGCCTATTGTTCTCAGGAGTCACCAGGACGACACCTATTCCGTTCCCTGTATCTGTAGCCGAGCCATCCGCGAAAACTCTCCAACCATTCCGCGCATCCCATGGATCCAATGGGTCGTGGTTAAGCTCCCCTTCGCGATCCATGACCATTTCCTCTCCCCACGTTGGGTCCTCAGCTGGGAATTCTGCTAACACCTCCGCCATCGCTTGTGCTTTTTCTGCGGTTCTGATCTGGTACTGTATTTCGTAGCAACTGAGTATTACTGCCCACTTCAGCATTCTTCCTGACTTCTCCGCCTTCAATGCCTGCTTGAGAGGCATGTTTGTTATTACCACCACAGAATGAGCTTCGAAATAAGGTTTCAACTTTAGTGCTGAGAATACCAGTGCCAAAGCGTATTTCTCAATTCTGCTGTATCGGGTTTCCGCAACCAGCATGGTCTTACTCTGAAAGTAAACGGGTTTTTCTATCTTTTCAACGATTCGCACCAATACCGAGCTCACCGCGTACTCTGAAACCCCCATATACAAATACAGTTTTTCCCCTTAGTTCCGGCCGCGACAAAAGTGGTGCTTTACCTAAATAATTCTTCAACTCCTGGAAGGCTCCCTCACATTCCGCGGTCCATATGAAGTCTTGTGTTTTCCTCAACAGTCGATACAGCGGTCGACATTTGTCCGATGATTTAGAAATAAACCGATTTAGTGCCGCGACTCTTCCCGCTAAACTTTGTACCTCTTTCACATTTTGCGGGGACGGCATTTCTATCAGTGATCTAATTTGTTCTGGATTTGCCTCTATACCGCGGTGTGTTACTATGTAACCCAAGAACTTCCCAGACGCTACTCCAAAGGTACACTTCTCGGGGTTGAGCTTCAGCTTGTGCCTTCGTAGTATGTGAAAAGTTTCCTAAAGACCTTCCAAGTGTTCGTCTTCTGACATGCTCTTTTCCACCATATCATCAATATATATCTCCATCCCCTTCCGAATCTTCCCTTGGAACATTTTTTCTCCTACCCGTTGAAATGTTGCCCCAGCATTTTTTAACCCAAAGGGCATCCTGGTGTAACAGTAGGTGCCCCCCTCTACCACGAACGTGGTCTTTTCCTGATCCGGGCCGTACATGGCGACTTGATTGTATCCCATGGACGCGTCCATGAAAGAGAACACCTTGAATCCTGCAGTTCGGTCCACTAGTTCATCCACCCACGGCATAGGGTAACAATCTTTCGGACACTCCTTGTCCACGTCCGTAAAGTCCACGCACATTCTGACTTTGCCATTCTTTTTCGTAACCGCGACCATGTTGGACAACCATTTTGTGTATTCTACCTCCCTTATTATCCCCGCCCCTTTCAGTCGAATAACCTCCTCACGAATCGCTTCCGCGTACTTCGGACGTATGCTTCTCATCTTTTGGCGAATTGGCTTAGCACCCTCATTCATGTGCAGATGATGACATGCAAACTCTGGATCCAAACCCGTGATATCCTCTATCACCCACGCAAACACATCTGAATTTTGAGTTAAGAACTGCACGAGTTTACTTTTCCATTCTCTTTGTAAGTCGGTCCCTACGGATGTAAATTTCTCATCGTCTCCTACCCCCAGGTTAACTACTTCAACCGTGTCCAATGTTTTCGGACCCAATGGCGGCTCGGATCTTTTTGTCTCTGCCGCTTCCTGTAATTGCTACGCTGCTCCTTGTTCATGAGACGGCCCCTCTCCTTTTGTTCCGCGGACCAAACTCTTCGCAGTTACCTGCTGTATACTCTGCGCGGCTACTTGATCCCCCTTAATTTCATATGTTCCCCCCCCTTAGTGGGAAAGCGGATCACCTGGTAATACGTTGATGGAATGGCCTTCATTTCATGAATCCATTTTCTCCCTAAAATCGCATTATATTGTGAACCAGTGTCCACCACCATGAACCTAGTGAATACAGTCGTCGGACCTGCTGTCACAGGGAGAGTTAACTCCCCAACGGGCTCTGTCATACTGCCATTGAACCCATACAGATTGGTTTGCGGAGCCTTCAACTGGTTTCTATCGATGTTCATATCCTCCATGGCCCCTTTGAACAACAAATCCACTAAACTGCCGCAGTCTATCAACACCCTTCGAACCAGGTAATTTTCCATTGCTATGGTAATTACCAAGGCATCCTCATGCGGCGAAATTACCGACTCTAAATCCTTCGGGGTGAACATTATGCTCCCGTCTATCATCGCGGCTCCACTCACTAACCGCGGTATGCTCACCACCTCACTCACCTGTTGTAGACTTGCTGTCCTTCTTATCTTATCCCTATGTGTATTCCTACCCAGCGTCTCTCCACTGAAAATGACATTGATGGTACCCAAAATTCTAGCCGAGGCTGGCACTCTCTCAGCTTGGTGAACTTCGGCGACAAACTCTCTGAGCATTCCCTTTTCAATCATCCTTTCTACTAACCATTTCAAGGTGTAACACTCATTTGTAGCATGGTTTCTGACTTGATGATACTCGCAGAATGGTTTCCCTTCTATCTCCCTTGGGATACTTCGCGGCCCCTCATAATACTGGTTCCCCTTAATTAGAGGCAAGATTTCCTCTAAAGGTCTGCTAAGAGGCGTCTGTTCTAACTCACGGTATGGCTTCCTCTCCCGTATGTCCCTTCTACCCCGATCTCCTGTCCTCTCCGGACCTCGGCTCTCCCCTTTGTAAGACCCCCTCTCCTTGTCCTCTATCTTTCGTTTACCCTTTCGATCATCCCTCTCAACCACTTGCACTGCCTTTTCCGATTTCTTCTGTTCCTTTGCAGTTCTCTGCATTATATCCTCATATCGTATGTATTTTTCTACTTTCGGGTATAGTGCGTGCAAAGTAGTAATTTCAATTTTGGAGACCGACTCATGGACTCTCGTTCCTGACCTCAATCCGTGCTGGAAAGCTATGACCGCCGTATGCTCATCCAAATTTTCCACTCTTAGCGTCTCTTCCTTGAATCTACATAAAAACGCCCTTAACGATTCTGCGGACCTTTGTTTAATATTGAATAGAGCCGCGATATCGACCATCCTTCTCTTCTGGTGAATGAAGTGGTTGATAAATGCGCGCTCCAATTCTTCAAACACTTTGATGCTCCGCGAAGCCAACCGGTAATACCAGTCCGAGCCTCCCCTTAAGGCTGGCCGAGAACATCATACAGCGGAGCCCATCATACTTACTCTCCTGCCATAACGGCATTTGCTGCCGAAAATGGTGCAAATGATCAGTTGGGTCTCCTTTCCCATCGTACCATTCAAATCTGGGCTGGGAGAACCTCTTAGGTACTTCGAAATTCCATATTGAATCTGCCAGCGGATTTTTATTAAGGCTCGCCACCTCTTTCTGAGCCACACTCTGGTTCACTTTTTCTGCCACACGGTTCACTTCCCTATCTTTCTCGATCATGGCCTGAACTACCTCCAAAGTGATACCCGCCATTGGTTCGACGTCCGGTAGCGGGTACTCCACATTCTCCCCCTCCGCTTCACTGCCCCTAGGATCCCCCAGCTCCGTTTCCCCCCGTGTAGTCTCCCTGTCCTTCCTAAACTCTTAGCCTAACTACCTCTTCCTGCAAAAGTCTGGTGGCGTCCGCCGCCACATCTGATAATTCTTCCTCTCCTACCCCTTCCATCCCAGCGATCTCTACTTCCTCAACGGCTTCTCTAACTGCTCCTTTCTTAGGTCTTCCTACGCCTCTTTTTGCTATAGTGGCCATTTTCTCCTACGAGCTCCCCACAAACGGCGCCAAAATGTATGATTAGATTTTACAACCTCTGAAATCACAATGTCTCTGATCTTACTCCCTCTCTTTTTTCACCCTCTCTCTCTCTTCTCTGGCGCTCCTCTATATATCCCATAACCGCTATCATTTCTCTAACCGCTCCATCCTCTCTAACCGCTCTCCATGATCTCTTTTCGTGTCCCACGTCTGCCACTTGTCCAACCGTCTCTCTAGGTATTGTGTTCTGGCTACTGTGCTCCTGCTACTTCTTTCCTTAATCCACATCCCTTTAGGCCCCGATACTTCACTGAATCTTATGCCTTTCTAGGTTCCGTGGTACATCTCTGTTCCGCGGGCTTGATCCGACGCTCCCACTCTTTCTCTGGCAGTTACAGGGCAGTTCTCGGCAGTTGTATTACCGCGGACACGATCCGCTACATTAGGTCTCTTCTTTGCTATTCGGCATACGACCCACTTGCCACCTATAACCCCACGTGTCATGAATACGTCCTATACAGTATACATTTACACCATTGGAGTGTGATCCAATGTGCATACTACACATCATTGGTGTTTGATCCTATATGTGATGACAGAAGACTTGTATGTATGTTGGTGTGTGAACCAGTGTATAATTGCACATCATTGGTGTGTGGGCCAATGTGCATGCATCACATTGTAGGTGTTTGATCTTATATGATAGTGGACATAGTGTAGGTTGTTGATGATATGCGTCTGCCTATACGATTTGTATTTTTATTTTAGAACATGCGGTATTTGTGAGACACTAAGAGAAATGTTGATATATTTGTAAACACCAAGATGGTAGATGAAACTTGTAAGCTTTTAAACAAAAAGTTTTGACTGGGAAGATCATTGAGAAGGAAATTATTATATGTATATTTATATATTGTTAAACATCTTGAACTAGTGGGGAAATACTAAAAGAGGAACTGCCTCAGTGTGAGAGGAACTACCTTACCTTCTTAGTATGATTTAACTCGAAGAATATGAGTTATGTTGAACTGAGAAAGAATGATTTTAATTAAGTGTTGGAAATTGAAGAAACTAATTACATTTATTCTTTAAAGTTGTGTATCTAGCGTATACACGTGTTTCTTGGGTTCTATACATTTATGGACATACTTTAATGGTTAGTACACTCACAAACATGATGTTAAATGTGTTTCATTAATACAACGTACATGCATGTATGTCGTTTGAAATTTTTGCATTTTCTCTTATAAAACTAAGTTGATTTGATATTACTAATTGTTTGCTTAGCTCTCTATACTTCGAATCTCGGGACGAGATTCCTTTGAGTTGTGTATATTGTAATGACCGCTATTTTTCTATATGGTTAAAAATTAATCGAAAATATAATTAAACATCATATGTCTCACACTTTTTGCTTGTTGTATTAAAATATTGTGCTCTTGTGTAAAATTTATTTATTAGAAGTAATAAAAATCAAATACGGGTTTGTTAGAGTTATATTTGAGCTTATTTGACATGTCAAAATTAGCCCATGGGTTATCATAGGTTCTTGGGCCTTTTTGAGACCCATTACAAGCCCAAATATAGTCATAATATATGTTTTTAAAAATTAGGTTTTAATTAAATATGAATTTGAGATCTATTTCCATTACTTTCAATTATTTGAAACCCTAAAACAAATTAAATTAAAGAATGAAAAAAAAAAAAATTAGATATTGGTGAAGAAGTGAAGAAAGGAAATTAACATATATAATTTTTGCATTAAAATGTGAGTAAACATCATCTAATTTTTCTTTTGCTATTGTTATTGATAATACTCATAGGTTGATTTGATTAAGAAATAAAGTGTTGTGCATTAAATAAATCGTAATGTAGATTTACAATACAAAGACTATGACTTCATTGTTACAAGTATTTTAACATTAATTGAATTCAAAATTCTTGAAATCGTTATTTTATATATAATTACATTTTCCATTGATGTAGTTGTTAAAATTCAGCAAGTCCAGGCTAGCTGAATATATATTTTTGAGGCAGTCAGAATACATATCTCGTTTGTACCGTTTGGACAGTTTTTCGATTTTATAATATTTTTCAAATTTTATTTGTTGTGTGAATTTTATAGTGTTCATTGTTTGTGATAAAATTCTGAAAATTTTAGGATATGTTCAAATTACTCAGTATTATGCATAGTTTGGAATTTCAAAATTCTCGGAATTCCAACAAATCCAAAAACCGAAATTCATTAAATTTCGACCCCTATTACATTCGGAATTTCGGATATTTCGATTCTATATTCGGAATTCCAGTTTTTTGAAAAACCAAAATTTCAGGCGGAATTCCGAAGTTTCGTTCGGAATCATGAACTATGGTATTATGTTGGAATTTAATTTTGTAATGTTTAGAAATTTGTAGACTCACTAAATAAATTTGTTCCTATATATGTTAAATACGTAGGTGGTACGTATCTATACAAATTAATTGTGTGGTCAATTTTACGTAACTAGTAAATGAATAGGAGTTGTTTTGTATATATTGCAGAACAAGATCTAATGTAAAGAGTTAGAGAATTATTGTACTTTAAGTCGGTATGGAATTAATAAACACTATTATTGATTTTATAATTATTAATGTTTGTGCTTATTATTTGATTTTGAAAGATTGTAAGATGATTTTGTTTGGTGTAAATATTAATTATTTATTAGTTACCGTATGAGGATTGTGTTTATTTACGTGGAAAATATATCATTAAATGATAACATGTGAATGACCACCCAAGAAAGGAACTATGGTGATCGCCTTGAGGGTTGGTGTTAATATAGATGGTATTCCTAGAATGTGTGGGAATGACATCACGTTTTATGTATTGGATTGCAGTGTTGTAAAATATATGTTTAATTATGAGTAAAGAGTTTGACTTTGTGATATAAAGACTTTTATTAGTGATGTTTAACCATGTTATGCAGGAGGATAAGACCTATTAATATTTTATGCGGGGATGACGTCCTATCCTAATACGTGGTTCGCTTAAAGGTAATGCATGCATAAGTGCTACGTAGATTAATATTTAGGTAACCACTTGGAAGAAACTTCTTGTCGTTTTTTTTTAGAAATGAAACTACTTATCTTCCGAGCTAGCTGTAATTATTTTTGTTAAATAAGTTGTTGTCAAGGGTGGTTGGTTTTATTCGTTGAGTTTGTTTTTGTTTTGTCTACTCACACCTGCAAATTCAATTTGCTGACCCCATGTTTGTTTTTGTTTTGTAACGGGGATGTGTTCTTGGGAGCGTAGTTGGTGGAGAACGGTGAGGTGAGACGTTGGACTTCGATGCGTTAAGCCTTGGAGTGTGTGTGTGTTTTTTGGCTTTTAGTTCCAAGCAGTTACTTAAAGATTAATCTATGTAGCACTTATGTATGCATTATCTTTAAGCGAACAATGTATTAGGGTAGGACGTCATCCTTTCATAAAATATTAATAGGTCCCTACCCTTCTGCATAACATCGTTAAACATCAGTAATAAAAGTCTTCATATCACAGAGTCAAACTCTTTACTCCCACTTAAACATATATTTACGACACTGCAATCCAATGCATAAAACGTGGTGTCATTCCCACACATTCTAGGAATACCACCTACAATAACACTAACCCTCAGGGCGATCACCATAGTTCCTCTCTTGGGTGGACATTCACATGTTATCATTTAATGATATATTTTCCACGTAAATAAACATAATCCTCATACGGTAACCAATAAATAATTATCTTACAATCTTTTAAAATCAAATAATAAGCACAAACATTCATAATTATAAAATCAATAATAGTGTCTATTAATTCTGACTTAAGGTACAATAATTCTCTAACTCTTTACATTAGATCTTGTTCTACAATATATATAAAGCAACTAATATGCAGGTACTGCCTAGCAAAGTTGGTAAAACCTTTGGGTAATGATACTAGAGGTCTGGGGGTCAAACTCCGCCAGCATCAAAGAGTTACTTATTTCATTTAAAACAAGCTTACCGATAATTTTTTTTTAAAAAAAAATGACCACATAATTAATTCATATAGATACGTACCACCTACGTATTTAACATGGGAACAAATTTATTCAGTGAGTCTACAAATTTCTAAAAATTACGAAATTAAATTACAACATAATATTGAGTAATTTGAGCATATCCTAAAATTTTCAGAATTTTATCACAAACAATGAACACTATAAAATTCACGCAACATAGATAATTTTAAAAATATTATAAAATCGAAAAATTGTCCAAACGGTACAAACGAGATATATATTCTGACTGCCTCAAAAATATTTATTCAACTAGCCCAGACTTGCTGAATTGTAACAACTACACCAACAAGAAATGTAATTCTAAATAACAATTTCAGGAATTTTGAATTCAGTTAATGTTAAAATACTTGTAACAATGAAACAATAAAGTCATAACTTTTGTATTGCAAATTTACATTACAATTTACTTAAAACACAACACTTTATTTCTTAATAAAATCAACCTATGAGTATTATCAATAAAAATAGAAAAATAAAAATTAGATGATGTTTACTCACCTTTTAATGCGAAAATTATATATCTTGATTTCCTTTCTTCACTTCTTCACCACTCTCTCATATTTTTTTTTCCTTCTTTAATTTAATTTTATTTAGGATTTCAAGTAGTTGAAAGTAATAGAAATAGATATCAAACTCGTATTTAATTAAAAACTAATTTTTAAAAACATATTATGAACATATTTGGGCTTCTAATGGATCTCAAAAAGGTCCAAGAACCTATGCTAACCCATGGGCTAATTTGACATGTCAAATAAGCCCAAATATAATTCTAACTAACCTGTATTTGATTATTATTACTTCTAATAAATAAATTTTACACAAGAATATAACATTTTAATACAATAAACAAAAAGTGTGAGACATATGATGTTTAATTATATTTTCGATTAATTTTTAACCATATAGAAAAATAGCGGTCATTACAATCTGATTATTCAAAATTTGGGGTGTAACACGTTGAGAAAAAAAGTTCAGTGATATCTCAATCCGCCTGCTCTTTTTCTCAATTGCAATCTGATCACACCCCCAATGTGCATTTTATTACCTTTACAATGTTTCAAATATGTCCTTCTTATGCTTAATAAACAAACAACTCATAACTTTTGCTACCATTTGCATGTTATATGTTTTTTCAAACTACTTATCATAACAGATGCAATTTAGCACCAAAAGAAGCTCTATTAACGCTGCTTAGGAAGACTCGAGCTTATATGAAGAAGTGCGGAAAAATCAAAGTGAACGATTAGTGGTCAAGGACTCAAACCCAAAAGACTGAAGATTATGACATTGTCTCAAAAGTAGCATTGCATAACCAAAACTTGCTCAAGAAGAAAACCAAAAGCAAAAAGCATAAAACATAAAGGAAAAAAACAAACTCATGAGGT
The DNA here is from genome assembly GCF_015680905.1 of Coptis chinensis. Taxonomy (NCBI): domain Eukaryota; kingdom Viridiplantae; phylum Streptophyta; class Magnoliopsida; order Ranunculales; family Ranunculaceae; genus Coptis; species Coptis chinensis. The sequence goes on from NC_141463.1 coordinate 43,027,429, forward strand.
GTCTTGCATCTAGGAAAAAGCATAAAGCAAACTCATGAGGTGGCTTGAATCCAAGGGATGAGAGCAAATCTGTAACTTGTAAAATGTGAAGTATATAAACCAAAAGGTGAGAAGAGAGAGAGCACCGAGAATTAATCTATGGTCATTAGGAGTAGTGTAGAATTTTAATTCAAGTCCTTTATTTTCAAGTCTTTTATTTGCTTTATTTTATTTTTGTTGTTTATCAAGTTCTTCAATCTAAAGTTGTTTATCAAGTTCTTCATTCCAAGTTTTAAATCAAGTTCTCTATGTTTTGCAAGTTCTAATCAATGTTTTCATTCAACTCAAGTTTTCATCTCAAGTCTTTATGTTTGTTTTCATTTCAACCTTCTCTCAACATTTCAGTTCATTGTTTTCATTCAAGTCTTCATTTTAAGTTAAGTCACTTCTTCTTGCAAAACCAATCAAAGTAGGAACTTAGAAAGATCAAACTCATTGAAACTACATTTCCTTATTCTCTAAAAATTGTCCATTCATTCTCCTTAGACATTCCATGGTGAACCTCAAATACACCACTAAAAACACAATAGATTACAATCTCCATTCCAAACCCGCAATAGGGAAAAAAAAATCGTTCGTAGTGCGACTAATAAAATGTTGCATCTTTTCATAATTCTTGATTATCCAACAAAAAAAATCGTGTGTTGCATGGGTATGCCAATATTAGTGGCGTGTCCTGTGTCGTGTCGACACAGACATGGACACGGACACGGTATAGATTCGTTGAGAGGTATGATTGTTTTTTGAGAGAGAGAGAGAGAGAGAGAGATTCACCTTATAATGAAGAAATGAGAAATGAGGAGAGGCGTGGTTGTTGTGAAAGAGGAGAGAGAGATCTAGGGTTTCTACTTTCTACCATGGCAGCTTGCTAAGTTTGAGAAGAAGACCTCAAGTTAAGGAAGACAATTACAAAATGGACCGTTTTAAATGAGCAGTGGACTTGGGCCTTTCTAGAATGGGTATTATATTCAAGATCTAAACTTTTACACCTTGGTTTCTAAAGGGCTAATGGGCTTTATATTCAAGTAATAACTGTTTTAAATGGTTAATGGGCCTTATATTCAAGTAATAATTGTTTTAAATGGCTAATGGGCAATATCAAATAATTTAAAAAATATATAAAATTAAAAATATTAGGTGTGTTCCCGTGTTTGACTATTTACAACTTGATTTGCCCAAATCGCCGTACCCGTGTCCAAATCAGACACTCGTACCCGTACCCATGCAACACAAAAAAAAAAAAAAAATAAAAAAAAAAAAAAAAATAAAAATCTAAACAAATTTCTTTCTGCCACAAGCCCACATCCTTAAAAGCAAAGAAAAATTCTTTATCAGAAACAATAATAGCAACATGTTTTTAAACATTAGCACTACACAAAAATATAGATATAACATATTGTAGTGCGTGTAGAAACTTTTTGGCAATATAATTGATAGGATTAATGATGACCTTTTTTACATAGTCTCTCTCTCTCAACACCAATTAAACATGGATTGCATTTAATAAACAAAAAACACACTGCATAAGTATCTACCCTCTCATTTCATGGTTCATCTTTCAAAACATCATTGTGTATGCCTGAGATGTGATTTTGTTGGAGCCAGGTGCACTGGCCATTCCGACAACTCCTTTAGATGAATGTTTTAGATCAACCCTGACCTCGCTATCAATTGAGCGCCATTTGGGACCACTAATAAGGATGTAGACAACGAATGACAGTTGGAGAAAAAAAATAAAACATGCAATAAATAATTAAAACTAAACGAATAAAGAAAATCAAAGAAGTGGGGATATACCCAAAAACATAATTGCCCCTTTCACCCATATCGGTTGGATCTCCGGTTTGACAAATGAAATCTCTAAAGACACCCATTGAAAAACTTAACCCTGGAACAAGAAGAAAAGCAAAGAAAAAAACTCTGAAGGTTTAGAGTATGAAATTGGATGATTTAATGAAATCCTCTTAAATCTAGGGTCTAAAACAGCATAATTAAAACACTAATATGCACATTTCAAACCCTAAATTGAAAAAATGAGGGTTTCAATTCGCAGTTTAGGGATCAAATTGTGAAATTCTATGATTAAGGGCAGAAATTGTCAAGTTTAAGGTTCTAGATTGTAAAATTAATTGAGGATTACTTTAGATTTTGTAAATAAAAATTCTCTAATTTGGGTTCAAAATCCAAACTGTAAAAATCTAATTACCATAATTCAAATACTGATTCAAATTGTAAATTTGATGATTGAATTAAGAATCATAACTTTAAAATATTATGTTAAACAAACGAACTAATATGGAAATTTTAAGGTTACCCACGGAGGATTCACATAGTTTATGTCCATGGAAGAGTTATTTTATCTGTTTTGACTTTTCTATATGTATGTTATTCTTTTATTTTTCTTCTTGGTTTTTTCTCTCGAGATATGTATATGTATGCATCGTACGGTGTAGCCGATCGAGCACTTTTTTGTTTGGTTTTCGTCGTTTAAAGATAGAATTGTCAAATCTTTTAGTCTTAATTCGGGTTATATACTTGATATCAAATCAGAGATTCATATAGTGCAAGATGGATAATATGTTCATATCTATAGTCTTTAAATTCTTACCACAAGTATAAACCCAAATATTCTCAAAATCTCAAACCAGATTTGGAGCAAAAAGATAGTACATATTTAGCAATTTTCATTACCTTTTTTTTTTAAAAAAACCAATAGATACTTTATTCATTAAAAAAATTGTGATATTACAAAATGTTCATAGAGATCACTCTTGACTCGACTGTAAACAAGATTAATATACCAAGGTACCACTATACCATTACAACACAAGTCGATATTATTTTTTCCTGCTTCAACAAGGATATGAGCATGCATAGTGACACTCCTTGGACAAAAAACAGCCCTACAGTAAGCAAAAGACTTCATACATCTTTGAATTCTCAACTTGAGATCCTCTAATTCCCAGGAAGAGCATTCAGACAACCATTGACTGCATTAACTAAAGACTTGCAGTCTGAGATAATCACCACTTTGCTAATAACTATTTGCAAAGCCTTTTCTAATCCCCACAAAAGAGCTAGATATTATGATTAGCTTGCTCCAGATACTACACATTTTTTGTTTCTTGCATGCTTAAGATTGTTGAGCCATTCACATATAGTAAACCCAACACCTCCATTTTTTGTTGTGTTGTCAAAGCCTCCATCAGTTGTGATGAGATGAAGTGCTTGTGAATGGGATTCTGGGATGTAATATTTATTTGGATATAACAGAAGTTTGTGCTTGTGTTAGTATCTAATTAGTATATGTTGGCTTTTGATTAGGTTGATTATGATTGATTTGATTCCTATCAAACCAAATAAAGTAGGTCAAGTTTGCAAAAAAGGTAAGGTTATGTATAATTGTTTCTTTGTCATGGACCTAAACTAAACTATTATATCTTACTTCTAATCAAAAATTTTGTACCTATCACTCTCTAAATATCAATTGTAATATCAAGTAAAGGTTATCGAACACTCCTTGGTATGGTGAAACATAACATTCAAATCATTAAGGAAAAGAAAAAGCGGATGAGAGTGGGATTTTGATTGAAGGATTGATTATACTACGGAAGCAATAAACTTAACTAGATGTATGAAGATGGATAAGGTAATGGAGAGAGAAACTCCTCCGCCCGAGATTACTTCATTAATAGACTAACTTAAACTTGTTTGCAGTACAAAGGATTCATATTATAACTAATTGCTTTACAACCTAATCATAGAACTTACCTTTGTATGGTTTGCTTCAACTTATCAATTGCTTTACAACACAATAAAAAGAATTAAACCATTTAACATGTTCACATAATACCAATTGTTTTACTACCTAATATTGAATTAACTAATCCCCTAGATTCAATTCTCTATCTCTATGTCAATTGAATTTAGGCATGTAGAATTATTAAGCCTTCTATCTCTATATGGACTTAACAATTCATAGGTTATTGAAGTTGTTGTTTAGTGGTAAGTGTATTCAAAAGATTGAAGATGAGGTTCACCATAAATTGTTTAGAAGATGGATTAATGGGAGTTTATGAAGAAGAGAAGGTAGGATTCTTAACTTTCATGAATTGTTTTTGAATAACTCAAACTTTATATTAAAACTTTCTAAACTTAAATGAAACAACTTTGATTGAATATTGAAACATAAACTTGAAATGAAACAACTTTGATTGAAGATTGAAACATAAACTTGAAATGAAAAAGATTGAATTGAAGAACAAAAACTAAAAACAAAACTTGAATGTAAATGACTTGAAAATAAAGATTACACTACTCCTATATGACACTAGAATAAATCTAGGTGTATTATTTCCTCCTACTTTTAGGTTTTTATACCCTTACTTTTATAAAAGTGATTTGTCCTCTCCCTCTACAATCAAGACACCTCACCATGTTGCTTTATACTTTTCTTTTATGCTTTTTCTTTTGCTTTTTCATATCTTCTTGAGCAAGCTAGGTTTTGAGCAAGTCTTCTTTTGCAGCAAGGTCATCCATATCTAGTCTTCTGAGTTAAGGACGTGACTTTCAGTTCTCTAGTTTTGAGTCATTAACCTTTGACCTTTGACTTTGACTTTTTCAGCACTTTGAGTCTTCATAATAAGCATAGATAAGGCTCTTTTTGGTGCTAAGATGTAGCTTTGATGATAAGTGGTCTGAAATGGCCTGTAACCTGAAAAAGGTAGTAAAAGCTATGAGTTGTCTTTTCATTATGCGCAAGAAGGGTTGTAATGTAGTAATATAAGGGTAATAAAACGCACATTTGGGAGCTGATCACCACCCCCAAATAGCATTTTGCTTTTCTTCAAACAAGGATAAGAAAAAAAAAAATAAAGATCACAAATGAGTGATTTATTATTTATTATATTAATCTCGTTTCACGAAGTGCGATTGCAATGACCTTATGCAACAAGACCTTAAACCACTAGGAATTCTCTAGTAGACGAGCTTAAGTCTTGTGAGAGTTTTCTAGAGAAGGTACTAACAAACTTTTTCTATCTAGTACAACATGGCCTTGTTTCCTTATTTATTCTCAGAAGTCTATACATCTCATTAGTGGGAATAAGGACAAGCTCCTTTGAACCTATAATAACATATGTATAGTAATTTAATCATCTAAAGATAAATGTGCAAATATGAGCAATAAAATGTAAAAACAGAGCGTCTTTAAGGTGGGTTCTCACAGGGATGTGTTAAAACACAAACTCTCTGATAGAGTCACTCAAGTTTCGTTCACTCAAATGCAGCGAGCATTTATATTCCTCACATACATGAATGACGTCCAAAGGAAACTGAGATCGATTGATCACACTTGTCACTTACTATCACACCATCCTATTCCTAATTAAGCTAGAGGTCTTTTATTAGGAGTTACGAGGCTAAGGTGATGGTTTAGAAAGAAAAAGGAAGGAAAAACAAAATCTGATAAGTTGAGAAATTGGGTCTTCAAGATACTTGTAACTAGAGAAGAACCTTGTTTTGTTCTTTGTTTCCGAATTATGATTCATTATTTAGCCCTTTGGCTTTGTGATTCCATATGATTTTGAATTTTGAGAGTTCTAACTTTGCTTTTGTTTATTTTTGTTTTTGTTTCTGATATCATCTCCTTTTGATTTTGAACTTTTGGGAGATTCAATTTCTGACTCCTTTGATTTTTTTTGGAGTTTTGGTTTTTGATGGGTATTTATTTTCTTTTCTTTCTTTTCTTTTCGGAGCAACTAACTGATTTGTTCTTGTACAAGGTCTTCTCTTCTCTGTTTTTGATATCCATCAAATTCTCAACTCGTCAACTGGGTAAGTTTTTTATTGTGTGCTATAATGGGTCAGGGATTTATGGTGAAGAATAAAAAGGCTTTTAAAAAATTGTGGCTCAAGAGGTGTAACTAGAGGAAAACTATCTTTTTGGGGTTTTTAACATTTATTTGGCTATATCGATCCAAAAATGGCATAAATTCTCTTCTATGATATGGCGTGGTGATCAAGCAAGTGGACGTGTGGTCTTTCTATCCGGACATCCTTTGTGTCATCACTCAATAATCATTCAGATGAGGCTTTTGGCTAGATTCTCGCAGGATATGGAACTTAATAGTTCTAACCTCGGTCTTGGAAACTCATTGCTATATACAATCAAATGCTTTTGTGAAGTAGATGTAGTGTGAGTATTTTAAAGTTGTTGATTGTGGTTCACCATAAATTGTTTAGAGCTTGAATATTTGGGAGTTTTAGAAGGCAGGAAGGTAGATTCTTTTAGTTTAACATTTGTATTGGTTAACTCTAATGTATTGAAGAAGTTTGAAAAGACTAAGTTGTTTGAATGATTAGAAACATAACTTGAAAAAAAATGAAATGATTGATTGAAAGAAAGAACAACAAAGAAGAAATATTAGTTGATTAAATAACAAAAAGTAAGTGACTTGAATGAAAATGAAAAACAAAAAGTAAATGACTTGAATGAAAATGACTAGAAAATAAATCCTACATGATACTATAATAAGTCTAGGTGCCTTCTCTCTCCCCAACTTTTAGTTCTTATACCCCTACTTTTGCAAAAGACTGATGTGCCCTCTCCCATTACATTTGAGACACCTCACCATTTGCTTTTTACATTAGCTTTTTCCTTTTGCTTTATCATTTCATCTTGATCAAGATAGGTTTTAGAGAAAGCCTTCTTTTGTGTCAAAGACATCTATCTCTGGTCTTTGGAGTTAAGGACTTGACTTCTAGCTTTTTGGTTTTGAGTCCTTGACTTTTGACCTTTGACCTTTGACCTTTTACTTTGACTTTGACTTTTTTAGCATTTTTTTATAGCAGCTTCGAGTCTTCATAATAAGCGTAGATAAAGTTCCTTTTGGTGCTAAGACACAACTTTTATAATAAGTGGTCTGAAATTCTCTGTAACCTGAAAAAGACAATAAAAGCTATGAGTTGTCTCTTCATTATGCGTAAGAAGGGCTATAATGCAGTAATGTAAGGGTAATAAAATGCAAATTTGGGAGCTGATCACCACCCCCAAATAGCATTTTGCTTGTTCTCCAGCAAGGATGAGAGAAAAAACTTAAGATCACAAATGAGTGATTTATTATTCTTATACTAATCTCGTTTCACAGAGTGCGATTGCATTGACCATATGCAACAAGGCCTTAAACCACTAGGAATTTTCTAGTCGACGAGCTTTAAGCCTTGTGAGAGTTTTCTAGTGAAGGTATTCATAAACTTCTTCTATTTAGTACAAAGGGTCTTGTTTTCTTATTTATTATGAAAAGCATATACATCTCATTAGCGGGGAATAAGGACAAGCTCCTTTGAACTTAGAATAACATATGTACAGTAATTTAATCATCTAAAGATAAATGCACAAAACATGAGCAATGAAATGCAAAAGCAGAGTCGTTTCTGAAACTTTTGGAACAGTGTCCTTAAGGAAGGTTCTCACAGGGGTGTGTTGCAATCACAACTCTATGATAGATTCACTTAAGTTTCATTCTCTCAAGTGCAGAGAACACTTATATTCCTCATATACTCAAATGACGTTCAAAGAAACTAGGGTCGATTGATCACGCTTGCCACTTACTATCACACCATCCTATTCCTAATTGAGCTAGAGGTCTTTTATTAGGAGTTACGGGGCTAGGGTGATGGTTTAGAAGTAAAAAGGAAGAGAAAAACAAAAATCTGATAAGTTGAGAAATTGGGTCTTCAAGATAATTGTAACCAAAGAAGAACCTCGTTTTGTTCTATGCTTCCGAATTGTGATTAATTCTCTAGCCATTTGGCTTCGTGACTCCATATGATTTTGAATTTTTGGGAGTTTTAACTTTGATTTTGTTTTTTTTGCTTTTGTTTCCGATATCATCTTTTTTTTATTTTGAAATTTTTGGGAGATTCAATTTTTGACTCCTTTGAAATTTTTGGAGTTTTGGTTTTTTGATGGGTCTTTCTTTTCTTCTATTTATTTTATTTTCTTTTTGAAGCAACTAACTTATCTGTTTTTATAGAAGATCTTCTTTTCTCTTTTTCTGATATCCATCCAATTCTCAACTTGTCAGCTAGGTAAGTTTTTTATTGTGTATTGTAATAGGTCAGGAATTTATGGTGAATAATAAAAAGGCTTTTATAAAATGGTGAATGCTCAAAAGGGGTAACTAGAGGAAAAACTATCTTTTTGGGTTTTTAACGTTTAGTTGGCTATATCGATCCAAAAAGGGCTTAAATTCTCTCTTAGGATATGACATGGTGATCAAGCAAGTGGACGTGTGGTCTTTCTATCCGGACATCCTTTGTGTCATCACTCAATAATCATTTAGATGAGGTTTTTGGCTAGATTCTCACAAGATATAGAACTTAATTGTTCTAACCTTGGTCTCGAAAACTCACTGCTATATACAATCAAATGCTTATGCATGCCATTCATGAAAAGATGCAGAAACTATTGTACGTATATTAGTCTAAGTTCGAAGAACAAATCCTTACTCTATTGCTATAATGAGGCTTCTAAACTCTTTATTCATCATAGAAAAAGGAAACAAGACTTTTAATACTAAACAAAAAAATATTTTTGGTTTTTTTCGAATTTTTTTTTAGAAAGGAAAAAATATACTATTATAGAAAATGCCTAGTTTTTGCAAAATGTTATTATACCACCCCCAAATAGAAATATATTTTGTCATCAAAGTATGAAGAGATAAGGAAAGAGATTACCATAGAAACATGAGCAAAAACGACGATACACCTGTATTCTATTCTTCATGATAAAAATACGTCACCCTGAAATAAGTTTGGGGCGTGGCTTGTTTGATATAGAATGAGAAATACATGGTTTATTGTACTAGGGATAATTATTCTACTATGAACTTTTTGGGTCTTTGTATTTTTGAAAACATATGTAATGCAAAAGATCTAACATGCATGCATGATTATTATTACACTAACAAGTGAAGAAATAAAAAGTGTGAAATGTAAAGTACGTAAACAACTATCTAAACGGACACATGAAATGTGTGTGTGTGTGTGTGTGTTTTTTTTTTTTTTTTTTTTTTTTTTTTTTAATTGTTTTTCTTAATCAAAATGTATCTCTAACCATATAGAGGGTTTGACAAGAAGACAAAATTATACGTGAAACCGGTATCATTTTGGTTACTCCGGGGCGTATAATTTTTATTTTTATATCCCTAGGTTTTGAAAACTATGGAGAGATGTTTTAAGATACTCTTATTTGATAAGCACCCAAAATTGTATTATAAAACACCATAGAGATGTAACATTTTGATTAATTTTGTGCTTAATAATCATGAAATAATCGTATTTTCGTGCTTTTGTAGGTTTGCGCAACCAATGTAAAAATAATTATAAAGCTAGTATTTAAGCATGGAATAGTGAGTATACATAAAGCTTTCCAATTAAGCCCATATAAAGCCCAACAAAGCTGGAATAAAGCCCAAAGACTCAAACATGACATAATCAAGTCAGAAACGGGATTACGTGCATAGAAGCATAAAACTTCCGAAGCTCATATCTCTTGAACCAGGACTCTGAATTCGGCAAGTGAGCTGCTTAGACGATTAGTGCGATGAACTCTATGCAAAGGCGGGAAGTTATAAAAATGCCAAAAGACCGGCCCGCCACTGGACGTAGCACATGGACCCACTTTGCAGGCCCACAAGATTGGATGAGTCATCATGTCCTAAGTCAAGTTCACAAGTCAAACAAATAATTGGCACCACATGACACCTTGCATCTCATTAATTAGCAAGACTTGACTCTGGATTCTTGTAATAGTGATTATTTTGTCTTGATTTAGTTTTGGATAGGATGGAATTTAATATGGGAGGTGGCTTCTTGTGGGATGGAAGTGAGAATGCTCTCATATGTAGTGAATTGGTAAATGAGAGCATTCATTCCATGTTCAATTATTTTTCATTTTAGCTAAGCTTAGTTTTTTTTGTGTAATAGTGTTAATGCCTACTTTAGTTTGTCTCTAAATAAAATCTTGTTATTTGAAGTTTAAATTCAGTTCTTTACACTCTTATTCTCTTATTCTTTTAAACTTATCATATAATCAAACATATTGCATGCAACTCCAAAGACCATGAGCTAAAACCCTCCTTTGTGGAGGGTTAATGATGCTCATGTGAGAAACAACTTTTGTTATTGATTTATAGTTATTTGTTTAGGACAAATAAGCTAGACTTTATATCCTACCCCAAAATGGTAGTTGGTGTAGAGTGTATTAGAAATTAAGGTGATTTCTTAGAGATAAGTCATTGCTTTTGTTTCTCATACTAGCAATATGATATTAGAGATAAGAACATATTGTTAGGGATCAAACTCTAATCTTTATTAAGATTTGTCTATGAATTCCAAGAAAGATTAGAGATACAATAAACTAGATTTAAGCAATAAAGGTTTTTCTTCACATGAGTGGATTTAACTCTCCACACCTTTACATCTATCCATTTCTCTTTTTAGTGGTGCATGTTTACGTAACTTTTAACTTAAGATATCTAAAATCAAGCTAAGTAGTTTTAATATTACTCAACCATCAAAAATCTTTCTCACTAGTTTCCCTTGAACAAACTCTAATTGTAATGCTATCCTAGTCTTAAGTTGGAACGAAACCCTTACTCTAATAATACACATGAAGAACGTGAGTAATGAACTTGAGTTAGTACCAAAACTGATAAAGAAACTTCAATTCTTTATCCCAAAAAAGTGCCATTCTAAAAACCAAAGGAGCATTGCTTACAAGCTGGAAGGGGAACCCCCCTCCCCCCCAATCTCCTACCTTTCCATTATTTCGTTTTTCTTCGTTTTTGTATTTTTTTTCCGCGTTTCGCTACTGATCAGTCTCCTATTTTTTGGTTGCACTTATAGGTTTCAAAGATTAGGACTTGGAAACTAGTCTACAACATAATCTAAGACTCCTCTAAAAATTTGAACTGACTGTGCACGTTTTGTATCGCGTGCGCGAGTTGAAGATCACATGCGCTAGTGCTACCTGACGTGTGCTGGTGATTTGTCTCTGTTTTTTATCATTTTTCAACGCAAGCACCTCCTGTTCTATCTCGTTCCAGTACTAGGCCTAGTTCTCTACACTTGTAAAAGATACTTCAAATATCTTCTGGAGTTCAGGATGTTCACAAGTTGAAACAACGGTTTCCTTTCTTTGGTGGAATTGCGGGACACTTGCAGGTTCCAAATTTTTATTATACTTTTGCATGATTCATATGTATCTAGTTATTATATCGTAGGTAATGGACTATTATTTGTGTATTAGGTTAGAAATATGTATGAATCATATGAATACGCCTGTTAATATATATATGCGGTTGAGTGATTATGAATTGCATCCTAATGTATATATACATGCCCGTGATAATGTTTTGCATGGTTATATTTATATATACATATAAGTGGCTGTTGTTGCATGTTTAGTATCTATCTACTTATGAGTACAATGTCTTGTTTAATAAGTTGATTTTGTCATGAAAGAGGAGAACATTCTAACGAGGGTTAAAATTTAGGTTGGGTAAGTTGTTTCTAAACCCTACGGGGTAAAGGTGCTCTCTATATGACATTTGCAATCTCACTGAGTATTGACGAAATCGACTTATTATGCAAAACACGAGTAGTATATTAGTCTATATATAATACGTTGCCTGTTTAGTTTTTAAGTATATGTTACGTCTTTGCATATCTGTATATATACGCGTACGTATATTATCTTTTCATGCTACCATATCTAGATACGTATAAGTAGTTACAATTTGTCTATTAGTGTAGATATATGAATACATAATATATATTTGCCTATTAGCCTCCAAATACGTATTACTGATGTGTATTTGCCTGTTCGTATATAAATATTTATAGATGATACATCTTTGCCTATTAGTATTTATATACATATGAGTAGAATATCTTCACATACTATAATCTCTAGCTACATCTGAGAATCTTATCTATGCTTGATTAGACTTTATATGCCTATTTAGTAATTTTATTTAAAAAAAAATGAGGACCTTGCATAAATTTTAATAATAATATTAATATTTTGTGGCTTTATCCTATGCATAAACTATAAATAACTTTTAAAAAAAAATGTATCATCTATAAGTTGGTATGAGGGGAGGCATGTGTGTGTTGATGTAATTGGAGCCTCTCCGTTAGTATGGCTTAGGAATGGAGTCTTTGAGGTGAAAGAAGCAGCTAATAGAGCAACGGCAGGGAAAATTGAGAAACACGAGGATGCTTGTAGAGCTAACCAATATTGTTTCATTCCTTTCAGTTTTGACACTTTTGGTTTCTTGGCATAACAGTCTGTTGAGTTCCTTAAGAGATTGTAGAAAGTTATGGACTGTAATGTAATGACAGTTGGTTCTAACAAGTTTGTTTTTAGGAGGATAGGATTTGCCATTCAGAAAGGACTTGCGGCGCAGCTTGTTGCACGCTTGTCCTAATTATTTTTAAAACTTGTTATCATTATTAATAGAATTTCCACTTCAAAAAAAAAAAAAAAAAAAAAAAAAAAAAAAAATCTTGCCATAAATCTTAAACATATTCCAACGGTGTCTAGCAAACTTGAAAGATTGAGGTTACTTAATTAGAACCGTGCTTGCACGGAAAACCTCCCTCATATCTTTCTTGTGACCTGGCTGTTGGTTTATGCACACGTATTCCTAGCTTCACTGCTATGTTAGCAATAGCTTAGGCCTACATTGTTCACTTCTAATGCTTCATAAAATAATAAAATCCAAGTAATAATAAGTTCCTTTTGTGCATCAGATCTAATTTTATGCTTGCATGACATTAAGGTCCGGTAATAATAAAGAATTTGAACATACTTATCGTAGGAGAAAATACAATAAGCAATTGCATAAGTTCTCACCTCAACATAGTTCTTCATCTGTTAATAAAAATCATCAAGATCCCTTGTCGCCATTAACTTCATTCGTTATGGCTGACGAAACTCCACCAGCTGAGAAGCCCCTTTCGGGCTTCTATACTGCCTTACAGGAAGGGCCTTCTTCCTGCATCAAACTCGAGGATATTGCCGGTGATTTTCGAATCCTGTCTAATGTTTTTGGATTGTTACCTGTTTATCATGGTCTAGACTATGAGAAATCTTACAATCACCTCCATAGGATTTAGCAAGTAGCCACCACATTTCACCATCCATCAGTCTTTATCGAACAAGTCTTGCTTAGGTTGTTTCCTTTCACTTTAGCTAATAAAGCGTCAGTTTGGCTAGTAGGACAACAACCAAAATCCATAGAAACATGGAATAAACTTGTGCAAGCTTTCATGCTACAATTTTATACTAAGAAGAAAACTACTGAAATGCTTCAGAAAATCCAATTCTTTCGTCAAAATCCTCATGAATCCTTTACAGAAGCATGGAGCCGATTTACTGATCTTCTTTTAGAATGTCCTCATCATCAGCTCGACATCGCTGTCCTTGTTCATTCATTCTTTAATGGACTTTCCGATCATCAAAAAGAAACACTGGATATAATGAACGGCGGTTGCTTCAGGGACAAAGGAGCTACTGAGGCATATAATTTTCTTGAAAAACAAGCAACAAGAGGTACAAATTGGGGTAACACTGATTCTTCTAGGCTATCTAAAGACGTTGTTACAAAAGCTACATCTATTTTTGAGGTAAAACCCAATCCCGAATTAAAAAATTTGATAGAATCCCTAACTAAAAAAGTAGATGCCCTTACAGTTCAAGTAAACGATCAACTCTTAAAATAGGTCACAAACGTTCACACCTCCCCATGTATTCTTTGTCTCAGTCCTGACCATCTTGATGCTTATTGTCCCTTGTTATATGCCTCCCTTCCCAACCATCAGAAGAGGCATGTTCATTTAACATTCCTAATGCACCTTGGAGACAACATCCGAATTTTGCTTGGCACCCGAATAACCAACAGATGGCTCCTCCAGGTTTTGCCAATCCACCTGTTTAACCATCCACCAACTTTATTCCATACCAATAAGGAAATAATCAGCAGTACTAGCAAAGTCAAAATCAGTTCCAAAGTAATTCCAATGCTAACTACCAAACCAACCGCAGCCTTGTTCCAGCCAATCCCAGTTCCAACTAGAACCCATAACTTCTCAGCAATAATCGTGAACTTGTCCCTGTTGCATAACCTATGCCACTCGCTATTGATAGGACAAACGAGACTTTCTTAGCTTACATGAACCAATAATCTCAAATACTGACGTCTATCCAACAATCACTTCAACAATTAGCACAAGAAAAGAGTCAGAAAGGCGTGTTTACTAGACAAGTAGTTCCGAACCCTAAGCCAGCAAACACTGCCTTTGAACTCACCAATGCACACCTGGTACAAATGCTCCAAACCAAGGTGAGGTGAATGCAATCACTACTCTTCGATCTAGCAAAACCGTTAACAATCAAATACGTATACCAGATGATCAATCAAAGGTAACCGAAGGTTCCAATGAATCTATTTATGATAATGAAACTACAATGGCAGCACAAAGTCCAACAAAGTTATCAACTCAAAACTTAGGAAATGAACAAGTGGATCCTTATGCCAAATTCCGCCCTAAGGCACCGTTTCCTGCCCGTTTAGCAAAGAATAAACCGAATGAAAATTTTGATGAAATTCGAGAAACTTTTAAGAATTTGACAATCAACTTACCTTTTCTCGATGCCCTCAAACAATTGCCAAAACATGCAAAGTTTCTGAAAGATATGTGCACCACAAAAAGGGGAACCAATGTTCCTCAACAAGCGTTCCTCACCGAACAGTTTCCATCTATCACCGAATACAATGGTATAGTCAAATACAAGGACCCTGGTAGACCAACAATTCCATGCATATTAGGTGACAAATATATGGCTACTGCGCTACTAGGCCTAGGAGCTAGTGTGAACTTACTTCTATATTATTTATTCAAACAACTAGGTCTTCATGAGCTTAAACCTACCACCATGACTCTGCAGTTAGCTGATCATTCCATTAAGTATCCAAAAGGCATTGTGGAAAATGTCCTCATAAAAGTCCAAGATTTTTACTACCCCGTCAATTTTGTCATTCTGGATACAGAAGTTGCCTGTGACTTCATTCCTATCATATTAGGGCATCCGTTCCTAGCAACTGCTAATGCTCTTATAAACTGTAGGGATGGTTCCATGACCATGTCCTTTGGAAATCTTTCGGTTAAGGTTAATGTGTTCAAGTTGATGAAACAAATTCTAGAGGCTGACAATGATGGTGAGGTTAACCTAGTTGACATCCTTGTGCAAGAGTATTTAACAAACTCTTTTCCTGACGATAAAGTACACCAATTTCTTTCCTTTGGTGTTTCTAAATTTGATGTCGATACTTACACATAGGAAGTAAATGCGTTATTAGAGTCAATACCACTATTTGACCTTACTACTATGATGTCGAGCGATTTTGACAATCATCAATCTGTTTTCTCTATTGAAGATGACTTTCCTAAAGAATCTTTGATACCCACTCCTCCCACCCCTGACTTAAAGCCTATTCCTTCAAATTTAAAATACGTACATTTTGATCTAAATGATAGTCACCCAATTATTATATCATCACAATTGATTAACGATCAGGAATCCCATTTAATTAATGTCATTCAAAAACACCGTTCTACTATTGGATGGTTTCTCAATGATATTAAGGGCATTGACCCTAGTGTGTGCACCCATCACATACATCTTGAAGAAAATGCAAAGACGATGAGTGAACCGCAACGTCGTCTAAACCCCACCATGAAGGATGTGGTAAGGGAGGTAGTTTTAAGGTTACTCGATGAAAGTATTATTTACCCTATCTCTGATAGTGTTTGGGTAAGTCCAGTACATGTTGTTCCCCAAAAGTTTGGCATTACAGTTGTGTGAAATGATAAAGATGAATGCATCTCTACTCGTATCCCAGTGAAATGGAGAATATGTATTGACTATCACAAACTTAATGCGGTCACTCGTAAGGATCACTTCCAACTTCCTTTCATCGACCAGATGCTTGAACATTTAGCGGGTCATGCAAACTGTTTTTTTTATGGTTATTCAGGATATTTTCAAATAGTCATAGATCCTGCTGATCAAGAAAAAACAACATTCACCTGTCTGTTTGGTACATTTGCATATATATGAATGCCTTTTGGCCTTTGCAATGCCCCTGGTATATTCTAACACTTTATGCTTCACATTTTCAGTGATATGGTTGAACGCTTTATAGAAGTTTTCATGGACGATTTCTCAATATATGGTAATTCTTTTGATAGATGTCTATCAAATCTTGAAAATGATTTTGCACGTTGTGAAGAGAAAAATCTCGTTCATAATTGGGAAAAATGTCATTTTATGGTTACAAAAGGAATAGTTCTAGGACATATTGTTTCAAAGGACAGAATCGAAGTTGATAAAGCTATGATTAAAAAAATTGCTTCCCTTCCTACCAAAAACAATTCATGACATTCGTGCATTTTTAGGACACACAGGGTTCTATAGGAGATTTCTCTAAGATTTCTCTAAGGTTATTAGACCTTTAACAAATCTCCTGCTTAAAGATGTCGTCTTTGACTTCAATTTCAATTGCACACAAGCTTTTTGAGACCTTAAAATCCATCCTGACTACAACTCCTATAATTCAACCCCTGATTGGTCTAAACCTTTTGAATTAATATGTGATGCGAGTGACTATGCTATTGGAGCTGTCCTAGGGCAACGCCGAAAGGACAAGCCAATTGTCATTTACTACGCTAGTAAAAATCTTAATGAAGCTCAACGTAACTATACCACCACTGAGAATTAGTTTCTCGCTATTGTATGTGTCTTGGATAAATTTCGTCCTTACCTAGTTGGTTCTTCCACAATAATCTACACTGACGATGCGGCGCTTCGTTACCTATTAGCGAAAAAAGATGCAAAGCAGAGGTTGATCCGATGGATCCTCCTCTTGCAAGAGTTTACTTTAGAAATTAGAGATAAAAAAAGTTATGAGAATGTGGTTGAGGACCATTTATCACGACTCGTCAGTGATGTCGATAATGATACTGAACCCATTTGTGATTCATTTCTCGATGAACACTTGTATTCCATCTTTTCGTCTCCTTGGTACGCTGATATAGTAAATTACCTAATTACCTAGGAAGTCCCTTCATCTTGGTCTCGTACTGACCGAAAAAAATTCTTATCCACTGTGAAATTTTATTTCTGGGATGATCCCTACCTCTTCAAGTATTATTCAGACCGACTGATCCGCCATTACATTCCCGACTGGGAACACAATGACGTGTTATCCTTCTGCCATGAACAATTTTGTGGTGGTCATTTTAGTGGTAAGAAAACTACGGCCAAGGTTCTACAATGTGGGTTTTATTGGCTAACACTGTTTAGAGATGCACATGAGCATTGCAAAGCATGCACCAGCTGCCAGCAGCTAAGACACATTACTCAGCCCAATATGATGCCCTTAAATCCAATTTTAATTGTGAAATTTTTTGATGTTTGGGGCATCGACTTCATGGGTCCCTTTCCAAATTCTCATGGCTTTCTCTACATATTGGTAGCTGTTGACTACGTTTCAAAATGGATTGAGGTAATGACATGTCGTGTGAATGATCATAAGACTGTCATTTTGTTCATAAAAGAAAATATTTTCTCTCGTTTTGGTGTTCCCAAAGCTATCATTAGTGACGGGGGAAAACATTTTTGTAATAAAATTCGAGTTGTTAGTAAATAAATATGGAGTCACTCACAAGGTGGCAACTCCGTATCATCCTCAGACCAGTGTCCAAGTAAAAGTCTCTAATAGAGAGATTAAGTCCATTTTAGAAAAACAGTTAATCCTTTAAGGAAAGACTAGCCTCTTCGATTATCTGATGCCTTATGGGCATATAGAACGGCCTTTAAGACACCTATAACATGTCCCCTTATCGCCTCATTTTTGGAAAACATTGTCATCTGTCGGTTAAATTTTAGCATCGTGTTCTATGGGCCATCAAAAACCTAAATTATAATACCAATGCGGCAGGTGAGAAGCAAAAATTGCAATTAAATGAGCTTGAGGAAATTCAGAGTGATGCCTCTGATCTCTCGAAGTCTTATAAAACCAACATGAAAAGAGTGCATGACAAGCATATTGAGAAAAGATTTCAAAATTGGTCAAAACGTTTTGTTGTACAACTCAAGATTACATATTTTTCCAGGAAAATTAAAAACACGATGGTCTAGTCCTTTTACTGTCTCTGCTGTCACCCCTTATGGGGCTATCTTTTTGAAAAATTTAAATGATAACAGCGAATTTCAAGTAAATGGTCAATGCCTTAAACATTATCATGAGTTGCGTTCTCCAGATGTCGAAAAGACTCTTCTCCAAGATCTAGTCTAACGAGGTTACTAGATTCACTGGTGTACTTCCTTTTATGTGTTTAAAAAAAAGGGAAGTACACCATTAAGGTAGCCGGGCCCTCTTCAATTTTCTTCTCTCAAATCTCTTAGAGTGTGTGGTTACAAGCACCAGCACTGTAGTCCACAAAAACTCTATTTCATAACTGAGTATAAATGTCTTCTGATAATCAAGCAAACGTGCTTTCTGATAAACAATGGGTACCAAAAATTTCCCCTATTTCCTTTTCTTCCCTTTTCTATTCTCTTCCTCGCGAACTTCAGCTCATCATTTGGTGTAAGTCTCACCCATCTTGAATAGGTAATGGTTGTAGTACTTTTGCTTATAAGCTACGTTCGTGAAGGATGGGGTGGTGTATGCATTGTCAAACACCTTTCTGTGCATGTCTTAAATTACTATCCGATATTTGTTGGTATAAGGTATATTTTTGTCTGACACTAGTTGAGCAAGATAAACTTCATCATTGCCCCATTGCTCCCACAGGTTAGGATTCGTCTTGAGGATCCGACGTTAAAAGACTCACATTCGTCTTAAGGATCTGACGTTAAAAGATTCAACATGTATATACTCGTGTCTTTTATTTTTCCCTTGCACTTAGCATTGTGCACGTACAAAGAGATTCATGTTCAATATCGGATGTTCCCTAATCCGGATGGGCAATGGATTTCACCAGGTCAACCCCTAGCTGTTTGATATTTGATTTTATTTTGGGGTAGTTTGAGACTATACCATATGTACTAAAGGTAATATTATTATTAGACCATTGCACAACGGTCAGGGATGGTACCGTCCTACACCCTAGGCCCCCAAAACATAAAGGTTAAGCCATAGTCTGGCTGGATTGGGTTCGCTCCAGAGCCGACATGAGAGTTGCCTGATATTGTATGTGGTGTGTCTTCTAGATGTCCGGTGTTATTAACAAGTTAATCTCCCCTTGTACATTTGTACATAAAAAAAAAGAAAAGGAAAAAAGGATTGAGTTCTATTTCCACATGACTCAACCCCTAAAAAAAAAAAGGTTTGAATGTGCACTTCCCATATCCCATTGGATGGCATTTCTAATGCCGATCATTTTGGCACCTCATTCGTTCCATTTGGAGTTGAAACGAATCGAGATTTCACATTGGAGGTTTTCGGACCATTTCGGGACATAATGGAAATTTCCGGATTTCATATAGGCTTGGGCCAAAAATTTCGATCCGACCCAACTCACGTGCCCGAGTTTTTTAGCCCACGTGATCCCCTCCCACGTGTCATTCCTTTTCATCTTCTTCCCCCACAAAAACCGGATCTGGTTTTCTCCAAATTCGACTCACACACATGATATCCAACCTTAGACTTGACCAGCACATGCAACTAAGTCTACCCCAAATCGTCTTCCTTTTCTACCACCATTTCCCCTTCCAGTGCTCATCTCAGATCCACCCCAAGCGAGTCCAAAACAGTTCTCTATGGCTCAGACCAGGCGTATAACAGTTGAGTGGAATTTTTCCACTCTCTTCAATGAGGATAGAGGTTGGGAGTATCTCCTACATCTAAATGAGGAGTGTTACTCCCAAGATTTGGTGTTGAAGTTTTACAATAATGGAGGTTTCCGGGGGAACGAATTTTGGGTTGCAGTCGATGGAGAAGAACGTGAACTCACGATGGAATTAATCTCGGAAATCACGGGCATTCTAATCCCGTTCAATGAACCAACACTATAACAATCCAAATACCCAAGGATTTTTTACCTAATAGTCGACACACTACTCGAGGGGGAATACAATGAGACCTCGAGAAACACGTTCCAACACTATCTGCATCGCAACCAGCTGGCAGTGACTCAGTGGTTGGCCTACAATGTAATAGGCAGTTCCAAGACGTCCGACATCAACAAGACATTTCTGCACCTACTATGGATTCTTCAAGAACACAAGGTAAATTTTTGTATGGTGGAATTCCTCTGCAATATCATTACAAATGCCAAATCCAGGTCAGCACCTCTTGTCGTACTCGTTACTCAAATTATGCTTCATTGGGGTTTCCAGTCTGCGACTCCTTTTATTGCAATGAAGCTATTTGAAAATTTCAGTATTTTTGAAACTTATGGCCTGAATCACTAGGACCCGCAAGAGTGCATAGCGGCAGAACTCCCTAACATGCCTACCCCTCCTTAGTCTCCATAACATCACTTTAATGAGGATGACATGCAAGAAACTCATCATCCCATGGAAACATTACGCTTGATGAACACTAGCATGCGCGAAATGTTTACTCGCTAGGAGCTCATGGAAACTTCCATGGTTGCTTTTCTGCAACAGATGCAAACTTCCATGGGTGATTTTCAGCAAGAGATGCATAATCGTCAGAGCCGTTTCCAGCACATATTGATGGCTAACCAACATCAGTTTCAGGAACAAGTGGTTCAGTCTTTAGGCAACATACATGACCAGTTAGCTAACTTAGGAGTTCGCAGTGACCATCATCGTCGTAACCCTGGTTCATCTTCAGCTAACCCTGAAGATTCACAGTAGCCATTTCCTTTTTTTAGTTTGAAAATGACTCTGTCATTTGTTTCCCTTATGCATTGCATTTTATTTTTCTAGCGATATAAAATGGTATGTCGATTAATTTCTCATAATTTTGTATCTCCAGACGGATTAAATGAGAAATTATTTATGTTATGAGATTATTGTCTTCTTATTATAAATATATATTAGTTTGTTGATTTATGCATTGGGCCTAATCTTTAAGTCCAACGGACTGATTCAAATAGTAAGTCCATCGAACTTATCCAAAGTAGGCTTAACGGTCAGATACCCCACTAGTCCCAACGGCTTAATTAGGCACTTCTCATCAAACTTCACTCATCCCATTCTGTCACTCTCCACAACTTAATCTTCACAAACTCTCATCTTCTTCAACATAATGGATCCGATCAAGAAATTCGAAAAGCAGCAACGTGATGCTGCATTTCGGGTTTTCCTGATAATAATATTTATTGTTGTGATACTGTTAATCATGCATAACATCCTCCAAAATATCTAGATCGATGTAACCTATATTTCTCTTTTCCTTTGTCGCTTTGTATATTAGTGTGGTGTGTTAAATAATTCTCAAACATTTGTATGGTTTACGTATTAAATGGAGAAGTCCCATATTTAACATTTGTGTGTATTAGTTTTATATTTACCTTATCATAAACATAAAAAAAATCATAAAAAACATAACAAATAAACAAAATCAAGAACTCACAAAAATAAATCAATCTCGACTCATTCTGTTCATAGCAAGTCGCGTACGCTACACGGTAGGCCTAACACATGTCGCACACGCAACTCGATCATTCTATCCATCTATCATTATTGAGGTTTGCTACATCAATTCAGAATTTACCTATAGGTCTAACTATACTGTGGCTACTTCACCTCCGTATGTTCTATCTCTTTACATACCTTAGTAATAGTCTTAGGGACGTTATTTTTAATACCTATTTGACAACTCAATATAGAAAATATCTGTTGGTCTAACTGCCATGTGAAATCTTCCTTTGTATTTTCTAACATTGTGAACCCCTCAGTACTTGTCTTGGGAATCTGACATGAAAAGACCTACTATGGATACCCATAGTTGTTGTTACATAATTATGTGTAACAACAACACATGTTTCACTTGTGTTTTCGACATATTAATTCTGGATCTAACTACACTTGCCATCCTAATTCGTACAGGCTCATATATTGGCTATAAATCTCTTCTTTTTATGGACACCAAGATTTGAGATTGTTGTTGCATAAAAGATAGCATCATCTCGGATGTTTTATCTACGGAACACTAATAGGTTGGGTAACTAGAACTAGGTCTCTTTGCTTATTGATTGGTGGATTTTGGTAGTTCTGGTTAAAATTGGATGGAACCGTCGCTCTATTCTGATTGTTGTAGGTACCTTGTCCTTGTCTGAACTGATTGAATGTATTTTGTGGTTTGACATGATTTGTGAGGGTTTTGATTAGTGTCTTAATCTCTGGTTTGGATTTTACCTCAAAGATACCATTGGCTTTAGATGTACTGGGTTAGGATGTTCTGGAATTGTTTGTGTCACCCCAATGAGTACTTTTTTCTGCTTGGTTCTCAAGAAAGGTTAGAGCTTTTGTAGCACTTTTATCCAAAAAGTTTTCATTACTCATGATGTCTAGTGTGACTTTGTGTTCTTGGAGAAGACATTTGAAAAAACATTAGACAAGAGTGGATTTTTCTAGTTTATGGTGATGACATGAATGGAGCAGGTCAAAGAATCTATCCCATGCTTTGGAGAATGTCTCATTCGGACTCTGTTTGAAGAACTGTATCTTGCTTACTATCTCTTTTGTTTTCTTCGGTGGGAAGTACTTTTTCATGAAGGAGAACACTATCTTTTCCCATGTATTGAAAGAATTGGGCTTCTGAGACAGAAGCCATGCGTGGCTCTTGCCAGCTAGAGTGAAGGGAAACACTCTTAGTTTAACCTGATCATCATAAATGCCCAGATGATTGAAAGTATTTCATACCTCAAGTATCCGGCGTAGGTGTTCGTACGGTAACTCGTGTTCAAAACTGTGAAAGATTGGTAAGAGATTGAACACGTTTGGTGGGATGCGGAATTCGCTTGTGAGTTGTGTGAGTCGTGTACAAGATGGAGGGCCATCTTGTAATGGTGTGTAAAAACTAGAGAGACGCTCTTTAGCTTGTACAACCTTGTCCGCCATCTTAGAAAGTGGGCTACGAGATATAGGAGTTTGTCGAGAACGACGTGCTTTCCTACTTGATTTTGTTTTAGTTTTGCTAAGCTTTTGATTGCTTGAGCGTAGTCTTATGCACGTTTCCAAGACTAGTAAAATCTAACTATATGTGCAATCAAATGAGTTGGATGCTCAATAAATCGAAACACGTTTGTGCGCAATGGAAATTTGAAAATTTTGTTTTGTCTATAGATTTGATATTATGCCCTGTTTGAAACGAACAGTTTGGCCACAAAACTAGGTTTTGGGGGTCTACACGCTTCAAAAGGGAAGATCACTTCTTCACCACGTGGGGTGCTACCAAGAATCTCACTTGCAATGAAATGAGGGAGGGGAGTGAGTAAGGTAGTTGGTCCATTAGAATTTGGTAGTTTTCCACTCTCAATCTTTGTGCTAAGTGTTTGTCCTGTGGACGTGACTAGATTGGCTATGCTTGGTTGATTTTAAATTTTTGTTTAGTCAATGTAGAATTTGATAGGATTCATGCAACATCCATTAACTAAAGTGGGGATTAGTCCCACTTGTTGTTATCCAACATCCGTTAAGCACGTAAAGTAAATACAATATTGAATCTTAACTTAACACGGAGTCACGCAATCATACTTTTGTAAACAACCAAGTAACCTCTGACTAAGAGTTGCGAGGAGGTGAAGAAATTACCTCCCAAGTGTGCGTACACGTACTTGGGGATGGAGGTGACGTTGTGGGGTTTGACCAAGTGTTGGGTGTCTTTATAACAAGAAATGTCAAAGATTGAATTTTTAATTTCCAAGTTGATTTGTAATGCGCGAGCGTATTGTTACACTACTCGCCTCGCGCATTCAAATGCCCTAAGTTAATAAAATATCTAACACTTGGTAAGGTTAAAATCTTAAACCAAAAGACAAATACTTCCTATTTTAAGCCTAGAAAGAAATGATATTATGAAGCTTCAAGCAACTTTGATTGATTGCATCCATGGAGAGGACTGGAATTTTTCTACCAACATGACTCAAGTGGTAAATCACATTGGCATTGAAGCCGTAAAACTTTAGCAACCACACAGCTCCAGAGAGGATGAAAGAATATGGATATCAACGAATAATGGACAATTCACTGTCTCAGCAGCACATGAAGATATAAGAACCAAGGCACATAAGCCCGTATGGTGCAAATTCATATGGGGTGCACATATCCTACCAAGGACAAAAGGAATAGCTTAGAAGTTGGCCCATGGTGCTGCAAGAATAGATGAGTAGCTGAAAAAATGAAAACTCTAGCTGGCCTCGCAATGTTGCATCTGTATGAAACAGGAAGAAACATTGGATCATCTTTTATTCCAATGCGAGCTGGCAAGGAGGGTGTGGCAGTATGCAGGTCATTGCTTTGATCTCAATTAGAGCATGGAATCAGTGAACGACATCCAGCAACAGTGTAAGCACTACAACTCGTTAATTCTTGATATGTGGAAGGCATGTTCCCTGACAAGTCTAGTGAGTCTATGGAAGAATCGGAACAAGGTACTATATGACAACAAGGTTTCCAACTTCAAAGAAATATGTTTCTTGATTCATAGGGCAACAGTAAGGGCTTATCACAAGTCCTCGGGACACATGGAAAATTCGATGAGAGATCTGAAGATACTTCGAGCGTTCCAACTTCACCATAAACTTCGAAAATCTCCAAAAATCTTCGAATGTTATTGGAATCTTCCCCCGTCTGGAATTTTAAAGATGAATGTGGATGGAAGCTCCAGGGGTAACTCAAGTAACTCAGGGTGGGGTGTTATTTATAGAGACCATAATGGGGCCTTCCTTGGGGCAGCAGCGGTGGTTTGGGAATCACTACCAACTACATGACTGAAACCTATGCGATTGTGGAAGGAGTCACAAAAGCTTTGGAAATGGGATGGAAACATATATGGGTGGAATCCGACTCTTCTGCAGTAGTCCAAGCTTTTCAAAAAGGTAACATGCACTAGAGAGTCAGGGCACGATGGCAGCTACTAAACTCGTAAGCAACATGGATTAATATCACCTCAATCTGGAGGGAAACTAATTCGGGAGCAGATTGTTGTGCCAGACATGGAGCAGGTTTAACTAAAGGACAAAGTGTATGATGGCAGACTCGTCCTCCATTCATGAGACATCTTGCGAACCACAAGACTACGTACTTTAGATTTACTCATTAAGTACTTTTGTATTGAGAAGGGTACACATATGATTTATCCTTCTTAGTCCAGTCATGTCATAATGCTCTTATTTTTTCTCCTTGTAACCTTTATTCTTTCAAGTTAATCAATTACCTTTTAGCAAAAAAAATAATATTATCCTAATTAATAATGATAAAATCAAAATATCAAATTTTCTAAAAAAACTTAAACTTTATCTAATAATGACAATAAACTAAGCTGTTTTTATTTTCTTTTGTTTATTTCTATTATTTTTTTTATATATTTTTGAATTTGAAGAACACTAAATATTGGAAATCTATCTAATTTTAAACCATTAACATTTAAACAAATATGAGTTAAGTAGAGAGGTATACTAAACAAAGCCTTCAATCTAAGCCAATAATTTGTCCTGGATTTGTAGGGTAGAGGGGCGGGTCGCGGGTCGAACCGAGCCGGCGCAAGTCGGGCGTTGGCGGTCACGGTCGATGCTCCAGCCACTTTTGACCGACTTCCTCTAGTTGTTTCCGAAAGTTGTTTTCAACTCAGATTGAGACCTAAAATTATAAATAAAATGGATCAGTAAGATCCAACAGGAAAGAAACTAAAAATTAAGAAAAACAAGTTAAGAAATTTTAGGAAAAGAGAGATACTCCCCTTTTGATTCACTCTTCTTCTCATATCAGTATATCCATGATGGTGGCGCTATTTGACAGAATAGAATCGTGGTGGTTGGGGTTTTGAAGTTGTTCACCTTAGATCTATTATGGGAAGAATGGTGATGGAGAAAACTGCACATTTTTCTTGATTCCTCTATTGTTTTAGGATGGTTTTTTATGTCTAATGATGTTGAGAACTATCAATTATTGTTTTGATGATGAAAACATGGAAATAAGAGTTATTTTAGAATGAAAAACATGAATAAATAGATATGAAAAAGATAACTTGGTTAGCAAGTTATACTCATTTGATTGATTCAAATGAGTATAACCAACTTTGGTTGGGTGAATGAATGATTTAGAAGATGTTTTGAAGAACTATTGTTATGAAAAACAAGATAAAACACTTTGAAAGGAAGAAAATCAACTAGATTCAATAAAACTTGAAGCTTTAAAGTAATGAAAATGGAAAACAATGAATTAAAAGTAAATAAAAATAATTAACTAATTCTTATCTCCTACTCCTACTCCTACTAGAGTTTAGTTATTAGTTAAGTAGCTCCCTTATTTTGTGGGCATCTCTACACTTATATATGTGTAGAAATGTACAAGTTTGCCCTCATCTAATCTTATCCAACAAGCATCCTAATCTAGAAACTTCTTGTGCCTTCTTTGAGTGGATAGGGTCAAGCCTTTTGGGCCCAAGCCCATGTCTTTGGGAATTTGATGCTTTGGTCTTCTGAGACTTTTGTGCTTAATCCTTGTCTTACAAAGGGTTGAGTCCTTGGTCCTTGAAGCCTTAGAGTGTTTTCTGAGCTTTTGAGTTTTTGGACCCTTGAGTTGACTTTGACTTTGACCGTTGACTTTTTGGCACTTTTTCTCTGTTTGTCCCATATGGTCCCCTTTATGCTACTTTTGGCTCTAGATCACGTCTTTTGAGGTATTTGGTCCAGAATAGGCTTGTGTCCTGAAAAAGCGATAAGAACATTAGTTTTGTACATTATTGATTATATAATTTGACATAATTAATGCATTATAAGAGGATAAAAATGCATATTTGGGGACTGATCATGCGACAATCTCTATCTCAGGCCAGATTTTGCAAAATTCGACTTGCAGACCCACCACTAGACATAGCACATGGACCCACTTTGTAGGCCCACAAAATGGGATGAGTCATCAATCATGGAGCAGGTCAAGACATAATTGGCAAATTATTGGCATAAATTGACACCTTGCATGTTAATAAATACATTTACTAGACTTTTTGTGCTAAATAGTGTTAAATTTTGGCTTTGTGTGAATTGGAGATAAGATGGAATTAAATGTGAGTAAATAGGGAAGGTGATTTCACATGGGAGAATGAGAGAAAGCTCTTTGAAATGGGTTGATTTAGCATTCACTCTCATTGATTCCATTCATGCATGTTTTCATTTTTTGTTTTAGCTAAGCTTTAAGTGTTCTTGTAATAGTGTTAATGGTGTAAACTTTGGTTCTTTGAAATAAAATCTATTTTTCTTCAAGTAAAAATCCAGTTCTTTTCATTCCTCATTTTCTATCTTTTTGAACTTAGCATATCCTAATTTGGAATATCAATTCACACCCATGATCATGAGCTAAATCCTTCCAAAGGGGAGGGTTAATGATGCTCATGTGACGATCAGGCTACATCTTTGGAGTCTAAAATCACTACTTAAGCACTTAGGAATCATTTTACATCCTATCACATAATGACAGTGATCGACCAAGTTTGGAGCCTGGATCTCAAGATGAGCTCGCGTGCACGACCTAGGTGACACTGGGGCTAGTTGCGCATGCGAGTCTCTGTTGAATTCAGACCCTTAGATTTGACCGGCTGGTGTAGATGAAATATCAGTTCAACTCCTTATGCTAGCAAGATGGATTTAGAGATAAGTACATCTTGCTAGGGATCGACACTCAACTCCATTTTTGGGTTTGTCTATGAACCCAAAACAGATTAGAGATGGTAGTGATCATGTTTTCTAAAAGTAATGAAGCTAGACTTTGCATAAGTAGGATTAATCCTCTACCTATTTTTCTCTCTCTTTCTCATTTAAGAAAACAAAACTTGTAATTATTAGACAACTTGCGTAGTAAGTCATTCTTAAGAAGTATAAAGCTATCTAAACAATCCTTCTCACTAGTTCCCTTGAAAGCATATTTTAGTTGTGATAAAAGGCCCGTCTTAAGGTAATATTGATGAATGGTACCTTTAATGTTTTGAAATAAAAAAGACATCAAACTAGCAAAAGTATTGTCATCAAATGGCGCCGCTGCCATCCTAAAAACTCAAGGAACATATGTTACAAGTAGGAATAGCTCCAAGGGGAACACCCCCCCCCCTCTCCTACCCTTTCATCTTTTTTCGTTTTTCTTCTTTCATTTGGTTTTCGTTTTTTTTCTTCACGTTTCGCTATTGATCCGTGTAATGTATTTTTTTTGTGCATACAGGTACCTCTAACTTAGACCTGGAACAGAATCTACACCAATATCTATGACCATAGTGAAAATTTCAAAAGACTGTGAGCTAATTGGATCACGTGCGTAAGTCAAATAGTCGCTCACGCGAATCATACGACTCGCGTGCCCCTCTCCTTTTCTCACATGTGCTCGCCTTCTGTGCCTATGTCCAATCAATTTTCCATGACAAAACCTCCTATTCTGTAGCACTCCAGTACTGTTCTAAGTTCTTTGCAGCTGTATTAGATTCTTCCAGTACCTTCAGGATTTCGACACGTTCACGTGGATTGAAACAACGGTTCCAATTATAAGGCAGAGCTATGGGATGCTCACAGGAGGGCCTTATCTTCTTCCATACTTGAAGAGGGTGTAATAGTGGTGTTGAGGGTTATGTTGTTCATCTTAAATCCTTTGGTTAGGGGAATGGATTGATGGGTGAAAACTCACTTTTTAGTCTTTCTAATCTTTCTTGCTCTTGCTCCTAAGTTTTTATGGTTGAAACACTAGTTCTTTATCTAGAATAGTTTGGAATCTTAAACACACTTATGGATTTAATAGAGAAACATGTATGAAAATGGGTTGGATGATTATCTTGCTCACAAAGTTATACTCATTTGAACTTGTCAAATGAGTATGACTTATGTTTGTGGGATTGAATAAAAAATAAGATAAGTAATGGAAACTTGTATTGAAGAGAAGAATGAAAACATGTATTAAATCACTTAAAGCTTGAAGAACATAAAAATGGAAAACAAGTAAATGACAAATTACACTATTAATTTAAGACATATTATCTACTTCTAATGACCAAAGATTAGCTTTAGGGTTACTCTACTCCTAACAAACCAAATGGTTTGGACCCTAATACATTGGATAACTAATTCTCTACATCTCTTTGGTTTATATAGGACACCAATTATATATTTGCCCTTTCTTCTAGAAATAACCTTTAAGCTTTGTGGGCTTTTGACCTAAGCCCATACAATTGAATTCTTGATTTTGGCTTTAAGCCCTTGATTCTTCAACTTTTAGTCTTGAGTCCTTTTGAGTTTACTTTGACTTTTCGGCCCT
The DNA here is from genome assembly GCF_015680905.1 of Coptis chinensis. NCBI lineage: Eukaryota > Viridiplantae > Streptophyta > Magnoliopsida > Ranunculales > Ranunculaceae > Coptis > Coptis chinensis. The sequence continues at coordinate 43,057,037 of NC_141463.1, forward strand.
TTTGCTCCTAAGCTGGAATCTTCCCAAGCAGTGTCAATAACACTCTTTTTTGCGCTAAAATGCACGTATTAGAAATATACGTCCTAAATGGCTTGTATCTTACAAAAGGTAGCAATAACTATAAGTTGTCTATTCATTAAGCATAAGCAGGGCATAATTGAAGTATTGTAAAGGTAATAAAATGCACATTTGGAGACTGATCAACTACCCCTAAACAGCATTTTGCTTGTCCTCAAGCAAAGATGAGAGAGAAAAACTAAGATCACAAATGTGTGATTTATTATACTAGTTTCGTTTCGCGGAGTGTGATTGCATTGACCATATGCAACAAGGCCTTAAACCACTAGGAATTCCTTAGTGAAAGATCTTAAGCCTCATGAGAGTTTTCCAGAGAAGGTCCTCACAAACTTCCTCTATCTAGTACAAAGGGTCTTATTTCCTTGCTTATTCTCAGAGGTCTATACATCTCATTAGCGGGGGACTAGCCTTTGAACTCAAAATAATATATACACAATAATTTAATCATCTAAAGATAAATGTGCAAAACATGAGCGGTGACATGCAAAAGTAGAGTCGTTTCTAAAACTTTTGGAGAGCATCCTTAAGTTAGGTTATCGCAGGGGTGTGTTGCAATCACAACTCTCTGATAGATTCACTCAAGTTTCATTTTTTCAAGTGCAGAGGGCACTTATATTCCTCACATACATGAATGATGTCCAAAGAAACTGGGGTCGATTGATCACAATATCCACTTACTATCACACCATCCTATTCTTAGTTGAGCTAGAGGTCTTTTGTTAGGAATTACGGGGCTAAGGTAGTGGTTTAGAAATAAAGGGAAGGGAAAACAAATTCTGATAAGTTTAGAAATTTGGTTTTCAGGATATTTGTAACTAGAGAAGAACCTCGTTTTGTTCTTTTTCTTCCGAATTTGTGATTCATTCTTTAGCCTTTTGGCTTTTTGACTCCATATGAATTTGATTTTTGGGAGTTCTAACTTTGCTTTTGTTTCTTTTGAAATCGACTCCTGTTTTGATTTTGAACTTTTGGGAGATTTTGATTTCTGAATCTTTTCTTTCTTTTCGAATCTTCTTACTATTCTATTTTTGTACAAGGCCTTATCTTTCCTTTTTAGTGTTCATCCAATTCTCAACTCGTCAGCTGGGTACACTTTTTATTATGTGCAGTAACAGTGTAGGGATTGATGGCGAAGAAATAAAAAGGTTTTTGGAAATTGGTGAAGGCTCAAGGGGGGTAACTAGAGGGAAAAAACACTATCTTTTTGGGTTTTTAACGTTTATTTGGCTATATCGATCCAAAAATGGCCTAAATTCTCTCCTAGGATATGGTGTGGTGATTAAGCAAGTGGACGTGTGGTCTTTCTATCTGGACATCCTTTGTGTCATCACTCAATAATCATTCAGATGAGGCTTTTGGCTCCAGGATATGGAACTTAACTGTTCTAACCTTGGTCTCGGAAACTCACTGCTATATATAATCAAATGTTGATGCATGCCATTAATGAAAAGATGCAGAAACTATTGTATGTATATTAGTATGAGTTCGAAGAACGAATCTTTACTCTATTGCTATAATGAGACTTCTAAACCATTTATTCATCCCAGAAAAAGGAAAACAATACGTTTAGTACTAAACAAAAAAAATATTTTTGATATTTTTGAAATATTTTAAGAAAGAAATAAATATAGAAATATACTAATTCTATCTAATATAAGAATGTTATATAGTAAATGCCTAGCTTTTACAGAATATTACTATACCACCCCCAAACAGAAATATGCTTTGTCCTCAAAGTATGAGGAAAATGAAGGAGATTACCATAGGAACATGATCAAAAATGGCAGTAACTTGTACTCTGTTCTTCGTGATGAGAATATACCACCCCCAAACAAGTTTGGAGCATGGTTTGCTGGATATAGAACACGAAATACATGGTTTATTGTACTAGGGATTTATGTAATTATTCTACTATGAAATACTTAACATGCATGTTAAATTATACTCAGAAGTTAAGAAATAAAAAGATGGGAAATGCAAATATGTAAACAACTATCTATATAAAATGTGTGTGTGTGTGTGTGTGTGTGTGTGTGTTTTGGGTTGTTTTTCTTAATCTAAATGTATCTATAACCATATAGACGTTTTAATAAGAAGATAAATTCATACGTTTATCCAGTATCATTTTGGTTACTCTGGGGGCGTAAGATTTTACTTTTTTATATCCTCAAGTTTTGAAAACTATGTAGAGATGTTATAAAGATAACTCGTACAAAAGCTGTGATTTCTAAATCTAAGTTTGAAAAACAAACCATAACAGGTGATCTTAGGCAAGTTTTGTGTCGGCTCTTATTGAACCTAATCCAGTCAGATTGTGGCTTCAGTTATGTGTGTTCGGGGATTTACAGTGCAAGACGTAAGATGTCTTGTACGAATATCATGGTGATATGGGCAACCCTTAGTAACATATAACTAATCCTCAAACCGCCCTTAGAAGAATGGAGATTACATAGTTCTAAGGGTTGGTTTATATGGAATCCATTGCCCATTTTGTTTTTGGAAAATCACATAACTATTGATATATCGAGAAACTATATTATAAGCATAGGAAAAACAATAACTTTTATGAAAGGGTGAGAGAAGGGTTTTTCTTTTTGGCGTTCTGGGTTTTTGTTCGTAAATAACTTAAAACAATAACAAAAAAAGAGAAAACTACTAAGAAAAATCAATATGAGGAGAGTGATCCTCCTAATAGATTGAAAAGATTTTTGAATTTAGGTGACTCAAATTGCGAACCATCCCCTGGTTTGGCCTCCCTAGATCTTCCACCTCTTGTTTTGCAAGTAGGCAAATCTAGTGAAGAGGACTAGCTCTATTTCTAGAAAATCTAGTCTCTCCTTTCCTACTCTCTGGTTAGCCCTAATTAAAGCCATTCCAACTATATTGTAAGATAAAACTCGAAACAACTAGAAATCACCCACAGAAGGAAAACGTTTTTTTTTTAAATAAAAAGGCTCAAGTTGCCAACCATCACATGGTTTGGCATGCATATATAAGATGAAGCATGCTAAATGACCATGAAAAGAAACCATAAGTCACCTTCACACAATCAGTATCTCACCTCTGCTTTGTTTCACATCTCTTCTTTATAGAGGAAATACTACTCAAGCTTCAAAAGTGAAGATTGAATGAAAGAACTTATGTAAGACAGAAAATTGGGAAATAACATAAAGCAAGAAATGTAAAGTAAATGACAGGAAATGAAAAACTATTCTAAAAAAGAAGTGTAAAATAAAGAAAAAGAAAATTGCATACTTGCTCCATAGAGGTACACTACTTAAACTACGAGTAAAAGTGCTAACAAAGAATATGCAAGTATACGTGGACTCAAGGCTCCGACACTTACAACCACATACTCCAAGTGGAGTGGTCCGGTTACTTTAATGATACACTCCCATGGAAAGCATCAAGAAAACATAACATGAATATTTTATAGTAAGATATTCAAGACTATATGTGGTGTCGTTTTAAGTCAGATTCCCCTAGACTATGCATATGAGATGGATGATATACTGTTAACTATATACTAATAGTCTAAACGGTTGGAGATCTTTATAGAAAAACATATGAAAACTTTTACCACCAAACAGAATGAAATGATGCATTTGGAATGTAAAATACAGAATGATAAAAGAAAGCTTACGTAACGCATCATGGAATTTATGTAGTAACCTATCATTGAATTGTCCAAGAGAGTATGAGTGTGGTAGTAGTTGTTCTTCATGAGGCTTAGATGATGCGACAAATGGCAAACTGGGTTTTTCAACCACTTGAATAAAGGGATCATCGAATGCTCCCAAGAACTTATATTCCACCTTAGATTCTATTTCCTCTTTTTCTGGCACTTCAATCAATGCAGGACTTTTCTCAACTGGAATGATAGTTTTGGGAATTTGTATGTTGGGCAAAGTCTCTTTACTGGGAAGGTTTAGAAAATTATGAAGGATTTCAAAGGCAATTCGCTTAAGTGTGAGCTTGAGGTTTCTTTGAAATTGTTTAGTGGTGCAGTCCTCAAAATTTGGTGGATTTTTTATGAATGGAGGTTGGCTTTCGAGAGGTGTTAACTCTGGGGAATGATGGTCAGGTGATGGTTCTTCATATGATCTTGAGGGCTCAAGGAACTCTTCATCTAGCTTTGGCGTTTCCACAAATATGTGGTTCATATCGACAATATGGAGGATGTCACAAATTTGTTTCATCGATAAGTCTTTAACGGCCAAACTAAAATTAGATCCACTTTCCATTATAGTATTTATATCCTCTTCTCCATGCACTTGATTTTCTTTGTCTTATTTTTCATTGTACAAGTACTACAACAAAAAAGACTTTATATCACTATTAAAAATAGTGAAAAAAGTCTTTTGTCACTGTTTTTTTCTCGAAAATCGTGACGGAGTGGGGGTCATTTTTTTTCCCAAAACCCTGACAAATATTTGTTCCAGACTAGCTTGTATCCACCACATAAAATAGTAACAAATATTAAAAAATAGTCACAAAAAAACATATCTTTTGTGACAGTTCTAACCAGATAATAATGTAATCAGGTTGTAACCGTCACAAAAAGGACAACTATTCATGACTATTTGGTTAAAACCGTGATAAATATATACTTTGTTTCAAAAAAAATATTGAATACACATGAAAACAAACCTCACATGGAATTGGACATATAATAAACTACACTCTAAATATTATCCATTAAATTTCAAGTAGCATTCATAAAGTGCTAATTCCATTGAATTATCGGCCAATTCCCTTGGATAACCAATATATATTTGTATATTCAAAAATATAATAAAGTAAATAACACATTCCCAATATAATACATATAAATTAAATCAGCCAAATCCAATTGAAAAAAAAAACCACCTAATCGTGCCCAAGTCGATCACCCACGTGTATGTCTTAAGCCTTGTGGTTGTTCTGCATCTAGTTTTCATCTTGAGAATAGTTCATAATACATTCTTGGATGAACTAAACAAATTAAGTCTATTCGGAAGTCACTCCAGTATCTCCTTGTAGGTGTAAGCCATTTTACAGCCAAGATTCTTTATCTGAAATATAATAAACCAATCGTATAAAATAATTGGAAAAGTTACGTGGTGCTTCCTTACAAAAGATACATTGACATATTAGAATCTCCAAGTATCCAATGTATAACAAGTAAACAGAACACTAAAATATGGGAAACACTTTATCCCAATTCCAATTTTAGGTTAGTATATAGTGGCCTAACATTATACTAATGAAATGGAGCAGCTAACAAGATGTCTTTTGGAAAATCAAAAGCCAATATCAAGACTTAATCATAATTTTCAAGGGTTAATGGATTGTTTAATTGATAGAAGTTACGAGTAACTAAGTAAGTACCTTGAACAATTGTATAAGAGCCCAAAGAAATCATAAGCTCTTGAAGAGATAGTAAAACCAATCTAGATACATCAAACAAGAGTTCAACACTTCCCGTATGAAAAATGAAGAGAATCGAATAGGAGTTGGATTTGTCGAACACTGGATGGTGTTCCCTAAAATAAGAAACGAGTTATACAAATTTAAAATAACTCTAAGGATATTGAATGTCCAATAGATGACTAAATTCTTATACATTACACACTTTATACCTCCAGATGCACAAAACACCACCAATGGTTACTACCACTAACTATTACTACCACTAACTATTACTACTACTATTTATTTATTTTTGGAAAAGTTTTGTCTGTGTGTGTGTTGGGGGGTGATAGAAGGTCATAGTAATAGAAGAAATCAAGTGTGCAAGGAACAAAAAGGAATAAATGGATAAAGACTTCTAAACAGCAGTAAGGATTTAAGAAGCAAGTTTTACTTCGTGAATTCAATATATTATCCACATATTTTAGCAAAATGTGTTTCTTTGAATAGATGTGGTAGCAGACAAATTTAAAACAACAGTGTGGGTATTACGCTTCTGACTCTACACATATGAGATAGGATCTGAAGATGATGCTACGTGATACGGACATTAAGTAGCAAATGAAAGCATTCGGCAGTGTCAAGGACCTCTTTAACTAATGTGGCTACATCTAGTTGTTCCAATTTCCTAAAGTTATTTACATTCAAAAAGAACTAAAAAAACTTACCCAAGTCATTCTTGGGACCAGGAAGCTTCGTACACTCCACTTGTTGTCCGAAATGTTGTTTCTACCATGTCTTCATGAAAAACAAAATAAAATAAAATAAAACTTTCTCTAAACACTAGAAAAGGAAAATAAAAGCAGAAGATAACTCACCAAGAGAACTTAAAACATCATAAGAGCTAAAGATTGGAAAAAAAAAAAAAAAACCATAACCAAATGAGTAACTTTCCGAAATAAACTAAACTATTACAAATGAGACAAGCACACCTAGTTAGTCAAACCAACAGAAGGAATCACTAATATCAAACACATAATATAGCGTAAATATGAATTACAACTTGTATGTTATTTGAGTAGATTAGGAGAGCAGTAATATTTTGTTTTTTACCAATAATATTCATTCTTCTAATATCTACGTATACATATCCAGACCCCCTCATCTTGATTATCTAGTATCACATAAAAGGTTGCATTTCCGTTGATGCAGTTCTGTAATGAGTGAATGACTTTTCCATCAAACTTACCTCTTCGTAGAAGTACAATCTATCCTTATTGGCCCCTTAAGACAGGGTCACGTTAATTAAGTATTTTTTATTGTTAAAGCGCTATCTGAGTTTAGTCACACTAGTTGTTCCATCGAACCTATTTATGTGTAAATATCCATGATTCTAATCAAGCAATAGAAGCATGAGTTCATGCAACTGACAATGTTTCCATAAGACATACGCTAATTGATAAGGAAATAGTAAAAAATGAACTCATTCTAAATTTGGGTCTAATCATCGGAATGGATTTCATCTATTTACGGTTATGATATTAGTCATTACCAACTCAACTAGAAAGCAAACACTGAATTTATAACCTTACTATCAAAATAGAAATGCTAAAAATATTGTCATATTAAGTTGTTTATAAAGTTAACTAAAAGGATTTACTCCAAGTTACATCCCAATTTTTAGTAGATACTAGATCTTCTTACAGAATGGAAATATGGTATGAAATCATTGTGTTTCTATTAGAAATGTACCTACATCAGGAATTTCAACTGCGACTTCGATGCAACAGAACACAGAGAGCATGGCAGAGAGACCAGAACTTGCGCAGGACAGAACCACTGTAGGGCCAACAGAATAGCACATGCCTATGTTTCAACAGTCCTTCAAGTCACCACCCTTTTCCCTCCACCTTTATTCAGGCTTCGGACCAACAATGAAAATAAATTGAGTAAAGTAGGGGTTAGTACAATTGAGTATGGATTAAAACTAAATTAAACATACAAGCATATGCAATTGATTAAGTGACACACACTTATGGATTAAAACTAAATTAAACATACAAGCATATGCAATTGATTAAGTGACACACACTTAAGAGTCTTTGCTCTAAACTTTCTAAAAATAACTACATTTGAGAAAGTTAATTTACCACATGTAAACAAAATACAGAAACCATACAAGTTCAACATATTAACTATATCAGTGTGTTCAACAGAAGCTATGTAAACAATTAATCTTTGTACTAGTCGAAAACATAAGCAAACAATATCAACAAATTATTATAAGAAGTAAAAATAAGAGTAACGAATACATACCATTACACACAAACTTTGTTAGATTTCAAAATATGTTCGTATATGGTATTAATAATTTGATCGATCTCAATACTACACTATTGACATAAAAACAAATATTTAAGCATGACTACAAAATCAATCAATACCTTAGCTTGAGTTAACTCTTTTTCTAGAAAAGGAGAAGATCAAGGGCACAATTAAATCATACAATCGCTATTATTATATGAGCATAGTGATGATGTTTCTCTTAGGAAAATTGTAATTTAACACATTGTATTACATTTAGCGTACACCACAAGCCAAGAAAAACATGCCACCTAGACAACCTGAGAAGCTGGCAAGAGTGGTAAAGCTTACCCCCTCTTCCACCCTACACTTCTTAGTTCCTATAGTTATAGCCTTCAAATAGACAAAAACAGCATAATCGTAATAGACATTCAGAGTTTTAACAAAATATGCTCTCTAAAACAAGAAGAGGGATTCACATTCATATAAAATTATAACATACAACTTAATTGCCAAACATTATATTGCACCTACTTGCCAAAAAAGCACACACAACAACAATTTCGTTCGGCGATCATCCTCAGGAGTGTATACTGAAGAGCAGAAGGCCTTCCAATCATGGTTCAGAATATTAAAAATGCCATTGGTAATCAAAATAGATACTAATTGTTGAGTACATAATTAAGATACTGATACTGTAGAATATTAGTCGATTGTTTACTTTTGAATTAATACTTGTACTCGATAATCTTAGCTTTGTATATGAGAAGTCAACATACATCACTGTCAACTATTCAAGTTATAACATCGCTACATCTCAACAATGAACTAACTAAAACCAAACATATTTAATATAATAAATAATATATAATGATTATGAAAGCAGTGATGAGAAGAAAAAAGGAGCAAGAAAACATACTTGTAATGGCGAATCGAGTTTGGAGAAGTGAAACAAATCTTGTAATCCCTTTCCCACTCCAAAAATCCTATAAAAATTGAAAAATTAGTCCTCCCAATTTTGTCAAATAAAACCCTAAAAAAAATCGGTGCTTGAAATGAAAACTTTCCTTTACTTACCTTGTTGAGATGAGAGAAGGAGAAATAGAAAAAAGAAAAATAAAAAAAGAATGGTTAATTGGCGGTGGCGGACGAAGCTAAGTGGGTAAAGGAGAAAGTTGGCTCATTTCGAACTGTCTAGTATTTTTTTTTCTAAGTGTGTTTAGTGTTGGGATTATTTTTGATAGGATTATTTTTTCTTTTGGTGGCACGTAGCCACGTATGGGCTGGAAGTGTTTGTAGAAAGTCAGAGTCTGAATGTGGCCTCACTGGGGTGTGTTTGTGTATCTAAGTAGTTATTTTTTAGTGGAGTTGTGGCACGAAACGAAAACTAAATGAGGTCATTTAAGATGGTGACATAAAGTGCGGGAGTATGCAACTATTTTGGGATAATAGTCACAAATAATCTTCAATACACAAATTTTTCCAAGAAAAAAGGATTTGTGACAGTTCTAGATCTTACTATCACAAAAAGCATTTCCAAACAGTCACAAAAGCATTTTTCTGCCATTTGTGACCATTTCGAACAGAACAGTCACAAATAATATTTTAAAACAGTCACAAAAGCCCCTTTTTCTACTAGTGAAGTGTGTCGAGTCACTTTCTAACATAGGTTCTAGAGTTTCTTTTATCGGAGTGTGCTCATCCATGGGTGTACTAAGACAAATGGGAGAAACTGTAACTTTAGGCATGTAATCTGTAGGAACCGTTATGGTTTCATGTAATGATTTACAAACCACAAAAACCCATGCGCAGCGAAATAAAGGGTTCTCACGATTTGGTTTAGAATCATACCTTTTTTATGAGTTGTGATTTTTCTAAGAATCCGAATAATTAGCAACCTCTTGATCTTCTGTTGTATTCCTATCCTTAGAATGGACGTTGTGTGGGCAACGATCTACCAGCCCCTTCTTTCTCTCTTGGCCTCTCTCACTCACAAGATCAAAATTGAATTTGGAACTTGTCTTTCTTGAGAAAACACTTGAGTATTTCGCCCAGAGAAAGGGGTTTCTTTATATAGGCTACAACAGGGACCATGAGGAGAAATTAGGGTTAGGTCTCCTGACGGGCTTGGGCTTCCCATGTTCGCCTAGAACACACTACCCAAGTCCGTCAACAAATGGCTTATTCCACTAAAGGTCATTGTTGCATTACCGCCTAAATCCTAAATTACGTGTGTTATGTTTATGGGCTCTATATTATATGCTTGTTGATCTTCTCGTGTTTAAGATATCGAATGCCTGTTGATTAAGTCAAGTTACTGACAACTAAATTAATCAACTTCTTATGTCCTTGAGTAGTAAACACTTAACCTCATTGTCATGTTGTATTAAATCCACTTGCAGGGTTTATATGACAATCCTTATCAGCTCCTCAAGGGGACATCATCAACCCGACTTCCTGCGGGCCACGGATGTAGGAACCATTATTTCAGAATAATGCAAATTTCTACAAACTGCAAAAACCCACACGCAGCGAAATTAATGGGGTTCACGGTTTTGGATAGAAAATCATACCTTTAGATTAGCTTCTTGATATCTCTGAGAATCCAATAGCTATGAATCCGAATCAACAATCAACCCCTTGATCTTCTGTTGTATTCCTTTATAATAGATTGGACGTTGTGTGGGCAATGATATACCAACCCCTTTCTTTCTCACAAAGCTAGATCCAATTTTGGATCTATCTTTCCTTGCCTCTCTTTTCAATCCAGTGAATAGTTAATTTCGGCCAAGAGAAAAATGATTCTATTTATAGGCTACAACAGGGACCATGAGGAGAAATTAGGGTTGGGCCTCCTGACGGGCTTGGGCTTCCCATGTTCGCCCAAAACACACGGCCTAAGTCCGTCAACAAATGGCTTATTCCACTAAAGGCCATTGTTGCACTACCGCCCTAATCCCAAATTATGTGTCAGCATTTATGGGCTCCATATTATATGCTCGTTGATCTCCCCGTGTTTAAGATATAGAATGTCCGTTGATTAAGTCAAGTTACTAACAACTACATTAATCAACTTCTTATGTCCTTAAGTAGTACTACTCAACCTCATTGTCATGTCGGAATAAATCCACCTTCAGGGTTTACATGACAATCTTTTTGAGCTCCTCAAAGGGACATTATCAACCCGACTTCCTGCGGGTCACAAATTCCTTCTATAATTAACAACACACCTTACATACAATGTCATTACCCAATCCATCGAGTTTGTTGATTCACAAATGAATCTCACTCATTGATGATTTAAAGCAATGTACAATTCACGTAGTGCCCGTTATTATATCCGGATTAAGAGGACAAGCATCTATAATAACAGAGGCGTTTGTTCTCTTATATAGTCAGTATAAAGAGAAACAACCTCACTTGGTCTTATCCAATACACACAAAGTGTACTAGTGTAATCCTATAGTCAAGATAGACTAATACCAGATTATACTACAACTGTACCAATGGTTTGTCCAAATCCATCTAGGTTATGAACGATTACTTATACTTTATAAGATACTGATGATATGATCTTCTGTGTGTTCACACCATATCATCTACAACATAAAGTATTAGACACATGCATATAACTAATAACATATATAATATGCATAACATTTGCCCATATGATTCTCATTTAAAATATAAAGAATTAGAGTTAATACAAAAGTAATGCTTTTAGTATATAACCCTATCAACGGATTCCTTCTATAATGAACAGCACACCTTACATACAATGTCATTACCCAATCCATCAAGTTTGTTGATTCACAAATGAATCTCACTCATTGATGATTTAAAGCAATGTACAATGCACGTAAGTGCCTGTTATTATATCCAGATTAAGAGGACAAGCATCCATAATAACAGAGGTATTTGTTCTCTTATATAGTCAGTATAAAGAGAAACAACCTCACCAGTCCTGTTCAATACACACAAAGTGTAATAGTGTAATCCTATAGTCAAGATAGACTAATACCAGATTATACTACAACTATACCAATGGTTTGTCCAAATCCATCTAGGTTGTGAATGTTTGCTTATACTTTATAAGGTACTGATGATATGATCTTCTGTGTGTCACCACACACCATATCATCTACAACATAATGTATTATACGCATGCATATAACTAATAACATATATAATATGCATAACATTTGCCCATATGATTCTCATTGAAAATATAAAGAATTAGAGTTAATACAAAAGTAATACTTTTAGTATATAACCCTATCAATAATCATCATATATAAGAACTGGAATTCACACGATACTCAGGTGGATGGTGATGGGGTTTTAATTGGTTATATATGTCAAGATGGGCTTTAGCAATTGGGTTTGTTATAGCAATACCTTGTTTCTCTTGTTGGTCAGTTTTCGGACTAGTGAGAAGAACATTAGTCTCTGACGTGGTATTGATTGAAATGGATTGGAGAGAATATAAGGTATTTGCTATTTATTGTATTTAAATTGTTTGCTTAATCATTGCTTGGTAAAGTTGGTCTGTGATAGATAGTGGAGTGGGATATGAATTTTAAATAGATGGTGATGGGAATGGTAATGGATTGTTAGTGAACCCATATTCTGATTGACCATATGGATACATGAATGGTGGTTGACTATCTGTGATGGAACTCCATGAAATGTTTGCATGATTAGAAAACTTTTGCGTGTATTGGGTACTAGGGAAATTTGAAATTTGGGGTTTGTAATCGTAAGAATATTCCATAGGAGGCTCGAACTTGGTATATTATGTGCATTGAGACACCCAATGATATGGACTACCACAACAAGAACATGGTTCTCGGTTTGCATTATAATTCCACGACGGTTGCGATGCATATTGATAAGCCATGAATGTTCAAACAAGAATGACGCACAATCTGCATAAATTCATTTGTGACTTTGAAGTTTTTGAAAAGTTTGCATCCATTGTCTATAGATTAGAAACTATGCCCTATTTTAATTTAACAGTAGGCGCAAGACTGGGTTTTGGGAACTACACGTATTGAAAGAGAAGATCGCTACTTCACCAGATGGTGTGCCACCAAGAATCTCACCCATGGTATTTCTAAGGGAGGGGAGTGAGGAAGGTGGTTGGTCCACTGGAATCTGGTAGTTTCACTACTCTCTTTGTTCGTGCTAGATGTTTATCCTAATCGACATGACTAGATTGCCTCTGCTTGATTGATTTTATCTTTTTAGTTTGGTCTATGTGACAAATAGTTCATGCAACGTCCATTCTAAAGTGGGGCCTAATCCCACTTTTGTTTTTTAGGGATCTAGTTTAGCCTTAGCGTTAATGTAAAGACGAGACTGAAACGTAAATCACAGAATCATTCAAGCATGCTTAGTAACACACAAGTATCCTCTTACACTTTGTAGCGAGGAGGTTTAGAAATTATCGCCCAAGGTGTGCGTACATGACCCTTGGGGTGAAGGCGACGTGGTGGGGTTGACGAAGCATTTGGTGTCTTGCGTGTCAACCCACCATTCGAGCTATTCCTTATGGTTACAAGTTTAATCTAACTAAGAACCACAAGTCATGTCGAAATGTGGCAAAGCCAATAAAATACAATTGGTTGCCTTCGTGGAACTAAAACAAATTTGCCTTCGTGGGCTTAAAACTATGAAAGTGGTAAACACAAAAATTTAATTATGTTTAGCTAATTAACTATTCACTAATGATTAATTAAACAAAATACGTAAAAGCTTGAAAAGTGTTCATCAAATATTGGAACTTCAACCCCCAAGTTGGGTTGAGATGCATGAGCGTGATGTTACACTATTAGCCTCGCACATCCAACTAGTCCAAGTTGGATGAATCTCCAACTCATGGTACGTAAACTTAAACCAAAAGACTAAACTTCCAAAACTTAAACTATTTTTTATTTACCCTAATTATTTTTTTTGTATTTTGACTTAATTATATGATATTATCTTAATTTAATCATGCATAAACAACAATTAATAGAAAATAAAACCTAAACATGCTACTAAACTAATTTTTATGTTTAACTTTATTGATGGATTACTAATTCATTTTAATTAATAAACATTTTTAAATTTTAAATTCCTTTTTTTAATTGAGTTCAGTACCGCGCACGCGTGTAGATTATGCCACAATGAGTTCAAATTTTCACATAAACCTTAGAATCTTGTGTAGTTTGCTTTCCCGGTCCTAACTTTTTGTCCCTGGAAGTACAACAAAAAATTCGAAAGAGGTCAAGTTGTTTTCGCGAGACAAAAATAACGAAAATAAAACAAAAACGTAAAAAAGAAACGAAAAGGAAAAAAGGATGAGAGTGGGGGTTCCCCTTGGAGCAATTTCCAGTTTGTAGCACAAGCCCTTAGTCTTTAGAACGGCAGCGGCACCATTTTGATAACACCTTTTGTTACGTAAGAGATTTGAATCTCTTCTTTGGCGAAAGTGCGAATTCAAAGATTTTCCTTACTCACGATCTTCGTGTTCATATAGTTTGGAGTGAAGATTCGAACCAACCTAAATTCTAGGATCACTTACAACTTGGTTTTTACTCTTTTAGGGAACTAGTGAGTAAGTTTAAATATGATTATATTAATACTAAATATTTGGTTTCTTTACTATACAAAAATTAAAAACATTAAGTTACAAAATCATGCAACTAAGACACAATAAAATTTTACTAAAACAAAAGTGGAGAGTTAATTCTCCTCATGTGAAGATTACTTTTGTTATTTGATTTTTATAAGTGCATTAAAATCTTCCTAGAACTCATAGACAAGTTCTACTAAAAGAAAACTTGATCCCTAACAAATATGACTCATCTCTAAGCTCATACATGCTAGCATGTGGAACCAAGCAATGACTTATCTCTAAGCTCATCACTTAATCCCTAACTAGACTCTACACCAACTATCATTTTGGGATAGGATGTAGGCCTAGTTGTTATTCCTAAACACTTACTAAACCAAATAACAAGACTTTTCCCTCACATGAGTGTTATTAACTCCCCACAAAGGGAAGGTTTAGCTCATGATCCTTGGGCTAAAACTAAAACAAGTGGGAATGTAAAAAGAGAGAGAACTAAAAGAAGAAGAAAATATATATTTATAAACTCACTTGCATGAAGAAGTGAGAATTTTTCAAGAGGAACTCAAGGTTTCCTCCATTAAAACTATTACAAGCTTTTTTTCCAAAACCAAAAGCTAAAAACTATCCAAAAACTAAAGAACTAAAATAATACATGGTAAAGAAAAATAAGTCAAAGGAGTAAATGGAGTGTCCCCCCCTTGTTTTGTTTTCTTCTCTATTTGAGAGAAATCTCATTTCCTCCCACGTGAAACATCAAACCACATTTACTTCATTTTTATCCACCACATTAAAACAAAGTGACATCTTGCCTTTTTTTCACTATTAACACCTAATCTAATTAATTACATACAATGTATCAACTTTTCACCAATAATTTGGCATTTTTGTCTTGACATGCTCCATGATTGATGACTCATCAAATCTTACGGGCCCGTATAGTGGGTCCACGTGAAGTCAAGTGGCGGTCCAGTTTTTTGGTAATTTTACAACTTCCCGCCTATACGTAGAGTTCATCGCCCTGATTACCTGAGCAGCTCACTTGTCGCATTCGGAATCCTAGTTCAAGAGGTAAGAGCTTCAGAAGTTTGATGCTTCTGTGCGGATTTGTTGGGCTTTACATGGCTGATTTGGAAGAATTCATATATACGTCGTTCCCACGTGCTTTAACGCAGGTTTAACCAATATTTTCATGTTTACTGCGAATACCTGCAAAAGTATGAAAATAATTTTTTTTTATGATTATTAAACGCATAATTAACCAAATTTATATGTCTCAATGGGGTTTCATATTACAATTTTTGGGTGCTTATCATTCATCTCTATTTGGGTTCATACCTCAACATGAGCTATGAACAATTATTATTCTTCATACTTCAACATAATGTATGATCAGTAGGTGTGGTATGTAATATTCTAGATAGGCGTGTGCATTGACGTTTACGATATATAACGTTCGATGGTTTTTTCTTACAAGACCTTAATCTCATGCAAGGCTAAGTCTAATATGAAAGAACAAGAACAGCAGTCAAACAATAGTCTGATTATACTAGAATTAAACTCCTCTGATAGAAGAAATGAGGAGTGAAAAAAAGAACCTGAATGCCACCTTGCTACGCTTATGAATAGTGTATTTAATACGAATCTTAGTGTCCTATAGAAGCTTGGAATACTGAACCAGCAATTATTTCCAACAAAAATATGAATTGTAAGTAACTTGTGTAAATCAAGCTTTCTTCAGAGGGGCGTGGGCGTGCTCAAATATAAGGTAACTAGGGCGCGTGCGCGCTGTAAAAGAAAACTGAAGAAAAATGCAAACTTAGGTTACTAGAGGCTAGGGTGCGGGCGTGCTCAAATATAGGTATAATAGGACGTGTACATACTCCAAAAATTTTGAAATTTTTATAGTAGGTTGCTAAGACATCCAGTAAGTATCCTGTAAAATTTAAGAACAATCAGAGTTACGAAAGTACTTCTACTTCTTTGCAAAGTTTGTGAAATAGTTTTCAGACACAATTCAAACAACTGAATGGTTAACCAATCAAAACAAAGCCAAAAATCGCTAAAATTTTACTAGAGACTCTTGACAAACTATACGTGTTCCTGTATACTTTTAGAGCAATTGGAGTTCTACAAACCCTCCTTATCGGTTGTTGTTCCAGAAATTAAGTGTTGCAAAACTGCAGAAACACACTGGAAACAATCCACTAGTTAGGTGGTCAAAACAAATAAAAGACTCTTCAAATTTTTACTGCAAACTCCTGATCTACGATACATACTCCAATAAAAATCTTAGAATTTTTGGAATTGCCTAAGTAACCCTACTCGTCATATTTTCCAGAAACTTATGGTGTGAAAGCTGAAATATAGCAGTGTAAAGATGGTAATAGTTCACTAGTAAAAACAACTAGGAAAAATCTAAAATAATTTCAGTAAATCAACAACACCTTAACAATTATGCCTAAATATTTTCAGAATTTTCAAAATTTTAAAAATACCTTTACCGCAGTATTCTTCACTGTGAGTTCGCAGTCTTAAGGGAGCGCGGGTTCGCCCTGTGCAAGGCAAAAGGAAGGGCAGATGTGCTCTTAGTTTAAAACAGTGAATATCAAGTTTGAACAATAACGAAAATATGAGAAACAAGAATGAAAAATTAAAAGGGTGGCTGATAAGCACCCAAAACTATAATATTAAACCCCAAGAGGCATAGCATTTTGGTCGATTATGTGTTTAATAATCATGTAATAATTATATTTTCATACTTTTGCAAGTTTCCACAGTTAACATGAATATAATGATAAAACATGCATCGAAGTACGGAAATACTGGAATATCTGAAGTCTTCCCACTCAGCCCAGTGAAGCCCAACAAAGCCTGACTAGAGCCAAAGTTTCCAAAGGAACAAAACCAGTGCAGAACGAGTGCACATATAAAGAAGCAGCAAACTTTCAAAGTTCACATCTTATAAATCTTGATGCCGAAGTTGGCTAGTGAACTGCCAGAGCGACCAGGGCGACAAACTCTATGCAAAGACAAAAAGTTGTAAAAATGCCAAATTCGGTGCCGCCACTGGACACACTACGTGGACCCACTCTGCAGGCCCAAAAGGCATGACGAGTCAGCATAGGCAGATGGCAAGTGATGGTCACAATTTGGTACCACCTTGCAATAGGAGAAGACACGTACCAATTCAAAGCAGGTGGTTCGAATTGAATTTGGCTGAAGACAAAACATTAATAAGGAAAAGACAAAAGGCAAATTAAACCAGGTAAAGACAAAACTTATTCTAGAATCCGGATTATGCTGCTCTTGTGAGAATCCGACAAAACTCATGGAGAAGGTTATGCTGCTCTTGTGAGAATCCGGATTGACTCTTTAATATTCTAGAATCACTGCTTAGGAATTAGGTGTAGATTAGACATCCGGTCCCAAAATGACTGAGACTGTACAAATTTGGAGTGTTGATGCTCCAGAACAGTCTCGCGAGAGACCCAAAATGTCTCGCACGCAACTCTCTAGTATCAAACAGCTCGCCAATTTGTCCAGCTGATGTAGAATCGAACCAGGAGCTGAAATGGTATTCCAGAGATGAAATATTATTTCAACTTCTTATGCTAGTGTGATACGGCTCAGAGATGTGGGCATTTCGCTAGGGATCAATACTCGACGTCGTCTCGGATTTATCTATGAACTCGAGACGAATTAGAACTGTAGTGATGTGGTAATATAAATTGCTGAAAAATGATTCTTGCATGAGTATGATTAACCCTCTCCCTATTTCTCTATCTTTGTTTATTTACATTGAAATCACCGTTAGTAATTTACATTATTTACATTACCGTTAATTTAATTAAACCAACTAAAAAACCTAAAATCCTACTCACTAAAAGTTGTAATTCCAGTTGTGAACCTTGCCGAGCCCTAAGGTCTGGACGATCTCTTACTCGACCTATCCTACCAAACCCACGTGAGTAAGATAACTTGACTAAATGGACGACTATACAGATTTTGGACTTTGGACTTTGGTCTTCGGACTACGGACTGTAGACCTCGGACTTAAGTATAAACCCAATAACGTCAATGAACGTTTTATCAAATGGCATCGCTGCACGCCGAAGGACTCTGGACATTTAACGTAATAACTGAAATACATCAAACATAAACCCCCTCCCCTACCCCCTCATCTTTTTAATTTCCATTTCTTTTGCAATACTAAAGTGCTACGTACCTATTTGCCTTAACTTTTTCTACTAGCAGATATCTGTGAACCAAATCTTGTTTATTTTTATTAGCATAATGTAAGTATTCCGTAGGAACTTGAAGCATTGAACTGACAAAAGAGTCTCGGACGAGACTATATTAGTAGCACGCGAGACTAACCTGGAGTATCAACACTCTGGTTTTCAGGTACATGCCACTTTCTTTCTCAGTACTATTTTAGACTCTCTAGTCCTGTTTATCCACCATCGAGTAAGTTTACGAGCTCAGGAGTAAAATTCGATCATTGTAGGAGGAATCGCGGGACGCTAGGTTTTGAATTCTTAAATTCCTTAAACTTTGTCGGGGATATTAATTTGTTGTTTGCTATAACCTATTTTACCTCGCATGTTTGTGTGTTGGCATGAGAACTCTTGGCATGTAAATATGGTTCGTCATTACATATTCATGTCAATACGATTAATATGATTCGAATATGTTTAGATGTATGCATAATTTCAAACCACCTACTTATAATATTTTTGTATGTGTATGTAACATCAATTCATGTACGCGGTATTCATTTGCATGAGTTCGTTCTCAACATTCCCCTAGCTCACATATAGTTGCACGTATCGATAGCTATAGATTATTGCATGCGTAGGACATATGTATACTCACGTATAAGTAATATAGTGTTGCATGTGTAGACTTCCTGTGTAAAACTAGCATGTGTTAATTGTATGTTTAGTTTTCTATTTTGGCATCTATCATTTTTAATTGCATGTTTCGTAATCACGTCTCCAAAATACATTAATTACATAAACTAAAAAAATAATAAAAATAAAATAATAAAAAAATAACAAAAATAAAAATAAAAAATAAAAATAATTAAAATAAAAATAAAAAATCCTAATAATTAAAATTTCATCATAATCATCATAATAATACCCTGCATAATACACTATCATAAATCATCATCATATTCTATCAGTGTCTAGAAAACTTGAAAAATTGAGGTTGCCTAATTAAGGAACGTGCTAGCACGAACAACCTCCCTCAATTCTCTCAGGTGACCTGAGCTGCTGGAATATTCACACGTTATCTTAGCTTACCTGCTCAAGTTAGCAACAGCTCAGGAAGACGTGCTTCACCTCCCTCCTTCCTTAATTTTAAATCCTCCTGTCATAATTTGTTCCTTATGAGCCTTGAATTAAAACTTGTGTTTGTATGAGACTACGGTCTGGTACTAATAAGGAATTAGAACTTACATATCGTCGTCGGAAATACAATAAACAACTGCTTAAGTTATCTCCTAGACATAGTTCCTCCTCCGTAAACCAACCTCGTCAAATATCTCCGTTGCCATTATCTCCTTTAATTATGGCCCAAAAAATCCCATAGTCGAGAAACCCCCTTTCAAATTTCTATACTGCCTTACAAGAAGGACCTACTTCCTGCATTAAACTCGATTAGATTATATGAGATTTTCGCATTCCGCCAAATATTTTCGGGTTGTTACCTGTTTACCATGGTCTAGACCATGAAAAACCGTACAATCACCTTTGTCGGATGCAACAAGTAGTCACCACTTTCCGCCATCCGACCGTTACTAATGAACAAGTTTTGCTTAGGTTAAGTTGTATCCCTTCACCTTGGCTGATAAAGCTTCAGCTTGGCTCGCAGGCGAAGCGCCACAATCCCTTGACACATGGACCAAGTTGGTACAAGCATTCATGAGAAAATTCTATACTCAGAAGAAAACTACAGAAATGTTTCAGAAGATTCAATTCTTTCGCCAACATCCCCAGGAATCCTTTTTGGAAGCATGGAGCAGATTTACGGATCTGCTTCTCGAATGTCCCCGTCATCAACTCGACACCACTGTCTTAGTCCGTTCATTCTTTAATGGTGTCTCTGACCATCAAAAGGAAACATTAGATATCATGAACGGCAATTGTTTCATGGACAAAGGCGCTACTGAAGCATACACTTTCCTGGAAAAACAGGCTTCACGAAGCACCCATTGGGGAAACACTGATTCTTCCATATCTTCTAAAGACACTCCTACCAAAGTTACGTCTATGTTCGAGGTCAAACCCGATCCGGAATTAAAAACTCTGATCGAGTCCCTAAACAAAAAGGTCAATGCTCTTTCGGTTCAAGTAAATGATCAAAAACCCAAACAAGTCATGGCTGCCAACCCTTCCCCATGTCCTCTTTGCTTAAGTCCTGAGCATGCTGATTCTTATTGTCCTTTGGTATACGAGTGCCCCTCCCCAATCTTCTGAAGAGGCTTGTGCTTTTAACATCCCTAATGCACCTTGGCAACAATATCCGAATTTGGCTTGGGAACCTGCCCAACAACAAGCTCCTCCGGGTGTCAACAACGCTCCTGTACGACCACCCGCGAACTATAATTCCTACCGTCAAGAAAATCCTCCGTAATTCCAACAAGGGCAAAGTAATTTTCCAAACAATGCAAATATAGGGTATCAAAACAACAGCAACCTTGTTCCCGCTAATCAAGGATATGGCTACCAAAATCAAACTGTAAACAATAACCGTGAACTTGTTCCTACTGCTCCACTGGTACAATCCGCTGCTGATAAAACAGTTGAAACTTTTCTGACTTACATAAATCAACAGAATCAAATCTTAGCATCTATCCAACAGTCTCTTCAGCTGTTAGCACAGGATAAAAGTTAAAAGGGCGTGTTCCCTGGCCAAGCAGTTCCAAACCCTAAGCCTACAAACACTGCCTTTGAACTCAACAATGCACCAGGATCTAGTAATCCAAGCCAAGGTGAGGTAAATACCATTACCACTCTTCGTTCTGGCCGAACCATCGACAATCACATACGTATGCCAGACGTCGAATCGACGGAAGCCACAGCTGACGTCCTTCCAACTCCTACCTCGCAACCTATAGCGGACGAAGTTGTTCCTTCCAAATCTACACCCACGTCCCTAGGGAAAGACGCCACTGATCCTTATGCGCGATTCAGCCCAAAAGCTCCATTCCCTACCCGTTTGGCAAAGAACAAACCAGACGAACATTTCGATAAGATCCGTGAAACCTTCAAAAATTTGATCATAAACCTACCTTTTCTAGATGCACTGAAGCATTTAACCAAGCATGCTAAATTTTTGAAGGACAGTGCACCACCAAACGACGTACGAATGTTCCTCAACAAGCATTCCTCATTGAGCAGTTTCCCTCGATTACAACTACCAATGGTATGGTTAAATACAAGGACCCAGGTTGACCAACTGTACCATGCATGTTAGGCGACAAGTATACTGCTACCGCACTTTTAGACCTAGGTGCCAGTGTTAACCTACTTCCCTACTACTTATTTAAGCAGTTAGGTCTTTATGAATTAAAACCTACCAATATGACTCTGCAACTCGCGGATCGCTCCATCAAGTACCCCAAAGGGCATAGTAGAAAACGTTATAGTCAAGGTCCAAGATTTTTACTACCAAGTTGATTTTGTCATTCTAGATACCGAAGTGGCCTATGACTCCATTTCTATCATCTTGGGACGTCCATTTCTTGCAACTGCTAACGCTCTCATAAATTATCGGGACTATTCAATGACATTGTCTTTCAGGAACCTTTCTGTCGAACTCAACGTGTTCAAATTAATGAAACAATTTCCCAATCCTATAATGGAGGGTGAGATTAGCTTGGTTGATAGTCTGGCACAGGATTATTTCATAAACTCTTTTCCCGAAGACGAGGTACACCAATTTCTTTCTTTTGATAATCTTGAGTTTGACGATGACTCGTACATTAAGGATGTCCACACATTATTAGAGTCAATACCACTATTTGACCCTACTACTACATTGCCATCTGATTCAGAAGAACCGAACTCACTCTTTTTCATTGAATAGATGGCCCCTCACGAAACCTTGATCCCCACTCCTCCAACTCCAGATTTAAAACCTCTCCCCTCTGATTTGAAGTACGTGCATCTCAATCCCGATGGTAGTCACCCTATAATAATTTCTTCTCACTTGACTACCGACGAAGAAGCACGTTTGATTCGTGTCATTCGTGAACACCGCTCCACTATCGGATGGTATTTAGATGATATTAAAGGAATAGACCCTAGTGTATACACGCATCGCATACATCTAGATGACGTCTCAAAGACATCGCGAGAACCGCAACGTCACTGAAAGAAGTGGTGAGGGAGTAAGTTTTACGCTTACTTGATGCGGGTATCATATACCCTATCTCTGATAGTGACTGGGTTAGTCCTGTCCACGTTGTTCCCAAAAAGTCTGGCATTCAAGTTGTACAAAATGAAAATGGTGAATGCATATCCACTCGCATTCCACTAAAATGGAGAATTTGCATTGACTATCATAAACTTAATGCCATAACACGTAAAGATCACTTCCCTCTCCCATTCATTGACCATATGCTAGAACGTTTAGCCGGTCATGCTTACTACTATTTTCTTGATGGCTATTCTGGCTATTTCCAAATTGTCATCGATCTTGCCGATCAAGAAAAGACAACTTTCACATGTCCCTTTAGAACCTTTGCATACAGACGAATGCCTTTTGGTCTTTGCAATGCCCCATGCACCTTCCAACGCTGCATGCTTCACATTTTCAATGATATGGTGGAACGTTATATGGAAGTCTTCATGGACGACTTTTCTATTTATGGAAATTCCTTTGACGACTGCCTATCCAACCTTTCTAAAGTGTTAACGCGTTGCAAAGAGAAAAATCTGGTACTTAATTGGGAGAAGTGTCATTTTATGGTGATCAAAGGAATTGTTCTAGGTCATATTGTTTCGAAAGACGGGATAGAGGTTGATAAAGCTAAAATTGTTAAAATTGCTTCGTTACCTTTCCTACGTACAGTTCGTGATATCCGTGCCTTTTTAGGCCATGCTGGGTTTTACAGGCGATTCATTCAGGATTTTTCTAAAGTTGCTCAACCCTTAACCAATCTCCTGCTTAAAGATGCGGTATTCGACTTTAATTACAATTGCAAACAAGCTTTTGAAACTCTAAAAACTGCCATGACAACTGCTCCTATCATTCAACCCCGATTGGTCTCAACCATTTGAACTGATGTGTGATGCTACTGACTTTGCTATTGGAACCATATTAGGCTAACGACGTGATGACAAACCCATTGTCATTTACTACGCTAGTAAAACTCTTAATGATGCTCAACGAAATTACACAACAACTGAGAAAGAGTTCCTAGCTATTGTCTATGCTTTGGATAAGTTTCGCCCTTACCTAGTTGCATCATCCACCATCGTATATACTGACCATGCCGCACTTCGATACTTACTCACAAAAAGGATGTGAAACAGCGATTGTTCCGCTGGATCCTTCTCTTGAAAGAATTCACCCTGGAAATCAAAGACAAGAAAGGAACCAAAAATGTCGTGGCCGACCATTTATCAAGATTGGTTGGTGACATTGATAGTGATTCTGAAGCCATCTGTGATTCCTTCCTAGACGAATATTTATACTATATTTTCTCTTCTCCATGGTACGCGGATATCATTAACTACCTAGTTACTGAGGAAGTTCCTTCCTCTTGGTCACGTCCTGATCATAAAAAGTTCTTATCCACTGTAAAATATTATTTCTGGGATGACCCCTACCTCTTTAAGTATTGTTCCAACCAACTCATTCGTTGTTGCATTCCCAACTGGGAGCACACCGACGTTTTATCCTTTTGCCATGAACAATCTTGCGGAGGTCATTTTAGTGGGAAGAAAAATGTGGCCAAAGTGTTACAATGTGGTTTTTACTGGCCTACTCTTTTTCACGATGCACACGAACATTGTATAGCTTGCATTCGCTGTCAAAACCTAGGTCGAATTACAAAATGCAATATGATGCCCCTAAATCCTATCTTGATTGTGGAAATTTTTTATGTTTGGGGCATTGATTTTATGGGACCTTTCCCTATTTCTCAAGGTTTTCTCTACATTCTAGTCTCTGTGGACTATGTGTCCAAATGGATTGAGGCACTCGTATGTCGCTCAAATAACCATAAGATTGTCGTGAAATTTGTAAAAGAAAATATTTTCTCTCGTTTTGGTGTCCCTAAAGCTATCACCAGTGATGGGGGTACACATTTTTATAATAAAATATTTGGGTTTTTAATGAAGAAATGTGGAATTACTCACAAAGTTGCTACTCTATATCACCCACAAACGAGTGGCCAAGTGGAAGTCTCCAACAGAGAGATTAAGTCCATTTTGGAGAAAACTGTCAATCTATCAAGAAAGGACTTGTCTCTCCACTTATCGGATGCCTTGTGGGCATACCGAACAGCATTTAAGACACCTATCGGGATGTCTCCTTACCGCATTGTTTTTGGAAAAACTTGTCATTTGCCAGTTGAACTTGAGCATCGTGCCCTTTGGGCCATCAAAAGCCTCAACTACAATATCAACGAGGTAGGCGAGAAGCAAAACTGCAATTAAATGAGCTTGAGGAGATTCAGAGTGATGCTTATGAACTCTCAAAATCCTAAAAGAGTGCACGACAAGCACATTTTGCGTAAAGATTTTAAAATTGGCCAAAAAGTTTTATTGTACAACTCCAGATTACACATTTTTCCTTGTAAATTGAAAACACGATGGTCTGGTCCTTTCATTATGTCAGTTGTGACCCATTATGGGGCAATCTCTTTGCTTAATCCACAAGATAACAACGAATTTCAAGTCAATGGACAACGCCTAAAACATTACCATGAATTACGCTCCTCAGATGTTGAATAGACTCTTCTTTAGGATCCAGTCTACATAGACTAGATGTTTTGTATGGTGTACTCAATCTTGTTTCTATAGAGGGTATGCCATTTTGGTAGCCGGGCCATCTTCTATTTTATGATCTCAAAAGTTCTTTGAAGTGTGTGGTTGCAAGCGCCGGAACCTTAGTCCACAAAAACTCTATTTTAGAACTGAGTATAAATGTCTTTTGCAACACCAGCAAACATGCCTATCGGTAAACGAGGGGTACCTAAAATTTCACTTCCTTCCTTCTCTTCCCTTTTCTACTCTCTGCCTCGCGAATTTCAGTTAATCATTTGGTGTAAGTCTCACTCATCATGAATAGGGAATGGTCGTAGTACTTTTGTTCATAAACGACGTGCACGAAAGATGGGATGGTGTATGCATTGTCAAACACGCTTCTGTCCAGGTCTTGACTTCCTATCCGATACTAGCCAGTTTAAGGTATACTTTTGTCTAACACTAGCTGCGCAGGATAATCTTCGTCGCCGCGCCGTTTCTCCCACGGGTTGGGAATCATCTTGAGAATCTGACGTTAAAAGACTAGCAAACGTCTTGAGGATCTGACGTTAAAAGACTCACCTTGTAGATATATATATATATATATATTGTTGCCTTTTATAAAAAATTCCCTGTGCATTAAGTTGTGCGCATAGAGATTCGTGTTCAACCTCGGATGTTGTATACTTGGAACACAAACGGGTAATGGATTCCACCAGACCAACCCCTAGAATTGGTTACTTTGAGTTCCCCTTGGGGCGGTTTGAGGGTAACCGTATGTAATAAGGGCAATATTATTAGACCATAGCGCACACGGTCTAGGATGGTACCGTCCTGCCCCTAACCCCATAATACATAAAGGTAAAGCCACAGTCTGGCTGGATTGGGTTCACTCCAGAGCTGACATGACAGTTGACTATGAAATTAGATGGTAACTCTTCTGGACATCCAGTGTTTTTCACATAATCTCCCTTGTTTATAAATAAAACACCCTCCTTCTTTTCAAAAACTCTTGTGACCTTTGAGAATGACTCATATAATTGGATAGAATTTTTTGTGCCAATCATTTCGATAACTCATTCATCCAATTCGGAGTCCGAACGAGTCGTGGGTGAGCATTTACATTTTTTAGGCTTATTTCGGGCTTTAGGCTTGATTTGGGCTTGGGAATTTTTTTGGGCCCAACCAAATCTCATATTCTCGGTCCATTTAAACCCGAGACAACCTACCACACGCGTCACCCTTACAACTTTCGTCTTCCCAAAAATCTGGATCTAGTCCCCCTACGCTTTAGTCTCGCACGAGACAAGCCCACGTTATATCCAGGTCTCACTGACGACTCCTATAGCTCCAAATCCAATTCCCTTCGTCAGCAAGTCCCATTTCTCCCTCTCATCATAAATCAATAGCCAACCTATTCCTAAGAGCACTAATGGCCGGAAACAGGAGAATTTGTGTGGAGAAAATTTTTTGAGCTCTATTTGAAAATGGGATGTTTGCTCCATTCTTTGATAATGAAATACACTCTAAAGGATGGGAGTACTTGTTGTATGCTAATGGCGGGCTATATTCTAAGGATTTGGTGATGAAATTTTACGACAATGGGAGCTTTAATGGCGACCATTTTTGGGTTACCGTCGACAGTGTGGGCCACGAAGTCACACCCATTTTGATCTCCGAGATCACGAGCATTCCTCTAGTCGACCACGTGCTGACTCAGTAGCAGTTCATGTACCCATGGACTTACGACCTAATGCTCGACATGCTAATCGAGGGTGAGTACAACATAGATGGGAAATGCGCGTATCAATGCTCGGTGCGACGGAACTAGCTGGCTGGGACAGAACGTCATTGGCACCTCAAAGCCCTCAGACATCAACAAGACTTTCCTCCACCTTCTCTGGATCCTCCAGGAGCGAAAGGGTAACTTCTGCATAGTTACCTTTCTTTTTGATATTATTACGCATGTCACTCTCAGGTCAGCCCTTCTTGCCGTTCTTGTAACGCAAGTTATGATTAATTTGGGTTTCCTGTCTGCCACCCCGATACTCCCTATACCACTATATGAGAATATGCTTGTCTTCAAGAAATTCATACTAGCCCCTTGGGAACCCACAGCACCAATGGCTGCTGAGCACGCTAACGTAGGCCCATATCACCCACCCTACTTTGATGAGACTGCTATGAGTAAGATGAGCCATCCCATGGATGCCTTACGTGATGTGAACAGTGGTTTGAGAGACATGTACACTCGCTAGGTATCGATGAAACATACCTTGGGCGAGTTAAAGACGGATATGACCACTCGCCACGAGTCACTGACAGCCAGTATGGGCGAATTTCAGCAGGAAATGCGAGCTTCCATGAATGTATTTCAGGACCAAATGACTACTCGCCAGAACAAGTTCTAGCAAATGTTCATGGCGAACCAACATCAGTTTCAGGCTCAGGTGATGGATACTCTATGTGATATCCAGGAGCAGTTAGCCTCCACAGGAGCTCGTCCTGCATGCCGTCGCAGGACTCCTGGTTCTTCTTTTACAGCCCCCAAGGATTCGTAGTAGATAGTTATTTTCACCATTCCTGTATATTATTTATGTCGGATATTTTATTTACGTGTTTGCATTTTTATTTTCAAACCAGGGACGTCTGTTAATTCCTACATTCTCTAAAATTTCTGCCTTGTTAATAGTATATTAGTTATCTCCAATATTATTTTATATAGGTAGAAACATATATAATAATATTAGTAATAATAATTTATATAGATATAAATAAAAATATATACATATATATTTTAACCTCACACTTAACGGCAAATTTTACTGTAAACTAACGTTTTACAAAACGGTCATGAAAACGCACCAAAAACGGTCAGAAAACGGTCATGAAATCGCATCTAAAAACGGTCAGAAAACGGCTCAATTTTCTTCTATAAATAAGTTCAACACATTCTTCACATTTCACTCCTTTCATCTTCTCCTCTCTCCACTTCTTATTCTAAAAATCGTTTTTAGATCGCTCCAAGTTTCAAGATTCATGGATGCACTAGAAAAGTTTGAGCAGTAGCAGATTGAATATGCTACTCAAGTCTTCGTGCTCGGTTGTTTTATTATAGTAATGTTGTTAATGTGGCATATAGTTCTATCTAATATTTAGGTTTGTATTTTATTTCCCGTATCATTATGATGTGTTTCCACACCTCTGTACGTTCTTACATCTTATTGTAATATTATATTTACATCTTCCTTTGCCTTCTACTTACGCTATTTATTTACATCAAAAAAAAAAAAAAGGGGCACTCCTTGTCACATGCCCCATTCTTCTCATCCACACTACATCAACGTTTGCGCCATATTTTAGAAGATACACGTAGTTTAACTACCCTATGACACCTCAATCCGTATTTTCTACATCTTCGGATTGTGCCTATTTATAACAAGGATAGACACCTCTAAACACCAACTTCCCTTTTTCCGCTGAATTTTCTTCACCACTCCATCTTTAATGGCCCTCACTCGAATTTTCGTGCCCGAGCAAAATTTTAAGGAAAATTTCCAAAATGGTCTTTTTCATCCATTTTTTGACATAGAAATTTTACGTCGAGGATGGTAGCCTCTTTTACATCATAAGCAAGCATTTTTATCCAGAGAATTGGTCATGTTGTTCTATAAAAGCGGTTATTTCCAAAATGGGCAATTCTTTGTCCGTGCAAACGGATGCGAGTGTGAATTGACTATGGAAATCATCTCCGAAGTACTTCAAATTCC
Source organism: Coptis chinensis (assembly GCF_015680905.1). Lineage (NCBI taxonomy): Eukaryota > Viridiplantae > Streptophyta > Magnoliopsida > Ranunculales > Ranunculaceae > Coptis > Coptis chinensis. The sequence goes on from NC_141463.1 coordinate 43,086,184, forward strand.
CATTACAAACCAAGGAGTACACCTTTAGAATTCACCTTTCGACAATATCAGGCATCTGATGTTTGCAACTATCCTTTACGGTGAATATAACCGGAAAAACCGTATTGTTTATCAGTGATCCTTGCAAAAGAACCAATTATCTGTGATCCAATGGCTAGCTCATATGTGCTCGGCACGTCTAAGATTTCCGAAATAACAAAACCCCTCCTCCATCTACTCTGGGTCTTGCAGAACAACTGCAATGATTTTTGCATTATTAAATTTCTCTGGAACGCGATCGCACGTGCCAGGAAAAAGGCAGGTCCTTTGCCAACCATTGTGACACTTATCATGATATGTTAGGGTTTTTCTAGTACTTCTCCTAATACACCTCTCAGAACAGCTAACATCCTTACCATTTGCTCAGTTTGTAGGAACGGTTTCTGGAATCCCGACGTTGCAAAGAACCATGTCAGTACAGAAACCGAAGAAGCTTGTTCCACTGACAACATCTTCACTGAAAATGCATTAAGCAATGTATTTAATCCTATGGAAGGCCTTCGTTTAATTCAACAAGGACTGATGGCATTATATAAACGTTAGAACATTATCATCACCAATCTCTTTGAATTTCACGACCTGCGGACAATACAAGAAGAGGAACAAGCACAATTCTTGCACAGCCACAACCTGTTCTCGGCAAATCACACTCTCATAATGGAGAACCACGCCGAGATTTACCAGACACAGAGTGAAATTATGCAACGAGCTGTTGCACGGATTGACGGCATCGAAGATCTCATAAATAGATTCCTCTCACAAAAGGATCCTCGCCGTTACTTGGGCCCATGACACAATTTAAATTTTGCAATTTTATGTTCTTCGTTATTTTATTTTTAGTTTTTAAATATAGTGCAATTTTCCTATGTTAAATATATGTAATTTGTTTTAATTTCCATCATATTATCACTTTTGTTTATCTTCGTCTACAGGTGGTATCTTTCTTCACACGTCTTGTACGATGGCAGCTCCAAAGATGATTCTAGAACAATCTTTCCATTCGTTGCTGAATTCTCCTGCATATGGACATCTTTTCAGAGACTTCATCACTCGAGTCGGTTGGAACTCCCTTATTCTACACCCGCAGCAGACATATTCCCCAGGTTTGGCAACTTAATTTTACGATCAATTGGAAGATCTACCTCCTGTACAGGGTTTCCCTTTGAATGGATTTACAATTCGTATTGGTAACACCCGCCACCCTTTTTACGAGCCAGCAGTTGCTATGGCTCTGGATCTTCCTCCTTTTCAGCCAGACATCCCCATTCAATACATGATAGAAAACAACTTTAACGACTATTCTTGGGAAAAATTTGCCGCCCGTTATGGCGATGGCCTTGCCCAAGTCAATGAACGTGCAGAAGCTGGCCGATGGCCAGACATCACTATTGGAACTGCCATGTTATTTATTCTTCTAAACATCATGGGGGATTTGCATTTTTCCACTGCATCAAAGTCAGCTTGTAAGACGTTCCATGCACTAGCCCAGCAACATACCGCCTTCGACATCACAGACCTAGTAATTGAGAACCTTAAGAGGGCTCGGTCTTTTCGGCATCACTATATCACCCTGCCAATTACAACATGCAGGATAGTGAGGACGTACTTCCCACAGTTTGCGGCCACTTTTCAGGATTGGGTAAAGGTCGACTCTATGTGTCCAACAAACAAGATAATTCGTTCTTTGCGATTTCGGACATGGCGGCACCCTACAAGGTATCTGAAGAAAGTTCGTTCCTTCTCTGATGACCATAAAATGATAGCTCATCTGGACACTGCAAAGAAGAGGAAGTGGAGCGAAGTCTGGAAAGCTATGATAGATTGGCGTGACGCAAAGGAATGACATTTCTACAGAGACGAAGCAAGGATGGACCATCCCCAAGTTCGTAATTGGGGAAATGTGAGTTGATGTACATATTTGTTTTACGTTTTGATATGAAATAAATAAATAACCTAACAGTGTGCTAATCTAACAGTGTGCTTTCACTTTTATGATGTATAATATATAGTGTGTTACAATAAATTTTTGTGGAAGATGTCAGCTATATTTTTGCTCAAAGCCTCTCACGCATACTTTTTCCTCCTCTTAACACTTTGAGGACACAGCATCCAACTGTTTGGGGGTGGTGAGAACCTTTCACAAAAATTAAGCATGCATAGTTGTATATAGTTTCCTTTATGTCTAAATAAATGTATTTAGTGACAAATTCTCGTTTTCTTTTCTGTGATGAAAAATATTTAGAAATCTCACCCTAGCATCAGAATTAGGACTTGTTCTTAGAAACTTAATTTAATACATATGCAATAGTTTTTACATTTTTTTATGAGCATTCATGCACTGACTATCATTAAATGTACTCAGCAGTAAGTTTCTGGGACCCACGGTTAGATAACTTAGTTTCCATATCCTGTAAGAATCTAACCAAAAAACCTCAAAATGTGTGATATGTGAGTAATGACACAGAGGAGTATTTTTTTCTGAATAGAGAAGTTCACACATCTACTTACTTGATCACTACCCAAATCCTAGGCAAGAATTTAGGCCTTCTTTGGATCGATATAGCAAAAAATTCACACCTGTAGAAATTTTTTTTATCGCTAGTCTCCCCATTTAACCTTTCATTAATCCTTTCTATTTCACCAAAAAAAATCATTACCCATCTATTAACCACAAATAAATATGCCTACCTAGATGATGAGTATGAGAAATAGGATGAAGTGCAGAAAAATGAAGAGAAAAACCTTGTCACAAATCAAAATCAGTTACCTGCTTCAGAAGAAAAGAAAAATAAAAATAAAAATATGTTTCCAAAAATCAAAAGAAATATCAAAGTTAGAATTTCCCTCAAAATCAAATCAAAAGGGAATACAAAAGCTTGAAAAAGTCAAGTATGGAAACCCATGTTAGAAGCAAGAAAGAAAATAAGGATTTATCTAGTATAAATATCTCGAAGACCTTATTCTCTCATACTTATCATTTTTTTTTTAATTTTCCATTCCATTTTCTTCTACACTACCTCCTAAGCCCCATAACACCTAATAAAGACCTCTAGCTCAATTAGGAGTAGGATAGTGTGATAATAAGTAGTAGTTGTGACTTCTCGACCTCGGCTCCTCTGACTATCATTGCGTATGTGAGGAAACGTGTGCCCACTGCACACTGGAGTTAGCAAAACTTGAGTGAAAAAATAAGAGAGAAATTGTGTTTCGACACATACCTGTGAGAACCTACTTAAAGACGTTATCCAAAGTATCCAAAAACGGCCCTGCTTGTACATTTCATTGTAAAAGATCACTACATGCATGCTCATATGTAGATGTTTTGATTATTGTATGTATATTAATTTAAATTTCGAAAGAATTAATTCTTGTTTCCCCCGCTAGTGAGATGTATGGATATCTGAGATTAATTAAGGAAACGGGCCTTTGTTACTGAGTCGTTGTAGTATAAATGAAGTTTGTGAGTATCTTCTCTGGAAAACTCTCACGAAGGCTATAACTCGTCCACTAGTGAATTCCTAGTGGTTCAAGGCCTTGTTGCATACAGTCAATGCAACCGTACTCGGCGAAACGAGATTAGTTAGAACTCTAATCTTGAGGACAAGCAAAGTGTTGTTTGGGGGTGGTGTGATAAGCACCCAAAACTATAATATTAAACCCCAAGAGGCATAGCATTTTGGTCGATTATGTGTTTAATAATCATGTAATAATTATTTTCGTACTTTTGCAGGATCTACAGTTAACATGAATATAATGATAAAACATGCATCGAAGTACGGGAATACTAGAATATCTGAAGTCTTCCCACTCAGCCCAGTAAAGCCCAACAAAGCTTGACTAGAGCCGAAGTTTCCAAAGGAACAAAACCAGTGCAGAACCGGGTACACATATAAAGAAGCAACAAACTTCTGAAGCTCACATCTTATAAATCTGGATACCGACGTTGGTTAGTGAACTGCCAGAGCGACCAGGGCGACAAACTCTATGTAAAGACAAAAAGTTGTAAAAACACCAAAATCAGCGCCGCCACTGGACACACCACGTGGACCCACTCTGCAGGCCCAAAAGGCATGACGAGTCAGCATAGGCAGGTGGCAAGTGATGGTCACAATTTGGTGCCACCTTACAATAGGAGAAGACACGTACCAATTCAAAGCAGGTGGTTTGAATTGAATTTGGCTTAAGACAAAACATTAATAAGGAAAAGACAAAAGGCAAATTAAACCAGGTAAAGACAAAACTTTGTTATTCAAAGTTTTGAATGTCTCAATTCAACAAAAGGACGAAACCAATTTAAAGGCTTCACGAGGGTCTCCAGCCTATATATATGAGAGGGGGTCTTCAATATTCCTCCTTCAGCATTTTATGCTTTAGCATTTGTTCATTAGTTTGTTAAGCTTAAGTTATCGTCTGTAGTTTCATTCCAGTACTTACATTCCATTATTTTCTCTTCCAGCAATTTCAATATTGTAAGTTATTTCTTCTTAATTAAAGTCATTTCTTTTCAAGTTTAATTCCTGTCCTGCATTAACTTATTTATTATATACAACAAGTTTAATTATTCCTCTAATGACCATGAGCTAATCTCCCCCCTCAGGGGGAGGGTTATGTTGCTCGTGTGAGAATCCGGATTGACTCTTTAATATTCTAAAATCACTGCTTAGGAATTAGGTGTAGATTAGACATCCGGTCCCAAAATGACTAAGATTGTACAAATTTGGAGTGTTGATGCTCCTAAACAGTCTCGTGAGAGACCCAAAATGTCTCGCGCGTGACTCTCTAGTGTCAAACAGCTCTCCAATTTGTCCAGCTAATGTAGAATCGAACTAGGAGCTGAAATAATATTCTAGAGAACTCCTTATGCTAGTGCAATGCGGCTCAGAGATGTGGGCATTTCGCTAGGGATCAATACTCGACGTCGTCTCGAATTTTTCTATGAACTTAAGGCGAATTAGAGCTGTAGTGATGTGGTAATATAAACTGTTGAAAATTGATTCTTGCATGAGTATGATTAACCCTCTCCCTGTTTCTCTATCTTTGTTTATTTACATTGAAATCACCGTTAGTAATTTACATTATTTACATTACTGTTAATTTAATTAAACCAACTATTTACATTACCATTAATTTAATTAAACCAACTAAAAAACCTAAAATCCTACTCACTAAAAGTTGTAATTCCAGTTGTGAACCTTTCCGAGTCTTAAGGTTTGAACGATTTCTTACTCGACCTATCTTACCAAACCCACGTGAGTAAGGTAACTTGACTAAACGGACGACTATACGGACTTTGGACTTTGGTCTTCGGACTTCGTACTGTGGACCTCGGACTTAAGTATAAAACCAATAATGTGAGAATTAACGTTTTATCAGTGGGTGGGTAGAGAATGGGGGATTGCCCCTTGGATTCAAGCAATTGAATTCTTGTCTTGAAAGAGTTTAAGATGGCAGCGGCGCCATTTGATATACCGTATTAATTTATATTACCAAAACAGTAAATTGAATGTGAAGAAATAGTAGAATTAATGCTGATAAAAAGATATAGAGCGAGTAATAAATCCACCTAATGATTAGTTTCATGCAAGTTACGTATTATTCATTGAAAAGATACCGTCTTTAGGTTTTCACGCAATGATCCAACCTAAAGCCTCAAACTTTATCATTCCTAACAACAACCTACATCTTTATAGTCATTATTACTAGCATGTAGTATTATTACAACCAAGTCTCTCGACTTAATTATAACAATCTCTAGTTTAATTTACTATATGCTTATTTTGGAAGTCATACAATAAACTAAACTCATTGAAACACATACACAATTAAATAATTATACTAAGCAATATATTCCTCATTAGGCTTCATAATCACTCCCTCTAATGGGGGAGATTAGCATAATATCATTGGATTGATTAAACTAAAACAATAAAATGAAGAAATAATGTAAAGAAGAGTAATTGAATTGAATAATAATAATAACTTGAATGTATTTTAATGGAGGTTTTATAGAGGCTACAATTATAAACCCTAATTACTTAACTATACTAAACTAAAGAAAGGGGAGAGAGAGGGGGAAAAAACCCCTAACCTACTATCTATATACTAAAGCAGAGACCTTTAAAGGAGGATTTTCTCTCTCCTATATGGCATTCTAATATGAGAGTTAGCCTTTTCTCTATCGTATGTGGCACTCTAATATGAAAGATAGTATTTTCTAATAGCCTAAAATCCCACGTAGATGGAACCTCTTTGGAGAGTTTGAGTGTATTTTTAATTCTTATATTTGGAGAGTTTGAGTATATTTTCAATTATTATATATTTGATCAAATAAAAAAAATACTAAAAAATAGGTGATTTGTAGAAGATAATTTCCTATTACGAATCAAACACTTTTAGCGTTCCAATTTTTATATATTTGATCAAATAAAAAAATTGCAAAAAATAGGTGATTTGTATAAATTAATTCCATATTACAAATCATACAATTTTAGTATCTACGATAAAGCACCGATTTATTTCGAATATATCCTTAACACAACCTCAAAACATAGTTAAAAACAATTATACAAAAACTAACATCACAAAATATATAATAGAAAATGAAAAAAAAAAAAACGGCAAAGCAATAATGACAAATATTTTAAAATAGGTATAATACTGAATGAAACTAATGTCAAAAAACAATTAATGGGGAACTGAAAACTGGATGCAAATGTATCGAAATAATCTCAAATAATATTTAACGGGAAATCGGAAATTGGATGCAAATGTAAGCATTAAACTAATCTTAAAAAGTAATTAATAGACAATCAGAATATGGATACAACTGTATTAAACTAACCTCAAAGAATAATTAACGGAAAATCAAAACTTGGATGCAAATACAACAAACTAACATCAAAAAATAATTGTCAGAAAATTGGAAACTGGATGCAAATGCATTGAGCTAACCCTCAAAGATTAAATTAACGGGAAATCGAAACTGAATGCAACTGCATTGAACTAACTTCAAAGAAAAATTAATTATAAATTGGAAACATAACGAAATGCGTGGAACTAATCTTAAAAAATAAATATCGGGAAATCGGAAACCGGATGCAACTGCACTGAACTAATCTAAAAAAATACACTAGATGCAAAACCTCAAGATATAATTAACGGGAAATCGAAAACTGGTTGCAAATTCATTGAACTAACGTCAAACAATAATTAACGGGAAATCGGAAACTATATGCAAATGCAACTTTATCAAATAATAAATGAGAAATCGAAAACTGGATGCAAATGTATTAAACTAATCTCAGAGAATAATTAACGGGAAATCAAAAACTGGATGCAAATGCATTGAACTGACCTTGAAGAACAATTAACATGAAATTGGAAATTGGATGCAAATGTATTGAACTAACTGAAAAGAATAATTAACGAGAAATCAAAAACTGGAAGCAACTGCATTTAATTGAACTGATCTCAAAAAATAAATAACGGAATTGGAAATTGGATGCAATTGCATTGAACTAACCTCAAAATATAAATAACGGAAAATTAGAAACTGGATGCAAATGCATTGAAATAACCTCAAAACATAGTTAAGTTATATGTTATGGGAATGTCTCGATAGTATAGTTTTGCATTTAAAATGATGTTTATCTTATCTCTTTCCATATGATTGGGAACTCCTTGCTATTCAAGTAACTTTAATATATATGAACTTTGCCTTATTAGGCAATCTCACAAAACTTCAATCAAACTTCTATTATTAAACAACAAAATGAAGTTCAAAGATTTTATCAAAGGTAAGTTCGTTTTTTTTAATAAAGAGTGAGGTTTTCAAGTTATAAGAAATTTGGTTGAGTGATCAATATAATATTAATATATAATAGTTCTGCATATTTGCAAAAAAATATTCAAAATAATTAATATAACAACACCCATTCGTAGATAATCTTTGAGGATTCCACGTAGTGAGCCATGCATAATTTAAAGAATAATTAACGAGAAATCGGGAACTGGATAATCTTCGATGATCTCATATAGTTATTAAGCATAATTTGCTTTTTATGTCATGTTTGCAAGGACATTATAGATGGATCAGTAGAAGTTGGTATTACACACCACACTGGATAACTATAAGAAAATTGGAAACTTGATTCAAATACAAACTGAGCTCAAAGAGTAATTAATGGAAAATCGGAAACTTTATGAAAATTGCATTTCTCTCTCCTATGAGTATGTGGCACTCTAATATAAAATATTGTCTTTTCTAATAGCCTACAATCCCACGAACATGGAACCTCTTTGGAGAGTTTGAGTGTATCTCTAATTCTTATATTTAGAGAGTTTGAGTGTATTTCCAATTCTTATATATTTGATCAAATAAAAAAAATTGCTAAAAAATAGGTAATTTCTTATATTTAGGAGTTTGAGTGTATTTCCAATTCTTATATATTTGATCAAATAAAAAAAATTGCTAAAAAATAGGTGATTTGTATAAGGTAATTTCTTAACGGAAAATCGGAAATTGGATGCAATTACATTAAACTAACGACAGAGAATAACTAACGGGAAATTAGAAATTGGATACAAATCCTTGAAAAATATTTAACGGAAAATCGGAAACGGTATGCAAATACATCAAACAAACCTCAAATAATAATTAATGGGAAACTGAAAACTGGATGCAAATGCATTGAACTTAACTCAAAAAATAATTAACAAAAAATCAAAAACCGAATTCAACTACATTGAACTAACGACATAGAATAATTGGTGGGAAATCGGAAACTAAATGCAAATGCATTGAAATAACCTTAAAGAATAGTTAACAGGAAATCAGAAACCGAATATAATTGTATCGAACTAACCTCAAAGCATAAATAATCAGAAACTAGATGAAGATGTATTGAACTAACCTTAAAGAGTTATTAATGGGAAATCGGAAACTGGATCCAAATGCAATGAACTAATATCAAAGACTAATTAATGAAACATTGAAAAATAGATGAAACTGCACTGAACTAACCTAAATGAATAATTAACGAAAAATTATAAATTTGATATAACTGCATTGAACTAACCTCAAAAAATAATTAACGGGAAATCGAAAACTTGATGCAAATCCATTGAACTAACCTCAAAAAACAATTAACATAAAATCAAAAATTGGATGCAACTGCATTAAACTAACCTTAAATAATAATTAACGGAAAACCAAAAACTGGATGCAACTGCATTAAACTAAAATTAGAGATTAACTAGCAAGAAATCAGAAATTGGATGCAAATGCATTGAAATAACCTCGAAAAATGGTTAACTAGAAATCAAAAGTCGAATGTAACTGCATCGCACTGACCTCAAAGCATAAATGTCGACTTGTTTAGTCTTCTCACATGAGTAATTACGAGTAATTAGAAACCCAAAATGAAAGTGAATTTTTAAAAACAAATTCTTACATGTATGCAAACTGTATAGAAATTGTAAACTATCGAACTAACCTATAAAAACAATTAATGGGAAATCAGAAACTGGATGCATATGTATTGAACTAACCTCAATGAGTAATTAACGAGAGATTGGAACCTGGATGCAAATGCAATGAACTAATCTCAAAGACTAATTAAAGAAACAACGAAAACTGGATGCAACTGTACTGAATTAACCTTAATGAATAACTAACGGGAAATCATAAAGTGGATGAAATTGCACTGAACTAACCTCAAATAATAATTAATGGGAAATCGAAAACTTGATGCAATTGCATTGAACTAACCTCAAAGAATAATTAATGAGAAATTGGAAATTGGATGCAACGTACTACATTAAACTAACCTCAAAGAATAATTAATGGAAAATCAGAAACTTGATGCAAATGCATTGAACTAATAACCCTAAAACATATTTGTATTATATGTAGGGGGAATAAATGTCTCGACAAATATAGTTTTGCATTGTAAGTAGTGTTTATTATAATTCTTTTATTTTGATTGGGAATGCCTTGCTATTCAAGTAGCTTCAATATTATCTTCGCCACATTGGGCATTCTCACAAAACTTCAGTCAAACTTCTATTATTAAACCTAACAATAAAAAGAAGTCGATGAGTTTTATCAAGGTTTGGTGCTAATATTGGGCATTCTTCTAGTGGTGTAAGAAATTTAAATGAGTAATTAATATAATTTTCATATCTCATAGTTATGCATAGTTGCTAATATTTTTTAGAATAATTTAATATAATGGCACCCGTTCGTAGGACACGTTCATTTGATAAATCTTTTCAAGTGGGAGTTGTGTATTCTTTGAGGATATGGAAACAATCAATCTGTTTTAATAATTTATACACATTAGTACGTAAGCCGAACGGTGATGATTTACCGTTAAATCACCATAAATCTAATAAAACTATTATACAAGCTAGATCAAGTTTAAGATCATTCCATTTGAAAATTATGGATTAATATTCTAAACCACAAAGTGAAGAGGTTATCTCAATTTGATCTCTTAGTTTCCAAGTACTTATGCACCATAATCACTGCTCATTAACATATTTTGGTTTATTTTCAATAAAAATATATTCTGATTTGAAAATTTGCCGCTAAATCACCATAAATCTACGAAAACTATTATACAAGCTAGATCGAGTTTAAGATAATTATATTTTAAAATTATAGATTAATATCCTAAACCACAAAGTTAATAGGCTATCTTAATTTGATCCTTTAGTTTCCAAGTACTTATGCACCATATTGATAAGAGCCCAAAACTGTAGTTTTAACCCTGTAACAGTCATACTTTTAGATCAATTATGTGAGTAATAATTAAGAGTTAACACTGATTACGTGTTTTTATGCATTTCAGGTTTCAAAGTCCATTCTGTGCATAAATGTGCCACTTTAGTGAGATAAAGGAGCAAAGGTCAGTTACTAAGGAGTTCCATGATTAAAGTCCAAGATTCAAGAAGACAAAGCCTTTCTAAAGCCCGGTCAAAAGCTGAAAAGTCGACGCGGGCGTAAAAAAAGACACAAAGTCGCCAGAACTTCCGAAGGCCGTATCTTTGGACTCAGACCTCAGAATGGGGCCTACCTTATGTCAAAACGACCGTCTTGGAAAGAGCTTTCCAATGGTCTAAGCCTTGATCCAATCAGAGGAGCAAAAGTGGACAAAAAGTCTATTGAAGCCAACTGCAGCTGAAGAGGCCTTTTTGGACTGAAAGAATTGGGTTTTGGGCCTGATTCTCTGGCCCAAAACATGGCTCCAAGCCCATGCACGATTTTTGGATCTGAATGTATAAAAACCAAAGCTTCACTCTTTGTTAATGGTAGCTAGTTAGACCTAAAACTATATAGAACTCTAGATCTAGTTTCAGTAGAGTAATTAAGTTTAAGTTCCAATTTCAATTCTTGTTTTAGATTAAGTCTTGAATCATTGTTCTTGATTGATTAGATAAATAAAATAGTTATTTCTATCAATTTTGATTTTTTTCATTTCAATTTATAGATCTAATTTTAATTCTTGTTGATTATCATATCGTGGTTTAAGTAGATTGAAACATTGTTAGTTAAATTAGTTAAGTTAGAATTTTGATATGATGTGTAGTTATAATTCAATGGGAAATGATGGGTTGATGACTCAAGGCTAAAACCTCCATTAGAGGGGTTGATGAAGCTTTGATGAAAACTTAGTGGTATAGTGTAGAAGCATTGTAGAATCTATTCCACTCTAGAAGGTCGTGATTCGCCATGAGAATGGGTGGACGACCTCACATGCTAGTTAGTATTTAGTAGAAATGCCATGAACACTAGGGATTAGAACTTGAAATTCTTGCCGTAAGAACATGAGAATCGAGATACAAGAATCTATGCTAGGTTATTAAGTTGGAGTCGAGGTAGATTCAATTCCCCTCTAATCCTTTATCTAGATTAAAAACAATCATATTTCCATAGCATTCGTAGTTTAAATTCAACATAATCAATTTCATATTGTATCGTAGTATAACATCCTTCGTAAAGCTCTCATTAGACTTAAGACCGATTAATTAGACTAGAAAACATTCCATGCTAGAGAACTAGGAGTGGAACAAATTTGTTACTCCACTCTATTTCGATAGAATTGAGAGTAGAAACTTTGATAAATAATAGACACATAAATAAGTTTTAGTTTACTTACGTTTTGAGTTCATCGTTCATTTCGTAGGTAAACTATTCAATTATACGCAGTTTATCAAATGGCGCCGCTGCCGTCTTAGTTGCACTTTAGCATTGTTTTCATAGTAGAATTAGTCATTTTTAAGTCCCATTAAACCCACCCACCCTTGTTTGATTCATACCGTGGTTGTCTGTTTCAGCGTTGAAAAGTTCCGCAAAAATATACACGGAGCGCAACCGCGCCCTAATCGAGCGCACCTGTGCCCAAAAGACTGGATCCTTGAGCGCGACCCACCCTAAAACACTGGAATTTCAAGTTAAATGGAGCGCGACCGCGCCCTAAGTGAGCGGACCCGCGCCCTAAGCAAAATTTTCCAGATTTCTATAGGTTTGTTTCGAACTTCGATTTTTTAAGTTTTTCAGTGTTCTAACTTGTTATTTACACTGAACACGCGTAAACAAGACACTATTCATAAGCGAAGCAAGGACGCTATCAGGTATTCCTTTCTTCCATACCTCGCATCTCCAGTTAGAGGTTTATACTAAAATATCAAGATTGTTTGGAGTGTTGTCGTGTTTAGACTTAATTAGACTTGCATGAGATTAAGATCTGGTCGGAGAAAAACACCGAACGTAATTAACCGTCAGCGTCAACAAACAAATCTATCGAGTATACCAATCCCTACACCTCTAGCTAGTATTCCACCAACCACACCTGACATAATGGCTGAAGAAAGAGAGACTCCTCTCTCCGACTTTTACAAAGCCTTGGCGATAGCCCTAAATCTTGCATCGTTCTAGCGGTACCCGATTGGGGATTTTCAATTCCCCAAACATATTTAATTTGTTACCCGTTTTCCATGGTTTAGACCATGAAAAACCTTATCAAAACATCGCGTGGATTGAACAAGTCCTTACAACATTCCATCATCCTACGGTTGGTAATGAACATATTAAACCGGGGTATTTCCCTTCACCTTAGCCGATAAAGGCAAATCTTGGTTAACTGCCCAAGCCTAACTCTCATGGACTCGTGGGCTAAACTTGTTCACCGTTTATGGAACATTTTTACCCACCCCTAAAGACGGATGAGATGCTTTCCAAGATTCATTTTTTTCCGACAAAATCCTCTCATGAATCATTTTTGAGGCTTGGAATCGTTTCACCGATCCGCTTATAGAGTGTCCACACCATAACCTAGCAAAAGACACGTTAGTTCGTGCCTTTTTCAAAGGACTTCAACATCACCATAAAGAAGTCCTTGACATAATGAATGGAGGTAGTTTCCTAAGTAAAGGAGCCTCGGAGGCTTACAAATTTTTAGAAGATCAAACTAAACATAATAACAATTGGGGGGGTAGTGATGATATCCCCCGCTCTGTTAGTTCTTCTTCAACAGTTCAGGCCGCCGGTATGTTTGAGATGAAACTCGATCTAGAACTTAAAAATTTAATAGAATCTCTAACTAAAAAGGTTGAGGCTATTTCTGTACAACAAAAGCTTATTCCCGTCATGAATGTAAACTCCAACCCATGTAATTTCTGTTTGAGTCCTGAGCACCCTGACTCCTATTGTCCTCTCGCCTATGAACAACAACAATCAGAGTAAGATAATGTTTGCTCCATTAATAGCTATCCTATTCCTAATGCCCCATGGAGACAACATCCCAACTTTAGTTGGCGAAACAATCAACAAGTTTCACCTCCAGGGTTGAATAACCAAAATGTTAGGCAAGCAAACAACTATAATCAAGCTCCACCTAGGCAAGGACAGAGACAAAGTCAGGGTAATTATAATAGTTATAATACCAATAGAGGTATCGTTCCGGTTAACAATAGTAACTATCACAACCCACCCATAAATAATCAACGGAGATAGTTCGGTCGCACCACCTGACTACTACTACACCATCACATCCGGATCGTTATAGACGCTTTATACAAAGTTACCCAACAACTTTTCCAATCAATGACTCAATCAAACCAACAGATCTTACAATCCATAAATCGGGGCATACAACAGTTAGCCCAAGAGAAAGCCCAACCAAAAGGCGTGTTTCGGGACAAGCGATACCAAACCCTAAAACAAAGAAACCACGACCTTTGAGGTAAACGGTAATACTAGTAATCAAACTACAATCGTAGGTGACCTTAATGCCATCACCACTCTCGGCTCCTGAAGAGTGGTTGATAACAAAGTAACTATGCCTATAGTTACCCCATCATATTCCTACACCGATATCGAACTAGATACTTTGCGGTAGAAAACCTAAGAGCCTACCACTGTAGAGGTACCAGTTAAACAACAAACTAAGAAACAGAAAGCCAAGGTTACACATCAAGTCGAGCCATACGCTAAATATAAAGCGAAACCACCATTCCCTCAGAAGTTAGTCATGCTAACCAGGGATACAAACTTTGAGGAGATTAGGAACGTTTTCAAAAATCTAACGATAAACCTTCCTTTTCTCGAAGCTATTAAAAAGCTACCTAACCACGCTAAGTTTCTTAAAGAGTTGTGCACTACTAGATGTAAGACCAACATACCTAAAGATGCCTTTTTAACTAAACAGTTCCCAACTTTATCCGAAAATAATGGAATTGTTAAGTACAAGGACCCTGGTCGTCCTACTGTAAAATGCACCTTAGGAGATTCCCACACGACGACCGCTTTATTAGACCTCGGGGCGAGTGTTAACTTACTCCCGTATTACTTGTATAAACAAATAGGTCTACAGGAAATGCAACCTACAAAAATAACGTTGCAATTAGCGGACAGGTCAATTAAGTATCCTAAGGGTGTAGTGGAAAACGTGCTTGTTAAGGTTCATGGATTTTTACTATCCCCGCTGATTTTGTTATCCTCGATACGTAAGTCGCTAACGACTGTGCACCGATCATCTTAGAAGCCCCTTCTTAGCAACCGCCAACGACTTATAAATTGCCGCGATGGTAAGATGTCCTTATCTTTTGGCCATCTTACGGTTGAGGTAAATGTTTTTAAAATGATGAAACAGTTATCAGATTCGTCTATAGATGGGGAGGTTAGCATGATCGAGAGTTTAGCTCAAGATTATTTTAACAACACGTTTCCCGGAAAAAAAATATGTACAAATTCCTTTCTTTTGGAACTTCAGAGTTTGTAAATGACTCCTACTTAGAAGAAGTCAACACCATCCTTGAGTCCACACTAATTGTAGACCCTTCGGTTGCTCCATATACTGAGTATGAAGACTTGCTACCTAAGCAAGTATTCATTATGCAAAATGAGGACCCTGACGAAACATCTATTGATTTTTCATCCACCCCAGTGCTTAAACCTCTTCCCCCGGAGTTAAAATATATTCAACTTGATCCGGATGGTAGTCATCCGGTAATTATATCTTCTCTGTTATCTAAGAATGAAGAGACATGTTTAATCTGGGTGATTAGGGAACATCGGTCGGCGATTGGTTGGTCCCTAGCCGACATTAAGGGAATTGACCCTAATGTTTACACTCATCGTATCCATTTGGAGGATAACGCGAAGACTTCTCGCGAACCTCAGCGTCGCTTGAACCCTACCATGAAAGAGGTGGTTAGGGAAGAAGTTTTACGATTACTCGATGCGGGTATCATATACCCAATCTCTGATATCGAATGGGTAAGCCCCATTCATGTAGTTCCTAAGAAATCGGGAGTTACCATGGTACGTAATGGGAAGGGTGACTATGTTGTCACACAAGGTCCTATGAAATGGAGGATCTGTATTGATTACAGACGTTTAAATGCTATGACACGAAAGGATCACTTTCCTTTACCTTTTATAGATCAAATGCCTGAACGCCTAGCTGGTCATGCTTTTTATTGTTTTCTGGATGGCTACTCAGGCTATTTTCAGATTATTATTGATATTGATGACCAAGAAAAGACTACCTTCACATGTCCCTTCGGGCGTATGCCTATAAACGAATGCCTTTTGGCCTTTGTAATGCTCCCCGTACCTTCCAAATGGTATGCTTCATATATTTAGTGACATGGTAGAAGCTTTTATGGAAGTTTTCATGGATGATTTTTCTATCTATGGAGACTCCTTCACGGACTATTTGTCTAACCCGTCTAAGGTTTTGACACGGTCGCGAAGAAAAGAGCCTCGTTTTTAAACGGGAAAAGTGTCATTTCATGGTGAAAAGGGCATAGTACTAGGTCACATCAGATCTAGTGATGGCATAGAAGTAGATAAGGCCAAACTAGATAAGATAGCGACCTACCTAAACCACGGACTGTCCGGTGATATTAAAAACCTTTCTAGGCCATGCAGTTTATCTAGGCGGTTTATTAAAGACTTCTCGAAAATAGCAAGGCCTTTAACTAATCTTCTTTTAAAAGATGTAATCTTTTATTTTAATTTTAACTGTCAGACGCAGGGCTTTTGAAACTTTAAAAGCCGCCTAACCTCTGCACCAATTATACAGCCCTCGATTGGTCTAAACCTTTCGAACTCATGTGTGATGCTAGTGACTATGCGGTTGGTGCGCCTTGGGACAAAAACTAGATAATAAGTCCATGTTATTTATTATGCTAGTAAAACCTTAAACGATGCTCAACGGAATTATTCAACTACCGAAAAAGAATTCTTAGCTGTCATTTATGCTTTAGATAAGTTTCGTCCTTATTTGGTTGGTTCTAAAACTTTAGTTTACACGGACCATGCAGCCGCTTTAAGTACCTTCTTGCAAAGAAGGATGCTAAGGAGATTAATCCGTTGGATCCTTCTCGTGCAAGAGTTCACATTAGAAATAAAGGACAAAAAGAGGTCGAAAACGAAGTTGCCGACCACTTATCTAGACTCACAAACGACGATCGAGTGATTACGAGTCCATACCGGACTCTTTTCCCCGATGAGCATCAGTATGCGATTTTTTTCAAGACCATGGTATCTTTGACATTGTAAATTATTTAGCGGCTGATGTTATGCCTTATAATTGGTCAAGAAATGAACGTAAGAAGTTCTTGGCCAGAGTCAAGTTATACTACTGGGATGAGCCATACCTTTTTAAGTATTGTGCGGATCAGATTATTCGTCGTTGTATTCCCCAGTGGGAATATAATGAAGTTCTATCGTTCTGCCATGACAAAGAGTGTGGTGGCCATTTTAGTGGGATGAAAACAACCGCTAAAGTTCTTCAATGTGGATTTTATTGGCCTACCCTTTTTAAGGATGCCCAAGTGCATTGCAAGACGTGTATTCGTTGCCAACAACTTGGGCGAATCACGAAACGTAATATGATGCCATTAAATCCAATCAATCTTGATAGTAGAAATTTTTGACATTTGGGGCATTGATTTCATGGGTCCTTTCCCTGTTTTCCCCGGTTTCATTTATATTCTAGTTGCCGTGGACTACGTGTCTAAATGGATAGAGGCCCTAGCTTGCCATAGCAATGACCATAAGACCGTTGTATTTTTTATTAAAGAATATATTTTCTGTCGGTTTGGCATTCCTAAAGCCATCATTAGTGATGGTGGAACACATTTTGCAAATGAGTTGTTGCATCCCTAGTGAAAAAGTATGGAGTTACACACAAAGTAGCAACTCCTTATCATCCACAAACTAGTGGACAAGTAGAAGTTTCTAATAGGGAAATCAAAAAGATTTTAGAAACAACTGTAAACCCTGATAGGAAAGATTGGTCGAAGCGTCTATCGGATGCCTTATGGGTGTATAGAACTGCTTTCAAAACTCCTATAGGTATGTCTCCCTTTAGACTTGTATTTGGAAAACCATGTCATTTGCCCGTTGAATTAGAGCACCGTGCTCTGTGGGCTATAAAAAACCTTAACTTCAATATTGATGAGGCAGGTGTCAAACGCAAGTTGCAATTGAATAAGCTTGAAGAAATCCGTAGCGATTCTTACGATCTCGCGAAGGATTATAAAGCTAACATGAAACGTGTTCATGATAAGAAAATCTTGTGCAAAGAGTTTGTGGTCGGTCAAAAGGTCTTGCTTTACAACTCCCGTCTACATATTTTCCCAGGAAAACTAAAAACCCGTTGGTGCGGTCCTTTTCTAGTTATCAAGTCACCCACCCGGGGCAATCACCTTGGTAAATCCCAATGACAACAGTACCTTTCAAGTTAATGGTCAACGGTTAAAATATTTTCCGCGAACTTACGTCCCCGATGTAGAGGAAGTCCTTTTACAGGACCCTGTCTATGAGGATTGACCTTTGTCATTGGTGTACTTCCTTTCACTTCCATATAGTGGTAAGTGCTTCATTCAGGTAACCGGGCCCTCCCTATGGAGTGTGTGGCTGTAAGTACCGGATCCTAAGTCCACAGTTAACATAATTCACGTTTTCCACTTTTGCATGTTTTCTCGATTTTTGAGTCATGTTCCTCTATGGGGTGAATTATGTATTTATTGTTTTCATTTTTCTTATAATAAACTAATAATAAAATATATAATAAAAAAAATAATAATAAAAAAAATTCTTAATCATAGAAATAGCAATCCAACAAGTCTTGAAAATCTGACTTTAAACGACCCGCGTTAGAACAAATTTTGTGATTAAAAATTTGTTTGGGGGTGGGCAATCGGTCTTTCCATCTAGATTGCTCGAACTTTCCATTTGTGTTGCTTAGGCCCATTACTTGTAGTTCAATTGGGTTGATGTAATCTAAAACTTAGATTTCCTTCGTTCGCATAACTTACGTCACACACGCACTTCGAGGCATTTTTCCACCTTCTTATACGTCACCCATGGCTAAAATTGAATGTTTTATGGATCATTGGATTGGAAATTCTCTACTGATCATTTCCATAACTCATTCGCCAAAATCGAGCCAGTAACGAAGCGGAAAATTCAATTTGAAATTGCGCGAAAACTCGGAAAATTTCGGAATTCAAATTGGGCTTAGGCCCAAACCGGACGCACGTCTGTGCGTCTCCTTTCTTCCCAAAACGCACACTTCTTTCCTTTTCAACCCGCCGGTTACCAAGGTTTAAAACAAACCTTAAAAACCAAAATAAAAAAAATAAAAAATAAATAAAAAAAATAAAAAAAAAAAAAAAAAGAGAGAAAAGGAAACCTAACTACACCCAAGCCAAGAAATTCAAATCCAACTAAAATCTTCTCCAAACCATTACCACCACAAACCTAACTCCAAAAAACAGCCACCAATTCAAGTAACCACCGCCACCACCGTTGTTTTTAGTAGTTTTTCTACAAACTCGCCTCCCCCACAGTCTACAAAACCATTAGTTGTCTCAGAAACTTCAATGGCGCTACGACGAAGAATTTTGCCGGAGCACGCGTTTGCTTCCGACAGCTTCGCGCCATTTTACGACGCGGAGATGATTAGGAGGCATTGGAACGGACTTTGGTACTTTCGACCGAGGAGTTCTATCACTATGATTTGGTAGAACAGTTTTATAAGAAGCGAGAATTGGAGGGGATAGGATTTTCATAAAAGGTAGCGAGGAACGAGGAGGGAAATAACGGGCAGGTTATTGGTCGAATCATAGGGATTACGGCTTTGAAAGCAACACTGGTAGCGACAATTCAGGAATCCCAAGATATCTTGGAGTTCCTTCTTTGATGAAGGATACCGTCGTGGAGGGTGAATACAATCCGACATCTCATTCCGCCCCGCCACATCAACCCTTAGAACCAATCAACCGGTCAGCTTCGGTGGATTGGTAGGAACGCCCGGGAAAAAAAAGTCGGTGATATCGGCCTGCAATGTCGACGCGTTCTCTGGATTTTGCAAACAAATAAGTATAATTTCTGCATCCTCGATTTAATGTTTAATGTGATTCGAGGAGTGGGGAAAAGCTTGGCCTCTTCCCCGACATTGATCACTAAGATCATGCTCTCCTTTAGAGCTGTCGCAAGATTTGCTCCTATTAAGATCAAATTGCATTCTAATGCAAGTATCTATCTGGGATTGCATCCAAGAGACTTGGCCGTTATCGAAGAAAAATGGTTGAGTCGGAGGATGAAAGGGAGGATATGACATGTCCGGATGACGATGCATTAGATAAATGTAGTTCTAATTTAGAACGCGTGCAAGTGTTGCAAACTGCCTTGCATTAAGCTTTATGGTATTTGTGAAGATATCCGAGATAGACAGATTGTAGTTCGAAAGAAGCAAACGAACCTTCAGACGAGATTTGAAATGCTCGAAGGGGTTCAGGATAATTGTTAGAAACTTAGGTTAATATGTAGATAATAATCTTTGCATCTATCTATAAATATCTTACATGAGTATCTATGATTGTTAGCAGTAAGTTTCTGAAAGCTAGGCTAGAGTACTTATTCTACAAATCCTGTGAGAATATAGCCTAAAGCCTTATATGAGCGAAACATTTGAGAAATGACACAAGGGAGAAGTAAAATCCGGATAGAGAAATCACACGTCCACTTGCTTGATCACTATGCCATATCCTAAGCGAGAATTTAGGCCCTCTTTGGATCGATATAGCCAGAAATTCAAACCTATGAATTATTTTCCGCTAGTCGCCCCTCTGAGCCTTTCTTTAGCCTTTCATAACCTACAAATCCTTTACCTTGTTACAAAAACAAAACAAAATAAAAATAAAATCAACCTACCCAATCTAGAATAAGTCTGAGAATAGAATGAGGAAGAAAGAAGAAGAGAAAAAGCAGTGTAAACAAAAAGTTAGTTAATTGCTTCCTAAAATAAAGAAAAGAAGTTTCCATCCAAAGAAAAGAAAAATAAAAATAGAAATAAAATAAAAACTCCAAAAAAATAGAATAAAAGGAGTTAAAAGCCAAAGAAAAAAATATATGGCTAAGGATGGAAACAAAGTGTAGAAGCAAAAGTAAATAACAAGGATTTCTCTAAGTTACATAATATGAAGACTCTACTATCTCAGACTTGTCCTTTTGAATATCCATTTCTTTCCTTCTTAAACCATCTCCTAATCCCCGCAACACCTAATAAAGACCTCTAGCTCAATTAGGAATAGGTTAGTGTGATAGTAAGTGACAGATGTGTTTGATCGACTCCGACATCCTTGTTGTCATTGAGATTGTAAGGTAAAGTGTGCCCACTGCACACTGGAGTAGCGAAACTTGGGCGGAAAAATCAGAGTGGTTTTCATAAACGAACCTACTAGGCATTTCATAGTATCACTCATAGTATTTATATTCGTATCATAGATAATTGATTATTATGCATATATTAGCTTAGGTTTTTGACTTGGTTATTCTTATTCATTTGATAGTGAGATGTATAGATAGTTGGGACATGAATGAGGAAACAATAGTTTTATTTCTTAGTCGTTGTAGTATAGTTGAAGTTTGTGAGTACCTTCACTGGAAAAATCTCACGAGGCTATAACTTCGTCCACTAGGGAACTC
Organism: Coptis chinensis; assembly: GCF_015680905.1. NCBI lineage: Eukaryota > Viridiplantae > Streptophyta > Magnoliopsida > Ranunculales > Ranunculaceae > Coptis > Coptis chinensis. The sequence goes on from NC_141463.1 coordinate 43,107,731, forward strand.
CTAGTGGTTTAAAGGCCTTGTTGCATATGGTCAATGCAATCGCTTTCAAATAAACGAGTAGTTAGAACTCCATTTTGTCACTTATTCTAATTTCTCATCTTTGCTTGAGGACAAGCAAAATGCTGTTTGGGGGTGGTTTGATTGGAGCCCAAAACTGTAGTTTTAACCCCCCAATGATCATACTTTTAGACCAATTATGTGAGTAATAATTAAGAGTTAACACTGATTACGTGTTTTTATGCATTTCAGGTTTCAAAGTCCATTCTGTGCATAAATGTGCCACTTTAGCGTGATAAAGGAGCAAAGGTCGGTTACTAAGGAGTTCCATGATTAAAGGCCAAGATTCAAGAAGACAAAGCCTTTCTAAAGCCCGGTCAAAAGCTGAAAAGTCGACGCGGGCAAAAACAACACACAAGTCAGCAGAACTTCCGAAGGCCGTATCTTTGGACTCAGACCTCGGAATGGGGCCTACCTTATGTCAAAACGACCGGCTTGGAAAGAGATTTCCAATGGTCTAAGCCTTGATCCAATCAGAGGAGCAAAAGTGGACAAAAAGTCTGTTAAAGCCAACTGCAGCTGAAGAGGCCTTTTTGGACTGAAAGAATTGGGTTTTGGGCCTAATTCTCTGGCCCAAAACATGGCTCCAAGCCCATGCACGATTTTTGGATCTGAATGTATAAAAACCAAAGCTTCACTCTTTGTTAATGGTAGCTAGTTAGACCTAAAACTATATAGAACTCTAGATCTAGTTTCAGTAGAGTAATTAAGTTTAAGTTCCAATTTCAATTCTTGTTTTAGATTAAGTCTTGAATCATTGTTCTTGATTGATTAGATAAATAAAATAGTTATTTCTATCAATTTCAATTTTTGTCATTTCAATTTATAGATCTAATTTTAATTCTTGTTGATTATCATTTCGTGGTTTAAGTAGATTGAAACATTGTTAGTTAAATTAGTTAAGTTAGAATTTTGATATGATGTGTAGTTATAATTCAATGGGAAATGATGGGTTGATGACTCAAGGCTAAAACCTCCATTAGAGGGGTTGATGAAGCTTTGATGAAAACTTAGTGGTATAGTGTAGAAGCATTGTAGAATCTATTCCACTCTAGAAGGTCGTGATTCGCCATGAGAATGGGTAGACGACCTCACATGCTAGTTAGTATTTGGCAGAAATTCCATGAACACTAGGGATTAGAACTCAAAATTCTTGCCGTAAGAACGTGAGAATCGAGATACAAGAATCTATGCTAGGTTATTAAGTTGGAGTCGAGGTGGATTCAATTCCCCTCTAATCCTTTATCTAGATTCAAAAACAACCATATTTCCATAGCATTCGTAAATTCAACATAATCAATTTCATATTGTATCGTAGTATAACATCCTTAGTAAAGCTCTCATTAGACTTAAGACCGATTAATTAGACTAGAAAACATTCCATGCTAGAGAACTAGGAGTGGAACGAATTTGTTACTCCACTCTATTTCGATAGAATTGAGAGTAGAAACTTTGATAAATAATAGACACATAAATAAGTTTTAGTTTACTTACGTTTTGAGTTCATCGTTCATTTCGTAGGTAAACTATTCAATTATACGCAGTTTATCACATATAATCGCTGGTCATTAATGTATTTAGATTTATTTTCAATAAAAATATATTCTAATTTGAAAATTTGATGCTAAATCATCATAAATCTACGAAAACTATTATACAAGTTAGATCGAGTTTAAGATAATTCTATTTGAAAATTACGGATTAATATCCTAAACCACAAAGTGAATAAGCTATCTCAATTTGATCCCTTAGCTTCCAAGTACTTATGCACCATAATCGTTGGTCATTAACGTATTTCGATTTATTTTCAATAAAAATATATTCTGATTCGAAAATTTGTGTAAGATATTTTGTAAAGCCTTTTCAGTACACAAAATATTTAATAGATCTTGGGCGTATGCCTGGGTCCAAAATCTAGTTTACAACTAAACTAAAGAGGAGAATAGCAAAGTTTTGTTTAGCCTTAACCCTCTTTATATATGAGAGGGTTATACAATTTTGTGCATGGGCTTTGGAGCTGTGTTTTGAGCCACTAAATAAAGCCCAAAACCTAATTACTTAAGTCCAAAAAGGGTTTCTCTATGGAAATTTACTACAATTCCCTTTTCGTCAACTTTTAATACTATGATTAGGTCAAGACTTAGACCATTAGAAAGCGATTTCCGAGCCGGTCGTTTTGACATATAATATGCCCAATTTTGAGGTCTGAGTCCAAAGATACGGTCTGCGAAAGTTCTATTGACTTTTCTGCTATTTTTCTACCTGCGTTGACTTTGACTTTTCAGCTTTGACTAGGCTTTAAAAAAGCTTTTTCTCCTTGAAACTTGGGCTTTAATTATATAATTTCTCTAGCAAGCAATTTGACTCCTTTCTCTTCCAAAAGTGACGTATTTCTTTACATAATTGATTTCACGATCTGAAATACACAAAAACACTTAAACATTACTAACTCTTATTTATTATAAACATAATTAGCCTAAATATAATACTATTAAGGGGTTGAAACTACAATTTTGGACTCTTATCAGTTATGTTGGAGGATGGTGCAATGGAGTGCAGCACGAGTAATGCAGTGATGGAGAAAGAGCTCTCAGATTTCGTTGGGGAAGAAGTAGAGCGCTAGGGGAGGGGGGGCGCAAATATTCAGTGTAGTCAATTAGAAGTTAGAACAACATCAAAGTACATGCCAAAAAAATTAGACACATCAGCATTTGAAACCATCCAAAATTGTAGTTGCTAAATTAAGTTTCAACACATTTTTCACTTTATTTCCGACGGATCCAAAGTTTTTTTTTTTTTGTTAAATAATATTTTATTTAATTTTTCAATTCACATAATAAATTTCTTTTTATCTTGTTTTAAAAAAATGGGGACGATCAAACTTGCTAAATTCCACACAAATTTTGTTTGTATGCTAACAATTGATTATGATCCTTGTTAGCAATTCGGTGTATAATTCGCAAATACGTATTTTTGAAGGATTCAGTGTATAATTCGCGAATACGCATTTTTGAAGGACAAACGATTAATACTTCTGCATCTTTGAAAGATTCGCTATAATTTACTTTTTTTTAGTCGAAAAGTATAAAACATGAATTCACGAATTAATGAAAAATTCGTTTGAAAAAAACAGCAAAATAAGATAAATCAATTTAAGGGGAACAATAAAAACACCTAAATTTTGTTTATAAATTGATTGAAAGAGAAAGAAGATCAATGTTTTTGTATGGATCAAAGATTGTTTATAAACTTTGGATCTTGTAGAGAATATAATATATGATGAAACAAGAAGAAAATAGAGGTTTCTTTGTTGCTTGTAGTAAGTTGCCTCCCAACATTGCAGATAAGAAGGTAAGAGAGAGGTGGCGGCGGAAATGGGGGTTCAAGATTTCAAAAACTAAACCAAAGTGATAAGGGTAAGGTTGGAACTTGGGTAGGGTTAACTACTAGGTCACGTGATAATCTATATATATATATATCTACTAGTAGTATAGCCTATAATGATCGTGGCCTCTTAAATTCATCCGGGTCTTTTTCTGACGCATAATACCCTTGATGAATAGTAAAATCAGATGCCTAGATATTTATTAATGAGGACTACTTTGTCTTTTTATGCCTTTATAAATTTTCAGTACCGATATTGTCCTTAAATAAAAATATTGCTTAACACCTTTAAATAGGAGCAATCAGTCTTTTCATGTGGCGATTTTAAAAAACAAATCCACGCCATTCTCAATTATGCATGCTATTATAAATGCCATTTAATTAGCAATAATTGGGTTATTTAATAAGAGATTAAGAAAATGAAAAGTATAATCGAGGAGAATCTGAACCGATTCTTTTCCCTTCTCTCCTATCTCTTCTGTTTCTCATAATTTTTTTCTTTTCACAATGAAACTACTACTCTCATTCTTTTAATTTTGGGTTTTTCCCTGTAAGACAAAAGGAAATAATAAATAACCAAAAAATTGAAAGGGAGATTGAGAAGATGGTTTTGGCGAAGAAGAAGCAGGAGTTGTTGACCAAATACACTAGCGATAGTCTCATGGTATAGCAGAGTGAGGCGAAGGCCATGCTTAATATTCAGCGATAGTTATTTAGTTGATCCATGTCAGGTACTTGCCTGCACTCTAAAGAATATCTTTTTAATCATTTGTTTAGTTGTTTCCTGCATTTTATTGTCTTCATCACTCATTAATGATCTTGTGGAACAAATTTTGCATTTTAAGAATTAAGAACTATCTTTATCTATCTGTTGCATATTTTAATTGCGCTCATTTGTTTCATATGACTTATACCAAGTCCAAACAGAGAATCTTATACTGTTTCTACTTCTATAGTTCCATAGAAATGAGTTGCTACGGCTACCACGAGGAGGGCATATGTTTCTTTTTCTAACTTAAGTGTGCATGAGCCTTTTGTAAAAAGTTTGAAGATTTCCATGCAAACTTCTGGAACAAAACTAAATTAAGGTAGTCTGGAGTTCGGATTGAACATATCTTCTCTTTTTGACCTTTTTCTAGAAAACTATATGTTTTCGAGTTCATAATCTTTTCGACACTCACCATATGTTTGTATACTGTTAAAACGATGTGGTTCATCTTCACATTGTTCGGGGCTTATAAATATATATCAAAGTATAAAACTGACAACAATTTAAGTGTTCTACTCTGTATTTATCTAATGGTTGAACTGTTTTGGAAAGCATTGTATCATTAGATAATTGTATCATTTGGTCAAGTCCCTTCGTTCACCTGGGTTTATAATTTTGTGCCCTCTTTGATCCAATATTCCCCTCATTTGCTCTCTCCTAAAAGCTTACAGCACCCCCCCCCCCCAAAAAAACACATCGTATTTGGGCTTGAGCTCTTATAGTTTTAAAAGTTGAAGTCTGAAGGGGAGAAGTCAGTCAGTAAAGAATGGACAACAGTTGTGCTGAGGTAAGAATAAGCGCGGAGGAGTTTCTTGCAAAACTTAAAGATGACGGGGATTTCGATAAACCACGTCTCAAAATCATTCAAAAGCTTAAAGAAAATGTAACTTCTTTACCCCACCCCTTTCTTATGGTTTAATTCAATTATTATTAATTTTATGTGATGGAATTTCGTTACATTGGTAAAGTTGGTTGATGTTATGTATTTTAGCCAAACTACGGAATAATATTATCTTGAAAGTGAGGCAATTGGCAGCACTTAATCATGAAGGAGCTGAGAATTTGAAACCTAGACAACTTTCGATGCCATTCACAAAGAGATTGGGTAGGCTCACAATGGGAATATAGGCATATATCCTTTGTTTCCTGGTATTTACTACATCCAGAAGTACATAATAAGTTCTTGGTGTTTGCTAAGCCAGTTGTTTGTTGTAGGACTTCATGTTTCTCTTATATGATTGGACATAATGATGTTTAGGATTTAACCATTCTGTGATGTTATTTACAGAAACACAGTGACGGGCTAGATATTTGATGCGTTGTGGGGAGTGGTTAGATCAACTGATGGGATGAAAAGTGAAATCAACAACACAGTAGAATCTGTATATAATAGGTTATTGAATGAAAATTTGTAATTAGAATTAGGTATTGATAAATCTGGTTTTAAATAGGTTGATTCTGCTGTGTTGTTGATTTCTTTGTAAGAATCAGCTAATTTTGGTGGGGAGTAGTTTCCCAATCCCACTAAAACTCGTATGTTGTAGGGAGCCATAATGCATTGTCATGATTCATGAATGAGCCAGTTAGGATGACTTTAGTTAGGATGACTTTAAACTCACTTTTTCCACCCAAATTAGACAAGTGATTAGTATTGACATACCATGAATACTGTTACAAGGGAGGAGGCCAGAAAGTCGAGATTTCTTTGCAAATGAGGAAGTTAATGTGTCTTTACGAGATGAACAATTTCATGGATATTCACAAAATAGTTAAAGGGACTCAGGTATGAAGAATGGGTTTTGTACTTTTTGCACAATGAATTTTAATAATGGCATTATATAGCTAACATAGAAATAACTATAATCTTTATTTTCATTATAGGCCATCCGTCATTTGGGGCGACTATTTGGGAAATCAAATTTGTTGTCATTGTGGAGCACTTGCTTGGTATGAAGAAAGGAACCAAAAGGCAAAACAGCCAAGTCGTCCATCTTTTTTCGATCTGTTGCCAAGCGGGTAAAGTCCATTTACCTTTACTAAGAGGCCCACCTTTTTTTTTGGGGTCAGCTTTTAGATTATGGTGGGGGAAGAAGGACGAAGGAATTCAAGAGAAATTTTCATGCTTACAATATGATATTTGCCTTCACATCAATTGGCGGTGGCGGTGGGGTTGATAGGAAGATAAATAAAGGATGGGGACCCTATACCTTTCAGCTAAAAGGGCATAAGTATCATAGACTTGCTACTTTACTACCAAGTGAAGGCTATAAACTCAAGTTTGCAGAGTTATACATACATGGGACACATAAGGAGGTAAAAAACAAGCTCAATTCACTTAAAAAAGATTATAGGGAGGGCAACTAGGATCCTAAAAGTGTTGAAGGTCTTATAAAGATATTCGATGACAATAATCATCTTGCACAAACTTTTAGAATGGCATGTTGCCTCAAATTTGTATGCTCTTCGTTAGTCTCCACTTGAACTCCTGAACTCCCAAAGGGCATCTTTCTAGCAATTGTTTGTCAAAGTAGGGTGTTTCTTTCCTACGCTAGGTATGTCCATTTCTTAAGTTTCTTATTCTAGAAGAAAGGCATCTTACTTTTTTCTTTTTCTTTTTCTGTTTTTTTTTTCAGTTGCCCACATTTCTATGTAATTCTTTTGCTAATGGGTGGGGAGGTACTTAAGTTTTTTGATCATGACTTGCCTTTGAATTATCAAATAAGGTCTAAACCTCCCAATTTCTTTGCAAAACTTGGAATTTCCAGAAAATATTGTTTAGATGCCTTATCACATGTTATAGGCAGACATGATCTAATGTTTCTAATTTAATCTTAATGAGCATTCAATCTTACATGGTTCATTCTTTGAATTTAAATATCACTGCTTAGATCCCTACAACACCATTTATTTTAAAATACTATCCTAGCATATATGGGTTTCTTTGATTGCTGATAAAAGAGGTATGTCAAGCAAATGTTGCTCGACTCCTTTTGCCGTCATACCGACATATTCATGTGGTAGTGTGCAATTAACATTAGATATATGCTCATTATTGATGATCTTTTCTCTGCAATACGTAATTTTTTTTTCAAACTTAGAACATATTTTGTCATAGTTCTATACGAGACTCATCAAATTTACTCGAGGTCATCTGAAAATGAAAGCTAAAATGTCAAATGAGGGCGGGGGGTGGTTGTAGAACACTCAACACGCCCTTCCTATATTTCAGGAATGGTTTTAACACGATTTCTTTGGGTATCTTGCTTTGAATATTGTCTGCTGATCCAACCATTATATTGACACCTCCATTATGTTGTGTTTCCTTCTTTAGGCTTGCGGCTTTTGATTGTTTTGAATTGTCAGTATGATTTTGGAGCCTGCGTAGAGGATAACTATTAATTGTGTTGGGTATTGAGTAATGTTGTTGTATCAGATTCTTTGGGTCTAAATGTATTTCACTGAAGCAATGAGCTTATAGATCATTTCAACCACGTGTTTTTGTTTTTGTTTTTGTCTTTCTAACCTATACCTAAATGAATTTTTGTTTAGCTAGCCATACTACTATTTTCTTCATTTTTAGTTTAACTAATATATTTGTCAGTGTACTTCTTTCACATGGTGTTGCACCAAACACAAAGTCACTTCTTAGTATTTTGCCTTCACCCAATTCCTGTTAACTCTTTTTTTGGTTGATAACCCATGTATTCCTATAGCTTGGTTTCTTACTGTACTGATTATGCTCTGGTCTTTGTGGTCTTGGCAGGTGACTCTGTATAATTTGTACTCTGCCTTGATAGATAAGTTTTATGCCTGCTGTGTATCTGACATTAGAAACTATCCAATTTTTTTTTTGTAAGCAACTCATTTCTAAAATGCTCCTTCCAATCATATCTATCTACGCATATTCTACCACAATCAAATTTCATTACTATATTGGGAAATAGCTAAGTGGGTATTATGTAATCCGATGAGTGTCAAACTTATGCAGCAAATTTGTCAGAATTCAATTCACTTTTCTTTAACCCAATTCAACTTTCTCTATGCAGCAAACTCCATTTGGACTAAGTGCAAGATTGGCACAAAGTATCGAAATTTGTGTCCTTCCGGCGATGTATACTTTATTGAGTGAATGGATACTTTTGTGCAACAATATTAAGTGGTTTGAGATTGATTCACTGAGTTGAAATGTTTGCCAGTTCATTGATGTGTATTTCATTGAGTGGAGCAATTAATATTTATTTCTTCATCAAATTGCATAGCTATTGGGGCTATCGTTTGTGGCACATTCGTGCATGCGGATGCTAGAAACTTCAGCCAATCATGTAGAAGGCAGTTTTTTTTAATTGTTTACATGCCTATTACAATTGAAATGGTATCACATAATCTTTGCCATTTTGGGTTGTGCGCGCGTTTGTTCTAATTGGTTATTTTATATATATGGTTCGCAAAACTCCACCATATCACTTTTTCCTCTCTTCTACCGCCGCATTCTTTTGCTATCTTCCATACCAATTAGTTTACCAATTAATTCTCCAAGTTGTACCTAAGGAGAGAATTATCAACAATCAAGCCTGTCCTTGGAAAGTTTTGCGCCGAAACTGGTTTTGCAAAGCCACAAGTTATAAGAATGTCTGGATATGTGCATTGCGTTTACTAAGGATTGCTTCTAGAAATGCTTTGAAAGCCTCCATAAAGTTGTGAACACCACATGAATATTCCAAGATCATTGTTCGTCATTGAAATGAAACAACTCTCATGGAAGTATTTTTTATGACTGGCTCGATATAAGATTAGTCGTCTTTCTTTTTCTTTCTTGCAATTGTTTGTCAGGGTTCAGGGTGTTCCTACGCTGGATGTGTCTATATCTTATTTTGGACCTGAAGCTGCTTTGGCTTGATAAGCTAGGATGTACCATCCTAATCCACTAAAAAATAGTGGTCAGAATTCCAAGTACTGGTTCCTGGTTATTAAGTACATCTCTATTCTCTACTACCTTTAACTTTATTGTTGTGCCTATTTTTTCTTCCATTTGTACCCTTTTTAAGTACATGCACATTTATGAAGAAATTCGTTTGTCTATCTAATCTTGAAGCCGGAAAAAAAAATGTGGTGACCAACCACCTCCATGGCATCACGACTTTATGTGGTTTTGCATCCTCACGACGCTGTGCAAATACGGATATACCACAACGGGTGCACGCGTTGCTCTACCTCCTATGTGTTTGGTCCAATTAGGTCCAATCAAACAGACTCAACCACTTTATCAAAACTATTCACAAGGGCCAAAAAAATGAAAAGTGGGAAATAATGATAGAGAGTTAGCAATAATAAGATTGTCAGAATATACGTATCAGACATGGTTATTTTAGCACCAGTTCCATCAAACAATTTTTAGTGTAATTGCTTTTAAATTCCAATTTTGGGATTTTGTGGAATTTCTATTGTAGAATTTTTGCACCAATTCCATCAAACATCTTTACCACGTAATAAATAAAGAGGCTTTGCCGAGCCAGCCGGATAAGTTGTCATGGTGTCCGCACTTTTTGTTTCTTTCTGCTTTGCATTTTTATTACTTTTTTTGTCTTTGGCCAACGTGTGTAAGACGTGCTCAATGCTAGTCTATATCTATCTATCTATATATATATATAAAAAAAAAGCTCGCACCTTACCTCTCTCCTCATCTTATGTCTTTATTTTCCAAACCGTGCATTCTCATAGACTCCTAAAAAAAGGCAATTCTATAAATTAGTTAGACCTCCCTAGATTTGTTAATTACTCATTTTTTTATTCTTAAATTATTGTGACCTCCCCAAATCCAACGTCCAAACAAAGTAATCTCTACACTATATGATAGCCGGATCTTTAGAAGGAAAATTTCTCAACCGAACTATGTATTTGTAATCTCTCTATTTTATGATTTTAGAACCACCTCCCTTAATTATTCTAATCAGCTCCCTCCTTTTTAAACAATTTACCAAAAACTCTCTCACTTTATTGAAATTAGAATTAGCTTCATATTATTTAAAATAATTTAGAAAACCTCATTCACGTCACTCAAATTATATTCAACCCCTCCTAATGTTTTTATATTATTTTTTAGATTATAACTAGAATTCAAAAAATCATCAGATGTTAGAGCGACAAGTTTAAAGATTTGAAAAACACCGGCACGGTTCGCATACTCGTTAGAGAGAGAAAAAGAAAAGGTTTTTTCCAAGACCCACGAAGGCAGCTAAAAATCTATGGCATCCTCAAATTCTAACCAGAGCTTACAAACAGTACCAACAAATCTCGAAACACTCCAAATGTCCAAAGGCCTACGCATAAAAATATATATATATATATTGCTATATTTCCATTGAGAAGAAAGGTTTAAAGCTCACTTCTTTATCCTTTTTTTTCATTTCATTTTACTTTTTCGATGATTAAATAGATGATTCCACGTGTTCTTTGCTACTCCGGAAGATTCTTCATCGTTGTCCATTGTGAGGAAATGAGTATCAATCAAGGTACAACGATTCCTTTTTTTGTATTTTTTTCTTTGCTAATTGGATACTTAATTTAGACAATATAGAGTTCAACAATGATTTACACTCTTTCTCAGTATCTTTAAATTATGGATTGTATAAACTCTATTAGTGGTGTTTATTGTATACATGGTGTTTGATGAATTTGTATGAACTTGAATAATGCTGTGAATTATATTTGATTTGTTAATTATTGCATACCCCTATGAAACAACAACTTAATAAGTCAATAAGAGTGCTCACTAAACAAGCCTAGCTTTTTGTTGCAATCATCGATCAATCAAATCAATTTGGCTTAGTATGACCAGCAAAGCCATAATTCAGCAAATCATATTCATCGTTAGTGGTTTTCATAATTACTTTGATTGCAATCAACAAGGCCCAACCAAACAAACTGTAATGGCCTGGGAAGAATGTATCAAACTAAGGTGAGACCCTCCTACATACCCACAGACTAGGGATATGGGTGACAATCTTTAGTCACTTATCTTATGTGCTTAAGCAAGCTTTTTTAGTTAAACTAAAGAATGTTCAAGGAGAAATAGAACTCTAAGGGGCAAAGCTCGAGGCCCTACATTGGAAGCCCCAGTTACCACCAGCCAGTCACTTACGACTACCAACAAGGATTTGCATACCCTCAATATGGGTGAGTAGTCTTCTCCAGGATCTCACTCTATTCACGATTCATCAATTAAGTAGCACCTCGGGATAAAAAAGTAAATTGTCATCCATATTGGCTGATGTATGTTCATATATATGTTTCACAGAGAATTTCATGTATGTTATTGTGGTGCAGGTACACATCATATGGACCTGATTATGTCCACCCACAGGTTGGGATCTGAACTTTTGAGATAAAATTGAAAAGGAAGTGAATGATTATGGTTCCTACAAAGCTGACTTGCTGACTTTCTCTAGATTTAACTTAGGTTCAGCAAGGTGTTATCAATCCGTATTTGGGTCAGCAATACCTTCAAATATATGGCGTACCAAGTAGTCTCAACGCTGCTATCTATCCATATGGGCAATCGCATCAACCTCTTCCCAGCAACCAGGGCTATACTGCAATTCATGGTTATACAATGCCAGGGCACCACATAGTGCAATTTAGTGGGGCCAATGTCAATGCATTAACAGCAGCACATATTCCTACAAATCAAGCACCATATCCGGCAGGTAATTCTGAAGTTCATACTATTTATTTCTACATGAGGAGCAGTAATTGCATCAAGTGTGATTGGTTACTTCTAAAAGATTGTCATATACTACTACATTGACCTGTTGTGAAAAGCATAGTTGCATCTGTGTACATAATTACATAGGTGTGATATCCTTGGTAAGCTTAGTAGTATCTTAGAATCAGTCCCCCACCTCAGCAAAGTTTAAGTACCCACTTTTTACTCACGGGAAATTAGAACTATAAAAATCAGGAGAGAAAAAAGGAAGATTATGAGGAAAAAAACTATCGATAAAAAAGAGAAACAAGCTATGAGAAAAAAAAAACTAAATAGGAAGTAAGATAGAGTTTGTTTGTTGTCATTCACATTGATATGGAAGTTTTGGTTTTTTGCAAGTTCCCAATTGAAAAATGAGGTTTGGGTTTAAGTTTAATTACCTTTTTCATGTGACATAATGTTGATATCACTTGTCTTCACCCACATCTCATCACCCTATGAGTCACCAAGATTGTTTTGTCAACATAGTATGAGCTGTTAGCCAAAAATTTTATAACATTTAAAGAGGTAAAATTTATATCTGTATTTTTTAATCTAATATATTCACTTATTAAAATTGACTTCATCTGCCAGTAATCCACATATTGGATACTCTTTTTGTAGAGAACGAACAAAGCAAGCAAATGATAATGTTGAATTTGCTGGTGAAGTTCAATTCCAAATCAAGTCCCTCAACAGAAGTGGAGGTAAATTTTCCCCTGTTTATCTCATTTATTTATTTTGTCTTGACCTAAGAGAATCTAAGATTTTATTTTTTCTCTCTTGTCCTTCCGAATGTTAGACACCAATAGTATCCGGTATGTCGGCAATATTGAATCTCTATCTGAAAAAATTGATATGACGGATGTCTTTGCAACGGATACGGTATGTTATTTACCACATTGGTTTTGTTTTCTCATTTTTTTTTTTATTACTGTTAGCAATGATTAGTATCACATTCTTTTTCTGTTTTTGGCAATAATCCTGATTCTAACGTATTGATCTATAGGTCTTTAACAGTCGCGATGAACTCCTTAAATAGACTCAAAAACTTGGGAAATCAGTTGGGACAATCATTGTGATAAAGAAGTCAGATTTGGGTTACATTGCGGGTAGGACACCTAGAATTGTTTTGGTTCGCGAGAGGTTCGGGAAATATAAGGCTGAAAAAGAAGTAAGCGGCCAGCTACCTCTTGAAACAGACAAAATCAAAGAAGTGTGAGTGTCCTTTCGTATTGAAAGGTATAAAGATGACAAAAGATGATCAGTGGGTAGTTAAATTGGATTGTGGTCTTCATAACCATCCACTTTCGGATTACGCCCGAGGAAGGTCACTCTTATCTTTGGGAAACTCACAAACAAGAGAGGAAAGCAATTGTCTTGGGAAATGTCATTGAGTGGTTTGAAGCCAAAGGAGGTCCTAAATGTATTGAAGGAGAGAGACACACAATGCAACTATAAGGACTATTATATATAATATCCGGCAGAAGTGGAAGCTTACCCGAAAGTTTAGAAAATCTCAATGCAACAGTTAACATATATACCTATTTAAGTTGTCAAATACAGCAATGTCTTTAGGTCGAAATAGCCAACATCATCTTTGTAAATCTTTTGCAGAACCGAAATGTAAACTCTTAGCATTGGCTTATGTTAGTATATATTGAACACTTCTAAACAAAATGACTGATTGCCACTGATGATTACAATTTACAAAAACAACTCCACCGCATCTGTAAGTACATCTTGCTTATTTCTTTGGAGTATGAGTAGTAAACAAGTATAATACAAACACTGGCAAAGTTTTTAGCCACAATTGGAACACAAAAAATCGCCTTAACAAAAGTCGGTAAGAACACCTTAGACAAGTTTTAAAGTACTTTAGGAGCCAAAATCCTAACGCATATGTATACGCCAACTTCAGCTAAAGGTTAGTTTAGCAAACTAAAAGCAGTTGACTCTCCTAGATAAAAGAAAGGGTGAACTAGTGTTACCTCCCTACTAGATGAGCCAATTAGGATTTCTCCCCCACTAGATGGGAAATTAGGGTCTCCCCCCTAAATACACAAAAAAAAAATTGGTCAACCCACTTTGACTTTTTTTTTTTTGTATTTATGGGGGAGACCCTAATTTCCCATCTAGTGGGGGGGAAATCCTAATTGGCTCATCTAGTGGGGGGGTAATACTAGTTAACCCTAAAAGAAATAAACAAGTTTGGAATGTGCTGCCTTGACTATTGTACAACTGTAAAGAAGGTGGGGAGAGGGGTCTTAAGAAGTCGGTCATACTTCCAAAATGTGGTTTGCTTATTTTGGAAACAAAAAACCAGCAACTGCAACACTACCTAATCTACCCTATCGTCTCAACACTCATCTTCTCTGTCGATAAGCAAACTATCGACACAAATATTAGGGACAATCAATCACACAAATATTTAAAAGTTTTGGTTTTTTGCAAGTTCTCAATTGAAAAACGAGGTATGGATTTAAGAAGTTAGGGAATGTCACTGTAAATTATTATGGGATTTATCAATCTTGGCAATGAAGCTATTTTTCGCTAACGGACGTATTCAGTGAGTGTTCTAGGTTTGGAAACCTCAGGTAAGTTTTTTTTTTTTTTTGGGTTATTATCTATTGAAATTGTTTGATTAGTTTATGAATTGAGCGATGGCTTGAAGGTACAATTTTTTATTTTCAGCTATTATATAATGTCCAGTGGTCATTATATTTTTTACTTTTCGTGCGAGTCAATATGTTTTTCTATACTCTCTACATGGGTGCTACGTTATATTTATACAATTTCGGAAGCTTAAAGGATTGAAACTATAGTTTAATAGATTAGAGCTAGACAAATGAAAGGTGGTTACTGTGTTTTCTATTAGTATTAGGGGTGATAATTTGGCCCTCAGGCCCTCAACCCGGCCCGACCCGGCCCTCAAAAATACGCGTCAAAACCCTCAAAAGTTGGCCCTCACAGATTTGAGGGGAGGGCTGGCCCGGCCCTCATGCTTATTAGGGGCGGGCTAAGGTCTAGGTTCTGGAGCATAGGCCCGGCCCGCATTTGGCCCTTCCAAGCCCTCACTTGGCCCTCAATATTTTTTTTTTCGATAAGATATATATATATTTTTTTTTACATTATATATGTAGGGTACCACAATTATCTCTATTTAAACTAAATATTTTCACTACAAATGATATTTAATAATAGTAGTTTACCACATATCATATGGGGTATTTTGTAATTTGAGTAAAAGATGTCAAATATAAAAAGAAAAGTGAACTATGATTATTTTGTGTAAACCCAAAATAGGGGTGATAATTTATGTATTATACTATATATTTGTGTAAACCCTAAAAGAAAACCACATTTTCTTGTTATTTTATATTATATTTATGTATTATATTATAATTATCTAAATTGTATAAAAAAATCATTAAATTAGTTTTCAATAGGGGATAAATTATAACATAATATAATATATGCACTTTTGTAGTTGATTTAATGATATGTATATAAGTCATACATAAAGCAAATCCAACCTAACAACATAGTTAAGTATGCAAAATGTAGATATTTTAAGAATATCATCTCTTCCACCATCTCTATCTATTTTTTTTTTTTTTTTTTTTCTAAAGATATAATAATTAGTTTTGTATACTTATATACATATTATTAAATCAATTACCAAAAAAAAAAACACAAAAAAATCACAAAAAAATAGTAAACTAGTGAAATATAATTAGATCGGGCCCGACCCGGCCCTCATTTGGCCCTCAAAAATGAGGGTCGAGGGGCGGGTTAAGGGCTTGAGTTTTCATGCTTGACCCTACTCGACCCGCCCTCAATATCAAATAGGGGGGGGGCTGACCCGGCCCTTAATCATGAGGGCTTTTATGGTTTGAGGGGCGGGCTAGCCCGGCCCGGCCCTTTTATCACCCCTAATTAGTATAATGTGAAGCTTGAGTACATCTATTCTTGCGATATTGTACAATAATCACAAGACATGGATACATTTATAAGAATTGGTGGTGCATATATAGGTTATTGATACAGTTTCTCAAGCTCTAGAACTTGATAGGTTGAGCTAGGGTATGGTAATATTAGGAACATGCTAAGCTGTTAAGTTGTTTGTATAGGTTATGAAATAAATAAATTTTGACTAATGCACTAGATTACATTGAATCTCTCACTATGCACATTAAGATGTATGATGAACTTGAATTGATTCCACGGCTTCTTTCCCGAATGATTGTCAAAGTCTAATATAAACAGTATCCCTAGAAGCTTTTGCTATTATTTTCTATCTTGGGAGATTTTGGTTAGTTGCTTTCGAGAAAGCCTTTTGATTTTCTAGAAGTACATCCTAGCTAGAAGCTTCCCGATTTTTTTTTCTATCTTATGAGAGCGTATATCAATTATTTGAATGAGTTCAAAACTTCTTTTAGTACTGGTAGCTTATTGTATTGTGATTAGGCCTTAGATATTTACATAACCAATCTATATTATATTGTTTTACTTTTGATCCTCTCTTTTGCAACTGATACGGTTTTAAGATGCAATTCCAAACTTCTTTTGTTAACGGTAGGTTATTGATTTATTGTGTTGTAGCCTTTCACTTTTGTTTGAAACCAAGATTATCTCTTTATCAAAATAGATGAATTTTAGATGTGAATATTATCTGTCATTGTCACTAAAACAATGGTGATGCGGTTTTTCTAATGTTTTCCTGCTTCAGTCCTAATACACCTCAGTATGTAG
Organism: Coptis chinensis; assembly: GCF_015680905.1. NCBI lineage: Eukaryota > Viridiplantae > Streptophyta > Magnoliopsida > Ranunculales > Ranunculaceae > Coptis > Coptis chinensis. The sequence goes on from NC_141463.1 coordinate 43,124,437, forward strand.
TTCAGTTTTTTTTTAGTAGTGCACATTCATATAATTGTTTCAGTCATTCATTGAATGAGTTGGTTGAGTCGTTCTATCGGTTATGTGGCTGGGTTCTTTTTTCTTAACTATGCCCAATTTTAGATATATATTGCTCTCATTTGATATATTTAGTTCACTTTGATTACCTAGCTAACTGCGCTAAGAAATTAGTTTCCATTCATACAAGCTTCTTCTTGCTTAGTTATTTTCTATTTGAATTACCTGTTTTCAATGGAGTATATGCTTAATTGGTGATTGCGCCTTTTAATATTTCAACTCTTCTTGAGAAACTTAATTTTTTTTCGGGATGCATACAAAAGTAATGATATATTCATAATTTTATAATCCTATTTTGTCATTTTTTTTTTATTAGTGGAATAAATTTTATATTTTTTTTTCTCATGATTTTCTGTCATAATGTGGTTTTCAGGTAGTTGATACTAAGTCGTTCTTGATCGATCAATAGGTACACTTCAAAGCAATGGAAAGGAACCTAGCTTTCCTTAAGGTGATCCTTTAAGTCTTAAGTTACATATTAACTTGGTAATTTATAATTACACATTTATCTTATTGTTATGTTAGAGTTTTTTGTTTCTTTAAGCTAAGAAAACATTGTTAAATTGTTACAAAATAGGTAAGATATATAGAGTTCGCTTATTTCTTGATAATCTATCGAGACAACCCACTTTTTGGTCATTTTATTGATGAACACTACAAATTATAGTAATTTAAAAACTATAGCCTCGACTGAATATATTTGCTAAAACAATATGTTGCTTTTGCTAGAGGAATCATTAACGAATACCAAAATCAGTATTTTACACGCCTGTGACCTAAGACATCATAGTACAAGTATAGTTGTTTGTAAGCTACCATTGGAAGGCAGTGTTCTTCATGCTTAGATTTTTGTGTGCATATCTTGAAGTCAAGAGACCTACTATCTACAATTAATCTGAGAGGACATAATGGGAGCTTATTTTTACTTGCGAAGGTGCTCCCTATCACCAGATCACTAATTTATGCTCTCTTAGTACATTAGGCTACCAAGAGTTAACATTAAAATCTCAAGTTGAGATCTATCATTGTCCAAAATTTGGCCATGTTTATTCTCTTTTAAACAGATAAAAATGTATTTTTTTTTTTTTTCTCTTTTTACTATTCTTATTCCAAAGATGAATGATAAATAGATCGATCTGTATTGCAGATATTAGGAAAGGAGAATGATAAATCTCACTTTTAAGCAACATCTGTAAGTAGAAATAAGCTCCAATAATCTGCAAGGGTGTTGCAGATATCAGTGAAGGAGAATATTTCTTCTATTTAGCAGATGAGGATCTCAAAGGTATATATATTGTTATTGGACTGATCTTACTATATATCCTCAAAAGTTGTGGACAAGATATCAAGTGATGCAATACTTGATAAAAAATTGCACGTACAGGTAATTCTGAGATATTATTAGAAAATCCAAACTTTTGTTTATCAGGATTTAAGAAAACAATGGTTATATTTGACGTGCGTGCGAACATACAATTTATAATGCCTTCAGGCTTACCTTCGATGCTATATGTTGATCACAAAGATAAAAGATAATGATTTTGTGAAACAATCAGGTGCTACATTCTTGATAAGATTTTGAGTCTAAAAGCATTGTTTAAATTTAGGTAACCTTTTGGTGTAGTTGTTCTCTCTTTAAACTTTTCAAAGTAGTCACTTCGTTGTTTATCCTATTAATAAGGAAGAAGAGGAACCTGGAACAGAGCCTTTGTTCCTTTGGACAAAAAGATGATTTGTTCAATAAAAGATAACCATACAATCATTATTAGTCTATAAAGTATAGTTATGTTAATTTATTGATTTCTTAATTCAATTCCACCCCCCCCCCCCCCCTTAGGATTTGACCTATTGGGTTAAGTATGATTTTAGTGGTAAACACTTTAGAAGATATTTTGGCACTTTGATTTAGACTCAACTTGACATTTGACAGTTGTTGCTTTAATAAGAACAGATACTTAATTACACAGTTGAGACATTAGGTGAAGCTGTAAACACGTGTTTCGTCCAACTATTTAATTGATTTGCTTGCATAAATAATTAAGTAATTAACCTTATTAAGCAATGTAGATCATTCCCTGAACAAACTTTTTTCGTTTTTGTTATTTGGAGAATGTAAAGTTTGGCTTTATGTTAGAACGGAAAGACATAGCTTTAGAAGCTATGACGACATATTCTAAGAAATTAATATTTAATTATACACAAGAAAAAGCACTCACGTATATCCAAAGGAGCCAAATTACATGGGGTTTACCCACTTAGAGTGATACATCACTAATTCAAGTACATATCTATGCACGTCTGATTTCCACCTATCAGTATAACTCTCTTAGATAGCATAATAAATTAAGCCTTAATAAAAAGAAACAAGTAAAGGTCTATAAATGATTGCTCTTGGAATGGATTTCCAATTTGTTTGCTATGTAGCTTTTCGAAATTGGCCAAGACATTTACGGATCCATGTAAGAAAAAAAAAAAAAACTATTCTAGACCAAGGTCGTATCTAGACAAAGATATCAACTTCCTAATAGCTTAACTTATCTACTGTCATTTTGATGTTATCTGATGTTTATTGATCTCTTTGACCATTTTAGCATATACACATGAGCAACCATTTTGAAAATTTTGCAACCAATTCAATAAAGTCTCTGTCTGTTCAAACTTTCTTAGGAAAATTTAAATTCTCTAAAGTTCAAGAGGTTAAACATAGTAATCCTTTGATAACTCCATTATAATTCTAGGGCATTTTTCTTAGTCTTTATATCTCATTGTACCTTCTCGCAGGTTAAAAGCCAACTCGACCCTTGCTTCTGGAGATCGAGTTATCTACTTTTATTTCATTGCTGGCACATCAATAGTTTTCATTTCAAGCATCTTGGTATGTTATCGTGGAACTTATATGCTACATTTAATTAAACTTAGTCAATTGTATAGTATCAAACTGAAATACATGAATAAGCTTAAACATGCATGAACATAGTAGCTAGAGCCACTCATCATCATATTTTTCTTATTCTTAATTATTTATAGCTTATTGATCAAATTTGTAGCTTGGTAGGAGTAGCTAGATTTTGGTCGAATATTGTGTCTTCTCTAATTTTATTGGGTCGACTGCTAAGTTCCATTGAAATTCTCAGAATACTATATGTGATTCACAATTACTCTTTATATCAAGTCCGTCCATATTACAGTGTTGTGTCTATGTGTGGTCCTTTGACCAAGGATGTGCCACATATCATCTATTGTTGTTTTCGCGGTATTCTTTTCTTTCTCAACGATTTAGTCAAACAACTTTTTCAAAATAATTTATGGAAATATCTCCGGAATCTCACAATAATGATGGTATTTCAATCCAGTCTAGATTCTAGAAAAGTCGTGCTTAGGTATTACATTAAGTGTGTAGGTTAAATTCAAAATTTTTCTTTTATGCTTATTAATCTTTCTAATTGAAGCCTTGTACTGATGCATGTTCATTAGTCTTTCCAATTACTCAAAGTGTGACACCAGCTCTAATCTCCATGAACTCCACTCACTTGAGCATAAAATCAATTTTACTTGCAAGTGGAAGAGCTGAGGATTCATATGAAATCTGAAACTGAGAAAAACCGCAAGTGGAAATACAATTGCAATTGAGATATCTGACGTCTGAGTGGAAATGTTCAAAATGGATACCCATGCTATTGTTATTTTCTTAAGAAACTATTGATGGAATAAAAAAGCAAATGTATTCTCTTAATTCCATTTTCTAGCAAATATTGAGTATAGTTTTCCTAGCCTATAGATTTTCAATCGCAGTAACAAGGATTAGTATTAGCTAGCTGTTTGCATGACATTGTACTTAACAATTATAATTTTAATCCCATTTTTTTCTTAGAAACTGATGAAACTTATTGACAATAAGGTCATTAATTGGAGCTCATTTTCTACAATATATAGCAAGGTTAAGTAGGATAGCTCTGACTTCAAATCCCCAAGAGATTATGAGGGACATAGATTCCAAGCTGCTCCAACTGATGTAGGAAATTTTGTGAAGGTTAGTTGTTGCTGTTAGAAGTAAAAGATTTCATATATGCTAGCTGTTTTCAACAATGCAATAGAGGATGCAGTTGACTTCATAGCAGTATCATTGTGTTCTATGAAGGACCCATATATAGCAATAGGTTTTTGCCATGTAATGAGTGTGATTTCCATACTTTTCATTTGTGATAGGAAGTCCGAGATGCCTGTCAATCATATATTTTCATTCAAATAAACATCTTCCCTCTAATATATTTCAACAATTGAATAATTTTTTCTAAGTTATCCTTCACAACATAGTGGTTGCATAATTGCATCATTGATTGGCACAGCACCCTAGCCAACATAGACAATAGAAGAACTGCATGTTCTTTAATATGAGTGAAGATATTACCAACAACGCTTGATTCTATGTCCTATCGACCAAGTGTTAAGGGTAGACTTAATGCACTTTAATTACGCTATTCTTAATTAAACATTAGTTTTCATTACGAAAACTAATTTGTATGAAGCTAAGTACCCTGGCTACAGTGTAGTTTGACATAAATTTTCTTGCTAAAGTGCTCCAAATTGTACAAGTGTATATATGCAGTAAATAGAACGCCCCAATCGATCATACACTTCAATCTTTAGAAACTTGAATCTTTAAGTTACAATCTATCGAAAACTACCTATTATTTTATCAAACATGCATGTCTATTGCGATACTCAAACTATTGCGAGAATTTGTTAGGTTCAATTCATCAATAATCCTTGCAAGATCAGACACCATCCTTGGAACTGTGAAACCTGTTGTTATCCCTCACAATTATTTCCCTTTCAGTTAGCTTTAAATCACCTTAATAGCAGCATGGCAATCTACACACACCCTGAGGTTCTTCACCACCTTGATAACTAACTCTGCTCCACTCACAGCTCCAATTCTATAAATCGTAAGCCTTCTCTAATAATAATCTCCAAACTATTTTCACTCAAGGTAGATGTATTTGATCTCCTTCTCAGTTTTTGATCAAAACATGTATCTGCAAACATTCATAGAAACGTAAAAAATCAATATAGAATTAAAGGGAAATTGGAAACTATATGTAAATGCATCAAACTAACCTCAATGAATAATTAACGGAAAATCAGAAACTGGATGCAACTGCATTAAACTAACCTAAAAAAATGATTAACGGGAAATCGGAAACTAGAGCTAATCTCAAAGAACAATAACGGAAAATCGGAAACTAGATGCAAATGCTTAACCGATGCAACTGCATTGAACTAATCTCAAATAATAATTAACAGGAAATTAAATCAGAAACTGAATGCAAATGCATTGAACTAACCTCAAAGAATAATTAACGGAAAATTGGACATTGGATGCAACTGCATTGAATTATAATAACTAACAAGAAATCGAAAATTGGGGGCAAATGCATGGAACTAACCTCAAAGAATAATTAACGAGAAAACAGAAATTGGATGCAACAGCATAGAACTACCCTCAAAGAATAATTAAAGGAAAATCAAAAACTGAATGCAAATGCACTAAACTAACCTCACAGAATAATTGACAGGAAAGAGGAAATTGGATGCAAATCCATTGAACTAACCTTAAAAATAACGGAAATCGGAAGCTGGATGCAACTGCATTAACAGAAAATTGGAAAATGGATGCAAATGCATTGATCTAATTAACCTCAAAGAGTAATTAACGGGAAATCAGAAACTGGAAAAAGAATAATTAACGGGAAATCAAAAATTAAGCTCAAAGAACAATTAACGGGGAATAAAAAACTGGGTACAAAGGCATTGAACAAAACTCAAAGAATAATTAACGGGAAATCAGAAACTTGATAATTTTTTGATGATCCCATCCACGAGCCATGTATATATTTAATGCCAGGTTTGCAAGGACACTACAAAAGGATAAAGAGAAGTTGGTATTACACACCACCTCGGATAATTAATGAGAAATCGGAAACTTGATACAAATGTATTAAACTAACATCAAAGAATATATACTTAACGGGAAATTGAAAACTGGATCCAACTGCAAGGAACTAACCTCAACTAATAACAAATGAAAAATCAGAAACTAGATGCATCGAACTGGCCTCAAAGAATTATTAATGGAAAATCAACAACTGGATGCAATTGCATTGAACAAACCTTAAAAGATAATTAACGAGAAATCGGAAACTAGATGCAATTGTATTGAACTAACCCCAAAGAATAATTAACAGGAGTCGGAAACGTAATGCAAATGAATGGAACTAACCTCAAAGAATAATCAAGAGAAAATTGAAAATTAATTAGATGCAAATGCATTGAACTAAACTCAGAGAATAATTAACGGAAATTCGAAAACTTGATGCAAATGCATTGACTAACCTCAAAGAATAATAAAGGGAAAATAGAAAAACGGGATGCAATGAATAGAACTAACATCAAAGAATAATCAACGGGAAATCGAAAACTTGATACAAATGCATTGAGCTAATCTCAAAGAATAATTAACGGGAACTCGGAAAATGGATGCAAAATGAATTGAACTAACCTCAAAGAATATTAACAGGAAATAGGAAACTGGGTACAAATGCATGAAACTAACCTAAAAAAATATTAAATGCAAATACATCGAACTAACTTTAAAGAATATTTAACAGGAAATTGGTGGATGCAAATACATTGAAATAACCTTAAAGAATAATTAATAAGAAATTTAATCAAAAAATAATTAATAGAAAATTAGAAATTAGATGCAACTACAAAGAACTAACCTCAAAGAATAATTAACGGGAAATCAGAAACTGGATAATCTATGATGATCCCACATAGTGAATCATGTATATTTTTTTATGTCATATTTGCAAGGACGCTACAGAAGGATCAATAGAAGTTGGTATTACACACCACCTTAGATAATTTTTGAAAAATTGGAAATAACTGAATGCAAATACATTGAACTAACCTAAAAGAATAATTAAAACGAAATCGAAAACGGATGCATCGAACTACCATCAAAGAATTATTAACGGAAAATCGGAAACTGAATGTAAATGCATCATACTAACCTCAAAACATAGTAATTTTGCATCATGCTATGTAGTGAGAAAGTCTCGACAAATATAATTTTGCATTTAAAATTAGTATTTATCATATATTTTTTTGTACAATTGGAATTGTCTTGCTATTCAAGTGGCTTCATTATGATCTTCGCCTCATTCGACATTCTCACAAAACTTTAATCAAATTTTTATTATTAAACAACAAAAAGAAGTCGAAGGGTTTTATCAGGGTGGGATCCCCATTCTATTATTAAAAAAAAATCAATTATATGAAAACGGTCACCGTTTTGTGAAGGTTGCCGATTTATGTAATTTAAGTAAATAATTTAAAAATATAAATAATCCTGCTTTCACAAAATGTAAACTGAACATGTTCCGCCTATGAATTAGAGTATAAATTAGGGGGGGGGGGGATGATTGGTTGTCAAAATATAATCAATTAAAAAGTGTCAACAGTTAAATTTTGAGTTCAATGACTTTTCCAATTTGAATTTGTGCATGAAAGAAAATAAAAGAAAAATAGATTCTACTTTTAAATTTTAGGATTTGTCAGTGGTTTGTTCATAAAACAAATTAATTATGTTTGTTGAACATTTTTTTTCTTTTATTAATACTATATTATTATGCCTCAATGCCCTTTCTACGAATCATTATAGTATCCTATAGTTAAAACTTTTTGATACATAATAATTCAAAAAATATTAAAAAAAAAAATCAAATCAATTTTATGAAAACGGCCCCGTTCGTTGAACGAGCTCAAAAACTTAGTATATATAAAAGCTCGCGTATATTCTCTCTCCTCACCATATCGCTCTATTTTTCAACACAAGCAATATTAGTGGTTCCTAAAAAAGAGGAGGCCCTAATAATTAGAAACACCTCCCCAAATTTGTTTAAATCTCCTTCATTTAATTTGGTATTACTCTGAACTCCACAAATTTTATATTTGGGCGTCTCCGACTTAAATTTAAAGTCTTAAACCCACGAGTAAAGTGAAAAGAAAAGAAAAAAAACCCCATGAGTAGGAAACCAAAATACACAGATTGAATCATCTTATTATACTCATCAGCATTTGGATAAACACCATAGTCTTTCATCTCATTCAATAACTCGGCAGCCTTCATCTTATTATACTCATCAGCATTTGGATAAACACCATAGTCTTTCATCTCATTCAATAACTCGACAGCCTTATCGAATTCCTCGAGCTTGCAATACCCCCGAGTAAGTATATCGAACATAACAGGGCAAAGCTTTGCATGCTTCGTCTTTGCTTCAGATAAAAGGCTATGCTCTTCATCCATTTGACCTCCTTTCACATAACCACTCATGAGTACACTATAAGTATACACATCTGGTCTTAGACCTCTGCTCTCCATCACCTTCAACAACCCCATCGCCTCATCCAAGTCTCCAGCCTTCGAAAGCCCATTAATGATCGAATTGAATACTGCACTGCCTGGTGGTGGGCCTTAGTTGATCATCTTAGACAACACCTTCTTTGCTTCTTCAATGTCTTTAATTCTACAAAGACCACGAATAACACAAGAGAAGGGCTTAATTGCATACTTGTGCGCATCTCCTGAGAAATCATTCAGCAATTCCAAAGCTAACTTCACAGTATGTCAGTATCATCCTCTTTACACAGAGAACTGATTAAAAAATTAACCGTTCGAGGAGGGCATTTGTTCTTCTCTTTCGCCATCAAATAAACCAAATGCGCAGCCGGCTGCTAACAAGCCTCACCGCCACTAAATCTCATCCTCCAATCATCATGGCGACCTAGATGAGCAAAAAAAAAGAAAGGTATATTCCCTCTCTTCCCATTCTCTTATTAGATCTAATATTATTATTATTTTTGTTTCTAATATGTTCATTTTGGGTTAACAGTTTGTGGCTGAGGGAATATTTTTCGACGAACTGAACGAAGTATCGACAAGAGAACTTGCTGAAGATGGTCACTCACTCACTCCCATGCATACTGAAATCGGATTACCTCAATATGGTGTCTTCTAAGATTGAAACTCTTTAGATTCAGTTAGGGCCTGATACATCTGCTGGTGCTTCTGGAATTGATGCATTATTGAATGGATTGGAGATATTTAAGCTCGGTCAAAGAGGGGATCTTTCTTATCCATCAAAGCTGTCAAGTTCGGGTGGAAATGCATCAGGCGTGAAGGGTCGGGCTCTTTGGGTTGGAATTGGATCAGGGATTGCTTCCATTGCTCTTCTTGCATTTTTGTATTTTTGTGTACTATGTTTTTCTTCTCGTGGCCAAAGGGGAAAACAACTCCCCGCCAAAAACAATCCACCTGGATGGCGCCCTTTTTTCACCATTGGAAATGGCACTACAAGCGCTCAAGGATCCAAATTCCCTGTTGGAACTTTAAACTTTACTGGGTCTATGGCTAATAATAGAGTTGGCATAGCAGAACTTCGACGACTCTTTAGTGATCGGAGTTGGAGGTTTTGGCAAAGTTTACAAGGGAGGGATTGACGATGGCTCCCTGGTCGCTGTCAAGCGGGCTCACCCACAATCGCAGCAAGGCCTGAGAGAATTCGAGACTGAAATTGAAATGCTTTCAAAACTCAAGCACCGCCATTTGGTCTCAATGATTGGGTTATGTGAGGAACAAAACGAGATGATCTTGGTGTATGAGTACATGGCCAATGGAACCCTCAGGGCTCTCCTGTTTGGCAGTGATCTTCCTCTTTTGTCATGGAGGCAAAGATTAGATGCATGTATAGGTGTTGTTCGGGGTTTCTATTACCTTCATACAAGGGCAGAGAGGCGGGGTATAATTCACAGGGATGTTAAGACGACAGATATTCTATTAGATGAGAGTTTTGTTGCAAAGATGGCAGATTTCGGGTTGTCAAAAGATGGTCTTGCACTTGATCATACTCATGTGAGTACTGCAGTAAAGGGAAGCTTCAAATATCTTGATCCGGAATACTTCCATAGGCAACAATTGACCGAGAAGTCTTATATGTATTCATTTGGTGTGGTGCTGTTTGAAGTTATGTGTGCTCGACCTGTTATCAATCCAAGCCTACCGAAAGATTAGATAAACCTTACAGAATGGGCAATCCGATGGCAATGACAGGGAGAGCTAAAAAGTATTGTGGATCGACGTCTTGAAGGGTACTCACTTGATTCGTTGAATTTTTTTGGAGAAATAGCCGAGAAATGTCTTGCTGACGAGGGAAAGAATCGGCCAACAATGGGTGCAATCCTGTGGCATGCCCAAAACGTTCTCGGTAAATTAAATAAAAATAAAAATCTCATTTTTTTCTTGATATTTATATTTTGCTTATTGGGTTATTTGGTTTGTTAAAGGTGAGAAGGGGAGGAGGATTAGGGAACTGACATTTGTCGTTTAGAAAAGGTTCAAGTTTCCTAAAAATAGTGTTGAGCATTATGCTGAGAAGGTTAACAATAGGGGTCTTTGTGTTATTGCTCAAGCTGAGTCTCTTCGATATAAGCTTCTCAGTGGCCTTGTTGTTTGCAGGTATAATCTCATTTCTTTCATTAGAAATTAATATTGATTTTATGTCTGATTTGAGTAATATCTTGATTAAGTCATTATTACAGCGTCTCTGTTATGTCTTTCAAAAATTCAATGGAGCAAGTGACAATGGAAGCACAGCCAAGTACCAAAAAATTTACAACTTCTACTGAAAATTTGTTGTTTAATTTTGCATGGTCTGCCTTTTCAATATCATTTTGATGATCGTGTTTTTCATTGCGTTTATTTTTATTTTCTTGCTTATTCAATATTTTATATTGGTGTTTCTTTATTTTTATTTTTTAGTAATGAAACAATTTCAGTCAACTTGATATAATCCTTATCAAAGATATTATCATTAAGATCATTGAATATTTATTTTTGGTATAATATATTTTACAAACTTATGTTTTTCAGAACTTTTGACATAATATGATTTATTGTGGTACAATACGAGTAGAATTTCCACAATTTTTGTTGATTTCAAATGGATATCTTATTTTTCTTTTGGGTGGTCTCAAGTTTGTCTTCTATAAGTGTTTTTTTAGAAAATAATAATAATAATAATAATAATAATAATAATAATAATAATAATAAAGGAATGTACTACTACATAGTTTATGAACTTTTTGTAAATTTTTTTATAAAGTATATGTTCAATGTAAATATATAGATAGATTGTGAATTGTAAATAGCAAATAGCAAATAGATGTAGAAACCCTTCAAAGAGCATTACGTCGATCTTTAAGTGAAGTGAATGATCTTAACATTTTCACGTTAAGCTATACGAAGTCGATAAGTTAAAGGGTCAAATTTTGTTACTATGTTTTTCATATTATTCTTATGTAGCTGGCCTATAGAAGAATAGCTCTCTTAGATATTTTTTTTAAGACATACTAAGTTGTAAACCTGTCAAATTTAGGGAGGACATCCAATGACATACAATATGTAGCTGACCTATAGAAGAATAGCTCTCTTAGATATTATTTTTCTAGACATACTAAGTTGTAAACCTATCAAATTTAGGGAGGACATCCAATGACATTCAATAGAGAGTTGACAAAATTCTTATCATGCACTACTTATTGGTCGGCCTACTATTTTGTCGATATTGTTATTATTGCTTGAACAGTTAAACACACTAATAGCTTTGTGGCATAGTCATATCAAGAATGATGACCTTTCTTCTTTGTTCTTATAATTGGGCAACTCTTCACTTTGCCTCTGTCCACTAAGGAAATTAAGTTAATCAAAGAAATGGCTTAAGAAAAGGCTTCAAACTAAAAGTAGTGCAACACGCTCTTTGTAGTATTCTTGAATTTATGTAATTTCACTAAACGATATTTTGATACTGATGCATTTATATTTTGCATTTGTAGTGATGCGCGCATTGAGAATTGGAAAGGTTCTTACTTTTTTTGTGATAATTTGAGGTAGTTCTTTGACAGTATGTTAATTCATTTTAATGCTAGGGTACTACTAAAATTTACTGATGACCTACAAGGAATGTAAACAATGAATGAAGGATGATTTGAATGTCTCAGACTTGCACCGGAAGAACTTTCTAAAAGAAAATGGAGTTTCTTATTGCAGGGTTTTAAGATGGTTTAGTTGATATAACAGTCTAACTATTCATTACCACACTTATCTCATTGAAACTTAACTTGACTTGATTTTTTCTTTACTAAGTGTATGTTGGTATCTGTCTTGCAGATATTTCGCTCTCGACATTGGCTGCTGTGAATGAAGGATGGATGTCAACATTGAAATTAAACTTTCAAAAGATGTACGACTCCTTTTACCATCTTAAATTTTGTTTCATGTGCTGGTATGCAAAATGATATCAATTGAGCTAATTTTAATATTGTTCGAGTCTTTTATCACATGTATTCATTAATTAAGTTGTGTTGTGTCATCGATTTAATATGGTCACCGAGAAAAAGGGCATCCGTTGTTGCGCAGAATTTGTAAGTGGACCAAGTTCTGATGCCCAGTAATCCTTTAATTTAGATGACTCCCTTCACTAAAATGCAAAAAAAGATTAATAGTTTACAACTAATAATGAATTAACAATAAGACCAAATCCCACTACTAATAAGTATTAACATTGGAAGTCTATGCATGCTTGAGCATGGAATTTTGTTACAAGTATGATAAATAATTAGGCTACTATTAGATTTTAAATGCAAATACATGATGGCTAAGTCATGGTTTAATCACATATTAGTTGGTTTCTTACCGGGCAAGAGTATGTCTAACATTCATTGACGTTATCAATGAAATATTCGCTGGTTTGTAGCATTTAAAGCTTCTACTATGGGATTTGAACTGTTTTTTACTAGGGTGATGACTAAGGCATTATATGTAAAGTGTTAGGAAATTTGAAGCTTTTAATGAGTTGTCTTTGATTTAGTATTTCAAAGGTAAGGAGCTAGCTAGAGTATTTGGATATAGGGAATCCGTATTGTCATGTTACTGTTGGAAAGGTATGGAGCACAAAGCACAGATGATGCTACCTACAAGCTTTCGGACATGCTGCAAGATTGCATAGCTTATTATGTTTCTAAGCATAGAACTACAACTTCTGATCCAACATGGAGGGCCGTCATCTTAGCATAATTAATCTATTTCTATGGTACTCAACCAATGGTTTTGCGTGTGAGCTAGCTTCCTGGGCTAACGATGGGTTTTTTTTTTGCAGTTTGGGGTTGCTCCCTTTTTTTTGGTTGGATGTGTCCCAAAATGTCAGGGTTGTTGATGCTAAATACAAAACCAGGATCTTGGCAACCAAAAAAGAAAGAGAAAAGCAAAGAACAATCAACAGGGAAAAACCCGTCTCAAAGGTAGTTTCAATTCAACAACTTATCACATTGCAACGCCAAAATGAGCATTATATCAAAAGTTGCAGACAGTAAACTATACCTAATTAGTGAAGATGATACTTTGATTGACTTCACGTTTGTGTAAATCTTTTCAAATACTCGATTCTCTGACAGTTATCTGCCTATTATAAAGGTGTCGGTTGCTATCTGTATTTTTCATAGACCACTTGGGAAACGTGGTGGTTGGGGGAAGAAGCCTGAAAAGTTGTAAAACACAAAGAACACATGATTTTACCTACAGGCATTCGGACATGCTAGCTGCAAGATTGCACAACGCGTTGGAAGTTATTTATGTTTTTGAGCATAGAAATTATAATGGCATAAAGGTTCGTCATCTATATATATATATTAGATGTGTTTGGGCTATATTACTCAAACCATGGGTTTGCGCCTGAGCTAACTGTGCGGGCTTAAGGCATCTAGCTATAATTTGCTTTTCTTTTTTGCATTTTCTCCCATTTGACATTTAGTTTTGTTAATGGCCGGTTTGAGCCAGACAGAACCGTCCATAGTATTGATTGTTCCAATTGTGTTTTCTATTTTGGAAATTCCAATTGTGTTTTCTGTTTTGAAATTTTAGAAGAATACATTATGGGTTGCCACAACGTAGAATATCTTGGAGCGAAAAGTTGCAACTTAGGTATTAGATAGTTTTCAATCAATGGATTTGGGTTTCGATTTCCATTCTTCAATTTTCATAGGTTTTTATATTCTTTGTATTTCCATTATTTGTTTTCCCAGTGGTTTAACGTATCAGTGTTTTGATTATATTCCAAATTAATGCAATGCAGTAGCCACTGCCTTCTTTAAAATTACATGTGCTAATAAATTTTGATTATTTTTTAATAAGTTTAAGTGGTCATCTGTTATATTAAGATTTGAACTTACACGTTTAATTAATTTTGCTTTAAGGTTGCCATATTCAAACTTAGTTTGATTGTATTATGATTCAATTGAATTGTGATGCCATATTTGGTTTGCACTGCTGTATTTATTTAGAAATTGTTCATTTTATGATTAATTATGATCAATAATAGGTAATCATTGCGAGGCTTCTATGTCGAGATTCCAGATTGTCATGTTTTCTATTTTGTACAAGGTTAGTCCAACAAGTAAGTCTGTGATTTTTATCCTTTAAATGGTAAGTCAATTTTATTCAATGATGGTCTTCTAAACTAATCCCTTAATTTAGAGTAACTTCAAGGTCGTCATGTACAAGGTTACATGGATGTGCATCATTGTGGAATGCTAGCGCTGATTAGATTTATAGACGTTATTGCCACGTATGATTTTTAAGGTCTAAGGTAATCTATTCCACTACCTTTATATGCATCAACTGCAAATTGGGTTTTGATCTTACATACAAAATAATCATCCACCATAAAAGTGTTTTCTTTATTTATTGCGAAGGGTTGGGTTTTGTGAGATGATTAATTAGATTGTGTTGTTGGCCACCAGCCACCCTTTAATTGCCTGTCATAGAACAAACCTAATTAATCATTTGATTAATCATGTTATGACTCTTGAACTTGGGTTGTACTTTTACGAGTATTAAGAATTTGATAATGGGCGTGTTTAGAATGTCTAAATAGCTTTATTAGAGTTTCCACACAAGTTTTGGCTTACGTAAAAATCAGGGAAAAGAATTAACAGTCATGACAAAAATAGAAGCAAATTATATAAAAAATGAGTCCCAAACAATAAAACCCAATCATCTTCTGACCACCAAACCTATATATTGTTTCTCTATTCGTCGCGAGTGTAAAACCCTAAACCAACCCTTATTTTCCTTCTCTACCGTGACAATTAACCTTCTTCTTCATGTCAGGTATGCTTCTCCTATTCTCTTTCTATTTCTTTTGCTTCTTTTAATTTTGTATTGTATTCTTAATTATTTGGTTATATATAATTTCTTAAGGTCTATAGCTTCAAGAACTCTTTATGCCAATGAAGTTTTCAAGTTGATTTCCATTATGTTACCCCATGAAAGCACCGCAAGTACCAAAAAATCAGTTTTTATTGAATGATTGTGTTTTTGTTTCACATTTTGTTTGCTCTTGGGGGATTTGTTATGTTTATTTTATTTTATTATTTTATTTTATTATTATTATTATTTTTTAGTGATATATTGGTGTAAAAACTGGTGGTATCTTTGCTTTCATTAATATGAAAGTAGAGCTTAAAGTACCATAAATGCATGTTGCAAAGACAAAGTCAAATGTAACAACAAAGGCTAATAGTACTTTGGTTCCATGGGGAATATGGAAGCGAGTCAAGCGACATAAAAAAGAGATATCATGTTTTTTTAACCATATTTAATATTACATATTTCAGCCCACATGGCCATACCTGTTTTTGGTTTACTTATTCTTATTTTTAATTTTTTGAAGTAGTAGCACTTTATGTTGATGATATTGCTATATTGAATGGGATCCCTATTGCATACTACCCCATTGCTACAGGTACTAACTCGTGTTCGTAGCCAATGCTTTGTTGAATGGCGTGTTTAAACTGTTGATAGCTAAATCGATTTCTTACCCTTATGTTAAATAGTTTTTGTTAAACCTCATGTGTAGAATACCCTACATATTCTAAATCTCACTTTTCTCTTCTTCCCTAATAAAAATGTATTCAACTAAAATAAAAATTCACGCACATCTCTCCAACAAAATTCTTCCTCGAAAACAACCATATTTACTGCTAATTGAAAGCCATTTTTATCAATATTAGTGTTGATTCTCTCTTTCCACTGTTGAATTGTTGTAGACCGACACTTAATTCTTAAGTTGCTACTATGAAGCGGCACCTGTTGTTGTTGCAGGATGAAGGAGCAGGTTTGATATTCATCATATTCTTTAATTCTTTTATTACCTATGACTTTTGAGGTCTAAGATAATCTATTCCACTACCTTTATATGCAGGTTTAATATAATTTATTCCGCTACCTTCATATGCGTTAATACAAGTTAGGCTTTCAACATGTATATAGAATATTCATCCATCAGAATAGTGTTTTATTTTTGGCAATGAATTGGCCAAGTTCTTTGACACAATAAATAAGATTGTGCCATTGGTCACGTACTACCAAGCCCTTTTACTGACAAACGTAATTATTCATTTGATTAATCATTCAATGACTCTTGAATTTGGGGTGTACGTAATATATGGAGCTACTCCATGTCATCTCACATGGAATGTATGAATTGTATATTCATATTCTATTCAAAATTGTTGAAGTAGTCATCATTCATAAATAAAAAGAATCCATAATTAGTCATTCTAAGGTCTTTTTTAGTTTAAGAGTGACATTTCTTGGGTGGTTGGAGGCCATCCAATTTTGTTCAACTCTATATTAAGTCGCAATAGTAGGTTGTTAAGTAGGTCTTAGTAGCCCTGGGTAAATATGCTTCTTAGTTTTCTTGATAATCAAGAGAGTATAATATTTTTAAGCAATCCATTTAAGCTACTTAGTTTCTTACCGCTTTTGAAATTTTCAAATGATATTCCTCAGGGGTAACGATTGAGTTACATGAAAGAGGTGGGTGATCGGAGTTTAGGATTTGGCTTCTTCCATTGAAAAACAAATATGGGATGCAACAGTTATTGGATACTCATTAAGGTAATCTATCTTCAATTTATTTTAATAGTTGTTACCATTTCATTTCCACTCCATCTCCCTTAGAGTTAATTACTAATTCTTTTTAAGTGTTGGTAAAATATAGCGGGACATGAGGTCAGGTAGTAAGCTTGCATGAACACAGATGTCCCAACATACGGTTGAGTTCTATATAGTAGTACTGATAATTTACCATGTTCTGTTGCCTTGGTTTGCAATCATCATATACATTATTTCTTCTATTTTTTATTGCTTTCGTGTGGCATTTATTTAGGTCACCAGAAATAGGTTTTGAGTGTGTCTATTATAATGTCATATTAAAGTGTTAGCTATATATTAGTGCATCTAGATTCTAAAAGACATTTTGTTATTAGAACACAAATAGCCTCAGACAAAGGTACTTTGCACTTGCAAGTCATATATTTACAAACTAATCTCACATTCTCATTTAGTACTATTTTTTCCACCAATGCACGGGACACATGCATGCCGTTTATTTATAAAATTCTCATAAACATGCCCTTACCCTTTGCATAGACTTGGGAGATCATTTATGTTTATATACCATATTCTCTTATCTCTTAATCTACTTACTTGACAGCTTCTAATAAGGTAACAATATCTTAATCGACATGTATTTTTTGTTTAGGTGAGTAATGAATGCACAACATGGTTGTGCATGGGGAGGAGAACCTGAGTTCATAATGACTTCACATCCTCTCCGTTTGTTTTGATGCTATAAACTTTCTGTAATTATGTTACCTTGAGTGTCATAAATGTTGTGACATATGGCAGAAATAGAAAGCTGTATTTATATTAGTTGAGTGTTGCATATTTATTTTGTTCTATGGATGCAAAATCCGTGTTTCTTTATGATCGATAAATAGAAAATCGGTCTTTGTGATCGATAAATTAAATAAAAAATCGGAAGACGTATAACTTACAAAACTATGTTCATGTATAAAAATCCTGTTTAGGTAGTGTTTCATGGCTATGGTCATTAGTAAATTACCAGATTTAACGATAGAAGTTTAGAGTGAATATGAGCAGTATAAAAGTCCTATCTAGGTAGTGTTATTTCACAACTGTGGTTAAGAAAAGTACCAAATTTTATGTTTCCTTTTATTTCATTACGTTAAAAAAAAAATACAAAAAGATTAACATTTTCCTCATGTAATAATAAGATTTATGTATAAATAAAAACATCATCATGTATAATCAATAAATATTCATTGGCTTTGTAAAAGCCAAATATCCCAACAATTTCCCACTGGCCTTCAACAAAGCCATATTTAGCAACTACTCTAAGACCCATATTATCCATGTGACTATCAAAAGGATTGATAGGCAAAACTTTAGTAAAAGGGTCTGCAATATTCTCAACTGTAGGAATCTTTGTAACTGCAACAGCACCATGCTGCACAATGTCACGTATCAAATGATATTTACGCTCCACATGATTTGACCTCTTATGATACCTAGGCTCTTTGGATTGAGCTACTGCACCATTATTGTCACAAAATAATGTTATAGGAATCTATGTTTGAGGCACTACTCCTAATTCCATAAAAAACTTCTTAAACCAGACTACCTCTTTTGATGCTTCACTAGCAGCAGCATACTCTGTCTCTGTAGTTGAATCTGCAACACATTGTTGTTTTACACTTCTCCAACTAACTGCTCCACCACCAAGTGTAAACACATATCTAGATGTAGACTTTCATCAATCGTGCTAAGATTTTACCAACTATAATTGATGTATAAATATGGCGCACATAGAACTCTTAAAAGCAATAATCAACTAAAGTTCAAGGCCAAGTGACCATCCACAAAAAGCACAATTCTTGAATGTTACAAAGTAATAGTTTGGAGTAGGTACATAAACTAAAGTTTATTTACAGTTTATGATATAAGTTTTTTACTAAATTTTGAAAGTATACCCGGCCGACCACGTTCCAAATTATTGTTTGTTAATGGGTAATTTTTTGCAAATGTTAATTAAGATGAAATACTTCGGAACATTCATCAACAATAATTGTATTATCATGGCTTCATGTCGATTATTTGTTTTTGAGTATGTTCAATCGAGAAAAGAAAATAATTTTAATTATTAAGAAGAGATTCATTGCTTTTTAATAATATGACTTTTGGATAAGGGTAATCTTACTCCCACGAATGAAATTGTTTAAACTTTTGTTGTTTGAATTTTTTAAATTCATGTTATATGCAAAAAAATTTAAGTAAATTCAAAAGGTTAAGCAAAAAAAATTATTTCATTTAACCGCACAAATTATGGTTAAGTTCAAGACGAGAAAAATATGGGTAGATCAATTAGAGCACTTTCTTGGTTTACATTGCTTATCATTAGTAACTGTTGTAGTGTGGACTCAAGAGTTTTTTCTCTTAAAGCAAAAATGTCTTATATAATTCTTTATTGCTTATAATTTTTTTTTATTGTTTGAAGTCTAGAACAAAATCTGGCAAATAATTGGCGCTGAAAACTTTGATCAATTAATTTACTGTGTATGTTTTAATATAGCTTGGAAATAAAATTTTTGATACATAATAATAAAATAAAATAATTATATAAAAATAGTCCCCGTTCGTTAAACGGGTCCAAAAATCTAATGTAATATAGTGTTTCCTATGTTTTCCAAGACAGTAACTAATAGTTGATAGGCTAGCCCATATAGTTTACTAAAAGGTAAAAACTATCTAAACTAAATTATTATTATTAATTTTTTGGTAAAGAAACTACCTAAATTATCAATATTATTACTAAAGCATATATATTTTCCTATGAGAATTACCAAATTTTTGTAATCAAACGTTTAACCAATTTTAACGAATATTTTTGATCAAATGGTTGACCGTACCATCTTTTTGGGTCATCAAATAATTCTTAAATTATTTCAGTATCGTATATCTGCCGTATCCCAAATTGCTAACCAGAGGCCCAGAGCTATGATTTGGAAGTCTCTTTTACAATGCGTTGGAGACACACTATTTTGCCATCTGTGATATTAGAAATCAAATTTAGAAATGCATTCTGTGCTGAACATTCTAGAAGCAGCCGATAGCCCCAATTTCACCAAGCCAAATGAGAAAGACAAAGAAAAGTGATTAAACCGGGACCGTTGGATTAAAATGAATCAACGGTTGAAAGAGAAACCCTAATCATTTATATCAGTCTAATAAAAAAGATAAGCAAGTGCATAGAAAGTGACATACCAGCTAACTCCTCATTTTCCCATTCTCTCTTCCAATCTTCATCTGCTTTCTCTAGGTATAATCATTTTTTCACTCTTCTTGATTGTTATTATTGTTTCATGTTGTTCAATTTACTAGTGTCTGATTGAATGACTATTCGTATATGGTGTCATCAAGATGAATAATAATTTGCATGTTTTTAATAATCTATTATATGAGACCAGATCATCTATATATATTACCCAGGAGTAACAATCTTTTATTTTCTTTATAGATTAGTGATATTTGTAGTAGACGGTCATCATGGGTAAGGAGAAGGTTCACATAAACATTGTGGTCATTGGACATGTCGACTCTGGCAAGTCCACCACTACTGGTCATCTGATCTATAAGTTGGGAGGAATTGACAAGCGAGTCATTGAAAGGTTTGAGAAGGAAGCTGCTGAAATGAACAAGAGGTCATTCAAGTATGCTTGGGTGTTGGACAAACTCAAGGCTGAACGTGAGCGTGGTATTACCATTGATATTGCCCTCTGGAAGTTTGAGACCACTAAATACTACTGCACTGTCATTGATGCTCCTGGCCATCGTGACTTCATCAAGAACATGATTACTGGTACCTCTCAGGCTGATTGTGCTGTTCTTATCATTGACTCTACTACTGGTGGTTTTGAGGCTGGTATTTCCAAGGATGGTCAGACTCGTGAGCATGCTCTGCTTGCCTTCACCCTTGGGGTGAGGCAGATGATCTGCTGCTGTAATAAGGTATGAAATCATCTGTTTTTATTATCAGCTTTTCTATTTTAATGTGGATGTTGCCTTATGTATCTCACGGTTCTTTTGTAGATGGGGGCCGCCACACTAAAACATGAGTTCTGGCCACAAATAGTATCTCAAACTCTAAACCTTATTGTTGATTTTATTGTTAATTGTACATTATTTCTGATATTGTCTTGTAGATGGATGCCACCACTCCCAAGTACTCCAAGGCAAGGTATGAAGAAATTGTGAAGGAAGTATCTTCTTATCTGAAGAAGGTAGGTTACAACCCTGATAAGATTGCATTTGTTCCCATCTCTGGGTTCGAGGGTGACAACATGATTGAGAGGTCCACCAATCTGGATTGGTACAAGGGCCCAACTCTTCTCGATGCACTTGACCAGATCAATGAGCCCAAGAGACCCACAGACAAGCCACTTCGTCTCCCACTTCAGGATGTTTACAAGATCGGTGGTATTGGAACTGTGCCAGTTGGTCGGGTTGAGACTGGTGTTGTGAAACCTGGTATGGTTGTGACCTTCGGTCCTACTGGTCTGACTACTGAAGTCAAGTCTGTTGAGATGCACCACGAGGCACTCCAGGAAGCCTTACCTGGTGACAATGTTGGCTTTAATGTTAAGAATGTTGCTGTCAAGGATCTCAAGCGTGGTTTCGTTGCATCAAATTCCAAGGAGGATCCTGCCAAGGAGGCAGCCAACTTCACCGCGCAAGTCATTATAATGAATCACCCTGGGCAGATTGGAAATGGATATGCTCCAGTTCTTGACTGCCACACTTCTCACATTGCTGTTAAGTTTGGAGAAATTTTGACCAAAATTGATAGGCGATCTGGTAAAGAGGTTGAGAAAGAGCCCAAATTCCTGAAGAATGGTGATGCCGGTATAGTCAAGATGCTTCCAACCAAGCCTATGGTGGTTGAGACTTTCTCCGAGTACCCTCCTCTTGGCCGTTTTGCTGTTAGGGACATGCGCCAGACTGTTGCTGTTGGAGTCATCAAGAGTGTTGAGAAGAAAGACCCCACTGGTGCCAAAATCACCAAGGCTGCAGCCAAGAAGAAGTGAACTTTTATTTCAAGTAGAGGGATATTTGTGAGGGTTACTGTTTTTGATGGTGTGTCTAGGAACAATTTCGGCTACAACTGTTACAGCCTGTTTTGCCTAGTTGTCAGGATGATTGATCTGTTCTACCGCGTGGAAAACTGGGTGCTGGACAGGCGGTGGCAAGGGTGATTTTAAGTCAGTTTGGGTTTAACTTGTTTCTTATGAATCCAAAACTTTTGTTTTCATTGTTCATGTTATAATTTTGAATGTGAGATTTATCCGCTCTTTCCCCTCATTGCTTAATGATTTTCAGTTAAAGACTTAATTCTTCTTTCCCCTTCATTGCTTGGGATCTATTAAATATTTTGTGTTGAAAAGGCTTTACAAAATGTCTCACACAAATTTTTGAATTAGAATATATTTTTATTGAAAATAAACTGAAATACGTTAATGAGTACCGATTATGGTGTAAAAGTATTTAGAATCTAAAGGATCAAATTGAGATAACTTCTTCACTTTATAGTTTAGGATATTAATTTATAATTTTCAAATAGGATTATTTTAAACTCGAACTAGCTTTTATAATAATTTTTTTAGATTTATGGTGATTTAGTGGCAAATTTTTAAATCAAAATATATTTTTATTGAAAATAAATCGAAATACGTTAATGAGCAGCAATTATGGTGCATAAATACTTGGAAATTAAGAGATCAAATTGAGATAGCCTCTTCACTTTGTGGTTTAGGATATTAATCCGTAATTTTCAAATGAAATTATCTTAAACTCAATCTAAGCTTGTATAATAGTTTTATTAGATTTATGGTGATTTAGTGGCAAATTTTCGAATTAGAATATATTTTTATTAAAAATAAATTGAAATACGTTAATGAATAGCGATTATGGTGCATAAGTATTTGGAAACTAAGGGATCAAATTGAGATAGACATTTCACTTTGTGGTTTAGGATATTAATCCGTAATTTTCAAATGGAATTATCTTAAACTCGATCTAGTTTGTATAATAGTTTTATTAGATTTATGATGATTTAGCAGTAAATCATCACCGCTTAGCTTACGTACTAATGTGTACAAATCACTAAACACAGATTGATTGTTTCCATATCCTCAAAGAATACACTACTCCCACTTGAAAAAATTTATCACATGAACGTGTCCTACGAATGGGTGTCATTATATTAAATTATTCTAAAAAAATATTAACAACTATGCATAGCTATGAGATATGAAAATTATATTACTTACTCATTTAAATTTCTTGCACCACTCTCTATAAAAATGAAGCATCAAACTTTGATAAAACTCATCGACTTCTTTTTATTTTTAGGTTTAACAATAGAAGTTTGATTGGAGTTTTGTGAGAATGTCTAATGTGGCGAAGATAATATTGAAGCTACTTGAATAGCAATGCATTCTCAATCATAATAAAAGAATTATGATAAACACTACTTAAAATGCAAAGCTATATTTGTCGAGACATTTATTCCCCCTGCATATAATACAAATATGTTTTAGGATTATTAGTTCAATGTATTTACATCAAGTTTCTGATTTTCTATTAATTATTCTTTGAGGTTAGTTTAATGTAATATATTGCATCCAGTTTCCAAATTCTCATTAATTATTCTTTGAGGTTAGTTCAATTCAATATTTTCATGGATGCAGGGGGAATAAATGTCTCGACAAATATAGTTTTGCATTTTCCCATATAATTATTATTTTGAAGTGGATGCAATTGAACCTAACTAACCTCAAATTTAAGTGCAATTGGGAATAAATTCTCATATAGTTAACTTTATGATTTTGAGGTTAGTTAAGTTAATTCATTTCCTGTTAGTTATTCATTAAGGTTAATTCAGTACAGTTGCATCCAGTTTTCAATGTTTCGTTAATTAGTATTTGAGATTAGTTCATTGCATTTGCATCCAGGTTCCAATCTCCCGTTAATTACTCTTTGAGGTTAGTTCAATACATCTGCATCCAGTTTCTGATTTCCCGTTAATTGTTTTTTTAGGTTAGTTCGATAGTTTATAATTTCTATACAGTTTGCATACATGTAAGAGTCTGTTTTTATAAACTTACTTTCGTTTTGGGTTCCTAATTACTCATGTGAGAAGGCTAAAAAAGCGGACATTTATGCTTTGAGGTTAGTGCGATGCAGTTACATCCGACTTCCGATTTCAAGTTAACTATTTTTTGAGGTTATTTCAATGCATTTGCATCCAATTTCTAATTTCCCGCTAGTTAATCTTTGATTTTAGTTTAATGCAGTTGCATCCAGTTTTTGGTATTCCATTAATTATTATTTGAGGTTAGTTCAATGTAGTTGCATCCAATTTTCGATTTTATGTTCATTGTTCTTTGAGGTTAGTTGATCAATGTGTTTGTATCAAGTTTCTAATTTCTCATTAATTATTTTTTGAGGTTAGTTCAATGCAGTTACATCAAATTTATAATTTTCCGTTAATTATTCATTTAGGTTAGTTCAGTGCAGTTTCATCCATTTTTCAATGTTTCGTTGATTAATATTTGAGATTAGTTCATTGCATTTAGATCTAGTTTCCGATTTTCTGTTAATAACTCTTTAATGTTAGTTCAATATATTTGCATCTAGTTTCTGATTATTTATGTTTTGAGGTTAGTTCGATGCAATTATATTCGGTTTCTGATTTCTCGTTAATTATTCTTTGAGATTATTTCAATGCATTTAGTTTCCAATTTCCCACAAATTATTCTATGATGTTAGTTTAATGCAGTTGCATTCAGTTTTGATTTTCTGTTAATTATTTTTTGAGTTTAGTTCAATGCATTTGCATCAAGTTTTCGGTTTCCCATTAATTATTATATGAGGTTTGTGTGATGTATTTGCATACCGTTTCCGATTTCCCGTTAAATATTTTTAAAGGATTTGCATCCAATTTCTAATTTTCCGTTAGTTATTATCTGACACAGTTTCCGATTTCCTTTTAATTATCCAATGTGGTGTGTAATATCTACTGATCCATCTGTAGTGTCCTTGCGAACATGATATAAAAAGTAAATTATGTTTGATTTATTATGTGGGATCATCGAAGATTATCTAGTTTCCGATTTTCCATTAATTATTCTTTAAATTATGCATGACTCACTATGTGGAATCTTCAAAGATTATCTACGAACGGGTGTTGTTATATTAATTATTCTGAAAAATATTTGCAAATATGCATAACTATTATATATTAGTATTATATTGATCATTCAACCAAATTTCTTATAATGTGAAAACCCCACTCTCCATTAAAAAAAAAAGAACTCATCACCTTTGATAAAATCCTTCAATTTCATTTTATTGAACGGGTGTTGTTATATTAATTATTCTGAAAAATATTTGCAAATATGCATAACTATTATATATTAGTATTATATTGATCATTCAACCAAATTTCTTATAATGTGAAAACCCCACTCTCCATTAAAAAAAAAGAACTCATCACCTTTGATAAAATCCTTCAATTTCATTTTATTGTTTAATAATAGAAGTTTGATTGAAGTTTTGTGAGATTGCTTAATAAAGTGAAGTTCATATATATTGAAGCTACTGGAATAGCAAGGAGTTCCCAATCATACGGAAAGAGATAAAATAAACACCATTTTAAATGCAAAACTATACTTATCGAGACATTCCCACAACATATAACCCAACTATGTTTTGAGGTTAGTTCAATGCATTTGCATCCAGTTTCTGATTTTCCGTTATTTATATTTTGAGGTTAGTTCAATGCAGTTACATCCAATTTCCAATTCTCGTTATTTATTTTTTGAGATCAGTTCAATATAGTTGCATCCAGTTTTTGATTTCTTAATAATTATTCTTTTCGATTAGTTCAATACATTTGCATCTAATTTCCAATTTCATGTTAATTGTTCTTTGAGGTCAGTTCAATGCATTTGCATCCAGTTTCTGATTTCCTGTTAATTATTTTGTAAGATTAGTTTAATGCATTTGCATTCAGTTTCCGATTTCTCATTTATTAGTTGATAAAGTTGCATTTGCATCTAGTTTATGATTTTCCGTTAAATATTGTTTAAGGTTAGTTCAATGAATTTGCATCTAGTTTCCGATTTCCGTTAATTATTTCTTGAGGTTAGTTCAATGTATTTGCATCTAGTTTATTTTTTGAGATTAGTTCAGTGCAGTTGCATTTGGTTTCCAATTTCCCGTTAATTATTTTTTAAGATTAGTTTCCACACATTTCCATCATGTTTCCAATTTATAATTAGTTTTTCTTTGAGGTTAGTTCAATGCAGTTGCATCCAGTTTCCGATTCCCTGTTAATTTAATATTTGAGGGTTAGCTCAATGCATTTGCATCCAGTTTCCGATTTTCCGACAATTATTTTTTTATGTTAATTTGATGTATTTGCATCCAAGTTTTGATTTTCCATTAATTATTCTTTGAGGTAAGTTTAATACAGTTGTATCCATATTCCAATTTTCTATTAATTAATTTTTAAGATTAGTTTAATGCTTTCAATTGCATCCAGTTTTCGATTTTCCGTTAAATATTATTTGAGGTTAGTTCGATGCATTTGCATCCAGTTTTCGGTTCTCCATTAATTGTTTTTTGACGTTAGTTTCATTCAGTATTATATATTTTTTAAAATATTTGTCATTATTGTTTTGTCGTTATTTTTTTTTTTTCATTTTCTATTATATATTTTGTGATGTTATTTTTTGTATAATTGTTTTTAACTATGTTTTGAGGCCGTGTTAATGATATATTCGAAATAAGTCAATGTTTTATCATAGACACTAAAATTGTATGATTTGTAATAGGGAATTAGTTTCTACAAATCACCTATTTTTTAGCAATTTTTTTTTTATCAAATATATAAGAATTGAAACACTAAAAGTGTTTGATTCGTAATAGGAAATTACCTTTTACAAATCACCTATTTTTTAGCAATTTTTTTTTTATTTGATCAAATATATAATAATTGAAAATACACTCAAATTCTCCAAATATAAAAATTAAAAATATACTCAAACTATCCAAAGAGGTTCCATGTACATGGGATTGTAAGATATTAGAAAAGACTATATTTCATATTAGAGTGCCACATAGAAGAGAAATACAATTTGCATAAAGTTTCCGATTTTCCGTTAATTACTCTTTGAGCTTAGTTTGTATTTGAATAAAGTTTCCGATTTTCTTATAATTATTTAATGTAGTGTGTAATACCAACTTCTACTGATCCATCTGTAGTGTCCTTGCAAACATAACATAAAAAGTAAATTATGATTAATAACTATGTGGGATCATCGAAGATTATTCAGCTCCCGATTTTCCGTTAATTATTCTTTAAATTATACATGGCTCACTTTGTAGAATCTTCAAAGATTATCTACGAACGGGTGTTGTTATATTAATTATTCTGAATTTTTTTTTGCAAATATGCAGAACTATTATATATTAATATTATATTGATCACTCAACCAAATTTCTTATAACGTAAAAACCTCACTCTCTATTAAAAAAAAAAAAAAAAAAAAAAGTTCTATGTAGTAGGATTATATTGGCATAAAACGCACTGCAGGAGACACCAAAGAGGTTCCATGTAGTAGGATTGTAGACTATTAGAAAAAACTATCTTTCATATTAGAGTGCCACATAAGAGAGAAAAAAACTAACTCTCATATTAGAGTGCCACATAGGAAAGAGAAAATCCTCCATTACATGTCTCTGCTTTAATATATAGATAGTAGATGTCTCCTGCAGTGCGTTTTATGTGGTTTATTTTGGCTGGTCGTATGTGGCATAAACTGTTGAGGTTCAGTATGGAGTTCTTTGGTTGTGTTTTATAGCACAGGCTGAGGCAGTTATTCAGTAATTCCGACACTTCAAGCTGTACTGATAAATCTAGATCACTGCTAGTCTTACCAGATTACCAGAAGTAGTTTCTAAATTCAGTGGGTGGATTTAAGGAAACCACTACAATATTCAAATATTTTGTTCAATAGTGTAGTGTTTGGTTTGGTTTGGTTTGGTTATACAGCCCACTTTATCGACTATTTTGTAGATGCTTTTTGATTTCTAGTTTTGGAAGAATCCACTGAAACTCAGCTTCAATGAAGGTAACCCAAGTACCAAGATTCTCAGCAAATCTCAAATAGAAAGCATTTGGGTCCTCTCATTTATATAGCCATGAGTGTTTCCCTTCCTGCATATTCATAAAATCCGTGGCAAAGTTCGCTTCTCTCCAGCAGGGGATTAATAAGAAATGATCCAAATTTTTCTTGCGAACTTCCCGTCTAGCCACTAGTTCCCATGGAATTTTGCTTGTGCTAAAAGCTTCCACTGCTGCTCTCGAGTCAGATCCATCCATAAAGAGTTCCATCCCTTTGCTTAAGGCAATTTCTGCACTCTCTAGGATGGCCAAACATTCGGCCATATAGTTCGTTGCTACACCAATTCCTTTGGCACATCTTTATGCTAACCTTCTGGACTATCTCGTCTTATTTAGTGCATTACAGTTCTCTAATCTAATCCAACTAACTTTAAAACCCATCGATCTCCACCACCGTCTCTTTTTTTTTTGTTAAGCATAACAGGATACCCATTATTGTTTTTGTTAATGCACAAAATAAGTCTTTTCTAGCCTCCTGATACGAAGATAATAAACCAGATCAATGACTGAAGTCAAAGAACAACAGCTGGAGTGCGGGACGGAATTTCGATGGCCAAAAAGGCTGAAAAAAAATTGTTTGGTAATTTTCCCTAACAAATTCTTGCACGATCTGATAAAGAAACTGTGCTCTCTCATATGATCTGGATTGTAAAGTATAACATTCCACAAAAGTTTGTCACATATGGTCTACCAAAAAAGAGTTCGGACAACCTTAAGCTGCTCATATCAACTTAAGACTTCCTGGAAAACAGGTGATGCACGACCAATGAGACCAGCGCCTAACCGTGAATAGTCACAAAAAGGAAGCAGCTACAAAAGTTTTGACAAAGTGAGAAAACAATCGTCAGGAGGCAGGGGGTGCATTGTATGTAAGTTCCTCAAAAGTCGGTTTTGGCTGCATACAATGGCAGTGCATCTTCTTTAATAGCTCCTTTTTCTGTCAACTAGAGATTCTACTATAATGTAGCAAATTGAAGGGGCTCCACGACTTAGCTGCAAAGGAAATCACTTATATGTCAACAACAACACGAACTAGTTTTGATAAGTTATACTGGATATTGGCACCAAAAAGAAAAAGTGGAGAAAAAAGAACACACAAAAACAATGCAATATTTGTATCTATTCACAGGGTCCAGAACTGATAAGCTACTTGGAAATGGAAATACATGACTTATGATATACCTGTCAAACATTACAACTCTTGGTCATTGTCAAGCTGAGTTTTTGCTGCAGCTTTCTCTGCCTCCTCCAAAACAAAAGTTTTAAGTGACTCGACATCCCTCGGTCCTACATATTACAGGCAAAAAAAATTTGGTCATAGATTAATGAGAAGTAAAAGCCACGACTATTAGATATTTAAACTCTAGTCTGTCGACACTAGATTATAATTCCCGGGGTACAACAGCTAATCTGATGTTAAGAGGATTATAGCTGCAAATGATGAAGTCCAGAGTTCAAAGAAATAAAAAATGACAACGCAAGAAGTGTAAAAATACAGATTTAAAGCCAAAAAGGTAACCAATATAGACATTGGAAATTGTACAGGCAAAACAATAATAAGAGCTATATGGATACCAAAAGAAATCAAGAATTCACTTACATGCTTAGGCTATGCACAAAGCCAAGTCAACAAGCACAATCACTGAAATTGTAACTTAAGAACATAAGAGCCTATCGGACTGGTAGTTGGGAATAATTCTTAAAAAAAAGGGTTTCAAAATTTTCTTTTAACTTTGTAGAATACTAGAATTAGGCCGAACCACATTACATGTGAATAGAAAGTGTGAGAGGGAAAACATAAATAAGATAAGAAAGCAATATGTAATTCTGGTGGTATAGACCATAGAGTATAAATTTGTGGCCAGCCAAAAAGAAAGTTGTATTTTCAATATTTTAATTTGCAAATGCCAAGACAATTACCTACTATAGCATACCGCTAAGCGATGAAGAACGAGCGAAGATTGAAGCATCAAAGCTTCAGTGAACCTGTTGGGAAAGTTTACGAAGGATTGACTGAAGATTGAAATTTTGGAAATTTTCTGTGTCAATTTTTTTAATTTGAAAGTGAAGTAAAACGTGTTTGAGAATGACTGAACAAAGTGAGAATCAGGGAAGAGAATAAGAGAGAGATTAGATATTGGAGAAGATCCTCTTTAATCTAAGTCAGACATCCATCGTGACATACAATTATTTCCCCCCTCCAATCTCAAGAGTCAAGAGACACCCGCTTCACTCATTTGGATAAAACCTAGGTTCATGGACACGCCATATTTTGAAAAAAATCTGTGTTGGATACGTATCCCCGTGTCCGTGTCCGTGTCGGACACATGTTGTATTTAATTTACCTCGAATTTCTGATTTACCATCTAATTTAATAAATTTATAATTATTAAAAAATTAATTAATTATTCCTATCCGTGTCCCATGATCTTCAACTGCTCGTTGTATCCGACACGCGTGTCAATGTAACTTGGGATAAAACCATTTTAAACAAACAGCCAACATTTACTGTTATTGGAACGTACTTTGCAGAAGAATGAGGGTTGTTGGAGACACCCAAATATAGACTGATGTGGGAGGGTGGGTACAGGAACTATTCGCCCTGTCACTCCTCAACGTATGGATGTGTTGGATGCATGCAGATACATCTTGAAGGCACTATCACTATGAAGAGAATAATTATTTTAAAGGGAAGACATTGAAGTAAAAGTAGAGTATCTAACATTTTCGGCGCTAGGGCACACTGTAACCATATAACTGTGATGTGCCAAAAGCATAGTGTACATCGGAGGCATTCTGGCATGTAAAAGAGAAATCGTGACAGACAAGGCTCCCACCCATGCAGAGAAGCATCCCAACATGTAAAATGAAAATTAGAAAACTACTTGCATGGGTAAAATTATTGAAGGCACAATGTGAATTTGTGAGGGAGTGTCAAAGGCACATGGAATGACGCGTGAGCAAAAAATATATGTTGACATGTTTTGAAAAAAATATATGTTGACATGTTTTGAGTTTTAACATTTATGGCTCTATGCACATCTCTACTATGATAAAGCACGAGCAACCTTAAGTTTGTAAACACCTTTTGATTCCAAAAAAGGTCCCTAGAAATAGATAAAATGGAAGGAGATATAAGAGATATTGAAAATATTAGATTCCTTTTTATCACATACATTAAGTGAAGATAGTAAAGGTTCCACCCACAAGGCCGCAACTCTCCTAATGAAGAAGCTCGGATTCATCACTTAAATAATACATGGTGACTTACTAATAACCGAGAATTCAATATGAGGAACACTGCTATAGCACGCTACCTTAATACATGATAACTTACTCATAACCGCAAATTCAATATGAGGAACACTGGTAAAACATGTACATCCACACTAGTAAATGAAATTGATGAAAGATTTTTTTTTCTAATGATGAGTTGCAATAGGCACATGAAACTTTAAGTACTTAAAAGTAACAAGATAAAGACCCATTAGAGGTTTTGGGATGCAAGATAGGGGAAAAAACTAAGTCACGTTGACACGGATACACGTGTTGGTGTCGGAACATAGTGGCCTATTTGAAGTAAAACACAAGGACAAAGCTAATTAAATAACATAATATTACTATTCTTTAGTTATCCATCTAATTCTTGGGATCCAGACCTTATAAAGCCTCCTAACAAATAAATAACCACGAAATTGACATATCATTGAGTTATACCTATGTTAATAGATTATGCTCTTAATCTTTTAGGGTATAAAAGAAACCCTAATTTAATATCGTATGCCGTGTCTGTATGTCCGACTCGAGTGTCCGTGTGTGTGTCCGACATAGATTGTTTTAAGAATATAAAGTGTCCATGTTACTCAGGGAAAAACATATAACGACATCTAAACAACCCTAGCTGGAAGAATCATTGTGAAGAAAACTCTAGTTTGAGCTTCATTCATTTTTTTATCAGTAAAACAATTTAGGATTTGGTCCAATTTATAGTAGTGATATTAGGCTTTGGTCAATTTATAGTTGGAAATTAGACTTTGGTCCTATTTCTGCTAGTCAAACTCGTTGACTGTGATCAAACTGTCCAAATTTAAGTTAATACCTAGAATACCCCTACACGTGCATCTCACATGTTTTGCTTCATGTGAATTTTAGGACCAAAGTCTAATTTTTCATTTTGTACTAGTACTATAACATTAATTACTAATACAAAATGATCCCATAACCCTAATTTTAAAACTGCAAATTGAGGTTTTTGTTTGGTTGTTCTCTAATTCGAAGCTTGTTTAACTTAATTTAATCTCTTAAAATGATGAGATTTTGGTAATGTCTGTTAAGGTTGTGTTATACTATGCATCAATGCAGGAAGCACCACCATGATCACCACAAGGTAGAGGAGACAGGGGCGGCAGTAGAAAACCAAGCGGAGCCAGAGCACAAGTACCACCACCACAAAGTAGAGGAGGCAGTAAAAAGCCTTGAGTACCCATAGAAATCATAGGAGGCAGGACAATTGTGGCATTTTTTTTTTTTTTTAATTTCATGATTGTTATATTTTGTTATGTTTTGGGACGTTCTAGTGGACTTGTGTTTGTTTTATTTTGTTTTGATGTTCTAGTGGACTTGTGTGTGGTTGTGTTGAAGTGTTGAATTGATGTTCAACTTCACTGGTAGTCTCAGCTCATCCGGCCTCAAGCACCACCTTAACAGATATTATTAGAGTGGAATTAATCTCACCTCCCATCAAGTACTTGGGCTTAGCTCTTACAGCATCGAGATTAGGCATCAAAATTAGGCATCAAAGACTACTTACCTTTAGTGGAATTGGTCACAACAAGGATATCAAAGTGGAATAACACTTTCTTGACCCTAGCAGCAAAGCTACAATTAGTACACTATGTGTTATCATTCTTTCATAACTACTGGGTAAAGACCTTCATATTGGTACACTAGATAAAATCTCTAAGCTTACAAATAGATTTGATGGGCTGGTCCAAGTATGGAGAGGAAGGTACATAAAGCTAGTTTAGTCATTGTACTATAATATACAACAAGTGTGAAGGACGCCGGTTTCAAAGTGGACCCTAACGTATGGAATGTTGTTGCGCATTGTGGATTATTAATCTACAAGACTGTAACCAAGGAAGAAACTCTATGGATCAAATGGATTTGGGAGTATCAGCTGAGAGACAAATTGTTTTGGACAATGAAGATCCCTTCAGACTGCTCTTGGGTGTGGAGATCAATACTTAAACATAGAAGAGAAGCAAAACAAAAACCCCAATTTGCAGTTTTAAAATTAGAGTCAGGGATCATTTTGTATTAGCTAGAAATTGGGTTCTAGACACTTTCTTTAGTGTGCTTTTTGTCTAGAGAAAGACCAATATTATCTTTTAATTCTACTCCAATTTTAGCAACACGTCACTTTTTGGGTGTATTAACTGTTTTTAAAATTTCTTATTTCTCCTTTTTACCCTTTCATTTGTAACTGCCAATTTCTTCCACAAATAAATAATACTAAAATCTAATGTGCCCAGGCTGTAGGTGTGTGTGTCAATCGAGGCCACTCATCAGGCAAGGGTGCGTGTGTATTGCTCCAAGATGTACTGCAATCAAATAATACAATTGTCTTATAAAAAAAACACCATTTGTCCTTTCACAATTTCACAATTTGAATTACATCAAACAAAGCTTAAACATGCTATTCAAAATTATTAGAGATGCATTTTAAATTGTTAAAGTTGTATTGAAATTAGTTGAAATCAACATACATTTTTTCCGTTTTTGAAGTTGATGTTTTCCATATTGTTTTGGTCTCTTCAGAAATTCATCTCACTTTTAATTGGAATTTTGTAGATTTCGAATAAATTTTAGTTATTTTGATTAACCCACTACCCTTTTGGTAACTGATTTAGTTCGTAACTTTTTTTTTTGTTGGTAGTTGGCTTCTTTAGTTGGGACTAATAAAAGCGGTCAAAATTGTAAAAGTCAGTCTAAAATTTGAGACAGATGTCAAATTTCAGTTTTTATGGAGGAAAAACAAAAAAAAAGTTTGCTATTTCCTCTAAACTTTAGAAATTTGCGTATGTGTACCTATACCCAATTTTCTGTTTGTATTAGTAATTAAGGCAATAGTACTATAACAAAATGAAAAATTAGACTTTGGTCCTAAAATTTACATGAACGTGTGAGATGCACATGTAAGGGGTATTCTAGGTATTAACCTAAAGTTGGACGGTTTGATCACAGTCAACAAGTTTGACTAGCAGAAATAGGACCAAAGTCTAATCAAAGACCATGAATATTGAGTAGTTGAGAATGCTCCCAGTGAAACACGTCAGCCCCCTTTTTTCTCTTAGATGGACACCTCAGTTTTTACAGGAAAAAATTGAAATATACGCCTTTTTATATGCATAAACAAACGAACGAACAAAAAAACTGAAAAAAGAAAAAAGAAAGCCAATCCTCTCTCTCCCAAAAACGCAATGGCTGCCATTCTGCTAACATCTCTCAAATCTCTCAAGAAGTCTCAAAGTGCAACTAAAATTTTGATTTTACTACCAAACTGCAATGGTTTGTTTTTTCAACAGTCTTTAATCTTTTTTAAGGTATAATTTATGTTACATTGAGTACCCAACTTTTTTTGTTGGCATTTTTCAAGAAAATTGAGGATTGTTTGTGGGTTTTTAGTAATTTAGGGGAGGCGCTGATGTGAAGATGCCTGCTATTCAATTGCATCATTAGGGCGTTCAATTTTGAGTATAAGGCGTGATCAGGTTCATAACATGGATGGAAATAATGAGGCTTCAGCTCAAGAAGCGGAACTTGAATCATTTTAGAAATAGGTGGCTGATCGGTTCAATGATCTTTCTGCGGTTTCGAACGAAGATCTGCTTTCGTTGGGGTGGATAAGGCGTCTTCTTGATGAATTCATTTGTTGTCAAGAGGAGTTTAGGGGTATTTTGTTTAATAATAAGGGGCGTTTGTGTAGACAACCTATGGATCGACTTATTGCTGAGTATTTTGAAAAGAGTGTGAAGGCTTTGGATGTTTGTAATATTATTAGAGATGGGGTGGAATTGATTAGACAGTGGCAGAGATATTTGGAAATTGTTCTTACTGCTTTGGATTCGAGTCATAAGACACTTGGGGAAGGCCAGTTTCGCAGGGCTAAGAAGGCTTTGACTGATTTAACAATTGCGATGCTGGATGAGAAAGATTCTGGAGGGGTTCTTGCTCTCACTTCGCTGACATCCATCTTGCTAGAACAGTTCAAGGTAAGACTACATCCAATCTTATTTTCCTCAGAAAGCGTAACTCCGACTTTTATATATTAGAAGGTTACAAGGAGTCGTCACAATGCATCATCAATGCCAGAAATAAGACCGATCTTCTATATAAATTTAATGAGTTTGCTTTTGTTGGCTCAAATTGAGATTCACCCCTGAGAATTCTCCCCGCAATCAAATAAACCCTTTAATAGAACAAAGAGTACAATGAAAGTCTTCAATTTCAATTTATCTGGCGACTGATACCGGGCAGCAATCGGGAAGTAGCAAATCAAAAGCTTCTCTCTACCCTCTTCTAGCTTATAGTTCCAACTGTAATCGACTATCGAATCGACCCTTGGATTATTGAATCGACTCTAAGGCTATGAATAGCTACGGTCTGTCAAAACACTGCCTTGGAACTTTGCTTCCAGTTCGAGGTAAGATTAGCAGGATGTAATCAAAATCAAAGATGTATAAATATATGCCTATATATTCATTATTTCATTCCCTGTCTAAATTTCTTTTGTTTGCTGCAGGGAATTGAAGGTGTGGGAGTATTGCAACAAATGCAGAACACCATCAATCCCGAGACTAAACATTCACATATCATTAACATCATTGAAGCTTGAAAGGCTTATGAATGAAATTCACTTTATTGTCGATCCTCATATCATATCTAGGAAACAAGTTTGTCTTTTGATATAATGCTGGATTAAATAACGGGTAAATCTCTAGGTTAGTTTCCAACCTGTGCTACGGGCAGAAATCACCAAGTGTCAAATTTCCCGGGGTGGAAGGAAATGGTGGTTGTTTGCCTAAAGACCCTAATGCGCAACTGATTGTCAAAAACCCAGGATTTTTTTTATTAAAATGGCTTTTTCACTCATAAGACGGAAACTCTTAGTCCTCTAAATACGAAGATGAGTAGCCCTAGGGAATTGAAAAGTGAAAAGCCAATCTCGGTGTGTAAAAGCATTACTACCTTTTTTTATCCCTTATCGTAGTTGACTGGAATAAGGCAGTCTGGATGCTATCGAAGAGCTAAGGAGAGATAGAGATAAGTAGGGAAAGGGGACCTAGCACTCTTAATAAAGATATGTACCATATAGTGAGGGATGCCCAGGGGGATACGTACCATATAGTGAGGGATGCCTAGGGGGAGCTTGAACTTATCTATTTCAATGAGGAGATCATAGTATTTTTGTAGCTAAGCGAATGTGACTTTGTGGGCTTCCCCATGTTGACAATGACTTCACATTTCTTTTAATATATAATTAATAGAAATTAAATTAGTTTGCAGCACTAATGGAACTACAAACAAAAACTACCCAGCCATCAGGATTGGTCTTACTTGAATATTAAGAAATATTAGTTGTGCACGCCTTCTTAACATTTACTCAACGTGTCGATGCATGCCTTTGGCAAGAATGTGAGAAATATTATCTATAATCTTTCTTTGTCATTGGCTTCCAAATATGATGGGCAAACTACCTCATATCCCCCAACACCTAATATTTATGCCTATTTGAATAGGAGTTGGCCTTTACCTATGGGAATACCAGTGGCATTTTTATAAACATATTGCTTTTGCTTTGTAAGGCTTCTACAAGGTCAACTTCTAACTTCTAACGCAACATCAACTTCAATTTCTTGAATTCAAGTACCAGCAGAATGTCTCCACGACCACATCATATTTGATCTACGACATTTTTG
Organism: Coptis chinensis; assembly: GCF_015680905.1. Taxonomy (NCBI): domain Eukaryota; kingdom Viridiplantae; phylum Streptophyta; class Magnoliopsida; order Ranunculales; family Ranunculaceae; genus Coptis; species Coptis chinensis. The sequence continues at coordinate 43,161,788 of NC_141463.1, forward strand.
TTTCCCTGTTCTTTTAGTAGTGAATCTTCCTCAAGACTCCATAAAACGTCTTCTTCTTTCAAGGTACTGTTATAACATATTGTTCTTGATTGCTTAGAAGATTCTTAGATTTTTTTTAATGTACAATTTTAAGAGTTGGAATCTGCTTCTGGGGTTATTATTTTAAATCATTACCTTGAAGTTGTGAAAAATTAAAAGGAGAGGCACAAATGAAAATTTACAGTTCGGAATTGTTATTATACATTGCATTTAAATTGTTTGATAAGAAATAGATATAAGAAGCTTCTTATCAAACAATTTAAATGCGCAATGTAAACAGTCAAATAAAGATTAATTTTTTGCAAAAATTTGCATATCAATAAATTACGATGAATTTTTTCAAGCACATCAAGAATGAGTGGTTATTTTTTTTTTGGGTGAATTTAAAGAAGTTGGGTGTAGTAGTGAAGCCAATGGAAGGTTATGGTAAGGCTTTGGCATGAGTATTGCGATTCAGTTGATGGGTCGAGTTCGGTTAGGTGTTCCTGATATTGAGTTATGGACACTTGATCCTAAACAAGCTAAAATGTTAGAATTGTGACGAGTTTTTTTTTTATATTGGATGCTTCAGATTAACCATTTGATAACCTTGAAGTTGATATGATCTTGCTTCATGCACCTATTTTTTTGTATGGTTTTACGGTTGGTGTTATATATTATTATTTTCAAGTACTTTAATAAATAAAACTTTTGTATTCTCTACTGATCTATCATATTTTTTTGTTATAATTATCAATTTTATGTAGGCAGTTTTATCTTCTCGATCAGATTTTTATTGATTATTTTCTTTTGGTTTGATAAAGCACTAAGTTTGATGAAACGGTCGATTTAGACGAAACTATGAAAATAGACGACTAAAATTCTAGCGATTGATTAAACTTAAGTTCATTAAAAATTCCCTCCAAAACACAATAAACTTAGGCATTGTGTTCTAAACATTATATTTTGAGGTATTGGGTTCTCACCATTAGACGTCCATTTGAGTTTGAGGCATAATGGTGTTTTCTCAAGCAATTCGAGAACATGCAGAGATAAATCAGCTGCCATTGTCCATGACAATATCATACATTTAAAATCATGTGCACCATTTTATTAATCTACTAATGATGTAGTCTTCAATTACTACTCATGGAACAATGCAAAGTTGTTGCAAAGGTAATATATACTTTGCAAAGTTAGTGGCAGAGATGAGTATTGGCATGAGCTATTGCTCCTTTATTAATATTGGCACATGCAGGATAGTACTTGCTCATAAATTATTATTTGGTAAGTGATGTTTAATGAAGTTATTTGCTTTTCATCTTCAGAGGAGAGGTCTATGTTTGCAAATCAGGATAATCAAGTTGAGAATATTAATTGTGTGTAGAGAACTGAAAATCAGGAGACGCACCCAAAAGTTTGAAACCTTGAAGGACATTATACCATATATTGCAGTTTATATTGTAATGGAATCATGCAAAGGTGGGGAGTTGTTTGATCAGAATGTTGAGAGTATGGTTATGTTCATGCATGTGTTTATACTTTATACCTGAAATTATGTAATTATTAGGTTATATTTTGATCATATCTTGGATAATTTAGTATGGTTTTTATTTTTTGATTGCTATTATCATTTCATTATTTCGGTGAGTGTGTTTCACACTTGATTTGACCCTTTTTGCACTATTAAAACATTAGCAACTAGAGACTCTATAGCAATAAATTCAGAACAAGCTGTGTTAGAATTTTTCCATTGGTAATTATAAGTTTTGCTTACAACTACTTAACTGAGGTTGGGGTTTGTTTTCTTTAAGTGGAAGTAGCATTTTGTAGTTTTTTTTAAGAATGAGTGAGATAATGGTTGAAATGTAAGCTTCAAACTTTTTTAAAATCTCTTATATTTTTAAATAAATTTTGTTTCAGGGCAGACATAAAAATAAAGCTATTAAACAAACCCTTGAAAAGGAGATTGTCAAAAGATTTGGAAGTCCAGGTAGAGAGTCTGTAGGTATGGTCAGTTGAAGTACAAAATACGAACAAAAGGTTCAATTGAAATTCTTCCACTTCAAGAGGGAAAGGTAGTTGCGCTGCACTAACTCCATCAATAAGCACAATCTCATCATGTCACTAGATTGAAGGTAATACCAGATAGTAACCTACACATGAGCTATACAATTATCTAAGTTTATCTGCAGTCGCACTACTTACTCCTTTCATTATAAAGAACGATATATTAACAACCTAAATTGTGGTTGTTGAAGAAATTTATGCTGCGGATTGGTCTTTGTTAAACACTTCTTATTTGTTATTGAGATCATATTTAATATACGGTGATGTTAACTTCTTGAAGGTAAAACAGTTGGTTTGGTATTATGTATGAACTATGAGCAATTGCTACATGAATATGTAGGGTTAGATGGTTTTGTTGAGGTTGTTTTAGAAACGTAGGAGATGTATATATGTTAGTTGCATTGTATAAGTCATGTATTAGGGTTTCTGGAATGTAGTTTGTATATTTATAGTTTTCTTCTTATTCGAGGATTGGTTACTTGACTTAACTGGCATTGGTCGAGATGGTTAAGTAGCTGGTTCTACGAATCAATATATCTTTTAGTAGTTGAATTTACGACTGAGGTATGAGATTTTATATTTGGTTTGGATGTATTTTTATTAAATTTTCAGGTTATGACAGGTTTTATATTTTTGAAATGTCGAAAATACAAAGGAGACTCTGTTGACATTTTTCCAGAAAAGTCATGTATCTTAGGTATATAATTGTTTTAGATTTGGAGCGTTACAAAGTGGTATCCGAGCTTTAGGTACGAGTGTCTTAGCAGGCTTAGGTATCCTAAATATCTCCTAATCACGCTTAGGTTTAAACTATGGGTTAATAACTGAGTGAGAATGTCCAACTGTGTCGGTTTATAAAGTTGTTAATGATTTATTGGTCAATATTTTATCCATGTTTATTAAGTTTACTTAGATTGGATGGGAAAGGTTGAAGCGGGGTTGAGTTGTAAAAGGCTATGTGCCTTTAAAATGGTGGAAGGAGCTCTTTCACAGTCTACACTTAGCAGTTCTTCTACTACTTATTCTTATGTCCCATTCTAGAAAGGGCGGTGAAGCAATTTCGGAAGCCTAAACAAAGATTTCTTTGGGGAGTGGAGGAAGAGTAGTCAAAATTGCACATCGTAAAATGGAGCGACATGTATCATATTTGTTGGATCAAACATATTGTTTAGAAAGGAGATTTTTCTTTGTATGCCTAACGTTAGTGTATCTATGTAAGGAGATCATTGGTTAGTCTCAAAGGGGTTGACAAATCAAATACTAAAGTCAGTCCCTGATGGATAAACTTGAACTCAAGAAGCAAAAGAAAAGAAAGACCAACGCTGCCTAATAAGTATGCGGACTTGGTTAATCCTAATGGTCCAATTGACCAATTCGGAAATCAATGAAAAATGAAGGAAATTTTGTTTTGGTGACAAAAAAAGTACAAGGACAGATTGATCTGCTTCAAGTGATTAATTCATTGCAGTACCTCAAATACCAGTCTCATGTCACTAGATTGAAGGTAATACCAGATGGTAACCTACACATGAGCTATACAATTATCTAAGTTTGTCTGCAGTCGCACTACTCACTCCTTTCATTATAAAGAACGACATATTTATGGATTTAGGCTTTGTTAAGAAGAAAATTTATGTTGCTGTGGGAAAAAACTGTAGTTTCTTTTCTGTACAACATGAGGTGTGGCAGCAGGCTCGACTGTAAGCGTAAGGTATGCATTATCGATTGATCAGACTCAAAAACCATGGAGTACTGCTTTGAGGGAGACAATATTTTCTCTTTATTCATCTTATTGGTTCCTTATCATGTTGTGGATTTACACTAAGGTGTCATTTCTAGCCAATATCTCAGTAAAAACATGATTAAAACTATCTTCATTGCATTCCATGTCCAGAATAGTTATTTCAACACTGTGTCCGGTTTCATTTTCAATATTGTGGATGCGAAGAATACTCTCAATGATTAAGTTTGCTAAACCTCAAACCAACATGGAGAAACATTTATTGAATTCTTTCATGTAAGGTAGACTTTTAACTGATGAAAATGCTAATTGCATAATCACCTGTTTAGGTAGGGGGAGGGTGACCAATAGAAAGTGCATGCCGGAATTTCACTCATATACAAAGGATAAACGTTGAGATATAGTTGTAAGTATTGACGACTAGCACTACTATTAACTGAAATGGTTTCTTGCTTAGATGCTTTATTTTAAAAGCACTGTATTCCCATAGCCCAAGCTGATGAGTCACAATGATAATTGATTTTTATCAAAGTCACATTTGGTTTAGCCATGGGCGAAATACACATGCCAACAGTTCCTTCAGCCCTAGCACTTGACCGAGACTTGAAGTAGTGTCCTCTCAAGATCTACTGCTCTGTCAGTTAACAAGAACTTTACGTTGATGTAGAGGCACAAAAATCATATCAACAGGCACGCAGGTTTAAGAGTCTGACAAGGGGTAAATAGACACAAAAACGTTTGTATTTTATTTAAGCTCATATTCATTGCTTATATGAGTATGCAATTGCACTCACATTGTTTAGTTCTCTGTCTTTTATTTAATCTCATAATAGAAACTAATATACCTCACTAGAGCTTGCAGTTGTAGGTATCAAACTCATTACTTCGTTGTATACGTGGTATTTATGCAGGATGTGAGTTTGTTAGCCTTCAAAGGTCAAACAAATACTCCAACTGTTGGTGGTGAGCAAGATATGGGTGCTAATAAGCGAGACGAGAGTGGGAATGATGCAGGAATAGCTAGCAGAGAGCTAATAACAGCTGTTAGAGACAAGGCAGGGCATAAAATGCCTTTGATGGAGGTAGGTGATAATATTGGATTGCCAACTGACGTTGTTGATGCTGGGGCGATTGAGGAGAAAGGACTTTTCAGAACACTTCTGCCTTTGTCAACTGACAAGGATAAGGTTGAGATTGATGGTTTTTTAGTGTCCAAGGAGTATTTGCCACTATATAACCAGGTTCGGGAGAAACATGGTTTGATGGCTTCTGATTCAGCTTTAGTAGATCCAGTTCTGCAAGGCGATACAGTGAAGAGGTTGCTGCAGACAATAGTGGAGATGAACCAATCAGTAGGTAGGGTCTCTGATTGTTGTTGGAGGAAATGGGAGCAGTCTTTAATGTCTGCTGAAAATGTGAATTTCAATGTGGCCTGGTTGCACAATGTGCTGATTATTGTGAAGGTGAAGGCCCAACATGAAATGTTCATGAAATCAGTCGATGCAGAACTTGATGCAGCTAAGGCAGCTAAGGATGCAGCTATGACAATTAAAGATGCAGCACATAATGCACTGAACTAGCTTAATCATAAGATCATCCACTATTAATGTAGTAAGCCCGGTAATCTCATCTTATAGTCAATGATCTAAGTCGTTATTTGAAGAAAATTTTAATGTGGGGGATTTTATCGTAGTTGTCTTTTTTCAAAGTCAATTGCTTTGGTTGGTTGGTTCGAAGTGGGAATCAGCCAAGGACTTGGCATGTTGGAGATACTCTGTAATTGATCGATTTCCCTTCAAAATGGAGAGAAGCTGAAACCTGATACGGGTGGGTATTGGCCACTGATTGCTGCAAGCATGACATTGAAGGAAACTTCAAGTTTCTTTGGCAGTATTGAAGCCAACAAGCCAACAACTGTGGAACACATTCAACTATAAAGAAAGAAGTGGAATGAACACATTGCTTGGGAAAAATAAAATACATAGTAGAAAACATTCTTATTTTAGTTAGTTTAAATTGGTACTCGCCTCTTGATATTGTTGTGTTAAGGTTATAGTATTATTCTTTTATATTAATATATGCATCTATCAGGGAACATTTGCATAGGTTTATCTTAGTTTTGTCTGTAAAATGTTTTTGTTACGTTTTGGTATACATATTACATATTCTATTACTATCTTGAAAAACAACGCATTAAAATCAAACAAGAGGATGAAGAACCAAATGCCAAGAAATAATGTCTAGGAATTCAGGTAATTTACTCATTCAATAATAGTCATAAATAAAATATTTAAATAATAAATAACTGGCGCTTAAAATTATTCTTATTGCAGGATAGATTGAGATTGACTCATCAATGGACTCTTGACACATACAACGAAGTGCGCCAAAAAATTTACGTTGTAGACATACAAAAAATGCTCAAGTTATATGTTGAAAGTTACTTTTATTAAATATTTTTGTTATTCCAAGGGATAATATACTTACATTAAATTCACTCATCGGTCATTGTCTTTCATTTAAACTATTTGTGATGAAACTTACTGCAACAAACATACTTTGTCAATTGTCTTTCCAATATGCAACATATGTTGGTAGTCAATTTCACTGGAGTCTTTTAGTCGGCTGTTCAACGAACATATCATATTTTATGTTGGCTATATTTCTATGGTGGTTATAAAAACATTCTTATAGTGGTGTTGTTTTACCTATATTCTTTGAATTGATTGTGTTTAGCCCATTGTCTCATATTCTACTACAGGTTTTCTTTCAGTATGATTTATTGATTACTGAGTAGCTTGCTTAACTTGGTTGTTGAAGCTCAACCTTTTAGCCAATGTTGCATATTGTTTGATGGTCATCTGATTTTGAGCTTAATGCTTTAAACCTTGGTGAATCTGTGGACTCGGTAAATGTATCTATCGTTGAATCCTCTGGAATAGGCTCTAACCAGAATGTCATGTTGCTAGAACCAGCAACATTTGAACAATAATTGATGGGATCAATGCAACTCCTAATATTTAGGTCTAGAGCATTCGCCAGAAAGTGCTACTAGGTCCCATACTCCTTCATCGACAACCTAACAACTTATTGCAACAGGAACAATAATAACCCAAAACTAGAAATAAAACCCCTACAAAAAAAATTAGAAAAACATAAACCCTTCAAACAAAGTATACATATATTATAAGCAATGAATCATTGGCTATCAATATATATATATTATTTATTCAAGTAAACTTTAGGCTTTTGAGTCATTAGCTATCTATGTAGCAAGTCCGGCCATAGGCCAGGCCAAATGGCTAGTTACCAACTATAAATTGACCAAAACCTAATATCACTACTATAAGTTGGACCAAAGCCTAAATACCCCTATTATTATTAACAAAAAAGATGTGGGGACATACTGACATAGTGTGAGTGAGTGAGTCACACTACAGACCACAATCATACAAGTACTTCAAGAATCTTGATATACAATACTATCCCACCCTACCATGCACCTACCAAAAGATATACCCCTCATAACAGGAAGAACAAATAACCAATCCCATATCATGCTTTTGATAGCATAACCCACTTGTTCAGCAGTACACTTTGTCACCAAACCCTGGCATGAAATAGCACTTTCCCAAACTCTTTTCTAACCGAAGTAAGATTATAGTCTTTCCATCTCCTCAAGACATCATCTATACCATGTGTCAGGTCCAAATGAATCCTAAAAGGGAATGAAAGTATCTCCCAAACTCTATTATAGAAAGGACACTCCAAGAAAAGGTGAGAAATTGATTCCTCAGTGGAACAACAAAGGGTGCACCTGTTCACCAAGAACTGTCCTCTCTTCTTAAGGTTATCAATTGTGAGAACGTGCCCCCAAATTAAAGATCATATGAAAAAGCACACCTTCAACAGTACCTTCGGATTCCTCACTCTTCTATAAGGAAAGTCAGGCCAGCCAATATTTAATGGAGGCAATTTTCTTCTTCCCTAACCATTCATACATCGATTTAGCTGTAAAACCATTCACTTTGGCAAGCCATCTTCTTCTGTCATATCGAAGTTATTAAGTGACTCTAACAGAGACACCAATCTCTTGCTTTTCTCTTTCAAACAAACCACGTTGAAAATTCAGGTTCAATGATAAACTGTTGACTACTCTAACCACATGATAATGCACAAGTCCACCTTTGTTGATTGATATCGCATAAAGCTGACTGAAACTATCTTTATGTGGGACATCTATACACCACCTTATCTTACCAAAACCAAGTTCTCCTTTCATCACCAACCTGGTAACTCAGCCCTTCTTAACCAACATAGCGAGCAGCCCTAATTATTACATAGATTCTTAAAAACTACCAGTAGGTTCAATATGAATAACATCTCTCCAAATAGTTGGTTTCCCTTCCTCAAATTCCCAAATCCATTTAGCTTAAATTGACTTCTTTAAGTCTTTGAAAACCCAATCCACCTATTTTTTTTACGAGTACAACAACATCCCAGGATGATGATAATTATGTAAGTCCCCTGTAGTACCCCACAAAAAATCTCTCATCACTCTCTCCAACCCATTGGCAATACTTTTGCGGGATGACTAGCACCGATAGATAATAAACAGGTAAGAAGATAGCGTGGACTTGATCCGAATTATCCTTCCCCCTTAGACAAATATCCGCTCTTCCAAATTGCAAATATTTTTTAAAATCTTTTTATTACTGGAGTCCATACTAATTTCGCCCTATATGGAGCTGCTAGTGGTATTCCAAGATAAATGGGCAGGCAAAGTACCAACTCTACACCCTATGACATTACCCACCCATGAAAGATAACCACATTATTCATTAACACTATAGACAACACTCTTACAAAAATTAACATGCAGACCAAAACAGCTACAAACCAAGAGAAAAATTCCTTTAGATTCCTGATTTGCTCCTCACTATTGTAAATAAAAAATATGGTGTCGTCAGCATACAATAAAGGAATAGCTGAATAGGGACCCTTTTCTCAGATCAGTATCCTGTGCCTTTAACATCATCTTTGTAAGTGCTTCAGCCACCAAAACAAACAAAAGAGGTGACATAGGGTCACCTTGACAATAATGAGTATAACTAGGAGCACTTGAGTAAAAAAGTAAAAAACACAACTTTAATGGACGTGTGTTCTGGGAACATGCACTTAAAAGGCTAAGGTACATGATGAGGTTACATGGCATAACAAGGGTTTAGCAGATTGTTAAATCAGAACCATATTATAAAACCAAAATAGAGGTTGTTTTTTAAGAAAAATACAAATCAAAGTACATATATTCTCTACAATTGAGATAACAAAGTTTTTCGTGCTTTCAAAATGATAATTTGAATACATACAGATGAACAAAAGAAAACACATGCTTTTTCATTAAAAACTTTAAGCTCACAAACGGCTTCTGAAATGACCAAAATTTGTTGCAAATTCATAGTGAATTTCTGTTGATTTTTCATTCTGATCGGTATAGGTGGAGTATATTGATATCCAATCAAGTGTTTCTAGGGGAGATGGCCGGAACAATTGACATTTCATGTACGGTTCTATAGAGTGACAGTAAGGGTGAAAGGTTAACATTAAAAAAATAAAGGAAATGAAAAAAAGACATCCGTCTCTCTCCCTTATCAACCCATAAGAGCCGCTCATCTGAATGCATAAAGCCCCAAAAAGACATCTATAAGCTCCTCCCACACTTCCATAGAGGGATATGATCAAGGCCTCCAATGTTGTTCTTATAGTGTCTTTTGTTCTGCTCTATCCAGGCAAAAGGAATAATGCACACAAATCTACCCTTAATGGGGAATGAACTCTCAAGAACCAAGAGGCTATTAGATCCTTTGTCGAAACTGGAGACACCATTGCACTCCTGACTAATGACATAAAGCACACAAAACTCCCTACGAAAAAGGGCAACAATCGAGAGTGGTTAACTGATGACTGATTCACCATCAACAATACACAAATGACAGAAATTTACAGCAAGTTCTATCCTTTTTCAAAAGCTGCCAATGGTCCAAGTTTTGTTATGAGCCATACAGACAAAACGAAAAGAGCTTCGGGAAAGACTCTAAGCATCCATAATGCAACTACTAAAAATGTTAGGATAGTATTAGTACGGTAAGTTTCTGGAAGACGTGAAAAAATAGCACAATAGAAAATTGAGAAGCTCTAATTCTTACTGATAGTCCGAATTCATTTACCTCTGCTTTGTTTTACAAAATAAATACAATCTAATTTCACCCTGAGCCCCCTGAGGGTAACAAGATTAACAATATCTCTGTCCCTCATAGTGCTATACTAATCAAAATTACCATTTATGCTAATGAAATCACAACGATGGAGTCTCAAAAATCAAAGATGACAATCTCGAGAAAATAAAAAATGTGATCTGTCATCTATACATACATACCAGCTAAATGTAATGCTCATCCGATCACCACGTATACTCTACTAGAACTTTTTTTTATCCTTAAAGATAACTTCCCACACCCTTTAGGGGTTCTCTCCGACAATTCACAATTGTTTTATCGCAAATCTATATTTAACTATTCTCTTCCACAAATCTATAAATTATCTATTTCGACAATTGTTCCCCTCCTCAATCACCAAAATCCTACCAAATAATGTAAAATTGAACTCATGGACCCTCCTAATACGCAAAACCACCATCTCTCTTAAGGCATAAAGACTCTTTCAATTGAAGTATGGAGGGTATCATCGGAAAAAAGCTCTCTATTATACTATTATCCTCTCCGAGCTCTTAGCTATGCTTTTTAACTTTTGAAGTATGGAGATGAAAGACACAAGCTAAACTGGTAAACTCGACCAAGTACTGGCCAATCCTCCGTAATAACAAACTCATGGATCCTCGTAATCCCTGAGAACCCCCATCTTTCTTAGACAAATAAATCTTCCCTATTAACCAGATTATACCTTTAAGACTCTCCACAAATAGATTCTGATCATTCTCTCTAACCACTTGGCAATGCTTGAGGTACGTAGAAGAGGGACATGAATGAACTTAAACTCAGCAAAGGACTTTCAATCTGAATCAGTCACTCGACGTGAAAATACATTTACTTTGGGGAATACAAACCTCACTAGCTCCCAGAACACTATATATATGCACCTAAAAGTTGGACACTCTCTTTATACTTGCCTATTCCACTAAGATAATTTAGGTACTACAATTTATCTTTAAATTGCAATATACCAACAAATAATTCTTAAACAAAGTTGGAAGTAACATAATTTCCTAGTACTACAAATAGGTAACTTAACCATCAAGTATCACAACTGATAATGTGGCTCAATATTCCATAGAACAAACATTTCAAAGCATAGTCTAAATAGATATAAAGCATGTATTAACACGAACAACGAAAGCGAGAAACAACCAAGCATATAAATATTATAATTACCTTTATACTTGGCTACTTCTTCACCATCATAAAACACTTTAAAAGTAGGATAAGAATGTATATCAACTTTATTGCACACCGGCTTACTTGTACCGCAATTAACTTCACCTATCTCTATTTCATCTTCCCCTTCCATAACCTTCCCCACATCCTCCCACAACGACCCCAACTTTTTACTAAACAAACAAAATAATTAATCAACAATTAGAAACTAAATTAAATCAGCAAAGTGCAAAATACTTACCAATGCTTACACCATGGGACACAGAATTTAACAAACCAAGCAGTGTCCTTTTCTTTCACCTAAAAACAGAAATATAAAATTAATTAAGTTTGATAAAGTAAGGTCTAGTTTTTGGTACGAGGAATAATTGTTGTACCTTGTCAGTGAATGTGTCTTCGGTTAAGGTAATGACTTCAGATCTAGTACAACCTACAAAGTATGCAAGTACAATCACAGATATGATTATTAAGAGGACAGGTGTACTTTTAATCTCAGCTTTCATCGTTTTTTTTTTTTTTCTGGGTTTAGTTCGTGTTTTGTGTTGGATTCGATTCAGTAATGATTACATACGTCGCGAAATATCGGTTTGGCGAAATGTTTGGGTCGATATTTTGGTGCACGAATTTACGGACGAGATTTCAATATAGAGTACCGACAGACATTTACAGTTGAAATAAATCTCATCTGCATTTTACAGTCGCGGAGATTAAGGGTTACGTATAGATTTGTGGGCCTTTCAAGAGATATTCGTCGTTTTTTCTTTTGATTTTGCTTTCTGGTTTTATTAGTTCGTGTAATACTCACTAAAGGCCGACTAAAATACATGTGTCAGGACTGGTGTCCTTTTCTGAGCTTTCATCGTTTTCTGCGTTTTTTTTTTTTTTTTTTTCGATAAACCGTTTTCTGCGTTTTTAGTTGTGTGTTTTGGAAGAAAATGGCTGACATTTGTGGGGACATATTTGGGCATTTGCAGTGCAGCTCAAGACAATTGGAGGCCTAACCAAAATTTGAATGCCAAAAAGACACGAGATTTTTATTTTTTTTTTGTTGGAGAAGAGCGAGAGAAACGTAGGGTCTGTTTAGAACTAATGTAATTTTCTACTTTCCAATGTAAAAACGTTATCTAACCATTAAAATAAGGAGCTGAAAAACAGTAGTATGAAAAATAGTGGTGTGCTAACAAGTAATAGGCAGGCTGAATTATATTGGGGCCCCTTGGGCTACGGGGCCCTAAGCAGATGCATATTTTGCTATGGGGTTGAGTCGATTTGGGCATTTGTGAAATGTTTGGGTCTATTCTTGTTAGTAATTTGAGATACCTCAAAAATTAGGTACGAAAATAATTCGGTGATTTAAAAAAATGGTACGATCAAATATTTGATCAAAAATTCGTAATATGACAATTATGCGGTGTTTAATTAATACGTCATTTTAAACGTTTGGTTGTAAAAATTCAAAAATAAAAAATTCGTGATATTATATTAGTAAATATTAATAATAATAGTTGTTATTTTTTACAACATAACAAATATATCTAAACAATTTACCTACAAAAATATTGAAACCAATTGAATAGTCCACACAAATATCTTCATTTATTTGTTATTCGATTGAAATTACCGTTCAAATTTCAAAATACACACACACCATAACACGACAATTTAAATATTGTCTAAAAAATATAAAAGCAAAACTTTTGGATTAATTTATCACTAAAAATGTAAGAGTGAGGGACTTAAAATAAAAGTGAAGACATAAAGTATATAAAAAATAATAAAAACGCAACCAAATTTTTATTTATATTTTTTAGAGCCGTCGGCAAAAATTCATATTATTCGTTTTAAAACAAAAATCGCAAATTATTGAGAATATTTCAACCATTTAGAAATATTAGGCGTTTTGCCCTTCAAAAATTCAATTCTCCCGAATTATTGCTAACAAGGGGGTCGATAAGTTAGCACTCCGTAGACATCAATATCAATGATACAAGTACGAGTACCGACGACATTTACAGTTGAACTAAATCTCATCAGCATTGCACGGTTATAAAGTCGTGTACGTTAACGACTCCTTGAGCTTTATTTATCCCAGAAACAGTTGTTCCATTTGTCATCAAAAAAAGTAGTTGTTAACTTTCTCTCCTTTCTTCATTATTATTATTATTATCAATAACATTAGAGAGTGATAGTGAGATGATCGTGATGAGCACGGCTAGGCGTGACTGGTCTGAATTACCCAGAGACATATTAACCAAAATAGCTGAAGATTGTATTGAAACCCATCTTCAAACTATCCAATTTCGTGCTGTTTGCAACTCATGGAGATCTTCAGTTCCTCTTCCAACTCCCTCTCTAGCAAGCCCCGTCGTGCTTCCTCTTACACAACTCCTTAACTACAAAACTGGTTTTTGCGAACTTTTGGAGAACACCATCTATACTATACGACCAAAACAGCTCCAACCTGAATCATGTTCCAAACTGTTGTTAGTTCAAGTTGATGTCCATGCCAAACCCCGAAATGTAATTAATATCATTGACCCACTCTCAAACATCGTGATCAAACCTATACCCAGACAATTTCCAAGGGGTTTGAACTTACTGGACTACAAAATCTGTGGATTTTATAAAGAATATTATCTTGTTACCATTGATTCCAATGAAAACTGTAACGTACGAAAGGTTACTTTGTCTTCAAGTGGATCCATCAATCATCTTGTAGTAATGGGATTCGATTCTTTGAATAAGTTGGTTTGTTTTCGATCTGGTGACGAGAGGTGGATGGTACTTGATGATAAAGAGAGATGTAGATTTAAAGACGTGATACTTTACAAAGGCCAATTTTATGCAGTAGATAGCACTAGGAGAGTTTGCACTTTTGATCCTCATACTTTGGATATGACTGTAATATCCAATTCTGTTGTTGAGGAGAGCTGGGAGCAACGTTTACTTGAGTGCAATGGGGATTTATATCTGATCGACTGTCAGCTCTTTCGAGTAGGGTGCCGAGTTTTTAGATTGGATGAAAAGGAAAAACAGTGGATTCGGGTAAAAAACGTGGGAGATTCAGTGTTCTCGTTTGGTGACAATCACTCGTATTTTATGTCAGCCTTGGATTTTCCTGGATTGAAAGGAAACTGCTTATTACTTGTGGATTATATGTTTAAGCCCAAAGAAAAGCATATAACAGTGTTCAACATAGAGGATGCTACTTTTGGATCGTCGTTATCAGCATTTAAAGCTACTCACAGTTATTTTGGCATCACAACTGCAGTATTAGAATAACTACAGACAGCATTTGATGTACATGATAATCTCCTGTGTAACTTGCTTGGAAGTTTCTTTTCATGTCTTTTGATTATCTATGCAAATATTTAACTACGAACCCTTATGTCAGTATTCTCGTGGAATAAATGTCATTTGCTTAATTATTGGAGCATCTCCATTGTAAAGGTGGGTTTTGGTTTTCCTTTACATACAATGGAAGAGAGGAAGATGGGTTTGGGTTTTGGAGAGACCGAGTTCTCTAATGAGCGAGCTGCCTACGTATCCTCTCTTGATTTTAAGGGGAGAGAGGAATCAGGTCCCACGTAGTTCAAGTAGGTAGTATTTATAGGCCTAAGGGAATGTTGATCCTTGAGACACGTGTACTCTCTTGTACATATGTAGGGTGGAGATTATGAATGTGTGTTAGGTTGGTTTTAGTAGGAATTGTGTGTTGATTGGAAGTTGGTGCGGTAGTCCATATTTCCCGGTGATGGGATGTAAATGTAAGATTTTGGTGATGATTACATCTGGTGGTGTTTTTATCTGAGGCGTTCTGTCTCCAGTCATTTATTCATCTTGAGATATTCTTGAACGAGCTTAAGCGTACCACCTACATGAAGGGAGCTGCTCACAGATCGGTCTTGGAGGTCGATGTCCTGAAGTTAAGCTTATGCTTCGTGGCGTGTGCAATATTCCTTAATGAAAATATTACTCCCCACACCCCTCTCGATCGATTTGTTTATGTCCATGGAAGCAATCCGAGAGAAAAACGAAAATGTGCGTGGAGCATGAAGCGAGCTATGGTGAACGATCTGACTGAGATGTCGTAAAGTTTGAATCGTGTGGCATGATGATTTGGCGGGAAAGGGAAGTTGGCACATGATTGGCGCATGACAGAATCGTAGCAGTTGGTAAAGAAACATGTCGTCGCGTTATTCGAAACTTTGAAAAGACAAGTCCTTGGAACACGTGTGCAGGCTAGGGCATAGGCTGTAATCATAACTTCTTGGTAACTGAACGAGCAGTTGCACAAAATCAAATTTGGGACACTCGAAAAAGTATCTCCAGTTTCCTTCTCCAGTAAAAAAGCAAGCTAGGGTTTCTCAGGTGAGTGCTTCTGCTGCTGCTGCCTTTTCATTTTCAATTTGCTTTCCTCTTGTTCAAGTGTGATTTGTTGAGTAGGTAGGTCGGTGTTAGGTTGTAGGGTTTAAGCTTGGGTAGTTGATAAGAAGGAGACGTCACAATGTCTGATTCTGACGATACTCGATCTGAAGAGGTTCGGGAGGTCTCATTAAGTTGTGGTGAGTATGAGGATGATAAGGAAGAATCGGTGAGTCTTGGCATTCAGGTTGGGGGGGATGAGGAAGTTAGGGTAGAAGAGGGGTAATACACGATCCGGGTGGGGAAGGTGCTGTAGCGGGCGATCGGTCAAAGGGAGGGTTAAATGTAGTCAAGTGGGTTGCCTCTTAGGACGGTGGATCATCGTGCTGCGAGCTCGTTCCCCGAACTGAGGGCAGCTTATGGGATCAACGTTCCCGATCTGGAGATATACGAACCACGGTTGAGTGAAAATGTACGTAGTGAGGAGTACAACCCTCCGAATGGTGGGGTAATCATCTATGAAGGCCAGCTGAGAGCGTATATGCAAATACCGTTCTTGAAGCTAGTTTGTGACTTCTTGGCTCATTGTTGGAAGTCTCCCTGTCAGTTTGTTAGTAACACCTGGTGACTGTTTAGGGTGTTCGACCTGTTGAATGCGAGTGGCGAATACCGCATAGGGGTATCCGACATAATTGAGCACTTTGTTGTGAGGCGATCTGGTAATTTCAACTTTAGTTTACAAACCATGACGACACGTTCTGCTGTGATTGACGGTGTAAGCAATGAGGCTTGGACAAAGAGGCCGTTGCTACTAGTTGGCAACTACTGTGCTAGCGGATGTAGGTTGCAAACTAGGATTTGTAACATTTCCGGTGGGTAGGAATGTCTTTCTTTTTTCGCTTTACTGGGTGATTTACTATTGTTCTAACTGGCCCATGTCTTTGCTTTGTTTGTAGATTTTTTTGTGAAAACGCGAACTAATCGTGGGGAGATAGAGAGGTTCGCACGGCTGACTCGAGCACAAAAACAAGCGAAGTTGTCCGAACTTGCTCATTTCTTTGTGGAAAAGGGTGGGCCTGCGATCCGGGAAAAAAGAAAGGCTCAAAAGGACCGAGCTCGAGGTCAGACTAGGAAAGGGGTGATGGAGATGCGCGCGAGTGACTTGGTAACGCGGGAAGATAGGAACCGGGCTCGTGGCGGCCTGAGACGAACCTCTGGAGGTGGTACTTCAGGGGCTGGTGGGTCGAGCTCCCGACCTGAAGGGGGGTCGATTGATGCTCCTGTAGAGCTGGAGACGGTTGATAAGAGCCCAAAATTGTAGTTTTAACCCCTTAATAATCATACTTTTAGACCAATTATGTGAATAATAAGTAAGAGTTAATACTGATTACATGTTTTATGCATTTCGGGCTTCAAAGTCCATTATGTGCGAGAAATGTGCCACTTTAGCTAGATAAAGGAGCAATGGTTGGTTGCTAAGGAGTTCGTGATTAAAGGCCAAGATTCAAGAAGACAAAGCCTTTCTAAAGCCCGGTCAAAGCCGAAAGTCAAAGTCCACGCAAAGGAAATAGTGCACAAAGTCAACAGAACTTCCGAAGACTATATCTTTGGACTCAGACCTCGGAATTGGGCCTACCTTATGTCAAAACGACCGGCTCGGAAAGAGCTTTCCAATGGTCCAAGCCTTGACCCAATCAGAAGAGGAGAAATGGACGAAAAGTCTGTTGAAGCGAACTGCAGCTGAAGAGGCCTTTTTGGACTGAAAGAATTGGGTTTTGGGCCTAATTCTCTGGCCCAAAACATGGCTCCAAGTCCATGCACGATTTTTGGATCTGAGAGTATAAAAACCAAAGCTTCACTCTTTGTTAATGGTAGATAGTTAGACCTAGATTAGAAATTAGATTAGTAGCCTCCATTAATTAGTTTTAGATCTTAGTTTTAGAATTGCATTCCCTGTTTTAGATTAAAACTTTAAATCATTGTTCTTTATTGATTAGATAAATAAAATAGTTATTCTTGTCAATTTCGATTTTTGTCATTTACAATTTATTAGATCTAATTTCAATTCTTGTTATCATTCAATTCTTAGTTATTAATTAGATTTCGATTATTGTTTAGTTAAATTTCATAAAGTTAGAATCTTTGTAATATGTTGTATTCAATTTCAATGGGAAATGATAGTTTGATGAATCAAGGCTAAAACCTCCATTAGAGGGGTTGATGAAGCCTTGATGAAAACTTAGTTGTATAGTGTAGAAGCGTTGTAGAGTCTATTCCATTATAGAAGGTCGTGTTTCGCCATGAGAATGGGTGGACGACCTCACATGCTAGTTATAATTGGTAGAAATGCCATGTTAATTAGGGATTAGAGCGAGCAATTCTTACCGTAGAACGTAAGAATTGGATTACAACATCTATTCTAGGTGATTAAGTTGGATTCGAGGTAGATTCAATTCCCCTCTAATTCTTTTATCTAGATTCAAGAACATTAGTATTTCCATATATTTAAGAGTGACATTCAACATATTGCTTTTCATATTGCATCGTGTATAATTCCCCATCGTAAAACTCTCATTAGACTTAAGACCGACTAATTAGATTAGAAAACATTCCATGCTAGAGAACTAGGAGTGGAACGAACTTCTTACTCCACTCTATTTCGATAGAATTGAGAGTAGAATCTTTGATAAATATAGCATCATAAATAGTTTTAGTTTACTTACGTTTTGAGTTCATCGTTCATTTCGTAGGTAGACTATTCAATTTTATTCATTTTTTATGTTTATCAAATGGCGCCGCTGCCATCTTAGTGCACTTTAGCATTGTTTTCATAGTATAATTAGTCATTTTTAAGTCCCATTAAACCCACCCACCCTTGTTTGATTCATACTGTGGTTGTCCATTTCAGCGTTGAAAAAGTTCCGCAAAATATATACCGGCCTAGCGACCGCATCACTTTATATACCTGCGCTACTGACCCCGGACCCGCGACCAGCCCTCAATACCCAGTAGCGACCATACCCTCGATTCTCCTGGACCTCGAGCGGACCGCGACTCACTTATCGGACCGGGCCCGCAAGCCTATCTTGCGCACCCGCGCCAGCTAAGCCAAATTTTCCGGATTTCTACAGGGTTTGTTTTGAACCCGATTTTTCAAGTTTTTCAGTGTTTTAACTTGTTATATACACCGAACACGCCAGAAACAAGACGCTATTCATAAGTGAAGCAAGGGCCTTGTCGGGTATTCCTTTCTTCCACACCTCGCATCTCCGGTTAGAGGTTTCTACTAGTATATCGAAATTGTTTGGAGTGTTGCATGTTTAGTTAAGTTCGACTTAGTCTTGCATGAGATTAAGGTGCAGTCAAGAAAAACAACTAACATAATTACACGGCAACGTCAACAAACAAGTCTATCTAGTTTCCCACCCACTACACCTCTAGCTACTATTTCACACACACCACCTGATATTATGGCTGAAAAAAGAGAGACTCCTCTCTCTGACTTTTATAAAGCCTTGAGCGATAGCCCTAAATCTTGCATCGTTCTAGCAGATCCAGTGGGGGATTTCCGCATCCCCCCAAATATATTTAAGTTGTTACCCGTTTTTCATGGTTTAGACCATGAAAAACCTTATCAGCACATGCATAAGATTGAACAAGTCCTTACAATATTCCACCATCCTACGGTTGGTGCGGAACAAATTAAATTGAGGGTATTCCCTTTCACCTTAGGCGATAAAGGCGTCTTGGTTAACCGCCCAAGCGCCTAATTCTCAATGGACTCATGGGCCAAACTTGTTTAGCTGTTTATGGAACATTTTACCCACCCCTAAAGGCGGATGAAATGCTTTCCAAGATTCACTTCTTTTCGGCGAATCCTCATGAATCATTTTCAGAGGCTTGAAATCGTTTCACCGATCTGCTTATAGAGTGTCCACACCATAATCTAGCAAAAGACACATTAGTGCGTGCCTTTTTCAAAGGACTTCAACATCACCATAAAGAAGTCCTTGACATAATGAATGGGGGTAGTTTCCTAAGTAAAGGAGCCTCGGAGGCTTACAAATTTTTAGAAGAACAAACTAAACGCAATAACAATTGGGGGGGGGGGGGAGTGATGATATCCCCCGCTCTGCTAGTTCTTCTTCAACAGTTAAGGCCGCCGATATGTTTGAGATGAAACCCGATCCAGAACTTAAAAATTTAATTGAATCTCTAACTAAAAAGGTAGAAGCTATTTATATTCAACAAAAGCCTATCCCCGCCATGAATGTAAATTCAAATCCATGTAGTTTCTGTTGGAGTCCTGAGCATCCCGACTCCCACTGTCCTATAGCCTATGAACATTCTTGTTCCATTAATAGTGAACCTAACGCCCCTTGGAGACAAAATCCCAACTTCGGTTGGAGAAATAACCAACAAGTCACACCTACAGTGGTATAATCAATATGTTAGGCCAACGCACGTTATAACCAAGCTCCACCACAACAAGGATAGGGTCGGGTAATTATAATAATTATAACAACCAAAGCGCCAACCTCGACAAGGTCAAGCACAAGGTCAATGTAGTTATAATAATTATAATGCTAATAGAGGTATCGTTCCTTAAATAATAACTATCACAATCCGCCCATAAATAATCAACGAGATAGTTCCAAATACACCACCCGACTACTACTACACCCACACAACCGGATCGCCTTGACACCTTCATACAAGTGAGCCAACAACTTTTCCAAACCATGGCTCAATCTAACCAACACATTCTACAATCCGTTAATAATTTAAACCAACAGGTTAGCCCAAGAGAAAGTTTAACCAAAAGGTTTCGGTCCCAAGCGATACCCAACCCTAGAACGACAAACCACGACCTTTGAAGTAAACGCGGTAATACTAGTAATGAAACTACAACCGTAGGTGAGCTAAATGCCATCACCACTCTCCGCTTCGGAAGAGTGATCGATAACAAAGTAACTATTCCTATAGTTACCCCATCAATACTCCTACACCGGATATCGAACTAGATACCGAAATAGAAACTCAAGAACCTACCACTTTGTAGAGGTACCGGTTAAACCACAACCTAAGAAACAGAAAACCAAGGTTACACATCAAGTCGAGATATATCGCTAAATATAGAGCTTAAACCACCATTCCCTCGAGAAGTTAGCCATGCTAACCAGGGATACAAACTTTGAGGAGATTAGGAACGTTTTCAAGAATCTAACGATAAACCTTCCTTTTCTCGAAGCTATAAAAAAAGCTACCTAACCACGCTAAGTTTCTTAAGGAGTTGTGCACTACTAGGCGTAAGACCAACATACCTAAAGACGCCTTTCTAACCCAGCGGTTCCCAACTTTATCCGAAAATAATGGAATTGTTAAAGTACAAAGGACCCCCGGTCGCCCCCTTCGCATAATGCACCTTAGGAGATTCTCACACGACGACGACCCACGGCTTACTAGACCTGGGGGCTAGTGTTAACTTACTCCCGTTTTATTTGTATAAACAAATAGGTCTAGAGGAGATGCAACCTACTAAAATGACATTGCAATTAGCTAATCGGGTCTATTAAGTATCCTAAGGGTGTGGTTGAAAACGTCTTTGGTTAAAGTCCAAAATTTTTATTACCCACCGACTTCGTTATCCTCGACCACGAAGTCACTAACGACTATGTACCTATCATTTTAGGGCATCCCTTCTTTTACTTTCGCCAACGCTCATAAACCGCCGCGATGGTTCGATGTCCTTGTCCTTTGGCCATCTTTTCTCATTGAGGTAAATGTTTTCAAAACGAGGACCAAGATATCCCATTCATCTACAAATGGCGAGGTTAGCATGATCGAGAGCTTAGCTCAAGATTACTTCAAAAACATGTTTCGGAGAAACAGATTAACAAATTCCTTTCCTTGAAAAATTCCGACTTTAACAATGACTCCTGGTAGCAGAGACGAAATCGAAGAAGAATTCCTGCAACTTTTTTTTGCCGCTTCTTTACCACTTCAGCGAGTCCCCTTGCCAACAACCATTCATCCCTTGATGCTATGACGGAAGATGAATTTTTCAATCTCTATCCTAGTGATCCTTTTGACCCACATATTGAGGAATGTCTTGCATAAATCAAGATTTCTGATGATATGGACTTGAGAGCTCTAGCTGAGAATCATTCACCTTCCATCACCAATATTCCCCACCCTCCACCTTTTCAAAGGAACCTCGAGTTTGCACTCGATCCTTTAGTTTCTC
The DNA here is from genome assembly GCF_015680905.1 of Coptis chinensis. Classification (NCBI taxonomy): domain Eukaryota; kingdom Viridiplantae; phylum Streptophyta; class Magnoliopsida; order Ranunculales; family Ranunculaceae; genus Coptis; species Coptis chinensis. Next base: position 43,183,680 of record NC_141463.1, read on the forward strand.
CTGTGCTTCATGATTTTTTAAATCCACCTAGTCAACAAATACTTCCCAAGGATAAACCACTTGACACCGTCATTTTCAGACTTGAGACAGTCCCTAACTACACCATGAATGAGTTTTGTGCTAAACCCACATCCTCATTTTTTCTATTCTTTTTCTCTAAAACTTATCCCAATCCACCATATCTTCCACAACCATTAACTTTTCCACACTTATTCACTAGGACACCCTCTTGTTCAAAGATGAAACATAAGGTGCATGCTCGGTTATGTTATAGGTCTATCCGACTTCGCTTTCATTCCACTAGGCTGCGTCGTAGGAAATCTTGGTGCTTGATTGTGTTTGGATATGTTTTCTGTGATATTTATTTATGGAATAATCCACAACTATTTCGGTTGTTGATATATGATAAACTGCATATTCATACATATGTTTAGATAAAGTCTCGAGTATCTGACTATAAACGACTCAATTTTTGTGTTTGGTGCATTTTCTTTCATTTCCATATATTGGTGAATGCACCATTCAGGTAACCGGGCCCTCCCTATGGAGTGTGTGGTCAGAAGTACCGGATCCTAAGTGCACGTTCACATAATTCCACGTTTTCCACTCTTGCATGTTTTCTTGGTTTTGAGTCATGTTTATCTATGGTGTGAATTATGTCTTTATCGCTTATTGTTTTCCTTTATATTAAACCTAATTCATAAAAAAAAAAAAAAAAAAAAAGTTTAAAGCTATAAAAATAGTAATCTAGCAAGTCTCGAAATCGACTTTAAAAGACCCGCGTTTTAAAACAAATTTTTACAAACCTGTTTTCAAAAATTTGTTTGGGGAGGGTGTTTGGTTTTTCCATGCTTGATCACTAAACTTCCTATTCTTACCCCCACCTCGCTCCCTTGAAAAAAAAAAAAAAAAAACCCGGAGGAGCGACTTTCGCCAAGGTGAGCGACTTCGGCTCAAACACCGGAATCCCAAAAATCATCGAGCTGACCAGCTAAGTTGAGCGCACCCGCGCCCTGCCTTCTATGAACACGGAAAATTCCAATTTTCTGCGGGTTATTCCTGGGTGATTTGCAGCTGTTCCAGAGCGTATTTTGAGATGACATCTCCTACATTAATACCGGAACAGTCTTTCAAAGATTTGTTTCAAAGCACTACTTATGGTGCTTGGTCTCGCGAGGCGATCACACACGTAAGTGTATAGCACTACTTACAAGACCCATGGTGCTATTGGGTAGATAATATGCATGTCAGGGAGATAAGGTAAGTTTTTAATTCCATTTAGTGTCTGCTTATGTCCCAAGCAATTTAATTATGTTAACCC